>NC_090932.1:672623318-677423318 GCF_040938575.1 Ambystoma mexicanum | reverse complement strand
CAGATCCTTGTCGCGAAAATACCGTCCAGCCAGTAGCGACCCCTGCTACTTGACCAGGCACCCCACTCCGGAGAGTTTGGTGGTGCAGGCGGCCACGGCCCCGGCAAAGCAGGCGTCGTACCCTACCATCCCTCCTGATAGGGACGACAAACGTTTTGATGGCTGGGCGAAGAAAGTGTTTTCTTCTGGTGGTATGGCGCTTCAGGCGGCCAACTCCATTTGTGCCTTGTCTCGTTTCACACACACTCTGTGGAACTGTGTTGCGTTAGCGGCTGAACATATTCCCGAAGGGGACGAACGGGATGGTTTCCTTGCTATGGTCCAAGATGGTAAGGATGCCATGTGTGAGTCCGTTCAGTCGGGTTTGGACTTAGCTGAATGCATCAGTAGGTCCATGGCGGCGAGCACCGTGATACGCAGGTTTGCGTGGTTGCGGAAGTCGGGGTTTGCTCCTGATGTGCAGTCCCGGCTCCTCAACATGCCCTTTGGTGAACACCTTTTTGGCAGCAAGGCTGACGAGAGCCTTGAGAGGTTGCAGACCTCAAAGGCTGCAGCGAAGTCGTTGGGCGCTGCAGTTCGCCAACCTCCGCCTTTTCGTCCTAGGGGACAGCAGTGGATGGGTGGTTCCTTTCGCTATTACTCGTCCTTCAGTAAAGCGAGAGGAGCTGGCAGTCAAAGAGGCCAACGCAGGGGTACCAGAGGTGGACGACAGGGTACCCGTGGTGCCAAGGCCGCTCGGGCAGTTGCCTCTTTGCCCTCAGGTAACGCCGCAGCCGCTCCTACTCAGTCATGAGGCCATGTCCCATGGTTCGCCGGTTGGGGGAAGGCTGGCGCAGCATCTTGTAGAGTGGCAAGCCATTACTTCAGATGTGTGGGTTCTGGAGATCATAACCCACGGCTACTGTCTTCCTATTCGGCACAGGCCTCGCGACAATCCACCGGGGAACCTCTCTTTGCAGAGTCCGGATCCGCTCCTTGTGCAGGAAATTCAAGCCCTGCTGGAGAAAGGCGCCATAGAACTGGTGCCTGTGGCGGAGAGGAACAAGGGATGGTATTCCCCTTATTTTTTATTTCGAAGAAAGACGGGGGATTGAGACCCATCATGGACTTGCGCGGTTTGAACAAACTCCTCAGGAAGGACAAGTTCAAGATGGTTACTCTCTCTCAAGTCCTTCAGGCCCTTCAGCTTCAGGACTGGTTGGTGTCACTCGACCTCAAGGATGCTTACTTCCATGTGCCGATCCATCCCAAGCACAAGAAGTACCTGAGGTTCGCGGTTGGCAACTCGCACTTTCAGTTTCGGGTCCTGCCGTTCGGATTGACCTCCGCCCCGAGGGTTTTCACCAAGCTCATGGTGGTGGTGGCAGCGCATCTCAGGCAAGGGGGGATTCACGTCTACCCCTACCTGGACGATTGGTTGATCAGGGGGAGCTCTCCCGAGCAAGTCCTGGATCATCTGTCTGTCACCTGCCACTCCCTTCACAGTCTGGGCTTCTCCCTCAATTTAAAGAAGACCCATTTGACGCCAACACAGCGGCTCCAGTACATCGGAGCAGTGCTCGACACTTCCCTGGGGCAGTGTTTTCCTCCCAAGGTGAGGGCTCTTCATATTCAGCAGATGTTGCACAAGTTTCAGCATGCCCAGACGCTCCCAGCGTTCGAGTTCTTGAGGTTGCTCGGCCTCATGGCATCCTGCATTCTTCTGGTGCCAGAGGCTCGCCTGCGGATGAGATCTTTGCAGTGGGCACTCAAGACGCAATGGTTGCAGTCCTCCGGCAGGATGTCGGACCCGGTTCAGGTGCCGCCCTCAGTCGCCCGGGACCTTTTGTGGTGGGCCGTCGTAGGCAATTTGATGAAGGGGTCTCCATTTTGGCTTCCCTGGCCGTAGGTGACGATCGTGACGGATGCATCCCTCACGGGATGGGGAGCTCATGCCAACGGGCTGACAGTCAGCGGTCGTTGGTCTCTGTCGGAGTCCAGACTCCATATCAATCTGTTGGAGCTGAGGGCCGTCAGGCTAGCCCTGAAGGCTTTTCTGCCGACTGTGCGAGGAAAGAGTGTCCTGATCCTGACGGACAACACAGTGGCCATGCACTACCTCAACAAAAAGGGGGGGGCAGGGTCACTTCCTCTGTGCAGGGAGGCGATGCAGCTCGAGTTCTGGACTATCCAGCAGGAAGTTTCGATCTCGGCAGTTCATCTGCCGGAGACGAAAACGTGACGGCGGACGCTCTGAGCAGGCAGAGCGCGATCTCTCACAAGTGGGAGTTGGCTCAGGAGATTCTCCTGGAGATCTTCGCCCTTTGGGGGGACCCCTCAAGTGGATCTCTTCGCCTCCAGTGTCAACCGGAAGTGCGTAAGGTTTTGCTCGCGGGAATTTCCTCCAAAAGGAGCCTTAGGAGACGCATTTGTGGTGAAGTGGTCATTCCCGCTGCTGTACGCGTTTCCTCCCGTCCCCGTCATCCCGCAAGTGCTGCGGAGGTTACGGAAGTTCGGTTCCCGGATGATCCTCATTGCTCCGGCGTGGACTCGGAGGACGTGGTACCCGGACCTTCTCGACTTGTCCATCTGCCCTCCACGTCGTCTTCCCTACCGAGACGATCTGCCCTCACGGGAGGGGGGTCGGGTTCTCCATCCAGAGGTCAGACCTCTCAACCTTCACGCTTGGCTTCTGAAAGGTTGAGGTATAAGGATTGGGACCTCCCTGAAGACGTGATGGAGGTGTTGCTTTCGGCCCGAAGGCCAGCAACAAAGTCTCTGTGCCGTTGCCGTAAGTTTTGCGACTGGTGCAGAGTTCAGAATGTGGATCCTTTTGCATGTGACATCCCCATGGTTCTGTCCTTTTTACTTTCTTTGGCCCACAGGGGCTTGCAAGTGGGTACCATTAACGGTTACCTGGCGGCGCTGTCCATCTTTAAGCGCTCGTCTGAAGAGTGTTCTTACTTTAAAATCCCTTTAATTTCACAGTTTCTGAAAGGGCTCACTAATGTGTTCCCTCCGTCACCTTTCCTGGTGCCCGGTTGGGATTTAAACCTTGTTCTTAAATTTCTTATGGGTGCTCCGTTTGAGCCTTTATATTTTTGCCCTTTGAGGCTGTTAACTCTGAAAACTGTGTTTTTAGTTGCGGTTACCTCCGCTTGCAGAGTGAGTGAGTTACAGGCACTTTCAGTTAAGCCACCCTTCACTGTATTTCACAAGGACAGGGTTGTCCTTAGAGTTCGTCCTTCTTTTCTTCCGAAGGTAGTGACGGAATTTCATTTGGCCCAGAAGGTTGTTCTTCCGGCATTCTATCCTCCTCCGCATCCTGGTAAGGAAGAGGAGAGGCTCCATAGGCTTGATCCTAGGAGAGCTTTAAGCTTTTATGTTTCACGCATGTCCCGGGTCAGAGTGGACGATCAACACTTTATTGGTTACGCTGGAAAGCGTTTGGGGCAAGCTGTGACGAAACAGACTTTGTCTCGCTGGATTGTTTTAGCCATCTCGGAGTGTTACCGCTTGGCGGGTAAGGACCCACCGGCTGGCTTGCGGGCCCATTCTACCAGGGGTATGGCTGCATCTACTGCCCTGCAGATGGGTGTTCCTATTCGCAACATCTGTGATGCAGCCACCTGGGCTTCAGTACATACATTTGTACGTCACTATTCCCTCGATTCCATCCGAGGACAGGATCTGGCCTTTGGCAAGGCGGTCCTTTGCTCTGCTATTTGATTGGCTATTCTAAATTTTGATTCTAAATTCTTTCCCTCCTCCTTGCTCTGGTACTGCTTTGGGAGTCTGTCATAGATATGGAATACGTCAGAGGACCCAATCCCCTCGAATAACAAGTTACTTTCTTACCTAGTAACGTTCTTTCGATGGGATGGTCCGACGACGTATTCCATATCGCTCCCGCCCTGCCTTCCCCGCTGCAGAATTTCTTTTGCGATTGCAGTTTACGTTCTGCAAGGCTTTGTGTCTGACTGGCAGTTGACTAATGTGTCACGTTCTGGGGGAAAAAACTACAACTGA
This sequence comes from Ambystoma mexicanum, assembly GCF_040938575.1. Taxonomy (NCBI): domain Eukaryota; kingdom Metazoa; phylum Chordata; class Amphibia; order Caudata; family Ambystomatidae; genus Ambystoma; species Ambystoma mexicanum. The sequence continues at coordinate 677,419,310 of NC_090932.1, read as the reverse complement.
GGCTACGGGCGTCGTGCGTCCTACTTATCACATCGGACGTTGGAGGAGGTCCTCGACGACGGCGCATCGACATCATCGACGCAGGACGCAGACGCCGAAAAAAGTTTCCGAAGCAGCACAGCTGTGGTGATTACATGTCATAGATATGGAATACGTCGTCGGACCATCCCATCGAAAGAACGTTACCAGGTAAGAAAGTAACTTGTTCTTTGTATGCATTGTAGTCTATTTATGTTGTGTGTGCATTACTAGAAATATGTACTAACCAATGCATTATTAGCAACTTAGTATATGTTTCACAGACCAGAAAAGTTTCATACAAAAGCATTCACCATTTTATTACAGAACTTTGGAAAGTACAAATATAGCACCTCTGTGGTGTATGCTGCAGCCAAAACCTACATTTATGTATGAGTAGATTCCTGTTCTAGAAAGAACACTGCAATTGAATTTTCTTTAGAACACTACATTGGGTGATGAAGTATGTAGTTTATTACACATGTCCCGATAATCACTGATACTTTTTTGCCAAAATTACATTCACAAACCCTTGTCTGAAAAGTACATGCACATGTGATGTCATCAGTGATGTCATCAATGACATTTGTGATGTCATCTTTGATGTCCCGGGTGTTACTGTTAGCAGTGCACAGTGGTGCACAGTGGTGCGGGCAGTTATGGTTGCTTAGCGTACCATAACTGGCGAATTTCAGGAGTTTTTTGGTTTTACTGCGAACCATAATGTCACGTTTGTAAAGTTGTTTTTAGTGAATTTGATAAGTTTTTAGTAGCGCAACTTAACCATAACGTCCCCTTAACAATGTTTTTTTTTTAGTGAATTGTACAGGTTTTTAGTAGGACAATTTAAGTGTAAAGCATTTTGTACTGCATGTCACAGATTTTCAGTAGGGCAACGTAACCATAACGTCCCTTTAGCAAGGGTCGTTTGGTAAACCGTATACACCTTGCAAAGAACACCACATGAAAGTATGCTGGCGTACAGCACTGTGACATGTTCCAGAATCAGTACACACTTAACTGTACGATCTATGCCTCGTGGGCAGTGTGGAAATAGATTTTATATTCATGTAGGAACGTCCACCTTCAACATTTGCCGTACACAACGCCAACACGTATTGGTATGCAAGGATTACCAATGCACTACACATTATATATCGTTGGCTAAAGTTGTACTTATCTGAAAAAGTAATCAGCTAAAGGCATCCTTCCTCCGTAAGAAACAGCAGCACTGGTGTAATGTGAAAGCATAAGAAACAGTGGCGCTACCTTGCACATGACAAACGGACAAAATTTGTCACCGTATATCTACCAACTCATATTACCGTTTATGACCTTTTTGCTCATTGCCGTTCGCAAATTCCCTTATTGCCTGCTGTGCCAAAAAATAAAGCCTCCCGTAAACGAGGATAATAATGCGTTAATAACAACCTTTCACAGTGTAATGAAAAATAAAAAAAAATAATTTGCATGCACCCCAAATACTACATATTACTCAGTAAAGTACACAGAGGCAATAATCTTTGCCAGTAATACTCTAAATTAGCAAAGCAGTAACGTGTGCTACTGAAAAGGACGATTACTTGTTGTAATCCGGGGCGGCTTTCGTAGTTTGGATTACAAAACGAAATCCTCTTTCTCCAGCATGGGGTCTGGCATGGATTCACATGCTCATGGGCTCTGGCATGGATTCACATGCTCATGAATATTCCCCGTCGTCAGGCTGGGAATCCTCTGTAAAGAAAAAATCAGTCTCAGTTTAGTTTCTGATCTGTCTTTCTTAGTAACCAATCGCAGGTCTCTGGGTCATACTGCCCCCAGCCAATGACTGCCCTCTCCCCAAGCCCCACCCCTGGCAGCCATCCTCCGATTTTTACCACACGTTCAAGTGTTGGGAGTCCTCGTGCTATAGCTCTCGAGCTTTTACTGCATTTTGCATTTTTTCAAAGAGTTTAATCTCATTTTTTCGGTCAATCGAGCCTCAAGCTCCACCTTTTCTACTTCCGATCAACGGGGACCCGTTTTGTAATTTTCTACGCCCCTCAAGGGTGAAGTTTTTGTTGAGCTACGCTTCTTGGAGGGTTCCAGAAGTTTCTGAGGCCTACCCCGCGGACATGGCCCAAGAGAAAGGAAGCTCGACACCCGGATCCAAGCTGTTTAGGAACTGTCCTGGATGCGGATTACAGAATGTGTTCAAGGAGGACGAGCACTCGAGGTGCCTCTACTGTCTTCACAAGGACAAAACGCACGTGGAGAAGGACTGTGCGTTTTGCATGAACATGTCGGATCGGACTATGAGGGATCGTCGGACCCGTCTCGCCAACTGGAAGCACCGCGAGTCCGCGGGCACCAGGAGTGCCGAACGGTCAGGCTCCACGGCTACCAGGCAGGGCGCATCTTCACCGACGCCATCAACCACAAGCCAACGCTCTGGCTCAGAGGAAGAGAAAATCCGAGAACCCGGCTAAGCTTCTGGAGAGGCCCCGGTCGATCTCAAAGGAACCGGCCGAAGGGGAGCAAGGCGGTGACCCTCCCCCTAAGGTGAAGGCCTCAAGCACGCCCAAGGTGGTCAAGGCCTTGATTCAACCGGCTAAGGCCTCTATTGAGGGAGTCGCTGCAGACCTGGCGAAGCCTGTGGAGGCTACCCCAGTGGAGGCGACCTCGGGGCCCAGAGTTTCCCTGCCTCTGCGGAGGGAATCCTTTTTTAAGCCCATTGAGAAGACCCCCTTGAAGACCCCTGTGGAAAAAGATGGGGGAGGGAGGGCGGTGGCTGTTACGGACACAGACACAGCCTCCGAGGAGGAGCTGGTCAAAGTCGAAGAGGGAATCGACAAGAATTTGGAAGAGGCCCGGTCCCACGGGAGGGATCCCGACGAGGGGGATGACGAGAGCGAGGGTGGCGACGATGAGGCCCCTGTGGAGGAGGAGCAACCGTCGCGCCTGTCGCAGCCCGAGCCACAGGACAACTCGGCGGCTATTTTGATGGCAATCCAAGCCTTATGCATGGAGATGAGGACGAGATTGCCCCTAACCCCGACGGACGACCCAACTGAACCGGGTCGTCGGGGAGCTCTCCAAACAAGAGGAGGATTCATCCAGCCCCACCCTTTCAGCCCTCACGGCCCTCTCAGCCTTTGTCTCCTTCCCCGGTGCCGAGGGATGACACGGGAACAGATACGGCCATGACGGGGACAGATGACGACGGTGGTGACGACGGGACTGACCTCCCCTCACCGATTCCTCGGGCATCCCCGCCCGACGAAATTGGCTCCTTCCACGCCATGATTGCCAGGGCGTCCGAGCTTTTCCAGCTCTGCCCCAAAGAAAAGAAGGAAGGCTTCGTCTACCAACGGTGCGAGGCCAAGAGGAAGACGGTCCTCGCAGTGCCGTTGCTGGATGACATCTGGGACGAGGGACTTGCTCTCCTGAAGAACCCGTCCACGACGCCTGCCAAGAGGGACTGTTACAAGCAGAAGTACCGGGTCCCCGACCGCGCCCCTTTGTGCCTTAGAGCACAACCGACCCCACATTCGGTCGTCTTGGCAGCGGCCAAGAAGAAAGCGGGGGGGACATCGGCTTCATCTTCAACTTCCCCACCGGCCGGTGAGGGAAAGAAACTGGACGCCATGGGACGGCAAGTCATCTCGTCGGCGGCGACGATGATTAAGGCGGCCTATGCCCTAGCAATCGTGGCCCGCTACGACAGGGAATTGTGGTACAAGATCGCCCCCTTGTTGGACTTCCTACTGGACGACAAGAGGGCAGAGGCCCTGGCGATCCTACAGGAAGGTGAGGTGGCATCGGACCACGCCATAACGGTAGCCACGGACATTGCGGACACCGGTTTCCGCCAGTTGGGCAACGGCGTTTGCCTTAGACGGCGGGGGTGGCTCAAGGCGACGGATTCCCGCCAAGACGTGCAAGCCAAGGTTTTGGACATGCCCTTCGACGGGAACAATCTATTTGGAAAGACAGTGGATGAGTCCCTGCAGGCCATCAAGACCGACACAGAGACGGCTCGGGCCTTGGGAGTTCTGTAGTAACGGCAGCCGCCCTTTCTGAAATCCGGAGGCAAGCAAGGTGCCTCCAAAGGATTCGGTGGCGGCTCCTCGACGTACCGTCAGGTGGCCCGCTCCTCGTCGCAAGAAGCTTACAGGGGACGAGGCAAGTCAAGTGGATCTCACCGTCGTCACCAGGGAGGCCAAGGCGGCAAGGCCGCTTCCAAGCAGGACTGAACCGGCTGTTGCGTCCGGCCCCCACCGAAGCACCCCGGTGGGAGGCCGCTGACGAAGTTCATCAACGTGTGGGAGTCCATCTCCACCGACCGTTGGGTGCTGGATGCCCTGGCCCACGGGCACACTCTGGAATTTCTAAAGAAGTGCCCCCAATTCCTCCCGTGGCCAGGAAGGAAAACCATGTCCCTCAACTGCTGTTAGAGGTAAGGGCGATGCTCAAGAAAGGAGCCATCGAGCTCGTCCCAAAGAGGCTCCGGGGCTCCGTAGTATATGAAAGATACTTCCTCGTCAGAAAGAAGACAGGAGGATGGTGTCCCATCCTGGACCTGCGTCGACTAAACAGATACATCAAGGTACTGAAGTTCCGGATGGGCACCCTCCAGCGCGTGCTGGGCCAGCTGGAGGAAGGCGACTTCCTATCGTCGTTGGATTTGGAGGATGCGTACTTTCACATCCCCATACTAAAGGGACACCGAAAGTTTCTCAGGTTCGTGGTCCAGGGACGTCACTACCAGTTCAAGGCCCTCCCATTCGGATTGAAGTCAGCGCCCAGGGTGTTCACCGACTGCCTAGTGCCATTGGCGGCGCGGCTGCGCCTGCAGGGGATCCACATCTAACCCTACCTGGACGATTGCCTCATCCGAGCAAGAACAAGGGAGCTCGCCGTCGAACACACAGCGAACCTGGGATTCTCCATCAACTTCCCCAAATCCCACCTCGATACAGTAGCGCGATTGGCCTCGCCGTCGGAGGAAAGGACGAAGGCCATCCTGGGCAAGGTGCAGCATCTGCTGGCCACGGACGTGGCCAGGGTGAGGTCCATCAAGTCCCTTCTCGGGATGATGTGCTCATGCATTTACCTGGTGCGCCTGTGCAGGCTCCGGATGCGCCCTCTGCAGGAGTTCCTCGACGCCCGTTGGACGCAAGCGACGGGCAGCTTCGAGGACAAGATCTCGCTCAACGAGGTATTCCGCCAAGCGATTCGGTGGTGGGGCACCCGCACGCATCTCGCAGCGGGCGCAGACTTTCAGACCCCAGCACACCAGGTGACGGCGGATGCCTCCTCTAGAGGGGTGGGTAGCGCACACCGGAGATCTTCACGCAAGAGGCTTCTGGCTCCCGGAGGAGAGGGCGCTCCACATCAACATACTGGAGCTCCGAGCAGTGTTTTGGGCCCTTGGGTCGTTTCTCCCGTCCCTCAAGGTCAAGGTGGTGAGGATCTTCACCGACAACACCACCACAATGTTCTACATCCGAAAGCAGGGAGGAATAAGATCCAAGGAAGCCCAGGATCTATGGCACTGGGCCGTTGCCCAGGGGATGTTTGGGGTACCCTTTCATCTGGCAGGGACAAACACCACAATCGCCGACTCGCTCAGCAGGGAGCTGCGCTCGTGCCACGAGTGGGAACTGCGGCAGGATCAAGTGGATCGACTTCCAGCGATGGGGCAAACCCTAGATCGACATGTTTGCGACGAACTCCAAGTGCCAGCAGGTTTCCCCAGCCGAGGAGCATGGGCGATGCTTTCTCATTCCCCTGGGACGGCCTGTTCCTGTATGCGTTCACTCCGTTGCCGTTGCTACTGCAACTCGTCAACCAGCTTAAGCGGTCCCGGTGCAGGATGATCCTCGTCGCACTGGTGTGGCCGAGGCAGATCTGGTTCCCGGACTTTCTGGACTTGTCAGCGTCCCCACCAGTCAAACTGTCGGCGGACGAAGATCTTCTCCCCAGAGAAGGAGGCGCCATCCTTCATCACGACCCGGATTCGCTGAACTTGCAGGCTTGGCTCCTGCAGCACTAGAGTTTGGAGGGTATGATATCCCGGCGGACTGCAGAGAGGTTCTTGCAAAGGCCATGGCGTCCTCAACTCTCAAGTGCTACGGACACAAGTGGAAGAGGTTTTCTGTCTGGTGCTGTGCACAGAAGATTAACCCTCTACAGATTACGGCCCCTCAAGTGCTACTGTACTTACTGTCGCTGGCCAAAGCTGGACTAGCTCATGCTTCCATCAAGACACATCTGGCAGCGATTTCCCGATACACCAGAACTGCAGGACGGTCATCCCTGTGGTCTCATCGCCTGGTGAAGGAGTTTATGAAAGGACTGTTCCGATCGTTCCCGCCAGTGAAGGCTCCAGCCCCGGTGTGGGAGCTCAACGTGGTGCTGACCAGGCTCATGGGCCCGCCATTCGAGCCTTTGCATTCGGCTCCGTTGAAGTTCCTGTCGTGGAAGACGGCGTTCCTTGTGGCCACCACCTCCGCACGAAGCGTGGGAGAGATTCAGGCCCTATCCTGCAAGCCTCCGTACTTGACTTTTCACGAGACGAGGGTGGTGCTGAGGACACACCCCTCCTTCATGCCCAAGGTGCCGTCGGACTTCCATCTTAACGAGCCCTTGGTGTTACCAGTTTTCTTCCCGTCGCCTTTGTCGCCGGCCGAGAGGACTTTGCACTCGCTGGATGTAACTAGAGCGCTGAAGTTCTACGTGGACCGAACAAAGAGTTTTCGGAAGACATTACAGCTGTTTGTGAACTTTGGACCTGTGAACCAAGGGAAGGCTCTCTCGAAGGCTTCCATTTCCAGATGGCTCTCCGGCTGCATCATGCACTGTCACCGGTTGGCAAACCGACCGTTGCCGGGCCGTCCGAGAGCCCATTCGACCAGAGCGATCGCTGCTACCACAGCGTTCTTGTCTGGTGTACCCCTGCTGGACATCTGCAGGGCTGCTACGTGGAGGTCGACGCACACCTTCACGAGATTCTACTGTGTCGACTGGGATTCCAGGGAGAAGTTCAGAGTAGGCCAGGCAGTGCTGCGCAACCTGTTCGCCTGAAGGTGGGCCTGGTGAGGAGGTAAGAGTTGCTTAATGTTGAGTAATGCTTAATGTTGAGCCTTTGCCACCTCCCGTGGTTGTGCATGTGTGTACTGCTATGTATTCTTATATTCATGAGCATGGGAATCCATGCCAGACCCCATGCTGGAGAAGGAACAAGTTACTTACCTGTAACTGTTGTTCTCCAGCATGGGTCTGGCATGGATTCACATGCAAACCCTCCCTCCTACCCCTCTGCGGCTCTTCACTTGGTCATACTGCCACTTTACGTGCTACCAAATCTGAGGATGGCTGCCAGGGGCGGGGCTTAGGGAGAGGGCAGTCATTGGCTGGGGGCAGTATGACCCAGAGACCAGTGATTGGTTACTATTAAAAAAGACAGATCAGAAACGAAACTGATACTGATTTTTTCTTTACCGAGGATTCCCATCCTGACGGGGAATATTCATGAGCATGTGAATCCATGCCAGACCCCATGAGCATGTGAATCCATGCCAGACCCATGCTGGAGAACAACAGTTACAGGTAAGTAACTTGTTCCTTCAAGATGGCCGCCATAGAAAAAGGGAAGGCGGTTATTCGATACATAACCCCTCTTCTCTTTCCATGGTAGGCTGCAAAAAGCACAAGTACGTGACGTGACGCCGCACTTGTAAATAAACATACAGCGACGTACAACCTAATAACTTACATTTGGAAATAATACAGTTGAATGTAAAAGAAAACGTGAACATTTTACAGTTTGCAAAGTAGGTTTATTTACCAACAAAGTGGCAGAGACCATCGGAGTAAGGGCATTTTCAATACAATCATAACAATGCTTGTAAGGACGGCATTGCAAATGTCGAAGATCACGAACACGTTGTTTTTGTGACATACACAAATTTTGGGGTCTTCGTTGAAGCAGTCGCTTTGTTTCCACAGTGATTTCCCAAAAGTCGTGTTGACCTTCAGCCTACACCACTATATATGATGTGACGTTGCTCCGAAGGGCGAGTTCGGTGTACGGACAAAGCGGGCTTACAGTCTCATTCCACATAATTGTTATGGAAAGGCAACCGCTCACCAGCAGTTGCATTTGCCGTCCGAAGAAGCCGTCACTCGGCAATTGGAAGCCATGGTACGCACAGTACGGCAAGATGTACCTAGGCGGGAAAGGTTACAGAAAATACGTGTCAATAACCAACCTGTAGCAAAAAATGTCCAAAAAGACACATAAAATGTGCAAAGTACTACACAAATGTACGTGGTCAAACATGACATTTTAGTAAAATGTTAATAATGTCCATGTGTACCTATAGTGGCAGGTTACAATCGTCGAGATTTTGCATGCGCCGTAAGAGGAAAAAAAATGCCAACTACACAGGAAGAGGATAATTCAGTTATGAAATGAAAAAGAAGGGACAATTAAAAAAAAAAAAAATTACGTCTCGTGATTTCAAAGAAGACTAAAAAAACTTGCAACTGTATACACAAAGCTATGTGGGCAAAGTTAATGTTTCAAATAAAAAATATTAATGCTAAAGAAGGATTAGTGCAGTCATACCCTACAAATGTACAACCTGGGCACTCTGTAATATTACAGGAAAAATGTAATACCGCAGAAAGATGTGCGGTAATATAACAATAAAGCGGTTCGCTGTAGAGTGGGCAAAATTAAACGTACACAATATTTACTGCCTCCATTCTGTTTGTGCAAGTCAGACAGCAATGTATTTGCATGGAAGAATCTTCGTATACTGATATTCCATGTCCCTTACAAACTTTTTAAAACATAATGTTATCAATTGCTATTTTTTTCGACTCTTTCATTCTGTGAATTGCCAGTAAGTTTCCCTTTTGCTCAAGGTCAAAAAACAATTGTCCCTTATGCATTCACTCAGATGCGCGGGCGTATTGAGCGTTCAACCAAAAAAGCAACTCATGTGGCCTTCACTCAGAAGCCAAATACATTTTTTCTTTGAAGCAACATATTGCAATCCAATTATGAGAACCGCTACTCCCATACACCTCCAGAAGCGATGTTTCCAGCAAACAATGCAGATGGTGGCCGTAGTTTACAAAACTGAGGATGCCAGTCTGACAGCAATTTTATTCCAAAAACATTTTAACCCACATGCAGTAATTGGTCGTGGAGCAGTAAGCAGGAACTTCCATTTAAACGTATCACTTTGGTGACAAAAAAGCTCCACTTGTTAATTTTTTGCTTCCACATCCCATTCCGCCCACCTTAAAGGTCACCTTCTGAAATACTGTTACATGAGTGTGTCAAGTCCAATGCAGTCTTGTTTTCGAAGTGTTACTGGAGATATCCGCGTACACTAAAACATGAATAAAACATAGGGGGGGGCGACCCGAAGAAAGCTCACTTCACGCTGTTCTACAACCAATCAGGGAAAGAGCCACATCTTCGCGGGCACTAACTTTTTCCCCCATTCAATCTAAGGGGAAAAGAGACGTTTTGAGAACCCCTGCCCCTTATAACTTGCGCCCACCTGCACCAAACATCACCAAACTTTCCAAAGGAAGTCGCAGTGTGCGATATATTTTTTTTGCAAACTTTGGTGACGATTTGTCCAAGGGTAGCACAGTTATAAGGCAGTCAAAAAGTGTTCTTCCTATGGAAACAGCAACTCCACCATAACAACACAGCCACTAACGTGCCTGTCTAATATGTTGTAGTGGTTGTGGGCTGGACCTAGAGAGTTGGATATATGTCCGCATATATTTGAATGTATACGTGTACATTGGCTCATAACTCCACTGCTTATAAGGTTGTTTCTGGGTGCATGGCCAAAGGCCATGCACCCAAGACAGTACACTCTCCCCAGAACCATCTAACATGCTAACATATAATACGGGTGTGTGCATTGCTGTAATATGATGCGGTGGGTGTGGCCAGGGCCTAGGGTTGTAGGAGTATGGTGTATGGGCTACAGCCTGCAGCCATGCAACCAAAACTCTACATCCTGCCCACAACCACCTCAGTGATGTGCAGTAGTACGGGTGTATTGATAGGTGTGGTTTGCTTCACTTGTTCTGGCCAGAGACTGCACTCCTAGCTGTATGTCCATAGATATTACAATGTGTGGGTGTGCACTGGCTTATACCTCCATGCTTATGACTTTGATCTTGGGTGCTGTACACACTCCCCACAACCATGTAACCGTTAGTCAATAGTACAGGTGTATCCATGGTTGTGGCATGCTGCGGTGGTTGTGGCAATGGCCTACAGTCTTGGAAGTATGGCCTTCGGCCATGCATCCAAGATTCTAGGCCCTGGCCACAACCACCGCAGCATGTCATAACCGTGGTGGCATATTAATCAATTACAGACCCATAGGAAAATGTAATGTAATAACGACATGTACTCAATTTGAATGGTCAGTAACACCACGTGTGTCCTTCGAACATTTTCAAGGTGACTCTACACAGCACGGACTGAAATACTACCCTTATTATACCCCTCATTTTCTGCATGTACAAATGTCCTGAACAAGGCAGCAATGGAGAATACATCATTAACAGTTGCCGCCCAAACAAGTACAGTATTTCAGTCCTCTCTTACGCTCTGAACCTCTCCAAGCACTGTAGGTGGTCAGAAGAATTTCCCAAACACCATTTTGCATGGCCAATACATCATTACCACCTGCCGCCCAAACAAGTACAATATTTAACCCATCTCTTACTCTGTGATCCTCCCCACGCACTGTAGGAGAGCAAAACAGTTTCCGAAACAGCATTTCGCCTCTGGTGGCGACCGCGCTGTCTTCTGATCCAAGATGTCGGGCGCATCCACACATTCTGACGCACATCATGGCTCGCTGTAGCCAATCGGCGAAGACGTCGTGTGTCTGCGGTCATGACGCCAACCCCCTGGCCAATCGATGTCTTGTCCGCGGAGCGACCAGGGAAGTGTGACCGCGGAGCGGACAGAGATATTACTAATTTTTGTAGACATATTTTTGGGTTGTTTTAAAGGAAACTACTGGACGGATTGGCACCAAATTTACAAAAGCACGCTTTCGGGACAAAGCCCCTGCCCCTGCCGCAAATTTGGTGACAATCCGTCCAGCGGGTTGGGCTGTAGGCATGCGCAAAGTTTTTCCCCCATTCAGTCTATGTGGAAAAAAGATGTTTTGGGACCCCCCCTATAAGTTTTCTCCCCCTGGACCAAACATCACCAAACTTTGCAAAATTCAGAGTGCCCCATATACTTTTTTTGCAAAGTTTGCTGAGGATTCGTCTAGGGGGAGCGGAGTTATAAGCCGCCCAAAAAATGCTCTTCCTATGGAAACAGCAACGTAACCATAACTACACAGCCACTAATGTGGCTGTGATATATATATATATATATCACCCCTACCACCCCTCTTGTTTTGTTTGCACATCTTCCTGGAGACTAGGGCTAAAGAGGGGCTGCACCAGGGCTACTCTTGCCTAACCTTGGCGTACTATACTGATGGTAACTCCCTCCCCCTGAGGGCTAACATTGAAAATGGGGGGAGAGTTAGATCCTGGCTGGCTCTACAATACAGTTACCAGAATTCCTTGCTGCCACTGCCTGGTACACACGAGAGTGATTCAACCCTGCACACCTGCATCCAATCGACCTCCCTGAAGATTGTTGAGGCATGAAAGCGTGCTAGGAGGAGAACATCTTTGGACTGTTTGAGCTTACTGCAGCTGGGACCCAGAGTAGCGCCCCTACCTCCCCTCTTGTTTTGTTGCATATATATATATAACGGACCCTGCGGTAGCGGCCCTGTAATGGTTAAGCTGCTCAACTCATACAAAGAGCACTTTCTGGGCGGCTTATAACTTAGCCTCCCCTGGACAAATCCTCACAAAACCTTGCAAATTAAGTATATGCCCCTATCGGAATGAACCTGCAGAGTTCTGCACGGTTTCGTTGAGGGGGGTCAGGGGGGGGGGAGTTATAGGTCGGGTCCCAAAATGTGTGGAAATCCTCTTACACCAATGGAAAAGAAATGTTTCTCGTGCCTACAGCCCAAACCACTGGACACATTTTCACCAAATTTGCACCAGGAGCGGCAGCTTGGTCCCGAAAGCATGCTTTTGCAAATTTGGTGTAAATCCAGTTAATAAAAAAACGGCCAAAAAGTAGTCAAAAGAAGTCAGTGATATCTGGTGGGATAATATGCCTACGGTTGGGAAGGTTTTCTTGCCAACAGATACTTGGCTGTGTGTAAAGCTAGTGAGCTTACTGTTATGTTTGGTACCATCTGCATTGTACCTTAGAAGCGTTAGTATGACCTATTGGCTATGCAGGTTTATTTGTATTTTGAAACGATTGTCTGAATTGCAAAAAGGGCATAAAATGCTATTATTTGCATTCTGCTGCTGGAATGGAATGGATTCACAATTTAGTATGGATACATATACACATTGTTTATTAGGGATGTGTTCTTGTGAAACATGGTTGCAGAGAGTGCATGTATGTTTCCACGTGTATGAAATGTGGATGATTTCATTAATTGGGAGATTTTTCGTTTTCATTTCTTGTAGTAAGTACATTCAGAAATAATCAGTTAGCTGTGATTTCAGCATTGAAAAGTCTTCTTCAGATCGTTTAGATTGCTAAATGTTATTTTCTACATCGGTCATATCTATTTCTGCTTCATTTAGAATGAGTTGTTCTCCAAGTGGTTCTTGGCTTCTTGTAAGGGAAGGTTGACTGCCCTCAGGAGTGTCTTTATCCAACATTTCTTTGTATTATTTGAAATTGACATTTGTGATACTGCTTTCATTTGTTTTGAATGCAGCTTCAAATGAGACGTAGCTGCCTAATAATTATTCTTCTTTTCTCCAAGGTTTTAAAAGTTGCCGTAGGGCCATGTAATAAAGTTCTCTATTTTGCTGAGATTTAAATGATAACTTGATATGATTAATTAGGCGAGGTTTGGTAAGTTTCACTAGGCTTCCTTCACAAGTTGGGACTGAATATTTGCCAGTTGTAACATCTGGTGGGACATTGTTTTTGTAGGAGTAGTATTGGGCTATGTCGTACATGCAGATGTTTTCCAAAGCAGTACTTCTGTTTGGATAGTATTTGTCAATTAAATTGTTTTTTAAAATGTTCTGGCTGTTGGGATCATTTGTGTCTGCTGTTTCAATCTGTTGGTAGGATTTTAGTACTCTTTATCGGAATGAAACTGGACCAAGGTTTAGCCAGACAATGTGTTCAGATTTGCCATAGAAGTATGTACCAGTTAAACGGTCAGCAGCTTTGTATCACCAGCATTCGCTATGGAAGAGCATTTTTATACCGAGCTGTACACGTTTTGTGACATTGTTTTTTCAGATATGTCATCCCAGAGGTCTTTTAGCTCTATGTTCTCAGCTTTGGTGAGATAGGCTGTGACATATCCTGCAACTCCAGTGGAATTGTCTGCAATGTATTGTATGCCTATGTTTGCATGCCACAGCAGGGCAATGATTGCATTGTAATCATTGATGTACTTGGATATTTCGTCCCTTTTAATGTTGTATGTGTTTTTAGGGTATTTTCCTTTTAATCATTTTAATTTCTGTCTAACAGAATACATCAAGCTATTTACTTGTCCTTTTTTTGCAAACTGGTCTATGGAAGCCAAAGCGACATTTGGTATACAAATGGACTCCCTCGGCATAGCCTACACCAACTATGCCGACGACACTCGAGTCCTCCTCCCCCTCTCCAGGAACTATGAAACTGACACCAAATCCCTACGCCTATTCCATCATTGAGGCCTGGATGGCAGCCAACTGGCTCTGTCTCAATGGGGACAAAACGGAACTCCTACTGGTAGGACCTAGGGAAAACCTAAATAAACTCAACCACCAATACGCAACCTTCACCGTAGACCATATCCAAATCCCAGTCTCACATTCGGTGAAAACCCTAGGTATTTACCTTGGCGCCACCCTCTCCATGTCCAGGTAAGTCAGCGCTATTACATCGTTTTCCTCTTACTCCACAAAGCTGCTGAACTCAGCCGGACCCTTCCTGACAACTGCCTATCCATTGCCACACAGTTGGCTCGAGACTGGACTACTGCAATGTCCTCTTTGCAGGCACATCAGTAAAAAAACCTAAAGAAATTACAAATCATTCAGAACAACGATCTCCGAGCAGCCACAGGCATCCCCACCAGAGAACACATCTCCACCAAAAGAAAGCCGGCACACTGGCTACCTGTCAAAGAACGTGTCCTATTCATAAGACTTGCCATCACTCACAAGTGCATCCACCATGCAGCCCCACCCTACCTCTCCCAGAGAGTGAACAGATCATGCACCTCCAGACCTACAAGAATTCCTTACTCCTGCCAACTCGCTGTGCCTAGAGTCCAACGTGCAAGAACAGGGGGGGGGGGGGCAATCTTCCCATTAAACTCTGCCAGGGAATGGAACGCCCTACCTTTTGACCCTTAGAGCTGAACCTTCACACATTGCGTTTCGCAAAGCCCCCAAAACATGGTTGTTTAAACCAAGAACTCTAGGGTAAATCTGCCTGATCGTTACAATGTATGTAACTGTGTAACTTTGCAACTTTGCCATGATCTCCTGTAAAAGCGCTGTGATGCCCCTGGGCTGCCTGTGCGCTTTATAAATGTAAAAATAAATAAAACAAAAATGTAAATATACAATTTATCTTTGTATATCTACGTCAGTAGCATTTGCCGCACTTATGTTTTTGGAAGCATAAGATTTGTGTACGTAGGTCATTATGTGTGGTTTCTGAAGGAATGTCACAGGTTATGTATTTTTCAATGAACTGTAAAACAGTGGCATCACTGTCATGGCCAAATTGTGTAATATCTTTTATCCACAAAAGCGTGTGGATGTCTGGTGCGCATCAGGATTGATATTCTTTTCTCCAAAGGAAGTGTTGCACTTCTACCAGCGAAGGGGTAGGTTTATTGCAGATGAAGTGCAGCATGGCAATTACGCGATGGGGAAAGTACCTTGATACATTGACCCGGTCAAGAGAACAGAGTTCTCCTGGTGTTTTTATATCTATTCCATCTTTATTTTGCTTTGAAGTGTGTAAGAAGTTGTGCAAGTCATCCTATGCACACTCTGCACAACTTAAAATAACAACCTTGTGAGTGGGCCTAGGTTCCTTAGCATACAACGTACATCAGCGTAATGTCGGAACCAGTATTCTTTTGTACCATGCATATTTGCCAAGAGATTTGTGATACTTTACTGCAAAACTTCATCTTTGTCTTTTATGTTTTGAAGCAATTGGGAAGCGGACATGTTTAAAAACGTAGAGCCTGTTTTTAATGTGTGTGCAACTCCATAAAATAGAGTTGCTAGTTCACTTTCAAACAGGAGGTGAAAATATATTCTACATTTTATCTGAATCTAGGTCTTCAGAATACATTTGTAAAGAGCGATATTCTGATTCACTAATTTGTGTGGATCTTTCATCATATCTTCCTCCTTTTCCTGTAGGAAAGAGTAGAGGAATAGAACGTGCTTCTACACTCCCATATGCTTATTGGGGATCCTTTGGCTTGACCCATTTGATGTGTTTCTAATGCATCTTCAATGGTGTCTTTGCAGTGTAGTGGGTGAATTGTATACTAGTCTAAAATGTTGGCCACGGTAACAGAATCTACACATTCATTGGCCAGTTGTTGGTGAATCTTGAATTATTTGGGTGGTTTCGTAAGTTTTTCTCTATGTTTATATCTTTGTAGTATTCATTGCTTTCTTTCAGATATTGTAGGGCTTGTCTAACTTTGTTTAAGTCGACTAGTTGTTGGCAAATTCTTTTGTCTTTTGTTGCTACACCATTAACTAGTACAATCAACGATTGATCTATTGGCTGTTGTACTCCTTGAGTTTGTACATGTTCCCGAAGATCTAATGGCAAAAATACTTTTCCACGGATGACTTTTAGTAACTCAGATAGAGCCATTTTGACTGTTTTCAATTGAAGGCATATTATCGCTTGAAAGGAGTGTATTTTTTGTATTATAATGCTCTAATACAAGTTATTAGTGATAGCACGTGATGGCATTTGGTTATTTTCAAGCTTTGTATTTCAGTACGTACAAACTATTGAGGGGTCAGTTATTTTGTTTTTATTTTATGCTGTTAGATATTAAACTGTCCTCTATTTTGTAGGCCATATCTTCTGTTTTTGTGCTCTTTTTATAAAATGTTCTGCGACAACAGACACATACTTAGTGTGGTGTTCTAGCAGATGTGTTTTGAAACTTAGATTTTTTTTTGTTTGTGTTTGTTAGGAGGTTCACTAATGTTTCCCAAAGTTACTGAATTTTATAAGTCAACTTAACTTTCAAAGTATTTACTTTAGATGTGCTCTACTGCCAAGATATTAAACTTCCACACACTAAGTGGCACTTAAAAATGTTGTACAAATCTTTTGCATCTGTTTTCTTTCTTTTCCAAAGAAGTTACACACAGTGCTGCTATATATGCATATATGCATTCCTTAACTTTAATGAAAATGCTCCAAAAACAAATATTTGTAAACGCACAACATTTTCCATTTTCATTCGAAATACATGTCACACTTTCGAATCTTCCAGTCCAATCCTGTTTTATTTTGTTGCATTCTGGGACTTGTAGTACAAGTTGTGTAATGGGAGAAGTGGAATTACAATTCTCAGAATGCAAAGAAAAAAACCCAGACCTGATAAGCACCTATAGATTGGAATGGGTCACGTTGGCAAGTATGCATGCACTGCCAACATATTAAACTTCTCCACACCAAGTGCCATTTAAAAATGTTGTACACATCTTTTCAATCTGCTTTTCCTTTCTTTTAGAAAAAAGTTACACACAGTGCGCTATAAATGCACATATGTATTTTTTTACTTTCATTAAAATTCTCCTAAAACGTTTTTTTTTAAACTGCACAGCATTGTAAGTAACTGCCACTTGATGTGAGCAGGTGCTGAATGCTACAATGCATGGCAATAGATGGTGGTTAAAAAATAGAATATGCTTATTGAGAAGCTTACTACAGGGTAAGTGGCAGGAACCCTGTCTATATATACATTTGTAAAAGAGTTGCCAAAAATACTTCTACAGTTCTAAGCATAAATGCACTATGTCTTGTTAGATGCAGATATTGTTAAATCTACAAATGGAAATGCTGGGGAGTTTTACAGTACTTTTTCATGCAGGTGGCTGTGTGTAACAGGAGACATGTACTCTGAGAGTTCAAAAGTACATCTGAAGTGTTGAACTGAGATAACGGGGTTACATGTAGAGTTTTTGGATGTGATTGGTGGATAGATGTTTGACTGTTTGAAAGCAGCCAATGAAGGAGTGTTACAAACATAAAAGTAAAAAGGCTGCCCTGTGCTATGGTCACTGCAGTTACGGTGGTAGCTCGCGGACACTGCACGTGCCACCTGGGATTTTTAAGGATGCCTGGCATTGAAATGGGACTGCGGACCCTGGGGGATCAGCCATTCAGGTTTCCTGGGTGTGGTGCACACGAAGAGAGGGTAGCAGGAGTTTTGTTTAGCGAGTGCTCTGAAGATGGCTCTGGCTATTTCGTTGAGATAGCAGAGTGTATGGATTCTGATAGACCTTGGATCCATTGGCTGAAGGTGTATTCTGAGCACTGTGGATTGTCTGAGAATCTTGGATTCAATGAGTTTCAAGTTTCATGGTATGGAGTTCAAGGAAGGAAGTGGGCGGATTTCCTCCCGTTTTGTGAGAATATGGTTCACTTGAAGCATCCGGACATCATTGTAGTTGACTGTGGAGGAAACAGTTTGGGCTATGTTACCGGAATATTATTACAGTTTACAATGAAGGATACGTTTGGAAAGTTGATGGAACGGTTTCCACATTAGTAAATGCTTTTTTCTCAGATAGCTCAGAGACAAATGTGAATGCGTTTGAATCTATTTTGTCCAAAAATTGCGAAAGCAAGGCGCAATGCGAACTAAGTTGTTTGTGACTTTTTGCGGGATGTAGACAAGACATCTTTTCATAATGAACATTTTATATTGTCAACATTTTCCAGAGAGATGGAGTGCATCTAACTGATGTGGGCAATCAGATTTTTCTTGAAAACGTTCAAAATGTAAAGCAGCAGTTTCTGGGAACACATAAAATATGGATTCAAGTATTCTTTAGAAGTTGAATTAAATAAAAAGGAAAAAGGGAAAGAAATTAGAAGCACTTTTAAGTTAGAAAATTAAGTTCTGTCGAATATTTGCTAGTTTAGTACATAAAACCAAATAATCAAAATATATAAAAGTCAAAAAGACAAAAAAAGGTTCTTTTAAGAGCCACCATTTTTAAATGAAAAACAAACATGATTTTAATTCCCCAACCCCACACCTGGAATTATCCAGATGTGTGTGAACTACTGTGCTGTCCTCGGACTATGTAGGCTGCAAAGAGGCATGTGATTTTTTTTTTCCCCATTCTGTTTTTTTACTGTGAAAGGTGGCTCCTAAAGCTACCGTTTTGTTTTGTGATTTTTGTATTTGTTTTGGCTTTTTTCTGTTTTTTTTTCAGGGGAGACAAGGTAAGGTGGTGGAGTGTAGGGGCGCCAACCACAGACACGAATGGGCAGTTGGACAGATGAAGATGTTGGGCGGGCCTTACATTTAAAGTAGGTGGCAGTGTTTCTCGTGCTCCTTGAATGCGGCCTCGAAAGCACTTCAAAATTGCTCCCCCTGCAGATTGGTGTTTTGCAGTACAAACCTAGTACTGTGACCCTCAAAAGGTAATGGTCAACACCATTCTGAATGGCATGCGAGTCCGCCACCGGGATCTTCTGCCCCAAAGGAGTATTTTGTGTGGGTGCAGGAGCGGTCGAGGATGATGGGGTAGAGGCCGTCAAACTGCTTCTCCCTCAGAAAGGAACAGCGTTTCTCAGAGCACCCAAGTGGTTGGATCTGGTGTGGTGGCACATGGAGGCATTCCCGTAGGAGTAGAGCCCAGGTTTTGCACGCCCGAGTATGTCCCCGCACTCAGTGCATCTGACCATGGCTGCCCGAGCCTTTGGTTCACCCCCAACGGTGTTGGAAAACCGCCACACTCCGGACTCACTTCGGGGGCTAGAGGTAGGTACTTCCTCTACCTCATCTTGCTCTTCCTCTTCATCCGCATCTCCGTGCCTGCTCCACTTTCCAGGCCCAACAGATGGTGATGGTGGTAGTGGGAGTGGTGGGCAGGGGGAATGGCCATAACAGATGCCATTAGAGTAGATAACAAGGTCTCCAAAACAGATCTGCAAAGCAGGTGCTCTCTCCCTGAACTTCCAGATTGAGAATTGCTAAAAGTAATGAGTGGGTCCTTTCAGAGGAACCTTTCACAGACCGCGCGACCGCCCACGGACTACCGCTTCGAAAATGGGCCTTGGAAAGTTGTAAAAAGTTTGACAGATCAACTAAGAATTACTTTAGGAGCTCTGGAAGGGTAAACTTTCAACTTGAAACACCCTCGATTGGCTGAAAATGCAGTTTTAAACTATCTGCTGATAACGTACACAGTTAGCGGGCAGGCAGTCACACTGCACAGGCGCGGTCCCATGATGTCCTGGGACGTCCGCAGTGCTGATGTTTGTCTGCGGACACCCATTGGGCGGTAGCCGCAGGGCGCATGCTCATGGATGTCCGCGAACGCTCTCTGCGGACTCTTTAAAAGTGCGTAATGTGAGAACGGACATGCCCGGACACAGCACGCTGTCCGTGGACAATTCCATTTTGTGAATGTACACCCTGGACAGTCGCATTGTCCGCAGACTTTTAATTGGCGTTTAAAAAAATAAAGAAAGAATAAATTATAACAGAACAATATACAACATATTTATGGTATAAAAATAAATGTATTTATGAAAGGGATGGGGGTATCTGAATGGGTAACATAAATAGGAACATTTGACATTTCTGTACTATGATTGTTAGGGGAGGTAGGGAGTGAAGTTTAATCAAAGTGTTTTCCATTTAGACTTTGTGAATTGGATAGGGGTGATTGCTGGTGCAAGGGAGACGGGAACAAGCAGGACAGTGACAATCAACATCTCTAATAATATGATTTTTAATATAATTTATAAGTTCCTTAAAGTCATTACTAAGTTCATCCAATTTTGCAGACAAAATCATGATTTCATTATGTACAGTTGGGGATAGTTTGTCTTTGTGATTCTTGGGATTCTCTGTAATTAAATTAAGGTGTTTCTTCATGTAAAGTATGTGCTATAAGAAAAGAAGATATCATTATTTCAATGAGCTTTGTATAAATGACATTATTTGTTTATATTGAAAGATGTATTGTTTACCATTAGAGATGTCATCATCACTCATTTCTTCTTTTGGAAAGTTTTCTTCCAACCACTCAAGTGTGTTTGCCATTTCTGGTAACATAAAAAATTGTGATATTTGCTTATAAGAAATGTTTACATTATGAATGGTAATAATGGAGAAATAACTACAGTGTACTTACTATTTGATGAGAGATTGTTTTGGAATGCCTAGTGTATGCAAGTTTGTATGTAGAGTTCTATTGAAGTGATAATATGAGGTATACCGTTTTGGTTTGTGCTTGGTGCATTCCATTATATTGTGTGATAAATTAAAACAGTATTTGTACATTTTGAAGTGATGATTATTACAAAAAGGTATATTTGGATGCAGTAAATATAAGTAATGTTGTTTGATGTATATGTGTTTGTTGGGTGATGGGTAGAACATGTTCTGTTCTCTGTGCTTCTGGGCTTTGTGAATGCTACCTTCTGTCCGCAGACTATCGCACTGTCTGTGGACTGTACAGCTGCTACATTCGGGGTGAGTATAATATAAGGTACTTGTAGCAAATTAAGGGTGCACTGGTAAAAACCTATGAAATTCAGTGAAAAAACATTGTTAAAGGGACGTTATGGTTAAGCTGCACTAATGACCTATGAAAATCAGTAAAAAAAAAATTGCTAAAGGGACGTTATGGTTACAAGTAAAACCGAAACCCCCCAGAAATTTGCCATTTATGGTAAGCCATGCAACCATAACTCGGGCCACCACCAGCACTGCTAAGACTAACACCTAGGATAGGACATCAAATATGACATCATGGCATCACATATCTGGCCCACTTGTTTTTGTTCACTGACATATCTAGGCTAGGTGCTTTTGTTCACTAAGAGTCAGAATATGAAAATTGATAAGGTGCTATATATCTAGACGTTAACCTTCTATGTTTTTAAAGTACATTCTTTAGGGTTTGCTCTCAGCTCATAGTGCACATATATGGGGCAATATGCAGGCCTCAAACACACCATTTGTATACATGATGATGAACTTTAGTATTATTTACATTTTCTAGTAATGTTGTTTCTTTTTTTCTTACTTTAGTTTCAATGTATGTGCCTCTGATTTGTATGCATTGCAGGTCTTCATATGTATTGTTTGTACTAACACAAGTATGTAGTAAGTCTTCAATTATTAGCTATTTATTCCATGTT
Organism: Ambystoma mexicanum; assembly: GCF_040938575.1. Lineage (NCBI taxonomy): Eukaryota > Metazoa > Chordata > Amphibia > Caudata > Ambystomatidae > Ambystoma > Ambystoma mexicanum. The sequence goes on along the minus strand of NC_090932.1, from coordinate 677,397,754 downwards.
TAACATTACTGAAAATGCTGATAAGGTAGCATTCATTATTTTACCAGCCAAAATTACGAGATTCAACATATTCTACTTTTATAATGCATGCTGCATCCATCCTCTACATGTATCTATTAGATTTTGTTTTGATAAGTACATTCTTTAATACATTAAGTATTTCATTATAGGTCTCTTGATCAACCCTGACATCTTGTTACCGGCATTGTAAACACAACCGATTGTAAAAACATTTATCAAAAAGTATTTCATATGTGATGTCATCGGTGACATTTGTGATGTCATCTTTGACGTTCTGGGTGTTAGTCTTAGCAGTGCACGGTGGTAGCTTAGCTTACCATAACTGGCCAATTTGAGGTTTTTCGGTTTTACTTGTAACCTTAAAGTCCCTTTAACAAAGTTTTTTTCACTAATCTATATTTAAAGTACTTTGAATAGTTGACCTCTGAAACTGTGCAACTTGAAGGTTTGTTTTTACCAGAGTGCTGTGTGAGCTGAAGTGTCAGGTGTATTGGCGCTGCAAGAGAAGCCACTTTATTAGAGATCGACAGATTTGAGTTTCACTTTTGGGTAAGGTGCACCGGGAAAATTCTGAAGCAGGCATGAGTTAAGCGCAGCAAATAATTTCATGAAGGACAGAGTGCGACGTCAGTGAAGAAAACTCATGGGTGCTCAGCAATCTGAGGACAGGCGGCATGAGAACATTGTGTGAACCACAAATTGAATTCATTTTGGCACAGTTATTCCCATAGAACCGTGGCACTTTATAAAAAATCATGTTGAAATGTGGAGCGTGCGCAGCGCCGAAGTCACGTTGATGTTTTTCATGCAGTCACAGTTAAAGCTTGCAACTACAACTCATCATAATAGTAGTGTAGCTGATGCATTACACGTCATCCGCATCAACATTGTCTGAATATTGTTATCATTGTAAATACATGAACCATTCATACCGAACTGTGCAAAAATAAGTATAGAGTTTTTATGTGAATAAATATATGGACAGTATAAATATATTTTTGGGTGAGACTATTGTTAAAATAGCACACCTTGGAAAAAAGATGTAAAGACCTGTAGGAATATTTTAATTTTAAAAGAAGAAAAAACATAAAACCACTGTCAGTGTTTGAAAATTGTTTTTGAAGGGCAAATATCATCCTGCAAAAATGTATAAAGCCTTTCGATACTGTGAGGATTCAGGGGACCTTGTCACTTCTCCCCAGGAGGGAGCCATTCCCTATGAGGCTAGGGAGGTGAGGCCACTGCCCAATAGTCTCCCTAGGGGTGGTAAAATGTGGGAGGGCCTCATAAGGAGAGACTCCCCTCATGGGGATAAGGGCTCCCGTCCTGTGAAAGACCTCCCTAAACGCTTGTTCCCAGAAGCCATGGGCCTATTCACTCCTTCTCCCTCCCAACCTGAAACTAGTATTGTATGTTATTGTGAAGTCTCTACTATTGCATCTGTCCGATCAGATAGGACTGAGACGAAGAACTAAAGAAACATACAGAAGGGATTATTCAAGAACTGGGACATGGTGGGGTGAGAAACCTGAGGGTATTCTCACACCTACTCCTCTGGTATCCTCTGCACCGGTGGCCAAGGAAAGGTAATGTGTACATGGGGATCAGGAAGCCTGCCCCAAAGCAAATGTCCCCATTCAAGTAAAAAGAATAACTACCAACTTTCCTTCTGCCATTATCCCTGGGTTACCGATAGAAACTATTATCGGAACTGACTTCCCAAATTTTTCATTGTTATTACACAGTCAGTCCAGCCCACACCTCCTTTTTTCCATCTAAAACCTGGCGAAAAGATCCATTTGAAGCAAATAATGTTGTATGAGTTTGGACTGAGTTCCGGAAAAGATTGCAGCATGAACCACCATCTCAAAACCCTTTAACCTCAGTCCCTTGTACCGAAGGGCGCTTTTATAGGGGAAGCATATGTGAGAAACCTGAGGGTATTCTCACTCCTAGTCCTCTGCACAGGTGGCCAGTGAAAGGCCATCGCTCTTGGATCCCAACCCTGGGGGTTGAGAAGCGAGGGAGGATCACATGGGTGGAGGCTCCTTGAGGACTGTGGGTGAGATATTCTCAGGAGAGGCGCAGTGATCCACATTTCCCTTTCAGAGAGAATCTTCCATTCCAGGGACTGTTATGGGATATTATTATCCATGTCCCATTGCCCAAGAAAAGGAGAGGAGCTACCACCCGTACAAATGTGCTAGAAAGAGGGCAAAAGGGGTTACGTATATGAGGTTAAGACATGGTATCCCCCTTTCCCTATTGACAACCAACCAAACCCTCCCCCAATCTTTATGGGCTGTTAAAAGCCTGCTCCCCTCATTTTCCCACATGAGACACTTGACCGTAATGAGACGAAGAAGAAGCAACTAAGAGTGATGAAGGTGACACCCTTTCACCACTCTAGTACTGGGACGAGGAAGATGCCTGCTATCAGCTGTGAGAGTCAGGCATGTCCCTTTAACTATGGTCAGGCAGGGCTAATTAAACATCCACACCTGCAGCCTGTCAAGGGGCTGCAGGTGAATAATCGAAGACATGCCCAGCAGGCAAGAGAGCAGCAGGGAGACCTGTATGTGGAAGCACAGCAGGAGACCAGAGAAAGAGCCAGGATGCCAGCAGTTATTCCAGAGGAATTGTGGGACCCGATATGAGTGGGCTGTGTACTTCCCACAGGTCGGAAGACTCCATAACCCAGACCAAGCTGTCAGAGCTGTTGAGGAGCCCGAAGCACAGAGGGCGCTGCCCGCGTCCAAGAAGAAGCTTTGGAAGTGCTGGTGTGTGGAAGAAAACGCACTGCAAGCGAGAGGGGCTCGTGCCAGTGGATTTCCCAGCTTCAGAAGCCGAGAGGAAGTCACGGGAACCACTGGGGAGAGACACAGAAGGCTGGTGCGTGTCGGTAAGGCGCTCAAACACCTCTGGGGACCACCACCATCTGCTGACCTCAGGCCATGAGAGGATTGGCCAGCTTTATCATGTGACTGCATTTGTGTTTGGCCTGCTCAGATTAAAATCCCTGTACATGCACCAGTCCGACCCTTGGCACCCCCCCTCCTGCCACTTCAAAGAAAGCCCAAGGTGGTCTCTTCACCTTCTGCTGCCTGCTCCAAACCAGAGCGCAACTTTGGGGGAAACCACCACCATCGTCTAGCCTCTGTGTGTCTTGGCTGGCCCTCCATGCCTGGTTCGGGCAGGGAGAGGATTGGCTAGATGCATCATGCATCCCTTGTCTGTCTGTGTAAGCCTGGCCCTCAGCCTTCCACATGCCAGGCATCATGGGCTGCATTGACCTGGGAAGAGAATGTTTCGTACTTTTTTGCCCTGGCAAGGCTGTGGGCCTTTCCACCTGCTCCCATCTTCCTTGGCACACTACGTCACCAGCATGTGAGTTTACTTTTCTTTACTGTTGTGTTATCTCTTTGCTGTATCTGACCCTCTCTGACTCGTCTGTTATTCCAGGTGTCTCTACAACGTATGCTGTGCTTACATCTCACATCTGTTTGCTTGGTCTCTGTACTTACTGCAACCCTGCTTCCTTTGCACTGGACAAAGCACTCTTGCCCTATCCGCCCTGCTTCTACTAAACAACTCAAATTATTCTCCCTTTGCGTGGAACTACACTCTGATTTACATGTGTCTAAAAGGTTTTCTGATTCTTTTTAAACCTACGGGCAAAAAGCAAAAGGTCCTCTTTTTCGTAAATTGAATACTAAGCTATCAATGCTAAGCTACCAATATCTCTTTCATCGTATGAGAACGTGTGTTTAACCTGAAATGTTTGTTGCTTGAGCCGACGTTCTTTGGCGTTCAGCTTTTATGTGGCCTTGGGGTTGTAATAAATCATCGAGTGCCGAGCCTAAGTATGTCATACAATCCTTGCGTTTTTTTTTGCATTCGGGAAATTGCAGACATTGTGTTTTAATGATGAAATCTAATTATCTAAACTACCATAACCAGACAACAATGGACGAAAGAAAACTGGACTCGCAGCTCACTGCTGACAAGGTACAGGTTGAGAGCAATGAGAAAGGAAACACATGGGAACTCTTTGAGTTCACTTTCATTAAACCTTGCCATCAAAATATGCACTTGCCTGCCCGTGTTTTTTCAAAGCAGGCCTCTGAGAGTTGATGATTTAATTGGAGCTTAAAATAATGTCTAAACTAGGTCTGCCTTCAGTCACTCGATTTTATAAGCACTATGCGTGTTCTTCACTGTAGTCTTGTTAAAAACAAGCAGGCTTGTGTATAAGCATTAGGCATTTGCCAGGCGCTTCTAGTAGATGTCCAGTTACTCGGACCATTTTGCGCCTGCTACCATCAGTGCCCAGTTAATACAACTACGGCAGTGCCTGGTAAGTGCCTTTTTACGTATCAACACAAAAATCCCAAACTGTTGGCATTGCCAATCGTTGTTTTTTATGTGCTGTTCAGAATGGCTATAACATTGTTATGCTTTACTGTAATCAAGTATATGTCCTGAAGCGTGATGCAGTTCTTTGAACATTGCGCTAACTCGGATAAAGAGAGATTCATTTTTTGACCTATTTCTCCAGGTCATGGACCAGATTTGTATTATATGTGCTTATTTTGCTGAGCAGTTCATAGGCTTAACCAACCACCGAATTAGCTGTACAAGACCACTCTGAGCCAGCTGCTCTCTCGGCAAACCAGCCGAACCAATCAAATAGAATATTTGATTGCAATAGGGTAACAGTAACAAAGCAGTGAAATTGGGTCACGGTAGAAAAACCACGCTTGACGAACGTGCTATTAAATGCAAACCAGTCAACATATGATTTTGATCTCTTGGGGTAATTTGGGAGCATAGAAAAAAGATTCAGGAGAGAGGGGCCTCACAGACAAAATTTATCATTGAGAAAGGCACAAAAATCGCTTTGCGCACAAGTATTACGTTTACATTCTTGAAGAGCAAGGCGAAGAATGTATAGAGGAAAACGATATTCCCTACTAAACGTATCTTTTCATTTTGATCTGAATACATGGAACTTGACCCCTTACGGAACAATGATCAGGGACAGGCTTTGCCTGTGACTTTATATTGAACGCTTTGTGCGCATAACCATATGCCACCTTGCACATCGCAGCGACATACTACATGTTTCACATACTCTGCACACCACCTCCAGCATTAGAATGCAGCTATCCCCCAACGATAAATTGGGTCTAGCTGCACACATACCTAGTGCACACACACACTATTTCTCTGACCATCTCCACTTACCTGGACTGTGGTCCCCAAGGGTGTTCAACTTGCAGCGCATTGAGACCATACCAATGGTAAAAGACGCTATACAAATGCCCATTCGTATAACATAACATAACTTTGAAAGAAATGAATGTTATGGATTTGACAACCAAATGGAAAGTAAATGGGAGTTAAAAAGCACAGTATACATTGTGTAGGTCTTGCACTTACAACAGATTCCAGGGGGGAGAGGCATACATTAAAAAAGAGCGCTTGTAAGGACACAACTGACTCAAATCCATGATAAAGAAAGGCAGTCCATCAGGTATTCGGAAAAATGTGAAATTACTTCAGATTCAAACATCTAAAAAAACATACATTTTCAGATCACTTTTCTCTGCTTCCATAGTGATACAAGTGAACTACACCTCCCCCTTTAAAAACTGTGATGTGAACATAGTATAACAAATCACTAGTCACAGCAGTTATTTATGTTCAGCACACTAAATCTTTTCACAATACAAAGACATACCTCTTGACTTTGTCCTGACTTGTTTAAAAGAGCCCATGTTTGGAAGTAGGCCACGATAATTCAGTGTAATTTTACACTTGTGAATACATCCTCACCAGGCCTTGACACCTGTGTTTCATTTATTTAATATCTCTTAGATTGCTTGTTTTTTCCTTTTTATTTCCAATACCTACTCATTCTCACCATTTTGCTGTTGCATTGATTTATCTAAGAAACACAATGTCGTTTTCTGTACTTCCTTTTGCTTTCCTTTGGTTGGATCCCAACTGTCCTGATGTGAATAAACTTCAGAAGTAGGAGAATGAGAAAAGAGCATGCATTAAGGACTGAAGTAACATATTTTATTTTTTCTCAGGAATGGTATGGTCCGATGTCAAGAGACTCTGGTACGATGGGCTGGAAGACTTTTTGGAGGAATCCCGAAATCAGCTCAGTTTTGTCATGAACTCTTTGTACCTTGCAACATTTGCTCTCAAAGTGGTGGCTCACAGCAAGGTGAATAAAGGCTTGCAAACATGTTGGGCATGTTGTGGATTCTGAGACCCTTAAATCATTTAGAAGAAAGAGAACTCAGGCCTGGTAAAGCTTACTAAGTCTGTGGGAATGGAACACTATTTATTGACATGACGTGCAGGAAGTGCATTGACAATAGTGTCCCTTGATTGTTTTTTTGTAAAAGTGTCAGATATTACCACTTTTGTATCCTGCAGTGCTTGGTACGCCTGTTATTTTTTCCACAGAGGAAAGTGAAATCCATGCTCAAGCTGTACTTGTAGAGGCTTAGCCTCAATGCATACATCAACCCCCCTTTTAAAAAAATATAAACAAATCTAATTCCTAGACGAAATACAAGCACAGAAAAAGATACATTACTGTCTCTATTTCCTTTAGCTTTAGCTTAAAATAGTTAATGGACCGGTCATGTCTGGACCATCTACTCCAAGACGATATTTGCATACATTGCTTTGCCCCAGGTGATCTGATGCACCTAGGACCGCCATACCAACTGAGTCAAATTACTGGGTAGTGAGAGAAGGATTGATGGTCTCTGGCCAAGTAATCAGTACAACATCAAATTGATCTAACCCGTCCTAAAAGGGATATTGCCACAGACCAGTTTGCAGGCAGCACTTGTGACTCAATCTTAATGTTTGAGACGAGATGCTCAGCAGACAGTTAAGGTTGTGCCTTTCATGAGCTCCACTCTTTTTGGGCCTCTAAAGTTAGTCGGTATGCAGTCTTTAGACTGCTTTCCCGCCTCTTAAAGGATAGTTCCGGGACTTTTTTTTTATTGTCCCTACGGTTCGGCCATGTGTTTTTAAGCATAAATCGGTAGATCGTAGAAAACTTTCCTATGGACCTTACCCAACTTTTCGTCCATTAACGCACTCGAAATCATCCGCCATTTTCTGATAATCCTATCATTTCCCCCCATCGCCCTGGCTCACCTGCTTTTGCGGCACTAAATCAAATCCCCCGCCCCTGAGCCTGACATCAGCAGACGCGTACCGCCCATTTCCCAACACCAAAGCACGTTTCGTGTCAACAATCGCTGCGCCTCAGCTAATGAAGTGTCGCCATGGAAATGGCAGGACGCCTCTTTCCTCAATAAGTATAAACACACCGTTTCACAACACACAGCAACAGATTTTCGATTCCATTACTCTCTCTGTGTTACTTTGAGTATTCTGTGACTCGTTTCTGTGCTCTGGTCAGCTACCTTCGCCGCTTCTAGGCCTTGTGAACACCTGTACCATCTCTGTAAATTATTTTACTTTCTTTACCACACAATGGCTACAATAATGCCGTATATGTACGAGCCCGAGTACACCGAGGAGGAACTACTGGAAAGGCAAGCACGCGAAAACGATGGGGATTCGGACGGCAGTTGGGAGGACCAGTCAACGGATGAAGAGCCTGGACCATGTCGCATGGACGGCGTCTCCACCTGGTGCACGTGCAATCGGTGCGAGCTAATGCCAACTGAGGAGGAGAACTGCTGCTGCCGTGAAAATTCCGGGTGCTTGGCCTACATTTCGGAAGGCGAGCCAAGTCCGCAATGCATCACCGAGCTGCCAGAGTTCAGGGAAGCCTGCCTCTCACAGACCATGTTGAGGATGATGATGGTGCTTATGCACGAACTTCGCGGCACTGTTCGTCCGCGTAATCCGAGTAACGAGTAAGTATACTCTGGTTGTGATGTCAGTGATGCCACTACTATTTCATGGTCGTCTCCCACATATAAAATTACATCTACAGATCATTCGAACGCATGTAAATTGGTTCCATATTGTGCATTTTCTAGATAGAATTTTTTTCAAAGCAGAATGACATTTTTCACCTGAATCGACATTGATAAGAAAGTTTTGTCATTTTAATACAGTTTGCATCTTTCTTTTTCACAGGTGGTACAGGCTGGTGTCCTATCGTTGCTTCACTTGGTGGCTTCACGGGAGGCTCGGACACCGCGTTCGGAGAGTAATACCTGCCTGTGCGGTACTTGCCATTAGACAACATTTCCCCAGCGACAGTGGACAATACCGCGGATTTTCCCTGGATGTGCTGCTACCGGAACTTTACAATGTGTAATGTTTATTATTTATGTTCAATTGAAATTACGATCTAAAATAAAACCCAACATAGATTTTAACAATGGTGGTTTTGATTTTTTAAATGAATCTAGTGTGTCTCCATTGAATAGTCTTCCTGTGCCTTGTCTTGTCACACCACATGTCTCCGGCCAGCATCCTCCCTCACGCTGGCCACCCACTTTCAATCCACATAACCGTTGAACCCATATGCAGCAGACATACATATGTTATTTTGTGGGTTGGCATCAAGCCTCCCGGCCTTGCCTCCTCCCCCAAAAATACTTACCACACCACTTTGTTCAAGCGTTGGCAATAAAAGGCCGTTGGATTTTATTGATACAAAACATGGTTATAGGTAAATAATCAATATGGTTGATCATAATAAATCATCCTTTTGGGCACCGGATACAGAGATGACCCCCTCTGGCCCGTGCCGCCTTGCCACCACAGGCCAGCCTGCTGCTGACTAACTGCCTAGGCATCCAGGGTCTCCAGGGTGAACTGCACCCATATATTCTCCTGGGAGGGTGGGGTATTTATAAACTCACCCCCCTGCCTTCCATGTACTAGATCCTGCAGCCTGCCTCTTACATGCAGTTAGATGGCCTCTCCTTGGTGAGGCCCTGCGGCAAACGAGTCTTGTCTGCACGACCACCGCCCCAATCCACCCCCCGCCCTATCAAAGGCAGTTCGCACCGGGGTACTTGTGCTGGCAAGTGGAGCTGTCAGGGAGCGATAAAGGCCAAGAGGTGCCAAAGACCATGTACACTTCAAAGTGGTCTATAGAGCATGGGTGTTTGTTCCCATGTCTACCTCCAGACCCCGTGTCTCCTGCCAAGCATCCCCCCTCACGCTGGACGGCCCCCTGCAAACCGCATAATGCCACGACATATACACGTCATTCATTCACAAACACACCCCTGTTTCGAATTCTTTATAACCCACTTCATATTTCTAATGAGAACTTCTTTGCGCTTTGCTAGTCAACCCGTGAAGGTGCTGGTTATCTGCTCTTCGTCTCTGTGAACTTCCGTGACCACTTCGAGGAAACTCGTCAGTTTGCAACCTGTGAACTGCTCCCTGTTCTACTACAAGAAACTACTCTGATCCCTGCATCTAACTGTTTGTTCGTCAAGGTAAGGCCATGTACCATAATCATTTTGCGTCCAATTTCTTTTCGTTCAAGACAGTACATGCAAGGAACTAGTCACATGTTCTGAGTTTAGTGAAATAATTTTTCTATTTTTTTTAAAGTTATTCAAATACTTATCCGCATGTGAATAACTTGTATAGTTCCAAGAACCAAAAAGAACCTTGCATTGAACCTTTTATGTGTCATTTAATTTTTTAACACATTGGTATTCATAGAGAATTGTTGATCTTTACTTTTCAGAACTTTCCACAATGCCTGCCTGTTCCATTGGCGGTTGCCCTTCGAAGACTCATAGTAAATCTGAAGGTACTATAATGCATGTTTTCCCTAAGACAATAGATCAGATAAGAGAATGGGTCCGATATTGCGGATATCCACCGTCTGAGCTTGAAAGTAGAGTCCTAGAAGTCTTTGCGGACAAGAGGGGTGATCGATACCGCATCTGCAGCAGGCACTTTACCTCTGACATGTACTCCACATCATTGCTAATAAAGAAGAACACACCGCGAGCGAAGCGAAAATTGCTCTCAACCGCTATTCCCACTCTATTCGTCCACATCCCTCCACTGGTGAGTCAAGTTTACGTATTTATCTCTCGGCCTTGCGGTAGTGTGTAGCATTAGCTAACAATAATTTCCCCATTTATGTATCCACTCAATATGAAGGCGGAAGATTCTCCATCCGTGTCGTTATTGCAGTCATCAGCCACTTCAAGCGCCTATCGGGTAATCTTACTTAGCTATTCTGCCACTGACTTGTTTTAGGCATGTAAATCAATAGTTTTAATTTATCGTGTGATTATTTTACCTAATGGTACACCCTTGTACTCGTCCTCTAGTCTTTGCTTTCAGTTATAATTATTGTTATCCAAAATAATGCAAGTACTGTCTTCAGGGAGATGCTGAGGAGTCCAACGCATTGACGACAACCGTTGATGTCACTCAGATGCTCGAGGTACGTTTCCAGACAGTTCCATCGATGGAGATCATCAGATCTTGCATTCTTGTAGCGTGATTGTTACACACAATGTTTCTTTCGTTTTTAGCCATTGATATGTCCTTCTGTCGTCGCCCTCCTATGTGTCTTCTTTTTTCAATATTGTGTTCATTACTGATGAAAGTCCTATGTTTCAGGGAGTCGATGGAGCATTAGTCCAAGAAGAAGGGGGAGCATGCAGTTACGGGTCGGCGCAACAGCTTGCAGAAGTGTGCACCGCAGTTACATCGTCCCTTGATGTTCTTATGCATTTCGAGGTATGGATACTGACAATTCGATCAAGCGAAATCATATGACGTGATTACATCCGCTATACTTCCTTCTTTATTAACGCAAGTACTATGTTTCAGGGAGATGACGGAGCTTCTTCTACAAGAACATCACCCCTAGTAGTTGATGCAGATCTCTGGGTGGTGACACTTCCAACGATCGAGCAAATCAAATCATATTTAGATATCCATTATTTAACTGATCATTTGTGCAGGTCTATTTAGATGAGCCGTTGACGCCTGCACAAAGTGTATGTTCTTTTTAACAAAATAGAAAACCATACTAATGCAATTACTGTGTTTCAGGGAGTTACTGAAGCATCATCTTCAATAATATCATCAATGGAAGTCTATGAGGAGCCCGAGGTATGGATCTTGACAGTTCCATCTAACTAGATCAACAATGCGTGAATAATTGTCGTTTGAATGTTCTACACAAAGCGTTCATTCGTGTTTTGCTATTGAGATGTACGTGGGTATTGGTCCCCAAGTACATTTTGTGTTTTCAATATTATTATACATACTAATGAAAGTTCTATGTTTCAGGGAGTCGATGGAGCGTCAGTGCGTGATGGATGTGCTTATCATGAAAATATAGTCGTTGCAGCGCAAGAGGAAGTGGAGACATGCACACACGAGTCGGAGCAACAGCGTCCCGATGTTGAAGTTCGAGGCAAGAAAGTTTCAAAGAAAAGAAAGCAAAAGAAGGTTAGTGTCCTGGTCACTATATTATGTTGTTTTTCACTGTTAATAGTTCAATACTTTAAGTTGTGTTTAAACTGAACATCCCTTTTCCAATCTGTCCTCTAGTTGCGAGTGGGTGTACGAACTAGATCTACACAGACAGTGAAGCGAACGAGAGATGTTGCTTGTCAAACCTTTTGGCAGGGACTTGAGACCGGAGATGCATCGTGCCAATGGGAAGAATATGAAGTGATTGACAACGGAGCTATACCACATCCAGCCATTGATAGTGAATGTCCTCCTGGTAGTTCGGATGCAGTCGGAGATCAATTCACAGAATCCACACCCGCTAAAACTAAGACCGCGAGAAAGTTGAAGAAATTGTTTTATTCACCCATCGCCGGAGAAGGAACAGATGTTGCAATGGAAGAGAATGAAGTGGACGACAATGAAACACCATCAATATCACTGAACATAGCGGAAGACGATATCAGAGATTCTACCTTTCATGTGAGTGACATGTCCTCAACGTTACAGGCCGAACCAGCTGGGATGCAGAGTGACAGTATAAGGAAAGAGGCCAAATTCATTGTATTCGATAGTTGTTTGATTGATATTATTATTCGGATGAAATGTGGGCATTCGGTTGGTGGGGAAGTATGTGGGGAGCCATTGATTAATGTGACTCGTGCAATTCGAGGCACTAACCTTAAAATACATGCCACCTGTACAAAATATCATCCTTTCTCATGGTCTGCACAACCCATGCTGGGGCAACTGCCAGCAGGCAATCTACTTTGTGCAGCGGCTGCACTTTTTAGTGGTTCAAGTTTTAAAAAGTTAGAGTCTTTCTTTCAGTTTGTGGGAATCCATTTCATTGCGAAAACTCAGTTCTACAAATACCAAACCGATTATCTATTTCCAGCCATTAGCGAAGCTTGGAGAATGGAAAAAATGTCTATTGATAGTACATTCGCGGGCAAACGGTTCAGGCTAGCCGGTGATGGACAGTGCGACAGCCCAGGATTTTCAGCCAAGTACTGCACCTACCACTTTCAGGACATGGAAAGTAAGAAAATTGTGAGTTCGGTGGTCGTGCAGGTGTCACAAAGCACATCCTCAGTGGCCATGGAGAAAGTTGGCTTTGTAGCATCATTGCAAGAACTACAATCGCGGGGAATGGTGATCGACCTGATAGCCACGGACAGACACGTTTCAATTGCCAAGACAATGAGAGAAGAGTACAAAAATATAAATCACCAATTTGACGTTTGGCATCTTGCAAAAACAATCAATAAAAAAATGTCGGCTGCAGGTAAAAAAAAAGATATACAAGGTATTTCACAGTGGTCCAAGTCAATCAGCAACCATCTTTGGTGGAGCTCAAAAACATGTGGAGGGTCGTTGGAAATTCTACTGGAAAAATGGCGGTCAGTAATGCTACACTGTAGCAACGTTCACCGCTGGACCACAAACCAACATTTCCACAATTGTGAACATGGCCATTTGTCCACAGAGGAGGCACGGAAGAAGAAGTGGTTGATTCCTTCATCACCCACTCACAAAGCCATTGAAAAGATTGTATTTGATAAAACTATAACAAGAGATTTGAGGGGACTCACGGAATTCTGCCACACAGGAGATTTGGAGGTGTTCCACAATATGTGCCTAAAGTACAGGCCAAAACGATTGCATTTTGGCATGGAGGGCATGATAAATCGGACTCTTCTAGCGGTCTTGGCACATAACCATAATGTTGGCCGTCAACAAAGTAGGACGACCGGAACTTTAGGGGCGCTTCGCTACAATAAGGCCTTCACTAAAAGAAGTAAACAATGGGTGATCAAACCAGTGTTTGAGGATATGCAATATGAGTTTATTGAGAGACTTATTGTTGATGTCCTAGATAGGCACATACATGGAGTTGTGAACGAACCTGTGCAGGGGACAACTGCATTGCCACCCAACATTGCCTCTGTTCCATGTCCACCTAAAGCAGAGCTCATTGAGAAATACACATCACGGTTTAAATGATTTTAATTTGATTGTCTGTTCTCTCGAGTCTCCTCATGTTGCAGGCCCATTGAATATGTGTATCTATGTAATGTGTAAATAAAAGTGATTGCTCAGTGTACATGCAATGTGTCTCTCCACCCTTGCCCCTCCCTTCACCGTGCAGTAGTGCGAACCACCCGGGTGTCACCTGTGACTTTGCTCTGGAGTCTCCTCATGTCGCAGGCCCATTGAATATGTGTAGCTATGTATTGTGTAAATAAAAGTGATTGCTCAGTGTACATGCAATGTGTCTATCCAACCTTGTTCATTTGCGCATTAAATTAAACCAAACAGTAATATAAATCATTTTTCAAAAAATATAGAATGTCTCCGTATTTATGGTTCTCTGGGGCTGCAAAGCACAAAGACAAAATGCAAAGATGGAGTGTAAATTTCAAGTCCTGTGAGATGGCCTTACACTGAATGTAGCTAACTAGGAATGTGTGCTCGTTCAAAGTGAAGGTCAGCTGCTTTGAATTTTTGCTCGGGTGCCGGAATGGCCCACGACTCAGTATAAGGTTCTATTGTTATTTGACCTTGACAGGCCGGGACCATCCCGAAAGACTTCTTTTTGGGGGTGTGGTGCAATAACGTAAGAAACGATAATGAATAAAATTTCTGAAACGATAGCCATTTAATGTTCGTTCATTAGAAGAAATAACGTCGGCATAGAAGGAGTGGTATTTCGGGGCTGCGCTACGCACAGACACAATGGAAAATGCAAATATAATGTAAGTAACTCTTTAGATGAGTTTATACCGCAATTTAATTACTATACAGTAGCTTTAAAGACGGGTTAAGTTGTACTTGTTCGTTCTATGTGGCATATTGTTTTGTACCGCGCACTATCTTGAGGAGAACCATCTCCTTTTACGGAAGCACCTGAAAACCTTCCTCTTTGCTTCTGCTTTCTCTCTCCCTCTCCCCTGCTACAACTGGTCCACTGTCTGCGACCTCGGTCCTGGGCCCTTCCACTCTCCACCTGCACTGCCTCCCTGTCAACCCCTGCACTGGGGGACTGTCTCAGTACCCTACAGCCCCCCCATTGACGTATAATACCCAGTTGCACTGTCCTAGCTATGAAATAATTTCCCGACCTAATATATAAAATGAATAATTTTAATAAAGATCTGATGGTGAGACTAATTTCATTTTTTATGTTTTTAAAACAGGTACATCACTCATTATTGTATGTGTCACGAGTACCAGACACCGGCGGATGGCTTTTATAACCGCCAGTTGCTTCTCCGCGTGAACAACGTTACCACCCTGACCATTTTATGGGACGATCGCCAAGTACAAGTATGCCCTTACGCGGTACTAACGGCTAGATGCAACATACAGACCGTTGTGGTGGCCTAGTGCCTCGTTGTTGGAACAGCCATGCGATTATCAGTGCGACCGATGCGCTTATTTTATCGTAAACCAACACCCTGTGTACTGCACACGAACATCGCTTGCCTCAAGACGAACTATTTTGGATCGAGAGCAAAGAAAAATGCAAATCGCTGAATATTCTCGAAACATTTGATGTCAAATAAATGTACTTTACCAAATTTACAATCTTGCGGTTTGATTTAAAAGTACAGTTTCATATTCCGAATTGTGGCGCGCTGTGTTGTGAGCTAATCTGTGTTGGTTTCCGGGTTCTGTGTGGAGTCGCGTAGAAGACGCCTGGGCGCGTTTGCCTACGCAGCACAGTCACGTCACGGATAGAGGCGGGGAATATGAATGTTTTGATAAAGTCTGTTTCAGGGGCGGGGGATTTCATTTAGTGCCGCAAAAGCAGGTGAGCCAGGGCGATGGGGGGAAATGATAGGATTATCAGAAAATGGCGGCTGATTTCGAGTGCGTTAATGGACGAAAAGTCAGGTAAGGTCCATAGGAAAGTTTTCTACGATCTACCGATTTATGCTTAAAAACACATGGCCGAACCGTAGGGACAATAAAAAAAAAAGTCCCGGAACTATCCTTTAAAAATACTGCATACCAGGTAAGTGTATGAGGGAGCCTGGGTACCAGGGGGGCCTTAGTGGAATTTTGGATCGCGGTGAGCAGGGGCCCGTGCATGTTTCGGAGCTGGAGTAGCAGGGGGGGCCTTAGTGGAATTTTGGATCGCGGTGAGCAGGGGCCCATGCATGTTTCAGGGGCGGGGCATGGGGATGACTGCGTGGTAGGGGGCATGGGCAGAGGTATATTCCTGGGTAAAAAACCCTGATGGCAGCACAATCCTGCCAGTTGGAGGCCTCGCCAAGGCTGCTTTTTTTTCGAGCGGCCTCAAATGAGTAGGATAAAGATCTCCAAGCCCTCAGTCTGCTTGGACAAAATTAAGTACTTTGAAGACTTATTTAGAACGGGGTGAGTCCCGTTGATTTCACAAACACAGGGTTGACTCGCTCAAAGCCACTGTCTGTTTCAGAACATCTGACGCAAAGATCCCAGCAAAGAGAAAAGAGTGGTCAGCAACTATATGTGGCAATTGTGTAAACTTTCTTACCCATAAATCACAGATGCTCTCAGTCCTCCCCTACTGAAGGACTCCATGATGGGAGACCACATCATAAGTATGCCTAAGGATCGGCGGATATAAAGAGATACATGCGTACGCCACAGTGTTTGGTAAGGATATGCCCTTCCACCTTCATGGTGCAAACAGACAATACCACATGTGTATTGTGCTAAGAAGCATGAGGGACTCCAATTGAAGCCCCTTTTATGGGATGCTCAACAGATATTGCAATGGACCCTAGCAAGGGGCATTCAGTTGGGATCGGGCTACCTTCCACCTGAACAAAACGCGAGAGCAGAATGTGGGCAGCCAAACGTGCATCTCTTCAACACAGCTCAAAATTTAAAATACCTAAACCTTTCATTGAGGTTTCCGTAACACCCAGCATTCTGTGGAATGCTCTTTAGTTGCATTGGCCAGAACGTTTCTGTATCCCTTTTCCCAGTTACCTATAATATATCAGACCATAGTATAATTAAAGGAAGGAATCCACAATTATGTCCGTACCATCCAAACCTTGGAAACCTCTGCATTCTGGGGTAGATTTATGCTTGGCAGTGCTACCTCTCTGATAATTGCTATTATGAATTTGTTGGAAATAGCATTGGAATTATTAATGACTTCTTCTAATTAACTATGTTTGATTGTGTTTTATAAACAATTGAGACTGGTAGTCTCAGCTGTTGTATATTTTGATACATCATAATATATTCTGGATTTTTATTGTATTGATTTTTATCGCTGAAATTGCTTTTTTGTATTTTATATTTTGGGTGAGAAGTAATTTTTACTGAAACTCACAAAATTAATAAAATAATTAAATTGAAGGAATCCATGATTCTGATAGTGTTGGCTTACAGAACATTTTGATCTGTTGATCACTCCGTACAAGAAACTGAATGCAGACAAGTATCCACTGGAAGCGAAGTGGCAAACAACACCAAAGTCTACCATCACCAAACTGAACAGCCTGGCTGATTCACTGTAAACAGATTCTGCAACATTGCATAGACATACCTGATGAAGTCAAATGGCCCTCCGCAAGGTCTTCATATGCCTTGAAATGCAGAAGATGTGGCTTCTAGTCTGTGATGAGAAATATTGACCAGCACACTAACTAGGAAGACATGGTATGAAGCTACTTTTACAACTAGTCAGGTCTGTGCCTCACTACACCTCGATACGTATTCACCCGTCAGCTGCCACAGGAAGTAGGAGGAATCTTCATCAACCCCTTTTTTCTGGAGACCAGTTTTCCCTCCCCATACAGTAGATTTACTGCATCCATCACTGAAGCTATGTCCTGGTCAGTATTATTTTAGTGAGGAGGGTAAATGCAGTGCAGGGATTGAATTCCTACAAGCCATATATTGTGTTTCAGCTCATGTTACTCCTACCATTTTCCCACCTTCCTTCTCCCAATCCTTGTGGTCCAGAAGAGCAGTCCATCCACAGCCTAGCTAAGAGGGCTGTTTGGTTTTACCAAGCCTGAATAAAAGGCATTGCAAAGTCGGAGCAATTTCTTGTGAATGATGGCCCTATTAATACTGGCCTCACAGCTTCCAAACCATCAATTTCTTTAGATGTATTTGGTCATTCAACATTCACTATTGCCGGAAGGCAGTTGGGCCTCTTCTGGACAGACCTAGAGCACATTCTGCAATCAGCGACGGCAGCTAACTTTACAGTATTGTGTAATGTGGTTGAGACATTTGCACAACGGTTATAAGGAGATCATTCTATGATTCTCTCGAGGCGCTATTGACTAGACTCTGACCGAAGAGTTGTCTCCCAAGTGGTGCAAGCTTCTCTGCACAATCTCTTTAAATAACTCTGGAGATTCCCTGTATGCCATTCCTTACTCTTAGTACCACAAAGGCTCACCCTGTGTCCCAACTTTTTGGGAAGGCTGGCTCCTGTAGCAGGGCCGACCAGAACACTGCTCTAAAGATGCTGCATTAAGCCATCAATATAAAAGAGCTTGAACCCCAGTACCCGAACCCCCATCATGTACCCGGTTACTCCTGTTCCGCTCTATAAAAAAATTCCCCCTAGTCCCAATCACCATTTCCTGTTGTTCTGCCAAGCGATTGGGGATCTGCTGTCTGCTCCATTCTTTTAGGTGTGTTTTTTTCATTACTCTTTGTGACCATTTTAACTATTTTTGTTTTTTTTTTCACAAGGGGCTCTGCCTCTTTTGGTGCATTAAAAAAACAGATTCATTTGAGGGAGGAGTGGTCCTTAAGGGTATCTGGCGGTACACTTAAGGTTAACATTTCAATCTCTGGTGTGGCTTCAATGAAAAGCACCAGTGTTTGGTTTGAGGTTTGTTTTTGGAAGGGCTTCCAGCTGTTTCAATCCCTTTAGTGAGGCAGGCACAATCCAATTGACAAACCAGGAAGTGCGAAAGTGCTTTTTCAGTAACTCAAATCGGTTGAAACTGGCGGACTTCTAAGTTGCAGTCCCTCTTCCCATCATCATCAGCATAGTTACAACAATATATTAATGAATCGTTCACACTTATTTACACTGACATTCATTGCTAATATCAAAATAAAACATGTAAAGATAGAACAATTATAACATGTTTAAGCTTGTACACTACCCTCAATTCAATGATAACACAAGGATAAGCTAACAAATAAACCACATGGTGGTGCAGTGGAAACATCGGGAGGTTTGAATTTGAACCTCATGGGCCGACATTATAGTACAATTTCAATGTTTACATGTATATACAGTAATACACAGGTAGGGAGGAATAATGCAGAAGCATCATGTCACGGTATTACTCGGGTGCTCCCTCCAGAGAGGTGATATTTTCTTAAAGCTGTCTTGAAGGCTTGAGCCATAGTGATAGTCTTTGTCAGGAGCTTGGGAGTTCCTCTGGTTGAGAGCAATAAAGATCAAGGAACAGAAGCGACCTTCATGGTGGTTAATAAACTGAGAGATAACACAGGGCTTACTCTGGGAGAGCGAGGGTGATGAGTAGCAGGAGTCTTAGTGGGCAAGATTGTGCAGTGGGGGCGGAGGTTAGCCTGTGAATGTCCTTGAATTCAAGAAGGAAAGTAAAACATGTTTTTTTTCCTTCAAGAAGAGCCATCTCCATCCTGTTTCTTGTTTACTATGACCAAGTGAGTGAAATATTTGCCCATCTCGATTTGTGCCGGTCTTTGAAGTGTACACGTTATAGCTAAATATAATTAGAACTATTTAAACAAATGTTTTCACCAACGATTTCTTTATGGTTTGTCAGACCCATCAAGCTGCATGCTAATCCTCAATCTTGCCTCCTTAAAATACTAAATGGGAAATTATGGGTTTAATGTTCTTGTGGTTTACTTGGCTTATCAAATCATCACACTGCTATAGACCAAATCAGCTGATGGCCCGTTGCTGTGATGGAATGTGGTTTTCATTGTGTTAATTTGTTCACTGTGGAGAGGTTGTGTGAGGCGGAAGTCTATTGGCTGAGAGTTCTACATCCTGCCATTTGTGAGTTTGACTGCCTTATCAACCTTTCCTTCCCATGTGATCTTGGAAAATCCCTTTCGCAATGCACTGCCTATTCTCAGCCAGAAAAGACATGAGCAACTTTTGGCCATGTTCCCCGAGAGAATGCAATTCTACCCAGGATCTTAATTGTTGACCTGAGACTGTTAAGACATTGATTTACAATTCTTTGCATGTCAACTAAATAGTATGGTTCTACTTCAAAAGTGCCTCAAGACCTGGTGTTCCTCAAAGATATCTAAGACTAATTTCTGTAGACCTTCAAAGAAAATTATGCTTCTCTCTCTAATAACTGTCAACTGCAGAGTGGCAGATCTGACTGCTGTCTGTGAGTTTCTCCTTTCACTTAACCTAATGTTAAAGCCATCTAGAATGGAGACTGTAGTGCATTGCAGTTCTTCTTTGTCTTTGAGTGATGACAATACTTAACTGTTTACTTTGACCTCTTCTGACAGTTTCACTCCATTGCGGAAAGGAAGGACTGGGATGCGTTCCACCCGACCCTGGTGGCAGAAGGCCTCTTTGCCTTTGGTAACGTTCTCAGTTACCTTCGTCTCTTCTTCATGTACACAACCAGCTCGATCTTGGGGCCTTTGCAGGTAAATAATTCATGCTTTTTGTATGGAAATATGAAAATGTCTACATTTATGTAAAGAATTGATTACTACTAGATGCCCTTCTGGATTGGACATCGTGCATCATTGAATAGAGTTATTTTGGTCTAAATATATATGAAGTAAACCTCTGTTCTACATTCTGGCTGAAAGCATAATACTGGATACAGTGATACCTTTGAACAAGTTTACCACATTGTGTAAATAAATGCAAAATAGTTCAACAATAGTTCTGTAAGTACAGAATGCATGAGTGTCATAATAATAGAGAGCATGTACACCTCGAAGTATGCATTTTGTGCAGATTAGAAAGTGGTGGGATTTCAGAATGAAGCATGGTTTGATGCCATTTGTGTGTTCTCTTTTGATATATGCCTATCTGATCATTCTTGCATTAGACATCTCTTTTGGTCTATAAAGAAAGCTGATGGGGTTTCCATTTATTTATTACAGTACTCTAAAATGCACATGCTTGATTTAAGCACCTCCTAGCCTATTTGAAGGTATGTCTTTTTACTCTGTAAATATGTTTCCATTCTACATACCTTTCACTTATTAGCCCATGAGGCACTGTTCCAAATTTGGAGAATTAACTAACTTTGCTTCTAACTCTCTTCTACATCATTTTCAAAGTATTTTTAGGAGGTTTCAATATTTCCAACATGCCTTCTCTCTCTACTGTCTAAACTTCCGCTAATTGCAGCTCGGCCTTACAGTACACTTCGGGGGCTCTGTACCCAGCCATGCAGAATGATCTGCCTGTCAATGTGGTTTTTGAGGAATACTCACAAGCCACTGGGCTTCCTGTTGATAGAATTGTGCCAGTTAATTTTACATTTCTAGTTTCCTCTAAATCTGCGCCATAGTATATACAATCCTTAAATGCCAAATACCTTGAATTTGTAAATTGGAAAATCTTGGCCAGAAACATCCGGACCTGTAACCTTCAGACTCTGAAAAATGCCAGTATTTCACTCAGAACTTTCATACGGATCAATCTGAAAAAACAATAATCCTTATCCCTTTTTCAAGCTGTAAAAAACGATCACACCTAGACGTGATCAAATAATTAATGCACAGAACCATGCAATTACATTGATATATTTTCTTTGTTAATAACAAAGGTTCCTCCTCTTGTGATGCTCCTTGGGTTATTCCTCAGTCTTTACCTTTATAGATTAGTCTTTCTCCTTTGACCTGTCTTGAGTTTGACCTCCTCTGGAGTTCTTTATAACCAACTTCTATGCTGATGATGCCATCCCAGCTAAAATCATAAAATCTCTTTCCTTTTTATAACATTTTAAATGCATCTCTTTCACAAGGTTCCTTTCCCTCTGCCTTGAAACATGGATTTGATTGACAAAGTCTCTTAACAGTTCTGAACTGAGTCATTGCAAATATATTACTAGTTTACCCTTCTTGGCAAAAATCATTGAAAGTGTCCTTGCCCGACAACTTCTAAATCATATTGACATGCACAATCTACTTGGGGCTGCCTTGTTCTAGCAACAATACAGCTGCTTGCCATGTTGTGATAGATGAGCGCCTGTAGGCAACTTATAATGTAGGCACCTGCCTGTTAGTTCTGTTTGATATCTCAGCGCAGTTTGATACTTTTAATCTTTTCAGAATTAAGAGGAATTTAGGGTGTGATACTTAAGTTTTTATTTGTTTTATTTTTATTGCATCATATTAGCTTGGCCAAAAAACCTTTTTGCAAAAACACCAAAAAATAAAAAATGTACAAAAGAGACATACAATACAAACAACATTAAACTCATCATTGTGAATCTTCATAATTCTTCAGTACAATTCTTCACTAAAACTCAATCAGAACATAGGACCATCTAAGTGATTCCTAATTCACTTATACATAAGCTAAAACCACTGCTGTTAATACTTTCTCCCCAACGGGACCCTACAGTGTCTCAAATATCTTCTCTACTAGGTGCACCAAGGCAAACATTCCCCACTCAGCGACATTCTCCACCATTCTTCCAGTGGTAAGGTCCCCACCCTACTTAGGAAACCTCCAAGCAGACTTGTTCCTAGATCTGTAAAACATTGGCAAAACAGCACTAACTGGTCGATAGATTCCACAGTTCCCTCATTCTTACAAATCCGACAATTTGCTAATTGCCGGTCTTTACCTGACCTTCTGGCAGAAACCTCCCCACATGGAGAGAGGTTAAGTCTCAGCTTAATGAAACTGGATCTGTGGGAGCTACTCAGAAATTTTGCGAGTTATTTTGGGAGCGTGTCGGCGGCCCTTGGCTCAAGCTTTAGGTTGTAAACCAGCTTGTAGCCACTAGCTTCCTCCAAGGTCTCAATCCAATCCGCCCTCCACAAGTTTCTTTTAACATTTGTTGAATTTTTCCTCAAGTCTTCTACAGTATACAAAGCTTTTCCCAGTAGCTTCCCAAAATAAAGTTCACATTTCTGCAAAACCTTAGTCCCCCCAATGTCATTTCATCTCTTATCAGTTTAAGTATTTTAGGGGGATTCTCCAAAACACATTTCCTGATCAGTGAGAGAACCTTCCACTCGACTATACCCCTTAATGAGGTCAGCCCCAATTCTTGCCTGATCACCTGCATCAGTGTGGACTTTGGAAGGCCCAGAACCTTTTTCCAGAACAGGCCTACAA
Source organism: Ambystoma mexicanum (assembly GCF_040938575.1). Taxonomy (NCBI): domain Eukaryota; kingdom Metazoa; phylum Chordata; class Amphibia; order Caudata; family Ambystomatidae; genus Ambystoma; species Ambystoma mexicanum. Next base: position 677,374,959 of record NC_090932.1, on the reverse strand, counting down.
TCAAAGGCCAAATTGTTTCTGGAATAAAAAACAAAGCATCAGAGAACTGCTGTCACCTTTAGTTTGTAAACAACTATTAAAGGTATCATCGTAAACCTGCATTATCTTTTATTTAGGATCTCAGCTTGTGCTGCCAATGTAAGCACCCAGGTACTTGAATGATTCCACTTCCTCTAATCTATCGTCGCCAATATATTATCAAGCCTTCTGGGTTCAGATTGGGGCTTATCCAAAACCAATATTTTTGTTTTGGCACTGGTAACATCCTGCTCATTTTCTTTTGCGTACTCTTCCTGCTTTGCCAACACACGCTGAAGTCCTATTGGCGTCTGGTCCATAAGTACCAGATCGTCAGCCTACAGAATGTGACCTACTGGTGGTATGCCATTTAAATTTGGGAGGAAGAGCAATTGCTTTTCCGCTTTTCCCAAAGTCTGTGACAAATCTGAGATGTAAAGGTTGTACACTGCAGGTGCCAGGGCACACCCCTATTTTAGGCCTCTCAGGGATTGGATTTCATCAGTTTGTAGGCCCGCGTTGTTCAGTCTCTGTTAAGATGGATTTCTGAACTCTGTCCTGGTGGCGCAGAAGTTCAGAAGGCCAACCTAATTACTTGGAACAGGGTAACCTCTGGACGAGCCAGACCAATCAAGGTAGCGATCGCGGCGGTCAAGACTAGGTCTCAAGAGGGGTGAGGGTCACTGAAAGCCCCCAATGAGCACACAAAGCAAGATCACTTACAAACTAGTTGTTATATTAAAAATATATACACATTTATTTTAAGGCCTTTAAAACAATGACCGTAGCGAGAAAATCACAGTATCACAATATTAAGCCAACACATACCATATCAACACAATATATATACAAATACGACAGTCGCAAGCGTTATATGCACGAAATGTGTAGTCCACCTGCAAGGGAAGGAAAACAGGCAGTGCGATACAATGCTTTAGACTCAGTTCGCCTTCAGAGGCACCTAACTAGATGGAAGTCCGAGCCCTGCGAAGAGTGGAGCCTTGTGCTCAAAAGTACCTGCACACGCTGGTGCCAACGGGCAAAAGGAGAGTCTCTTCTAAGCAAATCAGGCAGTTCAGTTCAGTGCACAAATGAAGGAGAACAAGTTCCGCGACTCAAGCGCAGCCTCCACAGTGGGCAGAAGCAGAGCGCGAGTACGGCAAAAGGGTGCTGTTTTACACAGCGGGGAAAAGCAATGGGCTCCTGCAGGAGGGTGACCAGATCCTAGCTAAACTACTCACCGGTCCCCGATGCAAGCAGACCCAGGCTTCTCCGCGTCAGTTTCAGCAGCTGGCAGGTTCAGAAGAGCAGGGAACGCCTCGTCGTCGTGTTGAGTAAAAAGACGTCCCAATCGAAGAAACCTGCACAGTTTTGTCACCACAGCAGGGCAATGGAGCGGCCGTGTGTATCTGAGCCAAATGTACACTACTCACTTCCGACCTGGGAACGCCAAGTGTACGAAGCGTGTGAGAGTGACAAGGACTCGAAATACTACACAACCTGGCGGCGGTTACAGAGCAAGACTCCCGTGTAAGCTGGTCAGTCAACTGGATGGCCCAGAGACCCTTCCGAAGGCTTACTGGCAGGAGATGATGAAGATGCCGAGAATAGCTGTTCCCGCTATTCCAAAGGTCGAAGTACCAGTACAGGCCTTCTGGTTCGATCAAAGGTGAAAAGGGTTTCACAAGGCGACAGCAGTGCAGAGCAGAAGTCCTTCAGCGGGTCACCAGCGATTCCTCGGTCCAGCCTCTTGTTTGCAGGATACTTGGCTCCTGTATTCCTTCGTTTGTCAGAACTCAGGAGATCGACATGGTAGTGGTGTTTCCAGCCCCCTCTTATCCACGGTTCCCTTTGCGCCAAAACGGAGGGGACCCAATGGGAGATCCGCTCATTAACACTCACACCATTCGTGGACCAATCACGGACCACGGTGGTCCCAGGCATTCACACCACCCTAGACTCTCTGGCACCCAGGATGTGTATTGGGACCAGACATCCCAGCCCACACCCTGGAGGCACACAAAAGACATGTAGAAGCCCGCGAAAGCATCCGTGTTTCGCGGGAAAGTACATGCCCAAATAAGGAAGGCCCCGGGTCGGCTCGACCTGGGGAAGGTGAAGGGAGCAAGACGGTCAGCGGACAGGACAAAGGAGCCTCATGGTCTGGCCATTTTGGGAGCCAGGCCACCATTTTGGGTTAAGCGCAGAAAACGCGCTTAGAACGCCAAAAGGAGCTCAAAATACAAAGAAACGATCGCTGCCACCATTCCCGTCCCTGAATCACTTGCACCGATCAAATACAATCCTAAACGAGTATCTAGGGCCTGTAGAAGGCTAGAGACCCAAGAGAGCTGTAACTTAGCTTACAGTGCCCTCTTGTGTCATGTTGCACGAAAGCCGCAACATGATAAAAGAAACTACGGGAAACAGCGTTCCCCGGTACTGACTGTCTTAAGGGCATGTCAGTTTCCCCGTAAGAAAGGAGCGAAAGCCCAGAGGAGTGCGGCAGAAGGCTGCACTTCTCTGGCAAAGTCAAGAACAAGGTGAAAAACAACAGCAAAAAGTTTAGGGGTTGCCACATGGAAGGAAAATTACCTACAATTACGAAATCTTTCCTAACAGTCTCACTCTCAGGTAGGTTCCTGATTGGAGAGCTTGTGTTTGCTCAAATAGATTTCCTGGACACCCCACTGCTCCATTGTAGCCCACAGCCTTGATCCATTTATGCTATCAAATGCCTGGACAAAATCCACAAAGGCCACAAATGTCTTCCCTTTGCCCTCCATGGCCCTGCCTTTGAGAATAGAGAGCATGGCCACATTCAAAGCCGGTCTGAAAAGGATCACGGCGACGACTCACTCTGTCCATTCGTTCAGCCTCCTCAACAAACCGCTTCCATAGATTTTGCCCAAGACGTCCAAGAGGGCGATAGTTTCTCGGATCGTCCCTACTGCCTCTCTTAAATATCGGGACCACCACTGCTCAAACTGGTGATGGAGCAATAGCCTTATCTCGCATTATCCTTCCAAAGATAGTTTGCAAGAAATTCGCCCAGAAGTCTGGATCTTGTTTGAGCATCACGTTTGTTAGCCCACCCGGACCCAGAGCTCGGGATGAACTTTTTTTTAATTAGGTCTACTAGGTTATCGGTCTTTTGTGATATTGACCAAACAGGTGAGGGCCGTAAGCTCACCCCTTGTTCCTCGTCGTTCCCTGCTGCATACAAACTTCCAAAATGACATACCCAAGACGACTCGGAGACCACATTAGCCTGTTGGGCATCCTGTATCTCATAACAAGATTTAATTTACTGCCAGGTGTCACCCGTGTTTTTTTTGTAAATTGTATTCAGCATCTCTTCGGCGTTGTGCTGAAGCATCATTGCCTGTTTTTGTAGGCATTTTTTAATTGACGACCTTCGAGTGTTGCTCGATCACCGCCAAAAAGATTCACCTTTTTAAGGGCCTTTTTTAGATCTTTTTCCCCACCAACATCTTATCATACAGATGCTGATGATTTACCAGGGTAGGGCAATGAGCGGGTCCTTTACTCATAAAGGACTGTAGAATTGGCAAATAATCCAATGGCGGCCTTAAGACAGCCCCCTCAGCCCGATTTACTGCTCCTGTGCAATCAACCATGAGGGACCTCTGTTTCATCTTAGACATTCTAAGTGCATCCTCCATTTACCGTTTCTGCATCCAGATCCATCCAATTTTCCTCCTCCCACCATTGCACCTTCAATAGATTGTGGTCGCTACCTGTAAACACTGCCACCTCAGTTCTTCACTCTCACAAACAGATCACGCAGTACAAATACATAGTCAATTATAGCTGCTTGTTGTCCTCTTGTCCACTTTGGCATACAAGGCGTGTCTCCCAAGAAAGAGCCATTAAGCAAGATGAGATCCATTGAGTCCATCAATCTGGATCAAGCTAGCCCTCTTTTCTCAGATTGCGTCTTGTTTATTTTGTGCGCAATATTCAGGTCTCCACACACGATCACAGAGCCACTCACAATGCAAGCCTCATCCACAAGTATCAAGGTTTGTCCCACAAACTCCTTGATGTTCATGACTTTGGAGTTCCATTCTAGGTTTAATATGAACAGTGGCCACCATCCATTGTTTGCAGAACCCTCTCCTGTCCCTCTGGGTTTCCATTGCAAGGATATGCTCTGCATAAGTGGATTCGGGTTCACAGTATCTTCTACTTCTAATCCCGAGAGGTTTCTGACTGCCACCATTAGGCCCGCTGTGGGCCTTCCTTTTGGGCCACGGTTTGCTGGATTTATTATTACATTAAAACCGTCAAGAACAGGCACACTGCTAAGCCACCTTTCTTGTAAGCAGATAAGGTCAAAACTGTCCAAATTTGAATCCCCTTTGTTGAAAAGATGCGAGAAGCCCCTTGTATTCCAAGAGGCCAAGGTCCAAAGCCTGGGACTTCCCTTCTTCGCTTGCTATAGTATCGAGGATTGTGGCAAAGGGCCATGGAATACTGAATCTTGATTTTTGTGAAAGACAACTGGGTAGAGGCTTTTATCGGAGTTCCTGCCCTTGCATTTGAAAAGTCCCTGTGCAGCATATTTACCCCTTTCAGATCCTGATTTTGGAAACAGTAATGGGTGTTTGCCAGCAAAGCATCACCAGTTTTCTTCTTGGTGTACATTTGGCCAGGGCTCTACCGATCCAATCCCTTTAGCAGGAGACTTGGTTGATGGGTGGCACAGTGCATTGTCCATTGGTTCCTGGTTTCGCAGAACTGGAGTCCCATCAAAACCCACCATACGGAAGATTCCGCTAGCCGCCAGTAAGGTGTGTTTCACTAGTGCTGATGGGATGTTTAGAAACACTGTGCCCATTCGGACCTCGTCAACAAATTCAATCACCTGCAGATCTTCAGAGTGAACTTGTTGCAGGCTCGGGATACAGTTAAGCAAGGCCAGGATATTTCTTATATTTAAGTTTAGGAACTCATTCCGAAACATCAGTCTTTCCAATCGCAGACACTTTTGCCTGTCTTTTGTATATCAATGTTCTTTCCTTCAGGAGTTTTGAGTCTTTTATTCTTTTTTCTGTTTCAACCACTCCCTCCATGCCAACATGTTCTCTTCAAAGGACCTTTCACATTGTCGTCGTCCTTCTGGCAAAACTGAGAGCGGGGCTGGTTCTACAATTTCATTCCCTTTGACCTTTCCCGAGCCCTCCACAAAGGGGGCTTCAGAGTTACCCCCTAGATCCTTTCTCCAGGGACTCAACAGTTTCGGGAGCTTGCTTTGCGCTTCCTGAGGTTAGCCTATTTCCTCTGGTATCTGCAGTGCAAAAATAGCTTTTTCAGTTGTTAAACGTTCCTCATCATCTGGGAAGGTTCTTACTCCAAAGGTAACGGGGTCCACTAGATTGACGATCATGGGCGAGTCCACAGAACCGAGTCTAACAGTATTAGGTAGCCGGGGACTTTCATCCTGCACCTCTGAGCTCATGGAATAGGATGACCAAATTATTGATACATCGTGGGTCTCTCAGTTCCCAACCTGATCTTCTTCTTGGATTTCTTCATTCTGGGCCCTATTTGTCTCATTCACTGGCCCCACTTCACCAGGTCTCCTCCAGTTTTTTTCCTTACCCATTTGATGTGTTTTAGCCAGTTGATCTGGGTAGCTAACACGACCATCCAAGTTTAATATGGCTGATAGGTTGGTCTTTTGATTTCTGGGCTTTCTTTGCCTTTCTGACTCTTCTGGTTCAATCTCTTCTATTGAAATGATGTCTAGAACCTTTTCTGAGTTGTTTAAAGCTGCCAGGGGGATTTCTTCCGGATTTCTTAGCTCTTCAATTGTTTGTCGCTCTTTTGAGGAATTACGGATAGATGTAGCAACCTCCACAATTTGGACCGCTTCCTCTACGAGTGTGACTCAATCGGTTACACCATGGAGACCATTTGCTACTGACCTGATCCCTACTGGCAAACTCAATAGGGCCTTCCAGGGAACAGCATGTTTCTGGGTCCCACGTCTTGATTAAATCCTTTGTAGCCCCAGTATTCTGAATCTCAGATGCTGTAGTAAACCCCTCAATAAAGAGGACCTTGCTGTGCAGCATTGCCAGCAATGTCATTTGATGTTTTATATTATCATTAATTGATTTATACATTTTAAAAAATGGGGCAACTGCCATGGAAATTCCACTACTAAAGTCCAAAACAGCATGTTCTCTTCCACAAAAACCCACGTCGTTACAGCATTTGTATTACACTGGAGACTGTCTCCCACCCTCCTGCTCTCTTGTCTTTATCACAATAGGCAGGTCCTTACATGTTGGTTCATCAGTGGGGTCGTTATCCTCCCCACTAAGGGTTTGAGGGTTATCTCGCCCCAATTCTCCAAGTGTTTTGTCCAGCTTATCGTACACAGCCGCAATACCAACCGGCCCCTTTAATTCCTCCGTACCGGGGCACTCTTCCAGGGGCCCAAAGAGGCAGACTTCCTTCTTCCTGGTGGTGATCTTCCTGCATCCACCAGCTCAATAATTTCCTTTATTCTGGCAATGTCTCTCCTCCGGGATCGCTCCATTGCTTTATCCCTGGCCTTTACTACGTTGAACGCTGATTGGCCAGGGCTCTTGTTTGCTGATATCGAAGGTGTTGATTGTAAGGCCCACCCTGCCCATATTTGACACCCTTTGTGGGAGTCATCTTGTATGCCATAGGGATGTTCACAGCAAAGACTGGTGGAGGCCCCCGATAGAACCATTTGCTTTGAATGCTCTCTGACACAAGCAGTGTTCCCGCCATTGTCAGTGCTGTGGCACAGGCCAAGACCTGGCCGACGCTCATCATGGAGATTTCCTGAACAGGGTCCCCTCCCCAGTTCCCTCAAAGATTTCTGCCTCAGTCAAGTCACCAGAGCCAGTTGGCCAGATTTTCATCATACTCGACTTTTTCGAAAAGAAGGAAGTAATCTAGCCATCCAGTTTGGGATACACTCCCCACCTTAAGGGCAGTTCGATCAGGTTGCAGGCCACAGCTTCCCGGAGCTTCCACATGGGCAGCAGCCCTAGCAAACGCCCTAGGGTTGCATTGGTCCTTAATAGGCTATTCCCCCCCGGTTCAGATGAGATGTATTTGTCAGCAGTGAGCTGGAGAGGCGTTGGGCGACCCAAGTGACTACTCTAGCATTCACATCCACATTTATTTCTGCAGTCATTTCTCTGGCATTCAGATTTATTTCCACCAATGTTATTTGTGGCTGGAGTGACTGGGATGACTTTGGTGAATGTAAGTCAGGTTTTTCGTTAGTTTGTTAGCATGGATTTGGATCTTTGCCATTATGATATTCTTTGTAATGGCCATATGTGGAATCCCGTTCCTCTTACCCATCCCTCATTCGATCACACACTGCTGCTGTGGACACAGTGAGCTCCTCTAAGAGGGAGACTTTCGGTGCTGTTTTGTCACCCGGAGACCCAGCCCGGACACAAGCCTCTGTTACCCTCCAAACATCTATTGTCACCCGAAAAAAGGCCATCCATTTGCCCAGCTTTGATTATGGCAGGAGTTTCAAATGGAACATCGTACGTCAATAGCGGACTGGGAACACTCGGTTCGCTTTCTGCTTCATACGGGGTGAAGCAGTAAAAGAACATACACACGACTGCTGGGAGCAAGTCAGTACAGGTGGATCAATTATCACAGATTCTGGCTCCAACACAGCACACAGGAGACCCAGCTACCTGTTGCTCCCCTTCTCTGCCGGCAATAAGGTGTCTGTAACCGACGCAGGTAACGCTGGTAGCCTGTGTCGCCGTCCCTCTTCCACTTATCAAGGATCTGCCGCTATGCGACTCCATACTCTCTCAATGCCAAAGGGACTCTGCTGCCGCCTCCTCACATCCGACTCTTGTTTGACTGGAGAGTGACTGGACTCTCCACCGGACCTGGCACCGGCGCTCCAAGCCTCTTTTTTGGTCTTATATACATTTTTAAAGTGAAATACACAGTGAAACAAGCAGTGCAACACTGTCCTCCAGCAGGGGACATCTCAGTGCATCTGCATTGGTCACTCCCAGGCCCTCCCCCTCCAGTTGTGCTCTGGGTTGCCTAATGGGTCTATCTGGTCACCAATGTTATTTAATCTCTATATAAAGCTGCTGCAAGATTTAATTTCTGGCTGCAGGCTTGCCATCTGTCAGTACAACTATGGCTCACAGCCCTGTCTGCCACCTAGGTATTTGCCACTGGGTAATTGATGTTTGGATGGCGAAAGCCAGTCTCAAATTCAGTCCCTCCATAAGCCTAGTTTCTTCTTTTCTCTATGGGACGGGCCAGTACCTCGGACTCCCACCAAACTATTCTCCCCTGTCTTTCCATTCTTCCCAAAGATGGCATCCTCCCACAAATGCTATACTCTTCCTGTTCTATTGTTTCCTTTTCATGCTTACATTGCAGAATAAAATGCACACATCCCATTATCCGCATCCTTCCTTTTGACACAATCAGCTGTTTCTTTAAACTCTACCTCCTTTACAACTATTATACATTCCCTTGTTTTAGCTCGCATACGTGAAGGCAATTTCCTGCTGCATGGGCTGCCAAAATCAAATCTTCTTCCAATCAAGGCGATCCTTCATTTTAAAGCCTGATTGATTCCACATATCCCCTTGAAAGCCCCCTCACCCCAAAAAAAGCCCACATTAAATTTAAAATATGTTGTGTGTTTTGCAAGGCCTTTTGCATGTCCCAAAACATTTACTGCACTACAAGTTTTCCCTTCTCGGAGCCTAGCATTTAACACACAGTAGGTTTCAAGGAGTTTTAAACAGTCATCAGTGAACAAAGCCCTAACTTCCAAACAGGCCTTCTCTGCAGCTCTTCATTGGAATACCCTGCATGCTTCCTTGCGCCCGGTTCCCTCTCTTTTGGGTTTTAGGAAGCAATTTAAAAGTTCCTTTCTAAAGAATCTTTTGAATAATGTCTTACTCTGTTAAGTTAGATTAGATTTTATTTATACTTTCGACTCATTGAATCTTTCGTGACAAGATAGTACAGACAGTAGAAACGCATGATTTAAAACAGTTCAATTAGTAAAATTAATTTAGTAAAAACTTTAAAATAAAGCGTACTAAATATTAAGAGTTTAAACGCTAACACATTTGTGGGCTCAGGAATTGAAGATCATGGTCAACATCTTAGGGGAGAGCTGGTAACAGTCCATCAAAGTGCATGTCCATGCTCACATACCCACAAGCCTCATCTAGGCAACTTTACTGCTGCCATTCTTGGCCCTATGTGAGGAAAATAAAGCTTGATGTAGCTTTAGTGATATCTACGTCCCCCAAATGAAAAATCAAGGCATCCTCTTGATTATCCAGAAGTCCTTCCCTTCTTAAGAGGTGCGAGATGCATTGGGCCTTGGAAGAGTCATAAGCAGGGCATACTAGTAGAACATGGGGGGGGTCTTCTTCCTTGCTTACACACTGAACATTTTGGGTTCGACTCGCCCTTCCATTTGTTAATGATGGTAGCTTAAGGTAGGGTATTTGCTTGGGTAAGGGCAAAGAGGCATCTCATCTGCGGGTTGGCAAGTGTCAACAGGTACGGTTGGTGGCTTCCCCTTGCCCGTAAAATATCTGCCCACGGTATGTGTGCCAGGCCAACCAACTCGTCCTCCATCAGCCTCCCTTGTCTTTGCCCTTGAGCCTCTTTAAGTTTGTGTAATAAGGGCCTGTAGCTGTCATTTGCATGGAAATCTTGCTCCAATATAGGTCTCCAGCCCAGTTCCGTGAGGTCCTTCGACAGTTTCTTCCTATATGAGGAGATAGAGGGTTGTGAAAAGTGCTTGTGCCATGCCAGGTCCACTAGTTCTCTTGAATCAGAGGTTGCCCTTTTGAGTGTATATCTGGCAGAACTGGTCATTAACTTTTTCTTTTGCTTCTGGAAGTCAACATCTGCATAGAGGGCAGCCGATGGGAAACCTTTTGGTAGTGTGAGAAACCAGAAGGTGTCTCACCCACGAGTCCCTGGAGATCTGTCATCGAGGTGGCCAGGGCACGACCATTGCTTTTGGATCCAGTTCCTGGAGGTGGACCAATATTGGAAGATCACCTGGGGGAGGGGTCTTCAGGGAGTGGGAGACCAGACAGTGAGCCGCGGTATCCCCTTCCTTATAACACCTTTACCCCATCCTACCCGGTAGGATATTTAGGAACTCTACCTCCCACTCCTTTTACAACACAAACACTTTGTCACCGACAGCCCGCTCTAAGGGAAAACAGACTAACACCTGAGCTGTGTACCTGATGTCTCCCAATACAATGGTCAGGCGAGGTCAGGCAATTACTGATCATCACACAAACCTGACTTCCATTAGACTTTCCCACATGGATAAAAGGCGGAGCACGAGAGCACACTCTGAGCGAGGCAAAGCACGCAAAGAAAACAGCGGTCCCAAGATGGCAGTTTAACGAGAGGAGAAAGACGATGAAACAGAAGGGGTTTGCAAGGAGGAAGTTCCCTTGACCTTTTCGACAAGGAACAGTTACTTTCACGAGACCTCGTGAGAAAGCATAAAACCAGGAAACCAGGCTGAAGAATGCTGCATTGTGTGTCGGAGGTACCCGGGGCAAGGATTAACAATAGGTTTATTAGTATAGGCCTTTTTTATTTTGACAGACTTGACTAGGAGTGCGTTATTATTATTTGATGGTCGTAGCTTGCTCCCATCTTTAGATTTAGGATTAGATAGGAGTTTTTCAAACCCCATTGAAGTTCAATAAACACCCTTGAACTGTGGTCCCTTGTGTCCATCATACTGTTGATTCCATGCCTTCCTTACAGTAGATGCAGTAAATTCTTCCAGAAGAGCTGTTCACGCGTGCCTATTTGGGTAGTCGATTTGTAAAGTCCCCATATCTCAGTGCCGTAGGCAAATTCCTCCAAACTTTGCACAGTGAACCTTCTCAATTTTATTCCTATGTTTGCGAACCAGTTTGGTAATGGCTCTGCATGCAGAGGAGGCTTTTTTAGAAGCCAACTCTATATGATCTTTCCAACACAGATTTGAGGTAAAGAAAACCCCCCCCGGTAGGAAGAACTGTCCACTACATCTAGGCTTGGACCCGCTTCTATTTGCGTTTCTGAAAATCATTTCTTTTGATTTGCCTTTATTCATAATTAGGTGGTTGTTATGTTATGTTATCATATATTGTAAAGTGCACGGTCGCCCAGGGGCATCATGGCGCTAGAGGAGAGCGAGAGCAGAAGCACAGAAGAATCAAAACAGGTATGTTTTGACCTTCTTCCTAAATTCCAAATAGTTGGAAGTTTTATTGATAGCAAGCGGGAAGACATTCCACAAAACAGCAGCAGCGATGGAAAACTAAGGCACTATGAGCTGCTCCATCGTGGCCGAGCGGAGACTCCGGGCGGGGTGGTAGCCGGAGAATTTGGCTTGGAGATATTCAGCTCCTTGACCATGAAGGGCCTTGTGAACGATACACAGGGCCTTAAACTCCACCCGCTTCTCCACCGGGAGCCAATGAAATGACCGCAAAACTGGGGAAATATGAGCGCCATACGGAGTGTCAGTGGCTACCCGGGCATCCACATTTTGGAGCCGTTGCAGTCGTTTAATCAGGTTCTTGGGTTGGGCTAGATATAGGGAATTGCAGTAGTCTATACGTGATAGTACTAAAGCTGCTACCACTGGGGGGCGCAGTGGAGCCGGAATCAGAGGCAGAACCTGCCTCAACATTTTCAACTGGAAATGACCAGCCTGACATACAGCAAAGACATGTTGGTTCATGGACAGTGAGGCCAACAACACGACGCCCAGGTTTTTAACCTTTTTTACCGGAGGCGGCAGTGGTCCCAAAGAAGGAGGCCAAGAGGAGGACACCCAAGAGTGGGATCGGGAGGGTAACCCACCACCATCACCTTCGTCTTATCGCCGTTCAGCTTGAGCCAGTTGTGGTTTATCCAATCTCCAACGGCAGCCAGGCACCCCCGTAGACACGACGACACCTCAGACCGATCCAGTTCTAAGTGAATCAGTATCTGAATGTCGTCGCCGTGCGAGTAGCACCTGACGCCGAAGGAGCGGATGAGACACACAAGGGCCCAGATGTAGATATTAAACATAATCAGCGGGAGGAGCCTTGAGGCACTCCACAACTGAGGTGACAAGGGGGGGGGACAGAAAGGGAGGCATAGAGAGGGTCTGTGTCCGATCCGCAATGAACGACTGAAACCAGGCTAGCACCTGCCCTGAGATGCCAAATTGTGCAAGACGGGAAAGCAGGATGGAGTGGACGACCATATCAAAAGCCGCTGAAAGATCCAGCAGAATCAGGGCTCCCACTCCCCCAGTATCCACCAGCCTGGTCATGTCGTCCAAAACGGCGACTAGCACGCTCTCTGTGCCTCGACCAGGACGAAACCCAGATTGAACAGGATCTAAAAGATCAGTAGATTCAAGAAAAGAAGATAGTAAGGGAGACACCAGTGATTCTAGGAGTTTAGCCAAGAAGGGAAGAAGAGAGATAGGATGAAAATTAGACAGAACAGCAGGATCCAGAGTAGGTTTATTTAAGAGAGGCATCACCCTGGCTGACTTCAGTTCACACGGGATAGAGCCTGTCTGGAGGGAGTCGTTAATGGCTCTCGTAATCTCAGATGAGAGAGTGGGGGCAAGCTCCTTCATGACCCGAAGAGGGATGGCATCTGAGGGGGAGCATGACTTAATTTTCTCAATAGCCGACAGTACCATTTCCTCCGAAAAGACTGGAAAGCTTGCCCAAGGCTGTATTGGAATCAGCCTTGACTGGGGGGGAAGAGGACACTCTGATGGAGGAGTTCCTGTAGTGGTGGCAGAGCTCTTTAGCCTGATATTGTCAATCTTAGTAATAAAAAAGTGGGACAGAGTATCACAGAGCTCTTGAGTAGGTGTGACAATGGGAGTGAGTCTTTCTACCTTGGCCAGAGCCTTGACTGCAGAGAAAAGAGCCCTTGGTTACGGGAACAATAGGAAAAAACTGCCTCTAGTTAGGCCCTGAGAGCAATGGGTGTCCTGACGAGAAAGACAGAGTCATCAGCCTACAGGAGCATGGGCACAGGCCTCCCCTCTGTTGGGGAAATCATTTGCAGCTCCCTCAACGTATTTCGCCATGTCGCTTATATATAAATGGAAAAGTCCTGTGGCAAGTAGGCATCCTTGTTTAACCTCTCTCGTAGTTTACATTTTTTGTATCAGTTGTCCATGTGATCCAATCATTATCTGAATTATGGTATTGTTGTAGAGAGCTCTAAGGATGTCCAACAAACTATTTTGTAACCCTATAGATGCATGTTTCACCCACAGCCTCTTTCTGACCACAAGTTCAAAGGCAAAGGAAAAGTCTAAAAAAGCTGCCTAGAGGGGTGTTTTCTTAACCATGACTTAGTTGTATGATAAATGCCTGGTCCACAGTTGAGTCCTGGTCTAAAACTACATTGAGCATGGTTTAGAACATCATTCTCATCAATCCACCTATTCCGTTCCTGAAGAATTATGTGACAGAAGATTTTACAATATATGTCGATCAGACTGATAGGCCGGTAGGACTTGACTTCATTTGTAGGGCCCTTCTTATACAGAGGGACGACAATTGAATTTGACCAAGACAGTGGGTATGTTCCGCTACTTATGAAAAAGAGGAAAACGGTGCTGAAGATTTGGGCCTACCAGTCCTTTAGCGCTCTTCATGGGGGATCATATTGGGGTCTGAGGCTTTGGCAGATGCCTTGTGATCAATAACTTTGCAAATTATTGCTTCAGTGAAAAGTGGACATTCTTCTTTTTTTTAACATCTTTATTTTTGTGAAACAGGTGGGAGACAGCACAGTGGCACTATGAACAGGTTTCATTACAATCGTACATTAAGCAGGTAGTAGTGAAGCGTAGTACACAATTCAGTTATGCAATGATTGTGCAAGTCAGGTCGCAACATCTTACATTAGTCTTGTGGGTTCTCTGCCAGTTTTACAATAGCGGCAAGTATTTGTACAAGTTTGGTTTGTATGCCCCACAATAGGAATGTTGTATATAGTTGATAGAGAAGCCAGGTCACCACATAAGATGTATATTTTCCCCCTGCAAGTGCCGAAATTTTCTCTGAGGCTAGGATTTCCCAGAGTTTCCCCCACCACATTGTTATTACGGGGCCAACAGGGGATTTCTAGTTGCAAGCCTGATAGATCTTTGCTGCAAGCAGGGGGTGGGTGATCTTACATTTATTGCCTGTGAGTGAATGTATCCCGTCCCTTTTAATGCCTAGGAGAATGACCAGAGGATCCAGAGGTAGTGTCAAGTTTAGCATCGATTTCATGTCCAAAAGGACTTCTTTCCAGAATGTTTGGGCTTTGGGGCATAGGCACCACATAAGATAATAGGTGCCTTTTTCTGGACATCCCCTCCAACAGGTTTCAGGGTGGGAGTGGGCCATATGATGGAGTTTGTCAGGGAAAAGATGCCACCTATAGCATATTTTCATTTGGTACTCCTTGTCTGTCGTACATTTGGCAACTTGCGATTCTGCTTCCAGTTACAGTGCCAGGATTCTTCCCCCAATTTGAACACCAAAGTACCGCTCCCAGCGGAGCATATATGGCAAGCGGTCATAACGGTCAAGCAAGTTGTAAAGTCCTGAGATTCTGCCTTTAGTTTGTCCCATTAGGAAAGTGAGTTCCAGGGTATTGAGGTCCGTAGTGCCCCTTAGTCTAGTAGCAGGGTGGCTAAGCCAGTTACACAGTTGGGAATACCTCCCTTCTCGAGCTCTTCGCTCCTCTACCTCTAACTCCCTCAGGGTCAGTGGTTTCTCAAAGAAACGAGCCGGGGGTAGATCTGTCTTCGGCTGGGGCCTCCATCTGGAACAGCCTCCCTGCCACTCTAAAACTTGAGGAGAACCTCTTTGCATCTGCCTTTGCTCCCCCTCTCTCTTGCTGATTTGCTCTGTCTTGGCACTGTGCATCTGGCCACCCTCTGTGCCCTTGGCCCAGGTACCTGCTCACCCTGCCACTCTTCTGCACTGCCTCCCGGCCACCCCTTGCACCGAGGACTGTATCTGTAGCCATACAGTGCCCCATCCCCCCTTTTTCTTCACATTATGCACTTATCTGACTTACCCAGCACTGCTGCCGTAAACACAGCACTTCCCACTTGCTGGCTGCACTACCCCTGTTTATTGCTCCATTATAAATGTTATTTGTATTTATTATTATTTATCTGTTTATCCTCTGCTCTGCACTTTCCACTCTCCCCCTTCTATGCACTTTCCCCTTTCCCATGTACTTGCTCGATCTCAATGTCACTTGGCCTAGTAAGATTGTTGTTTTGCTCTCCCCTACTCCCCTCCCTTGCCTTGTTGCGCTCTGAAACACTTGTGTACGAGCGCGATACAAAAAAAATATATCATATCTAAACCTTTCCCCTTCCTGCAATGAAAACGTCTGTTGGCATTTTTCTCAAATGTGAGTGGGGATCCCTCCGTGAAAGCTTGTCTAAGTTCCTTGAACCCACCTGCGATCCAGGAGGAAAATGCTACTGTTTGCATGTCGGGGGCAAAGTCGGAATTGCAGACTTTGGGCGATAACGGGCCTAAGCCATGCTGAGAGCCCCATTTCTTCATCGCTGTGTTTCAGCATGTTATGTTATGTTGATTTATACCGTGCACCACTACCACCCAGGGGCAGTCTCCAGGCACTTGTGTGGCTCTGCAACAGAGGAGGGTGGGGAGGTTAGTGAGGATGGGGTAGGAGGTTAGATTCAGAACCAGGAGGAACTGGCGTCTGTGAGTGTTGTTTTGCATGTGGCAGTTTGTTCAGGAGGCCTTGTGTGTTGTAAACGTATGGGTAAGATTCAGTGCCTCTGATGTGTGGTAGTGTTGTGTGCTGGTGTTAGTGTTTTGTGGGGTTGTGGTGGGTGTGGTTGTGCTCAATGGTTAGATAGTGTCCATAAGGGATCCAGAGTGTCAGGTGGCCGTAGCTGTAAGATCATCCGGCGTCTTGGTGTGTGATTGCACTGTTGAAGGTTTTATGGACTATTTTGGTGGTTGACTCTAGCAGTGCTTCGGCATCTAGAGGTGCAGGGTGTGAACATATAATTGATTCTTGGTTTGTTTATGTGTAGTGTGACTAGCCCAAGGACTGGTATAGCGTCAGTTGTGTTTGCGGAGCAGGAAGGGGAGAGTGGGTTAGTAAGTTGGTCGGATTGTTGGAGCCCCTGGCACGGCTCTTTGGTTGACGCTTGACTGTATCTAGCCCTGCTCTTGGTTGTGGTTCTTTGGCCCATCTCGTCTTCACTCTAGTTGTTTTCTGTGTTGTTATTGTTGCTGGTGTCCTTAGAGTATGAGCGTATGGTACATCGAGGATAGGATAGTATGTCCCCTCGGGCCCTGGGCTATGTTCGTGAACAGGATCTGCCGCAATGGGACCTGGGTCGCGGCTTGTTCTATCTGTGAACATAGTGGAGTGTCTGTAGACTGTACCCATGAGAAGATTTGTGAGAGTTGGAAAGCTAGATAGTATCTGTAGATGTCTGGGACCCTAAGACCTCCCATGTTTTCTTTCCTCAGTAGGACCTCTGTGTTGCCAGATAAATGCAAGTATTTTCCCATGCAGTGCATGCAGTATGTGTGTTTGAATATGGGTTGGGAGGGCCGAGAAATGATAAATCAGTTTTGGGATAGTAGTCACCCACCCCAGCCATGATATTGTTTGCTTGTCCCATCGTTTCAGGTCTGTTTGCACATCTGTGAAAAAAGTGGTGAAGTTAATGTTGTATAGCCTATTAATGTCACTCAGTATTTTGACCCCAGATACCCAATCAGGTCCTGTTTCTGTTCTATTGGGTAAACCCCTGCAAGGTCGTTCAGCTCCTCAGGTGAAAGTGCTATTGCCAGACCTTGGGATTTGGCATAGTTTATTTGAAACCCTGAGACCCTATCGAAATCAATAAGCTCGCTCATCAGGGCTGTTGCTGAGTTTCCCGTCTCTGTCAATGTGACCAGGACACGTCCGCATACAGAGAGTTTGTGTTCCTGTCACTGATATCAGACCCCTCTAATATTGTGATTGTTGCGAATGCGAACTGCAAAGGGTTTCATGGAGAAGGCAAAGAGGAGAGGTAATAAGGGGCTTCTCTGCTTTGTTCCTCTGGACACCCTCACTAGGTGGGGTGAGTTCCCATTGACTAGGATTTGGGTGGTAGGAGTGGAGTAGTCCTCCAGTCGGGATTGCTGAAATCTCAAGCCCAAAACAGACGACTGAAGCACTGCTTTCAGGTATGTCCAGTCTAGTCGGTCAAAGGCCTTATGGGCATCAAGGGCCACAAAGCCTGCTCTCAGATTCGAGGCTCCTCCAATTGCCACCAGGTTAAGGGCTTTTCTGATACTATCTTGTGTGGAACGTCTGGCAATGATACCCGTTTGGTCTAGGTGGATGAGCAATGGTAAGACTGTCATGAGGCCGGTGGCCAGGATTTTCGAATATATTTTTGCATAGTTATTGATGAGGGTGATCGGGCAGTACAAATCTAGCGACTTTGGGTCTTTATTGGCTTTAAGATCAAGATAATGGAAGTTTCCAACATTGTAGGTGTAGTCGTCCCAGTTTCCAGAAAGGAATTAAAAAGTTGGGTCAGGAATGGGGCAAGGACATCACAATAGATTTGGTAAAATCCTGTAGTGAAACCATCTGGCTGCTGGGGTTCTGTTTTTGAGTGAATTGTTGGCCACTGCAACTTCCACCTCTTGTATCAGTTGATCAAGTTGCATGACCTTCGCTAGCAGGAGGGGCGGGAAGGCTACCAAGTGCAAGTAATCTCTCAAAGCCTCCATATCCGACGGGGCGGCTGTGGTAGACGCATCATAGTATTTATGAACCCAGGCCAATGTGTTGCCCTTCGCTAAGTGTAAGAGCCTGTCGGTGTCTAGCAGGGCATGGATGTTATTGCAGGCTCTATGTTAAGCTAATTTGTGAACTTGAATCTTGTTAGCCTTGTTAACCCTAGTGCAATACTATTGTTTAACCTTTAATAAGGCCTGTGACGTTCTCTGTGCGAGATGAGCTTCCAATTTGGCCCAAGCTGTGTTCAGTTGGACCTCGCCTTAAGGCCACCTGGAAGTTTGTGTGCGCTCTCCTATATGCAAACTTACTCCTATAACCCTTCTCGCAGGCCAGCTCTAGCAATCAAGAAGGATGCAGTTAGCTTCAGCAGCTCACCTGTAACCACCGCTTTCATTGCATCCCAGACTATACTCTGCACCATGTACTCTTTGAGATTGTTTTTGAAATATGACGTAATTGCAGTTTTGATCTCCTGATGGACCGCTCCGTCTGAGTATGGGATTACATACTTTCCAGAGCTTTCGACTTGGAAGTAAACCGGGGTATGGTCCAAAAGTGCTGTAATATGCACGGTGGCTTCTGGAATTGCGTGGACCCAGGGAGGAGGCAGCCAGGAGCATGTCATTGTGCGATAACCTGCTGTGAGCGAGTAGTGCGCGTTGTCGCTATGGGAGTAGTTGCGTCGTCTCCATATGCCTATCAGATTCAGCTCCCAGAGGATCTTTATGAAAGCTAGTGAATTTCTAAATTCACTCGGGTGGCAGGCAGGGTTTTATCATAGGTAGGGTCAGGAGCCAAATTAAAATCCCCACCTATAATGTTGGAACGCTCTGCAAAGGGGAGTAGCAGGTTCAGCTAATCCGTTAGGAAGAGATCCTGTTGCTCATTAGGGGCGTGTAAAGAGTTGAAATTGATGGTATTCCCCATTAATGTTCCTTTAATACCCAAATATCTCCCATCATGCAGGATTCTGGATTTCACAAAGGGAGTGGATCTGTCAAATAAAATTGCAACAACACTCTTATTGACCCCAGGCAAAGAACCCAGGCGAAAATTTTGTGTGTGTGTGTGTGTGTGTGTGTGTGTGTGTCTCTTCATCTCTTCTCAAAAGATGGCTTTCTTCCAAAAGAAACTACTGAAGGGGAGAAATCTACCAATTTAGCATGTACAGATTTACGCTTTACATGAGATTCAAGCACTGGACATTCCAGGTCAGCATGGTCAGTCTACAAATCTGAAATAGTGCCGTAAGAGTGAGCGAAACGGACACAAAGGTAACGTTTTCGAAAAGTTTTCCATGTATTCAAAGTAAAAAGGTTTGATAAAAGCCTCACTTTGCCTAACCTAAGAACAAAAAAAGAGCACAGCTGCACACCAATGCATATGTGATTTTATGAAGGATTAAGTAAAGAAATGAGGTATAGAGGAGAAAAATACAACCCAGCCAGGTAGCGACACCTCGGACCCTAATAGGTGAGTTGGCACTGCCGGTACAACAGCCGACGGGGGCAGCTGTCCGAACACAGCCCGACTCACCAAACAGGATGCCGTAGACACCTGCTCCCACATCGAAGCCGCCCTGCCCACCAGGTTGAGCGACAGCCACTCTGAAGCCTGCGGGTAAGGCCGTAACCCCCTGGTGGACCACCCACTACTCAGTCTCTGGCCCGATCGGCCGGCAGGCCCAGCCCTCTGCCGCTCACTGCAGTTGCTGGGCGAGATAACATTCTGCCGAGGGCATCTCTGGGTGTTCACCGGACCAATGCTGTGGTTCAGGAGGCAAACACAGGTTCCAAGCTAGGCGCAACACAGTCCTTCGTCCCCTTTGTCATCGGAGGCACTTAGGCAGCAATGTTTCTGCACTGCGCACCAGGCCACGCCCCCAAAAGTGGACATTATGATGGCTGGGTGTCCTCAGCTCGTGGGCTTCCAGTCCTGATACATTGACGAGAAGACACTCTGCCTGGGGCACTCGATCCCTCCAGAGGGTTTTGAACTGAGTGGTTGGTCTGGAGGCATAGGCTCCTTGCTTCTATTCCCCTCAAAATCTGTGAAAAATGCCTAACCCAATCTGCTTTAACAATATTTGACTCTATACATGTGTTATGTTTCCCAAGGCCGTCTGGCACCCCCCTCCAGCAATGTTACTCTGTAAGCAGATTTTTGATATCTTATGTTTTGATTAATTCCGTTCTCACTTTTTATTGATTGCTTTTATTGCATTTCTGCAATTTCCACAGTGCTCCAGATGTCCAGATGTTAATATGTTAGCCCTTTCAATTTTGAGGGTATTTGGCTTGTAGTAGTTTATAGATTTATATAGGACTAATCTAAATAGCAATAAAAGTGCATTGTACAAGAGTGGGAAATACAGAAATGAAGGGAGGTATTGGAGGTACCAGCAACAAGGAGTTTGAGGTTCAGATCAGGTGTTATTTAAAGAGTAGGATTTTCATATCCTTCCGGAGGGAGTGAATGGGCCATTGAGGGGGTATTCCTTATTCTAGGTGCATAACAGGAGACGTCCTTTTAGTTTTGTTCTTGCAGTTCTGTGTTTCCAGGATGGGTGTGTCCTCAATTTGTGTGTTGTGATGCAATGACCTTCTAATATTTTGAGTACCATGGCAGGTAGGCAGCAAAGCCAGACGTAACTTGAATGTGATGCACGCTGTTTGAGGCCTAGTAGAGGTAGTTAACACAGTTCTATGAGGACTACAGTGATGCCGTTGGATCACTTTTTGCAAGTGATGCAGCATGCAGTGGCATTTGGTACTGCTTTGAGAGGGGCCAGGATGGAGGCCATGATATCTGTGAGGAGGTTGTTGCTAATGTCAAGCAAGATGCATGGACTTACTTTTGCAAGTAGTGAGATCTAGAATCATGGCAATTGAATAGTCTTGGGGCCATGAGTCATGAAGGAGAATTTTCTGGCGAGACATTTTGCGTGAGGGGAGATCTTTCCATGACATTGGAGGTAGTGGGCGAAGAATGTACCACTGAGTACTAGTTACTGTAATGTGACTCCTATGGATTGACCTTAGCTTCCTTTTGCCGACATTCTCCCCATGTTTATGCACTTGTGGGCATAGAGGGAAAGGGCAAGAGTCTAAGAAGTTAGTTGGTCGCTCAGTCTGTGGTGTGCGTGCCTGCTACGTTTTTATGCCACGTTTTTAATTATTTTTCTGTTGTTCAAGAGCTGTTCCAAGCCTAGCACTGAGGACGGAACATAGTACAAGAGACATTGTAATGAAGACCTTGAGGCAATATGCGCATATTGGTTTCTGTTGTGTTTTAATAATGCTTAGCCATTGCCTTCGATTGTGATTTCTAGATTTGTGCATGAAGTGCTGCATTATGACTACAGAATGTGTACTCGTGTCTGACAACATTTAATCAAATGGTGGCATTTCAAAAAGAAAATGCTGTCAAAAATGCATAAACCTATCTTTTCACTACGTGTTATTTTCTCAACTCGATTCTTCTCATCACTATAATTTGTATCTTTTAAATGGAAAAATAAATGTTCTCTGTCCCAAAGTTAGTTGTGCTTCAAATCTTTCCCAGCCCTCTGGCGAGTCTTTTTAAATATAAAGATGTAATACAATGAACAATTCCTAGAAACTTGTTTATTTGGTGATGCGCACTGAACCCTTAGGTAGCTGGGGGAAAAACAGGACCGGTATACATAAGCTTAGTTACAGGCAATGGAATGAGTACAGGCATACAATGACATAATTTGCTACCACTTGCAGGTTACAGTGAGGGCGTGGTGCAATAGGTCACATTTTACATAAAACAGTCAGATAGAACAGTAGGTAACAGGTAAAGTGGGTGAGGTAGACTGTCAAGACTGACACAAAGGCGGCCAGGTGGCAGTGGAGCAGAGATAGGGTGGTAGGTTTCTGGTACCGTACTAGAGAGGTGGGGTGCGTGTTAACAGTCGTTTGTATGTAACCAATTCAGCATGTTGCGTCTGAATTTAGGGTAAGGTTGTTCAGTTCTAATGTCTAGAGGCAGTGCATTCCATGCCAGGGCTGCTTTGACCGGGAAGCTAGAACCACCAGCTGTGGTTCGTTTAAATCTATGAATCTCTAGGTGGGCATTGGTAGATCTCGTTGGTCGTGTTAAGGTTCTCCTGTTTATTCTTTCTGAGAGATCTGGTGGTGCTATGTTGTTCAGGCACTTGGAAGTAAGTGAAACTGTTTTGCGAAGGATCCTATCCTTTATGTTTAACCAATGGACATCTCTTCTGAATTTGGAGATGTGCTCTCTGTTGGGGATATTTAGGGCTGGTGGTTGTGTGATAAAATGGTAAACGTTAGGATATACTCTTACTTTATAAGATATGAAGCGGTCTATATTCTTAGATTTGTCTAATGGTTTGCATGCTTACTGAGGCAATATGCCCAGAGGTGGCGGGCCGACCTTGTAGTTAACAGCCTGCGCTCGGTCCCTTAACTTGGGCAGCTGTTCGGTTACCGAAAGGGCTGGCCCGCCTCCGAGGGGCATACTGCCATTAGCACCCGTGTAGTTTTTTACATGGGTGCTAAAGTATATATATATATATATTTTTTAAATAATACAAAAAAAGAAACATACCTTTGCTGCAGCCCTGACCGGCCGCAGAGTGCTACTGAAAGCCACAGTCCGTTTTCGTTGTTGATGACTGTAACGTCATCAACATGAAAACTACCTGTGGAACAACACCACTGCGTGGCCCAGTGCCGTGCAAGAAAGTTACGTTTCTTTCTTTTTGTTTTTTTAAGGGGAAAACAAGACACCATTACATGGGTGCTAAGGTGAGTGGGAAGGGGAGAGCGGAAGGGAAGCGCCCAACACTTAATGAAAGTGCTTGGAATGCAGGGCCCGCATTCCAAGCATTTACATTGGCTCTGGGCGTCTCCCAGGGTGCTAATGTAGAAGATCTTATTCCTTCAGCACTTTTTCTAGCAACACTAACATAATTCAGTCTATGTAAGACATCTGCATGAAGGTCTAGGCTGACAGTGATTTTCCTTCACTCTAATGTTCAAGTCTGGAACCACATCGCCATGTGAACTGTGTAACTTACCTCCGGAAAACACTATTAATGTAGTTGCTCGGTCTCTAACCGTCCTAGGGCCCAACATAAGCCTTGCTGTATCCCACAATGAATAGAAGAACTGTTGACTGTTTTTGTTTACTTGGAACTTTGACTTAGTTGCCTACTCTATTCACATCTTTTTCATTTAAATATTTTAGCGAAAGGCAGTTAAATGGAGAGATCTACACATTTTACCCATCTAGAAATGTTTAAATTATAACTGCTTATAAACTTGAAATGTAAGTTCAAATTTAAAAATAAATATTGTTGGCAACCCCAAGGAATTTTACAGTTTCAGTCAGAGTAGTAGTTTTGGGGTATACACATTTCAATAAGTGCCACTATGTTATACCGCTTGAATAAAGGGAAGGTGTAGTTTCATTTTTCGTTAAAGAGCCCAAAAAGGGCAATTGGAAAGCAAATAAAATAGTGTTCAACACTTGCACTGAGAATCTATTTCTCTTGTAAAATGTGCTTTTAGAGCAGTGGTCTTCACACTTTTTATGCCAAGGCCACCCTGAGCAAACAATAAATTGTTCGGGACCCCGCTGCCCCGCCCCTCTGTGTTGGTTTTATTTTTTCTTATAGAGATAGCTGTGAAATGTGTAATGTCCATACACCAGCACACTGGATTGCTTTGTATATGAGACTCTGACGAGCATGCCAATCAAAGAAGTTGCCTCACATCGTAAATCCACTAGGCCAGTGGTCTTCAAACTTTTTAGGCCTGCGCCCCCACCCTCCGAGCAAAAATTGGGCTGGCCGCCCCCCCCCAAAAATGCCAAATGGACAGTATGTATTGCGCACCGTCACTGCACCCTACTTCCAGTATAGTCCCTGGGCTCCCCCACCTGCTCCCATCACAGTGGCTGGGCTCCCTCATCCCACTCCTACCCAGTTACTGGGCTCTCCCCACACCATCACACACCCTGGGCTCTCCCCACCCTGCTCCCACCACTATCCCATGGTCCCCGCCCATCCCGCTCCCAGCACAGTCCCTGGGCTCCCCCATCCCGTTCCCAGCACAGTCAGAGAGCCAGTGGCGGCTGGTGAATTTTTTAAGTGGTGGTCATAACTATTTCCCCCAGAAATGCCATTGCGACTGAGCGCAGTGAGGAAGTCTGAACCAATCAAGGGAGGTTCGGGGGGGGGGGGGGGGGGTTTCCCCCTGAATATGTTTAATAAAATAATGGGTTAAAATGTTGCATTGTAGAGCATTCTTTAAAATAAATTGGTAAATATCCCAACAGTTTGCAATTGCTGCTGTGTGGGCCCAGGGGGCAGGCATGACATGTTTTACTGGCCATCTATGATAGATGTCCACCAAAAATATACCATCTCTGTCCCCTGGGTCCCACTAGGCCTAACACAATCAACATGGTTATGTGTGTATGCAAGGCGCTGGGGTGCCAAGGGGGAAAGCATGGTATTTTGACTGGACATCTATGATAGAAATCCAGTAAAAAAAAATACAATCCCTGGCCCCTGGGCTCCACAGCACCTCAGAAGGAGAGCTGATTTTGGCAGGTGGGTAGGGGGATCGTGCAACAAAGCCATTTAGGCATTTTTAAAATGCCTTTGTTGTACAATCCTCCTTCCCCCATCTATCCACCACTTGCCAAAATCAGCTCAATGGACCACTGGGTTGGTGCCCCCTCGCCATTATCGATGAGCTGCCAGGCTCGGACTGGCCTATAGGGCAATGCCTGTACCAAAAATACAAAATGCTAGTGTGGGCCAGTCAAAATGTGCCACCTTTTTGGCTAATGTGGGCCTGTTTGATGATTTACTTCACTATGCAGTTAGTCATTTTGACCATTGTTGCTGAATAAATATTGTATAAATATCACAATGTACTTACATTTTTACACAAAGCACCCCCTTGGGTACTATTCAAAGTGTGTGAATGAATATCCATTTACAACTGCTGGCCACTTTTTCATTGGGGCTGAGACAGTGTCATGCTTCAGCCCGACCATGTGAGCCGCCCCTGCCCATTTTTAAAAAAATGTTTTTACTTTTCATGCTGGGCTCTCACGGCCCCCCCCAGGGATGCGGCTGGGGCCCCCCGCAGGGCCACGACCCACAGTTTGAATACTGCTGCTTTAGAGTCTAAAAAATACTTTCTTCAAAATGATATTGTTGAATTCAAATAGGTCAAGTTATAAATAGACTCAGCACATTATTCTCCTCTATCAAAATCATTGTGCATCTTTTTTTATAAAGTAGTGTTCAAACGCCTGAAAGGTGCCTTTGTTATAAATATCAAAGTGGATATCCTTGTACACTGGCGATCCCTAGCTTTGGGTATGTTTTCACTCCTCCTGATGGTGTTAATGACCTCCTCGACTCCCTTGCAGAGAAACCACCCAGTAGCAAGTCATCAGTGGCTCATTGAACGCTGCTGCCATGGTGGCAAAGCCCCACGTCAGCATTTTCATAGACTCAACATCTGTGTTTGTATTGATGTTTTAGAACTACTTGTTTTAGCTGATTATTTGCTGATATGTATGTAGGGAACAACCTGATGCTTAAATGAGCTCCATTATATAATGTGATAGACTTGATGATAAAGAACATCTGGGATGACATTGAGCTAAGCTTTATTTTTTAGCCTAATTAGGGCAGTCCGGATTTGCTTTTGTTATCATCAAACCTTCACAGTTCTGTTTTGGATGGTGCTACCAGCATCTTTTGCCTTATGTGCTCACGGTGATCTCATATTTGGTTAATGTCTTGGTTAATGTCTCTTTCTTGAATGATTGAGTAGTCGACCCCTATTCACAGCATTGTGGTTCTTGTCAAGTGTCTCTGGCTCAAAATCTGAATGAGTAAGCGTCTCTTGTTCTCAGCATACACTACTGATTCTCTCAATTGCCGCTTAGCTTTATAAACAGTCTCTCAGCACTCACCTTGTTTCAGTCAATGTTTTGTTCCAATTCATACTCTGATGGGGATTCAGTCTCCCAACACAGTGCTGCCACACAAAGAATGTTCTCTCAGGTCAGTCTGGCACTCTGTCTTTCAGCATTCTGTGTTGTCTGCAATGAGGATTTCAGAGATGTGATCCGGGACTTAGGACTCAAAGTCCCAGCATGTAGCATTGTCTGCCAATGAATGTCTCTCAATTCACTTTGGAGCTTATGATGCAACATTGTCACATGCTGCACGTCTCTACATTTTCAAATGGATTGTGTCCTCCCACGTATTCCTCAAATTTGATATATTCGTCAGTCTGCTTGCAGCTTGGACATTTTTTGTCATAGTATCAGACACCATGCGTCGTCGAGTCGTGGCCCTCGATGGCCTCCGTCCGGTCCTCGGCCGTGATGCCGCCACTGGTATAAGTAGCGCATGTGATGACTGTTGCTGCAGTTCAGTTTTTCTGCATGCTCAGCACGCTTCGGACGGTTCATTGTCTCTGCAATTTTCTAATTGCGTATTGTGCTTCGAAGTTTGAGGGAAAGGAAGGGAAAGCTTGTCACAGGTAGGCCCCTTTCTAAATCCCCTTCAGTGACCCCTTCCAAGAGGAGGTCGTCTGACAAATCCAGGGAAGTTTCCCCTGTTAAGAAGCACTTGAAGCGCTTGAGATCCAGGTCTCGCCATTTGTCCTCGTCACACAAAAAGTCGAAGAAACGCTGCCATCAGTCGCAGTCCTCTTGTCAGACGCCTCACCTGACGAGCAGGTTTACTTTCCCAGCAAGTCAGCATCTGCAGCTGACTAGGAGAAATTTCGACTCCAAATGCTGTATGTGTTTCAGAAGGTGGCTCCAATCGCCAATTCCAAAGAGCCCAGGGAAGTCTTCAGACCCCACTGCATATGGTAAGAGCGTCAGGATGCCTTCTGAGACAACTTCTCACATGCCTAAGAGCACCAGTGGTAAGTCTCCTCGACGTTCGTCAAAGGATTCTTTGTATCTACACAAGTCTAAGCCAAAATCTTCATCCTCAACACATGTTAAGGAACAGACACCTGGTCCATCGAAGCCAGTGTTGTCATCAAAGCCGTATACAAAATGGGAGTTGAGGTGGAGATGCGCTAAACACTATATAAATAAGGAACACTAGTAGTACAGTTAATGCTTTAATTATAGCAGGAACAGCTGACACGTGTTTCGACACGCAAGTCGTTTTCAAGGCTGAGTAATTATATGCAACATTGATATTTCATAACAAAAGCAAAATCCAAAAATGTTACAATCACATTAAATTGGAACAAATACAAACCGTATCACATTACATTAGATAATGATTAAAATAAAACCGAATAACACAACATATTGTATAATAAAAAATCATTGGCATACCGTAAACCATGGTTGAAGGGTGGAATAAGCAGAAGCACAGGCAGTTGCAAATGATAAAACAAAACAAAAGATATACGGTAAGTAACATGCTATTAGCAGTTAGAGAATACATCACTCCGGATATAGAGGAGCAAAAAAAACAACACAAAAGTCCTCTCGAACTGTGCGCAACAACACCGGAGCCCCCAATCATGCATGGTGTGCACATATCACCCATGCAAACAGTGAAGTAAAGGTCTATTCGGCACCAAAAGAAAATGGCCACAGATTGGCCAGAAGCCAGTATCCAATGGAAAAATAGAAGACAAGTAATAAACTAAACTTACCACAGGCAAATGAAATATATCGAGAAAGTCAATGATGGGAAATCCCTGTGTAAAACAATCATAAGTGTCAAATAGATGGCACGGCATAAGAAGCGGTTCTAACAATTGTATGAAAGTATGAATTATAAATCAGAGTATTTGAGAGTCCACATACCACAAAAAACAGGGCGTTGTAAGTATCACGCTGATGTCACATTCAGAAATTAAGTCCATGCCGTAATGGCCGTAACCAATATATAGCCTAGGAAAAATCAACATAATAACTAAGTACTACAGCCAGATTAGATAGAATCAATTTACCTAATACTGAGCAACAAAGAGCCAAACTTACTCGCTAGATCGAGCGTTCACAATTACAGAGGAAATCCCCAAAGCAGCCGTCCAAACAAAAGTTTAGAGAGAAATGAAGGAAAGGCTACCAACGTCACAGCGGTGACGTAGGTTGCGTTGCACGCATCTGGCGTCGCGTGAATGACGTCAGGTGTAAACAAACAACTGAATTGAAAGTAAGATTAAAACTAAACCGTCATGCTGGGAGAGTACAAAGAAGACTAATGATACGAGGCTGGTACCCGAATAATAATAATAAAGGTAAAGGAGAAGTAGAAGAGAAGCAGTCGACGTCACAGCGGTGACGTCCGTAGCGTAGCACGCATTTGACGTCGCCTTGATGACGTGAGTTGTAAATAAACAACTGAATTGAGCGTAAAATTAAAGCTAGGCCGACAGAAACATCATATTGGAGAAATGCAAAGAAGAACAATAGTGAGAGGCTAATACCTGAATAGTGATAAATCAGAAATTAGTTAATAAGCACAGAGTTAGACAAACAGTATTTCCCGAATAAATTCATACTTAAGCAAAAAATGATATATAGCCTGGACTCGAAATAGCGATTAGAATCAATGTCAAAATATGAAAGGAAAAAGTCAGAAATATCAATGTTGCATATAATTACTCAGCCTTGAAAACGACCTGCGTGTCGAAACACGTGTCGGCTGTTCCTGCTATAATTAAAGCATTAACTGAACTACTAGTGTTCCTTATTTATATAGTGTTTAGCGCATCTCCACCTCAACTCCCATTTTGTATACGATTTTCAGTACCAGCCAGGGTGGACTGGTTGGCGCAGGTGGTAATGCAGCTTACACTTCCAATTTCTTAAGGTTAAGTGAACTATTAACATAATCAGTGAACACCAGCGCACAGACCTTTACGCGTTAATCCACATCTTCTGTTTTACATTTATTGTCATCAAAGCCATTGTCGCTATCGAAGCCATTGTCGCTGTCGACACCCTCGACCCCTTGGGTTGGTTCTTCAAAGACTTATATACATACCCTTAACTAAGGGGACATTTATTAGAGCCACAGGGTCGATTTCCGAGGAAGAAGAGGATGGCAGAGATGTGCCTTTTGGTTTGGAGTTTGGTACTCCTAATGTGCCTGATGAGCTTATATCTGAGGATTCCAGGATGCAGAATCTTGTGGACACTCTGAGGGATGCTAGTTTCTTGGACACCTCCCAAGAGACTGATTTTGCCACTCCAGACACTGCTGGTCATGCAGACCCTTAATATAGGTTGGTGATGGGCAAGGTCATAGTATCTGGGTTGGGAAACCTGTGGCTATTCTAGAGAAAGATGATCTTACTGACATCTGGGATTGATAACCCACAGGGAGCCTGTGTTGCCCTTTCAGACAGCTCTGAGAAACCAGGGTATTGGAGAACTGGTTAAAACCAGATACAACTCCAGCAGTCAACAAGCATCTTACTAAAAAATACAGGCCTTCCTTTCAATCAAATCTCCCTACTCCTGAGAGCTTAGTGGTTCAGGCAGCGGCTTTATCTTCTAAAGCTGCAGCCTATCCAACAATGGCCCCGGATAGGGACGATAAAAGGTTTGACGCCTACCAGAGAGCATGGCTCTAAAACCCATTACCAGGACATGTCCCCTAGCCAAATATATGCACACTTAATGTAGCATAATAGCCTTTGCTGTGGAGCCCATCCCTGAGGGCGAGGTGAGAGACCGCTTTCTAAACCTGGTACAGGATGGCAAAGATGCCATGTGCCAGTCTCTCCAGTCTGGTCTAGACTCTGCAGAGTCTGTAAGCACAGCAATGGCGCAAGTCCTGTTGCTAGGAGATTACCTTGGTTTAGGAAGTCTGGTTTTGCACCTGTTCAAGCAAGGCTCGTTGACCTGCCTTTTGACGGCGCCCAACATTTTGGCTCAAAGGCTGATGAGAGCCTAGAGAAATTACAGGCGTCAAAAGCGGCTGCTAAGTTGCTGGGAGCAGCGATACATCAGCCTCAAAAGACACAAGATTCTTCTCATGGTTGGAGAGGTCCACCTTTTAGTTTCTACTCTTCTATTGCAAGAGGGCGAGGCCCGTTTGCACACAGGGGTCAGTGAAGGGCTCCCTGTGGTTCATGAGGGTGAGGAGGAAATGCTCCTCTCTTAGCCGTTACTTACTTGCCCTCTTCAACAACAACAACCTCAAAACCCCTTTGAGTCCTTGGTTCACAGTCTATGGTGGGGGCAGGCTGACTCAGCATAAAGAGAGTTGGTGGGAAATAACCTCTGATGCTTGGGTACTGCAAACAGTGGCTCACGACTACTGCCTCCCTTTCTTAAGAAGACTACCAGATTGTCCGCCAAGAGACCAAGCCTTGAAACATCCAGATTCGCTCCTCCTACAGAAGATTTTCACCCTGCTGGAGAAAGGTGCTATAGAGTAAGTACCTGTAGCGGAGAGGAATCAAGGTTGTTACTCTCCTAATTTTTGGATCCCCAAGAAGGATGGAGCACTGCGGCCCATCTTGGACTTGAGATGCTTGAACAAGTTCCTCAGGAAGGACAAGTTCAAGATGGTCACTGTTTTGCAGATTCTTCAGGCACCTTGACTCCAGTATTGGTCTCATTGAACCTTCAGAATGCTTACTTTCATGTGCCATTTCATCCCAAGCACAGAAAGTACGTAAGGTTCGCCATTGGGGGTTCTCATTGTAAGTTTTGGGTTCTGCCATTTGGGCTCAAAGGTTTTCACTAAGCTCATGGCAGTGGTAGCAGCAAGTGTAAGGATGGAGGGGATTCACACCTACTGTCATGCAGCTCAATAACTTTCACTTCCCTCCTTAACTCCTCCTCACCTCTCTTCTGTTGAATCTGTGGACAGTTCAGTCTCCTCCTTCTTGCGGTTCTTTCTTGTCTTCTTCTCTCTTTTATTCTTCTTGTGATGCAAATGGGGGCGTGGCTCCTCACAGGCTGTCGTGACCGGAAGGAACCAGGTCCCGGAGACCCCCGAGGAGCCAGTCCTAAAACAGGGAAAAAGCCGATTGGCAGAAAAAACCCTGTGGATGAGGTCTCTTCCTCTTTGAAGATTGGTAGGTATGAGGTCCATAACTAGAATGCTATGGTTGTTCGAAAAACAAGGAAACTGTCCTATCCTGGTCTTCATTATGGAGAGGAAAATAACAGGACCAAGTAGTATGGCTGTAGGAGTCTCTGGTACAAAGAGTAGTACTGCGGTGAAAAGCCGCTTACGGCAGACTACAGCCTAGATCCTGCTGCCTGGCTGAGATGGAGTTCAGCCATGGAAATCCTCTGCCTGGTGTGAGAGGATGCAGCCAGATGGAAATCCGCTGCCTGGTGAGAGTGGACGAAGCCAGGCGGAAGGTAAGGTATCTTACCCACAGAAAAGGAAAAAGGCGCCTGCGAGATGTGTGGCTTCAACAGTGAAATTAACAAGGCTAAGAGAGCAAGGAAGAAAAGATAAGAAGGTTGCCGTTAGCAGAGGTAAGATCGAAAGGAAGTAGGAACGGAAACGGGAGGAGAAACGGTAGTATAGAAAGTAATAGAAAAGTGAAAAGAGAACCCTTACCTCCTACATGTAGGCTTGACAGCCCTCGATATACCTGCATCCGGAAAGTGAAAGAAACCTAGAGAGTGATCGAAAGACAACAAAACTTGGGAAGAAAGGAAATCGGGAATTCGGAAGCAATTCGGCTCAGAACAGGGAGCAAGCGTTAGAAGTTTCTTGCCAGAAAAAACGACAATGCAACGCATCAGTGTACTGATGCGTGTGACGTATATACTTGTGGTGGCCATCTTGCAATCAAAGCATAGACCGCTGAATGGCCCTTCTTGCTCCATCTTAGGTGTGTCTCCATCG
The DNA here is from genome assembly GCF_040938575.1 of Ambystoma mexicanum. NCBI lineage: Eukaryota > Metazoa > Chordata > Amphibia > Caudata > Ambystomatidae > Ambystoma > Ambystoma mexicanum. The sequence goes on along the minus strand of NC_090932.1, from coordinate 677,343,170 downwards.
GTTCCATACCTTCCATGACTGATGCATTACAGTATGCCCCCTCCGAACGTGCCGGGCCAACTGGCTTTCTTGGATTAAACAGATGAAACTTGTGTACCAATTCTGGAGCATGCATGTGGTTCCTGGGTTCCCACGTTCTCTCAGACCTCGGATACCCCTTCCAGTGTACCAAATACTGAAGGGTTCCACGTTTGTAACGTGAATCCACCAATCTGGCCACCTCATATTCTTCAGGTTCCGGCGAGGACCTGATGTTAGTCTTCTTTTTAACCCGATGGAATGCGTCTTCAATGTGAGCTTTGAGTAAGGAAGTATGAAAAACCGGGTGTATTCTCTTGAACCTTGCTGGTAGCTTAAGTTTATAAGCTATGGGGTTGATTTTGGCCTCGATTCGAAAGGGACCTAATATCTCGAAGAAAACTTGCCCAGATGCGCCCATCTGGGCAAGTACTTGGTGGATAACCAAACCAAGGTCCCCGAATCCCACAGGGGATTGGGTCTCCTCTTGGAGTCTGCAAATTTCTTGTAGACCCTCCGACTCTCTTCCAAGGTGTTGAGGGCTAACCAGTGTGTTCTCTGCAAATCTGCCAGCAATTTATTGACTGCAGGTGCCTTGGTCTCAACCAGATCTAGTCCCCCGGTAAAAAGTGTGGATTGTAACCATAGGTGCATTTAAAAGGGCTCATTCCGATTGCTGTGTGAAAAGTATTATTATAGGCAAACTCGGCCATGGGTATCAGTGTAGCCCAATTATCCTGTTCCTTTTTGCATAAACAGCGAAGATACTGTTCCAAGTTGGCGTTAAGCCTCTCAGTCTGGCCATTGGACTGTGGATGGCATCTAGAGGAAAGAACCCTTTGAACTCCTAACTCCATGCATAGAATAGACCAGATCCTGGAGGTGAACTGGACACTTCTGTCCGAAATGATAACTCGTGGTAGTCCATGTAGACGCACTATGTCTTTGAGAAAGACAGTTGCCGTCTCTGCAGATGAAGGTATCCCAGCTAGAGGCGAGAAGTGTGCTAACTTTGAGAAGGAGTCTACAGTGACCATTATGGCTGTCTTCCCCTGTGATGGTGGCAGATCTACAATAAAGTCCATTGAAAGGTCCTCCCAAGGACCAGTAGGTAGGCTGGGTTGTTGTAAAAGTCCCAAGTGTTTGTCGAGATACCTTACCAGTGGCACATACAGGGCATGTCTTGCGAAAGAAACAACATTGGAGCATACCGATGGCCACCAGAAGCTTCTGGTCAACAACTCATATGTGGCCTTCTGCCCTTTATGACCCGCTAGCGGGAGATCGTGACAGAAGTGCTTTGCCTGTTGTTGGCGATCTTTGGTGAAACCACATTCCTTCCTTTTCCTCTAAATGCCTCGGAAAGAGGTTCTTCTTCTTCCAGACCCTGCTCTCCTCTCTAACCCCTTGGAGATATCGGCTGATCATTGCAAGGAATCTTTGCCTGGGTATCAAGACTTCCTCCTCGACCTTCTCATCCTCCGTAAGCGGCCAGCTCCGTGAAAGGGCATCTGCTAATCCGTTCTGAGTTCCTGGTATGTAAGTAATCCGGAAGTCGAAAGTGGAAAAGTAGTATGCCCACCTGGCATGCCGGCAATTGCGACACTCCATCTGCTGGATTACCCGCAAATTCCTATGATCTGTTCGGATAATGAATGGGTAAGTAGCTCCTTGTAATAGGTGCCTCCACTCCTCATAAGCCATTCTCATGGCCAACAACTCTCTTTCTAGGACCGAGTTGTTCCGTTCACTGGATGTGAAAGTCCGAGAATAGTAGGCGATGGAACGTTCTTGGTCTTTCTGGTCCTCTTGTAAGAGTACAGCTCCCATCACTCCACTTGAGGCATCCGTCTCTATGATGAAAGGTTTAAACTGGTCAGGCTGAATCAATATCGGAGCAGTAGTGAATAGACCCTTAAGTCTAGTAAGGGCTTCTTGCGCCTCCGAGTTCCATTTGAAAGTACTTCCCTTCTTGAGGAGAGAGGTTAGTGGTAGAACGATTTCAGAAAAATGGGGAATAAAGCAGCGACAAAAATTTGCCAAACCAAGAAATCTTTGAACCGCCTTGACTGAAGATGGTTTAGGCCACCTGAGAATGGCCTTCACCTTGTCGGTGTCCATTCACACCGCTGTGGAGGATAGAATGAATCCCAGGTAATGAACCTCAGAAACTTTGAAAATGCACTTTTCAGGCTTAGCGTAGAGGTGATTCTCTTTTAGTCTCCGTAACACCTCCTTGACCTGAATCCGATGCTCCGCTAGGGTGGTAGTAAAGATGAGGATATCGTCTAGATAGACGACAACCGAGACATTGAGCATATCGGCAAACATACCATCCAGAAATCTTTGGAACACCGTTGGGGCATTGACTAAGCCGAAAGGCATCACACAATACTCAAATAACCCCAGCAGCGTTCTGAAGGCAGTCTTCCATTCATCACCGGACCTTATTCTTAACAGGTGGTATGCCCCGCGAAGATCTATCTTAGAAAAGATCTGAGAATCCTTGACAGATTCCAGTATGTTCCTAATAAGGGGCATCGGGTATCTATCCCGGACTGTGATACTGTTGAGTCCCCTGTAATCTATGCAGGGGCGTAGCTCCTTAGTACCCCTCTTGGATACAAAAAACAAGGACGCTCCTCCAGATGACTTTGACCTTCTTATGAGACCATTCTCGAGATTGGAATCCAAATACTCCTTAAGAGCGATTCTTTCTTGTTGTGATAACAAGTACATACCACTAAAGGGTACGGGAGTCTGCTCCTTAAGATCTATGCCGCAATCCTCTGGACGATGAGGTGGAAGGAGCTTGGGTACCTTGTCTTCAAACACCTCAGGAAACTCCTTGTACTTATCTGGAATAGAGGAAACTGAGACACATGACTGTCCTATCCGGAGTGCGGTGAGAACCTCTACCTTGGGCTTCCTGAAACAATGTGCCTCACAATAGCTAGAATTGAAACGTAGCTTGTTAGACCACCAGTCTATGCAGGGATTGTGTTGGCGTAACCAAGAAATGCCAAGTATTAACGGAAAGTGGGCTGCCCTAATAACATCAAAGACAATGTCCTCAATATGGCTACCCATAGTGATCTGTAGAGGATGGGTTTCCATTGTTATTGGTCCTGAAGAGAGAGCCCGCCCGTCTACTCCTTCGACTGGTATCCTTTTTGTCTTGGAGCAGAATTCTTCTTTTCTTGGCCCATGTCACATCAATGAAGTTGCCTCCTGCGCCGCAGTCCAACATTGCCAACGCAGGAATAGTGATACCTGAAGCGTTGGCAAGAGATACCTGTAATACCATCAGTCGGTTGTCCTCTATTCCTTCCTTTCCGGTTCTGGTTGTATTGCAAGGGCTTGAGCCGTCTTCCCCGTTATCTCCCTTGCATAGATACGAGGTTGTACGTTTCCCTGGCGTCTGGAAGGTATTTCAGTGCATTCCTTAAGTTGATGCTTCGATGATCCACAATACATGCACAAGTTTAACTCTCGTCGGTGCCTTCTTTCTTCAGAAGTTAGTGGACCTCTTGTTGCCCCTATTTGCATCGGCTCTTCCGTAGAGGAATGATCCTTAGACGCAGCAGGAGCGTGATAAACTGGGGTATGTCCTCGACCTCTTCTTCTTTCATTCCGTCTTTCATTGAGTCTAAACTCTATCCGAAGAGCTAGTGTAACCAGCTCGGGAAATGTCTCTAATCGAGCTACCCATGCTAGCTCGTCTTTTATCTCCTCGTGTAGCCCCCTGCGAAAAATGGTCTGTTGGGCCGTGTCTGGCCATGCTGCCATGGCAGCCAGATCTTGAAATCGAGCTACATATGACTGGACATCCTGATTTCCCTGTTTGACATCCAGAAAAGCTTCATAAGTAGAGTACTTCACCTCTGGTCTTTCAAATCGTGACTTAACGTTTCGCACAAACAATTCGTAGTCATTAACCGATGGATCATCAGCGGTTACCAGTGGTGTTGCCCACGCCAGGGCACTACCTGTCAGGTTAGCAACCAGAAAGCCTACTCGAGCTCTGCCAGTCTCAAAAGACTTCCTCTTGAAAGAAAAATACTCCTGACAGGCATCAAGGAATTCCTTCATTCCTTTTGGATTACCATCATACTTATTGAGAGAAAAGGGCATAGGAGGCAGTTCGCTTCTTATCTCTTCTGTGGCTTGTTGGCTCAGGGCCTGGTTTTCCGTCTGGAGAGTTTGCATGTCTACTCGTAGATTTTGAATAGCGTTGAACATCTCCTGAAATTGCTCTAAAGAAGCCATGGTTCCTTCTTGGCGTTGTATACGGTCATGCAGCTCAATAACTTTCACTTCCCTCCTTAACTCCTCCTCACCTCTCTCTTCTGTTGAATCTGTGGACAGTTCAGTCTCCTTCTTGCGGTTCTTTCTTGTCTTCTTCTCTTTTATTCTTCTTGTGATGCAAATAGGGGCATGGCTCCTCAGAGGCCGTCGTGACCGGAAGGAACCAGGTCCCGGAGACCCCTGAGAGGAGCCAGTCCTAAAACAGGGAAAAGGCCGATTGGCAGAAAAAACCCTCCGGGTGATGTCTCTTCCTCTTTGAAGATTGGTAGGTATGAGATCCGAAAGTAGAATGTTATGGTTGTTCGAAAAACAAGGAAACTGTCCTATCCTGCTCTTCGCTATGGAGAGGCAAATAACAGGACCAAGTAGTATGGCTGTAGGAGTCTCTGGTACAAAGAGTAGTACTGCGGTGAAAAGCCGCTTACGGCAGACTGCAGCCTAGATCCCCGCTGCCTGACTGAGATGGAGTTCAGCCGTTGAAATCCGCTGCCTGGTGTGAGAGGATGCAGCCAGGCGGAAATCCGCTGGCTGGTGAGAGTGGACGAAGCCAGGCGGAAGGTAAGGTATCTAACCCATAGAAAAGGAAAAAGGCGTTTGCGAGATGCGTGGTTTCGACAGTGAAATTAACAAGGCTAAGAGAGCAAGGAAGAAAAGATAAGAAGGTAGCCGTTAGCAGAGGTACGATCAAAAGGAAGTAGGAACGGAAACAGGAGGAGAAACGGTAGTATAGAAAGTAATAGAAAAGTGAAAGGAGAACCCTTACCTCCTCCGTGTAGGCTTGACAGCCCTCGATATACCCGCACCCGGAAAGCGAAAGACACCTAGAGAGTGATCGAAAGACAACAAAACTAGGGAAGAAAGAAAATCAGGAATTCGGAAGCAATTCGGCTCAGAACAGGGAGCAAGTGTTAGAAGTTTCTTGAGAGAAAAAACGACGATACAACGCATCGGTGTACTGATCCGTGTGACGTATATACATGCGGTTGCCATCTTGAAATGAAAGCATAGACCACTGAATGGCCCTTCTTGCTCCATTTTAGGTGTGTCTCCATCTGTTCCATACCTTCCTTGACTGATGCATTACACCTACCCCTATCTTGATGATTGGCTTGTCAGAGCTTGTTCTTCCGAACAGGCTCAGGAACATCTCAGTCAGACTTGCCACTTCCTCGACAGGCTGGGCTTCTCCCTGAATTTCAAGAAGTCCCACTTGACACCTTCTGAGAACCTTCAGTTTCTTGGATCTGTCCTGAATTTGTCCTCCGGAGGGGGCGGAGGGCAGGGGGAGCCTCGCCCCCTGAGTGGAGGGCTCAACATCTTTTGCAGACGGTCCAAAAGTTTCAAAGTGCCCTATATCTTCTGGCCTTCGATTTCCTGAGGTTGCTTGGCCTCATGGCAACCTGCGTTTTCCTGGTGCCAGAAAGCCGTTTGAGAATGAGGTCCCTACAGTAGGCCCTCAGATCCCAGTGGTCACAGTTCTCCTGCAGATTGACGGACCTTCTTCAGATCCCGAACAAGGTCGCACAGGATCTCCTGTGGTGGGCCTATCGGGAAAATGTGATGTACAACTCTTTTGCCAACCATGGCCGTAGATGACAATTTTGACAGATGCTTCCCTCACAGGGAGGAAAGCCCACATGAACAACCTTTCAATCAGTGGTCGTTAATCTCTGTCGGAGTCCAATCTTCACATGAACCTTTTAGAGCTGAGAGCAATCAGACTAGCGCTGATGACTTTTCTGCCTTCTGTACGGGGAAGACTGTCCTAATAATGATGGACAACAGATTGGCCATGTATTACCTCAACAAAAAGGGGCCTTCAGGGTCACTACCACTGTGCAGAGAGGCAATGCAGCTCTGGTTCTGGGCACTACAAGAAGGAATCTCTCTACTGGCAGCTCACTTAGTAGGTGAAGAAAATGTAGCGGCAAACGCTCTGAGCAGGCAGAGCACTGTCTTCCACGAGTGGAAGTTGGCTCAGGAAGTCCTTCTAGAGATCTTCGCCCTTTGGGGAACCGCTCAAGTGGATCTGTTTGCTTTCAGTGTCAACAGGAAGTGCAACCTATTCTGCTCCAGGGAATTTCCTCAGAGAGGTGCTCTAGGGCATGCATTCGTAGTGTACTGGGAATTTCCCCTCCTGTATGTGTTCCCGCTAGTCCCTGTCATTCCTCATATCATCAGGAGGTTGAGGAAGTTCTGAAAATCCATGATCCTGATTGTTCCGGGTTGGGGCAGGTGAACGTGGCACCCTTCTAGAGATGGCAATCTGCCCTCCAATTTGTCTTCCCCCCTAAGAGAGGATCTGCTCTCGCAAGAGGGAGTTTGCATTCTTCACCCAGAAATCAGGACTCTGAACCTTCATGCCTGGTTTCTGAAAGGATACAATACAAAGATTGGAACCTTCCGGAAGATGTAATGGAGGTGTTGCTTTCAACCAGAAGGCCATCAGAATAATCTCTGTATCGCTGCCGCTGCAACAAATATTGCAGCTGGTGCAGGGATAAGAGTATTGACACTTTTTTACATGCAAAACTTCTTCTGTATTGTCATTCTTACTTCATCTCGCCCATCAGGGGCTTCAGGTTTCCACTGTAAAGGTTTATTTGGCTGTGCTTTCTGTTTTTAAGCATTCGCCGTATCAGGCTTCCTATTTTAAAGTCCCTATAGTGATTCAGTTCTTGAAAGAACTGACTAACATCTTTCCCCCATTTATTGTACCGGTATGGACTTGAATTTGTTAAGGTTTTTAATGGGAACACCTTTTGAACCCTTACATTCTTGTCCACTCAGGATGTTAACCCTTAATACTGTTTTTCTAACTGGTATTACATCGGCCTGTAGAGTCAGTGAGCTTCATGCTCTTTCTTCTAAACCACCATTTACTACCTTTTTTAGGGATAAGGTGGTTCTAAGTGTGCGTCCTCTTTTTGTTTTTGCTAAAGTTAGTGTCAGAGTTCCATTTGCCTCAAAAGATTGTGATGCCTGCTTTTTACCTGCCTCCTCTTCTAAGCTTTTATATTTCTAGAATGGCCAGAATCAGGCAAGATGACCAGCTCTTTGTGGGCTTTTCGGGTCGCATTTTGGGACAAGCCATCACCAAACAAACCATCTCTCGCTGGAGAATTTTATGCATCTCGGAATGCTATAAGTTGGCTGACAAAGATCGATCCGATGGTCTAAGAGCGTATTCCACCTGAAGAATGGCTACTGTGAGGGGTCAGTAATGTGAGGGGCATAACTGCTTGTAGATTTCTCAAAATATGCCATTTTATTAAGGAAATGATATAAAGAAAATTCCTTGCTGGCCCTACTCTATAGAGGAATTCCATGCCTCGTCTAACAGCTAAGGGAACATTCTCTAGCATGGGATCACTGGCCTCAAACTAAACAGACATATACAGAACATATATAGCAATGGTTTACTGTGAAAAACCGAAAACATGATCCGATAAATGTTTTACTAAAAAATATCCATCGAAAAAATATCACTGCATTTTTTTTATTTTTTTATTTAGGGGCTTTAACCCCCAAACCTCTGTTTCCTTGTGTTTTTAACCTCACCACTACTGCCTCCCCACTAGTTTTAACGCCTTGCTCCCCTGGCCCCCATATATATATATATAAAACATTTTCATTCTGTTTTTTTCTATGGATTTGCTTCGGTTAAAAAAAAATTGAAAAAACATTTCTAGTAAAATCATGGGATACCCATACACACAGTGTATGAATGGCCTTCCCCTGTCCGGGGTAAGAGAAGATCCCTTACCCAGTATTCAAAGTCAGCTCAAAATGTTCAACCAAGCAAACAGGTTTTGAACCAGCTCTTGATAGTACCAAATGAAAAATAAAAGTTCATCAAACAAAAATCCACTGCTAACTAATCTTTGATCCTGGAGGAAAGATGCACTTCCAACTTCTAGAAAAGAAATGGCAGCAATGGTAATCCTCCTTTATGTTAGAGCGTCATTTCTTCCAGATAGTTTGCCACAGTTCAAAAGAAGGTATAATATTCCTAACTGTCAACAACATACAGTTAGTACCTTGTTATGTACAACTTTACATTGGTATATTTGTCAGGATGTTTTCTTTGTGCTGCTACTTCCACTTCAACAACCATACTTCTACTGTTGGTACCATGAGAACAGTCACCTTTGTCCCACAGTACTTTACTGGTTCACACCACTTCAAGTTTACATCTGCTGACAACTCATTATACCAACACTGTTTAAGTACTACTACCACCGCTCAGTACTTTGAATAGTTAGGCAGGTTTTGACAAGACTCTTCATCCTCTTCAGGTAGGGAAGGCACTCTTCCTTTAATGACGTTCTCAAAGGGGCAGCCTCTTTGCCTCTTCTGTCTGTCTGCCACAATAACAACCTGGTTCTGCCCACAAGTCTCACTTCTCCTTGGTTTCAGTAGTCTTTTGGTACCACATGTAGGGTCTACTTCAGAATGTATTTCACAAGCACTTATTTCCCCTTGCCCTGCTTTACTCTCACCTGTCTGTTTGTTTTCAGCCCCAAGTAATTACCCAAAAGCGTTGGTGCCACTCTCTCCGCTTCAGGTAATACTGGCACACTTGTATTTTATGGCACTTGAGGGTTAACAACAGTGCAGCTGGCTTCCTCTTTAACTCTTGGAAAGGTTGGTTTCACTATACAAAGGAGGTGCCTCTTGGCTTGGCCAATGCCTGTTCTTCTCTTCAGTAGTTTAAACTCTTTACTTCGTAAGAACAGAAAGAATGTCACTTTTGGATACAATATGAGATTCAGTCTCTTAGTTGAAAACACAATAAGGCACACACCACCTCTCTTTAAAGTAGATTTCCAAGTTTAAAGATGAAGAGAATTCTATTTCTGTATAACGGCAAATGATAAAGTTCTGACTTCCTTTGGGAATCACAATTAGGCACGCCGATCTCATTTTTATGTAGTTTTCTGTCAGGATTAGGTATTCGGTAATGGTTTAGAAAGCGTTCCCTCTTCTTAAGGGACACTCGACCACTGCCTTTATACGGCAACTGCCTTTAAGTAGTTCAACAATGAACTTCATTCGGGTGGCGCTGTGGAGCAGCCCAAGATGGCTGCCTAGCCACTGAGCTCCGTGTGGGATCGGTGGAAATCCGCTTACATCTGCGGCCACAGCGTGCGTTTCGTTCCTGTTTTTTGCAGTGCCGCTGCCCTACATCACTGTGCTGCCGCCAGGAGAGCTCCGGCTGTTCTTCGTCCCTGGGGAGCCCCGGACTGGGCCTTCTGCTGGTGCGGCCCTCTTCATCGCAGAGGCCGCGGCGCTGACTCGGATCCCGCCCCCGCCTCTCGGCCCGCCTGCCCCTCCTGGCGCTCTGTTGGGCGGACTGCGGCCCGATCGCGCTCCTTGGGACTCCGCGGTGAGCCGGTGGTCTGCGGCTGGGGCCGTCGCCGGAGCGCGCCCCGGCCTCGCCCGCCCGCCCATCCGGCTGTGGACCTTCGTCGCCGTCCCCCGCAGGGTGTCGCGGCTCCTGGGGAGCGTGGAGCGGCTCCCCCCGAGGTGAGGAGTGGCTGCCCGTGCCAACTTGGTCCCCTCCAGGGGAGGGATCGATTTGCCCCCCTTCCTCCCCCCGCTGCTCCCCTGTTCATCCTTCCGGGGGGGGCGGGCGGACTGCGGCCCGACCTGACCCTATATTGTGTGGCGCGCTGCGGCGGCCTCGTCCGGGCGAGCCCCGGCACCCAACATCTCCCGACTGGCTCCGCTCCCCGGTGGCGTGGAGCGGCCACCTGCTTGCGTCCTGTTGGGGGCGGTACAGGGACCCCTCCCTGGAGAACTCACACCTGGCCCTGCGCCCCTCGACGTAGGTTCTGCCCAGGGCGCGCACCTCTTGCCCCAGCAGCCTGGTAGACACTGGCTCCAAACCCCTGTGTGACTCTGGTGTTTCAGCGGGGTGGCAGGCGGGATAACAACTAGTAAGTCATATCCCGCTCCCTCATCTGTGCCGCGACGCCACCCCCCGGATCCTTCTACTGATGCGGCTGACCCTGTGGTCTTAGCACCTTCTCATTGACAGTCCCTGGAACCACCTTACACCGCCGTACCAGTTGACCCCTGCCTACTCGTGCCCCTCCTGGGCCCTGCTCACATCTCGGCTGGAATAATCCCAACATCTACAGTCTGCACCCCTGACCTGGGACCATACTCTTCCCCCCTGTGGCTGGGCCCTCTGTCTGCGTTGTCCGTGGACCTATAACAACAATGCCTGGCAAGGTCAAGGGGAACCATAAAGGGGGTGCCATGGACAGATTCGCTAAAGCTGTCCCGAGGGGAGAGGCGGAGCAGGACTCGCCCATCCAGGATGATCTGGAAGTTGACCATCACCCCACTCCCGCACCCCCAGACCTGACCACGCTTATGGAATCGATGGCCAAAAACTTTGCGTCTTTTCATGAGAAATTAGACGACATCAATGCCAATGTTGCCTCCCTAAAAACGCGGATGGATCAGGCGGGGACCAGAATCAGCGACGCTGAAAATCGTATATCTACCAATGAGGACGAAATACATGCACTACAGGACACAGTGGCGTCCCTGTCACGTGACATGCGCAGTGTGAAAGCGAAGTGCGACGACCTTGAATCGCGCTCTCGCAGAAATAATCTGCGGATCGTCGGTGTCCCTGAGAATGCCCTCAGGGGCCGCATGGAAGACGCTGTGGAATCCCTGCTTAAGGACCTCCTGGGCAACCCAGTCCTGTCCCCATACTTTACCGTTGAGCGCGCTCATCGGGCTCTGTCACCGAGGCCCAAACCGGGCGACATCCCAAGACCCATTATAGCCAGGATCCTCAACTATCGGGACAGAGACCTCATCCTCCGGCTGTCACGAGAGAAAGGAGACCTGCGCCTCGAATCTCATACTATAAGGATCTTCCCGGACTTCTCAATAGCGGTCCAGCAGGAGAGGCGTCAGTTCATCGGAGTTAAAAAGCTGCTCAGAGAACGTAACGTTCCGTATGCCATCCTGTTCCCGGCTCGCCTCAAAATCACACATAATGGGAAACTTTATTTCTTCACTGTTGCAGAGGAGGCTGTGAAATTCATTGAGATGCACCTACCGCTCCCCAACCCAGCGGGGGCCCCGGTTGATGAGGGGTGATGAGTGGTAACTCAGGCCGGTCACTATTTCTCCATCAGGAACATCCGTCACCTTGAACGTGCATATGGAAACAGCACACTACAGATCCATCGCATCAGGCTCCCCCAGCGCCTGACCGGGCTGAGACTAGACCCAACCACGGCGGACAATGCTCCCCCTGCGGCTCGGAACATCGTATTGTCTACGAACCCTAGAACTTCCTTCATTCTGGTCTCTCCCGCAAAGCTCTGCTGGACATGGGCTCCTGTCTTTAGATCCGCTCATCGCAGAACCTACTCACGACAGCCTTGTCTGTCCTACATCTTTGTCTAAGAACCGCCCACACGGCTACAGCACACCTCGCTGCAATGGCAACGGTTTTGGTTTATTGGTTGTCACTGCTTCGGTGCCCCTGTTGGGCACAGAATGGGCCTTATCCCTGTTGGATTTCGCCCTCCGAACTCCACCCCTCGGGGAGAATCGGACCTGTTGGTGACACATTTTTTTGGGGGCAAGGGATTTACACTGCAAGTTGGGGGTGGGCAGTGAGGGCGGGGGGAGGTATGGGTTGTTACACGGGAAATGTTTTAGAAAAAGGCAGTGGCGGAATGGCAGGGCGATACACACCGGCTCACCTATATTTGTGCATGCTCACTCTTTTATTTGAAATTCAACAAATTTCGTGGGATGTACATTAAAACCGTAGAGATGCATGTAATTGTCTCAATCACAATCACCCTGGGATCGGGGGTTCTGGGGACAGAGTTTGCGGCACACGGAGGGGGACACTGGTGCGAGTATCACCTAGTGGGAGATTGTCCTCCATGGGTATTGTGTTTAGTGATATTCTTGTCTGATGCGCTAAGATGTCAGTGACGATAATGTCATGGAATGTCCGAGGCCTAAGTAATTACACCAAGGGCCGCAGGATCATGGCTTATGCCAATAGACACGGCTGCAAGGTACTGCTCCTGCAAGAGACACACTCCACTGGTCCACTGGCCAGAAGCATTGCGCCTACCTGGGGACCCCACAGATATTTTACTTCTTATTCCACACGCGCCAGAGGAGTCCTAACATTGATCCACAAGTCTCCTAAGTTTGTCCTCCATAGGAGCTATATAGATCCTTGTGGAAGATACATTGTGCTGTACTGCGCCATTGCCAATAGAGATTACCTGCTCGTAAATACTTATGGCCCCAACGTCGACTCCCCCGAATTTATTGACCAGGTGGTCTCCATACTGCTGGGATACACGGATGTGCAAATCGTCTGGGGCGGGGATATGAACTTTATCCTGGACACCTCCCTAGACAGGACTGGCATAGCGCCCAGGCCCCCGTCGGGCGCAGCGCGCAGACTCCTGTCCCATTGCAAGACACTTGACATTCATGACGCATGGAGAGCTCTACATCCGTCAACACGGGAATACACCTTCTACTCATCGGTCCACGACAGTTCGTCCAGGATCGATCTATTCCTACTATCTGGTCCTATGCTAGGTAGGGTTTCCAAGACATGTATACTCGCTCGCACACTATCTGATCACTCACCGATCCTGTTGTCTGTTGACATGGGCATGCCAGCCCCCACTATTAACACATGGCGCTTTAAATCTGCTGCCCTACAGGACATAGTTTTTAGAGCAGACATACTTGCAGATATCCAGTCCTACTTTGACAACAACTCACCACAGGACACCACCCGGGGGATCCGCTGGGACGCCTTCAAAGTCTTCATTAGGGGGGCGTCCATCTCTAGGGAGTCGGGGGTACTCAAATCCATAAGAACCACCCTATCACGTACTGAAACTAAGCTACGTGACCTGGAACGGGCCCACCCGGCCTCCGTTGACCCTGGTATACTCTCCCAGATTAGTGAAGAACTCAAGATCTTCAATGAACAGGCAATCAGGGAAGTGCAGTACTTCAGTCGTCCACAGGCTGCACGGAAATACGGTGAGGGAGATAGACCCGGCAAGACACTCGCTGCCCTGGCCAGGGGGGAATGGGGCCAAGCCCACATTACCAGTGTTAAGGATAATCATGGAACGACTCAGTGGTCCGACCAGGACATACTGGAGGTCTTCACAAGCTTCTATTCCAAACTATACTCTCAACCCCCTGAACATAGCGAATCCCATATGCGCGAGCTTTTAGACCAGATACCCACCACTATCATCTCCCCGGCAACGAGAGAACAGTTGGACTCCCCCATTACACTAGATGAGATAGTGGAAGCCATATCAAGTCTCCCGAAGGGGAAAGCGCCGGGCCCCGACGGGCTTACGGCTGAATTCTTTCAGGAGCATGTGGCCATTTTGGGACCCGAATTGCTAGAGGTATGGAATGAGGCCCTCCAGCTGGGATGCCTTCCCTCGTCTCTACGTGAAGCCGTTATTACGGTCCTCCTCAAGCCTGGCAAACCAGCAGATGACTGTGGTTCGTATCGGCCCCTATCACTCATGAACTTGGATACGAAAATCTTTGCCAAGGTGCTCGCCAATCGTTTCATTCCTATTATGTCATACATGGTACATGAGGACCAATCCGGCTTTGTCCCTGGTAGATCCACATCGCACAATATTAGACGGCTCCTTAACGTCATGGCTCGCATCAGTCAAAACGTGTGTGCGGTGGCGGTCACCTTGGACGCCCAGAAGGCCTTCGATATGGTGTCCTGGAAGTACATGTGGTTGGTCCTGGAAAACATGGGCGTCGGACCCGGGATGATCGCATACATCAAACTATTATACACATCCCCAGTCGCCAGGGTTCGCGTCAACTCCCAAACATCTGCCTTGTTTCCTCTCTCTCGTGGCACCCGACAGGGCTGCCCGTTTTCCCCGATCCTGTTTGCCCTTGCCATCGAGCCCATGGCGGACTATGTCAGGGAGCGCCACTCATGCAAAGGGATACGCCTCCAGGGTACACCCGAAATTATCTCGCTCTACGCTGACGACATCCTGCTTTTCGTCAGGAGCCCAGATCTCCACCTTGACCCTCTCCTTCGGGACATCACTCGTATCGGAACATACTCAGGCTTTACTATCAACTACACCAAATCCGAAATTTTCCCCCTCACACACTCCACGCCCCAGCCGGCCACTGAATACCCACTCCGCTGGTCCCCCAACGGGATTAAATATCTGGGAGTTCAGGTGTCTTTGACCAAGGAGACTCTCTTGACTAGCAATTACCTAGCAGTGGCAGAATTAGCCGAAACCAAGATTGCGCGCTGGCGCCCTCTCCCGTTGTCACTTGCTGGGCGGTTATCACTGGTTAAGATGATACTGCTTCCCAAATTATTGTACACATTCACAAATGTTCCCATATGGCCTGGCAGGAAATACTTCACTGATCTGCACAGGCTATGTGCGCAGTTCCTGTGGCACTCCGGTGCTGTGCGGAAAAAGTGGGGGGATATGACTCTGCCCTACGACAGAGGCGGGTTCACGGCCCCTGACCTGATGCGATACTGGATAGCAGCGCAGGCACAATTTGCCACTTACTGGTACCCCGGACCCTCCCCTCGCCCGCACGTCAAGCTTGAAAACCTTGCTGCCTCCGGCGCCAATATCATGACTCTAATTTTACATCGTCGGTACGTACCTGACTCACCTATAGATCCAGTCCAGACCACACTATCAGCCTGGGGGCGGTTGTTTGCTGCAGGCTCCGCGGAACACCCATACTATAAGTGGCTCCCCGCCTGGCAGCTCCCCGGGCTGGAACCCACGAATGACATAGCTCTGGCGCGTCACTGGCGGTCCCTAGGATACCTGGCCCTAACTGACTTCTATCCGGATGGGGTGTTTATAACACCACAGACTTGGAAGCCATCCCACGCTGGTACACCGCTGGAACTGCTGCAATACTACAGACTCCGAGCAGCGTTCCGGACCGCTTGGCCTGTGTTCCCTAACGAACCCCCTGACCATCCCGCTGTTGCCTATATCGCCAACTCTGGCGGGGCCCGAGGGGTAGTTTCATCGCTATATAAACTCCAGCTCACAGCTGCCACACCACCGCCCTTACGGGCCCGGGACGACTGGGCCTCTGAACTGGGGGTTGACATTACAGACCATCTGTGGGGTAAATTGTGTTCCCATACCGGCAAGGTATCCCTGAATTTCCGGTACCGAACAATACAATACAAATTGCTGAATAGGCTATACTATACCACGCGTAGACTCTCCAAGTTTGCCCGCTCTGAGATGCGGCTCTGCCCCCGCTGCGGAGCGGAAGACGCTGGCCATCTCCACATGTTTTGGGACTGCCCCCAACTTGCCCCATTCTGGGATGAGATCTTTAAAACACTGTCCGAAATTTGCGATGTGACGATTGAGCCTGACCCGATGGGGGTGTTGTTCGGAGTGTGGGGTGATGAAGGGGTCAGAGGGGAGGCCAAACTCTTGAATATATGTTGTATAATAGCCAAAAAATGTATCCTGCAAAATTGGAAATGTGCTGCTCCTCCCACCTTTCAGAAATGGCTGAATCTACTGACCTGGTCCCGAAACTGTGAGGAAGATTATATTACTACTCTCCCATTCCGTTCCCGGCCAAAAAACATTTGGACTGCCTTCAACAGTTATCTTAACGGTCTTGATGTCCCCTCCTCTGGTGTTGGTTCTCCCTAAGTCTCCACTGTTATGTACGGAATTCTCTGCAACACTGTCTTGCTTTCCTCATCTTGGGGGTCATCCCTCGCTGCCTATGTACATCCCCATGTATTACATTTGTCTTGCACTGTTATATCATAATCGGCCTAATGTGTGTGTATGTCATCTACCACTGCCAGCAAAAATAAAAGTTAAAAAAAAAAAAAACAATGAACTTCATTCAATTTAGCTCTCATGCAAATGTGAGTTCTTTCACAGTATACACGAATGCTACATTTTCATTGTGAACAGTACTTTGAATACAATGAACCGCTTCTACTCGCATGAAGTCATACGTGACTCCATTAGTTGTTGGACACAGTTACCGGTAAGGCTTGAGCAAAGTGTTAGAACGCCGTGCTTCACTGACAGGCTTCTCAGACACTTGGTTTGCAGTTTTCACTGTTTTCCCGACTTCCACTTATACTGCTTCTGGCTCGCTGGGGACCCACACCGTTCTCCTGCACGGGTGTCTCCAGTCTGGCCACTTCAATTGGGAGTTCCTTTTCCTCCGAGAACCTCGGCTTGCCTCTTGCTTCTGGCCTCAGTCCCCTGCATGTTCACAGCTCTGCAATCAAAGCAACAAGGTTCACATGGGGAAAACGTAGTCTCCTGCACATTTTACATTGCGCAGCTCCTGCATTTCAGATTTTGGGAGAACAGGACTCTCAGAACTTGCAGGAGAAATCTGCCTCTACATTGCCGCGTCCCTCTTGTGCTCCCTCTTTCATGTGAATTGCTAGCGTTGTGCTCCTTCTTTTCTTCTTCTGCTACAGTTTGCCTTCCAGCTCTCGTTCCAGCTCCTTCTACTCCTTCTTTTTTCCTGAGGGGGCCTTTTATGCCTCCCAGGTTTAGTAACAATTTTCAGGAGGTGGCTATTAAGCTCAGATGCCTGACTACTGCAATGGCCACTAGGCTTAATTGCCTGACTGCTACATCTGGATGCCTCTTCAGCCCTCTTCCTTGTCCCAGTACCTCTGGGATTCTGATGCTTGTAGTCCCCTTCAATAACATTAAGTTCTTCCACTTCTACATTATTTGTAAGGGGAGATTGAATTCCCTTAAAGCTTTTAATAGAGGGATTATGAAAATTAGCTATTACAGAGGAAGATGGTTTAATAAAGACATCTCCATACTCCTTGGGATACCATAAAAGGACCTTTCTATCGGTATAGCTTGCTCTGATTTTATAACCTTTGGGTTCACAACCCAAGATCTAATATGAGGTTTGAGACATTAAAATGACGACAAGCCGTTACCTCTTAGGTATATTAGGAAGAGTCTTCCGATCGGAGGAAAAATACTGTGCCTCATCCCACTGAATCTCCTCACCACCCTGGGCCCTGTCTCCTCCCGGGTCATCCTCCTGCAGTACAACACCCACAGGGTTGGGACCAGGAAGCGTCTGCCTTTAGGAGACTTTAGGAAGGATTTCAGTGGGGGATCCATAGGATTCTTCACACTACTTCTTCGGCTCTTGAGAGAGGGTGTCTGTACAGGACATGTTTAGTGTGGCAACTTGGTTCTCTTTGCACACTTCTATTGCCTGGATACTATGTCATGTAAGGAGGTAACATTTAACAAGGCTGTGCTCCACAGCCTTAATCAGCAGCACATTCTCTATTCCCACCTCCTTCAACCTACTGCTTTGGGAGTCTATCAAAGATGAGGAATACGTGGGAGGAAACAATCCATTTGAAGAACAAATTACTTACCCCTTGTAATGTTCTTTGGGCTCTATGTTCATCCCACATCCCCCTTCCTATAGGACCCCTCTCCTTAATGAGTCCTTGTCTCCAGCAGACCTTGAAGGGTTCACCCTTGAATCACTTTGGGCCCAAAAAGTAACTTGTGTGCCTCGAACACATAGGGCCTGATTCAGAGGTGTGTGTTCTAATGGAAAAGTGTTGTGAAACACATTTCCATGAAGACCTGCATTCCGATGTATTACAGGAGTGGTGGCAATAAACAAAGCCTGCCACTCCTGCAAAGCCCTGATACAGTCTTTGCCAACCCCTTGCATGCAAGCACTGTATTCAGAGGCCAGAACACCCTTCCTGCACCAGCCAAAAGTGGTGTACATTAACTGTACCCTGGCAGATGCCGGTAATCTCCACAGCACACTTTCTCCCATTATGTACATAGCATTTCTCAGACTGCAGCACCACTTTTCTAGTTCAATGAAAGTTTAAGAAAATGTTTTTGAATTAGAAGTGTGGCCGTCTTTTGAGTAATGCTTGCTATGCCAATGGAACACATGTTCCCCCCGCAAAGATAGATTTGAGCAGCTTTTGCTGCTGGAAGGCACATTTCAGCTCCAATATTTCCACACATCTCGGAATGATGGTGTTGGAAACTGGAGGGAAGAATGGCAGCACTCCACACTATATTTAGCACAGGCTTTGAATCCGACCCAGAGTGTATATTTTAATAAAACAATACATATTTTACTTATACCAGAGAGATGTTTAAACTGATTGATTTTCTTATGCCTTTGTTTTAATTAATTCTTAGGCAGTGTCGATAGTGGTTTGTACTAACACTGCATGATTAGAGGCATTAAACTGCAAAACTGCACATTTTACAGATTTCGATGGGACAGATGCTGCAGGACTTCGGAAAATTCCTCGGGATGTTCCTTCTCGTCCTGTTTTCATTCACAATTGGCTTGACGCAGCTCTATGACAAAGGCTTCGAGAGGCACCAGGAAAAAGACTGTGAAGGGATATTTTGTGAACAGCAAAGCAACGACACGTTTCACTCGTGAGTTTTTTGCATCAGAAATTGGTATTTAAAAAATTGCAAAGGTAATGCAATCAAGTCATGTACATCAACAAATGCAATATATATATATATATATATATATATATATATATATATATATATATATATATATATATATATATATATATCACACTGTTAAAGGGACGTTATGGTTACAAGTAAAACCGAAAAACCCTTGAAATTAGCTAGCTATGGTACGCTAAGCAACCATAACTCACGCCACCTCAGTGCACTGCTAAGACTAACACCCAGGACATCAAAGATGACATCACAATTGTCATTGATGACATCACTGATGACCTTGCATATGAAATGAATTGTGTTAAAAAATCTCTAAAAGGGATTATGTTTATAATATTAGTAATAAGATGTGAGGGGTGATCGAGAGATCCATCATGAAGTACTTAATGTATTATAGAATGTGCTCATCTCAACAAAACATAATATTGGAGTGTTGTTGTTAAACAGGACCCTAATCATACATGCACATAGGCAATGGTTGCAGCATGTACTATAGAAGGCAATATTTTTAATTTGGTAATTTTGGATAGTAAAATAATGAATGATACCGTATCAGAGTTTTCAGTAATGATAAAGATGGAATAAATAGCTAATAGGTAATAGCTAATAATTGAAGACTTACTACATACTTGTGTTAGTACAAACAATACACATCAAGACATACAATGCATACAAATTCGAGGCACATACAAGGAAACTTAAGGAGGAAAGAAACAACACCACCAAAATATTGCAGTAACATTTGACTTTATCGTGAAGTACACAAATGATTTGTGTGTTTGAGGCTTGCTTATTTATACATATATATGTAACATGAACTGAGGCCACGTCCTAAGGAAAGTGCCTTAGCAGCATACAAGAACGTTAATGTGTCATATGTAACACTTTTTCATTTGTAAAATTGTGTCTATCAGGCGATTACCACCCGAGTTGCCAAAGTATTTTTCTTCCTACACCGGGATGCACGTGGCGACCGACTGTAGGAAGGAAAATCCTTTTCCTAGATGGCCACCATGGAAAGGGAAGGCGGGGCTCCGAACCTCTTCCCTTTCCATGGCTGCCTGCAGAAGGCGAAGAGAGAAGGAACAAGTTACTTACCTGTAACTGTTGTTCTCCAGCATGGGTCTGGCATGGATTCACATGCTCATGAATATTCCCCGTCAGGCCGGGAATCCTGGGTATAGAAAAAATCAGTATCAGTTTTGTTTCTGATCTGTCTTTCTCTGTTTGTCTCTGGGTCATACTGCCCCCAGCCAATGACTACCCTCTCCCTAAGCCCCGCCCCCGGCAGCCATCCTCAGATTTGGTAGCCCGTGAAGTGGCAGTATGACCAAGTGAAGAGCCGCAGAGGGGTAGGCAGGAGGGTTTGCATGTGAATCCATGCCAGACCCATGCTGGAGAACAACAGTTACAGGTAAGTAACTTGTTCCTTCTCCAGCATGGGGTCTGGCATGGATTCACATGCTCATGAATATAAGAATACATAGCAGTATACACATGCACAACCACGGGAGGTGGCAAAAGGCTCAATATCAAGCAATACAACAACTCAACATTAAGCAACTCTTACCTCCTCATCAGGCTCACCTTAGGCGAACAGGTTGCGCAGCACTGCCTGGCCGACTCTGGGCTCCTCCCTGGAATCCCGGTCGACGCAGTAGAATCTCGTGAAGGTGTGCGTCGACCTCCACGTAGCAGCCCTGCAGATGTCGAGCAGGGGCACACCAAACAGGAACGCCGTAGTAGCAGCGATCGCTCTGGTCGAATGGGCTCTCGGACGGCCTGGCAACGGTCGGTTTGCCAACCGGTGATAGTGCATGATGCAGCCGGAGAGCCATCTGGAAATGGAAGTCTTCGAGAGAGCCTTCCCTTGATTCACAGGTCCAAAGTTCACAAACAGCTGTGATGTCTTCCGAAAACACTTAGTGCGGTCCACGTAGAACTTCAGCGCTCTAGCTACATCCAGCGAGTGCAGAGTCCTCTCAGCCGGCGACAAAGGCGACGGGAAGAAAACTGGCAACACCAAGGGCTCGTTGAGGTGGAAGTCCGACGGCACCTTGGGCATGAAGAAGGGGTGCGTCCTTAGCACCACCCTCGTGTCGTGAAAAGTCCAGTATGGAGGCTTGCAAGACAGGGCCTGGATCTCTCCCACTCGTTGTGCAGAGGTGATGGTCACGAGGAATGCTGTGTTCCACGACAGAAACTTCAACGGCACTGAATGCATAGGCTCGAATGGGGCCCCCATGAGCTTAGTCAGCACCACGTTGAGCTCCCACGCCGGGGCAGGGGCCTTCACCGGCGGGAATGATCGGAACAGTCCTTTCATAAATTCCTTCACCAGTCGATGAGACCACAAGGATGCCTGTCCTGCAGTTCTGGTGTAACGTGAGACGGCAGCTAGATGTACCTTGATGGAAGCGTGAGACAGGCCAGCCTTGGCCAAGGACAATAGGTATGGCAATACTTGAGGGGCCGTAATCCGCAGAGGGTTAATCTTCTGTGCACGGCACCAGACAGAGAACCTCTTCCATTTCTGTCCGTAGCACTTGAGAGTTGAGGATGCCCTGGCCTTTGCAAGAACCTCTCTGCAGTCGGCTGGGATGTCGTATCCTCCAAACTCTAGTGCTGCAGGAGCCAAGCCTGCAAGTTCAGCGACTCTGGTTCGTGATGAAGAATGGTGCCTCCTTCTCTGGAGAGAAGATCCGCGTCCGTCGGCAGCTTGACTGGTGTGGACGCTGAAAAGTCCAGAAGGTCCGGGAACCAGATCTGCCTCGGCCACGCCGGTGCGATGAGGATCATCCTGCACCGGGACCTCTTGAGCTGGTTGACGAGCTGGAGTAGCAACGGCGGGAACGCATAAAGGAACAGGCCGTCCCAAGGGAACGAGAAAGCATCGCCCATGCTCGTCGGTTGGGGAAATCTGCTGGCGAACCTCCGGCACTTGGAGTTCGCCGCCGTCGCAAAGAGATCGATCTGGGGTTCGCCCCATCGTCGGAATAGTCAGTCCACTTGATCCTGGCGCAGTTCCCACTGGTGGCACGAGCGGAGCTCTCTGCTGAGTGAGTCGGCGATGGTGTTTTTTATCCCTGCCAGATGAAAGGGTACCAGAAACATCCCTTGAGCGACGGCCCAATGCCACAGATCCTGGGCTTCCTTGGATAGGGCAGGGGATCTGGTTCCGCCCTGCTTCCGAATGTAAAACATCGTGGTGGTGTTGTCGGTGAAGATCCTCACCACCTTGCCCTGGAGGGACGGAAGGAAGGACCCGAGGGTCCAGAACACTGCATGGAGCTCCAAGATGTTGATGTGGAGAGTGTTCTCCTCCGGGAGCCAAAGGCCTCTCGCGTGGAGACCCCCGGTGTGCGCTCCCCAACCTTCCAGGGAGGCATCCGTCGTCACCGTCACCTGGTGGGCTGGGGCTAGGAAACCTGTTCCCGCCGTCAGATGAGAGCGGACACCCCACCATCGTATCGCCTGACGGAACGCTTAGTCGAGCGGGATCCTGTCCTCGAAGCTGCCCGTCGTCTGGATCCAGTGGGCGTCGAGGAATTCTTGCAAGGGCTGCATCCGAAGTCTGCAGTGGCGCACCAGATAAATGCAGGAGGACATCATTCCGAGGAGGGAC
Organism: Ambystoma mexicanum; assembly: GCF_040938575.1. NCBI lineage: Eukaryota > Metazoa > Chordata > Amphibia > Caudata > Ambystomatidae > Ambystoma > Ambystoma mexicanum. The sequence goes on along the minus strand of NC_090932.1, from coordinate 677,320,643 downwards.
TTGATAGACCTCACTCTGGCCACGTCCGTGGCCAACAGACGTTGCACCTTTCCCAGGATGGTCCTTATCCTCTCCTCTGACGGTGAGGCCCGCGCATCACTGTCGAGCTGTGCTCCCAGAAACAGGGCGACTTGCGACGGGACCAGGTGGGATTTTGGAAAGTTGATGGAGAACCCCAGGTCCGTGAGCAGCTGGACGGTCTTCGCAGTGTGTTCCATGGCGAGCTCCCTTGTCCTTGCCCGTATGAGCCAGTCGTCCAGGTAGGGGTAGACGTGGATCCCCTGCAGGCGCAGCCGCGCCGCCACCGGTGCTAGGCACTTGGTGAACACCCTGGGCGCCGATTTTAATCCGAACGGGAGGGCCTTGAACTGGATGTATTTGTTCAGTCGTCGCAGGTCCAGGATGGGACGCCATCCTCCTGTCTTCTTCTTTACGAGGAAGTATCTTGAGTAAACTCCGGAGCCCCGAACCCTCTTTGGAACGAGCTCGATGGCACCTTTCCTGAGCATCGCCCTTACTTCCAACAGCAGTTGAGGGACGTGATTTTCCTTCCTGGCCACGGGAGGAATGCGGGGGCACCTCTTGTGGAACTCGAGGGCGTGCACCAGGGCCAGGGCGTCCAGCACCCAACGGTCGGTGGAGATGGACTCCCACACGCCGACGAACTTCGTCAGCCGGCCTCCCACGGGGGTGCTTCGGCGGGGGCCCGACCCGACGGTCAGTTCAATCTTGCTTGGAGGCCGCTTTGCCTCCTTGACCACCTTGGCGACGACGGCGGGATCCACCTGACTTGCCGCGTCCCCTGTAGGCCTCCTGCGACGAAGATCTTGCCACTTGACGGTATGTAGAGGAGCTGCTGCCGGCTCCCTTGGAGGCACCCTGTCTGCCTCCGGAGCTCCGAAAGGACGGCCGTCGCTGTTGGAGCACACCCAGTGCACGGGCCGTCTCCGTGTCCGTCTTGATCGCCTGAAGGGACTCATCAACCGCCTTGCCAAAAAGGTTGTTCCCATCGAAGAGCATGTCCAAAACTTTGGTCTGTACGTCCTGGCGGAAATCCGTCGCCTTGAGCCATCCTCGTCGTCTCAGGCAAACGCCGTTGCCCAACTGACAGAAACCGGTGTCGGCAATGTCCGTAGCCACCGTAATAGCGTGGTCTGAGGCAATCTCACCTTCCTGTAAGATTTCCAGGGCCTCAGTCCTCTTGGCGTCCGGAAGGAAGTCCAACAGAGGGGCGATCTTGAACCATAACTCCCTGTCGAAGCGGGCTACGATGGCCAGGGCGTTGGCCGCCTTGATGGTCGTCGCTGCAGATGAGATGACCTGTTGTCCCATCTCATCCAGCTTCCTACCCTCGCCGTCCGGCGGGGAGGTTGAAGTCGAGGCCGATGCCCCCAAGCTTTCGTCTTGGCCGCCGCCGAAACGACCGAATCCGGGTTAGATTTCGCCCTAAGGCACAAGGAGGCAGCATCGGGGACCCGGTACTTCTTCTCGTACCGGTCCCTCTTCGCAGGAGCCGTGGCAGGGTTCTTGAGGAGGGCGAGCCCCTCATCCCAGATGTCATCAAGAAGCGGTACGGCGAGGACCATCTTCCTTTTAGCCTCGCGCCGTTGGTAAAGGAACCCTTCCTTCTTTTCTTCGGGGCAGAGCTGGAAAAGCTCGCATGCCCTGGAAATCATAGCATGGAAGGATCCAATCTCGTCAGGCGGCCTAGGATGCCTACGATGGAGGCCTAGGATGCGTCCTCCTCCTCTTAAGTGGTGGGCTCTCCAAAGGTCCTGGCTCCGGTTCCCCCGTCGGGGGAAGGGGCAACCTAGTCCTTATCTCCGAGCATAAGGACTGGATGGCTGACAAAATGGCCGCCGAGGTGTCCTGCGGCGCCGGAAACGACGGGAGCGAGGGCTCTTGAGGAGCCTCGTCTGCGTCGCCCTCGTCGGGATCCCTCCCGATGGGCTGGGCCTCCTCCACGACTTGGATGAGCTCCTCTTCAGAGGTCGCGTCCGTATCCACGACGGCCACCAAGCCCTCCCCCACCCTTTCCAACGAGTGCTTTGTGGGGGTCTTCTCGATGGGCCTGAAAGACGACTCCTTCCGCGGTGGCAGGGAGACTCTGGTACCTGAGGGCGCCTCCACTGGTGTAGCCTCCACAGGCTGAGCCAGGGCCACGGCGACATCCTCAATCGAGGTCTTAGCAGGGTGAATAAAGGCCAACGTCACCTTCTGTACGCCTGGGGCCTTCACCTTGGGGGGAGGATCCGAGCCTCGCTCCCCCTCTGCCGGAATCTTCGAGATCGACCGGGGCCTCTCCAGAAGCTTCGCCGGGTTCTCAGACTTCCTCTTACCCGAGCCAGAGCGTTGGCTCGTGGTCGATGGCGCCGGGGAGGAAGCGTCCTGCCTGGCAGCCAAGGAGCCCGACCGTTCGGCGCTCCCGGTGCCCGCGGACTCGCGGTGCTTAGCCTTTTGTTGGATCGCCGGAGCACCCTCACAGGACTTAGAAGACCGCTCAGACTTCTTTTTCTTCTTCTCGCCTGGCGGGCTCTTACCTTCCAACCAGTTGGCGAGACGGAGGTGGCGATCCTTCATGGTCCGCTCCGACATGTTCCCACAAAACGCGCAGTCCTTTTCCTTGTGCGTCTTGTCCTCATGGAGACAGTAGAGGCATAACAAATGCTCGTCCTCCTTGAAAACGTTCTGAAGCTGGCATCCAGGGCAGGTCCTGAACAGCTTCCCGGGCGTCAAGCTCCCTTTCTCCTGGACCATGTCCGGGGTAGGCCTCGGAACTTCTGGAATCCTCCAAAAGCGTAACTCAACGAAATCTTCACCCTTGAGGGGCGTAGAAACTCCGAAACGGATCCCCGTTGAACGGAAGTAGAAACGGTGGAGCTTGAGGCTCTATTTAACCGAAAAAATGAGAAAATCTCCTGAAAAAAGCGCGAAAAACGCAGCAAAAGCTCGAGAGCTACAGCACGAGGACTCCCAACACTTGAACGTGCGGTAAAAATCTGAGGATGGCTGCCGGGGGCGGGGCTTAGGGAGAGGACAGTCATTGGCTGGGGGCAGTATGACCCAGAGACCAGTGATTGGTTACTACTGAGAAAGACAGATCAGAAACGAAACTGATACTGATTTTTTCTATACCGAGGATTCCCGGCCTGACGACGGGGAATATTCATGACCATGTGAATCCATGCCAGACCCCATGCTGGAGAACCCTATGGCCATATTACCACAAGCCCATTTTATTTTCCCTTTAAAATGTATCCCAATTTCAAAGAACCTTACCACATAGCCGGTCCCTGGTGGACATGGCCACTTGTTCCCCATGAGCCATCCCTCGCGGTCATCTGGTAACTGCCCATGGCCACAGGCTATACCTCATTCACCAAAGGTATATCACTATTTTTTGTACCTACATATGTCTCTTGTCAAAAAATAACAGGAACACATTTGCAAAACCATGCTTTCACGCCCTTGCCAATGCTCCTTACACAAATTTGTTGGAAATCCACCTGTTAGGAAGAATTCTCATAAATGTGCTAATTCCCTTCACCTTAGAGACCACGAGCAAATTTGCTGGATTTTGAGGACTTGATTTTTTACCTGGAAAGAGTGTGAGCATTTTTTTCCACTCTTTCATGTATTTTGATGCATGTTTTACATTTGTGTTCTTTGACTTTGGAGTTTTAGGATAACTCCATAGGTATCCTTTGATGTGTTACCCAGCACCCTCAGTGCAGTGACACAGGGGTGTCTTTTTAGACTTCCCAAAGGTTTAAATACCTTCTCTGGGATAAACTACTGTTTCCCAGAGAATGTAAAGTGAAATTGACTTTACTAGTCTTTCCAAATTCTTAGACCCAGCACACACCATCTTACAATGGAGTGCTGGAGTGGTTAAAAGGAGAGTCTCTAGGACTGGAAAGCAGAGTCGACCACTGGAACGAAAGAACCAAAGACGAGCTGGAATAGGACGGCTGCTGCAACTCAAGGACCGTTGGTTTGCGCGGTGAAGCCCTGCTGCAGGTCCGAATTGCCAAACTCCATTCGACAGAGAAGCTCCTTCAAGGACGGCTTCTTCCTTTAGAGTTGGTGGGACCAATCAACTCAAAAGACTCGTGGATACCATTCTCAAGGCTCGTTAGGATTAACTAGGGAGAGGGACACTAGTTTGTGTTCTTGAATCTACAGCTACTGGAACTGAAGTGACTCCATTTTGTTTTGCTTTCTTTGACAATCCCGTGCTGTGCAGGAGTTCCCTGACGTCCTGCCTCTTCTGCTCCCGACTGAGGCTCAGGAACAGCGAGATCTGCAGGACCTGCCAGGAACCACGACTTCAGCAACATTTGTTTTCTTCATACAAAGGTACTGTGCCAACCCGATTGAGAGAACGCCACTCTCGCGGAGAAAGTTGGTGAAACTTTCCCAACTTACAGGCCCAATCTGCTTGTGACCCATCGTATGATCCTTTTTCGCCTAAACTACTTCTGATAACTTTTGCAAAGACTTTACCGTTTCATACCAGAACTGCTCTTTCCTATACAGAACACTAGCCCATTGACTTTGACCTGGCCTATTGACTTGAATTAACTCTTCTGGTGAACTGAAACTATTTGCACTGCCTAGGAAAGTATATGTGATCTATTCTACTTACTTTTGTCCTTTTTGCTCACTGCTAAGTAATTAAACTGCCATTTTGCTCCTATGTCAGGGGAGCTCAAACTGCCTCAAAAGCTTACAGTTTCGTATTGGAGTGTATTTGTTTATATTATTAATTTGCCTTCTTCTAGTGAAATATTTTCTAAATGATTGTGTAATAAATGAATAAGTGTTTTTACCAAGAAACCTTGAGTATAAGTGTTTACTTGAACCACTGTGATTGAAAGTCCTCTGTGTAACTACTTGTACTGCTCACATTCACTCTTTAGATGAGCCTGGCTGCACGGTGGTGGCGCGAGTTATGGTTGCTTAGTTTACCATAACTTGTGAATTTCTGAGGTTTTTCGGTTTTACTTGTAACCATAACGTCCCTTTAACAAAGTTTTTTCATTGAATTTCATAGGTTTTTATCAGTGCATGCTATTTTCCTACAACTTACTAAGATCATACTTAGCAACACTTCTGTCAGTGTATGTTTCACCTTAAAACACTGCCATTTCCCACCTTCTGGCATCATTTTTAACTCTTCCATACACTTTTTGAAACTTCCTCCACAGTTTTTGCATCTGTCGATGTCCGCAAACGTCTTGATATTATCACAGACCTGCCGGACAGTGCCACATTACCATGCGCTCGTACGCAGCATGATGACGTATCTGCGAAGGCGCCCGCACTTAGGAATTGGGTCCATGCTTGGAAGACTGTTTGGAACTGCATTTTTTGACTGATCTAGGAACTTTTAAGCTCAAAATGTACCCTTGCACAGCTCCTACATCTATACTTACTCATTAACCATTATCAATCTAGTGCAAAGCACATACTTGGAAGAATATTAGTAAAACTGCTATTTCTCTTAAAAATGGCATCAGATATTGCCTTCCCCCCCTTCCCAAAAGCCAGAACCACCACCAGCTGGAGGACCTACACAACAGAAAAAGCGCAGTACTTCCAAAGACAATGAAGAGGACCAAGAAGATGAGGTAGAGGACGTGCCTACCTCTAGCACCCCGAGAGAATCATGGGTGTGGAAGTTCTTTACCACTGTTAGGAGTGTACCAAAGGCTCAAGATACCAAAGTGAAATGCACAAAGCGGGAACCCAGAGTGCTAAAAAATGTTCTTCCTACGGCGGGACGCCTGCGGCAAACCGCTGTAGGAAGGACAATCCTTTTCCAAGATTGCCACCATGGAAAGAGAAGGCGGTACTCCGTACAGAGCCCCTCTTCCCTTTCTATGGTAGCCTTCAGAACCCTATGACCATATTACCACGAGCACATTTATTTTCCCTTTCAAAACTGTCCTACTTTCGAATAACTTTACCACATAGCCGGTCCCAGGTGCACATGGCCACTTTAACGCCATTTTTTCGTCTGCCACAGGGGATAACAGCCCGGCAGCCCAAGTTATCGGCCCAAGCAAAGTGTGTCTGTGTGCGCCCTGATGTCTGTGGACTTTAGCATGATTGTAAATAAATAAATAAATACTGAGGACTCTGGACCATTACCTTCCATTGCAGCCCCTGCAATCGGGGATAAAGGCCATTAGCAACCCTGGTTCCCAAAGCGGGAAGCCCGGATGCTAAAAAATAGATTTCTTTTCCTACAGTAGGAAGGACAATGCTTTTCCAAGAGGGCCACCATGGATAGAGAAGGCGGGGCACCGTACAGAGCCCCTCTTCCCTTTATATGGCAGCCTACAGAACCCTATGACCATATTACCACAAGCACATTTTTTTCCCCTTTGAAACCTATCCTACTTTCGAATTACCACACAGCCGCTCCCAGGTGGACATAGCCACTTTAACACCATTTTATGTCCTTCGCGGTCATGGCCAGTAGCCAGATTGTCCGTGTCATAACCTTATGCCATGACCCAGACAATCTGGCCACAGGCTATACCTCAGTCACCAAAGGTATGTAACAATTTTTTGTACCTACATTATGACACTTGTCAAAAAATAAAACACGGGCACATTTGCAAAACCATGCTTTAATGTCCTTGCCAATGCGCCTCACGAGTTTGCTCGAAATCCACCCATGTTTTATTTTTTCAAAAGTGTCAAAATGTATGCACATACAATAGTCATATAACTTAGCCCCCACTTTACAAAATCTATTCAGTCTTTAAACAAACATTGAAGGTTGGGTCTATAATCTTTCTCAAAGGTTTTGTCTACATTCGTCAAATACCAACAAAGTTATAAGCCATCTAAAATGTTGAGACCCCCCCTCTAATTTCGCCCCCCTCTTGAGAAAATCCCACCAAACTTTACAATCTCTGCACCTTAAAGCTCTGAATCAAGGCATTTATCCCAGAATTAAGCCATATACAGAATCTCTAGGTCAAGAGTCTGCATCCTGTGGCCCCCAGAATTGTAAGACCATGACTCGCATAATCCATTACTATTGACTCTGCTGGCTGATGGAAGTTGTAGTCCAAAACATCTTGAAAGGCCAAAGTTGCAGACCGTCGCCTTAAGCATTAATTTTCATTGGGAAATCTTCTTTTACCAGTCCAGCATTCAATAATTCTAAACAAAACGGGACCCCTTGTGAAACCGATGCATAGGTCACTGAGAGAAGGTAATGGGAATGGTAGTAAGTCTTGAGTGGGCCGGGAAAACTTGAGAAGTCGAAACCAAAACACAACAAAGAAGTAGATCATTCTGTGAGACAACTCCCTTGTCAATTCCAGAAGACTGTGGTATTGAAAAGTTAAGGATGACTCAGGGAGCCTCTTCCTCATCCCAGTGGGGGCAAGTTGAAGGACAGTGTTCAAGTAAAGATAACTCTAAATCCGTTGAAAGAACTTCAAGAGTTGATGAAGAATATAAAATAAAAGGAACTCAAGAAAACATTGAGGAGTGAAGGAGAGCTTGGGGAGTCTCTCCCTCGTCCCGGATCGGCAAGTTTGAAAGACAGTGTTCAAGTCAAGAAAATCCAGCTAAAAGCTGGTTATAAACTTGGAGAAGGGAGCCATTCTCATAGTCCAGTAATATTTTTGGAACTTTGTGAAACACAAAATGTGAGTGACTTTTACTCAGGAGAAGGGAGTCATTCTCCTGGGTTAGAAAATGAGAACTCTTCCGTTAGCTTAGTGATTTGTGTTTAAGTGACAGGGATAGAGTAGGAGTTTTGACTAAAATGGTACCTTTGCTTTGGACATCTCAGACTTCCGTCCAGACCACAAGCTTTAGGGATAGATACGATTGCATTTATTTTTGATGAAAAAGGTTTGTAGTAACAAAGATGCCTTCATTTGGTCAGTCTCCTTATTCCAGGTCAACACAAATCTTGTAAGAAGTGGGATCCTGCCCACCTGACACAAATGGGGGGCGGGGGGAGGCTTGAGTTCAATAAGCTGACCACCAGAGCCACATTAGCAAGTCCTGAATCTATCGGATTTTATATAAGATGCAGTCAGCATATGGTTGTTGATGTGGGAGAATGCCAACTAGTACCAAATGGGTTGATTTTATCTCCCTGAAAGACACTTAGACTAGTGTCAAAATCTGGTTTAGCAGCCTGTCGGCATGGTCTGGATGTGGTAGCGGGAGTGATCACCCCAGACTATCGAGGGGATATAACAATTCTCCTCCGTTATAATGGGAAAAAAGAGAACCCTTCTTCTTTATAAAAAAGGGTCTCCTCCACAGAGATTTGACAATGGAGGGAGTCTTGAGGACTCAACTGGTGGTTCCTGAGTCGCAGACAGATAGTCTTAGAGATGGCTCATGCCCATCCAACCTCCAGAAACTTGGGGACCAATAAAACACAGAATCAGATCATACCAAGATTATACTTCCTGGGTGTACATGCAGACATTAGAAACTTTGTTGCCACATGTACACTATGTCAGAAAACGGCTAATGCAACTGTACCGCCTGCCCCATTACAGCCGCATACGATCATCGAAGTTCCTTTTTTTGAGAATAGCCATGGATATTATCGGACCCTTGGAACCATCCAAATTAGGAAATAGCGATGTTTTAGTAATCGCTGATTACTTAACACACTAACCAGAAGCATTTCCCTTGAAGTATAATACCTCCTTGCAAATCTTGAAACACTTGATCCCTCTCTTGTCCCGGGTGGGTTTTCTCAAAAAAATCCTAACCGACCAAAGCAGTACATTTATGTCGGAGCTCATGACAGAGGTTAACCAAATCCTCCACATTAAAACACTTCGTACCTCTGTGTCCCACCCACCAACGGATGGACTCGTGGAGCGATTTTATCAAACATTAAAGAATACTCTCAAGAAGTTGGTTGAGGCTGATGGCCGAAACTGAGATATGATACCATGGGGGCTTTTTGCTGTCCACAAATTGCACCCCCCCAACTTTGTTGTGTTTTTCCCCTTTTGAGCTTGTATGGTCGGGACCCAAGGGATGTCCTGTATATGCTCTGGGAAACCTGCGAGGAACGTGTAGAGGCTGTCCTTCCGTTATCATAGACAGCCCAACGCTTAATGGAGCACATGGCTGTGATCCGAGACCTAGAATATAAACTCTATAAAAGTCGCAGGGAACGCAAAAAGTCTATTTTGATCAGAAGTGGGGAAAAGATCATTTTCCGTAGGTCGAAAGGTCTGTGGGAGCTATTAGAACAAACTGGGCCATACAACTACTGAGTGTCCCAACCTGACCGACAATCCAAGACTCAGATTTATCATATAAATCTGTTAAAAGAATGGAAGGAAGATCCTGTCAAGAGTAACTCGGTGGTCATGGCCACTCTCTTGTCTGAGGGGGGTGGCTGTAGACAATGGTCTAGTACCCCCTGATTCACCTCCCCAAAAAACAAGAAGATATACAGAATCTGTTGGACCAATTCCCTGATGTGTTTATTGAAGAACTGGAAATAGTTAAGAACTTCAAACATCATATTCGTACAACCCCGGAAAGGTAGTTAATGTAAGACCATACAGAATTCCTGAGTACAGAAAAGAAGTAATTCTCAAGGAGGTTGAGAAGATATTGGAGGCTGGTATAATAGAACCATCTGAGAGCCAATAGTCCTCGCCAATAGTCCTATTATCCAAGTCCAATAAATCGTGGAGATATTGTATAGATTTCAGAAAATGAAACACAATATCCCAGTTTGACAACTACCCGATGCCCTGCATCAATTACCTTATTGACAGACTGATATCCGCGGTTTTCGTTTCCACGATTGATCTGACTAATGTCTATTGGCAGGTGCCATTAATCCCCTCTGACGAAGATAAAAATGCATTCTCCACTCCTTGTGGATTATTCCATTTCAAAGTCCTACCCTTGTAGTCCATGGAACATCTACGCCACCTATGAGATGGTAAGAGCCCTAAAGCAGACGGGATTGACGGCCAGCCCAAGGAAACGCCACCGGGCCCAGTCGGCCGTGAGATACTTGGGTTTCTTTCTAGGGAATAGCTTGGTGAGACCGCAACTTGAGAAGGTTAAGGCTATTTGTGAAACCCCCCTCTCCCAAAGACGAAGAGGGACTTACAAGCATTCTTGGGCCTTTCCGGCTATCATTGAAGGTTCATTCCTAACTACTCTAGTATAACATCTTACTTTACCGATAATCTAAAGAACGCTGAGCTGCAAAAGATACGCTGGGAGAAACAAGACCATGCCAGTTTCGACACACAAACACATCCTCTGTAACAAACCAGTGTTCAAAGTAGATCATTTTAACAAAGAATTCATTTTACAGACGGATGCTTCTAAGGTGGGTCTTGTGGCAGTCCTGTCGCAAGAGTATGGTGGGATGGACATTTGGTCTTACACACAAGAAGGAAACCTTTTCCCTGTGAAATAAATGATGCCCTCATAGAATTGGAGGCCCTTGCCATTAAGTGGGCCATAGGACATCTGCATTATTACCCCACTGGCTGCAAATTGAAGCTGTTGACATACCACTTCCCTTTAACCTGATTCAGCCTACGTAAAGACACTAAGCCCCGCATCATGCATGGGTTTTTAGACTTGCATTCATTTTTTTTCCATGTTGAGCATAGGAAGGGGAAGGAACAGGGAAATGTTGACTTCCTAGCTCGGTTTCCTATGGAAGTGGATGGGGAAGCCGAAGGATTTAAGGGAAATGGTATGTGACGATCCTCTAGATGAAGTCACTTCTCCCAAGAGAGGAGTCCCTTTCAGTGAGGCTAGGGAGGTGAGGCCGCTAACAAATAGTCCCCCAAGGGGTGATATCATGTGGGAGGATCTCAGGAGTAGGGAATTCCCTCCTGGGAACAAGGACGTGCATCTGGGACATAGCCCCTTTATCTCTCTAGCCCATCATTTACCTATGGTAAAGTCTGAAATGTTATGTTACTGGAATGTGTCAGACAGTCTCACTATGATAGGTACTGAGATGAAAAAGAACCTAAGAACGCCACCGTCAAGAATGAAGAGTGTTCGACCAGCTGTTGTCAATCAAACTGACATTACGCTGGGGCAGGCCCAACTAATTAAGCTAAACAGTAAAGAAGGACAAGGGAAGCAACCTCCGGAAGGAGAAGCCGGTAAGCTACTATGCCGCCAAAAAGCCTGCAAGTAGAAAACAGGTCGTTCAAAGCCTGTGTCAAATAAGCAGTGTTGAGTGACGAGGACGAACCGAGGGATGCTAGGAAAGCTTCTTGTCTGTCGGCTGGAATTTGGCAGTATTGAAGGTGAGAGTCAGTGTAGTGGTGGCGTGACCTGTTTTGGGTGGACCGTGCTGTCCAAGAACTATGCAGAGACCACCAACACTAGCCTACAGCAGATCTGCGTAAACAATTGCATGGGAAGTAGAAGGAACTGTAGTATTTGCGAAACCTATAACAGGTGGACTGTTTGGTCCGAAGCTTACATCCAGAACACCAGCAGTAACGGGCCATGAAGTTAAGCAGGCCGAAGAAGAGCAGAACAAGAAAGAGAAAGAACGAACCTGTGACCCTTGGCGAAACCGGTGAAGAGTTCCCTGGGAGAAGGTAACTGGAATGGTAGTAAGTCCGGAAGGGGGCCGGTAAAACTTGAGAAGGCAAAACCATAAGAGAAGAAAGAAGTAGATGAAAGGCGCGCATCCAAGAAAGTGAATCCGGAAATGCTGTGGAAGGCTGCTTTGCTGCTAGGGACTATGTTCCTGTCTTCATTTTCCGCGATTCACTTGCATTTACCTGCCTTTACCAGCGTTGTACGTTTGAAACGCTTTGTCAGCAAAGGTCTGCCTCCCCCATTTGATCACTTACTATATATTTGGGACGCATGCCTCACCGCGCCCACGCATCCAAGAAAGTGCATCCGGAAGTGCTGTGGAAGGCTGCGTTGTTGCTGGGGACTCTGTTCCTGTCTTTTCATTTTCTGCGGTATGCAAAGGAACCTTTTGCTATTTACAGACTTTTGAACTGCTTCGGATGATAACGGATTCTGCCTTTACCAGCGTTGTATATTTGAAACGCCTTGTCGGCAAAGGTCCGCCTCCCCCATTTGATCACTTCCTATGTATTTGGAACACGTGCGCATCCAAGAAAGTGCACCCGGAAGTGCTGTGGAAGGCTGTTTTGTTGCTTAGCTGAGCAGTGAGCAGCCTCCCCATTTCCAGGTTCATGCCCTTTTGTTTCTATTATACTATGTAATACGCTTTTGTGTATTCATCTTGACATAGTGCCCATCTTAAATGGTGAACACACAATCACATAGTTGTACTCAGCATAAGCATTTTGGCATGTGCACTTTAAAAACAACCATGCCTCCAGTGAGAGATATTCCCACTCCTCTCTCACATACAAATTGCGTTCTTCCCAACTCTGCCTGCTCAAATTGCTGTTTGGAAGGTGATAATGGCGGCGTCAACAGCTCTCAACAAAAAGATTCTTACACCAGACATTCTCCTTTTTTATTCTATGCAACGCGAATTACCTTCCTCGTGTTTGAACTGTCCTACGATATCCAGCGAAACCATGTGTGCGGTGCTTCGGGAGCAAGTTGATTTGGCACCCTCTCCTGTACACAAACTTCCATGCGTCTGCGAAACAACACAAGAAATGTCCCCAATTGCAATATCATCACCTTCACTCCTAATTTTGGACAAACCCTTCACACAGCTTTCAGTTCCAACTGTACTTCCAACAACTCCGTCTCCTTTTGTGACCCAAATGACATGGCCGAGTCCATGATGCCGTCTCAGCCTATTAACATAACTCAACGCTCAATTACGACCTCTGAGTTAGCTGATGTTGGAAATGACTTTTCGATTAAAGATGATGATCCATTAGATCTTAGTACCCAGCATGCTGATAATTTACCTTCTAAGCCCTTCTGTCCTGATCAAGCACAAGTGCGAAATTGAAAATCTCTCGCAATCTCCTTTTTAATGTTTCAGCGCTCAGTGCACAACTCAACCCTTTCCTCGAATTTCTTACTCTCATCCAACACCTTGCAGGCCTACTCCTGCCTCCAAAGAAATGACCTTGAGTGCCATAAACACTAGCTTGACATCGTTATTTAAGCTCGGAGGTCCTGGACAGCAAAATAAACAGACAGAGCAGCTAATCAAGCAGGATTTTACTGTGGTGCACTTACCTCATACAAAAACTCTGCTGCAGCACAGGGTCCTCACACCTGACCAGTCTACTTCATTGACCATTTCATCAAAGAGCCACCATCTGTCTAAGGAATGTGAGACACGGGAAACTGGTTCGGTAGCACCAGCTCTTCCTATTTTTGACTACATTATCAAACCTCACGAATCAGATGATAAGGGACCTCTTCTCTTGAAATCTTCGGCTGGGCAGACACCTTCACTGAACCATTCAACAATTTGCTCAAATGACAAGCAACCAAAACTATCATATACTATTTTTGATCCTTTAAAACCGGAAAATGTAAAATAAAACCAGCAAATACCATCGATCAAGCCAAAATGAAATCTCAAAACATAGTTCGCTTTCGGAAGCCAGTTTTGAATGGCACCAAAAGATTTTTGTGAGCTTTTTCTCTTACAAACTCGCAAAATGTAGTAACCAGTGTAGCGATTTGGAAGAAACCTACAAAAAAAAGCGACTTGCAGATCTGATCCCGATATCAAATTTGCTAAAAATGTACTCACTTATGACCCAGTGTATGTGTTGATCCAGGCAGTTAATGAAGACACTGTAAACAGACCATCAACTCCTCTAATTGATACATCATCAAAGTCAACACTAACAATGCCGTCTGTTATTCGATCAACATTACCACAAGCCCTTTGTCAGTCAAACTTAGAAACACGACAAATGGAAATTTAGAAATCCCTTACACAATACCTATCAACACAATTCGTGCTTCCACCTAAAAGACCAGAGTTAACATGCACAACCTTTAATTGTTCAGACCATCAATTATACTCATCAACACAAGACTCTGTTCCTTCCGGTCCAAATCTCTGATTGCCCGCAACAGGAAACTGCCAAGAATTTGGCTGAAACCAGCTCAACAATTCTCCCTAAACAAAGAAACTCAAAACCATGTCTTTGACAAACAAGTCTTCACTGTCTTTTGCTGAAGTGCAGACGTGCTCCTTTTCCAACATATGATCTGAATAGAGCTAGTGTTCTCAACATCTTTGGAGAAATACCAAGCTTAGAAGATATCTCATTCATAGATATAAACCAGGTTGAGTTTATTCACTCAACTGATTTATCTGCTATCAGATTACTTATTCAATCAAGAGTAGTTTTGAACTTCTTATGGCAAGCGAAAAAGGACCTATTTCAGATCCGGTTTGAATTAACCCAGGACTTATCCTTCAGACCCTCAAATGCAGACTCTCATTACCCAAAAGGACCATTTTTCAACTCAACTACGGCACAAGGTTCAACAGTGCTCACCAATCATTCTCTAATAACAGCTGCAGAAAACATTCAAAGGTCAATTTTTCTATCAGGATCCGGGATCCATGTTGAGGCATATTAACCCGATCTGAATAATAAAAATAAGACGTCTCTTGCTAGCTGGAAAACTAGAGAACACATCCACCCCATGAATGATTCACAAAATGGGTTAAATGGATTCGATATTGTCGCTTTACATAAGACGTGGTTGCTTGAAACCCCAGTATGGGATGACTACCAAATTGTAACGATCAAAGCCCTAATTTCTGGTAGGGGCCGTCCGTTTGCCGGGTTGTTGGCAATTGCAAAGATATCGAGAGGTTATTCCTGTGAGGCTTGGGCATCTCCTAATCATCATATACAATTAGTTAAAATCAGACATATTTCCTCTATCTTGGCTCTAATCAGTATATATTGGAACCATTCAATAACAACAAATAAACAATTTTTTGAAGATTTAAATACAGCTATTACTTTAATTTCAGCTTCCACTAATGTCTCATCCACTATTTTGGTAGGCGATTTAAACCTCCATCTTTTGTCCGATGTAAAATTTCATGACAATCCCACACGTGACAGATGGTGAACCTTTACCACCGCACATCCTTTAATTATGACAAATGGAGTGCTTCCAGGAGATTGCCCAGCAAAAATCAGGTGGTCCAGAGGGACCCAAGCATCCATAATCTATTTTTTTATATATATCGATTATGCTACCTTTACAAATGCAACATGACTAGAGATTGTCAAACAAACTCATAGCAATCATGATATGGTAACCCTTATGTGGCAGTGGATTTTATCAGTGAAAAATGACGTATTACAACAATACCCTGGCCATTTAATCGTCAACTCAGGTAAAAACCGTTTCCGCTGGACTGCAGATAATCTTGAACATCTTCATAATACTATTGTGATTTTACAGAATTAATTCATTGAACCAGCTCAGTCATTGGCTGATCCTTATGTTACTGCTCTGCAACTTTTTGTATTGCATTCAACTAACACAACAAAGTCGGTTTATAAACCAAAGCATGCATATGATTCGATCCTAAGAGAGAAGAAAGCAGAATTTTGACATAATAAGAGAGCCACCAGACATCTAGAAAAGGCGAAACAATTACAAGCAGTAAAGACTCCAAAGACTAAATATCGCAATTGGGTCAGAAGTCATCGTACGCTACTATACCAACAGGATGGAGAGCTTGTGCAACACTCTTTGGCATCCAAATCATCAGTTGCCATCAACTGACTACCATGGCTCAAGCAGCGGTACAAATAAATGGAATAACTGCGCAAGAGTGCCACGACCACTTTCTTAAACTTTACGCCTCGCCGGATCTTTCATTATCTAGTCAAATGGCAATTAAGGATCAACCATACAAAACTGAAGCATCAAATTTGATTTAAACATCACGAAGGAAGAAATTCTCTATTACGTTCAGAAATCAAGGAGGTCAAGGGTTCCAGGCCCAGGCGGACTCAGTAATTTTATGTTCAAGGAACATCCTGACCTGTGAGATTAGAGGATAGATACTGGAAGCAATTACTGTGCCTACCCAAATCCACCCGATGGCTATTAGATATGAGTTGGGTGCTACTTCTTTGCATTGGATGTATTTATGGGAAATGTGCATGTCATACAGAAAGTGTTTACTCTGTTCACAGAAAAATCATCTGCTTCTATTTTAGCGAGTTACATTGGCTCATCCAACCTTAAGTTTATCCAGACATGGCAGAATGTTGTCATGGTCGCCTTAGATGAAGCAAACATCTTGCATGAACTTCTGTTGACCGATGCCACTCGAGCCAAGAAAACACTAGTGCTTTTTGATTGGATAAAACTTGTCAGTTGTGCATGACTTATAAGGACTTTCATCAAAATCCCTTTGCAGTAAAAGCTCATAACTCGGTGCAAGGCTACTTAACTCAGTATCCTTCTCCAAAGCTGAGAGATATCTATTTACGACTGGGGCTAATTCTGTGGCTAACATACCAGGTTTTGGCACGCTGTAAAATCATATCTCAAGCCCGTAATATCTGTCGATTTTGTAAACAACCTGAGCAGTCATAGACTTTAAAGCATTTAGTAGCTGAATGTCCAAGTTTGAGAAATAAGCGTGAATTATATTTTAAAAAACATTTCATGACTAGACAAGTACTTGATGTTGATACATTTTGGTCAATGATTTTCTCAACCAACAGAATGGCTTTAAAACTAGGCACTATGCACTTTCTACATGCTTTAAAGTTGGATGAAGTTGATTAAGTTATTAATTTTGGTTTTTAAATTTTCAATTAGTCTCGCTTTTATATCATGTTTTTAAAAGATTTCTTAAAAAAATATTTTTACTTCAGCTGTGCACGCTACGATTAATTGAAGATTATTTTGAATTTTGTTTTTTTTCTCAAAAGTTCATGTATAATTGAATGTATATTTGTAAATTCAAACTTAAAAATGATCTCATAACAAAAAGATTGAAATATTGATAAAAATCAGCTATATCAATAAAAAAATAAAAATAAAAGTAGATGATTTTGTGAGCCAACTCCCTGGTCGGTTCCATAAAACTGTGGTATTGAGGAATCGAGAAGGACTCTGGGAGCTTCTTCCTCGTCCCAGTGGGGGCAAGTTGAAAGGCAGTGTTCAAGTAAAGAGGACACTTAATCCGTGGAAAGAACTTAAAGAATTGATGAAGAATCTATAATTGAGGTAACTCAAGAAAACATTCAAGCGTCAAGGAGACCTCAGGGAATCTCTCCCTCGTCCCGGCGGGACAAGTTGAAAGGCAGTGTTCAAGTCCAGAAAAGCCTGCTAAAAGCTGGTTATGAACTAGGAGAAGGGAGCCATTCTCCTAGTCCAGCGATATTTTTTGAATTTTGTGAAACACGAACTGTGAGAGGTTTTTACCCAGAAGAAGGGAGTCATTCTCCTGGGTTAGAATATAAGACCTCTTACGTTAGCTTAGTGATTTGTTTTTAAGTCACTTGGATAGAGTAGGAATTTTGACTAGAATGGTACTCTTGCTTTGGATATCAGATTTCCTGACAGACCTGAGTTTTAGTTTTGTTGAGGTAGGGAAACCACCTCTAGCTTTAGAGATATATAGAATTGTATTTCGAAGGGATTGTGTCCTCCGACGTATTCCTCATCTTAGATATATCCTTCCAGCTCTGCTGGCCTCGGAAAATTTTTTCTCCAGAGAGCGCTGCGCGTCGACGTCCCTCGAGTCGATGACCCTCGACAGCCGCCGTATCGACGCTCGACGTCATCCTGCCTATAAAGGCCGCGCGCAGCATCCGTTGCTCAGTTCCGTTTTTCCGCGCTACTCGGTGCCTCGGAATACCGTTGCTCAGTTCTTAGTAATATTTACTTCAAGTTATTCGAATCGTACTCGATGGCTTCCTCGTCGGAACCGACAACCCTTCGATCCGGGTTCAAAAAATGTTGAGATTGTGGGAAAAAGATGTTGTTGACCGATCCTCACAGAAATTGTCTGTGGTGCTTGGGAGCCGAACACCATTGTTCGGAGTGCGAGGACTGTATGTCCATGACAGCTAAGGCCCTGAAGGAGCGTAGGGGGAAGCTGGAGAAAGGTAAGACTTTTAAAGCTTCTTCTTCTTCGACGAAGTCGAGACATTCGTCTCCTCGTCACCATTCACGCTCCAGGTCTCGGAGTGGGTCTCATCACTCCTCGAGATCGAAACACTCGAAGAGGAGACGTCGAAGATCCCCTTCTCCGTCTTCCTCTTCCTCTGTTTCGCCAAAAAGAATCCCTTGCCCCACAAAACATAGTTCCCGGGCTGAATGGGAGGAATTCAGAAAAAACATGATGAGCGTCTTCGAGAAAGCGGCCTCGACCCCCTCGAAGACTGCCGAGAGCGATGCTCTGGTCGAAAGACCCGAAGGTCAAAAACGCCGCGAGTCGCAGTACCCGGCGAAAGAAACCTCTCGAGTGCGTCTCGAACCCTCGAGTAGGACCATGACCTCCAAACCTTCCTCGAAGGTTCCGTCGACGTCTTCGACGCCGTTGTCGAAGGGACCTTCGACACACAGGTCTGTCGACTCGACGCCGGCCTCGACACCGGCGTCGACGCCGAGAAAAGTCACGATGACCACACATCCAGTGACGATTCCCAGGCCCTCGACGTCGATGGCGTCGATATTGTTGAGTAAAATTCCAATTCTGTCGAGGTCCTCGAGGCCTCCACCTCTGTTTTCGACGCCACGCTCGAAGCCTTCGGCGTCGATGACATCGACGTTTTCGAGGCCAATAATGACAAGTTCAGCACCCTCTGCCTTGGAAATGGGATTTACTCCCTTTATTAATTCAGAACAATTGAGAACTATATCCTCAATTTTAGAAGAGGGTGATTTGTCAGAACAAGATGAGTTACAGGGACCTGTAACCCCAGTTAGAGAGGAATTTTCCTCTGAAGAGCGCAGATTAAAGGATCTTCATGATTCTTTACATGAGGCAAGTGGTTTAGACACTTCCCCTGAGGTGGATTTTGCTAAACCAGACCCGGGGGAGCATGCTGAAACCCCCTACAGAGCCTTAATGGCCAGAATTACAGAGTTCATGGGGTGGTCTACACCTTCACAATCTTTCCAGCAAGATGACCTCATGGATATTCTTGACAAAGGCCCACAAGAGGATCCAGTGGTGCCCTTTCATAAAGCTCTTCAGAGAAAGATCATGACAAACTGGGAAACCCCAGATGTAATACCAGCAGTAAATAAAAAACTGTCTGCAAAGTACAGAGTATCTTCCACAGACCCAGAGTTCTTGTCTAAACATCCATCCCCAGAAAGTCTGGTGGTACAAGCAGCATCCTCTACCGACGTCAAGACGGCTTATCCTACTGTCCCACAGGACAGGGACGATAAAAAATATGATGCTATGGCTAAGAAAGTCTTTTCAGCATGTAGCATGGCGTTAAAGTCTGTTAATGCTACTTGCACCCTTGCTAGGTTCAGCCATACACTTTGGGAGTGTGCTTCTACAGCGGCTGACTGCATCCCGCAGGGAGAAGAAAGGGATGCGTTCCTGAATATTATACAGGACGGTAAAGACGCTATGTGCGAATCCCTCCAGACGGGCATTGATTCGGCTGACAGTATCAGCAGAGCAATGGCGGCAAGTACATCAATCAGGCGGTTCGCTTGGTTGAGAAAGTCGGGTTTTGCCCCAGATGTGCAAGCCAGGCTCTTGAACATGCCATTTGATGGCTCTTCTTTGTTCGGGAAAAAGGCGGATGACCGTTTAGAGAAACTGCAAACTTCAAAAGCAGCAGCAAAATCCCTAGGAGCTGCAATCCGTCAGACTCCTTTTCGTCCCACAGGAACCTCTGCGAGGGGCAAGTCCTTTCGCTTCTACTCCTCATTCGGAAGAGGTAGAGGACGACCGGCTCAAAGGGGTCAAAGAAGAACTACCCGAGGTGGACGGGGTAGATATTCTAAAGCCGCAGCAACAGCAGGTGCCTCTTTACCATCGGCATCTGCATCAGCCGCCCCAAAACCACTCTGAGGACTTCCCTCACAGGACACCTGTAGGAGGCAGGTTGACTCAACATCTGGCGGAATGGCAGGCTATCACGTCAGATGCTTGGGCATTGGAAACAGTTGCCCAAGGTTACTGCCTACCTTTCCTACGTATACCTCAGAGTCATCCACCGGGAATCAGCTCTCAGAAAGCTCCAGATCCGCTCCTCTTGCAGGAAATTATAGACCTGCTAGAGAAAGGTGCCATAGAACCGGTACCTGTAGCGGAGAGGAACAAGGGCTGGTACTCCCCTTACTTTCTCGTTCCAAAGAAAGACGGAGGACTGAGACCCATCTTGGACTTGCGAGAATTGAACAAATTCCTCAGGAAAGACAAATTCAAGATGGTCACTCTTTCTCAGATCCTCCAGGCCCTTCAGTTTCAGGACTGGTTGGTATCTCTGGACCTTCAGGACGCTTATTTCCATGTGCCTATCCATCTCAAACACAGGAAATACCTGAGGTTCGCAATTGGCAACTCTCACTATCAATTTCGAGTACTGCCTTTTGGGCTGACCTCCGCCCCGAGGGTCTTCACCAAGTTAATGTCGGTAGTGGCGGCAAGTCTAAGGAGGGAAGGGATTCACGTCTACCCCTACCTGGACGATTGGCTGATCAGGGCTGTTTCTCCGGAGCAAGCTCAGATCCAGCTAAATCACGTATGCTACTCCCTTCACAAGCTGGGCTTCTCCCTCAATTTAAAGAAGTCTCAAATGATACCATCGCAGAGACTCCAGTTCATAGGTGCGATCCTGGATACTTCCCTGGGAAAAGCCTCGCCACCAGAGGTGAGGGCTCAAGATATTCTACAGATGGTTACCAAGTTCCAACTTGCCCAACGTCTCCCAGCTTTCGACTTTTTGAGGTTGCTAGGCCTCATGGCATCCTGCATTTTCCTTGTGCCAGAGGCTCGCCTGAGAATGAGATCCCTCCAGTGGGCACCTAGGACTCAGTGGTCACAATTCTCAGGGAGAATGACAGATCTTCTTCAGGTTCCCGGCAGGGTGGCTGGAGACCTTCAGTGGTGGGCCTGTCAGGAGAACATTCTGAAAGGAGAACAGTTTTGGCAACCCTGGCCGGAGATAACAGTAGTCACGGATGCCTCACTCACGGGGTGGGGAGCCCACGCCAACGACTTGACCATCAGCGGTCGTTGGTCTCCATCGGAGTCCAGACTACACATCAACCTGTTAGAGCTGAGAGCCATCAAACTTGCGTTGAAGGCTTTCCTGCCAGTTGTACAAGGGAAGAACGTCCTGATAATGACGGACAACACGGTGGCCATGCATTACCTCAACAAAAGAGGAGGCGTAGGATCACTACCCCTGTGCAGAGAGGCGATGCAGCTCTGGTTTTGGGCAATCCAAGAAGGAATCTCTCTATCGGCAGTTCACCTAGCCGGAGAGAAGAACTTGACAGCGGACGCTCTGAGCAGGCAGAACACAGTCTCTCACGAGTGGGAGCTAGCTCAGGAAGTCCTTCAAGAGATCTTCGCCCTTTGGGGAACCCCTCAGGTAGATCTGTTCGCCACCAGCCTAAACAGGAAATGCAACCTGTTCTGCTCAAGGGAATTTCCTCCGAGAGGAGCTCTGGGAGACGCGTTCATAGTGGACTGGGAGTTTCCGCTTCTGTACGCGTTCCCACCGGTCCCTGTCATTCCTCAAATGATCAGGAGGTTGAGAAGATTCCGGCGAACCATGATCCTAATTGCCCCGGATTGGGCCAGGAGAACGTGGTACCCGGACCTTCTAGACTTGTCCATCTGCCCTCCATTTCGACTTCCTCTCAGAGAGAACCTACTCTCACAGAAGGGAGGTCAGGTTCTCCATCCAGACATCAAAACCCTCAACCTTCACGCTTGGCTTCTGAACGGCTGAGGTACAAGGATTGGGACCTCCCTGATGATGTTATGGAGGTGTTGCTTTCGGCAAGGAGACCAGCAACAAAGTCTTTATACCGCTGCCGTTGGAACAGATTTTGCAGCTGGTGTAGAGAACAGAATATCGACCCATTTTCATGTGGTACACCAATGGTTTTGTCCTTCCTACTATATTTGGCAAATTCAGGCCTTCAAGTTGGCACCATTAAGGGCTATCTCGCAGCGCTATCTATCTTTAAGCGTACTGCGGAGGAACCATCCTATTTCAAATTACCCTTGGTAATACAGTTTCTAAAGGGGTTAACCAATGTTTATCCCCCAAGACCATTCCAAGTTCGCCTATGGGATTTAAACTTAGTATTAACTTTCCTGATGGGGACACCTTTCGAACCTCTCCATTCTTGTTCGTTAAGATTCCTTACCCTTAAGACTGTTTTATTAATAGCACTTACATCTGCTAGAAGGGTGAGCGAATTACAAGCTCTTTCTTGTAAACCCCCTCATACAATCTTTCACAAAGACAAAGTTGTCCTGCAAGTGAAGCCTAATTTCCTCCCAAAAGTAGTCTCTGAATTCCATATCTCTCAGAAGATTATTCTACCATCTTTCTATCCTCCTCCTCACCCGGGGAAAGAGGAAGAGAGGTTACACAGACTAGACCCTAGGAGGGCTTTAAGTTTTTACATTAGTAGACTAGCCAGGATAAGACAGGCAGACCAGCTGTTTGTAGGCTACGCAGGTCACAAGCTGGGGTTACCAATAACTAAGCAGACCATTTTCAGATGGATCATTCTAGCCATTCTGGAATGTTATAAATTGGCAGGGAAAGAGCCCCCTCAAAACCTTAGGGCTCATTCGACCAGAGGTATTGCAGCTTCATCGGCCCCCAAAAGAGGCGTGCCGATTAAAGACATATGTGCGGCCGCTACATGGTCGTCTGTCCATACCTTTACACGTTTTTACAATCTGGATTCCTCCTCTAGTCAAGAGAGTAGGTTTGGAAGGGCTGTACTGCATTCTATTCACCAATAGAAGACAGCGTGAAGTCAGTACTCCCTCCTCCGAATATAGAATACTGCTATGGGAGCCTATCTAAGATGAGGAATACGTCGGAGGACACAATCCCTTCGAAGAACAAGTTACTTCTTACCTTGTAACGTTCTTTCAACGGGATGTTCCTCCGACGTATTCCTCATCGACCCTCCCATCCATCCCGCAGTTTTACTTCCCTTGTTGTTGCAGCTTACGCTCCTTCAGGGTGATTAGTCTAGTCCAAACAGTAATACTGTGGGCTACAAAACGGAACTGAGCAACGGACGCTGCGCGCGGCCTTTATAGGCAGGATGACGTCGAGCGTCGATACGGTGGCTGTCGAGGGTCATCGACTCGAGGGACGTCGACGCGCAGCGCCCTCTGGAGAAAAAATTTTCCGAGGCCAGCAGAGCTGGAAGGATATATCTAAGATGAGGAATACGTCGGAGGAACATCCCGTCGAAAGAACGTTACAAGGTAAGAAGTAACTTGTTCTTATTTTTGATGAATAAAAGTTTGTAGCAACAAACCTGCCTTCACTTGGTCACACTCCTCATTCCAGGTCACCACAGGACATCTACCAAAAAGGCTACTTTACGAGTCAGGACAAAGGACCCATTGAGTTCCTTTAGACTAGGTCCCCTCACGAGTAGACACTGTTGCCATTTTTTTCAAAGCAGGCCCGGTTAATTTATACAACCTCTTATTCTACTTGTGTGCCAGTGACACACAGATCCCTTTCCGGTTATATGGGGATCAGGGTGCATCCTCATCTCACTTCTCCTCTGGTCTGGTGGATCTCAGCAAGCCAGTGCACTTAACCAATGTGCTGGAACCTTTGGCTCTCCAGATGTTTTGAAGTACAACTCCCATCGGCCCAAACCAGCATTGGGGGATTTAAACTCTGCTCTGCTGGGCTCCATTTGGCTCCTGCCAGCTCGTTAGACAAGGCTGGCTCCCAACAGCCCGCTGCCATACTCGCTCCACCAGAATCATTTTACTTGTGAGCAAAAATCGGGCTTATGCTGCCCTTTGTTTTTTAGCACCTTAATTTAACCCTAATTGGCATGTACACCTCATTCAGTCTAGATTATTTCAAGGGGCTTTAACTCTGCCTAACAAAAACTGGATTGCCAACATGCAATGCATATAAATGTGGTGGCGACATTCATCATTTTTTTTTTTTTTGTTTAACACCACAACCACGTTGTCTTGGTGCTCCCCACTCTGCATTGGCTCCCAGTTACTGCACTGGCCAACCCCAAAGTACTTTGCCTAGTTGAAAAGCAATTGTATGAACAAGGAACTGACTATCTGATCAGAAAGCGTATCAGGGATACTAAAAACATTTATCTGTACTGATCGGTCCATCAACTCCTGGTTAAGCTGGAGAGTCGTACAGATGCAGAGCATCTTCTGTGCAAGCTGTTTTGGTTTGGAACACTGTACCGGATCATATCCATGGAATTGACTGTCATTGATAATAGTTGTTCCTCTGAGCAATGAATGTCGATATCTAGCATGAACTGCCTTAGTCCATTTTTTATATTGTTTCAGCACTGCACTATCCCTGTGGTGACACCTGCACTTAACAAGTGGAATAGCACAACCAACTGCAGACTCGTATTAACTTGTTGGGGATTTTCATTGTAATGTAGTTGACATACATTAAGAGTAAAGAAGCCCAAGGGATACACCATACTAAACAATCACAGTGAACGACGAGTCAGAGACTGCATTCACTGTAAGGCTGCGGTGGGGAAAGGACGTAGTGTTTGGTGCTGCAAGAAGGAGCTTTCCATCACCTGTTTCCTGTCAGGATTATTTGCCATGCCCCCTTGAATACATCTCCCTTGGTCGTACCCTGCATGGGTGAAGCCCGCCGTGAGGAAAGGGTGCAGTCTTTGGCGTCTCAAGGTGTTTGGCGCTGGTGGGCGTGCAACCTGTCTGTAGCACCTTCCCGCAGTAAGTTCGGACAAAACTGTAGTGGAGAGAATGGCACATCTCAGGAGGATAGCTCAGGGGCAAGACACTCGCCTTGGAAGCAAGATGGCACACTTCAATCCTCGGGTCCACGTTTAGGAACCTCTGGGTAGTAAGCACGTCATAAATAACCAATAAATAAAAATAAAATCTGCCTTAGCATTATTGTTAATCTCTGCATGCCCAGCACTGGTGCCTCTATACCTGTTTGGTAAAATCTGATAACATTTGCTCTGCTTTATAGCTTGAGGAGAGAGCGGGACATTTATGTTCTGTACAATTGACCCCTCAAGCTCCTTGAGTGATGGCCCTATTTCATGCTGACCTGCTGGCTAATTGATTTTGTTTTTTATTTTATGTGTTTTATTGATTCAAAGAAGGGATTTTTCAGGCTTGTGATTTTATCGCGACAAGTCTCTATATTTAAGAAGTGCCCCACAGGATTGAGCTTTTAAATACTTTTGCCTGCTTTGCCGGACCCTGGGACGTGGAATGTGGGGTGGGGATTAGACTACGGGTGTCCCCCAAGTCAGTCGGACATGCCCCTCCTCCCTGGCTGAAGATATGGTTTGCATTGTTTTAGAGTGCTGAGATCAAGCAAGGAAAGGTGTTGATTTATATTTTTGGACTTAATCATCCAGCAATTGTTAGCAGTTGTACCTTCTTGTTAAATTGACTGATTGATAACACACTGCTCGATAAGTAGGCAGAGCATAATGGGGCTAAGCATAATAGGGTTTAGCTTGTAATTTGTATTCTGTCAGTTTTGAAAACTTAGTGAAGTCAGCACTTTTGGTGTCCTGAGAATATCTTTATCTCTTTTAAAAAAAAAAAAAAAAACTTTTTAACACCACGGATATTTCTAAAAGGAAGGCTGTCACTTCCACCTTCTCAGAAGTTAGGCAGAAGAACATCTCCAGGATGTTTAAACCGATTAAGGAGGTTAAGGCTCTCATATCTGAAATTAAAGAATTATTAGATGATATTGACGGCTTTAATGGTAAAAAGTGCCCAGAAGATAATGTGGGACTGCCAACTGGGGGGTGGGATTGTTACACTTCGGAATCCCTTGCAGCATCCCTTGCAGCGTCCGGCTCATTTTCATGCTCCTTTGTGGAGCCGGTACAGGTTGCCATGGCGCCTGCATAAACAGCGGCGGAATCCGTGTCAGCTAACATGGCTTGTACGTGAAAGACGTACGGCAAGACACGCCCCCATACTGCTTTAAATCGCCGTCTTTCAAGGGGGCTCGTTGCTGCTAATTAGTGTTACTAGCGACTGCGGTTACGTCTGTCCTATCGTTCGTGAAATCTCCTCACGAGATTTTAATCCTGCTTACCTGGTTCCGACCCTCACCTGACTTCTGGATTGAGACTCTTTCTCCTTCTCTGATGCTGTTTATCGATTGTTACGGCTTTTGACCCGGACTGCTCCTGACCTGCTCTCTCGCTCCCCTGGTCTGTCGTACCCTCCTGGTTCTTGACGCGGA
Organism: Ambystoma mexicanum; assembly: GCF_040938575.1. Taxonomy (NCBI): domain Eukaryota; kingdom Metazoa; phylum Chordata; class Amphibia; order Caudata; family Ambystomatidae; genus Ambystoma; species Ambystoma mexicanum. Next base: position 677,294,226 of record NC_090932.1, on the reverse strand, counting down.
ACGCTACTGGATTGTTCTCCCTGCTTCCTACAACCTCTTGTGGCACCTTTTCGGCTGGCAGTCGCAGAGCGGACTCTTCCTGCTTCAGCTGCCTTTTCTCAGACTGCCGACGAACACCCACCCGAAGCACCACAGCTACTCCACTCCTCGCCTGAACGTGTGGATTCTCAGGGGATTCAGTAGCGGTATTTCGGGTGAGCTTTGCCAACGCCCTCTCTGTTTTGAATTCTTTCATTCGCTACTGTATGGTGGGGATTTATTTTTCCTTTTACTGATACTGGGAGATTGTTGGATTATTAGACTTTGGGAACATATCATCAAAGTGCATCCGAACGCTTTCCTGATACTGCACCATCCCGACTCTAGTGCGACCCTCGTTCCGCCCGGGTTACTTCCCTATACTAATCTTCCTGTTTGTTATTTTTTCCTGCCGTTGCCTCCAAATCGGGACTTGTTTCAATCCTGTTAAACCCACTACTCGGGTCTGTTGTTCTTGGTTCATACTGTTTTTGGGTATCTGTTCCACTCATTAAGTTTAGTTCCTTATTTCATAGATCCATTCCAGGGAAGCTCCACTCCAATACTTACCTAGGTATTTTATTGCCTTATACCGCTGTTTGATTGTTTGGGTTATCTCAACACTGTCTAATATTCGTAGCATTCCTTTACAGCATTGGTATTGGCGGTGCGGGTTCTCCCTGCTCTTTTATTCAACTGACACCTCTGTCTGTCCCAGTCGAAACAGCAGAGAGGTACATTGTAGAAAGAGCCCCTCTTTGAGGAAGCCTGAGTCTTGTACTCAGGGGGCTGGAAGTGAAGGCTGAATATAGATTCTTGCACACCCATCATCTCCAAGGTCATCTATCTACTTCCTTGACCTCAACGGAGTGGTGAGTAACAGGGATTCAACTGTGTGGCCCCCGATGAGGATTGTGGCCTTTTATTGACCCCTTTTGATAATCAAGCATAAGGAGAGTTGATGGCATTTCACAAATGCATAGACCCTGTAAGGATCCACTTGACCCTTTTGAAGTTGAAAAAAGTCCAGGGCAGGAGAGTGGGAAAAACGATGTACTGCCAATTTATGTAAGGGGCGAATGCAGTCTTGGAAATCATACCAATGAAGTGTACACTCACAGGGAGCAACCGAAACCTCTAGCTGAGGCCGCTGACATTGTCCCCGAAATTGTTACTGTGATCCAAGACCTTAGTGAGGAGGTAGGAGTAAATCTAGACAAGGTGGTTATGATTAATCCATTGATACCCCTTTCTAATAAGTTATTGGTTCTTGCTAATAAAGATCTTATTTTTAATGAGCCACAGAAGGGCTTCAAGAGATCAAACAAGAAGATAATTGCCCCTAGCAATATGGGCCGCAAGCCACGAAAGGTAATTCGTAGATCCTTATCTATCGATAACGGGAGCTCGGTAAAGCCAAGTGGATCAGTTGGATTGACCCCTCTTCCTTTCATTTCGCGAACCGCCCAGGTTCTGATTTTAAGGGAATGCTTGCAGAAATTAAAATTTTAATCGTTGATAAACTGGGTAACTGCAAGAATTGGTTGCTGAAATAAAAATATTAAAAGATAAGGTTACCAAATTGTCATCCAAAACGATACATCAAGATATTAAGAAGGTATCTGTTTCTGCTTTTAATGGTGAACCACCAAGTGTTTTACAGGGGAAATGAAACCCAAGATTGGCCACCTTGACATCTCGGGCAGTAATGTGCCTATGGGGCAAGACCACCATGGAATTACTTGTATTCCCGAGGTCCAATTTATAACATCAGACAAGCCCAAACAAATAACACTCAGTTATCATCAGTCTGCTTAAATTCAATCGCAGCAACTGGTAAGCAGTCTGTGGTGGAGAACCGCTATATGCCTGACAGTAAAAGACACGTTAGTAGGATTAGAGTGTGTCTTGGAGATCCCCCTTGTATCACCATGGTTAATGTTCCGAGAATCTCACAAAATTCTTTCAAAAATGAGGATGCACTGAAGAAAAGGTTTATTCACTGACTTGGGTATGTTAAGGGGTGTTTATAAGGTATAAGAGAGGATGTTGTTAGATGCATTCGGATCCCAATGCCTAACTGTACTGCTCATTACAATCCGGTTTTCCTTCAATCTTGGCATCTGGCAATTAGAATTCTGGTGATCTACTATTAGACATATACTCCCGAGGGTACAGCAATTCTCATTAGATCTCTTGCTCCAATTCATAGTAATCAAAGGATAGCTGAGAGCTGTAAGCATGGATTTGAAGATATTATCGCTGTTCGGGGTGGTTTCATCACCCACAACTATTTCAAGGGAAGTGAGGTCAGCGAAGGAGATAGATGCAGGAGGCCTGAAAAGTGAAAACTGGCTGGGCCAGGGCCCAATCTCCCATGCTTTATCTGCCGGCTACAGTCTTCGGTCCTAAAATATAGCAGGGATTGTTAAGAATCTTGAGGACCCCGGCTGTATTGATTTTGTGAGGGGCTTTCAGTTGATTTTTTTGCTAGAAACTTTTTCCACAGAGACAGCGCCTTAGAGGGATACCTATCATTTCAGGTCCCAGCAAAAAATGTCCCATACCAAGTGGTGGCCTTCTTATATGGTTCGAGACAGCTTTAATTGGGATGTGATTGCACGACCTACCAATATGGAGGTACTCCAACATTTAGCTGTTTGTACCGGTGTGGTGATTGGACTCTTATTTAATCTTTCTAATGGACCATCTGAAACTAGTGGGCTAGTTGTGGTAGAAAAGATCCAAGATCCAATAAGCTCATAGAGGGAGTCTCACCATTTAAAGACCTTTATAGTAGTAGTAGTTGCAGGTGATTTGAATCTGCAGATGGAATCCATCAGGGAACTGGAGGTACTGTGGGAGGACCAGGACAGTGTCTGGGACATCTCATGTTTGGATGTGGCTCGACCGAAGAGGGTCCACCGCCTTGCCATTGATTCGGCCTGCATATTTTATAATTTGGAACTTAAGGCTAGTGCAATGGGCAGTTTTTAAAAGAAAAGATCAGCCAGCAAAACCAACTATTTTGGCCACAATGGTGCCACTACCAATGACTACATTATGATAATGGCTAAGGACTGGGGCGGGGTGAGTAATTTTGAGATGCATGAAAGAAGTGAAAGTGACCATAAACCAGTGGGCACCTTTTTCTGCCTTAATCGGACTGCTCAATCGCCAGTTCTAGCCCCTGATTTGGTAGAAGCCATAGCCCTTACAGGACACGCCCACAAGTCTGTGAAATGGCTCAGAGTAATGGAACAGGACTTGAAGCCAGTTATATATGAAACTATCCTGGAAAACCTGGGAGCTATTTGTTTGGAGGATATATTGGACCTTGAGATTTTGTCTGAATTTGATAAACTTTCAGAGAATTTGTTCCATCATATAACCTGTACAGTTTTCAGAGCTAAAATATATGCTTTGATTAAACCTGGTTGGTATGACAAAGCATATAGGTAGGCGAAACATAAAGGAGCCGATTCGTGGAATTAATGTGTGCTGAAATTTTCAGCGCAAGCGTGCGAAAGCGTGCGAATCGCAGTGCCACTGCGAAAATCGCAGCGAAACCCGGGCACAGCGATTCATGGAAGTCCATGTGTGAGGAAATTCCAGGATGTGCGCCAAAATTCTGCGTGGCGCACGCTGGCGCACACGTCTCCAAACAGCGTGCGCTGAGCGCACAGCGAAATCGCACATAGCGCGGCGCACACAACAAAAGTAGGAGGAACAGGGGGCGTGACACGCGGAATGGGGAACTCGTGAAAATGTGGGCGTCACGGGGGAAGTATAGGAGGCAAGTGCATGGAACGCCCACACGCACGTTCAAAACACGTATTCATGGAATCAAACGGGGCTAACGCGTGCGCCAAAAAAGGCGCGCTAATCCGGAAACACGTACGCCAGCAGGAAGTGGGCATACGTGGACCCGCGCAGCATAAAAGTGCGCGCAAACGACAAACAAGCACAGACGCCAGGATGAATATACCGTTCCTAGCAGCAGTGGTCGTGGGATACTGGAGGAGGAGGAGGAGGAGGATAGGCAGGCCCAGAATGTTTACACCCAGAACCAGCCTTTTTGGGATGCCTGATGACCAGGTGTATGGGAGGTACAGGTTTCCACCTCACATAATACTCGACCTGGTCAGTGAGTGGAAGGATGACCTCACATCACCCACCCTGTGCTCCCAAGCACTCAGCCCCCTGCAGAAGGTCCTCAATGTACTGCACTTCTTGGCCACTGGATCATTTCAACAGACAACTGCTATAGTGGGGGTGGGGGGTGTCACAGGCCAGGCAGTCACGCTGCCTACACTAGGTCTTGGCCATCATGACTGCACGCTCATCAGTCCGCAGGCACATATACCTGCCCAGAACACCTGCAGAAAGTCAGGCTGTCATCCAGGATTTTTGCGGGGTGGCACACTTCCCCAAAGTGCAAGGTGCCATTGACTGCACCCATGTGGCTCTACGTCCCCCCAGGGCATCAGAGCACATCTACAGAAACCGCAAGCACTGTCATTCCATCAACGTCCAGGTAGTATGTGATGCCAAGGGAATCATCACCTCAGTATATGCCAACTATCCAGGGTCCACCTACGACAGTTTTATTTACAGAATGTCAACCCTAAACCGGGACCTAGAAGCTGGGCGGCATGGCGATGCATGGCTGCTCGGTGAGTATAAATGCCACAGCACATGCATGCATGTCAGATACTGAGCAATGTCACAACCCCACTAATGATACCCATCACCACCTCCCCAGGGGACAGTGCCTACCCTCTGAGCACCCACATGATGACGCCAATTCGGAACCCCACCACGCCACCCGAGGTAAGATACAACACAGCCCATGTTGCAACCCGGGGCATAGTGGAGCGCACATTCGGAGTGCTCAAGTCACGCTTTCGCTCCCTTGACCATTCTGGCGGGCAGCTGTTATACGCTCCTCCAGTAGTGTGCAGGATCATAGTGGCAGCATGTGTCCTGCACAAAGTTGCAACACGCCGGTGCCTGCCTGTGGACATGGTGGTGCCCTCACATCCCCAACCACAAGCACCCCCGCTGCGCATGGGAGGGGAAAGAGCATGGGGTGAGGCAGCCCGTACACAGCTGGTGGATAATTACTTCACCTAAAATCACACCCCTGTGGAGTGCACACAGCCCTGCCACATGCCAGCTGACAATCAATGATGATGACATAAGGGACAGTCAACTGTCACAACCATACCAGCCTGAGATTGGTCACCTGAAAGTGTTACATTGTGTGCCCTACCTACACAAACACCACCAATGCTGTGTCATCAAAAACACACTTCTATGCTGCAAAAATCATTACCCCCTTGCAAAATACAACATGACAACAGTGCCATGTCACCCAACTCCTCCCCAGCACCGCCACACAACACACCATGGCATGTCATGCTATATGAGAGCAAACAAAGCAATCCCCAAAACATCACACAAGTGTCAAAGTACAGTGTCCTCAATGGAAACTGCCCACACACAATATGCTCCCAGTAATGTAGAACTAACAACACACATGATCAAATACTTACCAACAATACAATGCAGCTACACAACCTCAAACATAGCATAAACATGACAGTACTAAGTTAAAGTAGTGGTAGTCTTACAACCTGATCATGCCAGCACATCGGCCACTTCCAACTGTACAGTGCTGCTGCCACGCAAATGTCCAAGTGCACTGCTTACAACATGAACTCCATCTCCAAAGTAGACGGCCTTGTGAAGACATGAGGAATTAACCTGCAAATTAGGCAAAAGACATGGATGCACAAGCACATAGCAATACACCATGCAGTGTACAATTCAACAACAATATCCACTAGGAATGTACTCACAGTATTGACTACAGACTGCCCACACAGCTCATGGGAGTCCTACGTCACTGTGTAAGTCAATGTCACTTGGGCACACCCTTTGCAATGCCATGGAAATGGGAAACAGGAGGGGTGTGTGTCTCACGAACCCAAGCATCTAACCCAAACTCAGGACAAGCCTGCATGTGCCCAGCCGGAATACAGTGGAAGCCCACGGGAGCCACACAAGGCAACACACTGAAAAAAAAAAAATCTAAAACGGCCATGTGGGGGACAGGGGGGGGGGGGGGCACCCAGGAGGTCCGAGGACAGGGTGCGCACCAACACCCACCTGTGTGGATGTTGGGGAAAGAAAACACCTCCATGGGCTCATGGCCTGCACGGCTATGCCAATGTGGGAGAACGGCTGCTATCGCTATCATCACCCTCTGCTGCTGCCACAGGAGGTGGTCTGCCACAGGAGGTGGTGGTGGTGCAATGGGAGGCAGCCCACGCAAAGCCCTGGTATGGTCCTCCATGGCAGCAAGCATGCGGGTGTGGAAGGTCTCGTTTTGGAGGATTATAGTGCGGAGGTCCCCATGCAGCACCTGACATGAAGCACGGATCTCCTCCCGAGTTGCCTGCATCTCAGCTGAGAGCGAACATGTGAGCCGCTCCAGCTGCTGTTCTGTCCTCAAGTTAGTGGAAGCCTCAAGGTAAACAAGAGTCTCCCTGAGGTGATGGAGTTCTACCCTCAGGGCTTCCCTGTGGCCCTGGGACTCTATTGATATCGATTGACGTAGAGTCTCCAGTGCCGCCCGTCTGTCCCTGTTGGACGCCAACATGTCCTCCCTGTGTGATTGGCAAATGGAGTCTGTTGCCTGCTGTAGTAGCTCCATCTGCCTGTCATGGGGGACAATGGAAGTGGCCACCCTCTCCTTTGCTTGAGCCATCATCTCAACTGATGCTGCCTGTTGGGTTGCCATACCGTAAATCGATTGTTCTCATGCGGTATTGCCTGGTGGCGTACGGCCACCGCGTCGGCGGGCACCACACCTGTTTGGGGCAAGGCGATCTGCGCCTTGCTGTGCCGGCACTGCCTGAGGCTGCAGGACTGCATTCCCCCTCTGATCTGCTGGCCCAGGAACAGGATCAGATGTTGTGGAGTATGACCCTGCATCCGTAACCGCCAAAGGCGGACTTACCAACACTGACATCCCCATAGAGGGTTCTACCCCTGGTACAGGTGTGTTGGACAGAACAGAATCCCTGCCAAAAACACTTACCTACGATGGCACATAGGTCTCATCATCCGAATCAGCACCTGAATAGAGGCCTGGGGAGGTGCACCCAGAGGCACCCCTCGATAGAATATTCTGCAGCAAGATTGGGTTCTCACCCACCACCACACCACGTCCCCCACTGGTGCCCGGTCGTGCCTGAGATTCCTCCTGGGTCTGCACCATCTCCTCAACCTCAACAGCATCAAGTGCGTCATCCCCTGGAAAAACATGAAAGACAAAAAATGGAAACAGGGATTAGCACCATAGCACACAAATAGGCCTTTCAAGCTACATAACTAGGACATGATTTACACGATTTACACATGTCCCACATGACTATAACCCTCCCATGCATGCACTGTCACTGAGTTTGAAGGGGACCCAAAAGGCAGACACTAATGACCCCTGCATGCTGGGTAGCACTGCCATCACACATTGGCCTGCGAGTGGCATGTCCAATACACATACATGACACATGCCATCACACAGATGGCATGTACCATAGCCATGGTACATTCCACAAGTACATCCATATGTCAGTGAATGAATACTGTCAGCCATCCTTGTGAGATGGACATGATGTGATGAAAAATGCTACATAGTGTGACAAAATAGGCATGTGCCACACACTGCAACACATCCAGTGTACAAAAATACAGTGATTGCAGGCCGATGTATACATCAATGGTTTGTCACTTCAACATGACAGGAAACAACTATCATGTTCCACATTCAAACATGCCCCAAAAATTCCTGTGATCAGGCCAATACTCAATTAGCCTGAATGGTCAAATCATTCATCTAACAAGGTAACACATGTGGGGTTCATCAATGACAGAAGCATGTCACAAATGGGACAATAGGGCTGAGGAATGCGTAGCCAAAGTGGGAGAATGGAAACAATCAGCCTGAACGAACACTGAAAAATAAAAACAATGTTGTTGCAAGATGCCACTTCAAGGGCAACTGCCGTAATGTTGAGCCAAATTACTAATGTGGGCAGAAGGGATACTGTCGCACCCAAATCCAAGGCCGCTGAATGTTTTGGATGAAGCACATGGGTGACCCATACCACTCGGGCACACACACCTCACCTGGCACTCAATCAGAACCCGTCACCCAAACAACATACACATGCATTACACACACATGCATGGGCACTCACCGGACAATGCTTCATAATCAGGTAGTCCTCCCACACCTTGGATCTGTTCCTCTGTGACGAAGGCCCCAGCAACAGACTCATGTTCAGTGAGTTTGTTGTCTTCTTGTGTAGACCCACCGCCAGTCACCAGAGTAGCGGCATGATTTGAGGCCAGCTTCTTCTTTGCTCTGCGTTTCAGGTCATTCCACCGCTTGTAGCAAACATCAGCTGAGCGCCTCACAAATCCAAGGCCACTTATGCGGTCGGCGATGGTCTGCCAGTGTGCCTTACGTTGACCAGGTGTGGTCTTGCACCCTGCAGTCACCAACATTTCGTGGCTATGTGCCGACACATAGTGCACAAGTGCATCAAGTTCCGGATCATTGAAACAAGGCTTCCTTGAGGTACCGCAGTGTGTAGCCATGTCTGGGGTCTCAGCCTGTCGTGCCAGAGCACCCTTCTTCCTCTTCTTTAAAGGTGGAGCAGAGGCAGAGTGGCTTACGCCGCTCTGGTCAGTAGGGGCAGAATCACTGGTGGACTGGGTAGTAGGAGTATGGGAATGCACAATGACCATAGTTCTTGATGCAGGCATTGGTTGCTGGGTAATGTTGGCAGGGGGAACATCAGTTTGATGGACTGGGACTGACACTGTCCTGGCTGGAAGAGTCAGAGCTGGGGCGGATGGAGCTGCAGCTGCCCCTGCAGCCTCCCCACCCTGCATACTTGGGGTAGCAGATGACATAGCTGCCCCAGATGCACGTGGATTGGGGACAACAACTTGCACCGCCACACGTGGCCTAGACTTGCTGACCTGGAAGTCAGCCAGGGAGTCATCCTGTGCCAGGTCAGGTGCCACAATGGGCTGGTCCAACAGGGGCTGAGCTTGGATGGTGTCAGCCACGTTTCCCTCAACCATGGGGGGGGGGGCATGGGTGTCCCTGATTGTTCCTCCACACATGGGGGCATAGGGGCACCCTGCAAATCCCAGCCACGTCCCCTACCACGCCCGCCACGCCCACCTTTTGAGGGTCGGCCACCTTTGCCTCCCTTACGGCTTGGTCGCCTCCCAGCCATGGCACTGATGTTGTTGTGCGTATGGGAGTTGCAGTAAACTATTGTCCTGGGCAATTGGGGGTCAAAGGGGTAGGATACCAGATGGAATTCGTACCCTAGTGCTCTAACAAGGCTGTCTGTGACCCCTGGGGGAAGATGACGGGTCACGCAACGCACATGCAGCCCAAAATCAAAAATAAACGTGCACACAACCCATCGTAGACCACGTGCGTGAAAAAATGAACTCGCACTACGCTGTGGCACCCAGAAACACACAAATAAGTGTACGCGTAATACACGCAGCCTACAATGACCTCTGAAGGGGAACGCGTCACACGGGGCAAGCACAGTTGCCAAGTACGTGCGGAACTCACGTCTGCCTGGAAAAAGAATGTGACAAATATGCGCGTGTGCGTGTTGGCAACACCCCCGCCAAAAGAAGAATTGTACGCTGTCTGAGGAGACAGGACAAAAGGAGAAGCGAACTCTGTTTGAGGAAACAGGCCCAACAAAAAATCAGAAAAGAGCTGTCGGAGGTAACGGAGTACGAACTAGAAACTCTGTGAAGTAATCGCGTGTGAAACGACAAGAAGTACAGATTTCACCCACTCGCTCGCCATGAAAAGCACGTACAAGGAAATGGCGTCCTACACGCAGCTTTTAAACCGGCCCACACGTACACGTCAGATACGCGTGTACGCGGGCGCTTTCATCCAAATACACGCGATGACACTCGGACGTGCAGTTTTTCCACGTGTGCTCTGTCATCACGTGCTATGAGGGAAACGCCCGCGCGCGGAATGTAACTTACGCGCTAAGTGCCTTTGGTCCAATGGAATCGCGTGCGTGCACTGACACGCTTACGCGCTAATGCCCTTTCCTCGAATTGCACGCTGACGTGCAATTTTTTCACGTGCCAAATCACTCCGTATCAAGCTGGCCACACGAAAACACACAGAAGACCACGCTCCTGCCCTGAATGCCATTTTCATGCCCCCCAGAGCCCCGAGCATGCTCCACAGCCCCAGGACCCAGTTGCCCACCCACGCCTGCCTCTGGGGTTGCCATGTCGGGCACACCACCATCTGAGACCACTGGCAACCCCCAGCCAGAGAAGCAGAGGGCCACCAGCTTCAATGCCACCGAAGTTGGTGTCCTGGTGGAGCAAGTCCTGGGGCAGTATGATGCCCTCTTCGGAAGTTCGCGCGCCGACAAGGAAGGACGGACCAGGATCTGGACGGACATCGTGACTGCCATCAACGCGGAGGGGGTGGCAGTCCGAAAATTCCAACATGTCAAGAAGCGCTGGGAGGACTTCAGGTCCAGGACCCTCAACAAGGCCCGGCGCCTCTTGAAGGCAGTGGATGCTAAGGGGCGCCGGGGCCACCTGTCGGAACATCAAATGAGGGTCCTGGAACGCATATCCCCAGCGCTCCACGTCCAGGTCCTTGAGAGGCAGACCCGTCTGAAGTCGAGCGGTAAGTGTACATGCATACTGATTGTAAGCTGTGCGTGTGGTGGTGTGCCAGTAGTATGCAGGTTGCACATGTGGTTTTGTAGGCCATGTATGGATGTGTATGTACAGGGCCGTGAGGCTAACACATGCGAGCCCTCTCATGTGTGAGGCACCTGGATGGTGCATGTGTGTGTAAGCTTGCATGACAAATGCAGATGTGTGAGCACAAATGCTTGAATGACTGTGCATGTAAGTTGGCATGGTTGTGGTGTCACACATGGATGTCGGTTCCAACTGCATGTATCTGCACCGTGTACATGTGCATGTGTGTGTACTTCACAAGGGTGCAACAGTGATGCAACATGGATGCTTGGGACACTGATATGTAGAAGACTAATTGCCAGATGTGACATGGATGCCGATCTCATCGCTGCGACAGTTGGTGGAGGTGTACACATGCATGTAAGTGTGGTGGCGTGTGTGCATGTCTAGTGCACTCCCTGTGTTTCATGTGATGTCTGGCTCACCTTTGGCTGCTCATGCTGTTGTATGTGTATGGATGGTGCTGGCTGTTGCCATATGGCTGTGGAATTGCTCAGGTTTGTGAGTTGACATGCCACGTGTGTTGGGGATTGTGATGCCATGTCTGAAGTTTGACACTGCCACTCATGTGCAACTGGCATGTGTGTATCAGTCCATTGTACAGTGTCCTGATGCCTGTCTCCTATCTCTCCCTGTCTGCAGCGTCAACTGATGAAGAGGGCGGAGAGGGTGCTGTGGAGCACAGCGACAGGGATCACACCACCAGCCGGAGACGCAAGGCCCGGCTCCCCTCCCAGGTTGTGATCTCGTCAGGCAGTGAGGAGTCTGGTGCCGCGTCCCAGGCCGCAGCTGCCGAGGGTAGGTCCAAGAGGCGGAGGTCGGAGTTGGACTCCTCGGCAGCAGAAGGGGCAGCTGAAACCCCAGAGGGTCCGACGAAGGAAGATGGCACAGAGTCATCCAGGTTGGTGGGGGGGTTTGGTGGAGGAGGAGGCGGCGCAAGGGACAGAGACAGGTCTGGAGGTGGGGATTCCACTGGTGCCAGCGGTGCTGGGCAGGGGCAGGGACAGGAGGCAGCACAGGCTGCCGCGGAGGTGCCTGTGTGTAATCCTGTCCCCGATCCTGTGACTGCATCATCCCGCACCAGCAGGGATGCCTACGTCCAGACCCATTTTCAGGGAGGGGGATCCGCTTACAACAACTGGCCTTCCTCTCCCTGCGGACGTGGCTATCCGGGACCGGGTTGAGCCTGTCCTTGGTGGGGTGGCGTTGTGTCAACGGGACATGCAAGGTGACCTGCAGTCTTTTCATGGGGAGACTGCACGTCATCTCGAATGGCTCGTTGACCACGTCAGCCTACTGGGACAGGTCACCCAGGCCGGATTCCTCTGTTTGCTGAACCTTGCTTCGACCCCCTCCTAACCTGAACCCCCTATGCGCCAGTCGTCCTCCGTGCCATCTTCCCACCCATGTATCACCGGGGGACCCTGTGGAGCTGCCTCTGACCGTGCGGCCAGGCTGGTGGAGGACACATCCCTGCCACAGTCGGGAGTCGGACGTCCAGCAGGGGTGGCCACCTCAACAACTGCACCCCAGCAGGAGGAGGATGTGCAGGCAGCAGGAGCCAGGGCACAGGCACAGCAGCAGCAACAAGGTGGGAGCCATGATGGCTCGGGGCCTTCGACATCGGAGGGGCAGGCATCGGCCGGAGGGCAGGAGGACCCAGGACGGGAAGTGTCTTCCGTGTGGCAGCGGTTAGGCCATGCTATAGATGCGGAGCGGCAGCGGGCGGAAGAGGCACGGCTCACGATGGTCAGGGCGGAGAACTCCATTCAAAGGGCTGTGAGGCGGGCCGAGTGCCTCGAGGCAATTCGCAGGGACCTGGAGGTCCGGATGTCATTGTCCCTGCGAACCCTCGGGGCCTTAGAAGAGGACCGCCTCCGGGACATCGAGCAGGAGTTCGATGATACACTGGCCCGGGAAATCAGAAAGTGAGCCATTGGACTAGCCCGCTGCCATTGTATATAGTTAATTAGTGTTAGGTTTCCTTTTGGTTTTCATTTCATTTGGGGCGCTTGGACAATGCCCCACCTTTTTGTATATAGTTCTTCATTAGGTAGGGTTTTTGTAGGTTTCCTTTCAATGGTTGGGCTCATGGACCCTGGATTTGTACTTTGTATATAGTTCTACACTGGATTTAACTTCATTTAAGTTTCTTTTTTACCATGGATCAATGGATGTGTCTTATTTTTACACTTTGGATTTGGTTGGACGTACAGACTCTTTGGACCCATTTGCTTTTGGATTGATTTGGATTCTGCTTTCACACATTTTTTTGGAATATTTTGGACATGCAGCTTTTTCTTCATTATTTCCATTATTGTGTGTGCTTTTTTTAAATTCATTTGGTTAATTATTGAATTCACATTTATTATATACTTTACTGATGTGGTCTTATCTCTTTTGTTTTGTGCATGTCACAATGTTGATCTTTTCACAGTCATGTGTCAACATTGCGTGGGTCTGAGGGACATTGATTCATGGCCATGCTGGTTATGTATTTTCTATCATGACTTTGGGAATTCAATGTGGGGTGTTTGGACTGGGGTGGGATTTGGGTGGCCATGAGGGGCATGGGTCTGGAGTGTGATGACCTGTCGGGGGGACATGTGTGGGGGCCTGCTGGCAGGTGCCCCTGACTGCTGGGGGTTGGGGGTGCAGGGGGACGTGTGGGGGCCTGCTGGCAGGTGCCCCTGACTGCTGGGGGGTTGGGGGTGCTAGGGGACATGTGTGGGGGCCTGCTGGCAGGTGCCCTGCACTGTTGGGGGGTGGGGTGCTGGGGGACATGTGTGGGGGCCTGCTGGCAGGTGCCCCTGACTGCTGGGGGGTGGGGTTGCAGGGGGACATGTGTGGGACATGAGTGGGGGCCTGCTGGCAGGTGCCGCTGACTGTTGGGGGGTGGGGGTGCTGGGGGACATGTGTGGGGGCCTGCTGGCAGGTGCCCCTGACTGCTGGGGGGTGGGGATGCAGGGGGACATGTGTGGGACATGAGTGGGGGCCTGCTGGCAGGTGCCGCTGACTGCTGGGGGGTAGGGGTGCAGGGGGACATGTGTGGGGGCCTGCTGTCAGGTGCTGCCGGGGGTTGGGGGAGCAGGGGGACATGTGTGGGGGCCTGCTGGCAGGTGCCCCTGACTGCTGGGGGGGTGGGGGTGCTGGGGGACATGTGTGGGGGCCTGCTGGCAGGTGCCCCTGGCTGCTGGGGGGTGGGGATGCAGGGGGACATGTGTGGGACATGAGTGGGGGCCTGCTGGCAGGTGCCGCTGACTGCTGGGGGGTAGGGGTGCTGGGGGACATGTGTGGGGGCCTGCTGGCAGGTGCCCCTGACTGCTGGGGGGTGGGGGTGCTGGGGGACATTTGTGGGGGCCTGCTGGCAGGTGCCCTGCGCTGCTGGGGGACATGAGTTGGTGATCATATTGCAACGTGACATGTGGCTTGGCTGGGGGGCATGCCCATGGTGGATGGGCTGCCTGCGGGACATGACCAGGGGTGCAGGGTAGTCCCCTGTGGTGTGGGCTGCCTGCAGGGGCTGTGGAGGGGGTAGAGGGGACACCTGGGAGGACCCACACTGCCAATTCACGTGTAGGACTCCCTGCGCACCCTCGAAATACGTGTTCCCTGCTCTGACAGTAATACACGTACCCAGCCCAATCGCGTGTGAAACTTCACGCGCACCCCCGAAATACACGTACCCAGGCCAATCGCGTGTGAAACTTCACGTGCATCCCTGAAATACACGTACCCAGCCCAATCGCGTGTGAAACTTCACGCGCACCCCCGAAATACACGTACCCAGGCTAATCGCGTGTGAAACTTCCCGCGCACCCCTGAAATACACGTACCCAGCCCAATCGCGTGTGAAACTTCCCGCGCACCCCGTAATATACATACCCTGCTGAAATCGCGTGTGAAACTTCCCGCGAACCCCAGTAATACACGTACCCCACTCGCACAGGCCCTTTCGCGTGTGAAAGTTCCAAGGAACCCCGTAATACACGTACCCTGCTGAAATCGCGTGTGAAACTTCCCGCAAACCCCAGTAATACACGTACCCCACTCACACAGGCCCTTTCGCGTGTGAAACTTCACGCGCACCCCAGTAATACACGGGCCCCGCTTGGCGTTTGCTGTTTGGCAGCCCTGTAAACTGGTCCAGGGTTAGCGCAGCCCTTTGCGCTGAATTGGGAATTTTGATGGCTTTTCCTTGCGCAAGAGCGTTCTTTGGGGCGTAACTGGCGCTGCTGCAGGGTCGCTGCGCCACGGCCGGTTTTGGAGGCTAAAATCCATGAATACGCTGTGCGCGGAAATCGATTTTAGCGCACGCGGCTGGCGCAGACATTCGCACACGCACACTGTGCGCCAGCCGCGTGCAACACTTTTGTGCGAAATTCTATGAATTACCCTCAAAATAGTTAGTTGCCTAAGAACTGGCTCAGTTGGGGATAAGATCTAACTTCAACTACATAGATCCAACTATAAGTGTTTACTCACAGAGAGAAAATATTTTGTTGCCCAAAAAAGTGAAGCACTTCTGCGGGCACATGAAAAGGGGGAAGCAGACTTGTAACTGGAAATTGGTTGTGGGTGAAGAGGTGAATGGGAATGTAACCCTTCACTGCTGCATATCAGCAGATGCTTGGTGGTGTCATTTCTCAGATTTAGACAGCAGTTCCGTCAAGCATGGTAATTTGAATGTGACTGTGCAATTAGCTGTAGCAACGTACTGTAAGGGTGAAACTTTCTCATTTAATATAGAGGAAGTGAGCAGGTCAACAGGGACCCAAAAAAAGGAAAAGCTTCTGGGCCAGACAGAATACCCATTGATCTCTACAAAGAAGACCTAATAGTCTGGGGACCTGTTGTGTAAAATGTTTAATGCCGTTATCAGACTTGGTACAGTCTCTGCCTCCTGGCAAAATGTGGTAATTGTACCAATATGCAAAAAGGGGACAGGGATTCCCCAGCTAATTACCGACCCATCTCTCTTTTGGACAGTGTTGGAAAGATATTCGCAAAAGTTGTCTTGTTTCATCTACAGGCTTGGGCAGATGGAAATGGCATAATTAATTATCTCAAGGCGGTGTAAGGAAGGCATGGTATCAAACAGTGAAGACAGACATAAGTGATCACAGTTCAAGGGTGTTTATTGAACTTCAATGGGTTGGTAAAACGCCTATCTAAATCTAAGGATGGGAGCAAGCAACGACCATCAAATAATAATAATGCAGTCCTAGTGGAGTCTTTTAAAATAAAAGGGCCTATACAATAAACCTATTGCCAATCCTTACTTCTAAATACAAAATGGTGTGGGATAACAATGTATGTAACAGAAAAGAGTTCAAGAAACTATATGTCAGGCTAGTTGAGCAGTTAGCTTCCCTTCCCCATGTTTTCAGCACGGGCAAGGCTTTGCACACACTCTAGCTTCTTGGCCACGAGGTAACAGTTCTGCACATAGGCATCAGGGTCTTCTGCACAAAGTCTCTCTCGCAATGACCGTCTCTTAATGCAGAGGGCCTGATGCAGCAAACAAAACACAAAAGTTCCTTTCCTTTGTCAAGGTTTCACTTTCACAAGTTCAAGACTGGTCTCCCTCATCTGGGCTCAGATCCCTTTTCGATGCCAGAATCGAAGACTTTCGAATGTGCGATGGGTTTTGCTTAACTGTTGCAGGACCACTTTGATTCACTTCACACAATTACACTTCACATGTATCTTCTGCTTTGGTTTCCTTTTGCCAAGATACCGTACAAAGACCTTTGAGTACATTCACAGTGCCGAACCACTCTGTCAATGGTATTGTATCTCTTCTTCTAACGTTCAAATATTCACCAGCAATTTAGCTTTACTTGCCTCTTTCATCACACGCGTTTTAACAGTGGTTCTTCTTGCGCTCACTTTACAATGTTGCTGCTTGCAACATTGACTTCAACATAGACCGGTCTCCCCAACTCACTGGCTGTGGTGTTCTCTGTTGCTTCTTTGTTCTTGGAGCCAAGGACGATAGCAGGGCATCTACTGCTCCTTCCATCCTTGAACAGTTCCGTGGGAGGACCCTCGATATCTCTGACACACAACACAGGATTCTTCATCCTTGTTTCCTGGTCTTAAGTTTTCTGCTTTGAAGGTTTCTTGAAATTAACGGCTTGGTGTCAGTGAGGTCAAGGGTGTTGCCCCTCTCACGAACCTCTTGTGCCTGGCTGTTTTTCTCCCCTCGTTCAACTGCCAACTCAAACCTGCTGTACCTTTGTGTGTTTTGCCTGTCTCAGAGTGTGCTCTCGTGCTCCGCCTTTTATCCATGTGGGGAGAGTTAAAGGAAGTCAGATGTGAGTGATTATCGATAATTGCCTGACCTCGCCTGACCATAGTGTTGGGACATGTTTATGTTCATGGCTTGGGTGTGAGTCTGTTTTCTCCCAGAATGGGCTGTCCGTCAGAAAGTGGGGATGGGGGGAGGTTGAGTTTCTAAATATCTCATCGGGTAAGATGGGATAAAGGTGTTACAGGGAAGAGAGGGATACTGCGTCTCACTATCCAGTGTCCCACTCGCACCCCGAGTACCCCTCACCCACGTGATCCTCCCAGCCAGGTCCATCCCCAGGAACTAGATCCAAAAGCAATGGCCCTTTCCTGGCCACCTGGATGACAAGTCCCCGGGGACTAGCGGGTGAGCCACCTTCTGGTTTTACAACGGGGACCTTTGAACAACGTTTTCGGCTATTCCTATTGATCTAGAAGTACAGTGTGCTACTGAAGATGAAGGTGTACACTGTATTTGTGGATCTCAGGACAGCCTTTGATGGAGTCTCACAGGAAATTCTTTGTCAGATCTTAAGCGATAGGGGAGCTCCCCCACATTTGATCTCTAACATACAATCATTGTACTCTGAAAATAAAGCAGTTGTGCACTTTGGTCTCACTGGAGTAATAACCACTCCTTTTGGCGTGATGAAGGGTGTAATGCAATGATGTGGCATTGCCCCCTGCTTTCAGTAATTACATTGAAGAAATAATTAATGTATTAATACAGAAGTACATGGATTGTCCAAGGATGGCCCAGGATAATTATCCTGCTTTATTATAAGCTGATGATTCAGTGATGCTGTCTACCTCCCCTCAAGGCCTAAAGGCCACCTTGGATGTTTTTCTGAACAAATGTAAGGACCTTGAGCTCCAATTGAATGTCAGAACGACAAAGGCCATGTTCTTTAAACCACAGTTCTCCAAGCATAGCGCACTGACTATTAATGTGCATGACTGCAAATTAGAACAGGCTCTATTCCATGATTATTTGGCAATCAGGTTCCACAAGAACAGTGGATGGTGTTCACAGATGGAAAAAGCTTGTACCAATTTGGGAAAGTATAGTGGGGTAACACATTCGTTTTTTGTGACACATGTAAGTGGGGCTATTTCACCTGCCCCGAGTTATAACGAAAACGGGCAATACCAGCATCTGTTTTTGGTGCAGAAATCTGGGGATGTGGTAGTACTCGTACTCAAGATGAAATTGAAAATATGTTTTTGAAAAAATTGCTGTTACTGCCACAAAGTTCCCCTGCAGCATTATTACACTTGCAGTATATCAGTCTGATTGGAGGCTTACTCTCCCTTAAACCAGTTTTATACTCACTTCGACTGTGGAGTCTAGGGGAGTATCGAGATGCACTGAGACACCTCTTTAGTAAGGAGGAGAGGGGGGGTGCATTCCTTGGTTAGTGTGAGGGGTCAGGAATGCGAGGCAGAAAACTTGATTTTCACAAGAAGCAATTTTATTAACTTAAAAGAGTCTGATAAACGCCTATCGATATCTGTCCCTCATGCTTACACATACAACAAAGACATTTTCAGGTAATCATATGGCTGTTCAAGTTCAACAAAAATAATAATTGTAAGCAAATATTCTTGTAACCAGGGTCGGGTCCCCTTCCCCAGGATCAAGGCAGAATTTCCAAATAAAAGCTCCAATGGATACATTTTGCTTCCAGTAATAGATTCCACTTCAAAATGTAGCACACAAAGGTTTCTCCCAAAAGCAAAGTTTTGGTTCCAACACAAATCTCCTTCACTTCTGGAGGGCTTCACTTGGCGTCATGATTGTCTTATAATCAAACATAGTTTATCACAAAGTTCCCACAGGCTTCTTTTATCAAACCAAACTTTGTCTTCACTTTTCCAATGAATATTTCAAAATAATTTCTATTCTCTTGAGAAAGAGAACTACTACACACTTCTTCTTATTCATCAGGATGGTTTTGCCATTGTTCATCAAACATTTTAGTGGCTTTGCCACTTTCTTTCCACCACAGCCTTTTACCACAATGCAGTACTTTAATGTCTTCTTCCTGGTTCACTAACCTGCAAAGACTGCCACTAACAATTTCTTTCCTGGTGTACTCGCCTGCCAGGATGAATCTACTAACTCTTCTACAAGTACTCTGTTGTGTGGTTTACTTAAAAGCAAAAACAGAGAGGTGATGGCTGGAAAGTTTAGAATGACTCTTAACCTCTGTCATTGCTCTGGGCAACCCTACCCGGCCCTTGTTGTTCGCCTGCCAAGCCATTACAGAAAGGGCAAGACCATATGCAAATCAGGCTTGCTCCCACCCCAAAAGGGGCTGTCCAGCTCAAACTGCTAGGTCACATCCCTTCTGCAGAAGACCGAAAGAATCCCCAGACATGTTTCAGCCTTGTTGGGTCTCATCAGTGAGGAGTAGCTTGGGTCTCCTCACTCATGACGCCCAACAAGGCTAAAACATGTCTGGGGATGCTTGTGGTCTCGTGCAGAAGGGATGTGACCTAGCAGTTCGGACTGAACTACCCCTTTGGGGGTGGGAGCAAGCCTGATTTGCATTTGGTCTTTCCCCTTTTGTAATGGCTTGGCAGGTGAAGAACAATGGTCTGGAGGGTTACCTAGAGCAATGCCAGAGGTTAAGATGTATTCTAAACCTTCCAGCCATCACTTTTTTTGTAAAGCTGTGGTTTACTTCAAAACATCAGTAAAGTCTTTGACTTTCAATAACAGTAAGATTCATACATTTTTCCGTAAGGATACAACATCCATTGATTCTGTTTCTTTCACTGTTTGATTGGCCATATACAATGCAGGTTATATTCCTCTCCCCTTGCCGCTTTCCTGCCACCTTCTGGTTTTCACTATCACACTGGGTAATTGTTGGTATTGTCTTTTATTCAAGTTTATCTCTCCAAGAAAGCTGTTTTCCCTTTTTATTTCCAGCGACTCTTCATTTGCTTAGGCAATGCTTGTTATACGTCTCACATATTGCCCCCTCTTTACTTTTGCAATGGTGGTTATACTTTGGGTTCAATACTGCCCCCTCTTTCCTTGGGCAATCGTAGTCAGTCTTTCTTAAATATTGTTCTTCTGTTACTTGGGTAGTTATAGTTATACAGTTTCGCCTTTTGTTTCCTTTTCATATATGTTTTAGGCCAACAATATTTTCTTTCATTAGTTCTGTATTTAAAAGTTGTACAAGCAGACAACGGTTTACAACAGAGCACCCCGGGGTCACCTGTCAGAGGCCAGCTCACTGGTGTCTCGCTGCGCATCCATCTATCCCAATGCTGCTGCCACATCTTCTCTGTTCTTCAGGTTAGGAGCTTCTGACCGCTCAGGTTGCAGTTCTGTGACTCATGCCTTCCAGAACAGGAGCCCACATTGCTCCTCTCACTTCCCAGTGCTCACCAGCCACCAGAGACAGGCACAAAGCGCAGAGAGTGCTTCTCTCCCACGGGGTAACCTGCAATGGCAGCACTGCGCAACCTCTACAACTTGGGCCAGGGCCATCTTAAGCACTTTTGGGGCCTTGGGCACAGACATCCACCAAACCAAAGGAATTAAGTGATTAAAAATATCTAGGCAATACAAGATTAAATGAGATGCCCAGGATCACACATTGGTTAAGAGGTGAAGCTGGGATGTGTGCCAACTCTGGAATTTATGCATTTGAACACTTTATTTTCCAGTTCTTACCATGAACTAAAACAATCTCATTTTATAAAACGGACTTGGAAAGTACACAAATCACATTACCAAACATGACAATTTTTAAAAACAAAATATAATAGAACAGTGTTACGCAAAATGGGAATGATTCTAGCTCCATTCTCTCAATTGTCAAGTGAAGTATACAAGTACCAGCATAACAATTGATGTGATTTAACAGATTTAATCTGAGTTTGTCTTTTGTATTTTAAAGCTTTAAATACTTTTAAAAAAAACACTGGCTTGTGAAACTGTCATTTATAAACGTGCAGAAAAACCTTTGACTTTTACTAAAAAGCAAAGCGTTTTTTGTGTCAAATGAGCAGACCTCAAAATATGCTTGCCCGAGGCCTGCAACATCTGGTCTGCTATCTCTTCTGTCTACCACCCCTTCGTCTCAAATGGCCTACATAAGAAGAAAGATCAAGTAATGGGCCAACTGATGCCACCAGCATGGGAAAAGGCAAACCTAACAGAAGATAGCACAGTAATGTAAGATATATTAGACGATTTTACTGGGATCACTGCATCGTCTGCTGCCAGGATGCAAGCATGAATGCTTTGTTTCCACAGTCTTCAATTTGTATACTTATTCACCTTATGGGCTAACAGTTTATGCTCATCATTGGATGCGACTGCTCAGTTTTACAACACCCTATCTGAACAAACCAATTTCTAGACCTTCACCATACGGATGAGAAGCTTGTTTTTATAGCAACCCCTATCTGGTGCAGATACATTGCTGATAATAGCACCTGTTGTGCTGCACAACCAAGTACATAAGCAGGCAGGTCTATAAACCTCAGACATAGGAAAGGCTCAGCCAGTCTTCCTGCAATGTGCTATTCTAATCTTGCATTTGAGCACGTATTTCTGTAATGAGTGCTTAACACAATGAGCAAACTTCGGAACCATTGTGGCACTCACTTTATCAATATGCATTTCAACTTTGGCTATTGCACATGATCAACATAATTCCCATAGGAAGGAAAGCATGCTACACGAGTTGTGCCGTAAGGAACACACAAACTATGTATACCACAGTGAACACAGAAAGCATTACATGATGAATTGATCACAGCAGAATGTACTTGTCGGAAAAGACAGGCAATCGGTTTAGAGCCTCAGCAGCACGTCATGCAATATCCTGACGTGTGCTTTTTCAGTCTGGTGAACAGTGGAATCTTACTTCTTTAGATCATGCAGCCTTCTGGGGCTCCCCTCCAAGGTGGATCCTGAGGAAAGGGCCCCTTTTGCTCTCCCATAAAAACGTCTCTTACTGGGGCTTCTCCTTGTCACGACTCTCATCACCCGCCACATACACAGCAATGGTCCCGGCTTTCTCGGCTCTCTGCCCCTGCTGCATACGCGGTCGCTGATAACCTCTCCTGCTACTACTGCTGCCCCACTTCTCTTGATCTGCAACTGTGGGATTTTTGTGCCTCTGAATCCCTCTCTTCCTCATCTGTGTCTATGGCATTATGGGACTTGAAGTCCCCAAAGGTGGTGGTCTTTTTTATCACAGATTTTGGTTTTAACTTTTCCTTACTCTTTATTATGAAACCTACAGCTAAATAAGGATTTTAAAGGCTTTAAGGGTTGGTTCTCTATTTCATAGTTCATGCCATCAAGTATTCTGGCACTATAGAAGTCTCACCCTCCAAAGAAGATGAATACAGTGTCTGTCCTAGCAGAGCCCTCCTATTACCTTGGGGGCCTTCTCTTCACAGATGATCCACCTAGCTAATGCCACCCCAAGGGTTAGGATCAGGATGCGTCTGCCTTTCCCTGGCCACCTGGAAGGAGGTGTTAGGCAGGGATTTTGTGAGGACTCCTGCAGGATTCATCACAGTAGCCTATGTAAAAGAGCAACTGATAGCGTTAAATGAAGCTGGATTGTGGGAGGTCCCTCACAATATAGACAAATCTGCTACATGTAGGATTAAGAGAGCAGCAATTTTGAGGACAAGAGAGACAATGATAGAGACAGCAAATAGGCTAAAGTTGAGTCCATTTTGTTCGCTATGCAAAATAGACTTTGGTTTTGAATGCTACTTTGATTATTATATTCACCCCCCCCTTATGAGATCTCCTTGTATATGCGGTTTAGGATAGGGACATTATCATTAGCATCCTTTACCAAATCTTGGGGTTTTGGTGGGTTAGATATTTGTCAGCTCTGCAGGTCAGGTATGGAAACTGGTATTCATTTTCTGTTTATTTGTGAGGTGTTGAAATTACTGAGACGCTGATATCTAAGACCGCTTTTAAGGTCAGTTGTTTTCAGTCAACTGCAGAAGCATTGACGTTTTGCAGAGGTTCAGCTGAGCTCTATGTAGTATTTACAGTGGCCCGTTACATCCATAGGGCTTGGGTGCTTAAATCGAAAGCTTTGGAAACTATTAACAATGAAGGAAGTAAGCTTGATTTTTTTTTTTTTTGCCTTGATACTGCTAAAAGGTTGTACAGTTGATTGGTCCGTGGGGTCCTTTGAGGCGGCGAGCTTGCACTCCTCTCTGTATCTCGTAACAATGTATAATTCTGTTTTATCTCATTTTAGGATCTTAAAATATGCATTTACTGAAGGTTTTATGTAAAATTAGTTTTTTTAGCTTTTTATCATGCATTTGTATTAGCTTTGTATGATCTTTTATTTCCTTTGTAACTTTATAGTTTTATAACGAATAAAGTATTGACTGACTGATATGTTAACTAAAAGAGAGGGTAAAACGAATTAAACGGCATTCTTTCTTCATAGCTGATTGTGATGCATGTTTAGAGTTGGTCTCTATGACATCATGACTTCTGAGTTGGCTCAACTGTTCCCCTTCTCTTGCAGGTTTATTGGCACGTGCTTTGCCCTCTTCTGGTATATCTTTTCTCTCGCACACGTGGCACTGTTTGTCACCAGATTTAGCTACAGCGAACAGCTGCAGTCCTTTGTGGGGGCACTTATTGTTGGGACCTACAATGTGGTGGTGGTGATTGTCCTAACCAAACTCTTGGTTGCTATGCTCCATAAAAGCTTTCAGCTGATAGCCGTAAGTAGCTTAGTGAATATTACCTACAGAAGTATGTGTAAAGTGTTCTTTGCGTGCATTTGTTGTAGCACTGCAGGAATGTGAAATCAGCACCTTTGTTTATTTCATAATGTTGCTTGGTATTCATTAGTGTTTGTAGGCGGGCAATGATGTAAGGGAATATGTTATCTTTACAAATAGCAGGTGTGTATTGCATTTATATCAGCTGTTTGCCTAACCCTTGATGGGTTATTCATTAAACATTGTGTTGTATTGTTTTAGGCTAGCAAGCAGAGCTTACTGCTTAAATAGTAAGTATTGCTGGTTGGGCATTCCAAATGCAAGGCGACATACATTTGCACAAAGAAGAAGTGTCAGAAACCTATTAACTGGATGTATAATGGAAGCACTGGGCTGGCAAGATGAGACAGCACTGACAAAAGACTATGAAATTGTGTAAGAGACCGGGTTGACAGCATGAATGAGTTACATATTGTGCAGGATTAGCATAAGCACTATATACATTAAAGAAAGGAGAGGAGGGGATTCATGGTGTGAGGGGAGTAACAGTTAACATTTCTGTTGCAGCGCTAAGTGAAAGGAGAGGCTCTTAAAGGGCAGGTTTGAAGACCAATAAAGTGGGGATTGACTTGATGCCAGAGTTGTAGGGGGTTCCAGTAAGTGTACGATTAGCGTAAAGGAATGGAAGCAGTCTGTGTGCACAAAGAACTCCTTCATCGCAGACTTCTTTCACTCTACCTCTCCTCCCCTTGCTATCACTGAAACATGGATCTCTCCCTCGGACACTGCCACCCTGACAGCCCATTATGACTCTAAACCTTTCCTTCTCTCACTCTTCTAGTAGAACGGGAAAGTGCTCTGGTGTCAGGCACCTTTTTGTCTCCCGCCTGAACATCTTGCATCCCAAAATACCATACCCCCTCTCTCCACCTTTTGAATTGTCATTCTCAACTAATGCTCCGCCTCACTCTACTCACCTCATCTGATCTCTAGCGCCTTCCTGGTCCCACAAGACTATTCGTTGATGAACTAGGGCAACTTCTTGACTCTCCCCGTCACATCACCTCATCTTCCTAGGTGACTTTAACCTTCCTTCTCCTACCACTCCGCATACATCTGACCTTCAAGCGTTTCTCAATGAACATAATATTCACTTCATTTACAACCTACCCACTCACTCTGCGGGTAATGCTCTACCTCCAGCTCATCTCCAATTTTCTCTGTGCATCCAACACTGCTGTCACACCATCTCTTTTGGACCACTCTACTGTCTCCACAACCATCCTCTTTCCACCCTCTAACCTACCAAGCCCATTTCCAAAATAAAAGGTAACCACTTTTCTATTCCCACTTCCTCTCTGACCCTCAGCACTTACTCTGCTTCTACTTTTCAGATCGTTCCTCCTCAGACTCCTCTATCTCCACCTTCCAATCACTACTTTATGCCACCTCCTCACTGCTAACCTTCACCCCAAAGACCCAGCATCCTCTGCCATGGGTCAACTCGGCCATATGCAGCCTTCGCACCAACATGCAATGACTTCTACGCAGATGGAGGCACTCTTAGTCTCCAGCAGAACTGCAAATTTACGTCTCTGCCCTAGACACTCTCAAATCTTCCCTTGATAGTACAAAAAAGCAACATTTACCTCTGACTCATCAACCTACACTCCAATAATCCTTGTCAGCTCCAAGTCACCTCCACCTCTCTCCTTACTCCTCCTAAATCCTAAACTATAAACTCTACTCTCAACTGTTGACCTGACTGAATACTTGCATCCTACTCTGTCACCCCTCTATGCCTCCGTTTCCCACTTCAATCATACACACTCGTTCATTCATTCATTTTGTCATTTGCTACAGCGCCTTTCACCATAATTATGGCCCCAACATGCTTTTGGTTGTATGCCCTCTGAGGGGCCAGTGTCCAAAAATGTGGGAGAGTTTGGGAGTTGCTGTTATGCATGGTTGCATTTTAGCCTTTAAAGTTCTGCAAGGGCAGCCAGGACCCTAGTAGCCACCCATGTCTAAATCGAGTGTGTATGGATGCAGCATAGGAATACTATGGGCTAATGTGTGGGATTGTGTTTAAGGAGATAGAGTTGTGGGAAGCTACAGTTCAAATGTTTGTCATTAAACGTAGCTTCATTCTTATGGTAGAGGTGATGTCCAGTTGTGTTTGTGTTATATGTGTGCGCAGGGTGTGTGGAGTGAGACTGTGCCTTCTGCTAAGTTGCAAAGGCACTGTATGCGAGGGGAGGAATGGATTAACTGTACAAACAACACTATTTCCTGGGTTCCATTTATGTACAAGGAATAGTGCTGCCTTTCACAGGTGATCTAAGTGTCTGATGAATGCATAATACTCACCCTCTGAGAGGTTCTTAGAGTGAGATATTGCCATCCCTAGTTCTTTTAAGTGCGAAAACAAGGACACCCTTTAATGATTACATGCGCGGCCTGGCCCACCATCCTGTGCTTTTCGAGTTACCTGCAGTGCCAAACCAAAGCGAGGGGTGCGAGGTGCCTGGTTGTCATCCTACAGTATATTTTAAGTGCGATGCATTGCTCCCTCCAAGACCACATTGGTGCAATACCTGGCCCACTTTCGTTACTCGTTCTGTGTGCAAGTAGCTGGAGTGACTACCTGAGTTCTTCAAGTGTCCTTGGCGTCCCACAAGGAAGGTTGGATGGCAGAACAAAGTGGATGAAAGGAAAGAGGCTAGTAGCTGACAGAAGGGCAGGTGGAGCGAGTGTGCTGGGGAGAAGGGGAAATGGAGGACAGGACTGGTGAATGAAACGTGTGTGCGATAGACGGCGAGTGGGTGCGGGGAGGCGGGGGATCATGAAGTTGAGGGGAACAGCCAGGTTTTGAGGGCTTTCCTGAGGGCCAGGTGATCCTCTGAGGCAGAGCGCGAGGGGGAGGGGGGTTCCAGAAAGTGGGTGCGAGGACAGAAAAAAAAGGCACCTCCTAATCTTCAGAACCTGAAAGGAGGGACTACCAGGAGGTGTGCTGACTACCAGGAGGTATGCAGAGCCTGACCCGAGGATTCTGATGGGGTGGTAGCGAGTGAGCTTGTTTTGGAGGAGTTCTGGGCATTTCATGTGGATTGCGCAGTGGGTAATGCACATGGCTTTGAAGGAGGCCTGTCGGCTGATGGGCAGCCAGTGGAGTGTGGTGAGTGCAGAGGAGATATGTTCTCTGGAGGAGAGGGCAACGAGGAGCCTTGCTGCAGAGTTTTGAACCCGTTGGAGCTTTCTCAGTTGGTATGTAGGTGCACCTAGGTAGGGGGAGTTAGAGCAATCTAGGTGCAAGAGTACAATGACCATGATTACGGAAACTCTATGGGGGTAGGAGAGATAAGGAAAGATCTGCTTGAGGATGTGGAGGTGGAAGGTGCATGATCTGGAGACTGCTTTAATGTGACGGGAGAGGGTCCGGTCTGAGCTAAAAGTGCATCCTAGGTTTTTGACCGAGGGGGTTACAGAGCGGGCTGGTCCTAATGAAAGCGGCCAAGGCATAAGTTGGGGTGAGAGAGCTGTTTTGTCACAGATTAGTATTTCCTTTTTTCTGGGGTTGAGAAGCAGGTGATTGTTCGTCATCCAGAGGTCAATGTCTGAGAGGCAGGATGCGAGGTCTGAGTGGGATGAGGAGGGGGAGTTGGAAATCTTGAGGATGATATGGGTGTTGTCAGCATAGTTGTAACAGGTGAGATTGTGGGAATGTATGAGCTTGTGGAGGGGCGAAAGGTAGAGGTTGAAAAGTAGGGGGAGAGGGAGACTCCCTGGTGACTCTGTGCGGGACTGGGTAGGGGCCAGAGGAGAAAGGATGGAGAGAGACGATTTGGGAGCAGTCGGAGAGGAAAGAGGAGATCCTTCTGAGGGCGGAGTCCCTTATGCCAAGGTCAAAGAGTCTGTTTGTGAGGATGGAGTGGTTAATCGTGTAGAAGGCTGCTGAGAGTTCAAGAAGGATGAGGGCAACACAG
This sequence comes from Ambystoma mexicanum, assembly GCF_040938575.1. Taxonomy (NCBI): domain Eukaryota; kingdom Metazoa; phylum Chordata; class Amphibia; order Caudata; family Ambystomatidae; genus Ambystoma; species Ambystoma mexicanum. Next base: position 677,266,321 of record NC_090932.1, on the reverse strand, counting down.
CCATCAGAGTGTGCTGTTCTTTTCAGGTCGTCTCAGATAGAGACTAGGGAGAATTCAGTTCCATGGAGCGGTCTGAAGCCAGACTAGGCACGGTCAAGAAGGCTGTGAGCCTCGGTGAAGAGGGTGAGCTGGGAGTAGGCCGTGCAGTCTAGTAATTTGGCTATGAAGCGGTTGTTGGAGATGAGCCAGTAATTGGGGGGGACAAGAGGGGTCACGAGGGGGCTTTTTTAGGAGTGGTTTGACCTGAGAGGTTTTGTATGTTTTGCTGTTAGTGAGTGGTTGATTATGGATCTGGCGAGGTTGCCTGCACAGGTGGAGGAGAGGATGTTTTTGAGTAGGGCCGGTGGGCACGGTTCTCCCAGGGAACCTGAGGGGCGGCTATTGGAGAGGAGCTTTGAGAACTCGGGATGGTCGATTGCAGAGAAGGAGCTAAAGAGGGTCCGAGTTGGGGGGGCACAAAGGGGGCTGTCATTATTGGGGAGACAGGGTTGCTAGTTTGGAGTGGATGCCGAGGCTCCTCCTCTCAATGGCTGTGTTAAAGGTTGAAGTAGTGGTCGGAGAGGGTGTTGCACAGTGCCTAGGATATTATGGGCGGAGAGGAAGCACAGAGGGGTGTCTTGAACTCAGATGATCTTGTGGAGTTCTTTGCATGGGCTGTTTGCGTTGGCGATTCGGAGGGTGTAGAAAGCATGTTTGACTTTCCTGATTTCAAATCTGTCTAGCCAGAGTGGCTTTGTTTTGGGTAGAAGGGTTAGTCTGACTGTGTCGTTCCAGAGAGCCATTGGTCGAAAAAGGTGTGGGGAGAGGGTTGCTCCCTGTAGTGGGCGATTGGGAAGGGATGAGAGTAGTACAGAGGAAACAATTAGTGCAGATGGTTACCTTGTTCCAGAGCAGGGAGGCGGGTAGGGGTTGCGGGAGTCAGGACTGAGAAAAAGATGGCACAGTGATCCGTCCAGATGAGGGGGCACGCATGAGCAGAGGAGATATGATAGATTTATAACGCGCTTAATACCCAGGTGTTTCTAAGCTCAGACCCAGGGATCGAACCTGTGTTGCTCCGTGTCGTCTTGCTTCCAAGGCGTGCATGTTGCCCCTAAGCTATCCTCCCGAGATCAGGTTGGATGAGCTGAACACTGTCTAAGGTGTGACCTGCAATGTGGCTGGGGCCTGGTATGAGTTGGGTCAAATTAAGTGCTTCCATGTTGTCAATGAGATGATGGGTCATGGGGCTGAAGAGGGTGTTGATCCATATGTTTCGATCCTGTAGGGATATATTCAGGCATGACATATTTGTGCAAATATGTCATGCATGAATATATCCCTACAATCCCCAAGAACAGTGAGAGTCGGGTGAGATAGCAGTATGGCCATACAGAATCACTCGGAGTCTGCAAACGTTCTGTCATAGCCTAGGGATCTGTAAAGGAGGAGGAAGCAGAGGGAGAAAGGAGAGGACTGGAATTTAACTAGCAGGGATTTGCAGTCATTGCAGCGTTGTTTCTCGACCTATAAGGGAGTGAGGTGAGGGTTATGGAGGATGGCTATACCACCTGCTCTGCTTGCACTGTTGTGGGAGATTAGAGAATAGCCTGGGGGGAAGGCCTTGTATGCAGTGGGGAGGAAGCTGTCCGAGAACCAGGTTTTAGTGATAAAAAGGATGTCAGGATTTTTCATCGGAGAGAAGGTCAAAAATCATGTTTGTTTCTGGCGACTGATCTGGCGTGGATGAGAATGCAAGCAAGTGGGATCAGGGGGCAATGTCCTGAGCAGCGGTGGAGTTGAGGAGGGAGATGCTGTGGGTGGGGCTGGAATGGCATGGATGGGGTAAGAAGGGATGGAAAAAAGAGGAGAGAGGATGAAAGGCTGGACAGGGATCAGTGTCTAGCAGAGTGGAAAGTCAAGTGGTTGCAGGAGGTTATGGGGGGGAGAGTGCGGCTGGTGGCCGCTGTGGGGAGAAGGTCTTGTGCACCTGAGCCAATGGGGGGGGCTTCCAAAGGTGTGTGGGTGTGGGTGAGGGTGGCAGGGGCTTCAAAGTCAAGAGTTTTGGCCAAGGCTGAGGGGGCTGTGCTTAATGAGGCGAAGGTTGAGTGCCTAGGCGGGGGAGATTGGGCCGGGAGAGAGGGAAGGGATGGTGGTGGGGGCAGGCGTGGAAAGTGGGGAGTGAAACTGGGGTGGGGGGATTATCAGGGGAGAGAGAGAGAATGGACACGGTTGGGTAACAGGGGGTGGAGTTAGAAGAGGGGGACGGGTGGAGTCGAGGAGTTAAGGAGGAAGATTGCAGAGGAGGGTGGGGTGGCTGTGGAAGAAAGGTCTTGTGGGCAGGTGCCAGGGGATTGTGGGCGAAGGTGGGGGGGGAGGGGTCAGCTGATGGGGAAGCTTTGGCCAAGGCTGTGTGGGCTGGGGAAGGAAAAGTTTAGTGTAGCACAGGGAGGTGAGGGGGGTTGGGCAGGGTGAGAAAGGAGGGAGTGGTGTTGGGGCGGGGGCAGACATATGCGAGTGAGGTGGAAGGTTTGGCCATGCGGGGTGACCAGGGAGCGGGGGGGGGGGGGTAGGGTTGGGGGGGTACTGAGAGAAGGTTGTGTGGGAAGGGGAGGGGGAATGGGAGAGAGTGAAGGAGGTTCTACAGTGTTGGAAGCAGAGGGGGCAATCTGTGGTGTGAAAGTGGGAGGTGGCACTGGTAGGGAGATAGGAGGCTGGGGAGGAGCGGTGGGCTTCTGGTTCCTGATGCACCAGACGGCTCATCTGGCCTTGGAATTATTTGGCATAGTTGAGGACTAGGTTAGGAGCGGGAGGGTTGAATAGATTCAGGCTCAAATGGGCTGCACACAAAGAACAGCTACCTTGCAGAATTAGGTTTGATGCAGAAATAGCTACTTTGCACAATTGGGCTAAATGTAAGGTATGACTGACTGACACAGGAGGACTAAAGGCAAGATAAGGCTACCTTACACAAATAGGCTGAGTGCAAAAATGTGGCTACCTTACACAAATAGGCTAAATTCAGAAAGTGTAAACCTTAAACAAATAGGTTGATACCAGATACGGCTAATTTACTGAGATAGGTTGAGTGTAAGATAAGGCAACTATAGACCCTTAGGCTGAGTACAAAATAAGGCTACCTTACACAAAGTGGCTAAGGGGCTAACTGCAAGATATGGCTGACTAACGCAGATGTGCTAAAGCAAGGTAAGGCTACCTTACACAAAATGCATTAAATGCAAAGTGTGTCTACCTTAAACAAGTAGGCTAAATGCAAGATAAGGCTAATTTACACAGATAGGCCAACTGGAAGATATAGCTGACTAATGTAGATGGGTGTCGCGACTGTGCTACTGGAGCATCAATGGGCACCTATTGTGGAATATATGGTACTCGATCATAACCATAAACCTTCCCGCACAATACCTATTCATATTTTTGTCTTTACTTTCCATTTACAAGACTTTGGCACTTCCTTATTTAATTTCACACACTACATGTCTCATAATGCACTTTGTGGCAGTTCCCATTCCGTGGCTATTCATATAAAGCAGTCTTAGAACTACAATCCCCAGAAACCTTAGAGATCAGTGCTGCTTTCACTTTCCCAGGACCAGAGAGGAAGGAGGCAAATTACTTTCAGGTGTGCTGCTCCAGGTGCTGCTAATTAGCCTGCTTCCGTACGGGGCGAGTCATTATTTAAGCAACTTCCTGCAGGAGCACAGGTCTCTTAACTTTGAGCTCGTTTCCAGCCCTTTGTTGCTTTGATCCTCGGATTTCTGTTGTTTCCAGAACCTGCCCCTGTTCCAGAGCCCTGTGCTCCCTGCATTGTGGCCCTGCTCCTCTGCCTTGACCCCCCTGCCTTTTGCCCGGCACCTCTGTGCTTCCTACAGTGCAGCCCCGCTCCCCTGCTTGCAGTCCTCTGTTACCTGTCTATAGCCCCTTGTGCTCAAACAGTAATTATCTTGTTCCCTGCCTGCAGTTCCTTTTTCTGTGCCCATTACCCATGTTATCTGGCTTTAGCTTTCTTGATTATTCAGTCCTGCCCTTGTATCCCACTTTAGAGTTACAGTTCCTTGTTTTTGTGTTTGAAGTCCTACCCTTATTCCATTTCAGATTTTCTGTTCCTTGCTACCAACCTGCAGTTTCCAGTCTCCTTTTCCCTGCACTTAGATTCTAGATTTCTTGCTTTTCTTCTTTCTTCCGGTTCTCTGTCCTGAACCTTGCTCACTTTGAATTCTATTTTTTCCTGGATATTTCTGTTACAGTTCTCGTCTTCACTTGTGCCTTGTGTAATTCCTTTTTTCGGAGTTTGGCTGCTGGGGTTCCAGCAGGCAATCTCTGCCCCTTTCCTTTGCTGCGTTTCAGTATTGTACCATGTGTCATCGTTAAAAGTGTGCTGGTTCCTGTTTCAGGAGGTAGTCATTGTTCAGCTCCTGCTGGACCCGTACAGGCTTCAGTGTTGTGAGTACGGTTTCCATGCCTTAAGGACCAGACACAGACACCCACTTCTGCTGCTCCTTTCCATGAGCTTTCAGAGTGGGGCCCTGTAATAGTAACCTGCTCAGAAGGCTGGAGTTTCCCTGGTTCTGTGGGAAACTCTTCCCCCATTCTGCTTACATTCCAAGAGGGAACTTAATGTGTTTGTTTAACTTGTACTGTCTGCCCTTTTATGTTCACTGCCTTTGTTGCCTATCCTTTCTTGTCTGCAGGACTCCTTGCACTCCTGCTTCTTGTGTACTTTTCTCCCTTCAGCTTTGTGGGCATGTCTTTACCGGCAAGCCCCTCTGACAATGGGCTAAATGCAAGATAAGGATACCTTTCACAAATAGGCTAAATGCAAGATAAGGCTAACTTTCAGAAATAGACTAAATGCATGATAAGGTTAACTTTCACAAATAGGCTAAATGCAAGATATGGCTGACTAACACAGATAGGCTAACTGCATGTGGCTATAAGATGTTAGGTAATAAGAGTGGTGGGGTTTTATTGGAGTGCAATAATGGCTGTAATCCATGTCCACACCACACTTACTTTAAAGGTCGCTGATGTTTGACTGTTGCAGGCTTCCCAGGTGAACACGGGCAAACACGGACTGGGACTGCTTGGTCAGGAACTGCCCTTTACCTTGAGGCCCTTAGCCATGGACTGCCTGGGCAGGGTTTGCCTTGGAAGGATGTCTTAAAAGGGCTGCACAGCCCAACCAGTTTTCAGGGGGGGGGGGCAATGGGAGGCGGGAGGGAGAAAGGAAAGCAGGAGGCGGGGGGGGAAAGTGTGTGGGGAGGCGGACAAATGCCAAAACTGGCAAAAATGATTGTTAAATAAACACATGCTGGCTGAGGGAGCTGGCACCGAAGGATGTGGATCAGCACTTACCAGTGGATCCAGGTGGCAAAAAGTGGCTGAAGGCAGCTATCGCAGAGCTTAGACCCTCGTGTGTTGATCAGTTGGGCCAATGGCCAGTCGGCGGTTGGAGCGGGATGGGAGGCGGTAGGGAGAAAGGAAAGCAGGAGGCAGACTCGGTACAGTGCGGGAGGCAGGCAAACGTTGAAACCGGTCAATAGGATTACATTAAAAAAAACAAACGCAGGCATGGGAGCTGGCACTGGAGGAGGAGGATCAGCACTTACCAGAGGATGCAGGTGGCAAAATAAAAGGAAACAAAAAGGAGGAATTCCTTTCTTACCTTATTAAGGTAAACCCCCTCCTGTGCCCTTTGAGATCCTCTTGTACATCAGCTTGTTAAGCCTGTTGCTCCTACAGTGGTCTCTCAACTCGCTATTCTCTTCAACCTGTCCTTTCATTCTGCCTACTTCCCTGTCATTTTAAAATGACCATGGTTATCCCTCTCCTAAAAAGAAAAGGGGGGTGGGTTATTCAAACTTGACAGCCAACTTTCATCCTGTATCACTTCTCAATCATTACACTAAGCCGTTGGAAAGAGTTGCATTCAACCTCCTTACCAACATTCTTGACACGCATAACCTTTGTGACCCTGTTCAAGCAGGCTTCCGCTCCTGCTATCCTACTAAGACATCTCCTATCCGTTTCTCCAAATCTATTAACACTGCTAAACATTTCAACCTATCATCAATCCTAATCCTCCTTGACTTATCTGCTGCCTTTCATACCATTGACCACTCCAATGTCCTTGCTACTCTTGAGTCTTACCTGGCACCTTGCCAATTCTCTGTTTCCTGGAACCACACCTCCTCGCAACTCACCCCTCTCACAGTGGTGTCACCCACTCTCTGTATTGGGACCACTTCTGTTCACATTGTACACCTCTGCTCTTGGGGCTCTTATTTCCTCCTTTGGGTTCTCGTACCAACTCTTTGGTGATAACACTCAAATCTTTTTCTCCTTTCCTGATTTCTCATCGGACGTATCTATTAAAATCTCCAACTGTCTCTCTGCTATTAAATACTGGATGGCGTTGCACTCTTATGTTAAACTTTTCTAAAACTGAAATGCTTTTCTTTCCTTCAAAATCCTCTCTCTCCTCCACTGCCTATTCAGTTCCCACCTGACACTCTTCCCTACTCCTCAGCGAGAATCCTTGGTGTCACCTTTGATTCTTCACTCACCTTTAGCTCTAAAACCACAACAGTACCTCGCCTCAACCTCCTAAATATCAGGAAAATCAAGCACCTCCTTCCCTTCAAAACCGCCAAACATCTGATAACCACTCTTACCTTATTGTGCCAGTGCCCTCTTAGATCTTCCTAACTCTTCATTCTCCCCATTATCAAGATAGTTAACTTTGCAACCAGGACTTTCTTTGAGCTCCCTCTCTTCACCCTTACTTCCTCCGATCACCATCGATCCACCTGGCTAACCATGCAAAACCAGGACAAAATCAAATTTCTCCTACTAGTACATAATTCCATCCATGGTAAAGCACCCCCCATATCTATCCTCTTCTATCAGCTTCTACAAACCCGCTCTCAACCTTCAGTCTGCCTCCATTGCCATCCCTGTGGCAACTCACCTGCCCCGTGCCTCGTTTCTGCTCTTTCACTTTTCTTGCTCCACTCACTTGGATCTCTCTCCCCACTGAAATTCGAAACACTGCCCACACAGATGTATTAAAAAAAACTGAAAGCCCACCTCCTCGCTTCTGAGCTATCCTCTTAACTCTGCCCTCAAATTGTCATGATGCCCGCTCCCGGGGAGCCGGTTCAAGCCCTGCGTCCCCGAAAGCGGACATCCAGTCCCCAAGGAAGGACCCAGCAACCCCATATAGGGGCCCTTTGGACAGTGTCCTGGCGCCTATGGCGCCAGGCTCATAAAAGACATCAGTCCTGGCGCCATAGGCGCCAAGCACATTATGGAATTGCTTGGGTGCACTTACCTGATGCAGACCATGCTGCAGGATCCCGGCCTCCTTGAGGCCTGAAAGGAACTACTTTACCTGTGGGACTAATTTACCATCCGGGCGTGGTCGGGGAAGGATACATACCTGATTGGAGGAAGGATACATACCTGGAACTTCTTCCAAGGCTATTTAAACCCCACCCGAACAGCCACACGTGCTTCGCGTTGTTCTACATCTAGCAGCTGGACGCTCACCGTGTCTGCTCCTGCATCCTGACTTCTGCCATGCCTGCCAGCATCCTGGATCACCTGCAAAGGAAGAGAAGAAGAGAACAGAAGAAGGAAAAGTCCTTACCTGCTAAATCCGCATCCCGGAGACATCTCGCCGACAATCCTGAAAAGGAAGACTTTTATTTAAAAGCTCATCGCGTCGATCGCTGCGGCCCCGCATTCCACTCACCTTTACAGGGCGCCTCCATGTTCAGCAGCGATCATCCGCATTCGCAGTCACGCCCCAGCGCCTAGGGAGAAAAAGACCAGAACAAAAGGTGAGAGAGAGAGAAGGGAATAAGGAAAGCTAAATCTCCATGTTAAGACTTACCTGTTGATTCATTCCCTCTTCATTTCGCGTCCGTGCCGCATCCTGGCATTTCCGGACCCCGGCCCCTAAGAGGAAAAAGACACTAGCATTAGTACATTAATGCATGGACACAAGGGGAACCTCTTATAAAAAAAAAAACTTACCTGGAAGCCAAGCAAGTTTGGTTCTCACCAATCCGAAAATCCAGCGAAGTAACTGGATACCAACACGCCCCTGCATCAGAAGCAGGATGGAGAGCTCGTCCTTCCAGACCCTAAGGTGAGACGCTGCGAGGAATCACAGAAGGGTTTCGAGGAGGGTGAGAGGGGAAAGTGGGAGGCTGATTGCATTACCCCGCAGACAGTTAATCCCCTATTTTCGCCTACAGAAGGATACTTCTGCGAGCCAGACAAGCCAGATTTGGGTGCCCGGTCCAGTCCGTCTTCCGAACCCTGCGCATCACCTTAGAAGAGGTCACAGCAGCGCGAACCAGGCCAGCGCCTCCGTGGGAGTCAGGTGAGCGTTACAGAACCCGAAGCCTTCCTACAAATTCCCACCCAGGCGCTATGGAAAGTTCTGAGACTGATCAGTTGGCCCTATTACTGGGGGAATTACGGGCCGAAGTACATGCCGCTCGTCAAGAGACTAATGCCCTCAGGAGGGAATTAATAATATCAAAGGAAAGAACTGATGACCTGGCCAGACAGCTTTTGCAAGGTCAAGCTGGGCAAACTCCTCTACCCGGTTCCGGAGGGAACCCCGCTCCTGTGGTTTCCAGTAACCCTGTGCAGATTAATCTACCTGGAAACATGCCGCTGGCCCCACCCGAACGCTTTGCTGGGGACCCCAAACGATTCGCCGTATTCATGAATCAGTGTCATTTGCACTTCCTATGCAGACCTGGGGCCTTCCCTAATGATCAGACCTAGGTAGCCTTTGTATTGTCATATCTCAGCGGCTGCGCTGCCGATTGATCAGTTCCACTGGTTACTCAAGATGACCCGATTCTCTGTGATTTTCAAAGGTTTCAAGCAAGCATGGAAAGGTTATTTGCTCAACACTCTCAGGGGCAGGCTCTGGATGACGAACTTCTATCCCTGTGACAGGGTAATCAGGACCTCCTATCCTATATTGCAACCTTTAATAGACTAATTGTGGAAACGGGATGGCCAGAGGATAAAAGAGTCACGTTGTTTTATCGAGGCCTACGCGGAGAACTTAAAGATGTCTTGGCCCAAGTTGTAAATCCGCCCCAAGAATGGACAGAGTATATAGACTTAGTGGTCCAATTGGATCACAGACTTCAAAACAGAAAAGCAGATCGGTCCAGGTTTGAGACCCGGGTGTTGGTCAAGACCCATGCTATAATCCCAAGGGAGTTGATGTCTCTGAGCCTATGCAAATTGGAGGGGTTAAAGGACCCTTAACTCAAAAGGAACGTGAAAGGAGGCGGCAGTTAAAATTATGTCTTTATTGTGGGAATTCTGGTCACTTTCTATGAGATTGCCCGGCAAAACCGCCCCGAAAGGCGGTAGGAGCCGCTGATAAAAACCATGAAGACTCTGTTTCGGGAAAGGACTCCGCCCGACAAGTGTAGGGGCCCGCTTGCCGAGCTTGAAAACTAACTCTCAGACCTCGCATTTCATTGTGCCAATGGTTCTCGTAGATCCAGAACAGCCTAAGCGGTTGCATGCAATAAAGGCATACATCGATAGTGGGGCTATTGGAAACTATGTGGATCGTGAATTGGTCTCTAGGATTAACCTCCCTCTCCGTCCTAAAACCAGCAAAGATGTCATCACCACAGTCGATGGAACTGAAATTGCCTCTGGACCGGTAACACATTCCACTACTGAGGTGACTCTTATTGGTCCCGATGGCCATCGAGAGGGTGTTGTGTTTGATGTAATCAAGGCTCCACAGTTTCAGGTTATTCTTGGAATCCCTTGGTTAGAGACGCATAATCCTCGAATTGATTGGCGAGCTAAGAGAATAACCTTCCCGGATTGTACACAAACCTGCTACCCAGAAAACCTGAAGATTAATCTAGCATCTGTAACCTCTGCCTCCATGCAACTACCTCCGGAATACCAAGACTTTCAGGACGTCTTCCAAAAGGAACAGGCCAACACGTTACCTCCTCACAGATCGTACGATTGCCAAATCGATCTGGTGCCCGGTGCACAACCCTCTTGTAGCAGGATTTATGCCCTTACCGAACCTGAGAATCTGCATTTGAGACAATATTTGGATCAAAACGTAGCTAATGGTTTTATTCGCCCGTCAAAGTCCCTGGCATCCTCGGCTTTGTTCTTCGTGCCCAAAAAAGAAGGCGACCTTAGAACTTGTATCGATTACCGCACATTGAACCAGATAACGGTTAAAAACCGTTATCCTCTGCCTCTGATCCCTGAACTCCTTGACCAGGTGAAGGACGCTTGCATATACACCAAGTTAGATCTCTGGGGGGCTTATCATCTGGTACGAGTTAAAGAAGGCGACGAATGGAAAACTGCCTTCTGTACTAAATACGGATTATTCGAGTACCAGGTGATGCCTTTCGGATTGTGTAGCGCGCCGGCTGCCTTCCAATACTTCATGAATGATGTCCTTCGGGAACTCATCGATGTTTGTTTTGTCGTATATATCGATGACATTCTGGTGTACTCCTCTTCGGAATCTGATCACAGAAAACACGTCAGGGCAGTGCTTGAAAAACTGCGCCAACACAAACTATTTGCTAAATTGGAGAAACGTGTTTTCCATACCACAGAAGTCAAGTTTCTAGGTTTCATCCTGACACCTAAAGGAGTCCGAATGGACTCAAGAAAAGTGGATGCCATCCTCAAATGGCCATCACCTAGCTCTGTAAAAGGGGTTCAAAGCATGCTCGGCTTTGCCAATTTCTATCGCAGGTTTCCCCCGGAACTTTCACGCGTGGTACAACCCATTACTGCACTCTTGAGGAAAAATAAACGTTTTGAATGGTCTGAAGAAGCCGAGCAGGCCTTTCAGGATTTAAAAGCTAAGTTTACCTCCGCACCTATATTGAAACACCCGCGTCCAGATCTCCCTTATGTCGTCGAGACTGACGCATCCAGCTTAGCCATGGGAGCTGTCCTGTCCCAAAGAGATCCCGAAACCAACCAACTGCATCCCGTAGCATTTTGGTCCAGAAAATTCTCGGCACCCGAGGTTAATTATGCAATCACGGACAAAGAACTGTTAGCCATTAAGTCCGCTTTTAAAGCCTGGCGGCATTATCTGCTTGGCGCTCAACATACCATCACAGTGATCACTGATCACCGGAATTTACAGTATTTGAAAACCGCCAAGGCTCAGTCATCACGGCAGCTCCGATGGGCTTTGTTTTTCGCTGAATTTGATTTCGTGATTACCTATCGACCTGGCTGCAAGAATGGCAAAGCAGACGCCTTATCCCGAATTGGAATGGGAGAATCTGATACAAACTCAGAACCAGTACCAATAATTCCCGAACAGAGGATTCTAGGCATGACTTCGTTACAGACGCTTGAAGACATTCAAGCCAGAGTGAAACAACTCCTGGACCCTACAACCTTACAGGATTGGATACAAAAGGGATCAGACTTTACCATAGATAATGGTTTACCTTACTTCCAAGGACGCTTATTCCTGCCACATAAGGAATTACACGAACTAGTTATTTCCGGTTATCATGATCCATTAATAGAGGGACACCCCGGTATTGCCAAGACGGAGGAAAAGGTGAAACGACAATTTTGGTGGCCCTCTTGGCGAAAAGATGTTAAATCTTTTGTGATGTCCTGTGGTGTTTGCGCCCAAAATAAAAGTCAAAAGAAAAGACCAGCCGGTCTCCTTCAACCTCTAGACATACCGCCAGCACCCTGGCACACCCTATCAATGGATTTTATTACGGACCTGCCTCCTTGTTCGGGGTACAATACTATTCTGGTAATTGTGGATTTGTTTTCCAAAATGGCCCACTTTATTCCTTTGAAAGGTTTACCTTCAGCTTCTGTCCTAGCCAAAGAATTCCTCGAAAATATTGTTCGGCTTCATGGATTCCCATCTATACTAATCTCTGACCGGGGAAGCCAATTCATTTCCCACTTCTGGCGCAAATGTTGTCAAATGGCGCAGATCGACGTAAGATTATCGTCCAGTCACCACCCTCAGACCGATGGTCAGACCGAGAGGACAAATCAGACCCTTGAGCAATACTTACGGTGTATGTTACAGCAATCTGAAAGCAACTGGAAAGACATGCTTTGGATAGCTGAATACGCATATAATAATTCGGTACACTCGAACTGGCCACAGTCCTTTTTATACTTTGTTTGGGCATCACCCTCGAACCTCAAACCTTGACTCGCCTCAGAACCTCGGAATGCCTGCAGTAGAACATCTGCATTCTACAATTACCCAAGCCTTCAAAGAGGCAACTACGCATTTACAACAAGCCAAGAGAAAATACAAGGAGAATGCTGATCTACATCGGAGTGAAGCACCTCCGTATCAGATTGGGGATCAAGTGTGGTTAGCTACCAGACATTTACCACTCAAAGGGCCTCAAACTTTTAACCCAAAATATGTGGGACCTTATTCTATTATGGCAATAATTAACCCAGTGGCTGTTAAACTTGATTTACCAGCTAGTATGCGAATTCACCCTGTTTTTCATGTGTCACTTCTGAAACCAGTGGTACCCGGAACCCGACTACTCAAACTTTCAGAACCTATTCTAAAAGATGGGGAGCCCGAATTCGAAGTGAAGAACATTTTAGACTCAAAAATGTTTAGGTCAAAACTGTTGTACCTAATTGATTGGAAGGGGTACGGACCTCAGGAGAGGTCGTGGGAACCCAGCGACCATGTGCATGCACCTCAATTAGTCAGGAAATTCCACCGACTCTTCCCAGACAAACCAAAACCCCCGGAGGGAACAACCTTGGGAGGGGCCTTGGGGGGGGGGGGGGGGAGTGCTGTCATGATGCCCACTCCCGGGGAGCCGGTTCAAGCCCTGCGTCCCCGAAAGCGGACATCCAGTCCCCAAGGAAGGGCCCAGCAACCCCATATAGGGGCCCTTTGGACAGTGTCCTGGCGCCTATGGCGCCAGGCTCATAAAAGACATCAGTCCTGGCGCCATAGGCACCAGGCTCATTATGGAAGTGCTTGGGTGCACTTACCTGATGCAGACCATGCTGCAGGATCCCGGCCTCCTTGAGGCCTGAAAGGAACTACTTTACCTCTGGGACTAATTTACCATCCGGGCGTGGTCGGGGAAGGATACATACCTGATTGGAGGAGGGATACATACCTGGAACTTCTTCCAAGGCTATTTAAACCCCACCCGAACAGCCACACGTGCTTCGCGTTGTTCTGCATCTAGCAGCTGGACGCTCACTGTGTCTGCTCCTGCATCCTGACTTCTGCCACGCCTGCCAGCATCCTGGATCACCTGCAAAGGAAGAGAAGAAGAGAACAGAAGAAGGAAAAGTCCTCACCTGCTAAATCCGCATCCCAGAGACATCTCGCCGACAATCCTGAAAAGGAAGACTTTCATTTAAAAGCTCATCGCGTCGATCGCTGCGGCGCCGCATTCCACTCACCTTTACAGGGCGCCTCCATGTTCAGCAGCGATCATCCGGATTCGCAGTCACGCCCCAGCGCCTAGGGAGAAAAAGACCAGAACAAAATGTGAGAGAGAGAGAAGGGAATAAGGAAAGCTAAATCTCCATGTTAAGACTTACCTGTTGATTCATTCCCTCTTCGTTTCGCGTCCGCGCCGCATCCTGGCATTTCCGGACCCCGGCCCCTAAGGGGAAAAAGAGACATCAGCGTTAATGAGCGAATGAAAAGACATTACCAAAAAACGATCTACCCATTCTCAAACCTGGTCATCACTCTGCTTGAACTCTCCCCTTTGCAAGGGGCTTGCTGCTTCCCGTTTATCTGATGTTCTGCATTCTGTATGCTCCTTTGTGATCAAAAGAGCTCACTTTTTTCTGTATCCTGTATGTATGTTTACATGGAATTAAATAAAAAGCGCTAGCATAAAGGAGGTTGACGCACTGTGAGGTTGAGGGGAGCTTAACATCCAAGTGCAACGAGGTTAGTGGAAAGAGAGATTGTTTATTTATTTTATTTCTAAAGTGCTGGAACAAATGCCCATGGATATAGTAGCGCTAAACAAAGACAAACGAGAAACATCAAGAGGTGTCAGTCAGTGAGGCAGTCTGATTTCGAGGTATCAACCAAAAAGGATGGTTTTTAGGCCACGCTTGAAGACCGCTAAAGGAGAGCATGCCCTTAGGTCAGTGTGCAGTCATAAAGTTGAAAAAATAATGTCGAATTACAAAAAAGTAGAAAACTTAATGTGGAAAAAAATAAATTCGAATGCTTTATTTTTTTATTTGTTTTTTTTTTGGTTTCTGCATGTAAAAAAAAGGTCACCCCCCGCCCCATTTCGAATAAAAAACGTAGTTAAAAAAGACATTCAAATTTTTTTTCCCACATTATTTTTTTGACTTTATGACTTTCCACATTATTTAATTCGACTTTATGACTATAAACCCCTTCCAACATCTTGGTGTTGCGAAGGGAAAGGATCCTACAGTGACAAGTGATCATTTCATCATTTGGACTTTGAGGTTTGGAAGAGGCAGGAGTTATTCAACCTAAGCGTTCTCCAATTAGGAAGCCATGACAACCTTCCTGATAGATAGCCTGGGCTTTTCCCATCTAGACAGGTAGATGTAATACACAGAGTCCGAAATGTGATGTGCCTGTCAATGGACAGCCGTTGCAAGCATCCCCTGGCGTCTTGATCAGATCTACGCAATCTTACTCAGCTGGGCTACCGTACCAGTGATCATGATCTCTGTTTTGGCGTTGTTCAGTGCCAGCCCAATATCAATCATCCAGATGTGGATAAGGCCATAAATGGAATTGATTGTATTGGTGTCAAGACTATGATTGACTGAGAGTGGAATGAGACACTGTGTCATCAGCAAAGTTGGCGTACACTACGCCCTCTGCATCCAGCACCTCAAAAAGAGGAAGATTAAATATGTAAAAGTGAGGGACACACAGGACCCCTGAGGCACTTCACAGGATATTAAGCAGCCATCAGCCATGATATTCTTTTGGTAGACTCTAGCCGTGCGGTCCGTCAAAAAGGAATGTACCCAACTGGAAGCCTCACTAGAAAAGGAGGCACAGTTTTGCAATATGGCTATAAGAATAGAGTGGCCTAGTAAATCAAAAGCCACTGTCCTGTCCACGAGCATCAGCAGTGAGGTTTTCCCTTTATCACAGTAGTGCATGATATTCGCCTTAAGGTCCAATAATGTGGACTCTGCACTATGAGCACATCTGAAACCTGACAGTTTCAGGCCTAGTGTGTCATGACGACTTAGGAAGTCTTGTATCTGTAGGTGAGCGGCCTTATCCAGAATCTTTAGTAGAAACTGTGTATTAGTAATGGGGAGTTAGTTGCCTGTAAGGTTTGGATCCAGGGAAGGCTTTTTTTAGTAGGGGAGAGAGCCAAGCCTGTTTGATGTCTGGTGGAACGGGGTGCGAGCTGTACGGCGCATGATTTGACAATGGATGCCGGACAAATGTCACCCCTGCAATTTGTAGGTTTGGTTCTTTCAAGTAGAACTAGAATTTTTTGCTTCTGATACATCCCTAAATTTAAACTGGGCTTGTGGGATGTCAGCTCTCAGAAGCTTTGTAGTGACGATAGATCTATCCAGAGTGCTTACATTATATAAATTGATCATTTCAGTTTTGTGCAGCATAACTTTTTGGATAGTGGTACACCAATTGGAATCTTTAGTGATAGAGGAGATGATGGGTCAGGGATCTTCCAACTATATCAGGATTTTAAATAATTCCTTGGTGTTGGGAGTTGCCTCCTTAATTCTTTTCATATGATGATTTCTTTGCTTTGCAAATGGCCAGTTTGTGTGCCTTGGTAGCACAAGCATAGTTGATTTTGTCTTCTAGTGAGTTGGTCTTTTTCCAGAGAGGTAGAGGTCTGGTTTTACTGAGTTTCAGTTTCTGGATTTCAGCTGAATATCAAGTTTTTGAGGCTTGACTTTTCACCATCCTTCTTTTCTGTGGTGCAAGGCTATTCATGACGTGGGACATCATAATTTGGTAGGCCTCAGCCAACTTGAAGGCTGAGTCATAATTCTAGAGTTGGTTATGTAGGGGCAACGTCTGGATTCATTTGAAGAATACAAGGGCAAATTTAATGAAGGAGCAATTGTGAATGGACCAGCATCCCACACAGAGGTGCATGGCGGTGGGTGAAGAATGCAGGTGGTTAAAGATTGGGCTGGTAGCAGAGTTAAGTAGATCATCCAGTGGGGTAATGGAGTAAAGTGGGAGTCCCATAAAGAGGCTGGAGCAGTAATCCAACCTACTGAGGAAAAAAACCGATAGAAATTAGTCTTGATGGAGCGTAAGGTGAGAAAGGGGCTAACTTTACAAATGTAATGGTTAATCCTTGCAGCCATAGTGGTAGACGTTGTGAATAATTGTAGTTTCAGTTCACTGTGAAAGAGAACTCTCCTGCCACATCACCTAAATTGTGAACCAAAGAGAATAGAGTGAGGGGTAAAAAAGCGCTCAGGTGAACGGCGTTGGAGGCCAAGAGCTAGATTACCTCGGCTTTGGATGAAGTGAGCATTAGACAGCAAAATCCCATCCAGTGATGAATGATGGTCAGGCAGTCAGTGAAGAAAGAAGAATGTTCCTCTGTGAAGAAAGGGAAAGGAGAAAAAGATGTGTGTTTCATCAGCAAAATGGTAATACCACAACTTAGAGGATGAGATTAGTTTTCTTAGGTGCAAGGTTTATTGAATGAAAATGAGAGGACCAAGGACAGACCCTAGAGGGGGCCCTGACTGGTAGAGGATTAGTAGAAGAAGTTCCAGCATTCCAGATAGGTAGGAGCCAATCCAGGGAGGGGCAGTTGCCTTGAAGCCAAGGACCAAGAGAATCGTGAGGTAGGATGAGTGCCTAGTGGTATTAAATGCAGCTGAGAGATCAAGAAGGATGAGGATAGAATAATGGAGGGTATGGTTAGTAGTAGTAAGAGAGGTAGAACCATGGCCGAGCATTGCTGCTTCCATAGAATGCAGGCTGCAGAGCCCACACTTGAGTGGGTCATTGATTCTGTGCTGTTAGGAAGATTGTAAGCCCAATTTCCAGATCCCACACATACAAATGTATTTGGTTTAAAAGGTGCTTCCTCTGAGATATCCCTACTCTTCAAATTGTGACAGTGCTGTGCAATTAAGGCAGCTTTTGAAGAGGTAATGAATGCTTTAAAGGTACAGTAAACTCTTTTGATAAGTGTTGTATGTGTGCAGAAGGAGCCAACGGACCAGATGGGTTCATGTTTCATGTTGTAGGTATCAACTTTTATTTTCCACCAAAGAATACACCTACCAATCCCTTACTGTAGGCGTAGTTGCCCTGTCTCCAACAAAAACTAAGGAACTGTCAAGCTGTCTGTTAACTTAATGTCCACAGTTCTGTCAAAACCCTACTTCTAACCCTAACACTAAAAAGAAAGAGACTTAATGAGACACAAAAGTTCTTTCATCAAGAGAACGGCTCCCTTCACTTGGTGTGTTAAAAGTAAAATCTATATCGATCTTCATCAGTGGGAATGACTCCTTTCCACTGGTTTTAGCTCCACCAAGCTTTATTACAAGTTCCAGCAAACTACACCAGGAGGAATGACTCCCTCCCCCTGGTGGTGGTTTTTCACAAAGAGCAACACAAAACAAAGTTCAAAGAAACTTCACCAGGGGGAATGACTTCTTTCCCCCTGATTTCTGGTTTCACACTATGTCAAATGGAGCCAAGAGGATTGACTCCCTTCCTCTGGCTCCAGGGTATGTGTTTTTCTCCAGATACCCCTTTTGATTCTCCCAATCCTCTCCTAAACTGTTTGGTTCCCAGATCCGATTTTGGTTTCCAGACTCCCTAGGACAACCCAGCTGCCTTGCTTGCTAAGTCTGGCCTTGTCGGATGCAATGATTACCACAATCAACTTTACCCTTATTTCAGTCGCCGACACTGGTTTTGGTTCTTGAACTTGCACTTTGTTATTCGTTATTATAGTTTGGGATCCAGACCCTTGGTTTGCTTCCCACCTCTGTCCTCTTGGCTGCCTCGCTTGCCAAGTACTGACATGAGGAGGAATGCCCCAATTGTTAGCTCCGTACAGACCCTTCGCCTCCTGTACTTTCCAGCCCCCACCAGTCCTGTAGCGGCTCCTGTTAAAGCCTTTCCAGGATGCTCGGCCTGTTCTTCTTGGGTTGCTTTCTCTGTCTTTGATCTTCGCGGGCATCTCTGGGTCAAGGTGCCCTCAGCTTGCCGATCTCTCGCCCGGCCGTTTTACCTGCAGTCTGGGCGCTCCTTCGCTGGTCTGCACCACTGTCTCCCAGCCTTCTATCACCTTCTGGATACCGTTGGGTAAAGGGTCCTGTTGTTGCATGGGCTCCGGGAGCAGACTGCTCTTCACTCTGTTCTGGGCTTCTCGGCATCGCCTTGCTTCTTCCCAGGCTTCACGGCTTCTCCTCCTGGTTGGCTGTGTCCTTGATTCTGTAAGTCCTTCCTCAGTTTCCTTTAAATTGGGCTGTTCCCGTCCCAGCGTAACATCAATCTGGTGGATAGATGCTGAGGAAACACTTTTCACGATTCCCTGTGGTATACTTGTTTTCTTCTTCGGCTCAGTCCTTTTAGTACTCTTAAAGAAAAAAATAGAATTAGCTAACAGGTCTAGTTTATATTCCTTAAAGGAATGGTTCGGTCAAAATTTTTTATTGCCCCTACGGGTCGGCCATGTGTTTTTAAGCCTAAGTCGCTCGATTTTAGAAAAATTTCCTATGGACCTTACCCGAGTTTTTGTCCATTAAACGCACGCGAAAACAGGCATCAGGGAGCTGCCATTTTGTGATAATCCTATCATTTCTCCCATCGCCCTGGCTGACCTGCTTTTGCGGCACTAAATCATATCCCCCGCCCCTGAGCCTGTCATCAGCAGACGCGTACCGCCCATTTCACAACGCCAAAGCACGTCTCGTGTCAACATTTGCTGCGCTTCGGCTAATGACGTGTCACCATGGGAATGGCAGGACGCCTCTTTACTCAATAAGTATAAACAGACTGTTTCACAACACACAGCAGCAGATTTTCGATTCCATTCCTCTTTCTGTGTTACTTTGAGTATTCTGTGTCTCGTTTCTGTGCTCTGGTCAGCTACCTTCGTTGCTTGTAGCCCGTGTGAACAGATACCAGTACCACCGCTATAAATTATTTTAGTTTAACACACAATGGCTACAATAATGCCCTACATGTACGAGCCCGAGTATACCGAGGAGGAACTACTGGAAAGGGAAACACGCGAAAACGATGGGTCTTCGGACGGCAGTTAGGAGGACGATTCAACAGCTGAAGAGCTTGGACCTAGTCGCATGGACGGTGTTTCCACCTGGTGAACATGCAGTCGGTGCGAGCTAATGCCAACCGAGGACGAGAACTGCTGCTGCTGTGAAACTTGGGATGTGTGGCCTACATTTCGGAAGGCGAGCCACGACCGCAATGCATCACCGAGCTGCCAGACTTCAGGGCAGCCTGCCAGACACGGTCCATGTTGAGGATAATGATGGTGCTTATGCACGAACTTCACGCAACTGTTCGTCCTCGTAATCCGAGTAACGAGTAAGTATACTCTGCTTGTCATGCCACTCCTATTTCATGGTCTTCTACTATATCCAAAGTTACATATACATATCATTGTAATGCATGAAAGTCGTTCAATAGTGTGCAGTGTCTAGATAGCATTTGTCCGAGCAGAATGCCATTAGTTATAAGAATTGTCATTGACAACAAACGTTTATTAAACTTATCTTGGTCATTTAAAAACAGTTTGTTTCATTCCTTTTCACAGGTGGTACAGGCTGGTGGCCTATCGTTCCTTTATATGGTGGCTTCACGGGAGGCTTGGACACCGCGTTCTAAGAGTGATACCCGCCTGTGCCGTTCGTGCCATAAGAGAAACGTTCCCGAGTGACAGTGGTCAGTACAGGGGATTTTCTCTCGCTGTGCTGCAACCTGAACTGTACAATGTTTAAAGTCTTGTATTTTTGTGTCATCAAAATAAGAAACACCACATATATTTTAACAACGGTTGTTTCGATTTTTTAAATGAATCAAGTGTGTCTCCATTCAAGGATGGACGTCAGACATCTGTGCTCGGAATGGGTGAAGTTCAGGTCGCTGTGAAGCGGGGTGGTCACTATCTAAGCTAACAATATATTATCAATAATGCATGCACTAAATAACACTTGTTCAAAGTCTTTCAGTCGGTTATGTCTAGTCACACATATATCTATACTATCAATTAACATTGGATTATACAGGCCTTAGGTCAAGGGTCTTGACCACTATAATACACTGTTTGAAGTGTGGGTCTGTGCTCACAAGAATCTCCGATATGTGGCATTTGTTATTGAAAGGCAACGATATACTGCAGTAGGGGTCTAATGTTAGTTGGGGATCTGCTAGGTGGGCATCATGGCGTGGTTAGTGGTCTGGCACATGAAGAGAATACCTTGCAGGGACACAGGGTCAGAATGGCAGTAAGTTTCCACTGGCGAGGGTGCGTGGGCAAGGACACGTTTGTGGAGATGAACGAGCTATGCGCTTGGTTCAGGCCGGTTCACATGCAGGACCGTGATCTCAGAGGAAGAGTGATGTGTTACATTTATTAGCTGTTGCAAATACCTCTGGAGTTTTTCAGTCAGAGTGGGAACAAGGGTGTGTGCCATGTTCTCTGCGCGCTGTACTATCGCAATGAGGCCCGGGCACCAAGATGGAGTGGAAAGGGGGAACAAAAATGGATGCCCCGTGTCCTGCTCAGTGTTCCAAAGTTAACATCACATAAGGGCAAGGGGTGAACCCACTACTGGAGGCACTTGGTACGAGTTTCTACTGAGAAGTAAAGGATGAGAGGGGCCTGATGGCCCCTCGCTCCCACACACTTGCCTGCATGCCCCAGACCCATCCATCCCATCCCCTCTATCAAAGGCGGTTCGCACCCGGGGATGAGCGCTGGCAAGGGTGGGCTGTCACGGGCGCAAACGGCCAAGGTGCCAAACAGCATGTACACTTCAAAAGGTATCCCACGCCCAGGGGCCATCGCTCACATGGCCTCCTCAGACCCCGTGTCTCCAGGCAGGCCTCCCCCGAGGCAGGCCGCACCCCTGCAATAAAAATAATACCACAACATACACACGTCATTCATTCACAAACACACCCCTGTTTCTAATACTTTATAAACCACTTGATATGTCTCATGAGAACATCTTTGTGCTTTCCAAGTCAACCCCTGAACCTTCTACCTGAGGAGCACTGAGATCTATGCTAATCTGCTCGTCGCTGTGCTATCTGTGA
This sequence comes from Ambystoma mexicanum, assembly GCF_040938575.1. Taxonomy (NCBI): domain Eukaryota; kingdom Metazoa; phylum Chordata; class Amphibia; order Caudata; family Ambystomatidae; genus Ambystoma; species Ambystoma mexicanum. The sequence continues at coordinate 677,244,963 of NC_090932.1, read as the reverse complement.
CCGCTTCGAGCAAACTCGTCAGTGTGCTACCTGTGGCCATCTACCTGTTCTCCTGCAACATACTGCTCGGCCTGCTGAATCCAACTGTTTGTTGGTCAAGGTAAGGCCATGTATCCAAGTCATATTTCGGTCATTTTTACATTTCAATCTATTTGCTATTACAGTACCCAATAGAGCTGTGATCATTGGTCTCATTGCTATTGACTTGAGTTTCAATTGTTATGCTATCAATAGATCTATTTATTTTCATCTGTGTGAATTGTCATCGAATGGCATCCTTCGGGGGTCCAGTCTATAATGTAAGCATGGTTCCTTCTCGTGCAAGACAGAACATCCAAGGGACGAGTCACATGTCCAGAGTTTAGTCACATCATTTATACATTTCTGCAACTTATTCAAATACTAAGCCGCACATGATGAACTGGTATAGTTCCGGCGACCAAAACAAACCTTGCATTGAGCATGGTATGGTTCATTTACGTTGACATTTTTATTCATCAAGGTTTTATAATAATCTGGATATTTAATTTTCAGAATTTTCAACAAATCCTGCCTGTTCCATTAGTGGTTGCCCTTCGAAGACCCATGCTAAATCTGAAGGCACTACAATGCATGTATTCCCGAAAACTGTTGATCGAATAAGAGAATGGGTCCGACATTGCAGATATCCACTGGATGAGCTGGAAAGTAGAGTCCAACAAGTCTTTGAGGTCAAGAGGGGTGATCGATACCGCATCTGCAGCCGGCACTTTCCCTCGAACATGTACACCACATCTTGGGTAACAAAGAAGAATAAACGACGATCGACACGAAAATTGCTCGCAAACGCTATTCCCACTCTATTCGTCCACAATCCGCCACTGGTGAGTCAACGTTTTTAGCTTTAGGCCTTGCGGTAGTGTGTAGGTAGCCAAATGGATTCATTGATATTTTAGGTGTTGTTTCCAATTTGTAATACTTTCGACATTGATATGAGTGTATAGCTTTTTGAATAATGACATTAATCAATATATTATTTTTAGATTTCATAACCCACAAACGAAATCTATATATGGGCACAGGCAACTGTGCTATATTGCGCATTACTCAAGTATTCTGTCTCCTTACATGGCAATTTTAAATATTGGCATTTCATTATCAAACAAAAATTTACCTTTACAACTTCTTGACTATCCCTTGAATCTGAAGCAAGAACATTCTACTTCTGTCACGTGCTCGCAGTTATCAACCACTTCTAGCGCGTATCAGGTAATCGTACATGGCTATTCCGCTACAGACTTGGTTTATGCATGTCAAGTAATAGTTTGTATGTATCGTGTGATTATTTTACCAATTGTTTGGTTAGTGCTTTCCCATTGAAATATACACCTTAGTTGTCGTCCCCTGGTGTTTGTTTTCAGTTATAATTAGTGTTATACATACTAATGCAATTACTGTCTTTCAGGGAGATGCTGAAGCGTTCACCACATTGACAACAGCCCTAGATGTTCTTCAGCAGCACGAGGTATGGATATTGACAGCTCCATCGACCGTGATCATCAGGACTGGAACACTTGTCGTTTGATTGTTCTAAACCATGTTTCATTTGTGGTTAGTCGTTGATATGTACCTGTGCGGTCGACCCCAAGCGTGTGTTGTGTTTTCAATATTGTAATCCTTACTAATGCAAATACTATGTTTCAGCAAGTTCTTGAATCGTCATCCCACACACTTGATGCGGAGCCTGACATTCAAGTAATTCCGGTGGAAGCGGGACCATGCGGATACGAATCGGCTCAACAGCTTTCGGAAGTGTGCACCACATTGACAACAGCCCTAGATATTCTTCAGCAGCACGAAGTATGGATACTGACAGCTCCATCGAGCGTGATCATATAACAGGATTCCATTTGCTATACTTTCTTCCCTATTAACGCAAGTACTGTGTTTCAGGGAGACGATGGAGCTTCCACTACACTCACAAGATCCCATTTAGATGATGCAGATGTAAAGAAATCGGAGAAATAAGTCGATTAAATCTGATCATATTTAAATATTCCTTGATTCTTTTAGACAATGCAACATTTGTGGTTATCTCTTTAAATGTACCTGTGCCGTCGACCTCAAGTGTGTGTTATGTTTACAATATTGAAAACCATACTAACGCAAGTACTGTGTTTCAGGGAGTTGCTGATGCCTCCTCTTCGATACAATCATTCGTGGCAGTCCATGCAGAGCCAGAGGTATGGATACTGACAGCTCCATCGAACTAGGTAATCAGAGCTCGAATACTTGTCGTTTGATTGTTCCACACAATGTTTAAATCGTGTTTGGCTATTGAGATGTACCTGTGTGTTCGTCCTCACGTGTGTTTTATGCTAACAATATTTTGATACACAGTAATGAAAATACTATGTTTCAGGGAGTCGATGGAGCGTCATTCCGTGCTGTCTATGCGGATACAGAAAATATAGTCGTTGCAGCACAAGAGGAAGGGGAGACATGCGGATACATATCGGAGCAACAGCGTGCAGATGTTGAAGGTCGAGTCAAAAAAGTTGCAAAGAAAAGAAACAAAAATAAGGTTAGTTACAAACAGTTCATAACTGTAGAATTTTTTTTGTGCTCGGGACTATTTTATGTTTTTTTCAAGTCAATTGTACTATACTTTATCTTGTGTTTAAACTGAACATCCCTTTTCCAATCTGTCCTCTAGTTACCCGTGGGTCTACGAACTATACATACACAGACAGTGAAGCGAATGAGAGATGTTGCTTGCCAGACCATTTACACTATGGAGGCTATGGAGGAACTATTAATTCAGACGTGGCGTGTTGAGACTCGGGATGCTCATGTCCAATGTACAGAAAATGAAATGAATGTGTCCGGAGAATTCGGCAAAGTTGTATTGGACCATTGCTACAGTACGACCGCACCACCGCAACAACATGATACTGGATGTATTGAAGATAGCTCTGAAGTAGTCGCAGATCAATTCACACAATCTACACCCGCCAAAATATTGCCACCAAAAAAGCTGTCGACATTGTTGTGTTCTCCCATCAATGTTGAAGTAACAGATGTTGAAATGACAGAGAATGAACCAGCAGCAGCATTCACCGACGCATCAGAACTTGATAGCAGCAATATTTCTTTCAAATGTGGTGATATGTCCTCAACGTCACAGGCCGAAACAACTTTGACGCAGGATGACAGTCTAATGAAAGCAGACAAATACATAGTATTCGACAGTTGTTTGATGGATATTATAAGTATGCTGAAATGTGGGCATTCCGTCAGAGGGAAAGTATGTGGGAAGCCATTGATTCATGTGACTCGTCAAAAACATGGCAGTAACGTGACAATACATGCTGCCTGTAGATTACATCATACATTCTCATGGTCTGCACAACCGATGCTGGGGAAACTGCCAGCAGGCAATCTACTGTGTGCAGCTGCATCACTTTTTAGTGGCTCCAGTTTTAGAAAGTTAAAGTCTTTCTTTCAGTTTGTGGGAGTCCATTTCATTTCAAAAACGCAGTACTACAAATACCAACATGATTATCTGTTTCCGGCCATTATTGATGCTTGGAAAATTGAACAATTGTCTCTAGCAAGTACATTCGAAGGCAAACGATTCAGGCTAGTCGGCGATGGACAGTGCGACTGCCCTGGATTTACTGCCAAGTACTGCACCTACCACTTTCAGGACATGGATAGTAAGAAAATTGTGAGTTCGGAATGTACATCCTCAGTGGCCATGGAGAAACTAGGATTTATAAAATCAGTGGAATATCTGCAATCGAGGGGAATGCACATCGACCTCATAGCCACGGCCAGACACGTTTCAATTGCCAAGACAATGAGAGAGCAGTTCCCACATATTAAACATCAATTTGACGTATGGCATCTTGCTAAATCAATCAATAAGAAAATCTCGGCTGCAGGGGGAAAAAAAGGTTTGGAAAGTATTTCAGAGTGGTCCCAGTCTATCAGCAACCATCTTTGGTGGAGCTCCAAAACTTGTGAAGGGTCAGTGGAAATACTACTTGAAAAATGGCGGTCACTGATGCACCACTGTACCAACGTGCACCGCTGGTCAGAAAACCTACATTTCCACCAATGTGAACATGGCCTTTTGTCCCCAGTGGAGGCACGGAAGAAGAAGTGGTTGAATCCATCTTCACCGACACACAAAGCCATTGAGAAGATTGTTTTCGATAAAACTCTATCAAGAGATTTGAGGGGACTGACAGAATTCTGTCACACAGGAGGTTTGGAGGTGTTCCACAATATGTGCCTAAAGTACAGGCCAAAGCGCTTGCATTTCAGCATACAGGGCATGAGACATAGGACTCTTACTAGCGGTCTTGGCCCATAACGAGAATCTTGGCCGTGAACAATCTAGGACTAAGGGTAATGTAAAGATGCCTCGCTACACTAAGGCCTTTTCAAAAAGAAGTAAGCAATGGGTGATCAAACCAGTCTATGAGGAAATGGAGTTCGACTTTGTCAAAAGCCTTATTGTTGCTGTATTAGAGAAGCACAGATATGGAATTTTGAACGTTTCTGTGCAGAGCACTGATCCATTGCCACCGTGCCATGTCCATCCAAAGGAGAGCTGGTTGTGAAGTACAAATCCCGGTTTAAATAACTGTAATACGATTGTCTTTTTGTAAATAAATGTTATTGTACAGTGTGCATACAAAGTACGCTACCCTAACCCCTACCTTCACCATCCTGGGTGCCAAACAACCTGGGTGTCATCTTTGAATTCTCTCTCTATTCACCTCATATTGCTGACCTTGTCTATATGTGTATGTATATATTTTTGTTGATGTAACTAATTTTCGCAATCTCTTCTAAATGCTGGGCACTGTTAACCGAGGGGAGGCTTGCGTATTGCAAATAATAAAACAAACAAACAATAAATCTCACTTTCAACTCAACTCCTCGGGTACTTTATACTTTCCCTCCCCAAAAAATTAAGTCTCAATAGTTATGGTTCTTTGGCGCTTCAAAGCTCGCAGACAATGAGGACAAAATTGGGGGCCTTAGAACGCGCCAAGTGAGCCGTTGCAGATGGGAGAGAAGCCAGTTTGCATTTGCACATTGAGGCGCACTACATAGATGGCTTCGAAACTTCAAGTTCTCACAGATGGCTTTACTACGGGATGTTGCAAAGAAAGAATGTATGCTCATTTCTAGTGAAGGTCAGCGGCTTTGATTTTCAGCTCGCGCCCTGAAGAGGCCCACAACTCGCACTGGCAGTATAAGGTTCTTTTGTTTTTTGACCTTGAGAGATGGGTACCATGCCGAAAGAACTTCATTTGAAGGGGGGGTGTAAGAGACGATAAGGCAGAAAATTCTGAAACTAGACCGAGTTTCATGTTAGTTCAGTATACGGAAAATCGTTGTCAAGAGCACAGTGGGATTTACGGACTGCATTACGCAGAGACACAATGGAAATTGCAAATATAATGTAAGTAACTCTTTAGACGCTTTTATACCGGAATGAAGATTTAATGAATGGATGCATGAATAAATGAATGAATGAATGTTGAAGCAAATAACCACTCCAAATATATTGTATACATGGTTTATTGCTTGCTAGGTAAAGCTGGATACAAAAGACCCCCAGCCATCTCAAAGAGCAGCATCAACTGAACTAACTCAAACAGTAACATTCTAATAAAGCATAGAACTACAAGGTGTCATCACTGCAGCAAGGTTCTATACATCATACATAAGCTGCCCCAGTTAAACACCATAACACACCCCCCTCCCTTATCCAATGACAAAACCTATTTACACTTTATTGGATTTAGATACGCACACTATTAGCATATATGGATAATGCGGGTTAGCACACCCTACATTGCACAGCGAGAGATTAACCGATGCAACCCTCAGCAGGTTTTATCCCTTACCCTTGCAACTCTCGCCAAACTCCACACCTGTCCACTCTCCAACTTCACAGCTCCATCAAAAACCTGTGCGACTTTAACAGGCTCTGAATACAACAGATCACCCTTTCTCTTTATGACCGCTTTCCTTATTCTGACTAGATCACCAACCTCAACCGTCGTTCTCTTTCTTGGAAACATCTCATTGATCTCCTTGACCCTCTTCTTTTTTTTTTTCGTTCATCCATACTCCTTTTTACCTCCTCCACCACATCATCAGTCTCTCTTGCCCGACCTAACCAGGCCGGGGACAACATCGTACTACCTCTCTGTCCTCTCATCAACTCGAATGGACTGACTCCTGTCTCAGCATTTGGGGCCATCCGCAAAGCATACATTCGTTCTTTTACCGCAAACTTCCTGTCAAGACCACTCGCAACCGCATTCCTAATCCCTTCCATTATACAGCGGTTGACCCTTTCAATCATACCATTGTCTTGAGGATAATACAGTGCCGTCTTTTTATGTTTGACACCACGTTTGTACACGTACTCCTGAAAGAATGCACCCATGAACTGTGGACCATTGTCCGTTAACACACTCCTTGGCAACCCTTCCCTCTCGAATATTTCTTCCAAAAATGCCACAACAGACTGACCTGTGACTTCTCTCAATATTTTGAACTCTGTCCACCGCGAGAACCTATCCACTAAGGCCAACACAAACCTACCTCAACCTCTGTCCATACCCACTGGGCCCAAAACATCCATGGCCAGATCTTGCCAGACACCATTGGGACTTTCAACTCCTCTCACGGGTTGCACCACAGCAGATATCCCTTTTCCCGACCTTATGCAATCTATGCATCCTCCTACAGTCTTCTCAATCTCGCGGTCCATACCTGGCCACCAATAATCAGCCTTAATTACCCCTTTGGTCTTATAAATGCCTATATGACCCTGATGAGCAATAGCTATCAGTCTCTTCCTTAGGCATACTGGAACAACAAGTTTGTCCCAACGATATATTAGCCCATCTTTCACCGAAAGTTCAGCCCTCACCTCCCACAGAGCTCGTTCTTCACCAGATAACAATCTTTTCTCCGGCCAGCCATCTCTAATAAAACTTGTTATGCGCCTCCACATCTCATCAGACAAAGATGCTTCAATCCATTCTTCTTTGTGCAGCGCACCTTCAACCATGGCAAAAACCATATTTTCATTTACCTCTAACCCTTCCTCATCGTCCTCATCTTTTACTCTTACTCTGGATGCATGATCAGCATGCACATTATCCTTGCCAGCAACTACTTCAATGTTAAATTTGTGACATTGCAGTCTTGTCACCCAACAGGCAACCCTTCTCGACACTTTTTCCAAACCTTTGCTTTCAAAAATAGCCTTCAACGGTTTGTGGTCCGTTCTCAATACAAATTCCTGTCCCCACACGAAGTTCCTCAGCTTTTCTATCCCCCAATGACATGCCAAAGCCTCTTTTTCCAACACCGAATAGTTTAGTTCGGGGCCTCTCAACATGCGTGATGCGTGCAACACAACTGAGTCTCCCCCACCAATCCCTGCTTTAGACATAACTACTCCGACGCCAGTTTCACTCGCATCAACAGATAGAATCGTCCTCTTCTTAGTTTCATACATTGCCAAAGGTTTGGCCATATCGATTTTGGATTTGATCTCAACAAATTCTCTTTCACATTCTTCATCCCAAACAAACTCCACCCATTTCCTCAACAATGCTCTGAGTGAGTGCACACTATCCGCATAGTTTTCTATGAAACGGTGGTAAACCTCTATTGTTCCCAAAAATGATCGTAGTTCTGCCTTATTCTTCGGAGACTGCAATCTTTTTATACCATCCACCAAAGCTTTTTTAGGTTTTAACTCTTCTTCCGATATTTCGTGTCCTAAATATTCTACAACTTGAGTAGAAAAAACACATTTCTCACTACGCAACGTAATACCTCGTTCCCTGAATATATCCAAAACCGTACACAGTTTCCTTCTTAGCTCATCTTCAGTATTCCCACAAACTAATACATCATCCTGGAAACACCATACGTTCGTAATACCTTTGAATAACCTATCCATGACTTTCTGGAAAACCGATGAAGCTGATATTAAACCAAATGGCATACGCCGAAACTGGAAGATGCCTTCGTATGTAATGAAAGCCGTCAGCTTCCGTGATTCCAAATCTAGATTGATTTGATGGTAGGCACTCGCCAGGTCTAATTTGGCAAAATATTTGGCGTTCCCTATTCTGGTCAAAAGTTCCCCCATATTCGGGAGAGGATGTCGGTCTGCTACTACACACCGATTTTTTAAATCTATACATACCCTCAAATCACCACCTGACTTTTTCACAACCACCACAGGAGAAATCCATTCGACCGCCTTCGCTGGTTCAAGAATGCCAGCTTTCTCTAATTTCTCCAACTCCACTCTCACAGCATCACGCATCGACACTGGCAACGGCCTAAGCTTTGCCGCCACAGGCCTGCATCCATCCTTCAAAACAATCTTATGAACCATTCCTTTTAAGCACCCAAAACTTTTGTTAAACACTTCGGGATATTTGCCAATCAAACTCTTGGGAACATCATCCATACCGCAGTCCACAGATATTTTCTCTACATTCAACACCTGTTCTTTGCTGTTAGGATCTAATTTAATGCATAGACTCCTTTGCTCTTTCCATCCCAACAACGTCTCACCTTTCTTGGTGATGTACAATTTACCACATGTAATTCTGTCTTTAAATTTGAAAGTAGCCAGGCAACATCCCAAAACATCAATCCTGGTGCCACTAAATCCCCCCGGAGTTTTGTCCGACGGGCTTAAATCATCCATCCTACCTCCAACAACATTTTCATACACGGCCCTCGACATTAAGGTAATTTTCGAACATGAATCTGCCAACATTTTAACTTGGCAACCGTTCACCTCCACCCAAGCTGAAGGATGTTCGCTTTCATCTATTTCCGAACATTGGACCATATTTACAGCAACAATTTCATTTTCTGAACCTTCATATTCATCTGAGGAGGGTCCATCAACCTCCTCGACTATCATGACACTCCTCCCAGCCCCGACACTATAATTGTAACAACAATTTTCAAAATGTCCCCATCGTTTACACTTATTACACAAAGCTCTTCTCCCCGGACATATCAGAGAGCTAGATAGGTGACGGGCGCTCCCACACCTAAAGCATAATCGTTCCTCTCTCCTTTTTCCCCCTTGTGTACTTTCCCTCTGCATGGTCTTATTGGCTATTGGGACATTATTGCCACTCTTACCTTGATACATGTCACCCCGTTTGGACCTTTTCCCTTTCCTTTTCTTTTGGTCCTTAGTCACATCTCTTTTCCTATCACCAACTTTCAAGACTTCAGTCTGTTGAATAGTTTTGGATTCTTTCACAGTAAGCTTCGCCACACACTTCAAAGTGTGCTCAATTCTTTTTGCAATCCCCACCACTTCATCTAAATCGGGGTCATCCTTCAGCCATACTTCCTCCCTAATTTTGTCATTAGAGCAGTGTAACATGAACTGGTCTCTAATATGTTCATCCAGTTTTTCCCCAAACTTGCAGTTCAGTGACAAATGTCTCAGGGCAGTAATGTATTCTTCAACCGACTCACCCTCATGCTGAAATCTCATTCCAAAATGATAGCGTTCCAACACCGTGCTTATCTTTAATTCGAAATGTTTGTCCAGTTTTGTCAATGCTGCATCAAAATCATTCATACCTTCTTCCACATCCAGTTCGCTCAATTCAGGTAATGTTTCAAAAATTCGCTGCCCCTCATATCCAAGGAGATGCATGAGCATCGACACCTTCCTTTCTACTGACATGCCTGCTCCACACGTGGCTTTTACACAGTGCAAAAAACCCTTTTTCCAGGGCCCCCATTTGATTGTTGGAGGACCAGGAGCCTGCAAAAACATTTGCGGACCTGGAATTCCAGACAGTGCCATGTTTGCTTATGGGTTGATTGGTGCCCTTTTGTGCACCAGAAAGCTACACACTAGTCAGTCAACCCTCAGACACGTAAAAGTTGTGCACACACTTGGCTGGATGCACTTATTCCCTGACACGTTAAATTTGAGCACACCTCTATCACGTCTCCTTTAACCAATTCAAACTTGCCTGGATACAATTATTCCGGCTGCACTTACATCCTGATGCTCCTTTTGACGTACGCTGCCGCCCTCCACATTGTGGCCCTAGGCGGGTATCAGTATCCCGAGGCTTTCCAGTGCTTCTCCCTCTCCCGCGATTCAATCCAAACGCGCGACGTCCCGTCACTGTATCCGCCGATGCGAACGATGCAGATGACGGCTTCACGTCCGCACACGTGACGTGGCTCGCGTCACAGGGTCGGATGCTTCCTCGAGTCTCCTCCACGCTCAGACTCGCATGGCTCCTCGTCACGTGTTGCAGAGCCGGGTGCTTTCCTTGAGCTTCCTCCACGCTCGGGTTCATGCTTCCTCAGTGCTATAGCTCGCGCCGCTCCCAGCTACCTCCTCCCCAATAGTGGAGCCGGCGAAGGAACTTGGCACTCACCCCCTCCACGCGGCAAGCACGGGTCGTCGCAACCCGCCGCAGGCAATTTCTGGGGACCGAGCACCGCCAAGCAGCCCAGGGAGATCTCCACACCCAGTGCAGCAGCAGCCTGCTGCGATCGTCTCCAGGTAGGCAAAACGTGTGCTGGTTTGCTCCTTTTACCCGTATAGTGCGGGTCGGGCGTAGGGCAGCTCCTAGTCGCCAAGGCTCACGGCTGGGGGTCTCGTATTTCTCACTGCCTGGCGGAATCCAGTTACTGCTCCCTCACAGCTTCCATCCCATCCTCGTCGCCAAATGTTGAAGCAAAGAACCACTCCAAATATATTGTATATATGGTTTATTGCTTGCTAGGTAAAGCTGGATACAAAAGACCCCCAGCCATCTCAAAGAGCAGCATCAACTGAACTAACTCAAACAGTAACATTCTAATAACAAAGCATAGAACTACAAGGTGTCATCACTGCAGCAAGGTTCTATACATCATACATAAGCTGCCCCAGTTAAACACCATAACAATGAAGAGCTTTGAAAACGTTTTTTGTGGGATCGTCTTTGTAGCGGGCACATGGGCATGCAGGTCCACATTCCACACGCATGTAGACAAAGTCGTTTCTCATTGTGTACTAACCTCGATTTATTTCGTTAGTTTTCGCATTGATTTTAGAGCCGAACATACTCCATTGCACTATCCTTGAAAGCAAATAGTTTCAGCTCGGCCGTAATAAATAAATTAATAATATTAATAAAGATCGGCTGGCGAGACTAATTATACATTTTATGTTTTCAAAACAGGTATATCCTTCCTTTTTGCCACTGCCACCAGTTTCAGACACCGGCAGATGGTTTTTTTTATCGCCAGCTGCAGCTTAATGTAAACAACTGCACAATCCTGATGATCTTATGGGACGATCGCCAAGGGCCCATATGCCCTTACGCGGTACTAGTGGCTAGAAGCAACATATCAACCTTTACGCTGGCCTAGTGCCTACTTGATGGAACAGCCTTGCGGTTCAACGTGCGACAAAAGTGCTTCTTTGAACGAAAACCAACAACATGTGTACCATAAAGGAACAGCGCGTGACTCACGATAAACTTTTACGGATTTGCGGATAGAGATGAAAGAAAATAAATGACTTTCGGAGTTCATATGGCAATTGCTGAATATTCTATAAACATTTAATGTCAAATAAATGTACTTTACCAAATTTACTGTGTTGCTGTTTGATTTTAAAGTACAGTTTCATATTCTGAATTGTGGCGCGCTGTGTTGTGAGCTGATCTGTGTTGGTTTCCGGGTTCTGTGAAGTCGCGTAGAAGACGACAGGGCGCGTTTGCACAGAAACGTCATATGAATGTTTTGATAATGTCAGGCTCGGGGGCGGGGGATATGATTTAGTGCTGCAAAAGCAGGTCAGCCAGGGCGATGGGGGAAATGATAGGATTGTCACAAAATGGCAGCTCCCTGATGCCTGTTTTCGCGTGCGTTTAATGGACGAAAACTCGGGTAAGGTCCATAGGAAATTTTTCTAAAATCGAGCGACTTAGGCTTAAAAACACATGGCCGACCCGTAGGGGCAATAACAAATTGTGACCGAACCATTCCTTCAAAAACACATGGCCGACCCGTAGGGGCAATAAAAATGTTTGACCGAACCATTCCTTTAACAACAGCAGGTATAACAGGCTTAGAGAGAAGGATACAACTACACTTTCAGAACAACACTGCATAGACCTTATAGGCTTCAGGGTGACAAGGGTGAAAGAATAAGGTAGTTCCATCATGAGACTAGAATCTTTAACCCCAGAAGGAGTTGGTGTGGTTGGCACCCTATGTGGTTGTGGGTAAGAGAGGGTTTGCGTCCTTGTCCCCAGGAGTGGAGTCCCTCCTCATGAGATCCTCTTGCATTAAACCAAACCTAGGGGGACTATCTGGTAGCATCCTCACCTCCTAAGCCTCATGAGAAGGGGCTCCCCTGTGGGGAGAAGTGACGAGAGTAGGTGAATCATCAGCACCCAACGAAGGATGGCCCACACAATGTATCTGTAAAAATATATTCTTTTTTTTATCTCTTTATTAAGTTTTTTCCATCAACATCACAATCCTATTCAGGTTGTATATACCTGTAAAAATATATGCTTCTAAGTGTGCAAAACAAGAACTGCAAATATTACAGGTAAGCTAAGGTAACTTTTCAGAATAATGGAAAACAGAAAATGTGACTATTCAGGGGTATGTAAATGTTTAGGTAGTCCACAAAGTCCAACTTGGCTTTTAGTGATGTTCACATGCCCGTTGAATCATATTAAACCCCAACTGCAATGTTAATCTCTGGCCAAATTCAAGCCACTTGAAGAAAGTACAAGGTTTGCATACAGGGTTCCAGGCATACTTGGGAGCCAGGGCAGGGTTCCCTCTCAACTCCCCCTGTGGGCAGGACTGGCTCTGGTGTGGCCCTGGTAGAATGCCTACCCCTGCTGGAGAGATGTCGTTGGCCCTCCCTTGACGGGGTCAGACCCATTACCCTATCACACCCATCAAGTGTTCACAGGGAACGGTCTGAACAAAGAGCCACAGGACACACTTGTAGAATCCCCAAGCATGGGAGCACAGTACTAGGGTCCAGGAGTTTAGTAAATGGTCTAGTGACAGTGATGGTCACACTGGGCCACTTAATGGTTTAGGGCTCTGAATTTAGCATTTCGCAGAACAGTCGATTCCTGAATTTCAGAGGAGGCCAAAAAGGCCTTCAGAAGCACAGATCTGGCTCGTCCTACTGGATCATGGTGAAAGAGTTCTGTCCGATCTAGAAGAGGCTGCAATGCAATAGGCTCTTGTAACACCCCCATTCCGTGGGACGTCCCATCAATGTAGAGGAAAGGGGATCGGATGTAAGAGTACTTTAGTTCACAGGAAAAGCAGAGCCTCCCAGTCCAAAAGCTGCTAGTCCAGTGCGGCTGTCATTGTCCTCTGGAAAGTCATCCTTCCTTGTGCTTCAGGATGAAATCCACAGTTGGCAAAATACTGTTGCGATGTGTCAATTCATCCATAAACTGTGTGTACATAGTCCTGCACCAGCTGGAGTTTTGGTGGCTGGCTAATCAGTGCTGGTTGCCACGCACAAACTTTTACGGGACAAGCACAGGGACCGTGGATTCATCTCCTTCATGGTCATTTCAGTTCTTGAGCCAATTACACAAGGGCAACAAAGTCTAGTTGCCTTGATACTGGATTTTTAAACAAATGGATTCCATTTTGAGCCTGCAAGAACGGAAATGCAGGCCTGAGAGGCTAATGGACTAAAGATCTCACAGCCACCGTTTGTAGGTAGACTGGCACCAACTGAATTAGAACAACTGCCTGGGTAAGGTGTCTTGACCGGGTTTCTAGCACCTTGGTGGTAGTCCCTGAATGTGGGGGCTGTAAGGCTCTCAAAGAGCCACATGCAAAAGACACTCTCTCTGGGAGATCTGAATGGAACTCACTGGAAAATAATTGGTTTGGGGACTTAGGGGTGGCTTACCACAGTACACTGGAGACACAAGGGCTAGTTCCACATGCTTATTTTCTATTTTAGCAGTGGTTGGAGGAATACATAGGAAGTTTTGGGGGAGTTACCTGAAACAAAAAGGGAGTCTCCAAAGTAACATTGTCAGGATGGAGGAGAAAATAAATCTGGCCCCCAGATCTAATCCAAGAGAAAATAATGTGCTTAATCTAATCCCTTAACCAACAAAATCCAAAGGTTGACATACCCTAAAAGCATTTTTTCAAGCACTTCAGTCTCAGGGTATTAGGACCAACAATTTGCAGGTGATACCTGAAGTGTTTAATTACACGCAGGGAGACGTAATTTATAGGCAAGCTATTTATTTACTTTAATAGCTAAGTGAAAGTGAATTGGCCCCACCGACCGTGGAAAGCAACTGACATGAGACGCGTTTGAAACTCGCATTCCAAACATACGTCTTTATGTTCGATTCACCCTTCCATCACGGGAGCTCGCGAAGGGTCCTGTGATGAAATGATGAAAGGACATTACACATCTCCCTTCCTTAGTCACTTGTTGTTTATGGAACACAGTCTAGTAGGCTTCTTCTACATCTCCCTTCCTTAGTCTCTTGCCGTTCATGGAATACAGTCTAGTAGGCTTCTTCTGTATCCTCAGTAGTATCAGACAAAATCCTTCATGCGGTTTGGTTTGCGGATCACTCTCCCTGTTCTTGACATATGCAGAGGATCTGGTTTAGATGTTGGCAAGGAAATTTTTGACATTACATTTCTATTCAACCTTGATCTCACATGCTGAACATTCCTTTTCATTCTTTCATTGTCACCCCTACTGAGTTGCTCCTTGTGTTCCATTTCACCAGTATTTACATCCTTACTTGACTCCATCACACATACTCTCTCCATATTCCAGACTCTACCATCTTGCACTCTCACCGCATATCTAAAAACCTCAATCACACTCACTGGTTTGGACCATTTGCCGGGTCCATCTCTTAGTACAGGGGGTAGTTTAATTCTCACCAGACCCCCCACTCTGGGAACCTTGTTTCTTTTCCTTTTGCTCATTAGACTATCGTGAGCTGCCTTGTTCCTCAGCTGGATTTTCCTAATACTCTCTACTGCCTCTCCAAAATCTTTTCTTACTATGGTCTCCCTCTCCAACCAAGATGGTGTCAATTTGGTGTTTGCTCTGCGCCCTCTACTTAACTCAAAAGGTGATAGACCAGTAGTACTATGGGGAGTAAAACGGTGAGCAATTATTTTCCTTTTCACCGCTTCTTCCCAGTTGAGCCCATTTGACCAAGCCCACCGAATAGCATCCTTGAGCACCTTATTGAATCTCTCAACCACCCCATTGGTTTGTGGGTGGTATATTGCACTAGTTTTGTGCACAATGGAATTACTGGTACAGAACATTTCCATCTCTTTTGACCTGAATTGGACACCATTATCAGTTATTATGCTTCTTGGGAAACCCTCTCTAGTGCATATCTCTGACAAAAAATCTATCACTATTTTAGCACTCATATGAGGTTTGATTAAAACTTCTACCCATCTGGTCAGAAGGTCAATGACCACCAAGCAAAATTGTTGTTTACCATCACAATGAATAGGCCCTAGTATGTCCATGCCTACTTCATCCCATACTTTCCCTGGAATATTCGTTATCACCATAGGGTAATTCGCACTCACACACGCCCTGTCACTCTGATTACAAAGGATACATTCTCTGATGGTTCTCTCGATTTGCAGGTCACATCCTGGCCACCAGAAATCATCGCGTATTCTCTGTTTAGTCTTCACAATTCCTTGATGGCCTTCGTGGCCCAGATCGATGATTCTTTGTCTTAGACCTGTAGGTGGAATTATTCGATCTCCTCTCATAATTCTGTCACTCGCTACGTTGAGTTCATCTGCAATGTCCTTTCATCATTTCATCACGGGACCCTTCAAACATAACTTTCTTCAAACTTCCATTGCTTCGTATAATTTGTTTCAACTGTTTTATGCTATCATCTTGTCTCTCCGCTTCTTCCCACTCAGTTTTGGATATGGAAAGCGCTTCAACGTTCAAAACAACTTCAGGATTGTTTTCACTTTCATTGTCTACTTCAGAATTGTTGGTAAGTCGCGACAGACAATCGGCAGCACGATTCTTCACTCCTGGTACATATCGTACTGTACAGTTGTACTCTTGCAGAAGTACAACCCATCTTTTAATTCTGTTGGATACATTGTCCAAACCTTTATTCATAATGACATGTATCAATGGTTTATGGTCAGTGCGAATCTCCACCTCCACTCCCCAGATGAAATTCCTGAACTTTTCTGTTGCCCACTTGATGGCCAGTATTTCCTTTTCTATTGCAGCATACGACCTTTCTGCACCCTTTAACAATCTAGATGCGAACGCGATAAGAACTTCTTTTCCTTCAAGTTCTTGTGTGACAACAGCTCCTAACCCTAGGTTGCTTGCATCTGTTGTTATTATAGTCTTCCTCCCACTCTTGAAATTCTTCAATGATGGTGCTCTGTTTAATTCTGATTTGATATTTTCAAATTCTTCTTCGCACTCCCTGTTCCATTCAAATGACTTCTTCTTTAGAAGTTCACGTAGCGGAACAGTATGTATGGCAAAATCCTTTATAAACTTAGAATAGTACTCTGCCATTCCAATGAACGTACGCACGCCCTCCTTTGACTCTGGTCTTGGCATGTTCATAAAGGCATCAGCAAGTTGTTTCCTTGGTTTTATGCCGCTAGCAGATATGGTATGTCCTAAATATTCGATTTCGCTACGATTTATATTACATTTATCTCTACTAAGGGTCATACCTGCTTCATATAACTTCTTGTAGACATGTTGTAATCTTTCATTATGCACCTTCTGGTTGATGGCGTGTACTAGTATGTCATCTTGAAAACAAATAATCCCTTCGTCACCTTCAAATAGTTTGTGCATGATTCTCTGAAATACTGAAGCAGCTGACACCAACCCAAATGGCAATCTTCTGTATTGATACAGTCCTTCAGGCGTGATAAAGGCTGTCATTTTCTTAGATTCCCTATGAAGTTTAACCAGATGGTATGCTGATGTTAGATCCAGAGTGGAAAAATACTTCGAGGGTCCAATAGTGGATACAATCTCTTGAATATTGGGGAGTGGATGTCTGTCCGGGATCACGCACTTATTTAATTCTCTCATGTCTACACATATTCTCAATTTTCCGGATTTTTTTCTTAATACAACTAATGGTGAAACCCATTCACTGGCATCTATTCTCTCGAGGATTTTCTGATCTTCCAATAATTTAATCTCCTTTCTTACTTCTTCTCTCATTGAAAGCGGGATGTTGCGTAACTTCTGTGCAACAGGAACATGTCCTGGCTTCATTTTGATCTCATGAACAAACCCACGCAGACATCCGATGTCTTTCCTGAAAATTTCTTTCACCATATCAGCTTCCTTGGCGACTTCTTTGTTTTCTTGAAGTCTTCCAGCGTTGTTTTCAACTGAATATACAGACTCATCCAACGCAGCATCCAACTTCACTTTGAGTTTGCATTGGTGGGTCCAACTTAACAAAGGCGTTCTCCCCTTCTTTGTTATGTATATTTTCCCATTTGCTTTCCTCTCCTTGAATTTGAGTACTCCCCAAAACCATCCAATGACATCTATTTTAACTTCGCCATATGCTCTGGGATTTATGTCTGGTTCATGCAGGTATTCATGTTTCTTCCTGTCCCAGAAAATTTGTGGTATCAAGGTATATTTTGCACCTGAATCAATCATCATGTGCATGTTGGTTCCATCAACACAAACTACGGCCTTGGGGCTTTCTATTTCTTGTTCATTTTCTTCGTCTGTCACGACAAACACACATTCTTCTTCATCTTCATCACTATTTTCATCGCTTCCTATCCAGTTAGTGGAAGTGTTTTGCCTTCTGCAACATCGTGCGTAATGCCCCTTGCCTTTGCATTTCCCACATATAATTTTCAAAGCAGGACATTCCGGGTTATCCGCCCAATGATCCATGCTATCACATCTAAAACATCTCCCTGTGTTCTTCCTTCTAGGGTCGTCTCCACGCCTGTGCGGACTTTTCTTTCTC
The DNA here is from genome assembly GCF_040938575.1 of Ambystoma mexicanum. NCBI lineage: Eukaryota > Metazoa > Chordata > Amphibia > Caudata > Ambystomatidae > Ambystoma > Ambystoma mexicanum. The sequence goes on along the minus strand of NC_090932.1, from coordinate 677,226,865 downwards.
ACATCACTGTTATAAATTCTGGAGCTTGGTTTTTTCCTTTTATCATCATTCCACGGTAATCTCCCGTTTCTTTCTGATTTGTATCTCCTATTGGAATTTCCTGAAATTTGGGCAATGGGTTCATTCTCTTTACTTGTAGTAAGTGTATTATGCTTCTCTTTTGAAATTTCATGTTTAATATCAGTATTTTGCATCCTGCTTTCTAATTCTTTAACACATTTCTCAGTGTGCTCCACTTCCTTGGCCACACGTAAGACAGTGTCCAAGTTGGGGTCGTCCTCAGCCCATAATCTTTCTCTTACTTTGCTACTCCTACACTCCAGCATGAATTGATCTCTCAACCTCTCGTCCAACTGAGTATTGAAATTGCATGTCTTGGCTAGCTTTCTCAAACTAGTGATGTACTGTTCTATGCTCTCACCCTCTCCTTGAGTTCTTTTCCCAAATTTATAACGTTCCAAAATAGTGCTCAGTTTCTTTTCATAATGTTTTCCCATCTTCTTCACTGACCGCTCATATTCATTTAAGTCATTATCTTCATCAGAAAGTAGATCTGGTAGATCTTCAAATTTTTCCTGCCCCGCCGGGCCTAAACAATGCATTAAAAGAGACTTCCTCCTCTCCACGCTGCAATTCTGACCACATACAACGCCAGCGTAATGTTCAAATGATTTAATCCATCTTTTCCATGGAATAGCTGGATCACCAACATCCGAAAGGAAAAACATTGGCGGTGGTACACTATTGAAAGACATGCTGACCACAAAATATATGTGCCACAAAATTGGAAAGGGTTGACCAAATTTGTGAATTACGGTCTCCTTAATGTCTCTTTTAAATTCGAATGCAGGGAGTTGCTGCAGTATAATATTGTATCACTTTAATTCTCTGTTTCTTTTTTTTTTTTTTTAATGTACTTGCACACAGTGTAGAGATTATGGGTGGATGGCTTGAAATGGTCAATTATCAGCCAACAATATGACTTCCTGCAAATTTAAACGCTTATCAGTTCAATGTACCTTCTCTTTCCATGTGATTGCGCCTTTATACTGAGAATTACGGTAGATGGAAAACTTGTAACTGACAAAAAATGAACACCTCTATTCTGTGAAATACGGTAAGCTTAACAGCACAGGCCAAGAGGCGTGTCCGGACGGCATACATTAAAAGTAAACACAATCAGGATTAAGAAAAACTACTCACTTAATTGACTTTGACTAGCTGTCGCTGGAAGTCGAGTTGATTGTAAGCGGAGCGGAGCGGCCACAGCTTTTATGGCAGCTGCAGGGCCTGCTCACGCACATAAATCACGGCTGGCCAACCGAGCGTAGAAGATGGTAAACAGATTCAGGTAAGATAAAAGCCTGGGGCACACAAAGGGGCGGTGGGGCCTGAAGATCCCATCCTCGTCGCCACTTGAAGTGTTTAATTACACGCAGGGAGACGTAATTTATAGGCAAGCTATTTATTTACTTTAATAGCTAAGTGAAAGTGAAAGTGAATTGGAAAGCAACTGACATGAGACGCGTTTGAAACTCGCATTCCAAACATACGTCTTTATGTTCTATTCACCCTTCCATCACGGGAGCTCGCGAAGGGTCCCGTGATGAAATGATGAAAGGACATTACAATACCCGTAAACATCACTGGTACCAAGGCCATCTCATGCCTCAAGAATTGCTTTATTTCCACAGAAGCCTAGATGAAAAACACACACCCGAAACTCAATCACACAAAGACTGAATTTATCCTATTTGGTCACCAATCTATGCAGGATACAAATCAAATGGACATGGTCCTTGACAGTTTCCTGGCCCGTACTGCCAAATCACTTAGGTGTCTTATAGACAGCGCTCTTTTTCTGACAACTGTGAGGGGTCAACAATTTAAGATGGACAACTTTTGGATGATTGTTCAAAATATGCCATTTTATTAAATTATAAAATGTATCAAATGCCTCACTGTCCCTACTCTGATGAGGATTTCCCTGCCTAACAAAACTAAAGGGGAATACTCTAACACAGGATGTCTGGCCCTCACACTTAAACATCAAATACACAAAGAAAATATATGGCAATTCAAATAGCATCAGAAATGATATTCACAGTTTCCTGATTACCTCTTAGTAACCTGGGTAAACTCCCTTACCCAGGAATCAAGGTAAATTAAGCTCAAATGTTCAACAAAAAGAAACAAGGAAATCCATGTAGGCAATATAGTCTCAATTCAGTTATTGGTGTTTCAATGTCAAAGCAAAGTTTTGTTAACCAAAGTTCCAACAACAGCAAAGCTTTTCTTCTTGTTGTAATAAGAATGTCCACTCCCTCAAAATAGCATCAATGTTATTCCTTGCCACGATGCGTTACCAGCACTTCGTTACCCAAGAAGAATTTCCACAGTTCAAAAGAAATACAACTTCTGTAATCTCTCTATATACAAAAGGGAAATTTGTGGATATGTTTGTGTGTCTGTTCAAAATATTCAGCATACTTCCAACGTGCTACAAACCTGAAATCTGGCATGTGGGTAGGTTCCAGCGGTCTGCAATGCTTACCCCTGCCAAATTGCTCTTCGACCTGTGGTTCTGCCGTAGTTCTAAGTTCATTGTTCCTAAACTTCAGCAGTTCATTGTTCCTAAGCTTTCCGCACTATCAGCATTCCAGCTAATCTTAGCGGAACTCACTTTTGAAGTCATGCCAGTGATTAAAAACAGTGCTTTTGTAGTAATGCGGGTGACAGGAAACAGTGAATGTCTCCTCAATAGTTTTCTGAAATGACGACATCCGTTACATCGTGGCACTTCTCTCATGATAATTACAGAAACTTAATTCCCACGGAAGTTGCTGAATGTATGCATCTCAACAGTACGAAGCTTACATGCTTCAGCCCTACATGTATGGCACAGCACTTCAAGCTTACATGCTTCAGCCGTACACGTACAGCACTTAGGGTGAGGTTGCTGCTGCCTCAGCTGTAGATCGGGACACCAATAATGTTGCTGCGCAATCTCAACGCTCCAAATCAAAGTAGCTGGAACTGACTTACAGGATTCATGCTTTTCTCATGGTCCGCTTTATGTGGCTTTCTCCAGAGTTGGAAACCAAGACAAATTGTTCACACTACCTCCTACAGTAAAGACTAGCAATATTGTCAACAAAGAAGCATTTGTTTAGTTAATTAAATAAGCTTCAAACTAGGACTGAAGTAGGAATTACTGTGTGAAGCATGGTTATGCCTGCTAGCTGGTGATAAAACACAGTTCTTGCTTAACACTTCGTATGTCTCTCTTTACAAGATTAGGAGTCACAGTAGGTATCTTTGTCAGGATGACTTCACAGCACTTCTACTTCCACTTCAACCCCTACAACAGTTTACTATGAGGGCCTACTCCTTTGCCTCATAGTATTCCACTTCATCCACTTTAATTGTGCTACTGAAGTCTCGATACTACCACAGCTTCTGGTGCTTTGTTACTCAAAACTAGGGCACTTCAACACCTTCAAGTAGAAAAGACACTCTTCCTCTGCATATCCCTTTTCCAAAAGGGCAGCCTCTTTGCCTCTATTGTCTATCTGCAACCACCAACAGCCTCAAATTGCTTTTGGAACACACTTCTCTCTCTCGTCTACAGTCTTTGGCAATATAGGTTGTATCAACTACATATAATATTTATAAGTAGCGGGTTTCCCTTCCCCAAACTTGCCTTCACTCTTTGCCAACTGTTAGAATAATTACCCAGAAGCTTTGGTGCCACTCTCTTGGCTTCAGGTTATACTTTTTACTTGTATCTTAGACAATGCTAAAGCTCACAGTATTGTTTAGATTGTTTTCTGGCTTTTGGGAAGGCTGGTTTCAGTTTCAATTGGGGAATACTTTGTTTACTCTTGGCTTGGGTAATACTTGCTCTCCAACTTCCAATACAATGGTTAAACACTTAACTTCTCTTTAGTAGCAACTGTTTAACTGCATTCTTAAAGATTCAGAGGTTATTGTGCCTCTTGGAATCTTAATTAGGCTACGCACACACAACCAATTCTTTATGTACTTTATAGAGTTTAAAGTCAACAATTGCTTTCTGCAGTGTTCGCTCTTCACGCGAGTGAAAGAGAAATTCTCCGATTGCATGCAAATGCTACTATTCAAGTGTCCCATTGTTAAAGACATCAACGAACAACTTCACATCACTTTTGCACTTACGCAAGTGATTATTAAGCTGGATACTGTTGCAAGCAGTGCTTGTGCAAGGAATCAGAACGCCAGGTTTCACTCACCTGCTTCTGTGTTCTTTCTCCGCTCGTTGCACTGCTTCTACAACTTCTGGCTTCACTTGGAACCTACACCCTTCCTCGCTGAAGGCGTCTCCGGCCCACCCACTCAATTAAGGAGCCCTTCTCTCTCTGGAAACCCACGGCTTCACGGCAGCTGCTCACCACGGTCTGCGACATGCTTCTAATTTGGTGCTCACCTGGGGAGGCCTTTTATGCTTCTCATGTTACTTCAGGTGTGGGATATTAGGCTTAACTGCCTGACTACTACAGACTGACCCTTCAACCCTCTTCCTCGTCCCCGTACTTATGGGATAATGGGGCTTGCAGTGCCAAACAACAAAATCAGTTATTTCTAGTAACTTCCTGGTTTTAAGGGTAGATTTATTTCCCTTAGTCATTTAAGGATGAACCATTAGGATTGTTTGTTGTAGAGTAAGAGAGTTTATTTAAAGCAACATTTATGAATTCCTTTCCATTATACCTTTGGGAGTAAGGAGGATGTTTACTCTGAAGTATCTTAAATGGTCTTTCTGTTGTTAAGGTCTATTCAGGTTTAAAGGCATTTGCTCCCAGAGCCACAGATCTTATATGTGGTTCAGATACATCATAATGACAATAAGCCATTACCTGCCCTGGCAACTTTAAAAGGTTCTCCCTTTTAAAGGACAAATACTATGTCTCATCTCCTCACCACCCTGGGGCTTGTCTCCTCCGAGGTCATCCTCCCACAGTACACCAAAGCCTTTCCTTGGCCACCTGGGAGGAGACTTTAGGCAGTGGTTTAGCGGGGGATACGTAGGATTCATCACTCAACATATCCACACAAAAGCCCATACCATATGGTAACGGCTAACCCTTCTTCAGAAAATAAAGGCCTTCTCCCCGAGGAATTTAGAAGCACAGTCAGGGAATTGTAATGGTGAATTGCCCTCACCGGTTTTCCAGCAAAGCACCTGGCCCCACTTAGGGTCACCCAACAGACCAGGGCACAATTCATAACTGGAAACAAGAAATTCAACCAGAGTTCTCCCTTCCTGAGGGAGCTGTACTGGCTTCCCATCCAAGCCAGAACACTCTTTAAGCATGTCTGCATACCTATAAGGAAACAACCATTCACACACCTGCCTACCTGCCTTCAAATCTGTGTAGCTCAGTTGGATCCTGCTCCTGCCTTGCTTGAGACAAAACGAGCCTACTCTTCAGTCAATACTTAGGAAATACCTCTGCTCTTTGCGTTCCTGCATCGCATTCCACCACCATGGCCAGAACGCCTAGTCCTACCTATTGTAGCCCCTCTCCACGCCTGACATATTACATTAAAATAAATGCACAGTGCTCCGCCATTGCTTTCAAGCTAGGTCCAGGCTTTATAAAACCAAATACAAAGTTCCCCAGCATGCTTCTTTCTTGGCTTTGGCACTTTGCTTCGGCAGTGGTGTAGGTCTCCTGGAGTCTGTAGTTGTGGTTCCAATGCTCTCCTACTGGGCAATACCGTATGCTTCCATCCCCTTGCTATGGGGACATCTCTTTATGGGCAGGGTGTTCACCTCCTCCCGCAACCCTGTCCTTCAGGCTGCAGTTGTTTGGTCTACAGCCACATTTTGTGTGAGCCTGCTACATGTTCTTGTTCAGCTTCTCAAGATCTTCAGTATCTCCCAGGCTACAGCATCTGCATTGGCAGCAGACAATACCTATTTCCGCTTCTACAACTCTGCTGGATTCAAGATTCCAAAGAGGATATGGGCTAGAGCCCCCTGTGGGCTTTTGGAACTGCTGATTCTCAGTAGTTCATGGATTTTGGCAACTTTTGGGCTATAGCCTCCAGTAGGATACTTGTACATCTCAAAGTCTGAGTTTATTGCCACATCCATCTGTTCTATTTCTCTTGCTGCTAGCACTCTTACTTTCTGGAACTCTGTCCTAACTCTCACACTGCATGTCAGTTTCTTCTTCCTTTGTACTGTAGCACATTTTTTGTGTGTCTTAATAATGAATGTGATTGACTGTTTTCATTTGCTCCTAAGCCATGTTTGCGTTGTTGGCTAGTGTTCCCTGAGCAAAGCACATGTTTGTGTTTCCCTTCTTTCCATCACTAGGTTCATTTGTGGTTTTGTTTCCTAATTGGCTTGTATCTCGAAAGGTTTAATGTGTCTTGTATGCACGGGTCAAGGACTCTAAAAGGCTGGGTGATATCTTGGGATAAGGCAAACACAACATAGAGGTCAGAGGGTGTTGATGCTTGGCTCCACATGAGGCCAGCTATTTTTGTCATCGTTCCGTAGACTTCCAATTCCCTCTACCCATATGTTTTGCTTACCCGCTAGCATTTATGGGAATTTTTCAAACTTTACATAGCATGTCAAGGAACTTCTCTGCCCTGTTAGTGGACTAATGGGAAGATATCTGGACTAGTAGTAATTGCATGCTCTGAGTAGTATCTTGAGAAAACACTTTGCCAGCTCTGCAGTGCCATGTTTTGGGACCCATGACACTTACCCATCCCTGGGCCCACCCCATCCCATCCCATCTCATTCCGTTTGGAGTACATTTCCTGACATTCAAAGGGGGAATATCTTTCCTAATGCAGTGGCTGTGGGTTTTGGGGTGCCGTTTGAAGGTGATGGCTTGAAGGTTTTGTATTAATCATAGCTTCTGGAAGTGCTCTGGGTAGCCCTGTAAACCATATTTCTTTTATCCTGATATATCATTACAAAAGGGGAAGGAATATAATGGGTGGGGGCTGGATAGACTATTGGAGTTGCTGTGTAGACCACCGCCAGGCGTCACATTATGAAGAACTGGCTCCCTCTTACCACAGAATCCTTCATTCCCCTTCCAAGATACCTTCAACCGTGACTTGCATCACTAAATCGAGTAAAAACCAAGAGGACTCTGAGGCAAAAATGTGACTTTGTACCTTGTGCTCCTCCAAGTAAGTGATAATGCGGTTGTCCACCACACACATTTTTGAAGTGGTGTATGAGGAGGTGAGACAGGATCTATCATTCATAGGTTTTTTCACAAGAGGCTAATTTGCAGAAAGTGAATACAAGCCAAGAAGTCAAGGAGAGTTTGAAGAGAGGCATTTGCAGGTAAAAGATGCCAGTTTCTTAATGTGCGTTATAAGGGCATCAATATGGGAGCAAATCGGGTTGGCAGAGAGGAGGGTGTGTGCTAGTTCATCTTGAGTGTGTGTGTGTGGGTGAAAAGAAAGGAGGGACAATGAGTGTGGGATAGTGGGGAGGAGGAATATTTTTTGTGTACCATTTTCTGATAAATTTAAAAAAAAATGCCAAATCTAGTTCTTTCTTTTCCTCTTCAGAGTATTTTCTGACTTCCAAACTGAGCATACTTTCTATTGACTAAATGTCAGATTGTAGAATTGTACTTTATTGCAAAAATAATGTAAGACTTGGGAACATGTTTTTGTTTTACCATTTATTCTTTTCAGGCTGTTTATTAAGATTGTACATCCTTTGTTTTAGGCTGAACTGTATATGTTGTGGGTGATAACAGTCAGAAAGGGTTGCAAGTTTTGTCTTCCATAGAGTTGGACTAATACTGCAAACAGGGGATACCAGGCTCCTGCTCCACTATGGGCAGGAACCTACAGAAAATGCTGGGTTTGAGTTATTCATGTACTGCATACTAATTCACCTTGGCTAATAGATGTACAATTCTACTACACATACCATAAAAACATACATTAAGTCACTAAAATCCCTTATTTACAATTCAAGCAAACATTGGAACAATTATGAAGACACCAAATCTACGTTTGTACTTGGTTCTGTTGTATCATATATAGTACCACCCATACACATTTGCCTATTTACATTCTACACCATTTTAGGCCTTCATGTACATATGGTGTCCTATAGACACTATCAGATTTTCTGAGGATGATTATTTCACAAGTATAATTTGTCATCAATCCGTCCTGTGATGAGTGTCCTAGTGTGTCAGGCTGACCTGTTTCACTCCTGTATGGTATTCCGAGAACTTTTTCTCGAAGCAAAAAGTCAATAAGAAGCTGGTGCACGCATTGGGGGGAAGCCTACGAAACCATTAAAACAATAAGGTGTGAGATCTGAGGAGTCTTGGTCTACTTGTTTTAAAACGATAAGGGAGGAAGGGAATGCATGGTTATCCCTACTAGCATTGTTTTATATGCTTCACGCTTCACTTCAGCGCACTATGAATTCTAACCATCCTCTGTATGGCACATTTTCCCCACAGTTCGACTCCTCGTTGTGTGCAGAGATCTGCATCTGGAGATAATACAAAAATGTGTCTAAGCCAGGGCTGTTTTACCAGGATATTGGTGAAAATGAGTTTCGTATGCAAAATATTATTACGTCTCATATTGGAATTTTTACTGTATGAAGAAAATGGAAACTACTGAGTTATTAAGAGAAGTGCTGTAAAACCCTCACCACAATCTAGACTACTTCTCATAAGAGAACGTTTGTGTATTTCTTTCAAGTTTCTTACTTCCATATGCAGGAAACAAAAACCAGAACTGTATTTCACCAGTTCATTCCTGGTTGTATTGCTACTGGTGCCATCTGCGTCTGTAGTAGGAAGTAATTGTAGTTCTATTCAAGGCGAACTGTTATGTATTCCATAGAGTTGGTAACTTAAAGAACCAATTGTTTTGACCAGCTTCGAAGAACCAGTAAATCATGTCACCTCACTGCATTTCTTTTAGGGAGCGGAAACCGTTCGGTACTGTGCGGACAAGCTATGAGTAAGCTACCCTTTAGCTGTTGAAAAAAATCTTATAACTAAATACCCCACAGGTTAATATTTCCTAGGGTTTCTATGAAATGTAATACATAAGGAACTGGAATTTGGAAGTAAGAACCATATTGACTAATCTTATGTTCGCCTCTGGTTCCTTCGTAATGCAGTCTCGGGATTCATCCCTCACCGGACATTAAACATCTTCGCAGAAAATTGTACAGTCTGGGCACAGACTATGTAAAATGTATTACATTTTCAAATAGCATCTTTTATTAACGCTACTTTGTGATTTTCTTCAGCACCGGCAATATCATTTCACCAAAATGCAGGGGTAGCAGAAGTGACATCAAACACACAATGACATTGTAGAAATCCCCACATTATTATATGTGGGGATCTGAACATTTGTTTGCTAAATGGTGAAGGGTGGACCTTAAATGAGGCACAAATGGATGAAAGAGCACAAAGCTAGGTATCAGAAGCAAAGGCTAGAGACGTGTTTATGTTAAATGCTCAAACAGAAGGGGCTAAACCGGGTGCATGTATATGGGGAAGGGGTATGCAAAGATCATTTTTGGACTATTGCTTTGTTTCAAGAAACGTGATCCCAAGGGTGTAAACATTTGAAATTGTAAAGCAGTCTCATAGGGATCATGATCGATTGGCCATTTCCCTATCTGTTATTAACCCGGTTCAACCATTGAACACAATGGGGCCGATTGGGGTAACCTGTGGAAAAAATAGGCTCAGGATAAAACATCATGGGGTTAAGAACATTGCTTGGCAATATGAACAGGCTATAGGGAAAAAATAGACAAAGGTGGAAAACCAATGGATTGTGAAAGACTATAGTGAATCTAGTAACAAAAGATGAAACCCAGTGGCACGTCCAAAACACACCTATGATTACACGCTAGTGATGGCTAAAAGGGAAATGAGAGCTGATATAATAAGATTTAGGAGGGAAATAGGACAGGGTAGGATCGAGAAGATTTGCGCCCAAAAACAAAATTACTGCAATTGGCTACGAGCATCAAGGTGTCTATGAATGCAAAAGGAGATTTGTGGGAACTCCTAAATAATGGAGGAACGTTTAGATCAACCCATATGATGGGTCAAGTAACTGAAGACAGATGCGTCTCCCACTATTCTACCTTGTTTGCTAAACCTCATGGTACAAATCATGAGGTGGATGAAGGGTGCATTAGGAGCTGGAATTTTGCATTCAAGGAGGAAGATGCAAGATTAATAAGTAGACTCAGCTCTTTGAGAGCTTCAGGTCCAGATGGACTGTCTAATCAGATCCTAAAGGAGAACATAGAGTCTTGGGGAGGATTGGTAGTATCCATGTTTAAGCAGATAATGCTGACCAGGCAGGTTCCTGCGTCATGGCGGGATGCTATTATAGTCCCAATGTTTTAGAAGGGCGATCGTGGCGATCCAAAAAACTACTGCCCAATCGCCCTCCTAGAATCCCTGGGGAAATTGTTTGCATCACTCTTACTGTGGGATCTTAACACATGGGCAACTGAAACTGGTAGATTGGACCCTCGACAAACTGGCTTTGTCAAAGGAGTAGGGACTTCACTGAACCTATTAATTATTAACATTCTCAAACAGAGGATGGTGGAGTCCAAAATGTGTGTATGTATGGCTTTCATGGACCTTGAAGAGGCCTTTGATGGGGTAAATGGAGAGTGCCTTTGGTCCAAACTGAAGAATTGGAATTGCCCGAGAGACCTGGCGGAAGCCATGAGGGCCCTATACACCAATACCTCGATTCAGATCTGACTAACAGCAAAGGGGCAACTTTAGAGGAAAATTGATAAACATTGTGGTTTGAAAAAGGGGTGCGCCTTGGCGCCCTTACTGTTTAGTTTATATATGTCAGACCTTGGTGACTCGCCAGAAAATGGTCTGAGCATTCCCTCCTAGGATAAATGTGATTGAGGTACCATGGATATTGAATGCTGACGACTTGGTTTTTATAGACCAAACGCCCGTTGGCCTACAGACTCGTATTGAGGCTTTTAGTAAATACCTTGAAAGTTAATGGTATGAAGACCAATGTGAAGAAATTGAAGGTCTTAGCCTTGTCGTCAGCGTACAGAAAACAAAAAGCTGTGTTTGTGTTGAAAGTAGAAGATCATGAACTAGAGCTAGTGGATACCATGACTTAACTGGGAGTTGTAATCAATAAGAACATTTTTGAGAAGGCTCACTATATGTCATTGAGGGTGAAAGTAAAAAATTGGCAGTACAGGGTGCAGCATTACCTAGAAAGTATGGGCGTTCCTCCCTGATGCCCCTCATCACATTCTACCACCAGAAAGCTGCCCAGATTCTGACCTATGGTGCGGAAGCAATGCTGAATCGATCATGGACAATCTGGGTATTATTGAAGGGCTTCTTTTGGCGAAAGAGCCTGAGACTACCTAACTCCCTCTCTATGGCTGCGATACAATATGAGCTGAGGCTACAATCACTAACCTCTGTAGTGCTATGGAATACCTTGGCTCTGTATAGAAAATGTAGGTTGGCCAACCCTGTGATCCCTTTTGAAATTCTAAAACTACAAGCGTGTGGCCAAGAAAGGGTTTGACACAGTGGCAACTAAAGGCAGAGGCTACTCTGCGAGAGTCGAATATCGAGGTTGAGGAACTGAATCCAAATCCAACCAAAGTGAAACAAAAGCTGCAAGCCTTAGATTGGATAGAAACCGTAGTGGGCAGAGCAACTGACAAAATGAGACCTATTTTGAGTGGGGGCGGAAAGGCCTGAATCAATTGCCAACTTACCTTCAAAAGTTTCCGTTGCCACATTATAGAGACCTGCTCCTTAGATGTAGATTGAATATTCTGGACACTAGGGAAATCCAATTGGCAAGGAAACAAATCGAACCAGCAAACTCTCATTGCAGATATTGCTGGGTCGGAAAGAGGGTGGAAACACTACCCCACCTAATAATTTCATGTAAATCACTGGTAGAAGTACGATCAAAAAGAACATGTTATTATTATCATGGTATTTATTGAGAGCTGACCTAGCTTTGAGAAGCAACGGAGCGCTTTAGAGGTATACAACAATATAGATACATAACAGATCACTTTACAGAGGTATACAACAGTACAGATGCATAATGGAGCGCTTTTCAGAGGTGCCAACAGAACAGATATACAGTGGGGGGGCACAGAGGAGAAGTACAGCTGTACCGGGTGGCATGGAGGAGAGGAGCGGGCTTCGTCTAGCGAGTCAGGTGGTGCAAGGGGCGATGTGATGGCCTAGGTGTTGAGGCAGAGAGATTCCTTGAAGAGGTGGGTCTTGAGTTCTTTTCTGAATTGTAGGAGCGTGTGGGTGAGTCTGATGTTGATGGGGAGGAGGTTCCATCGTTTTGGGGCATAGGCAGAGAAGACTTGTTTTCTGGTCCTTTCCTTTTTGCAGCGGTGGATTTCACGTCTGCACATGTCCTGGCTTCTAGTGGGGCACTGTCGGCCGGAGATGCTGAGTTTCTTTGCAAGGTAGCTAGGTGACTTGAGGCCGACTGACTTTTAATAATAATAATAATTTGGCATTTATATAGCGCTACGAACCCTCAGGTATCTGAGCGCTGTTTATTACCCATGGTGTGTGCTGCTCATTTATCGACCTCGGAAGGATGAAAGGCTGAATTTGGCCCCGCCAGGATTCGAACCTGCGTTAGCAGGCTCTGCACGGATGTCAAAGCAGCGCTCTACTCGCTGTGCCACTTGACCGACGTTAGATGATGCAGCAAGAATTGAAGGTAATTTGTGCGTGCAGTGGGAACCAGTGAACTTCGATGAGGGCGGGGGTGTTGTGGTTGTATCTGCGTAGACCCTTGAGGGGTGCAGCCGCTTGTAGAACACTTTTCAGGGCCACGAGGGAGGACGACGTGAGGCTTTCGAGGAGTGCATTACCCCCATCAAGTGGGATAGGACCAGTGCTTGAATGGTGGATTTAAAACTGTCCTAAGGGATGGGGGCTTGACTTTCCGCAGGAGGGAGAGCTGATACAAAGCTGTGTGAGTTTTCTTAGCTATGTGTGTCTTGCAGGAGAGGTGTTTGTCGATGTGGAACTCGAGGGACTTGGTGTAGGAGGTGAGCTCAGGTGTGAAGCCCTCAGCGTTCATGGTTGATAGCCAGGTCTGTATGCATGGGCGTTTGGTGGTGTTGGTGAGGAGTAGGAATTTGGTCTTGGAGGGGTTGAGCTTCAAGTATGCACTGGACATCCAAGACTGGATCAGCGAGAGGCAGGTTTTGAGCCTATGGATGTCCTTGATAGAGTCGATCTTGAGGTATAGCTGTGTGTTGTCTGTGTATTGGCAGCTCCGAGTGGCTCCCAGTGGCTCCATGTATAGATGGAAGATCACGGGGGAGAGGATGGAATGCTGCAGGACTTCTTTCTCTTTCTCACATCCATGGGCTCACCAGTAGCCCCATCATATGTGAACATTTTCATGTTCCATTTTGAGGAGACCCACATACTGAACAAAGACCCCTGGAAAGACAAGATTGCATTTTGGAAAAGGTTCATAGATGATATCTTCGTGATTTGGCAAGGTACTAGAGATGAACTCAACCAGTTTTTTCAATACCTCAACAGTTGTAATGAAAGAATCACCTTTACTCTGGAGATAGGTCAACCTAACATTCATTTTTTAGACATCAATATTGAAAAAATAGGCGCCGACCTACAGACCAGCATTTACAGGAAACCCACAGATTGCAACAGCACACTACACTTCAACAGCTTCCATCCTACCCATCTTAAGGACAATTTGCCCTTTAGTCAGATGTTACGACTAAAGAGGATCACGTCAGATACTACAAAACTCCAAGGGGAATATGAGGACATGAAGCAAAGATTTATAAAAAGAGGTTTTCTAAATGAAACATTAGATAAAGCTGTCAGAAACACAGAGGTCCTTACTAGATCAGATCTCCTTGAAGAAAAACCCAAGAAATGCACAACCAGACTTATCCACACTCTGAAATTTTCCAGCAAAAAAAATCAGATCAAGAGGATTATCACTAAGAATTTGGATCTGATCAAAGCAGTTCCTATCCTTAACAGATTGTTCCCAGAGCCGCCAATGTTGGCTTATAAAAGGGGAAAGAACCTTGAGGACAGCTTGGTCAAAGCAGAAAAGAGGAAAACCACAGTTCAAACATCTTTGAGAAAACAAAAACCCGGGTACACATGCTTACACTGTCAACATTGCCCTAACATCATTAAAGGAGAGTACATCCGTCATCCTAGTAACGGCAAAAAAATATTCCTGACAGAATACGCAACATGTGACACTAAAAATGTAATTTATGCCCTTGCGGGAAATATTACGTCGGCAAAACAATCAGGAAAGCAAAGGAACGCTGGACAGAACATAAATTGAATATCAGGACCAGTAATGATAAATCACCAGTGTTTAGACATTTTAAAGAAAATGGCCATAATATTTCACAGCTGAGATGGGCAATTTTGGAGGTAGTACATTCACTTTCCAGAGGGGGAGATTTTGCTAAAAAACTTACCCACAGAGAACTCTATTGGATTGATAAATAGGATGCAGTGAACCTCCATGGTTTAAATGAAGATTTCTACCTGGGGCCATTTCATTAAAGAATATCATTGACATTATTCCATACTGAGGGCACCTAACTACTTCTGATCAGTATAGGCTCTAATCCTGCTATTTGTCGTATCGCATTGACATATATAGGAGGTATTTCCTTATATATTCCAACACTTTTAGGGTATTTAATATAGTACCCCACTGAACTTTTAACATGATGTAAATAAGACTTATACATTGACTGATCATTTCTGGAAGCACTTATAAATTGTGAACTCATTGTCCAGAGACAGCAGTTGTGGTAAATAATGTATCTTATCTCTTGTGATTGACATCCGCCTTAGTGAATAGATTGTGAACTCTTTCTATGGAGAGAGCGGACAAATTGATTGATTGGGTGATAGCGAATGTGGTTACACAATGTCATCATTTCTTGTACCTACTCCCTTGGAGCGACATCTATGTACGGAATATTAGACAACAGTCGCAACAAATTTCTTTTTCTTGAACCAGGCACTTGTCCAGGAGATCCTCAACAGCATATTGCAGGGCGATCTGTTTGTTTCTCCCTGTATGAAATTCCTCTAAACAATATTACCATTCACACAGGCTATACCGCATACGTGACAAGACTCACAGGCTTTGCCGCATACATGACAAGACTCACTAACATTTCTCCTTAATGTGAATTTTTGCTTTCCACACGGCAGAAATTCTAATGTTTACCAGTGACGTCATGGGCATTATTTAGGACATGGCGCAATACAAAACATTTCCTTTCTCCAGTTATCTTACAGTAATCGTCATCATGACGCGACCGTATTGTTGACATCTGTGACGTCATTCACGTTTCTACGTGATGACGTCACACCAATGACGCATACATTAGCCGCCATCTTGACAGCCGTAATCACAGCACTTGTCCGGATCGGCTCTATCGACTTCTACACCTCGACTGAGACACCAGTAAGTACTCTGGTCCTATATCATCACGTAATGGGTGGCTTCTACAGGGGGGATGGCACCCTCTTTCTAATAACCACTCTAATACTTGCCTAACATCCTTAGTGGGAGTCTGTTCTTACAACTGTCATTTTTATGACACTAACACATGGCGCCATTCTTTCAAGGTGCCGCTGACGAGACTTGGAGCGTCTATTTGTCACTTTGAAGTCCATTATCCACCGCTTTCAATTGAAGCACAGTTTAACAGCTTGGACATTGATCAGTAAGTCTCTACCCACTCCTAACAACTCCTATAAGTTAGTAGGCAGCGCACATTGCTGACACTACTTTTTATACAGTATTCTGTTTTCTCCTCAACAGGGGATTCTCACAACCTCTCCATTTGGAGCTATATTTTTGAGCATTTCACCTTTACCCTTTAACAAGGATTGCATGTTATGCTTTGTTTTTTACAATATTGGTATTTATAATTTTTTCGTTTAGGCTACTACTTATGTAAGGAATTACTTGTTTAACTAGGCCCTATGGCACCATTGGTAAAACTTCCACTTAACATGTATTAGAGATTGATTACACTGTGAGAACATTTGAACATGTATTTATGGTTTCTAGCAGTACTGAGTGTTGCAAGGACAAAATCCCCCATCATGTTTATACAGGAGAAAGTTTGTCTTTGACACTATGAGTTGTTCAAAACTGAATTTTGATACATTTGTTTTGTATTTCTTTAGATTTCTTTGACCATTGAATGAACTATTACAGCCCCTGATAAAGAGAAATGATCTCGAAACGCGTGGGGCATATTCATATGAAAAATAAATCATCTTTGAGAACAAATTTACTTTGAAGTTGGACCTAAATCATTTGGTTTGAATGCCAATGTTCCCAAATATTATGTACTTGTACAGAATGTAATCTGATTACTATATTTACATTGAATTTCCCCCAGGAAATACAAATGTATTGAGCCTTTTTTAGCCACAAATGGAGTGCAGGGGACGGGAGTTCCCTAAGTGGGAACTTATCTTGTCCTTATCTGTGACTAGGCATCTCAGAAGTTGTACACCGACCAAGGGGTATGCCAGAGGTAGCAGCTGCTACCTCTGGCATCCTCTAAATTACATCCCTGTTCAATACAGTTTGAAACAACTTGCATATAAGGTGCTTCTTGCTCAAGAAAAGCAACTGTACCATGATCTAACCATTCAATTCAGAATCCGTTGCGAACATTTCCAAGTCCTCAGTACTACAATCAACCAGTAGTTGGCCAGTGCATTTCTTAATTAAACAGAATGTAGGCTTGAAATGTAGTCTATCTTGAGATAGTGCCTTGCAACTTTAATTCCTCAAGGAGACTTTTCCACCTTCTCCCAGGTATCCCCTGTCGTGACTTATTTACAGTTCCTTGTTTCTCTACTCGAGGTTCTTGGCTTCTGTTCCTTTGGATTTCTTTTGTCTCAAAATTTTTCATACTTCTCATTCCACCGAGACCAGTTTCCCCGATCCCTTCTACCACTTTGTTATATTCCAAACACTTCCACTTAGTGGAACACCATATAGGTTCTTCTGTTCCTCTTTACTATTGTCTTGGTCTTCCTAACCACTGAGACAATAGTTACCAGTCTTTTGACTTTCTTCAGTGTACTTTCCACTTTCATAATCACGGGGACGAGTGTGAGGAGTCCTTCTGTCATTGATAGATACTCTGCTACTTTCACACTGATGGGGCGAGTATGATGAGTCCCTTGATATTTGTTATGTATTCTGTGCCTTGCACAGTTACTGGGACGATTATGATGAGTCTCTTGATATTAGTTATATTTGTTACTATTATTGCAGTTACTGGGATGAGTATGATGAATTTCTCTGTATTTGTGATACTCTGTTGTTCAACGCCTGCTTGTGGCCCCTCCTGGGTCTCCCAACGTTCCGATTACCTCTTACTTGTCGGGTTGGCATCACTGTTTTTTCCTGTGGGGTCCGGATCACGACGTCTGAATAAGGGCTTTGTGCGCCATCCTTTTCTTCTCTTCAGTCCCTGCGGCTCTGCAGAGTTTTCTTCTGGATGTTCTCAGCATCGTTGTCGGACCACACGGTCCACCTCCCTGAGGTCATGCCTCCACCTGGCAATGCTTGCTACTCACACGAGTCGGCTCCCTGCCGGCTCCTGCACCACTTAGGTTCCTCTTTGTTCTCCATGTCCTCTCGACTGAGGACCTCCCAGAATACTTAGGCTTCTCTCTGCCATATTTGAGCTTCCCGGGCTTCACCTGCTCGGTGAACACGACTTCCTATTTAATGCAAAACCTTCTTTGGTTTGTATGAATCTTAGCTGGGTCCTCCCCAGCGACGATCGTTGTTCTTCTTCTCTTTCTCTGGAGTAGTCTTTCTTACTCCATAGTTCCCACTCTTCATGGTATTCCCTATTTGCCATAGAGGAGCGATCAACATTACTCCTCTATCTTCTTCGCAGTGCATTTGTCATTGGCCTATAATATTGGAAGTGGTATTACAGTATCACACAATGGTCTGTTCAGGTTGTCTCTTCTGAGGCAGTGATGGTCAGAGGGCTTCATGGGAAAGTGTAGCAGAGAGTTCCTTCATAGAATGGGAGTCCTTGTCCCCAAGAGCGGAGTCTCTCACTGTGAGGTCCTGCTGACCGCCACCCCTAGGGAAATGTTGCATAGTGGGCTCACCTCTCTAGCCTCACAGGGAAGGGTTCCCGTCTTGGGAGAAGTGACGAGATCCTGTGAATCGTCACAGTACACTGGTGGTAGATTCAAAGGCTCCCTCCACACTCCTCATCCTCTCAGCAGTGAGGTAGCCTTAGTGTGACATGAACTGCTAAGCACGCAACAAGTGTATCATAACATTACATTGTCCCAGTCCTGTATTACACTTCCCTATGTACAGGAACCCTGAGCTGTGCAGCCACTGCGCTCTCAGGTAATATATTATCAGAATATTACATTATAAATGTGGCCATACATGGCCCTCTGAGGGGATAGCCCATGCTTCTGGTTTCTCATCCTCTGCTTGTCCATCTTATTTGCCTTGCAGACAGTCCCCTCTGCGCTCGGCTGCATCTCAGTCAGCTGTGCACTTCCAGGTTTATCTCTGGGGTCTCTCAGGTTACACTAACACTTAACCGACAAACAACCCTTAATTATTCAAGGGTACCCTTGACCACATCTCAAGCCAGTCCTGCAACCACTTACCAATTTCAGTACTGCCCTGTGAACACTAGAAATTGCCCACATAGTATTTGCTTGCTTCAGAAACATTAGGCATTTGTCATTTTCTGATTGCTGCTATTTTCGGTTGTTCTACATTGAATCTATAAACATTCAAAGTATCACAAACTCCATGCATACCCCCTTTTACTTCCATGCCTGTACACATTTTTCATGTACATTTAACCTTTCTCCCTTTACATCCCCCCTCCTCTGCTTCTATTTGCTGTCCTTGAGAGAGCAAAGTCTGGATTATCTTGACAGGTGCACAATACACCACTCTCCAGACAAGCCTTTGCACTATTAGACCAATATGGCAGTGACTGGCACAGTAAAAAAGACTCTTAACATAACTTTACGTAACATAACGAAAGCTGGCAATGATCTACTAAGTGGGCATGGTGTTAATGGGAAAACTGGGCATAATGGAAACTAGTAATGATGTGCTACGGGGTGTTGCTGTAAATCAGAAATAACATGCTAACCAGGTGCAAAACCACTCTGGTGGTAACTCGTGCAGATTAATTGCATATTGCATTACATTATATAATGTAACATGACAATGTTAAGATGGAGTATACACACTTTTGCCGCCCATAGAGGCATTCCTTTAAGTGCTTTGATGCTTATAATCCAAAGTGTTTTACAGACCTACAGACCTAATAATACATTCATATTCAATATATGAAACCAACATACAAATTATTGTGGAGACATGTATTTCCCATACAGACAATACCTTAGAATATTTTTTATAAATGTATGATGAGAATCAGTAATTGAATTTCATTGTTTGTGATATCTTGCATTGAAGGTAGCAGCAGCATCCTTATCCAGCCAATAATGAGTTCATGCAGCGGCACAGTTCAAAATGCTAGACCTACAATGGGTTGAAGGAGGATATCACAATCATATTTTTATTTGTATTGCATGCTGCACACCTAATGGAGCATATGTCTATGTTTAAATGTAGAATTCTCTGATATCTCGATCCAGTTTTTCTCCGGGTCTAATATTATATTATATTATGTGTTTTATTTCCCCTGAAGTACGTGCCTAGTTAACTGTTTTCCTAATGGTTTGCAAGCTGTCCCCTGAAACAATTCAAGCAAGCTTTTATGGTGTCTCAACACCTGCCAATGACTATTTCCATTGAAGCATTTGGAGGCTGACTTGGTTCTTCTATGAATTTGTAGTGATAGCCTTTTTCCATTAATTGATTGATCGCTACATTCTCAAATGCTCCTGCCCCGTTGCTTATGGTGTTGTAGTGCTGACTTGAACTAGTTTCCATTGGGATGTATGCTTCAGTAGATCATCTGGGAGAATATCCGTTTGACGGGGGATAAGCACTCCGGATCAGGCATGAGATATCCATTGGTTGGATTGTGAAGACCTAGACTTTCTGCTCATCTTTTACATGGACACCTCACATTTCATTCATATGGATATTGGTTTAAATTGCTTTGGTCTGGCCGTAAGGTAAAAAGTTAAATGTTGTCTGCAATGTTGTACAATGCATGATATATTTGGCTTATATATGCAGTCCGGTATTGTTGGCTTTACTGCATAATAATGAACTGTACTTTTTTCATATATTCTCAAATTACCCACCTTTAAAGTAGCCATATACCCTGAAGTTATGTTAAATAGTGTTGCAAAGCTTTGGAATAAAGCAACCACCCATTCCTATCTAGATGTATACAAATGTTACTATGGTAGGACTGGAATCATTGCCCTACTAAATGTAAACATTAAGACAGGGTTTCAGGACATATAAGACCTACAAGAAGTATGTATTTTAGTAGAGGTTATCTCCATTGGTTAGTGATGATTTTGACAATCCGGCAGGATTTGAATATTCGTTGAATATACAAAGCTAGCCTTAATCTGAGTCAACTGGTTTCACGTAGAGATTCTGATATCGTGTGAAAGATGAACCCATGCAGACAAATTGTACATTCTTCTTTTTGGTAACAAAAGTTTTTAACATTTTAGAACATTATTATGTGAACTATACCTTAACAGAGAGACTTGATAAGCAACAGGTGAAACAGACAGGACACCAGTTTGGGCAGATTGCATAACAAGGACCTGAAATGCATTTATAAAACGCTGATAATGCAATAAAGGCATAGAATGAGAGGAAGCCTTTAGAGCAGGGAGGGCATTGGGACTTAGCCACGCTGTATATTTGGTGCCACTCAAAACCTAACAAGAAAAAAAGTAAATACATGCTTTTGAAGTCTTACCTAACTGACTTTGACTCATAGAGGTAAGAAAACATTGGGCTGATGATGGCAGTGAGGCGTTTTTCCACAAGGTCATGCAAACACTCCTGCCACTCTCACCTAGTATATAGTGGGGTAGTAGGAGTAGTATGCATTCTGGTTTCTCAGGAAAGGGAATTCCAGTTAATGGTAAAAACAGAGAAGGGACCTTACGAAAGTGAAAATGTGGTGTGAGAAATGTTTTATTTGTTAAAACCAGTGTTAATTGATGGTAACTTTGTTCATTTGTGTAACAGTTATTCTTGATCCGTTATTTCCATAATTAAACCATTAGAAGTGATTGCATAGCAATAGACAGACTGTTCACCATATCTAGGTGAAACTTTAATCGATCTGTAATTGCTTTGAACTTTAAAGAGCTTTTTTTCATTTAATGAATGAGGCCCCATGAACGTGCAGCATGTCAGGAAATGAATGACTTGCGTAAATGGTAATAAATAAAAGCTGATGTGCAACAAAAAAAGGAGTATAGCGGATGTAAAAAGGGGACATCTGATTGGGAGAAAGGTGGATAACCGGAAATAAAAATTGCAGAGGGCTTCTGCAAGTATCCCAAAATATCTGCTGAAGTGACTTTGTGGATGTATTTTAAATAGTACACATCTTTCTGGAAACGCTGTGGTTCATGTTTATTGTATACTCGATTAACCTGGCCATGTACATCTTTATTCTTTAGAACCACGAGGACAAAGAGTGGAAGTTTGCCCGGGCAAAGCTTTGGCTTAGCTACTTCGATGACAAATGCACAATGCCGCCTCCTTTCAACATCATCCCTTCCCCTAAGACGATCTGTTACCTCTTTAACAGCATCAGTAAATGGATCTGCTCGCATACAACAACCGGCAAGGTTAAACGCCAGAATAGCCTAAAGGTAAGGAATGTCCCGAGAAGCAGTAATTGCACAACCGACCACAGGAAAAGCTCTGTGCTGTGTAGCCGCGATTATATTTATAATGTAAATAGAGGTGGTTTTCCAAGAGCACACAGCAGACAAACAGTGTCTACATTGCAGTGGTGTGCCTTCTTTCAGAGCGTGTTTAGATATCCAATTCTATTTTGGACCAGCAGTCAAAGGTTTTTTTATTTACTTCTCTGAGACGGGGAGAATATAGCAAAACCGTTGTAAGGACTCCAAACAGAAAATGTTTATCACGTCATCTAGACCTATTTATGAAAAGATCCTACTAAAACTTAGTTTTGCTATGTACATATACATGTTTTTCTTGTCCCTAATAAAGAATGAAACGATCTTGTTTTACACTATTTTCATCCTTAATGTTCGGTCTGCTGCAGTGAATGTTTTCAATAATGTGTGTCCTTCAGTTATGAAGGGTACCTTGACACAGGAGTTAATTTTCGTTTGGGGCGTTATGTAAATGAAAGGCGTAAAAAAGTGTTGGGTAAGGCTTTTACGCCATTCGTTCACGTCACGCCCCATTTTCCTTCATTTGTATGGCGGAAATGAGGGGCGGATCGTAACTTGCGATTTTGACACCCCGTTCATTTCGGCCATACAAATACTACTGCAAATGTGCCGGCATGGATTTTCATGCCGGCGCAAATGCTGTGGTTTCTTATGGCGTCTGCCAGCTTTTTACACTAGCAAAAAGCAGGCGCACTTCATACATAGGATTTCATTGCAAACGCTGCCTGCCATGCATACAGTGCATGGGGGAGTGCAAAGGGGAGGCAAGTGTGTACACTGCCTTTCTACCATACCCTTTTGCACTCCGCCGTGCAAAGGAAGAAAACGAGGCAGGCTTTTTATGGGGAATTCGAAAATGTGCCCCATAATTTCTGTAATTAGGTTGGCTCCACAGAGTTAAAAGCCTTATGACTATTAATGTGGGTAAATATAAGAAACATGTTATTGAAGCTACGATTTAAACACACCTCCTTAATGCATCTCCTTAATGCATTGTTCTTGGTATAGAAATGCTGTTATGCTTTAATGCTGGTGTGGACCAACCAAATAAGTCATAGTTTGTTTCAGAGGCTATGGTGACACTGTTTTTCTGTGAACATATACCACAAAATCTTTGCGTTGTAAAAACTGGCCGTTCAAATGCACTTATGCATAATCTTAATACCATGACTAGGAATATGTTCTACAAATATTCAACATTTAATCTTGCTGTTCGCATGTAGATGTATACCAACTATAAATTGCTACGGTTCATCCTGTATTATGATGTGTAGAAGCACAGTAGAAAATCTTTGTAGATTACAAATACATATCATTAAATCAAAGATGGCTTAAAGTTATAAACAGATGTTCCCAGA
Organism: Ambystoma mexicanum; assembly: GCF_040938575.1. Lineage (NCBI taxonomy): Eukaryota > Metazoa > Chordata > Amphibia > Caudata > Ambystomatidae > Ambystoma > Ambystoma mexicanum. Next base: position 677,203,488 of record NC_090932.1, on the reverse strand, counting down.
TACCTTCCCAGTGGGCAAGTGTTCACTTGAATAAAGTTCACACCCATAGTTGGTCCAAATTCGCTCCCCATTCTAGAGGAATGTATTTCATGAATATCAGTTATGGAATATCCTGGCTACCATTGGAGGTAATTTCTTGAAGAGAGGTCTGGCTTGTGTCGAGGGGTCAGAAAAGTGAGGTGAACCACTTTGTGAAGTTTTCTCAACAAATGCCCATTTTATTATATAAGAAGGTTGGATGAACGCCTCACTATCCCTACCCTGACAAGGATTTCCCTGCTTAAAATAAACTAAAAGAAACAGTCAACCACTATAACAAAGAATATCCGTCCCTCACACTTATATATACATCAAATAAATAAGGAAATGCATGGCCGTTCAAAACCTTAATGATTGAATTCATAATGTAACCACAGTCTCTCTTCATAACCTGGGCAAAATCCCCTTTCCCAGGTTTAAACGTGATTCTGCTTCATAGTTCAAACAAAGAAGACAAGGAAATCCTGGTTTGTAACAAAGTTCCCAATACAGTTCGATGCAACTTCAACTTGTCAACAGAAAGTTCCAACACAGAAGATATCTGGCTTCTTCTTTAAACAAATTCTCAGTTCCTGAATTGCAACAATGATTATCTATGTCAGGATGATTTGCCACTCCGAAAACTCAAAGAAATACAACTTCTCCGTAACAGTCTTGCACGGCTCTTTCTTTAACACCACATCAACATAATGTCTCTGTCAGGACCACCTTGTAGCACTTCTTCAACTTCCCCCGGCCTACTTCCTTGCTAGGCCTACAATCTCCAAAGGTTTTCCATCTAGGTATACTCCTGTGCACGAACAGCGTCACAACAAGTGCTTTTATGGTTAAGATCAACTGAAAAGAGGTTCACAACAGCTTCATAGCATTCAACAAATTGCAGCTTCAAAACTCTCAACCACTTTTCAGGGAAAACAAGATTCCCTTTGGTGCGCTTTAATACTCTACTGCAAAGAAGAGCGAGAGTCAGAGGCGGCCGTGTTAGGCGTGCGGCTTGACGCTCGTTTCCTGCTTAGGGTTCTTTCCTCTAATGACTGGTTGCAACTGAGCAGAGAGCAGAGTCTATCACGCTTGGCGTCTCCTGCATCCTTCAACTTTTCGCAATTTTTGCTAAGGTCTGCCGTATTCTTAAGCTTAATTCTTTCGGCACTCCAGTACCGTCTCCACCGTGGTCACATTGCAACGTCCTCCGACAGAAGGGAATTTGGCGCTCCTGTTGTTAAACTCACTTCTTGACTGAATGCGGCAGCTACACTCCCGGTGTACCACCTGACCTTGGCAGTGTTAAAGGTAACCAATTTCTTCAATGGTCGGTTTGAATCCGGAGTTTGTCGCCCTAGAGTCTCAGATAACACTTCTTTTGAAAGATTATGTATGTTGGTAGTGTTTCTATCCCGGGGCCGGGCATGATCAGTCCCCTTCGTGATATCTCAAGGAGGGAAGAGTCCATGCCGCGTACCTCATTTATTACTCCACGACGGAGAGATAAAGTGCTATCTGAAGTTTTGGCACAAAGCGCCAAAAGGAGACGGAACCTGTTGCTAGAGCAACTCTCCCTCACTAAAATGCTGCATGTCAACACAGATTTCCAGATTGCGTCTAAAAAGTATGAGAATGGGATACACACTCCTATGTATTCCAATGTCTCCATGCCCCAAACTAACTAACCTCTATGATCAAGGAGAGGTCAATGGGTCTTTCTCACCAAATAAGAAACACGAGAGTGCTGAAAGTCACATCTTGATGGAAGCTCACTCGGGGGGACTCCAACATTATTTTAATGCAGTCCTGATAGGGGACATCCCAGGAAGAAGTACGGACACAGGGGCTGTTGACCCCAAGTCATCAGCGGCCTGGTGTTTGTTTAAGGAACAAATAATGTTGGATATCGCGGCATGCTCCACTATGGAAGATTTGCAGAGACTGATGTTGTATATTGGTACTAACAAACACCTATCGTTCCATCAGCAGATGCCTTTACAGTTACAGCCTTTACCCGAACCAGTAGGAACCGAAAAACTGTTACAAACCTCCTGCCTTCAGCACAGGGTCCACCAAGGCTGCCAAACAGACAATATTACGTCTTCCACCTCAGGCTCGTCCCTGCAGGTTGAGTCGGTAGAGAACACTGTTCCCTTGGTTATTGAACCCCCACGGTTGGGTTATGTATTACATGCTCCCATCTCCAACCAGATATGCTCTAAACAATCAATAGGGTTGAGTTCTAAACGGGTGTCTTTTCTCAGTCTGCACTCAATGAATCAATTAATGCCTAATATTGAGAACTCAGACATTAAATTGTTCGTCCTGGATCAAAGGAACTTTATAATAACTAATGTTGGGAAAGTGGAGAGGAAAGAATCCAGAGACTCACTGAGAAATAAAGTACTTGCTACGGCAAAGAAATGGGCCAGGAGTGGTTGGAACACTGGACCTAAAGATTGTCAGTAGGATTGATATTAGTAACTGGCGCTCACAGCAATCTTGTGACTGTGTACTAGTGGGCTGTGGTTCTAGTAACCTCCCTTCATATTTAAGACTATGCAAATGCTTACCTAGGGGCTGTTCGAATTGCAAGTTGATCCTTTTGGTTGTCTTTCCACTGTTTTAGCTTTAGTCTCATTGTCTTGATCAATTGGTTCTATCTGCTTAACATACCTGTATAGTTCTAGTCTTAATGGCCCCTATTTAATAGCATTTGTGCTGTTGCAACCTAGTTTTTCTTTCTTACTTTTCCTTTATTTTTTTATGTTTTCATGTTAAGTTTTCTGTTGTATTTTTTTGTACGTGCCATCCTGCCTAAGGGTCCATTGTGCGCTGAATCAATAAAAAAAAAGATGCTCCTCTCCCTCTCTCTCCAGAAGGGCAGCCTTTTTGCCACTCTTGTTTCCCCACTTCACAAGTAACCAAAGACTGATAGGGATAGGGTCTCTTCCTGCTCATCCCTCGGTTTTGGCAATGTGTGTTGCTTCCAACTTTTGGCATATGTTGGACACAGTATGGGTAACCCATTCCAGACCTTGCATTAGCCCCCTTTTGTTGTTGGTAATATTTGCTAGGTTGTATTGGCCATGGTCTTAGTCTATCGTGTCCTGGGCAATGCTTGCAAGGATTAACTCTCAACAAAGTCACCCCTCTGGTTTCTGGGTTGTTCACAAATGTACACTTTTAATGTTAGTCATTTCGCTTTGTTAGACTAAGGTTTTGCTGCTGTTCCCTAGTTCAGTATTCAAAGTAAACTGGGGAATCACTTTCAATCACAAGCAAGGGCTGCTTCTGCTGCATTGCAATTGCTCAATATTTAAAAGTAACTTGGGAATCCATTTCACTTACAAGCGAGTGCTGCTTCTGCTGCTCTGCACTAGTCTGGTATTCAAAACCATTCTCTGCACTTTTATGTGAGTGTTTTTCACTCGCTGCATGCCTGCTTTTATACACGAGCGGGAATGGAGCGCCCTCGGGTCACTGACAGCTTGTGAACTCGCAGGGTAAGACGTGTGCCTCCATTCCCCTCGCCGCTCACAGTACTTCTTCTGCTGTGATTCTTTGCGTCCCAGCAAACTGCTTCTGGTCATTCACCTTCGTCCACGCCACTTCTTGCTCCAGAGGCTCTCTGGTGCACGCCAGCCACCGAAGACAGCCTGCTGAAAGCTTCCCGCTGCGCATCCTCTGCAGGCTTGGTCACAAGGGGGTAAGCTTTCCTCCTACACGCTTCCCGCTGCGAAACCTCTGCACTTCAGATTTCTGGGGACACAGACCATGTCATGACCGGCAGCAGATATCTGCCATAGAGCGGTCTCGGTGTCTTCTCTCTCCGTCAACTTCTGCCTGGGCTGCCAGCACGCGTCACGCTGCTTCTGCTTCTTACTGCTGCTCTTCACCAACAACGCCTTCTCAATGGCCTACACCTGTGGGGGCCTTTTAAGCCTCTCTGTCTCCCTCAGGTGTGGGTCATTTGCATTAATGAGTTGACTACTCCTGCAAAATGGTACCTTTTCAGCCCTCTTCTTCGTCCCAGTACTTAGTGGAGTATGGGGCTTGAAGTCCCTAATGGAAAAATTAGGTTTTCTTATTTGTTTTACAATAAGCCATGTAAAGAGTGGGGATTCTGGAAAAGTTGAACAAGGGGATTTCCCATTCCTCCTGACCTGTTTGCCTCCTCATGTGATCCTAACGCAGAACACCACCCCAAGGGTCGGCATCAGAAAGCATCTGCCTTTCCCTGGTCAAATGAAACGGGAACCCAGACCATAGTTTCTGGTGGAATCATTGCTTATTCATCACACTTGTCAGTGAGGGGGTGCAGGTAAGGCTGCTCTGCTACTGCTCGCAATTAAGCACTAACAAAACAAAGAATTTCTAAAGCATTTAATTGACTGCCACCTAAAATCTAAAGAGTTGGCTTGGCATTTGCTGGTTTATTTAGCTTTGTCATCTGTGAAATTATGGTCTGCTTGTTAATTTCTGCAAATCGGATTATGGTATTCTCAAGCTACAATTTTACTTTTAGGTCCCCAACAGCCTTCATTTCTACCTATGGCATGAATATCCCTTGTGTAGGAAGGAGACCAGAGTGCTTTGCCCAGGCAACCAGGGAAACAATGCAAATATGTTGCCCCAACCAATGCTGAGGCCCTGCCCTTACATAATATAATCCAACATAGCTTCCTCTTCTGCTCCTTTTCTGTACTCTGAGGAGCTGGATGTTTGATATGTTGCTTCTGGGCTCAAGATGCATACATTTGTTTATTTTTATAAATTGCCATTGGGGGCCTGTGTTTGCACAGTGGCAACGCCCCTACTGTCTGTTTATTTGCTGGTTCAATCTCTTTTTATGCAAAATTCCTTTGCTACCAGTAGGAGCTTTCTCTGGTGTCCGATCTACCATTTGTGACTCCTTTTCACTTAGGACCTTAAAGACTACTTTCTTTTTTGGTAAAACATGTCCAGGAGCTTCACTTACACTGAGTTTAGGAACTTTGATTCAAAGAAGTAACAGGTAAGCAAAATCCTCTTTTTCAGACCCGCGTTTTGGCCATCTTGTCTTTTAGGGCAACCTTTTGCTGGGGTAGGAATGGGTTTGTAGAATTGCCATTTAGACTGGATTATTGAAGCCCTTTCTGATGTCTTGAATACAGTACAATGCTAATGCCAGGATTAGCCCCAAGTTGCCCTTGAGGTCTTAAAGTTTGAAGTCTGATCATGGTCTAACACAATGCTTTGTCCTCAGGTGCCAGATTTGTAAAACACTTGGTTTGGTGGCAGAGTGACCTAATCGTCTTCATGGCTTCCATTCCATCTGCAAACCTATGAAATACTCATCCTGCGACTTCCCATGAAGTATGGAACAGTCATTACTCTAGACCCTACCTTTGGTGCCAAGATGTATGGTAGAGAGCATTCAGTACCGCAGTGAAATGTTAGTTCTTGGGCTGCTAACCTAAGGGAGTCTGATAGGCCAACCAAGACAGTCTCAGAGGGCGAGGCGGCGTGAGGACCAAGTTGGAAAGGCTTCCTCTAGTCCTCAAATAGTCTAGAATTGTTTCACACCTCCTTTACAGCAGACCCTTCCATTGAAAGGTAGACCCTTTTCCTGCAATCCAAGTTCCTGTCTTAGAAGTCTTGATATGTAATGTGTTATTTGACATTTATATAGTGCTCTATATATCATTGGTATGACCTCAAAGCGCTGGTAGGTTGAACGCCTTTGGGGACCGTAGTGCAGGTTAGTTGAGAGAGTAAGGTGTCATAGGGTGCTTGGCTAGATCAATTATGTGGGCAGCCGATGCAATTGCCTAATGGTAGCTGCAGCCTAGCATTAGGTGTGTTGGTATTTGATATCAGTTGAATGTGTGCAGTCTAGAGGATGGACACCAAGACTGGGTTCTGGCTGCGTTAGGCCGGAGTAGGACGCTTATGTGTGCAGCTAGGCTGGTTTTCGTGGCATGTATCTGCGTTGTATTAGAATGATGAGGTGTTAATTGATTAATGTTGTATGTTATGTTACTTGGCATTTATATAGCGCCTTATGTATCATTGGTATGATCTCAAAACGCTGGTAGGTTGTACGCCCTCGGGAACCGTAGTTCCGGTCAGTAGAGAGAGAGAGTCATAAGGTGCGTGGGTGCACCGGATATGTGTGCAGCCGGTGTGGCAGGTGCATGATAGCTGCTTCTTAGCGGTAGGGAGATGGTCCTGTGCGTGAGGGTGTGGGGCACGAGGGGGCTGAGAGGAATTAGTGAGTCATTAAACCAGAATTCGAAGGAATTGATGGTTAAGGGTCTATCACAGGGCAGCGTAGCAGGAGGACGGAGAAGCAGGGCTTCAGCTAGGTCGGGGAGGACCTTGACTTTGTTCCAGCATTTGAGATCGGGGGTAGGGACCTGGGGAGCTGTAGAAGGAGGGGCAGATGTATGGATGGAGAAAGGGATGGCAAAGTGGTCAGTCCTGATGAGCGGTTTGGGACAGGATATATAAGCCAGGTCATGGGAGCTGAAAATTGCGTCAAGGGTGTGCCCACCTGAGTGGGTTGGACCTGTGGTATGTCTGGAGAGGTTGAGCGCATCAAAACTGTCAACCAGCGGAGGAGGCATGGGGTTTTTGGGCATATCAAACCAGATATTGAAATTCCCAGGAGGGTAAGAGAAGGGTGATTTACCTGAATGGTAGCAATTGAGTCACAGAGATTGTTGGCTAAATGTCTGTTGTATCCAGCGGGTCTGTAGATTAGTTGTGTGGTGTGGGTGAAGGTTGATAGTAGCGAGAGTTTTACCAGAAGGGATTCACAGGAGGTATTGGATGTCTGGGATTCGACGAGTGGGACAGAAAAACGTGGTTTGAAGAGGATTGCCACTCTGCCACCTCTCGAGGGTCAATTGTGGGCGATAATAAGCAAGTAGCCAGGGGGAACGCTTTGTGTGCTACTTGGGCAAAGTCGTCGGAGAACCAGGTTTCGGTGATAAAAATGAAGTCAGGATTTCAGAGGATAGGAGATCAAAGATGCTGTCTATTTTTTGCTACGGAGTGGCCATTGAAAAGGATGCATGCGACTTTTTGAGGGGAGGTGTTTTTTGTGATGCACGTCGCCGGGGGAGCTTGGCGGAGATGGGTGCCCGATGGGGTGGTGGAAGGGGAAGGATCCTTCAGGTTGGTTGAGACCAGTTGTGGTTGGGTTGGGGGGGGGCTGGATGCCATTGGACTTTGAATGTCGGGTGAGAGGGTTACGTCGATTGGGTGGGAAGAGTAGGCGGGCGGAGGTAGGAATGTGAGAGACGAGTGGTGGGTCAGTGTGGGTTGGGAGGGTGGAGAGTGGATCATTTGAGGTATGGGGGTATAGGCGGGTAGTTTTTGGATTCAGTCTGGCCTGTGCAGGGAGTTTAGAAGTACTGGGTGAGAAGTCAAGAGCAAGGGGGTGGAAACTGGGACAGGGGAGTGTCTGAGGGTAGTGGAGGGAGAGGATGGAAGGGTGGGCTGAAGCAGAAGTGGTGAGGTGTGGAGGGTCAAGGGAGAGGACCAGTTACATTTCCGGTATTTTGTGGGTTTTGGTGCCATAGGAGTGTAGGAGAGGGTGGGAAGGTCAGAGGGGGGGGGGGAGAAGAGAGTACCGTTCTAGCAGGGGTGAGACGGTCTACTTTCAGAGAAGGGGAGAGATGTGAAGGGGGGGGATCTGTTGGCGGGTGTCGAGTAGCTATTAAGGGGGAGAGAGAGGGGTGGCATGGGAGGAAGGTTGAGGGTGTAGGGGGTTCCTCAATGGGCTAAGGGGGAGGGAGAGGGCGGCATGGGTGGGGAGTTCCCCAGAGGGCTAGGGGGAAGGGAGAGGACGGTATGGGAGGTAGGTTGAGAGGGTGGGGAGTTCCTCAATGGGCACAAGGATGGTGTGGTAGTGGAGGTAGATTTGCGATGTTTGAAGCACAAGAGAGCTCCTTTGGCTTGTGAATTCGATAATGGGTGTGGTGTATGGGCGGGCGGTATCAGGTGGTTCTGAATAGATGCCAGCGGGAAAGTGGATATTGATGTGTTTGGGAGGGATGAGGAGTGAGGCATGAGCGTTTGTGGAGGCAGGTGTTTGGCGTGCAAGCTTGCTCCTCTGATCTTAGAGTTGGACGGGGGATGATGGTAGTTGAGTAGGCAGGCGTCATCTGGGTGCATTGTTGTAGGGGGGAGTTGTGGTTTGCAACTGGATGGCAACAGAGTGGGGGTCATGAAGTTGGGTGCAAGAGTGCGGGTTATGCAACGCAAGGGGTGAGTTATGGGGGTGGTTATGGTGGGAGGAGGCCAGGGAGCGAGACGGGTTGGAGAGGAGGTCTGTGTTGATCTTGGATCTCCATCCCGGGGGGGGAAGTTAAGGGCAGCACCTAGTGATTGATGTACTTGTAACAGTAGATGCAGTGGCCTTAGATGTAGAACCTGCATCTAGATTCTGGACACCAGGACAGTGGGAGAGGGGCAAAGAGGGGCAACAGTTGAAATTTAAGTCTAGTTGCAGTAGCAGCACCTAGACTTGGGACACCAGGAAAGGCTGAGAAAGGGCCTAAAACCTGGGGAATTCTAGAGTGGCGGTCTATAGATGGGGCTTAATGCAGAATTACCAAATGTTTCTAGGCTTGCGACACAGGTCTAAAAAAACACAGTTCTCCTAGAGGACGACGCAGGCCAGTCTTCGCAGTACTATCACAAGGTTGGATTTCTAGGTGTGAGTCAGTGTACCATTAACGGTTTCTAACTGTGCGGCACAGGCAAATAAATCACAGCACTATCTCAGTCGGCACTTTCTAGATGTGAGTCAATGTAACAAGAGAAATTCTAAGTGAGCAGCACCGGCAGGTAAACACAGTAATATCTCAGTGGGCACTTTCCAGATGTGAGTCAATGGGCCGCATTACAACTCTGGCGGTAGCCGTGCCCTTATTAAGGGCACGACTGCCGCCGGAGTTGCATTCTTTCCGGCACCCGCGAATGGGCAAGAACCGGGTCATGCTGAGTTTGGCGGACCCGGTAATTGCCCATTCGCGGGTGCCGGTATGGCCGGCTTCCCGATCCCCATTCTGCCCCATCGGGCAGAATGGAGGTCGGGAGCATGGTTGCACCGTCAATAACGGTGCTGGTGCAATCAGGAGTTCTGCTTGCGGGTGCCAGTGTGCACGTCAGGTCAGACCAGGCGTGCAGTCTGGCACCCGCGAGCAGAACTCGTAATGTGGCGGAGAGGTCAAAACGGCGCCGGTTGCACTACCGGCGCCGTTGTTGCCTTTCTGCCACATTCATAATGAGGCCCAATGTAGCAAGAGCAGTTTCTAAGTGTGCGGCACAGGGACATAAATCACAGTATTATCTCAGTGGGCACTTTCTAGATGTGAGTCAATCTAACAAGAGCAATTGTAGGTGTGCGGTGCAGGCAAGTAAATCACAAGTAATATCTCGGTGGGCACCCTCTAGATGTGAATCAATGTAACAAGAGTGGTTTAGGAGTGAACGACGCAGGCGAATAAATCACAATAATATCTCAGTGGGTACTTTCTAGATGTGAATCAATCCCACAAGAACAATTTCTGGTGTGTGGCACAGTTAAATAAATCACAGTAATGTCTGAGTGGGCAGTTTCTAGATGTGAATCAAGCTAACTAGAGCAGATGTGATTCAAGTTAATCTGAACAGCTCCCTAAGGTGCGACGCAGGCTACAATTCACAGTGCTAGGCTGATTGGTAGGGGTTCCAGGGTAGAGTGATTCTCCAGCATGGGGTCTGGCATGAATTCACATGCTCATGAATATTCCCCGTCGTCAGGCTGGGAATCCTTGGTAAAGAAAAAATCAGTATCAGTTTCGTTTCTGATCTGTTTTTCTTAGTAGTAACCAATCACTGATCTCTGGGTCATACTGCCCCCAGCCAATGACTGCCCTCTCCCTAAGCCCTGCCTCCGGCAGGCATCCTCAGATTTTTACCGCACGCTCAAGTGTTGGGAGTCCTCATGCTTAGCTCTCGAGTTTTTTGCTGCATTTTCACGCTTTTTCAGGAGATTTTCTCATTTTTTCGGTTTAATCAAGCCTCAAGCTCCACCGTTTCTACTTCTGACAACGGGGACTGTTTCGGAATTCTTCTACGCCCCTCAAGGGTGAAGTTTTCATCGAGTTTTACACTTCTTGGAGGATTCCGGAAGATCTACGGCCTACCTCAACGGACATGGCCAAGGACAAGGGAAGCTCGACGCCCGGATCCAAGCTGTTCAGGTGCTGCCTTGGATGCGGATTGCAAAACGTTTTCAAGGAGGACAAGCATTTGCGATGTCTCTACTGCCTTCATGAGGACAAGACTCACGTGGAGAAGGACTGTGCGTCTGCAAGAACCTTTCGGAACGGACCAAACAAGATCGTCGTTCCCGCCTCGCCGCCTGGCTGGAGAAGGGCACAGCAGGTGAGAAGGCGAAGAAAAAGTCTGAGCGGGCTTCTAAGTCCTGTGAGGGCGCCCCGGCGATGGGGGCCCAACAGAAGGCCAAGCACTGCGAGTCCGCGGGCACCGGGAGCGCCGAAAGGTCGGGCTCTTCAGCTGCCAGGCAGGGCACTACTTCCCCGGCACGTTCGACCACGAGCCAGCGCTCTGGTTCGGGGAAGAGGAAGTCCGAGAACCTGGGTAAGCCGCTGGAGTGGACCCGGTCGATTCCGAAGGGGGAGCGAGGCACTGACCCTCCCCCCAAGGCGAAGGCCCAGGACGCACCTAAGGTGGTGAGGGCTTTGAACCAGCCGGCAAAGGCCTCTATCGAAGTGGTTGCTGCGACCCTGGCGAAGCCGGCTGAGACTAGGCCAGTGGAAACGGCCTCTGGGCCCAGAGTATCCCTGCCACCGCGGAGGGAATCCTCTTTCCAGCCCATCGTTAAGACCCCCGTGAAGTCCCCGGCGGGAAAAGGGGGGGCGGTGGCCATTACAGACTCAGAATCAGCCTCTGAGGAGGAGCTGGTGGAAACCGAGAAGGGCCTCAACGAGAGGTCCATAGGCCTCAACGAGAGGTCCATAGGCCTCAACGAGAGGTTAATCGGCCTCAACGAGAGGTTCGAGAAGGTTCAATCCTGAGGGCGGTGCCTGCTGACATGATCGAAGATAGCGACGATGGCGACGAAGAGGGCCCAGTGGAGCGGCCATCCCGTCCGTCGCAGCCATTACCTGAGCCCCAGGATAGCTCGGCGGCCATTTTGTTGGCAATCCAATCCTTATGTACCAAGATAAGGACGAGATTACCACGTACCCTGATGGAGGATCCAGAACCAGGCCCGTCGGGAAGCCCTCCGAACAAGCGGAGGAGAGTCCACCCCGCTCTGCCCTTTATGCCTGCGAGACCTGTGGACCCCTCATCCCCCTAGCCGGACCCTAGAGAGGATACAGCGATGGATACAGCGACGGATACAGCGACGGGGACGGACGATGACAGTGGTGATGACACAGCAGACATCCCATCATCCCGACACCCCCCCCCCCCCGCGGACTTCTTCAGCCGACGAAATTGGCTCTTTCCATGCCATGATAACCAGGGCATCCGAGCTCTTCCAGCTTTGCCCTGAAGAACAAAAAAAGGAAGGGTTTCTGTACCAACGACGAGAGGCCAAGAGGAAGACTGTCCTTGCGGTGCCTTTGCTCAAAGACATCTGGGACGAGGGGCTTGCTGTCCTCAAGAACCCTTCCACGACACCCGCCAAGAGGGACTGGTACGAGAAGAAGTACCGAGTCCCCGATGCCGCCCCCTTGTGCCTCAGGGCCCAGCCCACGCCGGACTCTGTCGTCTCGGCAGCGGCTAAGAAGAAGGCAGTGGGTGCGGCGGCTTCAACTTCCACTTCCCCGCCGGACAGCGAGGGCAAGAAGTTGGACTCCATGGGACGACGAGTCATCTCGTCGGCAGCGCCGACGATTAAGGCGGTCAATGCCTTAGCGATCGTGGCCCGCTACGACAGGGAGCTCTGGTTCAAGATAGCTCGCCTACTAGACTTCCTACCTGACGACAAGAGGGCGGAGGCTCTAGAAATTCTGCAGGAAGGCGAGGTGGCGTCGGATCACGCCATAACGGTGGCAACGGACATTGCCGATACCGGATTTCGCCAACTGGGCAACGGAGTTTGCCTCCGACGACGAGGATGGCTCAAGGCGACAGACTTTCGCCAGGACGTCCAGACCAGAGTGTTGGACATGCCGTTCGACGGCAACAACCTTTTTGGTAAGTCGGTGCACGAGTCTCTACAGGCCATCAAGACCGACTCGGAGACGGCCCGGGCCCTAGGTGTGCTTCAACAGCGACGGCCCTTTCGGAGCTCCGGAGGCAGACAGGGTGCCTCCAAAGGATCCAGCAGTGGCTCCTCCACTTACCGCCAGGCGGCCCGCTCCTCTTCCCAGGAGGCCTACAGAGGTCGCGGCAAGCAAGGGGGTTCCCGCCGTCATCGCCAAGGCGGCAAGGCCTCCTCCAAGCAAGACTGAACCGGCCGTGGCGCTGCACCCCCACCGAAGCACCCCGGTGGGAGGCCGGCTGACGAAGTTCGTCAGCGTGTGAGACTCCATCTCCACCGACTGTTGGGTGTTGGACACCCTGGTCAACGGGCACTCGCTGGAATTCCAAAAGAAGTGCCCTCGCATTCCTCCCGTGGCCAGGATGGAGAATCGGGTCCCTCAACTGCTGTTGGAGGTAAGGGCGATGCTCAAGAAAGGTGCCATCGAGCTCGTCTCCAGGAGGCTCCGGGGCTCCGGAGTGTACTCGAGGTACTTCCTCATCAGAAAGAAGACAGGCGGTTGGCGCCCCATCCTGGACCTGCGTCGGTTAAACAAATGCATCAAGGCGCAGAAATTCAGGATGGTCACCCTCCAGCACGTGCTGGGACAGCTGGAGGAAGGCGACTTCCTATCGTCGTTGGACCTGGAGGATGCTTACGTCCATATCCCCATTCTAAAAAGGCACAGGAAGTTCCTCAGGTTCGTGGTTCAGGGACGCCACTACCAATTCAGAGCTCTACCGTTCGGATTAAAGTCGGCACCCAGGGTTTTCACCAAGTGCCTGGCACCAGTGGTGGTGCGGCTGCGCCTGCAGGGGATCCACGTCTACCCCTACCTGGACGACTGGCTAATCCGGGCAAGGACAAGGGAACTCGCAGTCGAACACACGGCGAGGACCGTCCGGTTACTCACGGAGCTGGGGTTCGCCATCAACTACCCCAAATCCCACCTGGTTCCATCGCACGTAGCACTGTTTCTGGGAGCGAAGCTCGATACAGTGAGGCAATTGGCCTCCCCTTCAGAGGAGAGGACCAAGACTATCCTGGGCAAGGTGCAGCGCCTGTTAGCCACGGACGTGGCCAGGGTGAGGTCCATCAAGTCCCTTCTCGGGATGATGTCCTCATGCATCTACCTTGTGCCCCTTTGCAGACTTCGGGTGCGTCTGCTACAGGAGTTCCTCGACGCCTGCTGGTTTCAGGCGACAGGCTGCTTCGAGGACAGGATCCCTGTCGACGAGGAGTTCCGTCAGGCGATCCTATGGTGGGGCACCCGTGCTCACCTCACTACAGACACGGACTTTCAAACCCCGGCGTTTCAGAGACGGTGACGACGGACGCCTCTCTGGAGAGTTGGGGGGCCCACACCGGAGATCTCCACGCAAGAGGCCTTTGGCTCCCGAAGGAGAGGTCTCTCCACATCAACATTCTGGAGCTCCGAGCAGTGTTCTGGGCTCTCAAGTCGTTCCTTCCGTCCCTCAAGGACAAAATGGTGAGGATCTTCACCGACAACACCACCACAATGTTCTACATACGACAGCAAGGGGGCACCAGATCCCCAGCCCTATCCAAGGAGGCCCAGGATCTGTGGCACTGGGCTGTCGCCCAGAGGATGTTTCTGGTTCCCTTCCACTTGGCAGGAATAAAAAACACCATCGCCGACTCAATCAGCAGAGAGCTGCGCTCGTGCCACAAGTGGGAACTGCAACAGGATCAAGTGGATCAGCTCTTCCAACGAACGGGAAAACCCCAGATCGACCTGTTCGCGACGGCGATGAACTCCAAGTGCCAGAGGTTCGCCAGCAGGTTCCCACAGCCAAGGAGCATGGGCGATGCTTTCTCGTTCCCCCTGGGATGGCCTGTTTCTATACGCGTTCCCTCCGTTGCCGTTGCTGCTCCGCCTCATCAACCAGCTCAAGAGATCCAGGTGCAGGATGATCCTCGTCCCACCGGCGTGGCCGAGGCAGATCTGGTTCCCGGACCTTCTGGACTTGTCAACGTCCCCACCAGTCAAGCTGCCGGCGGACACAGATCTTCTCTCCAGAGAAGGAGGCGCCATTCTCCATCACGACCCACAGTCGCTGAACTTGCAGGCCTGGCTCCTGCAGCGCTAGAGTTTGGAGGGTACGATATACCGGCTGATTGCAGAGAGGTTCTTGCAAAAGCCAGGGCGTCCTCAACTCTCAAGTGTTACGGTCATGAATGGAAGTGGTTCTCTGTCTGGTGCCGTGCACAGAAGATTAACCCCCTGCGGATTACGGCCCCTCAAGTACTGCCGTACCTACTGTCGCTGGCCAAAGCTGGACTGGCTAACGTCTCCATCAAAATACATCTGGCTGCCATCTCCCGTTATACCAGGACCACGGGACGGGCGTCCTTGTGGTCTCATCACATGGTGAAGGAATTCATGAAAGGACTATTCCGATCATTCCCGCCGGTGAAGGCTCCTGCCCCGGCGTGGGAGCTTGATGTGGTGCTGACCAGGCTCATGGGGGCCCCATTCGAGCCTATGCATTCGGCGCCTTTGAAGTTCCTGTCATGGAAGACAGCGTTCCTCTTGGCCATCACCTCTGCACGACAAGTGGGAGAGATCCAGGCCCTATCTTGCAAGCCTCCATACTTGACTTTTCATGACACGAGGGTGGTGCTGAGGACGCACCCCTCCTTCATGCCCAAGGTGCCGTCGGACTTCCACCTCAACGAGCCCTTGGTGTTACCAGTTTTCTTCCCGTCGCCTTCGACGCCGGCCGAGAGGACTTTGCACTTGCTGGATGTAGCTAGAGCGCTGAAGTTCTACGTGGACTGCACGAAGAGTTTTCGGAAGACGTCACAACTGTTTCTGAACTTTGGGTCTGTGAATCAAGGGAAGGCTCTCTCGAAGACTTCCATTTCCAGATGGCTCTCCGGCTGCATCATGCACTGTCACTGGTTGACAAACCGACCGTTGCCCGGCTGTCCGAGAGCCCATTCGACCAGAGCGATCGCTGCTACCACGGAGTTCCTATCTGGTGTGCCCCTGCTGGACATCTGCAGGGCTGCTACGTGGAGGTCGACGCACACCTTCACAAGATTCTACTGCATCGATTGGGACTCCAGGGAGGAGTCCAGGGTCGGCCAAGCTGTGCTGCGCAACCTGTTCGCCTAATGTGAGCCTGGTGAGGCGGTAAGAATTGCTTAATGTTGAGTTTTCGATGTAATGCTTAATGTTGAGCCTTTTCCACCTCCCGTGGTTGTGCATGTGTATACTGCTATGTATTCTTTTATTCATGAGCATGTGAATCCATGCCAGACCCCATGCTGGAGAAGGAACAAGTTACTTACCTGTAACTGTTGTTCTCCAGCATGGGTCTGGCATGGATTCACATGCGAACCCTCCCACCTACCCCTCTGCGGCTCTTCACTTGGTCATACTGCCACTTGGCGTGCTACCAAATCTGAGGATGCCTGCTGGAGGCGGGGCTTAGGGAGAGGGCAGTCATTGGCTGGGGGCAGTATGACTCAGAGATCAGTGATTGGTTACTACTAAGAAAGACAGATCAGAAACGAAACTGATACTGATTTTTTCTTTACCGAGGATTCCCAGCCTGACGACGGGGAATATTCATGAGCATGTGAATCCATGCCAGACCCATGCTGGAGAACAACAGTTACAGGTAAGTAACTTGTTCCTTGCTCTACTCCTTACCCCGGCCACTCCTACCTTGGCTGTAGCTGGTTGAAGGCTGGCCGCTGGCTTCCCCTTCTGACACCTGCAGACACGATATGGAGCCCCCTCTGTAGGAGCCGCCCTTTGCCTTGGGGCCCTTAGCTGAAGGGGCTGCACGGGCAGAGGGCTGCCCTGGGAAGGTCAATTAAGACCATCAAACACGCCAATCAGGGAAGGTGGGCGGGCGGGGAGGCGGGAGTGGAAGGCAACAGGGAAAGGCAACAGGGAAGTGGATGCTTAGGGAGGGATTGGTGGGGAGAGGGCGCACAATGGGGCTGGGGGCCCAGGAAAGGACACAACACATAAAACGATTCACTCACCTGATTCACTTACCAAAAAAGAGGAGCTGGCCCAAATGGACACAGCTCGGGATCACAATCAACTGTGGTCTACCTAAAATGGAGGGATAAAGGCTTGTTGAGTGCTTTTAGGAATAAGGAAGACATTCATCAGTCGTAGTGAACTTTGCTATGGTTGTGAAAATCACCCACATGCCCGCAGCTATCAACCAATTAAGAGAGACATTTGAAATTATCACTACAAGTTTTAAGCTGGCGTGAGATATTAAACCAATATAACTGAACAAGTGATGCAAATGTAAAATACATATTTCTGAAATTTCCCAAAAATGCCCACAAACTTTAGACTGCAAAGAAAATGTCCTACTATAAAAAATGCTAACTGGTCGAAAAAGGTTATCTACTGGAAAAATACTGGAGGCATACAATTGATGTACCTGCAAGTGCGATATCCAACGATAACACCGAAAATTAGTTTTCATTCATGCCACCTTGTGTGACCAAATCCACTTGTTTATCCAGAAGGTCTCAGTAATCCAACTTATTGTAAAGATTAACAGAAGACATGGGTTGGGAATTTGAAGGGATAAAATGGCACAAACAGGATGTGTTTCTGTATGTGTTGTTTTTTTTTTCAAGCATTAATCTAGCTGTGACGCAATGGAGTGCTTTACAACAAGGGGATACACAAATAGTAACATTGAAAAGGATACACTAGTAATGGTACACTTTGATATCTGTAGACAGAGGGGTGTCGGGATGGATAGAGATTAGCGAGAGAAAAGTGGACCCATTCTGAATTCATTTTTGGTGGGTCCCAAATGTTACTGCTGAGGCTATATTGCTGAGAGTTGTGTGGCCTTCCAAACTTCACTGTTGACTACCTGTGTCTGCCTGAGTGATTCCCTCCTTTACATTCTTTTCCTATGAGAGGAAGCCAAGTGTGTCCGCTTTTAATTCCCCTAGAAGTCGCCAGAGAAGTAAGGCGTTTAGCAATACCTCCTATGTTTTTCATGCCCTTTTCCATGCTAATCCCAACAGGAGGTGTCAAATCATTAAGCAGCACCTTTAACATTTCCCTGCCATTTTCTAGGCCAGAAGTTACTGGTTTTCTAATGCACTTTAAATATGAGCTTTCAGAGTTTCTTCAAATTATGGTGCTTAACCTGTGATTTTCATTACATTTAAGTAGGATATAATCGGGAGACAATATCTACCCCAAAAAGAAGCACTTATTGTGTAATCAAATAGGAGCCAGGTTTTTATGCTAAAATGGTAGCTAGCTGCCTGACGAGGCTCAATGTGTGGGCCTAAAACTGAAAAAAGGGCAAGAGAAGGGAGGCAACTATGAATGTTTCAGGGTGACCACGTGTTGCAGTTCCCCACTTGGCGATGAAATTGAACAGGCTTTCAAGTCTCAGGAGATGTGATCTTCAAATAAAAGTATGTACGTACAATAACTAATTTCACAACCTGTCACAGTCTACTACGAGATTTAGGAAATTGATATTGTGCTAGTGCCATATGGAGTATGATTGTCTGGCATTGACTGCAGATAACTGTGGGTTAAGTCAAAAACAATCTTTACCCTGGCCACTTGGTTAATGCTAAAGTCGTATTAATGAATGTTTATTAAGCAGAAACATAAGACTAGTTGAAAGGCTTTTAATTAGTTTTTCTCGAAGCACATTCTTCTAATTCATGAAAGGAAAAAATAAGTTTGATAAAGACAGCCCAAAATGATACTACTTCAAATGACAAGGGTTTAAGTGCAGATAAAAGTAATATGTTTTTCCATTTGCGAAGCCACAACCAGAACGCAGAGGTTACAGGAAATAAGATGTCAGATCACAGGAAAAGAAATACACTTTAGGCTTTGTACGTACTACGTGCCATTCTGCGATGAGTTGTTAATTGCAAACATAACCCAAACAGTATACTGGTGAGTGGAAGAAACCCTGCTTGTAACCTTGATAAAAGGCTAAATGTATTCCGAAAGCCCTTTTATGTTTTCCTGCGGTCACAAAAAGCATAGCCCTGCTTCACTTTAATGCTTCAAGCAAACCTGCCACTTTTATGGCAGATCTAAATAGTAAGAAGTCTACCTTATGTATGCATTTAGGTGATTTAAAAATCTCAAGTTTAGTTAAAGAGTCAGAGAGAACTGTAGGAGAAGAGAAATTGTTAGATGGTAGACAGTGAGGGAGAAGGAAATGGACACAAATCTAAGTCACTGAGAGTGCTTACTTTGATGGGTTAGAAAATAAAGCAGACACAAGGTAGTCATGTTTTCAAATAAAGACATTTATTATATAAAATGGTTTGGGGAAATCTCTTTGGCCCTATTATAAAGAGAAATTTCCCTAACTAGAAATCAAAACTAAGGCTCTGTATGTGTCAGCATGTCAATAACTGAAAAGCCCCCGTTGTGCCCAAAACATCCAATCCTGACCCTCCCACTACAAATAAAACAACAAATGGTGCAAGGAAATCGCTTTAACTTGATGTTATTAAAAGTGTTCAAAATCAAAAGTATAAGAATGAATTCAACGAAAATGTTCTCCAAGGAAAAGACCCTTGGATCCAGAGGGTGGTCCCCTTCCCCTGGATTCTTAAATAGGAGGGCAAAAATGTCTCTTTAGCCAACAGTTCCTTTGTATCTTGCCTGGACTTGCCGCAAAGTTCTTGTTTACGCAATACGTTCTGTAACAGTCTTTCTGTAGAATTTCTTTTAACTCTGCAGATTGCCTGCTATACGCCCCTGCCAGGAATCTTTATTTTTAGCTTCCTGGTGTACTCGCCTGCCATGACTTCTGTTGCGTTTCACAGTTCTTTGACTATGCCACAATAGCATATACCGTGAGATGCTTGGTGTATCTCTTTATGGTAACATTTGCTCAAAACTTCTCCCCGCTCTGGCATCTCATGCATCTGTACTTGGCTGCATTCAAATAAACTTTAGGTATTTTTTAGCATCAGCGATTTCGCACCATTCAAACATTTGTTGGCGCGCTTGTCGGAATGTGCCGAGTTCCCTAGCTGCTTTGGGCAGACTCACTGGTCTCTTCTAGTGTCTTAGATTCTACTTGCGCCTCTGCGATGTGGCTCCTTCGCCCGCTTTCCACTTTAAAGTGTGCAGATGTTCTTCCAGCATCCGGTGCAACTCCATGGTCACACGCCTGCTTTCCTTTTCAGCCCAGACAGAAGAACGCTGTCTCTTCGAGCAGCCCAACATTGAGGAGCTCATGCATGGATCCCAGCATCTCCACTGCCCTTCTTGCTTCCATTTGGCTTCTTTCCTTCTGTCCCGGCGTCTTTCTCCGTTCCATCAAGCACTGTCTGTGTGTTTCGCATTCATGAGCATCAGCATGGGGTTCAACGTCTTATCCTGCACTGTTTGATCCAATAGTGCGGTTTCCATCTTTAAATGTCCCACACACTGAAAACTTGGAAAAACAACTAGTCTGCATGTTGTACTTCGAGCTCCTCTCACTGTGCACAAACTCCCTCATCCTCCTCCTTGTCTCAGTACATGGGTGATTATGGGAGTTGGAGTCCATGGATGTTATTGGACTTTTAACTCTTAGATGATTTTTCTCAGAGATTTCACACAAAAGCACATAAGAAACAAAAGGTGCTATGTGTGAGGTATGGGTATTTGGGTCAAAGGTGGGGGCCTGACAAGAGTAGTGTAAAGAAAAGATTTCTTGACTTCCATTACAAGGGGGAACCGTTAGCTGACAATAGGCCATCAAGGTCTTGTGTGTCAGAGGGTCTTCCTCATGGGAAAGGTGGGGATACTGTGTCTCATCCAACGACGTTATGACATCTCCCCGTTAGTTGGATCCTCCCAAGTGATCCTACTTCATATAGCCGCCCACAGGGTCAGGATCAGTTAGTAGCTGCCTTTCCCATGCCACATGGGAGGAGATTCCCTCCAGGGGAATCTGTGATGACTCGATTGGATTCATCAAATTACTTTCTTTTAAACCAAAATATTTCATAAATTGTAGCCACCAGAAATACTGTGACCAAGGCAAGGAAAACATGCTTGGAGAAGAGGGAAACAAAAAAGACAAAGCACTCCAAATGTAGACCTACTAGAAAAAAGAATCTTGTTTTTAAACATGACCTCAGTAAATTATCTTCCAAACTTGCATACCATTAGAATGCCCATGTTCATCCTAATGGCTACCCAAATGGACAGGGGTGGGGGGTGGGAAGAAGCAGGAGAGAGAGAAGCGTCAATTCATACATAAGCAGGGACCAACCCACCCGAGGCGAATCAGCCTGTAGTAAGTAAATCAAGGCAGCTCGAAACTGGGCAAAGCCCATTTCGCATAGCAATGGTCGCAACACTGAGCTTCTCACATTAACATATGCCGGACAAAAAAATACCAAATGAGCCAAGTCCTCAAGTGGTGCATCACAGAGAGGGCAAGACCGATTGCCATTCTCTCCGGACCAAGCCGCCGCCACCGCCCCTAATTGGACGACATCAAACCGTGCCCTAGTTATAAGTACACGGTCTGTCAGAGATTCTGCCCACAAGTATTTCTGTATACCTAGGGACATAATGGTCATTAGCCCTCTATTCTTTTGTTTCAATAGCTCCATAGTTTATCTAGAGGCCTTGGCATTTTCATAAGAGCCAGAATTTGATGCTGTTGGCAAAAGGCCCAGTATTTCTTGAAAAAATGATTTTCCACAGTTTGGATGGGGTAAACATTCAAATAACCCCACAGCTCAATCACAAATCTGGCAACCAAGGCTGATTTACCATTATAAAGTTTGAGTATCAGGTTAACTGGTCTGGCCCTGAACTTTACCAAAGGCCTTAAGACCCCTCCCAACACTTGTTTAAAACGGACAGCCTGTTTTGTAATATGGGCTGGGGCACAAAAACTAGAGGAGAATCTGACCCCCAGGTTGTCGAAATAATCAACCCTGTGGATCACACTGCTCATACAGTACATGGCCCTGAATTTGACATTTTGCCTCCTCTTCCAGCAGGCCATCACTGCTGACTTTGTAGTGTTTACTACTAGCTCCAGACCACCCATAAAGCAAGCATAGTCAGAGATGAGGCGCTGCAAGGCTCTGGGAGTACGGGCCATGAGCACTGTCATTCGCATATATGCGGACCGGGAAAGATCGTCCACCCAGCTTGGGCACATCAGGAGAAGAATTTAAGAGATTTGTGGAGACCATTCACATATAGGCAGAAAAGAAGTGGCGCCAGGACAAATCCCTAGCGCACTCCTAATTCCACCGCAAAATAATCTGTACTGTGCCTGTTAGCCCCTCTCCTAACACTAGCCTTTGTTGAGGTATGCGGTCTAGCCAAAAGGCTTACTAGGCCCGAAGGGCAGTTCATGGATCCGAGTACGTCCCACAGCTTGGCACGATTCACCTTGTCGAAGGCTGTTGTCAGATCCATGAAGGCCAAATACATGGGTTCTTCTTTAATATAAATGGAGTGTGCAGCTATCAAGTAAAGATTGAGACTGCTCGGCCATGCTCAGCCCCGGCCGGAATCCCAGCTGCTCAGGGGAAGGTCCCCACTGCTTGTTAACCACTCCTCGAGCCTGGCCAAAATCGCACGGCCCAGAATCTTGAACTAGTCCAATAACGATATGGGCCTATATGAGGCAGGAGACGCCTGTTTTATAGATCGGATGGATAATGGTGCTGGACCATGAGGGCGGTGTCCCACCACCAGCACAGATGGCATTCAAACCTTGGGTCAGTACCATAGCCATAGTAAACAACAAATCTGCCAGGATATTATCAGGGTCTGGTGCCCGGTTGGAAACGTTGACATCCCATGGCTATCCTGATTTCATCCACTGAGAATGCAATCATAGCGCCATCACATCCTATATTTCTGCCCCCACTACTACACACTTCCGAGTGCCTACATCCTCAGTGCTACAACATTCAGCCCCCTGGCAGGCAACATATAGGGATGAAAATTAGTCCAGCCAAGCCTTATCTGGCACATTATTAATCAGTAAGTCATGGTTAAATTTATAGAAAGGGCCAGCGGTGTGATTTCCCACAAATGTTTAGAATCATTATTCCTTGAGGCACCAATCCAAGAAGCCCAAGCTTCAATATCCCTTTTGCTTTTCGCTAAGACCTTCTTCTAGCAAGGCCTCGCATTAACAATGTTTTTTGGGGATCCCAGGGGTCGTTAAGGCTAAAAGAAGTTTTGTCTTTGGTCTAGTGCAATCAGGAACAAACGAGCCAGCCCTCACTACTCCCATTCTTTTGCCTGCAACCTGGGTAAACACAAGGGAGAGATTGGACAGCAATGAGCAACACTCACTCGCATTGGTAGCAAGGTCCAAAGACCCTGACAAGAAACTTTCTAATTCACATGAACTTGATTGGACTAACTTTCTCAGTAAGTCCTCCTTCATATGATGCTTCCATCTGAGTCTTTGCCGAGGGGCATTAAGAGACTCCTCAGGGAGATACGTCTGTCCCGGGGAGATAGCGCTTGATGCCAACCAAATATTGAGCCTGATAGGGAAGTGATCTCTGCAGATATTCTCCACCACCTTAAACTCCACCAACTGGCCCCAAAAAGTAGTTGCTATACAGAAGTAGTCAATGGTAGATCTGCCCAGTGCACTTGAGAAGGTTGCCCTACCTGGAATATCTGCACCAAATCGGCCATTTACAGATGGCATCCCCCAATCATATAGATGATGCCATAACCTCTGCCCCTCTGCACATAGCTGCGGGTCCATCCTAACAGGAGATGCAATCCCTGCCACCACATCTTCCATATCATCATACAGCATATTACCGGGCCCTCCATCAAGTTTTGCATTAAAATCACCCCCTAGCACTAGGCACAGATTCCCCGTAGGCATCAGGGTGGTATTCTCCTCCAGAACTAAGGCCAGAGAATCCAAGCATTTCCCCTCGTATTGTGAGTATGGGCTGTTATAAAAATTAACAACCAGCAAATCGGCCGAACTTTGTCTATGGATTTTTACTATTAGTATACAGGAGGCAGGCGACTTCATTGCCACCAGCTCACCAACCAAATGTGCCTTGACTAAGACACACAAACCCCCATAATTCCACACCCTCTCCTGTTTCTCTGGGCCTTCTCCACATAGGAGACAAAACCATCCACAATGATTTCATCCTGTGTCCAAGTCTCTTGGAGCAATATAATATCCATTACCTTTCAAATCTGCTGCGTCTCCAGGCATGCCATTCTAGTTTTTGCTCCAGCCACATTCCACAAGAACGAGATTCGCTCAACCTGTGTAATTACTTTAACACTAGTAGAGCCAGGGGTGGTGGGGGGGGGGTCCATATCCACCACAGGTGTGCCACAAGCTCCCACCTCTGGCTGCAAGAGTCATTCAATGTTGTCTATGCCGCTCAAGCAAATATACCGGTTCTTGATAGGCAGTCGGGTGCGAGTGTTATCCGAAGGAGTATTTCCAGGATCACCCCAGACTTGCATGCTCAATTTTTTGACTCAAGACCACCCACTCACAGATCTGTGCAATCCTGAAAAAAATATGCACCACATCTTTGTGCACCACCCTCAATTTGACAAGAATAGATGTCTCCTCCCAAAGCCAGACACCTTTTTCTGAATCCTGTGCAGAGTCTGCCTCCTGATTGCCATATTTTTTATAACATATGGGGACCAGAGAAACCTTTCTCCCCTCCCCCAACCAACGCCTAATATTCTTTTCCTGGACACAGCCTGCAAAATGTGGTGCCTTGCCCCAGGGTCTTGTAGCACTGATATCACATTTCCACTGTCCTTCCCTGTAGGCCTTGGGCATGGTTTCAGTGACTTTAGTATTCGCGAACAATATGTTGGACCCTCCTCCTGCAGCATCATACCACTCTGATACACCAGAAACTCCAGAACGTGCATGCTAGCTGCCATGGAAGTGTTCTCCATACTTTCCGCTCTCGCTTGCGTTTGTATAATAGTTGTTGCTACACATTGCTGGTAGTAAGAGAATACCTCCTGCGATCCACTTGCTACCCTAACTGAGATTTTTAGTGTGGTGATCTTTTCCTCATGTGCTTTGTCAGCCTCTACATCTGGTAGCTTGGAGTCTAGCTTTGAGTTTGCATTTCCTTAAGGGTGGATATGCTTTTTTTACCCTAAAGTTAGCAGCTGCACCATGTGTTGGTGGCATCACCAAAGGATGTCTCCATTTGTGATCAAGGGGTCAAAAGACATTGGGCCTCATTACAACCCTGCCGGTCCGGAAAGAACGGTGCCGGTAAAACTGCCACCACCGTTGTTTCCGCACTAGCTGATTCAGAGTCCTGCAGGCAGAAGGTGTCACTCCCGCCTGGTCTGACCTGGCGGGATTTACACCACCCTCCTGCAGGCGGACATGGAAACACAGGCTCTGTCATAGACGGAACCGGTGTTTCCATTGTCCGCATCCCCATGGAGTTCTCTGGGACTCCATGGGAATGGGGATTTACAGAATTCTGCCTCCGGAATTACCGGGTCACTGGGGTCGTAATGCCCCGGTGATTCCGGGAATCACGGAGGTGGAATGGTATTACGGGTCCGGCGGCAGCCTGCCAGTTTTTCCGGCATGCCCACCGCCGGACTCGTAATGAGGCCCATTGGGAAAAACCGGCAGGCTACCGCCGGACCCATATTACCATTCCGCCTCAGTGATTCCTGGAATCACTGGGGCATTACGACCCCGGTGACCTGGGAATTCCGGAGCCGGAATTATGTAAATCCCCATTCCCATGGAGTCCCAGAGGACTCGATGGGGACAATGGAAACTCTGGTTCCGTCTATGTGACACCTCCTGCCTGCAGGACTATGAATCAGCCGGTCCAGAAAGAACGGTGGCAGCGTTTTTACCGCCACCTTTATTTCCGGATCGGCAGGGTTGTGTCTCAACTGTGTGTGTTTTGTGGCCCCCTGTCATTTTGGAGGCATTTGTAGTTCAGATTTTGAATGAGGGTCTTGCAACTCCAGACCCATTGGGCTTGGCCTCAATGCACTATTCTTGAGCCCATATAGTAGCCAACTACCCCGACTCTGCAACTGTCACCCTTTTATACTGCTCAAGTCTTCTGCTTCTTGTTGTTACAGTGGAGAGGGGCCCTAGGTACACTTCAAGCAGTGCCGGAAACTACACCCACTTGCTCGTCGCTCTGCACAGCTCTTTTGTTAACTACACTCATCTTGTAGCTGTAGCGGTGCTTGGCCTCATTCTAATCTGAGCATCACCATTTTATGCTGCCATCGTTCTGTGAAGCCGGGAACAGGGCTGCTGTGTTTCACCAGTGGGAGTGATATGGGGATGCTATTGAAAAATCTGTCTGCATATAGGCAGAACACGAATCTTGGTCGTCCTGGGTACTCTGCAGCCTCTAGTCAACATTCTAGGGGATTGTAGATCCTGAGGTCTTATGAACACCATTGCGTGTCCTTTGGGTCTTGGTGTAGAGAGAAAGACATTTGGGCTTTGACATTTCCTTCACTTGTAGTCCTTTACTTCCTGCAAAAGGTATTCAGGTAGGGCTTAGCGATTTCTTCCCTTAAGAGGACAGTGTGCTGCAATCTGTGGCTTCTTTCGTTCTTTGGGTGGATTCACAAGGGCATTGAAAAATGGGTTAGGTGTCTTCTGCGATTGTTTTCTTGCTCCCACATTTCCATTCAATCTCTTTGTCACCATGAGAACATCCCTTGGTTTTATGCTTTTTCCCTTTGACCCTTCAGATTTGGTCTCTATGAAATTTGCTTAAGCAAATGTCACCTTATTGCATCTTCAGGTAGAAGGGTTTGTTTGGGGCTTTCCTCTGTGTTCAGCTCCCTATTTACATTTCCACGAAGGGGGTCTGATTCTTTGCCTTAAGCCTCTTTATTCCAAAGGTAGATTCAGATTTTGATAGAGCACAGGAAATTGTTCCTCCCACATTCCCTTCCACTGTTTCTGCTCACGATAAGTTGTCTCCTTCTTGTTGGATGTGGTGGAAGTTGTATGTGCTGACTGTAGCTGAGAGTCCTCATTCTTCAGGCAGGATTCCTTGTTTATATGTTTTTTTATTCTTGACAGAGAGGATTTAAAGCCTTGTCTCCCACAAAAGGTAGAAAGTTATTCCCTCTGCCATACAATCAGGCTGGCCTTCTATTACCTTCCATGATTCAAGCGTGTGTTGCTCTTGGCAAAGACTAAAAATTTCACTACTGGGCAATTTAAACTATTTTTGGTTGCTACCTGCCTAATTTGTTTTTGGCCACAATTTGCTGTTTAAATTATTTGCGTTGCTTCCGGCTTAATCTGTTTTTCACTGCAACTTGCCTATTCTTGCTGTTTTTGGTCACTTGCTGCTGCTTTGTTTTGTTTCCATTTCTGACTGTGCTGTGTCATTTCTAGGCCACTATAAGCAACCTATACCTACCTTTGCACCATTCCTATGACCCCTGTCACATACATGTTTCCATCTATCCTTTTTTCACTCAAGCTGCCCTTCATTTGGGTACTGTGATGAATCTCGGGATGTCGTCCCCGTTTCCCTGGGGGAAACCCCTTCTCATGTGGCCATGGTGGTGCGGCTACAGTCCAGAAGACACCCTGGGGGTGGCAATATGAGGACGGACCACATGGAGAGGGAGTTCCCCTGTGGACTTGGGAATGATATTCCAGAGAGAACATGGATTCACCCTTACTCATCCGAGGTTGACACACAGAACCCAACTCCCCAATCCTCTATATCCTATTATCATGTTGAAAAAGACCATCCTTGTATGACAAATAGGAAAGTTCCTAAATACCCCCCTTTGATTCTGACTCAAAGTACTGAGACGAGGAAGAGGGTCATAGCAATGAAGAATATCTGGAGTAACCAAGTTATGCTCTCTAGTTGTTGTACCAATCCTATTGGTGCAGGCACATTCAAAACCACTCAGCTTAGAGAAACATGGGCTCTTCTTCTTCTCGAAGCGGGTCAAGGAACTGGAGAGCTGCAGGCAGAATCGCAGAGCAGAAATGCTCATGGAGACAGTGTCCCGACGAGAGGCACTTCCGAAAAAAGTGGTCCGCTGTGCAATGGTCGAGATGGAAGGACAGGGCCTTCCCGTGGACTGGGAAGCCGGAGAAACGCTACCCGAGCACTGAGCGAAGCTGCAGAACGGAAAAGAGACCACACAAGACCGAAAAGCTGCCACGAGAAGCCAGAGAGCCTGTAGAAGGGAGTTGGGGCACTGCATGGGGAACCGCAGGGGTTGAGCAGATGTGTCAGAAACCCGATCCCTGTTTCGGGTTTCTGTTATGAACATTTCTGCCTATGGTAACCTGGGGAAGGGAGACAGTACCTTGGTGTTGACAGGGTGTTTGTTTTGAAACTGTGAACTTTACTTTTCCCTTTTTTGCTGCATCTGGAGCAGTGTAACAAACACTGGACATTACTCAGAGGAAGGGAGTCATTCCTCTGCAGTTAGGAGTCCCAGTTTCCCCTTTGTAACTTAATTTAATTGTAAGGGTCGGAAATATGTGTTTTTGCACACAGGACGACAGTTTCCTTAGTTTTGTTTGAGGCAGGGAAACCCTCTTAGATTTAGGGAAAGGTAGGATTTTCATTTTCTGTTTGATAAAAAAGGCTATTAGCCATCAAAATGCCACCACATTGTTTGTGTCCTGTTTCTTACTCCTTACAGTACCCGATTCTCCCATCTGTTTGGTGGCCCCTCACCCACCTTTCTACCCTATCATTATCCTTCCTGCTTCCACAAATGTATTTATTTATTTTTTCATTTGTAAAGCGCCCAAACCCTGAGGCATCAGGGCGCTGTTGCACAACAGTTACATGATACATAAGCTTCACAAGCTGAAAACATACAGAAAACGCAGAAATGCAGGATATTATGACAACAGGTAATTGTCCACAAAGGGTCCCATGGGTGGACCGGCTAGGCAAATAGCCATGTTTTCAATACCTTGCGGAAGGTCCAGTAGGAGGAGTCCGCTCTAAAATCGGGGGAGGGCATTCCAATGGTTCACCGCTAAATTAGGGAAAGTATCACCCCTCCTTCGGCTCTTTACACTTTAGGCAGAGCCAGACGATGTGCATGGAAGGACCTTACTGGTCTGTTGGACTTCGATCTTTCAAAAATGGTTGTGGAGTGGGTCTATTAATCCATAAAGATGTCACCTCCAAAACATCTCTCACTCTCGACTCCATCCCCTCCTCCTTTGGACAGGTTTCTGCTCAACTGCCACCTCCAACTCTCGTCTATTGCTCTCATCAATCATGCCCCTGGTGCAATCAACCTCCTTTTCCATGGCCTTCACCTCCTACTAGAAACCTTGTCGAGTGATGTCCCAGCCATATTCCTGGGAAACCTTGACTTCCCATACATGATGAAAAAACAACTGTCTTCAGCTCTTCTACCTGTGACTTGTGACCACAGTCCCCTGCTTAAGCTCAAAGGTGCATAATGAGGTAACCAAGGTAGCCAGAAACTGCCAAAAGTAATGTAAAACGGGGCCCGGGGGTGGTGTGGGGATGATACCTGGTAGCCCTCACTTTGCCACGTGTGCGAGAGGATTGCCACTTGATGCCATTACATGGTATTCTCCCTTTAAGGAAGCACCGCTTGCATTGTGAAGGCTTGATATAGCCTTCATTGCGGCTGGACATTTGCCTAGAGCCATTTAATGCTAGTAAAACTATATAGGACCTCCCTTAGTCTGGGGAAGATTATTGTACAGGCAGATTCAAATATGGAATGCAAAAAACATGAGTAGAAGCAGTAGACGTGCCTGTTTGCACACTCGCAGACACCCTGGTGGGGAGAAGGTGCTTGTGGAGGAAGCAGGATATTGAGGTTGCTGTAGGACTTTGTGCAAGCACTCCACTCAGCACAAAGGAGACATTTGTGTGGAAAACTAAGATAGGGAGAGAGGACCTTAATACCTTGCCACTCGGGTTTCTGAGGGGACATTTAGTCCTGTCACCCTCAGCTGTGTATCCTCTATTCTTAAATAGAGTACACCAATCTGAATGCTTACAGCAAAACACACATGTGAAACACATACAGATATTACAGCCCAATAACCTGCTCGGGCCAGGTATAATGGGGGCTGGATTAGAGCTGTTAGCATGGGTGTTGCTTTGGAGAATCGTCCCGGGAGGATAGCTCAGCGGCAGCGTGCGCGTCTTGGAAGCAAGACGACACGAAGCAACAACAGGTTCGATCCCCGGGTCCGCGCTTAGAAACCTCTGTGGGTTTAAGCGCGTTATAAATACGTAACTAAGACAAAAAAAAACACAACTACGCAACTAAGAAAAACAAACAATTCCTGTAACAGCGCCTCGATGCCTGCGGGCTGTGTGAGCGCTTTATAAATGTAAAATAAAAAGAATTGGGCCGAAGCAGTGGTTTTTTTGAGACAGAGGAGGAAGAGACCTGAGAGTTGAGACGAGTGCTAGAAAAAGATAGGAGAATGACATCAGAAGGAAGGATAAGGAGAGCATATGGTGGAGGTGAGAGGGAGGAGAGAGTGAACATGAGAAGGTGGTTGGAGGAGTACTGGGATCTGGTAGGGGTAGAGTAACATCAGGAGGAGGTTGGAAAAAGAGAAGGTTGAGAGGAGGAACGTCTGACATTGGAAGAAAGAAAGATTGAGGAGTAAGCAGAGGTGAATTGGAGAAACCACCAAAAGACATTGAGGAGGAGAGAGTGGGCTGCTGGGCACTAAGTCCAGGGCCCTGAGAGAGGGAAGTGGTGAGAGAACTACAGCCCAGCTGTCAACTACCTCCCTGGAATTTAAGACCATGAATGCAGGAAGATCAAGAGCAATACATGTCTTCCCTGAGTTGCCATTAGCAGCACACGTGATTACCTCACTGCCTTTGCCATGCAGGTCTTTGCGGCTTACTAATGGCAGCAGGGGCTCAAAAGTGAGCCTAGGATGGGGCAGCAGGAAGTGGATGGAGAAAGTGCAGGAGAGTTGGAAGTATCGGGAAGGAAGCTTGGGAAGGATGTACAAGTGGAAAACAAGGTTAGAGGGTGGTGGGGAAGGTGACATGACAGAAGAGATAAGTGGGGTTCTTTCAGAAGAGGAGAGTAATATGGAGTTCACCATTCAAGTTGAAGTAACGGTGCGAGGCAGGCGCCCCCAAGGAATAAAGGCATGGTTAGTGCAATCATGCTAAAAACTCATGCTGTAAAAGTAGTGTGGGAAACAGAGAACAACACAGATATGGAAGCGATCAAGAAACCCCAACTCTCAGAAAAACTGTGAATGAAATGAAGGGACCCAGAAAGTGAGGGAATCCTGAGGAGTGGGAGGTATAAGAGTCTTTAGCTTGTTTGAGGACTTTTGCTTTCAGCCATCAATTTGTTTTCTACAACTTACCAAGTTACAGGGTTGTTTCTACAAATTATCAGGTTACAAGGAAGGAGCAAAATGAAGACTTCATAAGGAACTAGAGCCCTTGTTGCTTTCTCGTTTGATTACCTGAGGCACTTGCATAACCCACAAACCTGAACGCCCAAGATAAAAATGAAAGAAGGCTGAGTTATAAATAATGAGACATAAAAACAAATGGGTTCTCACTAAAATGTAATCAAAATTCTAGGGTTGAGTCTCCATAACAAGTAGTTGGGTGTTGTGGTGTCTAGCCTCTTCTTCGTCCCATGGTCATTTTCTGACAGACCACCCTTTGGTCTGTGGTGAGTTCCCAGTCCCTATTCCCTAGGAAAAACTAAATCTGATCTCCCAGGACCACCACCCCTTCCCCAATTTGGGGGCCCCTGAGGAACTGAACACCTGAAACGCCAGTTTTGGAACATTTGCGGGGTTCACGGATCCATGTAGATCTGTGGACCCAGAGTTCAGATTTACTGTTTCTGGTTTGTGATCCTATGGAAACGGTCTACAATCCTGCAAAATGCGGCAAACTAGGAAAATGCGTTAACGCTATTTTTTCTAAGAAAACTCCATAAAACTTCCTTTGAAGCACTTACTGTACAAGAAAGAACATTACAGCATGGGCAAAATGATAGTCATCCCTGCCCACACAGAAAGCAAACGAGGTTCTAAAATGCCTTCCAGCCCTCATGCCTGTAGTCTGGTCGCCTGTCACACCACATGACCCTTGGCACATGGCCCAGTCACGAGAAGGGATCATCTCTGCAGCACAGGTGCATACAATGTGCTTGCACAACATCCATTGGGAGTGGGAGGTACCCTGTGATAGCAAGCCAGCCCAGGCAGAAGTTGACAGCCATTGGGAAGATACCAGCAGGAAACATGAATTTCCAGCTGGGCCCATGAAAGAAGGCTTGAATAAAAGAAGGACCAGAGAATGAGAGCCAGAGAACAGATTCTGGTAATTTGGGAAGATGGGGATGTGTGCAGAGTTTTAAAGTTAGAAAAAAGGAAGTGTTGAAAGTTTGCAGAGGGGAGAAATGTCTAGAGTTTGTCGATGTGGCTGATGACAAGGATAGCCAGTAGAAACAAGACAGAAGGAATTGGGTGGATGTTGTGTGAAGATTGATAAAGGTTTGAGACAGTTTAAGGGTGAAAAAAGATACAGAACTGAAATGTGCATGGCAAGATTCCCCATAGATTTAGAAGGTGGAAATGGTATTACAGGCAGGAAAAGATCTAGTGAGAAAGCTAGCTCTAGTATTAAATACGGAAAAGAGTTGGACTTATAAGCAGAGTGCGAGAGTGACACAAAGCGGAAACAGTGGGCTACCCCTTGCAAAAGTGAGCATAGGGCCATCAGTCAGAAAGAGGAATACATCACATTATTATAACCATGACAGAATGTTAGAAGTAAGATTGAATCAAGTACTGGTGAAAGAAAGAAAGTGGAAGATAACTGCTTGGTCAGGGTGAAAAGTGAGTTTAAAGAAAGCATAGAAGACA
The DNA here is from genome assembly GCF_040938575.1 of Ambystoma mexicanum. Lineage (NCBI taxonomy): Eukaryota > Metazoa > Chordata > Amphibia > Caudata > Ambystomatidae > Ambystoma > Ambystoma mexicanum. The sequence continues at coordinate 677,171,298 of NC_090932.1, read as the reverse complement.
GTAATAGAGGGAAGTTAGAACCGGTGGTGCTACAGTAGAGAACAATTTAGAGAGATATTGATAAAACTAGACCAGGCAAGGATATCAGAAGAGAGAAAGACCTGAGAGAGAGCTCATTTCAATGCAATCAGGAAAGGTCACCATTGGGAATCAGGAGAGTCAATCCCTTAGACGCGGAGAGAAGTTTTTGGGAAGAGAAGAAGGGGACGCACTCAGTTGATCGAGAGTTTACACATAAAGACAACCAAGATCAAGAGAGGGGGGAAAGAGTTGAAAGCATAAAGAAGAGTGAAAGGCTTACATCCTCAGAGGGAGAGAAAGGAAGACCCGCCACATAAATAATATGAGAGGTCCCAGAGTGCTACTTGAACAAGGGGAAAGTGCAATGGAGGCTGGAGGAACGAGACCGCAAGACTGCACCGGGGACAGGAATGACAGACGAGGAAAAGACAGGGCATGAAAAGGGCCCAAGGCGAACCCAGAGAGTATAAGGGGAAGAAAGAGAAGAAAGCGAAGTAGGGATTCGTTTCTATACCAATCCCCATCAGGACAAACTAAACTCTCCTGAAGTGCCAATCTGGGGTCCAAGTTGACAAGAAGCTGCTAACAGTTTAAAAAGGGAGATTATGGCAGCTTTTTTGCCAAGGAAGAGAAGGAACATGGTTAATGAAGATTACCGGTAATTAGTACTCGGCAGGGGTGTGGCGTTGTCTGCCCAGAAAATGGGGAGGCTCTGAACAGGGGCATTAACATGCAGTAAACCCACCGCTCTGAGCCTCCTCATGGTTGGAAGCTGCCATCTCCCCCGCTGGGGAACAAGGTAAGTGCCCCCCTCCCTAACCTACCCACCTCATGCCCCACTTACCTTCTCATTCGGGTCCTGATCAGGAGCAGACGTGCCCGGTACACTTCTGTCCCGACACATCCGCTCCTGATCTGTGACATGCCACCATGGACAGGGAGAAGAGACAAGGTGCAGTCCCTTCACCCGTTCCATCGTGGCCATTTTTTGGTTTACTTTTTTTTCCTATCTTTTTAATGGCTACCATGGGAAGGGAGAAGGGACTACTTTGTTTACTTTTTAAATAGTCGCCATGAAAATAGAGCACGGACTCCATTTCCTGACACTTGATGGCCATTTTTCAATTTTTTGAAATTAAGCCGGAGCCTCTCGCAAGCGACAAAACAAACAATTAGTACCCCGTTCTAATGGGCCGGCGTACTAATAGCAATAAGCCCCTCGACGGGGGGTGGGGGGGCATTACCGTGATAGGTAATGCCCAGGGCCTTTGTTAAGGGCTGTAACTTTAGGCCTGGTGCATTACCTGACACAGTAATGCCCCCCCAGCCCCCCTGTCTTGGGGCTTATTGCTTAAGTAATCCGCCATTACCCCAAAACCATCAACAAGAGCTTTTTTCGGCCAATCCTCAGTCAACTTTGGAGAATTGAGGTGGGTTTTTATGGGACGCACAGAACAAATGGGTCAGAGGTGCCCACTGCCTTTGCATGCACATTTACCTCCCTTGTGTTTTTATGAGCAACATTAAAGAAGCAGTGTGCTGTCTAATCACAGGTAGGTCGAAGTGTACACTGTTTGACAATGAAAGAGAGGAAGAGGCTGTAAAATGGCGGGCTCAACATTGAGCTGTATTGAAACTGAAGAACAGACTGTAATACTTCCATAGACTTGTTTGATAGGTGGCACAATTTTAATAGCCATAGAATAGCCCTCAATCCCCCCCCCCCCCAACACACGGCTTGTTCAGAGTGTTCCCAATCTAAACACCTCTCTTCTTTGATTCCTAGGAATGGAAGAGCCTTAGACAAAAAAGGGATGAAAATTACCAGAAGGTGATGTGCTGTTTGGTCCACCGTTACCTGACGTCCATGAGACAGAAGATGCAAAGCACAGACCAGGCAACAGTGGAAAACCTGAACGAGCTGCGGCAAGACTTATCCAAATTCAGGAACGAGATGAGAGACCTGCTGGGTTTCCGAACTTCCAAATATGCCATGTTTTATCCAAGAAACTAACGTGTCACTATCCAGCTAATGCGCCATGAACAGTATTCACTTTCAGGATGATTTTTAGACTGTGCTTACATTAAAAAGGGGGACAGGTATTGACCGGTATGACTGAGCTTATTGAAGCTAAGAGCTGTATTTTAACTGTGTGATGTAAGATATGTAAAATATTTGTACATAGAGGTCCACAACTTTGTATCATGTAATAGCCAGCATAGTAATTATGTGGAAGGGGCAAAGAGAAGTTTTAAATAAAAGAGATGGAATAAGGCATATTTGCTCAGGCTTGTCCTCTCTTCAGAATAGAGGCTTTGTCTGTATTTTCTTCATGTCGCAAAAGCAAATCTTATTTTATTTGTGTGATTCTTTTCTTCCTGTCTCAGGGTGCACCTCAGATCCAATTCTGTTGTTGTTCTACATGACCCCAAGCTGTCTTTCTGATTTTCAAATAACTCTCCGTGTGTGCAGACTCCACAAACGCACTCAATTTGCGCATTTCTTGCTGAAATGCACTGTTTTACGCATAGCGCAGGCCAATAATAATGCATTTTGAAAGCAGCGTTTTTTGAAAATGTGTATTGCTTGTTCATAAAGAAAGATGTTCAGACAAATCCAATGTGTTCTTCCCAGTCTCAGTAATTGGTGAAAAATGTCATTTGGGGCATGGCAACTTTGCAGAAGAAATTGGGACACTGTAATAACTAATGTTTCTGCTCCTGCCAAGAGATATGCCTTCCAATGTCAAGTGTTGGATTGCAGCCTCAGTAAGTCACTTGAATTTATAGAGCCGGTGATTAGGTTACAATGTAGAACTACATGCACAGAGCAGCACATTTTTTAAAAGCTAGCTAAAACCATATGATTTGTCTTGACCGGAACAACGAACATTTGTGAATGAAACAAAGCTACTAAAAGGCATAATTCATTCATTTGGTAAACAGAATTTGCTCCCAAAATATCTGCTTAATATACAAGGCACAGTACATGCCTTGAGTGAGTACATTTGTCACATCACAAAGCCAGTAATATCCTGGGTATGTTACGGCTGATGAGAGCCTATCTATTTATACGTGGTTTTGCATAAATGGCCTTGTTTAGCCATAATGACAAGTCACCTAATGAGGCATCGTGGTGGGTGCCTGAGGATCTCTGTGTCCTAGGTAAGCCACAAGCTACGTCCACATGGAAGATTACGCAGAGCTCCCCCAGTCCACTCTCAGGAACCTCAAAACCCACTACAACCACTTCATAGACCGATGGGATAGCTCAGTGAAGAAATGTGCCCAAGGTTATCAAATTTTTTGGGGAATAATGGAAGGGGGAGAAAACCTATAGAAAATGCTTTTTTAAAGGTTTGCAATCACCACTGTATAATCAGGGATCTGTGTTCACCCACTGCTCGGCCACTATTCCGCAGGGGCTAATGTAGTCACCGATGAACGTCTGTCGGGTGTGCAGCGCCCAAGGTGGATCACAAAATGGAGTTGGATGAAAATCAGGTAGAACTAGCGAAAAGGACAGTGAGAGAGCAAACGCGCACTGCACAGAAATGCTCACAACTATAGAACACACTTACTGTGAGCACAAGCTGGAGTAGAAGATGGCCCTGCTATCATAACTACTATGCTTTTTTAATGCTTTTATTTATTAACTTTCGTTACATCCAGCATATGTCAAAACTCACTGTTCATTTCTCATTATTATTTTGAAGCAATGCATCATATTAAGTACCGCCTCCTCAAAAACACTTTGCATCTTTTTTTTTTTATAAATCTTTTTTTATTGATTTGTTAAACAGAGAACAAAAGAAGAAAAAGAAAGGCAGCACGTACAGCCAGCGCACAAAAAGACATTAGGAGACCTATCATCGATAACACAATAGATAGCAGTGCTTAACATATTCCTTGACAGTTGTATAGTTCTGCGGGGGGGGGGGGGGGGACTGGGGTTCATAAATCCGCACCCCCCACCCGGTAGCTGCGTAGGGCGTCGCCGCTGTCCCTTGTTTTAGTCTTAGCATTTATAGTTCCCATTTTCCCCATATTTTCTGGAACTTACGGGGGGAACCCCTCGCATTATAAATTCGCCTCTCCAGGGAGGCGCATAACACTTTGCATCTTGAAGGCACATGCCACCCAGCTCAGAATAACTAAATACATCAATACAGTATCTAGCATTGTACTAGTTATATACAGATCTAGGGCTCTCCATTTGCAATCGCCTTGTGTTTGTCTTAGAATGCAAAGGTTATGTACGGTGGATATTCATCTAATGGTAAACCCACTGGTCTGGGTTTGGGGCTGCAGAATCCCCAGGTCACTTTGCACACAACAATTTTAAGTCTTCAAGCCACATCTTTGCTGTCGGCGCATACTTGGAGATCCAATATTTCTCCAGCATGGGGTCTGGCATGGATTCACATGCTCATGAATATTCCCCGTCGTCAGGCTGGGAATCCTCGGTAAAGAAAAAACCAGTATCAGTTTCGTTTCTGATCTGTCTTTCGTAGTAATAACCAATCACTGGTCTCTGCGTCATACTGACCACAGCCAATGACTGCCCTCTACCTAAGCACCGCCTCTGGCAGCCATCTTCAGATTTTTACCGCACGTTCATGTGTTGGGATCCTCGTGCTATTGCTCTCGAGCGTTAGTGCTATTTTTTCACGTTTTTCTCAAAAACTTCGGTTTTTTTCGGTCAAAAGAGCCTCAAGCTCCACCAACTCTCCATCCGATCAACGGGGATCCGTGTCGGATTCGTCTGCGCCCATCAAGGGTGAAGATTTCGTCGAGCTACGCTTTTGGAGGACTCCAGAAGTTTCTCAGGCCCGGACATGGCCCAGGAGAAGGGAAGCTCGACGCCCGGAAAGCTGTTCAGGGTCTGCCCTGGATGCCAGCTGCAGAACGTCTTCAAGGAGGACGAACACTCTTTTTGTCTTTACTGCCTACATGAGGACAAGACGCACGTGGAGAAGGACTGTGCGTTTTGCGGCAACATGTCGGAGCGGACCATGAAGGACCGCCATCAACGTCTCGCCAACTGGCTGGAAGGGAAGAGCCCGTCCGGCGAGAAGAAGAGGAAGAAAGCCGAGCGGTCTTCTAAGACCTTTGAGGACGCCCCGGCGACGGGGGTCCAACATAAGGCCAAGCACCGCGAGTCCGCTGGCACCGGGAGCGCCGAACGGTCGGGCTCTACGGGCGCCAGGCAGGGCGCACCCTCCCCGGCACCATCAACCACGAGCCAACGCTCTGGGTCGGGTAAGAGGAAGGCCGAGCACCCGGCGAAGCTCCTGGAGTGGCCCCGGTCGAGCTCGAAGGCGGAGGGGGAGCGAGGCAGTGTCCCCCCCCCTCAAGGATAAGGCGGTGAGCGCACCTAAGGTGGTGAAGGCCTTAATCCAACAGGCCAAGCCCTCTATCGAAACTGTCACGGCGGCCCTGGCTCAGCCTGTGGAGGCTACACCAGTGGTGGCGACCTCGGGGCTCAGAGTCTCCCTGCCACCTCGGAGGGAGTCCTCTTTTGTGCCCATCGATAGGACCCCCGTGAAATCCCCCGTGGGGAAGAAAAAGGGGGGGCAGGGCGTCGTAGATTCGGCCTCAACCTCGGAGGAGGAGCTGGTCGAAGTCTTAAACCACGGCCTCGGCGTGGAAGAAGACCGACCCGTCGGGATGGATCCCGACGCAGGTGACGACGACATCGTCGAGGGTACCGACGGGGCCCCTGATCGCCCGTCGGATTCCCCTCTGCCAGCGCCGCGAGATAACTCGGCGGCCATTTTGTTGGCTATACAGTCCTTATGCTCAGAGATAAGGACGAGACTACCGTTGCCGACGGAACCTCTCCCGTCGGGGGACCCAGAACCGGGACCTTCTGGTGTTCCCCCTACCAAGAAAAGAAGGATCCACCCTCCGCCTCCTTTTCAGCCGTCGCGCCCCTTCCAGCCCTCCTCCCCGTCCACCCGAGGGGATGATACGGGGACTGACACGGCAGCGACGGGTACGGACAACGAGGTATACGACGAAGATGTACCGTCGTCGCCTCCCACCAGGGCTTCTCCGCCCGATGAGATTGGATCGTTCCACTCCATGATCACCAGGGCATCCGAGCTTTTCCAACTCTGCCCTGAGGAGAAGAAGAAGGAATGCTTCCTTTATCAGCGGCGCGAGGCCAAGAGGAAGACGGTCCTCTCAGTGCCTCTATTGGACGACATTTGGGATGAGGGCCTCACCCTCCTCAAGAACCCTTCCACGACGCCAGCTAGAAGAGACCGGTACGAGAAGAAGTACCGGGTCCCGGACACGGCCCCCCTGTGCCTCCGGGCGCAGCCTACCCCGGACTCCATCGTCTCCGCGGCGGCCAGGAAAAAAGCGGGGGGGGGGTGCGGCCTCCACATAGACTTCCCCACCGGACGGCGAGGGAAAGAAATTGGACGCTATGGGACGCAGAGTCATCTCGTCTGCGGCGACGACGATTAAAGCGGCCAACGCCTTGGCTATCGTGGCCCGCTACGACAGGGAGCTCTGGTACAAACTGGCTCCCCTGCTGGACTTCTTGCCGGACGACAAGAGGGCAGAGGCCCTGGAGATCCTGCAGGAAGGTGAGGTGGCTTCGGACCACGCCATTACAGTTGCGACGGACATCGCCGACACTGGGTTCCGCCAGTTGGGCAACGGCGTTTGCCTTAGGCGGCGTGGATGGCTCAAGGCTACGGACTTCCGTCAAGACGTTCAGACCAGAGTCCTGGACATGCCCTTCGATGGGAACAACCTGTTTGGGAAAACAGTGGACGATTCCCTTCAGGCCATTAAAGCGGACACCGAGACGGCCCAGGCCCTTGGAGTTCTGCAACAACGACGGACACCCTTTCGGAGCAGCGGAGGCAAGGGCGCCTCCAAAAGTTCCGGCGGCGGTTTCTCCACCTACCGTCAAGCGGCCCGCTCGTCGGCTCAGGAGGCCTACAGAGGACGAGGCAAGTCTGGCGGACCCCGCCGTCGTCGCCAAGGAGGTCAAGGCGGCAAAGCCTCGTCGAAGCAGGATTGAACCGGCCGTGGGGTCGGGCCCCCACCGAAGCACCCCGGTGGGAGGCCGGCTGGCGAGCTTCGTCAGCGTATGGGAGTCCATCTCCACCGACCGTTGGGTGCTGGACGCCTTGGCCCGGGGCCACGCGCTCGAGTTTCAAAGAAGGTGTCCGCGCGTCCCCCCCGTGGCCAGGAAAGAACTTCACGTCCCTCAACTTCTCCTGGAGGTAAAGGCGATGCTCAGGAAGGGCGCCATTGAACTCGTCCCAAAGAGGCTTCGGGGCTCCGGAGTTTACTCGAGATACTTCCTCGTGAAGAAGAAGACGGGGGGATGGCGCCCCATCCTGGACCTGCGACGTCTGAACAAGTTCATCAAGGCGCAAAAGTTCCGGATGGTCACCCTCCAACACGTCCTGGGTCAGCTGGAGGAAGGAGACTTCCTGTCGTCGTTGGATTTGGAGGATGCCTACTTCCATATTCCCATCCTAAAGGGGCACCGAAAATTCCTCAGGTTTGTGGTCCAAGGGCGTCACTACCAGTTCAAAGCCCTCCCCTTCGGACTACGGTCGGCACCCAGGGTATTCACCAAGTGCCTTGCACCGGTGGCGGCGCAGCTGCGCCGCGAGGGGATCCACGTCTACCCCTACCTGGACGACTGGCTCATCCGAGCCAAGACGAGGGAGCTCGCCGTGGATCACACGGCAAGGACCGTCCAACTTCTCACGGACCTGGGATTCTCCGTGAACTACGCCAAGTCCCACCTGGTACCCACGCAAAACGCACTGTTTCTGGGAGCGAAGCTCGACACAGTGTCCCTTCTGGCCTCCCCGTCGGAGGAAAGGACCAGGTCCATCCTGGGCAAGGTACAGCGGATGTTGGTTTCCGACGCGGCCAAGGTGAGGTCCATCAAGTTCCTCCTCGTGCAGGCTCCGGATGCGCCCGTTGCAGGAGTTCCTGGACGCGCGCTGGATCCAAACGACGGGTGGCTTCGAGGAGAGGATCACACTCGACGAGAGTTTCCGCCGAGCGGTCCGGTGGTGGGGCATCCGCGCGCATCTGACGGCGGGCATGGACTTCCAGACCCCAGACCACCAGGAGACAGTGACCACGGATGCCTCCCTGGAAGGGTGGGGAGCGCACACCGAAAATCTGCACGCGAGAGGCCTTTGGCTCCCGACGGAGAAGTCCCTCCATATCAACGTCCTGGAGCTCCGTGCAGGGTTCTGGGGCCTCAGGTCCTTCCTTCCGTCCCTCAAGGGCAAGGTGGTGAGGATCTTCACCGACAACACCACCACCATGTTTTACATCAGGAAACAGGGCGGAACCAAGTCCCTAGCACTGTCCAAGGAGGCGCAGGACCTGTGGCATTGGGCCGTCGCCCAAAGGATGTTTCTGGTGCCGTTTCATCTGGCAGGGATAAAAAACACCATCGCCGACTCACTCAGCAGGGAGCTGTGCTCGTGCCACGAGTGGGAACTACGGCAGGATCTAGTGGATCGCCTCTTCCGACGGTGGGGCACACCCCAGATCGACCTGTTCGCGACGGCGACGAACTCCAAGTGCCGGAGGTTCACCAGAAGGTTTCCCCAGGCGAGGAGCATGGGCGATGCTTTCTCGTTCCCCTGGGAGGGCCTGTTCCTCTACGCATTCCCTCCTTTGCCACTGCTAATCCGGCTCGTCAACCAGCTCAAGAGGTCACGGTGCAGGATGATCCTCGTCGCACCTGCGTGGCCGAGGCAGATATGGTTCCCGGACCTTCTGGACTTGTCAGCGTCCCCGCCAATCAAGCTGCCGGTGGACGCGGATCTACTCTCCAGGGAAGGAGGCGCCATCCTCCACCACGACCCGAAATCGCTGAACTTGCAGGCCTGGCTCCTGCAGCGCTAGAGTTTGGAGGATACGACATACCGGCCGACTGCAGAGAGGTTCTTGCAAAGGCCAGGGCGTCCTCGACTCTTAAATGCTACGGACACAAATGGAAGAGGTTCTCTGTCTGGTGCCACGCACAGAAGATTAACCCTCTACGGATTACGGCTCCCCAGGTACTGCCGTACCTGCTGACGCTGGCCAAAGCTGGACTGGCACACGCGTCCATCAAGATTCATCTTGCTGCGATCTCCCGATACACCAGAACCACGGGCCGGACGTCCTTGTGGTCTCATCGTCTGGTGAAAGAGTTCATGAAAGGGGCTGTTCAGATCGTTCCCGCCGGTGAAGGCTCCGGCCCCGGCGTGGGAGCTCAACGTGGTGCTGACCAAGCTCATGGGACCTCCGTTCGAGCCTCTGCACTCGGCCCCGTTGAAGTTTCTGTCGTGGAAAACAGCGTTTCTTGTGGCCATCACCTCCGCACGACGGGTGGGAGAGATCCAGGCCCTTTCCTGCAAGGCCCCGTACTTGACTTTTCACGACACGAGGTTGGTAGTGCTCAGGATGCACCCCTCCTTCATGCCCAAGGTACCGTCGGACTTCCATCTCAACGAACCCTTGGTGTTGCCTGTGTTCTTCCCGTCGCCTTCGTCGCCGGCTGAGAGGACTTTGCACTCGCTGGATGTGGCTAGAGCGCTGAAGTTCTACGTGGACCGCACAAAGTGTTTTCGGAAGACGTCACAACTCTTTGTGAACTTTGGACCTGTCAATCAGGGGAAGGCTCTCTCGAAGGCTTTCATTTCCAGATGGCTCTCCGGCTGTATCATGTACTGTCATCGGTTGGCAAACCGACCGCTGCCTGGCCGTCCGAGAGCCCATTCCACCAGAGCGATCGCAGCTACCACGGCGTTCCTTTCTGGTGTGCCCCTGCTGGACATATGCATGGCTGCTACGTGGAGGTCGACGCACACCTTCACGAAATTCTACTGCGTCGACCGGGATTCCAGGGAGGAGTCCAGGCGCAACCTGTTCGCCTGAGGTGAGCCTGGTGAGGAGGTAAGATGCTTAATATTGAGTTTAATGTAATGCTTAATGTTGAGCCTTTGCAACCTCCCGTGGTTGTGCATGTGTGTACTGCTATGTATTCTTTATTCATGAGCATGTGAATCCATGCCAGACCCCATGCTGGAGAAGGAACAAGTTACTTACCTGTAACTGTTGTTCTCCAGCATGGGTCTGGCATGGATTCACATGCGAACCCTCCCGCCTACCCCTCTGCGGCTCTTCACTTGGTCATACTGCCACTTCACGTGCTTCCAAATCTGAAGATGGCTGCCAGAGGCGGTGCTTAGGTAGAGGGCAGTCATTGGCTGTGGTCAGTATGACGCAGAGACCAGTGATTGGTTATTACTACAAAAGACAGATCAGAAACGAAACTGATACTGGTTTTTTCTTTACCGAGGATTCCCAGCCTGACGACGGGGAATATACATGAGCATGTGAATCCATGCCAGACCCATGCTGGAGAACAACAGTTACAGGTAAGTAACTTGTTCCTTATCCATTTCTTGGCCACTGCTGTCCCCAATTGTAAAATATATTTATCGTTTTTTTCTCCTATTGATTAACACCAGTAAACACACTTCAGGAGTAAACCAATCCTGGAGCAGGTCCACAACGTGTGATAGAAGCTAGTTTCATCAGCATGACATCTCAGGCAATTTCCTGGAATACTAGAATCCATCTTATGTCTTACCCACAGTGTAATATCCACCGTATGAAGCACGTTCATTGCGTTTGTTTTAATCTAACATTCCGAGTAACCTCTGCCACTCCCATTCGGGGAATCTTCCATTCTACATCAGTTAGTGCCTTCTCTGATTCCCTTTGCTACTTTGTTCTACTTTCTGTAACACTTTAAAAGAATCCTCTTGGTGAGTCAGGATTGAATCTAGTATTGTTTTTAATGCATCAGATTCACCTGGTTCTGCCAGAAATCCACCCAAGCTATCTCGGGCTGTTTTGGACATTCTGACAAATTGTAGAAAAAGTCCCTCTCTGTACCTCCTATCATTCCCTCATTTCATTAAAGGTGTAGAATTTCCCATTTCCAAACAAATTCCCTGCTAGAATGTAACCGCCTTTTTCTCCAGCATTGGATCTGACGACGGGTAATATTCTAAGCATGTGAATCCATGAAAGATACCAATCCTGGAGAAATGGAGTTACAGGTAAGAAACTATTCCCTTACCATGCTTTAATATTTATCTCCTTGAGGTTCCATCACATTGTGGGTGCTCGCGTATAGGAAGATTTCTGGCATAGGCTGTTGGGATGTCTCTCTTTTTGAATACTGCGTGCCACACCTTACTGCCGATTTGCAGTAGATATGATGCCTCCTGTTTCTCGTGTTTATCTCCACCATCAGGGCTTTTCAGCACTACACTAGCTCTACATCTCCCAGCAGCCTCTTTTCAGAATTAGCTCCTTGTCTCAACCACTTAGCTACAGACTGCAATTGGGAAGCATGAAAGTAATTTCTCATATTAGGGACTCCCATCCCTCCTCTCTCATATTCTTGATACAGCGTATGCATTGCTCCTTTAGATTTCCCTCTGACCGATATCATCTTGGCCATAATTCTCTCTAAGTCTGTAAGGAAAGCAGCAAGGGGACCCATGCTGACACTCCCATAAATACATACAGCAATTTTGTTAAGACCGCCATCTTGCAGAGAGCCACTCCCCTTTCATCGGCACCAGTAACCCCATCCAGAATGTGATCCTTTGATTCATCTCTTCGTTTCACTCTCAGTATATTATCCCTATATTGATCCTCTATTTCATGGTGAATGTGTACTCCCAAATAAGTGAACAATTTGATTGCCCATGTTGTAGGGAATTTAGGAAGGTCTTCTGCTATCATATGTCGAAGTCCACCCAGTGGAAAGTGCACAATTTACCCCAATAATATGCAATCCTAAGCCTATTCCAGAGATATTCACTATATCTAGCAATTTCGGTACACTTTGCTTGGGATTCCACAACAAAAATTAACAAATCTGCTTACATTGCCACTGCCCATCAGCTTGCTAATTCACTACACAGTTTATTCACCAAAGGTTCCTTAAATAACACAAACAGTGGTGACAGTGTGCATCCTTATCTAGTTCCCTCTCAATCTTCGTCTTCTCATATCACCCATTCGTACCCTAGCACTTGGTTCAGTGTACAAGAGTAAATACATGCAATTTACTCTGTTCCAATATTCATCACCCTCATTGTACAGACTAGAAGCTACTATCACTCTGAATCAAAGGCTTTTTCAGAGTACAGTGGCTCTATGACCTATTCTCAGAATCAAAGGATCGTTCCCCTTAGCCCTCCTCACCTTGTTCTTCAGAGGAATCCTCTGGAACTTCACTCTTCTTCCTTCTCCTTCTTAATGCAGACTTCTTGACCTGCTTTTCCTTCTTATTGACGAGATAAGAGCGAGCTCCTCCAGAGGCCACCTTGCCTGGATGTGGAAACAATCAAGGTAGTGGGGACTTTGAGGTGCCGACCCCGAGCAGGGAAAAGGCCTTGTAGCAAAAACCCTGGAATCCTGTTTGAGTTGAGGATTTCTTGGTATGGGCGAATTTCTGGATGAAAGAAGCACAGAGCTGCTCTTGTGATTCTTGGGTGGGAGTGGCTTCTACTGCCGGCGTTGCGTAATCCAGAATGGCTCACTTCTGGATTACGGAAAATAATCTGTATTCAATACGCCTGCCTCCAGCAACAGGCCCACTATAGGAATGGCCAGGCCAAGGACCTTGAAATCCTTCCAGTGTACGTAGACACTGCGACCCTTTGAGCCACCGCGCTCCCCATATCCGACCTCATAAAATATTTCTACCCTTGGAATATCCTGTCCTGATGAAGGCCACACCACCTAAGATCATTTAGCTTACCCGTTGGCCGAAACACTGTCATGTTGACTTGTTTTATTGTGTGTTGTTGTTCTTCTTCAACCCTGCATTGTTTTTACGCATTTTGTTCTGCTCATTATGCAAATACTTCACTAAGTCCTCTAGTCTCCTTCCCAAGGATTCCATAGAGGATGCAGAAGCAATAGAATGATGCTACAAATATTCAATATTTGTTCCATGAAAACTCGGTACTACACCATGAAAATGTTTAAATGTTGAGGTATCTTATGTTCCACTAAATCAAGTGTATCTGAAACACTCATTGCAAACAAATTAAACCTGAACTGCGGTGCACAGAGTCATCCTGTCAAAAAATTTGTCAGAAAATATATGTATTAGTCAGTATCCACCACGTGAAGGTGCAACCTATTCAGCAGTCTGGTCATTCCTTTCTCAGCAGTGAGGTTCTGCATGACCTTGCTCATTCTTGTTCTAAATATGATACTACCCACCTGGGCAAAGCAAGGCATTAACCAGGAGCCCTTTTTTGAAAATTGATTCAGAAGCAATACAGACATGAACCACTCCTGGTCAGCACAGACAGGAAAACACAGAAGGCACAGGGAAGCCTGAGCTCTGGGTCTACCGGCTGTAATAATAGAGCTGCTTCATCACAGGATGGCGGACAACGATTTTCTAACCTTTGGCCAGGGCACGTGCCGATTCATGTTCGACAAAAATGCAAATATCCTACAGACCAAAACATTCACCTGCTACATAATTGGGTAGGTGGTGGAATCATTATTCAAGGACCAATCAGAGTGCAAAGCCTATGAGGAAACAGTCTCACAAATCAAATTACTTATTGTCACAATCACTATCGGCACCTGCATAAAATGATGCACAAACCTAACTTCGGTAAGTGTTAGGGTCTTGCTGCCGCAAGAGAGTGGCGTTCTAGTCATTAAAGAGAGAGAAAAGGAGATTCAAAAGAATAAAATCTGTGTTGGCCAAGCTGAGAAAGCCAAGCAGTAAATGTGAATACAGGGAAATATAATCAGAAGGGCAGAACCTGTGTTAACCAAGTCAAGTAGGACATTTATTAACAGGGAGACGGTGCAGAAGATGGCTGTACCAGAGAAGCCAGGTAGAAGGGCCAGGTTAAATTAGGAGGCCTGCTGAGAACCTCGCCCTAAAGACTGGCGGGTGCAATACTTGAAGAAACATTTAGAGTAAACACAGCTGTTTTTAGTCGTTACAAGGTTTGGGTGAGCCTTCAAGCGCTCGACTCGAATATCTGTTCTTACAATGGACAAATGGTTTGACTTGGCTCAGGTCATTTGAGCTTCCACCAGGTATGTCATTTGGTGGTCGTCTGAGGTAGCAGCTACAACTCTTGGCTCCCATTTCCATACTCCAGCCACTACCCCTGGCACAGAGGTTGTAGGGACAGTGGGGCTCATGAGTTTGCCAGTAAACCGGCGGTAATACCGGTTTGCCGGCATTACCTTTACCAGCAGGGTGACTGGCGGAATCACTGTCGCATTACGAACCTGCACGCGCACCGCCCTGCCGGTAACGGTAATACCGGCTAACCAGCACAAATTGTTGGTACTCCAGTGTCCCTGGATTTGTATATATGTGTCACCTACAGTGGGTGTATATGGCAACGTTTCCCTGCATCCCCTGGCCTTGTGTGTCCTCACTGTGCATTTGATGTGTTGGCCATGTAGGGTCACATTTTACCCATGGTGTGTGCCAGTGCTAGGGTGCACTTACTCATGATCACTCTATCCACATGTACGTGAGGTCGGTTGGACTCCCCTGCACCAGCAAACCGGTATTACCGGCAACAAGCTGAGAATGGCAGTAATGAAGGCAAAAAAGTAAAGGTAACACTGATACCGGTGCCATCGCAGCTGATAATACCGCTGCCGGTATTGCCATTGCCGGTAATACCGAAAGTGGAAAAAATAGCACCACCGGAACAGGAAGCTCCACGGTGGCCATCTTGAAAGATAGAATCCACTCTGAATCTACACTTCCACTTGCCATTCAGTCCTGAAACCTGTTGCAGCACCATGGCACAGCAAAAGAAGACATACCGCCACAATATGCTCAAGCGGAAGACTTACTTCACTGAGGCTGAGCTGACTGCACATTTGCTGTTGTGGAGCACTCGGAGGACCTGTTTGAGTCCAGGCAGCGCAAGTCTAGTGGCCAAAGGAGGACCGCCATCTGGGGGAGATCATGCCACGGGTGACAGCAGTGGGCACTGTACCCCGCACTGCCAGAGACTGCCACAAGTGGCGGGATGACCTCAAGAAGAGGGTGTGCAGTCTAATCCGTGCAGTATAATTTCCCCAGTGCCTAGCTGTAACTCCTGATCTAGCACCAACAGCATCACCTCCATGTTATGCACTGTAACGTCTGCTCACCTTTCGCTCTCCTCACTCCCTGTTCCAAAGTAGATTTGCCTTACCTTTTTCTATACTCTGTGCTTTGTGTAAAAGTCGAATTGTAGGTACACTTTCCATATGTGCAGCCATTTTGTTTTGTATTCTTAGAGTGCTTTGTCTATAATTCGAATTCTATGTACATTTACAAACTTATCAATGATCTATAAATCTTGGCACTTGCAGCATGCCTATTGTTTTATGTCTGACCGCCTGTTGCGATTCTATCGTCACATAGTGCCTCTGACCCTCTCCCTGCTATCCTCTGTCCTTTCTCCTCCCCTCTTGTTTACTTCCCCCATGGGGCTCTCCATCTGTCCTAACTTATTATGTTTCTCCATCTCATATCCTCCCTTTCTCGCAAAGTCTGGAAGGAAGAAACTAAAAAAGGCACTCCTAAGATCCAACCCTGGTCTGCCCATCGTAGAGATATACATCAATGTTTCCTCCAGACAATCACAGAAATCCTTTTTGCTGTTCTTTCTACTAGCCTATGAACCCCCATATGGTCTCTGTCCTCTCCCCTTTCTCCTCCTCGCCCATTACTGGCGGCACTAGATAACAAGTGCTCTTAGCTCACTTCGCATCTTCCAAATGCACCATTAATATCTATCACAATGGCACTATCATCCCTCCATCCCCTCCTCCCAGGGCTGCAACGCACCGCTGTACCCCCTCGCAAATCTTTTAAAGGGGGTTACCAGCTTCACTTAGCTACCCTAATTTCTCGCTCTGCATCTGTCGCCTCCTTGAAGACCTTGACCTTGATGTCCTCGCCCTCACTGAGACATGGTTCAAGGCATCTCTGTCACTGCTTTTGACACTCTTCTTCCTGATGGCTACAAGATCATATTCAAACCCAGACTATCCCGATCTGGCGGTTGAGTGGCTCTAATCCTCCCTGTGTGGGTTCCTGCCTTCATCCCCAATCAATCCTACTCTTCCTTTGAAAACCTAGTCTGCAGGCTGTCTCCCTTCTTTCTCTGTTACTCTCGCTACCATCTACAGACCCCCTTGGGCCTCCCTCCCTCCTCTTCCTCTGTGAATGGGCCGACCTCTCCTCCTCTCTTCTTGCCTACTCCCCCAAACGTATCTTCCTTGTGGACTTCAACATCCATCTCGACTCCCCTGATCTGGCCACTGTTCTCTTCCGTGATCTCTGCAACACTCTCTCCCTTACTATCCTCCCCTCTGGCCCAACCCTCTGCAGGGCACACCCTGGATGCCCTCATCTCTACAGAGATCCCCCTCTAAAACCCACTCACTGCCACCCTCTCCTGTCCCAACCACTCTCTTATCTCTTCCTTCACCTCCCCTGCCCCCAGTCTACTTTCCCCGCACTGCCAGTCTACTTCTCCACAATTTGACCGATGAAGCGTGGGTCTTTCACTGCCTTTACTCCTTCATCCGTCCCTGCCCCCTACTTTGGACTCTCCTTCTGACTCTGCCCTAACTAACTTCCATCTCTCTATCACCAACACCATGGACATCCTTGCCCCTGTCATGAGGATCCGCATGAAGCCTGCCTCCAAATGCAACTCTTGGTATGACACCAACACAGCCGCCTTGAAATGAAAGTGCAATGCGGCAGAGCGGAAGTGGCAGACATCTAGCTCATGCCCTGACAAACTGGCCTGCCGTCTACTCCAAAGGCTATACCGTCTTTCCATCTGCTCCAAGAAAAGAGCTCATGTCCAAGCTCATCTCTGGAGCCACAAATAACATGGCTGAACTCCTTAAAATCTGCAAGGAACTCGCCAATCCTACCACAGTCTCCTCTTCTCCTCCCTTGCAGGCCTTATGCTCTGCACTGGTGTCCCACTTTTCCTCCAAAACTCTTGACATCCTGTCATCTGTTCCCCCCCTCCCTCCCTCCTTTCACCTCTTCGGACTCCCCTCTCCACCCCGTACTCTCCTCCCTCTCTCCCATTGCACCTGATAAGATCTCTAGAGTTGTCCTCTCTTATGAAAGTTTCCTCTAAACAGGTGCTACCCTGCTCCTTCAGAACCATTAAGGACAGCATTGACACTCTCGCCCCTGCCTTGGATGACCTCTGCAACCACTCTTTTGCCACTGGCTCTTTCCCTCAACCCCTCAAGCACTCTCTTGTGCACCCTCTCCTAAAAAAGCCAACTGCTGACCCCTCTTGCCTGGCTAACTATCCACATATCTCTATCACCCCTTTCTTGACCAAACTCCTGGAGATGCTAGTCATCCCCCAACGGACCCTCCACACCGAATTGGCTTTCTGCCTCCATGACCACTGGTCTGGTTTCAGGGCAGCCAGAGGCACTGAAACTGCTCTCCTGAATACCCAAGAAGACCTCTCTAATCTGGATTCTAATACTCATTCTGTTCTGACCTTCCTTGACTTTTCCTCTGCTTTTGACACTGTCAACCACTCCATCATCAAACGGTCTCTGCGAACCGTAGGCATCACAGACAGGAAACTGGCGTGGCTTACCTCTTTCCTCTTTAACAGACCCTCCCAAGTTCAAATGGGTCCTTTTCTCTCCTCCGCCTCACTTTCTACCTGTGGCATCCCTCAGGGATATATCCTATCACCATGGCTCTTTGACAAATACCTGGCCTCTTCTGGCCCACCTGATCTACACCTACTCCCCTTGCTTCCAGAGTTGCGCAGATAGCACACAGCTCTTTCCGGTTGCCTTCCCCTACCTCCTCCTCCTCCTCCTCCTCCTCCTGCCTTATTCCTGACTGCTATTCAGGCATGGTGCTCTGCCAATGATTTCTGCCACAACACCAGCAAAACAGAGATTGTTCTCATTGGGACGCCTGCTCCTAGTTGCCCCCTCACTCTCTGGCCAGATTCCTTGCGTCCCATCCACTCACCCATTTGTGAGGCAAAACACCTTGGGATCATCTTTGACTCCTCTCTCTGCTTCTCTTTACACATCACAGACCTTGCCAAGAAGTCACATTTTCATAACCATCACCTCAAGGGCATTCTATCTTCCTCCAGAATCTCAATGTCCCCAGAGCCCAGGTACTCTCTAGGCTTGACTACTGCAATAGCCTCTTCCTCAAACTCTCTCTTTGCTCCCTTCACCCCCTCCAACTAATCCAGAATAGGACTGCAAGGCATATCCTTGACCTCAAGCCCAGGGACCACATCTCTCCAGCCTTAAAATCTCTCCACTGGCTCCGGTGACTGCCAGGGTCAAATTCAAAACCCTTTGCATCATCCACAAGGTTGTGTGGGGCCTGGGACCTCTCTACATCCAGCTTTCTCTCCCAAAATACCTCCCAACCAGAATCCTTTCTTCTGGCTCCAAATCACTGCAGATCGAACGTTTCTCCAAGCAGAGAGTGGGAGGTAGATCCCTCTCCTTGGCTGGCGCCTCCCTCTGGAACAGCCTCCCTCCCCCCTCAGACTTGAGCCGGATCTTCTTAAGTTCCGGAAACTTCTCAAGATCTTTTCTCTTCATTCTCCCCTTCCTGTGCTAAACTCTCCACCTGCCGCTGCGATTGGGCCAGGTTACCCCCACCAATCCCTCCCAGCTACCTTTGGCAGCACTTGCCTTCGGGCTGCCTTTCCCGACTAGCCCAACCCAGTCCTCCTGACCACCGCACTCCAATTGCTCCCTCCTTCTCCCCCCTGTACTTGCTGCCATGGCCTGACCGCACTTCACCCTTATGCGTACCCCACTCTTGCACTTCTCACTCTTCCCCCCCACCCCACTTCTCACCTTGTCATGCACCTGCATGGTAGTATTGTTACAAGGCCAATATAACCGCTGCTTTGTTCTTTGTTGTATTTTTATGATTCCCATGCCCCTCCACCAACCCCATCCTGTCTTGTGGTGCCTGGATACACCTGTGTATAGCCGCCTTACAAATGTCCAATAAATAAATACATAACATCTCTAGACACAGGAGGGGCACTCCAGCAACTGCAGGCAGAACGTTGGAGCCCCTCAAACTGATGCCATGAGAGGAGACTGCAAGCTCCATCCTCCACATGGAGGGTATCAAGGGTATTGGCAGCGCAGAAGCTGGGGCAGGCACACATGGTGTTGCAGGTGAATCCAACTGATCCCATGTACATGTGGATGCAGTGACCATGAGCAAGTGTCCCCCAGCACTGGCACACACCATGGGCAAATGTGACACCAGATGGCCACCACGTCAAATGCCCAGTGAGGACACACATGGCTAGGGGATGCGGAGAAACATTGCCATGTATATCCACCGTAGGTGGCACGTGTATACAAATCCAGGGACACCTGAGAACCACCCATGTGCCTTGTACATCCATGTCAGCATGTGATGCCCCACGCCACACACGAGAACACCCCTGCCTGGAAGCCCAACAGTCAGTGAGCACATGCATGCACCGTGTACATCCCCACCATGTGTGAGAGGCAGCCCCCATTGCACCAACACCACCCATGCCACTCTGGCCAATAGTGTGTCACTGGAACATACATAAATGTTGTATGAACATCCTTGTTCAGTAAACAACGTGACTTTGGCATGTCATTCTATTCCTGACGTGCACAGTCCATGAACAGCGATGAGGCAGGACCCTCCACTGTAGGCACTGCAGATGGCACCAGCCCTACACAGGGAGTATCCCTTGCCAGTGATAGCAGTCAGCAGAGCATGGTGATAAGGCTGACACCACCAACATGCCCTCAACCACCACCCAACACCTAATTAGACACTCCATCGACCATCATGGATGACCCAAATCCTACAGTGGTGCCGAGTGACCCCACCAGCAGCAAGGCAGGTGTCACAGCTGTCATGGCAGCCACCACTCCCAGGCCACAGCCACCACCTGTCCCACGGCCGTTCCAGTAGTGGTGCACAGCCATCAAGGTACCAGCACCACCATCCCCAATACGTGCTTCATAGCCACTGGAACATCGTGGCAGGGCCCATGTACCATCCACCGATGAGGATGAGGAAGAGGTGGTGCATGACATGGCTGAATTGCCCCTATGTTCCAGCCCGGATCAACCACAGAGCCCATGCAGACTGCAGGCGACTGACATGGTAGCAGTATGTGCCAGGCTCGAGGCCATCGAATAACACCAGGCTACCATAGAAGAACATGTGGGCCAACAGGTTAGTGAGATGAAGGCCATGCGGAAGTGCCTGCAGCGGTGTGCTCACAGAACCGCATGGTCACTTGAGCATGCCACCGCTGCCATTGTGGCACTAGCACAGAGGGTGCCGGAGCACACTGAGCCCACCTCAGCATCTGCAAAGGCAACCAAGCAGGTCATCCAGTTGACCCTGCAATACATCCGGGCCCAGGGGACGGATTCCTCCACCTCTGCAACACCCACTGAGGGTTTACTGCCCAGCACCGCAAGGCGCTGCTCAAAGTGTCACCTCACACCCGAAGGGCATGAGAAGGCACGCATGCTAAAGATGGGCCAGAAATGACTGTTGGACACTGCAAGAGTGAAATGAAGGTGTACCTGGGTTGGGGAGTTCGGGAAGAGTGGTGGGAAGGGGAGAGGAGTTTGGGGTGGGGGTGTTGATGTCTTGTGGAAGGTAAAATCACCATAACATAAATTACCTGACACCTTGAACAATGACAGGACATTGCTTATTGTGTAGACGTGTGTAATGTGACAAGTCACTATATACTGATGTGCAAATGATCTCCTGTTAGTTGTTCAGAAGAAGTTATCTATCAATTCCTGCCGTTCCAGGCGCCACTCCTGGCCTTCGGCCTGCTCAGTGTATGCCCCCACTGCACCCGCAGGTACTGTCTCGTCCTCCTCTGGGGGTGGCATATTGCCATACGTGGGCTGAGCAATGTTGCGCTGAACACATATATTGTGCAACATGCGAGGAGTATCTGTCCCACCTTTTCTGGCCTGTACATCAGCGCACCGCCTGAGCGGTGCAGCCAACGGAAGCACGCCTTCAGGAGTCTATAGGTGTGACACACACATACACATACACACCTACACACCTTCCTGTGACATCAGTGGATTCCTGACAGGTGCCATCAACCAGGGCAATTAGGGATATCCAAGTCGCCTGCAAGGCTGCTGTGTTGCAAGAAACAGCAAGTTAGTGAACCGTCTCAATGTGCATTTCATATGACGATTATTAAAGTCCTTGCATGTGTGGTGTATCACTCAGGGAGTGTGTACTGTCATACTTGGTACATCTTGATCACAGCTCACAGCCAAAACTCGTGTCATTCAGGGTCTGTGCCTGATGGGGAAGATAACCAATGGTGGCTGGTTAGGGCCTTTGCATGCCATGACATCTGCCAGTGTGTTGTCCCTTGATAGCCTTTTGGCATCATGTCATGACATCCATGATGGTGTTTTTTGTTGCTACACATTTCCGACGACCCAGGAGTCCCCTTGGTGTCAGGGGCCCTACTCCTGGTTGTTTGCCACCCCCACCCTCATCATGCACCAGGGGCATCTGGGGCTGTGCAAGCTTCTGAGAATTACTGTGTCCATAGTGCTAATGGTCTCATTGTGCATTATTGTACGGAGTAGTTCAACTTGGAATGGACGTCAGGCTTGCTCATGTTGCCTTCATGGTCAGCTTTTTCTCCTTGTGCCTGGGGGCTCCCCAGACATGGTCGGGACACCACTAGATAGCCCCCCCTTTGCAGCCCATGCCTGTTGTGGTATTGTATTCTGGTACCTGTAGTATGGTGTGAAAGGACCGGCCTGTTGTGGTTGCATAGCCTGGCCATTTCCTGTTGCATCACAGTCCATGGCCGCCTCCTGTGGAGTGCAGCTTGTCAAGTGTGTGGTGCACGGGTGAGTCCAGCATGCATTCATGTGTGCCACCCCCCGCTCCCCAATTGCATGTCACTTGTACATCAAGCAGATGCTACCTGATCTTAAACCATGGGTTGGTGTCACGAAGGTGGATCACATGGTTGTTGGGGTGGGGGGGATGACTCCTTTGGGAGAGGTGCAGTATTCACCTTCTTCTGAGGATGAGTGTTCTGTAATCCCAATTATCATATGGCATGCTGTTATTGCACAAGTTCCTCTCATGAGGAAACCCAAGGAACCTTCTGTGAAAAGTTACCTAGACAGAATAAGTTGTACACCTTGGGAGTTTCTAAATATGAGGCGATATCCTCTAACGGCCAGGATTCTTTCTTGGGTAAAAGTTTTAGCCCTAATGTTAAATCACACATCCTTCATATACCATATCCTAACTTGATAACATTGAGTTCACCAAAGTAGAAATGCATAAGACATCCCCTAACACTGATGCAGTCTCACCAAAGTCGAAATTAATATATATTCTAAAAAACTCAAATCCATTATGGACTTTAGGATCCATAATGCCTGTGGTACTGAGATGAGGAAAAAGGAGTCGATGAAAATCAGTCATGCCATTGAAGGGAATATGTGGAGACCTGAGTGGCACATTTAAACTTGAAGATGGACCACAGATGGGTGGAAGTTGATGGAGCAGGAGCAGCAGGTGTGCAGTAAGATTAGGAAACGGATGTGACAGTGTCCACGAAGAGGAAAGGAAATCAGGAGCGCCGTGGTCACTGAAAGTGGAGCAGCAGAGGCTCCCAGGGAGAGCGACCCAGACGGGGAAAGAACCAGAGAGGTACCCGAGACGCTGAAGAGAAGAACTGCTGTGTCATGTTGCACATGAGGACACCAAAGCAGCTAACAGTAACCAGTGAGCCTCAGAAGAGACACACGGTGCCGGGATCGCTTTGTAGCATTTGCGGCCCCCGAAATTAGGTCACGGGGAGTCTGAGAGCAAAGTGACTTAAGGAGGGGAAGGCAAAGAGAGTTAAAGGAATGCCTAATTAAACCCTTTAATTGACAAAATATAAGAAGGCGAAAAGGGGTGCAATTCTCCATTTTTGAGGAATCCTGTAGCCCACATTGCCAACAGCCAAGAGGCTATCTAAAAGAAGTGAGAGTGCAAGAAGGGTGCAAATCTCCATTTGTGAGACGTCAACTTGGGGAACAATGTAACCCGCATTGCCAAAAGCCAAGAGGTTATCCAGAAGGAGCAAGAATGCAAAAAGGGCGCAATTCTCCATTTATGTGATGTCAACTTGAGGAAACCTATAACCCATATTGCTATTGAAGAGACCAATTGTAGTAATAGGAGTTGTTCTTCCTGGCAGGAGAGTGAACAAGGAAAGGGACCATTATAGTTAGTACTGGCATGCGAGTAGACCAGGAAAGAAACTGTTGATTGGAAGAAATGTAGTTGTGGTAAAAGCGTGTTGTGGAGAGACCTTGATGACTATAACATTTTGACAAACTGCTGCATCACCAAAAGTAGTGGTTGCATTACCCTGACAAAAGCATACCATTGGAAGAATAATTGCGATGTGATAAGATTTACTTTAAATCCTGAGAAAGACATTGGGCCTCGTTACGAGGTTGGAGGTAGCCTTGCCGGTTACACCGGCAAGGCTACCTCCAACCTCGCATCCGGGTCCGGCACCCGCGAATGGGCAATTACCGAGCTATTCTGGCCCAGCCGGACCCGGTAACTGCCCTTTCGCGGTTACCGGGCCCAGTACATCCCCATCCCCATTCCCATTTCAGCCCCATAGGGCTCAATGGGAATGGGGTGGGTGGTAGCACCGGTACCGTTAATAACGGTACCGTTGCTACCATCATTTTCTGCTCGCGGGTGCCGGTACGGCCATCAGGTCAGACCTGGTGGCTGCAAGGGCACCCGCGAGCAGAACTCCTAGTATGGCGGTACGGTAGCAACGGTGCCTGTAGCGATACTGGCGCCAGTGTTGCTTTACCACCATACTTGTAATAAGGCCCATTGTGTGGAGGAAAAACAATTGACTTGGTTTATGAACTAGTGTTTTGTGAAAGGGACCTTTGCCCTATCAAGTAAGATATTCTGGAGAAATATTGCTTTGGTTTTTGAACAAGTGTTTGTAAAAAAGGACATTTACTTTACCAAGTGGAAAAATGCAGTGGATGGAAAAGACACATTGTTACAACATGCTTCCGACACCTTTGTTGTTAGAGATAGTCTCTGTATGTTGACTAATAAGTGATCCAAGGTACGCAAAGTGACATTTTCATGGTGCTAACAAAGTAGTATTCCACATCCGAGAATATCTAAATATGGCAGGATTGGGCTTTGGAACATCAGATGGACAACAAGGATCAAATCAACTTTATAAGAGTAAAACATATCTGTATGAGTGACAGGTGGGGAGATCGTGAACTCATTCTGCGACGGGAGGAGGCAAAACTTATATGCAGATTAAGGAACACTACGCTCGGCCTCAACAAAGATAATGAACTGCAGGTATTCCTGTAATTTTACAGAAAGATGGCTCATTGTTGACTGATATTGTAATCATTCATTGATTATTCTGTGTAACATACTAAATGCACGGCTTTGGTTTAATACTAATTGTGGTGAACTATTCAATTTTACATTTATATTTTTTAGTAAAAATGTTTCGAGGGGATTGGGTCCTCCGACGTATTCCATATCTATGACATGTAATCACCACAGCTGTGCTGCTTCGGAAACTTTTACGGCGTCTGCGTCGATGACGTCGATGCGCCGACGTCGAGGACCTCCTCCGACGTCAGACGTCATCCGATGTGATAAGTAGGACGCACGACGCCCGTAGCCTCAGTTCCGTTTTTTCCGCGAACGTGTTGCTTCGTGTTTCTCGGTTCTAAGCCTCGACTCTTTGGAGTTCTGTTCTTTCTGGTTCTTCGAACCTGTTCGTTTGTGAATTTCCTTCGGCGATGTCTTCCACTTCGTCTTCAACCCCGCGTCCGGGCTTTAAGAAGTGCGGGGAGTGTGGGTCCAAGATGTCGGTGACTGACTCGCACGACGCCTGCCTCTGGTGCCTCGGGGAGGCCCACGACACGGATGACTGTATCGACTGCCAGTCGCTCACATCCAAAGCCTTACGCGAACGTAAGAAGAAGTTGTCGGTAGGTCGGGTGTCCAAGCCCCGGAAGTCGAAGTCGGCGGGGCTTTCGACGGATGATTCGAGGGGTGACTCTCCGCGTCATCGTCGGAAGTCTCGTCGGTCTTCTTCTAGGAGTGGGTCTCGCCACTCCTCAGCCTCTTCGAGGCATTCTCGGAAGCGCCGTCACCGGTCGCCTTCCAGGTCCTCTTCCGAGGATTCTGCACGGCACGTCGGTTACCCCACCAGCCGTGCGACGCCGGAGGAATGGGCTTCCTTCGGGAAGAAAATGTTGGCGATTCTTGAGTCGCAGGGTACTCAGCCGTCCGCGCCCCCGAGTGGGGTCGGCCGTGAGAGGTCGAGAGACACCGCTCGCAAGAGTGGTCGGCACGAGTCACGGGAGCGGTCCCGTTCAGACAAGGAGGCTCGTTCTCGCCGTACCCGTTCCAGGTCCCGGTCCTCGACGCGTTCGAGACCGTGTGCTCCTGTGAAGTCTTCGAGGAAGACATCGACGTCTGAGGCGTCGAGGGCGTCGACAGGCTTTCTCGAGGCTCCGGCTTCGAGGAAGTCGTCGACGCTGTCGACGATCAGGTCGTCGAGGGACACGCTCGGGGCTCCGGCTTCGAGGGCTGTGTCGACGCCGCCGATACTGGAGGCGCTGCATCTGACGTCGACGCCGATTTCCTCGGCGCCGACGCCGATCCTCTCGGCGCCGTTGCCGGTTTTCTCGACGTCGGCGCCGATTCGCTCGACGCCATCGACGCCTTTCGTGTCGGAGGTGCCCCGTGTCACGGGTGTACCCCCTAGGAAGGCTCTGGTTAAGAGCAAGCACTCTCGGGTGCCTTTTCGCCACCTGGAATATATTTCAGAGGCGGATGAGGATTCTGATGGCCTGGTTCTTAGTCAGGTGCCAGATGAAATTGTCTCGGGCCATAGTCAGTTTGACGATTTGAGGCAGTCACTGCATTATGCCAGTGGACTGGACACCTCTCCGGAGGTGGAATTTTGTAGGCCTGAGCCTGGCTCCCATGCCGATTCCTCGTACCGGCGCCTTATGGCTAGGGTGTCTGAGTATCTGGGATGGTCTGCTCCCCTAGGGCAGTTTGTGCAGGATGATCTGACGGACATCCTTGATGTTGGTCCCCCAACTGACCCGGTACTGCCGTTCCATATGGCTTTACAGAGAAGGGTGGCGGCGGCTTGGACTGCTCCGGGTGGCGGAGAAGGGTGGCGGTGGGCAGATCCTTGTCGCGTAAATACCGTCCAGCCAGTAGCGACCCCTGCTACTTGACCAGGCACCCCACTCCGGAAAGTTTGGTGGTGCAGGCGGCCACGGCCCCGGCAAAGCAGGCGTCGTACCCTACCATCCCTCCTGATAGGGACGGCAAACGTTTTGATGGCTGGGCGAAGAAAGTGTTTTCTTCTGGTGGTATGGTGCTTCAGGCGGCCAACTCCATTTGTGCCTTGTCACGTTTCACGCACACTCTGTGGAACTGTGTTGCGTTAGCGGCTGAACATATTCCCGAAGGGGATGAACGGGATGGTTTCCTTGCTATGGTCCAGGATGGTAAGGATGCCATGTGTGAGTCCGTTCAGTCGGGTCTGGACTTGGCTGAATGCGTCAGTAGGTCCATGGCGGCGAGCACCGTGATACGCAGGTTTGCGTGGTTGCGGAAGTCGGGGTTTGCTCCTGATGTGCAGTCCCGGCTCCTCAACATGCCCTTTGACGGTGAACACCTTTTTGGCAGCAAGGCTGACGAGAGCCTTGAGAGGTTGCAGACCTCAAAAGCTGCAGCGAAGTCGTTGGGCGCTGCAGTTCGCCAACCTCCGCTTTTTCGTCCTAGGGGACAGCAGTGGAGGGGTGGTTCCTTTCGCTATTACTCGTCCTTCAGTAAAGCGAGGGGAGCTGGCAGTCAAAGAGGCCAACGCAGGGGTACCAGAGGTGGACGACAGGGTACCCGTGGTGCCAAGGCCGCTCGGGCAGTTGCCTCTTTGCCCTCAGGTAACGCCGCAGCCGCTCCTACTCAGTCATGAAGCCAGGTCCCATGGTTCGCCGGTTGGGGGAAGGCTGGCGCAGCATCTTGTAGAGTGGCAAGCCATTACTTTGGATGTGTGGGTTCTGGAGATCATAACCCACGGCTACTGTCTTCCCTTTCGGCACAGGCCTCGCGACAATCCACCGGGGAACCTCTCTTTGAAGTGTCCGGATCCGCTCCTTGCGCAGGAAATTCAAGCCCTGCTGGAGAAGGGCGCTATAGAACTGGTGCCTGTAGCGGAGAGGAACAAGGGATGGTATTCCCCTTATTTTTTGATTTCCAAGAAAGACGGGGGATTGAGACCCATCATGGACTTGCGCGGTTTGAACAAACTCCTCAGGAAGGACAAGTTCAAGATGGTTACTCTCTCTCAAGTCCTCCAGGCCCTTCGGCTTCAGGACTGGTTGGTGTCACTCGACCTCAAGGATGCTTACTTCCATGTGCCGATCCATCCCAAGCACAAGAAGTACCTGAGGTTCGCGGTTGGCGACTCGCACTTTCAGTTTCGGGTCCTGCCGTTCGGATTGACTTCCGCCCCGAGGGTTTTCACCAAGCTCATGGTGGTGGTGGCAGCGCATCTCAGGCAAGGGGGGATTCACGTCTACCCCTACCTGGACGATTGGTTGATCAGGGGGAGCTCTCCCGAGCAAGTCCTGGATCATCTATCCGTCACCTGCCACTCCCTTCACAAGCTGGGCTTCTCCCTCAATTTAAAGAAGTCCCATTTGACGCCAACACAGAGGCTCCAGTACATCGGAGCAGTGCTCGACACTTCCCTGGGGCAGTGTTTTCCTCCCCAGGTGAGGGCTCTTCACATTCAGCAGATGGTGCACAAGTTTCAGCAGGCCCAGACGCTCCCAGCGTTCGAGTTCTTGAGGTTGCTCGGCCTCATGGCATCCTGCATTCTTCTGGTGCCAGAGGCTCGCCTGCGAATGAGATCTTTGGAGTGGGCACTCAAGACGCAATGGTCGCAGTCCTCCGGCAGGATGTCGGACCCGGTTCAGGTGCCGCCCTCGGTCGCCCAGGACCTTCTGTGGTGGGCCGTCGAAGGCAACTTGATGAAGGGGGCTCCATTTTGGCTTCACTGGCCGGAGGTGACAATCGTGACGGATGCATCCCTCACGGGATGGGGAGCTCATGCCAACGGGCTGACAGTCAGCGGTCGTTGGTCTCCGTCGGAGTCCAGACTCCATATCAATCTGTTGGAGCTGAGGGCCGTCAGGCTAGCCCTGAAGGCTTTTCTGCCGACTGTGAGAGGAAAGAATGTCCTGATCCTGACGGACAACACAGTGGCCATGCACTACCTCAACAAAAAGGGGGGGGCAGGGTCACTTCCTCTGTGCAGGGAGGCGATGCAGCTCGGGTTCTGGGCCATCCAGCAGGAAGTTTCGATCTCGGCAGTTCATCTGGCCGGAGACGAAAACGTGACGGCGGACGCTCTGAGCAGGCAGAGCGCGATCTCTCACGAGTGGGAGTTGGCTCAGGAGATTCTCTTGGAGATCTTCGCCCTTTGGGGGTCCCCTCAAGTGGATCTCTTCGCCTCCAGTGTCAACCGGAAGTGCGAAAGGTTTTGCTCGCGGGAATTTCCTCCGAAAGGAGCCTTGGGAGACGCGTTCGTGGTGGAGTGGTCATTCCCGCTGCTGTACGCGTTTCCTCCAGTCCCCGTCATCCCGCAAGTGCTGCGGAGGTTACGGAAGTTCGGTTCCCGGATGATCCTCATTGCTCCGGCGTGGGCTCGGAGGACGTGGTACCCGGACCTTCTCGACTTGTCCATCTGCCCTCCACGTCGTCTTCCCTACCGAGACGATCTGCTCTCACGGGAGGGGGGTCAGGTTCTCCATCCAGAGGTCGGATCCCTCAACCTTCACGCTTGGCTTCTGAAAGGTTGAGGTATATGGATTGGGACCTCCCTGAAGACGTGATGGAGGTGTTGCTTTCGGCCCGTAGGCCAGCAACGAAGTCTCTGTACCGTTGCTGTTGGCGTAAGTTCTGCGACTGGTGCAGAGTTCGGAATGTGGATCCTTTTGCATGTGACATCCCCATGGTTCTGTCCTTTTTGCTTTCTCTGGCCCACAGGGGCTTGCAAGTGGGTACCATTAAAGGTTACCTGGCGGCGCTGTCCATCTTTAAGCGCTCGTCTGAAGAGTGTTCTTACTTTAAAATCCCTTTAATTTCACAGTTTCTGAAAGGGCTCACTAATGTGTTTCCTCCGTCACCTTTCCTGGTGCCCGGTTGGGATTTAAACCTTGTTCTTAGGTTTCTTATGGGTGCTCCGTTTGAGCCTTTACATTCTTGCCCTTTGAGGCTGTTAACTCTGAAAACTGTGTTTTTAGTTGCGGTTACTTCTGCTCGCAGAGTGAGTGAGTTACAGGCACTTTCAGTTAAGCCACCCTTCACTGTTTTTCACAAGGACAGGGTTGTCCTTCGAGTTCGTCCTTCTTTTCTTCCGAAGGTAGTGACGGAATTTCATTTAGCCCAGAAGGTTGTTCTTCCGGCATTCTATCCTCCTCCGCATCCTGGTAAGGAAGAGGAGAGGCTCCATAGGCTTGATCCTAGGAGAGCTTTAAGCTTTTATGTTTCACGCATGTCCCGGGTCAGAGTGGACGATCAACTCTTTATTGGTTACGCTGGAAAGCGTTTGGGGCAAGCTGTGACGAAACAGACTTTGTTCTGCTGGATTATTTTGGCCATCTCGGAGTGTTACCGCTTGGCGGGTAAGGACCCACCGGCTGGCTTGCGGGCCCATTCTACCAGGGGTGTGGCTGCATCTACTGCCCTGCAGAGGGGTGTTCCTATTCGCAACATCTGTGATGCAGCCACCTGGGCTTCAGAACATACATTTGTACGGCATTATTCCCTCGATTCCATCAGAGGGCAGGATCTGGCCTTTGGCAAGGCGGTCCTTTGCTCGGCTATTTGATTGGCTATTCTAAAATTTTGCTTCTAAATTCTTTCCCTCCTCCTTGTTTTGGTACTGCTTTGGGAGTCTGTCATAGATATGGAATACGTCGGAGGACCCAATCCCCTCGAAGAACAAGTTACTTTCTTACCTGGTAACGTTCTTTCGATGGGATGGTCCGACGACGTATTCCATATCGCTCCCGCCCTGCCTTCCCCGCTGCAGAATTTCTTTTGCGATTGCAGCTTACGTTCAGCAAGGCTTTGTGTCTGACTGGCAGTTGACTTATGTCACACGTTCTGGGGGGAAAAAACTACAACTGAGGCTACGGGCGTCGTGCGTCCTACTTATCACATCGGATGACGTCGGACGTCGGAGGAGGTCCTCGACGTCGGCGCATCGACGTCATCGACGCAGGACGCAGACGCCGGAAAAGTTTCCGAAGCAGCACAGCTGTGGTGATTACATGTCATAGATATGGAATACGTCGTCGGACCATCCCATCGAAAGAACGTTACCAGGTAAGAAAGTAACTTGTTCTTTTGTTCTTTGATAATGAAGATAATGTAAAAAATGATTTGTGATATGAGATCACTGGACAAGATGGAGGAGTACATGTCTCTCGATTTATATACTCATTTCGAATTAGGGACTCTACCTCAGTGCCATTGCATCTAGCTGATGTGATACACAATCAGAACATCTTTGTATATTTTGGTCGTTATGGGACTTCCTTGATTACTACTATGATAATATCATCATTACCTATGGGTGGCCCATCTTTGTGTGTGTCCCACTATATGCTCACTTCTTGAGATACAGGCAGCATTGCCAGTATGGCCAATATGTTTTAAGGTCTAGCTTAGGCATACATATGCAAAGAGACTTCGCCCTTAAGGATTGGGAGTAAATAGATGTGACTATATTGTGAATGATCAGACAAACACAATATTTTAGATACACGATTACGTACTTGCGATTCATTTGTCAATGTGTCGAAGTTCAGTTTCTACTTTAAGACCATGATTAGGGAGATGCCGTAATAGATATCCTATTACATGGACCCATTGAAATATATTAAGGTTTTGAGTTATCCAGGATACATCATTTTTATAAATTATCTCGAGCTAAGTCAATGGGCCTCATTCCAAGTGTGGCGGTCTGGAAACACGGGTGCTGGTAAGCTTACCGGCACCCCTGTATCCACACCACCACACTACTAGTCTGCCTGCAGGGGCCGTTGCGCCCGGCAGGTTCAGACCTTGCTAGGCGCAATAGCCCCTGCAGGCAGACTTTTCATGGAAGCACCACCACCGCTAGCAACAGTGATGGTGCTTCTGTCTCCCCACTCCCTTGAAGTCCATGGGACTCCATGGGAATGGGAAGTTACCAAACCCAAATCTCCCTTCTGACTTCCCGTGCCGCTGGGAGTTTTAATGTCCCGGTGGCACCAGGAAGTCGGGTGGCGGTTTCAGTGTTTCCGGGTCGGCGGTGCCACAGGTGGGTTACCGCCAACTTCGGAATGAAGCCCAACATCTTGGTATATCCAATTTTACAATAATGGTTATTCACATTCTTTAGCCAGTGCAGGCTCACACAAACAAACGCGGTGATGTCATGGAATGGATGACATTGTTGCATTGCATCCCGTCACATACGTGACACTATTTGTGAAACAAAGATCCTTGCAGAATGGGTGAGCTTTATGGATGAAACTAATACTGGCCACTTACGGTAAACATATTTTTGAAGGGGGTCTCTCTCTCTCTCTCTCTCTCTCTCTCTCTCTCACTCTCTCACTCTCTCACTCTCTCTCTCTCTCTCTCTCTCTCTCTATATATATATATATATACATATATATATATATATATATATATATATATATATATATATATATAATTTGTTTCTCCTTCCTCTTTGCAGAATAGTGCTGGATGAACCAGAACAAAGCTTTCCGATAAGCATAACTTCAATGACTAAGTGGAGCACTAAAAGCAAGTGATCAAAGTACTTGCCATCATGAGAACCATTAGCACTGATGACTTTGGCTCTTAGCATCTGGATTCACTGTTTAGTAATGGTACGTATATTTTGAATAGATCAATGAAACATTTGGGTAATGGGACAACCTGATGACTGATGCAGACTTAAGAGTGAAAGACAGCCGGACCTGTGATTCACATGAAAGTTGAACACGATCTGTCTTTGTGATAAGGTAACAATAGTTAGGGATTTTGATAAAAAGCGTTGACAGATTATTGGATATTGGAGTTATTAAGATTTATTTGAATAAAGGTATTTCTTTTATAGGCTGACATTGATATTTGACAATTGGAAACCATTTTTGAGTATTTCTTATTGAACTCAGCTAGCGGCCACTTAACTAATGATGGATTACAGTAAATAATAAATAGGTAAGATTTTAATGTGATGACCATGGAGAATTTAGTTAATGAAGCACACAGTGCTTTGGTCCAGTGCCAGGTTAGCACAGTGGTTGACATTGGTGATTATATTAGATGCATTTATAAACTGTCCATGTAGTAGGAGCATTGTGGGTTTGGGTCACCTATGGGAGCCTGGATTTTTCCAGTAATGATTTCCGTTGTTCTGATTTTCAATTAGCCAATTTAGAAGTCTAATATTGTTAGAAGTTTGGATAGTTTTGTTAAATTTCACATTAGGATATTGCTTCAATTATCTTGTCTTCCTTTGACATCTGTGTACCGTTTCTTCTCTCCCTCTTTAGATATCTTACCAATAGGAGGATTATGGTTTAGTTGGACTATGAAATTCAAATTTCTCTGTGTACATAGATTATTGGTGAATGTAGGATCAGAAGCCATATTCGTTTTATTTTTCCATGTAAATACATGTGAATCTATGTTATGAATGGATTTTGTGTAACCCCGATTTTGAAACCTAACAATCTAATTTACCTAGACAAAGCCCTTTGGGTAAAACATTAGCAGGTGCTCTAAGGAGTTGATGTTGGTACGTGACTTGTGATTCAGTGTTTTTCAAAAACGTAATAATAAAATAAGGATTACTACATAAGTCTTACACTTTGCCCATCTATAGTCTGGTATTTCTTTTAGTGATTATGGTTGGTTTATGGTGTTACAGCCTCCAGATAATTGATACTGCATATTAAGTGCACAGCAGTACTCTAAACATTGATCTCAAAGGTATAAAACTAATTATTATTGTGCTTAGGTGAGCGCAGAGTCTCGTTTCTTAACCAATGTTAAGAAATGGGAACATTACAATGCCACATTTAGATAGAATTGTGAATGCTTGCCTGCATTGCATCTAGACAGGATTTTGAAGGTGGTCCAGTGCCACATTTGGATATAATTGTGAATATAAATTCAGATATATTCACGCGCCACATCTAGAAAGAATGTGGAAATTCAGCACACATCACTTCTAGATAGCGAGGCCAATAACCAACCCACTAACAATGTCACCCCTCTGCATACACCTCTCAAACTCTAACCAAACACAACCATAACCCTAAAGCACAGCAAACCGCACAGACTTCACTAAACTGCAACAACAAAACAAACCACACATTGCTTTGCACAACGGCACACGACGGCTACCGACTGGAAAGCACCCCCAAGCTCAGCAAACAGTGTTAACCGAACTGAAGCTGCGCACAGCACATCACTGCTCTCTTGCACTTATCCCGCTCGTTCCCACTAACTCACCCCACCCCCTTTCCTTTTCAGAACCGCCAGAGCCCCAAGGGACCACTCCGGTGGTGATAGTGCACGGTACAAATATCCTTTAACGTTATCTCTGTTTTTCAATATTCAGACTGAGTACAATGGACTGGCTGAGTGAGAAAGACAGCGATTTGTGTTTTTCGGTATGAGATGAAATTCCATTGACAGGCTTAAGTGCAATTAGACTAGTGTGTTATAGCTCTGCCTTACTGAAAAATGTCCTTAGCCCTCAGTTGCAGAAAATCTGTTATCCCAAAAATCGGTGTAGCTTTTCAGTGCTGAAAGGATGGTCAGTGATACATTTAAGGACATACAGTCCCAAACCTGCATTCCTATTAAAATACATTTCTATAATTATTTTTGCTGAGTTTGGCGGATCTCTTTCAATCTTTTTCAGAGTCCAATTTGTTTTCTTGGTTTCTATCAGTCATTGCAATTGCAAATCCTGGTCTTATATGTGCTGTCACTCATTCTGCCCTCCGGCAAAAGGAACAACATAGACACCATGTCCTGCTAGAATTCCCCTCATATAAGCAAAACCAGACTAGGCCTGACCAGGCACTGTTGGTAGAATATAGTGCCTAGATGCTCTCACATAAGTACTGTGCTAAACCCTAAAAATAAGATTTATTTAGAATAGCATTATAGTGCATTGACTAGCAGAAACAATGAAATGCTAGACGCCTGAGCTAACCTGTATTTGCTTTTACTTTGCTAAAGCAACCGCTCAGTGATGCGTGTTTTTATGGTGCATTTACATTCATGAATGACTTGAGTTATGCACACACATATATTTCTGCAAAGAATTCTTCAGCTTGTAGGTGAACCTGCAAAGATCGCCAGC
The DNA here is from genome assembly GCF_040938575.1 of Ambystoma mexicanum. Taxonomy (NCBI): domain Eukaryota; kingdom Metazoa; phylum Chordata; class Amphibia; order Caudata; family Ambystomatidae; genus Ambystoma; species Ambystoma mexicanum. The sequence continues at coordinate 677,136,613 of NC_090932.1, read as the reverse complement.
AGCCTCATTTTAATTCCCCATAAGATGAATGGAATAGCAGTTCTCTATGAATACCGTGTGCAAAGGGCCTTGCCTTTTATACATACAAGCCTTTAGTTGTGTTATGATAACAGGAGTAGGATACTAGTTGTCAGAAGCAAAAAGCGGGAAACTGATATAGACAAGAAATGGGCATCCTGTCCCAGGAACATTATTCTGGGCACAGATAAACGTGGCCTTAGACCTGTAAGACACGTTTTGCTACAGACAGACAATCAGATACATGCAGACAATGCAATAGTTTTGCGTGTAAAAGATATGTCACTGAGCATTGAACATTGTTTACCCCAGTGTAAAGCTGAAGGGGTGTGCCAGTTAAGTTTTGCTGCACATCATCTTAAGGGCAGGACCTTAACGTCTTTGCAACATAGAAGTGCATTAGGAGCCTTAGACTCAGTGGAACTGTCCATCAAATGACATGCGATTATAATGGTCAGGGGGTTTCGATATAGAAAGTATATAATACATGCAAACCTTAGGGTTGGGACTGGCTGTTTGGATGATAGAGGAGATGCTGTTAGAGGGTCATGTCGCAGCTGATCACAGCCACAGGGGATGTCCTGTTTGATTTAACAAGCAGGCATCTTATAAGTGACATGCCAGTGCATATCTTGTTTTTAAAACGTGTGCTCCTGATGGTCATTTTGCATTTTCTGAAATTAGTGATTGATTCATTAACGTTGTGCTTTTCATTACTGCTTTTTTGCTTTTGATATTTGCACCCTGGAGAGACAGGAGTGATTCATTAACATTGCGTTAATACTGCATGTTTGCTTTTGATCATTGCTATCTCGGGGTGTAGAATTGATCCATTTGCATTGTGCTTTTATTATTGCATTACTCTGCTACAATTATATATTATGATGTATGCAAGTGTTTTGTTTGAATTTGAATGCCTAGTATTGGTGGGTTTCTCTTAACTGAGCTGGTATTAAAGCTTTTGGTTTTTTTAGGGAGAATTATGTGATATGCCTGTGTGGGTATGAGCAGAGTGGCAACCCCTGCTCATGAATGTGATTTGAGAAATATGACCTAGACCCTACAAAGGGTGGATTTGTTTTGATTTGGTGGTGATTCATTAAGAACAGACTTGTAAGAGATTATATTGTAATTAAACATGTATTCTTTTATATCTTATTAGCCATTTATTACTTAATATGAAAATGTTGTGCTGATGTATTATGCCATTGAATACTCTGCATTGTTCTTCTCTATCCCTGAGGTAACACTTTATTTAATACAGTGCAAGAGTTGTGCAAATTGTGCTTATCTGAAAGGGTGGACAGAGAGCACCTGCTTGGAGTACCCATGATGCTGACTAACGAAGCTAATTAATCAACAAATACCTTTGTAGCAATGCATGGAGTGGTGGTGTACTCGGACATAAAGAGATGTCCTTGAATCTGAGACATCGATCACGTGCAACCCTGTCGTATAGAAGGATGCAAGACTTTTCCTGTCAGCTAAGCTACAGTTTGGGGGAAGGCTTCCTTCTCCTTCTTTTTAATTTTTTTTATTTGCATATGGCTAGAATAAAGTTTCAACCTTTTGCAAAATCAATCTTGCATCAAATCAGGAAAAACCAATACAAAAAAGAAAACAATAAAAATACAACCTATTACACTACAATTAATGTACACATTGTTTGAATAATTTAAAAAAATTATAAAGCAATCCTAAAATACAAACCTAACATAAACCCATGTTAGAAGAAAAGGTTAAGAGAGAAACACATACTTAACTTAATTAAAATTCTTTAAGCAAATATTATGTGCTACCTCAAATTAATTGTCCCGATCCTGGTCCAAATTAAGACTTCTTATAAAGCCCACAACAGCAATAACCACAGAGGAAGGATGTCTCCTCATCAACCTGTTCATAGGCTTTCCAGGTTGATCTCATAAAAAATGACTGATTAGCTTTCCCAAAAACATTTGCTGTCGGGCAGTCAAAGCCTTGCAGATTAAGATAAAATGTTGCATTGTTTCGTCCACGTGTTGATCAAATCTACAAAAGGCGTTTTCTTTCATGATAATGCCTCTACATGCCTGCAATTGCCTTGTGGGGCAGATATCCAGTCTGAACCTTAAAAAGTCACTACTTCTATTCTTATCTGGATATAGGTTTAGGTAAGGTGCAACTATCCCTATACGCTTATGATCAGCAACTACATGGCTATGGGATCGATAGGCATGGGAATCTTCAAACGTTTTCAACCAATCTAACCTAAAAAGATGTTTTTTAACAAGACAAAGGTTAGTGATGAGATCACCCCTATTTGGACCGAGTTCCTGAAGCAGATTTGTACAACGTAGTTTGAGAATTTTAACACGGTTCTCCCATGATTCTGCCTGTATTGTTGTACAATTTCATAGTGTCCTGGGGAGGATCTATTAACAAACAAAACAACGCCAAGACTCTCTATTCTTCACAGACTCTGAGTGATTTTAATCTCATGACTGATATGGGGATACAGTTTGGCAAATGAATGGCTTTCCTCCAAATAAGTTCCTCATTGAGGGGACGTTTACCCAATATCCAGGGGGGTAAAACGTCCACTTCATATAAAAATTTGGGGACAATCGTCCCCTCGTAGAACTAATGCAGGAGCAAAACTGAGAATTTCCCATACATTGATTCTATTTTTACCAATTGACTGGTGAGCATTGATGTGTTAGTGCTCCTGAAGTTCATAAGATAGGATTGACTAGGGGAGTCTAAGATGGAGAAACCCAGGTATGTCATATTGTGTGAGGACAGCAACTTTGTTTTATTCATAAACCAGGTGTGACTCCAGCACTTCTGCAAGACTGAAAAGCGCATTACCCTGGATTTAGTAGGGTTCACCTTTAGAAGATTGATTTCTGCATACTTAGAAAAGGTGTCAATCAACAGTTGCAGACCTCAGGGAGTCTGGTCAAATAAGAGGAAATCCTCTGCGTAAGCCATTACACTGATTTTTGTCTCACCCAGTCTAGGGGGAGCAAACAATTCCCTGATTAAATAGTCCTAATGGTCTGATGCATACAAATTAAAAAGGCGAGGTGCCAAAATGTATTCCTGTCTTAGGCCTGATGTTGTCTGGATCTTTCTTGACGGAGCTCCCTCTGCGTTAAGGTGAACCTGGATGTTCGAGTTGCTGTGAAGCCCCACCAAAATCTTGAGAAGGCTTTCAGGTATTCCCCAAGCATGTAGCTTTGTCCAAAGAAGAGGGCGGCTTACGGATCGAAAGCATTATAAAGGTCGATCGATGACGCATATATATGCTTGCACCCCTTGGACCAAGCAGACTCCTATAGGCATTTGACCAGGTAGCCAGTCAGGCCAGTCCCCTGATTTTTACGGAAGCCTGTCTGGAATCCTTTCGGCCTACCTACTTCCTTGGCCCACAAACACAAAGGATAATAGATAACGACGCAAATATTTTCGAATCTGACCTATTACCATAATCGGACAATTTACCAGGTCTGTTCTGATTCCCTTTTTGTCTATGGGTACCACAAAGGAGGTTGACCAAGTGTCTGGAAATCTGCCTGTCCTTAAGACGTCATTAAATAAACTGTTCAACAAAAATGCCCATTTTCTGGGATCAGATTTAAACAACAGGTTAGTTAGCCTGTTAGGAGGGCTAGTAGATCGAGGGCAGGCAGACCTAATACTATCTTCGACTTCTTCCTGGGAAATCTCACACACATTTTGAATTTCTGTGGTCAGTGCTAAATAGCCCCGTCAAGGTACCATCACTCCTGGCATATATAGAGGTGAAATGATCTACCCAACCTGCCTCTGGGATGGGATTAAGTTGGGATTTAGATTGAACACCTCCCAGTGCGTTTATCGCATTCCAAAAGGCTGACAAATCCCTAATTCTAAGGAGTTCAAGCATTGATTCTCGCTGAAGCCTTGCAGGTCGATTATTTTTACCCCAGTTTTTATGCAAGCGTTTCGCTTTACTAATCCTAAGGTTACTGGCTATTTTAGGCAGTTTTAGCCCCTTAATGTAGCAGATCTCCATCGTAAGCTTACACTTCCTCTCCGCCAAACATGGATCAAATGTATGGGGGTCCCTCTTAATGCTTTTGTTCATTTTAACCAGCCTTAAGTGTAGGAAAACCCCATCTATTAGGACAGTTAGATAGGAGTGGAACTCATCAACTGTAAATGTAAGGCGGGTCCACTCGGGGGAACAATCCTCAAGGATCTTATTCAACTCTTGAGTTCAGTGGGGGCATTTTCATATGTTCCACCTAATTCTATTTAGCCCCATGTTTACAGTTAAATCACAAAGGCCAGATATAGGTACTTCCTTCCTTTCAATGGAAAATGTAGCGGCCAGGATGTTATGTAACTTTCTGAAGCATTTAAAACACAAAAGTTATCACATGTTCAGAACATCAGAGTCTCAGTATATGTAATCGATTACCGACCCCTTGTTCCCAATAAACCACGTATGCTGCATAGAGTCATCAACGTTAACATTACCATTTAACCTTTGTAAGCCCAAAGATTTAAGGCACGGCGACCATCTGCGGCCATTCTCAGCTTTGCTATCGTGGTTTGATTGATCATACGCAGGTGGAGGACTTTGGTCTTTCCCCTCAAGGTATGATGAATTAAAGCGCCCCTGCAAAGAACAAAACCAAAAGTGGCTTTTACCCACCAGTGATAAAGGAAGTTCACGAGGCCATCTAGAAAGGTGCCAAGGGGAGCAACACACTCATGCCAATAAATGTTAATAGTTAACAGAGGTGTGAACTTATAGTACCTCTAGCTCTGTTGCTATAGCCCTGGTCTGAATGTTTGATTCACTAAGCCAGCGGATGGATGTGCTGGATTTTGTGGCCGTCGCAAGGCTGCCAAAAGGGCACAAATTGAGCTGTTTACCGGCTAATTGAGAGTCAATTTTATATCCATCCATCCAGGGTTTCTCTGTGAGCCAGGTCTCTTGAAGTAAAAACATTTCAAACACCCTTAATCTTTTTGCAGTCTACACATTAATAAAAAAAAATGAGTGGCCTCTTGTATTCCAGGACGCAACTGTCTCATAGCTAAAGGTCCACTTCCGTATACAGTCGTGGCACTTTGGTTGGATTCAGGGTCCCCACCACCCATGTCCAATCTTCATTTGCCCAGGTGACTGCTCTGCCTGATGAGGACCAAGCCACTTTCCTTTGCCCTTCAACTGTAGGATTAACTGAGACACGCAGCAAGGGGAAGTTGTTAGGTTCCCTTAGGTCGTGGTATTTTTGATGTTCGCTATTTTCCAGGAAGACTCTGTCTGTCCGATCGTCTTACACAAAGTCCACTCTGTCAATGTCTTGAAAATAAATTGATCTGAGATTTGGTAATCTCCTGCCATTAAAGTGAAAATAGTTGCTTTGCCACACGTAGGATTCCAACGGAGCTGAGCTGCGTCACACAAAAAAGAAGCAGACTCCAAAACACTTTGTGCCTTAAAGATCAGGATTCTTGAGTCTAGCCCGGGGGTTCCAAGGAACATTACAACAGTTCTTCCTTCTCTGCAAATATACGCAATGTGTGCAGATGTGTAATCTTATCTGACTCGCTGTCACCAATTTCCTTGGGCTGCAGTCGTTGACGGAAATACTTTTGATTGTTCTTCATGAAAACAAGTCACTGAACATTTGTATGTTTTTCAGACACAATATTTCCAGCATGGTAAAAGAAATTGCTCTCAGTAACCACTGGTTGAAGTTCAGCTCACCATCTTTGAAGCTAACCTGGAAACGCCGGGCCAGATCTGCTTCTTTTCTCTCCAGTATTGGAATGGATCCATTGGAGATTAGCCAAATATTGAGAAATTCTGGCTGAAACCCCAAGACAAAAAGAAATATGAACCACAGTTTGTAATAACTGATTGAAAAGCAACTCAAGCATAATTAGGCAGCCTGATGTAGAATGAACGACTGTAACAGAGGCTTGAAAGAACCATAGTTTGTAACAGGAGTTTAGTCGAAGAAAAGGTAGAAAATTATAACTGTGGAAAATGGCAGGTGTGCATAACAGAGAGAATTTGATGCTGGCAAGACCAATTAGCCTAAAAGATAAAGTCCACGTTAAGAACATTCCTTGAAATAGTCAATTGTTGCAGAGGAAATTAAATGAATGGGGAGAGGGGTTGATAGCAGCAGAAGAGGGACACATTTTTTTTTTTATTTGTTTAATTGTATAAAACAATTTTTACAAAATTGAAGAGGGGCAAGAGGAAAGGAGAGTTAGAGAGGTCCCCCCATTAACTGATCCAGATTCCCTGTAAAACTAAGACAATCTTTGTCCAGAGCCCCATGCATCTCAAAGTTCCCCAAAAGGCTCTGTCAGATCAATTTTTTTTTCTTTTTTTTTTTTTTTTTTTTTTCGAATCTAATTCAACTTCAAAATTCGAGATCTAGAATTCATAGTTAGATACTGAGTCCGTGTCCCCCTCAGAGCAGTTAATGTGAGGGCACCCAGCTGATAACCCTGCTCACATACTCCCGTCAGGACAACAGATTAATCTCTCGAAAGAAGCCCACCACCGCAATCACCCAAGTGGTCTTCACCCCACTAAGGAGCCGACACCACCATTCTTCTTCTTCGTAGACATGTAGGTTTTTAAACAAATGCCCCAAGTGTCTCAAACGAGGGCCTGTGAGTCCTAAGCAGTTAAGGAGGAGATGTCTTATGGTTTCTGCCATCTCTGGCTTCCTGCAGAATCTACAAACTTCATCCGATGCCAACTTTCTTCGGAATAGGACTTCCCTTGTGTGTAGAATGTTCAAACGGATTCTTAAAAAGTGAACCCTGAAGCTGGGATCCGGCCCTTTTATCAAGTAAGGCTTAAGTTCGTTCACTTTAGTCAACTGTGGAGGCAAATCTGTGAACAATTTTGATGCGGCTGCTTTTTCTAAGGTGTCGATCCAGTCTTGCTGTAGTAGACGCAGTTTGAACTTGGAAGGGTTGTGTATTAATTCATTTTTACAGCTTCCAGCGCCCTCTAGGATTGCGTCAATCTTTGCCACCCATTTTGTTAACATTTTGCATGTTCCCAACTGAATTTCTTGCTGAATTTCTTGCATAATCAATGGGGGGCTTGGAAGTAAAGACTTTCGAAATAGCATGACTTCGTTACGGGTCACAATGGAGGTCAAGGATTGTAGAGAAAGTTCCCTTCTTAATAGCACAATTGGTAGCGAATCGGGGAGGTTTAGAACCTTTCTCCAATAAAATCCTTCCAGTTTGGACCAAAAGGCGGTTGGAAGGTTCGGTAAAGCTTCTACCCCGTAAGTGAGTGTTGGAATTACTTTAGACTTATAGAAAGTCACCACTGGTGCCAAAGTAAATTTTCCATATTTTTTCAGTATTGCTCGGGATTGTGAAATGAGCAGTCTTGCTTTGGACATGATGTTTTCCTGCATCGCTGTTTCCTTACTATTCATATTGATGATAACGCCCAGATATTTGAAGCTGTCCACCAGTTCAATTTTAGTGTTGTTTATCACCCATGTGAATTTCTCCAATTTCCTTTCCTTTCTACCCAGAATCATGATCTTAGTTTTTTCCAAGTTCATCAAAAGTTTATTTTCCTTCAGATAGGAGTTGAGGTTGTTTATCTGCCTCTGGAGGCCAATCGGGGTTACGTCGAAGAGTATTATGTCGTCCGCATATAGTAGGCGTGAGATTTTGCTTAATCCCAGTGTAGGAGGGAACATCCGGACTCTGGCTTCATACTCTTTAAAATCGGCCATGTATGCATTGTACAGAGCGGGGGCTAAAGGGCATCCCTGCTTCACCCCTCTTGCCGTTTTCATCCAGGAGGATAGGAGGCCTTGGTTGTTCAGCCGGACACATACTGAGGTGTCCGTATACAAGGCCTTTATGGGCTCCAGTATCCTTGGGGGGCAAGCGTGAAGTTGCAGTTTTGCCCAAAGACGTTGCCTGTCTACCCGATCGAATGCCTGCACCAGGTCGATAAATGCGATGTATATCTTCGGACTGCCCTCGAACACTTTGGCTTTTAGTATGCTCACCGCCAAGATGTTAACCGTAGTTCCGACGTTTTTCACAAAACCCGCCTGAAGGTGGTCCGACAGGCCAGTCGCAGAAATCCAGTTGCTAAAGTTATCCAGGATTAAGGCACCGAAAAGTTTTCCTATGGAATCTAGTAACGCGATGGGGCGATAATGTGCAGGATTATCTTTAGCTCCCTTTTTAAAGATGGGAACCAGGATCGCTTTTTTCCATGATGCAGGAATGGACGAGAGGCTTACACAATTTGAAAATACCTCCTCAATGAAGGGTGCCCAGAAATCCAATTTATCTTTTATGTCAAAATTGGTTATTCCATCCGGTCCTGCCGCCCTGGAACCATTTAGTTGTCTTATTTTCGTTTTGATTGTGGACAGATCCAGAGGGATTTCCCATCGTTCCCCAGAACTAGGGGCTTCGCTATCTTTATCCTTATTCGGAATTCCATAAAGCTTTCCAAAGTGGGATGTCCATGTCTTTTCACCAATCGAGTATTGCAGTGCCTGATTTACTGATTTGGAGTTGCCCTTGATTAGTGACCAGAAATCACGTGCCTTGTGTCCACTGAAAGCGCGCAGCATGTTTTCCGCGTCTGCCTGGATCCTATATGCTTTTGTTGACTTGAGCCAAGCTTTGTAATTTTTTAATGCCATGATAGCTTCGTCCTTCTTGCTTAAGGATGTTGATTTAGCTGCCTCCCGTTGCAATTTTCTGACCCCCTTTCTTCGGGCTACTAGCTGTTCATTATATGTGTGGAGTGGAGCCTTGTTTCCCTGTTTCGACACTCCTTTTTTCCGTTGGTATACTTGCAGCAGGGGGGAGTATTCAATCCGACTTGCCGGGCATAAAAGCTCGACCATTTTGCGTGCCTTGTATTGGGTAGTTATATCGGTGATAGCCACTTCGGACAGTCTCAACCTGTTCCCGCTCTGATTTACTACCAGGTTCTGAGCGTCGTAGACTGCGTCTCTTCTCCGTGAGTACCACGAGAAGGTGAGCAAGTTGTGATCACTATGCTGCGTCCTGGTGATTACAAAGGATGTAAGCAGCGGCAGTAGGCTCCTTGAAATTTGGATGTAGTCTATTATTGCTGATTGATCCATTCTCTCCCATGATGGAATTATTTCGAACTCCTTCACTTCTTTTTGCCTGAGGATGTGCATCTCTCTTGCTTTTAGAAGATTGTGCCATCTGTTGTTTCTACTTTGGAGCACCGTAGAGTGAAATGTTAGGTCGATATTCAGGTCTCCTGCAATGATCACGTCACTGGAATTAGATGTTATCAAGAAATCGTCAATTAGAGATTCGATTTGAGCTATGAAGTAGTCGTTAGTCACTCGCTTTGGGTTCCAGTAGGCGTTGATCAAGAGGATCTCAGCGCTTTGGTTAAGCTCCGGGGACCCTTCCGTCCTTTCCCACTCCAAGAGTGTCGCCAGAATAAATTCCGAGGCCAAAAGTGTCTTTGACAGTGATAAGCCTGAGCCCACTCTTATGGCGGTAATAAGCCCAGATCTTGGTCTACCTCTCTCACTACTCTGGGCAGGTGAGTGTGCTAATTGAAAACCGTCCAGCGTGGGAGATTCAATTAGCCATGTTTCCTGCAAGCATAGGGCATCGAAGCTCCCAAAGTTGACGTCTGATGTAACAGTTAAATGGGCGAATCCTCTGGTGTTCCACGATCCCAATTTCAGTGCCCCCTCCGGGGGTTCCAGGGGAACCGATGCCTTCGTTAAAGGAACACTGAATAAACTCTCTAGTGGCTACTGTCTGTTGACTAGGGGATTCGAGGGGTCCAGGTTCTATCTCAATCCCTTCGCTATAGGGACAATTTTTTCAAATAAGCTTCTGCCATGATTCATTGTCGCGTCAATGTGTTCCACACGTTGAAAGGTTCTGTGTGTCGAGTGGGGTGCCGGAGAGAGTCCCCTCTCTATACTCACTCTCCTTTTCACATCCCGACGAGTATTCCAAATACTAGATTCACGCCGAGGCCTGTTTTCAGTATATTTACAGGCAGCTTGGTCCCTGGTAGGAGTCTTGTGAGGCCGCAGGCCTCGAGCAGGTTCCTGCTGTCTAGGTCGAAGATGAGGCTGCTCCAGCAGGGACAACTTCGACGTTTTACCCTCCATCGCATATGACAGGTCGAAACCAAGATTGTACAATTCTGCTCTTGCTTTCCAGATTTGTTCTTGGATATAGATCGAACCTATGTGTAGGAACGAACTGTCTTTTCTTCCATTAGGATTCGGTTCCAAGATTTTTATGTCTTTTGTGACGTCGATATTAGACAACCGACTCTCTAGGAACAGTTTGGATAGAGCCTTACGATTCAGTGTCCAGCTATCCAGTCTTTCAAGTGTTCTTTGCAATTTGAAAGTTCTTGTCGTCATTTTCCTTTGCCTTGGTGAAGGAGAACGATTAGTACGAGAGGCTCCCGCAGCTCGCCGCCTTGTTGATCCCGACAGTGCATGAACCTTGGTTCTAAAGCGGCATTTGGAGTTGTCCATAGGGGGGCTCCTGTTCTTTTTTCTGTCCTGTTGGACCCAAGGGTTTTTTTCCCCGGGAGAGCGTGATCTTTGCTGTGGGTCTCGGGCGTGATCTTCATCTTGGTTTCTCCCGAGGGACCCCTTACCCTGCGCTTGTCTCGGCTTCCTGCTTGGACTTTTCTGTGGCAGAGAGGTTTTTTCTAATGCTCGCGGCAAAGACGAGGGAGAATCGAGGAGCAGGGCTTTTGATTTCGGTTCATCCGATTCTCTGTTGTCGCGACTTTCAGGTTTTTTTCTTTTTTGATTCAGCGCTATCAGAGTTTCTGGTTCGGATTCCTCGACCGTATATGTACTCAAATTCATTAGGTCAATGGAGATATAGGAATCCTCTCGCGACCTCTCTAAGCTCCGTATAGCCCGCTGTCATGATCTCTGCTTCCAAAAGGTCAGGGTTTTCCCAACTCCCTTGGAAGCAGATCCATAACCCAGGTTCCGAGTGCCAACCAGTCCCAATTGGGACCTTTTGGACCCAGTCCTGGCGCCAGTGGCACCAGGCTCATAAATATGCCCAGTCCCAGCGCTGGAAGCGCCGGGCTCATAATGCTTGGGTGGACTTACCTTCAGCAGACCATGCTGCTTACTTGCCTGCCAGTTGAGCCTCTGATCCTCTTCTGTTTGGAACTACTTTTCCTGTTGGGTGGGGCTGGAGCCACTCCCTAGATTCAGAACACTGGAACTCTTCTGGAAGGCAGGAACTCTTTTCTTACCAGGAACTCTTTTCTTACTTAGGCGTGGCTGTGGAAGGAGACACCTAAGCACTACAGGAGGCTATTTAAACCACACCCGGTGGATGAATCTTGCTTTGCGTTATTCTGCAACCTCTGCAGCAGAACGCTCATCGTGTCTTCTGCATCCGGTCCTGGGCCTAAGGAAAAAGGCTTACCATCCTGAATCCAGTCTTCAGCAACACCTATAAAGACAAGAAAGAACAGGTTAGCATTCCGGCATCTGAAAGGCAAAGGCTTACCATTCTGAATCCAGTCTTCAGCAACACCTTTAAAGACAAGAAAGAACAGGTTAGCATTCCGGCATCTGAAAGACAAAAGTTTACCAACTCTTCGGCGCTGCATCCCGCATCTGAAAGACAAAACAAGGTGCGTCTAAAGACATTGGGGAACTTTAATACTCACGTGCCATTACTCCTTTCCACATCTAATCCAGTGGGTATTCCGGCACCCTGCAGCCGCTCCGAACTCGTACCTGCAAAATAAAAAGACAGTTAGAGCGCATAGTGAAGCAGGCAACAAGCGCTTACTTACGTGCTTCCAGGCGCTTCTATTCATCACACGGGCTCCATCTTCAACTCACTTCAGCCCGTCATCCGCCATCGCCGGAACCCTGCAAAACAAGAGACATCATTACTAAAGACTTTAAAGACATTTGAATGACTCGAAACTTACCGTTCGTGCAGTAAACGACGGACAGCAGTCCTCTGAAGTCAAGAGGCCTGCGCTACCTATCCAGTGAAGAAACTGATTACACCACCCTGCCCCGAGGCAGATGGAGAGCTCGACATTCACTTACCTAAGGTGAGAGCGTTAACCTTTGGGGGTCTACAGGAGAGGAGAAGAGGAAAGAGATAGGGACACCCCAATAACCCCAGTTCATTAACCCCATATTTTCTATCTGCAGACATCTTACTCTACACGTCAGGCATACAGTGCACAGAGGTCCAGCCCAAAGAGCCAACCGGGTGCTACACATCACCTTTGAAGATACGGTAGTCGCCCAGTCAAGACCGGCGCCTCTGCGAGAATCAGGTGAGCGTTACACCCGCTGCGTCTTGTCCGGGGGTTTTAGTTTGAAGACTTGGCGATTTTGTGTAGGTGGAGTTGGTTTACCTTGGTTGTTTAGACCTCTACTCTCTGCTTTGTCTTTTTGTGCGGGCTGTTGGGGGAGCTTATGTCTTGCAGCCTTTTTGCCCTTGCAGACCGGTTCACTTTGGCCTTTATGTTGAAATATTTCAAAGGTAGACGGGATTTTCATTTTGGCGAAATCGACTGGTTTCGTGGTTGTTTGAATCGCAGCTCCTTCTGGTAAAGTAAAAACCACTGATCCGTTTTTCCTTCCTGGTTTATCAGTCGATCCGTTCAAAGGCAGGGCTACCTTTGTGCTGTGCTCTGTCTGAACTCCGCATTTCGCCAAAGGTAAGGGTCTATCGATTGGCCGAGTGCCCACTTCTATCTCCCGGGTAGACTCCAGACCTCTCCTGTCCTCGCCATTGTGTTGCTGAGAAGCAGTGATGAACCCCTCCAGGAAATTCAATTTGGTGTGCATAAGTGCGATCAGGGTGGTTTGGTCTTTTAAGGTATCGCTAATGGCTTCATATAATTTCCCAAACGGGGCCAACGCGATAGTGACTGTAGATAGAATAGTCATGAGATCCTCTTTTTTCGGGGGGGTTTTAGCCTCTTGGCTAGCAGGAAATTTGCCTTGACCTCTGAGAGGTGTCAGAGGGCCACAATCTTGGTGGAAGCCTAAGCTTTTTTCGTACTGAGGGCCCTCCTCTCCAAAGTGTGGTTCCATGCTAGTCTCCAGGGATCGAGGGTAAGAGGGCTCAGTCACTTTATGTGGCGCGGGGGGACCGCTTACCGATACCGGAACTGGATAAGTCTCCCCCGCTAGGGTTCCTGACAATCCCGATCCCTCTGCTTGGTTGTCCATGCAGGGTGTAGTGCCAGTAGTCAAGGTGGCACTTCTCAAGGTCCCACTTTCTGCGTGGGCTAACTTGGTAATCCGGTGTGGAAAGACAGACCTCTTATTCAACCGGACGTGGGTGCCCGCGCCCTTGTCGAGTTCTGTGGGAACTCTCCCTATTGCAGCTTCTTTTCCCATGTTTAGTATATTGGGGGGCCGGCTCCCTTGCGCGATTAGAAGCGGTGCATTATTACTCAGACTCTCCGACATGGCGGTCGTATTAGCAGGAAGGTTCGGAATTGAGAGGTGCAAGGCTCTATCTTCGACTATAGCCAAGAGTTCTGCGTCTGAAACGTCGTGATGACCTTCGCCCTCCATTCGTATTTGTTTTCCGAAAAACTCTTTCAGGGTTGACATACAATGAGGGATTGTTTGTTTTTCCCCCCCCCATCTGTCCTCTTTTATACGGAGGCTTGGCCCTCACCGTCCTACGGGAGGACATCTTATGGCTACCTCCAGAAATTTTCGGCAGATTGGTCAAATTCTGTTTAGCATTGGCGGTTACATTAACCGCATTAGGTTCGGCTGGGGGGGGAATATTGGGTAGAAGTGGGAGTTGTTTCATTGGACTAGAATCGTGGCAGGATTTCGCAATGCTTCCCGAGAACGGGAAGCTAGGGCTTGGTCATCTCCCTCTTCCTGGTCAATCCCCGAAATCTCGAACCTCCCATGTTCCTCCCTACCTTCCTCTTCAGCCGGATCACACAACAGATAGGGAGAAGAAGGAGGGTCTTCTGGACCTGGTGGTGTTTGTAAGTCCTCCACTTCCTCCACTCCCTCTGTGTTGTGTACCATGATCACTACCTGCTCCCCCGGGAGTGAGAGCAGGGCTGTATCGATCCGAGGAGTTTTCTTGTCGCCCGTGCGCAATGCTTGTTCCATGGGGGGGTTTGGAATGCGGGGCGACATCTGACTTACGCCCCCCTCTGTGTCCTGTGAAAAGGTCATAAAATGTTTTGGCGCGGTCTCTTGCGGTCTCTCACCACACGGTGAGATCGACTCCGAAATTATCGGGCCTTCCCACCTTATTTCTGTGCCGTGGACTTCCTTGTCGGATGACGGTGGGGAAGGTGTATAAGGAGTCACAGGACATGTTGTTACCAATGTCGTATTTTGGGAAGAATTCAGATTATTTTCTACAGTTAGCGCCGTCAAAGGCGCGGTACCCACCGAACCCAAGGATTCCATCGGGAGAAGCGTGGGGTCACCTACCTCGTTCAGCTCAGCTGGGCGGGTAGAGTTTAGCTGTACTACTTTACCCGCGTGTTTGATGCAGGAAATCCGTTGAAGCCTCTGAGTAGCCAACTGCTCCACGGTTTCCGGTGAGGTTACATGGTCCTTGTTGTGGGACGGCAGTTGGCGAGGCTTACCATTTCTTAGCAGGCGCTTGTCCTGATCGGCCTGATCCACCAGCTCCAGTTTCCGCTTTACGAGATCTTCCCGGGCTGCCATCCTCTGGGCCTGGAAGCAGGGGATCGATATGGTGAGTGTCGCAGGATTAGAATCAGCGCGCTGCCGCGCGGGCCCGCGGACTGCTGACTGCCCTTGTCAGTCCCTTCGCGGTCCGCTTCGCGGAGGACTGAGGGTAAGTCAGGTGGAGGGCTCGGGGCATGCCTCTGAGCACACGCCTCCAAACGATGAAGCAGGAAAAAACACTCGAAACACTCGATCTTCAGCACGACGTGCTGGCACTGCTGACTGCCCTTGTCAGTCCCTTCGCGGTCCGCTTCGCGGAGGACTGAGGGTAAGTCAGGTGGAGGGCTCGGGACACGCCTCTGAGCACACGCCTCCAAACGATGAAGCAGGAAAAAACACTCGAAATACTCGATCTTCAGCACGACGTGCTGGCACTGCTGACTGCCCTTGTCAGTCCCTTCGCGGTCCGCTTCGCGGAGGACTGAGGGTAAGTCAGGTGGAGGGCTCGGGACACGCCTCTGAGCACACGCCTCCAAACGATGAAGCAGGAAAAAACACTCGAAACACTCGATCTTCAGCACGACGTGCTGGCACTGCTGACTGCCCTTGTCAGTCCCTTCGCGGTCCGCTTCGCGGAGGACTGAGGGTAAGTCAGGTGGAGGGCTCGGGACACGCCTCTGAGCACACGCCTCCAAACGATGAAGCAGGAAAAAACACTCGAAACACTCGATCTTCAGCACGACGTGCTGGCACTGCTGACTGCCCTTGTCAGTCCCTTCGCAAATTATTTCAGTCTTCTCTCAATTAAGATGAAGAAAATGAGTATCCATCCAAGATTAGCATCAAACACTGGATAAGTCCAATTTGTTCTTATTTTGTAGTCCCAAAAGATATCGAGAAGGAGACATTGGTCAATTTTTTATGTACACTTAATTTTTAATGGTCAGCCGCCAACAAATGTTTCGACCTTGAAACAAAGGTCTTCTTCAGGGCGTTCATCATAATTGCTAAGTTATGGAGTTTGATAACTCCCAGAGTTATATTACATAGCTCTTGTTTCTCTCTAACATGGATGCTGTAATGAGGGTCTTCATAAGACTGATATAAACTCCTTTTGACTAATTGTTGAGTTGACAGAAGGATCTAACCAGGGAGTAGTTAGCAACATATTAAGAGTTGAGTAAACCTGTTGAGGAAATTAACCCTCAGATGAAATGAGAATCTGAAAATAATTAGCTTTATCATCTCTAATTGTGTCAATAAATAACGTGTATAATGTGTATTTATTTCATTATTTTTTATTTGGTGCATATAGGAAACATTGAGTCCTTTTGCACATACAACAATAAAATACATTAAAATGACATTTTAAGGTACAAAAAGCAATACTTCATCAAAAACCAATAAATATACATTTCATTTTAAGCATTACACAGTATACAAAAATGTACCCATTCTCTACAGGTAAACGGTCACTGATAAAAAAAAAAAAAGGATATATTGCCTTGATTTTAAGCCATATGTGGAAAGCAGCAGCTAAGGTAACATACGATTCCCCACAGTAAAGCATGCTCCAGAACCGATCAGAGCCATAATTTACAAATTCGGCATATTCCTCTATGTAGAGAGGGCTAAGAGCCTGACAATCTGCTAGGACATGTTGCGCCATTTCCACCTGAGAAAATCATAACCGGCAGAGCCGCTCCTCTCTTTTCATCCCCATCCATGCTCCAGTGTATGCCAAGACAGGAAGTATATCAAATTGGAGATGGAGTATAAATCTGATAAGACCAGGGAGATGGAGTGTGACGACACATCTACGCCGAGAATCTCTGAATAGGCCCTGCTGAGAATAGACGGCATACCTGCTCATCGTCGCTAGTCTGCAGTGGGATACAATGCGGTCATCAATACAGGATTTGCCACTCAGCCCACTCAGGAATAAGGGGACATCACACATATTGGAACAGGCTAGATTGATATGTAGACAGTGTTATCCCACCATAGTCTCCAAATCCCTGAACTATATGCTTTTGGAGCAGAGCCTGCAACAGTCCAGAGTTAAGTATAGCAAGGCAGAAGTAGAGCGCCAATAAAATTTGATTTTGTGTATAATGATGTGAAGGAATGAAAATTCACAGGTGATTTGTTTTTTTAATCATTTACGTTAGACAAATCTGAGTTCTAAGAAACATTACTGGGACAAGTAGCTTATGCTGAGGCGATAAAGAAGATGAAGTAACTGAAGAGAAATCGTCAACAAAATTCACATTAGAGCTATAAAGATTATTGGATGAATAGATGATAGAATAAATTGTTAATTAGAGGAGGAGTAGATCACTGCTGAAGAGTATGTCAAACAAACATGGCAATAGGTCTGGGAGCAGATTGTTGTGGAGTACCAGAGTAGTCAAACAATGTACAAACATGGTACATGGTTGTTCTGGATCTGCTCCTTTGCACATTTGCCCCTTTATCAGGTACCACAAAACTGACATGTGGATTCACCAGCTGCAGCTCATCTAACACCATGTAGCTCATCTAAAAAAAGTCTTTACAGTGTGATTCTCCCCTCAGCCCCACAAAACAAATAGATGCAGAGAGCAGCCTTTTCTGCACACCATTTCTAGTGTTGCTGCTGAATGAGCATTTTCTTTGGCACTGCCTTAGAAGCAAAGATATCCTGGTCTGTTTGGGGAGCTCACTCAAGTCCCATCTCAACCAGAGGACCTTGTCCCGATGCAGAGAAGAATCTACATCTCATGCATATAATTGTTGGAGCGGAGGGCAGTGAAGTTTGTCCTGCAAGCCTTTTTAACACAGGTGTCTGACAGACATGTCCCCATGCAGACAGTACAATTACAGTGATTTATATCAACAAACAAGAAGGCACAAAGTCACTAAAACTGTTAGCAGAGAAACCAGGCATGATGTAGTGGGCCGCCAAACATCAGGTGACCACGGTGACGGAACATCTGCCTGAAGTACAAAGCACTCTAGCATATCACCTCAGCAGATGTGTCACAGAGGATCTGTAGTGGGAGCTGGACTAGCCCACAGTAGATTGGCTATTCCAATTGGATAATACACCAGAAGTGGCCGTATTATGAATGACAATCAAAATAAAGTGTTGTCTCATTATTCTCTCTTAAGGGGTCTCTCCGCAAAGTGCTCTTGATAGCCTAGAGTAGTAGCTTCATATGTGACTTCCCTGCCTTCTGATGGCGGTGCTAGTGTTCCAGAAGCTGAAGATGACAGAATGATCTTAATAGATCTGAGGCGGGAGAGACATCTCTGGCACTCAGACTTACTGCCATGCCCATGAAAAACCACATACCACATCCAGTCTCCCATACCTACTATATCTGGCAGAATTGGGTCCCTGAAATGAAGAAAGAAGAATAACTTTAGCTACAAAGTCACAATAATGAAACACAAGCAAAACGTGCTTTTCTCCCATCCTTTGATAAAGAGCCTTTTGAGAAGTTTGCACCGTAAGTTTCCTCTTCTCAAGCCTTTCACTCAGGCTGGGAGTTAAATGTAGCTGTTGCTAGGCTTGTGTTTCCTCCTTTCTATCCTATAGATTCATCAGATTTAAACCTGGGAACCTACTTTAGTAGTCGCAATTAAATTCGCATTCAGGATGATTCTGTTCTAAGCATTTTAAGAGTTGGGACATTGTATGAAATTTCATGCAGACAAAATGACTCTTAGAATGCATCCATTATTCTTGCCTAAAGTAGTCTTTGACCACCCCATGAACTAAAATGTTAGTCTTCCAGTATTTAAGAACCTTTTTCAGCGGCAGAACATTTGCTACATACACGGAATGTTAAAGGAGACCTCTGTTATTATACAGAACTAAATAATTTAGGAAAACTCCACAACTGTAATTATGAAGGATTAGACGTCTCGAAGTTACAAAGAGCCAAAGAAACAGTTGATGGATAAGATGACTGGGTATTCTACGAGAGAAAAACCTGTGACAACAAGATTCCTGTCCAACACCCTGTAGGTCAGTAAGGATGTTCTGCAAAAGCTACTGCTGCTGCAAGGATGCCAGATCTGAGGCTCTGATAGGGCAAGCAATTCTGAAAACCCTCTTCAAGCAAAGCCAACCTCTGGCCCCACCTACCTGCATTGAACAATATTCTGAGGTCTTGGGTAGAGCCTTCCACCTGCCAGGGTCTGGGCTTTTTTCACTTGGTGCTACAACTGTGTCAGACATTTATCGATCTCGCTGGGCCCTGAGCTGCAGGTTTGGACCCTGCTCGCGCTGGCTATTAAGTGCCGATTTTCCAGGAAGACTCAACATCCTCTCTCCCTCCTGGTCTATTCTACTTTCTTCTGTTTTCTCTCTCCTCCTTGCCACTCAGCAATAATCGGGCTCTGTAAACCCCCTCTTAGCGCTCTTTCTTTTCCCACTCCTGTTATCGCCTCCTCCTTTTTTACCCTTTCCTCAATTGACTGGCTGGTGGAAGTGGTTTCGTTTTGAACTACCTTGATTTGCATTTACCGCAAACGTTTGCGGCTCCGGTAAAGTAATCTTTTTCAAAATGGCGTCCAGCTATCTTTTCTAAAATGGTGCCCGGTCTTCTTTTTTCGCCAGGTCTTTGTGGGAAGGTCCTTCTAGAGAGTTTCTCAGCGCGCCAAACCAGGTTTGATCTCTTTGTTCATTTCGCCTTTGGCGGGGTTTCTGGGAGAAAGCCACCTCTGGTGCCTGAGTGACTGGGATAGGCAGGAAGTGAGGGAGGTGCCCAAAACTCCCTGTACTTAGTCTCCTAGGAGACCCAAATGCACTCTGTGGTGATTGGCTGGCTGACTGTCCGGCAAGGACAGCTACCCTGCTGGGTGAGTGACAGCTAGGCTGGAATGAATGGGAGAGAACTGAATAAAAGGCAAGTCTTTTGGCTTGGAAGTCAGAGTCGACCACTGGACGAAGGAACCGAAGAAGAGCTTGAAGAGGATGGGATGGCTGCTGCAACTCCTGGACCATTGGTTTGCCCAGTGAAGCCCTGCTACAGGTCCGAATCGCCAAGTTTGCATCGACAGAGCAGCCCCTGCAAGGACGACTTCTCCCTTTGAGTTGGTGGGATCAATCAACTACAAAGTAAGCCACCTGGACACCCATTGCTGGTTGAATTTCCTCAGAGTTGCTGCAGGAGCCGTATAGCCTGGGAGAGGGACACCAGATTGTATGTGTTACTTTTAAGATGGCCTAAAGCTTTTGGAAGATCCTCCGGACCCCCACGAAGCAGGACTGACCAAGCCTGAGCCCCCTCAGCATAGTGCTGGACCCCAGAAGCAATGACAGTCCACTTTGACAGCCAGGAACCACACTTATTGCTATTTGCTGTACTGCAAGGAGCTGAAACATGAAACAGCCAGTGAAAGTAAAGTTTTCCGGTTGCCAGTTTTGACAGTGCCAGTGAAGTGCAGGAGTCCCCTGACGTCCTCCCTCTTGTCCCCACGACTGAGGCCCAGGAACAGTGAGATCTGCAGAGCTGCAGAGGAACAGAAGTTATCAGCTGCATCTTTTCTTCTTTACAAAGGTACTGTGAAACAAGTCTAAGATAACTTACCTCTTACTGTAGAATTGCTTGTGACTTCCACAACTCACAAGTCTAATCAGCTTGTGGCCCTACATTTGATTCTTCTTTTCTTCAAAGGCTCCTCAGATCTTGAGCAAGGACTTTTCCATTACCTACCAGAAGTGCCTTATCCTATCCAAGACTTATGCCCATTGACTTTGGCTTAGCCTATTGAATTGAATGACTCTTCTAGTGAACTCTAAACGTATCTGCACCGCTTTGGAATATTTGTGGTCTCTTGTGTTCTAATAATCTTTGCATTTTACCAACTTATTAAGAGTATTCTGAATGCCAACAGTAAGTTATTAATGTCCCCAGCACCCTTGTTACTGAAATCACCTGTGGGTGTAGGTTGTGTCTGTGGGCCATCCCAAAAGGGCCTTGTCTGATTCAGGAACTCAAAGTGTGCAGTATTGAAGTATATTTGTGTGTTACTGTTCTATTGCTCCCTTGTGAAGAAGGCTTTATAACTGACTGATAAATAAATTATTGTTTATGCAAGAAAACTTGTGTAAGAGTTTATTTGAATACCCGTAACTGTGAATCTTTGTGTAACTCCACTAGAGCTCACATTTCCCCTCTTGAGATAAGCCTGGCTGCTCAATACGCTACCAAAACTGTGTAGTACACGTTTATACCAAAGGTTGGGTTGCCTATACCTGTAGTCATAGTTGTTTGTAGTGTTCCCAGAGGGTACTGCATTCGAACTTTGCCTTACACTCCTGACCTGTGTACTTATTCCTAATGCATCAATTGAAACTGAAAATGTTGGTCTTGGCATACTACTTGATCCCAGTCACTTAGTGACACCAATAAAGACCCTCAACTTCACAGGACTGACACCGTTAAGCGCATGTACAGCAGTGCTTGCACGGTAGCCATGCTTTCCTGCTTTCTAATGACTTTAAAGGTAAATGCACACGTGTGTCTGTTTATTACTCGGTGAGTGGCAGCAGATTCTGTTTTCTAGCGATTTCTAATTTTGGAACAGAAGAAATGTGATGTACTTAATCCCAAAACCTCGCTAAATTCGCTCTGTTGCTATTTGCGCATGCGCAGATGTCATGAAGAGCTTTTCTTTGCCCTTTACGTAAGCGCACTATAAATAAAAGAACCAAATACAAATATGACCCACTTTCTCAGGCCCCTAATGCCCCTGAGAAATCAAGCCTTGGTGCAGTCGGGGAGAGAGAGAAACATCGAGGCAGGGCGTGCAAGGAGCGGTTGCATGGTGGCAACGTCACTTCGGGTCAAATTCGATTAGAAAAGGGGCTAACTTTAAAATATGTGAGAAAAACATTTAACTATTTCATTTTTCAAGTACAAAGCTAATTAAGCAACCCCTATAATAGACTAGTTGCAATATTATAATGCATGCATTTAGAGATTTGGGGATGGAGTTTGCCTGAAATAAAAAATGGTTTTGAATCGAAAAATCGGCTATCAATGTTAAGATTACTAATTGGTTTCATTTGGGTTTGTGAAACAACCCTTTTCGTTATTCATAAATTGCACAGATAATAATGACGCACATTGTTGGCCGTTTAATGCTTTTTCGTGTCACTCTTTGCAATAAATATGTATTGGTAATGGCTTATGTCAGTTGTGAGCATGAGGTGATCCCTAATATTGTGTTTACCAAAGGGTAAAATGAAACATTGGCCAGCCTGCTCCCCAAAACAGGCTCTGTAGCTCCAAAAGCCTGAGCATGTCAAACTCAAATCAAATATTGCCGGGTCCTAGATGTGACAGAGTAGCTGTGTCGGGATACTAAAAAAAACATCCACTGATCATTTTAAAAGGTAGATGGATAAGGGGACTGCTCTGTAGCGTGGGGTGACGTTCATTCATTACTTTAATTACACATAGGTTTTGAGAACGTTGCTGTACGCAATCTGAACTTAACCATGTTGTGAAAACATAGAGGTCATCAGATACGTTCTTCTCCCTGTGCCCCAGTCTATCTACTAAGGTGATGATTGTCGTGCTCTGTGATACTTCAGAACATTTGAAGAGATGTGCTACGAGGGGGGTGGTGTAATGCAGGGCTTCTGGAAGGATCAAGCAAGATGTTATTTCAGCGGCTGCTTTTGGGGGTATGGATTCTAAAAGGCACAGGAGGAACCCTAAGCCTGGTGCCGGTAACTAACTCAATAACGGCCCTCCATTGAGCTTGACATTGGATGGAAACAACCCATGTTTTTGCTCCTCCGAGTGTGCCCATAGGAGGCAGGATGCTGTTTGATCTGATTGACTTTAAGAAAGCAGTCAGCCAATTGTTCCATCTTTTCAGCTGAGCGGTTAGTGGATTTGCATGTGGCAGTCCGATTTTCTATTCGCATCCGGGGAAGGCTGCTCCGCCAATCAGGTTGCTGGAGCAGCAGGCGAGAATACACAATCCCCGCCCGCTGTCCCAGCCACCCGAGGCCTGTTACCGGTTGGCACTTTTTAAATCTTTTTTGTCATCATTTCGGGGGAGGCAACAGGGAGCCTCTCCCTTTTGCCTCCTCAACCCCTCCACATACCTTCGGGACTCCGGTCCCAGAGTTCCTCCGGTTTGGTTGGCACCATAGACATGTTCCTTTTCCATATGGCTGCGGACAACTTAAAAAAAAAAATCTTTGGGAAATCAATGCGCTAGCAACGCGGATCTCCCAATTAAAAATGCTGAATGCCGTTCGCACCCCGTATGAGCCCTGGGGTGCAAATGGCTCTCATGCCCTGCCAGGAGGGAAGACATGGCCTTTAACAGCCCACAACCTGAGCTGAACTCTTCACTTCACTCCGGCCTGCCTTAGCTCGGCCTGGCGGGCTGTTGGGCTGTTAAAGGCCATGTCTGCCCTCCTGTAATTGGCATGACCGCCATATTTCATAGAGAAAATGTATATCAAAGGGTTCTTTGCAATATTGGGGTGTGATCGTGACGTGTCCTGTGTCTAGCTGGTTAGTTGGGAGATTATACTATGGTTTGCTGTTGAGAACTTCTGGGTTAAGCCTGAGTTATTTCGATTTATGTGAAGAAAAAGGGCTGCTGGTTAAGTAGGGACGTTCACCGAGGTTTGAAATTTAATGAGAATTAGAGTCCTTGGAAATATGAGCTTTGTAACAAAATTGAGTTACTGGGACCCCATCTTTCAGTGGGCCCAAAAGCAGAACCAAACCGTTGTCTCACATAATGCATTGATTTGGACCACCAAGCAATCCAGTTAGCCTGCCCAGTCCCAGACTATGTAGAATGCCCATAAAGTCTACCCATAAATGTATTTTTACCCCGTATGTAATGTAGTGAAATAGGGTGAAAGAAAAACAAATCTCTATTTTGGGATGCAGTATTTTATTGTATTGTGTTGTATTCAGTTATTTATATAGCGGTCTTTCCCCATTTGTATGGCCTCAATGCGCTTTGTGACTGGAATGCCCTCGCTGACCGCAGTCAATGTGGTGGAGGTTCTAAGAGTTTAGATTAAGAGATGCTTGTGTGCATTTTTGCTGGTTTAGAACTTAGCTGGCTGGCTAGGCTCCACTAAGCAGCCCAAAGGTCAGGCACTTGGGTGTGCGCTGTTGGTAGTTTAGTATAGAGTGCTATTGTTGAAGATTCGATGTGTGCCCAGCTATACCGAATGTTCTTTTTGTTGGTAGTCGATGTATGCTAGTGGCAGAGGCGTTTGAGGTACGTCAGGGGTTTCAGTGTGGATTGCTATGTGCGCTGCTAGACCGCATTGGCATAGCCATAGCTGCATTCTATGGTGCATGGATGTTTGGCCGATCTTGCGGCCTGTGTCCACAGAGGTGGTGGAAGGTATATGTACCATATGCTTGAATGTAGTTTGGCTGCAGCCTTTTTTTTTCTTTGTCCAATGTGGACGGCATGGTCTCATTGTTTGTGGTCTCTCTGGAGCAAAAGTCTGAGCAGCGTCGGCGGTTGAAGTTTATTGCGCAGTTCCTCAGCAAATGGCTTCCCTGGTGCATTTATCGGGTAGGAGTGTTGTTATCCATGGGGCGATAGTTTGTCAAGGTCAGCCGATGCAAACGCTGCCGTTATCTGTGCTGTAATAGTATGAGGAGTAAGGTTTATTGCAGTGTGCCTCAGCAAATGCTGCTGGCTTCCCTGCAGTATTTATCAGGTAGGAGTGTTGTTGTGCATGGGGGCGATAGTTTGCCACAGTGAGCCGCTGTGAACGCTGCCAGCATCTGTGCTGTAGTTGGTGTATAGGAATGTTGGGTTCAGCAATGTAGTTTAGAGAGGGGGAGGGGTTCAGTAGAATGTTGGGAAAAGCCAGGTTTTTAGGGAATTTCAGGTGATTTTCAGTATTGCGAATGTGTAGGGGTAGGGAGTTCCAGATAGTCGACACTTGGACGGAGAACGAGGATCCGCCCAGCCTTGAGGAGCTGTGAAGTGGGACAATAGGCGATATGCTGTGAGAGATCTGAGACTCCTTGAGGCCTGGTAGCGCATGATTTTGTCCTGAAGGAATTCCGTAAGTGCTCTTTAAATAAAAAATATCAAATACAAATGCGACCTACTTTCTCAGGCCCCTTCAGAAGACCCCTGAGGAATCAAGCCTTGGGTGTCGTCGGGGAGAGCGAGGAGCAGGGAAGCAGAACTGGTTAAACATCGAGGCAGGGTGTGCAAGGTGCGGTTGCATGTTGGCAACCGTCACTTCGAGTCAAATTCGACTAGAAAAAGACAAATATTGTCAAAAATATCACATATATCCAACAGTGTTAACGTTTCGTTTTACATGAACCACTGGCAGCTAATTCAAGGCCTACTCCTATGATGGGAGAACCACAGTCGAGTAAATGCCACATTTAATAAATATCAGTTTGTGAGGATGTATTGAGGTTGAATCACCAATATGGTTGTTGATCTTCCATTGTTCTGCTTACAAATGATTTTACTGGTATTTTGTGTTTTGTTTTCACCAATTAATTAACGTTACTTCAATCGGTTTTGCCACAGAATACATGTTCGAGAAAAAAACTTTGCCTCGTTTGCCCTTATAAGAGCACACATGCTGCAATGCAATGTTATTCCCCATTACATTTTTGCTTGACGGAAGGACACAACTCACATATACTCGCCATCCTGAACCCAGAAATTCTTAATTACTTCTTTCCAGTAAAATATATCTTTCCCATACAACACTATACAACAACCAGTGTAAGAAGTCTCAAAAATATTTTATTAGGCAGATAATAAATGGAAATAGAACAATATAAAAATTAACTCAACTGGGGAAAAATGCTTCAACGAATAAAAATCTTATTATAAATATTGCACTTGAAACTTTTCATATATTACACCAGCACATGGCCTATTTCTATAAATCTATATTTTTGGAGGAAAATATAAATTAACAGCTTGCAAGTAGTCAAAATGTCATTCAGTTCAGCTTAAAGGATCGTGTCTTGTGGTAAGGAGGGTGACTTTCTGGTCTTCCTCGAAGTCTGATTGAGTGTATCCAGTAATGTAGTAGGAAACAGCTGATCCTCATAGCTGTTGCGGTGTATTTGTGCACTTGATGAATTGGCTGTGATCGGGTACACAGACACGGTATTGGACAGGGCTCGCATTCTAACATCGTTTGTTCTTCAAGACGTTCAGGATCTTCTGGTTCTTGGCCTTGAAACTTAGGACAAAACTGTTTGGCAAAATCTTTGCCCTTCCATCTTCCTCTACTTGGCCCATTATAACATAATTCAAACCTGTGGAAAGAAACGTGCATCATTACGTAACACGCATTAACGTTTTAAGTAAGATGAAAACATTTATATCAATGTATATCTGTACTCGGAGGGGTGCAATGTAAGAGAGGGAGAGTGAGGCAGAAATAACATATAATCAATAAATCAATACTGTTCAATTGTTTCCTGCTGAATCAATGGCGGACTCATTCACAACTGCCCAAGAGAAGCCAAAACATTTGTCCACCCAGTTGCCATTTATAGTCTGCAAATTTCTGCAAACCTATGATATTTTCTACTATACGTCATCAGCGAATGTTATCAGTAAACCTCAGTGAGTGGTGTTAGCAGTAAACTTCAGTGAGTGGTGTTAGCAATAAACCTCAGTGAGTGGTGTTAGCAGTAAACTTCAGTGAATGGCTGTTGGGTCCTGATCGCCATCCACTCTTGTTTATCAGTGATGTAGCTCCCCCTATTAGTGTAGAGACGAGTGATTGGATGGAGAGTTTTTCCAATCGAGGATCATTGAGGGAAAATTGTCCTTGGATTGCTGAGAATTGCTTTCCCTTTATGCACAATAAAAACATATAGCACTTAGCATTGGGTGTTTCATTAATTCAGACATGATTTGAGTTCCTGCCCAACAGGACTTCAGGGGCCATCCGTGATGTCTGCACTTTGGAGGTGTGAACTGCTGTGGTGGCAGAATTTACTGCCCAGTAATTACCCACTAGTGCAGCGCTTAGGCCTTCGCCAAGGGAGTAGAGGCATTATGAGCGATGAAAGCCACCTGCATCAGGTAATTAAGGCCATTAGCACCCATTTTGTGTGTGGTATGCGGTGAGGGCCAGTGCGAAGGAAAACTTAATACAATAAAAATAAACGTGGCTTGCTAGCGAAGTGCATGCAGCCCCCACAGAAAAGGTCATACTGGGGCAGGGTTTAGGGTGAAAGGATCGAATACAAAGCTTCAAAATACAATTGTTTCGAATAAAAAGGACTGGAAAAAAAAATCAAATGCACTTTTTTTTTGGGGGGTGTCCCCCCCACAAACCCCTGTTTTTTGGGCAAAAACCACAAATGTAACCTATAACAAGGCCAAAAAAAAGGCATTTAAAAAAAAGGCATTCGTTTTTTTTTTTCTCGGTCCTTTTGAGTCGAATGTATTGTATTCGATCCTTTTGAATTCAACCCTTTGACTGGACACGCTGGGGCAGCAGTTCCCTTTTCTCTGCCGCTGCTGAACTGGAAGGAGAGGGCCCTGGTTGACAGTATTTACCCCACCTTCTGCTGCTTCAGCAACAGTGAGAAGTCTGCATGTGGAGTGGGGAAAGATGTCCATGGCACAGCCAGACTAAACGGAAGTGGAATGGAGAAGAAGTGGGGTAGGAACAGGACTTACTAGGGGGTATGGCAGAGAGGCGGTGCACGCAACAAAGGTGCAGCAGAGGCAAAGTAACCATGGCCAAGCATTGAGGAAGACGTGCCAGCCAATGTATAGTGGTGCAGGAAGTAAACTTGACCGCCAACGTGCAGAGAAGGGAACATCCACTGTTGGTTTCAAACAGCTTTCCCTGCCCTCTGATTGCATGCTATGAGTTCAAAGTGTGCTAATTGTCCATATAGTCAAATGTAAAGTACGAGCATTATTTTGGGCAGTGTCACTTGACATGCATTGAAATCCACCACCGTTCCTGTACCTGCTCTAATTCACTCTTTTTGGATGTGTTTTCAAAATATTATACACAAGTTATTTTTCGCCAGTTGAAAATAACTTCTATTCTATGATCATTCATGAGCTATGATACATTCTTAACAAAATATCTAAAATAATTGTGACTACAATTAATAGAATCTTGTTCATGTTCTAAGGGGGTCTTTCACATGGTACTAAGCAGTAGCAGTGTCACCATGTTCACACACACATGAATTATATTGCCTCCAGTTCTCTGGAATTCTTAAGTTCAAAATTTCAACCAAATCAGTTTGAGGAACATCATTGAACGTAGCACCTACAGGACAGACTTGGGAGATGTGGCGCTACACAGAGACATCATCAACACCCATCTTTATTGGTTGCATAACCATTGCAGTGATACAAATAACCTTAGTAAAGTATGGGACACCGTCAAGGAACATGTGAGGTGACGGTTCAGAGTTCACTCTTCTTTGAAGAAAAAAGAACCATCAGGAGTCTTGAATTATTGCCAGGGAACACACCCTGAATGTTCTGGAATGTACTTTGATGACATTATTTGTCTGTCTCTGGAGATTTGTTGTGGTGTGAACAAAGAGGCACCCCCAATCTAGTGGAGGCCAGTTGGGGATCCCCTGGTCATTTTCAATTATTCCCCTTTGCTTGCTCTTTAAGAGGTTCACTGTGTCTAAAAGATCATGCCCTTGGTGTGGTTTCAATGATTGAATAATAAACAAATGAATCATGCATAGGACAGCCTATTTCACAGGAAACGATATTGCAAGCAATACAATAAATGGAGGTTCATTGCTTGCAGGAAAACCATATTGTTTACATGCATCATTAATCTGGCATTACAACGGAGGGGGTTATGGGGGGCCATCGATAATCAGCACAATTTCAGAGCAAAGAACATGAATAATATCAGATACATAGTAATGTTCCACTATCACAATGTTAGTACACCAATGAGGAGCAATACATATTTGGCATAATTGTTGCATGGGTATAGCCCTTATTGTCAAATCTAATCTATCAATCAGATTAGCCCCACCCCTTGACATTAAATCATGTGAAAATCTCACAGCTAAGCTATTCATTAACAACTCCCAGACTCTTACTATCCACCTTTTTATACAGACCTCCAGGTCCCATTGGAACCTTTGAGGAGGATATCTCTACCATTTTGTCCAACAACCTAAAAAAATCCTCCCAAGTCCTTCAACTAGGAGATATGATCTTGGGCTTCAATGAACTTAAAGACACACATGCATCTATTTTAACTGAACTCAGCCTTACCCAGAGCGTGCTTCACCCCACTCACAACAAAGGGAGAACACTCGACTGGGTGGTGGAT
The DNA here is from genome assembly GCF_040938575.1 of Ambystoma mexicanum. NCBI lineage: Eukaryota > Metazoa > Chordata > Amphibia > Caudata > Ambystomatidae > Ambystoma > Ambystoma mexicanum. The sequence continues at coordinate 677,107,558 of NC_090932.1, read as the reverse complement.
TGTAACTGCAACACTTCCATCTCATCCCTCTCACCACAGATCTGGACAGACCACTACCTTGTGGCTGTCTCCATAGCAACCAAAAGACCCACTGCCTTCCCTACCATGCCAGCTCTGCCCATACCGACAAGGAATAAAAAGAATATTACCTCTGACATCCTGCTCTCTGTCATTCTCCCTACACTCGCCTCGCTCCCAGATAATTTAGTGCCCGATGCACTAGTCACAGAGTAGAACAAGATTATGTCCTCGTCTCTTGACTCAATCGCGCCACTCAAAATGAGACAAAGCAAGGCCAAAGCCCACCTCAATTCTTGGTACACACCTCACCTGAAAACATTAAGAATAAAAAAAGACAATGTGAGACTACTACCCTCCGATGAAAATAAAACCAACCTCAGCACTATAACAGCTCTCTACAAGAGTGAAATACTCTTGGCTAAACGTGAAACCTATAACTCCAGAATAGCACAAGCCAAATCAAGTATGAAGGAACTATTTGTTATCTTGAAAGAATTAGAAGCTCCCATCCCAGTGCTAGACAACTGCGTAAAAGATAAACCTTGGTGCTCCAACATAAGCAAGCTTTAGCCAGCAAAGTCACAACTTTACAAGCTAAAATTGCCAAGAAAAAAGTGTCGCTAACACCCACTACACCTCCCAAAACCTCCCGTTACCCTCCACAAACAACATATGTCTCCCCACGTTTCAAGTTCTCTAAAGTTTCCATCATTGAGACTGAGAAAACGATACTATCGCCCAAACCTTCAAACTGTCAGGGTGATCAATGCCCTACCCAACTTATAAAGGATGCTGCCTAAAACCTGGCCCCTTTTATCACTAAACTCATCAACTCCTCCTCTTCGGGCACCATCCCAAGTAACCTCAAAGAATCTTGGGTGCTCCCCCTACTTAAAAAACAGACCCTAGACCCAACCATACCTACTAATTACTGACCGATCACAACAGTACCCTTTCTTCTGAAAATTATAGACAAGATGGCCTACTTACAAATACAGAAACATCTGGAATCTAACATTCTACTAGGATCACGCCAGTCTGGCTTTCGACCTCAACATGGGACTGAAACAGCTCTTATGGATTTGAAGGCCCAGATAGATGAGTTTAGGGATAAAGGGAAATCGGCCCTACTTCTCCTTTTGGACTTCCAGCTGCATTGGACCTTGTGGACCATGGGGTCTTATGCAGCCATCTGGACACAGCTGCTCACTTCTCCAAAGAAGCTATAGCATGGATTCAATCCTTTTAAAGTAACAGGACGACTCACCCACTGCAGCCGCGGATCCCATCCCTATCACTTGCGGAGTGCCCCAGGGATCATGCGTCTCACCCACTCTATAGAACATCTTCACGAAGCCCCTTTTTTGATGAGCTGGACCATCTTGGTATCACCTACACTAACTATGCAGATGATACTCCGCTCCTCCTACCACTTACTGGGGATTATGACAAGGATTTGGCCTTTGTGAACAGTGTATATCTCATCATCCAGGCATGCATGGCCACCCATGGACTATGCCTGAATGATGATAAGACTGAGATCCTCATCCGGGGCACTACCACAACCCTAAAAAAACTGGGACCCAAATAGTCTGCCTTCAACATTGACAATAACACTATCACTGTTGCCAAAGAGGTGAAAACCTTGGGTTTCTACCTGGACTCCACCCTTTCTTTCAATAAGCAGGTCAATGCTATGGCATCTGCCACAGCTTATACTTGCAAATTGATCAGAGCAGGTAGACCCTTCCTGTCTAATAATAGTTGCATTACCTTGGCCAGAGCGCTTATTCTCTTGAAGCTGGACTATTGTAATGCTCTTTACATAGGGGCTAATAAGGAAATCATCAAAAAAATCCAATCCCTCCAAAATAATGCCCTTAGAGCGGCACTCGGAATTGCCAGGAGACAACACATATCCGAGACCAGAAGACTAAATAATTGGGTTTCAACATACGACAAAATCCAATTAAAAGTTGCTTCACTCACATATAAATGTTTGAACAACGCTGTACCCTGCTATCTGACAGAGAGATTCACAAGAAAATCCTCCACAAGACCCACCAGACAATCTAGTACCAACTGCCTATCAGTCACAAGATTCAATCCCTCCAGAGTCGGGGGTCATAGCTTCCCAGTCAAGGCAGTCCAACTTTGGAACTCCCTACCACCCCCACTGCGTGTTGATCAACCTTACCTAAACCTCCGTAAGAACCTCATAAGTTGGTTCAAAGATTCTCATAGTAATGCCCTGGCCTTCGCCATTATACTACTAATAGACCTTCCACTTTATAAATATATTCAGACAGAGTGACCCCAGCAGCCTACATTACCTGCCCGTGATTTATTAACCCCTCTAAGCTATTTTTTTAGGCGACCTTTGTACATTTTATATATATTGTATATGCTATTCTGCTACTACTTGATTTGTCTGTATCCTCAGGATGTACATTGCTCCTCTCCTTAACAACTCATATGTATGTGATTGTTCTGATGTGTAACTAAGCTGTAAGTTTTCCTATGCAATGCGCCCTGATACCAACGGGTCTGGTGCACAATACAAATAAACAAACAAACAAGTATGTTCCAGTACCAAGCAGGTGAAAAAAGATGCAAGCTGACATAGCCTTACTCCATTCTTGAGATATAAAAATGACACCTGCGAGCAAGCACTGAAAGCAGAATGCACAAGCTTACATTTAAACAGGCAATGCATAGGTTAACTGCCATGAAAATTAGTTAGTTAAAATGTCACTAGTGTAGAATTAAAATTAGGTTAACATTTATTTATTTATTTATTGTGCATTTGTTAGGCGCTTATGCAACAGTATATTGTGTTTCGAAGTTCCCACATGGCAACAGGCAGGGAACATGGGATTTAGAAACAATATATACAGTGGAGGATAAAGGATAAGACGAACCTGCTATGCCTTGTGAGTATTCAGAACGTGGAGGAGCTAGGACGGAGGAGCTAGGATTCCAGCATACAATAGATAGGGTCTCACTACAGTGGTAAAGGGAACATTTAAAAATGACAGGGGCAAGATGCTACATACACTTAGAGGGAATTCATACATGGCAGAAAATGCTTTTAAATCCCAGTAAACTACAGCATTAAAAATGCTAGCAGGAAAAACCGAGGGCATGGGGTCGCTCTCTTTCCTCTGCGGGCTTGCTCCTTTGGAACAGCCTCCCCCTTTCCCGGCGCCTTGAGCAGGATCTTCTCAAATTCCAGAAGCTCCTTAAGACTTTCCTTTTTTCCTCCTCCTTCCCTCCTTCTCTCCTCTGCTAATTTCACAGGTGCTGTATTGGTGTCCTTGGCCCTTATGTATCTTCGGGCCTTGACCTCCCACACACATTCTCTCCAGCTCATGTCTTCCACATCACTTTGCATCTGCACACCCTCTGCCCTGGAGACTCGCACTTACCTCCCGCGGCCCGGGCCGTGTAGCACTCAATCATTCCTAGAACTTTGTCCATGTTTCACCCTCGAGCTCGGACTCCCCAGCATGTATCCCCTCTTCCTTCCTCCTTTCTGCACTTGCACGTTCTGAATACTCGCAAGGCATAATAGGTTCATCCCTCCCTCTCTTCCCCGCTCTGCTCGTAATATTGTGTTGTAATTGTATTTCCCACCCTCTCTCCCTACCCTTTCGGCACTTGGAAACAATATATTCTTATTGTATAAGCGCCTAACAAGCAAACAATAAATAAATAAAGTTAATTTTTAAATGCATTATAAATGGAAAGCAGGCTTTACAAATCTAGTTAGGCCCCAAAACACTCAAATAGGCCACGAAATATATACATTTCAAGGAAGCCTGGAAGAAGCGCGCAATGCTCAGGAGAATTGAATTTCAAGGCCACAATATAAGATAAGCACGGCAGGGCATATAGAATTTGTTTGAAAACTGGCCAGGGTGCGGCAATTAAATGTAATGAGCTTCAGTGTAAGGCAGATAAGGCCTTTGATGTCTAGGTGATGGATGCAGCCCGATGAGCTTTGCGGTCAGCGGTAGCTAAATTCTGAATAAAATATAGATATTCCAAGTTGAAACATGGTCTCAAGGAAACACATAATTGAGACTGCTATTTGGTAAAGTGACAACTAAGATAAGCACACCTGCTGAACTAGGCAGAGGAAGGAGATCACTCATAGAGTAGCATTGCATTCGCAGACATGACATTGAGATAACAAGAGCTAGTAGTTAATTGCAAATTATAAGTGACACACTGATCCGTCTATCTTCACTATAACAAACATGATATATCTCACACCTGGTGAGTGCAAGGTTGAGCATAGCCTTTGCCAACCACTGTGAGTCCACATTATCTCAGTTTACTGCTAGCCTAGGAAATGTAAGGAAAATTATGTTAGTTTATGTGGTATCTATAAGGGGGTTGGCCAGTAGATAAGGGACTCTCCAATCCTGAGCGTGGCACCTATAGGAAATATATCTATCCTATGGGTGCTTGCTTGTCATGATGACATCATGGATGAGGAGGTTAATCTTTAAAAATAATTGTCCTGCAATGAAGATTGGGGAAAACTGGGTGAAGGCCGCCTGTGGATTTTTGTATTTTCCTCCCAGCTCCTTGTGCACTTTGTATAAAGAGCTGCGATTACCTAGCATTTAACATAATTCCATCCTCTTCCACCTCTTTTATTGGAAGTTGCCAGGTAGTGGGCGGGGTTACTTTTTTGGGCCCAGATTGCAATCACTTTTAATATCCTGCCTTCATATGAATGTAGATCTTTGGAAGGGAAAAGGGTGAAGCAGGGGAAAGGGTGCAGAGGGTGCCAGTTCACGTTAACCCACAGAGGATCAAGCTGCACCAAGCACTCCTACCTCAGCCAGTGTCAAGAGGAGGGAGGAAAAACAGGCAGGAAAATCTGATTACTGGAAATCAAATCAGCAATAGTCAACCAAAGCACACAGAGAAACATGCCCCTCACAAAATTCAATTTATTTGTATTTAAAATATGTATTATGAGCCAACTTTGCCCAAAGGCAATGAGACTTTGCATAAACAACAAACACAAATTCAACCAGAAAAAGAATAAAATAAAAAAAGACTACATATTGTGAGCTATAAACACATTGAAACAAAGAAGTAGAAAGCAGGGTGTATTTAGGGGTATACGGGCTGGAAAAGAAAGGTTTTCAGAGCCTTCCTAAATTCCAAAATGGTAGAGAGGAGACATGTAGAAGGATTTAGAGCATTCCAGTATCAGGGGCCATCTGCTGAAAAATCCTGAGAAGAAAAACAGGAGCGCTTAAATCGGGAAATATTAAGAATAGAAGACTGACACTTCTGGTATGTCTTGAGGCCCCGGAATGGCCATCTTCTCAACAAGGTGAGATGGTTGACCTAGAACCGTTGTCTTGTGGGTAATAGGACAGATATTGAAGAGTGGATAGGGAAACAATGAAAGTAAATAGGAATAGGATTAATATGCTTGAATGTCCCAGTGCCGGGAACCAGATGAGCTCCGGTGTGGAGTACTGTTTTCAGAGGGACCAAAGAAATAGCAGAGAGACCCAAGATTACAGTATTTTACCCAGTCCAGGTGGGAAGAACTCGAGCTTGGACGGCGGCCCGGAAGTCGGAGGGAGAAACGAAAGGTTTAATCTTTCAAAGAAAGGACAACTGAAAAAAACAAGATTGCAAAAGACGTTCAATATGTGTTTTAACACTATTACTGGTTCTTATAAATTAAGGTTTATGTGCCACCACATCAGTGGACATATAAGTGCCCATGTGAATCCTTTTTAAACTAAGTGGATTTGTACCCATGACTGCCAGGGATGCTGTGCTCCCATTTAAGCCAGACGCTCACAGAAGAAATGAATACAAATTACTGTGAACATGCTGGTTTATTAAATCTTGTGGTAAAAATGCTGGCAGCGGTAGTCACGTTTTTATTTTTTTTATTTTACAAGGCAGACCCCTTTTTATCCTCACCTCTCCCCTCCCCAGCCAACTATATCCCTTCCGATCACCCCTTTGTCTGTGGGGATGAAAAGGAATGCCGTTGCCATATTCACCACCAGCATTCTTTTGCTGGCTTAAAGACCCAGAACAAAAGATACGAACACTAACTACTCCCCTGGCTGGGAGCATCTTTTTTTAGACATCTCAGTAACTAGAAAATGTGCTCCTTACTAGCCCTGGTCTAAGGTACATTCAACCAAAACATTACCTATTAACTGGGCTGTCATCAGCTGAGCTGCCTACGGCTGTTTATGGGGCTATGTTGCTAATCATGCCTCCGGCCCCTCGCTGAATCCACTGTTCCAGGGAATATTAGCTGCTGAATTCATCATTAAGCTATGTTGAGAACTCATGAGAAAAAAATGATCATAGAAGCTACTAGCCTAAAATGTCAATCTAAAAAGGGAGACTGATATGAAGTTCACTAGCTTAGAATTAAGCAACAACACCCCATCCGTGGGACAGGATAATAATAAATAATAATAATTTGGCATTTATATAGCGCTACGAACCCTCAGGTATCTGAGGGCTGCTTATTATTACCCACGGTGTGTGGTGCTCATTTATCGAGCTCGGAAGGATGAAACGCTGAGTTTGGCGCTGCCGGGATTCGAACCTGCGTTCGCAGGCTCTGCACTGATGTCAAAGCGAGCGCTCTACTCGCTGTGCCACTTGACCGGCTATCCAGTGGTAATGGCACTTGGCCCAAGTACAGTGCAAGGGCTTAACAATGGCCACTGGAACCGTTACCACCTGATCCGGCAGGCTGGATCAGGTGTTATTACTATTAGCACCCCGGGTTTCCAATCCAGAAATGCAGGGTGCTGACAGCAATGTATTGTATGGATGAACAGGATGCAACATTTATCCAAAATACTTATCTAAGATGGCTGCTGTGGAGCTGGAAGGCACGGCTCCACACAGAGTCCCCCTTCCATTTCATTGGCGGCTGGGGAGGCTGGAGTGGTGGTGGAGGTTGGTCTGTCACCAAAGGAATAAGGTGAGTGGGCAAGGGGTGATAGGGAGGGAAGGAAATGGTGACCGGAGGAGAGGGTGAGAGAGCAGGTTGGCTCCCTTGCCCCACGTGCTAATATAGCAATAACACCGGATCTGGCTCGCCAGATCAGCTGTTATTGCTATTAGCATCACAGGTTTTCAATTCTGAAACCCGGTGTGCTGAGCGCAATGTATTTTGTATGAATGAACAGGACGCGCTTGCAGCGGTTCATTCATTAATACAAAATACTTACCTAAGATGGCTGCCATGGAGGTGGAAGCCGGGGCTCCATATGGAGCCCCTCTTCCATCACCATGGTGGCCTGGGAAGCTAGAGTGGTGGTGGTGCAACACTGCTGCCAAAGTAATCAGGTAAGTGAGGTAGGAGGATGGGAGACAACGAAACAGTGACCTTAGGGGAGGGTTGGGGGAAGATGGCAGGGAAGGGAAGCAGCCTTCAGGATGCTCGGAACACGGGCTTGATTTGTGGGATGTAGATCACGATCCAAGCAACCTGATTGGTTAGCAACCCCGCTCCTGGTGCTATTAGAAGTTAGCGTGACAGCGCACAGTCACTATTCTATGGACAAGATTCTGCAGACAATACGAGGTCATTAAAATATAGTGTGGCGGGGCAAAGTCACCCTTCCATAAACAAGATTCCACAGACAATCCTACCATGGGCTGGAGTGCACAGAAGCTAAAGGGGCCAGGGTAATGATGGGCCTTTAGGGTGTTGGGGGCATGGAGAGATCTAGGGGCTGCATTTAATGCACCCAACGATGAGTATGAAAAGAAAAAAGGAAAACAGAAACAGGGGCCACAGGGCTGTCTCCCATGTAATAGAGATAGGGAAAGAAGGGACAACAGAAAAAGGCAGTGCAACTGTTTCCCTGCAATACCAAGAATAATGGTAGATACCCTTGCAGGCGAGGCACCTGTTGGCGCAGCACAGTACAGTGTCTGGTGAAGCAAGGTTGGTGGACACCGACCTGGAGGCAGTAGGGGAGAGGACAACAGCAGTGCGATTGCAAAGTGCGAGCCCAGGAGCTGATGAACCTCATGGAGAATAGCCCTGGTAAGAAGACCCTGAACCCGGCCTGACAGGCTATCCAATGATTGTTTCCAAATACAGAAAATGGAGATATCGAAGATGATTTATGTCATTTTCACTGTGCACTCATTGGCAAATGAGTCATACGAGTGCATCTTTTCATTGCCCAGGATGTATAGGGTTCCATAGGACAGTTGGCGTTTATAATGCACTCACCTCGTCTGATGAGAGGACACTGCTTGCAGACCACGGTGATCTTGGCGCTCATGTTTTTGCCCGCTTGCTGGATGGCCAAGGTGCCTTCTTTGTACACATTGATGATGGAAACTGTGGCATACAGGCTGCCTCCTCTGGTGACCGTTGTGATGACCGTGCCAGTGATAACTAAGGAAGAAATACAAGAGAGCACAGGAAACATGAACAATTGCGGCACCGCATTTAACCGAACGTTCAATCTTCCTACCATCCTGCTGGAATGAGGTCACCATTTGACTTCATGTCATTGAGGACACCATGGCAGAGTACTGGGCTTTCATTTCTTCATCCAATGCCCCCTGAGAGCTGTAGTCTTGGGCTTATTCAATTGAATAAAATAGACTAAAAAAACGGGAAAACCAGGACTTAAATAGGCTATCCCCAGTGATCGGATGTCATTTCTTAACCGTATGGGTTACCATTTCGTGAAAGAAAACAATGCAAGTTAAGATGGGCTAATTTTCTAGAAGCCCCCATGCATTCAGGAATAATTGCTCACATTAAATCAAGTTTAAATGAGAAGATCCCCAAAGTTAACATATCAATCCCAGGACCTTCTAGCACCCTCTTTAACTGCTTCGGGATAGCTCTGGGGCAACGCGTTTGTCTTAGAAGAAAGACAACGCAGCGCAACACAGGTTTGAAGCCCGATCCAGCGCTCAGAAACCACTATCTGATATTAAGCGCGTTATAAACGAACAATTAAAACATTTGAATAAATCTGCTTAGAATTCCTATCTAGAATTCCCATCCATCGTTTTTCACCTCTTCTTTGCAGTTCAGCCAGGACCCTTCCTTTTGAGCGGAGGATCAATTTGGATATGGTTGTTCCCCTTCTATAATAGCACAGGTGAAATCAAATGTGAAGGGCTGGACTGTTACCCAGAGTAATCCCTGCTGGATAAGGAGTTTATGCATTTCCATGCACAGCGTTAAGCTTTTTTAAGCTTGGCTCCCTAGGTGGGTCGAAGTTCGGGATACCGAGCTCGCTTTGCCTAAGCACTCAAGCTGCAGCGCACTGATGGGGCACATTATAGCCGAAACATGTCTGTAATTGCTTGTGTTCCCCAAGAGATGCTTCTTTTGGGGACCGCAGTGAAGGCTGCCTTGCATATAGTTTGCCCCTAACCTGATGTCAAGGTCATGATAAAAAAGGATCTAAATTAATGCTCCACAGAGGCTTTCCCTGAGGTTAAGAAGCTCAGGCTCAAGTATTTCCATCCAGAAATTTCTTTCTGGTTGTGTACAAGCAGAAACATTGGTGTTTTATAGGCAGATAATGCAAGCAGTTAAAGAGGGTACTAGAAGGTCCTGGGAATGGTATTTTAACTTTGGGGATTTTCTCATTTAAGCTTGATTTAATGTGAGCAATTATTTCTAAGCAGGGGGAGTGTAGAATAGAAGCACAGCGGTTCATATGGTCAAATAAAATAGATTTGTATACGTAGAAGGGATGGGAGGAAGTATACTGGTGGAATGTAAAGACTGAAAAGAAAAAATGTTAGCTGGGAATATTTTCATAAAAGCCGAGTTATGGATCAAATACTTCAGTACTATTCATAGTGGCCAATGTCTGCTGGTGGACTACAGAAGTATACAGGCAATGTAATGCCTAGCATCCAATTTGAGTAAAACAGTCGATTCTGTTATTCTATGTATTTTTAGTTTATTTATTGGTTATTTATAACGCGCACTGTACAGCAAACATTGTGTTTTTAGGTGAATCGAAACAAGGGGCGGGGGTTAGGGGTGAGGAAGAAAGGTATAAAACAAAATTCTAAAACGTTCTTAAAAGGTCTTGAAACATTCGGAACATGCAAGTGCTATAGTATGAGAGCAGAGGGGGAGGGGTACAACGTTCATTCATCGGCCATTTATTTTTCACAGTATTTTTTCCCAAAAATGTTTTGCTGAAAAAAGAAACCATCTAAAAATATGGGGTGGGGGGTGTCTAGGGAATACATAATAGTGGAGGAGGGATTGTGGGGACCCCCCCCTCCCCAAATACATTTTTGGCAAAAAAAAGCAGCAAACAAAAAACTGGGGATGAATGAACATAGAACCGGGGGAGAATGTGAGGAACGTGGAGGGGGAAGAGGGGAGGAAGCAAACAGGAGACAGACAAAATGCTCTGACTAGGTTGTGAGATGATCTAGAATGTGCAAGTGCTGAGACATGAAAAAGGGAGGGAGAGGGGAGGAAAGGAGTGCAGGATGGGAGGGTGAGAGGTAAGAAATGCAAAACAATTAAAAGTGCAGGAAAAGTAGGTAAATTGCAGTAAAGGGGAACCAGATATGCAATTATGCCAGGCAGGTAAGAGACTACAGACTGGAAGAGCCTCAGCCCATAGAATGAGGGGCTACATCAGGTATGCAGACATCAGTTACAAAAGCAGGTAAGAATGGCTACAGAACTTGCAAAGCCTTCCCTCGTGGCATGAGGGGATACATCAGGCATGCCAGCAGGAAGACATCACAAGTATTCAAGTCCATCAATGGTTGCGGGTGATCAAATCGAAACATTGAAATGTTTGAAAGTCAATCAGTGCTTGCAGATATGTGAAGTGCAAAACACAGCAAGGCTCCAAAGTCAAATCAGTATTTGCAGGTATGTCAGGTGCAAAACACAGCAGGGGTCCAGAGTCAAAACATTATTAGCAGGTAAGTCTGGTGCTGCAAAACACAGTAGGGATCCAGAGAGAATCAGTGGTTGGAGGTAAGTGAAATAGAAAACAGAGCAAGGATACAGGAGTCCAGAGTGCAGATAGGAGAAACAGAACAGGGCAAATGGCAGATGAAGAACAATGGTGAGGTAGGAAGAACACAGCAAGGTAAAGGGACGAGAGCCGAAAATAGGAGGGAGGAGTGTAGGGTGGTAGCAAGAAGAGGTCAAGGCTGCGTGGAGGAGGGATTGAGAGTGAAAGAACAGCAAGAGGCTAAGTGGAAGGGAGCTAAAAGGTAGAAGCATTGAGGCTAAGAGGTTGTAGGCAACAACAGAGTAGGGTCAATTCTAATAGGGGCAGAAAAGGGGAAAAGCGCAAGAAGGAGGTTAAAGAAAAAAGTAGAAGTTGTGACGAGAAGAGTGGAGGTAGGGGAAACCGGCGGGTACCACAGAAGGGCAAGTGGAACGAAGAGGGGGCAGGACTGGCTGAGGGCCAGTCTAGAGGTGCAGGGAGCATAGGACCGTAGTCCAGGGACAAGCAGAAAGAGAGAGAGGAGAAGGGGAGAAGAGAGGAGGGAAGAGGAGTGAAAAGTAGGTTCGGGGGCAGCAAGACAGCAGAGAGAGGCAAAGGGCAGAAGAGGGGAAAATGCATGAGGGAGTGCCGGACCCCAACCCAGGGAGACTAACAACTGGAAAAACACTAGTGAGAGAGGTGAAAGGGAGTAAAGAGGGATTAGGGGGTGGGAAGACAACAGAGAGAGGCAATGGGCGGAAGAGGGGAAAAATGTGTGAGGGGGTGCAGGGAATAAAAAGAGAGGGGCCTCATTACCTTATGGCACGCACAGACAGTAAGCAGACGGAACAGCAAGCAGGAGAGGAAATAATGCGGGGAGATACTGATGCACTGGAAGTCCAAGAGGCGAGGTGGCACCACGACACCGGTAGCACCTGGACAGTCCAGACTGGCATTGGGATTTAAAGGGGGGTGCCAGCCAATCCTGCCAGCTTGCAGTGAATGGTGGAATTTCAGTCAGCCATCCTCCAATCAGCATCCTGGAAATGCTTCCATAGATGCAGCTGCTGATGAAGAACGCTGCGGGCCTCATCTACCTGAGGGACTCGATGGAAAGGGTCCGGCGTAGGCAGCCATCTTAGAAAGAGCAAGTGCTCCATAGTTGCAAGTCGAAAACCCATATTTTCTGCATCGCCTCGCTCTCCCACACATTCTGCTTCAGAAGGGGGCCCAGGTGTTGAAGGAACTAGCTAGTAAAACTAACCACGTGAACTGGAAATGCACAGTAAAATGGAGCCATATGGGATTAACCCTAGAGTGCTGAATGGGTTCTCATGAGACACTCACGATGTTGGGGGGTTGCAGAAGGGAAGGTGTACCTCCACCTCTCAAAAGTGGAATCTGGAAAGTCACGTTAAAGGCCAGCCCTGAAAGTCTGCCATTGGTGTTGGAGAACTGAATTTTTATTAGTTATAAAAAATATTCATTCAAAAATTAAGCTGAAGTCCTGCAGGAGAGCTGATGCCCAGAGGGGAATTGAAAAGTGGGGTGAGATTTAAGGAAACATAACCAACTCAATGGAATGTGGCCAATAAGAATCAACAGAGTAAAGCTGATTGGGGAGCTGTCAAGGTCCAGGATCAGGTGGAGACACACTGTGGTGTTCTTTCAACCCTGTGCGTTCCAAAGCAGTGCAGGGAGCCAATGACAATGCAATGTTGGGAGGGCAGCAAGAGGTTCACCCGGAAGAGAAAAGCATGCTTGCTCAGCACTAGACGAAGCTTCACCTGCCATACTGTGTCTTCTCCTGGATGTCAAGTCTCCACATGCTCAAGATAGGTACATAACACCAGGTGAGTAGTATGTATTTCTCTTTACCTTCTATATATAACAGCAGTAAAAAAGTGAACATTTTAACACAATACATATTTCTTGGGCTCACTACCAGTTGATGTATTTATTAGAACTGTTTGTATTATGCAATTACTCCCTCGATTGTGTAGCCTGCGGTCTCATTTGCAAATGTGGCGAACATTTGTGTCAGTCAATGGGCCTTGTTCTTCTTTTCTTCTATAATATATTATATATCCCTTTTTTGCACTCATCATAAGGCCCAAATAAGGGTATTTGTTATCGTAATCCAAGCTACCCAGGCTTGCGGAAAATATGGGTCCATTAACTTTTGTAGCCGTTATCACCATGACCTTGGTTTTTCCATATTTATGGTCAGATCATTTTCTGCTGCACACTTAACCAGTTCCTCGAACATCCCCCTTGCTCCACAGTAAGTCTGGTTGAGGATATGAGGATAACCAAGTAGTCAGCGTGAAGTATACATGGGATAGGGACACTTCGAATTCTGGGGCAGAATCCCATAGTGGCTAGGAGCTTTCAGGGGAGATCGGCAAGGTTGAACCCCCCCCTCCCGGCAAGCGCAATTCTAGCTGACAAATGACCTGCGTTGTCCAATCTCACTTTTCCGCCTGTGTTGTGGTGTAAGCCCTTTAATCTCAATAGCAACCACTCTGGGCATTCCAGAGCTTTGCTCCATTTGCACCATATAAAGCCGCCCGGAAATCTACAAAGATTACATATAATGGGGTCCCGCCCAGTGTTGCCGCCCAGGAATCTAGGATCCTAAGATTATGGGTGGGGGAACTTCCCGGATGAAAACCTGTCTGCACAAATTTAAGTAAACAGGATTTATCAACCCAAGTCTGTAAGGTCCTCAGGACGAGACTGGAGAACATTTTGCCTGTCACATCTAATAGTGGCAGTAGCCTAGAATTTTCTGGTTTCATTCAATCTCCTTTTTTGTAGATCAAAAGCATGATTGATTGCTGCCATGAATCCGGGATCATCTGTGATTGGCATACCTTATCAAATAAGATTTCCAAGCTCTTAGCCCACCCCCTAGGGTCATGTTTCAGTACTATACCTGCTAGTCCATTTGTGCCAGGGGCTCTGGAGTTCTTAAGGTTAAAAATGGTGTCCTCAATATCACTCTATGTATAGTTCAGTGGCCACCCCCCGGGCAATGTTGTAGGCCCAGCTCCTGAAAGGGATCATCCTCTTTGGTGTACAGGTATTTCACCCACACATGTTGCCTAGTTGGTTTTATAGTGTGCTTTTTACTGTCACTCTTGGCCCGCGCTAGGGATGTTCATATATTTCTAGTGTTCTTACTTTTAAGGACATGTACCATATTTTGCCATTTCTTGTTATTAATCGATAATCTCCAGCGTTTTAACCATTGTTTATATTCTCCCTTAATCACCTTTGGTATACTGCTGCTGACCATATGTCTCTCAGCCTCCTTCTCATTTCCCTTTTCGCATCTCAAATGGAGGGATCAAAGTAATTTGCATGTTTGTCCATAACTGTTAAATGACCCAAAGGAAGAGTACCTGCTTTGTGCACTAATCGTCTCAGCCAACATTCCATTTTGTTTGCGTTCAAGCTGTACAGTAGTCTATAGTCACAAGTGCTGAGTTCGGCAATAGCCTGGTTTGCCCCACTACATGTCTGCTCGTCCAACAAATATGATTCCTTGAGTAATTTGACTGCAGACCTGCAACACTGTGATATGGGTCCAATGGCCTAGACCTGAAAATATGCTTACTACCAGTATAGCCTGATTGCTAAATTCAGTTGGGAACGCTTTCAGGTCTACTATCTCTTCGAGGCATGTATTGTTACCAAAGAAATAGTCCAGGCTAGCACAACAGTTTTTCTGTCCCCAGGTGTATTGCCCCAGACTATACCCCCTTGTTCGACAATTCAATAATGTAATGTCCAAGACTTGAAAAACAAAAAGATGTTGGGCTATTTGGGTGGTGAGGTACTTCATAGCCTATCTCCTTGCACCTGGGTCTTGGTTTAAGTGCTGCTAATTGAATCAAATGTTCCAGACAATTGTGCCAACCAATTGTATTAGTCTGTATAACGAAGGACCTTATAGCTTGAGACACCAATGAAATATAGTGTAACTGATTTGTCTTAAAATGACACATATGAAGAGGTAGGCATAAGTTGTCCACCTGATATTGGACAGCCAATAACAATCCTAGCTCCTATATGATTGTATATCTAGATGTCTCCCTTAACCAATCCCGACCCTTGATAGGTTTTTCACTATTGCCACGTAGTATGACGTCACTCTCACGCATAATGAAGTATATACATTTTTTGTGGAAATCATTGAGACACTGAGCGTACGTCCATTGATGTTCGTTGTAACCTCCCTGTTTCAGATAATTGTTAATAAAACAGTAACTTGCCATCTTATTGAGTTTGTCCGGTTATTTAGACTTAGAATTATTCTGGTCTAATCCTGTTCAGTAACAAATGCATGTTCCAAGGGCCATGAGCTCATGTGGTACCAGTGCTGATGGTTTCAGATCTAAACAAGTTTGACTTTAGAGTTTCAGACGATCAGGCATCCTTCGCCATTAGCTTGAAGATCGTGGAGTTTCCTGTGGATAGCGGCTGATAAAAATAAACTTGCAAGAAGAACTGAGATGGTGGGCAGGTACCTCTTTGAAGAAATCCCTGCTCAGTTTCCACTGGCGCTCTGTGGATGCAAGGCGAAGTGGTCAGATTGGAGGAGGAGTCAATACTGAAGTCCTCAAGTTGATTAAATGAATGTAAGTAGAGTAATGGAAATGGCAGTATAAAGGGGCAGGATTGTGATAACAGGAATATTGTGTAGATAAAGGAACGCCTAGGTAATCCTATTACAAGGGAGATAGAAGAAGACTTCTCAAATTCCAGTCAGAATATTAAGACAGAGAATGCACACAGCCAGGACTGTGTATGGTGACGTTTTAAACTCCGTATGGGGTGATATAATTGGAGGCGAGGAAAGAATACCTCTTACTATAAATGATTATAGGGAAAAGGGAAGGTGATCACAAAAGTTATGAAAGTGTATTGTGTTATTATTTTGAGTGTCATTCGATGTATGAAGTTTTGAGAAGTGACAAGCTGTGACGGTTGGAAGTGACGTTGTGTTGAGCTGAGTGTAGCCAATCAAAAGACAGATAAGGGCAGTCAGAAGACAGGTGGGTTGTTGAAACAAAAGAGGATTGATCAGCAACTTATTGTGCTTGCTTATATTTATTGTTTTGAGATTAAAAGTGTTGAGCAATACACTTTAAGATAGGTAGAGAGTTATTAATGACCTGGTAAGTATCAACATTTAATTGAGACTTGTCATTATGGAGGACACGCCTCTAATGCACCTTTGTAAAACATTACCGTGACATACGTCCATGCTTAAACAGTACAGTGCAGAATGGGTAAAGGGCACATCTGGTAAAATGTTCATGCCATGGCTGCAAGGCTTCCCTCTGTTCCCCTTCCCTTGCCTCGTCGTGCCTTGAAACACTTGTGTATAGGCGTGTTATAAATGCCATATCATATCATATCATAAGGGGGATCATTGTCAAAGCCGGTATTACAACACATGACCACATATATGCACGCTGTGTACACAGGAAAGAAATTAGAAAAAAGACTGCCAGTTTTAAAACTTTAGAAAATGTACCAAGTTGAGAAAGAAGACCCAATACAGGAGGAGTGGATGTTTAATCAGCATAAAGGGGCGGGCATTGAGCCCTCAGCTCCTTTTACTCTGTCCTAGATTAAGAGCGTAGATGCAGAAGAGACAGGATTTTACCCTTTAAAGGAATTAAAAGCAGCAGCGGGGTATACTAACCCAACGTATGAACCCCCGCTCATAGTAGTCATGATAGTCCAGAAGAGAGCAAAATTAAGTAAGATGCCTGTAAGTTCAAATGAGATAAAGAAGAAAGAGTTGAGAGATCAAATATATCAACAGATATAGACAGAGATATTAAGAGGTGGAAAGAAGAAAATGATAGGGCTGATGAGATAACGGGAACAGGTGCATAGAGAAGAACAAAATAAGATATAAAGCTGGTGGAGGAACAAAGGAAATATGACAGTGGGAATAGAGATATAGAAGAAAGGGATACGAAAGGAAGAGAGAAGAAGAAGCACAAAGAGTGAAGGAAAAAAGATTACAGAGAAGGAGAAGACAAGAAGAACAACAAAGGCTAGAAGTAAGAAGGGAAGAACGAAGGCAAGAAGAAGAGAGGGCAAGGAAAGACATGAGAGAGGGAATGAAAGTAGAAAAAAGAATAGAACAGAATAGAAGGCAGTGGGTCTTGATGCAAGTCTTGTTTCTTGAGGAACAAGTAAGACCAAGCGATGAAACAAACGGAAAATGGGACATGATAAGTGAAGTTCTCCCAATGAGAGAAAAAAGTCAATAAATACCTAAAGTAGCACAAGAAGAGGAAAGATATGATGCTGAAGCATTGGAGAGAGGATCGATAGATAATTCAGCAAATAAGGCAGAATAGTGAGTATGGGACTCAAGGGAGCGGCTAACGACCCCCGATACCAAAACCATGGGATGATGAGAGGATAACATGTTCAGTGATGAACGCAGAGCACTTTCTTTAAGCGGATTAAACTTAGACCGAGAAGAGGAGGATGACAGTCACACCAGTTGGGGTAGAGCAATGTCAGATGAGGAAAGGGAGTCAGGTCATGGGATAGAAGGGGAGGGTACATGCATCCCCTTGGAAAGTCCAAATTTGGATAAGGAGGTAAGGTGGTCGGATCTGGAACACCCTAAGGAAAGAACACCAGATCCTATACCATATCCCAAACTTCCCCGAAGACGATTGTCTAGTGAGAGAGGACAATCTCCACCTTATGTGAGTAGGTTAAGGTTGTTACCAGCAGGAAGATGAATAGGAATGATTCCCCCTGCATTAGGTAAACAAATAATCAGGTCCGATTATGGGATGGGGTTCTCATAGTTCCCCTTGCTAGAGAAGGGGGAGCAAGACCGCAATATATACCATGGCCCCTGATGGATAAGGATAACTTAAAATGTAAGTTACCTAGTTTGACTTCGGGGGCTGGGATATTGATATACAAACTAGAGAAAATGACAGGGGGAAATACGCTGGCCATAGGAGACATGAAAGGTCTGTTGGCAGTTATTCTTGGAGAGAGAGCTGGTGATATTTTGAGATGAGCTAGATATGCGAGTGTGACAGCACAAAACGCAGCACATGATGGAGCGCCATTTAATAATTGCAGGGCAGATTTTTGTAGGGCACTCAGGGTACAGTATCCTGATATGATGGATATGGGAGCAATTATGACACGTAAAATGAAAGAAGATGAAGACCCTATTGCTTATATTCAGGATATTCAAGAGAGATGGCAGCTTGAAATGCATGAACCATGGGGGAAAACAGTGGTGCTATTCTATCATATTTTGTGTCAAGGGTTGCAAGAACAGGTACAGAGACAAATGAAAAAATAAATCGGAATGGAAGCAAAGCCATGGGCTGAGATAGTTAACTATTGTGCATCATTGTTGGTTATCACAATAGAAAAATAGAAAGAAAGATGAAAACAGGAAGAGTGAGGTAGCTAAGTTAGTTCAGAAAAAATGTCAACATTTGCTATAGAAGGGGCAGCAGTGACAAGTGGATAAGGAGTAGAGATGCATAAAATTATGGGTACATTACAGGTGAATAGTACACACCCAGTGGATCAATGTGGGTATGGGTTTTGGCCACGAGGTAGAGGTGATGGATTTAGAGGAAGAGGATGTGGATTTCAGGACACCCAAGGTGGATTTCAAAATGCCCATAGTGGAAGTCAGAATACTCAGGGAGGATATAATGCTGGGTTGGCTAGAAGGCCACCCCCAGTGTGTTGGAATTGCGGGTTGACGGGGCATATGATGCGTGCATGTAGACACCAAAGAAACGTGCAACAAAATGGACAACCTTTAAGAGGGGGGACAGCTTATCCACCGCCATACAGTACACAAACACGAGAGGGCTTTGCCCAGGGTCACATCTTATTAGACACTGGTACCACAAGCACAGCAGGTGCAGCAGCAGGGGTCAGTGCAAATGTACCCACTGCAAGGACAATCGCAAAATGTACCTATGCAAACACAACAGAAAGCGAACACAGGGCAAATATTAAGGCCTAGGATAGAGGTTGTCACTGTGGTGGGAGGGAACTCTTTCACAGGGACAGGGATGAATTTGAATGCTCAATAGGGCAGCTCACAGGTGGATGTGCTCAGTACTATCACCAATACCAGACCCCCAAGTGGAACCAAGGGTCGATGTAACGATAGGAGGCAAATCCTTTTCTTTTCTTGTAAACACTGGGGTGACAGGCTCTTGTATAAGGGAGGGAAAATTCCCAATGTCAGGTATTGCCATGAATGCTCAAGGGTTCTCTGCAGCTACGAATGTAGTCCCTTTTACTGATAAATTACCTCTTTCTATAGGGGAATGTGACATGTCTGTCCCTTTGTTATATTCGGTACAAATACCAGTTAACATTTTGGGTAGAGATTTGATGACAAAACTTAACATGATGATTTCATTTACTGATCAAGGAATCGTGTGGAGCACACGATTCCTTGATCAGTAAATGAAATCACTCCAGAAATACACTATTTAAATGTAGGAGAGTGTATACTGGCAATTACAGGGCAAGTGGCTCTACGAAGAGTCCCACTAGATCCCGAAGTCTTCATGTATGGAGTGAGTATTTTATTAACATGGCTACCAGGATTAGTAGGGCAAATTGTGAGGATACCTGATGAGTTCTAATTTAGACCACACATACCTATGGAATTGGAAGCAGCTATAGTACGAAGGGAAATAGCAATGCTTGAAGGAGTAGATGACAAAGGAGGCGCATGGAAGACAGGGATAGCTCTTGAGGAGGGATACAGATTGACTGACATAGATGAAGATATGTTAAGATATGAACGTATAGATGATGAGGTAGAGTTTTTTATAAGCATTACATATTTAATAAAAATGGAGAAAAGAGAAATCCTGCAGTGAATGGCACTTTTGCGGCAACGACCTGCGTTCTTTCAGAAAGACTTAGAAAAGGTAACAAGTGTCCTTTGGACTAGGGACCCATATGATGTAGGCCTATTGAAGGGAATAGGAGAGGTTCAAATAAAAATCAAGCCAGGAGCTATTTTACCCCGAGCAAAGCTGATGAAGGCATATTTAAAACTAGTTCAGCATTGATGAATCAGGGAATCCTAGTGCCATTGGAATCCCTGTGCAATACTGCGGTGTTTCCGATTAAAAATCGAAAAGGAGGATCGTGGAGATTTATCCAGGACTTGCGCCATCTTAATCAGATCGTAGAAGCAGAGTTTCCATTCGTTCCAAATCCTGCGACAAAATATTGTGTAATAATGACTCACAAGACCTTACTTCCTTTACGTTCAGACAAAAGAGACTAAAACATATTTGTTTACCTCAAGGGTGTTGTGAGTCCCCATCAATTTTTAACAGGGTCCTACAGATGGATTTAGGCAACATTGAACTAAGAGTGTGGTAATTCAGTACGTAGATGACATATTAATCTGCATTGAAACAGAGGATGAATGTAGACAAGACTCTGTCCAGTTTATGACTATATCAGCAGACAAGGGATACAAGGTACATAAGGAGAAATTACAGTATTTCCAGGAAGAGTTGTTGTACATAAGCCAGTTAATTTTACATGAAGGAAAGAAAGTGACACCTGAAATAGCTGAGGTTATCATGAAAATGCCAAAGCCAATGCAATTTCTGGGTTTATGCAATTATGCAGGGCCTGGGTGTTTGACTCTTGCTCATATATAAAACCGGTTTTGCTAGCCCTTAAGAAAGCACAAGTTGGTAAGGAAAAGATAGAATGGACTGAAGAAATGGAGGAAGGATTTGAGGAATTAAAAAGAGCAATCTGTAGGGCTCCAGTTTTAGGAATTTCCAATTATAGTAAAGAATTATATTTGTTTTCACACACCAATGGGTCAGTAATGACAGCAGTACTCACACAAAGAACAACCCGAGGGTTTAAACCTCTGGCGTACTACAGTGGGATTTTAGACCCAGTGATGAGAGGACATTTTCGATGCAAACAATCTTTGGCTGCTGCCGCATTTGCAATTGACAAATCCACAAGTATTACCATGGGCTGTGCTATGACGCTTTATGTGGAGCACGCCTTATTTGCCATTTTAGAGAAATCCAAAGTTACATTGACATCACAAAGAGCTTCAGCTTATGAAGTAATGATCTCTAACCATGCTACTAAAATAGTGAACCCAGCCACGTTTGTAGCTAATCCAGTAGAAGAAGGTGATCACGTGCATGACTGCTCAAATTATGTTGAATTTTATGATGATATACCTTGGGTGAAAGAAAATGCTCTAGCAGGAGGGGAGATTCCCTTTATTGATGGTTCTCTGAAAATTGACCAAACTAGTGGGGAGAGGCATTCAGGATCTGCAGTTGTCAGACACAGATTAAATGGTGAATTTGAGGTACTGGTGAGTGCAAGACTACCGTCCCAATTTTCAGCACAGGCAGCAGAATTAGTAGCGCTTATTGTTGCACTCAAGAAACACAAAGGTCAGGAAGTGACGGTTTACAGTGACTCTGCCTATGTGACATCAACCATGCACGCAGGGCTGTCATGCTGAAGAAGGAGGGGTTATCTCCATGCAGACGGCACTCCAGTGCAACATGCTTCTTTATTGGACAGGCTCATTAAGGCACTACAACTCCCAATAGCCACAGCAGTTGTAAAATGTGCAGCACATACTAAATGAACAGACTTTATCGCTTGCGGAAACAAAGCCGCAGATTTGTGAAAATGTTAAAGAAGTATTGAGTAGGAGTATGCTAGTGCAAGAAGGATTTCATAAATATGCTGTCAGTTATGCAACTAAAAGACTCAGGTTAGAGTCCCACAAGAGGAGCAGGAGTCATGGAAAAGTAGGGGGTGTTCTTTACCCCCCACAGAAGCATTATGGAGACAAGATATCACTGGAAAGCCAGTGATGCCAGAGGCATCATTGAAAGTCACACTCGAGCAGTTACATTACACTGCGCATATAACACAAGAAAGTCTTGCTGCCACCATTGCAGAAGACTGGTTTGTTCCCAATCTATTGGAACACGTTGCACAGTTAATGGTGAATTGCATCATGTGTCAGAAGTCTACAGCAGGGCATACACTGAGAACAATCAGATGAGTAATACCCAGTCTAAATGGCCTGTTTCAGCATTTGCATCTCGATTATGTCGATATGCTATCGACATGTAATGGATACAGGTATCTATTGGTGGTGTGGCCCTTTTCTCGATGGATCAAAACTGGCCCTTGTGCACACCCTGATTTCACTTGTGCAGCAAAGTTTTTAGTGCGTAAATTATTTCCAAGATGGGATGTGTGTGTGAAGTATTGAGGTCAGACAATGGGCTACATTTTGTCAATGAGCTGTTTGAACAAATGGGACTTTTATTGAGTATAAAACATACATTTTCTTCTGCTTATCATCCTCAAGCAAACAGAATATATGTGAGAGACTCAACGGCCTCCTAAAAGAGAGGATAGCTAAGATCAGATTAACTTTGAAAAGGGATGGCTATACTGCCTACCCCTAGGCCTGTATGCCCTTCGAAATCAGCCAGGTTCAGACTATCATCTTACACCCCATGAGTTTGTAACAGGGCTTCGTATGAGGACACCTCTTACGCCCCCATCTACAGTCAGGAGTGATGAGTGATGAGTGATGGAAGTGCATGGACTTTCAGAGAATTCCAAAGGCTAAAACGTACTTTCTAGAGATTCTTTGAAGAAGTAAAAATTGCATCAATACAATGCCTAAACGTTGGTTCCGGATTAGAAATTGGAAGAGAATTCAATCTCCAGATTCATTTTTGGGAAACTATTTAAAAAATAACATATGTTACCAACCGATGGCGATACACATCAGATTATAGTTGCAATTTTTGTGTTTATACTTCAATCATACCCAACTTTCGTTAGGAGAGATGTTAATAGGCACACCTTTCTTCATGACCGAAAAAATGGTCCAGAAGATTTCTGATTGTGATAATTGAGCAGATTGTGCAACTACGAATGTAAATTCAGCAGGTGTATTAAAATGATTCAGGAAGAAGATAATGTGGTTATAGATAGAGCATGAGTTAAACATGTATTGGTATGACACACAAAATGTTTTTCTAGATTTCTATGCCTAATATACATATGCCTGTGTATTTTCTTTTTGTTTCTATACCTTACATTTCAAAGTATTTATTATCCTAATGGTCCAACTGGAAAAACAACACCTGTGATTTTTCCTAGTATGAGTACAAATGATGATAATCTCTTTGACCTCTTTGGCCACGTCAAACAGCATAAGAGGAATGCAGAAGAAGATAACCAGGGGATAAATACCTATCTTGATAATTCAGCTGACCTGTGTAATAATATGTGGTACCAACACATGAGAAAGGTGGGGGAGAGCACATCTGATGAGAGCTGCTGCGTCTGCTCTCTCATATCCTATGCCATGAGTACAGTAAGAACCTTAATTTCAAAAGAGATGTCAGCGCAAGCTGCAAAGTGCCTCAGTCATCTAGCAGCATGTACTACTAGAGGACAGTTTCAAGGGAACCTGGGCAACTTTGTGATGGAGATCAAGACAGACATTTCCATACCAGGATTATTACATCAAGACAACACAAATGGAAAAGGAGCCTGGATGGACAGATAAGATGCTTGTGTAACCTTCTGCAGGACAAGACAAAGTGATTGTTGAAGAAATGAAGAGGATGAATTGGTCTGACATGACAGAAAGGGCTGGAATGTCTGGATGCTGGGAGTGTTCACAGCTGCTAATCTATGGACGAGTGAGTAAGACCAAAGGATGGGAAGATGGAATCATGTCCTGTGCAGTTTATCTGCTGAGGAAGGAAGCAGTGCACGAGGTACAGAAGGTGAATGATGAATGTCTAAAGTCATGGGCCAAGCGCTCTAAACTCCTGACATGGGTGGAAGATGAATCAGGCCCAGTGGCTGTAGTCCTATTGGTTAATGCGACACTGTGTTTTCGGAGCAAGGGAAAAAATTTGAGTTGGACAGAATAAAGGTGCAAAAACATAATTGACATTCTAGGAATGAGGAGAGGGACCGCTGTCCTAATTGATTGATATTGGACCTGTGGATCTAGAGCATATACGAAACTGCCCAGAAATTAGGTTGGAGTGTGTTCTTTGGTATACGTCCATGTTCCAGCATTGGTGATTCCTCAGAGTGATCTGAAAACTTAAGAATTTTCCAAAAGTGGATGAGCACCTGAGAAAAAGAAGGTCACTTGAACTCCAGCAGAGGAAGCGAGAGAATTATTTCTCACAAAAATCACTAAAGACTTATGAAGACATTCCTGATGAGCAGAAATTGTTCAGCAAGACTGCATTGATGCTGACATCCATGTTCATGCCTGGAATTCAAACAGCGGTGAATGCCAAATGGATACAGATCACTACTTGGGAGCTGATACAAACAATCAATGCCACTATAAAAGTATTTAATGCCATAAAAGAAGAGCTGAGGGCCATAAGATTGATGACCCTCCAGAATAAGTATGTCCTCGACATGATTAAAGCAATTGATGGAGGTATTTGCGCCAACATCAGGCCATCATGTTATACATTCGTACCATTTCACGCTGGCGAGAATGGGACTTTGACGGATGCTATATCAATGTTTACAGAACTACACATGAAAACGGAGGAGGAGACAGAGGCCATTGAAGATGACAGTTGGTTTTAACTCCTGTTTTCATGTGTTCCTTATTGGATGGCAAATTAATTTAACTTCCTTGGGGCAATATTGGTGATAATAATGTTTGCATTCTGTATCATAAGGATAATAATCGGACAATGCCAGAAAACGGCAAAGAAAGCAGTGGGAATGAAGATCATGATTGACACAAAGGATGAACCAAAAGATTATGTGCTGTCAGATAGTGCCATTAGAGATCATATTAAAGCAAGTATTGTGGCACCTGAAGGAACAAAATTCTGGTATCCAAAGGATCCTAAGAATTATGTGGGACGTTGGGTCTTCTGTACCCCAAGTGGAGAATGTAATTACATGACCTGGAGTGTGAATGAACACACAAAGAATGCGGGTACCCTGACGGGGCGATGAAGATATGGTTACCCATGAAACCCTGCTTCAAGAGAAGATACAAAGAAGCAGGAAAACCTGAGGAGGCGATCGAGGACTCGACCAGAGAGGGGAATGTAGAGGAGCATATGTATACAGACGCAGGAGATCCCTCTCCTCTACCTCCTTTGTATTTGAGACATGATACCGTGCCTTGCCTGACACCAGCTATCCTACCAATACCGCAGGGAGTATTTGGAAGAAAATATCCATTGAGACAAACGTATTGAATGTACCCACAACGTAATGACGGTCTGCAGGAAGAGATCCCTGAAGAAATATGAGAATGAACGAAGAAGACAGACTGATGACGTCACAAGAAAGTGTGCACGACGTCCCGAGATACTGAATGAAGATGATGAAAGGATCCTAGAGGACAAAAGACAAAGTAAAGAATCACATGAACATTAAGGTATAAAGGAAGACGATTACACGATAAAAAGATCTGCAGAAATCAGAAGCATGAAGAATGTACAGACGCTGAAATGCAAGATAGATCAAAGCCTTTTATAGGCTAGCTATAATTAGTGAATAGAATTCAGGTGAATTGTATTAGTCTGTGTAACGAAGAATCTTATAGCTTGAGACACCAATGAAATACGGTGTAGCTGATTTGTCTTAAAATGACACGTATGAAGAGGTAGGCATAAGTTGTCCACCTGATATTAGACAGCCAATAACAACCCTAGCTCCTATATGATAGGATATCTAGATGTCTCCCTTTACCAATCCCAACCTGTGATAGGTTTTTCACTATTGCCATATAGAATGACATCACTTTGATGCATAATGAAGTATATAAATTGTATTTTTTGTGGAAATCATTGAGAGACTAAGCGTACGCCCGTTGATGTTCGTTCTAAACTCCCTGTTTTAGATAAGTGTTAATAAAACAGTAACTTGCCATCTGCTAGAGTTTGTCCAGTTATTTGGTGTAATCCCATCCAGTAACAGATGCACGTTGCAAGGGCCATAGGCTCAAGCTGTTCAGAAATGGGCTATTGATTGTAGGCTATCGTTTGTCGATTTTAAGTAAAGTCCCCAATGTAGATTTGGCCAATAAACCTGCTATGTGTCAATGATCTTTCATATTGACCTCGTGCTCCCATTCCGTTAAAGTTTGTGTTCATATGAATGGATTTTAACCATTCTTCTCTTTGCTCTGGCCTCAGCATTTGTTCGACTGGCCATCAGCTTTCTCCTGCGCAAACTGCATCGTTGTCCGTCACATTTGCAGGGACCTTTAGTTGTTCAATTACCCAGCTATTTTCGTTCAGGTTTCTTATTTTTCTCAGATTAGGAAAACTGATGTCTTTGCCTAGGTCATTTTTTGAGGAAGTCGCCTCCTTGGTAGGGGATGCTGTAGTCCTCAAATATGTCCATTTGAACTGTGGGGATATCTGCAGGCCAGACGGAACGGCTGGGATCCGAAAGTGGCCATAATAGTGATTTTAGCTCTGTTGATGAGGAAGGAGGTAATCCAGCACAGGGACACTACTTTTATTCTAACGTCTCCCATTATCTTCAAAAAAAGCTCATGGCTAACAGTATTAACGCTGCCGAGATGTACAGAAGCATGGGAACACTCTCTGAGTTGCCCTCTGTACTGTTCTTTAGTGTGTCCCCTATTTAGCACAGGGTAGATTATGTGTCCTTTATTGGCTTAATGTAATGGTGTGCCTTGTGTTCCAGGATATTTGATTTTATGAAATCATGGATTTAGCTGTATATGAATATTTCCACTATTTTCCAGATGAAAGGAGTGTTGAGATTGGTGATAGATTTCATGGATCATTTTTTGTGGGTGTGGCTTGATGTAGGCTCATTTTAATAGTAGAGCGATGCTCCCGGTGTTTTTTGAGTTATTCAGGAATGGTAAAAAAGCAGGTGCCAGGTTGGTAAGATTCAAGTAGATTTCAAACAGATTAGGGGAGGTTCTTCATGAGATCTTGGAGAGTTGCACGAGTCGGTGATAGTGAAGAAGGGGCGCAAGGTGGCAAGCATTGGAGGCGTTGATTTCAGAGGTGAAGTCTCCTTGGCTGAGTAGGGAAGTGGTGGTCCTTTATTGGGTGAGTAATATCTTTTTGGTAAAGTGTGTAGCGATTCTATGACAAGACCGGAGGCGAGCATTATGCTTTATCTTCTTTAATTCTGCTTAACAACAGCTTTTCAAATCTTTACTTTTCATCATTTTTTTTTTTTGTGTGTGGCCAACTGGCACTAAAGTATAAAGAAAAACAAAATACATTGAAAAAACACAGAGGTGTATCTACTACATTTCCCATGATTCTTTGACTCCCTGGTAGTCCTAGCCTCCATCCTATCCTCCAATGAGATGCACTCCCTTGGTATAAATGTCCCTCTGACTAGGTGCCTTCCTCTTCTTTTTTGCTGCTCTCGACAGCTAAGTACCCCATTTACTTTCTTGCTAATCTCATAGAGGATATTTATGAGTAATTGTCATGAGTGCAGCATATCCACCACTGTGCTTACTCCAGCCTTATGACAGGATGTATTATTTAAATATATTTGAGTATATTTGAGTATATTTAATTATATCTCATTAGATTTACTTATATTTACTTATATTCAATTTACGAATACAGCGCATACATTTTAACGATCCGAACGCAGTCACGGATTGTTTATAGGTGATTTTTTGGGCCCGCGGGCGATCTCGCTTGCTTCAGGGCCTCAGGGGACATCACGTGAGGGCGGATGTTCCCGCGGCCTGTAGCGATTACTACAGCCTGACAGGAATGCCTCAGCGTACTGAAAGAGTTTGGGCATGCGCATTGCGATCTCCTTCCATAAGTTTCGCTATCATGCAGGAAAGCAAACGTTCGGCCGCTCTGGAGAGTATTACACGGCCAATTAAACACATCTCCTCACGTTTTGGCAGCGTTTCCACTATTCTGATGAGGCTGAACCCGATCTAAGGTAAAATAAAAAGAAATAATTTCCGAAACGCTGACCTGCTTTAAAAGTACACGCAGGTCAACACAGCAAACTTACAGGGCCTGAAGCTGCTCTTCCCCTATCTGTAAGCCACAGACATGACCTCTGATAGACCAGAGGAATACTGGTGCGACTACAGCGACCAGGAGCCAGAACCCCTGGAAGAGGAATTCGACCTCTCACAGATCTTCAAGAGAGTGCTGGGTGACTCTCAAATTAAAGCAGTGGTGCAGGGAATGCAGCCTATACAGGACAGACTACAAGTCCTAGAGGAGATTTTGGGCACCACAGCTGGTACACAGGATGACCCAGGTGAGGGGACCTCCACTAGACAGCCTCTAGAAGATACACCAAGGGGGAGTAAAGCGACCCGGAAGAGGAAGCACTCTTCTACCCCCCTGGGCAAGGACATGGGGAAGGATGAAAAGCCCCAAGAGGCAGCTGATTCATTCAAGAGACTAAAGTATGCTTTCTTCTCAAAGACTTCAGCTCGTACCCACTACCCCAGGGGCTGATAATCCAGGGAACACACTCTCTTCCTCAGAAGAGTATGGCCAGGAGAAGGGTCAAGACGAAGGCGACAGCCTCGACATGGAGGAGAGTAGAGAGCCAGTTATAGATGCCAGCTCAGTGGAGGGTACCCCGGAGGACACATCAGACATGTTTGAGCCAGAGGCGATAAGACATCCCAGATCCACAGAGTGGACCCCGTCACCTAGAGTGGCGATTTATATGGCTCAGAGAATCCGGAGACCTTTAGACAAGGAAACCAGGTTCCGCCTTAGAGCAGAATGTCCAAGACCCCAACTCTCAAGCAAAGTAGCTGAGACGCCAGAGATGGATCCTGAAATGCTAACCTTCATTACAAAGGCTAACAAAGATGCTCGGCGAGGCATGGATAGGTCATGGAGGTCTTGTCAAGACAAGATTCTTGACCTGGCAGGTCCCATCCCTAAAATCATGGACCTGGCCGAGAGGTCCAAAGACACCGGCGAGCCTGCAGATCCATTAATACTAGCAGGATGGGCCCAGAGAGCCGTCTGCTTGCTCGGGAGCACGAATAGCGCAATATTGGCAGAGAGGAGAGGATCTATGTTATTGAAGATCGATAACAAGCTGGGGGTCCTAGCTTCTTATGAGGCGGGCGAAGGTGGCCTAGGTCTACTCTTTGGCAACATGTTCGTCAAGGAAATGAATACATTTGTGGGGACCTACACGGCGCTTGGGAAAGCGCAATCCTCTATAAGGAAAGTCTTTCCCAGTTGGGTTTTTGCAGGGGCCAGCCGTTTTAGAGGTCGCTCGTCCGGCCGCTATAACGCCAACAGATTCCCAGTACTGGGAATCCCGGCAACAAGACTCCTTCTTCCCCATTCGAGGTAGAGGATTCAGGGGACGCCAAGGCAGAGGATACTACAGGCAGAACAACCCCACAGGTGAGAGAAAGTTCAGTTATATACCCCCCAGTAGGTGGGAGAACCTTGCTTTTTATACACAATTGGCGTGAGCTTTCATCAGACGCTTGGGTACTGCAAACAGCGCAGGGCTTCCATCTAGATTTCATGGCAGAGCCTCAGCAAATAGCAGCCCCGCGCCGCATACAAACTTCCTTAGCAGAAAAGCAACTCCTAGAGGCAGAGATTTGCGATTTAGCACGCAAACAAGCCATAGAGAGAGCCCAGCCCGCCATTCCAGTTTCCTCAGCAACATATTCCTAGTCCATCGGAAAGGAAAGGTGCCTCCAGTTACCAATCTAAAGGAGCTAAACAGTTGGCTCATTTACAGGCATTTCAAGATGGAGGGAATCCATCTACTCGCGGACCTCCTCAGAAAAGACGATTGGTTGGCCCGCCTAGATTTAAAGGACGCCTACCTCACAATACCTATAGCCCCACAGTTCTGAACATACCTGCAGTTCGAGTGGGAGGGAGAGATCTGGCAGTTCAAAACTCTTCCGTTCAGACTAGCCTCAGCCCCCTGAGCCTTTACGAAACTCTTGAGGCCTCTGGTGATGGTCCTGAGGAATCAGGGTATTCGGATGATCATCTACCTAGACGACATCCTACTCATGGCAGAGGACAGGGAGAGATTGCAGAGTCAAGTGCAATACGCAACATCCCTCATTGCAAGTCTAGGATTTCTGGTCAGCACCGAGAAATCAGTATTGACGCCCTCCAGGAGAATAGAATTCCTAGGCTTCACTATAGACACCAGGAAGGCCACATTGGAACTTCCGCCGGCCAAGATAAGGGCGAAAAAGAAGGACCAGAGAGCAGCTCTGAGGAAAACGGTTATATCGCTTCGGAATCTAGCCAGGATAGTTGGAATGCTAGTAGCATCTATCCAAGCGATCTTTCCCGGTCCCTTGCATTACCGAGGTCTACAGAGACTCAAAATCAAATATCTACAGAGGGGTTGGAGATACCATCGGCTAGTGCCGCTGGCCGAGGACAGCAGGACAGAGCTCAGATGGTGGCTTCACAATATGGAAGCCTGGAACGGCCGTGCAATTTTTGAAGACCTTCCAGAGCTCATAATAGAATCCAGCGCCAGCAGATCAGGATGGGGAGCCAGGTGCGGAAGCACAGAAACAGGAGGAAAATGGTCACAGGAGGAGTTAACTCTACACATCAATTGCCTGGAACTACTAGCAAGTTCCTTCGCGGTCAGAGCTTTCACGAAGGACAGAGCGAGATGTTGCATCCTATTAAGAATGGACAACATATCGGCCGTGAGGTATATCAACAAGCTAGGGGGCACGAAATCCAAAATGCTTGCAGAATTAGCCACGGATTTCTGGCGCTCCTGTTTGGAGAGGGAAGTAGAAGTCAGAGCCGAATATCTTCCGGGAGTGAGGAACACAGTGGCAGACTGGAACTTCCGATATTTAGTAGATTCCAGCGACTGGACGCTATACAGTTCAGTCTTCGGCAAGCTACAACAAAAGGGGGGGCCCCTGCATACGGATCTTTTCCCCTCCAGGCTGAATGCTCGACTACCCAGTTACTTCAGCTGGAGGCTGGATCCGGGAGCAATAGGTACAGACGCTTTCCTTCACCACTGGGGAGGTCACACACATTACACATTTCCCCCATTCACGATGCGGGCGAGGGCACTAGCCAAGGTGCGCAGAGACAGAGCGGAAGTGGTCATAGTGACACCGGAATTGAGATCGCAAGTGTGGTTTCCAGTTCTGATGGAACTTTCCACGGATTTCCCCCAGGGGATTTCTCACAGGCAGGATCTGCTATTAGATCCGACAGGAATGTCTCACCCACTGATTCTGAACCAGATACTAACCCAAATAGCATGCATAGTTTCAGGCACAAATGGTGCTTGCCAGGACTTTCAGAGGAGGCTACAGAGCTCATCAAGGTATCATGGGCTCCCTCCACCATCAGGAGCTATATTTCCGCATGGCAGGCCTGGGATTTAGGGTGCAGTGAAAGGAGTCTTTCTCCCATTTCAGCCCTTATAGTACAGTTAGTGAACTTCTTGGCATCTCTGACCACTGGGGGGAGGGCTTTCAGAACAGTATGAGTGTACAGGTCGGCTATATCAACAGGACACGAGTTAGTGGACGGAGTACCGATAGGAGAACACCCAGCAGTAACTAGACTGTTAAAGGGGATAAAGGTTAGTAAGCCACCGAGACCAAAGTATTCCTTCCTATGGGACGTTAATAAGATACTCTACCTTTTTGAACAATGGCCCACAAATGACCTACTATCGAAGAGACAACTCTCTGGGAAGCTGGCTACACTTCTATGTGTGGTATCCTGCAGGAGAGTGTCAGACGTCAGAGCGCTAGAGGAAGATAGAAAGATTTTGTATCCGGAGGGGGTAGCATTTAATATAGCGCAGCGTATTAAGACCAACTCCAAAATGATTACCTACCCCTACTTTCCAGGCAATAGCAAACTCTGCGTAGCGCAATGCATAAAGGCGTATGAAGCAGCAACAGCAGACATAAGGCCTAGAAATGTGACACAACTACTGATAGCGCGCAGAAGTCCATATAAAGCGGTTGCCCCAGCTACCATTTCAAGATGGGTAAAAGAAGTGATGGACAGCGCAGGTATAGACATTTCTGTGTTTGGAGCTCACTCGACCAGAGGAGCTATGGCTTCAGGAGCTTTTGTAGCAGGAGTTCCACTGCAGGAGATCATGAAGGAATCAGACTGGTCCACTGATTCTGTCTTCAGAACTTTCTACTTTAAGCCAGTACACAATATTGCAGGAGCAGTGATACAAAGCTTTGAACAAGCATAATGCTCGCCTCTGGTCTTGTCCAAGAATGAAGATTGCCAAAGCGCATAGCGCAGGAAGTCTTGATTTTATTAAAGACACGGAGGCGAGCATTATCCCTCCCTGGAGGAATTTGAGGGCAGCAAGAGTTGGCAATGCAGCCAGCAAGGTAATCATGCAGAGATTTTGACTGAATGAACAATGGAGCAGAGTCTAGCAATGATGAAAGTATAATTGTGTTATGTGGTTTACAGTAAATTCCTCTCCCCCCCCCTCTTACAACTGTGATCTCTTTCCAAATAGGAGAGGACCAGAAGAATCCTCGGGAGTAACCAGCTAACGCACCAACTGTGAAGCTCTAGGATCGAGGCAGAATAGGAAATACAGCGAGTTCAATTGTGAGACTGTTACTGGACTGTTATTAAAGTTACCAAGTTCGAAAACAAGCAAAGAAGAGGAAGGCACCTAGTCAGAGGGACATTTATACCAAGGGAGTGCATCTCATTGGAGGATAGAATGGAGGCTAGGACTACCAGGGAGCCAAAGACTCATAGGAAATGTAGTAGATACACCTCTGTGTTTTTTCAATGTATTTTGTTTTTCTTTATACTTTAGTGCCAGTTGGCCACACACAAAAAAAAAATATGATGAAAAGTAAAGATTTGAAAAGTTGTTGTTAAGCAGAATTAAAGAAGATAAAGCATAATGCTAGCCTCTGTGTCTTTAATAGAATCAAGACTTCCTGCGCCATGCGCTTTGGCAATCTTCATTCTATTGCATAGTTCTTGGGTTGGTACTAGTGTTTTGCTGTAGGCTGTCAGGTTTTAAAATGGTTTGATCATCTTTAACATTTTCCTTTGGCTGTGTTGTGCTGTTTCAAGTCATCTGGAGTCATTTGCTTTCTTCTGCAGTGTAGAAACATAGCTGTTTGTGGCAGGCAAATCTGTCTGGTTGTAAGTTGTGTTTCCTCCAAATGTTCTCCAATTTTCATTTCTCTTTCTTCATGCAGTGTCGTTTTGGTGTGTACCATTTCACAAAATTATTCTAATGTGAGTTCTTGAAAGGTTCTTTTGGAGCAATCTTTTCTAAAGTTGATTTCATCCAGTTATTAGGGGTGTGGAGTTGTTCAAAAAATAATTTTTGATGGGTCTGATGTGATGGTTGGTTTCTTTGATTCCAGTATTTCTGATAATGTGTTGGCATGTCCTTCTTTTCAGGGTCTGGATAAGGTCAGAGGATGTAAGGATGGTTCTTATTTATTTATTTAATTAATTGTTTTTTTCATAGCGCGCCTGATACCGTACTTGACTTCTACGTGCAGATCCGGGATTCGAACCTCTGTTGCTCTGCATTGCCCCTGCGCTATCCTCTGTTCCTCCTGCATGCAGTGGAACTTCTGTGAAGCTTGTGAACCGAACAGATATGTGGTTTCCCAGGGGAGGTGGACATGGGAGCAGACTGTGACAATGTTCTCATTATAGAATATACCATTTCGTATATGCCCCACTATGTGGATAGTACGCTTTCCCAGTTTTTGCGATGTTGTGTAGTGAGGTTTACAGTGAGGAATGTCATCATCGGATCGTCTTCCTTCTCAAGCCTGATCTTGGAGTTGCTGGTATTGTCAGATGTTGACGGTCCAGTCTATGGCTAGGTTGGCGGCTGCATCAGTGAGTTTCTCTGCAAAAGATGGACTGTAATAACTTATGGTCGTCTGTATGTGAGAAGGATGGTTAGCAAAGAGGTGTTAGAGACCGAGCATATCATTGTGAGTGACTCACAATCTGGGATGTTGTCGACAGATGGTCGTACACTTTTGATCAAATCAACCAATTTCATATACATATAGATGCATACCAGGGTCAAGGATGAGGGGGTGGGGTAGTCAGGGGGGCATAGGAAAGACACCCCATAATAAAGAAAATGGTTGAATTATGGTCGATCAAAAGTGCAAGTCCAAATTGAAGACATGTAGAACCCTGATCATCCCCATTAGGATGACACAAGCATAGTTACCCCTAGCTCTGCCATTAACCAGAGGCTGCCCAATATTGGTGCCAGAATGTAGGGGCCTACTTCTGAATGATCAAGGGCAGCCCCATGTGTTACATGTAACAGGTTTTCTTACCCGTAGGGTCAGTTGTTCCCCAGAAGGAATTTCAGACATGGCTTCAAAATATATCAGCCAATCAAGGGCTCCAGCAAGATTAAGGCTTACTGGAGCACCTAAAAGTCCTTGGTCTGGATTCAGAGGCCCAACAAAGGCGGGCGGATCCCTTTCGGCTGGATATTATCCTGGTGGTAAAAGTTTTGGCTGGACTTGCCACACCTTCCGCTTATCGGACAGCAAATTAAATGTATACTGATCTGACATCTCTTCATTCCATGGCCCCATTAGATGTCTGAGCTGTTGGTTCCCAGCCATTGATTTGTCGATTACTTAAGGGTATTGGAGTTTTTATTCTTTCCGAACCTAGATACCTGGGGATGTTCATTTGGTGCTGTATTTAAGAGTTGGCTGGATAATCGGGGTTTGTTCCTGCAGATGGCATAAAAAAAACAGGTTATATGTTGAGAAGGGTCGGTGGGTATTTTACTCCTGAATGAGTGTGCTTCAGAAAAAACACATAGGATGGAGACAGGGTTGTCTTTGATTGAGTTTCCTTGCTTTCAGAACATTCCTACTCTCTGTGCGGGGCGATGTTTGAGGAAATATGAAGACTGTGCGATTCATTCGAGAATGTCCAATGATCCGTTTATCGCATTCCGTAAACCTATCACACTGTTTATTCTCCCATTCTTGCTAGGTGGGTTAGATGGGGTGTGTTTTGGCTGGTATTGATCTTTCAGAGTTTCAGGCCCATTTAACCAGAGATGCTGCAGCGTCCAAGGTCTTTTTGGTTTCATGCTTGGTTGGAGGACATTCTCTGATTGGCTGAGTAGTTTCAGGAACAGGCTTCTCATATCTTTTATTGCAAGCCTACTGTTCAATCTTCTTCCCCTGGTTCTGAAACGTTGCACTTGCATAACAGGAACATGTTGTGCTATGCAACAGACTTTGGTTTGCTTCTAGTTATTTAAGAAAGAGATTTGAGATTCTGTTAATGTCACGGAGGCAATTATTATCCCACCCTCCTGATGCTACCCAACTCCTTTGTCTTCTTACAAAGATTTTCTCAGAGCAGCACTTATTTTGAGAGGAACGATGAAGAAGATGGATCAATATAACAAGATGGAGTGACAGCTTTTGAGAGTGTTGTCTGCGGATGGACAGCGGTGAAAAGAGAAAGAACGCTCAGGTGGAGTGAACTGAAAGGAGGAAGAACATCATTGGTGAACAGTGACTAGAACTCAAAAGAGAAGGTTGCATGTATCACTTTCCTGATGATGTTATACGTAGAAGGAAAATAGAAATGCATAATGCTCATCTCTGTGTGGTAAATAGAATCCAGACTCTACTGTATGAATTACTAGTGGAAAATGAAATTATAGATGGTTCAGACGGGAGCGAGCTAGTAAGATGGTGCCTGTATAATTTAGAGAAGAGGAGAAAGAGAGGAGAGAGGACAGAAATAGCACACAGAAGCAGATTAGAAAAAGCAAGACTATTACAGTGGATGTGTGGGTCTAGAACATGAGATGCTGAAGTTAGACATATCATGTGATGGTCAGGAGTAAGATGGCGGCATTCTTCACAGTCTGGTAAGTGCATGGAACTCCAACCCAGAGAGAATGATGGCGACACAATCAGGGAGGGAATGTAAAATGCCCCTGAGAGAAACAGAACAGCAGTCCTAGTGTAAGAGCAATGACAGACCTCCAAAATACGAATGAATGGTTTGCAGTGTCATCCCAGGCAGGGACATGGGCGGAGCAGCCAGACCTGTCATTCCTTACCCATGTATTTAGGAACATACCCATTGGTACTTTACCTGCTCAGGTCCCATAACATTCAGTGCCACGTATACATAGTGGCCAAGGAGCCCCCGGTCATATCTGCAGAACACTATTATTACTCTACTAGTGTATCTTTGTAGCTAACATACGTATCAGCTCTGCCCAGCAGACTTCAACTGCTTTTTTTGTGAAGCCATCATATAAAGCAATACTATATATGCTTAACTTCCATAGAATCCCAAACTCTATGTGCATTACCCACAAAAGCCGTTCCATTGGATGCATAGCTGTTGGGGCATTACCCTGCGTCAGGCCTCCTGCACTGTACGTTCCCTGGTGCAATACCAGTAGTGGCCTCGTGGGGGGGCCGGGTGGGGCGAAGGGGATAGCCCCTGGTGACTGGTTAGAAGGAGCTGACAGCACTCGAAAAAGAATGCTAGAATGGCATTATTAACCTTGAAGAAGGTCATTAACACTAACTGTTGTACATAAACCTCCATGTGCCCTCGACCATGCCTCAGGTCCATAAATCCGGTGAGGATCAACCTCATTTCCTGTGCCGCAGTTGCATACTTGCAGCGGGCAGCAGGCAGAATCCATATTCCATAGGGCCAAACAGGGATTCTGCTGAGAGTGGGGGGAGGGGGGCCTGAGGGGGCTATAGCCCCGGGTCTTTTGGTTGTAGCCCTAGAAAGAATCTCAGCGGATACAACCGAAAAGGCTAGCTAGCCCTGACAGTCCCGACATGAGTGTAGCCCCGGATCTTTTCCAGACCTAGCAACACCCCTGGGGCCAAAGCACAGTTTCCGGGTAACCTGCTCACTATAATAACACTCTTCTGGGCCAACAAGGTTCCTGGACTGGTAGAGGGAGTTAACATTAGTGAGGTGGGCCCTCCTGGTCGTTTGTGTGGCGCGCGCGAGCAATTGTGTGTATGCGTGTGTGTGTTTTTGGCGCATGCGAGAGGGCGTCTGTGTGTGTATCGAGGGGGGGCAGGTATGTGTGGTACTTGCACACATGAATATGTGTGTGTGGCTGTGCGTAAATGAACAGCATGGGGGATCCAGTTTACGGAGGATGTTATGCCACGCTGAACTCTCTTGTGCATAGGTTGCACTGCACAGCATAGTTGTGCAACAAAACTGCAAATCTCAACACCCCCACTGAACTACTGTACAATCGTGCTTCTATAGCACTGAGTCTCGAAGTTTCCCCATCTTTCCCAGTTCCCAGCAAGCAGGAAAACAAATTCTATCCACAAACCGAATTATGCAACTGCGTGGAAAGGGTAACGGATGACAAACATATCATTATGGGCAAAATATACAGCGAGTGCTCCAGCCAGACAACACGGCAGACCAGAGGTTGAATCGACACTTTGATAGAGCAACAGTCCGCCTTCTGTTGGGTGGCTTGTGTTTAAACTGGGAGAACGTGTTGTCCCCTGACATATTTACAGTTTTCTCTTAAAAACACCTCAGGGGAGCTGCTGAGGCACATACACCAATGGAAGACACGGATAGCGTGGAGGTGAGACATTGCCTGGGTTCGTTTTTCCATTTCACAGCTGAACTCTGCAGGCTTAACACATAGGGCCTGATTCATAGAAGTGTTTTATAATGGCTCAATCTCATAGGGAAACGTTCTGTGAATCAGGCCCTTAGCCTCAAGGCAAGACAAGGGAGGGAGGATAGAAGGAGGACAAAACAAAGATCTCACTAGGCTTTGTGACATTCAGATTGCGTAAGTGTGGAGGTGAAAGGGGGAGAAGTGGCAGGGGGGAATGGGTAGGGGAGAGTGCAAAGTAACTTATAAGTGCTGCCGGGAGGTGGCTCATAAGTTCAGAGGGTCAGGGGACTGTAGGGTTGCAGATACAGTCCCGTAAGTGGTTGGGAGGCCTGGAGGCAGTGCAAGGGCAACTGGTCGCGCAGGAGCCTGGTCCTGTAAGTTCAGTGGGTGGCCACTTAACCAGTATGCGCCGCAGACAGGGGCATCAGCAAGGGAGAGAGAAAGCAGAAGCGAAAAGGAAGGTCTTGAGTTGCTTCCAGAACCTTAGATGGTCCTGCTCAAGTTTGAGAGAGGCAGGGTGGCTGTTCGTAAGGGAGGACCCAGCTCTACCCCGCACTCTCTTCTCTGCCTGGAGAAGTGTCTGACCCTCAGAGATGTCTGACTGAGGTGGATGAGCGAAGGTCTCGAGAAGGAAGATGCTTGGGAAGAGAAAGTTGGAGGTAGTGTGGTCCCCAGCCTCAGAAAGCCTTGTGGGCGATGCAGAGGGTCTTGACCTTGGTCCTCGCCGCCACAGGGAGCAAGCAATTGCACACATGATGAAAAGCAGGATTTCTCTTACCAAAGTTACTCGAACAGTAATTGCTCTCCAGGGTCCCGCTTCTTTTGCATTTCTGATGGCAAGGGATGGCAGTCGGTTTCATAGCTTGAAAATCAGAGAAAAGCACACACATTTATAAAATATACATAAGTCATCACCAAGCATTAAAAAAATAGCATATGCAAAATATGGCGATATTGCACACTATTTATGAAAATCCATCTACATCTATACGTACTTAAATATCAACGAGACGTATAGTGGCCCGGTAATCAACTGACATTCACAGTAAAATAAATTGCATGAAATGTATGTTGAGAAGCCATGATCAGAATCCTCTCGTGGCAGCACACTCTACACAAATGTCCTATTATGTTAATCTGATCTTGATTGGCTGCATGCCAATTGTTCCAATCCTCGGCTGCACCATCTCTAAAGTAGCTTTCACATAGGCCAGGCAAAGGATGCTCATGCAACAGTCCGTGGCTTACCTCCCCATTTGTGATTGCAGAGAAATTCCTGCACCCTCGTTCAACCATCCTTGAGTCCAGTCCAAGACGGATTTAAGTTCTATTTGGGCCCCAATTGAGTCCATACCCAACTCCGCTCTTACAGGTGCATCTAGAGTGGGTTTCAATTCAAAATTTGATAGTTTGGCTTATATTACCAAGGTCACCCTGTCTAAAGGTATACTTTTGCATTGTGAGCATCTCTCCTTCCACCATGAATTGCTCCTGATAGCAACACTGTTTAATGAGTTCAGTTGAAATCCTCTTTTTTTATTTTTTTACTTTTCTTTATTGGCACGAGGAAAGAGCAGGCAAACATAACGAATAATATTACAAATAGTTGAATGGCATTGCATACGGGGGGACAGAAAAGGGCAGACGGAATCTCAAGCAGTTCAAAGCCATTCAAGGAAACGCAGGGGCTATGAGTCTGACACGGGAGAGGAGAGCAGTCCAATATCATCTTTACTGTTCACAGCTCTGCAAAAGTCGACCCATATATTCTTGGGGCGAGAGGTCATGGGGAGAGTATTAATATAGTCTTCTTTGCATATCTGAGTCAAGGTGAGGGCCTTCAGCCACATTTCGAAAGAGGGAGGGGAGCGGCGCTTCCAACACTGTAGTATACATTTTTTGGCGACCATAGTCCCGATGTTCAGGAACTTGGACGCCCTGCTCACCTCAGGCCCATCCCATAGCCCGAACAGAGCGGCCAGTGGGTCAGGTGTGATGTGGATCCCAGTTATTTCAGCAAGGGCCTCCATGATGGCTTTCCAATATGGGCCCAGCGCATCACATGACCAGAACATGTGGATGTGGTCTGCTTCCATGGATTTACATCTTGGGCAAGTATGGGTCTGGCTGTGCGCAAATTTCCCCACCCTATGCGGAGTGTAATATAGGCGATTCAGGAGCTTGTATTGTATGCACCGAAACCTAGCATTTAGGGAGACCTTACATGTGTGCATGCACATTTTACCCCACATGGCATCGGTGATAGTCAGGCCCAGTTCGCTATTCCATGCTTCCCGGGTCGGCGGAGAGGTGTTACCCAATTTTCCAAGCAGCATTTTGTATAGGGAGGATGTTACGCCTTTCACCCCAGCCGAGTTGGTTATAAAGTGAATTTCAGGTGAATATGAGGGTTCATTGGGGATGGAGGGCCACATGGTGCAGATCGCCGCCCTCAATCTGAAATATGAAATCATCTTTTTAAGCAATAACGTATAATGGGATAAAACGCAGTGGGGGTCGCATCCGTCGCAGAGTATAACGCATATGTAAAAAATGCATGCATAAAAAAGGTTATGCATGCTTTTTGATCTACTCCACATTTTCAATCATTTGTATGGCAGACAGGATGCACCAGTGGAGTAACTTTGCTGAAAATGTTGGTGGGCGGGGACATGCCATCTAAATGAAAGGGACCCCTGCCAAATGGGTGGAACAAAATGGTGTGCCACAAAAGTTGGGAGGGGGACAGCCACCCTTGCCCCCACCCCCCTAAGATTACACCCATGTGGGGCACGTAAAGGAATTACTGTTTCCCTCAGCACCATCATCCACACCATACACACAAGCATGCATTTACCCCAGCATGATATGTTCATTTTGGCTCAAATGATTTGGATGCCTATGGAACCAGCCTGCTTTTACGCCAGCTAAAAGCCTGCAGATTCCATAGGAATCCATTGGAAATGCCGCCGGCCGCGCGTAAACAGTCAGCAGCATTGACTTAATTTGCAGTACGAAGTGCAAAAACCAAGGTGCACAGGGGATTACACCTGAATTAGCAACTTTGTTTTGCACTTCATAGTGAAATTGACTAAAAATGCATGGATGGAATCTGTTTGCACCCAAGTCCGAACATAACAGCTGGCCTCTGCATAATTTATGGAGGCCTGCGAAGCGAGCCACAACGTGCATTATCTACAGAAAAAAATATAAAATGCAGTTTTCTTTTCACAAATTTTAAAATACATTACACGTACCATATTCTTTACTTTGCATTGATGTTTCACTCTTAACAATAAATGTGACATAAGAACACACATAGCTTTTGAAGTCTGGGATGGGGCCGAGGCGAGTGGCATATGAGCCACCGGGCCAGAGGTTAGTGATGCCATCACCTAGCCCCGACCTAAAAGATCGTATGGAATACTTGTAGGGGAGAAGAAAGATATATGGCATGAAGTCCACCCCAATCTGAAAATCCTACTATGTTTGCGGCCCAGGCTCATCCCAGATGTTTGCCAGAACTGCAGCTCTTTGGGAACACAGGGCTTCACAATGAGTTTTCTGTTAAAATACCCAGAAACGTCAAATGCAGTAATTTCCATTACCGCCTGCGGTGATGTGAGGCACACTGCACGTTTCAGACTTTACTGGCAGGCATGCACTAAAGGCAGCTACCGTATGCGATAATATCTGCATTCAGCCATGCGATTAAACTGGATAGGCATCATCGCATGTAGAAATGCCATTAACGGACGAGGAACTATCGTATTGGCATAATGGACCTAAAAACATTTGACCTAAAACATTTGATCAAATTCTTTTGACCTTTATTTCGGTCAAATTTAATTAAATATATATATGGGGTGAGTAAGGGTATAGATTAGGTTGAGGGGAAGTGGAGGTGGGTTGCAGGGGGTCTCCCCCCTCATTTTAGACTGAAAAAAAGGTCAAACAAATTCGATCAAATGTGATTAGGCCAAATGTTTTAGGTCAAATAGACCCAAACCGGAAATATCACACATGTGCAGGATAAGACTGCACGCAGCAGCAATTGCAGCACAGACTCCAGCCTGTATCTTTGGATCCAAACTCCAGCTAGCCCATATGCGCACTGGGCATGATCCAGGGGACAGAACAAGTGTTAAAAGCCGGGATGAGTGGCAGCGGAAAACCCAAATTCACTGACCAGGAGCTCACTCTTCTGGCAGAGGAGGTTGCCAAGGAGGCCCCCTGGCCGGTGGGCACTCAGATTGCCGAAGCACCCCCAGCAAGCATCCATTACCACCTGCATCAGCTGATTTTCTCCCTTCGACCAGCATGAACCTGGTTGGGCTGGTGGTCCTAAATGACCCTCCTTCAACTTCAGGAAAGCTACTAGACATAACGATTAACATATCTCTGCTTTCCACCAGCAGGAGCTTGGTTAGGCAGTGCCTATATGACTCTGCCATTCGACTCTGCCTATTTGACTCGGCCTATTCGGACACTTGAACTCTTTCAATGTCTGTAAACTTAGCAATTTGTTTGAGCCTGCAGAACCCATCCCAAGACACTCTTCCACATATATAATAATCAAGTCTTACGATTGTAGTCTGATTGTTATCCTACCATATTTTCAGGACCTTGGTTGGGCTTGGTGCCTTCCAGTTTTCCCTCTGTCACAACATTCAGGTTGTTTGGACGTATGGGCCGCATTATTCCACACATGGCTGCCCCTTGTGATGAGGGGCCCCATCTCTCCCAGCTGCTCCATCATCTTGGCGCCTTTTGCAACAGTTCATTCTATTTCTGCTGGCTTCGAAGACCACTGTTTTCACATTCTGTTTATTATGTTCGTTACAAGCCTGTGGCTCCAATGCCCCCCCATGCCCCAACATCAGTGCCAGCTGTCTAGCAATGTTGCCACTACCCAGTTTTGCCAAGAGTGGAAAGATCCAGCTGTATCATTGTCCGCCTGCCAGGAATTCAGCAGGTACCTCTGACTTTGTCCATGCATTTACCCCACACAGTATCACTGTTCATGGCTATATCGTTCCCATTGAATTAACATTTAAAGTCATTGTGGATGTGAAGCAGGTCCCTGTATGAGGGGTCCCTTATGAACAACCCCCTGCCCCTCCAGCCCCCACTCCCCTCCCCCGCCCGACCCTAAGGCTTCTAAAGATCAAACATTCTATGGAATACACTAAAAGGGTCAAGGAACTTAAACTCCAAGCCAAATACTCAACATCCACAATAATAACCCAACATCATGGAAGTGGTACACAAATGGTTTCTAAATTAAGTCAGATAGCTGAGCTTTCAAGCCAAGCTCGAAACAGCAGCAAACAACATAGTTGGAGACTTTGCTGAGAGTAGGAGGTTACGCCAACAGAGCAGCAGACAACGTTCTTGAAACCAGAGAATGCAGCTGACATGGGTGGTCAACCTTCTGCTCCAGAGCTAGTAACAAAGAAACATTTCTTCTGCCCTTCTAAGGGCTGATAATCCTAGGTCAGCTCGTCCACCTACCCAGGGCCCCTACCAGGACATAGCTTCATTGTGTCCTATGGGGCTAGAGGCCGCTGGGGTAAACCAGAGGGACTTGCTCCCCTCCCCTCAGCAAGGTGGTCACAGGGAATGTGCGGACACAGAAAGGGCTGCTGGCCATGGTGTCACCACAAGAACAGTTCTTTCCTGTTTGCCATGGATTCTGTCACCTACATGTGAGGAAGGATTCAGCATGTGAAATGGTGAACAGATCCAAGCCAAAGGACAAACGGAAACCCAAGGGAAGGCTAGTTTCTTCTCCAAAAGCACACTGGTCAAGCAAGCAGTTATCAACTGAATATTATATATATATACACACACACACACACACTCTCTCTCTTTTACTTCCTTCACCACTTGTGTAAAATCCACGACTATGGCACGTCTGGGCCCCTCCGTTGCAGATCACACAGTCACACTGCATGGTTCTCAGGCAGCGCTCTACCCCATGCTATTCATGTGGACTAGCTAGCTCATTGAGTTCTTGAGCTAGACTGTCCAAGAGGGGTTACCCTCTGCTGTGGGCAAAGCCCATCATACCCACTTATGCCTGGGTGTGAGATACTCTTGTACAGCACAATCAACCTAGCCAGCCCAGCCTCCCTGCATTCTAATATGCACACCTGACGTTGACATGATGATGCAGATAGAAACAACAACCTAGAATAGAAAAGTGTCTGTGGCGTAGAATAGAAGGTGACACTTTAGCATTACATAGTGTAGGCATATGGGCGGGTACATATGAGGCACACACGTACCCATTCATTTATTATTATGATAGGTTATTTATAACTCGCTTAATACCGCAAAGGTTTCTAAACGCTGACCCGGGATTCGAACCTGTGTCATGTTGTTCCCATCAGGATTCGAACCTGTGTCATGTTGCTCCCAAGACGAACGCGTTGCCACTGAGCTATACTGGTGCCAATGGTGGGATTCATGGCAGGGAGCATTCCGGTTCAGGGTAACTCTATTTGCGTGCCTCAAGGTCTGTGCTCTGTTGCTTAGCTTCAGTCCTGGCAAGTGCTTCCCGAGAAGAATGGAGGCCCAGTTGAGCACTGGGGAGCATGGCCCGCTTCACTGGACATCACTGCATTGACACTACCTT
Organism: Ambystoma mexicanum; assembly: GCF_040938575.1. NCBI lineage: Eukaryota > Metazoa > Chordata > Amphibia > Caudata > Ambystomatidae > Ambystoma > Ambystoma mexicanum. Next base: position 677,063,140 of record NC_090932.1, on the reverse strand, counting down.
CTTCTCAAAACAAGAGCTGATCTTCCCTGAGGACTGCTGCTCTCCTGACACAGCCCCCCACCCCTGCTTTCCCCGTGGTACAGCCCTTAAGCATGTGGCTAGAGCCAAAAGTGGCCAGTGCACTAGGGGTACGTGTTAAGCCCACCTCCAGGGCTCCCACTGCCACGCCCTCCCCACTGACCTTTCTATGTCGCATCTTTTCTATGGAAGAATTGGTGCAATAAAAATAGTAGGAGAGTTTGGGGCAAGTGGACTGAGTTGGCCACGGGGTGAGCACATGCGCTTTTCAAGGCAGTGCCTGTCAATTGGTAGAGTACCTGGGCATTTGCTGGCAATTTATAGCAGCAGGGAGAGTTCCTGGCCTTTTGACAGCATAGTTTGACAATAGGCTGAGTTTCTGGACGTTTGATGACAATACTTGCCAATGGTGTGATCATCTGGGCTTTTGATAGAAAAACCTGGAAATGCTGTGAGTATGTAGACTTTGATGGCAGTATATGCTATGAGTAGCATAGCAGATGTTGGAAATACCTGGTACATGATGGCAGTACCTGGGTATATGATAGCAGTAGCTGACACACTGTATGAGTACCTGGGCAAATATGTTGGCAATACCTGGCAGTTGCTTATACAATGCTTACACAAAAGCCAAAACAGTGATATGTTTCATTGCCTGTTTTAAAGGCCCCTCCCACAGCAAATCTGCTATACCAATCGAACCCCTTTCACCCACCAACCAGACTGGTTTTTTTTAAAGACCATGGTCCTGGGTTCCCTCTGCCCGCACATCCAGGAAGTATGCAGGTATTCATAGCAAAGCGACACAGCAATTGGGTTTACCCCAGATTGAGAATGGGCCCTGTCCAAGAACGAGAACAACTGGTTAGACGGTGAAACAGGAGCATGTAGAAAGTGTTGGGGTGGGAGGAAAACGGATTCACACGAGGCTTGAAAAGAAGCACAATTAAGTTCCTATTGGATTTCCATTCCTACAAACCACATCGACTTACTATAAGAAGTGTACGAATGTGCTGGCCCCCAATGGCATTTTGATATTGTGCTGCTGGTACAATGAAGACTGTGCAGGTGTGATTATGGTTGGCGTTTGAGCCAGCAATGCCTGGCACACGCTGGCATTGTGAGAGGGCGGGAAGTACCGCCCGCCCGTGGGTGAGGTGTCCTGGTAGCCAATTGTGGCAGCACATCCTCTCTTGTAGCCAGCTATGGGATTAGTATCCTGTCTTTATACACTTGTCTTGAATTTAAGCATGCATATTCAGTCCCATCAGGAGGTTGTACCTCTGATACAGCTTACACCGCATGGGATTTTTGTTCACAACATTTTAAGCACTCAAAGCTACCAGTACTGTTTTGCACCATTGCATGTATGTACATGTAGGCCAGAATCCTTGCTACGGTCCTGGTATCCAGAGCAAAGCCTATTTAGAAAGGTCAGACCCACGAGGACCAGTATTGATTTATTGATGGCTGTGCGGCACATGCTCTGATCGTATTTGAAATGTTAATTGAATGTGATAAGAGAATATTTTGCAGGGAAACATGACAGAGTGATACAGCTGTGGTACTACTTCTGTCTCAAGGATAACGATTCTCTGTCAATATAGTCGGACATTCTTGCCAACCCAGGGGGAACCTCTTGGTCAATGGAACTTAATGGAACGGTCTTGATTCTCCTTAATTAACAAGAGCTGTTAAAAGAGAACACGTTCCCGTAAAAGAAACAGCGTTTATTTTAAGAAAACAATTTGAACCCAATGAATGCTACCATCCCGTTTCCCCACAAATGCGAAGCACTTTTTTGACCGTTGTTGTGCCTTTAGAACATTTCACTACCTCTTTTTAATGAACTAAAAACATAGCCTGCCTACAGAAACTGTTGAAGCATCACATACTGCTCTGTAGTTTTTCAAACTGGCATATATGTCCTGAAATGTACAGACATCTTTTTATTAGGGTGATTATTGTGACCAATAAAAACAGAAGAGCCCATTATTTGTTTAAAAGGTTTTCTTAATCAATCACTATAAGACATGTTTAACATTTAAAATTGTGGCCATTATGTTGTTCCCATAACGCTCTTTGCTTTTATGCAAATCGCGTAGGATTAATTTCTATGTAGAGATGGTGTTGCACAACCTGACCGGAGCCACACCCCTTGGCCCCATCCCCTCCTTCCCATAGCCCCGCCCCTCTAAGAAGTGACGGTTCCCCCTACCATTTCAAGCACTGAACAAACACAAATAAAAACTGACACCCAGGCATCCCTCGCCCCTGAGCAAAAGACATACTCCAGTGATACTAGGGTGTGCAGAAGGCATGTAGCACTCATTATCCCACCTGAGGAAATCTTCTGCAAAAGAACTCACTTCTGCTGAAACAACTCTGCGGCAGCATCCAGCGCCAAGAAACCATGGAAATGCGGAACCTTGCACTTTACAGAACATGCTCAACATAACATAAAAACTGAAATAAATAAGTATACCTGCACACTTTCCTGATATCTTATCATCTAAAGACACAAAGGGCGCTGCTCGGACATATTCCCGTGATGTTCTCTTCCAGGCGCGCTGGCAGGCTCAGTTTACACCAACAATCACAGCGACACACAGCTCAGTAGCACCCTGTGCCTCCAAGAGCTGTGCAGACAGTTATACTCCTACGACACATTCATCCCATGTGCTGTATGATCCCAACATCACACATACACACACAGACGCACACACACATGCGTGCATGCATGAAGAAGTTCTATAGGATAATATTACAATACCATGCTCACGTGTCTCAATTGCACCCCCACTAGCACACAGCTTCATGCACAGGGCACCTCTCTTGACACCGCCCACACAACCCGCAGGCACTCCAACATCTGGTTGACTCCAGCCCTCACGCTGACACTCAGGCGGCACTCAATGTAATGCTCACCTGACTCCCACGGTGGCGCTGGCCTGGTTCGCGCTGCTGTGACCTCGTCTAAGGTGATGCGCAGGGTTCGGAAGACGGACAGGACCGGGCCCCAGATCCGGCTTGTCTGACTCGCAGAAGTAGCCTTCTGTAGGTGAGAATAGGGGGTTAACTGTCTGCGGGGTAATGCAATCGGCCTCCCACTTACCCCTCGCACCCTCCTCAAAACCCTTCTGTGCTTCCCCGTAGCGTCTCACCTTAGGGTCTGGAAAGACGAGCTCTCCATCCTGCTTCTGATGCAGGGGCGCGTTGGTATCCAGTTACGTCACTGGATTTTCGGATGGGTGAGAACCAAACTTGCTTGGCTTCCAGGTAAGTTTTTTCTATAAGTGGTTCCCCTTGTGTCCATGCATTAATGTTCTAATACTAGTGTCTTTTTCCCCATAGGGGCCGGGGTACTGAATGCCGGGGAACAGGCACCGACCCGAGGTGAGCGGTGAAATCCTTGTGGAAATCAGGTAAGTCTTTAATGAGTGTTTTGGTAATGTCTTTTCATTCACTCATTAACGCTGATGTCTTTTTCCCCTTAGGGGCCGGGGTCCGAAAATGCCTGGATGCGGCGCGGACCCAAAATGAAAAGGGAATGACCCAACAGGTAAGTCTTGACGTGGAGTTTTAGCTTCCCTTTTCCCTTCTTTCTCTCACCTTTGTTCTTGTCTTTTTCTCCCTAGGCGCGGGGGCGCGACTGCGAATCCGGATGGTCGCTGCTGAACATGGAGGCGCCCTGTAAAGGTGAGTAGAATGCGGCGCTGCAGCGATCGATGCGATGTGCTTTTAAAAATAAATGTCTTCCTTTTCAGGATTGTCATCGAAATGTCTCTGGGATGCAGATTTAGCAGGTGAGGCCTTTTCCTTCTTCTGTTCTCTTGTTCCCTTCCTTTGCAGGTGATTCAGGATGCTGGCAGGTGTGGCAGAAGTCAAGATGCAGGAGCAGACACGGTGAGCGTCCAGCTGCTAGATGCAGAACAACGCGAAGCACGTGTGGCTGATCGGGTGTGGTTTAAATAGCCTTGGAAGAAGTTCCTAGAATGTGTCCTTCCTCCAATCAGGTATGTATCCTTCCCCGACCACGCCCGGGTGGTAAATGAGTCCCACAGGTAAAGTAGTTCATTTCAGGCCTCAAGGAGGCCGGGGTTCTGCAGCATGGTCTGCATCAGGTAAGTGCACCCAAACACTTTCATAATGAGCCTGGCGCCATAGGCGCCAGGACAATGTCTAAAGGGCCCCTATAAGGGGTTGCTGGGACCTTCCCCGGGGACTTGATGTCCGCTTTCGGGGACGCAGGGCCTGAGCCGGCTCCCCGGGAGCGGGCATCGTGACAGCACTCCCCCCCAAGGCCCCTCCCAAGGTTGTTCCCTCTGGGGGTTTTGGTTTGTTTGGGAAGAGTCGGTGGAATTTCCTGATTAATCGAGGTGCATGCACATGGTCACTGGGTTCCCACGACCTCTCCTGAGGTCCATACCCCTTCTAATCAATTAGGTAGAAAAGCTTTGACCTAAACATTTTTGAATCTAAAATGTTCTTCACTTCGAATTCGGGTTCCCCATCTATTTGAATAGGTTCTGGAGGTTTGAGTAGTCGGGTTCCGGGGACCACTGGTTTCAGAAGTGACACATGAAAAACAGGGTGAATTCGCATATTAGCTGGTAAATCAAGTTTAACCGCTGCTGGGTTAATTATTGCCGTAATAGAATAAGGTGCCAGATATTTTGGGTTAAAAGTTTGAGGACCTTTGAGCGGTAAATGTCTGGTAGCTAACCACACTTGATCCCCAATCTGATACGGAGGTGCTTCACTCCGATGTAGGTCAGCATTCTCTTTGTATTTTCTCTTGGCTTGTTGTAAATGCGTGGTTGCCTCTTTGAAGGCTCGGGTAATGGTAGAATGCAGATGTTCTACTGCGGGCACTCCGAGGTTCTGAGGTGAGTCGAGGTTTGAGGTTCGAGGGTGATGTCCAAACAAGGTATAAAAAGGACTATGGCCAGTTCCAGAGTGTACCGAATCATTATATGCGTATTCGGCTATCCAAAGAATGTCTTTCCAGTTGCTTTCAGATTGCTGTAACATACACCGTAAGTACTGCTCAAGGGTCTGATTTGTCCTCTCGGTCTGACCATCGGTCTGAGGGTGGTGACTGGTCGATAATCTTACGTCGATTTGTGCCATTTGACAACATTTGCGCCAGAAGTGGGAAATGAATTGGCTTCCCCGGTCAGAGATTAGTATAGATGGGAATCCATGTAGCCGAACAATATTTTCGAGGAATTCTTTGGCTAGGACAGAAGCTGAAGGTAAACCTTTCAAAGGAATGAAGTGGGCCATTTTGGAAAACAAATCCACAATTACCAGAATGGTATTGTATCCCAAACAAGGAGGCAAGTCCGTAATAAAATCCATTGATAGGGTGTGCCAGGGTGCTGGCGGAATGTCTAGAGGTTGAAGGAGACCGGCTGGTCTTTTCTTTTGACCTTTATTTTGGGCGCAAACACCACAGGACATCACAAAAAATTTAACATCTTTTCGCCAAGAGGGCCACCAGAATTGTCGTTTCACCTTTTCCATTGTCTTGTCCGGGGTGTCCCTCTATTAATGTATCATGATAACCTGAAATAACTAGTTTGTGTAAATCCTTGTGCGGCAGGAATAAGCGTCCTTGGTAATAAGGTAAACCATTATCTATGGTAAAGTCTGATCCCTTTTGTATCCAATCCTGTAGGACTGTAGGGTCCAGGAGTTGTTTCACTCTGACTTGAATGTCTTCAAGCGTCTGTAATGAAGTCATGCCTAGAATTCTCTGTTCGGGAATTATTGGTACTGGTTCTGAGTTTGTATCAGATTCTCCCCTTCCAATTCGGGATAAGGCGTCTGCTTTGCCGTTCTTGCAGCCAGGTCGATAAGTAATCACGAAATCAAATTCAGCGAAAAACAAAGCCCATCAGAGCTGCCGTGATGACTGAGCCTTGGCGGTCTTCAAATACTGTAAATTCCGGTGATCAGTGATCACCGTGATGGTATGTCGAGCGCCAAGCAGGTAATGCCGCCAGGCTTTAAAAGCGGACTTTATGGCTAACAGTTCTTTGTCAGTGATTGCGTAATTAATCTCTGGTGCCGAGAATTTTCTGGACCAAAATGCTACGGGATGCAGTTGGTTGGTTTCAGGATCTCTTTGAGACAGAACTGCTCCCATGGCTAGGCTGGATGCGTCAGTTTCGATGACATACGGGAGATCTGGACGTGGGTGTGTAAGAGGATTCAATTCAACACTACAGCTAAGTCAACGCCTAGTCTATAATACTGAATGAAAACCCTTATTGATATATCTTTATGTCCAGTTCATGCGTTCTGGATGACTACCCCTATATAACACCCCTCTCTTGGAATCCCCCTGACCCCACTGAGCCAAGAAGTAGTTCTGTTTTGCAAGTTTAAAAGGTTTATTTGATAAATTAAAATATATATATAACACACTTTATAATAAATTAATAATTGAATAGCACACTTAATCTGATATGATAAAGATCAACAACGGAGAATCTGGCACTAGCACACTTCTTATAATCACTAATGAGTTGACATGAAATGGATAAGGTAGCACACTGGTAAATAGGTACAGAAGTATAATGTGGTAGAGAATGCTTTATGTAAGCTCAGGTGGATGCAATATTCAATGAATGCAGTACAGAAAATACTCAATATGATTTCAACCAAACAATGTAATCACTTTTCTCTGGCAATCCCCTCCCCCCCTTGATGCAAGGCAAGGAAATGGAAGGAAAACACACAGTTCTCAGAAATGCAATCAATGTAAATCAGTTCACCCCAGCCAGCTTAGACTACAGAAGTTTGAAAACACAGGCCCAAATTGCTTTGATATGTGCTGGCAATGAATTAAAAAATATGCTAAAATGCTTTTAATTCCCTTTTCAGAGGTTCAGGGTGAGTGGTATCTAGTTAATATTAGTCCAGGTTCACACTAGCAATGATGCAGGGATAGCTAGCAGGTTAAACGAATTTCTGGCAAATGGAAGGCAAGCAGCAGCAGTTTTTACATGTGAAGAAATTTGCAAATCGCTGTAAAATTCGCGGATGCGCCGAGCGCTATTACAGAGGAACCACAAGGACTATCTCTATCGTTTTGGGGTCCTAGGAAAGCCTAGGATCTCAGCTTCCAAATAAAAGTTACTGCAAGTCTCTAGCACAAACGGTTGCAGAGATATGAGCGATTTAATAAAGGTCGTTTTTCAGATTTGAAATTTTAAAGTTCAAAAAGACACGTGCAACTTGCAACTCGGAAATGACAAGTGACAGCTTTACAAATGACAGGTGACAGTTAGGAGACAGTTCTACTTAGATTAAAATAGGATTGAATTATATTATTTTAACTAGGAGATTGGATCTGCACAGTTTTCTAGGTACTCACACTATATTCTTGAGTTAAATGGGCCTCGTCACGAATCTGGTCAGGGTTTTAAACTGGACTCTGGTCTGGTCTGGTCTGGCCTCTGCACTTCACAGTGATCTGGGTCAGCTCTCACTGCTGGTCTGGGTCTCTCTGGGTACAGCACTGCTTTCTCTCTGGTCTGGTCTCTTAGTTCTGAATAGATTGAAGTCTCTAGTTTGGCTCTCTGGAGGTTTGATGGAGGTAAAGTATGGATTTTTCCGGCAGAGCGTCCCGCTGCAGATGGAATTTGAAGGTCTCTATCTGTCATGTCTGTCTGCTTTTATGTGTTTAGAATGTGGGTGTGTTCTAGCATCACTGACCCTACCTCTCTCTCAGCTTCTAATTGGTCAAACTTCCATTTATCATTTGATTGGGGAATGAACTGTGAGTCAGAGGGATGTCATTTTACAGCCTGCAGAAAGTCCACTCCTCCTGTCAACTTACACACAAATCTAGATTTGAAACAAATACATATTTGCAGAGGTACATATTGTTTTAAAATCATATGCACCCATCATGCATTACAGGAGGTATCCCCTGTTCAAACTCTGCTCTTCCTGGGAGCTTGCATTCAGAAATGGCACATATTTCACTTTTTAACTGATTTTGCAATTTCTGACATTGACCCAACTTTACATACATGTGCGCAGGGAGTATGGACATTACTTGATGAAGTTTCAGATTTTTAACATGCATACATTTAGAGTTATATCCACTTTTCCGCTGACACCCCCCTGAACATGCCACCGGGTCGAAAAACCTCTTAAAATGTGGGCAGAAAAATCACAAGAGTTATGGTGTCATTTATAAAATTTTCACATGTCCGCTCTATGAGTTATTCATCTTTTTAGAGTTATGTTCTGGCTCCAAAGGGGTGTGGTTTCCTCTCAGCAATCCAGTTCTGCCAAGCCAGCTTGCTCTCACAGGCAGTGCTCCTCCCCTTTCCTCAGGAGGAAGCCACTTTTTACGACCATTTACGACTCCTGCCAATAAAACCTTTGCCTGGGCCAGGACAGGGCTTTGTTCACTTTCCTGCAGAGCAGGTAATTCAATTATCAGATAGATGGCATATCCTTTGTGTGAGCAGCAAAAGGGCAGATGGCCTGGGAACACAGCTGTGACTCAAGTTTCCCTTCTGATGGGGGTTGTTGCCAGGCAGAATTCAGTTCCTTAAGCCAGGTTTCAGATAAAATGTCACTTTTTGTTCCCCAGTTCCTGCATTCAAATAAAACTAAACATTTTTACATATGCAGCTAGAAGGCTGATTCTAAGTTTAAAACTATGACATTTAAACAGTTACAAAGGCATGTGACACCAAACATAGCTCACTCATTTCATCTAAACATTTTCGATTTTAGTGTCTTTAAATCCAGTGCAACTTAAACTGCTGCACTCCACAGCTCAGCCAGTCTTGTTATAAACCTTCGAGTCACTTCAGAATATCACTTTACATTGTATCCACCTCTCAGTAAGTCTTTCTTTGGCATGTTTTGGGTTCATTCATTCAGTTTTCTACAAAAAGTAAAATCTGGTGTTGTTTTAAATTGCCGGCTTTTGGATAGTGGTGAGTACTGGTACTGCACCCATTTTTGGGATTTAAGAAATGAATTCCCCACAATTCTAGGTTGCATTTGGCAATCAGCATTGCCATTCCCAATGGTTTCAGACTACTGTGCGGGTAGTCCAATGGTGGTTTTAGGCAGCGTCCTTCTGTGCCCATAACATCGGCAAAAATGAATGGCAGCCTATTCTTCCTGCATTTCCCTGTGCATTTTCTGGGAAGCTCTGGCCATCATGATGTTTTCATGTCAGTACTGCACAGTTTTGAGGTAGGGCTCGGATGCATGGGTAAATACATCCCACAAGCCCCCCTCTTGCGATGGCCATTCGGTTTCACTGATGGGACTCGCAAGATCTGGGATGTTTCCTCATCTTCTTCCAATAGATGGCACAGTTCAGCATCTTTTCCTCCATCCGGTCGGATCGATTGGTTCTCCTCGCCGGTCCTGATGGGAATATTGGGCGGTACCCCGAGCCCGTTGCGTCTCAGCTCCCGGTCTCCGGATCGTCCTCCTTGGCCCGTCTCAAGGTTTTCTTTCTCCTAGGACGACAAAGGAAGAGCGGCAATACCTATTCATAGACGTTTTTCCACCACCGTTGAGATAGTGGGGCAGCATATGCATTTTATCATAACGAAACATTACATTCTTATTTTAATAAAAACAGTATAACTAAGAGACAGTTTCATGCAAATCACAATATTTTAGAGACTCGATGTGGTATGTTTTATGGTTGGAACTGAATTAGTCTGAGACAGTACCCGCTAGGATTCCAGAGGATTCCTCCAGTTGTTGCAGAGTGTGCCTGGGATGGCAACATTTCAACTGGTTTATGTGGACCCACTTGTCTTCCCCCGCTGCCAAAGGACCTTTGGGGATGTGGATTTTGTAGGCCACAGGGGAGATTTTGTCGATGATCTCAAAGGGTCCCTTCCATGTAGGCAAAAATTTGCGCTGCTTGGCCTGGTTCCTTTGGAAGTTGTATAGATAGACCCGGTCTCCCACCTGATATTCCTTCCTGGAAGTTTTCAGGTCATAATGGGTCTTCATGCTATCAGCTGATCTTTCTAGATTCCGCTGAGCATAAGCAAAAGCATGTTGGAGGTGTTTCCTTAAATTCCTTAAATTCTCTACATACTCATGAGTAGTGGAGGCATTTATCAGTGTCTGCTCTTGGGTCCTGTAGAGTTTTCAGGTCATAATGGGTCTTCATGCTATCAGCTGATCTTTCTAGATTCCGCTGAGCATAAGCAAAAGCATGTTGGAGGTGTTTCCTTAAATTCTCTACATACTCATGAGTAGTGGAGGCATTTATCAGTGTCTGCTCTTGGGTCCTGTAGAGCAAATGCTGAGGAAGCACCATCTTGCGCCCAGTCATCAACTCAAATGGTGACATTTTGGTTGCAGATGAACGGGTAGATCTGATAGCCATTAGGACCAGAGGTAATCGGATATCCCAACTTGGCCCAGAATCTGCCACAAACTTCTTTAATATGCTCACAATTGTCCGGTTATATCTCTCTACTGCCCCAGAAGTAGCTGGTCTATAAGCAATATGCAGCTTTCTCTTGACCCCCAGTATCTCCCACATCTTTGTCATTACTTCACTGGTGAAGTGGCTACCTCTGTCTGATTCAATCCTTTGAGGTAGACCAAAACGGGAAAAGATGTGGTTAATCATCAGGGCAGCTGCTGTTTCTGCCTTGCAATTTGGGGCTGGGAGACATTCCACCCACTTGGTAAACAAGCATGTCACAGTCAACATGTACTTATTCCCCCTAGCCGAGCGAATCACAGGGCCTACAAAGTCGATTTGTAAATCTGACCATGGCAGTGTCAACCCCCTCTTTTGGAGAGGTGCACGATGCGTGAGGGATGATGGCTGAAATTGTGCACACACAAGACACCCCTTCAAGTATTGGTCGAGGTCCTGCCCCATGTGTGGCCAGTATGCAACCTCTCTTAAGATTTCCAATGTTGTGTGAAACCCCCTATGACCGGCGGTGGCTGCATCATGGGCGTGACTTAACATCAGGCTTCGGAATGAGGTAGGAACCACCCACTGGTCGTGGCCAGCTTTGGATTTCCTTACCAACAAACCGCCTTGGATCCGGAACATTTTTGGACATTTCATCAACACTCTTAGGTCCTCTTTCCCAATGTAATCGGTATCCGTCAGGGGAAAGTTCTCAGGGTCCTCAAGGTGCTGGTAAAATTTACCAATTATTGGATCCCCCTTCTGAGCAGTAATCAAATCAGCATCAGGGGTCTCCTTACTCCATTGTGCAATTGAAAGGTCGTTGTGAGCATTTGTCTGGGACCTAGTGATGGCAGTGACCTGGATTTCCCCCAACAGGGACTCAATCTCAATTAGATCCCCTTGGATGGCTCCGGTTTTGGCCAGCTGATCAGCTAAATCATTTCCAGTTTTGTCTGGTCCCTCTACTTTGGAATGACCCTTGATCTTCTTCCAATAGATGGTCATCTCGTTCGAGGTGACCAGATCATCAATGTTTTGGATCAACTTCCCATGTTTCAAGGGTTTGTTGTTAGCACATAACATGCCTCTGGTTTTCCAATTAACCAGGTGCTCCACGAACCCGTTCCGTACATAATCCGAATCTGTGATTATGACCAGTTCGTGGAGTTGATGTTGGACAGCAGTGAGGATGGCCTGATGCACAGCCATCAATTCTGCCACCTGACTACTTCGGGGACCAATTTTGTATCCAGCGGAGGGTTCTGGGGACTCATTCACCCATGCATTCCCTACGCCGGCCACCAGTTCTTTCTCCCCGTTGTTGTCAACATGGTAAGAGCATCCATCCACATAGACAGTGGGCATTCCCTCACACTTGTCTTCTTCAAAGACCTTGTGTGGGGAATTAAGGTATGCCTCCATGTTGTCCTTGATTTTTAGACTTTCGTCCTCGAGACAGTTTTCTCTGGCACAATCATGCAAGTCAGCCAGACCTTGCGCGAGGGGACTCTTCTTGTTTGAGCCATATCGGACCTCCACAGGAAAGCCTTGCATTGACAGAATCCAGGAAGTAATTCGGGAATTACTCACATTTCCGGCCCGGATTCTGTCACTTTGGAGATATTGCAGAGGCTGGTGTGGAGTCTCCACTATAATGTGTTCCCCCTGGATAAACGGGCGGTAATTCTTCAATGCCCACACCGTTGCCAGGAGTGCCTTCTCACAATCGTTGAATTTTTCCTCCACAGAGGATAAAGTTTTGCTCGCATAGGAGATTACTTTATTGACCTTGTCATGCTTTTGATATAATACTGCCGTCAAGCACGTACTAGAGAACCCGGTCTCCAGGAAGAACTCCTTGTTTCTGACCGGGTAAGCTAGGCAAGGCGCTTGTGAGAGGCTTCTTTTGAGTTGTTTTACTGCCTCGGCTTGTTCTGGACCCCATTCCCACTTGACCCCCCCTTCAGGAGATGAATCAGGGGTCTGGTGATCTCTGCGTAGCCCTCAATGAACTTTCTGCTGTAATTAGTCAATCCAAGGAGGCTCCTTAGTTCTCGCAGAGTTGTGGGGTCTTTCAGTTTCTGAAGTGCTTCCACTTTCTTTTCCTGGGGACAGAGACCCTGAGGAGTAATCTCATGCCCCAAGAAATTAACACGGGTTCTACACCACTGTGCTTTCTGAAAGGAAAGTTTTGCTCCGGCGGCCCTCAACTGTGTCAGAACATAACGGATCTCCGCTATGTGTTCCTCCACAGATGAACTTTTGATGAGGACATCATCTACATAAGCCAGGTTACCCCTCGCACCCAGGTCGGGCATGGCCTTATGTAGGAAAATGTTGAATTCATTACCGGAGTTGAGGTATCCGAAGGGAGTCCGGGTCCAGGTGTACTGCTGGCCCCCAAAGGTAAAAGCCAGCTTGTATTGGTCCTCCCTACTGACAGGCACAGTCCAGTATCCATTGGTCAGGTCTATTGCAGTGAATACCTGTGACCCCTGGATCTGGGCCAGCCCTTGGTCAATGTAGGGGAGAGGCCATCGGGAAGTATGGACCCGTTTGTTGAGCTCCCTGAGGTCAGCACAGAGTCTCCACTGGCCGTTTGGCTTCAATATTCCCAGCACCGGATTATTGAAGGTGCTGTGGACTGGACGGATTATTCCCCGGGATTCAAGGTTCTTAATTATTTCAGTAAGGGACTCCATTGATGCGAGAGGCAAGCGATATTGTTTCACAAACACAGGAGTCATGCCAGGGTCCGTGGGGATTGTTGTTGTGTGGATGTCAGTGCGACCACAGTCATATGAGTCTACCGCAAAGAGATCTTGGAAATCCAAGAAAACTTGTTTCAACTTTTGCTTTTGTTCCAGAGTCACACAGGCATCAGCTAGGTTGACTCTCTCTTCCACCATCTGCCTGAAGCCTGGAAAGACTTCTGGTTTGGCTATTTCCGCGGCCTCCTCCAGCTGGGTGGAGAAGTCCCTGGTCAGAGTGCTGATTTGGACTGGAGGCTTCAGGTGGGAAAGGCAGCCCTCATGGACCTGGAAAATCACCTCATCCCTCCTGAAGTCACAAGTCACATCTTCCTTACCATAAGGGCAGGAAGTGTACACCAGGAAGTTCCCCCCATGCCGGGTGAAAATCCTGTCTGGTGTTGTATTGTCCTCACTGTCACTGTCAAAACAGTCCTTGGGGATTGGTCCTAACAGTTCATTTAATAAGTCGATGGAAACATGTCGGTCATCAACCGCCATTCCAATAATGGTGCCTGCGGCTAGAGTAATACTCTTTAAGTCGCTGTTATCCACCTCTATTAGAATGGTGTCATGTTCTATGTTGACTAATGGTGTTGGGTTTACCCCCAACCCTTGCTGTTGGAGAGAAGCATTTAGATGTATGTAAGCATCAGGGTTTTTCAACTCTTGTCCCCTTTTAACTTTCACTTCCAGGAAGAATTGTCGGGTCCTTTCTGGGATGGTGACTTCCTCTTTAACCTGAATTTCAACTGCATAAGGTAGCAATTGAGCTGACCTAAATGCTTTTTCTGGATCATCAAAGCCCATGGGATTATCCGCTAATCGGGACCAAGCTTTGAAGTTTATTAGGTCCAAACTAATGGCAAAGCGATTGAGAATGTCACTGCCTAAGTAAAAGGCGGCAGTGACGTCTCGCACGACCCAACAATTATGGACTATGCTCTTGTTGCCAATGGAGATTTTGAGCATACACCTGCTTGGCAGGAGATGTTTTGAATTGGGTGCTTCCAGGTCCATTTCCCATTTGTCTATCAGTTTGAAGGTGGGAATGGCTGGATCTTTTGGGAGTTGGCGGAACATGGCTTCGCTGATGAAGCTCTTACCGTTGTTCACACACACTCGAGCGAGAACAGAGTCCTTCCCATCATTTAACTGAACAGGGATGAACAACTGCTCTCCAATTTGCTGAATATCAGCCAGGCTCTGAGCTGATTTCACATCTTTCTGGACTATAGGAGTGGGAGTTTCAGGTTGTGGATTGGTATAGAATTTCAGAGTGTTTCCTTCCAGCGTGGAATACCACTTTAGACTGGAAGGAAGGTTGATTTTCAGAAATAGAGAGGACCCCCCATCACCAGTCTGTTGTCCTACTGCTATGACTGTCACGTCTGGAATTTGGTTGTTCTGGAAGTGAAATTCTACTTGGTCAGATTTTTGTTCAACCATGTGGCATGTGCCGTTTAAACTAACATGGTTGACACTCTGTTTTAGTTTTATTGGTCGGCTAGTCTGGGTCCAGAGGACCTTGTTTACGCAATCTATTAGGGGTGACAACCTTCTCAGGAGGTCATTCCCTAGTAAACAAGGGGTGCCCTCCGGGGTCACAACTATGACCGGGTGTTTCAACTTATGTCGCCCAATTTTAATGTCCAAGTCTGCCGTCCCCTCGACGGGAATTTCCTTCCCGTCAAAGTTCTGCAGTTGTCCAGGAAGAGAGGTGAGAGGAATTTGGTAATTCTCTCCCCTTCCTGCATTCAGTTCATCAAAGGCCCTTCTGGACAGAAGGGTAGCTTGAGATCCAGTGTCCACCAGTGCCAAAATTGTACCCTGTCCCTGTACTTGTACCGGGGCATAATATCTTCCCTCCTTCTCCTCAAGGGGGCACAGATAATGTACATTTTTGGACAACTGGTGGGCTAATTTTCTGGTTTTGGACATCGCTAGCAAAGAGATTTGGGCAGAATTCTGTGGAGAGTCTTGGGAATCTGAAAGAAAAAGTTGGCAACTGGAGATCAGAGCCATTGTGGGTTCCCCTGGTTCCGGTTCTGGGCCGCCCCCCCCTTTTTGGAGGCAGTCACCAGTATGGGTTTGAACCCGGGGATTTTCTTGCTGTTGGTTCTGGGATGAGATGGTGGGCGGCGGTAGCTCAGTCTCCACATCTCCCCAGTCTGGATTTGCATTCCTAGGGACCCATTTTTCTTTGGGAGGAGTTCCCCCCTCTCTGAAGGAGAAGATCCTTTTCTCAGGATCCTCTGAGGATCCCTCTCCCTCAAATTGGAAGATCTGTACCTCCTCCTCAAACTGAGTCTGTTTGGGTCTTTTGTTTCTCCTACCCCCCCTCTGCTCCTTAGGAGGCAGACTTTCAGGGGCAAGAGATTTTGTTTCCGGTTCCTGGGTTTCCAGGGGCTGTTTACAAGTGAGGAAGGAAGCTTCCTCCAAGGCTTTACACCCCCCTTCCCCTTGTGCCTCCTCCCTGGGAACCGGTGAGTTATCGGGGTGCTGCCCCCGTCATTGTTCTGGAGCACCAGGTCCAGAGTTGGGTGCGTTCTGCGCCGGCATGCTGATCTGAGGGTTCTGCTGCGCCCTCAGTATATGACCCATATCCCGCGCCATGTTTTGAACCTGGCGCTCTAACTGGGAAACCCGCTCAGGCTGATACGGGGCCCTGTTTTCTCCCCTGGGCTGATCCCGGGAAGGGTAGCTATCCCTCCTCTGGTAATACCCTGGGTTGGGAAGATTTGGGTACCCCTCCACCCTTGGCCTCCCCTCTCCCGGATTCAGTGGTCTGGGCTCAGGGAATTGGGGAAAGAAGGATGGATGGTTTTGGGGCTGAAAGTCGGTGGATATCTGGGGAAAAAGTTCTGCCCAGGGTTTGGTAAATTTCTGCCCTCCTGTGGGAAGTTTGGAGGGAAGTTCCCTGGGTTAGGTGCTTGTCTGGATCCCCCCCCCTTGGGCTGGAGGAGTCCACACATAACCCAGGATGGGTCGATTTCCCTTGTAACAGGGACTTACATAATCAGGAGAGCGAGGGACCCCATTTGTGGGGCTGCCTCCTTGGCTCCCTGTCTGTGACTGACCCGAGGACCTCCTGGGCCTAGCATTATTAGGTGCAGGCAGGTTTTTAGGCCCCCCCATCTCCAGATCCAAAACGGGGGTGACCTTTACCTCTGCCACCTTGGCAGCAGCAGGGGTGCTGTTGGCTTTGGGGTTTTTCTGGGCATTACTTTTGCTATCTATCGGTTTCTGCACCTCATAGATCCGGGTAGCCTGTTCAATGACCCAGTCTAAAGATCTTTTCTCGTGAAAATCCCTCACGAGCTGGGTCATGATATATTTGGGCAAGGCATGGAAAAACGTATTTATAAATTCTCTACTATCTGTGCGCACCCTTCTTGTGGTCTGTGCAAAAGCACGCTTTAACTCCTGCACAAATTCTTGTGGGGCCTGATCCTCCCCACATTGCAAATTGTAGGCTGCCTTGCGAGCCTCTTGAGGATTTCTGTGAACAGAAAAATGTTTCAGGATGGCCGCCTTATAGGTGGACCATCTTAAATGATTTTGGTCCTCCAGCCCCGCAAAGAAACTGGAGTATTCCGGGGCGAAGGTCCACTTTACATATTGAATGCAGCTTTGGCTGTCCTTCAAATGGAAAGTCTCCATCATTTGTTCAAACAACTCTAAGTGCTCCCAAACAGAATACTTAGCGTTCTTATGGTAAGGCGTGATGACGCTCCTGATCGCCTTAATCTGCTTTAAGGGGTCCTTAAGCAAGGCCCTTTTTGCCTTATTGGCCTTTTTGGTTCGGGTAACCCTTGTCCATTCTTCGTCGGACTCAGAGGCACTGCTCCCAGAGGTTCCCGTCTGTTCTTCCAGGTTTTCCCGGATTCTGCGAGCCTGGGAATGGCTGGCAGAATGTGGGGACCTGGTCTCCTGTGTCCTGCGCAGTTCAGAGGAGTCTTCAGATTCCTCCTTGCTGCCAGGATTTGATGGGTACCCCCTCCACTGACCTAACTGGGCAGAGGTTTTCAGGATGCCCTTAATGGGCCTACTCTCCTGGGGTTCCCCATTGAACTGTACTGTACTTGGGTGCCCATACCCAGATGCCCACCCCTCCATTCCTGAGTGGTACTGGCCTATGAGCCCCATACTCTTAGCTGGATAGTAATCTGCCATCCCTGCGGCCCTGTGCTCATGTGCGCCAGGGGACATGGGGGTGGTAGAGTCCAGGGACTGGGGGAGATGAAGGCCCCTGGTGTTAGGGCTCCTGCGGTTATGGTCAGGAGTCTCTCTTTCCCAGCGGACCTCATCTCTATCCGCCCCTGCTCCCTGTTGCAATGCAAGAGCCTGCATTTGTGCCTTCAGTTCCTCAGTTAAGGCCTTACTAGACTCTATCAGTCTCTCCTGCATCGCTACCTGTTGTTGGAGCCTATCATTGTGTTGACAGAGGGCCTCATTTTCCCTCTGTGCTTCCTGGTTGGTCCTGGAGAACTGGGCCAGTCTTTGCTGCAGGAGGTTTACCTCCTGGGCAATGTCCCTATTGGCCTGCTCCTTTCTTGCTAGAGCATCTTCCACCCTTCTGGTGTGCTCTACCAAGTTCTGGTTTTCTTTTTGGAGATCACCCAGCCCCTGGAGGGCCAGGTGATTTTCTTCAATTTTCCTTTTTAAATGGCAGACTTCCTGGCCTAAGGCGTCTCTTTCCTGACTAAGAGCCTGCATCTGTGCTGCCAGGTCGTCCCTTTGCCTTTGGAAGGCACCAGCATTCTGGCGCTCCTGATCAAACTCTGCCTGGGTATCCAGGTCTTTCAGAATTAGTTTGTTGCTCTCTGCCTTCACTCTATCTAGGTGGCCTTGCAGGGTGACTACCTGCTCAGCACATACCCTGTTGAAGTCCAGTTGTTGCTCCAGCTTTTTCTGGTTTTGCAGTAGGGAGTCCAAACCTTCTTGGTATTCCTTCTGCAAGGCCAGAAATCTGGTATCCTGTTCTACCTTTTCCTGTTGCAGCACATCCATATCCTTCTTTATTTTAATGATGTGCTGCCTACTATCATCTTCTGACTCCTGGCTCCTCTGCAGCCTCTGCTCAGAAGAGACCAGGTCAGATTGGACCTTCTCTAATACCATATGTTGCCTATTTGCCAGATTTTGGCTTTCAGCACATCTATCCTGCATGTCTCCCATATATAGGTACAGGTATGCTGCTATCCTGGCAATCTTATTGTGTTCCTCTTTGGCTTTAGGAGCCATATATAGTTCACTCAGGGCCACATGTAAGGGACCCTGATCTCTATATATGTCTGACCCTGTTTCAGTGACCTGTTGTGTGATGGCCTGCAACCACACATCCTGGCCCTGTTCGGTCCATTCACCTCTCATAAATAGCTTATGCAAGAGGTGCTCTCTGGCTATGTTCATGTCTACTAAGGTCGTCATTCTAGAGATTGGTCTCTGTCCTGACTTACAGAAGTTAGTATTTTATTTTTGCAGAACAGAACTTTTCTTGGAGTGTCCCTTTTGAGGAATGCTTCACAGCGTAATGCAGCGTGGTGATCCGACCGGATGTATGTATCCCGTCAGTTAGCACACTGTATTAAGCTGCACAAGTGGTAAATCTAACCCAACATCCCGGACGAGCCCCCAATTTGTAAGAGGATTCAATTCAACACTACAGCTAAGTCAACGCCTAGTCTATAATACTGAATGAAAACCCTTATTGATATATCTTTATGTCCAGTTCATGCGTTCTGGATGACTACCCCTATATAACACCCCTCTCTTGGAATCCCCCTGACCCCACTGAGCCAAGAAGTAGTTCTGTTTTGCAAGTTTAAAATGTTTATTTGATAAATTAAAATATATATATAACACACTTTATAATAAATTAATAATTGAATAGCACACTTAATCTGATATGATAAAGATCAACAACGGAGAATCTGGCACTAGCACACTTCTTATAATCACTAATGAGTTGACATGAAATGGATAAGGTAGCACACTGGTAAATAGGTACAGAAGTATAATGTGGTAGAGAATGCTTTATGTAAGCTCAGGTGGATGCAATATTCAATGAATGCAGTACAGAAAATACTCAATATGATTTCAACCAAACAATGTAATCACTTTTCTCTGGCAATCCCCTCCCCCCCTTGATGCAAGGCAAGGAAATGGAAGGAAAACACACAGTTCTCAGAAATGCAATCAATGTAAATCAGTTCACCCCAGCCAGCTTAGACTACAGAAGTTTGAAAACACAGGCCCAAATTGCTTTGATATGTGCTGGCAATGAATTAAAAAATATGCTAAAATGCTTTTAATTCCCTTTTCAGAGGTTCAGGGTGAGTGGTATCTAGTTAATATTAGTCCAGGTTCACACTAGCAATGATGCAGGGATAGCTAGCAGGTTAAACGAATTTCTGGCAAATGGAAGGCAAGCAGCAGCAGTTTTTACATGTGAAGAAATTTGCAAATCGCTGTAAAATTCGCGGATGCGCCGAGCGCTATTACAGAGGAACCACAAGGACTATCTCTATCGTTTTGGGGTCCTAGGAAAGCCTAGGATCTCAGCTTCCAAATAAAAGTTACTGCAAGTCTCTAGCACAAACGGTTGCGGAGATATGAGCGATTTAATAAAGGTCGTTTTTCAGATTTGAAATTTTAAAGTTCAAAAAGACACGTGCAACTTGCAACTCGGAAATGACAAGTGACAGCTTTACAAATGACAGGTGACAGTTAGGAGACAGTTCTACTTAGATTAAAATAGGATTGAATTATATTATTTTAACTAGGAGATTGGATCTGCACAGTTTTCTAGGTACTCACACTATATTCTTGAGTTAAATGGGCCTCGTCACGGATCTGGTCAGGGTTTTAAACTGGACTCTGGTCTGGTCTGGTCTGGCCTCTGCACTTCACAGTGATCTGGGTCAGCTCTCTCTGCTGGTCTGGGTCTCTCTGGGTACAGCACTGCTTTCTCTCTGGTCTGGTCTCTTAGTTCTGGATAGATTGAAGTCTCTAGTTTGGCTCTCTGGAGGTTTGATGGAGGTAAAGTATGGATTTTTCCGGCAGAGCGTCCCGCTGCAGATGGAATTTGAAGGTCTCTATCTGTCATGTCTGTCTGCTTTTATGTGTTTAGAATGTGGGTGTGTTCTAGCATCACTGACCCTACCTCTCTCTCAGCTTCTAATTGGTCAAACTTCCATTTATCATTTGATTGGGGAATGAACTGTGAGTCAGAGGGATGTCATTTTACAGCCTGCAGAAAGTCCACTCCTCCTGTCAACTTACACACAAATCTAGATTTGAAACAAATACATATTTGCAGAGGTACATATTGTTTTAAAATCATATGCACCCATCATGCATTACAGGAGGTATCCCCTGTTCAAACTCTGCTCTTCCTGGGAGCTTGCATTCAGAAATGGCACATATTTCACTTTTTAACTGATTTTGCAATTTCTGACATTGACCCAACTTTACATACATGTGCGCAGGGAGTATGGACATTACTTGATGAAGTTTCAGATTTTTAACATGCATACATTTAGAGTTATATCCACTTTTCCGCTGACACCCCCCTGAACATGCCACCGGGTCGAAAAACCTCTTAAAATGTGGGCAGAAAAATCACAAGAGTTATGGTGTCATTTATAAAATTTTCACATGTCCGCTCTATGAGTTATTCATCTTTTTAGAGTTATGTTCTGGCTCCAAAGGGGTGTGGTTTCCTCTCAGCAATCCAGTTCTGCCAAGCCAGCTTGCTCTCACAGGCAGTGCTCCTCCCCTTTCCTCAGGAGGAAGCCACTTTTTACGACCATTTACGACTCCTGCCAATAAAACCTTTGCCTGGGCCAGGACAGGGCTTTGTTCACTTTCCTGCAGAGCAGGTAATTCAATTATCAGATAGATGGCATATCCTTTGTGTGAGCAGCAAAAGGGCAGATGGCCTGGGAACACAGCTGTGACTCAAGTTTCCCTTCTGATGGGGGTTGTTGCCAGGCAGAATTCAGTTCCTTAAGCCAGGTTTCAGATAAAATGTCACTTTTTGTTCCCCAGTTCCTGCATTCAAATAAAACTAAACATTTTTACATATGCAGCTAGAAGGCTGATTCTAAGTTTAAAACTATGACATTTAAACAGTTACAAAGGCATGTGACACCAAACATAGCTCACTCATTTAATCTAAACATTTTCGATTTTAGTGTCTTTAAATCCAGTGCAACTTAAACTGCTGCACTCCACAGCTCAGCCAGTCTTGTTATAAACCTTCAAGTCACTTCAGAATATCACTTTACATTGTATCCACCTCTCAGTAAGTCTTTCTTTGGCATGTTTTGGGTTCATTCATTCAGTTTTCTACAAAAAGTAAAATCTGGTGTTGTTTTAAATTGCCGGCTTTTGGATAGTGGTGAGTACTGGTACTGCACCCATTTTTGGGATTTAAGAAATGAATTCCCCACAATTCTAGGTTGCATTTGGCAATCAGCATTGCCATTCCCAATGGTTTCAGACTACTGTGCGGGTAGTCCAATGGTGGTTTTAGGCAGCGTCCTTCTGTGCCCATAACATCGGCAAAAATGAATGGCAGCCTATTCTTCCTGCATTTCCCTGTGCATTTTCTGGGAAGCTCTGGCCATCATGATGTTTTCATGTCAGTACTGCACAGTTTTGAGGTAGGGCTCGGATGCATGGGTAAATACATCCCACAGGTGTTTCAATATAGGTGCAGAGGTAAACTTAGCTTTTAAATCCTGGAAGGCCTGCTCGGCTTCTTCAGATCATTCAAAACGTTTATTTTTTCTCAAGAGTGCAGTAACGGGTTGTACTATGCGTGGAAATTCCGGGATAAACCTGCGATAGAAATTGGCAAAGCCGAGCATGCTTTGAACCCCTTTTACAGAGCTAGGTGATGGCCATTTGAGGATGGCATCCACTTTTCTTGAGTCCATTCGGACTCCTTTGGGTGTCAGGATGAAACCGAGAAACTCAACTTCTGTGGTATGGAAAACACATTTCTCCAGTTTAGCAAATAGTTTGTGTTGGCGCAGTTTTTCCAGAACTGCCCTAACGTGTTTTCTGTGATCAGATTCCGAAGAGGAGTACACTAGAATGTCATCGATATAGACGACAACACAAACATCGATGAGTTCCCGAAGGACATCATTCATGAAGAATTGGAAGGCAGCAGGCGCATTGCACAACCCGAAAGGCATTACCTGGTATTCGAATAATCCATATTTTGTACGGAAGGCTGTTTTCCATTCGTCGCCTTCTTTTACTCGCACCAGATGATATGCCCCCCGGAGATCTAACTTGGTGTATATGCAAGCGTCCTTCACCTGGTCAAGGAGTTCAGGAATCAGAGGCAGAGGATAACGGTTTTTAACCGTTATCTGGTTCAATGCGCGGTAATCGATACAAGTTCTAAGGTCGCCTTCTTTTTTAGGCACGAAGAACAAAGCCGAGGATGCCGGGGACTTTGACGGGCGAATAAAACCATTGGCGAGGTATTGATCCAAATATTGTCTCAAATGCAGGTTCTCAGGTTCGGTAAGGGCATAAATCCTGCTACAAGGGGGTTGTGCATCGGGCACCAGATCGATTTGGCAATCGTACGATCGGTGAGGAGGTAACGTGTTGGCCTGTTCCTTTTGGAAGACGTCCTGAAAGTCCTGGTATTCCGGAGGTAATTGCATGGAGGCAGAGGTTACAGATGCTAGATTAATCTTCAGATTTTCAGGGTAGCATGTTTGTGCACAATCCGGGAAGGTTATTCTCTTAGCTCGCCAATCAATTCGAGGATTATGTGTCTCTAACCAAGGAATTCCAAGAATAACCTGAAACTGTGGAGCCTTGATTACATCAAACACAACTGCCTCCCGATGGCCGTCAGGACCAATAAGAGTCACCCCAGTAGTGGAATGTGTTACCGGTCCAGAGGCAATTTCAGTTCCATCGACTGTGGTGATGACATCTTTGCTGGTTTTAGGATGGAGAGGGAGGTTAATCCTAGAGGCCAATTCACGATCCACATAGTTTCCAATAGCCCCACTATAGATGTATGCCTTTATTGCATGCAACCGCTTAGGCTTTTCTGGATCTACGAGAACCATTGGCACAATAAAATGCGAGGTCTGAGAGTTAGTTTTCAAGCTCAGCAAGCGGACCCCTACGCTTGTCGGGCTGAGTCGTTTCCCGAAACAGAGTCTTCATGGTTTTTATCAGCGGCTCCTACCGCTTTTCGGGGCGGTTTTGCCGGGAAATCTTGTAGAAAGTGTCCAGAGTTCCCACAATAAAGACATAATTTTAACTGCCGCCTCCTTTCACGTTCCTTTTGAGTTAAGGGTTCTTTAACCCCTCCAATTTGCATAGGCTCAGAGACATCAATTCACTTTGGGGTTAGCGTGGGTCTTGACCAACACCCGGGTCTCAAACCTGGACCGATCTATTTTTCTGTTTTGAAGTCTGTGATCCAATTGGACCACTAAGTCTATATATTATATATTCTGTGCATTCTTGGGGCGGATTTACAACTTGGGCCAAGACATCTTTAAGTTCTCTGCGTAGACCTCGATAAAATAACGTGACTCTTTTATCCTCTGGCCATCCCGTTTCCACAGTCTATTAAAGGTTGCAATATAGGATAGGAGGTCCTGATTGCCCTGTCGCAGGGATAGAAGTTCGTCATCCAGAGCCTGCCCCTGAGAGTGTCGAGCAAATAACCTTTCCATGCTTGCTTGAAATCCTTGAAAATCACGGAGAATCGGGTCATCTTGAGTAACCAGTGGAACTGACCAATCGGCAGTGCAGCCGCTGAGATATGACAATACAAAAGCTACTTTGGTCTGATCATTAGGGAAGGCCCCAGGTCTGCATAGGAAGTGCAAACGAACTGATCCATGAATACGGCGAATCGTTTGGGGTCCCCAGCAAAGCGTTCAGGTGGGGCCAGCGGCATGTTTCCAGGTAGATTAATCTGCACAGGGTTACTGGGAACCACAGGAGCGGGGTTCCCTCCGAAACAGGGTAGAGGAGTTTGTCCAGCTTGACCTTGCAAAAGCTGTCTGGCCAGGTCATCAGTTCTTTCCTTTGATATTATTAATTCCCTCTTGAGGGCATTAGTCTCTTGACGAGCGGCATGTACTTCGGCCCGTAATTCCCCCAGTAATTGGGCCAACTGATCAGTCTCAGAAGTTTCCATAGCTCCTGGGTGGGAATTTGTAGGAAGGCTTTGTGTTCTGTAACGCTCACCTGACTCCCACGGGGGCGCTGGCCTGGTTCGTGCTGCTGTGACCTTGTCTAAGGTGATGCGCAGGGTTCGGAAGACGGACAGGACCGGGCCCCAGATCTGGCTTGTCTGACTCGCAGAAGTATCCTTCTGTAGGTGAGAATAGGGGGTTAACTGTCGGCGGGGTAATGCAATCGGCCTCCCACTTACCCCTCGCACCCTCCTCAAAACCCTTCTGTGCTTCCCCGTAGCGTCTCACCTTAGGGTCTGGAAGGACGAGCTCTCCATCCTGCTTCTGATGCAGGGGCGCGTTGGTATCCAGTTACGTCACTGGATTTTCGGATGGGTGAGAACCAAACTTGCTTGGCTTCCAGGTAAGTTTTTTCTATAAGTGGTTCCCCTTGTGTCCATGCATTAATGTTCTAATGCTAGTGTCTTTTTCCCCATAGGGGCCGGGGTACTGAATGCCGGGGAACAGGCACCGACCCGAGGTGAGCGGTGAAATCCTTGTGGAAATCAGGTAAGTCTTTGATGAGTGTTTTGGTAATGTCTTTTCATTCACTCATTAACGCTGATGTCTTTTTCCCCTTAGGGGCCGGGGTCCGAAAATGCCTGGATGCGGCGCGGACCCGAAATGAAAAGGGAATGACCCAACAGGTAAGTCTTGACATGGAGTTTTAGCTTCTCTTTTTCCTTCTTTCTCTCACCTTTGTTCTTGTCTTTTTCTCCCTAGGCGCGGGGGCGCGACTGCGAATCCGGATGGTCGCTGCTGAACATGCAGGTGCCCTGTAAAGGTGAGTAGAATGCGGCGCTGCAGCGATCGATGCGATGTGCTTTTAAAAATAAATGTCTTCCTTTTCAGGATTGTCGGCGAAATGTCTCTGGGATGCAGATTTAGCAGGTGAGGCCTTTTCCTTCTTCTGTTCTCTTGTTCCCTTCCTTTGCAGGTGATTCAGGATGCTGGCAGGTGTGGCAGAAGTCAAGATGCAGGAGCAGACACAGTGAGCGTCCAGCTGCTAGATGCAGAACAACGCGAAGCACGTGTGGCTGATCGGGTGTGGTTTAAATAGCCTTGGAAGAAGTTCCTAGAATGTGTCCTTCCTCCAATCAGGTATGTATCCTTCCCCGACCACGCCCGGGTGGTAAATGAGTCCCACAGGTAAAGTAGTTCCTTTCAGGCCTCAAGGAGGCCGGGGTTCTGCAGCATGGTCTGCATCAGGTAAGTGCACCCAAACACTTTCATAATGAGCCTGGCGCCATAGGCGCCAGGACTGACGTTTTCTATGAGCCTGGCGCCATAGGCCAAAGGGCCCCTATAAGGGGTTGCTGGGACCTTCCCCGGGGACTTGATGTCCGCTTTCGGGGACGCAGGGCCTGAGCCGGCTCCCCGGGAGCGGGCATCGCGACACTCAATCCGACTGGCATTGGTCGCACCACACAAGGGGTCAAACAGATCCAAATATCAGAGTCTGTGCCCGCCCTTCACTTGTCACATCATGCACACCTGACCTCCCAGCTCCTCCTTAATGCCATCTTGCTGCAGCAACAAGCTCACAGCGCCAGGTTGGACGACCCCCCCTGAGCCCATCTTACCACTGATATTCAGAATATATAGACAACTCATCCAAGACACGAACAGACATCTTAGCTGTGGGGAGACTTCGTTTTCAGACAAGGATGCAGTGCTGAAAAGACATGCTAATGACTGGTGTGATATGCTGTGGCATTTATAACGCGCCTGTACACAAGTGTTACTAGGCGCGACAAGACAAGGAGGGGGAAACAGAGGAAGGACAGCGATCTTCCTAGGCCTTGTGTCATTCAGATCAGGCAAGTGCAGGGAAGTGGGAGGGGAGAAGTGCCGAGTGGGTGGGGGAGTGGAGAAGTGCAGTGTTCTGCCCTACACAAACACCAGTGACATTGGCATGGAATCATGTCCATCTCTACCCCCTCCGGGCCGCTGCCACACCCAGCAAAGTTGGAACCAGCTGAACCCTTCAGCTTTTCATGTAAATAACAACTTTCCCTTTGTCGCTTTAAGGTATCAACATGCAACCACCTTTAGTGTAAGGAGGTAACTCCAGTACACGAAGGACGGTATAGAGGGTAACAGTGCAGGGCACTGAACTGTGAACTTACGGACACCAATTCCCCTCTCACTTTAGGCGTACTCATGTATGCAGGTCTACCAACACTGGCCTGTGGCCGCGCAGATGAGCTGCGTCCGCTGGACCAGCGGTCACTCCCCCTCACCCTGCCCCCTGCACCCCTCTTCATTACTAGTGACTTTGGATTCAGATGCAGACAATGCAAGTGTCTTGGCAACACATGATCTATCCCCCCGGGGGTGGATTGGGGGAGCTCAAGCATAAACCCAACTGGGTGCCCACCTTAATTTACCTGATTTCCCACATTTCGAACCTGTGAGGCAACAATATATTTGATGACAATCCTTAGCAATAGGGCGAGTTCCTGGGCATTTACTGGCAACCCTGGGCAGTGGCCCAAATACTGAACCAGTCGATGACAATCCTTTGCAAAGAGGCAGGTTTTAGCTGTGGATTTGGTGACCCTTCGTGGCTTCTAAGTGGTCTGTAATAATCCTTGGCAGTGGGGTAATTTTCCGGGTAACAGATGGACACCCTGGATACTGAGGCATGGCATAGTCATGGCAGTCATGACAATCCTTAGCAATGTGCACCAGGACTGGGCAGTGCGCGCACAGTGTACTCGTCGCAAGCAGCTGTCTTCCTTCAGACAGGTCTCTCTGGTCCTTTTGCTAAAGACTTGGGGCGGCCCAGGAAGACAAAATATTTGGATATAAAGAAGGCGAAACTATTGGCTTTGCCAATGCTTGCTTCACTTACTCTGGTGATTAAGATATGGATCCTTGTTTGGTTTTTCGACGGCCTTGGAACACATAAAATATTGCTGGCCATTGAGTGTACAATAAAGAAAATGGAACTTCTGTCCAAAATGTACCAGGACTGACTGTTCCTTCCCTCACACTTTCATACAGTAGTGAATTGGGCACGGCCTCGCGCATCTCTACGTGAACGATTTGCATGCTAGATTTATGCTTTTAATATTCGTTCTGTGGCTCGTGGTGTTAGAGGAAAAGGAAGGCAACACCCCTCTACAGGGTGCGCAGCCTCAGAATGGCTCAAGCAAAAAGAGGAACCGGAAAGTAAAGTCATACAGGCCTACCATGTGCTTTTTGCCAGCGCCATGCAGCCACCCCTACCAAAAAAATCTGGATTGAAAGTGGATTGCTACTGGATTTTCCCAAACATTTAAATCCTCTTTAAATCCTATTTAACTCCAGAAACTCCCATTGTACTCAGTGGATTGCTTTTGGCTTCTTTTTGGCTTCATGCACCCTGAAATATGTTAATTAGCAATCCTCAGTGGAATGCAATCCCAAAACAATCCAAGCAATCCAATCCACTAAAAATCCAAAAACAATCCAATCCCCAAACAATCCACTAAAAATCCAAAAACAATCCAATCCCCAAACAATCCAAAAACAATCCAATCCCCAAACAATCCACTAAAAATCCAAAAACAATCCAATCCCCAAACAATCCACTAAAAATCCAAAAACAATCCAATCCCCAAACAATCCACTAAAAATCCAAAAACAATCCAATCCCCAAACAATCCACTAAAAATCCAAAAACAATCCAATCCCCAAACAATCCACTAAAAATCCAAAAACAATCCAATCCCCAAACAATCCAGCAATAATCCCAAAACAATGCAATCCCCAAACAATCCTATAAAAATCCAAATGCAGTGCCATCCCTAAATAAATACAAAAGCAACGGATTACAGCTGGCTTCCTTTTGGCTAAATGTACCCTCGTAGAGATCCAAAAGCAATGCAATGCAATCCCCAAATAAACCTTTTGAAATGCAAAAGCAATTAATGTAGTCACCAAATAATACTTTACAAATCAAAACAACAAAGCAATCCCAAAAATATTCTTTAACAATATAGGCATTGTTTCGGTTTATGAGCTGGAAATAAATTTATGAGTTTTAACAAAAATAATGTTTACTATAATCCTGAAAAGAAATGCTTAAAAACACATTTGGTGCACCTTGTTGAATTGGGCTTTAAAAGCGTCACTGTGGCTTAATTGCTGCCCATTTCAGAGAGTTGCATTTTGAATTGCCTTTAGAACAATAGTGATGACTAATTAGGTCACAGTCATTTAGGTAAAATGGCCATGAAAGTCAAGACCATGTAATGGCATACAAACTATATTTAAAAAGAAGCGACACGTTTTTTTTCCCCCGACTATATTTATTAAAAAGAGGCAGAGGTTCAATCGGACACTGTGTACATAGCACAAAAACACAACTGTAGCAATCCCAAACACGGGTGCTTCACAATTTAAAAATAAAGGGTGAGAGGGGACCCAGAACCAGTCAGGTTCGGTCCAGCCCAGGGAGCAAGGGTGATAGGGGACACGGAACCAGTCCAGGGGTGTCACACGAGTATACAGGCCCAGCCTAGGGAGCAAGCGAGTCCGGTGGGGACCAGCCCAGGGAGCAAGGTTGAGAGGGGAAAGAGAACCAGTCCGGGGAGTCACACTAGTATCCAGGACGAGGCAAAAGAGCAAGGGAATGTGGAACTACACTTGTGTAGAAAAGACGAGGTTTGGCTCCTTCTTCATCCGGTAGTTCCCAATTTTGTTTTGGAGGGCTTTTCTGCACTCGGATGCAGAGAGTACTGGAAAGCCCATTTCCCTGGCTTTAACATGGATACATTCTGAAATGCAAAAAAGATTTGTGTAAAAAGTTTGAAAAGAGCAAACAAAGTACTTTTTGGTTAACACATGGCTGTGAGAAATAAAGCATAGACAATTTTCACTGTACACCCTCTAATGTGCTTTCGTAATTCGAATTACTACATTTCTCAAAGCTGTAAATCTGGTTGAAACCTTGGCAATTCCTTAGAATTTAATATAGATTAGTGTCACTTCCCCAGGAAGTGGCTCTCCGTTTATCTTCTTTGCATAATTGGTATATTGTGAAGAAATTACCAATCTCGTGTTTCCCCCATGGACAGTGCATTGGTAAAGGAGCCATACAAGCAAAACAAATACACAGGGTTTGAAATTGAGCGGAGCTGGGGGCTATTTAGCCCTGTTTGTAGCCTTGAAGAGCCTGGTTAGCTTTACACCATGCTTACCAGGAGCTAAATTTGGCTCCCGGGCCAACTGATGCCGATATTATATACCTATGGGAATTTAACTATGTGCGTGCTTGCTTTTGTAACAATCTAAAAAAATAACATAGGACACCACTATGACATTTGAAGCTTAACGGGTCATAAGTAATGGACAAAGCAATATGTTTGCATGTGGGCATATAATGAGTGATGGACAATAACCGGTTAATACATGAGCCACAGTATTTGAGCTACCTTTTCCCACCCTCTGACACAGTCGTCTAGAAGCCCTATGGCTTCATAGGAATGTTGGGGAGGAGGGTTTGAGATTGGGGTGGAGACACAGAAGCCTACAACCGATAGTATTTGGATAGAGAAAAAGCATTTATTTATTTCATAAGGGCACAAACCAACTTTTGGTTAACTCTAATGGCACTTACCTCTGATGCAGTTGATGGACCAGGGTTGGGATTTGTATCGGGAAAACTTTTTCTGTGGCTCCTGTCCACCTCCTCTATATCCACTGAACGGCCAGTTCCAAGCAGTGCTCAACTGCTACCTGCTGACAGGAATCCACTGTGTCCCAGTATGCTGAAATAATAGCACAAATATTAATATTACACATTTTAATACAGTACGCATTCTAATGACAATTACCAAGACCCGGAACCAGCGCAGGGAGCCAGATGGGTACCCAGACACAGCCCAGCAAGTAAGGAAGTTCGTTAGGAACCCACCCATGGAAGTGTCTCGGGCAGGTGCCAGTCTTACCTGAACTTCTGAAATGGTGAACACCTAGGCACACAAAGCCAGTAGGCGTTTGGTTATTTGCCGAAATATTGACTGCCCATGGTCATTTTAATCCCTATGGCCATTTACACCCAGATCCTGCCCCTCCCAAAATACCTCCTTATGGGAACTTTGAGCTCACTTTAATCAAGTCTTATCAGACTTTGCGCTTAAAGTGCCTGCGCTTAAAGTGCCTGCCTGTGATTTTCAAAGCAGTATTCTAAGAGTTAATTACTTAATTGGAGTTGTAAACCCACTACTGCTGTGATAAAAAAAATGTCTTAACCAGGTCTGCCTTCAGCCACAAAGCAGTTCAACGAAGCAACTGAACAAGTCTGGAAGTGTTAAGATGAAAAAAGTAGGATATACCCTAAAGTATGGGTGCATAACATAAGGCCCGCGGGCCAGTTGCGGCCCGCCATGCCGTTTTGTCCGGCCCGCCAGCAACAAAGACTTTCCTAATGGAGGGCGGCCCGCAAGCAGCATCGGCCCCCTCCATTAGGAAAGTCTTTGTTGTCTTCCGAGCGTGTGTGTTTGTTGGATCTTTGTGCTGCTTGTATGTTGAGATCCGGGGGTGGGGTGTGTGTCGGGTCTGCCTGAATGTTTGTTTTTGTGTGCAAGTCCAGTGTGTGTCGCGTCTGCCTGAATGTGTTTGTGTGCAAGTTCAGTGTATGTTGAGATGCGGGGTTGGGGTGTGTGTCGGGTCTGACTGAATGCGTTTGTGTGCAAGTGCAGTGTGTGTCGAGATGCGGAGGGGGTGTGTGTGTCGGGTCTGACTGAATGTGTTTGTGTGCAAGTTCAGTGTATGTTGAGATGCAGCGGTGGGGTGTGTGTCGGGTCTGCCTGAATGTGTTTGTGTGCAAGTGCAGTGTGTGTTGAGATGCGGAGGGGGAGTGTGTGTCGCGACTGCCTGAATGTGCTTGCGAGTTTGTATGGTGAGTTGGGGGTCTGTATGCTTGTGAGTTTGTGTGCCGAGTTGGGGGTGGGAGTTCGGGTCTGTATGGGTGCATAGTGTATTGGTGTATGCTTGTGGGTTTGTGTGCTGAGTTGGGGGGTGGGGGGGTTCGAGTCTGTATGGGTGCATAGTGTATTGGTGTATGCTTGTGAGTTTGTGTGCTGAGTTGGGGGGTGGGGAGTTCGGGTCTGTATGGGTGCATAGTGTATTGGTGTATGCTTGTGAGTTTGTGTGCCGAGTTGGGTGTGGGGGGGGGTTTGGGTCTGTATGAGTATGTATGCATGGTGCATGCTTGGTGGCATGGGGCATAGTGTTTGGTTGAGGGGTGGGTGTCATGCGGTATAGTGTTTGGTTGGGGGTGGGGGGGCCATGGGGCATAGTGTTTGGTTGAGGGGTGGGGGAGCCATGGGGCATAGTGTTTGGTTGAGCGCCATGGGGCATAGTGTTTGGTTGAGGGGTGGGGCCAAGCCTCCCGCCACGCCTGCTGCGCCTACCGCCCCGCCCACATTTACTTTTCAGCCCACTATAGCCATCATGTAAGGTACTTTTGGCCCACTGTCAAAATCAGTTGTGCACCCCTGCCCTAAAGAATAACCATTTTACTCAAATGTATGTTGCTTTATAACTACTTCTGCTGTTCAAATACAACATTGTGCTTTTGTCAGGCTGATCCAACAAACTGAGCCAGGATAATAATAATAATAATTTAGCATTTATATAGTGCTACGAACCCTCAGGTATCCGAGTGCTGCTTATTATTACCCACGGTGTGTGGTGCTCATTTATCGACCTCGGAAGGATAAAAGGCTGAGTTTGGGGCTGCCGGGATTCGAACCTGCGTCAGCAGGCTCTGCACAGATGTCAAAGCGACTGCGGTTTGATCAATCATCTCCACCAGCTTTTCAGAGGTGCTGGGCATTCAGTGGAATGGACCTGGTCATGAAATGGCACCATCAATGTGCAACCGCATTCATGTGCCATCGTTCAGGCCATTTGCCAAAAAAAATTGCAAAGACGAAAGCAAACCAGCCATTGCTAAGTGCTGAAGACAGACATGTTTACATTCCAGTGGTTGCGAATGTGCATGTTCCATGCCACAGGGGGGGGGTCTTGCAACAGCCGATTAAGGAAAGCAGGAGGCAATATTTCTAAGGCATCTGGCAAGGGAGAGGCAGCCATGAATGTAGAGCATCAACAGGGAAGGGAAAGATGATTCAAGGGGAGATGGACCACCACGGCGCCTGCCCATTTTGCCCCATTTATCTATGGGGGCACACTCCCAACACCCACAATTACTTAATTTTCCCCTACCCCAAACCCCATAACAAAAATGCAGCAAAAAAACCTGGCAAAACGGCCTTTCACCAAATGCAGTGAAACAGCTGTGACCAACTACACCCAGATGATGGCACACGATGTAGAGCTAATGTGTACTGTGTGAAACGCCTCAGGTTATCCTTGTGGATATCTTTCCAAACCACCCCCCCCCCACCACTTATTGTCCCATTCAAGTGCAGGCTCCCAAGTTAGACCTGGGGAAAAAGGGGCTACATATGCACGAACTTTCTTAATCTGTATGAATTTCTTAGAGGACAGCCAAATGCGGGTAAATTGAAAGGGATGTGGTCGTTTTGAACACAGTCGTGGCCTCAGTGAGCTTTCAAAATGCACAGTTGGGTCAACATATTCATTAAATTAGCTCCCCCCCACCCCCCATCGAACCCCACAGATGCTGCTCTAACTGCACAGCTTCCAAAGTAGGATTTACGACTGTAGGCTCCTTTTCTTTGAGGTGCCACCCATGCGTCATGTCCTATACATTGGCCCCTCCCGAAAACTCAGCTGGTTTTGTGATAAAGTGCAGTTGTGCCAGTAAATCAATTGCAGTAGGTCTAGGCGCGCCCACTGCACCCCTTCCCTCCCACACTGCCTATGATACACATACACCCAATCTCAGCTCCGAGTACAATTGCAGCTGCATGTTGATGTGTTTTGGACTGAAACTCCCAAAAGCCATAGCTGGCATATATGACGCTGGATCATTGAAGTCGTATGAAAACAATGGAGCACAATGTTGCAGACACGTGTGTTTATTATGTTCTCCTGTAAAGCTCTAGCCTGCTTTAATATCACTTGTAAAGCAGGTATTAGAGCTGCACCGTGTGAAAGTAATGAAATGTGCCAGCAGCCTGTTATCCAGGGAAGGAAAACATCCCGGTGTCCTGCAGATAAACGCACTGTGCCGGCCTTTAGCAGGAGAACATATGATATACACCAAGGGTTTGCAACAGTGCTCCCTGCTTGGAGGCTCACGGAGAAATGGCGTCGCTGGTCCAAGGAGGCGGATGGGGGCGCTGGACGTGGGGAGCGCGCACTACAAAGGCAGAGTCTGCCTCATAAATCAACACAACCTGTCTGACTCCCGAGAGACACACTCCTCACTATGCAAAAGGCTCACTCTGAAATAAAGCCTAAAACGTGTACATCAGCTCCTTACCCAATGATTCTGGCTTTGTTTATCGATCCCAGCAGCATGATCCACGCTCGAATCTCGTCCTCCATTGCTCAGCTGGTGTCCAGTGTTCCCAGGTGGAAGGAAAAAACGCGCTGCATCGCCGTACGAAAAAAGCCCAAAACAAGCTGACCCACCCAAATTAACCGAAAAAAGCAAGCGCACATGTAAACGCCATGAGTGGGTTTCAAAAGTAAGAAACAGCACAATTCAGAAACATAGAGAAAACACACATATACTAAGTTAAAATAAAAAGTAGTGTTAGTGGCTTGTTTTTACTGAGAAAGAAGTCAGTAAAAAAATCCCAAAAACTCCTGCAGCCCAAGACAAACAAATCGTTGCTTGGAAAAAATCCCCCAAATCCAAAATAAATGGAAAAAAAATCTGAAGCTTGAAAACTTTTAAATAAAGACACAATTCTCTCAGGTGTCACTTTGAACATTTCTCAAAACTGCCATTTTCTAATTTCTGAGCATTTCTCAAAACTCTGCCATTTCTGACTTACAAAAGTGTCTTTATGCTGTCAGTAAATCAGAAAAGTGGTACAGCCATCTGGGAAATGTGCAGCTTACATAGGAAAGACTTGCACAATAGATGTTAACGATACCTCACAGGCACCGTATTTTAACTCCTTTTTGCGCTCTGCAAGGAGAATCCCCAGGCAGTGCCTGTCCTGCACTCCTCAGAGGCACTATGGCCATTGTCAGGCCATATTAGGGACACTGGAAGCTTTGATGTCTGTACCCCCACATTCTTAATGTCACAGAATACGGTGCTTTTAGGAAAAGTGTTGTTCCACCAAGGAACAATACTTTTCCAAGTTTACATGGACTTCAGAATTGGGCCCATGTTTCTGTAAAGTGAAAAGCAGTTTACATTTTAAAAATGGAGTACCTGCAGCCCAGCAGGTCTGCCAAGGCAACCTGACCCGAGATGTAAGCTAAAGCTACATGGAGACAGCCCAGTGAGGGAACTGCAAAGCCCTCCACCAATGGTCCCATGCCCTGACCTGCACGATTTCATATGAAGAGAGCCATGTCTACATTGCCAGGATGCTGCCAGGCCTGGCCTACAGGGCAATGCCTATATATTTTTTTTGGGGGGGGGGGGGGGGGGGGGGGGGGGGGGTGTGTGTGTGTGTGTGTGTGTGTGTGTGTGTGTGTGTGTGTGTGTGTGTGTGTGTGTGTGTGTGTGTGTGTGTGTGTGTGTGTGTGTGTGTGTGTGTGTGTGTGTGTGTGTGTGTGTGTGTGTGTGTGTGTGTGTGTGTGTGTGTGTGTGTGTGTGTGTGTGTGTGTGTGTGTGTGTGTGTGTGTGTGTGTGTGTGTGTGTGTGTGTGTGTGTGTGTGTGTGTGTGTGTGTGTGTGTGTGTGTGTGTGTGTGTGTGTGTGTGTGTGTGTGTGTGTGTGTGTGTGTTCATTCAATAAAAAACATTGTTAAGGGGGCGTTATGGTTAATTTCCTATGGGTTTAGCAACTTAACCATAACTACATGGCCGCTACAGCAGGCCATGATATATATAGTGGTCGTACGCCATTTCAGGAAATCAGCCCATCAAACAACAGCAAGTTCGTTCACTTATCCAGTATATATATACTTTGATGTACAGGGTACAAATGGGGACAATGGTTATATGTTGCACAAGCGAAAACAGTAAGACTGGCTGTGTATGCATTTCAAATAGTGTTTTAATAGTCATAGCGCTGAACGTATTTAGAAGGTGCCATTTGCTGGACACATGAGTATGGTGTGCACGAACTGAAATAGTAACAAGTATTATTTTTTTTACAATTGTGTTCCTTTCGTATGCAGGCTATATTGAATCTGAACAAATATCAGGAAATATTTTACTTCATGAAACGTTTTGTTTTACATGTTCAATACATCTTGGATGTTTCCCGGTGCAGCACCCAGTACCAGGGGCGCCAACTTGTGGTTATCCCGGGGACAGCCGGCAGCGAAAAAAGCCCAATTTTAAGAATAGTTTGCGATACATAAACATGTTTCATGGTGATGCTCTTGTAGTAATCGGCAAGTCATCCCAGAATCATCAGGGCCAAACATGCTCTTCAAGTAATCAGCAGGTCATCCCAGAATCATCTGGGGCAAACCTGTTGATGCTCTTGACGTAATCGGCAAGTCATCCTAAAATCATCAGGAACAAAGAGTTTTCTAAAATAGGGATGATGTTGGCATCATCAGCAAGTCATCCTAAACCCATCCCCAATTCATCACCCACCATTCTGAGACATTTGCTGATGACTTTAACAGCGTGATGAATTCTGATGATGTGGGAATGACTTCTAATGTAGTTTGATGATCATCGGATGACTCCAGTGTTAGGAAAGATTTCGTAATTGTAGGGAATTTTCCTTCCATGTGGCAACCCCTAAACTTTTTGCTATTGTTTTTAACCTTGTTCTTGACTTTGCCAGAGAAGTACAGCCTTCTGCCGCACTTCTCTGGGCTTTCGCTCCTTTTCTTACGGGGAAACTGACATGCCCTTAAGACAGTCAGTACCGGGGAACGCTGTTTCCCGTAGTTTCTTTTATCGTGTTGCGGCTTTAGTGCAACATGACACAAGAGGGCACTGTAAGCTAAGTTACAGCTCTCTTGGGTCTCTAGCCTTCTACAGACCCTAGATACTCTTTTAGGATGGTATTTGATCGGTGCAAGTCATTCAGGGACTCGAATGGTGGCAGCGATCGTTTTGTTTATTTTGACCTCCTTTTGGCGTTCTGAGCACGTTTTTCGCACTGAACCCAAAATGGTGGCCTGGCTCCCAAAATGGCCAGACCACGAGGCTCCTTTGTCTTGTCCACTGACCGTCTTGCTCCCTTCACCTTCCCCAGGTCGGGCGACCCAGGGCCTTCCTTATTTGGGCATGTACTTTCCCGCGAAACGTGGTTGCCTTCGCGGGCTTCTACATGTCGTTTGTGTGCCTCCAGGGTGTGGGCTGGGATGTCTGGTCCCAATACACATCCTGGGTGCCAGAGAGTCTGGGGTGGTGTGAATGCCTGGGACCACCGTGGTCCGTGATTGGTCCACGTATGGTATGTGTGTTGATGAGCGGATCTCCCATTGGCTCCCCTCCGTTTTGGCGCGAAGGGAACCGTGGATAAGAGGGAGCTGGAAACACCACTGCCATGTCGATCTCCTGAGTTCTCACGAACGAAGGAATACAGGAGCCAAGTATCCTGCAACCCAGAGGCTGGACCGAGGAATCGCTGGTGACCCGCTGAAGGAATCCTCCTTTGCACTGCTGTCGTCCTGTGAAGCCCTTTCCTCCTTGGATCGAACCAGAAGGCCTGTACTGGTGCTTCGACCTTTGGAATAGCAGGAACAGCTATTCCCGGCGACTTCATCATCTCCTGCCAAGTAAGCCTTCGGAAGTGTCTCTGGGCCATCCAGTTGACTGACCAGCTTACAAGGGAGTCCTGCTCTGTAACTGCCGCCAGGTTGTGTTGTATTTCGAGTCCTTGTCACTCTCCCACGCTTCGTACACTTGGCGTTCCCAAGTCTGAAGGGAGGAGTGTACATTTGGCTTGAATACACACGGCCGCTCCGTTGTCCTGCTGCGGCAACAAACTGTGCTGGTTTCGTCGATTGGGACGTCTTTTTGCTCTACACGACTACGAGGCGTTCCCTGCTCTTCTGAACCTGCCAGCTGCTGAAACTAACGTGGAGAAGCCTGGGTCTGCTTGCTTCGGGGACCGGTGAGTAGTTTAGCTAGGATCTGGTCGCCCTCCTGCAGTATCCCATTGCTTTTCCCTGCTGTGTAAAAACAGCACCCTTTTGGCCGTACTCGCGCTCTGCTTCTGCCCGCTGTGGAGGCTGCGCTTGAGTTGCGGAACCTGTTCTCCTTCTGCTGTGCACTAACCCGAACTGCCTGACTTCCTCCGAAGAGCTTCCCCTTTTGCCCGTTGGCACCGGCGTGGCAGGTACTTTGAGCACAAGGCTCCACTCTTTGCAGGGCTCGGACTTCCATCTAGTTAGGTGCCTCTGAAGGCGAACTGAGTCTAAAGCGTTATCGCACTGCCTGTTTTCCTTTCCTTTCAGGTGGACTACATATTTCGTGCTGTAAACGCTTGCGACTGTGTATTTGTATATATATTGTGTTGATATGGTATGTGTTGGTTTAATATGGTGATATTGTGATTTTCTCGCTACGGTCATTATTTTAAAGGCCTTAAAATAAATGTGCATCTATTTTTGATATAACAACTGTTTGGAGTAGTTTGTAAGCGCTCTTGCTTTGTGTGCTCATTGCGGGCTTTCAGTCACCCTCACCCCTCTTGAGACCTAGTCTTGACCGCCGCGATCGCTACCTTGATTGGTCTGGCTTGTCCAGAGGTTACCCTGTTCCAAGTAATTAGGTTGGCCTTCTGAACTTCTGCGCCACCAGGACAGAGTTCGGAAATCCGTCTTAACATCCAGGATGGTCTCTTAAGTCATCCTTTTAGACCTGGGTTTCTCGACCATGCACGTGCTGCCTGCCTGCTCTGAGCCACTGTCCTTTGATCCAACAGGCAGTGACACCCAGTACCCCATCTGACCCTTCTACAGGGTCATTGATTCTGGCAATTTCAGTACTGTGGTCAATGGCCGCAACATTTTGCAATGTGTTTTTATAATACATGCACGGTTTCTTCAAAGATCCAGCTCCGGTCACTGTGGTACCAAACTGTTTAGTGTTCAACCCTCAGGCGCAGCGTTTAGATGGTTTTAATGGCGCGCTGAACAGTTGGAAGTAAATAAGTAACGCATGACACAGGATAGGCTTTGCGTTCAAAGACAGCAGTGAGATTGAACTGCCATTCTCTTTTGCCCAGTTGACATATATTTACAGTTGGCTCCTTTGACGGCAGTTGCAAGTTTGTGCCCCTGCCCTGGAAATGGGAGTAGGAGACATACGTGGAACCGGCTGTGCCATAAATCTCCAGTTCAGAGTTGTGCTGGGCTAGATGGGGAGTGCGCCTGCTTGTGTTGACGGGTTAACTTTGTTTCTCGATCAGCACACTGCTCTGGGGCTCACCTCCTGAATTCCTCTCTAAACCTCCCTCGGCAGTCCCTCGGGCCTCAGAACAGGCCCGTCAGAGCCTCCTTCCTTTCCGGCATGACTTTGAAGTCAGATTATTTTTTTCCCGCATCTCCCCTCCATGCCCCTCGATATTCGTGGAGTGCGCAGTGCTCCAGATTGTGTCCAGATACACATCCACATAAATAAAGGTGCCCTAAACGTGCGCACACTTACCTCTTGTATGGTATTTATCCAGTTTTTCGTGCCCACAAGGAGCACGGCCACCACCGTATCTTCTTCTTCCGCCGCCATTGCTGCCCACGCTGCCAGGCCTGAGAAAAAAAAGCTGAATGACCCTGCAAAAGAAGCCCAAAACAAGCCGACTCCCAACTAAATAAGCAGGAAAGAGCACTCATTTAAAACGCTGTGGTTAGGTGTCAAAATTAAGACATTTAACAGAATACCATAACTATACATAGAACAGAGTGCATACCCAGCAAATTTAACCCCCCTCTCCTCAGAAACTCTTTTTTAAAACACATTTTGTTATGAACAGCACAGTTAAATTAAATTCTCTTTATTAGTCAAACAATGACTAAATGTAAGTGACCATATTATTACCACAAAATACATTTTGTTGTGTGTCTAAGCACATTTGCAAACCCCATGGAGCTTAAATACAAAAGAGGTAGCAGGCACACCTCTCTAGAATAAACATGGCATAATAACCTGTTCAATGGTTTTTACCCACTTGAGAGTCCGCAGCCATCACTTTTTGCTCACTGTACTTTTCACAAAGGAGGAATATCCATTTGCATATCAGTCTTTGTCCCGCCCACAAGGACAGTCCAGCACCAAAATGCCAGGCAAACCTCCTTTGAACAAGAGTACCAACAGCAACCCCATACACGTGTTTCAGCCTTGTTGGGTCCCATCAGTGAGGTGGAGCTGTGCCTCTCTGAGCACAGTGAGCAAGGGGTCCACGTCTGTGTTCTCCCAGGTAATGGAGGATGACCAACCCCAAGTTCCTTGAAAAAATACAAAAAAGGTAGCAGGCACTCCTCTCTAGAATGAACATGGCATGATAACCTGTTCAGTGGTTTTTACTTGGAGATTAGGCTTATATTACTTCTGGTACTTGTAGCTTTCCAGTGAAAATGGGGAGGAGGATGGGTTGGGGCAACAAAAATTGTGTTTTTTTTCTTTTTCGTGTTACACATATTTCTATAAGGAAATGTTTGTCAGCGTGGTTTATCATGTGATTTGCATACTTTTTAAGCCATCTCCATCAAAACCCAGACATGTCCACAAGCTGTAGCTGGGAAGATATGTGGTTAAGTACTTTAATTGCAAGACTGGACTCCAATCCTGATTTCACCACTTCCCTAAAGTGTCTTATCATGGGAAAATCATTTTGATCTTGCTGCCCCCAGTCTAGTATACCTTGAAATTCTGAGACGATAATAGTCTCCAGAGGCACAGTAAGTGTGTAATATACATTTAACAGTTGAGACACTGCAAATAGGCCCGTCAGCGATTTTGCAGTTTTACCAGTGCAATTTAGGGGAGAAGACAAGGGAGAACAGACAGAGGATCTTCAGGCACGTTGCATTTGCATCGTGCAAGTGCAATGGGAAAATCGGCAGCTATTAACCCATGGCTGTATTTCCTGCTCTCCATTATGATGTATGCACCCCACAGGTGCCTCAGACTGTTTTGCATTGTAAGCAAAGGGTCCCCCAACCATCATGTTGAATTAGGCCCCCATACCTCTTCAGCCAGGCCTGACTATAAGACTGGCCTACATTGTACATCCAGTTTGGACATGTTTTCTCACTGTGATATGGCATTTTTAAAGCTAAACCCAAAAGGAGTGTTTTCTTAGGTGGGGAGACTAGAGCTAGGAGATCCCAGCGGAGCTCGGGCCAGCACAAGCCTCACCTAGGACTCTGGCCTAACCCCCCATCGTGGCCCAGTGCCTGCCCGAAGCAAGTGCCGGCCACGAGCCCCACCTGGTAATCATATTATTTCTTTTCTGCTTCTTTTCTGCTTGGTTTACTTACATCTGCATAAGAAATGTAAATTATTTAAGAGTACCATACATAGTATTAATTGTTTGGGGGTAGAGACAGTAGGCTATTCAGGCATGGTTTGCTGCCAATGATCCAAATGTCACAAGGCATAGCCGGAATGTTGTTATCTTTCTCCCTTGTTCTCTCCTGCCCCCTTTATTTTGTCTTGAGGTGCCTTGAAACACCATTTTATGTGTAGGGGACTTACAAAGTATCCAATAAATAAAAGAAAGAAATAAAATAGTAATTGCGGGTGCATTCTTTTTTTTCAAACGTAACAGAACAGATATACAGCCAGGGGTGGTAAACAGAGGAGCACAGAGGAGGGGTACAGCTGTACCGGGTGGCAGGCAGGAGACAGTCAGCCACCATCCAGCGAGTCAGGTGGCGCGATGGGAGATGGGATGGCCGAGGTGTTAGCATTCCTTCTACCCATTGCTGCAAATTGATACACCCTGAATGATAGCGACTGGGCATTATTTACTGGAGAAATTAGTTAAGTGCAATTTGACATTATTTTTCCAACATTTAAATGAAGTAAAAATGTGTGCCTATGTTACTGGATTGTTTTTACAGAGATACAAGTTTGAAAAAATCAAAAATAAATCTTCCAATGTAGCCTTGCTTGCAAAAGAATCCAAAATAAATGCAGTAAAAATGTGTAGTGTTGCTGGATTGGTTCTATTGAGAAACAAGATGAAAAAAATACAAAATAAATCCTGTAGAAATGCCTGCCTGCCAATTAGTGTTAGTGGATTGTTTTTACTGAGAAACAAGTCAGTAAAACTCCAAAATAAATCCTTTAGAAATGCCTGCCTGCCAATTAGTGTTAGTGGATTGTTTTTACTGAGAAACAAGTCAGTAAAACTCCAAAATAAATCCTTTAGAAATGCCTGCCTGCCAATTAGTGTTAGTGGATTATTTTTACTGAGAAACAAGTCAGTAAAACTCCAAAATAAATCCTTTAGAAATGCCTGCCTGCCAATTAGTGTTAGTGGATTGTTTTTACTGAGAAACAAGTCAGTAAAACTCCAAAATAAATCCTTTAGAAATGCCTGCCTGCCAATTAGTGTTAGTGGATTATTTTTACTGAGAAACAAGTCAGTAAAACTCCAAAATAAATCCTTTAGAAATGCCTGCCTGCCAATTAGTGTTAGTGGATTGTTTTTACTGAGAAACAAGTCAGTAAAACTCCAAAATAAATCCTTTAGAAATGCCTGCCTGCCAATTAGTGTTAGTGGATTGTTTTTACTGAGAAACAAGTCAGTAAAACTCCAAAATAAATCCTCCTACCCAAGGCAAATAAATCCTTGCTTGAAAAAATCCCCAAAAAATCCAAAATAAATCCAAAAAAAATCTGCAGCTTGAAAACAAGCCAGAAGCAATCCCAAAACAATCCAAAAAGTGGATTTCTTTTTTACTAGGGACATGGCCGCGGCCACCTTCCCTCTTCTTTTGTGTAGAGTGTGGGAGGGCACCCGAGTAGCCGCATGATCGAAGAGTACCAAAGAACCCGGCATAATTCCACTGGTGGTATTTCATCAACATCATCAGCGTTGTGGAAGTGACACAATGTACAGCCTTTGGGCTTTGATCCACTGATAATGACTTCACAGACAGGGAAATGGCATGACCTTCCACCTGGGTTATTTCACAAAGTGACGTCGCACAACTCCTGGCCTCCAAGAAAGCACAGGAAGTTAGACTACATCTTGCAACAAACCTGTCTGTCACATGCGCTACAAACTTGAAGATATTTGCTCCAGAAGAAGTTGGAGTCTCATTGAGTCTGCCTTGTTAGTACCCAGAGAGGGCGTGTAACTGACGCACCGGGGCATTACCAGACGGGCGATAATGCTCCCCCTCCCCCCTCAGGTTCTATTGCCTTATTCATCACTTCCTACATACTTC
Organism: Ambystoma mexicanum; assembly: GCF_040938575.1. Taxonomy (NCBI): domain Eukaryota; kingdom Metazoa; phylum Chordata; class Amphibia; order Caudata; family Ambystomatidae; genus Ambystoma; species Ambystoma mexicanum. The sequence continues at coordinate 677,020,264 of NC_090932.1, read as the reverse complement.
ATGATCAGAGTTGTTGATATGTTGATATGTTTGTGAGCATATTACGTACCAATACAATTGTACAGAAAAACATCCTGTTGTAATGTAACACCAACAAATAGCTTTCAAATATTAAATAAGCAGATAAAAGGCAATCCACTGTGACCCCTAAATGACCTTGATATCCGTTACGGCTCACTAGAATGAGTAATTATTACTTCCATTCCCGTTACTCCGGAATGGGGGTGTGGAGGGTGTTCACAAAGCTTGGTGTCCAGTCAGTTATGAGGAAAAAAACGGATGGACCCTTTTTGAAGGATTTTCATGACGCCAATAAATGGATATGATTAGGACGGTAGGTAGAGAAAGCACAACACGAACAGAGCTGCAAAACAGCAAAATGGAAGGGTGAGGGATGTGCTATAATCGGAGTCTGAGGGAAGACACTTCCCATTTCATAACCGAAAAATAAAAAAATGGCAGCCATTTTGTAAATATAAATTCAGGACAAGGCCCTCATTACGATGCCAGAGGCACTTTTAACCCCTACAGCTTGACTAACAGAGACTTAGAGCTGCGCTGTCTCTTATGAAAGCTATACCTCTGATGGGCAAGCAGAACCATGGGGTTTGCACTGGTGAACCCTGGAAACTCATTGACGACGCTAATGGCAAGCACCCGCGGTCGCCTGCAACCTCCAATGGACCCATTAAGTGCAAACGGCGAGTAGGTTCGTCCTATGTACGTGTGAGTGCATAGCAGCCCAGCGGCTAAACGGTAGCTTGGGTGAGAGCGTGTTTCATTTGAAATGAGACACATGTTCAAGCACATGGAAGGCTGCGAAAATAAACAGGGGAGGAGGGCGAGGGACTGGAATGCTGCCATTTGGCGGACATATTGCTGCTGCCAGCAGCCACTCCTCTGCTTGAAGGCGAAACGCTTTCTAGGAAGTGGAAGGTTTTTTTTCCCGAATTGGTTTTCAAGCACACTGCTTCCGAAAATCCCCAATGCAGCAGGCAGACACAGACAAGGGACTACTTGCATAAAGGCATTCCATAGTATGTCTCTAGTGAATGAGTTTGTATCTTCCAGTTCAAAGTTATTACCATGAGCTTGAGTGACTTAGTGACGTTTGGGGTCGGACTGGCATATATTGGGCAATAGGGCAATGCCTGAACCAATAATGCAAAATGCTAGCGTGGCTAGTTTTTTTGTTCACAGTGGGCCACCTTTTGTGGCCAATGTGGGCCAGTTTGATGGGTTACTTCACTATGCAGCTAGTAGTTGTGTCCATTGTTGCTGAATTAACATTCTTTAAATCACACAATTTGTATCACATTGTATCAAAAAAACTCCCCTCTTGCGTACTCTTCAAACAGTCTGTCACAAAAGGAATGAATTGCCATTTGCAACTTTGGGACACTTTTTCATTGGTGCCCAGGACAATTTTATGCTCCAGTCCCACCCTGGTGACATTACCCATACAATACATTTGACAGCAGATGAGATGAGAACCCCACAACCCATCCAGTCTCCCCGATTCCCGCCGACTCTTTACAGACAAACATTACATTCTCTCTTGGTTCATGTGAGGGGTGTCACGTTTGTATTGTAAGCAAGACAATGCAGTGCCACAGGTTCGAATCCCGAACCCGCCCTTATAGACCACTTGTTGGTATTAAGCCAGTTATAAAAGAACAATTATAATGATGTGTCCCTAGTCCTGTTGGCCCCCCTATGTAGTCACAGGCCTTCTTGGACTCGTTTGCAGCCCGCCCTCCATCTCTTTTGCAGGTGGTATGTTGCGCGCATTCTCTAGTAACAACTTAACGGCAGACCCCGACTCTGCAGTGGGCTGGGGTAATCAATATTCAAAAATGGAAAAATAACCCCCCCACCCCACAGAACGAATTATAAGTAAGGATAATTTGAGACAACAATTTCCTTAGCACACTCACTTAATGATGCTGAGCAAAAGACATCAATCAGACCTTTTAATTCAGTCAGAAAAGGTTTTTCAAGTAATTTTTGTCTTTCATGTCAAAATCCAGCCACCTCATCTCTTTTGTGTTTAGCATTTTTTTTACAAAATGGATTCCTTGACGATCAGTATAAAACATATATAACTTACACACACGTAACACCAAATACATTTCATGACCAATAACAACCGCAGCTAGCATTTAACAAAGGTAAGACAACAAAGAAAATTATCTTTTTTTTTGTGGTCAAATCCCTGAGACCCAAAACAATACATTTGTGAAGTGATGGGTCCCCCATGTGTACCTCACTGTCTAGCTAATAGGAGACTGTTGGAATACCCAACCAGTTAGACGAGGCTGAAGGTCCTGTCATAGAAAGTTGGTTTTCTGAAAGCACTTTGATGCACTTGGATGCACCTGCACTTTTGAGCGGTTTTAGACGCCACTTTACGCATTTCCTTGTATGGAGGCAAGTTTATAAAATGCATGTCTTTTTTTTATATATGAAAATTGATGTACTAAAATATGAATTCAATGATGCATGTTATTTTTATATTTCACAAATGCCTGTGCTCTTTCTCATGGGACAATGAAAAAATGAATGTATATGGTGTACATCCAAGCGATAAACGGGCAGTGCGTCCTGCTGTAGTTGTGTGTTATATTGGGTCAGGGGTCTGACATGTTTCAGCTGTATTCATGAGTCTTACAACTCTTGTGTTCCCCCTTTCCTCCATTGCACACATGCTTAAACTGAGCACCCCATGGAGCAAAGGTCTTCCATTGCTATGAGGCCCAACAGGACTTGGCTTCAGGAGTCCCCAAAGATCCGATGTCACTGTAGTCGCTTTTCACCCAAATCACCATCTTGCCTATCAAAAGGCCTATAGAGAGGCAGCTCCTTATTTTTTCTGGGCTGAAGCCGGGTTTATCAGATGGTGGCCTTCTCCATGTCGTTGATCACAGATCTGTGCGCCACCAAGAAACACGTGTGTGATAGAATTGGGCGAAAACATTTTCTTTTTAATACAACTCTTTAATGGATCCATGCAAAGTTACTTTGTTCAGTCACAGCTTTCATACGTAGTTCTAAGTGTACTTAATTTGAATTATGGTGTTTTTGTTTCATGCTTTTTTCATAGCAAATGTTATATCTTGCATTAAAAGATCTGACGGGCAGCAAACACAAAAGAAATAACGAAAACTGAAATTAGGATTCCTGTATTTGAACTATTGTTTTATTGTTTGATGTTTCACATAATGGATGATTGCAGGACTTCTTTTCTCCATTTGCACTTCTTAAAATGTAGTAAGTGCACAATAACCAGGGGGCAGCTGCAAGACACATTACAAATAAAAATACAAAATAATGGAACATACAAAAAGCAGAAACCTGAATAGGAATAGGATATGAACAAGACGAAAGGGTGCTCTGAGCCATGATCACGCGAGTAACTGATTGCCTGAGACTCAAACTGAGTCGGCTGAAGGACGTATGGAGGAAGGCAGAGAGTGCCCCATAATCTCTCTGCCGGGCTTGGAAACTCTATCCTCCAGGTTTTTCCTAAAGTGGTGCCAACTTTCTGGTGGATTCTGAATGAAGGAACCCAGTGGAACAATAAGGCACGGTTACAGATGACAGGTAGATGTCTCTCACGGTATAATGGCCTTCAAAAGGAGGGTGACTGTTAAGACGGATTTCTGAACTCTGTCCTGGTGGCGCAGAAGTTCAGAAGGCCAACCTAATTACTTGGAACAGGGCAACCTCTGGACAAGCCAGACCAATCAAGGTAGCGATCGTGGCGGTCAAGACTAGGTCTCAAGAGGGGTGAGGGTGACTGAAAGCCCGCAATGAGCACACAAAGCAAGAGCGCTTACAAACTACTCCAAACAGTTGTTATATCAAAAATAGATACACATTTATTTTAAGGCCTTTAAAATAATGACCGTAGCGAGAAAATCACAATATCACAATACTAAACCAACACATACCATATCAACACAATATATATACAAATACACAGTCGCAAGCGTTTAAAGCACGAAATATGTAGTCCACCTGAAAGGAAAGGAAAACAGGCAGTGCGATAACGCTTTAGACTCAGTTCGCCTTCAGAGGCACCTAACTAGATGGAAGTCCGAGCCCTGCGAAGAGTGGAGCCTTGTGCTCAAAGTACCTGCCACGCCAGTGCCAACGGGCAAAAAGGGAAGCTCTTCGGAGGAAGTCAGGCAGTTCGGGTTAGTGCACAGCAGAAGGAGAACAGGTTCCGCAACTCAAGCGCAGCCTCCACAGCGGGCAGAAGCAGAGCGCGAGTACGGCCAAAAGGGTGCTGTTTTTACACAGCAGGGAAAAGCAATGGGATACTGCAGGAGGGCGACCAGATCCTAGCTAAACTACTCACCGGTCCCCGAAGCAAGCAGACCCAGGCCTCTCCACGTTAGTTTCAGCAGCTGGCAGGTTCAGAAGAGCAGGGAACGCCTCGTAGTCGTGTAGAGCAAAAAGACGTCCCAATCGACGAAACCAGCACAGTTTGTTGCCGCAGCAGGACAACGGAGCGGCCGTGTGTATTCGAGCCAAATGTACACTCCTCCCTTCAGACTTGGGAACGCCAAGTGTACGAAGCGTGGGAGAGTGACAAGGACTCGAAATACAACACAACCTGGCGGCGGTTACAGAGCAGGACTCCCTTGTAAGCTGGTCAGTCAACTGGATGGCCCAGAGACGCTTCCGAAGGCTTACTTGGCAGGAGATGATGAAGTCGCCGGGAATAGCTGTTCCTGCTATTCCAAAGGTCGAAGCACCAGTACAGGCCTTCTGGTTCGATCCAAGGAGGAAAGGGTTTCACAGGACGACAGCAGTGCAAAGGAGGATTCCTTCAGCGGGTCACCAGCGATTCCTCGGTCCAGCCTCTTGGTTGCAGGATACTTGGCTCCTGTATTCCTTCGTTCGTGAGAACTCAGGAGATCGACCTGGTAGTGGTGTTTCCAGCTCCCTCTTATCCACGGTTCCCTTCGCGCCAAAACGGAGGGGAGCCAATGGGAGATCCGCTCATCAACACACATACCATACGTGGACCAATCACGGACCACGGTGGTCCCAGGCATTCACACCACCCCAGACTCTCTGGCACCCAGGATGTGTATTGGGACCAGACATCCCAGCCCACACCCTGGAGGCACACAAACGACATGTAGAAGCCCGCGAAAGCAACCACGTTTCGCGGGAAAGTACATGCCCAAATAAGGAAGGCCCCGGGTCGCCCGACCTGGGGAAGGTGAAGGGAGCAAGACGGTCAGTGGACAGGACAAAGGAGCCTCGTGGACTGGCCATTTTGGGAGCCAGGCCACCATTTTGGGTTCAGTGCGAAAAACGTGCTCAGAACGCCAAAAGGAGCTCAAAATAAACAAAACGATCGCTGCCACCATTCCAGTCCCTGAATGACTTGCACCGATCAAATACCATCCTAAAAGAGTATCTAGGGCCTGTAGAAGGCTAGAGACCCAAGAGAGCTGTAACTTAGCTTACAGTGCCCTCTTGTGTCATGTTGCACTAAAGCCGCAACACGATAAAAGAAACTACGGGAAACAGCGTTCCCCGGTACTGACTGTCTTAAGGGCATGTCAGTTTCCCCATAAGAAAAGGAGCGAAAGCCCAGAGGAGTGCGGCAGAAGGCTGCACTTCTCTGGCAAAGTCAAGAACAAGGTGAAAAACAACAGCAAAAAGTTTAGGGGTTGCCACATGGAAGGAAAATTACTTACAATTACGAAATCTTTCCTAACACTCGCCCCTCCCAGACTATGGACAGGGGGAACTAATCCACCCCTGGATGAGTCTCTTGTTCAGGTCGGTTAAACATTCTGGACAACCCATCAGCATTGCTATGTTGGACACCTGGCCTATGCTCAATAGTGAAGTCGAAGCCTTGTAGACTTATGGACCACCTAAGCAACTTTGGATTCTCCCCCTTCATGTTCATTAGCCACTTTAACGGCTTATGGTCAGTCTGCACAGTGAAGTGGGTCCCATAGAGGTAGGGCCTCAGCTTCCTTAGGGCCCACACAACAGAGAAACATTCTTTCTCTACCGTGGACCATCTGAGCTCTCTGTCCTTAAGCTGGCGACTAATAAAACCGATAGGGTGTTCCTTACCCTTCTCATCTACTTGTGATAGTACAGCTCCTATCCCAGTGTCAGAGGCATCCGTCTGCACGATAAAAGGTCTTTGATAATCAGGGGCCCTGAGCACAGGGGCCTGGCACAGGGAGTCTTTTAAGCCATTGAAGGCCTTCTCACACTCGTCGGTCCAAGTTACCTTCTTGGGTTTCTTCGGAGTTGTGAGGGCAGTCAGAGGAGCAGCTATGGTGCCATAGTCTGCCACAAAATTGCGGTAATACCCCGTGAGTCCTAAAAAGGCTCGCACTTGGGTTTGCGTAGTGGGGGTAGGCCAGTCTTGTACCGCTGGTACCTTACTGGATAGAGGCTGTCTCCTCCCCCCACCTACTTCATGTCCAAGGTAAACCACTGAGCCTTGTCCATTTTGGTGAGGGGCCACTCGGACACCCTCAAAAGAGCTATCTGAAGGACTGCTTGGGAACAGGTTGGGGAGAGGTTCAGACTCCTCTCCCGAACGTCTGAAGCCAGTAGCAGTGCTGCGATTTCGACGCTTGGGCCGAAAGCCTTCAGCCTATTCATGTGAAACACTTTGGGAGCCTGTCCAGGCCTTCCAAGGTCCACTGAATAGTTAACCTCACCCAGGGGCTCCACCACTGGGTAAGGGCCTGACCATTTGTCCTGTAAAGCTCGAGGCCTTATGAGATTCATGATCAGGACTTGCTGACCAAGTGTAAAGTTGATGAGGGAAGCTTTCTGGTCGTACCAATGTTTCACCAGCGCTTGCCCTGCCTTCAATTTATCACTGGCTAAGCCCATCAGAAGTACCATCCGTTTTCTGAGCCCTAGCACATAATCAACTACATTGGTAGTAACAGGGGGAGTGGGCATCTCCCATCCCTCTTTGACGATGGCTAAGGGTCCCCGTACGGGATGACCGAACAGAAGTTCGAAGGGGCTGAAGCCAACACCCTCCTGTGGTACCTCTCGGTAGGCAAACAGTAAGCATGAAACAAGAAGATCCCATTTTCTTCTCTGAGGCTCCTCCAGAGCCCCAATCATGCTCTTTAACGTCCTGTTGAAACGCCCCCCCAGACCATTGGTCTGGGGGCGGTATGCAGAAGAGAACCGGTAGGTGACCCCACATTCTTTCCACATAGCCTGCCTATACTTCGACATAAAGTTGCTGCCATGATCCGACACAACTTCTTTAGGGAAGCCAACCCTAGTAAATCTGCTGAGTAAAGCTTCTGCAACTGACTTGGCAGTTACAGTTGTAAATGGGACGGCCTCAGGATACCTGGTTGCATGGTCGACCAGCACCAGGATAAACCTATTGCCTGAGGATGTTTGCGGGTCAAGGGGACCAACCATGTCGATCCCTACCCTTTCAAATGGTACCCCCACAACTGGGAGCGGTACCAACGGAGCTTGGATTGTCGCGCCAACCTTACCAGACAACTGGCAGGAGGCACAACTCCTGCAGTGACTTTCTACTTGCTCCCCCATCTTGGGCCAGTAGAAGTGCATGGATAACCTTTGCTTGGTTTTCCTCATACCGAGGTGACCAGCAAGGGGAACTTCATGCGCCAACTGCAGGAGGAAGGGCCTAACAGCAAGGGGAACCACCAACCTCCTATGGTCTCCTTCTGTAGACTCTGTGGGCTCACTATACAGGAGTCCATCTTCCTGGTAAATCCTACGCATCCCAGGAGGTTCACCCTCAAGCTGGGAGCAGGCCTGTCTCCTTAGGCCTTCCAGAGATGGGCACTCACGTTGGCCTTTACTGAATTCGTCCCTATCAGGACCTCCTTCAACTAACAAGTCTTTTAGTTCAGGATGATCGTTGGGGTCGAATACTTCAGGCATCGCCACCTCCTCGTCAGGCCCGGGCGATTGACCAACTTCCTCCACCGCAGTGGTAGGCGAGCTCGGGGGAATATTCTCTTTCCCTCGTTGCGACTTGTAGACTCCTTTCGCCTTGGGTTTCCCCTTCGGCTGGGGCGGCGTATTGGACTTGGCCAATGCTGCCCGTGCTTGAGACCGTGTGTAGGGTCTTTCGGCAGTGTCTCCTACGAGCCCTAAAGCTCTGAGATCATTACCCAACAAGACCTTTCCCGGGACGTTTCTCTGAATGCTCACTGGAATCCTGACTGCTGTACCATTTAAAGTAAGATTTACAGGGATCACGGGAAACATACGGAGGGGGCCGTCAGCCAACTTAGTGGGCATCAGAGTAGCTCTGGCAACTTCCTCTGAGTCTACCAAGGTAGAATCCACTACAGTGCGACTGCACCCACTATCCCTAAGAGCTGGAGTATCCACTCCATTGATCAGCACACTGTCTTTAAAGTAGTGCTTGGTATTATCCGGAATCCTAGCATAAGCCTATGCGACTTTAGGCTCCCAGGAACCCAGGGACACTAAAACTACCTCAACCTCTATTCCGCTGGGAAATGAGTCTGAGGAGAAGGATGCTCCTGTAATCTCTTCTTCCTCGTAGGAGGAGAAGGCCAGATTAGCGGAGTGGACCCCCAAAGGTCTAACCTTACAACGGGGATCCCCCTTCACATGGTCAGTTGCTCCACAAGAAAAACAAGCCCCAGTGGGTCTGTTTACGTAGGGAGGCTTATTGTAACCAGAGTTCTGTTTTGGAGGCTGACCTCCACTACCCTGTGAGTTCTCTTGTGTCTTACCCTTGTTTTTCTTTTTGTGGCCCTTATGGGAAGAAGATTTAGCAGATTCCCCACCCTCCATATCTTTGGACTTTTTCCCTTCCTCCTGCTTACCAGGATGAGTTTTGTCCTCATGGGACACTCGATGTGACACCCATAAGTCTGCTGCAATGGCCAGCTTCTTAGGATCTATCTCCTTCGAATCGGCCAAATGCTGCTTAAGCTCCGGGGAAGAAGAAGCAAAAATATGTTCCAGCATGACAAGATTTATCATGCCTTCGAAGGTAGAAACCTTATAACCTTCGACCCAGCCAGTTAAGTTTTTCAAAGATTCAGCGACATAAGATACCCAAGTACCACCTTCCTTTTTCTTATACTCTCGAAAACGCTTTAAATATTGGGCCGGAGTCTTCCCAAACTTTAAAATGAGAGTTTGCTTTAACATTGCGAAATCAGCCTGCTCAGCCTTCGACATTTCCATAATGGCACTGCAGCCAGAATGGGGCAGTCTACTGAGCAACCACGCAATCTTATCAGCATTGTCAACTTCTTGAACCTCGCATGCATACTCAAACGCATTCAGCCAGTCCATAATGTCATTCCTTTCTTCATACACACTGAGCAGATCTTTTGGAAACCGTGGATGAGAGGAAGCCCCAGACCCATGTCTAGGACCCTTGGATCCATTTGCAACCTGAAGCTTGGCCAGTTCCAACTGGTGATCCCTGTCTTTCTGTTTTTCTGCCTGTTCGATTTTTAGTTTGGCTATGCTGAATTCAAGCTCCTGCTGCCTAAACCGCAGCTCTTGCTTCTTGAATTCAAGCATAGCCTCCCCATCAACACTGGCAGAGGAAACATTAGACATCACATCCTCCCTGTCCTCGTGGTCGCGATGGATCAGTGCAGCGGCAGAAGCGTCGGTTCTACCAGTGAGAGCAGCCCCACCACCTTCTGCACTGTCCTCGGAAGTTATAGCGTCAAGCTGCGCTTCTTGCCACGCCACGATTCTCTGGATCATTTCCAATTTTGTGCCTTGAGAGGAAACACCTCTCTCCGCACACATCTTTTTCAGCGTTTCTGATTTGGAAGCATTTAAAGTTAACAAGGTATTTGTTTCCATACTGTTTGATAGGACTATGGCCTTTTTAAAGTTATATTACAACAATTCACTACGTGCACTGTTTGGAATAACCTGAAATGCCTTAGTTCGAGCGCAACACTGGATACCTTCAGTCGTATCCCACCGCTGTACACCAATTTGTTAAGACGGATTTCTGAACTCTGTCCTGGTGGCGCAGAAGTTCAGAAGGCCAACCTAATTACTTGGAACAGGGTAACCTCTGGACAAGCCAGACCAATCAAGGTAGCGATCGCGGTGGTCAAGACTAGGTCTCAAGAGGGGTGAGGGTGACTGAAAGCCCGCAATGAGCACACAAAGCAAGAGCGCTTACAAACTACTCCAAACAGTTGTTATATCAAAAATAGATACACATTTATTTTAAGGCCTTTAAAATAATGACCGTAGCGAGAAAATCACAATATCACAATACTAAACCAACACATACCATATCAACACAATATATATACAAATACACAGTCGCAAGCGTTTAAAGCACGAAATATGTAGTCCACCTGAAAGGAAAGGAAAACAGGCAGTGCGATAACGCTTTAGACTCAGTTCGCCTTCAGAGGCACCTAACTAGATGGAAGTCCGAGCCCTGCGAAGAGTGGAGCCTTGTGCTCAAAGTACCTGCCACGCCAGTGCCAACGGGCAAAAGGGGAAGCTCTTCGGAGGAAGTCAGGCAGTTCGGGTTAGTGCACAGCAGAAGGAGAACAGGTTCCGCAACTCAAGCGCAGCCTCCACAGCGGGCAGAAGCAGAGCGCGAGTACGGCCAAAAGGGTGCTGTTTTTACACAGCAGGGAAAAGCAATGGGATACTGCAGGAGGGCGACCAGATCCTAGCTAAACTACTCACCGGTCCCCGAAGCAAGCAGACCCAGGCTTCTCCACGTTAGTTTCAGCAGCTGGCAGGTTCAGAAGAGCAGGGAACGCCTCGTAGTCGTGTAGAGCAAAAAGACGTCCCAATCGACGAAACCAGCACAGTTTGTTGCCGCAGCAGGACAACGGAGCGGCCGTGTGTATTCGAGCCAAATGTACACTCCTCCCTTCAGACTTGGGAACGCCAAGTGTACGAAGCGTGGGAGAGTGACAAGGACTCGAAATACAACACAACCTGGCGGCGGTTACAGAGCAGGACTCCCTTGTAAGCTGGTCAGTCAACTGGATGGCCCAGAGACGCTTCCGAAGGCTTACTTGGCAGGAGATGATGAAGTCGCCGGGAATAGCTGTTCCTGCTATTCCAAAGGTCGAAGCACCAGTACAGGCCTTCTGGTTCGATCCAAGGAGGAAAGGGTTTCACAGGACGACAGCAGTGCAAAGGAGGATTCCTTCAGCGGGTCACCAGCGATTCCTCGGTCCAGCCTCTTGGTTGCAGGATACTTGGCTCCTGTATTCCTTCGTTCGTGAGAACTCAGGAGATCGACCTGGTAGTGGTGTTTCCAGCTCCCTCTTATCCACGGTTCCCTTCGCGCCAAAACGGAGGGGAGCCAATGGGAGATCCGCTCATCAACACACATACCATACGTGGACCAATCACGGACCACGGTGGTCCCAGGCATTCACACCACCCCAGACTCTCTGGCACCCAGGATGTGTATTGGGACCAGACATCCCAGCCCACACCCTGGAGGCACACAAACGACATGTAGAAGCCCGCGAAAGCAACCACGTTTCGCGGGAAAGTACATGCCCAAATAAGGAAGGCCCCGGGTCGCCCGACCTGGGGAAGGTGAAGGGAGCAAGACGGTCAGTGGACAGGACAAAGGAGCCTCGTGGACTGGCCATTTTGGGAGCCAGGCCACCATTTTGGGTTCAGTGCGAAAAACGTGCTCAGAACGCCAAAAGGAGCTCAAAATAAACAAAACGATCGCTGCCACCATTCCAGTCCCTGAATGACTTGCACCGATCAAATACCATCCTAAAAGAGTATCTAGGGCCTGTAGAAGGCTAGAGACCCAAGAGAGCTGTAACTTAGCTTACAGTGCCCTCTTGTGTCATGTTGCACTAAAGCCGCAACACGATAAAAGAAACTACGGGAAACAGCGTTCCCCGGTACTGACTGTCTTAAGGGCATGTCAGTTTCCCCATAAGAAAAGGAGCGAAAGCCCAGAGGAGTGCGGCAGAAGGCTGCACTTCTCTGGCAAAGTCAAGAACAAGGTGAAAAACAACAGCAAAAAGTTTAGGGGTTGCCACATGGAAGGAAAATTACTTACAATTACGAAATCTTTCCTAACAGTGACCACTTTCAGTTCCTAATTTTAATCTTCAAGATGGCACATGGCCACATTTCCTTAGGCCCCAGATAAGTATAAGTGGACGGAGAGTGGCAGTCCTGCAGGAGAGTCTGGAAGGTCTGTTGCCCATTTCTACTGTTTTCGGTGTGGGGGAGGACCCTTACATAAACCCCTTCCATCCGCGGAGCGGACGCGGAGTGGACGAGGAGTGGCAGTCCTGCAGGAGAGTCTGGAAGGTCTGTTGGCCATTTCTACTGTTTTCGGTGTGGGGGAGGACCCTTACATAAACCCCTTCCATCCGCGGAGCGGACGCGGAGTGGGCGGAAAGTGGCAGTCCTGCAGGAGAGTCTGGAAGGTCTGTTGCCCATTTCTACTGTTTTCGGTGTGGGGGAGGACCCTTACATAAACCCCTTCCATCCGCGGAGCGGACGCGGAGTGGACGAGGAGTGGCAGTCCTGCAGGAGAGTCTGGAAGGTCTGTTGGCCATTTCTACTGTTTTCGGTGTGGGGGAGGACCCTTACATAAACCCCTTCCCTCCGCGGAGCGGACGCGGAGTGGGCGGAAAGTGGCAGTCCTGCAGGAGAGTCTGGAAGGTCTGTTGCCCATTTCTACTGTTTTCGGTGTGGGGGAGGACCCTTACATAAACCCCTTCCATCCGCGGAGCGGACGCGGAGTGGACGAGGAGTGGCAGTCCTGCAGGAGAGTCTGGAAGGTCTGTTGGCCATTTCTACTGTTTTCGGTGTGGGGGAGGACCCTTACATAAACCCCTTCCATCCGCGGAGCGGACGCGGAGTGGGCGGAAAGTGGCAGTCCTGCAGGAGAGTCTGGAAGGTCTGTTGCCCATTTCTACTGTTTTCGGTGTGGGGGAGGACCCTTACATAAACCCCTTCCATCCGCGGAGCGGACGCGGAGTGGACAGAGAGTGGCAGTCCTGCAGGAGAGTCTGGAAGGTCTGTTGCCCATTTCTACTGTTTTCGGTGTGGGGGAGGACCCTTACATAAACCCCTTACATCCGCGGAGCGGACGCGGAGTGGACGGAGAGTGGCAGTCCTGCAGTCATGACTGTCAGGGCTGCAAGGGCAAACAGAGAAATGCGGGAAATTGATATTAACTCGGAGCAGAACAACCCCCCGAGAGAGGAAGAAATGGAGGAAGAGGGTAGACGCCTGAGGAGCGCCAAACCTAACCAGAAACAGCAGGGTCAAAAACAACAACAAACATTAACCTCCAAGGAACATCTTGCGGCAAACATGGGTTTGCTTCAAATGGGCTCCCCAAAACTGACGATGCAGCAAGAGCAAGCGACCACCATAAAGGCGCAACCCACCAAAAGCAAAGTCTACCGGCCACCAGTGGTCTTAGAAGACTTTAAACCAGCCCAACACGGCCCCCAGCGACGACCATCCTTACCTGGAGGGGCGACTGACGTGCTGTGGGCAAAGAGCCTGGAAGTCAGGACAGCCGAGGCTTCTGCCTGCCGGAAAGATGCCCTGTCGCCACTCCGAGCCGCTGCGGTTGAGCAGGACCCCGCGGAGGCGGCCCTCGAAGGGGGACCGCGGCCCGCGTGGGATGGCGAGGAGGGGCTGACGGAGAGGGAGGGCACGGCTGAGGAGGTTGGAGCCGCCGGGAGAGCGAGCCTTGGAGTGGGAGCCAGGCTCGACGGTCCAGCGCAGTCCTCCATACTTCCCTCCCTTCTCGGAGCGCCGCAGGGCGCTCCCCGCCCCACAGCGGAAGCTCTCGGAGGAGGGCTGCCGGGCGTGGATGTTGCTGAGGGAGGGCGGGGAAAGGAGGAGGACGGTACAACGGCCTCAGGAGAGGCAGAGCCAGAGGAGGCGGCGGGCCCCCCACCTGAGCAGAACGGGCAGGGGGAGCCCGATAGAGAGCTGCACACTGCAAGGGCATCACCGCCGTATCCACTAGCGGAAGTGAAAGTGAAAGTGGTGGCTCTCATTCACAAAGAGGCAGAGGAAAGTGCAGAGACCAGTCTGGTCTCAGAAAAAATCAATGAACAATGGCAATCCAACCCTAATAAAAAGAAAATACAGAGAACAAGTTCTTTGCCCCTCAAGAAACTCAAGAGCCGCAAAATAACGAAAAATAAGATCAGTATCAGAACGAAAAAAATGCCCCAGAAGCTCGAACAGCAACAAAAAACACCAGGACAATTGATGGACAAAATAAATGAAAACGAGCCACAGAGAGGAGAAGGAGGGGCACTTAAAAATTCTATAAAGGATTATTTTTATGCAAACATAAGGCAAAAAGCAACAAAAGAGTACTCCCAGAGGGAACTTACAGATCTTGAAATACTGGAAGCTTTAAATGATTGCTTACCGGTAGCAAAACTACGCAGAGTTGAGCACTACGTTAGTGATAACCTGTCATACAGTAAAAGATTGGCCTCAGAAGGCAGTAATAAGGCACAAGGACAGCCAAGTGTCAAAGAGAGGGCTGAGGGGGAATCACCGAGCTCGATGCCACCCCAAAAGAGTCCTATGAATTCACCAAGAGGCCAGTTAAATCCGGAGCCGATAAAAGACACAGAGAAGGGGGAACACAAGAGAAATGCGGACAAAGAGTCAGAAATGGGGGCTGTCATGTCTCAGCGCAAAGGAAACCCGCATACCATTCAAGAGGAGAGCCTTACTACAGTTGATACGGAAGGTCCAAATGGCTTAACAACAGAAAATGAGGAAGGCTCCTGCAAGCTAAACCCTGCAACACCCTCACCCCCTGAGGGTACAGCCCCGAACGTAGACAACTTCATAGGAACAGACAGAGACAAAGCTCACAAAACCCCAAATAAAACGCTGGTGCCTGAAAAACTCAATCAACCAGGGCTCTCCAAAGCCCAAAGAGAGAGCACGACAATAGAAAGGCCATCCACAGCAGGCACAGACGATCTAAATCAAGATAATCTTATGAGACCCCAAATCAATCAAAACTTGAATATGGGGGGAAATGACAACCGAAGTTCCCATATCGACAAAAATCGAAAAGGAAGAGCCTCATCAGAAACAACAAGGCCATCTCGAGGCAGCTGGACAAATCAGACAACAATGTTAACTGAATCACCTATAAGAAGAATCTCTCCACATCAACTGACCAGCCCGATGGATTCCTCAAATAAAAGAAAATTGACTTATTGTCAATTATGTCATCAGCGAATATTGCATTGGCACCATTTATGAAGCTTTACAAAACTATTGCTGACTCCTTGAAAGACCATACAAGCATCCAAGTGATGATCCACAGCAAAGTTATCTTCCTAGAAGCATATGTCATGGCTTTGGAAGCCAGAAAATCAAGCACAGTCATAACAAACGACGAGGGCTCGTCTTCCCGACAAAAAGAGCAGTATGGAGAAAAAAAACAAAGACTGGTGAGCAAAACAACGGGGACTCAAACTATAGCTACAATAGACCTCACAACAAATAACTTACCAACAGAGGGTGCAAATAAAGAGGCGAAGTTAATACCGACCGGGAGCCAACCAACAAAGAGACCATCACCTAGACAACCCACTATTGGAAACCAAACTGCAGAAGGTATTTTTCAATTTTCTACACGACCAGTAAATCAAAAGGAAATATCACTAATGAAAGCCAAAGAACCAGAGTCGAGGCAAACAAAAAACCTAGAAGTATCAGAAAAAAGAACCTCCAGCCTATCACCATCAATAATTGAACGTATTGAAAACGAAGAATTGATGAACCTGAGCCAATACCTGCCAGAAAACTCTCCTATGAGCCTAAAAGCACATAGCCCCAGCGAAGCTTTAACTTCACAATCACACAAAGAAAAAGAAAATACAGAAATCGCAGGGAGACATGAAGAAGCGACTGGAGAAAAAGCAGCAAAAAATTCTAGGGAAAACGCGAAAAACACAAAGAACAAGGGCGTTAGATCAATTGAAACAGATAGAGAGACAAAGCTAAAAAGGATGATGAAAGAAACAAAAAAAGAAAACAAAAGGACGAAATCGAGACCCAGAGACAATCAGACCCCAAGAAATCGGAAAAAAGAACAAAGACATAACTCCTTCAAACAGAAAGATGGTGAACGTGGTAAATCAAGAAGGAGATCAGAAGATAGATGGGACGAACAAAAACATAAAAGAAAACCGTACAGAAATACATCACCAGGCAGACCTCGTTCTCAATCCAGGAACGCCCACAACAAAACCAATGCTGAAAAGCGACTCAGCCCATCACAAGATAAAGGAGAAACGATCTTTCGGTACAGATGCAGAACACAGAAATACAACTTAAAACCGAGAAAAGTGGACAAAGCTAAATGGCGCATAAAGCTGACACAAGTGAAAGAAAACATAGATGAAATAACCTTGAACCGAAATTCGGTGTTAAAACTTTTTAAACACATTCAAAAGCTGAATCAAATAAAATCAGAAGACCTGCTTGTGGTAGAGCCCAGCCATGTAAACGCAAAAGCAAAAACGGTACTCTACGTAACATCAACAACGTTGAAAAACCTGATTCTCGATTGTAGTGAAGAGCTGGACGAAATGGGCTATGATGTCAAAGTGCAATCAGCCACAAGCGAAGAAGATAACAAAAGGGAGGCTGAAAACAAAGGGCGCAATACGCCCAGTAGAAAGCAAGTAGGCAGACACCTAAAAAGCGCCATAGGAACAACCAGCCGTAAGAAATCTCCTGCAAAAAACAAGGAAAGAGCAAGAGCCCTGGAACCTGAAGAGAAACTGAGGGAAAACCAACAAGCCTCCAAAGAAAACAAAATCTATGAAAGTTCCCCAAAAACCAAAGATACAAAAAAACTTAACAATACCAGGACAAGCCCAGAAACAGCGGCCAAACTTTCAACAGAAAAAGTCCCACAAAAAAGATGTGAACCCATGAATGGCATATGGTCCTGGTTGCCTAAAACTCTGAGGGAAAAAAAGCAAATATAGCAACCCGCGAGAGACAAGCACATTCTTCAAGATAGACATCGCTCGACCCCCCAAAAGTGCGAACTAAAAATGTGCTCGTGGAACACGAGAGGACACACCCACCTACTGCCTCCAAGTGACATGGACCTGGGGTCATATGACCTATTATGCCTCCAAGAGACCTGGCTGACCGAACCCCCTGCAATAAGGGGGTTCAAAGTCATCCTTGCACCAGCCAAACAAGGACATCGAGGAAGACCTTCATCGGGTTTACTGATTGCGTCTAAAAAAGACTCAGGGATCAAATTAGAAGAAACATTGATCAGCAACCAATTGATTCTGATGGTCAAGGCGTCATGGACCCGACGGAATACCGACAAAAATGCCTATGAGAAAGTCACCTTAATCGTAGCAAACACCTACTGGAACCCAGCAAGCATAGAGCCTACCACCTACATAGAAAAAATTGAGGACGCGATAGACGAGGCACTATCTGAACATCTGGTAAAATACTTCCTCATTTGTGGAGACTTGAACGCTACGTGCACGAGCTCGGACGAAAGGGAGGCGGACCAAGGACACAACTCAACAGGCAAACAACGTGGCAATCTATGGGTCAAATTGATGAATTCAAGAAACCTTCACAATTTGCACGAAGCATTCCCAGACTCAAATCGCCCGCCATCATGGGAAAGAAATGAATCGACAGGTACCATAGACTACATCTTCATCACCGAACCAATACTGTCAATAACGAAAGACTTTGAAATTACACGAGTAACAGTAAGTGACCACAACCCCCTGTCAACAACTTGGATGTCAACAAGGCCCCGGAATGATTACGCTGAGCACCAAGTCATAGTCAACACGAAGGGAAACCGCTTACATTTTACAACAGATTCCATTGTGGAAATAGAAAAAGGATTCAGCTCAATGTCAAACCATTTGGGCAAAAATAAAAACAGACTATACGCCACTTCTGACGAAGTTCAAGAAGAACCGTAAAATAAAAACAAACAGTGGAAATCCCCCAAGACACGCGTATGACCTAACACTGGTGGAGAAACGCCGGGCACTGCGTAAAATACAACGCAAAGCAAAATCTTCCGGATCTCCAGGGGCTGTGAGAGCGGCGGAAGTGGAAACCAAACTCTACAAAGCTTGGGCAAAAGGTCATAGACTGTCCCTCTACCAACAAGACGCTGAAAATATCCTAAAAGCGATAAACGGCAAAAACATAAAAGAATTTCGGAAAATCTTGAGAGCGGTTAATGAAACGCAAGAAAATACTATCATAACCGAGCTTGGAGAAACTACGTGGTCAAAATACTATACTACTATGTACCTGGCACCAACTACCAACTTAAAATTACAGGGCGAAATGTCTTCGGAGCCATGGGTAAACATAGATGACCCACAGGAAATCCGATTAAAGATCAGAGGCTTAAAAAACTCTCATGCCCCAGGACCCGATGGGATTACGAACATTGATTTAAAAACACATCAAAATGAGTGGGCCAGTCTGCTAAGTAAAATCTTTGGCAGATGCTGCAGCTTGAAAACGATACCACCCTCATGGAAACAAGCAACAATGGTACCAATATTCAAGAAAGGAGACAAAAAGGACCCGACAAATTATAGACCCATTGCGCTCCTGGATGTTATAGGTAAAGGGTTTGGCTCAATGCTTCTTGACCGCTTTAAGATCTGGGCGGAGGAATCACCTTGCAACGACCCACTCCAAACTGGATTTAAAAAAAATCTGGGCACGACAGCTAACATTCTAATGCTAAACGTGCTGAAAAACAGAGTACTGGAGGGGGAACGAGAATTTTCGTGGCGTTCATCGACCTGACCCAAGAATTCGACCGGATTGAAAGGGTCTGCCTATGGTCCAAACTTGAAGTCTGGGACTGTCCACCTTCTATACTAAACCCGATTAAGGACTGTACACTGATATTTCAATACGCATTCGACTCGACCAAAACGGTCTCTTATCATCACCCATTCCAACAGCGCGGGGAGTGAAGCAGGGGTGCCCTTTGGCCCCGGCCTTATTTCTGGCATTTATCGGCGACATCCAAGATGAGGATCCAGAAATTCGAGTATTTCCTCCAAAAATCTGCAAAACCCCGATAACGCGATTGCTCTACGCAGACGATTTGGTCCTAATGGATCACACACCAATAGGTCTGCAGCGCCAATTGACAAAGCTCCAAGGGTATATGCAAGAAAATAAACTGGAAATAAATGCAAAGAAAACAAAATTTCTAGTACTAGAAAAATCGACCAGGAAAACAGAAAAACTGAAACTAAAACTGGAAGGATCACTGATCGAGCGAGTGTTTGATTTCAAATACCTAGGAGTAATCCTGGACTCCTCTTCACAAGACAAAGCTATGCAATTGGCCCTGATGACCAAAGTCAATAAATTGGCAGCTCAAGCTAGGGCCATAGATAAAAAGTTCGGGAGATTCTCGCTGATCCCAGTGCTAGAACACTACAAGAAAAAGGTGATGCCGACATTAACATATGGGGCGAGACGCAATGATGAACCTACCACCATCCATCTGGACAAAAATTGAGGCAAAGTTTTGGCGAAAAGTACTTAGACTCCCAAACTCGACCCCAATAGCCTCAATTCGACGAGAGCTCAGCTTACCATCTCTTAGAAGTTCAGTCTCACAATCGTCTCTAAGGCTGTTCAGGAAATGCCGGATGGCCGAGCCACCGTCAATATATTTTCTCATCAACCTCGAAATAGAAAGGAACACAAGCAAAACCCTTAATAAATGGAAAGAATAAAACATCAGTTTGCTAGAACAGGTACAGGCAGATGAAGAACAACTAACAAAGTACCCAAAGAGAACCTTCACCAAAATCAAAGAACTTGACTGGATAAACACCCTGGAGACAGCAGGAAAAAATAAACTAACCTTACACCTGCCTCCAAATACGAAAAAACTCAATGAACTCCAGGAGTATATAAAGAAGTTCCCATCCAGGAAGGGGAGAGATATGCTGATGAGGGCCCGTTTAAACTTACTGCAGACAAACGAGATCTTGTCAATCAGAGGCCAGTCGGAAAATAATTGTTGTCGATTTTGTGCGACACAAGAAAAGGAAACAATCCGCCATTTGCTCCTAAAATGTGCTTCAAACCAACATATAAGAAGCCGATACTTAAAATCAACCTTCACAGACTTCATCATAGAGGACGAAGAAATATGTTGGTCTCGTCTGATTGGAGGCGACAAAACACAATGGCAAATAGCCACTTACAAAATCTTGGAAGCCATAAACTGGCCGACAAAGGCACATTTTTAGAGAGCTGTTCTCTTTTTCTTTTCTTTTTCACGACCGCAGACAAAAGACAGAAACCTCAAATTTTGTAAAAATCTTTTGATTAAACACAAATAAAAAAAAAAATAAAAAAAATAAGTATAAGAGCGCAATTTTATATCAGCGGCAATTTGCCCAACAGTTTATTAGCAATCCTGCTCTAAACGCTAGTACAGTATGGGAGCCAAGAGAGGGTCAGAGCCTTAGGACAAGGAAGGCTGGGTTAACGGGACTAAGCAGAGGCACAAGTTGGCAACGAGACTGAGCTGGAAGTGGGCACTGTCCACAGCAACACTGACCCGAGCTCGAAGGAAAGGGCATGATGAAACTGTCGCAACCCCCTTGACTGCAACAGGTGTCATACCAAGCATGCCATGTCAGGTGAGGGTCGGTGTGGGTGCAAAGCCTGAGAGCTAGCGAGGAGGATCTGTGTCTTGCATACATTTAGGCCAAAGTCAGCTGTCCACCATCAAGGTCTGACGCTAGACCAAGCAAGCCCCACTCTAGCTGTGTCCCCCAAGGCCAGGTCGATATTGATGAGTAAATGGGTGTCGCCATCTTACAGTTCAAAGACCCAGGACCTGAACTCTTAATTGGCCATACCAGGGGTTGCATGTAGGCATTGAATGGCAACGGGGAGAGGGTGAGCCTTGAGGAATGCCACATATCACTGGAGCAATTTCTGACCAATGCTTTTCAAACCTAATCTGGCGCACCCTGCCCGTCGGGAAAGAAATAATTCAGCACAACACTAGACCCGGTAGACCAAACCGATCAGCTGGGGGACCGAGATGGGCGTTACGTTTTTATGGTTTTGAATGCTGCAGACAAACCAAGAAAGAGCTCTGCTGCCTGTCTCACCTTCCTTGCCTTGCTTCAGAAGATGTACTCGAATGTCCAGGATAGTCCTCTGAGACCCCCACCTCGGTGGAACCCCAGATTACAGATCATGAAAGAGTTGGCGAGCTTCAGTGTCATCTTGGTGCATAGGAGTAGCATCTTCTCCGAATTAGGATGCACCATGGATAGTTGGCCAACAGGGCAATAGCTATCTGGTTGTGAGGGGTCAGCTGATGTTTTTTCTTTTGGCCAAGGTGTGATTACAGCATGTTTACATGAGTTGGAATAGATGTCGGCATCTAAAGATTCATTCACAATAGTGAATGACTCTAGTAGGATGGATGGTATGATTGCCTTGAAACCCTTGTTGGGGCACAGATATAATGGAGATGAGGAATTATCAATGCCTAGTCAAAGCTTGAAGAGAGAGGTGGAGCCTAGCTGTTAAAAGCAACAAGAAACAGTCATGAGGGAGCGGGCCACTGCAGTAATCTCAGCATGCCAGCGTGAACCTGCTGACAAACTGGGAGAATCATGAGAAAACACTGATCTTGTCCCTAGTAGCACAAAGTTTGTAAATAAAAAACAGCAAAGAAACTTATGAACAAAACTTCTGAGGGTTGGTATGTGAATATAGTGATACAGCGGGAGTGATGCACAATGCGCTCTAGTGGAGTTATCTGCATACTCTGAGTTCGGCAAAATAAGTCTTTTGGGCATTCAAGATGGCCGCCTTATGAACCTTATTGTACGCCTTGCAGGCCACCTTACCGGAAGCTGAGAGTGAGGATTACCAAGGGCACTCCAGACATCATCTTTTTTTGCTAACATTGATCTATTTCAATATTATTGCACTTTCAACATTTTGGGACTAGTTACGGAAAGGGCGGCATGAAAACTTCCTGGCGCATTCCACAATTACTGCTGGCGGTGTGATACAAGCAATTGTGCTACGGAGAAATATGAGGCAGCAGTGAAGTACACTCTGCTGGGATACCTGTAGAAATATTGCAGCCAGGGAGTAACTGCATCACTTGCTAGCAATGGCACGGGTATTTCTATTGGACATTGAATTATATCCCAAATATAGTGCAATTACCACAGAAAATAACATCACTTCTGAAAAAGGAGCATCAACGATCATTCCTGAAATGAGGAATTGATGTGGTCACCAATCAGTGGGTTGTTGAGGGAAGAGTGGTATATGTTGTAGGGTGGCTATCCCTGACCCATCAACTAACTTCTCTTATGCCTTTTCTCTAATGTAAAGTGCCTGATTCATGGAATTATTTACACAGAAAATAGGGAACTTGTGCGCCAAACTGCGTGCGTAATCCCGTTCGGTGTTCCATATAATCGAATGCGTAGGATTTTCCTTGGACTCGAGTGCATTTCACGGCAGCCCGGCACGCCCCTGCGAGCTGCTAAGTGCCTTACGTGAGACAACATGCAGAGCGTGGGCGGGGCTTGCACAGAGGGCTAGGAAAGAGGCGGAACACCGAAAATAGGGAATAACATACAAAAAAGTGGGTGTTACGAGGGACGGCCCGTAGGCAGCCCATCGCCTGCCCACTATTGCGCGGAACAATACGTATTCAGGGATCCGACTACGTAACCTCCCATCAGGGAAAGGGTCACGCAAAGCCCTCATACTATCCGCCACCCGAAGGCAGGCGTACAGACACTTGCGCATAGGAATCACTGCTCAGAGATAAGATCGGGTGTCAGATTCAGGGCTTCCGATATGACATAGGGGTACTCATACACATTGTATCAGAGTGCAGCAACTGTTTACGGTGGTTCACACGCAGATTTTCTGAGTTTTAGCACAAGTTATGATAAATTGTATGCGTGTTGTTGGGGTGCTAGCAACAGTTACAGAGGACTCTGCGCAGGATCCCAGAGATGCAGTCCTGCTTGCGGGGAACCCCACGCACTGTTTTGAGAGTGCATGTATTCGCGCCCGGGGAGCATGCAAAGGTGACTGTTTTTGATTTGCGGGAGCGTGTCGGGGGCATTCTGGCAGTGACTTCGTATACGGCTAGTTTGCGTGAACAATTCCATGAATATGCAAAGCGCGCAGAAAAACGTCTGCGTGCAGGCACTGGCAGTAACGTTCTTGGCACGCGGCTGTTGCAGTATTTCTGCCTACTTTTCCATGAATCGGGCCCAAACTGTGATTCATCCCTTTCTTTGCCTGGCATCATTGCGTTTAGCTACTGAAATTAAAGTCAGTAGCAGGAAATGATGTGTTGCACTGGCGGGGGATTTGCCTCTGCCAGTGATTGCTACCAGGAGTATTTTCTGCTGTTAGCAATGCTATAGGGTCGGTGGTAGTATGCAATTACAATATTTCCAGTACACAAACACGTGAGGCGCAAGTCTCAGCAAAGTGGTAAATTACAACCAGCCGTACATATATTCCAAAGTGAGGCGGTTGTCATTAGGTAACGGCAGCAATGTTTTTGGGAGGTTCCATCCATCAAACAAATTTGACCCACCCATATGGAGTGGTGAGCTGAACTGAGACCATGCCATTCACTGAATTCATGTGGTTTAGTAATGGTTTTTAGGGTAACAGAGGGAAGAGTGCTATTACAACAGTCAGCACGCAAAATGACATGGGCAGGATTGCTTACTGAGCACAGCAGCTTAGCACAACAAATGAGATGCTTTACGACTGAGCGCTGGGAGATACCTCACCTCCATGTTCCTCTAATGGGAAAAAGCTCTCCACGCGGATAGGGGTGGCAAGAAATTAAAGGGCCTGTTAGGCAGCTGCCACTTGCAAATGAAAGATCACTCGCTATAAGGGGGCCATCAAGTGTGGTCAGTGTGGGCAGCGTCCACATTGTAACAAAAAAAAAAGAGCACGTTGTTCATGGCTGAAAAGTCACCGTCCATAGAGGGGCCCCCATTTATACATGAGCCTTGGGGCCTCATTACGAGTATGGAGGTGGTGCTATTAGCACCATGGCTGCCTCCATACCGGGCTCCAATACCGGGTTCCTTCAATGAGGAATAACCGGGTCATTCCAACATTGGAGGACCCTGTAATTCCTCCTTGAAGGAACCATTCCCCATTCCCATTTGAGCCCCCATAGGGCTCAATGGGAATGGGGAGGGAGGTAATAACGGGCACGTAAACAACGGCCCGTTATTAGCTCCCTGTTCCCCGCGCGGGACCCGGAAAGGACGTCTGGTTTTACCAGATGGGCCTCATTACGAGGTTGGAGGTAGCCATGGCTGCCTCCAAAACCCTTCCGACTCCGGCCTGGTGAATGGAGCAATTACCGGTCCATTCCGAGGTCAGAGAGACCGGTAATTCCCCATTCACCAGGGCCATTCCCCATTCCCATTTGAGCCCCCATAGAGCTTAATAGGAAGCGGGAAAGCGGCAATAACGGTAACGCAAAGTGCGGTACCAATATTGACCCCGGTATCCCTTTGCGGGTCCCGTCCTTAACGCCTGGAAAAACCAGGCGTTAAGGAAGGACCTGCAAAGGGAACTCGTAGTAGGGCGGTAAGGGATTACCGGCACCAGTGCCCTTACCGGTGCCGGTAATCCCTTACCGCCCACCTCGTAATGAGGCCCCATGTCTGTTCCGAGTCCTGCAAAGGGAACCTCGTAATAGGCGCTCCCATAATGAAGGGTGCCGGTCCCGTACCGGCCTCCTTCATTACGGGAGCGCCAAGGTCATAATGAGGCCCTTGGTTTCATAGGAAGGGATGTTGCATCTTCAGCATCTTTAGCAGCTGAAGCTTGGCAGTAAAGCGGGCGATACAAACGGAGCAACCCACTCACTGACTGGCGCAGGACTTGCTCATTCAGTCACTCTTAGATCATTAGTTCTGCCTGTTCTTATATTTTGCAGAATTAGATATGCATGATCGATAGGTTTGTAATTAGGTGATGACAAACGTTCACCTTTACAGTTGTAACTTATTCTCCGCACACTGTGATCAGCAGGCGGACACACAAGCAAGTTACAGTTCCATATCCTTTCTAAAGGCAGTCCAGTAGCGGGGAAATGGGATAGCAGCCGAATGGAGCCAGACGACTCAAGAACCATGTAGACTTTATTTGTTAAATGCAAATCAGCACTTGATCTTAATTATTTCTTTTATCTACTGGATATTTGTAAGGCGATATTTGGGATTCCGACAGCTTCCAGACTTAAGCCACTCAGCAATTTGAAACGGTTGTTTAAGCACTTTTCAGGAGCCTGCAACCTGTGACTCTCCAATTGTCCTAAAATTGTCTCCAATTGTGACTCTCCGAAAAACACAGGTTCGATCCCCAGGTCCGCACTTAGAAACCTCCTGGTGTTTAAGCGTGTTATAAATACGCAACCAAGACAAAAAAAAAACAATTACGCAACTAAAAAACACAAAACAATTCCTGTAACAGCGCCTCGATGCCTGTGGGCTGTGTGAGCGCTGTAAAAATGTAAAAATAAATAAATAAATAGTTTTGGACTACAACTCCCATGATCCTTCATCATTGTCTATGCTAGCTGGGGCTGATAGGAGCTGTTGTCCAGAACATCTGGAGAGTCAAAAGTGGTAGGCCCTTGACTTAAGTTGTGTCCCTTTATGGCTTTCGAATGTGACAATGAAAGTCTGGGAGGCATCTACCTAGGGATAAAAAGCACTTACCCCTCACACCATGCTGCTCCTCAGGTGTGAATCTCCAACATGCACTTGTTAGTTCCAAGTCAGTTATGCCATGTGTTCTAATATTTATAATGTGCCCACCTCCACCACATTGGTCATACGTAGCCTGGCCTTGTCCGAAAGGTGTCAAATTGTGACTCATCTAGGGTGTAGCCAGACCTTAGTCGCTGCATAAGAGAGAGCAGGGTTGGGTAAAGTAGATGACAGGAAGGCGTAGGGTTGCGGGAGAAGGTGACAGGAAAGAGGGAGAAGACCATAAGATGAACACATGGATAAGGCAAAGATAAATGCAAATGGGGGATGGAATATGATCGTCACAGTAGGGATGTTAATGTTAAAAGTATTTGTATCGTGCACCGTCACCACCAGAGTGGTCCCCAGGCACTCTGGCGGATCTGAAAAGGAGCGTGTGAAAAAAAGGAGGAGTGGGGGTTAGTAGGCTGTAATGGGAATAGGAAAGTGAGAGTTGTGATTTCCTGTTGGCAGCTTCAGTTTGGTATGTATCATAACTGAGGTTAACGATATGAGTCTCTACCATATGGATTCAGGGCTGCTTTATGGGAATGTCAATGTTCTATTCCCCTCATATAACAATCCTTTCTAGAATGCAGTTGCGTTTAACACAGTCTCCCATCCCTCCACCTCGTATAAAGCTACCTTAAGTATTCTTGTTTCTGGTCAGTCACTACGACCACTGAAGCCACCTTCACTCTTATCTGGAGTTCTCTGCTCATCGGTATGGTTAGTCACGAGTGGGAACGCATCTGCGATCTCCTCATTGGTAATCTTCGGCGCCCCAAGATTGTGATGTTGTCTGTCCTGCAGGCAGGGTCGGATTGTCCCCTCTGCCTTTCAGCCTGTGGCCAGGCTGAAATCGTCCCTGGGAAGTGGGGGCCGGTTTCTGGTCATGCCGGGGCCGGTTTTGAAAAAATATATATATATATTTTTTTTGCAAAACCATATTTTTCGTAGTGTACTTAGGAACAATGCTATTTGATGCCACTTGCTGTTTTGTCAAGGGTGAAAGGTCGTGTTTCATCATTTCCCGGGATGTCACTTTGGGGTGGAGTCAAATGACATCACTTCCATTGATGTCATCAGAGGTGAAGGGTCGTGAGGCGAGGAGTGGCCCACTTTTTTGAGGCGAGGGGTGGGCCCCTTTTTTTTGGGTGTCCGGGCCTATTTCTTGTCCCTGTCCGACCCTGCCTATAGGAGTTTTCTCATCTTTCCAATTTCCGATCTTCCATCTTTCCAATTTAGAAAACATGTGAAGAGGAGTACTGATTAAATATTCAAAATTACATTATCAAGCGTCGCTGGAGGCAGTGGTGGGGTCAGGTAGGAGGAATAGGCAGTGGGCAGAGGGAGCTCCCTCTTTAGCAAGTAAGTGAAGTTTAAGCCAAGCTTTGATGTTGTTGTAGCTTTGTTTGTTACAGGGAATGGGTTCCAACAGAGCGGGGCAAGTAGGGAGAAAGAGTGGAATCGAGAGGAGGCACAGCAAAAGAATGGGACAGTGAGGTTCAGTGCAGAGGAGGATCGGAGGGAACGAGATGGTGAGCAAACTGAGATACAATTCGACAGGTACTAAGGAGCAAGACCTTTGATAGCTTTGTAGACTAGGAGTAGGCATTTGACAAGAGAGCGGGTGTGAATGAATGGATTAAAAACTGGATGTCATCTCATTATCTCTCTCTTAATACTGACAAGACAGGACTTATTCTTCCCTTATAACACACTTCCTCCTCCCTCTCCCCCTCCTTCTATTCATTTTCCCTCTTCTGATCTTCCTATTTCCACTCACGCCCGGAATCTAGGAATCTACTTTGACTCTTCCCTTTCCTTTACTCATCATATTTCCCTTAGCACTCGCATATGTCGCTAACACCTCTTTAATATCCGTAAAGTCCGTTCTTCTCTCACTTTCCATACTACCAAGCTCTGAATCTCTTCCCTCATCTTTTCTCACCTTTTCTACTGTTCTCTCTTTTTCGGTCTCCCCACCTCCCATCTTGCCCTCCTTAAATCCCTCTACCACTGTGCCATCCATACCCTCTGTCTTCTCTCGCCCCATGACTCCATCTCTAACTCACTTTCCTACCTAGATTGGCTAGATTTCCACTCCCAACTTAAATTTCACTTCCTTTGTCTGGTTTTTAAATCTCTTCATGACCTTGCCCCTCCTTACCTCTCCTCTCTTCTCTCATTCTATACCCTCTCTTGCTCCATTCGCTCTGCTGATCTCTTCTTACTTTCTGTACCCCCAACTCCCTGTGCCTCTTCTCATTTCCGGTCCTTTTAGCTCCTTGCCCCCCTACATTGGAACTTCCTTCCTCTCACTATCCGCTCCATTTCCACCTATTCCTCCTTGAAATCTCTCCTTCTTCACTCCCATCCCTGACACCTCTCCCCTTTCATCTCTCCTTCTCCTCCCAATACCCTCTTCCTTGTTCCTTTATCTTTCCCTGTCTCCCCCATAATCTTCATCCTCCCTAATACTCCCCTCACTCCCTTCTCCCTCTCCCTTTTCTCCTTTCCCTCCGCCTCCTTTTCTCCTCCTTCTCAAATGCAAATTGTTCCACATGCTGTTTTTTCCGGTTTGATTCATATATACTGTTATTGCTTCTATGTTCTATGTTTGATGTTTTCATGTTTGTTAAATTGTAAAGCGCTTTGGATGAAGGCGCTATATAAACAATAAAATACAAATACAAATGGAGAGCCAACCAGCAAGTTGTCGGTAGGTAGAAGTGGAGGAGGAGATAGGAGGACCTGGGTAGGTGGTAGAGAGTGCCGGCAGCAAAGTTGAGTAGTTCAGTTTGCTGAGGACAAGAGTAAGAAGTTTTGAGTAGTTAGGAAGAAAAGGACACATTTTCCTAATGTTGAGGAGGTTAATATGAGCAGCAGTGGTAGTGATGAACTGTTGCAGTCGCAGGTCATTATCAAAGACACTGAGGTCTCTGCTTATGAGATTTCTTCTTCCATTCTGGCACAGAGTCTTTCAACACGGTTTTCCCGAGCTGCCCAGGTCGCTTCTATTGGATCTCGTTCCAAAGATGCCATTCATGATCCCTGCCATTTGATGGCGTCTTCTCCCCCTCTGTCGCCATTGCTTTGATGCATTTGACACTGGACCGTCAGGACTACAGCCGCCAAGCATGCCTTGAATGTGGTGCACCTCTCATAACCCCCTCCCTCTCCTTGATACCCCGCCCCCTCACCTAGCCCCTCGAAGCAGTTATCTGTACATGCGTGGACTGCACAAAACACCTAAATAAATAGGCCCTGCTGTAGCATGACACAGGAGAAATACTTCCAACCTACTTTTGTTCGATCCGGATCATTTGAAGGACCAGGCATGATCTGACCTATTAGCAGAGCTCAAGTCGAGGGACACACGAGCGGACGGTCTGCCCACTCTTTGGAGAGGATGGATGCCGTCTCCCCCTAGGTGTTCAAGGAAATAAAACATATTGTGCTGTCTTCAATTGGTTTAGTAGTGTGCTCAGCCTGCTACACAGTGCCAACGCCGGAATTCTCATTATGGGTGTACTCCCCAGGGAATATGTAAATACAGCACTTTAGGTCTATAAGGTGCACACTTTTTATACCTTGCAAGCAACATCATGGCGTATGCTCCAATTTTTGGCTATTGTTTGGATGCTCACAATTAATCTTCTGAGAGGCAAATTCTTATTTGTCCTGTGCACTTTCTTCGATTGAGAAAGACCAATTGAAGGAAATGTGCATATTTCACTTTAACATCTGTTCATATACTGTGACGTATCTTGCCATTGCGAATGTGAATGAGTCCTAAGACTTTTTTTGAGCTCTTGTGCCCTGCCTGTAAGCAGCACTCGTGGCTTGAGGTTAATTGCAAAGGCTCACAATACAGGATTTCAAGTGACCTGCTCCTAGGGAACGAGATAACCAAAGAGTCCTAAATACATGTTCTTCGTCTTAATTGTATGCAGTCACACATCTGTGGAAGTGCAGTGTTCACAGGATTCCTGTTGCCAAAGCATTTACGCTTTATGTCCCACAGGCTAGGAACTGGGCCCTCTCTGTCGCGCCACCTTCTCCTTCATCTGCTGTGGTGGATCTTGCCTCCTGTTCAACTAATGCTTCCATAGGGTACACTTTCCTGCCAGACGCCCCCCGTTCACCAGCTCCAATTGGAGCAAACATGTCTTTATGGGAGGAAACAAGGTGCACTTGCCTCGGTCGCCCACCTTAAAGGGCCACCCCACAAGGCTGCGTGAGCGAAAGAAGTCAGTTCCCATTAGCCACCAAACTTAAATAGCACACGTCAAGATACTTTATGGCGTGTTGCTGAGGCTCTAAACCTATTGCCTGTCTGTTGTGGACAGGTATATTCTGCTTTGATCATTTCATCCTGTAATGCTTTCTGTTCTCACTGTGGTATACATAGTTTGTGCGTTCACTACAGCTCATTATGAATGCTGCGTGGTAGCACATCAAGCTATGGGTTGTGATCGTGATGAGGGGGGGTGGGCGCGACCAGGTATTCTGGATCCCTTTATTCATGTGGTCCGGTGGAGGGAATCCCCACAGAGGTCTGTGCCCGGGGCTCCAAAAGTGCTCAAGTTGGCCCAGAACGGGAGAGGTGCAGGGCATTTGCGGGAAGGCAGCTTAGTTGCGGCTTCCAGCATTTGTACTGCTGCTCGGCGCAGTTAGACCTCTATGCTCATGACTGGTGCAATATAAAAACCCATTAACATAACACACACCAGTGGGGGGTGAAAAGCTATCACCACTACTGTATCATTGCAGGCAGTTTGGGCATGGCCAGTATGCTCTATTTACAGACAGGCCCCCCCACCTTAGATCCTTCTCCTGTGCACCACAAAGGCAGATGCAGCATAGTTGGAAGAAGCCACACAGCAGGGATTAGAGGCATCTAGCCACCCGTGAGCCTGCTCGACACTGCCCCTCCTAAAAGCGCTTAATACCGCGGGCCCCAGAGGAGCGCGTTGCCACTGAGCTATACTACCTGTTGAAACCAGAAAATATTTTTTGAAGTCATGAGTGGCAAGTTCCTCCAGTGATGGCAGAGGTGCCCTGCAATGTATGCCTCTGCTGTTGAAGATGATGCCGGATCCTAAGGTGGGCTATGTGAAATATGAAGCGCAATTGAAGATGTGTTTTACGCTTGCACGCAGAATAGAACACAATGGTCTGAACTGTGGTTGGCACAAGTAACTCAGTGTATTCCCCTAGAGTACATATAGCTGAAGGAAGAAGTCTCGGACCACCTACGGTCCTACTTGGAGGCAGACTGTGGTTTAAGGAATGGTTACAGCAGAATCAGCCTTCCATAGTGGAGTAACAGGGTTAAAGAATGCATATTTCATGTAGTGTGGTGGTCACTATATCCTTGCCCTTGTTTCTGCATAATGCAGGCGTCCATTGATTTGCATGCGATCCTAGCAGCACGGGCTTGAAATATCAAACTATGACTTTCCAATTCTGACTGGGACGATAATGATATGGCAATGCCGAAGGGCCAGCCAAACAGATTAGTGGGGACTGGTTTTATGGGCCAGATGTGGGACAGTTGATGAATTAGTGCGCTGCTCAGCCAGAAGGTTTGCACAATGTTACTGCTCAAAAAGCACCATTTGCCACAAATTCACCCAAAATGTCCCCCAACGCATCAATTCATCAGTTCGCCATCAACAGTCACTAATTTCTCACTGGGGACATATCCCCATAATTGAACCCATAAACTGCTCCGAGTACCGCCTGTTTGCTGTGCATCTTGATAGCTGCTGTTCTAGATCTATTTCCCAAGCTAGCAGATGTGGCTACTATTTGAGCTGACCTAGCCAATGGTACAGGACTCTTTCCCTTCTGGGCTGAACTTATCCCCTAAATAGCCAAAGTATTTGACTCAATTTTATTTTTGAGTCGGCATATCATTCATTTGGTTTTTGCCACTTGAATTCCCAACCCCTTTAATGAGAATAATGCTAGCTGCTTCTTCAAGCCTATTGGTGTTTTGAAGATTAGAACAGTGTCATTTACATATTTATTTATTTATTTGTTTTTTATAACGCGCCTAATACCATACCTGAGTTTGGTTTCTTAGCGTGGATCTGGGATTCAAACCTCTTTTTCTCTGCGTGGTCTTGATTCCAAGACCAGCCTGTTGCCCCTGTGCTATCCTCCGTTCACATTAAACAATATGCCAATTTTTTTTACCATTCAGGGCAGGTGCATCGCCTCTAATTCACCTACTTAATTTTCTGTTTCATTAATAAATAGGCAAAAGAGGTTGGTACCAATATTGAGCTCTGTTGAAAGCCTCTTTCAATGTCAGAAAAGTCTGATGTTTTCGCCGTTTTGATTGACTCTCACTCTGGCCCTGCTGTTACTGTACAGGTTCCTAATACAGTCGAGTTGCCCACTAGTGAAAGCAACAGTTCGTTTCTGAGCAATGGTGCCCTCAGATCTAGACAGAAAAGGTAAATACAGCACTTGTTGGCATGTATGTAATTATGGGCAATTTATTCTAAGCACCTGCTTGGTACAACTAACTGCCTTTTAGAAACCTGCCTGCCAGGGGGCTATAATGTTCTTCTGCTCTGCCCATTCGTCCAGCCTATTCTGTAGGACCTTGCCATAGATCTAACCTGTAGAATCTGTAGAGGAGGTCCCAAATAAGGCTGGCACTCCAATCGTCCATTTTGAGGTACCAGGAACGTTCACACCGAGATATGTGACGTATGATGAGCAAATAAACCAGCAGAGAGCCGCAGTAGGGCTCTGCCCAGTGCCTGTCAGAAGAACAGCACCTATTGAAGTACCAATACCAAGGAAACCATGGACAGTAAGGTATCCCTTAAGAAAACCCTACCAGCAAATGAAACGAAATGAAGATCGCCTAAGTACTGTCCCGGAAGAAACCAAAAAAATCTTAGTGGAAGATGAATAGTGACGTCACAAGGACAAGAACTGATGTGCAGATAGATGAAATGTCAACCAAAGAATGACACACAGAGATGAAATGCCATGAATAAAGATATCTTGAACCTCAAGGGGGAGAACGATGATGAAATACAAAGAAGTTCAAACTGTAAGCAAGATGAAGACATTCAACTAGTTTACACCTGTAAATATGCTTGGAACCGCAAGAAAGCTAAGAAAACATTGCGGCTTGCTATGCTTAGTAGAAGAATAGTGCGGCAAGTGCCATTATACATAATCTACCTCAAACAAAGCCCTTCATTATAAGATTATTTCTCCTTTGCACAAAAGCAGAGCCAACCTAGGTTACTAAAGGCCAAACGCAAGAAGATTCATATTCTAGTAACACGAGGAGAGACGGCTGAATCGAAACTCGGCAGAGGCAGTTTGTGACAGGGAAGCCAAGGTCATACCAATAGAAGCTATGAACAGTAGCTACTTTTATTGAAACTAAGAACAGAATATCCTGCCTCTGACGGATCGAGATAAGAAGGCGAAGGCAGGCGGTGGGTGAAACGAAAATCAAATACACAAATTGAGAGAAACGAGAGAAATTCACGGTGTGGGAATCACGTGACCATCCGAGCAAGAAGAAGCACGGGTTCACACCCAAGCTTGGCACCGGACCAAGCAGAGATATCAGAACAGACAGAAGATGCAGTTTCGAGGCCAACCACAATGTACTAATTGACACATGGCTATTAAAGTTATGATTGATTGTAACAAGGGCTGGAGGAAGGCCGGGTAACTAAGGGGCACCTCGCACCTGGCTGACCGTTCTGCGTGCTGCTAAGCAAAGTAGAAAATTATGCATGGGGTTGGTGCCAACCCAATCACGATGGACCAAATAATATAGGGTCCTATAGTTAGTAGACCCAATGAGACGTCATACTTTCAGTGACGTCTACAGTAGTCATTTTTTGAAGGAAGGGCTTAGACGGCCACCTGACAGTGTTTACCCAATCCCCTCAATCCGTTACCATATACAGATATAGTACCTATAGTAAAGTTACCTTTTCCTAACCAATAGAATTGCATGTTAACCTTTGAGTGTTATACATCAATTATGACGAGTTTTGAGTATAAATGTCACAACTTGTATGAAGTTCATTGGAGTTGAAGTGAGAAGACGATCGCATCACTGCTGAAAGCCATAACTCCCTGTTTTTTTTTACTTGTCATTAAACAGACTCCCTTTGCCAAACCACTGAGTTGTCCTTATTGATTGGTGTTGGAGTAATAAATCTGCACCCCTATCCATTTCAAGGGTGCAGCTATCTCGTCTTAAAGTACTTCTGAGCTAACCTCAGCTCTATGGGCCGGCCGGGGGTCTCTGGAGTACAAATCTAATAGGGAAATTGCTTGATAATTTCTCGGGGCAGTCCTATCCCCTTGTTTTATTACATTTGGGGATTATTTCAGCTGTTCCCCAGGACTCCAGGACCAGTCTACCATTTATAACATCATTTAGCAGTACACAGCTATATGGGGCCGAGAAAGAGATATTTCATTCAAATGGCTCTGACTGGGACCATGTCTGGGCCAAGTGCCTTCCCACTATTTTGATCTCAGTTGCTCTCATTGTTTCTTCTCATGTGAACTGCTCTCCTTCTGAGAATACAGAGGAGGCCCTTATGCCATTTAAGCTAGAGTCACTGTTGCCCCTTGGGTCATCCAAAAGGGTGCTATACTGCTTGCACTACACTACTTTTGGACACTTCCTCACCCCCCCCCCCCCTGCCTCTGGTCTCTGACTCTAAGCCATTACCCGTCCTCCAGAATGTTTTATTATCCCCATCATTAATAGCATGGTTAAGATCCTTCCATCTTTTCTTCTCGAACCCTTCTTTGTATTCTCAATGACATGTTTGTAGTTAGATTTAGCATTTGTCAGTTTCTCTGTTTTCCTCCACTGGTTATGATTAGTTTGTCGTATAAGGTGTGTTTTTGCCTCCCTACATTCTTTGTCGTATCACTTTATGCAATGATGTATTCCTTTGTTCTATAAGCATACGTCTTGGCTAATGAGTTGGTGTACAGCATTAATCGTTCCTTGATATATATGGGATAAAGTGCCCCCTACCATACATTATAAGGATATTGCAAGTCATTGAGGAGTTCTGTGACCAAATAGGAGGAACCAGGCCGAAGGTCGAGTTCCTTTATAAGGTAATGGGACTCCAAGATGAATTGCAAGTATCCTTTTTACGTACAGTAGGGGGTATTTTATTCTGTATAATATATGCCACGCACTGTCATCTCCTATACTATATGGTCTCTTGCTTAATCTTAAACCATTTAGAAAATATCAGCTTAACCTTAGATTATACATTCGCCTCTCCTAATTTTCCAGTTTTCTTGAGAATTAAGACTGAGATATGGGACAGCTCAGAGAATATGGCAAAATTACACTCCAAGAGGAGATATGCGCCGTATAATACACAGGGTTTTGCCATTAATACACCATGCACATATTTAAAGAAACTCTCTTTGAGAAAATTGAAAAGGTTTATCACTCTTTCGCGCTTTAACATTCTACCGATGATGGATTACATTGGTGGCCAGGCCACTTCGCTCGCAAGCACTGAAGACCATCCAGCCCAGAGGGTTAGGCTTGTTTGAGTGGGCGGTCGTGCTTTTTCAGTCGTGGCAGTAAAGGCCTGGAACCTTCTCCTGCTTTCCTTGTGTAATATTGAGTCTCACTTGCCGTTTTCTCAGACACTGAAGACCTTTCTCTTTTAGTCCACCTGGTTTTGGTTGACCTCACTTAGTTTAACGCCAAGAGGCCTGCAGGCCCATGTTGCACTCTACAAATGCGTTTAAGATAAGTTAAAATAAGACAGACTAATGTTCCAGATGCTGTTAGAAAATGTTGGTTGTGCCTGAAAGAAATAGAAACCTGTCGCCATATTTAGACTGCATGCAACGTTTTGTGTTTTTAAATAATTAAAAGCATACCGATTCTTGCACAAATTAAACAATCTACCATAAACAACAGTTCCTTGTCAATTACTATCTGTAAAGTTTCACAGAAAACTATTTTGCAAGCACAGAATTTAAAAAGCATGTCACGGCTTTAAGTGCAACAGTGACAGTTCGAGTTCTGCTCTGTGTTGGTTCAAGCAGCAGGCATTGTGATGTCATAACTGATTACAGAGCAGTTGTGATGTCATGTTCCAATTACAGGTCATTTGTGATGTCACAACTAGCCCTTAATTTATGATGATTTCCAGGTTTTTATACAGATATGTATGATATATTTATCATCTCAACCGGCTTTTGTGTTGGATTACACAGGAGAGAAAAGCGTTATATAGGTTCAGGATTTTGATATTATCCCGTGGAATATTTTTATCCATGTCAATGCGTCACACTGCACCCCTTTGCCAATGGGGAAAGAAAACTGCCAAAAATGGAGGCGATAACCCCTGTGTGCACTAAATCTGCAAAAGTGGGTAGGGTTCATAAACCACAAAAGAGCTGCACACCCTGCCACAGACACAGGCAAAGTTGGCGTAAAAACAGGAATCACTGCTGTCACCTGTCATCTGTCACCTGTCCTCTGTCACCTGTCACCTGAAATAAGGCCACAGAAGGGCAAAATCCGAAAATGCCCTTAAAAATTCAGTCATTTTCCCAGAGAATTATGGAAAAGAAAGTGTGCTGAAATCATGGACTCTCCAGGCAGTCAGAGGAATCTAGGCCTCCCTGCCTGGCAGCTGCTTAAGGAAATTAGCTGTCAAACCCAGTTTAAAAGTGTTTCTGTTTCCTGATTAAAATTGCAAAATCCATCTATTTAAAGCATGTTTGTGAAGGGCTAATTCTTTTAAAATGTCCAAATCCCTTATAAACTGTGCTTATATTTTATATGTGAAATGAAAAGACTTTAATTTAAAGGAACCCAGTCTGGAGCTAATTCACTATTTAACTCTGATCTGACAGCCTGGCCTGGGAAAGTTGACATCTCAGCTTGACACTTCCTTGAAACCAGGAAGCCTAATGGTTCCCGCATAATGACAAGGAGAACAATGAGGCCGCATTAGACATTCGTCTGGTGCTGAAACAAAAAACAAAGGACAGGCTGAGCATTGACCTCTGCTGGGAGGGGCAGGAGCTTGCCCCTCTAGGAAGGGAAAACACACCTCTGATCAACAGAAAGACTGGACAGCTGCTACCTGAGAAGGGGAGGTTACAAAGCAGAACTTTGATGTTAAATCCTTATGTTTGATTAAGGTTTAGAACTCTTTAACTGAGAAACCTAAAGAGGAACAAATCTGAAAATTGGTAGACATTAAACTAATTTCAGGCTTGTGATTTGAAGACATTGAAGAAACTTGTACCATTTAAGGACCAAAGTTATGAAGAAATGTGCATTGTAGCAGAACGATCAATGTTGCAAACCTAAAATGTTATGTACATGATCCACTGATCAGTGCCCAGAGATGTACCGAATTAGAAATGATTAATCCAAACCGTTATAGTTAAAATTGATAAAAATCTGTAGAATGACCAAGACAGCTCACACAAAGATGGGGAGTGAATGTGAATGTAGACAATCGAATATAAAATATATGTGTCCAATTTTATTAGGGTACATAATGCTAGAAATGTACATTTGTGCAAAAGTTATGTTTTGTTAAAAATCAATGTGGGAGTTCCTAAATCCTGATCATAAAGATGACACCTCTGTTCAGACCGTCAACCAGGACAAAGCATGTGCCTGCAGCCACTCACAGCCATGGGGGTGTGTTTTTGAAATTCTGCCCACCCTATAAACTGGGGGATGGCATTTGACAGTATAAAAATAGGAGTTTCACTACACATAGACACTGCTTCCAGAACCCATCCAGATGTCCGCGCAGCACCTTATTCCAGAACTCTTCATCTTGTAGCTGACTCCAGAATTCTTAGAAGATCCAGATTTCTTTGCAGAATCTAGACTTAGCATTGCTGAACTATTGCTAGCTTGACCCAATTGCAAACCTCCAAAACTTAAAAGAATAATTCTGATTCAGCTTGGCATGCTACCATTAAGGCTTGCCCGCTGAAATTTGCATCCTGTCATCTACCGTGTCCAGTGACCAGTAGAGCCTTCCAAATCCAGTCTGAGGTGCAGTCCAAAATTGAACAGAACCGCGCCGCTGATCCGATCCCTCCAGAGGTGCCTTGCTGCTGGTAGATCTGACCCAATTCATTGACCAGAGCTGACGGCCCAATTTAATTATAAAGGACTGTAAGTATAATAGGAAAAACAGTGACCCATAATATATTTGCATTGTATTATCCCTATCTCAACCCATCCCATTTTTAATTCAGAACCCTGGTATTGTTAATCCTTCTTGCGCTGATTTCTCACCTGTGTTACAAAACCATAACTCCTTAGTGATTTTCAATAACTAAAGTAAATCCCAGAAATCGAGTATCCACCATTGACTGGTTGCGCTGGCCACGTAGCTGTGAAGTTTCATGTGTGGCATCCTATTTTTCATAGTCATTAATATAGCGTAAGAAAACCTGTCTGTCATTTTTAAAATCGAATTGTTGTTTTCATTTTCGCGCCTATTTTGCAAAAACGCCTCGCACTAAAACCTCTATAACTTCTTCAATTTTAAAGATAGAAACCAAATTTCAACTCTCACTGATACCTAAGATCTTTAGCTATATCCACAACTAAACAATATCGCATAGTAAAAGTTTGCCGCGAATTGCAGTTAGCCAAAGTTACATGTTTCTTTTGCCCATTTCAAAGTGCTTCATCCATCCCATCCTGATCTGAAGTGTGTACTGTTGTTTAGATTATAGCTCATGTGTGTTAGGACTTGTTTAGTGTTGCTTTCTTTAGAACTTTTCTCCATTTAAACATTTTTGCACCCTTTTGCAGTATTTTGCAAAGCAATTTTCACCGGTCAGTTTAAAAGTGTCATTTGCCAAAAACAGTTTTCTCCATTGTTGGGGGAGGTAAGATTGCCTATTAACTATAGACCTTGTCTTTCATTCCTGAATACCTGCTGATTACTTACATCTGTGTAGGATTGCTCATTTGCATTTAAAGAAACTTTGCAGGGGGAAATAGTAACCTAAACGCTATCTGTTCACAAAATAAAACTGTTCTTTTTCCTGGGTTTTCTATTTTGCCTCCTTATAAGTGAATTCAATTGCTTTGCTTATTTCTGAATGGTATTGTTACCATTAGGTGATTGCTGCCCATATATATATATATATATATATATATATATATATATATATATATATTAAACTTATGTGTGATTTGAATACTAAATAAATAAATAAATCCTTACCTTTACAAACTAACCTGATTCCTGGTTCAGTGTGACCTGGGGGTATTTTGAGACGGGTGTGATATGGGTGGTATATCATTCACAATATTGAATTTATAGACAAAAATAAATAAGGGTTTCATTGCGCGCTACATGCTAGGCGAGACCTGGGTGAGTGCCTGATTGAAATCCCTTACAATCCTTTAGTCTATCTGATGGTATTCTGATCTTATTTCTGGCATTAGCTTCTGCCCTCACTACAGGGCTTTATCTCCTAATAGCCAAATATCACTCTAGACTCTTTCCATGATCGCAAAGGTTTCTACGTATGGCCATGTATTTCTCTCAAGCATGTTATTTTGTAGTACGAACCACTGCCTCATATTTGTTGTACGTATTTTTATATCCTGTATTACCAACATTATGCAACTTTTGAGAAAGACCAAAAATACAGGTGTAATAATAAGAAGACGATTGCAATGTGGACTGGTACCCATAGCGGCTCAACCCAGATGTCCTTCATACATTGATATCCAGTAATATTACCCCCACACAAATGGTCGCCATACATATAGCCGCCAGGAAAAGGTAGTGGCAACATTATGTCTGGTGACTATTTGTAAGGGGAACAGGACTTACCCCCACTCGCCTTGGGGGAAAAAAAAAACGGGAGTTGCGAGGAAGCCCCCCAAGGTTCACAGTGATAATGTTGCCGCAAACCACAGCTTTTTTGCAGCAACGTTTTTGCCACACAGCCTTTTTGCAGGTACATTATCACATGGAACCCATACATGTCTATGTATTTCTTCCACCACTATCCCATGGCTGTGTTTATGTTGGTTGATGCATTTTAGTGACATTGTTTCTTCGTGTCTTCATGGCATTCATGTTCAGTGCTTTTTCCTGGAAGACACAATATTCATTTCTGCCTTTTGAGAAGTTCACACCCTGTAAAAGGCCAAATGATGCCAAAGTTCTTGGGACTCATTACAAGGTTCACTGTCCAGAAAAATTCCGGTAAAATTGCTGGTAATTCCGGCAATGGCATTTCTTCTGGACCGGCGAAACACAAGTTTGCCAGTGGGGGCACTGAGTTACCGACAGGCTTGATCTGCAGGTAAACCAGGCCCCTACTGATAAATAAATGCCAGAATCACTGGCACCGGTACTGGCAGTGCCGGTAAATCCAGCAATCCCATCCATGGAGTCCTATGGGACAATATGGAATTAGAATTTACTGCCCTTTCTGCTGCTTGTAATATCACAGGATTACCAGGATATCAGGTGGCGGCAATGGTAGGGGCAGTTTGCCGGTATTGGCGGGATACCGGCAAACTCGTAATGAGCCACTTATATTTGTTCTATCCTACATTATCCAACTCAGAATCTTTCCTCCTGGCAACAGTCATTTATTGCAGCTCATGCTCCCACTTGCATTATGGTCTACTGCCTCAGTGATCCTCACCACCCTACTGACCACTGCCCCTTTGCAGAATTCCATTCAAGCACACATACATGGTCACGCTTGCTGCCCAGGACATCCTATCACACTAGTGTAAAGGTCAGCGGATACTCTGTGTCCTTCTCTTGGCATCTATATGTGCACGTCCCCCACCAGCTGTGATTACGTGCCGGCTTTTCAGTAGACAGAACTATTATTTACCCGCTGCTGTTCTATCTGAACCGATGTCCACAAGATAACATGTATTATTTTACGGGGCGATAGCTCATGGGCCAGGAGGATAGCTCAGGGGCAACAAGTTTGTCTTGGAAACAAGGCAACGCTGAATCCCAGTGCCAAGCTTAGCGACTCTCTACAAGGCCACTTCCGGATCACATGGCACCTTAGTACTGCTCCCTGTTCAATTCTCTTACATTTGATAGGGCCTATAATGATATGGCTTAGAATCCCAAGAATCGATATAATCATGTAATTTACCCAGTAACCTTCGTGTCAGCAAATAACCAAGTAAATACTATTTTATGCAAACATCATGTGCGCCCTCCAAGGAAAAATCAGGTTTGTTTCCCACTCCTTGCATAGCACTCTGACCTCTGGTACAACCCGTGTGCACTAAACTAAACTGCATACACAACAAATACATTCATAAACAGGCAATAAGCCTTATTAAGCATCCTCCTAGCATAAATTTGCATGGTGACGTCTCCAGTACACAAATTATTTGACCAACTATCACTATTGATTAATTTCAGGCAGGGGTGTTGCTAGGTCTGGAAAAGATCCGGGGGTATGCTAATTTTAGGACGGTCAGGACTGGGGGCTAGCTAGCCTTTTTGCATGTTACCCCTGAGCTTCTATCCGGGGTTACAACCAAAAGACCTGGGGCTATAGGCCCCTCAGCCCCCCCTAGCAACGCCTCCGATTTCAG
Organism: Ambystoma mexicanum; assembly: GCF_040938575.1. Classification (NCBI taxonomy): domain Eukaryota; kingdom Metazoa; phylum Chordata; class Amphibia; order Caudata; family Ambystomatidae; genus Ambystoma; species Ambystoma mexicanum. Next base: position 676,978,741 of record NC_090932.1, on the reverse strand, counting down.
GACTTCTTTTAATTCCACACGGCCACACTTTCTATCCTCCCATGCCCTGACCCCACCCCCTGGATCTTGCAAGTGGCGAGACCATTCTTGCATTCCATGACTGGAGGGAACTGAATGAATACACCAGTCTTTCTCGCCTGTTGAATAGCTCAGTGTGAACATGCTCTCCATTCAGCATGTTACAGTGGGGGAATACGTCTTCCTAACTTTAGAAGTCATGATATATTGGGTGTTTGTAATCCTTGAATTATATTTTAATGTAGCATAACGCTAGATCCATTGACCTGTTAACAGATCATTGTAATAACCCAGCCCATGCCTGACTCGCCTATTTATGACATGTTTGATTATATGCAGTATGCATGTTTATTTGTTACATTGTTTTAGTAAAATGATCTAATAAAAGCCGGCTATGAAATGATAGGCAGAAGTCAAAGAACAAATCATTTTTAACCCAATCCTCAAGAAACAAATGAAGAACCCAACGCTTCCCAAAGCATGTTCTTTCATTCATATATGTGTGGGCCATGTATAGTATGCAGGGTGGAGCAGGTATTTTTGTTTTTGGTCTTGGATGGCATTGCAAGCGCTGTCTATAAGCCAAAACCTTTGGGCGGGGAAGTGAAGTAAACGAGAGATGGGGTATGGGGAGGAACATCTGTTTTACCCATCTATTGTCTGCCTATGGCCATGCTGGTCCATATGGCCATTCCAGCCCACTCTCTGCCCCTCCCCGACTCTCCCCACCCACAATAACGGTCCACCCACTCAACTGGGATCTCTTTGAGATAGGTCTGTGCTTTGATTGGAATGCCAGTGTTATTTCATAGCATGAAAGGTAATGACTTAATTGCAGCTGTAAACCAGCTCCTGGTGTAATAACCATGTCTCAACCAAGTGTGCCTACAGCCACTTAATTTACAGGCATCGTGTGTGTGTGTGTGTGTGTGTGTGTGTGTGTGTGTGTGTGTGTGTGTGTGTGTGTGTGTGTGTGTGTGTGTGTGTGTGTGTGTGTGTGTGTGTGTGTGTGTGTGTGTGTGTGTGTGTGTGTGTGTGTGTGTGTGTGTGTGTGTGTGTGTGTGTGTGTGTGTGTGTGTGTGTGTGTGTGTGTGTGTGTGTGTGTGTGTGTGTGTGTGTGTGTGTGTGTGTGTGTGTGTGTGTGTGTGTGTGTGTGTGTGTGTGTGTGTGTGTGTGTGTGTGTGTGTGTGTGTGTGTGTGTGTGTGTGTGTGTGTGTTAGAACAAACATTGGCAAATGTTTATAACACACATTGGCAAATCCAACAGTTTTGGCTCTCGTGTAAGCATTATATATACATTTACCACACACTGCCATTATATGCCCAGATAATACCACCATTTGCCAGTTGCTACCATCTGTGGCCAGGTAGATCCACTATGGCAGTGCTTGGAACATGCCTATTTCATGCCTATACAAAAGCCAACATATTTTGCCTTGCCAATGCTTGTTTGTACAGCTACAGTAGTCGAAGATCCAAAGCTCTATTGATCCCACACTCCCAGACCCATATTTCTTTTTGTTCCCTTGCCGATCCTGTAGGAGGCTATGCGATTGTAGTGTCACAGGCCTAGTATACGAATTAATGAATCCGTTTTTTCCTCCTATTTGATAGATATTTGAAGACATGTCTTTCGTTGTATGTTACACGAATCCTATTGTATTGCTCTAGCATGACAAAGGAACAGTTAAATAGATAACTAATCATTGTACTAATTGGGCCCTTTGACGTATCACCCATGTATGGTATGTTTCATTATAAATAGTTTGTATGTTTACCTTGCACACGAACATTATTTACTTTTTTAAAAATCATCTTATAATGCAATCATACACAGATGTCAAAGAACAAAGGCTTTTTGAGACTCATCCTTCAACATCACCAGAGAACCAACTAGTGTGAACGGAGGATAGCACAAGGCCAACGTGCTGGTCTATAAAGCAAAACCGCGCAGAGCCACAGAGGTTCGAATCCCGAAACCGTCCTTAGAAATAAAAATCAGACAATAAAATACATTAAAAAAAATATGACCAAATTGTGAGGTTTCCGTCATATAACCTATGATAGGAGTCGTTATATAAATATAACATAGCATATAGGCGAGACATACATGGCACGCTGCTAGTAACCCTACACTGTGTGTCTTTCTTTTAATGGAAGCACAGTTGTCAAAGAGCTTGCGTACAGACATAGACTGACTGGCCGAGACCCCAAATCAACAGCCTCCACTCTCTTTGCTTTCCAGAAACATGGCCCCCTAAACACACACTTCCAGTGACCTCACTGCGTGCTGCCATCTTTATTTATGACCGTGACCAAGTCACGTGGGCCTTGGCTTGCTGGAGGAGTTATCAGGCCATCAATAACCCCAGTAGCTGACACTTCTGAGGTCGGCCACAGCAGGGCCATTACACGCGGGAACAGGATGAATTCATTAGTGTTCCACCGCATGGAACTTCCTTTCCTAGAATTCAATATGGTTAGAGTTTATCTTCGTGACAAGGTGACAGAGCACCACTGTTTCCACTTTTTCCATTTTGTAAATTAATAATTCATTATTTCAGTACAGGTCTCTTTTTCGCTCTGCTAACACACGAGCAACATTTAGGCTCTGTATCTCGCAACTGATGGTCTCTGTGTCTTTTTATTTGTGCATTTTAAAATGTGTAGTTATAAGACTCGAGAAAGGCAATACAATCTCAACCAAGTATATTTGCATTAAGGAGAATTCAGAAATGGACAGTTCAACAGATTAACTCAATAGCTCTAGACTCCCAATATATAATTTAATGCAACAATGCTTGTCTTTCTTTATTTGTAAGCCATTGCTTCTCATTTTTTTGTTGTTTTGTAAGATTAAGGAAAAAGAAAGAGGTAAGAAGTAATCAATGTGACAAAATAACAACACACATAAAAACCCAAAACATGAAAAAAGCTAAAAAATAACTTGACTCTTGAGCTGTGCATGTCATTAAACAACTCCCATATAACTTCCTATTGTTGTTCTGCTCTGGTGAGATACACTTGACTGGCTGAGGGAACGGTCCTGCCCTCTGAGCATGGGCTGATAGTAGATTTCCCATCTTGTAAGGTTAGTTTCTCACCCATGATCCGAACACGACAGATCTGCAGTTGCGTTGGTGCGTCCAGGGGCGATAACCGGTTATTAGCGCGAGTGGTGTTCTTGGTAACACCGGCCCCACATAAATTCTGCATATTCAATTATTTGATCCCAAGATGTTAATTGAACACAAAGCCGCAGACATGGAAACATTGGCAGGAATGTAGAAAGGGAATCAAGGAAGCAGACAATATTAATTAGCACACTAAATTCTAAATACAGGGATCCAGGAACAAGGAACTAGGAACTAGAAACTAGGAATAAAGCACTAGGAACAAGAGATTGGCCGCAAACGGAAACAGTGCACCACTGACCAGAGCTAGACTGCAGCAAATGAAGGCTTTTAACGCTACCAATCACGCACCAGAAGTGTGACACTGACTAGCACCAGCCAGCCACAGGGGTCTTTTATCCTCCACCAAACCGTGTTCTTCTAGTGCCGAGCTGAAGCAGTGAGCCAGGCATTTTGGGAAACATTGGGCCTCATTACAATTTTGGTGGTAAACTCGATTACTGGTACTGCCACTTGATCTTATGAAATTACCACTGGTCGTAATTCCCAATTTTTGGAGGCCATAGGACTCCATGTGTTTTTTTTGGCAGATTTATCATTGATGTAATTACCGCATGGTAAATCTGCCGATTTCCGGAAATAAAGTTATGGATCCACTTCCAGGTTTATACTGTCGGTAAATCCTCCACTTTGGCAGTGCAGGAAAAACAGTGGGAACTCCCATACAATCCAAAAAATGATGGTAACGGAATTACCACCACTTTTTTCATGCACCACCAAACTTTTAATAAGGTGCATAGTCTTTTCAATAAAGTAGCATACTGGTTTCCAGAAACCCAAAATGTATCCGGAAGGGAAGTCAAGTGGACAATATGGTTTTGAAGCTAGCTCTCAAATCAACACAGTAATGCGTTACAAGTTTTGGAAGGAAAGTTGAATAGGGAACCGGAACGCAAAAGCATGCCCCCAAGTACATGCCCCAAGTGGGAGGAATGAGAGACAAAGGAACGAATCATGACAGTATACCCACTCCCAAGGCCTTCTACTGGCACCCATCACCCGCAACTGGGTCTTGTGTCCATTATATGATTAATTTGTCTGCAGTGATGTTGAAGGGAATGGAGGTTTCTGGGCAAAAACAGATGGACCAGAGTGTTACAATTAACCCATAAATCAGCAGAATCTGTGGCAGGCCTAGTCACTTGGATTGGTCCGTTGTAAAAACCTAGAGGTTGATGGCAGGCTAGTGTCACATTCAGTAGACAGTGGTAGACTGTCTGTTAGCCATTTCGCCAAGAGCAGATAGGCGGGAGGCGTGGAAGCTGCAGGCAGGCTTACAAGTCTCAATATCTAAGGTTGGATACTCTGGAGGCTCTGGTGCTGAAGCCAAGCAGTCAGGAGACTCCTCTGATGCAGAAGGCCGGCACTCTAGCGGTTCCCCTGAAGCAACAGGTAGGCATGCTGGAGGTTCTTTTAGAGCAGACAGTGGGAATTCGGGAAGAATCTCTAGAGCTGACCACAGATATGCTGCAGAAGATGAGACGGTAGAGAGGTATGCTTGAGTCTTTGGCAGAGAGGATAAGCGTGCCACAGGGGGTGCCACAGGGGTCTCCTGAGCTGAAGGTAGACTTGCAGCAAGCTCTAGCACTGAAGCAATAGATTTAGAAAGGTCTGTTGGAGGCTCTACCATGGCTAAAGACAGAATTGCGAGAGGTGAGTATCAGACTGGAGACGTGAGTCATCTCTGGAGCTGAGGAAAAGCATGCAAAAGGCTCTGAGGTTGATAGTTGAGGCTCTTGAGTAAATGCCAGTGATGAAGGAGACCCTGTGGCTGAACATGCCTGTGCCAAACATGTCTCTGTAGCAGAACACTGGAATACAGAGGAGTCAAAGGCTAAAGGCGGACAGGCTGAAGATTCAGAAGCCAACAGAGTGATTGGTGGCTCAGCAACAGAAGGCACCTCTAGAGCAGTAGACCCCTTGCCACCAGTCACCAATGACCGAGCTCTACATTTGCAATCCCTTTCCACAGTGGATGGCATAGTTTCTTTCTTTGTAGTAGCCAAAATCAACCAGAGGAATTACCATGATAAAGGGCCTCATTACGAGTTTGGAGGAAGGGCATGGCTGCCTCCAAACTCGGGTCTGGGTTCCCTGAATGGGGAAATACCGGGCCATTCCGACCTTGGAGGGCCCGGTATTTCCCCATTCAGGGAACCCGGACCATCCCCATTCCCATTTGAGCCCCATAGGGCTCAATGGGAATGGGGAGCATGCTAACAACGGGCCCGTTAATGACAGGCCCGTTGTTAGCATGCTGGGCTGCTCGTGGGACCCGCAAAGGACGTCTGGTAAACCCAGGCGTCCAGAGCGGGTCCCGCGAGCGGACCTCGTAGCAGGGCAGTAAGGGGTTAACGGCTCCGGCTCCGGCACCGTTAACCCCTTACTACCCACCTCGTAATGAGCCCCAAAGTCTATGTTAATTAGGATTTCACTGTCAATTGGCCACTCATATCTCTTAAACTCTGGATATCGCTTTGTCCCTGTAAGTTGGGCAGCAACAACCAAAAGCTCTATACTTGCCATCAAGGTGTTTTGTACTTCATACTCTGGATTAAGTTCAGAGGATGGAATCTGCTCGCTCACTGGCACACTAGCACGAGGGAAGGTGAACAGAGAGTGACCATGTTGTCCCACTTCAGCTAGAGCATCTACATTCAGCCTCAGCAGCTAGACCAAGAGGCTTGTCTAAGCCTACTGTAGCACCGGATTGCACATAGACTACTTTCTCAGGTGGTGTCTGAGAATCAAAACCTGAGTGCATGCCAAAACAGTTTTGTGGCTAGCCCCTCCACTGGAACCCTTTACTTGCTTGATGGAATAGTGTATGAATACAGAAACCTGCTGGAGATTGAATGTGATCCAAAGGATGAATGTTTCTGGCGGTATAGCCGCCAGGATACCAGCAAATGTATATACCGTTTCCGGCACTGGGTCCAGCGGCAGTGCCGCTGGATTCCGAATGCCGGAGTGATGGTGGAAATCCCCATTCATTAAGTCCGGTAGGGCGCTTGCCTTAGTTGGAGTTAATGCAGGCCCCCCACTGGCAAACCCATAGTCGGCCGGTCTGGTAAAGTGCTGGTATCCACGAACACCGGCACTTTTTTTACCAGAGCGGCCGACTTAGAATGAGGCCCATTGTTCTTTGTTGTGCGCCACGTGAAAAATGCGTTCTTCTCTTAAGTATGAAAATCGGTATGCGGTCCATGAGGACTGATGGGAGTAATGCTAGTGCTTTTGCTGATCGCAGCGCTGCACACCCCACGCATGGTGGACCTGCCTCATGAGCCATTGTGCCGCAGAGTGGTGCTACTCGCTGGTTTTGTGGTGGACCCGGTCAAATGCAGTCTTCACCCTGCGAGACCGAGAGCTAAACTGCCTCAGCTGAGGCTCCTCCTGCCCACTTGAAAATGCTCGCTCAATTCTGGTGACCTACGTGTGAAGTCTACGGGAGATTCACGTTTGCTTGTGACTGAGCGCCACTCTATGGCGATGAGTTAACCTGTGTGGAGCTGCACAATATGCACCCGGGTATCAGCAAACCAGCGCACACGGTGGGATTGCCCATTGCACGTGCTGCAGAATGTCTCTGCACACACTGGTTCACGAGAGGGCATGTGCCACCATATGCGTCATCAAGATTCTTTTATAATATGGCGCCCCCCCTGCATCTGGACAGTGTTATCAGAATGTCCATCCTTTTCAACTCAGGTTTGAAGGCCTTTAGTAACTGTTATGATGACCCAGTCTTGACTTGGCGCGTCCATCTAGAATTGCCGACAGCCGGATGATGTTCTGTGCAGTGGTCAGCCTGCAGAGCTCTCTTAGGTCTCCCCACAGGGCCCCTCTTGGACTCACCTCCAAGATACGCATCTACTTACTACCCCTAACACAGACCCCTCCCCAGGATAGATGTCTTGGTGCCGGCAACTGGAAGCAATCATTACAGTGGAGACCCACGCAGACCTGTTATGATTCCAGTGGTGAGAGATGGAATGCCGGGCACCTTATTATTCGCAGATGTCTGTGAAGAGCCCGATTCACTGCAGGGCCGGCGGATGCACAAGATGGCCGCTTACAGCGCAGTAGCATTCACGCCAAGAACGGGAGCCGGTGTGCCATATAGATTCCTTGATCTCATGCCATACCTCAAATATAACTTCCTTCACAGCTGCTGTCGGATGTTCTCTTTTCAAGCCATAGATCAAATTCAGAACATCTCGTTGCGTCGATAAAATACACACTCCAAGCGGAAGGAATGCGAAGGCGGTTGACTTCTTTTTCCTCAGCTAATTTGCCTTTTTGATTCTCCTGCGACGTACATCAATTGGAGGCAAAACACGCGCGTTCAAACAGACAGGTACCTTTATTTTTAAAGCAGAACTCCGATGGGAAGTGCCGCTGTCCATAAAATGACAATAAGGCGAGATCTAAACGAACTGGGCCGTATTTTTGCGTGGCTGCCAGAGTAACTCTTTGTGGTTGCTGTAAGAGGCCCCCGCATCTGGACACCAGGTACAGGATGGTCCTCTAATCCAAACCTATTTCCCCTATTAATGTCCACATGCTGTTAGAAATGTCTTTGCACCATGTGTCTATGCTGTACAAGAACAGAGCACGACCGGTATTGCTTCATAACCAGAATGCATATCACAAGGCGCGCAAGATATGGGCCATACTGTACTGCTTAATTGTACAGATGTACGAGGAGCTCCATGTTGACGTTTATTGCCCGCATGTTATGTGGAACATCACACCCATGGAGCGCATGGACTACCTTGAAGTTGCATTACTTCGAGTCTCCCTTGGTACCCACAGCCCGTGTTTGATTCTCCTCTGAGCAGCGGTTCAAAGAGTGCTTTTTCGGGTTCAAAATGGTGATTCTGAGAGCAGACAATGAGTTGTATGTGGCCAGCAGATCTTGAAACCTTGCCCACAAACATCTACATGAGTAAAAAATAAAAGCCCTCATAGATTCCAAACAAAAAGCGGCTATACTAATTTCATGGTTCGTCAACAACCATTTCCCCCCCTAAAAAACTGTGAGACCAGGGGCCCTGTCCCCCCCACATTCAATCTGGGGGGGACAGGGGACACCTTGGGGACTTTGTTTTTTTAATTTATTAATTGTGTTTTAGTCAAAGAACTCGACTTTTCACAAAATTAAAATTAAAATAGCAGTACGTATTAAATCACCAAATATCATCACTGTATAAAACAAGATAAAAGAAGAAAAGAAAACAGAAGAAAATTAAAGGATGGCGCAGCAAAGAACATGCCTTTATATGTTGCATTTCTGGATGTTTTATCTGATTATGAGCTCATGGTAAGAGAGGAAATAACAATTACTTCCAGTGGGCCACAGCTAGGACGCCAGCTTGTTAAGAGGCAGATCACCTGTAAGTGGACTCCTGCCAAATAAAGGAGGAGTTGCAGCCTTTTTCTGCTAACTGCAAGTTGCTACTTTTTTGTGTGAGGGCAAGGAGACGTGTGTGTCTCTTGGAATGGAAGGATGGGGGTTTCAAAGAAAGAGGAAATCTTGCCTTTACTGTTAGGAAAGATTACGTTATTGTAGGGAACTTTCCTTCCATGTGGCAACCCCTAAACTTTTTGCTATTGTTTTCAACCTGTTTTCTTGACTTTGCCAGAGAAGTGCAGCCTTCTGCCATACTCCTCTGGGCTTTCGCTCCTTTCTTACGGGGAAACTGACATGCCCTTAAGACAGTCAGTACCGGGGAACGCTGTTTCCCGTAGTTTCTTTTATCGTGTCGCCATTTTAGTGCAACAAGACACAAGAGGGCACTGTAAGCTAAGTTACAGCTCTCTTGGGTCTCTAGCCTTCTACAGACCCTAGACACTCTTGTAGGATGGTTTTTGGATCGGTGCAAGTCATTCAGGGACTGGGCTGGTGGCAGCGATCATTTGGTTTATTTTGAGCTCCTTTTGCCGTTCTGAGCACCTTTTTGCCGCGAACACAAAAGGGTGGCCCGGCTACCCAAAATGGCCGGACCACGAGGCTCCTTTGTCTCGTCCACTGTCCGTCTTGCTCCCTTTACCTTCCCCCGGGTCAGGCGACCCGGGGCCTTCCTTATTTGGGCAGGTAGTTTCCCGCGAAACACGGTTGCTTTCGCGGGCTTCTACATGTCGTTTGAGTGCCCCCAGGATGTGGGCTGGGCTGTCTGGTCCCAATACACATCCTGGGTGCCAGAGAGTCTAGGGTGGTGTGAATGCCTGGGACCACTGTGGTCCGTGATTGGTCCACGTATGGTATGTGTGTTGAGGAGCGGATCTCCCATTGGCTCCCCTCCGTTTTGGCGCGAAGGGAACCGTGGATAAGAGGGAGCTGGAAACACCACTGCCATGTCGATCTCCTGAGTTCTTACGAACCCAGGGATACAGGAGCCAAGTATCCTGCGAACACGAGGCTGGACCGAGGAATCGCTGGTGACCCCCTGAAGAACTTCTGCTCCTCATTGCTGTCGTCCGGTGAAGCCCTTTCCACCTAAGATCGAACAAGAAGGCCTGTACTGGCGCTTCGACCTATTGGAATAGCAGGACCAGCTATTCCCGGCACCTTCATCAACTCCTGCCGTAAGCCTTCGGAAGTGTCTCTGGGCCATCCAGTTGACTGACCAGCTTACTAAGGAGTCCTGCTCTGTAATCGCCGACAGGTTGGGTGGTATTCTGAGTCCGGGGCACGCTCACACGCTTCGTTTGCTTAGCAACCCTAAGCTAGAGGTGAACGGTGCTCGTTTGGCTTGAATACACCCGGCCGTTCCGTTGCCCTGCCGTGGCGACAAAACTGTGCAGGATTCTTCGATCGGGACGTCTTTTTACTCTGCACGACGACGAGACGTCCCCTGCTCTTCAGAACCTGCCAGAAGCTGCATCTATCGAGGAGAAGCTCGGGCCTGCTTGCTTCGGGGACCGGTGAGTAGATTAGCTAGGATCTGGTCGCCCTCCTGCAGTGCCCCTTGCTTTTCCCCGCTGTAAATACAGCTCCCCCTTGTCCGTACTCGCGCCCTACTTCTGCCTCACAGTGGAGGCTGCGCTAGAGTCGCGGACCGTGTTCTCCTTCATTAGGGCACCCTACAGAGCTATCCAACGTCCTCCGAAGAGCTTCACCTTCTGCCCATTGGCACCGGCGTGTGCAGGTACTTTTGAGCGCTAGGCTCCACTCTTCATAGGGATTGGACTACCATCTAGTTAGGGGCCTCAGAAGGCGGACATATCACACGCATTGGTTCGCACTGCCTGTTTTCCTTCCCCTGCAGGTGGATAACATATTTCGTGCTGCTAATGCTGTGAAACTGTGTATTCTGTATATATATTGGGTGGATAGTGTATGTGTTGGTTTAATATCGTTGTATATTGCTGCTTTTACTGTGGTTATTAGTTTCAAGGCCTTATAATAAATGTGTATCTATTTTTGATATAAACAACTGTTTGGAGTAGTTTGTAAGCGCTCGTGCTTTGTGTGCTCATTGCGGGCTTTCAGTCACCCTCACCCCTCTTGAGACCTAGTCTTGACCGCCGCGATCGCTACCTTGATTGGTCTGGCTTGTCCAGAGGTTACCCTGTTCCAAGTAATTAGGTTGGCCTTCTGAACTTCTGCGCCACCAGGACAGAGTTCAGAAATCCGTCTTAACAAATTGGTGGCAGCGGTGGGATACGACTGAGGGTATCCAGTGTTACGCACGAGCTAAGGCGTTTTCAGGTTATTCCAACCAGGACACGCAGTAAAGTATTGAATATAACGTTAAAAAGGCCATAGTCCTATCAACAGTATGGAAACGAATACTTTATTAACCTTAAATGCTTCGAAATCTGAAACATTGAAGAAGATGTGTGCGGAGAGAGGGGTTTCCTCTCAAGGCACTAAATTGGAAATGATCCAGAGAATCGTGGCGTGGCAAGAAGCGCAGCTTGACGCTATAACTTCCGAGGACAGTGCAGAAGGTGGTGGGGCTGCTCTCACTGGCAGAACCGACGGTTCTGCCGCTGCACTGATCCATCACGACCACGAGGACAGGGAGGATGTAATGTCTAACGTTTCCTCTGCCAGTGTTGATGGGGAGGCTATGCTTGAATTCAAGAAGCAAGAGCTGCGGTTTAGGCAGCAGGAGCTTGAATTCAGCATAGCCAAACTGAAAATCGACCAGGCAGAAAAACAAAAAGACAGGGATCACCAGTTGGAACTGGCCAAGCTTCAGTTCGCAAATGGGTCCAAGGGTCCTGGACATGGTTCTGGGGCTTCCTCTCATCCACGGTTTCCAAAAGATCTGCTCAGTGTGTATGAGGAACGAAATGACATTATGGACTGGTTAAATGCGTTTGAGTATGCATGCGAGGTTCAAGAGGTTGATAATGCGGATAAGATTGCATGGTTACTCAGCAGACTGCCCCATTCTGGTTGCAGTGCCATTATGGAAATGTCGAAGGCTGAGCGCGCTGATTTTGCAATGTTGAAGCAGACTCTCATTTTAAAGTTTGGGAAGACTCCGACCCAATATTTGAAAAGGTTTAGAGAGTATAAGAAAAAGGAAGGTGGTACTTGGGTGTCGTATGTAGCTGAGTCCCTGAAAAACTTGACTGGCTGGGTTGAAGGTTATAAGGTTTCTACCTTCGAAGGCATGATCAATCTGGTCATGCTGGAACACATTTTTGCTTCTTCTTCCCCGGAGCTTAAGCAGCATTTGGCCGATTCGAAGGAGATAGATCCTAAGAAGCTGGCCATTGCAGCAGACTTATGGGTGTCACATCGAGTGTCCCATAAGGACAAAACTCATCCTGGTAAGCAGGAGGAAGGGAAAAAGTCCAAAGATATGGAGGGTGGGGAATCTGCTAAATCTTCTTCCCATAAGGGCCACAAAAAGAAAAATAAGGGTAAGCCATACGAGAACTCACAGGGTAGCGGAGGTTCGCCTCCGAAACAGAACTCTGGTTATAATAAGCCTCCCTACGTAAACAGACCCAATGGGGCTTGTTTTTCTTGTGGAGCAACTGACCATGTGAAGGGGGATCCCCGGTGTAAGGTTAAACCTTTGGGGGTCCACTCCGCTAATCTGGCCTTCTCCTCCTACGAGGAAGAAGAGATTACAGGAGGATCCTTCTCCTCAGACTCATTTCCCAGCGGAATAGAGGCTGAGGTAGTTTTAGTGTCCCTGGGTTCCTGGGAGCCTAAAGTCGCAGAGGCGTATGCTAGGATTCCGGATAATACCAAGCACTACTTTAAAGACAGTGTGCTGATCAATGGAGTGGATACTCCAGCTCTTAGGGATAGTGGGTGCAGTCGAACTGTAGTGGATTCTACCTTGGTAGACTCAGAGGAAGTTGCCAGAGCTCCTCTGATGCCCACTAAGTTGGCTGACGGCCCCCTCCGTATGTTTCCCGTGATCCCTGTTAATCTAACTTTAAATGGTACAGCAGTTAGGATTCCAGTGAGCATTCAGAGAAACGTCCCGGGAAAGGTCTTGTTGGGCAATGATCTCAGAGCTCTAGGGCTCGTAGGAGACACTGCCGAAAGACCCTACACACGGTCTCAAGCACGGGCAGCATTGGCCAAGTCCAATACGCCGCCCCAGCCGAAGGGGAAACCCAAGGCGAAAGGAGTCAACAAGTCCCGACGGGGGAAAGAGAATATTCCCCCGAGCTCGCCTACCACTGCGGTGGAGGGAGTTGGTCAATCGCCCGAGCCTGACGAGGAGGTGGCGATGCCTGAAGTGTTCGACCCCAACGACCATCCTGAACTAAAAGACTTGTTAGTTGAAGGAGGTCCTGATAGGGACGACTTCAGTAAGGGCCAACGTGAGTGCCCATCTCTGGAAGGCCTAAGGAGACAGGCCTGCTCCCAGCTTGAGGGTGAACCTCCTGGGAAGCATAGGATTTATTGGGAAGGTGGACTCCTGTACAGTGAGCCCACAGAGTCTACAGAAGGAGACCATAGGAGGTTGGTGGTTCCCCTTTCTGTTAGACCCTTCCTCCTGCAGTTGGCGCATGAAGTTCCCCTTGCTGGTCACCTTGGAATGAAGAGGACCAAGCAAAGGTTATCTATGCACTTCTACTGGCCCAAGATGGGGGTGCAAGTAGAAAGTCACTGCAGGAGTTGTGCCTCCTGCCAGTTGTCTGGTAAGGTTGGCGCGACAATCCAAGCTCCGTTGGTACCGCTCTCAGTTGTGGGGGTACCATTTGAAAGGGTAGGGATCGACATCGTTGGTCCCCTTGACCCGCAAACATCCTCAGGCAATAGGTTTATCCTGGTGCTGGTCGACCATGCAACCAGGTATCCTGAGGCCATCCCATTAAAAACTGTAACTGCCAAGTCGGTTGCAAAAGCTTTACTCGGCATATTTACTAGGGTTGGCTTCCCTAAAGAAGTTGTGTCAGATCGTGGCAGCAACTTTATGTCGAAGTATATGCAGGCTATGTGGAAAGAATGTGGGGTCACCTACAAGTTCTCTTCTGCATATCACCCCCAGACCAATGGTCTGGTGGAACGTTTCAACAGAACGTTAAAGAGCATGATTGGGGCTCTGGAGGAGCCCCAGAGAAGAAAATGGGATCTTCTTTTACCATGCTTGCTGTTTGCCTACAGAGAGGTACCACAGGAGGGTGTTGGCTTCAGCCCCTTCGAACTTCTGTTCGGTCATCCCGTACGGGGACCCTTAGCCATCGTCAAAGAGGGATGGGAGATGCCCACTCCCCCTGTTACTACCAATGTAGTTGACTATGTGCTAGGGCTCAGAAAATGGATGGTACTCCTGATGGGCTTGGCTAGTGAAAAGTTGAAGGCAGGACAAGCGCTGGTGAAACATTGGTACGACCAGAAAGCTTCCTTAATTCACTTTACCCCTGGTCAGCAAGTCCTGATCATGAACCCTATAAGGCCTCGCGCTTTACAGGACAAATGGTCAGGCCCTTACACAGTGGTGGAGCCCCTGGGTGAGGTGAACTATTTAGTGGACCTTGGAAGGCCTGGACAGGCTCCAAAAGTGTTCCACGTAAATAGGCTGAAGGCTTTCGTCCCAAGAGTCGAAATCGCAGCACTGCTACTGGCGTCAGACGTTGAGGAAGAGGAGTCAGAACCTCTTCCCGACCTGTTCCAAAGCGGTCCTTCAGATAGCTCCGTTGAGGGTGTCCGAGTGGCCCCTCACCTGACTTCTGATCAGCAGGCTGAGGTGAAAAGTTTGCTTAGGCAGTTTTCCCCCCTGTTTTCACAGTCGCCTGGTTTGACACCTTGGTGCAAACATAACATTGACACAGGAGACAGTGTACCTACCAAAAGTAGGGGATACAGGATGTCGGATAAAGTACGGTCTTATATTAAGACCGAGGTCAACAAGATGTTAGACCTTGGGGTGATTGAACCCTCTAGTAGTCCTTGGTCCAGTCCTGTGGTATTGGTTCCAAAGGCAGGCACTTCTGAATTGAGGTTCTGCGTGGATTACAGGGCTCTGAATGCTGTCACCAAGACAGACGCTCACCCCTTGCCTCGAACTGATGAGCTGGTGGATACCTTGGGTGCCTCCAAGTACCTCAGCACGTTTGACCTGACTGCGGGCTATTGGCAAATAGCTTTAGCAGAACATGCCAAGGAGAAGACAGCATTTTCAACTCCCGACGGGCTTTACCAATTCCGGGTAATGCCGTTCGGATTGAAAAATGCACCTGCCACTTTCCAGAGGCTTGTGAATCATGTGTTGAATGGGTTGGACGAATTCTGTCTTGCATATCTGGACGATATAGCAGTTTTCAGTGCCACCTGGGAAGACCATGTGAAACACCTCGGGATTGTGCTCCAGGCTCTTCAGAAAGCCCACTTGACCATCAAGGCGAGTAAATGCCAGATTGGACAAGGCTCAGTGGTTTACCTTGGGCATGAAGTAGGTGGAGGAAGGATACAGCCTCTCCCCAGTAAAGTACAAGCAGTACAAGACTGGCCTACCCCCACTACACAAACCCAGGTGAGAGCCTTCTTAGGACTCACGGGTTATTACCGCAATTTTATGGCAGACTATGGCACCATAGCTGCTCCGCTGACTGCCCTCACAACTCCGAAGAAACCCAAGAAGGTAACTTGGACCGACGAGTGTGAGAAGGCCTTCAATGGCTTGAAAGACTCCTTGTGCCAGGCCCCTGTGCTCAGGGCCCCTGATTATCAAAGACCTTTTATCGTGCAGACGGATGCCTCTGACACTGGGATAGGAGCTGTACTATCACAAGTAGATGAGAAGGGTAAGGAACACCCTATCGGTTTTATTAGTCGCCAGCTTAAGGACAGAGAGCTCAGATGGTCCACGGTAGAGAAAGAATGTTTCTCTGTTGTGTGGGCCCTAAGGAAGCTGCGGCCCTACCTCTATGGGACCCACTTCACTGTGCAGACTGACCATAAGCCGTTAAAGTGGCTAATGAACATGAAGGGGGAGAATCCAAAGTTGCTTAGGTGGTCCATAAGTCTACAAGGCTTCGACTTCACTATTGAGCATAGGCCAGGTGTCCAACATAGCAATGCTGATGGGTTGTCCAGAATGTTTTACCGACCTGAACAAGAGACTCATCCAGGGGTGGATTAGTTCCCCCTGTCCATAGTCTGGGAGGGGCGAGTGTTAGGAAAGATTACGTTATTGTAGGGAACTTTCCTTCCATGTGGCAACCCCTAAACTTTTTGCTATTGTTTTCAACCTGTTTTCTTGACTTTGCCAGAGAAGTGCAGCCTTCTGCCGTACTCCTCTGGGCTTTCGCTCCTTTCTTACGGGGAAACTGACATGCCCTTAAGACAGTCAGTACCGGGGAACGCTGTTTCCCGTAGTTTCTTTTATCGTGTCGCCATTTTAGTGCAACACGACACAAGAGGGCACTGTAAGCTAAGTTACAGCTCTCTTGGGTCTCTAACCTTCTACAGACCCTAGACACTCTTGTAGGATGGTTTTTGGATCGGTGCAAGTCATTCAGGGACTGGGCTGGTGGCAGCGATCATTTGGTTTATTTTGAGCTCCTTTTGCCGTTCTGAGCACCTTTTTGCCGCGAACACAAAAGGGTGGCCCGGCTACCCAAAATGGCCGGACCACGAGGCTCCTTTGTCTCGTCCACTGTCCGTCTTGCTCCCTTTACCTTCCCCCGGGTCAGGCGACCCGGGGCCTTCCTTATTTGGGCATGTAGTTTCCCGCGAAACACGGTTGCTTTCGCGGGCTTCTACATGTCGTTTGAGTGCCCCCAGGATGTGGGCTGGGCTGTCTGGTCCCAATACACATCCTGGGTGCCAGAGAGTCTAGGGTGGTGTGAATGCCTGGGACCACTGTGGTCCGTGATTGGTCCACGTATGGTATGTGTGTTGAGGAGCGGATCTCCCATTGGCTCCCCTCCGTTTTGGCGCGAAGGGAACCGTGGATAAGAGGGAGCTGGAAACACCACTGCCATGTCGATCTCCTGAGTTCTTACGAACCCAGGGATACAGGAGCCAAGTATCCTGCGAACACGAGGCTGGACCGAGGAATCGCTGGTGACCCCCTGAAGAACTTCTGCTCCTCATTGCTGTCGTCCGGTGAAGCCCTTTCCACCTAAGATCGAACAAGAAGGCCTGTACTGGCGCTTCGACCTATTGGAATAGCAGGACCAGCTATTCCCGGCACCTTCATCAACTCCTGCCGTAAGCCTTCGGAAGTGTCTCTGGGCCATCCAGTTGACTGACCAGCTTACTAAGGAGTCCTGCTCTGTAATCGCCGACAGGTTGGGTGGTATTCTGAGTCCGGGGCACGCTCACACGCTTCGTTTGCTTAGCAACCCTAAGCTAGAGGTGAACGGTGCTCGTTTGGCTTGAATACACCCGGCCGTTCCGTTGCCCTGCCGTGGCGACAAAACTGTGCAGGATTCTTCGATCGGGACGTCTTTTTACTCTGCACGACGACGAGACGTCCCCTGCTCTTCAGAACCTGCCAGAAGCTGCATCTATCGAGGAGAAGCTTGGGCCTGCTTGCTTCGGGGACCGGTGAGTAGATTAGCTAGGATCTGGTCGTCCTCCTGCAGTGCCCCTTATTTTTCCGCTGTAAATACAGCTCCCCCTTGTCCGTACTCGCGCCCTACTTCTGCCTCACAGTGGAGGCTGCGCTAGAGTCGCGGACCGTGTTCTCCTTCATTAGGGCACCCTACAGAGCTATCCAACGTCCTCCGAAGAGCTTCACCTTCTGCCCATTGGCACCGGCGTGTGCAGGTACTTTTGAGCGCTAGGCTCCACTCTTCGTAGGGATTGGACTACCATCTAGTTAGGGGCCTCAGAAGGCGGACATATCACACGCATTGGTTCGCACTGCCTGTTTTCCTTCCCCTGCAGGTGGATAACATATTTCGTGCTGCTAATGCTGTGAAACTGTGTATTCTGTATATATATTGGGTGGATAGTGTATGTGTTGGTTTAATATCGTTGTATATTGCTGCTTTTACTGTGGTTATTAGTTTCAAGGCCTTATAATAAATGTGTATCTATTTTTGATATAAACAACTGTTTGGAGTAGTTTGTAAGCGCTCGTGCTTTGTGTGCTCATTGCGGGCTTTCAGTCACCCTCACCCCTCTTGAGACCTAGTCTTGACCGCCGCGATCGCTACCTTGATTGGTCTGGCTTGTCCAGAGGTTACCCTGTTCCAAGTAATTAGGTTGGCCTTCTGAACTTCTGCGCCACCAGGACAGAGTTCAGAAATCCGTCTTAACATTTACCACTGAGTAAGTCCTGTAATGGGAGTAGAGGGACCAGGTGTGTGATGTTGCTGTTTTGACTGTCCTCGAGGGGGGGTACAGCAAACAAGGAGGATGAGCGATCGCAAGCCCACCCCCTTATAAGCGCTCTGCATGTCCGCAGCCGGATGTGTCGGACCCGGGGGATGCCTAGTAGGTGGGGTGTATGTGGACCCGGGGGGGGGTGGCCAGAGGGGCAGGATGTGGGCTGCCCCTCTAGCGCCCCTGCGAGGGCCGGGACAGCCTCTCACGATGAGACTGGTCCCTCTTATTGCATCTCATACTGGCTTCAGAGCCTAGCCTTTCTTTGCCTTTGTTATACCGAATGCAGAGCTGGACTGTGTTTCTTTCTCGTTTAATATTTGCTGCAAAGCCTGATCTATTTGATTCTCTCATATGTTACTAGGACGGCGGAGCATGGGTCCTCTGCCCTGTTACACTATTCAAAGAGCCCCTCTGGCCTTTCTTTGCAGTCATCTTAATCCCCTTTGAAAGAGTCTAGGGCCCCCCAGGACATCCTTTGGGCCCCACTAGGGGGGCCAGTCCTCCAGTTTGAAGACCACTGCTTTAGGCGTCTATTGTGCCTGGCAGAGGCATAATATGGACTGAAGCTGAGTCAGAGGCCCTGGAACCCTCTTCCAACCACTACACTAACTTCCGGTGGCAGTCCTTGTGGCCCTGAAGAGCCTTGATGTAAACGTTCTTGAAGTTGCATGTTGAGCAGGCCTTGAACAGGCTCTTCCTTCTGGTGTCTGTCATCTCCATGCACTCTTGAAGACCTTAGACAGAAGATGGGATCTCTGGAGGCAATGGGATGCCTGAAAACTCACTGCCGGAGGTGAGGAGTGAAATGGAACAAACCCCGGTTTATTTAGTTGGAAAAAACATACACAAAAAGACAAAACTACTTCAAAGTTGTAGCAAAAAACAACTTTGAAGACTCCCAACACTTAACGTGCAGTAAATATTCTGAAGACGGCCAACAGGGAAGGAGCAATGGGTACCTGTCTAATTGGCTGTGATCAGTATGACCCAAAAAGGATTCTAATAGAGCACTAAAGTGACAAGCAGTTTAAAAGTTGAAAGGTAAACTGCTTTACTATTACTGAAGATTCCCAGCCTGACGATGGGGAATATTTCCAGCATACCTACCATAGGTCTGCCTGCTTCCTAGGACCTGATGACAGGAAATCATGCCTCCTTTCTTCAACAATCTCAGGGAACATGCAAAGGCTACTGGAGTCAATGGACACTTTTCATCCCCTCATCAACCCTCCGGGGGTCAGCATGCTCCCTTCCAGGCTAGCCACCTCGAGGCAACCCACAGTGCCCTCCCCAACTTTTTCTGAAAATGTTGGTGACATTTAAAAATAAAGATAATGATGAGGTTAAATAAAGATAATGATGAGGTTAGGCTCATAACCACATCAATATCTCTATAAAGCCTTAGTTTGGAACAAACATCCCTTACTCTGTATTACATTGTATTGAACCTCACCTGTGAAGAGGGACCTGAATAGGATCAATGGTCATGTTTTTTAATATTTTATTTTGAAGACACGTTTTTTGACTTGAACAACTAAGAGGTTGTTTGACTAATAACTGAGCTAAGCAGTGTTTTCGGCCTCTGCATAATCAGTAAGAACTGATGTTACCTTCATTCACGAATGTTGGAAGAGGCAGCTCCCGCTGTTGAATATCAAAGGATAGGAATAGGAAGCACCACTGTATGGCCATCACAGATCACAGACATTGCATGAAGTGGTAATCCACTTAGTGTGCGAGTAGACTTGAAAAGTTAAGCACAGTGCATCAAATCACCTCGAAGCACCTCCTACGGGTGGCATAGCTCAGTGGCAACGCGCTCCTCTTGGAAACAAGTTCTTGTAAAGCAACACAAGTTCGAATCCCGCATCCACGCGTAGAAACCTCTTCGGTATTAAGCACGTTATAAATAACCAATCCCAAAAAATCCTGATAGACAAAAACAACTACTGAGTGTTAATGAAGTTTGTACTTTGTTCCCACCTTAATCATGGCAAGCACAAGACCTTTGCACCTTATGCTGATGGCGAGGTAGGTGCATTTTTTATTTTTTATGTATGTGTTGGGGCATGTACACATACCTGGTTCTGTGGTAAGCTATATCTAAGTTATTTATGCTGGGACAGCTGCACCCACAATTTGTGTGGCTATGCCCAAAATACAGGTACTATTTGGTTATAGATTGTGCATGTATGTGCATGCCCTTCTTATATTCATTAATTCCAGTGTCAGTTTATTTACAATCCATTGGAATAACCATTTTTGCAGTGTATTTCTTATATCAATTAAGGGTTTATTGTGTTTCAAAGCCTCTAAAGCCAACACGTGTTTCGACCTGGGTGGACTTTTTCAAGGCTCAGTGATTCATGGAACGATATCAATTCCGTGAATTGTCCATTCAGTCCTAGTGAACTGCAACTGTTACCTGCTCCTGGTTCCTGTGCGTATGATTTAGGTATTTCTTTATCTTATATTAAATTGCTTCCTAATGTGTTTGGTATATTACGGTGTTGCTCATGGTTCAATGTTCATGGTTCTTCTGAAGCTTATTAAACTGCTGTGCTCGGCATCAGCATTCCTCGTGTGTTAGTTGGAACTAGCACATGCGAAACGCCGATGCCGATCACGTGCGGTCAAAATGTGTGCACAATCTATAAGCAAATAGCATCTTTTTATACATAATAACAATAAATAATAATGATAATAATACTGATACATGTGAATCCAGTGTCAACAGTAGATTCAAAGGCACTTATTTAGGGTAAATGGTCTGGATATATGTGATCACTGAGCCGCCTGTAATGGCGACAATGACAATGTCGACCTCCATTACGGCGCGGCGCAGTGATCACATAGATCACTTGTTGCGCGCATCCCCTATCCGCTCCCCCCAGCGCACTTAACTTCTCGGCTGCACATTCAGACATGTGCCACTGACTACCCTCTATCCCCTAAGGCGTAAGTTCACACCCACTTATGTGGATCGCAACTGGCGCTTCATGGTCCTTTTTCTTTTTTTCTTTCTTAAACTTTGTCCCCCGCCCTCCATCTAACAGAATGGGGGTTGGGATTTTTGTACTGCGCTCAGGCGCAGTATTTGTAATATCGCCACACTCTTGGCGACATTTTGGTACGATTCCATTGCGCTTAAGTCCTTGTTTTCGTCCTCTGCATCCATTGACGCTAAAATGAAATAGGCTATTGTAAATGATTTTACAGATATTCTATTTGCACATCTGCACAAAGGAATCTCACATCCACATGTAGGGGAGAAGCTGCTCATGTCTCCTGATTCAACAGGCGCAGATCGTGCAAGAGGAGACGAAGCTCCACAGGCGACCATTAGGACACAACTATTGAACATGTGATTAGCGCCTTACTAGGCATGGGTTCCATGTAAATTCCCCACAGGTCAATCTCGTTGAATCCTGGTTTCCCAGGTCTGGCTGCAGGGAAACACTGTGCCATGGACGACTGCTCTCTGTCCCATTTTCTGATGTGGCGGACAACACTGCAATCCCCAATGCACCCCAACCCATTTCCCCCACCCAACTCCCCTGTCACATGTGGGGAACCCCCCCACCCCGCAACCCTTGGTCTCCCAACGGCTCCCGCTCCTTTGCCCCCTCTTCCCTATTCCCCTGCTGCTGCTATGGGGGAGAGGAGACATCACCCTGCAGATGGAACTAAGCAGCACTCTCACTCAGATAGTTGGTGACAATGGCCTCATCTTCGGGAGACAATGCCCTTTTATTGATGTATGTACCTCACGTCTGCCCGCGTACTAATACGGTGACGAGTGAAAAGGTCATGTCACAGTTTCTTCTCGCCTACGAGCTGTGATCATGGAACCCTTCTGACCTATTACTGTCCATGATGCGGCTGCACGTGGCAGATCGGTTTTCTCCGTACTTCTCCTATTTCTCACTATAGC
This sequence comes from Ambystoma mexicanum, assembly GCF_040938575.1. NCBI lineage: Eukaryota > Metazoa > Chordata > Amphibia > Caudata > Ambystomatidae > Ambystoma > Ambystoma mexicanum. Next base: position 676,956,825 of record NC_090932.1, on the reverse strand, counting down.
CTCATCCCGGAACTATAAACGTGATGGTGTCAGCTTTGTTCACACCGTTTCTAAGTTGTTTTTTACTGTTTATTTCTGACTGACAAGGTCTGTGTCAATGCCCGTCAATTCTCTTGAGCAATGGTTGGGTATCACCGATCTGATTTTTCTCTGCAACAGAGCTTCGGCCGGGGATATGCCTGAGTGTAGGCATAGTCATACTGTGCACCATCAAGAACCATCCATAACACTGTCATAGCCCTTTCCACGGCAGTGCCTTCTTCTGTCGCTATACAAAACACTGTAGTCAATGTCTGCATAAATCTCTCTGCATCTCCATTGGCCCTGGGACAGTATTGGGTAATCCGCTTGTGACTCACTCCATAAAAGTTCATGAACTCCTTGAACATGGCCCTCTGGAAGGGAGGCCCATTGTTCAACTGCACTGATTGGGGGAGACCATAGGCAGCAAACACTTCTTCAATTACAGGCAGCACTGTCTGCCACCGCCGATTCCACAAATCTCACCACTGGGTATCTGGAAAACTTGTGTAGTATAATGAGGAAGTGTTGGCTCTTTTGAATTGTGCCAACATCCATACTTATCGCTTGCAATCGCTTGCAATCGGAGGAGGATTGTGTGACGATCCTGTCGTTTGACACCAGCAACAATGATTCACGACCTCATCTACTTTCTCGTCCATTTCCAGAAAACAGAATTGTTCACGTAGCCTGGCCTTGCTCTTACTCGCTCCTTGATGGCATGTGTGAGCCACGTTAACGACTTGCTGAATCATCTCCGGAGGTATCAGAATGCGGCACCATCTCAAGAGTACATCCTCAAAAGACCTTTTTCTGCTCGAACATTTCAGAGTCCCTCATGAACTCCTGAATTTCTCAAGTAAAATAATTTACGACCTTGATGTCGAGCTGTGGCATCAGAGATGGCTTACAGGGTCAGCCCATTGGGTACCGGAGCAATTATAATAATTTCCACCAGTGCTTTGGCTTCTTCGTCCACCTCTGTGGGTACCTCCCTCAGGGATTGGGGATGATGGGACAGGTAGTCAGCTGGGTTGATGGCACTGGCTTCAGATTTCAGAGTTACTCCATAATCCTGCAGTGCAACATCCACCTTTCCAGTTGCACTGGTGGATGAAGAGCAGCTGCTTGCAAGGTATTACCCAAATTGACCTTTTACAATTGACCTTTTGCACAATTGACCCAATTATAGTGGTCATAATTGACCTTCTGCACAATTGACCTTTAAACAATGTTAGCTATTTTATATATGTATTGGCTTAGCTTTGGATTAAAAATAATATAAGGGAATTGGGTGGGGGATTGCGGGGGGTTTTGGATTGGTTGCGGGTTTGCGGGGTGTTTCCCCCGACATATATGTCCTAATTGACCATCTAAATTAGGTCAATTCTCCCGAGGTCAGTTCTCCCTAGGTCAATTGTTAAAAGGTCAATTAGTATGCAACCGCTTGCAAGATAGGTAGGAGAGGTTTGTGATTGGTCACCAGTGTGATAGGTCTGTCGAACATATATATGTGGAAATGCCAGCATCCCCACAGCACAGCCAGCATATCTCTCTCTCGCCTCTCAGTTGGGACAGTGCCTTGCTGGCAGATGTGGTGGGACTGCGCATTCCATCCTTTCCTTCCTGAGCCAACACTACACCAAGCCCTTATGGGGCTGTCATTTACCAAGATCTCTAACAACTTAAGCGGGTCAAAGAATGATATGATTGTGTTTTTAGAGAACGCCACCTTTGCACCTTCAAATGCCTTGGAGGCCATGGAAGCCCAATCCCACTCAGAGTCCTTGCAGATCAAGAATCCCTGCGACTCTGTTATAGTGGCCACATTTGGGACAAACCTTCCAAAAAATGTATAATTCATAGGAAGCCTCATACGTCAGCAGGTGATATGGGTGGTGCCAAGCTCTTGATGGCAAGCACCTTTTGGGGATCTGCCGATATACCTGCATGCTGAAACACAAATCGAAAGACATGTATCTTCTTTTGTAGAAAATTACATTTCTTCACATGCAAAGCGAGGACCTTCTGACATAGCCTCCGGGACACCGTCTCAAGTCTTTCCATGTGTACTCTCTCTGTTTTAGCATATCATCACTCACATTGTTTACTCCTTCAAGTCCAGCCAGAACCCCTTGCACTGTGTGATGAAATACTTCAGTGGCCGATGCCACCGCCAAAGCCCAGTCTCTTATATCGTAATACAGACAAGAATGTTGTTATGGGGCATGAGTCTTCTTTGTGTGTAGAGGTATCTGGTAGTAGCCAGAATGTAGGTCAATCGTGAAGAAAACCTTCGCCTGCAGGAGGTCTGTTAGAATGTCAACAAGCGTCAGGGTTGGAAGCCTCTCTCTCCGAATCGCCCAGTTGGGTATTGCCATATCCACACAGATCTGGAATTCACCAGGCTGCTTGGGCTTCGAGGCTATCACAATGAGAGAGGCCCATGGTGTGTTCCCAGTTAATCTTTCGATTATGTCTTCTTTTTCCAGCCTCGCCAGATAGTCTTCTACTTTCTTTTGTAGATGAAACAGGATGCAGTAGTGATGTAGAGCCACTGGCTGGATGGTAGGGTCTACATGTAAGTGCACCTCCTGGTCACGGAGGCATCCTGCTCCTTGAAACAAGTCTCAAAATCCAAACCCCAGTCCCTCAATGCTAGTTTCGTACACATTGAAGGTGAAGTGCACTAAACTCAAGTCTTCCGCAGTGTTGCAGTTTAGGAGAGTATCTGTTGCCTCTGCTGCGACATAGAAAGTGGCTGGCATTGAAGCACGGTCATGGGTCACTCGTGTAGATGGCCCCTTCCAGAGGTAGTGGGTGCTTACCCCCATAGATGTATCTTGGGCATGGCCAATTTTGGTGTCGGGTTCAACTTGTGAAATTGTGCCGACAGCATCACGTTAACTGAGGCACCCGTGTCGTTTAGCACCTGCCCAGTGGAGGTCAGAATTGTGACTGCACATCTTGGCTGTCGACATTTAGTGCCCTTAGCACAAGCAATTGCTGATATAAAGAAGACATCCTCTGCGTTAAACCCTTACGGCTTGTTCCGGAGCTTCCTGAGCTACCACTGCCACTCTGGCTGGTCACCCTTGCGGTACCACGGGTGTTCGCTGAAAAGGCTTCCCACATGATCCACATTGACGACCCATTGCGGGGCACCCTTGCCCATGCGGCAGTGCACCACAGCATTGTTCACACAAAGCCTTTGCTGTTGTTGTTGGCCCCCAGGGCGGTCCCTCTTTGGGGATGTTCTGGGTGGGTTTGATTTCACTGCATGTACTTCTTCAACGCTGCTGTTCCATTGGTAGCATTGAAGGGTCCAGATTTACAGCCAGTGTACGATGCACCCAGAGGCAGTGTTCAGCAGGTTGTTTGTGTTCCTTAAAACACTGAAATTAAGTGAATCTCTGCGCTGTTGTCATTGTGTTTGTTCTTTTTCACGCAACAGTAGCAGGGTGGATATGTCTATTTCATACATGCCCATTTGCCTGTTTGCCTGAACCCCTGAAAGCCCAGGTTGAGTCAGCAGGCATGTGCTGCCCTTTCTGCATTCAGATCACTTTGTGCAGCCATTCTTAGGGAGGACGCAAGGGGGAGGTGGCTCATGTTTTGGACACATCAGCTGCTGATATGCTGTGGCCGCTTGCTCCAATTCCAGAGTGGGTGTCACGCGTCATGTCTCTTTGCTGTCCTTTCCTTTCACAGCCCAGTGGCCATTGCTTACACGTGTGAGGTCTCGGCCTGGCCTTTTCCTGCTTGCATGGATAATGCTGGTGCTATGTGTGGTTTCCACCCTGGGCCGCCTTATGCAGCTTTTGGCAACTTTTCGCTGAATGAATTTGCCCATGTGCAGCTCTCCTTTGAGGACCTTGGTGAATACTTTCCATCTGTTTTTTTTATACAGTGTTATTCTGGCTTCATTTCACTTGAAAAAAGGTTTTGGGAAACCATAATTTTTTCTACCCATACGCAATTGCGGGACATGTATCTACAGCACGTGACCTTGGATGTCATGAAACCCACTCCTCTTTAAACATCTGTGGGGATATCCACCAGCCATAAGAGATATTGGACTTACTGCTGCTCTGGGTTATAATACTTTTATCGGAAAATATGTATCTGATCGAGCACAGTGGTACTGGGATTTAACTGGGAGGGTTGCCACTAAAAGGTGATTTTAGCGCCAAATGAATATGGTATAGAATGTATAGCATAACATTTCTGTCACTAAACAGTAATTTCACCTTTCATTGCCTACACAAGCATGCAACATTATATCTAGGAACTAGGGCAATGCAAATAGAAGAGTAGGAGGATCTGCAAGTGAGGGAGTTGTACTTGCTTTTTTGCACCGCAAGCGCAATCCTACCCAGTGCCTCTCTCTTGCAGCGGTGTGGCACTACGCAGTTTAACGATAACTTTGTAAACGGAGGAGCCTAACGTTCGAATAAACAGCATGATATGATATGATATGACGTTTATAACGCGCCTCTACACAAGTGTTTCAAGGCGCGACGCGGCATGGGAGGGGAAACAAAGGGAGGACAAACACGACGATCTTATTAGGCCTAGTGACATAGAGATCGCGCGAGTGCTGGTAAGAGGGGAGGGGAAAAGTGCAAGGGGAAGGGGAGGAGGGCAAGTGCAGGACGCAGGATCAAAAACAATTAGTGCGGACAGCAGGTGGCAGTGCAAGGGTTAAGTGCAGACAACAAGTGCCTGAGTGATAAGTGCAGGTAAAGGGAAGGTATGGTTGCAGATACAGACCCAAGTGCAAAGGTTGCCAGGAGGCAGGGCAGGTGTGCAACTGGGCAGGTAGGTAAAGAAAAAAGGGGTGCTTTGTTCGGGACGCTCAGTCTCACAACCTAATCCTGCAGCACATTATCAGGGGTGGTTATGCTGAAGGGTTCTCCATTGAAGAACCTAACATAAAACAAAGACAAAAATGCATAACAGGTGAAAAATGCTTTCCAACTCCTACTGTCTCCAAAAAGAATGTAAAGCTAAACTAGCTGTACCTGGCGGATCATAGACCTATCTAATCGTTCTCTCTCTCTCTTTAGAAAGTCCTACTCCACATTCAGCCCTTCCAGTTTTGGGGGTCTGCTCCTCTTGCATCACTGGCGAACATTACCATCAAATGCTGTGTACCCCATTGCAAAGGATTTCCACCAACTACTCAGGAACACACCCCAGTGCCATTAAGTGCTAACTGGCCCCATTGCCATTGCTATAGATTGCAAGCGTCAACCCAGGCACTTGCCCCGTTGCCAACGACTACCATCAGATGCTTGCAAGCCTTCGCCACTGCCAAGGTTTGCCATCAACCGCCTCTCTCTCGCTCTCTCTGCTCTGTTTCTCCTTTGCCTCTTAACCATCCCTCTCTATCTCTCTCTCTGTGTCTCTGTCTCTATCTCACTCTACGCCTCTGCCCATTTCTATGTGGGTTAGAGTATCCCAGTGGACATGCATTTGCCAGAGCCACTCCAGCCATAGCATGATCAGAGTAGAAGGAAAAGATTCCTTGCGGAGCGTGGGGGAGGGGGAGGGACTGTGATCTTTTGAAAGAGCAGCTATAAAAAAAGGGATATTATTAGCTATTGGGGATATTATTTTATTGTACTTATATTGTACGCTGGCCCATTTTAAAAAGTACAACGTTTATTACCAATAATCTCTTCCGGTATATATTGTAGTCATCAAATAATGCTAGACTTGTCTTACTGAGCAAAGCACAATATCAAAACCTAGAATAACCCTATCAATTATTTTCTGATAGAAAGATTTCAGGTTTGCAGTCAGAAAACGGAAACATAATTCCCAAATCCCAATTTCCTGAACCCAGTCTGTCTGATGACTTTGCAGACCGACCACAGCTATATATCGCTGGCATGGAACGTTAAGTAAAAGTGTGGAAAAAAAAGGTGAACAAAGAAAAAAAGGGTGTAGAAAAAGGGAGAACGAAAGAAAAGGGGAAATGTTAGGGATAGGGGCGAAGGAGGGTATAAGGATGGAACCCCCCATTAAGAAAAAACGAAAATAGTCATAAATAAGAAAGTTCTCTGCAAGTCAAGCAAACTATATACTGCCTGATGCTAGAAGAATTCTGGGTCGGAGTTTGCGAGACCATGTCAGTTGTACTTAACTCTGAACTACGCACTACCCCCCTCATTTTGCTTGTTTCATCAATTCGAAAACATACGTGGAGTTCTCCGTAGGCTGGTCAGTCTGTGTATGTTACTAGCCGTCTGATGCATCCTGTTGTTATGGCTTCACCCGGCCTGTCCAACTGTTTCCCAATTGTTCAAAGCAGTTACGTGGGCATCAGACATGGAAGAACGCTGGTCCGCTCTGCAGCCTATGAACTCTCGGCCAAAGAACAAATGGTCCCCATACCGTAGTTATCCCGCATCTACCCAAATGTGTTCTGACAGCGGCGATAACTCATCTGTCGAAATGTGAGGCAAAATGCAGACCTCATTACTAGCAGCTCCACCCAATGCTCTTCCCGCTGGTGAATTGCAACAATGTAGGACCGCTCATAAACAATACCAACTGTAAAGTCATGGTAAGACTGTTTATTTCACTGTACTGTTTGCTGACTCTTTTACCCTGGTTGTAATGTTGAACACACTTTCTTAAATAAAGGTTTCATCAAAAAGTGTATCATTTTAAGATGGGCAGTCTGGCACACTTGTGCTGTTCTCTTTAGAAATATACCTGTGAGAAAGGAGACAAAAAGCACCAGTGAAGGTCCCAGGCTGCTTTGCATAAGAGCAAAGATCATTTTGGGAACATAAGAATGACAACAGATCTTTATATTTGATAAATATGTCTTTGATAAAAGAGCTTTATGCTTGAATCACCAGGTGCATAATGCACATTGGGCTTGATACGAATTTCATTGTTCATTTCATTTTATGCAACACTCCCCCTAAAATTAAAATGTTTGTAACATTAAGGCATATATGCTGATTCAAGACAGGCAGAAAGCTTGGCTGTGATATCAATCACTCCTTTAAGAACTTCAACCACATGCTGAATTTTAGCTGGATCTCAGGGGAAGGATGCTGCACACTTCCTAAAGGCATCCTACATATAGGATCATTTTATTCTTTCCACACTCACAATTCTGCAATGTTGTTGGAGAACAGCGTTTATTTTGACAAAAATGTCACATGACCTCACAGAGCACAATAACGGAGATCATAGGATTCATGTCTTTATATCTTCATCCAGATTCTCGGTGCACTTTTTTCAATGTCTTCTGGGTGCCTTTTATTTGTTAATTTCCTTTTGTTGTAACCAGCAGTTTATTGAAAGCATTGAAGACATATACCCATAAATAGCATGGTGCAAGGTGTGTAATGCCTTTATCTCTTGCCGTGTTTCATTGACTACTGTGTGCACTTTTGTTTACCCTCTACCCACAAACCATCGTGTTTAAAGAGGACAGTGCCCAGAATACAGATATGAGAAATGTAATAGAGACTCTGTTACTGCTTTGGTAGCCTGGGGTGCTAATGGCCTTCAGCCCCCATTTCAACTGCTGGAATGGGGGTAACCTCTGGGAAAACCTCGTTAATGGCCCTCGCTTTGCTCGGCAGGTTAATTTTTTCTGCCGGGCTGTCACCCCCCGTTCCAGTCCTTGGAACGGGGGCTTAACGCGACATGAGTGCCCGGCGAGGGACAATTGGATTGTTAGAATCTAATTGGCCCTCGCTGGGTCGTTACCTGGCCGGGAAAGACTCAGCTGAGGTGCTCCGTTTGGAGCACCAAGTACTGCAGGGTTCTTTTCCTTCCTCCCCTGGCTGCTATGGAAAGGGAGAAGGGACAACTTTTAGTCCCTTCTTCCCGATGCATGGCGGCCTTTTATGTGCTTTTTTTCTCGAGTTGAGAAACTGTTTCAATGCCGTTTCTCAGCTTGAGAATAAAATGTTAGTAATAGATGTGCCGGGCTACTAATAGCAAAAGAAACCTCGGAGGGGGGCATTACCAGACGTAATGCCCCACTCCTCGGGTTCTACTGCTTCATTGTCTTTCTCTTTCTAGGAATCTTTGCTGGAACTCCAGTGATGTTCTTCCGAAGTTGAATTGAAGAGAACAGAGAATGTGCAGAGTAAATAAAAGGCACCTACTTGTGGTTGTTGGGGGTGCCGTTGTAACAGGGGGAGGTTGGGTCGTAGGCAGCTTTTTGGGCCTGAACTTGTAGTGACCGATGAAGCCGTCCGCCGTCAAACTTAAGTCAGACAAAAACTGGATGAGGAGTTCATTGCGCTCCGATACAATAGGCCTGCAGCAGAAGGAAACAGAAGGCAAGTGTTAAGAGGAACATGGCAAGCTCTGCACTGCAACATACTGCACCCACTCGCTCACTGCACACACAAATGAACGGTAACAAAGATGGCCGACCAGCTAGGCAAAAGCATGTCAACTGTTATAGAGAGAGGATGGATGGATCAGACCAATTTCTCGACTGCTTGTCTTAGGAAGCTTCATAATCACACATTCCTGAGGAGGAAGTTTTCATCACAATCTCATCGGACAATATAAGATGCTCATTAATTGGCGACATGCAGTATACAGTGTAGACAAGCGTTGTTCACATTTTTTTAATTGACTCCCCCTCCCCACTTGAGCAGGTCCCATCCCCCAAATGCTGGAAGTGCAAATATGTTCTCATTAGCTCAAATGTAAGCCGATCGCTCCTGTTAAGACAGGGGGGTCTGGAACTGAACTCCTTGGCCTCCAGGTGGGACCTGGGAGTCATTTGTTGATCACTGCATGCTGCATCTGGGAGGAGCAGCGTCCTGGGTGCATGGCCAAAACTACTATCTGATGTCCCCCTTTGCATTGGGCGCACACCCTTGCAAAGACGGAATAACCCAGAATTCAGTGCACTGGCATGGATTTCTGCTGGCACATTCAGTACCACAGAGGGAGGCCTCTTTTGTAATTACAAACAGCACTTGGCAATAAGAACGCAGGGCACATCCAGGTCTGTTCTGCATTGTGCACCACAGTGTGTGTTATACAGGCACGTGTCTCTAATTGGCTGAAAGTGCACAGCAGCCTTATTTATTCTCCTCTGCAGACATTCACGCTTTTTTAAACCGCAGTACCTCAAACACAGTGGGAAATGTGTTTACTCTATATAAAGTCAGGACTCTAAAATAGCAGTAGGGCGCTCCACAAGGCCACCTTACATCACAGTACATCACCTGACTATTCTCAACCAACATACATGCAGCGTGCCCGTTCATATATGTTCTCTGGCGCTTCTACTCTCGTTTCTGTGCCTTGGCATACACCATCCTGGGAAGTGGCTGACGCGTGAAGCTACATTTTGGTGGCGTGTGTGTGACCTGATGACTAATAACATGGACTCCAAATAAATAAATAAATAAATAAAAATACCTCCCTTCCAGGCGGCGTGCTGGAACTGTTCCCTCATAGTCGAAAAGATAGCTCACCAAGTGGAAACACTTCTGAGGTCTGTGGGCAATCTGCAATCCCAGGTTTGGATGCTGGAGGACCGAGAAGACTCAGTCCTTCATCCTGCCTAAGTCAGTCATTTGAGGGACATTACATTGGGTATACCAGCACCTCGGCTGCAGTGCTTAGAAGTGGGGGGAGGAGGGGATCTGGAGCTATATACACACACGCATACGTCCTTATGGTAAGTTATGCATTAAGTCCCACTCTGCCAGACCACTAGCACTTTCTCATCGTTGGAACTCAGAAAGCAGCTGACACGTGTGGAGACAGTTGTGCCTGGCCCAGTGTGGTGTCCTGGGAACGCCGGCATTCCAAAGTTTGCCAGTCTGTGTTTGCTTATCTCTCCCCCCTGCTGACCTATCATAGCCACCCCACCTTTCTAAATTGGATGGGAACAGGCCTGAGACACACGCTTCACATGGAGGCGTCAGGGAGGCCGGCATTTTACTCACGCTGGACAGGTGCTGGCCTGTCCTGACCGCTTTTGGTAAATAGCTGTTGTCAGAACCATTCATGAAAACATACAGCGTTTTCCCACAGCAAAGACCAAAGCAGCTTCAATGAACACCAATACTGGTGGAATTAGGACGCTTCTCAGTAGCACAATTTCTTTTACGGTAAATTGAAATGATAAATACTGTGGCAGAGGGCTTGTTACCTGCCTCTGTTCCCCCAGCTCCCAGATATCAACTCCTTAGGAGACGCCTGACACCACCTCGACGGTACAGATTGGGCCTCATTACGACCCTGGCGGTAAGTTACCGCCTGGGCCGTGACTTTACCACCATGGCGTAAACTACGTTTACGCCATGGTGGTTGGCGGACTTACGGCCCCATTCCGAGGTTGGCGGGGGCGTTAAGTCCCCAATCCCCATTTACCCTTCCCCATTCCCATTTTTGCCCCATAGGGCATAATGGGAGTGGGGAAGGCGTTAATTACGCCACCGTAAATTACGGTGGCGTAATTAACTCCATGGTCCCTTAGCGCCATGGATTTTAACACCTGCTAAAAGCAGGTGTTAAAAGCGCCATGGCACTAAGGGACCTCGTAATTGGCGGTAAGGGGTCGGCGCAGCTAACGCTGGCGTAAACCCCTTACCGCCAGGGTCGTAATGAGGCCCATAGACTTTTGGAATTGTGTCTCTCGGCTGCACTGAATAGCAATTGGAGAATTGTGTAATGCTTCGCTAATCGACACACCCTCTGAGGTTCTTGGTCAACCCTATCGCGAGGTAATCAAACTCCATCTCTTGTGGGAGGGGCCGGGGTCCATCCACCATTTTGGAATATGATTTCTTGGAAGTGTGTCCTAACTCCTAGACGGGTGATTTCTTAACGTTCGTCTTGAGATCAAATGACGTTCCCCTTAGAATCCTGCTTCAAGGTTACTGGCAGTCCACCAGCCTTTGCCTTTCTCAGCTGGATTATATCTATGTAACGTCTCGCTGCCATGTTGAACACTTTATGTAGGGTTATGATCCCACAAAAGAATGAACTTAAAACAAACAATCATAAGAGAACACACAGTCGTACATAAGAATTCAGAAATAAAATTGGAACAACAAAAATATATCGCCATTTAAATGTACATAAATCTGGTAAAAGCATTAAGACCTCACGTTACACACTAAGTCCAATTTCCTTAATAATATACAATAAAACATGTAGTACCTTTTATGACAATAGCAAAGCAGCAAGGCTATAATTCATAAATCTTTGCGCAGTCATGGAATAAAAAAAACCTGCATGTTACGTATGCTTTAAGGAGCGTCAATCTCCTACTTGTGAAAATACACAACAAATAAAATAGCTTTTGTTGCAAAGGAAGCCTAACCGTATAAAAGGGAGAACTCTGTATAGTTGTTACTTTAGGTCGCGTTTAGTGAAACGGGAAAAGACCGTCCTATAATTTCGTTGTCTGATCCTCTTGCCATTGGATCCGCCCACCTCTTTCTCAGGTGCCTAAGCAGCAGGCAGAATAGCAAGGAGTTGATAGTATCTTTCCTAGACCTTACTGTTCACGGGTAGCAATCTGTGGGGTACTCCTTTGGCCTCCATTTTAACAAGTTAATCCTTTGCGGTAGAGTGCTCAATGTTGTGCTCATATAAAGACGTTCAGCCGCTCTCTAGTAATGAGAGACAGACAAGCGGGCAGACTATCCCCGTTGGCATGTATGTAGATTATGCTCTCAGAGAACCGTTTTCTATTGAATTTGCCATGCACTTACCTGCCCTCACTTTTACTGCATACCGCTGGTATATACTGGTATTAATGTGGGATCATTAAACCCCTGACTCAACCCTAACTCTACCAAAGCTATGCTCAGGTTACTCTGCCTTCTAAACCTACGTCTCACTCGTGAAGAGTGCACTCGGCATAGCAAACTGCCCTGTTTGCTTCACAGCTTTACCTGTAATGCCAATGGTTTTGCCAGGAGGATGTCCTCAACAGCTCCGGGATTCCCCTCTCTAAATGCTATTTCATGCGCTACTGCCGTTGGTACCCAGTAAAGATTTCAAAAAGCAATTTTTTTGTGCCTACAAAACTCTTTCTCCCACTAAAACCATATCCTTTAGCTCCAAATACCAGCTGGGCCAAGGATTCTGATTTGTAGACTTCTATGGCCAATCTAACAAAATTTGATAGATATAAGAATATCACCCGATAGATTGTTTGAATTAGGTTTCTGCTATTTTGATATATGAGAGGACCATGGTGCATTAGATGAGAAGCGGATCCCAGATAGTCGAATGTCTTTACTAACACCAGTTTACTTTAATTTACTATGTGGAACAAGAGCCACCTCTGTTTTTGCCACCGAAACTGCATCATCCACAAAATGGAGTAAAGGAAACCCTCTACCTACAATTTTCGACACATCAAATGTATTTCTTAGAAGGTAGCTCTGCATCCAATTTATAAACAAAATAAACAACAGGGGTAACTTTTTGAGTAAAATCTGAGGACCAGGGGTAACAGAATTAAGGCAGAAGGGAATTTACTTGCAAGATTATACTAAATGAGTCTGATTCTGAGGATATAGTAATTAGGGGTGTACCGAATAGTAGATTTATTTACAATTACAGAGTGGTACATTTAATCACAGGAAAAACACATAAATCTGTTTTTATTTGGGGGGTCCCCCCAAACCTCCTGATTTTCTACCCTTATAACGCCACCCCAAGCTCATCCCCACCCATTTTAACCACTTACCCCACTTCTCTTTATATATTTATTTGATCTTTTTGGTGTTTTCGGTGTTATTGTCTGCTCTGTTATGTACCACTCTGTAATGTTTGCAATACAATGACTGGATACCGATTTAAGTATTCGACCGAATACCGAATAGTTGGACAAATATTCAGCTGGAGCTCAGTACAAAACCAAATAGTTGGCTTTTTAATAAATAAAGTTATGCAGACAAGAAAAACACTTTTTACATTAAAAACAAACTTTAAAATATGTATAACATATCTTTGCTACATTTCTTTGCTTTGTTGTCTATGAAAGATGTTTGCATATACCCTGAAAGGAATACATTATCAGAAAATAAACGTTGTATTTTTGTGCCTTCATAGTTGTCGCCTGTTGGGCAGTGCCCAAGTAAGACTAGCCCAAAAATATAGTATGCATGTAAGCAATCACTGTGATTGGAGACTGTAATGTGTCTACTTGTACTGTCAAATGTCCCTTTTGAGCCTGCCCATCTTTAGCCTTATGGTTCCAGCAAGGCACTGAAACACAAAAGGAGTGATTACATCAATTAGTGCCCTGCTGACTACTGAAGTGCTCCGAATACATACATTTGGGGTGCTAAAGCCTTGCTTTCTACCTGTGGTACTGCTTCGGGATTAGCCATGTGAAGAATGCCTTTTCATTAATAGTAGTTTTCTCTCTTTTTCAGGTGGGGTATGTTTATAGTGTTTGGGGCATGGTAAAAGACAGTAGACATAAATATATACAGTATGCTGAGACCTCCATGGTTCTCAGCTGTCGACCCTTTAGGGAAGGGGCAGTGCTGATTTTCAGATCTTTTTATTTTATTTGTTTCACTTGTACATCCATTTGGTCAAATGTTTCTAAATTATAAACTTGTATCTCCTTGTCTTTATTACTGAAATATCCCTCTTTTTTAATTCACTAATGTTCGGATGAATATTTCTGCTGCCACAGACTCGGGCATTTTAGTTCAAAACAAAATAGCTATGTTCTTTAGTAACATCTGTCACTTTTACTGCATTCAAATGGAGTCATTTTGGAAGCAGGAGAAAGTTGTAATGCAGAAATTGTAACCTAGGTTTTGATATAATCGTATCTCTGCCGCAGGCACATTTCCCACTGAGATATCTTTCTTGCTTTATAGCTTTGGCCTGCAGGCTGAATACAATTCTTTGCTGCAGGCACACTACATCCTGAGCTATTTTACGCAGTGTTTGGAATTTACTGAGATTGCTGCAACAGCTATCATAATTCACAAAATTATATTATTTGGATTGGGAATTGGTGGGATTGGAACCTGTAAATTTCAGATTCCTCCAACAGATCGTCAGCAAATCAATAAGCACCTACAGAAAACATTTTCAATAGAGAACTACTGTTCAAGCTCAGTGTTTTTATCTGCAAAATACAGTGGAGATCAGGGATGCATTCAAAATATTGAGAGTTTTGCTTCTGCTCGCCGCCCTAAGCAAACCACCAAATGAAAGTCTGTCTGTCCAGCACATGAAGGGAAGGCACTTTGTACTTTTACACCCCTGCTCTGCCTGTACTCAATCAAAAAAGTAACAGCAACATTTCTTTAATGATCCTTTTAAAAGGATAAACATGACATGCCTGAATGATTCAAGGCACTCAGTAAAAGCAGCCCTTAATGTAGTATGTAGGGGAAACTATTCGGCTTTGAGTGATAATTAATAAAGTATTCGGCAAAAGCCGAATATCTCATTTTCAGCCGGAATTCGGCCGAATACTTATTCAAAGCCGATTTTCGATAAGCCCCAAATAATAATTGGTGATCTTATCAATTCTCTGAGGAAGTATGGAATGTAAAGTGATAGAATGGTGACACTCCACCCTTTTGTCTTGCACATTCTGCTATTTGCACCTTGCACAACATTGCCCCAGACCAAGTACAACTCACAAGTTAGCTGTCGCTTAAGTTAAACATCAAACTAAGTTGTATGACCGTATAAGTAATACATGGTACAGCATCTATTTTATTATTGAAACCTGTCCGGAGGACTCATCTAGTTCTTCTGTAGTTCATGCCATCCCTATACGGGGAAAACCTACAGTTCTCAAACCACTCCATTCCCTGGTGGCAGAGGTGCTGCTATTTCTAGGCACCATTTTCTCTGGAGCAGTATGTGCTTAGTTCTCTCAGTGTTTGCATAACATATCATTTTTAAATACCATCTTCCTGGCATGATTTCACTCACTTTCATCTTAGTTTATTACCTCCCTAAGCCTGAGTCATGTTTTGCTGATGCCCTCTTGGGCCACTCTACTACCGTAATACCTTTAATGCATGGGCCTACTGAGGTTCTAGGTGGCCTAAATGTGTGGTGCGAGGGCTCCCCTCAAATTGCCATAAAACGTTTCTTAAATGTTATGCAGACCATTGATCTTTCACAAACTGTTGTGGGTAGCCCACGCAAAGGTGGTTATTCGCTAGATCTGGTCTTTGCACCCCTCTCACTAGTGCAGTAGACTCTCCATCCACATTACCTGGACCAACTATTTTGCTGTTTTCCTGCACCTGCCGACATACTGATCCCTACTGGAACACACCGCAACTCTCAGCAAATAAGTGACTAGCTTGCAATTGGACCTCCTGTTCCTCAGCCCACCTGTCCACCTACCTAAGCATATCAATACCTCAATGCTTTGAAGGATCTTGTTTGAATGTTGCATGATACAAACACAAAACAACTCAGTAAGTAAATAAATGACTACATGATTGCATACATATATAGCACCCCCCCCTCTTTTCGATAATGACCAAAATAGGCTCTCCAACACAGCGAGTAAACCTTTTCCTTAAAAAACAAAGCCGTTAAATCAGGTTACACCTTCTGCCAAATGGTTTGCTTCTGTTTAAAATGAATTCACAATTAGGGCCAAGAATTTAGAACTGGCCTAGTGCCTCAATGACACCTTGCCGTCTCATGAGGCTATTTTCAATCCATAAAAACACCTTGATAGTGAGCAGGAAAAGTATACTTCTCTGCAATGATAGAAATGGTTCTCTGTTTTCAAAAGATGAGCTTCACAAGTACCATAGAACTCTGGCCACCCTTATCCCTGTCCAGTACTACTCCCCTTCCACAATGCGAGGGTGCAACAAAATGGCCTCTTTTTTCAATGAGGCCATATGCCCCAGAGGCGGTGTGTCAACCCTTTCGTTAATGGCCTGCTGCCCAAGTTAAGGGCCTGAGCAAAGCTGAACCGATTCTGAATCATCATGGAAGACAGACTCCTTTCCCCGACACAGCATGGCAGGACGCAGTAAAGGTACGTTTTTCCTTTTAAAATATTTATTTAACATCGCCTTTAGCGACAACATGTAGTTACTAACGGGTGCTAAGGGTGATATGGGGAAGGAGGGAGGGAGGAAGGACGGCACATTTGGCGAGGTGCACATTCGTGCGGGAGCTCGGAAAGCAGGCTTATACCAAAGGATTCAGCCCACGTACAAAGCTCCCCGATTGGCTGGCGCCCCTGCCCAGGGTGCTTATGTCACAACCACTACTATTAGTAACTATCTCTCAGACAACTTGATCAGCCTCACTGCTTTCTTCTCCAAACCTCCTATGGCTGCCTATTCCAATTCTCTTTAGGCTTTGCCTCTGCTTACCTACACCACTACTAGTATGTATTCTGAACAAGTATTAACCTGTTTAACCAGGTTAGGATCCAAGCAGCTGTTGTTGCTCCTGTTATCGCCCCCATTGTCAGATCCTCTCCCCATTCGACTGACACTTTCAAGTGTGCTAAGGTTGTTCAATGATTGAAGAAACCATCTATGCCCCCTTCACACTTGGCCACACTTTTGCCTGATTTCTCTTTCAGTGCTTGTCGCGGAACTCACAGGAAGGACAGTTGTGACTTCATTGAGTCTGCGACTTTCTGGATTCCTATCAGGTAGGCTTACAGCTGACCAGCAGCATGGGGTTGCTGCTACTCTCCATCCTGGGTGACCTTAGAGTCCCCGCTTATGTGCACTGTGCGACAGTCTTGGTCCGGCTGGACACCTCCTTCACCTTCGCCACCATCGACCAACGTACACTTCCCAGCAGATTTAATGAGCCTGACCGCGCCAACTCTGCGCTTGTTTTACTCCATCTTGATGAACAGATTCTTAGTCGTTAGGGTCCTCCTTCTATAGAACCCATTTCCCCTTACCTGTGGAGTGCCACAGGTTTCCTCACTGCCTGAGTCTTTTTAATTATATATGCGCCCCAACCCTAACCCCCTTCCACGGATATGGCCTCCAGTTATATTTCTCTGCTGATAACACCCCCATTGTTCTCCAAATGACATGGTGGAATTGTAGATCATTTCAGAAATTGTTTGCCAGATATGAGTCACTGATGGGGAGGCAGTGGATGGGGAACCACTGGCCTAAACTCAACTCTGATGAAAGGGTGATGATGACAGCTGAAGGCAGCAATGGCATCTTGACTCCTTTCATCTCCACCAAGGGGGCTGTGACCTCACCTGGTCACTTTAGTTCAGCAGCTTGGTTTTCATATTTCCATTTGAGGGTGCTCTGCAAAATCATCCTTGTTCTCCTCTCTTCAATAAGACTTCAGTTATGACTTCCACTATGGTATCTCGGCTTGACTATGGAAATGCCCTCCTTATGGTAGCCACACATTCTTATACTTTAGTTAAGCAGCTTGGTTTTCACATTGGTAATAGCCCCTACCTTCAGCCTCAAGCTAATTTCGTAGGAAGCACCTGCAATTTCCATTTGAGGGTGCTCTGCAAAATCATCCTTTTTCTCCTCTCTTTGATAAGACTTCAGTTATGACTTCCACTATGGTATCTCGGCTTGACTATGGAAATGCCCTCCTTATGGTACCCACACATTCTTATACTTTAGTTAAGCAGCTCGATTTTCACATTGGTAATAGCCCCTCCCTTCAGCCTCTAGCTAATTTTGTAGGAAGCACCTGCAATTTCCATTTGAGGGTGCTCTTCAAAATCATCCTTTTTCTCCTCTCTTCGATAAGACTTCAGTTATGACTTCCACTATGGTATCTCGGCTTGACTATGGAAATGCTCTCCTTATGATACCCACACATTAATATACTTTAGTTAAGCAGCTTGGTTTTCACATTGGTAATAGCCCCTCCCTTCAGCCTCTAGCTAATTTTGTAGGAAGCCCCTGCAATTTCCATTTGAGGGTGCTCTGCAAAATCATCCTTTTTATCCTCTCTTCGATAAGACTTCAGTTATGACTTCCACTATGGTGTCTCGGCTTGACTATGGAAATGCCCTCCTTATGATACCCACACATTCTTATAAATTGCCTCCAGACCCCCTCACCCCAAAATGCTGATTGCCGGTCATCGTTCTGAACATATCACGACTACTCCCCACTGGTTCCTTGTACACCAACCTACCCTGTTTAAAATGTTCAGCAGGACTCATTGTACTTTCTGTGGAAAGGATCACCCATTTCTCTTAGCCAAGCTCTGTAAACTCCCATTAGTTCTCTCCTTTCCCCATTAGCTGCTTATGGTTCCATCATCCACACACAAAAGGTTAGGCGGATATTCCTGCCCGGTACTGTTCCACAGATCCTGAGCTCCCTTCATCTCGATGTTCATCTCAGCAATAACCACATCCTTTAAAAAGCTTTTTTTAAAAAAACAGTAAAACCTGACTCTCTCCTGTTTAGCTTTTCTCACTTCTTGCAGCCGCCCCACTGGAGCACCACAGTGCCAAGAAACCCACAGGTGTAGGTGCTGTATACAAACTCCATAAACCCAAGTCTAAATGTAAGGGTATGCACACTGCGTAAAACAGCGGTGCTGTTGCTTGGCACAGAGGGCAAATATGAGGTGACAAGAAAATGCTTCTTCAGCATTCAGATTGTTAACCTATTACATTGCTTCTCCTACTACTGTATCTCCACCGTCATGTGATCACCAACCATTGCTTTCAGTGTCTGTATTCTAGGACTTTTTCCCTGGGTGACTGTCTTCTTCTTAATTACTGTCTTCACAAATACTCGGGAACTGTCTTTGACCAAACAACGTCAAAGTTATGCTGGTTTTAAAAAATGCCAGAAAATGCTTAATGGGAGAGTAAAGTAGGCAATTGCAGATAACAGCCCACACGTGCCACAGTTCCACCAAGTAACCACCCCTGGAAGTTCACCTCCAGGTTAGAGCCACAAAGCAATGCATTGCCAGTATGCAAATTAGCTGACAAGCTTGCGCATATTAGCATCATGTGAGATAACTATCATTACTCGGTATTCTAGGTATTTTTTTTATCTCACAATGTAACTAGCGCCTAGATACCCAAGGGTTCAGTGCACTTCAACAAATGCAAAAATAAATAAAATCGATTCTTTTATAGGGCAGCACTATTTGTACATAGCTTTAGCAATGCAAGACCGGCAGCTCCCAAGGATGCAGGGAGCCACATATAAGGTTCACTCTGATTGGCGATCATCAGTGCTGCGTCGTCAGACATCCTCGGGATTGGAGGCCTTGGGGAATGGTTACCAACCACCATCAATGTTATGTAGCTTGATTCATGGAATTATTTGCCTGAAAAATGCAGATTTGCGTGCCTTTCTGCCCGAAAATCCTCATACTTCAAACAGGGATTTTCGGGCAGAAAGGCGCGCAAATCAGCGATTTTCACGCAAATAATTCCATGAATCAGGCTGTCGGTGTATTTAGAAAATGAAAGAAAAAAAAAAAAACCTTCTGCCCTTCTTGATATTGTGACATCATTCGGAGTCTTCGGCCAGGACCTATGAATTTTAAAAGGATACCAGGTGATGTTCGGGAATGCAAAATCACGAATGAAATGCTACCGAAAAAACACCAGAAAATAAATATACACGGGGTGGGGATGAAGGGTTAAAAGGTGTGGCGGTGGTTCAGGGTGGGGTTACAATCACGGGGAAACGTGGGATTTGGGGGGACCCCCCAATAAAAAAAATATATATTTTGTTTTCTTTTCGGTAACATTTCGTTTGTTAAAATTGCATTCGGTAACATCACGTGGAACCGTTTAAAAGTGACCAGGCCTCTGAAAAATGTGTATAGCAGCAGTTTCTTCATATCCCTTGATTTCTTGGCAGGCGTTTGATGGTCTGATGTCCACATTTCAAGCCATATTCTCCCTGTGGCTGTTTGGATCAGCTTTTCATTAGCATACTGTCCTCCTTAGTCCTGTACTACCTGTACCCTCTTCTCCCACTCTCACTGCAACATCTGCCATTTGAAGTGCCATCTCCTTGATCCAAGTACATTTTCTAAAAGCTAAGAAACAAATAAACACATAAACACAGGCCGGAGTCGTATACTGAGCCTGTGAGTGATGTGAGTGTCAGATTAGGGCTCTTTCAATATTAACATTCAAATTGGCACTGGTCGTATTTAACACAAGCCAAGGTGAGCGGTCAGTCTGTCAGTATTACTTTATTTCGACATAAAAATATCATAAAAGCAACAACAATCACAAATCACAGTATGCAATGGGCGTGCCCATACATGGGTGCCACGATAGAACAGTAATTAAATGAAACAACCGAGAGAATAACAGCCTGAACATTTCATGACTCACACACAGTTGCACACAAAACACATTTAGGTACAAACACTGATAAAAAGCAGCAACAGTTCTGAAATATTTCAAAAAAATAGCAGCTGAATCGGGTCAAGGCATTATGTACATTGGCAAATGTATTCAGAATGGCTGTCTAGCCACCTTTTTCTGCCTTGCACGGCAGGCCCATAGCAGGCTCCTGGATGTTGAAAAGACTGCCAGCACATCGCTGGTATTGCAGCATAGGCCCAATACATCCGCCATTTTACCTACTGGACCCTCCCTCAATAGTGGTCTAGAAAATCTGCATCTTGGCATCAAATGGTGAGGACAAATCAGGACCAGGTGAACAATGGTTTCAGCTGATTCAGCGCAGAGTGGACATGCCGCTTTGACGTTAGTGTTCCATCGGTTGCGAAGACTAGCTAGCGGTAGAGTCCCCTTCGCAGTTTCAGATACAAGGCTCTTTCATATTTAGGGTTAACATCATCAAGATATGCCTCATAACCTAGTCCTTGCTTGTGGTTCCAATATCTTAAGAGCAGGGTAGATTGGCCTATATTAGATAGCGTGTCATGTTCTGCCTTAGCTTGGTAGGCGTTCTTGACAACCATCTTACTCATGCTAGCCATTCAACCAGGGCTTGTCCAGAGCTCGCTCAGTCCTATTGCACTACGTTCACTTCTCAGGTGAGCTAACCATGGAATCGACGTGCCGCCGAACTGAGCTAAAAGATCTGTGAGAGCTTCTTTATAGTTGCCCAAATGCTCGCGTGACCACAGTCTTACCCAATAGAACACAAGCCTTGCTTGGCATATCAACTCTATGCGTTGCATACCAGTCTCCAGGAATACCGGCAGATTGGGTGTACTATATGGAAAGCCAAGGATGTTTTTCAAGAACTTGTTTTCTTTGACTGCAAGAGTCGAGTATCCAACGTTCCCCCACAGCTCAGCACCAAAAATTGCTGCTTGCCTTGCTTGAGCCTTATAAGCCTCAATGAACACCCGCACAGCCCTATTCCCATGTTCGTTGGTAAACCGTGCGAGCGCTCCACCATTGCCCATCCCAACGGCAATTCGCCTTTATCCTCAATCCGAGGTCGTCATAATGCTCAACCAGTTCAATAGGCCCGTCATTGAACTCAAGCTTCAGCAATAACCTTTTATTCTGCCTGCAACCATTAAATATCATGGCTTTGGTTTTAGAGACATTAATGGATAAGCCATTTTTGCAGCAGAATTCCACAAATGCTTGAAGTTGCTTTTTAAGACCCATAGGCGTTAGGGATAGGCGTACCTCGCCATCCGCGCACATGAGAACGGGAATCTTATCTCTTGCAAAGGCCAGGGCGTCTATCTGAAGGGCCAGTAATTCCTCAATTGCCCCATTTATAAAAATGGAGACCAAATTGGGTGCCAGGACACACCGCAGGCCAACTTCACCTTTATTCCTGTTGGTGGTGTAGTGCTGCCGTCCTTGACTCGTTTTACGACTGCTACATTCCCCCGAATAGAGGCTTTGAATGGACTTTAATAATAAAACCGCGATGTTAAGACCCAACAAAATAACCCACAGTCTGGCTCTAGGTTCTATGTCAAATACTGTCCGTAGGCCGCCGATGAAAACAGCATATATACTCATCTTCCTAAGGACAGCATATTTGTCACAAATCCATTGAAGACACAGACTCTGGTCCACCGTACTTATCCCACTACAAAAGCCTGCATCTAGATGATTAATCACCAAATTCCCCTTGATCCATGTTTTGAGGTGTTCTACGATTGCACGTGCATATACCTTCCCACCCGCGTCTAAAAAAGAGATGGGGTGGTAGTTGCTTGATATATCCCAGGTGCCTTTTTTAATAAGGGCATTATTTCAGCATGGGTCTAGGAAGCCGGTACCACATTATGCCTAAGGGTTATGTTGAATAATTTCGTTAGATATGGGATCCAGACCTCCGGCTTTGAAGCATAAAAGTGCACAGGGATCTTGTTCTGGTCCGGCACCTCCCCCGGTTTCTGACTTCTAAGAGAATGAACATCTTCTTCACTGGATAAGACCGATGGGGTGAAATTGTGATTTGAAACATCCAAATCACAGTTAACGCCTTTGGGCCCTACGATCTCAAGTACACTATTTTCGTGATATAACTTGGTGATCGAATCGACCCAAGTTAACTCTGGTATGCAGCCCTGCAGAGTGTTACACTCAACTGGGCGTCCAACTCCCATTATGGCCCACATTTCCTGAGAGTCTCTGTAATCGATAGCTCACAGGATCGATCTCCAAATCTGCCCGACCCAGGCTAGTTTTTTGTTTTTAAAGTGATGCAATGGTTTCTCCTAGCCTTGCACAGCGCAGAACCTGCCTCTTCATGGACTTGCTTAGCCTGCCTTATCAACAGGCTCTTAGCTCATCTACCATCGCCATCCTACCAGGTCATACCCACTACCATCGCCATCCTACCCTGTGATTAATGACAGACCGCTTTGTGTGGTTTAGTAAAAAAGCCCCTAGGATCTTTGTTAATTCCTCTTGGATGACAAAGTTTCACCAGTGTCCTCCAAATTGGAGGTATAAAAACCCTCCAACAGAGATAGGATGCTGCCATAGGCCTCTGATAACGCTCGATCGAGATCTAACCGTGCCGACTTGATGGAACGTCTAGCATGACTAGACAGTGCTCCATTCTGAACCACTGCCTCCTTTGAGGCTACTCCCAAAACAGCACCATCCAGCTGCAAGGTTAGCGGACGATGATCACTCCCTACTCTCTGGTGTTTCTAGAAATCCCTTATTAAGGCCCAAGCTTCCGCATTGACCATAGTCAATCCTACTTCTGCATGTACCATTATCAAAGGCTAATCCTGCTTGGAGAGTTCCCAGGGAATCGGCTGTTACAGGCTCTTAGGTTGGCTGGCATGAGCAGAATGGCTGCCTCTTCAGCATTTCCATATTGTCTCTTTGATTTACAGGTTTAAGTTCACATATGCCCCACACAGAGTCTTCCTCATCCAAAACCACTACCACGCCATCCAAGGGTTCAAATTGTAAATTAAAGTCTCCCACGACCCGGGTCCTTGTGGAACCACCCCGGTTAAGTCTCCAATCATTGTTCCTCTCAAGGAGGAGGAGGAAATGCCCAACCCCCATCTCCGGGGTCTGCCGGTTATACAGACTGATAAGCAGAACTCCTGTTCCATCCAGGAGTTTCATGTGGCACCCCAGAAAGTCTATAGACCCATTATCATGAACACTTATGGAGGCAAAAAGGGCAGCGTTCACCCAGGTTAAAAGGCCAACACTCGGTCCACCAACCTTCCCTTGTATGGCCGGAATGGAAAAGGTGGCATTGCCCTGCAAATCGGGAGCGTCCAGCGCCCATGTTTCTTGCAGATAAAACACCCCAAAAGCGCGAATAAATTCTAGCCAGTCCATATCAAATAGGTATGTGTTTACCCCTGCCAAGATAAACGGTCCTTATCACCCTAGAGTTTAGATGTTGAGTGTCTTCAAGGTATTGTATGTGTAATTTATGCTGAGTTTTGGAGACAGGAGGGGCAGAGATTCAGTTCCCTTTTCGGGAGAAGTCGTAGAATTGCTTGCCCAAAAACGATGAAATCCTTTCATATGTTTTGGAATTCAAAATCCTTCCATGCTTCCAACTTGGTTAGTAAATGACTTGAGTGACGAAGACCTAGAAGTAGGTAGTTGGGTAGTACCCTCCTGCATTCTCTTGCATAGGTCTGGGAACAAAGCAGAAGGCAGGGTCGGAATTGGATTTGAAAAAGTCCCAATGTGGTGACGGAGGGTGGAGTGATGTGAGCCATGCAAGGAAAAAAAAAAATTAATCATCATGTTCACGACTTTGCATGCCTGGCAGCTGCTTATGGGAGTTACTGGGCTTTTACTGGCCTTGGAAAGGTCCAAGGAGGATGTCCCATATATGTGTAGTATTTGCCTTGCCAGAGAAACATAGCAACTGCAAGGGGCTCTCCGCAGCGTGCTGCTCTATGGTGCCTCCCGTGCACTCAGCTGTCAACGTGGATCTTGATTGGCCTTTTTAGTTTAGCCTATCATGTGGCACCAAAGAGCCACCTATGGGCCTAAATGAGTGCATTGGAGGACAGCTAGGAGGGAGAGTAGATATGATGAGGGAGACACAACTTGTGGGTGTTGTTTGGTTATTGATCTACCCTCTGACTGCCCAGGGCCATTCCCAACTTCTTCCTACCCTCCCCCGCCAAAAACACATGCTCCGGAGACCTCTATGTGCTACCTGAATCCCACACGCAGTAACATCAAACTTTGTGTGGTAGGTGCCTGCCAGTGTTATTTCAAAGCATTCTTCTGAGAGTTAGTGGCGTACTTGGAGCTATTAAGGGACTACTGGTGTAATAAAAATGTTTCAACCAAGTGTGCCTTCAGTCACTTGATGCATATTCAGTCTCCTTGCCCTTGCACTGAAGTCATGTTCATAACAAGCATAGGGAAAGCCTACAGTTATGGCTTGTACATAGGTATTAAATAGGCGTTTGCCAGGCACTGCTAGCTTAGGTGACTCCGCAGGCCTAACGCAGCCAGAACTCAGTCTACGTGTCCACCCTCCAGACTGAACACATTCCAAATTATTTCCTCAGCACCACACCTACCGCTAAGAAGCTGCTATCATGCAACAACCACACCAGCTGCACACATATCCGTTGCGCCCACGCACCATACGCTACTCTCTCTCTACTGACTTGAACTGCGGTTCCCGAGAGCGTTCAACCTACCAGCGCTTTGAGGTCATACCAATGATACATAAGGCGCTATATAAATGGCAAGTAACATAACATAACATATGCCTAGATATTTGCACCATTTTGCAGCTGAACCATTAATGGCCAATTAGTACCTTTATGCAGTGCCTGGCAAATGCCAATACCATGCCTACACCATGCCAACACAAAAGCCACATCTGCTGCCGTGTCCAATGTGTGTTTAATTTAGGAGCACTCATGAACTCTTACCACAAGAAGGAAAGGAAAATGCTTCAAAGGTGCATCTTTTGCATCACAGCAGTAATTGTAATGCTCCAGTTTTAATCTTGAGAGCATAATAGGTGCGGTGTGGCATTAGGCGTGACCTCCATTTCACTGAAGCTTTGATTTGGCGGACATTTTCTGCACAGAAGCGTGTGCATGTTATTCCAGCGCGCAATCACCGCCCAGGGCTAAATATAGCACTGCTTTTGAACCCTTCCCATGTATGTTATTTTTTCTGAGAAGCCCTGTGGACCTACATAATTGAATGTTTGTATTTGCGCTCAGATCCCGACTCCTAAAACCTCCAGCTTGCCCAGTAGCCCCCAGCTAACTCTCTCATTGCAAACAAAAACAAGAACATTTCTCAATCTTTCAAGCAATGTAAGTCTTTTCATATTCTGTCAGAAAGTGCAGAAAAATGAGGTCTGCCGTTTTATAAGGGAATGTGCATTTCTGACCTCGGTTCCACAGTTATGTTGCTTCTTTATGCTTCCAAATAAAATACAAAACACGAGCCCTGACTGTTCAGTCAGATACCCCTGTAGTGTTGTGCCACTGGTGGGACGCTGGCGTTGATGTGGAGTTCGATCTGTCTGTTCTTCAGTTTTCCAAGGCTTTTGAATAATGATGGGAAAACTTGGTCAAGGCTTCCCGTCGGGTCTAAATATGTATGCACCATGAGGCGGTATAGTATTTGAATGAGTCCCATCTCTATGGCTGCCTGCTAGCTTAGTATGCACCCACTCTCGGTGGCAGCCTCTAGTACATGCATGGGGATGCTTTTCTCGTGTTCCTTGTATCAGCATGATGCCATGAAGAATCCCTTGCATGCCAGGGGTGTTTTTGAGCCGTATGGATAGATGAGGGCTCTTGCTGGCTGTAGGCGAGGGGCGTTTGGTATGCTTTCGTAAACTTCCTCACTGATTACGTTCACGGTTGCCCCCGTGTCTATCAAAAACTTGGCAGCAGTTTGATTGATTTGTATTCGTAATATTGGGCTGTGTTCCTTTGTCATGTTGTTTCCAAGGGCGTATAGATATCCCTTTTTCCGAGGTGCTTCTTGGTATTTCTCCGATCGGTGGGCTCCCTCTTCTGATGACGCACTTGACACGCTGTCCGATTGCGACTGTTCTATGAGGCACCGTACGTATCTCCTGGGTCTTCTCCTTGTCTTGGATGGGGTGGTTTTGCTCTCCCTCCAGCCCTTTTTCTCTTGTCTTCTTTCCGGTTGTTCGTCGTAGTGTCTGTGACGTCCTTGTTTGTGGGGTTGGTATGCTACCTGGAGGTGCTGCTTGGGCGGGTTTTCTTCCAGTTCTGTTGTTGGTTTCCCGCTTCTTCCTGCCCCTCTCATCTTGATGTGGAATATCAAACACACAGCCTTGTAGTGGTTGTCACCACCACATGCGGAGCATGTCTGGCCCATGGCGGGGCACGTTCCTTCATGGGGGTTCTCGTGTCCACACCGGTAGCAGAAAGGATCACTGTTGGTTCTCGCTGTTCCTTCTAACTTGTTGAGAATTTCGTGCTTACCGTGCGTGATTTTTATTTCATCCAGGCCCTCTACTTGTGCCGCGAGGGAAGCATCTGATCGTGCCAGCGACAAGATTTCCTCTAAGTTTCTCGGCTGTTGTAGTAGTCATTTGCGAAAGTCAGCGCTTTCACACCCCACTATGGTCTGCGACGTGAGGGCCTCCTCGTTGGAGAAATTGTTGAAATCACAGTGCTTCAATTTTGATCTTAATCTCATGACAAATGCGTCTATGGTTTCTCCTCTGTTCTGCTTGGTGGTGTGGAATACATGCCGTTCATAGTCCACATTTGTGTGGGGCGTGAAGTATTCCGTGAGCGTTGTCTTTAATTTGGCGTAGGTGTCTATGGTGTTTTCAGGTATTTCGTCAAGGATGTCTCGCACTTTAGATCCTACGGCATGGTTTAGGAGGTTTAGTTTTTGCTCATCCTCTAGTGGTCCGGCCGCTTTTAGGCATGCTTCGAAATCCCTCAGCCACCTTTTCCATCTTGATCCGAGGGTGCCGGTATCAGTGAGGTCAAAATTTGCTGGCAGTTGGGATAAGAGGCTGTCTGTCATCTTTCTGTGCTGTGGTCTGGCTGGAGTCACTGGGATTGTCAGTGACTCCCCTTCCGATCCACTCATGGACTGATCTTATCTGCTCCTCCTGTCGCTTTGTCCTTGGCGCTGTACTAGCTGTGTGGCTCGAGAGGCCTACTGTCCTGTGTGCAGCCGTTCTTGGACGCCAGGGGGGGAGGGGCACTGTGCCACGTGTTGACGGGCCTGTAGGGCCTAGCTTTGGTGGCGCGGCCTGAAGCCTTGTGGCGCGGGAGTCCGAATTTCGTTTGCGCGCGTTGGGGTTTGTGATCTTACGCTTCTTATCCTTGTGGAGAAAACGGAAGGGCCGTGTCCCTGCCGCTCCTCTCGGAGTTGTTTTTCAGCCGTTGGCGGGAGGTCAGTGCTCCTTAACCGCCCGGAGATGTGAACAGGGAACCGCTGCTCCACCTGCAGGTGATTGGATGCGCCTACCGGAGTCGTTGCCGTTGGCGGGAAAGGTTTCCCCCCCCAGCCCAGATGGATGATATGCGGGGAGCCGCTGCAGCTGCTCCATCCGTGTGAGATGTGCACTTTGGAGCCTTAACGGAGCTTGCGCTGGGGCTCGTTTCGACGGCGGGGAGCCTTCTCGCTCCAACCCGCTGTCTCCGGGAGTCCTCGACCGGAAGATGTCCTGCGGCTCCAGTGGTGCTTCACTGCTCACCATGAGCGCTTTGGACCCGAGGTGGCGGGCACGGTGGAAGACACGTGTCCGCTTCATCACCAATGTAGTATCTCGCAAGTGGACCTCCTCACGCTGCCAGTCAGTCACCCTCATGCACACAAGGATACACCGACACAGGAGATGGGGTGCAACACCTCTTTACTTAATGACCATCAGCTTCGAACTGCCTTTCTGGCGGTTGCCCCGCCCCTTACTACACGTGGGTCGCAGCCCACTGATTAATGGCAACAAACAGAGGACTCATCCTCTGAACAAATAAACAATGGCGACACCACATAGGCTGTAGTGTTCGCCAGTAAATAAAATGTTATATGTGCTTTACATGTTGCATTCATATTACGGCCATTTCGAGACCTCTGCTAAGTCCACTTAAAAACGCTCACTTATATTGGCACACGGGAAGCAATAACAACGGAACTGTAGTTCAAGAAAGCTGTACCAATGGGAGGAAAATGGACGCTGCCCCCATTAAAGGTGAAAGGACATGAAAGTGGGAAAGGCAATCAAGCTACCCCCTAAATCGTTAAGCAGGCTCACAGGTCAAAAATAAAAAAGCACCACGTTTTAGGCAAGGCCAGCAGTAGCGTTGCTAACGTGGAAGAGAGGGGAGCAGTGCAGCTCCCCACAGTTAAAGGACCAGCACATATTATGACTAATGCCCTTAGTGAAGTTTATAGACAATATTGGGCCCAGGGCAAAACACCAAACCCCCCCTGACCCTCCACACCTTGCTCCTCTACTTTACTGCACCCATATAGAACAGCTCGTATTCTCGCGAGAGGTATGGAGTGCGAGAGAAAAAAGACAGTGACAGCACGGGGAGTGCATTGGATGGATGCCTCCCTGTGCTCCTCCTATGTAAAGCACAATTTGAGCTCCAAGCCGACAGAGAACTGGTCCTGGTCCCTTGCCCACTATATTATGAGGACATATCAGCAGTGAAGCAACTGCTGCTTGTATATATGTTGAAGTTGCATGGAGTGAATAAAGCCTTGTCTACTCCGACCTCTATGTGAGATGTGTTATTTTACAACATAAATAGCGACGAGGAAAAAAAGATGACCCTAAACAAGCATGATGCAAGGTGTGACACCACCGCCAGCGTTCATGCAGACTCCAGGTAGGCCTGCGATACCATAGCCGTTGGTGGGAACCTCTATTTGTTACGTACGTGGATGTGGTGTGGATTACACTGCCGTAAGCAAGAGGGCAATTCTACTCAATGCCTTGGGGGTGGAAGGCCAAAGAATTTTCGCCAATCTGATGCCCAAGACAAGTGAGGAAGATACCGATGTTGTATACAAAGTGGCAGTGAGGAGAATAGTGAAAGATTCTCCAACACATTGAACACCGTGCTGCATAGGATCAGGTTCTACACCCGGAAGCAAGAGCCTACTGAACCGGTGGATGATTGTGTGAAGAAGATACGGGACCTGGCGGCATTATGTGGGTTCGGAGACAATGCCGAGAATATGATCTGCGACATTCTTACAGTGCACACGAGTAACAGGAAAGTCCAGGACAAGTTCATCCTTGAGAAGGAATTGCAACTGAACAAGTCCGGTCAAATCGCCGGAGCGGCGGAGGAGACCATGAACAGGTGCAAGGAATGGGCTGGAAAACCATCGGGGGAGGACGTTCATGCCGTGCAGTTCAGAGGACGAAGGGAGAAACCACAATTACAAGCAAGAGAAGAGAAGTGGCGGAAAAAGGAACCCTTGAAATGCCACAGGTGCACCAGCACTCGTCACCTAGACAATGACAGGGAGTGCCCTGCTGGGAACAAAGAAAGTTCAAATTACAGGAGATTTGGCCACATTGCAGTTGCATGTAAATGGCGTGGCAGAAAAGTGACATCAGTCAGGGCGGAAGCAAAAGCCGAAGGCTACGATTTGCCTGAAGAGGAAGGTAGACCGACCATCATAATGGTTAACAGATCAACTGCCAGAAGGGAAAAGCCACACCACTAAGGTAGACGGTAATGAGACAAGAGTGATGGCTGACTCTGGGTCGTATCTAGCAATTTTACCAATCCACTCCTATAAAGATATAGTGGAAAGAGACAAAGTGGAAGTGTTGAGTACGAAACACAAGCCCACAGTGTTCGGAAGAGCAACTGTGAACCTATTATATATTATATTATATATTAGGGTACATCAACAGTACCATTGAATTCAAAGTCAGGACCACAAAGGCTAGAGTATATT
Source organism: Ambystoma mexicanum (assembly GCF_040938575.1). Taxonomy (NCBI): domain Eukaryota; kingdom Metazoa; phylum Chordata; class Amphibia; order Caudata; family Ambystomatidae; genus Ambystoma; species Ambystoma mexicanum. Next base: position 676,926,476 of record NC_090932.1, on the reverse strand, counting down.
TCACAGAAGAAGGCCCAGCAGTAATCGGTTGGGATGACCAGGCAAAACTAAAAATTATACTGGAGACCAGCAAAGAGGATCAGGTGCTGTCAGTGAGTGTAGGAGGAGCACTGGTGTCTAAAGAGGAATTCCCCAAATTGTTCTTCGACTAATCCAGTAGAAACAAAAGCTACGTTCACAAGATCATGGTGAAACAGAACGCGATTCCTGTCAAAATAAAAGGTATGACTAGCGTCAACGACAGTGCGGAAGGTGCTGAAAGCACAACACAAGAATGTGGAGAAGGAGGGCACAATCGAGGAGGTGAAGTCATCCGAGTGGTTGAGCCCGGCGGTGTTGATTAAAAACAGAACTCGAATAATCTGAGGGTGTACATAGATCTACGCAGTCTGAACTTAGAAGTAATCACCGATACATGCCCTCTCCACAGTATCAACAAACTGATACTTATGATGCAGGAGGCAAAAGTGTTCTCCAAATTGGACATGAGAGATGCATACCACCAACTTTATTTACATAAGGAGTCAAGACTGTTAACTGAGTTCATTACCCCATTTGGTACATATCAGTTCACAAGGATACCGTTCGGATCGTCATCCGCAGCATCCACATTTCAGCGTATGATGGACTCACTATTACACCACATAGAGAATGTCTCATACTTTCAGGACGATATCCCCATATATGCTCAAAATGGGTAGACCCACGATGCGGTGCTGAGGAAAGTCCTCAACAAGCTGTAAGAAGCAGGAGTAAGGCTCTGATACGACAAGTGCATGCTCAAGGCCAACAAAGTGGAGTATTTAGGATATCAAATCTCCAGCAATGGAATCAGCCCCAAAAAGAATCTGCTATAGGCAATTGTAAAGGCTCTTGCACCAGCCCACAAAGATGAAGTACAATCATTCTTGGGCCTCACTGAATACTTTGTGAAATGTGTTCCCAACTTCTCTGAGACCCCTGCACCGTTAAGAGAGTTATTAAAGAAAGGAGCTGAGTTTGACTGCTCACAGGACCCAGGATTTCGCTAGTGCGAGAGGGGTATGTGTATTCTGAGGGGTGCGCTGGGAGTTTTACACATGTTTTCGATAGCGCGAGAGGGGTACGTGTATTCTGAGGGGTCCACGGGGAGTTTTACACGCATTTTTGCTAGCGCAAGCAGGGTACATGTATTCTGAGGGGTGCACTGGGAGTTTGACACGTGTTTTCACTAGCGCGAGAGGGGTACGTGTATTCTGAGGGGTGCGCAGGGAGTTTTACACATGTTTTCGCTAGCACGAGAGGGGTACATGTATTCCGAGGGATGCGTGGGGAGTTTTACATGCGATTTCGCTAGCGCGAGAGGGGCACGTGTATTCCGGGGTGCGCTTGGAGTATTACACGCGATTTGGCAGTGTATGTCCTCCCGGGTGTGCCCCCTCCCCCTTCCTCAGGCCCTGCAAGCAGCCCACACCACAGGGGACTACCCTACACCCCTGGCCATGCCCTGCAGGAAGCCCATCCACCCCGGGAATGCCCCGCAGGCAGCCCATCCAGCCTGGGCATGCCCCTCAGGCAGCCCACATGGCACCATGCACTTATGAGCCCTAACACATATCCCACCCACCATTGATGGCCACCTGCCAGCAGGCCCCTACTCATGTCCCCCTGCACCCCCACCCACCCAGCAGTGACGGGCACCTGCCAGCAGGCCCCGACACATGTCCCCCTGCACCCCCACCCACCCAGCAGTGACAAGCACCTGTCAGCAGGCCCCAACTCATGTCCCCCTGCACTCCCACCCACCCAGCAGTGACGGGCACCTGCCAGCAGGCCCTGACTCATGTCCCCCTGCACTCCCACCCACCCAGCAGTGACGGGCACCTGCCAGCAGGCCCCAACTCATGTCCCCCTGCACCCCCACCCACCCAGCAGTGACAAGCACCTGCCAGCAGGCCCCGACACATGTCCCCCTGCACCCCCACCCACCCATCCGTCATTGACGGGCACCTGCCAGCAGGATCCAACACATGTCCCAACAAACAACATGTCCTAACAAAACAGACCCATGTCCCTAAAGCCAACCCTAATCCCCCTTCCCCCCAGTCCAAGCATGCAACCATCCACAGAACCCACTCCAAAATTACCCATTCCATGATAGTCTAAATGAACCACCATGCCCATGCAGGAATGCACAACGGAGCCACACATGACTTGCGCTAGCGAAAACGCATGTAAGACTCCCCGCGCACCCCTCACAATACACGTACCCCTCTCGCGCTAGCGAAAACGTGTGTAAAACTCCCTGTGCACCCCTCAGAATACACGTACCCCTCTCACGCTAGCGAAAATGCATGTAAAACTCTCCGTGCACCCCTCAGAATACACGTACCCCTCTTGCGCTAGCGAAAACGTGTGTAAAACTCCCCGCGCAGCCCTCAGAATACACGTACCCATCTTGCGCTAGTGAAAATGCATGTAAAACTCCCAGCGCACCCCTCAGAATACACGTACCCCTCTCGCGCTAGCGAAATCGTGTGTAAAACTCCCAGCGCACCCCTCACAATACACGTACCCCGCTCGTGCCAGCAAAATTACATGTAAAACTCCCCACGCACCCCTCAAAATACACGTACCCCTCTCGCGCTAGCGAAAACGAATGGGAAAAGTCCCCCCTGTGGTGTGGGCTGCCTGTGGGGCATGCACTGGGGTGATGGGCTGCCTGTGGGGCATGGGGAGGGTGGATGGGCTGCATGCGTGTATCTTGTGGAGTGCATGGAGAGTATCACACGTGTTTTCTCTAGCACAAGTGGGGTACATGTATTCTGAGGGGTGCGCTGGGAGTTTTACACGTGTTTTCGCTAGCGCGAGAGGGGTACCTGTATTCTGAGGGGTGCGCGGGGAGTTTTACATGTGATTTCGCTAGCGCGAGAGGGGTACGTGTATTCCGGGGTGCGCTTGGAGTATTACACGCGATTTGTCAGTGTGTGTCCTCCCGGGTGTGCCCCCTCCCCCCTACCCAGGCCCTGCAGGCAGCCCACACCACAGGGGACTACCCTACACCCCTGGCCATGCCCTGCAGGCAGCCCATCCACCCCGGGAATGCCCCGCAGGCAGCCCACATGGCACCATGCACTTGTGAGCCCCAACACATGTCCCACCCACCATATATGGCCACCTGCCAGCAGGCCCCGACTCATGTCCCCTTGCACCCCCACCCACCCAGGAGTGATGGGCACCTGCCAGCAGGCTCCGACACATGTCCCCCTGCACCCCCACCCACCCAGCAGTGACGGGCACCTGCCAGCAGGCCCCGACTCATGTCCCTCTGCACCCCCACCCACCCAGCAGTGACGGGCACCTGCCAGCAGGCCCCGACTCATGTCCTCCTGCACCTCCACCCACCCAGCAGTGACGGGCACCTGCCAGCAGGCCCCGACTCATGTCCTCCTGCACCCCCACCCACCCAGCAGTGACGGGCACCTGCCAGCAGGTCCCAACTCATTTCCCCCTGCACCTCCACCCACCCAGCGGTGATGGGCACCTGCCAGCAGGCCCCAACTAATGTCCCCCTGCACCCCCACCCACCCATCAGTGACGGGCACCTGCCAGCAGGCCCTGACACATGTCCCCCTGCGCCCCCACCCACCCTCCATTGACGGGCACCTGCCAGCAGGCCCCGACACATGTCCCAACAAACAACATGTCCTAACAAAACAGACCCATGTCCCTAAAGCCAACCCTAATCCCCCTTGCCCCCCAGTCCAAGCATGCAACCATCCACAGAACCCACTCCCAAATTACCCATGCCATGATAGTCTAAATGAACCACCATGCCCATGCAGGAATGCACAACGGAGCCACACAGTGGCAACACATGACTGAGGAAATGTTCAATGAGACATGCAAAAAACCGATGACAGAACTCAACACCAATTTAGAAGTTACAAAAATGTATTAAAAACATAATGAACTGACTTGGAGGAATTGTAAAATGAAAATCAATGTACAATGACAGATTTAGAAAAACAAATTTGTAAATGCAATGAAGTAAAAAAAGCAAAATCATGTACAATAAAAAAGTGGTCCATTGCCAATGTCCATAATAAAAACATAATCCAAATTAATGCAACTATATACAATGGAAGTCCAAATGGTCCATGATCTACAAACAAAAGGAAACCTACAAAAAAGTCCTATGAAGAAAAAACTATAGACACAAAGTGGAGCAATGTCCATTAACTCCTAAATAAAAGAAAAACAAAGGAAACCTAAGACTAATGCACTAAATACTATGGTGGCGGGCAAGTCCTACAGCTCACTCCGTGATGTTCTGGGCCAGGGCATCCTCAAACTCCACGTCGATGTCCTGGAGGTGGGCCTCTTCCCTGTCCTCGAGGTCTCGCAGGGATGCAGTCATGGGCTGTTCCAACTCCCTGCCTCAATGCCCTGCGCATGGAGTTCTCCGCCCTGACCATAGTGAGCCGTGCCTCCTCCGCCTGCCGCTGCTCCGCATCTATCCGCTGGCCCAACCGCTGCGACATGGAAGACACTCCCATTCTAGGGTCCTCCTGCCCTCCGGCCGATGCCTGTCCCTCTGATGTTGATGGGCCCGAGCCATGATGCCTCCCACGCTGAGCATGCCGCTGCCTCTGACGCAGCTGCCTCTGCCAGCATGACGGCATCCGGGCTGATGGAAGCCACCAGCGCCGTCGTGCACGTGCACTGCCCGATGATGCCGGCACATCCTCCATCTGCTAGGGTCCAGTTGCTGGGGTGCCCACCCCTGCTGGACCTCCAACTCCCGACTGTGGCAGGGATGGGATCTCCACCGAGCTGGCTGCGTTGGTCGGGACAGGTCCACAGGGGTCCCTGGTGGCATCTGGGCCGGAAGACGGCATGGAGAACGACTGGTGCATATCTGCACAGAGTAGGAGAGGGCCGCCAAAGTGCCTGACACATGTAGGAACCCCTGACCATGGCCCCTCCCAACTGGGCCATGTTGGCACGCAGCTCTTCGTGATGACGTGTGTGGTCCCCACAGGAAGCACACACGTCATCACGAATATCACTCGTGTGCAACGCAACACCAATCAGGACGGACTCCATACGGTCACGGGTCCCCTCGTCTGCAGGTAGAGGAGTGCCAGATGATGTGGACCTCCCCCCTACCTGCAGATGGGCCTGGGATGGGGCATCTCTACTGATGCATGGTGGTGCAGTCACAGTGTCAGGGACAGTGACATGCACAGGCCCCTCTACGGCGACCTGTGCTGCCTCCTGCCCCTGCCCCTGGACTGCACCACTTGAACCAGTGGTACGACCCTCACAAGGCCCATGTGCGGCTCAGTAGCGGCATCCTCCTCCTCTGTGCACACCACCAACCTGGATGGCTCCACACCGCCTTCCGCCGTTGCAAGCCCCTGTGGGGGCTCACCCGCCCCTTCCGCTGTAGCCCTAGTGGCAGACGCGGCACCAGTCCCAACGCTCCCGGATCATTGTAATTCCTGGGAGGGTGACTGGGCCTTGCGTCGCCGGCCGGTGGAGGCATCCCCACTGCTTTGCTCCACAGCACCGTCTCCGCCCTCTTCTTCACTCACCGTTGTGTAGAGGGAGACATAGAACACAAGCATCACGGTACTGTACAATAGTCCCCTAGACAGGAAGCAATAGCACATGAGTGGCACTGTCAAACGTCACTTCCATCATGTCCCTCCACATCACAAGGGTCAGTGCAGGCAACACACATGCAGAAACAGGCATGGCGCATGCAATCAACATTTGCATCCATGTCCAAGGAACTATTGAAACATACAATGGTGGGTTGAAACTCACATGCATCATGGGTCATACTGATCACATGCACACACATCACTGTAGTTTCATGCATCTGGCCTCGTACACCCCAGACACAGTGGATACAAGGATGACTAGGCTGCATCAGTGAATCAACACATCATCACAGACATGTGTCATGCATCCATGGCGTTTACAAGTCACACACACGCTACTCAGACACACAGACATGTACACCATAGATGTCCATGACAGCAGCAGCCATCTCTCACACCTCAACCATGTTCAAGAACAGAGACAGGCATGCATTCATGTGTGCATTCCGCATGCTGCTCCGCATGTTGCATTGTAACACATACAGCATCCATGTGGTTCACGCATGACTGGACTCACATGCAGCACCATCATGTCCCTGCACACATACATCCATACATGGCCCATGTCACACATACAGGGAAGTAGCTAACTACCAGCACACTGCAACATGCCCTGTTTCACACAGCAATGCATGGCCACTTACTGCTCGACTCCAGGCGGGCCTGCATCCTGAGGATCTGGTGGTGAAGCACTGGGCGAATGCACTCCAGGATCCTCATCTGCTGATTGGTAAGCTGGCCCCGGCGCCCCACTGCATCCGCTGCGTCTAAGAGGCACCGGGCCTTCTTGAGGGTCCTGGACTTGTAGTCCTCCCAGCGCTTCTGGACGTGTTTGATGTCGCGGGGTGCCACCCCCTCCGTGTTGATGGCACCCACTATGTCCGTCCAGATCCCCAACCGTCCTTCCTTGTCGGCGCACAATGGTGTGAAAAGGGCATCATAATGCCCCATGACTTGCTCCACCAGGATGCCAACTTCATTGGAAGTGAAGCTGGCAGCCCTCTGCCTCTCAGCTGGGGGGTTGCCGCTGGTGCCAGGTGGTGTTGTGTCAGACATGGCAACCCCCGAGGCAGGTGTGGGTGGGCAACTGGGTCCTGGGGCTGGGCTGTGGAGCGATGGAATACCAGTCTTGAGTCCTCTGTTCCAACAGGGGTGGTCACAGCAACTGGACCCCTGGAGATGGCAGATGTGCAGGCACCAAATGGCAGCACACCATGGCAGCAGGCAGGCAGGCAGCAGCAGATGGCTCGTGGGAGGCTGCTCGGGGCTCTTGGGGGGCAGTAATTCGGCCTTCAGGGCAGGAGAGTGGTCTTCCGTGTGTTGTTGCGTGGCCAGCTTGATACAGAGTGAATAGGCATGTGAAAAAACTGCACGTCAGTGTGTAATTCGAGGAAAGGCCCTTACTGCGTAAGCGTGTATATGGGCATAACACGCACGGGCGTTCCCCTCATCACGGGTGCATAGTGATTCAGCATGTGTTCTCATTCTGCTCGATCTCTCCTCTGCCTTTGACACTGTCAACCATGCCATCCTGCTCAACCGTCTCCGTGAAAACCTGGGTATCACTGGTCAGGCTCTGGCGTGGCTGACCTCTTTTCTTTCAAATCGACCCTCCCAGGTCCAACTGGGGTCCTTCTTCTCCGACATCTTTTTCTCCACCTGTGGTGTCCCCCAGGGATCTAATCTCTCTCCCTGGCTGTTCAACCAGTATCTGGCACTCCTTGCCCACCGCATCGCCGCTCTTTGCCCTAATTTCCAGTGCTATGCGGACGATACCCAGCTCATTTTCAGGCTACCCTCAGCCTCCCCCTCTCCTTCCCTCATCTCTGACTGTCTGTCTGCTATCCAGGAATGGTGTACCGCCAATGACCTCTGCCTTAATGCCAGTAAGACTGAGATTCTACTCATCGGTACACCCACTCCCTCCTTCCCTGCAGCTCTCTGGCATGCCTCCCTTGGCCCCCTCCCTGCTCCTACCTGCAAGGCAAAAAACCTTGGGGTCATCTTCGACTCCACACTCTCCTTCTCTCCTCATATTTCTGACGTCGCTAAGAAGTCACACTACCAGCTGCACCTCCTCAGAGGTATTCTTCCCTTCCTCTCCTTCCCCCAGAAGCTCACTGTCTCCCGAGCCCTGGTTCTCTCGAAGCTGGATTACTGTAACAGCCTCTATCTTAATCTGCCTTCCTCCACTCTCCGCCCTCTGCAACTCATCCAGAACAGAACTGCGAGACTTGTCCTTGGCCTCAAGCCCAGGGACCGTATCTCTCCAGGACTGAAATCTCTACACTGGCTCCCAGTGGCTGCGAGGATAAAGTTCAAAACCCTCTGCATTGTCCACAAGGCCTTCTGGGGTCTGGGTCCTAAATACCTTCAACTCTCTCTTCCCAAATATCTTCCTTCCCGAGCCCTTCGCTCATCCGCCTCCAACTCCCTCAGGGTCAGCTGCTTCTCGAAGCAACGAGCTGGGGGTAGATCTCTCTCCGCGGCAGGGGCCTCCCTCTGGAACAGCCTTCCTGCCTCCCTGAAACTTGAGGAGAACCATCTCCGGTTCCGGAAGCACCTCAAAACCTTCCTCTTTGCTTCTGCTTTCTCTCTCCCTCTCCCCTGCTGAACAGCTAATATCCTTCACTGAAACTGCACTGATTCTGCAACTGGACCACTCTTAACGGCCTCGGTCCTGGGCCCAGCCACTCTCCACTTGCACTGATGCACTGGAACCCCTCTGCACTGCGGGACTGTCGCTGTATCCCTACAGCCCCTCCCCTTTCCCAGCACTTGTTCTGCACTTACCTTGCACTTGCCACCAGCTGGCCCTATTTATTTATTACTTTACGCCACTTACCTTGTACTGCACTTCCCCCCTCCCCTTCCCCTTGCACTTTTCCCCCTCCCCCACCCCTGCACTTGCACGATCTGAATGACACCTGGCCTAGTAGGATCGTTGTCTGTCTCCCCTTGTTCCTCCCCTCCCTGCCTCGTCGCGCCTTGAAACACCTGTGTATAGGCGCGTTACAAATGCCATATCATATCATATCATATCATGTGAGAAAACAGCACGTCCGCGTGTGAATGCGTGTAATCCGAGGAAAGGGCATAAGCGTGAAAGTGAAGTGACGCGCATGGGCGTTTCCCTCAGCACGGGTTAAAGGTGAGCGGGGCCAGCAGTTCGCTGTATGTGCCTTTCGTCGAGACCGACGTGTGTGTTGCTACTTCGTGTTGTTTCGCGTGCCATCAGAACTTCACAGCAGATCAAGGACGTATCTCTTGTTTTGGCAGGGGTATTGGCTCCGCGTGTTTTTCATTATCACGCTAGTCTGACGGTGATTCGCGCACGCTATTTTTCCCACTGCGGGTGCCCGTGTATCACATACCCGTTTTCGAGGTCATAGTATCCTGCGTGTCCCACACGTACGTGTTTTACGTGTCCCTGGGTGCCACGGCGTACTGCGGGAGGTTAATTCCACACACGTGGGCTACCGGGGGTTGCGTGCACGGTTTTACTGCAGTTTTGGGGTGCCTGAGCGTTGCGTGACCCGTCACTTTATCACCGGGGTCACATACAGCCTTGCAGGTGCAGGGGTGCTATTAACATATTGTATCCCACCCCCTTCACCCCACTTGCCCAGGACAATTGTCGTGTACACCTCCCATTTGCACTACTACATCTCTGCCGGCACTACTACATCTGTGCCATGGCTGGGAGGCCACGAAAGGTGAGGGGCGCCTCAGCTTGGCATACTCCACGTGGCGGGCATGGTCAGGGACGTGGCCTGAGTGACCAGGGAGTAGGGGGACTCCAGGGTGTCCAGGGTGGCTGCATAGGGGGAAGAGACAGGGGTGTACCACTTCAGCACGATGTTGTGCCACGTGTTGGTGCAGTCATGCCACCACCCCCTGCGGCTCCGGGAGATGCAGTTCTTGCATCTGGCACTGGCGCCCATGTGACCCGGCAGTCCGTTTCATCGACTGCCACAGGCCCAAGGGGAGTGGTAGCTGCAGGTGCAGCTGTGGACACCACCACCCAGGCTCAGGGTCTGACAGCGCAGGCTGCATTGGCACCTGAAGAGTCCCTGGAAGATTTCCAGGAGGTCAGGAGGCACACCTGGGCAGTAATGTCATCTGATGCCCCAACCAGCCGGGTGTTGGCAAGTGCATGGGCAGATGCAGCTGACACCACCCCGGCTGTGAGTCTACCCTCCAGGACAGTCCCGGTCAATGACCCTGGCACAGCGGATGTTGCTGCGCAGGGTCCATTTCAGGGCACCCAGCAGCCACTGACGCAAGTCAGGGCTTCCGTCCTCGTTCCACCTGCCACTCTCTCGGTTCAATCCACCAGTGCCACATCCCATACTGATAGTGGCGGCATTTGCCAGCTAGGGTCTGGACCACTGTCCAAGAGGAGGAAGGTTGCACCTGCAGTAGAGGCTGGAACCCCAGACACAGCTCCGGCCTCCAGCACGTCAAGGAAGAAGCCTTTCTGTGTGTAGGAACTGGACTTCCTTGTGGACTACGTGCGGGACCACAACCGTGATATGCTAGTGGGGCCGAATTGTCAAACTACGGCTGCCCATCGTATGTCCCACTGGAAGCAAGTTACGGATCGTGTGACTGCATTCGGCCATGAGGTGCGCACAGCTCAAGAGTGCAAAAAGCGTTGGGATGACCTCAAACGCAGTACTAAGGCGAAGCGTGCCTCTAATTACAACATGACTCTGATGTCTGGCAGTGGGCCACTGCCTGAGGAGGAAGACCTCACTTCGCACGAGTCAGTCGCTGCAGAGTTCATACCAGCAGGAATGGTCAAAGGAGTGGGAGAGATGCTGGACTTTGATGCCCCGTCCAGTGAGTGTTGTTGCATGCTTGTCGAGGCCATGTGTGGTTTGCTTGTGTGATGTGTTGTGCTTGACTGCCACTACATGTCATGTGAACATGGTTCCCATGTGCAAGTCATACAATGCTTCACTGATGCATGCCTGCTGTGCAGGATGCTGGACATGTAGAGCAGACGGGGACTGTCCTCATGGCCACACTTGCACCCTACTCACATGCTACTCACCCGGCTGCCCCTCCGGTCCATGTTCCAGCTCACTGGCCCTTCTGCATGTAGCCTGGGGTGTCTTTCCTCTCAGCACTGGGACTATGTCATTGCATGACTGACGTGCATGTGTATTCTGCCTGCATTCCGGTACTCCACGTAGGCATGCTCCCTTGCCCCTCCACACCTTCCTGCACAACAATTTCACCATGACATTGGTGTGCATCATGTTGGCGTACTGCAATGGCGTGTTCAAGGCTCCTGTGTACATGCAAACTTCCACCAGCCAACCTACCATACACATGCAGTGGGGTACATCCTCTGTCCTTGATGCAGGGTGTCTCACTTGGACTGTGCAGATGGCAGATGCTCCGCAGGGACATGAGTGCCCATTCATGCTCCATGTGCATTCCATGCATGCCCCTATGTGTCCTTGACAGGATGATCATTGTAGTACATGTCCAGGATGACCTAGATTTCATGGCATTTGATCATCCATTCCATGCCCACTCTGGCTCAGTCCAGCATCACACACAGGTTTAGGGTGTCACAGTCTGTGTGGGGCACAGGACTCACCCTGTTTCAAGCCCACTGACTCTGTTCAACTGGTGTAGTGGCTTTTGCACACATTGGTGTACTACTGAGGGTTCATCATGTGTCCTGCTTACTGTCCCATCATCATCTGCTGTGTTGTCAGTTGACTCAGATGATGCAATTGACGCTAGTCAACACTGTCTGCCAATACACAGATCTCTGGTCACCGTTTCGCTGCCATGCAATGCCTCCCTGCATTTTCACTTAAGGGAGTTGGGGGGTTTGCTTGTAGCCATGCAACCCATTGCCATGCACATTGCATGTGATGCCTGAACTTGCCCTTGCACTGCCTTCACGTTTATTGATAGACATCATAATGTACTTGTTCATTTAGATAGTGGGTAACGTACACATGTTCTGCACTGCATCAACCCACTTATGAGCCATATTACACCCTTCTACATGCCTACTCACTGATGAAATGTCAAAGTCACCTGGCATGCATGGGCAGGTTTTTATCCCTTCTCTGTCATGTATGCGACGGGCACAGGTGCATCCTATGACACATGTACTCAGTATTGGAACTCCCTAGTGGTTGTTTAGATGAGTTGATTGATCAATGTGCGGTCTATAGCAACTGGCATAGGACACTGATTGGATGTATCCTGCCAATCGGGTTGTTATGACTGTGGAGCATACTTCACGTGTGTATGTGTGCACTTCCACATACATCAAAGCAAGCAGCGTTATAGCTGCATGCTTTGGTGTATTGGATGCTGGCCATGTTCACAATACAGGTGTATGGGGAAATGGGTGTTTTTGAACGCTTTCACATGTACATATGCAAGCAGCTTCAACGTTGTGTGGTGCAACATTGCGAGTACTCACTTTTGTGTTTGTGAAAGTGTCCATTTACACATGTATCTTCCTCAGCTTTATTGTTGACTGACTAATATGTAGTTGATAGACGTTTATGCTGGTGAGATTTCTGCATTGCGCACGTTATGTGGAACTGGCATGATCCCAAAGGTTCACTGTTGTGCAGTATGTGTATGCCCAAGCCCACTTAGCTACTATGGTGGGTCCTGGCCGTGGAGATTTCCACAAGGAATGATGTAATCGGGCACATTCTTAGCCCAATGTGCTCAATCAGGCCCTGAGGGGTGTTGTGGAGGCATCATGTCCTGCAGCTCGGATGGTACTGGGGGTTATGGTCCCTCATGCCTGGTTGCAGGCCCTTGCTTTGCTTGGGACATTCACTATATCTACATGGCCCATGCCACCCGGTACGGGCCGAGCTGCAGATGGATGTAGCTATATTGATGATGATGCTTTAGTGATGCATGTCTACATGCATTTTACCTGTGTCATTGTGTGTTTGGAATCACTTGCAGCAGTGGTCAATTTGCAGTTCAGAAATACTTATGGTGTGTTGCATCTCTTAGTTGCCACCTGTCTTTTCTGCCTGTGACATGTGCCTGACAGAGGTGGTGTCTGATGGAGTTCATATACTACATTTTGTACTTGTGTAGGCTTTGCTATTTAGACACATCCATTTCTGCTTTTGGGATGTGTTTGCATATCAAGGCCACTGGATACATGCCAGGTTCTCATTTGTGTGTGACATGTCTGCTTCATGTGTTGGCTGTCAATGTGATGTATATGTGTGTGTGTGTTATGTGCTTCTGACATGTGTACTAATGTTTATCTTTTCTCCACTTTTCAGATGATGACGCAATGGAGCCAGAGGATGGTGTTGTCATGCCAGACACAGGGTTGCTATCACACCAGCAACCCAGCACAAGTGGTGGTCGTGGGGTGGTAGGCCACGAGAAGCCACTTGTGTTACAGACCATCTTGTCTAGGGCTGGCAATGAGTCTAGCTCGGATGATCACTCTGACGACAATGTCGAGTTGGATGTGCATCGGGTCCATTCGTCAGGGGTGAGTGATTCTGATGTGGACGCTCCTCTGTCCGTGACACCTGCACTGAGGGGCCAGATGGTCGTGAGACCTCTGCCTGTGGTGGATTGGGACGCAGGGTCACCCTCCACTCCAGTTGCTGATGTGCCTGGGGCATCACGTCAACAGAGGAATGTAGTCCTGAAGCCGCGGGCAGTGCCAACCCAACAGGTACGTCGGCCCCTTGGGCCTCGCAGTTTTCAAGCCCAGCAATGCGGTGGCCGTGTGCCACTAGGGTATACTGAGTGGGATCAAGCCATGGTTGCCAATTCAGAACACCAGGGGGCAGCAATTGATAACATTGCTGAGAGCATGGAACGTGTGGCCCAATCCGCGCTACCCCCTGCTTGGCAGGTGGAAATCCAGCAGCGGGTGGCACAGTCCACGGCCCGCTCGCTCAGGCTGGGCATGGCGGCCTCAGACAGGGCACGCCGGGCTGAAATGGTGTCTTTGCGTCAAGCAATTGCTGCTCACGCAGAGTGACAGATGGAGGCCATGAGAGTTGACTATGAATCCCTCAAATCTACTCTGGCTGTGCTCTTGATGTCCCAGAGGAGGCGGTCAGAGGAGAGTTTGGAGCAGCTAGAGAATACCATCTCGGCTGAGCTACGTGCTTTCCGGGAGGTGTACCAGTTGTCCAGCCAGGCCATGCAGGAAGAACTCTGTGTTACACGTGTTACCTTGCAAGAGGAAGCATGCGTATCACGCAAGGTTCTACATGCTGACCTACGTGTTATTGCCGCAAAGAACCAGGCTCATCCGTCCTGCAGACTTGCTGCCGACGAGGGGCAAGCTGTGTCTAGGCTTGGTCAGGGTACTGTGCCACATCACCCTTTTCAGCCAGAGGGTGATGAGGATGACGAGTTATCTCCCACACAGGTCGGCCTGTGCAGGCGTTGAGCCCATGGAGTTTTTTTTTTGTCCCAACATCATTGCATGTGGGTGTTGAGGTGCAGCCTGTACCTCCCCCCTCCTGGGTGCCCCCCCCCCGGGTCATATGTGGCCATTTTTTATTTTTATTGTTAGTTTAGTAAGTTAATATGGTTTTTGGTAGTTAGTTGAATTAGGTAATATAGTTTTTTTTATAGTTAGTTAAATTAGTTAATGTAGTTTAAAATTGCTTGACTATTGTGCATTCATGTGACGGTGTGGTGCTTTGTGGATTTTGAAAGTATCCACTGTCTGTTCCAGCTGGGCCCTTTAAGCTTGTCTTGTGTATGTGTTTGCAGCTTGGGGTCCTGACTCACATAGGCCACTCCTGCTTCCCTTATCCATGGGCTCGCAAGGGTGGTTCAGTGTAACAACCATTTACACAAGGGCTTTGGACTCTCGTCATATCTGTGGCCTGTCTGCTACTGTACAACTTATGTTAACACGCCCAGTGGGGATTGAGTGGCTTTTATCCACGGCATCTCTGTAATCAATTTGGGTGAGTACATGATTGATGTGTCCATTAAATGATGTGGATTATGATGTATATTATTTTCTTGCCTGTATGTGTGCTTGATGCACTTCATGCTGTAGACAGTAGCCTGCACCCTTTGCCTGTCAAAGTCACACTGATGGTGGGAGGAGTACGGATGTAGGTCTCTAACATCGCCCAGTGACAACCAGCATGAAGACACACACAGGCAACTTTCCAGCATTATTAATATGTTTTATGACCTTTCTGCAGGAAAATAAGCCTCCAGACTACCTTTGCAGGCAGACACAGGGCCAAGTACTACTGAAACCTGGCCACGTTCGGTGGTGCAGACGTGTGCATGTGTGCGCAAGCAAAAGCACAGGGCTTGTACTCAGACGTCCGACAGAAGCAGACATGTTTCCAGGAGCTCCAAGCAAGGTGAGCAGCACAAGTGGCCACACCACAGCCAACCTTCCACCAGGCCACTTGCACATGCATGCTAAGTAGCGCCAGTGCTGGGGAGCTTGGCCAGGCATTGTTGTAGAAGCGCAGAGTACAGCTAAGATGCGTTGAGGGGCAAATGCCAAGTAGCTTTACAAGTTGTCAGGGGCACACGCAGGGGCCATCACACATATCCTCCAGTCCCCCCTGCTCCATAGAAGCTGATTTATTAGCGCAGTAGCGTTCCTAGCCAGAAACTAATACAGCGCACAGGGACACCCAGTGAGGCACAGACTTGTGTGCAGTGCATGTCATTTGCATGTGCAAATTGCCACGTGCACTACCTATTGAAATCCACGGCTGTCAGAACACAACTTGTACTGAAGTTGCACCTCGCTATACGCGTCTAGCAGCTCACGCAGGGACCATTCTATCATGTGAGATTCTTGATGCATTGGTCTTCCATTTACTGCGTGCCCACGTGCGTCTGCCTTAGTGCATTGACAGTGTATAAACCATCACGGGGGCAAGCTAACGTATACGTACATAGCAGCAGCCAAGAGTGTTTGTTTGTGGAGAAGTCACTTACTTTGGGGCACGAATGGTGTTGTGCATGTGTTGTAAACACAGACAGATTAGTAACTCACGCTCTCTTTGCAGCATTGAAGTGATCCTGTTACCAGACCTGGGAGTGCGCAGGCAGGAGGCCAGCACTCACCCCAGAGATAAGTCTCTCTTTGTCTTGCATTTGGCTCATTTAGTACAATGTGCATGTAGAACATGGTTTCTCTGATTGAGTATGTGTTATTGTCAATAGTTGTATTTTGTATTTTGCCTACTTTCCCTTGCCAATCCAACTCCCCTCTCCTGCCCCTCTTTCCGGTTATCCTGAATACCAATGCCTGTCCAAACAACAGATCCCTGACCCTCTTTCCCCGCCGGGGTCTCAGTGGCTTATACATGTGCCTGGACGTTTTTTTGCCACTTCTAGTAATCTACTGGAGACTCTTCCAGGGTTTTTTGGTGCCTAGAGGCTTTTTCCCTGGTTTGGGGGTTTGGCTCCTTGGAGTTCTCTGCGATTTGGTATTTTACCAATCAAGGAGGCCTCTGAGGGCGCTTGACCCTATTTACACGCCAGGTGGAACATGAAGACCAAGGGGTACGGGTATCCTGTAGCCAGGTAGACTAAAAGGGAGAAGGCTACATACCCCAGACACAGTTATTCAGAAGGTCATGGTGATGTGTAAATGAGGGAGGGCCTTTTGTTGTTGGACAATAAGCCTGGGTTACAGTGTTGGGCACTCTCTGACAATGTCATTGTGGGGTACTATGTACATGATGTGTTCTGATGGTCAATGGCTGTTCCTGTGTTGTATTTACTTTTCAGGTGTCAGGGGATTGTTGTGGTTTGACATGCTGGGGTGTACACATGGGCAATGTTCGCATGTGATGTGTACAGGACACTGAGGGTCACTTGATTTCACATGCATATATTGAGTGCATGTCCCTACTGACACACATAGTTACACAATGCTCCACCACACGTAAAACCACCCTTCCATGCCCACAGGTGCACACAGATTGCCTTCTCAGGCATGCTGTGCCCCTGCAGCACATGATCAATTGCCATTTGGGGATCGTGTACATGCGTCAATAGATTGTTTATTTTGTTTGTCCTTTTGATGTGATGCTCAAGGTGTATCCCCAACACAATGGCTGCTCACTGTGCTGTGTGCTGAGCAGTGTGTTGCAGGAGACACACAAAGCACACGGGTTGGGGAGTAGCCATATTGCCTTGACCAATGTGCATGTGAACTGGCAATCAGTCTTTTGTTCATGCTAACACTGGTGGAAAGCATTTGTGTATGACTTGGTGTGTGTGGGAGGTTGTTGGTCAGTCATTTCATCTGATTCCATGTCAGGCGTCATTGTGTCGGGCCACTTCCCATGTATCACATGTCACTTCTTATGTAATTGGTCATGTGTTGGGCTTTTGCTGTTGCATGCCATGTCATGGTGTGGCAGACAAGGGTGATGTGGGTTGGGAGGGTTTGGGTGACATACCAGTGATTGTCATGGCCTGTTTTACAGGGGGTGGTGTGATACACACCTTGCATGTGTTTCTTTTGGTCACACAGGATTGGTTATGTTTAAGTAGCTAGAGATGCACACAATGTAGCACTTCCGTGGCGACATTCTCAGGGTGGTAAGGTTGTGACAGTTGACTGTCTCTTTGCCATCATTGATTGTCACCTGGTATGTGCCAGGCCTGTGTGCACTCCGCAGGGGTGGGAGTTTAGGTGAGAAATGTGGCCAAAAGCTGGGTCCGCGCTGCCTCTCCACGTGCCCTTTCCCCTCCCATGGGCAGCACCTGTGCATGTGGTTGGGGATGTGAGGGCGCCACCATGTCCGCCGGTACGTCCTGCCATGTTGCAACATTGTGCAGGACACATGCTGCCACAATGATCCTGCACACTACTGGGGGTGCATATAGTAGCTGGCTGCCAGAGTGGTCAAGGGAGCGGAAGCGTGACTTGAGCACTCCGAATGTGTGCTCCACTATGGCCCTGGTTGCAATATGGCAGCGTTGTATCTTACCTGGGGTGGTGTGGTGGGGTTCCGGATTGGCGTCATCATGTGGTTGCTCAGAGGGTAGGCACTATCCCCTGGGGAGGTGATAATGGTTGTGATTAGTTTGGTTTGTGTATTTGTGTGTGTGTGGCATGCATGCATGGCACAAGCATTTGTACTCATTTAGGAGCCATGTGTCACCATGCTTCCCAGCTTCCAGGGCCTGGCTCAGTGCAGACATTCTGTATATGAAGCTGTCATGGGTTGAGCCAGGGTAGTTTGCATAGACAGAGGTGATGATTCCCTTTGCATCGCATACAACCTGCACGTTGATGGAATGCCAGTGCTTGCGGTTTCGATAGATGTGCTCAGTGGCCTGAGGTGGATGTAGGGCCACATGGGTGCAATCTATGGCACCGAGGACTTTGGGGAAGTGTGCCACCCTGTAGAAGTCCTGGACCACTGCCTGCCTTTCTGTGGGTGTTCTGGGCATGTATATGTGCCTGCGGACTGAGGGGTGCGCAGTCATGATTGCCAATACCTGGTGTAGGCAGCGTGACTGCGTGGCCTGTGAGACACCCCCCACTATGGCAGTTGTCCGCTGAAATGACCTATTGGCCAAAAAATGCAGGTCGTTGAGTACCATCTCCAAGGGGCTCAATGCTTGGGAGCAGAGGGTGGGTGATGTAAGGTTATCTTCCCACTCCCTGACCCGGTCTAGGATGATACGAGGTGGAAACCTATACCTGCCATAGACCTGGTCGTCAGGCATCCCAAAAAGGCTGGTCTGGGGCAAAAAAATGCAAGGCTTGGCTATTCTCCTCCTCCTGCGGTGTCCCATGATCAGTGCTGCGACAAATGGGGCATTCATCGTAGCTGTATATACGTGTTTGTTGTTGCATGCACTTTTATACTGCGTGCGGGGACACTTCCGCCTGCCTTTGTGTGGCGGACGTGTTGACGCCTGTGCGCGGCTTTTAGCGTGCACGGGTTTCTCGTATTCGATTCCATGAATACATGTTGTTCGTGTGCGTGTGGGCGTTCCGTGTATTTCCCTGCAGTACTTCCCCAGTTACGCCTTCCTTTTCACGTGTTGTTCCCCATTCCACGTGTTACGCCCCGTGTCCTGCCCCCTTTGTGGTGTGTGTGCCGACGTTGTACGCTTTCGATGTGCGCGTCACGCACAGCGTTCGGGATGTTGCTGTCACGTGTGCGCCCATGCACGCTCGGATTTGGCGTACATCCCGCAGTAAACACGCGCAGGCCCTTCCATAAATCGCACTCGTGCACGTGCGCTTGCTTTTTCACGCTTGCGCTGGCTTGCGCCAAGATTTTCAGCACACATTTGTTCCATGAATCGGCCCCTAAATCTGCCAAATAGTAAGAGTGAGAGTACCAGAATATAGAATGGCAGTATCTAGAAATGGCATGACTACTTAGGCAGCGGATGGCAATAGCTCCCTAAGGGTGTGAGTATCTGTACATACAATAATAACCTTTGGCAAATAGTTCATGAAATATAGATTTGCCTACAAGTAAACAGCATCGTTTGGCATTGTGACTCCATGTCACCTAAATAACTTTTCCCCAGTCTTACGTTTTTATGTTTTTTTTCTCCAGCTGAATTGCCATACAAGAAAACAATAATCTTCACACAAATCCAAATGGTGCCCAGATGTGCATTAGTATTGAGCCACTCATTTGATCACCCTAAAACACCACATGTACAAGATAATGTGCTTAGTCACCTGCTGATTGCTAATAGAACATACATGCATAACAATTCCTCTCTTCCTCATATGTGATGTCTTCCTTTGGCCATTTACTTCTGTCTCCCACCCCTACCCCTAAAACCTCCTACTGGTGCCCCTGAATCAGCCAGCAAAAAAGGCCTTTTGGTCCATCATAAACCCCAAACCCTCCATTATCAAACTGCCCAAGGTTGTGGGGGAGTGTAAGGAGGTTTTTTTCACAAAAATATGCTAATGTGGGAAGTCCAAGCCTTTAAAAAAAAACCCTAACAGAGTATTAAGCATTTGGCTGCATGATGGGAGTAGATGGCTATAGGCTGAGAGCCTATTGACCAATGCCTCTGTTCGTGTATTACGGCTGCCTAATTATGGTAAAATGCAAAAGCTTCCTGTTATCCCGGACGGGAGACCTACTGGCTGTCCCTGCTGCATTCCTTCCCCCCAACTGTGCCCTGGGCCATTGCCTGGTTTGCCTGCCACTAGAAATGGAACTGACCCGAGTGCCTGGCTGGTTTGCCAAAGATCTAAATTGTTTCTAAAGTTTGGATTCTGAGCCGCCACCAAATTGGTCTGAATGAAGTGAGCTGCCAAATATGATTGCCCTCTTATCTCCGCTTTTCAAGGTCAGGAATGAAATGCCTGTCAGGGACAGGCCTGCTCTAGTGCTGCATCCGGCAATACACAGAGGGGAAAGAGCAGGAATGGCATTAAGCGCTCCATTACCTCTGCATCCAACTTACTCGTCATGGGGTGACCAGATGTCCCGGTTTTGCCGGGACTGTCCCGGAATTGGGTGCTCTGTCCCCCTTTCTCAAGATTATTTTTCCATTGGAAAATGCAGTGGTTCCAGTTTTTGGTAGTAGGTCTTCATAGCTGACAGGCAGGAATGTACAATCTCACACAGAAGAAAATGCTTCCTTTTATGAATTAAGATAGTGGTTTTTTGTGATAAATTAATTATAATATGTGTTTGTTCCACTTAAATCTCTTTCTCCTCCAACTGCTACTGAAGTGTAGTGCCTTTCAAAAGTTAGTCCTACGTTTCTGTTAGTTGCCCTGTCCCAGTTTTTTACTTTTTAAATCTGGTCACCCTACACAGACCTCACACCAACAGCAATGTTATCATGCCATGCTAGAGTGAGCACCCTACTTACAGTGGCCCACCCAGTGGTGTTTTGCTCCTTCCTGGACAGGTAATTAGATGTGACGGCGGTGCCATTGGGTCTAGGGATTGCTCCTCTCACTGTTAGCAAAGTGTGCCCTGCAGTAATTTTCTGGCACATGATGTAATTCACAATAAACTGTGTCACAAGTTCTAACAAATTTGGTGAAAACCAATCTTCTGCAATTGTAGCAGCACGACTCTCTCGAGTAATACGCGCGGGGAAGTGAAGCTGCTCCAATGCTACCCTCAATAATGTTAGGGGCATAACTGGCTTTCCAGTGCTATCCTGTCTCCAGATTGCCACAGTAGGGGATAAAGAACACCCCCATGTTCTCCATAAAACTTGCTCCTCTGTATTTCAATTAAATGAACAATGGACAGCATGTTAAAGCCTTCCTTTACCAACATGCATCGTCCTGTCATTTACTTAACACTTCTTAGATCGAAATCAGAAGTATTTGGGAAATATGCTGCCTTTCTGGCTTCTAAGTCTGTGGATTTGTTCTCCTGAGAAAGTGTGTCTGTTCTTTTAGTATGTGGAGGATTTGGGGCTAAGATTCCTTCGAGGTAAGGACTATATTTTAGAAAAAACGGTCCTGTTATGGTTAACAGGTGTGTCAGCCTGCAATGGTCATAGGAGGTGACCACAGCCCAAGGTCACCCAAATGGAAAAAACATACATTGTACTATGAAACCAGAGCGCTAAACCCTACATAATTTGCATCTTAACATTCACTATCATGACTCAACAACGTGTGGTGAAACTTTGTATTTAATTGGTAGCCAACATGTGTTCCGACATGTAAAACTCAGGTCTTCTTCAGGGATCTTTCAAATAATTATTGCGTGGCCACTTTCAGATCCACTTTCACCACAGGAGCTTAGCCACAGAATAGTGTGCAAAACGAAACTTCAAGTTGCGCTTTCAATTGAATATGGAAAGTGGATCAGAAAGTGGCGATGCAATAATTATTTGAAAAAGCGCTAAAGAAGACCTGAGTTTTCCAGGTCAAAACACGCGTTGGCTACCAATTAAATACAAAGTTGCACCACAAGTTGTTGAGTCATGGTTGATAGTGAATATTAAACTATGAATTACGCAGGGTGTAGTGATCTCGTTTCATAGTTCAATATATGTTTGTTCTTTTAGTATGTGCTACACATTTTACAACTGCAATAGTCAATGGAGCCTCAGTGCCTCAACAAGCTTATCCAACAGGGCCACATGTTGTACTGGTGTGCCGTCTGCATGGAGGAAGTCCATCCTTTTCCAGCATGACTAACCTGCTTGTACAGTTGACGTCACATAGGCAGAGTTGGAGTACACCATCACTTCCTCATATCTTTGGAGTGCAGGTATAAGCGCCACTAATTCTGCATCCTGTGCTGAACAATGCAAAGGCAATCTCGCACTTGTAACTACTTCAAATTCACCCTCACGGTTCAGCTTTACTACTGCTTAACCAGTATGCCTTTCGCCAGTTGTTTGATACATTTTAAAGGACCATCAATAAACAGAACAACAGCCATCCCTCAAAGAGCATTTTCTCTAACAAGGGGAATGTCATCAAAAAATTCAGTATACGCTGTGCAGTCATGTACATAATCATCCTGCCCTACTGGCTCTGCTATGAATGTTGCTGGATTCACTATTCTACATCTAACAATTCTGATCGCAGGGTTCGAGATAATTACCTCGTACCCTGGTGCTCTTTGTGTGGTCAATGTATTTTTGGCCTTCTCTAGAATAGCAAATAATGCATGCTCAACAAATAATGTTACTGAACATCCCATTGTAATACTTGAAGCTTTTTCAATTGCAAATGCAGCAGCAGCTAAAGATTGGTCGCAAGGGTAATGTCCTTTCATAACTGTATCTAAAATCCCACTATAGTAGGCCTATGGTTTGTGTCCATGTCATAATGTTGTTTTCTGTGTGAAAACTGCTGTCATGACTTCTCCATTTGAATGAGAAAATAGGTACAATTCTTCATGATAATCTGGAATTCCTAGCACAGGGTCTTTACGGATTGCTTTTTTAATTCCTCAAATTCTTCAGTCATTTCATCTTTCCATGTTATCTTACTTTTGTCTACCTGTGCTTCTTTAAGTCCTTTTAAAAGTGGTTGACTATATGAACTGTGATTAAAATCCCAGGCCCTACAATAGTTACATAAGCATAGAAACAGTTGCATTTGCCTTGTTAGTTTAAGTTCTGAAGTCTTCATAATGGCTTCTGCTCTTTCAGGTGTGACTTTTCTCCCCTCTTGAGAGATTAACTGTCCTATGTACAGGACCTCTTTCTGACAATATTTTAACTTTTCTTTGTCTACCTTGTATCCTTTCTCTGCTAATATGGCAATGAGTCACACTATGCCTTCCCTAGACCTTTCCTCTGCCTCACTGCACACCAATATATCATCTACATACTGAATGATTGCACTCTCGAGCTGTACATTACCTAGGTCCATCTAGAGAATCCAGTTAACAATTCAGGGGGACTTACAGTCCCCCTGAGTCAAACAAGTTTGTTTCTGGTCGATATTTCTATATGAAAAGGAAGTCAAATCTTGTGAGTCCTCATGAATGGGAATTGAGAAGAACACATTTTTTAAATATAGAACTGTAAAATATTTGGCCTTAGAAGGGATATTACATAACATTGTAAGAGGATTTTGACCTAAAGGAAACTCAGCTTCAACAATATTGTTTAGGGGGTAGATATCCTGAATAAATATCCATGACACCCCAGTTGATTTCTCCACTGGGCACACAGCCCTGTTATATGGGGACTCAGATGGCACCAATATTCCTTGCCTAATTAAAGCGGCAATGGTCTCAAATATACCTTCATCTGCTTCCTGGGACAAGTGATATTGCTTTGCTCATGGCAAAATTGATCCTGGTTTAAGCTTGATTTTAACTGCTGCCACTCCTTTCAATAGGCCCATGTCATATGTACTAGTGGTCCTTAAAATAAGTGTCCCTTCCTCCAAATCTTTCAGGAAAAATTACAATTTCTTTTTTACCATAGCCATAATCTGCAGTATTTTTCTGTTCTCCACTTTAATCCAATAGGTGAGATTTATTAAAAATACTAATTCATCATCAGAATAATCATCCCTATAAAGTTCTTTGTCTGTCAAGTCTGTCAACCTATAGACTTCACCAACGGCTATCACCAATGGCTATTACTGCTCTCCACCCATCATCTGTTCCATGGAAAACCACTCTTTCCTCTATGACCACTGCTGCTTCTAGCTCTAAAGGGATAATCTGTCCTTCTTCTTCATTCTTCATCCATAGGTATTTCAAAAACAAAAACTCTTCAGGTATTTTCAATATTTTACCTACCAACTTGGGTAACCACGATAATAAAAGAGTCACTCCATACAAAAATACTTCTGGATCTTAAGGGACTCCTCGTAATCCCGTCTAGCCTGTAAAAGCTAATATGAATTCTGTCACTGATAGTACTAAACACATCAGGTTTCCCTGTGGGCTGTCTTATTGTGGATATAAATTCATCCAAGTACCTGTGAAAGGATTACCTCCTACCATGTTCACACTCCCTAATTTAGGTGTGGGTTTCTGTGGTATTCCTACATTTGTGTTTCATTGTGGTACCATACCCTGTTGTTTCTGTGCTTGCTGGCTTTGTATCTGTTGTGTTTGCATAGGGATTTGCTGTGGTTGCCTTTGTGGTGATTGCATTTGTAATGGAGCTTGCTGTGTTTGCTGTGGTTGCGGCTCAGATGTCTGATTTTGCATGTGATCTTGGACATAATACTTCTGTGGTTCTATATTATCTTGTCGAGCATAGCCCATGCCCCCTCTTGGAGCTTGCCAATCTTGCTGCATGACCCCTCTATGTCTACATTTTCTGACTACATGTGCCATCCTCCCACAGTTCCAGCATTTTTGCGACTGTCCGCCATTAAATCCTCTTCCTCCCTGAGGGTTTTAAAATCCACCTCATCCTCCTCCCCTGAGTCCATGCCCTCTTCCTCTTGGACAAAAAGTATACGCAATCTGATCCACAGGGTATATATACTATATTACTTTGCTGCACTGGTCGCATCTCTTGTATGGCCACACCTTCATTTCACGTCAATACCGCTCCCCCCATGGCCGGTTTTGACAATTCTTTCTGAACTAACTTTGCTTCTTCCTGCTTTCTACTATCAGCTTTCTTTTTATTCATCGCTTGTAACAATCGGCAATGGTACACAATAGTCAATTGTATTTCTGGCCACGGCTTCGATTCCATCCATACCTGTTTCTTCATCTGCCTTTTCTACTGGCTCGGGCAGTCCCTGACATAAAATGGGGTAAAATAATGCCACTGTTTTATAACACAGTTCTCTCATCTCAATACACCATCTCTCTTGAATATCTTGAATATCTTCATCCTCACCCATCTTCCTAGGCATAATCGCACCCATTTCTGATGTATTAGTATATTGTACTCTGAACGCCCCCCATACATATGATCTGCAATTATTAAATTGCGCTCCACCATGTGTCATGTTTTGCACAGTCACACCTGCATACCCTGCTTGTGTCCAAATTTCATCATCCCTCTCTCCTAGGATAGCTGCTAGCAGGCCTTTTATGTCACCTATGGCTAACGTCATTCCTGATGTCTTTTTCTCTAACTCATGAATCCATTTTCCAGCACCTGAAGTCAAACTAGGTGATTTACCTTTCAAATTATCCTTGTTTATTTGTGGCCATAAAATATATTGTGGTCGTCCTCACCCTTTCTCTAATAATGGGAATTGTGAAATACAACAGATCTTGTGACATCCAAACAATTCACTGATATTGCCAAATCTGAGGAAGGACTAGAGCGGAAAAGAGGAACCACAATCTCTTAATTCTTATTAAAGAAGGACAAAACCTTTGGCCAAAAGTCTGGATCCAGTCACATGGCCAAAGCATCTGTGGGTCACCATTAATAAGGACGTCCTACCCAACAAATAGCACAAGTCACCTAGAAGTCTATCAGAAGTGACCAAGGTACCAAAATCACCATCACCTCCAGAGGGAGGCCCCTGCCGAAGAGAGAGATCTTCCACCAACTCGTTGCTTGGAGAAGCGACTGACCATGAGGAAGTTGGAGGCGGATGAGCGAAGAGCTCGAGAAGGAAGATATTTAGGAAGAGAGAGTTGAAGGTATTGCGGCGCAGTCCCCAGAAGGCCTTGTGGACAATGCAGAGGGTTTTGAACTTAATCCACGCAGCCACTGGGAGCCAGTGCAGAGAGTTCAGTCCTGGAGAGATACGATCTCTGAGCTTGAGGCCAAGGACAGGTCTCACAGTCCTGTTCTGGATAAGTTGCAGAGGGCAGAGAGTAGAGGCAGGCAGATTTAGATAGAGGCTGTTACAATAGTCCAGCCTAGAGAGAACCAAGGCTCTGGAGACAGTGAGCTTCTGGGGGAAGGAGAGGAAAGGAAGAATACCTCTGAGGAGGTGCAGCTGGTAGTGTGACTTCTTAGAGACGTCAGAGATGTGAGGAGAGAAGGAGAGTGTGGAGTCGAAGATGACCCAGAGGTTTTTTGCCTTGCAGGAAGAGGGCCAAGAGAGGCCGGCCAGAGAGCTGCAGGGAAGGAAGGAGTGGGTGTGCCGATGAGTAGAATATCAGTCTTACTGGCATTAAGGCAGAGGTTATTGGCGGCACACCAGAGGAGAACCATCTCCGGTTCCGGAAGCACCTCAAAACCTTCCTCTTTGCTTCTGCTTTCTCTCCCCCTCTTCCCTGCTGAATTCCTGGCTGAAAATGCACTGGTTACCTGGCCACCCTTTCTGATTTCGGGCCCAGGCCCCACCGGTTGCACACCTGCACTGCCTCCCTGGCAACCCCTGCACATGGGGACTGTTTCTGTATCCCTACAGTCCCCCTACCAGCACTTATGTCTGCACTTACCTTGCACTTGCCACTAGCTGGCCGCTTATTTATCTATTTATTCTACTATCCCATGTACTGCACTTTCCCCTCTCCCCACCTTCTCGCACTTTTCCCTTTCCCCCTTCCCATGCACTTGCGCGTTCTGAATGACACCTGGCCTAGTAAGATCGCTGTCTGTCTTTGCCTTGTTCCCCCTCCCTTGCCTCGTCGCGCCTTGAAACACTTGTGTGTAGGCGCACTATAAATGCCATATCATATCATATCCTATCATTAACAAAAGGTTTACATTCAACGACTGTAAGGGCTGATGTCAAAAGCCATGCAGGAACCAAAGTCTTCAGTGGGGAACTGTCATGACTTTAGGTGAGGGCCCCCAAAGCATCAAGCATCAAGTCTCAGTTACCACTTGGGCCACACAAGGGGATCTTTGGGCAATAGACGGCAAGATTGCGAACATGGAGAATCAAATCACCAATAGGAGCATGGCAGGAAATCTGCACGACTTTCGAAAGATCCACTGCGCCTGAGCTGAGAATGGGTATCATAATGAACTCCTGTGAGATTACTGAATTGCCTTTCACTGATTGGTCTTAAAGATAAAAAGACTATTTGCTGACAGTGCGCCTCTTCAAAGTAGATACCAGATGGCTACAGGGAGGTCAGCCCTTTTTCAGAAATCAAATATCTTGGGTCCTTTATTGTATTGCCCTACTTCCCAGCTGTGACTCCTCCTTCACCTGGGAATAAAGGGTGTTCCATGCAATGAATGGCGCGGTCATCGTCCAAATCCAAAGGATCTCCATAGGCAGAAATGTGTTGTTGATGCCCCAGACCTTTATGCACCATTAGTGTTTTTTAAGTGTAGCTGATCTGGGCATGACTAGGTAAAGCAGGGGGCTACTTCATTCTGCTAAGTGATTACATAGTCACCGTTTATTGATAAATTCACTAGAGCTGCAGTAATTTTAAATGTGTTTTTTGATCTGAAGTCCATAAGAGTGGACATGCCTGAATGCTTATGAACTGGGATGAGGAAGAGGGATGGAATGATAATGCCTAGCATACTTCGCAGTAATCCGCCTTTCTTCTAGACGTATATTTTATCATCACAGTCCTTACATCTCACATGCTGATTGGTCCCTAAGATGTTGAGCTATACAAGAGGATTCTGTGGGTCAGGAGGAGTTATATAACCGCAAAGGGTGGGGATTTGAATGATTATTTTGAAAGTGTCCCTGCTGGGTGTGTGGGGTAAACTGTGTTTTAAGAACTGTGAGAAGGAAGTGTAGGACTAGAAGTAATGCGGATTACTGATAAGTGATCTAGGAAATCCGCCATGCTTTGCACCACCTGATAAAGCTGAACATTTGAATTTAGATGCATTTGAGAGTAGCCACTACATTGAATTTAGCTGTATTTTGTAGAGTAGCCACTGTATTTAATCTAGATGCATTTTGAGAGTAGCCACAGTAATGAATTCAGAAGCATTTAGAGAGTAGCCACTGCATTGTACTTAGCTGAACTCTGAGGGTAGCCACTGTATTGACTTTAGATACACTTTTAGAGTAGCCACTGTATCGAACTTAAGCACTACTGACCATCCCTGCTCCTCGCTCCTCTCCCACATACCTCCCACGTACCACCCATGCTCACATGGGCTAGCCTTACTATACACAAACTCACAAGCCACACATCACCCACAAGTACAAAGTGCCACAAACAACATACAACCCAAACACTCAACGTTGCGCCTCTGGACACAAAACCCCAGTCCACACCCAGAAATCCAACAAGCACAGACACCAGTTTCTCCTGGTTCTCAAGCACCAACAGAAGAGCACAACCTCTACCCTGTCGCTCTTCCCTCACTAACCAACCACACCCCACCCTACCCCACCCACTTTCTTACAGAGCCACGCGAGCACCTGGAGACCATGAAAATAGTATAAGTCAACATAACATAACATATACTGTAAGGGTTAACCAACAGCAGAGAAACGTGTTCTGGTGTAGCAGATTAACCTTCATTGCAGGCGAGCACAATGGCGGGTATATTTCCCATGGTCCGAGCAAGCTTGCTCATTGCTAAGTCATTATTCCGTGGCATCAGTACAGAGGATATAGGACAGCGGGATACAATTACAAGGGAACGGACTGTGCAACATTTCTGCATCTAATTTCCCCTAGGATCTCTCGTCTAATTTGAGAAAGTGGGGCCTACAGCCCAAAAGTAGGATAGATAGCCTTTGGGAAGCCAATCACTGCTTTCATTGGGCTACTCTCAATCCATGCACCTAAGGGATCCTAGTCTGTGATACAGCAATCTGAACAGGGTTAACACAGATGTGATATGTGTTTTTTGTAGCTGTACTCAACATCTGTCACAGTTTGGAGGCACGTGCTGAATAGTAGCAGTGTCGGAGAAACCACTGTCAACCTTGTTACCTGCATGCAGAGAGGAAAGCCCCCATCTTGACCCCATGTGCACCTTCAGTGAGGACAGACTAAATCCCGCCCTAGAAGCAGCCTCCTCCTGAACATCAAGAACATTAAATTGCCCTGTCTCACCACTGAAATCGTTGGTTATGTTCAGGTGGTCAAGCCAAGAGCGCTCTTTGGTGGGCAAAGTCTCTGCTTTATAAGTTCCATCGATACAACATACCATTTCATAACACAGCATAAGCTAATGTAACATAACATGATACACATGATACATATTTTACAGACTCCTGTAGCATTCCATGATTAATATATGAAATGGCAATGATGGATAACATTTCCCTCCTGCATGCAGGACCATGCTCCAGTAAATGTTAGATCTTTCCCAGGGGTCAAGTCCTAAACATATAAGTGTGGGGACTCATCAACAAACGAAATGGGATGTGACATCATCAGAAATTAGCATATCAAGATGAAATATGCACATTTATTTAAATTGGCTTTGTATAACCACCCAAATTGCACAGGACGAATGGCATTTTCTTTTCATAAAATAAACACACACACAAAACCAAGAAAGGATATTTTCTTCTAATGGTGTTTTTGAATATGTTAAAAGGTGTACATGTAATAAACTCCAAGAACCAATACAAATGTTTTCCCTGGAACATGCAGACATTTCACCTTTAGTTGTTTGTTACTTTTCATCCGGTTATATAGTGCAGTGGTGAAGTGTCCGGCTGGCCTACCTGGCGACTGTGGTTCCATTGCTGAGGTCGGCATAAATTCATGGAAGACTTTCAATGTTTCTCATTTTAGCTGGGGGGACTGAGTCCACCCTCTGAAGAAAGTGGGTGGACTCTGTCCACCCACGTGTACCCTCGACTTTAGCCCTGGTCTTCCTTTTAAGAAGGACCCGGGCTATGAATCTGTACTCATCCAGATCCGGCAAGAGGGCATCCTTCTTGCACAAGATGAAAGTTGCCTGGAACATGAGCACTGCTGTGTGGTGCCCTCACACAGACCTGTCTCTGTGAAGTTCCCCGGCTCTCCAGGATATTTTTCAAAAATGATAAAAGAGAAATTGTCTCCTCGTTATGGGACTCTCTTGGGTTATGTCTACTGGGTCCTGCAAGGTTTAGACAGGAACTTGGAAGGACCTCGTATGAAAAAAACGGTAAATGTACGAAATGAGATGCTTATAAATAAATTCAAAAGGCAATTCTCAGTCAATTTTGCTGTATTGTGTAAAGTGGTTCTACAAGAAATACCGTGGTTTTAAGAACACAGGCAGAAATTAAACAGCTGAGTCCATCTCCAGGGAAAGCATTCTGCCTCTAGATTGAGTGCTCATCCTCAAATGTGAACCTGCTTTGGATAACGGAGCTGGATCTTAGTTAGAGGTCTCAGTGAAGGCATCATTGTGTGAGCTGATACTTCTCCAGGGAGTATGTTGCAGGGGCGTGGCATACACAATTACACTCGTGAGTTATGCCTGGAAGCCTGTTCAAGAGGGATATGAAACTGTTTATCAGCAGATTATATATGTAGGAATGGTCGAATCTTTAAAGAATTTGGTTAATAATGCCTCTTTGCAGCTTTAAAGGTCTTGTAGTTTCTCACGATTAAGTGCCCTTTTTTTGGTCATCGGGTCACTGAATCATGTGTGACATCAGGCACTCACTTATGTGTTCCAGGGCCAGAACTCCAAGTAGATCAAGGTGCATGTACCTCACGATGTAAAGGTCTACACTCTCAAACCCGCTCCAGAGTGGCACCCATCTTCTACCAAGACTTCAAAGACCCCGCGCATGTGTTTGTGGGCTTGCATGCTCACAATGTAAAAGTCTACACACCCAAATCCGCTCCAGAGTGGGACCCATCTCCTAAAAAGACTTCAAAGACCCCGCGCATGTGTTTGTGGGCCTGCATGCTCACGATGTAAAAGTCTACACACCCAAATCCGCTCCAGAGTGGGACCCATCTCCTAAAAAGACTTCAAAGACCCCGCGCATGTGTTTGTGGGCTTGCATGCTCACAATGTAAAAGTCTACACCCCCAGACACGCTCCAGAGTGGCACCCATCTTCTAACAAGACTTCAAGGCTTGCCCCTTGCATGTGTTTGTGGGCTTGCATGCTCACAATGTAAAAGTCTACACACCCAAACCCGCTCCAGAGTGGCACCCATCTTCTAACAAGACTTCAAAGACCCTGCGCATGTGTTTGTGGGCTTGCATGCTCACGATGTAAAAGTCTACAAGCCCAAACCCGCTCCAGAGTGGGACCCATCTTCTAACAAGACTTCAAGGCTTGCCCCACGCATGTGTTTGTGGGCTTGCATGCTCACAATGTAAAAGTCTGCACACCCAAATCCGCTCCAGAGTGGGACCCATCTCCTAAAAAGACTTCAAAGAACCCGCGCATGTGTTTGTGGGCTTGCATGCTCACAATGTAAAAGTCTACACACCCAAATCCGCTCCAGAGTGGCACCCATCTTCTAACAAGACTTCAAAGACCCTGCGCATGTGTTTGTGGGCTTGCATGCTCACGATGTAAAAGTTTACATGCCCAAACCCGCTCCAGAGTGGGACCCATCTTCTAACAAGACTTCAAGGCTTGCCCCTTGCATGTGTTTGTGGGCTTGCATGCTCACAATGTAAAAGTCTACACACCCAAACCCGCTCCAGAGTGGCACCCATCTTCTAACAAGACTTCAAAGATCCTGCGCATGTGTTTGTGGGCTTGCATGCTCACGATGTAAAAGTCTACATGCCCAAACCCGCTCCACAGTGGGACCCATCTTCTAACAAGACTTCAAGGCTTGCCCCACGCATGTGTTTGTGGGCTTGCATGCTCACGATGTAAACATCTACATGCCCAAACCCGCTCCAGAGTGGGACCCATCTTCTAACAAGACTTCAAGGAGGGCCCCACGCATGTGTTTGTGGGCTTGCATGCTCACGATGTAAAAGTCTACACGCCCAAACCCGCTCCAGAGTGGCACCCATCTTCTAACAAGACTTCAAAGACCCCACGCATGTGTTTGTGGGCTTGCATGCTCACAATGTAAAAGTCTACACACCCAAATCCGCTCCAGAGTGGGACCCATCTTCTAACAAGACTTCAAAGACCCAGCGCATGTGTTTGTGGGCTTGCATGCTCACAATGTAAAAGTCTACACCCCCAGACACGCTCCAGAGTGGCACCCATCTTCTAACAAGACTTCAAGGCTTGCCCCTTACATGTGTTTGTGGGCTTGCATGCTCACAATGTAAAAGTCTACACACCCAAACCCGCTCCAGAGTGGCACCCATCTTCTAACAAGACTTCAAAGACCCTGCGCATGTGTTTGTGGGCTTGCATGCTCACGATGTAGAAGTCTACATGCCCAAACCCGCTCCAGCGTGGGACCCATCTTCTAACAAGACTTCAAGGCTTGCCCCACGCATGTGTTTGTGGGCTTGCATGCTCACGATGTAAAAGTCTACATGCCCAAACCTGCTCCAGAGTGGGACCCATCTTCTAACAAGACTTCAAGGAGGGCCCCACGCATGTGTTTGTGGGCTTGCATGCTCACGATGTAAAAGACTACATGCCCAAACCCGCTCCAGAGTGGGACCCATCTTCTAACAAGACTTCAAGGCTTGCCCCACGAATCTGTTTGTGGGCTTGCATGCTCACGATGTAAAAGTCTACATGCCCAAACCCGCTCCAGAGTGGGACCCATCTTCTAAAAAGACTTCAAGGCTTGCCCCACGCATCCGCTCCAGAGTGGGACCCATCTTCTAAAAAGACTTCAAGATTTGCCCCTTGCATGTGTTTGTGGGCTTGCATTTTCACGATGTAAAAGTCTACATGCCCAAACCCGCTCCAGAGTGGGACCCATCTTCTAACAAGACTTCAAGGCTTGCCCCATGCATGTGTTTGTGGGCTTGCATGCGTGCAAGTGCGTATCTGGAGAAAACAAATTGGAAAACAGAGCTTCACAATTGATTTATAAAACAGGGCATATCACGCCAATACAATCACTGAATATTTAAAATGGTGGCATTTGAACCTATGGCTTTGTAGTAGTCGTGTGGTTGGCAGTGAATGTTTCTGTGGCAGGATCTCGGGAGGATAGCTCAGGGGCAATGGTCTCGCCTTTGAAGCAAGACGACAAGGAGCAACACAGGTTCGATCCTGGGGACCGCACTTAGAAACCTCTGGGTGTTAAGCGCATTATAAATAACCAATTCTATCATATAAATCATATCACATTGGGAAAGAAAGGTGTAAACGTATCAGGCTGCATGAATGAAAGAAAGCTACTCACGCTGGTGGGCTGTCCCCACAGAATTTCCCAATTCGTTTGGCATCATTGATTTCCCCACCATTAAACACTGCCACATAATCGTATCTGCAGTAGTTATCTCTTTCCACATCAAACTTCTCAAACTGTACCTCAATCACCTGCAACAAAAAAAGCACAAGTGTCTCAGAGAGTTTCTGTTAAATTTGTCTTTAGGACAAGGTTGTGCAACTTACTGACTGTCTACAGATTCCCTGAGATCGGAACAAGTTGCTTTCTTTTAAATTAAGAAGCTACTTTTAAATCAGAGCATCCCACCATGAAGTCAAATCACCAACATTTGCATTTGAAAACAAAACATGTATGTAGAACAGAGCACCATATCAACAAGGCAACATTTGCTTCTGGGTTGCTGGGCCTGGTGCATGGTGCTGCATAGACACCCTTTGCGATTGGTCTGCAGTTGCTTCTTGTCAATGTTAGGATGAATAGAAACATGGACAATAACACCGACTCTAATGTGCTGTGGAACAATTTCACTCTACAAATATTTCGTATCTGTACTATATCCCTCTGCAGGGCTTCCAACCCCAGAATCAATGCCCGGGCAGAGGTCTTGATATGCAGATTCTTACTGAGACACTCTCACTTTTTCCTGGGAGACCTAATGATATCCTATATAATGTTATGGGCATTCAGAGGCTTTAATGCTTGTGAATACCTCATGGGTCCAGGTGATTCAGTTTTGGTAGCAGTGTCTGCCGCGGGTGGAGTGGTGGGCATTCTCATGTAACATGACACAGTAGTAAAAATAGCAACCATTAGATCTCTGTATCAGAGCCATATTCCGGCTGTTTCCTTTAAAGGGGAATATCTGACACTTGTCTCTTCAATACAATCTCAGACGTTCACCTCCTCACTGAACTCAATCAGCACCAAGAGGTTTCTTGGAAGTGTTAGTGCATTCCTTGAAATGATTGGACATACCATCTATCTCTGGGGGCAATTGACGAGGTTTGATGCTATGTCTGGGCAGTACAATAAAGATACTTGTTCCTGCATTCTGAGGCCTCTGTATGTCAGGGTCAGGCTCTGGATGGATCCAATTAGATGCTTCCAAACATCGAAATAAAAATGGATGCCTTTTTCCCTGCAGTCCCTGAGTCCTAGGCATACAGGGTTGGATAGTGGACCATCATAGGAAAGTCTCAGAAAAGGGGAAGAATCTCCTGCCATTGAAACATCTCCTAGCTGGCCTGAAGCACATTAGGATGTCACCCACTGGCAGTGCAGCAACATTGAGAACAAAAGAGAGCAGTGTTTAGGAATCAATTCCCATCCAATAATGAGCAGAGACCAGGGCAGATCAATGACCACTTTGGAAAAGAAGCCTACAATAATGAATATCCAACACCCACACCGGAAATGAGAGCAATACTATGGCAGGCAATCTGTAATTTTAAAGTCCTCCTACACTCTAACAACTGGCAATAAGGAACATGGCCAATGATGCCACCACCTTCAGAAACCAAACTCCACTGCTCTGGTCCTATATCCTGTGGTGATATTACACCTGGTGCACCAGGACTACAGCTGACCCAGACACCCAACCATGTAACACTGACCGCCAAAACCCTGGTCGCCTCACAAGACCTACTGCCATGCTACTGTACTTTACAGTAAAAGCCCCCCTTCTCTGTCCCCTAGAATCCAAGGCTTATTTGCCAACTGTTAATAAAAGCAACCAATCAATATGGGGAAAGACCAAACGAAGTGGGTACCTATGATTTTTCACTTCCAGTGTAGTATTTCCATTTTATTTATTTATTTTAAGTTGAGATTTATTTATGGTGCACCTTGTTGCAATGAAGCCTCAAGTTGCCTGGCAAGATGGTAAGCATGGTAGTGAAAGGAGAGTCTTAGTACACTCAGGGAAACAGCAAAGTCTGACTGCATTAAAAGTAGTACAAGTCAGTGATGTCTCAGAGGTGCCCAAGGAAAGAGTTTCAGAAAAGTGCACCTTGGCCTGCAAATCTTCTGCCACCCATTGTGGAGAACATGTAGGGGTAGTCCAGCATATTTCTGTTCAACAACCAGAGGAGATTTGTGTGAGGAGATCAAGTTAGACATATAATTTGCGGTGTTTCTATGTAGGACTTTGTGGGTGAGAACTAGAGATTTTAATTTTCATTTCCCTCTAATAGGGAGGTGATTGGAGGATATGTTGTATAGGAGCAAAGCATTTGATGTTGGTGATCTGTCTTGCAGTAGAAGTCTGAAAAATGTGTAGGAGCTTTGATAGAAGAGGTGTTTTCTTCTTCCAAGGTGGTGTTGCAATACTTTAATTTCGTGGTATTGAGTACGTGGATTACTGGCCCTAGATTGGTGAGGGAGAGGAAAGGTTTTACGTTACAGACTGTCTTCAAAGTTAAGTAGCTATAAGAGAGCATATCCTTGTACTAGAAAGAGGGGCCCAAAGTCACTCAGAGGCATTTGGCCTTAACTGCTTTGAAGATGTTGGTCCTAGATATCAAATATAACTCTGAGAAATGTGAGCATCACAAATATAGGCAACTTCATACTCCTTACGGCCTTCCTGTAAAATCTCAATGGCAGGAGAACTAAGTCCCAAACAAAGAAATCACAGGGCAAAGGTTTCACTGGCGATACATGAACAATAGGATCGTCCTTGCCATTAAAGGCCAAACCAGGGCTTAGTACTTTTGGGTTGATAATACTGCACTCAACCACCAACATATGAAAACTGAGGACCTAATGACACTGGTAAGGATGGAGCTCGAAGGAGCCATGAGGAGTACCAAACATTGCCCCCCACAGAATACCCTGCTGCTATACTTGACAACTGATCAGCTCTCCTTTCAGCCACATAATGGAAGCAACCAAATTGCAAATCTGCTGTGCTGAAATTGCTCCATGAAAAAGAATATGAAGTAGGAACCGCACTGTGCAATGTGTGGAAAAATAGCAAATGCATGCCATAAAATGGGTTGCTAACTGTACCAAATCACTATAGGCAAATTCTGTTGAGGCAAGGACAACCCTACAGTTTGAAGAGTAGCATTTTCAAAGCAACAGAAATAATTGACCAGAGACTGATTCTTCCCCTCTGTCTGCCATTAGTTTGAGGATGGTAGACAGAGGAAAGGGAACAGTCTCTACACGCAAAGTCTTACAAACAGTGCTTCCAAATGTATAGAGCAACTGCCATTCATTAAAATGAGGTTCCAATAAAGACCATTGACTTAAAAAACAAAAAACCCTTGGGCCAGTTGAAATCTGGTAAGAGGCTCCTCCAATGCCTCAAAATAGCCAACTTGGACAAACGGTTCACTATCACCATTATCACTGTAACCCCCCTCAGAAAATGACTAGGTAATGATATAATCTGTGACTAGAGCACCACAGTCCTGGTGTAAATAACTCTATATGTAAATGATGGGAAGACTCACTCTTGGCAAAAATGAGCAATAACTCACATTCTCCACTAGAGATGGCAATCCAAGTGGCCTTCAAACTAACTCTAGGATTGGAGAGGTTTCTTTGCATGCACAGTAACATGGCAAAATCTAAGTGCTTTAAATGGTAGTTTTTAACTAGGTACCAACAAGGTCTGACCTCAGAACTATAGCCCATGCTTCTTCACAAAATCTTGCTTCGAAGGGACTGAAAATATAACTGCTACTTCACTCCTTAACACAACCCGTATTTTATCAAAATATGTACGCGCTACACCAACAACTTGCTCAAGAGCACTTATTATTTGGATTTAAGCCACCAAGATGATTGCAGTGACAATACAGGTAACAAACAAATTATATTGAACAAAAATGTATGCTCAGCATGTTTGATGATTACTTGGATGCTGTACTTGCCATTAAACTTACCTATTATGAGGACCAATTCAGATCCCGGCACTTATCAACAATTTCCTTCCATCAGTGTACACTTCCTTCTTGTGAAGCTCGCGTGGAGGAAAGGGCGCGCTGTTAACTGCTGTTCGGCTGGGCTCCTTAACTTACCTTCTGTGACCTTCTGAGACTGAATTGCTGTTACCGCTCCGAGTCGCGTAAGTCTATCAGTGTCAATCAGCTGACAGCAGTTGAGGAGAGCGGGACGCGAGAGCCGACTCATTTGCATCCTCATGTGACTCGTGTCACGTGCCATCTGGAAGACACGCCCCCTGATCAGTCCATTTAAGCATAAAAGCGTGACCCTTGCGGCATGAAGCCCGCGTGGAGGAAAGGGCGCACTGTTAACTGCTGTTTACGGCTGGAGTCGGCGTGAACGTCTGGTAAGTGTTTAAACCTAAAACCTATTTATTAAATTGCTAGAAATCGCAATTGTCTGCTCAACCACTACCACTACTAGTTAAAGATGGATATTGTAAAACCTCGTACAAAACTTTAAGAGAAACTAGAAGAATCTGTAGCTTTGAGGAATAGAGTTACAACACACGTCAATATCAAACCTCTGTCAATCACTTCACTTATGGAAGAGAAGGCTAGATCAGTTAAAAATAAAGTGAATATTGCACAGAAAAAAGAGACAAAAGATAACATTTGTGAACTAACACTAAAGACACCGGTTTCTACGGATGATAACATGGATGACCAGATACATTCTACAGTCGGAAGTACTATAGAACTGACAAGCATACTACCAACTGAAACTGCAACCCAAGAGAAGTTACCAGATGCTGATACTGTATCAGTTACAGTGTCATCAAGCCAAGGAAATGTTAAAAGCAATAAATTACAAAAAACAAGATCTGAAGACTCCTGTTTTACACCATCATTGCAGGAGAGAGCAAGGATTGCAAACAACATTGGCAGTCAACATACCGTCCAACCAACTCCATCTGTGACAATAATATGCAGTCTCTACCTATCAGGATAGCACGGCTGTCGCTTGACATTACTGAGATAGATGCAATAATGGACTCTAAAGAGAAAAGACATGAAGTATTCAATGGAGTCCGTCCAACTGCCCTTACTAATCAAATAAACACTTTTACGCCGATAGTTCACAAACAAAGTTATATAACAGCAAAAACATGCATGGAAAAATCAAATAACCATGTAACGAACCAAAGAACGGAGACCCCTGAATCTTTATCCATAAGTACTCACTCCGACCTGACGAGGGACTTGCCTAAATATCCACTGAGATTACCTACCACGATGTTAGATTTGTAAAATACCTTGGGCCTCATTACACAGTAGGCGCTAAGGGTTTACCGGTACCGGTATTTTACTGGTACCGGTAAACCCTTACCGCCTTAATACGAGGTCCCTTTGCGGGTTGGGGAATTTAACGCCTGCTTTTTGCAGGCATTAAAAACCAACCCGCAAAGGGACCAGGGAGCTACTTACGGTACCGCAATTTGCGGTGCCGTAGTTAGCACCTTCCCCATTCCCATTATGCCCTATGGGGCAAAAATGGGAATGGGGAAGGGCAATGGGGGAAGGGGGAATTACCGCCCCACCAACCTTGGAATAGGGCGGTAATTGCCCTTTCCACCAAGGCGGTGCCGATATTTTACCGGCATGGACCAAGGTGCTAATAGCACCTTGGTCAACCGCCATCCGTGTAATGAGGCCCCTTGATTGCAGTACTATCAACTGCAATGATTCCATTTCTGAAAATTCAGGAATCCATGGTTGACGCTACAAAAGATCAAGCAACGCTTTTAGCGATGATCATAGCGAAACAAACTCAGTTCGAATCATTCACAAACGCCATATAAGAGCGAATGAAATATGAGGCAGAAATGTCTAGGACATGGCAATCACGGTTAGCGGACATGGCAAGAGTGGACCACATAGATAAACAAAATTTAATGGAAACAGTGTCAACCATAACAAAAAAAAATGAATAGATGAAAAAGCGAAAAAACAATCACATATGACACCTCAACTACAAGCAACAACGCAAGAAACTCAAACTGAGGGAAAAAGTTACGCCAACAGTACTAACATCGACCAGACAACACAGTATGAAATGCAACCTTTTATGATTGATACAAATAATCCCTTACTGCCGATAATTCAAGGCACTAATGAACCACCAATGTGCACACCATTCGATATATTTGACCTTTCCAAACGAGGAACGGCAGGACAAGATACTCTGAACAAAGCAACTCACAAAAAAGCGATTAAGAAATCGCAAATGGGATCTCGCGCGTTCCTGAGAAAAATTCAAAGTGTGCAAAAATCACTAGGCGACAAACCACAGCCAACTAATCAACGCAGTGCAGCCAAGCACATAGTGCAAAAAGTTCTAAATTCTAATCCGGTTATAGTAAAAAATTCCGAAATCAACACCACAATTTGCTAAACAAGTATTATTAGAACCATTGGACGTGCTGATAGCTGAAATCAACTATGACGCTACAAATTTGACAACAAGTCAGGTCCCAGCACCAGAGACTCTGACAATTGAGGATTCCTCGGAAGACAATTCATTCACCATAAACTCTCAAGATGAGGCATTGATTGTTATTGATGATTGCTACGGTACATCTTTGGTTACTTCAACAAACACCCAAGACTCGGACGAACAACTGAATAACATATCCCTCATATACTCATTGGTATTAAATGATGAAACATGGTTATCCGCAGAAAGGCAGAAGAGTGCAAAAAAAAGTGGCAGACCGATGTCTTGTGGAAGTCCTCCTATTACGAGACCTATGTTTCAGAATCCCTTGAGTACTACGCATGCTCATAGACTAGCATTGTTTCAATTGACGCCAACTACAGAAGCGCCGGTGATGCTCAATAGATCTAACACTCTACGCTTACTTAAAGCTATCCCGCAACTTAGAGAAATTGGAACGGACGACATTGAAGTAATCATCTTCCCGAACAAGAATCACATGGAAGAAGCTCACATTGATTTCTATACAGAAGAAATCATGCAGCGAGTTCTAGCGGCAAACCATCAACTTAAGAAACTTGGATTTAAAGCAGAAGAAATCTTTGTAACCAGAATGATGGCTGAAAAAAAATCTAGGAACATTGCATTACTTGACCAAAATAAAAATAACAACAAAAGGAATGAGACAAAAGGAAATAAAAATTGGAGCGACCACATACGTACTTCCAACCAAAAAAACGATGCTGAAAGAGATAATCAAAACCGAGGACCTAGGAAAACATACCTATAACAATCAAAGGACAAAACAACTGACACAAACAAAATATCCTTAACATCATGGAACACAAGGGGTTATAAACATCTTCTGGAAAGCCCTTCTATAACTCTAGCAGAATCAGAAATAATCTGGCTACAAGAACTTTGGCTGACCGAAGAGGTCCTTTGCGATGGATACATAACCTGGTTGAATCCCACAATACCCTCGAGTATAGGCAGACCGGCATCAGGAATGTTAATCCTAATGAAAATCAATGATATGTGGTCAATAATAGCAAGAAAGAACATCAATTCTTGGTCTCAATACATTACTATCAGTATGCCAGCCTATAATTCAGCATATAACGACAACAGTGTGACACAGTGTTTGGAGAATAGATGTATTTCAATCTTTAACATTTATTGGAACCCTACTGCGATCAGTGACAACAAATTAATAGACTCCATATGTGAGGAAATTGACTACATCCCGCGATCCAACAGTGGAAATAAATTCATCATAGCAGGTGATTTCAACATCCATCTATTTAATAAAGAAGGCAATAAATATACTCAAGAAATGTCAACTCGTGCAATGAAATGGATGAAGGAAATAAGAATTTGTAATATCTCTTTAGCCGAGCAACCCACGAACGCTAAGGGATTACCATATTCGACCTGGACATGTAAAACCTCCACTTCAATAATTACAGAAATGAATAATTGCAACCAACAACATACCACACTGTGCAAGCGACCACCATCAAATCTCAATTTCATGGAGTGCTCAAAAAACTATCGCTGAGCAAATAAACTTACCAGAACTTGAAGTATCGAATGGGCTGAATAAGTTAAGAATCTGAAGCCATCAAGTCCCTCAATTACTTTCTACATTTCAAGAAGCCCCCCTGAAAGACCAGGAAAAGTTGAACTATGGATGGATTCTAGAAAAATACAAACAACCTCAAGTAAAATCTATGAATAACGCTAAGACTTCTCATGGCCATCAATATAATCCAGAAATCAAGCAAAAAAAACAAGATCATCAAAAGAGACTACAGCAATTGAAAAAAAAAGAAAGAACCTGACTTTGAAAACCAAATAAAAAAAGAAAAACAAAAATATTCTAATTTTCTAAAAGCAAACAAGGCTATGATGAAACAACACGATTCTGAAGCAATTTTGAGGGCTCTACAAAACAAAAATACGAGAAATCTGTGGTCAATGATGAATGACAATTCAAACCAACAAACTTTGATACAAGAAGTGGAGTCTCACATGTGGGTTAAGCATTTCCTGGAAGTGTATGATACCAAAACAGCAAACTTGCCAAAAACTACAGAAAACGATAAGTGTATTTGGAATTTCAATTGGGATGTGGATGACATACCAAACAAAATCAAAGCCCTGAATCCATCCCGAGCACCAGGCCCGGATGGGCTATCAAATGCAATTCTTAAAGCAACACTGGAAGAATGGGCAAAATTCTTCTTTCATCTATTGCATCTCATAGAAAAAAGAAAAGAAATCCCTTACACCTGGACAGTTGCGATTCTGATCCCTATTTACAAGACAGGAGACTGAAAGAATCCAAGTAATTATAGACAATATCCCTTCTAGATCCGCTGGGAAAACTTTTTGCAAGCTACCTACAAAAACAACTGAACAACTGGGCAGCAAATAACGAAAAACAAGCAAAAACACAAACAGGTTTTGTGACAAAGATTGGAACCAATGTAAACCTATTGCTACTGAATATGATAAAAGCGGAAGCAATCATAAGAAACCAACAAGTGTATGCCCTTTTCATAGACTTGAAAATGGTGTTTGACTCCGTAAACAGACATAAGCTCTTGGGGAAACTAACAGCATGGGGTTGCCCTACTTGCATCCTAAATCCAATAATTCAATTATACTCAAACACATCTGTTCGAGTTCGCCTAATAAATGATGGTATGGTCACACAATCCATTCCTACTTGGAATGGGTTGAAACAAGGATGTCCTTTAGCCGCTTGTTTATATAACTTGTATACCAACGATTTTGAGGAACAAATACAAAATCCTAAAGCAAATTCTCCGAAGATTAATAGTGAATCAATCCAAACACTAATCTATGCTGACAATATCATCATATTAGACAAAACCACAAAAGGCCTACAAGAAACCTTGGATAAAGCACAAGTGTACATGTGTACAAATGACCTGCAAATTAACACGTGCAAAACAAAGGTTATGAAACTTTTTACTCAGAACCGGAAAACCCAACATCCCATAAAAATTCTGCTTGAAAACCAAGAAATATCTGCAACAAAG
Source organism: Ambystoma mexicanum (assembly GCF_040938575.1). Taxonomy (NCBI): domain Eukaryota; kingdom Metazoa; phylum Chordata; class Amphibia; order Caudata; family Ambystomatidae; genus Ambystoma; species Ambystoma mexicanum. The sequence goes on along the minus strand of NC_090932.1, from coordinate 676,883,844 downwards.
ACAATAAAATATCTGGGTGCTCTGATTAATCCCTCAAACAACGAAAAAGAATGGTAAGAACATATCGAAGGAAAGGCAAGATCCCTGGCTAGACAAGGAAGGTTTTTTCACTTAAAATACGGAACATATTCAGTAAAGGCTACAACCCTATTATACAGGCAAAAGATAGTTCCAATAATAACCTATGCCAGCGAAACTTTAATCAACCAGAAGGCTATCAATTGGTCTTATCTAGAAGGGCTATATTGGAGGAAAACACTAGCTCTCCCAAAATTGTTTCCCATTGCAAGGATCCGATTTGAACTGGGTTTACAGTCTATCGACTCTATAGTTTTATGGAAGCAGATGGACCTGTATAGAAAAATAATTTCGGATGACAAGATTCCATCATTAGAAATACTAAAAATAAAAGAACAAGCTCTTCAAACGGCAGCTCTTTCGTAATCGACAATAAAAAGAAAAATGCAACTTGAAGAAATATCAGAAGAAATGTTGACAAAGAGACCTCAGCAGGCGAAACGAAAACAAAAAAACAGCGATTGGATAAAAACTGTAGAGATCCAAACAACTTACAAACGTTATCTTAAATGCGATATGAGGTAAGAGCTCTAAATGAACGACCTCACTATCTAAGTCAATTTCCGGACAGAATGATTTGTGATTTGTTTCTAAGATTTCGGCTAAACATATTACCAACCAGAGACTATCGAGCAATGATAGACAAAACTGATACTGTTTCCCCGGATTGTAGATTTTGCAAAGAAGTGCAAACAACAGAAACTTTATTCCATCTGATCATGGTGTGTCCTGCGCTGAAAGAAAAAAGAGAACTATTCAGAGATTCTTTTTTAATCTCTAAAAAAGCAAAGACGACCGAAGAAAGATGGGCTAATCTTCTACAAGGAAACGATCAGTGGCTTATTATTACAGTGATTAAATTCTGGATTGAGATTACAAAAGAGTCGTAAGGGACCGAAACAAATGAATTGTTTAAAAAATGAAACTGAGAGAGTATTCTAAATGAAAAGTTTGTAAAATCAAACAAAACATTTTAATTAAAAACATTTTTTTTTAAAAACTTCCTTCTTAGCCTACCATTTAATCAGTGCTATACCAAAAGGCGTCATTATTACCCTATTTAATGGTACTCAGGTATTCATACTGGGAAGGATAAATGGCTGGTTGGGTCCTGCTGAGATTCGTACTTGTTAAGCGCAGACTCACACCAATTGTGAGGAGTGCTGATAGATATTGAACTATGCTCACATCTATTAATCAGAACATCCTCAAACCTCTGGGAAGAAAAATGAGTCTGAGTGAGCGGTGAGAGGACAGAGAATTGATCTTGTACCCACAAAGTAAATATGCATGATTTTCAAAGTGGAGGTCTCGAGAGAAATGGCACTCTCGATTGTGAATATGTCCCGAACTCAAATCATTCCTAAAATGCAACAAAGAGAAGTTCTGGAATCTGTTAATTGCACCCACTAAATTCAATTTGGAGTTCACATAGCAATATGTACAACATTCCCTAACGCAGAAAAACAAGATATCAACATGTGGGGTCAATGTAAGGTGGGAATATAATGCTTGGGATGGGCCTAAACAAAATGTTCTTACTTTTAAACGCATGCAAGAAGAGGGCCTTTTCCAAAAAACAACTACATTCAATAATGTCTAATGTCGACATGCACATGTTTCAACCATCAAGACTCATCATAGCGCAAGTGGCTTTATCAGGATGGACCGCTTTTGTCGGGCGGGTGTGGCAGGGGACGTCCCCGGAATGCGAAAGCGGGGATTACAAAACTGAGCTTGTCAAAAGTGGTCTGCAGAAGAATACTGTCAATGCTTTTCTGGCTTTTTCAAATAGCCCTTCTTAAAGGGATGCTCCACAAGATCACCAAAATGCCTCGGATGCTCCAATACAAAAGATGAGTAGATCTAAGGATACAATCATGAACTGCTTTAAAATATCAAAACATAATCAAATCCATGAATCTCTGGAACACTGTGTGATTAATGTATTGCCTTATTCTCGTCACCAGGGTCCAATACTAAGGTTTTCTTAGTGAGAGTTAGATTGAAACATGCGTCTGCTATGTCAATTTACATGAAAATCCTCTGCAAAGATCCACTTTTCTTTCCCTAAGACGCGATATATCTCTGCAAAAGAAATTGTAGGCCATGGCCCTATCTTTACGGTACAATAATGCTCCTGAGGAGATGAGTATATTTAACGTGTTGGTTTCTGGAAAAAATCAAAAAATCTGTGCTACTGATTAAGAATAATAAATGGATTGCTGATAATTGTTGGCTGGATCCTTAGTAACCAGCCACATCAAAAATGTTTGCTTCAGAAAAAGGTATGTTTATGCCTATAAAGATCACTTTGGAAAATGACTATCATTTGGGACGGGACCACGCCTGATTTACTTATGCATTTTCACTTCGGAAAATAGCATAGCCGGTTCAAAAAGGAAAAAGGGATGGCTTTGAAAGCTGCTCACAGCAATTTATAGGGGGTATGATGAAATCTAAGCTTTGCCAGCCACCACTCTGTGGATTTGCAAAGATGCCCTAAGTGGCAGGAGGATGCTCAGACATGGCTCCAGAGGTTGCTGGGCTTAGAGTCTTAAGCTTCAGCTCACTGATGAAGGCTGACAAGACTTAAACATGTCTGCCGTTGCTTGTGTTCTCTTGTAGAAGGGATGTGACCTTTAGTTCAGCTGGACTCCCTTTTTTGGTATGGGACCAAGACTCATTTGCAAATGGTTTTTCCCCTTTTGTAGCCGCAAGGCAGCCTGAAAAAAGAATGGTTCGGAAACTGCATACATCATTTGCCGGTGGCAATAATTAATTAAACACTTTTCCAGTATCACTCTTTAGTGTTTCAAAATCCAACAGGAAACAAATGGAAGAAGAGCAGCAGTGTGTACCAGCTAAAGACCTGCAATAATGAAGCACTGTCTATCTGTACCATGACAGATAAACTATGATTAATAGGAAACCGTGGCAAAGCCTATGAAAGGAGTACCAACATAATGAAATCCAGTGAGTGAACACCCCAAGGCTATGAATTAGGCATTCTAGAGCTGAACAGAGGAAGTTTCAATTTGGGAATCAAATATGCCCTGCCACAGCTCTATGAGCCATTAGAATTTCAACTGGAAAATTCGATATTTAGAGAACATGAGAAAGAAGATGTAATGTCCCTGATGGCCACCCACACACCCTTCAAGCTATCATCCATGGATCAAACATTGAAAGCCTTCAGAGGTCAATATGAAAGGGCTCCTGGTCAAGACCCTATTCTGCCCAGCTGGGCTAAACTGTCGACAGACACAATTGAACGGGTCAACAGAGAAAAACATACATTACCACCAACTGGGTGTAAATAAGAAAAAACACTCTTCAATTAATGATGGTCATTCCCCCTTTGTTGTTTCAATATTTTTCATTGCAGTTTAGAACAATCACATTTCAATGTCTGTTTTAAGACATAACACAGAGAGAAGACAATATTATATTGACAAAACAAAGTGAATTGCAGCAAATGTAATACCAAAAGGACTTTTTGGCTGAAATATACACAATCTGTTAAATGGATATCCTACTGTCAAGCTACATCAAGACAGGGGTCAAGACAAATAAACAAGTGAAACATAAGAGGCAAGTACATTTCAACAACATTTACAACAAAATACACAATGCGTATTTTTACAAAATTGGGACTCTAAAAGTCAAAGTCTATACCACAGTGTTTCGGCACTTCTGGGGTTCATGTATGAGCCTTTCTTGTGGGGCCTTCATCAGGACAGGATGGTTGGGGTGTCTAGATATTCTGTGTGTGCTGTCAAAATAAATGAAGCATGGTCAAGGTGGGGGCACTAGAGGTTGGTGGCATGATCTTCATCATTATTTGGTTTTACACAATGCTTTTGATGGTCTGTCTTAATTGAACAGACAAAGCTTACCGTAACTGAACCTGTCCCATTGCATCTCCTTAAAATAGAGCTAAGCAACTTAAACAATTGTATGGTATCGAAATAGAGGTGTACATAGTCCCTCGACTTCTAGATACTTATACAGAGTTATCTCTTCACAGATTGAATCTGTTATATTGCCCAACAGGCTATAGAATGACAACCATTTGACTCAGAGTGTCTCTCCATAAGCTTTCCGTGCACCAGCCGGTAGCAGACACAGTAAGCTTTGTCTGTTCAATTAAGACAGACCATCACATTGAATGTGCAAAACCAAATAATTATGAAGATCATGCCACCAACCTCCACCCGCACCAGGTTATCCATTTAACAGATTGTGTATATTTCAGCCAAAAAGTCCTTTTGGTATTACATTTGCTGCAATGCACTTTGTTTTGTCAATATAATATTGTCTTTTCTGTGTTATTTCTTAAAACAGACATTGATATGTGATTGTTCTAACTTGCAATGAACAATTTTGAAACAACGAAGGGGGAATGACCATCATTAATTGAAGAGTGTTTTTCTCATTTAAACCCAGTTGGTGGTAATGTATGTTTTTCTCCGTTGACCCGTTCAATTGTGTCTGTCGACGCGCCTTCAGAGGTGTCAAGCAATGAGGGACTGACCACCAGGCCAGCAATGTTTACATCCTATTGTATACAGTGGGGCAACACAAAATGACAAAGCCCCGCTGCGAGCCCTGCTGAGCCCCCCCCTACTCTAAGCTCTTTGAAGAAGCTTATTCTGTGAGACAGACTCTCGAGCCAGATTGGGCCACTACTCATGCCTAATAGAGATGAAGACAAAAATTACAATTGAATAGGTACAAAGAAGAGTGCTCTAATGAAAACACACTGTTTCACCCCTTATTACCCTCTGCATTAAAGGAGAAAAAGAAAGAAACTCACTTTTTTTTGTTGTTTGGAGAAAATAATAGTTTGTTTATCTATGCAGTTGAAAAAATCAACATAGAGTGAACAGTTCTCCAAACAACATAACATCACATGGTTTAATCACATAGTACTAACGCTATGCCGCCAGGCCCCTTTCGAGCCCCGGAGTGTGTCAGCACATTTCTACAGCGCTCTCCACTGGCCCGCTATTCGTGATTCATGCACAAAGGTTTCCGCGCGAGGACCGCATATTTAAAATCAGAGTCCATCCCACTCCAAGATCCTCACAAGTGAGGATTACACTAAGATCCTTCCCACGCCTGGCGTAATACTAGAAATTCGTGCCAGAGGAAATAATTATCCACAGCACCTATTCCACCTCGTGCAGCACTTCGTCCTGATGAAGGCCGTACATATGCTGGGACATAATTGGTCCACCTAAACGGCCGAAAAACCTTGGTGTAGACGCACCCCGAACAACAGTGCATTGTCACTGTCCACTACCAATTGTCAATTCACGAACCCCTTTTTTTTCTGTTGTTGCTTACTTTGTCTAATTGTGTTGTTTTATACTGAAGTATATGAATCACCATAACAAACTATGTATTTTGATTGAGTTTGCGTTACTTACACGACTGTTGTGTCAAACTATGTGACCCCATGTGTTTGTAAATATATCCTATAAGCCTGTACGGTTGGTTTCATTAAACCGTGTGATGTTATGTTGTTTGGAGAACTGTTCACTCTATGTTGATTTTTTCAACTGCATAGATAAACAAACTATTATTTTCTCCAAACAACAAAAAAAAGTGAGTTTCTTTCTTTTTCTCCTTTAATGCAGAGGGTAATAAGGGGTGAAACAGTGTGTTTTCATTAGAGCACTCTTCTTTGTACCTATTCAATTGTAATTTTTGTCTTAAAGTAACCCTCCTGGGTAGAATAGGTCCATAACCAGGAGCCCATTTTTTGAATCTAATAGAGATGAAGATCATGCTGCCACAGATGTGTGCTGCACTCATGGGAAGATGTATGTTTTTAAAATCAAATCTTACATCTTAGATCAAACACAGAAACAAGGGGGTAGTGCCTGGCCCACGTGCACCCAAATGTTCCAGCCACCACTTTGTGCTGCCATTAACATTATTATGCGCTATGCGCTTGGCAGTAGGGGAACCAGATTTTGGTGCAAGGGGGTCAGGCAGCTACTGGGGGTAATTAGCATTTTAAACAATTCAAAATCAGTGGTGGCAAGTTAATATCTTTAATTGAGGGGCATTAACATCTTCCACAAAGCAGCTCAAGGGTGGATGCATAGCGAGAGAGCCTACATAATGTACAGAGAATCGAGTGCTTCCCCCGAGGAACATTTTAAAATAATCTGTGGAAATGGTGCATTTTATAGCACATTTTTTAAGAACAATGGGTTAAAAAGCCATACAATTGTAGGATAATATTTGAAAAACTCTAGTAGATGCCATGTTATCAACACTACACAAGAACATTTGACAACATTTTTATGATGCCTGGGTTCTAAACGTTGGCCAGCATTGCCATTCCAATTTATTTTTATGCAGTTGTGCCCACGATATTTCTGAAGGATAGGGCCAGGAGGGCAGCTCAGAGACATCACATTTTTTAAGAAGCTGGACAACGCAGAGCAACATAGGTTCACATACCGGTCCTGCGCTTAGAGGCTGGTCTCTAGCATTAAGCGTGCAGTAAAAGATGAACTTATTAATTAATCCTAGCTTTGCCAGTGCAAATCATTTCATGGAGCCAGGTCTATGATAAATGCCAGCCTTTCTAGTGTAAATCACATTGACTTTATGGCTACAATCAATACCATTATGGTCACTGTAAATACCTTTTATGAATCGGTGAACATAATCTGGGCGTGTATGTTCACTGTAAATCATTTTGTGAAGCTGCTGCCTCAATCCATGCTAGTGTGGTCACTGTAAATCACGGTGATGAAGCTGCAGCCACAATCCATGCTAGTGTGGTCACTGTAAATCACGGCGATGAAGCTGCAGCCTCAATCCATGCTAGTGTGGTCACTGTAAATCACGGTGATGAAGCTGCAGCCACAAACTATTTCAATCTATCCCAAAACGTGCAATATCGAAAGTTGAATGATGTTGCCCAAAAACACTATAAACCAGCATTGCCACTATCAAAAACTTCCATGATCCAGCCCCAGCCGCCAAAATCGTGCATGCACTCCAAAGACCCACCCATCACCACCCATCTCACAGACACACACACAAAATAAATCAGAATCAAGAATCGAGGATACTTGCAGACTTAAACTCCACTGGTGCAGGAAGGAAACAACCAGAAGAGAGGCCTTTTCTGTCTACGCCCCTTCAGGAATGGCTTCTTCCTGATACCTGTGACCACACACCCTCCGCTCCCTTCTAAACTGAGACGGTGCAACCTGTTCCTAGCTTTTCCGTCCCTACTTGCTCATAGAACCCTTGATGCCAAATTGCCCAGCCTTACACTGCCCCATTGGTAGCTCCCCAATCCCTTGAATTCATCCCTTGTGATCTGCTACCTTAACAGTCTACTTCCTACTATGCCTTGTAAAACACTGTTGCATCCCAAAGCTAGGTCTGCACTCAATAAAAATCCTAATAATAATGTTAATAATACAAATAAAAGCAATAATAAAAATCATGAAACACTGGCAACATATATCTTGAGCCACTGAGCATGATCTCGGATGGTTTTGTTTGCCCCCAGCCTGCACATTGTTAGTAGATTTTTCTGGCTCGGTTTGCAAGTAAATTGCTGATTATAAATAAAATATTGCCTGAGTCAGTATGTTAACAATTAAACGAATGAGTAAATCTCCCTTCTGCAAATAAATATCCTATGGAAAAGGGATATTTTGACACCTGGCACAAGAATTCCTGGCTGCTTTGCATAACAAAGAGTATTTTGTGGACCTCAACATGGACATAGATGTTTGTCTTTAACACATCTGTCCGTGATAGTCCTGTAAGCATGCACCTCATTTAAACAAACAACGCACACTGGTCTTGGTGTTCATTTCATTTGCCAAAATACTCACCCTAGCAGTAAAATGTCTGCAAAATATGAGTCATAAAAACGTATATGAAGAGGCTTTTCTTTCGGGTGTGTTGCTTACCCTGACCACAGAACGCCTGTTCCTTTTACAGGGCAGTGAAACAGTGTCTCTTGTGACGATTAGGCAGGAGAGGCCAAGCAGCCTATTAGTGTGGTGCCTTTTTGGGCCCCTCATGGCCCCTTACACTGCGAGTGGCTGCAGGGACCCCCACTACATGAGAGATACTATGCAGAAATGAAGACGGACAACCAAGCAACCTTGTCAACCAGTACACCGGTCAACCAGTCCAGGGGAAAACATTCCCGGCCCAGATTTTTGCAGAAAGGCTTTGCCTTAGAAGCAGATTTAATTCCTTGGCGGTGATGGGAAATTCATAGCTTCTTGCAAACCAGATGATGGCCTCGTTTCTAAAGAAAAAGGGAGAAGGCACAGATATGCCAGCCATCCAGGTTTCGGTAATTGCTGTGCAAGATCACAGGAAAAGAAGCCAAAACTGAAATAGTTAACAATGGAGCTGGTAACAGCTGAATGGGAGTAGTCAGAATTAGAAGTGGTGACCCTCTGGGCAGATTTCTGGAAACTTGCAATGCAAAGGACAAATAGAATCTAACCACAACGCCACTAATTGGCGCCAAATATTTTCTTTTATAAATATTTGTATTTTTGTAATTGCTAGTTGATTACTATTTTTGGTCATTGATAGTGGACAATCTCTTCCCTTTGAGGGTATGCCGGCACAAAACAACAAAGGGCAAATAGGGACAGGCAACTCTGCACAGGCAGAAACTTGCAGTACCATGCAGAAAAACAAATAGATGCCCGGATGTCAGTTGAACATTTTGTAGATAAAGAGTATAGACAAAAAAACAAGGCCAGCTTTGTCACTGTAACACACTCATAATGGCTCTGGGCAAATATTGCCAAAGCTGGCCACACCGCTTGCGCTGTCTAGGCAATTGCTGCACACTGCCCAAAATCGACTTACGCGTCAACTGGTATTCAATTATTAGTTATCATTTTCTACAATGTTCAGGCTAATTTGTTAACACAATTTATTAGCCAGCTTATCACATTTAAACTATGCGTTATTGCAATCTAAAATTATAGATTTTCTGCACAGCTTTACAAACAACAAAAGCAGACACAGTGTGCCTTGTTTAGTTTTAAGGATGACCAGCATGGCTTGTTGTGCTGTCTGACGAGTTTCGAGTCTGAAACAACTCTTTTTCAGAGACTGTCATCTGTATACGAACATTATATGGTCTCGGGAGGATAGCTTAGGAGCAACATGCTCCCTTTGGAAGCAAGACGACACAGAGCAACAAAGGTTCGATAGCTGCGTCCACGCTTAGAAACCTCTGGGTATTAAGCGTGTTATAAATCACGTATCATATCATATCATACACCTAGAACTTATAATGTTGTACTCGTACAATACATTAGTAACATAGGGCCTCATTGCACGGTAGGCGGTGGACCAAGGTGCTAATAGCACCTTGGTCCATGCCGGTAAAATACCGACACCGCCTTGGTGGAAAGGGGAATTACCGCCCTATTCCAAGGTTGGCGGGGCAGTAATTCCCCCTTCCACCATTGCCCTTCCCCATTCCCATTTTTGCCCCCATAGGGCATAATGGGAATGGGGAAGGTGCTAATTACGGTACCGCAAATTTGCGGTGCCGTAATTAGCACCAAGGTCCCTTAGCGGGTTGGTTTTTAACGCCTGCTAAAAGCAGGCGTTAAAGTACCAACCCGCTAAGGGACCTCGTAGTAAGGCGGTAAGGGTTAACGGTCACCGGTACCATTACCGGTGACTGTTAACCCTTACCGCCTTCCATGTAATGAGGCCCATTATGTTACACTCCAAGTAAAATGTAAACACAGGGACTCATAAATCTACCAATCAATTGAGTGCAATGACTAATATGGACAATCTGGATTTTTAGTTTGCAATAAGTCACAGTTCTAATGTGATACACTGTCTAATAAATTGTGTTAACAAATTCTTCTGAACGTTATAGAAAATGATAACTAATAATTGAATACCACTTGCCGTGAAGGTACATTTTGGCCTGTGTGCAGCAATAGTCCAGACCGCACAAGCAATGCCGCCACTTTTGGGTATATTGAATTAGATCCTTAGCTCTGTAGGATCAGTTGATGGCAGGCACCCCCTCTTCCAATTACCAGAGTTAATGTACATCACATGTTAATTAGATAGCAGAGCAGGGACACTAGCCATTTTGCCCAAATATTGCCATTATTTTCCCTCGAATGACACATCTGTGATGATGTTGCCCAAATATTACCACATTCTCCCCTATAAGGACTCAACTCTGGTGTATTTGCCCCCAAAATGGCAGCATTTGTTCCTTTAAGGAAACACCTCTTATGGCTTTCCCCCAAAATGCCAGCATTTGCCATTTTACAGACACATCTTTGATGGATTTGCAGCAAACATTAGCAGCAGGTGTCCCTGTAAGGAAGCAAATGTGATGGTTTTAACCCAAAGGACCAGCATTGGGACATGTAAGGGCACACCTGTGATCGCTTGGACCCAAATACCAACATTTGCCCCTTTCAGGACACACCTGTGATAGCATTTCCCAAAAATGCCAGCATTTGCCCCTTTAAAGACCCACCTTAGAAGGATCTGCCCCAATATACCCGTGTTTGTCCCGGTAAGGACACACCTGTAATGGCTTTGGCCCAATACGCCAGCATTTCATAATGTAAGGACACACCATCAATGGCTTTCACCCAAAATGCCAGCATATGCCCCTCAACGGACACAACTCTGATGGCTTTGCACCAGCATGCCAGGAAACCGGTGATGGATTTGCTCCAACATTTCAGCATTTTCCCATGTAAGAATATTCCATGTCTTCTATTAAGCATGGACATAGTTGAAAGACTTCTGGTCATCTCAGTGAACAGAGGTCTTTCTAGTTTGCCCATGCTTATTGTAACAGTCTGCAAACCCTGACGTGCACGTGTTTTTCAGAATTACTGGGCATCTGGGCTTTATTCAGGTGCTTTTTGTCAAATTAGAGTGTGTTCTGAGAGGGTGACATCACCCTCTCAAAATGTGCTGCAATTTCATACTTAAATAATGCTATGGCTGCGAGGTTTTTCCACATCTGCAGGAAAGAAAATAGTGCAGATTACTCCATAAAGCTAACAGTTGTTTATCTTGATGATCCAAAAAAGTCAACAATGCTCCAAGATTAATGACTAGAATGAATCCCTGGACATGGGGTCTAGGCATGGACCTGGAATGAATCTCGAATATGGGGTCTTCCTGAGGTTCTCGTAGGCCCGCTCCGAGGCAAGACTGGATGAATGCCCCCTTGCCTTTAAGACCAAAATGACAGTGGAAAAACCTTTCATCTTTTTCACAGAGCCAACCGAGCCACAACTACCCTTAGACTGAAGTAGGGTGATGAAAATCATCAATCACCAATTCTAAGATACCGCCAGTAGCAATTAGTCTGAAACATATTCCTTCCATTCTAAATGAAATTAGAAATTAATTCTCAAATTCATTGACTGACCAGAATGACACAAGATGGTTAAGACATTGCAGCCTGGGAAGTGAAAGTCTACTTAACACAGTTCAAAAAGCCACACCCCTTTCACACTTCAAGGGGGAGCTTGGTTTGATGGGAACGGTGCAGAAGAGTTGTGATTTGTGTTAAAAGGTACATTTTCCTTTTCTCCGGTTAAAGAAATTACTCAGTGTATAACTTCTGTCCTCTGAAGGGTACATAGTGGAGTATGTTTTTGTTTGAATTAATTGATTGTACGATGAACCCCCATCTATGATGTCATGCTTAGATTATATCCCTAAGAGCAAAAGCCCCAATCCCATCAAAGATCAACAAATAAACTGCACCTCCGTCATTCTGGAAATGAAGGGACTGTCCTCCCTTTCTGAATACCTGCGAATAATACCCGAACTCCATGAGCTAAGCCTGGGAGGAATAAACTGCACGGGGTCCTTGTGCATAATGAGACATTAGCAGTTGTGTTATAGGGCCTCATTACACGGATGGCGTTAGGGATTTACCGGTACCGGTAAATCCCTACCGCCTTACTACGAGGTCCCTTAGCGGGTTGGAGGATTTAACGCCTGCTTTTTGCAGCCGTTAAAATCCAACCCGCTAAAGGACCTCGGAGCTAATTACGGCACCGCAAAATTGCAGTGCCGTAATTAGCGCCGTCCCCATTCCCATAGAGCCCTATGGGGCAGAAATGGGAATGGGGAAGGGCAATGGCGGAAGGGGGATTTACCGCCCCTCCAACCTTGGAATGGGGCGGTAAATCCCCTTTCCGCCAAGGCGGTACCGGTATTTTACCAGCATGAGCCATGGCGCTAATAGCTACTTCCGTGTAATGAGGCCCATAGTGTTTCAGGGCTGCACAGATTCTCATTTCCACCTGGTCTCGTGGAGAAGGATTAGCTGGCTGCCACAGAAGAAGAACCAGAAAGGCTCCTTAACTAGGACTCTTCTTTAGATACTCCCAGAATACATCTACGGGATAAGGTTGGCTGGATAACGTGGGAGTATGGATTTCACAATACTTTCCAGGCTTCAAACATCACATCCTTGTGTTCTAATGGAAGGTGGTCTTAGACAAAATAATATGGCTTTCACCCGCCTGTGGGGGGCGGACATGGGCCTTAACGGCCCTGTTGCTTGAGCCCAGGTAGGCCTGAACATAGCGAGGTGCTCGGCGAGGGCTTTGGGCTGTTAAAGGCCATGTCTGCCGCCCATAGCAACGGTGAAAGCCATTTGCACACCAGAGTTTAATCCGCATGCTAATGTTTTTTTTCCCTTCCGGAGACTGGCTGTGCAAGCGACGCCAATCTACCATGGGGCAAAATAAAAATGATTCCCACCGTCATTGGTAAAAGGGACCAAGTCCCTTTTCCATGCCTATGTCGGCAGCCAGGAGACAAGAGGAATGCCGGGACCGGAGCACAATGCTCCGGTCCAGCAGATAAGTGGGAGGGGTCGGCGGTGGCTAAGGGGTAAGGATAGTTTTGGGGGAGAGGGCATGAGGAGGCAACAGGGAGAGCCTCCTTGTTGCCTCCCCACATTGAATCTTTATTTGTAAAATAGCGCAACACAGGGAAGGGCCTTGGGTGGCTTGAGGCAGTGGGCAGAGAATGTGTATTCTCGTCCACTGTTCCAGCCACCTGATTCCCTAAGCACCCTTGCCCGGGTGAGAATTCTGCTTCTAATATAACCTTCCCCAACATCCGTTCAGGTTTATTTACCCTTAACACAACACATGTGTTCCACTACAGTGTTCTGAATTTGATACCAAGGAAGGCTGTTCATGAGCAGGAGAACTGCCTCCCTAACTGCTTAGAGCCTTTCCCATAGTGTTTTGCTTCAGGAACACCACGCCATCCTGAGGGATTTGAGCTGACCCCTGAGGACTGTACTGCATTACACCAGTTTCTCTTGAGATGTGCACCTGTGTAAGTGCTGATTTGTACCCTCCTTTTCTTCAGGACCTCGGCCATGATGAAAAATAACCTCTCAAGTGGAGAGCACAATGGAGTTCCAGCTTCACAACATTTACCTGTTCAAATTCACACTATGGGCCTCATTACACGGATGGCAGTAAGGATTTACCGGTACCGGTAAAATACCGGTACCGGTAAATCCTTACCGCCTTACTACGAGGTCCCTTTGCGGGTTGGGGGATTTAACGGCTGCTTTTTGCAGGCGTTAAAAACCAACCCGCAAAGGGACCCAGGGAGCTAATTACGGTATGGCAATTTACGGTACTGTAATTAGCGCCTTCCCCATTCCCATTGAGCCCTATGGGGCAAAAATGGGAATGGGGAAGGGCAATGGTGGAAGGGGGAATTACCGCCCCACCAACCTTGGAATGGGGCGGTAATTCCCCTTTCCGCCAAGGCGGTGCCAGTATTTTACCGGCATGAACCATGGCGCTAATAGTGCCATGGTTCTCCGCCATCCGTGTAATGAGGCCCATGGTAAGCAGAGCATTGGATCTCCTCTGGCCTTCCTGAAATCAGCAGGGTTGCTATCCAATGTAGTTCCTGCTCACAATCACAGAGACCGGCAACGTCTCAGGCATTTGCTGCCCCAACCATCTAGTCATGATGGGGAAACACTCTAGCCCTGAAGACAGTTTTAAGCTGACGAAATCCAGTAACACCATAAAGGTGGAAGGTTCCCAGCTCTTTACGCCACTGGTGGTCTAAGTAATGCTACCACCCATAATGCCTGCCTTCAAAAGAAGTCTTTAAAATGGCCTTTTTCATTGAGTCATTCCACTCACCTGACAATTTTTATTTGTGTTTAACATAGCATGAACCTAGCTCGAGAGCAACAGAGCACACTGTGCATGTGTTCGAGAGATGGAGTGGGGTACATTTACAAGACAGCCCCGGAGCGGTGGCATTCTGGGGGCCATGGATCTTAGGTCACACCTAGCAATTCCCTAAAAAGAAAGGTCTTCAGCTTTTCTCTGTACAGAACAGTGGGAGCATTGGAGGGGTCTTGATCACGCCAGGGGTGGTATTCCAGTATGCCCGGGGGAGATGGTGAACCACTGTTCCTGGTCTTCTGCCTGTCTGCAAGTTTTATTTCAAGCCTTGCAAAGGTCTGGCTCCTGGAGGACTGTTCGATGGCGGAGCTGGTAAGTTTAGTCGCAAAGTAGGCAGGGGTACAGGTGGTGTTTGCCTTTTATCCGATGCAGGAGATGTTGAAGGGAACCCTAGAGGGGATAGGTTGCCAGTCTAGGTCATGAAAAATGGGGGTGATGTGGTTGAATGTTTTGTAACCTATGAGACGTACCGCAACGTGATAGCCCAACCATCTTAAGAGTGGCCAGGTGTACGTCAGGGAGCCAAACAAGGAAGGCGGTTCCCCCAGCAATGTATGCACTCAGAATAACCTACAGGTTTGTGGTCTGTAGGTCCTGTGCTGGAAGGGCGGGCTTAATCCCATGGAGCAGTGTGGGCTGATATCAAGCCGTAAGCGGCCTTTTGTTAATGTGCTGCTGGAAGTAGATGCTACTGTGTAAGATGAACAAGAGGGATTTGGCAGAGGGTACGAGTGGAGAATTTAAAAAAACACCCCTGAATTTAAAAAAAAAACTTCAGCCATGTACTTTTTTACCTTTTTGAGGGCAGCACAAAATCGACTGAAATAGATCGGTCTATATGTGCGGCCTTCAAAAAGCGGAAAAAGCACATACAACGTTGGCAATTGCCTTTTAAAGGATTTTACAGATAAATGGTTGCTGATTGGTCAGTAATTGGAAAGGTCCTCTGGGTCCATGGTGGGTTTTTTAGGGATTGGAGGATCAGTCATTTTTCAGTTTTGCCAATAGTAGAATACCTCTGGCATCCAGAGAGGAAGTATCTAACTGCAAACAATGTCTTCCTGCCAAGAACTTTAAAAGAGACTGCTTTTGGACATGCATCCTTAAGCCAAGATGGGAGATTAACAAGTTTAGGGCTAACACTCCATCTCAACCCCAGTGCAGCAAAGGGTCCCAAAGCGCAGCATCTATGATGTTAACCAAATACATACACGAATAACTAAATGATAGCTATTGCCCCCAGTAAGAGCATGGATGGACAATCGGAAAACAAGGAAGGTGATCAAAAGAACTGCATGCGTCTTTATTTCAAACTATTTCAAACTAAACCAGAAACAGAGTTTGTTGTACACTTAAATGAAGTTTTCTCATAATTGATGTCATCTTTATAGAATTCTTCACAGTCCTCCAACCATAAATAAGCACACTCAACACTAGGTGGATGTTTTTGTTTTGTTTAATGAGCCAAGTATACTAATACAATATGGACTCCACAAAGCAATTATTGTACACAATGTAAAGACACACATCTGGTCAGCAGAATGTACTACGTACTGTAGCCAAAAGAAACAAGTTCGGTATGTAACAAATCAAAACTGAATAGAAGGATTATCTAGATCTCTATGTCTGCCTCCTAACAACTTTCACTTTACATTGCTATTATTGAATTGTGGAAAAACATGTGGAAATGCTAGGTGTGGCAGAGGGTTTGTGATCTAAATGAAAAGTAATCCACAATGTTTCTGGAAGGTAAGGCTCTTGTTATTTCTTACAAAGATGCACACATAATGTGTCAGGAACTTGAACCATAACAGAAAGAATGGAGCAGACTAGGGCCACAGTCAACAAAATGTGAAAAGATTAATATAATCACAGAACTATTATGTTCTGCCCTTTCCTCATTTCTTCCTTTTTCTGCCAACTAAAATGTCTCCTGTCGAAGTATGAGTTTTCTCTAATAACTTAAGCAGCCACATTTATAATGCGAGCTTGCCTCTGTATGGGAACCAGTGGCGTAGACAGGCTGTGGCATGGGAGGCAAGGTGGGGATTAATTCCCCTGGGTCCAACCTGTCACATTACATGTAGGGGAGGGGATGAATGTGGACTGGGAACCCGATGGAATACTGATAACTGCACTGGTAAATTAACCCTGGCAGGGCCCCTGACCTGGTTGCCTGATACAAAGAGGTCAGTGCATACTTATTCATAAAAAATAAATAACACGATATGCAATTGTGTAGTGCACTAGAGAGGCACTGAGCGTGCTGCCTGGCTCTTGTTAATAACTAAGGTTTGAATTGATCAATTAATTCTGTAATGCTTTCTGTGTTCGCTGTAGCACATACTATTTCTGTGTTCATCATGGCTCAATTCATGTCACGTTTACATCTTTCTTTGGGGAATTTATTGGTCACGTGCAATAACCACATTTGAAATGCATGTTGTGGATTTGAGTGCCGTGCTGGTTCCAAAGATAGCCCAGTTTGTTAAGCCCTGGTTGCAGAGATCTGTGTACATTTGACAGATCACAGTTCCAAATCCCAGCAAGGCATACTGGGCCTTATCTCACTGAGAAGTTGACAAACTTGAGTATATGAACTTCATTGATTTTAACACCGTGTATTGCCACTAAAACAATCTACCTACCCCAGAAAAAGTCTAGTTATTGTAATTAACAAAGCATCAGTCTAATACAGGTCTAGAGCTTGGTGCCCCCCAAACCTGTAAACATTCAGTAGTGTGACAAAGCCAGTCTCCTGACCTTGTCAGGTTAGTTAAAAGGGCTTGGTCTGGGCTGTGATGCTGTGTTCATGGACTTGCAATCCAACAAATAAATCACCTCTGTTTGCCATCTATACAAATTGAATTGTGAGACTGTTTTTCTTTGACTAGTGTAAGGGAGCAAAAGTAAATCTGAGATTCTAAGGGCATCTCCAGATTTGTTACAATGCAAATCATTTTGAATCTGGCCCTGTGGGTTCCAAAATAAGTTATCCTAAAGAACTGGTGTCTGCTTCTGCTCTTGCTAAGCCAGGTAGCATTCCTAAAAGAACTTGCAGGACTCCTTTCCACCTAACAGTTAGGTGTGAGTCTTAGTTTGTAGTTTCTTATCTGCATTTTAAGATTTTTGTTCTTCCAGCAGGTAACCTCTATGTCTCTCAAGACATTGGCAAGGAAATTGATTTTCAATCCCTTCCGGAAATCTAGCTGCAATGCATGAAAGGGTGTTAGGAACCGTGTCCGAACAGCACCTTTGCTCCCAGGCAGGCTTTGGCAACCTACTTGGACTTGTAGGTACCAAAGCGCCTGTGTAAGGATACCACTCCTCTCCACTGATGTACTTACCTGGTCATCTGAAGGCGAGCATCCCACCGTGCATCAGTATTCCGTTCTGTGTTCGGTTGTCTTTAGTAATGCAGTTACCACCCCCACCAAGATGGCCACCAAAATAGTTAGCCATGGACACGTTAGGACAGGAGGAGGAAGCACAGCATAAAACAACCATAAACAAGACCTTGGTGTCTTTCAACTGCTTCAGTTCGTCAGACTTTGTGCCAGAAGAAATTTGCCTAGGTATTTAGTCAGGTAAGCTTAGGATTTTTGTTTTATGCAACTCCAGTGTGTTTTGCTATAGAAGCATTGTTCAGTAGATCCAGTGTAGGCTTCTTTTAGTAGTTTCCTCTTATGGTATATGAGTTTGTAGACCATTCCTCATTTTTTGGCAGTGAGAGAAGCCCTCAATCCTCTTCTCTTTGTTGTTATTTGAGAAGACTAATCACTGCAACTTGGGCAAAAATTCCTGTGGCTCAGATAGTTCGAGCATGGCAATTCGGGAGATGGTAAGGACCAAACAGGTCCATTCTGATATGATCTATTATTTCAACAGGAAATAAGGGGAAACCTAAGCTTAATATTTATCCTTTTCCCCACTCCAGCTCCTGAGCTGGTAAATCTGGAAAGATAGAAAGGGGTGGACTGCTGACAAGTCAGCCCTGCCTTATCTTAACTAGTGCTCTCCTTTACGACAAAAACAAGAGTTGCAACTGTATTGTCAGATGTGCTATGTGCGATAAAGCAGCATGTTGTTTAGATTAGAATGTTCCACTGAAACCAATGACCTGGGGGATGAGATAGCATCACTAACTCAAACAGAAATTATTTACCCAGCCTTCCTCATATCGCCGGTAATATTCATGCAAACCATGTGCAAATGAAGAGCTAAGGTTTAAACGGCTTAGGCCAGTTATTGTTAGCAATGAATTATGTTTGCATGCAAATATTTTACTAAATAATGACGTCATGTCCCACCACAACGAACACTGAGAAGAGTTGTGTTCCACACATGAGCTAGAGTTGATAGTTAAGATAAAACTGGGCAATAAAAACTGGAATTGGAGAAAGATGGGATTTCTTTGAAGAGGGTTTTGTCCAATCACATGTGGGGGTGGATTGTAAGCATCTGGGAGTTTTTTAACTGTTGCAAAAATGTATAAAGGATGCCAATTGAGGTGGTTTGTTGAGGTTTTGAGTTGGTTTGGTCCTAAGGTACCATCTAACTGCTCCCCGGATAATTGTACAATAAACTTGCTTTACGTACAATCGTGTACTCACTTCTTAAGTTGTGGACCAGTTTGGGTTAAGGTAATGAAAGGCCCATCCTCATGCTAGCAAGTCTCCTTTCAGGTGTGTATGGCCCAACTCATCCCAGGACCCCAGCACCCCAGCACTCACCCTATGGGGACCAGGTGCTACGTTCTCACTTGGAGATACAAAAGCGTTACTGAACGTAGATGAGCCATCTGATTTGAGTTGTGAAAAGAGAGTAATGTATTAAGCATGTGTATCTTTCATCTAAGCAGCCAATAAGCATAAGAATAAATAGTCAAATAAAATCAAACACAGCAGATGCAAGATTGCCCACAACCTCGACTCTCTCTAAACCAAAATACCCATCCTTGTTCGAATATTGTTCTTTATGTCTATTAAGCTAGATTTTAACCAATACAAGGCTTTGAGCACCAATTGAAAAGATGTTTTATGTTTTTCATCTGTAGGGGTAGATGTAAAACTAGCAATACCATTTATCTCTACTTACTTACTACAAATAAGGTAACCTTCTTTAGGTTTCAAGATGTATGTTCAAATTGAGAGGCTGATAGGATATTTCTGGAAGGTATGACAGACAAAATGGCATGCCAATGCAAGTTAACAAGTGCTAAGCTATTTTAAATACATGCCAATGGTTGATAGGTTGGTTTTATCTTTAGCAAACTGTTTAAAATCCACACCATAATTCCCTTTACTTTATAAGATTACATAAACTGAGTTTCAGGTGTCTGTGTATATCTGAATGATCCGAAAATGTTCCTTTGTGACAAATGAGCTGTTAGAGGGAAACTTAAGTTAAGTAGCTGCTGCACAGTTTCTGCATGTGCTAATCTGAAGTGATATGATGCCTTTATATCTGGAATTTGGCCAATTAACATGTCAGCTGCTGCTGTGTCTGTAGACAGCACCCAGCAGAATAATACATGTATCCACTATATGAATGGCAGTGATTATGTAATTTAAATGTATTCTGCATTGCCTTAAACCATACACAAAAAATGTACAAATAATATCACAATTTCAAATCTTAGAACATAACGCACTCGGTTACAAAAATAGAACTAGACAATGCAGTATAAGAATAAATAACAGTCAATACCACAATACAAAATTTAAAACTTAAAATAAAAAATTAATTATCAATAAAATGCATCTGCACAGAAATGTCATTTCAATGAATGGCCACTGCTCTAGCTTGAAATATAAGCTTGAAGAGGTAATATTCAGAGTCTTAATATCAGGAGTACATTTATTTTGTTACCCCCAGCAGATTAAGATCATTTTCAAAAGTTGGTGTACATTTAATCACTAGATAATCACTTATGATGCGAGCACCCACACCTTGTTCCACGGCCATATGACATGCCCATTCCATGTAGGCCTATTTACCATGCTTTTAGCATGAAAACCATAACAACGTGAATTATCAATTTTTCGGGGAGTCAAATAGTGATTAACATGGTTTTAATGTACCTTATTCAAGGTAGATCTCTTGCACTGGGAGTTGCCAAACGATCCTTTAGGATTAGGTGACATGGGGACAGATCCTGACTATTGTATATTCTGGTCCAAAAAACAAGGGGTTTAAGTCTGATAATATAGTTAATAACTACAATCCTCAGTTTCATCCTTGTTGGCATTGAGGAAGAGCTAAATGGGAGATCCAACCGCCCATACACAACTATATGGCACTGGAAATAATTATTTGCCCGTGCTGTTTTGAGAATTTTAAAACCACTTCACCTATTAGTGCTAAAATGTTGTCGCTCTTCTCCACTTGGGAGTTCCAGCTTAATTAACTGTTTATTCTTAAACCTAAGTAATAATATGTGTGCATGATTTAGATTATTTCCCCATTTACTTTGAATATCAGCTATAAGACCATCTCCGTCCACAGTGGGTGGCATACCATTGCCCTAGTTTTGCTAATGTTCAATTTCAGGCCTCCTTCCTTGGCAGCATGATTAGCCTTTGTAATCCTTTTGGAGTTTTTGCATCATCGACAAAAAGGAAGACTGCTATCTTATAACCTCCCATACTTGGTGCATCTGCATCTAGGCAACCCATTGATATATAATGAAAATAGTAAATGGGCCAGTAGGCACCCTTCCTGTACACCAACCATGATGTCAAATTGTGTTGTAAGACCCATCTCTTGTCCTTCTTTGACAGATGTGTAATTATCAGAATACAAACGCCTAACCGAAGCCATCAACTCGCTTGGGATTAGCATCTGCTCCAACACCCGGCATAACCTGGCTTTCGGGACAAGGTCAAAGGCTGTTTGCAAATCTATAAATGCCAAATAAAGTGGCTGCCTTTTTAATAGTGTACATTTGTACAACACTAGTAATATTCTAAAAGAGTGACCAGTGGTAGTAATGCTTTTTCCTCCAACCTTTGCTAAAAACCATCCCAAGTGTATCTAAAAGTGAAATTGAATGATAGTTTTGGAGAGGATAACTATTGCCTTTTTTGTAAATAGGTTCTAAAATTGCCCCCTGCCAACATCCGAAGCAACTGTTCAATCAGAAGGTTGCATCTATAACAATGATCCCTTCCCAGATTCTCACCCTCCCTGCTACTCGGATCAACTTTGCCTACATTGGTTGTGAACAGACTGATAATGGATGCTGTTTTTCAATCGCTTTGTTGTCAATTTCTTGCCATGGTCGACCTTCTCATCCTCAGCTCCAATAGAATTGAAAATGTATTCTCACGTGTTATTGCCGGATGGTCTACACAGTGCCCGTTAGGCACTAATTGGACATTTCAAACCGCCCCCTGTCTGGCCAAGTAGGGTATTTTGTACATATCAGGCTGTAGAATCTCCTTTGTGATATGAAGGCCTCTTTGTAGTGTAACTGGGTTCCTACGGTCCATTGACAATTTTCCTCCTTCAGTAATTTTACCTTCTTTGCTTAAATCAGAAAGTACCATTTCAATTCCATGTATTAGCCACTTTGCCTCTGTTATTAGTACCATTGTGGAAACCTGTTTCCATTTATGAGACAATGAAGGCAGAGCAGAAGTAGCTTTCCTCTTCGACATATTGCTACATACACAAACAGGTGCCTAAACCTACCAGCAATTACAAAAACATATAAGGCAAAGAAAAAGGATCACAGGCAAAATGCAGATGCTAAAGCCATGTAGTCAATGAGTGGTTTAACAACCAGGGCCTGTGCAAGGAATGTTGCCATCCTAGGCAATGGCCCTAATTCCGAGTAGGGCGGTAAGGGATACCGGGCACCGGTAAGGAGACCAGTGCCGGTAATCCCTTACCGCCCTACTACGAGGTCTCTTAGCGGGTCCCTTCCTTAACGCCTGGTCTGACCAGGTGTTAAGGACGGGACCCGTTAAGGGACCAGGGCGCAAATAAGGGGCTTGGCATACGCCAGCCCATTATTTGCAACCTCCCCATTCCCATTGAGCCCTAGGGGGGCTCAATGGGAATGGGGAATGGTTTGGTAAATGGGGGCCTACCGGTCCCTCCAAGGTCGGAATGGACCGGTAAATCCCTAGTGAACCAAACTGGAGTCGGTATCGGTATGGGAGGCTGTCCTGGCGCAAATAGCTCCATGACTACCACCATACTCGGAATGAGGGCCAATGTGTCATGTTGGTGCCCCCCACTTAGGCACTTGAACACATACCTTTCATAATGCGCTTGGTACAAATATTGAAATGTTGTACTTCAAGGCCCACATTAATACTGCCTTACAGAGCAGAGCTCTAAAGTTTCCACCAGTCCTGTGTTTTGCTTAGAATTCTGGGACTTTTAGTTTTTCCTAAATTACAAGTGGGCAAAACACATATGTTAGCATAACAAAATGTTCATGCTGGCCTAACCCGTACATGTACATTCAGGCTATATGCAGGCAGATCCCAGAATTACCATAAAAGTATTTAATCCTGTTGGATTTGACAGTAAACAATGTCATGTCACAGTAAGAAAGCATGTCCAGGGTGGCTGCACCAAGATAGTCTAGCCCTAGTGATGCTGTGACTACCTGAATAATCCTGTCCAGACATGTGACTACTAACACCACCCTGTCACATGCTTAATGAGTACCTGAAGTATTCTACCCAAGCATTGTGACATTTATGCCCACTGCTCTACTGGTGGAAAGTATTATTGAGAAACAGCTGACAGGTTCTGGACAAAGATGCCCTGGAAAAAGAAATCTCAGTGTCGACAACATGGCACAGAAATGTGAGGAGCCGCTCAAACCTTCCCACATTAATACTTCAACAAGTCTATTCTGGCATAAGCCACTCTGATGAGATTGGCAATAGGGGTGCAAGGAGGACCTTTGTGTCCTGGTGGAGCTGGGCACTATGGACTGCTGCAAAGAGTCCACATACTTCAAACAGAGCACATTCAACCATAAGAGGGTAAAGACCTTTCACCAGGCCTTTGTGCAACAGGTTAGGCTGGCAGCTACAGTCACTCAGCATGATAATGCTCTCTGTCAATGGCCAAGTTGTGAAACAAATTACAATAACCTTTAGAATGTTAGGACATCAAAGGCAAGTAATATTATTATTTCTGATCATGGTTACATCAAATCAAATGCGTGTGATAGGCGCACATATTTGTTTCGTTTATCAATTTCATGTTTTCTAATGAATGTATAGGAAAGCAATCTCAAGGCTTTATGATAGCTCAGTAAGCCTATATATTATGGCAAAATAATTATAGATAACAGTGACTGGAAATGTCCTTTGCAGTCATGGAATATTAGGTGACTTAACAAGATAAGAATGGTGAAAAAAAGAACACAAATGAAACATCTCTCGCTCGCTTTATAACATAATTAACATGGCTTTTACGGGAAAGGAGACATAAAGGGCACATAGATGTTTTGCTTTGAGTCATAGTGCCCATTGAAATGTGTGTCTGATAAATAAGTAAACCGAAAGATATAGTCACTCCCACACTTATCACAGCAATGATAAGGAAATTCACCCAATATAGTGCCACATAGCAAAAGGCTTGACACCTCGTTACTGTGCCCCCCCCACATTGACAGACCATGCTGCAGATCAGTGAGGATGACTGTGGACACAGCTCAGGCACAGCCACTAATCTCGTTGGCACAGAGTATTTTTACACAGAGACCACTTACATGGTACAGTGGTACAGAGAGAACGTCTTATCCTACAAATGTATTCTTAAAGGGCATAATGTTTTGCGGCTCCAGGACTCTAATGCATACGGTTGGCATACTATAGACTGCGTTGCAAAACTGCACTCCATTTGCCTATGTCTCATCTCAGTTCAAAAATCACATTCATACAATGCTTTTTAAGTGGGTGACTATCGCCTGTCTTGTCAAGTGCCTTGCAACATGCCGCCTGTGCCTGGCACCAGTTATATGGTTGTTGTGAACAGACACACACAAAATGTGAGTATTTAGGTTTGGTCATAGACACTGACAAACAGAAGGACGGTCTGCAAATACAGCGACCAGTAACAGTGACACACTCATTAGAAGGGAGAAATTACTTTTGCTCATTTGATTGTCATTCCTGCCACAAAGCTTGAAAAAGGGGGTTATATTATGTAACAAAATACACTTCTTCAAGCACTTGAGTAGTGGCATAGAAAGGAATTGCTCCTGCAGACATGATAACTTGAAGGCTTAAGACAGGATGCTCCCCTGCACCTCTGCCTCCTTTCAAGTCCCCTCCCCCTTAGCTGAATACACCCTGGCAAGACCTGGCTCATAGTTTCGTTTCCACAGTATGATTTACAGTATTCCCACCTAAATCCCCTCTCTGTACCTTTAAATCCTAGTATTGGGCATAGCAACAAACCACATAGCAACTCTGTGTGAAAAGGTTTATTTAAATGCAAGTGTTATTTAATGTATTAGGTCTCCTTGGTGAAAGGCAGAAAGGCCCTAGCAGAGGATAACTGAGACAAGACCAAAAAACTAAGGGCCTCATTCCGAGTTGGGCGGTAAGGGATGCCAGGCACCGTTAAGGAGACCAGTGCCGGTAATCCCTTACCACCCAATTCCGAGGTCCCTTAGTGGGAACCGCAAAGAATGTGTGGTCTGACCACACGTTCTTTACGGGACCCGTTAAGGGACCTTGGAGCTAATGACCGGCCTGCAATTAGCGGGCACGTTATTAGCGCCTCCCCCTTCCCATTGAGCCCTATTGTGGCTCAAATGGGAATGGGGAATGGCATTTGGAATGGGGATTTACCGGGTCAGCCTATGTCGGAATGTTCCGGTAAGCCCCCATTCCACCAGACCAGACCCGGACCCGGTATGGGAGGCAGCCATGGCGCTAATAGCGCCATGGCTACCGCCCAACTCGGAATGAGGCCCTAAGAAAGATGGGGGTTGAGCAAAAAACACAGAAAGCCTTATTTCCCACTCCCCATGTACAGTAAATAATTAAATAGCATCTGTCTACAGAACAGACCTACTTTTCGATACAGTGCCACTTCAAACATTTGGTAAACCGCAATAAACTTAGGACTAAAGGAAAGAATATGAGAGCGGCAGCCTTATGGGCTGCACATTACAGGCCGGAGTTAACTTGAGCTCTGTGTCTGTTTTCCATGTTTAGCCTTGGAAAGCACAGAGCTCCCTTACGCTTCCATACATCTATCTCTATCCCACCCAGTTTGGCTATTTCCAACCACAAGACTGATAGGCAGAACAATTACAACAATAGGGCACCCCTCAACTGCCTGTGCTGTGCTGTGTGTCTGAGTCTCTCGCGGCAGGCAGGGTCGCCACCCACGAACCACGGCAACAGGCTGCAGTTAGTGTGTAAGGCGGGCCACAGATGGGCGAGACCAGCTGAACTTCCAGAAGAGAAGAGCATTCATATGATCCTCAGTCCCGAGGGCACGGGCGGTGCTAATGTTCAGGTGCGGCCTTAGGCTCTGCGCACGGCACAGCACACCACACCCAAGTCCTGACTCGAACCTCATAGTTTAATAGCAAAAACAATCAGGATGCGAGATCCTCACAAAATTCCACAGTTTTTGGACATATTTATTTCAATCTTAAAAACCAGTATCTTTAATTATTACACTGCTTTCGCTAAGCATGAAAGCGATAACGGACAGATTTCAATACAAAAACATAGGGAAGTGCAGCCGTGTACCCTCATCAGGATGTGGAAGACGAGTACCCTAATGACAAGCACATATTAGTATAGGAGATTGGTGAAACAGATAACTCAAGTGAGTGCTGCCCGAGGCTGCTATTCAGCCCGGGGGTGTTTTAGAACAAAAACGGTGTACACAACGGTGTACACAACACTAAAATAGAATCATACAACAAAGGGTATTTTCACAGTTGTGCCACAAGTGATCGACACAGTTGTGTTTCAGCCACAATGGCTTGGTAGGAGCTTGTGGTGGTGTGATGGATAAACCGGTAAGTATGGATCTGCCGGATTTGATTAGCATTCCTGGAGTTCTTGCTGCATTTCCAGCGCCGCCGTGAACACAGCAAGAACTCCAGGAATGCTAATCAGATCGATGGCTAATCATAAGCCCAGTGCCATCTGAATCGGTTTACCCCGACACGAAAGATCCACACTTACTGGTGTATCCATCACACCACCAGCCCTGGGACTGCTCCTAGGTTTGTTGACAGCAGAACAAGACCGCCTCACTCCGGTTGGACGATCACACCCACGGACAGACTCACCTAACAAGTCTCTCCTGATGAAGGCCACCACAACTACAAGCTCCTACCAAGCCATTGTGGCCAAAATACAACTGTGTCGATCACTTGTGGCACAACTGTGAAAATACCCTTTGTTGTATGTTTCTATTTTAGTGTTGTATACACCGTTTTTGTTCTAAAACACACCCGGGCTGAATAGCAGCCTCAGGCAGCACTCACTTGAGTTATCTGTTTCATCAATCTCCTATACTCATATGTGCTTGTCATTAGGGTACTCGTCTTGCACATCCTGATGAGGGTGCACAGCTGCACTTCCATATGCTTTTGTATTGAAATCTGTCCGTTATCGCTTTCGTGCTTAGCGAAAGCAGTGTAATAATTAAAGATACTGGTTTTTGAGATTGAAATAAATATGTCCAAAAACGGTGGAATTTTGTGAGGATCTCGCATCCTGATTATTTTTGCTATTAATATATGTACCCTCCTGGGCATATCAGGACTCCGCCAGGCACCCTTTATTTGTTCCCTCGAACCACATAGTGCCTGCTACACTGCCTTGCTGCTGCAGACAGTGCTGAGAGTGACGCCCGCCTCACAACTCTCGAGAGAGAATAATAAATATATGTATCCAAAAAATGTATATGTGCTTATTGCCTTCAGGGGTATTTGCACCTCTTACATCTTCACATTATAGGCAAGTGTTTAACTTTGCCTTGTGGTAACAGCAGCCCTGTTAACAACACAGCCCAGAGGAACCAGCCCCTCTCCCCACACTGAGAGCGTAGTCACCTAATGTTGCCACATTTAAAGTTATCTCAGTCAAACTTTTGCGGAGGATTGGGCTTAAACATAACCAGCCAGGCCAAACGACAGTCCAAGGCAGGAAGACGAAGACAGGCCGCATTCTATACCTGGGACACTTCTCGAAGCTGGCAGTACATCCACTTCAGTTACGACTGCTTCAATGCTTCACGCCAGCAAAAGGTTCCATTACTCTAGGAGCCCTCTACACAGCCACATACCTCATGGTTAGAGTGTCTTTCCCTCTAGACTCTGTAACAGCGCTCCATCCCCAACTCCTCACCTCCACGCCAAACATCAAAACACTGCGACCTTCGCGTGAACTTGGCAGTGGTTACAGTATGTACTCATGGAGTCTCAAACCAGCTTGAATGCAATTACTGACATTACCTTTTACCCTGACTGACACTAACCCTGGGTTTATAAGCATGCATGTCACCACATGTTGTAATAAAATGACATGTCTAAGCTCGTTGTGCCCAGTCGAAGCTCACCTGAGTCTTGGGGGCTACGATATGCCATGAACAGGTGACCCCCGCTGGGTAGTCCCGATCCGGCCAATTCGGTGTTTTAAAAGAGCCCACGGGTTTGTCCAGTCGTCCACCACAGTACTGATCCCCTGTAACCATAAAAAGGATTGGTAAAAAAACATACATTTAAGATGAGTTATATGTGCATTTAATCATAGTCCTCTGAAAAGATCAATATTAAATATGAACGTTCAATATGGCTGCCTCAAAATGAATCATACTTTGGGCCTGAATTACAACAATTTGCACTTGAGCAAATTAGGGGATTCCTGTGGGCATCCCAGATTTGCACCCATACACCTGATTCTCAAACCCTAAAACTCAAGCACATCTGGAGATGCCTTGAGCACCTCTCTGCGAATCATATTTACAACTGAGCACCTAAAAGTTGCTCCAGGCGTCTTCCTATCTTCTCCAGTTTAGGCTTCGCGAATGAAGCATTAAGCGGTAAGTACAAATCTGAGATTCACATGGCGTTCACTTCATTTGCTCCAAAGCAAACTGTTCTGAGTAAGACCCTTTGGGCCAGATTTTCAAAAAGCAAGCGCAAATAGAAAAATCGCAGGGGATGCACTTTTTTTATTTGCACTTGTTTGAGAAATGTGCAGGTCACCTTATTCTCAAAGGTGACCAGCCAAATTCTGTAGTGTTGAACAGCAGCGTAAAAGAAGCTGTGTCCAGCCCCCTTGCAAAAATTAATGTATTACAGTCTCCCAGTACCCACGTGGGTATTGGGAACACATATCACGGTGACACCACTGTGAAATGAGAGATAAAAAGCGTTTCTATCACTGTTTGAGGGATAGAAATGAAAGTAGGAAAGCGGTGGTTCATCCTGCTGCTGTTCCACTTAAAGCCATGTGATGCGCATGCCCTGCGCCTGTTCCAATCAGGGGGATGCCTTTATTTTCAGCGCATTATAGCATTAATTACATTTTTGGATACGGGATGCAACTTAAAATGCACTGAAATATCCCCTTATTTGAACAAATGCGGAAAGGGTGGCAGAGGGCATTTGAATGTGCACATCCAAATACCCATTGTGCATAGGTCACATCTATGTTGTGGCACAAGTGATGAAATGTGCAAGCGCATCTCCTGAATTGCGGCACACATATTTTCATAATCTGGTTCTTTTTTTAAAAAAAAGTTTGGTGTTGATATTTGTAAAGTTGCCCGGTAGACCATCTTCAAAGCCACTAACACCATTTACACTGTGTTTGCACTTTGTTTACACATTATCCCATTTTCAATAGGGCAATAGTGCTCTAATTTAATAAAATCACATCACAAATATACACAGAACAAAATATCCATTCTAAGCTGTTAATATTCAAATATTTCCCATACCTCTCTCGTTTGGCTCTGCCGCAGAAAACATAGCGACAAAGCCATTCCCAGCTGTGTTGGCATCAGAAATCATTTGTACCAGCATCTTGTTGCCGTTAGACACGAGGGCGCCAGGCCTGAACGTGCCACAGAATCTGCCAATCCGCTGTCCGTTGACGTGTCCGTTATAGACGTCGATGAAGTCATAGCGGCACAAGTTGTCGCTTTCCAGGTCTATGAATCGGAAAGAGAGGACGACCACCTTTCCTTCAGGGACCTGTGAAGAAACGGAGACATGCGCCATGTTGGACTGGGCTGCTATATAGGGAACATTGCTGGTAAAGCATTGCATTTCAAAGACAAACACAGAAATCACTCTACAGCCAGGTTGGTTATTCCAGGTGTGTGGGTAAAGTTCTGTAACAATTGTTGAATACTGCTCCCTTAAAAAAACTCTATTGATGCAGAGATGTCTTTATTGACAAAGTTTCAAGATTTCTTGTAAAACAGATACGTTTTGATTTTTTGGTCTCGGGAATTGGGCGCTAGTGCGCAAAACTAGAAATGTGGAATTTCATTGTGGATGCCGGTGTCTATATTTCTATGTATCAACTCGTTGAGCAAGCATTTTTGCACAAACATGGGAAAGAGCGGCACGAAATATGGTCCCCGTGTCATCTTTCTCATTTGTAGGCTTTTGTTTTGCTGCTTGTACCAGTAGCAAATGCCACAGCGTTTTAAAGCATATCTTAGATGTAAGCCCAACCAGCGGAGGCTGAAGACGACTGAGGGTAGGAGGCCAGGTACCAGGGGAGACATAAGGGCCCTGGTCACCAATCTCAGCGACTGTGGGGTTAAGCAAAGGAGGGACGAGGGGAAGGAGGAGGTGAAAAGGAAGCTCTTGAGGAGCTTCTTACATGGTAAAATGACTAGCCCAATGTTTCCACCTTGTTTCCCTGCCACTATAGCTAAATAGAAACAACTTGAGTTACTGCTAAGGTCGACCAGAATGTTAAGCCTTTTAATGTTTTGTGTATCGAGCCTTTCTGCAACCAATCACAAGGCAGCATCCTTTTCAGACCACATCTTCTCTTCTTTGCAAGAGCCCCATTTCGCTGGTACTCCTGATATGCACCTATTGCAAAATAACCTGATAGGTAAGCCCTCAGTTAAAAGAACCGGTCCACTTTGTGCACCGTGTGGTAATAAAGACCTTATTTTACAAGCTGGTAAGATAGCTCAGTGGGTTGAGCATTCCCTGCTGCAATCTGAGTGTGATCTGCAGGCCGCAGGTTCGATTCCCGGCAATGCCAACTCAGCCTTTAGTCCTTCCGAGGTCGATAAATGAGTTCCAATTTCGGTTGAGTGATATTGTATGTAAATACGTGCTCGGTAAAGCGCTTTGGATTAAGGCGCTAGCCCTCATTACGACCCTGGCGGAAAGTGACTGACCGGACCGCCACAGCGTAAATAGCGTTTCCGCCATTGCACGATGGAGCAAAGTGCGGCCCATTCCGACCCATCGGGCACGAGCACCACGGCATGGCGGAAGTGCAAAGTCCGCGATGGCGGAAATGACCCCAAAACGGCCCACACCGCCGCCGTACGGCGCCCTAGGTGCAATACCGCCACCCATCCTAGCGGACACCGCAGTGAGCGCCAACCGGAAAGTACGGTGACCGTAAATATACGGAAACGGAAGTAAAAACATGGGGCCGGAACGGGAAACAACACGCCGTACACCTATAAAACCACAAAATCCACACAACCACTAAAAACACTACCCTGAGACACATCCCAACCCGTCATCCACCCTAGTGAAACCAAGAAAAATGGGAAAAGTAGCGAAGAAAGCGTGCGACCGCAAGCGGCAGGTCCACTTCTCCCGTGAGGAACTCACCGTGCTTACAGAGACCCTCCAGGAGAATGCCGCCGCCGTCTTCTCCACGCAAATGACCAGGACGGCACTTGCGAACAAGAAGGCCATATGGGCCCTGGTGGCACAGCGGGTAAGTGCGGTGGGGACCGCACCCCGCAACCCACAGCAATGCAGAAAGCGATGGGACGACCTGCGGATACGCGTCCGTAGCATACTTTCTGCCAACCGCAACATTGCCACAGCCACCGGGGGAGGATCGGAATCACCCATCAAGTTGACCCCCTGGGAAGAAATCTGTGCCTCCACCATAGGAATGGAGAGCATAGAGGGAGTCGGAGGGATGGAGAAAGGAGTGCAGACATCCGGAGAATCCGGTAGGTGGCCCAAATAAAACCATGCCAAATCCACAATGTCCAATCATGTGAATCACATGTATCCACATAGCGCAACAGTAACACATGGCCAGGAGAACGTCCACACACATTGGCCTGATAGCGCACTTTAAAACTCACAATAAATACATAAATAATTAAAAACCCCAAAAACACCCACTACACGTGCAGCAGGCACACCCTAACTGCAGGCTGTCAAACAACTGCACCCTCACTCCACACACAAATGAAAGCACCTCCAAGGCCCCGACCCAAATCACCCTCAGGTACCACCCCAATGCATGTGATACATTGCCATTCCAATTCCCACAGACCCATTAATAACGCTCGCCCTCCTTTACTCCACCACAGGGTCCGATCCAAATGACGAGCTTCAGGACACCCCTACCAGCACACCTGCAAAGAGGGCCAAGACCAACGGCCAAAGACCCTCCACCTCAGCTGCACGCATCAAGACACGGCAGCAGCACAAATCAAGTGGCAGCACAGAGGAGGGAACATCAACAGGCACCCCAGCAGCCAGCATGCCCACAACAGCAGCACCACAGGTCCCCCCAATGGATGCCACAGAAGGCACTGCCTCTGGTGGCAGCAGCACCATAGGTGACACCCCATTAATGGCAGCATGCTCCGACACAGAAGACGGGGATGTCGAAGTCAGATCCATCCATGACCTGTCCCAATCCCCCTGTCTGTTCCATCCCGTACACCATGAGGATACCACGCAGGGGAACCCACAAGACGACGACTGGCCATCCCCCACAAGCCCTGTGGCAGGGCAACATGAGGCGAACAGCCACTCTGTGACACCACCGCAAATGGCCATGGCCCAGCAGAGGCAACAGTCCCTCGACCAGGTAATCGTGCAACAGCAGCAACTGGCCACGCTCCTCAAGGACCATGCCGATGAATATGGGGGCACTAAGGCAGACATAGAAACATCAACTGAGACACTTAGGGCAGAAATGGAGAGAAGTACAGAGACACTAAGGGCACAAATGGAGAGTAGCACCGAGTGCCTGAGAGTCCAAATGGAGAGTAGCACCGAGAGCCTGAGAGTCCAAATGGAGAGAAGCACCGAGAGCCTGAGGGGGGAACTGCATGCGACGTCCAAAGACGTATGTGCCGAACTTGCCGCAGTGTGCCGTGTGCTCACTGAGCTCTCACAAACCCTTAGGGACATGCATGGACGTGAGCAGGCAGAGACATCATCCGTTGCAAGTTCCGTCCAGGGCAGCCCCCAACGTAGATCTGGGAGGAACCTGCGCTCCACAGGCAGGGGTGCCCCTGATACCCGCAGAGGGGGCTTGCAATAGCGACTGCCCACTGACAATGAGCATCTTTGGACACTGGTGTTCGGGGGGGAGGTAGGAGGGTGGAGGGGGTGTGTTGGGCTCACTTGGGTGGCGGGTCGATAGGGTGTTCAACATGATATCACATATGCCATAAACAATGCACAATCAACCAATGACATGTGTGGACAATGATCTTTGTGTACTAGGCCATCATAGGCGTACAGTCCATATTGTGCATGTACCAGACACACACAGTGCCACGAGTCCCGTGTCCATGTATCAGCCACCAGGCGTGAGTGCTAGAAGCATGCATCAATGAGATGCTGACGAATGTCACGGCCCTCCTGTGCCTCGCGGACTCCTTGAGGTGCTGCCACATCCCCACCCTCATCATGACCATCTTCAGGTGCTTGCAGTTCTGCGTCAGGGGGCATGGGCACATTTCTACGTACGCACATGTTGTGTAGCATGACACATGCCATGACCATCTTTGCAACCTTCTCATGGCGGTACAGGAGTGCCCCGCCAGACCTGCTGAGCCACCGGAAACGAGTCTTCAGTAGGCCGAATGCCTGTTCAATGACTACACGGGTACGTGAGTGGGCATGGTTGTAGTCCTCCTCATGCTGGTCCCGTGGGTTCCGGACTGGTGTGAGGAGCCATCTCTTCAGTGGATATCCGGCATCACCTGTATGTGGACGATAAACGAATTATGTGGAATGCCATTGCTACGTACGCACCCCCCCCCTTCCTGCCAGGTCATTGCTGCATCACATACCCCACATCATCATGCATGAAATGAGACTCACCGAGTAGCCAGGATCTGTACCCAGCGTGTCGCTCCATGTAGCCTGGTATTGTTGAGTTCCTCAAGACCATAGAATCATGGGTTGATCCAGGGAATCGGGCACAACAATGTGTAATGATCCTGTTGGAGTCACACACCATTTGTACATTCAGAGAATGAAATTGTTTTCGGTTGCGGTACTGGGCCTCCATGGCATGTGGGACGACCAATTCCACATGGGTGCAGTCGATGGCACCAAGGCAACCCGGTATGCCGCCAAGTGCATGCAATCCCACTTTTGTGTTGGTAATTTCCTGCTCCGAGCGTGGTAGAGAGATGTAGTCGTCTGCGTGCTGCAGGAGGGCATCGAGCACTTGCAATAGTGTCCGTGAGAACAGTGGCTGAGAAATGCCATGCAACTGTCCGACTGTGTGCTGGTAGGTGCCTGTGGCCAGGAAGTGGAGTACAGACACCACCTTCAGTAGGGGTGGGATGGCGGTTGGGGTATCTATCATGCTGACAAGGTCAGCCTGTGTCATGTCCACAATGGCGGCTATGGTGTCCCGGTCCAAACGGTAGAGGGTGTGGATCTGCTCATCAGTGAGGTTGAACGGATGTGCTCGGAGGCGTGGGATTGCGGGCTGCCTGCGTGGTGGTAGTGGCTGTGCTGGCGGCCCTTGCTGGCCCTGCCTTGCCCTCCTCCTGCGTCTCCTCCGTGCGGCCGGTTGTAGTTGGTGTTCGTCTTCTTCTTGAAGTTGGAGTACTTGCAGTGCTATCAGGTCCCCCAGGGCCAACATAGCTAGTCCTGCCGGTAGCATTTCGGAGTGGGTGTGGTTGTGGGAGGAGACTGGGTGTGCTATTTATGTGTTTTCAGGCTGTATGGCCTCCACCTGTGGTGATTCATTCCACCTGTGCAAGCTGCTCTCCCCTTTGGCCGAGCACGTCCCGCACACAACGCTGCAATTCGAGGAATGGCATCTTTCTATTACAATCATGTATTTGTACCCGATGGCCGTGTAACATTGGTTGATATGTTCATTCGGCTATGGTCCCATTGTTTCACATACTATCTTAGCAGTCGCGAACAGACTTGTGAAGGGTCAGTGGAACGTAGTACTCGAGTAACGGTGGACCCTCATGCATCACTGTACCGAGTTGCAACGACGGGCGGGGCGTCCCATTTGTGAGTGAAGGCAGTTGCCATTTTCACACACAGCCGCACTAGATGGATTTATTTGTGATTTCAAG
This sequence comes from Ambystoma mexicanum, assembly GCF_040938575.1. Classification (NCBI taxonomy): domain Eukaryota; kingdom Metazoa; phylum Chordata; class Amphibia; order Caudata; family Ambystomatidae; genus Ambystoma; species Ambystoma mexicanum. The sequence continues at coordinate 676,848,961 of NC_090932.1, read as the reverse complement.
CGGCCACAGATGCCTTTTCGACGTGATGTTGCAAATGAGGAATTCGAAGGGCGGCGCTTTCGGTTATCAGCTAGCGGCGAGGAGATGCCCACAGGTCTGACTGCAAATATAACGTTCTATTGTTCAATGTCCTTGGGACAGGGGCCATGGCGAGGATGCAATTATTGATATGAATAGTTTGGGATGCGCAATAGCGAAGTGGACGATGAGGCCGGACGTTCCCAAATACATGTTACTTCACAACACTGGAATTACGGGCTGGGGCACAGTGGATTTTGCAGGCTGCATAACGCACAGACTCAATGGAATTCTCACATGTTATGTGAGTATGGAAACAGGCGTTATCATTACGGGATGAGGGAATGATGAATGGATGCATGGACAGATGATTTGATACAGTGTTTGCCATGTACAGGGCTTCTTGGAATCTGTCCGCCTCCCCTGCGCTATGTGATGCAGGGCTGCCATAGTGGGACCATCGTCTATCTGGCCTTGTTGAGCCCTCCCTGTCTCGACGCGCCTTCAGACACTTGTGTCCATGCACGTTACCAATCCCATCTGATGGATTCTGTTTTCACAGACGCATGCACAGGTACACTCGTTTGTGATGGTGTTTTCACCTCGATATAGATAGTTATGAGTCGCAAGTGGTTTTTGGGTGGTGATGATCCTTTGGAGTGGGCTAGCATGCATATGGCTGTGGATTTAGTGTGATCATTGAAGTGAGTTGTTCGAATGTAGTTCTGATGGCCATTCTATTCTTTTTCTTTTCTTTTGGTTGACAGGTATCTCCTCCCCTTTTGCCACTGCCATCTGTATGCCACTCCTGCAGATGGCTTTTACTCCCGACACCTGCTGCTTCGTGTTAATCAGTGGAGCAGCATTACGATCTTATGGGACGATCGCCAATGGGCCACATGCCCTTACGCAGTACTAGTGGCTCGGAGCAACATTTCGGCCTTTCAGCTGGACTAGTGCCTCCCCATTGGGACGGCCCTGTGGTTCTGTGCGCTTCCATGTTGCCTTTTCGTACGAGAATGTGGCCCTGTGTACCATGAAGGAACAGGGCATCACACAAGAAGTAGCTGGTCATTTCTTGCGGATGCAGCCCACAATGGTGAAATGTGTTTTGGAGTTCATGGCCTAATGGCTGTATGGGCTTGGTGAATTTGTTGTGCATTAAATTTCTATTCTGATATGGGCCGTGTAGCGTTCTTCTCTGCAAGTGATGTGGCATATTCCTATTTGGGGAGCGATGTATTGTGAGGAGATCTGCATTGGGTTCCAGCTTCGGAGTATAGTTGCGTGGTACTGTGCTGGGCGCGTTTGCCTACGAAGCCCAGTGAGGTCAGGGATGAGGGCTGCCAATATGACTGTTTGAATGATGTCATGCTCAGGGGCGGGGGATTAGGTTTTGTGTAACAGATGCCGGTCAGCCAGGTGGACTGGTGGAATGATGTGATTTTCGGAATATTGCTGGTCACAGGTGCCTGTGTTTGCGTGCGTTTCTTGGTGGGAGACTGAGGTCATGTCCATTGGAATGGCTTCTGTATTCGTGCCATCTGTGCCCTGCAGTTCCCATTGGCCCCTCTTGAGATTCTTTTGTTCGTTGGCATGCATGGGTGACTTGTACATTTCACTGGTTGCATTGTGACTTCATTGCACCTACGGGGAGTTGTACAATGTGGCCAGGGAGCGGTGTACAGGCACTCAGTGGGGCCGTTTACGGTTGATTCGCGATGCCGTACTTCTCACCATGGCGGAGTGGTACTTTCCGCCGTGCTTGATGGCGTTAGGTACATGTCCGCTAGGGTCGGAATTCGCGTACCGTTGCGCCATGGTGGTATTTACGGTTTGGCATGGCGCGCGCGCGCGTACTTGGTGCAGTTAGCGTTGGCGTTCACTACGGTGTCGCTAATGGCATCGTACTTTGCGGTGACGGGTCATAGTCGCACCGAGCGCTATTCGATGGCGGTATTGCATTTCCGCCATCGTTTTTCGATTTCCGCCAGGGTCGTAATGAGGGCCATTATCATTTCTGTGACAGAAGCACTAGTTCTGATCAAAATTAGAAGCAACCACATGTTTGACGGTTTGAAGGTGCATGGGTGCTTGTTTGCATGTATACATCCATTAAGTTTTATACTGCCAAATCTTTCCCGGTATCCACAGAGTTCTCTACAAAAATGGAACACGGTCATTGGATACAAGATTATGGATGCAATTAAAAGGATATAAGAGGCCGTTTCGAATTGGGTAGACATCCATCTGGAAATACCGCATGCAATGGTTACTGTTACCACAAGTGGTATTGCTGGAAGTCCACACAAGTATGAGAAAACGCCCGGTTGGTAACGGATGCAGATTTCCTGATGTACTGTATGCTTTATTTCCGGAAATCGGCCTCCGATATTCCTCTATTTTTTAAAAATCTGATCCCCACATTTAAAGACAGAAGTGCATTGTACACCATAGCATTTCACTCTGCCATTGTATAAAATAATGTAAATGCAGGAAACGGCCACTCTTGACCATGTTGTGCATAGCAGGGCAAAGGCAGAGAATCAGAAGGGGGAGCATCAGAGACGCCCCCCTTCTGACACCCTTTGGATGTCTCCGAGCAGGAAACGTTTCAGGATATTTACTTCTAGCTTTGTGTAGAATTAAAAACCCGGAGGTGTTACATTGAGTAGTATTACAGCTAATAAGCAGGCGGTATTTACCAACAATGGTATTCCTTGGACTAACCTATACATTAAAAAACACACACCCTGTAATCAGGCAGAGCAGTGAAACAGGCAATATTCAGACAGAAATAGCACCTGTTTTACCATTAATCTCCACTGGTTCAGTCCTGTATGCGCAGGGCTTATGGCAAATAGCTCTGCGAAATGCAAACACGTTTGCTAAACTGCATATGTACCACAAGGTGCAGCATTCTGTGCCTTTATTCAGTATATTTGTGAGCCCAAATTCACGTGGTACCCTTTCTATCCTGTGAGGGGGGGGCTTCCTTAGATTCACGTGAGCCCCTGTTCACATTACCAGGTGCCCTATCTATCCCAGGGCACTTCCTTAGATTCATGGGAGTCCAGTTCCCATTACCAAGTGCCCTATCTATCCCAGGGGACTTCCTTAGATTCACGTGAGCCCCTGTTCCCATTACCAGGTGCCCTATCTATCCCAGGGGACTTCCTTAGATTCATGGGAGTCCAGTTCCCATTACCAGGTGTCCTATCTATCCCAGGGGACTTCCTTAGATTCATGTGAGTCCAGTTCCCATTACCAGGTGCCCTATCTTTCCCAGGGGACTTTCTTAGATTCATGTGAGTCCAGTTCCCATTACCAGGTGTCCTATCTATCCCAGAGGACTTCCTTAGATTCACGTGAGCCCCTGTTGCCATTACCAGGTGTCCTATCTTTCCCAGGAGACCTCATTAGATTCACGTGAGCCCCTGTTGCTATTACCAGGTGTCCTATTTTCCCAGGGGACTTCCTTAGATTCATGTGAGTCCAGTTCCCATTACCAGGTGCCCTATCTATCCCAGGGCACTTCCTTAGATTCACGTGAGCCCCTGTTCACATTACCAGGTGCCCTATCTATCCCAGGGGACTTCCTTAGATTCACGTGAGCCCCTGTTCACATTACCAGGTGCCCTATCTATCCCAGGGCACTTCCTTAGATTCATGTGAGTCCAGTTCCCATTACCAGGTGCCCTATCTTTCCCAGGGGACTTTCTTAGATTCACGTGAGTCCAGTTCCCATTACCAGGTGCCCTATCTTTCCCAGGGGACTTCCTTAGATTCATGTGAGTCCAGTTCCCATTACCAGGTGCCCTATCTTTCCCAGGGGACTTTTTTAGATTCATGGGAGTCCAGTTCCCATTACCAAGTGCCCTATCTATCCCAGGGGACTTCCTTAGATTCACGAGAGCCCCTGTTCCCATTACCAGGTGCCCTATCTATCCCAGGGCACTTTCTTAGATTCATGTGAGTCCAGTTCCCATTACCAGGTGTCCTATCTTTCCCAGGGGACTACCTTAGATCCATGTGAGTCCAGTTCCCATTACCAGGTGTCCTATCTTTCCCAGGGGACTACCTTAGATCCATGTGAGTCCAGTTCCCATTACCAGGTGCCCTATCTATCCCAGGGGACTTCCTTAGATTCATGTGAGTCCAGTTCCCATTACCAGGTGCCCTATCTTTCCCAGGGGACTTTCTTAGATTCATGTGAGTCCAGTTCCCCTTACCAGGTGTCCTATCTATCCCAGAGGACTTCCTTAGATTTGCGTGAGCCCCTGTTACCATTACCAGGTGTCCTATCTATCCCAGGGGACTTCCTTAGATTCATGTGAGTCCAGTTCCCATTACCAGGTGCCCTATCCTTCCCAGGGGACTGCCTTAGATTCATGTGAGTCCAGTTCCCATTACCAGGTGCCCTATCTATCCCAGGGGACTTCCTTATATTCATGTGAGTCCAGTTCCCATTACCAGGTGCCCTATCTTTCCCAGGGGACCTTCTTAGATTCATGTGAGTCCAGTTCCCATTATCAGGTGCCCTATCTATCCCAGGGGACTTCCTTAGATTCACGTGAGCCCCTGTTGCCATTACCAGGTGTCCTATTTTCCCAGGGGACTTCCTTAGATTCATGTGAGTCCAATTCCCATCACCAGGTGCCCTATATATCCCAGGGCACTTCCTTAGATTCATGTGAGCCCCTGTTCCCATTACCAGATGCCCTATCTATCCCAGGGGACTTCCTTAGATTCATGTGAGTCCAGTTCCCATTACCAGATGTCCTATCTATCCCAGGGGAATTCCTTAGATTCATGCGAGTCCAGTTCCCATTACCAGGTGCCCTATCTTTCCCAGGGGACTTCCTTAGATTCATGTGAGTCCAGGTCCCATTACCAGGTGCCCTATCTATCCCAGGGGACTTCCTTAGATTCACGTGAGCCCCTGTTGCCATTACCAGGTGTCCTATCTTTCCCAGGAGACTTCATTAGATTTGTGTGAGTCCAGTTCCCATTACCAGGTGCCCTAGCTATCCCAGGGGACTTCCTTAGATTCATAAGAGTCCAGTTCCCATTAGCAGGTGCCCTATCTTTCCCAGGGGACTTCCTTAGATTCATGTGAGTCCAGGTCCCATTACCAGGTGCCCTATCTTTCCCAGGGGACTTCCTTAGATTCACGTGAATCCAGTTCCCATTACCAGGTGCCCTATCTTTCCCAGGGGACTTCCTTAGATTCATGTGGGTCCAGTTCCCATTACCAGGTGCCCTATCTTTCCCAGGGGACTTTCTTAGATTCTTGTGAGTCCAGTTCCCATTACCAGGTGCCCTATCTATCCCAGGGGACTTCCTTAGATTCATGTGAGCCCCTGTTGCTATTACCAGGTGTCCTATTTTCCCAGGGGACTTCCTTAGATTCATGTGAGTCCAGTTCCCATTACCAGGTGCCCTATCTATCCCAGGGCACTTCCTTAGATTCATGTGAGCCCCTGTTCCCATTACCATGTGCCTATCTATCCCAGGGGACTTCCTTAGATTCATGTGAGTCCAGTTCCCATTACCAGGTGTCTGTAACGCTCACCTGGTTCCCACGGAGGCGCGGGCGTGGTCTGGACGGCAGTGGCCTCTTCGAAGGAGATGTTCAGCACCCGGAAGATGGAGTGGGCTGGGTTCCCAAATCCGGCTTGTCTGGCTCGGATGAATACCCTTCTGTGAGCGAAAAGGAAGGGTTAATACTCTGCGGGTTTTGTGTTGATCTCCCGTTCCCCTTCTCACCCTCCTTGCAACCCTTCTGTAATTCCCTGTGGAGACTCACCTTAGGGATTGAAAAGGCGAGCTCTCCATCCTGCTTCTGATGCAGGGGCGCGTTGGGATCCAGTTACGTCACTGGATAGTAAGTTCGAGTTCGCTTGTCTGTTCCGGTAAGTACCGTAAATGTTTATGGCAAGCTTGAGTCTAAACTGTTCCTCTACTCTTTTGCAGGTAATGGAAGACTCCGGGCTGAGGGCGGTTTCCGTCGAAAACCTGATTTCAGGTGAGTTTTGGTGTAGGCCCACTACTGTCTTTTCCTGTCTCTTTTTCCTTAGGGGCCGGAGTTCGAGAATGCCGAAGAAATGGAGCCGGTACGAAGCAGAAGCTGAGTCCGACCTGTAAGCAGGTAAGTTTAAAATAGTTCGTTTGCTACGGTTCTTGCATTCACTAATGTGATGTTTGCTTTTTCCCCATAGGGGCCGGGGTGCTGAAATGCCCAAGGAATGGCATCGACCCGAAGGTAAGAAGAATTAGCTTGGCGGGTAAGTGCTTCTTGGTTATTTTCCCCTTCTCACCTTGCTTTCTTCTCTTCAACTCCCCGTAGGTGCTGGAATGCTGCAGGAGATCCGGATGGGCGTCGCAGAGCCGAAGGCGCCACGTGCAGGTAAGAGAAGTGCGCCGAGATGTATGCGACGCGGTGAGTATTTAAAATGATGTCTTTTTGCAGGAACGTTGGCGCGCTGAATCCGGAATGCAGCTTTAACAGGTAATGTTTGTTTTCACCTGTTTCTTCTTCCCTTTTCTATCCTTAGGTGTTTCCAGGATGCTGGCAGGTGTGGTCGAGGGCAGGAGCAGGCACGCTGAGCGTCCAGCTGCTATGAGCAGAACAACGCGAAGCGTGGTTTGCTGTCTGGGCGTGGCTTAAATAGCCTTTCAAGTAGTCCCAGGTATGCATCCTTCCACTGAAGGTATGTATCCTGCCACCAGCCACACCCGTGTGGTTAAGTAGTTCCTCTTTCATCTGGAAGTTGTAGAATGATCTGCCAGGTAAGGAAATTGCAGCATGGTCTGCCAGGTAAGTTTGCACCAAACACTATTCCTTCCATATCTTGTATGAGCCTGGCGCCGATGGTGCCAGGAGCCAGGACTGTTATCCCTTATGAGCCTGACGCCAACGGCGCCAGGACTGAGTCCAAAGAGCCCCTATCTGAGGTGGCTGGGACTTCCCTAGTATACATGTTGCCTGCCTCTGAGGGTGCCAGGCCCTGTCTGGCTCCTTGGAGGTAGGCAAAATGACAGTGTCCTATCTATCCCAGGGGACTTCCTTAGATTCATGTGAGTCCAGTTCCCATTACCAGGTGCCCTATCTTTCCCAGGGGACTTCCTTAGATTCCTGTGAGTCCAGTTCCCATTACCAGGTGCCCTATCTTTCCCAGGGGACTTCCTTAGATTCATGTGAGTCCAGTTCCCATTACCAGGTGCCCTATCTTTCCCAGGGGAGTTCCTTAGATTCACGTGAGCCCCTGTTCCCATTACCAGGTGCCCTATCTATCCCAGGGCACGTCCTTAGATTCATGTGAGTCCAGTTCCCATTAGCAGGTGCCCTATCTTTCTCAGGGGACTACCTTAGATACATGTCAGTCCAGTTCCCATTACCAGGTGCCCTATCTATCCCAGGGCACTTCCTTAGATTCATGTGAGTCCAGTTCCCATTACCAGGTGCCCTATCTTTCCCAGGGGACTTTCTTAGATTCATGGGAGTCCAGTTCCCATTACCAAGTGCCCTATCTATCCCAGGGGACTTCCTTAGATTGACGTGAGCCCCTGTTCCCATTACCAGGTGCCCTATCTATCCCAGGGCACTTCCTTAGATTCACGTGAGTCCAGTTCCCATTACCAGGTGTCCTATCTATCCCAGGGGACTTCCTTAGATTTGTGTGAGCCCCTGTTACCATTACCAGGTGTCCTATCTTTCCCAGGGGACTGTCTTAGATTCATGTGAGTCCAGTTCCCATTACCAGGTGCCCTATCTATCCCAGGGGACTTCCTTATATTCATGTGAGCCCCTGTTCCCATTACCAGGTGTCCTATCTATCCCAGGGCATTTCCTAGATTCATGTGAGCCCCTGTTCCCATTACCAGGTGCCCTATCTATCCCAGGGGACTTCCTTAGATTCATGTGAGCCCCTGTTCCCATTACCAGGTGCCCTATCTTTCCCAGGGGACTTCCTTAGATTCCTGTGAGTCAAGTTCCCATTACCAGGTGCCCTATCTTTCCCAGGGGACTTCCTTAGAATCATGTGAGTCCAGTTCCCATTACCAGGTGCCCTATCTTTCCCAGGGGACTTCCTTAGATTCCTGTGAGTCCAGTTCCCATTACCAGGTGCCCTATCTTTCCCAGGGGACTTCCTTAGATTCATGTGAGTCCAGTTCCCATTACCAGGTGCCCTATCTTTCCCAGGGGAGTTCCTTAGATTCACGTGAGCCCCTGTTCCCATTACCAGGTGCCCTATCTATCCCAGGGCACGTCCTTAGATTCATGTGAGTCCAGTTCCCATTAGCAGGTGCCCTATCTTTTTCAGGGGACTACCTTAGATACATGTCAGTCCAGTTCCCATTACCAGGTGCCCTATCTATCCCAGGGCACTTCCTTAGATTCATGTGAGTCCAGTTCCCATTACCAGGTGCCCTATCTTTCCCAGGGGACTTTCTTAGATTCATGGGAGTCCAGTTCCCATTACCAAGTGCCCTATCTATCCCAGGGGACTTCCTTAGATTCACGTGAGCCCCTGTTCCCATTACCAGGTGCCCTATCTTTCCCAGGGCACTTCCTTAGATTCACGTGAGTCCAGTTCCCATTACCAGGTGTCCTATCTATCCCAGGGGACTTCCTTAGATTTGTGTGAGCCCCTGTTACCATTACCAGGTGTCCTATCTTTCCCAGGGGACTGTCTTAGATTCATGTGAGTCCAGTTCCCATTACCAGGTGCCCTATCTATCCCAGGGGACTTCCTTATATTCATGTGAGCCCCTGTTCCCATTACCAGGTGTCCTATCTATCCCAGGACATTTCCTTAGATTCATGTGAGCCCCTGTTCCCATTACCAGGTGCCCTATCTATCCCAGGGGACTTCCTTAGATTCATGTGAGCCCCTGTTTCCATTACCAGGTGCCCTATCTTTCCCAGGGGACTTCCTTAGATTCCTGTGAGTCCAGTTCCCATTACCAGGTGCCCTATCTTTCCCAGGGGACTTCCTTAGATTCATGTGAGTCCAGTTCCCATTACCAGGTGCCCTATCTTTCCCAGGGGAGTTCCTTAGATTCACGTGAGCCCCTGTTCCCATTACCAGGTGCCCTATCTATCCCAGGGCACGTCCTTAGATTCATGTGAGTCCAGTTCCCGTTAGCAGGTGCCCTATCTTTCTCAGGGGACTACCTTAGATACATGTCAGTCCAGTTCCCATTACCAGGTGCCCTATCTATCCCAGGGCACTTCCTTAGATTCATGTGAGTCCAGTTCCCATTACCAGGTGCCCTATCTTTCCCAGGGGACTTTCTTAGATTCATGGGAGTCCAGTCCCCATTACCAAGTGTCCTATCTATCCCAGGGGACTTCCTTAGATTCACGTGAGCCCCTGTTCCCATTACCAGGTGCCCTATCTATCCCAGGGCACTTCCTTAGATTCATGTGAGTCCAGTTCCCATTACCAGGTGTCCTATCTATCCCAGGGGACTTCCTTAGATTTGTGTGAGCCCCTGTTACCATTACCAGGTGTCCTATCTTTCCCAGGGGACTGTCTTAGATTCATGTGAGTCCAGTTCCCATTACCAGGTGCCCTATCTATCCCAGGGGACTTCCTTATATTCACGTGAGCCCCTGTTCCCATTACCAGGTGTCCTATCTATCCCAGGGCATTTCCTTAGATTCATGTGAGCCCCTGTTCCCATTACCAGGAGCCCTATCTATCCCAGGGGACTTCCTTAGATTCATGTGAGCCCCTGTTCCCATTACCAGGTGCCCTATCTATCCCAGGGGACTTCCTTAGATTCATGTGAGTCCAGTTCCCATTACCAGGTGTCCTATCTATCCCAGGGGACTTACTTAGATTTGTGTGAGCCCCTGTTACCATTACCAGGTGTCCTATCTTTCCCAGGGGACTGTCTTAGATTCATGTGAGTCCAGTTCCCATTACCAGGTGCCCTATCTATCCCAGGGGACTTCCTTATATTCACGTGAGCCCCTGTTCCCATTACCAGGTGTCCTATCTATCCCAGGCCATTTCCTTAGATTCACGTGAGCCCCTGTTCCCATTACCAGGTGCCCTATCTATCCCAGGGGACTTCCTTATATTCATGTGAGACCAGTTCCCATTACCAGGTGCCCTATCTTTCCCAGGGGACTTTCTTAGATTCATGTGAGTCCAATTCCCATTACCAGTTGCCCTATCTATCCCAGGGTACTTCCTTAGATTCACGTGAGCCCCTGTTGCCATTACCAGGTGCCCTATCTATCCCAAGGCACTTCCTTAGATTCATGTGAGCCCCTGTTCCCATTACCAGGTGCCCTATCTATCCCAGGGGACTTCCTTAGATTCATGTGAGTCCAGTTCCCATTACCAGATGTCCTATCTATCCCAGGGGACTTCCTTAGATTCATGTGAGTCCAGTTCCCATTACCAGGTGCCCTATCTTTCCCAGGGGACTTCCTTAGATTCATGTGAGTCCAGGTCCCATTACCAGGTGCCCTATCTATTCCAGGGGACTTCCTTAGATTCACGTGAGCCCCTGTTGCCATTACAAGGTGTCCTATCTTTCCCAGGAGACCTCATTAGATTCACGTGAGCCCCTGTTGCTATTACCAGGTGTCCTATTTTCCCAGGGGACTTCCTTAGATTCATGTGAGTCCAGTTCCCATTACCAGGTGCCCTATCTATCCCAGGGCACTTCCTTAGATTCATGTGAGCCCCTGTTCCCATTAACAGGTGCCCTATCTATCCCAGGGGACTTCCTTAGATTCATGTGAGTGCAGTTCCAATTACCAGGTGTCCTATCTATCCCAGGGGAATTCCTTAGATTCATGTGAGTCCAGTTCCCATTACCAGGTGCCCTATCTATCCCAGGGCACTTCCTTAGATTCATGTGAGCCCCTGTTCCCATTACCAGGTGCCCTATCTATCCCAGGGGACTTCCTTAGATTCATGTGAGTCCAGTTCCCATTACCAGGTGTCCTATCTATCCCAGGGGACTTCCTTAGATTCATGTGAGTCCAGTTCCCATTAGCAGGTGCCCTATCTTTCCCAGGGGACTGCCTTAGATTCATGTGAGTCCAGTTCCCATTACCAGGTGCCCTATCTTTCCCAGGGGACTTCCTTAGATTCATGTGAGTCCAGTTCCCATTATCAGGTGCCCTAACTTTCCCAGGGGACTTCCTTAGATTCATTTGAGTCCAGTTCCCATTACCAGGTGCCCTATCTATCCCAGGGCACTTCCTTAGATTCATGTGAGTCCAGTTCCCATTACCAGGTGCCCTATCTTTCCCAGGAGACTTCATTAGATTCATGTGAGTCCAGTTCCCATTACCAGGTGCCCTATCTATCCCAGGGGACTTCCTTAGATTCACGTGAGCCCCAGTTCCCATTACCAGGTGCCCTATCTATCCCAGGGCACTTCCTTAGATTCATGTGAGTCCAGTTCCCATTACCAGGTGCCCTATATTTCCCAGGGGACTTCCTTAGATTCATGTGAGTTCAGTTCCCATTACCAGGTGCCCTATCTTTGCCAGGGAACTTCCTTAGATTCACGTGAGCCCCTGTTCCCATTACCAGGTGCCCTATCTATCCCAAGGCACTTCCCTAGATTCATGTGAGTCCAGTTCCCATTACCAGGTGCCCTATCTACCCAGGGAACTTCCCTAGATTCATGTGAGTCCAGTTCCCACTGCCAGGTGCCCTATCTTTCCCAGGGGACTTCCTTAGATTCATGTGAGTCCAGTTCCCATTACCAGGTGCCCTAGCTATCCCAGGGCACTTCCTTGGATTCATGTGAGTCCACTTCCCATTACCAGGTGCCCTATCTTTCCCAGGGGACTTCCTTAGATTAATGTGAGTCCAGTTCCCATTAAGAGGCGCCCTATCTTTCCCAGGGGACCTTCTTAGATTCATGTGAGTCCAGTTCCCATTACCAGGTGCCCTATCTATCCCAGGGCACTTCCTTAGATTCATGTGAGACCCTGTTCCCATTACCAGGTGCCCTATTTATCCCAAGGCACTTCCCTAGATTCATGTGAGTCCAGTTCCCATTACCAGGTGCCCTATTTACCCAGGGAACTTCCCTAGATTCAGGTGAGTCCAGTTCCCACTGACAGGTGCCCTATCTTTCCCAGGGGACTTCCTTAGATTCATGTGAGTCCAGTTCCCATTACCAGGTGCCCTAGCTATCCCAGGGCACTTCCTTGGATTCATGTGAGTCCACTTCCCATTACCAGGTGCCCTATCTTTCCCAGGGGACTTCCTTAGATTCATGTGAGTCCAGTTCCCATTACCAGGTGCCCTATCTTTCCCAGGGGACTTCCTTAGGTTCATGTGAGTCCATTTCCCATTACCAGGTGCCCTAGCTATCCCAGGGCACTTCCTTGGATTCATGTGAGTCCACTTCCCATTACCAGGTGCCCTATCTTTCCCAGGGGACTTCCTTAGATTAATGTGAGTCCAGTTCCCATTAAGAGGCGCCCTATCTTTCCCAGGGGACCTTCTTAGATTCATGTGAGTCCAGTTCCCATTACCAGGTGCCCTATCTATCCCAGGGCACTTCCTTAGATTCATGTGAGACCCTGTTCCCATTACCAGGTGCCCTATCTATCCCAAGGCACTTCCCTAGATTCATGTGAGTCCCTTTCCCATTACCAGGTGCCCTATCTACCCAGGGAACTTCCCTAGATTCAGGTGAGTCCAGTTCCCACTGCCAGGTGCCCTATCTTTCCCAGGGGACTTCCTTAGATTCATGTGAGTCCAGTTCCCATTACCAGGTGCCCTATCTTTCCCAGGGGACTTCCTTAGATTCATGTGAGTCCAGTTCCCATTACCAGGTGCCCTAGCTATCCCAGGGCACTTCCTTGGATTCATGTGAGTCCACTTCCCATTACCAGGTGCCCTATCTTTCCCAGGGGACTTCCTTAGATTAATGTGAGTCCAGTTCCCATTAAGAGGCGCCCTATATTTCCCAGGGGACCTTCTTAGATTCATGTGAGTCCAGTTCCCATTACCAGGTGCCCTATCTATCCCAGGGCACTTCCTTAGATTCATGTGAGACCCTGTTCCCATTACCAGGTGCCCTATCTATCCCAAGGCACTTCCCTAGATTCATGTGAGTCCAGTTCCCATTACCAGGTGCCCTATCTACCCAGGGAACTTCCCTAGATTCAGGTGGTCCAGTTCCCACTGACAGGTGCCCTATCTTTCCCAGGGGACTTCCTTAGATTCATGTGAGTCCAGTTCCCATTACCAGGTGCCCTATCTATCCCAGGGCACTTCCTTAGATTCATGTGAGCCCCTGTTCCCATTACCAGGTGCCCTATCTATCCCAGGGGACTTCCTTAGATTCATGTGAGTGCAGTTCCCATTACCAGGTGTCCTATCTATCCCAGGGGAATTCCTTAGATTCATGTGAGTCCAGTTCCCATTACCAGGTGCCCTATCTATCCCAGGGCACTTCCTTAGATTCATGTGAGCCCCTGTTCCCATTACCAGGTGCCCTATCTATCCCAGGGGACTTCCTTAGATTCATGTGAGTCCAGTTCCCATTAGCAGGTGCCCTATCTTTCCCAGGGGACTTCCTTAGATTCATGTGAGTCCAGTTCCCATTACCAGGTGTCCTATCTTTCCCAGGGGACTTCCTTAGATTCATGTGAGTCCAGTTCCCATTACCATGTGCCCTAACTTTCCCAGGGGACTTCCTTAGATTCATGTGAGTCTAGTTCCCATTACCAGGTGCCCTATCTATCCCATGGCACTTCCTTAGATTCATGTGAGTCCAGTTCCCATTACCAGGTGCCCTATCTTTCCCAGGGGACTTCATTAGATTCATGTGAGTCCAGTTCCCATTACCAGGTGCCCTATCTATCCCAGGGGACTTCCTTAGATTCACGTGAGCCCCTGTTCCCATTACTAGGTGTCCTATCTATCCCAGGGCACTTCCTTAGATTCATGTGAGTCCAGTTCCCATTACCAGGTGCCCTATCTATCCCAGGGCACTTCCTTAGATTCATGTGAGTCCAGTTCCCATTACCAGGTGCCCTATATTTCCCAGGGGACTTCCTTAGATTCATGTGAGTTCAGTTCCCATTACCAGGTGCCCTATCTTTGCCAGGGAACTTCCTTAGATTCACGTGAGCCCCTGTTCCCATTACCAGGTGCCCTATCTATCCCAAGGCACTTCCCTAGATTCATGTGAGTCCAGTTCCCATTACCAGGTTCCCTATCTACCCAGGGAACTTCCCTAGATTCATGTGAGTCCAGTTCCCACTGCCAGGTGCCCTATCTTTCCCAGGAGACTTCCTTAGATTCATGTGAGTCCAGTTCCCATTACCAGGTGCCCTATCTTTCCCAGGGGACTTCCTTAGATTCATGTGAGTCCAGTTCCCATTACCAGGTGCCCTATCTATCCCAGGGCACTTCCTTGGATTCATGTGAGTCCACTTCCCATTACCAGGTGCCCTGTCTTTCCCAGGGGATTTCCTTAGATTAATGTGAGTCCAGTTCCCATTACCAGGCGCCCTATCTTTCCCAGGGGACCTTCTTAGATTCATGTGAGTCCAGTTCCCATTACCAGGTGCCCTATCTATCCCAGGGCACTTCCTTAGATTCATGTGAGACCCTGTTCCCATTACCAGGTGCCTATCTATCCCAGGGGACTTCCTTAGATTCATGTGAGTCCAGTTCCCATTACCAAGTGTCCTATCTATCCCAGGGGACTTCCTTAGATTCATGTGAGTCCAGTTCCCATTACCAGGTGCCCTATCTTTCCCAGGGGACTTCCTTAGATTCATGTGAGTCCAGTTCCCATTACCTGGTGCCCTATCATTCCCAGGGGACTTTCTTAGATTCATGTGAGTCCAGTTCCCATTACCAGGTGCCCTATCTATCACAGGGGACTTCCTTAGATTCACGTGAGCCCCTGTTGCCATTACCAGATGTCCTATCTTTCCCAGGAGACTTCATTAGATTCATGTGAGTCCAGTTCCCGTTACCAGGTGCGCTAGCTATCCCAGGGGACTTCCTTAGATTCATGTGAGTCTGGTTCCCATTAGCAGGTGCCCTATCTTTCCCAGGGGACTTCCTTAGATTCATGTGAGTCCAGTTCCCATTACCAGGTGCCCTATCTTTCCCAGGGGACTTCCTTAGATTCACGTGAGTCCAGTTCCCATTACCAGGTGCCCTATCTATCGCAGTGCACTTCCTTAGATTCATGTGAGTCCAGTTCCCATTACCAGGTGCCCTATCTTTCCCAGGGGACTTCCTTAGATTCATGTGAGTCCAGTTCCCATTACCAGGCGCCCTATCTTTCCCAGGGGACTTCATTAGATTCATGTGAGTCCAGTTCCCATTATCAGGTGCCCTATCTATCCCAGGGGACTTCCTTAGATTCACGTGAGCCCCTGTTCCCATTACTAGGTGTCCTATCTATCCCAGGGCACTTCCTTAGATTCATGTGAGTCCAGTTCCCATTACCAGGTGCCCTATCTATCCCAGGGCACTTCCTTAGATTCATGTGAGTCCAGTTCCCATTACCAGGTGCCCTATATTTCCCAGGGGACTTCCTTAGATTCATGTGAGTTCAGTTCCCATTACCAGGTGCCCTATCTTTGCCAGGGAACTTCCTTAGATTCACGTGAGCCCCTGTTCCCATTACCAGGAGCCCTATCTATCCCAAGGGACTTCCCTAGATTCATGTGAGTCCAGTTCCCATTACCAGGTTCCCTATCTACCCAGGGAACTTCCCTAGATTCATGTGAGTCCACTTCCCACTGCCAGGTGCCCTATCTTTCCCAGGAGACTTCCTTAGATTCATGTGAGTCCAGTTCCCATTACCAGGTGCCCTATCTTTCCCAGGGGACTTCCTTAGATTCATGTGAGTCCAGTTCCCATTACCAGGTGCCCTATCTATCCCAGGGCACTTCCTTGGATTCATGTGAGTCCACTTCCCATTACCAGGTGCCCTATCTTTCCCAGGGGACTTCCTTAGATTAATGTGAGTCCAGTTCCCATTACCAGGCGCCCTATCTTTCCCAGGGGACCTTCTTAGATTCATGTGAGTCCAGTTCCCATTACCAGGTGCCCTATCTATCCCAGGGCACTTCCTTAGATTCATGTGAGACCCTGTTCCCATTACCAGGTGCCTATCTATCCCAGGGGACTTCCTTAGATTTATGTGAGTCCAGTTCCCATTACCAAGTGTCCTATCTATCCCAGGGGACTTCCTTAGATTCATGTGAGTCCAGATCCCATTACCAGGTGCCCTATCTTTCCCAGGGGACTTCCTTAGATTCATGTGAGTCCAGTTCCCATTACCTGGTGCCCTATCATTCCCAGGGGACTTTCTTAGATTCATGTGAGTCCAGTTCCCATTACCAGGTGCCCTATCTATCACAGGGGACTTCCTTAGATTCACGTGAGCCCCTGTTGCCATTACCAGATGTCCTATCTTTCCCAGGAGACTTCATTAGATTCATGTGAGTCCAGTTCCCGTTACCAGGTGCCCTATCTTTCCCAGGGGACTTCCTTAGATTCATGTGAGTCCAGTTCCCATTACCAGGTGCCCTAGCTATCCCAGGGCACTTCCTTGGATTCACGTGAGTCCACTTCCCATTACCAGGTGCCCTATCTTTCCCAGGGGACTTCCTTAGATTCATGTGAGTCCAGTTCCCATTACCAGGTGCCCTATCTTTCCGAGGGGACTTCCTTAGATTCATGTGAGTCCAGTTCCCATTACCAGGTGCCCTAGCTATCCCAGGGCACTTCCTTGGATTCATGTGAGTCCACTTCCCATTACCAGGTGCCCTATCTTTCCCAGGGGACTTCCTTAGATTAATGTGAGTCCAGTTCCCATTAAGAGGCGCCCTATCTTTCCCAGGGGACCTTCTTAGATTCATGTGAGTCCAGTTCCCATTACCAGGTGCCCTATCTATCCCAGGGCACTTCCTTAGATTCATGTGAGACCCTGTTCCCATTACCAGGTGCCCTATCTATCCCAAGGCACTTCCCTAGATTCATGTGAGTCCAGTTCCCATTACCAGGTGCCCTATCTACCCAGGGAACTTCCCTAGATTCAGGTGAGTCCAGTTCCCACTGCCAGGTGCCCTATCTTTCCCAGGGGACTTCCTTAGATTCATGTGAGTCCAGTTCCCATTACCAGGTGCCCTATCTTTCCCAGGGGACTTCCTTAGATTCATGTGAGTCCAGTTCCCATTACCAGGTGCCCTAGCTATCCCAGGGCACTTCCTTGGATTCATGTGAGTCCACTTCCCATTACCAGGTGCCCTATCTTTCTCAGGGGACTTCCTTAGATTAATGTGAGTCCAGTTCCCATTAAGAGGCGCCCTATCTTTCCCAGGGGACCTTCTTAGATTCATGTGAGTCCAGTTCCCATTACCAGGTGCCCTATCTATCCCAGGGCACTTCCTTAGATTCATGTGAGACCCTGTTCCCATTACCAGGTGCCCTATCTATCCCAAGGCACTTCCCTAGATTCATGTGAGTCCAGTTCCCATTACCAGGTGCCCTATCTACCCAGGGAACTTCCCTAGATTCAGGTGAGTCCAGTTCCCACTGCCAGGTGCCCTATCTTTCCCAGGGGACTTCCTTAGATTCATGTGAGTCCAGGTCCCATTACCAGGTGCCCTATCTTTCCCAGGGGACTTCCTTAGATTCATGTGAGTCCAGTTCCCATTACCAGGTGCCCTAGCTATCCCAGGGCACTTCCTTGGATTCATGTGAGTCCACTTCCCATTACCAGGTGCCCTATCTTTCCCAGTGGACTTCCTTAGATTAATGTGAGTCCAGTTCCCATTACCAGGCGCCCTATCTTTCCCAGGGGACCTTCTTAGATTCATGTGAGTCCAGTTCCCATTACCAGGTGCCCTATCTATCCCAGGGCACTTCCTTAGATTCATGTGAGCCCCTGTTCCCATTACCAGGTGCCCTATCTATCCCAGGGGACTTCCTTAGATTCATGTGAGTGCAGTTCCCATTACCAGGTGTCCTATCTATCCCAGGGGAATTCCTTAGATTCATGTGAGTCCAGTTCCCATTACCAGGTGCCCTATCTATCCCAGGGCACTTCCTTAGATTCATGTGAGCCCCTGTTCCCATTACCAGGTGCCCTATCTATCCCAGGGGACTTCCTTAGATTCATGTGAGTCCAGTTCCCATTAGCAGGTGCCCTATCTTTCCCAGGGGACTTCCTTAGATTCATGTGAGTCCAGTTCCCATTACCAGGTGTCCTATCTTTCCCAGGGGACTTCCTTAGATTCATGTGAGTCCAGTTCCCATTACCAGGTGCCCTAACTTTCCCAGGGGACTTCCTTAGATTCATGTGAGTCCAGTTCCCATTACCAGGTGCCCTATCTATCCCAGGGCACTTCCTTAGATTCATGTGAGTCCAGTTCCCATTACCAGGTGCCCTATCTTTCCCAGGGGACTTCATTAGATTCATGTGAGTCCAGTTCCCATTACCAGGTGCCCTATCTATCCCAGGGGACTTCCTTAGATTCACGTGAGCCCCTGTTCCAATTACTAGGTGTCCTATCTATCCCAGGGCACTTCCTTAGATTCATGTGAGTCCAGTTCCCATTACCAGGTGCCCTATCTATCCGAGGGCACTTCCTTAGATTCATGTGAGTCCAGTTCCCATTACCAGGTGCCCTATATTTCCCAGGGGACTTCCTTAGATTCATGTGAGTTCAGTTCCCATTACCAGGTGGCCTATCTTTGCCAGGGAACTTCCTTAGATTCACGTGAGCCCCTGTTCCCATTACCAGGTGCCCTATCTATCCCAAGACACTTCCCTAGATTCATGTGAGTCCAGTTCCCATTACCAGGTTCCCTATCTACCCAGGGAACTTCCCTAGATTCATGTGAGTCCCGTTCCCACTGCCAGGTGCCCTATCTTTCCCAGGAGACTTCCTTAGATTCATGTGAGTCCAGTTCCCATTACCAGGTGCCCTATCTTTCCCAGGGGACTTCCTTAGATTCATGTGAGTCCAGTTCCCATTACCAGGTGTCCTATCTATCCTAGGGCACTTCCTTGGATTCATGTGAGTCCACTTCCCATTACCAGGTGCCCTATCTTTCCCAGGGGACTTCCTTAGATTAATGTGAGTCCAGTTCCCATTACAAGGCGCCCTATCTTTCCCAGGGGACCTTCTTAGATTCATGTGAGTCCAGTTCCCATTACCAGGTGCCCTATCTATCCCAGGGCACTTCCTTAGATTCATGCGAGACCCTGTTCCCATTACCAGGTGCCTATCTATCCCAGGGGACTTCCTTAGATTCATGTGAGTCCAGTTCCCATTACCAAGTGTCCTATCTATCCCAGGGGACTTCCTTAGATTCATGTGAGTCCAGTTCCCATTACCAGGTGCCCTATCTTTCCCAGGGGACTTCCTTAGATTCATGTGAGTCCAGTTCCCATTACCTGGTGCCCTATCATTCCCAGGGGACTTTCTTAGATTCATGTGAGTCCAGTTCCCATTACCAGGTGCCCTATCTATCACAGGGGACTTCCTTAGATTCACGTGAGCCCCTGTTGCCATTACCAGATGTCCTATCTTTCCCAGGAGACTTCATTAGATTCATGTGAGTCCAGTTCCCGTTACCAGGTGCCCTAGCTATCCCAGGGGACTTCCTTAGATTCATGTGAGTCTGGTTCCCATTAGCAGGTGCCCTATCTTTCCCAGGGGACTTCCTTAGATTCATGTGAGTCCAGTTCCCATTACCAGGTGCCCTATCTTTCCCAGGGGACTTCCTTAGATTCACGTGAGTCCAGTTCCCATTACCAGGTGCCCTATCTATCGCAGGGCACTTCCTTAGATTCATGTGAGTCCAGTTCCCATTACCAGGTGCCCTATCTTTCCCAGGGGACTTCCTTAGATTCATGTGAGTCCAGTTCCCATTACCAGGCGCCCTATCTTTCCCAGGGGACTTCATTAGATTCATGTGAGTCCAGTTCCCATTACCAGGTGCCCTATCTATCCCAGGGGACTTCCTTAGATTCACGTGAGCCCCTGTTCCCATTACTAGGTGTCCTATCTATCCCAGGGCACTTCCTTAGATTCATGTGAGTCCAGTTCCCATTACCAGGTGCCCTATCTATCCCAGGGCACTTCCTTAGATTCATGTGAGTCCAGTTCCCATTACCAGGTGCCCTATATTTCCCAGGGGACTTCCTTAGATTCATGTGAGTTCAGTTCCCATTACCAGGTGCCCTATCTTTGCCAGGGAACTTCCTTAGATTCACGTGAGCCCCTGTTCCCATTACCAGGTGCCCTATCTATCCCAAGGCACTTCCCTAGATTCATGTGAGTCCAGTTCCCATTACCAGGTTCCCTATCTACCCAGGGAACTTCCCTAGATTCATGTGAGTCCAGTTCCCACTGCCAGGTGCCCTATCTTTCCCAGGAGACTTCCTTAGATTCATGTGAGTCCAGTTCCCATTACCAGGTGCCCTATCTTTCCCAGGGGACTTCCTTAGATTCATGTGAGTCCAGTTCCCATTACCAGGTGCCCTATCTATCCCAGGGCACTTCCTTGGATTCATGTGAGTCCACTTCCCATTACCAGGTGCCCTATCTTTCCCAGGGGACTTCCTTAGATTAATGTGAGTCCAGTTCCCATTACCAGGCACCCTATCTTTCCCAGGGGACCTTCATGTGAGTCCAGTTCCCATTACCAGGTGCCCTATCTATCCCAGGGCACTTCCTTAGATTCATGTGAGACCCTGTTCCCATTACCAGGTGCCTATCTATCCCAGGGGACTTCCTTAGATTCATGTGAGTCCAGTTCCCATTACCAGGTGCCCTAGCTATCCCAGGGCACTTCCTTGGATTCATGTGAGTCCACTTCCCATTACCAGGTGCCCTATCTTTCCCAGTGGACTTCCTTAGATTAATGTGAGTCCAGTTCCCATTACCAGGCGCCCTATCTTTCCCAGGGGACCTTCTTAGATTCATGTGAGTCCAGTTCCCATTACCAGGTGCCCTATCTATCCCAGGGCACTTCCTTAGATTCATGTGAGCCCCTGTTCCCATTACCAGGTGCCCTATCTATCCCAGGGGACTTCCTTAGATTCATGTGAGTGCAGTTCCCATTACCAGGTGTCCTATCTATCCCAGGGGAATTCCTTAGATTCATGTGAGTCCAGTTCCCATTACCAGGTGCCCTATCTATCCCAGGGCACTTCCTTAGATTCATGTGAGCCCCTGTTCCCATTACCAGGTGCCCTATCTATCCCAGGGGACTTCCTTAGATTCATGTGAGTCCAGTTCCCATTAGCAGGTGCCCTATCTTTCCCAGGGGACTTCCTTAGATTCATGTGAGTCCAGTTCCCATTACCAGGTGTCCTATCTTTCCCAGGGGACTTCCTTAGATTCATGTGAGTCCAGTTCCCATTACCAGGTGCCCTAACTTTCCCAGGGGACTTCCTTAGATTCATGTGAGTCCAGTTCCCATTACCAGGTGCCCTATCTATCCCAGGGCACTTCCTTAGATTCATGTGAGTCCAGTTCCCATTACCAGGTGCCCTATCTTTCCCAGGGGACTTCATTAGATTCATGTGAGTCCAGTTCCCATTACCAGGTGCCCTATCTATCCCAGGGGACTTCCTTAGATTCACGTGAGCCCCTGTTCCAATTACTAGGTGTCCTATCTATCCCAGGGCACTTCCTTAGATTCATGTGAGTCCAGTTCCCATTACCAGGTGCCCTATCTATCCGAGGGCACTTCCTTAGATTCATGTGAGTCCAGTTCCCATTACCAGGTGCCCTATATTTCCCAGGGGACTTCCTTAGATTCATGTGAGTTCAGTTCCCATTACCAGGTGCCCTATCTTTGCCAGGGAACTTCCTTAGATTCACGTGAGCCCCTGTTCCCATTACCAGGTGCCCTATCTATCCCAAGACACTTCCCTAGATTCATGTGAGTCCAGTTCCCATTACCAGGTTCCCTATCTACCCAGGGAACTTCCCTAGATTCATGTGAGTCCCGTTCCCACTGCCAGGTGCCCTATCTTTCCCAGGAGACTTCCTTAGATTCATGTGAGTCCAGTTCCCATTACCAGGTGCCCTATCTTTCCCAGGGGACTTCCTTAGATTCATGTGAGTCCAGTTCCCATTACCAGGTGTCCTATCTATCCCAGGGCACTTCCTTGGATTCATGTGAGTCCACTTCCCATTACCAGGTGCCCTATCTTTCCCAGGGGACTTCCTTAGATTAATGTGAGTCCAGTTCCCATTACAAGGCGCCCTATCTTTCCCAGGGGACCTTCTTAGATTCATGTGAGTCCAGTTCCCATTACCAGGTGCCCTATCTATCCCAGGGCACTTCCTTAGATTCATGCGAGACCCTGTTCCCATTACCAGGTGCCTATCTATCCCAGGGGACTTCCTTAGATTCATGTGAGTCCAATTCCCATTACCAAGTGTCCTTTCTATCCCAGGGGACTTCCTTAGATTCATGTGAGTCCAGTTCCCATTACCAGGTGCCCTATCTTTCCCAGGGGACTTCCTTAGATTCATGTGAGTCCAGTTCCCATTACCTGGTGCCCTATCATTCCCAGGGGACTTTCTTAGATTCATGTGAGTCCAGTTCCCATTACCAGGTGCCCTATCTATCACAGGGGACTTCCTTAGATTCACGTGAGCCCCTGTTGCCATTACCAGATGTCCTATCTTTCCCAGGAGACTTCATTAGATTCATGTGAGTCCAGTTCCCGTTACCAGGTGCCCTAGCTATCCCAGGGGACTTCCTTAGATTCATGTGAGTCTGGTTCCCATTAGCAGGTGCCCTATCTTTCCCAGGGGACTTCCTTAGATTCATGTGAGTCCAGTTCCCATTACCAGGTGCCCTATCTTTCCCAGGGGACTTCCTTAGATTCACGTGAGTCCAGTTCCCATTACCAGGTGCCCTATCTATCGCAGGGCACTTCCTTAGATTCATGTGAGTCCAGTTCCCATTACCAGGTGCCCTATCTTTCCCAGGGGACTTCCTTAGATTCATGTGAGTCCAGTTCCCATTACCAGGCGCCCTATCTTTCCCAGGGGACTTCATTAGATTCATGTGAGTCCAGTTCCCATTACCAGGTGCCCTATCTATCCCAGGGGACTTCCTTAGATTCACGTGAGCCCCTGTTCCCATTACTAGGTGTCCTATCTATCCCAGGGCACTTCCTTAGATTCATGTGAGTCCAGTTCCCATTACCAGGTGCCCTATCTATCCCAGGGCACTTCCTTAGATTCATGTGAGTCCAGTTCCCATTACCAGGTGCCCTATATTTCCCAGGGGACTTCCTTAGATTCATGTGAGTTCAGTTCCCATTACCAGGTGCCCTATCTTTGCCAGGGAACTTCCTTAGATTCACGTGAGCCCCTGTTCCCATTACCAGGTGCCCTATCTATCCCAAGGCACTTCCCTAGATTCATGTGAGTCCAGTTCCCATTACCAGGTTCCCTATCTACCCAGGGAACTTCCCTAGATTCATGTGAGTCCAGTTCCCACTGCCAGGTGCCCTATCTTTCCCAGGAGACTTCCTTAGATTCATGTGAGTCCAGTTCCCATTACCAGGTGCCCTATCTTTCCCAGGGGACTTCCTTAGATTCATGTGAGTCCAGTTCCCATTACCAGGTGCCCTATCTATCCCAGGGCACTTCCTTGGATTCATGTGAGTCCACTTCCCATTACCAGGTGCCCTATCTTTCCCAGGGGACTTCCTTAGATTAATGTGAGTCCAGTTCCCATTACCAGGCACCCTATCTTTCCCAGGGGACCTTCATGTGAGTCCAGTTCCCATTACCAGGTGCCCTATCTATCCATCCCAGGGCACTTCCTTAGATTCATGTGAGACCCTGTTCCCATTACCAGGTGCCTATCTATCCCAGGGGACTTCCTTAGATTCATGTGAGTCCAGTTCCCATTACCAAGTGTCCTATCTTTCCCAGGGGACTTCCTTAGATTCATGTGAGTCCAGTTCCCATTACCTGGTGCCCTATCATTCCCAGGGGACTTTCTTAGTTTCATGTGAGTCCAGTTCCCATTACCAGGTGCCCTATCTATCACAGGGGACTTCCTTACATTCATGTGAGCCCCTGTTGCCATTACCAGATGTCCTATCTTTCCCAGGAGACTTCATTAGATTCATGTGAGTCCAGTTCCCGTTACCAGGTGCCCTAGCTATCCCAGGGGACTGCCTTAGATTCATGTGAGTCTGGTTCCCATTAGCAGGTGCCCTATCTTTCCCAGGGGACTTCCTTAGATTCATGTGAGTCCAGTTCCCATTACCAGGTGCCCAATCTTTCCCTGGGGACTTCCTTAGATACACGTGAGTCCAGTTCCCATTACCAGTTGCCCTATCTATCGCACGGCACTTCCTTAGATTCATGTGAGTCCAGTTCCCATTACCAGGTGCCCTATCTTTCCCAGGGGACTTCCTTAGATTCATGTGAGTCCAGTTCCCATTACCAGGCGCCCTATCTTTCCCAGGGGACTTTCTTAGATTAATGTGAGTCCAGTTCCCATTACCAGGTGCCCTATCTATCCCAGGGAACTTCCGTAGATTCACGTGAGCCCCTGTTCCCATTACTAGGTGTCCTATCTATCCCAGGGCACTTCCTTAGATTCATGTGAGTCCAGTTCCCATTACCAGGTGCCCTATCTATCCCAGGGCACTTCCTTAGATTCATGTGAGTCCAGTTCCCATTACCAGGTGCCCTATCTTTCCCAGGGCACTTCCTTAGATTCATGTGAGTCCAGTTCCCATTACCAGGTGCCCTATCTTTCCCAGTGGACTTCCTTAGATTCATGTGAGTCCAGTTCCCATTACCAGGTGCCCTATCTTTACCAGGGGACTTCCTTAGATTCATGTGAGTCCAGTTCCCATTACCAGGTGCCATATCTTTCCGAGGGGACTTCCTTAGATTCACGTAAGCCCCTGTTCCCATTACCAGGTGCCCTATCTATCCCAGGGCACTTCCCTAGATTCATGTGAGTCCAGTTCCCATTACCAGGTGCCCTATCTACCCAGGGCACTTCCCTAGATTCACGTAAGCCCCTGTTCCCATTACCAGGTGCCCTATCTATCCCAGGGCACTTCCCTAGATTCATGTGAGTCCAGTTCCCATTACCAGGTGCCCTATCTACCCAGGGCACTTCCCTAGATTCACGTGAGCCCCTGTTCCCATTACCAGGTGCCCTATCTATCCCAGGGCACTTCCCTAGATTCATGTGAGTCCAGTTCCCATTACCAGGTGCCCTATCTATCCCAGGGCACTTCCTTAGATTCATGTGAGTCCAGTTCCCATTACCAGGTGCCCTATCTTTCCCAGGGGACTTCATTAGATTCATGTGAGTCCAGTTCCCATTACCAGGTGCCCTATCTATCCCAGGGGACTTCCTTAGATTCACGTGAGCCCCTGTTCCAATTACTAGGTGTCCTATCTATCCCAGGGCACTTCCTTAGATTCATGTGAGTCCAGTTCCCATTACCAGGTGCCCTATCTATCCGAGGGCACTTCCTTAGATTCATGTGAGTCCAGTTCCCATTACCAGGTGCCCTATATTTCCCAGGGGACTTCCTTAGATTCATGTGAGTTCAGTTCCCATTACCAGGTGCCCTATCTTTGCCAGGGAACTTCCTTAGATTCACGTGAGCCCCTGTTCCCATTACCAGGTGCCCTATCTATCCCAAGACACTTCCCTAGATTCATGTGAGTCCAGTTCCCATTACCAGGTTCCCTATCTACCCAGGGAACTTCCCTAGATTCATGTGAGTCCCGTTCCCACTGCCAGGTGCCCTATCTTTCCCAGGAGACTTCCTTAGATTCATGTGAGTCCAGTTCCCATTACCAGGTGCCCTATCTTTCCCAGGGGACTTCCTTAGATTCATGTGAGTCCAGTTCCCATTACCAGGTGTCCTATCTATCCCAGGGCACTTCCTTGGATTCATGTGAGTCCACTTCCCATTACCAGGTGCCCTATCTTTCCCAGGGGACTTCCTTAGATTAATGTGAGTCCAGTTCCCATTACAAGGTGCCCTATCTTTCCCAGGGGACCTTCTTAGATTCATGTGAGTCCAGTTCCCATTACCAGGTGCCCTATCTATCCCAGGGCACTTCCTTAGATTCATGCGAGACCCTGTTCCCATTACCAGGTGCCTATCTATCCCAGGGGACTTCCTTAGATTCATGTGAGTCCAGTTCCCATTACCAAGTGTCCTATCTATCCCAGGGGACTTCCTTAGATTCATGTGAGTCCAGTTCCCATTACCAGGTGCCCTATCTTTCCCAGGGGACTTCCTTAGATTCATGTGAGTCCAGTTCCCATTACCTGGTGCCCTATCATTCCCAGGGGACTTTCTTAGATTCATGTGAGTCCAGTTCCCATTACCAGGTGCCCTATCTATCACAGGGGACTTCCTTAGATTCACTTGAGCCCCTGTTGCCATTACCAGATGTCCTATCTTTCCCAGGAGACTTCATTAGATTCATGTGAGTCCAGTTCCCGTTACCAGGTGCCCTAGCTATCCCAGGGGACTTCCTTAGATTCATGTGAGTCTGGTTCCCATTAGCAGGTGCCCTATCTTTCCCAGGGGACTTCCTTAGATTCATGTGAGTCCAGTTCCCATTACCAGGTGCCCTATCTTTCCCAGGGGACTTCCTTAGATTCACGTGAGTCCAGTTCCCATTACCAGGTGCCCTATCTATCGCAGGGCACTTCCTTAGATTCATCTGAGTCCATTTCCCATTACCAGGTGCCCTATCTTTCCCAGGGGACTTCCTTAGATTCATGTGAGTCCAGTTCCCATTACCAGGCGCCCTATCTTTCCCAGGGGACTTCATTAGATTCATGTGAGTCCAGTTCCCATTACCAGGTGCCCTATCTATCCCAGGGGACTTCCTTAGATTCACGTGAGCCCCTGTTCCCATTACTAGGTGTCCTATCTATCCCAGGGCACTTCCTTAGATTCATGTGAGTCCAGTTCCCATTACCAGGTGCCCTATCTATCCCAGGGCACTTCCTTAGATTCATGTGAGTCCAGTTCCCATTACCAGGTGCCCTATATTTCCCAGGGGACTTCCTTAGATTCATGTGAGTTCAGTTCCCATTACCAGGTGCCCTATCTTTGCCAGGGAACTTCCTTAGATTCACGTGAGCCCCTGTTCCCATTACCAGGTGCCCTATCTATCCCAAGGCACTTCCCTAGATTCATGTGAGTCCAGTTCCCATTACCAGGTTCCCTATCTACCCAGGGAACTTCCCTAGATTCATGTGAGTCCAGTTCCCACTGCCAGGTGCCCTATCTTTCCCAGGAGACTTCCTTAGATTCATGTGAGTCCAGTTCCCATTACCAGGTGCCCTATCTTTCCCAGGGGACTTCCTTAGATTCATGTGAGTCCAGTTCCCATTACCAGGTGCCCTATCTATCCCAGGGCACTTCCTTGGATTCATGTGAGTCCACTTCCCATTACCAGGTGCCCTATCTTTCCCAGGGGACTTCCTTAGATTAATGTGAATCCAGTTCCCATTACCAGGCACCCTATCTTTCCCAGGGGACCTTCATGTGAGTCCAGTTCCCATTACCAGGTGCCCTATCTATCCCAGGGCACTTCCTTAGATTCATGTGAGACCCTGTTCCCATTACCAGGTGCCTATCTATCCCAGGGGACTTCCTTAGATTCATGTGAGTCCAGTTCCCATTACCAAGTGTCCTATCTATCCCAGGGGACTTCCTTAGATTCATGTGAGTCCAGTTCCCATTACCAGGTGCCCTATCTTTCCCAGGGGACTTCCTTAGATTCATGTGAGTCCAGTTCCCATTACCTGGTGCCCTATCATTCCCAGGGGACTTTCTTAGATTCATGTGAGTCCAGTTCCCATTACCAGGTGCCCTATCTATCACAGGGGACTTCCTTACATTCACGTGAGCCCCTGTTGCCATTACCAGATGTCCTATCTTTCCCAGGAGACTTCATTAGATTCATGTGAGTCCAGTTCCCGTTACCAGGTGCCCTAGCTATCCCAGGGGACTGCCTTAGATTCATGTGAGTCTGGTTCCCATTAGCAGGTGCCCTATCTTTCCCAGGGGACTTCCTTAGATTCATGTGAGTCCAGTTCCCATTACCAGGTGCCCAATCTTTCCCTGGGGACTTCCTTAGATACACGTGAGTCCAGTTCCCATTACCAGTTGCCCTATCTATCGCACGGCACTTCCTTAGATTCATGTGAGTCCAGTTCCCATTACCAGGTGCCCTATCTTTCCCAGGGGACTTCCTTAGATTCATGTGAGTCCAGTTCCCATTACCAGGCGCCCTATCTTTCCCAGGGGACTTTCTTAGATTAATGTGAGTCCAGTTCCCATTACCAGGTGCCCTATCTATCCCAGGGAACTTCCGTAGATTCACGTGAGCCCCTGTTCCCATTACTAGGTGTCCTATCTATCCCAGGGCACTTCCTTAGATTCATGTGAGTCCAGTTCCCATTACTTGGTGCCCTATCTATCCCAGGGCACTTCCTTAGATTCATGTGAGTCCAGTTCCCATTACCAGGTGCCCTATCTTTCCCAGGGCACTTCCTTAGATTCATGTGAGTCCAGTTCCCATTACCAGGTGCCCTATCTTTCCCAGTGGACTTTCTTAGATTAATGTGAGTCCAGTTCCCATTACCAGGTGCCCTATCTATCGCAGGGCACTTCCTTAGATTCATGTGAGTCCAGTTCCCATTACCAGGTGCCCTATCTTTCCCAGGGGACTTCCTTAGATTCATGTGAGTCCAGTTCCCATTACCAGGCGCCCTATCTTTCCCAGGGGACTTCATTAGATTCATGTGAGTCCAGTTCCCATTACCAGGTGCCCTATCTATCCCAGGGGACTTCCTTAGATTCACGTGAGCCCCTGTTCCCATTACTAGGTGTCCTATCTATCCCAGGGCACTTCCTTAGATTCATGTGAGTCCAGTTCCCATTACCAGGTGCCCTATCTATCCCAGGGCACTTCCTTAGATTCATGTGAGTCCAGTTCCCATTACCAGGTGCCCTATATTTCCCAGGGGACTTCCTTAGATTCATGTGAGTTCAGTTCCCATTACCAGGTGCCCTATCTTTGCCAGGGAACTTCCTTAGATTCACGTGAGCCCCTGTTCCCATTACCAGGTGCCCTATCTATCCCAAGGCACTTCCCTAGATTCATGTGAGTCCAGTTCCCATTACCAGGTTCCCTATCTACCCAGGGAACTTCCCTAGATTCATGTGAGTCCAGTTCCCACTGCCAGGTGCCCTATCTTTCCCAGGAGACTTCCTTAGATTCATGTGAGTCCAGTTCCCATTACCAGGTGCCCTATCTTTCCCAGGGGACTTCCTTAGATTCATGTGAGTCCAGTTCCCATTACCAGGTGCCCTATCTATCCCAGGGCACTTCCTTGGATTCATGTGAGTCCACTTCCCATTACCAGGTGCCCTATCTTTCCCAGGGGACTTCCTTAGATTAATGTGAGTCCAGTTCCCATTACCAGGCACCCTATCTTTCCCAGGGGACCTTCATGTGAGTCCAGTTCCCATTACCAGGTGCCCTATCTATCCCAGGGCACTTCCTTAGATTCATGTGAGACCCTGTTCCCATTACCAGGTGCCTATCTATCCCAGGGGACTTCCTTAGATTCATGTGAGTCCAGTTCCCATTACCAAGTGTCCTATCTATCCCAGGGGACTTCCTTAGATTCATGTGAGTCCAGTTCCCATTACCAGGTGCCCTATCTTTCCCAGGGGACTTCCTTAGATTCATGTGAGTCCAGTTCCCATTACCTGGTGCCCTATCATTCCCAGGGGACTTTCTTAGATTCATGTGAGTCCAGTTCCCATTACCAGGTGCCCTATCTATCACAGGGGACTTCCTTACATTCACGTGAGCCCCTGTTGCCATTACCAGATGTCCTATCTTTCCCAGGAGACTTCATTAGATTCATGTGAGTCCAGTTCCCGTTACCAGGTGCCCTAGCTATCCCAGGGGACTGCCTTAGATTCATGTGAGTCTGGTTCCCATTAGCAGGTGCCCTATCTTTCCCAGGGGACTTCCTTAGATTCATGTGAGTCCAGTTCCCATTACCAGGTGCCCAATCTTTCCCTGGGGACTTCCTTAGATACACGTGAGTCCAGTTCCCATTACCAGTTGCCCTATCTATCGCACGGCACTTCCTTAGATTCATGTGAGTCCAGTTCCCATTACCAGGTGCCCTATCTTTCCCAGGGGACTTCCTTAGATTCATGTGAGTCCAGTTCCCATTACCAGGCGCCCTATCTTTCCCAGGGGACTTTCTTAGATTAATGTGAGTCCAGTTCCCATTACCAGGTGCCCTATCTATCCCAGGGAACTTCCGTAGATTCACGTGAGCCCCTGTTCCCATTACTAGGTGTCCTATCTATCCCAGGGCACTTCCTTAGATTCATGTGAGTCCAGTTCCCATTACCAGGTGCCCTATCTATCCCAGGGCACTTCCTTAGATTCATGTGAGTCCAGTTCCCATTACCAGGTGCCCTATCTTTCCCAGGGCACTTCCTTAGATTCATGTGAGTCCAGTTCCCATTACCAGGTGCCCTATCTTTCCCAGTGGACTTCCTTAGATTCATGTGAGTCCAGTTCCCATTACCAGGTGCCCTATCTTTACCAGGGGACTTCCTTAGATTCATGTGAGTCCAGTTCCCATTACCAGGTGCCATATCTTTCCGAGGGGACTTCCTTAGATTCACGTGAGCCCCTGTTCCCATTACCAGGTGCCCTATCTATCCCAGGGCACTTCCCTAGATTCATGTGAGTCCAGTTCCCATTACCAGGTGCCCTATCTACCCAGGGCACTTCCCTAGATTCACGTGAGCCCCTGTTCCCATTACCAGGTGCCCTATCTATCCCAGGGCACTTCCCTAGATTCATGTGAGTCCAGTTCCCATTACCAGGTGCCCTATCTACCCAGGGCACTTCCCTAGATTCATGTGAGTCCAGTTCCCATTACCAGGTGCCCTATCTTTCCTTAGATTCATGTGAGTCCAGTTCCCATGACCAGGTGCCCTATCTATCCCAGGGCACTTCCTTAGATTCATGTGAGTCCAGTTCCCATTACCAGGTGCCCTATCTTTCCCAGGGGACTTTCTTAGATTCATGTGAGTCCAGTTCCCATTACCAGGCACCCTATCTTTCCCAGGGGACTTTCTTAGATTCATGTGAGTCCAGTTCCCATTACCAGGTGCCCTATCTATCCCAGGGTACTTCCTTAGATTCACGTGAGCCCCTGTTCCCATGACCAGGTGCCCTATCTATCCCAGGGCACTTCCTTAGATTCATGTGAGTTCAGTTCCCATTACCAGGTGCCTTATCCATACCAGGGCACTTCCTTAGATTCATGTGAGTCCAGTTCCCACTACCAGGTGCCCTATCTTTCCCAGGGGACTTCCTTAGATTCATGTGAGTCCAGTACCCATTACTAGGTGCCCTATCTTTCCCAGGGGTCTTTCTTAGATTCATGTGAGTCCAGTTCCCATTACAAGGTGCCCTATCTATCCCAGGGGACTTCCTTAGATTCATGTGAGTCCAGTTTTCATTACCAGGTGCCCTATCAATCCCAGGGGACTTCCTTAGATTCATGTGAGTCTAGGTCCTATTAGTAGGTGCCCTATCTTTCCCAGGGGACTACCTTAGATCCATGTGAGTCCAGTTCCCATTACCAGGTGTCCTATCTATCCCCGGGGACTTCCTTAGATTCATGTGAGTTCAGTTCCCATTACCAGGTTCCCTATCTATCCCAGGGCACTTCCTTAGATTCATGTGAGTCTAGTTCCCATTACCAGGTGCCCTATCTATCCCAGTGGACTTCCTTAGATTCACGTGAGCCCCTGTTCCCATTACCAGGTGTCCTATCTATCCCACGGTATTTCCTTAGATTCGTGTGAGCCCCTGTTCCCATTACCAGGTGTCCTATCTTTCCCAGGGGACTTCCTTAGATTCATGTGAGTCCAGTTCCCATTACCAGGTGCCCTATCTATCCCAGGGGACTTCCTTAGATTCACGTGAGCCCCTGTTCCCATTACCAGGTGTCCTATCTATCCCAGGGTATTTCCTTAGATTTGTGTGAGCCCCTGTTCCCATTACCAGGTGCCCTATCTATCCCATGGGACTTCCTTAGATTCATGTGAGTCCAGTTCCCATTACCAGGTGCCCTATCTTTCCCAGGGGACTTTCTTAGATTCATGTGAGTCCAGTTCCCATTACCAGGTGCCCTATCTATCCCAGGGGACTTCCTTAGATTCACGCGAGCCCCTGTTGCCATTACCAGGTGTCCTATTTTTCCCCAGGGACTTCCTTAGATTCATGTGAGTCCAGTTCCCATTACCAGGTTCCCTATCTATCCCAGGGCACTTCCTTAGATTCATGTGAGCCCCTGTTCCCATTACCAGGTGCCCAATCTATCCCAGGGGACTTCCTTGGATTCATGTGAGTCCAGTTCCCATTACCAGGTGTCCTATCTATCCCAGGGGACCTCCCTAGATTCATGTGAGTCCAGTTCCCATTACCAGGTGCCCTATCTTTCCCAGGGGACTTCCTTAGATTCATGTGAGTCCAGTTCCCATTACCAGGTGCCCTATCGTTCCCAGGGGACTTTCTTAGATTCATGTGAGTCCAGTTCCCATTACCAGGTGCCCTATCTTTCCCAGGGGACTTTCTTAGATTCATGTGAGTCCAGTTCCCATTACCAGGTGCCTTATCTATCCCAGGGGACTTCCTTAGATTCACGTGAGCCCCTGTTCCCATTACCAGGTGCCCTATCTATCCCAGGGCACTTCCTTAGATTCATGTGAGTCCAGTTCCCATTACCAGGTGCCCTATCTTTCCCAGGGGACTTTCTTAGATTCATGTGAGTCCAGTTCCCATTACCAGTTGTCCTATCTATCCCAGAGGACTTCCTTAGATTCGCGTGAGCCGCTGTTACCATTACCAGGTGCCCTATTGTTCCCAGGGGACTTCCTTAGATTCATGTGAGTCCAGTTCCCATTACCAGGTGCCCTATCTATCTCAGAAGAGATCCTTAGATTCACGTGAGCCCCTGTTCCCATTACCAGGTGTCCTATCTATCCCAGGTCATTTCGTGAGATTCATGTGAGCCCCTGTTCCCATTACCAGGTGCCCTATCTATCCCAGGGGACTTCCTTAGATTCATGTGAGTTCAGTTCCCATTACCAGGTGCCCTATCTTTCCCAGGGGACTTTCTTAGATTCATGTGAGTCAAGTTCCCATTACCAGGTGCCCTATCTTTCCCAGGGGACTTCCTTAGATTCACGTGAGCCCCTGTTGCCATTACCACGTGCCCTATTTTTCCCAGGGGACTTCCTTAGATTCATGTGAGTCCAGTTCCCATTACCAGGTGCCCTATCTATCCCAGGGCACTTCCTTAGATTCATGTGAGTCCAGTTCCCATTACCAGGTGCCCTATCTTTCCCAGGGGACTTCCTTAGATTCATGTGAGTCCAGTTCCCATTACCAGGTGCCCTATCGCTCCCAGGGGACTTTCTTAGATTCATGTGAGTCCAGTTCCCATTACCAGGTGCCCTATCTATCCCAGGGGACTTCCTTAGATTCATGTGAGTCCAGTTCCCATTACCAGGTGCCCTACCTATCCCAGGGGACTTCCTTAGATTCACGTGAGTCCAGTTCCCATTACCAGGTGTCCTATCTTTCCCAGGGGACTTCCTTAGATTCACGTGAGTCCTGTTCCCATTACCAGGTGCCCTATCTATCCCAGGGCACTTCCTTAGATTCATGTGAGTCCAGTTCCCACGACCAGGTGCCCTATCTTTCCCAGGGGACTTCCTTAGATTCATGTGAGTCCAGTTCCCATTACCAGGCACCCTATCTTTCCCAGGGGACTTTCTTAGATTCACGTGAGCCCCTGTTCCCATTACTAGGTGTCCTATCTATCTCAGGGCACCTCCTTAGATTCATGTGAGTCCAGTTCCCATTACAAGGTGCCCTATCTTTCCCAGGGCTCTTCCTTAGATTCATGTGAGTCCAGTTCCCATTACCAGGTGCCCTATCTTTCCCAGGGGACTTCCTTAGATTCATGTGAGTCCAGTTCCCATTACCAGGTGCCCTATCTTTCCCAGGGGACTTACTTAGATTCATGTGAGTCCAGTTCCCATTACCAGGTGCCCCATCTTTCCCAGGGGACTTCCTTAGATTCACGTGAGCCCCTGTTCTCATTACCAGGTGCCCTATCTATCCCAGGGCACTTCCCTAGATTCATGTGAATCCAGTTCCCATTTTTTTTTTTATTTGTATATAGTTCAATGAACCTTTACAAAATAACACATTATTACAAACAAAAAAACATTTTTCAAATAACCAGACAAAATATAAAACATCTCAATAAAACTGATAAAAGTAGAACAAACCTTTAACACAATTTCCAAGAGAAAACAACCCAATAACAAACAAATTTAACACTGAAATAACAAAATCTCTTTCTCAATTACTTTCAAAAACTCTACTAAGGCAAAGATTAATGCTCTCTCATTTCCTTGCATCAGTCCAGTCCAAAGAGATATCATACAATCTGCGTAGTTCACATTTATGAATCGTAGAAAAAGCTTAGTCCGTACATCTCTAAAATGTGGGCATTCTAAAATCAAATGTTTTAATGTTTCCTTCTGTTCACTACATCTCGAAAAGCGACACTTCGTGGCGCCTAGATTAGTTCCTGCAGTTCCCCAGAATTTTGTTAGTTCGAGAGTATGATATTGATTTAATCTAAATCTCATGTAATACATTCTGGTTTTATTACACGGAAATAACGCTATATAATCACAACAACCATCTCTTTTATGTAGGAATTTTGCATATTCCTTATAGGTACTCAAATTTGATATTTCATCTAGAGTTTTACACCAGTCGTACGCAAATAATTTATGTTTAACATAGTTAGGACGGATAAGCAAATCATCACGATCAGTACCCAAATCATTTAAAATTTTAGCCATGGTTTCAAGGTAGCTAGTGAACGAACTGGATGAGCAACCCTTCGTAAATTCAAAAAGATCCTGATATAAGGAATTATCAGGATAGTTAAGAATTTTGGAATAGTTTGAGAGAGCCCGCCAGGTAAACCTAGTAGATAGAGAAATCAATCCCAACTTATGTCTAATAACACAGTTCGGGATTGATATGGATAAACATAAAGCTCTTTTCACTAAAGTACCCTGTATGGAATCAAGTTGCTTATGCAAATTACCAACACAAATATCCATAGCATATAGAAGAATAGGCTCAACCTTCAATGTAAGAAACTCTAATAACGGAGTCATTGAAAACTTACACAACTTATAAAAGATAAATTTCATCTGACTTAAGAGTGGTCTGGCTTTCAGCTTTAGATATTCCACCCATGACTTTATACTATTCGCATTGCTCAAGCGATATCCTAAGTAAATGGATTCTTGTAATTCGCAGACGAGTCCCCCCCATATTCCAGTTGAACTTTTTAAGTTTCTTATTTGATTTAAAAATCATTATGCATGTCTTGGATGAATTAGGTTGAAGATTATGCTCATACGCAAAATTTGTGAATATATTTATCTTAGCCTGAAGACCAGCAGGAGTTAAATCAAAAAAGATAAGGTCATCTGCAAAGGCTAGCCAGTGTATTCTTAGTGAGCATAGCCTTGCTGGTAACGTCAGAGTGGATTCCCAAAGTTTATCTATGTCAGAGAGATAAAGGTTGAACAGCAGGGCAGCAAAATTGCAGCCCTGTTTTAAACCAAGATGAAGTTGCACAGGTTTAGTTAGAGAACCACCCTGAGTTAGACGAATTCTACAAGATGTATTGGTATGAAATTTCTTGATCCAATAGATCAAATATTCCGGAATTCCCAATTTACGCATTTTGATCCATAATACATTGCGCACGACAGTGTCAAACGCAGAAGACATGTCAATGGATGCAATGTAAATAGTGCTCAATTCATTATTATTCACTCCGGCAATCAGATGTTTCATTATAGTGGCATTTAGTGTTGTTCCCATTTGACGTCTAAATCCCACTTGGCATTTCGAATAGGTCTTATAAGTTGCTAGATGTTTATCAAGCTCATAGATAACTAGAATAGCGAACACCTTTGCCGCCGCATCTGTTAACGATATCAGTCTATAGTTCTCGGGCAATCTAGGATCACCTTTTTTATACAATGGGATAAGAATGGAAGTAACCCATGAAGACGGGATAGTGCCACTCACTAAAATACTGTCAAACTTAATTTTTAAGATCATACTCCAAAAAATCGGATCGGACCTATATACGCACGATGGAATCCCATCGGGGCCAGGGGCACGAGAATTATATAATTTTTTGATAGCCCACATAATATCAGAAGTAGTCCATACAAATTTTATGTCAGTGGTTGATAGCTCTACATCATCTTGGTTTTTAACAAAGCGATCTGGTAATTCATATTTTTGCTTAACATAAGCTGTCCAAGTTTCAGCATTAATTATAGATCCATTACGGAAATCCGCTGTATCCCCTTTTTTAAGGGCAGCCCAAATATCGCGGGAATTTCTACTACAAATAGCTTTGATCATATCACAATTTTCTTTGTTATATTGCTCTATGTGTACTCCCTTTACTTTAAACTTGTATTCTAGGACTATACTCTTCTTTTTTAGTGAATAAAGTTTATCAGGAAGTTTCGCTAATTCAAGCTTTCGTATATCGCGATTTCTAGTTCTTTTCAGTATTTTAATCTTATAATTAAATCTATGTTTGTGATTTGTCACAAAAGAAGCTTGTTTTATTCCAAATTTATTAAGAGCTTCTCTGATACAATCATTAATCATCTGATTTAAATATTCTATAGAGTATAATTCCGGCATTAGAAAATTGACCACATGTTTTAGATGATTTACTACATTCTCTACTAATCTCTTGCATAAGGTAGGATTCCATCTAAGAGATATATTTTCTCTTTTAATCTCAATGGCATGCATACACTGATTAACATGCCATTGATTCGTAACAATAGAAGTGTTAAGGGTAATGGGAGCATGATCGCTATAAATAATGTCCCCAATTGTAACAGCATCAATACATGATAACAACAAATCAGAGACACAAAAGAAATCAATCGTTGAAGTAGTATTGCCCCTTTTCCAAGTATATTTGTTGGAATCCATGTCAAACTTCACAAATGACATACCCCAGTCATCAAAATAATGCCGAAATATAGTTCCTCTCTTAAAGCTATTTGAATTTGCCTGTTTATGGTCTTTATAATACACTGGTGTTCCAATACATTGTGAATTAAAATCACCACCGATAATAGTGTCGTATTTGGAGTAAAATGTTGACGCTTGGTCAAAGCAACAATCTATGTCATCCAGTATATCCAATAATTTGTATTTCAAATGATTGCAATATACATTCATGACTAGAATAATCCTTGTGTCAAATTTGTTTAAATTCAAGAAGACCGCTAGAACATGTATAGATGAATATACCAGAGTTATAGTACAGGCAATGGAATTGTTGACAGAAATTGTTAGCCCACCAAAAGGTCTTCCTTCAACCCCTTTACTGGCAGGAGAACAATATGATCGAAAATCAGGGATAACAAGTGGTTCAATTTTCATTGTTTCTTGAAACATGAAAATTGATGGCAATTTAACAAGAGTGGAAAGCCAAGTCTCGATATTTTTAAAGCCACATGAGTTCCATGACAGTACTGTAAGTACTGTCTTATCCTTTACTTATGAAGTAAATAAGTTAGGACTTGCCGCAAATATCGTTTTTAATAGTGGTTCAATCCACGCCATTTCACTATTGGTGCGAGCAGTCGTTAATAGTTGGGAAATACACATTTTTTGATGTCCTGTGCTAGTCGTCAAGTCTCCATTTGTATTTTGCTCAGAGGATACGGATTTTTGATTATCAAATAAGAATTCTCCTGCCAACTTTTCATCATTGAATGTGAATAACGAGAAACCCATTTCATGTAATTCCCTTCTAAAGGACCAAATAAGTTTCAACACATGTTCAGAAAATAAATGACATGTCATACGGTAATTATTAGTTGGAGCCAAAGAAATACAATCAATATCACTAGACACAATTATTCTCAATGATGGAATTGTATATAGAAGGTCCAAAAAATATCTTCTATTAATACGTGCATCACCTAGAATTTCTTGCTTACCTTCCAGGCCCAACATATTAATGCATTTCTTACTATTTACCGTAGTGTGACAGGGCAGATGTCTGGTAATTTTACCTCGTTCAAATTGTAAGTTATCCACATTAGCATTTGCTAAACCATTTGACCTTACCATATGCTCTTCTAAATTCAACACACTTTTCAAATTGTTTAGGGTTTCGTTATGATGCCTTTCTGCAAGTTCAGATGAGTTAAGTTCTCTGCATATGGGGATGCTTACAAGTGATTGACAAGTCAGCTTAGGCTGGGCAATATTTTCATCACCACATTTTTGAGCTTTTAAAAACTGATTAATTATTTCAAATGGTGGAATACCAGCTTTTAAAGCATTAAGCATAAAATCATGCGCATTCATTACATCATTATTTATACAAGGCAGAGTTTGCTTAGCTTTTTCATTGATATCACCAGTCATCTCAGATGATGGAGTTCCACCTTTTTGAATATTTATCATAGAATCATATACATTCATTACATCGTTATTTATGCCTGGCATTAGTTGATTATCTTTTTCATACATATCATAAATGGCACTGTTACCATCACCCAAATTCTGATGAGGAAAACTCCCAATATGCAACTGATTAGGAATAGTGGTAAGCTTTCCTCCACCGTTTTGAATAACTGGTACATTACCTATCGTAGTAGTTGGATCCGTGACAGGTTTTTTTAAAATTTCGGAGTACAAAGACGGATCCATTTTAGGTAATACAACAGAAGATGATATAATG
This sequence comes from Ambystoma mexicanum, assembly GCF_040938575.1. NCBI lineage: Eukaryota > Metazoa > Chordata > Amphibia > Caudata > Ambystomatidae > Ambystoma > Ambystoma mexicanum. The sequence continues at coordinate 676,809,968 of NC_090932.1, read as the reverse complement.
CCTTTGTTCAATACAATAGGAGGATTGTGAGATAGTCCAGATCTGTTTGAGGTCTGTTTCCTACCTACACTTTTAAAGTAGGTCGGCAGTATTTTTTGAATTGTCTGTACTTCTACTTCATCTTCAATTGTTTTAACGGGATCTTCAATTGTTTTAACGGGATCAATTGGAATATCAGGTATAGTTAACAAGTTTGCACAAGTTGAGTGTACTTCAACACTAGCCATTTTAACATGATTGTTCGAAATTGATGGCAGTGTTGTATCTATTGACTCTTTCACCTTTCTAATCTTTGCCCCAAGGTGTGATTGGCATTCTACAGAAAGCTGTTCCACATCAATGACATCTTCACCACCACTTTCGGAGATCACAGAGATTTCTTTTTTTGATTTTTTCATTTTTTCATTTGCAGATCTCCGTTTTTTTTCGGCACGTTTAACACACCGTTTTTGATTTTTACGAAATCTTCTAGAAGAATAGCCTACATAGTCAATTTCGCTATCGGCAGTACCTGCATTTTGTTTTTGTTCCTCTATGAGTTTAATTAAGGCTGATGGGCTATCCACAGTATTCCCACTTATCTCTGGTAATATATTAGGGGTTGAAGGTTCAAGTTTATTTTTAAGTTCAACTATTGTAGAGCTGATAGTACCTATTTCGCATATGAGCAAGTCAAATCCTTTAGAAGGTTGATTAGCAAAACCTTGTCTGTAGAAAGAGTCTTCAGTTTGTGTACTTTGTTCATGACAAATGTTAGCTTTGGCCTCATTGGGATTTTTTACCCCTATATTGAGCCCTTCCAATGCAAGAATAAATCCTTCCATCCTAGTGACTTTGGACATAATCTCACTCATAGAGTATTTTATATCCCTTAATTCTAAGTGAGTGACATCATGACCTTTGTCCAGCAAGTCCAATATCCGTATTATCACTGGGAAAGTGAATGGTTCTTGATCTTTAGAAGTAGGGGATGAATTAGGTTCACTCCCAATATTTTGTGAATATGGAACATGGAGATCAGGGCTTATAGGAAGTTCCGAGTGAGAGGCATTATCTAAAGCTATAACATTAGCAGGTGACAATGGCAGATGTAAATTTGATGGTAAATATACATCAGAATTATCTGCATTCGTATGCGAATCACGATTTCTGGGTATTAGTGGAGTCAGTAAACCGATGGATAACCTAATGCGGGAGTCCAAATCAGCCAGGATTTCAAGATCTAAATTGCTATTATGAGGCTGCAGTTCATTAGTAGAGCCTGGATACAAGTCATCAGGCTCTTTTAATTCTATGTTCAAGTCAACCGGATGTCTTGTAATATCCATATCAACAATACTTATAGAAGATGCCCATTATTAATTTGGTCGGTAAGACTAAAGGGAACCGCCATTTCAGAGCACTTTCTACTCCTCAGACCACTGGCCATCATCTATGATAACTAAATAAATGCCCAATAAAATGACTCACGCTTTTTTTTTTTTTTTTTTTTTTTAAATTCCCAAAATAACTAAAGATTTTTATTAGCAAAATCCTACCTTAAAAGACAGTAGAGGATTCTGCGAGTGAGTGCTTGCACCAACACAAAAGGAAAAAGGACCTATACTTAATCCGTGCTTATTCAAGAATGCCCACTCGCTCACCCGAACAGCCAAACAGCCTGAAGCACTTCCATGCACTTACGGTGCGCGCGCGGTGCGCGTGCACAGACGTTTTCAAATGGTGCACACCAATCCCGCTGCTAGGGGCGGAGCTACCTGCAACACTTTGAATTATGGCTGTAAGAAAAAGGAGGGTAGTAACTAACGTTGTAGAGACACTAGCACTACAACATAAGCACAAACACAAACGCTAAACCTAAACCCCCGAAGAAACGCTATAACAAGATTCGAACAAAACTATTTACTTCAGGTAGTCCAAGTAGCAGCACGTTGCGAAAAGCTGGCACTTCCTCTTGCCGACGGCTCTCGCTCATGCATGCAGTCAAAAAAGTCCAAGTTCAGTCCGGCAGGATCCACAGCCAAACAGCCTGAAGCACTTCCATGCACTTACGGTGCGCGCGCGGTGCGCGTGCACAGACGTTTTCAAATGGTGCACACCAATCCCGCTGCTAGGGGGCGGAGCTACCTGCAACACTTTGAATTATGGTTCAGGTAGTCCAAGTAGCAGCACGTTGCGAAAAGCTGGCACTTCCTCTTGCCGACGGCTCTCGCTCATGCATGCAGTCAAAAAAGTACAAGTTCAGTCCGGCAGGATCCACAGCCAAACAGCCTGAAGCACTTCCATGCACTTACGGTGCCCAGTTCCCATTACCAGGTGCCCTCTCTACCCAGGGCACTTCCTTAGTTTCATGTGAGTCCAGTTCCCACTGCCAGGTGCCCTATCTTTCCCAGGGGACACTCCTTAGATTCATGTGAGTCCAGTTCCCATTACCAGGTGCCCTATCTTTCCGAGGGGACTTCCTTAGATTCACGTGAGCCCCTGCTCCCATTACCAGGTGCCCTATCTATCCCAGGGTACTTGCCTAGATTCATGTGAGTCCAGTTCCCATTACCAGGTGCCTTGTCCATACCAGGGCACTTCCTTAGATTCATGTGAGTCCAGTTCCCACTACCAGGTGCCCTATCTTTCCCAGGGTACTTCCTTAGATTTATGTGAATCCAGTTCCCATTACCAGGTGCCCTATCTTTCCCAGGGGACTTTCTTAGATTCATGTGAGTCCAGTTCCCATTACAAGGTGCCCTATCTATCCCAGGGGACTTCCTTAGATTCACGTGAGCCCCTCATCCCATTACCAGGTGCCCTATCTATTCCAGGGGACTTCCTTAGATTTATGTGAGTCCAGTTTTCATTACCAGGTGCCCTATCAATCCCAGGGGACTTCCTTAGATTCATGTGAGTCTAGTTCCTATTACCAGGTGCCCTATCTTTCCCAGAGGACTTCCTTAGATTCATGTGAGTCAAGTTCCCATTACCAGGTGCCCTATCTATCCCAGGGGACTTCCTTAGATTCACGTGAGCCCCTGTTGCCATTACCAGGTGTCCTATTTTTCCCAGGGGACTTCCTTAGATTCATGTGAGTCCAGTTCCCATTACCAGGTGCCCTATCTATCCCAGGGGACTTCCTTAGATTCATGTGAGTCCAGTTCCCATTACCAGGTGTCCTATCTATCCCATGGGACTTCCTTAGATTCATGTGAGTCCCGTTCCCATTACCAGGTGCCCTATCTATCCCAGGGGACTTCCTTAGATTCATGTGAGTCCAGTTCCCATTACCAGGTGTCCTATCTATCCCATGGGGCTTCCTTAGATTCATGTGAGTCCCGTTCCCATTACCAGGTGCCCTATCTTTCCCAGGGGGCTTTCTTAGATTCATGTGAGTCCAGTTCCCATTACCAGGTGCCCTATCTATCCCAGGGGACTTCCTTAGATTCATGTGAGTCCAGTTCCCATTACCAGGTGCCCTATCTATCCCAGGGGACTTCCTTAGATTCACGTGAGTCCAGTTCCCATTACCAGGTGCCCTATCTTTCCCAGGGGACTTCCTTAGCTTCACGTGAGTCCTGTTCCCATTACCAGGTGCCCTATCTATCCCAGGGCACTTCCTTAGATTCACGTGAGTCCAGTTCCCATTACCAGGTCCCCTATCTTTCCCAGGGAACTTCCTTAGATTCACGTGAGTCCAGTTCCCATTACCAGGCGCCCTATCTTTCCGAGGGGACTTTCTTAGATTCACGTGAGCCCCTGTTCCCATTACTAGGTGTCCTATCTATCTCAGGGCACTTCCTTAGATTCATGTGAGTCCAGTTCCCATTACCAGGTGCCCTATCTTTCCCAGGGCTCTTCCTTAGATTCATGTGAGTCCAGTTCCCATTACCAGGTGCCCTATCTTTCCCAGGGGACTTCCTTAGATTCATGTGAGTCCAGTTCCCATTACCAGGTGCCCTTTCTTTCCCAGGGGACTTCCTTAGATTCATGTGAGTCCAGTTCCCATTACCAGGTGCCCTATCTTTCCCAGGGGACTTCCTTAGATTCATGTGAGTCCAGTTCCCATTACTAGGTGCCCCATCTTTCCCAGGGGACACTCCTTAGATTCAGGTGAGTCCAGCTCCCATTACCAGGTGCCCTATCTTTCCGAGGGGACTTCCTTAGATTCACGTGAGCCCCTGCTCCCATTACCAGGTGCCCTATCTATCCCAGGGTACTTGCCTAGATTCATGTGAGTCCAGTTCCCATTACCAGGTGCCTTGTCCATACCAGGGCACTTCCTTAGATTCATGTGAGTCCGGTTCCCACTACCAGGTGCCCTATCTTTCCCAGGGGACTTCCTTAGATTCATGTGAATCCAGTTCCCATTACCAGATGCCCTATCTTTCCCAGGGGACTTTCTTAGATTCATGTGAGTCCAGTTCCCATTACAAGGTGCCCTATCTATCCCAGGGGACTTCCTTAGATTCACGTGAGCCCCTCATCCCATTACCAGGTGCCCTATCTATCCCAGGGGACTTCCTTAGATTTATGTGAGTCCAGTTTTCATTACCAGGTGCCCTATCAATCCCAGGGGACTTCCTTAGATTCATGTGAGTCTAGCTCCTATTACCACGTGCCCTATCTTTCCCAGAGGACTTCCTTAGATTCATGTGAGTCCAGTTCCCATTACCAGGTGCCCTATCGTTCCCAGGGGACTTTCTTAGATTCATGTGAGTCCAGTTCCCATTACCAGATGCCCTATCTTTCCCAGGGGACTTTCTTAGATTCATGTGAGTCCAGTTCCCATTACCAGGTGCCTTATCTATCCCAGGGGACTTATTTAGATTCACGTGAGCCCCTGTTCCCATTGCGAGGTGCCCTATCTATCCCAGGGCACTTCCTTAGATTCATGTGGGTCCAGTTCCCATTACCAGGTGCCCTATCTTTCCCAGGGGACTTTCTTAGATTCATGTGAGTCCAGTTCCCATTACCAGGTGTCCTATCTATCCCAGAGGACTTCCTTAGATTCGCGTGAGCCGCTGTTACCATTACCAGGTGTCCTATATTTCCCAGGGGACTTCCTTAGATTCATGTGAGTCCAGTTCCCATTACCAGGTGCCCTATCTATCCCAGGAGAGTTCCTTAGATTCACGTGAGCCCATGTTCCCATTACCAGGTGTCCTATCTATCCCAGGTCATTTCGTGAGATTCATGTGAGCCCCTGTTCCCATTACCAGGTGCCCTATCTATCCCTGGGGACTTCATTAGATTCATGTGAGTCCAGTTCCCATTACCAGGTGCCCTATCTTTCCCAGGGGACTTTCTTAGATTCATGTGAGTCAAGTTCCCATTACCAGGTGCCCTATCTATCCCAGGGGACTTCCTTAGATTCACGTGAGTACCTGTTGCCATTACCAGGTGTCCTATTTTTCCCAGGGGACTTCTTTAGATTCATGTGAGTCCAGTTCCCATTACCAGGTGCCCTATCTATCCCAGGGGACTTCCTTAGATTCATGTGAGCCCCTGTTCCATTACCAGGTGCCCTATCTATCCCAGGGGACTTCCTTAGATTCATGTGAGTCCAGTTCCCATTACCAGGTGCCCTATCTATCCCATGGGACTTCCTTAGATTCATGTGAGTCCAGTTCCCATTACCAGGTGCCCTATCTTTCCCAGGGGACTTCCTTAGATTCATGTGAGTCCATTTCCCATTACCAGGTGCCCTATCGCTCCCAGGGGACTTTCTTAGATTCATGTGAGTCCAGTTCCCATTACCAGGTGCCCTATCTATCCCAGGGGACTTCCTTAGATTCACGTGAGTCCAGTTCCCATTACCAGGTGCCCTATCTTTCCCAGGGGACTTCCTTAGATTCACGTGAGTCCTGTTCCCATTACCAGGTGCCCTATCTTTCCCAGGGCACTTCCTTAGATTCATGTGAGTCCAGTTCCCATTACCAGGCACCCTATCTTTCCCAGGGGACTTTCTTAGATTCACGTGAGCCCCTGTTCCCATTACTAGGTGTCCTATCTATCTCAGGGCACTTCCTTAGATTCATGTGAGTCCAGTTCCCATTACCAGGTGCCCTATCTATCCCAGGGCACCTCCTTAGATTCATGACAGTCCAGTTCCCATTACCAGGTGCCCTATCTATCCCAGGGCACTTCCTTAGATTCATGTGAGTCCCGTTCCCATTACCAGGTGCCCTATCTTTCCCAGGGGACTTCCTTAGATTCATGTGAGTCCAGTTCCCATTACCAGGTGCCCTTTCTTTCCCAGGGGACTTCTTTAGATTCATGTGAGTCCAGTTCCCATTACCAGGTGCCCTATCTTTCCCAGGGGACTTCCTTAGATTCATGTGAGTACAGTTCCCATTACCAGGTGCCCCATCTTTCCCAGGGGACACTCTTAGATTCATGTGAGTCCAGTTCCCATTACCAGGTGCCCTATCTTTCCGAGGGGACTTCCTTAGATTCACGTGGGCCCCTGCTCCCATTACCAGGTGCCCTATCTATCCCAGGGTACTTGCCTAGATTCATGTGAGTCCAGTTCCCATTACCAGGTGCCTTGTCCATACCAGGGCACTTCCTTAGATTCATGTGAGTCCAGGTCCAACTAACAGGTGCCCTATCCTTCCCAGGGGACTTCCTTAGATTCATGTGAATCCAGTTCCCATTACCAGGTGCCCTATCTTTCCTAGGGGACTTTCTTAGATTCATGTGAGTCCAGTTCCCATTACAAGGTGCCCTATCTATCCCAGGGGACTTCCTTAGATTCACGTGAGCCCCTCATCCCATTACCAGGTGCCCTATCTATCCCAGGGGACTTCCTTAGATTTATGTGAGTCCAGTTATCATTACCAGGTGCCCTATCAATCCCAGAGGACTTCCTTAGATTCATGTGAGTCCAGTTCCCATTACCAGGTGCCCTATCGTTCCCAGGGGACTTTCTTAGATTCATGTGAGTCCAGTTCCCATTACCAGGTGCCCTATCTTTCCCAGGGGACTTTCTTAGATTCATGTGAGTCCAGTTCCCATTACCAGGTGTCCTATCTATCCCAGAGGACTTCCTTAGATTCATGTGAATCCAGTTCCCATTACCAGGTGCCCTATCTTTCCTAGGGGACTTTCTTAGATTCATGTGAGTCCAGTTCCCATTACAAGGTGCCCTATCTATCCCAGGGGACTTCCTTAGATTCACGTGAGCCCCTCATCCCATTACCAGGTGCCCTATCTATCCCAGGGGACTTCCTTAGATTTATGTGAGTCCAGTTATCATTACCAGGTGCCCTATCAATCCCAGAGGACTTCCTTAGATTCATGTGAGTCCAGTTCCCATTACCAGGTGCCCTATCGTTCCCAGGGGACTTTCTTAGATTCATGTGAGTCCAGTTCCCATTACCAGGTGCCCTATCTTTCCCAGGGGACTTTCTTAGATTCATGTGAGTCCAGTTCCCATTACCAGGTGCCCTATCATTCCCAGGGGACTTTCTTAGATTCACGTGAGCCCATGTTCCCATTACCAGGTGTCCTATCTATCCCAGGTCATTTCGTGAGATTCATGTGAGCCCCTGTTCCCATTACCAGGTGCCCTATCTATCCCTGGGGACTTCATTAGATTCATGTGAGTCCAGTTCCCATTACCAGGTGCCCTATCTTTCCCAGGGGACTTTCTTAGATTCATGTGAGTCAAGTTCCCATTACCAGGTGCCCTATCTATCCCAGGGGACTTCCTTAGATTCACGTGAGTACCTGTTGCCATTACCAGGTGTCCTATTTTTCCCAGGGGACTTCTTTAGATTCATGTGAGTCCAGTTCCCATTACCAGGTGCCCTATCTATCCCAGGGGACTTCCTTAGATTCATGTGAGCCCCTGTTCCATTACCAGGTGCCCTATCTATCCCAGGGGACTTCCTTAGATTCATGTGAGTCCAGTTCCCATTACCAGGTGCCCTATCTATCCCATGGGACTTCCTTAGATTCATGTGAGTCCAGTTCCCATTACCAGGTGCCCTATCTTTCCCAGGGGACTTCCTTAGATTCATGTGAGTCCATTTCCCATTACCAGGTGCCCTATCGCTCCCAGGGGACTTTCTTAGATTCATGTGAGTCCAGTTCCCATTACCAGGTGCCCTATCTATCCCAGGGGACTTCCTTAGATTCACGTGAGTCCAGTTCCCATTACCAGGTGCCCTATCTTTCCCAGTGGACTTCCTTAGATTCACGTGAGTCCTGTTCCCATTACCAGGTGCCCTATCTTTCCCAGGGCACTTCCTTAGATTCATGTGAGTCCAGTTCCCATTACCAGGCACCCTATCTTTCCCAGGGGACTTTCTTAGATTCACGTGAGCCCCTGTTCCCATTACTAGGTGTCCTATCTATCTCAGGGCACTTCCTTAGATTCATGTGAGTCCAGTTCCCATTACCAGGTGCCCTATCTATCCCAGGGCACCTCTTTAGATTCATGACAGTCCAGTTCCCATTACCAGGTGCCCTATCTATCCCAGGGCACTTCCTTAGATTCATGTGAGTCCCGTTCCCATTACCAGGTGCCCTATCTTTCCCAGGGGACTTCCTTAGATTCATGTGAGTCCAGTTCCCATTACCAGGTGCCCTTTCTTTCCCAGGGGACTTCCTTAGATTCATGTGAGTCCAGTTCCCATTACCAGGTGCCCTATCTTTCCCAGGGGACTTCCTTAGATTCATGTGAGTACAGTTCCCATTACCAGGTGCCCCATCTTTCCCAGGGGACACTCTTAGATTCATGTGAGTCCAGTTCCCATTACCAGGTGCCCTATCTTTCCGAGGGGACTTCCTTAGATTCACGTGAGCCCCTGCTCCCATTACCAGGTGCCCTATCTATCCCAGGGTACTTGCCTAGATTCATGTGAGTCCAGTTCCCATTACCAGGTGCCTTGTCCATACCAGGGCACTTCCTTAGATTCATGTGAGTCCAGGTCCAACTAACAGGTGCCCTATCCTTCCCAGGGGACTTCCTTAGATTCATGTGAATCCAGTTCCCATTACCAGGTGCCCTATCTTTCCTAGGGGACTTTCTTAGATTCATGTGAGTCCAGTTCCCATTACAAGGTGCCCTATCTATCCCAGGGGACTTCCTTAGATTCACGTGAGCCCCTCATCCCATTACCAGGTGCCCTATCTATCCCAGGGGACTTCCTTAGATTTATGTGAGTCCAGTTATCATTACCAGGTGCCCTATCAATCCCAGAGGACTTCCTTAGATTCATGTGAGTCCAGTTCCCATTACCAGGTGCCCTATCGTTCCCAGGGGACTTTCTTAGATTCATGTGAGTCCAGTTCCCATTACCAGGTGCCCTATCTTTCCCAGGGGACTTTCTTAGATTCATGTGAGTCCAGTTCCCATTACCAGGTGTCCTATCTATCCCAGAGGACTTCCTTAGATTCATGTGAATCCAGTTCCCATTACCAGGTGCCCTATCTTTCCTAGGGGACTTTCTTAGATTCATGTGAGTCCAGTTCCCATTACAAGGTGCCCTATCTATCCCAGGGGACTTCCTTAGATTCACGTGAGCCCCTCATCCCATTACCAGGTGCCCTATCTATCCCAGGGGACTTCCTTAGATTTATGTGAGTCCAGTTATCATTACCAGGTGCCCTATCAATCCCAGAGGACTTCCTTAGATTCATGTGAGTCCAGTTCCCATTACCAGGTGCCCTATCGTTCCCAGGGGACTTTCTTAGATTCATGTGAGTCCAGTTCCCATTACCAGGTGCCCTATCTTTCCCAGGGGACTTTCTTAGATTCATGTGAGTCCAGTTCCCATTACCAGGTGCCCTATCATTCCCAGGGGACTTTCTTAGATTCATGTGAGTCCAGTTCCCATTACCAGGTGCCCTATCTTTCCCAGGGGACTTTCTTAGATTCATGTGAGTCCAGTTCCCATTACCAGGTGCCCTATCAATCCCAGAGGACTTCCTTAGATTCATGTGAGTCTAGTTCCTATTACCAGGTGCCCTATCTTTCCCAGAGGACTTCCTTAGATTCATGTGAGTCCAGTTCCCATTACCAGGTGCCCTATCGTTCCCAGGGGACTTTCTTAGATTCATGTGAGTACAGTTCCCATTACCAGGTGCCCTATCTTTCCCAGGGGACTTTCTTAGATTCATGTGAGTCCAGTTCCCATTACCAGGTGCCTTATCTATCCCAGGGGACTTCCTTAGATTCAAGTGAGCCCCTGTTCCCATTACCAGGTGCCCTATCTATCCCAGGGCACTTCCTTAGATTCATGTGAGTGCAGTTCCCATTACCAGGTGCCCTATCTTTCCCAGGGGACTTTCTTAGATTCATGTGAGTCCAGTTCCCATTACCAGGTGTCCTATCTATCCCAGAGGACTTCCTTAGATTTGTGTGAGCCGCTGTTACCATTACCAGGTGTCCTATTTTTCCCAGGGGACTTCCTTAGATTCATGTGAGTCCAGTTTCCAATACCAGGTGCCCTATCTATCCCAGGAGAGTTCCTTAGATTCACGTGAGCCCCTGTTCCCATTACCAGGTGTCCTATCTATCCCAGGTCATTTCGTGAGATTCATGTGAGCCCCTCTTCCCATTACCAGGTGCCCTATCTATCCCAGGGGACTTCCTTAGATTCACGTGAGTCCAGTTCCCATTACCAGGTGCCCTATCTTTCCCAGGGGACTTTCTTAGATTCATGTGAGTCAAGTTCCCATTACCAGGTGCCCTATCTATCCCAGGGGACTTCCTTAGATTCACGTGAGCCCCTGTTGCCATTACCAGGTGTCCTATTTTTCCAGTGGACTTCCTTAGATTCATGCGAGTCCAGTTCCCATTACCAGGTGCCCTGTCTATCCCAGGGCACTTCCTTAGATTCATGTGAGCCCCTGTTCCCATTACCAGGTGCCCTATCTATCCCAGGGGACTTCCTTAGATTCATGTGAGTCCCTGTTCCCATTACCAGGTGCCCTATCTATCCCAGGGGACTTCCTTAGATTCATGTGAGTCCAGTTCCCATTACCAGGTGTCCTATCTATCCCATGGGACTTCCTTAGATTCATGTGAGTCCAGTTCCCATTACCAGGTGCCCTATCTTTCCCAGGGGACTTCCTTAGATTCATGTGAGTTCAGTTCCCATTACCAGGTGCCCTATCGCTCCCAGGGGACTTTCTTAGATTCATGTGAGTCCAGTTCCCATTACCAGGTGCCCTATCTATCCCAGGGGACTTCCTTAAATTCATGTGAGTCCAGTTCCCATTACCAGGTGCCCTATCTATCCCAGGGGAGTTCCTTAGATTCACGTGAGTCCAGTTCCCATTACCAGGTGCCCTATCTTTCCCAGGGGACTTCCTTAGATTCACATGAGTCCTGTTCCCATTACCAGGTGCCCTATCTATCCCAGGGCACTTCCTTAGATTCATGTGAGTCCAGTGCCCATTACCAGGCACCCTATCTTTCCCAGGGGACTTTCTTAGATTCACGTGAGCCCCTGTTCCCATTACTAGGTGTCCTATCTATCTCAGGGCACTTCCTTAGATTCATGTGAGTCCAGTTCCCATTACCAGGTGCCCTATCTATCCCAGGGCACCTCCTTAGATTCATGTGAGTCCAGTTCCCATTACCAGGTGCCCTATCTTTCCCAGGGCTCTTCCTTAGATTCATGTGAGTCCAGTTCCCATTACCAGGTGTCCTATCTTTCCCAGGGGACTTGATTGATTCATGTGAGTCCAGTTCCCATTACCAGGTGCCCTATCTTTCCCAGGGGACTTACTTAGATTCATGTGAGTCCAGTTCCCATTACCAGGTGCCCCATCTTTCCCAGGGGACTTCCTTAGATTCACGTGAGCCCCTGTTCCCATTACCAGGTGCCCTATCTATCCCAGGGCACTTCCTTAGATTCATGTGAGTCCAGTTCCCATTACCAGGTGCCCTATCTTTCCCAGGGGACTTTCTTAGATTCATGTGAGTCCAGTTCCCATTACCAGGTACCCTATCTTTCCCAGGGGACTTTCTTAGATTCGTGTGAGTCCAGTTCCCATTACCAGGTGCCTTATCTATCCCAGAGGACTTCCTTAGATTCACGTGAGTCCAGTTCCCATTACCAGGTGCCCTATCTTTCCCAGGGGACTTCCTTAGATTCATGTGAGTCCAGTTCCCATTACCAGGTGCCCTATCTTTCCCAGGGGACTTACTTAGATTCATGTGAGTCCAGTTCCCATTAACAGGTGCCCCATCTTTCCCAGGGGACTTCCTTAGATTCACGTGAGCCCCTGTTCCCATTACCAGGTGCCCTATCTATCCCAGGGCACTTCCTTAGATTCATGTGAGTCCAGTTCCCATTACCAGGTGCCCTATCTTTCCCAGGGGACTTTCTTAGATTCATTTGAGTCCAGTTCCCATTACCACGTGCCCTATCTTTCCCAGGGGACTTTCTTAGATTCATGTGAGTCCAGTTCCCATTACCAGATGCCTTATCTATCCCAGGGGACTTCCTTAGATTCATGTGAGCCCCTGTTCCCATTACCAGGTGCCCTATCTATCCCAGGGCACTTCCTTAGATTCATGTGAGTCCAGTTCCCATTACCAGGTGCCCTATCTTTCCCAGGGGACTTTCTTAGATTCATGTGAGTCCAGTTCCCACTACCAGGTGCCCTATCTTTCCCAGCGGACTTCCTTAGATTCATGTGAATCCAGTTCCCATTACCAGGTGCCCTATCTTTCCCAGGGGACTTTCTTAGATTCATGTGAGTCCAGTTCCCATTACAAGGTGCCCTTTCTATCCCAGGGGACTTCCTTAGATTCACGTGAGCCCCTCTTCCCATTACCAGGTGCCCTATCTATCCCAGGGGACTTCCTTGGATTTATGTGAGTCCAGTTTATATTACCAGGTGCCCTATCAATCCCAGGGGAATTCCTTCGATTCATGTGAGTCTAGTTCCTAATACCAGGTGACCTATCTTTCCCAGGGGACTTCCTTAGATGCATGTGAGTCCAGTTCCCATTACCAGGTGCCCTATCTTTCCCAGGGGACTTCCTTAGATTCACGTGAGCCCCTGTTCCCATTACGAGTTGTCCTATCTATCCCAGGGGACTTCCTTAGATTCATGTTAGTCCAGTTCCCATTACCAGGTGTCCTATCTATGCCAGGGGACTTCCTTAGATTCACGTGAGCCCCTGTTCCCATTACCAGGTGTCCTATCTATCCCAGGGAACTTCCGTAGATTCACGTGAGCCCCTGTTCCCATTACTAGGTGTCCTATCTATCCCAGGGCACTTCCTTAGATTCATGTGAGTCCAGTTCCCATTACCAGGTGCCCAATCTATCCCAGGGCACTTCCTTAGATTCATGTGAGTCCAGTTCCCTTTAGCAGGTGCCCTATCTTTCCCAGGGCACTTCCTTAGATTCATGTGAGTCCAGTTCCCATTACCAGGTGCCCTATCTTTCCCAGTGGACTTCCTTAGATTCATGTGAGTCCAATTCCCATTACCAGGTGCCCTATCTTTACCAGGGGACTTCCTTAGATTCATGTGAGTCGAGTTCCCATTACCAGGTGCCCTATCTTTCCGAGGGGACTTCCTTAGATTCACGTGAGCCCCTGTTCCCATTACCAGGTGCCCTATCTATCCCAGGGCACTTCCCTAGATTCATGTGAGTCCAGTTCCCATTACCAGGTGCCCTATCTACCCAGGGCACTTCCCTAGATTCATGTGAGTCCAGTTCCCACTGCCAGGTGCCCTATCTTTCCCAGGGGACTTCCTTAGATTCATGTGAGTCCAGTTCCCTTTAGCAGGTGCCCTATCTTTCCCAGGGCACTTCCTTAGATTCATGTGAGTCCAGTTCCCATTACCAGGTGCCCTATCTTTCCCAGTGGACTTCCTTAGATTCATGTGAGTCCAATTCCCATTACCAGGTGCCCTATCTTTACCAGGGGACTTCCTTAGATTCATGTGAGTCGAGTTCCCATTACCAGGTGCCCTATCTTTCCGAGGGGACTTCCTTAGATTCACGTGAGCCCCTGTTCCCATTACCAGGTGCCCTATCTATCCCAGGGCACTTCCCTAGATTCATGTGAGTCCAGTTCCCATTACCAGGTGCCCTATCTACCCAGGGCACTTCCCTAGATTCATGTGAGTCCAGTTCCCACTGCCAGGTGCCCTATCTTTCCCAGGGGACTTCCTTAGATTCATGTGAGTCCAGTTCCCATTACCAGGTGCCCTATCTTTCCTTAGATTCATGTGAGTCCAGTTCCCATGACCAGGTGCCCTATCTATCCCAGGGCACTTCCTTAGATTCATGTGAGTCCAGTTCCCATTACCAGGTGCCCTATCTTTCCCAGGGGACTTTCTTAGATTCATGTGAGTCCAATTCCCATTACCAGGGGCCCTATCTTTACCAGGGGACTTCCTTAGATTCATGTGAGTCCAGTTCCCATTACCAGGTGCCCTATCTTTCCGAGGGGACTTCCTTAGATTCACGTGAGCCCCTGTTCCCATTACCAGGTGCCCTATCTATCCCAGGGCACTTCCCTAGGTTCATGTGAGTCCAGTTCCCATTACCAGGTGCCCTATCTACCCAGGGCACTTCCCTAGATTCATGTGAGTCCAGTTCCCACTGCCAGGTGCCCTATCTTTCCCAGGGGACTTCCTTAGGTTCATGTGAGTCCAGTTCCCATTACCAGGTGCCCTATCTTTCCTTAGATTCATGTGAGTCCAGTTCCCATGACCAGGTGCCCTATCTATCCCAGGGCACTTCCTTAGATTCATGTGAGTCCAATTCCCATTACCAGGTGCCCTATCTTTCCCAGGGGACTTTCTTAGATTCATGTGAGTCCAGTTCCCATTACCAGGCGCCCTATCTTTCCCAGGGGACTTTCTTAGATTCACGTGAGCCCCTGTTCCCATGACCAGGTGCCCTATCTATCCCAGGCCACTTCCCTAGATTCATGTGAGTCCAGTTCCCATTACCAGGTGTCTTATCCATACCAGGGCACTTCCTTAGATTCATGTGAGTCCAGTTCCCACTACCAGGTGCCCTAACTTTCCCAGGGGACTTCCTTAGATTCATGTGAGTCCAGTTCCCATTACTAGGTGCCCTATCTTTCCCAGGGGACTTTCTTAGATTCATGTGAGTCCAGTTCCCATTACAAGGTGCCCTATCTATCCCAGGGGACTTCCTTAGATTAATGTGAGTCCAGTTTTCATTACCAGGTGCCCTATCAATCCCAGGGGACTTCCTTAGATTCATGTGAGTCTAGTTCCTATTAGTAGGTGCCCTATCTTTCCCAGGGGACTACCTTAGATCCATGTGAGTCTAGTTTCCATTACCAGGTGTCCTATCTATCCCGGGGGACTTCCTTAGATTCATGTGAGTTCAGTTCCCATTACCAGGTGCCCTATCTATCCCAGGGCACTTCCTTAGATTCATGTGAGTCCATTTCCCATTACCAGGTGCCCTATCTATCCCATGGGACTTCCTTAGATTCACGTGAGCCCCTGTTCCCATTACCAGGTTTCCTATCTATCCCACGGTATTTCTTTAGATTCGTGTGAGCCCCTGTTCCCATTACCAGGTGTCCTATCTTTCCCAGGGGACTTCCTTAGATTCATGTGAGTCCAGTTCCCATTGCCAGGTGCCCTATCTATCCCAGGGGACTTCCTTAGATTCACATGAGCCCCTGTTCCCATTACCAGGTGTCATATCTATCCCAGGGTATTTCCTTAGATTCGTGTGAGCCCCTGTTCCCATTACCAGGTGCCCTATCTATCCCATGGGACTTCCTTAGATTCATGTGAGTCCAGTTCCCATTACCAGGTGCACTATCTTTCCCTGGGGACTTTCTTAGATTCATGTGAGTCCAGTTCCCATTACCAGGTGCCCTATCTATCCCAGGGGACTTCCTTAGATTCACGCGAGCCCCTGTTGCCATTACCAGGTGTCCTATTTTTCCCAGGGGACTTCCTTAGATTCATGTGAGTCCAGTTCCCATTACCAGGTTCCCTATCTATCCCAGGGGAATTCCCTAGATTCATGTGAGTCCAGTTCCCATTACCAGGTGCCCTATCTTTCCCAGGGGACTTCCTTAGATTCATGTGAGTCCAGTTCCCATTACCAGGTGCCCTATCGTTCCCAGGGGACTTTCTTAGATTCATGTGAGTCCAGTTCCCATTACCAGGTGCCCTATCTATCCCAGGGCACTTCCTTAGATTCATGTGAGTCCAGTTCCCATTACCAGGTGCCCAATCTTTCCCAGGGGACTTTCTTAGATTCATGTGAGTCCAGTTCCCATTACCAGGTGTCCTATCTATCCCAGAGGACTTCCTTAGATTCGCGTCAGCCCCTGTTACCATTACCAGGTGTCCTATTTTTCCCAGGGGACTTCCTTAGATTCATGTGAGTCCAGTTCCCATTACCAGGTGCCCTATCTATCCCAGGAGAGTTCCTTAGATTCACGTGAGCCCCTGTTCCCATTACCAGGTGTCCTATCTATCCAAGGTCATTTCCTGAGATTCATGTGAGCCCCTGTTCCCATTACCAGGTGCCCTATCTATCCCAGGGGACTTCCTTAGATTCATGTGAGTCCAATTCCCATTACCAGGTGCCCTATCTTTCCCAGGGGACTTTCTTAGATTCATGTGAGTCAAGTTCCCATTACCAGGTGCCCTATCTATCCCAGGGGACTTCCTTAGATTCACGTGAGCCCCTGTTGCCATTACCAGGTGTCCTATTTTTCCCAGGGGACTTCCTTAGATTCATGTGAGTCCAGTTCCCATTACCAGGTGCCCTATCTATCCCAGGGCACTTCCTTAGATTCATGTGAGCCCCTGTTCCCATTACCAGGTGCCCTATCTATCCCAGGGGACTTCCTTAGATTCATGTGAGTCCAGTTCCCATTACCAGGTGACCTATCTATCCCATGGGACTTCCTTAGATTCATGTGAGTCCAGTTCCCATTACCATGTGCCCTATCTATCCCAGGGGACTTCCTTAGATTCATGTGAGTCCAGTTCCCATTACCAGGTGCCCTATCTATCCCAGGGGACTTCCTTAGATTCACGTGAGTCCAGTTCCCATTACCAGGTGTCCTATCTTTCCCAGGGGACTTCCTTAGATTCACGTGAGTCCTGTTCCCATTACCAGGTGCCCTATCTATCCCAGGGGACTTCCTTAGATTCACGTGAATCCAGTTCCCATTACCAGGTGCCCGATCTTTCCCAGGGCATTTCCTTAGATTCATGTGAGTCCAGTTCCCATTACCAGGCACCCTGTCTTTCCCAGGGGACTTTCTTAGATTCACATGAGCCCCTGTTCCCATTACTAGGTGTCCTATCTATCTCAGGGCACTTCCTTAGATTCATGTGAGTCCAGTTCCCATTACCAGGTGCCCTATCTTTCCCAGGGCTCTTCCTTAGATTCATGGTAGTCCAGTTCCCATTACCAGGTGCCCTATCTTTCCCAGGGGACTTCCTTAGATTCATGTGAGTCCAGTTCCCATTACCAGATGCCCTATCTTTCCCAGGGGACTTACTTAGATTCACATGAGTCCAGTTCCCATTACCAGGTGCCCCATCTTTCCCAGGGGACTTCCTTAGATTCACATGAGCCCCTGTTCCCATTACCAGGTGCCCTATCTATCCCAGGGCACTTCCCTAGATTCATGTGAATCAAGTTCCCATTACCAGGTGCCCTCTCTACCCAGGGCACTTCCCTAGTTTCACGTGAGTCCAGTTCCCACTGCCAGGTGCCCTATCTTTCCCAGGGGACTTCCTTAGATTCATGTGAGTCCAGTTCCCATTACCAGTTGCCCTATCTTTCCCAGGGGACTTCCTTAGATTCATGTGAGTCCAGTTCCCATTACCAGGTTCCCTATCTATCCCAGGGCACTTCCTTAGATTCATGTGATTCCAGTTCCCATTACCAGGTGCCCTATCTTTCCCAGGGGACTTCCTTAGATTTATGTGAGTCCAGTTTCCATTACCAGCCGCCCTATCTTTCCCAGGGGACTTTCTTAGATTCACGTGAGTCTAGTTCCCATTACCAGGTGCCCTATCTATCCCAGGGGATTCCTTAGATTCACGTGAGCCCCTGTTCCCATTACCAGGTGTCCTATCTATACCAGGGCACTTCCTTAGATTTATGTGAGTCCAGTTCCCATTACCAGGTGCCCTATCTATCCCAGGGCACTTCCTTAGGTTCATGTGAGTCCCGTTCCCATTACCAGGTGCCCTATCTTTCCCAGGGGACTTCCTTAGATTCATGTGAGTCCAGTTCCCATTACCAGGTGCCCTTTCTTTCCCAGGGGACTTCCTTAGATTCATGTGAGTCCAGTTCCCATTACCAGGTGCCCTATCTTTCCCAGGGGACTTCCTTAGATTCATGTGAGTCCAGTTCCCATTACCAGGTGCCCCATCTTTCCCAGGGGACACTCCTTAGATTCATGTGAGTCCAGTTCCCATTACCAGGTGCCCTATCTTTCCGAGGGGACTTCCTTAGATTCACATGAGCCCCTGCTCCCATTACCAGGTGCCCTATCTATCCCAGGGTACTTGGTTAGATTCATGTGAGTCCAGTTCCCATTACCAGGTGCCTTGTCCATACCAGGGCACTTCCTTAGATTCATGTGAGTCCATTTCCCACTACCAGGTGCCCTATCTTTCCCAGGGGACTTCCTTAGATTCATGCGAATCCAGTTCCCATTACCAGGTGCCCTATCTTTCCCAGGGGACTTTCTTAGATTCATGTGTGTCCAGTTCCCATTACAAGGTGCCCTATCTATCCCAGGGGACTTCCTTAGATTCACGTGAGCCCCTCTTCCCATTACCAGGTGCCCTATCTATCCCAGGGGACTTCCTTAGATTTATGTGAGTCCAGTTTTCATTACCAGGTGCCCTATCAATCCCAGGGGACTTCCTTAGATTCATGTGAGTCTAGTTCCTATTACCAGGTGACCTATCTTTCCCAGGGGACTTCCTTAGATGCATGTGAGTCCAGTTCCCATTACCAGGTGCCCTATCTTTCCCAGGGGACTTCCTTAGATTCACGTGAGCCCCTGTTCCCATTATGAGTTGTCCTATCTATCCCAGGGGACTTCCTTAGATTCATGTTAGTCCAGTTCCCATTACCAGGTGTCCTATCTATCCCAGGGGACTTCCTTAGATTTACGTGAGCCCCTGTTCCCATTACCAGGTGTCCTATCTATCCCAGGGGACTTCCTTATATTCATGTGAGTTCAGCTCCCATTACCAGGTGCCCTATCTTTCCCAGGGGACTTCCTTAGATTCATGTGGGTCCAGTTCCCATTACCAGGGGCCCTATCTTTCCCAGGGGACTTCCTTAGATTCACGTGAGCCCCTGTTCCGATTACGAGGTGTCTTATCTATCCCAGTGGACTTCCTTAGATTCATGTGAGTCCAGTTCCCATTACCAGGTGCCCTATCTATCCCAGGGCAGTTTCTTAGATTCATGTGAGTCCACTTCCCATTACCAGATGCCCTATCTATCCCAGGGGACTTACTTAGATTCATGTGAGTCTGGTTTCCATTACCAGGTGACCTATCTATCCCAGGGGACTTCCTTAGCCATGTGCCCTACCTATCATGTAGAGGAGCAGACCTATACATCCGCAGGAGATCCTAAACCCCCCACCTCCTCTGTATTGGAGTCATGAAACCATGCCCTGTCTAACTTCAGCTACTGTACCAATAATACAACGAGCATATGGAAGATGGTATCCATTAAGATGACCATATCGAATGTACGCTCGAGTTGATGACAGTCTGCATGAGGAACTCCTTGAAGAAATATGAGAAAGAGCTAAGAAGATGAACTGGTGATGTCATAAGAAACTGTGCATGACGTCCCGAGATACTGAATGAAGATGATGTATGGATCCTAGAGGGCAAATGACGAAGTAAAGAATCAAGTGAACTATCAAAGTGGAAAAGAAGAAGATTACGCATTAACCAAGGGTTGCAAAAAACAGAAGTTTAATGAATGTACAGACGCTGAAACGCAAGATAAATAAAGTCATTGGCCCTCATTACGACCCTTGCGGAAATCAACCGACCGGACCGCCATAGCGTAAATAGCGTTTCCGCCATTGCACGATGGAGCAAAGTGCGGCTCATGTATACGACATCCCTGCAGCATTGGCGGAGACAAACAATTGCCCCCCAAAAATTGGTGAGGCTCCCTGTAGTGTTTTAGCATATGCTGATGACCTGGTCATATTTGATAACACCATAGCCGGACTGAGGCGTTCAGCGGTTACTCTGTGGGTTTATGCTAAGACTAATGGCTTATCTATAAACCTAGACAAAACAAAGGTACTTAGATTAACCAGGAGAAGAGTCTCCAGAGTGAACCTATGGGTATATGATAATAATATACTCTATGCTCCATCCTATAGATACCTTGGAGTAGATATTGAGCCACTGGGTGATTATGCCCTGTGCAGGCAAGGGCGCATAACCAGGGCTATGCAAGTAATAGCATTAATATCATCTTTCACAAATAAGCAGGGTGGCTTTACCTTATGGGGGACAAGACAGCTATATATTCAAGTGTTTGCGCCCATGATCATCTATGGCCTGGAGACTCTTCTCTCTACTGACCTCGCCTGGCTGCAAGTAATAGAGGGCAAATTTTGGCGCCGGATACTCGGCTTACCACCTAGTGTCCCTATGGCCTTGATTAGGCTTGAACTCGCCCTGCCCTCTCTTAAAGCATTAGTACTTAAGAGGAGAGCAGGATTTTATTTGAAAATGAAGGGTGGCACTTCCAACCAATTATTGGTGGTGATACATCAAGAAGTGAGTAAAAAACATTCCTCCTCCCCCCTCCTGAAAGAAACGACCAAATTTCTTACGAACATAGGCTGGATGCATAGAGAGGAAACAGTTTCTAAGGAAGTGCTAATAGCACTTGGTAAAAAGGTGGATATGTGGGATTGGCTAGAGAACTTCTCACATTTAAGTAGCTTAAATTCCTACCACTTCATTAAATATAGATTATACACCTTAATGCAACCACAAGCATATTTATATCTATGCCCCACCAAAAGGCTTAGACGGTTCATTATTCTGTTCCGAATGGAGCAACTACCTACCTTTTATAACATAGGAGTCAGAGAAAAAATTGCACCCTGTGACAGAGTTTGCCGTATATGCAAATCTCCTGGATGTGTGGAAACAGCTAAGCATCTGCTAACGGAGTGCTTAATGTTGGAACAGCCAATACTTAAATATCTTAGGGAATTCGTACACGACCCACTTAACATACGTAGAACCTCCTTCTGGCGCTATTGCACAAACACCAACAATATGCACCTGTCTATTGCATTGTACAATGTGTGGCAACAGATCGAAAAACATCTGGGTCCTTTACTCTGATCTGAAATGCCAGATCATGGTGGGCTAAAAGATTGCCGATGCTGTATGTGCTGGATAAGCACGCTATTTCTTAAAGCACCCTTACTTGATGGAACTCTACTTCTATGGCATCTTTTGGTTAGGATAGCTGTGGGTGAGAGATGTAATGTACGCATTTACGGTACTGACTTGGGAAACATAACGGTTAAAGATCTGTTATCTGTTATAATGAAGCCCTATCATTTTATCTTATTCTCATTTTAAAGAAATTATGTCTGATGTTTTAATATATATAGGATCATATATATCTGTTGTTAGGTGATATTCCATATGTTATATGGTATATTGTATGATTTGATTTCTTATTCTATGACTTGCTTTTTATTTTTTAATGTATGCAATGTATATTATGTGTAAAGTTTTGAATTTATTTTCAAATCTATATCACATTAAAGTTAAAATAAAATAAAAGTGTGGCTCATTCCGACCCATCGGGCACGAGCACCACGCCATGGCGGAAGTGCAAAGTCCGCGATGGCGGAAACGACCCCAAAACGGGCCACACCGCCGCCGTACGGCGCCCTAGGTGCAATACCGCCACCCATCTCAGCGGACACCGCAGTGAGCGCCAACCGGAAAGTACGGTGACCGTAAAAATACGGAAACGGAAGTAAAAGCATGGTCCCGGAACGGGAAACATCACGCCGTACACCTATAAAACCACAAAATCCACACAACCATAAAAAATACTACCCTGAGACACATCCCAACCCGTCATCCACCCTAGTGAAACCAAGAAAAATGGGAAAAGTAGCGAAAAAAGCGTGCGACCGCAAGCGGCAGGTCCACTTCTCCCGTGAGGAACTCACGGTGCTCACGGAGACCCTCCAGGAGAATGCTGCCGTCGTCTTCTCCACGCAAATGACCAGGACGGCACTTGCGAACAAGAAGGCCATATGGGCCCTGGTGGCACAGCGTGTAAGTGCGGTGGGGACCGCACCCTGCAACCCACAGCAATGCAGAAAGCGATGGGACGACCTGCGGATACGCGTCCGTAGCATACTTTCTGCCAACCGCAACATTGCCACAGCTACCGGGGGAGGATCGGAATCACCCATCAAGTTGACCCCCTGGGAAGAAATCTGTGCCTCCACCATTGGAATGGAGAGCATAGAGGGAGTCGGAGGGATGGAGAAAGGAGTGCAGACATCCGAAGATTCAGGTAGGTGTCCCAAATAAAACAATGCCAAAACCACAATGTCCAATCATGTGAAGTACCACGTGCCCACATAGTGCAACAGGAACACATGTCCAGGAGAACGTCCACATACATAGGCCTGATAGCACACTTTAAAACTCACATCAAATACATAAATAATTAAAAATCCTAAAAACACCCTCTACACGTGCAGCAGGCACACCCTAACTGCAGGCTGCCAAACAACTGCACCCTCACTCCACACACAAATGAAACCACCTCCAAGGCCCCGACCCAAATCACCCTCAGGTACCACCCCAATGCATGTGATACATTGCCATTCCAATTCCCACAGACCCATTAATAACGCTCGCCCTCCTTTACTCCACCACAGGGTCCGATCCAAACGACGAGCTCCAGGACACCCCTACCAGCACACCTGCAAAGAGGGCCAAGACCAACGGACAAAGACCCTCCACCTCAGCTGCACGCATCAAGACACGGCAGCAGCACAAATCAAGTGACAGCACACAGGAGGGAACTCCAACAGGCACCCCAGCAGCCAGCATGCCCACAACACCACCACCACAGGTCCCCCCAATGGATGCCACAGTAGGCACAGCTTCTGGTGGCAGCAGCACCATAGGTGATACTGCATTAATGGCAGCATGCTCCGACACAGAAAACGGGGATGTCGAAGTTAGATCCATCCATGACCTGTCTCAATCCCCCTGTCTGTTCCATCCCGTACACCATGAGGATACCACGCAGGGGCACCCACAAGACGACGACTGGCCATCCCCCACAAGCCCTGTGGCAAGGCAACATGAGGTGATCAGCCCCTCTGTGACACCACCGCAAATGGCCATGGCCCAGCAGAGGCAACAGTCCCTCGACCAGTTAATCGTGCAACAGCAGCAACTGGCCACGCTCCTCAAGGACCATGCCGATGAATGTGGGGGCACTATGGCAGACATAGAAACATCAACTGAGACACTTAGGGCAGAAATGGAGAGAAGTACAGAGACACTAAGGGCACAAATGGAGAGTACCACCGAGAGCCTGAGAGTACAAATGGAGAGAAGCACCGAGAGCCTGAGGGGGGAACTGCATGCGACGTCCAAAGACGTATGTGCCGAACTTGCCGCAGTGCGCCGTGTGCTCACTGAGCTCTCACAAACCCTTAGGGACATGCATGGACGTGAGCAGGCAGAGACATCATCCGTTGCAAGTTCCGTCCAGGGCAGCCCCCAACGTAGATCTGGGAGGAACCTGCGCTCCACAGGCAGGGGTGCCCCTGATACCCGCAGAGGGGGCTTGCAATAGCGACAGCCCACTGACAATGAGCATCTTTGGACACTGGTGTTCGGGGGGGAGGTAGAAGGGTGGAGGGGGTGTGTTGGGCTCACTTGGGTGGCGGGTCGATAGGGTGTTTAACATGATATCACATATGCCATAAACAATGCACGATCATGCAATGAGATGTGTGGCCATTGATCTTTGTGTACGAGGCCATTATAGGCGTACAGTCCATATTGTGCATGTTCCAGACACACACAGTGCCACGAGTCCCGTGTCCATGTATCAGCCACCAGGCGTGAGTGCTAGAAGCATGCATCTATGAGATGCTGACGAATGTCACGGCCCTCCTGTGCCTCGCAGACTCCTTGAGGTGCTGCCACATCCCCACCCTCATCATGACCATCATCAGGTGCTTGCAGTTCTGCGTCAGGGGGCATGGGCACATTTCTACGTACGCACATGTTGTGGAGCATGACACATGCCATGACCATCTTTGCAACCTTCACATGGCGGTACAGGAGTGCCCCGCCAGACCTGCTGAGGCAGCGGAAACGAGTCTTCAGTAGGCCGAATGCCTGTTCTATGACTACACGGGTACGTGAGTGGGCATGGTTGTAGTCCTCCTCATGCTGGTCCCGTGGGTTCCGGACTGGTGTGAGGAGCCATCTCTTCAGTGGATACCCGGCATCACCTGTATGTGGACAAGAAAGGAATTTTGAGGAATGCCATTGCTACGTACGCACCCCCCCCCCCTTCCTGCCAGGTCATTTCCGCATCACATACCCCACATCATCATGCATGAAATGAGACTCACCGAGTAGACAGGATCTGTTCCCTGCGTGTCGCTCCATGTAGCGTGGTATAGTAGAGTTCCTCAAGACCATAGAATCATGGGTTGATCCAGGGAATCTGGCACAACAATGTGTAATGATCCTGTTGGAGTCACACACCATTTGTACATTCAGGGAATGAAATTGTTTTCGGTTGCGGTACTGGGCCTCCATGGCATGTGGGACGACCAATTCCACATGGGTGCAGTCGATGGCACCAATGCAACCCGGTATGCCGGCAAGTGCATGGAATCCCACTTTTGTGTTGGTAATTTCCTGCTCCGAGCGTGGTAGAGAGATGTAGTCGTCTGCGTGCTTCAGGAGGGCATCGAGCACTTGCAATAGTGTCCGTGAGAACAGTGGCTGTGATATGCCATGCAACTGTCCGACTGTGTGCTGGTAGGTGCCTGTGGCCAGGAAGTGTAGTACAGACACCACCTTCAGTAGGGGTGGGATGGCGGTTGGGCTATCTATCATGCTGACAAGGTCAGCCTGTGTCATGTCCACAATGGCGGTTATGGTGTCCCGGTCCAAACGGTAGAGGGTGTGGATCTGCTCATCAGTGAGGTTGAACGGATGTGCTCGGAGGCGTGGGATTGCGGGCTGCCTGCGTCGTGGTAGTGGCTGTGCTGGCGGCCCTTGCTGGCCCTGCCTTGGCCTCCTCCTCCTCCTGCGTCTCCGCCGTGCGGCCGGTTGTAGTTGGTGTTCGTCTTCTTCTTGAAGTTGGAGTACTTGCAGTGCTATCAGGTCCCCCAGGGCCAACATGGCTAGTCCTGCCGGTAGCATTTCGGAGTGGGTGTGGTTGTGGGAGGAGACTGGGTGTGCAATTTATGTGTTTTCAGGCTGTATGGCCTCCACCTGTGGTGATTCATTCCACCTGTGCAAGCTGCACTCCCCTTTGGGCGAGCACGTCCCGCACACAACGCTGCAATTCGACGAATGGCATCTTGCTATTGCAATCATGTATTTGTACCCGATGGCAGTGTAACATTGGTTGATATGTTCATTCGGCTATGGTCCCATTGTTTCACATACAATCTTTGCAGTCGCGAACAGACTTGTGAAGGGTCAGTGGAACGTAGTACTCGAGTAACGGTGGACCCTCATGCAACACTGTACCGAGCTTCACCGACGGGCGGGGCGTTCCATTTGTGAGTGAAGGCAGTTGCCATTTTCACACACAGCCGCACTAGATGGATTAATTTGTGAATTCAAGCGGCCACAGATGCCTTTTCGACGTGATGTTGCAAATGAGGAATTCGAAGGGCGGCGCTTTCGGTTTTCAGCTAGCGGCGAGGAGATGCCCACAGGTCTGACTGCAAATATAACGTTCTATTGTTCAATGTCCTTGGGACAGGGGCCATGGCGAGGATGCAATGATTGATATGAATAGTTTGGGATGCGCAATAGCGACGTGGGCGATGAGGCCGGACGTTCCCAAATACATGTTACTTCACAACACTGGAATAACGGGCTGGGGCACAGTGGATTTTGCAGGCTGCATAACGCACAGACTCAATGGAAATTTCACATGTTATGTGAGTATGGAAACAGGCGTTTTCATTACGGGATGAGGGAATGATGTATGGATGCATGGACAGATGATTTGATACAGAGTTTGCCATGTACAGGGCTTCTTGGAATCTATCCGCCTCCCCTGCGCTATGTGATGCAGGGCTGCCAAAGTGGGACCATCGTCTATCTGGCCTTGTTGAGCCCTCCCTGTCTCGACGCGCCTTCAGACACTTGTGTCTATGCACGTTACCAATCCCATCAGATGGATTCTGTTTTAACAGACGCATGCACAGGTACACTCGTTTGTGATAGTGTTTTCACCTCGATATAGATAGTTATGATTCGCAAGTGGTTTTTGGGTGGTGATGATCCTTTGGAGTGGGCTAGCATGCATATGGCTGTGGATTTGGTGTGATCATTGAAGTGAGTAATTCAAATGTAGTTCTGATGGCCATACTATTCTTTTTCATTTCATTTGGTTGACAGGTATCTCCTCCCCTTTTGCCACTGCCATCTGTATGCCACTCCTGCAGATGGATTTTACTCCCGACACCTGCTGCTTCGTGTTAATCAGTGGAGCAGCATTACGATCTTATGGGACGATCGCCAATGGGCCACATGCCCTTACGCAGTACTAGTGGCTAGGAGCAACATTTCGGCCTTTCAGCTGGACTAGTGCCTCCCTATTGGGACGGCCCTGCGGTTCTAGGCGCTTCCATGTTGCCTTTTCGTACGGGAATGTAGCCCCTGTGTACCATGAAGGAACAGGGCGTCACACAAGAAGTAGCTGGTCATTTATTGCGGATGCAGCCCACAATAATGAAATGTATTTTGGAGTTCATGGCCTAATGGCTGTATGGGCTTGGTGAATTTGTTGTGCATTAAATTTCTATTCTGATATGAACCGTGTAGCGTTCTTCTTTGCGAGTGATGTGGCATATTCCTATTTGGGGAGCGATGTATTGTGAGGAGATCTGCATTGGGTTCCAGCTTCGGAGTATAGTTGCGTGGTACTGTGCTGGGCGCGTTTGCCTACGAAGCCCAGTGAGGTCAGGGATAAGGGCTGCCATTATGACTGTTTTGATGATGTCATGCTCAGGGGCGGGGGATTAGCTTTTGTGTAACAGATGCCGGTCAGCCAGTTGGATTGGTGGAATGATGTGATTATCGGAATATTGCTGGTCACAGGTGCCTGTGTTTGCGTGCGTTTCTTGGTGGGAGACTGAGGTCATGTCCATTTGTATAGCTTCTGTATTCGTGCCATCTGTGCCCTGCAGCTCCCATTGGGCCCTCTTGAGATTCATTTGTTCGTTGGCAGGCATGGATGACTAGTACATTTCACTGGTTGCATTGTGTGACTTCATTGCACCTACGGGGGGTTGTACAATGTGGCCAGGGAGCGGTGTACAAGCACTCAGTAGGGCCGTTTACGGTTGGTTCGCGATGCCGTACTTCTCACCATGGCGGAATGGTACTTTCCGCCGTGCTTGATGGCGTTAGGTGCATGTCCGCTAGGGTCGGAATTCGCGTACCGTTGCGCCATGGTGGTAATTACGGTTTGGCATGGCGCGCGTGCGCTTACTTGGTGCAGTTAGCGTTGGCGTTCACTACGGTGTCGCTAATGGCATCGTACTTTGCGGTGACGGGTCATGATCGCACCGAGTGCTATTCGATGGCGGTATTGCATTTCCGCCATCGTTTTTCGATTTCCGCCAGGGTCGTAATGAGGCCCATTGTATAGGCTAGCTATAAGTAGTAAATCGAATGTAGGCAAAGCCGTCATTGTATTAGAGAATTAGAAAAAATGATATGGGGAAATGTGCTGGCCATAGGAGACATAAAAGGTCTACTGGCAGCTATTCTTGGGGAGAGAGCTGATGACATTTGGAGACCAGCAGGATATGAGAGTATGACAGCACACAAATACAGCACGCGATGGAGCGCCATTTAATATAATTGCAGGACAGATGTTTGGAAGGTTCTCAGGGTACAGTGTCCTGATATGTCAGATATGGGCGCAACTATGACATGTAAAATGAAAGAAGATGATGCCCCTATTGCTTATATTCAGAATATTCAAGAGAGATGGCAGTTTGCAATGCGTGAACCGTGGGAAAAATCAGTGGCACTATTCTATCATATTTTGTGCCAGGTATTGCCAGAACAGGTACAGAAACAAATGAAAAAACAAGTAGGAATGGAAGCAAAGCCCTGGGATGAGATACAATTAACCATCGTGCATCATTGTCGGTTATTATAAGAGAAAAACAGAAAGAAAGATGAGAACCGAAAAATCGAGGAAGCTAAGTTAAGAAATAAAATTCAAAATGTGCTATTGAGCGGGCAGTATTGACAAGTGGAGGAGTAGGAACACAAGAAATAATGAGTGCATCACAGGTGAATAATGTACACCCAGTCAATTAAAGTGGGTATGGGTTTTGGCCACAAGGTAGAGGTGGAGGGTTTAGAGAAAGAGGTGGATTTCAGAACACCCAAGGTTTATTTCAGAACACCTAAGGTGGATTTCAAAATGCCCCGGTTGGGTGTCAGAATACTCAAGGAGGATATAATGGTGGGATTGCCAGAGAACCACCCCCAGTGTGTTGGAATTGTGTGTTAACAGGGCATATTGCACGTGTATGTAGAGGCCGAGGAAATACACAACGAAATGGACAACCTTCAAGACGGGGGACAGCTTATTCGCCGCCATAAAGTACATGACCACAAGAGGGCTTTGCCCAGGATCAAACATCCTATCAGACACAGGCGCCGCAAGTTCAGCAGGCACAGCAGCAGGAGCCAGTAAATGCACCCACAGCAAGGGCAACAAGCACCTATGCAAACACAACAGAATGCGAATGCAGGGCAAATAATGACACCTAGAATAGGGGGTGTCACTATGCTAGGAGGGAATCCTTTTATGGGACAGGGATCAATTTGTACCCTCAATAGGACAGCGCACAGAGTGACTTGATGTGTTCAGTAATATCAGTAACACCAGCCCCCCCAAGAGGAACCAAGGGTCAATGTGACGGTAGGAGGAGGCAAATCCTTTTCGTTTCTTTTCTTTTCTTGTGGACACTGGGGAGACTCGTTCCTGTATAAGGGAGGGAAACTATCCAATGTCAGGTATTGCCATGAATGCTCAAGGGTTCTCTGGTGCTACAAATTTAGTTCCTTTTACTGACAAATTACCTGTGTCTATAGGGGAATGTGATATGTCTGTCCCCTTGTTATATTCGCGGCAAACGCCAGTTAACATTATGGGTAGAGATTTAATTATGAAACTTAACATGACGATTTCATTCACTGATCAAGGAATTAGTGTGCTCCACTCTAGGAAATACACTATTTAAATGTGGGAGAGTTTATATTGGCATTCACAGGACAAGGGACTCTATGAGGAGTCCTGGTAGATCTGGAAGTCTTCATGTTTGGGGCGAGCATTTTATTAACATGGCTACCTAGATTAGTAGGGAAGATTGTGAGACTACCTGACAAATTCTTATTTAGACCACAATTACCTATAGACGATGAAGAAGGGCAGAGTACTCCTATAGAATTGAAAGCAGCTATAGTACGAGGGGAAACAGCAATGCTTGAAGGAGTAGATAATGAAGGCAGAGCATGGAGGACAGTGATAGCTCTTGAGGAGGGATACAGATTGACTGACATAACAGATGAAGATATGTTCAGAGATGAATGTATAGATGATGAGGAAGTGTTTTTTATAAGCATTACATATTGGATAAGAATTGAGAAAAGGGAAGTTCCACAGCGAATGGCACTAATGTAGCAACGGCCACTGTTCTTTCAGGAAGACCTAGAAAAAGTGCCAAGTGTCCTTTGGGCTACGGGGCGGGCCCATATGATGTAGGTCTATTGAAGCGAATAAGAGAGGTTAAAATAAAATACAAGCCAGGAGCAATTTTACCACGAGCAAAACAGTATCCTATGTTTCGAGAAGCTGATAAAGGTATATTAAGAACTATTTCAGCATTGATGAATCAGGGAATCCTACTGCCATCAGAATCCCTGTGCAATACTGCAGTGCATCTGATCAAAAAATCAAAAGGGGGTCATGGAGATTTATCCAAGACTTGCACCATCTAAATCAGATTGTAGAAGCAGAGTTTCCATTAGTTCCGAATCCTGCAACAATATTGTGTAGCATCCCAGTTGAAACTAAGTATTTCACTGTGATCGATTTTATAGAATACGTTTTTCTCGATCCTGTTGTACAAAGACTCACAAAACCTTGCTTCCTTTACATTCAGACAAAAGAGACTAAAACATACTCAGTTGCCTCAAGGGTACGGTGAGTCCCCGTCAATTTTTAACAGGGTTCTACAGATGGATTTAGGAAACATTGAACTCAATAGTGCGGTAATTGAGTACATAAATGACATATTAATCTGCAGTGAAACGGGGGATGAATGTAGGCAGGACGTGGTTTAGTTGATGACTATATTGGCAGACAAGGGATATAAGGCAGACAAGGAGAAATTAGAGTATTTGCAGGAAGAGGTGTTCTACATAGGCCAGTTAATTTCACATGAAGGAAAGAAAGTGACGCCTGAAAGAGCTGAGGCCATCATGAAAACACCAAAGCCACATACAATGAGGCAAATGCAGCAATTTCTGTGCTTATACAATTATTGCAGTGCCTGGGTGTTCGATTACAGCACGGACACAAAACCGCTTTTGCAAGCACTTTAGAAAGCACAAGTGGGTAAGGAAAATATAGAGTGGACTGAAGAAATGGAGGAAGGATTTGAAGAATTAAAAAGAGCAATCTGTACAGCTTCAGTTTTAGGAATTCCCAATTATAGTGAAGAATTGTATTTGTTTTCACACACCAACTGGTCAGTGATGACAGCACTACTCACACAAAGAACAACATTAGGGTATAAAACTTTGGCGTATTACAGTGGGATTCTAGACCCAGTTATGATAGGACATTTTCCATGCAAACAATCTTTGGCTGCTGCCGCATTTGCAATTGAAAAGTCCACAAGTATTACAATGGGCTGTTCCATGACTCTATACGTGGAGCATGCTTTATTTGCTATTTTACAGAAACCAGAAGGTACATTGAAGTCACAAAGAGCATCTGCATACCAGGTGTTGATCTCAAATCCAGAAAATAAAATAGTGATGTTTAAAATAGTGAACACGGCCATATTTGTAGCTAAACTTGTAGATGAAGGTAATCATGTGCATGACTGCTCAAATGATGTTGAATTTTACGATGACATACCCCGTGTGAAAGAAAATGCTCTAGCAGGAGGGGAGATTCTCTTTACTGATAGTTCTATGAAAATTGACCAAACTACTGGGGAGAGGCATTCAGGATCCCCAGTTGTAAGACACAGATTAAATGGTAATTTGAGATAGTGGCGTGTGCAAGACTACCATCCCATTTTTCAGCACAATCAGCAGAATTGGTAGCGCTTATTGTTGTGCTCGAAAGGGGTTGCATATTCTTCAGAAATTTCAAGTTTTGATACTGAGAATGTCAAAGAAGTATTGAATAGAAGTATGCTAGTACGAGAAGGATTTAATATTCTGTCAATTACGCAACTAATAGAGATACTGGGTAGAGCCATTTCCATGTTCTGTTAATATCCCCTTTTCTCTAGCTTATGTTATTTCTGTCTCTGCCAAGTATATGTATGTTTATCATGTAACAGGTTCGCAACAGCACCCTGATGCCTACGGGCTTAGGCACTTTCAAAAATGCAAATAAATAAAAACATATAAAATAAAAAGCCCCACAAGATGAGCAGGGGCTATGGAAACGCCAGCAGTGCTCTTTATCCCCCACGAAAGCACTATGTAGACAGGAAAGCATTGGAAAGCCAGTGATGCCAGCGGCATTACTGAAAGTCGAATTTGAGCAGCTGCATTACCCTGCGCATGTAACCAGAGAAAGTCTTGCTACTACCATTGCAGAAGACTGGTTTGTTCCCAATCTATTGGAACAAGCTGCACAGTTCATTGTGAATTGTATCATGTGTCAGAAGTTTACAGCTGGGCATACACTAAGTACAATTAAAGGAGTAATACCCCATCCGAATGGTCCGTTTCAGCATTTGAATATCGATAACATTGATATGCTGCAGACATGTAATGGATACAGGTATCTATTAGTGGTGGTGTGCCCCTTTTCTAGGTGGATCGAAGCATGTCCTTGTACAGACTCTGATGCCACTGGCGCAGCAAAGTTTCTAGTGCACAAAATATTTCCATGATAGGGTGTGTGCGAGAAATTGAGGCCTGATAATGAGCCACATTTTGTCATTGAGCTATTTGAACAAATAGGACTAATATTGAGTATAAAACATAAATGTCTTCTGCTTATCATTCACAAGCAATCGGAATATCTGAGAGACTCAATGGCCTCCTAAAAGAATGGATAGCCAAGAACAGATTAACTTTGTAAAAGGGATGGCTATACTGCCTACCTCTAGTCTTATATGCCCTTCGAAACCTGCCAGGTTCAGACCATATTAGGCCCCATGAGTTAGTGACAGAGCGTCACATGAGGACACCTCTTACACCCCCATCTAGAGTCAGGAGTGATGCCCAGAGTGTAGCGCAGGCTCTAGGTGATGAAATGCTTGATTATTTGACATATATGACTACCACTGTTTCTTTCATTTCAGATCAAGTCAAGCATCGGAGGGGGGGGGGTCAAAAAACACAGAAGAGGACAGCCAATAAGCAATCTAAGCAAATTATTGCCACCAACAAAGTTGTATATTGTAGACCAAGTGCTTATAAAGATATTTACTTGTAGATGTCATGAACTGAATTTAATAGTCCTTTCTGTGTAGAAGATGTTTCCCCTACTGCAGTTAGGGTATTTGGAAGAAGAGCTTGGTTACATTTAGGAGATGTAGAAATCTAGAAAAGCAAAACTCTCTCTCCAACACCCGTTGACCAAGAAGCAAGACAAGAAGAATAATTGCTGCTTGTGCAGACTTGATCGAATGACCAAGAAAAAGGACGACAAAACACCATGTGGTTAGCACATATTTCTTTTGGACTGGAATTAATTGGACAAGCCTTACTTACATTTTTTAGCAGGAAGTGCATGGGCTTGCAGAGAATTCCAGAACCTTAAACTTACTTTTAGACATTCTTTGAAATAGTAAAGTCATATCAGTATTATGGCTAAATGCCAATTCCTTCTTAGAAATTGGAAGAGAGATCAATACCTAGATCTGTTTTTAGGAGCATATCTGTTTCAAGAACAATACATGATACCCGTCAACAGCGATACACATCAGATTATAGTGCCAATTTTTGTGTTTATACTTCAGTCATGCCCTACTCTCACCAGGAGAGATGTTAATGTTCACACCTTTCTCCATGACCCAAAAAATTGTCCAGTTATAAGAAGACTTCTGATTGCGATAATTAAGCAGATTGTGCAACTACAAACGTAAATTGGACGCGTGTATTAAAATGATTCGGGAAGAAGATAATGTGGTCATAGATAGAGCGCGAGTTCAACGAGTATTGGTATGGCACACCAAATGTTTTTCTAGACTTCTATGCCTAATTACATGGCCTGCGGCAGCGGCCATGTAGTTATGGTTAAGTTGCTAAACACATAGGAAGAGCACTTTTTGGGTGGCTTATAACTTTGCTCCCACTGGACGAATCCTCACCAAACTTTGCAGAAAAAGCATATGGTCCACTCTCAATTCTTTTGCAAAGTTGAGGTTTGATCAAGGGGGGGGCAAAGTTATTTGAGGGTCCCAAAATTCCTTTTTGTTCCCATAGACATAATGGGAAAACATTTCTGTCACGCCTACAGCCCAAACCGCTGGATGGACTTTTTACCAAATTTGCGGCAGGAGCAGCGGCTTGGTCCCGAAAGCGTGCTTTTGTTAATTTGGTGTAAATCCATCCAGTAGTTTTTTTTAAACTACCAAAACGTAAGGCAAAAACATTAGTGATATTTATGTCCGCTCCGCGGACTCACTTCCCTGTTCGCTCTGCTCACTGGCCTCTCATTGGCTGTTCGGTCTGCGGGCTGGCCTCTGATTGGCCAGAAAAATGTGTGGACTTTTGTGTGGTCCGTGGACATCGGGACGCAGCCGCTGATTGGGTGGTGAGAAAACGTGAAATGCATTGGTTTTCCTGAAACACCCGCCATCTTGGATTTATTGGGGTGTGCGGCGAAAACATTTTTAAAAAAGCAGCATTACACTCGTCAAACTCAACAAACAATCTCTGGGGATGTCGGGAGGATGAGAATTGGATTGGATATGGCCATAAGAAGCAAGAAAACTGGTTGTTTCACCCCCCCCAAAAAGTCTGCGAACACTCCAGATGTCCTGGGGCAGTCCTGTGGTGCTCACGGACACTTCAGATGTCCTAGGACATCTGTACCTATTTCTGCATTACAGGGTTGGGGAAAAGCAGTTTTTGGATGGCTTATAACTTTTGCGCCACTCAATGAAACTGCATGTAATTTTGCAATTTTATTCTAGAACCAATCCTGAATGGTTTTGCAAAGTATTGTGGGATTCTGTCAAGAGTGGGCAAAATTAGAGGGGGTGTTCCAAAATATTGTGAAGGCATATAAATGTGGTGTCATTGGACGAATCTGCCCAACATTTGGCAAAACGATTTTGGATCTAGATATAAATGGTTTTCTAAAGTTTGGTGGGATTTTCTCAAGAGGGGGCGAAATTAGAGGGGGGTTTCAACATTTTTAGATGGCTTTTAACTTTGTTGCTATTTGACGAATGTGGACAAATGTTTTGAGAAAGATTATAGACCCAACCTTCAATGTTTGTGTAAAGAATGAATGGATTTAGTCCAGTGGGGGCTAAGTTATATGACTATTGTATGTACATACATTTTGACACTTTTAAAAAAATAAAACGTGCAGATTTCAAGCAAACTCGTGAGGAGCATTGGCAAGGACATTAAAGCATGGTTTTTCAAATGTGCCTGTGTTTTATTTTTTGACAAGTGTAATAATGTAGGTACAAAAAAATAGTCATATACCTTTGGTGACTGAGGTATGGCCTGTGGCCGTGGGCAGTAGCCAGAACGTCTCGGTCATGGCATAAGGTCATGACGTGGACAATCTGGCTACTGGCCATGACCGCTAGGGATGAAAAATGGCATTAAAGGGGCTATGTTTACCTGTGACTGGCTATGTGGTAAAGTTATTCGAAGGTAGGATAGGTTTGAAGGGGAAAAAAAGTGCTTGTGGTAATATGTTCATAGGGTTTTGCAGGCTGCCATGGCAAGGGAAGAGGAGCTGTGTACAGAGCCCCACCTTCTCTTTCCATGTTGGCTGTCTTGGAAAAGGATTTTCCTTCCTACAGCCGGGCGCTGCAGGCGCCCTGCTTTAGGAAGAATAATCCTTCCTTCTTACCAGGACAGTAGTCCTACGGGACCACCTCCAGGCGCCGCCACAGCAAATCCAATGACTACAATGCTCTCAGAAAGGTTGTTCCTTTCTCAGCAAGTAGTAAACTGTCTTCCTTCTTGGGAACCAGGGGTGCTAATGGCCTTTATCCCCCATTTCAGGGGCTGCAATGGACGATAATGGTACATAACCCTCTTCATTTATCTATTTATTTATTTATTTATTTATTTATTTATTTATTTGTAATGCACCAATGCCTGTAGACATCAGGCTGTGTGGTTACAGTATTTGTTGATGAAGATGAGGTGGAGGAAGACAGCTTACTACTTGCTGAGAAAGGAACAACCTTTCTGAGAGCATTGTGGTCATTGGATTTGGTGTGGCGGCGCCTGGAGGTGGTCCCGTAGGACTACTGTCCTGGTAGTCTGCGACTGAGTACAAAATTGCACTCAGTGCATTTCACTTTGGTAGCTTTAGCCTTTGGTACACTCCCAACAGTAGCAAAGAACTGGCACACTCATGATTCGATCTTGGTGCTAGAAGTAGGCACTTCCTCTACCTCATCTTCTTGGTCATCTTCATTGTCTTTGAAAGTACTGCGCTTTTTTTGTTGTGAAGGTCCTCCAGCTGGTGGTGGTAGTGGCTCTTGGGAGGAGGGATGGCAATAACTGATGCCATTTTTAAGATAAATAGCAGTTTTGATCAAGTTCTTTCAAGTATGTCTGTGTACTAGATTGATAATGGATAATGAGTACGAAAAGGTGTAGGAGGTGTGCAAGGGAAATTTGGAAATTGAAAGTTGCTAGATCAGTAGAAAATGCATTTCCGAACTGTCTTCGAAGCACGGATACGATCACGAAGTGCAGACACCTTCGCGAACACGTCACCATGTCGCGCGCAAGCGTATGGCCACGTGACACTGTCCAGAAGGTCTGCGATGAAGTCAGACGTTCCCGGACATCTAAGGATGCAAAATTATTTCAAAAAGTTGCAAAAACTGTATAGGCATGTTAAAAATGATGCTACAAGGTGGGAAATGGCAGGGTTTTAAGGTGAAATTTTGTAAATTGGACAAATATATTGCTTATTGGCTAAGTATGATATTAGTAAGTTGTTGGAAAATAGCATGCACTGGTAAAAACCCATGAAATTCACTGAAAAGACTTTGTTAAAGGGATGTTACGGTTAAGTTGCACTACTAAAAACCTATGAAATTCAATGAAAAAACATAGTTAAGGGGACGTTATGGATAAGTTGCAGTAATAAAAACCTATGAAATTCAAAGGAAAAACATTGTTACAGGGACGGTATGGTTACAGGTAAAACCAAAAAACCCCATAAATGTGCCAGGTATGGTAAGCTAAGCAACCAGGACATCAAAGATGACATCACAAATGTCATTGAGGACTCTATGTCCATGGTCACTATGTAGATGTATCTGCTTTCAAGGACGAGATTGTCTAAGTACATCAAAATTGCTGTAGTGTCTTTCGTGTAGGAGAGCATTTTGCTCACCTCTTCTCTTAGGAAGAAGTCAGTGAACTGCGAAAGAGGTTCTAAAATCGACCCAATTCCGGATACTATGGGGCGTCCAGGTGTAGGGAGGACGCCCTTATGAATTTTAGGTAGTGCATAAAAAGCAGGTCGCCTCGGATGTTGTGGAGTCAGGAAGGCAGCTTCTTTAGAGCTTATGTGCCCTTCTGCTTCCGCTTCTTCAATGATCGGATTAATCAAACTCCTGAGTTGTTCAGTGGGGTCACCTCCAAGTTTTCTGTAAGTACTCCGGTCATCTACCAAAGTATTCACCATCCCATCATAGTCTGTTCCATTCATGATGACGATGGCTCCCCCTTTTGTCAGCGGGTTTTATGATTATGTCTTTGTTTGTCTTTAGTTCCTTCAAGGCTATGCATTCCATCTTGGTCATATTGTGGAATGTTCCAGAGTTGTCTTCCACCTCGATCTCCTCGAGTTTTTTGAGAATCAATTTTTCAAAAGTCTGGGATTCCACACTTATAGTGTGTGGTGGAGGATAATATGTCGATTTATTGTGTAAACCGGTCACATCTGTTGGGCCTGTGTGGATGTTCTTGGAAAAAAATTGTGTTAACCGTATTTTCCTCATCAGTTGGGTGATCTCAATTCTTGTCTGGAACGGGTCTTGTGGAGATGTAGGTACAAACGAAAGACCCTTTTGTAATACATCCAGTTGTATGCAACCTTATTATCTATTTTCTAGAGTTAGATGCCCGGACGACGCTATAGAGCTTTGGTTTGCAATCTCTCCCGTTGAATTCAAAAACTATTTCAACTATAGCGGGGCATTCGGTTTGAGGCCATCACCGGAGGGAAGTACCCTTTAACTACGGTCGCAAACATAACAAACCACGGCCGAACGATAGATTACATCATTATGAGATAAATAAACTAGAGTAATAGATGGATATTGATCAAGAGTTAATAGCAGATATAGCTCCCAAAGCTAGCTAGACTGCAATGAATGAGAGGCACAACATTTGTATAATATATGAATGCAGAAACTTTTGTTCGAAAATAGCATACACATTATAAACCAACACTTCTCCCCGATACAGTGAGCGCAACTCAAGAGAGAAGAGAAAGCCACATATCTCCCTTGAACGCCAAAGGTATAACCTTATATACAAAGAGACCTGCATCATACAATGGACTAGAAAATCTATCACCTTGACATATAAAGGTAAGGGGAACCTTTATCTAAAATTGTAGCACCTTCTGAATATACTCCCTTTAAAAGGGTTTTAATAGTACTTGAGACTGATGTTAGCCCCACCTGTCTTTCTTGTCTTTGTCCTTATAGGATCAGGGATTATTCCTCTATACCCACTCTGGACCACGGAAGACATCCTAGAACACTTCATTTTTGAAGAAACTTTGAGAATACCAGAAGTCAATAGTGTATTTGTCCTGAAGAAAGCGGCCACTCAAGAATCCTGCTGAAACCGGTTGACTATTTGTTAGGAAGACTGGTTGATAACCCAGACCCCAATACCCTTATAAACAAAGAAAAGGGTTTGATCAAGGCAATTGATTTAGTTATCATTATATATATTTTCTCCCCACTACAATTTAGTGGTGAGAGAATAGGTTGTTTTAAGAGACTTCTATTTGACCAGGCTGGTCATAGAGGCACTTTGTTTTTTTAA
This sequence comes from Ambystoma mexicanum, assembly GCF_040938575.1. Taxonomy (NCBI): domain Eukaryota; kingdom Metazoa; phylum Chordata; class Amphibia; order Caudata; family Ambystomatidae; genus Ambystoma; species Ambystoma mexicanum. The sequence goes on along the minus strand of NC_090932.1, from coordinate 676,771,210 downwards.
ACAATAAGACACGCACTGAGGGGGCGGAAATAATAAAATACAAAATACCGACCTCCAAGTTGTGTTCACTTGTAGACACTAGGAAAGTGTTTTAGAGAGTTTAGGGTCAGGATCTCGACACCCCTTGTAGTCGGCACAGCAGCAATTACTAGGGACTTCCATCTATCGATACGAGATTTTTTACAGTTAGGGTAATTTAACTTTGTGCTAGGGATACAGCGTTAGGAATAACTTTGTAATTAACTAGCCTTCTGTGTTTGGTGTGTTACAATACTGAGGCATAAACGGGAGGTAAGAGCCTTTCAACTCCACTTGTAGTTACTCCATTTGAAAACACACCTGTGACTTTTCCTAGTATGAGTACAAATGATGATAATTTATTTGACCTCTTTGGGCATGTCAGGTGATATAAGAGGGACACAGAAGAAGATAACCAGAGGATAAATACCTATCTTGATAATTCAGCTCACCTGGGGAATAATATGTGGTACCAACACATGAGAAATGTGGGGGCGAGAGCATCTGATGAGAGCTGCTACGTCTGCTCTCTCACCCCCTATGCCATGAGTACAATAAGAACATTCATTTCAAAAGAGATGACGGCGCAAGATGTGAAGTGTTTCAGTCATCTAGCAGCATGTACTACTAGAGGACAGTTTCAAGGCAACTGGGCAACTGGGCAACCTTGCGATGGAGATCAAGACAGACATTTCCATATCAGGATGATTATATCAAGACAACACAAATTGAAAAGGAGCCTGGATGGACAGATAAGATGCTTCTGTTTCCTTCTGCAGGACAAGACAAGGTGATTGTTGAAGAAATGAAGAAGATGAATTGCTCTGACATGACGGAAAGGGCTGGAATGCCTGGATGCTAGGAGCATTCACAGCTGATAATCTATGGACGAGCGAGTAAAACCAAAGGACGGGAAGATAGAATGATGTCCTGTGCAGCTCATCTGCTGAGGAAGGAAGCAGTGCATGAGGAGCAGAAGGTGAATGATGAGTGTCTAAGGTTGTGGGCCAAGTACTCTAAACTGCTGACATGGGTGGAAGAGGAATCAGGTCCATTGCCTGTAGTCCCATTGGTCAATGCAACACTGTGCTTTCGGACCAAGGGAAAAATAATTGTTGGCCAGAATTAAGGTGCCAAAACATAATTGACATTGCCGGAATGAGGAGAGGAACGGCTGTCTTAATGGATCCATATTGGGCCTTCGGATCTAGAGCATATATGAAACTGCCCAGGAATTGGGGTGGAGTGTGTTCCATGGTATACGTCCATGTTCCAGCATTGGTGATTCCTCAGAGTGATCTGAAAATTGAAGGATTTCCAAAAGTGGACGAGCATCTGAGAAAAAGAAGCTCACTTGAACTCCACTGGATGAAGAGAGATAATTATTTCTCACAAAAATCACTAAAGGCTTATGACGACATTCCTGATGAGCACACGTTGTTCATCAAGACTGCAATGATGCTGACATCTATGTTCATGCCTGGAATTCAAACAGCGGTGAATGCCAAATGGCTACAGATCACCAGATGGGAGCAGCTGCAAACAATCAATGCCACTATAAAAGGATTTAACACCATAAAAGAAGAGCTGAGGGCCATAAGGTTGATGACCCCCAGAATAGGTATGTCCTTGACATGAGTACAGCAATGGAAGGAGGTGTTTGTACCAAGATCCAGCCATCTTGTTGTACATTCAAACCATCTCACGACGGCGAGAACTGGACTTTGATGGATGCTATATCAATGGTGACAGAACTACACTGAAAAATGGAGGAGGAGAAAGAGGCCATTGGAGATGACAGTTGGTTTTCACTCCTGTTTTCATGGATTCCTTATTGGATGGCAAATGTATTAAAGTTCCTTGGAGCAATATTGGTGATAATGATGTATGGATTCTGTATCATAAGGATAATAATTGGACAATGCCAGAAAACAGCAAAGAAAGTAGTGGGAATGATGATCATGATTGACACAAAGGGTATATCAGAAAAAAATGTGCTGACCGATAGTGCCATCAGAGACAACATAAAAGCATGTATTGTGGCACCTGAGGAAACAAATTTCCTGTATCAAGAGATCATAAAAATTATGTGGGACCTTGGGTCTTCTGTACCCCAAGTGGAGGATGCAATTACATGACCTGGAGTGTGGACGAACACATAAAAAATGCGGGCACCCTGCGGGCGGTAATGAAGGTATGGATACCCATTAAACCTTTCTTGAAGAAAAGATCCCAAGAAGCAGAAACACTCAAGGACGTGGTTGAGGACTCAACCAGAAGAGGGAATGTAGAGGAGCAGACGTATACATCCACAGGAGATCCTACCCCCCACCTCACCTGTATTGGAGTCATGAAACCATGCCCTGTCTAACTTTAGCTACTGTAACAATAATACAGCGAGCATATGGAAGACGGTATCCATTAAGACGACAATATTTAATGTACCCTCAAGTAGACAAGAGCCTCCAGGAGGAAATCCCTGAAGGAATTTGAGAAGGAGTTAAGAAGATGAACTGATGACGTCATAAGGAAGTGTGCACAACATCCCGAGATACTGAATGAAGATCATGAATGGATCCTAGAAGACAAATGACGAAGTAAAGAATCGAGTGAACTATCAAAGTGTAAAAGAAGATTACACATTAACAAAGGGTTGCAGAAAACAGATGTTTAATGAATGTACAGATGCTGAATTGCAAGATGGATCAAGTCATCATTTAGGCAAGCTATAAGTAGTAAATAGAATGCAGGCACAGCTGCCATTTTATAGAAACTGGAGATTGGTATCATGAAAAAGTAAGCCAGAGAATCATTGAGAATTAATGAAAAGCTGTGTCACAGTAGAATAGCAGGCTAGTAGAGCAGTGTGGAGAGGCTCTCTGGCCTGAAGTCAAGAACTAAGAAGTGGAGGTCAGCTATCTAATCTGAAGAAGAACGAGTGTGAGGAGGATGAATCCTCTCACGTTAAGGTGCAAGAAAGAACACAAAGGATGGCAAGTTTTAATTCATTTAAAGCATTTAAAAGCTGCAGAATGAACCAAATCGTGGTCTCTTATCACGTGAGTGAAGAATGAAAATAGAGTTTGAACTTGGAGTTCCAGACAAAATAGCGAGTACCCTGACTCCTGTGCATTCCCTGGATGAGAATACTCTGCAAGGCCAAGTAAAAAGACAATTTCATGGCAGAAGGCGTGGGTGATGAGAGATGCTGTGCTAATTGGGTGGTGAGGTAGCTTCATGTCCTATCTTGCTGCACCTGGGTCTTGACTTACATGATGCTAAATGAACCAAAGTTTCCAGACATGGCACAAGCATGCCAAACCAATCATATTAGTCTCTATAACAAAGGACCTTATAGCTTGACAGACCAATAAAAGACGTTGTATCTGATCTGTCTTAAAATAACACATATGAAGAGGTAGGCATAAGTTATCCACCTGATATCGGACAGCCAATAACAATCCTAGCTACTATATGATTGTATATCTAGATGTTTCCCTTAACCAATCCCAACCCTTGATAGGTTTTTCACTATTGCCACGTAGTATGACATCCTCTGACACATAATTAAGTATATGCATTGTATTTTTTGAGGAAATCACTGAGAGACTGAGTGTACCTCCGTTGATGTTCCTTGTAGCCTCGCTGTTTTAGATAACTGTTAATAAAAGAGTAACTTGCATCTTCTTGAGTTTGTCCGGTTATTTGGACTCAGAATTATTCTGGTGTATTCCCATCCTGTAACAGATACACATTGCAAGGGCCATAAATTCAATCCTGTGAAGGGGACTTCCTTAGATTCAGGGGAGCCCAGTTCCCATTACCAGGTACCCTATACAAGGTGCCCTATCTATCCTGTAAGGGGGACCTCCTTTGATTCAAATGAGCCCAGTTCCCATTACCAGGTACCCTACCTATCCTGTGAGATGGACTACCTTTGATTCACATGATCCCCGTTCCCATTACCCGGTACCCTATCTATCCTGTAAGGGGGACCTCCTTTGATTCAAATGAGCCCAGTTCCCATTACCAGGTACCCTACCTATCCTGTAAGATGGGCTACCTTTGATTCACATGATCCCCGTTCCCATTACCCGGTACCCTATCTATCCTGTAAGGGGGACCTCCTTTGATTCAAATGAGCCCAGTTCCCATTACCAGGTACCCTACCTATCCTGTAAGATGGGCTACCTTTGATTCACATGATCCCGTTCCCATTACCAGGTGCCCTATCTATCTCAGGGCACTTCCTTAGATTCATGTGAGTCCAGTTCCCATTACCAGGTGCCCTATCTATCCCAGGGCACTTCCTTAGATTCATGTGAGCCCCTGTTCCCATTACCAGGTGCCCTATCTATCCCAGGGGACTTCCTTTGATTCAAATGAGCCCAGTTCCCATTACCAGGTACCCTACCTATCCTGTAAAATGGACTACCTTTGATTCACATGATCCCCGTTCCCATTACCAGGTACCCTACCTATCCTGTAAGATGGACTACCTTTGATTCACATGATCCCCGTTCCCATTACCCGGTACCCTATCTATCCTGTAAGGGGGACCTCCTTTGATTCATGTGAGCCCAGTTCCCATTATCAAGTGGCCCATCTATCCCATTAACATGTACCCTATCTATCCTGTAAGTGGGACTTCCTTAGATTCACGTGAGCCCAATTCCCATTACCAGGTACCCTATCTATCCCATTGGGACATATGAGTAGAAATAGCCCAGTGGGTCTGGAGGGTAGACGGTTCATATGACTAGGTGGGAAGGAAGCCACACCCTCGGCAGAGCTTTCAGATTTAAAAAGATGGTGAGCACCTTTAAATGTTTTGCTAGTGCATGAAAAAGAGCATATCTACAAATAATGAAATATGGCTACAAAACTGTTCTTCTTAGAAGAAGGCAATACAACTATTTGCGAACATTAGATGACTTGGGGGACCCTGAAGCTTTTTTACTTCATTTTCTTAATCTTAGCCTCACTTTATTTGTGGCCTTGAAATAACCACCTTAAAACGTTTCTATGAAATTTGTATTTTTTTTTGTATCTCCCAAATGGTTCAATGTTGTTTCATCCCCATTTTTATTTCGATTATTTTTTTGCAGAAACCTTTTTTACTGAAAAAATCTAATCAAAAAAATAGTTTTCATATTTGGGGGGTTTCCCCCCAAGCTGCCCCTCCCCTTTTATATACTCCCTATTCCCCAACACCTCTCCGCCTTATATCCTCTTACCCACCCCCTCCTATATTTATCATTGAAAAATGTTTTGCAAAAAACTCATCGAAAAATATACTTGCGATGCAACAAATGTATACTCTCTCAAATATGGCATCAAAGTTCCCATGCCTCACTGCCTGAGCTAGTTGAAGCATTATCAAACATTAAATGAACCTAGACAATATGCTGAATATACCCATACATGGGGAGCTTTGGGAACAGGAACCACTCAGTTTAATTTTCTTTGATGCCTTTATTTTTGACAATTCATCAATTTGATACCTCGAAAATTCCAATGCTGTTTGTCAAGTAATACTGGTAAATAAGTTGTCACTTTTGGAATAGGCTTTAATAATGTCATAAAATAAAGAAAAGCATCCTGTACAATTATAATTGTTTGACTGCTGTGGTGTCATTGGCTCGGCTCGTCCTTTGGCCCGCTGAGCCCGTCAAACCTTTGCTAGGTTCTGATCCTGGATTTTCTGTCTTGCCCACCTGTAGTCTTTGCTGGATAGTGAGTGGCCTGCTGGTAATTAATGTGAGGACCCTGCCCAGTAAAAATGTGGGGCTGGGTACTTTAAGAGGATAAAACCCTTGCAAGAAACATCAGATGCTGGAGAAAGGGGCTTCAGAAGATGTTAGTCAATTATCTGGAAGGCATGAAGGGGGTTGGCTTCAGGTGTGCTACTTGAGTATGTGTGGGGGGGAGGGAGGTAGCAATGGTTCACTATGCAAGACGCTGTTGACTTGAGAGACAGTAGTTCCAAGCTCCCCGTGGTATTCGTTTTTGGGCTTGCCGTGCAGATTGTGTGCTATTGAAAGCAATATATTGCTTTGGTATTTTGTTTAAACATGATGAACAATGCACATGCAACCAAGCACCATTGCCCATCAAAGGGCAATATGCAACGAGGAGCAGGAACTCAGGGGTGTTGCTAGGTCTGCAAAAGATCCGGGACTATGCTAATGTCGGGACTCGGGGCTAGCTAGCCTTTTAGTTGTAGCCCCTGAGCTTCTATCCAGGGCTACAGCCAAAAGACGCGGGGCTATAGCCCCCTCAGCCCGCCTACGCCCCCAGTGATGCCTCTGAGAAGGGTATTTGGTCTGCACCCAGAAGAAAGAGAGTGCATGTGTGTGGGGCTTTTAGTTAGAGGAAACTGTATCGTCTTCCATTAGCCCTCGGCCGTATTGCGGGGCTGAAGCGGGTACCAGGGTGGCCAACTTTCTAACATTTTGAGGGACACTTGCACACATGCCAGGATGACGTTCCAGCATCATTCCCCTTTGGCCCAATTGTTATTTAAGCAATTGGTGAATGACTGTCAACGCTCTTACACGCTGCTTAATTCCAGTGCTATTGGTTTGTCCTTGGGAGGTAATGATGACGTTTTCTAACTGTAAACATGACCACAACCCCACGAACAAAGCATCAGCATTGGAATTATGCCAGATATCAGAGCATTAACAGACAGCACGACTGGCAAAGCGGCAGCAGCCGGTGCTGGACTGGCCTATAGGGAACTCTAGAGATTTCCCAGTAGGCCTCTGTACCATGGGCCTCTTTTTTGTAGTAACCTATTTTATTTCCACATTTTCTCATAGGAAAAGGGTTTTGCATGCTGAAAATGTGTATTTGGGGGCCACTTTGAACATTATTTCCAGGCCTCTTTTGCCCCCATTGGCAGCAGCACGCAGTAGCACGCTCGATTTGGAGACACACAAAGGAGGTCTGGGCCGAGACTACTCAATGAACGGAGTTGGTACTTTTCGCTGCCCGCGCCAATCAAAAGTCCTCCATAACAGGACAGTCCCATGAAATACAGGATGGTTGGCCATCCCAGCGGCTACTAACTGGGTCAGGGCCCACTCTTTCAGGAATTGCACAGAAGCTGCTCCTATAATCTTCAGGTTATAAGCAAAAGAAAGCGAGCAATCATGACCTCTCTCGGTCCCAATTCTAAGCAGTAAACCATTCCGTGCCAGGTAAAAAGGCGGCCATTTTCTCTGTCTATGGGAGTTTAATTACTGATCTGCTAATGCAGACTCACTGACGGAGACTTCTGGAAGGTCAGCGTCACTTCCGTGTCAGTATTCTCCCTAGGCTTTACAAGGGCGGTCTGCTATCCAAGGCAGGGGATAAGTGTAATTTTAGTGGAAATAATCAACTCCATGTTTTGTGCAACTGCAAAACCTGCCCCAAATTGCCATTATTTGAATCACTGCTCAAACTGTTTTTTATTTGTAAACTGCATCTGTATATAATGTCTCGTCTGTTCACAGCACCCAGACTGGAAGGAAACAATGTCTCTGCAGGAGAGGTGACACATGAAGAAAACGTGTCATGCAAACCTTTCCATCTCGTGCCTGCTGATCTATTGTACTGGGGTTTAGTTTCCTCTAGCAGCTAATAAAGGGTTAAATGAGTGGAAGTGGGGGTGTCAGGCAAATAAGTGGCAGTAATTGATACCCATTTTATACACTCTATAGAAAGGGACCATTCAAGTTAATAACGACCAACTCAGCTTATTTACAACTTGCTTTTAGTAATATTGAGACATTCTTAAACCAAATTAGCCCCATTCTAGGAAGAAAGTGATTTATGTAAGATCATTTTAGTTCCAAATATTATTTTCAGGATTCCTCGTGCAATCATAAATAGAGCAATCCATGACCAAGGAGCAGAATTCCTACAAAAGAACAAGGCCACTCAGATCAAGCACCGACATTTGCCTAGAACCAAAAGTTTACACAAGAACAAAACTTGGGAGGGGGCGGGGGGTCATCTTTCCCTCACCTGGCACCAAAAACTTGGAACAACCACCCGAAAGAAATACGTAATAGCAAGGATCACCAAAAATTCAGAAAATGACTGAAAACTTGGCGTTTGATTTCAGAATCAGACGGGAACGGCTAGGAATGACTGGGTCACTAAAAAGACCCACCCCAAACAATAACTCCACTCTAGACATCACCACAGGGACGTGCAGCATAGCTGCAGAGGGAGGAGCATTACCCTATTAACTGGCACCCCTGGAGACCCTAAAGCACCTTCCTCTGGGGGTGTGGACCCCACACCAAGGGCTGGGGGCAAGGGTAGGCACACCTGTGGCAGCCTAAGAGCAAACCCTTCAACCATACCCATCTCCACCCAGGGATGGAGGAAGGCCATCACCACCTCTTGACCATAGACAGCTAGACAGTTGGAGAGGTAAGCTACTACCATGCCAAGAACCCGGCTAATGAACCGCTACAAATGTACAGCAGAGGCCGAGACGCTGAGCACAGAAGTCTGAACCAACGAGGTAAGAAAAGCCCCACTAACCCAACCCTAAAACCTCAAGTTCCACATACACCTCTTAAACACTAAACAAACACAACCTCTTCTCTGTACAGCAATCTGCATGCACTTCACTACACTGCAACAACAAAACAAACCGCATATGGTCCAGCACAACAGCACATGGGAATCTACCGAGCCGTAAATCACAACCCAAGCTCAGCGAGCGGTGCAAACCGAACTGAAGCTGTCAACAGGACATCACAACTCTCGCTCTACCTCTTCGCGCTATGCCCTACTAACCCACCCCACACTCCATCCTTTTCCGATCCGCCAGATGGCCAGGGGACCACTCTGTGGTGATAGTGCGCAGTATAAATGATCTTTAACATTAACATTGACATATACACAGTATCCTCAAATGCCGACGACTTTGTTGAATGTATTTCCATTTTTATATTTTCCCTGATATGAACACGATGAGTTCCAAATACGAGCTTCTCAAAGCAGTCATCATTGTTTAGTGTTTCTTGTATGTAAATGTTTGTATAGCAATTAAGATGATACCGCGTTTCTACAGCTAGAAACATCAAAGAGAAATAGCACACATTTAGCATTATCCATTTACAAAAATTAAAATTAGAAATGACTACAACTATGAAATAATTATTAAGAGTGATTCAAACATTCCATATACAATTATCTTCTGGGCCTGACTTCCTCTCATAGAGGATCCTGGCACCAGTTTAGGGAACTTGGGCATTTAGAAAACATTTATTCCGAGATGAGTTGGCTGTGTCTACTGAGCATTATGGAAATATACTCCAAATGTATCAGTAACCGGGTTTCTAACCATATTGTGGCAATTTAACATTCTTATCAACATGCCTCTGTGCACAGACCTGGCCAAAAGGGGGAGCAGCCCAGACATATATGCCTGATGTGGTTGCAAAGGGGCAGTCGCCCCACAGAGATGGTTTTGATGTGTGGTTGCAAGTGCATGTGGGATGTCCAGATAAATGATCCTATATATTACACCTTATTTAAGGGCGTCTATGCAGTGGGTACTGAGCCTGTGCACAGCCATCCTTACTGAGTGATATGTCTTCCCTCTCAGCCCCTCACCTCTAAAACAGGGAGAGGAAGCATTACTTCCAGAAATAAGAAGCAGAATGGCTTTCTGAACCCAATTATGTAACCAAGGTTACAACCATTGTATCCTCACATCCTAATCCTGAGGATGTCTGTATAAGTATATAGTTTTACAAACACTTTCGGCCTGATTCATGGAAGTGTTTTATAAAGGCGCAATCCCCTAGGAAAACGTTCCATGAATCAGGCATTTTATTGTTACGGTGCTTGTGGTGAAAGATTAATGGCACACAAAGCTCAGTGTGAATTATGTGTAGTGAGTCAAGCCTACAGCCCTAATTTCACAGACATATTGGTCAAAAATAAAGATCAGTGGTCATTCTTATGGTGCCAAAATGCTTCCTAATTTTATGCAAAGCAGACAGGAACCGTCATTGGTGATAATATTTGCCCCTTCCAGTTTTTTATATTGGAATTTCAAAAGAGTGCAAAGGATTGGTACTAGGCTGAAGTCCTTGGAATCAAAGCCTTCCATCAGAAAGTAATTTAAATGGTTACTTTTGGCCCTGATTATAAGCTTTCCTTAACAAGACACGTGCAACATGCTAATCATGACTACTTAGTCGTAGTGATTATTCCAAAGGGTCATTTTACAATTTTAAAAAGAGACATTTTACAATGTTAGTACAAATAATTAATTTCCTTTATTTGTTTTACTATTTTGTTTGCAAAAAAAAGATCCAGCTCTCCTTTAGGATATATCTGTTTTTCCTCTGCTCCTGCTGCTGTCAGCAACAGCTGGGGTGGCTCTAGCAAACATGCTCATGCCAATGTAACTCTCACCCACACAAAAAGAGATAGAGGCAAAGAGAGAGAGAGAGAGAGAGAGAGAGAGAGAGAGAGAGAGAGAGAGAGAGAGAGAGAGAGAGAGAGAAGGAGAGAGAGAGCGAGAGAGAGAGTGAGAAAGAGCCAGATTGGCATAAGCTAGTTTCAGAATATTGGCCATCTTAAGTTTGTGACATCCCCCCACCAGATTCAGGAGGAGGCTGCATCTGATAGTATGCCTGCGAGCAGTGTGGCCCACCCACATTTAGTGACTCAGAGTGGCAGGAGAGAAGTCTCTTAGCCATTTCGAGATGACGCCTCCAGTTCACTCTTGCCTCTGCCAACGAGCTGCCATGTGTGCGGCACCTTACAGTCCTTAAGGGCACAGCCCCTAAAATGGGAGTGCAAATGGTACACATTGCACCAGGACCTCTGGTCCTATGGCCACACTCTGAACATTAATACATAACTCCTAAACAATTAGAGAAATCAGAGCACCGTAGCAAGCGCCTATCAGTTCATCTCCTGGTGATATAGGAGGGTCAATCCTACAAGCCCTGGAGTTGAATTACTGTTAAACTGTTAAAAACTATATCAACAGGGCTTTGAGGTGGGCTTTCTCTGTCCTCTAAAACCCCCCCTTTTTTTTAGGAAGAAAGGCAAACACTGTTCTTTTTCTCCCTCCTCCTCTTGCCCATTTGGCATGCCACTGATTCAATTAAAAGTAATCCTAGGAACATTTCCGGGCAAATGTGAAACTTTGGAGGGACAAAACTCAACTTGTATGAATACTAAAATGTAAAATCTACGGACAGGCTGGAAGCGATGCAACAAAACGGATGCAAAAATGCCCCAATTCCACCCAGTCACGCATTTCTGTGCCATTCTGGAAGTGTAGTACTGGGTTTATCAGGAAAATACAATAAGCAAATAGGACTTGATGAGCATCTCTAAAATAACATGGGACATGCTGGCATATATGGACAGGAATAGGCAATGCTGTGCACTCAAGGTGTTCCAAGCCATGGGCAAGTATCTCTTGCACGCACATTTCTTCCCTTCGCATTCTGGAACACGTAGCCCTGTATCTATAATAAGAAAGGAAAACCTCCAAGTACCAGAATGCTGCGAAATAACCCCGACTGAATGAGCCACTAACCCCTGAGCCAGTTTAACCTGACAGCTCTGGTCATGCAGTGCTGAAGAGGGCATGCAGGTTTAAGTCTCAGGCTGGCCTAGATAGGGTATTTAAATCTGGATTATTTGAGGCAGTGAAGCAACTTATGCTGGGGTTATTCATGACTGGGGCAGCTGAGAATTGAGGTAATTCTTGTCTGGGTTACCAGAGGATCAGAGACCTCCATGGCCGCATGGCATTGGAGGCTGAGGGATCATGAGTGGCGCATGGCCACCTAGGCCTTATGCATGGCAGGGACGTAATTTCACCAAAATGCTAGGGGTAGCGGAAGTGACATCACACGACTCTTGACCTCTGATGACATCACAGAAAGTGATGTAATTTGGCCCCACCCAAAAGTGACATCACAGGAAGCAATGGAACATGACCTTTTACCCCTTGTCAAAACAGGAAGTGGCATCACATAGCATTGTTTATAAGTACACTGTGACAAATATGGTTACGATATCACTGTAAAGTGATATAAATTTATACAAGAATGGATCACTATATGTATCATTAATATCTGCGTGTATAGGGCCATATTACCAAATTACTGTGAATGATGTTCAAGGCCAAACGATAATGATGTCTTATTATAACGCACTTACGCTTAAGCGCTTCATATAGAACAAATATATATTACCCAACTTGTGTTGGTACTCATTTATCAACCTCAGCAGGATGAAAGGCGGAGTTGATCTTGCTGGGAGTTGAACCTGCAGATCACATACATTGCAGCAACGAGAGCCCAACACACTGAGTTATCCTAACAGCTAAAACTATCAGAAAACCAGCCACTGCAGAAACAAAGAGCCACATGCTGCTGGCCACAGCCCAGGAGCCTCAATTCAATGTAAAAAAATATATTAATCCTGGGCCAAAAGGTAACTACCGGGAAAGTGACCCTGATAGCTCACTGCGGTCCAGGCGAGAGGAGTCCAGATCCTATGAGTCTGGGAGATATTCCCAATGTCATAGAGATAGGGAGCAGCTAGAGGATAGGGAATGGAGTACACAGAGTAGCTCTGAGTCAGAAAATGAATTGCATCAGGTGCAGAAGAAGAAAAAGACAGGGAAACAGAGAAAGGGTTTTGTGAAAGACCCAATAAGACAAATCAAGGCCATAAAGAGCTTCCTGGTAACAGTAGTGTAGAGGAGCACATCTTTCTTATATTGGCTTTCTCGCTTTGGTACATACATTTCAAATCAATTCCTCAGGATTTTTAGGTGCTAACAGAGTCAGATTCTGGGCTACAGAATCTAATATACATAGAACAATTATGGGATCACTTTAGCAAAAATGACCTTGGCTCCATGCACACTTTTGAGCATACAACTATGCAAAAATAAATACTGTACTTACTTGTGATTTTACACCAGTTTTAATTATTTAAACAAAGTTTATATTAGGTGGTAACTAGTGTACGCCATTCATTTTCTAATTTAAGTGAATTGTGACCCATATGGAAATGTTTCAAGTATCCTTTACATTGATATACTGTCAAGCATGAAGTAATGCTTAAAGTGTGTAATAATTTATGTTTTGAACATTGAAGAAATTAGAAAAGGAATGAGGTACACTAGTTACCACCTAATATAAACTTTGTTTAAATAATTAAAACTGATGTAAAATCACAAGTAAGTACAGTATTTATTTTTGCATAGTTTTATGCTCAAAAGTGTGCCCGTAGCCAAGGTCATTTTTGCTAAAGTGATCCCATAATTGTTCTACATAAAGAGCTTCCTGACCACATACCATCAGAATACCAAGTGTTCAGTATGGGAGCACTTGGAACCTTATATTCAGATGATGGCATCATTCTAGATCAGAAATGATGTGAATTGCATAGCATTTGCTAAACTGACTTTCTCACCTGAGTACTCTAGTTTCTTTGCAGGACTGGAGAACCAGGATCATTATAAATGGTCCACCTATTACGGACACCGATGGGAGAGAGTTTGAGGTAGTGGTACTGCGAGCCCACATCGGACTGTATTAGAGTCGGAGACTCGTGAGTTGACATTCTTTATTAAAAAGTCAGCGGTATTGGTTTATTTATTAAACCAAAGAATCACCACTTGGAATTCTCGACGCTCGAGATCCAGCGAAGATATACTGAACGTCTATTGTAAATATGTATCTTAAAAAATAACTTGCAGAGCGCAGCTTACGCCCAGAGGCATCATGGCGCTAAGCAAAAGAGAGGTATGTCCATTCCAGGGACTAAAACAAGAAGGTCTTAAGTGCTCGTTGCAACCACAGGTGCGACTCAATACTGCGCAAAGTGAAAGGTAGCTGATTCCAAGCCTTCGCCGCCACTACCGAGAATGCACGGCCGCCCATAGGGGCCGCCTGACCCTCAGGAGCTGTATAGTTTTCAGGTCCTGGGAGCCCAGTGGTCTGGTAGAAGTATACAGGCCAAACTTCTTTTGAAGAAATTCTGCACCCAAACCATAGAAGGCCTTGTGTACAATGTACAGCGCCTTGAACTTAATGCGGTGCTCCACTGGAATCCAGTGAAGCAGCCTCAGGAGCGGGGTCATATCAACACCCCAAGGGGGGTGTAGAACAACTCTAGCTGCTGTGTTTTGAAGGAACTGGAGACATTGTAAAAAATGCTTGGGGAGAGCCAGGTACAGGGAGTTACAATAGTCAATGATACTACTGACAAGAGAGGAGACAACAGGAGCATGGAACTTTACCGGAATAAACGGCAAGACTTTCCGGAGCGTCCATAACTTAATATGAGCTTTTTGAGATACCTGGGAAACCTGATCAGCCATAGAAAGAGAGGTCGAGATTTTCACGCCTAAATCTTTCACCGAAGAGGCTGGCTGGGGGAAAGGGCCAAAGCTCTCTGGCCAAAACTCTGGAGTCCAAAACAAGGAGGGAGTGGCCATACCCACTACAAACAACTCCATTTTTTCAGCATAACATTTTAGACAATTTTTTGACATCCACTCTCCAATGGCTAGTAGACATTTTTTCAATTGATCAGTGGATTCAGATTTGGTCAAGTCCAACCGCACGATGATTTGGGTGTCATCGGCGTAGGAATAACATAATACACCAAAAGCATGAATTAAGGCCAGAAGAGGACGAATATATAAATTAAACAACGTAGGAGATAGAGAAGAACCCTGGGGAACCCCACACAAAAGAGCAAACACCTGAGAAAAGAAAGGAGGGAGAGAGACAGACTGGGAACTACTGGTCAAGAAAAAAGAAAACCATGTCAGAACTTGACCAGAGATGCCAGCAGTAGAAAGGCGAGAGTGCAGGGTGGGATGGTCAATTGTGTCAAATGCAGCTGACAGATCTAATAAAATCAGAGCTCCCACCCCACCCTGATCAACCAAGCAGGTCAGGTCATCCATTACAGAGACCAGGACTGACTCCGTCCCTCTGTCTGGGCGTAACCCAGATTGAAATGGGTCCAAAGAGTTAGATGACTCAAAAAAAGTGCTGAGAGGAGGCGACACCAAAGATTCCAACAATTTCATCAAGCATGGCAGTAGGATATGGGGCGATAGTTAGACAATACTGCTGGATCTAGGCCAGGCTTTTTCAGCAGAGAGACAACAAGAACATGTTTCAAGTTGTCGGGGATGACACCAGAAGTGAAAGAGTCAATAACTGCCTCTGTAAGGTGGTCAATAATATCACCCGAAATATCTTTAAGAACCGATAAAGGAACCGGATCCTGGGGGGAAGCAGATTTAAGGCTATTGAGCGCAGTGAGTACCTCCTCCTCTGAAAACACAGAAAAGGAGGACCAGTGCAAAGCTTGGTTGGCATCAGTACTAGCCTGAGACCTAGAGAAGAGAGTGTGAGATGAAGGGGGACAGGATGTAACAATACCCCTTCAGATACAAACTATTTTCTCATTGAAAAACCAGGCCAGAGAATCACACATTTCCTGTGAATGGGAGATACCCAGAGAAGGTTTGGCCTGAACAGCAAGAGATTGAACCACTGACAAAGAGTTCTAGGCTGATTAATAGCCTGCTCAATTCTGCTGCTAAAATAGCTTTGTTTTGCCACATTAATACCTTGTTGATAATCATGTATGACATTAGAATTTCCCCTGAAGAAGTTCTGAGATTTGTTTTTGACTTATGTAGGAACGAAACATGTCAGGAATCTTGTTACTTCTAAGTTTAGCAGGATGTTAGAATAAGACATTTGTGGTCTATTTTGAGGACCTATATATTGCTACCCAACAATAGTATAAGTCTGTAGGTGCTAGGCATTCACAATTTTCACCTAATTGAATGCTAGCAGATATTAGTGTCATTCTAGAGGGTAAGGTTAACCCTGTTGTGATGTTCTTTTGAGCAAACAGAATCTCGAATTTTGAGATTTTTGTATAATACAAATGTTTTTGCACATGTCACTCTAATGATTTTTTTGGATATGTAACTCAGGCGGTAAGGGGTTTACGGCGCCGTAAACAGCGCCGACCCTTACCGCCTGAGTACGAGGTCCCTTAGCGCCATGGCGGATTTAACACCTGCTTTTAGCAGGTGTTAAAATCCATGGCGCTAATGGACCATGGAGTTAATTACGCCACCGTAATTTACGGTGGCGTAATTAACGCCTTCCCCACTCCCATTATGCCCTATGGGGCAAAAATGGGAATGGGGAAGGGTAAATGGGGATTGGGGACTTACCGCCCCGCCAAACTCGGAATGGGGCGGTAAGTCCGCCAACCACCATGGCGTAAACGTAGTTTACGCCATGGTGGTAAAGTAACGGCCCAGGCGGTAACTTACCGCCTGGGTCGTAATGAGGCTCTATGTCTTTTTCTTCCATTTTATATATAAAAAAATAAATTATGAATTTTAAATATGATCGAATGATTATTAGTTGAGGGATCGTGATATAATGTATTGATCCCTACCACATCATTTATGTTACACTGTAATACAATCATTTTGTGTAAGGTGTAGTACCTGTGTATGTGTAGTGAGTCTTGAGTAACAACGGTTGGTTCTTTTTTCTGCTTAAAGAGAGTGGATACGGTCAAGAGGTGTTGGGATCTTTTTTTATATAATTTTTGTGTCATTATAAGGGCACAATCCCAACCCCTTTTTTCAAAAGAAACTTAGGTCCTTATCATGTTGTTTTCGTCCACCTATAAGGCGGCCATTTTAAAAACATTTCTCCTAACCCAGAAACCGACAGGAGGACCGTAAGGCTCCTTAGAATTTGCAATGTGAGGAGGATCAGGCGCCTAGGGAGTTTGTCCAGGAGCTAAAGTGCACATTTGTTCATACTTCCTGATGAGTGAACACACATAGTTGGGCATTTGTAACCACTTATTCCCATGCGCTCCCCAAATACATAATTACTCAGCTGGTGTGTGAATTTCATGAGTACGTGACCCTGGATTGGGTAATCAAACAAGCCACCAGGATCTATGAGGTCCAAAAGCCCACTGAGAATAAAAACACTCCTAAAACTCCTAAGCTGTCTAACGCACCTGCTGCTGTGAAAGTGGTGAATGTGAGAAATACCCCTTGCTTGGATCTGGAGACAGGGGGGCCTAAATGTAACCCTCCTGCCAACAAGCAACATGGAAGGGAGAAGGGACACCCCATCTGACCCAATCGAATGGTAGTCAGGCAGGTCCCAAAACAATGATCCTACAGATCCTGCCACCTATGTAAGACCTACGTACAAGGGTGTCAAGACAATCCCGGGGTATGCATATACTCCCCGGACCAGCAGGGGAAACCAATCAGGTAAGTACTGCCCGGGCAAAACTTCCCTCCAAACTTCCCTCAGATGAGAAGTATCACTCCACTTCCCAATCTGAACTTTTTCCCCAGACATCCTACGAACCAGAACTTCCAAAGAAATCCTTCTCTCTATCCCCGATTCCAGGACAATAGATCCCTGAACCCGGGAGAAAGGAGATTGAGGATGGAAGATTATGGGGGAAGTTTCAAGTACCCAAGCTTCTCTGAAAGAAGGGACAGTTACCCTTTTCAGGAGCAGCAGAGGTATATCTTGAGACCTCCCTACAACCCAGAAAGGGTCTTGCAGCTGGAGAGACAGGTCCAGTAACTGATCGAGAACCCGTCAATACAACCCTCAGCCTTACCCTGCTTCCCAGAATGCTCCAACACCCAGGGCTGATACCTCAGGGGTGAAATGATGGGAGGAAACATCTGACAAACTACAGGTTCCTGAGGAGGGGGCCCGGGTGGAGGGGAGATGCCAAGCCCTAGAGGAATCTTCCTTTCTCACCCAGACAGAACCCCAAAAAACCTCTCAGCCTGAAAGTGACTCTCCTGCTCCCGAAATGTTTGAACCCAAAGAGGAAAGGGTAAGTAGGAGAAGCCCAAGAAGAACCCACTTTGTAGAAGAGTTTAAGATCATCCCCTTGGAAAGGGAAGAGTTCCTGGAGGACTCAGGTAAGCAGAACCTCTCTTTCAGGAATGAGAGGAATCCCTGCCAAAGAATAATGTGTCCCAAAAGACCCCGAGTGGGACAGGCTAAGTATGGAGACCGACCCAAAACAAGAAACTATTGAACCCCCAAAATGTGAGTCAGACAAGGTAGAAATGGAGGGGTCCTTTCTCCAAACAGGTTTTGAGAACTGCCTCCATGAAAAGGGGAACCGCAAAGAATTGGGGGGAAAGAGGATTCCCCCAATTTACCAATTGCCAGTTGTAAAACTTTATGTACAGATTCCCGATCTCCGACATTGAAAATTGCAGAGGATCACACGGTGTTGGAGTTCAATATTAAGAAAATGACCACTGGGCTGGCAAATAACTCATACTTTCTTTGCACACTGGAGGAGAAAGAAGGCTGATTCCATGCACCGGTCAGGGTGCAGGGTCAGTGTGAATTATCACCCCTGGTGGATACTGGATCCCAAGCCACCCTCTTGTCCAAAAAAGGCCTTTCACCAACTAAACTCAGGATGGGGGGGGTGTCAACCAAATTCCCCTCACACCACATTTTACTAATCAATTATTGTTTTATGCAGTTACAAAAATCTGGTTGAACCCAGTTGAGACCCTCGTCTTTTTTTCCAAATACAACACACATTATCTTCAGTGGCTCCTAAAAGTGTTTAACTTTTACCGGCCATCTTGGAGGTACTGCATCTTGGATCCAGGCTGCTAGGTGTCTTTTAAAACATTGCCCATTTCCAGTGGTATTGTAAATGGAGAAGAAAAATTCTGGCATCACTCTGTTGTCATAATCAGGTACTGCTCGCTCTATCCTTATTAGTACAGGTTGGGACAAGGAAGAGGGACAAGGATGGCAATGAAAGCATATGGGTGGCAACCTCCATTACTCTTCCTTGCCACAGTCTTTGCATTCTGCTTCTCCTGTTCTCTGATTGTTTACCACTATTAATTGTGTCTCCTTGAAGGGGAGAAACAGAAAAGCAAGAGAGGGCTCAGAGTATTGGAGATAACCGATCCGGGATCATTTATTCCATCTGTCGATGCACTTTTGACAAATAGCGAAACTTCTACTGGCCTATGATATATGATTGCCACTTTTTCCGTAGGGGTAGTGTATAGGGCACTGTTTCAGGGATAGGTCACACATATTTGCCTACTAGTCTTCCACGGTCACATGTCTTTCCATCACACTTTTTCCATCGAAGGTAAGTACCATCTAATTTTTTCTATCGAAAAAATGTGCATCGAATTTGCAGGCAGCATTACTTTTTGGGGAAAACAGAGCATAAAGGTGAAGAATAACGGTGATTTTGCATTGTTTACTCTGCTCTTGCAAATTTTGAAAATTGCAAGCATAGGTTCTAACAGCACCTGAATGCTACATTCGGTGGTTACCTGCATATTTTATTTTTAAATGACAGCCTATATGTTCACAAAAATATTGCTATCATTTACAGAACAAAGATGCAGTTCCAGGGTCTAAAGACAGCCAGAGTAATGGACTATAATGATCCTTTTCGAAAGACCATTTTAAAACGTGCAAATGTCATTTTCCCTACAGTTGAAATCATTTATACGCCAAGGCATTATTGGAAATGATCTAACACGTCGAAAGCTGCCCGAAAAAAAAGCTTTTGAGCAGGATGCCATGAATTATATATACATCAAGAGAGGGCGCGTGTGGCGTAATACGGCATAATCGATGGAAGGCTTTCATCCGCATGCCTAAGGGCCTTACCCTTCTAGAATGCAACATCAAAAGCCTTGAAGCGAAATAAGAAAATGGCGCTTCTTTGCCTGAGACTTAATTACTTCTCAGCGTGCGTCCCTTTTTCATGCCGTCTTGAAATGTATGGTGACTGGAGAAATGGCCGGTTTAGGGCTTAGTCAGGGGCTCCAGAGTTAACCACTCAGCTCTCAGCATTTCATGCAGCCTTGATGGGACCTACGTTTGATTTTAGGCGATAATTATCCGGGAGACTTAAACTCTTTTTTATTTGCCATCTAGGGAATAGCAAACTGGGCGCTTGATGCAGAGAGTGTGTTACTCTTTAACTCCTGGCTATTTTTTTTTTTTGGCATTAATTTACACCAAACTCCCAAAATGAAACTACATAGGCCGAAATGTATTACATCATTAATTTGCAAACTTGAGTACCAAATGCACGTTTCACAAGCAAACGCAGCAATTGAACAGCACGACATGCACAAGTAAACCAGCTTAAATTAAATGCAATGCTGGAAATAAAACAAATGGATGTAATTCTTCTATCACTCTATAGTTGATCCAATTTCCTATCACCCAGCCTCAATCCACAACAGAATAGCTATGCAGTGAACAGAATGCACAGTGCGCTGTTTGTTATGCGGCATCTGTAATATGCATAGCTACCATTGGCATGGATTGAAAGCACCAAGGAAGGCCTCGGTGTTCCCAGAGGACTGTGTTCTGGCATAGTTTTGCATTAGCCAGCAGTGCATTGCGGCATGTTTCCTGGTCACGTCGATAAAGTGCCAGATGATTGTCCACACATATACAGGCGGAAGAGCCCTGCGACTGATGTGGTGCTACATTTGTTGACAATCCAAGAAGCCAGATTGCTCTTGGAACTACATTGGATCAGAGAAAGTGCATAATACCATCTTTTCTCACTCGGCACAAAGTTAATTTCCATATTTAACGGGGCTACACACCTCTCACATGTGACATCTTTCTGACCCGATGTTCATTGTTTACTCTCTACCTGTATGACACTATGAAAGACTCCAACACCTCCACACCCATCCCGTGTTGGCCCCTGTGAGCTCTTTCCTCTCCATGGCTTCACCATTCCACCAGTGCAACATTGGAGGACATCACTGGCAAAATGTAACCATTCACTGCCCTCCTTTTGTGTACTCCCTCTTCCCTTCACATTAAGTGCTTTGAAGCTGCCAATAAGGAGGCATGAAATACTGTACAAATACCATCTAACAAAAAGTGATTGCTACTGCCTTAGCTCACTTCAAAGAAACAAAATAGCACACATGATTCCAACAGATCTCCATTGCCTTAAATATTAGCTTTTCTTAAAAAAGGCAGATACGCCTTGTTTTCTGCTGACTGAGTAATCTGAAAAGTTTCAAAGGCTGCGAGTGTATAGTAGGACAAGTGTTGTGTTTCTTAAAGTGCTTATATCCTCACACAGACTCCTTCCCCTCAAATATGGGAAATTGAGAGGATGGTGCAAGGAGTTCCTCACATTTTACTTTAATCATAAAGTGCCCTCATTAATTCCCTCAGGGACCAGAGCCATGTTCTCTTTTCCTCCAGACTTCTGTGGCCAACCAGAGAGTGCACCAACGTAGTCATCTTGGCTGCCTAGTGGTACTGCATTGGGAATAATTGATCGGACTGCTCTTTCAATGGTAGCAGCCGCTTCTGACAAACCTCACCCATCAGAGTAAACTCAGCACTTTCCGCTCTGCATTCAGCAGAACTATCTGTTGAGGGCCTCGAGGTGCATCTCTCTCGTGTCAATACTTCTCTATGTTTATTTGATTCCAGTGACAGATGTCCCTGGGGCACATTTTACAAGTCCCCCAGGTCATTAAAGAAGGTGTTAAGATAGGCGTCTAACACTTTCTTCAATGCTTTGTGGGATTTTTATTTTTATTTGAGCCGCAGTGGCACTGTACAGAAAAAAGCACCACTATCAGGCTCCTTAGCTAATCCTAACAAATGGTTTAGCGTTAGCATATATTTTCATGCTGCAGATGTTGTATAGTTGTTGTTTTGTGAAATATTTGCAGACGCCGGCAAACATAATTTACTATATTGTCCTAGGATTGTAGGAACCTGCAAAAACTATCTTTCAGTAATGGAATCACAGTCATTCCTTCTTCAAGTGGGGAGGCAATTGAATATAGTTACATGGACGAAAGGTTTAATGTAATTTTGCAGTATTGAATTTTATAAGGAGTACCTGGCTGCTTTTTCACCAATTTTCACATAATACAGAAAAAAACAATCCAGCCGCAAATTGTATATAGATGTATTTAAATGAAAGAACACATGTTTTTGTTCGTAACATGTGTTGTTTTACTCTACTATTTAGATGCTAAAAAGCTCAAATTCCTAAATGTTGTTGGGAGTCGGTCAGCAGTGTATGGGGCCCCTTTCTTGCACATCAACATTCTGACAGGTAGGAACGTTCCCTGCTTCTGGTCTTAGTCCCTCCCTCTCTTGATAGGGTTTTGATATAAAGTGAATATACATTTTATATAAAAATGATATAAAAATGAAATTGATTTGATATAAAATTTATATTTTATTTAAAGTGGGTATAAAATGGTTATTAAAATGTTTTGATAGGATGTTGAGATGATTTGATATAAAATGAATATACATTTTATATAATAATGTGTATAAACATTGTAGCAGCGGTTAGTGGTGCTGCTTGGTTGAATATGGAGGGCAAAGTGACTTTCAAAGACAGGGACTGTGAACGCAGGGTTTTGCAGTGACACAATAATGATGTCAGAGAGGAGTTTGGCCTTTAATGTTATATGAAGCATATATACATTCTATATATAGTATAGATGATTTCATGATTTTATAATTTTTATGACACAGGCTAGAGAGTTAGCTTCAATGGCTAGCAACATTAAACTTGGATATAGCATTGATATAGAGTGCAAATAGAGGATGGCATGGCAGCCCTAAGTGAATTTGCTTTACAGGTAAAGGTGTGGTTTATAGAGCTAATACAAAAGACCCCAAATTATTGGCTTTGGACAATGCGTGTGGTTTTTAAATAATGAAAGCAATTGGCTTTATAAGAAAAGTGTTTTTTCTAGAGCCTATACAAACGTCAAACTATTGTCTTTGATAATGCATGTTTCTTTTAAATAATGAAAGCAGTTCACTTTATAAGCAAAGTGTCTTCACCAGAGTTACACAAAAGTCCTAACAATTTCTATGGCAAAATATATAAGTGGAACAGTACAACGTGTCTTCACTAGAATTACACAAAAGTTTGCTGATCTGGACAATGTGTGTTTGCCTTTTTAAATGAAGAGTTTAACTTTTACATACAACTATTGGCTTTGTCAATGCTTGTTTCTTAATAATTTGCATGGGTATTTTAACGGAGAGATGCTGAACCATATTGATACAGCGTCAACACTCACCATTAAACTTTTACTTTATTATACCTATACAAAAATGCTGACTGTTGGCTTTGCCAATGCATGGTTTCTTTCTAAATGAACACACTGCATGGTCCTCTTAGAATGAAGGCTGTTTAAAAGGGCTGCAGGGGGATATGCCATGTGTGCCAGAGAAGAATGACTGAGACGATCAGCTGTGAAACAGGGCTGCAGAGGGGCAGGGTGTTTATCTGCCAAACTCAAGACTTTTGCATTTTTGCCAAGCATACCAGAAAACATAGATCCAGTCACCTCCACGGAATATAGGGGCGGGGGCCTGCAATACACAATATTGTTATTTATGACTGCAAGAGGGGGCTAGGTAATTTTAGTTTTGTTACAAATGCCTATATTTTGCAAAGTAAGCAAAACAATACATGAGTTCAGGAAACCTGGATGTGTTGATGAGGAAACTGTTCAGGGAGGGTTTGTGTTTTTGCCTCTTAAAAGGGGGTTTCTGCCTGCAGAGGCGTATACCTTTGTCTGAACTTGGGATTTTTGGCAGAACTCCGGCCCAGTGTTTTCACTGCTACCTGACTAATTGACTGGAACATCTGCTTGTAACGCTGCGAGAAAACCTTGTTATCTGGAGTTAATTGAATTTGATCGTGGATCTGGGATACTGGGACAGAGGAGACCCTGCAAGGCTTTTTTTTTTATTGAAAACAGGCATGGTCTTTTATTCATATCAACATTCAGAAAAAAATGTGAGTTGTGTTTACTTTTAAATTAAACAACTGTGTGTATTTTAATGACATGTTTTGAAAATGTACAGTTTTTTGTGAGCTTTCACTATTGAATGATTGACAAACCTTTTGTTTAAAAGGTGTTTACAGACGTGTGTGATACTGAATTTTACTGATACTGCACACCCTTTTCTGAGGCACCTTGATCAAATATATTTTAGTGTTTATAAGGCACTTAAAGGCGCTAGACTGTTTTCTGTGGATTTACATGTTGGCTATGATAATGTGAAGAGGTGGTTGTAAGTGTGAAATAATTAGATTGTATTTAAATGTAAAGAGCACAGACTTATGTAATACTTTATTTCATTGATATTGCACATCCATTTCTGAGGCAGGCCGATTAAATACGTTTCTAGTGTTTATAAGGCACTTAAAGATACTACCATGTGTTTTGTGGATTTATATGTTGGCTATGATAATGTGGAGAGGTGTTTGGCCTTTTCAATTTCAAGTCTATAACCTTACTCCCTCCAGAGATTACATTTTAGACCAAAATTTAATCTTCAGTAGCCAGCAAGGCTCGCATTACTTCAACCACAGTGCAAGTTTGAAATGTGTTTTATAGTTCACACGCCAATAAATCTTAATATTTCTTTATGGGTCCTGTTGGTGCAGCGCTAAATGCTTTGTAATACTGCACCATTTTTTCATATTTTGCAGATTGTCCTTGTTACCAAAGGCCAGACTATAGTGAGGCGACAAAGTCAGGAATGTAATATAGCAACAATTAACATTTAGGAATGACAAGTGCCGATAAACTTGGTAAAATATTTCAAGCGTGTGAAATATTTAGCACAGACGGCTCATGATCCGATTTGACAGTGCGTGCAATGTAAAGTTAGTATTTCAGTTTTTTTGTCAAAGATCACACATGTTGCAGAAATGGCATCACTGAGATTTAGCCGTCCAAAGCGCTGGAGTGAATTACATTTTTTAAGGGGCCAAGTATCAAGGTGTTACATGTATATGGATATTTGGATTTTTTCAAAGAGGTGTTTCGTAATGTGTAAAAGCTGGTTTCTTTTAGGTTTTTTGGACTGTGTCAGTTCATGTTCTAGATTGTGTTGGATATATTCTGTAGTTACAAGTGGGCATTACAATTTATTTTACACAAAGTGGCACAAAGTGAAACAAAATATGTTTATTCTCTGTGTGTGAATGTTATATTGGACTTGTTATGTAAGGCGTGTTATTTATCGATGGGAATTGTCATTGTGTAAAAGATGACCTAGACTGATTTTATATTCTTTTTTGTACTTCCTTAGAGACAGCGTATTTTAACAGCAGGATGTTGCATCAGGCAGAAGAAATGGCCTGTGCCAGCCACCAAGCATTAACCCTTGGATTTATGGAGATTTGCACATCTGGTTCAACACATTTTGGATGTTTTGAGGGCCAGAGGATGGGGTTGCATGTTTTCACCAGATCCACAATTGGCATGACTGGATTGCAGCCCCAGCAAGGGCCAATGGATTGGGGCCCCAACACAACTGATATTGGCTTTTCTGTAAGGGCTGGTAAAATATTTGGGGGCCCACCATAGCAGAGTTGTTTTTCTGATGTATCAATGGGCCTTGACAACAGGTGTCTTGGAAGTGTCTGACAAATGGACGCCCATTGTTTTACAGGCGGGTTGGGATGGGGCTGCTATATGTTGGATGATTTATTGCAGCATCTAAAAGTATAATGCCTGATACACAATGGCTGTGGGTTTATATAGTCTTTAAGAAGTTTATTGTTGAAGAAAAATTAGAAAACTGTAACATGTTTTCATTTTCTGCTTCTTGGTAAGCTAGAAAAAGCCATGCATTTCATTTATAGGTTTCCACATAGCGCTTAAACTCTGAACATAGTTTTGTAGATATAGCAGTGTTTGTTTTAGCAACACCCCAGAAGGTTGAAAGCCTGACCCCCACTGTGATTTAACCCCTCCTGGGGCGTTCACATGTAGATATCTGTACATGGTTTGTTAACCCTCAAGTATTTGTCATTATGTATACCAGGCTACAACATCCATTTGCATGTGTGCTGGCAGGGCCTTCCAGCTGTGGCAAGAGTTATTTTGTCAGAAAACATGTAGAAAATGCCCACACGGCAATGAGTCGTATTCCTGATAATGATGTTTGCTTGTACAGCTATTGGCAACGTCTTTATGCCACCTTGCAACAACCGTTTAAGCACCATTGGTTTGTAGAGGGTATGCCCGGCAGTCTCAACGACGATCGTTTATTGCCTCTGAGCATTGTGAATATGATATCGTGGATGATTTGATGACCGACGGGGGCCAGAGCACTGAGCTAGAAAAAGCCTATACTCAATATTCGTATCACTGCAATCTAAGCATTTGTTGCATCGTGCATATCTTGTTTAACAAGGGCAACAGCAACCGATCTATAACACTAAACCAGGGGTGCACAACTGATTTCTCTGGAGGGCTGAATGTAGCACACAATTCTCATACAGTGGGCTGGGCTGTCATGGGGATTAGCAGATGTCAGGGGCGTTGGTGTGTGAATTTGAGTTACAAAACATAAAACATGGGTTTTGAATGGCACTTTTGATTTATTCTGTTTTTTAACTGTAAAATGCGTGCTACACTCCATTACCTCTTTGATTTATTTGTATTATTAGACTTGAATCATGTTTTAAATACGTGAAATAATGCAAAGAACAAACTGAGTTTAGAACAGAGCAAGGAAGAAGGTCAAGAAGGCCACTGAGACCACCAGCGCTAATGCCAAAGTTCAAGGTTGTAACTGCGGCAGCGTTCGACTGTTAAGTTGAGGGTGCCTTGACCAAGTGCCCTCAGAGAAGCAATGAAGTGAAGTTAACCAGTGAACTGCACCAAGTTACAAATAATACATCAAAACAATTGTAGTGTATTTTAATTTTGTTCAACAGCCTGACACGTGTTTCGAGCAAAGCTCTTCCTCTGAGACTGTACAAGCGTGGTCAAATAATTGAAAAATTACATATACAATTGATTATTCCATCCACATAGTGCCGACCAAACCAAGAGAAACAACAAAGGGTAATGCCCATTGTAAAAGTGCATAATGCATGTCAACATAAGATGGATAAATGCAAATTGGCATATCAATGTAGCATATGAACAACCATTACAAGGAATACATGTGAGCAATTACCATATCAGTGGAGAATAGTCTCAGAGTCAGGAAAGAAAATAACAGAAAACAACAACAGTAATTAGTATTGTGCGGTGGATAGACAACCATGGATAGAGTATTGGCTAATTAGCCTATGAGCTTAATAATAACATTGTCCGAATGTATATGTTTATTTTCTTTCTGTATTGAAATGTTTGTGGTATACATTTTATTCTTTCTGTGTTAAGTATGCTTTTTTATTTTTGCAAATATAAAATATTTTCGGTTTATAAAACTGACTGGTTCTTTATTCCGTTGTATTATTTATTATGTATAATAACACATGACGCTTGTTGATTTTTAAACAGTTGTTTTATTGATACATGTATCACTAGATAGATGCAGCACATTTACATTTTTGACACACTGTAAACATTTTGCGAGATCTATATATATTAGATAACATCTTGTTAACTAATCTGGCCACAATTTGATCATTTTGATTGCATTGCTCGAATACATTTTCAAAACAGCTTGCATACATTTTCAAAACAGCCTGACAGCGATCTCCATTCCGACATTTGACTAGCAAAGAATATACAGTGCTGACCACGGGTAAGAGCTTTAGAGTCTTGAAACGGCACATTGATATAACGTAAATACTTTGCAATGCTTTTAACATACTCTGTTCAAATGTTGGCATATATGGGGTGTTGCGGAAAGTGTGCCAAACTGTCAAAAACCATTATCATGTCCCCCTCCAACCACAAAGCTATCCAGTGTGTTTTGCTCCGGGACTGTGGATCTGTGTTCACCACCAGGCTAAATGGTCGATTCCTGGGTAGGCGCTCGGGGCATGTATTGCTGGCATACACACCGTGAAATGTTTTCTGAGCGTGTCAATGCTTACGCAGAGATCCTTTTATCTGTAGAGTATCGATTAAATATCTAAGTGTATGTTTCTCTGTGTGGTGATTTCAACAATGCTATCGAAAACCCTCCACACTAGGAATGAGTGCGTGGCGTTTGGGTTTCTTTCAAACTTTATCTCAGTGCGTAAGTTTCCACTCCTCAGGAGTTTGAAATGACATGCGGATGCATTGTTGGGTCTGAGATCGCAACGTCAGTCGGGTATAGCCAAGGGCATGCTCATTGCATGTGATTGAAACCAGTGCATCATGTATATGCTTGCATATGACACCCACCAGGCCCATGTATTCTCTAATTATGTTCAGAACTCCAAAGTTAGGAGCGCATACTTTGGCAGGGATCAGGAAACCGTCATTATGCAGCACTGCATAGTTTATGTTACAGTGTTTGAAGTCAAAGGGATTTCGATCGTATGCCCGACACTATTTCAACAATTCCCATGATGATTATTTTTGGGAGCTGTCCCAGGAGCAGGTTATCTTGACCGGCACCACAACTACCAGTAGGAATGCTTAAGATTTAAGGGCGACGCTCTCCTCAGGATGCTTTACATTAGATATTTGCAGCACCTCTGCATGTGCCAGTCTAATGGTTGGAGAGACGCTCACACGTTTAATGAATAAACTCACCGATATGATGACTAGCTTGTATTGTTTGGTGTCCTCCCTCATAAGGCAAAAGGCATCTGTGTTTCTGGATAGTTTCACTTTAAGGCCAACACTGTTGATCAATAGTTTATCCGGAAAGAAAAGGTCAGTGTGTGGACATCCGAGTAAATCAAATAATCTACTGGTGCTGGCGTGGCAGGCTCTCTTCGCGAACCAAGTGTTTCCGTCATACAAAGCGGTGTTGTCGAAACGCCCTGCGCTGTCTTGATAAAAGAGGCCTGCTGAGAGCTGCTTATCCATGGTATTGCGGCCATAATTTAATAGGCACTCTATATAGGATGTGTAGGCATACATATTATCACTCTGCGCTATCATTCGATTTACCAGAGTTACATCCACCTGATTGAAAATGGCGGCTAGGGTTAGGTGATTCTACCCACAAGTGCGGTAGCCGCTATGGCGATTCCATTTACCTTTGTTATTTTACAGGTTAGATGCAGCAGTGTATCATTCAAATTGAGATACATATCAGTCGAGCAAAGAATTCTGTGGGGGCTAGCAGCGATAGAGCCACCAGAGGTGATGCCTCCATGAAGAAATTGTTTTCGATGCTGGTCTGGGTCGGGGATACGGTGAAGAGATCAAGCTCTGATTTCACACATTCCCCAGAGGCTCCATGTAAAACGCCCATTGTTCTTTAACATATATGACCCCTGTGTGTCTTTTAGGAATAACTTGCTTCTTCTTCTTACTCGGCTGTCTGCATCAGGCTTTTGATCTGCTTTTCCTGGTGGGTTTCGGGGGGCCGCACAGCAGGGACGCTGACCTCTTTTCCTTAATGCTCCTACGTGCTTTATAAATGAGTCCACATCTGTCTGGCCCTACTTTTTCTGTTTGACGAGACGCTTAGCAACCACCATTGTCACGCTTCCAATCACGTCTTTTGCAATATTGGTGGCTGACGTTTTTACGTGTGGTTCTGCTAATTCAAAGCCACACCATAGAAAGGGCATTGCGCACCACAACCATTATAACGCTGTTTTATTAGTCCTTCAGCCGGAGTGGTCTGAAGTGCAACTGCAGCCAGATTTTTGCATTTTTAAATAAAACAAACTGCCCCTGGTCATCTCTTATCTGTATGTTGATAGTGTCCAAATGTTTTTTACACACAGGGACGTAATCAGGTTTGTTGTATTGAATGTTCACAATATCCTTGTATTTCCCTTTAATCTCCATTGTTCTAAGTAGCAGGGCACAGCTATTCCCCACCCTTTGATACTACACAATATCTCTGTAAAGCAGCAAGCTATAAAAACCCCTGCCATTAATGTCAGTGCAGGTATTGTTCACAGTTCCTTACTTCCAATGTGTTGCACAGTTCCTAATAGGTTACGCAGTCTCCCCGTTGTTGAAAACCTAACAGATGTGCCTGGACCCTGTAGAAAAATGCTCTACTGGTGCGGGTCTAGATGTGGTACACAAAAAACGGTTGGACGGGGAAAGGGTACTTGGATTAGCAGTGTACAACTGCCATGAGTGGATGGTAGAGGTTGGAAAGTCCAAGGTGGACGCTAGATAGGGAGAGGCTCTGGCCCTCTGATCAGGAACCCCTTGCCCTGGGTGAAAGGGAGGGGGATTTTTTCTGGGGTGACCTGAGTGTAAACAAGCCTTAATATGGGGCTTTGTATAGGAGAGACAAAGTCATTGGATGATTCTCTTTTTGTGGGGTGATAGATATCCCCCGCTTGTGATGGTAACACCACTAGCCTATTGGAAAAAACAACAACAGAATCATGCGGCAACCGCCGAGGGGTTCTAGGTAGCTTGGAGAGGGAAATTAGATCTCAAAGTGGTGACTAAAGCACCTTGGAACTAACATGAATGGTGTAGGGGCATTGGGATTTCCGAATAAATGCTTTATTGACCCAAATGTCTCAAATCCTTTGCATGCGGGCGGTTTTCTGAGTAAAACACTTTTAATAGAGTAAACTAAACAAAGAGAAGTTAAAAAAAGTGTCAATATTTTCGCACTTGAGGTGCTACAAACCCATTTTGCACTGGGTTATGGTATTCAGTGTCTTGGTATCCCCTCCTTGTCTTGGGGATATCGTAAAGTGTTGTGGAGGGGCCACAACAGGTCAGGTCGACCGGTTTCAATGGTTATAGGCAGTTAGAGACCATCTTATTCAGGACATACGATTTCTTGATATGATGGTCAAATCGATTGCTGTACTCACGGGTAGGACAGCATGCACGGCATAACCAGGCTACATAGAATCCTGTATTTGGGAAACATAATGGAACAGTGCAAGGAGGGTTTGAATAACCTCTAGTTGCAATGTTGCATAACAGAATCTTCAAGAGCATACACAATCATGTCACAGTAGCTGTTATTGCTATATATAGAGAGAGAATATGTGCTCTTTTTTGCATTTGAGCCTAGCCACAGAGTGGTGGCTTGTATATAAGCCTTTAGAACCCTTAGCCCAAACCACCGGGGTAGGGGGAGTGCAAGGAGGGGGGGACAGAGAAGGGGAGCCGTGTTGGGAGGTGGAATGGCTCTGGGATTGAAAAAAGACTTTGCAATGTGAGCGGTGCCGTGTTTGATCACTGGGAAGTAGGGAAGTGGAAAAAGCTCTGCTTGGTGGGTAGTGCTGTGTTAGTCACTGCCAAAATGGGGGCTCTGACGATAGGCTGGAGGAGATCATCCTACCTGGGTGTAGTCCGGGGAAGTGTGTGATTTCCACAAGGTTGGAATCACGTTTGTTTGTGCCGCTGCGCTGTCTCTGTGTAGACAAAAACGAACGCTGATTGTGGTGGGTGGCGGTGCAGAAGGATGCCAGGAAAAACAGAGCTGTCCTAAGCAAAAAGAGGGCTCTTACCAGGTTGATGAGACTGCGCTACTGAAGCCTTTGGTCGAATGGATCGGGAACTGGGTGTGGAAGGAGCGTAATGGAGGAAAGCTCCTTCCGCGTGTGACGTGCTATGGGGGGCGTGGCTAGTCAGGCAGCTAGATCCAATGGGAACCACGGGCTGAGGGGTGTGTGAGCCCTGTCCTGGTCCAATGTCTATGCGCCTGGACGAGGATGTGTGTAGTGGCTGGAGGATCTGCTGAGAGCGGGGCCTGTGCTATGAGCAAGGCATGGCTCCGGTGACGCGTGATTGCTCTGATGGTGCTGGAGCCGCGCCATCTGACACATGGGTCAGGGCTGGACCGACAGGTGCACGTGTGTGTGCAACTGGATGCCCAAGCTGCACGAAGTGAAAGGCTGGCCTCCGTATACCTGGGGAGTGCGGGTGAGAGGGGAGGCGGGGCAGAGGGCAGGGGAGGGAGGATGGGAGAAGAAAGGGGGGAGGGGGAAAGGAGAAAAGGGGAGGAACAAGTGCGCGGTCGCACAGTTGTGTGGTCAGACATGCACACCAGTGCTTGTTTGTAATGAATAGAGGAAAAAGGAGGGCAAAGAGTAAAAAAGGGGAGAAGAGCAATCAAGACGTAGTGCTGTATGTGCAGAAAATGGATGTTGTCTGCATCCATAGGTTATTGCTGTAGACTTAAATCCGATATCATGTATAATGAAGGAGGTTTTGGTTCTAAAACAGAGCACAAGAGTCAAACAATAAAGGCATGTCCCTGTTTGTCTGGAGGGTGGATGTTGCTCTCAACCCATAGTTTAGTCCTGTGGCCAACGGTCACGCTACCTGTATGGAAAAAACTCACATCATGTATGGAAACAACACACAAACATGCGGTACATTATTGGTTCAATTAATATCTGATAGAGGTGAGGCATGATGCAGTGTGTGTGGCAGATCAATGCATAGCTTAGTGCTGTAGCACTGCGAGCTCCTACCACTGCATCGCTTCGTTCAGGCCTCGATTACATGTGTTCAGGCAGAAAATCCACTTCTGTTCTTGTGTGAACAGCATGGCGTGGTAATTTCCTCCTCGCTTGGGCCGTTTGATCTTTTCGAGAATTGTCCATTTGAATGCCTCAGCTGTATGGCCTTCTGCCAAAAAATGCGGGACCATAGGCGCTGTTATTTTCTTTGTTCTGATGCATGATCTATGTTCAATCATTTGTTTTTTGACTTCTCGGGCCGTCATTCCAATGTATCGTAAATTGCATGGGCAAGTGATCATGTACACTACTCCTTTCATGTTGCAATTTGTGAAAAATCTTTGGACCCATGGGGTTGTCCAGCCGATGTCAATAGTAGTGCTGCGGGCAGTCTGTGTGCACATGGAGCATTGCGCGCACAGACTGTGGCCCATAGGATGGGCTTGATTCCATAAGGTGTTCTGCGTGACTCGTGCTGTATCAGCTTCTGGGCGTACCGTGTTGACAAGAGTATCTCTCAGATTCCGTCTCCTTTTGAGCGCAAAACGGGTGGTGCTATATTGGATGTGCCTGTGTTCAGGATTGACCATATAGATTTGATTCCTTTCTTTATCTTGTTGAGTGCGGGCGAGTAACTGAATGTGATTGTTTTGTCTTCTGTTGGCTTGTGGTGTTGCTCAAGTGTGCATGAGCGAGGTATATGTCTAGCCCTTTTGTAGGTGTCATGTATGATCTTCTTTGGATACCCGCATTGAGCTAGTTGATTTTTGAGGATTTTGGCCTGATTGGTGTACTCATCGGTTCTGCTACAGAGGCGTCGGTAGCGCAAAAATTGACCGAAGGGGAGATTGTCCTTCATGGATTGTGGATGGTAGCTGGAATACGTCAATAATGCGTTTTTGTCCGTCTCTTTTTGGTAGACTTTGGAGATGAGTCCTCCTTCTGAAGCTGTAACTGCCAAGTCTAAGAAATTAGTGTATTTTCTGTCCTTTTCCATAGTGAACTGGAGATGGATATTCTGTCTGTTAATCCAGCCATGGAATTCCATGGCATCTTCTTCGGTGCCTCTGAAGATGACAAAAATGTCGTTGATGTAGCGACACCAAGTTAGCAAGTTATCTTGGAATGGATTGGTTGCTGGATAGATATGTCGGACTTCAAAGGAGTTGACGTATAGGTTGGCCAGGCTGGGTGCAAAGGTCGCACCCATGGCGGTGCCAGAGTCTTGTTGGAAAAATTGATAATTGAACATGAAATAGTTCCTTGTTAATGCTATTTCTGCCAAGGATAGGATGAAACTCGATGGTACCCTCTGGAGGTCAATGCCTGAGTCCAATAGGTCTTTAAGCATTTCAAGGGTTTCTTGTTGCGGGATTCTGGTGTAGAGTGATTCTATATCAATAGTGATTAGCCAGTCTTGCTCGGGTCAAATTGCAGAGAGTCAAGGAGGATAAGCATGGCTCTTGAATCTTTCACATATGATTTCATGTTGTAACATCATATCACCATACTTGGGTATGATTGGTACGGCTTTGTTGATGACTCTGACAGGTTCCTGTATATTTGGATAATACCCCTCGGGAAACCCGCCCAGCTGGAGCCTTCGTGGGTTTGTTTCATAATAAATGTTACTTCCCCTGGGGCTAAAGTGTGCCACGATCGGACGTACTGAACTTCAGTCAGCGTCACCACGCATTGCACCTCCAAATTTATGGGCTTGGCCAGCTTCACTGTAAAGTTGGATATTTTGTTCTCTGAAAATGTCTCGGCTGAAGCGTTGCTGGGGAGCATAATGTAAAAAGGTATAGACTCCATGCCATCCGTTACACACCCGTGGCCTCTAGGGATCCGGCGTGTACCCAACTGTTGAATTTGTCAGACTACCCCAGCCATTTGACTAGATGTTGTTTCCTAGCTCCACAACCTTTACTCTTTATGTCTTTTTCTATTCTATAAACCTGTTGTTTGTCTTTACTTGCTTTCTGGATCTCCTCCCTGTAAAAATACCCTCCCCCGAATAATCAATTAGTCTGTATATATAAGGGCCCTC
This sequence comes from Ambystoma mexicanum, assembly GCF_040938575.1. Lineage (NCBI taxonomy): Eukaryota > Metazoa > Chordata > Amphibia > Caudata > Ambystomatidae > Ambystoma > Ambystoma mexicanum. The sequence continues at coordinate 676,736,694 of NC_090932.1, read as the reverse complement.
CCTTTGAGTCACTCCATCTATAATGAAGATCTCACCACTGTAGTTCTGCGCATACCCCTTTGTAAAGACAGATTTGTGTTTTGAGATCCCCACATGATCTCCCTTTTTAAGGGGCGTAAGTGTCGTCTTTTTAAAAAAAAGTTTTTTGCCATACAGTTTTTTATTCTGTGGCATTACACCCATGGGGGTGATTTTAATAGATCTATGATGCATGTTGTTATACACATTTATAAATGTGGGTAACACCTCCACATATCTATGCGTGTTTTTAGCCGTGAAGAATCACCAGAGGCGTGTTTTAAAGGAGCGTATAAAATGCTCTACAATAGAGGCTTTAACTTCGGAGTTACAAAGGGATGCACCCTGTGCTGTTTTAGAAGGCTCTGCAACAGCTTATTTAAAAACTGCTTACTGGCGTCCATCTGTAGTTTAGCAGGAACTCTGCCTTTGTTCAATATGCGTTTAAAAGCAGTCAACAAGCTGTGACCAGTCTGGTTCTTTAAAGTCTCAACTAAGCCATATTTTGATAGAACGTTGATAATGCCTAGAATATAGCAAACACCATTGTTGTCTGTTGCAAAACTGGCTCAAATCTATAATATCTGCCTGCCATTGATGATTGATGTCAGATACCATGGTCATTCGCTGTTTAAAATGTTTCTGGGCCAGCTTGTGTAGCGCGTAGACCTCATCCCCCCGAAAACCACGCCTTGACAGCATCCTGTGACACCTTCTCACCATCAGTTTTCAGTTTACGGCACAGGCTGTCAACCCCTCCATAACTATCAACACCCCCTTCATCGTAATATATTTTGGACAACTTCAAGCCAGACATGTTCCCTCCATAAACCGCTAAACATAAAGACACAGCCAGATTTTATAAACAGATAAGCAAACATGTCGACAATCCATTATGTATAAAACATTTTATTTATCTATTTATTTTTATAATGCGCCAAACCCGTAGGTATCTGGGTGCATCTTGTTACATTCAGTTTCAAAGCATATTGACAAAATGAGTACAAAACATTCTTATGTCGTAGTTAGTTACACATAAAATTACACAGTAATGATTGGTAAAGAGGCATAGTACAGTAAAGATTGACAGTATGATTACAATCATAGGCCAGGGCAGTGATGTATATTACTACACCTGGGCGAACAGCCAGGTTTTCAACTTTTATCTAAAAGTCCAGTAGGAAAGTTCCTCTCTTAGGGTCAGCAGCAAGGAATTCCAAAGTTTCGCCGCTTGTACTGGGAAGCTACTGCCTCCAGCTTTTTGAAATTTGAATCTTGGTATAGTTAGGAGGTGGGCCTGTGTGTACTGGATTAGTTTGTTGGTTTGGTTTTTGGAGAATTTGTTAGTTAGGTAATTAGGGACTGAGTCCAAAAGAGATTTATGTGTAAGTGATAACGTTTTGAAGGTGATCCTATCTTACACCGGGAGCCAGTGGGCATTCCGTCTTGCAGCTGTTATGTGACTGGGTCTCGGGATGTTGAGAGGTACTCTCAGAGCATTATTTTATAGTACCTGGAGTTTTTGTAGGTTACGATGGTTAGTGCCAACATACAGGACGTTATAATAGTCCAGTCTGGACAGTATGAGGGCTCTGCCTAGGGTTAGGCAACTATCTGGGGAGAGGAAGGGACTAGCAGCATTGATAAGTAAAGAGGTGTAGGCCGCCGCCGAAGAAGTAGCATTTACTTGTCTTGTAATTGTAAGGGCTGAGTCAAGGTAGATTCATAACGTTTTTACTTCTTTAGAGACATTTATGGTGATATTGTCGATGTTAAAAGATTTAAATTGGGGGTCTAATTTGTTAAGTCTGTTCTGAGATCCAATAAGGAGTAGCTCAGTTTTTTCATCATTGAGACATAGGCCATGGATAGCCATCCACAATTGGATGATTTGGTAGGTAGCATTGAGTAGATTAGTGTCGGTGTCATAGGAACCGGAGATGGGAATGAGGATTTGGGTGTCATCTGCATAGTTAGTGTAGGTGACACCCAATTTGTCCAACTGGTCAAACAAGAGTTTAGTAAAATTGTTGTATAGTGTCGGAGAAACACAGGACCCCTGAGGTACTCCGCACAATACTGTGGCAGGTTCAGCCACTGCAGACGGGGCAAATACCCTCATTGTTCTGTTAGACGAGAAGGATTGCATCCATAGCGAAGCTATATCTGAGAATTGACCAATTAATGTAAGATGTTTGCACAGGATTTTATGGTCGACCAAGTCAAAGGCCACGGATAAGTCCAATAAGAGGAGGAGAGCTAAATTCCCTCTATCTTTAAGTTCATCCATTTGGATTTTTAAATCTAGAAGGGCTGACTTGGTGCCATGGCCTGGTCTAAAGCTTGACGGTTGCAGCCCCAATAGTTTGTTGTCTTCAAGATGGTTTTGTATTTGCAGGTAGGCCGCCCTGTCCAGAATTTTAAGTAAGAATGGTACCGTAGTTATAGGCCGGTAGTTAGAAGGGATGTTAGGGTCTAAAGTAGTTTTTTTGTAGAGGATGGATCCAGGCATCTTTAAGCTTTGTTGGGACAGTGCTTGTTTCGAAGGATGCATTTATTAAGGTGGTGATGAAAGGAGCAAGCTCTTCTACCACTTCTTTGACAGCTGTGGCAGGGCAAATGTCACCTTGACATCTAGATGGCTTAAGACTAGAGATTATGTTTTTAACTTCAGTTACTGAGAAAGTAGTGAACTCGAATGGAGTGATTTGTTTCTGGGGGGGTCTATTGGTTTAGATAGTAACGAGTCCAGAGGCAGGCTACGTTTTTTATTTTAGATATACTTTCTCCCATTCCACTTGCAAAGTGTTTTCTCAACAATCTTTCTAGTACCCATCAGACACATGCGTCTAAACTGTGTCATTTTCTGAAGATTCTATAGCCCATAATGTTTTAGACATGCTTTATTCAGTCCCTATGCCAATTGTTATCTTTGTCAGCGACGCGTCAAGCGCAGCATATCTACAAGACATTTAGAGCTCAACACATAACATATTTTACGCAGTGAATTATCTGCGTAAGATATCTTCAAACATTCGTGAGCATCCTGCTGGGGATCATATGTTTTATGTCCGTAGCACCATCTATAAAAGTGTTGTTTTAAACATGCCCCTTCCACTATGGCCCTAAATCCCTGAATACCATGAATATCAGCACAAAGGAGAGCCATTGTGTCCATATTGGTCTCAATTAGCAAAATACATTCCTTATCGCAATCCTGTGAGTTTTCCATTTGTTTTGAACAGCAAGCACAATGAATAATAACATTTTCTTTAATGTTGCACAGTAAATATTGATAGTCTTTGCTACAGCTTGACACTCTTCACTCCTGCACATAGTTATATGACAGTCTAAAATACATACAGGGATGCAGTAGGCGTGCAGATGGTGGGGGAGGGGAGGAAGGTGGAGATGACTGCGTTAGTTGAAGAGAGTGGTTTTTAGCCCTCTGAGGAATGCCGCAAGGGAGGTTTTAGTTCTGAGTGCGTTGGGTAAGGCGTTGCAAAGTTTGAGTGCTAAATGTGGGAAGCTGATCCCCCCCACTTTGGCCCTTTTGATGGGAGGGACGTGCAGTTGGTTGGCGTGGAATGTCCTTTTGGAGCGCGAAGAAGAGTCCCTAGCTATCGTCTCTGATAGGTAGGACAAGGCTGAGAGGCTTAAGCATTTGTGGGTTCATGTGAGGGTCTTAAAGGTAATCCTTTCTTTTATCGGGAGGCAGTGGGCAGCTCGTGATATGGTCTCTTTAGGGGATATTGAGAGCTGCTCTAAGCGTGTTATTTGGACTATTTGAAGCCTGTTTAGATTTCTTGCCAAAGTGCCCACTAAGAGAGGATTGCAATAGTCTAGTTTAGCTCCAATTGTAGCTCTGGGTGAGCAGTTCTTATCCAACCAGAGGCAGTTCTGGTTGGATAAAAAGGGTTTTATAGCATTTATAGCATTTATTAGTTTAGTGGTGGGGGTGGAGGCAGAGACAATGGCGCTGACCTGTCGTGACATGGACAGAGTGGAGTCTAGGAAAACCGATGAGGAGACGGGGATGATGGTATTGTCAATGGTGAAGTTACAGTATTTTTGGTTTAGTATTTCTTTGGGGCCTATGAGGATGATCTCTGCTTTGTCTCCATTGAGACAAAGACCATTGGCTGCCATCCAGGCTTGGATGGTAGCGTATATTTGAAGGAGGGCTGCGGAGTCTTGGTTGTACGATTCAGAGAGTGGGAGGAGCACTGTGTATCATCGGCATAGTTCGTATAAGCTATGCCGAAGGAGTTCAGTTTGTCAAAAAGAGGTTTTGTGAACAGGTTGTAAAGAGTGGGTGCTGTGCAGGAGCCCTGTGGAACTCCACAGTGGATGGTGGAGGGGGCTCTGTTTGCTTGATCAGAGAAGACCTTCATGGTTCTGCCGTCTAGGAAGGAGGTTATCCAGGAGGAGGCCTGTTTGGAGACGTGAGCTGCATGGGTGAGGTGGGTGTAAGAATCTTGTGATGAACGTGGCAGAGAGGTCCAAGAGCAGGAGGAGAGCTGGTCTGCCCATGTTCATAATTTTGGTAATTTGGTTTTTAAGGTCCAGGAGGGCGGTTTCAGAGCCGTGGCCTTTGCGGAAACCTGATTGCCTTTTGCCGAGGACAACGTTGGATTCGAGGAAATGTTGGATCTGGTTGTGGGCTGCTTTATTTTGAATTTTGAGTAGAAATGGGACGGTGGTGATAGGGCGGTAGTTGTTGGGTAAGTGGGATCTAGGGTATTTTTTTTAGAAGGGGGTGAACCCAGTCTTCTTTTCGGCTGGACGGCACAATACCTGTTGTGAATGAGACATTGATGGACCAGGTAATGAAAGAGCCAAGGAGTCAGCACAGTCTTTAATAGTATTGGGCGGACAGATGTCTCCTTTGCACATAGATGGTTTGAGATGTTGGAGGAGGTCAATGACTTCCGGTCCGAGACATCTTTGAAAGAGAAGTGAGGGACGGAAGGGTTTTGAGGAGGGCTACTGGGTGCCATAAGGAGGTCAGACTTTGGGAGTGCTTTGAATTGCGCTTGTATTTTATCCTGGAGAAGTTTTATTTTGTTGAGCATGGCTGCCTGTACGCTGGAGCACCATGCTTCATCTTTGGTGATCTCATCGGGGCCTTGTGGATGGGGTGATGAGGTCTTTAGAAATTGAGAACATTTCCTTGGACTTTGAGTTGGCCTTGGAGTTCCGTAGGTTGTATGAGTTGGACTTAGCTTTGACTATAGCTTCTTTGTATTGCGAGGATAGCTTTTTGAAAACTGCTTTGGTGGAGTCACTAGGCTTGGATTGACAGTTGGCTAAGGCAGTACGTTTACTATTACGTAAGGTTAGTAGGTCTTCCGTGAACCATGAGTTACTGTGCATAGATTTCTTCTCTCTTTTGGCTTCATTCGGGGCTATGGCGCTAATGGCTCTGGTGAGGGTGTTGGAGTAGATGTCGGCAAGTGAGCTGGGGTCACTTGTGAAGGGGGGTTTGAGTTCCAGGACATCCAAGAAAGGACGATGTTGTCCTTAGTTTTTGGAGCTTCTAACCTTAGCTGGGGGTGCATAGGAAAGTACTTTATTGGTCAGTTCCACGGGAATGGTGAATTGGATGCAGTTGTGATCCCTCCATGGGTAGACCGAGTTTGAAGTGATGGAGGAGGAGCAGTTGTGGTCTGCCACACAGTCAAGGGTGCAACCTTTGCAATGAGTTGGGCACGTGACTTTTTGTAAGAACCGAAGGTCTTTGAGTTAATTAGTTAAGGCTGAGGCTGCTTTGTCTTTGGGGTCACTAAGACCTAGATTGAGGTCTCTGAGTAGAATAGATTTAGTGGAGCTTTTTAAGTTGTTGCCTAGTACATGGAGGAGGTGGCCTTGGAAGTCCTGGGCAGTGCCTGGGGGCCTGTATATGATCTGTAAATGTATTGCTCAGTTAGGGGACAAGGATAGTTTGGTTGAGGGATGGTTGCACTGCATGATGGGGAGTGCATCCCTAGATTTGAGTACTAAGCCTCCTCCTCTCAAGAGCTGCCTGTCTTGACAGAGAATGGAGTATCCCTGTGGGAGAGCAAGAGATATTGTTGGGTCTGATGCCTCGTGAAGCCAGGTTTCCGTGACGGCTAGTAGATCTAAGTCATGAGTGGTGATGAGGTTGTTGATCTCGAGGGTGTGGGCGGAGTGAGGGCAAGCATTTATGAGCACACATTTGAGAGGATGGCAGGGAGTATTCTTTTTGGTGAGGGAAATCGGAGAAGGCGAGATGGAGTGGTGAGGGAGGGGGGCGACCGAGTGGGAGGGAGAATGGATTTGCATGGTAGATTGATGTTTGTGCATGCAGATCGACTGTGTAGGGGGGACAGGGGTCCTTTGAGGTGGTATCAATTGTGGGGGTATGGGAAGGACATGAGAGAGCTTGGTCGACTGTGTAGAGAGGCCAAGGGCCCTTTGGGGTGGTGTCAATCGTGGGGGTACGGGCAGGACATGAGTGAGCTTGGTCATGGTGGTGTGTGGGGAGGCATAAGTGTGTGAGGATGCATAGGTGTGGGGAGTGTGCAAGCCCAGTCTGAGGTTTCTTCTAGCCATGACGTTAGGGAGGTTGGGGTATAGTGAGGGTTCAGCGTGTGAACTAAGCCTGGAGTGCCTGGATACTAGGTACGTTTGAGAGCAGTGAGGGGCCATGTGGTTGCTTGGAGAGGCAGTGTTGGCTAGGCTTGGGAGCTGATGGGAAGTGTGGGAGGAGAGGTAAATGTTGGAGGTCAGCATCATTGACGGAATGGCATACGGGTAAGTGGCAAGTGTAAGTAATAATGCAAGGATGATGTGCCAGGTTGGAGAGGTGCAGAATGTGTTCTGATTGAAATGCCTATGAGAGGGCAGTAATTGCGTAGTGGCATACATTGGAGTGCAGAGGGTAGGGCAAATGCAGTATATCGTGCAGGGTATCAGTGGTCAGTGGTGAGCATATGAGGTGACAGCAATAAGAAGGGGGAGGTCAGAGCAGTAAGGAGTCTAACGGCGACTACTGGAGATGCAAAGATGCAGTAGTAACAGTTGAGGAGGCTAATACAGTTTTTGGGGCAATCTGGCAGTGGCAATTAGAGAGCACAATAAAGCAGCAGGTACAATGATATCAATGTAAATGCAAGACATTAATTAAAATGCTAAGAAAGGTACAACGGACGGATACTAGTATACACAACAATGTTCGGTGTAAGGTTCAGTACAGCCTAGATACAGTACAACTGAGGGGCTAGGTTGGTGCAGTTATGCCATATTTGATAGCATGTAACGTCCTCCACAGGGTATGTGCTCAACTAGTTACTGTGTCTTGGCAGGGATCAAAGCTGGGTTCGGTAGGTAGCGGGTGCTCGGACAGCGTGCAGTCGTGTAAGGGTGACTCGCGATCCTTTTGATAGTTGCAGATGTTAATGGCCCTATGTGATTATGCAGTGATAGCCATGATAATCGGACGAGTAGGTGAATTGCGGCCGTAGTGGTGGGCACAATGTGGAATGGTCACCCATATTTATTTGGAATGCTACAGACACGGATGATCTTTGCAGGAGACCTTGGCTGGCCTACGGGTACAGGATGAGTGAGCAGTTGCCCTGATCATCCCTGAGTGGGTCCCCACTTCCTTCATACCCACCCATACACCTCCTTCGAGAGCCTGGTCTGCAGGCTGGTCATCTCCCCCACTTCCTCCCTGAACATTGCCACTATCTACAGGCCACCTGGCTCTATCACTCTGTTTCTCTTAAACTGGGCTGATTTCTCCTCTCTCCTCACATCCACCTCTAAACTCCTTCTCCTGGGTGACATCAACATCCATCTTGAATCATCACTCACAGCATCCACTCTCTTCTGTGACCTCAGCCCTTCACTCTCCCTCTCCATTCTCCCCTCTGGTCCTACCCACTAAGCTGGACACTCTAGATGCCTTGGCCCACACTGATCTTTTGTTCTCCCACCACTCATGACCCCACTCTCTTGGGCTCATCACTCCCTCCTTTCTTCGCACCTGAGTCCTCTCTGCCACCCGACAACACCTTCCCCAGCTCTGCCAACCTTGCGACCAATCGTAACACCTTTTTTACGACTCTTAACGTACAGCCCTGAAACGCAATTGCAGAGCTGCAGAATGGAAGTTGCAGATCTCAGGCCCACCCTCGGACAAACTGTCTTGTCGCCTTCTCCAAAGACAATAACGACTTTCCATCTGTTCCAAGAAAAGGGCCCACATCCAAGAACACATCTCTGGTGCCTCCAACAACACAGCTGCACTCTGTACAATCTGCAAGGAACTAGCCAACCATTCAGCAGTCTCCACCTCGCTTTCTTCCTTTCAGACCCTCTGCAATGCATTGGCCACTCACTTGACTGCAAAAACTCAAGGACATCCAGAGCACTTCCTTCTCCCCCTCCCGTCCTCCCATCCCCTTGCCACCTATGGCCTCACATCCTCCCTCTGCCTTTCTCTCCTCCTTCCTTCCTATCACATCTGATGAGGTCACTATAGTTGTCCGCTCTATGAAGGTCTCCTCCAAACAGGTTTCCCTCTGTTCTTCCAGAACTATTAAGGACAATATTGGCTCCTTTGCACCTCCACTTGCTCATTTCTGCAATCACTCTCTTGCTGCTGGGTCTTTCCCCTCTTCCCTCAAACACTCTCTTGTGCACACCCTTCTGAAAAAACATTCTGCGATCCTTCGTGTCCGGCTAACTACCGCCCCATCTCTATTACCCCCTTCCATGCGAAACTCTTAGATAAACAGGTCTACCCCCAATTGATCCAGCATACTGAGCTTGTTGGTTGCATACACGACCATCAATCTGGATTCTGAGTATCCAGAGCCATGGAAATTGCTCTCCTTACCACCTGTGAAGACCTGCTCGCATCTCTTCACTCTAACTCTCCAACTGTCCTCATTCAACTTGCTCTCACCTCTGCATTTGATACAGTCAACCACTCCATTCCCATAAAACGGCACCATGATACCCTTGGTATCTCGGAGCGGGCACTGGACTGGTTGACCTCCTTCCTCACTGACCATCACTCCTAGGTTATCCTGGGCCCTTTGTCCTCTCCCACCTCTATCACCACCTGTGGCATTCCTCAGGACTCCAACCTTTCTCCCTGGTTCTTATAACATATATCTTGCTCCGCTTGTACACCTAATTTCCACTTTTCCCCCTTACTTCCAGTGTTATGCAGATGACACACAACTCCTCTTCAAACTTCCCTCTGATCCTCTCCTTACTTCCTCCATCATTCCTGACTGCCTATCAGCCATCCAGTCTTGGTGTGCCTCCAATGATCTATGCCTCAACTCCAGCAAGACTAAGATCATTCCTATTGGGACTCCTGCTTCCTCTTTTTTCCCTTTGCTTTGGCCAATCTCTGTGGGCTCTCCCCCTTCTCCTTCATCTGAAGCCAGATACTTTGGAGTCATCTTCGACTCATCTCTTTCCTTCCTCCCTCACATCCAGGACCTTGCCAAGAAGGCCCACTTTCAACTCGACCTCCTCAAAGATATCCTTCCTTTCCTCACTTTCCCCCAGAAGCTCAATGTCTCTAGAGCCCTAGTAACCTGTAGGCTGGACTACTGCAACAGCCTCTTCCTTAATCTACCCTCCTGCTCTCTACGTTCCCTCCAGTTTATCCAGAATAGGGCTGCAAGACTTATCCTTGGCCTCAAGCCCAGGGTGAGCATCTCTCCATCCCTAAAATCTCTCCACTGGCACCCGGCTGCTGCAAGAATCAAGTTCAAATCCCTCCACATTAACAATAAGGCTGTCTGGTGCTGGGGACCATGTTATCTACAACTGGCTCTCACTAAATACTCTCCCTCCTCCGGCGACAACTCTCTGTGTGTCAAGCGCTTTTATAAACAACGAGCTTGTGGCTGATAGCTTTCCTCAGCTGGCTCCTTCCTCTAGAACAGCTTCTCCCTTCCTCTCTGCCTTGAGCCGGATCACCTCAAGTTCCGGAAGCTCCTCAAGACTTTCCTTTTCACCTCCTCCTTCCCCTTCTCTCTCCCATGCTAAACCCCACAGTCGCTTAGATTGATGAGCATGTCCCTTATGTGTCCTTCTGGGCCATGGCCTCCCCACCCCCAATCGCCTTTAGCCTTCGCCGACCCCCAGCACTTGCCTTCGGGTGCCCTCTAGCCTGTGCTTTCTCACAGGCCTGCACTTATTGTATTGACAGTTGATGACTCTCACCAAGTGATTTCTGACAGGCACTTAGCAGCTGCTTGCAATTTACTCCCTAGCACTTCCCTCTGTGGAACTCCTAGCACTTACCCGCCTCCCTCCCCCTTCTCTCTCTCTGTACTTGCACGTTCTGAATGCTCACAAGGCCTAGTAGGACCACATCTTTCGTTCTATTCATTGTTATTGTATTTGGATTTAATTCCCAGGTTCCCTCCCTGATGCCCTGTGGGCACTTTGAAGACCAAATTACTTAATGTATAAGCTCTTTACAAATGCACAATAAATAAATAAAATAAATAATCTCTTGTCTCTTTTAATTCATACATTGTTTTCACTGTCTCTGAAGTCACTTATAGGCACCATGTTTGAACAGGGAGGGGATAACTTTTATTGATGGCTCCAGACGTAATTTGATAAATGCACCAGGACAGTCAAGCTGAAGTGTCAGAGGGCAGTGAGAGCAAACGTGCAGGGTGTTTGTTTATGTGTTTATGTTTATATGCTTCTATAGCGCCATAAGCCCGCAGGCATCAGGGCGCTGTGACACACAATAGGCTAAATTGGACATCATGATCTCTGGCTCCGGTGGGTGTCAAGAGTCCTATTTGAAAAGGTGGGTTTTCAGGAGTTTTCGAAATTGGAGGTGATTTTCTTGGCTTCTCAGAGTTATCGGAAGGGCATTCCATATCTGAACCGCCTTTACTAAGAAGGATCTGCCCATACCGGATTTGAGCCTGTGTTTCTGTTCAACTAGTAGGTACTTACCAGTGGTTAACAAGGCATTACCTCGTGGACCCACATAATTCTCGCACCCCCAAACTGATATTCTCCAAATTCCAGTTGATCCCAATATGCCTACTTCTCAGAGATCTCGCCCTCACACTACGGACCCTATCAGAAGGCTCTTTCATAGATATGCTTTTGTGCTGGTTTCCCTAAAGAATACATTTCTGGTAGTGGCTACAAATTCATATCTGCGTATATGAAGATGGATGTTGGAGGAGTGTAGCGTGACTCACAAGTAGTCTACAGTTTTCCATCTTCCAACCAATTGGCTTTTTGAGTGATTGAACAAGACCCTGAAAGACATGATAGGTGGTCTGAAAGAACAGCTGAGGTGAAAGTGGGATTTTGGATTAAGAATGCCCCTGCCAATTTACAGACTTGTAGAGGACGGGAAACCAGGCCAGAGAATGTCAGTGTTGCCTGTCTCGGTGATATTGCGTTCTTTAGCCAGACCTGGAATGACTTTCTTTCCCATCTGAGGAAGGAACCTCAAGCCATGAAGAATGCTGACTAAACTATCAAGGCTTCAAAGTGCCAGATAGCGCTGGGTACTGTTACTTTTTTAGAACACCAAGTGAGTGGCAGTTAGAAGCATCCTCCACAAGCAAAAGCGCAAGAGTTTCAGGATTGGAACATTCCAACCACACTGACTCGGGTTAGATCGTTCCTGGGCCTCACTGAGTATGATAGATCGTTTATCAATGGGTTTGGGACAACTGCACCTTCCTTGAATGTCGTGCCATCTAAAATGGTGCCAAAGAAAGTCACTGAGACTCCTGCCTGCCAAACCGCTTTCCAGAACTTAAAAAATGACTTTTGCAGGCCCCAAGTTCTAAAGATCGCAGATTATGGGCAGAAATTCCTTATCCGGAAAAATTACTGTAAATTTGAAGCTACAAGCGTTTTAGTGCAGCTTATCACAGAAGGGTTTAAACAACCTGTTGCCTACATCAGCAGACAGTTGTCTAAAAGAGAGCACAACTGGGCTACATTTGAAAAAGAGACATTTGCAGTAGTTTGGGCAGAACGCAAGCTGAAACCCTACATGTACGGGTCCCATTTTACCATCCAGACAGACCACATTTCTCTGTTGGTTAATGGCCAAGCAGGGAGAGAGTCCAAGATTGCTGTACTGGGACATATCTCTGCAGGGATTGAATATGGATATCCAGTATATATCTCAACTACAGGAGTCCAATGCAGATGCCCTTGGTAGGTACTTTCACCTGGATGATGAGCCTGACTCTTAGGAGGGTGGTACTCAAATGTTTTTGACTAGGGGCATTTGACAAAATGCCATCTGTTGAGGGTGGGATAGCCTAATGTATTTTGATTTTTTACAAATAAAATGATTCTGGTAATCCTGTTTCTGGAAGGAAGGTCTACTTATCAGACTACCCTTTCATAATGTTCCATACCTAAATCACAGTGTACTCATGTGCCTTTTCCGTGACTGTCTACTGAGATCTCCAGCAACTGCCCTGCTGTAGCAGCAGGGCAGGGTCAAAGGTCACATGTGCATTCCTGACAACTGCTGGATCACAGTTGCATCAGGAAGAGGTGAGTTTAATTGTCTTTGCCACTGGTTCAAACTATGATAAGATGGTTGCTCTTTAAACTGTTAATATAAGCAATGTCTAGTTATGATCTGGTGGCTACAGGGATCAAATAACTATACAGCCACATCATTTGCAGGCTATGTTGATATCAGCTTGGCGAGGGTGCTCAGTCATGACAGGGCTGGTGTGTATTAGCTATCTAGCATGAGTGTCTCCACAATAACCACGTGGGACTATGCCCAGGAAGCTGCTTCTTTGATCCCCCTGAGGAAGGCTGACACCTTCCTTCAGGTCATAATGATCCTTCCTGGGGGGTCCATGGGAAACTGGTGCTTTAGAGACAGTCCTGACAGAAGAAAGAAACTCTCGCACTAGGTTGCTGGTTAGTACATTCCTTTTGAAGTAGACAGATGTGGGAAGGGGATGGAGTTATAGAAGCCAGATAGTGGTTTTAGGCCAAGAGAGGGGCTCTACCGTCTTCCATTGAGTGAAGTGCGTTGCCTCCACAACGCAACCACTGGCTTGCTACTGTGGTAACACCCAACTCAATGCATCCCGAGAGCCGACGCAACTCAACAAAAACATTGCCTGGCTTGAAAGCCAAGTTTATCCAGTGGATGCATCTTTTCCACCAAATTAGACCGCTGACATGACCTGTTTAGACTTCATCGACTCGGCCTGTCTCGAGCGCTAACTCGCTCCACAGAGAACCCCATCTCAAAGCCATTGCAACGCCAACTCACCACTGGAACAACGTGAACTGACCATCTTGATAGGGTCGTGTTTGCAGAAAAGCACCAACACGTGCGGCTCAAAACTGCCAAGCACCCAAGACAAGGAATCAAGGAATTTGAAGTGGTCCTCTCCTCCATGCCCTACTTAAATGGCCCTAGTGACTACTGCAACCCCACTCTTTGCCATTTTAGATGATTTGAAGTACTCCTGATATATGCTGCTCAAATCAATTGCATGTAGCCCCGTCTTTATGCAGAGTGCCCTTTTGCACTCAAAGTCTGCTTTCTCAGTGTTTCTTTTCTATGGGTATGTAGTTAGTGTTTTAATTAGTTGTGTGAAATGTTAGTTTTATTAAAGTTCCTATTTTCATAGAATCTTGGTTGGATGTTCTTTCATTTTGGTACAACCGTACTATTGTTATTTGTACTGCAACTGTATCAGCTCACACCCTTCCTGAAGAGTATAGCCTGCCTTTGGCAAAGGTTATCACAAGAGGCGAAAGAGGTGTACCTGTCAGGCTGTGTCTCTTTCTACCATTATGATTGGGATCACTGCTGTTTTTGTAGTAGTGTGGTGCTGAGTAGGCATTTTTGACACGACTCAACCATGTACTCCTGCAAAGCAGTAGTCAATTTATCACATTGCCATGAGTTATTAACTTTCCGTATCCAATACGAATGTCCCATTGTGTCTTGAACTCTGCACTCTAAGTACTCTTTTCATAATCAGTGCCTGTGGTTGGTGGGCTAAATAGAAACAGATGTACAGTCTGCAGCTACCAGTCTAACCAACCCCATCATTCCCATTGTACACACTTGTAGAGGGTGGAACCAAAAGCTCAGTTGCCCTCATTCTGAGTTTGGTGGTATCCTGCTGTTAATTCCGGCGGGATGTCACCAAAACAGAATTAGCATTCACACCGCCTGATATCCGGTATTGCCAGGATATTACAGGCAGTGGGAATGCCGGTAACTCCCCATTCCATTGAGTCCCGTAGGACTCCATGGAGGGGATTGCTGCAAATACCAGCACAGGTAGTACTGATGCCGGTAATTGCAGAATTAGTTTGCCTTTGGTGCCTGAACTACCGGCGGATGAGGCCTGGAAGAAGATCCGTGGCCCCCACCGGCCAACTTGAGTTTCCCCGGTCTGGTAAAAATGCCAGTGCCAGAATTACCGCCAATTTTGCTGCCATTTTTTCCAGACAGGGGGAACATGTAAAGACCCCCAATCTCTTTTTCCATCTTCTATACCTTCACCAGAGCTTTGGTGCAAATGCCAAAGTCCCTTGGGACGAGGCAAAGGAAGGTAAATAGCCCTTCCCCCGCTCTCCAGCGCTATCATTGCCCACATCTGCGGTTGTCCTCTCAATGAGCATCAAGCAAACGAGGCTGTGCACAGTCAAAATTCGTTAGGCCATGTCTAAAGCACAGCAATACAGTTCACACCATTATAAGTGACAACAGTCATTTAAGTACTTAACATAAAACAAGCCCATCATCAGGGACGTCATTTGGGGGTCGCCAGAGGTCGCAACTGCGACCTCTGTGGCCTCCCTTGCCACCTCTTTTTTTTGTAATTCAAGCTCCTGGGCCGTGCCCAGCACCGTGTGGCTCTTTACTTCTGGAGTGGCTGGCTTTCTTGTTCAGGTACATTAAAAAAAGAAGAAAAATAAGAACAGGGGTGCCACAAGTCCAACACTTTCAGCACTGACCCTAAATAAGAAAGAATAGGTATACCAAATAATGTGTCTTTCTGGAATTCCATACAATAATTGCTAGAATCGTTAAAGGTTTATTTTAGTCTGTTCTTAAACGCCTCAACTCAGCCTTTCATCCTTCTGAGGTCAATAAATGAGTACCAACACAGGTTGGGTGATATTGGGTGTATATTTTTTCTATATAAAGTGCGTAAGCGTAAGTGCTATATAATAACACATCATTATTATTTGGTCATGGACGTCTGCTTGCATTCACAGTAATTTGGTCATATGGGCCTATACATACTGATCTTAATGATACATATGGCGATCCATTCTTGTATGAAATGTACATCACATTATAGTGATATCGTAACCATATTTTTCGTAGTGTACAATGCTATGTGATGCCACTTCCTGTTTTCGCAATGGGTGAAAGGTCGTGTTCCATCTCTTCCCGTGATATCACTTCAGGGTAGGGTCAAATGACATCACTTCCTGTGATGTCATCAGGGGGTCAAGGGTCATGTGATGTTACTTCCGCTACCCCTGGCATTTTGGTGAAATGACGTCGTCCCTGCAATTCATTCAAACAAAGAAAGCACTGTTCTGTCACTGTGACTCATGACAACACACAGAGAGAATCCTCACCATGCAGCATATCACGATACCAGAAACAAACAAAAGGAGAGAATAATAATGTCATGCCGGTCCGATACCACAGTGAGTAGGGCGCTCCTCGCTTTGACATCCGTGCAGACCCTGCTGATGCAGGTGCGAATCCCGGCAGCGCCAAACTCAGCCTTTCATCCTTCGAAAGTCGATAAATGAGCACCATACACCGTGGGTAATAATAAGTAACGCTCAGATACCGGAGGGTACGTAGCGCTATATAAATGCTAAATAATTATTACTATGCCACTAAAGCAAATGTGAATTCATACCCATTTTCCATCTACCCCAATCAACACCAAAATGTGTTGTTCCACTAGGTGATGCTAAAGGGACAAGTACGAGCCAAAACCTATAAAGCAAGTGCCCTCTTGTTTTAAGGTTAGTCAGTGAATATGTATGGTGGTGATCTGTGTAGTATAAAAGACAAATAACATAACATATGTGAACCACAGAACAGTGTTCTGTGATGCAGTACAACCCTTAATGGTTGCAATGCTGTGCACCTGTCCTCAATACGCCATCGTTTGGCCTACAAAGTCTCCGGATCTGCGTGATTTTCCCGAACCCATAGGTTCGACTCCCAAAAGTTGGAAATATTTTTATTTTTTTATTTTTTGCAAATATATATGTGGGGGGAGACCCCCCACAGCCCATCCCACCTTAACCGTATACATTTTTTATACACTTTACCCCCCCCCACATATATATATGCGGAAAATTGGGGGTCGGACTTTTGGGAGTCGAACTTTTGGTATTCGGTCCTTTTGTACAATACCAAGTCTCCGGCTACGTTGCCTTTACAATGCCAAAACCCGCCAGGGACCCTAAGCCATGGGTTTACTGACAAACTTAAGTAGGGCAGAGAAAAATGCAACCGGGAGTAGCAGTGCTTTGTGAAAGAGTACACGCGAGAGAAGAGACTTCTTGGAAGGGCATGGGATCCGTCTCCTTGGATACAGGTCACCCTCAGGGAAATATCAGTCAGGGTGCTGACTCATGAAAATGCGTGGAACGTTAATGGACTGATAATCGTTTTATTAGTCATGATGGGTCCTACAACACTGAATCAACATAGCACGAGGAAACAGGTTTAAAAAATAGTGCGTTGCGACGTTTTGATCTTGTTTTAATGAATGTAATATTTTTTACCGCAGTTATGTAGAATCAAGCCCCTCGTTTTGCCAGGTGAAGGGCAGGGCAATGAAGAGCTACATAGAAAATATGGAAAAAAAATCATCTAATCGTAGTCCTAGCAAGCTGCCAAGGAAATGTTATGACCCAGGTGTTGACACATTTTTAAAATCGTTTCCTTTGTTCACGTGTTCTCTTTCTAACCTCACAACTAGAACGGATGTGTCGCTATTTCTTCCTGAGCCTCACATGTACTTCTGTGTGCTTGTATAAGTGAATATTTTCATACGTTAATGTTCAGTGATGTATAAATACATTGGGCCTGATTACACGGAAGGCGGTCGCCATGGCTACCCCCTTACCGCCGTCGGAGGCCGGGTTCCCGGAATAGGGACTTACCGGCCTACTCTGACCTTTGCGGGACCGGTAAGTCCACATTCCGGGAACCATCCCTCATTCCCATTGAGCCCCCATAGGGCTCAATGGGAATGAGGAAGCAGCAAATAACGGTACCGCAATTTGTGGTACCGTTATTTGCACTGAAGTCCCTCAGCGGGTCCCGTCCTTAACGTGTGGTCAGACCACACGTTAAGGACGGGACCCGCTGAGGGACCTCGTAGTAGGGCGGTGGGGATTACCGGCACCGGTGCCCTTACCGGTGCGGTAATCCCCTACCGCCTTCCGTGTAATGAGGCCCATTGTGTGACACTTTATGCAAAAATGTTTGTAATACATCTCTTTGGATAGAGAGGAAGCTGTGAATCATGATGAGCTATACATGTGCACTTGATATAATAGGTTGTTTATAAAACGCTTAATACCCAGAGGTTTCTAAGTGTGGACCCAACCTGAGTTGCTCCATGTCGTCTTGCTTCCGAGGCGAGCACGTTGACCCTGAACTATCCTCCCACAACCACTTTCATAAACTCGCAAATTGGCTACAGACCATAAGTCACAGAACTGCAATAAACAGAAAGAAAAATACAGAGGAAAAGGCAGAATTGTGCTACATGTCCTGTTCATTAACACAGTTACCATTCCATTTTTTCTTTTGAACATTAAGGAATTTGTCTCTGAGGAGACATCAGGCGCAGTGACAGAAGAAACTTGTGATGCCACTCCTGAGGGGGAAATACCATTGTAAACAATTCCAGGACAGTTCAGGTGTTGAATGCTTTCAGTTGTGGGGCATTAACATCTCCCCCAAATTAGTGTGAGTGACCAAGCGAACCAAGGAAGCACCAAGAACATGTTTAAAACAATGGATTTGTATAAAACAAATGGTACCATTTCCCGCATAATCTTTTAGAACAATTGTGTACAAATCTATAATTGTTCATTTGTGGTAACACAGGAAACAATCCTACAGATGCCATGTCATCAACAGCAAATGTTACAACAATTTCCTGATGCATGTGCCCACAGTATACATCAACATTATTCACTTTCATGAAGTTGCACCCACAATATATGCCAGTACTGCCAAGGTAGATCACTTTCGTAAAGCTGTGGCAATATGTTCCAGCATTGCCATTGACTATCACTTTCATGAAGCTAAACCAACAATATGTGCCAGCAGCACTACCACTTTAAATCGCTCTGATTATATCCTGCGCACAATATATACCTGCATTGACATTGTAAATAACTTTCAAAATGCAGCCATCGCCAAGCAAGGAAGCGCCCATGGGCACATCATTCACAGCTGGGTGATCCCTCACACACACACACACACACACACACTCTTGAACGGCTGTGGCACAGCAAAACTGCACAGACTATAGCCCTTTCAAACAGGCGGCATATTAACCCCGCTGAGCTATTCCTGCTATGTGTACTGAAGCCTTAGAAAACCAGGAACATAAAAAGTGCATCCCATCAGTAACCTGCTTTTGTGCAGCATAGCATTGCTACCACATGAAGATTCAGTGCTGAGAGTGGCCATCAACAAAAGCATGCAACTTTCCTTCTTTTACATTTAGAATCCGTACTTTGATTTATTTTAAATGTACAATGGCCAGTGTGAAGGGCTTAGCAAAATACCCCACGAATTGGTACTGGACCAATTCATGAATATCACTCTGACATGGTTAAAGTGCAGAAGTTGCACTATTATAGTGCTGCTTATCCTGATTCCTTCCAATATTAAATCATCTGTCTTCTTAAAGTCTCCATTTAACTCCCCTAACTGAACTTAATTGAATGTGGAACCTAATTGAATTTTCTCAGCGCCTTGATGCCCCTGGGCTTAGTGCACTATACAAATTCAAAAAATAAATAAATAAACAATGTCTACATACAGACACTCATTATTTTAATAGCTGTAATAACAGTTCAATTCAACTTTATCGAGCTCAAGGTAATGAATCTGTTTTTGTGAACGAACACTGGCGCCTTTGTGTTGCAGGCATAATTCTGCTGAAAGTGCATTAACCTGCTCAACTACCCACTGGCTATCTTCCACTCTCTATAAAGGTTTACCAGAAATCAGGCCTAGACAGTGCTTCGATGGAGTCACAGCAATGATGTGCAATGGCATCACATCACACTGCCTTCCTCTTCTACCCCTTTACACTGCCTGGCCACCTGGATCTGGCCAAATAAGATTTCCCTTGCATCCACTTCCTTTTTGATAATCACCAGCACTTTGCTAAGAAAGAAAGTCCCAAGTGTGGTGGTCCTGGAGTGAGCATGGAACTTATTTGTGTTTAATGGATGTCTGGACTGACACTAGTGTAGGCCTAGAAAGAGGACTGGCTCTTACACACTCTGACACACAAATACATATACAGACATTGATGCACAGACTCGGTCACACATGTGGACACTCATTCAAACTCTTTATATTTAAAGACGCATTCATGCAGACATTTAAGAAATGTACTTTTCATGCGGGCTGGACAGAGCAGCAGCAGTAACAGCTTCAACATCAGGCAATGGTGCCCTGGAAATATTGGAACACGTGGCGTGTGGAGCAGTATGTGGGTCCTGAAGGCCTGGCACTGCTCATTCCTACAAGCATTTCTTTTCTTTTCTAAAAAAAAAAAAACCAAAAAACAGCTGAGCGGTGGGTGGGGGTGGGGGGCGGGCAGTGCAAATGGTATGGAGTAGATGCCTGTGTCCATCCTGCCTGATCGGTTTGGAGCAGGAGGTTGTCAAGGTGGTGGTCACCCTCCGGATCCACACCGGTCAAGCAGGATGGACGCAGAGATGTGTGGCCAGCGTAAATAATCGCTAGGCCAATGAGTGAGCTTGTTCATCAGCAATTTGAAAGTTTTCAAGTCTTCAATTCTACAAAAAGAAGTCTGGTGGGGATATGACGCGATGGTATTGGGGGTATTTTCTCGATGGGATTTATCCTTTAAAAAGACAAATCCTTTAATTTTTCAGTTTCTATAGTGTAGTCTGATAGCTGCAAGAAGATTTTATAACATTGGAATCGTATTTGTTAACAATAAAATGACCCTCGGTGCAGGCAGCCCTGCAAATCAAGAGCGAAGGGCCGATATAACTGTTCCCCCAGGTGATGAGAAGCACCCCTTTCCAGATGGATTCTGAGAAGCACCCCTTTCCAGATGGATTCTGGCATCTGAGACTGGCTGCATGCGCGTCATGCCTAAGGGGCCGATTCATGGAAAAAACGTGCGCCGAAAATCCATGCGCAAGCAGGCGCAAGGGAGCGCAAGCGTGAGAAACGCAGCGCACGCGCACACTGTGCGCCAGCCGCGTGCGCCACTTGTGCGCTGAATTCTATGAATTACCCCCTAAATCTCTGGCCTCCCTGGAAATGACTGTGTCCTCAAAGATGCAACTTCGCATATATTAATGTGCACCGTATGGCGCCATGAAAGCTGGCAGTGATTTCAAAACGACCATAAACTCCCATAGCAAACAGCGGGTACTTCTTGCTTTTTACAGACATAATGAAAGGCCGTGGTATAAATCAGTCTGTAGCATAAAATAGCATTAAGCATCGTTATGCTTAGGAGCTGCTCCCTGTTAGCTGGACCCTCACTGAAGTTGCCTTGACTTAAACCGACAGCCACATGGACGAGGGAAATGCTGCTGACATTTTCATGATACCTGACAGCGTATAGAGAACACGTGACCTTTGATTCTGAACATATGTCTGCTGAATTTACATCAGAACAGAGCAACCACGCTGCTCTTACTATATGAGACAAATAACTGTATGGCCTCCACACTGTGCTTTAGGATAATTCATGGTACGGCCAACCGATGCGCGTATTATCACCGTTTTCACTGTTGCCACGCGCTCCTCAGCGATAATAACCGGTGGCTAACAGAAATAATGAAACAAAATGGCTGCTACTGAAAATGGAAAGGCGATCTAATGCAAGAGCTTTCTATGTGCCATTCAAGGGGCAGGCACACTGATCTAAAAGAGAAGTAGAATAGAAGAAGAGGGAAGGCAAAAGGAGGAAAAGACAGGTTGGTGTATTGTGGAGAGGGAACAAACATCGGAGAGCGCCAAAACGATACGATGGGTGCCGTCTGGAGTCAGTTAGTAAGGTAGTAAAACAAAATAGCCAACAAGTGAGTCCCCAGAAGTTTTAATTCACAGAACACAGGCTTGTATTACCAGATACAGGGCCTCATTTACAAAAAAATGTGCGTGCCGCAAAGTGACTTTGTGCTGTAAAAGTACACTTTGCGCCACACAAAAACCCAATTACTGATTCACAGATCGAACTTTGTGCGGCCCTTCCTCTCATTCGGTGTGCAGGAACGCTTTGTGTGACATAGAGCGCAACGCATGGAAAGGACTGCTGCAAATAACTAAATATGGGGGGAACATGCAAAATCCCCATTCGAGGAGGAAAATGAGGAAGAACATGGGCACGGAGAGGGGGATTCCTTGCAAACATCAAACGCGCCCCATCAAGTGCTAAGGAACCCCAATTCACAGAACCCATCGTGCTTTTTTTAGGAGTGCAAAGGAGAACGCACATTTTCCGACCTCATCGCAAAGCACAATGAAAGCTCACTAATAAAAGTGTGATTCAAATCCAACGAACATATGATTGCCACAATGCCAGACTCTGCATTGCTATGATACTATTACATGGAAGGAGGAAGAGGCCCAGAATATTCCATCCATGAACAACTTTATTTGGGGTTCCAGACGAGGAGGTACACGGAAGATACAACTTCACTCCATATGTCATCCTAGGTGGTCAGGGAGTTGGAGAATGACCTTGTATCACCCACCATGTGCTTACATGCCATGCCACCTCTGGTCAAAGTGTTATCAACCCTACACTTCCTGGCCACAGGATTGTTTCCAGCACACCACAGCCATTGTGGGGGCTATAGCACAGCTCACACAATGAAGGCGCCTCCGCCAGGTCCTGTGCTACATCCTTGCACATGTGCATAGGCACATTTACATGCCGCGCACACTGGTAAGGCAAAGGGTGTGCCAGGAATTCTATGCATTTGCACACTTTCCCCGGGTACTGGGAGCCAGTGACTGCACCCATGTAGTGCTACAACCCCTGCCCCCTCCCCCCGAGACACCAAGCACATATTCCGAAAAAGGAAACATTGGCATTCCATCAATGTGCAGGTAATTTGCAATGTCAAGGGACACATCATGCATGTTAATGCCAATAACCAAGCATGCACGCATGACAGCTACATCTTCCGTCACTCCCCCATATACCAGGCCCTTGCATCAGTAACCTTCAGAAACAACTTGCTGGTGGGTGCGTATCAACTATAATACACACAAAAGCAGTCACATGACACACAGGAACACAAATGACAATACATGCAATTAACAACCATTTACTCCTTTGCAGGGACAGAGCCAACACCCTGTCAAGATTCCTGTTGACACCCATCAGTCAGATGAGGCGCAGCACACATAACCCCCAGCGGCGTAGTGGAGCATACATTTGGAGTGCTCAAGTCACGCTTCTGCTCCCTTGACCACTGAGGTGACTTTTTCCTATATGCACCCCTTGTAATATGCAAAATCATTGTGGCATGCTGTGTCCTGCATAATATTGGCACATACCGTGGAATAGCAGTAGAGGTGCAGGAGGGCTTCGGCCCTAATCCACAGGCACAACCCATTCCCTTAGCAGGCCAACGGGCACAGGGACCGGACACACGCAACCAGCTAGGACAAACCTACTTCACATGAATAACAACCTCTGCGTAACACACAGGAAATCACAGGAGTATACAGAAAAGTGTTGTGGTGTCAAGAGGAGTGACGTGTGTGGGGACATGGGAAATGGCATCACCTGTGTGGTTCAATTGGAAGCCCCATCATGTGGTGAATCCTAGGATGGTGCACTCTGACCCCGCAGTGCCAAAACCTGGTCCTCATTGGCTCCTGGCCACTTGTGAGAGGGATGTGTGCATGAGGCCCCCAATAGCTACAAAGTCCTTGTGATGCATGGCATTAAGGGCCAAATAGTCATAATGCATGGTGACCCTTGATGTCTCCAATTGCATGTTGAGAGATCGTCTCAAGGAGTCCATCTCTTGGCAGAGGTTGCCCCTTATGGCAAACATTTCATCATGCAGATCTTGCTTCAAGAAATCCGTGTCTTGATGGTGGGACTCTTTTATGGCCAACATCTCCGCCTGCAGGCATTTACCATGGGATTCTGTGTCTTGACACTGGGATTACCTTAAGGCCAATAACTCTGCCTGCAGGCATTTACTATGTGAATCCGCGTCTTGCCATTGCGATTCCCTTAAGCCCAATAACTCTGCCTGTAGGCATTTACTCTGGGATGCTGTGTCTTGATGTTGGGATTCCCCTGAGGCCAACATCTCCACATGCAGTGTTTCCTTTAAGGTGTCCATCCCCTGCTGCTTTTGGTCCCTTGAGGCCAACAACTGCATGAGGCCCCCAATAGCTACAAAGTCCTTGTCATGCATGACACAAGGGGCCAAATAGTCATAATGCATGGTGACCCTTGATGTCTCCAATTGCATGTTGACAGAACGTCTCAAGGAATCCATCTCTTGGCAGAGGTTGTGGTAAAAATGTCATCGTGCAGAACTTGCTTCAAGGAATCCGTGTCTTGATGGTGGGTCTCTTTTATGACCAACATCTCCGCCTGCAGGCATTTACTATGGGATTCTGTGTCTTGACATTGCAATTCCCCTGGCGTGATAGGCAGTGTTCGGCAGTGTGTGCAACATTTGAGGAGATTGCATATTCTGCCAAGTAATAGATGTCCCTGGCCATCTCCTTTAGGACCACGCTCCATTGACCACTTGCACACAGCAACTGATCCTCCCACTCTGGAAGGCACACATTCAACAAGTGTGCGTGGCCTACCAAGCCGGGTTGCCGGAGACTGAAGCCACCATTAACACAGGGCTTTCCACTGCCAGGCCCAGGATCTCCTGGTTCTCCTCCTCCAACGCAGTAGCATCAAGGTTCTCAAGGAGCTCGGTGGCATCTGGACTACTTAGTGGTGTACCCTCCACCATGTCCCTCAGTATGCCCTCCACATCAGATTTGGTAGTATTATCTGAAGGGTCGGCAGGCCTGCTGATGATGGACTGCAACACGAGGGATTCTCACCAGGCACAGCACCCTGGACTGCACTGGTGGATGGTTGTGCTTCATCCTCCTCCTTCTCCTGATCCTCGTCCACTGCTTGGTGTCATTCCATGTGGGTCAGAATTTGTGGTTACAAAGCACTATCCATAAGCATGAGACTGTGAGCATGTCAGTGACATGTGTCTTGCAGGCCCTTGACACATAAAGGTGTATTGTAGTTGTTAAAAAATATGATTGTAGTAATGTGTGCAGTAAGATCAATGTCAACCGCACATACAGGTCAAACATCCACGTTGTTGGATGCACATGTTATGGACGTGGCCACGGAAGCATTACTGTAGCACCCATGAATGGGTCACAAGTACCCCGGAAATCAGTGCCACAACATTTGACAGCCTATCATGTGAAAATGGACGCATACATGACATGCACATATGGCACCTAACTGATGAGGCTGCATAAGTGTCTATGCCTCTCAGGCCAACCACCTGCTCACTGCTGATGAGTCCACTGGAAACCTCTTCAAACAGAGCCAGCTCTACCACATGCGGTGATCCACCTCCAGTATTCACGTCAGAGGCCACTGTGAAGAATCCTACAGATCCCCCACTACAATCCTGCCTAAAGTCTCCTCCAAGGTGGCCAGGGAAAGGCAGATGCTTTCTGATCCTGACCTTGGGGGTGGTGTAATGTGGGAGGGTAACCTAGAAGGAGGCAAGGCCCAGGGTGGTTAGGACATCCCATGGGCTGAGACACAGTATTTTTCCTCCGAAAGGAAGAACATTTCTGGGGTACCAAAACAGGTAATGGTGTATTGTCATTATAATGTCCCTGAACTACATATAAGATCGGGTTCTCTGGGTACAAGTACTGTAGGATCTGAGCCAGCCTACCATAAGAAAGACCCTTCAAGGTTTTTCAGGACAAAACACCTCCTTACTCCCAAGGGTATAATGTAAAAGGATCTAGAAATATTGACTAAGGTCAAATGTCTTCCTCTCTAATAACACATTCTGAAGGTCCATCTTCAAATTATTATAAGGGAAATAAATCTACCCTTAAAATCAAGGCAATACTTAAAATAACTAACTTTTTTGATGGCGACTACATGTCCCATAATTCCATGAGTAGTGGGATGAGAAAAAGAGGGCTGAAGAGGCATGTTGTAGCAGTAGTCAGGCAATTAAGCCTAACAGCCCACACATGAAACAACCTGGGAGGAATAAATGCACCCTCAGTTGCAGACAGTGAGAAGGAGAGGGAACTGTGAATGGAGTGCGTGCACCACTAGCAGAGGCAGAAAGAAGAAGGCACAGTGCTGGCAAACCAAGCAGAATAGGAGAACTAGAGGGACGCTCGAAAGGGGATGCAGCAGATTTCACCTGCTTGTTCTGTGCTGGTCCTGTTCTCCCAAACTCTGAAGTGCAGAGGCTGCACAGCAGAAGACATGCAGAGAGGCTGTCTTTCTACATGTGAGCCTGATTGCTGTGATTGCTGTGCTGGAAATGTGTTGGAGAACGAGGCAAGGAGCTGTGGGTGTGTCGCAGGTCTCAGGAGCGAGAGAGGCACCTCAATCAAGTGGCCGGACCGGAGACACCTTGAGAGAGGAAGGGTGTGGGTCCCAAGTGAGCCAGAACCAGTAGAAGTTGTGCAATAAGCGGGAAGAGGATCACAGAGGCCAGTGAGTCAAACCTGGTGTTCGGATTCCTTGCACTAGCACTGTCAGCAACAGTATCCAGTTTAAATGTGAACTCACGCAGAAGCAAGTGGAAGTTATTTGTTGAAGTTTATAACAAGGGGATAATGGAAAGTAGAACTTGCGCATGATCAGAAGTATTTATTTTACTCGCGTAGAAGCAAACGCTGCTGAAGGCCATTGTTAAACCCTTAAGCTATGAAGAAGTGGTTGCGTGTCTCTCATTAAACATAATGAACATTGTGGAAAGCATTATTGAACATTTAAAACTTGAGAAGCAGTGGTTGCATGTGTCAAATTTTGTTTCCAAGTGAAGAGTGAACTTTAATTCTTTTTTCTCATGAACAGCAATTGTTCCTAAACAAACATTGTAACTACAGTTGGAAAAAGAGCAAGCCAAGAGTATTCCCTCATTGTGATTCAAAACAGCCTTTCTCAAAGCCAGAAAATGGCCTAACAATAGAAGTTTAACCTTGACTAAGTTACAAGTGTGCAAGCATTACCTGAAGCTAAGAGAGTGCCACCAAGGCTTCTGGGTAATTAATTGGCTGACAGTTGGCAAAGAGGTGAAGGTCAAGTTGGGAAAGGGAAACCATATTGCTTATAAAGATTATTGCAAGTTGACACAACCTATATTGCCAGAGTCTGTTGTAGAAGGAAAGAAGTGTGTCCAAAAGGCAAACTTGGGTTGTTGTTAAGGTGTCAGACAGACAAAAGAGGCAAAGAGGCTTCCCCTTTTGAAAAGAGATATTCAGAGGAAGAGTGCCTTGCCTGTTTGACAGTGTTTGCAGTCCCTTAGAGTGAATCTTGTCAAACTCTGTCTTGAAATACAAAATACTGAAGCTTTGGTGGTATATCTAGTTGTCAGTAGATGCAAGACTTCAGTATGCCAAATGAAGTGGAATTCTATGAGGCAAAGGACTTTGCTACCTATGTGGATTTCCTTATATTCTTTTGGTGAACATTGAAGCTGATTACACCTTAAATCCTGGGGAAGGGAGTTCACCCAGGTTGCTAAATGATTATCAGGACACTGTGGATATCTTTGTTGATGTTAATTGAATTGCCGTGTATTATCTTTTGTATTTAATGTTTATTACGAGGGCCAGAAATCCTGTGTTAAGGTGTTTCCCTTTAGCTTTGTTAGGTAGGGAAATTATCAGAATAGGGATAGTGAGGCATTTTGATATAATGTATAACTTAATAAAATGGCATGTTTTGAACAATCATCAAACAACTGTACGCTTTGCATTGCTGACCCCTCACACCACATTGCTGCCGAGATTATTTTTGGTCCGTAGCATGGGGTCCTCCACCCTCTTCCGGATCTCTTCCGCAGTGCACCTCTCCACACCACAGACATGAATCTGATCTGTGAACTCCTGCTACATCCTCCACCGGTGGGTCACAGGAAGGGTACTGCTAGCCCAAGTGTACAAGTGTACATATACAGAGGTATGCGCATAGGCCTCTTCCTCTGAGCTTCACACTGCTGCCTCTTGCATGTATGGGAGACACCTGTTGTTCTGTGTAACTCCTGCCTTATGCCATACCTTGCCTCCTCCTGTCCTATATTCCCTCCAAACCTCAACATCCCCTGCTGTGTAGTAGTGTGTCACTGGCTGCTGACCACTATCACAGCATTGGAGTGCCTTTTTTCCCCTCCTAGCCTGTTCTCCTGTGGCTCACCTATCAGGCTCTAATACCACCTCAACTTCCATATTAGGACTTCCATACTAAGGACCACCAACACAGCTCCACAGCATGCATCATCAGGGCCCAGCTACACCCCACCATCATCTAAGGGAGCCATGTCTATGTCTAGATGTCTAGAACATTGACCAGAACCCCCAAGGTGAGGCTGAGAGATGTCAACTTTACTACAGCAGAAGTTGGCATCCTGGTTGAGCAGGTCCTGGCCCATTATGATGCTCTCTTTGATCCGCAGATGCATCTTGGGACGTGCAGGGATCAGAAGATCTGGGTGAACATCATGGCTGCCATCAACATGGAGGGGGTGGTAGTCCTTACGGTGGACCATGCCAAGAAGCACAGGGATGACCTAACGATCTGGAGCCAGGTGAAGCCGGCCCTCGAGGCAGTTGCTTCCGTGTAGGTGCACTGTGCTGGTCACCATCATCCATACTCAGGTCCTTGACCTGCAGGCAGAGATCTAAGCTGCTGGTGAGTGCTCACAGGGTGAACTTTTCCACAGAGTTTGTGTGTCCTGCATCTTTATGCATGATTTGAGCAAGTCAGTTCATCTCATGGCATGTGTGTTGCACAATTCTAAACTGGCATGCAGCTTTATGCCGACACTGGGAGTATGTGATGGCATACATCTGTGAAGTGTATATGTGTAGGGATGAGCTCTGTCAGTCCTTGGTGGCAAAGTATACTCATGTGCATGCAATATGAGATGCTGGCAGCAAGGCCTCAGACAGGAACAGTTGCCAGTTGCAGATGTTGCAGCATTGTCCGGTACATCCATGCATACCTTCTCTATGGGTTGTGTAAGGTGGCAGAAGTTGACGCGGGACACAAAGGTGGCATGCTTGTTGGCAAAAACTTTTATTTAACAGAAAAATAAGGAAGAACCCTATCTGTCCCTATAACTAAGAAGAGTTTCCCTGCCTCAAATAAAAATAAAGGATGATGTCATGAATGTAAGTCAAAAACAAATAGTCCATTGTCCTGTATTCCAAACCTATCTCCGTCCCTCACACTAAATGAAAAACTGGAGAATGGGTTACACCCTGATTCCAGAAGGATGGCTCCCTCCTTCTGGATGGTACTTTAGGCAATTTGTAAGTGGTGGGGGAATATCTTCCTTCCCCTGACCTTCATAAGGCTTTTCTGTATAGTTCCACATAAAGGGGGAGGGGCGTCTCACTTGCCCAGGCCTTCTCAGATGTTTCCTTACAGTCAACTAAGGGGGGAAAATGTCCCTCTTCCCTAGGCCTTCTCAGGTGTTTTTTCAATAGTTCCAATGATGTCTAGATTTTTACCAGAGGATATATCTTTCCTCCTCTGATTTTCTATTGACCTTTGCCAATCGATATATCATTCTTCCCCTGGTAATCGATTGACTTTTACCGAAGGATAGTTCTCTTTTCCCCTGGTCTTCTCTTCTCATTATGTGGGTCCCAGACCCTTTTTCTCAGTTGCATAATGTCTTTTAATCAGGCCTGGTTCCCTAACCTGCCAGGCTTTGTCTTGCATATACAATTCTCCAATTCTCTCATTATACAGGTCCCAGACCCTTCCCTCTATTCTGTTTTTTTGGGGTGCTCTCTCACCCAGTATGTCTCTGTTTTGTTTCTCTGCTCGGTGCCACTGGGGTGAGGAGGATGGCCCCTCACTTTCTCCCCATCACAGCCTAGTGGTTCCCAGCACCTTCCCAGCCCCCCTGTGTGTACATTCTAGCTTGGTCTGTGAGGGTTCTGGTGCTAGGCAACACAGGGAAGCTTCTCTGGCTTTCCTGTGGCTCTTACGGTCATGTCTCGTGGTTGGTTATTGGCTTTTGGCGGCTCCAACACACTGGTTTTTCCCCACACATAAGTTCTCCCCTGGACGACTCGGTTGACTTCCTTCCTGGCACCGGATGTCTCCTTCCCATCCTTCAGGTGAGTTTAGGCTTTCATCCACCTTTTCGGACACCAACTTTGCTCTGCTGGCGTCTGGATCTGCAACACATCCTCTCTGCGCTGCCTCACTTTCCAGCTTGATTCTCCTTTGGGGCAGGACTGACCCTGAGGAAAGTCCTTCATCAGATTTTATGGTAGGTTGGCTCTTGAATCCTGAATAGCTAGTAGGTTTGCCTTGGTTCTGCGCAGGGCTCTTCACTGCCCTACTCTTCTTCTTGTCAGTAGTCGTGGAGCCATCTACTACCATACTTTCTGATCTCTTCCTTGTCACAGTACTGTCTATCTTATAGACAGGGCTACACTGCATGATATAACTACCAGCAGAAAGAGGAGACATAGAGGATGGGGGTGTTTGGGCCATATCTGTGGTGTGTAGTGGATAATGTAGGGCATATGGTGGTTGACATACTGCTTTCTCCCTTGATAGTCCTCCCTTCTCCCACAGAGGGGGCCACCTCCCATGGGATCCAATGAGTACCACCCCCAGGGGGACTATCGGGTAGTAGCGTCGAAACATGTGTATGGATGTGTGGTAATGGCAATTTAGTGCATTTGACTATCTGGGACTAAACTCTGATCCGTCAGACCACTGAATGTGGGGCCATACATGTGTTGTCATCATGGCATTGTTTGGGGTTGTGAGGGATCGCATTGCTGCTTGATATTTGTTACATGCTTTCATGTTGGACTGTCAGGGGTGCATGTTGCTAGATGCGGCAGGATGGAGATGTGCCTATGGTGCTAAGGACTCATGTGGGCACGTGCCATTTCCATGCCCCTGCCTACAGGATTCACTTGGGTATTGTGATGTGAAATGAGTTGTTGCCAGATCTACCTGCGTTCCTGGAGACTATACAAATGCTATGCCTTCTACTGAAGCACCCCTGCCATTGTAACACTTTTCCACTCATTTTAAGCATATTTTCCTGGCTTGCCTATAAGGCTCCCAATATCTGGGGTGATTCATAAACACCCTATTTCGGCCCTATGGTGATCATACAACACTACATTGGTTTTAGGGTGTGGGCTGTTGGCAGCAGTTCTTTATTTGTATTGCCATTAGTGGTGCAAGACAATATACTGCATTGATAGCCCAATGTTCCTTTTTGGTAGCCATTGAGAAATTAACTCCTCCTTTTATCATTTTGTTTTTGGGACTTCCTTTGTTCAGGCCAACCACGAGCCCAGTAAGGTTGCCTCCATACTAGTTTTTACTAGTTTAGATCAGTCTCTATTCCTAAACTGGCCATATCACATCCTGTGGTGGTGGTCTGGGTTCAGTGACAGATGGTCTGGTATCCAGATTCTTTCTCTGTATCCCTCTATTGTGATTGGTGTGCTGATTTTGGACTGTGAACAGTGATATTTAGGGGTACCCCATACCTCCGCTCAGTTCTGCTATTGGAGTTTGGTCCTTAATTTGCTGACCCTGAGTCCTTGGCTGATCTCCAATTTGGATTTGTTGACTTCTGCATATCTATTCTGGGCCTCCTCTGGCCTCCTACTAATCCGGCTCTGCCACCGGACGATGCAGAAATCTTGGACAAATCATCCTATCTCAATGTTTATTACTATAGTCTCTTCTGTGCACTTAATGTGCCTACTCAAATTTCGGTGGCTTTGCTTAGCATTTTGCCTGCTCTTTCTTTTCATGTAGGGCTTTTGATAGGAAGTGGTTGTAGAAAGAAGGGAGCTGACCAAATGTCTCAGGGCTTTAGTTAGGATAGCTCAGGGGCAACATGCTCGCCTTTGAAGCAAGATGACACGGAGCAACACTGGCTCGAACCCTTGGTCCACGCTTAGAAAACTGTGGTTCGTAAGCACGTTATAAATAACCAATCATATCATATCATTTTTAGGTCTGCTTATTTGACAAAAAATTTTGCTTTTTTATGTACAAGTTCAAATGTTCTTCTGCACATCATGAATAACAATCCGTAGGTTTGTTTGTTGGATGTATTTAAAGCTTCAAAATATTGTACTAAACCCAGTTGAGATTTTATAGGCTCACATCAATTAATATACTGGTACTTGTATACTTCCCTTAAGGATGGAGAAAATGAAGCTAGAATCATTCTCCTTTTGCATTTTTGCATGTTTCTGTAAAGGCTTTTAAAAATATTGTCATGTTGGATTATTATATGATTTGTGTACTTTTTGAATCAGGCCTACAAAACAGGGCATCATTTTAGTACATGGAAGTAAAACATTCCCAAATAATTGCACCTTTCAGAAATACAGGACCTGGGAAAGTGCAGAAATTGAAAACACTTTCAATAGATTACAGCAAAGCCTTTGATCTCGTCTCCAGAATACTCCTCTGGGAAAAATTGGAGAAATAGGGAATAGATCCACAGCTGCTATATCTTATTCAATCTCTTTACACAAATACGTTGGTAACTGTTCAATTAAGTGCTTCTGGTGAACTTGCTGGGTACAGGCAAACAAAACACGGCCTCAAACAAGGCTGCCTTCCAGGACCCATGCTCTACAATCTTTACGCAGCTGATCTGGAGAAACATATCAATGCTGCCAGAAATGTTCCACCTAAAATTAATGACAGGCTAGTCTCTTGGCTGGCCTATGCAGATGGACACGATACTAATAGACAGAACTACGATAGGTCTTCAACAGTCTATCGCAGCGCTCCTTAGCTATTTATGAGTATAAACATCTCAAAGACCAAAGTAATCTCGTTTGGTCATACAAATACAACAACAATTCATTTTGTCAATGAATGGTACTCGCCTTCAATCGACTAAGGAATATGTATATATGGGCCTTTCAATCTGTGACACACCGACTATCCCTTACTTTGGGGAGGCCATTGTCCCAAACATTTGGAGGAAATGGACCGTTATTAAACATTATATAGCCATGAAAGGGAAGCACAACATTGTGGCCATGTTGGAGATCTATGGGGTCAGTATCGCACCACACACACTATGTGGGCTATCTGTGCTCGACCATAAATATGTTCAATGGTTGAGGAACATAGAGGGACAAATATTGCGCTCCATTGTAAATTTGTCAAACTCTGTTCCGGTAGCAGTGTTGAGACTGGAATACGGCCTAGTCTCACCAGATGCGCTATGGCTAGTCCAAAGAACTTTGCTTTAGCGGAAGATCTTTTTTTTTAAAAAAAACAGTATTTTATTGGTTTTACAATTGTTAAACAAGTGCCACCATTCACTGGTTCACATTACTAAGTCAATGGATTATATCACTGAAATAGATGCCTCCCAAACAAAGCTCTCATTTTATCCTTTCCCCTCCATGTAGTATCCATGAAAAACAACCTGAACTTTCATTGGTTAAATGTCTCTTGGCAACCCAGATTGTCCATTGCCTACATCAAGTCAGTATCATTCTGTGCTGGCAGCAGTACATATTTTCCTAAATGATTACGCCCCCTCCTTGCCACATAACACATTGCTCAATGTTATCAATGAAAGTACAACCCAATACTTATTTAATCATTGCAAGGAAGCTATCTTCCTGGTCTGTTTTGATACTTTGTTCCTGATTGCCACCCCGGCTGAGTCTGAAGTATAAGCATCTCATACGACTTTTAGTATTCCCTTTTGGTACCCTTTAATTTACCTCTGCCCCACTTGGTTTTGCATCGCCTTGTACTCAGCATAATATTCTAAAAAGGGAGGAGAAACCATTTCACTGTGGGAGTGGGATTCTAAGAAGGCTGCTGTCATACTCTCCATCTGGTATATAGTGTGCGCTTTCATGAGCCACTCTCCTTTCGTTGGCAGCGTTTCGCTTTTCCATTTAACAGTTAGACATACTCTAGCTGCCAACAAGTTTCTGTGCATGTGTGAAAGTATGGTATATGTTCCTTCAGCCCTCGACTGTATCCCAAACAAAACCAATAATGGGGACAGTTACCTGTGAACACTGTTGATGGACTGTACCCAACCCAAGGTCTCTTTCCAGTAGGTCTGTACACTTACACAGCTCCACCACTGATACCAATGATCGCTCACCTCCCTGCACCCCCTCCAACAGTACGGCGTGACCCCAGGAACATTTTCGACAATCGCTGTGGTGTTAGATGCCATCTCATCAACAACCACCTATTGTGCACCTTATATTGCATAGATATAGATATATTCCTACTGCTTTATATGTCCACATGTCTAACTGGTTTTGCAACTCTAGCTCTTCCTCCCACTTTGCTTGGGTGCTTGGTTTCGTCAGGTGTCCCCTGGAGAGCAGTGCATTATATAGTCGAGTTATCAACCCTCTTGTGCCATGTCATTCACTTAAAGCGCGTTCAAACATTGTGAGTCGCCTTCGAAGAGAGTCCCCCCAGCCTGGATCTCGCAATACACTTCTCAGTTGCAAATAGTGGAGGGGTGCTATCACGGTGCCCTGCTGTAGTGCCTCTAATTCCTCCTTTGATGTATAAGTACCATCCCTCCACATTTGTCCTGCCCTCACTAAATCTGCTTCACATTGAGGTTGGAAGAAGTGTACATCTACTAACGCTCCCTTGTGGGAGGAGCCCATATACAACTAAGTAGGATAGGCAGAATGTGACTCCATCCATGGTTCGCACAGGGCGCCAGAGGGACCATAGTACCGCTAAGACTGGGTGTTCAGAGATCCTATGCAGCATAGTTCGATATGGGACCCACAACCATTCGCCCAAGTTTACAGGTGTGAATAATTATTTTTCCATACTGACCCATTGTTTCTCTACATTTTCCCACAAATGATCTGCTAGGATGCGAAATTGGGAAGCTCTGTAATTATCAAAGAGATCAGGAAAACCCATGACCCCCTTATCTCTTGCCGTGATTAAGGTTGTATACGATATACGAGGCTTCGAATCGGCCCACAAATATGCTAGAAGGGTTCGCTTAACCTATGCTGGAATAGATCCAGGATAATTACTGGGAGATTCTGAAAGAGGAATAAGAATCTGGGGAGTATATTCATCTTAATTGAGGTAAACCTGGCTGTCCATGAGAACACCATTTTGGACCATTTTGGGCCATCTCTCTAGGTCAGATTTTATGTTCTTCCACAAAGGTATAACATTTGCATTGAACAGCTCTGCTACATTTTTGGTGAGCACTACCCCTAGGTATTTCAATTCTTCAGTGTGTTGCTGAAATCCCTATACGTTAACCAAATTCATTGGGAGGGCTGAGACCGTTTGGAGTGGCAGAGCCACAGTTTTATTCAGATTCACCTGAAACCGTGACAGTGTCCCATATTCCTCCAGCATAGCAAAAAGGGCAGGTATTGACTCTAATGGTTGGGTGATATAGGCTAAAATATCATCAGCAAATAACACCAACTTGTACTCTCTCCCTCCGCTTATTACCCCGTGTATCTGAGCATTAATTCTGATAGCCTGAGCTAACGGCTCTGCCGCCAAGGCATATAACAGGGGTGACAAAGGACAGCCTAGTCGGGTGCCTCGCGTTAGGTTAAAGGACTCCAATGCGACACCATTAACTACAACTTTAACTCTAGCGTTCTTGTATAATGCTGATGCTCCTGTCACCCAGTGTTGATCTAGACCCGCCCACCTCATAACCCTGTGCGAATGCCTTTTTGGCATCAACAGACATGAACGTGGGGCATTCTTCTCTTTCATCTATGGCAGCGATAAGGTCAAGTGCTTTGCGGACATTGTCCGCCCACTGTCTGCCCCTTACATAACCTACTTGGTCAGTATGGACTAATTGTGGGAGGATTTGGGCCAAGTGATTGGCGAGAATGCTCGCATAGATTTCCGCATCAACGTTTATGAGCGATATTGTGCGGTATGATATTGTGCTCTACCTTCTTTCGGTATTACTATGATATGGGACTAAGGGAATGACTGAGGGGCATGGCTGGTTTTGAGGTAACAGCACCAGTAATACTGGCTATTTTTTGCCATTAGGGTGTCGGAATAGATTTCTGCATCAACATTTATGATTGATATTGGGTGGTATGACATGCATTCTGTAGCGTCTTTATCTTCTTTCGGTATTACTATGATACGAGACTCAGTGAATGACTGAGGGGCTTGGCTGGTTTGGCAGTACTGGTACTGGTAATATTGGCTATTTTTTGCCAGTTGGGTGTCAGAGTAGGGTGTCAGAATTATCTCCAGTTCTTAGCTGCAGGTAATTCCTCCACCCCACGGCAAGCCTGTACTTTGCGATACCGCCACGTTAATTGCGCACCAGCAAAGTCATAATGAGTCCCAATGTCTCTCCACTCAACATCTCAATGTTTCTAAATTGTATTTATTACCCTAAAATACAAAAGGTTTTGCAAAATCCTCCAGACAGACATATAGTTGCAGTAACTAATAGGATTATACAATCCCTAAGGATATATGTTAACTATTTTTTTTAACTGATTGGACAAAATACCAGTAATGACATAGAACCAACCACACATTTTCTAAACATCTTTAAAGGAATCACCCCTGAGACTAATGATCTATTCTTCGTAATTGATGTGAACAGTTTGTACAACAGTATCACCCATGTCTTAGGTTTAAAGGCTGTTGAGTGGTTGCTTCTTCAGGAAGGGCCTGTAGGTACCTCTAAGGACTTAATTCTGACTCTTTTGGCATTTACCTCACAAAACACATACCTCACTTACAACAATAAACATTATCACCAGATCACAGGTACCTTAATGGTGGGTAATCACCCGCCTATGCTAACTCCTTTATGTTTAAGTTTGAGACTGACCATATTTTGAAACATACCATTTGACAGAAATACCTTAATTTCTGGGGTCGATACATCAACAACCTTTTTTGGAGCGAGAAAGCATTATGACTTCCACCACTACATGCAGCACACAAGATATGGTATTTCTTTCTAAATATTTGATCTAAAGTAACAAAATCAGAAATATCCTTAGGCATTGGAATGTTATTTCTACTGATTCTAGACTTACTTAATATTTTGTTTCTCCACTAGTATTCTCCTATCAACATAGCAATCATTTAAGAAATCTATTGGTAGATACAGGTAGAAAAATGGGACCATGTATTTGTCCAAGTAAGAGGGTGGGCAATTTCCATTGTTTACATTGTATCGATTGTAACAGTGTCACAAAAGGGAACACTGTGTATTATCCCAGGTTCAGGTAGAAAATATTTTTTAAACACTTTGCTACATGTGACACCTCACATATTGTATACTGCATTAGGTGCACCTGTGGTATTTCCTAAGTTGGGTAGTCCAAATGATCTGCTAAGGTACGGCGCAAAGAACTTTGTTCAAACATCAGAATCGGCAACATGAATTCTGCTGTGATCCGACACATCCTGGAACAACGCCATCAGCTATCCCAAATAAAGTTTCAAATACTGGAAGTCATAACACCGAAAACCCCAGGAGGACATTCATAGACTGCTTTACTGTAGAGAAGCATACTGGATTAAACAATTGGACTCCATGGCCCCACAGGTGCAATCTTGCCTGTTTTAGTAATTTGTCTTTCCATATTTTCCTGTTCCCCTATACTGAGATTACCTGTACCCCCTTGTACATGTATTCTGAGTTGTTGCTTTTTTGTTGCATTTCTATTCATGAGTTAATTACGAAAATTAAAGTTTGTCTTCTTCCATTTTGCACTGCATGACAGGCTTTCTTTTTTCTCATGAGTTCAACAGTTATGGTTTCAAGTTTTTTCTGCTTCTTTATCAGTATCTGGCATCAGATTGTTTGTCTTTCTGCCTTATTTTAATTTGTATTATTTGTTTTTCATTAATTTCGTTTTTTCATTTAGTATTATCACCTTTGTGCTCTGTGGGTCTTTTTTTAATTTAATTTTCATTTTTTCTCCCCTTTCCTATGTTGACTGCCTCTTAGCATGGTTTTTGCCATATTCTTGTTTGATATTTTTTGCTTTTTGCTTTTTGTTTAGTATCAGTTGCTTCCCCTTGTGCTACTATTTGCATTGTTTCAGCTTCTGTAAAGTCTTTATGTGTCATTACGCGGTTTCAAATGACGTTATCACGTGGTGCGCATTCAATATTTGTAATGGTGGCCAAATTGTGATCATTCTTTGCTGCATATCTGCGCTGGATGAGCCTTCAACTATCTACCCAGGAGATATTTCAATGGTGTTAAGCTACCTCTATTTTTTAACCTTTCACAGGTTTTTTTGACTGCCACTTTTCTTACTTCTGCTTTAACTTCCCTCCATTTTTTATTTTATCCAGCGTCCAATATGAGGATGATCCTCTTTATTTTTAACTGCACATGTACCACTTGAGCTATTCCTTTGCCCTTTATTCTCTTTCTGGCTCTATTCTCTTGCCTTTTGGTAATTATTGAAAATTGGCTTAGTGTATTGGCACACAGAGAAGGAGTTGTAAAAGGCTGAATACACCTGATCACCAACAAGCGGGGAGAGGCCCCTTTTTTGGTACATTTTTGTCCCTTTGTTGCTCACAGATTGTATGTCTAGACCGGAGGCAAGCATTATGCTTCAATTCATATTTATTCCTGTCTCAGTTTCAACAAAATCAAACATTTCCAACTTCAAAATATTTTTTTCTTTTAAAAAACTACATTTCCCTTTAAACCAAGTCCTTTCTGTAGTCCATTTTGTGCCCTGCCATGTGACCATAGTCCTTCCTTCCTTCTCTTTTTTTCCTGCTCTATAAGTACTATATCTTCTTAGCTTAGAAGTGCGCTAATAGAAATGTTGTTTTGACCATATATCTGAACTAGCGCACGCAGCATGAGTCACAGAGTAACGCTAGGGAGCTGGGTCCACGGATCGTTGGAGCACAACTTTTGTATAGGTAGGTTTAAAAATGTTTCACATACAAAAAGCAGGGCAGAGCAGGCATGGCCCTGTGCTGCACTATTGGCATGTCCGGGGGCCCGCCAGCCTCCACATGAGGAAAGGAGCAACGCCCCCCCCCCCCAAGTGGGAGGCAGAGCCTAAGATGCGCAGTGGCCCGCTCCCTTGGGGGGCAGAGCGGCAAGTCACAGTGGCCGCCAATGAGCGTGAAAGAGCCCAATAAACAATGACCGGGGTCATTGGCAGAGCGAAGGAGCGCGGCAGCCCCCACCCTTGGAGAGGCAGAGCCGCCTCCTCATCGCTCGTCGCAGAACAGTTTCGGAGGGACGAAAAGTTTGAGAATATAACAAGCTAATCCCCAGAGTGATTGTGATCAAAGCAGACCGAATCCACAAATGTCAAAGTATTAATAGAACTCCCCCAAGGCAGGGATAGGTCGCACATTTTACAGCAAGTCGGAATCCGACAGTCGACATGCGGCGCAGACCGCACACCGTTCCAGCAGCAAAGCTGCATTACAGACGCTCACAAAGCGAGGACAGAGCTCCTAATAACAGAGCCAGACAGGTGCTAGCCAGGCAGTCAGACCACAGCGCAGTAGTGGACGTGCCACACAACCTGAGCTCAGGTAATAAGGCACAAGCACCCACAGGAGCAATGTCGTAATTTGAGTAGAGCGAGGAAGAACAGGCAGAAGACCTGGCCCACAACTTCAGGGAGGTGCTAGGTAACTCGCTAGTGGAAGCAGTGGCACAGGGGGTGAGACCCCTACAAGAAAGGCTGGCTACAATTGAGACCTTTTTAAGCTAGAAGCACATGAGCACTGAGAAAACAGAAAGCACGTCCACAAAGGCCCCACCAGAGGGCCCACAGGGGTGTACTGAGACTCCGGGTGAACCTTGCAGAGCAGACAAAGAGGCCCCAGAGGCTACCAACGCTTTCAAAAAGCTTAGAGACGCATTCATGCGCAGGTCGGTGGTGCCAAGCCTCACGACCCCTGACCCAGGGGAAGACAAAATGGGAAACGAGGGGCTAGACTCAGAAGAAGAGTCACCAGAGACCCCACGCTCTTCCCAGGAGGAAGAGAACAGAATGGAGGAAGGTGACCTACAACCCCTGCAAGGAAGAAATTAAGAATAGAAAATAACATAGAAGATAGCGAAGAAATATCAGATATGTTCGAATCAGAGATCATTAGAAACCCAGATCTTCAGACTGGCAACCATCACCAGGGGTGGCCAAATATATGACTCGGAGAGTGCGCAAGGTGCTAGAAAAAGAAGCGAGGCAACGTGTGAGAGTGGAATGCCCAAGGCCAGAGTTGCCTGGAAAGGTGGCAGAGGCGCCTGAGCTAGATCCCAAAATGCTTGCCTTTGTATCTAAGACATCCAGAGACCCCCAGAAAGGAATAGACAGGTCCTGGAGGAGCTGTCAGGAGAAGGTCCTTGACCTCGCAGGGCCTCGGACCTAGCCGAGCAATCCCGAGACACAGGGTAAGAAGTAGACCCAGATATATTGGCAAACTGAGCGCAGAGAGCAGTATGCTTCTTAGGCATCGCGAACTGAGAGCGGAGAAGAGGGCTCTTGTTGAAAATAGATTCCAAGCTAGGGGATCTAGCCTCATATGAAGCAGGCGAGGCAGCCAAGGGTCTCCTATTCCACGAGAGTTTCAGAAAAGAAATGGGGAGATTTGTAGGAACATACACCTCACTGGAGAAGACCCAAGCATCCATTAGGAAAATATTTCCAAGCAGAGTTTTCACCGGGAACCGGTCGCTATCAAGGTCGAGCGGCCAGTTGCGATGAATGCACGAGAAGACCTCAGACTAACAGGGCCCACTACTGGGACAATAAACAACATGACACTTTATTTCCCACGAGAGGCCGATTCCCGAGACGACGCAGAGGAAGGGGACCGGGAAGAGGACAGAACTTCCCCACAAGTGAGGCACAATACATATCCACCAGTAACCGGGAGAACGCAGCAATGTTGGCAAAACTGGCATGCACTTTCCAGCGATGCCTGGGTGCTGCAGACAGCCAAAGGGCTGCAGCTAGAATTCATGCAAGAACCTCACCATAGGCAAATTCCCCCACCGATACACATGGCCTAAGCAGAGAGATTAAGCCTACACAGCGAACATCAACGTCTAGCGCAGACGAGAGCTATCGAGCCTTGCACCCCGCCACCAAGATTCATAAGCAATATGTTCCTGGTTCACAGGAAAGAAAAAGTAAGGCCTGTGATAAACTTAAAAAATCTGAACAGCCGAGTGGCATACCACCACTTCAAGATGGAGGGGATCCACCAGCTGCGAGATACACTAAGGCAAGGCGACTGGCTCACAAGGATCGACCTAAAAGACGCATATGTCACAATACCAGTGCAGGAGCAATACTGACCCTTTCTAGCATTCTCCTGGGACGAACGATGTTAGCAATTCACGACAATGTCTTTTGGTCTAGCGTCAGTGGCAAGGGCCTTCACAAAGCTCATGAGACCGATATCGGCAGTGATCAGGGAGAAATGGATCTGTATGATTATCTACCTAGATGACATTCTGCTGCTGGCAAGCTGCAGAGAGACGCTACAATATGGGTGAACAAGCTCCTCTCGTCCCTACGATTACTAGTGAATCTGGAGAAATCAGACACAACCCCGATGAGGAGAATAGACTCCCTCGGTTTCATTGTAGACACCAAGGCAGCAACGTTGGAACTACCAGCCAGGAAAGGGAGACATCAAGAGAGAGATCAGGAGCTGCCTAGACAAGAACATAGTATCGCTGAGGATGCTAGCGAGAGTAGTGGGTCTATTAGCTGCCTCGATATCGTGCCCTACAAAGACTAAAAATAAGGCACCTGCGGCAAAGACTAAAATATCATCAGGCAGTGCCTCTAGATTCCGAATCCAGAACGGAACTGAAATGGTGGTTGCAGAATATGGACACCTGGAATGGGAAAGCCATGTTCGGAGACCCGCCCAACCTGATAATAGTCAGATGCCAGCAGAGCCGGCTGCGGAGACTGCTGCGGGAATTGGAAACAGGAGGAAGATGGAGCTCGGAGGAGCTATGTCTACACATAAACTGTCTACAGCTGCTGGCGGGATCCTTTGTGATCAAAGCCTTCATGAAGGACAAGGTGAACTCATGTATTCTGCTGAAGATGGACAACATCTTAGTGGTCAGATATATCAACCACCTAGGAGGAACAAAGTACAGACCTCAGTGAGGGCAGAGTATCTTCAGGGAACGCTCACCGTAATACCTGAAACTCCAGACACTTTTCAGATTCCAGCAACTGGAAGCTAGATGTAGGAGTATTTCAGTGGATAGAACAATTGTGAGGTCCTTTCCGCACAGACCTATTTTCATCCAGGTTGAACGCACAGAAAAGCAGATACTTCAGCTGGAGGTTAGATCCGACAGCAGGAGGAGTAGACGCCTTCCTCCAAGACTGACGTAGAAACCTGCACTATGGCTTTCCCCTATTCATAATGATGAGCAGAGTACTTGCGAAGGCTTGCAGGGAAGTAGCGAGACTGATCCTTGTGGCTCCGTTATGGAAATCAGAGGTATGGTTCCCGACGCTGATGGAGTTACTGATGGATCATCTGAGAATCCTACTGGCAGGAAAACACCTACTCACGGACCCAGCTGGGTCATTTCATCCTCTGAGAGTGAAAGGGACTCTCCCACTAATGGTGTGCAAAATAGCCGGAGACGCTGGGCCCTGCCAGGCATTACGGCGTGAGCTGCATGACTCATTTCAGACTCGTGGGTTCCATCCACTCGACTGAGCTACGACGCAGCTCGGAGTAGATGGTCACGGTGGAGCAAAAGGAGAAATCTTCATCCTGTTTCTGCTCCTATAGTGGCAGTCCTGAATTTCCTTGCAGAGCTGCTTCAGGACGGAAAAGCTTAAGGGTGTACAGGTCCGCCATCGCAGCGGGACACTTGCCAATCGACGGGATTCCCGTGGGAGAGAATGCAGCAGTGATAAGGCTCATCAAGGGAGTCCGGTTCAGTAAACCTCCAGAACCAAAGTACAGACAGTTATGGGACGTGACAGTGGTACTGGGACTTCTTGCCAGTTGGCCGACGAACAAGTATCTGTCCCTCAAGCACTTGTCAGGGAAGCTAGCCATGATATTATGCCTAGTGTCGTGCAGAAGAGTAGCAGACGTTAAAGCACTAGACGTGAACAGAAAAACGTATGGACCCGAAGGGGTTACCTTTACACTAGTAAGGAGGACAAAGACTTGTTCCTCATTGATATCTTACCCCTACTTGCACGACCACCCCAAGTGGAGCGTGGCAGCATACATAAGAGAGTACGAAGGTAGAACAGCAGAAATGTGAGCAGTAGGAACCACACAATTGTTATAAGCGCCTAGGAAACCACATAAAGCAGTAATGACATCTGCAATAGCCAGATGGGTGCGCTAAGTGATGCAGTTAGCAGGAGTAGACCGGTCTAAGTTTGGAGGGCATTCCGTGAGAGGAGCAATGGCCTCAGAAGCACTAGCACATGGTGCCAAGCTGCAAGACATTCTACAAGCGGCCGACTGGGCCAGCGACAGTATATTAAGAACTTTTTACTTTAAGCCTATGCAATTAGTGGCAGCGACAGTGATGAGAAGCTTTGAACAAGCATAATGCTTGCCTCCGGTCTTGATTTAGAGTGAATATTACTCCTACTAATAGCGCAGGGAGGTTTGATTCTATTAAAGACAAGGAGGCGAGCATTACTTTCCCACCCAAGATACACGGGGGAGAAGATATGTTCCTAAATGTGTACTAACTACTGATTCCAATGTGGAACAGGGTAGTGTATCCGCCTCCCTAACGCATTCTTTGTATCTTTATAGGAGATGACCAGAAGAGCAATTGAGCGGGCTAGCGAGAGTGCAGGTTAAAGAGATCGACAAGATCGGCCGAACGCAAACTGAGAGAGAGCAGAGCAGCCCAGCGGGAAGTGACAAGACTCCATAGTTCTACAAGTTGAGAGTTCAGTTTTGAAGTTAGAGTGCAGTTCAGAGCATTCAAAGAATAGGAGGAAGGAAGGAACAGGAAGGACTATGATCACATGGCAGGGCACAAAATGGACCACAGAAAGGACTTGGCTTAAAGGAAAATGTAGTTCTTAAAAAGAAAAAAGAATTTGAAGTTAGAAATGTTTGATTCAGTTGAAATTGGTGGAGACAGGAATAAATACGAAGTGAAGCATAATGCTCGCCTCCTTGTCTTTTATAGAATCAAGACTCCCTGCACTATTAGCCGGGGTAATCTTCATTATATCTAGCATGAAGGACAGGCATGCTTTTGACTGTCCTATTGTATGCACTCAGTTTTCACAGATTTGCCACTTTGAGGGATCACTATTGTAGTTCATTTATGTTTCTATTTATTGCAGATTGACCTTGGTGATGCCCTGAAATGCATTAGCCCTCTGTTCAACTCTGTGCCTTTCTACTTGTATAACATTGCTGACTAAATGCATTTTTTCTACTGTGCACCCTGAGATTTATTTGAAATTGGCTTTTATTGGGTTACTCTATTTCAGTGTTTAACTTGCATAGTCTTTTGTTTGGCCTCATTAGTGATTTATATTTAGATTTCTAAATTAAATCATCAATGAGCTCCTAGCACCCAAAGCTAATTGGCTATGGTCTTCATTTCAGAAATGATGATCGCCATTGATCTGTATCTTCCACTTGACTGAGGAGGCAGTTCTGACATTCTACGCCTGTGATATTTTATTAGTAAAAAAACTCCTTTCAAAATGTGACATATTCTTTGACTGAAATCTCCTTCGACTCTCTTCCTGTCACTCTGTAATCCTATCTACAAGTCACTT
Source organism: Ambystoma mexicanum (assembly GCF_040938575.1). Taxonomy (NCBI): domain Eukaryota; kingdom Metazoa; phylum Chordata; class Amphibia; order Caudata; family Ambystomatidae; genus Ambystoma; species Ambystoma mexicanum. The sequence goes on along the minus strand of NC_090932.1, from coordinate 676,692,329 downwards.
GGGCTTATTACAAGTTTTCCGGTATATGGCCAAAGTGCCGGTAGTTCCGGTTACTGGCATGTTTACTGTTCTGGCCAATTACGAGTTGGTGGTAACACCATTGCCGGTATTGCCGGCAATGGTATACTCACCACCGGAAATACCAGTGCCAGTAATAGTGGCAAAGGATTTATTGATTACCCAGCCACCAGTAATACATGCGTTTTTAACCGGTAATACTGGCAAAACCAAGGCGGAGATACCTAAACCTCATAGCAGGTGGTAAATGCACACAGGTGATGGAAATGAGGCCACAGTTGCACCCATTCCACCAAGGTGCACCCAATGCACACAGGAAGAGTACAAAAGGGCCACACCTTCCCCAAACACTTCTCTACACAACCATGCTGCCACACATCACAGTGTACATAGACATGGAGCTGCTCCAGGACAATCTAGAGGTGCAGGGGCATTGGAGAGAAGGAGGAGGATGATGATGCTGGTTGAAAGGAGAAGTCACAAAACGCGTGCAGCCATATCCCCCAAAAGGGTCACACCATGGACCCGCACAGACACACAAATCCTCACTCTGTACCCCCTGAACAGGGAGACGATAACAGAACTTCGCACCCACATCCAGGAGGACACCAAGAACAGGATTGGCATTAGGACAGCCATACTACCGTTGGCCAAGTTGGTGTCGGTCCTGCACCTCTTGACCATGGGCACATTCCAAGACTCAGTGTGCCAACTGCATGGCATTTCGCAGCCTGCCTTCTCCAGAGTGCTGGGTCAGGTGGTGGATGCACTCATGCATGATGTGGGCCAGCACATTGCCCTCCCTAACACACAGGCACAGGTGAATGCCACCAAGGCACGAATGTACGCAATTGCAGGCATGTCCAATGTGGTGGTAGACCTGGATAGTACACATGTGTAGCTGGTGTCTCCCCAGAACTCAGAGGAGATCTACAGGAACTGCAAGCAATTCCATTCACTGAATGTCCAGGTCATCTGTGATGCCGAACTCACCATCACTCACAGCTGTTCCTGGTTCCCAGGATCAACCCATGACACAATGATCCTGGGAACAGTGCAATGCCAGCATATATGGAGGCATACAGAGGGCAACAGACCTGGATATTAGGTGAGTAGATGTTCAATTGCACTTACCTTGCTGTATGAGTGGCATGCAAAAGCGGAGGAATGTTGTGATTACTGTGGGGCACATTTATCCGTCCAGCAGAACTCCCCTACAACAGAATAGCACATGTTCATCAGTACCAGCAGAATGGCTGCGCTGGCTCTCTTGAGCATGGTTGCCTTGCAATAAAACTGCGTTTGCAGTCACCAAAATAATGGCTGCGCTGTCTCACCAGCCACACATTGGGCAAGATGAAACACAGAACACCCCGAGAATTGCTGCCAGTATTTTCTTCAATGGCACCAAAGAAAAGAATTCAAAGGCAGTGCTACTTTGCTGCCAGCTCAAAACGTTTAATTGAAAAAGAAAACATTCTGCCTTTTAAAATAACTGCGCCCTGATGCTCTTTGTCATCTTTTCAACAGTACACAGTTTTGTTCCAGTGAGACCCAGCTATGTCCATCCATATTTAGGTTGTGCTCCAGCAAATGGGGGCATTTCTCATTGAAGGACAGGCTGTGTCAGGCAAGATCTGTGAAATAACAAAGAACTTCACTCCAAGCCGTATGCAAAACATTTACTTTTGCAACAAAATATCACAGATAAACTCTTAACAAAAAACCCTCTCTCTCTCTCTCTCTCTCTCTCTCTCCTAGCTCATGTCAGTTTCAAAGGACATTTTATTTGAACAGAGGCCTGTGCATTAGAAACATGACTGGGGCTTTGGAAAGGTTTAGAAAATGGATGAGAGGAAGGCCGCATTGTAAAGTGACAGCCAAGGAAAATTAACCACGTGTAAAATGGTGCTCTTTACAAACAAAAAAATGTCTGTTTAAAAGTACATTGTTGAATTAAGACTCTGTCCTTGCATAGACATGTGATGGGGGTTTATTTTAAAACATATATAGGATATTTAATTCCAACAGACTTGCAGGTTTATTTTAAATCATATATAGGATATTTAATTCCAACAGACTTGCTTTCCGGTTCAGGAAAGAAACGTAAATAAATACATACATTTGCTGTGAGGCCTGCAGAACAGGTTTTTACAGGCCCTGGCTTCAAAGGATCTTGCTTCCTCTGAACAGGATCTACCTCCCCCCAAGTGGACAGCCCGGGGCATATGAATAGGCAAGGGTGGAGGATCTTGAACCCTCGTCAGACAAAGGGGCAGTGCTCCAGCCTGTGACAATGGATTTCTGAGACACTTAGGTGTGACTTTCTGGTAGCACTTCCCCTCAACTCAAACTAAAGAGCTTCAAAGGCGTATCCATGACAACACTGGGCTGAACTGACCAGAGCCTGACATTTGGCTGTGGCCTGGAAAGGAATGTCCTTATTTGGAAGACAAAGCCAGTCCATTTGGGACAAAAGACTGTTCTTATTTAATAAACTTTAATAATATTATTTCTGCAACCGGAAAACACTCTTTAACAGTTTAAATGTCATTTTATTTTCATCAAAAAAAGACATGGGCCTCATTATGAGTTTGGGGGTAGCCATGCCGTCATTACCAGCATGGCTACCTCCAAATTCGTGTCCGGGTCCTGAAAAAAGGTAATTGCCGGGCTATTTCGACTTTTGCGGGCCTGGTAATTCCCATTTTCGGGACCCAGACCCGGTATGTCCCCATTCCCATTTCAGCCCCCATAGAGCGCAATGGGAATGGGGAGGTTGCTAACAACGGACCGGTTAATGACGGGTCCGTTGTTAGCATCATGGTCTGCTCGCGGGTGCCGATATGCATGTCTGGCCGGACCAGACGTGCATACCGCCACCCGCAAGCCAACTCGTAATGTGGTGGCCCTGTATGAACGGTGCCGGTACCTTACTGGCACCGTTCATACTGTGGCTGCCAGGGTCGTAATGAGGCCCATTGTAGCTTTCCCTAGCATGTAGGGGATGAAAACGGCAGGAAAATGTAATTCATGGGAAAGGTATACATGGTAGAAATTTGAAAATGAATGCAAACATGCTCTATGATAATAGGTACACATACATAAAATTATAAAATTTTAGGTGAAGCGGTTCCCACTAGAAATTGCAAAAGATTATTAGAACGGCTAAATAACATTGTAGAAATTTGGGAGTTGGAATGACAGGTTCAGTGTAGAATCTGGAATCTGCCTATGTGATTTTCAAAAACATCACAACTGTAAAAATGTGCATTTTGTGTCATATCTGATTTTGGCAAATGCAACTGTGGGATGGCCGTGCACATTGTGAAGCACTAATCATAAAACCGATGTCATGTCTCTGAAGTCCAACCGGCAGATAGGAAGGCAGTGACTGCCACCCCTGACCAATCCAGTTGTTAGAGGCATGTCAGGCCAAAGGTCTTGTCCCATAGTAAATCCTGTGATGTCATCCGCCCTATAAAAGTTGGAGGATCAGAAAGACAAGGGACTGATTCTCCTGACTTCCAGCTTCAGCATATCCCGAGATCCAGACATTTAATAATCACCCTGCAAGATTCCAGATTCCACTGCCAGGAAAGCGATAGCTGATTCAGACCCTCCTATCCAGGCAGAACCACCATTCAGAAGCAAACCCCACAAAAATCCCACTAATTCAGGGAGAAAGGGCAAAGGTGGCTGAATCCTCATTGGGATTATCCAGCGCTACCTGCTTGCCCTGCTTCCTGCTTTATCCAGCTGATGCGCCACTGTGCCATGACCAGACCCTTGCCCCGCTGTTCAGATACCCGGTTGGCGGTCCAAAATTCCAAATTCAAGTGCTTATTGTAAGTATCACTGCATCCCATAGCAAAACATAGGATATCCCATTCTGATACTTTGCCTTTGTTCAACATTATAAGTAATCCTGAAAGTATACTAGTAACCTAGAAACTGTTTAAATTATCAGAACCCTCTGTGTATTCTGTTCCTTGATTTCTCTGTGGTAGCGCCATTATTTCCTATCCTTTTAGCCCATTGCATAACTCCTTAGTCATATTTGGAATAAATGTATTAAATTCCCATCTAAAGAGAAACACGGCATGAAGGGGTTACACTTGCAAAGTAACCTGTGTCGCGGGTGGCGTTCCTTTTTTCTAGCCACTAAATTATAGTTGTAATAGCACTTGTCATTTCCTTTCCAAACCGATTTTCCCTTTCCACTGCGTTCACTTTTGAAACCGAATGTCCTTTCCCATTAAGAATCTCCCTCTGCCATTCATTTAGAGTCGCCCTTTCACTTTCTTATTATTCCTGTGATGTGTATCTGTCCCTTAGCATAAAAACCACATTCCAATTTTGTCTGTTGAACCCGTTTTTCAAGCTGTTTTGACATTTCAACCTGTGAAAATAAGTAAGTGCAATTTCTCCACTTATGATTTGCCTGCACTGTGTTTTTCCTTCCCAAGTCGATGTTCTGAACTGTATGCCCGTTGTTAGGACATTGCTTTGTAGTTTGCTAGTGATCTTACATCTCTGATACTGTTATACTCAATTCATGCCTTTTCCATTTAACTGCGCCTATAAAATAAACATTTAGTAATTTCACAGGCCGTTTTGCTCAGTTTTCGGTGGAGCTAAATCTGGTTTTTCCCTATTCATTGGGGGTAAATCGGATTTTAATTCTGATTGTTGCATCTCCTCATCCACACAAATTCTGATTCATAGGGGTTTGAGGGTTCTGAGGGAGTGTTGCAGGGGGAATCATTAACTGATACAATTTAAAATCCACTCAAAAGTTAATTTTGCCTTCTTTCAAGTGTGTAGTGTTTATCTTACATGAAAAGGTCTAACTAAGTGCTTTCCATCAATTTACCATGTAATTATCACCCCACTGGTGATTGCTGCCAAATATAAAATTTGTGTGATTTCATTTGGATTTTAAAATAAATAAATATTGTATTACCACCCACCGGCCTTGTTCATGGTCCATTGTGGCCTGGGGTATTTGTAGCAGGGGGTGTGAGACGGGTTGGGTGCCTTCTCAATCAGAATTCTTAGTAAATAAAGAAAAAGTGTTTTAATTGTGCGCTGCATCCTAGGCCAGTATCAAGAGTCCTGGTCTGGGGGCGTGGCCAGCACCGCAATGGAGCGGACGTGAGTTCGATCGGCTCCGTGACCGCTGCAAATATCCTGTCTTTTATAGCCTGATTCCTGAGATTTCTATACACTTCTGATACCTGCATCGATAGCTGACGCACTGGGGCACCATCGGATGCAAAATTCAGGGAAAATCGGAGCCCCAAGAACGAACCCGAGGCGAGTGAAGAGCGAAGCGGAGAGGGCTCCCACGCTCCCAAGATGGCCGCCGCCGGCACGTAATGCAGTCCGAGGCCTGTCGGCTGCGGCGAGCGACGGTACTGCAAGCAGAATTGAGGGAAAACACCAGACCATCTCTGGCCCACGAGGAGCCAACCCCCCGTGAGGGATCGTGGCCCCGCCGCTCGGGGGCCCTGCGACTCGACTGCCGAGCCGGGAAGATTCTCTTACCGTGACATCCAGCGAGCCCGGTGAGTGGCCCCGGGCACCAGCCCAAGCCCACGCACTGGTAAACTCGAGGTGGTAGCCCCTCTCCGAGCCACACATGCGAGAGACTTCGGCTGAAGAACTCGCCTGACCGGGACTGCCGCCGCACACGCTGACCTACCCGATCCACAGCAAGCCTCAGTCCTGCGAAACCCGTGGCCACTGGGACTAAATACCACCAAGAAACTGGCAAAACTACCTCTCTCCAAGGATGGGCAAAGACAAATTGAAAAAAGCCTCAACGCAAAGCAAGATGGACCAATTTGCACTGGCACTGGCACGCTCCTCGATGGAGATGAAAATTGACAGTATAGCGGCGGATGTCTCCTTTCTGCGCCATGACTTGCAGAAACTCTCCGCTCGTACGGGGGAGGGGGAACAGCGCATCTTGGGGACTGAAGATAACATTAGAGGCATTAATCAACAACTCTCCCAGATACTAAATCGTCTGAAAATGTTAGAGGACGAGGGGGAAGGAATATCGCGCCGCAACAATATACGCATCCTCGGCCTCCCGGAGGGGGAGGAAGGGCCCAGCATGGAGCTCTTGGAACAATGGTTGGTGGACAACTATGCGCCTCACCCCTTCTCTAACTTCTCTAAGTTCTTCTTGGTGGAGAGAGCTCACAGAATGCCATCGGGCAGGCCTATACCAGGCGCACAACCACCCAGAACGATCATAGCCAGATTCCTTAACTATCGGGACAGAGATGCACTCCTTCAAATGGCTCGCTCTAAGGGTACAATCACCCATAGCGGTTCCCAAATTGCCTTTTTCCCTGACTACACCCGGGAGGTGGAGAGGGCGAGACAGTCGTTTGAACAGCTGAAGAGGCAACTATTCCACATGAAAGTAAGATACGGACTGCTGTTTCCGGCCCAACTCAAGATCCACCACAAGGGAACCACAGTTCATTTCACGGATCCGAAGGAGGCCTGGAGATGGGCAGAAGCGCACATTGAAGGGGACTGGACGGCAAGACTGACGGATCGGGGAAGGAGACCCCGGCCTGGGGTGGGTCGTCCCCCTCCCGGGGGCACCCGGATGCCCAGGAACTACCGATCCTGGAACAGGCGGTAAATCCCGCCAACTAAAGCGACGGAAACCAACGAATACTAAGAAGTGATGGAATACCGAACTGAAGAGAGACCGACCTCATACGTGAACCCTAAGAACCATGGAATGCTCAAAGGCGGTAGGAGCTGCGGACCAGAGGGGACCCCCCTCTGTTCGCCTGCCAGCCAGGACCCCAAGTTTAAGCTGACACTCTAGTTCCGAGTGCCAACGATGTTCGGGCGACAGGTACTTCGTGTTGGGGTGAAGTATAGGGAGGGAGGATGGGCGAGTTTATGTTGTTTTTGTTATAGTATTAATACACGTTTATTACGTATTCACGAAATTAATGAATCAGGCCACCCAACACACCTGACACATGGCAACTCCATGAAACAACCCATAATGTCTGCGCACCTGGTACTGTACACAATAAATGGCGACCACACTGACCCACGCACCAACCCCTGAGCGCCCCAGATCTCTCAAAATAATCACATGGAACGTGAACGGGTTGGGGTCCGGAATTAAGCGACGTCTTGTTCTGCAATTCTTGAACAGACATTCTCCCGACGTCGCCCTGATAAATGAGACACACTTAGTGGAACCAGCTGCACTTTCTTTCGTAGAACCAACTACCGATTGGCCCTACATGCGGGATACACTATGGGATCCAGAGGGACTCTTATCCTGATACATAAACGCGTCCCATTCACGTCGCTAACAGTTGAACAAGACTCCCGGGGTCGCTATGTGGTGGTTATGGGAACACTGGGACAAGAAACACTGGCCATTGCGTCAGTGTACTCCCCACCAGGACTGGGAGAGGAACGCCTGGAGGAGTTGGTCACCCTTATGGCAAAACACCAACCTGATACGTGGATTTTGGGGGGCGATTTTAATGACGTCATGTGCAATATAAAAGATTGCACTCACATCAGGGACCGCAACCCGAACACTCCCACCAAACTAGCAAAATTTGTGTCGGCCCTGGGCCTTCGGGATGTGTGGCGGCATCTCCACCCTGTAGACGAGGCCTACTCGTTCCACTCGGGAGCACACAGGTCCATGTCCAGACTAGACTACCTCTTCCTCCCAGGCACTGATATACACAGGGCGACCGCTGCAGACCTACTCTCCCGAGGCATCTCAGACCACTCACCCCTCATGGCGGTACTGCGCATACAAAGTGAAACCCCACTCCGATCATGGAGGCTGAATAGCTACTATCTGGGCTCCCCTGATCTTGTTGACCACCTCACGGAAGTAATTAATGAATATTTTGAAATTAATACCTCTACGGTCGATGACCCAGTGACGATATGGGAAGCATACAAAATGGTGTTGAGGGGGGAGGCGAGTTCCTGGGTAGCGGGTAACAAGATTGAGCGACTTCGGAAGTTGCTGGAGGCAGAAACTGATGTGGGCGACTGGGAAGCCAAATATGTTCGTGACCCAAGCCCGGAGTCTCTCAGATCCCTTAAGGGTGCTGAAGAACGCATTCGACATATCGAACTAGACAATGCCAGGCAAGCCCACCAAGACTCCAGGGCAAGGGTATATGAAAACAGGGACAAAGCTGGGAAAATGTTGGCCTGGCTCGAGAGAAGAGATGAGGGTCAACGCCACGTTGGAGAGATCATAACCCCGCAGAATGGGAAATGCCACTCAGACAGGGATATAGCACAGGCTTTCGCTGACTTCTATGCTACTCTGTACGCCGCCCCAGTGTCCCCTCTGGATCCCTCCCTACTAGACAACATCACCCTACCATTCCTATCGGAACAACAGAGGGCACAACTGGACTCGGCTCTCACCGAAGCAGAGATTGCTGAGGCTGTAGCTCAATTGCAGTCGGGGAAAACACCAGGCCCCAACGGGTTCCCGGCCGAGACCTGGAAGAAACTGGGTGGGGAGAAGCTGGCACCATACCTTCACAAAATGTTTCTCGGGGCCCGCGACCAGGGCGCTCTCCCGCCGTATCTGCGTAAAGCCACGATAGTCGTTATTCCCAAACCAGGTAAACCACCCGAGCAATGTGCCTCCAATAGGCCTATCTCATTACTCAATAGCGAAACCAAAATCCTTGCCAAGATCCTGGCCAACCGGTTGCAAGCGGTAATTACCTCCCTGGTCCACCCGGACCAATGTGGGTTTATGCCACATAAATCGACACGTATGAATTTGCAGCGCCTCCACCTATTGCTGGAAAGGGCCCCTATCATAGACAAACCGCTTGCACTACTTGCCATAGATTTTGAGAAGGCGTTCGACTCGGTTCGCTGGGACAGCCTCTGGGAAACTATGCGAAGAATGGGATTTGGGGACAACTTCCTGGGATGGGTACAACTTCTCTACACGGACCCACAAGCAGAGGTGAAGGTAAATGCGTGGCCCTCTGAACTTTTTCCCCTGGGCAAGGGCACACGGCAGGGATGCCCCTGGTCCCCCCTTCTCTTTGCCCTCGCGATAGAGACACTCGCCCTGTGGCTCCGCCAAAGCAAGGACTGGTTGGGATTCAGGTGGCCAGAGGGGCACAAAGAGAGGGCATCTCTGTACGCGGACGACCTCTTGATATACTTGGGTGACCCGATACGAACCTGCCCCATAGTAACGCAAATGCTCATCCGATACGGTGAATTCAGTGGGCTGAGAATCAACTGGGACAAATCTATCCTGTTCCCGGTTAAGGGCGGTACACTGGCCGTCCCCCAGGAATTCCCATACAAGGTGGAACCATGCGACTTCTGGTATCTTCGGATTTGGATATCGGAGGACCTGACGCGCTACGCAGCCCATAACCTCCAGCCGATCATGGATCGTTTTAAAGACGATGTCCGCCACTGGAGGCTTCTCCCCCTGACACTAATGGGTAGAGCTGCCCTCTTTAAGATGATTACCCTGCCCAGATTTCTCAATGTACTACAAAACGCACCACTGGAGATTCAGGACACTGAATTTGACCGCCTTGACTCCCTCTTCAGAGACCTCATATGGGGAGGGGGACAGCCTCGTATTGCACTGGCTACACTCCAGAGATCGGTTTGGGAGGGGGGTATCGGCGTGCCCTGTCTCCGAGCTTACTACTGGGCCTCCCAGCTGGCGGTGGTTAATGACCTACTACATGGGGATAGGGAACTCCCGCACATAAAGGCAGAAATTGCAGCCATCCACGACACTGACCCATTACACCTGCTCTACCAGCCCCTCCACAGACCCCTACCCCAAACAATGGCAACACATGTCTCAAGGGTCTGGAGACGGGCCCACACCTATGTGGGATGGAAAGACAAGATCATCACGGCACAACCCCTGTGGCACAATAGTAACCTGGCCGAATTGGGGAAACTCAGACCATGGCCCAAATGGGAGGAGGCCGGAATCACACGGATCGGGGATGTCTTGATAGATGGGGAAATCGCCTCCTTTGTAGCATTGCAGCAGAAATTCCACCTTCCAGCAACCGAACGCTATCACCATACTCAACTGACTCACGCCCTACGAACACACATCCAGTTGGACCCCGCTATTCCCGAGTATACACCCATAGAACGCAACATACTCCCAACACATATCCCTACTAGAGTCACTTCTATATTATACAATGCCATGTCCTCCTTTGCTACTCCAGAACTTCCTCGTCTTAAATCCAAATGGGAGGACGATGTGGGAGCCATAGACCCGGAGGACTGGATCCAGATCCTAATGCATCCCAGGGAGATTGCTATCTCCTCCAGACTCCGCTTGGTCCAACTTAAAATCCTCCACAGAATATATTACCCAAGAACCATGATGCATGGCTGGAAATGTGCCCCAAACCCGAACTGCTGCCGATGTGGGGGAGAGGTTGGTACATTCATACACATCCTCTGGGAATGTCCGCGGATCCAGACTTTCTGGGGGAATTGCTGCAATGAACTATCCAGGGTGCTAGGCCGCAATATAACAATGGACCCGAAGGTGTTGTTGTTGGGCTCTCCCGATGAGAACACTACTGATAAATGGGAAGGACTGCTCCTATCCACGGCCGCAGGACTGATGAAGCGGAACATTGCACAAAAATGGGGAGCCCCAGAGTCCCCAACACTGGAACAATGGGCAGATGATATGGACACACTTGCAATGTTAGAGCACAGAGTTTATAAAGCAAGAGGCTGCCCGACCAAAGCTTCTAAGATTTGGGACAAATGGAAGGAGAGAGAATCCCAGTAACCTCATGATGCCCTAAAACACTAGACTGAACTGTAGATGGAAAGGGCGACAAATGGAGATCATTTGGCTCTTATCGTGCCTTCACTTATTGATTCGTTCCTTGAATGCATATGTTTTGACCTTGTTTTTCTTGTGGTTTTCGTTGATTGTGTTGTTGTTTAAACTCAATAAAATGCAATATATAAAAAAAAGAGTCCTGGTCTGGTGTGTGACGCCCCATTAGAATCCTTAACATTACATGACCTGAAAAGGCCCTCTACATGCAGGACCCACCAGCTTACCCCACACATTACATGCTGGAACTCACAGGAGGAGTACAAGACTGGAGATGCAGCAGTCAATGCCAGCCCATCCAACCCCAACAGGTCAGCAGCACATACTTCAATACAGGTACCAGAATGCAACACCACACATCCCACAACATGCATGGGCAGCAAAGTGGTGGGCCAGGCAAGCTATGGGTGTCTGAAATATGTTTAGGGGCACCTCCAAGAGCCAAGGGATAAGGGTGAAGATGACCTAGGACAACAAAAACAATGACCAAGGTCGATGTCCATGCACAGTAAAATCCACATAGTACAGTGCCACACATATACCTCAGTTGCCCCAGACACACTTAGATGTCCTGAATAGCCTGCCCAGACAACCCTTTTGCGTGAGGTGAGGGGGTGGGGAACGACTAGGTGCAGGGCCCACAATCACCAATGGCGCCCATGGTTTGCCCGTGAAATGAAGCTCCCAATAAATCTCCCATACATAATGATAATGATAATGATGTGTTATTTATATAGCGCCTTAATCCATGGGATGACATACTGCAAAACTGCAACTGAGATCCTTTACATTTGATATGGCATGCACTCTGTTCCCCATGCAATCCACCCCATCTTGGACGTCACACAGACAACCTGCACATGTTAACCAGACTCCCATCAGAGATAAAGCATGGGAGCAATGCACAAGCACAAACCACCCACCGTGGCATTCTGACCTGTCCGTCATGGACCCTGAAAACAATGGTTGGGTGACGATTGAGTGCACCTTTAGCCAGTGGAAGGTCCGCTTCAGATGTCTACACCATTCTCGGGGTTTGCTAATGTACAGACATGGCAAGGTGGGAGAGATTGCTTGGCCTGTGCGATGTTACATACCATATGTGTCAGGCACAACATTTCCCCGTCCCCAGTTCTGGACATTCCTCCCCCTGAGGATGATGCAGCAGTGTCTCTGGGACCTATACATGTGCGCACCAAGCAGAAACGGATTGAGAATTTGTTCTGATTGCAACATCCACATTGCACCCCCCTTGCACTTATGTTTATGGTCTGCACATTCACTTTCAACACTTATACATACATAAAAATGTCTGTCATTTTTTCAAGTAAAAATTGGATTTATGTGTCAAGGTGATATTTGAAATGCACTACACAAAAACAGCTTCCCAAATTACCACCCTCAACACACCCTCCCCAAAGGTAGAAGTGATCAGCTAATTGACAGGAATTACCTACACCTGAGGCAGAGCAAGGTGCAGGTAGTAGAGAAAGGGAAGAAGCAGAAGCGGTTTGTGAAGCAGGAGAATCGCAGGCCGTGTATGCTGAAGAAGAGAGGAGTAGAGAAGCTAGAAGACACCAGTACTGCTGTGGGTCCTGAGAGGGTCTGTGCTTCTATCATCCTAAACTGCAGAGGTTGCGCACCAATGTGGCTGAAGCGGTGGCGACCAAAGGGAGAAGGTGTGCCTGATTGGAGGATGCCACAAGTGCATCAGATCTGTGAACGCGCAGAGGAGCACCAGGAAGCGACTTACCCGGTCAGTCTAAGCCACACAAGTCACTCCGGGGCTCTCCGGTACAGGCCAAGGGCTCAGAGCAGGTGGGATCACTTGTGATCGAGTAACAGGCAGGCTAAGCAACACTACCAATTGAGAACTGTGGCTAACGTACCAAGAGAAGCTAATAAGCATTATGAATACCAAACAGTTACAAAGTTACAGAGGCGCGCTAATAACGCTTGCAAATACCGAACCATTATACCTTTCAGAAAACAAATTGATTAACCTTAAGAATACCAAACTGTTACAGACTTGGAAAAAGGGCTGATGTTAAACCAAACATGGTCCAAGAGTAAAAGGGAGAGTTTGGGCAAACATCCACAATCTGGTGGGGAGGCCGTATTAGAAACTCAAAGATACCAACAGTACCCAAGCTAAGAGACCTTGAGAACTCAGTCCAATAAAGGTTGACAAATGCAAGAGGGGAATAGTAAGAAGCCCCAAAGTTGTAAAGGTTGTCATTCAGGTTCAGGGATACCTATCATTGTGGTTGATGTAGATTCACATTGCTAAAGCCAAGGCGAGTATACCCGTAGGGCAGGAGGTAGTTGCCCTGAAGAGACCTGGTGAAAGGTTACTCCAGGTATTTGAAGGATCAAGTACATACGAGTGGTACTATTGGAAAATCAACATATATTCCTGAAGAAAGCCATTCCCGCCAAACTGTTTTTTGTTGTCAAACTTAAAGCAAGCCACTCCGACCAAATTGATTGTTGTTGTCAAACTTGAAGCAAGCCATTTTGACCAAACTGTTTGTTGTTGCCACACTGGAAGCAAGCTATTCCGACCTTTTGCTCTTGCCTAAGATGTGAAGGAGTTCTCGTTCCAGGAGGTGTGAGAATGTTTGACTTTGGCAAGTTACCTCATTGAAAGAATGGAACTTTGTGTTGAAGATGGATTTCCTTGGTGTTCTTTTGAACTATAAAAAATATCCTTATTTGGATCTGGGGAAGGGGAATTCACCCAGACCATACATAACAAGATACATTAATTACATGGTGAACCAGTTTATATGTTGTCTACATTTGTGGAACTGAGTTGCCATATCATACCTTTTTTGTCTTGATTGTTGTATTAGTATGAGGGGTAGACATCCCTTGGTTAGAGTGTTCCCTTTTAGTGTACAAAAGGCAGGGAAATCCACAATAGGTTAGGGATAGTGTGGTGTTCATTTAACTTGTGTTATTTAATAAAATGGCAGAAGTTAAAAATACTCCTTACAAAGTTGATCAACTCACATGTCTGACCCCTCACACCAAACACTCAACCCCAACAAAACCTCACCAAACACACACAGTGTACACACCCTCCCCAAACACCCACCCGCAACACACCCACAGTGTACACACCCTGGCAGTGTCCAACTGTTATTTCCTGTGCCTCCTGGGCATAGGGCTCTTCACCGGCAGCTTTCCAGTCAGGAGGCGCTGAGATCGGGGCCTTGGGGTTCCAGGCAGGGAGCCTTCTGTGGGGGGTCACAGAGGTGGAGGTCTCTGACCCCTGGGCATGCACGTGCTGCAACGTCAGGTGTATTGCCTGGTTGGTTGCCTCGGCACTGGCCAAGGAGGAGTCGGTGTGCTCCTGCACTCTGGGTGAGAGTGACCATGGCGGCACTGCCCACCATCTGACAGGTCCATCTTATGGCTACACACCTGCACGCACTCTTGCATTGGGCCCATTTCCTGAAGCTGCTGGCCTGCAAGTTCGGCCATGACAGACTGGCGCACCTCAATGGCATGCAGGGGTGCATCCATGGACGACAAGGTAGGCACAGGCAGAGGTGGAGGGCTCTGCAGTAACCCAGGACTGTAGCAGGCAGATGGAAATGAGGTGTCATACCAGACACGGGAGGGATGGCAGCACTGTCTCCCTTGACAGGGGCTTTATCAGACCCTGCAGTGGCGGCTTTGCCAACTGGCACGTTTCCCAGCTGGCCAGTGGAGGGGCCACTGAGCACTGCCTTGGGGCTAGCAACAGCCACAGGTACTGCTGGTGTTCCAGTTGCAGTGGAGGTGGCGAAGGTAGTGATGGTGGTGAAGGTGGCAGAGGTGTTGATGGTGGCGAAGGTGGGCCGGTAGCCCCGCTGTCTGGCCCTGCTGGCAAGCGGTGTGGCCTGAGCAGGTTTGGATGCAGCTGATCTGTCAGATGTTGAAGATCCAGCCCTGTCACTGTCCATGGACTGTGTTCCTGTTGAATGGCAAGCAGTTAGTCATCTTGGAATTATGTTTGCAGGCTTGCATTTCACTCATGCAACATTGTGTGTGTCCTGCAGCTGCTCATTTCATGTGGATTACTTGGCTGCGTTGGATCCAATGTGTGCTCCTACATGTAGGTGGTGGAAGTGAACATTGCCTGATGGCCTGCCAAGGTGGCTTGTTGTCGTGTGTGCGATGGGCCATCATCTAATGACATGCACACACTTGGCACACATGGGTGCTTCTCGTGTGGCCAGATGTCGGGCTGCATGTTTCGGCTACAGTGATTGTGCATGGCTACATCTTCCCGCATCCCCTGGCACGTGTGTGCTCACTGGCCATTTGCTGTGACTGACATGTGTTGAATCAATTCCCTTGACCATTTGGTGCTTCTCTGCTGGGGAATGCATTTATTTGGACACAACATTAGCTTGTACATGGTGTCTGTTGCACTTACCACCATCGTCTTGGGCCCCTGCTCCAGCCTCTGCACTCCCAACTCCCTCGATGCCCTCTATGTGGAGTATGGAACTGGCCATCCCATCCCAGGGCATGATGCGGAGGGGTTCCACTGTCCCTCGTCCTGTGGTGGGGCTCTCACTCCTGCGCTTCGCAATGAGGCTGCGTACCCTTGCTTTGAGGTTGTCCCACCGTTTGCGATAATCTTTTGTCGTGTGGGCGACAGTCACTACAGTGTCACCTTTGTCATCACCTCTGCCCATATGGCAGACTTTCTCTTCACACTTGTTCTCCTGTGCATGGTGCCATAGAGAGCATCAGAGTGTTCGACCACTGCATCGGCCAATGAAGTGAGCACTGTGTCTGTGATTTTAGGGGACCAAGGCATTCTTTTGCTGGGACATTCTTTTGGCACCTTTTCTGAAACTGGATGACAAGAGGAAATGGGAGATTCGGGGTGGATTGAGTTTTGAAGATGGCCACCGGTGAACTTTCTGTTTCCGGTGTGACACTATGTCTGGCGCCAGTAATTCCTGCAGTTTAGGGGTGTGCCGGTATTAACGTTCCCGGCTGGGGGGGATGCGCACACCCGAGGACCTGTGATACACTGGTAATTCTGGCGGCTGCCCCGCCAGTAACGGTAACACCGGCATGCCGATATTTCCTATGTTTTACCCGCGCAATCGTAATGAGCCCCACTGATCTCCGAAGTGTAGCCTTCATCACTACTCAACAGATTGATCTTTAACATATACACAGATCCTTAACACCTAATCAAATGCACTATGTTGGGTCAGCAATATCAATGCTGCTATAAAAGGACTGATGAGATGTTTACTACAAAAACCTTTCACGCATGGTATTACCCAAATTGTTTGTTTACAATTGTTCGAATGAACAATTGACCGAATTTAAAGGGTCACAATTGACCTTTTCACAATTGACTGTATATATATATAAATATATATATATATATATCTGTTTGGTAATATATATTTATATATATATATAGGGGTTTTGGGGGGTTTGGCGTTAGGTGGGGGGTTGTGGGGGGTTTCCCCCCACATATATGTTACAATTGACCTTCACAACTCGGTCAATTGTGAAAAGGTCAATTGTAATTCGAACAGTTGTAAAACGAACAATTCGTATACAACCTCACGCATCCCATCCTTGCCTTGTGAAAAAATAAAATAAAATAAATAAAAGCTACAACACTAGCAGCAAGGTTTGAAAGCAGCTCACATGGCTGCTCCCTTCCAAACCTCTACACTACAAATGCTTTGGTTATGAAGCATGTCAAACGTTAAATGTTCATTAAAATGACTCTATATAGAATTCTGTGGGTGCATGTCCTCCTTTCTCCATTTGATGATAACGATATAGCAATTACAAATACACAGACAAATACATTAACCTCATAGTAGCATCTCTTCCTATCTCAGTGAATCCTCGTAAGATAAAGAAAGCAATATTCTGTACAACACTACAGTACTTTTCCGAGCAATCAGTAACGTTTTAAATCATGTATCATTTTTCATTTGTTTATTAGTGCCCAGCAGCATATGTGTTTGCCGAAATACGTTGTGTATCTGCCACATCATTTTGCTTAAGCACTATTTATGTGCATGGAATAAAGAGTTAACTGAAGGACCTCATCCAAGAAAAATGTAAAAGTAAAATGTCACTAGAGTTGGATCCCAAAATTAAATTGAAAATGTGGTGACTCAAAGAATCACATACTTGGGCATAGTCAACAGTTCCTGACTTTTCTTAGTTAATGACACATATAATATTCAGTTGTGTCTAGGGTATCTTGAAAACATTACCTTTGTATTATTTCAAACCAATTATATTGGCTGCTGTTTTTAATAACACAATATATTATGGAAACAATATGTTTGGGCAATTAATGGCTGAAGTGTAATCAAAATTTCCGACCATGAGAAGGGCATGTCCCGAGGGTTGGAAAAGTGAAAACAATCTGGCCAATATTACTTAAGAAGTTTTCTAATAACTGGCAAAGCTCCAGATGGAAGTCATGAGTAATATTTATGACCTTAAATTGGCCCAGTACTAGCAAAAAGAAAAAAACTGAAAGCTTTCTACTCTTTTGTGTTCCGACAGGCACTGCAAGTAGAGCGAAGGATACGTCAAAGAGAGCGTAGGAAGGGTAGGGACACAGGGTGCGGCGTGGAGTGACATTGACGCCAAGCACAGCGCGGATAAGTGTCGAGAGCTCCCGAGCAGGAAGGAGTAGGCAACTGCAGGAGAAAAGCGCACTGCAGCCCTGAGCAGAAAAGCGAAAGAGGATGAGGAAGGAGAAGGGGGGGAAGTTGGCAGGCTCAGTTACAAAGAGCTAAGGATTGTGTAGCCCCATAAGTTCTAAGGACATGTACTTTCGACCAATTCACGTTTACATGAATAATAAACAGCACGCGTGTAGGTGGACCATTGCAGGACCTCTTCCTAGGTACCATAGGAGAGGAACCTAAATATGTCCAGCAAGAAATGCACAGGTATACACGTGTGTTCTGACAACTACTGGGCTTAGTAGAGTCCATAGGTATGGTATGTTATGATATGTTGATTTATACCGTGCACCGCTACCAACTCAGAGGCAGTCTCCAGGCGCTCATGAAGAAGATAACTCTACAGCCCATCTTCCTGTCATAAAAACAGCTATATTATTAGCGATACAAATTAAAGTACATCATGTGGTTGAATATGTTTTTATTAATATAAAATGTATTAAAACTACTATAGAAAAGTCTTTGAATTGTACTGCTTGTGACCCAATTTCCAAAATGTGTTGGCAGCCCTGCAGATAAGGGGTGTATCAGCCGTACAACGTCCTTTCATCGACACCCGTTTTTACGACGGGTGCTTTTCTGCAGAATTGTTGCGGAGAAAACACTTTTTAAAAATGTGGGGGGGTGGGAAAGGGCATATAAAGGTTTGAGGGGTCTGGAATAACAAGAAATAGGCTGATGACAGGGGACTTGGAGGGGAAAACTCCCCAATTTTTTGTTAAACATTTCGATGAGTTTTTTCAGCAAACATTTTTTGTAAAACCTCCTGTCGTAAAAATGGCGATGAAATTAGATAGAACCATATCGGCCACTTTTACTCCATAAAAATAGGCAAATACTCCCAAAAAAATAGAAATAGGGAGTAAAAATACTCCCAACAAAAAACAAGCAACAGACACGTAGAACCTTGTGCCCATTCTTTCACCCACACAGCTCTGTGGTTATGTTTGGACCAATAGCGTACATAATACCACAGGAATAACCTATTATAATTGCTGCCTGATCGGAAGAAGAAAACCTGTATATTTTAATGTGCATGAATAACCAGGCGCACAGAAATAATTATTTTTCAAAAATCAGACTTCCAGTTAAAACATCATTTTACTCGCTTAAACAATACTCCCATTGGGCATTGGATTTACATTTTTACTCCCTAAAAATCATTTTACTCCCAATGTTTCTAGTTCCAAAACTTATCTGGAGCACTGTGTGTTGGTCTGCTATAGCACACACACATTAGAGCTTGTCTGGCCTTGCTTTGCAGTGTGTACACCACTGCAAGACATTATTTATATATGCAATCAATTGGCACATTGCCTCTGTGTTAAAAGCAAATGTTATGCGGGGGTATGCCCCTTTAAAAAAAATGACAAAAAAGTTAGTACTGACCCTATTCTGCATTAATGTGTGTGGCACATCAACTATTTTTAATCCCCAAACAGGGATGGACATGGATTTTTCCGATGTACCAGTGGTGACTGTGATGATTTTTAGAAATACTACAGGGAGAACTAAAGAAAACACGTTTTACCAGTCAAGTGGTAACGTTTACTGTGAGTGGCCCTGGGATTAGCACATGCTGTAACAGTAATTACTGTATGCAGTTTTCACTCTTTACTTATGGGCATAAAACAAATGTAACATTGCTGCAGGCACTATGGGAACGCTCCCTCATGACCTGTTGGCAGTAAAATGGATTGCTGTTCCTTCAGTCCTCTCTCAACAGAGGAGTTCACAAAATAGCTTGATGGAAGCACCCTTGCAGGATCACATGCCGACCCATGCCCAATGTCATTGGTGAAGGACATTCTTTTTATGGTCCCAACGTGCTTTTGGTTGATTGCTCTCAAAGGGACCGGCGTCCACAAATGTGGGAGTATTTGGAAGGTGCTATTATGCGTGTGTGCATTTCAGCCATTAAAGTTATGCAAAGTTGGCAAATACCCTGCTGGTCACCCATGTCAAATTGGAGTGTGTATGGGTGCAGCAGAGGTATACTATGGACTAAAGGGGGATTGTCTTTAAAGAGATAGCAAGTTATGTGGGAAGCTACAGTTCGAATTTTTGTCATTAAAAGTAGATTCATTTTTATGGCAGAGGTGCTGTGCATTAGTGTTTGTGTTATGTGTAAGTGTAGGGTGTGTGCAGTGAGACATACCTTCCACTAAGAAATGAGTTCGCTGTACAAACAATGTCTACTTCCTGGGTTCCGTCTATGTACAAGGAGCAGTGCTACGTTTCACAGATGATCTAAATTGACAACAATATTCTTGGATTATCACCTGCGTACAAGAGAACACGCACTGCAGTTGATCATGATTATATTTAATAACTACACAGAAGAGAGCCTCATTCAACCTGACATATAAGTCCCTAAAGAATGCATATTTAGTGTCCCTAAAGTTGCCTCACTTTTAGTTTAACCTCATCTGTTTCTTTACTTTCGTAGATACCTCAACGTATCCTGACGCAGTCACACGGATAACACACAGCTAAACGTGAGATGGACAAATAGGACCATTACAGAATGTATACCCAAAATAGAAAACTCGATGCCAAATAACCACCTCTGCTAAACCTGGAAAAAGCGTTTCACAGGCAACCAATCGCCCTGTCAGAACTCAATCACTAATCTGAATCACTCTGCTCCTCCCACAAGTCAGGAATCTGGGAATCATGATGGATTCAGATTCATGACTTGAGCCACACATTACATCTGTGGCCAGACAAGCTGTTATAGATCTGAAAATGGTTAAATAAAATGACCATGCATTACTTTTCCACAAAAATAAACGGCCATGGTATTTACCATCCTAACCACAATGAATAGCTAGATTGCAGAGTGTACACAATTCAGAGCAATGCCAGAGGTTAAGCTTAAGTCTAAACATTCCAGCCATCACCTCTTTTGTTTTGCTGTAGTCTCCCTGAGTGGGATGGGTATGCCCAGACGTGGGTCCCGTGCCTGCTGGGCCTAGAGACCCAAGCTACTCTTCACTGATGAGGCCCAATGAGGCCGAAGCATGTCTGGGGAGGACTGTGGTCTCGTTCAGAAGGGATGTATGTGACCAAGCAGCTCGGGCTGAACTGCCCCTTTTGTGGTGGGACAAGCCTGATTTGCATATGCTCTTTCAACTTTTCTAATGGATTGACAGGCGAAGAACAATGGTCTGGAGGTTTGCCCCGAGCAATGCCAAAGGATAAGATTAAGTCTAAACCTTCCAGCCATCACCTCCTTTGTTTTGCTGAAAGTTCAAAAATCACCTGTAAGTTAGTTTCTGAGACTGGGACTCTAGAGCATATTTGGTCATTACTGATGTCCTTACACTGGCTTCTAATCAATCACAGAAAAGCCTTCATGGTGCTCAGGATTCCATTTAGGACCATCCATGGAACTGGACCACATTTCAGAAAATCAAATAAATATGAAACAACCTCACAAGTACACTGAGAACTTCAACTAATTTATCTTTAATTGTTCCTCCTTTTTCTATGAAATAATGGGGGTGCTTATCCTCCTCCAAGATAAACTTCAATCATGTCAATTAGAGACATTCAGTTACTGTCTTGGGTAGATGTCAATTGGGGATTGCTACGGATACGAGCTGCAACCCCTGGCAATCCCTTTTGTATGCCTGGCAATTTCACTGTAACCTCTAGTCTACTCACCATCAGGCTTAGATGCCAAAAGAATGACTGATTGCTCAGTGAAAACAGACTGTTGGACTGAAATAAATCACTTTGGTTTTGGTACTCTAAGGGCCTCATTAAAAAAGTAAATGCATGAAGGCGATCACCTATGTTAATTCTTTCATATAAATAGGTTCCTGCCAAGCAATTTTCCACATTTACACTTCGACATGCAAAGAAACCCCTTTTTTTAAACACCTTCTTCTTACTTTCCAACCCTGACACTGACACCTCCTCATGGGTCTTTTCTTTTACCACCTCCTCCTTCTGTAGATTCTCCACCCTTGACGTAACCAGCTGCTCCTGGTCTCTTCTGCTATCACCACATCCTATTGCTCACTCTCCACCCTTGATGTTATACCACCTTCTTCTGGATCTCTACTCTTACCACAGCCTCCTTCTGCTCACTCTCAACCAATGAAATTACCACCTACTTCTGGGTCTCTTTCTGTACTGGGCTGGGGGTGTGTTGTTTTTAGCATGGGGGCTACAGATTGGGAACATGCAGGTACGCATTTTAGCTTTTCATATTCATTGTCAGTTTTTTGTAAGTAGAGCATGTGACAATTTCTTTTGGAATCCTACAATTTGGTCACCAGGAGACACAGTCATTTAAACACTGCGACAATATCTCCTTTGAAGCATTGGACGAACTGGTAACAGTAGCACAGTAACCATTGATGAGTGAATATAAAGAGTGAATATAAAGAGTGAATATAAAGGATTTCCCTTAAAAGGAAAAGTCCTTTTTTCAATATGAGGGATTTGGGTCTAGCTGGGGCAAACTTTAGATTCTCCCATAGGGTAGAGAGACATCTCTTATTACTTAAGCAATAGAACCCGAGGAGTGGGGTATTGCTGGTAGGGTAATGTCCCTGGAGCGATAGTTAGAAGCCCAAGCGAAGCCCCCCTACTAGGGTTCTATTGCTATTAGTACCCTGGCACGTAGTAACAAGGAACTAATAGCAATTTTTCTCGAGTTGAAACACAGTGTTGTGACCGTTTCTCAACTCGAGAAAAAAAAAATGCAGTGTTGTGACCGTTTCTCAACTTGAGAAAAAAAAGAAAATAAATGTCCATCATGGATCAGACAGAAGGGACTACATGTAGTACCTCTCCCTTGCCATGCCGGCCATTAAAAAACGATGGGGGAAAAAGTAAACAAACAAAATGGGCACCATGGAAGGGGAGAAGGGACTATAGATAGTCCCTTCTCACATTCCATGGCAGCCTAACGAGGAAACAGATGGAACTCCAGGGACGTAGAGCGGCAAACTTTCAGAGGTGAGTCTTTGTGGGCCTGGTAAGGACCCGGCGAGGGCCAATCAGACTGATTGTTACAATCTGATTGTCCATCGCGGTGTACTAATCTGCAGAGTTCACTGGGGGTTTTAATCATGGTTCAAGTTCAGAGGGGTGGCTTTCTCTGATACTGCAGTGAGGTGGAAAAGGACTGGACACGTGAGACTGGCATGTGCTTTGAGAATATGACTGTCCCACGTGCTGGGGATGAAGACCAGGTGACCAGGGGATCCTCCACATATGTCACCACGGTCCAGCTTGTACTGGTTTAGGGTGGCTCCAGGCATCACTGCCCTGGTAATTCCCAAACCTGGCAAGAGACTTTGTCACAGTTCACACTCAACTTTGAAAAATGATAACTGGTTGTTTGATGGGAACATTAATCACACGTAATTCCTGATGGTGTGCAAGCTGGGTCGATCAGCATAAACAAAATAAATCCTTTCTACAATTCCAATTGACACAACATCTTCACAATTATTATAGGTTAGCAATAGGGGTTTATAGTCATAATCTCGAATACAAATATGTCGAAAGTCATAATGTCGAAAAAATAAAGTCGAAAACAAAAATGTCGAATTTCTTTTTTTTGTTGATTTTTATTCGAAATGGGGGGGTTCAACCCCCAACCCCCCTTTTTTAATTTTTTTTTATGTTTTACCCCTTTTTTTTACCACCGGAACCCCAAAAAAACATGTAAATTAAAAAAAAAAACAATTCGACATTTTTGTTTTCGACATTATTGTTTCGACATTATTGTAATTCGACATTTTGTTTTCGAGATAATGACTGGACACCAGCAATAGGTCATTTGACCACTGCCAATGACTCACTTCTCCCTCCTTTTTCTTGGTTCTCGTCCTCAATCAGCCTCCAGCCCTCTGTGCTGCTCTTTTGCTCTCTCTTCCTACTTTTTCTGTTGCTGTCTCACTATTTTCTTTCCTCACCTGCCCCAAGCCCTCTGTGGTGCTTGTCTCCGCACCCTTCTCATTTTTTCTGCTGCAGCATTTTTCTCTGTTTTTCTACCACCCACATTCTGGCCTCTCTTCCCTTTGAATTTTCTCTGCTGTTTTTTCTGTTGTATTGGCCCGCTCACCTGTAGCTCTCTCTCAAGTTGACTCACCCTTTATGTGTGCCTTCTCTGCGTCCTGGGGTCAGTAGCAACAGGTCATGCGTCTGCTGCTTCTGGACCACTTCTGCATGGCCTTTCCTCTGATTGCTTTCCGCACCCACTTCAAGCCCTCTTAAACGTTCTTCCTTAGGGTATCCTTCACATAGGCTTCTGAAGTGAAGTGCTGACAAAGGCAATGGCAACTCCTGTTGGCCCTGTTCAGCCTTTGGGGACCCAGGACCACTACACCAGACATCCCAGGTAAGCCAAACACCATATGTCTCACCCCGTTTCTTTCTAGCCCATCCATGCACTGTTCAGACAACCCAAGCAACACACAACTTCGCCACCTTCATGGACTCCACATGACAACATGAGAGCAACCTCATGTATGTTCTCCTCAAGCCAACACACACAGAACCTCCCATAAATACACAGAAGCTGAAGCTGATCAACATGAACAACCGCTCACCAATCGCACATGCAGCTGACATTGCAGACACCATAACCAACCACAACTTGGATGCACTTTTCAACACTGATACATTGCTCACCCCTTGAACACACATTCTAGATGTCCTCATCCCGATGGATGCAGCATTTAATTTAGGGACTGGCCAAACAATACTGGTTGAGGACTTGCCAACCAAAGAACCTCCTGGCTTTGCACTAAACTAGACATAACCACTATCAGCTCCATGAAGAGCTCTTCTGCTATTTCTCTCTCTCACCCACTGAATAAAATCACCTTCCACCTCATCTACATGCCAACCAGATCCAACACCTCCTTCACTGACAACTTTGCAGACCTGGTCACAAACATGTCCCTCACGCTCGTCAACAATATATTCCTGAAGGACGTTAACCTTCCAGGCTGCATGGCAACCAAGGTTATGATGGATGTACTGCTCACCCTTTTAGACACACAGATCCTCACCCAGCAACACGGACCCAACTCACAAGCAAGGCAACATCCTAGACCACATCATCACTTTCTTGCAGACTTTCCATTACAACACACCAATATCCCTTAACTGGTCAATTTGCTTTGCCCTTCCTTTCACCATCAACCACATCATCCCCAACGCATGTACACAACCTAAGCCTATGAAGCAGACATTCTGATCCGTCAAAGACTTCCAAATAGAACTCATTAATGAACTAACCAACCTCCCTCCCCACCCCCGTATTAGGATCCTAATACAAGGATTGCAATGGCATACTGGAAGCTCTCCACAATACCATGAAGACCAGAATCAGCATACATGCCACAGAGAATCAGTAAACTATCAGACATAATCCATAAGCCTGTGGAACATGCAGGAACTTAATATCAGCAAAAATGTCAACTGAAAAGAAGAAAACCTGATGCAAGTCCAATACCTCATCTGACCTAACCAGATTAGAAAACTCTGGAAAGACCACAGACAACTGATAATCACAACAAAAGCTGCTTGCTACAATGACACCATACCCTAAACCAACAGTGCAACTAAAGCTCTCTGAAAGGCAGCAGAACTGTGCATCAACCCTCTCCCCAACCCTCCGATCTACCATTTCATCAGGAAATCCACTACGACTGCTTCAATGACAAGATCAGCCAGGTCCACTAAAACATTTTCATCAAGGACATTAGACACACTGTCACACTCATCTTGATGTGTGAATCGAAGTCAATCACCACCTTTAATCTCTGTTGAGAACATGACTAACACCTTAGCATCCTTAAATTCACCTCCTGATGGCCTCCATCCTCAAACCCCCCAAGGAAAGCACTCCATCAATTCCTGGCTATTGTCAATACATTCCTTAACCACAGAACATTTACCACCTCGAAACCAGACAAATGCTCCTGCTTTTAAAGGAAAATTGGCCACGATGACCTCTGCAGCTATTGCACCCTCCCACGCCTTATATTTCTTGGCAAGATCCTCAAAAGAGCCATAGTCACTGAACTTCCAGCAAACATTCACATCACCAACCTCCTAAAAAACCTACCAACCTGGCTTCGGCCCCACATGCAGCACAGAAACAGCCACCATCGAAGTGGCAGATGTTGATCTCTGTGTCCTCAATGTGTGCCACCTCTGTCTCCAGGTATTCCACAATCTCTCTGCAGCTATCAGCACATTAATAATGTTTGTAGACATAGGAGAATCAGTGAGACCATCCTCCAGTGGTTCATCTCATACCTAGAAGACCACCATCAGACCATCCAGATGGATACCGCAAGATCAGCCCCCATACCTTTATTCGAAGAGAAACATATCTTCATAAAAGTAAATACATTTTAAAATGACAATATTTTCTTTCTAATATAAAAAGAGAGTGAAGGTGATCTGTCGGCACCAAGTCTAATGAACAGCGGAGTGAAAAAAGGCTGCCCTTTGGCAGCGACCCTTTTTAAGCTTTATATTGCAGATCTCCCTGAAAAGCTTAAAAACACAAAGCATTTCCCCCCAAAAATAAACAATCAAGAAATATTTCTGTTATCCTACTCAGATTACTTGGTACTAGTTGACCAAACGCAAATTGGTCTTCAACATCTACTAGAGAACCTGCAAAAATACATGATCTCGAACGACCTTGTAATTAACACCAGCAAGTCCCGGATAATTCAAAATGGAGGGAAACCAAAAATAAGAGCGAAAGACTTTTCTTGGAGAATTGGAAGATATAAGCTAGAGAAGACAAATGTAGTTGCTTATCTAGGAACCAAATTCAACATATCTATAGCTGAACAGAATTGGCAAATGGACTTTTGTGCCAAAGTAAAGATGCTTGCATGCCAAGCAGCGATCCTCTACGCAAGATTTGGAAAATTCTCTCTCTTATAAGTGTGGCAGTTCTACACACAAAAGGTAACTGCAATTCTAACCTATGGAGGAGAGGCAGCCCAAAACTTGACATGGAAGACCTGGGCGGTCCTTGAGGGAAAATTTGGGAAACATGTATTAGGACTCCCGAAAAGTATGCCCGTAGTGGCAATAAGAGTAGAAATATGACTCTTGTCCCTGCACTCATTGATAAGGTGGAAATCACTGGCCCTGTTGCGGAAGATCATGATGACAGAAACACCTATTGGATACAGATTTTTGTCGGCTTTCGGAGGTGGGCAGAGGAACGATCACTCTGAATGCTTGGAAAGAAAAGTGGATTGAATACCTTCAAACGATTGACTCATCACTTGAAGATCTACTAGTGAATCCGGAGAAAATCAAGGAAAAATTAAAACGAGACGACTGGATAAGATCTCAAGACTCCAAGAAAGCATACCAATCTCTGAAAAATGCAGCTCAGGACTATCGTTCAAGAGAATATTTAACCAAATTTCCGAGCAAGTTCCACCGAGATCAACTATTGCGAATAAGGCTAAATATATACCTGATGAATGAATATCGCCAGGACAAAGGGAATAGAGGTTCATACAATGGGATATGTAGGTGCTGCAATGCACCAGGTTGTCAAGAGACAGTTAAACATCTACTAATAGAATCTACGGCCTTCAATGAGCAACATAAGGAGTTGCTGTGTCCATTCCTCAGAGCTCATAGGACAAAAACTGAACCAGATAGGTGGGTTGAATTCTTGCAAGGGACGAGCCCCCATCTTGTATTTGCAGGAGTTAATCCTTTGGGTAAAATAATGGCTGATCTTGATGGAAGATGCAATTCAAGCACACAAAAGGAAACTGGACTAGTACTGTGATGGAAGAGACAGAAATAGACAGGTATCAGGATACAGAACAATCTTGACTTTTTATATGGATCTTATAGTTCTTAAAATGAGTGAACAATGATGGCTAGAGACAGTATTAAATGTGTAAAAAGTTTTTCTAATTGTTAAAACTAAAGCACAATAAAAAAAAAGACTTTTCAATCAATCAATCATTCAAACAACTCTATTTCGGCAGTAAAAATCCATCAAAGTTCATCATACAATCATAAAATAATTTTTCAATAGACATAGATACAAAGGTGCAATTTGCAAACATTATCTTAAACTGATGTTAGAGCAGTTGCAAACACAAAAAGAGCTGATAGAAAGGGAGAAAAAAGTTAGGGAGAGTGTACTCGCAGCTGTAGTACCATTCATTAGCCTTCTTCGGCACTATTAGCATTAATTCATTAATCAGTTGGTAGCTCCACACACAGCTTCCTTCAGCATAACCAGTACCAGAGGACATCATCCTACGATCAGTAGAAATACTATAAGAAGTAAAAACATTTTATAACATTTTTAAACAGAGGATGAAAAAGACACATAGGGAGATTATACTCGCAGCCCTAGTGCCATTCTCTATACTTCATCATGCCTGAAGACATAACTACATTATGTCATCAATTGTTCTAATGCACTTAAATGTCCCAAAACAAGCCGCATTTTGAGACAAGAAGATAAGAAGACATAGGGAGAGTATACTCGCAAACCCTTAATACCAATCCTTATGCATCATCACACCTCAATGCATAACTATGTCGTACCATCAATTGATCCAATACACCATTTTCTTTGGCACAATCAAGCCCGATGGACATATTGGGCTACACACGTTACTCTAGAATCATCTGCAGTGCTTTTACAGAAATCAAGTGCAGCCTGCAAAGTGCGTGCGCCTGCCTTCCTCAGGAGCAGTGCTACATTTGTAAAAAAAGTAAGTGCTAGGGCCCAAAAAATCTAGGACCCCTAATGCCGGCCGCGGGGCCGGTGGGCACCACCAGAAGTGCAGGCTGCCCGGTCCAGTTCAGTGTAGACCTAGATCGGCCCATCACCAGCCCATCACACAACTTCGTGATACAAATTGCAAGCAAACAGTGAGAAAGGACCATCACTCATTCCGGGAAAGGTCAGCGGCCAAAGTAGCGCCTCGTGCTTCTGGCAAGAGAGTACCTGGCTCCCTCGAGTTAGAGGGTACGACAACCAATGAGGAGGCACTGCCCATCTGGGGCCTGAGAAAAAGTGCTTTCCACAGGTATATGGAGGTGCAATGGCACTGAGACTTCTCTATTCTCCACCCAAAAACTCAGCAAAAAACACAAAAGCATATAAAAAGACAACACAGAATACCAGAAGCTCACTATGAACAAGTTCCTCACATAAGAAGGAGCTCATTTGGGCTAACTATTTTTGGCATGCACTTTATCTGCAAATGGGCCTGCAGGGCTCAAATGAGAAAACAAAGATGCTAACATTTAACCAAGCAAATGGTGGTTATACAGAAACTCAAATGACTGAAAATGATATCTGGACACGTTTTCTACGATGCTTAAAACTTTAAATTGATATTCAGATTTTTTTGTCACAAACCTACTGCTCGTGGTGGTGTTAAGAACATCCGACTATCGACCGAAGAGCAGAACTTTGCCTGTCATACACATAGAAATCATGGATATTAAGTCATCTTTAAAAGTCAGCTTCATTAAGTCACTCACTTTTACTGTCTTGGAAGCAGACACAGATTTGGTAGGTAAGTGGAGCTTTGTGGGCTCTTTCAGCTGGAAATGTCCCATCAGAGTACCAGAGAGAGATAAACAGATGGGTGGGGAGTGGGAGAGAGCCAGACACAAGGGGGGAGAGAGAAAGACTGGCCTTGAAGTGGCTAATACATTCCTTTAAAGCGAATACACCTCGTTATAGGCACAGGTTTGGCCACATACGTGACATGGCTTGCGAATCACTGTACACAGCACTTTTCATCATCAGAGCCAAGCTAATGATACATTTGGCTAAGAAAGGGAGAAAGAAAATGTGGCTAGGACGCGCAGGTGGAGAACGCTAGCCAGAGAGAGACATAGGCGACACTATGCATCAGCTTGGTCTAGAGTGATGCTTTTAGCCTGTCGCACAATGGTATCAGGGGTATCCTAGGCCATTCGCCTCACTCGTGGTTGAGGAAAACAGCAGTGGACCGGTTCACTCCTAGAGAGCCCGACATCGATTAGGGAGACATCCAGCAGCGTCATTCAATGTTAATTTAACCAAACGTATTTCCGCATTTCCTCTTCCATTTTGGTTATTGTATCTGTAACTCACGAAGCCTCTAATGTCCAAAGCTAAGATACCGCTTGCTCCACTTGACACTCGCGTGACAGGACATCCTGTTTCACAGAAAACACACAATGCCAGCCAGGGTCAGACTGGAGCATGACATTGTAAAAGTGGCCCACAGTTGCAAAAGGCAATTCATTCCTTTTGTGACAGACTATTTGAATAGTACCCACCCAAGGGGGAGTGTTTTGATCAATTGTAATGCTAATTGTGCAATTTAAAGAATATTTATTCAGCAGCAATGGTCAAAACTACCAGCCGTATAGTGAAGTAAATCATAACACTGGCCCACATTGGCCAAAAAAGTGGCCCACTTTCACCCAAAAAACTGGCCCACACTAGCATTTTGAATTTTTGGTTCAGGCATTGCCCTATAAGCCAGTGCTAGCCTGAAGCGGTATCTGACACACCTGGTAGCGAGGGTTTACAGGCCAAAACCATGAGCCCACACAGATCCATGCACAAAACGGGCACCCGTCTGGCATGGCTATGGGCGCCCGGCTGCCCATTTAACGGAGGCATCAGAACTGCTGCCAAGTTTACTGGAGGCTGGACTCGATCACCACCCCCCCCCCTCCCCCCCGCCCACCGCCTTGCATCCCCTTAATCAGTGCTTTTCCTCGATAGCTGACATCCCAACACGCCATTCCTCAAGCCCTCTTACTGGAAGTGGCATTTTATTACCTGCGCTGCAGAGTGCCTTTGTGGCCCAGTACAGCAGACCAACTGAGAATGGAACGAGCACTGAACTCACTGCTTCAAAAAACCCCAAAGGGGCTCTTTGTGCACACAAACCAAAGTTAATTGCACTTATAAACAAAAACACAGAAAGGTGTATGAATAGGAAAGAACGGTGTCACGAGTGCATGGCTGCGTGCCTTCCATCGTTCTCTTTTGGGCATGCGACGCATCAAGATGTGTGCAGCGTTGTGGAAGCGATTACTGCTCATTACCTTGAGGTGACTGGAGCGTGCCAACTCACTTCACACCCACAACCCACCCCTTTCCTGCCCCGGTGAAATGTGCCCAAGTTGAGGCCTACATCAATGATCACCCACCCGACCCTATTGGTGTCACTGTGGCAGCTTGCTCATCCTTCCAGACACACAGCACTTACCGTTGGAGTCGGCCGTCCGGTGGACTGTCTGATTCAGGTCGCGGGTGGGCGAGGACCACCCACACAATCCAAACTCAAAGCAAGGGCAACTAGGCTGCGGCGCACACCGCATGTGGCTGGGCTTGCTCAGGGAGGCTCTCTGCTCACTGTAGAGGAGGAGGACGAGTCGACCACGCCTTGGGCTCGGCAACAACTGTGAAGTGAGAAGGTGGCACTGTGCCCATCACCCACACCACACATGCCCATAATTAAATTAATTGGCTGGCAAACAGCCAATGAAACCAATACATTCTGTGTTACTATACAGAATTTCAAATACTGCATTGTAACACAGAATGTATAGTTTTTATTGGCTGTTGTGTTTCATGCCCTGTTTGTGCAAAGAATAATAGATTTGTACTGACAAAACCGGGAGCCTGGCCACCACTCTTGCACCCTGCCAGGCTCTTACATTCAAATGCCGTAAAGTGCGTCGAGCTACCGAGCTCCAGGCAATATAAACAAAGAAATCTGCGTTAAATGGGACACGTCACATGCCTCTGTAATCAGGTAGGCCCAGCCAATCATGCACCTGCAAGTAGACCGCAAAACATTTGTACAAATAAACAAAACAGATCACCCATGCCGTGCCAGCCCGCATCAGTGCTGCTGCCCAAAAAAGAGTGCTGGTGTTGCCCACTGGTAAATACCAGCACAAATTAAGCACTGCACAGGAGTGATCTCAGATACAGTACTCTCAATGGTTTCAGCACATTGCAGAACAGTAGAAAGTGTGCAGGTGTCTCCTCACCCGTGCCAAAAAGAGGGCACACACTTGACCCCCCCCCCCAGGGACCAAGGCCCTGTAAAACTTGCAAGGTGTAAAGTACCCATTGTAAGGCTTATCTGCAGGGTTCTGGCGTACAGTGGGCTGATGCTATCTATGTACTCCTCCGGTCCGAAGTTCCGTTTGCATGCCAAGTATCCCGGGCCTGATTTGAGCATTTCCAAGATACCAGTAGTTGGCCCATGCCCTTTGTACATCATGTTACATATAAATATGAAAGCTGGCCATCTGGAAGGATTTTATCCCCTGTTGTTTATACATTGGTTTTATACATGTTTTCCTAGTTACTTTATAATAAGGGCAAAGCCATACAAAATGCACAGAATCCACACAAGACGTATCACCACATGAACACTTATTAGTTGAATTTCCTCTTGTGTCCCATCGTGATACATTCACTCCCAAAAGCAAACATTGTGTGTATATTTTAAATATCAACTGTCTTTGCTTAGCCTTGTGAAACCAATTGAAATAAGGTTTGCTACCATCAGAAGCATTTAGAGGTAAATACGAAACGGTACTTTTACCCATTTCAAAAGTCTCGAAATGATGTTCCTTCTCATAATAATACTTAGAAATCAGTTTTCTCATAGACTCAGCATTAGGAACTCTCCGTTTATCATATAATCCCATATGTCTTAACTCCCTGAATACCATCCAAATAGCCCAAAGTCACTTACATTTACAGACACTCGTGGATGTCAGAAAGTCATTTCAGAGAAAATGTGTTAGGTGAATATCAGACGTGGAGCAAGCCCAAATTGAAATTGTAATGGAACCAAACCACATTCTTTTAAAGGAGCAACACTAGAAGTATTTTTAGAAGCCCCCTCCAAATATCATGCTAATTCGTTTTGGGCATTTTGCAGAATTTGACTTGCTATCAAAAACCCCCACAGATTTAAATGTTGCATTATATGCCTTTAGAGCAGTGTGTATATGAAGGCCACCAATTCTTTCAAAATACCTATTTAAGGAACCAGTAATTGGAGAAATGTAATTGCTTACACATTCAAATGTAAAGACCAGCTTGAAGTAGTTGAGAACAGCACCCTTAAGTATGGGAAAGTAGATACCCATACCAATTAAACATTTTGTATCATTATATTGTGGTAAGGTCTAGTGGAAGTGCCCACTCACATCATTTTGGATTTAGCACATTCAGACTAAGATCTAATTTTTCCATAAAATCTACATACACTGAAATTCCTGTCTGTAAAGCCATAGGAGCCTTTGCGATTAAAATGTCATTGTCAGCGTAAGCCTACATGCACATTTTCTTATGCCCAAATTTAGGTAAATCAATGGACGCAGTCAACAGAACATAATTTTATGGGTTAACGTATTGAAAGGAAGAAGGGCCAAAACACAGCCCTGCCATACCCCTTTCTTAATAGAAAAAGAATCTGTCAGAAAACCATCCTGTATACACCAAACATTAGCTGAAAGGTTGTTATAAAGAAACTGAATAATATACATAGGATCGACGGGGCACCCATCGACAGTAACATTTTCCATCATTTTTCTTGGTTCTCAGAATGTTAAGGCTTAGAAAGATCCATAACCAAAGATGCACCATAGATATAAAAGCATTCAAATATTCATCAAAAATGTTAAATAAGTTTAAAGCCTGCTTATCAACTATAACTAATTTCTGAAAACCAAATTGGCATTCATCAAGGATATTATTTTGTTTGACCCACTCCTCTAAATGCTATTGGATAATCCTACCCATCTACTTTGCTGTAGAATTTATTAGAGAGATGGGCCTATAGCAATCAGGATTGGATTCAGAACTTTGCTTTACATAAAAGGTCAATTATTTCATTTTTCCAGGAAAGATAGAAAGTCCCATAATGAATACACACATTTTCTACTAAATAAAATCACAGGCCGTAGTTCAGAATTCTGTTTAAATAGAAAAATAAGCACAGCGTCGGGTCCCAGAGTTTAGTTATCTGCGAAAGGTTCTAGTGCTTAGAATGTTTCATGCAGCAATATCTTCTTTATAACGTTTATATGAACTAGAAATGTTTTACTGCCATAGGCTACCGAATCATTATAGGTTGGTGAAAAACGAGTGATCAAGGTTTCTGGATTAATATTATGGAAGATGCCTGAAGCAGTGGACAGAGGGGCCAAGCCATGTGCAACAACGTTCAAATACGCCCTAGAATCAACAGAAAGTGCTGCACATTTCAATGAGGCCTAGGCATTTTGTCATACTTCCTTCTCTCAAGTGTTCAAGACTTCACCAGAAACGCAACTATCCTTCTTCAGGGCAGGCAATACAAATATTCTTGCCTTTCGACAATCAGCATCAAACCAACCTTCTGTATGCTATGAGACTCTTTTAATGTTCTTACTGGTAAGAAGATTTGTCCCACAGACCTTTATTTTCATAAACGCTTAGACTTTTTGACTGTCTAAAGAAGTTGGAGATAGGCAAACCTCAATCTCCTCCATTGTGTCATTAATACATTGCAACACTTTGTATCCAGGTCAAACCTTCTAGTATACAGTCCCACTCCACAATTCTTGCACAACAAACAGGCTGTGTGTGATCAAAACTCGAATTTATTTAAATTAAATACAAATAATGGTTGTCCCATTACTTTATCCAGGAGAAATCCCCACAATAAGATACATAAACTATGATGATTTGTTTACAGACTTGGCCTGCCTGGGACAATCTTGCGAAGAGTGGCACACACACATTCAATCATCATAATGTTAAATGAATATATTTCTAACATTAGTAATCCTTAATAGAATAAGGCAACCGATAGCCATCATTCTCGAATCTATGACAACATTGACACTTATTGGCTAGTGCATTCATTATCTCTTCAGCTAACATTCACATACAACTAGTTTCCAATGATAAACATCAGTTTACAACTTTTCTCCAATATCAAAAATAAGAATTGGTATCAGAGGAAAAGTTGCATAGATACATTATATTTATTATAAACACTTTCAATTGCCCCCTCCCTTGTGTGAATGTAGGGTTGTGGGTTTCATGGATATACATGAAAATACAATGCACACTGTGATAGGTTGCAAGACTGTGCTATCAATTTAGAATGCAAAGAGTTGATTTATCTACTCTATGTGTCACCCCAGATTCTGACTTTATGAAAGGCTCAACTAACCCTCTTTATAATGTGGTTGTATTTAGTCAGCAGGGCTCTCACTTCAATGCTGGATCATTGGTAAACGTTTTAGTGTTCATTTGGAAGTGCATTTGTTGTATAGAAATGAAATGCTAAACTCCCTTGCATCACAATCTGTCTTTTTAAATATCTGTGACTTTCAAAGGTGTTGATGTATTCATTATATGTCAAGCTGTGAAGCATTTGCATCAGTGCACAGTCTCACATGTTGACCTAATTTACTTGGCTTTGGTTGCATGCGATTGCACATCCTGCGCAGTAATGCTATTGGCTGCCAGTTTAAATTATTCTTCCTTTGCTGCTCAGAAAGCAGGATATTCTTCACACTAGCAAATTGCAATATCCTGTTTTAATTTTACTGTTAATAATGTGTCAGCCCCTGCACTATGTCCACAGAAAAATGCTTATTTTCCACAAGAGGGCAAATCTCACTTGGCCTTAAATATACTAAGAAAGCGCTGTTGCATTTCACATAAAAATATGAAGATAGTATATTTGGAATGAGTGTCCAAGTGGAAACCACCTCCCCAATCCAGGGACATAAAAGGGCAAGGATTTCTAATTGCATTTGGGGGAATCTCCATATTCACTTTAAAATATTCTTAAAAGCGCTGAGTCAGAAGGGGCCCTCTTGAGTTTTCAAAGAACTTGCAGTAAGCTTTTTCTCACTCTTGTAAAGAAGTTCTGTTTCAGGTAATATTATCCTCATGGATAGGCCATTATTCTGCAGATGATGTCCAGGTTCAACATTCACCCACGTGGAACAGTTGCTACCCCTTCTCTGCAGCTTTTGATTCCAGAGTCCAAACCTTTTCCCTCTGTGTTCCTCGTTTTATAATTGGAATTATTCCCACACTTTGTCCTTGATGGACAGATCATTCCACTGGCTTGCACACTAGTCAAACATTCCTATGGAATACACAGCCTCAATTCTCATAGGTTAACCATCATTTCAAACGAAAGAGTAAGGTCGGGCTGCTTGATCTCACACTTTCGAGTTCATAAATAATGTTAGTCCACATTTCATCAAAGCAAAATGCCACTTATACGAAATATGGATTTCTGGGATGCCCCAGCCTAAATGGAGGTCTGGATATGCGGCATAAATAAGTAGTATCATTTTTCATGCAGTTACTAATATTAATAGTTTTATCAACAATTAGAGAACATGGGTAGTTCTTTTTCATAGGGTAGATGGGATGCTCAGGGTCGTACCAAATGTTTTCATTTGTTTCTGAGTAGTATGATTGTAGATTTATCAACAAAATAATTTTCTGTATTTGAAATGTCAAGCTGCAAAATATGATGTGTCTTAAATTAAAGGAAAGCATACATGCCTAGGCTTTCTTAAATTTAATGCTTAGCCCGAATCTGCTAAAACGGGGCTTATTTTGTTTGGCTTTCTATTAGGCTAACCACCAGGTTGATTGTATGAGGGGCCGAGGTCCAAAGTTGACACACTAAGTGCAGTCATTTGTTCTATGAAGTATGGAATTGGGGAAGCAGTTTAGATTCTTATCACACAGCACACCATGGATTTAGCCTGGGTACATTTTAAGCTCTATTTATAAGAACATCTTCACCTGAGAGGAGTTCCCAAAGGCAGGGGTCCTCATATACTCGAATTGCTGAGTCCAGGTGACCTTTTGCATTACTGGACACCTAATGTGAGTTCATGGCAACAGACAATGCATACTTCCATTCCAAGGGGCTAAGGCCAGTCTCATGGAACCTTTAAATCTACCACCCCCCCCCCAACAAGGCTAAATAGAACCAGTAAGGGAAACAGTCACCACAAGCATTGGCCAAAGCCATAATTAAAAAAAAACATTGATTTCTCATACATTTGCACATTAACGTATCCCCTATTTTAAAACAATGCACATACACATCCTTGTATAATCATCATAGGTTTTTACATGCATTTATGAAAATGTCCCTGTTATCTTTCAAATGTATATTCTTGAAGGAATGAACCAAGTTTTCACTTGCAGTTGAAAAATGAACAACACTGTTTATATTGGAACATTTCTGAAACACTAGACTGTTTTACAAATTTAGAGACACAGGGCCTCAATACGAGTTGGGCTGTGTGGGTTAAATGCAGCAGCATTACTGTATGCCGCTGCATTACCATTGGAGGATTCACCTCTAGCTATGAGCTGGAGGTTAACCTGCCAGCTTTCTGCATGATTTTGGCAGAATTACCACTGTGGTAATTCTGCCAAAATGTCCCATGGAGTCCTATGGACTTCAATTAAATGGGGACTAACACTGACACCACCACTTGTAATCCAGCACTAATACCGCCGGACCTAGTGGCGGTAACAATAATTCTATTTTAGTGGTATCTCGCCGGATTTATCTCTGGATTATCACTAAACTTGTAATGAGCCCCACAGTTTCTTGATTCATAAGGAACAAAGTGATTATTGCTAAACCATAATGCTGCTCTGCCCTTAATTGGCATTACTTGTTTATAGATTCCAATCATATATTTTGTTTTAGTTCAACAAATTCACTGTTTTCATGACTGCAGAGTTTAATTTTTAAACTAGTATCTTCAGCATTTCGTGTTGTGCATTTATAATCCTACAGCACCAAGTTTGTGGGTTTTGAAGACCTTGTTGCCTTACAATTCAGTTAAGTTTGTGATGTGTGGCAAAATCTGTGTCATTTGTCGGGTGCTATCACTCATGCAAGCAATGAACTACATGCCTCTTGCAGGTGTAGCCTATTCGTGATAACTGAAATAGGAGTCATAACTGAAGTGAGGCATTATTTTGGCACATCTCACTGTTGAGACAATGGGCCTCATTAGAAATTTGCCGGTCCGGGAACTACGGTACCGGTAAGCTTGCTGGTTTTGTAGTTCCTGGACCGGCAAACTACGAGTTGTGCTCGCGGGTGCCTTTCTGCCCACCAGGTCAGACCTGGCGGGCAGAGCGGCACCACGAGCACAGCATGTTGGATGCACCGTCACCGTTCATAACGGTGCCGGTGCATCCGGCTTCCCCATTCCCATTGAGCCTTATAGGCTCAATGGGAATGGGGAATAATTTTTCCAGGCGCCCAGGAATGGGCAAATAGCGGGTCTGGCAAGGCCGTAATGACCTGGTAATTGCCCATTTCTGGGTGCCAGAAAAAACAAAATACCGGCGGCAGCCATGCCTGTATTACAGGCACGGCTACCACCAGCCTCGTAATGGAGCAAGTCTCTATTTCTTATGTAAGGGGGCCTTTATTTGAGGTGACACCTATCTGCTTGCTTTATCAGTGCAATATTTCTCCACCCAATTGAATGACATGCCCCACACTTCAAAGAAGCAGTGCAACTTTTCAGCGTCACATGCTTTAGTTATATGCGTTTGGGTTCTATTTATTTTCACAAGCTCAACTCTGCCTCACTGAAAAACAAACTTGGATATCCAGCGCATACCTCAAATTGAACCCCACCAAAGCAGAATTCCTTCTCCTCTCTATTAATACTGAACACACCCACACCCATACCTGGCTGTCCACATGAATCTAGAGGGTTTTACCCTGATACTTGCACCATGTGCGAAGTTTCTGGCATCCTACATTGACAGCCATCTTTCCTTCAAAACACACATAGCAAAGAAAACCCAGACCTCTTGGTACCAACTATATCTACTGAGGAAAATCAAGCTCTTCCTTCCAGACACTAGCATCTGATTCACAATGCAGGCCCTCGTCCTTTTCGCACCTGGATGATGGGAACAACCGGCTTACCAGAGTCTGAACTTCCACCCTGTCACCAATGAGAAACATTGTCCATGCCAGTGCTGCCTCACCCAAGGCTTCCACAAATTGGACCACATTGCAAACATACTAATTGGACAACATTGGTTTCCCCTACAAGTACACATTGCCTTCAGGACCATCTACATAATTTACAAAGTCAGCACTTTGCATAGTCCCTCCTACCTAGATGACAAAGTCACTGGATCTCATTACGAGTATGGAGGTAGCCATGCCCTTATGGCTGCCTCCATACCGGGTCCCAGTACTGGGTTCCTTCAATGAGGAATAACCGGGTCATTCTGACTTTGGAGTATCCGGTAATTCCTCCTTGAAGGAACCCATTCCCATTCCCATTTCAGCCCCGATGAGGCTCAATGGGAATGGGGAGGGATCTAATAACGGGCCCGTTAGTAACGTCCCATTATTAGCTCCCTGTTCTCCTTGCGGGACCCGCTAAGGACGCCTGGTTTTACCAGGCGTCCTTACCGGGTTCCGCAAAGGGAACCTCGTAATAGGACATCCCGTAATGAAGGGTGCCGGTCCCGTACCAGCACCCTTCATTACGGAGCGCCTATGTTATAATGAGGCCCACTGTCTCTGGATTCCAGTGCTTCACAAGAAGCCAGAACCTAGCCAGATTAGTGCTGCAAAAAATCAAATAAGACAACAAAACAGGAAACATGCATTCTCGATCTACACTCCCACACTGTGGGACCTCATACCCATCGACATTAGACTCGCTACCAGCCTCATCCAATTTAGAAAGGAGCCCAAGACCCTCCTCTTCAAGGAGTACCTACTTCACACACCATAAACATCCCCAATCCACCTAGCTAACTGTTCCCCATATCACCCCTAACTACTGATCCTGTTATTTTATTGTAATTTGACACAGCCCTGTTCATCATCATAGACCTTTATTCGATATACAATCATTAGGCAACAATCAATGATATACCATTACATACAAGATTAGAATTGGGAATCACACCATTGCACAATGACATCTTAGATTTAAAACCACACCATTACAATTAGGAGCAAAACACAAGATAAAATGGTCAAGATCAAGTCCTAAAATCATATTATACAGAATTAAGAGAGACATACAATACACAGCGATAACATTTCAAAATATGACACGTCTTACCTCGAACATTTTTCTTGGATGAATATAGGGGCCTCTTTGATCAGAAAACAGAGGATGAGTGTTGGGAAGGGCTAATAGCGGCAGAAAAAATGGGAGCGACCCTTGCAGCACTAAACTAGTGGCATCTTTGGATTTGGGCCAGAAGCCACCTAATTAACACTAACAGAAGTCTATTGAATGGCTGTTTGAAACTTCAATTTCATTGATGGATGAAGTAATGCTAATGTTTAAGTTTGAAACTTCAATTTCATTGATGGATGAAGTAATGCTAATGTTTAAGGTTTAAATGTAAGTTAACCAATAAAACATATAATAAAAAAAATATGACACATGTCCTAGGTAATACGATAAAATCCTTGTTCATATGCAACATCACTTAAAACAAATCCAGCACTTTTCCACCCATTTCAACAGGTCGGGTCGTTGTGAGCCAGTCCCGGTGTAAGTACTTCACAACAAAGTGGACGACAGAGCCCTGTTGTAACTCTTGCCCCCTTATCTGTATGCCTGTTAATCCACAGATATAGAACACTCTGCTGATTCTTAAATCTCGGCCAGTGTGAAATAAGCACCCAAAATAAAAACAAAATGAGTGCATTTGTGTGTTTGTGAAATGTTTTTACAGTTTGCTTATGTGTGACGTTTTATGTCTTATTTGTGCGTGACACTTCATTGTAACTTATGTAAAGCACTTATCTCTATGTACTTTGGACATTCAGGATATTACCTTTGAACCTTTGCATGCACTATGTAGAAAGGGATAGTGAAAGCTCTGTGAAGTAAGTGATTGATGCTAGGTGTTCATCCTGCATCACATCACAATACTTGCTTTAGACAATACACAGTACAAACTTGTTTTACCCAAAGGTTTCAAAAACGATTTATTTTATATTTTCAGATTGTTTTAGAATGTGGTTTGATGCTTCACATATCTGCTTTATTGAACACAAACAATTAGTTCTGCTCATTAAAGAACACAAGGAGGTGTGGTCTCATGGGTAAACTGGAGGCAGTGACACATGCCACTTTGGAACACATCCTTACTTCTTTACCTGACAAATGTGTTATCCTTGGAAAATCGATTCTAGAAAAATCCCTTTACCTCATAGGGCATAATTGTCCTTATCTTTTCCAAATGAAATCATCTAGATTAAACTATTCAGTCCAGGCTGCACAATAAAAAAAAGCACACATGCAGAATTATTTATCTGGTACATCAGCCGTTACCTGTCATACCATGATGGCCCTTGGACAACGGATGCGGCACTTGGCACATGATCGCAGAACTTGTGCTCATAAGGCTGTAGCCTGCTTATGATGATTGCACATGGCGTAAGA
The DNA here is from genome assembly GCF_040938575.1 of Ambystoma mexicanum. Lineage (NCBI taxonomy): Eukaryota > Metazoa > Chordata > Amphibia > Caudata > Ambystomatidae > Ambystoma > Ambystoma mexicanum. Next base: position 676,651,139 of record NC_090932.1, on the reverse strand, counting down.
GGCTTGAGCTGGCATGAGTTGGCACTACTTGGGTATATAAGGGTGTGCTTCGCATATTATAGCAGTACCAGACTTGTGAGGCCTTATTTAGCAGATTGTCACCATATCCGGCATGCAAGGCTTTAAGAGATAACATGGCAGTAACTGGGCAGTTATACTGGGTGAGATTTGGCACATCATGACTGCACCCGTTACATACCAAGGCAGCACCATAGTTAATATGTGATTGAAAATGAAAATAGCCTTTTGTCCACTGCAGTACGATGTGTTCCGGTGCCAAAGGTCACATGGCATACCTTCAAGTGATGTCTTTAGTGCCAATGCATATCCCATGTCACTTCCTGTGAGGTCATTGGCCAATAAATGTTGCATCAGCTCTACTGGCATTGTTACTAATTGATGTCCCTGCTGTACTCCTTCAAAAAAGCTTTAGAACTTGGCGTTTGCCACAATAAGGATCCTTTTGCATTAAGATTAAGGTTATGGAATATTAACTTCCGTATGCTTGCAACACCAGGGCTTGCACACTTAAACACTAGGTAGCATTAACCCGTTTCCTTGACTACGTTATTACACTTGCAACCAAATATTATTGTAAGACAGTGTAATATCCTTGTTCACCTGATTTGTAAATTAACTTGGCTAAATTCTTTTATGTTCAAGTACCTGAAATGTATATTGTTCACTAACAATGTGTTATTCACCCCAGGCTATGTTTATCGTTGGTATTTTATGGCTATTTCTGACATCAGGATGCATGCCTCTAACCTTAATTAACATAATTTGTGGTCACCATTGGTTGCTTCCCATATTGTTTAATATTGTTCAATTTGATACGTTCTACAGGCGAGAAAGTATTTGGCGAGGAAATATTTGATCATTCACTGTCTCCTTGCCATATAGTGTAATAGTGTGGAATGTTGTTTCTAGTAGTGAGTAACCAACATGTTAGGAATATACTAATGATAATATAATTACTTTTTTCGTTCTAAATTGATTCTTCCTGTGACTCTCACACGGTGGCACTCAATGGGCCTCATTCCGGGTTTGAAGCTAACCATGATTAGCTCCATGGTTGCCTCCAAAACCGTCCCAAATCCGGCATGGTGAATGGAGTAATTACCGGTCCATTCCAGGGTTGGAGGGACCGGTAATTCCCCATTCACCTTTTGCCCTTTCCCATTCCCATTTCTGCCCCATAGGGCTCAATGGGAATGGTGAAGGAGGTAATTACGGCACCGTAAATTACGGTACCGTAATTACCTCCGAAGTACCTTTGCGGGTCCCGTACTTTACTCCTGCTAAAAGCAGGAGGTAAGGAAGGACCCGCAAAGGGACCTCGGAATACGGAGGTAAGGGATTACCGGCACCCTTACCGGTGCCGGTAATTCCTTACCTCCAACCTCGGAATGACCCCCATTATCTTGCAATAGAACTCAGGCTGTTCCATGTATGCTTATAATCATGGGCTTGTATGCAGAGTTTCATTGGGGCCATATGCACGAATGATTAAGAATTCTTTCCTCTTGGATGATCTAGGTTCGAACATGTAGATCTATTACAACCAGTGCGGGAGTGGGCGCAGCCTACAATGATTCCTCATGGGAGCTCAGGAAGAACATGCACACCCGTAGCACTTAAGGGGTTAAGACAAACAAACGAGTCTCACTCTTTTATATCAATGATCAATGCTCTCAACTCAGAGTGCAGGTGTATTCCGCATTAGGCCTTAGAAGAATTAATAGATGAACTTGCACAGGCACCTGTTTTATTTTCCAATGAACACAGGGACATTTACTGCTGTATTTCCAAATGCGACCGGAAGAACAGACAGGGCCAGTGCAAGGAATTTTGCCAACTTAGACAAACTGTTAAATTGCCCCCCCCACTCTGAATCCTCGATCGGATCAAGACTGAAAAGTTAATTTTAGAGGGATGCATATTTAAACCCAGCCGGGAGAGTGGCACGACCCCACACAACCTCCCCCTGCAGCTCCCAGGCTCCAGCCCTGGAATTTAAAGAGACTATCAAACCAGCCCAGGGAAAGCATACTGACCATGATTTAAACACCTCCACTATGTAACATAAAGAAGAAACAGAGGTTTCAGTGAACCTATCAGACGATCCCAGGTGTCCTGAACTGACTAACAGTCAAGCAGCTTCCACAAGCATGGCTCGACTAAGAAAACTATCCAGCAAGTACAAGTACTTTAAAAGGTGCTCGAATGGCAAAAGACTTCAGACTGCTTCCGAGAAAATGATGTATGTGGCAGCAGACATGCTTTCACGGATCAGGGACAAAGGAGGGGCATTCTGCCCCACTGCTCCCGACAAATATAAATTCTTCCAATTTGGTGATGCGCCACTTAACATTGTGCCAAAAGTCTAACAAACCATACAGCTTTGCTAGCTGCTACCAGCACTGAGGCAACTGCCCTTCTGTTGTGTCAGCTTCAGGAAAGAACGGTTGGCTTACCCCCAACTCACACTCTCACGGCATGATCTCTTCCATGTGCACACACGTACACACACATTCTCTCTTGCACACACACATACACGTATACTTCCTTCCATACACACATATCAAACTCACAACACACATGCACATACTTTTTTCTTTTAATCTTGCCCAATCATGTGCGGATGGTGTATAAAATGCACGCTGGATTTTTCTTTACTACCTAGCCTCACCTGCTGCTGGTGGCTGCTTCAAACTCTGATAGGAAATATTCGTCAGCTAGTGCTTAATAATGCTAACTATAATAAGTAAGAAGACTTGCAAAAAGCCATCATTATGAATGAAATTCCTGACCACTTCGTATTCTAGCGAAAGTTGTAAAGTGTAGTACATAATCACCGCCCTCTAAAGCCAATCATATGCACAGGTGAAAGAAAAACTCTTGGGGGTGAGCGTGGGGTCCCGCAAACCTATCCAAGGGCATTTCTAAATATTTGTAACTGTCAGCGGGGGCATTTCCATTGCAGACTCCTTACTGAGCAAAATACAGGGGAAGCTGCAATCAACATCAGCCGAAGTGTCAACTAGCTGAGTGACAGTTACAACCCCAGCTGGCAGTGCCAGTTACGCAGAAAACCTGTACATGTTGACAGCCTGGTTTGGGTGTGTTAGAATGTTGAGCCCTGACAGCGAGAAGACTTATTTACAGAGGGCCTAAAGCAGAGGAAAGTTTTGCTCAGTCATTGAAGGCATGTGGGTTATGCAGCAGAGGGAGGTTGAATGTACCGGGGTAACCATCTCCTTTATACTCTCCCGATCATAGATAAGAGGCCATGGTAAGTAACTCCATGGCGCTGCACTGCTTTTCTAGTGCTGCACGCTGCACCCTGTATGTCTATGTCCTTGGCCTCCAGATTGGCCAGCATGTCCCCCCACTCTCCCAAATCCTAATTCCTATTAATCTCTTTGAGGAAGTTATAAAGGTACTTACATTAATCACATGATTACATCAACATTATCTCCTGTGGCACTGCATCAGGTGTGTAAAGGCACCACCTTCACACTACGTAAGTACCGATGTAACTTGTGACGTAACATTGTAACTTGGTATTTCAGTTTGAAATTATTGATGGCTGCACCGGCAAGAGTTGAGCCTTTGCGGAACGACTATTGGTTTATTCTGATCTTGAAAGCTTTACACAATCATGAGTGCCAGGCTAGTAACTTATTCCAAAATGTGTGCCACACATTTTTAGCTTCACCGTCTGCCTTCTTGTTTTCCAACTCCATTCACCTTGCATGCAATCTATTCTTGACAGGGCCATACATACCTGGCCCCAGGTTTGGCAGTTCTTGAATTACTAATCTGGAGCTTGCAAAATGAAAAAATGTTAAGGGCAAACCCGGGTCAAACAGCACAATGTTTTTTTCTGGGTAGCTTGCAGCACATCTCAAGCCCATCACACATCCAAATATGATGGGCCTTTAACTACCAATTGCCCATTCAAATACTTCCTCGCATTGTCCATTTTGATCCAAACGTTATGTTTACCTTTCTTTCTGGCCTCTCATGGATCCACATGTACCCAATCGGTCGAAATATTCCTTTCCCTTTCTACATTAACTCTTTCCTATGTCTGTTGAACTTTGACCCACTTTTTCTTTTTCTTTTCTTTTCTTTTCTTTTCTTTTCTTTTCCTCATTCCTTTGCCTCCGCACACTGAGGTCTGGATAACCCGCGTAGGGCGACAATGCACCATCTTCCAGACAAGCCAAGCGCTCTGTGACCACTTCGATGGTTATTTGTTACAGTATAAAAGCCTTGCAGTTAAGCCTTGAAACAAAACTGTTTCTAATCTTCTTCATGTTCACTCTTTCCCTACTTTACTTTCAGAATTGTTTGTTTAAAATATGTAGGCACAATCTTATGGCATACTTGAAACTGGTTTAAATGTGCTTATTGGAGTGTAAAAAGAGAGTGAAAGAGGGATTTTAAAAGGCTGTGGCTTGATGTCAAGCAGTACAGAAAGTTATAAATTGCAAAAATGCATGACTTGCATGTATTGGCAGAGACTCACTTGCCGAGCAATGGCAGAACAAATTCCATGAGGGAAGAAACAATGGACTTGACGTTCGACTTGTTTTATAGCATATGTGTAGTTTCTTAAATCAGAGGGAGGCAGAATGTGAGTTTTTGTGTTGAAGGTCTCTCTCCAGATCCATCAAGCGCTTGGAAGACAAACAACAGGAAAATTGGGTGGGTGTTAATGAAAGTATTGACATGTTTTTTGTGGAAGTGCGTCTATTGCTTTATAAATCATCACTGTTCATTGTTCTTTGGTGCTACGAAAATTACATACATGCACCTAGGATTGCAAATGAGCATGTGCACTAGTTAGCATATGCAGATGATTTCCTTATCTTCGATACTATGCCAATAGGATTACAGCGATTACTAAATAAACTGAGTGTTTCTATCTAGACACAACCTGGGGTCTGACTATGAAAACAAGCCTCAGATGGTCTGATATCTGGATGGCATATCACTAGAAACATCAGACAACATAATGTATCTGGGCTCTACTCTATACAAGCGACCAAATATAACAGCTTTAGAAGGGCGCTTCAGATTAAAAATCCCATGGTTTATTGCACAAATGAAAAGGATTCACAATAATTATGGGAGATTCTCGTACATACCTTTGATCAAATTATACAAACAAAAAATAGTTCCAAGTTTATTATTTGAGCTGCAATTAATCCTAAATTCAGATTGGTCATTTTATAACACAATCGAGGGAATTATCTGGGGGAGTATACTATGCCTTCCTCCAGGGGTCCCGGTAACAATTATTCAATATGAATTTGGCTTAGTCTCTTTGATAACCCATGTAAGACGGCAAGTATTAATGATTTATTCAAAAATAATGTGGCCTTCTCAGTTCAAAGGCTCTATTAAAATCTGAGTAGAACTGCCGTAGCCCAAAGTTATCGTGTTTCTAAAATTTCCCTACAACGCCCTGCCTGACCACTACGATCCGCTGGTCGAAATCTTTTGATGATTCCCTGCTTCTTATTTTGTACTTAGGGGAGACAAACGCTTCTCTGTCTGCGGTCCTTGAGCTTAGAACTCGCTGCCCCCTGATCTTTCAAAATAAATCATGTCCCTACCATTATTTAGGAAACAGTTAAAATCCTATCTCTTCCATTAATTGGTTTTCTTCCATTTCCATATAGCTCAGTGTCCACTACATTGATAGCATCTGTGCCTATTTGCAGTTTCTGCCTGGTTCCTGCAAGGAGTTGAGCATTATAAATAACCAAATCAAATCAAATCAAAGTATGTTGGAAGATTTGGGTGTGGACGTAACTTTTTTCCTGAATAATTTGCTAAAAACAAAAAATCTGTTGTTTGAGTGGGACTGGATAAGCACTCGTAATACAACACCAAATATAAAATGTGTCAAGCAATTGCAAAATCAGAGAAAAAGCTAGGAAGCCTGCCAAAATATTGCATACAAATTCCAGGAAATAAATTCTTAGCCATGAATATGAGAATTAGATTTATCGTTAGCCCATCATTGGAAGTGGTGGGCCAAAGAAAGGATTGGTAACGAGATAAATGTATCTGTAGGTTCTGTAATATTGAAGGAAAAACAGAAACCCTCCTTTAATAAGTTATACCAGTTTCTACAACAGGAGAACCTACCATTTTCATCATTTTGTACATTCACCAATGTACATTTTAACAGATTCCTTTTGGGATAGGATTATGTCAGCTAATCAAATATTCATTTCTTTAGCTGTTGTAAGATTTATTTATGAAATATTTCTGGTGGAAATCTTAAACAATTTTAATGGGGATAGGTTTAAACTATCTTAAGTATTTGATTATAAGCTAAATTATAGATTTTAACTAATAATGTGTAAATGTAATTGATTTTGAAGGGTCAATGTTTGTGAAAGGATACATTCAAATGCATTTTTGTACGAATGGAAATTAATTGTATATCTTATGTTATTTCATGTTGATTTATACTGCAAACCGCAACCACCCAGTGGCAGTCTCCACGTGCTCAGGTGGCTCTGCAAGAAAGAGAACAGGGTTAGGAAGTGAGGGTAGAGTGATAGGATAGGTGCAGAATCAGGTGAAACTGGCGTCTGTGTGTGTTGGCTTGCAGAAGGTTGGTTGCGTGCACTGGCTTGTTGTATCAGTATTGGCAAAGTACAATGCCTGCGTTGTTTTCTATGTTACTGTTATGTTGGAGTGTGTCTGTGTGTTTAATGTGTAGATTGGCTGCTATTTAAGGTCATGTGCACTGGCTAGTTGTATCTGTATGGGTAATGTCCAATGCCTGGGTTGCTTTTATGTGACTTTTATGTTGGAGTCTGTCTGCGTATTTTATGTGTAGATTGGCTTGTATTTAAGGTTGCGTACACTGGCTTGTTGTATCCATAGGGGTAAGGTCCAATGTCCGAGTCCGGGGTTGTTTGTTGTAAGCATTGAAGACGGGGGTCCAAGTGTGACTCTTGGGACACCCACCCGACTTGCAGCCCAAAGGCATAGAAATGACAGATGCACATCACTCATAGGCCCTTCATCACCATCTTCGATGTATAACAGTTATGAGAAACGTTACTCTCTCAGAGAGCCATTCAAACCATCCCCGACTGATGGTATTGAAGAGATAGAGTTGTCATCAATTGAACAGGTCAACTGACTATAACTCGAGAAGTTAATGACGTCATCACTGACCGCACGACATAGGTGCACATAGACATGAAGTACATAGGTATACATGCACAAAGCTACTTGAACATACATTAGATTATTGCAGGTAGACACAAAACAAATGCTTAGGACTCCTGCAGGTAGATGACGGACACACATATATATACAGGCAGGTGGACAGAGCTTCCCGCACAGACACAGTGCACACCCTAGCCAAGGACCGGCAGAGACAGAGGTTTCAAGTTACCAAGACAATAAGGCACGTGCAAGGAATTCAGTTTAAAATCCTCATAATTACAAGAAGGAGAGCTCCATTTTGTGGTCTCTACACACGTGACCTGCAAGAGCAGGACAAGGCCTATTCACTGAAGGTAGATGGAGGGAACCAGAGGTGGAAAGATACAAGTCTTGCTCAAAGTTATCAATTGAATGCACTCTCTCGGGCTTAGGTGATCAGAGATGGCAACATGATGGAACACACAGCACCTCTATGCTCCTTCCCATTGCCTTGAAAAGTTACAACCAGTCTGGTAGATGTCCAAGGTCCAGAGGCTGGGAAGACACGTTCTATCCAATCCGTAGTTACCTTTCACATTGAAACATATCATGTTGCAGTGTCCAATAGCTTCTTTACTTTCCTGCAACTTTGTATTTGTTATAGGTAGAGGTGGTACCAGGAGAAGCCACCAGGTATGGTGATCCAATAATCAAACTAACCCCTATGTACGTATATATATTTTCCCTAAACTGACCAACCCACACCCTCGATAGGTTTTGGGGTACGTAACCTCTTTCTGTGATGTCACCCTTGGTTAAAATGGGATGACACACATTTGGCGGACGAGAGCTCTGGAAACGATATGTCGTTCTACTGCGATACCTGTCATTTTTGTTGGATAATAAAGACAGTAAAATGCGCCTTATGGTTGAGTCTTTCGTACTCGTGGCTGGGATTTTGTTGGGGCCCAAGTATCCTTTTGCTTGTAATTCGGGGTGACTGCTAGAGATCCCCTGCTGCTCCTTTACAGCATGTCTTACTTGTGTTGGGTGTGTGTTTGTGCATAGGTTGGCCAGCCCAGTGGATGTGTATAGTATTTGGGTTGTGTGTTGGAGGAAGCAAGAGCGGGGTGGTTAGTACACTGGCTACTAAATTCTTCTATGTGGCTAAATTACACAATTCTATCTAATGTGACACATGACTAGTCTTCACAATTGTATCTAGTGATACACATGGTTAATTTCACAATCTATCTAAGTGAGATGCGTGGCTAGTCCTTGCAATCGCTAAATTCAGGATATAGCTAGCTGACACAATTGGGCTAAAAGCAGAAACATTGCGACACGACAGAATACGCTAAGTGCGAGATATAGCTTATTAGCACAAATGGGATAAAAGCAAGATGAGTCTACCCTACACAATTAGGCTAAGTGTGAGATATGGCTGAATGACACAAATGGGCTGAAAGCAAATGAGGCTACCCTATACAATTAGGATAAGTACGAGATATGACTGACTATCACAAGAAAAGTGGTTACATTGCTCACATGTCCCTGGCCAGATGATAATAATGGTCTCTATTCACTGCTTGCATTTGAGAGTGTTGTCCTTAAAGGAATAGCTAGCAGAACTAGCAGACATACCTGTTCTCTTGCAGAAGTACCCGTCCTCTGAACAGGTTCTGTAGACAGACATGATAGCACTCTGATTAATTGCTGAAAATTAATGATCCTGTAGTTCGCTGTTCTGCCTCACCCTGGCGTGGTGCAGTTCATTGCGGTGCATTGCGGTGCAAATATCTTGAAACCGTGCAACCTTGACCTCGAGTTTTGTTCCTACTGTCGGGACTGGTTGAGAAACAACATTTTTTGTTTCCCTTCGCGGTGAACATGGTTTACGGCAGGTACAATCTCACAAAAATCCTCGTGAAAAGTAATTTCATCTGATGCAGCAAACATTTTTGTTTCCCTTCCTGGTGAACATGGTTTACAGCATTGTAAAGCTTGTTTAGAAACAACATTCTTTGTTTCCCTTCCTGGTGAACATGGTTCACAGCTTTGTCGACAGGCACCATCTCGCAAACATCCTCTGGAAAAGTAATTTCACATGATGTTGTAAAAATGGAACAACTTCTGGAATGCTACCTGCCTTTGCCTTTGCCTCTCAGGGCCATTCGCCTCGCATACATTTTTTGTTTCCCTACCCGGTGAACATGGTTTACGGCTTCGTCGCCAGGCCACACACCCACAAACAAATTTTCATTTTTGTTGAAATCTGGGAAAAGGGGTGGGGAGTTATGTAGCCAGTAATGTCTGGAGGGTCCTAACAGGTAAATATGCACAATTTGCTGCAGATCGGTGAAACAGTGTGGAATTGTATATGGAACAACGCTTCACCAAGCCACAAATGCACCAACACATTTTGACTTGTGCTGAAATCTGGTGAGATGGGGTGGGGTGTCCAAATGTCATGTAGCCAGTATTGTCTGGAGGGTCCTAACAGGTAACTATGCAAACTTTGGTGCAAATTGGTGAAACAGTGTGGAATTGTATAAGGAACAATGCTTTGGCAAACAAAACGCCCAAAAACCCTCAAACTCGCCAAATTTGATTGTAGCTTCAAAATGGTGGATGTATAAGTTAGCTTTATTGAGGACTTCTTTTGTGCCCATGGCTGTGTAACTTATCGGGTTACATAATATACCACCGAACGTAAAGCAATTAGTGTAAACGCCATACCGGTGTATCACACTATAAACTATGCTGATGGTAATAGCTTAGGTAAATTTTTTATAATAAAAATAAAGATGCCCGATCACCTATATTTTCAGTGCCTTTATCCTAATACTGTTGATGTTTTATGATTTTGAACATTTACTGGCGAGGTAATCTGCAGTATTCAGCATGAAGGGTCAACCTTTCAGTAAGTCCTCCATTCAGTCATATCAGTGTTCATCGACCGCTTATGTTCAATTTGTTGATTTATTACTGTTGTTCACTGTTTTCATTTTTTTGTTTGGAATTTTGTAAGGGTATTTAACTCACTAGATCCTCAGCTGTTACATTTCAGAAAAAAACCTGTTTCGAGGGTAAAGGAAGTGTATATATTGGCACCCTGCCTCTTCAATCTTTATGTTTCGGCCATTGGTGAATATCCCGAAAAAGTGGCTTTTATTTCCCCATGAGTAGGCTCCCTAAAAATGTCATGGTTAGCATACACTGACAATTTCATTCTTTTGTATTGCACCCAAATTGGCCTTCAACGTCTCATTAATTCCTTTTGCACTTTTACCAGGCATAATTCCCTCAAAATAAATACCGCTAACACCTAATAGTTGAGATTTGGTAAACTTAGAAAACAAACCAAATTGTCATGGTTTATAGATAACACAGAACTTGTATTTAAGGAAAATCTTATCTATTGAGGTTTCCTCTCACTTCCAGATCAAATGAATCACATATAGCTAGCGATCTTTCTACAGAAGAAAGCCTCCTTTTTAATGGCTCAAATGAAAAAAAAAGAAACATGGCTGATTTTTCCATGATTGCCTTAATACATTTCTACATAGGCAAAGTGGTACCTAAACTTTCTTGTGGTTTGGAGATTTTGCAACAAGGGGTACTTGACGAGCTGGTCTCATTAGGATCCTTTTTACTGAGGAAAATGTTATCTCTTCCGAATTGTATCTCTTTAGTGGTTTTTACTTTTTGAATTAGGCTGACAATCCTTGAACGGACACGTATCATTGAAACATTGGTTATTTTGTCATACAATCGTTGCCCCCCAGCCCGTTTTCTTAACTAGTATATAGCTTTGGAAAACAAGGGAAACTGTACATTCTTTTATGTCTAAATGTTCGAATGTTCGAATTGGTTGGTGGATCTGGGAGACACAAGAGACACAACTTTGTATAACATGCATAGGGTTAAAACAGACTTTATTCGCAAAGGCTGTCTAGATACATGCTCAGAGATTTCAAAATATGGGTTGTTTACACAGTTGGCGATGGAACACAAACCAGTGGGCACCGTGGCTCCTTCTCCGATTAAATTCCCAAACAGTTTTTGGCGCTCCTATTTTATGAGATTTACATTCAATTTGTTACCCACTAAAGAAATTCTATGTATGCGTAATGCATTAGCTAAGTTGTTGTCGTTATGTCGTTTTTGTAAATCTTTATTGGAAGTAGAGAGCCTCAAACATTTCATAATTAATTGCCCGACCTTGTCCTATATACGCATGTTGCATTTTCATTGTTTTCATTTTAGTGTGCAATGTATTAAGACAGAGGCATTTTGGCATTGATTACTACTAGCAAACCAGATTTCTATAGTATATGCAGTGATTAGATCCCTTGAGCAATTGAAAATAACTAATTCATATGAGAAATGATCTTCCTCTTTTAACATTTCTATTTCATTATTGCACTTTATTTGTATTGACTATTGCTCAGAGGGTTCTTCCCAATTTTAGCTTTCTTATTAAGGCGATATGCCCCAAGGTGGCAGGCTAAGTTAAGCACCCGAGCGAAGCGAGGGTCCCTTAATTTAGGCGCCAGTGCCGTCACCAACAGCGTTGTCCCGTCACCTCATATCGCCATTAGCACCTGTGTAGTTCCCTACCTGGGTGCTTATAGAGTATATATTAAAAAATGTTGACGACTGTGATGTCATCAAAACTGAAAATGGACTGGAAAGCACTGTGCAGTGCTGGGCCGCCGGAACATATATATTTTTTTAAACCAATATGTTTAAATACACACTCTCCGCACCTGCAAAGGAAACTACACAGGTGCTAAGAAGTGGGGGCAGGGAAGGGGGAGCGGGGAAGTGAAGGGGCACTAGTTTGCTGCACCCAGGCTGCTCGGAACGTGGGCTTTTAGCAGGCAAAACATCCCACGTTTAGAGCATCCTGAATGCCCAGGGCCCCCTTGCCAGGACGTTTCCGTATATCACACCGAATGCAATCTGACCGAATTAAACTTTTTCGAAATTGATCTATTCGAAATGCAATGTTTTCGAATATTCACCTGATCTGTACTCATGTTTTGAAAATACCACATTATAACAGTATTAGTTGAGATCATTCCATGCTCCATATTAATGCAAATAAACACTGCACAAATAATGTCAAGTTCGAGTTTCAACTCAAAGGAACACACATTACAAATCAAAATAACAATTAATAGCACAGGCGAGATTCTCAGTTCTCCGTTTTCTTTTGGATGCCTAGAGCGTATGCAAGGGACAATTTTTAAGAGGTTTGTCACAATAAAACATTCTCCTATGCAGGAAAATATTGGGGTTGACAATGACAATCACTTAGTATGCTGGGTTCTCATGGGTGATCCACGGGGTGCAGCCAGTTGCTGCTACCTTGAAATGCTGATAATATCCGGCACCGAGTGTAATGGGTGGATTGGGGGGGGGATTGCCCATTGTTTTGGAACAGGCAGGGGGTGGCCCCCTCCTACACCATGCTTTACACAATGATCTCGGTTCTTGCCCCAGGCGAATAACAAAGATTCTGCGTGTATTGGCATCGACCACCAATCCTTGCTGAAGGCTCTCTTAACTGAGGCTGGCATTTCATTACAGACTGGCACAGCGTTCCTTGGCCAGAAATATTGCCTAGGCAGAGTGGCCTGCAGAATAATATTTATTAGATTAACCAATAATGTCCCCATAAAGGATTATAAACAGTAACGACAATATCAGGAATACATTGATAATCACGGTGGGACTATCAGCTAGGCAGTAAAAGTAATAATGGCCCCAGCCAGGCAGGCAGTAAAAAGAATAAGCTACTTACCTCTACGTGCATTGTTGGCACCTAGGCTACACAACATTGGCTCTGCAGCTTTATTACTCTGTTAACAGTGATTATGAGCGCCTAATAGAAACTTGTTATTATTTCAGATGTTTGTAATTTGTCATTGTATAGCATTCCTTGTTGCATTTTTCCCAGATCTATTATTTATGTATTTAAAATATAAGTATACATACATTTGTTGTACATTACGGCTGATTTCGAAAACATCACCTTTTCGATCACTTATCCATAGTCATTTTTGAACACTTTGCTTTTTTTCAAACACTTATGTTCGATAAAATCCCCTACATCCCTTCCAGGGGGCTAATGTGATGATTTTCCTCTTACCAAATGTTGTAATTTACCCAATGGTATTTTTTTATTGATGCTTTTATTCTTTTCCTCACGTTTGTGAAAATTTTAATTTAAACCAAATATACAAAAAAAACCCAACAATGTTACAGCTTTTTATTCATTGCTACTTTGTGGAGACACACAATTTCGGACTGCCTGCCTTCCTGCCAAAGACTTTAATAATACTGTCACATTCATTTAAATCTCAAACCATATCAACTATATTATAACACAATAAACTCACCAATGATAGTACCAAGGGGTATTTCTAGATCTCACCAAACCATCTGGTTTTGTCACATGATCACCCCGCGTATAAGTAGTCTACTGATTCCATAATGCATCACATTATATCTAACATAGCTTTTTAACTTCTCTACTGATTTTGGGCTATCCAGTTCATCACGTGTGTTCTTAACTCTGCTTTTATTATTATTATTATCGTTTTAATTGAAAAATCATACAATTACTGTGGTGCTTTTACAGCGACCACCAAAAATGTCTACTTTTTAAAATTTCGAACCACATATATATGTGGGGGAATGGGTACAGTATATAATGAATGTCGGGGGAAAAGGGAGGAAGCACATATATATGGTGGGACAAGGGTGTTGAAATAGAGTGGAGTGACGGAGAGTGACAATCCTGCTCCTGCTGCACAGTTTGTCTCCTGCTACTATACTCCCTGCTGCCCTTGCTGCAGTCTGTCTTCCAGCTCAGTACTGGTGGGTGGACCCACAGTACTAACACCGCCTGCAACCGTGGAGCGGCCGCGGAGTGACGGAGAGTGAAAGTCCTGCTCCTGCTGCACAGTTTGTCTCCTGCTACTCTACTCTCTGCTGCTTTTGCTGGAGTCTGTCTTCCAGCTCAGTACTGGTGGGTTGACCCACAGTACTAATACCGCCTGCAACCGCAGAGCGGCCGCAGAGTGACGGAGAGTGACAGTCCTGCTCCTGCTGCACAGTTTGTCTCCTGCTACTCTACTGTCTGCTGCCCTTGCTGGAGTCTGTCTTTCAGCTCAGTACTGGTGGGTGGACCCACAGTACTAATACCGCCTGCAACCACGGAGCGGCCACGGAGTGACGGAGAGTGACAGTCCTGCTCCTGCTGCACATTTTGTCTCCTGCTACTCTACTCCCTGCTGCCATTGCTGGAGTCTGTCTTCCAGCTCAGTACTGGTGGGTGGACCCACAGTACTAATACTGTCTGCAACCCACGGAGCGGCCGCGGAGTGACGGAGAGTGACAGTCCTGCAGTCCTGGCAGGCAGGGCTGGCCAGGCTGCACGAGTCACAATGGACGCCTCTCCCACTGTTGAGACCCCGGAGGAGGAGGAAGGCCGTCGGCTGAGAAGTGCCCGGTTAAAGCCAACAACGGAGAAAAATGGGCCTGACACAACTATACTATCAAAGAAAGGCGGGCATCTGGCCCCCACGTCTTGTCTTAAAGGTAACATTATGCCCCCACAAATTGCCAATGACATTAACTGTTTGCCGCCACTAACCAGTGGAGTTTTGCCCTAGTGTCGGAGAGAGTCTCGGGAGGACCTGGCGGAGGTGCCGGCTGGCTCTGCAGACTGCGCCTTACCGGCCGCGCCCGATTGGGTTCCTCTGCCCTCGAGCTCTCCGGCGTCGATCCCCAGAGGGGGGGCTGCCGTCTGAGGTGTCGGTGGAGGCCCTGCCGGTAACGGTTTCAGGTGGACCCACGGGCTCCCTGGACGGGCTCGTGCAGGAGCCGGCGGCCCCCACCGGGGAGTGGCCTAGGGGCCCGGTGGGGGCACCTTCAGTCTCCTGTGGCCCGAGGGAGAAGGGGGGCCCTCGGGAGCCTGGACACAGACGAGCACCGAGGCAGAGGCCGGGCCGGTTTGGCGTGCATCTCGCCCAGCCAGCGGTGACTCGCTCGGGGGAGAATGAGGCCCCGCCCCGAGCAAAACATTAACTGTTGAGGCACTGATCCACACGGCGCCTGAGCCACAAGCTGCACAGCAGAGTCTGCACTCTGCCCAAGGTTCGCTTAACTTGGAGAATAACTTGGAAGATTCGCCCTCATGCATAGAAAACATCACATCGAATTTCAAAAAAAGACAAAGAAATGCAGTCTTAGTAAGGCCAGATGCCCCCAACAACAACAACCTGCATAAACTTCGCAAAGTGGCTAAAAAGAAAATCAAACCCTGCAACATTAAGAATTCAAACAGTGTCTGGAAACAAAAAAACAAAACCACAAGGGGCAAATGGGGGCAATAGAGTTCCTTAAGGGCACAGTAACCTAAGGAACTTCTTTAACCTCAGACCCCAGGCAAAAAACAGAAATAGAGAGGAACTAACGGAAATAGAAATCTTGGAGGCCTTGAGCGACTGCTTGCCAGTGTCCAAGCAGCATTGATTAGATGGGCTCCCCCTAAACTTGGTTGAGTTTATCCCAAACGTTGTAGGGCCTACACTTAAGGTTACGGAAAAAAAACATTCAGAGCTCTAACATACTGGAGCCCTCAAGAGATAGCATTGGTCCTACAACAGGAACGACAAGTCCAAAGGAGCTGCAATCACCCGAAGTAGAGCCAAGAGTGTTGGAAGAACCGCAGCTGAGCATAAGTCCTATTCTAAAGGACCTAATGGTCATAATCATGCCATCACATGCAGGGACCATCGGCAGTTCTCAAGACGATATTCTGTCTGAGCGCGCGCCGAGGCAACACAAGCCTATCCATCCCCAGTCTTCGGATGGCCAGGGCACACCAGCAAACGCCCAACTGGAAAGGTTAGCCATACCAATTGACCATGGTGAGACAGGACGAGCTACTCCCAGCGTGCCGTCGCAGAACACCGGACCTCGTAGAAGTGACAACTGACTTCTTAGAAAAACAATCTCCCAGAGTGACCACAACCAACCAGCCCTCTGGGACCCCTTAAATGTGGCAGCCAGTCGAAAAAACTCACTGGAACTACAAAGAACTAGTCTCCAGCGCTCAGCATTTAGCTCGCTCTGGGTGGATTCTCCCCCAAAAGGTAGACATCGTCACAGCCTAGATCAAAACCAGGGGGCTACGCCATCAAAGAAACAGGACATGTTATCGAAAATATCAGCTGTAACAATAGCACTAGCTCCCTTCATGAAATTGTACGAAGGGATTAATGATGCTCTAAAGGATCACACATCGATTCAGGCTACAATATCCGGCAAGATAACTTTTCTGGAAGCCTATATCATGGCCCTAGACAATGAGGAAAAGACTCAGCCAAAGGTACAAGAACAACCATTTCAACAAATGTCGACAGCACAGAACCTTCAGCCTAACTTGGTGGCTACAAAAGAAACTGAGAGTCAAACGTCGATCATGATCGACTTAACTCAGACTTCTAAAGAGAAACTACCCTCAAGGCCCGAGAAGATTCCCTCGGTGACAATAGATGAGCCCACTAACTCGAAGATACTGGAATCAGTCTTCATTCTAAATCGCCGCTGAAAGGTTCCATCCAAAGGTCCAAGAGAAGCGACAAATGGTTTAAAACCAAAACAACAGAAAGGAGCGCGAGAAGAATCGACCCCACTACGGTTAACTTGAGCGGATTCTCACTCACCGAAAACAATTGAAGACTTCCTGGAGAGGGACGAGTTGATGAACTAAGCGTGCACCCGGACCAATCTCAGTTCCCAGCACAGAGGGCAATAAATGATCAACGATCATGGAAAGCACAAGTAAGGTCGACCGTCAGCCCGACTCGGGCTAATGAAAGAAACAAGGAATAAACTAACGACCCACGCAAAACAACGACAAATGAATCAAAAAGGAGGAGGCCAAGTAAAACCTCGCCAGTACGGGGCAGGGAACGACACAGGCCTCAAAGAGGTACGTTAGATTACGAACTTAGGAAAGCCTCAAACTCCTCTGAACAAAAGGCAGTAAATAAGAAAAGGTCCTCGAAAGACCAAGAAAGTCAGATCAATAACCCGACCAGGAATAACCAGAAGAACCAAGTAAACAGAAACAACTTACGGGAACTGGAGGAGCGGGAACTAAAGGAGAGTCAGTCTAGTAAGAACACTTCAAATAATCGACAACATCAGAGGGAAAATTCAAGAAAATCGCCTGAGAGCTCTGACAAACCTTCTTTGCAGTACCCTGATTACAACAAAAGAAGAAAAACTCTCAGAGAGGTACCCAACGACCAGAACACACATAACAACGCGACCAACCCTCACTAAATCACAAAAACAGCAATCTATAACAAAGTAGCAAAGAAAAAAGACTTAGCCAGATGGATTCTAAAGTTGGAGCAAATCGAGGGAAACAACGACGACATCATCTTAAATCGAAATTCGGTCTTAGCCCTTTTTAGTTATATTCCGAATCTTCAGCGAATAAGAACAGAGTACTCATCTTCGACCCCAGCCACAAGAAACGGAAAGCAACAGCTTATTTATACATAAGTTCATCGACAGTACAGCGACAGCTAAGAAATGAAACTAGAAGCTTGTTGAAAATGGGCTACGATTTGACCGAATCAACTAGAAAAACAAATGGACTGTCCTCAGTGAGCAGCATAGCGCAAACTCCTCAACCCTACCCTTCCACGGACAATTGGCACTGTGATGACAGAGGAGAGAAGAGCCAAAGGGAGCATCGCAAACAGACCAAAATAAGTAGAGTCCCTGAACCTACACCAGAACGCCGTAAAACTAAAGATTCAAAATCCTCATCAAACGGAAGGCGCAGTTGGGCTAAAACAGCTTGCGACAACAACAGGCAGGCCTCGGAAAAACACGCCAACAGGGTATCCCTCACGAGCCAGCAAAAAAACATTAGAACAATGCCCCAAGCCACTAGGACGAAACTTTCCATCGGCATTAACAGTGGCAAGAAATCCTCAATACAAAATTTGTGGTCTTGGCTTCCGATAGTCTTAATAACACAGCAGAAAAAATAGCAATCCCTGACTTCCTAGCAAAGCAAGCTAGCAAACATTACCCCTGAGGAAAAAATGAAACAAATAAAGCTTTGCTCGTGGAACACAAGGGGTCATGGTCCCCTGACAGCCACTAGTGATATAAACCTTGGGAACTACAACGTCCTTTGTCGTCAAGAGACTTGGCTGACTGAAGCTCCGACGCTAGAAAGATATGAAATATTTTTATTGCCAGCAAAAAATGGCCCTGTGGGTCGCCTGTCATCAGGAATTGTGACCGCTATACTTCATAGCTGTGGAATTTCATCAGCGAAAGTCTTAATCTGTAATCAAGCTCTACTGATGATCAAGGCAGGCTGGTCACACCCAGAAAAAGCCAACGACAAAGACACAAAGACAGTGATTGTTGTCATAAACATTTATTGGAACCCAGCAACAAGTGAAACTAACCAATTTCTGGACATGGTCGAAAACACCATTGACGAAGCGACAGCGGTACATCTAGTTCCACATGTGCTCGTATGCGGTGACCTTAATTCTACTTGCAAAAAGAAAGCCGAAACTTCGTTGCCAGCTAAAAATGTTTTGGCGGTAGATACAAGAGGAACAGCTTGGTCTAATTTAATGACATCACAAGAGCTCCTTAACATGGATGAGGTGCTACCAAACGCAAAGACCCAGCCGACGTAGGAGCGAAAGTCATCAGCAGCAACGATAGACTACATCTTTGCAACACGCAAGCTGGCACAAACAATAACCACATTTGAGGTGATTAGTTTGGTTGCCAATGACCATAATTATGTGTTTCTTGGCCAACAAAGCTCGGTACACCAACAAAATCCATAATGCACCTGGAACTAAACAACCAGGGATCCAGACTGAAAATGTCAGTTGAAGCAATAAGTGACCTGAAGTCTAAATACCTGGCCCAAAACCTTCGGAAAGTGCAAGACAGACTGACTATTTACCGCTCCTCATGATTTACAAAAAGAAGCAGACCAAACTCAATGAGGAGGTGCTCGGAAACATGCATGTGACAAAGCCTTGGTGGAAAAAAGAAAAGAACTAAGGAAAATAAAAAGAGAAGCAAAAACCTTAGGTCCTGTAAAGACAAACCCGCTTGTCAAAGAAGCCCTGCAGAGGTACAAATCATGGCTCAGAAACCATCGCATGGCGCTATATCAGAATGACGCAGAAACTATCCAAAGAGCCATAAGTGGGAATAAAAGCAGAGAATTTTGGTCCCTCTTGAATTCAGTTACTCCATCAGAAGAAGTTTCGATCCTAAACAACATAGGTGAAACCACCTGGGAAAACTTCTTCAGTGCGCTGTTTCAGTGCCCAGAGACCACTCTACATTTGAAACAATACCCAAGTGGGCTTGAGTGGGCTTGCCTTGACAACATAGCGGAGATCATCCGGACGATCAAGTCCCTTAAGAACTCCAGGGCCCCAGGGCCCGATGGAATTACAAACATGGATCTAAAGGCACACCCAGAAGAATGGGCAGATCTTCTAAGCAAAATATTTCAAAGATGGGCGTAGCTAAAATCGATCCCACCATCATGGAAAACGGCCACTGTAGTTCTGATCTACAAAAAAGGAAATAAGAGCGATCCGGCCAACTACGGGCCAATCGCCTTATTAGACTGCATTGGTAAGGTTTTCAGAACTATGCTTCTAAACAACTTTAAGGTCTGGGCAAAAGGGGCGCCGTGTGAGGACTTCCTACAAACATGGTTTAAGAAAAACACAGGAACAGCAGCCAACATCTTGACGCTAAACATCTTAAAAAATAAAGTCCTTGAAGGGGGTCCACGAACACTAATCGTCTTTGTGGACCTTACACAAGCATTTGACCGTGTAGACAGGTCACTGCTTTGGAACAAACTAGAGAGGTGGAACTGTCCCGCTTCAATACTGGCACCTATCAGAGCCTTATACTCAGGCACTAACATGCGGATGCGACTGGACCAACAAGGCTCACTATCATCAGAAATTTTCACCGATAGAGGAGTTAAGCAGGGGTGCCCGTTGGCGCCGGCTCTGTTTTTGGCAGTTATAGGAGACATCAAAGACACAGAGATCGAGGTACGTTGTTTTCCTCCCAAGATGGGTAAAACTCCCATTAACAGACTCTTATATGCCGACGATCTGATTCTCCTCGACTATACATCAATAGGTTTGCAACACCACCTCAGCAGCCTTCAGAATTACATCTCAACAAACAACTTGGAGATCAATAAAGACAAAAATAAATTTACGATTTTGTCGAAAGGCACGCAAATAAAGGAAAACATCACATTGAGCCTGGATGGGAAAGCAATTGAAAAAGTACGCGAGTTTAAATACCTTGGAGTAACACCCGACAATACCAAAAATGAGAAAGCCATGCAGAAGTTCTTGAACGATAAAACTGGAAAATTAGCGGCCCAAGGACACGCCATCGACATAAAATTTGGCTGATTTTCATTGATCCCTGTCTTAAACTTCTATAAGATGAAAGTGGTGCCATCATTGACCTACGGGGCCGAGGCGATGCCAAACATTCCGAAGACGCTGTGGCCTAGACTGGAGGCCAAACAGCACTGCGATCGCCTGTTTCATGAAAGAACTAAGCATTTTATCACTCGCGGCTACTGTCAAATGCAACACCCTGATGCAGTTCCGGAAATGCAATCTCTCGGAAGAACACTCAACCTACAACCTTATCTCACAAGACATTTCGGGAGCAAGATGCAAGATGCTGAACCAGTGGACAAAACAAAACCTGTAAACTTTGCAAGAGGTGGGGATGGACGAAGAAACTCTTAAAACAAATCCGGCGAAAGTTCTGAATAAGATCAAGGAGCTTGACTGGATTGTGACAGGAGAACTAGCTGCTGCAAACAAACTAACGCGTCACCTACCGCAAAATCTGAGGAAACTGAACGAGACTCAACCATTCTTAAAGCAGTTTCCATCAAAACAGGCAAGGAACCTACTATTGAGAGCAAGGTTCAACTTATTACACACAAATGAAATCTTGACTATTCGAGGGCAAGCAACCTTCATAGGATGCAGATTTTGCAACTCACCAGACTTGGTGGAGTCGATCCGTCATCTTCTTCTTTCTTGTTCAGGCACCACAACTATGAGAGCTTACTACATGAAACACCTATTTTCAGACTTTGTATTGAGGGACGAAGACCTATGTTGGTCTCGCATGATGATGGGAGACAAAACCTCATGGCTGGTAGCCACCTATAAACCTTTGCAACACATAGAAAAGTCTCTCCTTCTAATAAACCAGGGTCCACAGACAACACACCTGAATGCCTGAACCTTGTTTGATTTTCTTCAGAACCTCATCTGAACTCTTCTCACTTTTCGTAAGACTTTTTTTCTCAAGATATGGAAAGACCTTAGAGATTAAACAGTTGATTTGTAACTTCTTTTGTAAAAATCAAATTTGATTAATATACAAAATACATTAAAAAAAAAAATAGATAAAAGTCTGCATTTTCGGTGGTCACAGTAAAAACGGCACAGTGATCACATAGATCCTTAATTGAGCGCAGATCTAGCTCTGAGAAGCAACAGAGCATTTTACAGAGGTATACAACAATACAGCTATACGATGGAGGGCTTTACAGATGTATACAACCGTACAGATGCATAACTGATTGGTTTTCAGGTAACAACAGAACAGATGTACAGCAGGGGGTAGGATACAGAGGGGCACAGAGGAGGAGGACAGATGTACAGGGTGGCAGGGAGGAGGGGTACAGCTGTACAGGGTCGCAGGGAGGAGAGGAGCGGATGGCGTCTAGAGAGTCAGGTGGTGCGGGGAGCGACGTGATGGCCTAGGTGTTGAGGAGGATACACTCCCTGAAGAGGTGGGTCTTGAGTTCTTTTCTGAATTGCAGGAGTGTGGGGGTGGATCTGATGATGATGGGGAGGAGGTTCCATAGTCTCGGGGAGTAGGCAGAGTAGCCTTGTTTACTGGTCCTTTCCTTTTTGCAGCTGTGGATTTCAAGTAAGCATGTGTCCTGCCTTTTGGTGGTGCGCTGTCTGCCAGAGATGCAGAGCTTCTCCGTGAGGTAGCTGGGTGACTTGAGGGCAACTGTCTTGTAGATGATGCAGCAATGTATAAATCCTGATTCCTTTTTACAAACCAATATAACTGCTTCTTGTTAAATTATAATCCAATAATTTCTAAATCATTTGCAAGAAAGAGATCAGATTTTAGGGATTGGCCCTTTTTATATAGTACAATTTGGCTCTTTCAATACTTTTTCTTCACGCTGTTCAAGACACCCAATTAGAATGCACATGAGAGAGGCTTGCTGGATTTCACAGGCAGGCCATTTCACATTGAATGTCTTGTTTGTGAGTGTAAAACTTGTACATTCTGCAGTCCTGGCACATAGACTAAGAATATAAATCCTGCATTGAGAGGGACTGTACCACAACCAGTGGAATAGGCCTATGACCTGCGTAATCAGAGGCTCTCTCTGGGTAACGCGCTCGCCACATTTGTCACTGCTCTTAGATCACTGAAAATAACACTGCTTTTAGGATTTAATAAGGTGAAAGGGCAGACGTGCCCAATAATGCACTATAGTGCGATTACCCCTTTGTAACAATCGGGTCAAACATTGGCTCAAACTACTGTATGAAATACAATCTGTGAGTGATACAAACATATGCCTCTACCTGGGTGTCCCATGCGCATAGACTAGCCACGAGATAGGACTACCTGGCATTTCTAAGCTGTGGGATTATGATATTAGCTGGAGGCCACTACAGAAATTCCAATTTAGATATGCGCACTCAATGCTGCAGAACATCCGGGAGGATAGCTCAGGGGCAACGCGCTCACCTTGGAAGCACGATGACACAGAGCAACACAGGCTCGATCCCTGGGTCCGCGCTTCGAAACCTCTGGGTATTAATTAAGCACATTATAAATAACCAATCATAACCATAACATAGGCATATACAATTCAATTCATAAAAGCTTTATTCGACATAGGTTTTCAGCTGAAACACATAATGATAAAAACAACAATATTCACAAATCCATCAACCAACTAAGGAAGAAAAACACTATAAATACAGAGTTGGACACAATTTGTACAAATATATATATAACACAGCTCGGGAAAAACCATGCCGGATTGATACGTTGCCGATTAGCGCAAGACTGCCAAATACCGATTCCAATGTTCGGGCAGATATTTAGGGGATCTGGCGCTTCCTTATCAACCAGGCCTGGTGGATGCATTTAGCAGTAAAGAAGATGACATTAAGGTGATCTGTCGCCTTACAGAAGGGCATTGCGTAATGGGGAAGGCGGATGTAAGCAGCTCTAAACATGGGGAGGAGGTCATTGACTCTCAAAGATCTATCACCGTTGCAAAGCACCAAGAAATGAGTAACAGTTTCGACACTGGAGCTGCAAACGGGGCAAATAGTGATATCTTGGCTGCCCCATCTACTAGTAGATTTCCGCACCTTTAATGCACCCATGCTAAACTCCAAAAATAAGGCACAGGGAAATGGTGGTGTAAGTATATCAAGGTTCTGTTCACAAGGACATTTCCTTCACTGCCTTGGACAGCACTGTCTTACTCGCTCTTCCCAGAGAGTGCGGATCCTTCACTGCCTTGGATAGCACATTCTTACACGTCCTTCCTAGAGAGTGCGGATCCTTCACTGCCTTGGATAGCACATTCTTACACGTCCTTCCCAGAGAGTGCGGATCCTTCACTGCCTCGGATAGCACAGTCTTACACTCCCTTACCAGAGAGTGCGGATCCTTCACTGCCTCGGATAGCACAGTCTTACACTCCCTTACCAGAGAGTGCGGATCCTTCACTGCCTTGGATAGCACGGTGTTACCCGCTCTTCCCAGAGAGTGCATATCCTTCACTGCCTTGGATAGCACGGTGTTACCCGCTCTTCCCAGAGAGTGCGGATCCTTCACTGCCTTGGATAGCACGGTTTTACACGCCCTTCCCAGCGAGTGTGGATCCTTCAGTGCCTCAGATAGCACGGTCAGATAGCACAGCGAGTAGAACGCTTGCTTTGACATCGTGCAGAGCCTGCTGACGCAGGTTCGAATCCCGGCAGGGCCAAACTCAGCCTTTCATCCTTCCGAGGTCGATAAATGAGCACCACACACTGTGGGAAATAAGCAGCGTTCAGATACCTCAGGGTTTGTAGCACTATATAAATGCCCAAACAAACGGTCTTACATGCCCTTCCCAGAGAGTGCGGCTTCTTCGCTGCCTCAGATTGCATGTTCTTACACGCCCTTCCCAGAGAGTGCTGATCCGCCCACATACTCTGCAGATTTAGGGCTAATCGCCATTTTTTAACATGAAATACCCATGGCAGCATATAGCCACCCTCAGTGGAGAGAACATAAGCCAAAGCATCCCTATACTGCCCCAATTCAAAGACATATACATAAACCTTGCACAAATGTGGTAGCCCCTCTGCTGGGAATGCACTCAGCCAAATAACTTGCTCTATAGGGAGATTCCCATTCAGGAGGGTCTACAGCCACGTTTTAGCTCACTGCACCTTTCACAGGGGAAATATATAAACCTATATACAATATCCTGGAGAGATACATCTGAAGTGCTGCAAAGGTAGGGTTATAATGTGGGGCATAACCACAAATAGATGCTCACCAACATATGTCAATGCACTGGTCCTACAGAAATGATATTGGAAAGTTGCCAACCGGTATCCAAGCCATGCAAATGGCAGTTTTTCTGTTTGTGCATCAAACATCATTTTAAGTGTTGCCTTTTTATGGTGCAACAAGGCCAGCTAAAGCTAACGTTTTAATTGTTGCTTTCAAAACACAATTAAAAGGAGAATTTCACCCTTCCCCATTTAATTTGTACTTGAGCATTGGAGAGGTAAGATCCAGCCAACATTCCAAACACGCTGCTGCTGCTGCTGCTACAATCTATATTCCAGGCCTGATCTGGCTTTGGCAGTAGGGGAAGTTCTTTGAAAGTTTTAATATCAGTTTTCTCCAAATTGTTGGTGCATTAATCATAACTGGTTCCTTGGCTACGTTGCTCGAGGAATGTATGCAATGTGTGAAGGCTATGCCAGCAAGCACATTCCATCACTTTATGCACTTAACTGCTAGGAAAATTGATCCTAATGGGATTTCCCATGCACCTAGGACGAGCAACCTCGTCCTCAGCACTTAAGGTTTTTATGCAGAGAATTGTTTGCAAGCTTTATGTCAAGACACAGATGGGTCCATTCAGACTTGCATCCACCTGAGCCATGCAGATGATCTCCGGTTAGGCAGGTTGCCCCTTGCAGGTTCTCTGATGGGAATATGCACTGGCGGAGACAGAAATGCCCTAATTTTCGTGGACAATGCCTCTCTGCCAATGACGGAGGTTCTCTACTCCGATGCGCAGGTGGAAGAACTCCTCCTGCGTATTGTGCATTACAGAAGGAGCCGCGATGCCTGTTCTTTAATACCAAAATGTATGGTCTAGGCAACTACACCCCCGGTGTGGGTCAGACACCTTCTGAAATGTCACCCACTGGGTTGCCACTATATATTTAGGAATATCTGGTGTAGTGTAAGAGGTGAGTGATATGCTCTTGCTCAAATGTCAATAACTTCTATGCTCATAACGCCATGCTTTGCATGTGCTTGCAATGTCGCCCAGAAGATAAGACACTTTTCAACCCAATTGCGGCCCTTTAACATGGGCTACCTAATATAGGTTTAGAGAAGAGACTAGTAGCAACACCCAATATGACAAGAAGATATCATACGCTGGTGCAGTCGGATAGACGCATTCCCCCTCAGCGACCTCGGTCCAGGGCCCAGCCACTCTCCACTTGCACTGCCCCCCTGGCTCCCCCTGCACTGTGGGACTGTCACTGTATCCCTACAGCCCCCTGCTCAGCACTTGCTCTGCACTTACCTCGCACTTGCCACTAGTTGGCCCTTTTTATTTATTATTATCGTTATTATTTCACTACGCCACTTACCTTGTACTGCACTTTTCCCCCCACCTCCTCCCCCTGCACTTTCTCCTTTTCCCCTTACCTCTGCACTTGCGCGATCTGAATGACACCTGGCCTAGTAGGATCGCTTGTCCGTCTTCCCCTTGTTTCCCTCCCTCCCTGCCTCGTCGCGCCTTGAAACACTTGTGTATAGGCGCGTTACAAATACCATATCATATCATATCATATCATATCATAAGAAAGCACTCCACATGCAAATGACGGCAGTCCTGATGGTCCCAGAATATGCTACCATTACAGAATGGGTACTAAAGTAACTCCAGGACAAAATGCACCTCCTAGAAAGCCTATAGGAAGAGCATAAGTCAAGGAGGGGCTTCAGAGCTGGACATTGAGACTGATGCTGTGCTACCTGGCTGAGCAACAACAGCCCCCGACCAAGCTTCTGCGGGACTTGGGTACTCCCCTGAGAGCTGCCATTGTGCTGTCTGCAAAGGCGGGTATGCCTCACACCTGCCCACCGGAGTGAAGTTAGTCAACTCACTACTCTCTAATGGTGCACCTGTGCCTGAAAATGCATGTACACACTGACAGCATGTCCACCTGTGCTCCTGAGCAGGCGAGGGGCCTATACGTAATGTAGGCTATTACAAGTCCATCGATACCTTTAAACCAACCAAATATTGGGCATGCAGCAATCATGATTCTGCCCAGGCCATGGGACGGAATCAGCTCTTATCGACCTAAAAATCCAGATTGATGAAATTAGAGATGAAGGCAAGCCTGCCCTTCAACTTCTCCTAGATCTCTCAGCTGCTTTCGACCTGGTTGACCACAAAATCCTAGGTCAGCACCTATCCACCTCTGCCAACTTCTCCCCAAAAGCCTCAGCCTGGAGTTCATCCTTCCTAGGGGTCAGATCAATGAGGGTATTTGCAGAGAATGCCAGCGCACCATGAGCACCCATCACCTGCGGCATCCCACAAGGATCTTGCTTGACACCAACTTTGTATAACATATTCACAAAACCACGATTTACCCTTTCGGATTCCATTGGCATATCTTATGCAAATCATGCAGATGACTTGCAAATCTTACTCCCCATCACTGGAAACTACCATGAAGATTCCTCCTCTCTCAACTCGCTCTACATGGCAATCCAATCATGGACGGCCACACACCAGTTATGCCTAAATGATGATAAGACGGAGCTTCTCATAGTGGGGCCCCCCACGGTAATAAAAAGCTAAACCCCAAATTACTCATCCTTTAACATTGATAGGATAGTAATTCCGGTCTCCCCTATGGTGAAAACACATGGCGTATATCTAAGTGAGTGCCATTGTCTCCAGTGCCGCCCATACGACCAAGCTAATCAACGCCTCTAGACATTTCCTCTCCCCACACAGCTGCATGACTAAAGGCCGAGCCACCATAGGATCCAGGCTCCACTACTGCAATGCCCTCTTTGCAGTTACTACTGATGTCAATATCAGGAAAATGCAAGTTATTCAGAATAACAACCTCAGAGCCGCACTCAATATCCCTAAAGCTGATCACGTCACTACAGCAAGAAAACATGCCCACTGGCTCTGATACGTGAGTGCATCATTTTCAAAACGCTTTCATTCACACATAGATTCTTATCCAAAGATGCCCCTCCCTACTTATCCCATAAAATCACCAAAGTTTCTATGACCAGACCAACCAGAGTAGCGCATGCCCACCTCATCTCCCAGCCTAAAGGTAAGCAGTTTGCAGCTGGAGGATCTAGTTTCCCAACATTTGCGGCCAGTGAGTGGAACCTACTCCCGCCCACTCTCTGGGGCTGAACAGTCTTACTGGACCTTCAGGAAAGTGCTAACATCTCTGCTGTTCACCTAGCTCTAACTAACATTGTTCCTTCCTCTGTGGGCATGTCCACAAAGACTGGTCATCGATTTCTAAATGCATGCTTGGTCTTTGTCCTCTATACTGCTCACATGCGTAACCGGTTTATGTAATAGCACCTTGATGCCCAAGGGCTTAGCACGCTTTATAAATGTGAAAATAAATAAATAAATAAATAAGTGGCCCTCAAGAGTTGGGCCTCCTTTACACAGTACCACCCCATGGGTTTCCTTGCTGGAGCAGGCCACATTTCTTTAAGAAAAATGATGCTTGAAAAGTAGGAGTTTCAGGGCATTAATGATTACAATATTACTTGGAGCCAGATCATTCGATGTTAATCTTACCCTTCACAGATTGGCCTTCTTCCCTAAGGGACTGAAAAGCAATTCTTGGCTGCCCAATTCTGGTGCAGCAAAACTCTGCTGTTAATTTTCAAAGAAAGTTAATCATTTGAATTCCAAATATGTTGGAGTACATGGAGACATTTGTATTGGGCAATTTCCAAATCAACTTTGAGGCGACTCATTGGATACTGGAATATTAGTTTTTTGTTTGTTATGTTACTGGGATTCATGCCGGGCGCGGCTGCCATTTGCATGTTTTGCGTATGCAGAAGTTCCACCCCAAAAAAAGAATTGTTCTTAAGAAATGCAAAGGTTTGATTTCAGGGTGAGGAAACACAATGGATGTCATTCATTTATAACTAGCTACTCTTAATAAATTACATTTTGATAGTGCATCTGCTTCCTAGGGATATTTTGAAGAGTGAGGGCTGCTCAGTGGTTAAATGTTAAAGGAGATTGCAGGCAGAGGGCATTCGTGGAGCATTCTCCCATTTTGATTGACTGCTTGGAGAGGATACCAGATGGGATCACTGAAGCTTTTCCTACTGCTATTCAGTTTCAATCGAACTCTGCAAGCCATCTGTATAATACACCTCTGTTATAGCTTTTCATTATGAAGGATTCTGCTCACCCTTGTCAGATTATTCTCCCTCTGCTGCCATTGTTCTGTTCTGTTACTATGCTTTTGTACTGGCCCAAACCAACATTGTAGTAGTTTCAAATTGCGTATCCTTGCCCGTGTAGTATTGTGCACCTCCCTGGGACAACTAGACCGTAGTCTCGACTGGGAGGTAGAGCAAGATTGAAGCAATAGGCGCTAGGAGTTTGATATATCAATCTCCAAGGTAAGGGCAAACACTTTACTCTGAATAGACACACCCTGCAATCAGACCTTCCTTTCAGTGTGTTACTACTATGGTGCCTTTTTCTCACGTCAATCAATACAACAGCGCGCAAATCAGGACTGCGCTGCATTTTCTGCTCATTTCATTGAATTAGATCAAGGAACTACACTGTTCAGGACACTTAGTAAATCTTTCCTTTTGTAACCTAGCTCTGCAAGGGCATCCTAAAACAGATAACAATAGAAATAAGATCACCATTAGGGACACAATTTCCAGCAATGGTGCAGTGTTCATGTTTTTACATATACGCCTATATTCAATGCTCCTTCATTCATCTCATTGCTTCTACAGTTCAGGAAGGAGCTCAAGACCCTCCTCTTCAAGGAATGGTTCCTCCCTAGCGCGTAGGTCCACAGAATGTCCACTCCCTAGCTTACCTGAGACTGAGTGACCCGATCCAAACTGTTTCCTCCTATGAACCCTTGTGGATCCATTGATGAAAAATTCCTCACCCTCCCTTGTTGTTAGATCCCCACTTCCTTGTTTCTCAGCTTCTCTAACTATGTTCTCCCCCTTGATTGTAAAGTTCTCCATTGCTTCCCGAAGCTAGGTCTGCGCTCAATAAATCCCATATTAATACCCTAATTTTTAATTTATTTAATTTTTTTATTTAGTTTTTTAATCAAGAAACTTGATTTTTCAACGTATAAAAACAATATAAAATAAGTTTTACATAATTTGTTACAATTCATTAAAAAAAATCAATTAATACCCTGTTCATAATAATTGTTAAATAATTGAAACAATATAATTCCCATAACCATGAGATATAAAGCCTCACATATAAAGCCTCACAGCAGATGTAGGGCTGTGTGGCAGCGCCGTGCACCGAAGTGTTGTGGGATACACACTGATTTTTTGATAACACGTTTTTAGGGAATACACAACATATTTGAATAATTATGCTAAATACGGGCAGGTGTGCTTGAGGGCAGGAGATGATCTAGTGTACATCATAGACTGGATGATTTCTAGGTGATATGATTACTCATCCAGATGGTACTCATTTCATTCACCTCACAATGGTAAATGTCAGAGTGGGTATTGTAGGGACTCAGAACTAAGAATTAAAGGTGTCTGCCACACAACAGGTGGGGTGCAGAGGGGCTTTCAAGCCTCCACAGAAAAAAGCTTTTAGCAGGCCAGTCCCCCTCCAGTAAAGCCTTTCCCTTAAACTTTACATAGCCGCCTAGTCCATGCCGATGATGCCTGGTCATATTTATATTGGACTGCACATTGTATTGCCATCATGCTTGAAGCTAGTTTTGCATGCATATGTGTATACTTTTAAAATAGGACGTTTAAACAGTCCACAAGTCTGTAGCCTTGGGGGGCAGTTTCAAACGGCTATAGTGGAGAGAGGAAAGGGTGGAGAATAAGTGAGCGGGAAAGGGGGTTGGAAGTAATAACAGACTATGCTGATGAAAAGAAACAGCCTCACAGTAATTAACAACTTAGGGAGACAGGCAGGATTTGAATATGTTTATATGGCCTTTGTTTGGTCTTTGATAGCATATGGACATATGTTCATGTTTTCTTACTCTTCTGGAATTGAAAACTAGACCGATAGAGTTATTTTTCATGTACAAAATATGTGATGACCGTCACGTGATGCTCTACAATGGCATGCTTTTATAACCATATTAAAAAAATAAAAATTAAAACACGGAGCAGACATTTTCGCCCTCTTGTGCCGCTGAAAGGCCTACCCAGTATCCTAGATCTCGCCCACATAGATATATTTACCTGAAGGGCCCAGGGCTGACGCTAGAGGAGGCACTGGCGTGTGAACCCCTATTAATTTCCATAGGTGGGAGGGCCTTCATGGAGGCAAAGAACCTCAGGGTTCAAGGAAGGATACCCTTCTCAGGGTTCTGAGGTACATAACGTGACACGCTTCTAGTGTAGTGAGGCTAAGACGGGGCTTCAGAGCCCAAGCCCTGACCTTAAGCTGCTTCTGTGGCTGTGCCATAGAGGCCTCACTTGGCTAATGGTGAAGGCCATTGGCGACTGTGGTCATGACATGCACTTGTGGTGGGTGCGTGGAGCAGAATAATTTGGATCTAGGATTAGGCTCGAGTAGTTCATGCAAGAAACAGAGAGCGTAAGAAAGCGAGACCAGGGACGTCATTTAGGGGTCACCAGGGGTCGCACCTGCGACCCCTGAGGTCTCCCTTGCTACCCCTGTGGTCTCCCTTGCTACCCCTAAAAAAAACCAAAAGTAAAAAAAGATATATATATATCTTCTTTTTTTAGCCGGTATGGTAGCTCAGTGAGTTCAGTGTTCGATGCTGCCTTTCATCCTGCTGAGGTTGATAAATGAGTACCAACATAGGTTGGGTGATATTGTATGTATATTTGGTCTATATGAAGCCCTTACGGTAAGTGCTATTTAACACATCATTATCGTTTGGCCTTGGCCATCTGCTTGCATTCACAGTAATTTGGTAAATGGGCCTATACGCGCTGATATTAATGATACATATGGTGATCCATTCTTGTATGAAATGTATATCACTTTACAGTGATATTGTAACCATATTTTTCGTAGTGTACTTAGAAACAATGCTATGTGATGCCACTTTCTGTTTTGTCAAGGGGTGAAAGGTCGTGTTCCATCGCTTCCTGTGATGTGACTTCGGGGTCGGGTCAAATTACATCACTTCCTGTGAGGTCATCAGAGGTCAAGGGTCGTGTGATGTCACTTCCACTACCCCTGGCATTTTGGTGAAATGACATCCCTGTGCGAGACAATTACTGAGCTTGGCTGGTGAACTGGATCATGGTGGCACAGTATACTATGCTGTGCCACCTGGGCATTTGATAAACCTTAAACCTTGTAGTGCTGTGAGCCACCTAGAAGTGCATTGCTTCACTCAAAAAACATTTTGTAACTCAAATCGAGTCTGCTAAAAGTATGCCCCAAAACTATTTTAAATGTTATAAAATTTGACAAACCCATTCCACTCTGATAACCCAATCAGTCCTTCCCAGCAATGGTGTAACACACTGCACTCATTCTTCACTTCTAAAATCAGTGATATGCAGGCTATTACTGAGACTTCAGACACTGATCTTAATAGTCTTGCATCTACTCTTACCTCACTTGCAGGAAGCTCAAATAATAGCCCAAACATTAACTCGAAAAGATATGGACCTAAACTTATTAAAGAGACAGCTACACCTCGTTCATTCTCCATTATCTCTCCCAAGGTGGTGGTTGAGGTAGTTCAAAAAGGAACCCCACATCCTGTCCTGGGGATCCTTGCCCCTCTCATCTAGGCAAACCAAGCACTGAAGTGCTGGCTTGTTTTATTACTCAAATCATGAATCTCTCATTTTACAATAATATTATTCTACATGAACTAAAACACACTTGGATGACCCCACTGTTAGAAAAGCCACCCTTAGACCTTCTCCAATGCTCTGCTTATAGACCCATTGCTTATGCTCCTTTTTTGTAAAGAATTCTGGAAACAATCACTACTAAACAATTGCAGACTCACTTGAGAAATAAAATATTGGGCGATTTTCAATCAGGTTTCAGATCCAAAAGCAGAACTGAAATGGCTTTGCTAGATATAAAGGAAGGACTGTTGCACATGTCAGAGGACGGCCAGGATGGAATGCTTATGCTGTTGGATTTATCCCCAGCTTTTGACAGCCTCGACCAAAAATCTCTCCTTTCTAGTCTGGTTGAAGTGGCTCTGTTGACCCATAAAACTGAATGGATTAACGATTTTATTTTGAGTGACAGAGTCAGTAGAGTGTGCTTGGAGTTCCAGCAATTGAGGGCTTCTGAGCTGGAATTTTGAGTTTCCCAAGGAACAGGTATCCCTCCTTCTATTAAGTGTATATATGAAATCCTTCCATGGCTTACTATTGGAACAAGGTGCAGTCTTTCAAAATAACCCCGGATTAAACCCAGCTGTTTTCAACCTCCATGGACAGACTGATCATGTTTTTTTATTATTTTATTTTTCAATTCCAGACTGCTCATGTTCTTGAGAGAACTCACTTCATTTTCAATCTTATTCAAAAATGGGTGAGAGAAAACCGGTTGTATTTAAATCCAGCTAAGACTGAAACTCTCATTGCAATGATTGCTTACTTTAAGTGCTTGAAGATCCAAGGCAACATCGTTGAGGCCCAACATAAAGTGAAAATGCTGGAAGTAAAATTCGACTCCAAGTTAACCACTGCGATACACACAAATCAGATACTAAGCAACACAGTTTATCATCTTATGCTCCTTTGACTAATCAAAAACGTTCTATCACAGCAGCGTCTTCAGTTCAAGAGTGAACTACTGTACACTATTGATAGAAGCTGTCAAATCCGGAATCCTGGAACCGTCTGCAGATTCTCATCCATTCTGCTGCTAGAATAATTAGCAACACCCATGGACAACAGCATATGACTCCCATTCTACGTAAATTATACTGGCTACCCGTCCGTTCCGGGGTCAAGTTCAAAGCCTTGACTCTTGGCCATAAAACCATCTGCGGGAAAGTGCCAGGATAATTGAAACATTGTTTTAAGATATATACCCCAAACAGATCATTATGATCTTTAGGTAAATTCCTAATGACTGCACAAAGGGTTAAGTGTGATTATGCCCTGGAACCTTCTTTCACTGTCCAAGCAAGTATTTTGTGGAATTCACTTCCGGAATAGAAGGCGTGTCATTCAAAAACATCTAGCCTTCCGCTGGAAATTAAAGAGCTGGCTGTTTTGATAACAGTCCATAATTTCTAGATCCGGCAGAGCCTCTCCCTCTTCTGATTAGTAGTTGATATTTTGCAAAGTCCGCTTAGAAACCGATCTGGGTCGTAATCGTCACATAAGCAACCAAATCATATGGAATCTCAGATACAGCTCGAACCTGCTCATTGTGGTTCATGGCTGCACTGACTATCACCACTTCATAAAGTGAGTCTAAGACAACAAGTGCTGGGGCTCAAAAATAAGTGCCAGGGCTCCGCCCTGGTAAACACCCCCACAAATTAAACACTGGCCCTAACAAGCCCGATAGTCTGGCAGAGATCAAGGGGAGCCAAACGTTGCAGACCCCTGGCCCTGAGGGAGGGCGACTAAGGACTATGACACTTCAAGTGATGCTCCCTCATACTTGATCTCTCCAAAATATGCTGAAACAAATTCCTCAATTTCTACTGTGTCAAGTTCAGGATCATCTACAAGTGCTTGCGTGCTGTGTTACTGCACATTACTTGTACTTTACCTTAGCAAGCATAATGCAAGACTGCAAGTACCTAAGTGCAAAGGAAATCCCCAGAATGGCTGAGTATTCCCATTGGACAAAGGCAGGCCCCTGTATCTCCCCACCAGGTTATAGCTATGTGCTTTGCCCGGCAAAAATACACTTTGCACAGTCCCCTGAATCATGGTTTGGACTGGCAGTGCAAAGTCACTTTTCAGTAGTGCAAATTCAATTTGAACCGGGCATATATTCCATGAATCGGGCCCTCACTGTCCACTGTGCACGGTAAAGACTCACTTTCTTTAGCAAGATTCTTGATGTCTTTATTAGTCAGAGAACCCAAGGTAGGGAAGTGGGCACTTGAATTTTACTATAGCACGAATAATGGAAATGTCTGAAGAAGAGCGCTTGACAGCAGGTCAGGTGCTCCCAGGGAATGAGACTCGCTGCACTGCCAGGGAGCGTAACTCATTCTCTAGGCGTAAGAGCCAATCCCAGTGGTTTGTCATTTCTTCAGCACTGGCAAGTCTTCCAGTGCACCCGTTCTCCTCCCTTACTCGTATCAATGTAGTTTGACTGCAGGTTTTATGGGATTTTACCAAAGAATTGTCACTGTGTCAAAAAAAAACTCCTGCATTTGTTTAACAGATTTTTTTGCCACAAAATGCAGTACCACCCCAGCCCATATCATAATGCCTCATCCAAACACACCTGGCGTTTTGCGAAAACCTTTCAGTATAAAATGTCAGTTAAAAAAAAGCTGCATTGAAATGTAATAGGTAAAAAAGACTGGCTACAGCATCTGCGTAGTCTCGCGCAGTATTCCCTTGCTATCCAGCCAGGCCAACATTCAACAAACCGTGTGCATATGTTAGCATGCCCACACTTGGACGGCTCTCTAGACACTAGCCTGCGCCGCATCTGGATGGGGGTGTGAGGGTTGGCATAACCACACCTGGATGGAGTCCTAAACATTGGCCTGCGCCGCGTCTAGATGGGCATGTGAGGGCCAACAGGTGCCACACTCAGACAGAACTGTGAATGTTAGCATGGTAAAGGTCAGGTAACCCACTAACGAATATAAGCTCAAACTCTGCATACTTATCTCACTCAAAAAACTCACACAACCATCTCTCGCACAACAAGCCGCACGCACTTCACAACACTGCAACAACACATAAGCGGGAACAACAGCACACGCGGACTGACTCCGATCCGATACCCGCACCAAAGCTCAGCACCCGGTGTATACTGAGTTGAAGCTGCCAACAGAACACCACTCCTCTCACTATCCTACTCCCTTCTTCACCTTACTAACCCATCCCACCTTTATCGTTTACAGATCCGCCTGAGCGCCTGGGGACCAATTCCTTTGGTGACGGTGCGCGGTACAACTACCTTTAACATTTAACATTTAACATATAGACACACGGATGCGGCTTAGTCTCAGTGACCGAGACCAGCCACCAGCGCTCAATTACTTGTGCTCCCATTGAATGACACTCCCTTCCAGTGTAATTCCAATCACGTCGGAGTTCGGACCCGGAAGAACAACACAAAAGCAACACAAATAAGTCTCGGCATTTTTCTGATTCGTGTGAGAGCGAGTAGGGGACTGGTACAGACGCCGAGGGATGCTTGAGGGCTGGACCGGACCTTGCTGCCCCTCCCTCCCTACCAGTGAGTGCAATGAGAATGTGACCGTTTTGAAGTCTATACACGTGATCGTGCCAATTATGTATGTGTTCGTGAGCTGTCCTGTGAAATGTAATAAAACAAATGCAGGAGAATAAACACACATGCATTGGACTACAGCAGTCCTCGCTGCTCCTCACTGCGGCCTCGTGGTCAGGGACAGCTGGGAGCAGCACCAGTGGGATTTCTTAATCTCACATTGACGTTCGTTGCCGGAACGCTTTCTTTCAAGCAGAAAATGGAAACTCACGCCATTTTGAAAGAAAGCCAGGTATGCGAGCATTCTCACAGAAACCGAGGGCGTTGGCCAAGGAAATTTCGAAAAAAGCAGGAAGCTTGGAAAATCTCCGAATGCTGCAGAGAGGTTATTTTTTGGGCTCTGGCAGGGGAGTTGCTAGGTCTGGAAAAGACCCGGGGCTAAACTGATGCCGGAACTGTTGGGACTGGGGGCTAGCTAGTCTTTTGGCTGTAGCTCCTGAGATTCTACCCGGGGCTACAACCAAAAGATCAGGGGCTATAGCCCCCTTAGCCCCCCCCCTAGCAACGCCCCTGGGCTCTGGGTAGCAAGGCTCACTTTCAAACCTCTGCACTTGAGCTTTGTGTGTGTATGTAGAGCATTCAGAGTGATTTACCCAATTTGAAGAGTAATGTTGAGCTGGATCTGCTTCATTTTTCAATCTAAAATCGGGCATGGTCAACAAAGTTGGGGGGTGGGGTGCATGCATTCCACTGATTGCGACATATGGCTTGCACGGTTACCCAAGACAGTCCACTCCCCTCTGTCTCCTGTGTGATGTGGTCACGTTGCTTGACGGCAACTTTCTGCCGTTGCCCATTCATATAAATAAAGGAGGCAGTCCAGCGACACATTTAGTGCTCGCCGGGAGCTGTTACAGGAAGATCTATGTGCTTATTTCAGGTACAGGGGGCAAGGCCTTCACACGGGAGTCCCGGGGCAAGGCTAAATGTAACATTGGCGACGAGGATACAGCTGGGCAGGGGGACGGTGCTCTGATGCTTGTCATAGTTCTGGTGGCCCGACCCGACACCTGTCAGAGGCATTAACCCTCGCGGTGAAGCAAAAACTGACATTTACGGTCCCTACTGCAGCAGCTCCACATGTGGAGTCCTCATGCACCGTGAGGGCAGTTTTTGGAGCCCATAAAGGCTACTAACCTGCAGCAGGGCCACAAAGGCCCTTTAAAAAAATGTATCTTTTTTTCCTCTCTTCTCCTTTTCCACTTAACAGTACATCACGCCTACAAGCAGCGTATATTTGCAGCCATACTGAAGTGCCATCTGAGAAGGCTGACGTGCCAGAAGGTGAACATGACAGTGCCGGGAATCCGAGAAGTACGCTAACAGGAGAAAAGTGTGGACTTCTTCCACAAAGAGGGTGCCTGTGCAGTTTGCAACCATAAAGGTGCACTGGTGGGTGCGAATTGCGGCCTTCTTTCGCAGGGAGGGGATCTGTGTACTTTGCTACCATGAGCGATGCTGAGGACGTTCCGGGAGCCGGTCAGGTTGTGGCAAGGGCCCCGCAAGCGAGAAGGACACCACGCCAACAAGGGACACTGGCCCCGATGCCGGTATTCGACACTTCGGGCAATCCCTCGAAGCTGGGACCGAAATGGCTGCTCTGGATCGAGAAGTCGGACATGTATTTTAGGGCAACTGTCGAAACGGATTATGAAGCCAACATTGCAACCCTCATATACCCCGCTGGGTCGGAGGTGCACAGAATTTTTCTCGTCCCTCACTCCCATTGACAACTCCTAGCAAGCTGCCAAAGATAGCCTCAGAGAACACTTTCTGCCACTAGCCAATCAAGACTATGAAAGATTTGTTGTGTGCAGTGAGAAATAGAAGGAGGAGGAATCCCTCGACCAGTTTCATGGCAGGCTCTGTCATCTGGCAAGTACATGTACAGGGAAGAATGAGGAGGGCATGTCGAGGAACCAGTTGATACAAGGGTGCGCTTCAGGGAAGCTGTGCCGACAAATACTGCGTGAGCCTGGGTTGTTGTTGGCCTGGATCTTAGAAATGGGACGATCATATGAACTGGCGGAGAGCCGCGCAACTAAAATGGACACTGGGCTTCGCTCACTGAAAGTGGAGGACGCTTGTGCAATAAGGCGCTTGCCAAATGATAGTCCCTCAAGACCTAGATGGCCCCCAAGGAGATCTGAGACACTGCTGCCATATCCCAAATGTGGCTATGACCTTCCACACGCGGGGGAATGCCCAGCGAAAGGGAGAAGGTGAAGATGCTGTGGAGAGGCGTGTCACTTTGGCCGGATGTGCAAAACACCCACACCAGTAACTATTCCCAGACGGCCCAGAAGGACACCCAGTAACACCACATGAAGACAGAGGCAGGTTGCGGTTGTCGAGCAAGGTACACCGAGTCAAGAACTGGCGGAAGATGAAGAGGAGGAAGAAGAGATATTTTTCCTCTCAAGTATAGACTCTCTGAAGAAGAAGAGGAGGCAGCCCATGTGCACACTAGCTGTGGATGGAACAATGGGTGACCTGCCTCTACGAGACACTGCCAGGGCCTCCAGCACTCATGAAAGCCCAGGCAAAACTATTCACATTTGGTGGTACTCAGCTGATCCTCCATCGTCGTGGTATCATTGTGGCATCGTCGTGGCAATCATACCGAAGCAACCCGGTTCAGTGTATCTGCGTCGACATGAGGCTTCCAAACTTGGCCATCAAGCGTGAACGACATAGCACACCGACTCTTGATGATGTGGTAGAAGAACTGCATGGGGCCATGGTATTTTTAAAGGTAGATCTGCGTCCGGGTACTATGAGCTGGAACTTCACCCAGACTTGCGCTACATTACCACATTCACAACCCACCATGTGCTTTACCAATACAAGCACTTGAGTTTTGGGGTCTCCTCCACAGCTGAAGTATTTCAGAATGTCATACGCGGAGCCTTGGCAGGTCTCAAAGGGGTCATCAATCTCAGCGATGACATTCTGGTCTACACCGGACACATGGCTCATCTCGAGAAAACTCTGGAAAGAATCCAAAGCCTTGGACTTAGCTTACATCACAAAATGTGCAAGTTCCTGAAGGACAGCATTGAATCCTTTGGATTCGTTTTCCACGAGAAGAGAATCTCCCCAGACCTGTGGAAAATCATGGACATTCATGAGGCAAAACCAGCAGGAAACGTGTTGGAAGTCAGGAGCTTCCTGGGGATGGTGACGTACTGTGGTTGGTTCATACCCAACCTGGTGACCCTCTCCGAGCCCCTCAGGATGCTGACGCAAAAGGACAAAGTATAGGAATGGTCCGTCAAACAGCAGGAGGCTTTCGAGACCATCTAAAAGGCAGTCACTGGGAAGGAATGAATGGCGTTCTTTGACCCGAGGAAGGAGTCCGAGGTCATTGTCAACGCTGGTCCGGTTGGGCTGGGAGCGGTTCTGTCTCAACAGGACATGCAAGGACAGATGAGGCCAATTGTGTATGCCAGCAAGGCGCTCACCAACACAGAACAACGCTACTCACAGATAGAGAGAATAGCCCTGGCCATCCTATGAGGATGCCAGCATTTTTGGATTTACATTTTGGGAAAACCTATTCCTATAGTGACTGACCATAAACCCCTACTCCCCATCATGGCAGGATCCTTGTCGAAGCTGCCCCCAAGGATCGAACGATGGATGCTGTCCCTGATTGAGTACGGAGTAGTGCTGACATATAGGCCTGGAGCACATAACCCAGCTGACTACCTCTCACGACACCCGAGGAGCGGAGGAGAACGAGAGGACCTGGCACCGGTAGAAGTTGAGGAGCATGTTCGCCTAGCGATAGAAGCCACCAAGCCGGTAGCTCTCACCATTCAGGAAGTGGCAGACGCCTCGAAAGAGGATGAATGTTTCAGGGTGATCCAGACTGCCATGATCAGCAGTGAGTGGAAGACCGTCCTATCCAATCCCAACCGCAGGAGCCGAGAGGTGCAGCAGGATCTGGAGCAGCTGTGGCGAGTCAGGCATGAACTGTCTGCAACGAAGGACAGTTTAATACTGAGAGGACACCAGCTAGTGATCGTGTAAGCACTGGTGTGAAGGGTAATAGAGTTGTCAAACTATCGCCATCAGGGAACAGCAAAGACAAAGGCCAGACTACGACCAAGGGTCTGGTTTCCAGGCCTATAAGCAAAAGTGGATGAACACATTGCCAACTGCATCTGGTGCCAAGCGACCGCCCCAGCTAACAAAGAGCCGAGGATAGAGTCCATGCCCAGGAGTGAACAACCGTGGGACATGGTCCACGCTAACTTTGGGTCCATGGCTAGGGGGATACACTTCCTTGTGATGATAGATCAGTAGTCTCGATACCCGGAGGTTGAGTTAGTGGAGTCCAAATCATGTTACCAGGTGATACAAGTCATGGAGAAAATGTTGCAACACATGGCTTTCCCAAGATCGTCTGCTCAGACAATGGACCATCGTTTCATGGAGAGAACTTTGCTGAGTTTATGGCAGATTGTGGGATCACACACCGGAGAGACACACCCGTATGGCCTCAGGCTAATGGGGAGGCTGAATGCTTTATGAGAAAATTAAACAAAGTATTCTGCATAACTCAAGGCCAGGGAAATGAGCTGAGGAGGACTCTATACCAATTCCTGAGGGAATACAGAGCAACACCTCATCAATCAACAGGCGTGGTTCTTGCAGAGGCGCTCTTTCAGAGGTGGCCACGAGGATTACTCCCAGAGGTGGAGGGTCAGTCCCCTGGGGTCATTGATGACAAAAGGACGTCTGAGGATCGAAGAATACATAATGACGAGGAGAACCTCTGACGACATCTCAAACCACCGGACATAGTGGTGGGTGACACTGTACTGGTGCGAAATCGTCACCCCAAAGGAAAGTTGTCCCTCACCTATGAGCCCTCCCCAATGGGTGTGGTCCAGGTCAAAGGCTCGATGGTAACTGCCATCGATCAGAGGGGGAAAGTAACTCGTAACTCCAGTTTCTTTCGGAAGATGGGAGGAAAAGAAGGGCTGAGAGAACAAGAGAGGAAGAAGGTCCCCTGACAGGAACCAAAGGTGTGGAACAAACACCGGATGACAATGCGGAAGATGCAGGGCCCACACCAGCCAGGGCGGAAGGCAATGCCATGGAGTAACCAGCAGAAGGAAGATACCCCCGTCGAGAGAGCA
Organism: Ambystoma mexicanum; assembly: GCF_040938575.1. Lineage (NCBI taxonomy): Eukaryota > Metazoa > Chordata > Amphibia > Caudata > Ambystomatidae > Ambystoma > Ambystoma mexicanum. The sequence continues at coordinate 676,609,634 of NC_090932.1, read as the reverse complement.
GAAGATGCCCTGAGTGGATCAGAGACTATATAATGGGTGACTAGGCGTGAAAGGACCTGTATCGAACCAAGTCACCTCATGTTGCCCACGTTGTGCCCAAACTAGTTTGGTATGCTACCATGTTTATGTCTGTCCTGTTTGCACTGACGGGATTATGAAAAGTTGTGTTTTTCAATTGTTATGAAAAAGGAGAAATCTGATGAAGTCACGTGGCGCGACTGCAACTATCTGCCATCGCGCATTCATATAAATAAAGGGGGTGATCCCATGACACAGTTAGTGCACGCTGGGAGACCGTGACAGGAAGATCTGTGTCTGTGTGCTTATTTCAGGTACTGGAGTAAAGCCTTCACAAAGGAGTCCTGGAGCAAGTCTAAATGTAACACCTGGAACCCTTATTTTAGTGGTCTTCCAATCCCCCAATACTGTGGTATATTTAATGTGAACATTTACAAATATTTAATAATTACGTGCCTCCGTTGCAATTATTTTTAATTGTATTTCCTTTTTTCTCTGTCACCAGCTTTTAACACTTGTGACTTGAAGAACTCTTATGCCCTTACGCTCTTCCTACGGAGCAGACTCCTGTATTGTCCTCATTGCTGCTTTGCTATCAGTGGAATGCGTTACATCCATGGTCTGGGTTGGTCGTTTCCGCTCCTGTTCCAATGCATTCAAGGCTTCATTAGGTGCACTGTACTTTCAATAGCATCACCGTGATAACAGGTGAAGCAGTGAGCTGGAAGTGAATCATACAAACAGGGAGCGGGGAGGCTTTTACTGTCCACGAACGGGGAGCATTTTACTGTCCCGCATGGGATGCAGCCTGGACAACATTTAAGGTGGCTTCTTCGTTTCTATTTTAATTTCCGTGGGAAACGTCTGGATAAATGTCACCAGGTTTTAGGGTACAAAATTAATGCAGCAGTCGTCTATGGAGCAGAGGTCTTGGGGGCAGCTCCTTGTGGGTGTCTAGGTACAGTGTTGAATTCTGGTTTGCAGATGATTACGGGTTTCCCTTCTAGAGTCCCGGGGGATGCTTAGATATATGAGCTGGGGCTCGTTAGTTTATCCCTGCAAGCCCAGCAACGGTTTTTAGAATTCTTATGGAATATCCAATTGAATCCCCCTCTAAACCTAAATGTTACGATAGCATTGAAAGATTCTATTCATAATGTCAGTGAAGATCCAGAATGTTGGTCTAGCAGCAGAATCAGCCTACTGAAAGGATGGAGGTAGTGGGATGTAACGATGTTGGGTGATTTAACTCGCAGCCAGAGTAAGTGAGAAGTATGAAAATACCCTTGCTGAAATATTAGGCCTCGATACCCAAATGGGCCGGTCCTGTTTCTGTCATAACTAAGATTCAGGCTGCCGAGTGCCGAAGATATATCCTAATGGCCAGGTTAAAGGTGCTCCCGCTTAGAACAAGGGCCCCATGATTGGGGTTAGATAGGGTCTTCCCACATGGTTTGGGATATGGAGAAGATCTCATGCACTTCTTAATGGACGGTAAACGCCTGATTAAATTAAGAAAACAGTGGCTAAGGCCTCATCCTATAAAGAATCCTTTATGGACACATGGGGCCGCTATGCTATTTTTTATGCACAGTGAAGATGAGGCATTTCTAACTGATACAGCTGATTTTATCAAGGAGGCTTTTGGTGATGTTTACAGAAATAGGCCGCTGGTGAAATAAGATACCCGCCTGATATTTTTAAGCTTTTAATTCATGGGTGCACAACATACGCCCCGCGGGCCAGTTGCGGCCCGCCATGCCCTTTTGACCGGCCCGCGAGGCACAAAGACTTTCCTAATGGAGGGCGGCCGCCCTCCATTAGGAAAGTCTTTGTTGTCTTCCGGGCCGGTGAAAACACTGGCCCTCATTGGCTCAGCACACACACGCATCACGTCGCTCCTACGAGCCACGTAATGCGTGTGTGCTGCACCAATGGAGGGCCAGCACTACAGCTGGCGTGGTCCATAAGGCTTGATGCCGGAAGGCATTTCAGCCTTGGACCACGCCAGTCGTAGTGCGATTCCAGCGTTCCAGCTTACCTGCCTGCCTTCCAGCACGTCTCCGGTAAGTGGTCTGTTTGTGTTTGTGTGTCGGGTTTGTTTTGCTTTATGTTTGTGTGTGTATGTTGCGGGGTGGGGGGTGTGTCGGATGTGTATGAATGTTTGTGTTTGAATGTATTTTGTGTGTATGTTGAGATGCGGGGGTGGGGGGTGTGTCGGATGTGTATGAATGTTTGTGTTTGAATGTATTTTGTGTATAAGTTGAGATGGGGGGGTGGGGGGTGTGTCGGATGTGTATAAATGTTTGTGTTTGAATGTATTTTGTGTGTATGTTGAGATGGGGGGGTGGGGGGGTGTGTCGGATGTGTATGAATGTTTGTGTTTGAATGTATTTTGTGTGTAAGCTGAGATGCGGGGGTGGGGGGGTTGTCGGATGTGTATGAATGTTTGTGTTTGAATGTATTTTGTGTGTAAGTTGAGATGCGGGGGTGGGGTGGTGTGTCGGATGTGTATGAATGTTTGTGTTTGAATGTATTTTGTGTGTAAGTTGAGATGCGGGGGTGGGGGGGTGTGTCGGATGTGTATGAATGTTTGTGTTTGAATGTATTTTGTGTGTAAGTTGAGATGCAGGGGTGGGGGGTGTGTCGGATGTGTATGAATGTTTGTATTTGAATGTATTTTGTGTGTATGTTGAGATGCGGGGGTGGGGGGGTGTGTCGGATGTGTATGAATGTTTGTGTTTGAATGTATTTTGTGTGTAAGTTGAGATGCGGGGGTGGGGGGTGTGTCGGATGTGTATGAATGTTTGTATTTGAATGTATTGTGTGTGTATGTTGAGATGCGGGGGTGGGGGGGTGTGTCGGATGTGTATGAATGTTTGTGTTTGAATGTATTTTGTGTGTAAGTTGAGATGCGGGGGTGGGGGGGTGTGTCGGATGTGTATGAATGTTTGTGTTTGAATGTATTTTGTGTGTAAGTTGAGATGCGGGGGTGGGGGGGTGTGTCGGATGTGTATGAATGTTTGTATTTGAATGTATTTTGTGTTTATGTTGAGATGCGGGGATGGGGGGTGTGTCGGATGTGTATGAATGTTTGTGTTTGAATGTATTTTGTGTGTATGTTGAGATGCGGGGGTGGGGGGTGTGTCGGATGTGTATGAATGTTTGTATTTGAATGTATTGTGTGTGTATGTTGAGATGCGGGGGTGGAGGGGTGTGTCGGATGTGTATGAATGTTTGTGTTTGAATGTATTTTGTGTGTAAGTTGAGATGCGGGGGTGGGGGGGTGTGTCGGATGTGTATGAATGTTTGTGTTTGAATGTATTTTGTGTGTAAGTTGAGATGCGGGGGTGGGGGGGTGTGTCGGATGTGTATGAATGTTTGTATTTGAATGTATTTTGTGTGTATGTTGAGATGTGGGGGGGGTGTGTGAATGTTTGTATTTGAATGTATTTTGTGTGTATGTTGAGATGCGGGGGTGGGTGGGTGTCGGATGTGTATGAATGTTTTGATTTGAATGTTTTTTGTGTGCTGAGTTGGGGGGTGGGGGTTCGGGTCTGTATTGGTGCATGTTTGTGTGTGTGCTGAGTTGGGGGGTTTGGTTGGGGGTGAGGGGGCCATGGGGCATAGTGTTTGGTTGGGGTGAGGGGGCCATGGGGCATAGTGTTTGGTTGGGGGTGAGGGACATGGGGCATAGTGTTTGGTTGGGGGTGAGGGGGCCATGGGGCATAGTGTTTGGTTGGGGTGAGGGGGCCATGGGGCATAGTGTTTGGTTGGGGGTGAGGGACAAGGGGCATAGTGTTTGGTTGGGGGTGAGGGGGCCATGGGGCATAGTGTTTGGTTGGGGGTGAGGGGGCCATGGGGCATAGTGTTTGGTTGGGGATGAGGGGGCCATGGGGCATAGTGTTTGGTTGGGGGTGAGGGACATGGGGCATAGTGTTTGGTTGGGGGTGAGGGGGACATGGGGCATAGTGTTTGGTTGGGGTGAGGGGGACATGGGGCATAATGTTTGGTTGGGGTGAGGGGGCCATGGGGCATAGTGTTTGGTTGGGGGTGAGGGACATGGGGCATAGTGTTTGGTTGGGGGTGAGGGGGCCATGGGGCATAGTGTTTGGTTGGGGTGAGGGGGCCATGGGGCGTAGTGTTTGGTTGGGGGTGAGGGACATGGGGCATAGTGTTTGGTTGGGGGTGAGGGGGCCATGGGGCATAGTGTTTGGTTGGGGGTGAGGGGGCCATGGGGCATAGTGTTTGGTTGGGGGTGAGGGACATGGGGCATAGTGTTTGGTTGGGGGTGAGGGGGCCATGGGGCATAGTGTTTGGTTGGGGGTGAGGGACATGGGGCATAGTGTTTGGTTGGGGGTGAGGGACATGGGGCATAGTGTATCTAGGGTCAATAATATATATATATAAGTTAATTAAACAGGCGAGATACAATAACTAAATAGAAATAAATTATAACAACGGAAAATGTGTAGTACAAAATGTAAGTTTGAAATGCAAATAAAAATCGTTACCCCTCAAAAACATTATTTTTCCATGTGTTTAGTACAAATTGGGGGTTTAAAAAGCCTCCTGCCACGCCCCGCCTACCGCCCTGCCCACATTTACTTTTCGGCCCACTATAGCCCTCATGTAAGGTACTTTCGGCCCTCTGTCAAAATCAGTTGTGCACCCCTGTTTTAATTGTATTTTAGGCTGCATTTTTTCTCCTGTTGTGAATAAGTGTGGTTGGGAGTTTTTCATTTTTGTTGTTTTGATTGTTTGTTAATGGATTTTAATTCCGAATAAAATGCATTCTCCCTCAACATGAAGGTGCTATGCGACCCATTCAAACGTTTTATTTGCAAGTGTAAATGCATTTCAACGACATAATAGTACAGTTTGCAGATGCAAAACAGTTGACTTCCTAAAATAATCTGCGTGAATAGATACCCATGGTACAACGAGGGATCGCCTACAAGGGTGCACTGATTCACAAAGAAAAGAGGAACCCACTTGCTCCTCTTCTCCCAGGCAATTTGTCTATATTCCAACAAGGCACATGTCTTTTTTTGGGACGCAGAGAAACCTTCAAGGACAAATACAATTTTTGTTTACACTTTCCCTTAAAACTGTTTTAGTTCCCCCACCCTTTGTCACATGCGATAAAGTGCCATCACGGAGTGGCAGAAAACACCTATCTGAAAGTCTGTTTTCTCTGGCATCAGTCAGGTGATTTGATCAGCGGCACCGTGTCTTTCTGAAATGCCCAGGGAGTGATGACGGTGGGGCCAATGTCCAAGTCTGTGTTTAGTGAATAAGCTTGCTGGAGCAGTAGTAACCGGACCTTTGTGGATACTGGGGGAGACTGAAGCGTAAGATTGAGGCGTGACGCAATCAGACTTGATGAAGCTGAGGGAGGAAGTCCTTACGTGAGGACCCAAGAAGGAAAGCAGAGGAAAACACTCAGAGAAGGCTTTGGTCTGAATCTGGGGAGAATCTGGGGAGAGGGAGAACCCATGGTTGTGCACCTAACACCTGCGTGAGAGGAAGAAGGGGAGCAGAGGAAATCTGAGAGAACTCAGGCAGGAATCTGACCCATGAGCCCCTAAAAGACATTGATTAATCCATGGAATATGCTGAAACCTGGGATGAGGAAAGTTAGTCCCCTTTGATGGGGAGCAATACTGACTTGAAATAGTGTAAGCTGGGGGTTAGAATGCGAATTCCTAAAGTGTACTAAAAATGCAAAACTGGCAAACAATGCTGCAAGTTGAAACTCAGAGTGGGGGCTCCAAGTGCGATTTAAGACATCCAAACAGACAAGAATGTGTGCATGCTAGCACTTGGATTGCTTTCTCCAAACATGCCCTACGAAAACCAGACTAACAAGAAACATTGCATCCTTGAACTCGAGTGCAAAATTCGGAACAAACTAAGAAACGTCATGATGAATAAGAGTGCTGAATGTTATGACTGCATGGGAGAATCGCTCAGCTGTCTGAGCAAGGGACCGTGACTGCATGCTGGATGCAGGAGCCGTACCTCCCCAACCATACCACTAGGCGGCATTCATTGCTTGCCGGATACGTCTTGGCAGGACTCTTCCACCATCAGAGAAAGAGGTATCCATTGCATGCCAGATACAGGTGCCAAAACTCAACTGTGTGAGCAAAAGACATCCATTGCATTCTCGAAACAGGAGTCATAACTTCACCGTCTGAGAAAAAGGCATTCTTTGTATTCTGGGTACAGGAGCCATAACTCCTCAACCATTTTAAGTATGAGACATTTCTTGAGTTTCGGATGCAGATGCCAGAACATCTTCACCATCTGAGGAAGAGACATTAATTGCATGCTGTATAAAGAAGCATAAACTCCTCAAGCATCTAAGGAAGAGACTTCCCTTTTATGCTGGAAAGAGGAGTCATTACTCCTTAACCATCTGGGAAAGGCACATTATTTGCATGCTGGATACAGATGGTAAAGGGCATTCATTTCATGACGGATTATGAAGGCATGACTCTTCTACCATCTGAGAAAGAAACACCCAGTTCATGCTGGATACAAAAGCCAAAACCCCTCAACTACCTGAGAAAGAGACATTCACTGCAAGCTGGACTCTAGCGACAACAGAACTTATCTACTGTCTGAGGGTGAGGCATTCATTGCATGCTAGAGTCCTCAACCATCAGAGACAGCTACATCCACTGTATGCTGGATACAGGAGCCATAACTCCTCAACCGTCTGAGAAAGACACATTCATTGGAGACAGTAGAACTCATCTACCATTTGATGGCGAGGCATGCATTTCATGCTAGAGGCCTCAACCATCAGAGAAAGCTACATCCACAGTATGCTGGATACAGGATTCATAACTCACCACCTTCTGGAACACCCTTCCATCCCAGATTAGGCTGATTGACTCTCATCCAGCCTTCCGGAAAGCCATCAAAATGAGGCTGTTGTTTGAAAGTGCTGTACCTCCATCTGCCATGTATCTCTGTGTATGCATCTAAATAACACCCATCTAATGTATTTTATAACGAAACAATCTGTACTAAGCAATACTCTGTCTGGGCCGCATTCATGTAACCCTGAATCAAGCCTTCTTTCATCTCCTCATAGCGCCTCGATGCCGGCAGGCTGTAGTGCGCTCTACAAATCCCAAAAATAAAAAATAAATTAATAACTCCTCAACCATATGAGAAAGACACATTCATTGGAGACAGTAGAACTCATCTACCATGTGACGGTCGAGGCATGCATTGCATGCTAGAGTCCTCAACCATCAGAGAAAGCTGCATCCACTGCATGCTGTGGACAGGAGCCATAACTCCTCAACCATCTCAGAAAGACACATTCAAAGAAGACAGTATAACTCATCTATGATCTGACCGTTGAGGCATTCATTGTATACCAGAGTCATTAACCATCAGAGAAAGCTACATCCACTGTATGCTGGATACAGGAGCCATAACTCCTCAACCATCTGAGAAAGACACATTAATTGGAGACAGTAGAACTCATCTACCATCTGATGGCGAGGCATGCATTGCATGCTAGAGTCCTGAACCATCAGAGAAAGCTGCATCCACTGCATGCTGTGGACAGGAGCCATAACTCCTCAACCATCTTAGAAAGACAGATTCAAAGAAGACAGTAGAACTCATCTATGATCTGACCGTTGAGGCATTCATTGCATGCTAGAGGCCTGAACCATCAGAGAACGCTACATCCACTGTCTACTGGATACAGCAATCAAGACTCCTCAACCATCTGAGAAAGACACATTAATTGGAGACAGTAGAACTCATCTACCATCTGATGGCGAGGGATGCATTGCATGCTAGAGTCCTGAACCATCAGAGAACGCTACATCCACTGTATGCTGGATACAGGAGCCATAACCCCTCAACCATCTGAGAAAGACACATTAATTGGAGACAGTAGAACTCATCTACCATCTGATGGCGAGGCATGCATTGTATGCTAGAGTCCTGAACCATCAGAGAAAGCTGCATCCACTGCATGCTGTGGACAGGAGCCATAACTCCTCAACCATCTTAGAAAGACACATTCAAAGAAGACAGTAGAACTCATCTACCATCTGATGGCGAGGCATGCATTGCATGCTAGAGTTCTGAACCATGAGAGAACGCTACATCCACTGTATGCTGGATACAGGAGCCATAACTCCTCAAGAATCTCAGAAAGACACATTAATTGGAGACAGTAGAACTCATCTACCATCTGACGGTCGAGGCATGCATTGCATGCTAGAGTCCTGAACCATCAGAGAACGCTACATCCACTGTATGCTGGATACAGGAGCCATAACTCCTCAACCATCTGAGAAAGACACATTAATTGGAGACAGTAGAACTCATCTACCATCTGATGGCGAGGCATGCATTGCATGCTAGAGTCCTGAACCATCAGAGAAAGCTGCATCCAATGCATGCTGTGGACAGGAGCCATAACTCCTCAACCATCTTAGAAAGACACATTCAAAGAAGACAGTAGAACTCATCTACCATCTGATGGCGAGGCATGCATTGCATGCTAGAGTTCTGAACCATGAGAGAACGCTACATCCACTCTATGCTGGATACAGTAGCCATAACTCCTCAACCATCTGAGAAAGACACATTAATTGGAGACAGTAGAACTCATCTACCATCTGATGGCGAGGCATGCATTGCATGCTAGAGTCCTGAACCATCAGAGAAAGCTGCATCCACTGCATGCTGTGGACAGGAACCATAACTCCCCAACCATCTTAGAAAGACACATTCAAAGAAGACAGTAGAACTCATCTACCATCTGATGGCGAGGCATGCATTGCATGCTAGAGTCCTGAACCATCAGAGAACGCTACATCCACTGTCTACTGGATACGGCAATCAAGACTCCTCAACCATCTGAGAAAGACACATTAACTGGAGACAGTAGATCTGATCTACCATCTGATGGCGAGGCATGCATTGCATGCTAGAGTCCTGAACCATCAGAGAACGCTACATCCACTGTATGCTGGATACAGGAGCCATAACTCCCCAACCATCTTAGAAAGACACATTCAAAGAAGACAGTAGAACTCATCTACCATCTGATGGCGAGGCATGCATTGCATGCTAGAGTCCTGAACCATCAGAGAAAGCTGCATCCACTGCATGCTGTGGACAGGAACCATAACTCCTCAACCATCTTAGAAAGATACATTCAAAGAAGACAGTAGAACTCATCTACAATCTAAACGGTGAGGCATTCATTGTATACCAGAGTCATTAACCATCAGAGAAAGCTACATCCACTGTATGCTGAATACAGGCACCATACTCCTCAACCATCTGAGAAAGACACATTAGAGACAGTAGAACTCATCTACCATCTGAGGAAGAGGCATTCATTGCATGCTAGAGTCTTGAACCATCAGAGAAAGCTACATCCACTGTCTACTGGATACGGCAATCAAGACTCCCAAACATCTGAGAACGAGACACTTGGGGTTTTCATTGCACGATGCGGAAGTCAAGACTTATGAAATACCTGGGAAAGGGACAGTTGTCATTTTCATTACATGTAGGAGACAAAGCTGCTCCAACACCCGAGAAAGAGCCATTTGAAAGTCTGGGTTGCCTGCTTGATACAGGACTCAGGACACCTCAAGCATTAAAGAAGAGGTGGTTACAGATCAATGTCAAATCGGCCCTGGAGATAAGGGACAAGAAGTTCTGTTTAACTTTATTTTTCAGAGTTCGGTCGTTTTTTATATCGCGACTGTCACAGTGAAAATGTGTAAGTATATTTCTTTTCACTTTTCCATGTGAAAGTTATCTGCCCAGGAGCTGAGGAATTTGGCCATTTCCTAAGCACTGAGGAGGGCATTTCACAATTGTTGGGTGAAGTAGTTTCCAGTGCCTTTTTTGTAAACGTTATTTGGGGATCAGCTCACAACTCTCATTTATAAGTGTTGCTCTTAAATATATACTGGTCCTACATACTTTTGCATGAAACACCAAAAAGTCCCAGGTCTCCTAAGGAGTCGTGATTTTGGTCTATAGCTGCTTCTGTTAATGCCAGTGCAAAGCTTGAAGTATATTTCTTTAGATCACAAATACTATAATATATCTGAGGGCGCGCTGCTAATATTGCTACAAATGAATCACAAATGTCTGCAAAACAGAAAGAAAGCACTATTTCCTGCTCCAAATACGCTGTAGCGTTGTATAGACAATATCATTTCATACAAGCTTCCATGAGAGACCGTGGAGGCAACTGCTACGTCTGGCAGTGCGGCCAGGGAGCTTCTTGACCGGATACTGATCAGGTTGAACATGCACAGGAGGTGCTGCCACTTCAGCGGCTCTAGCATACTAGACACGGATACCATGTCCCACCGTAAATGAATGTGTCCTGGCAGTTGCTCAACCTGTCCTACAGGCCTGGTTGCCATTCTGTTGCTAGTGCACCTCTACCACGATTGCTCTTTATCCTTCATCCACTTCGACTACTGGATCTTCCCATGGCAGCTCAAGCACTGATGTGTACAACGACCAGGAAGTGGGACAGGCCGATAAACTACAATCGACAGAAGTGGTATGGTGACGTCGGATAGGGGCGGTTGGGAGTATGTCACTTACAACCGTGGGGATACTCACAGGCCTGAATATAGGCTTGGATTATCCATGGCAAGAAATTGATTAGCGTGTTGCTGAGGTAACTGACTGTTGTTCGATGTCTGCCATTTGCTGTAACAAGATTCCCTTCCGTTTACTTTCCATTACGCTATTCTTTACCTGACCGTCTATCTGTCTATGAGTCTTTCTCACTGCAAAATTCTCTTGGAGTATTTTCAGTACCTGGTGAGCACTCAGTTGATCGCACCTTACCCAAACTAGCTGTCCCAGAGTTCCAAAAGTTCCAACGTCTGCTGTATCACACACCTGCAAGTGATGCTACTCTAAAAGGGATCATGAAAGGGCACCGTTAGGGGATGGGAGAGTCCACCTGAGCCCCTCTCGACAGCACCTGTTACCTCCAACCCCAGTCCCTGAGTGGCAGCAATTCAAACAAGGGGTCAGTAGAAAGTAACAGACCTTCTGGTCAAATAAAGTGGGTACCATTGAACACTCACTTGCAACAGCAGTATCCTGAGCAAAAGTGGAGTCACCTTTCCCTCTGCTGCTTCGAACACTGGCAATCTGATGGGATCCAAAAGTGCATGGGTGGGAAGGGAAGGAAATGTGATCCTCCAAACTGTCATAAGAAAGAATCAAAAGAGGAAAGAAAAGGGGGTAGGTAAAATGATGGGCGCCAACACAAATGGCATTCCAACTAAGTGCCAGACCTCTGATATCATTGACATAATTTCCCAGAGGGAAATGAGATCTGAATCTATGCTAGAGAAGAACTGACAGGGGGTAAGAGGAGAGGAGGATATCACTTATTGCAGGTCAGATAACCTATGGCTATACATAAGGCATAGCAAAGCGGTTGGTACAGAAATGGCCAAATACTCAAGGCACAAAGGACACAAACCCAACTACCCATATCATGCAAAGCAAATGGCGGGAATGTCCAAATTAATACTGCAGAATCCTAAGACTTAGTGGAGGAAGAAGATGTCAGGTCCACTCAGAGCACCTAAGGACATCAAAACAAAGAACCCATCAGAGTTAGTGAGAAATGTCGGTCAAAAATTACAAATGTCAAAACAAGTCATGAGTCCTGTGGAACATTCACCACGGGCCAATTCTTAACACTAATATGCCTGGACGAAATGGAGGATAAGGCTCTTTATTCTCTAACGTATGTTAGGTGATTGGAATGTGTACCGTGCTCAACCGTCATTATATGAAGAGCTGCTGGCCCCGATGGGGTTTTCAAAACACAAAAAACTCTCCATCTTCATCACACCCAATAAATTATTATTGGCATTTATTTTTTCAAAATATTCACAATTAAGTCTAAGTGCTTACACTGCTTTTATTAATTAATTGTGAAACAAAGAGGGGGCGTGGCCAGCAGCGAGATGGGAAAGTCGTGAGCCTCGCCGGCTCCCGCGACTGCAACGCTCATCCTGAATAAAACACCAGATTTTTGCAAGATAAAGGATCATAAACATCCCTGACGGGTGTCGGACACCCTTGTGCACAAGTGGGGCAAAAAATGACGGGAAACGAGCCCGCTTTTCGGTTCTTGGGGCATGAAGAACGTCGTGCGGACACCGATTGGTCCACCTCAAAGATGGCCGCCTGCGTGTGAAATCAAACACACGGGGCCGTGGAGTGAGACTGCGCCACAGCGGCGCCCTGTTCTCCACCTACCCACCAACAGTGGCGGAGGTGGGGCGCTGCACCTGGGAGAGCTCCGACGGCGCTCCGATCCGTGGGCGGGCCCACGCGTGCCAACAGAAGAGAAGGAGACATAGCATGCCCCCGCTGACGTGCGCCACCCTGGGCCTGGTTTGCCGTGGGCCGAAGCCGGCTCCGGAAGAAAGAGAACGTGCAGCACTCAGGCAGCGCCACGGAAGTGGCGATCCGAGGACCTGCCTGAGGAAAGGAGACTGCCCGAGGCGCAGAGGCAGAGGTGGCCTCCCTGGGTTACGCAGTGGTGCGGCGCTCTGGTGGTGAGCACGTCGGCCTGGTCACGGGCCCGGAAGACCTGCGGTGCACTGCGGCAGTGCCGCATAGTACGTGGGAAGCCACCAACAGACGGGCATGGAGGAGGCCCTGGGGAGACACGGAGATCCACGACAAAAGTGTACGCCCAAACCTGGGAGTGGGGTCTGGAGACCCATACCGCGAAACAGCTAGGGTGCAGCCCACACACAGGGACATAGTCAGCCGCACCCGGGGAGGGGCCACAGGAGCACGGCGCCGCAAGCCAACAGAGGCCAAGCTGCTGGAGTGGGTGGATGGAACCCCAAGGCGCCCTGCGCCAGCACAGCCTCGACCCTGCCTCACCAATAAGCGGGCCGGCCCTTGCAGAGAGGCGGAGAGGACACGCAGCCGCCTGGCAGCCCTGACACTTACACCTGCCGGAGCAGTGAGCGGACGCACTGTGGGGACACACAGCAAGGTAAAGACGAGCCTCACGCCTGGGGCACACCCGGAACACATGGCGACAGGCCTGGCTTTGTGGCCACAACCGCACGCACTTGGCTGTGATGGGGCGGGGCGCCTCCCGGGGCATACACCGGAAAACCCGCCAGCAGCACAACAACAAAGCCTGGAGGTGATCCCCCATAGGGTGCAGGTCCAGCGCATATCACACCAGCCCGCTAATGCACCAGAAAAAAGAGGACTTAAACCAGAGGCTAAGCACTGCAGGTACACCCAAGAGGCAGCTAGGGGGAAGCAGCAGGGCTCACCGGTGCCGATCTGGACACGGGAGTCACAAAGGGTCCCCACTCTGCAGGGAGTGTGGAGCAAGATCACAGCGCCAACAGACCACGAAAAAATTGAGCTGGTATGAAACATAACTGTCAAGTACCACAGAGTGATCACTGTGCAAAAACTACGGCTACAAGGTGCAAGAGGAAACATGGGGAAAGACAAATCCAAGAGACTTCCCACTCAGAGCAGAATGGATCAGTACACCAATCCTCCACCACAAGCTCTCGAACTCCACTCTATTTCCCCGGAGGATGCAGAGTCAGACCATACAATCTCGCTGACGGACGTCATTACTGCCATAGTGGACTCCCGCACGTCAATGGAACAAAAGATGGACGGGATAAGCCTGGACGTATCCCTCCTTACGCACGATCTCCAAAAACTAACTGCACGCACTGGTGAGGCCGAACAACGCATTTCCAACTCAGAGGATGGGGTATGCGACATGCAAGAGCAGCTCGCTCAGAAGCGTCATGTCGAAGCTCAAGGTACTGGAGGACAGAATTGAGGACGGAGAAGGAAGATCTAGGTGCAATAATATGCGCATACTTGGTATACCTGATGGAGCTGAAGGCTGATGTATGGAACTCTTTCTTAAACAGTGGCTCACTGACATATTCAAACCGGACTCCTTCTCCAAGTTCTTTTCTATAGAGAGAGCACACAGAATGCCCACGGGCAGACCGGTACCCGGGCCCCATCACGAACAGTAATAGCAAAGTTTCTAAACTACAGAGACCGAGATGCACTATTGCAACGCGCACGCGCCAAGGGCACGATCACCTTTAATGGCTTCAAAAACGCCTTCTTTCCCGACTATACAAGGGAGGTGCAGAAAGCGAGACAATCCTTCGACCACCTAAAAAAGCAATTGCAAACAATGGGTGTCAAATACGGTCTGCTCTTCGCCACACAGCTTAAGATCTACCACAAGGGTACGACAGTCCATTTCAATGACCCCAAAGAAGTATGGCGCTGGGCTGACCAACACATAGAAGGAGACTGGTCAACTTCTATTGGTAGCAAGGGAAGAAACCACAGACCACCGCCTGACCAACAGCAAGCACCCCGGCAACCACCAGCACAAGACCCGCTGGAAGACATTGGGTGATGACTCCTGTCTCGATCTCCAACAGAGCCCCGATACTCAGCACTGAGTACACACTGAATCACCTAACCACATGCAACATACCTCAACACCCAAAACAAGGCAACACACACTTTCATGTTGCGGTCGCGGGAACGACCTGCGTCCTCACGTCAAGGTACCCACCCCATAGACACACTACAAGATAGCACTAGTGGTGGCAACCCCTGGTCGTACATCGCAAGGGGGAACTACCTGTACCTTAAGTTTAGTTAGCTGCATGTAAGTTGTCCGGTTGACAATTTGAAGTTCTTATGTTCGGGCGGCCAATGCTTCTAGTTGGGAGGAGTATAGGGTGGGAGGTAAGGGGTTTGTTAAGTTCAGTTAAGTATGGGACCTGTCAAACACGAAGCATACTAAAGTCAGAGAGGAGGGCAACAGCACATGGATACAAATCAGCCCGGCGCTTAACGTCGCCAACAGCAGCACACACCTCTCCAACCACAGGCAAACATGGCATCACGTAACACCACCACAAACGCCTCCAGAACACTCAAGCTCATGACATGGAATGTCAACGGCCTCGGCAATGCAGTCAAGCGCCGCTTGGTAGGGCAATTCCTAAATAGACACGCACCAGACATAGTATTTCTGTCTGAGGCTCACCTCGCGTGTACAGAGTGTACCCTATTCAAACGCACACATTATAGGCTTGCACTCCACGCAGGCTTCACTATGGGCTCAAGGGATATCATGATCCTGATACACAAAAAACTCCCCTTCCACCTGAACACAGTTACCCAAGACACCGGAGGCAGATATGTATACGCGGTGGGCACGCTCTGGGACCACTCTATCGCTCTACTAGCTGTCTATGTGGCACCCACCCTACTATCGCCACTACTCACCAATATCTCCCCCCCTGATTACAAACAACACTTCCAATATCATGATATTAGGAGGAGACTTCAATGAAGTCATGGACACAACTTTAGACCGCTCACATCTATGCGGTAGATATTCCAATGTACCCACCAAACTTGCCACATTTACCAATGCCCTGGGCATGTGTGACATGTGGAGAGATCTCAAACCCCAACACCAGAGAATACTCCTTCCACTCTGGGGCTCACGCCTCGCTCTCCAGATTAGATTACTTCTTCATCCCATGAACTGATTTAAATAGGGCACAGGAAACAAGCCTGCTTTCCAGAGGTATTTCTGACCACTCCCCACTGGTGCTAAAAATCACAACATCCAGGACGACCCCCCCTGCCTAGTTGGCGCTTGAATAATTACTATCTGGGCAACCCGGACCTGGTAGATAAGCTTCAAGAGACTACCAACACATTTCTAGCTAAATACAGAGACCGCATCGGACCCCGGGTTACTATGGGAGGCCTACAAAGCAGTGTTGAGGGGTGAACTCATATCTTGGACGACTGCACATAGGAAAAAACATCTACTTAAGATACACGAAGCGGAACAAAAGGTAAAACAGGCAGAGGAAACGCACATAACTCAAGACGCGCCTGGCACAAACCACGCCTTACTCCTAGCACAGAAGCGTCTCCAAAACATAGCACTGGACAATGCCAGGCACGCACATACGGCAATGCGGGTGTGGATATATGAAACAGGAGACAAGGCCGGCAAGATGCTGGCATGGTTGGAACGAAGGGAGCAGGGACGCAGCCATGTCCTGCAGTTAGAAAAAGGGGGCCCAGGCCCACTAGTGACAGATCAGGACCTAACGCGGGGTTTCGCGGAATACTACGCTGAGCTCTATAAGGCATCCACCACCTGCACAGATGCTTCAATCATGGACGAGATCAATATCCCCATCTTAAACACGGCACAACAGGAGCTACTAGAGAAGGATATCACGGAGGATGAGGTGTTGAGCGCCATGGCCGGCCTCCAAACTGGCAAGTCCCCGGGCCCAAATGGCTTCCCGGTCGAGCTATGGCGGAAGGTGGGAGCCAACGTAATTGCCCCACACCTACTGCGAATGTACCAACACGCACGGGAACGGGGCATCCTGCCCCCAGATCTGAGAGAAGCCACAATAATAGTAGTACACAAAATGGACAAACCCCCTGAAAACTGCAGCTCATACAGACCTATTTCACTCATAAATAGCGAAACCAAAATATTAGCGAAGTTACTAGCAGATCGATTGCAGCAGGTCATCCCCTCCCTGGTCCACCCGGACTAATGCGGCTTCGTGCCCCAGAGATCGACGCACATGAACCTCTACAGAATGCACACAGCCCTGGAAAGAGCCGATAGCATACAAGGCCCACTAGCTTTACTAGCAATTGACTTTGAAAAGGCTTTCTGTGACATAATGAGGCGCATGGGCTTTGGCAGGAACTTCATGAGCTGGGTGCAACGACTATACAACTGCTCAACGGCCAGAACTAAGGTCAACGGCTGCCAATCGGACCCTTTCAGTCTGGTCAGAGACACTAGGCAGGGCTTTCCCCTTTCGGCTATGATCTTCTGGGCTATCGAACCCCTGGCTATCCTCCTACGAAACACACCACTCTGGGAGGGCTTCCACTGGTCTGAGACTTGGGAGGATAGAATCGCGCTCTATGGGGACAACCTGCTCATCTACTTGAAAGAACCAATCAACTCCTGCCATAGAGTCACAGATATGCTGAAGAAATACGAGATCTTCACTGGTCCATGCGTGAACTGGACCAAATCCACCTTATTCCCCATAGGCAGCATTGCAGCTGCGAGCCCCGCAGACTGCCCCTACCAATTTGTAAAAGAACAGTTCAAATACCTCGGCATACGAATCACGAAACATCTTACCGACTACACATCATTGAACCTCTACCCACTTGTGACGAGGTTCGCAGACGACACTCGCCACTGGATCTCCTTGTCACTGACACTGATGGGCAGAGCTGCCCTATTCAAAATGATTGCTCTTCCCAAGTTCTTGTACATCCTGCAAATTGCACCACTGCATATCCCACATCAGGAATTCCTCAAAATTAACCGCATCCTTCGGAGGCTACTATGGAGTGGGGGCCACCCGCGTATGGCTCTCTCCACACTTCAGAGGTCAGACTGGGAGGGTGGAATCAGGCTGCCCAGACTGCAAACATACTACTGGGCCAGCCAGATGGCGGTGGTGAACGACATGCCTGGAGCTCTTGTACTGTGGTTTGGGATGTACATCAAATTCCGACATGGCAATGCATATTGCGCGAAACTGGGCGGAAACACACCGACACCTAGGGTGGGACTCAAAACTGACACTGGCCCAAATCCTGAGGAACAACAGCCTCCTCCCCGAAATACAGAAGCTGCCCAAGTGGCCCGCCTGGGTCCAGCGTGGTATCACCAGTATTGGAGACGTGGTGCGGGAGGATAAACTGGTTCCGTTCGAGCCACTACACTCTGAACTCTCCCTCCCAACCACAGAAGGGTACCACTATACTCAATTGAGACACGCACTGCAAGCGCACCGGCAGATCACCTGTGACATGCGAGAATGTTCTCCGCTAGAGCGCAATATAGTTCAGGACCAGATAAAACGGAAAATCACTTCAACTATGTACAACGTGATCACATCCTTTGCCACACCAGAACTGATCAGTCTGAAAGCCAAATGGGAGCGAGATGTGGGACCACTACAACCAGAAGACTGGACAGAGGCTCTGATGTACCCTCGGGAGGTAACCATCTCGTCGAGGCTCAGACTAGTCCAACTTAAGATCTGGCATCGTACCTACTATCCAAGAGTGGCACTCTTTCGATGGGGCAGGGCTTCGGACTTGCGATGCCTACGCTGCAAACGCGAGGAGGGAACTTTCTTCCGTATTATATGGGAATGCGACAACATTCAGGAGAACTGGCGCAAATGCTGTGATAAACTGTCCAGAGCCATGGGCAAAACAATACAAAGGAGCCCAAAACAGCTCCTACTAGGGATCTCCGATGAATGTAATCTGTCCCGCTATGAGAAACTGCTCTGGTCAACCGCTACAGCGGTACTTTGAAGGAACATTGTGCAGCTGTGGGGATCGGAGAGTACACCTAGCTATGACCAATGGGTCACGGATGTGGACATCTGCGCGACAATGGAACACAGGGTGTACGCAGCGAGGGGTTGCCCGCAAAAAGTGAGCGAAATATGGCAGAGATGGGAGGAGGCTAGCTAGGCACCTGACGAGGCGGCGCAGGCAATACGCACAAGGTGGACTGAGCAATGCCAGGCAAGCGGACCTGTTACGAACAAACTGCTTCATGAGATCCCTCGCCAAAGGCTTGACGGTTCGAGAGGCTAAGGTCCCTTCCTTTTCTTTTCCTTTGACGTAATGTGCCCCTATGTTTTTTCCCCCTTCCCGCAATGCAAAGTATTATTTGCAATGTTTATTCATGTTTAAAAATCAATAAAGTCTTTGATTAAAAAAAAATTGTGAAACAAAGAACATACACCAGTGACAACCACCTGAACAGGCTATACAGAAATGATCAATATATGTAAGAAAAAACATGTATATTTTACACAAAAGAAACCTTCTGAATCTTTTTAAGACATATATTCATTAAAATGTACAAGGAAGAAACTGATCCACATTGGTTTCAAATATATAAAGGCATTCAAAGGAGTGTGCACTATGTTTCGATTCCTGTGTTTGTGTGAGATCTTCTTCAGGGGCATGTAATGTAACAAATTGAAAGGAGTGTAGATGATATAAGATATCTTCTAATGGTGTGATAATAGATGAATAGGAAAACATCTTGCCTATTCTTAAGCAAACAAATTTCCGAAAGTGAGGTTATCGCCACAAGAAACTATTAAGGTTGGTAAATCCTTGATACCTCTATTTTCTGAGGGGTGAATCTAGGGAGGAAGAATTGTAGAATTATGTTACGCAGTAAGAATAAAATAAAAAGAAAACATTGGTCAGAGAAAACATTAACCTCAAAACAAAAACCATGGAGATAGAGACAAAGGTGTATCTGTGGATGAAATGGAATAGTTTTTGTTATTTTTTATTTTTTATTGATATATTTGAATTTCATCAACTTTACAATATAAAATATGTAAAATATTAACATTAACATATTAACATAAAAATTTACATCGACATACTCAATTATTTGTTCTTTATAAAATCATCTAAAGTACAGAAG
Organism: Ambystoma mexicanum; assembly: GCF_040938575.1. Classification (NCBI taxonomy): domain Eukaryota; kingdom Metazoa; phylum Chordata; class Amphibia; order Caudata; family Ambystomatidae; genus Ambystoma; species Ambystoma mexicanum. The sequence goes on along the minus strand of NC_090932.1, from coordinate 676,589,983 downwards.
AGAAAAAAAGAACCTAAACAAACATTATCACCTACTCACATGCAATTATCTAAAAACAACAAAACTAAAAAGCACAAAAAAAGGAAAAAAATATAATACTCAACTAAATCACAACTTTGAATTAACATTAAGATTGTGATAAAATCACTCTTGAAGTCTTGTTTACAACCAGATAAGTAATGAACATTACATGAACATTTATTTTGAAAAACAGTGTAAAAACTGCAAATAAGGAATCTAGATGTTCAGTGTAGTGTTTACAAAAATGATAAGATTTCAAACCTAGTTCCCTTCTTTTTGCAGTCTGTCTTCAGCTCAGGGACCTAGACCAGATCAAAATTGACCAGATCATGTTAGCTTCTCTGTGTCCTAGAGCCACATGGTGGTTTCCCATGGGAGCACTCCTATTCTTAGTGTGACTACAGCAACAATGTTCAGTTAGTCGGATTATATTGCTCTACATAGTTATCCCTATGTTGACAAATGTGCTTAAGGTTTATGTAATTAACCAACTGCACAATAAAAAAATAAAAAAATTGTCATCCCTATATATTTCTTCTGGCAGAAAGGGACAAATCATCGCACATACCACTCATGGGCTGTTGCAGTTGGTGAATTTCTTGAGACCATAATGTTGGTAGACCAAGATCAAGAGTAGTGCTGACTCGTGTGAATTTACACATTACACAATTGCCACATGAGTCGTGGCTCTTAACTGGCGTCAGACCCCATAGTTCTAACAATGATGACTGATATGTAGTTGGTGGTACATGTGTGCCAGTGTACAGCAAATGATCTTGACGGCTGGAACTCAGAATACTGCTGAGCCTCTATACCCATCTATACCTACTAACATAAAGAAAATGTCGAAAGTCCAGTCTCCAAAAATCAGATTCATCTTCCCCCCTCTTGACTTCTAATACAATTCCTCCAACCATGGATCATCCATTGAGGGTTCCAACACCGTACTAGCAAATGCCTGTGTAAATAATAGGCCACAGAACGTCATGGCTCCTACTTTCCATCGAAACAGAACTGCTAATATTCAGAGAATTAAAGAAACAATGCTGGGACAGTGAGCTACAAGGCATTTCAAGCTATGGAAAATGAGATAATTACCAATGTGCAATGGATCACAAGGTTCATACCATGTGAGGATCGCCATAATATCCTTGCATTATTCAAAGAACAGTAAAAGCCAGTGTTAGCCTGGACCCAGGATTTTAAAAACCTCAGAGTAATATGGGTTGTCGAAAGGGAGTCACAGAATGGATGTCTAATCATAGGCTGTGTAGAGCAACATTTGCAATGTGTTCTATGGAGACAAACACACTCAGACAAGAACAGCTATAACTTTAAATTGATCCTTTGGTACTTTGATTCAATTTGAACTAAAAAGTAATTGAATTAAAACTGATAAAACAAATACGCTGTAACTGAGGAACTTACCCGTGATGACCTGCATGCTCTGTGCAGTCCAAATAGTTATGCATGAAGACACCAGTAACCCTGTTTCCCCCACCTGCCTAACCCTTATCTAACAGCCAACACACAAGGGAAATCCTGAGCACAAGGAGTAGAGAAGTGACTTGAAGCAAATGACTCCTCTGACGTTGGAAAATGCTATAAGAAGAAACTGGTCATGTGTATTTGTGGGCCAAACCAAAGTGAACTAAAGATGTTTATTTCCTGGGTTTTAATATAGGATATATGCTGTCTGTTTATTTGAACTTTATGTGTTTTCTGAAGCACAAAAGGCCAGTTTACCAGTGTGTGTGCATAAACTTTCACTTACCGGGAGCCTACAGATTGTTCCTGTGATGACTCTGTCATGGAAAGATTTTCATTCCCCTATGCAGAATATCTTTAAGACATTCCGGCAATGGAAATTAGGCCACATTTGTTGCTTGTTGGGACAATTTGGAGCTCCTGGTAGTGACAAAATAGGCAGCTGCCATGTATTTCCTTACCACTGCACTGGCCCTACTGATGAAAGAATTTGAAAGAATTAACAGCAGTGGTGCATCATTATGGACGGGGAGCACCACTCCCTCACCCAAGGGGCAGGCCGCCCAATCCCCTGAGTGGCAGGCAGCACAGTTGCAATGTGCTTATTTTCACAGGGGTCTGTGCTGCCTGCCTCTGAGCAGGGGTGTGTCCCCTGCTACGAATTTCGTATTTGTTTGTTGCAGGGCCCTTTCGGCTCCGCAACAAACTTAGTGCATATTAGTGGGAGGCAGCCGGATGGCGGAAGACTGACCTCTGCCTCTCATTATTGTGCTATAGTTTGTGAGAAACCAAAGGGTGTCTCACTTGCTAGTCCCTGGGGATCTCTCTCACAGGTGGCCAAGGCATGGCAATCACCTTTGGATACAGACCCTGGAGGTGGACCAGTGCAGGAGGATCACCAGCGTGAGGGGTCTTTGGGAAGTGGTGTGAGACAACAGATGGTGAGAGTGAGACGCGGTATTCCCCCTTTGCTGTTCCGATATCTCATCCATTTTATGGGATTCTCTGATGTCCCAACTCCCCTCCCCTTTCTACACAAACACTGGGCAGAGGAAGAGGGCGACTAAGAGTAAAGAGGCTAACACTTACATATCTCATTGGACATGTCCCGCTAATTGGGTCAGGAAAAGTCAGGCACTTGACTTTAATTACATACATTTGATACCCATTAGCTCTCCCCACATGGATAAAAGGTGGAACATAGAGACACACTCTGAGCAAGGTGGAAGACGAGAAGGAGCTGATCTTCCGGGTCAAAGGCAAACCCACTGGAGCAAAATGGCTGATTGAGGGACGAGAGCAAAGGGTAAGGAAACCCAGGAGATCCCTGCAGGAGGTTGTTGCCTCCGAACCGCTGTGAAGGATACGCAAAGAAGGCCAAATCCCAGACAAGTAGACTGCATTGTGTTTCAAAGATGCCAGCAACCCTCCGGGTGAGCCAACAACCCTCCCGGGTGAACGAAAGAGTTGGGGTGGCGAGGCCAAGCCTGTGGTATCAACCTTGACTCATGAATCAAGGCCGTAAGGATTACACAGAGCCTGTGAGTTTGCAAAAGACATGAAAGGCCAGTGTGTGTTAAGGAAAGATTGAAGCCGCAACAGTGTATCTTACAATTGAAGGTTGCGCACATGTTGATGAGATGCGAGGGAAAGCAAACCTGTAGTGAACTTTTAAGTTACCGATAACTTTAAAGCGAGAGATAAAAAGTAGCAGAGTGGTCCGGCGAAAGGAAGTAGCCCACTCGAAAGTGTCTGCAAAATGTGTGATATCTTGTCCTAAAGCAGCTAAGTGAAGGAACTCTGAAATGCACAATGGTCAAGATTAACCCTGGCAAAAGGGGAAGTTAAAAGGTGAATGCTTTAAGAGAAAGATTTCTTTGAACTCTTGTGCTTATGGTATGGAACTACCAAGACCAAAACACATTGGGGAAAATAACCCAATGGGAGAGCTGAAGTGAAAGTCGAAGTGGTCCTGCATAGGTCTATAGTAAAAGCCTTGCACATTTGAAAGTCTTCAACATCAGTGAACGGTCTGAGTCTGACTAAGGGAGACCAGAAGCGTGAAGTTAGTTAGAGGAAGGCAACCCCTAACAAATGTGAATAAAGCTTGGGGAATGTAACCCCTGCAAGTGCATTTATTGTGAGGTCCGAGCCTGGGTGAGGGAGATCTGTGCTGAATCAGGTACTTGTTGATTGAGAGGTCCGAGCCAAGCTGAGAGAACTATGTGAACTGTTAAAGCTTTGAGAGGTCCGAATCCGACGGAGGGAGACCTACGTGAACTTTTTGTTGAACTGTGAAAGAACTTTTGGTGAACCGGAATGAGTGATTTTAACGTGGAAGGCCAAGCGGGCCTTGACCCAAATATTGAACTGCCTTGTTTTGAGAAACTGAGCCAGAGTGTCTCATCCTGTTTACAGGGGCCACCTTACTTGGTGCTGTCCAACGTGTGGAGGAGAGCTGACTCAGCCCTCTTGGTCCTTTATGTTATAACACAGATTTTCCTTTGCATACATAATTCCCCTTTTCACACTGTTTTTATTCTTTCAAGACCAGGTTTTTCTAGCTACCCTTCCTTTCTCACTACTGCATACAGCAGTGGTGTCGAATAATCCTAAATTTAAGAACATCCCTGGTTTTTATTAGACTTAGTGCATTGAGCCCCCATTTTCCAGAACCTTTTTTTCTTTAAAGCTGAATTACCTTCTGTAACAGGCTTGTCTGGTTTAAATCCTGTTACTCCGAGGTCTCCTTCTCAATCAGAATCAAGCCCTGAAAGTCTAGAAAGTTCTGCAATTTCCATTTATTTTTCAGAATTTGAAAGTACAACAGAGGGAACTCTAATACCCCCCTCGAGAATATGGCCTCAATAATTCAATTAAAGATGTGTTAGCACAACTGGCCGCCCATCAGATACAAGCTGAAAACCGTCTCAAAACAAGCTTCGAACAATTAGTGGCTTTACAGACCAAACCCCTATTACCTCAGGGGGCATTACAACCATATCAAGATGGAGAAGATCTAGGCAATTTCTTTTTGAGTTTTGATCGGCTAGCAGAACAATTTGAATGGCCTCAAAATCAATAAATGTGTTACCTGTGACCATTGCTGAAAGGGGAATGACAAACTACCTACCGGTTACTCAATCTCCCAGTGGGGGCCACCTTTACCACGATTAAAGAGAGACTTCTCAAAAGAGTAGGTCAGACCAGCAACTTCTATAGGTAAAAACTAAGAAGCATCCAACTGAATCCAGGAGAAACCCCATTAGAATTAGGAGAACAAATTAAAAATACAATAACTTTATGGGTGGCTAAAATAAATCTAGATGAACTGATAGAAATGATAAACCTGGAACTATTCGATAAAGCTTTACCTCCATATTTACAAAAGGCAACATTGCAGCTAAATAGATAAAGTGTCACGCTAGCCATCGAAAGTGCCCAATCCCATTCAGAGACTGTAAAATTCTTCCATACCCTACATAGAGGAGAGGATAGAAAAGAACAAAAACCACTGTACCGCTCTATGCCACATACATCAGAGCGAGGGGGAAACTTTTTTAAACCTAAAGACTGAATGATGAAAGAGAGGGTGGAGTTAAAAAAATAAAACCTAAACCTCGAGAGGAGACCAAAAGAGAGGAGCCAAAAAGTGTTAAACCTCCTTCCACTATCTGTTTCTCATGTAGACAAACCAGTCATATTTATTTATTGTTCACTTATAAGGCGCTTATACAATTAGCAAAACTGTTTCAAAGCGCCCACAGGGCAAACTGGGTGGGGACAGGGAAAGGTAATACAGCAAGGATAAATAATTGCATTAATGGTACAAAATAATGAGAATAAAGGGAGGGAGAGATGAACCTACTATGCCTTTTGAGTGTTCAGAACGTGTAAGTGCAGGGGGGGATGGGTGAGGGATAAGGTGCTAGAAGATCATGGTGAAGTGCTCAGGGTAAGTGCTAAGAGGAGAAGAACTAAAGTGCATAACATAAGTGCAACCACCCATGGGTAGGGTGAGCCAAGTAAGTGCAGCAGAAGACAGCGGCTGGGATGAGCGATGTGGGGGGGGTCAAGGCCCCAAGAACACATAAGGGCCCTGCACATCAATCATGCTGCTGTGAGATTAGCTGGGAACAGAGGGGGAGAAGGAAGAGGTAATGAGAAAGGTCTTGAGGTTGTTTCGGAACAAAAGGAGGTCTTGTTCAAGACTCAGAGGGAGAGGAAGGCTGTTCCGAAAAAACCTCAAGACCTTTCTCATTACCTCTTCCTTCTCCCCCTCTGTTCCCTGCTAATCTCACAGCAGCGTGATTGATGTGCAGGGCCCTTATGTGTTCTTGGGGCCTTGACCCCCCCACATCGCTCATCCCAGCCGCTGTCTTCTGCTGCACTTACTTGGCTCACCCTACCCATGGGTGGTTGCACTTATGTTATGCACTTTAGTTCTTCTCCTCTTAGCACTTACCCTGAGCACTTCACCATGATCTTCTAGCACCTTATCCCTCACCCATCCCCCCCTGCACTTGCACGTTCTGAACACTCAAAAGGCATAGTAGGTTCATCTCTCCCTCCCTTTATTCTCATTATTTTGTACCATTAATGCAATTATTTATCCTTGCTGTATTACCTTTCCCTGTCCCCACCCAGTTTTCCCTGTGGGCGCTTTGAAACAGTTTTGCTAATTGTATAAGCGCCTAATAAGTGAACAATAAATAAATATGACTGGTTTGTCTACATGAGAAACAGATAGTGGAAGGAGGTTTAACACTTTTTGGCTCCTCTCTTTTGGTCTCCTCTCGAGGTTTAGGTTTTATTTTTTTAACTCCACCCTCTCTTTCATCATTCAGTCTTTAGGTTTAAAAAGGTTTCCCCCTCGCTCTGATGTATGTGGCATAGAGCGGTACAGTGGTTTTTGTTCTTTTCTATCCTCTCCTCTATGTAGGGTATGGAAGAATTTTACAGTCTCTGAATGGGATTGGGCACTTTCGATGGCTAGCGTGACACTTTATCTATTTAGCTGCAATGTTGCCTTTTGTAAATATGGAGGTAAAGCGTTATCGAATAGTTCCAGGTTTATCATTTCTATCAGTTCATCTAGATTTATTTTAGCCACCCATAAAGTTATTGTATTTTTAATTTGTTCTCCTAATTCTAATGGGGTTTCTCCTGGATTCAGTTGGATGCTTCTTAGTTTTTACCTATAGAAGTTGCTTGTCTGACCTACTCTTTTGAGAAGTCTCTCTTTAATCGTGGTAAAGGTGGCCCCCACTGGGAGATTGAGTAACCGGTAGGTAGTTTGTCATTCCCCTTTCAGCAATGGTCACAAGTAACACATTTATTGATTTTAAGGCCATTCAAATTGTTCTGCTAGCCGATCAAAACTCAAAAAGAAATTGCCAAGATCTTCTCCATCTTGATATGGTTGTAATGCCCCCTGAGGTAATAGGGGTTTGGTCTGTAAAGCCACTAATTGTTCGAAGCTTGTTTTGAGACGGTTTTCAGCTTGTATCTGATGGGCGGCCAGTTATGCTAATACATCTTTAATTGAATTATTGAGGCCATATTCTCGAGGGGGGTATTAGAGTTCCCTCTGTTGTACTTTCAAATTCTGAAAAATAAATGGAAATTGCAGAACTTTCTAGACTTTCAGGGCCTGATTCTGATTGAGAAGGAGACCTCGGAGTAACAGAATTTAAACCAGACAAGCCTGTTACAGAAGGTAATTCAGCTTTAAAGAAAAAAAGGTTCTGGAAAATGGGGGCTCAATGCACTAAGTCTAATAAAAACCAGGGATGGTCTTAAATTTAGGATTATTCGACACCACTGCTGTATGCAGTAGTGAGAAAGGAAGGGTAGCTAGTAAAACCTGGTCTTGAAAGAATAAAAACAGTGTGAAAAGGGGAATTATGTATGCAAAGGAAAATCTGTGTTATAACATAAAGGACCAAGATGGCTGAGTCAGCTTTCCTCCACATGTTGGACAGCACCAAGTAAGGTGGCCCCCGTAAACAGGGTGAGACACTCTGGCTCAGTTTCTCAAAACAAGGCAGTTCAATATTTGGGTCAAGGCCCGCTTGGCCTTCCACGTTAAAATCACTCATTCCGGTTCACCAAAAGTTCTTTCACAGTTCAACAAAAAGTTCACGTAGGTCTCCCTCCGTCGGATTCGGACCTCTCAAAGCTTTAACAGTTCACATAGTTCTCTCAGCTTGGCTCGGACCTCTCAATCAACAAGTACCTGATTCAGCACAGATCTCCCTCACCCAGGCTCGGACCTCACAATAAATGCACTTGCAGGGGTTACATTCCCCAAGCTTTATTCACATTTGTTAGGGGTTGCCTTCCTCTAACTAACTTCACGCTTCTGGTCTCCCTTAGTCAGACTCAGACCGTTCACTGATGTTGAAGACTTTCAAATGTGCAAGGCTTTTACTATAGACCTATGCAGGACCACTTCGACTTTCACTTCAGCTCTCCCATTGGGTTATTTTCCCCAATGTGTTTTGGTCTTGGTAGTTCCATACCATAAGCACAAAAGTTCAAAGAAATCTTTCTCTTAAAGCATTCACCTTTTAACTTCCCCTTTTGCCAGGGTTAATCTTGACCATTGTGCATTTCAGAGTTCCTTCACTTAGCTGCTTTAGGACAAGATATCACACATTTTGCAGACACTTTCGAGTGGGCTACTTCCTTTCGCCGGACCACTCTGCTACTTTTTATCTCTCGCTTTAAAGTTATCGGTAACTTAAAAGTTCACTACAGGTTTGCTTTCCCTCGCATCTCATCAACATGTGCGCAACCTTCAATTGTAAGATACACTGTTGCGGCTTCAATCTTTCCTTAACACACACTGGCCTTTCATGTCTTTTGCAAACTCACAGGCTCTGTGTAATCCTTACGGCCTTGATTCATGAGTCAAGGTTGATACCACAGGCTTGGCCTCGCCACCCCAACTCTTTCGTTCACCCGGGAGGGTTGTTGGCTCACCCGGGAGGGTTGCTGGCGTCTTTGAAACACAATGCAGTCTACTTGTCTGGGATTTGGCCTTCTTTGCGTATCCTTCACAGCGGTTCGGAGGCAACAACCTCCTGCAGGGATCTCCTGGGTTTCCTTACCCTTTGCTCCCGTCCCTCAATCAGTCATTTTGCTCCAGTGGGTTTGCCTTCGAACCGGAAGATCAGCTCCTTCTCGTCTTCCACCTTGCTCAGAGTGTGTCTCTATGTTCCACCTTTTATCCATGTGGGGAGAGCTAATGGGTATCAAATGTATGTAATTAAAGTCAAGTGCCTGACTTTTCCTGACCCAATTAGCGGAACATGTCCAATGAGATATGTAAGTGTTAGCCTCTTTACTCTTAGTCGCCCTCTTCCTCTGCCCAGTGTTTGTGTAGAAAGGGGAGGGGAGTTGGGACATCAGAGAATCCCATAAAATGGATGAGATATCGGAACAGCAAAGGGGGAATACTGCGGCTCACCATCTGTTGTCTCACACCACTTCCCAAAGACCCCTCACGCTGGTGATCCTCCTGCACTGGTCCACCTCCAGGGTCTGTATCCAAAGGCGATTGCCATGCCTTGGCCACCTGTGAGAGAGATCCCCAGGGACTAGCAAGTGAGACACCCTTTGGTTTCTCACAAACTATAGCACAATAATGAGAGGCAGAGGTCAGTCTTCCGCCATCCGGCTGCCTCCCACTAATATGCACTAAGTTTGTTGCGGAGCCGAAAGGGCCCTGCAACAAACAAATACGAAATTCGTAGCAGGGGACACACCCCTACTCAGAGGCAGGCAGCACAGACCCCTGTGAAAACAAGCACATTGCAACTGTGCTGCCTGCCACTCAGGGGATTGGGCGGCCTGCCCCTTGGGTGAGGGAGTGGTGCTCCCCGTCCATAATGATGCACCACTACTGTTAATTCTTTCAAATTCTTACATCAGTGGGGCCAGTGTAGTGGTAAGGAAATACATGGCAGCTGCCTATTTTGTCACTACCAGGAGCTCCAAATTGTCCCAACAACCAACAAATGTGGCCTAATTTCCATTGCCGGAATGTCTTAAAGATATTCTGCATAGGGGAATGAAAATCTTTCCATGACAGAGTCATCACAGGAACAATCTGTAGGCTCCCGGTAAGTGAAAGTTTATGCACACACTCTGGTAAACTGGCCTTTTGTGCTTCAGAAAACACATAAAGTGCAAATAAACAGACAGCATATATCCTATATTAAAACCCAGGAAATAAACATCTTTAGTTCACTTTGGTTTGGCCCACAAATACACATGACCAGTTTCTTCTTATAGCATTTTCCAACGTCAGAGGAGTCATTTGCTTCAAGTCATTTCTCTACTCCTGGTGCTCAGGATTTCCCTTGTGTGTTGGCTGTTAGATAAGGGTTAGGCAGGTGGGGGAAACAGGGTTACTGGTGTCTTCATGCATAACTATTTGGACTGCACAGAGCATGCAGGTCATCACGGGTAAGTTCCTCAGTTACAGCGTATTTGTTTTATCAGTTTTAATTCAATTACTTTTTAGTTCAAATTGAATCAAAGTACCAAAGGATCAATTTAAAGTTATAGCTGTTCTTGTCTGAGTGTGTTTGTCTCCATAGAACACATTGCAAATGTTGCTCTACACAGCCTATGATTAGACATCCATTCTGTGACTCCCTTTCGACAACCCATATTACTCTGAGGCTTTTAAAATCCTGGGTCCAGGCTAACACTGGCTTTTACTGTTCTTTGAATAATGCAAGGATATTATGGCGATCCTCACATGGTATGAACCTTGTGATCCATTGCACATTGGTAATTATCTCATTTTCCATAGCTTGAAATGCCTTGTAGCTCACTGTCCCAGCATTGTTTCTTTAATTCTCTGAATATTAGCAGTTCTGTTTCGATGGAAAGTAGGAGCCATGACGTTCTGTGGCCTATTATTTACACAGGCATTTGCTAGTACGGTGTTGGAACCCTCAATGGATGATCCATGGTTGGAGGAATTGTATTAGAAGTCAAGAGGGGAGAAGATGAATCTGATTTTTGGAGACTGGACTTTCGACATTTTCTTTATGTTAGTAGGTATAGATGGGTATAGAGGCTCAGCAGTATTCTGAGTTCCAGCCGTCAAGATCATTTGCTGTACACTGGCACACATGTACCACCAACTACATATCAGTCATCATTGTTAGAACTATGGGGTCTGACGCCAGTTAAGAGCCACGACTCATGTGGCAATTGTGTAATGTGTAAATTCACACGAGTCAGCACTACTCTTGATCTTTGTCTACCAACATTATGGTCTCGAGAAATTCACCAACTGCAACAGCCCATGAGTGGTATGTGCGATGATTTGTCCCTTTCTGCCAGAAGAAATATATAGGGATGACAATTTTTTTATTTTTTTATTGTGCAGTTGGTTAATTACATAAACCTTAAGCACATTTATCAACATAGGGATAACTATGTAGAGCAATAGAATCCGACTAACTGAACATTGTTGCTGTAGTCACACTAAGAATAGGAGTGCTCCCATGGGAAACCACCATGTGGCTCTAGGACACAGAGAAGCTAACATGATCTGGTCAATTTTGATCTGGTCTAGGTCCCTGAGCTGAAGACAGACTGCAAAAAGAAGGGAACTAGGTTTGAAATCTTATCATTTTTGTAAACACTACACTGAACATCTAGATTCCTTATTTGCAGTTTTTACACTGTTTTTCAAAATAAATGTTCATGTAATGTTCATTACTTATCTGGTTGTAAACAAGAGTTCAAGAGTGATTTTATCACAATCTTAATGTTAATTCAAAGTTGTGATTTAGTTGAGTATTATATTTTTTTCCTTTTTTTGTGCTTTTTAGTTTTGTTGTTTTTAGATAATTGCATGTGAGTAGGTGATAATGTTTGTTTAGGTTCTTTTTTTCTCTTCTGTACTGTAGATGATTTTATAAAGAACAAATAATTGAGTATGTTGATGTAAATTTTTATGTTAATATGTTAATGTTAATATTTTACATATTTTATATTGTAAAGTTGATGAAATTCAAATATATCAATAAAAAATAAAAAATAACAAAAACTATTCCATTTCACCCACAGATACACCTTTGTCTCTATCTCCATGGTTTTTGTTTTGAGGTTAATGTTTTCTCTGACCAATGTTTTCTTTTTATTTTATTCTTACTGCGTAACATAATTCTACAATTCTTCCTCCCTAGATTCACCCCTCAGAAAATAGAGGTATCAAGGATTTACCAACCTTAATAGTTTCTTGTGGCGATAACCTCACTTTCGGAAATTTGTTTGCTTAAGAATAGGCAAGATGTTTTCCTATTCATCTATTATCACACCATTAGAAGATATCTTATATCATCTACACTCCTTTCAATGTGTTACATTACATGCCCCTGAAGAAGATCTCACACAAACACAGGAATCGAAACATAGTGCACACTCCTTTGAATGCCTTTATATATTTGAAACCAATGTGGATCAGTTTCTTCCTTGTACATTTTAATGAATATATGTCTTAAAAAGATTCAGAAGGTTTCTGTTGTGTAAAATATATATGTTTTTTCTTACATATATTCATAATTTCTGGATAGCCTGTTCAGGTGGTTGTCACTGGTGTATGTTCTTTGTTTCACAATTTTTTTTTTAATCAAAGACTTTATTGATTTTTAAACATGAATAAACATTGCAAATAACACTTTGCATTGCGGGGAGGGGGAAAAACATAGGGGAACATTACGTCAAAGGAAAAGAAAAGGAAGGGACCTTAGCCCCTCGAACCGTCAAGCCTTTGGCGAGGGATCTCATGAAGCAGTTTGTTCGTAACAGGTCCGCTTGCCTGGCATTGCTCAGTCCACCTTGTGCGTATTGCCTGCGCCGCCTCGTCAGGTGCATACTAGCCTCCTCCCATCTCTGCCATATTTCGCTCACTTTTTGCCAGCAACCCCTCGCTGCGTACACCCTGTGTTCCATTGTCGCGCAGATGTCCACATCCGTGACCCATTGGTCATAGCTAGGTGTACTCTCCGATCCCCACAGCTGCACAATGTTCCTTCTAAGTACCGCTGCAGCGGTTGACCAGAACAGTTTCTCATAGCGGGACAGATTACATTCATCGGAGATCCCTAGTAGGAGCTGTTTTGGGCTCCTTTGTATTGTTTTGCCCATGACTCTGGACAGTTTATCACAGCATTTGCACCAGTGCTCCTGAATGTTGTCGCATTCCCATATAATACGGAAGAAAGTTCCCTCCTCGCGTTTGCAGCGTAGGCATTGCAAGTCCGAAGGAAAGTGATCGCCCACCAGCTCACTGTTTAGCAAAGCACTTAACCCACAGGGAGTTGGTGCCAGAGGAATGGAGGAGTCCAAAAGGAGAGTATTTGGTCAGGAAGCGTTGAAGATAGAGTGGTCCCCGCCACCAGATCGCCTTATGTATGATACAGAGCGATTTAGGGCAGGAGAGATGTGGTCCCTGGGCTTGAGACCAAGGATAAGACTTGCTGCCCTATTGTGGGTTAGCTGGAGGGGTTGCAGGGTTGAGGAAGGAAGATTAAGGAGGAGGCTATTGCAGTAGTCTAGTCTGGAGAGAACAAGAGCACGGATAACATTGTGTCTCTGGGGGAAGGTGAGGAAGGGTAGAGTCCCTTTGAGAAGGAAGAGTTGAAAGTATGACTTCTTGACAATGTCCTAAATATGTGGGATGAAGGAAAGGAAAGATTCAAAGATGACTCCAAGTTTCCTAGCTACAGTGAAGGGGGCAGGGAGGGCATGGAGGAAGGCCAAAGTGCAGGAAAGACGTAGGGTGCATGGGAGCCAATAGGAAGAATCTCAGTTTTGCTGGCATTGAGGCCCAGTCATTGGCAGTGCACCAGGTCTGGATGGCAGAGAGGCAGTCAGGGATGAAGGAGCGTGCAAGGGCATCTAAGGGAAGTTTAAAGAAAGGATGTGTATCATCAGCATAGCACTGGAAGTTGGGGGAGAAGGAGGAAATGAGTTGCGCCAGCAGAGAAAGGTATATGTTAAAGAGCCCGGGCGAAAGAATGGAGCCCTGGGGGATACCACAGTTAGCGGAGGAAGAAGGGGAGGAGAAAGGTCCCAAAATGATTTTGGAGGAACGGTTAATTAGGAAGGAAGTAGGCTAGTTCAGTGCCTGTTATGAGATGCCAAGGGTCTCATGGAGCCTTTTTATGAGGATGGAGTGATTCACTGTATCAAATGCAGAAGAGAGATCCAGAAGGATGAGGGCAACAGGGGAACTGGAGTCAAGAGATGCAAGCAGTTCTTCACAGGTGTTCAGAAGAGCTATTTCCGTGCCTCTGGATGCTCAAAATCCAGACTGGCGGTCATGCAGACTGCCAACAAGTTCAGTATGAGAGTTGAGTTGGGGAACGGCTGGCTTCTAAAGCAGTTTTCCCAGAAAGGGGGTGATGGAAATGGGGCAGTAGTTGGCTGGGCAGGAAGGGTCTACACGGGGATTTTTAAGGAGGGGGTGCACAAGGGAGTGCTTGAGGGAAGTTGGAAAAGAACCAGTGACAAGACACTGGCAAGACATGTCCAAAACAGCAAAGGGAAGAACATATGGAGATAGAAAGTCTGAGAGATGAAGAATGGGAAGATCTGGAAGAAATTATAGAATCAGTTAGCATATGTTTATGTCAATCACCAACATGATTCACCTATGAAACGATCATAGTGAACAGAAAGGTGGTAAAAGCCCTGATATATTCCAGTAGAAAACAAACCGCAGTAAGAGCTGATCTAGTTTCACAAGCAGATCTTGAGAAGTCATCCCTAACTAGGGTTTCCTACGTGCATGGCGACAACGAAATCTACAACAAAGTACCCATGTCAATTAATATTAGAGGGGAGCCAACGTTAATTTCATCAGCAGTTATCCCAGGGCTTCCTGAAGAGGTCATCATAGGCAGGGTCTTCCCTAATTTTTCCACCATTCTGCAAGACCTAACCTCTTCACCAGGCAGATTTTCACCTCACACTCAATGGCTAACTGATTGTTGTTCTTAAACCTCTCTCTTATCTTATAGGATTGGACAGAATTGAACTTCCAAGATGAGGTGACCCACTGTGAGTCCATGGTTAACTCTGATAGGGAATACTTAAGGAAGCAAAAAACTCACTCAGGTTGGATGGGATATTCAAGAAATAGTACCATCAGATCCCAGTGTATACCAGGACCAAAATAAGAGCACATGAGTAGTATGTGATGGTCCTTAGACTGTTCATATACCTGCTCTCTTCAAACCCCTAGGGAAAGGAGGGTCCAGAAGAGAACAGATGAGGCTACATTTCATAGGGGATGGGGATGTGAGAAACTAAAGGGTGTCTCACTTGCTAGCCCCCGGGGCTCTCTCTCTCAGGTGGCTAGGGCATGGCCATCACCTTTGGATCCAGACCCTGGGGGTGGACCAGTGCGGGAGGATTACCTGGGTGAGGGATCTTCGGGAAGTTGTGGTGAGACAACCGATGTTGAGACACGGTATTCTCCCCTTTTCCGTTCCCATATCTCTTCCTATTTTATGGGATTCTCTGACGTCCCAACTTCCCCCACCGTTTCTACACAAACACTGGACAGAGGAAGAGGGACTGAGAGTAAAGTGGCTAATACTCATTGTACATGTCCCGCTAATCGGGTCAGGCAAAGTCAGGCACTTGACTTTAATTAGATACATCTGATACCCATTAGCTCTCCCCACATGGATAAAAGTCAGAACATATAGACAAACTTTGAGCAAGGTGGAACACGAGAAGGAGCTGATCTTCCGGGGCAAGGGCGAATCCACTGGAGTAGAACGACCGATCGAGGGACAAGAGCAAAGGGTAGGGGAACCCAGGCGATCCCTGGGAAGTTATTTCCTCCAAAGAGCCGTGAAGGATACGTGGAAAAGGACAAATCCCAGACAAGAAGACTGCATCGTGTTTCAAGGACACCAGCAACCCTCCCGGGTGAACGACAGAGTTTGGGAGGCGAGGACAAGCCTGTGGTATCAACCTTGACTCATGAATCAAAGCTGCAGGGACTACGCACAGCTGTTGAGTTAGCAAAAGACATGAAAGGCTGGTGTGTGTTAAGTAAAGATTGAAGCCGCAACAGTGTATCTTAGAATTGAAAGTTGCGCACATGCTGATGAGACGTGAGGGAAAGCAAATCCATAGTGAACTTTTAAGTTACTGATAACTTTGAAGCCAGTGATACAGATTAGCAGAGTAGTCTGGCAAAAGGAAGTAGCCCACTCAAAAGTCTCTGTGAAATGTGTGATATCTTGTCATGAAGCAGCTAAGTGAACGAACTCTGAAATGCACAATGGTCAAGATTAATCCTGGCAAAAGGGGAAGTTAAAAGGTGAATGCTTTAAGAGAAATATTTCTTGGAACTTTTGTGCTTATGGTATGGAACTACCAAGAAAAGAGGAATTGGGTCAAATAACTAACAGGAGAGCTGAAGTAAAATTTGAAGTGGTCCTGCGTAGGTCTATAGTAAAAGCTTCACACATTCAAAAGTCTTCAACATCAGTGAAAGGTCCGAGCCCGACTGAGGGAGACTGGAAGCATGAAATAAGTTAGAGGAAGGGAGCCCCTAATGAATGTGCATAAAGCTTGTGGAAGGTAACCCCCGCAAGTGCTGTGATTGCGAGGTCAGAGCCCAGCTGAGGGAGATCTGCATAGAATTCGGTATTTGTTGATTGAGAGGTCCAAGCCCTGCTGAGGGAGACCTCTGTTAACTGTTAAAGCTTTAAGAGGTATGAGCCAGATGAAGGAAGACCTACGTGAATTTGTTGTTGAACTGCTAAAGAACTTTTTGTGAAGTGGAATAAATGACTTTAACATGGAAGACCAAGCGGGCCTCGACCCACGTTTTTAACTGTCTTGTTTTGAGAACCTGAGCCAGAGTGTGCCATCCTGTTTACAGGGCCGCCTTACTCTGTGCTGTCCGACGTGCGGAGGAGAGCGGACTCAGCCATCTTGATCCTGTATATCATAACACTGATTTTCCTCTGCATACATAATTCCCCTTTACAGACTTATTGTATGAGAGATAGGGCAGGCATTAGCTTTTGTTATTATATGCCATTTTGATTTGACAGAGACTGACTAAGACTGGGTTTTATTTATTATTTGATGGTAGAAACTACTCCCATCATAGATATAGAGCAAAGCAGGAGTTTTTCCAAACCCAGAAAATTGAATAAAGGTTTTGAAACTCGTACCTCTTGTGTTAGTGTCATACTTGTGATACCATGCTTCCCTTACACAGTGTTGACACTCTGACTGACAGGACAGGAGTCCTCACCTGTCAGTCAGTGGGCCTCATTACACGGAAGGCGGTAGGGGTTTACCGGTACCGGTAAGGGCACTGGTACCGGTAAACCCTTACCGCCTTACTACGAGGTCCCTTTGCGGGTCCTCCCTTAACGCCTGGTTTTTACAGGCGTTAAGTACGGGACCCGCAAAGGGACCTTGGTGCTAATTACGGTACCGCAATTTGCGGTACCGTAATTAGCACCTTCACCATTAACATGGAGCCCTATGGGGCTGACTGGCAATGGTGAAGGGGCAATGGTGGATGGCGGAATTAGCGCCCCCACACACCTTGGAATATGGCGCTAATTCCGCCATCCACCAAGGCGGACCCGGTAAGGTACCGGCGGCAGCCATGGCGCTAATAGCGCCATGGCTTACCGCCTTCCATATAATGAGTGTCTTCACTTTGCCAAGACCAGCAGCGCAAACGCACTGACTGGCAGGATGGGAGTCCTTGCCTATAAGTCACAGTTTTTACATTGCGGGTAGGAGTGGAAGTCTATCCAGCCCCCTGTGGCAGCATGGGTGCATGAAAGTAGGTGTTTTTGTATGTAATTTGTATGTATATATGAATGTATGGATTGTATGTATGTTGGTGTTTGTTTTTATGAATGCATGAATGCAAGGAGTTGTATGAATGATGTGAGAATGTGCGGGTGAAAGTGTTTGTGTGCGTGTGTGTCAGACCCCACCCTTAAATTTGAAGGTAAGGCTGCTGGGGGCATGGCGTTCTGTTTTACTTTACCCTTGATGCACAATACTGTGCATTTAGGGGAAAGCAACAATGGTAAGTGAAGTTTTATTTCATGAAGAGACTGGCCTACATTAAATGTAGACCAGCCAACCCATGTAATAACACTTAGGTTTGCTTTGCCCTTGATGCACTGTTACTGTGCACTAAGCAAGCATGAAAAGTGTTTTTACATGGCTACATTTAATGTAGGCCAGTCTGGTCAGGTAATAACATGTATCTATGTGTCACACTTAATGCATAGCTACTGTGCATCAAAAGTGTTGTCACTGGCCTGCATTCAATGTAGTCCAGTCTAACCAGGCACTAACACTTTTATTTGCTTTACCCTCGATGCACAGTTACTGTGCATCGAGGGTAAAGCAAACATGATAAGAGTTATTACATGGCTCGACTGGCCTACATTGAATGCAGGATGTTTAGGCATGTAATAGCACTTATGTTTGCATAACATGGCTAGACTAACCTACATTAGTAGTGCCAGTCTGCATTTACTTTCTTAATATTGCATAAAATCTTTTACTTGGCATCAAGTGTAAATCAAACATGATAAGTTCTATTACAACTCTGCCCCCGACACCATCTCGAACCACCTGTGTTGGTTTGAGCTCCATTGCTGCACTTGGTTGCTCTGACATATTAGACACACACATTTATGCCCCACCAGTTCAAAAATTCACCAGTCGCCACGGGAATTAAATCAAAATGAAACAAGACTGATTGTTCATAACAAGACTGTTGAAGGAAGGTCTAAGAAGCTTGCAGACATATGGGAACGCCAAGAAGTCATTGAAGTGGGTACTATAGGAATGCATCCTATTCAGCGGCCTGACAGTGTTTTCAATGCCCAATTACAGCAGGGCATCCCTTGATACAGTTGCCAGACTTCTATAAGTGTGCACATTCACATAAGAGTCACACCGTCTGGAATGTGGTTAAGACTGGTAGCCAGCTCTTGGGTCGGAAAAACACTGTGCTTTGCCAAGAGTCTTTGGACTGCTATTAGCTGTTCCTTTCATGTGTATATAGTCTCATGAAATATTACTGGTCCTTTTATAAGGACTCTGTTGCTTTTTATTTTGTATTGTGCCCTAGTTAGCGTTTAAAATGACTAGTGTTAAACCGTCTCCATTGCTGTTCATTCCATCAGCTGCCCTATCATTCATTACCTGCTTCTGTAAACAAATGTCCCTTGTGCAAATGTTAATGTTCGCACAAAATGTGCACGTGCGCGCGCGTGCACACACACACACATTAAAATATGCACAAAATATATATGGGTTCTATCTTCTACATATATAAAAGTCAAAGTTGTGTGTGGGTTTGTGGCAAAGCGTTGTTCCTTAGACAATTCCACACCATTTTACCAATATGCACCACATTTTGCACAGTTACCTGTTAGAACCCTCCTGATATTACTGGCTACATGACATTTGGAATCCCCACCCCTTTCCTTGGATTTCTGCACAAGTCAAAACATTTTGTGGGTTTGTGGCTTGGCAAAGCATTGTTCCTTAAACAATTCCACACCGTTTCAACAATCTGCACCACATTTTGCATAGTTATGTGTGAGGACCCTACGGACATGACTGGCTACATAACATTTGAACACTCCACCCTTTCTCTGGATTTCAGCACCTTCACACATGAGACGGTTGCATGAAATCAACTAAACAACAATGTGGTCAAAGAAGGACCGGTCCCCAAACCTAGAATGCACGGTTTCTGGGACATTTGCACAGCAATGCACAACAACAAACTGCACCACACCAGGCTGAGGCAACAGATGATGGAGGGAGCACAGTAGGTCCCAGTATGCAGCAGCACACCAACTCTCGCCTCCCCCAGAGGCCGCTCCGGGGTATGTCAGCCAGTCACGGGCGCCCGTTCTCAGTGCAGTTTACTTCGGAGTGCAAAGCACATCAAATGATAAGCGAATCAGAACAGCGACCTACAGGATCATTGATTTTCAACAATTTATGAGCGTGTTGTCATGTCAGTCCACAGAACTGACATGATAACAGCGACCTACAGGATCATAGATTGGCAAAAATGTATGAGAGTGTTGTCATGTCAGTCCACAGAACCCGTTTGGAGAATGGGTACCTTTTTCTAGTTTTCTTTAAAGCCTAAATTGCACAGAGTGGGCCGTCTATTCTAGTACTATTGTGTACTTTGGTCCCCTCTATGCAAATATAGACATTTGCACTATGAAGTGCAAAACAAGTTTTAAACTTGCCAAATACAAATGAACATTTTTTTGCATGTATTTGCAGGAGGCCTGTATAATGGATTCCTGTGGAATCTGCCTGCTTCAAACAGGGGCAAAAAAACAGGGCGATTCTCTAAGCAGCCACTAGTTTTACGTCAGCATGAACGTCATGCTGGCATATAAAACCATTTGATTTTTGCAGTTGAAAAGGGAATGCAGGGGGAACATGTTAATAGCATTCTGTGCCGCACCCCTCCCCCGCCTTCCATCTAAAAAAAACACTGATAATCCCCAGGAGTGCTAAAAGTGGTGTGAAGGTAGTTGAAACACTTTTACTAAGATGCGTACACCACTTTTAACACTCTGCATGGTTAGAAAACGAGGCCGGTAGACTTCACTCACAAAGGGTGCTAGGGTGTCCACATTCAAAGTAGCGCATACAATGTGGGGTTTTCCCCCCAGTGTGTATTTGGCCAAATAGTGGGTGTACCAGAAGTGTGATATGATATGATATCATATATCGCATTTATAACGCGCCTATTCACAAGTGCCTCGGTGGGAGAGCTGCATTAATTCGCAGACCACTGTCTCCCGCCACACGTGGGCAGGGGCTGCCACTAAATATTATAGTTTCAGGTGAAACACAGGTAAAAGCAGGGGCGCCGCAAAGAGTTGCAATGCCAAACAAACCCACATGGTTTCCTAGTCCAGCCCTGGGAATAGCTGGCCTGCGCACTATAAGCAAGTTACACAAACTTTGCAGTCCATTTTACTAGTTAGAAAATAGTGCTCCAATAAGATCTTTTAAAAACTAAAACAAAGGTGGTGTTGCAGAAACTTTGAACCCGTGCAAGTGCAGTTAGCACCAGGACAGAAATTACCTCATTGTACAAAAAAACATTCTTTCAATATATTTTGCACCATGTCAATGTTTGCCCTGGTATTAGTCTATGCCCTGGTGCAAAAATGTATTGAAAGAATATATTTTTTGCAGTAGGGTCATTTTTTTTACACCTTGTGCTAATTGCACTTGAACTGGTGACAAGTTTCGTGAATATGCCTCAAAATATCACTAAAAACCGCGACATCATTGTCAATTATACTTTCTTCTTTCCAAATAGAGTTTGCATGCACTAGCGGTGTCAGGTTGTACATGTAATTGGCGAACATCTATAAAAAAAAAACGTATTGGTGCATGCACAATATTTGTGCACTTTCTATTCACAGAGAGACAGAGCACATGCATATGTCTTAGGGCCCAGGTGATTCACAAGCCACTGATATTCCTGGTCTTTTTGCATTTTACCACTGTGGAGCCCTGGGGATGGCATCCCAGGGGGTGAGGAGGATCAAGCGGATGCAAGGGCTGGCAACCATAACAGATGGAGATGGAGGACAGTGGAGCCACCAATGACCCACTCCCCTTTCCGCTAGCTGTTCTTTAATATCTCTGACCCGCAATGTGCTGCATGTAACAAGGGTTAAGGAAGGGAACAGAGAGGAATAGAAGCTCCACCTGGGCTCGGTGAGGTAAGGGGGCTGGAAGGCTGTTGCCCACATTGAGCAAATTACCTTTTTAAATTGGGCTTTGCCCCACCTCCCCCAACATCCTGACTTTGAAAGCCCTAGTTTATCATGTCCAATTCTGAGCCCAATGGTGTGCCCAATTCTGACCCGTTTTTCCTCTTGCAGGAGATGATTCAGTCAATAGGGCCACTTTTCTGTCCTGGGCTTTTTCCCCAGCCCATCCTGAATCTGTTTCCTGGTGTTTGAAGTCCTGCTCAAAGAAATGTGTAATCAATGATGATCTTGTGGATGGTTTCATTGGCTGTTCCCTTAGGGTTATCTTTACACACTCAGTTATTATTTCCCGTCCTTGGTGGATTGGTATATGGTCATGTACCCTGTCTCTGTATTTAGTTCTTGCAATAAAGTCCTTTCTTGGCCTCTTCCTGTCTCTGTACTTGAGGGACCCGTACCGCTTACGTACAAGTTCTCTGATCCAGATAAACACCTACATGAGCAATGTGTATAGAATGATAACTGAGCGGGTGACAGAAAAGTCATGGAAGAAATCCCAAAACATCAAACTACTTGACAGTATTATTCGAGTCCTCTGCCCAACTCTCTGACCCCATGTCACTTTGGTCTTTGTATTCTCAGGTTTGATGCCACCCTTCACATTCCCTATCATCACAAAAGTCAGAACGGTGGCTCCTTCAATGGCATTTCGTATTGTATGATATTAGTTTCCTCTGCCATCATAACCCCTTCTTCCATCGCTATAACATGTCCTTGCGTGTATATTCATAGCATATGGACGAAAGGATTTCTAATTAAATTGAGTGGAAGAGATGTGCCTAAATGAACACACCATCCCAAAAGAAAGGGTGCAGTGAGGGTGAGAGGGCATCGTGATCCCCAATTTGATTTTGATTCCAAAGTGTGTCAATTGAAATGGAGTGTCTCCAGTTGAGATCAGCCTTTGAGTGTTTGTCTAGTTGCTGTTACCTGGCCTTATTGTGTTTCCCTTCGACCCTATAAGCAAGGAAAAGCATACCCTGATGCCCAATGTCCATTGGCTCTGCGGGTATGATGAGATCAGAGAACTGTAGGAAAGCCCACAGACACTCACACCAGAAAAAAAAATACAACCCACTAGGGAAAAAGGCCCAATACGCCTCTTGCAAAGATAACAAGTTTTATTTCCATACAAAAGAGAAACGTGCCAGAAAAGAACGCTGCTGCCGTGGAACGTTCTGGCAGAATCTGCATGAGCAGCACATTATAAAGATACCTAGCGTCATCAGTGACATCTTTACATACAGTAGAAACCCAAGCTGCTGGTTGGTGAGACCCGACACAGAGGTCACCTGCTCCATAGGGGATGCCAGGCCATTGGTCCCAGCCCCGTCTGTCCATCTTCTTCCACGTGGGCGATGTTTCAGTCGTCATTGGTCACAAGCTGTGCAATTAGCAATTTATTCACAAACTAACCAACACATCTCTATCTGGAACAAGCAGACAGGGACCCAGGAAGAAAGCTGAGGTCATACTAATGCACACACTTCACTCCCTCCCAGACAGGCCGGAATTTCTCCAAGGTCTCCCACCCTCACTCTGGGCTATAATTGCATCCCTCCCTGCACCTCGCAGCACAAATCATGTGACCTAGAAGTGAAGGCAGAAAAACCCTGCTGCCTGATCTTTTTGATTGATCAGGGGACAAACAGGTTTATGGTCAGTGGACAAGGGGTATCTGGTAAATTGGAATATAGGGGTCTTAAAGGCAGGACATTTAGGTGCTATAATTTAGGATTGAGACTGATGGGGGTTGGAGGCCCGTGTCCAGCTTCTCATAGGATGGCACTGTTCACAGGTACTGAGCCCTCCTCCCGTGGCCTTGTAGGGCACATACTTCTTAGGGTGGGAACATTTTAGGACAATGGAGGGGTTATGGGTCTGTGCAACTCTGGCCTTTCTCATCAGTGCCTGGGATTTAATCTATTCCTTTATTCATGTTTGCGGCCTAGGACTGGGGCGCTGAGCATTGCGCTACTTTTAAGCTTTGTGCCACAGTATTGCTGCTAATATCCAAGATGGCTGTTATTCTCACAAGTCTGCTGCTGTATAAAGCATGCAATAATGTAATCATGCAGAAATCCTTAGGGCACTCCTCTTCTCCCCTGGTCTCTTACAGTACCTGCAGCGACCTTTACCTTATCCTAAAGCGCTTGGGGTGTGGGAAGATTGTGTCCCCTTCTCAACAGAACCCATAACCTATGTAAATATTGTGTTGGGGTGGGATGGGGCTAGGGTGAAGTACCACTCATCATTTCTTAATCATCATGGGTTTATAGCGGAGAGGATGTGTTCCATTAGAAAGATTTCAGGCATGGTGACTGCTCATCAAAGGAGCATTCTCCCCTTTCTCATTCTTTTTATTTTCCACTCAGGCTGATAGTTGAGCCATTTTATGCAAATGTTATGATGTCCCAAAAATCAGATAGGTCTGAACTTGAGTACACCCACTCCCTTATTTTCAAAGTCATTACTTGTATCTAGTAGTCCTTCTAATAAATCATTCCCTGATACAACCAAATGAAAAGATGTTTCTACTGCAAGTAATATCAATGTGTTGAGAATATGCCTGGCACACTAGGGGATTCCAGGGTGGTTGCGCAGGTGATAGTGGGGATAGAGCCTACAGATCCTCCCTGTCACATTTATTTGACATGTGACAGCGAGGGGGGCACGAAAACATCCAGAGGAGAACGGCAACACCTTCCTCCTCCTATGGGCAGCCTAATTAAATATCAAAGGCTCCATGTATCCGCCCTGTTCTATTGCCTAAGTTATATGTGGTGACGGTGCATACTGATAAGAGTTAATTGAAGCAGGCCTGCAAATAGACCTGGTCACAGATCTTAACAATGAGCAGGAAAACTAAAACCTCTTTGATATGCAATGTGTCACCTTGAAGTTAGCTCCCACCCCTCTGTATGAAGGGCAGTGAATGTCATATCTGGGACAACTGTTTACATTAGGCAAACTCCCTTTCAGAGGGACGAAGTATGTGATTTGAGGGAGATAGAAGTCTGTTCTCAGCACAAACTTCAAGGGAGACCTGCGCTTTCATCAACAGCCACAGAGGGTTCAGTTAACCAGAGAGACAATTTGATCTACAAGAGACAGGAAAATGGGTGGGACTTAGGAGTACATGTTGTCACCTCTTTCCTGTTGCAAAACGCTCTGGAACTGATCTCACGCATAACAGAAGATTGTTGGTGGGGACCGCAGATTGGTATCCGACGAGTTTGAAAGAAGTAAGAAGAAGAACTCATTTGGACCTTGGCTGAAGGTACAGTCTTCCTTACATCTTCTGCCAGTGAAGGAAGGCCAGGATTTCCAAGAGGGAAGCAAGATCCTAAACATCTCACAGGGAACAGAGGGAGATACTGGACTCAGAGTACCCATCCAGCAGCTCCAGAACCGGTACCTAGCCAGCACACAGCGTGTCCTGCTAGGTTCTGCCAGCAAGCTTCTTAGGTGGGAAGTGCTGTTGCCAGCAAACACTCTCCTTAGCTTTGGGCCGACCACCTTGAAATTATGCTATGAGCCCTGCGAAGAAGCTAGGAGTGCCACACAAGCATCAACCAGCATACATCTTTAAAGGACATTTTTGAGGCAGCTGAGACCTCCAATCGCGACTGGCTGCACCACTGACTGTTGTCACGCTGCAGTTACTAAAGCCGTCTGACACGCCTGGACCAGCATTCCAGGTCGACCAGCCAGCACAGAGACAATGATTCTTGACACTGAGCCACCGTGTAGGCCAGCCTGCAGCGTCCATCCAGACTCACTTGCTGAACTGGCTGGCGCCTATACCTGCAGCTGTGTTCCGTCTTGAACTCTGTTGCAGGAGCTGCAAAGCATCCTGGAACCAACTCGACGCTGT
Source organism: Ambystoma mexicanum (assembly GCF_040938575.1). Taxonomy (NCBI): domain Eukaryota; kingdom Metazoa; phylum Chordata; class Amphibia; order Caudata; family Ambystomatidae; genus Ambystoma; species Ambystoma mexicanum. The sequence continues at coordinate 676,564,723 of NC_090932.1, read as the reverse complement.
TGAGCATCAAGATCATTGCAAGCCCCAGGTACATTGTGGTTCTGTCCCCCTGGTCCTCTCCGAAGGCCCCTAGTGACATTAACGACCCCTTGCTCCCTTGGTGCTGAAACCAAATAACCTTGAACAGTTAAGAGTGATTGCTTTACCGACTACCCTCTTGTCGGTATCCAGAGTGCATCCCTTTCCTTTGTGAAACTGTCTGTCCTCTGTGTTCCTTTACAGGGTGGGTTGTATTTTGTAGTGTGCTAGAACTGGCTGTAGTAATAATAATAAAGTAGATATTTGTATATAACCTTGACTGGACATCCCTTTTATCATTGGCTAATAATTGTGTTTTCGCTGTGTTACAACTAACCAAAGATCCACAAACGTGCAGAGATAAGCCTGCCGTTCCATCCACATTGCCAAAAATTGGACAAGGAGATTTATAATTGATTTGTGTTCCAATCTGTTCGGATCCATTCTGGTGTTCTAGAGATGTGGGGCTGATTGATGGTTTAGAAAGGGATATTCATCCCTGGACCACTGGTGCCCCCAGAAGTTGATTCATCACACAGATGCTCTGGGAGAGGCTGTGGGAACATTGTGGGAGATGCTCTGGCAGATCCTGTGGGTGACAGTATGGGAAATTCTCTGGGGGAATGTTGTGGGAGATGCTCTAGGAGAAGCACTGGGAGAAGCTCTCAGAGATGCTGTGAGAGATGCTCTGTGAGATGCTGTGGGAGATGCTTTGGGAGATCGTCTGGGTCATGTTTTGGGAGATGCTCTGGCAGATGCTGTGGGAGATGTCTGGGAGATGCTTTGGCAGATGCTGTGGAAGTTGTTGTGGAAGATTCTCTGGGGGATATTATGGGAGATTCTCTAGGAGGTGTGAAGGCGATACTCTGTAGATGATGTGGGAGATGCTCTGAGAGGTGGTGGTCTGGGGATGTTGTGGGAGACGCTCAGAAGCTGCTGTAAGAGATGCTCTGGGAGATGCTGCGGGAGGTGTTCTGGGAGAAGCTTTGTATAACATTGTGGGAGATGATCTGGAAGATGCTTTGGGAGATGATGTGCAAGATGCTCTGGGGAGATGCTCTAGGAGATGTTGTGGGAGATTCTCTAGGCAGTGGTGTGGGAGATGCTCTGGAGATCCTATGGGAGATGCTCTGGGGTGGTGTTCTGGGGATGTTGTGGGAAATGCTCAGAAGGTGCTACAAGAGATGTTCTGGGAGATGTCCTAGGAGATGCTCTGGGAGATGTTGTGGGAGATGCCCTGGGAGATGCTCTGGGAGATGCTCCTGGAGATGCCCTGGGAGATGTTGTGGGAGATGCTCTGAGAGATGCTGTGGGAGATCCCTGGGAGATGCCCTGGGGGATGTTGTGGGAGATGCTCTCGGAGATGCTGTGGGTGATACTCTGGGAGATGCTCTTGGGATGTTGTGGGAGATGCTCCAGGAGATGCTCTGTGAGATGATGTGGGAGATGCTTTTGGAGATGCTGTAGGGGATGTTCTTTGAAATGCTGTGGGAGATGCTCTGGGGGGTTCTCTTGGGGATGCTCTGAGGAGTGTTGTGGGAGATGCTCTTGCAGATGCTGTGGGAGTTGCATTGTGGGAGCTGTTCTGGAGATGCTGTGGGAGATGTTCTTGGAAGTGGTGTTCTGGGAATCTTGATGGAGATGCTTGGAAGGTGCTTTTGGGAGATGCTCTGGGAGATGTTGTGAGAGATGCTCTGGGGATGATCTGAGGAGTGTTGTGGGAAATGCTCTAGGAGATACTCCAGGGGATACTCTGGGATATGCTCTGGGGGATGCTCTGAGGAGTGTTGTGGGAGATGTATACTTGGGGGATGCTCTAGGAGACGATGTGGGAGATGCTCTTTGGGATTCTTTGAGGAATGCTGTGGGAGATGCTGTGGGAGATGCTGTGGGATATTTTGTGGGAGGTACTTTGAGGGTTGCTCTGGGAGATGCCCTGGGGTATGTTGTGGGAAATGCTCTAGGAGATGGTGTGGGAGATGCTATGGGAGATGCTCTGGGAAGTGGTGTTCTGGGAATCTTGATGGAGATGCTCGGAAGGTGCAGTAAGTGATGCTTTGGGAGATGCTCTGGGAGATGTTGTGAGATATGCTCTGGGGATGCTCTGAGGAGTGTTGTGGGAGATGTATGCTTTGGGGGATGCTCTAGGAGATGCTGTGGGAGATGCTCTGTGGGATGCTCTGAGGAATGTTTTGGGAGATGCTGTGGGAGATGCTGTGTCATATGCTGTGAGATATGTTGTGGGAGATACTCTGAGGGATGTTGTGGGAGATTCTGTACGAGGTGCTCCAGGAGATACCCTGGGAGATGTTGTGGGAGAAGCTCTGGAAGCTACTCTGGGAGATGCGCTGGGGTATGTTGTGGGAAATGCTCTAGGAGATGTTGTGGGAGATGCTGTGGGAGATGCTGTAGTAGATGCTGAGGCAGATGCTCTGGAAGATGTAGGATATGTTGTGGGAGATACTCTAGGATATGCTCTTGGAGAAGCACTGGGAGAAGCTCTGGGAAATGCTGTGAGAGATTCTGTAAGAGATTCTCTGTGAGATGCTGTGGGAGATGCACTGGGTCATGTTTTGGGAGATGTATGCTCTGGTGGATGCTGGTGGGAATGCTCTAAGAGATGCTGTGGGAGATACTCTGGGAGATGCTCTGTGGAATGTTATGGGAGATGCTCTGGCAGATGCTGTGGGAGATATTGGAAATGCTCTGGGGGATGTTGTGGGAGATTCCCTAGGAGGGACTGTGGGAGATACTCTGTAGATGATGTGAGAGATGCTTTGCTCTGGCTTATAACTATGGGCCCCGGGGCATTACCTGACTCCATAATGCCCACACAGCTCAGGGCTTATTGCTTAAGTAACTATAGAGGGCACTGGGTGATTTAAATGAGTGGCACTGCATAGATTTGTTTGTATGTTCTAGGAGCATAGCTGCACAATGTATGTGTGTGTTGCCTTGCATGGGTTTACCCGGGTGGTGATCCCAACGAAGGACATAAGCCAGGGGCTGCTCATCACCTGATTGTCTTCTGAGCAGTGGGGATCAGAGTCAAAAAAGGCACCAGGGGGGCAAGGAAGACACCCAAGTGCACAAAGGTGTCAAATAAGGTCATGTACCCAGGAGTAACCAACAGGCTCCACAGAGGCACTCCTTGTGAGGCCCCCCAAAGGTGAAGGGAAACAGGAAGGGCAAAGAATAGAAGAATGTAGCCTGAAGGAGGACACGACAAGGGGACCCAACGGGCCGCAGTCCACCACACCACCTAAAGGAAGCAGGAAGACACTGGCTCACCGAGGGGCTGCCTGTGTTATCTAGAGTCGAAGGCGGTGGGAGTGGGAAAATGAAAAGTGGACAGGACGGGAACATAGCCAAAGGACAAGCAACAAGACAGTGCTGCAATATGCAGTGAGTCATGATGAGAGGAGAAGGCCACAGATAGACAGCAAGGTGCGCAGCTGAACAAAGGTCACAACAAACAACCCTCAAGCTGCATCTCTCAAGGAGAAGGACACACTAACAGTAAGACTGACAGAGACATTGGGAGCAAGATACAGAGTGGGCGGAGTCGGCGCTGAGTCTTGGGAGTGTACGGAGTGTCTCCCTGTTTCTCTGTGCTTTTGCAGTCTGTCTACACTGCTTCCTGATTCGGCTGTGGGCGTGCCGTGCAGCTGAAAGACCCGACTCTCCCGCGGAGCGGGCGCGGAGTCGGCGCTTAGTCTTGGGAGTCTTAGGAGTCTGAGGGGTGTGAGGACCTGTGTCTTCCTTTGGGAAGGCCATGAAGGCGGTCCTCTCTCCCAAAACTCGGGCGCAGCGGAAGACTGAAGCTGCCACAATGGAAGTAATGGCCGTGAGAAAACGAGGCAAGGCTGATATGGCGGTCTGTGCTGAAAGTGTGAGCATTGTATTGGAGGGGCCGGCTGATCTGACATCCAGCGTAACTAGCGCCTCTATGGAATTATCTCCCGCTGCTCTCCAACAAGTAAGTGCTAACATGGATGCCTGTGTTCAACTTGCCACGCATGAACCTTTATTCGCACTTAAAGTGGCAAGTTGTGTACTTACCGATCAGCACACACAGCAAATTCTGTCAAGCCCCTTGTCAAGCCCCTTGTCTGGTTTGTCGGATAAGCCTTGTGGTTCATTTTCTGCTGGGACTGATGTGAATGACGAGCCCTCGACGTGTGTGGCCGAACTAACGGTTGGTGCAAGGCCGGCTTGTGTGCTGGATGGGTCTGACTTGTGCTTGACTCGCTCCTGTGCTGTTAACCAGAGAAATTGCAAAGGCAAGATGTCAGCGACTGGCCATCTGTCTGTGACATTGCTCGAAAGGCCCAGTCCCATTAACACTCCACTTACTGCCCCTCAATGGACTAATATGAACCCCAATGTACTAGCAGAGCCGGCTGACCCGATTCCAAGCGAGTACTGCCGACGGTCGCCTGATGACGGCACTTGGAATAGCAACAGCGAGAGTGTTTTTTGTGAAACAGAGCCTCCTAAAGAGTCGATGCAGTGTTGTGATCCGGGGGCTCTAGACTCTGCACGGTCTACTGCTGTGCACACATTGGATGTTCCACGTCACTCTACAGGTAGTGCTGACGACGATGCTGTGTTTCGGAGATCTTTGAGAAACTGTGAAATAAGGCGGTTGAGTTCCGCTTTAGACCCCCAGCTTAAAGTTTCAGGGAATACTCATCCCATCTCTGATACTGTCATAGCACATGGTAGGGAGCGAAGAAACTCGCTGGAGGTGGTCAACAAATTGCTGGCTGATCTCACTCGCATAAATCAACAAAAAATACCCAAGGATAAAATTGGCAAAAACTCTGATGTATCTACAACGGCTCACGTGGAAAGTGAGTGCTTGCAAGTCGACAGTGGGACACAACCCTTAATTGAGAAGCATCAACTTAATGGAGATGGTTACTTGATGAAGCGTACGAGCCTTGACGAAAGCCTGTCACCCAGTTTGAGATGCTCTCAAAACAAAAAGGCTAAAAGGCTTGTGTACAGTATTTCACCTCACCGCACTCTGCCCCCAGAAATAGAGCAAGACTCTTGTAATTCGGATGAAGCACCAAGCGACGTCCTCGCTGGCCAAGTGTCTTCGGACTCCTCGTTGATGGAGCGGCCCTATCCTAAGATTAGACGTCCTGTTTATCACAAGAAGAAAGGTGTGCCTAGTAAAGCAACCGAGCCTGAATCTGTAAGAAATATGCCAACAACGCAAGATCTGCAGGCCTTGATAATGTCCTCTTTAAACATATCGATTGCTCCTTTTCTTAAATTATATGAAAGTTTAAATGACACGATTAAAGACCTCTCTGTAGGGGTCTGCAGGTTGTCTAATAATTCAGCAAACCTTGGAAAGGAAATGTCTGAATATAAGAATATGGTTGAAGAGATGATTAGGAAGTCAGATATAACAGAGGCCGCTCTCCTAAATCAAATCACAAACGCAAATATTGACAAAAAACTACTGGCAGAGGTTGCTAAGGAAGCCTTGAAAATATTCCATAAAAATAAGGGCGGTGATGTGCAAACAAGTGACCCTTTTTGTCCAAAGTGCCAAGCTCCAAGAATTTCAAATGGTGTACAGATATCAACAGTGGCTGCCACTGACCAACAGACGTATGCTAAGGTGAACGTGCTCGTGGAACACCCTATTGCCACCTTGGATGAAAATAACGACTGCTGTGTGGATGCATCAAAGGTTCAAACTCCGATTAGTAGTGAAGTAACTAGTTCTAAATCTGGTTTCGCCAAAGTGGTAAGGGAGGCCCAAGATGTGGCAAACCTGGCACTACAAGATCCACAAAGACCATCAACGTCGAAAGAGGTCACCACTCAGGAGCTGCACTCCTCCGTATTACCTCAGGTAGCAACGAACGTTGAGGCGGAACCCACAGGGTTATATTCTATATTCAAACCTACTGGTGAATCACAGAAGACGTGTATATCAATCGATTCCGTAAATGGGGCCCTAGGAATGAAGACTAAAAACCAACCAAAAAAGAAAGTTAAGAGACGTAACAACAACTCGCTTAAGTTTCTGAGGAACATTAAAAATGTGGACATAACGGTGAATGGTGTGCACACAAAATCAGCTCAACCAGCTCGTAATCAAACTGAAATAAGCAGCTCAAAATCGGTTATGGATCCTAATGGCTCTTACACCCGAATCAGTGATATATCTGATACTTTGATAAATGTCTCAACCTACGAGGATGAGGACCAATGCGACAGTGAAATAAAAGTAGTTCATGAACGGTCAACGTCTGTTCTCAAAGAATTAACAGCAGAAGAGAATTTGCCACCCATGACCACAAAAGCGGGCCAATCTGTTGTCCCGGTACAGCTGCAGAACAACCAACAGTCGGCAGCGAACCAGGCCGTAGGTGATGGTAAGCGGCCCTCAATGTTGTTACCTAATGTACATAACAATGGAACGATAACCTTAGATGAACTACAGACTTTATCCAGAACATGTCAACTGATTCCACTAACAACTAGTTCATCACCTGAAAAAGAGGCGTTGAATTCGAAATTCGTAACGCTTGAGGACAAAAGAAAGATGCTCGAAGCAAGGGCGAGAGCGTCTAGTACTTTGCCGCTTAATAAGGTTGGCAGTATAGGACGCAATGGACAGGACAAGATGTCGGCGGCTAGCGAGACGGTGCTTCCTGATCTAGCTGGTGTATCTTGTGACCCTGGAAGGATTCCTAGGGGACCGGTAATTAGCTCTCAGTTTAAGTCACAACAAGAGACGCGAAAATTACCGAAGGTGAAACAAAACGTGAATAAGGAGAGAGAGACTCACCCAGCGAAACAAGATTCTCATGGTCTGCAACGACTGATACTCGAACGTATCGAATCCTCGGATGACCTAATCTTAAATCGGCACAACGTACTCTGGTTGTGTCACCTGATTCCAAGTCTAAGAGCAATCGAATCTGATGACCTCAGAATTGTAGAATTCTATGACGAGAAGAAAAATGACGCTGTCATCTTACACATTCAATCAAAATTGATCGCTGAAGCTTTGCTTGATGCTGGGCCAGTCCTAATGTCCTTGGGGTTTGATATATCAAGAGCAGATGGCTGCTTGCAATTGCTAACTCCTAAAAGAGATCCCTGCAGCACAGTAGATGTGACAAGTCGAGCTTGCACGCAGCAGCCTGAAACACGACTATCTGCTGTATTGTCTGAAAGCCCAGCTCTGAAGCCTACCTCTGTGGCAAAATCATCTAAACCAACGATGACAGGGGAGCGCATACGAATCACTGTGAATGGACCCATATGCGGTTCCATGACGATTGCGGAAAGTGCAAGTGAGACTGCTTTAACTCAAGAAGAATCTGACTGGTCTTGGCTTGCAGGCTCTTTAAATAAAAGTGGGAACAAATAACGCCAGGCGTCCGAGACGCAAAATTCATGCCGACTGGCTTCCTGGAACACTAGAGGCTTTAGCCATTTGTTTCAAGCATCATGGGCAACTAACTTGGATCTGCTATGCCTACAGGAAACTTGGCTAAGTACTAGTCCTCTTTTAGAGGGCTTTGAAATTGCTTGTAATCCGGTGATTCGCCAAGCCAAAGGAAGACCCATGTCGGGCTTGTTGACAGCAGTGAGAAAGGCGGCTGGATTCAGGATTATAGACTCTCAGAACCTGTCTCCCTTTATTCAATTCTCAACAATTGGCATAACTCAATCTAACGAAAGGAACATCGACCGCCTATATATTATTAATGTATACTGGAACCATCGAAACAAATATGCATCGTCTTTTCTTGACACTGTGACAACTGTGATAGATGACCTCCTTGGGACAGAATCTCCGTTGGATCTGATTGTTTGTGGCGATTTGAATTTGGTCTGCGTGAATGAGAAATCTCAACTAGAACCTAAGGCAGTTCAATGGTGCGGTGAAATGGACTTGCGTGCTAAGCATATGCTAAACGGCAACACCACAGGCGATATCCCGGCGCAGCCAACCTGGAGAAGAGAGGAGTCAACCTCAGTACTTGACTACATCTTCGTAACCGGAAATCTTCTTAAGAGAGTTCTGCACCTAAATGTCCAAAAAATGGTTCATAGTGATCATGAAATGGTGCAACTGACTCTTAACAAAAAATGTGTCTGCCCGCAGCAAATATGGCCTTTCACGGTAAATACAGACCCAAGCAGGATTCGACTTAATCTTCTAGCTACTGAAGTAGAGACTATAACATCAAAATTCAAAAGAAATACCGAGGCTCTCGAATATCAACATCTTTTAGTTCAATTTGAAGAAAGAAGATCTAAATTGAGCCATGTCAAATTGCATCATAAACACAAATTCGATCTTTGTGTGTTGCAGCATAAACGCCTGATGAGACAGGAATTAAGGAAAATCAAAAACATCTCCAATATAAATGTAAAACAAATTCGAAGAACGATTAAACAGAAATACAAACATTGGCTTAAGTCACACGCGGCTATTATGTTGCAAAATGATTCTAAGAAGATGATGGCAAAAATGGAGGGGCGCAATTCAGCTGAATTCTGGAGTCTATTAAACAACTGTGTAACACCCCAATACGCGTTACAGGCTAACGCTGTCAGTGAGCAAGCCTGGGTTGAATTCTATTCTGCATTATTTAACAAAGACGATCCAGCAAGTATCCGTGTCCTTTTGCCTGAACCCAAATGGGACCTGCAATTTGAAAGAGGTGAAATTCTCTCAATAATTAATGGATTGAGTGAATCCAGAGCGCCAGGTCCTGATGGACTAACTAATTACACAATCAAACGTAACCCAGAACTATGGGTTGACTTTTGTGTCACTCTATTTAATCGCATTGCAATGAGTGGTTCTACCCCCAACTCATGGAAAAGTGCTATTGTGGTTCCCATCTTTAAAAAAGGTGACCGAAGCAACCCTAAAAACTATCACCCGATAGCGCTTCTTGATGTTGTGGGGAAGATTTATGCAACTCTGCTTCAACGCAAACTTGTGAGGTGGGCAAAAGATTCTAATCATATAGACCAGAGACAAGCTGGATTCGTAAGAGGAGTAGGTTGTGGCCTCAACTTGTTGCTATTAAATCTCCTAAAGATGGAGGCACTCAGAACTAATACAAAAATCTATTTGGCTCTGATTGACCTCTCGCAGGCGTTCGACAGTATCAACAGAGAGAGGATGTGGGAAAAACTGGTTAAATGGGACTGTCCGCCTAGTTTATTGAGCGCAATTCAGGAATTGCACTCTGAAACGTCCATTAGAGTTCGGTTGGACTTGAAGGGCACTCTGTCTGCAAAAATAAACACACTTAAGGGTGTGAAGCAGGGCTGTCCCTTGGCAGCAACTATATTCAACCTGTTTATATCGGATGTGAACGAGATCTTTTGTGGCAACAGTCTGTTTCCCCCAAAAATCCACGGAGTACCCATTAACTATCTGCTATACGCTGACGATCTTGTCTTAATAGACCAGGCGCCAATAGGTCTTCAGCGAAAAATGAATCTTATAGATATCTACATAACATCAAACGGATTGCAAATCAACAGACTAAAAACAGAAATTTTGACATTGGGGAATCTTCAAGGAGCCCTTGGTAAGGGGTCGAAAGAGCATTGGTATATTGCCAACGAGCACATCCAGCTCGTAAAACATACGAAATATCTAGGTATGACCATCAGCGCAAGCAGAAACGATGCACCATGGACAGAAGTGGTGAAAAGCAAGTGTCGGCAATTAGCAAGCCAAGCATGTCTAATTAATAACAAATATGGCAAATTTTCGCTGAAGCCGACAATTATGTTTTTTCAACAGAAAGTGGTGCCGAGTCTAATTTACGGAGGTGAAAATGCCTTCGGCTGCTCAAATGAACTATGGAACTCACTAGAAAACATCTTTTGGTCTCGTGTACTTCATTTACCGAGGGGTATCGCAACTGTTTGTATACGGTACGAGCTTGGCTTAATCTCAATACATGCAAGAGTTCTATGGAACTTGCTGAGCCTTTACCGTAAAACGATGCTAAAGACTCCGGCACCCCAATTCCTAATTGTGCACATGCCTGATACTGCGAAAGACTATACGATACTCGCCAAGTGGAATCAGCTATGCCAAGATCTGTTAGGCGAGTATGATATCACTACTGCTATGTTATCGGAAAATCCGGAGGCAGCGAAGATGAAGATTTGGCGGCTGGATTGGATTAAGACCTATGACCTAAGAGCTAAGTGTAAATTAATGCACAAAGTCCCAGGCGAGGCGAAAGCTTTTAATCAACGCCATTTCTATCTAACGCATCTGCCAAATCAGCACGCAAGAGCCTTGTATATGAGATTTAGACTAAATGCACTAAGTACAAAAGAACGTTTAAGCTCTTGGCCAAAGTACGCAAACATTGATCAAATGTGCCGCTTCTGCAATCTTGCTAGAGAAACTTTAAAGCATTTGATTATGTCATGCCCGAGTTTTGAGAAAGAAAGAGGACGGATTTTTTCCCCACTCATTTATAATATTAGCTCAAGGAGCTTGGAAGAATGGTGGGAAATGTTCTTCGAAGGCTCAAACCGAACAGTATTATTTAATCTGATAACCTTGCTCCAGGTCGTAAAAACACGGCTGGACACGCAGGAACCAATTCAAGTGCCTAGAGCTGAATGAATCTTTGCAGTGCAAATGGCTTAGACACCCAGATTGATGTAATTGGCGGAAATTGTGTGCAGAAGGGTGGCGAGGGAAATGGATACTAAGAAAGGATAAGGAGATGTTGTTGTTGTTTGTGTTTTCTTGTCTTTTCTAAAGGTTGAACAAACCATTAAAAAAAAATTTTAAAAAAATTTTAAAAAAAGATACAGAGTGGGAGGAAATTGATAAGACCCTGCACAAGATCATCAGGAGACATTCCCCCTCGACGGGGAACAACGACAGCAGCCAATACCGCCACGGATGCCAGGAAGAAAAACGAACACCAGGGAGAGGACATCAACGATGTCGTCTAAGGCAAAAAAGGATAAAGCAAAACAGACATCCCTGGACATGTTTACCAGACCCGTGCAAACGATGGAGGGTACACAGTCACAACCACAAGAACTAAATGATGGAGACACGCAAGAACGAATGGACAAACAAATACTGGTTTCTATAGCGGAATTGAAGGCGTCCCTAGAATTCAAAATAGAGGCAATGCAGATAGACATGAATCTCTTGCGACAAGACGTCAGAGCATTGTCAGAGCTCACAGGGGTGCTGGAAAAGGAGGTGCAGGCCAATAACAGTAGTTGCAAAGACAACACATCAGAGATCTCCTCCCTGAAACAGCAAGTACAGAACCTGGAAAACAAGGCGGAAGAAGCAGAAGGCCATGCCAGGCGAAGCAACGTTGGATCATTGGGCTACCGGAAGGTGAGGAAGGACAGGGCCCGATCAATTACATAGAAGGCATATTCCTCCAAGAAATTGTAGCGGGCATGCTCTCCCAGGGATTGACAGTGGAAAGGGCACACAGGGCTCTGACACGGAGACTGCCACTCAGGGCCCCGCCGAGGCCAATAATAGCCAAAATACTGAATTACAGGGAGAGAATACTGGAACACTTTTGGAAAGGCGGCACTATCAGCACAGCATCAGCATCCACTGCAGGGTATCCAGACTACACCTTCTTAGTACAAAAGCAACGGATGAACTATGGGACGGTGAAAAGAAGACTGTACACCACTCAATTTAAGTTCATGATACTGTATCCTGCCACGATGAAGGTGCTGCACAAAGACCGAGCCCTATTTTTCGAATCTCCAGATGAGGTCAACAGTTTGTTGGATTCTCAGAATATGCCATCAGAGCAGCAGAACCGACATGGCGAGGAGAGTGATAAGTGATATGCCGATGGGGACCCTAATGTACAACCCAAGGGGAGGGGTAGATAACAAGGGTGGTGGCGAAAGAGATACTTGGACTATTAGATAACTAAGTTATGAGACCTATGACTATTAACAGAATGTGAGAGTAACACAGGAATCGTTCTTACCCCCAGTAGGTGGTTAGTTGAGATACTGATAGCACAGTATCCACCTGTTGCGCTCTAAGTACCGGCTATGTGCCGAGAAAGGAGGGAGAAGCAGGGATGCCTGAGATTCAGTTTTGGAGCTGGGCAATTGTTGGGGATGGTTCAGGGGTGGGGGACAGGGTAGTTGGGGAAGTTATAAAGGGACAGGCCTACAGACAAGCATGGGAGGTGAGAGGTGGGAGGTGGGAGCGGGGATGGGAGGACTGAACAATGGATAAGATGGGGAAATGAGGATAGTAATCTGGAATGTGCGGGGGCTGAATAATTATATCAAACGCAATAGGGTTATGATGTACTTAAAACGACACAAAACAGACATAGCACTGTTGCAAGAAACCCACCTGACCAAAGAAAAGCAAGATGTGATAATAAAGAAATGGAAACGGACAACACTAGGAGCAACCTATTCAGCATACGCCAGAGGGCTTATAACATGGATAGCACCCCAAGTCCCGTTTAAGCTGCTACAGTCCACCATAGATAAAGATGGAAGGATGGCACTGAAAAGGGGGTTGGTGGAAGATAAAGAAGTATGCATCATTAATGCGTATGCCCTGAATCAGGACACTACAGCCTACTTCAGAACCCTATATACAAAGATCAGCCCGTACATTGATGGAGCGGTGATCTGGGGGGGGGGGTCTTTAATTGTACTCTAGACCCATGATGGACAGGTCGGACGAGAAGGTGTCACACCTGGCCCTGGCAGCGAAAGCCCTAAATACCTTATTACAAGCCGCCCATCTGGTAGATGTATGGAGGCTGCGCCCCCCACACAATAGAGAACATTCACATTATTCCACCCCACAAAATCTTTATACAAGGCTGGATTATATATTCATTGGTACAGACTTAATAAGGGAAGTGGCGCAAGCAGAATATAAAGCTCTCCTCCTCGACCTCTCAGCTGCATTTGACCTTGTGGTCCACAAGGTTTTATGTATTCACCTACACTCAACCGCACATTTCTCCAAAGAGGCTATAATCTGGATCGAGTCATTTTTAAGTGACAGGACCATGAGGGTCATCTCCCCCTCAGCAGTGGCTGACCCTATTCCAATCACTTGCGGGGTGCCCCAGGGTTCATGCGTCTCTTCCACGTTGTACAACATATTCACTAAGCCCCTTTTCGATGATTTGGACCATTTTGGTATCACCTACACTAACTATGCAGATGATACTCAGATTCTCCTCTCACTTTCCAGGGATTACGTCAAGGATTTGGCCTTGGTGAATAGAGTTTACCTCATCATCCAGGCATGGATGGCGACCCACGGTCTATGCCTGAATGATCATAAAACAGAGTTTATCATCTTGGGCACCCCCACCAAACTTAAAAAACTAGGCCAGGACTACTCTTCCTTCATAATTGATGGTAACCTCATCAAGGTGGCCAACGAGGTAAAGACCCTCGGTTTCTACCTCAATTCCACTCTCTCCTTCACCAGTTAGTGTTTCTTTGCTGAATTTGCCCAAAACGTAATTTTTTCTAAAAGATAGGCAACTAAAAGATTAATTATATAGCACTGGAATGCCCCCAAAATAGCTGACAAAATTACAAACATCAAAAATCATTGTTATTATGTCTTCTTCGAACCACTACATTGCCCTTACATTATTCATTGTTATGATTACAAACTCAAAAAAAGACTTACTAGAGGTAGACTAGCTCTACAAAGGGAAGCTGATGGGAGATCGGTATGCGCAAGCCTATGAATTTGTGTCACTCTAAAGTTGGATGGCATTGGAGTAATCGAAGTTGCTATGCCTGGAATTGTATAGCACACAATACAAACTACATTCCCCTAGGCACTTCTATGGAGGAGTTAACAAAAGCCCCAGCACGACACACACCACAAAGGTGAATCAAGATGTTTAAAAGAGAAAGGATTTAAGCCTCAGTGAAGAAATCCCAAAAGAAGGAATTGGGTTAAATTTGGAATGGCGAGAGTTCTGCAGTCTTTGTGGGGTGCACAAACATGGTCATCATCTCTATTAACACACTGAGGTTTCGAAGCCTCTAACTAATAAGGTACGGTGGTTATGACGAACATAGCAGGAAAATGTCTTCCAGATGTGCATTGGTTTTACGCTGTAAAGTTAGTTAAAGTGGGCCTCATTCCGAGTTTGCCGGTCCTGAAATAAGGATGCCGGTAGCAACTTAAAGGCACCCTTTCTGGACTGGCAAACGACCGGGCATATCGGCTCCAGCAGGCACAGTTGTCACGGAAGCACTGGCATCATTAGCCACGGTGCTGCTGCTTCCGTGTCCCCATTCCTGTGGAGGGACTTCACAGGAATGGGGACTTACAAAATCCGGCACCTGACTTCCCGCTCCACCGGGACTTGTAATGTCCCGTTGGCACCAGGAAGTCAGGCACCGTATTTGGTGTTACAAGTCTGGCGGCAACCCACCGGTAGCATCAGCAAGTTACCACCAGACTCGTAATGAGGCCCAGAGTACCCTATTACGAATACTTGCTCAAAGTAGGGAGCCAATGAAAGAATCTAAAAGCTGTGCCAACTGTCAAGGTTCCTCAAACCAGGGATAAATCTGCCATGATATTCCACACCAGTTACAGCTGATCAATTTGTGAAAGTGGAAGGCCTGCATGCATGGAATTCACATAACCCATCACATAAGCCAGTCTAAAATTCATCCGTAAACCCACCTGTCCAGTACACGTTTTACATGGGATATTTAACAATATATACCATAGCAGACTTATATGAAAAAGGGCATACTTAAAGGATCAGGCCCATGATTTTATCAGACATCTTTCCGCACTGCATCATTCACTGATCCCCATTTCTGCCTCTGCCACTCTCCTTACCTGTTATTTGTACTGCCTGTCTCAGTCGTCCTACTGCCTTTCCCTGCCACTGCCTCACACATTTTCGGTTGTTCTCTCACCTTTTAGCTCTTCCGCATCCTGCACCCCTGGACCAAACCATTCTCTGTTTGGCACAGGTTGTCTCTTGTTCCGTTTTTTGCAAGGTGCCCTTTCACAGGGAACACCCACGTGACTCCTGCCTCTTTTTTTTATTTTTCCCCCAGGGGAAACCTCAGTGACCCCCATTCTTTTCACTGGCCTCCTCCTTTTGTCAACCTATGCTCCTCTGCCAGCCAGATTGTTCATCCCCGTTGCCATCTGTTTACAGTGTGGGGCACAGAAAGGTGAGCCACGAATGAGCAGCTGCGAAATGGGGACCTCGTACCAATTTAAAATTGTGCATTCTGACAACAACCTGATTAAAAGGAACCTGTACTCCCATAAAAATCTGAAAAGAATTCAAGATCTAGTCCTTCCTGAGGAGATAGTGGGGTTCTGTGATGATTCCAGATCTGCAAGACCCTTCTGAAAAGAGGGATACAAATAAAGATTTGATGAGCAACTAACTTCTCCTTGGTTTCAGGCATCGCACAATGAGCAGGAGCTACTGGGGAGCAATGGGGTACTATATAGTGTGCCACAAATATATATCCCACATAATATGCAAACTGTAGCTTTCTGCCCTTTATATATGACACATTATGATTAAAATGGATTCCCAATCTGAAACAATCAGAAAGAAATTGTCTTATCCCAGCAACAGCAGGGACAATATCAGTGAGACTGATGGACTAGGCAATCCGGTGACAAGAGTGTGTGTCATTCCTTCTGGTTTTTGGCTTTGCTTTCTATGTGGAACTTGACTGCCAGTGGCCATCTTGGATTGGTCATTGACATCACTTTCAGCTGCCATTTTGGATCCGTGACATCATTTTCTGTGGCCATCTTGGATCCTTGACATCACTTCCTGCAGCCATTTGGGACCAAACCCATCTCCAGCCGAAAGCCACAAGAGGCTCCTCTTGCAACACCAATCAGGAAGAAATCGCCTCATCCCAGCAACAGTAGGGACACTATCAGAGAGACCAACCACTGAGTACTAAGGGATCTGATGTGTGTGTGTATATATATATATAGTGTGACCCACTCTTTTATTCCATCTATCATATGAATAAAGGTAAATGTTAAATCACAGCAATAAAATGCAATATAATACATCAAAGGTGTAGCATAGGAGAACAAAAATAGTGCATTACCTGTACAAAACAATCAACAAATCTTATCACAAAAATACAAACTGTGACTCATACGAATGTAAAATGACCCCTTTGCATTACCTTGGGGCCGTGTACAAATGCAAATGCTGCGTTAGTCAGTTTATTATACTGTGTTTTGGTTAAACCCTGTTGTTATTTTTGGTTGTGGACACAACTTTGTTTCGGCCTGTATAGCAGTTAGATGGTGCTCTTAGTACATCAGCCTTCATCAGGATGTGAAGTGATTATAGTGTCTCTTTCAATGCAATATCCTGTGGTCAGAGTCGAGCACTGAGATAGCATGCACATCAATGGAGATTTCAGGAAGTATGTGTGTGGTGTCTGTCGCTGGTGGCTAGTACCATACGGGTCACTGAATCTGCATGAGCTTTGTGGGGTCCTATTGAGTATTGGGTGGTGAGCCGCAGAGGTGGATGTTAATTGTTTGGGGTTAGGGAACATTTGATCTTGACGTGATCAGTTGTGGCAGCTGGCCTAGACGATTGACTCAAGGGTATGGATGACAGAAGTTATGTAAATATTGGATTGCCTGTAGGTTGGGCGTTGTAGCTCAGGTCATGGATGACGGTATTCCAGTGTATAGGGCTAAGTAGGTGAACCTAGCTTTAATCGCAGAAGGTGTTCTTCTGGATAAGTCCTGCGGAGGCATTTTATCTGCAAGGCAACACTGTGGGTACAGATTGAGCACGTGAAATACTGGTGTCCCCTGTTAGGAGGCAGGAAGACGGCAGTGGATATATGTTGTTTGTATTTGTCGGGGTCTTAGTGTGACTGGGAAATGTTTTGGTAAAGTTTGTGAGTGAGCGGGTATCAGAGATTCTGTTTCTTTATCCTTATGCATTATTGAGGTAATGTCACCAGTGAGGCTTGTGCTTAGGACTCAGAGAGGACGAGGAGGTGCAGAACATTTTGACGATCAAGAATTGACAGAGTTTGTGGCGTTTTGTGGTGGTGCATGGAAGGTGCATGCACAAGATTGGTGGGTGTGCCTGAGAAGGTGGAGAGTTGCAGAAGGGCGGTGCACGGAGCACACCCAGGATATTGGTTGAGAGTCAAAGAGGCTTGTAATCTTGTGGATTGAATTGTTATTTGAATATTTGAGGTTAACATCAAGTAAAGTGCATTTGTTTGATAACATCGGAAGTGTCAAAGCCCCAATTTAGGGACAAGTAAGTATTAAAATAATGTACTGTGACAGCAATATGGGGGACACACCCCTACAGCACATGTGCCAGTCCGTTCTGCGATAAAGGGACAACATTTGTAAATATAGCGTGGATTGGACACGAAGCACACACAGTAAACTGTCTAAGCCATGGCCAAAAGGTGGGAGCTTCTCCAAATGTGTGCAGCAACCATTACATGTACATATACACAAGGTCTACAAGGGGAAGAAATTGAATAAGCGAATGGCTATATTCAAACTGTGGAAAATGTTCCAGGACGGTGGAGGGAATGTGCCGCGGCATCACTGGATGCTGAACCAACAGGAGGCTGTGGGCGAAAACCCCTCGGCCTCTGCCCCTCATCCTCCTGAACATGAGAGCGAAGGTGCAACAGCCGGGGTCCAGGAATTATATCCAGCGAGGGAATTGAGAGCAGCGGCAGGCTACACAAATCCAATATTTGCACCTCCAGCATACAGCTGGAGGGAAGCGCAGAAAGACCCCGGGCACGCGCTCAAGGAAGCTGAAAGTGTGGGAGGTGAAAAAAGAGAGTGCAGCGAGATCCAGGCACGCATAAAACAGAGCGACATAGGGATGAAATGGAGACAGGAAAGACCAGAGAATATAATATAAAACGAATGGGTAGGCAAACAAATATTGCTTAAACTGGACGGGAAGACAGTGGGAGAAGTGGGAGGTCCTAATAAGTAAATGATGGGTTGTAAGGACCCGAGTGAAGCAATGATAATGGAAGAAGTAGAGAGACGAGAGAAGGAGGAATGTGAGAGAGGGCGAAGGGAGAAACAGAAGGCAGAATTGTGCAAATAGCGAGAGATGGGGGACAGAGAGAGCTTGAGGATATGGCGAGAAAAAGGGCGGAAGAAGAGATAGGAAAGCAAGTGCAAAAAAAGAAGTAGAAGAGGAGGTTGGAAGTGGAACGGCTCCTTAGAGAGCGACACCTCAGTAGTGAAGACGAGGTGAAGACGAGGAAGTGGGGTGACCTGCCCATCGGTCTATAGGGAAGAGCCTTATGTCGTTAAGTTGATGGACATTTCATGTATCCTTGCAAAAAGAACTATAGCCATGGCATGGAAGTCACCAGGGGGCCCTAGACCTGAACGCTGGTTAAAAGAACTAGAGAGATGGACTGCAGCCGAAACCAGAGCCTGGCAAGATGGAATCGCCTCTGACGGAGACTTTGCGAGTGGCACCCTGCACTCTTGGAAGGCCCTCCTGAGAGATATACACTTCAGTGCAGACCATAAACCCCCCTGATAAACCCCATTACTCTACCATATAAGATCCCTCACACTCGCCCGGACATGGTGATCTCCTTGACCGAGATCCCTCTCACTTCCCGAGATGTCGGAACCCCCATCTGCACCCTTGCCCACCCAAGTAAGAGGAACTGTTCCCTTGAAGACTGTTGTTGTTTATGTTTATTGTTTTAGTTAATTTTCTTGTATTTGTATGCATTTAATACAAATGACAATAAAATACGTTTAAAAAAAAAATAGGGAAGAGCCTTGACTGAGACACGATATGGGAGGCCGACAAGTTAATGTGTGGACTATGGGGTGACAAAGGGGAGAGGGCACATCATTCTAGGGCTATATCGCGCAGTGCAGATAGCGTTACTCCATATAAGCAGCGGCTCAGGGACCTTCCCGCATGGAGGAGGGCTTTTACCACCACCAAAGACGCCGAGAGAGAGGATGGGAAGATGAGACTGACACAATACCCACTATTAGAGAAGGGAGGGGGGCAACCTCAATACATACTATGGCAACAGATTGACATAGACAACTTGAGGTGTTAGTCGCCCTCATTGACCGCAGGTGCGGGGAAATGGATATACGAGATAGAAAGACTAACAGCAGGCACAACAATATTGGTGGGGGATATGAAAAGTTTACTTTCGGCAATTCTCGAGGAGGTGGCCAATGACATATGGAAAAGGGCCAGCTACACAGGAGTAACCGCCCAGAACACAGTGCACAATGGATCACCGTTTACAACTTGCGAGCAGCCGTGTGACGCGCTCTACGAGTACAGTACCCAGATACCTCAGATATTAGTGCGATTATGGCACACAAAAAAATGGGGGAAGACGAAGACCCCTTGCAGTACATTCAAGCTATAAAAGACAAATGGAGACTTGAAACGCAAGAACGGTGGGACAAGACAGTGGGATCATTCTATCATATATTATGCCATGGGTTGCTGGAGCAAGTGCAAAGGCAATTCAAGATGTTTGTGGGGATGGAAGTTAACCCATGGTCCAAAATTCAGCTCATTATAGTACACTATTGTAGACTAAGCAAGAAAATGTGAAAAAGAAGAGCAAGGAAAGAAAGCAGGAAGAGGCAAAGTTAGTGCAGAAGAAGTTGTCAAAACACACAATGGAAGGAACAATGTTGACGAGTACAGAAGCACAAGGTGCCCCGCATATGCACTTCGGGCCACCGCCCACGGGGGGAGGTTTCACAGGGTGGTGTGATGCGTATCACAGGTTCAGATGAAGAGGGGGACCACCTAGAGGCTGAGGGTACAGGCACTCGGTACAGCACTGCCAATAGGGATTTTCAGGAGTGTATCAGAGGCTAAGGGGAGGATAACCCCAGTGCTGGGTATTTGGACAAATATGACACATTTCCAGGGTGTGTAGAAGCAGGGGGGGAATGCAGCAGAACCAAACACATTGACGAGTGCAGACATCGGACACATGCCCGCAGGCATACCAACCCATGACACAGACACCTCAGATGCAGGTATCCGCACAGCCATACTCAAAAGAACCACCCACACCGCAGATGCAGAATAATATGCAGTCACCATACATGGCACAGCAAAACGATGGGACACAGACACGCACGGATTCCATGCTAATTACTCCCATTTGGAAATTGGGAGGTGTAACGGTGATGGGGACAACCTATTCAAAGGGAACGGAATGTTATTGTACCCACAATAGGACAGCCCACAGATTGACCTAATGTGTCCCATTCTATCGATTACACCCAACATGGCAGATGAACCACGTATAAGGGTGACAGTAGGTGACAAGACCTTCTCCTTTCTTGTAGACACAGGGGTGTCTAGATCCTGCATCGGGAGGGAATATATCCAATGTCAGACAACGCCATGAATGCAAAAGGGACAAGACAGTGGGATTGTTCTATCATATATTTCCAATTGGGTCCAGTGGACCCAATGGGGAATGGAGAATAATGTTTACTGACCAACTCGTGATGAGGACCATTATAAGTAAACTGAACATGACCATCTCATTCACTGACCAAGCGATAGTGTTTTCCACATCTGGGTTTCACCTCCTAAATGTGAGGGAAATTATTCAAACCTATTGCGGACACACGGTACAGAGGGGGGTGCCAGCAGATGGAGAGCTATTCCAATATGGAGTAGAGGTAATAATTGCAAGGCTCTCGGGGATCGAGGGAAAAGTATGGTTCCTTCCAAATGAGTACCTTTTTTGACAAGAACTACCATTAGATGAGCCAGAGGGGATGGTGATCCCACTAGAACTAGAGGGATTGATAGTGGGCGATGGCAGAATAACAGTACATGGGGCAGATGGCACCAGATGGGCATGGAGGTCAGTGATTGCAGTGGGAGAAGGTTACAGATGACTACCGTCACTGACGAAGAATTTGTCAAAGACAACCGCTCAGATCATGAGATGGTGTTCGACATTAGCATTACATATTGGGTGAAAATACACTACAGAGAGGTAACACAGAGAATGGCGATGATGCTACAAGCACCACCATCATTTCTCGAGGAAGACTTGGCCAAGGTCCCCAGTGTCTTATGGATCACAAGTACCTATGACGTGGGGCTTTTGAAGGAAATAGGAGCAGTAAAGATAATAAGGCAGGAGCCATTCTACCAAGAGCAAAGCAATACCCTATACTTAGGGAGGCAGATGAGGGCATTTACAAGACCTTTGCAGCCCTAGTTAAGCAAGGCATTCTAATACCATCAGAGTCACCATGCAACACAGTGGTGTACCCCATGAAAAAGGCAACAGGGGGGTTGTGGCATTTTATACAGGATTTGAATCCTTTGAACCATATTGTTGAGGCAGACTTTCCTCCAGTTCAGAACCCAGCAACAATTTTGTGTAGCATTCCCACGGAAGCTACCCACTTTACGGTTATAGATTTGAAGGATGCCTTCCTTTCTATACCACTCCATCCAGACTCACAAGATTTAACTTCGTTCCTACATAGAAATAAAAAAAATGGAAGTACACTAGGCTCCCACAAGGGTACTGCGAGCCCCTGTCCATATTCAACAGGATCCTCCAGATGGACTTAGGCAATGTACAGTTAGAAAGTGTTGTTATACAATACGTAGACTGTACTAGCAGAGAAAGGGTACAAGGTAGACAAGGTCAAACGACAATATTGCCATAAGGAAGTGTTATATATTGGGCAACTGATATTGCAAGAGGGGCAGAAAGTGACACCAGAATGACCAGAGGCAATTCGCAAGACCCCAAAACCCACGACCATAAGACAAATGCAGCAGTTTCTATGCCTCTGTAATTACTGCAGACCATGGGTATTCAGGTACAGCATATATATGAGACCCTTATTAAGCGCACTGAAAGAAGCACAAAGAAGGGAGGGTACATTACAGTGGACAGAAGAAATGACTGAGGCATTTGAAGAGTTGAAAATAGCAATATGCACATCTCCAGTGTTGGGATCCCAGACTATCAAGATGAATTTTACTTATTATCACCTCCCAACCAAGTAGTAATGACCGCAGTACTGACACAGAAAACAACCATGGGCCACAAACCATTAGCATATTACAGAAGGAATCTAGAGACAGTGATGAGAGGACACTACTCTTGCAAGCAGGCACTAGCTGCTGCCGCATTTGCAGTGGAAAAATCTGCGATTATTACCATGGGATGCAGCACCACTCTATTTGTAGAGCATGCTCTCTCCGCAACACTAGAAGGACCCAAAAGTACATTGACATCACAAAGAGCTTTGGGATATGAGGTGAAACTGTCAAATCCAGCTATAAAGGTAGTGAGGTGCCGACTTGTGAACCCGGTGACATTTCGCTCTCTGAACTCATAGAGGTGGATGACTTTGTACACGACTGTGCCGCAAGCTTAGAAAACCATGACGACAACCCTAAGGTAAAGGAGAACACACTTGAGGGTGGAGAAGTGCTTTATATTGATGGGTCATCAACAATAGACCAGACCACAGCAGAACAACATACTGATACAGCAGTAGTGAGAGTAAAGGAGGACAGGGCAAGTAAGGTGGTAGCAAGCGTGTTTTTACCGTCACATTTTTCAGCACAAGCTGTGGAACTAGTAGCTCTAATACTGGCATTGGAGCGAAGCCAGAATAAGGAAGTGACAGTATATTCAGATTCAGCCTACGTGTTGTCTGCAGTGCATTCTGGGCTGTCACGCTGGCTAAAGAGGGGCTTCTGACACACTAATAGCTCACCGGTGCAGCATGCGCTCCCATTGGGTAGACTGATAAAAGGGCTCCAATTCCCAATGTGCATAGTGGTCGCGAAATGCCAGGCACACACGAGGGGGGAGGATCCAGTCTCCAGGGGCAATGAGGCAGCAGATGCAGAAGCAAAATGCGCCGCTTATTTTGATGACATCTTAGAGATGAACATCCTATCCCATACATGTAATTATGTACGCACAATTGTGTTGAAGGAAGGGTACAGCACATTGCTAGTGACGCAAATCATGGAGCTGCAGGGAGCTGCACCAAAGGAGGAAAGGAATTATGGTTCAGAAGGGAATGTTTCATATCTTCAACAGGCGCCCTATGGCAGCAGGAAAGCAGAGGGAAGGTAGTGATACCATTATCATTATTACACACTGGACTAACACATTTACACCATTGTACCCATATGGGGAAGGATGTACTTGCTGCTCATATTGGAGAAGATTGGTTCTGTCCCAACCTGGCGGAACATGTGGCAGAATTCATGACCAATTGCATTGTCTGTAAAAGTATCACAGAAGGTCATACGCTGAAGGGAGTGAGAGAAGTCACACCTCATCCAATGGGCCCATTCCAACACCTTCATATCTATTATGTAGACATGCTTCAAGTATGCCAGAGCTACCGCTACATGATAGTGGTTGTGTGCCCATTTTCCCAATGGATCAAAGCCAGACTCTGTCCCCATCCTGATGCCATTCGAGTGGCAAAATTCCTGGTTAGGGAATCTTTCCCACACTGGGGCATGTGTGAGGTCCTGCAGTCTGACAACGGTCCGCATTTCACCAATGAGATGTTTCATCACATCACAACTTTGTTAGGAATCCAACACAAATTCTCCTGTGCATACCACCCGCAGGCGAACGGATGTGTGAGTGCCTCAATGGGCTGCTCAAGGAGAACATAGCTAACATAAAGAAAACGTTGAATAAAAGCTGGTTACACTGTTTGCCCTTAGCTCTGTTCGCTTTGCACAACAAACCAGGGTCCGACCACTATTTAACCCCACACAAGGTGGTAACCGGGTGGTGCATGCGACTCTTCCTGACTTCTCTTACTAGGGAATTAGCAGATGCTTGATGTATTGGGACAGGAAATGTATGAGTACACTGCTGCCTTGATGGCTAGTGCCTCTTTCATTTCTTACCAACTGCAGGCACAACAGGAGAGGCCCAAAGGAAAAGAAGAAAGCAACAATGCAGCAATAAACGAAGATTGACTGAAAGCACCACAACTTTATCCTGGCGACACAGTCCTTTTATGCAATTTTATGAGGACTTGGTTTAAACCCACATTCACAGGTCCCCATCAGGTTGAAGAAGTTACTGACTACGCTGTAAAGTTAAGGAGTAAGAAAGCATGGAACTACCTTGGGGACATCACACCCTGTCAAGCAGTGGTGTCTACCAGCAACAACAACAAAAGGGTCAACATTCCACAAGAGGGAGAGCAAAAAGATCACTGAGGAACATCGTAGCCCAGCAGAGGCCAACCCATAAATGCTCGCTCCCGAGCGAGAGAGATAGGGAAAGCACTTCCTACACATCTAGAGTGAGGATGCACTGTTTGTTATTTTTCTTTTCGCACACTAACAGCATTCATCAGGAACGTTGTCCCGTGCTTCCGGAAGAGCCTCACCCCGCGAGCTTCCAAGGCCAATTTTAGAAGATTCAACCATGTAAGGAGACCCTCTCCCAGTTCATATTTCTGTGTTTTCTTGGCCTATCTGTCCCAAACATACCGACAACTTCATTGAGGAAATCTGTCCATACTTGAAGTACTTGGTGACCCTAGAATACGCATTGTGTGGGAACAGTTATTCCTTATTGAGTAGAACAACATCACGACCACAGAGCTTAAAATAATAAGTACTAACAACAAATTAACGCATTTCTACCACATTTCAGGTGGTTCATCAATATCTTCAAAACTGCACAATGTTCTGAAGCGGAGTAAGTAATGAAGCCATTATTTAAAGTGTGATCATGCTGACTTGTGTCTTCTTTTTGCTTGGTATTTTTGCCCTTATTTTTTGGCGAATGTCTTTTGTTATAGAAAATAAAGCTGTGACCCCCTACTAACACTACCCCAATTCCAGCAGGTGTGGCTACCATGTCAGGTCGGGAGGTAAGCACTGTCAGACCAGTAAGGAGAGGTAGACACAGTGTTGATGTAGATGTAGGAGGGATCGATTCTTATCTCACTGATACTGCTCAAGTATCCAATAACATGTGGTACAAGCACATGACTAGAGTAAGTAAGCAGACCACTGGAGAGAGCTGCTATGCCTCCAGAACATTTGTTGCAACTGAAATACCACCTGCAAGAGCACAATGCCTTATGTACCTCTCAATGTGTACCACCCAAGGAAGGTTCCAAGGGAAAACGGCAACCTTAAGATGGATGTCCAAAGCAACACCTCCCTATGAAGACAGCTTTATAAAAACACTAGGCATGATGGACAGTTATTGGAAAAAGGACCAGGCTATACAATATATCACTGATGGCCCACAGAAAGGGGAGACAAAAACAATAACATTGAAAGAACACCCATGTCCTAAGAAGGGACCCATAGCAATAGGAGGAGAACCAGAATGCTGGGAAACACCACAGGTGCTTGTATATGGCCAAGTATACACAGCCGCAGGATAGAAAGAAGGAGTCGTGGCAAGCAAGGTGAATACGCTCCTAGCCGTTCCAGTTCATACAGTTCAAGAAGAAAATGACCATGCATAAAGGAATGGGAAGCAAGTGCAAAATTACTAACATGGGTAGAGAATGAGGCTGGGCCCATGCCCATAATACCACTTAAAGGGGTAGCATTATGTTTCCAGAATGACGGAGCAGTAAAGGTTGGAGACAACAAAGAATGCCAGCAAACAGTGAAGGTTCCAGGCATGAAAGTTGGGACAGCAGTACTAATGGATCACTATTGGGCTTGCAGATCCAAGGCATACACGAAACTGCCACCCAACTGGGGAGGAATATGCTCACTGGTAGACATAAACATGCCAGCATTCGTTGTTCCACAGAAAGACATCAAAACAGACATATTCCCCAAATGGACTATGCCAGAAGAAAGAAGAGGTCAGTAGAATTAACTAGGGTGAAGAGAAGAAACTACATATCGTCAGCGATGGAAAACTCTCTGTGGACGACATACCACCTAAGCACCGATTGTTCAGCAGAACAGAAATGTTCTTCACGTCCATCATTCCTGCTGTACAAATATACACAAATGCAAAATGGCTCCAGATTACGAGGTGGGAGCTGATACAAAACATAACCTCAACTGTCAACGGCGTCAACACCATAAAGGAAGAGCTATGAGCAGTAAGGTTACTGGCCCTGCAGAACACGTATGTTCTGGATCTCCTTGCAGAAATGGAAGGAGGAGTGTGCACCATGATCAGATCTTCTTGCTGTAAGTTTGTTCCAGCAAATGACAAAGCCAATGGGACACTA
Source organism: Ambystoma mexicanum (assembly GCF_040938575.1). Classification (NCBI taxonomy): domain Eukaryota; kingdom Metazoa; phylum Chordata; class Amphibia; order Caudata; family Ambystomatidae; genus Ambystoma; species Ambystoma mexicanum. Next base: position 676,538,382 of record NC_090932.1, on the reverse strand, counting down.
ATTGAAGCAGTTACCAAATTACCGCATATGCATGCCAACATGGAGGAAGAAGCAAAAAATTGGCTGTCATACATCTTCTCATGGATATTTACATGATGGCCAATGGAAGGAAAGTGTTGCTGGCAGAATTCATTTTAGTACTACTGACACACTGTGTGGTCAGGATATGCATCACCCAATGCCAGAAAATGACAGAGAAAACTGTAGTAATTCAAGTATTAGTAGAAACAACTTCTGAAGAAGACAAGACAATAGCAGCTCGAAATACCCAAAGGACGCAAATAACAGGGTGTCCACTGTTCCCGACCGGAGTAGTGTTCGACAACCCCAATGACTACAAAGAATATTGGGGGAAATGGGTGTTGTGCAACCCGGAAGGAGACTGCTGTTACGTGACATGGAGTTTAGATGACCACGCAAGATTTTATGGACATCTAAGAGGAGTGACGAAGATTTGGCTCCAGAGGGCGAAGGTGAATACGTTTGGAGAAGTGGTCCACAAGTCAACCAGAGGGGGGACTGAAGAGAGGGTGCCTGGGGTGGCCCTCATGTCCCCTATGCACATTTCAGAATGAAGGATGAGAAATGAGGGATGTCAGTCGCTGTTTGGCCAACCTCCAGGAGGACCAGTGTATTCCACGTATGGGAACAGATATTCCCTTAGACAAACCCTATCCAGCTGATGTCTTCTCGGATACAGGTGCCTCATCACTGGACCAGGTTGACTAATGACAAATGACCAGCCATGCTGATGTCATTAGTGACAACATGACGTAGCAACATTAGTCACGAAGTAAACTAGCATTCCTGCATGAAGTTATGCAGACACACACATGCATACACGAAGAACATACACACACCATTCTGTAGATAGAGGACAGATACATATACATACTGTCAGAATCCTTTCCTTTTCACTAGCCAAACGCAGAAATGCAAAACAGCAAAGTACACCCAGAGCAAGCTTGCACCTGCTTTTTTGCAACTAACCATATGGAGCTAGAGGAACATGTAGGGAACCTGGAATGGCTTGAGTACTACTAACCTCTAAAGAAAATAATACAATATATAGGGAGACAATAGAAGGACTGTAGTGAATTCATATGAAGCAACAGGCCACAAAATATGGGAAGTAGAGATGCAGACTCTACAGTGTGAAGCACAGAGCCAGTGCTCGCAGCAAAGGACAAGTGCAGTGACACAACCTGGCTCACAGGGCAGAGAGACACCTGCAAAATAACAGAATAAAATCCTCACTAATTGCAGACTGAAAAGCTCAGCTTTGTGATCCTCATCCACCCACTCCAGCCAATCACGACGCTGAAATCCTGGGACGGTGTGTGGCAATGCAAGGGCCAATGGTAGTCATTTGACCCTGCAACAATGTAATAGATCATTTTTGGGGAAGTCTCAAGTGAACCCACCTGACATAGGAAGACCAATTGAATCATTTAAATAGGGGATCTCTATAGGTGTTATTACCCGAGCTCCGCAATGGGTTTGGTTCTGAGGTTTTTTGGGAAGGGTTGGGAATTGTGATGTCACTATGGGATACAAGCTTGTAACATGGGCTCATGGTCTGTGATTGCCAGACATTCTGCTATTTCCTGTATGATCCCTGTCTGTTTGGAAAAGTAAAGGACAGTTCTAAATTGCCCCATGGCTGAGTCCTCCATCATTGCCAGGGGAGGGTTTGATGGGCCTTGGGTACTCTGCTAAACTGGGATTTTGTCGTGTGAACCCTTGGTCCTCTTGCATACTATACAGTGGCATTAACATTTGAACACAGCCCCAAGCTAATGCAAAGGGGTTGTTTTACATTCATATTAGTCACAGTTTGTATTTTGTGTGATAAGGTTTGTTGATTGTTTTGTACATGCAATGCACTATTTTTCCCCTGTGCTACACTCTTTAATGTATGGTATTGTATTTCATTTCTGCGATTTCACATTTACCTTCATACATATGGTAGATGGAATAAAAGAATAAAAGAGTGGGGCACACTTTAACTGGGTTCACCCTGATCATTTTCACATATACATATGATTACCTGGGAAGATCTGGGAAGTGCAAGGTGGCCCTTAGTATATTTGACAAGGCGATCAGGTGACAGGGGCAGGTGTCATCCCTTCTGAACTTCCTAGGGGCATCAGCCAGGGGCGTCCCAGTTAAGGACGGAACAGTGAAGGGTAAAGACCAGCCCTTGACCAGCCAATTTGCCTCTTAGCCTACAAGCCTTTGCCTTTCTCCCTGTTGCACCTTTGAATACCCAAAGCTGCCTAATTACTGTGCTGTCTCTCCACACTGTTCTACAAACCTATAAAGCATTCACTCCTGCTCCTCCTACTCACCTCTCCCTATGCTTTCTCCTATCACACTACAAATTCCTCCTTTCCTAGCCCTATTACAAAACTCACTACTTGAAACTACCAACTACTCTATCTCTCTTCCAACTCCTTCCAACAAACAAAACCGACAAGCTAACCATTCCTCCTCTAACACCTATCCACCTCACCTCTCTTCTCTTCTCTTCCTTACCTCATCAACTGAACATTGCACTCTGGAATGCTCAGTCTGTTTGCAACACAACTTCCTTTACCACTGACTACTTTAACTCCAGCTCTCCTCCCCAAATTCTTGCTATCACTGAAACCTGGATTTCTCCATCTGACACTGCCACTCTGGCAGCCCTACACAACTCCAAACTATCCTGCGTTCACTCTCCTCGACTGACTGGCAGAGGTGGAAGAGTCCTATTCCTACTCTCTTCCCACCTCAATGCCCAACAAATTGCCATGGACATATCCTCTAGTACCTCTTTTGAATTCACCATCTTCACTATTGCTCTTCCTCACTAGCTTCACATCATCACCATTAATCGCCCTCCTGGTCCTACTGATCCATTCTTTGATGGCCTCGGGCAACTCCTTGATTCTCTTTCCACTAAACATCACCTCATTCTCGTAGGTGACTTTAACCGTCCCTCTTCAACCACTTCTCATAAATCTGAACTTCATTCTTTTTTTAGTGAACACGCTCTCCACTCTATCCATAAATTACCTGCTCACACACAGGGTAACTCTTTGGATCTCTTAATCCTCTCAAACTCTCTCTCATCCCCAATAATACTACTGTCACACAATCCATATCTGATCACTCAATTGCTTCCATCACCATCTCCTTTCCACCCTCGCACCTAAAAGGTGCCATTCCCCCCTTTCTCTCCAACCTACAGTATCCTTCACACCCGATACCTCTTCCACCAACACTGCCTTCTCCAGCTTCCAATCTCTACCATATGACTGATTATCCTCTCCCTTCCCACTGCTTACTTTCACCCCGAAGTCTCAGCATCCTCAGCCATGGGTTGTCCCAGTCATATGTTCTCCCTGCACAGACATGCGTCAGCTGCTGTACAAATGGAGGTGTACCCACTCACATGAGGACCTCCAACACTACTTCCCTGCCCTGAACTCTCTCAATTACCCTCCTAATAGAGCTAAAAGGGAATTCTACCTAGCTCTCATTGATTGTCACTCCAACCTTCCTCGCCGGCTAGAGGGCACCCTAAACTCACTCCATTGACTAACAACTCCACTCTAACAGCTAATGACCCAGCTGAATACTTCGCTCCAAAGATTAAAAAAATTAGAGACGCTCTCCTGACCTTCGTTACAATCCCTCTGCCTGCATTTTACACTCTGCCTATTTTACCATAATCCTCTGCCTCCATCTCCCACTTTAGTCACACTTATACTGACAAAGTGCTATCTCTATTAATGAAGGCTAACCGCTGTTGTGCCCCATCAGACCCTCCTGCTCCTCAGCTAGTCAATCCTATTGTCCCTATAGTGACATCTTACTAGTCAACCTGTCCTTCAACTCATGGAGTGTCTGAGAAATTTACCTGTACAGGAGGTGCACTCAGATTTCAGTTATATCTACGTTTAGTATATATTTGGGGAATCAAAGATATTATAAAAGCCGGTATTCGGCAGCAGTGGGGCCCAGAAGGGTAATTTCTCCAAAAAAACCTTCAGATAAGTGAAAACTAGAAAGACGCAAAGGCCTCACCATCTGCGCTTCCGCCCAAAACGTATTACAAATCCACTAGTATTCGCAGGTAGTGCTTCTCATTTAGACCAATTAGGAGTTCAAATATACTATGACAATGTTACGGCCATATAACAATTTTTCTAGTTTTCACTGTCCTTCAACTCTGCTTGCTTCCCCTCTGTTTTCGAAACAGCCACAGTCATCCCTCTCCTAAAAAATCAAGAGGCTGACCAGAACCTACCGGCTAACTTTTGCCCTGTGTCTCTCCTTCCGTACTACTCTAAAGTGCTCGAAAGGTTTGTGTTCAACTGTCTTACCAATTTCTTAGACATCCACAACCTTCAAGACCCCCTACAAGCAGGTTTTCTCTCCTGCCACCCCATTGAAACTGCCCTCAAGAATGTTTCCAACTTCATCGACCTCTGCTAATCACTCAAACCTATCCTCTATCCTCATTCTCCTTGACCTGTCTGCTGCCTTTGACACTGTCGATCCCTCTGATCTCCTTAATACTCTCTTTCTTCTTCGGATTCAGGATCAAGCCCTTGCTGGACTGGGTCCTCACTTGCACCTCACCAATTCTCTGTCTCCTGGAGCAACAACACCTCTCAACTCACACCTCTAACTGTTGGTATTTCACAAGGCCCTGTCATGGGTCTGCTCCATTTTACACTCTACAACTCTGCTCTTGGGGCACTAATCTCCTCATTTGGGTTCTCGCACCAACTCTTCATGGACGTCACCCACATATTCTTTTCTTTTCCTGAACTCTCCTCTGATCTTTCTATCAAAATTTCCAACTGTCTCTCTGCTGTTAAATATTGGATGGCTTTGCACTCTCTGATGCCAGTATCCTCTTGTGTCTCCCCAACTATGCTTTCTGTCCTCTCGACAAGATCATTAACTTCGGTCCAGGACTCCCTTTGAACTCCCTCACCTCACACCTACTTCTCGTACCATAACCAGACTGGATGGCTGATGACGCAAAACAGGGCCAGATTTAAATTTCTTCTCCTGCTTCATAAATCTATCCACGGTAAGGCACCACTGTATCCTCCTCTATCCAGCTCTATAAGCCTTCTCTTAATTTCTGCTCTGCCTTCACGACTACCCTTGTGGGTCCTCGCCTCTGTGCTCCGTCACCCTTCTGCTCTTTCTCTCTTCTTACACCACTTGCATGGAATTCTCTTCCCATGAGCATCCGAGAAACAGTCTGCACGGATTTGTTCAAAACCAAACTAAAAGTCTACCTTATCACCTCTGAATTACCCTCTTAACATACCTCTCATCTGCCTTCTAGCTAACATTTTTCCCTCGCCTCTAAACTACCTCTGTCTCTCACTTCCTCTTCTTTTATTGTAGTACTTCACCCATCATGGTCATGTCCGCAGCACAGCTGGTCGTACCGCCTACCTGCACTTAAAAATGTCTAATGTTGGTTGTCCTTAATCTATGTATGTCCACTTATGTATTGTCCCTGGTGACTGTTCCATTTACTCCCATCCAAAAACCTGTCAGAATGCCCCTCAAACTCACCCCATTGTAAGAAGCTCACTGCTTCCTGTCAAATCTGATTTCTTATCTATTGTACGTTCTTTTGTGATCAAAAGAGCATTGTTCCTCCTATATATAAATATAAAATAAATAAATAAATAAAATAATCCACTACTGCCTTGTACACAGTGTTAATGTTACACAGATATGTGTATATGGACCAAATGGTATGGGGAGTCAAAAAAGAGACCCTGGCAGCTATTAGTCCAAGTCAATCAGCCTCTTCTAGGCTTCAGGAATAGGTCCTAGCAATTATGATCCCTGCACATGGCATGTTTTGGTTTTACTCGTCATCACTTTCAATCAAGCATCCACATCCTGTGGCTGCAAACATGAGAAGTAATTATGTTTTCGGTTTGATTTAAAGCAGTCTGTTTGTTGTTTTAGCGTTAACTTCACTATCCTAGTATGGATTTAGACCAATATCCTCCAGGAAATTAGATATTACAGACTGGTTTAGTTAATGTATATTATCATGTTTCAATACCCACGTGACTTGGCCCAGCAGTAAGAAAAGGGGATTTGGGTAGAACAAAAAAACGATGCTTTCTTGCTATAAAGCTTTCTGAGAAAAGCATCTGCTTTCGAGCATTTTATAGATGGGAGGCATTTCCGCCTTCTATTAGTGGTAGAGAAGAAAGCAAGTGTACAAACGTTGCCCTCCCCCTTCAGTGGTGCCAGTGTAGCACTGGAGGGGACAAGAGGTCGAAAGCCTAGTGTGTACACATGGTTCCCATCTTTCATCTTAAATTTGCCTCAGACCATTTGATAGAAATGCTTAAAAGGATTATCTTGCTGGATTCCTCTCTGGGGAATAGTATCGACCACGGTCCAGCGAGACCTCGTTTTCCGGCCTCGACAAATGCATCTGGTGGGTCTGGGGCAATTGAAAACTGTAAACAGGATTTTTAAATGCAATGGATGCAAGTCAATTTTCCTGTGAGCAGGACACCGGAGAGGGATAAAAGGCAGCCATTTTAAAGTAAATGGCTATGTATGGCAAGTGGTATGGAAACCACCGTGAACGTGGTTTAATATGCATTGGGTTTCACTGGCAAGTAGTATATTTCTCCAATTTGGGTTTGTGATCAAATTAGGTTACAGAATCTGACATTGAATTATTTATTGTCTCTTTCTGGCTCATTTATAGACGTGGGTTTATCATCAATAGAGTCTAATTCTGATTAACAAAGAAAGCAATAGACGTGTAAAAAAAAACATTGGGCCTCATTACGAGGTTGGAGGTAGCCATGCCCTTAATAAGGGCATGGCTAGCCCCAAACTCGGGTCTGGCTCCGGGTCCCGTGAAAGGGAAATTACTGGGCCATTCCGACCTTGGCGGGCCTGGTAATTCCCCTTACACGGGACCCGGAGCCGGTACGTCCCCATTCCCATTTGAGCCCCCAGAGGGCCCCCAGAGGGCTCAATGGGAATGGGGAGGATGGTAGCAGCGGTACCGTTCATAACAGTACCGTTGCTACCATCCTGTTCTGCTCAGGGGTGCCGCTCTGCGAGCAGAACTCGTAATGTAGCGGCCCAGTGACAACGGCGCCGGCATCACTACCGGTGCCGTTATCACTGTACCGCCACTGTTATAATGAGGCCCATTGAATATAAAAATACGTTTACCTGTGCAAATGAACCACTTCATAAGGGAAATGTGCGTGGTGTATGACAGGTACACCCTTTACATGAATTGGAATAGGGGTGAAACATTAAACAGAAGCCTAAGATTTGTTAAAGGCAAGCCCCAGGCAGACACACACTTTGACGTTCCCCCTGCATGTGCACCATGTGCTCAGTCCATGAAATATACATCATGTAACATCCCTCTGGATATTAAGCGCAATCCATCGAAACATATATACACTATGCGACATCCCCAATTGTACCCACAAATGACCACACCTTAACGCAATCAACTTATCCACATGAAAACAAAAAATCCCCATTTTCTAGTACTCTGACAACGCGCTGCAGGCTGAAAGCCTTGGCCAAAACTTCACCAGCATGAAGGGAAAGAGGAACTTCTCAGTGGAGGAACATGAGATCCCCATAAAAAAAGAGGTGGCATGCCATGATGAACTACACCATGTGCAGGCCCACTATGGAACTTTTGGAGCCAGAAAGACCACTGGCAGATTGTCAGTGACTTAGTAAAGGTACGTGGTGTGGAGCTACACAAAGTGGTTGACATCAATAAACGCTGGTAAAGTGAGAAGCAGAGGGCAATGGCCAAACACCTATGGGCATAGTTGGACTGCCTGGAGGCAGGCTTAGGCGACATGAAACCCTGAAGCCATGTGCTGCATAATACAACCATAAGCACACATGGGAGTCAACAGGATTAATTCATCTGCTAGACGAGGTAAATTAATCACTTAACAGATGACAAATGTTACAGATATTGATTTTGATTTTGGTTATTTCTTATGCGCACCAGACAGAATAAACTGCATTTGGGCGCAGATGTTAACTATAATTCAACCTTTGACTGTGAAATGCTGTTCTCGCCCCTACCTCTTAGATTCACTTAAATAGAAAGGTTTTAAGTTCCTTTCTAAAACCTTCTAACGATGGGCATGATCGTATGGCAGTTGGTTGCTGGTTCCATAAATTAGGGCCAAACACAGAGAACCTCCTGTCCCCCTTCGAAATCAGTTTAGCCCGAGGAATGTCCATCAGAAGTTTGTCTCCAGATACATGTGTTGCCCACTATACAGGTGTGATGGCTGCAGTCTCTATATCTGTAAATCTCTATATATCCTGATATACATATGCAAACATAATGAAACAAACATTAGAATTGCAACATGAGGACCCTGTAGTATCGCACGTCGCTCGACCCTTTAGCCACAGCAGTAGGTGACAATGATCTGGGACAAGGCGGCGTCCATGAGTTCTTGAGACCAGCGATATCCCCGGGCCACACCACCCACCCGGAAAGCTCAGACCCTGGAAATTATGACTCTTAGAATGCACCTCTTGATTGGGACGAAAACCTGGACCCGATGTGGAAATGTCGCCTCTAAGAGCCCCCCTCCCTTACCCAGACAAGCAGAATGTTCTCAACAGCCTAGGAAGAGAATGGTTACAGCCGCCACAATTCCCCTGTACTCCTGATGGCAACCCCGGAACATACCAGAAGGATACATTTGCTGCCTTTGTCTCAGCAAGACCAAACTATGGCACAGCAATATCGTAAAACCCCAACCTAAGTCCTCCATGGGCCATCCATGCCCCTCACGCAGTTAATAATCAGAGGAGCAGAAGGAAGTGCATCCTCTCCCTATAGTTCAACCAATGAGGAAATATCCCAAACTAGCCACAGGCAACAGATAATAGGGTTTTCAGCCTCAACACCTCCACAGGGGGAAGCTGCAGCACTCACCTGGAGTTCACAGGAGTCAGCTACTGTTAAGCACCAAACAAAGGCAGCTTCTAGAAGCAGAGTTGGAGAGAGAACAGTAGCTGCCATCCATCTAGAGGAGAACACATTCTGGTCTGCAATCCAAAATGGTGGCAGCCCTTTTTGAAAACTTCTTCTAGTGGGGCAGGTCTACAAAGTCCCCCTTACACTGAGAATGCTCAGATGCATCATGTGACTGCTCCAGTGAATCATTGTGAAGCAATTCAAGCAAAGCCCTATCTAAATGCCAATTGCCAGCAGAAAAGTGGAATGGAGTTTTGGCAAAAGAGTAATGGAGGCAGAGCCATAAATAGGGCAGGGCCTGAGTGGGCAAGGACAACCCAAAATCTGTTAATGTCCACTATTAACGCTGATGACCCCCAAGGGAGGGGGTGATCTGATTTGGGTTGTAATGTTGCCACAAAGGCCATCAGATGACTATGATCGTAAAAGGTGAGAAACCCCAAAATGGGAGGAGTCTATGAATAGTATTATATACTGAAAGTATTATCTGACATATACTATGCCCGAGAGTTTGTTATTTTTCTTTTGATTATTGTGGACAAGGGATAGGGAAATCTCACCTGTTGACAGAGGGCTTCTGGAACAGACATGAGATGTAGGACTACAGAGGCAGTGCTTTTTTGGAGACTCGAGAGTGCAGGGTGAAGGCCATCTGTACCTCCATCTTGGATTCTACTAGCCTAAACAAGTTTTGGCAATGGACCATTATTCTTGACCGGATGTGCGTCAGCGGGAGTCGGCCCCACACCCTTCAGCTGAGGAAAACACACTGGATATCATCAGAATGGAGCGACTGGGCAGGGAGCTGAGAAGCATGCAGTAAACTGGAGAACGCATGGGAATTGAAGATGGGTGCGCATTAGAAATAAATAAACAAACAAACAAACAAACAAACTGCAACTGTACACGTGTCCCATTGTCTTACTCAGGGTGGCGGGATGACCCAAACAGAACTGATGTTTATTGTAAACGACCAAGACCATGAGGGGATATAAGGGAAGGCAAACTGTAGGAGTGTTTTGATTATTATTTTGGGTGGTGGGTTGTTAGGGTGTTTTCTGTTTCGTGTTTTCAGGCAATAAAGGTAGTCTTGCTTTGTCCATTTCCAATACGACTCCTGAGTCCTTTTGTCTGATTTTACATTCATAGATGGTGTCCGCTACTCAGATCTGTCATGCAATGCTGCAGCACGCCGGAACCCTGAGGGCCTCTATCTGGACACCCCCATGAGCGTTCAATGCGAAGAAATGGTAGGAGATCTACTTGAAAATCTCCATAGGTTGCTTCCAGAGCAGGAGATTGGGGCTGGTGAGAGTACAGGTGAAGCAACGCGGGGAACCGAGTGTCCCGCTTAGGAAAGGAATGGAATAGGAATGGACAACGCGGGATGGGATGTATTTAGGGGATATGCTGAAATGGGATGGAGATTCTGGGTGGGGTCCATCAGTAAACAGAGACAGGTGGGCAAGTGCATGGTGAGAACCCTTATCCATTGAAACACATTGGGCCTCATTCCGACTATTGCGGAATGGGTTAATGGGCGCCGCTAATGGTGGCAGCGCCCGTTAACCCATTCCGCAATATTACGAGGTGCCCTCACGGGACCCGGTAAGGACGCCTGGTAAAATCAGGCGTCATTCCCGGGTCCCGCGAGGGGACCAGGGAGCTAACAACGGCCCGGTCGGGATCGGCCCGTTGTTAGCTCCCTGGTCCCATTCCCATTGAGCCCTATGGGGGCTCAAATGGGAATGGGGAAGGTCCGGGCCCGGGTTCCCTGTAGGAGGAATTACTGTGCCCTCCAAACTCAGAATGGCCCGGTAATTCCCCATTCAGGTTACCCGGACCCGGTTTTGGTGGCAGCCATGCCCTTATCAAGGGCATGGCTACCGCCAAAGCCGTAAGGAGGCCCATTGTGTACAGGCACATTATAGAAACCCAATAAATATATTTATAAAATCCCTATCAGTGCTATTCCGGTTATTGATCGATTTTCCCTCTCTGAACCACAAAGGAATGGAGTCAAAGAATGAGTGGAGCATGGGTGCCTGGTTAGCGGGGCAAATGAGGAGTGAAAGCATGTTTAAATAGGGAAAATAAAATGGGCAAACAGCAGTTGAAAGAGGCAGAGGAACCCCCAAGGGGGTCACCCGCCCACTATATGTTTAGACAGTTTAACAGTTCGTCTTGTGATTCTTTGGATTCAAGGCATTATTTGATTGAACGAAATAGACAAACTAAATTCCCAATTTAGGGAATGTAAAATTTAGATTAACTGTGATTCAAGGCATTATTTGATGGAACAAAATAGACAAACTAAATTCCCAATTTAGGGAATGTAAAATTTAGATTAACTGGGAGCCCTGAGACGGGCGCTGGAAAAGAAATGTACGTAAATATCAGAAGCACAATGACGAGTGTTCGCCATGTGGGTGGAAGAGGCCACAGCTAAAAGTGATGACGGGAAAGTTAGGAGAATAAGAGAGAGTAATGATAGATTGAGGAGCCAAATACACATTTTGAGTGGTAGGAGAGCACTATGGGGGATCCAAATGTGCCTGTAGATATTAGAGAAGGAGGGGCCGTTGGATACACACAAGCTAGAGGAGGATAAAGAAGATCAGGAAAGTGAGACCACCAGAGGATATACTTGATTTTTTCACCAGCATGAGAAGACCCCAGGCACAGGAGGGGCCAGTTGTAGAAGAGAGGTCCCTGTTGGTGCCGGCAGCCCCAGAGACACGGGTCTGAGCACAGTAGGGTCCACAGGTGTGTAAATGCTCATGCGACCACCACTCGCTTATGACCCCTCAGTAATAAGGAGAGGTACGATATATGGAAGGGATTCACACACATTTGAAGCTCCACTCAGACCAACTGGTCATGAGGATGGAGAGCAACAGCAGGCACTGTTTACAGTCCATGTACCATGGACACCGGGCACCTTAGGATATTAGCTAAAGAATTCCCCAATATAAGGAAGCAACCACAATGGTTTGTGGAGGAATTACAGACAATCATGCAGTGTTATAACCCATTGTTGGCAGACATGAATCAACATATGAGACTTGTGATGCCACCAGAGGTAAGGCAATAATTAACGGAACATGTGGCTTGACCAGTTGTCGATCCAGGCACAGGGGACACCCTGGTTCAGGCAAGGGATAGGATAGTGATGATGGCCACTGATGTATGCCCTAGAAAAACTGATTGGGCAAAAATATCGAATTGTAAACAAAATAAGGACGACTATTTAGATAGACTGAAGGTGGTATGTGTGTATTACCAAGTCGGAAGACAGGTGCAGGAAGCTATAGCAAACTCATTTGTTGCCTGGTGTAAGGAACTCATTGTGACAACAGTAAAGATGGACACAAGCACAAGTGATCACAGCTCAAGGGTGGTTATTGAACAATAAATGCAGGGTGGAATAATGCCTAACCTAAACCTAAATCTACGATGGGAGCAAGCGTCGAACATCAAATGAAAAGTAAGGCAGGCCTTGTGGCATCGTGTCAAAATAAAAGGCCTATACTAACACAACCTATTACCAGTTATTTATGCCAAATACAACAAAGTGTGGGATAGGGGTTTCAATAAAGAAAGAAGTGTTCTCAAATCATATGTCAAGATGTGATTACCATGGTCTCCCTTCCCCACGTTTTTAGCACGGGACAAAGTAGGTCTCCCGAGCACAGCACACCCACAAGCTTTCCTCCCAGCACGAGCCGACAGTTCTGCCCCAGCTATCGGGTTCTCCGAGGGGCCAAAAGTATTTTTCCAATAAATGGTCTCTTGCCCCCGAGAGCCTGACAGTTCCAACAAACAAAAACACAGTTCTGTTCTACGAACACTTTGGGTTATGGCTTCACCCCTGGATCCCCTTCTTCTGGGCGCTGACCCGTCACAGTCTTTGACTACTTCTACAACTGCTTTTGGGTGAAGGCTTCACCCCCAATTAACAATCGGGATTCACTCCTCTTACTTTCTCGCAGAGCAGGATTCACTTCCCTTGCTTTCTCTCAGTGTGGGATTCACTTCCCTTGCTTTTCACCAGTTTGCAGATCAAAGTCTTTCGATTGCATGGGAATTTTGCTTAACCTCCTGTATGACCACTTTGACCTGTTTTGGCGTCTCTCCTACGGCGTTCTGGTATCTGTAGTTTCAATCAAGATTGGGTTGACCAGAGTCTCTCAAATTAGCACCCACTTGGTGCTGGTTTCCTCTGCAGCTGGTCTTCCCTTGCACAATCTCACAGTTCTATGAACTTCCTTCAAATTACCCCTTTGGGACTTTCATTCAACACATCCCGGTTCTTATTGGTTTTCCCCTCGACTCACTGGCTGTGATGACCGCTTGGCTTTTCTCTTCATGGGAGTAAAGGCCGGTCTCACAGTCGCAGGAGCTTCCCTTGCTCCTGCTTATCGGCGTAGTCTTGCCTTGTGTACCATTGACATCTGGTGCAAGACACTTGTGCTATTGTTCACTGTCCTATGTCCTCTTCCACAAAGGTTCTGCGGGTCTGGGAAGAAAAGGGCAAGGTCACTTCTCTCCTCACCACCCTCTCTATTCTCGCCACCTTTCTCCTTCTCTTGAACTGCCGTGCCTGGTTAGCTGTGCCATAGTGCTGTCTGCCATGCTCGTACTGTGCTCTCTCACTCCATCTTTTATCCCTGTGGGGAAGGGAAAGGGCTGTCAGGTGTGTGTGATTCTGATCAAATATCTGACTCTGCCTGACCCTTATATTGGGACATGTCAGGTAAACGCCTCCGGTGTTAGTCCATTCTCTGGCGTGTCTTATGAAAGGCTTTGTGGTGGGAAAGGGGGGGGTAGTGAATCTGAATGTCCTATGTGGTCGGATGAGGAAAAGGTGTTGAAAGAAGGGGGAAACTGCATCTCACCCATCGGTATCCCACTCCCCGAGGATCCCCCATTCAGGTGATCCTCCCTCATTGGTCCACCCCCAGGGACTGGACCCAATAGCGATGGCTGTGTCGTGGCCACCTGGATGATAGATCCCCAGGGACTAGACAGGGAGACACCTTCAGGTTTCTCACACTAGTTACACCTGAAGGTACAGATGCAGCTTAAGAAAGTTTGAGTAGAATGCAGACCAAGCTATTAGCGCAGCTCGTTGCGGTGGCAAATCTTTTTATTGCTTGCCAAGATCAGAGGAAGGAGACGTTTGATAACAAACCTATGACCTTACAGATGCAAAGTTTAAAAGGACAGGTACAGGGACAGAAGCAGGGTACAGGACACATTCATGGGAATCAGGCCCAGACGGGGGGCCAGCCAAGAGGCAGAGGAAGATGGGGTCAGATGGGTCAACAGATGTATCAGAATCAACACAGGGGGTATGGGGTACAGCAGCAGCAACTTAGACAGTGGGGACAGTTTGACCAACAACAGGCATGGGGAGGCCAGGGTCAGCAGGTGCAGGGAAATTGGAATAATCAGACGGCTCCCAGAGCTATGGCACTGGGTCCACTTATTTGTAACTATTGTAAACAGGAGGGCTGCTGGAAAAATGAGTGCCAATACAGATCGCAGGGCAAATGTCCAAACAATGCACAAATGCCACCACAGTGAGGACAGGTCCAAAGACTGACTGCCCCAGTTTCCAATCCCAAATTCTAATCCATTAATATCTGGAGACAAGCAAGTATAAGGGTGAGATATGACTAGATATTGACAACCAGAAGAGGGGAGACTCTGGGAGCACTAATAGTCCTGGTTGACGAGAAGGGTCTGTATGTGCAGTGCCAGGTTCAGTGAATACCTGTACCCTGTCTGGTAGATACGGGGCAAATTGATCCACTTTACAAATTTATAATTTTTCACATATCCCCAAATAAGAGGAGATCGTAAGAGTAGTTTCAATATCGAATACTAATGTCATGCACCAGGTGATGGAACCACTCTCCATCACATTCCGTCCCATTACTAATCAGCAGGCATTTCTTTTAAGTCCCACTTAACCCGTGAATTTGTTGGGAAGAGATCTACTGTGCAAGATGAGACACACTATTTATCCTACTTCAGATGGGGTGTTTCTTAGTGTGCCCACAGATAATGCGGTGACAATAATGGCCTCACAAAGGGAAGACACAGAAGGAGGTGTAACAGAGAAGCAATGATCGGAGGACATACAGGAATTCATTGATGCAATACCAGGGTGTTTGTGGGCCACTCATGATAATGATATAAACACACTCCGGAATCAGTAAGGATAAAAGGGTGTCCCGTTAAAGGTTTGAGTACAAAACGTTCGAATGCAATAGGATCGAGTCGATAGGACCGAAAACAAAAGGATACATTTTTTTTTTATTCTATATTTTGTTTTGGGGATTCCGTATAGGTAAAAAAAGTGTTTTTTACCACAAAAATGGGGGTTGGGGTGGGGACCCCCCCCCATAAAAAAATATGAAACATTTTTTTTTTTTTATACCTTTTGTTTTCGGTCCTTTTGATTCCACCCTATTGTATTTCAAACCTTTTGATTCAAACCTTTAACCTATAACCGGATAAAAGTAGATAATTTAAGAGGTTCCCCCGTACACCCCAGTACCCCTTAAAACCTGAAGGAGAAGAAGGAATCACCCCCGTGACTGAATCATTTTGGAGTCAAGGAATCATTGTTCCAACTTGCAGCATGTGCAATACCTCTTTTTTCCTGTGAAGAAGCCCTGGAAGGGGGTATATTGTTTTGCACAGAACCTATGTTCTATTAATGCTGTTGTGATACCTTCCTTTCCTGTGGTACCAAATCCAGCAACCATAAGGTTGTGTATTCTACAAGAAGCAACACATTTCACGATGGTTAACCTATGTTCAGATTTCTTCTTAGTCCCCATACACAAGGATAGACAATATTTATTAGCATTTTCACATAGGGGGCTCAAATACACATGGACCCGGTTACCCCAGGGATATACAGTGTCACCAACCCTCTTTTCACACCAGTTAAGGAAAGATTTAGATTATATGAAATTGCCAGCAAAGTCAGTATCCATCCAATATGTTGATGATTTGTAAATAGCCTCTTCCTTGTACAAAGTATGCGAAGAAGATACTAAAGTATTGCTAACAGCGTTGGCAGAGAAAGGACATAAGGCTTTGAAAATAAAGCTACAGCTATATGCTCTTAGAGTGCTACATTTGGCACTTGATATTTTGAAGTGATGTCAGATGATATCCACTTACCGGAAAGAGGCAGTTTATAAAAGCCAAGGCTGCAGAGTATAAAGCAGATGTAAGTTTTCCTCTGGGCAATAGGTTACTGCTGGCAACAGATCTCAAGATTTGCTGAGATAGCTAAACCACTACAAGATGATACCCAACTGAACACTATTGAATCATTGCAGTGGCCCCAGAGACATTTTCAAGAATCAAATGATTACTAGCTGAAGCCCCCGCTTTGGGATTACCAGATTTTAAAAGGAATTTACCCTGCATTGTCATGAGAGGAAGGAATTTGCTCTAGCTGTCCTTACCCAGAAACATGGGATGTATCAGAGACCTGTAGCATACTGCAGTAAGGATATTGGGCCCAGTTGCCGCAGGTATGCCGCCTTGCCTCTGATCAGTAAAGGATGCAGCCCTGGTGGCAGAACAAAGTGAACATTTTGAATTAGGATCACCATTAGAGGTGGCTGTCCCACATTCAGTGGTATCAATATTATTGAAAAACAAAATGAGGCACATGTCGGTATCGTGAGCAAGGAAATGTGAGATGCTTTTATTAAATTCTTCCACTATCACTGTGACTTGATGTTTGGTCTTAAACTCAGCATCATTTTTACCAACTCCATTAGAGGGAGAGCCACATGATTCCACCCCACATGAAGCGATGTCTGGCAATGCCTCGTGCAGACTTCACTCATGTACCACTGCCAGGCCCAAATCTCAAGTACTTTGTGGATGGGTCATGTTTCAGAAATCAGAATGGCCAAGTGGTCTCGTGTTATGCAGTATGTGCACCTGGAGAAGTAGTGGAGGGTGGAAAATTGCCACAAGTAACATTAGCTCACATGGCCAAATTAGTGGTCCTATGAGAGCCTGCTGAGCAGCAGCGTAGCAATCCATTAATATTTACACTTGTACAAGATAAACCTTTGCCATACACCACACATTTCATCAGCCCTGGAAACAGTGAGGATTCATGACTTCTACTAGTACACACATTAAAAACTGTCAGCATGTGTTAGCATTGTTAGATGTCGTAATGTTGCCTGAACAAAGTGCTATCATCAAATGTGCTGCCCATCAGGAACTAGATGATCCTATTAGTTGTGGAAACTATTTTGCTGGTCAAACTGCCAAATTGGCTGCCACCTTAGAGGGCAATGATGTGTACATTTTCCCAGTGGAAGCCACACACCCTCCACTGTATGGCCCATTTGTGGCACTACAAATTGATTTTCTCCAACTGTCAAAGTTTAAACAGTTGCAATACCTGCTAGTAATAATGGATGTTTTCTCAGGATGGGTGGAGGTGCACCCTTTTAGAAAGGCAGATGCAGTGACTGTCGCAAAATCTTTTGATTCAGTAATTATTGCCCAGATTTAGGATATTGGTATGTATTAACAGTGATCAGGGAACTCATTTTGTTAATAACATTATCAAAACACTGTTGTCCATTCTGAAGGTCCAGCATAATTTGCATTGCCCTCACCATTGCCAATCATCCAGGGAAGTCGGGAGATGAAATGGAGTCTTGAAGAATAAATTGGCCAAACTATGCCAAGAAACAACACAAAATTGAAAATACTGATCCAATGTGCTTAGCAACACAAGTTATTATTTATTCATTTCCCCCACAGCAATCTCTTGCGCGAGTTGTACAGGAGCAGCCAACACGTGTTTTGACAACTTGTCTTCATCAAGGCTGCCAAATGATCCAAATTATTGCATCATGAGATCACGAATCAGTCAAATCATATCAGATGAGACATGTTTCAGTAAACAATCGCAAACATTGTTGTTAAATAAAATGAAAATAAAAAGCAAAATCATGGCATTTGTAATACATTAATTTCGCATACAAGGTTGGAGTCGGGTATGTAGGTGAAGAAACAGATGAAGCATGGAAAAAAATATATAAGAAGTTAACCAATTATTAAGAGAAATGCCCAATTGGAGTCCTTTCACCAAAAGACCTGTTGTTTGTGTCAACCAATTATGGCTTTCAATTCAATATAGTAGTGCATTATTGATAATAATTATAATGAGTACAGTCCTTGTGAAAGATCCCAGATGCTAATATAACGTGCAAGGGTTTGATTTCACCAACGTTGGTGTCATATTCACATAAATAAAATACTGTCTGCCCCCCGCTTGTGGTAACATGCAGGTGACACCCTTATGACTGCGTGAAAATATGTGCTTGCAAATCAAGACCAAGGTGGTAAAGAATCCTAAGTGAAAAAGTGGTTAGTTCCAGGTAGTAAGAAAGTACACTGCTATAATAAGAGCTGGGGAAATTGTTACAGAGATCGGATGATTAATGTATGTATTGTAGAAGTGTCAAAATAAAAAAAGTTTGGTTCACCTGCACAACAAAAATAGCAGGATTGCACCATAGTGAGATTAGGCTTAGAATAGAATTCCCTGTCCAAACGAAAAACAGGGATAGTATAAGGGGATCAGCTAGGTTAATTGCGCAATAGGCACAGAGGGGGGTCTGTTAACACTGATGACCACCAAGGAAGGGGGATCTCATTTGGGTTGTAAAGTCGCCATAAGGACTATCAGATTACTATAATCACAAAGGTTGAGGAACCCTGCAATTGGGAGGAGTCTGTGAATACTATTATATACCGGAAGTATTATCTCACATATACTATGCCCAAGAGTTTGTTATTTTCCTTTTTATTATGACGGACAATGGATAGGGAAATCACCAACTGTTGACGGACAATGGATAGGGAAATCACCAACTGTTGACTATAGGTAACACTTGCACTGAGGTCTTCTGAAATGGACGTGTGCACTAGCACTGCCGAGGCAGCACTCATGGAGGCTCTCTAGTGCATTGGGTCAAGGCCACCTGCACCCCATCTTGGATTGTACTAGCCTAAACATGTTTTGACAATGGACCATTATTCTTGACCGAACGTGTGTCGGGGGTGTTGGCCCAAAACCTGAGGAAGATGACACTGAATATCATCAGAATGGAGAGACTGGGCAGGGAGCTGAGAAGCACACGGTAATGGGAGAACAAACGGGAACTGAAGACAGACTACAACTGTACATAGTGTGTCCCATTGTATTACCTGTGGGGGGCTGACCCAAACAGATGTGATGTTCATTATAAAGGGCCAAGACCATGATAGGGAAGGAGAACTGGAGGCCGGTTGGGATTATTAGTTTGGGCGGTGGGCAGTTAGGGTGTTATCTCTTTATTATAGTTGCAAGCAGGCAATACACATAGTCTTGCTTAATCCATTTTCAATATAACTCCTGAGTCAATTTGTCTAATTTTACATTCATACCATTCAACGGCACTGTGTGGGCATTTACACATGTTAATGTCACTGAGATGGGCCCAGCTGCATTAGCTTCAGGCCCCTCTTGTTAGACACTCCTGGCTACGCCTCTGGCGGGAGGAGGCTGTGGCCAGAGCAGAAAGAGCTGCAACAGGAGTAATGAGGCTGGAGAAAGGTTGTTATGGAGCAAGAGAGGAGGCGAGAGGTCACAGAACATAAGGTATTGGTGAAGAGTAAGAATGTGATCTGGAGGAGCGAGGTTAGAGAGATGGAGAGAGAGCCCACAGGTTGGAGAGAAAGAGGGAGATACCCAAGAGGCTGGGGAGAGAGAGAGACCAGGAGGTTGGGAAGATAAAGACCCATGAGGCTGGGAATGAAGAAGACCCAGAGGTTTGGGATAGAGATAAAGAGGAGGCCTGAGAAAGGATAAAGAGAGGCAGAGGAATGAGTGAAGGAGAAGGTTGGAATAAGGTTAAGGAGGAAGCTAAGAGTAAATGATTGATCTGTAAGAGAACTAAAAGAAAAGAAAGAGCAGGAATCACACGCTGCGCCAAGGGAGTGTGACTGATGTGTGGGTGGGGGTAAAAGCATGTGGCAGAGCATCAGGGAGGTCATGAGAAGAAAGAAAAAGGAAAGTTGATGAAAGGAAGAAGTGTTCCCCATAGGCAAGAGACCATGGTGACTCACAGAGAAAAAGACAACAGCAGGTTGTTGGGGACTAGATCCAGAACACTAAGACAGCGGGGTGGCGAGGAGAAACAGATCCATCTTATAGAGTAGCTCTGGTAGCCAGCTTCCTGGGGTAAGATGCTGTTACACCACCTGCTGCTCCTATTGTCAAGGTCTACCATAAAAGCACACGTAGGGCCCAATAAGTGAGAGTGAGAAGCAGAGGAGGAGGCCAGAGAGCCAAGAAGAAACAGTGGAGAGTAAACAAAAGAGAAGGAAGAAAACTCCCAGAAGGGATCCCTGAACTGAGGATTATAACCCCAGACAGTTCTGTTGAAGCCCAGATACATTCGTTTGACCCCAGAAAAATGTACTTTAAGCCACAGAGAATTTTGGTTGAAACTATTATTCTGTGCAGTTAAAGGGAGGGCACTTGCAACCCTCCAAACATCTTGCCATGTTCATTAAAGCGTTTGGAAAAGTATTTGGAGTGCAGTGTCATAGGTAGTGTTTGTTACACACCATAATGTGCAACATACCAGGGATTGGGCTGGGAGACTTTCTGTGTGCTATGGATAGGGGTGGGCTTTGCACATTTTTGTGCCCGAACTGACTGTTTGCATCTGCATGAACGTAGATAAAATACAGGACACCCATGGAAGGCTTTATGCCACATGCAATAGGGATGTAATGCACTCCTTAACGCCACAATGCAGATTGAAAAGTCTTTTCCTGTCTTCTGCTGGATCATCTTGAGTCCTGGGCCACTAGCCAGAATCTGATATCTAAATGTCAAATGGGATTTAGAAAGGGGATGAGCACACAACTGAATGGTATGTTACTGAAACGCATTCGGTTCCAGTCCTGATCAAAAGGGAGTAACCCAGTGTATTTCGTCTCAGTTGACCTTGCAGTTCCTTTTGACATGGTGGACCGGGTGCTGCTGTGGCATAAGCTACAGAAATGGGTATTCCTGTGGGTCTGATTGATAGTTGCTCTCCATGGCCACTCCACTATACAAGTTAGCCTATACCAACAAGGCACTCTTTTGCACCCAATAAGAACTCATAGAAGCGTGAGACAGGGTTGCGTTTTAGCTCCCTGCCTGTGTAAACTGTTCATGGCAGACCTAGAACACTATCTGCGGTCTGAGTCTTTAGAAACTCCAAAGGTATTTGTCTTAAGACCTTTATGGACGGGTTAGGCAGACGACTATCTAATCTTTGATGTGTTAAATGGTTTTTCTGCCTTTGTCACTGCTAACTCATTATCCATCAATTCAGCTAAAACAAAGGTAATGCATCTATCGAATTCTCGGAAACGAGTTTCAGTTAAGTGGTATGTCAAAGCAGAGGCAGTGGAAAGGATTAACTCTTTTCTTTATCGTGGTTTTATGATAAACTCCAGACCCTCTTTAACTTCTATTCGATCATGGCTGCATACTTTGTCCAGTAGGTTAGCGAACCAACCGCAAAGGGAGAATACAAAATTTGGCAAGTTTTCTCTAGTGCCTTGTCTGTGATTTTTTTAGGGCAAGATTGTCCCAAAATTATTATACAGGATTGAAATGTATGATCTAGCAGTGACAGATTACATGCCCTATTTAGAAGCCTTGATCTGGAGAAGAGTCCTTAATCTTCCAGCATCTATTCCGCTTTCAACTATCCAATATGGGCTGGTAGTATATCCCTGAAAGACAGAGCCTTCTGGAGTTACCTGTCTTTTTATGGGAAGATGGCAGAACCAACAGCAAATTCTCTGATGTCGGACTTTAGAGAAGCATGTGAACGTGGTGGACTTCAAGCTTTATCTGAAATAAAGGAACTGGCTTCAATGTTACTGGCAGTGGTGGGGTGCTCTGCCACTGATTTAACAGGTAGCCCAGACAAAGTTAAGAAGGCTTTGTATTTGGAAGACTGGGCTAATATGGTGATAGAGTTCCATGCATATCCCTCTCTAATTGACCTCAAAGGAGATCATAAAAAACATTGACTCCATATTTGTCGCTTTACTCCAGCAGACTAGTTCGCTCCAGTTTCCTAAGATTCTGCCTGAACTTGACCAGGACAAAAGAAATATTGCTTCGATTTGGCTTGGTTCAGGAAGAGGCTGTGCTCTGTAGATTTTGTAAAGCTGTGAAACAGAGAGAAACAGCTAAGCATTTGCTGTTAATGTGTGAAGCCCTGAGTCAGTTAAGAGAAAGAGTGTTTTATATGTTTTTACAATATCATTTTATATCAATGGATCAAATGTGGAATTACTGTTTATCAAGATCAACCACACATGTTGTGAATCTGGTTGCTTCATTTTTTGAATCAATTACGAATATGATTTTCAATAATGAGTAGGTAACATATTTCAAGCTGCGTTCTGGATAGTAAATGTATGATTTTTTCACTTAGTGTTATTTTTTCCTTTTTTTCTCCTTTGTCTGAACAATACTGATTGCTTAAGTATATCTGTAAAGTGTTAAAGGTTTAATTGATTTTTAACCAATAAAACAAAAAACAATAACAAAAAATGAACGCCCCGAACATGCAGACAATGCCATCGTTCACAGAGTGGGTGCATGCGTATTTTGCATCCAGATCTTACATATATCATGTGTGTTATCTGTAGCTTTACAAGCCAAAATGGGAGGGTCCTAACAGTGGTACACAATGATCACCTGTGCAGGGCTGGCACTGGAGGCCCAGAACATCATTACGTCCACCACTGGTGCAGAGAGAAAATCAACAGAAGGTGGAAATTACAGGACCCCAAGCAGGGTAACTAGCAGCCTGCCCCAAGCAGGGTAACTAGCAGCCTGGCCTCATGCTGAACAACCCTAGTTGCCAGACTGCATCAAAGAGGTCACCTATTATTCTGACCAACTAAAAGAAAAATGAATCAGAATTTAAAAAAGTTTAATCAAGTGTACGGAGGAAGTTGCCATTTTATTAAAATAGAGGGAGGACAGCATCAAGTTGATCTAGCCCCCTCAGTACCTCAAGTACTTGATGTCTCCTAAGACGCCAAAAATAGTCCTACACATAGTAGAAAACAGGGTCAGAGTGGGACAATCTATAGGCCTGTGCACCAAAAGAAAATGGTCACTTATTTTTAAATGTTCATTTGTGACGTTTTCATGACACACTGTTTGAGTAGTTTTTAGGGCACTTTAAAAGCACATTGGGCCAGTAACATTGACTACGACTATTCAGCATCATGTGCTATGGTTTGGGAGTGGCCCACCTTAGTTGAACAAACTGGCCCACTCTGACTTCTAGGGCTGGCCATTCGTGCATTGTGTTATTGTCAATGGGGCCAGTCCGAGCCTAAAGTAAGAATGAAAAGGCCAAGCAACAGTGGTTCCTTATTTATTTATTTATTTTATTATTTATTTTGATTGGCTGAAAGATATCAACCTTACAAAATTTATCGAACTTACAAAATTATTCACAATAATGATTATACACAAAAGTGTCAACTCTACACACATCATATAAAAGATTTTTAAAAGTTCATCGATACATTTCATATTACACCACCAAAGACAATTACACAATGAATTAATAAATAGCTCACAGTATACAAGGAGGAATAACTGCATTAACAAATTGAACAAGCGCAATTTGAATAGATGATTTGGCATTAGACACAAGATAGCCCCAAATTTCATCACTAGATCGAGGAACTACAGAAGGCCTAAATGTTTTAAACAATTGTTTACGAATTACCCTTAGGGCTTGACAGTCAACAACCAGATGCCATATTGTTTCAATTTGATCAAGGTCTTTACAATATCGACAGTATATATCGTCTTTAAAAATGCTGCCTCTTCTACCTAAAATCTGTCTGGTGGCACACAGTTTCAATCGAATCCGTAGCAATTGAGATCTAATGTGACTGGAGGGACACTTCACTAAGTATGGTTCCATAGTGCGTATTTTTTTATCTGGTCGCACAAAGGAGTCACTGGCCACATAACCTAAACATTGCCAGCGGGAATGTATAGAAATGCAGGGCAATCATACACTTAGCAGTTAAGGGGTTAAAGTGCACACAAACAGAATCTCCTCAATTCCCAGTCTGAACTCATGGTTCATGTTGGACAGGCCCAGACAGATGCTGACGGAAAATTCCCATCCAAAGGACGTCACCGCTGGACACACATATTGTATCTTGATCTGCAGTCAATCGGCATATCATCACCGAATATCGTGATGCAAAATAAGCCACGTGGATATTCATGCCAAATAGGAATAAACATTGTTTCAGAAACGGTATTTATTTCAGCAATATTATCGTTGGATACCGCGCAAAGAAACTGTAATGGTAGCAATAACACATTTCTTTCTTACTGTATCGTGATGGGATTCCCATAATTCACATGCCCCCGTGCAGAAAATCAGTACCATGTTTCTGTCAGTGTTTTTTCATGACGTTCTGTTAGTGCACTCTTCTCGTGCCTACAGTACACTCATTTTAGTGGCTGAAAACCTCCTAAATGGATGTGTCCAAGTGAAACCCTTCAGCTAACAGGCCACTGTGTTGTCGCACTTGATAATGACGTGCCATAATTCCTCACCTGTCAAGTCACGCGCTGTGGTTGCCCGCGCAGAATGCCTCCTCTCTCCCCACATTCCTCAGGCAGCCTATGGCAGCGCAGTGGCTTGTGGGATGCCCACCACTCAGAATTCCAAGTGAAACTCCCATTCATTACGGAAAGCTGAGTTAAAAAAAGCTTGAATTCTGAGAAGTTCTGGTCTTCCGTGTGGTGGCTCGCGGCCTCTGTGATTACGCTGCCAAGTGTGTTACGGTAACCACAAGCATGTGTTAAGAACAGAGATATTCTTTTCCAGAGTTGGAAAAAGGGTTTTAACCGCCTCTAGAAATAGCAGTGGCTTAACTAGGAAAATGGTCATGTGAATTTTATATGAGCCGTGAAAGCCTGACTTATACCCGAAAAAGGTTTGGTGGCCTAAAGGTGAAACTGTAATACAACAGGATCTGGTTTTAACGAGGCTAACTTAACATGCAGTCTAGTTCTGCTCCTGGGTGGTAAAACATCTAACTGCGGGTAACATTGCCAGTCAATCACTGTTTTACAGGACGCTCTGCGGCTCCCAGGGTAGTGCCATGCTGTGTCCTGAATACTCATAGCACTCACACTGGAATGGTGAGTGCATGCCACCCTCACCATGAAGCAGACCTTCCAAAGTGCTTCCTAATTATGTGTACGCGTGTATTCCTTTGCGAGATTGAAGAGGGAAAATTCGAACAGATCCTCAGTCCCGGAGGACCCCTTAACCGGAAGAAGCACCAGCAACAACATGGCCACCTATCCTATGAGCTCATGCCAATCCCTACTGCTCCAGCCTTGGACAACTACCGCGAAAGGTACCCTACCGGCTGACCATATGTTCCTGCTACAATGCGAATTCTGCCTGGAGTGGACGAAGAGGCACAGGACAGAGCTGGAGACAACCGTATGGAAAGGTTTGACAAGAGGCATCAACCCAAAACACCATGCCACAAGTCGTTAGAGACATCATGACAACATGGATACATTAGACAGGAGGCACACGTGCAATCCACGCAATTGGGACACCCACGCACCAATCTACACGAAGAACACGTACAGTTCTATGAGATAGAGGACAGTGACATATACTCACAATCAGCACATTTATTATTTTGTCATTAGGCTCGCTATAGCACTGCAGACACAAAAGAAGCAAAGAAGAGCTTGTGTATATGCTTGCAGATGCTTATATGCAATTAACCCTGTGGAAGGTCAGGAGCACCCAAGGGACCTGACCAGCCATAAAACTCCTACTAACCTATGGACACTATGAGAACTCCATAATAGAAGCCATAGCAGGCCTTAGGAAAATACAGTAGGCTGTAATGGTCTCAGAGAAATCTCAAGCCTCATGGTGCTGTGCTAGCAGACCAAGCCCTAGCAAGAGCAACAGGCTGCCAAGGCCACCATGTTGCAATGTGACATTCCACATCCCAAGCCAAGGTGACATTGGCTGCAGCAAAGAATAGTCCCTGCAAAATACACGTTAAGTCAAAGCAATTAAGCTTGAAAGAGTGGTCTCCAACCACGTGACTCGGCTGAGCTGAGAACAGGCCAAGACTCGGAGGCTGAGAACGAGCAATCGCCCCCACGGCCAGACATCGGCTCGCAACATATTCGCTACCTCCAGCCACCTTATACGGTGGGAATGGAACGCTCTCATGCCATTAGTCTTTCACACACTATTGTAATACACAGACACATAGTTGCACCTTGCTGAGACAGAGTAGACATGTAGCGGGAACAGGTGTCTCGCGGGCTGGGAACAGAGTTGGTCCCAGACTTGGGGGCCCACAGCCTGACCAGGACACTGCGGTCGGGGGCAGATGGCGGAGGCTATAAACCAATCACCAGGCTTCCTTACTGTAACATTTTAGAAGAAGCAACTTTCAGGGATGATACAAGTACACCATCTGACACAATAATGTCCAATAACAATTCTCCTCTATAGGTTCCTCTACTGGATCTACGATTCAGGAGCCAATCCTGGGCCCTGATAGGTTTGGGGAGGGAGCCTGCTGAGTGACGAAGGCTATGTTGTTACAAATGTACAAAACTGGCCTGCGATGACCCCTATTTGTTTTACATAATAAGCCACAGTAACGCTTTGATCCATGTGTGGACCTCGACTTCTTGGTACCAGGGAAGGAGTTAGGGCCTTTCATGAGCTGGGAGTCCGCGGACCCTTGGCACGGCTCTACCGTCCCCAGAAACTGCCCTAACAAGATGCTCTAGGGTTAGGAACAAAATTGCATCCCGTGCATTTTGTTCGAAGCGCTGACTATGCTTAAAATACAAAACACCTTAAGGAAGCCATGATATTGTCGCCTGAGAGCAGAAAAAGCCAAATCTGATGCCGGATCTGCAAGATTATAATTAAGTTCCCAGTTTATTTAAGAAATAGGCTCCAAAGGGTATCTTTGAAAGTCTACTTAGTTAGCTGGACAGGATAGTTAGAAATATGTCCAAACAAGGTCAAAATAAGGGCGACACATTCATTTAATGGGGGAAAAATGTCAAGTTGCAATCTACTGACCAGGCATGAAAGTCACCCACCCACTGGCAATTCTCCACATTAACATAGGTCTCCAGTCGTACTTGTCAAGAGTGACCAATTGTGTGTGAAACGTTCTTTTGTGATAGTCGAGTGTCCACTCATGGGAATACTGCTTTAAAGAGCTCTAATAAGAGGTTCATCTATGTATGCATTATATATGGACCGGGTGCCTGCTGGAATACACAGAATGCTTTGTGCCTATCAGGTTAATCAAACGGAGTGGCCTCAGAATCGGGAATCCCGAGGTCGGGGCGAGGTGACAAGCCCAAGTCTAGATAACAAGGAAGCAATACGTGCAGCAGACCATTTTTTTAAGACGCAGCCGGAGTCTAGTACACGAGAGATGGTCAGCGGGAAGGAGTGCAAGCGAGGTGGGTGTTAGGTGATCCTTACATTATAAAACCGAATCCCAAAAACTCGAATTACAAAATTAAGAAGGCACTTTGTTCGCATTTTGTATTTTGAGTTTTAGGGACTTGTTTTTTCCCCCCTCCACTGGTCATGTAATGTATGCGGCGGACACCGCCGCAGCCTATAATATCGAAGTAGGGGAGAGTGGGACAACCCTGCAACCCCGACTCCCCTTGTTAGGTATTATGGGCTTCAATTTTCTATACCAGGTCGAATGCACAGTAAATGTGCATTCAATCCTTTTTTAGTTTCTTCTAATGAGATGTGACTTGAACTGCTAGGGATCTGCCGTCATTTAGGGGGCTCGTGAGAGGCCCCGATTTCGGTTGGATCCTAGGGATTATTAGGTTCATGTTTGGTTAAGTCGCATTTGAGGTATTTTTGGTCTCTATCTTGCTTGTGTGCGGAAGCTGAGGACGAGTGTCTTATGGCTGACCCTTTTCTCCACAGGCAGACATTTGAGAGATCTCAGGCTGGGGGTGATGTGGCCCCATGTTTTGAGACCAGCCACACATTTGATGGCCTTAGTTTGGATCAGCTGTAACTGTTGCTGTAGCTATTTATCCAGGCCTAAGTATGGGACATTACAATAGTCGAAGCAGATCTAAGTAGAGGTGGATCTTGCAGAGCACATGTATTTAGAAAAGAGGATTTATGAAACGGTATCGGTCTGCCATTGCGGAGAAGGTTTGCTATCAACAATGACACACCTCTTCAACTGGCATCGTTCAATTTGTTCAGCACATCTGTGGTTCAGGCGCAACAGCTAAATTAACAATTTTAAGGGAAATGGAACAGCTGGATCAGTCAGTCGTCTGAAAAGTCAGCTCCTTGAAAAATCAGAAAAGGCATCAACTATTTTAGCATTTCTTCAAATAAAAATATTCTAGCAAAAAAGTGAGAGGTGGCTCATTGAAGAAGACAAAGATTCAGGTAGAGGGAAAAGTTAATTATAAAATCAGATATAAACAGAATCCAAATACCCAAAACAGAGAAATCGCTTTGCAGGAGACTCGGAGCTTTCTTTCAATGTGCTACTGTCTGGCCTTTTATTAGGATTGGGAAATGCCTGTCTTGCTGGTGGCTAAGGTTAATGTAGGCAGGCGGGCACTGTGACACCTGCATTAGGCACGTGTTCCAGTAATAGAGAGCCAATGTTTCCTACCCACCCTCCTGGAGGGCATTCATTCTTTCTAAGCAGATGTGCTCGCAGACAGCAAGTCTCTCTTGTGGCTTGCAGAATGACCCAAATGCAATCAAGCCAGCTCATGAGTGCCGAGACTGTGATAACCACTGCTGTAGACTCACTGCCACGACTCAAGCCCTAAGGTACACTCACTGCAAGCACTAATAATGTATCAGAAAAACACAGCGATGCTATCTGTGTTCTTTTGTGATAAGTACTGCAGCACTATGGCAACCTGTATTATGGTTGCACATTTTTTGTGGTGTAAATGTTCTGAGATATGTGATTTATTGTCTGCAGGGAGCGTGGGAAATAAAAGCGGTCTGTAAACCAATGGCGATTGTGTCCATTCTGTAGCCGCCCGGTATGTATAAGCTGCCCAAAAGACAGTGCATTGCTGGCAAGCACACAAACAGCACATGGAAGCTTTTCAAACACGACGCACTGACACCACGCAGCCCCCACATCTCCCACAGCTCGCCACGGTGAAGTCTCCCTAAAGAGAATGTAAACGTGTGGCTCTTATAGGGTGGCTGTCACTTCCTGTTTCGCATTCCCTCTCTCCCACTCTTGTTCCCTGCATTCACCCTTTTACACAGCCAGTCCTTGGCTTGTTACTTCTCACAGTGGGCTTGGCAGTCCCAGATGATACCCTGGGATTTGGAGGGAGCACCTACAAAAGAAAAAGAAAAGGCTTCCTGGCTATGGCCTCCACACTTCAAGGGATTGGCAAACACACCTTGGTGGCATCACACAACCATGCTTCCAGTAACACTAATACGTCCTTCCAAGGTGCTATTAACTGCCATCACTGAAAATGCTCATTGCCTTAAGATGGATTATGTGCCCTCTTTGTAGGTCAGCAATATGTCTGATTCGCTGTCTGGCATTATGCATGTACCCCTACTTATGTGATCACATTCCTTCTGCTTTAACCCCACTGGCTCTTCTCTGTTTGTTAGCTCTGTGTGTCCCTTTCCTAGTCCCTTGTCTCCACACCCCACCTTTCGCCTTTTTTCATTCTTCCTTCAGAGGCTATGGTCTGGTTACTCCAGGCAAATCCAGGACAAGGTCCCGGCACCAACAGACCAATAGAGTGCAGAGTGGCAGAATATAAAAGCTTTCAAACATAACATAACATCCTTAAAAGATGGTTGTATTGAGACTATGTGCTATTCTGACATACATATCCACACTAACAAAAGATGTAACTATTGTTTAGCACCTACAGTGGTGAAACTATGTAAAACTTACTAAGTGTTAAAGCCATAGGTGTACCTAGAGAGTGGCAAAGGGGTCCAATTTCCTCCCCCTAATTACTTTCCCCTGCACCCCCTAATTGGTGCCTTTCCCCCCAAGGCAAACAATTCTTTTCAGGAACCCTAAAGGTGCTCGATTGACCGGCTACGTGCACTCACGTTTTCAATCTCTTTGCTGAGCCGCCCTTTCTGCTGGTCTGACAATCTATGCTAAAAGCAGGCTTCCCACATGCTGGGCCACTATTGTTTTGGAAATGTGGAGCTTGCAATTTAATTGAAGCCAAAAAACAAGGCATTTCCAAAGTGAAACATGCTTCCTAAACTTGAATCTAACAGTTTTCTTTCAACTGTGTTTATACATTTTTTAATTGGACTACCCCTACAAATACATTGGGCCTCATTACGACCCTAGCGGGAGAGTGATAACGGCGCTGGTAGTGCTGCCGGCGCCGTTATCACTCTACCGCCACATTATAAGATCTGCTCGCGGGGCCGCTCTTCACGCCTGGTCAGACCAGACGTTCAGAGTGGCACCCGCTAGCAGAACAGGATGGTAGCAACGGGCCCACTACAAACGGGTCCATTGTAACCATCCTCCCCATTTCCATTGAGCGCTATGGGGGCTCAAATGGGAATGGGGATGTACCGGGTCAATGGGAATTACCGGGCCCGCAAAGGTCGGAATGGCCCGGTTATTCCCATTTTGCGGGACCCAGACCCGATTTTGGGGGTAGCCATGCTGGTAAAAACAGCATGGCTACCTCCAAACTTGTAATGAGGCCCATTGTGATTTGTGTGCACTGAGAGAAACCTACGGGTATTCTCCCATGCAGAACCCAAGGATCCTCTATTCAGATGGCCAGGGGAGGGCCATCTCTTTTGGATCCCATCTCTGGGGGTGGAGGAAGGGCAGAAAAAGAGTCGGGGAGTCCAGGGTTGTTGTTGTAGGAGTGCCCCAGGTGAGACGCGGTATGCCAAAGGGACAGTAGGCGAGGAGGAGAAGACACGGAAGCCTTTGCAGTATATATGGGGACCCTGGTCCCAAATCCAAGTGGGAGATGTAAACATCATAACACAATAAAACCAGACAAGGAGGAGGGCCATATAAGACACATACACAGTTCCCACTTTGACACCTATTTGGCTTCCTGGGCTTAGACCAGAGGGAAACGAAATCACCCCAGGTCTAGTCGGTTGGCCTATAAATACCCTTTTCCATCTTGCCCCTTCTCTCCCTTCCCATTTCTGACTGATACTGGGAAGAAGAAGAGGCAACCGAGAGTAGTGAGGATTACCTGCAAAAAACACCTTGAGAAACAGAAGGAAGAGTGCCACTAGTACCATTAGGTTGTCCCATTAATAGAGTCAGGCAGGGTCAAGCATTTAACACTGACTACTCACACATGACTCCACTTGACTCCCGTTTTACGTATAAAAGGTGTGGTTTTACAAAATCAAGAGAGTGAGCTGTGAATCCTGATCCGAGCCGAGAGGCCAGGGAGCTGCAGAAAGAGACACCTGTAGTATCCGGGGAGAGCAGCATGCTGAGACGCTGGACCAGTGTTTGTGAAGGGCTACAGCATGGCTAGCGAGCCATGTCTCCAGGGAGCCGGAGCGAGGTAGCCTGTGTCCTGCGGGCAGTGTGCGGAAAAGTGCTTGTTCCCTTGGGACGTGTGCCGGTCCCAAGGGGGTCTGAGGGGCAGGTGGTGAGACCGTGACCTCGCTCTCATATGCCTGGAGAGAACGCTCGCCAGCGCCATGCTACCCGGTGAGTTTCGAGTCAGCAAGCGGGAGAAACTCGGGAGCGTGTGGCTAGCAGGCGTGGGAAGGGCGAAAGACAGTTTTTGCAAAGCGGAATGAAGCGAAAAGCAAGAGAGAAACCAGAAAGTGAATGGAAAGTGATAGGAAGTTGCTAATAGAGTGAAAAGAAAGCAAAAGGCTTGAAAGTGCAAATGACCGAAAGTAAAGGAAAGACACAAGTGAGCACCGAACAGCGAAATACGTGTGCAAGAGGCACGATAAAGAAATGGACAGGTGCAAGTGTGCACGATTTAAAGAAGTGAATGTGCAAGAGGCACAGTGGAGAGAAAGTGGTGCCAGGGGCAAAACACGGTGAAAGAAGAGAAAGCCAAAAAAGGTGCATGTGTGCACAGCAAGGTGGAAGATAACAAAGGGGTGAAGGAAGCACCTGAAGATGAAAGGATAGAAGAAAAGCAAGTAGAGGAAATACAGAGAGGGGGCCAAAGATCAGAGTGGGCGTGCTTGGGAGGAGCAAAGAACCTGGTGTTTTCGAAAGTCTCTGATTTTACCCATGAGAAGGTTGTGTGGAAAAGGAACTGGACATAAGTAAAAGGTACATCCTGACAAGTTAAATGTTGTGTTTGGAACTGAAGGGGCCTATGCCTGGGGAAGAGAACCCTAAGAGGTCTAACAAAAAGGAATACTTGTTTGGTGAAACAGAGAGGCATAAGCTTGGGGAAGGGAATCCTGAGAAGCCTGAAGGAAACTCTATTATATTGTTGCCTTGTCGGAA
The DNA here is from genome assembly GCF_040938575.1 of Ambystoma mexicanum. Taxonomy (NCBI): domain Eukaryota; kingdom Metazoa; phylum Chordata; class Amphibia; order Caudata; family Ambystomatidae; genus Ambystoma; species Ambystoma mexicanum. Next base: position 676,505,669 of record NC_090932.1, on the reverse strand, counting down.
ACTTGGGAGGATTGAAGCTTGGGGAAGGGAATCCCCAGGAATCTAAAGAGATTGGAAGTTGTTTGAACAGAGTGCAAGAACTTTTTGGAGAAGAGTTAACGAACAATCTCTTTTTGATTGCGCTGAGCTTTGGTGATACTGACAGCCACACCTGGTGAGAAGACCACCTGAAACCAACCTTGGTATATATATATTTTTTTTTAATCATTTTTCTTTAAAGAGACTTCCTACTACATTTTATCAAAGAGGCAGGGCAAGCATAGGTTTAGACACAGAAGGATTTTGGTTTTGGACTTTCAGACATCGACAGCCCTTAGAAACATCAGTTGAGGGAATCATCCATTTAGAGTTAGGGCCACTTAGGTATTACACAAACCCCAGCATTATAGTAAATAAAGGTTTTGAAACTATAACACTTGAGTTGTGTCTCTCTTGATACCATGTCTGTCTCACAGAACCTACCTTTGAGCTTTTTGGCAGGGTATACTTCTACAGCTGTTATTTGTTTGTCAAACTGCCCAATTGAAAGTAAATGATTCTGCTGTGCTGACAGCAATTATTCTGAAACTGAGCTGTGAGTTAATGGGCGCTAACTTTTCATTTGCACTATGGGGGCAGACATTCCCCTATCCCTGCCCTGAATAGGAGCAAGTAGCCAGCCCAGCCCATCCCCCGGCCAAACAGTGCATTTACACCACCTATATTTATAAGGCACTGCAAAAAGCCATAGGATGTACAGCCAGCTTTAAATGTATAACATCTCAAAAAGTCACTCAACCTGCTGAGCCACCTTGGTAGCTTTCTACGTTAGGTCATGTCACTCACTCTACCTTCCAAGAATTCAGTATCAAATCTGGATCTCTTATTGTGCTCAAAATCACTTTATGTACAACAGTGTACTTCATGTGCATGACTTTGAAGTCAATGGTGTTTCATCTCCAGACTGACACTGTGCAGAGGCATTTGGGATGTACATTCAGAAAGTGGAAACTGTGAACATCTCTATATGGGTCAAGTGAGATTCCTGCTTCCATTGCTAATGGCCAATGGGTGCACTTACTGACTTGCCCCCTGTACTCAGTACCCATGGGCGATATATAATCTGTTAAATAGACTGGGCCCGATCACAAGTTTACAGTAGTAGTAAAACACATAGGGCCTCATTACAAGTATGGAGGTAGCCATGCCGCTTTTAGCGGCATGGATACCCCCATACCGGGTAGCGGGTCCGGGTTCCTTGAATGGTTAAATACCAGGCCATTCTGACCTTGAAGGGCTCAGTATTTCCCCATTCAAGGAACCCGGACCTGGTACATCCCCATTCCCATTTGAGCCCCGATAGGGTTCAATGGAAATGGGGAGGATGTTAGCATCCTGGTCTGCTCGCGGGACCCGCTAAGGACGCCTGGTTTTACCAGGCATCCTTAGCCGGACCCACGAGTAGACCTCGTTAACGGCAGCTCTACCGGCGCCGTTAACCCCCTACCGCCTGGGTCGTAATGAGGCCCATAGAAATTATCATTACCACTCGGCCCAAAATCCAAGTTTTGAGTTTGAAATTTTTTTTACTAGCTGACCTTTGTGTGATGGCAATAATTATTGCCACACAAAAGCAGTACCACATGTGATATATACAGGCAGCAGTAATTATCAGAACCAATAGAGTCCTATTGAACTCCAAAATGGGAAATAACAGAAGGGTTGGCATAACTTGTAGTCAAGCAGACCTACCAGTGCACCCGGTATTTACCACATGTGGTAATGGTAACAGAGTTTGGCAGAATTACCTCTGGTAAGACCGCAAAATTTGTAATCGCGTCAGCTGTCTTTGACTACCTATCATTTGAAACTGAGCTATGAGTGATATCTCTCCTATTAGACTGACTCTTTTTTGAGTGCATATTATTTGAAGCTGAACTGGGAGTGGTGTCTCTTCTGTTAACCACCATCTCTTACTACATATTATTTGAAGCTGAGTGTGAAGCAATGTCTATTTAGCTCAAAGAAAACTGTCTTTTAATGAGTGCAAACTATTGGGTGGTTGAACTATGAGTGATGTCTTCTCATTACAAGTATCCTCTCTCTTGCCTGTATGCAAATCACACATAACAACACGCTGCACGCCATTTTCAAATGACGACTAAGAAAAGGTGACTATAACATGTGTAACCCAGCTGAAAAATTAAAGACATCTAAAATTAGTCCATGTCAAGTGTTAGATGCTAAACCAGTTTCATCACTTTGGGCCCGATTAAGAGTTTGGCAGTATTACCATGAGTAATATGAGACCAACCTGTTACCCCATGTGGTAATTACCCAGTTCCCCAGTAGGACCGCATGATTCCAATCCTGTGAACCTTTCCAATATTCCCCATTTTGGAAGCCCTCAGCCCCTACCCACACCCCAACTCCAGTTTGGTCCTCTCCCCCTCTTTAACTCTGTGCAAGTCCCGCTTTTTTTTAGCCTGGGCCTTGGGGTCATGATGAGCTGAAACATCTCAGCCAGTGCTTCCAACCAAAATCTGATTATAATGGTTTACCCTTAAGCCATTGGTCCTCATTATATGTTTGGTACCACCAAATGGTATTACTATCACAAGCACTTGGTCTGCCGGTAATATCGATAGATTACAAGTGCCGATGAGGGTGGGTATTCCCCATTCCATGGAGTTCCATATGACTCCATGGGAGGAATTGCCAGTATTACGGGCACCAGTGATACCAGTTCCAATAATACCATAATTCTTTGGTGGTGGGATGCCAGAATTACCAGCAGCTTTGAGCTGCAGGTAAATCCAGCCACCCCACCACCAAACATGTAGTTTGTCAGCGCAGTAATGTACTGCTAAACAGTCAATATCACACCGGCAAACATATGCGGCCCATTCACTTTACATTTAATTGTCAGTCTAATGTAGCGATCTCTCAAAGTTGATTGTTAATAACAGACCAATATTGCCCCTTTCCTCAAGCAATATTCTGATGTACTCAAGTTTGTATTAAATATTTGCCAAGGAATAAGCTGTGAAGATGCAATTTGAACCTACTCTGTAATTTAGGCACCTGACCACATACCTTCTAAGCTGCAGTTGGGATACAAATACATGTTAAGATAGATAAGAATCATTGCAGCTATATTTTACACATCCTAAAGGACAACAGTTTCCAGAAAGCCAAGTAATATGACCCTAAAAAATCCCCTCTTTTTTACACTACTTTACTTTCAGAACCTAAAGACACACAAAAGAAATGTTGTGATAAGGTCACCTGAATGATTTCTTTGGACAAACGTGTTATGCATGGTCTTAAAAATATTTGAATATCCACATAAAAGCGAATTTGTTCTTTATTGCATGTCAAATTAGCAGTCATCATAGATATACACTAAGATTCAAACATTGAGGTTATTTTGCTCACTTTCATGGCCTAGCAAGAAGGTCAATATTTGGTAGGTAACAGGAGGATGTACAGGCTTTCAGTCTGATAACTCCCATCACAGTCACAGTCACAGTTGTAACCACATAAACCTTTACACATAAAAAAGGCACTGATAATAAAAAATAAACAGGCTAAAACGTAATTGCCAGGCCCTTCTTAAAGTGCTGAATGTGCAGTGGTCTCCCAGATACTATAACCATGAATATGTCCTCCACAGGAAAGCTCTGGAGGGTCCTGTGAGTGACAGGTACAGCTCAATTAGCCACATGGTGTTGCATGCCCAGTAAACACACTAGCAGCCCTGTAGCTGTATGTTTGTTTCTCCTTTTGTTATGCATGGTGGGCCCTGAAGGAGACCTGATGGGCACTATGGGTGGGGAAGAGAGAAGGAGAAAGTAGGCTCTACTTTCCGCAACAAAGCTTGCAGGGGCTTTTTCCTTCAGCCATGTACAATTAAATGAAATGCTTTATTTTTCACCTGCCCTCATAATCGAGTAATGATACGCTCCTTCATCTTGGAGACGTCCAGGTACTCGATATGGTATGAGAAGTGCAGGTAATGTGGGCCTGTTAGGACAGGCCCATTTAAAGTGCTGACTTTGGGGATCTCAACTCAGTCATGTCAGTCTTTGCATCTTTTTCTCTCCATCATAACACCCCACAGTCGTCATAAAATGGAAACTCAGAACAGTAACAAACCACATCAAGATGAGTAATAACACAGCTTGAACTCTACTGATTCAGTATAATCCTAAAATTGTAGTTGGACTCCTCCGGAGCCACATCCCAAATCTTGTTTCCCTAACTTTTCAATCTACTAGCACCTTTAAATCACACACAAGTACTATAACACACACAGCAAACTGATGTATGCCTGCTAGAACCATCCCAACCACTGGAGCCTTGGGAAGAAGCTCAGCGTTCATTGCACAGCCCGCTGAATATTTCGCTCTGTCACGTACTGTGCTCTGCCAGGGACGTTACCAGTGTACCGGTGCTGTCTCTCACCTCCTGTCTAAGGCTGTCACCACCTCAATTGCCATCAGGCATAGTAATCGTAGCCTGTCTTTTACAGCCAATTTCCCCTCCTCCTCCCCCCCTCTCTCCTTTCTCCCCCTCCACCTGTCTTGCAGCCATTATTCCCTCTCTTAGCACATACTCCTATCATTTGTCCCATTACATCTAATAGCAGCTCGTTTGTCCCCCCTTTCACTCCTTGTCCTCTCCTCCCTCTTCCCCCCTGACTAATCTGATTGTCATCTGACCTTCCATGATAGTCTCCTGTTTGTTTCCTCTCCTCCTCACTCTCTCCACTCCCCCCTCCTCCCATCCCCTCCTCTTGTCCTCATGCACTACAACAATTGTCGTCAGGCATAGTAATGTTACTGCTTGTGTGTCTCCTTCTTCCCTTCCCTTTTCTCTCCCTAACTGTTCTATGCACTTGCGCTATCAGAAATGTCACCAGGCTGATTATAATAGTTGTATTTTTCACATTCTAATTTCTTTCAAGGACCTGTAAGAATGTAAATGTATTTCTGCTTTGTTCCCTCCCTCCTTGAAGCACTTTGAAACACATTGTGTATAGGCGCTATACAAATAAACAATCAGTATCAATAGAACACATAGCCAAGTGTCAATGACACAACCATATAGAATCGTTACCAGCACTGCGGACTCTGGTACTCCCAGCCCACACGCATCGATGCCACATGTTAAGTACCTGCCATTTTCCTTATAACCACCCCCTCTTTTGTTCTGGCAAAACTACAAGCCACAAAGCCACCACATATTTGAGATGCAACAGAGAAAACTTTACATGATATTACATTACCATTCATTTGGGGAATAATAACACCTTTACAGCACTTAGGTGATGGAGGTATCTGCCATGAATCACTAAATAAAAAAAGTAATATGATTATTATGGTTAAGCTTGAAATAATGGACAGAACATTGATATGGATGAATAGTTCAAAAGACACAGAGGGCACATTAGGGAGGGCTGGTGAACTGTCATTTTGGAGTTGCAAAATGTAAGTTTAGTTGGGGTGCCATTCAGGGTGCTTTAGGTTAGACCTTGAAGGGTCTGGGGGGAGATTTCAGACTATTCATTTCTTTGGTTATGTGCATTTTAATTCATTGTTTTAAAGATACAGCAACAGATGATGATGAACTGTGTTCAATGAAAAACACACCCTAAAACACTTGTAAGACTAAAGGCCTTTGGAAGTTTTTGGAGGGCCTTTTTGCAACTGTTGGACATGAGTTACCTTCTGAGGGTGTATATTAACTTGATGCAAAACATGCATTGTCTTAGATCTACTCTGAACTTGCATAATGTCACCTTTTTCTCCAGCTTGTTAAAATATATATTTACTGAAACCCGTTTGCCCTGTTGACCCTTATTTCATGTGGCACTCTCCTGCCCCCCTTGTTCTATTTGTGCCTCCCATGTTTGCGCACTAGAGCTGCCACTGGTTAAAGCACTGCATACATTGCCTGATAAGTCTGCTTTCTATGATTGAGGACACATTTGTCTTCCATATGGAAACGAAAGGAAAGGAGGCCAGTCGGCGTGGCATTAGTGGTGAGGAAATGAACTGAATCACACATTGTACAGGCAAAAGGAAAGTGTCTACTATCTTGGAATCGGTGGGTGAGCGAACATTCGTGGCAGGTTGATTCCACAAGAGGAACTGGTGTCAGACACCTCAAACTGAGGTCTTTGACTGGTGCCTCGAGTAACAGATGGTGTAGTGTGGATGAGCTCTACTTAAACAGGTCAAAGAGCCAGGTGAACTGGATTAGCATCTGGCTCAGTGATATGTACCAAAGAGAGCTGATTGAAGGAACTGACGCAGACGGTGCTGCCATTATCCATTCTCTAGCATATGATTTTCATTTACAAAGCATTAATAAGTGAACTTGTGGGGGTGGAGGAGCTAGTGTGGAAGTTGTGCTATACTTCATAGTCTGAGTACACAAGAGGTAATAGAATTGAAAACCAGTCCAGAAAGTGGCTAATTAGATTCAGTGTAGGTAGACACACGTAAAGGCACGCGTGCAGGGCACAGCAATCTGGCAGAGAGGTACAGGACTAGTGGTGGTGTTTTAAAGAAATCCCTTTGTTAAAAGGAAGAGGCATGTCGAAATGCATAACCGGAGGAGTTACCAGCAGAAAATGTCAGGTTTGGTACCACAGCCTGGGACAGACAGTAGTGGCGGTGGCGGTGCAATACTAGGACATCAATTCTGCTGTCACAAATAGTGGCCCATTATTAAGTCTGGCAGTATGTGTTAAAACGGTATTACCACTGCTTTTACTGTTCCGCCAAATTATGAGGCAACAGTATTATTGACGGTGGTAATACCGCCAATGGTAATACCGTTGGTGGAATTAACACCCATGGATTTAATGTTGGCGGTATTACCACCAAAATCATAATACAGTATTACTGCTGTGATGAAACTTGGAAAATCATGGTAATACCGTTGAAATTGGGCAGAAATACCACCAAAATCACAGTTCATTTACCTCCACCTAAATGAGCAGGGCACAGAGGATAGGAGAAGGAGGAGGGAGAGGCAGGGATGCAATGCGAGCACCCATACCCTGGATTAGGCCCTCACCCTGGACCATGACAAATATCCAGCTAATCACGCTGTACCGGCTGAACAGGGAGACCATTGCTGAGCTGCTCACCCTGATCCAGGATGACATGGAGAGCAGGATCAACATCAGGACAGCCTTAGCCCCGCTGATGAAACTTGTGTCAGCCCTGCATTTCCTGGCAACTTCAAGCACACCGTCCAATGTTTTTTTGTTTGTTTGTTCATTATTTATAGTATGCGCCACACCCTGAAGTATCTGGGCGCATTACAAGGATATGCATTTTCATAGTTAAACACAGAGAGTATACAATAGGCAATATGGGGAGAAATATAGTCATTTACAAAAGGATGCATTAATATAGTCATTTACAAAAGAAGTAAAAATATAATTTACAGAAAAGTAATGTACAATAAGGTGGGACTGTGTTGACACAGTCAATCAGCTATACCGGGTCAGGTTAAGCGGGGAAGCTGGGACTTATAGGGAGCATCATTAGTGATAATCCAGTTCTGCATGTCTTTCCTGAATTTAACAAAGGATTGGTCAGATCTAAGTGTCGTGGGCAGTGAGTTCCAGAGTTGGGAGGCCAAAACTGGGAAACTACTGCTGCCTGCTTTTTTGAGTTTATATCTAGGTACATGTAGACACCCTTTGTTGGATGATCTAGTTAATCGGGCACAGTTGGTTTTGGAAAATGTATCCATAAGATACTGGGGGGCTGAATTATTGAGGCATTTATGAGTTAGGGAGGCCGTTTTGAGTTGAATTCTTTCCTTGATAGATAGCCATTTATTGTCCCGTCTCATTGAGGAGATGTGTTGTCTGCGAGCAATACTCAGTGCTGTTCTGAGTGCATGGTTCTGCAAGATCTGTAATTTCTTAATGATATATTTATTGGCACCTAATTATTGTGCGTTGCAATAGTCGATTTTAGATAGTACTAAGGCTCTGGCCAGAGTAATGCAACTTTGTGTAGAAAGGAAGGGTTTACAGGCTCTGATAAGTCTACAGGCATAGGCAGTTGCTGAAGCTGTTGCGCTAACCTGTTTGCACATATTCAGTGAGGAGTCGAGGTAGAAACCTAGCATTTTTACTTTGTTTGCAACCTTGATGTTGTTTCCATCAATATTAAAAGATCTGTATTGATCGCCCAGTTTGGCAGAGTTGATAGGGGTGGCTAGGAGGAGCAACTCAGTTTTCTCATCATTCAGGCATAGGCCATGTGTGGCCATCCATGCCTGAATGATAAGATAAATTCTATTTACAAGAGCCAGGTCTTTATCGTAGTTGCCTGTCAGAGGTATGAGGATCTGGGTGTCATCTACATAATTAGTGTAGGTGATACCCAGATGGTCCAAATCGTCAAACAGTGGTTTGGTAAAAGCATTGTACATGGTGGGAGAGTTAAAGTGCTTTGAGAGCTTGTTAGGACTGTGGGTCTTGCGCTAGTGTGTGTGTTGCTATCTTATTTTCGTTGCCAGCTGCCTGTCAGGTGGATCTCAGAGGGAAAAAGCTCCTAAGGTCCCAATGTTTGCAAGGGTTGTTCTGGGTTACTGAGATTCAAAAGCTTGAAATTAGGCAACATATTCTTTGCTAAAACTTCATATGTGGTACGCTCACTGAAGCAGATCACCGTGAGACCAGGAGACTACACGGACACTCACCCGAGAGTAAGAGGTGTCACCCTCTACCATAGCTGAACATAAGAATTTCAATTCCAACCATCCGGGAACACGCTAACCCTACACTTGCCTTAACAAAGACCTCAAAGGTTGAAACATGTGTCGGCACTAAAGGAATAAAAGTATATCACATACTCTGTACCACATATGAAGTTTTCGCAAAGAATATGTTGGTCACAAGAGTGACAACCAATGTGTGAATTACTGAAGGAAAAATAAATCAACAAATGTTGCAAACACCTAATGTGTGTGGAAATTGATACTCATTGGATACTAAGGAACCACTGTCCAGCACCTAATTTCAAGTTTTTGGATCACATTAATCCAGAACAACCCATGGTGGTAGATAAACACGGTCCCTGTGGGACTCCACAAGAAAAGGGGATCGGGTCAGCGGTGGCCAACGAGGAAGACTCTCATGGTCCTGTTGTTTTAAAAGGAGTTAATCCAGGCTGTAGCTTCTGTTGAGAAGTGAGCTGTTGTGGATAAGTGCTTGCACAGAACCTTGTGATCAACCAAATCAAAGGCAACTGACAGATCCAGTAAGAGTAAGAGGGCTGAGCTACCATTATCCTTTAGATCGTCGATTTGGATTTTTAAGTCAATCAAAGCTGTTTCTGTAATGTGTTGGGGCCTGAAACCTGATTGACGGAGGCCAAGCAGCTTATTGGTGCTCTTGCAGATGCTGGAAGCACTCCTGTGCCACGTCTCCCAGCACAACTCCCTGTCCACCACCACGGCACAGGTGAACGCCATGAAGGCACGTTTCTATGCAGCAGCCCACATGCCCATGCTGTGGACTGCACCCATGTGGAGTTGGTGACACCCCAGGCATCTGAAGATGTATACCGCAAACAGAAGCAGTACCACTCCCTGAATGTCCAGGTCACCTGTGATCCTGACCACCTTATTATACACTGTTGTGCCTGCTTCCACGGTTCAACCCATGATGCCATGGTCATGCGGAACAGCACACTTCTGGGATACATGGAGAGGCACAGAGGGCAACGGATGTGGACATTGGGTGAGTACAAGTGCTATCACACAGACTATTCTCGCAGCACAATAGACATGCCATATGAGGGAGGGGTTACCACAACTGAACAAAGCATGCCCCGTCATAGCCTTGTACATGCAGGATCTGCCCTCACACCCCTGCACATGAGAGACTACAATCCACAGGACTAGGACATGAGTGACAATGCTGTTGTAAATCGCCAGTGCATATATGCCCAATAGGCTAGCAACACACACATAGGACTACAATAACCACAATGCAACGCTTCACATCCCTATACATGGAACAACATGCTACAACACTTCAACAAAGGAATGTGACACTGGCAGAAGTAATGCCATGTACTCAGGTGGCATGGATGTGAGGCCAATGTGGATTAGATGTCCACAACCTGAACTGGTACCGCTAAACATCCATCAGTGCACATGCATGGGAGCAATGCACAGGCCCAACACAGGCACCATAGCATGCTGCACTGTAAATCACAGACCTTGAAAGTGAAGAGTGCTGGCTCTGAGATGTGTGCATGATGTTCCACGACAGAGCAAATGTACCCCCTGAGTGAATGACTCCATATGCAACTACTGGTATGTTATATAATGCCGTGTGGCAATACTTGTGAAATGCATGCACAGACTGTCTATCACCATGCTGTTGTATTGTGTAACACATCCACAATGCTCTGTGACTGACACCTATGACCTTTGCCCTTTCAGGTGACTCAGGATAACCCCAGCTACCATGGCTGGTGACACCAGAGTAGAATCCACAGATTCCAGAGGAAGTGGTGTACAACGAGGCACACGTCCAGGCCAGTATCTACATTGATCACCAAGTGGACTGGCCTGAAGTTCAAATAAAAGGTAAGGGTGATTCAGCAGTCAGACGTCTGCCCCAATCTGAAGGGAAACTAATGCCTGTGGGAATACAGCCCAGTAGAAAGAGGAGCAACCCAATGGTAAGCAGTCAAAGATCTCAAAGGTCTGAAGACCAGACAAGGCACAGTTCAAATTCAAAGAACGAGGTTCACAGATTCTATTACTGAAGACGACTGAGGTTAAATGCCAAGACCAAACAATTCACCAAGGAAAGAAGAAGGAATTCAGAATCCAAACAAAATACAAGAACAATCTGAGGATCTATCTAAACTATGAAATTCAGACCAAGATGGAAAGACAACCAGGAGGAAGGAAGGAACAATACCAGTCTCCATGCTTAAGGGTAACCCAAAAATCAAGCCAGCAGTGTGCAAGGCAAGAATAATACCAACATCAAGGAGAAAAGAGAAATTCAGAGCACTGTGCTTAGCTGTGTAGAGGACAGTAGTGTCTCAACTTCCTGTATAGAACGCCCATCTAAAATAACAATAGTGCAAGGCAGATAAGCGGTAGGGACCATGGACTTGTAGTTCCTACCCATGCAGGGTTCTCCAAAAGCTCAGGAAACATAGGGCCAGTCCCTGAAAGCCCCACAACAACAACATGACACTGATGGGCAGGATGGCACCAGTAACAGCTGCTTCACCAGCTAAAAAGAATGCGACCCGCAATGCGGTAAATAACATGGTCCTTGCTGCATACAGACATGGACTACTCTGTCATGGCAAGCAAGAGGACAGAAGGTAACAGCTACAGCAGCCCAAATTCTTAGAAGAATAGTGCACTGAAGGAGGGGATGATACTAGAAATGTGTGGGGGGAAAATAAGAAAAACAGCTAGGAGAATCCAAGAGGTAACTGCTGGGAGAGTTGGCAAGTGTGAAGGTAAAAATGAACTTCAATCTTTCTGCCACCGTCATTGACTCTGTGAAACTCTCTGACTAACTGCCCTCCTTGGAGCATCTATAGATCACCAGAAGGACAACTTTAGTCATTCTTAAAATCGAAAACCCCACATAGGGAACACAAAGAGCCACGCACCCTTAATCTGTGCCAAACGACTGTGGGAACAAAGTTCTCTTCAACTAAGGCTCTCCCACTGCTAATATGCTGGATATTTAGCAACCTACCTCCTCAGACTCTTCTTTCCCTCTGAGCCTTGATGTGCCTCTTTTGCTGCTCCCCTCTAACTCTGACTCTTCTACCTTACTCCTACCCCACCTTACAAATGGTCTTTGCTCCTTTGTAGTCTCTTGCTCCATCTGTCTGGCAGCATTTCTTCTGTCCTTACAATGCTTGTCCTTGTGAACTGCAATATCGGCCAACAAGCGTTTTGTCTCTTGCACCGACGCAAGACTTGTTTTCTTATTGCGTGACCTCTGCTCGATTTATTTTATTCTGTCGCTAATATGCCTAAGGAGAAAGTAACTGCACCTCTCCACTCTCCCCACAGTGTGGCACTAAATGGAAACAGCTCTGCCCATGCGCACATTTTAAAAATGTATTTTAATTGCTTGCAGCCATCAACAACGGTGTGAGAGTCGAACAGAGTGCTATACGTCACAATAGTCATGCACAGGTATTTTCTTGAATCGAGCGCCTGGCGATGCAAAATAAGCAGACTGGCGTCTTAGACAATGCATTATAAAGTTACTTTTGCGGCTTGTATTGCCGGGGGGAAAAGTTGAATGAGGCCAAAAAGTTCATATTTGATGCAATTTATTTGGTATCAGGTAATATTGTCCCCATACATAATGTCCCCATAATTAATGTTGCCGGGAAAAGCCATTGGCGACATTATATTTTATGCTATTTATTTATTTTTTATTTTATTGAGCGTTTGTAAGGCACTTTATACAACAGAATTGTGTTTCAAAGCGCTGCAAGGCTAAATGGGAAGGCAACAGCAGAAATAAAAACAATGGCAAAACAGTAATCTACAGTCCTGGTTCTACTAGGCCTTGTGGCATTCGGCCGTGCAAGTGCATTGTGGAGAAGTGCAGGGGAGGGTGATGCAGCGGGGAACAGATGTTTGAAACCCCCTGCTATCCAATGCCGTTTTTATTTTAATTTTTTTATTGTAGTTGCTTTTGTAAAGTCAAAGCTTAAACTGCAAACATTAGAAACAGATATCAGCTATACATCTGGATATTACAATCAGGCCGTAGGCGATACATACACTGGTGGTGTATCCGAGGGAAACATTCTCCCTGCTTCTCCTCCAATGCTGCGAAGGTAGAGACAGTCCATTACACATCAGGATGCACTCTGCTGGGTATACTCTTCTGCAGGCATCACTCTTACAGCTTTGTATTGGCAAAGTGGAATCCATCTGGGCCTCGGATTGAGCACCTCTGAGAGCAGGGTTTGAATAGCACCTGCTCCAAAGCCTTTATGTAATCCACCTTGTATTGTTTTTAATTTTGGTAAATAACTACTTATTGCAATTAACAGAAAATAAACAGACCTCATTATATGGTAATGCAGTAACTTCTATTATTTTGTTTGTGATACTGACTTGCAGATGCCATGAACTAGTTGGGATTTTTTATTTTTTTATTTTATTTCTTACAGCATATGCCCACGGTTGATGTGCCGTATGTATCATTGATGGTTAACATACAGAGCACAGACGTCTTCATTAAAATGTGTGCTGCACTACTGCCAGTATGTCCTCCGGCATATCTGTTCTATTGCAGTTGGGTAAGGGCATCCCTCCGATAAGGAAACGTTGACCTATGCAGCGTGCTGCCGCTTGGGTTCCTTGCACGGTGTTTGCTCCTTTTGATATGGGCAATAAGGGCATTTAGGTTTGGACATTACTTGGATGGTGTTTCTTTCAGCTGAGTGACTTAATGTTAGGTCAATAGATTCGAGTGGTTTGTTTCACCAGGTCCTACCATTAGCACAACATCGCTTGCATTGAATAAGGATGCAGTAAATACATAAAGTTTATTGTAGGCCTGTTTGACCCATGCACTATTTGTATGCAAATTGCAATGAAGAACGCTATTTAATTATGTATTATTGTATTGACAATTGTGATATATATGTATGTCTATATTTTTTTTAAAAAAAGAAAATAAGTATTTAATTAAAGTTTTTTTGATATAAATTGAGATTGATACATGAATGGCCCACACTGAACTCCCACTTGTTCCCAACTAAGCAATCTTGAGTCCTGTTTCTCAGACTATGGGCCTCATTACGAGTTTGGAGGCAGAAAAATCGTGTCCGGGTAGTCGGAATGGGGAATTACCGGGTCATTCCAACCATGGAGGACCCAGTAAGTCCCCATTCTGAAAACCATTCCCCATTCCCATTCGAGCCCCCATAGGGCTCAATGGGAATGGGGATGGAGCTAATAACGGGCCCGCAAATAGCGGGCCCGTTATTAGCTCACTGGTCCCTTAGCGGCTCCCGCTAAGGGCGGCTGGTAAAACCAGCCGGCCTTAATGGGACCCGCTAAAGTACCTCGGAATGCGGCGGTAGGGGGTTAACGGCACCGGCATCCTTACCGGTGCCGTTATCCCCTTACCGCCAGCCTCGTAATGAGGCCCTACATCAGATTCAATAACGGTTCCATGAGGCTTCACATTTGTCTTGTTGCAACCAACACCTCTCTGGGTGTTTCGTACTACAACTCCCAGGACGCCCTCATCGTTGGCCATGCTCGCTGGGGCTGGTGGCATGTGTCGTCAGAAGCATCTGGGGGCTGAAGGTTGTAGATGCAAGATTAGTGCCTCCCTGATGCTAGGATATGGTTCGGATGATTTCTGGTATGCTCTTTGAGTCTGTGAATGCTGCTGTCTGATGACCCCGATAGCAGCAACATTGGTTATGTTGTTGCCATGAATATACCATTGGGAATGACCATTCTAATCCTGTCCTTTTACGGAACAGACTTGTTTGCGTCCTAGAGTTCAGCTTGCTGTAATCACAGACGCTGTGGTTTTATTTATTTATTTTATTTATTTCATGGGTCATTTGCAAGGCACTTATACATCAAGAAATTGTTTTTCAAAGCGCCCACAGGGCAAAGGGAAGGGAACCAGGGAAACAGCAGGACAGTGGAATATGATAAGAGAGATGAGCAAAACATAGACATTTTCCCCTTTTGGGTTTGCATTCTTCATGGGATTAAAGACCTCATCGGAAAAAATGTTGTAGGGTGTAATTGTTCCGTTTATAATATTGCATTGAACATACCTAGACGCGCCTTGACTGACGCCCACCCTCCTAACTCTATGTGTGACCACAGGCAGTGGATTTGAGCTCCGTTAAGCGTGCCTTGATTGGCAATCACAGAAACGTCAATGTCTTTGGGGGAAGGGGCCTACTGTAGCAGCGTTAAAGATGGCTTTCATTGGCCACTGAAGTGAAAGTGGTGGAGGGGGAGGGCAACGCCCATGCTGTCTGGCATGTCATCTCCCACTAACTACCGCTATTCCGATTGTGCTGCAAGGAAAGCTGGAGAGGCGAGAGGATTCAAGTGTGGGGCGAGTGGGTGGGGTGGGATAGAGATAGGCGACAAAAGGTGTGGGCGACCACCTCCTCCGTGTTGTAATTAAGCATAACGTCCACGAACAGTGCCGAATGTGTTGCCGGCTAGTGGTGGGTGTGGGGAGTGTACACTATAATGTACCATGACATGGAGCGCCGAACGTTGACAATATAACAACAGGTACAAAAGTGAGAGAAGCATTTTTACAAACATGAACAGGTCATTAGAACAATAAGTAGAACTGTTTACAACGGAGCTATTTACTTTGCAGCTATGTGTTTTGTCAGCTTGCGGTTGAGCGCATTGTGGTGTATGCGGCTGGGTTGTAGCTCAGTTCTGCTTCTCTAGGCTTCATTGACGCAGCCCTAGTTGTGACGCGGCGAGAGCTTTCCACTTAGATGGCAAGGAGCATCCACACCTCCAAAAACGACTTTTGGAGTGGCCAAAGATTCTCAAAATATGATCTTGCATGAGCTATTCCAAAAATAAATTCAGACCAAATTTTCATAGTATAAACAATTTCATATGATATGTCAGTTCCCATTTTCCCCAAACACGTGTTTCTCCGCTCACTGTGGCTTCATCTGGGGGGTTTTGACTGCCCACTGTTCTGAATTTATTTTGTTTATGAATTTAAAATATGTTTGTATACAATATTTCCAATCATAACATCAGTTTTCTAATTTTTCTTTCCTTCACTGTCACAATGATCTTAATGTTTCAACGAGTTATAAAAGCGAGAGTGTCTCTGTCCCATGCTACTTTTCTGCACTGCGTTTCTACTTGTTTTTGCCAGGCCTATATAGAAAAAGCCCTTCCGAGTCTGCCTTTTTAAAGTTATATTGTTGCTGTTGTTTGATGTCCTGATGCGTCACTACAATATCTATAGTAGAAACACCAGAAAAAAGCATGCAGCAAATCAAAACTGCTAAGTTTTAACAGTATACATAGCCAATAAATGCTTCTGCTGTACGTTGTATGAATGAATGAGCGCATTAAAAAAAATCAAGAGCAGATCAAATCCTGTGACACAGTTGAGGGGTCAGTGTTTGACCAATTGATGATGCTTGCAGAAGGTTTAAACCCTGCTCCCCAGCCTATCACGGATTTGATATGATTGGTCATTTATATCGCGCTTCATACCCAGAGGTTTCTAAGCGTGGACCCAGGGATCAAACCTGTGTTGCGCCGCGTCCGTCTTGCTTCCGAGGCGAGCGCGTTGCCCCCGAGCTATCCTCCCGAGACAAGTACCAAGTAGACGTTCAACCCTGGCAATATCCCACTCTACTCCCACTTGCAGCCCAGCTGTGACCTGGGCCCGCTCATGAAAGAGCAGGTGCCACAAACCCTACACCGCTGAAATGGCAAGGAGCCCCCTTGCAGTGAAATGGTAAACAGCGTTTTGAAAGGCTGTGCACAATGAATATTGGAGACAGATTGGGGCCACACCAGCGCAAGATCTTTGGCCGATGAGGTTAATTCAGACAATAAAAAAGCAATACACAAAGAACACGCTCAGGGGTACTGTCTGCAACTTCCCCTTTCCAATTGTGTTCTTATTATTATTTGAAGCACTCTATTGCCCCAATGGTTAGGAAGGCCGCGCAGCCCTACAGATAAGCGGCGTATCCGCCATTTTTACCTCTTAAAAACATTTACAAATACTCCAAACCCACATACAAGCCAATGGACAAAAAGGACCCTGCCCCCTTCTCCCACCCACACTGCTCCACTAATATTTTGAGATCAGTGGCACCAGCAGAGCAGTGTCACAGAAGGATCTGTAATATAATAATTGCCTAATCCGAAGAGGAACTTTAGGGTAAAAAAAAATACAGCTTTTAATATGCATATCACATTCGTTATAAAGTTAAAATATGTTTACTCACTTAAAAAAAACATTGTTAATAAGAATGACCTTTTTGCACCCTCAAAAGTCATGTTACTCCAACCTAAAATAGTCCTGTTTAGTAAGCTTATCTGTAGCCTTGTGCATGTGCTGTAAAAATAACTAAAATAAAATTAAAATAGAATAAAACGTACAGTTCGCTTTTTATAGAAATACTAATATACTGTCAAGTACATTCTCCCGCCCTGCCCCCCCCCCCCCAATTTGGAAAGGGTTAAAATATAAGGTATGGCTGGCAATGGCATAACATTCCTGTGAGGTACCTGCATAAAGTCAGGAGGGGCAGAGTGTTCTGTTTTGATATGCGTTGCCTCGTTGTGACAGGAGACGCAAGGAGGATAGCTAAGGGGCAACGCTCTAGCCTTAGAAGCAAGACGACACTGAGCAACACACGTTCTATAAGCCCGGGTCCGCGCTTAGGAACCTCTGGGTGTTAAGCGCGGAATAAATATCATATCATACAACTTTAAACACAAATTAGGAAAATGGCCGTTGCATGAGGTGAGGCGAATCTGGCTTTGGGGCCTCCTCAGCTGCTTCTTAGGCGGGGAAGATGCATCCTACTATCAGCTGATGAGGCCTCGACCGTCGACACCAGGTGAGAAAACAGAGGTCAATTGGGGGGAGAGAAGGGCAGCTGCCACCAGGCTCAGACACCCCTGTGGTCTGGCATGCCACCTCTGGGAACTGCTTCGCAGCCCCTGTAGTGTAAACAACTAGTGTTGAACGAGCGGTAATACTTTTAGACTGACTAAAGATATGCTAACGTGAAACATGCGTTTACCTTTTTCTACTGTTTAATGCCTGGTTGTTAAGTGCCTTTTATCTAACGCTGCTGCAGCCTCCTGTATGACATGAGGATTGTTCAACTGTTTTCGTATCAGCCACTTAGCGGGGGCAGCGGTTGGATGACACCACTTCTCGTGATGTCATGGGGTCAAAGTGCACATGCTGTCACCTTCACATTCCCCATGATTTTAGAGAAACAAAGACCCGCAGCTGCCGTGCTGACTGATACAGCAGCCTGTCCGAGGCTGAGTCACTGGAGGAGGCAGACGATGGGACCCCGAGGAGTTCAAGATTGAGAGGGCGCTAGACAAGAGGATGAGGCGCGCGCGCACACGCGCACTCACGTGACTCATTGCGGAAATAACGGGCGTGGGGGGAATACGGATAATGCATGAGTAGACTCTGGATGAGACATAGCATGTCAGGGCCAGGGCGGCGAGGGTGGGGTCAATGGACTGATTCAGACCAGACTGTTACATGCGGCACCCAATGACTTCATTCAGAGCAAACCGTGGGCAAACTCGTGGTCTAACACACCCTTTACGCCTGCATCGGGGTCCATGAGGCGCCCATGACATCATCCAGGGCGTCCCCTCATAGACTCAGCCTTGGGGTCTTACACACCCTGCTATAGCTGCATCCTTGCCGGCGAGAAACAGGCGTGCCACAGCACCCAAAGGGGATTTACCCAGCCCTTGTGAAAAGTGTGCGTATGTGTTGCCTTGAAAGGTTGGCAGGCCTGGCCTGGAATTTCACCCAGCCATTGGCAGAACTCGCAGGATTGAGCCCGAACTCCAGAGGATTTGGAGGTGTGGCTGAATGGAAAGCTATTCTTTCTCTGTATTTTTGACGTGAAACAGTCATTTTTGGACCATAGCTTTTGGTATTTGGGCCCATATTTCGTTTTTTTTGTAAATTATAGCTAAGAAATCCATTTTGGGATTTTTTTCCCAAGGAGGGTTTGATAACAGCCACCATTTACGCTCGCAGCATGAACGCAGTCTTGATGATGAGCAATCTTTTTAGCCGTCATATTTCAGTTAAATTTCACATATGCATACGGCCTAGTAAACATATCTTGCGCATCGACAAAGCCATAGATTGTAACATTTTACAGGTTGTCCCTTAAAGTAACACAATCTGACCCAAGGAGAATTTGTACTCTGGGGACATAGATGGTGACTCTTCCTCTTGATGCCCAATTTGCCCCCACATTGTCTCACTTCAGGTTTGCCAGGTTTTGCCTAGAAAAGCAGACAATCTATTAAAAATATTACCCCCAGGTGCACCTTACCATGATTTTCCATGTACATTTGCTGTTTGGTGGGTAGACTCCAGGGAATCCTTCACTGCCAATAAACCCAGTCTCTCCAGTTACATTTCCTCCACAAGTGAAAGCATGTCTGCTGGGAAAGAAAAAAAAACACATGCATATATGATTCCTGACAGCTCATGGCTCCCTGAGCTAGATGTCTGGGTGGCAACATCCTCTTCTGACATTACTATGCTGCATCTTACCTTACTTGACATTCCCATACAGGGCCATGGTCATAATATCTCTAAGACAATCCCGACTAAACTATGCAAACAGCCTCTATCTCAGATTCACACACTACCTAATGAGGAAATTTCAAAGAGTTCAAAATGCAGCAGCAAGAATACTTCTAAGAATGGAGCGATTTGAGCATATCAAGCCAGCATTGCCTACCCCCCACTGGCTAAACATCAAAAAAGTGTGCATTTCAAAACCTTTTGCATAGTCATCACTCATACCATGGAGTGGGCCCTTCCTCCTTGTAAATTTTAACACTGCACTCCTTCCAGAACACTTAGGTCCAGACATACTGCACGTCCCAAACTTCAACAAGAAACAGCAAGGAGGATCCTCTTTTTCAGTCCTAGCCACAATACTGTGGAACACCCTACCCAAACCTCTACCACTGAAGGAGAATCATCTGACTTTCAGGAAACAGCTCAAGATTTGGCTTTCTTCAAAGAAACACAAAATAATAGCAACCAACTAAAACTGTGGACCAGAAACGCTTGTGTTAATTTACAACATACATTTTTCAAAACTCTTTGCACTACAAGCTGCAGCAAACCAAACTGACTCATAGCACCTCTCCTCCAAGGCACAGGTCCACACCTTTAATCTCAGTGAAATCTACCACCAACAGCAAGCAAATGACAACACCATTGGCCCCACTCTCCACCCCCTCATCCCTCAACTAACTCCTCACTACTACAGTCTTGCATCCTTACATCTCCCACACTCCTACAGACAACCTCCTAGGTCTAGTTTAATTAACAGATTCAGACCCTATCCATCTTCTGCTCACAACCATGCTGCCAGTTTTTGCACTCCACTGTCCGAGGGATGCCCACATGGCTAACCTGTCCAGCCGGTACTAACCACAAACAACTTAGAGATTTTCATATAGACACACAGGTAACGGGCACCCACCAACGTCAAGGGTTTCTGCATCTGCCTTCCTGCTATCCACCCTGCCCTCCTTTCTTACAGAGCAATGTGCAGCGAGACCAAAATGATTGGCTAAAGAGCTCCATTTAAGGCCACTTTACATTACATTACTGTCGAAAGAGTTAGTTATTAACTTTAGTAGTTGACTCTCACCTGATTTGTAGGGATAAGCCACAAATTCTAAGGGCAATAACCATATTAGAACAAGAGATATCTAGCGCTGTCATGCTAACCTTTGTGTCTTTCTTGCTCTCTCTCTCTCTTCCTCTTTTACTTTCTCTCTACCCCTCCCTTTGACCCTCTCTTTCAAGCTGTTTCTCTATGCGTATTCCCAGTGCTTTCCATGAGCTGTGTTCTAATGTAAGAACCCTTGGGAAGGTGCCAGCCAATTGGGAACCATGGAACGTGGACATGAATCGCCAGTGGGAGCCCATGTACACTGAAGGTAGACGCCTTCATTGTACCCCTCGCCCTCTCTTCTGCTTCATCCTCTAACCATCTCTGCTCATCACACATGTCGCCTTAAACACCTCCCTGACCAATCTCCACAACCATTCCCACTACACCTGCCCCCACCCTGGCCCCCATCCTGGGAAGCTGCACTTACTGCCCTGAAGACACCGCTCTACCCAGCTCTACCCAGTGGTCGAAGTGAGCTCCTATACTTTTATTTTAAAAAGAAACCGCTCTGGAATGGTTTTGTTTTAAAATAAAAGTGTTGGAAGAAGTTGAAACCTTCAATTTCAGTGCACTGCATTGGACGTGCCCTTAAACAGCGGGTGCAAGTGTTTGGGGGGTGTATTGTGTGTGGGAGGGGTTCTGGCAATGGGGTTTGTGGGGAGTAGGGGCAGGCCAGCAGGGAACATAGTTCCACTACTTCTTTTCGTACAATTCAATCACTGCCTGTACCGCACACTTTCCTCCCTCATGCCATCCACCGGCCATGTCTTGTCATCCCTGGTAAAACCCATGGCCGTCAAAGAAATGGAAGCGGGTCTCTGTGTTTTTTATATAGTTTTAATTTCTTAGACCCCAAACTGAACCTGCTTTTAGCCAGACGTTCAAGTGGCAGGTTCTATAATCTTAATCACAATGTTTGCACAAGGGCAGGTCCAGTTATGGGCCTAAGCCCTCAATAAGGCCATTGCTTTACTTGGGCCTACCAGGGCAGCGATTGGCGAAATGTTGGAAGCCAAGCCAAGCCCGCCACAGCCACTGTAAGCATTGCTACATTTCAATCTAGTTCAATCTAGTCCAGTAGTGCGTTGCCTCCTGAGAAATGTCATAGGCTATCCCTTTCTCAGCATTCCAATTAATGTACAAAAAACATATAGGCCTCAATAGCAGCATGGCGGTGCAGTTAAAAATTGCAGTATACTGGCGGTATTTCTGTTACCGCCACTTTACAGCCACGTTACAGCTCTGCAGTACTATGGTACTATGACGTTTGGAGGCAATTTGCTTCAGGTGGATCCTTTTCTTTTCCCACAAAAATCGCTGGAATTCCCCTCAACAGAGTGACTGCTCGTGGTAACTACACAGATTCCAAAAATGGGGAATTACACTGATGTGCAACCACTTGTAATAATGTGGTAATGCCACAGCGCCAAGTGACAGTAACAGTAAACAAGTTTGGATACAATTCTGTGGATGTATCGCTGAATTATTGCTGAACTTGTAATCAGGCCCAAGAAGCCCGTAAATGTTATATACCAGATTTAGCATTCAGAGTGCAATGTTTACTGGTGGTGTAGTGCATGTGTCCATGTACATTGTGGTGCACTGTGGGATGGACCAATTTAACCATTGAAAGGGAATCCTGCTGGTTCCACTTGTTGGGTGAAACTTCTTTTCACACAGCTTTTGCGTTGGTTTTGCCAGCTTCCACTTTCATGCTTTTGCTCTTGGGTACCACGGCACATTCCCGTATACCTGCACATTGGTTCTATGGCCTCCTGCTGATTGTGCTGTAAAGAATAAGTATAATTTGTGAGCACCACCTTCACGCTTTAGTTTCACTACAGAGCTGTTTTTTTCTAAGTGCATCAGCAATTAGCAATCGGATGCAGATTAATGTTTATTTCATGATATAAATATTAAAAATATATGAATATTGTATTGCTCTTCTCATAAAGATACCCGCAACCTTTTGAGTTGTCAAGGCGGGTAAAAAAAGAAGATTTACAGCCTGATTCATGGAATTATTTGTGTGAAAACACAGATTTGCACGCCTTTCTGCCCGAAAATCCCCATACGCAAATAATTCCATGTATCAGGCTGTTTATTTTTTGCGGGTGAGAGCTCCATTGATGCCTATGGACCAGCAAAGGGATTGGCGGGTGAGTGAACTGACTTCATGACGGGTGTCATCCGCCAAAAGCAGTTGAGTTGACAGGTATGCGTCTATGTCCGCAGAACATTTTCCCCCAACTTGGGTGCTGGCGTAGATGCTCCTCCACTCCAACATGTACACCGAACAGCCTGATGAAATGATATACCATGCACAAAAGCAGACAAAGGTGCAACTAAGGCGGTAGACAAATGTATTTTTATTGCATGATGGCATGGCCTGACACCCATGGTCAGCAACAAGGCATGTCACCCTTCTCCTAAATTTCTCTTACGCCATAGTTGGCAGTTAGTGAGCAGCCACAAGTGGATCTAGGTCACGTGTCCTAAGCCCCTTCCACCTGTCAATCACTTTAATCTGTTGGCGCCTTCCTGTTTTGCAACCCATTTTCCCTACTTAAGCAGCCCTCCCGCCTCTTTTCCTTTGCAGTTGGTGAGCAGGGTCACGTGGCCTAAGCCCCACCCACCTTCTTAGCCCTGCCTATTCCTTTCTGCTCTTAACTCTTAGATCAGGGGCGTCTTTCGCCTGGGCGTCCGGATTAAAGGCCAGACGAAGAAAAGAGCAATTCCTGTTTGGACCTGTTCAGACTGAGAGGACCCAGAGCCCGAACCCCTGCTCCGACAACATGTACGCACACGCTGACATGTATTTTCGCCCTCTGTCCCCACAGGCCATTCCCACCATCACCAGCCAACGCCAACATTAGCGACATCGCCCCTTCTCTAAGGCATGGGCTCCACAATGCAGCAAACTCAAGCCCATCAGCACCCCCTTAACATCCAAAACATACAAGTTGATGCTCATCAATGTTCGCTCAGCTATCACCCATGCATTTTCCCCCGACGGCTACAGCATCCAATACAGAGACTGGCCAGACAAGACATGCGTAGGCCTCGCTGTCATCCACAAGACTTGTGGTCCTGCACCAGACTTGACGTTGCCAACATTGGCTCCTTCGAAGTCCTCTCCTGTCACTTCCCGCTCTCCTTGATGAACACAGTCACCTTCCATCTCATCTACAGACCACCCAAATCCAACAACGCCTTCATCTGAGACTTTACCAACCTGGTCATCACCCTGTCCCTCACGCATGACAACAACATCTTCCTAGGTGACTTCAACCTCCTAGGCAACAAGGCCACCCAACCAATGAAGGAAGCTCCCTTTGACCTTCTCGACACCCTCAACCTCACAGAGCAACCAAAAGACCCAACAAACAAAAAAGGTAACATCCTCGACCTAATCATCACTGCACTGTATTCACTCCACTACAACTCTCCTCTCCTGCTTTGCTGGTCTGAACACCTAGCCGTGCCTTTCAACATCCTGCACACCACCCCAGTGAAGTGGTCCCATCAGAAACCCACCAGACAAACCTTGAGGTCCTTCAAGAACTTCCTGGTGGAAGCCCGCACAGAAGACCTTGCCAACTTCCACATTACATGGCCCAAAAACCCCAATCAAACAGTGACTCTACTGGAAGCACTCAACGCCACCCTCTCAGCCTCCATCGACTGACACGTGCCTCTGAAACAACGCACCTGCAAACCAAATCTGTCATCACCCTGGTACAGGCAAGAACTGAACTCAACCTTAGCAAAAGAGTCATCAGGAAACAAGAGAAAACCTGGCACTGCTCCAGGACCGCATCTGACCTGGCATTCCTCAAGAAACTCTGAGCAACCCGCTGATAACTAATCCATACAGCCAAGGCCTCCAACTATCAGAATACCATAGCGGAAGCCAACAACAAAAGCAGAGCCCTCTTCAAAGGGGACAAGCACTGCGTCAACCCACCACTCAACCATCCCATAACATGCTCCATTGAAAAATCCACAGCCATCAACACATTCTTCATTTAAAAGATCAGCAAGATTCACCACACATAGACACCACCTCTGCATCCACAGACCCATCTTGCGTTCCTCCTCATAAAATCTCCACACCCTGGACAACGTTCAAGACACTCTCGACAGAGGAACTGGTAGAAACCCTGACTGCCCTCAAAGCAACATCGTATACAGATGACATCTTCCCAGGATCCAACCTCAAGACCCTCCCTTCAGAAGCTCTCCTTCCCTACCTGGAGATCATCAACAGCTCCCTAACCCAAGGCATCTTCCCTTCGATCTTAAAAACAGGAAAAATCCTCCCTCTACTAAAGAAACCCACTCTGGATCCCGACAACCGAGGTAACTATTTACCCCCCATTACCCATTTTCCTGTCCTATGTAAGATCATTGAGAAAGCGGTAGTCGCACAACTGCAGCAACACATGGACACCAACAATCTCCTGCAAACCTACTAATCTGGGTTCAGACCTAGATGCAGCACAGAAACAGCAATCATACAGGTGGTCGATGAAGCCCTCTACATCCTTGACGACGGCCATCCTTGCCTCCTGGTTCTACTCGACCTCTTTGCCAATTTCGACACAGTAGACCACCAGGTGCTTATGGACACCCTATGTTGGTGCATGGGGATCAGAGGCCTCAGCCTACGCTGGTTCAAGTCCTACCTCACCAACCACCAGCCGTTTCTTCACATGGACTCTAGATTGCCAATGCTACCCGCCACCTCTGGAGTCATGCAGAATTCCATCCTCTCCCCAGTGATCTTCAATCTATACATGGAGCCACTGGGAGCCTTCCTAGCCACACACAACACCTACATCCACCAATACGCTGATGACACACAGCTATACCTCAAGATCAACTCCATCGAGCATATCCACTTGCTCAAAACGCTGATCCAGTCTTGGATGTCCAGTGCATACTTGAAGCTTAAGCCCTCCAAGACCAAATTCCTACTCCTCACCAACAACACTGAATGCCCAGACATACAGACTTGGCTATCAACAATTAATTCTGAGGGCTTCACACCCGAGCTCACTTCCTGCACCAACTCCCTCGGGTTCCACATCGACAAACACATCTCCTTCAAGACCCACATAGCTAAGAAAACTCAGACAGCTTGGTTTCAGCTCTCCCTCCTGCAGAAAGTCTAGCCCTCCCTCCCTCTGGATAGCTTTAGATCCACTGTTCAAGCACTGGTCTTATCCCACCTAGATGGGGGCAATGAACTCCTCGAAGGCCTCCCGTCATCTTCCCTTGCGCCTCTGAGAAGTGTCCTACATGGGGCTGCATGTCTCATCAAGGGTCTACGCAGATACGACCACATCACCCTAGCCCTCATCGACCTTCAATGGCTCCAACTGCATGCACAAATCACCTTCAAGTCTAGCTGCATCATCTATAACGCAGTCACCCTCAAGACAATAAGCTACTTCGCTGAGAAACTCAGCATCTCCAGCGGACAGCGCACCACCAGAAGCAAGGACACGTGCAGACTTGAAATCTGCTGCTGCAAAAAGGTAAGGACCAGAAAACAAACCTTCTCTGCCTACACTCCAAGACTATGGAATCTCCTCCCAGTCAGCATCAGACTCGCCCTCACGCTCCTACAATTCAGAAAATAACTCAAGACCGACCTCTCCAAGGCAGTTCTCCTCCCCAACACATGGGCCAACACATCACCCCTCGCGCCACATGACTCGCTAGACGACGCCCGCGCCTCTCCGCCCAGCTACCCGGTACAGTTGTACCCCTCCTCTGTGCCCCTCTGTATCCTATCCGCGCTGTATATCTTTTCTGTTGTTACCTCGGAAGAGCACTCTGTTATGTATCTTTATTGTTATATACCTCTGTAAAGTGCTCCGCTGCTTCTCGAAGCTAGGTCCGTGCTCATTAAACACCATAATAATAATAATAAATTTGCGAGATTTCCTTATGTCTCTCCGTGCTGAAAGCAAGACTACATCTTTTGGTAACTGTCTTCATAGCCATATGTGACCTGAGTGGTTAATCTTCGATATTTTCCATAAAATAGTATGTTTTTTCTGCCTAATCACTTTTTACAAAATCTCTTAATATAAACTCTCTAGAGTGCCACTAACACACCTTTCATGCCAACAGCTGTGTTTTCAAAGCTAAAAACAATGTTTCAAGAGCATGTTAATTTACTTAGTTCAGTTTCCTTTTTATCAATAAAACTTTTTTGCTGCACAATAAAGATCTTTGTAGTGAGAACTGTGCCCCAATGTGAAGATTTCTTTTTATCAAACATGGATAGGGTGAGATTGAACAGGGGCTGTGTGGTATGTTCACCCCTTTCACATTTGATCATACTTTTCATTTGATTCCCTCAGATCTGTGGACCGGTGATGTATTGAATCACTTTCTTGTGCACTGGTTTTCCAACGCTTTGTCCGATGGGCATTGTGTGGACGCTCTACGGAATAAGAGAAAGGGAATTTCAAACCCTTGCAACTACAGAAAGAGACATCAAAGCAGTGGACTACGATTGAATAGTCAGAACATTCGAGGTCATGAACGATGTGATGCACTTTTCATACATCCTCATGCAGGTTGTTGTGGAAACACTGCTGTGAGACTACATTAGGACGTATGCCCTGTGTATACAGCAGGACTTTGGTAAGAGTGGCTGGAGTAAGCCACCTTTCTAATTTTCT
Organism: Ambystoma mexicanum; assembly: GCF_040938575.1. Lineage (NCBI taxonomy): Eukaryota > Metazoa > Chordata > Amphibia > Caudata > Ambystomatidae > Ambystoma > Ambystoma mexicanum. The sequence continues at coordinate 676,478,476 of NC_090932.1, read as the reverse complement.
ATTTTGGCTCACGCAGTGGGGGGTCCATGGTGGTTTGGCACGGGTGCGCCACTTGGGCTGATGGGCTGTCCACACTGGGATGTTAGAAAAGGCACAGGTTGTTTTATTTGAGTAATGGATGCACATGTGTGCCAGCATGCAGAACAAGCGTGCATGCTCATGTATCTTTGTTCAAAGAAACTTTACTTTTGATTTCATTTATTTCCTTTGTTGACAGAACTTTTCCCAACATGTAGCTGTGTTCTTTGGCCCTGATGAAGGCATAGGTTTATGAAAATAGAGTTACCTTAAGTCGAAACTCGAGTTCGCCTGTATAAATTGATCCATTCATTCACACACACTTCGCCATCCACGAACGGGTTTGCCCGACGGGTGAAGTTTCTCACCATGGGCTTGGAAGATTCTGTTTTTTTATGTGGCTTTGAGCAGTAAGCAGACAGGAATAGCTGCTGTCGTTTTTCGGTTCTTTGCTGTGATATTCAATTTTGTGTTTGTATTTAGCATTTTTATGTACTTACTGTTGTTGTTTAGGTATGACTAAGGCATGAGATATGCAAATATGGGTAGGGATTGTTTACTGTGCATTTTGTATAACATTTTCATAGTTTTTCTGATTACCTTTTCATGTGTTACAATGATTTATGACTATTGACATTTGCAATAAATATCTTCTGTTTTATACTGCCTGTGGCTGCTTGATTAATTGAGTTGATGCAACATCTCTTGTTCGTTGTCTTTTGATCCCCATTGGTCCTGCGTGTTTTGAAGAGATCAGATTAGGGTGACCTCATGTTTGTGTTTGTCAATAAAGATATTTTTGCAATTAGTAATACATTTCAAAATTCCCTTTGCTTTCCTTTCCTTTTTTAAAAAGAGAACATATTCTTGTTTGAAAGTTTTTTTTGTTTGTAATCTTCTATTTCGTATCCTATTAAACAAAGAGGTCTGTCATCTCTCTGTTTGCAAGAAGCCCTATCCTTTTCCTATGAGAACATTTTCGGGGGAAAATAGGTTACCACACAAAAGGGGACCTGGGTGCGGAAACCAGGAACTCTCCAGAGTTCCCGATAGGCCAGTCCAACCCTGACGGCAACTTTTCTGAATGTGGAGTGTTTGCTGAAGGCAACGTTTCAAAGCACCTAAGGCAGCATTGCAGTAAGAGCAATAATCTGAGGAGGCTGAGCCGTCCGGACCTGTTACCCTTTGGTGCGGTGGTTACCTGTGCCCTGTGGCAGGGCAAGAACGACCAGAGTCAAGGTTGTTTGTGGTTGGCAATAAAAGGGCTGTGGTGTTTTATTGCACATAGTAATATCATAACAATTGGGTACATTTATTTATCCAAACAAACATAATGATAAACAAAACTGTCATCTTTTGGGCAAGGAGCCAGTGCATCTACCTGGCCCGTGCCGCCCATTCTTCCCACGACTTTGTGGGCCCTGTTCGTTGCCCTGTGGTCCTTCTCTTCTTCCTTTCATTGGGGGTGGGGGGGGGGTCTGGGAAAAGAAGATCAGTTTTCTGCGTGCACAGAGGACAGCTGATACTCCGAACAGAGTATCAAGGAGAACTGGCCTTCCTCAGCAAGGCCTCTCCTTATATTCCCCTTTTCTTGCCTGTGGCCATGCATTTGCACTTTGGAGGCTTCCTGCCTCATGGCTGGCTGGCACCCCTGGCCATTCACACAGGTGTGTGGCCCTAGCCTCCCTTCCTGCCTGCCTTTGGTCATACCTTGGTCCTTTGTCTTGTCCCCCCTCCCTGTGGTGTGACAAGTGTTGAGGGGGTGGGGGTGTAGCCAGGTGTGGTGGCACTGAGCTGCCTCCCTGTTGTGTGCAAGGGCTGCCCTTGTCTGTGTTCTCGCTCCCTTGCACTGCCTACGCTCCGATTATTCCCCGTGCCCCCTGATCTAACTTTGTGCCCAAGTTCGTGGCACTGGGCATCCAGACCACGTGGAGAGGAAGGCACCGGGCACTGGACAGGACAGAGGCTTCTGCGGGTGTCTCAGCACAGGTGGGCCGGCGTCGTCAGGGAGACAGGGTGAGAAGAAGCGCGTGCGACCTGTGCCCTCAGGAGTGTCGCGAGCAGCAGCATTGGCGCAGATTAGCAGGACGCAGAGGCGGGAAGTGAAAGCGCAGCTGGGGGAACGTGAGGGCGGCAGACATGGGAGAAAAGGCAGCATAGACGGGCCTGACGCCCAGTTTTGGCAGCATACTACACACCGTGTAATCTCAGGAGGGGCGGGGGTGGGAACTAGACTGGGACGTGTGAAGCGCGCATCGTTAAAGGATGTGCTGTCATCTCCCGCCCGGGAACCCAGTCAAGGCACGCGGTGCAAAAGTGACAGGGAGCGCGTGGTCAGTTACAGGCCAAACGGTTAGTTAACGAATTCTGACTGCGTAGGGAAAGTTCCCAGGAAGAGTAGGGGTGTAAAGTGTGAAAAAGTAACCCAATCAATTCCAGCTTTCGGAGCTCGCGCAAGCGACGCTGAGCGGCAGAACCCGTCGCATTTCTGGAGAAGAGGCTGGCTGGGCAGTGATTGGCAGCTCTGACAGAGTGACAGAAATCACGCGAACGGCCGAGAACAAATCCACGAATATCGGCCCCTTCAGAGACGACGCCAGGGCCTTTCCACTTTTCAGCACTTAACTCACAGGTTGCCTTTCACTGGCGCTCTCAGGCCGTCACCTCACTCGCATCACCTTGTTGCCGTTTTACTCTGGTTTCCCTGCCATCAGCACCCTGATGTGAACGAGTGATTAATAGATGTCAAGCATACCTTTTGTGTTTCAGCTCCCCGCTGCCTGGCTCTTGGGATACTCAGCAGCTATTCTCGTGACTTAATCATAATGTAAGCACCCCATGGGTAATTCGGCCTGTTTTTCCCAGTTGTAAGGTGTTGGGAGGGCGGAGGGTGCGGGGGGGGGGGGGGGGTGGACTCAAATAACATGTTGAAATAGGCCCCCACCAACCCTGACACATCTTCAGCCAGTCTTAAGCAGGCAAAGGGATCTGGAGCCTGACAGGGACACGGTGGGATGGGAGCTAAACCTGCTGCTTGGGGCAAGGGCTGCACTCGAGACTGCTGCACCAATAGCGCCAAGATATACACTCCTCTCGGATAGAGTGGCATGCTTTAGGGATTAGACAGCCACGTGTAGGGAGGATTTGGGGGAGGGGGTCATCCAACAAGGACCCAAGCCACGGCATTCTGGTAGCCCAGAGATCTGCGTGTTTGTGATGTCAGCTGTGGGTAGCTCGCCAGTCTCCGTTTTCCTTTTTCATTCTGGTATCTGGATTCCTGCATTTATAAGGGGGGGGGGGGGGTGAGTCACAAGTACGCTAACGCAAGGAAACCCCCAGGGATAGAATGTCTTTCCCCACCTGCAACTTGAGACCTCTGGTAGTTAAACATCCCCTGCTGGGACCCGCACCCTCCCAGATGAAGCCCCCTTTCCCTGGACCCCTAGGGGGCTGTCCTCACCTCTCGCGTGGCTGCTGGCTGCAGCCCCCACCAGCCAGCAGCAGGAGTCCGAGCCAGGCGCAGACGGCTTGCTTCATTGTTGGTGGCACGGTGCAGGCAGGGGGGCATTGACAGCCGGGGGTCCTCCGAGGGCACTTTGAGGAAACTTGCAGTGAGCTCCGGCTCCACGTCCACTTCCCTCGGGGAGTTCCCGCAGGAGCCGCTGCTGTGATGAATATAGCAGTTGTTCTGAGAGAGGAGGGGGAAAGGTTTTCCTAAAACCAGGAGGACCTCCCCGCCTCCCTCCTCCCCTGGTTCCCTCCCTCGAACACTGTTAAAAAAGTAGTAGTTCGCTAAACGACCTCGAAGATAAGGCAGACGCAGGCATGGCGAACTGCCCACCGCAATATATCCAACTCATGCTGCCTGCACGGGGCTCTTTGTGTGGGAAGGGGAGATTTGTGGTGTGTACACTAGGTTATCGTGGGGAGTAACTCAGCTCTCCTACAAGACTGGTCACGAATGATAAGGAGCAGCTCACACCGCCTCACCCTCAGACTCATTTGTAACTAAGACACCTTCTTGAAACAGTGCCTCCATGCTTCCGGGCTGCTAGGCGCTTTACAAATAAATAAATAAATAAATAAATAAATAAATAAATGTGCGCGTAGAAAGTGTGGTTTGAAACTCCCAAGAGCAGCACCAGAGAGAGGAGCGCAGGCGGGTCATGCGGGACAGCATCACAATTAAGTCGTCTCTCGGCCATTCCATGCAAACTATGTGCTGCCGTGAATTATTTTTTTAAGTTAATTGATTTCTATTGGAAGTTATGGGGGGTGTATGGGGCACGCTGGTAATAGACGGCAAAGATGGAGTTTCCCGGTTTCAGTTTTCAGGAGGTACGAGTCAAACACGGGGAAAGGGCATAGCCTACTCATCGAACCCCAAAGGCTATGCCACTTCCATTGCAGTGCCTACAGGCGCTTTCCTCCGTAAACTGTGCCATCAAGGCCGGACTGGGACAGGAAATAGGCCCGGTCATCCAAAAAAAAGTGGCCCACCCCTCGCCTCACGACCCTTGACCTCTGATGACATCACCAGAAGTGATGTCATTTGACCCCACCCAGAAGTGATATCCCGGGGAAACGATGAAACACTACCTTTCACCCCTTGACAAAGCAGGAAGTGGCATCAAATAGCATTGTTCCTAAGTACACTAAATTACTGTGATTCCAAGCAGACGTACACAGCCAAATGATGATGTTATTGTATAGCACTTACGCTTAATTTCTTTTTTATACAACAAATATGCATACAATATCACCCAACCTGTGTTGGTACTCATTTATCGACCTAAGAAGGATGAAAGGCTTTTTGAAAAAAATAAAAAATAAAAATTTGAAAAAACATATATATTTATTTTCACATTTTTTTTCTTCCAAACTGGCCCAAGCATGGCCAGAAACCGGGCCCCACTACCCAGGGATGATTTCCGGGCCGAAAGGCCGAGGGGCCAATCCAACCCTGTGTGTCAGAGACGATTACTCACTAACATAGGCAGTCGGGGACAACCTTCGCCCTCCTCGCACCCCAACAGATTCAACAAATACTCTTTAGCTTACTTTGCACAAATAACTGGGGCCAGACCAACTCGTCTTATTGTGGCAGTTTATATGTCATATTTACAACCATAAACTTCAAAAACACACATTCGTTTTTAACAACACAGACAATTGGCAGCACCTTTTGTTTGGTCTTCCTCTTTATCAGCACCTCCTTTTTGACCTTTAATCTCTTTTTATTCACCTCCTCCAGTCAGCTGCCCCTTTCTCCTTATCAACTCTTTACTTAGCATAATTAGGTCTCACCCCCACCACCCTCCCGAGCCTCCCACTCAGGGCGAATCACATTGACCGCTGCCGCTGCTGTTGGGCTGCGGGGAGCGCCGTTATGCTTTTCTTTCCACCACCCAAGACTGGAAGCTCACATCCAAACGGAGGGTGCACCTCTTTATCCTTCCTTGCCGCCTCCCGCAGTGTTAGGCTAAGAGGGGGCTACCGATTCCTGGTCATTCTTGTCCTCCGACATGTGCTCCTTGGAGCAGGAGGTTTAGGCGGTGAAAGAAACCGCCCCCCTGTGCATCCACTAATTAGAGGCCTCAGTGGGGCCTCTGATGTCACCTGTTGGAGGTGTGAAGATACCTTAGCCCTCCAATCAGAGCATTCCACAGGGGAGGGGGCTTCCTCCCCTTCCTGTCCAGCAGTCACCTTTTGCCTTCTGTTTCCCCTTCCTCCTGGTCATCATACCAGTGACCCCTGCTTCCTGCTCCTTCCCCTCATGGAAATGAGGCAGGTGCGGGGGGCTTGGCCCCTCTTCCATGTTAAGCCCTGGCACCCTTAGCCCTTTCTTTCAGGGGGACTGCGGCATATGCTTTCCTGCACACTTTCTCACACACATACTTATGCACTCACTTGCACTCACTTGTTAACGCACTCCTCCACTCACTTTCACAGATCTGATCGTTTAAGGATATCTTTGTCAATTTAATACCCAGGTACTAATGTACACACGTTTGATAAGTATTGAAAGGGCTTAACCCCACACATTTACTTGGTTTGGGTTCATTTACAATCAGAGTAATGTGCATTAAAATGATGCATAGTTCATGAGGTTTTAACTGCATATGTATTAAATCTACAAATCCTGTTAAATCATAATTGTAAAATCTACTCACTGTGTCCACGACCACAAGCACATCTATCATTGTTACACACACACCTAGAAGTAGGGAGAAATTTATACACAAAACTGAATATTGAGTGTTAAATGTAATAGTACAAAGTTTTGCCTCACTCTTGTTTCATTGTTTCTATTGGTGAAGGCGACTCAGTGTTAAAACTGCATTGGTGGTTTTCTGACTCAGGTCTTGTGGATTCTTTTGGAGAGAAGAAGTCATGTGTTCTGGCAGCCACAGTTACTGAGGCTCAGAGGCAGTGGCTTGGCTGATATGCTCTGTGCTGACTTACTCAAGTGTACTATTTCCAGTTATTGTGCACCAGCGTGATCTAAGTTTGATTTTAGGTTACCCACTCAGGCAAGTGTCTGGTTTTCCACTGTGGAACGCAGAGAAAGTACAAGAAAGGGGTCAAGGGTCTCCACAGATTTTGGGACAGTGCTCTTCTGAATAAACAATCGCAGACATGCTAAAGCCCAAGTACGTTTTACATTAAGTTCTGCAAAGTTTGTATTGTACTTTCATGGTCAAAAGTCAGGGAAGTTGGGTGGAATACTAGTTGTCATGCGAATCCAGCACACAGAGCAAACCATTTGTACCAACAACGCATTTTATACTTTCAGGTAGATCAGGGTAGATGTACTCAGTGAGTTCGTGCATTGGCTATGCACACATACAGTTGCTTTACACAACCACATCCATCCACCAAAAGCTGGCAGGTTCTACTCCCTCCAGCCCCTTCCTACCCCACAAGCTCTCTGGCCCCAGCCTCAGCTACTCTCACGTTTCAGAGTGTCTTGAAGATTCAGTGCGGGTTTGGTAATTGACACTGGCTTATATGTTCTTCCTATGGGCACCAGAGGTCAGATACCCCCCTAAACCACAGCCATAACCCCTGCTTACCTGCGCATTAACAGGATCAGCCAGGGAATGAGACATCATAGCGCTTGCTGGGCATAAATAGGGCATGCAAACTGTGCTTCAGAGCACCGTCTTGTCACATCGTTCCTGGTACAGTGTTTTGCTCCAGAATGGTAACTGGAACCAGAAGAGACCATCCTTTCTCTACACCTCGATGGAATTTGCACGCTTGTGTCCTAAACCTGGGCGTCCTAGCTGCACGCTTCAGGCACTCATAGACTGGCAAGTCTCGTCTTCTTGCAGCGCAAGAGAGTCCTGTCCTGGAGCTCTGTTGTTCTCCGCAGAGCTGTAAGAACTGCTCCTATTGTGTCTGTGTTGCTTCCACGTTCTGAGTCATCTTTGAATCCCCCCACTTATTTTCTCCTGTGATTGGACACTCAAAGGTCCATCTAACATTATGCGATCCCGCGCCATTCTGCGCAAGAAGACACAGCACCTGACATTCAAAACCGCTCTCATCCAGTGAACGAACACACTCTTTCTGAACACCCATCTACCTGTCTCCCTTGTACGCACGTGTAATTATTGCCTATTTCTGGAGCACCATTCTCCTTCTGGAGCAATGAACGCCATCGGGTGGCAGCCCCCACAGAGCATTGGAGGCAAGTGCGCAAACCCGTGCCACATAACTTCTAGCTGTAGGAAACTCCCAAATAAAGTTCCATGGACTTTCTCACTAACATTACACTCTACTGAGCCATTTTGTATTTCTTTATCTTTGCACCATTAACCCATTCTAGTTTTTTCCATACTGTTGTCACACTCTGTTGTGGAGAATTCTCATCTATGGCTAATTTCCCTCACCTAGTGAGTCCCCCAGCAGCTTTGCTGGACTTCTGGAGTTTATTTTTTTTCCACTTGGTAAGAGTGAGAGCTTTTCCCCCCACTCTTACCTGTGTTTTGCTATGTGTTTCTACCTGTTTTTGTGATTATGGACTCTGAAGTACACCACTTCAGTAGCCCTCTTCTTTTTGTGTGTCACACAGCACCTTCAGTGCAGTGGCACAGGGTTGTCTTTGAGACTTCCCTTGACTCCATTTCTGAGGCGACTACCGTCCCCCAGGAAAGGGTAAAGTTACAATCAACTTTACTTAGTCAATCTACCACAGATCCAGTACACCCCATCTTCCATGGAGTACTGGCAAGGGTTAACTCGTATCCCTTTTTATCTGTACCTCCTAGAGCATTGTTTTGCTCTTTTAACATTTAGACTTGGCTGGTGGCAGTGGTATCTACCCTAACTTTTCTACCGCGATTATATTAGATAAAGGTGGTACTGTTCTTGGCTATTATATTAGCCTCGAACATAAACCCGCTTGACCAAATCGTCTTTCTTTTGGCTCCGGTTGGGTTTATTCGCCATTTCTTTTTGTTAAAGTCCTTCTTGTGTTTTACTTTGCGCTCCAAACTAGGTTTGCCTTCTTTGTTTACTGTCTTTTGGTGGGCTTCTGCTCAGAGGCCCTCCTCAAGGCGCCTGGGTGTCTAGGTGGGCTGAATGTGAGGGAGGGGTGTAGTCACCCCCTGCACAGGGTATCCTAGGAAGCCCAAGTCGCACTTTGTCATGATTGGCCAGAGTAGTTGTCCGGGCTGGACAACCCCCTGCTGGGTGATTGACAGCCAGGCTGTATGAATGGGGGTTTTTCGCATAAAAGGCAAGTCTCTTGGTTTAGAAGTCAGAGTGTCACCACGGGAACTACAAGGAACCGAAGAGAAGCAGAGAGAACGACGGCTGCTGCAACTACCCTATCCCAGTGAAGCCCTGCTGCAGTCCTGAGCTATCTTCCTTTCAACGACTCAGAGAAGATCCAGTCCGGAGTCTTCTTCCCTTGAGCTTGGTGGGGATAACCAGCTAATCTTCTACAGCCAGAGGATCCTCTTCCTTGGTCGAAATCGCTGCACACTGCTGTAGTGGTCCGGATAGCCACTTGAAGAGCCTCTCCTGTTTTTAAGGAGCGCACCTTTTATTACTCGTCACTGCTGCCGGCTTCATCCCTGTGTGGTGCAGACCCCCTTCAGATGTCCTCCTTCACAACGAAGCTCCGGGAATCGTGGGTCTGCGGGAAACCAACAGGAACAACTGCCAGGGCACCAGCTACACCTTTGGAACAAGGTACTGTGTTCTCCTTAAGGAAACTGGGTGAATCCCTTTTCTTCATTTTCCAAGGCTTGCCCTTGTCTTCCCTCCTTCTTATAACTTTTGCTTCCGAACATTGACAATATCGAAGTACTTTTGGCTACGTTGAATCGTGAACTGTCTGACTGTGTGATCTTCGGCAACAGGCCCCGGTGTCCTTTGACCCTGGCTCCAGCCCTTTGACTTTTGAACTCCTGTCTCTACGTGTTTCTTGATTCTGCCTGCCTAACCAAAATATTACCTGTAATTTTTGCCTCCAACTCCCTCTGGGTATCTCAGGTGCTAAGTGTGTTTTTGCCCCGGTAGCATTTCATGTCACGGATACGCGTTTATTTAGTAGACCGAACTGTCAAAAAGTGATCGCAATCGTATTCCCGGTAACGTGTTTTGTTCGTAACACCGGTTCATTCAAACACAGGGTACTTACCTTGAGAATTACTGTACAAAGTGAATTGGTTACTTGTGGTATATTTAACGTGTGTTTTTTATTTGAGTTTAATAGAAGTGTTGTGTTGATAACGAATGGTTTAAAAATAAATTTACTTATATTTTTTACCTGAAACCTTGAGTCAGTGTTTGGTTGAGTCACAGTAATTGTGGTCCCTGTGTGTAATCTCTGCTACTGCTCATATACTCTTGAGATAAGCCTGTCTGCTCTGCCACTGCTACCACTCTGACATAGTAGTACAGGCTTGTACCAAAGGTAAAACATGTATTGCCACCTGTAGTCTTAATTGTGTGTAGTGGTCCCTAAGGGCACTGCACAGCATTCTGCCTAACACTGGTGTACAGCGGTGAGGATTTGGAAGTAGAGTTATTACACTTAGAGTGCTGCTATTGCTTGGGTTCAACTAACCACAAGGCTAACACCACTAATTTTATTTAACTAAGCAATCATGTAAAATATGGAAAACTACACTGAAGAGAGTCTTTTACTCTATACTGCTGAGGTTCTGAGAGCCATGTGTAGCTATAAGAATATCTCTGGTAAAGGAAACAAATCTGAACTGGTTGCAAAGTTAATGGGAAAAAGTCTGGAGAGTGGGTCAGAAGGACCTACCCCTCCAGCAAATGTGGATTTTGATGTTTCTGATTCTGAGAGTGTTCATTGTGAAGAAGTAGACGAGTCCTTGCTAGAAAACCCCACAACTCCCTTACCTGCTCAGAATGCACAACCTTTGTCCACGGGGACCCCCACACGTCCTACACTTACTCCTGAATTTATTGCACTTGAGAAAATGAGACTTGAATTGGAAGTGTAACGTATTAATGCACAAACTGCCATGAAACATCAAGAGTTAAGGCTCGGAGAAATGGAGCTGAACCATGAACTAGAAATGAAGAAACTGTCTCTTGAAAATGCTTCTCACCCAGAGTCTTCTAGGTCTTCCAGCCCTAAGAGACCCTGTATGCCAAAGGAAATGATTGGTATGTATGAGACTAAACTTGATATTTTGTATTGGTTAGCAATGTTTGAGTACATTCATGGGATTCAAGGTATCTCAGGGAATCAGTTTATTCTACCCTGTTGCAAGTGATGCTGTAATGGAGTTGGGGGGGATAAACAGGATTATGAGGGTGTGAAACTATCATTAATAGCTAGGTTTGGGCAGACCCCTTCCCAGTATCTTAAGAGGTTTAGAACCCTCAAAAAGCATGATGGTACCCCTTGGGCTACCTGGGTGTGTGAATGTTTGAAAAACTTAGATGGTTGGGTTAAGGGTTACACAGTGAACACTTATGAAGGTTTGAGGAATCTTGTAATGTTGGAGTCTATTTTTGATGTCTGCTCTCCTGAGCTTAGACAGCAGTTGGCTGATTCAAAGGAGATAGATCATAAGAAGCTAGCTAGGGCTGCTGATGTATGAGTTGCCAACAGGGCCACTCACAAGGATTCTGGGGCTACTCAGAAGAAGGATGAGGGGAAGCAGCCAAAGAAAGACAACAAAGAGAATTCCAATAATTCCAATCCAAAAGAGGGCCCCAAACATAACCAGGGTAAGCCACAAGCTAAACCGATTCAGGCTAGTGTACCACCTGGTTCCACACCAGATGGAGGCCAGGGCAAACCCCCATTCCAGAGAGCATTTGGGAAATGCTTTGTTTGTGGGTTGCCTGGCCATGTGAAAGGAGATCCCAAGTGTAAGGGTAAACCTTCAGGGATCAACACTGTCTCCTTAGCCTTCTCCCAGGTGGATGAAGTACCTATGACCAGCGGAAACTTTCAGCTACTAGCTGATGAGCCCATGAGAGTCTCAGCTAGTGTTTCTTTAGTGTCCTTGGGTCTTTGGGACCAACAGAACTTAGATGTCTATGACTCAATCCCAGATAATACTAAAGAGTAGTATAAAGATAGTGTTCTTGTGAATGGTCAGTAGACCCCTGCCATCAGAGACACTGGAGCCATCATAACTGTGGTTGATGAATGTTTTTTTCAAAGTGGAGGATGTTGCTAAGGCACCCAAACACTTAACCAAGTTAGCCGGAGGCCCTGTGCAAATGGTTCCCCAGTTACCAGCTCTCATCCAGTGTAATGACATGACTGTCAGAATACCTGTAAGTGTGCAGAATAACGTACCTGGGAGGGTCCTGTTGGGTAATGACCTAAAAACTAGCACCCCCAGCAGAAGGAAGCAGGAGCTCACAAGGTCTGCAAGGGAGAGAACCTTAAGAGGCTCTTCTGGGGACATGGTAGAGGAAGCTATCACACCAAGTCCACAGGACTTACTTACTGCCATTGCAGGGCAAGAAAAGACAAAGGGGAAACCTAAGTCTGCCAGCAAGAAAACAGCAAGCACTCCTGTGCCCAGAAGGACATCTCCGAGACTGTCCAAAGTCACACCTGTGACTCCCACACCAGCTGAGGCTGAGTGTGAGGTTCAACCCTGTATGGTCAAACTAGATACCGAGGAATCAGATCTAGAAGAGGATCTTACCTTGGTAGGAGATTGTGACCCTGTTGACCATCCTGAGCTGCAGTCTTTACTGGCAGAAGGTGGACCCAACAGAGAAGATTTCAGTAAAGGACAAAGGGAGTGTCCTACCTTGGAAGGTCTTCGCCAACAGGCAGCTTCTCAACTCAATGGGACTGAGCCTGGGAAGTACAGGTTGCACTGGGAAGATGGCCTCTTCTACAGTGAACCAACTGAGTCAACCCCTGGAGACTACAAAAGACTTGTAGTACCTCTAGCGAACCAACTCCAATTTCTGCAGTTAGCCCATGAGGTACCTTTGGCTGGTCACTTAAGTTTTAAGAAGACCAAAGAAAGGCTATCTCTGCACTTCTACTGGCCTAAGATGGGTACAGAAGTAGACAAATCCTGCAGAAGCTGCCACACTTGCCAAACCTCTGTAAAGAGTGGATCCAAGAATGTTGCACCCTTAGTGCCTCTCCCAGTGATGGGAATTCATTTTGAGAGGGTTGGTATTGACATTGTTGGTCCTCTTGACCCTCCCACAACTTCAGGCAACAGGTTTATCCTGGTTGTAGTGGACCATGCCACTAGATTTCCTGAAGCCATACCTACGAGGACTGTTACAGCTCCGGCTGTGGCTAAGGCCCTACTTGGTATTTTTACCAGAGTAGGTTTTCCTAAGGAGGTGATATCTGACAGGGGATCAAATTGTATGTCCCACTACATGCAAACCATGTGGAACACCTGTGGAGTCACCTACAAGTTCTCAACTGCCTACCACCCCCAAACCAATGGACTGGTAGAGAGGTTTAACGGAACTATGAGGAGCATGATAGGTGCTTTAGAAGAACCCCTTAGAAGAAAGTGGGACCTTCTATGGCCATGCCTTCTCTTTGCATATAGAGAAGTCCCTCAGGAGGGAGTAGGATTTAGTCCCTTTGAACTTCTCTATGGCCATCCAGTCAGAGGTCCATTGGCCCTGATTAAAGAGGGGTTGGAGAGTGCTCCTTCCCCCAAGCCAGTCAGAGTGACTGACTATGTGATAGGTCTCCGGAGGAGAATGTCACACATGATGGCAGAGGCAAGTGATAACTTGAGGGCTGGTCAAGCTCTGGTCAAACATTGGCATGGCCAGAAGGCTAACATGGTTGAGTTTACTCAAGAACAGCTTATTCTTGTTATGGTCCCCACAAGGCAGAGGGCCTTGCAGGACAAATGGATAGGACCCTTCAAGGTTGTGGGTAAACTTGGAGAGGTGAACTTTCTGGTTGACTTAGGCAATCCTAAGGAGGCTCCCAGAGTCTTTCACACCAACCGTTTAAAGGCTTATGTCTCCAGACCTGACATAGGAGCTTTGCTTCTAGTTTCAGCTCAGGAGGAGGAGGAGAGTGAACCCCTGCCTGACCTCCCCAGAGGCTTACCTTTAGATGAGCAAGTGGAAGGAGTTAATCTCTCTTCCAGTCTCACATCTGACCAGCAGGATGAGTGCAAGCTACTGTTAAATCAGATTGCCTCCCTGTTCTCACTTTCACCAGGCTTGACCCCTTTGGGCCAACATGACATACAAACTGGTGACTGTTTGCCTGTCAAAAGCAGGGGGTACAGAATGTCAGACAATGTCAGAACCCACATAAGGAATGAGGTCAACAAGATGCTTGAACTCGGGGTAATAGAACCCTCTACTAGCCTGTGGTCTTGCCCAGTTGTGCTTGTACCAAAGGCAGGATCCAAAGAGCTGAGATTCTGCGTGGACTATGGAGCTCTAAATGCAGTCACCACGACTGATGTCCATCCTTTGCCTAGGACAGATGAGCTGGTGGACAAACTTGGTGAAGCCAAGTATCTCAGCACATTTGACCTAACGTCAGGCTATTGGCAAATAGCCCTGACAGACCATGCCAAGGAGAAAACTGCATTCTCCACCCCATCTGGCCTCTACCAATTCAAGGTAATGCCTTTTGGATTAAAGAATGCACCTGCTACATTTCAGAGGATGGTCAATCAAGTTCTGAATGGGATGGAGGACTTCTGCATGGCATACTTGGATGACATTGCAGTGTTCAGCTCTACATGGAAAGAACATGTTGAACACCTAGGTTATGTATTGCAGGCTCTTGAACAGGCCCAACTGACCATCAAGGCAAGCAAATGTCAAATTGGTCAGAGTTCAGTGGTCTACCTTGGACATGAGGTAGGAGGAGGTGAAATCAGGCCATTGCCTAGCAAAGTACAAGCTGTACAAAATTGGGCCACCCCCACTACTCAAACCCAAGTGAGAGCCTTCCTAGGTCTCACTGGGTATTATAGGAACGTCATAGAGAACTATGGGAGCATAGCTTCTCCCTTGAATATCATCTCCTCTCCCAAATTTCCTAAAAAGGTCAGGTGGAATGAGGAGTGCAATCAAGCCTTTGAAGGTCTAAAGAAAGCCCTTTGTGAAGCTCCAGTCCTAAGAGCTCCTGACTATCACCAACCCTTCATTGTACAAACTGATGCTGCTAATGTAGGTTTAGGTGCAGTCCTTAGTCAACTGGATGAGAAAGGTAGGGAACACCCCATTTGTTTCATCAGCAGGAAGTTAATGGATCCTGAGACAAGGTGGGCAACAATAGAAAGAGAATGCTTTGCTATTCTGTGGGCACTGAAGAGGTTTAGACCATACTTGTATGGATCTACCTTCATTCAGACTGACCACCAACCCTTGAGATGGCTGATGCAAATGAAAGGGGAAAACCCAAAATTACTCAGATGGTCAATCTGCCTACAAGGATCTGATTTTTCCATTGAGCACAGAGCATGAAGTCACCACCAAAACGCTGATGGTCTCTCTAAGATGTTTGTAACTGACTAGAGGTATGAGGTCCGTTCAGGAGTGGATTAAATCCTCCTGTCCCTTAGTCTGGGGGGGGCGAGTGTTAGGGAGAATTCTCATCTATGGCTAATTTCCCTCACCTAGTGAGTCCCCCAGCAGCTTTGCTGGACTTCTGGAGTTTATTTTTTTTCCACTTGGTAAGAGTGAGAGCTTTTCCCCACTCTTACCTGTGTTTTACTATATGTTTCTACCTGTTTTTTGTGATTATGGACTCTGAAGTACACCACTTCAGTAACCCTAATCTTTTTGTGTGTCACACAGCACCTTCAGTGCCATGGCACAGGATTGTCTTTGAGACTTCCCTCCACTCCATTTCTGAGGCGACTACCGTCCCCCAGGAAAGGGTAAAGTTACAATCAGCTTTACCTAGTCAATCTACCACAGATCCAGTACACCCCATATTCCATGGAGTACTGGCAAGGGTTAACTTGTATCCCTTTTTATCTGTACCTCCTAGAGCATTGTTTCGCTCTTTTAACATTTAGACTTGGCTGGCGGCAGTGGTATCTACCCTAACTTTTCTACCGCGATTATATTAGATAAAGGTGGTACTGTTCTTGGCTATTATATTAGCCTCGAACATAAACCCGGTTGACCAAATCGTCTTTCTTTTGGCGGCTCCGGTTGGGTTTATTTGCCATTTCTTTTTGTTAAAGTCCTTCTTGTGTTTTACTTTGCGCGGCAAACTAGGTTCGCCTTCTTTGTTCACTGTCTTTTGGCGGGCTTCTGCTCAGAAGCCCTCCTCAAGGTGCCTGGGTGTCTAGGTGGGCTGAATGTGAGGGAGGGGTGTAGTTACCCCCTGCACAGGGTTTCCTAGGAAACCCAAGTCGCACTTTGTCATGATTGGCCAGGGTAGTTGTCCGGGCCGGACAACTCCCCTGCTGGGTGATTGACAGCCAGGCTGTGTGAATGGAGGTTTTTCGCATAAAAGGCAGGTCTCTTGGGCTAGAAGTCAGAGAGTTGCCACTGGAACTACAAGGAACTGAAGAGAAGCGGAGAGAAAGACGGCTGCAGCAACTACCCCATCCCGGTGAAGCCCTTGCTGCAGTCCTGAGCTATCTTCCTGCCAACGACTTAGAGAAGATCTAGTCCGGAGTCTTCTTCCCATGAGCTTGGTGGGGATAACCAGCTCATCTTCTACAGCCAGAGGATCCTCTTCCTTGTTCGAAATCACTGCACACTGCTGTAGTGGTCCGGATAGCCACTTGAAGAGCCTCTCCTGTTTTTAAGGAGCACACCTTTTATTCCTCGCCGCTGCTGCCGGCTTGATCCCTGTGTGGTGCAGACCCCCTTCAGACGTCCTCCTTCACAACGAAGCTCCGGGAATCGTGGGTCTGCGGGAAACCAACAGAAACAACTGCCAGGGCACCAGCTGCACCATTGGAACAAGGTACTGTGTTCTCCTTAAGGAAACTGGGTGAATCCCTTTTCTTCATTTTCCAAGGCTTGCCCTTGTCTTCCCTCCTTCTTATAACTTTTGCTTCCGAACATTGACAATATCGAAGTACTTTTGGCTACGTTGAATCGTGAACTGTCTGACTGTGTGATCTTCGGCAACAGGCCCCGGTGTCCTTCGACCCTGCCTCTGGCCCTTTGACTTTTGAACTCCTGTCTCTAAGTGTTTCTTGATTCTGCCTGCCTAACCAAAATATTGCCTGTGATTTTTGCCTCCAACTCCCTCTGGGTATCTCAGGTGCTAAGTGTGTTTTTGCCCGGTAGCATTTCATGTCACGGATACGTGTTTATTTAGTAGACCGAACTGTCAAAAAGGGATTGCAATCGTATTCCCGGTAACGTGTTTTGTTCGTAACACTGGTTCATTCAAACACAGGGTACTTACCTCGAGACTTACTATACAAAGTGAATTGGTTAGTTGTGGTATATTTAACGTGTGGTTTTTATTTGAGTTTAGTAGAAGTGTTGTGTTGATAACGAATGGTTTAAAAATAAATGTACTTATATTATTTACTGTTAGGAAAGATTTCGTAATTGTAGGTAATTTTCCTTCCATGTGGCAACCCCTAAACTTTTTGCTGTTGTTTTTCACCTTGTTCTTGACTTTGCCAGAGAAGTGGAGCCTTCTGCCGCACTCCTCTGGGCTTTCGCTCCTTTCTTACGGGGAAACTGACATGCCCTTAAGACTGTCAGTACCGGGGAACGCTGTTTCCCGTAGTTTCTTTTATCATGTTGCGGCTTTCGTGCAACATGACACAAGAGGGCACTGTAAGCTAAGTTACAGCTCTCTTGGGTCTCTAGCCTTCTACAGGCCCTAGTTACTCGTTTAGGATTGTATCTGATCGGTGCAAGTGATTCAGGGACGGGAATGGTGGCAGCGATCGTTTCTTGTGTTTTGAGCTCCTTTTGGCGTTCTAAGCGCGTTTTCCGCGCTTAACCCAAAATGGTGGCCTGGCTCCCAAAATGGCCAGACCACGAGGCTCCTTTGTCCTGTCCGCTGACCGTCTTGCTCCCTTCACCTTCCCCAGGTCGAGCCGACCCGGGGCCTTCCTTATTTGGGCATGTACTTTCCCGCGAAACACGGATGCTTTCGCGGCCTTCTACATGTCTTGTGTGTGCCTCCAGGATGTGGGCTGGGATGTCTGGTCCCAATACACATCCTGGGTGACAGAGAGTCTAGGGTGGTGTGAATGCCTGGGACCACCGTGGTCCGTGATTGGTCCACGAATGGTGTGAGTGTTGATGAGCGGATCTCCCATTGGGTCCCCTCCGTTTTGGCGCGAAGGGAACCGTGGATAAGAGGGGGCTGGAAACACCACTACCAGGTCGATCTCCTGAGTTCTCACGAACGAAGGAATACAGGAGCCAAGTATCCTGCAACCAAGAGGCTGGACCGAGGAATCGCTGGTGACCCGCTGAAGGACTTCTCCTCTGCACTGCTGTCGCCTTGTGAAACCCTTTTCACCTTTGATCGAACCAGAAGGCCTGTACTGGTACTTAGACCATTGGAATAGCGGGGACAGCTATTCTCGGCATCTTCACTATCTCCTGCCAGTAAGCCTTCGGAAGCGTCTCTGGGCCATCCAGCTGACTGACCAGCTTACACGGGAGTCTTGCTCTGTAACCGCCGCCAGGTTGTGTAGTATTTCGAGTCCTTGTCACTCTCACACGCTTCGTACACTTGGCGTTCCCAGGTCTGAAGTGAGTAGTGTACATTTGGCTCAGATACACACGGCCGCTCCGTTGCCCTGCTCTGGTAACAAACTGTGTGGGTTTCTTCGATTGGGACGTCTTTTTACTCAACACGACGACAAGGCGTTCCCTGCTCTTCTGAACCTGCCAGCTGCTGAAACTGACGCGGAGAAGCCTGGGTCTGCTTGCATCGGGGACCGGTGAGTAGCATAGCTAGGATCTGGTCGCCCTCCTGCAGGAGCCCATTGCTTTTCCCCGCTGTGTCAAAACAGCACCCTTTTCCGTACTCGCGCTCTGCTTCTGCCCACTGTGGAGGCTGCGCTTGAGTCGCGGAACTTGTTCTTCTTCTTTTGTGCACTAAACAGAACTGCCTGATTTCCCTCGAAGAGCTTCTCCTTTTGCCCGTTGGCACCAGTGTGTGCAGGTACTCTTGAGCACAAGGCTCCACTCTTCGCAGGGCTCGGACTTCCATCTAGTTAGGTGCCGCTGAAGGCGAACTGGGTCTAAGCATCATAACGCACTGCCTGTCTTCCTTCCCTTTTAGGTGGACTACCCATTTCGTGCATATAACGCTTGAGACTGTCGTATTTGTATATATATTGTGTTGATATGGTATGTGTTGGTTTACTATCGTTATATTGTGATTTTCTCGCTACGGTCATTGTTTTAAAGGCCTTGAAATAAATGTGTATATATTTTTAATATAACAACTGTTTGGAGTAGTTTGTAAGTGTTCTTGCTTTGTGTGCTCATTGCGGGCTTTCAGTCACCCTCACCCCTCTTGAGACCTAGTCTTGACCGCCGCGATCGCTACCTTGATTGGTCTGGCTCGTCCAGAGGTTACCCTGTTCCAAGTAATTAGGTTGGCCTTCTGAACTTCTGCGCCACCAGGACAGAGTTCAGAAATCCATCTTAACAAATTGGTGTACAGCGGTGGGATACGACTGAAGGTATCCAGTGTTGTGCACGAACTAAGGCATTTCGGGTTATTCCAACCAGGACACGTAGTGAATTGTTGTAGTATAATTTTAAAAAGGCCATAGTCCTATCTAACAGTATGGAAACAAATACCTTGTTAACTTTAAATGCTTCCAAATCAGAAACATTGAAAAAGATGTGTGCGGAGAGAGGTGTTTCCTCTCAAGGCACGAAATTGGAAATGATCCAAAGAATCGTGGCGTGGTAAGAAGCGCAGCTTGACGCTATAACTTCTGAGGACAGTGCGGAAGGTGGTGGGGCTGCTCTCACTGGTAGAATCGACGGTTCTGCCGCTGCACTGATCCATCGCGACCACGAGGACTGGGAGGATGAGATGTCTAATGTTTCCTCTGCCAGTGCTGATGGGGAGGCTATGCTTGAATTCAAGAAGCAAGAGCTGCGGTTTAGGCAGCAGGAGCTTGAATTCAGCATAGCCAAACTAAAAATCGAACAGGCAGAAAAACAAAAAGACAGGGATCACCAGTTGGAACTGGCCAAGCTTCAGGTTGCAAATGGGTCCAAGGGTCCTGGACATGGGTCTGGGGCCTCCTCTCATCCAGGGTTTCCGAAAGATCTGCTCAGTGTGTATGAAGAAAGGAATGACATTATGGACTGGCTGAATGCGTTTGAGTATGCATGCGAAGTTCAACAAGTTGACAATGCTGATAAGATTGCCTGGTTACTCAGCAGACTGCCCCATTCTGGCTGTAGTGCCATTATGGAAATGTCGAAGGCTGAGCGAGCTGATTTCGCAATGTTAAAGCAAACTCTCATTTTAAAGTTTGGGAAGACTCCCAAATATTTGAAACGTTTCAGAGAGTATAAGAAAAAGGAAGGTGGTACTTGGGTATCTTATGTCACTGAATCCTTGAAAAACTTAACTGGCTGGGTCGAAGGTTATAAGGTTTCTACCTTCGAAGGCATGATAAATCTTGTCATGCTGGAACACATTTTTGCATCTTCTTCCCCGGAGCTTAAGCAGCATTTGGCCGATTCGAAGGAGATAGATCCTAAGAAGCTGGCCATTGCAGCCGACTTATGGGTGTCACATCGAGTGTCCCATAAGGACAAAACTCATCCTGGTAAACAGGAGGAAGGGAAAAAGTCCAAAGATATGGAGGGTGGAGAATCTGATAAATCTTCTTCTCATAAGGGCCACAAAAAGAAAAATAAGGGTAAGACACAAGAGAACTCACAGGGTAGTGGAGGTCAGCCTCCGAAACAGAACTCTGGTTACAATAAGCCTCCCTATGTAAACAGACCCAATGGATCTTGTTTTGCTTGTGGAGCAACTGACCACGTGAAGGGGGATCCCCGGTGTAAGGTTAGACCTTTGGGGGTCCACTCCGCTAATCTGGCCTTCTCCTCCTACGAGGAAGAAGAGATTACAGGAGCATCCTTCTCCTCAGACTCATTTCCCAGCGGGATAGAGGCTGAGGTAGTTTTAGTTTCCCTGGGTTCCTGGGAGCCTAAAGTCGCAGAGGCTTATGCTAGGATTCCGGATAATACCAAGCACTACCTTAAAGACAGTGGCCCTCATTACGACCCTGGCGGAGTGGGTTTACGCCAGCGTTATTCGCGGCGGACCCGTCCGCCCTACTACGAGTTCCCGTAGCGCCATGGAACGTTTTCCGCCTGGTTTTTCCGGGCGGAGAAATCCATGGCGCTACGGGACCTTGATGTTAATTACGCCACCGTATTTTGTGGTGGCGCAATTAACGCCTTCCCCACTCCCATTATACCCTATGGGGCAAAAATGGGAATGGGGAAGGGTAAAATGGGGAATGGGGATTTACCGCCCCGCCAAGGTCGGCATGGGGCGGAAAATCCGCCAACCTCCATGGCGCTATCGGCAGCTTTCCGCCGTGCTCCGCGGTGCATTTAGCACCGCGATTTCCGCCAGGGTCGTAATGAGGGCCAGTGTGCTGATCAATGGAGTAGATATTCCAGCTCTTAGGGATAGTGGGTGCAGTCGCACTGTAGTGGATTCTACCTTGGTAGACTCAGAGGAAGTTGCCAGAGCTACTCTGATGCCCACTAAGTTGGCTGACGGCCCACTCCGTATGTTTCCAGTAATACCTGTAAATCTTACTTTAAATGGTACAGCAGTCAGGATTCCAGTGAGCATTCAGAGAAACGTCCCGGGAAAGGTCTTGTTAGGTAATGATCTCAGAGGTTTAGGGCTCGTAGGAGACACTGCCGAAAGACCCTACACACGGTCTCAAGCACGGGCAGCATTGGCCAAGACCAATACGCCGCCCCAGCCGAAGGGGAAACCCAAGGCGAAAGGAGTCGACAAGTCAAGACGAGGGAAAGAGAATATTCCCCCGAGCTCGCCTACCACTGCGGTGGAGGAAGTTGGTCAATCGCCCGGGCCTGACGAGGAGGTGGCGATGCCTGAAGTATTTGACCCCAACGATCATCCTGAACTAAAAGACTTGTTAGTTGAAGGAGGTCCTGATAGGGACGAATTCGGTAAAGGCCAACGTGAGTGCCCATCTCTGGAAGGCCTAAGGAGACAGGCCTGCTCCCAGCTTGAGGGTGAACCTCCTGGGACGCATAGGATTTATTGGGAAGGTGGACTCCTGTATAGTGAGCCCACAGAGTCTACAGAAGGAGACCATAGGAGGTTGGTGGTTCCCCTTGCTGTTAGGCCTTTCCTCCTGCAGTTGGCGCATGAAGTTCCCCTTGCTGGTCACCTTGGTATGAAAAGGACCAAGCAAAGGTTATCCATGCACTTCTACTGGCCCAAGATGGGGGTGCAAGTAGAAAGTCACTGCAGGAGTTGTGCCTCCTGCCAGTTGTCTGGTAAGGTTGGCGCGACAATCCAAGCTCCGTTGGTACCGCTCCCAGTTGTGGGGGTACCATTTGAAAGGGTAGGGATCGACATCGTTGGTCCCCTTGACCCGCAAACATCCTCGGGCAATAGGTTTATCCTGGTGCTGGTCGACCATGCAACCAGGTATCCTGAGGCCATCTCATTGAAAACTGTAACTGCCAAGTCAGTTGCAAAAGCTTTACTTGGCATATTTACTAGGGTTGGCTTCCCTAAAGAAGTTGTGTCAGATTGTGGCAGCAACTTTATGTCGAAGTATATGCAGGCTATGTGGAAAGAATGTGGGGTCACCTACAAGTTCTCTTCTGCATACCACCCCCAGACCAATGGTCTGGTGGAACGTTTCAACAGAACGTTAAAGAGCATGATTGGGGCTCTGGAGGAAACTCAGAGAAGAAAATGGGATCTTCTTTTACCATGCTTACTGTTTGCCTACCGAGAGGTACCACAGGAGGGTGTTGGCTTCAGCCCCTTCGAACTTCTGTTCGGTCATCCCGTACGGGGACCCTTAGCCATCGTCAAAGAGGGATGGGAGATGCCCACTCCCCCTGTTACTACCAACGTAGTTGATTATGTGCTAGGGCTCAGAAAACGGATGGTACTTCTGATGGGCTTGGCTAGTGATAAATTGAAGGCAGGACAAGCGCTGGTGAAACATTGGTACGACCAGAAAGCTTCCCTCATCAACTTTACACCTGGTCAGCAAGTCCTGATCATGAATCCCATAAGGCCTCGAGCTTTACAGGACAAATGGTCAGGCCCTTACACAGTGGTGGAGCCCCTGGGTGAGGTTAACTATTTAGTGGACCTTGGAAGGCCTGGACAGGCTCCAAAAGTGTTTCACGTGAATAGGCTGAAGGCTTTCGTCCCAAGAGTCGAAATCGCAGCACTGCTACTGGCTTCAGACGTTGAGGAAGAGGAGTCTGAATCTCTCCCCGACCTGTTCCAAAGCGGTCCTTCAGATAGCTCCTTTGAGGGTGTACGAGTGGCCCCTCACCTGACTTCTGATCAGCAGGCTGAGGTGAAAAGTTTGCTTAGGCAGTTTTCCCCCCTGTTTTCACAGTCGCCTGGTTTGACACCTTGGTGCAAACATAACATAGACACAGGAGACAGTGTACCTACCAAAAGTAGGGGATACAGGATGTCAGACAAAGTACGGTCTTATATTAAGACCGAGGTCAACAAGATGTTAGACCTTGGGGTGATTGAACCCTCTAGTAGTCCTTGGTCCAGCCCTGTGGTTTTGGTTCCAAAGGCAGGCACTTCTGAATTGAGGTTCTGCATGGATTACAGGGCTCTGAATGCTGTCACCAAGACAGATGCACACCCCTTGCCTCGAACAGATGAGCTGGTGGATACTTTGGGTGTCTCCAAGTACCTCAGCACGTTTGACCTCACTGCTGGCTATTGGCAAATAGCGTTAGCAGAGCATGCCAAGGAGAAGACAGCATTTTCTACTCCAGACGGCCTTTACCAATTCTGGGTAATGCCGTTCGGGTTGAAGAATGCACCTGTCACTTTCCAGAGGCTTGTGAATCATGTTTTGAATGGGTTGGACGAATTCTGTCTTGCATATCTGGACGATATTGCAGTTTTCAGTGCCACCTGGGAAGACCATGTGAAACACCTCGGGATTGTGCTCCAGGCTCTTCAGAAAGCACACCTGACCATAAAGGCTAGTAAATGCCAGATTGGACAAGGCTCAGTGGTTTACCTTGGACATGAAGTAGGTGGAGGGAGGATACAGCCTCTTCCCAGTAAAGTACAAGCAGTACAAGACTGGTCTACCCCCACTACGCAAACCCAAGTGAGAGCCTTCTTAGGACTCACGGGGTATTACCGCAATTTTTTGGCAGACTATGGCACCATAGCTGCCCCTATCACTGCCCTCACAACTCCGAAGAAACCCAAGAAGGTAACTTGGACCGACGAGTGTGAGAAGGCCTTCAATGGCTTAAAAGACTCCTTGTGCCAGGCCCCTGTCCTCAGGGCCCCTGATTATCAAAGACCTTTTATCGTGCAGACGGACGCCTCTGACACTGGGATAGGAGCTGTACTATCACAAGTAGATGAGAAGGGTAAGGAACACCCTATTGGTTTTATTAGCCGCCAGCTTAAGGACAGAGAGCTCAGATGGTCCACGGTAGAGAAAGAATGTTTCTCTGTTGTGTGGGCCCTAAGGAAGCTGAGGCCCTACCTCTATGGGACCCACTTCACTGTGCAAACTGACCATAAGCCCTTAAAGTGGCTAATGAACATGAAGGGGGAGAATCCAAAGTTGCTTAGGTGGTCCATAAGTCTACAAGGCTTCGACTTCACTATTGAGCATAGGCCAGGTGTCCAACATAGCAATGCTGATGGGTTGTCCAGAATGTTTAACCGACCTGAACAAGAGACTCATCCAGAGGTGGATTAGTTCTCCCTGTCCATAGTCTGGGAGGGGCGAGTGTTAGGAAAGATTTCGTAATTGTAGGTAATTTTCCTTCCATGTGGCAACCCCTAAACTTTTTGCTGTTGTTTTTCACCTTGTTCTTGACTTTGCCAGAGAAGTGCAGCCTTCTGCCGCACTCCTCTGGGCTTTCGCTCCTTTCTTACGGGGAAACTGACATGCCCTTAAGACTGTCAGTACCGGGGAACACTGTTTCCCGTAGTTTCTTTTATCATGTTGCGGCTTTCGTGCAACATGACACAAGAGGGCACTGTAAGCTAAGTTACAGCTCTCTTGGGTCTCTAGCCTTCTACAGGCCCTAGTTACTCGTTTAGGATTGTATCTGATCGGTGTGATTCAGGGACGGGAATGGTGGCAGCGATCATTTCTTGTGTTTTGAGCTCCTTTTGGCGTTCTAAGCCCGTTTTCCGCGCTTAACCCAAAATGGTGGCCTGGCTCCCAAAATGGCCAGACCACGAGGCTCCTTTGTCCTGTCCGCTGACCATCTTGCTCCCTTCACCTTCCCCAGGTCGAGCCGACCCGGGGCCTTCCTTATTTGGGCATGTACTTTCCCGCGAAACACGGATGCTTTCGCGGGCTTCTACATGTCTTGTGTGTGCCTCCAGGATGTGGGCTGGGATGTCTGGTCCCAATACACATCCTGGGTGCCAGAGAGTCTAGGGTGGTGTGAATGCCTGGGACCACTGTGGTCTGTGATTGGTCCACGAATGGTGTGAGTGTTGATGAGCGGATCTCCCATTGGGTCCCCTCCGTTTTGGTGCGAAGGGAACCGTGGATAAGAGGGGGCTGGAAACACCCCTACCAGGTCGATCTCCTGAGTTCTCTTGAACGAAGGAATACAGGAGCCAAGTATCCTGCAACCAAGAGGCTGGACCGAGGAATCGCTGGTGACCCGCTGAAGGACTTCTCCTCTGCACTGCTGTCGCCTTGTGAAACCCTTTTCACCTTTGATCGAACCAGAAGGCCTGTACTGGTACTTCGACCCTTGGAATAGCGGGGACAGCTATTCTTGGCATCTTCACCATCTCCTGCCAGTAAGCCTTCGGAAGCGTCTCTGGGCCATCCAGCTGACTGACCAGCTTACACGGGAGTCTTGCTCTGTAACCGCCGCCAGGTTGTGTAGTATTTCGAGTCCTTGTCACTCTCACACGCTTCGTACACTTGGCGTTCCCAGGTCTGAAGTGAGTAGTGTACATTTGGCTCAGATACACACGGCCGCTCCGTTGCCCTGCTGTGGTAACAAACTGTGCGGGTTTCTTCGATTGGGACGTCTTTTTACTCAACACGACGACGAGGCGTTCCCTGCTCTTCTGAACATGCCAGCTGCTGAAACTGACGCGG
The DNA here is from genome assembly GCF_040938575.1 of Ambystoma mexicanum. Classification (NCBI taxonomy): domain Eukaryota; kingdom Metazoa; phylum Chordata; class Amphibia; order Caudata; family Ambystomatidae; genus Ambystoma; species Ambystoma mexicanum. The sequence goes on along the minus strand of NC_090932.1, from coordinate 676,452,692 downwards.
AGAAGCCTGGGTCTGCTTGCATCGGGGACCGGTGAGTAGCATAGCTAGGATCTGGTCGCCCTCCTGCAGGAGCCCATTGCTTTTCCCCGCCGTGTCAAAACAGCACCCTTTTCCGTACTCGCGCTCTGCTTCTGCCCACTGTGGAGGCTGCGCTTGAGTCGCGGAACTTGTTCTTCTTCTTTTGTGCACTAAACAGAACTGCCTGATTTCCCTCGAAGAGCTTCTCCTTTTGCCCGTTGGCACCAGCGTGTGCAGGTACCCTTGAGCACAAGGCTCCACTCTTCGCAGGGCTCGGACTTCCATCTAGTTAGGTGCCGCTGAAGGCGAACTGGGTCTAAGCATCATTACGCACTGCCTGTCTTCCTTCCCTTTTAGGTGGACTACCCATTTCGTGCATATAACGCTTGAGACTGTCGTATTTGTATATATATTGTGTTGATATGGTATGTGTTGGTTTACTATCGTTATATTGTGATTTTCTCGCTACGGTCATTGTTTTAAAGGCCTTGAAATAAATGTGTATATATTTTTATTATAACAACTGTTTGGAGTAGTTTGTAAGTGTTCTTGCTTTGTGTGCTCATTGCGGGCTTTCAGTCACTCTCACCCCTCTTGAGACCTAGTCTTGACCGCCGTGATCGCTACCTTGATTGGTCTGGCTCGTCCAGAAGTTACCCTGTTCCAAGTAATTAGGTTGGCCTTCTGAACTTCTGCGCCACCAGGACAGAGTTCAGAAATCCGTCTTAACAAATTGGTGTACAGCGGTGGGATACGACTGAAGGTATCCAGTGTTGCGCACGAACTAAGGCATTTCGGGTTATTCCAACCAGGACACGTAGTGAATTGTTGTAGTATAACTTTAAAAAGGCCATAGTCCTATCTAACAGTATGGAAACAAATACCTTGTTAACTTTAAATGCTTCCAAATCAGAAACATTGAAAAGGATGTGTGCGGAGAGAGGTGTTTCCTCTCAAGGCACGAAATTGGAAATGATCCAAAGAATCGTGGCATGGCAAGAAGCGCAGCTTGACGCTATAACTTCTGAGGACAGTGCGGAAGGTGGTGGGGCTGCTCTCACTGGTAGAACCGACGGTTCTGCTGCTGCACTGATCCATCGCGACCACGAGGACAGGGAGGACGAGATGTCTAATGTTTCCTCTGCCAGTGCTGATGGGGAGGCTATGCTTGAATTCAAGAAGCAAGAGCTGCGGTTTAGGCAGCAGGAGCTTGAATTCAGCATAGCCAAACTAAAAATCGAACAGGCAGAAAAACAAAAAGACAGGGATCACCAGTTGGAACTGGCCAAGCTTCAAGTTGCAAATGGGTCCAAGGGTCCTGGACATGGGTCTGGGGCCTCCTCTCATCCACGGTTTCCGAAAGATCTGCTCAGTGTGTATGAAGAAAGGAATGACATTATGGACTGGCTGAATGCGTTTGAGTATGCATGCGAAGTTCAACAAGTTGACAATGCTGATAAGATTGCCTGGTTACTCAGCAGACTGCCCCATTCTGGCTGTAGTGCCATTATGGAAATGTCAAAGGCTGAGCGAGCTGATTTCGAAATGTTAAAGCAAACTCTCATTTTAAAGTTTGGGAAGACTCCGGCCCAATATTTGAAACGTTTCAGAGAGTATAAGAAAAAGGAAGGTGGTACTTGGGTATCTTATGTCACTGAATCCTTGAAAAACTTAACTGGCTGGGTCAAAGGTTATAAGGTTTCTACCTTCGAAGGCATGATAAATCTTGTCATGCTGGAACACATTTTTGCATCTTCTTCCCCGGAGCTTAAGCAGCATTTGGCCGATTCGAAGGAGATAGATCCTAAGAAGCTGGCCATTGTAGCCGACTTATGGGTGTCACATCGAGTGTCCCATAAGAACAAAACTCATCCTGGTAAGCAGGAGGAAGGGAAAAAGTCCAAAGATATGGAGGGTGGAGAATCTGATAAATCTTCTTCTCATAAGGGCCACAAAAAGAAAAATAAGGGTAAAACACAAGAGAACTCACAGGGTAGTGGAGGTCAGCCTCCGAAACAGAACTCTGGTTACAATAAGCCTCCCTATGTAAACAGACCCAATGGATCTTGTTTTGCTTGTGGAGCAACTGACCACGTGAAGGGGGATCCCCGGTGTAAGGTTAGACCTTTGGGGGTCCACTCCGCTAATCTGGCCTTCTCCTCCTACGAGGAAGAAGAGATTACAGGAGCATCCTTCTCCTCAGACTCATTTCCCAGCGGGATAGAGGCTGAGGTAGTTTTAGTTTCCCTGGGTTCCTGGGAGCCTAAAGTCGCAGAGGCTTATGCTAGCATTCCGGATAATACCAAGCACTACTTTAAAGACAGTGTGCTGATCAATGGAGTAGATACTCCAGCTCTTAGGGATAGTGGGTGCAGTCGCACTGTAGTGGATTCTACCTTGGTAGACTCAGAGGAAGTTGCCAGAGCTACTCTGATGCCCACTAAGTTGGCTGACGGCCCACTCCGTATGTTCCCAGTAATACCTGTAAATCTTACTTTAAATGGTACAGCATTCAGGATTCCAGTGAGCATTCAGAGAAACGTCCCGGGAAAGGTCTTGTTAGGTAATGATCTCAGAGCTTTAGGGCTCGTAGGAGACACTGCCGAAAGACCCTACACACGGTCTCAAGCACGGGCAGCATTGGCCAAGACCAATACGCCGCCCCAGCCGAAGGGGAAACCCAAGGCGAAAGGAGTCGACAAGTCAAGACGAGGGAAAGAGAATATTCCCCCGAGCTCGCCTACCACTGCGGTGGAGGAAGTTGGTCAATCGCCCGGGCCTGACGAGGAGGTGGCGATGCCTGAAGTATTTGACCCCAACGATCATCCTGAACTAAAAGACTTGTTAGTTGAAGGAGGTCCTGATAGGGACGAATTCAGTAAAGGCCAACTTGAGTGCCCATCTCATGAAGGCCTAAGGAGACAGGCCTGCTCCCAGCTTGAGGGTGAACCTCCTGGGATGCATAGGATTTATTGGGAAGGTGGACTCCTGTATAGTGAGCCCACAGAGTCTACAGAAGGAGACCATAGGAGGTTGGTGGTTCCCCTTGCTGTTAGGCCCTTCGTCCTGCAGTTGGCGCATGAAGTTCCCCTTGCTGGTCACCTTGGTATGAAGAGGACCAAGCAAAGGTTATCCATGCACTTCTACTGGCCCAAGATGGGGGTGCAAGTAGAAAGTCACTGCAGGAGTTGTGCCTCCTGCCAGTTGTCTGGTAAGGTTGGCGCGACAATCCAAGCTCCGTTGGTCCCGCTCCCAGTTGTGGGGGTACCATTTGAAAGGGTAGGGATCGACATTGTTGGTCCCCTTGACCCGCAAACATCCTCGGGCAATAGGTTTATCCTGGTGCTGGTCGACCATGCAACCAGGTATCCTGAGGCCATCCCATTGAAAACTGTAACTGCCAAGTCAGTTGCAAAAGCTTTACTTGGCATATTTACTAGGGTTGGCTTCCGTAAAGAAGTTGTGTCAGATCGTGGCAGCAACTTTATGTCCAAGTATATGCAGGCTATGTGGAAAGAATGTGGGGTCACCTACAAGTTCTCTTCTGCATACCACCCCCAGACCAATGGTCTGGTGGAACGTTTCAACAGAACGTTAAAGAGCATGATTGGGGCTCTGGAGGAACCTCAGAGAAGAAAATGGGATCTTATTTTACCATGGTTACTGTTTGCCTACCGAGAGGTACCACAGGAGGGTGTTGGCTTCAGCCCCTTCGAACTTCTGTTCGGTCATCCCGTACGGGGACCCTTAGCCATCGTCAAAGATGGATGGGAGATGCCCACTCCCCCTGTTACTACCAACGTAGTTGATTATGTGCTAGGGCTCAGAAAACGGATGGTACTTCTGATGGGCTTGGCTAGTGATAAATTGAAGGCAGGACAAGCGCTGGTGAAACATTGGTACGACCAGAAAGCTTCCCTCATCAACTTTACACCTGGTCAGCAAGTCCTGATCATGAATCCCATAAGGCCTCGAGCTTTACAGGACAAATGGTCAGGCCCTTACACAGTGGTGGAGCCCCTGGGTGAGGTTAACTATTTAGTGGACCTTGGAAGGCCTGGACAGGCTCCAAAAGTGTTTCACGTGAATAGGCTGAAGGCTTTCGTCCCAAGAGTCGAAATCGCAGCACTGCTACTGGCTTCAGACGTTGAGGAAGAGGAGTCTGAATCTCTCCCCGACCTGTTCCAAAGCGGTCCTTCAGATAGCTCCTTTGAGGGTGTACGAGTGGCCCCTCACCTGACTTCTGATCAGCAGGCTGAGGTGAAAAGTTTGCTTAGGCAGTTTTCCCCCCTGTTTTCACAGTCGCCTGGTTTGACACCTTGGTGCAAACATAACATAGACACAGGAGACAGTGTACCTACCAAAAGTAGGGGATACAGGATGTCAGACAAAGTACGGTCTTATATTAAGACCGAGGTCAACAAGATGTTAGACCTTGGGGTGATTGAACCCTCTAGTAGTCCTTGGTCCAGCCCTGTGGTTTTGGTTCCAAAGGCAGGCACTTCTGAATTGAGGTTCTGCATGGATTACAGGGCTCTGAATGCTGTCACCAAGACAGATGCACACCCCTTGCCTCGAACAGATGAGCTGGTGGATACTTTGGGTGTCTCCAAGTACCTCAGCACGTTTGACCTCACTGCTGGCTATTGGCAAATAGCGTTAGCAGAGCATGCCAAGGAGAAGACAGCATTTTCTACTCCAGACGGCCTTTACCAATTCTGGGTAATGCCGTTCGGGTTGAAGAATGCACCTGTCACTTTCCAGAGGCTTGTGAATCATGTTTTGAATGGGTTGGACGAATTCTGTCTTGCATATCTGGACGATATTGCAGTTTTCAGTGCCACCTGGGAAGACCATGTGAAACACCTCGGGATTGTGCTCCAGGCTCTTCAGAAAGCACACCTGACCATAAAGGCTAGTAAATGCCAGATTGGACAAGGCTCAGTGGTTTACCTTGGACATGAAGTAGGTGGAGGGAGGATACAGCCTCTTCCCAGTAAAGTACAAGCAGTACAAGACTGGTCTACCCCCACTACGCAAACCCAAGTGAGAGCCTTCTTAGGACTCACGGGGTATTACCGCAATTTTTTGGCAGACTATGGCACCATAGCTGCCCCTATCACTGCCCTCACAACTCCGAAGAAACCCAGGAAGGTAACTTGGACCGACGAGTGTGAGAAGGCCTTCAATGGCTTAAAAGACTCCTTGTGCCAGGCCCCTGTCCTCAGGGCCCCTGATTATCAAAGACCTTTTATCGTGCAGACGGACGCCTCTGACACTGGGATAGGAGCTGTACTATCACAAGTAGATGAGAAGGGTAAGGAACACCCTATTGGTTTTATTAGCCGCCAGCTTAAGGACAGAGAGCTCAGATGGTCCACGGTAGAGAAAGAATGTTTCTCTGTTGTGTGGGCCCTAAGGAAGCTGAGGCCCTACCTCTATGGGACCCACTTCACTGTGCAAACTGACCATAAGCCCTTAAAGTGGCTAATGAACATGAAGGGGGAGAATCCAAAGTTGCTTAGGTGGTCCATAAGTCTACAAGGCTTCGACTTCACTATTGAGCATAGGCCAGGTGTCCAACATAGCAATGCTGATGGGTTGTCCAGAATGTTTAACCAACCTGAACAAGAGACTCATCCAGGGGTGGATTAGTTCCCCCTGTCCATAGTCTGGGAGGGGCGAGTGTTAGGAAAGATTTCGTAATTGTAGGTAATTTTCCTTCCATGTGGCAACCCCTAAACTTTTTGCTGTTGTTTTTCACCTTGTTCTTGACTTTGCCAGAGAAGTGCAGCCTTCTGCCGCACTCCTCTGGGCTTTCGCTCCTTTCTTACGGGGAAACTGACATGCCCTTAAGACTGTCAGTACCGGGGAACGCTGTTTCCCGTAGTTTCTTTTATCATGTTGCGGCTTTCGTGCAACATGACACAAGAGGGCACTGTAAGCTAAGTTACAGCTCTCTTGGGTCTTTAGCCTTCTACAGGCCCTAGTTACTCGTTTAGGATTGTATCTGATCGGTGCAAGTGATTCAGGGACGGGAATGGTGGCAGCGATCGTTTCTTGTGTTTTCAGCTCCTTTTGGCGTTCTAAGCCCGTTTTCCGCGCTTAACCCAAAATGGTGGCCTGGCTCCCAAAATGGCCAGACCACGAGGCTCCTTTGTCCTGTCCGCTGACCGTCTTGCTCCCTTCACCTTCCCCAGGTCGAGCCGACCCGGGGCCTTCCTTATTTGGGCATGTACTTTCCCGCGAAACACGGATGCTTTCGCGGGCTTCTACATGTCTTGTGTGTGCCTCCAGGATGTGGGCTGGGATGTCTGGTCCCAATACACATCCTGGGTGCCAGAGAGTCTAGGGTGGTGTGAATGCCTGGGACCACCGTGGTCCGTGATTGGTCCACGAATGGTGTGAGTGTTGATGAGCGGATCTCCCATTGGGTCCCCTCCGTTTTGGCGCGAAGGGAACCGTGGATAAGAGGGGGCTGGAAACACCACTACCAGGTCGATCTCCTGAGTTCTCACGAATGAAGGAATACAGGAGCCAAGTATCCTGCAACCAAGAGGCTGGACCGAGGAATCGCTGGTGACCCGCTGAAGGACTTCTCCTCTGCACTGCTGTCGCCTTGTGAAACCCTTTTCACCTTTGATCGAACCAGAAGGCCTGTACTGGTACTTCGACCCTTGGAATAGCGGGGACAGCTATTCTTGGCATCTTCACCATCTCCTGCCAGTAAGCCTTCGGAAGCGTCTCTGGGCCATCCAGCTGACTGACCAGCTTACACGGGAGTCTTGCTCTGTAACCGCCGCCAGGTTGTGTAGTATTTCGAGTCCTTGTCACTCTCACACGCTTCGTACACTTGGCGTTCCCAGGTCTGAAGTGAGTAGTGTACATTTGGCTCAGATACACACGGCCGCTCCGTTGCCCTGCTGTGGTAACAAACTGTGCGGGTTTCTTCGATTGGGACGTCTTTTTACTCAACACGACGACGAGGCGTTCCCTGCTCTTCTGAACATGCCAGCTGCTGAAACTGACGCGGAGAAGCCTGGGTCTGCTTGCATCGGGGACCGGTGAGTAGCATAGCTAGGATCTGGTCGCCCTCCTGCAGGAGCCCATTGCTTTTCCCCGCTGTGTCAAAACAGCACCCTTTTCCGTACTCGCGCTCTGCTTCTGCCCACTGTGGAGGCTGCGCTTGAGTAGCGGAACTTGTTCTTCTTCTTTTGTGCACTAAACAGAACTGCCTGATTTCCCTCGAAGAGCTTCTCCTTTTGCCCATTGGCACCAGCGTGTGCAGGTACTCTTGAGCACAAGGCTCCACTCTTCGCAGGGCTCGGACTTCCATCTAGTTAGGTGCCGCTGAAGGCGAACTGGGTCTAAGCATCATTACGCACTGCCTGTCTTCCTTCCCTTTTAGGTGAACTACCCATTTCGTGCATATAACGCTTGAGACTGTCGTATTTGTATATATATTGTGTTGATATGGTATGTGTTGGTTTACTATCGTTATATTGTGATTTTCTCGCTACGGTCATTGTTTTAAAGGCCTTGAAATAAATGTGTATATATTTTTAATATAACAACTGTTTGGAGTAGTTTGTAAGTGTTCTTGCTTTGTGTGCTCATTGCGGGCTTTCAGTCACCCTCACCCCTCTTGAGACCTAGTCTTGACCGCCGCGATCGCTACCTTGATTGGTCTGGCTCGTCCAGAGGTTACCCTGTTCCAAGTAATTAGGTTGGCCTTCTGAACTTCTGCGCCACCAGGACAGAGTTCAGAAATCCGTCTTAACAAATTGGTGTACAGCGGTGGGATACGACTGAAAGTATCCAGTGTTGCGCACGAACTAAGGCATTTCGGGTTATTCCAACCAGGACACGTAGTGAATTGTTGTAGTAAAACTTTAAAAAGGCCATAGTCCTATCTAACAGTATGGAAACAAATACCTTGTTAACTTTAAATGCTTCCAAATCAGAAACATTGAAAAAGATGTGTGCGGAGAGAGGTGTTTCCTCTCAAGGCACGAAATTGGAAATGATCCAAAGAATCGTGGTGTGGCAAGAAGCGCAGCTTGAAGCTATAACTTCTGAGGACAGTGCGGAAGGTGGTGGGGCTGCTCTCACTGGTAGAATCGACGGTTCTGCCGCTGCACTGATCCATCGCGACCACGAGGACAGGGAGGACGAGATGTCTAATGTTTCCTCTGCCAGTGCTGATGGGGAGGCTATGCTTGAATTCAAGAAGCAAGAGCTGCGGTTTAGGCAGCAGGAGCTTGAATTCAGCATAGCCAAACTAAAAATCGAACAGGCAGAAAAACAAAAAGACAGGGATCACCAGTTGGAACTGGCCAAGCTTCAGGTTGCAAATGGGTCCAAGGGTCCTGGACATGGGTCTGGGGCCTCCTCTCATCCACGGTTTCCGAAAGATCTGCTCAGTGTGTATGAAGAAAGGAATGACATTATGGACTGGCTGAATGCGTTTGAGTATGCATGCGAAGTTCAACAAGTTGACAATGCTGATAAGATTGCCTGGTTACTCAGCAGACTGCCCCATTCTGGCTGTAGTGGCATTATGGAAATGTCGAAGGCTGAGCCAGCTGATTTCGCAATGTTAAAGCAAACTCTCATTTTAAAGTTTGGGAAGACTCCGGCCCAATATTTGAAACGTTTCAGAGAGTATAAGAAAAAGGAAGGTGGTACTTGGGTATCTTATGTCACTGAATCCTTGAAAAACTTAACTGGCTGGGTCGAAGGTTATAAGGTTTCTACCTTCGAAGGCATGATAAATCTTGTCATGCTGGAACACATTTTTGCATCTTCTTCCCCGGAGCTTAAGCAGCATTTGGCCGATTTGAAGGAGATAGATCCTAAGAAGCTGGCCATTGCAGCCGACTTATGGGTGTCACATCGAGTGTCCCATAAGGACAAAACTCATCCTGGTAAGCAGGAGGAAGGGAAAAAGTCCAAAGATATGGAGGGTGGAGAATCTGATAAATCTTCTTCTCATAAGGGCCACAAAAAGAAAAATAAGGGTAAGACACAAGAGAACTCACAGGGTAGTGGAGGTCAGCCTCCGAAACAGAACTCTGGTTACAATAAGCCTCCCTATGTAAACAGACCCAATGGATCTTGTTTTGCTTGTGGAGCAACTGACCACGTGAAGGGGGATCCCCGGTGTAAGGTTAGACCTTTGGGGGTCCACTCCGCTAATCTGGCCTTCTCCTCCTACGAGGAAGAAGAGATTACAGGAGCATCCTTCTCCTCAGACTCATTTCCCAGCGGGATAGAGGCTGAGGTAGTTTTAGTTTCCCTGGGTTCCTGGGAGCCTAAAGTCGCAGAGGCTTATGCTAGGTTTCCGGATAATACCAAGCACTACTTTAAAGACAGTGTGCTGATCAATGGAGTAGATACTCCAGCTCTTAGGGATAGTGGGTGCAGTCGCACTGTAGTGGATTCTACCTTGGTAGACTCAGAGGAAGTTGCCAGAGCTACTCTGATGCCCACTAAGTTGGCTGACGGCCCACTCCGTATGTTCCCAGTAATACCTGTAAATCTTACTTTAAATGGTACAGCAGTCAGGATTCCAGTGAACATTCAGAGAAACGTCCCGGAAAAGGTCTTGTTAGGTAATGATCTCAGAGCTTTAGGGCTCGTAGGAGACACTGCCGAAAGACCCTACACACGGTCTCAAGCACGGGCAGCATTGGCCAAGACCAATACGCCGCCCCAGCCGAAGGGCAAACCCAAGGCGAAAGGAGTCGACAAGTCAAGACGAGGGAAAGAGAATATTCCCCCGAGCTCGCCTACCACTGCGGTGGAGGAAGTTGGTCAATCGCCCGGGCCTGACGAGGAGGTGGCGATGCCTGAAGTATTTGACCCCAACGATCATCCTGGACTAAAAGACTTGTTAGTTGAAGGAGGTCCTGATAGGGACGAATTCAGTAAAGGCCAACGTGAGTGCCCATCTCTGGAAGGCCTAAGGAGACAGGCCTGCTCCCAGCTTGAGGGTGAACCTCCTGGGACGCATAGGATTTATTGGGAAGGTGGACTCCTGTATAGTGAGCCCACAGAGTCTACAGAAGGAGACCATAGGAGGTTGGTGGTTCCCCTTGCTGTTAGGCCCTTCCTCCTGCAGTTGGCGCATGAAGTTCCCCTTGCTGGTCACCTTGATATGAAGAGGACCAAGCAAAGGTTATCCATGCACTTCTACTGGCCCAAGATGGGGGTGCAAGTAGAAAGTCACTGCAGGAGTTGTGCCTCCTGCCAGTTGTCTGGTAAGGTTGGCGCGACAATCCAAGCTCCGTTGGTACCGCTCCCAGTTGTGGGGGTACCATTTGAAAGGGTAGGGATCGACATCGTTGGTCCCCTTGACCCGCAAACATCCTCGGGCAATAGGTTTATCCTGGTGCTGGTCGATCATGCAACCAGGTATCCTGAGGCCATCCCATTGAAAACTGTAACTGCCAAGTCAGTTGCAAAAGCTTTACTTGGCATATTTACTAGGGTTGGCTTCCCTGAAGAAGTTGTGTCAGATCGTGGCAGCAACTTTATGTCGAAGTATATGCAGGCTATGTGGAAAGAATGTGGGGTCACCTACAAGTTCTCTTCTGCATACCACCCCTAGTCCAATGGTCTGGTGGAACGTTTCAACAGAACGTTAAAGAGCATGATTGGGGCTCTGGAGGAACCTCAGAGAAGAAAATGGGATCTTCTTTTATCATGCTTACTGTTTGCCTACCGAGAGGTACCACAGGAGGGTGTTGGCTTCAGCCCCTTCGAACTTCTGTTCGGTCATCCCGTACGGGGACCCTTAGCCATCGTCAAAGAGGGATGGGAGATGCCCACTCCCCCTGTTACTACCAACGTAGTTGATTATGTGCTAGGGCTCAGAAAACGGATGGTACTTCTGATGGGCTTGGCTAGTGATAAATTGAAGGCAGGACAAGCACTGGTGAAACATTGGTACGACCAGAAAGCTTCCCTCATCAACTTTACACCTGGTCAGCAAGTCCTGATCATGAATCCCATAAGGCCTCGAGCTTTACACGACAAATGGTCAGGCCCTTACACAGTGGTGGAGCCCCTGGGTGAGGTTAACTATTTAGTGGACCTTGGAAGGCCTGGACAGGCTCCAAAAGTGTTTCACGTGAATAGGCTGAAGGCTTTCGTCCCAAGAGTCGAAATCGCAGCACTGCTACTGGCTTCAGACGTTGAGGAAGAGGAGTCTGAACCTCTCCCGGACCTATTCCAAAGCGGTCCTTCAGATAGCTCCTTTGAGGGTGTCCGAGTGGCCCCTCACCTGACTTCTGATCAGCAGGCTGAGGTGAAAAGTTTGCTTAGGCAGTTTTCCCCCCTGTTTTCACAGTCGCCTGGTTTGACACCTTGGTGCAAACATAACATAGACACAGGAGACAGTGTACCTACCAAAAGTAGGGAATACAGGATGTCAGACAAAGTACGGTCTTATATTAAGACCGAGGTCAACAAGATGTTAGACCTTGGGGTGATTGAACCCTCTAGTAGTCCTTGGTCCAGCCCTGTGGTTTTGGTTCCAAAGGCAGGCACTTCTGAATTGAGGTTCTGCATGGATTACAGGGCTCTGAATGCTGTCACCAAGACAGATGCACACTCCTTGCCTCGAACAGATGAGCTGGTGGATACTTTGGGTGCCTCCAAGTACCTCAGCACTTTTGACCTCACCGCTGGCTATTGGCAAATAGCGTTAGCAGAGCATGCCAAGGAGAAGACAGCATTTTCTACTCCAGACGGCCTTTACCAATTCTGGGTAATGCCGTTCGGGTTGAAGAATGCACCTGCCACTTTCCAGAGGCTTGTGAATCATGTTTTGAATGGGTTGGACGAATTCTGTCTTGCATATCTGGACGATATCGCAGTTTTCAGTGCCACCTGGGAAGACCATGTGAAACACCTCGGGATTGTGCTCCAGGCTCTTCAGAAAGCACACCTGACCATAAAGGCTAGTAAATGCCAGATTGGACAAGGCTCAGTGGTTTACCTTGGATATGAAGTAGGTGGAGGGAGGATACAGCCTCTTCCCAGTAAAGTACAAGCAGTACAAGACTGGCCTACCCCCACTACGCAAACCCAAGTGAGAGCCTTCTTAGGACTCACGGGGTATTACCGCAATTTTGTGGCAGACTATGGCACCATAGCTGCCCCTATCACTGCCCTCACAACTCCGAAGAAACCCAAGAAGGTAACTTGGACCGACGAGTGTGAGAAGGCCTTCAATGGCTTAAAAGACTCCTTGTGCCAGGCCCCTGTCCTCAGGGCCCCTGATTATCAAAGACCTTTTATCGTGCAGACGGACGCCTCTGACACTGGGATAGGAGCTGTACTATCACAAGTAGATGAGAAGGGTAAGGAACACCCTATTGGTTTTATTAGCCGCCAGCTTAAGGACAGAGGGCTCAGATGGTCCACGGTAGAGAAAGAATGTTTCTCTGTTGTGTGGGCCCTAAGGAAGCTGAGGCCCTACCTCTATGGGACCCACTTCACTGTGCAAACTGACCATAAACCCTCAAAGTGGCTAATGAACATGAAGGGGGAGAATCCAAAGTTGCTTAGGTGGTCCACAAGTCTACAAGGCTTCGACTTCACTATTGAGCATAGGCCAGGTGTCCAACATAGCAATGCTGATGGGTTGTCCAGAATGTTTAACTGACCTGAACAAGAGACTCATCCAGGGGTGGAATAGTTCCCCCTGTCCATAGTCTGGGAGGGGCGAGTGTTAGGAAAGATTTCGTAATTGTAGGTAATTTTCCTTCCATGTGGCAACCCCTAAACTTGTTGCTGTTGTTTTTCACCTTGTTCTTGACTTTGCCAGAGAAGTGCAGCCTTCTGCCGGACTCCTCTGGGCTTTCGCTCCTTTCTTACGGGGAAACTGACATGCCCTTAAGAATGTCAGTACCGGGGAACGCTGTTTCCCGTAGTTTCTTTTATCATGTTGCGGCTTTCGTGCAACATGACACAAGAGGGCACTGTAAGCTAAGTTACAGCTCTCTTGGGTCTTTAGCCTTCTACAGGCCCTAGTTACTCGTTTAGGATTGTATCTGATCGGTGCAAGTGATTCAGGGACGGGAATGGTGGCAGCGATCGTTTCTTGTGTTTTGAGCTCCTTTTGGCGTTCTAAGCCCGTTTTCCGCGCTTAACCCAAAATGGTGGCCTGGCTCCCAAAATGGCCAGACCACGAGGCTCCTTTGTCCTGTCCGCGGACCGTCTTGCTCCCTTCACCTTCCCCAGGTCGAGCCGACCCGGGGCCTTCCTTATTTGGGCATGTAATTTCCCACGAAACACAGATGCTTTCGCGGGCTTCTACATGTCTTGTGTGTGCCTCCAGGATGTGGGCTGGGATGTCTGGTCCCAATACACATCCTGGGTGCCAGAGAGTCTAGGGTGGTGTGAATGCCTGGGACCACCGTGGTCCGTGATTGGTCCACGAATGGTGTGAGTGTTGATGAGCGGATCTCCCATTGGGTCCCCTCCGTTTTGGCGCGAAGGGAACCGTGGATAAGAGGGGGCTGGAAACACCACTACCAGGTCGATCTCCTGAGTTCTCACGAATGAAGAAATACAGGAGCCAAGTATCCTGCAACCAAGAGGCTGGACCGAGGAATCGCTGGTGACCCGCTGAAGGACTTCTCCTCTGCACTGCTGTCGCCTTGTGAAACCCTTTTCACCTTTGATCGAACCAGAAGGCCTGTACTGGTACTTCGACCCTTGGAATAGCGGGGACAGCTATTCTTGGCATCTTCACCATCTCCTGCCAGTAAGCCTTCGGAAGCGTCTCTGGGCCATCCAGCTGACTGACCAGCTTACACGGGAGTCTTGCTCTGTAACCGCCGCCAGGTTGTGTAGTATTTCGAGTCCTTGTCACTCTCACACGCTTCGTACACTTGGCGTTCCCAGGTCTGAAGTGAGTAGTGTACATTTGGCTCAGATACACACGGCCGCTCCGTTGCCCTGCTGTGGTAACAAACTGTGCGGGTTTCTTCGATTGGGACGTCTTTTTACTCAACACGACGACGAGGCGTTCCCTGCTCTTCTGAACATGCCAGCTGCTGAAACTGACGCGGAGAAGCCTGGGTCTGCTTGCATCGGGGACCGGTGAGTAGCATAGCTAGGATCTGGTCGCCCTCCTGCAGGAGCCCATTGCTTTTCCCCGCTGTGTCAAAACAGCACCCTTTTCCGTACTCGCGCTCTGCTTCTGCCCACTGTGGAGGCTGCGCTTGAGTAGCGGAACTTGTTCTTCTTCTTTTGTGCACTAAACAGAACTGCCTGATTTCCCTCGAAGAGCTTCTCCTTTTGCCCATTGGCACCAGCGTGTGCAGGTACTCTTGAGCACAAGGCTCCACTCTTCGCAGGGCTCGGACTTCCATCTAGTTAGGTGCCGCTGAAGGCGAACTGGGTCTAAGCATCATTACGCACTGCCTGTCTTCCTTCCCTTTTAGGTGAACTACCCATTTCGTGCATATAACGCTTGAGACTGTCGTATTTGTATATATATTGTGTTGATATGGTATGTGTTGGTTTACTATCGTTATATTGTGATTTTCTCGCTACGGTCATTGTTTTAAAGGCCTTGAAATAAATGTGTATATGTTTTTAATATAACAACTGTTTGGAGTAGTTTGTAAGTGTTCTTGCTTTGTGTGCTCATTGCGGGCTTTCAGTCACCCTCACCCCTCTTGAGACCTAGTCTTGACCGCCGCGATCGCTACCTTGATTGGTCTGGCTCGTCCAGAGGTTACCCTGTTCCAAGTAATTAGGTTGGCCTTCTGAACTTCTGCGCCACCAGGACAGAGTTCAGAAATCCATCTTAACAAATTGGTGTACAGCGGTGGGATACGACTGAAAGTATCCAGTGTTGCGCACGAACTAAGGCATTTCGGGTTATTCCAACCAGGACACGTAGTGAATTGTTGTAGTAAAACTTTAAAAAGGCCATAGTCCTATCTAACAGTATGGAAACAAATACCTTGTTAACTTTAAATGCTTCCAAATCAGAAACATTGAAAAAGATGTGTGCGGAGAGAGGTGTTTCCTCTCAAGGCACGAAATTGGAAATGATCCAAAGAATCGTGGTGTGGCAAGAAGCGCAGCTTGAAGCTATAACTTCTGAGGACAGTGCGGAAGGTGGTGGGGCTGCTCTCACTGGTAGAATCGACGGTTCTGCCGCTGCACTGATCCATCGCGACCACGGGGACAGGGAGGACGAGATGTCTAATGTTTCCTCTGCCAGTGCTGATGGGGAGGCTATGCTTGAATTCAAGAAGCAAGAGCTGCGGTTTAGGCAGCAGGAGCTTGAATTCAGCATAGCCAAACTAAAAATCGAACAGGCAGAAAAACAAAAAGACAGGGATCACCAGTTGGAACTGGCCAAGCTTCAGGTTGCAAATGGGTCCAAGGGTCCTGGACATGGGTCTGGGGCCTCCTCTCATCCACGGTTTCCGAAAGATCTGCTCAGTGTGTATGAAGAAAGGAATGACATTATGGACTGGCTGAATGCGTTTGAGTATGCATGCGAAGTTCAACAAGTTGACAAGGCTGATAAGATTGCCTGGTTACTCAGCAGACTGCCCCATTCTGGCTGTAGTGGCATTATGGAAATGTCGAAGGCTGAGCCAGCTGATTTCGCAATGTTAAAGCAAACTCTCATTTTAAAGTTTGGGAAGACTCCGGCCCAATATTTGAAACGTTTCAGAGAGTATAAGAAAAAGGAAGGTGGTACTTGGGTATCTTATGTCACTGAATCCTTGAAAAACGTAACTGGCTGGGTCGAAGGTTATAAGGTTTCTACCTTCGAAGGCATGATAAATCTTGTCATGCTGGAACACATTTTTGCATCTTCTTCCCCGGAGCTTAAGCAGCATTTGGCCGATTTGAAGGAGATAGATCCTAAGAAGCTGGCCATTGCAGCCGACTTATGGGTGTCACATCGAGTGTCCCATAAGGACAAAACTCATCCTGGTAAGCAGGAGGAAGGGAAAAAGTCCAAAGATATGGAGGGTGGAGAATCTGATAAATCTTCTTCTCATAAGGGCCACAAAAAGAAAAATAAGGGTAAGACACAAGAGAACTCACAGGGTAGTGGAGGTCAGCCTCCGAAACAGAACTCTGGTTACAATAAGCCTCCCTATGTAAACAGACCCAATGGATCTTGTTTTGCTTGTGGAGCAACTGACCACGTGAAGGGGGATCCCCGGTGTAAGGTTAGACCTTTGGGGGTCCACTCCGCTAATCTGGCCTTCTCCTCCTACGAGGAAGAAGAGATTACAGGAGCATCCTTCTCCTCAGACTCATTTCCCAGCGGGATAGAGGCTGAGGTAGTTTTAGTTTCCCTGGGTTCCTGGGAGCCTAAAGTCGCAGAGGCTTATGCTAGGTTTCTGGATAATACCAAGCACTACTTTAAAGACAGTGTGCTGATCAATGGAGTAGATACTCCAGCTCTTAGGGATAGTGGGTGCAGTCGCACTGTAGTGGATTCTACCTTGGTAGACTCAGAGGAAGTTGCCAGAGCTACTCTGATGCCCACTAAGTTGGCTGACGGCCCACTCCGTATGTTCCCAGTAATACCTGTAAATCTTACTTTAAATGGTACAGCAGTCAGGATTCCAGTGAACATTCAGAGAAACGTCCCGGAAAAGGTCTTGTTAGGTAATGATCTCAGAGCTTTAGGGCTCGTAGGAGACACTGCCGAAAGACCATACACACGGTCTCAAGCACGGGCAGCATTGGCCAAGACCAATACGCCGCCCCAGCCGAAGGGCAAACCCAAGGCGAAAGGAGTCGACAAGTCAAGACGAGGGAAAGAGAATATTCCCCCGAGCTCGCCTACCACTGCGGTGGAGGAAGTTGGTCAATCGCCCGGGCCTGACGAGGAGGTGGCGATGCCTGAAGTATTTGACCCCAACGATCATCCTGGACTAAAAGACTTGTTAGTTGAAGGAGGTCCTGATAGGGACGAATTCAGTAAAGGCCAACGTGAGTGCCCATCTCTGGAAGGCCTAAGGAGACAGGCCTGCTCCCAGCTTGAGGGTGAACCTCCTGGGACGCATAGGATTTATTGGGAAGGTGGACTCCTGTATAGTGAGCCCACAGAGTCTACAGAAGGAGACCATAGGAGGTTGGTGGTTCCCCTTGCTGTTAGGCCCTTCCTCCTGCAGTTGGCGCATGAAGTTCCCCTTGCTGGTCACCTTGATATGAAGAGGACCAAGCAAAGGTTATCCATGCACTTCTACTGGCCCAAGATGGGGGTGCAAGTAGAAAGTCACTGCAGGAGTTGTGCCTCCTGCCAGTTGTCTGGTAAGGTTGGCGCGACAATCCAAGCTCCGTTGGTACCGCTCCCAGTTGTGGGGGTACCATTTGAAAGGGTAGGGATCGACATCGTTGGTCCCCTTGACCCGCAAACATCCTCGGGCAATAGGTTTATCCTGGTGCTGGTCGATCATGCAACCAGGTATCCTGAGGCCATCCCATTGAAAACTGTAACTGCCAAGTCAGTTGCAAAAGCTTTACTTGGCATATTTACTAGGGTTGGCTTCCCTGAAGAAGTTGTGTCAGATCGTGGCAGCAACTTTATGTCGAAGTATATGCAGGCTATGTGGAAAGAATGTGGGGTCACCTACAAGTTCTCTTCTGCATACCACCCCTAGTCCAATGGTCTGGTGGAACGTTTCAACAGAACGTTAAAGAGCATGATTGGGGCTCTGGAGGAACCTCAGAGAAGAAAATGGGATCTTCTTTTATCATGCTTACTGTTTGCCTACCGAGAGGTACCACAGGAGGGTGTTGGCTTCAGCCCCTTCGAACTTCTGTTCGGTCATCCCGTACGGGGACCCTTAGCCATCGTCAAAGAGGGATGGGAGATGCCCACTCCCCCTGTTACTACCAACGTAGTTGATTATGTGCTAGGGCTCAGAAAACGGATGGTACTTCTGATGGGCTTGGCTATTGATAAATTGAAGGCAGGACAAGCACTGGTGAAACATTGGTACGACCAGAAAGCTTCCCTCATCAACTTTACACCTGGTCAGCAAGTCCTGATCATGAATCCCATAAGGCCTCGAGCTTTACACGACAAATGGTCAGGCCCTTACACAGTGGTGGAGCCCCTGGGTGAGGTTAACTATTTAGTGGACCTTGGAAGGCCTGGACAGGCTCCAAAAGTGTTTCACGTGAATAGGCTGAAGGCTTTCGTCCCAAGAGTCGAAATCGCCGCACTGCTACTGGCTTCAGACGTTGAGGAAGAGGAGTCTGAACCTCTCCCGGACCTATTCCAAAGCGGTCCTTCAGATAGCTCCTTTGAGGGTGTCCGAGTGGCCCCTCACCTGACTTCTGATCAGCAGGCTGAGGTGAAAAGTTTGCTTAGGCAGTTTTCCCCCCTGTTTTCACAGTCGCCTGGTTTGACACCTTGGTGCAAACATAACATAGACACAGGAGACAGTGTACCTACCAAAAGTAGGGAATACAGGATGTCAGACAAAGTACGGTCTTATATTAAGACCGAGGTCAACAAGATGTTAGACCTTGGGGTGATTGAACCCTCTAGTAGTCCTTGGTCCAGCCCTGTGGTTTTGGTTCCAAAGGCAGGCACTTCTGAATTGAGGTTCTGCATGGATTACAGGGCTCTGAATGCTGTCACCAAGACAGATGCACACTCCTTGCCTCGAACAGATGAGCTGGTGGATACTTTGGGTGCCTCCAAGTACCTCAGCACTTTTGACCTCACTGCTGGCTATTGGCAAATAGCGTTAGCAGAGCATGCCAAGGAGAAGACAGCATTTTCTACTCCAGACGGCCTTTACCAATTCTGGGTAATGCCGTTCGGGTTGAAGAATGCACCTGCCACTTTCCAGAGGCTTGTGAATCATGTTTTGAATGGGTTGGACGAATTCTGTCTTGCATATCTGGACGACATCGCAGTTTTCAGTGCCACCTGGGAAGACCATGTGAAACACCTCGGGATTGTGCTCCAGGCTCTTCAGAAAGCACACCTGACCATAAAGGCTAGTAAATGCCAGATTGGACAAGGCTCAGTGGTTTACCTTGGATATGAAGTAGGTGGAGGGAGGATACAGCCTCTTCCCAGTAAAGTACAAGCAGTACAAGACTGGCCTACCCCCACTACGCAAACCCAAGTGAGAGCCTTCTTAGGACTCACGGGGTATTACCGCAATTTTGTGGCAGACTATGGCACCATAGCTGCCCCTATCACTGCCCTCACAACTCCGAAGAAACCCAAGAAGGTAACTTGGACCGACGAGTGTGAGAAGGCCTTCAATGGCTTAAAAGACTCCTTGTGCCAGGCCCCTGTCCTCAGGGCCCCTGATTATCAAAGACCTTTTATCGTGCAGACGGACGCCTCTGACACTGGGATAGGAGCTGTACTATCACAAGTAGATGAGAAGGGTAAGGAACACCCTATTGGTTTTATTAGCCGCCAGCTTAAGGACAGAGGGCTCAGATGGTCCACGGTAGAGAAAGAATGTTTCTCTGTTGTGTGGGCCCTAAGGAAGCTGAGGCCCTACCTCTATGGGACCCACTTCACTGTGCAAACTGACCATAAGCCCTCAAAGTGGCTAATGAACATGAAGGGGGAGAATCCAAAGTTGCTTAGGTGGTCCACAAGTCTACAAGGCTTCGACTTCACTATTGAGCATAGGCCAGGTGTCCAACATAGCAATGCTGATGGGTTGTCCAGAATGTTTAACTGACCTGAACAAGAGACTCATCCAGGGGTGGAATAGTTCCCCCTGTCCATAGTCTGGGAGGGGCGAGTGTTAGGAAAGATTTCGTAATTGTAGGTAATTTTCCTTCCATGTGGCAACCCCTAAACTTGTTGCTGTTGTTTTTCACCTTGTTCTTGACTTTGCCAGAGAAGTGCAGCCTTCTGCCGGACTCCTCTGGGCTTTCGCTCCTTTCTTACGGGGAAACTGACATGCCCTTAAGACTGTCAGTACCGGGGAACGCTGTTTCCCGTAGTTTCTTTTATCATGTTGCAGCTTTCGTGCAACATGACACAAGAGGGCACTGTAAGCTAAGTTACAGCTCTCTTGGGTCTCTAGCCTTCTACAGGCCCTAGTTACTCGTTTAGGATTGTATCTGATCGGTGCAAGTGATTCAGGGACGGGAATGGTGGCAGCGATCGTTTCTTGTGTTTTGAGCTCCTTTTGGCGTTCTAAGCCCGTTTTCCGCGCTTAACCCAAAATGGTGGCCTGGCTCCCAAAATGGCCAGACCACGAGGCTCCTTTGTCCTGTCCGCTGACCGTCTTGCTCCCTTCACCTTCCCCAGGTCGAGCCGACCCGGGGCCTTCCTTATTTGGGCATGTAATTTCCCACGAAACACAGATGCTTTCGCGGGCTTCTACATGTCTTGTGTGTGCCTCCAGGATGTGGGCTGGGATGTCTGGTCCCAATACACATCCTGGGTGCCAGAGAGTCTAGGGTGGTGTGAATGCCTGGGACCACCGTGGTCCGTGATTGGTCCACGAATGGTGTGAGTGTTGATGAGCGGATCTCCCATTGGGTCCCCTCCGTTTTGGCGCGAAGGGAACCGTGGATAAGAGGGGGCTGGAAACACCACTACCAGGTCGATCTCCTGAGTTCTCACGAATGAAGAAATACAGGAGCCAAGTATCCTGCAACCAAGAGGCTGGACCGAGGAATCGCTGGTGACCCGCTGAAGGACTTCTCCTCTGCACTGCTGTCGCCTTGTGAAACCCTTTTCACCTTTGATCGAACCAGAAGGCCTGTACTGGTACTTCGACCCTTGGAATAGCGGGGACAGCTATTCTTGGCATCTTCACCATCTCCTGCCAGTAAGCCTTCGGAAGCGTCTCTGGGCCATCCAGCTGACTGACCAGCTTACACGGGAGTCTTGCTCTGTAACCGCCGCCAGGTTGTGTAGTATTTCGAGTCCTTGTCACTCTCACACGCTTCGTACACTTGGCGTTCCCAGGTCTGAAGTGAGTAGTGTACATTTGGCTCAGATACACACGGCCGCTCCGTTGCCCTGCTGTGGTAACAAACTGTGCGGGTTTCTTCGATTGGGACGTCTTTTTACTCAACACGACGACGAGGCGTTCCCTGCTCTTCTGAACATGCCAGCTGCTGAAACTGACGCGGAGAAGCCTGGGTCTGCTTGCATCGGGGACCGGTGAGTAGCATAGCTAGGATCTGGTCGCCCTCCTGCAGGAGCCCATTGCTTTTCCCCGCTGTGTCAAAACAGCACCCTTCTCCGTACTCGCGCTCTGCTTCTGCCCACTGTGGAGGCTGCGCTTGAGTAGCGGAACTTGTTCTTCTTCTTTTGTGCACTAAACAGAACTGCCTGATTTTCCTCGAAGAGCTTCTCCTTTTGCCCATTGGCACCAGCGTGTGCAGGTACTCTTGAGCACAAGGCTCCACTCTTCGCAGGGCTCGGACTTCCATCTAGTTAGGTGCCGCTGAAGGCGAACTGGGTCTAAGCATCATTACGCACTGCCTGTCTTCCTTCCCTTTTAGGTGAACTACCCATTTCGTGCATATAACGCTTGAGACTGTCGTATTTGTATATATATTGTGTTGATATGGTATGTGTTGGTTTACTATCGTTATATTGTGATTTTCTCGCTACGGTCATTGTTTTAAAGGCCTTGAAATAAATGTGTATATATTTTTAATATAACAACTGTTTGGAGTAGTTTGTAAGTGTTCTTGCTTTGTGTGCTCATTGCGGGCTTTCAGTCACCCTCACCCCTCTTGAGACCTAGTCTTGACCGCCGCGATCGCTACCTTGATTGGTCTGGCTCGTCCAGAGGTTACCCTGTTCCAAGTAATTAGGTTGGCCTTCTGAACTTCTGCGCCACCAGGACAGAGTTCAGAAATCCGTCTTAACAAATTGGTGTACAGCGGTGGGATACGACTGAAAGTATCCAGTGTTGCGCACGAACTAAGGCATTTCGGGTTATTCCAACCAGGACACGTAGTGAATTGTTGTAGTAAAACTTTAAAAAGGCCATAGTCCTATCTAACAGTATGGAAACAAATACCTTGTTAACTTTAAATGCTTCCAAATCAGAAACATTGAAAAAGATGTGTGCGGAGAGAGGTGTTTCCTCTCAAGGCACGAAATTGGAAATGATCCAAAGAATCGTGGTGTGGCAAGAAGCGCAGCTTGAAGCTATAACTTCTGAGGACAGTGCGGAAGGTGGTGGGGCTGCTCTCACTGGTAGAATCGACGGTTCTGCCGCTGCACTGATCCATCGCGACCACGAGGACAGGGAGGACGAGATGTCTAATGTTTCCTCTGCCAGTGCTGATGGGGAGGCTATGCTTGAATTCAAGAAGCAAGAGCTGCGGTTTAGGCAGCAGGAGCTTGAATTCAGCATAGCCAAACTAAAAATCGAACAGGCAGAAAAACAAAAAGACAGGGATCACCAGTTGGAACTGGCCAAGCTTCAGGTTGCAAATGGGTCCAAGGGTCCTGGACATGGGTCTGGGGCCTCCTCTCATCCACGGTTTCCGAAAGATCTGCTCAGTGTGTATGAAGAAAGGAATGACATTATGGACTGGCTGAATGCGTTTGAGTATGCATGCGAAGTTCAACAAGTTGACAATGCTGATAAGATTGCCTGGTTACTCAGCAGACTGCCCCATTCTGGCTGTAGTGGCATTATGGAAATGTCGAAGGCTGAGCCAGCTGATTTCGCAATGTTAAAGCAAACTCTCATTTTAAAGTTTGGGAAGACTCCGGCCCAATATTTGAAACGTTTCAGAGAGTATAAGAAAAAGGAAGGTGGTACTTGGGTATCTTATGTCACTGAATCCTTGAAAAACTTAACTGGCTGGGTCGAAGGTTATAAGGTTTCTACCTTCGAAGGCATGATAAATCTTGTCATGCTGGAACACATTTTTGCATCTTCTTCCCCGGAGCTTAAGCAGCATTTGGCCGATTTGAAGGAGATAGATCCTAAGAAGCTGGCCATTGCAGCCGACTTATGGGTGTCACATCGAGTGTCCCATAAGGACAAAACTCATCCTGGTAAGCAGGAGGAAGGGAAAAAGTCCAAAGATATGGAGGGTGGAGAATCTGATAAATCTTCTTCTCATAAGGGCCACAAAAAGAAAAATAAGGGTAAGACACAAGAGAACTCACAGGGTAGTGGAGGTCAGCCTCCGAAACAGAACTCTGGTTACAATAAGCCTCCCTATGTAAACAGACCCAATGGATCTTGTTTTGCTTGTGGAGCAACTGACCACGTGAAGGGGGATCCCCGGTGTAAGGTTAGACCTTTGGGGGTCCACTCCGCTAATCTGGCCTTCTCCTCCTACGAGGAAGAAGAGATTACAGGAGCATCCTTCTCCTCAGACTCATTTCCCAGCGGGATAGAGGCTGAGGTAGTTTTAGTTTCCCTGGGTTCCTGGGAGCCTAAAGTCGCAGAGGCTTATGCTAGGTTTCCGGATAATACCAAGCACTACTTTAAAGACAGTGTGCTGATCAATGGAGTAGATACTCCAGCTCTTAGGGATAGTGGGTGCAGTCGCACTGTAGTGGATTCTACCTTGGTAGACTCAGAGGAAGTTGCCAGAGCTACTCTGATGCCCACTAAGTTGGCTGACGGCCCACTCCGTATGTTCCCAGTAATACCTGTAAATCTTACTTTAAATGGTACAGCAGTCAGGATTCCAGTGAACATTCAGAGAAACGTCCCGGAAAAGGTCTTGTTAGGTAATGATCTCAGAGCTTTAGGGCTCGTAGGAGACACTGCCGAAAGACCCTACACACGGTCTCAAGCACGGGCAGCATTGGCCAAGACCAATACGCCGCCCCAGCCGAAGGGCAAACCCAAGGCGAAAGGAGTCGACAAGTCAAGACGAGGGAAAGAGAATATTCCCCCGAGCTCGCCTACCACTGCGGTGGAGGAAGTTGGTCAATCGCCCGGGCCTGACGAGGAGGTGGCGATGCCTGAAGTATTTGACCCCAACGATCATCCTGGACTAAAAGACTTGTTAGTTGAAGGAGGTCCTGATAGGGACGAATTCAGTAAAGGCCAACGTGAGTGCCCATCTCTGGAAGGCCTAAGGAGACAGGCCTGCTCCCAGCTTGAGGGTGAACCTCCTGGGACGCATAGGATTTATTGGGAAGGTGGACTCCTGTATAGTGAGCCCACAGAGTCTACAGAAGGAGACCATAGGAGGTTGGTGGTTCCCCTTGCTGTTAGGCCCTTCCTCCTGCAGTTGGCGCATGAAGTTCCCCTTGCTGGTCACCTTGATATGAAGAGGACCAAGCAAAGGTTATCCATGCACTTGTACTGGCCCAAGATGGGGGTGCAAGTAGAAAGTCACTGCAGGAGTTGTGCCTCCTGCCAGTTGTCTGGTAAGGTTGGCGCGACAATCCAAGCTCCGTTGGTACCGCTCCCAGTTGTGGGGGTACCATTTGAAAGGGTAGGGATCGACATCGTTGGTCCCCTTGACCCGCAAACATCCTCGGGCAATAGGTTTATCCTGGTGCTGGTCGATCATGCAACCAGGTATCCTGAGGCCATCCCATTGAAAACTGTAACTGCCAAGTCAGTTGCAAAAGCTTTACTTGGCATATTTACTAGGGTTGGCTTCCCTGAAGAAGTTGTGTCAGATCGTGGCAGCAACTTTATGTCGAAGTATATGCAGGCTATGTGGAAAGAATGTGGGGTCACCTACAAGTTCTCTTCTGCATACAACCCCTAGTCCAATAGTCTGGTGGAACGTTTCAACAGAACGTTAAAGAGCATGATTGGGGCTCTGGAGGAACCTCAGAGAAGAAAATGGGATCTTCTTTTATCATGCTTACTGTTTGCCTACCGAGAGGTACCACAGGAGGGTGTTGGCTTCAGCCCCTTCGAACTTCTGTTCGGTCATCCCGTACGGGGACCCTTAGCCATCGTCAAAGAGGGATGGGAGATGCCCACTCCCCCTGTTACTACCAACGTAGTTGATTATGTGCTAGGGCTCAGAAAACGGATGGTACTTCTGATGGGCTTGGCTAGTGATAAATTGAAGGCAGGACAAGCACTGGTGAAACATTGGTACGACCAGAAAGCTTCCCTCATCAACTTTACACCTGGTCAGCAAGTCCTGATCATGAATCCCATAAGGCCTCGAGCTTTACACGACAAATGGTCAGGCCCTTACACAGTGGTGGAGCCCCTGGGTGAGGTTAACTATTTAGTGGACCTTGGAAGGCCTGGACAGGCTCCAAAAGTGTTTCACGTGAATAGGCTGAAGGCTTTCGTCCCAAGAGTCGAAATCGCAGCACTGCTACTGGCTTCAGACGTTGAGGAAGAGGAGTCTGAACCTCTCCCGGACCTATTCCAAAGCGGTCCTTCAGATAGCTCCTTTGAGGGTGTCCGAGTGGCCCCTCACCTGACTTCTGATCAGCAGGCTGAGGTGAAAAGTTTGCTTAGGCAGTTTTCCCCCCTGTTTTCACAGTCGCCTGGTTTGACACCTTGGTGCAAACATAACATAGACACAGGAGACAGTGTACCTACCAAAAGTAGGGAATACAGGATGTCAGACAAAGTACGGTCTTATATTAAGACCGAGGTCAACAAGATGTTAGACCTTGGGGTGATTGAACCCTCTAGTAGTCCTTGGTCCAGCCCTGTGGTTTTGGTTCCAAAGGCAGGCACTTCTGAATTGAGGTTCTGCATGGATTACAGGGCTCTGAATGCTGTCACCAAGACAGATGCACACTCCTTGCCTCGAACAGATGAGCTGGTGGATACTTTGGGTGCCTCCAAGTACCTCAGCACTTTTGACCTCACTGCTGGCTATTGGCAAATAGCGTTAGCAGAGCATGCCAAGGAGAAGACAGCATTTTCTACTCCAGACGGCCTTTACCAATTCTGGGTAATGCCGTTCGGGTTGAAGAATGCACCTGCCACTTTCCAGAGGCTTGTGAATCATGTTTTGAATGGGTTGGACGAATTCTGTCTTGCATATCTGGACGATATCGCAGTTTTCAGTGCCACCTGGGAAGACCATGTGAAACACCTCGGGATTGTGCTCCAGGCTCTTCAGAAAGCACACCTGACCATAAAGGCTAGTAAATGCCAGATTGGACAAGGCTCAGTGGTTTACCTTGGATATGAAGTAGGTGGAGGGAGGATACAGCCTCTTCCCAGTAAAGTACAAGCAGTACAAGACTGGCCTACCCCCACTACGCAAACCCAAGTGAGAGCCTTCTTAGGACTCACGGGGTATTACCGCAATTTTGTGGCAGACTATGGCACCATAGCTGCCCCTATCACTGCCCTCACAACTCCGAAGAAACCCAAGAAGGTAACTTGGACCGACGAGTGTGAGAAGGCCTTCAATGGCTTAAAAGACTCCTTGTGCCAGGCCCCTGTCCTCAGGGCCCCTGATTATCAAAGACCTTTTATCGTGCAGACGGACGCCTCTGACACTGGGATAGGAGCTGTACTATCACAAGTAGATGAGAAGGGTAAGGAACACCCTATTGGTTTTATTAGCCGCCAGCTTAAGGACAGAGGGCTCAGATGGTCCACGGTAGAGAAAGAATGTTTCTCTGTTGTGTGGGCCCTAAGGAAGCTGAGGCCCTACCTCTATGGGACCCACTTCACTGTGCAAACTGACCATAAACCCTCAAAGTGGCTAATGAACATGAAGGGGGAGAATCCAAAGTTGCTTAGGTGGTCCACAAGTCTACAAGGCTTCGACTTCACTATTGAGCATAGGCCAGGTGTCCAACATAGCAATGCTGATGGGTTGTCCAGAATGTTTAACTGACCTGAACAAGAGACTCATCCAGGGGTGGAATAGTTCCCCCTGTCCATAGTCTGGGAGGGGCGAGTGTTAGGAAAGATTTCGTAATTGTAGGTCATTTTCCTTCCATGTGGCAACCCCTAAACTTGTTGCTGTTGTTTTTCACCTTGTTCTTGACTTTGCCAGAGAAGTGCAGCCTTCTGCCGGACTCCTCTGGGCTTTCGCTCCTTTCTTACGGGGAAACTGACATGCCCTTAAGACTGTCAGTACCGGGGAACGCTGTTTCCCGTAGTTTCTTTTATCATGTTGCGGCTTTCGTGCAACATGACACAAGAGGGCACTGTAAGCTAAGTTACAGCTCTCTTGGGTCTTTAGCCTTCTACAGGCCCTAGTTACTCGTTTAGGATTGTATCTGATCGGTGCAAGTGATTCAGGGACGGGAATGGTGGCAGCGATCGTTTCTTGTGTTTTGAGCTCCTTTTGGCGTTCTAAGCCCGTTTTCCGCGCTTAACCCAAAATGGTGGCCTGGCTCCCAAAATGGCCAGACCACGAGGCTCCTTTGTCCTGTCCGCGGACCGTCTTGCTCCCTTCACCTTCCCCAGGTCGAGCCGACCCGGGGCCTTCCTTATTTGGGCATGTAATTTCCCACGAAACACAGATGCTTTCGCGGGCTTCTACATGTCTTGTGTGTGCCTCCAGGATGTGGGCTGGGATGTCTGGTCCCAATACACATCCTGGGTGCCAGAGAGTCTAGGGTGGTGTGAATGCCTGGGACCACCGTGGTCCGTGATTGGTCCACGAATGGTGTGAGTGTTGATGAGCGGATCTCCCATTGGGTCCCCTCCGTTTTGGCGCGAAGGGAACCGTGGATAAGAGGGGGCTGGAAACACCACTACCAGGTCGATCTCCTGAGTTCTCACGAATGAAGAAATACAGGAGCCAAGTATCCTGCAACCAAGAGGCTGGACCGAGGAATCGCTGGTGACCCGCTGAAGGACTTCTCCTCTGCACTGCTGTCGCCTTGTGAAACCCTTTTCACCTTTGATCGAACCAGAAGGCCTGTACTGGTACTTCGACCCTTGGAATAGCGGGGACAGCTATTCTTGGCATCTTCACCATCTCCTGCCAGTAAGCCTTCGGAAGCGTCTCTGGGCCATCCAGCTGACTGACCAGCTTACACGGGAGTCTTGCTCTGTAACCGCCGCCAGGTTGTGTAGTATTTCGAGTCCTTGTCACTCTCACACGCTTCGTACACTTGGCGTTCCCAGGTCTGAAGTGAGTAGTGTACATTTGGCTCAGATACACACGGCCGCTCCGTTGCCCTGCTGTGGTAACAAACTGTGCGGGTTTCTTCGATTGGGACGTCTTTTTACTCAACACGACGACGAGGCGTTCCCTGCTCTTCTGAACATGCCAGCTGCTGAAACTGACGCGGAGAAGCCTGGGTCTGCTTGCATCGGGGACCGGTGAGTAGCATAGCTAGGATCTGGTCGCCCTCCTGCAGGAGCCCATTGCTTTTCCCCGCTGTGTCAAAACAGCACCCTTTTCCGTACTCGCGCTCTGCTTCTGCCCACTGTGGAGGCTGCGCTTGAGTAGCGGAACTTGTTCTTCTTCTTTTGTGCACTAAACAGAACTGCCTGATTTCCCTCGAAGAGCTTCTCCTTTTGCCCATTGGCACCAGCGTGTGCAGGTACTCTTGAGCACAAGGCTCCACTCTTCGCAGGGCTCGGACTTCCATCTAGTTAGGTGCCGCTGAAGGCGAACTGGGTCTAAGCATCATTACGCACTGCCTGTCTTCCTTCCCTTTTAGGTGAACTACCCATTTCGTGCATATAACGCTTGAGACTGTCGTATTTGTATATATATTGTGTTGATATGGTATGTGTTGGTTTACTATCGTTATATTGTGATTTTCTCGCTACGGTCATTGTTTTAAAGGCCTTGAAATAAATGTGTATATGTTTTTAATATAACAACTGTTTGGAGTAGTTTGTAAGTGTTCTTGCTTTGTGTGCTCATTGCAGGCTTTCAGTCACCCTCACCCCTCTTGAGACCTAGTCTTGACCGCCGCGATCGCTACCTTGATTGGTCTGGCTCGTCCAGAGGTTACCCTGTTCCAAGTAATTAGGTTGGCCTTCTGAACTTCTGCGCCACCAGGACAGAGTTCAGAAATCCGTCTTAACAAATTGGTGTACAGCGGTGGGATACGACTGAAAGTATCCAGTGTTGCGCACGAACTAAGGCATTTCGGGTTATTCCAACCAGGACACGTAGTGAATTGTTGTAGTAAAACTTTAAAAAGGCCATAGTCCTATCTAACAGTATGGAAACAAATACCTTGTTAACTTTAAATGCTTCCAAATCAGAAACATTGAAAAAGATGTGTGCGGAGAGAGGTGTTTCCTCTCAAGGCACGAAATTGGAAATGATCCAAAGAATCGTGGTGTGGCAAGAAGCGCAGCTTGAAGCTATAACTTCTGAGGACAGTGCGGAAGGTGGTGGGGCTGCTCTCACTGGTAGAATCGACGGTTCTGCCGCTGCACTGATCCATCGCGACCACGAGGACAGGGAGGACGAGATGTCTAATGTTTCCTCTGCCAGTGCTGATGGGGAGGCTATGCTTGAATTCAAGAAGCAAGAGCTGCGGTTTAGGCAGCAGGAGCTTGAATTCAGCATAGCCAAACTAAAAATCGAACAGGCAGAAAAACAAAAAGACAGGGATCACCAGTTGGAACTGGCCAAGCTTCAGGTTGCAAATGGGTCCAAGGGTCCTGGACATGGGTCTGGGGCCTCCTCTCATCCACGGTTTCCGAAAGATCTGCTCAGTGTGTATGAAGAAAGGAATGACATTATGGACTGGCTGAATGCGTTTGAGTATGCATGCGAAGTTCAACAAGTTGACAATGCTGATAAGATTGCCTGGTTACTCAGCAGACTGCCCCATTCTGGCTGTAGTGGCATTATGGAAATGTCGAAGGCTGAGCCAGCTGATTTCGCAATGTTAAAGCAAACTCTCATTTTAAAGTTTGGGAAGACTCCGGCCCAATATTTGAAACGTTTCAGAGAGTATAAGAAAAAGGAAGGTGGTACTTGGGTATTTTATGTCACTGAATCCTTGAAAAACGTAACTGGCTGGGTCGAAGGTTATAAGGTTTCTACCTTCGAAGGCATGATAAATCTTGTCATGCTGGAACACATTTTTGCATCTTCTTCCCCGGAGCTTAAGCAGCATTTGGCCGATTTGAAGGAGATAGATCCTAAGAAGCTGGCCATTGCAGCCGACTTATGGGTGTCACATCGAGTGTCCCATAAGGACAAAACTCATCCTGGTAAGCAGGAGGAAGGGAAAAAGTCCAAAGATATGGAGGGTGGAGAATCTGATAAATCTTCTTCTCATAAGGGCCACAAAAAGAAAAATAAGGGTAAGACACAAGAGAACTCACAGGGTAGTGGAGGTCAACCTCCGAAACAGAACTCTGGTTACAATAAGCCTCCCTATGTAAACAGACCCAATGGATCTTGTTTTGCTTGTGGAGCAACTGACCACGTGAAGGGGGATCCCCGGTGTAAGGTTAGACCTTTGGGGGTCCACTCCGCTAATCTGGCCTTCTCCTCCTACGAGGAAGAAGAGATTACAGGAGCATCCTTCTCCTCAGACTCATTTCCCAGCGGGATAGAGGCTGAGGTAGTTTTAGTTTCCCTGGGTTCCTGGGAGCCTAAAGTCGCAGAGGCTTATGCTAGGTTTCCGGATAATACCAAGCACTACTTTAAAGACAGTGTGCTGATCAATGGAGTAGATACTCCAGCTCTTAGGGATAGTGGGTGCAGTCGCACTGTAGTGGATTCTACCTTGGTAGACTCAGAGGAAGTTGCCAGAGCTACTCTGATGCCCACTAAGTTGGCTGACGGCCCACTCCGTATGTTCCCAGTAATACCTGTAAATCTTACTTTAAATGGTACAGCAGTCAGGATTCCAGTGAACATTCAGAGAAACGTCCCGGAAAAGGTCTTGTTAGGTAATGATCTCAGAGCTTTAGGGCTCGTAGGAGACACTGCCGAAAGACCCTACACACGGTCTCAAGCACGGGCAGCATTGGCCAAGACCAATACGCCGCCCCAGCCGAAGGGCAAACCCAAGGCGAAAGGAGTCGACAAGTCAAGACGAGGGAAAGAGAATATTCCCCCGAGCTCGCCTACCACTGCGGTGGAGGAAGTTGGTCAATCGCCCGGGCCTGACGAGGAGGTGGCGATGCCTGAAGTATTTGACCCCAACGATCATCCTGGACTAAAAGACTTGTTAGTTGAAGGAGGTCCTGATAGGGACGAATTCAGTAAAGGCCAACGTGAGTGCCCATCTCTGGAAGGCCTAAGGAGACAGGCCTGCTCCCAGCTTGAGGGTGAACCTCCTGGGACGCATAGGATTTATTGGGAAGGTGGACTCCTGTATAGTGAGCCCACAGAGTCTACAGAAGGAGACCATAGGAGGTTGGTGGTTCCCCTTGCTGTTAGGCCCTTCCTCCTGCAGTTGGCGCATGAAGTTCCCCTTGCTGGTCACCTTGATATGAAGAGGACCAAGCAAAGGTTATCCATGCACTTGTACTGGCCCAAGATGGGGGTGCAAGTAGAAAGTCACTGCAGGAGTTGTGCCTCCTGCCAGTTGTCTGGTAAGGTTGGCGCGACAATCCAAGCTCCGTTGGTACCGCTCCCAGTTGTGGGGGTACCATTTGAAAGGGTAGGGATCGACATCGTTGGTCCCCTTGACCCGCAAACATCCTCGGGCAATAGGTTTATCCTGGTGCTGGTCGATCATGCAACCAGGTATCCTGAGGCCATCCCATTGAAAACTGTAACTGCCAAGTCAGTTGCAAAAGCTTTACTTGGCATATTTACTAGGGTTGGCTTCCCTGAAGAAGTTGTGTCAGATCGTGGCAGCAACTTTATGTCGAAGTATATGCAGGCTATGTGGAAAGAATGTGGGGTCACCTACAAGTTCTCTTCTGCATACAACCCCTAGTCCAATAGTCTGGTGGAACGTTTCAACAGAACGTTAAAGAGCATGATTGGGGCTCTGGAGGAACCTCAGAGAAGAAAATGGGATCTTCTTTTATCATGCTTACTGTTTGCCTACCGAGAGGTACCACAGGAGGGTGTTGGCTTCAGCCCCTTCGAACTTCTGTTCGGTCATCCCGTACGGGGACCCTTAGCCATCGTCAAAGAGGGATGGGAGATGCCCACTCCCCCTGTTACTACCAACGTAGTTGATTATGTGCTAGGGCTCAGAAAACGGATGGTACTTCTGATGGGCTTGGCTAGTGATAAATTGAAGGCAGGACAAGCACTGGTGAAACATTGGTACGACCAGAAAGCTTCCCTCATCAACTTTACACCTGGTCAGCAAGTCCTGATCATGAATCCCATAAGGCCTCGAGCTTTACACGACAAATGGTCAGGCCCTTACACAGTGGTGGAGCCCCTGGGTGAGGTTAACTATTTAGTGGACCTTGGAAGGCCTGGACAGGCTCCAAAAGTGTTTCACGTGAATAGGCTGAAGGCTTTCGTCCCAAGAGTCGAAATCGCAGCACTGCTACTGGCTTCAGACGTTGAGGAAGAGGAGTCTGAACCTCTCCCGGACCTATTCCAAAGCGGTCCTTCAGATAGCTCCTTTGAGGGTGTCCGAGTGGCCCCTCACCTGACTTCTGATCAGCAGGCTGAGGTGAAAAGTTTGCTTAGGCAGTTTTCCCCCCTGTTTTCACAGTCGCCTGGTTTGACACCTTGGTGCAAACATAACATAGACACAGGAGACAGTGTACCTACCAAAAGTAGGGAATACAGGATGTCAGACAAAGTACGGTTTTATATTAAGACCGAGGTCAACAAGATGTTAGACCTTGGGGTGATTGAACCCTCTAGTAGTCCTTGGTCCAGCCCTGTGGTTTTGGTTCCAAAGGCAGGCACTTCTGAATTGAGGTTCTGCATGGATTACAGGGCTCTGAATGCTGTCACCAAGACAGATGCACACTCCTTGCCTCGAACAGATGAGCTGGTGGATACTTTGGGTGCCTCCAAGTACCTCAGCACTTTTGACCTCACTGCTGGCTATTGGCAAATAGCGTTAGCAGAGCATGCCAAGGAGAAGACAGCATTTTCTACTCCAGACGGCCTTTACCAATTCTGGGTAATGCCGTTCGGGTTGAAGAATGCACCTGCCACTTTCCAGAGGCTTGTGAATCATGTTTTGAATGGGTTGGACGAATTCTGTCTTGCATATCTGGACGATATCGCAGTTTTCAGTGCCACCTGGGAAGACCATGTGAAACACCTCGGGATTGTGCTCCAGGCTCTTCAGAAAGCACACCTGACCATAAAGGCTAGTAAATGCCAGATTGGACAAGGCTCAGTGGTTTACCTTGGATATGAAGTAGGTGGAGGGAGGATACAGCCTCTTCCCAGTAAAGTACAAGCAGTACAAGACTGGCCTACCCCCACTACGCAAACCCAAGTGAGAGCCTTCTTAGGACTCACGGGGTATTACCGCAATTTTGTGGCAGACTATGGCACCATAGCTGCCCCTATCACTGCCCTCACAACTCCGAAGAAACCCAAGAAGGTAACTTGGACCGACGAGTGTGAGAAGGCCTTCAATGGCTTAAAAGACTCCTTGTGCCAGGCCCCTGTCCTCAGGGCCCCTGATTATCAAAGACCTTTTATCGTGCAGACGGACGCCTCTGACACTGGGATAGGAGCTGTACTATCACAAGTAGATGAGAAGGGTAAGGAACACCCTATTGGTTTTATTAGCCGCCAGCTTAAGGACAGAGGGCTCAGATGGTCCACGGTAGAGAAAGAATGTTTCTCTGTTGTGTGGGCCCTAAGGAAGCTGAGGCCCTACCTCTATGGGACCCACTTCACTGTGCAAACTGACCATAAACCCTCAAAGTGGCTAATGAACATGAAGGGGGAGAATCCAAAGTTGCTTAGGTGGTCCACAAGTCTACAAGGCTTCGACTTCACTATTGAGCATAGGCCAGGTGTCCAACATAGCAATGCTGATGGGTTGTCCAGAATGTTTAACTGACCTGAACAAGAGACTCATCCAGGGGTGGAATAGTTCCCCCTGTCCATAGTCTGGGAGGGGCGAGTGTTAGGAAAGATTTCGTAATTGTAGGTCATTTTCCTTCCATGTGGCAACCCCTAAACTTGTTGCTGTTGTTTTTCACCTTGTTCTTGACTTTGCCAGAGAAGTGCAGCCTTCTGCCGGACTCCTCTGGGCTTTCGCTCCTTTCTTACGGGGAAACTGACATGCCCTTAAGACTGTCAGTACCGGGGAACGCTGTTTCCCGTAGTTTCTTTTATCATGTTGCGGCTTTCGTGCAACATGACACAAGAGGGCACTGTAAGCTAAGTTACAGCTCTCTTGGGTCTTTAGCCTTCTACAGGCCCTAGTTACTCGTTTAGGATTGTATCTGATCGGTGCAAGTGATTCAGGGACGGGAATGGTGGCAGCGATCGTTTCTTGTGTTTTGAGCTCCTTTTGGCGTTCTAAGCCCGTTTTCCGCGCTTAACCCAAAATGGTGGCCTGGCTCCCAAAATGGCCAGACCACGAGGCTCCTTTGTCCTGTCCGCGGACCGTCTTGCTCCCTTCACCTTCCCCAGGTCGAGCCGACCCGGGGCCTTCCTTATTTGGGCATGTAATTTCCCACGAAACACAGATGCTTTCGCGGGCTTCTACATGTCTTGTGTGTGCCTCCAGGATGTGGGCTGGGATGTCTGGTCCCAATACACATCCTGGGTGCCAGAGAGTCTAGGGTGGTGTGAATGCCTGGGACCACCGTGGTCCGTGATTGGTCCACGAATGGTGTGAGTGTTGATGAGCGGATCTCCCATTGGGTCCCCTCCGTTTTGGCGCGAAGGGAACCGTGGATAAGAGGGGGCTGGAAACACCACTACCAGGTCGATCTCCTGAGTTCTCACGAATGAAGAAATACAGGAGCCAAGTATCCTGCAACCAAGAGGCTGGACCGAGGAATCGCTGGTGACCCGCTGAAGGACTTCTCCTCTGCACTGCTGTCGCCTTGTGAAACCCTTTTCACCTTTGATCGAACCAGAAGGCCTGTACTGGTACTTCGACCCTTGGAATAGCGGGGACAGCTATTCTTGGCATCTTCACCATCTCCTGCCAGTAAGCCTTCGGAAGCGTCTCTGGGCCATCCAGCTGACTGACCAGCTTACACGGGAGTCTTGCTCTGTAACCGCCGCCAGGTTGTGTAGTATTTCGAGTCCTTGTCACTCTCACACGCTTCGTACACTTGGCGTTCCCAGGTCTGAAGTGAGTAGTGTACATTTGGCTCAGATACACACGGCCGCTCCGTTGCCCTGCTGTGGTAACAAACTGTGCGGGTTTCTTCGATTGGGACGTCTTTTTACTCAACACGACGACGAGGCGTTCCCTGCTCTTCTGAACATGCCAGCTGCTGAAACTGACGCGGAGAAGCCTGGGTCTGCTTGCATCGGGGACC
Source organism: Ambystoma mexicanum (assembly GCF_040938575.1). Classification (NCBI taxonomy): domain Eukaryota; kingdom Metazoa; phylum Chordata; class Amphibia; order Caudata; family Ambystomatidae; genus Ambystoma; species Ambystoma mexicanum. The sequence continues at coordinate 676,417,407 of NC_090932.1, read as the reverse complement.
GGTGAGTAGCATAGCTAGGATCTGGTCGCCCTCCTGCAGGAGCCCATTGCTTTTCCCCGCTGTGTCAAAACAGCACCCTTTTCCGTACTCGCGCTCTGCTTCTGCCCACTGTGGAGGCTGCGCTTGAGTAGCGGAACTTGTTCTTCTTCTTTTGTGCACTAAACAGAACTGCCTGATTTCCCTCGAAGAGCTTCTCCTTTTGCCCATTGGCACCAGCGTGTGCAGGTACTCTTGAGCACAAGGCTCCACTCTTCGCAGGGCTCGGACTTCCATCTAGTTAGGTGCCGCTGAAGGCGAACTGGGTCTAAGCATCATTACGCACTGCCTGTCTTCCTTCCCTTTTAGGTGAACTACCCATTTCGTGCATATAACGCTTGAGACTGTCGTATTTGTATATATATTGTGTTGATATGGTATGTGTTGGTTTACTATCGTTATATTGTGATTTTCTCGCTACGGTCATTGTTTTAAAGGCCTTGAAATAAATGTGTATATGTTTTTAATATAACAACTGTTTGGAGTAGTTTGTAAGTGTTCTTGCTTTGTGTGCTCATTGCGGGCTTTCAGTCACCCTCACCCCTCTTGAGACCTAGTCTTGACCGCCGCGATCGCTACCTTGATTGGTCTGGCTCGTCCAGAGGTTACCCTGTTCCAAGTAATTAGGTTGGCCTTCTGAACTTCTGCGCCACCAGGACAGAGTTCAGAAATCCGTCTTAACAAATTGGTGTACAGCGGTGGGATACGACTGAAAGTATCCAGTGTTGCGCACGAACTAAGGCATTTCGGGTTATTCCAACCAGGACACGTAGTGAATTGTTGTAGTAAAACTTTAAAAAGGCCATAGTCCTATCTAACAGTATGGAAACAAATACCTTGTTAACTTTAAATGCTTCCAAATCAGAAACATTGAAAAAGATGTGTGCGGAGAGAGGTGTTTCCTCTCAAGGCACGAAATTGGAAATGATCCAAAGAATCGTGGTGTGGCAAGAAGCGCAGCTTGAAGCTATAACTTCTGAGGACAGTGCGGAAGGTGGTGGGGCTGCTCTCACTGGTAGAATCGACGGTTCTGCCGCTGCACTGATCCATCGCGACCACGAGGACAGGGAGGACGAGATGTCTAATGTTTCCTCTGCCAGTGCTGATGGGGAGGCTATGCTTGAATTCAAGAAGCAAGAGCTGCGGTTTAGGCAGCAGGAGCTTGAATTCAGCATAGCCAAACTAAAAATCGAACAGGCAGAAAAACAAAAAGACAGGGATCACCAGTTGGAACTGGCCAAGCTTCAGGTTGCAAATGGGTCCAAGGGTCCTGGACATGGGTCTGGGGCCTCCTCTCATCCACGGTTTCCGAAAGATCTGCTCAGTGTGTATGAAGAAAGGAATGACATTATGGACTGGCTGAATGCGTTTGAGTATGCATGCGAAGTTCAACAAGTTGACAATGCTGATAAGATTGCCTGGTTACTCAGCAGACTGCCCCATTCTGGCTGTAGTGGCATTATGGAAATGTCGAAGGCTGAGCCAGCTGATTTCGCAATGTTAAAGCAAACTCTCATTTTAAAGTTTGGGAAGACTCCGGCCCAATATTTGAAACGTTTCAGAGAGTATAAGAAAAAGGAAGGTGGTACTTGGGTATTTTATGTCACTGAATCCTTGAAAAACGTAACTGGCTGGGTCGAAGGTTATAAGGTTTCTACCTTCGAAGGCATGATAAATCTTGTCATGCTGGAACACATTTTTGCATCTTCTTCCCCGGAGCTTAAGCAGCATTTGGCCGATTTGAAGGAGATAGATCCTAAGAAGCTGGCCATTGCAGCCGACTTATGGGTGTCACATCGAGTGTCCCATAAGGACAAAACTCATCCTGGTAAGCAGGAGGAAGGGAAAAAGTCCAAAGATATGGAGGGTGGAGAATCTGATAAATCTTCTTCTCATAAGGGCCACAAAAAGAAAAATAAGGGTAAGACACAAGAGAACTCACAGGGTAGTGGAGGTCAACCTCCGAAACAGAACTCTGGTTACAATAAGCCTCCCTATGTAAACAGACCCAATGGATCTTGTTTTGCTTGTGGAGCAACTGACCACGTGAAGGGGGATCCCCGGTGTAAGGTTAGACCTTTGGGGGTCCACTCCGCTAATCTGGCCTTCTCCTCCTACGAGGAAGAAGAGATTACAGGAGCATCCTTCTCCTCAGACTCATTTCCCAGCGGGATAGAGGCTGAGGTAGTTTTAGTTTCCCTGGGTTCCTGGGAGCCTAAAGTCGCAGAGGCTTATGCTAGGTTTCCGGATAATACCAAGCACTACTTTAAAGACAGTGTGCTGATCAATGGAGTAGATACTCCAGCTCTTAGGGATAGTGGGTGCAGTCGCACTGTAGTGGATTCTACCTTGGTAGACTCAGAGGAAGTTGCCAGAGCTACTCTGATGCCCACTAAGTTGGCTGACGGCCCACTCCGTATGTTCCCAGTAATACCTGTAAATCTTACTTTAAATGGTACAGCAGTCAGGATTCCAGTGAACATTCAGAGAAACGTCCCGGAAAAGGTCTTGTTAGGTAATGATCTCAGAGCTTTAGGGCTCGTAGGAGACACTGCCGAAAGACCCTACACACGGTCTCAAGCACGGGCAGCATTGGCCAAGACCAATACGCCGCCCCAGCCGAAGGGCAAACCCAAGGCGAAAGGAGTCGACAAGTCAAGACGAGGGAAAGAGAATATTCCCCCGAGCTCGCCTACCACTGCGGTGGAGGAAGTTGGTCAATCGCCCGGGCCTGACGAGGAGGTGGCGATGCCTGAAGTATTTGACCCCAACGATCATCCTGGACTAAAAGACTTGTTAGTTGAAGGAGGTCCTGATAGGGACGAATTCAGTAAAGGCCAACGTGAGTGCCCATCTCTGGAAGGCCTAAGGAGACAGGCCTGCTCCCAGCTTGAGGGTGAACCTCCTGGGACGCATAGGATTTATTGGGAAGGTGGACTCCTGTATAGTGAGCCCACAGAGTCTACAGAAGGAGACCATAGGAGGTTGGTGGTTCCCCTTGCTGTTAGGCCCTTCCTCCTGCAGTTGGCGCATGAAGTTCCCCTTGCTGGTCACCTTGATATGAAGAGGACCAAGCAAAGGTTATCCATGCACTTCTACTGGCCCAAGATGGGGGTGCAAGTAGAAAGTCACTGCAGGAGTTGTGCCTCCTGCCAGTTGTCTGGTAAGGTTGGCGCGACAATCCAAGCTCCGTTGGTACCGCTCCCAGTTGTGGGGGTACCATTTGAAAGGGTAGGGATCGACATCGTTGGTCCCCTTGACCCGCAAACATCCTCGGGCAATAGGTTTATCCTGGTGCTGGTCGATCATGCAACCAGGTATCCTGAGGCCATCCCATTGAAAACTGTAACTGCCAAGTCAGTTGCAAAAGCTTTACTTGGCATATTTACTAGGGTTGGCTTCCCTGAAGAAGTTGTGTCAGATCGTGGCAGCAACTTTATGTCGAAGTATATGCAGGCTATGTGGAAAGAATGTGGGGTCACCTACAAGTTCTCTTCTGCATACCACCCCTAGTCCAATGGTCTGGTGGAACGTTTCAACAGAACGTTAAAGAGCATGATTGGGGCTCTGGAGGAACCTCAGAGAAGAAACTGGGATCTTCTTTTATCATGCTTACTGTTTGCCTACCAAGAGGTACCACAGGAGGGTGTTGGCTTCAGCCCCTTCGAACTTCTGTTCGGTCATCCCGTACGGGGACCCTTAGCCATCGTCAAAGAGGGATGGGAGATGCCCACTCCCCCTGTTACTACCAACGTAGTTGATTATGTGCTAGGGCTCAGAAAACGGATGGTACTTCTGATGGGCTTGGCTAGTGATAAATTGAAGGCAGGACAAGCACTGGTGAAACATTGGTACGACCAGAAAGCTTCCCTCATCAACTTTACACCTGGTCAGCAAGTCCTGATCATGAATCCCATAAGGCCTCGAGCTTTACACGACAAATGGTCAGGCCCTTACACAGTGGTGGAGCCCCTGGGTGAGGTTAACTATTTAGTGGACCTTGGAAGGCCTGGACAGGCTCCAAAAGTGTTTCACGTGAATAGGCTGAAGGCTTTCGTCCCAAGAGTCGAAATCGCCGCACTGCTACTGGCTTCAGACGTTGAGGAAGAGGAGTCTGAACCTCTCCCGGACCTATTCCAAAGTGGTCCTTCAGATAGCTCCTTTGAGGGTGTCCGAGTGGCCCCTCACCTGACTTCTGATCAGCAGGCTGAGGTGAAAAGTTTGCTTAGGCAGTTTTCCCCCCTGTTTTCACAGTCGCCTGGTTTGACACCTTGGTGCAAACATAACATAGACACAGGAGACAGTGTACCTACCAAAAGTAGGGAATACAGGATGTCAGACAAAGTACGGTCTTATATTAAGACCGAGGTCAACAAGATGTTAGACCTTGGGGTGATTGAACCCTCTAGTAGTCCTTGGTCCAGCCCTGTGGTTTTGGTTCCAAAGGCAGGCACTTCTGAATTGAGGTTCTGCATGGATTACAGGGCTCTGAATGCTGTCACCAAGACAGATGCACACTCCTTGCCTCGAACAGATGAGCTGGTGGATACTTTGGATGCCTCCAAGTACCTCAGCACTTTTGACCTCACTGCTGGCTATTGGCAAATAGCGTTAGCAGAGCATGCCAAGGAGAAGACAGCATTTTCTACTCCAGACGGCCTTTACCAATTCTGGGTAATGCCGTTCGGGTTGAAGAATGCACCTGCCACTTTCCAGAGGCTTGTGAATCATGTTTTGAATGGGTTGGACGAATTCTGTCTTGCATATCTGGACGATATCGCAGTTTTCAGTGCCACCTGGGAAGACCATGTGAAACACCTCGGGATTGTGCTCCAGGCTCTTCAGAAAGCACACCTGACCATAAAGGCTAGTAAATGCCAGATTGGACAAGGCTCAGTGGTTTACCTTGGATATGAAGTAGGTGGAGGGAGGATACAGCCTCTTCCCAGTAAAGTACAAGCAGTACAAGACTGGCCTACCCCCACTACGCAAACCCAAGTGAGAGCCTTCTTAGGACTCACGGGGTATTACCGCAATTTTGTGGCAGACTATGGCACCATAGCTGCCCCTATCACTGCCCTCACAACTCCGAAGAAACCCAAGAAGGTAACTTGGACCGACGAGTGTGAGAAGGCCTTCAATGGCTTAAAAGACTCCTTGTGCCAGGCCCCTGTCCTCAGGGCCCCTGATTATCAAAGACCTTTTATCGTGCAGACGGACGCCTCTGACACTGGGATAGGAGCTGTACTATCACAAGTAGATGAGAAGGGTAAGGAACACCCTATTGGTTTTATTAGCCGCCAGCTTAAGGACAGAGGGCTCAGATGGTCCACGGTAGAGAAAGAATGTTTCTCTGTTGTGTGGGCCCTAAGGAAGCTGAGGCCCTACCTCTATGGGACCCACTTCACTGTGCAAACTGACCACAAGCCCTCAAAGTGGCTAATGAACATGAAGGGGGAGAATCCAAAGTTGCTTAGGTGGTCCACAAGTCTACAAGGCTTCGACTTCACTATTGAGCATAGGCCAGGTGTCCAACATAGCAATGCTGATGGGTTGTCCAGAATGTTTAACTGACCTGAACAAGAGACTCATCCAGGGGTGGAATAGTTCCCCCTGTCCATAGTCTGGGAGGGGCGAGTGTTAGGAAAGATTTCGTAATTGTAGGTAATTTTCCTTCCATGTGGCAACCCCTAAACTTGTTGCTGTTGTTTTTCACCTTGTTCTTGACTTTGCCAGAGAAGTGCAGCCTTCTGCCGGACTCCTCTGGGCTTTCGCTCCTTTCTTACGGGGAAACTGACATGCCCTTAAGACTGTCAGTACCGGGGAACGCTGTTTCCCGTAGTTTCTTTTATCATGTTGCGGCTTTCGTGCAACATGACACAAGAGGGCACTGTAAGCTAAGTTACAGCTCTCTTGGGTCTCTAGCCTTCTACAGGCCCTAGTTACTCGTTTAGGATTGTATCTGATCGGTGCAAGTGATTCAGGGACGGGAATGGTGGCAGCGATCGTTTCTTGTGTTTTGAGCTCCTTTTGGCGTTCTAAGCCCGTTTTCCGCGCTTAACCCAAAATGGTGGCCTGGCTCCCAAAATGGCCAGACCACGAGGCTCCTTTGTCCTGTCCGCTGACCTTCTTGCTCCCTTCACCTTCCCCAGGTCGAGCCGACCCGGGGCCTTCCTTATTTGGGCATGTAATTTCCCACGAAACACAGATGCTTTCGCGGGCTTCTACATGTCTTGTGTGTGCCTCCAGGATGTGGGCTGGGATGTCTGGTCCCAATACACATCCTGGGTGCCAGAGAGTCTAGGGTGGTGTGAATGCCTGGGACCACCGTGGTCCGTGATTGGTCCACGAATGGTGTGAGTGTTGATGAGCGGATCTCCCATTGGGTCCCCTCCGTTTTGGCGCGAAGGGAACCGTGGATAAGAGGGGGCTGGAAACACCACTACCAGGTCGATCTCCTGAGTTCTCACGAATGAAGAAATACAGGAGCCAAGTATCCTGCAACCAAGAGGCTGGACCGAGGAATCGCTGGTGACCCGCTGAAGGACTTCTCCTCTGCACTGCTGTCGCCTTGTGAAACCCTTTTCACCTTTGATCGAACCAGAAGGCCTGTACTGGTACTTCGACCCTTGGAATAGCGGGGACAGCTATTCTCGGCATATTCACCATCTCCTGCCAGTAAGCCTTCGGAAGCGTCTCTGGGCCATCCAGCTGACTGACCAGCTTACACGGGAGTCTTGCTCTGTAACCGCCGCCAGGTTGTGTAGTATTTCGATTCCTTGTCACTCTCACACGCTTCGTACACTTGGCGTTCCCAGGTCTGAAGTGAGTAGTGTACATTTGGCTCAGATACACACGGCCGCTCCGTTGCCCTGCTGTGGTAACAAACTGTGCGGGTTTCTTCGATTGGGACGTCTTTTTACTCAACACGACGACGAGGCGTTCCCTGCTCTTCTGAACCTGCCAGCTGCTGAAACTGACGCGGAGAAGCCTGGGTCTGCTTGCATCAGGGACCGGTGAGTAGCATAGCTAGGATCTGGTCGCCCTCCTGCAGGAGCCCATTGCTTTTCCCCGCTGTGTCAAAACAGCACCCTTTTCCGTACTCGCGCTCTGCTTCTGCCCACTGTGGAGGCTGCGCTTGAGTCGCGGAACTTGTTCTTCTTCTTTTGTGCACTAAACAGAACTGCCTGATTTCCCTCGAAGAGCTTCTCCTTTTGCCCGTTGGCACCAGCGTGTGCAGGTACTCTTGAGCACAAGGCTCCACTCTTCGCAGGGCTCGGACTTCCATCTAGTTAGGTGCCGCTGAAGGCGAACTGGGTCTAAGCATCATTACGCACTGCCTGTCTTCCTTCCCTTTTAGGTGGACTACCCATTTCGTGCATATAACGCTTGAGACTGTCGTATTTGTATATATATTGTGTTGATATGGTATGTGTTGGTTTACTATCATTATATTGTGATTTTCTCGCTACGGTCATTGTTTTAAAGGCCTTGAAATAAATGTGTATATATTTTTAATATAACAACTGTTTGGAGTAGTTTGTAAGTGTTCTTGCTTTGTGTGCTCATTGCGGGCTTTCAGTCACCCTCACCCCTCTTGAGACCTAGTCTTGACCGCCGCAATCGCTACCTTGATTGGTCTGGCTCGTCCAGAGGTTACCCTGTTCCAAGTAATTAGGTTGGCCTTCTGAACTTCTGCGCCACCAGGACAGAGTTCAGAAATCCGTCTTAACATTTACCTGAAACCTTGAGTCAGTGTTTGCTTCAGTCACAGTAATTGTGGTCCCTTTGTGTAATCTCTGCTACTGCTCACATACTCTTGAGATACGCCTGGCTGCTCCGCCACTGCTACCACTCTGACACAGTAGTACAGGCTTGTACCTATGGTAAAACTTGTATTGCCACCTGTAGTCTTAATTGTGTGTAGTGGTCCCTGCACAGGATTCTGCCTAACACACTCCTATTTATATATTTATTTATTTATTTCATTTGTATAGCACGCATACAGCCCGGAGGCATTGAGGGGCCATCTTACTTTATGATATGAAACTGCATTTATTGCACGCCTATACACAAATGTTTCAAGGCGTGATGAGGCAAGGGAAGGGGAACAGAGGGTAGACAGAGACAACGATCTTACTAGGCCAGGTGACATTGAGATCGCGCAAGTGCAGGGGAGGGGGGAAGGGAAAGTGCGGAGGGGGAGGGGGCAGTGCAGTACATAGGATCAACAGTAATACATACATGGAATAAAGAAAAACAGTAGGTAAAAGTGTGGCCAGCTTGTGGCAAGTGCAGGGGTAAGTGCAGACATCAGGTGTCAAGAGCTGGTGGGAGACTGTAGGGATACAGAAACATCCTCCTAGTGCAGGGGTTGCCGGGAGGCAATGTGGCGGGGTAAGGGACCTAGGTCCGACATCAGAGGGTAGCCAGGTGACCAGTGAAGTTTCAGTCAGGAGTTCAGCTGGGGAGAGGAGGAGAGAAAGCTGAAATAAAGAGGAAGGACTTGAAGTGCTTGTGGAACCAGAGATGGTTCTCCTCAAACTAGGTTAGCCTATCTTTATGTAATTCTAATATGGACATTGTTAAAACCGTCTGAATATCCCGCCGTTCTCGCAGCCTCAGTATGTTCAAGATCAACATCCCTATTCTACATTAGTTTAGAGGGAGATGGTTGCCGTCTTGGGGGAGGTCATTACTATCGGCTCCAACCCTGAAGGTGGGCAGAAAGACATGTCTCAATGCCGGTATGCTCCGCATTTCATCTGACAAAGGCCTGGGGGAGCACATGCAGAGAGGTCCCTGTACATCTGAATCCTTCACAGGCCTTCCTCTCTCTTGCAGGACCCATGAGCGTACTATTGGTAGGGCTCATGCTGCAATATCAAACGGAATATTCAGGCTTTCCTTCAACAGGTCCATGAGGAGTATACAATGTGCACGAAATGGCATTTCTTGATGTTTGTTTGTGCATTTATATAGCGCTACGAACCCTCAGGTATCTGAGCGCTGCTTATTTCCCACAGTGTGTGGTGCTCATTTATCGACCTCGGAAGGATGAAAGGCTGCATCAGCAGGCTCTGCACGGATGTCAAAGCGTTCGCTCTACTCGCTGTGCTATCTGACTGGCTATATGTTACGCAAGCCTCTGCCGCGTGCACCCTATTACTCTCCCATCCTGTTCCCTCTTGCCTTATATGCATCAGCAAGAGTCAATTTCCCATGTGCCATCACACACAGTCTTCCCTCATCTGGGTTTCCCGCATTTCTTTGTGTTGGTTTTCCTTTTCATTTTTTTCCACTTTTTACCAAGTTTCAATGGTAGGGGTGCCACATCCTATTGGTCAGGCCATCACCGGCTCTAATCGACTTGCAAATAAGACTACTTCCATCATCTGTCATCAATTACTGCACACATGAACACTGGCAATGGCAGCTACTGGCAATGTGGAAAGTAGCAATATATGAAACTTGCCACATAAGAACTGTAAATACCCATTTCTGGGCATTGGTAAAATTACAACATCCGTTAATGTATACAAGCAATTGGTAATATCTGCTTGACTGAGCAAAAGAAACAATTGTATATGTGCTCTGAGCCCTAATAACTCCTATGCATTCAAGCCTGTCATGTTTTGGCCAACTATAGAAGCCCAATGTGTTTTGAAATGCACAATTTGTACTTTTTCCAAACCTTTCCTTTGACATTGATTTTTAATGGCTGCATGCAACAGGTCATAGCATTTGCAATCATTTTAAAATATCCGCACAATATGTCAGTGGAGCGCAACTAGAATAGTTGTCCTCGCTAGTGCACTTACTACAAGTTTATTCAGATGCCATAATATTCTTCTGCAATTCAATGCCCGTTTTTGTCTATTGAAGTCTGCCTGCTCCTTCTGACTCTTGTTGGAAACCCCGCAAGTAAAAAGCTGTGGCATCCCCTTTAAGGCAAGGGATGGTGCACTCAGCGTTGTCGGGGCACTCTGTGGAATCTAGGCTCCACCTTTTATCTTTGTTCAACCTCTTTTCATCACCGTCTCTGTGAAGAATCCCAGGCATAGTTACAAATGACCCAGAACACCAGGTTAGGGGGTCAGACTGATACATTTCATTGTAGTCTTTGACTGTGTGAGGGGGGTTTGAGGCTTTTTTGGGATACTGAGGTTTACTTTGGGGAGAAGCACCAAGGGAGGCTGGTCACCGCCCCGATCGCCCGATGAACACCTGACAAACGATGTCTATTGACGTGATCGGTGAGGCCCACTTAAAAAAAAGCACCTGAACAAGTTAGAGTGAGGTTTGTGTTGGCTCTCAACCTTCCAACCAATTTACTAAGGAAGAATAATTGAGAGACTGGAACCTTCATATTGCAGCAAGCCCCTTCCCTGTAACACATGTTTATGCCTCCCATAAGTCTTTGCAGCTTTCCTATGGCAATGAAGGGCGACTCCAGTCTTGCTCTGCCACTTATCTGCCAATTCCCATATCCTCATTACTCACTGTGTACAATTCACAATTGAGAGGGAGAGAAACAGAGAGAGAGAGAGAAGGGGTTACTGTGGCGCAGTGGGAAAGTGAAATGGCAGCTGCCTGTAGAGACTCGTGGTAAGAGTGTGAGCATAAGGGCCTTTAGGTATCGTGCATACAATGGATGGGGATGCAGAATAACTCTGACACCAAATACTTGAACCAACTCAGGAAGATGGCAAAAGTGCTGTTTTATTAACAATTATCTAAAACAGGGAGTTACAACGGACATCAAAGGACTTTTGCGGGAGCTCTCAGTGCATATCTCATAAAAACATCCTTATATGCACAAAATACATCAACAGTGATGTCATACTACATGGCAAATAAGAAACACCTACGAGGGATTGTAATAGGTTCCAGGGGAACATCTAAGTATACTTTCTATAGGGACTGGGATTGTGATTGGGTGTCTGTTGTCAGGTGGACAACTTATGCCTACCTCTAAAGCATGTAATCTTTAACTCTGTGAGTACACAGTATATCATTGGCTCACACACTATAAGGCCCTTCGTTATACAGCCCTCTATAATTGATTAGCATGCTCGTGCCATGTCTGGAACATTCGGTTCACTTAGCAGCACGTAAACTCAGACCAAGGTGCCATGAGGTGGACTTGACTTTACCTCCCCAGCCAATTAGGGGAACATCTCTCATCACCCATGCCTTTTGCCATGAAGATTGTCTTTGAACTTGGCCTTGCAAAGTATCCTTGTCTGTGGTAATATATGGGAGTACAGGCTTTCACTATTGTTGTTCTAGGACTCCACGCTCAACTCTATTTCCATCCATGGCTCACATGACAGGAGAGCATCATTTGGTACCTTTTGCAGCATTTAAATGCCTTATATGAATAAAACTTGGCACGCTTGGTGTTCTTTCTTTGCACCTTAATAAGCGATGATGCAGTTTCTCACATTCACCTCCTTCAAGAATAGATAACCGACCTTGGCTGGCTTCAACTTTGATACCCGTCCAGACAGCCTCGCCATTCATTTCCACAATCTCAGTGTATTCTTGCTGCAACAAAGTTCTCGCCTTTTCTCTCCATGGGTGCTGGCTTACTAAATTCATGACACCGATGTCCAGTTTCAATGCAATGGCGGCTTCACCTACAGTCTATTCACTACATATAGCCAGCTTCTAAGATTACTTAATCTACTTGCGTTACAGCATCTGTACAGTTATTGAACGGCTTGCATTTTCTGCAATGCTTTGCACACATGCAATCTTTGTTTCGCATATGAAAGTTTACCCAATTCTTAACTTCGCCATCAGTTTCTGTAAGATCCATGCATTCTCTTCAGCCAGTATCCTTAGGGCGTTATGCTCGACTTTTGTGACGTCACCATCTCCTCTTTTTGTCCTTTTTCATATTCCTTCAGGGAGTTCCGCCCTCAGATTGTCGTCTCTTCGGGGATACATTTAATAGGGTTTTCTCACAGGATACCGTTTTTCGAATACTCACCGTGATATGGTACAAATGCTGATGTTAATCATGGCACAATCTCAGGCTTCCAACATATAGGAGATAGGGGGGAGTGGGATTTCCTCCAGAGGCATGTAACTGTTCCTCTACATTCCCCCCATCTGGTCGAGTCCTCGACCACCTTCTCAATCGTCTCCACATCTGGATATTTTCTCTTTTAAAAGTGCTTTTTTGGAGTCCAGATCTTCATCACTCCCCTCAGGGTGCTGGCTTATTTAACATGTTCATCCACACTCCAGGTCATGTAGTTGCACTGTCCATCGGATTACAATAGACCCATCGTCCCACATACTTCTTATGATTCTTTGGATATAGGAACTTCATTCCTTCAGGTGCTACGATGCTGGCCTCTATGTATTTTCTGACATCTTTATCAGTCAATTCCTTGGGTCCAAACCCAGATTCGACATTGATCATGATCTTCATTCCTACTGCTTTCTGTGCCGTCTTCTTGCATTGGGCGATCACTATCCTGATTACACAGGAGCCAAACATCACGATCAACAATATTGCTCCAAGAAACTTGAAGATGGTTGCCATCCACTGTGGAATCAATGAAAATATGGAAGCAAATCAACTGTCATGCGTAATGTCCTCTATATCGTCTTCCATCTTGTTATGCAGGTTCGTTAGCAGCGTTATGGCGTCTGTCAAGGTCCCATTCTCATCATCGTGAGAAGGTATGAATGTGCAACATGATGGCCTGTTTCTGGTGCAAACTCCTCCTTCCATCACTGTGATCATATCAAGGACATATCTGTTCTGCAGGGTCATTATTCATATGGCCCTCAGCTGTTCCTTGATAGCAATGAATCCCTTTATGATGGTGTTGATTGTCTGCAGTAGCTCCCATATCGTAAACTGCAACCACTTGGCATTGGCCATCGTCTGTATCCCAGGCATGAATATACTTGTAAATATTGACACAGTCTTGCTGAACAACCTGTGTTTTTAAGGAATGGAGTCAAATGCTTTTATTGACTTGGCTGAGAAGCAATTCTCTCTTCTGGCTCAATTGAGGAATTCAAGCTGTCTTCTTTTTCTCAAATGGGCATCTACATTTGGAAATTCTACAATGTTCAGGTCGCTCTGAAGAATCACTAATGCTGGAACATGGACAGCACCAAGGAGCACGTTCCTCTCCAAACCTTGGGCAACTTCATGTAGGCCCTAGGACCACAAAAACCCAATATTGATCCATCAAAACAGCTGTCCCTGCTCCCGTCCTAGAAACATCAACTGTAGTTTTGCAGCCTTTGTTATCTCCCACATGCTTCTTCCCCTCTCTTCGGAAGCACAATGTCACATTCGTCAGTGGAATTACAACCATTGGACCTGATTAATCTTCAACCCATATCAGTAGTTTGGCATGTTTAGCCGATGACTTCAATCATCCATTGTTCAATCTTTGCACCTCTTGCACATATTCTGGCTTCAGTGGATGAGCTGCACAGGACATCGGCCCTCTTTCCCATCCCTTCTTGGACTTCACTCGTCCATAGACTAAGACTGGAGTTAGTTCCCAACATCCAGGCCATCCAGCTATTTCTGTTATATCAGGGCAATCCATTCTCTTCATGTCTTCAATGACTACCTGTTCCTGTCCTGCTGCAGGATACACAAGCATCTTGCTCTCCCATCCAGCTTCCTTTTCATCGGTGCAGTCTTGATATAATCATCCTGGAATGGAAACAGCCATTTCGATCTCCATCGCAAAGTGGCCTGATGACCCAGAAACTTTCCACTGGTCATACATGCTGCAAGATGAACGAGGCACCTGGCACCATGTTCTGGGACTTCTCTGGAGATTAAAATTCACACTGTATTCATCGCATAAAGGATGAGAGTGCAGACGTAGCAACTCTCCTTAGATGTTTTCTTCCCCTACTTCGCTCATGTGCTGGTACCACATGTTATTACCCAAGTGTGCTGCAATATCTAGATAGGTATTTATCCCCTCATTATCTTCCTCTGCATCTCTCCTGTGTCTTTTAGAAGACTTGTACCATTCATGGAGTATATCAAAGGAAGTTCCCATAGTAGGAAGAACAATAGGGATCTCTACCTCAGTGGAAGTACTAACATGATAGAGACTGTGAAAAATGAGGAACAGAAAGACAAAGAGTAATCGTACAAGCAAATATTATGCACAAAACATAGGCATCCATTTCTTGAGCCATCCTGGTACTTGTTGCACTTGTTCATTCTCTAGAAATGTGGCGGCTACTACATTTCTCATCTTTAATACAATCATCACATTTCTCTTCACTTGCAACTGTAAAACCTTCTCAATTATTGCAATGCAAAGCCTTCTTATCACTGGGCCATTTTTAGGATCCTGCAAAAAAGTGCGAATATCAACGTCTCTTCTAACAAGAGCAGGATGAGCTAGAAGTAAAAACACAAAGACAGCAAGCAAAAGTCGATGAACATCACTGTCAGTAAGTACCCTATGTTTAACTGCTTGGAACAGGTATTCACCACGAAATGAATCTGGATACTGATTTCGTTTCCAATTTCTGATCAAGAACTGACATTTAGGCATAACTTTGATGCTTCAATGTGTTTCTAAAAGTTCATTTTCCAAAATTCCTGAAATTCTCGGCAAGTCTTTGCACTCCTACTAAAATATCTATAATGAGTGTCCTTTTGAATTTCAGTTCAAGATAAATCTGTATCATACATTGGTAGTTGCCTTATCGTCCTTCTTCTTCGTCATCATTCGAGTCTGCACAAGCTGAAGTTCTTCTTCTTGCCTTGCTTCTAGATCAGCAATGGTGGGAAGGCGACTCTCACCTTTATAGGTTTTTACATCACTCAGGTGAAGCCAAGCTCGTCTTCCTTGGACCTTTGCAGCTGAAGGGGTTATATTCCCAATGCAAAAGGTACCATTGAATCGTGGCTCATGCCACTTTCTAGAAAAGTTTTTAATAAGAACTAGGTCTCCAACGTATAACTTAGGTGCCGATAGTAGTTGACTTGGGTTGGTTGTTGAATTGTCTTCTTCTGTGCTCTGAGACCAACCACCCTTGCGCTTGACTTGATCTGAAATGAGAGAGATGCTAGAGGTCATGCATGTCAAATAGTCGTGCAATTCATCACCTAAAGTTTTAGCTACATTCTGGGCATCTCTACTACTCCTAGATGGAGGTGTAAGGAGCATTCACATATGCCGCTCTGTCACTAGTTCATGCAGGCGTGGACTGCGAACCAAAAGAGGCCATGTAAATAATGTTTCAAGTGGCCCCATGGTAGAGCTTTTCAGCAAGTCCAACCCCTTTCCTATGGAAACATTTGGAAATGCCACACAAAAGGTGTCCATGGTGTAGAGGCCTACCGAGAAATCTCCAGAGTTCCCTATAGGTCAGTCCACCCCTGAGTTCATGCGGGGTGAGGTGGTGGTCTGACCCTGGCTGATTCCAAAGGGCATATAAAAGTAGGGGAAGGGAATATAGCCATCCCTTCTTCAAAGTCAATTTAATCTTGGCAATCCTTTCTTTAAGCAGGCTGTGGAGTCTCGCATATCCCGTCCATTTGCGGGTGATAAGCAGAAGAAAACGTGGCTTTATATTCAATAGAAGCCCTATTTGTTCAAATAGCTCATCAACAAAATGTGGCCCATTGTCGGATCTCAGCACTTCACACACAGCCCATCTTGGGAAGACTTCAGACACTAAAAACTTTGCTGCGCAAGTGGCATCAGGGCGTGTACGCGGACCTGCCTCCATCCACCTAGAGAAGGGACACACCACCACACCACAACTAATAGATACCTATATCTATTACATACTTGCAGCATATTGGCATAGTCGATATGTAAATGCTGAAACGGACCATTTGGTCGAGGTATTACCCCTCTAATTGTTCTCAGTGTATGCCCAGCAGTAAACTTTTGACACACGATGCAGTTTACCGTAAGTAATGCAACATGCTCCAACAAATTCGGAATGAAACAGTCTTCTGCAATTGTAGCAGCAAGACTCTCCCTAGTTACATGTGCGGGGTAATGCAGCTGTTCGAGCGCGACCTTCAATAATGCTACTGGCATCACCGGCTTTCCAGTGCTGTCTTGTCGCCATAATACGTCTGTCAGGGATAAAGAACACCCCTTTTGTTTCCACAATTCCTGCTCTTCCTGTGGTGCACTCCATTGAATCTCCATTATTTGGGTTATCGACAAATTATTAAATCCTTCTTGAACTATGATGGTTGTAACTATTTTTCTTTAATACTCTCAGTATCAAAACTCGAAATATCTAGGGAATATGTAACCCTTTTGGCTTTTTTGTCTCCGGCTTCCTTCCTGCAAGAGATAGAATCTGTTTGCTTAGGATGCGCTGCGCATTTAACATCCGCTATGGCTACTGATAGTGCCTTTATAACCCTGCCCAATAAGGATGCATGCTGCACTGGAATGCTGTCCGCACGGAGGTAGCCCCTCTTTTGCAACGTGCTAATCCTACATGTACAGTTGACGTCACGTAAGCAGACTCACTGTACACGTCACGTCACTTCCTGCCTTTCATGTTTGTCGAGCACGACAATAAGCGCTACTCATTCTGCTGCTTGCGCTGAAAAGTTAGACGGTAACCTTGCACTTGCTACAACTTCAAAGTGTCTATTTAATATGTGTCTTAGTGCTGCGCCTGAATGCCTTTCCCCGCTAATCTGATCAATTTTCGAATAACCATCAATAAAGAGAATTTCCTCTTCCGCCAAGGCATTTTCCTTCACTCGGGGTATATCATCATAAAATTCAACATAATTGGCACAGTCATGGACATGGTCACCTTCTTCTACTGGCTCAGCTATAAACGTGTCAGAATTCACTATTTTACATCTTACAATCTTCATCTTTGGATTTGAAATCATTACCTCATATGCTGAAGCTCTTTGGGATGTCAATGTACGCTTGTGTTTCTCTAAAATGGCAAACGGAGCATGCTCCACAAAGAGAGTCATAGAGCAGCCATAACAATACTTGTAGACTTCTCAATTGCGAACACCGCAGCTGCCAAAGATTGTTCACAAGGAAAGTTTTCTCTCATAACTGGGTCTAAAATCCCATTTTAATAAGCTAAAGGCTTGTACCCGTATGTAGTTCTCTGCATAAGCACTTTTGTCATGACTGTCCCATTTGTGTGTGAAAATAAATGCAATTCCACAGCATAATTGGGAATTCCCATAACAGGGGCTGTATAAATAGCCTTTTTTCGACTCCTCCAACCCTTCCTACATTTGTTCAGTTTATTCTATTTTTACTTTATCCACTTGTGCTTTCTTTAAAGCTTGCAAAAGGGGTCTTGTGTATGTACTGAAATCAAACACCCAGGCTCTAACATAGTTGCATAACCCCAAAAACAGTTGCATCTGTTTCACCGTATTTGGCTTTGAGGTTTTCATAATTGCCTCAGCTCTTTCAGGTGTCACCTTCTTTCCTTCATGTGAAATCATCTGCCCTATGTATAAAACCTCTTCTTGGCAGCATTGCAACTTCTCCTTGTCTACCTTATATCCCTTATCTGCAAGAATAGTCATCAACTGAATAGAATCTTGTCTGCAATCATCTTCCGTTGTGCCATAATTTAAAATGTCATTGACGTATTGTATCACTGCACTCTTAAAATCAATATTGCCTAAATCCATCTGTAGGACCCTATTAAAGATTGATGGGGACTCGCAGTACCCCTGGGGCAAACGAGTATGTTTCAGTTGAGTTTGGAGGAATGTAAAGGAAGTGAAGTGTTGTGAGTCCTTGTGCAACGGAATCAAGAAAAATTCATTTTTTAAATCAATCTCCATGACATATCGAGCTTCCACCGGGCTTCTGCATAGTAACATAACCGGATTAGGAGCTACAGGAAACTCTGCATCTATAATCTGGTTAATCAGTCTAATGTCTTGTATAAATCTGCACGACCCTCCTTTAGATTTTTTGATCGGATACACCGCAGTATTACACAATGATTCTGATGGCACCAGAATCCCTTGTTTCATCAATGCTGAAATGGTCTGAAAAATACCTTCATCAGCCTCTCGAGACATGGGTATTGTTTTGCTCGAGGTAAAATTGATCCTGGCCTAAGCGTTATTTTAACTTCCCATATTCCCTTCAATAAACCTACATTATAAGGACCTGTGGTCCAAAGGATGCTTAGCACCTTCTCCAAGTCTTCCTGAAAAAATGCATGACGCTGCTGCATTATCACCATTCGCTCAGGGACCTCCCTCTTTTCTATCCTTATCGAGTATGTGATGCTCATAAAGAACACCACTTCAGAATCTGTTTGGTCTTCCCTGAACATGTTGTCATCAGTGATGTCAGTCAATCTGTACCCTTCCTCGAGAACTATCACTGTTCTCCATGGTCTACCCTCATTGTCTACTCCTTCGAGCATTTCCATTTCGCTCCGTGCAATGGCTGCTTCTAATTCTATAGGGATAGTCTGTCCCCCCTCTTCGTCCATAGGTATCCGTGGTCTAAACAAAATCTCAACAGGTATCCTCCCAATTTCTCCCACTAAGCCAGGTAGCCATGTGAATAGAATGCTCACTCCATATAGAGAAATCTCTAGATCTACTGGAATGCCTCGCATAGCCTCTTGCCCTGTGAACGCCAGTATAAATTCGCCCAAGTTTAAAAAGTGTATTCCTGGAGTGGAGCACACTATCCCTTGATCAGTAAAGGAAATTGTCATGTTAAGTTTTGTCATTAAATCTCTTCCCAAAATGTTAACCAGTGTCTGCCATGAATATAACAAAGGAACAGACATGTCACACTATCCTATAGAGACTGGTAATTCATTAGTAAAAGGAACTTGACTCGTAGCTCCAGAGAACCCTTGAGCATTCATGGCAATTCCCAACATTGGATATTTTTCCTCTCGTATTCATGAATGAGTGACTACAGTATCTCGTAGAAAAGAAAAAGATGTGCCTTCTATCGTAACATCTACCTTTGGTTCCTCTTGGAGGTCTGGTGTCACAAATAATACTGAACACATCAAGTCACCCTGTGAGCTGCCTATTGTGGGTACAGGCTCATCCCCGTCCCTGTGAAAGGATTTCCTCCTACTACAGTGACACCTCCTATTTTGGGTGTCAGCAATTGCCCAGTGTTTGCATACTAATGTGTGTGCATAGGGGCTTGTTGCGAGTGCTCTTTTGGTGGATTCTTGTTGCTATACCTGTTGTACTCGCGGTGCTTGTGTTTGATAAAATGTGTGATCTTGGGAGAACCCGTCTCTAGTTTATGTGCTATGTGGTGGAGGACAAGGTGTCCCCCCTCTTCAAAACTGCCCATTTTGTACATTCCCTTGGCTTCCACATACGTGTGCAATATGCCCTGTCATCCCAAAAGTCCAACATACTGGGCGTGTCCTTCTGACAAGTCCCCCTTGGTTATATCCTCCCTGGGTACTCCGATTCTCATTCTGTGTATTCTGAAACCTGCCTTGATTATTTTGGAATCCACCTCCTCTTCTTCTATGGCCCATACCTCTGCCTCGTGGCACGAACCTGTATCCACCTTGATCCATCGGTGCTGATTACTCATCTGTGATGCACCCACTGCTTCTGGCATTCCCAATCCTTCTCCACCTGTCGATACTGCCCCTTCTATGGCAAATTTAGAAAAATAATTCTGAACTAACTTGGTTTACTCGATTTTCCTAGTCTCATCTTTCTTCCTATTTTTTTCTTGTAATAACCGCCAATGGTGTATTTTCGTCAGCTGTATCTCAGCCCTTGGTTTCCCTTCCATCCCCACTTGTCTTTTCATCTGGCTCTGCAATGGCTCATGCAACCCCTGGCAAAGAATGTGGTAAAATAATCCCACTGTCGTTTCCCACAGCTCGCGAGTTTCAAGTTGCCATTTCTCCTGAATAGCCTGAATGTAAGCAATAGGGTCTTCATCTTCCTTCATTTTACGAGTCATAACTGCACCCATATCTGATGTATCGGGGTACTGTACCCTGAGAGCCCTCAACACACATGCTCTACAATCATTAAACGGCACTCCGTCATGCGCTGTGAAAACACAGCGCATGACGGAGCGCATTTTAATGATGTGCTGTCACAATTGAATATCCTGCTCTCCTCCATATGTCAACAGCTCTCTCCCCAAGAATAGCTGACAGGGGACCTTTTATATCCCCTATGGCCAGCGTGTTTCCTCCCGTCATTTTTCCTAATTCATATATCCATTTCTCAGTGCCCGAAGTCAAACTCGGGAGCTTGATAAGTTAGCCTTATCCATCTGCGGCCATGGAATATACCGTGGTCTTGCTCCCCCTTTTTCCAGCAAGGGAAACTGTGTGAACCCCAACCTCAGCTCCCATCATTAGTCTATCCATGGCCAGAACGATCGTCCCTGTCTATCTCCTTGTCAGTAATGACCTCAACCTGGATCTGACCATCTTACTTCTTTATCCATTTGCAGGCTTCTTTCAGGGGTGCACTCGCTCCCTCCTTCTACCCAAAGACTGGATTCTCTTTCCTCGTCTGACATGTCTTGTCCCCAACTAGTGTGACTATTATCTTCCTCACCTTTGTCTAAGTTCAGTCTGATTAAGGACAATGCTCTACGTCCATGACTGAACCGAATTCCTTCTTCACTTCGTGATTGAAATACTAGAGATTGATCCCTCTTCCCTCGAATTCCATACTTGCTACCTTCCTTCAATTCTTGATGGGCCATATCGATCTTTTCTCCGATGCTCAATGCATCAAAGCTTTCTTCTTCTAATACTACTCTAGATGCCGTTGGCATTGCTTCCTTCATCAGAGGAATCTCTTCTTTTCTGTCCTATTGTATTTCTGGGCTTAGCCCTACTAGTTCCTTTCAAATGAGACTGGCATCAATCTATATTTTCTCGTCACACCCTGCTCTTCCTTTTCTGCTCGTTTTCTTTCAATCCCTTCTCTCGTTCTTTGTCTTTTCATTCTTGTTCGTCCTTATCTTCTCTTTGCCTAACTTCCTCAATGCTTTTCCCATCTATTTTAAGTAATATCTGTCCTCCCATCCATTAGTTCTGCACAAGCGCTTTCTCGTCAGCTTTATCATTCTCTCCTTTCCATCCCTTAATCTCCCTATCTAGTTCTGTTGACAAATTCAACCACTCACTCCTTTCTTCTTTGTCTTGTATGATCGTATAGATCTCTTCTTTTCTCTTATTCTCCTCTGGGCTATCATCTCTACTATAAGCGGGAGGTTTGTATATTGGATTACTATACACTGTTGGAGCTTTCAACTCTTTTAAGGATATAACCCTATTTCTTCCGTACTGGCACCTTTTACTTCAGGGGAGGTAAAGGGAGCTGAGGGCTCAACACCTTCCTCCTTACACTGTCTAAGCATCCACTCCCCAGGTGGCGTGTCTTCCCTTTCTTCCTGGTGCATTTTCCAGAGCCCTAGAATCGCTAATCTCTTCTCTAATTTCTTCCCCGTGTACCAGTGTGCAAGTATGTATTCATGAGTTACACAATACCGCTTTTGACAACGATCCCCCTTGTGGCCAGGGCATGAACATTTTATCTGCCATGCCTTTCACCCATTCTTCACTATACTGTTTGAGCTTGAGCTTGCGCAGAAGCTGTGGTAACGTTTTACATAAGTGCATCAGAGGAGTATCTCCCATAATGACAAGTCTCAATTGACTGTCAATACTTACCAGACTTATGAAATAACCTTTATACTTTTGTTTAAATCACCACTTTTTCAACGCCTTTTAAACAACAAATATGAGCATGCACAATCAATCGGTGCTCTACACTCTAATTTCTTAATTAGCTATCTCTACCTTTTGATTGGTATCAATCACTTTGCTATGCTTAATCTCTATTGCTCCTCAACTTTTTCAATTACTTCACAACTTCTATCACTTTTTGATATTTTTACTCAACAAACAACTACAAACTAGTTGACATTTACACCTTAATAAACACTGTGATCACCTTTTTCTCTCTCGCCTTTACTTTGTACCCTATACAGGGTTTGAGACTTCACTTTACGAAAACCTGTTTACACGTTATATGTTTCTATTCTACCCCCATTGGGATCTGAAACATCTCCTTCTGAAACTCCTTTGAGCCAGGACTCAAGGCGCTACCTTTTCTTCACTCCATATTACCCATTACTTAATAAATTATCACAATCCCATCCCCTTCATTTGCCATTCCCCTTAGTCTACTCACCAATTGTGTGTTAATGACTTGAGGCCTTCGGTATTGACTCCTCCTCCAATCCGACCACTTCACCTTTTGTCCGTAGAGCGCCAGTGGAAACCGGACAGGGATTTCACCAAAGGGGGACCTGGCCACCATCTCAGTTCTTCTTGCAAGTTTATTTCTATCGGCCGCTCTCCATAGGAAACCCTGTGATCTTCCGGCTAATGGCAGAGGATGCCTGATCATGCAAAAATCTGGAGACAAACTAGTTTGGATCTTTTCCAATCATCCACACTGCTACCATGTGAGCATAAGGCACTTTGTGTATCGTGCATAGAATGAATGGGGATGCAGAATAACTCTGCCACCAAATAATGGCATAGGTGCTGTTTTATTAACAATTATCAAAAACAGGGAGTTACAACGGACATTAATCGATGTTTTCTTTCGAGCTCTCAGTGCATTTCTCATAAAAACATCCTTATATGCAAAAAATACATCAACAGTGATGTCATACTACATTGCAAATAAGAAAACCCTACGAGGGATTGTGATAGGTTCAAGGGGAACTTCGAAGTACACTTTCTATAGGGACTGGGATTGTGATTGGATGTCTACTTTCAGGTGGAGAACTTATGCCTATCTCTAAAACATGTAATCTTTAACACTAGTACATAGTACAATGATATACTAGTAGAAGTACATAGTATATCATTGGCTCACAAACTATAAGGCCCTTCATTATACAGCCCTCTATGCCATTTGGTTAGCATGCTTGTGCCATGTCTGGAAGATTTGGTTCACTTAGCAGCACATAAGTTCAGACCCAGGTGCCAGGACGCGGACTTGACTTTACCTCCCCACCCAATTAGCCCAACATCTCTCATCACCCATGCCTTCTGCCATGAAGATTGTCTTTGAACTTGGCCTTACAAAGTATTGTTGTCCCTGGGAATATATGCGAGTGCAGGCTGTCACTATCGTAGTTCTATGACTCCATGCTGGACTCTATTTCTATCCTTGGCTCAAGTGACAGGAGACCACGATATCGTCAATTTTGCAGCATTTAAATGTCTTAAATGAATAAAACTTGGCACTCTTGGTGTTCTTTCTTTGCACCTTAATGAGGAATGATTCAGATTCTCATGTTCACCGCCTTCAAAAATAGATAACCGACCTTGGCTGGCTTCAACTTTGATTCAAGGGCAGACAGTCTTGCCATTAATTTCCACGATCTCAGCTTATTCTTGCTGCGACACAGTTCTTGCATTTTTCTCTCCATGGTTCCTGACTTACTAAATTCATGATACTGATGTCCAGTTTCTATACAATGGCGGCTTCGCCTGCTGTCTATTCACTACATATAGCCAGCTTCTAAGATGACTTAATCTAATTGCGTTACAGCATCTGAACATTTATTGAACGGCTTGCATTTTCTGCAATGCTTCGCACACGTGCAATCTTCTTTTCGCATATGCAAGTTTACTCGATTCTTAACTTCGTCATCAGTTTCGGTACGATCCATGCATTATCTTCAG
The DNA here is from genome assembly GCF_040938575.1 of Ambystoma mexicanum. NCBI lineage: Eukaryota > Metazoa > Chordata > Amphibia > Caudata > Ambystomatidae > Ambystoma > Ambystoma mexicanum. The sequence continues at coordinate 676,393,647 of NC_090932.1, read as the reverse complement.
CCAGTATCCTTAGGGCGCCACTCTTGTCTTTCGTAACGTCACCAGCTCCTCTTTTTGTTCTTTTTCATATTCCTTCAGGGAATACCTCCCGGCAGATTGTCATCTCTTCAGGGATACATTTGATTGGGTTTTCTCAGAGGATATCTTCTTTCGAATACTCGCCGTGGTATGGTCATAACTGCTGGTGTTAAGTATGGTACAATCTCAGGCTTCCAACATATAGGAGGTAGGGGGGTGGGATTTCCTGCAGAGGCATGTAACTGCTCCTCTAAAAATGCCTCTTATGCCTGGTCCAGCCATCATACACAAAGTACATGAAGACGGTTAATATCAATCCCTTAAATGGTGAAAGGAGAGGCAGAAAAGCAGAGTAACACAATATAAGATGAATAGCACATGCAACTCTTTAAGATGACAATTGAAAGATTCAACAGAAGCTCCTCGTTATCAGCAAAGTATATGGGTGTGGAATGACACTTTAAAAGTGTGATTCAGAAACGTTTGAAATGTGCATTGCAAGTGAGTAACGAAACATAACCTGAATTGCACCTAAAACTCTATAGTATGACATTTTAAAGGTCAACAAGTAGCACCTTCATATCAGCAGACTATTGCATTGAGGAAGATCACCTTAAAAGTCGGTTTAAGTGATGTTCATAATGTGCATTATATGTTGAGTAACATAACATTACATGACATAGACAGCCCATAAAAAATTTAGGATGACATTTTGAAGGTCTAAATTAGTTCTGCACTACCAGCAGGATATAACAGTGAAAAAGGGCACCTTAAAGGATTAATTGACGTTCAAGGTCTGTGTTAAAAATCATTAATGAAAAATAACATAAACAGTGCATAAAGCTTTACAATATATCATTTTGAAGATCCAAAAGTAGACCCTTACTATTTTCTACATATAGCAGTGACAAAGGACACCTTAAAAGTGGCATTTGGTGAGGATCCACATTGTTATTAAAAGCTGATTAACATAGCCTAGCATAACATGAATTGCACCTAAACTCTATAAGATGCCATTTTAAAGGTCAAAACGTATCCCCTCACTATCAGCAGAGTATGGCAGCAAGGAAGGTCACTTTAACAGTGGGATTCAGTAAAGTTCAGATTTTGAATCAAAGCAGAGTAACATAACACGACATAACATGACACAAACAGCCCATAAAACTATAAAATGACATTTTAATGGTTCAAAAGTAGCCCCTCAATATTTGCACAGTTCACTGGTGAGCAAAGCCACCCTAAAAGTATGAGTTTGTGAAGTTTAACATATGAGTTAAAAACTGAATAAGGCAACACAGCATAACATGTGTTGCTTCTGAAACACTATAAGATGACATTTTAAAGGTCCACAATTAGCAACTCCCTATCAGCCATGTATACCAGTGAGGAAGTATATACATATACAGGGGTACCTGGTAATGATCCTGATCTCCTAGGTTCCTCTAAATCATAAAAATACAAACTTAACAGGATCATCTCAGATAGGCAACCGGTAGTATCACTGGCATATACACTATCTGCACTGTGTAGCCTTCTTTAAAAAATGTTTAATGTATTTTTAAAAATGTATCTGTGATGAATCAACTTCCGGGGCACCAGTGGTTAAGGGATGAATAGCGGTTTCTACACCATCAATCAACCCCACACCTCTAGTACACTAAAAGGGATGCAAACAGATTGGAATACAAGTGAATTATAAGACCTAATTGTCCAATATTTGGTAACGTGGACGCAACAGCAGGCTTATCTCCGCAAGGTCTTGGATCGTTAGTTGCAACACAGAGAAAATATAATTATTAGCCAATGATAAAAGGGACTGTGCAGCCAAAGTGGTATACAAATAACTACTTTATTAGTACTACAACAGACAGTTCTAGCACACTACAATTACAACCCACACTGTAAAGGAACACAGAGGACAGACAGTTTCATGAAGGAAAGGGATGCACTCGGGATACTGATAGGAGGGCAGTTGGTAAAGTAATCAGTCTTATAGTTCAAGATTATTTGGTCCAGCACCAAATGGGCAAAGGGTCGGTACTATCTCTAGGGGCTTTCGGAGAAGGACCAGGGGGGCAGAACCTCAATGTACCTAGTGCTGAAGAATTTCTTGGTGTTCGACAGTGTTGAGGTGGTTCCAGGGCACTTCGCAGCCAGTAAGAGTGAGTTAGTAGCAGGAGAGAGCTGCAAGTACCAGGCGGCAGGCAGTTTGGCAAGCGAGGCTGGACGGATGTCTGTAGGCTGTCTGGCACGGCGGCTCAGGGCCAAGAATCATTGTCTCTGTGCTGGTTGTCAAATCTGGAATGCTAGTCGAGGCGTAATGGAATTGTCCTTAGAAAGATGGACGCGGGCTGATGCTTGTGTGGCACTCCTCTTAGCTCTTTGCGGTGCTCATGTTCTTTCAAGGCAGACGGCCCAAAGCTCAGGAGGATGTTAGCAGGCAACAGCCTTGTCCTTTGTCCAGAGAATCTCCGGCACTTCCTACCTAGGAATTTTGCTGTCACAACCTAGCAGGGCAAACTGTGTGTGGGCTGGGTACCGGTCCTGGAGCTGCTGGATGGGTCCTCTGAGTCTGGTATCTTCCCCTGTTCCCAGGGAAATGTTTTGGGGAGGGATCTTGCTTCTCTCTTTGAACTCCTAGCCTTCCTTCACTGGTGGAAGATGTAAGGTAGACTGTACCTTCAGCTCGGTTCCAAATGAGTCCTTCTTCTTACTCATTGCAAAGTCTTCAGAGTAGCAGTTCAGCCCTCTTTTAAAGCCAAATGTGCCCCAGCGATTGGTGTAGGCTAAGCCCACCTTAATGAACCAATCGTTCTGTTATGCATGATATGATAGGTTATTTATAACGCGCTTAATACCCATAGGTTTCTAAGCGCGGACCCAGGGATCAAACCTGTGTTGCTCCGTGTCGTTTTGTTTCCAAGTCGGGCACGCTGCCGCTGAGCTATCCTCCTGGGATGAGACCAGGACCGCAGCACTCTGCAACAGGACAGACAGGGGGATGACAACATATACCTAAGTCCCACCCATCATCCTGTCTGTTCTAGATTAAAGCATCTCTCTTATTAACTGAGCCCTTTGTGACTCTTGAATAAAGGGCAGGTTTTCCCTTGAAGTATGTGGTGGGAGCAGACTTCCTGTCTCCCCCAATCCACATACTTCTCCCCTCTGAAAGGGGTCAGCTCTGCAGGGGTTAGCCTATGGTAAATAGTGGACCCAGACATGCATTTCACGGCCTATGATACAAAGCTGTGGGAACTAGCTTCAAGTTGGCACATTGCACACCAAAGGGGAGTTAGTTTTGCCTTCCTGTTGTCTCTACAGCAACCAAGCCCACTCGGCAGACTTTCCTCAATTATCTCTCATTAGTATGCACTGCCACCAGCCGGAGTACAAAGGAATGCAGATCCATGGAGCTTTTGATATTTTAATTAGGCTGCTCAGGGCTAGAGGAAGGTGTGCCTTCTCCCTTCTTGGAATGTTTTGATGCACTCAGGGCTGTCATATTCCATGTGAATATGACAGGGGAAGACGGCGCATGTAGGCAGTGTCTTCCCAGAGTAAAGGTGACTATGTATTTGGTGCGGAACGCAGATGAAATGGGTGCGGAATGGCCGCACTCATTTCTCAGAGGTTGGTCTCTCATCATTCATTTTCATACATCCAAAAATCAAAAAAGCCCAGGCGAGCTCACTCTCCCTGTGCGGATGGTCGAATTCCTCACAGTATGAAATTATTTGCTTGGAGTCAAACAGTAATGCATATATACAACACCTATTTGTTTACAAATATTAATCCATAACACATTTTAAAACAATAACACCACATTCTGTATGCAGTAGTTATTGAAAAAGTGAACAACAATAATGACACATACATAGTGTTTACATCTACAAATGATAATGCCACTTCAATGAAGTTCGCAAAAATGACAATTGACTTAAGAACCAAGACTTAAAGGTCTCTCTGGATTGAACTTAAACTGGTTACTTTAGGGCATGGGTGCACAACATACGGCCCGCGGGCCAGTTGCGGCCCGCCATGCCCTTTTGACCGGCCCGCGAGGCACAAAGACTTTCCTAATGGAGGGCGGCCCGCGGCCACCCTCCATTAGGAAAGTCTTTGTTGTCTTCCGGGCCGGTGAAAACACTGGCCCTCATTGGCTCAGCACACACACACATCACGTCGCTCCTACGAGCCACGTAATGCATGTGTGCTGCACCAATGGAGGGCCAGCACTACGGCTGGCGTGGTCCATAAGGCTTGATGCCGGAAGGCATTTCAGCCTTGGACCACGCCAGCCGTAGTACGATTCCAGCGTTCCAGCTTACCTGCCGCTTACCTGCCTGCCTTCCAGCACGTCTCCGGTAAGTGGTCTGTTTGTGTTTGTGTGTCGGGTTTGTTTTGCTTTATGTTTGTGTGTGTATGTTGCGGTGGGGGGGTGTGTCGGATGTGTATGAATGTTTGTGTTTGAATGTATTTTGTGTGTATGTTGAGATGCGGGGGTGGGGGGGTGTGTCGGATGTGTATGAATGTTTGTGTTTGAATGTATTTTGTGTGTATGTTGAGATGCGGGGGTAGGGGGGTGTGTCGGATGTGTATGAATGTTTGTATTTGAATGTATTTTGTGTGTAAGTTGAGGTGGGGGGGTGTGTCGGATGTGTATGAATGTTTGGGTGAATGTTTGTGTGTGTGCTGATTTGGGGGTGGGGGGTTCGGGTCTGTATGGGTGCATGTTTGTGTGTGTGCTGATTTGGGGGGTGGGGGGTTCGGGTCTGTATGGGTGCATGTTTGTGTGTGTGCTGAGTTGGGGGGTGGGGGGTTCGGGTCTGTATGGGTGCATGTTTGTGTGTGTGCTGAGTTGGGGGGTGGGGGGTTCGGGTCTGTATGGGTGCATGCTTGTGTGTGTGCTGAGTTGGGGGTGGGGAGTTCGGGTCTGTATGGGTGCATGTTTGTGTGCTGGGGTGGGGGGTTCGGGTCTGTATGGGTGCATGTTTGTGTGTGTGTGCTGAGTTGGGGGGTGGGGGTTCGGGTCTGTATTGGTGCATGTTTGTGTGTGTGCTGAGTTGGGGGGTTTGGTTGGGGGTGAGGGGGCCATGGTGCATAGTGTTTGGTTGGGGTGAGGGGGCCATGGGACATAATGTTTGGTTGGGGGTGAGGGGGCCATGGGGCATAGTGTTTGGTTGGGGGTGAGGGGGCCATGGGGCATAGTGTTTGGTTGGGGGTGAGGGGGCCATGGGGCATAGTGTTTGGTTGGGGGTGAGGGACATGGGGCATAGTGTTTGGTTGGGGGTGAGGGGGCCATGGGGCATAGTGTTTGGTTGGGGGTGAGGGGGACATGGGGCATAGTGTTTGGTTGGGAGTGAGGGGGCCATGGGGCATAGTGTTTGGTTGGGGGTGAGGGGGCCATGGGGCATAGTGTTTGGTTGGGGGTGAGGGGGCCATGGGGCATAGTGTTTGGTTGGGGGTGAGGGGGCCATGGGACATAGTGTTTGGTTGGGGGTGAGGGGGCCATGGGGCATAGTGTTTGGCTGGGGGTGAGGGGGCCATGGGACATAGTGTTTGGTTGGGGGTGAGGGGGCCATGGGGCATAGTGTTTGGTTGGGGGTGAAGGGGCCATGGGACATAGTGTTTGGTTGGGGGTGAGGGGGCCATGGGGCATAGTGTTTGGTTGGGGGTGAGGGACATGGGGCATAGTGTTTGGTTGGGGGTGAGGGACATGGGGCATAGTTTTTGGTTGGGGTGAGGGGGCCATGGGGCATAGTGTTTGGTTGGGGTGAGGGACATGGGGCATAGTGTTTGGTTGTGGGTGAGGGACATGGGGCATAGTGTTTGGTTGGGGGTAAGGGACATGGGGCATAGTGTTTGGTTGGGGGTGAGGGGGCCATGGGGCATAGTGTTTGGTTGGGAGTGAGGGGGACATGGGGGGTGAGGGAGCCATAGGGCATAGTGTTTGGTTGGGGGTGAGGGGGACATGGGGCATAGTGTTTGGTTGGGGGTGAGGGACATGGGACATAGTGTTTGGTTGGGGTGAGGGGGCCATGGGGCATAGTGTTTGGGTGGGGGTGAGGGGGCCATGGGGCATAGTGTTTGGTTGGGGGTGAGGGACATGGGGCATAGTGTTTGGTTGGGGGTGAGGGGGCCATGGGGCATAGTGTTTGTTTGGGGGTGAGGGGGCCATGGGGCATAGTGTTTGGTTGGGGGTGAGGGGGCCATGGGGCATAGTGTTTGGTTGGGGGTGAGGGACATGGGGCATAGTGTTTGGTTGGGGGTGAGGGGGACATGGGGCATATTGTTTGGTTGGGGGTGAGGGGGCCATGGGGCATAGTGTTTGGTTGGGGGTGAGGGGGCCATGGGGCATAGTGTTTGGTTGGGGGTGAGGGACATGGGGCATAGTGTTTGGTTGGGGGTGAGGGACATGGGGCATAGTGTTTGGTTGGGGTGAGGGGGCCATGGGGCATAGTGTATCTAGGGTCAATAAAATATATATAAGTTAATTAAACAGGCGAGATGCAATAACTAAATAGAAATACATTATAACAATGGAAAATGTGTAGTACAAAATGTAAGTTTGAAATGCAAATAAAAATCGTTACCCCTCAAAAACATTCTTTTTCCATGTGTTTAGTACAAATTGGGGGTTTAAAAAGCCTCCTGCCACGCCCCGCCTACCGCCCCGCCCACATTTACTTTTCGGCCCACTATAGCCCTCATGTAAGGTACTTTCGGCCCTCTGTCAAAATCAGTTGTGCACTCCTGCTTTAGGGGGTTATGAGATTCACTTGCTTCTATCGTCGTTTGTACTTGATGTGTGTTTTCTAGAATGTGAATTTCGGTCAAGTTGCCAATGCTATAGGGCATTGTCATGAGAACATATTGTCGACATGCTGTGTTTCGGCATCTCTGAGCTACTGGTCATGTGCTCTTTCCATGAATGTTTCGGCCTTCACCAGGACAGTAGAAATGGAATTTAATGTAATTCATGGAAGGGAATTGTCATTTTGTGAAATTCATTCAAGTGGTATTATTGTTTTTAAATGTAAACAGTATAAAAAATAGTATTCTATGAGAGCGGTGAGAAAGGACAACTTAATGTTTGATTCAACAAAGTTTATAAAGTTCACATTAAAAGATGAGTAATGTTACACAACATACAAAGTCTATAAGATGACATTTTACAGGTTCAAAGTAGCCCTTCACTATCAGTAAAACATAGCAGTGAGGTAAGGCACCTTACAAGTGTGTTTTTCTGCAGTTCAAAATGTGCATTCAAATCTGAGTAATGTAACCCAGCATAACAACCATGTAATATTCAGGTACTACTTTAGTAATGACTCAGGAGCCCCCAGGTAATATGGGCGTAGGCTTTATTTATTTCAATAAGAAGAAGAATCTTAAGCTTCTAAGTAACATACAAGACAGGAGATACCCCCCGACCACCTCTTTTAGTCACAGCTCAACCTGAACGGACGCTCCCATGGAACTTGTGTATGTGTATTGATGAAGCGTAAAGCATTTTCGCGAAAACGCTGTACACTACAATAGAAAAATGGGTGGCTCATCATCAAGCAATAATGATGTATGGTAATCAGAGATCCAGTTAGAGGGGGCATCAATTGTTGGAGGGAGCAGAGAGAAGATGAGAGTTCAGTCAAGAACAAAATACATGAAGTAAAGGTGTTGATCAGCTAGATAAAGGGGGCAGTTCTAGTGCTTAGAGGCTAGGATGGAGAAGGAGCAGAAACAAGATAGGGCGCAGGGGGATTGGAAACAGTAAGGACGAGTTGAAATTGAAGAGACCGTGAGGGAGAGTATAATCAGATCAGGGGAGACACATAGAGTGGGGTAAATGCACATGTAGACAATAGAAAGATAGTGAAAGGGAAGACGAAAATCGAATGGTAAAAAACAGATAGTGAGATAGATGAGGGGAAGTTATAGAAGTATGTGAAGAGAGCAAGAAAAGAAGACAGAGAGTAGAGTTATTCACAGAGCGGAGGGAGTAATATGGGAAGTAGGAAGACCAAGCAAGAGCGTGGAGCAGTAGTCAAGATGTGGGAAAATATATTACGACATTTCGTAGCCTGGAAGCAAAGAAAAGGGCAAGCACAATAGATATTAAAAAGATAAAAGTGACAGATACAATCACTATCAGAGATATGTAAAGAGAACATTAGGGAAGAGTCAAAAGTAACTCCAAGATTGCGGGCTGAAGAGGAGAAAGGAAGTGACGAATGAGGAAAAAAAGGGTAGGTGCAGGTAAAGATGTAAGTGGGTAAAGAGGTGGTGGGGAAAAAGAAGACTTTTGTGAGATTGAGGTAAAGAAAGTGAGAGCACATCCAAGACTGGATGGCAGAGAGAGAATTAGAAACAGTTGTGTGAAGAGTGCCAGTAAACTAAGAGAAGGAAAAGAAGATTTGAGAGTCATCCACATGAAAGTGACATGACAGTTTGTAAGGGGAGATGGGGTGGAAAGAGGGATGGTGTAAAAAGAGCACAGCACGGGAATAAGTACAGAGCCCTGAGGCACTCCATAGAGAAATGTATGAGAAGAGGAGATGTGTCCTGCCCAAAATACAGAATAAGTATAGTCAGAAAGATAGGAGCAAAACCATTGGAATACTGAACTAGATAGTCCAAGAGAAGAAAGTGAAGAAAGAAGAGTAGGATCACCTGCAGAATCAAAAGCCATGGCATTGTCATTGTGAAGAAGGGCTGTTTCGGTGAGGTGAGAGGGTCAGAAGCCAGACTGAACGTTGCGAAAAAGTGAGTGGAGATTGACAATGCACTCAAGTAGTTTAGAAAGAAAAGAAAGAAGGGAAATAAGGTGAACATTCCCACAGAGGGTAGGGTCAATGATAGGTCTTTTGAGTATAGGGTGTACCACCGCATGCTTGGACCAGGAGGGAAAGGATGAAGTGGAGAGATATAATCAGAAGATAAGTGAGATCAAAAATAATTGGAGTGTAGATATATGGGATAAGAGAGGTGGGAATGGGGTCGAAAGGAGAGGCTGTCGGAAGATAAAAAGAATACAGTGTCAGAATCAGAAGGTAAGGAGAAGGAGGATAGTAGAGAGGGAGGGGGGAAGAGATAAATCAGTAAGGGATGGTGTGGAAGGGAAGGAAGACCGTAGAGGAGACACCTTAGAAGTGAAGTAGTCAGAACGTCAGAAGGGGATAGAGGAGAAGACAAAGAAGGGTCTTTGGGCAGTGTGAAAGAATGTTATTAAGAAGTTGGAAAATATGACGAGAATGATGTGAAAAAGATGGTAAGATCAGAGAAGTACCATTTTTGGAAGCAAGTAAAGAACGGTCATAGGAATATTGAAGAAAGAGAAAAGAATGTCAAGATTGATGGAGGATTTGGTTTTCTGCTAACTTGGCCTAGCTTTGCAGAGAGAAGTCCAAATGGAAAAGAGAGAGGAGGATAGCCATGGTTCAAGAGGTTTGAGAGATGGGAAAAAAGGTCACAAAGAAGAGAGAGTCAAAAGTTGAAAGAGAACTAGTTTGAAAAGTAGAAGCATCTTGGTTAGGAAAGCAAACAAAAATCAATAAGAGAGGGAAACAAAGAGTGAAAAGTAGAGAAAGGAGGGTGAATCAAAAGTGTGTACATCATGATGAGAGAAAATAACTAGGTGGGAGAAGGGGTATAGCAAGAGGGAAGGGAAGAGGAAAAGGAAAGAAGGACATGATCAGAAGAACATATAGGGTGAGCATATATTGTAGAGTTACAAGGGAAGGAGGAAAATAGAAGATCAAGAGATTAGCTCGAAACATGAGAGGAATGGGAGACAATGTGGGTAAGATGATAGGAATCAAAAAGGGAAAGAAGAAGGGCAGTGAAATGAATAGTGGTGAAATGTTGATTGAAGTCAAAAAGGAGGAAGAAGGAAGTAGTGAAGGATATAAAAGAAATGAAAGAAGAGAGTCCAAATGTTCATATAGGTTGAGAAGGGGTTTGGGGGATCTAAAGGGAATGAGAAATGCTAAAGACATAGGTTTAGAGAAAGATTGAGATTAAAGACAATGTGAGGGAGAGTATAAAGAGATCAGGGAAGAAAAATAGAGCAGGCAAGGCCATGGATACACCTGTAGTCATTAGGAAGGAAGTAAAAGAGAAATAAGACGCAAACAGTAGAAAAGAGATGTATTAATTGAAGCACTCTCTAAACTTTCTCTGGGCAGTACACGTCTACTATCAGTCAACATGACCAGCAGGACAAACACAGGACAGAAGAAAGCAGCACAAACAACTTTATAAGATGGCATTTCAAAGGTCCAGCCTAGTGTGAAAAACCCCAGGGTGTTCCGCAACCTACTCCGCAGAGATCTTCTGTACAGGCGGTCAAGGGAGGGCCATCATTTTTGGATCCTGACCCTGGGGGTGGACAAGCAACAGAGGATCACCTGGGTAGAGGGTCCTTAAGGATTGGGGAAAGGACACCCAAGGGTGAGACATGGTATCGCCCCTTTTCCGGCATTGACCTACCCAACATGTCCTCAGCCTTTATGGGCTATTGTCAGTCCCAGTCTATTATCCCCTATGACATTCCTTTGGGTTCTGAGAAGAAGAAGATAACTAGGAGCAATGCAGATTTCATGTTGTAGGTACCACTCTGGTACTGTGATGAAGAAGAGAGGTCAGACATGTCACACCAATAGGTCTGAACAAGTTCAGGCAATTGGAGATACTTTGTTTGACCTGCAACCCATTGTGAATGAACAGGAGTATAAAAGCTGGTCAAGTGTCAAGAAGAGGGAGGTACGAGGACTACAAGCGATACAGCTTGAGCCGTGTCAAGAGGGAAGAAGCCGAGACACTGAGAGGCTGTCGAGAGTCCTGCCGGATGGAACAAACAGGACCGGGAGCCCGGTGTGAGAGAAATCAGAGATCAGGCATCGCAGAGAAGCAGAGACGGAGTCAGAGGCCAGCGTTCCTGAAAGTAAGCAGTCGACGAATTGGTGAGTTGCTTTTCCCCAGCAGAAGGGAAGCCACTGAGTGGAGCACAGTAACCCGGTAAGGCTCTGGAAGGGCTTTTTGGATAATGGCTGCTCCAAATGAATGTTAAGCCCATATGATGTGAAACCTAGTATTACTGAATACTGAACTTTGTAAAGAGGGCAGGTGAGCCTCTATAAAGAGAATCTTGAATACCAAACTTTGTGAAGAGGGCAGGTGAGCTTGTATACACTGAAATCTATTATTATTGAATAAGGAACTTTGTGAAAGTGCTACTGTTGATAATAGAATCATGGAGAAGGGGCTAGTGAGGCTGTACTAAGTGAAACCTACAATTCTTGAATAACAAACTTTGTGAAAGGGGCTGGTGAGCCTTTATGAAGTGAAATATATTCATTCTGAATACTGAACTTTCTGAAAGGGGCTGTTGAGTCTGTCTCAAGTGAAACTAAGCTAACACCAAGCTTCAAGTATGTGGAGTATTAAATCAAGCTATTGAACAATGACATTGGGGAAGGGAAACATATGGGTGCGTGACCTGCAATGGGTGGACTGTGTGGTCTGTCAACTGTGCCTAGAACAGAGAGTTTCCTAGTGTACACATTTCTAACTTCCAGATTTAAAGCACAATGAAAGGATGTGGTTTCTTGTTGTATGACCTGTGATGGGTGGACCGTGTGATCTGAAACTGCGCCTAGGCCAAAAACCACTAAACATTGGAAAGCTGCAAAGAGGAGTGACTCCTTGGGGAAGATGACAGAGGGAGAGGTCAAGCGGACCAAATCTTTTTTGTGTTGTTGTGAAAGAGAAGAAAAGAAGCTAATAGAGGAAAATTGATCTTGGGAAAGAGGATCCCAGGATTGCAGTGTTTTGTGACCTTTATTGCCTTCATCTTGGGGAAGGAAATCCCAAGACTACAGTGAACTTTATTTGCCTTCATATTGAGGAAGGGAACCCCAGGATTACAGTGTTCTGTAAATTTTGTAAACTTACACAATTTACTAAAGTTGTGTGAACTTTATTTCCTTCTTCTTGGGGAAGGGAATCCCAAGACTACAGTGAACTTTACTTTCCTTCATCTTGGGGAAGGGAACCCGAGGTTTACAGTGTTGTGTGAACTGTATTGCCTTCGTTTTGGGGAAGGGAATCCCAAGACTACAGTGTTGTGTGAACGTTCTTTGCCTTCAAGCTCCAGTGAACAGATACATTTACTTTTTGAACATTTGTTTAATTTTGACATTTCCTATACATTGTTAGCTTATAGAAGTGAGGACAACATACGTTTTGACACAGACAGATTCTAGTTTTATAAGACATGGACTTTCCTTAATTTCATTTAGGCAGGGAAATCCTGCCATAGCATAGGGTTAGTTAGGCGTTACACCATCCTGATCAGTAAAATAAAGGTTTATGAACTATACCTTTACTGTCTGTGTCAACTCTTGATACCCTGGCTGTCTCACACTATCCTCACATGTGAATGAAGAACGACACCATAAAAGAGTAATTAGTTGAAGTTTAATATGCACATTAAAAGCTGAGTATCATGACATAACAAAAACAGCACATAACACATTATGCAATGACATTTGATGGGCCCAAAAGTAGCCCCTCACTATCAGAGGAGCATAGCAGTGAGGAAGGACCTCTTAAAAGTGGGATTCAATGAAGATCAATATTTGTATTGAAATCTGAGTATCGTAAAACAACACAAGAAAAACAGTGCATACAACTCTATGAGATGGCATTCTAAAAGACCAAAGTAGTCCCTCACTGTCAGTGTTGTATATTAATGAGGAAGGGCACAATAAAAAAAGTGTGAATCAGTGAAACTCAAAGTTCACATTGAAAGCTTAGTAACATAACATAACAAATAACTCCTAGGTTCCCAACCCAGACTTAATAAACTCGACAAACTCTATCAAGCATTCACTATAGACGGCAATAACATCATCGTCTCTAACAGCGTCAAAACCCTAGGAATCTACCTCGACTCCTCCCTCACACTGACAAGACAGATCAATTCCATCTCATCAGCCACTGCTTACACTTGTAAACTCATCAATGCCAGCAGACCTTACCTCTCACCATCCAACTGCATCACCTTAGCCAGAGCGCTAGTCCTTTCCAAAGTTGACTACTGCAATGCGCTATACTTGGGAACCAGTCAGAAAAACATCAACAAACTACAAGTCATACAAAACAACGCCTTGCGAGCAGCCCTGAACATACCCAAACATGAACACATCTCGGACGCCAGACGCACCTGCCATTGGCTATCCATACCACAAAGAATTGAATATAAAACCATCTCACTCACACACAAATGCCTAGCTAACCAAGCACCCAGATACCTATCCGACAACCTCAAGCACCACACCCCAGCGCGCCCTACCAGATCAGCTCAAACACACTGCTTAAATATCCCAAGATTTAAGCTCCAAAAAGCAGGTGGCTCCAGCTTCCCCGTGCTTGCCTCCAAACTTTGGAATTCACTTCCACTCGAGCTGAGATCAGAACCGTCCTTTCACAGATTTAGACACAACACCAAAACTTGGCTTCTATCCAAAGAAACTGCCTAGCCCTACCTCACTAGCATGCACCAAGACTGTAAATTTGTAAATATGTAATCGATTTGTACATTTCTGTTGCATTATTCTTGTTGTATTCATTATTCTTGTTGTACTCATCGCAAGCGCCTGGATGCCCTAGGGCCAGGCGGCGCTATACAAATAATAAACTAAACTAAACTAAACTAAACTAAACACATATAACACATACAAATCTAAAAGATGACATTTTGAAGGTCGGAAAGTAGCCCCTCACTTTCAGTGAAGTATAGCTGTATGGAACAACACCTTAAAAGTGTTATTTGGTCAATTTCAACATTTCCATTAAAAGATGAGTAACATGTTTCTGCTTTGTGCTGCATAACCTTTTATACCTTTCACATTGCACGTCTGTATTATGAATAAATATAAGAACAAAATTAATATCTGTGTCATATAAGAAATATGAGCATCAAACATGGTTATAGATTAGATAAACTATGGGGTAAGTACTCTTACCACCCCTCCACTTGACAATTCTGAGTATCTACATATATAAAACAAAGTTTTGTTTGTTTGTGGGTTTGTATGTGGCGTGGATTTCGGAGACATAACTCCTCATGAACATTGAGGTCTGGCGTCATGAATTTTACATGGCATATTCTTTATTTCATTGCCAAATGTTAGCAACTATTTCTAGCTCGATGGTCCATCCCGTTCCCAAGATAATTAACTTATTTTTTTTTCTGCATTACATTTTGTGGTGTTCGGAGTGCCATCTATGGGCCATTTGTAGATAGTGCTCATCATTGCGCTGTCTGTGCTGAACAGGTCTTCCATTTTTTTGTTTTCTAATTTTTTCAGAAGAGTGTGAGTGTGTCTTTTTCTTAATTGATTTCTTTGGCAATGAACTTGATACGTGTTAATTTCACAAATTAATTGAACACCTAATTTTAATTTTACGTCCTTATTAAATTCTCACATGAATATCATATTTGTATGCTTACTCTGATTATTTGCAGTGTGTGTTTAGCAGCAACAATGGCCACCACTGCTCACAACGCTGCAAATAATTAGAGTAAGCATACAAATATGATATTCATGTGAGAATTGAAATCGGAGATTAATGAAAATGTGGTGTTCAATTAATTAGTGAAATTAACATGTATCATGTTTTACCTTTGTGGCAAACAACAATATTTGTTCATCTAACAACAAGATTTGTTCTTCTTTTTTGGTGGAATAAGAAAATAAATTTGAGAATGGACATCCCGGGCGAAGCCGGGTACTTAGGCTAGTTGTATATATAATAGGAAAACAGAGAAATTAGATGGTGTAGAGTTTTAGAGAGTACAAACTAGACCTACAAGCCGGGAGTCTCTGAGATCTCTGGCTCTTTAATTATAAGGATGAAAAGTTCCTACAGCTATCTGATAGTAACACTTGTATGGGGGACATTTTGAAACATACCTCTAAACTCGGGGTTCCACAACAATTCGCTGATGAGGTAGACATCAATGTTGCCCTATGGAACATTTAAGACACATCCTAGGGAATTTAGCTGTCTTACGTACAGTGTCTGCTTGAGCACATCGCGGGACCCACACATACCCAATGCACCATTTTGACATGGGGAATAATTACAATGATCTGCCTGCATGTCTTTTGGTGATCCATAATGCACCTTATACATCGTTTACGTAGGCCTGTACTTAACAGGACCAACACACCTTTCCAAACCATCGCCACCAGGATTCCCCACACCATCTCTCTTCCCTTCCGAACCGTCATCCGACCCTCTCCCTCTAAATCACCTCTTTCTCTCACAGATCAGACGTGGAAACCCTGGTGGAACCATAATATGTCAGCCATTCTGACAAGCCTAAGTGCACATGACCACCACTGGGGCGATTTAGCACAGTATATAAGCTCTATAACACCACGTAGAAATATCAAGATCTGGATTCAATATTTAGGCTTTAGTTCTTACCCTTCTTTAGTCCTCAATGGTTGCCATGTGTGGACAGCATCTTAGTGCCGGTATTGGAGCATGTCCCTAGTTCTTTGTCTTGTTCTGCCATGCAACAAAGGGTACTTTAGCATGTGAAACATCGATAGAGGTAATTGATGATGGCGCCTAGAAACACTTTCTGCTGTATGAATGTGCAATAAATAAATAAATGAAGTCGTTTCAGCTGATAAACCAGCACAGCAGGTGCCGGGAGACACATATATTGCTAACAGGTACAGTATAAAATCCTATATAGGGGATGCAGGATAACTCAGGGGCAACGCGCTTGTCTTGGAATGAAGACAACGCGGTGCAACAAAGGTTCGGATCCCCATCACGCGCCTAGAAAGCACTCTTTGGTATTAAGCGTGTTATAAATTAACAATAAATAAATATGACATTTCATACAAAACCTTTATATTGATGATTAAATCTACTGTGCATTCCAATTCAGCCACATATCAAGAAAATGGAGTATTACCATAATCACAAAAGGTGGCAATTACTACCATTAGCACCCTTGGCGGTGGAGCCAGCCAATCAGGAGACTAGTTGTGAGGGCTGAATCTCCTGATTTTTCCAGAGTTAAATACACAATGTTCAACATTTTCCTCTTTCGTGCGTGCCACTATACTCTATAAGATTCCGTTGTTTTGTATTTGACCTCGACCACCAGAAATGAGCTATTCCAAGAGAATAACCCGCATTTTTGCTCGGTGAGATTTGTGTGCCATGCACCTCACAGTTTTGAGCCCTGTTTCATCTGGCTACATTAACAGTTTCACTCAGTCCCACTAATCCTTGCACTGAAGCTTAAACCAGAAAATGCCCCTCAAAATGTTGTGATGCATTATTCCCATGGGGGTCACTTTTAAGGGGGCTATTGTCTGCTTTGCAGAAAACCAATACATCTGAAGTATTTAAAGTCTCAAGGTCCGCCTTTCTGTGAAGCTTAAATGTGCATTTTAATGAAAGGCCTACACAGGAAATGGACAGGCAATATGTGTCAATCAGCAGCCTGTCACAGGCGGAGTTTAAGGCAGCCTCATCCAGAGATTGCATTCATGGAAACCCTCCTTGTTCATTCATAAGCCAAGGGCTGCTGATTGATCCAAGGACAGCCAAGGTAAGGCAAGACTTCCTTAAGAATGTTTCCACTTCCACACATCAAAAGAAGGCTTCAGTTTTCTACAAGCCAAACCCCACTGTGTATTAATGTACATGCTTAAGTGCTCCCAACAATATGTTGCCGTTATATTTTGCATCTGCCCTTAAAATGATAAGCACAACATTGACATTGACTTTGTTATAACGATACGATTGGGCAGTTATTTTTTCACTTTGTTTTTCTTCCTATTTCAAGATTAAGGGGCCTTATTACAAAAGGTGGGATGGGCAAGCAAAGCAGCATGAACCACCATTTGGGCATCCTTCTTGCCAAGAGACCTTTAATTCTGAAGAAGGTCTGGGGGGGCCTTCTGTACATTGGAGAATCTACCCACCAAATAGCGAACCCACTATGTCTTCAGTGCACGTCATATTATGGCCTGATAGATTGAGGGTCGGGTCATTATTGCGGGTTAATGACTCGACCCCAAGTTATTGCCGGATGCGAAGTCGAGGCCCATACATTGGGGAAAGGTAATTCATTCCCTGAAGCAATGATAACCCCCCTCATATTCTACAAAGCTACTAGTACATAGCGTTAATCACAATATATGTTTTGGAGATTCGGTACTTAAGTAAAAAGTTAGTTTAATAGTCAGGTAATTAAAGAGACAAAACGTGTTGGTGAAATCATTTTTGTTTGATTTTTGTAGCAGTTAAATTACTAGGTTTTATGTATCTGATAAGCATTTTAACTGTAAACTTGGGTGACCTGATTTAAAAGTGAACTGTTTCTATATATAAAACTGAAAGCGTTTTTTCAGTGTTTAAGCTTTCACTTTGTGTTGTTTGCGGGAAAAAGACGTTGCATGAAATGCAGTATCAAATGTTCTTTACGCAAGCATGGTAAGTGAAAGGGGACAGGAAGGGCCGGGCTAGTGGAGGGTGAGGTAAGGTGAGTACAGAGACATGGGTCGGAGAACGGAGCAAGCCGATGGGGAGTGGAAGAGGAGGGGGCAGAGTGCTGGCGAACCTGGGGGTGCCTTCCACATGCTAGGAGTCGGCGTGATAGGGGTGGGAGAAGCAAAGGCAAATGGGCGCTGTGTTTAGGGGGTGTCCCCCAGAGAAGCAGTAGTGGGACGGGGAGTTGGGTAGAGGGGCGCAGTGCAATGAGGGAATGGTTTCCCAGCTCCTGTTACACAATAATCCCGGGATAAGGGGAGTTGTTAAACTAGATGTTGTATGTCACAATGCATGCTCTGCACAATCCCTCTAGACTCCTGCGCTCGGCCCACAAACCTTACTGATAATCCCTAGACACCACAGAGCTCACACTGCACGACGCTCTTTTTCCGTCCTCCCCCCCCTTCTCTGTGGAATTCTCTTCCAACCAATCTCCGAGAAATTACTGACCATCTCTGTTTTCGCCAAGCTCTTGAAACGCACTTATTATAAAAGCACATTACTCTCTTGACAGTCTCCTTTAAAGCCCGCCATAACGCCTAGATGCCTTTGCACCATAGTTAGCGCTTTACCAATGTAATAAAATACAATACAATTCAAGCAGCAGTGGAAAAACATGCTCCCAGAGATGACGCTTTCTTTGTGATTTGTAGGTAGGAAAATCGAACTAACAGCAGGCACGTTTTCTTGAAGCGTGCTCCGGGTTCTATTGCACCCTTTGAATGGCATTGTCAGGATTGCGTCATGTTTGAGCACCAGTGGGACATTGTTGTGGAGGCAAGCAGTCAGTAGTATTTCTTCGGAGTTTGTAATGCCGCTCCATTTTCTGTGTTGGTTGTTGGGCCTGAGGGGCTTATGAAGAAACATGTTTTCTGTTTTACTTGTCTGCTTCTGAGGTCAGAATGCTTGGAATGCAGGCAATAGCAGTAGTTATTGACTGCCTTCAGTGCATTCAGATTGGCCGAGAGGAAGTCAATAACAGACTCCATATATACCTATAGAAAAAGAAATCAGAGAAGTGATCTCCCTGTGGAGGAGCAGATGTAGACCACCCAGTAGATATGGAATAAAAAGAGCGCTACCCTAAATGCACAACGGAGTATGTTATTTATTTATTTTATTGAGCATTTGTTAGGCACCTATACAACAGCATTGTGTTTGAAAGCGCCACTACAATGCAAATATTTGAAAAAAGGAGACTCTGGAGGAAAATGAATAACAGAAATAAAAGAACATGAGACTAGTATATGTGAAGGCACTTATTTTGAGGTTCACTTCAGTGAGGTTTTCCAAACCACTTCACTATGAAATATATACATAATATATATATATATATTGTTTTTTGTCATATCTACCATCCATGACCCAGATCAGTAAAACAGTGCTGTTTCAGAATTTGATGTTGTGTTGCCTATCATTGGTGGAATTTGGAATGTCATTATGCACTGACTTCAACCAGGTGACAACATACAATTCCAGAGAAATTAAGAGGCCTCAAGAAGATGTGGCTGCGGCCGCATATGAGATTTCTTCCAATAAACATACGTACTGATCAGCAGTATCCGTTGTGTCCTCTCAGGGGTTGAAGAAGAACACTTCAAATGGTGATGAGCTCTGCCTTCACAAGCTGCATGGCCACATCCTGGATGCTGATCCACCTGCGGTCTTCCAGTAAATCTAGAAGATGCTGTCTCCCCAGAGGTGGAGCAGAGCACATTGCCACTCCAAATTGAGGTAAAGCTTGCAAAAAAGGGATTCATACAATAATGGTATAAAGGAGAAAGGCGAGCACGAGCCCGGAGAGCTTCAACGGCTTGTTGCGTGATGTTAGAGAACAGCACCTCAGTGTGTGCCATTATACCGAAGAGGAAAGTACCTCACGGCGCACCGTTCTCAGCACTGCATCCATGTTGCCTGGCAACAACGCGAAAATAAAGATAGTTCATACTGGAAACGTGCTGAAGGAAATGAATACCAGGCATTCCGAAAAACAAAGTATCATGGACATATATAAAATAAGAAAGAGAAGGAGTATCACCACCAGTATTGGAATGACAAGAAGCGGAAAGCTTGAACGTATTTGAAGAAGTGGTTGCGAGACTGGAAAAGCAATGCAAAAGAAAAGACATTGCTTTTGCATTGCTATTTGCAGTGTTATTCTGGAGAGGCACACATTTTACATAGGAGAGCAGCTGACCTGAGAATCAGTGGACGGATATCGAGCTGCTTTGAGAGGACAAGAAGCACATTGCAACTTTGGAAACTTTTTAATGAAGTCCTCAGAGATCAGCTGATAGTGGGAGGAATATGAACCCACACTTGAGGACGTTATTCAGATAGTAGAAAAGCATTGTGAGGTCGACTGAAGGGTGCAAGAAAATAGCACAATAAAAGAAGGTATTACCCAAATTGACCTTTTACAATTGACCTTTTGCACAATTGACCTAATTATAGTGGTCCTAATTGCCCTTCTGCACAATTGACCTTTATATTATTTTAGTTATTTTATATATGTATTGGGTTGGTTTTAGATTATAAATAATATAAGGGGATTGGGTGGGGGGTTTCAGGGTTTTTTGGATTGGGTGAGGGGTTGCAGGGGCTTCCCCCCCGCATATGTGTCCTAATTCACCTTCTAAATTAGGTCATTTCTCCCGAGGTCAATTCTCCCGAGGTCAATTGTGAAAAGGTCAATTAGTATACAACCGAAAAGAAAGGTGACAACCCTCAAGTATGTGCAATCGATACCAAGACGAGGAGTGATAGAGCAACATCAGATCCAGAATGCCATACGTGTGGATCAAAGGATCATGTCACCAAGTGAAATGAGCATGGATATTGGAAGGAAATGTAATGTCTGTGGAAGAAAAGGCACTTTGCAAAAGTCTGCAGAAATAAGTACAGCAAACCCATCTACTTGGAGAAAGAAAAACCAAGTAGCAGCCATTCATGAAAATTCATGCACAGATGGGATTGGGGAGGTGGAAGAAACAAATATTGAATCACAGGAAGGATATATTGTTGGTATGGAACAGGGATGAGGACATCAATGCCTTCGCCAGGATAATGAGACCCACCTGCAAGAATTCCTCTTCACAGACTTGACCCCGTAGTGACCCCGTAGTGTAGAAGAAGAATTCTTCCCACCAATGTATTCCTATCAATGTAATAAATACACAATACAAAGGAATCAATTAATTGAAAGAGTGGATATCCCACCGAGACCACGTGGCTGTAGAGAGAAAAAACACAATTAGTACCAGTGAGACTGACGATTGTAAGCCACAATTCTAACCTAATCTCAATTAACACCAACCTGATTTAACAGAATAGGATTGGCCCACGTGGCTGATTTAACAGAATAGGATTGATGAACTACCAGGATCAGGTTATGAAGAGAGCCCAGAGAATTTCTGCAAAAGAATATTTCACTATGAGCAATTATTCACTATGTGTCTAAGTCACTAAGAACGATTGATCAAAAGTGCTTATAACACAAGAAATGGGCTTACCCAGGAATATCCACGAGCGAATCACTGGAAGGAAACAAACGATCTGCCTTCAGAAGTCTGTGATAACAAAAGGTCTACCACACGGCGCGGGAACAGTTCTTCCGTTTCGTATTCCCGCGTTGCAGCGGAGGCTGTCCCACGGTGCAGCGGAGGCTGTCTCACGGCGCAGCGGAGGCTGTCCCACGGCTGTCCCACGGCGCAATGGACACTCGTAAGTCACAAACTCAATCCAATAACTACGAATGCCAGAACAAAGTACTTGAAAGTTACCAAAAAGACGCGTATCGAAATCTAAATCCAAAAGAAAATCCTTTAGACGGTCTGAAAACACCAAGCGGGCAAAAAACAGTAGCAGTCAAGGGTAAGAAAAAGACGTAATCCAGGTACCAGAGCCAGAGATCTACAGCAATGAAAAATAAGTCGCCAAACAGTAAAGGGAAATCCAATGCCAAAACGAAGTCCAAAATCCGAGTCAAAACACGAGAAAACAGGAATATGCAAGACAGCAAAACAAACGGCAAAAGTGCTCTATCAGAAGCACTGAGCAACTTAGGAGGAGTGGCTAAATACCCAAGATCACGTGATAAACGTTGTGATCTTACACAAATGTTACCCCTCCTTAGCAACGAGTCACCTAGCTTCCATGGCAACCTCCAGTCGCCGCCACGAATAGCGTTTCTGGTGAATAAATGCCATCCTCCCAGCACTTTCAATTGTTTACTTTGTTTTGCTGCCAGAGGCACACGTTAACCCGCTCGCAACTTCCCATGCCTGACAGTACCCTCCCCTAAAGATAGGTCACGTCTCCTCGAGGCCCAAAATTCAGAAATCAAGCGAGGGCATGAATGTGCTGTACTGGTTCCCAGGTCCTTTCTTCTGGCCCATGACCCTTCCAATCCACATAATACATCCTAATGCCTCTAGAAACCTTGGTATTTAGAATCTTATGAACCTCATACTCTTCTTCCCCTTGCACCGTGACGGGAGGGGGACGCAAAGGGAGAGTGGTGTCAGGATGAGAAGGTTTAATGAGAGACACATGAAAAACGGGATGTACCCTCCACTTGGCTGGAAGAGACAGACGAACCACCACAGGATTGATCACAGCCGTGATCTCATACGGCCCCACATAACGTGGAAGAAGAGCCCTCCTACCAGGAATATGCAGATTCTTAGTAGACAGCTAAACCTTACTGCCCACTCCATATTGAGGAGCCGGAGAACGGTGGACATCAGCAAAACGCTTAGAATTATCCTGCGCAATAACAAGATGCTTTTTCACTTGATCATGAATTGTACACAGGCTCTGGATGCAAGAAGAAGCCGCCGGATGGCGTGTGGGCAAAACAGGGGCAATGGGTAAAGACCGAGGATGACGACTGAACATGGCAAAAAATGGGGAATAGCATGTAGAGGAATGTAAAGAATTATTATACGCAAATTCTGCCATAGGGAGTAACGTAAGCCAGGAGACTTGATATTGATGAATAAGGCACCTTAGATATTGTTCCATGGTGGAATTGAGGCATTCAGTTTGTCCATCCGTTTGAGGATGATAAGAACTGGAATACCTCTCATCAATTCCAAAAGAGGCAGTAAGTGACTTCCAGAAATGTGACGTAAACTGCGAACCCCTATCCGAGACGATAACACAAGGAAGACCAAAAAGACGAAAAACGTTTTTTAGAAACAAATCCGCCAGTCCCGGGGCAGATGGCAGGCCTTGACAAGGCACAAACAATGCCAATTTGGTGAAGTAATCGATGATTACCCAAACAGTGTCAAATCCTGAAACTGGAGGTACATCACCCACAAAATCCATTGAAATCCTATACCAAGGATAATCAGGAACAGGCATGGACTGCAGTAGTCCAACCGGTTTAGTACCAGAAACTTTGCATTGAGCACAGACATAACAATGGGAAATACAGTCAGCAACGTCCTTTATCATCGAAGGCCACCAACACCAACACTGCAAGAGATCAAGGGTTTTCCTATTACCAGGATGTGCAGCTAACCTCGAATCATGGCACCATTGGATAGCCTTCTTCTGAGTACCACTATCCGGAAGAAACAGTAAACCCTTGATATGAGGCAAACCCCGAATGATTTCAAGATTGAGTTTTGACGGTTCTGCAGGATTGTCTCTTACCCAATCCTGTAGATCGCTTCTCAGTGTGGGTTGAAGGGTACAACCACAAATTACTTGGTGTGGTAACAAAAGAGGACCTTCCGATCTGGGAGGAAACGAATCTCCGTGGATACGTGAAAGAGCATCTGCCTTCGTGTGTAGAGCACCAGGGCGATAAGTAATCGTGAAATCGAACATCGAAAAGAACTCATGCCATCTGGCATGCCGGGCTGTAGAACACTTAACTGACTGTAAGGCTACCAGATTCTTGTGATCAGTATATACTTGAACAGGAAAAACTGAACCCAATAAATGATGTCGCCAAGTCATGAATGAATCACAGACTGCTAACAACTCCCTCTCTGTGATAGTGTAGTTTCTTTCATACGAGGTAAGTGTTCTTGAATGAAAAGCCACCGGATGTAACCCCTTAGTTTCTGGACATTCCTGAGACAAAGTGGCACCCAAGGCTATGTCCGATGCATCCGTCTCTACAACAAACGGTAACTTTGGATTCGGATATTGAAGGACAGGTGCGCTGGTAAAAGCAGACTTAAGACTCTGGAAGGCTTTGTTACAGTCACTGTTCCAAAGGAAAGGTGTCTTATTGCTTGTCAGTGTGGTGAATGGGGTGACCAAAGATGAGAAATCTTTAATGAACCTTCTATAAAAACCTGCGAACCCCAAGAATGACTGTAAAGCTTTCAGGGATGTGGGGAAAGGCCAGTCCAAAACTACTTCAACCTTAGACTGACTCATTTGTACTCCATTACAAGTAATCTCATACCCTTGAAATTCTACTTCAGATGCATGAAAAATACACTTCTCTAATTTCGCATATAAGTGGTTGTCACAAAGCCTCTGTAAAACACTAGTAACATGTTTCACATGTAGATCGTAGGATGCAGAATATATTAAGATGTCATCCAAATACACCACAAGAAACTGGTCCATCATATCATGGAAAAACTCATTAATAAAGTATTGGAACGTAGCAGGCGCATTACAGAGCCCAAATGGAATAACTCTGTATTCGAATAACCCATATTTGGTTTTGAAAGCTGTTTTCCACTTGTCTCCACTATGGATTCTTACCAAATTATAAGCCCCACGAAGATCTAACTTGGCAAATATAACAGAGGACCCCAGTTGATCCAAGAGTACGGAAATCAGTGTATGGGATATTGATTCTGCACAGTGATGGAATTGAGGGCACAATAATCAATACATGGACGGGGATCCCCTTCTTTTTTGGGCACAAAAAATAAAGGGGAGGCTGCTGGTGAACGAGATGGAGATATGAAACCTGATTTTAAGGACTGATCAATGTATTCCTTCAGAATGACATCTTCTTTGTGGGTTAAAGAGTAAATTCTCCGTGAAGGAATTTTGGCTCCAGGGACCCAATCAACGGGACAATCGTATGGTCTGTGAGGCGGTAGCACAGTACCCCCTCCTTCATCAAACACATCTCTGAAGCCGGAATACTCACTTGGTAATTCAGCAGCCATGACCGTCCCAATCGTAGCTGCAGTCTCCAATAAAGGATGACAAGGACTGCAAGTTGGAGCCTTCCCTTCCCAACACCTGGACTCACAGTACTCCGATAAGAATTCGATACTGCCTACGTGCCAGTCAATTGAAGGATTGTGCAACCTGAGCCACGGAATACCTAATATAAGCTTGAACTGGGGCGCATAAATCAAATCAAAAAATATCTTTTCTGAATGGCTCTGTATTGTTTCCATCACCAAATCCTCTGTCTGTTGTACCAGCATACCAGATATCAAAGTGGAACCATCAACAGCATTCACAACAACAGGGTTTTCCTTTTCAACAATAGATACATCTAATTTCTTGGCATACTGAGAATCTATGTAACTCCGGTCGCACCGGAATCCAGGATAGCAATGGCATGGACGACCTGGTCTTGAGACAACCTAAATTTCACCTGTAAGGAAATAGGTTGGATGAGATTGGAGTCCGTGTAAACATTGGTACTCAACAATCGGACTCCTTTTATTGCCGAGCTTTCAAGTTTCCCTGTTTTTTATTAGGCTTCTTGGTACATGCTTTTAACAGATGTTCTGAAGAGCCACAATAAAAACAC
The DNA here is from genome assembly GCF_040938575.1 of Ambystoma mexicanum. Taxonomy (NCBI): domain Eukaryota; kingdom Metazoa; phylum Chordata; class Amphibia; order Caudata; family Ambystomatidae; genus Ambystoma; species Ambystoma mexicanum. The sequence continues at coordinate 676,368,284 of NC_090932.1, read as the reverse complement.
AAATTGTTCTTCTTTCGATGTTCTCTTTCTTCTTGAGAAAGAGGACCCTGTGTAGTGGCTCCAATTTGCATTGGTTCTGGAGCACCCGCAACGGGTGTGGGATTGACATGGATCCCAGGTGGAATACCACGTTTTCCCCCTCTTCTAGCAGCCTTGCGGGTATCGATCTGAAGAACTAGTTCCAATAATTTTGGAAACGTAACCGGAACTACCGGTACCAGAACAAGAGTATCTTTCAATGAGTCAGATAACCTTTTATAGAATAAGGACTCCTTCTTATCATCAGGCCATCCTGTTTCTGCAGCCAATTGATTACATTTGGCTAGATATGCCAAAAGAGTCAAATCCCCTTGTTGTAGATTTAACAATTCCAGTTCCATGACTTGAGACTTGTATCGGGTATCAAATACCTTTCCCATCGCTTCAATTAATGCATCACAGTCAAACAATAATGGACTACCCTCTTCCAAGAGAGGGTTAGCCCAAGCTGCGGCAGTTCCCCCAAGATGCGACAATAAAAAGGCCGCTTTGGTAGCGGGATCAGGAAAAGAACCAGGTTGGCATAAATAATGTAAACGACATTGTTTCAAAAATGTCCTGAACTGCTTGGGGTCCCCATGGAACCTTTCTGGAGGAGCCAACGGAAACTGTGGAGTAATGTATACCGGACCAGCCTCTGCCTGTGCAGGTTCAATGACAGGGTTGTTAGGCATCACCGGCGCCACTGGTGGTAATGGCTGATTGGCAGTTTGTAATTCAAGGATTTGGAATTGAGTAGTAGCGTAAGCATTGGCCATGTCAGTTCTTAAATCGGCCACTAATTGAAGTAAATTTGCCAGGGTCTCGTAGGGGTCCATGTTAAAAGGCTTCTGATTCTGTCAGAATTCCTCTTCACAGACTTGACCCCCTAATGTAGAAGAAGAATTCTTCGCACCAATGTATTCCTTTGAATGTGATAAATACACAATACAAAGGAATCAATTAATTGAAAGAGTGGATATTCCACCAAGACCACGTGGCTGTAGAGAGAAAAAACACAATTAGTACCAGTGAGACTGACGATTGTAAGCCACAATTCTAACCTAATCCCAATTAACACCAACCTGATTTAACAGAATAGGATTAGCCAACGTGGCTGATTTAACAGAATAGGATTGATGAACTACCAGGATCAGGTTATGAAGAGAGCCCAGAGAATTTCTGCAAAAGAATATTTCACTATGAGCAATTAGTCACTATGTGCCTAAGTCACTAAGAACGATTGATCAAAAGTGCTTATAACACAAGAAATGGGCTTACGCGGGAATATCCACGAGCGAATCACTGGAAGGAAACAAACGATCTGCCTTCAGAAGTCGTGATAACAAAAGGTCTACCTCACAGCAAAACAAACGCCAAAAGTGCTCAATCAGAAGCACTGAGCAACTGAGGAGGAGTGGCTAAATACCCAAGATCACCTGATCAACGTCGTGATCTTACACGAACGTTACCCCTCCTTAGCAACGAGTCACCTAACTTCCATGGCAACCTCCAGTCGCTGCCACGAATAGCGTTTCTGGTGAATAAATGCCATCCTCCCAGCACTTTCAATTGTTTACTTTGTTTTGCTGCCGGAGGCACCGTAAACCCGCTCGCAACTTCCCATGCCTGACAGGTAGAGACAGAACATGTGGCATTTGGGATACTTCCATCCCATAATATCAGAATCCATGTACAAGGGAGGGTTGCAATCCAGAGTAGGATCACTCAAATCCATTTCCAAGATGCCACATCGCTCTTCGGGGCATCCAATAAGCTCACTTAGATGGTTTGCAGAGAAAATTAAATTCAAGAATCCTGCAACAGTGGGAAAAGTCAACATAGTGGATAAGGGACCACCCATAGTGGTGGAGACAGCAAGCATAGTTTGCCATGGCGCTAAAACTGGGAGAACAAGAACAAGTTGCTATTTGTAGAGCATCTTTTCCGGCAGCAGAAATTAGTTGTGAAATTTCCAGATATATTTATGGAGAAAATTAGTATATTAAAATGATACGAACACAACCTCAAGTTAAAATACATGTTGGAACCCTTCAAAAGTGAGGTCAGAAATGTGTTGGTGAAACTACAAAGACCGTTAGAAGTACTATTACAAGATTTGATCAGTCAGAAGCACTACTACAAGATATGATCAAGCAAGGAATTAGAGAGGAAACTGAATGTTCTCAGCGGGTGGCTCCAGTGGTGCTAGTAATCCAACCTGACAGTACCATTTGCCTATGTCAAGATCTAAGGGGCGTGGATGCCAGTATCATAACAGAAATGCATCCATTACCGAATATAACTGAAATGCTACACTGTATTCAAATTGCCACAGTATCTTCTACAATGAATTTACGGAGTGCATACCATCAAACTAACAAAACCATGTAAGCATCTTACTATGATTACCACAGCATGTGAACTGTTGAGCTAAAACAGAAGGTTTAGGTCGATTTTACCGCGAACAAATGGCCATAATGACCAAAAGTTCTAAAAATGCTACCACCAAAGGTTTGAACACCAAAAGTTCCTACCTTTGGTGGTAGCATTGCAGGTTAAGAATAATAATTTTAAAAAAGACTGCTGGGGTGTCCCCCGCAACACCCCGCTCACTATACTTCACAGTATAGTGAGCGGGGGTTGCGGGGGACACCCCCTGCAGCACCCGTAGTACGTGTGTTTGCATGAGAAAGGTGTGAACTTTTGGTAGTTCGCACCTTTCTCATGCGAAGTTCCGACCGCGGCCAAATCAGCCGCGGTCGGTTCACTCGGATTCAAAACAGAATGCCATTTTCCCTAGCCTCAGCCACATCAATTTTTCCAAAACACATAGAAAGGTTGTTCAAAGGAGTAAATGGTATAATGTACTTTCAAGATGATATACTTGAAGTGGATCATACAGCACCTCTTAATGTAGTCCTGTAAAGGCTAAACAAATATGGCAAGACAGTTGAAGTGCGGACATATACAGGTTATCAAAGTGGGATCCCGCTGTTTCCACAAACTAAATTCCTTCAATGCAATTTACTCAGTGAAAATTACTTCGCAAAAACTTCGACATGTATATGCATTTTGGGGATAAGGGGTAGAAGGGGGGTGGAGAGGGATTTTGGGCGGGGTGGTAGTGAAGCGGAGCGGGGTAAAAAAAAATCAAAGTGTTTCCTGGTAATCTATTGTGAACAGGTCAGTACACACTTACTTTCTCCGGCTGATTTGGTGTGTATCTCTCTCTTTTTCTCTCACTCTCTCTGATACACACACTGTTTTTCCCTTCATTTCTCTCTCCTTTCATTCCCTCATAGAGGCACACAAACACCCATATATCCGTTCATCTCTCTCTCTCTCCCTTCTTTATCTTTCCCCCCCTCTCTCTGCCTCCTTCTCATTCTGCCCCTCATATCCCGCCCTCCCCAGTGAGTGGCCTTCGTTTCGGAAGTTCTTACACCAGCCTCATTTGCTTGACGACCTTAACTATTGGCAATACCTTTAGTGGGTCGTTTTACTACCCAGGCCTTCTAATGACAGCAAGGTTCTCTGTGTGGGGGATGGTCTCTTTCAGAGTCCTTATTGTCAGGAAAACCCCAATGAAATCCCTGATGTAGACGCATTTGAAGCGAGCAAGGTTTCTTCCCAAAACAACTGGACTCGCCGTTTCCTCTTACCTAGGATTGCTTTGAAACTTGATTGTATCAACAACCCCAACTGTGGAATGACAAGCAGCCACTTCCTGGGACCCCCGGAATGCATAACACGGCTCCACATCCGCAGGACAGCCTGCGTGCCCGTGCATGCTGGCAGACGGGCCTGCTTGGACCACTTCCGAGACATCCCACGGGGTCACGTACAGTGGCTGCAGCAGGACGCTCAGGGCCACCTGCTGGACGGCCACCTTGATCCACAAGACCATTTCGGTTAAAAGTCAAATACCCTCCTTCTACAGCAGGCTGCCATGCTACCGTTGCTTCCCACATTGCAGGCTTTATTTGTAAGCTTTAATTCATAAATAGAAGAATTTGTTTTATCTGCTCTGGACTGGCGTGTTTTTTTCCCCGGATTAACTCTGCAAAATTTATAAGACGATAGTTTTCTTAGTTGAACCATGCATGCACACTCAAGCCGCCTTGAACAAAACTAAATTTTTTGCGCCACAACGCCAGACACTGTTCTACTTCCTGGTGAGTTTTTATAAAATAAGTACCAATTTTAGCTGGATAATAATTACATAGAACATGACATGTACAATATGTTGTGTAAATCATTTAAGATATAAAAAAAAAATTGCAAAAATCCTGAAAAATAGTAGTAAATCTGGGCAAAAAACACACCGGTTCACAACACTACAACGCAATCACAAAGAAATTGAATGTCACGCTCTCATCGGATTTATTATTATCTGTTAATTTATTCACAATGTATATATTCAGTACAATAGTAAATAACTAGTCAAGGTGTTTCACACACTACAGCACTTTCTCAAGGCAGTTATCCAAAAATCACGTATTGCAGCTACCTTCAATAAGAACACAAAATCAGTTTCCTATAGAATCGAGGTCCTGGAAGTGAGCGTTATCTACATTTACCTTTTTATACAGGCCTCCCAGTCAAAACACAGTATTATCTTTTTTCACTAAAATAACACTCGATTGTCCAGTGATTGAAGACAGCATATTAGCATACATGCATATACATAATCCCTGATTGTCTCGTTTTTTTCTGAAATGCATTGCTACAGCAGATAAATAATAAATTCATCAAGAGAGTCAGGGACGCTATTTCACCAAAATGCCAGGGGTAGCGGAAGTGACATCAAACGAGCCTTGACCTCTGTGATGACATTACAGGAAGTGATGTCATTTGACCCTACGCCACAGTGACCTCATGGGAAGCGATAGAACATGACCTTTCACCCCTTGACAAAACAGGACGTGGCATCACATAGCATTGTTCCTTAGTACACCACGAAAAATATGGTTACAATATCACTATAATGTCATAAACATTTCATACAAGAATGGATCTCCATATGTATCGTTAAGATCAGTGTGTACAGGCCCATATTTTCAAATTACTGTGAATGCAAGAAGATGTCCATGGCCAAATGATAATGATATGTAATTATATAGCACTTACGCCTAAGCGCTTTATATAGAACAAATATACATACAATATCACCCAACCTGTGTTGGTGCTCATTTATCAACCTCAGAAGGATGAAAGGCTAAGTTGTGTTTAAGAACAGACTAAATCAGGGACTCGCCCCCTGAAGTGTGCCTGAAATAAACCTTTAATGAGTCTACCAATTATTGTATAGAATTCCAGAAAGACAAATTATTTGGTATTCCTATTCTTTCTTATTTAGGGTCAGTGCTGAAAGTGTTAGACTTGTGGAACCCCTGTTTTTTTGGAACCACTGTTTTTTTTAGAGGTCTGAGCAAGAAAGCCATCCACTCCAGAAGCAAAGGGCCACATGGCGCTGACCACAGTCAAGGAGCTTGCATTTCAAAAAATGTTTAAACTTTTTTTCTTTTTCTTTTTTTAGGGGTAGCAAGGGAGACCACTGGGGCAGCAAGGGAGACCTCAGGGGTCGCCATTGCGACCCCTAAATGACATCCCTGAAGACAGTACTGTGCTGATATTAGCTAAATGATGTCTTAGCATGCATGATATAACAGGCGCTGGCTGACATCCAAATACCTCATCTGTTTGATTTGAAGATAGGTCAACATAGCCTATGTATAGTAAAAAGCATGGTATGCAGGCTAATTCCTTCATTGTCTCCCTAAGAACATAGTATTACCAAAGCACGCACGTGTGTGTTTGTGCACGTGTATGCATCGACTCTGATCTTGCACATATGTGAGAATGTGGGAGAATGTGTGCGAGGGTATGTGCAATAGAGGAGAGCAAACGTGTGTGTCAATGTGTGTGGTGCGTGTGTTTACATGCATGCATGTCTAAGTGTACATGCATGTAAGAATGTGGGAGAATGAGTGCGAGCTGTGTGTAAGAGAAAGAGTCAAAAAGTGTGTGTGTGTGTGTGTGTGTGTGTGTTCATCTCTTCAATCATGTTATGAGGGTTCCACAGGGATGTGATTTTGGCATTTTCTCACTTTCCAATTCAAGATGGCAGCAACTCAACATATGTGGTTGTAATGGCAAGAAGTGGCATTGGCCTATGTTGGTTCTTCTGGATAATCCTACCATATTTTCACAATAACCGTACCATATCAAGGCAGTAACCGTTACATGTGGTTGTTAACTAAAACAGTATTCTGTTGCCTGCTTTAGTAATTATAATTTCTTCACTCTTATGTTGATTTAATTCACATCTGCAAAGTCACTTCCGGGGACGTCATCGGGCAAAAATCCACTATGCTTCACTGCCTGTAAGGTCACCATGGTAGGGTGACCAGAACTAAAAAGTAACAAAACGGTAAACAGAGCAACTAACATAAAAGCAGGACTAACTCTTGAAAGTGGTTGTCTTGTCAAGGCACTGCACTTCAGTAGCATTTGGAGGAGAAGGGGGTTTAAGTGTTATTGTTCAAATAAACCCACATTATGATTCATTTATAACAAACCAACACTATCTTAAGTTGTAAAATGCAGCATCTATTCTATGTGAGATTGTGGATTGATGCCTGCCAGCTATGAATACCTACTACAAACAAAAGGGACCCCTGCAGTTTCCAATGGAAACATGATCTTGGGAAAGGGGGACAGAGCACCATATATCATGGTCAACAGCCTTGAGATATAACTTCCTGTGAAGTCATCAGCTGTGTGATGTCACTTCCACTACCCCTTGCATGCTTCTGAATTGATGTTCCTCAGTAGGGAGGGGAGGCGCAGGCGGGCCAATGTGCAGAGGTTCAGGCCATCGCCCTGGATGCTCATCAGAGTACACATATGCACCCTCTGTTGGCTGTGGAGATGCACCGTCACCGCTATACTGCAACTCATCCAGGGAAACATAGAGAGCTGGATTGTCATGTGCCCAGGCATTACACTCCTCAAGCAGGTGGTTGTCTTGCATTTCTCTGCCATAGGGAAAGTCCCGCCTCTTGTGAGAGCGCTTCATGGCATGCCAAGGCCTTTGTTGTCGCCTACCATGTGCCCTAGCCAAAACTGCCACACCACACATACAGAAGTCTATCCCACCAATGCCAGTTTTTAGGAGATGTCTGTCATCCCCAACATTTTGGGGCGCTGGACAGCACCAGCATTGTCCTTCCACCTCTGATGCCAGGTGAGGGAGCCCATATATTGCAGTTGGAAGCAGTAGCACAGCATCAATGTGTCTGTAACATGTGATGCCAGTCCCTACTTCACATCTAGGATGCACAGTTCCGCGGATGCACCCATGACTCCATGGTCACAAGAAATATTGTGCTGCCCTGACACATGGTCACACATACTGACACACATCTGGCTCATAGGTTTTTAAACATGACCACCCCCAGCTCTTCCATATCCCCTTCTCCCTTCACCCTATCTCCTCTCCACTTGTACATACCTGATATCCACTTGTTTACTCCCCTCCACACCCCACACCCCATGATATCCTCACCGTAGACAATGTGGGTGCATGTACACACGGACACAGGGTGGGCAGCAACACAGAATCACACTCACCGAATGCAGCTACGGATAGCATGTGTGTCACTCTCTGCTAGCATTGTGCAGGTCACTCTGGATACCCCTTCAAGCTAAGGCTCCACACACCCAGCTGGGCCCTCAAAACAAACACGAAGAATGACACAATGCTGCACACACGAGGAACCCAGGCAGAACCAAGTGGTCTCTCGGGTTCCCAAATGCCCAGTTCATCTGCCTGCAACCCACAGGAGGGCTCTGCTTGCATACATTGTGGCCAAAGGCATCAGAACAAAGCGTGCTTCTTTCCCCTACCAATGCTTCATCTTAGAATCACTCACTACTGCCCCCATTTCAAATGTGCCATCTCCATTGTCCTGCCCATTGCAACCCGAGGTGTGCACAGTATAAGCCATGAATCTCTGTGCTGCACATTATACTTACTTCTATATACCCTTCACACATACTGCCATTATTACCTGCTGCTTTTTGGTCTGCATGCCTTTAAACAAACGTCATAGTTCTTTTTTCTTCTCCCCTAAAGTATATATTGAATCTACATGAGTTGTTTCCTTCTGATGAATCTGTGGTGATTCAGTGACACACTTGTTGAGTATCCTTGTACCCAGTATCTACAAATAGGTTTCCAGCTCAACACTCTGGATGTAATTCAAATAATTCTAATTTGAAAGACTGTTATGCCCGGAAGGGCAAGACGCAGCAGCGACACAGGTGCATATGAGATTGACTATATTTCTTTCTGAAGCAAGAGACACGTGACTCTGCTTCGAAGCCAGAAATGAGACACAACCTTGCAATCTGAGTTTAAGTGTCAAGCTAGGCAATGTGCACCTGACAAACACAGCTTCCCAACCTTCCTGGCACATACACCTTGGCAGTCAGGTATCTGTTGTGTTTCCTTGCAGCATATGTTGCCCCATTTTAACCATATAAACTGGGACCACGTACAGAAGACTTTTCACTGGTTTACTATGGTTCACCAGTATGATTGTTTTGCACTTTAATTGGGACCTCTGCACGCGTATGTGACATATATTATTTTCTTTTTTCTTCTTTTTTTATTTGTCTTCTTTTCCTTTATGTTCTAATGAAATGATAATAAGGTTAACATTGATAATTGTAATGTACAGTGCATATGATGAATTTGATATCTGTGTATGTGTTGTTATTGAAATAATTGTGTACATGTTTATATTTTTCTCAGAACTAAATACACAATAAAAAAAAATATGTGGTATTGCAGAGTTGCCATATGGGTGTTTGGGGTATGACATATGTCGAGTGTCATAGGTTGCATGTTTTTGTTTTTGTCGTGCACTGAAGTCTAATCACAGATACTCTATGTAGGTAAAGACTCCTGGGCATCCATCACATTTAATTCTGGCCATGTATGTCTCCTGGGATTAAGGTAGTCTTGGCTAGGCCCATGCCATCAGGAGTTGCAGCAGGTACGTCGTTACTGGTCTGGCATGTTCCAATGTGCCTGCGATGATGTGCCCCTCCTGGTGTCACAGTGTAGTCAATAGCTGGCTCTTGGGCACCTGGGTGAGAGTGCCATCCCGGAGGCTTGTGAATGCACATTGCATCTGCAATGTGCTGCATGTGTCTTTCCTGCAGCACTCGTTGACCCTGCATCGTGACGTTTAGGTGCATGTGCCAGGAATGGCCTGTACCTTGGTCGGGTCATGGGATATGCTGCTCTGGCGCGTGCGTGTTTCTCCCGTGGCCATGATACTGTGACTATGGGAGGGAGCGTTCTGTAGCTTTGCCTTTTTTTCTTGAATGTTTGTAAGGGGGGGGGCAGGTGAGAGCAGGGGACCCCAATCTGTGCAGTTTGACAGCATCACTCATTCAATGCCTGCCACATATTTGGGGTGACATTGATGACATTTGACATGTTTTATTTTTCATTTTGTTGTGCTATGGCTGTCTTTTCCTTTGGGTTGGATTTCCTTTGGTGGACCTTCGGCTGGAATTGCAACTTTGAATATGTTGGTATTTGATTCTGATGGCATGTGTTAAATACCACAGTCTGGGGCCAGGTTGTTATGATGCAGCCAGTTGTCTTTCAGTATTATCCATCGGTGGACCTTTGATCGTGGATTCCAGCCTTGAACCAGCAATGATAAGATCAGAGGTATTTGGCTGATATGGCCAGATTTACCATTGATGCCCAACTCCAAATGATGCCATTTATCTTTATTCAATGCCGTATCTTCCTACAATTATTTGCTTGTTTGGCCTTTTTGCATCAACCCGCTGATGACACTGTTCCCTTGCAGCAAGCTGCAGCAAGTAGTGTTTTGGTTTTACCAATTAGGTTCCAGTACCAGCTCTTCTATGAGTAGTTGATTAGGTGGTTCAGCCTTCTTCCCTGCCTATGATTGGTGTTGAAACCTGCACTTCCTCATGGACCTTGTTTTTTGCAGGGATCAGCACTAGATTACAAGGGGTGTCATTCTAAGAGCAGCATTGCTTGCTATATCCTCATACAGTAAGGGCTGTAACCAGGAAGAGGGCAAGTAGTGATGCTTTGCTTACTGACCGGTAATATTCATTACAAGTCATTCATCACTTTCTCATCACAGTCTCTCCACCAACCCATCTACATGACATATGTCTTTGACCTTTGGCATACCGCTTGGTTATTACTAACAGGATTGATGCGAGGACTTCTCTCCAGTCTCTTTCCCCTTTTGATGTCTCTCCCATTGACTGTGCTTTTTCTAACTTTAATTTTGCGCTTCTGACTCTCTTTGACCAAGATCTCACTGTCCCGCCCCCATCCTCATCACTGGATCACCTCTGCGATCCTGATCCTCAAAACAAACATGTGCTCTGACCTATGATGCTGATGGGAATCCCAGACCCCCACTTTCTCCTAGCCTACACACATTCCTTTACTGCTCGCTCCTCTGAACTTTATTCTCTTCAGTAACCTAATCTCCTCCCCTCAAAATAAGCCTTGCAGGCTTTCATTTATCCTCCAAGCTTTACTCCCAACTGCCAAGCCAATATCGATAACCTCCTCCCTCTCTTCTAATGACTTTGCTCACTACTTTTCCTCTAAAATCTGTAAATTTTGTGACACTCTCACAGCCCTCCTCTCCTTCCCCTCCTCACTCTCCTCCTGTCCAGGACCTCTCCCCCATTCCTTCTACTCGCTAATATTTCTCCCCTACCTCGCCTACCAAATTATCACCCATTCTTCAGATAACCAACCCATCTTGCACTCCTATTGACCTATTTGCTGCTTAAATTGTCAAATGCTTAGTCCCACTCACCAGCCTTTATCTTGCTGAGCTCTTTATTTATTTATTTAGTCATTTATATAGCACACCTAGCCCAGTGGCATCTAGGCACTTTTAACTTAAGAGATTGGTTACATTTCGGGAATCTAGAATACAGTTACAGTCATATGCAGTCCATCACAGTGGTAGCAGGTTACAGGATATAGTTATCATACAGTGTTTACATATCATCTAAGAATCATGAGTTGTTACCAATGTTACACGTGTTGATGACTTACCATTGTACTGGTGTTCAGGTTATGGCAAGCAAGGGTAGAGATACAGTTTAGTCTCTCCACTGGGGCTCTTCCCTGTCTCCTTCAAATCTGCAACTGTCCTACTCCTTTTGAAGGTGTCCAGTCAACTCGTCGAAAAAAAACTGGTCGACTGCAATTTGGTCGACGCAATTTGGTCGAAAACCATTTCGTCGAAAACATTTTTTTATTTATATATTTATTTTTGGGTTTTCGTTTTGTTAAAAAATGGGTTTTTAGAGAAAAAAAGGGGGTTGGGGGGGGACCCCCCCCAAAAAAAAAAAAAAAAGGGTTAAAATAGAAAAAAAAAAATTCGACGAAATGGTTTTCGACCAATTTGATTCGACCATTTGTCTGGTCGACCAATTTTTTTCGACGAATTCACTGGCAACCCTTTTGAAGACACCCTCTGTGACTAAATTGTCCCGGTGAACTATTACCTTGTTTCTCCTGACCCCATTATTCAAAGGCACTTGAGTGGGAGGTCTTCAAACGATTCAATAAGTACTTTGATGATAATGGGCTTGGGGATCCAATTCAATCTGGCTCCCGCAGTAAACACTCCACTGAGACTGCACTCATTCATGTCTCCAATTGTTTCTCTTGTGCTCACCACTCAAAACGTTCTTCTATGTTCATCCTTTTGGACCTCTTGGCCACTTTCTCTCTTCCTCATTCCCCAGGAGTGTGGGTGTTGCCAATCTGTTCTAGCCTGAGTTTCCTTTTACTTACGAGGTAGATCCTTTAAAATCTCCTGGAACTCCAAGACCTCTGACCCCTCTCCTCTCCCTCTTCGCATCCCACAATGATCAGTCCTTGGAGCAATACTCTTCAACCTCTATATCTCTGCCCAATGTAGATTTATCTCATCCTTTGGCTTTCACTATCACCTCTTTGCTGATGACACACAAATATTTTTCTCTTTTCCCCCCTTCTCCGCAGCCATCTCAGAATGGATTAACAACTGTCTCACTGTTATCTGTCACTGATTTGCTCTCCGATGCCTCTTTATGTGAATCACGAACTTGAAGGGCTCGTCTTTATTTCAAGTTCAACATGTTTACAACATGTTTACAAATGGCCGCCACTTTTTTGGCAGAAGCCAGCGTGAGCAAGATTCCCATTTCATCTCACGTGATTCACATAAAGATTCAGTCCCTTCTCTGCTACCCTTCCCCACAGCTATTCAGTTAAAGGCAAGCGGACGCCACAAGAATTGACACGCTGTGTTCTTTCCAAACAAGCACAAGAGGTAAGCCCAAGTGTTTTTCAATCACGCAGCAACAAGTTTAAAGCATTTCAGAATCCTGCGGTCAGTTATATTTATACAGACTGCAGCGCGGTATTGCGCGCCCAATTAGTAAACTCGAGATTGTCATGAACAGCACTTTCCATAACAGCAATGGCAGTACATGGAGCAAGTATTGTTCTTAAGCCATGGTGATAATTACAATACGGCCATAGCAGGGATACAAATAGGGAGAGAAGGATCACAGTAACAAATAGTATTTATCAATTTCGCTACTATGTTAACAGAAACGATTACCAAATTCATTCAGTAGTGAGATGTGCAGGTTCATATGACCGCACACATGCGGCATTCACTCTGCTTACAATGGCTATTCACAGACCATCAGCTCGCCATATGAAACACTAGTTAAGCAATCCAAAGATCTTGATCTTTAACCCATAACAGCATCAAGTTGATACTTGAGTTCCAGCTGTCACAAACAACATATGACCAGCAGGCTCATAAATCATAGCGTACAAATGTTTTGAAACTATTTGTCTTAAATAAGAAAACAGACATGACTAAAGCAGGTTATTTACTCAAAGCGCCTTCTTTTTGCAGGCACCACTTCTGATGCTGCCGATATAAACAGCTCCCACTGGTTGAGAGTAAACTACGCGGTATTGGAGCACAGAATTCAGAAGATTTACCTACACCAAGGTGTTTACTGTAAGTCACTCCTCATATTTCGGAATAAGGTTTTTTTAACTTACGTGTCGATTCAAACAAACACACAGGGTAGTAATTTTCCCTATATGTGTTCCCTTTTAATAGGGCTCCTGATAAGGGGTAATATAGAAGATACCCTACAACTCTAGCTCCGTGGTCCTGAACAATACATTTCGACCACAGGTGGGTGCTTCGTTCTTGGCATAGCAATCTGGCCATCACCTTGAAAATAATTGAAAGAGTACAGACCGTTCCATAATGTAATACATGTACTATTTATGTTTTTAGATGGCTTTTCGTATGAGAAAAGGGTGAAGACTTTAAGCTTCCAAAAAATCATCACTGTCCTGAAGATGGCCCAATAACAATTTTGTAGACCACCGTAGACAACGATGGTACTATCACAAGGGGCCGAAACATATGTCGATCTTTAGAAAAAGCAATTGTTTTTTCTGATATCATGCATACTATTAACAACTAATATGCTAAAAGAAAATGTAAATTGCCGAACCCTTACGTTACAGCACGAATGAATTGGTATGAAAGGTATGAGTGGTGTATGAAAAAGCCGATAAATGTACAGTTTTTAAAAAAAATGTGGTTTTTAACCAATTATTAAAATGATTTATACCTTTGTAATTTCACGGTCTCAGTCAAATAATTTGCTTCCTTAATAAGTACTCACTGTAGATTCATGCAACAGTACCTAAGCACCTGAATCTGTGTTGTCGAAAGACCTTAGAGAGAGGGGTAGTCAGTCTGTTTTGTGCTTTTTTGTCACTGATGAGAAAGGCCAGAGCTACATAGACCCATAAATCCTTCATTGCCCTAAAATGTTGCCAACCTTCGCGCCCTGGGAATAATGTGCCCTGCAAGGCCATGGGAGGTGGGCTGAGTGTCTGTGTACAATATGATCCCATGAGAAGGAGGGCATGGGCCTCTGACCCCCAACAGTCCCAATTCTAAGTTTTAGCACCCACATGCCTTAGCTTTAGGACCCCTGAATTCCAAGGTACCAGCCAGCTCCAGACCACTGATCATAAATCTGTCAGACCACTGGATTGTCCAAAAAGATCAGAAAGCAGGGCTTTCCTGCCTTCACTACTAGTTCACGTGATTTGTGATGTGAGGTGCAGGAAGGGATGAAATTATAGCCTTGAACGAGGGTGGAAGACCTTGGAGAGATGCTGGCCTGTCTCGGATCGAGTGAAGTGTGTGCGTTAGTATGACCTTGACTTTCCCCCAGAGCCCCAGGTGCACTGTTAGATGGATAGAGACGTGTTTTTTAGTTTGCTATATGCTTGCTACCTGGTCACCTTCTGACAGATGACGACTGGAGCATCACCCACGTGGAAGCAGATGGACGGACGGGGCTGGGACCAATGGCCAGGCATCCCCTATGGAGTAGGTAACCTATGTGTAGAGTCGCACCAACCAACCATGCAGGTTTCTACTGTATGTAATGATCTCACTGATGACACTGTGCACCTTCATAATGCGCTGCTCCTGCAGATTTTGGCAGAAACCGAACGCTCTGCTGTAGCAGACTTCTTTGTTGGCGCTTCCATTTTTTGTGTGGAAATAAAGTTGTTATCCTTGCAGGAGGTGGATTGGGCCTTTTCCCTAGAGGGTTGTATTTTTTCTGGTGTGAGCGTCTAGGGGCTTTCCTACACCAGACAGGCAGTGACTGAGTCCAAAAGTAAGGGATAGCCACCTTGTACGGTATTGGTAGGAAGCTGATCCCCTTTTTAAGTGCTTAACCTGGAAATACTTCACAGAAGCCAATACATTTTGAGCATGCCCTCTCTCTACCATCATCTCTGAGTGTTCTCCCTTCCCAATAATGACCTAATACACGAAATCCAGTCTTTTTACCACCGAAACTTCACTGCAGAATTGTTTTACTGCACTTTATTTACTGAGTTTTTGCTGCAAAATGCAGGGGCAGGTTTGGGCGAGGGAATATGGCATGGGGAGAGGATAGGCATGGATAGGACAGGGAGTCTTCCTCTGCATTTTGAGACAAAAAATCAGTTAAAAAAGGCAGTAAAAAACATCTGCTGGGAAAAATCTGCAGTTAAATTACATGCACCAAAAATACACATGTTCAGGGAAAAGCAAACATTTCTTGCTACACTGAGGTCGGAATACAATTGAAAGGACTCTAAAAACAACTGTGCCCAAATTGGAATCCACAAATGCTCATTCCTTGGCAAGTGTAGCCCTCCACCTCTGGCATAACCAGCATGACACAAACAGAAGTTTGCAATTCTTCCAAAAAAAACAGTTTGAGGGGGAAAATCCACCGAAGGGGAGCAAGGCACCAGACCACTGCTACTGTATAGAACCACAACAGTTCCCCTGGAAATGGCCTGTGCCTCTGGAACTGCAGAGCAGCGCTGATACTGAATGGACTCCCTGGCAGAAAGCCTGGCACTTAATAGAACCTCCGTCAGCACCCCCAGCTGCATCCCTGGCATCACATATTGCACTAATCAACCCCACTTCAGACCCTTTCAGCACCCCAAGCAGTGCAATTAAGTTCCCCTGCAAGCAACACAGGCAGCACGCTCGAAGCCTCCTCACTTCACGATTACGAGAATGCCACCAGTATTCTTTTTATAACAAGGAAAGTGTTTTAAGTGGGCAGATAGAGCCTCATTGGGTAACATGTCTGAAGAAGTACTATGGGTGAAAACTGTTTTTTTAAGGTTTCATGCAGAGGCTTTCCAATGACATGGTTATACTGGTTTGTTCTGCTCTTTGGTGCTGTTTTCAGCTGTAAGGGCTGGCCTTGTAGTCAGTAACACATGGTCAATTTTCCAATCCCCTTGTCTGATTGTCGTTAGACACACCACACGAACATGGTAACAGCTGGTGCTACCTTCCTAGATCGTATGCAGCGGGTCTTTGATTTTGGTTATGCCGTATGCCTAAAGATTTTAAAACTTTTCATCAAGGCTGTTGTGTGACCGAATTAAGTTGCGCTGGTTTCAAAAGAAGGCTACGCCTAGCATATGCATGTATGTTTATCTAATAAGGCAGGAAGAACTTCACCCTGTAATACACAGAAATCCAGTTTTGAAAACGGGTGTAACCATAACGTTTCTATCAATAGGGGAAGATGCACAGCTCAAAGAACAAACAAAAATGCCAGTAAATTTAAAAAGAAACATCTAGAAACACAAGTCTGCGCTGGTGTTTTTTTAATGATTAAAAAAGGTAATTGCATTAATATTACACATTTCAAATAAATGATACCGGCATGCATGCAAATCATAGCGAGAATGTAAGCGCTCACCCATCTCTTAGGACTGACTGGCCCATGTTCAACTGCTATTCACGTGGAACCCTTCTCCACTTTGGCCTACAAAGTTCTTGTTTGAATATTTGCTACTACCAACAGGATCTGCAGCTGCGGCGGCTCCACCCGGGCCCTCGCCCCAGTCTTCTGTGAGCACCGCAGCGGCCCTCCGATGCATGCAAATCATATGGAGAATTTAACAGGGTAAAGACAGATATGAAAGAGACTGTGGCAAAAGCGAGAGGGGCAGCCACAGAGAAAGAGAAGAGTATCTGGGGTGGACAGAAGAGGCGAACGATTAATCTTGCAATGAGATAATTTACTAAAGCCTTATAATGATGACAAGAGTGCTTGCATTCCAGGTCTGATGGGAAAGCCAGCGCGGCACAGGCGTAAATTGCAACCCTCTATTCTCTATCTCCACTGAATATACCTCTGATTGGTGGGATCTGCCTAATGGATTATGCCAAAGGCTCTGGGGGACAGATTAATAAGCAATGGCGACAAAGAACAGCATTGTCATGACACGCACTACAGCTGGAAAAATTTCGACCACACCCTGTTGCTCTAAAACATGCCTTGGGCCCCCGGGAAAAAGCCTTTAACATTTGAACAAATATTTCACCAAAAAAACAAAACAAAAACAGTTCAATAGCATTCTGAAGAGAAAGTAGTGAACCCTATCAAACCGCTTTTTTTGGCATCCCATGATATTCCTACAGTAGTTGACTCGTTGTCTTCAGCAACCATCTACATTTCAAATAGGAGCCAGATGTCATTGATTCATTTACGGCCCTTCATGAACCTCGCTTGGCCATTACTGATTAATGTCTGCATCGTTTATCCGTCAGTTTGAAAGTTCCTTGGCGTTGAGCTTCACATATCCAATAATGAAGGACATTGGGCAGATGCTTGAGGATTCATTCCTGTGTATGACTGTAATGAACGCCTGTCTTTGGGTTGAGGTCATCTTCTCATTTTCCCTGTTTTCCATGAACACCTCCAGAAGTAGCCTCAGCATTTGCGTGTAGAAGCTTTTCCGAAACTCTACAGAGAGGTCGTCCAGGCTCTTTCTGTTCGGCCTTTCACTGAGTACTACCTCCAGATCGTCCAGCTGGATCCGGTCCTCGAATGCCATAGGACAGGGTTTTCCAACTCCAGGCCTGTAGGGCTGGATCCATGTCAGGTTTTCAGGATACCCCTCATTAATATTCATGAGATATATTTGCATAGAATGATTCTAAATGTATGCACATTTTTCCTCATGAAAATAATGAGGGATATCCTAAATACCGTCAGCTGGAGTTGGACAACCCTGCCATAGGATGTTCGGTGTTAAGCCTGCGGTATCCTATCCAGGAATTGCAGCACTTCCACACTGATTCCTTGTAGGCCTCCATGCCGTCTCTGTGCATAAGTTATGATGGAACCTTCTTGTCAGACTGCCCTTGGATGGTAGCGGTGCGCGGTATAAATCAACATAACATGGCATCTGCCTTCTGTCGACGCTACTACCGAGCAATTTTGCAGTTGGTTATCTGCAATAAGGTTCTTTGCCTGATTTTGCTTTAAACAAAAGTTGTGGTTGATGTTATTGCAGTGAACTTCTCCTCTTTCAGTGTACTGCTCATTCACCTCATACTTCCCTTTGATTAATGCATTCATTAGAAAGAAACATGAAATGATCACAGTATATACATATGTAAATAAAAATATACACAACCACTGATACATGAATGATGGCACGAGAAGGCTGATGACTCGCCTGTTCAAATGGTCTGCAAGGCACGCTGTTGATTTCTCTACATATTTTTTTAATGTACATAAATCATGAGCTAATATTAATGGACATTTCAACTATCTCATTACCCATCACCTCTGCAGCACATTAAATGCTAATGTTACGACAATGGGAAAAGGGCTTTTTGTTTCCTTAGCCGAGCTAAACAATTTCTGCAGTTTGTATTATTGTGTAGCTGCACACTAGAGCATAACAGCTATCGATATTACAGAACATTGCCCAAATGCCAAAAGCATATTCTTCCAATGCATTTTTGCACCTAGTCCTAGACTTCTGCCCTGTTGAAAAACTTTTGAAAGAATATGTTTTTAACACTAGGGCACGTTTTGCCCCAATGCTAATTGCACTTGCATTGATGCAAAGTTTCTGTAAAATGCCCCAGGTTGTGGCACACCTTGACAGAACGCCGTCTGTGGAGGCGGTACAGCCTGCACCTTTTTTTATTTTTATTTCACTATGTGATACACAGAAATCCGTGTGTGGGCATTTCTGACTCTGAAGGTGAGCTCTACTCATCAGACTTCACCTTCATAAATGTTCCATGCCAAAAAGCTCAGGGTCCACATGTGACGCTGAGAGGAACATAATGATGTCTGGGGTGCTCTGAAGTCTCTCCCGGGGTGAGGGGTGGCCATTGTATCCTTGGGTAACACCACGCAAGGCACACCTAGCAGCACCATGGTTCCATAATCCCACATACCACTGTTACCACTGAGCCGCACGCTGGCAGGGCCACTGCCATCAAACTGGAGTAAGCCTTGACAACTCCCCTAGCATCACTGTAACAGCCCACCTGGTAACATAGCTCCTCTGGCACTGCATTCGATCCCTTGACGCACTGCACCATACAGTGGGCAGCACCCATACACACTCGACAGTGTCCTGACGTCACTCTTGGAAAAGCCATTGGCAACGCACCTGGCCGTATCACTGGCAGCACCCATTTTACTCAGCCGAAAGATTGCAGCACCCTGGCAATATCCTTGCAGTACCCCAGGAAGCCCTCTTGGCAATACCCCGCAGCATTCTGGCACCACCTATAAAACTGAATCACAGTAATTAAAACAGCTTCCTTTGTAATAGTGCCATCTAATGTTGGGGAAAAAAGTTGTCTTATAAGTATTTTGAAAATGTAAACTGAATGTGTACTATTAAAGAATGACACACCCCCTCAAGACCAACCAGAGCAGCCTAATGCGACCACCTGATCATCCCGTGTTTTAAGCTCTAAAGCTGGAGGTGCTAGCTTCCCAACCATCATTGCACGTCTCTGGAACGCCTACCGCCCCAATTAAGGGTCTAAACTGCCTACTGGCCATTCAGAAAACAACTTAAATCCAGCTGTACGGTTCAACGTGATAATGTCCCTGCAAAAATGTCATCTGACAAAAATGTCGCCAAAAAATGGCTGTGATTTGCAGAGACATTATCACATTGAACATGCAAGGGACTGAGGGACACCCCCGCAACCCCTGCTCCCCTTGACCCCATATATATAGTCACCATATATAAAGTCGCCACTGCCTTTTCCCGGCGACCATATATCTGGGGATAATATTACCGGATACCGACTACTCAAATGACTTGGAACTACTTAGGTTCCCCGATACCTCGCTCCCGCTTCCCCTTTCTAGCACCTGGATTCCTGCGGGCTTGGAGTGCTTTATAAATGCATACATAAATAAATGTAGTCTACTGCAATGTTATCTGCATTTTAGTTTTTGCAGCTGGGTACGGTTTAAGCATCCCCTATAGGGAGGCAAAGCTAATCCTAGGCATAGCATAGGGATCCGTAGCGAAGGCCAAAGGGGGACAATTGCCCCCCTCATAATTGTTTTTCTGCTCCCCATAATTGGTGCCATGCCCCTTCTGGCAAAGCACACGTTTAAAGAGCCCTAGCAGACTCCACGGGAATAGAAAGGCCACGAATATCACTGGGGTGGGGGGTCATCTGTGTTAAAAGCAGGCTTCCAACATGCTGGGCACACTTGTGTTCCCAAGGTTACAGCTTGCAATGTTAATGAAACAACAATAAGACAAGACATTTGTAAGTGAAGCATTCTTCTTAAACTGAAATCTACCAGTGTTTTAGTAACTGTGTTTAATTTCTTGCCAGACTACCCCCACAAATATCCCCTTCCTTTGAGTTTTATGATGGAGTATGTATTTCTAAAGATTCTATGTGCTTGTCAAACTGCTCAACGCAATGTAAATGTTTCTGTTGAGCTGACAGCAGTTATTCGAGCACTGAGTAGTGGGTTCATGAGTGCCAACTTCTGCTTTTCACTTTGGAGGCAGACATTCATTCCCTCAATCCAGCCCTGAATATGAGGAAGCGATCAGTTCAACCTATCCCCTTGCCAAACGACACATTTTACAGCACCTATATCTTTAAGGAATTACAAACATCTGTAAGATTGACAGCCAGATTTAAACAGAACATCTCAACAAGTCACTCAACCGACTGAGCTGCCATGGTCGTTTTCTACTTTAAGACGTGTCACACGCTACCTTCAAAGAATTCAACATCGGATCAGAGTCAATAGTGTTTCGTCTGCAGCCACACTGACACTGTACGCAGACTCACAACGTGAAAACTGTGAACACTGCAGCACACTTACAGCGAGGTTCCTGCCCCCATTGCTAAAGAGCACAGGGGGCAGTTGCCCACTTTCCACCTGTACTCAGCACCCATGGGGGATATTTAATCTTTTAAACAGACTGGAACTGATCACGGGTTTGGCAGTATTGGGAAAACACCCGTAAATTATCCTTACTGGGTGTTTGACAAGTCTGCCATAATCCAAGTTGTTTTTGACTTTTTAAAACAGTGCTTTTTGTGTGGTGACATTCACCGCCACACAAACGCAGCAGCACATGCAGTGATTGCTGGGAGCAGTGATTACCAGAGCCCATGAAATCCTAGTGGATTCCAAAATGAGAAACAACAGAAAAGGCTGCATGACTTTTAGTCATACGGAATTACTGCATGCGGTAACGGTAACTGAGTTTGGCTGTATTACTGATGCTAATACCGTCAACTCATAATCAGGCATGAGGGAAATCTATTCTGGTAAACTGATTGTTTTTGACTGATTGTTACGTGATGCTGGGCTGGCGCTGATGTCTCTTCTGCTAACTACATACGATTTGCAGCTGAGCCTGGAATGATTTAGTTAAAAGGAAACTGTCTCTTGCTGAGTGCATAATGTTAGGCGGTTGAACTAGGAGTGATGTCTTCTGATTAAAGGTATTCTGGGCCTCAGTATGGTGGAGCAGGAAAAAATTGGCGGTAACGGAATTACTGCCAATGTTCCCGCTCTGCCATACTATGAGTACAGGCCTGGAGTGGAGGAGTGCAGCAACAGGTAAATGCTCCAACTCTGCACAGAATAATCAGCAAAATCGGCAGAATGACCGCTGCGGAATTATAAGGTATCTGCTTTGAAGCACTAGATGAAAATGTGATATTATATGGCATTAGTAAGCCATTCTATGGGCTACAATGGGGGTTAACGCCCGGCACCCTGAGTTAAAGGCCCAACCAAAGCAAGGTGGTTTAACAAGGGCACCAGGACATTACCCCCGGTGTAGCCTGTGGAACGAGTTACTAACGCAATTAGCACCTTGGTTTATCAAACCGGTAACCTGGGGTGCTGATATGGGGTCTTTTCTATGAATGAACGGGACGCCTTGCGGCATCCCGTTCATTCATAGAAATGATAATTCCAAGATGGCCGCCTCGGAGATGGAAGGCGGGACTTCTTATGGAGCCCCTCTTCCATTTCCGTTGTAGCCGGCAAAGAGCTTCAGGTAAGTTGGGCTGTGTAGGGGGGATCGGAATATTTAATAAAAAGGGAAAAGAAGATAGTGGTCTGGGGCAGGGGAGGCAGCCTGCGGGTTCCGTGAAACTTAGGCTGAGATCAGTGGTTTCAGCCTGCAATCCACAGAACCTGATTGACTACTCCCCCCGGCCTCGGTGCTAATTGTTATTGTTAAACTTAAAATAATGGAGCAGTGTCAGGTCAATCATTGTTAAGGGGTTGTCCAAGCCGTCGTAGGGGGTGCTAGAGGGACATCCCACATAGCGGGACGCCGCTCTGGCCACCCCACCCCTCTACAGGGTCTCTCCACCCCTCCCGCAGGAAGGGGGGGAGCCAGTTCCCAGGGCACAAGCTTCCGGCGCACCCTTGGGGACTGCTTATAAGCTGGGGAGGGACTGGAGCCCAGTCTCTTTCCAGTGCCTCCCCAGCTTGAATTGAAGAAGTGTGGTCGCAGGAGCGGACGTTGGACGTCGTTAGGAATCCATTTTCGGTAGTCAACGAGGTAAGTGGTTGGGCTGCCGATTTTGTCCCCGCTATATGGGATAAGGACACGCCAGTCCACATGGATAAAGGGCGGAGATACGCATGCGGACAATTATGTCCCGAAAACGCTATGTAGTGGTTGTCACAGACCGTGTAGTGGCAGGTGTGCATTGTTTGTATATTTTCTCATGTATGGAGTTGCCCGTTTATGGCCGCTGTGTCACGCGGGTTGCTTTGTTTGTTGCAAATTGTAGTAGCCGCACTGGGCTGCATTGTTTGGCAATTATTATTCGCCCAGGTAGGGCCGCAGCGCCTGCACTGGGTCGCATTGTTTTCAGTGGAATTACTCGAACGTATGTCGTTGCACCACACTGTGGGGTGTGTTTTTTTACGATTGCATCTGCCCAGTTATGGCCGCCGCGCCTGCATTACATCTGCAACACATATCCCTGAGGGGTGTGGTCGCGGGGTGAATAGCCGCCAAACTGTTTTATTTACGTCTTCCTGAATGTAAAGCCACCCACATTAGCAGGCTGGCAGGGTGTTAGGCTGCTTTTTCTTGCCGTTTTTGTGTGTAATATGATGTAACAAGAAATGTCTGCATTACGCCTCCCCCGTTATTCCCCCCCACCTTTTTGTTGTTGCTTTGGGGGCTGCTGTGCCACTGTGGAGGGGATAACGGTTGATACGTTGTTGGGATGGGGGAAAGTTTCAGGTGGGGGGCAGAGTATGTCGGACCACCGAGTTAAGCGCCGCATGGAGGGTGGTAAATTACACCAGCCGTTAGAATCACGGGGTCAATGCGGCCGCCGTACTACACCAAAACTGCATGGAGAGGTTCGTTGTCACTACTTTGTGGGCCTTACTGCCTTTGTACAGGCCGCTTTGAGGTTAATTTGGTATTTTACCCTAGTTTAAAGTTGGACGTTTGTGGCCATGTCGCTGGGTGCCAGTGTCCTGCACAGCAGTCGGTATTTGGATCACGTTTTTATTTTTTTTATTTTTTATTACTCTGCAAGAAGGGAATTTTGTCCTCATACTGCACGCTAGCTAGCAGCAGGATGGAAAGGGAGATCGCAAGGGTAGGTTTTGGGTGAATTCTGTTGTTTTAAAAACAGACACCCACATTTGTGGTGGGAATAGCCACCCTACCGCATGTGGTGACGCCCAAAAATGGTACTTGGTTAACAGGTACTGATTTAACATGGTCACTGTGCTGCATGGCCGGTTTTGCGAACCAGTGTTGGTACAGAGCGGCATAATCTGTGAGGTTTCTCTCTCGTTACCAGGGTTGCATTGAGGGGTTGGCATATGATATGATATGGCATTTATAACACACCCAGGCACAAGTGTTTTCAAAATCGTGCCCTACTTTACTTGCCAGCAGCTCTGTGGTTTAACACACATATTGCAACCAAGAGTCTTGCCTTTTGGGGTCACTTGACCTGACTGTGTTTTTGGCAGTAACACTCTTTCCCTCTGGCACGCTCTGCCAATCTCTGGGCGGTGGCTTGATGCACAAGCAAAGGGGCAGGGATGCTTGCGCCATGTATTTATAGTCTAAAATGGGCGCAGTTACTATGTATCACGAGGTTTGGATTAACGGGCAATGGAGAGGGGCAACCGGTTTTCATGCATTAGGAATGCCACGCATTAGATTGTGATATGATATGGCATTTATAACGCGGCCAAGCACACGTGTTTGCAAATCGCAATGATTGTGATGGATTGGCCCCACCTTTACTTTCTCAGCAGCGCTGGGGACCGACACGCATAGTGGGAGGTAGCTTCCACTATCGATATTACTTGACCTGACTGTTTTGGGACAGTAACATGCGTTAGCGATTTCTGGACAAAAGTCAAGACATAGTCAAGGGGTACCATTATGCTTGCGCCAGGATGCATACTCTCGAATGTGCAATGTTTTAACCAGCGGCTAAGCGCAGCGCAAGGGTCGTGTCCCTTGTGGCATCGGGTGATCATATGGCGCTTACAGAACAAAACATAGAGTTGCGAATTGTAAGGCAAATGTGGAAGTAACATATATTGTTTTTGTCAAAACAGGTTAGTCCAGCTGGAAAGATTTCTTTTATTTAAAGGAGCAAGGTACAGTGAAGAGAGCCTACTCAGTAGTAAGGTGGCCGCTTGTCTCAAAATTGCACTCTCCTGAAGATAGCCAGGAGAGGTGGGCAGGGTGCATATGGAACTGAAGGGCTTTTTATGTAAATAACAAAGAGGCCTGCTGGTGACAAGGACTGAGGGTCAGGGCGGAACATGTTAAGGGGCAGGAAGTGGGGAGAAGAATACGCAGTATTTGACTGTTTTTTCGCCCGAAATACTGGTTTAGGCATGTCTCAGGCAGGGTCACCTGGCATGTTTTCGGGTGTTGAAATCGTTTTGGAAACCACTGGCGACGAATTTGATGACGAGGCCAGATTGATTGCACAGTTCCAAGAACAAATGCGGAAGAATGGGAAAGGCTGGGCAGAAAAGATGTTGGAAGAGGGTCAAGGGCTGCTCCCCCACCGGCAGATTGTCCAGGTGCAAGTTTGTGCCGTTCCCGACACCCCACCACTTACCGAGTTACCAGCTGCTTTGCCTCCAAAACCTAAGAGGGCGCCAAGGGCCGCAAGAGGTAAGGCTGTTTCAGTATTGCCTGTAGGGGATGTATTACAAGCAAGGGTGCGGGTCCAGAGGACACAAACACCAAAGAAACAGCCGGCTAGAAAGACCAGGGCTAAACAGCCAGTGGCCAGCCCACTGAGGCTGTCGCGCCACTGGCAACCATTGTGGGGGTCAAGCCACCACAAAACACACAGGACCCGGTTTATCAAATGGGAAGTGGCGCACCTGCAGTTATTTTATCTCCCTCTGCACCATCCAGCAATGATTTGAGTTTACTGCCGGGTGTTATGGCAGGGATGAGTGCAAAAATGAATGAGACATTGGGGGAAATGTTAAAGTTACTTAGGGGATCAGTGCTACCTGCGCCAACTACACCAAGCACGGTAATGGGGGAAGTGTGGGGAACACCACCAAAGCCGGCGGCAATCATCAGGACCAGTGGGACATTGGTTGGACTCCCTCAACCTAGTCCACTGGCTTTGCAGAACCAGACTGTTTTTGGGGGCACAGGGTTACAAGTGCTAGCCGACAAAAGAGTGGGGGGCCTCTGGATTAGAGCTAGGTCAGCAGTCTCGGGTCAGGGCAGGTAACAACAACACTGAGAACAGCACTACAGGTACAGTCATAGGTGGGGTCGCCCTTGTACCGCCAGCAGCAACGCTTACCCCAATGGCTACCCAATTGCCGGTGGGGACAGCGGTCCCAACAGCCAAAGCGGATACACCTGTTGGTGGGGGAACTGAGGGTACCATCCAGCGGGTTGCAATCGCCCCCTTAATAACTGACAGTTCTGCATCAGCATGGCATATCCCCTTGGAATTTAAGCAAAGGATCTGGGCAAGGGAGCAATTTGACATTTTTTGCATATTAGAAACCGAAAATGCAGGCCCAGATTTTAATCTTAGCAGGGAGGAGGACAAGAAAAGGCAGAGGAGGGCCAAGCCAGAGGAAAATATACAGAATTGGGAATTAGCTTTTGATCTCTTGTCAGCAGTCTGGTTAGAAAAATTCCTTACCCATGGCCAGACGTTGATCACACACAAAAGGGGGATCACGATGGAATACAGGCAATATGGGACCACGGGTTGGATTGACTATGATAGGGCATTTAGGAGAAAAATGGCCTTAGTACCCGAAATGACTTGGGATCAGAAGGATATGGAGGCATGGGTAGCCTTCATGGGAGGTCAGAATAGGACCAGCAGGCCTAATGATGAGCTGTACAAGGGAGCTAAGAAGCCATGGTATACAAAAGGGGAGCACAATAAGAGGAATGACAGGCGGCCCTTTCAATCACCTGCCCCAGGACAGAAAGGGGGGGATCGAGCACGCAAGGGTCCCATGGCAGGTAAGGCGTGTAGATCATTCAATAAAGGGTCCTGCACTCGGGGGCCCAGGTGCAAGTTTCCCCATCAGTGTTTTCAAGTGTGGAGGTAGCCACCCTATCACGTCCTGCTTTAAGACAGAGGGTGCTCCAAGGACAGGAGGACAGCATAAAGGGGGCCAGTAACGGGTGGCTAGCGATGTGCCCATCCCCAGTGGACAAAGGGGTGCTCTGGGAATTCTTGCAGGAGTACCCAAGATTGGGGGATAGGGATTTGTTGTGGGAAGGTTTTTCGGAGGGGTTTAAGATCCCCTACGGGGGTCCTTTGACAGGGCGGATGGCAAGGAACCTGCCGTCTGCACTCAACCAACCCCAGGTGGTGACACAAAAAATTGGCAAGGAGTTGGAATTGGGTCGGTGGCGGGCCCTTTCCCCAGCCCCCCCCCCCCACCCCCTCCCGAACTGTATTATCTCACCCCTGGGAAATGTGCCCAAGAAAGAAAAAGGCAAGTTTAGGCTAATCCACCACCTGTCCTACCCCAAAGGAGACTCAGTGAATGACTGTCTGGACCAGGACCGGTGTTCGGTACACTATGCCTCATTTGATCAGGCCATGCTGATGGTCACCGCCACAGGGCGGCAGGCACTCCTGGCAAAGGTAGATATCGAGTCTGCATTTAGACTTCTACCGGTCCACTTGGATAGCTTTCACCTGTTGGGGTTTCATTGGGAGGGGCAGTTCTACGTGGACAAATGCATGCCAATGGGTTGCTCAATTTCTTGTGCTTATTTTGAGGCATTTAGCACTTTCCTAGAGTGGGCAGCCCGCAAGGTGGAAAGAAGGGGTGACATGATCCATTATCTTGATGACTTGATGTTTATGGGTCAGGAGGGATCCAAGGATTGTGGGCTCGTATTATCTTCATTTCAGAACTTGATGGCCAGGATGGGTGTTCCACTGGCGCCTGAGAAAACACAGGGACCCACAGAGGTGCTGACTTTCCTGGGAATTGAGATTGATACCAGGAAGGGGTCTTGCAGGCTGCCACTAGAGAAGGTGTCTGAGCTGATTGAGGAAATAGAGTCAGCTTTAGGAAGAGACAGGACCACATTGGAAGGGGTGCAGCAACTGTTGGGAAAGCTGAACTTCGCAGCCAAGGTTATCCCGGCGGGGAGGGTCTTCGCCCGCAGGTTAGCCAGGGCCACAGCGCCTGGGGGCAGGTTTGAAGGAGGATTTGCGCATGTGGCGGGCATTTCTCACTGATTTCAATGGGGTACTGTTATGGAGGCGCCCCTGGCAAACCAGCGAGGAGCTGCAGCTGCACTCCGATGCTTCAGGAAGTGAAGGTTTCGCGGTTATTCTGGGCCAGGAGTGGTGTGCCCAGAAATGGCAAGGGCAGTGGCACAAGAAGGGTAGGACTAAGAATATAATGGCTTTGGAACTATTTCCCATTGTCCTGGCTTTTACGCTGTGGCCCAGGCAACTGGGCCACAGCAGGGTACATTTCTGGTGCGATAACAAAGCTGTGGTTCAGGCTATTAACTTGCAGTCAGCCTCTTGCCAGGCGGTGTTGAGCCTACTCAGGAGATTGGTGGAGGCATGTTTGAGAAGGAACATTGAATTCAGGGCACAGCATGTACAGGGTGTTGTAAACGTGACTGCTGATGCTCTTACTCAATTTCAGTGGCGCAAGTTCCGGGCAGCACACCCGACTGCAAAGATGATGGGAGTGGCATTCAGGGACGAGTGGTGGCCGCTGGTGACGTGGACCAGGCGCTCTGGAACTTGGGGGAGCGATCGCTCACACCAGGCGTTAGATCCCGGTACCGGCAGTGCTATGGTAAGTTTATCAGCATGATTGAGGGTCAAGAAATTGCTGGAGTTTCCCTGGAGGAACAGGTACGGGCATTTGTTGTCTGGGCTAATAGTAATGGTAAGAGCAGGTCTTGGGCGACGGGCCACCTAGCGGCCATTGCTTTCCATTGCAAATTGCAAGGGTTGTGTGATCCTACCAAAGGGTTTGGGGTGTGCACAGCCTTGAGGGGATGGGGCCGGGTGGAGGGGACCAAACAGGACACTCGAAAACCCATTAGCTTTGAATTGCTGGAGAAATTACTGTGTGCACTGCCTGAGATATGTTTTGATGGTTTCGAGGTGGCACTGCTCTGGGCAGCATTTTCACTGGCATTGTTTGGGGCCTTTAGGATCAGTGAAGTGGTGGCAGCAGGAAAGGGAGATCTCTCTGGTAGGGCTCTGGCATTGGGTGATGTGCAGTTCAGGTCCAAGGGAGACAAGTGGGTCTTAACAATAAAACTGCACTTCTGAGACCAAAGCGGAAGAGGGAAGCTGGTTGTGCTTCACCAATCCAGCAGCAGCTGCTGCCCAGTCACTTTGTTGAGAAGGTACATGACTGTGAGAGCCCAGCATCCAGGCACCCTCCTGGTTCACGAAAATGGGACCCCACTCACCAACTACCAGTTCAGGAAGATTTTATCAACCACCCTGTGGGCAGTAGGGGTTAAGGGGCGGGGCTGGTCCTCTCACAGTTTTCATATAGGTGCAGCCACTGCTGCCTTTTTACAGAGCATGCCTGGACCTGCCATTCAGAAGATAGGGAGATGGCAGTCAAAGCGCTTCCAGCTTTATGTGAGGCCATAGGAGACCAGGCAATCCGGGGGACCTGCTGCATCAAAAATGGATGGATTTTAAGTTGTTGGGACTTGTGTTTTTCCCGTTTGTTTGCTCTGTCCAAATAATGATTTTAATAATTTTGTACCCGCAGATGAGACCGTATAGATGGTAGGCCATTCCTTTATAACGCGGGCGGAGGCCGTGGCCCGCCAATGGCACCTGGGCCTCAACCTGGGAATGGAAAGGAACAAGGTGGTCTGGTTAGGCACGTCAGGGATGCAATGGCACTCATTGTTACCTGCAGTACACAGACGGTGGCAGTGGAAGCCTGCGCCCAGGGTGCTGGTGGTGCATTTAGGTGGCAATGACCTGGCCATTATGGGAAGGGGGCGATTGTGGGCCCAGATACAGGTCAGCCTCCGCGTCCAGGCACAGGAGTTGCCAGGCACCGAAATCATCTGGTCAGAGGTTGTGCCCAGGCTGCAATGGCGTGGGACGGACTCACACAAGGGTATGGAGAAGTCCCGACGCAGGCTCAACAAGGGGATTGAGAGGTTTGCAAAGGCAGAGGGGTTTGGTTTCGTGTGGCACACTTGCCTGAATTCACTTCCTTCCCACTATGCGACGGACGGAGTACATCTGTCGAATAAAGGGAACGATCTGTTCCTCACAGCCATCCTGGGGGCCCTGTTGAAAGCAGGGTGCAGATAGTAACATGGTAAGTTTCTATGGAGCATGGGGGAATTGGGGGTGTCGGAGAGGGCCACCCCCAAAGCGTGGCGGAGTTCGGGGCAGTCCTAGCCAGGGAGGAGAGTACGCCGCGGCTTGAACCGGACGAAGGGCACTGAGTCCCTTAGAGACACTTGAGATTCCTCACCTTCAAGATTCAGTGGCCCGAGGAGGAAGTACTCCGTGCAGTACAGAGCTGGAGCGTATGTCCGGTGCCTTGCGGAAGCCAGGGGCGGCAAGGGGACACCGGGAACATTCAGCAGTAGAACCTTGCCCTCCTTTTGGGCCACTTTGTTTGTGGGGTGGAACTGCCCCCCTTGTTGTATGCTCCAATAAATTGTGACCTGTTGTTTCCAAAATGTAAAACCAGTGTCTGTCTTTTGTCAGTTAGTAGGTAGGTCCCTAGGTATGCTTCTTCCTCACAACAAGAGGGGTGGAGGGTCAATGGGGGGTGAAACCGCTAAGGGGTTGTCCAAGCGACCATAGGGGACGCTAGAGGGACATCCCACATAGCGGGACGCCCCTCTGGCCACCCCACCCTTCTACAGGGTCTCTCCACCCCTCCCGCAGGAAGGGGGGGGAGCCAGTTCCCAGGGCACGAGCTTCCGGCACGCCCTTGGGGACTGCTTATAAGCTGGGGAGGGACTGGAGCCCAGTCTCTTTCCAGTGCCTCCCCATCTTGAATTCCCACCCACCATCACCCTTTTGGACCAGTTAGCAGCACCTACTACTGGGGGGTAGAATGCTTTGGAGGTATGGCACTTTTCTTTGCAGACTGAGGCGAGTAAAAAGAGCTAAGAGAGGGGAGGTCAATAGCAATGTAAAAGAAGGAGATTTCTGTTTGCAGTGGTTTCAAGGTGTAAGTGTTGTACAATGTTTTCTTATTAATGATTTAACTTTACCTGACATTGTTATATAAAGGATGTAGAATGTTGACTTTTCAGCGGATTTCGAGGTGTAAGTGGTCAAATGATGTTTGCTCATGATTGCTTTATTATGTATCAATTGTTCCATTTCTGTCACAGGCAGAGTTCAGGGCAGTCATAGCCAGGGAGGAGAGTATGCCGCGGCTTGAACCGTGGGCAGGTTTCCCGATGGCTGCACGCGAGCCAAAATCGGGCGAAGGGCACTGAGTCCCTTAGGGACACTTGAGGTTCCTCACCTTCAAGATTCAGTGGCCCGAGGAGGAAGTACTCTGTGCAGTACAAAGCTGGAGCGTTTGTCCGGTGCCTTGCGGAAGCCAGGGCGGAAAGGGGACACCGAGAACATTCAGCAGTAGAACTTTGCCCTGCTTTTGGGCCACTTTGAAAGTATGGTCGTGAACCATAATGCTTTTGGGGTGGAACTGCCCCCCTTGTTGTATGCTCCAATAAATTGTGACCTGTTGTTTCCAAAATGTAAAACCAGTGAATGTCTTTTGTCAGTTAGTAGGTAGGTTCCTAGGTATGTTTCTTCCTCACAACAAGAGGGGTGGGGGGCTTAATGGGGGCTGACACCGCTATGTATTGTTTAAAATACTGAGGGGGAATTTTAAGGAAGAGAGTTGAACTGGAGTAGTAATATATAAGTGTTGCTGTTGTGCCATTCAGGGGTCTTTGGGATGTACCTTGAAAGTTCTTGATGAAAGGAAAGCGAGGGGGTGAGCACTACAGGTGGTTAATTTCTTTTGTCATGTAATTTTTCATTAATTATTTTAAAGATACAACAAACGATGATAAAATGTGTTGAATTTTAAACAAAAGGTAAAACTTGTATGTCTAAAGGCCTTTGCATTTATTTTTTGGTGCAACTGTTCGACATGAGTTTAGCATCTTAGAGTCTATATTAACTTTATGCAAAATCTTTATTGTCTTAAACTTACTTAGAACTTGCCCAGTCACCTTTTTTTTAACCAGCTTGGTAAAACATAGGTTTAGTTAAACCAGTTTGCGCTGTTGGCCCTGATTTGATGTGCCACCACCCGCTCCCTTTTTTCTATGTCTGCCCCCTGGTTTGCACCCCCCCCGCATATTAATTTCTAGAGACACCACAACGGCATATCAGGTGGAGTACAGAAAGTGCAGGTAATTGATCTAGGGTTCCTGCACTCCCTCTGCCTGACCCGCCGCTGGGTCCCTCTGTGAAGGTCGGCAGGCTTGGGGGGTGGGGGGGGCAGGAGGTGGACAGGGAGGGGCAGGGATGCTGCACTCCTCTGCTGCCACTGCATCCAATCATGCCTCTTTGGCTAAAATTAAAACTGTTGGCTATGACAGTGCTCGCTTAAAGGTGATATTATGTCAGCAAGAATGATTTTAACATGTTACTGCTTGCTAGGGCTTTGCCTCGCGAAGTAACATAAATGAATAGTATTTTTTCTGCTGAGAGGAATAATGCTTTAATGCTTTTGGGTAGTGTAGCCTCCGAAGTATTGTTTTTTAATGTTAAAACATCTACATACACCGTGCATATTTGGCAGAATAATATGAACATTCTGCCGTAAACATTAACTTTTACAACATGACCAAGATGCCAAAACCCCCTTGGGAGGGCCTGCTTTGCTCACTGTGCTCCCTGACTCTGTTCAGAAGGGGACAGTGGTATAGACACTTGCAGGGCTGTCTTTAGGTTCCATTCTGCCCCGGGTGCACGAGCGCTTCTCAGCACAACCTTTATGCTGGATCCATAACAGCAGAATCTAAGGGCATGCTTTCAGATTCTGACAGCGAATGTCCTCTTCTGTGCTTACTGTAGTCTTTACAGTCAACAGTGTTTGATGGCGTCACACTGGAGGGTGAAAATGAACCCCGCTCCTGACATATACCTTCCCACACAGCGCCACAAATAATAGGCGTGGAGACAGCAGGAGTGAGGTACACAAGACTGTATTCTTTGTGGTTTTCCATTCAAATAAGCTCTTTCCTTTCCGCCTACCCCGCTCCCCGTGCCTTCCGGCCACTCTACGTTATCATGTGATGTGGGCCATAGCTTTACGACATCACAACCTCCCCTCTTTTTAAACAAACAGTTAACATTTAACCCATTCCCTCAATAAGTCTGTGAGGTCTGTTCCTGGCTCTCTGGGGTCCACCAGGATGACTCACCTGCACCCTCTCTGGGCTAGGGCAGGCGGGTATGGTCCCGCATCTCACTGCCAGACTCTTCTCCATCTCCTTCATATGGGGCATCGGACTCCCCTGGGCCTGCCTCGTCACCTTCAGAGCGTCCATCCCCAGCAGTTTGAGAGACCCTTCTACTTTCAAGATCGTCAACGGGTCACAGATGAATCCAGTGGTATGTTTGTGAGTGCGGGGTTGTCACACTATCACAGTGTCCTCCTTATTTAGGTTTGCCTCACAGGCTTGTCTCTTGGCCTCTGCTTCACGTTTCATTCCCTCCTTGGCTCGAGCATCCCCTTCTCTCACGATCTGATCTTCCACGTAAGCTTGCTCGAGTAGGGTGAGGTGTGGCAGTCGTGTTCTAATGTTGCATCCGAACATGATTTCGGAGGGGACCTTGCCCGTCGTGCTGTGGGGAGTATTTCGATAGTCCGGGAGAAGTTGGTACAGTGATTTTTCAAAAGGTTCTCCGGTCAGATGAGCAATCTGGATGTTTCTTTTGATGTTGCTCATGAAGTGCTCCACCGTCCCATTAGGTTGGGGCCAGAGAGTTGCTATTCTCCTGTGTTTGAACCCCAATGTACTCAGCGAATGTCCTGAAGTCCTGGCCTGTGAAAGGAGGGCCATTGTCCAACTTTACTACTCATGGAACACCATAGGCTGTGAACATCCTACCGAGAGCTGGGATGGTGTAGTAGCAGCAGTGGATCTCACTTGTTGTACCTCTGGAAATCTGGAGTATTTGTCCATGGCTATCAGCACGTATTCTCCTACATCAATGGGAACTAATAAATTAATGGTAATTTCATCCCATGCCTTCTCTGGTAGCTACATCATTTGGAGTGGTTCGGGTTTGGTATGAGGCTTGATGACGGTGCACGTGGAGCAATCCTTGAGGAGTGTTTCTACTGGAGT
This sequence comes from Ambystoma mexicanum, assembly GCF_040938575.1. Taxonomy (NCBI): domain Eukaryota; kingdom Metazoa; phylum Chordata; class Amphibia; order Caudata; family Ambystomatidae; genus Ambystoma; species Ambystoma mexicanum. The sequence goes on along the minus strand of NC_090932.1, from coordinate 676,334,410 downwards.
GTCAAGGTGAGGGAACCAAACCTTTTGCCTCAGCAGCCGTTTGGTGGATACTCCCTGGGTATCCCTTGTGTGCCAGCTGAAATATCCTCCATATCAGGGTTTGCGGTATAACTATATGAGCCCATTTTAATAGTAGACCTTCCTCTGATTGGGTTAGTTCGTTCTTAAAAAGCAGCAAACCTCTGTTGTCTCCCTGTACCTCGGGACAGGCACTCTTCCCCACCTGTTTAGCATGTTTTCACTGTGCTGACCCCAAACACTGGAGGATGATCTAGAAAGCCTGGTTGTTTTCCATCTCCTGTATGATCTATGGGATGTAAACTCCCTTCGGGATTGCTGCTTGTACCACATAATGGATGTATTGGTCTGTTATCGTCAGACCTGTTGATGAGGAGGTGATGGGATGGCGGGATAGAAAGTCTGCGGGATTCTCTTTTTTCCTGACCGGTGCGTGATTTTAAATCAATAGTCTTTCAGCCGGAGGCTCCATCTGTCAATTCTAGGAGGGATTTTGGCTTGGAGATTGCCAGAGATGAACAGAAGGGCCTGATGATCCATCATGCTGGTTAACAGCTGGCCCTATAGGAATAGTTGAAAGTGCTTTCAGGCCCACACCACCGCTAATCCTTCCTTCTCAGCCTGTGAGTAGGTATGTTCCATCTTGGCGAGGCGCCTGCTGGCGTAAGAGACAATGGGCCTCATTCCAATATCCTGGCGATAGAGCCGGCAGGATACCAGCAAATGTTACCATTTCTGTGACCTGGTATGACAGCATCGCTGTTGGGTTACAGGTGCCAGAGGGATGGTGTTAAACCCCACTCATGGAATCCCACAGGACTCCTTGAGGGGATTTGTGTCATTACCAGCACTGGCAATACTGGTGCCGGTAATGGTGTCTTTTTTTGCCGGTGGGGCACCTGCCTTACCTCCAGTATATCGACACTGTATGTACTTAATACAGTTGGAGATATGCTTTATAACATTGTAGATTTCAGCTTGGAAAATTTCAACAGTCGAGGAGACTCCGAAGCTGAGACGTTTTTAGCTGAAAAGTCCTACATGTGTAATGAAGGTCATTACATACCTGTATTCCGCACACAGTTCCAGTTGCTGGTATCCTTTATTCAAGCCAGTTTGTAAAAGACTTGTGCTCTGTTGAGGAGATGGATCATGTCTGTGATCCGTGGGGCCTGGACACTTTCCCTCATTATCGCCTCATTTGGTCTACAACTATCTACCCATAGTCGAATGGCGCTGGATCGTATTTTAGGGAAGGGGACTATGGGCGAGACCCAAGGGGTAGGTCCTACCACCGGCTCGATGATGTTCTGTTCAAGGTGTTTGTGTAGCTCTTCCTCTACCTCTGCCTGGTAAGGGCCTGACCTCTCTTGGACCCTTGGTGTTGTGATACTCACACTTTTGCCCCGTGTTTGGCTGTGGGACATTCAGCACACTGCTTTAAAACGATTCTCCCCCCGCACACCGCACATAGATGGCTCGAGGGCAGGGCATGTGCCATCATGTGGGAATTCATACCCGCATCTGCAGCAAAAAGGGTTGTTGTGTGGTCTTGATGCATCGGGGCTGTCGCTACTTTGTTGATGGACTCTGATTGCGGGTTGGATACCTTTACGCTTCTCAGGGCTTCGACCTGCATCTCCAAAGCTGTGTCAGAGCATGCCAGTCATAGTATTTCTTCCAGTGACCAGGGTTTTTGAAGTGGGCATTTTCGAAATGCCCTTGATTCACATCCTGCAATGATCGGGGGCCGCAGTGCTTCTTCGTTAGAATCATTCTTAAAATCACAGTGTTTCATGCCGATGCTTAGGCCCATTACAAAATCGTTCATCATTTCACATTTATTCTGTTTTGTGGTATGGAACATGTGGCTCTCGTAGACCACATTGGTATGAGGTGTGAAGTATTCTGTGAGCGCCGCACGAAGACCAGCATATGAATCTGTGGCGTCGGATGGGAATTCATCCACAATGTCTCTCACACTTGGCCCCGTGGATAGTGAGTGGAGGTTGAGCTTCTTATGGTCATCTTGTGGGCCTACAGCTCTGATGTATATGTCAAAATCTCTGGCCCACCTAGACCCCAAATTGCTGGTCCCTGGGATGTCAAAGTGACTGGTTAGCTGCATGGCCAGGTTCTCCTGCAGATGTGGGGGTAGGCCCACTTGTGGCATAACGCGCACTGTGAGGTTCTCAGCATCCGACATGGCGATGCTGTTGTGGGTGCTGTGTGAGGCAGTCTTTGACCTGTTGGCTTGTCTGTGGGTGTTGCCCTCGTGCCTCTTGGGCACACTTATGCTGCGTCCCCCTTTCTTTCCAGTAAAATCTGCTCCGCTTGTGCTCTGCACTGCTCACCTTCCACTGTGCGTAGGAGAGGGTTAGCTGGTGCATGTCTTGGGAGGATAGCTCAGCGGCAACGTGGTCACCTTGGAAGCAAGACGACACGCAGCAACACTGGTCCGATCCCCGGGTCGGCGCTTAGAAACCTCTGGGTATTAAGCGCATTATAAATAACCTATCATTTCATATCATATTATACTAAATTGACTTGCAGGAGAGGTTCAGGTGATGCCCATTGCACTAAACTGGCTCTGCTTCAGCCCTGCTCTTCTCATCTTCCGATAAGCATGCACTATGTTTCCGTAGGCGGCACGCTGGAGACGTGTCCCAGGCCTTGACACCCATCAGCTATGCAGCTCCTCCACTGATCACCGCAGTGAAATGCACACGTGCGCGGCTCTTGGATGGTCGCTTCGCCACACGCTGCGCCGAGCCACTCACCCGAGCCAGTTCCCAGAGTTCACACAGTAACCACCAGCGACGCGGAGCACGTCCGTCGCTTTGTCGCCAGTTCGATGTCGTCACAATAGAGGGGGAAAGCGAATCCGGCTCTTGACATATAACTTCCCACATGGTACCACCCAATAATAGGCGCAGAGATGGCAGGAGTGAGGTACACACGGTTTTATTCTTCGTGGTGCTCCATTCAACTGTGCTCATCCCTTTCAGCCTGCCCCGCTCCTCGTGCTTTCCGCCCACTCTCCCTTATCACGTGATGTGTTGTGGCTTCAGCATCAGACAGTGTTTTCAGGGTCTTCTGTTAATGAGCTTTCCCTGCTGATGTGGCAAATGTACATTTATTGATTGCGTGTTACACGGGAGCGGTGGTCCTCTACTTCTTTTAATTTAGTTTTACCGCTCCTATACTTTTATTTAAAAAAGAAACCGTTCCGGAATGGTTTCGTTTCAAAATAAAAGTGTAGGAAGCAGTTGAAACTTGCACTTTTAGTGCAGTGCACTGAATTTTCCCTTAAACTGTAGGTGCATGCGTTTGGGGGTTTATATTGTGCACGGAAGGGGATATGGCAAGGGGTTTGCGGGGAGCGGTGCAGACCAGTAGGGACCATAGCTCCACTACTTCTTTTCGTACACTTCGACCACATCATTGTATTGTGCATTGCGTTAAGCCGCAGGTGTGGTTATCAAATGATTTGATTCAGTTCTGTCACAACTCGCTGATTTGGGGGGGCATTGCAAACAGGGCGAGAAGCCTTAGAAGCATGAAAGCACTGAACAGGAACCACCAGGGCCAAACAATCTCTGCCATATATGCTTCCTCCCCACACAGGCCTTAGTCTCCAGCTTTACTCCTGTTTGCTCGGTGACATTACTGTCCATAATCAGGGACGTCATTTGGGGGTCGCCAGGGGTCGCAACTGCGACCTCTGTGGTGTCCCTTGCGACCTCTGTGGTGTCCCTTGCGACCTCTACTAAAAAAAAAAATACATTTTTTTTTTGTTTTTATTTTTTTTTTTTAAGTTATACAAGCTCCTGGGCTGTGGCTCTTTACTTCTGGGGTGGCTGGCTTTCTTGTTCAGGCCCCTTAAAAAAAAAGACTTGAGGCACTCCTGTTCTTATTTTTCTTCTAACACTTTCAGCACTGACCCTAAATAAGAAAGAATAGGAATACCAAATAATGTGTCTTTCTGGAATTCTATACAGTAATTGCTGGCCTCATTAAATGTTTATTTCAGGCACACTTCAGGGGGTGAGTCACTGATTTAGTCTGTTCTTAAACGCCTCACTAAGCCTAAGCCGTTCATCCTTCTGAGGTCGATAAATGAGTACCAACACAGGTTGGGTGATATTGGGTGTATATTTTTTCTATATAAAGCGCTTAATGATGTGTTATTATATAGCACTTACGCTTATCATTTGGTCATGGACGTCTGCTTGCATACACAGTCATTTGGTAATATGGGCCAATAAACACTGAACTTAATGATACATATGACGATCCATTTTTGTATGAATGTACATCATATAGTGATATCATAACTATATTTTTCATAGTGTACAATGCTATGTGATGCCACTTCCTGTTTTGTGAACGGGTGAAATGTCGTGTTCCATCGCTACCCGCTATATCACTTTGGGGCGGGGTCTAATGATATCACTTCCTGTGATGTCATCAGGGGGTCAAGGGTCGGGTGATGTCACTTCCGCTACCCCTGGCATTTTGGTGAAATGACGTCCCTGTCCATAATGTGTCTCTCACAGGGACTTTAGCATTCCCTCACGGATTCGCTTCTACATTTCCTGCTTTGAGGCGGTCTCATGAAGTGATTAGTTTGCACTTTTGCTTGAGGCTGGCGTGAGGTTTGTAGCGAGGCACTGGGAATCGTTCAAAAATGATGTGGTGGCGATAATTAAGACTGGGTGTACCTGTCTGCCGAAAGGAAAAAAAACGTACTGTACAAATACATGTTTTTAGTAATTGTAGCTGCACATCACCCTGTTCCTTTAGGATTCAATTGATTGCATGTTATATTGCGCCCAAAACGCAACCGCAGCGATATACAAACACTTAAGAATCACAATGAAAGTTCGCACTCCAATAAGTTGGCCATCGCAGAACCCAGCTCGCAGAGGAACCGTCGCCGAAAGAAATTGGATTCGGAAAATTGAAAGTCTACACTTTGAACACAACCAACCGCCGAATTCCCGAAACCAATAAATGGGCCTCCACTTCAGAGATATACACATATTTGCTTTGACACTCGCAAGTGGTCCGGAAAACAAGCTTGGTGCAACACGTGTCTGCCCACAAACTGCTGAGCATAGACCTCCACCGACAATCATCAGGTGTCTGACTGGACAACGACAGGCGAATGTTCAGATACAGGTAACCTCATAAACACAAACACAATTTGTGATGGTAAACTCGAATGTCTCGACCCTCTTTGCAGAGCGTGTCTGCCCCCTTGTGGAAACTATTGGTATTACAGAATTATTTTTGAAAGCACATATCTGTGGAAATGTTTCATACCTATAAACATTTCAAATCGGCAAGCTTTGGGAATACCAACGTTAAAGTTTAATCTATTATAAAAAATTATACATAAAATAACATAAAACCAACATTTCTGTAACCCTAACTCACCCTGTATGTATAATTGTTTTTAGTGTGTTACTATGTTAATTGTAGTTTGCGCTGGGTAGCTGTGCTGATGTTGTATGATTGCATGTTTGTACTTTCCATGTGGATGTCAGTTGTTGTTTGCTGTGAAATGTGGTAAGAAAAAAGTGGTGAGAGCATAGGCGTTCTGGAGGTAGTTATTTTAGTAAGTATAGATGTATGTTTTGAAGTAGTTTAAAGGTGTATATTAGTCCTATTTATTTAAATTATATGATACGATAGTTTATGTATATAGCGCCTATACACAATGTGTTTCAAAGTGCTTCGAGGCAAGGGAGGGAACAAGGGAAAATACAATGACATTCTTACAGGTCATGAACAGTAAGGATGTGAAATTAACTATCGTACTCGGCCTGACGACATTTCAGATAGTGCAAGAGCTAAGACATAGATAAGGAAGGGAGGGGGAGAGTGGGAAGGAAATGGAAACAGACAGGCGACTACCATACTAGGCCTGACTACATTTCTGGTAGAGCCGGAGGAAAACAAAAGGTGAGGGAGAGGGGTGCAGAAAGGGAGGGGAGGAACAAAACAAGCTACTAACGTACTAGGGCTGATGATATTTCAGATAGTGCTGGGGGGTGGACAGGTAAGGGAAGGGGGGTAATGTGATGTGGTTTTACAATGTATGGTATGTGTGTGGGTTTATTGTTGATGCACGCTGTCCAGATGTACATTTGCATTGCATTTTGTTAGTCTATTGCTCTGTGCACTCTGATTGGTCTGTGAACGGTAATTGTATTTGGGTCATCTAGTGCCCAGTGCACTCTGCTTGATTTGTGAACGGGAATTTCATTTTGGCTTCCGGGTGCCCAGTCTAACCTGGGTGAGCTACCCACATTCACCAGTGTACCTACTGCACGCCTGTCACTCACTTGTTGCCTTTTCCCAGAGTGCACAGTCCAGTCTTCAAGGAGACCCTCATCCTCCTCTATCTGCCGACCTAGCTACTCATTTTTCCAGCCCACCTATCCTTCACACCAATGCACCCACATCCAAGCTTCTCCTACTTTGTACTGTCCTCTCTCTACCTCCTGCTCAGGGTCTCTGCCTACCCCTCTTTTCAGTCCCACCAATCTTTAACCCCCGCCCCCTTGTCCACGTTGCCCATTCCTATCCTCTGTGCCCCCTCTAAGTGGCATCCTGGCTGCTCTTCATTCCCATGTGTTAACCTTATCTACAGGGTCTGTCACCCATCAGCCACTCCCCTTCATCCCCTCTCCTACTAGCGCTATGGCAGCTTCACCCTGGGATTTTGGAATGCCCAATCCATCTGCAACAAAACGTCTTCATCACTGACCACCTCCGCACCCACCACCCCAAACTCTCAGAAATGAACATCAATGAAACCTGTATCTCGCTTCATGAAACAGCAACCCTCTCCACACCGCCCACTCACTTTGCTACCTTTACTTACTCCCCATAACACTAACATCCCACTTTCCAACATTTGAAGATACCCCCTCCTCCTTCAAAAACAATGCCACCCCTCTTATCATCCTCCTAATGCAATGACCACCTGACACCCCCAGTTTCCTCTTCTCTGATCTAGACCTACTACTCGAATTCCTCCCAGCCAACATGCCTCTTGCAATGATGGACAACCTTAATATTTGAATCATGTCGAAAGCTTGTCAATTACACTTTGACCCCACTCACTCTGATCACTCCCTTGCAAGCCTTCATGACCTCTCACTGATGGGCTTGAGCTCTTATTCTCCAGCGTCCCCACGTTTGGCATCTCTATTGAGATGTCTCAATCTCATTCATCATTTACTCATTCACTTAACCATTTCGTTACCTTGCTCACACTGCCTCACACCGTGCCATGTCCCTTACTACGAGGGAGTTCAAACCTAGCTCCATGGTGCCATCTCCGCACTAAGTCAAGTCCTGCCTCCAAGCCCTCTCTCCTCCACTTGCTCACTCCATTGAACTGCCCATCACCAAGTTCAACGATACACTTGTCACCTCCTTTGACTATCTCTGTCCTGCTCAATTGTTTACCCTCTCCACCTTCGACCATGGATAAGCTCAGTCATCTAACAACTGAGGACATCCATACGTCTGCACCTACATCTTTGGCGTAAAGATATTTCCCTGGCTCTCCATGCTGCATGCAAGGACTTTCTCCTTATTCTGTCACGTTAGTACACTCATCTCATATCCTCTCTCTACACCCACTCTCACAAGGTCTTCTAAACCCACCAGGCTATGCTCTCTCCTCATAAAAACTCTCCTTTCTTGCCCACCCGCCTCCCAGCTGAGGACTTTGCTTCCTGCTTCTCTTGCAAAATCGCTAAGATACCTGCTACATTATGGGTGCATCAATTTTCCCCACAACCGCTCATTCTCTCCATTTAGACTCTTCTTCCCCCAAGAACTCATACCAAGCCTCTAGAGAGCTCACCCCCCTATATACCTATTGAACACTTTGCAACGCAAACAATTAAATACCTGGCATCACCTCCTTGCATCTCTCCTCCTTGTTTTCCCTCTCCACTGGCGTTTTCCTGGTCTGCTTTAAAACAGCCACTGCCACTGCTAGCCTTAAGAAACCCACTGTGAATCCCAAGAACCTATCCTTCTACAGGCCAGTCTTTTTCCTACCCAATCCCTCCAAAATCCTTGAGGACCACTCTCTTTGTGACCCCTTACCATCTGGATTCAGGAGCAAGCACTCTGCCAATACAGCACTTACCCATGTCCCTGATTGTCTTACCACTGCCCATCACTCTCCTTGTCCTCCATCCTTATCCCATTTGATATCTTTGCAGCCTTGGACTCTTTGGTCCATCCTTCCCTCCTCAAAACCCTCTCCTCCCTTGACATTAACCTCAATGCATCTAGGTGAGTATCCCCCTACCTCTTTGACGGCCCATTCTCCATCTCCTGGAACTTAAACACCCCCTCCCATTCTTGTGGTAGTCTGAGAAGGATTGGTCCTTGGGCCGCTTCTCTTTACGCTCTACAGCCCCTCCCTGGGTAGGCTCATCTCCTTCAGCTTTCACCGCCACCTCTTTTCCGATAACACTTAGATCGGCTTCCGCAGTGAGTCCTTCATCACCTCCTTTTGACAAAACATTACTAACTATTACATATCCATCTTACACTGTATTGCGTTACACTGCCTAATGCTGAACTCTTTCAAAACAGAAATCATAATTCCCCCTGCCTTGAATGCCAACCCCTCCTCCCCCCATGCCCCATCTCCCATCTTCTTCCCTTTCAACATTCTTACTCCTTCCCCTAAGGCAAACATCCTTGGGGTTTCTCTTCAACAGAAACCTTATTGACCATCAATTATGTATGGCCACTGCCAGGGCTGTGAAAGCCAATCTCCTTAATCTTAAAAAGCTGTCTCCCTCACCTCGCCCACCGCTGAGTTAAAACACTAAACTCCACTTGTGTGCTCAGTAAAATTGATTATTGCTCAAGTCTACTCCTTAGTCTCTTCCTCGTCTACTTCTATCCCCTCACTAAAGTCCACAACTTTGCTACTCGCAGCCTCTAAAATCTGCCCGTATCCTCTCCCACCTCTTTACACCGCCACGTCAGTTGACTCTCAATGCAAAATTGCTCTCTCTCTTGAGCTTCCTTATTCTTGTCTCTGAATCCATTCATGGTCTAAACCCCAACACCTTCTAGACTCCATCTTCTTGTACTCTCCCCACTGCACTACACATTCCTCCTCAACCTTTAAAGCACATCCGCTTGTGTCCACTCATTCCCTTTACTTACCCCACTCCACCGGAATGCCCTGCCACCAGATATGAAAACTATCCCTAAAATGAGTGCACCCCTGCCTCAGTACCCCTTCCATATGCTCAGATATAAATATGTGAATATGTATAATTCTATATACTATGGCAGTACGTCTCGGGAGGATAGCTCAGGGACAACGTGCTTGCCTTTGGAAGCAAGACGACATGGAGCACCTCAGGTTCAATCCTCAGGTCCATGCTTAGAAACCTCTGGGTATTAAGCTCGTTATAAAAAACCTATCATATCATGTCTGTACGAAATGTGCTAGCTATGTCTGGGTCCATGTCCCAGGTACCTATCCCCCGCAACCGGCTTCTATTTCCCAGATAGCCTCAGTCTATTATAAAGGCACCCTGTTCCAGAACTGCCTCTGTCTATTTTATTGTTTCCTGCATATGCCATTTCTAGTTGCAAAGACACCACAATCTTCAACACATGCAAAATACAATAAAAGCATGTGTGTTCATATTACTTGATTGTTCGTTATTTTGAGGGTGAGTTAAGTTTTCAACAATATCAGTTTAATTAAATTTTGAATTTAGTGTCCAATAATACTTAAAAAAAAAAGAAATGTATTGTGCATTTGGCTAATAATAACCTTTTGCACACACAAAATAATACATAGAAAACCATAACATAATCTGAATACACAATCTACAAATTAATTAGAAACACATTTAGAACAAATCCTTCCAAATGGAGAGCGTTATTGATAACATCCACCTTTCCAACATTGAATATTCTTTGTACTGTTTAAATGAACATGTAAAATAGTTCAATAAAAAGACAGTTTTTTGTTCCTCCTCCTAGGAAAAATGAAGTCCTTATAACATATAGTATACAGCAAACATTAGCAAAACCTCTTTCCAAACAATGTATGCAGCCGCTACGATTATCAGGGGTTTCTGCACTAAAGATGGAATCCCAACATTGGTCAGATTGGATCCCCTCCTCGGTTGCTAGAAATTTCATGTAGCCCTCCTTAAGACATTTCTGTCCCAGGATTGGGCACTGAGTTAATATATGACGGCTAGTTTCAATTGTTTGCTGGCTCAGCCTACAGCATCTTTCTTCCACTTTTATCCCTCCCCACGCCCCCACATATTCGTAAGTTTGAAGAATATTGAATCAGAAATATATTATAAATCTCTGCAAATTTATGGGGCATAACTTCATCAAGTAGGAGGAAGGGTGCTGCTTACAATAGTCAACATATCACTTTTTTGTGTGTAAGGTGTCAAGGTTAACACACATATGCCAATCCTACGTCTTGTTTTTCAGCATAAGCTGTTTGTTAAATAACCCAAGGGCAGGATCCATACTCAAACCAATATCGTTTATAAGTGCAATTACAGACTGTTGAAAATCTTGGATAAACCTATTGGTATCACCCATCAACTGTCTGGCATTCAGGCCTAATAATGTATCACCAGCCGAATCAATCGACATAAACCTGAAAAACAGTTGAGTGCAGTGAAGGGTCCATAATTATCTGAGAGACTGCAGCCCCAGCTCTAAACGGAGTGCTGCTATTGGGACAGCATTTGGAACTCCAAATATTGAGGGTCAAATGTTTCCCTCAATATCCTCCAGCTAAGTAAAATGGGCAGATAACATAGCCTTCAGACCATGTAGTGTCCCTGGAATTATACTCTTACAATAAATAGTTAAGAGAACTTCAATGTTGAATACCCATTTGTTGGAAATTCATTTCCTGATGATATTCCACTTTCTCATGGTACAAGTTGTAATACATTTGCTCCAAAATTGACAAGATGGATGGGATTTAATGGGTAACCAAAATAAACTATCTACAATTTCCAAAGTCTCGTTTGCCAGTTTCCAACAGAAAGAGGACCTGCTTCTGGACCTTTCCGCATGATCAATATCTTAGACTTCACTAAGTTTATTTTCATGTTATATATTGCAGCAAAATCAGACAGAGCATTCAATGACTGTTGAAGTACAATGTGGGTGAAATCGATGCACGGTATCACCTGCATATGCCCACCAGCTACACGGATCATTACCCAGTTTATTGAGGGTTATTACGACATTGATAAAGGACCTCACCCATATTCGAGACATCAATGTTACATAGCAGGGGTGCCAATACGCACCCCTTCTTACAAACCCTGATTTGTCGGGAGGGGGGTAGCTCACCAGCTTGAGTGATCCTGACACTTACTGTCATCTCTGAATAGAATCATTTTAACAGGAACATTAGTCTCGGGTCTAAACCCCATCCTTCCATTTTCTTCCACAGTGTAGGCCTGGATACACAATCAAAAGGCTTTATCGTAGTCCATGAAACATAAATACAATCTACTATCTGGAAGATGAGATATCTCTTCTGCCATATACTGGAGAGCAAATAGGTCATGAACCACACTACAAACACTTCTAAAACCGGTTTGGTATTTCTTCAGTGGTTGTTTCTCACTAACCCACATTTTCAGTTTTCTTAAGAGAAGGGCAGAAAAGATCTTAACGCTTGTGTCAAGCATCGCCAAAAGGCATAGTTGGAGGGATACAGCCTGCCTCCCTTCTTAAAAACCATGACCAGGATGGATTCCCTCCAGCTAGAAGGTATTTTTCCTGTCATTATGATCCGATGAAGTTGGGCTTTCAACAGACCTGCCCATCAATGAGGGTTAGCTTGAATTACTACATTAGAGATCATGTCTGGCCAGAGGCCCAAGATGCCTTTAGTTTTGTAACCACCTCTAAGATATCTTCGATCTCAAAGCCTTCAATTTTTGGCTCTAGACTTGGGGGTGGAGGGTTACATACAAAGGTTCAATGATAGCCTGGTCCAAATATAATTCCTGAATATACGTGTGCCAGACTAATTCAGGCAACACATTGCATTCCTGAGCCAAGGAAGCTGCTTAGTACTGCCTATTACCCGTCCAAAATCTTATATTAACATTCCCCCAAAGAAGGGAGAACATGAGCTTCCAGTGTGAATTATTTAATGAGCTCTTGTGTTGCCCTATCCAGTTTCTGTAGCTGGGGGACAACCAGGCAAGTTTGGACTTCCTTTCTTCGATTGTAAGTAAGGAACACATTTTTATCCATATGTTAGGCAGAATCCTGTGTTGTTGACCTCTCCTTTGATGTGGGTTCTTACATTCTCTGACATCCTGTAGCCCCTGCTTTTGACAGGTAAACAGTCACCAGTATGGATATCATGCTGGCACCAAGGGGTCAAGCCTGGTGCTAGAGAAAACAGAGGGGCAAATTGATTTAACAAAACCTGTTGCTCAGGTGTCAGATTAGAAAAGAGATTAACTCCTTCTACTTTCTCATCTAAAGGTTTGCCTCTGAGGAGGTCAGGTAGAGGTTCACTCTCCTCCTCCTCTTGAGCTGAAGCTAGAAGCAGAGCTCCCAGTTCTGGTCTCGAGACAGAAGCTTTTAGACGGTTGGTGTGAAAGACTTTAGGAGCCTCCTTAGGATTGCCTAAGTCGACCAGATAGTTCACCTCTCCAAGTTTTCCCACAATCATGAAGGGTCCCATCCATTTGCCCTGCAAGGCCCTCTGCCTTGTTGGGACCATAACAAGAACTAGCTGGTCTTGAGCAAACTCAACCATGTTGGCCCTCTGGTCATCCTAATGCTTAACCAGAGCCTGAACTGCTTCCAAGTTATCACTTGCCTCAGCCATCATGTGTGACATTCTCCTGTGGAGTCCTATCACATAGTCAGTGACTCTGACTGGTGCGGGGGAAGGAGCACTCTCCAACCCCTCCTTGATCAGGGCCAATGGACCTCTGACCAGATGGCCATAGAGAAGTTCAAAGGGACTGTAACCCACTCCCTCCTGAGGGACTTCTCTATATGCAAAGAGAAGGCATGGCAGTAGGAGATCCCACCCTTTTTTCGGGGATCCTCTAAAGCTCCTATCATGCTCTTCATGGTTCTGTTAAACCTTTCTACCAATCCATTTGTCTGAGGGTGGTATGCTGTTGAGAACTTGTAGGTAACTCTGCAGTTTTTCCACATGGCCTTCATGTAGTGGGACATAAAATTTGACCCCCTGTCGGATATTACCTCCTTAGGAAACCCAACCCTGGTAAAAATACCAAGGAGGGCATTAGCCAGACCCTGAGCTGTAACAGTCCTCATAGGAATTGCTTCAGGGTACCTAGTAGCATGGTCTACTACAACAAGGATAAACCTGTTGCCTGAAGAGGTTGGAGGATCAAGGGGACCAACAATGTCAATTCATACCCTCTCAAATGGTACTCCCACCACAGGGAGCGGCACCAAAGGTGCCACGTTCCTGGAGCCACTTTTACCAGAAGTTTGTCAAGTGTGGCAACTCTTGCAATACTTATCTACCTCAGCCCCCATTTTAGGCCAATAAAAGTAGAGAGAGAGCCTTTCCTTGGTCTTCCTGAAACTCAAGTGACCAGCCAAAGGTATCTCATGGGCTAGTTGCAAGAAGTGGAGTCTGTTTGCTTGAGGCACTACACGTCTTTTGTAGTCCCCAGGAATTGACTCTGTTGGTTCACTATAGAAGAGGCCATCTTCACAGTGTAACCTATACTTCCCAGGCTCTTGCCCTTCAAGCTGAGAAGCTGCCTGGTAGCGAAGACCTTCCAGAGTTGGATATTCTCTTTGTTCCTTACTGAAGTCTGCCCTGTTGGGGCCACCTTCTGCCAGTAAAGACTGCAGCTCAGGATGGTCCACAGGGCCAAGATCTCCAATGAGTTCCTGGCCTTCTACTAGATCTGAGTCCTCAAGCTCTAGTTCAACCACACAGGGATGTACCTCACTCTCAACCTCAGCTGGAGGAGGAATCACAGGTGTGATTTTTGACAACCTAGGAGATTTCCTGGTTGGCAGTACTGGAGTGCTTCCTGCTGGTTTCTTCTTTGAAGTCTTGGGTTTCCCCTTTGCTTCTGGTTGCTTGGAAATAGCAGTTAGTAATTCCAGTGGAGTAGGATTGATCTCTTTCTCTATCATCTCCTCAGGAGAGCCACTCAAGGTCCTCTCCCTTGCAGGTCTGGTAAGCTCCTGTAATCTCTTACTAGGAGGTCTGTGAGTACTTGACCCTACCCCCAGGTCTTTCAGATCATTGCCCAACAGCACCCTTCCTGGTACTTCACATTGTACACTCACAGGTATCCTGGCAGTCATTTCATTGCACTGGATGAGAGCTGGTAATTGGGGAAGCATCTGCACAGGCCCTCCAGCTAACTTGGTGAGGCGTTTGGGTGCCTTAGCAACATCCTCCACCTTGAAAAAAGATTCGTCCACCACAGTTATGCTGGCCCCAGTGTCTCTAATGGCAGGAGTCTCCTGACCATTGACTAGGACACTGTCTTTATAATACTCTTTAGTATTAGGAGGGATAGAATTATACACATCTAAATTCTGTTGTTCCCACAACCCTAGGGATACTAAAGATACACTAGCTGAGACTTCAATGGGGTCTTCAGCTAGTAGTTGAAAGTTTCCACTGGCCATATGTACTTCCTCCTCTGGAGCAAAGGCTAAGGAGACAGTGTGGGCCCCTGAAGGTTTACCCTTACATCTGGGATCCCCTTTCACATGATCAGTAGAGCCACAAACATAACATCTTCCAAATGTCTTTATGAATGGTGGCTTGTTCTGACCTCCTTCTGGTCTGGGACCAGAAGGTGTACTAGCATGATTAGGTTTCCCTGGTGGCTTACCCTTAGCATTTTGTTTGGGGCCCTCTTTGGAATTAGAATTATTTGAATTCTCTTTGTTGTCTTTCTTAGGCTGCTTTCCCTCATCCTTTTTCTGAGTTACCCCTGAATCCTTGTGAGTAGCCCTGTTGGCAACCCACAAGTCAGCAGCCTTAGCTAGTTTCTTAGAATCCAGTTATTTTGAATCAGTCAAGTGCTGTCTGAGCCCAGGAGAGCAGGGATCATAGATAGACTCCATCATTACAAGATTTCTCATTCCTTCATAAGTGTTAACTCTATAACCCTTAATCCATCCCTCTAAGTTCATCAAACACTCATTCACCCATGTAGCCCAAGGGGTACTATCATGCTTTGTGAGGGTCCTAAACCTCTTCAGGTACTGGGAAGGAGTTTCCCCAAATTTAGCTATCAAAGCTAGCTTCACACATTCATAATCCATCCTATCCACCTCTCCTAACTCCATTACCACATCAGATGCAACGGGGGGGGGAGCCTAGAGAACAACCAGGAGATCAACTGATTCCCTGTGATAGCCTAGAGCCCATGATTGTATTCAAACAAAGCAAGCCAATCTAATACATCCAACTTAGGTTCATACATACCCACAATCTCTTTAGGCATCCAGGGTCTTTTTGGAATGGAGGATCTAGAGGATTCGGGGAGAGAAGCATTTTCCAAAGACCATTTCTTCATCACAAGCTCATGATTGAGCTCCATTTCTTTGAGTCTTAGTTCTTGATGTCTCTGTTCAGTTTGGGCACTAATTCATTTGAATTCTAGTTCAAGTCTCATTTTGTCTAGTGAGATAAATTCAGGACTTAATGTGGGATCTGGTAAGGGTCCAGTAGCCATAGGTTGAGGCCTTTGAGCAGGCAGAGGCCCAGAGGGGGTGACATTATTCGCCTCCTCTTCCTCATCTGTTTCAACAATAACATCGTCAACATTATTTTCCTCAAGGTTTGCTACATTTGCTGGGGTAGTGGGCACTACAGCACCACTGTCCAGACTTTGTTTCTCTAACAGTCTATCAATCATTTATAATGTCTTGCCTTTGACAGGAAGACCTTTCTGTCTACACAGATCCCTTAAATAATCAGCAGTATTATTAAGGAGGGTCTCCTGGCTGTAACTTTCCATATTTTTTACTTTGTTTTTCTAAAAAAATAAACTTGTTGTGATAGTTAGCCTTGCGGTTATTTGAACCAAGGTACTAGCAGAACTCTAAAATGTAAATCCAATACTTTTATCCCACCGCTGTACACCAGTGTTAGGCAGAATCCTGTGCAGTTCCCTTAGGGAGCACTACAGAAGATTAGGACTACAGGAGAGAGCAAAAAATCCCCTTTGGCATCAGTCTGTACCACAAAGATTTAGTTGGTAGCTGTGGCTGAACAGTCAGACTTATCGCAAGAGGGAGATGAGCAGTATTCAAGGTTTACACAATAGGTCTACAGTACTATGGCACAAGGAAACACTGACCAAAGCTTTATATTAAAAAGTAGATATATATTTATTTTTTTCACTTCTAGTAAAACGCATTTATCACAGTCATCAAGCAAGTCAAAATAAGTCACAGAAGAATATACACCCTCCTAGTTAAATTGTGGACCAAGTGAACCAGAGTGAAAACTGAGCAAAACAGCACTGTGAAAACCACACACAAGGGATACTCTAGCAATTTCTCACAAGGGAGGGAAAGCACAACAAATATCTTCTTACACACCCTAGCAACTCTTCCCATAAGCCTGTGAACCAGTTTAAGCAAGACAGTGCATCAGTATAGGAATTACTTAAATGAAAACTGAGCAAAATGGCATTTCACAAGTTTAAAAAGGGGGAGAAAAGGGTAGATACACGAAGTAGGTTCACCAACACCGTTCTAATTGAGAAGCAATCTAAAGAAGGCAGTTCTAAGACATGTAACCAGAGTCAGTAGGCCTGTGCCAGAGTCAGTGGTACAGGACAAGGGCCCAGGAGCAAAAAGGTTCTTGTAGCTGCAGTCATGTCTTTGGTTAACGATTTCGAAAAGGTGGATGCAGAAGGTGAAAGACAATGTTAAGTGAGAGGGGCGGCCAACCCAACAGGTACGTAAAGGATTTAAAACACCTTTAGAGCTACTGTTAAGAAAGGGCGGCCTGGCGGAACAATGTACCTTTAAAATGAAGAAGTGGCTCATGCGGTGGTGGTTGTTCCTAGTAGTTCCTGCAGTTTGGGGGATCCAGCAGAGGAAGGGAGTCTCTCAGCGTGGAGGAAGGTTTGAGTTACTGCACTACCCAGGGATGAAACCAGCTGCGGTGCTGCCCGACGAATAAAAGGTATGCTCCTTTAAATCGTGGTCTGGGTGGACGGGTGCCTGGCTTTCCAGTCTCCAAGTACAGGGTACTGGCGATTCGACCAAGGCAGGTCCGGGAAGGCGATTGGCAAACTGGTTGGCCCCACCAGCTCAAGGGAAGAAGGCTCTTGCAGATGAATATCCTTTCTCGTCGTGTGGAGAAAAGTGGTGAGACGCTGCAGCAGGGCTTCACCGGTGGTTCAGTCGTTGCAGCGGTCTTTGGCTTCTCTCCTCTTCAGCTTCTTAGTTCCAGTGGTGACGTCTTGCTCTTCCAGTCCTCAGGACCCTGCTTTTATGCAAAAAGAGCCCTATTCATACAGCCTAGCTGTCACTCACACAGTGGAGTGGTCATCCTTGGCGGGAGACCCTCCAGCCTATCAGGATAGAGTGCGACATGGGTTGCTGAGGCAACCCCGTCCAGGGGCCCTACTCCTCCTCCCACACAATGGACTCACCCCAGACTCAGTGGCGCCAAAAGGAGGGCTTCTTGGCAGAAGCCTGCCAAAAGGACGAACAAAGGATCCCCGACCTGGGTTAGGAGTTTAGAGAAAGACACGAGAAAGAAGTTATATTAGAGTTCTGGCAAATAAAACCTACCGGAGTAAAGTTAATATTAAAATACACCAGAGGTATGTTCGAGGCTGTCAGAAAATGTGGTAGCCTCGAACAATGGGAAAATCCCATAGGGAAATATTTGCGGTTGAATATTTATGGTAGTAACCACTGCCACCAGCCAGAAACCTTTGAGAGGGGGACTGTATGGTGCCCTCTCGAAAGTGAACATAAGGGGAAAACTATTAACCCTTCCCAGTACTTCCATAGTAAGATGGGTTGTACTGGTTTAGTTCACAAACATTGACTAGTAAACTCAATGGGGACTTTACATGCCCTGGGAGACAGTAGTCAGTCCCGGGGTATGGAGTCTATGTTTGGGGGTCCCTACGACACCCCTGTGTCACTGCACGGAGGGTGCGTGTAACACATTTGAATAAAGATGGTTCCTATGGAGATGAGAGAAACCCCATAGACATTAAACACAAGAATAGCCTAGACCACACATAGCAAAAATGCCTAAGAGTGGGAAGAAGAGTCTCACTCTTAGCAGGAGAAAAGAAACAGACCCTTCAAATCCAGCAAAGCTGCTGGGGGACTCTATAGGTAAGGGAAATTAGCCATAATATGAGAATTCTCCCTAACACCATACAACATTTTTGCAATACTTTCTCTTTCTTAAATGGATGGCTAAATCAAAAACACCCATATTTAATTTAGGATAACAAACATGAGTTTGAAACAAATGTAAGTTTTTAGCAAATTCTGTCATAATTGAGCATATCCCATTTGTGGCCTGTCAAGATTGCTTCCAGCTCATAAACCATCTCACAGGTATATGAAGTGATCTTTTTAAGATTCACTGCAGACCAGGTTATCCGGTTCTCTTGGGCATTTATTTCCAAGCTTACATGAAGGACACTTCTCCCGCCCCCTCTTGGTAGAGACTGGGTCCACCTCAACAGTGCATGATCGCTAAGTGAAGAAAAAAAATGGGAAAAAAGAAAATAATGTATACTTTATCAATGACACACCCAATGTTTGTAGATTTTACTTTTTTATAGGTAGTAGTGAACGTAGCTTTTTTTTTAAATTGTTGCCACTGATTTCGTTTTTTTAAAGCGAGTATTGTATAATTTGTATGTGAGTTAAGTTGAAAGTTTGCTTTGAGTCCCAAGTTATTTTTTGCATGCACAGTATTTTACTTTATTTCGCATGAAGTTTTGTAGGTGTGTGCAGATGATTGAGCAAATTATCTGTTGACGTGTGCTTTGCACAACGTACAACAGAAGGGGTTGCAGCTTTGATTTATTGCTATAGTATTGCTTAACGTTGTAATCAATGATTATACTTCTATTGATAGTGTTGTTTTTGTGATTGGATGATTCAGTGGATTGTTTTGAAAGTATAAATAGGCAAAAGAGAAAGTAATGTAATGTGACCAACCAGATTTTGTGTTAAAAATATGTAGCTGTACGTCTGTTTTATGTTGGTAGGTTATTATTATTATGATTGTATTCATTGCGCGCGAACCTAGCTTCGAGAAGCAACGAAGCGCTTTACAGAGGTATACAACAATGTAGATACACAACGGAGTGCTTTACAGAGGTGTACAAATGCATAGCAAAGTACTTTTCAGAGGTAACAACAGGACAGATACACAGCGGGGGGTGGGATACGGAGGGGCACAGAGGAGGGGTACAGCTGTACCGGGTACTGGGGAGGAGAGGGGTGGTCGGCATCTAGCAAGTCAGGCGGCACGAGGGGTGATGTGATGGTCTAGGTGTTGAGGAGGAGGGACTCCTTGAAGAGAGGTGGGTCTTGAGTTATTTTCTGAATTGTAGCGGCGTGGGGATGAGTATGATGCTGACAGGGAGGAGGTTCCATAGTCTTGGAACATAGTCAGAGAAGGTGTGTTTTCTGGTCCTTTCCCTTTTGCAGCTGCAGATTTCAAGTCTGCATATGTCCTGGCTTCTGGTGGTGCCAGAATGAGTTTGCTGAGTTTTTCTGCAGGCTAGCTGGGTGACTTGAGGGCAACTGCCTTATAGATGATGCCGCAAGACTTGAACGTTATTTGTGCATGCATTGGGAGCCAGTGAAGGTCAATAACTGCAGGGGAGATGTGGTTGTATCTGCGTAGACCCTTGATGAGGTGTGGAGCCACATGTAGGACACTTCTCAGGGGCAAAAGGGAGGCTTTTGAGTAGTGCACTTCCCCCATCCAGGTGGGATAGGACCAGTGCTTGAACAGTGGCTCTAAAGCTGTCCGATGGGAGGAAAAGCGTGACTATCTTCACGAGGGAGAGCTGTGAGAGTTTTCTTAGCTATTTGTGTCTTGAAGGAGAGGTGTGTGTCTATGTGGAACCCAAGGGACCTGGTGCCAGAGGAGAGCTTGGGTGTGAAGCCCTCAGAGTTCATGGTGTATAGCTAGCTCTGTATGTCTGGGGGATCAGTGTTGTTGGTGAGGAGTAGACATGTGGTCTTGGAGGGGTTGAGCTTCAAGTATGCACTGGACATCCAAGGCTGGGTCAGCGAGAGGCAGGTTTTGAGCCTATGGATGTCCTTATTGGTGGATGAGGATGTTTTGTGTGTCTAGGAGGGCTCCTAGTAATAGGTTGTTACTTTTATTAGTTTTGTAAAGGCATATATTTTCACAAGGTGTGTGGTCTTTACAGCACATAGTTGATGATTTTCCTTCATATGAATTGTTACTTAAACGTTGTGTGTGTTTTTTGTGTGATTCAGAATAGAGCTGTATTTGTTAAAATTGCAATGTGTAATAAATAATTCATGATTGGTAATTTTCTTTGAGGTTTGGAAGTGTTTTTTGCTAGCGGACACTGGGGATGCTTTAAAGGTGGCCAAAAATGAAATGTGTATTTCACTCAATGATCCTCTATGCTGCTTATACACTTTGACCAGGTCAAAAAGGCTTGATTCCTAGACTTGTCCAATTATTTTCATGTTTACCTGCTGCTTGTTTTCATTAGGGCCATCTTCCCTTAAGTAAACATTTTACCGGCAAGGTTCCACTCACCCGGGTGAAGTAATCTTCTGGGACTACAACACCCTATGTTCTTTCTGCCATCTCTTGCCCAGTCCCTCCCACACTGATGTGAAGCCTGTTAGGGTGAAGGGGACTGGGATGCTGCCATATTCGAGGCTTGCAATGCAGTCACAAGGATAAAAGTCTTCATCACATTGATATGCAGGCACCGACTGGCTTATAGGGCAATAGCCCCATGGTTGAACCAAAAAGGCAAAATGCTTGTGTGGGCCAGATTTTTGGGTCAAAGTGTGGCACTTTTTTGGCCAATGTGGGCCAGTTTGATGAGTTACTACACTATGCGGCTAATAGTTTTGACCAGTATTGCTGAATACATGTTGTTTAAAATGTACAATTTGCATCAGATTGTATCAACCCCCCCTCCTCCCTCCTTGGGTACTATTCAAACTGCGCCACAGAAGGAATGAATTCCCATTTGCAACTGTGGCCACTTTTCGTTGGTGCCCGAGACAATTGCATGCCTTGTCCAACCCTGGTGGTATGTGACCCTCTCTTTGGTTTGCCTACTTGGCTCTTTACTCTTATTGATTACTGCTACCCCTTTTCTCGATCTCACCCCCAATGAACGATACACGAACTGTGAAGGCAAGGTTATCCTGCTGCAACTCTCCTTAAGGTTCCATTGATGGCAATCTGGAGATTTCTGCCAGAATGTTCGGCAAAATGTTTTAACTGACATTCTTAATCCCCACATCTCGCACAAGGTAGTGGACCCTCCCCTTAACCTTTACCATACCATCTTGAGGTAAATTGTTTTAACCTGGAGTCTCCCATCTTCAGGCCAAATTGCATGTTACAAGACCACAACGTTATCCCTTTCTTGTTTCTTAATCAATGCAGGGTCAGCTGTTTCCCATACCACTACGATAATTGATTTTATTGTTTAAAGTGAATTGGACATTTACGGGCCGATTCATGGAATAAATGTGCGCCGAAAAGGGGAGCGCAAGTGTGAAAATCGCAGCGCACGCGTGCCAAAGCTGCGCACATCGATTCATGGAATTCAGTGCATGTGTAAATCCTGGGATGTGCGCTAAATTCGTGGGTGGCGCACGCGGGCGCACACATCACTAAACGGCGTGCGCTACGCGCACAGGGAAAGCGCACATAGCGCAGCGCACACAAGAAAAGTGGTTGGAACACGGGGCATAACACGCGGAATGGGGAACAACGCATGAAAATGTGGGAGTTACGGTGGAAGTACAGGAGGTAAATGCTTGCAACGCCCACACGCGCGCTAAAAACACATATTCATGGAATTGAACAGGGGAAAGGCGTGCGCCAAAAAAGACGTGCTAATCCGGAAACACATACGCCAGCAGGAAGCAGGCGTAAGCAGGCCTGCGCAGCATAAAAGTGCGCGCAAACAACAAACAAGCTCAGACGCTACGATGAATATACCGTTCCTCGCAGCAGTGGTCGTGGGACACCGCAGGAGGAGGAGGATAGCCAGGCCCCGCATTTCTTTTACCCAGGACCAGCCTTTTTGGGATACCTGATGACCAGGTGTATGGGAGGTACAGGTTTCCACCACACATAATCCTAGACCTGGTGAGGGAGTGGGAGGATGACCTCACATCACACACCCTGTGCTCGCAAGCACTGAGCCCCTTGGAAAAGGTGCTCAATGGACTGCACTTCTAGGCTACTTGTTCATTTCAGCGGACAAGTGCCATAGTGGGGGGTGTGTCACAGGCCACACAGTCACGCTGCCTACACCAGGTGTTGGCCATTATGACTGCCCGCCCCTCAGTCCGCAGGCACATATACATGCCCAGAACACCTGCAGAAAGGCAGGCCGTGATCCAGGACTTTTACGGGGTGGCACACTTCCCCAAAGTGCTAGGAGCCATTGATTGCACCCATGTGGCTCTAGGTCCTCCCTGGGCCACTGAGCACATATATCGAAACCGCAAGCACTGGCATTCAATCAACGTGCAGGTAGTATGTGATGCCAAGGGAATCATCCCTTCAGTATATGCCAACTATCCAGGGTCAAGCCATGATAGTTTCATATTCAGAATGTCACCCCTAAACTGGGACCTGGAAGCTGGGAGGCATGGCGACACATGGCTGATTGGTGAGCATAAATGCCTCTGCACGTGCATGCATGTCAGACACTGAGTAATGTGAAAACTCCACTAATGATAGCCATTATCACCTCCCCAGTGGACAGTGCCTACCGTCTGAGCACCTACATGATGATGCCAATTCGGAACCCCACCACACCACCCGATGTAAGATACAACACAGCCCATATTGCAACCCGGGGCATAGTGGAGCGCACATTCAGAGTGCTCAAGTCACGCTTTTGCTCCCTTGACCACTCTGGTGGGCAGCTGCTATATGCGCCCCCAGTAGTGTGCAGGATCATAGTGGCAGCATGCGTCCTGCACAACGTTGCAACACGGCGGGGCGTGCCGGTGGACATGGTGGTGCCCCCAAATCCCCAACCACATGCACGCCCGCTGCGCATGGGAGGTGAAAGGGCACGTGGTGAGGCACCCTGTACCCAGCTTGTGGCAAATTACTTCACCTAAAATCCCACCCCTGCGCAGTGCACACAGCCCTGGCACATACCAGCTGACAATCAATGATGATGACAAAAGGGACAGTCAACTGTCACAACCATACCAGCCTGAGATTGTTCACCTGGAAGTGTTACATTGTGTGCATCCCTAGCTACTTAAAGACACCCAATGCTGTGTCACAAAAAGACACACATTCATGCAGCATGAAAGACTACCCCCTTGCAAAATACCACATCAAAATAGTGCCATGTCACCCAACCCCTCCCCATCTCAGCTACCCAACACACCATGGCATGGCATGCAATGTGAAAGCAAACAAATGAATGCACAACACATGACACAAGTGTCACAAAGTGCACTGTCCCTAATGGAAACAGGCCACATACAATATGCTCTCAGTAATCAATAAGAAAGAGCACAAATGAACAAATACTTACCAGCAACACAAAACATCAGTACAGGATGAAACAGTGGCAATATATGACAGTAAAAAATTAAAGTAGTGCAAGTGTCGGGAGCCATCCTCAGAGATTCAGAAGCTTGGGGAATTCTTGAAGAGAAGATTAAGCTCTTCTTCGCCACTAATAGGAAAGGGGACACAGGTGAGGGTATTAGATGGGACGCCTTCAAGGCTACACTCAGGGGAGAAATAATTGCATTGTCAGCTTTTCGAGCGAAGCAACTCAAAACATTGGAAGCTCAGTTGGAAGCGGAGGTGGAGGCGGCTAGACAGGCGGCAGGGGGCACCCCCTCGAGGAGAGCGATGCGGGAATATAGGAAGGCGTTGGGTCAATTAGAATTATTGTGGACTAAAAAGGCAGAGGGGGCGCTCCTAGCGGTGAGGCAAAGATATTATGCAAAGGCCAATAAGGCAGACGCCCTTCTGGCACGTCTCTTGAGGGGTAAAAAGACGAGAAACGTTATTCCGGCACTGCAACTAGGCCCGGGAGAGCGCGTAACTAGGCAAGAAGACCTGCAGGAGGCCCTGGCACAGTTTTATGACTCCCTATATGCCTCACAGTACCACCAGATTGATAAACAGGAATTATTCCTTCAGAGGGTTCGGCTACGGGAAATAAGTAGAGACGCGAGGGAAGCCCTCAACCGAGAAATCTCGGAGAGGAGGTTAGAGGGGTTATTAGGGCTCTCCCATCACACAAGGCTCCCGGTCCAGATGGCTATACCGCCGCTTTCTATACATTTTTTATTGCTCAGTTAGCCCCGGACTTAGCATCACTATATAATTCATTTCGGCAGATCGGTCGAATTGCTCCGTCCATGGAGGAAGCCAAGGTTACCCTTATCCTTAAACCGCATAAAAACCCAGAGGAGAGAGCTTCGTACCGTCCTATAGCCTTAATTAATATCGATGCAAAGATTTACACCAAGATCTTGGCGAATAGACTTGACTCCATCCTCCCGCACCTGATCCACCCAGACCAGGCAGGGTTTATCAGAGGCAGGCAAACTGCAGACAATATCAGGAGAGTGGCCCACATAGTCGAAAAAGTACAGAAGACAAGCATCCCTGCAGTCCTAGTAACACTGGACGCGGAGAAAGCTTTTGACCGCCTGGAATGGGCTTTCCTGTTTCGGGTAATGGAAAAGATGGGCTTCGGAGGGGAGTTCCTGACGATGGTCCGGGCTAATTATCTGGCTCCATCCATTCGGATAATGGTGAATGGCACGGCCTCAAGACAGGTACGCTTACAGAAGGGAACTAAACAAGGCTGTCCGCTCTCCCCAATCTTATACGCGATCTACTTGGAACCGCTGCTGCAAGCAATAAGGGAAGCAGCGGAAATCCAGGGCATCCCCTTTGGAGGCGAGCAGCAGAAAGTCGCAGCATTTGCTGACGATATGCTGCTTATGCTGACAGCGCCAAGAGATTCACTTCGAGATAGTATTGCCCTATTGGAAGCTTTTGGTGAAGCGTCGGGCTTAAAGATCAACGCCAACAAATCAGAGGTGTTAAATTTAACATTGGGGGCGATGGAATGGGACAGGCTGAGGAGGAGCACCCCTTTTCAGTGGAGCCAGGGGGGGATTCGTTACTTGGGGGTGAAAATCACGGCGTCCTTGCTGGCTGGTATGGGGCTAATCTCCCTCCCCTCCTTAAGGCAATTCAGAGAGACTTCCAAACGTGGCGAGGCCTTAGGGTGTCATGGATGAGGAGGATAGCCGCGGTAAAGATGGTCACACTCCCGAGGCTTTTGTATTTATTCCAGGCGATCCCGCAGCCGATCCCGGCGAGCTTCTTTAAAGAATTGGGGGCACTAACTAAGGGTTTCATATGAGAGGGGAAAAGGCCTAGGGTGGGAATTAGGCTTCTGATGGCGGCTAGGCGGGAGGGCGGTTTGGCCTTGCCGAATTTCAAGCGCTATTACGAAGCAACCCAAATCCGCATCATCAGGGAGTGGCTGAGAGGAGAGGAGGCCATGCACGACACGATATGGGTGAGAATGGACAGGGCGGTGGTGCATCGTAACTTAGCGGAAGTGCTGTGGCTCCCCAAGTCGGATAGACCCAGGCATCTATATGAGAGTGCCATTACCAAACTTATGGCCGACACTTGGGACATATTAGCGGGACCTGAGGGGATCACCACTTTTCCTTCTCCTTTCACGCCCATCTTCGAGAATAAAGATTTCACCCCAGGTTTAGAAAGGGGAGCGTTTGTCAAGTGGCGTGAAGGTGGCTGTAAAAAGCTGGCAGATATGTTTTGAGGAGGGGAATTGCTGTCCTTCTATGACTGCAAGAGGGAATTTGCGGTACAGGAGGAAGAAAGGTTGCGATATGCGCAGATACGGCATTGGCTTTTACACCCATGGGTTAAATTGGCAACCACACAAGAGCCCACCCATTTTGAGAAATTTCTTCTCACTAACGATGGGGCGAAAGGCCTCATTTCCAACATCTACAAAATCTTGGATAAAGACAATCTAGGCACAAGCTGGACCTATAAGAAAGACTGGGAACGAATCATAGGGCGAGAGATTGCTGGGGAGGAATGGGAGAAATTATGGAGGAGGATTCCCAAACTGGCTAAAGCATCCCAATTACAGGAAATCTAGTATAAAATACTTTTCGGGTGGCATTACACCCGGTCCGACTTCACAGGATGTTCCCCAAAAAATCGGAGAAATGCTGGAGGGGCTGTGGGATGGCGGGTACAGCGGAGCACATTTAGTGGACATGCCCCTTGATTGAGCCTTTCTGGGAAGAGATATGAAAGGCACAGGAGCAGGCCTTCGGGGAGGTAGATGAAAGAACACCAGCGCATATTCTGTTAGGCATCCAAAAGGCACTGGGGAAGGGGGAACCGAGAGGTAGGGAAAAGGCCAAAGCTATACTGGTCTTGGCGGCTATGTTGTTGATAGCTCAGAGATGGAGGGGCCCGGAGGTGCCTAAGCATCAGGACTGGTATCGGAAGATTTGGGAAATAGCGGCTCTGGAATGGGCTACGTTCGCCATGGACAAAAAAGTGCAGAACTTTGCAGCAGAATGGGGAGAGATTATGGACTTTCTTAGGGACGATTTTAGGGTAATGTGGTGCCCGCAGCGCTTGAGACTATTGGACCTACACTGAGCGTGGGGTGTCTGCCTGAGAGGGCGGGGATCTGGGAGGCATTGCTCGTTGCCGGGGGGCGGGGTTACGGGTAAGGAGGGGGGGTTGGAGGGAATGTTTCTTTTGTTATTTGCTGTTCATCTTCTAAAATTCAATAAAAAGAGTTTAAAAAAAAAGTAGTGCAAGTATCACAACCTGACTAAGGCAGCACATCGACCCCTTCCAACTGCAGAGTGTTGCTGTCAGGCAAATATGTCAGAGTACTGCATACAACATGAACTGCATCTGCAAAGGAGATGGGCTTGTTAAGACATGAAGAAGCTACATGTATATAAGGATAAAGACATGGATGCACAAGCAAATATCAATCCACCAAGCAGTGGAGAATCGAACAAAAATCCCCACTAGGGATGTGCACACAGTTTTGACTACAGACTGGCCACACAACTCATGGGAGCCCAATGTCACTGTGTAAGTTACTGTCACTTGGCCATACCCTTTGCAAGCCCATGGAAAGGGGAAGCAGGAGGGGTGTGTGTGTCAGGAACCCAAGAATCTAACCCAAAGACAGGACAAGCCTGCATGTTCCCAGCTGGAATACACAGTGGATGCCTACGGGAGCCACACAAAGCAACACACTGTAAAAAGAAAAAAATAATCAAAAATGGCCATGTGTGGACCAGGGGGATGAGGGAGGCCACCCAGGAGGGACGAGGTACAGGGTGCACCCCAACACTCACATGAGTGGATGTTGAGCGAAAAAAATAAACCCTCCATGGGCTCATGGCCTCGATGGCTACGCTACAGTGGGAGAACTGTCGTCGCTGTCATCACCCTCTGCTGCTACATCAGGAGCTGGCCGTGATATGGGAGGCAGACCACGCAAAGCCCTGGTATGGTCCTCCATGGCAGCAAGCATGCAGGTCTGGAAGGTTTGCTTCTGGAGGATAATGGTACGGAGATCCCCATTCAGCACCTCACGGGTAGCACGCATTTCTGCCTGCATGGCCTCGCGTGATGCCGGGATCTCCTGACGGGTTGCCTGGAGCTCAGCTGACAGTGTACGTGTCAGCTGCTCCAGCTGATGTTCTGCTCTTGTACTCTGGGACACCTCAAGTTCACCCAGAGTATCTCTGAGGGACCTGTGTTCTAAGCTGAGGGATTCCCTGTGGGCCTGTGACTCTACAGATATGGCTGTGCGCAGAGTCTCCAGTCCAGCCTGTCGGTCCCTGTCGGACGCCAACATGTCCTCCCTATGTGAGTGGCAAATGGAGTCTGCTGCCTGCTGCTGGAGCTCCATCTGCCTTTCAGGGGGGAGAATGGAAGTGGCCACCCTATACATTGACTGAGCCATCATTTCACACAATGCCCCCTGTTGTGCTGCTATACTGTACATGGAGTTCTCCCACACAGTATTGCACAGTGGCGCACGGCCACCGCGTTGGCGGGCACCACACCTGTTTGGGGCAAGGCAATATGCACCTTGCTGTGCTGGCACTGCCTGAGGCTGCAGGACTGCATTCCTCCTTTGATCTGCTGGCCCAGGAACAGGAGCAAATATTGTGGAGTGTGACCCTGCATCCGTAACCGCCACAGGCGGACTTTCTAACACTGAAATCCCCATAGAGGGGTCTACCCCCAATGCAGGTGGGTTGGACAGAACAGCATCCCTGCCAGAAATACTCACCTGCGACGGCACATATGTCTCAATGTCCGATTAAGCACCTGATTCATAGAGGTCTCCGGAGGTCTACCCAGAGACACCCGTGGACAGCATGGTCTGTAGGAGAAATGGGTTTTCACCCACCACCACCCCACGTCCTCCACTGGTGCCCGGTTGTGGCTGTGATTCCTCCTGGGTCAGCACCATCTCCCCCTCCTCAACAGCATCAAGTGCCTCATCACCTGCAAAAACATGAAACATAACAAATGGAAACAGGCATGAGCACCATAGCACACACACATAGGCCTGACGAGGCAGAGATCCAGTAGATAAATGGCACATGTCCCACATGACAATGACCCTGGCATGCATGCACTGTCAATGAGTTGCAAGGGGAGGCAAAAAGCAGACACTGAGGACTCCAAGATGGAAAAGCAACACATGTGCTGCATGCTGGATAGCACTGGCATCACACATTAGCCTGTGAGTGGCATGTCCAATACACATACATGACACATGCCAGCACACAGATGGCACGTAGCATAGCCATGGTACATTTGACAAGTACAGCCATATGGTAGGAAATAAGTACTGTCACCCATCCATGTGAGATGGACATCATGAGATAAAACATGCAAAATAGTGTGACAAAACACGCATGTGCCACACGCTGCAACAAATCCAGTGTTCACTGATGCAGTGATGGCAGGCACATGGATACATCAATGGTTGGTCACTTCAACATGACAGAAGACAACAGTCATGTTGAATATTCAAACAGGGCCCAAAAATGATTGTGTGCAGGCCATGGGTAGGTGCACATTACTCAATCAGCCTGAATGGTGAAATCATTCCCATAACAAGGTAATAAATGTGGGGTGTAATGTATGACTGAAATATGTTACATGTGTGGCAGTACGGCAAAAAAATGTGTGGTAAAATGGCAAGGATTAAAACAATCAGGCTGAATGAACAGGAAAATATTTTGAACAATGTTGTTGCAAGATTACAGTTGAAGGGCAACTGCAGTAATCAGGTGCAAATTGGCAACTGTGGTCAGAAGGGATACTGTCATACCCAAACCCAAGGACGGGGAATGGTTTGAAGGGACCATATGGGTAATTCATACCAGTCATGACTTCACAGCCTCCCTTGGCACTCAATCAG
Organism: Ambystoma mexicanum; assembly: GCF_040938575.1. Taxonomy (NCBI): domain Eukaryota; kingdom Metazoa; phylum Chordata; class Amphibia; order Caudata; family Ambystomatidae; genus Ambystoma; species Ambystoma mexicanum. The sequence continues at coordinate 676,304,588 of NC_090932.1, read as the reverse complement.
AACACATCACCAAAGTAACATACACATGGATTGCACACACATGCATGGGCACTCACCAGACAATGCTTCAAGATCTTGTAGGTCTCCCATGCCTCGGATCTGATCCTCTGTGATGAAGCCTCCAGCGACAGAGTCATGTTCAGTGAGTTGGTCGTCCTCTGGTGAAGACCCACCGCCAGTCACCAGAGTAGAGGCATGATTGGAAGCCAGCTTGTTCTTTGCTCTGCATTTCAGGTCATTCCACCGCTTAGAGCAATCATCAGCTGTGCGCTTCACAAATCCAAGGGAACTAATGCAGTCCGCGATGGTCTGCCAGTGGACCCTACAGTGAGCAGGCGTAGTCTTGCACCCTGCAGTCACCACCATTTTGCGGCTATGTGCCAACACATAGGCAACAAGTGCATCTAGTTCGGCGTCATTGAAACTAGGCTTCCTTGACGTGCCGTAGTGTGTAGCCGTGTCTGGGGTCCCAGCCTGTACTGCAAGAGCACCCTTCTTCTTCTTGGAAGGTGGTGCGGACCCTGAGTGGCTTACACCACTCTGGTTGGTAGGGGCAGAAGCGCAGGTGGACTGGGCACTGGAAGTTTCCAAAGGCACGATGACCAAAGGTCTCACTGCAGGCATTGGCTGCAGGGTGATGTTGGCAGGGCCAACCTCAGTGTGATGGACTTGGACCGACACTGTCCCGGCTGGGAGACACAGAGCTGGGGTGGATTGAGCTGCAGCTGCCCCTGCAGCCTCCTCACCCTGGCTACTTGGGGCGGCAGATGACATTGCTGCCCCAGATCCACGTGGCCTGGTGACAGCAACTTTCACCGCCACACGTGGCTTAGACTTGGTGACACGGAAGTCAGCCTGGGAGTCATCCTGTGCCGGTTCTGTTGACAATATGGGCCGGTTTAACAAGGGTTGAGCTGGGATGGTGTCAGCTACATTTCCGCGAACCATTGGGGGGGCATAGGTGTCCCTGATTGGTCCTCCACACACTGGCCTCTTGCGCCACCCTGCACATCCTGGCCACGTCCCCTAACGCGCCCACCTATTTGACCTCGGCCACCTTTGCCTCCCTTACTGCTTGGTCACCTCCCAACCATGGCACTGATGTTGTTGTGCGTATGGGAGTTGCAGTAAACAATTGTCCTGGGCACTTGGGTGAAAGGGGTAGGGTACTAGATGGAATTCGTACCCTAGTGCTCTAGAAAGGCTGTCTGTGACCCCTGGGGGAAGATTACGGGTCACGCAATGCACAGGCACCGCGAAAACAATATTTAACATGCACGCAACCCCTGGTAGACCACGTGTGTGGAAAAATGACCCCGCAGTATGCTCTGGCACCCAGAAACACAAAAATAAACATACGCTTGATGCACGCAGCCTACAATGACCTCTGAAGGGGTAGCAACACACGGGGGCACCCACAGTTGGAATATACCATCGCTCCACAGCCAAGCCCCAGGACCCTGTTGCCCACCCACACCTGTCTCGGGGGTCGCCATGTCGGGGCAAACACCATCCGAGACCACTGGCGACCCCCAGCCAGAGAAGCAGAGAGCTACCAGCTTCACCGATAATGAAGTTGGTATCCTGGTGGAGCAAGTTCTGGGGCATTATGATGCCCTCTTCACACCATCGCGCGCCAACAAGGAAGGATGGGAGAGGATCTGGGAGGACGTAGTGGTTTCCATCAATGAGGAGGGGTTGGCAAGCCGCGACATCAAGCACATCCGGAAGCGCTGGGAGGACTTCAGGTCCAGGACGCTCAACAAGGGCCGGCACCTCTTGAAGGCAGAGGATGCAGAGGGGTGCTGGGTCAGCCTGAGCAACATCCAGATGAGGGTCCTGGCCACGTCCAGATCCTTGAGAGGCAGACCCTTCTGGAGTTGAGCGGTAAGTGGCCATGCATTGCTGTGTGAAACAGGGCATGTTGCAGTGTGCTGGTAGTCAGCTACTTGCATGTATGTGTGACATAGGCCATGTATGGATGTGTGTGTGCAGGGACATCATGGTAATGCATGTGAGACCAGTCATGCGTGAACCACATGGATGGTGCATGTGTTCCAATGCGACATGGGGAGCAGCATGCGTAATGCACACATATATGCATGCCTGTCTCTGTTCTTGGACATGGATGGGGTGTGAGAGATGGGTGCTGCTCTCATGTACATCTATGGTGTACATGTCTGTGTGTCTGAGTAGCGTGTGTGTGACTTTGAAATGCCATGGATGCATGACACATGTGCGTGACGATGTGTTGATTCACTTATGCAGTCTAGTCATCCTTGTATCCACTGTGTCTGTGGTGTACGAGCCCTGATGCATGGCCCTCCGGTGATGTGTGTGCATGGGATCAGTATGAGACATGATGCATGTGAGTTTGAAGCCAACATTTATGTCAATAGAGGCCCTTGTACATGGATGCTGATGTTGATTGCAAGCGCCGTGCCTGTTTCTGCATGTGTGTTGTCTGCATTGACCCATGGGTTGTGGAGGGACAGGATGGAAGTGACGTTTGACAGTGCCACTAATGTGTTATTGCTTCCTGTCTAGGGGACTATTGTAGAGTACCCTGATGCTTGTGTTCTATGTCCCCCTCTATGCAGCGTCGAGTGAAGAAGAGGGCGGAGACAGCCCTGTGGAGCAAAGCGGCGGGGATGCCTCCACCGGGCGGCAACACAAGGCCCAGCCACCCTCCCAGGAATTGCCATCATCTGGGAGCGAGGGGACTGGTGCTGAGTCTGCCTCTACGGCTGTAGCAGAAGGGCCGGGTGAGCCCCCACAGGGGCTTGCGATGGCGGAGGACGGTGCAGAGACATCCATGGTTGTTGGTCTCCACAAAGGAGGAGGAGACCGCTACTGAGCCGCACATGGGGCCTGGTGGGGGGTAGTACCACTGGTGCAAGTGGTGCAGCCCAGGGCCAGGGGCAGGAGGCAGCACAGGTCGCCGTGCAGGGGCCTGTACATGTCACTGTCCCTGACCCTGTGACTGCACCACCATGCACCAGCAGGGATGCTCTGTCCCAGGCCCGTCCGCAGGTAGGGGGGAGGCCCATATCATCTGGCACTCCACTACCTGCGGACGAGGAGACACATGACCGTATGGGGTCCGTCCTGATTGGTGTCGCATAGCGCACGCGTGTCATTCGTGATGACGTGTGTGCTTCCTGGGGGGGACCACGCACACCATCACGAAGAGCTGCGTGGCAACATGGCACAGTTGGGAGGGGCCCTGGTCGGAGGGTTCCTACATGTGTCGAGCACTCTGGCGGCCCTCTCCTCCTCTGTGGAGACTATGCGCCAGTCGTTCTCCCTGCCGTCTTCCGGCCCAGATTCCACCAGGGCCCCCTGTGGACCTGGCCAGACCAACACAGCCAGCTTGGTGGAGATCACATCACTGCCACAGTCGGGAGTCGGAGGTCCAGCAGGAATGGACACCCCACCAACTGGAGACCAGCAGATGGAGGATGTGCCGGCATCATCGGGCAGGGCACATGGACAGCAGCAGCAGGCTCAAGGTGGGAGTGATGATGGCTCGGGGCCATCTACATCAGAGGGGCAGGCATCGACCGGAGGGCACGAGGACCCTGGAATGGGAATGTCTTCCATGTGGTAGCGGTTGGGCCAGCAGATAGATGCGGAGCGGCGGCAGGTGGAAGAGGCACGGCTCACCATGGTCAGGGCAGAGTTCTCCATGCGCAGGGCGTTGAGGCGGGCTGAGTGCCTTCGAGGCAACTCGCAGGGAGTTGGAACAGGCCATGACTGCATCCCTGCGAGACCTCGGGGCCAGGGCAGAGGCCCGCTTCCGGGACATCGACATGGAGTTCGATGATGCCCCTGCCCAGGACATCACAGAGTGAGCCGTAGGACTTGCCTGCCGCCATTGTATATAGTTAGTTAGTGTTAGGTTTCCTTTCTGTTTTTATTTCTGTTGGGGCGCTTGGACAATGCCCCACATCTTTGTATATAGTTCTTCATTAGGTAGTGTTTTTTGTAGGTTTCATTTGAATGGTTGGGCTCATGGACCCTGGATTTGTACTTTGTAAATAGTTCTTCACTGGATTTGCCTTTTTATTTTTGATTTTTCCATGGAGCAATGGTTTTATCTTCTTTTTTCACTTTGCATTTGTTTTGCCGGGCTGACACTTTGTACACGCGCTTTTGGTTTGATTTGGATTCTGCTTGCCTACATTTTTATTTTTAATTTTGGACATGCAGCTTTTTATTCATTATTTGCATTCTTGTGTGTTTCATTGAATTCCCTTGCTTTTGTGTTTAATACATTTTTATTTCCTACTTCAATGTGTGGTATTCTCTCTTTGGTTTCATGCATGTCACAATGTGTGTTTTCTCAATCACATGCACCCATTGTGTGGGTGTGAGGGAAATATGTTGATGTGCATACTTGGCATTTGGGATGTATCATGTGATGGGGATTTCATTGTGGGGTGGATGTAATACCTGGTTGTGTGTTTGGACTGGGGTGGCGTGGGGTGTGATTTGGGTGGCCATAAGGCCCATGGTTGTGGATCGTCATGAGGTGTTGGGGGGGACATGAGTCGGGGTCTGCTGGCAGGTGCCTGTCACTGCTGGGTGGGTGGGTGAGTGGGTGGGGGGACATGAGTCGGGGCCTGCTGGCAGGTGCCTGTCACTGCTTGAGTTGGTGGGGGGACATGATTCGGGCCCGGCTGGCAGGGGCCTGTCACTGCTGGGTGGGTGAGTGGGTGGGGGACATGAGTTGGGACCTGCTGGCAGGTGCCTGTCACTGCAGGGTGGGTGAGTGGGTGGGGGGACATGAGTCGGGCCCTGCTGGCAGGTGCCTGTCACTGCTGGGTGGGTGGGTGGGTGGGTGGGGGGACATGAGTCGGGTCCTGCTGGCAGGTGCCTGTTACTGCTGGGTGGGTGGGTGGGTGAGTGGGTGGGGGGACATGAATCGGGGCCTGCTGGCAGGTGCCTGTCACTGCTGGGTGGGTGGGTCGATGGGTGGGGGGACATGAGTCGGGCCCTGCTGGCAGGTGCCTGTCACTGCTGGGTGGGTGGGTGAGTGGGTGGGGAGACATGAGTCAGGCCCTGCTGGCAGGTGCCTGTCACTGCTGGGTGGGTGGGTGGGTAGGTGGGTGGGGGGACATGAGTCGGGCCCTGCTGGCAGGTGCCTGTCACTGCTGGGTGGGTGGGTGAGTGGGTGGGGGACATGAGTCGGGCCCTGCTGGCAGGTGCCTGTCACTGCTTGGTGGGTTGGGGTGCAGGGGGACATGTGTCGGTGCTCACTTGTGCATGGTGACATGTGGGGTAGCTGAGGGGCATGGCCAGGGTGGATGGGCTGCCTGCAGGGCGTGGCCAGGGGTGCAGGGTAGTCCCCTGTGTTTTGGGCTACCTGAAGGGCCTCGGGAGGGGGGAGAGGGCACACCTGGGAGGACACACACTGCCAATTCGCATTGGGGCACACCAGGAATACACGTACCCCTCCCGTGGCAGTGAAAACATGTGTAAAACTTCCCATGCACCCCTCGGAATACACGTACCCCGCTAGCCCAAGCCCTATCGCGTGTGTTACTTCACGCGCACCCCTGAAATACACGTACCCCGCTAGCACAAGGCCTATCGCATGTGATTCTCCCTGTGCACCCCTCGGAATACACGTACCCCGCTCCCCAAGGCCTATCGCGTGTGATTCTCCCCATGCACCCCTCGGAATACACGTACCCCGCTAGCCCAAGCCCTATCGCGTGTGTTACTTCATGCGCACCCCCGAAATACACATACCCCGCTACCACAAGGCCTATCACGTGTGATTCTCCCCATGCACCCATCGGAATACACGTACCCTGCTCCCCAAGGCCTATCGCGTGTGATTCTCCCCACGCACCCCTCGGAATACACGTACCCCGCTAGGCCAAGCCCTATCGCGTGTGTTACTTCACACGCACCCCCGAAATACACGTACCCCGCTAGCACAAGGCCTATCATGTGTGATTCTCTCCGGGCACCCATCAGAATACACATACCCTGCTCCCCAAGGCCTATCGCGTGCGATTCTCCCCGCGCACCCCTTGGAATACACGTACCCCGCTAGCCCAAGCCCTATCGCATGTGTTACTTCACGCGCACCCCCGAAATACACGTACCCCGCTAGCACACGGCCTATCATGTGTGATTCTCCCCGTGCATCCCTCAGAATACATGTACCCGCTCCCCAAGGTCTATCGCGTGTGATTCTCCCCGCGCACCCCTCGGAATACACGTACCCCACTAGCCCAAGCCCTATTGCGTGTGTTACTTCATGCGCACCCCCGAAATACACATACCCCGCTAGCACAAGTCCTATCGCATGTGATTCTCCCCGGGCACCCCTCGGAATACACGTACCCCGCTAGCCCAAGCCCTATCGCGTGTGTTACTTCACGCGCACCCCTGAAATACACGTACCCCGCTAGCACAAGGCCTATCGTGTGTGATTCTCCCCACGCACCCCTCGGAATACACGTACCCCGCCCCCCAAGGCCTATCATGTGTGATTCTCCCCGCGCACCCCTCGGAATACACATACCCCACTAGCCCAAGCCCTATCACGTGTGTTACATCACGCGCACCCCGAAATACACGTACCCCGCTAGCACAAGGCCTATCGCGTGTGATTCTCCCTGCGCACCCCTCGGAATACACGTACCCCACTCCCCAAGGTCTATCGCGTGTGCTTCTCCCCGCGCACCCCTCAGAATACACGTACCCCGCTAGCCCAAGCCTTATCGCGTGTGTTACTTCATGTGCACCCCTAAAATACTCGTACCCCGCTAGCACAAGGCCTATCGCGTGTGATTCTCCCCGCGCACCCCTCGGAATACACGTACCCCGTTCCCCAAGGCCTATCGCGTGTGATTCTCCCCGCGCACCCCTCGGAATACACATACCCCACTAGCCCAAGCCCTATCGTGTGTGTTACTTCACGTGCACCCCCGAAATACACATACCCCGCTAGCACAAGGCCTATCGCGTGTGATTCTCCCAGCGCACCCCTCGGAATACACGTACCCCGCTAGCACAAGGCCTATCGCATGTGATACTTCACGCGCACCCCCGTAATACACATACCCCGCTAGCACAAGGCCTATCACGTGTGATTCTCCCCGCGCACTCCTCGGAATACACGTACCCCGCTAGCACAAGGCCTATCACGTGTGATACTTCATGCGCATCCCCGAAATACACGTACCCCACTCGCCCAACGCCTATCGCGTGTGAAACTTCCTGCTCACCCCCCAAATGCACTGTCCCGGCCCTGTGAACTGGTGCAGAGTTAGCGTGGACCTTTGCGCTGCATTGGGGATTTCAATGCCTTATCCTTGCGCAAGGGGCGTTCTTCGGGGCATAACTGGTGTTGCGGGATGTTCTCTGTGCCAGCGCTCAAAATGGCTTTGATATTCCATGAATACGCGGTGCGCCAGAATACTGTTTAGCGCACACGGCTGGCGCACACTAGCTCTCTGCGCTGCTCGCGTGCGCTGCCTCTGCGCTGAAATCTATGAATTAGCCCGTTTATCTTTAATTTACACCTCGATAACTCATGCGTCTGAACCAACTGTTCTTAGCCTTACACCCTAGCCTTGCTAGGTGCTCACAAAAATGGATAGAATACAAAAAAGGGGAGCACTCCTGCAATCATTAGTTGGGACCATTTAAATGTCCATCAATCCAATACTAGATCCTTATCCTCCTATGCGATATTGTCTTCTAAATTATCATCAATCTAAGAGGACCCATTTGCTATGATTCCGACCTGTAACAAAAATATTTTTATCAAGCAAATTATGAACCTTTTGTTGACCCTGACCACATCAACACATACATGTTTAGTCTTATATAACTTCAATTTATTGGCAGACAACTAAAATGCCCATGATGTCTCTGACCTTAAAACTAAACATCAAGTTGGTGCAACCGGGTTCACCTTTACTGAAAACGAGCAACCATGGTCAAGCCCACGAACTTGAGTGGTTACCTTTCAAAAATGGAAATGCATTGCAAGTGTCTGCCCAGATTCTTGATTGGCCTGATCACAAGGCAATTCATTTTACCTTAGCTGTCCTGGTGCCATTAACCCGAACTTTCCTGACCTGAACTACCATAGGTGCAAGACCAGCCAAACCTTTGAAAGCAGAATCTTTTTTCCCATGAATCAGTTCAGCCTTTAAAAAGGTATTCAACCTAGCAACGTACCACCACTTGTTAACAAAAATGTCAGACAAAACTGCCCCATTAAAAACTACCACCATCCGGCGAACCCTTGTTCAAACAAAGATACGCTCTGAAACTTACCATCAGGTTAATCATTCTCAAGAATACGCAAAGGAAATAGACTAAAGACAATTACAGGAGAATATAAAACAGTTGCATTCTCTATGTACCAGCTATACAGCTGCTTCAGCTAAAAAATATCTTTATTTGAACTCAAGCTCCTTTAGCGAGGGAACCTAGGATGTTACCACGTTGTACAGCCCCAGGGCCAGGTTATTATTGCAATTAGCACCCTGGTTAATATCCCGGGGTGCTAGTAGCAAATGGTATGGTTGAAACAATGGGCTGTGTGCTCTTCTTCACCCGTTGATTTGAGCAAATACCCACCCAAGATGGCTGCCACGGAAATAGAAGATGGGGTTTCTGTCGCAGCACCTTTTCCATTTCCATTCGGTAACCAGGATCCAAGAGCGGCACAGTGGCTCTTACATGAAAAACAGGTGTGTGCGAGTTGGCAGGAGGCGGTGATCAGTGGGAAGGGGAAGATGGCTGGGCCGGTGTGTGAACACAGGCTTGTATCGTGTGATTCCATCTGAGTTTGGATTAACCTTACTAGCTGCTGCACCCACCCGGGTGCTAATAAAACTCAATTGGAAAACATTCTGATAAAAAGATCTTTCTGAGTATGAGGCATCTGGAAAACACTCCTCTACCAACTTGTTGATGTTGAATGGAATCTGGAAATATACACTTTCTTTGAGGACAAAATAGCCGAAATCTGTTTTCATATTTGTGAAAAACTAATGTGCATGCCAGGGTTTGAGCAGCTGCTAAAGGCTTCAGATATGTCATTTTACTCCCAACAAATTAAGAAGCTTAGTTACTAAAATGTATTTTTGTTCTGAAAAACATGTCCCTCCAATACAGTAAGGACTGCATTGATGACCTTCTTCCCTTCCTTATGACCTTTGTAACTAATGGTGTCATTCAAAAGCAAAACATTATTTTCAGTCTAGGACTTGAATGGGCGAAGTTTGTTAATCTCAGTTAAATCTTTATTGTGCCAAATCAATTTTTGAGATTGACTATAAGGATCCATGCCTTGGCTTTAGCAACTTCTTCTTTAAGCTTTACAATCCTTTTCATAGCCTTTGGCAGTTGTTTAGATTCTCCCCTCTCCAAATAGCGTCAGGAGGGATGAAACGCGACCTATCCAGGCACGGTCGGATTTAACGTGTGGTGCATTCAGGTCACCATGAAGCAATTAATTTGCGAGTCCTAGCTGTATTGCAAAACAATATCTTTTGATATCGGGCAGGCCAATTCCACCATCCCAGACAGAGCCATAGAAAGCAGATAATGCAATTCTCAGTTGCGAATTTTGCCAGATGACTCGTATCAAAGTTTGATTTATTTGGTTGAATTCAACCTGGGTAATAGTATTTTGCATAGGATATAAGGTTTAGGAAGTCGATCATAAAATACTACTGTTTATGCCTATGGGAGTAAATATTAAATTGGTTCAAAAGAGGCACAGACGGACCTATCGGATGATGTACAAGATTGGACTGTATACGACATGTACACCGAAGAGAATTCAATTTTTGACATGCTTATTATGGAAATATTAATGTTATTTATTTCAAGTATTAAAACAAATCCATAGGATGACATTCTAGATAAAAGGAACATGTTATTGAAGAAAAATTATCATTTGATGATTTTTATAGAGGTACAATTGGCATTCATTTACACATATACTAAACACAAATAAATAAGAAATTGTAATAATAAGATAATTACAATGAAAAGAGCAATGTTTCAAAGAGGGTTATTTTATGTAAAAAAAAACATTGATATATGAAAGTGAGAAGGATATAAGAAACTCATTCTACAAGAGACTAAATCGATCAATAATGTTTTTTCTTCTACCCTACTTTCTTCTTTTGTCTTTCCTTTTTGTCATTCTTCTTACATGTAATTCTAATGGTTTGTGTTTAAAATATAGAGAACACAAAAATAATAATAAAACTATCCCTGAAGAAGCTCACTAGTAGGTCAATGAGGACCTAAGAGGACCATTGAGTGAAATATGTGTTGGCAGTCCTAACAATGTAGTGGGGTAGCAGTGGGCAAATAATAGAGCATTTATGAACTTAATTGGAAATAACAGAGAAGTTATCAAATTGATTGTTGTTGTTAGGTGTTCATAGATTCAGAGACACAGCACACTTCCATGGAGACTCAGGTTTGGGCAGGAATCCATTTGCTTTCAGACCTTTTTTTCAGAGGTCGACACACAACACTGCAGCAGTCACCTGACATGCTGGACCACCATTGCGTTGCTATGCGTCCACAAGCAACAATGCCACCGTCCTCATATAAGGAAACCAAACTCAATACACAGTGCTCTTAACTGAGTAAGTCACATCTGCGTTGCCTTGCCTGCCTGTGCCTTTTCATCGTCATCGTTTGTGTTCTTATTGTACCTGTCTCCCCCATGTACCTCTGCCCTCCATGCACTACCTTGTCTTGTTCTGGTTTCTGCTCTATGTGTCACCTTTACCTAAACTTCTATTTGCTCTAAAGTATTGTCCTATCTTGTCCTGGGACTGTTTTCTGGATTCTTTTGGATACGATTGACTGTACTTCTGTACCTTTGTGTAGGACTTCAGCCTGTCTATTGGATTGTCCTTTGGATGATGTCCTGTTTAGAAGACTCTTGGATATATCTAGGTTATCTACTGACACCTATTCTATTCTATACCATTCCCTATAGGTGTCCTTGTTCCGTCGGTATAGGTCCTTGCATTATTTTTATTCTTTTTCCTTTTTGTCATGCCTTGTTCCTTCCTTGCGGTTTCCCCTGGTCTATGGACTAGGCATGTCAGGGGAAAAGGAGTCTGTGTCCAACTAGGTTTCAAGTGATCTATCTTTTGACCGTAGGTAGGTATATACCTTAAGAGACTTTTATATACATATGGTTCTGTTTGATAATTGACAACATCTTTCTTTTTTCAGCCTGAGGGTACATGGCGGCGGCACTGTACTTCCTCCCACCTATTATCTATCACTCTGGAAAATCTCATGATCATAGAGGTTCAGGGGGGATAGATTTTCGGGTGGGTTGGGCTACCTTGAAGATCCCTAGAAGGTTATCGCTGTGTTCATGTGAGCATCCTAACAGTTGTAGAATTTATAATTGATTGTTGTAGTACTTTCATGGATTTTGTTTTCCAAAAAGCAAAGTTGATGTTATTGTTTGTGGAAGATATATTTCTAATGCGATTGAAAATGTATCACGTTTTTGTTATGAAACTAGAACTGTACAGAAAAGCTGAATTAATTGAAATTCCTTTTCTTCCTTTTTGTCAAAAAAAGTATACATTAATATAATTAAATTACCAAAAATAAAAGGTGCAAGAAACTAGTGACACAAAGAATTATTTTTTTAACAAAAGGAAGCACTTATTCAAGAAAACCTTACGCAAATGGGCAATTACTGAAATTGTATAATTTATATTTAGGTAACACAAACAGGTGGAGTGTATCTGAATTTGCCTAATGCTGCAGAGGGACAGAAATATACAAGTGGTTTCTGGCGTATTCATTTCATGATACCAATGTCCAGTTTCTGTACAACGGCGGCTTCACCTGCATTTTATTTACTACTCATAGCTAGCCTCTATGATGACTTGATCTACCTTGCGTTTCAGCGTCTGTACATTTATTGAACTTCTGTGTTCTGCAGCACTTTATTAACGTGTAATCTTCTTCTTTTCCAAGTTGATAGTTCACTCGATTCTTTAGCAGCAGTTAAAATGGTCTGATCTTGACATTGTAGAGTTGAAACCCTATATATTTGAAGCAATCATCCCTACTCTTGAAGTTTTAGCCTCAATGGAATTGGGGAACGCTGAGATCCTCTCATCCTTCAACAAAGTCGTTACGACCATCCAACCCTTTGTCACAAAACCAAGTAAAAAGGTCAGAAATATGATTTCTACAATATGATTGTAGACTGGCAAAATCTGATATATTTAATTATTTAAAAAATCGCCATGGGTCGGACAGCGCTGAGTTAAGAGCACTTAAAGCCTCTTACAAGACTCTATTAAAATCAAAAAAAGATGGTTTTGTTCGCTCAGAATGGGAGAGAATGCAGGAAGCATTAGAAGCAGGGGACCCACATACGATATGATATGATAAGGCATTTATAACGCGCCTATATTCAAGTGTTTCAAGGTGCGACAAGGCAAGGGAGGGGGATCAGAGGGAAGACAGACAACGATCTTACTATACCAAATGTCGTTCAGATCGCGCAAGTGCAAAGGGAGGGGGAGGAAGAAAAGTGCAGGGGGGAGTGCAGTGCATGGGATAATAGAATAACAAGATAAATAAAGGTAGCAAGTGCAGGGTGAGTGCAGACATAAATCCTGGTGAGGGGACTGAAGGGCTACAGAAAACAGTCCCAGGAGCGGGGGTTGCCAAGGAGGCAGTGCAGGCATGCATCTGGCAGGGCTAGGGCCCGAGATCAGATGGGTGGCCAGGTAACCAGTGCAGTCTCAGTAACAGCCATGACTTTAGCAGGTGAGAGGGGGAGAGAAAGCAGAAGCAAAGAGGAGGGTTTTCAGGTGCTTCCGGAACCAAAGATGGTTCTGTTCTAGTTTCAGGGAGGCAGGGAGGCTGTTCCAGAGGGGGGCCCCAGCCGAAGAGAGAGATCTACCACCAACTCGTTGCTTGGAGAAGTGACTGACCCTGAGGGAGTTGGAGGCGGATGAGTGAAGAGCTCGACAGGGAAGATATCTAGGAAGAGAGAGTTGAAGGTATTGAGGCCCCAGACCCCAGAAGGCCTTGTGGACAATGCAGAGGGTTTTGAACTTAATCCTCGCAGCCACTGGGAGCCAGTGCAGAGATTTCAGTCCTGGAGAGATACGATCCCTGGGCTTGAGGCCAAGGACAAGTCTCCCAGTCCTGTTCTGGATGAGTTGCAGAGGGCATAGAGTAGAAGCAGGCAGATTTATTAAGAGGCTGTTGCAATAGTCCAGCCTAGAGAGAACCCAAGCTCTAGAGACAGTGACCTTCTGGGGGAAGGAGAGGAAAGGAAGAATACCTCTGAGGAGGTGCAGCTGGTAGTATGACTTCTTAGAGACGTCAGAGATGTGAGGCGAGAAAGAGAGTGTGGAGTCGAAGATGACCCCAAGGTTTTTAGCCTTGCAGGTGGGAGTGGGAAGAGGGCCAAGAGAGGCCAGCCAGAGAGCTACAGGGAAGGAGGGAGTGGATGTGCCGATGAGGAGAATCTCAGTCTTACTGGCATTAAGACAGAGGTCATTGGCGGCGCACCACTCCTGGATAGAAGACAGTCAGAGATGAGGGACAGAGAAAAGGTGGCTGAAGGTAGCCTGAAAATGAGCTGAGTGTCATCCGCATAGCACTGAAAGTTGGGGCAGAGAGCTGCAACGCGGTGGGCAAGGAGTGCCAGGTATTGGTTGAACAGCCAGGGAGGGAGGTTAGACCCCTACATACTTTTTGTTAAATTGGGAGTGGTTCTAATGAAGGGCACGGGGGAGGGACGTCATGACTGATATAAGCCCAATCACTTGGTTGACCCACTTCAAGCATTTGTATGGCAGGGGAGATAAAATGATTGAGATGGGGAGAGCAAATTGCCGGGAGGACACAAACTCAATCATCTTAGAACTAGAGGATGTATCTAAGGCCATATAATCACAGAAGTGGGGGAAAGCACCTGGCCCAGACCTACTGCTTATAGACTTAATCAAAGATGAAATGGGAGTATTGGTGCCAATCCTAAGGCTCCTATTTAATACCTGCCTCAGCCTGAACAGGGTCGCCCCTCATGGCTAAACATGACTATAATCTTGATCTATAAGAAGAGGGGTAGGGAGGACCTAGCACATTTTAGACCCATCTCCCTCTAGATGTCGTATGGAAAATCTTAGCTAGAACAATTCATGCACATTTACAAGATTGGGTTAACCAGTGTAAAGTCATAGACCATCTTCAGGCTGGGTTTTTACCAGGGACCAGCACAATGGACCAAACGTTCCACCTACAATTGATTACGTCAAAGTATGTGGCCCTGAGAAAGATGAAGATTTACGCAGTGTTCGTGGATCTCAGAACTGCCTTTGACGCTGTTTCCAGGGCTCAACTTTGGACAACTCTGGTTAGAAGAGGGATCCCTCAGGAATTGCTTCAGATTATGATCCATTTGTATTCGAATAACAATGCATCAGTACGGTGGAGGTTGGGGGGGATCTAACCCAGTCCTTTGATGTAAACAGGGGTGTCAGGCAGGGGTGTATCTTGGCCCCCCTCTTATTTCTGTTACGTGTAGATGAGGTGGTTCGACACGTTGGGTCAAAGTGACTAGACTCACCTAAGTTGTGTCGGGAGGCCTGTACGATTTTACTCTTCGTGGATGACACTGTGTTGTTGTCTACCTCTGCAAAGGGCCTCACAACCACCCTGGGGGCCTTTGCAGAGATATGCTTAGAATTGTCCATGGAGATCAACATGGAAAAGACAAAATGTTGATATTTCAGCCAAAATTCTCATCTTTTAAGAAACTTAGGATGGTCTTAAACAGCACCCCCTTGGAACAGGTACAACAATATGATTATCTGAGGGGAGGTTTAATGACCAAGGGAATTGGCCTCTACAGACCATGAGATCCGGCTTGTCACCAGTAAAATATGAAGGGGGAATTTAAAGGTTTTTCTATTCACATGGAAAAGGCCCAATTACACCAGCGGTCACAATGTATCGGGCCCAGGCCAGGGCACCAGCAATTTATGGGGCCGAAATCTGGGGACATTCAGACATTAAGAACTTGGGTCGAGTAGATAGATAATTTTTGAAAAAAACTCTTAGGCCTACCGAAATCATGCCTGAGTGTACCAGTTTTCCTGGAACTGGGCCTCAGACCGATTGAGAGCGCGATTATTTTTAAACCAGTTCAGTACTGGCTGAGATTGTGGTCTGCGCCTGAGTTGCAGGTATACCCGGAAGCCACAGTACTCTTTATGGAGACAGAGGGAGGTAGATCCCTGCCCTGGCTCCAACTTGTCAAATCAATGCTGACAAGGCTGGAGTTGGGAGAGCTATGCTGCAACCTGCAGGGGACAACTTCCAGTGACATAGGCAAGGCCAAAATGAGGGCACAGAGCCCAATAGACATGGAGCTACCGAATGATTGTACTAAACTTGCAATGGTTCCTTTTACCTCCCAAATAAGCTAACCAAAGGCTTTGAGAATTATTTGGATAATGACGAGCCCCCGCTCGCCTGTATCCTGTACATTAAATTTAGGTTCAAACAACTGTCCCTGGTATCGCCACCAAAAAAAGGGGTTTCAAATGAAAATTAACTGTGCCCAGCCTGTGGTCTCGATAAAGAAACCCTGACCCACTTCTTGTTCTTTTGCCAGTGCTACTGGGTGGCACGCTGTACATTTTTAAAAACTATTTGCAACACCCATGGAACACGGCACATATCGCAAGCCCTTCAACGTTTAAAAACATGTGACGATCCTAAAGTGGTTTACTGTGTAGCTAATTATTTAGACCTGGACTGGCGTACTGGCGTACAAGAGCAAATTTCATGAAAATAGGCACGCTGCCTTATGGTGTTTTAGCCCAATTGCATGGTCAGCTGCGTGTGAGTGGCCCAAAATAACTATCATAGTGAAGTTTTTAAACCGTTTTAATTGTGATCATGACTTTTAACTTAAGCGTGTTTTAACTGGGGTAATGACATTTTGTAATGCCTTGTACTATAACAGGGGGACTTTTTAACTCTTTACTCTTTTTTATTACTAGAATTATTTGCTGATTTTGAACCCAATGATGTATTGATATTTCCGCCATGTCATTGTTTTTCGTACTTTGTTGAACATGATATTTTCTTATATATTTTATAAATTCTTTGTCCTTACGTACATGTATGTTTGTGGCAAATGACGTAAAGTGGAATTAAAGCTATTTGAGCAAACAAACGATTCTTTACGTCATCATTTGTCCTCTAGGATCCATATATTGTCTTAATTCAGTATCTCGGGATGTTGTGCACACTTACTTATGATGTCATCAGTTCATTTACTTAGCTCTTCCTTATATTCCTTCAGGAAGTTCCTCCTGCAGATTGTCATCACTTCGGGCGTACATTCGATAGGGTTGTCTCAATGGGATCTTCTTCCAAGTACTCGCCACGGTATTGGTATGATAGCTGGTGTCAGACAAGGCACAGTTTCATGTCTCCAATAGAGGGGAGGTAAGGGGGTGGTATCTCCTGCAGATGTATACAGCTGCTCCTCTACATTCCCCCCTCTGGTCGAGTCCTCAACCACAGCCCCATCTTTTTCTCCTTCTTTGTATCTTCTCTTGGAGAGGTGTTTCTTGGGTGTCCATATCTTCATCACCACCCTTATGGTGCCTGCTGTTTCAATGTGTTCATCCACACTCCAGCTCATGTCATTGTTTTGTCCATTCAGGTACAGTAAACCCATCATCCCACGTAATTCTTATGATCCTTTCGATACCAGAATTCTGTTCCTTCAGGTCCACAATACTGGCTTTTATGTATTCTCTGATGGCATCATCATTCAGCACCTTATCTTCTGGTTCATCCTTTGCGTCAATCATAATCTTCATTCACACTGCTTTCTTTGCCACCTGGTTCCATTGTCCAATTATTATCCTTATCATAAAGAATGCAAATATTATTATCACTAATATTGCTCCAAGGGACTTGAATGGGTTGGCCATCCAATAAGGGATCCAGGAAAACAGGACTGCAAACCAACTATCATCGCCAATGGCCTCTGTGTCATCCACCATTTCTATGTGTAGATCTGTCAACATCGATATAGCCTCTGACAAGGTCCCGTTTCTGCCGTCATAAGAATGTACAGCATGATGGACCAATCTTGGCGCAAACAGCTGTAACCATGTCGAGGACATATCTGTTCTGGAGGGTCATTAACCTTATGGCCCTCAGCTTTTCTTTTATGGCGTTAAATCCTTTTAAAGTGGCATTGATTGTTTGCAGTAGCTCCCACCTGGTGATCTGTAGCCATTTGGCATTCACCGCTGTTTGGAATCCAGGCATGAACATAGATGTGGACATCAGAGCAGTTGTGCTTAGCAGTTTATGCTTGGCAGGAATATCTTCATAAGCCATTAATGATTTTTGTGAGAAATAATTTGATCTCATCATCCACCGGGGTTCTAATGATCTCCTTTTTCTCAGGTGATTGTCCACTTTTGGAAATTCTTCAATCTCCACGTCACTTTGTGGAATCACCAATGCTGGAACATGGATATGTACCAAGGAACACACTCCACCCCAATTCCTAGGCAATTTCATATATGCTCTAGATCCGCAGGCCCAATATCTATCCATCAAGACAGCCATCCCTCTCCTCATTCCTGGAATGTCAATTGTGTTCTTGCACCCTTTATTCTGTCCAACGCAATTTTTTCCTTGGCTCAAAAGCACAGTCTTGCATCAACCAGTGGGACTACAGACACCGGACCTGCTTCATCTTCGACCCATGTCAGCAGTTTGGAGTACTTGGCCCAAGACTTTAGACACTCATCATTCACCTTCTGTACTCCTTGCACTGTTTCCTTCGTCAGCAGCTGAGCTGCACAGCACATCACTCCATCTTCCCATCCTTTGGCCGTACTCGCTCGTCCATAGATCAGCAGTTGTGAATGTTCCCAGCATCCTGGCATTACAGTATTTCCGTCATGTCAGAACGGTTCATTCTATTAATTTCTTCAACAACCACCTTGTCTTGTCCTGCCGCAGGATAGAAAAGCATCCTGTCTGTCCATCCAGGCTTTGTTTCCATTTGTGTTATCTTGGTATAACCATACTTGTATGGAAATGACTGTCTTGATCTCCATTGCAAGGTTGCCCAGCTCCCTTGAAACTGTCCTCTTGTAGTACGTGCTGCTAGACGACTCAGGCACTTTGAATTGTATGCTGACATCTCTTTTGAAATGAAGGTTTTTACAGTATTCATGGCATAGGGGATGAGAGAGCAGATATAGCAATTCTCATCAGATGCTCTCTCCCCCACCCTTTTCATGTGATGATACCACATGTTATTCCCCAGGTGAGCCGAATTATCAAGATAGGTATTTATCCCCTAGTTATCTTCTTCTGCACCCCTCTTATGAGGCCTTATATGACCATAAAGGTTAAAGAAATTATCATAATTTGTACTCATGCTTGGGAAAATCATAGGAGTTCTTTTTTCAATGGGGCCATTAGGATAATACAGACTTTGATATGTAAGATACAAAAAGAGAAAGGAAATACACAGGCATATATATATCAGACATAGAAGTCTGGAAAAACATGTGGTATGCCATCCTAATACTTGTTGAACTTGTGCTCTCTATAATCACATTATCTTCTTCATGACTCATTTTGAATACAGGTGTTCACTTTTGCATTCGCAATTGTACAATCTGTTCAATTACCGCAATTAAGAGTCTCCTTATCACTGGACCATTTTTAGGATCATGTAGAAAGGGGTGAATATTAACATCTCTCCTAACAAGAGCAGGGCTGGACTGAAGTATAAACACAAAAATAGCACCTACAAGCCGATGTGTGACACTGTCGACGGGTAGCATATATTATCATATATTATCCTTGAAACAGATATTCTTCTAAAAATGAATCTGGGTTTTGATCACTCTTCCAATTTCTAATCAGAAACTGACATGTAGGCATAGTATTGATGCAATTTGACCCCTTCAAAGAATTTCTAGAAAGTAAGTTTTCAGCCTCTAGAATTCTCTGCAAGTCTGTGCACTTCCTGCTACAAGTTTAAGGAGTGTCCAATGAATTCCAGTCCAAATGAAATATGTGCTAACCATACACTATTTTATCATCCTTATTACTGGTCATCGATCAAGTCTACACACACAGAAATTCTTGAATGAGAGCTGGACAGAGGGTCTCGCCTTTGTAGATTTTTTACATCTCCTAAGTGCAACCAAGCTCTTCTTCCCAATACCTTAACGGCAGAAGGGGAGACTTCCTCAACACAAAAGGGACTATTGAACCTAGGCTTGTGCCATTTACAGATGAAATTCTTTATAAGGATCTGGTCACCAACATACAATTTTGGTAGTGGTAATAGTTCACTCGCACAGGTTACTGGACGGTCCTTTTCCGTATTCCTTAAGCCCTCCCTCTGATGCTTGACTTGATCTGCAATGAAAGAAACACCATACATCTGAAATAATTGTGCATTTCATCACCTAGAGCCTTCACTACACTCTGGGCATCACTGCTGACTCTACATGGAGGAGTAAGCGGTGTCCTCATGTGATGCCCTGTCACTAACTCGTGGGGCATAAGATTGTGGTCTGAACCTGGCTGATTTTGAAGGGCATATAAGGCTAGGGGCAGGCAATATAGCCATCCCTTTTTCAAAGTTAATTTTTTCTTGGCTTTCCTCTCCTTGAGGAGGCTGTTGAAACTCTCACATATTCTGTTGATTGTGGATGATAGCAGAAGAAAACATTTGCTTTATGCTTAATAGAAGACCTATTTGTTCAAATAGCTCATTAGTAACACCTGTATCCATTACATGTCTGCAGCATATCAACGTAAATGATATGCAAATGTTGAAATGGGATATTACTCCTCTAATTGTTCTCAGTGTATGCCCAGCAGTAAACCTTTGACACACGATGCAGTTCACAACAAACTGTGCAACATGTTCCAATAGATTGGGAACAAACCAGTCTCCTGCAATTGTGGCAGCAAGATCTTCTCTGGTTATATGCACGGGGTAATGCAATTGCGCAAGTGCAACTTTCAACAATGCCACTGGCCTCACTGGCTTTCCAGTGCTTTCCTGTCTCCATAATGCTTCTGTGGGGGATAGAGAGCAACCCCAACATCTCCATAGTTCCTGCCCTTCTTGTGGGGTTCTACCCTGAATCTCTATTAGTTTCATAATTGACAGCATATTAAACCCCTCTCATACTAGCAGGCTTCTATTCAAAACATTCTTAGTATCTTCAGTAACAAAACTAGAATTTTTTGAAGAATATGCAACCCTTTTGGCTTCTATGTCTGCGGCTTCATTTCTGTGAGAGATTAAATCTGTTACTTAAATATGTGCTTTGCATTTTACAACCGCTATGGCTACTGGGAGTTGTAGTGCTTTAATAAACCTGTCCAATAAAGACGCATGTTGAGCTGGAATGACGCTGCTCAGATATAACCCTCCTTTTCCAGCATGACAGCCCTGCGTGTACGGTAGATGTCACATAGGTGGAGTCACTGAACACCATCACTTCCTGCCCCTCGTGTTTCTCAAGCGCAACAATAAGTGCTAGAAATTCTGCCACTTGTGCTGAAAAGTGAGACGGTAGCTTTACACACGCCACTACCTCAAATTCACCATTTAATCTGTGTCTTACAATGACGGAGCCTGAATGCCTCTCCCCACTAGTTTGGTCAATTTTGAAAGAACCATCAATAAAGAGGATTTCCCATCCGCTAGAGCATTTTCTTTCTCACGGGCACATCATCATAAAAATCGACATAATAAGAACTGTCATGCACATGATCAGCATCTTCTACAGGTTCAGCTTCAAACGTGGCTGCGTTCACTATTTTACACCTCACTACCTGAATTGCTAGATTAGAAATCATTACCTCATAAACTGATGCTCTTTGTGACATCAATGTAGCCTTGGGTTTCTCTAAGATGGCAAATAAGGCATGTTCCACGTAGAGAGTCATGGAACAGCCCATGGTAATGCTTGTGGACTTCTCAATTGAAATGCGGCAGCAGCCATAGATTGTTCGCATGGGAAATGTCCCCTCATAACTGGATCTAAAATCCCACTGTAGTATGCCAAAGGTGTATACCCTAATGGTGTCCTTTGTGTGAGTACTGCTGTAATTACTGACCCATTGGTGTGTGAAAATAAATAAAAGTATTCGGTATAATTAAGGATTCCCAAAACGGGAGCTGTATAAATTGCTCTTTTTTTAATTCCTCAAATCCTTCCTCCATTTCTTCAGTCCATTCAATCTTTTTCTTACCAACGTGTGCTTTCTTTAGGGTTTGCAAAAGTGACTTGTTATGTGTGCTGTAATCTAATACCCTGGCTCTGCAATAATTGCCTAAGCACAGAAACTGCTACATTTGCCTCACTGTGTTGGGCTTTGGTGTTTTCATGATAGCATCAGCTGTTTCAGGTGTCACATTCTTTCCCTCATGTGAAATTAACTGGCGTATGTACAACACCTCGTCCTGGCAATACCGTAATTTCTCCTTGTCTACCTTATGTCCCTTGTATGTCAATATAGTCATTAACTGAACGGAGTCTTGTCTACATTCATCCTCTGGTTCACTGCAGATCAATATGTCATCTACGTACTGAATTACCGCACTCTTGTGTTCAATGTTACCTAGATCCATCTGTAGGACCCTGTTAAAGATGGATGGGGACTCACAATACCCTTGAGGTAAATGAATATGTTTTAGTCTCTTTTGTCTGAATGTAAAGGAAGTAAGGTCTTGTGAGTCTTTGTGCAATGGCATCGAGAAAAACATATTTTTCAAATTGATCACTGTGAAATACTTAGCTTCAACTGGGATGCTCCATAATATTGGTGCAGGATTAGGAACTAATAGAAACTTAGCTTCAACAATCTGATTAAGAGGGCACAAGTCCTGGATAAATCTCCATGACAGATACACTACAGTATTCCACAAGGATTCTGATAGCTCTAGGATTCCCTGATTCACCAGTGCTGAAATAGTCTCAATTATGCCCTCATCCACTTCTCGAGACATAGGGTACTGTTTTGCTCGTGGTAAAATTGCTCCTGACTTGAGTTTTATTTTAACAGCTCCTATTCCCTTCAATAGGCCTATGTCACTTTGGGCCTGTAGTCCAAAGGACACGTGGCACCTTTTCTAGATCTTCCTGAAAGAATGCTGGTCATTGCTGCATTATCACCATTCGCTGCGGGACTTCCCTCTTCTTGACTTTTATTCAGTACATAATGCTTATAAAAACACTACCTCATTGTCTATACATTCATCTCTTAACATATCTTCATCGGTTATGTCAGTCAATCTGTATCACTGTCCTCCATGATCTGCCTTCGTCATCTACTACTTCGAGCATTGCTATTTTTCCTCATACCATAGCTGCTTCCAATTGTATAGGAATAGTCTGTCCTTCTTCATCATCCACAGGTACTTGTGGTCTGAATAGGAACTCATCAGGTATCCTCACAATCTTTCCTACTAATCCAGGTAGCCATGCTAGTAAAATGCTCACCCCATGCATGAAGACTTCCGGATCTACCGGAACTCATCATAGAGCCATTTGACCTGTAAATGACAATATAAACTCTCCTCCGTTTAAATAGTGTATTCCTGGAGTAGAGCACACCGTTCCCTGATCAGTGAATGAAATCGTCATATTAAGTTTTGTCATTAATTCTCTTCCCAACATGTTAACTGGCGTCTGTCGTAAATATAACAAGGGGACAGACATGTAACATTCACCTATAGAAACAGGCAATTTATCAGTAAAAGGAACTGGATTTGTAGCTCCAGAGAACCTTTGAACATTCGTGGCAATACCTGACATTGAATATTTTCCTCCTCTTATACAAGAGCGACTCGCCCCAGTGTCCACAAGAAAAGAAAAGGATTTGCCTCCTATCGTTACATCGACCCTTGGTTCCTCTTGGCGATCTGGTGTTACGGATAGTACTGAAAACATCAAGTAACCCTGTGAGCTGCCCTATTGAGGGTACAAATTCATCCCTTTCCCCATGAATGGGTTTCTTCCCACCACAGTGACACCCCCTATCCTAGGCGTTATTATTTGCCCTGTGTTCGCATTCTGTTGTGTTTGCATGGGTGCTTGTTGTGACTGCCCTTGCAGTGGGTGCATTTGTACTGACCCCTGTTGCTGTGCCTGCTGTGTTTGTGGCACCTGTACCTGATAGGATATGTGATCCTGGGCAAAGCCCTCTCGTGTGTGTGTGCTACAACGTGGGAATATAAAGTGTCGGGATTGGTTAAGGGAAACATCTAGATGTACAATTGTATAGGAGCTAGGTTTATAATTGGCTGTCCTTTATCAGGTGGACAACTTATTCCTGCCTCTCATAACATGTCATTTCAGAAACATTTGATACACAATTCCTCATTGGTCTTACAAGCTATAAGGTCCTTCGTTATATGGACTAATACAATTGGTTGGCACACTTTTGCCATGTCTGGAACATTCAGTTAATTTAGCAGCACTTAAGCCCAAACCCAGGTGCAGGGAGAAAGGACATGAAGCTACCTCACCACCTAATTAGTGTAGTATCTCTCATCACCCATGCCGTCTGCCATGAAATTGTCTTTGTACTTGGCCTTGTAGAGTATTCTTGTCTTTGGGAATGCACTGGAGTGAGGGCACTCGCTATTGTGTCTGGAATTCCAAGTTCAAGCTCTATTTCCATCCTTGGCTCAAGTGACAGGAGATCACGATTGGGTCCATTTTGCAGGTTTTAAATGTTCTAAATGAATTAAAACTTGGCATTCTTTGTGTTCTTTCTTGCACCTTAATGTGAGAAGATTCATCCTCCGCACAGTCGTTCTTCTTAGTGTAGATAGCTGACCTTGATTTCTAAGATCTGGACTTCAGGCCAGGGAGCCTCGCTACGCAACTCCATGAACCTGCTATTCTGCTGCAACACAGCTTTCCATTCTCCTTTCATGGTTCCTGGCTTATTTATTTCATGATACCAATATCTAGATTCTGTACAATGGCCGCTTCGCCTGCATTCTATTCACTACTCATAGCTAGCCTCTATGATGACTTGATCTACCTTGCGTTTCAGCATCTGTGCATTTATTAAACTCCTGTTTTCTGCAGCACTTTATTAACGTGTAATCTTATTTTCCAAGTTGATAGTTCACTCGATTCTTCACATCGTCATTTGTCCTCTAGGATCCATACATTGTCTTCATTCAGTATCTTGGGACGTCGTGCACACTTTCTTATGACATCATCAGTTCATTTACTTAGGTCTTCCTAATATTCCTTCAGGGAGTTCCTCCTGCAGATTGTCATCACTTTGGGGGTACAATCGATAGGGTTGTCTCAGTGGGTATCTTCTTCCAAATACTTGCTGCAGTATTGGTACGATAGCTGGTGTCAGGCAAGGCACGGTCTCATGTCTCCAATAGAGGGGAGGTAGGGGGGCGGGATCTCCTGCAGATGTATACAGCTTCTCCTCGTGGGTAACGGTTTCTGCTACCTTGAAGCTCTTCAGAGTAATTGGTTAAACTTGAAAGGCACCCCCCTGTCTTTACTCCTAACCAGGTGATGAGCACCTGGTCGTCAACATGAACTATTCCGATAAATTCGAGGTCAGCCTGTACTTGCACACAAAGCAACTCTTTTCTCATCCCAGACATGCAGGTGCCCCCATTATGCCTCCCTGATGTATGGATATCGCCCTTGGCTCTCCCTGGTACAAATCTCGGATCGTGTTGTTCTCTGCTTCCCCCTGTACCAGTTCCCCCTCCTCAGAGGTAGACCTGCTGTCCCACTAATTAATCTAATTCATGAAGGATTTAAGACTCTTGTTCCTGCACATCTGGTAGTTCAAATGGAATAACCCTTATTCTGGGCAGCTCTAGAGTCCTAAATCTCAAATCATGTTTTGGCAACCCAAGACCTCTCGCCCGGCTCCCATGAGCATGGCCTTCATACTGGGCCACAGCCCTTCTCCTATTCAGCTGTTCACATTCCTACCTAATTGTTCAAAGGTCTGCCTTGATACAGTTATATGTGGGTGTACATGCGTGTTCCTTGCCATGCCTGGGAATCGGAATGTGATAATCAAGCAAGAGATGAGACCTGGTTGTTCTGTGCCTCCAACATGGCCTCTGAGGATTCATGCCTATTCTTAAATGCAGTATTAGTTTGTCTTCTGAATATTGTAAATATGCAATGTAATCTATATAACACTTGTTGCAACACAAGTGATTTGTTTTCCCCCATATGACCTCCCATAACACATGTGGCTTCTAGCAGTTGCTTCCAGCCACAAGGTTCCCCCTCCCCCTACATCACCCTCTGCACATTCCCCTTGTTCTCATATATTTTTGGCAATCTAAATCGTTAGGGAGGGGCAGTAATTTGAAAATGCACGCCAACCTTCCCCCCTATTGTTAATCCTCCATTAACTAACTTCTCCATTTCTCTCTCTCTATCTACTTCATCCTTGAGGATTCATGCCCGGCACAAGTGACACAAAGAGCATCATCCTTCCC
The DNA here is from genome assembly GCF_040938575.1 of Ambystoma mexicanum. Classification (NCBI taxonomy): domain Eukaryota; kingdom Metazoa; phylum Chordata; class Amphibia; order Caudata; family Ambystomatidae; genus Ambystoma; species Ambystoma mexicanum. The sequence continues at coordinate 676,278,997 of NC_090932.1, read as the reverse complement.
GTGCATATTACTCTGGGGTGTACGTAAGATATATACAATCCCCATCACCTGCTAAGTCTACCCAGTGCTCAGTGTAATCTTCTGGATCTGCTGAGGGTGAGGTTAATGTCCCTGGGGGGTATATAAGGAGTTCAATCCTAACCATACATGGCTTATTTAGGTCCTCAGTTTGAGCTTGCCCATTCATTGTACCCGGGAAAGGCCTTCATGCCCCAATAGTAACCATCATCATTGCGATGTTCAGAATAGTCTTAGCACAGCATCGAAGAACCATTTGGCACATGCAGAACAACACCAGAATGAACACCATGATCAGAACCAGTATCTTCTCCACTGCCCCATTCCAGGATGACACCCATGAGAACAACATGTCTAACCAGTCTTCAGCCTGCACCCTTGTGTCACTTTCCATGCTAGTCTTTAGCTCATGTAGGGCCGCTATGATATGCATCAGCGACCCGTTCTCTGCGTCATTTGGGGGTATGTACATGCAGCGAGATAAACCTATCTTCTTGCAACTGCCCCTTCGATCACCATTAGGAGATTCAGGACATACCAGTTTTGAAGCTTAATCAACTGAATCACCCTTGGCTCGCTCTTAATAGTATTCAGGGCTTTTTTCAGTGTCATTCGCCAACTGGATCACTTCCCACCGGACAATCTGCAACCACTTTGCATTCGCTGCAGCCTGGATCCCTGATGTTGGGAGAGATGCGAACATCACCTCCATTTTGGACTACAACCAGTATTTATATGGGATTTTTTTGAGCAATTTGGATGAATCTTCCGACAGGCAATTCGATCTCTTCCTTCTCAACTTCATCGGTCACTTCTTCTTCCTCATTTCGAGAGGTTGGATGGAGGCTGGGATAGATTGCGACACCCCATGCTTAGAGGCTACTGTCAAGTGAGCTCCAGGCACGACCACAATAGCTGAGTGCAATGTTATTAGTGCACACATGCCTTGACAGGAAGATGAAAGATTCAGATATGCTTGTTGGCACATACCCAGAACAGATCTTTCAGAATCGCTGTTCCTTTTTCAAGATCTTGGATGAGCATTGTTTTGTTACACTTAGTGTTAGTGCCGACAAGAACAGTCCCATGCCCCCTGAAAAAAGAATTGATATTCTTCTGCTGGTTGCACTTTTACTGGAGTTTTGTGTGCTTCAATCCATGTCAGCTTTGATATATATGCAGTTCATATTGCAAAAATGCTCTTATTTATATTTCATATAACTTCCTCTCCGAACCCTGGCAACCTCCTTGCTATGCCTTTTCCCATCAGTTTAACAAAAACAATATGCCATCCAATTTTAACATGGGCCATGGCTTGCATTGAGGTGCATTCTCTTCTTTAGCACACTTCTCTCCATCTTTGTCCATTAGTACAACTTGTACCTTGGTCCCCTGGAACAGACACAGAGCTAAATGTACCAAATACTGGGCCTCCAAGGGCAGTAATTCTTGGGGTACTTACATTTTGGGTTCCCCCGGACTCATGGGGGATGAAGGTGCAGACATATCAATTCCCGTTATACCTCTGTTTCCCTACCGAGTTCATACGGCTGTACCACATGTTAGTAAATTCGGGGTGGTGCAAATCGGACATTGGGACTCATTATGAGGTTGCCAGTCCGGTAACAACGGTACTGGTATGCTTGCCGGTACCGTTGTTACCGGACCGATAATTTCTGAGTTGTGCTTGCGGGTGCCTTTCATTCTGCCAGGATTGCCCACGCGGAATGAAAGCCACCTGCGAGCACAGCTAGCCTGTAGCACCGGCACCATTATGAACGGTGCTGGTGATACAGGCATCCCCATTGAGCCCTATGGGGCTGAAATGGGAATGGGGATATACCGGCACCCGCAAAAGGGCAATTTCCCGGGTCCGGCGGGGCCGGAATACCCCGGTAATTGCTGATTTGCGGGTGCCAGATTTTCATGCGGGTATGGAGGTAGCCTTGCCGGTAAAACCGGCAAGGCTACCTCCAACCTCGTAATGAGGCCCATTTTATCAAATACTACACTTGTATACTGATAATACTCATTTTCTTCATCTAAACCCCTTTTAATTTGCATTTTTAAGTTCCATATTTTTGTATCTTGTATATCACTTGGTGTTGTAACATCAAACAATTGGTTAATTTCACATTCTCTTTTACTACACCCTGTGAAGGCATAATGAAGCAAGACACAGACAACAGACTTAAAGTTCAAAATAAGATACTTTATTAAAGTAAATGTCAGGATGGTAGAAGGCCTAACTTGCCCTATGCTAAGGTGGGATTTCCCTACCTGAACGAAACTAAGGAAAGTTTGAGTGCAGGAGTTCAAGTTAAAAGTCTGTCTGTGTACAAAACCTATACCTCACAACTAAAGCTAACGAAAGTGTAGGGATGTCAAAATCAAAAGAAATAGTGTTCAACTCAAAGTTCTGAGCTTCTTCCAGCCCACAGCTTTCTTTCAGCTGCCCTTTCCCAAGTATAAGAAAGTGCCAAAATAAAGTCTCAAGATTACCTTTCTTCAGTTCAAGGTGATATAGTTCCAAACTAATTCTCGGGGCTCCCTTCCCAAAGTTCCAAACAACACAGTTAATAGAAAACAAAAGATTTTGAGACTTTCCTTTCAAGACCACGCAATACAGCTCCTCAAGTCTGATGGTTCCCTTCCCCAAGACTTTATCTTCAGGATCACAATGTCTTTAAATTTCCAACATGTTGGGCTCCCTGGTCTAGGCGCAGTTGTCAGTTCGAACGGTCCACCCATCACAGGTCAGGCAACCAGGATCCCTGACTCTTGGCCTCTTAGCTTCAATGTGTACCTTAGAATCTTCTGGCTTTTCCTTATCAACCTCTTGGCTCTACCATCAGTTGTCACACATCCTTTCCAGTCTTTGGCCTTGTCACTCTGCATTCATTCACAAAAGTTCTGTTAAGGGTGCTTTACTCACATCGAGCTTCTTATGACTCTCTGTCACACTTGCAACCTTTTCGGTAATTCGTCTTCCCCTGGGCATTGGGAAGATCCATTTGGTTTACTTTCTTTATGCCATTCAACACAATGCTTAATGTCAGTGTTTCAATCAATTCAGTGTTCAGTAAGCACTCATGTCACTTATTTGTGAAGTTCCATTCACTTCAATATTCAATAAGTATTGGTTTTGCTTGATTTTTAAAGTTTCATTCAATTAGATATTCAATAAACATGAATTTCATTTGATTTTTAAAAGTTTAATTCAATTTGGTATTCAATAAACATTGTTTCACTTGATTTTTAAAGTTCCATTGAATTCAGTATTCAGTAAGGATTACTATCACATAATTGTAAAGTTCCATTAATTTGGTATTCAATAAATACTTGTAGGAGTGCCCCGGTGTACATGCGTCCTCCCCAACACTTACCGGCTTGTGGTTTCTCCGTTCAGTGGTTCTCTCTCTTTCTCCTGCACTGTGGAGATCGGTAAACTCACCTTTTTGCGCTGCGCTCCCCAACCAGGTGTCTCTCTTCACACGCTGGTAAACGGAATGTTGCTTTCTGGATGCAGACGGTGTCCTCTTTAGTTCATCCTGCTTTGGCATATTGGATTCAGTGTGTCCACCATTGCCCTGCAGGTATTTTACTATTCTATATTCCCGCTTTTAAAGGATGTTTTTAATCAAACCAAATCTTTCGACACAGGGTGTTTCAGCCCTCACTTAAGATTCGCCCATCCTTTAGCATTCTTATTCTTTAGTTTACATATAAGCCTACATCAGGACAAAATATTGATTTACATCACGAGATCCATTCCCTTGGCTACCCCTAGATTTTCATATACATTCTCAATATTGCTACACACTTGTGGAAGCTGTAAGTGATTTCAATCCAGCACTCCAACTAAGTCAATGCCTAGTATGGGATGCCTAATGGAAACCCTTATTTATATATTTTTATGTCAAAAGTTCTTTTAATTCTGGATGATGTACCCTTATATAACGCCACTCTGTCACTGTCAAAACAGTCCTTGGGGATTGGTCCTAACAGTTCATTGCCTAAATTAATGGAAAAATGTCGGTCATCAACTGCCATTCCAATAATGGTGCCGGCGGCTAGAGTGATACTCATTAAGTCGCTGTTATCCACCTCTATTGGAATGGTGTCATGTTCTATGTTGACTAGTGGTGTTGGGTTTACCCCCAACCCTTGCTGTTGGAGAGAAGCATTTAAATGAATGTAGGCATCAGGGTTTTTCAATTTCTGTCCTCTTTTAACTTTCACTTCCAGGGAGAATTGTCGGGTTCTTTCTGGGATGGTGACTTCCTCTCCAATCTGAATTTCAACTGCATAAGGCAGCAGTTGAGCTGACCTAAATGCTTTCTTTGGGTCATCAAAGCCCATGGGATTATCCGCTAATCGGGACCAAGCTTTGAAGTTTATTAGGTCCACACTAATGGCAAAGCAATTGAGAATGTCACTGCCTAAGTAAAACGCGGCAATGACGTCTCGCACGACCCAACAATTATGGACTGTGCTCTTGTTGCCAATGGAGATTTTGAGCATACACCTGCTTGGCAGGAGGTGTTTGGAGTTAGGTGTTTCCAGATCAATTTCCCATTTGTCTATCAGCTTGAATGTGGGAATGGCTGGATCTTTTGGGAGTTGGCAGAACATGGCTTCACTGATTAAGCTCTTACCGTTGTTCACACACTCTCAGATGAGAACAGAGTCCTTCCCTTCATTTAACTGAACAGGGATGAACAACTGCTCTCCAATTTGCTGAATATCAGCCAGGCTCTGAGCTGATTTCTCATCTTTCTGGACTATAGGAGTGGGAATGTCTGATTGTGGATTGGTAAAGAATTTCAGAGTGTTTCCTTCCAGTGTGGAATGCCACCTTAGACTGCAAGGAAGGATGATTTTCAGAAATAGAGAGGAACCCCATCACCAGTTTGTTGTCCTACTGCTATTACTGTCACGTCTGGAATTTGATTGTTCTGGAAGTGAAATTCTACTTGGTCAGTTTTATGTTCAACCATGTGGCATGTGCCGTTTAAACTGACATGGTTGACACTCTGTTTTAATTTTATTGGTCGGCTAGTCTGGGACTTTCTTTACACAATCTATTAGGGGTGACAACCTTCTCAGGAGGTCATTCCCCAGTAAACAAGGGGTGCCCTCTGGAGTCACAATTATGACCGGGTGCTTCACCTTGTGTCGCCCAATTTTAATGTCCAAATCCGCAGTCCCCTCAACGGGAATTTTCTTCCCGTCAAAGTTCTGAAGTTGTCCAGGAAGAAGGGTGAGAGGAATTTGGTAATTCTCCCCCCTTCCTGAATTCAGTTCATCAAATGCCTTTTTGGACAGAAGGGTAGCTTAGGATCCAGTGTCCACCAGTGCCAAAATTGTACCCTGCCTCTGTACTTGAACCGGGGCATAGTATCTTCCCTCCTTCTCTGCAAGGGGGCACAGATAATGCACATTTTTGGACAACTGGTGGGCTAGTTTTTTAGTTTTGGACATTGAGAGAGAAGAGATTTGGGCAGAATTCTGTGCGGGGTCTTGGGAATCTGAAAGAAAAAGGTGGCAACTAGAAATGGGAGAAGTTTTGAGTTCCCCTGGTTCTGGTTCTGGGCCGCCCCCCCCCCCTTTTTGGAGGCAGTCACCAGGATGGGTTTGAACCAGGGGATTTTTATGCTGTTGGTTCTGGGGTTGGATGCTGGGCGGCACTAGCTCAGTCCCCACACCTACCCAGTCTGGATTTGAATCCTGTGGGACCCATTTTTCTTTGGGAGGAGTTCCCCATCTTTGAAGGAGAAGATTATTTTCCCCGGATCCTCTGATGATCCCTCTCTTTCAAATTGGAAGATCTTTACCTCCTCCACAAAATGGGTCTGTTTGGGTTCTTTGTTTTCCTACCCCCCTCTGTTCCTTGGGTGGCAGACTTTCAGGGGCAGGAGATTTTGGTTCCAATTCCTGGGTTTCCAGGGGCTGTTTACAAGTGGGGAAGGAAGCTTCCTCCAAGGCTTTACATCCCCTTTCCCCTTGTGCCTCCTCCCTGGGAACCGGTGGGTTGTCGGGGTGCTGCCCCCGTCATTGTTCTGGAGCACCAGGTCTAGAGTTTGGGGCATTCTGCGCCGGCATGCTCATCTGAGGGTTCTGTTGAGCCCTCAGCATGAGACCCAGATCCTGTGCCATGTTTTGGACCCGGTGCTCTAGCTGTGAAACCCGCACAGGCTGATACATGGTTCTCATTTCTCCCCTGGGCTGATCCCGAGAAGGGTAGCTATCCCGTCTCTGGTAATACCCCGGGTTGGGAATATTTGGGTACCCCTCCACCCTTGGCCTCCCCTCTCATGGATTAGGTTGTCTGGGCTCAGGAAAGTGGGGAAAGAAGGATAGATTGTTCTGGGGTTGGAAGTTTTGTGGATACCTGGGGAAAAAGTTCTGCCCAGGATTTGGGGAGTTTCTGCCCTCCTGGGGGAACTGAGGAGGGAAGTTCCCTGGGTTAGGTGCTTGGTTGGATCCCCCTCTTGGGCAGGAGGAGTCCACACATAACCCAGGATGGGTCTGTTCCCCTTGTTGCAGGGACTTACATAGTCAGGGGAGTGAGGGATCCCATTTGTGGGACTACCTCCTTGGCTCCCAGTCTGTGACTGGCCCGAGGGCCGTCTCGGCTTGGGATTATTCTGCTGTGCAGGCAGGTTTTTAACCCCCCCATCTCCAAATCTAAAATGGGGGCAACCTTTACCTCTGCCACCTTAGCAGCAGCAGGGGTGTTGGTTGGTTTGGGGCTTTTTTGAGCATTCTTGTTTTCTATGGGCTTTTGCACCTCATATATTCGGGTGGTCTGTTCAATGCCCCAGTATAGTGATCTTTTCTCATGAAAATCTCTCACTGGCTGGGTCATGATGTACTTTGGTAGAGCATGGAAAAAAGTATTAACAAATTCTTTGCTGTCCGTGCACACCCTTCTAGTAGTCTGTGCAAAGGCACGCTTTAACTCCTGCACAAATTCTTGTGGGGCCTGATCCTCCCCACATTGCAAGTTGTAGGCTGCCTTGCGAGCCTCTTGGGGATTTCTGTGACTAGAAAAATGCTTCAAGATGGCCACCTTATACGTGGACCATCTTGAATGATTTTGGTCCTCCAGCCCCGCAAAGAAACTGGAGTATTCTGGTGAAAAGGTCCATTTCACATACTGAATGCAGCTACTGCTGTCTTTCAAATGGAAAGTTTCCATCATCTGCTCAAAGAGCTCTAAGTGCTCCCAAACAGAATACTTAGCGTTCTTATGATAAGGCGTGATGACGCTCCTTATTGCCTTGATCTGTTTTAAGGGGTCCTTAAGCAAGGCCCTTTTTTCCTTATTGGCCTTCTTGGTTCGGGTAACCCTGGTCCAATCATCCTCTGACTCAGAGGCACCGCTCCCAGAGGTGCCCGTCTGGTCTTCTAGGTTTTCCCGGATTCTGCGAGCCTGGGAATGGCTGGCAGAATATGGGGACCTAGTCTCCTGTGTCCTGGGGCGCTCAGAGGAATCTTCTGATTCCTCCTTGCTCCCAGGATTTGATGGGTGCCCCCCCCCACCCCCACTGTCCTAGCTGGGCAGAGGTTTTCAAGATGCCCTTAGTGGGCCTACTCTCATTGGGTTCCCCACTAAACTTCACAGTACTTGGATACCCATACCCAGATGCCCGCCCATCCATTCCTGGGAGGTGCTGGTCTAGGAGCCCCATACTTCTGAAAGGATAGAATCTGCCATCCCTGTGGCCCTGGGCTCATTTGCGCCTGTGGACACGGGGGGGCAGAGTCCAGAGACTGGGAGAGATGAAGGCCTCTGGTACTAGGGTTCCTGAGGTTATGCTCAGGTGTTTCCCTTTCCCAGCAAACCTCATCTCTATCAGCCCCTGCTCCCTGTTGCCATGCAAGAACCTGAGTTTTCTGTTCTTCAATCAAGGCCTTACTAGTCTCTATCAGTCTCTCTTGCATGGCTACCTGCCTGTGGAGCCTATCATTGTTTTGACAGAGAGCCTCATTTTCTCTCTGTGCTTCCTGGTTTGTCTTTGAGTACTGGGCCAGTCTTTGCTGCAGGAGGGTTACCTCCTGAGTCCTGTCCATACTGGCCTGCTCCTTCCTTGCCAGAGCATCTTCCACCCTCCTGGTGTGCTCTAACAATCTATCATGCTCTTTTTGGAGGTCACCCAGTCCCTGGAGGGCCAGGTGATTTTCTTCCAGTTTCCCTTTTAAGTGACAGACTTCCTGGCCTAAGGTGTCCCTTTCCTGAGCAAGAGCCTGCCTCTGTGCCGCCAGGTCGTCCCTCTGTCTTTGAAGGGCACCAGCTTTCTGGCGCTCTTCTTCAAACTCTGCCTGGGTGTCCAGGTCTTTCAGAATTAATTTGTTGCTCTCTGCCTTCTCTCTATCTAGGTGACTTTGCAGGGTGGCTACCTGCTCTGTGCATGCCCTGTCGAAATCCAGTTGTTGCTCCAGCTTTTTCTGGCTCTGCAGTAGGGAGTCCACACTTTCTTGGTACTCCTTCTGGTTGGCCAGAATTCTAGTTTCCTGTTCTGCCTTTTCCTGCTGTAGGATACCCATATCCTCTCTTATTTTAACTATGTACTGCCTGCTTTCCTTTTCTGACTCCTGGCTCCTCTGCAGCCTCTGCTCAGAAGAGTCCAGATCAGATTGGGCCTTTTCTAATGCCACCAGTTGCCTACTTGCCAGATCTTGGCCTTCAGCATATTTATCCTGTATGGCTCCCATAGATAAATATAGATATGCCGCTATCTTGGCAATCTTATTTTGCTCATCCTTGGCCTTAGGGGCCATATATAGTTCACTCAGGGCCACATGTAAGGGGCCCTGGTCTTTACAGATATCTAACCCTTTTGCAGTGATCTGTTGTGTGATTGCCTGCAACCAAACATTCTGGTCCTGCTCAGTCCATTCAAATCTCACAAATAACTTATGTAAAAAATGTTCTCTAGCTATCTTGATGTCTACCAATGTCGCCATTTTGGAAATATTAATTTCCTTGCTGATTTACAGAAGATTTTTATTTTATTTTTGCAAAACAGACCGTTTACTTAGAGCGTTCTCTTTTGAGGGGTGTTTTTACAGTGTAACACAGCGTGGTAGCCCAACAGGATTTATGTATCCTGTCAGTTAACACACTGTATTAAGATGCACAAGTGGTAGATCTAATCCAGAAATCCCGCTACGAGCCCCCAATCTGTAAGTGATTTCAATCCAGCACTCCAACTAAGTCAATGCCTAGTATGGGATGCCCAATGGAAACCCTTATTTATATATTTTTATGTCAAAAGTTCTTTTAATTCTGGATGATGTACCCTTATATAACGCCCCTCTCTTTGAATCCCCCGGCCTCACTGAGCCAAGAAGTAGGTTTGTTTTGCAAATTAAAAGATTTATTTGAGGAATTGCACAATATATATATCAAACTTTTATGAATATAATAATAGCTGAATATCACACTTATGAATATGAACAATGATCTGCAATTGGTAATATTACAATATCAACAATCTCTTTAAACAATTAGGAGTAGGAATAGGAGGAATAATGTAGCAGAGAATACTTTGTATGGGTTCAAGAAATTGCAATGATAGGAAGGAATGCAACACAGTAATAAACTTGATATGAATGTAATCAAGGACAATGTGATCACTCTTTCCCTCTGTTACTACTCACTCCCCCCAATATGCAATATGAAGATATGGAATGAGAGCACACGGGTTTCAGGAATAACAATCAACAATTGCAGTTTCAATCCTGATTCCCCCCAGCAAGTTTAGAGAGAACAGTAATGATTTTAAAACAGGTCAATTGCTTTTAAATGTGGTTTGGATTGAATGGGAAAAATGCTAAAAATGACTTCAATTCGCGTAATTGAATTCAGAACTAGTGAGAGTGGCTTTGGATTGGTTCAGGTCAACACTAGCAATGATTGTAGAATGATTAGCAGATGGAAAACTAAATTCAGAGGTTGGAAGCAAGAAATAGCTATTTTACATGGAGTGAAATTGAGCCAAATGCAAATTCGCTGCAACTTTTCCACGTGCGAGAAATGCGTTTACAGAAAAGCTATAAGGAATTTGAATGTCGTTTTGGGTTCGTTTGAAAGCTGAGGATGTTAGCTTCAAAATGACATTCAAATTCCATTTCTAGGATTTACGGTTCAAAGGTTACAGAATTTTTAGTGAAGGTAGATTTTTCTCAAAAGAGTCAAAATTTCAAAATGAAAGATGCGCTTTAAAGATTAGGAACCAAGATGGACTTATACTAAAGGGCTATGAAAGTGCAAGATACCCAACGGGACAGCCACCAGAACAGGGCACCTTCCGCTCTGACTTCTGTCCGCCAGGACACTTGACTTTCTTCAGAAAAATATCAGCGCACCGATGATTATCACTAAAATTATCACAGACTATATAATGAGAAGGATTCAGGATGGACGCAAGATTCTATAATGCAGTTCTGGATAGGTTGAAATGGATTGAGTAGGATTACTTTAAACTAAGAGATGACTATGGACAGTTCTATACTAAATACTCACTACTATGGCTTTGGAATGGAATGGGCCCGTCAAAGATCTGGTCAAGGGTTTGGCTGGGATTCGCTCACCACCGGACAGGTCTCAAGCGCTGGGTTCTGTTCTCAGCAAGGCACTCTGGTCTGCACAGCCTCTTGGACTGGATCTGACGGGTTCTGGGTTACAGCTCTGTTGGACTAGTCTGGATCTTGGGTTCTAGCATGGGTTCTTGGCCAGAAGCAGTGAAACAGCTCAGCCAGGCTGTTGAATGGTTTAGGCCCTGTGGAAGTTTAGGGGTTAAAATCAGGTTGCTAGATTTTAAAGGCCTGCTGAAAAGGTTCAGCTTTTTGGGTTAGGCCTCTGCTTCAGGGTTCTGGAGTCTGGCTCTGGATCTAGATTCTGGAGTCTGGATCTTCCTACAGGGTGCTTCGCCAGAGGATCAGTTGAAGAGTGAAAGTGTGTGTCCTTCTGGGTCCTCAACAGTCCCTATTTATCCATTTTCCATAGTGTGTGGGGAGGCTGATTGTCTAGGCCCAACCCTCTAAGGATCTGATAGGTCAAAGAATTCCCCCTCTCCTGATTTGAGAAAGGAACATGTGTCATGATGTGTCATGATGTGTCATGTTTATGGCTTAGGGAGAAAACCTCCCCTTTGTCTCTGTACAGTATATCTTATTTTTCATAAAAAACATATTTACAATATGCACAACTTGTTCATAATACATATTTACATGATAGCTTGACTAAGGTACGTTTCTGTCAAAGTCTCATGTTCCTGCGAGTTTTGGTTCACAAATGACAGTTTTTCGCGCTTTTGGTTGGTTACACATTTTCGGATCTGTACAATTTTTTACACATACATGCACATACCATCTGGGCATTCTTATGTAAATTTTCATCTTCATAGCATAATCACAATAGCTACAATATTAAAATGTTCGTGCTTCAGTCTCAGAATATCGCACAGATTCCAGATTAGTTTTAAACTGTGAGCGATCTTTTCATTTTAATAATCTCTAAGTTTCATATTTTTGTCCGTTCGGTACAATATTTTATAAGTCTTTTCCTTAAACATATATTTACTCCAGTTTCAAATCCACATTTTCAGTCTGACCCGGCTCCAAGGTCTTGGCTGATCCAGAGAGTAACTTGAGCTCCTTCCTGCCAGGGCTGGTTTCTATTGATGCCCCAAATGATCATTTCCATTCAGTTCAAGGGAGTCCTTTGTCTGCTAGCAGGACAACAGGCCAAAAGTCCCCCTCCCAGTTCCTTTCACACCAGACTGCCGGATTCTTAGCAGAGCAGGGGGGAAGATTATTTTCTTGGGTAGAAGGTGTGGAATGTCTTTGAAGCTCAGTGTGGGCAACCTCTTGGAGTTTAGCTGAATCAGGTTATCTTACAGTAAATTGTAACATTGTTCTTTTGTGGAAATTAAAGTTACACATTTTAAAATAAGCAAACATATCTTCAATTCCAGCCTTTTTCAACATGAAAATCAATGTGTTGCACCCCATATTGCATTTGATAGAAGTCCCTTCTTTGGCATATTTAGTTTTTGAGACACAAGTTTCACCTATCAGATTTAGAGATCACCAGCCTCTGACAGAGGCGAGCATCGGTATTGCACCCATTTTTGACATATTTCTTTCCAGCAAGCAATCTTCAATGTGGATTTTCGTCTGATAAGTGTACTTCTTTGGACATTGTATTTATCTGGATTCTTGAAGTAGAATGATGTTTAACACCCAACAAGGAGGTTGGATCTTTTGGGTGGTTTTTGAGCCATGATTTTTGCAAATTTGACAACCAAGAAAAACGGATTTTCACACAGCTCTGTGTTTCTTTTGCAATCAGCCTAGCTCTGTGGGCAGCCAAATGATGGGTTTTGGCAGTGGTCTCCTGTGTTACAACTGAGATAGGCAAAAGTGGATGGCGGCCTATTTTTCAGATTTTTACTGCACACTTTTGGGTGATTTTTAGTGAGCAGCATGCTTTCCGGCGGGCATTCTGATGTTCCTGATGCAAGCAATGCACAGAAATGTTGCAGGGCCTGGACTAGTGGGTTGAAACATCCCACAAGCCGTTTCAATGTTCATGTCTTTTTTTTTCAAAAACTCTTTTTATTGAAGATTATACCATACATGTACCACTTGTTTTCATGCTGTGTGACCTTAGTCCTCAAAACACACACATCCTTTGTGTGGTGACTGTTGCCCTTCTCCTGATGTTCGCATTTGTTTCAACCGCACCAAGAAAGCAGATATTGGGTTCTCATCCTGGCTGCAGCATGGTCATGGGGAAGGTCATGCTTCGGTGTTTGACCCTGCTCGGGCAGCTTGTGATTCTCCTGGCAACCCCTGCACTGCGGGACTGTCTCTGTATCCCTACAGCCCCCCTTCCCAGCACTTGTCTGCACTTATCTTGCACTTGCCACCAGCTGGCCCTTATTATTTATCTTGTTCATTACTAACCCTGTACTGCCCTTTCCCCTCTCCCTTTCCCCCTTGCACTTTTCCCATCCCCCCTACCCATGCACTTGCACGATCTGAATGACACCTGGCCTAGTAGGATCGTTGTCTGTCTCCCCTTGTTCCCCCCTCCCTGCCTCGTCGCGCCTTGAAACACTTGTGTATAGGCGTGTTACAAATGCCATATCATATCATATCATTCTCAATTTCTGTAACAGTTTAGAATTAACATACATAAACAGAAAGTCAATGAAGATCAACACATTTCATACTGTGATGACAGTCAGATTCATAAGAAACAGTTCAGATTACTCTCTTTGTTCATTCTTCTAGGAATGACTGAGTGTAGTCTATCAATCCAGTAGGCTTCCCTTGGTGAAGACGTTGTCCAATGTCCATATGTGTTCTTTCTAGTCTTTATCACTTCCAAAACCTGAAATCTGATCTGTGAAATTTGGTGATATTTTCAATGACATACTAGTGATGATTTCAGATTTTTTGGTCCTTAAATTCGAGCTATGCTGATTCCAGCATATTTTCGCTTTCCTCTTTCTTTGACCAATATAATATAGGGCACATGGGTACATCAAACTGTACATAATATTACTGGTATCACATGTAGCATAATCTTTCAAAAGAATCTTAGCCCAAGAGCATGGATAATACATTATATTGCTTTTCATTACATTATGACAATGACTGCATTGTAAGCAATATAACGTGCCTGTCTTTCCAGGTGTCTTATTCTCCTGACCTTTTGAATGTGTTAATAGGTAGTCCTAGCATATTCAAATATCAGAACATTGTTAAATAATGTTTGGATGTTGCTGTCATGTGTTAATATTTGTCAATTGTTCTTTATCTGTTTGATTTTGTGACTTTGTGTTGAGTATTTTGAGACATACACTAAATCTGGCTGTGTCTGTTCTTTGACTGTGTGTAATGTAATAGCCCATGTCTACTCTTTTGATCAACGTCTCTGATGAGCCTGAGTTAATTCTTGTTCTTGGTAGCCTCTTTTTGGAAATGTAGTGTCATTTATCAATCTGTCTAATGCTTTCTGTCTCGTCCGAGACAATACGTTTAACTCTTAAGAATTGGCTATATGGTAAACCTCTGGGAGAATTTGGAGGATCTAAACTAACTGTGTGTAAAAAGTTGTTGAGATTTGTTGGTTTGCAGTATACATTAGTGGTGAGTCTATCTCCTTTTATCTCAATTTGTACCTCAAGGAATTTGGCCGTAGTTTTACCAATTTCAGCCGTTAATTGAATGTGTTCATCAATAGTTTTGATGCACTGAAAAAATGATTGCAAATCCTCGATAGTACCTTGTCAAATGCAAAAAATGTAATTGATATTCCTCTTCCAGAATTTCAAGTATTTGTACTAAACTTGGTGTCCTGTGTGAGCGGTTTTGTATCTCTACATAAAGGAGTTGTAGTATGCTTGTGCCATTATAGGCCCCATGGATGTTCCTGATACTTGTAGATAATATTTTCTGGCGCCTTCCAATTCCAGGTGACCCTTCTTCTTGTGGCCAGTAAAATAGCATCCCTGTCTTTGTAATTTAACAGATTAGAAAGTATCTCTCATGGTGGGGCACCGGGGGTTGAAGGCTTGCTGGGACTCTGCGAACTCTTTCAATAGAAAACAATTGTAGTGTCTAATGGAAACTACAGTATTTTAGAACCATTTCCCTAAGTAACATTTAGTAGAGGGACTTTTTGGGTAAGCTAGTCACCCTGATGTTATTAAATTATGATCTTCCTTTCTCTTCTTCAGCTCTTAATTCCAAAACCTTTGTTTTGCTTTGTAGATCTCTGATTAGTTTTTTCATCATGTTTAATGCAGCCTCAGTGCAAGATACTTGTTCTGTCCCACTCTTGCTGAATTTGTATGCAGATCCTGGCATAAAATAGCCACATTGATATCAATGGTATTTATTTTGTTTACCAGCGAGTTCCTAGATTCATTAATTGCCTTCATCACATCAGATCGTAAGATAGTTTTTAACTCTGGTAGTTCCACATTCTCTACATTTTCAGATTGTTGCCTCATATTTTTTGTCATGGTCTGCATAGTATGAGATTCAATATTGCTCTGATAACTATGCTTTTTTACTTTACCTTTGGTCATTCTGAGAGATCCTGGCAGTCCCTTCACTTTGTTAACCAGTGAGAATTTGCTAAATTGGTGGTGTTTTTAGTGGCCTTTGGATGAAAAACCATAAATCTTCAATGAAGGCTAGTGTATTTGAAAACACCCCTAAAGTAGATCTGGATGTCAAGGTGTCTTGATGTCGGGATCTGTGCCCACATGGGCAGTTACCACCAGCTAATCACTAATTATGAATCACCAATGGCAAGGTTGGAAGGATCTTCATGGCCACATGTACTTTCTAAGCTTTCTGGGTTTTTGAAGCCATGAGCCTCACCTCCAGATCCATACTTTACCAGCTCTCCCTTGAATGCACACAGAATTTATGGTCACACTCACAGTCATTGATGATAGTTCTGCAGCAGGTTAGCCTCACTCCACTGATGCGTTGTTGCGGCATCTCCATGTAGGGATAGGCCGTTATTCATACATCTCCCGCTAGGCCGGTAAACAACTGTAACAATGCCTAGTGGAGCTGAACATGTGTATGGAATTCTGGTGCACTCACATTATATTGATTGAATTAGAAAAGCCCTGATAATTTACAATATATTTATGGATTCTTCACAGAGCTGAGTTGTAACACATCTACATTTAAAGTCTAAACACTAATGCAACCATAAAATGAGGCTTCTTTATGAGTAACAGTCATGCTTTAGGCAAGTGCGAGGAATCCAGACTGCCCTCACTGATGTGAGGAAGCAACTGTTATGGAATATGGACAACCATTATGACCCATTACTCGTAATTCTAGATCTTTCTGTTGCCTTTTACACCCACTACCATGAGATCACTCTTGACATACTGTAATCTATGACAGTGGTGTCAGCTAAGGCATTGATGTGGTTTAGGTAATTTCTAACAAATGTATCTAATTGTGTATGACTCGTTGATCTATCAACACTATCTACTTCCTTTTTTTGCTAAATAGCCACTGCATCGACTTTATTACCACTTTTATTCAATATCTATGTAAGACGATTTCATGATCTTCTGCATGACTTGAACAATGTTGCACAGATGACTTTCAACTTTTATTTAAACTCTCAATTGATTTGGTCTCAGGTAGTAATCTTCTACTGCAAACCTTTCCTGTCATAAAGCAATGGTTGAAAAATACCTGTCTTACCTTAAACTGTAATAAAACTGAGCTGGCAATAATAACCCCCCAAAGCAATACCTGAACAGCCACACATCTGCCTACCTCCTTTCTGGTGGATTCTCAGGATCTGCTTATTCTTCCAAAGGTTAACACTGGGAGTATCATATTCAATTGCCAGGTTAACTTGATCTTGCAGGTTAACTTGCTTGTCAATAGTACCAGTTATTGCTTATGGCTCCTCAGGCATATCCAGACCTACCATAATGAAACTCACATAGGGAAGATATGAAGAGCCTTCCTTGGGGTCACACTTGACCACTGTAACAGTATCTATGTGAGAGCACCTAAAACACAAAGTAAGAGATTTGAGATGCTGCAAAATAATGTTACAAATGTCCTCCACATATCTCATCTCAAAGCCACCTTCTGTCAACTTCACAGACTGCCAGTTGAAGTCAGATTGCATTTCAAAGGTTGCCATTTTGGCACTAAATGTTTCTAAAAATCTGCCTGCAAATATCTTTCATCCAGGCTTAAACATCACAATTACTCTAGCACTTTAGGGTCCAAAAACCAGCTCCTCATCTCCCCACCCAGATGCAATATGTTATCGGCAGGAGGGAAAGGTTTTTCTGTATTGACTACCACCATTTATAATTGTTTCCCACTCTTTTTCATCAGAGCTGAGACTGACATCAACAACTTCAAAAAGCACCTTAAAACTCTTTATTTTCATCAATTAGTTTGTGTGAACATTTCATTCTAGTTCAGCAGTAGTTGTTTTGTTTGATTGGTACCATGCCCCAATACCTTCAGGTTTATCAGTGCTGTACAAAAGTATGTAACGTAGCATAACTTAAGTATGTAGCACAAGCAGGTGAGGAGCGGTGTGTTGGATCTCTGGCATTTTTGAAGGTTTGCATTTTTATAGATAAGGTTGTTTAGACTGCATGAATAAGGGTTAAAACTATTTTCTCAGGTTTGTGTTTAGCCCAAACGCTTGATTTTCTTCCATTTTAGATGTATTGGGTAGGTAATTGGATTGGAGTTGTTTGGAAAATTGTACTGCATACTGTGCATTTTTGCATGATATTGTTCCAAGGTACTAATGGAATATTTGCTTGTCCTAGAATTTTATATAATGGCAGATTTGGTGAATGCATCTGGATTCTCGGTGTGAAGAGTTCTTTTTTAGCGATGGAACATACATCAACAGTTTAAAACAAAAAGGATGAGTCTTCTATCTATAATTTTATTCTGTGTATTTTACATCCTGGTCCAGTCCTTACTTCATAAGCCTTTTTCAATTTGTCATGGTCAAGTATGCTTTGACAGTAGGTAGACTAATGAAATGATGATCCGTGATGTAGCAAGATGAAGGATTCTTCTATCATATCTTATCATATCATTCGGTTGGAAGTAAAGAGGTAACAGCCATTATTTGAAATAATTGCATTGTTCTTTGAAGGTATATTTCACTGTCGGATCTTTTAAAAATTATATGCATTCATTCGTTTTGGCTACTAGGTGGAAACACGTCTTTGGCATGTGTGTGAGTAGAGGTAAGAGGACATGACATGTAAGGAGGGACACACAGCTAGTGGGTGTTTTTGGGTTATTTACCCACCCAATTAATTGCCTGTGTGGCC
Organism: Ambystoma mexicanum; assembly: GCF_040938575.1. Taxonomy (NCBI): domain Eukaryota; kingdom Metazoa; phylum Chordata; class Amphibia; order Caudata; family Ambystomatidae; genus Ambystoma; species Ambystoma mexicanum. The sequence goes on along the minus strand of NC_090932.1, from coordinate 676,261,091 downwards.
ATGCTTATCTATATGGAAATTCCCACCTTCTGCGTGCCTCTCAAAATACATTCTCCTGGGATCCCTTTAAGCTAGCTCTATCAAGCAGTTAGATCCGTTTTGGCCTGCCAGTGTTATTTCCAGGTACCCTGCTGAGAGTTGATGCCTTAATTGAAGCTATCAATGTGCCGTGGGTGCCATAAAAATGCCATAACCAAGTGTACCTTCAGCTACTTGATTTATATATGTTCCTTGTACTTACATTCTGTTAAAAACAAGCATAGACAAAAGCCGACCTTTTTGGATTTTGTGTTGGATGTTAGGTAGGTGTTTTACAGGGACTGCTACCAAATGTCCAGGTAACTGCTACCAGATGTCCAGGTAATCACATAGGTATCTCGCTCCTGTCATCATATGGCTTGGTGCAAAATTATGTCAGTGGCTGGCAAATACCTTTACCATGCCAAAACTGTTGGATTTGCCAATGCCTGCTCTTTATTAATATTTAAGTTGTACTGTGCCTTTGAGGATTTAGAATGACAATGCCATGCAACTTCCTTGGAACAACTTCTTTATTGAGTTATAGTGGACCAAGACCAGCACCTGAAAATTATGGGGTCCCTTCTAGTTGCTCATCCATTTGACATTGACATTTTCATTAACCATTGTCATTAATTGCTATTTGATTACTGCTTGGTCATTAGTAGCCCGTGTTTCTCATTGATTCGACCTGCTACAGGACTATTCTTTCTTACTGAAACTTGGCTGCAAGATTCCTCAGGCACTGCCCTGGTTCATGCAATCCCAGATGGTTATGGCATCCAGTGCACTGATAGGCTTTCCAAACACCCTGGGGGTGGCCTGGCTCTTGTACGTCTTGGCAAATACTTATGTATCATGACACCTTGCATTCATAACATAAATACGAAGACTATGGGCCTCATTACAGGGTTGCTGGAAAACCCAGCAGTAGGCAGCACATTCTCGGCAACCCGGTAAGAGCCGTACCGCCGCCTGATATCCCAGTCCCACCGGGATATTACAAGTCCCTGCGGCCTGGGATGTCAGGCAGTGGGAACTTTAAGTCCCCATTCCAGTGGAGTCTCATAGGACTCCACAGGAATGGGGACACAGAAGCACCGTTACTGTTGCTAACGGGGCCGGTGCTTCTGTGAAAACCATGCCTGCAGGGGACGGTGCTCCTGGCAGGTCAGACCTGCCGGGAGCACTGGCCCCTGCAGGCATTCTCATAATCTGGTGGTCTGGAAAGGGTGCTGGTATGTTGCTACAGGCACCCTTATTTCCAGACCGCCAGAAATATGATAATGAGGCCCTATGACTATTCAGATTTCCAGCTCTGCTTTCTGTACTCTCCATGTTCTGCTGGTATACATCGACCCCCGGGCCGTGACCAGTCTTTTTGTGCTGCATTTCTTGAACTTGCAGCTGATCTTTCTCATCGCTATTCTGATTTACTGCTTCTAGGCGACTTTAATTTACGTTCATTGCAGCTATCTGTCACTATGCAGGACAGTTTTATGTCTGCCATGAACAATCTCTCGCTCAAGCAGCTAGTTACTGGGAAAACCCATAACTCAGGCACCACACTAGACCTGCCGTTTTCTTCCCCTCCCCTGGCTAAGGTGTTCCCCTGAATGCCAGTGCCCTGGGCAGATCATATGATCCTTCCATTTGTTGTTTCTCTTCCTCTTTTTCCTTCTCCTCCAGCTCAACTCACTCCTAGTCCTCCTTTAAAAAAATGTTTTTATTACTTGGTTTAATTGAAAATCAATTTTTACGAGAAAACATTATTTTAATACATAGGGTCCTTGTCCAAAAGGACCGACAAGCGCCTCTGAAACAACGCATCTGCAAATAGAAACCGTCAGCACCCTGGTACACCCAACAACTCATCCTCAGAAAAAGAGTCATCAGGAACAAGAGAAAATCTGGTGCAGCCCCAGGACCGCATCCAACCTCACGCTCCTCAAGGAACTCCAGGCAACCCGCTGACAACTAATCAGCACAACCAAGTCCTCCTACTATCAGAATACCATAGCAGAAGCCGACAACAAAAGCACAGCGCTCTTCAAAGCGGTGAAGCACTGCGTCAACCTGCAACCCCACCCTGCCATACCAAACTCCATCAGAAAATCTGCCACCATCAACACCTTTTTCATCGACAAAATCAGCAGGATTTGCCGCACATAGACACCAGCTCTGCATCCACAGACCCACCTCATGTTCCTCCTTGCAAAATCTCCACACCCTGGGCAACATTCAAGATGCTCTCTACAGAGGACCTGGTAGAAACCCTGGCCGCCCTCAAAGCCACATCTAATACAAACAACAATCTCCCAGCATCCATCATCAAGATCCTCTCTGCAGAAGCACTCCTTCCCTACCTTGTGTACGAGCGCAATATAAATAAAATATCAATATCAATATCAATACATGGCGATAATCAACAGCTCCCTAACTCAAGGCACCTTGCCATAGATCCTAAAGACAGGAAAAATCCACCCTCTACTAAAGAAACCCACTCTGAATCCCGACAGCCTAGGTAACTATCACCCCATCACCCATCTTCCCTTTGATGGTAAGATCATTGAGAAAGCAGTAGCCGCACAACAGCAGCAACACATCGACACCAAAAATCTCGGGAAGATAGCTCAGGGGCAACACACTCGCCTTGGAAGTAAGACGACGCAGAGCAACACGGGTTCATTCCCCGGGTCCGCCCTTAGAAACCTCTGGGTATTAAGCGTGTTATAAATAACTAATTATATAAAAATCTCCTCCAAACTTACCAATCCGGGTTTAGACGCAGATGCAGCATGGAGACGGCAACCATACAGGTGGTTGACAATGCCCTCAATATCCTTGACAACAGCCACCCGGGCCTCCTGGTTCTACTTGACCTCTCAGCTGCTTTCGACACAGGTGACCACCAGGCACTCATGGACTCCCTAAATCGGCACATGGGGATCAGTGACCTTGTCCTATGCTGGTTCGCCATCCACCAGCAATTTATTCAAATGGACTCCTCTAGATCGTCAATGCTACCAGTCACCTGTGGAGTCCCGCACGGTTCCATCCTCTCTGCAGTGATCTTCAATCTATACATGGGAGCCCTCCCAGTCACACAAAACAATCTGCATCCACCAATACCCTGATGAGACACAGCTATACCTCAAGATCAACTCGATCAAGGAAATCCACAGGCTCAAAACTTGCCTCTCACCGATCCAGTCTTGGATGTCCACAGGGGCGTTGCTAGGGGGGGGGGCTAAGGGGGCTATAGCCCCTGATATTTTGGTTGTAGCCCCTGATAGAATCTCAGGAACTACAGCCAAAAGACTAGCTAGCACCCAGTCCCAACAGTTCTGACATCAGCTTAGCCCCGGGTCTTTTCCAGACCTAGCAACTCCCCTGGATGTCCAGTGTAAACTTGAAGCTCAATGCCTCCAAGACTGAACTCCTTCTCCTCACCAACCTCACTGAATATCCAGACATACAGACCTGGCTATCAACCATGAACCCTGAGGGCTTCAGACCTAAGCTCACCTCCTGTGCCAAGTCCCTCGGGTTCCACATCGAAAAACACCTCTCCTTCAAGACACACATAGCAAAGAAACTTCAGACAGCTTTCCCTCCCATGGAAAGTCAAGCCCTGTTCCTATCCCACCTCAATGAGGGCAATGCCCCCCTTGAAGACCTCCCTTCATCCTCCCTTTTGCCCCTGAGAAGTGTCCTACATGCCTCATCAGGGCTCTACACAGATACAACCACATCACCCCTGCTGTCATTGACCTTCACCGGCTCCCACCGCATGCACGAATCAACCTTCAAGTCTTGCTGCATCATCTATAAAGTAGTCAACCCCAAATCAATCAGCTACCTCGCGGAGAAACTCAGCATCTCTCATGGTGCACAACCAGAGGCCAGGACACATGCAGACTTGAAATCTGCAGCTGCAAAAAGGATAGGACCTGAATAAAAGCCTTCACTGCGTACGCCCTAAGATTATGGAACCTCCTCCCCATCAGCATCAGACTCGCTCCCAGGCTCCTACGATTCAGAAAAGAACTCAAGACCCACCACCACTTCAAGGAGTCTCTCCTCCTCAACACCTAGGCCATCACGTCACCCCCTGCACCACCTGACTCGCTGAACGCTGTCCGCACCGCTCCTTCCCGCCACCCTGTATAGCTGTACCCCTCCTCTGTGCCCCTCTGTATCCTACCCTTGCTGTATATCTGTATAGTTGTATACCTCTGTAAAGTGCTCTGTTGCTTCTCAAAGCTAGGTCCACGCTCAATAAATACCATAATAATAAAATAATATGTTGATCCTCTTTATTAATCATTAGTTGAATAAGTATACAGAAAGCATGTGTTACAGTTATATGTACAATACATAATATATCTGATTATTTTCCAATGGTGTTGCTGTATTTTGTCTTGTAATATCTCAGCATTAACCTCAGCCTGAGCTAAATAGAATTCATGGACTTTACTCAATATATGTCAAATTTTATATATTGATCATTGACCTGGAACTGGGGCCTTGCAGGTGCTAAAACTCACCATCATAGGGTGGGTCAATTCTGTGTGGGTGTAGGTGTGTGTGAGATGTTGTCTGTGTGTGTATGGATGTGCGTGTTTATGCATGAAGAAGTGTGCAGTGAAAGATGTTATAGGCCTACTCTAGTGGTTTGGTAGTGGGGAAGAGGAGACTATTGTAGTCCTGTATGAGGAGTAAATGTTGTAGTGTTTTCGGTACATGTGGATGAGTATACAAAACTATCCAGACTGTATGTATGAGGATTGCCTCACCCTAAATGTAAGGCATATGGGGAAAATGATTGACGTGGCCGATTTTACATCTTGTTGAGCTGGGCCTTCAAAAGGTTCCCACACCCAGCAGTACAAGTTCCAAGTAGGTACAGGCCAGCTGACACTTGGAGGCACCACATCTATAGGTATGGACATGCATGTTGGGATGTGTGTGGTGATACTGGATACTGGTAGGTTTCCTGTGTGTGTGTTCTGCGTCTATCAGTGGGAGTAAGTTGTTTCGTGATTGCGGAATGGGAGTGAATATGAGGCGTTGCTTAAGTGGACATTTGTGTGTGTAGTAGCAAGTGTAGTGTTGGTAGGAATTGTGGAGTTTATTGTTGTTGATAGGGCTGTGTGTGCTTGTGTGTGTGTATAGCTGTGTGTTTGCAGTGTGTAATGAGGGGGTTATGTGGGTTGCTTAAGTCATGTGCAAAAGGGACCTAACAGTTCACCATGGACTGTCTTTTTAAGGGTTGGACCAAGCCTGATCAGCATATGGCTTGGCAGGATAAAGAATGATGGTCCATACGGATGCCTAGAGCAAAACAAGTGGTTATTATTATTCAAAACATTCTAGCCATCAATCTTCAGTTTTGCTCATGGAGTATGTGTTCATCATAGATGTTGATGGGTTGTGAGTGATTTGGTAATGGCCCCGTGGTCAAGGTCACAAGGTCACAACCAGGTGGCCCTGGAAATACCAAAGTCGAGGAAGAGGAACAGCATCATACATCTATTGGGAACTTGCTGCTGTAACGTAACCCACCTGCCAGGCTCCTCACCGTTATAGGTCACTCATATTTGTTTTAATATATTAATACTTTCGGCGCAAGGACCTTTTGAATAAAACAGACACAATTACAGATCACAAAAATAATAATTAGATTAGAGAAAACATTGAAAAACATATGAACTCACATATTCTATATAGACAAAAAGTCAGTTAGAATAAAAAAAATCATACAAAATGAAAAGATTCAAAGCAAACATAACAACTGAACAAAACAGACCAAAAGATAAAAAAGTGAGCAAATCCATAACATTTTAATTAAAAAAATCAGATAAAAGCCATACAGGGTATTTACAAGTTTGCTGGTATCCCGGCAGCAAAATCGCCAGGATACTGGCAAATGGTAATACTGTTGCTGGGACGTGTCTGCCAGTATAACCAGCAGATTACAAGTGTTGCTTTTAACGGTAAGTCCCCATTCCATGGAGTCCCACAGGACCCCATGGTGCGATTTTGCCAGTTTATACAGATGAATAGAGTAAAAAATGAAGGATATTCTTAGTCATCTCCGGGTTACAACTGCAGTGACTAGTGTTTCTCATCTTCCAGGCTTTTCTAACATGATTGAGAGGCAACCTGTCACAGTGAGCCAAAGCGAATAAGTGTCGTTCCTGCACCCTGTTTAAGACCTTGAGGCAGGGTTGCATGCAAACAAACCCAGACTATGCATTTGCCCATGGCAGGGTGTCCAGTTTTCACATGGTTTCCATGTTCATGCTTTCAGCCCTTATCAACTGTTTCTTTTTTAGGTCATACATGATCATAGCCTTGGAGCAGTTGCGAGTAGTACAATCCAGATGGAGCAAGTACAACAGGTCTAGAGAGTGCAAATCCTCTTGAAGTGATTTGAGGAATGGAGAAGGGACAGGGCATGCCAAGTGCTCCTTCCAGGATCTATTTTTTAAATTAAGTTTCTCGGCACAGATTCGCTTGAATGAGTATCTCCCCAGGAAATTTCAGTCTTTCGTTTTTATGAAATTGAAAGCAACATCCTCATTTTATGCTACGCTTGGAAAGCTCTTTGAGAGATGCAAAAGCTGCTTCTAGAAAGATCTTTTGTTCACCTTTAGGGTGTATGCATATTTAACTAACTCCCATGGTTCTGCTCCATAGGTCACCAGACTACCTATCTTCACAAGGATAATCCTATCCACTTGAGAAGAAATGGCGATCCTCTGCCTCCTCACCATTTTTTCAAATGCTCTTTTAATGGGCGCACATTTTTTAATGGCACCTGTTATGTGAGATTTCCTGCTAGTGATGTCTGAAATGTTCACAACCTACAATGGATGTTCATCAACATACTCAAGCAAAACTCCTTCTTTACAAACTGGCCTTGATCTATTGTGGATCTTTTGCTTTCCAAAGATCATGTTCTTTGATTTGTTTTTGTTTATTTTGAGATTATTTTTGCAGCAATACATGCCAACTGCAGTCACTTGAGCATGTCATGCAATCAAAGTTCTTCCTAAAAGGTTCAAATCTTCTGCATATAGGAGCAGTGGATGCGAGGGACATCATAGGAAGACACCAGGATGCTATCCACCAAGTCTTTTACATGAAACAAGAGGAGAATAGATGCAAGTTAGCAACTCTGGTGGACACCTCTAGAGTACCTGAAGGACCCTGAAGGTTTCCCTGAACGGACAAAACAAACCTGTAATCGAGTATTTTCATCCAGACCTCTGATGATGTTTAACAAAGGTGTTTCAATGCCCATCTGTTGTAATTTCGGCCAGACTCTGGCCCTGTCGACCATGTCAAAGAAAAATCTAGAAAAGCTGCAAAAAGTGTAATTTTCTTCTCAGTATAAAACATATCAACCATATGAAGCAAGTTAAAGACCTGATCAACTGAAGACAGGCCTGCCCTAAAGCTTCCTTTTGTTCAATTTTCCTCAAACCAATCATTGATTTCTCTTAATATCAGTTGACTGTACATTTTAAAGTTGATATCAATCAGTCTGATCGCTCTATATGAGGTTGTAACATTATTAGGACCCTTTTTTTATACAAATGAATAATGGTACTCGTCTGCCATGAATCAGGAAATATACAGGTTTCTGAGAGACAAATTAATAGCTTGGATAAAAGTAGTTTCCACCAAGAGGGGCCCCATTAAAAGAGTTCAGGAAAGGTCACATTTGGACCAGGGCCTTTACCACTTGCTAATTTATCAATAGAAGACTCAATTTCCTAATACGAGAAACATTATAACAAATTGGATTCAAAGGTCATCATTAGTCCCCTGACCAATTCAGAACTGAAGTACATTCTGGAATTCATAACAAGGACTTCCGGCAATAATTTCCCACCTCCCGCCAAAACAATGTATGCTTTCATTCACACCTAGTCCCTTCTTGATAGCTATTTCTAGTTACGGTGCCTTATGATGAGTCCTGCTTGGATCCGTCGCACCGAGGGGCGTTCATACAACTCTCATCATGTCGTCATTCATGCTGTGTGCATCCATTGTCCATAACAGACTTAGGGGCTGATTCATGGAATTTTTGCGCCGGAAAACGGGGATTTGTGTGCCATTCTGCCCGCAAATCCCCATTTGTTAAATGGGGATTTGCGGGCAGAATGGCACACAAATCCCCGTTTTTCGGCGCAAATAATTCCATGAATCAGCTCCTAAGTCTGTTTGGGGGGGCTGATTCATGGATTTTTTCCGCCGGAAAACGGGGATTTGTGTGCCATTCTGCCCGCAAATCCCCGATTTGCGGGCAGAATGGCACACAAATCCCCGTTTTTCGGCGCAAATAATTCCATGAATCAGCCCCCCCAATCAGTTCACACAAGCAATGACCAAGCCACCTTTAAAGAAATATTAGAACATTATAATGTCTACTAGAAGTAAAAACATAACGTTTTTGTTGACGTGACATCGCTGGGGGCATGGTCCAAAATGTTTACATATATATTCATCTATTTTTTATTTGATTTATTGTATTCTGATCCCACACTCCCCATTTTGCACTACAGTGTAGCCCAGCGTGATCATAATGAGAACAAATATAATTTTTTACTTTGGAACTAGTCGCTAACATTGTTACAATGGTGCAGGTTTTGTAGCCATTGGGCCTATGCGGACAGGCCTTTAATTTACGTATAAACTACAATCTAAGTTTCATTGTTCATCAGGACGGCAATCTCTTTCTCTATGTTATTTGCTTTATCAAATACATCATCAGATGATATAGTAGAATAAAATATTCTGTTATTCAAGATTTCAGGGGGTTTGGCAGAAACATTGTTCACTGTGTTTCCAATATCATTTCTTCTACAACAATATAAGAGTTGACCTGTCAAAAGGACAGAGAGTAGTATCAAACTCAAGGCGGTGGTGACTGAAGGTTTCTTTTTGGCTCTTTCTCTTTCTATGCATAACACATCCGAGGGGATGCACCTGCTGGTGTGCTATCTGACATGCTTATTTCTCTTCATTGAATATAACTAGCAACAAATGTAGTTCATTTTTAAAACCTCAGTTCCTTTTTAACCTCTCCAGTTTCTCTAACTATTGCAATCATTCTAGAAAGTTTTCAAACCTATGTGGTCTTAGACTGGTCCAATTCTGTTCAAACTCAAAGTACAAGCTTACCACTTGTGTCCTCTCAGCTGACCAGAACACACCGGTTCTAAGTAGGAAATGAACATCAACTGACGATAATGATGCCATTTGTATACACTCTGATCCTCCCCAAACAGGACGGTACCTTGAAGAGTAGTACCTTGTGCAAATACCTCCCAACATATTGTATTTCCCACTAACACGACCTGACAACTAGCTAGGTTGCTACAACTGTGCAGCTGTGGAGGATGTTGGGGCCATAATTTCAAATTAGTGCTTAATCCTACCCACAAATCAGGTTCTGTTCCTGAAGCAGTCGTCAGCAATTGAGACAGACCTCCAGGAGGTTTTACCTCAGATACTTCATGATGGGTGAGCCAGTCCCAGTTGCAGTCCACTGATGGGCCTGATACAATCTCTGACTTATTTGGGAAAACACGCCATCAACCTGGCCCGTTGCCTGAAAGATACACATCAGTCCTCGGCATCCCCAGCTGCTATACTTCCACACCTTCCTCCAAAGTAAGTCAAAGATCTTCTGTGGTACTGGAATCTTTGCCAAGTACCCATAGCCAGGGTCTATGCCTCACATCTTTTCTGATGCTTATGAGTGTACTGTTTAGAAAGTATTGCACATTGGCCCAGCAGAGTCCCATTCCAGTGATGTTCCTGAAGCTGTGATGTTCCAAATGTGCTGACGCCGAACTTCTCTGATAGTTCAGCTGAGTGTGGAAATGACTCGGAGTTCACAGACATTTGCATCCGTGTTTGTGAGCTGTGCCCCAGTAATACGCCCTGTGGCTTTTTCAAGGCAGCCCAAACGGTCACTGAGTCGCTGGTTTCTATACACACTCCATGCTGGAAGGGCTGCATTTGAGCCACCCCATACTTTATCATGAAGCTCTCTCTTACCCTACTTGCCACGGTTGAGTTAACCAAACTGCTGCTCCTCTTGAGCAATTCGGGAACTTGGATGGTACCTGAAAGGCAGACAGATGATTTGAGAGAAAGTAAGGGTCCCAAAAAACGCATTTACAATGGTATACCTATACTCAGAGGGTGAAGCAATGCAGTGTGAGAGAGGAAGGGAAGAGAGTAATGGAGGGGCTGGGTTGGAGATCAGGGTGTCCCCCTCATCAGGAGGCATTTGGGTGGGGGAAGGGGGACAGTGACCCTTGAGGGTTATAGGGGATATCCTGCATGAAAGAACACTGAGGTGTCCAAGCCGTGTCCAGCGAATCACTGCGCCGCCCGTAATTCCACCGACAAAAATGTCGACGACCATTACGGCGCATCACAGTGAGTGTAGCCCGCATCCCGCATCCCCCACCCCATTCCCCCCCTGGCCATTTACCTTAACGGCGGCAGTGTGCCGCTGACTTCCTTCAATCCCTGCGGCATCAGTTTCCAACTACTTACGTGGGTTGGTGCTGGCGCCGGAGGGTACTTTTTCTTTTTTTTTTACACTTTTGTGTACCCCGCCCTCCATCGCCACGACTAAGATGAGCGAGGGACCCCCCCGCAACCCCTGCTTCTCTTAGTCGCAATAATGGGGATCAGCATTTTTGTAGTGCGCAAAGGCGCAGTTTTATTACCAGGCGACCTTATGAGGTTGCAGTACCGGTACGATTCTGGTCCAGCAAATTTGTTTTCGGTGAAAACAGCCTGAGGGGAAATCTCATAGATCCATGTAATTTCCTTCATTGGGTTGATAATATCAGAATAAATGGGACTTGTTTATGCATAGCCAGTTCATTAACGTCATGTTCTTTACATTCATGTAGGTTACCAAATAACAATAATTGTCATAAGCATTTGCTCCAACACCAATTTCTCTTTCCTTCCTGCCTGTATGGCACACTTCATTAGCCTTCATCATGCTCATCCTCACTCAGAGGTTGACCCGTCTATGGACTGTTTGGCTACATGATAGGTGGGGCATTATATTCAATATGTTTACCTGCACTGTGCAATTAACGAACCATGATAATTCTCTTGGAGAAACAATAAAAGAGCAAATTAGACAGACGGGAAGGTCTATGCCAGGTCATTTCTTTAGGGATAGTCAGGACAAATGCAGAAACAGTCACTGTTCTTCAGCTGCCAGTGCTTTGGCATAGTCAGTGTCTGGTAGCCAATTGTGGGGGGCATGACGGGGTTAAATGACCTGACCTGGTTGACATTGAGCTAGTTGTGGAAGACATACCAGCCAAATACCCACTCCAAAGTCACAGGATCCTCCCAAATCACATGTCCCACACTGCCAAATCATAGAGTATCTGCACTTGCCCCAGGGCCAGGTCTGTACCTCTGAAGTGGTCACTACATGTGCGAGGCTCATTCTTCTGCAAGGTCCATGTCTAGTTGGTGACAGTTTATGTCCTTGTGAGAAGGGAAGGTCCCCTTAACTGACCAGTGCATAACAGAACCCCAAGACTATGTGAGGCAGCCAGCCATTAAACTTCATTTCCGGGTGCTACACTCAAATTACAATGGGAGGCATTCACAGAGGTTGGAAACTCTCTAATTTTGATAGCAGACCCAGTAACCAACAGAACCTGAACGGGAGCCCGCCACCTGGATGCCAAAGCTGTCTTCCACTGGTACTGGCGAACTAGGACATACTCTCCTGGCTGAAGTGAATGGCAGGCCTCTTCAAGTTCTTTTGGCAAGGCTATTTTCACCTGCATATGAACATGCTGAAAAGTAGAAATTAGTGTTCTTCATTAATCAAGGAGCAAGTTATCCATAAGCTGCTGAGGAGGGTAAACGCATAGGCCGGCCATAAGGAATCTTATGTGAAATCAGTCATGTCTTTCTATTTGTAGTGCTTCTGATGCTGAGAATCACTAACTGAAGCACTTCTGGCCACTTGAGGCCAGTCCCAGTGCACAACTTGAGGCCAGTCCTAGTGCACAATTTAGAAGATGTATTCTTGATTACTCTATTTTGTGTTTCCTCTGTCCTATTGACTGTGGATGGTGTGGGCAGTGGGTATTATGTGTTATGATCAATGCTGAGCAAAGTTCCTTAATGAGTTGATTGACAGAGTGGATACCTGTGTCAGTGTTTATACTGATTGTTATTCCAATTCTTAGTATAACTTCTTTCGTAAACACTTCGGCTATGGAGATGGTGTCTGCCCTACAGCAAGGGTATGCTTCTACCCAACCAGAACAAAGGTCAAGAAAACCAGTGCCTATGGCAGGTTATTACATAGGATAGCTGCAGGTTTCCAAAGGGATCAGGCAGTAGTGGATGTGCTCCCTGTGTAGTGAGCACTACTTTCCCAATGTTATTCTTCTAACAGATGCCGCATCATCTACAATAAGTCTGGGCCATGTCTGGGAACTCTGGTGCAAAGCAGTGCTGGTTTAAGGTGGAGCTCATGCCCCTCCTTCCCACCTACACAAGTCCATGATGTATCATATTCAAATAAGATAAAAGAATGTTTGGGCAACCAGGCTGCCATGTTCGTCATGCCACAAGGAGCTCTGAAGCAGTACACAACACTTTCTTGTCCAAGAGTCTATCTCTATTGCAGGTGATGCTTCCTGAATATGAGTTAATTCGACAAGCGCTCGGAAGGCAGGTGACTCTGATGCCCCTTTCAGTCTTAACACATACTGCGTCTGAGCACCAGATATGGCCGCAAGTTTTGCAGCTGAATACGCTGAATCATTTCTGCAAGCCAAGCTAACTCACTATCCAAAGGTTAGTGTGCGACACATTTGATTATGGCTATTTTCTTTGGCAGCATTATAGCTTCTGGCAAAGGGGGTCATCACGGGTTGGGCGGAGCAGCATAATGCAGCGGAAACACTATTGCTGCCCCATTACCGCTCCACCCAATCCCACGTATGGGCGGAAAGTGGGAGATTTACCTCCAGCTTTTTGCTGGAGGTAAATCTATGCACTTTCCACCCATTTATGGCACTATTAAATTAGCACCCAGAATGTCCTATTGGGTACCGCCCCCCTGCAACTAGGGATCCGATGCTAATAGTGCCCAACCGAGTTGCGGTAACACAATTTGCGTTGGCAGTATCCCTGCCAAGGTCCTGATAGAGCCCAAAGTCTTTAAGCCCTAGCACCCATATAAGCAGTAATTTTCAACAAGAGAATAAAAAAGCAGAAAAGAAATTAATGAAAGTGGTACTGCGCCCTAAATAACACATTTTACTTTAATCACATTGCACACATTGGGCCAGGCTTACCACAGAAAAACGGGATGTAATTTTCTAAAATAGAATCATTAACGGGTAAAAGAGCAGAAACCTGAGGTTTCTCATTAGAAGAAGCCTCCATAATTCCAAATCTAATAAAACGTAAAGAACAAGAGTTAAGTGTCAAAGAAACACCTCAGCAAATAATTAAACAGCCCTCCTTAAGCCACTATTATACCTCACAACAAATCACACATAGATTAAGAGTCAATTTAAGGCCGACCTTATGTAAAGAGAATTCACAATTTCTCAAAAAATAGTAACAAATACTGAATAAATGTTCTCTAGATTAAATTCTCTTAACTATAAATGAATTCATGAATCATCTTCAGAGATAGATACAGCAACCCAAACATTTCAACCAATGTATCCATGCATTACACAAGAGGAATTAACATCTACCTTAGAGTCAAGCAATATGAAGTTATAGGGTTACAGGAAGGAATCGGAGACCACGGAAGTTCAGAAGAGATACACTTGATAATAAATACAGCATCGTATAACATGGCAGCAGTCATATGACAAGAATTAAAGCGTTAAACAACCACGTTGCAGAGTCCTTGCAAAATTTAACTTGGTATAACTTGCTTTATGGTGGCGGATAGTATTGATGTTATACACTCTTACCTCTCATTTTGGACCGATTGGAATGTTTACAAAGCTTCATCAGCCACTAAATCTAAGAAATATGATGCATTGATAGCTTTTGGAAAAAAAACATCAAGACGAAATGTCAGGCATGCCACTAAAGGAGTTAGAGTACTTATTAAACATTACAAATCAGCCTATCATGCCTGGTTTCTCAGACATCGACAAACTACTCAATCTGCAGACTGGCAAATAATGCTTGAGTATTAGCATCAAATGAAAGTGGCATATTCTGGAATACTTATGGCAAATGTACAGCCATTAAAGAGCTTGATCAAATAAACCCAATCGATAATGCAACCTGCTCCACTTATATTCAAACATCATTTTTCAAAGCCTCTGCTACGCATCCCTTCTGTTATTTATTATTATTGATTTATTTGTTTATACATTTATAGAGCGTGCAAAGCACAGAGGCAACTAGGCGGTGAAACTTAAGAAGATGGTTACAGGTATTTTCAGGCTTCAAGAATATGCATATACATAGTGAGCTCGCAGGTTCACTGAAACCTAAGAAGATGGTTACAGGCAGGAGTATACATTTACAAAGTGAGCTCACAGGTTCACTGCACATTCAAAAATGGCATGCTAATTTAGTAGCAGTAAGTAGCAACAGGTACACATGGTAGCAGTGGCGGAGTCGGCATAGATGCTGACAGCTGAGAGGCATGGTGTCTGTTCTGTGAGGTCTGACCTAAATAGTAGTGTTTTTAGGTTTTTCCTGAAGGACCAGAACAATGTGCCGTTTGTAAGTTGATAGGGAGGGCATTCCATAATTTGGGTGCTATTACCGGGAGGATGGTTCCACCCGTTTTCTGCCTTCTTTATCTAGGAGTGATAAGCATGTTGGTGTAAAAAGACTGAGTCGGTCTGTTAGATTGAGTTTTATTGATCAGGTTGCTGAGATACGCTGGCGTGTTGTTCTATATACATTTGTGGCTAAGCATAAGAATTTTAAATTTGATCCTGTCATGGACAGGGAGCCGGTGGATGTTCCTCCTAATAGTCAAAATATGTTCATTGTAGGTAATATTCAATGCTGCCCTAATGGCATTGTTTGGTACAGTTTGTAGTTTTTTGATATTTCTACTGCTGGTTTCAGCAAATAGAGAGTTGCAATAATCAATCCTGGAGAGTATCGGGGCTCTGGCCAGAGTGATTGAGTTGTCAGTGGAAAGGAAAGGTCTACTACTTCTTATCAATTTCACCGTATAGGCAGCGGAAGAGATTATCGCGTTGGCCTGCCTATTTAAGGTGAGGGAAGAATCAATGTAGACCCCGAGAGTTTTTATTTCATTGGCGACCGCGATAGTATTGCTGTCGATGTTGAAATATTTGTGGGAAATCTCCAAGTTTAGTTTTAGTTCCGATTAGTATTAAGTCGGTCTTGTCGTCATTGAGACACAATTCGTTGAGCGCCATCCGCGGCTGGATTGCAAGGTAGATTTTGTTTAAGTTTAGGTTTTTGGAGTCAGTATTATAGCATCCAGTAATTGGTATGAGTATTTGTGTATCATCCGCATAATTAGTATATGTGATACCCATTTTGTCAAGCTTGTCGAATAAAAGCTTGGTGAATGCATTGTATAAGGTAGACGATATGCAAGATCCTTGCGGTACGCCACAAGTTACGGGGGAAGGGGGGACAGCTGAGGTATCGGAAAAGACCCTCATGGTCCGATTAGAGATAAAGGATTTGATTCATGTGATGGCTTCAGGAAGAAGTGGGCCGCAGTTTCAAGTTGTTTTCACAGAATGTCATGATTGACCAAATCAAAAGCTGTAGAGAGGACTAGTAGAAGGAGGATACAAAAGTCCCCGTTGTCTATATATTGGTCCATCTGAGTTTTCAAATCTAATAGGGCTTTTTCCGTTCCATGGCCTGGCCTGACACCTGATTGTTTTAGGCCTAGGCCCTAAGAGATTGTTGCTTTCCAGGAATGTTTGGATCTGCAGGTAGGCTCCGCGATCAAAGATCTTTAGTAAAAATGGTAAAATGGTGATGTGGCAGAAGTTACTTGGGATATTGGAGTCTAGGGTGGCTTTTTTTAAGTAGTGGAAGGACTCAGACGGTTTTTAGGTTTTTCGGGACTGTGTTGGTGGCAAATGAACTGTTGATAAAGCTAGTAACGAAGGGTGCGAGTTTGGACGCACATTCTTTTACCAAGGTTGTAGGGCAGGTGTCGCCCTTGCATCTGGAAGGTTTTAGGCCTTTAATAATATTAATAGTGTCTGTGGTGGACAGTGGTGTGAAAGCAAATGTATTATGTTTGGGGCAATCCGTAGGGGGAGGAGTCATTTGGCAAGTGGGGTTGATGTTGAGTTTAGATTTTTTTTAGTACTATTTTTGTTGTAGTAAAGAGATTTTATCTGCTAAGGCCTTTTGGATATAAGAACACCATTTTTCATCTTTGATAGTATGGTCTGGGGTAGGTGCTGGTGATTCCAATTCACAAATAATGGAAAATAGTTCTCTGGTATTAGACTGGGCGTTGGCCGTTTGAGATTCTATGGTTGTAGACTTCACTCTTTGCTTTAATGATTTCCTTTTTGTAATTATAGGCTAGTGTCTGGAAGATAGTTTTGTTCGCCAGTGTCGGCGACTTAAGCCAGTTGATTTCTGCAGACCTTTTAGTTGTCTGCATGATATGGAGTTCTGGAGTAAACCAGGAGTTTATATGAGCAGTAGGTTTGTTTTTTGTACTTTTCAGCAGGGCTACTTTTTCAATAGCCGCAAGCATAGTTTTATTGTACCTGCAAACCAATGTCGAGGATCATTGTCAGATTGCCTCTGATCCAGTAGAGGAGTTAGGATTGGTAACATGTTATCTTGGTTGATGTGTTCCATACTTCTGGATGGAGCCGTGGGTGGAGTTGGGGAATGTTTTACAGTTTTGCTGATAAGAGCAGTGGTGAAGACAATAATGCTATGATCAGACTAAGGCGTGTGGGTATTAGAGAGGATGTTGGTGGTACAGTTGTATCTGCTATCCAAAATAGGGTCCGTCCCTTTTCGTGGGTAGGGGAGTAGATTATTTGTGTAAAGCCTTTGGCTCTCATGGTGTTAGCCAGGAGGCCTGCATGAGTATCCAATGGGTCGTTCAAGCGTAAGTTGAAATCGCCCATAATGATGGCTTTAGAGTGGGGTTTCATATTATGCGCCAGGAGTGAGGTGATGTCATCCTCGAAGGAGGAGATGGCATCCGGGGATCTATAAACGATATGTAGTGTGAGAGTGCAGGTATGTGTAAGGGAGATTTTTAGTGGGATGACTTCACCTGCAGTGAATGGCAGTTCATAGGAAGTTCTTATGTTCAGGGTTTTCTTGACCAGTAAGGCTACTCCGCCTCCTTTGGTTTTTATTCTATCCTTCCTGAAGATAGAGTACCCCTCAGGAATGGCTAGAGAGAGAAGCGGGCCCGAGGCTGTGTGGAGCCACGTTTCCGTAACTGCTATGTCTAACGGGGTAATTCATGGAATCGTGCGCTGAAATGTCTAGCGCAAGCGTGAGAAACGCAGCGCACGCGTTCGCCTGTTTACCGATTCATGGAAGGTACTGCACGTGGCTTACCTGGGGCCTGCGCTGAATCCGCACATGGTGCACACGTCACTGCGACATCCCGAAAGCTGTGGGCGAGTCGCCCAGTGAAGGCACACAACGTCCAGCGCACACACCTAAAAAGGGGGCGGAACAGGGGAAGTACAGCAGTGAAACCCTCGCAACACCCACACGCCAAAAGACGTGCAAAGCCGGAAACACGTCCGCCACGCGAAAGCAGTTGGAAGCGGCCCGGAGCAGCATAAAAGCGCACACAAAAAACAAACAAGCATATACAGCTACGATGAATGTCCCATTCCTTGCAGCAGTGACCGTGGGACACCGCAGGAAGAAGAGGATAGTCAGGCCTGCAGTTTCTTACCCAGGACCAGCCTTTTTGGGATGCCTGATGTCCAGGTTTATGGCAAGTATAGGTTTCCATCTCATATCATCCTAGACTTGGTCACTGAGTGGGAGGATGACCTCACATCACCCACCATGTGCTCCCAAGCACTGAGCCCCTTAGAAAAGGTGCTCAATGTCCTGCATTTCTTGGTAACTGGGTCATTTCAGCAGACAACTGCCATAGTTGGGGGTGTCTCACAGGCCACGCAGTCACGCTGCCTACAACAGGTGTTGGCAATCATGACTACACGCCCCTCAGTCCGCAGGCACATATACATGCCCGGAACACCTGCAGAAAGGCAGGCTCTGTTCTATCAAGAACATGTTGCTATCCTAGCGCCTCGGTTGCTAGAGGTATGGTCCGAGATGCTCCGCAAGTCCATTCTTCCCCCAACAATGGGTGAAGCAACTATAACAGTTCTCCTCAAGCCCGGCAAGCCCAGCGATGAATGCGGGTCTTATAGGCCTCTATCGCTTATGAACTTAGACACAAAGATTCTTGCAAAGACCATGGCCAATAGATTACTCCCTATTATGCAGCATCTCGTCCACGATGACCAAAGCGGTTTCATACCCAGACGCTCCACGACTCTTAATATTAGGAGATTCTTCAACGTCCTCTCAAGAATCGACCAGAGCGTGAAGGCAGTCGCGGTCACACTGGACGCACAGGAGGCTTTCGACATGGTCTCTTGGCAATATATGTGGGCAGTCCTGGAGAGAAAGGGGCTTGGCCCAAAGGTGATCCATTACATTAAGATACTATACGCCTGTCCCACTGCCTAGCCAACTCTCTGACCTCACAATTATTAGAACTGCGGAAGGGCACGCATCAGGGTTGTCCCTTCTCCCCCATCCTCTTCGTACTGGTCATCGAGCCGATGGCAGATTATATCAGGACACAACTTTCCCGAAAGGGCATACGTCTGGCTGATCCTCCAGATATAATATTGCTATATGCAGACGATGTCCTATTGCATGTCAGGAACCCATCCACACATCTTGATCCCATATTGAGGGACAAAATCAAAGTGGGCACCTTCTCTGGATTTACCATCAACTATATGAAATCTGAGATATTCCCCCTTACCACTGCAATCCAACAACCAACTTGTGAATATCCCCTCCACTGGTCCCCTGGCAGCATCAGATACTTGGGGGTCCAGATAGCATTATCTAGATCTGCTCTGATCACTGACAATTATACTGCTGGGGTGAAATACTTTGAATCCAAAGTCACCAAGTGGCGCGCCTGCCACTCTCTCTGGCTGGTAGGCTCTCGTTGATTAAGATGATCCTGGTACCCAAGCTATTATATATCTTCAGGAATGTACCGATCTGGCTGGGACAGAGATACTTTGATGAACTGCACACTTTGGGCTCCCAATTCCTATGGCATGCAGCGGCGAACTGTAAGAAATGGAAACATATGACCTTGCCCTATGAGAGGGGGGGATTTGCAGCTCCTGACCTGACTCTATACTGGATAGCAGCCCAAGCACAATTCGCCACATACTGGTATATACATCCCACTGCTCCTCCCCACATTAAGCTGGAAAAGCTGGCCACGACTCGGACCAATAGCATGACCTTGATCCTACAACACAAATATACAACTAGTGCTCCAGCTGACCCTATCGTATCCACCCTGACAGCGTGGTGACACCTTCTGGCACAAACACCCGTCCTCCGCCATTATTATAAATGTCTTCCCATATCGTGCTTCCCTGGGCTGGTACCCATCCATGACAAACTCCTCTCTCAACACTGGTCAAATTTGGGGTACCATGCATTGACAGATCTATTCCCGGAGGGGCAGTTTATCACCCCACAGACATGGCGCCCTGGCCATACTGGTTTGCCTCTGGAAATGTTGCAGTATTATAGGCTTCGTGCCGCAGTCCGTGACATGTGGTCATCTTTCCCACGGGAACCCCCAGA
The DNA here is from genome assembly GCF_040938575.1 of Ambystoma mexicanum. NCBI lineage: Eukaryota > Metazoa > Chordata > Amphibia > Caudata > Ambystomatidae > Ambystoma > Ambystoma mexicanum. The sequence goes on along the minus strand of NC_090932.1, from coordinate 676,241,147 downwards.
CACCCCTGAGCTGCAATACATCGCCAACTCTAGCGCTAGTCGGGGAATACTCTCCTCCCTTTATAAAATCCTACTAGCAAAACTCCCTGACGGGACCCTCAACGTCCCGAGGCCTGGGCCAATGAACTTGGCCTAGAAATCACGGACGGTCTGTGGAAGAAGATGTGCTCTCATACGAGTAAGGTTTCCCTAAATTCTTGATATAGATGCATGCAGTATAAACTATTGAATAGAGTGTACTATACCCCACATAGACTGACCAAATTCAATCGTGGCTCTATACAGGTTTGCCCGAGGTGTCAGGCCGAGAACGCAGACCATGTGCAAATGTTCTGGTCATGCCCTGCACTGGACACATTCTGGAGGGATGTTCTTGGTGCACTCTCTGAGATTGTGGGTGAGGTGATTGACCCTGTCCCGATGGCATTGTTGTTTGGTGTATGGGCAAATGATGAGACCAAGAAAACGGCTGGGTTTCTGAATGTGGGCAGTATAGTGGCCAAGAAATGTATACTGCAATATTGGAAACGCCCCTCCCACCCTACCTTTAGGATATGGCTTTCCGCCCTTACCTGGACACAAACTTGTGAAGAGGAGTACATTGCCTCATTGCCTGTGCACTCCCGCCCAAGTAATGTTTGGACTGCCTTCTGCAGTTACCTTAATGAAGAGGAGGACGATGTCTTGACCTCGGATACACCCCTGACATCATGAACAAAACCAGAACTACTGTTGTGTGTATTTAAATCTTGTTTGATTATGGTGAAACTCATGACTGCCAAAGATTGTGCTGTAACAAGTATGCTTTTGATGATGGTTGAGGCTCAATGTCTGTCATTTCCTACACTTTGCCAATAAAACAAAAGTATTAAAAAATAAAAAAATAAAAACAGAAAGGCAGGCCCTGGTCGAGGACTTTTATGGGGTGTCACACTTCCCCAGAATTCTCAGTGCCATTGATTGCACCCATGTGGCCTTACGTCCACCTAGGGCCACTGAGCACATCTATCGCAACTGCAAGCAGTGGCATTCCATCAACGTGCAGGTTGTATGTGATGCCAAGGGAATCATCACCTCTGTCTATGCAAACTATCCCGGGTCGACCCATGACAGTTTCATATTCAGAATGTGAGCCCTACACCAGGACCTGGAAGCTGGGAGGCATGGCAACACATGGCTCATTGTTGAGTACAAATGCCTGTGCACATGCATGCATGTCACACACCGACAAATACACAAACCCAACTAATGACAACCATTTTCACCTCCCCAGGGGACAGTGCCTACCCTCTGAGCACCCACATGATGACGCCAATACGGAACCCCACCACACCACCCCAGGTAAGATACAACACAGCCCATATTGTAACCCGGGGCATAGTGGAGCACACATTCGGAGTGCCCAAGTCACGTTTCCGCTCCCTTGACCACTCTGGTGGGCAGCTATTATATGCGCTCCCAGTAGTGTGCAGATCACATTGTGGCAGCATGTGTCCTGCACAATGTTGCCACCCGGCGGGGCGTACCTGTGGACATGGTGGTGCCCCCACATCCCCAACCACATGCATGGCGGCTGTGCATGGGAGGGGAAAGGGCAAGTGGCGAGGCAGCCCTTACCCAGCTTGTGGCTACATTTTTCACCTAAACTCCTCCCCCGCGGAGTGCACACAGGCCTGGCACATTCCAGGTGACAATCGATGATGACAAAGGGACAGTCAACTGTCACAATCTTGACGCCCTGAGAATGTATCCTGGGAATTGCAGCATTGTGTGCATCCCTAGCCACTTAAATAAACACAATCCCGTGTGACCAAAAGGCGCACATACAAGCTACAGATTCCACCCCCCATGCAACATAGCACATCTAAATGCTGGTATTCCACCTAAACCTCCCTCAACCCCATGTCACCCACCCCACACACCATGCCATGGCATGCAATGTGAAAACCTCAATAAAAATATCAACACTCATGACACAGCTTTGACAAAGCGCACTGTTACAAATGGAAACAGACCACAGGTAATCCCCTCAGACACAGACTCTGAAGAAAAGAGTGAGCAAAAGCATCCAACCTATACTAAAAGTACATAAATGCATGCCACCAAAGGTCTGAACACCAAAACCTCGAACCTTTCATGGCATGCATTTTAGGGAATCCCAAAAAAGAAAAGAAAATGCATGTGCTGCGGGTTTGTCCCCCGCAACACCGCGCTCACTACACCACACAGTACACTGAGTGGTGTCAGCGGCCTGGAAACCCCTGCAGCTGCATAAAAAAACAAAGGAAAAAAATGAGCCACCGGCGCCAGTACACGATCACGAAAGTCAATGTGAACATGTGCAGCAGGGACACAGCATGTCTCAGAAGGCAAATAGTGTGTGTGTGGGTGGGTGGATCTTGGGGTGGGGGTGGGGTGGTGTTGTGTGTGTTGTGGGGGTGTGTTTGCAAGGTGATTCAATGCATGTTAGCATGGGAAATGCATGAACCCACAGTGTAGCATACATTTTCCATGTGAACCACTCTGTTGTTGACACATCTGCAACGGAAACATATTGCTGATCCTGTGACACATGATAAGCAAAGCCAACACAGGACTATTAATTTACCAGCATAACACATCATGGACACAGGACCCAACAGTGACAATGTCAGACAGTGAGTAAACACCATAGCACAAGTGCCTCGATGTGACATTGCCACCACACGTCCCCCTACCATCATGAGAGTGGCCTTGATAGCTAAAGGGGCCATGGGACCTCATGCAGAATGAAGTGCATCAACAATGTATACAGTCAAGGCAATACATGAATTAGCTAAATGAAATCATGCACAGTCAACAATATACTCACCAAAATGCAGTCCAACCATGCACTGGAGAAACCATCATGAATCCCTACCAGGGGTGTATACACAAGTTGGACTTCACACTGGCCACAGATATGACAGAAGCCCAATGCCTCGGTGTAAGTTACTGTCACACGGTGCCATCCTTGCAAGCCCATGGAAGGGGGAAGAAGGAGTGGCATATGTGCCTGAACCCCAAGCCACAAACACAAACACGAGGCAAGCCTGTATGGGCCCAGCCGGAACACACAGTGGATGCCACATAGCACCACACTGCAACATAAATGGCCATAGTGGACCCGGGGAGAGTGGGGGGGACTCAGAAGGGGGGAGGTGCAGGGTACACCTCAACACCCACATGTGTCGATGTTGAGACTAAAAAAGAAACATTCCTCCATGGGATCATGGTCTTCACGGCATGACATGAGTGAGAGATAGGTCGTCGTCGTCACCCCCTGGTTGTACATTAGGAGGTGCACGTAGAACAGGTGCCTGACCACGCATAGCCCCAGCAAGCGCCTCCACGGCAGCAAGCATGCAGGCCTGGTGAGCCTGGTTCTGCATAAATATGGCATGGAGATCCCCATGCACCACCTCACGTGTAACACAGAGTTCCTCCTGCAAGGACGCACCTGTTATACAGAGTTCTGCCAGGGAGGTCTCACGTGACAGATGGACCTCCTCCCGGCTTGCATGGAGTTGAGCCGAGAGGGTGTGTTCCAGTTGCACAATCCTCTGTTCTGCCCGTGTCTCCTGGCCCATAATGAGAGCAGCCAGAGTACTTCTGAGGGAGGTGTTATCTTCCCTCAGGGCTCCCCTGTTGGCCTGTGCATCAGTAGCAATAGCTGAGCGCAGAGCCACCAGTTCAGCCCGGCGTGCCCTGTTGGACGCCACCGTGCTCAGCCTGAGCGAGCGGCACGTGGACTGCGTTGCCTGCTGCTGGAGCTCCTCCTGGCTATTAGGAGGGAGAATGGAATCAGCCACAAGTTCCATGCCTTGAGCCAACATCTCAATTGCTCCCCCCTGTTGCTGTGCAATGGCATACATGGCATTCTCCCACCCAGTGTTCCCTGGTGGCACACGGCTACCGCATTGCCGGTCACCATGCCTGTTGGGCCCAAGGAGACGCAGTCCTTGCTGTGCCGGCACATGCATTCCTATGTTGATCTGCTGCCCCAGGAACAGGAGCAACTTATGTGGAGTATGACTCTGCACCCGTAACCACCACATGCCGACATTCCAACACTGACTGGCCCCTTGAGGGGTCTACCCCCACTGTAGGTGTGGCGGACAGAACAGAATTCATTGCAGAATCACCAATGTCGACGCCATGGATTCATGAGCATCGGATTCAACATCAGAGTCAGAGAGATCCTCAGAGCCATACCCAGAGGCAGGCCTGGACAGGATGGCCTGGAGCACTGAGGGATGTTTGTGGCCTACCACCCCATGACCACCACTGGTGCATGGTTGGTGACCTGAACCCCCCACCCTGTCTGCGATCTCCTCCTCCACTGCTTCCGGTGCATCATCACCTGCAACAAAAAAAATAACATGAGCACACATGTCAGCAGCACATACCGCACACATAGGCAACACAATATTGAGGGCCAACACATGAGGCAGCCATGTCACACACGGCACAAACTCTGGCATGCATGCAGTGGCAATGAAATGGAAGGGGACCCTGAAAGCAGAAATGGTTGTGTGTCAAATGCGAAACCCACACATGTACTGCATGTACTGCATGTAGCATATCAACTGCATCACACACAACCTTCAGGCAGGCCTATATCTTAGCCAAAAATTACAGATGTCAACAAAGAGATGGCACGTAGCATAGCCATGGCACAATTCCCAAATAGCCACAGCAGTAAGTCAAATAGAAGTGTCCATGACACATGCAAAATGCATGTCAACACACCACAGGGGACCACCCATCACCCCTGACCATACTTCGCAGGCAGCCCACACCACAGTGGACCACCCATCACCCCTGACCATGCCCCGCAGCCAGCCCACACCACAGGGGAGACATCTCGACACCTGTCACCACACGCATTGCACTTTCCATGTGGTTTGGCTGGCGCAAGCGGGGTACCCATATTGAAGGGGGTGCGCACAGAGATTTTCATGCGATTTGGCTGACCGTGCAGGGTACGTGTATTCCCAGGGTTACGGTAGGGCTTTTTTGACGCGATTTGGAGGGTGCGAGCAGGGTACGCGTATTCAAGGGGTTGCGCAGGGAGATTTTCACATGTTTTGGCTGGCGCGCGCAGGGTACGCGTATTCAAGGGGGTGCACGGATACATTTTCATGTGTTTTGGCTGCCGCGAGCGGGGTATGTGTATTCAAGGGGGTGCGCAAGTAGATTTTCACGCATTTTGGCTGCCGCGAGCAGGGTACGCGTATTCAAGGGGGTGCACAAGTAGATTTTCACATGTTTTGGCTGCCGCGAGTGGGGTACGTGTATTCAAGGGGATGCGCAGGGAGATTTTCAGGAGTTTTGGCTGGTGCAAGCGGGGTACGCTCAGTTTTTCACATGATTACAATGTAGGGGGACTGTATGCTGGTCCAGAGTTAGCGCGGTCCATTGTGCCGTATTGGGGATTTCTGAGGCTTTTTCTGGCGCAAGGGGAGTTCTTAGGGGTGTAACTGGCGCTGCTGGATGTTCACTGCGTCACAGCTGCAAATGGCTAGGGAAATCCATGAATACGAGGTGCGCCTAAATCCTGTTTTGCGCTGCACCTTGCGCATGCGTGCCGCACGCTCCCTCTCTGCGCTAGGCGCGTGGGCTACTTCTGCGCTGAATTCTATGAATTGGCTCGTAAGTCGTTAGATTTGATGACATCTGCAATATACAGGGCATGGGCCGTGATGGATCTGGCGTTGATGAGCGCACCTTTTAATAGAGTCTTATTAGTGTTGGCTGGGGGTTTAGTAGTCGGATGAGCATCTGTTAGATATTTTGGATCGTCAGACATGTGTGACATAGGTTGGATTAGGGTGGAGGTAGAAGATTCTTTTGTGCTGACTGGATTGTTATTTGGTTGAGAGGCTAGCGCTGTGGTTGTTGGCGACAGGCATTTGTGATTTATTGGGCCATTGGTGGGTATGTGAAGACAGTCTAAGTCTTCTAGTGAGTCCCACAGTAGAGCGTGAAGGGCAATAGGGCAATAAAGGGGCAGTATTTTGTGAGTCGTAGGTCAGAGTTTTCTTTAGAGAGCAGGCATGTGGTGAGTGGGCTATGGATACATGGGCAAGTCTCTGGGCTATGGAGGCCTGGGAATATCTCATTGTAGTCCGTACAGAAAGGTGGTGTGTTCTTGTTGGCCCATTTAGTGGAAGAGTTGTTAATGCATGGGCACTAGTGTGAGGGTATGGCCTTGCCGTATCCTTGGTAGGGTTATTCTGTAGGGGGCCGGGAAGAGTGCAGTTGTGTTAAGGAAGGGGGTGGGACATGGGATGGGTGGGGGTGGGCCCATCGTAAGTGGGCTAGGCCCATCGTAAGTGGGCTAGGCCCTTTCCTAGCTGCATGTAAGCGCCTGCCATACAAGGCACATACTTTCTGGTGGAAATGTCCATGGCAGGACTGGTGTGTGGGGGTTTCTTCAGATGGAGCTTCACTTGGGCTAGCAGAAGCAGTATTAGGAGCATCAGCAGCAATGAAGGATGTGGCATAGCAAAGGCTATAGTGGTCACAGCAAACAAAGACTATGGTCGATAATGTGAGCAGCTGAAAGCAGTAAATTCGGAGTAACAAGATGCGGAAACAATAAATACATCAGCATTCAACATTCGATGACAGCTACAATAAGGCAAAGGTAGCTAGATGCAAAATAAGTAAATATAGCATTGGATGTGATATTGCTAGCTTAGTGCAATTTAATTATTATCTGGGCGCGAGAAGGCAGACTAATAGCAGCAGTAAGATATAAGGAGCATACGGTTTCAAAACTTATTGAATAACCACATATACGTGCTGTAGGACGGGGCATGGAGGGATATACAGTACCATACAGGACATCGAGAAGGGCTAACAATGTTAAAGTCGACTCGAGATTTCAATCGCTGACTGTAGTACAGTGGATTAACTGGACAAGCTGAAAATTACATGTACAGATGCAAGCATGTAGGTACAACAACAGGCAAAGCGCATGTGACAACGGGAATATGTAACCGAGCTGCCTGCATTCAGTACCGTGGCACAAGAGAATGGAGCTTTGGAAGCAGAGTTAGGGCTCTGTTTCTGAGGACACGCGGCATGATTTACTGAAATGTAAGTAGATAAGGCTTCAAAGATTACAGTCATTGATTAGGCATATAATTGGTTCTGGGTAGCCGGCTTCCAATGTCAACTCAAGAGTACTTACAGTGCAGCATGGGGGACTGTGTTCTCGTGCTGTAATTGTAGTAGCAGTAGATGGGGTAGACCGGCAGAGTGCATGGGCCCACGGCCCCTCGGCCCAGACAGGCACAGACAGGCCTGTGCCTTTTATAGGGTGCCTTCGGTAGGAGGGCCGGCTTGTGCCTTCCGGCGGTGATGGGCCCAGGAAGTAGCAACGATGTACCAATGAACAACAAGGCTCGTCACAAGCGGTTGCTAGGCAACCAGTAAACAACCAAGGTGGCAGCCATTTCGAGCAGCACTACCTGTTGGAACACGGTTTCAAGGGCAAAGAAACAGCTGTAAAAGCAATTTGGGGGCATTAGGGGAGCAAAAAGGTCTTTCCTGAGAGTGGGAGCGAGGTGCCAGAGCAGGATGCACGCTCGGGCCTGCTTACCCTAGTAGAATGGTCTTGAAGATGCCGGAGGGTGTCGCGCTTGTCCTGAAGCCGACCGAGGTTGCGGGCTGGGCTCCTGCCCACCCAAGGGATCAAGGCTTCGGCAAAGGTGAAGCCTTATAAAGATGCACATTCTTATAATCTGACTGTTGATGAGATTTCTCTCATAAATAGAATAAAAAGATTGTAAGCCTCTCGCGCATCAAGTCCGGATGGCATCTGAATGCCAAAATTAAATCCAATTACGAAGTCTGGCTACCGATACTATTATGCATCTCTAACAAAGTTCTAACAGAAGGTGGAGTCCATCTTCTTGGCAGAGTTTATTTTGATTCCTGTTTTTCGAAAGGGAGACCCATCTAACCCCTTTAACTATAGACTCCTAGTGATGCTAGACGCCCCAGGGAATTTGTTTGCAATGTTTTTGTAGGATGAACTGTACAAATGGACGGAGAAACAGAACATATTGCACACTTTGCAGACTGGCTTTCGAAGGCAATGCTCAACTGTTCATAACATCTATATCCTCAAAAGATTGACTGTTAGGGCCAAAAAAGGAATACGCCTGCCTCTGTAAGTCACTTTTGTTGACAACCGCCAGGCCTTTGACAGTGTAGACAGAAACAGACTTTGGGCCAAACTAGTCAAACTGGAAATACCATCTGGTCGATTAAAGCAAATACAACATTTCTACACAAAAAACACTGTTCGACTTTGCATGGATAACTATGGTAATTTATCTGATTCAGTTCCTACAAACATAGGCCTTAAGCATGGGTGTGTGCTTGCACCCCTGCTATTTAATCTTTACATATCAGATATGCCAGACTACCTCTCCAAGTTTTGCACATTTCTGCCTAAAATCGCTATGAACCACATGCCCCGGATGGGGTACTCAGTGACGTGGTGTTGTTAGATCACACGTTAATGGGTATGAAGCGCGTGATCACTGCGTTAATGGATTATTCTAAGTAAATATTCTGAACATGATGCAAAAAATACAAAGTCAATGATGTTTGATAAGAAGAGAGCTCAAAATACCTCAAGCTGAGTTTTTGAGGAAAGGAAAATTGAAAGTACTTAATTCTATGTGTACCTTGTTGTTCTGATAGCCCCCACCAACAAGAGGTTAAGAATCTCAATCACAGATGCACCACCTTCTTACAAAAAGTTGGGAAAATTAGGAATTGCTCTAACAAACATGGGGGCTTCAGCTGTAGAAGCATCCTTTTAATATACCGACAGAGCTTGGTTCCTGAGCTCCTTTATGGTGTGGAGGCATACATGATCAATCACACCTTGGGTTATGATAGAATTTAAGGTAATTTTGGGAGAAAGACAATGGGGTTACCAAACAGCATTAGTATTTGCACCATCAGGCTGGAGCTGTGCATTACATCCATAAGTACAATGGCAAAGCTAATGAGAATCTTATTCTGTCTTAAAAGAATACTGCATATTGAGTGCCCTTTAGACCAGTTTATAGCTTATATTATTCATACAGACGACTGTGGATTGACCAGACAGCTATGAAATGCCTTGAAAGGGTTAATTGGGGAGTTCAGAGGTAAAGGACTGTTGAACCCTGCATGCTCTGAAATACTCAAAAAAGATCTTACAAAAAAAGGCCAAAAGATGGGACTATGCACCCAACCTGCCTGAATGCATACAAAGAAATAACACTGCAAGCTGTAACTGTGACATATAATTATAACCAGACCCAAGAGTACCTACTTCAATGTACTTCTCCCAAGCTCAGAAGAATGTACCTATTGCTACACATAAATGTACTGCCCTATCTGGCGGGGGATGTGTCCTAGGTATAAAATACAGAGAGAGTTGCGATATTGTCATATCTGTGCAAATCGAAGTATGCCAGAGACCATTAGGCACCCAATTACCTCTTGTGATTTGTTAGCAAATTACTGTTGTAATTACCTTTCAGATTTTACACCATCAATTGAATCAATACGTTCTTATTATGTTTGGCTTTGTTGCTTAAGTAGTCATCATGCTGCTCTTTTAATTGATGAAATTAATTTGTGGATGAAATTGAGATTACATTTCTCAACAATAAGGGAAACATGGACTCAGATACAAGAGCGATTGCAAAAATGATAATTCATTATCAATGTTGTGAAATACAGGAATGGAAACTGTCAGTATGAATTTTCATGAAATGTTTTTGGTTTTAACAGAATATATTATTTATTAATTATATCGTGGTTTATAATTGTGTAGAAAGTTTGTACAACTATATCACACTAACAAAAAATAAAAAATAAATACAAAAAATATATGACAAGGGCATCTGACCTCTACATTGTACAACAAGTACAAAGTCTTCAGAAGTTTCAAGTGGAGAATGGAAGAAGATTGAAGAGTAGTCACAATAACAACACAAGGAATCCCAGGGGAAACTGCATCTAGAGCTCACTCGTCGATGTCAACATCAACATTATCAGATAATCTGACAAATAAACAAGCGATTTTTTTAGAAGACATCCCATCAGAAGACTATTCAAAAGAGAACTTGAAAGTGAATTTATATAGCATGGCGCTGAGTCCTATCTAATTAAAAGATTTATAAAAAGGTGTATCCTTTGTTCCAGGTTCAAAATCTAATCTCATGCAGGAACAAATAGATTCAATAGATTTAATAGGAAAATGCACTTAAAGATATTTTCAGCTACATTGAGAACCACAGAAAGGGACAAAGAACACCCAGACTCTAGGGAGTTTCATCCTAAGAGCATGTACCTTTTTCAAATGTTGTTTTAGAATATTTTATTAAACAAACCACAGCAGACTTTAAGAGTTTAAATTCTATAAGAAAACTCCAAGGAATGTCTATTATCAGTTAAGACAGCTACAACATCTTGCAAACAATGAACACATAATCATCAAGCCAGTAGATAAGAGAGGATCAACAGTAATAATGAATAAACAAAACAATTTACAATAGTTTTCACAACTATCTGATGAACATGCATATCACAAGATAGACTTTTACCCAACAGTGCAAATAAAGTAATTGATTGGGGATGTCCTTCAAGAAGCCTTGACAGAAGGGATTTCTGAAAATATAAATAGTTTGTGACAAGAAAATCACGCTATTACTCCAACTGCCTACACAATTCAAAAGATTCACAAGCCATTAGTCAAGCGACGAGGACGACCTATAATTTCACCAATGAACAGTATACTTGAGCTCTTGTCTCAATAATTTATACTATTTTACAACCATTAAGAAGTCAAACAAACACTTTTCTCAAAGATACAAATTAATTCTTAATAATACTATAAGATTTACAGTTTAATGCACATACTGATATAACGTTCATGATGGACATTGTGAGCCTATACACTTCCATCACACATGGCCATGCTTTAGAAGCTGTTAAATTGATCCTCCTTCAATATGAGGAAGTTGAAGCAAACAAGATATTTTTACTCACTTTTTAAAAATGGATTCTACAGAATAATTTCTTTAATTTTGATGGGCAATTATTCTTGCAAATATCTGGAACGTCAATGGAACATCATTTTTATGTCATTTTTATGACTCAGAACGTCACTGGGTAGTGGCAGTGCTCCTAATAACTTATGTCCAGTTAGTTCGACACACAGCATGAACCTTAGAACAAGATAGTGGTGCCCATTCTATCTGTTGTGGTTTTGTCTTGTTTTGGGGTAGAGGAGTGGAGGCACACTAAGTATGTCTTATGATGAAATAGCTCACCACACCAACAAAAGGGCGGAGATGTTAGGGTTCTCTGCGGAAGAGGCAGATGCAATTTTAAGTCTGATCAGTGACACAGGCTCAGTCATCACAAACCAAGACCCTTCTAGAAAGATTAAGCAGTTGGAGTCTCATTAGGAAAGTGATCAATCATAAACTGCAAGCCATTAAATTCAGATGCTACTATAAGCACAGAGTAACCCTAGAGGACAGCAATACCACTAAAAACCACACTCTGCAAAGAGAGTAAGGAATTCATCAAGAAATGGGACCAAATCCTGAATAAATGTTTCCTGGATTTAATTGTGATAACGATTAAAGAACTCTCATGGTGTGTGGAAATATTAAACAAGGAGATCAGGGACATTCAGTAAGAGCTTAGTACTCTGATGACTCACGATGAACTCCAAGCCGTTCTAAATGACATTAACTCAAGGTTAGAATGATATAAATCAGAGCTAGAACTCAAAATAATTTGGAAGTTCAAGTGAGACACCTATGATTATCTGCATGAAGAAGTCTACATGTGGATGGACAAGTATACAATACCATCCTCTAGGCACTAGATTAGCAATTCATCTAATCCTTCCAGCTCAGACAACGAAAACCCCACTGCTAACCCCCCTGTTGGCAACATCTATGCTGACAATCCCCCACAGAAACAGTTGTTTCAACAACACCCCAGCGAGGGGCAGCATTACCATCCGCAAGTGTTATAGATGCATCATTACCAGTAGGTAACATGTTTATGAGGAGAAGATACCCTGCAAGAGAACCTGCAGCGGGCACAGACACAGGCTCTCAATCTCAGATGAAATCTTTAGGTAAGAAAACCTAGTGATCAACTTATTCCAACACCAACTGACTGACGAAGAATCAAAAACACTACAGAAAAGGCTTTGTTTTGTTCCTACCAATTTCTCCAATTTATTTAATACTAGGGTTGACTTAATAAGGTTTATACGAAAAGTCAAACTATGTTGTTTTTTGACGATATAGCTGATAAAAGCAGATCATATGAGTCAGGAGAAACCGGCAATACCGGCTATATGACTTTCAAAAGTAAGAGTACATGTATGCCTCCTATATCAATACCCACGGTTGACACCTTTGAAAAAATGTGTTTGTGAGATTTGAAAAAGATGTCTTTCAGAGTCCCTTTGTTCCAAAACTTATGAAGAAATTAATTTGCTCTGATACAGTCATTATATAGCGATGAGAAGATCACAATATGACCGGCTGACAAAGGGGAGGCCTTGGTTCTCTTAGATACATACAAAATAAATACAAGAATGTTCACATTAGCTTGATGATAATTCTACTTATGTGAAGCTAGAGCATGACCCCCACCTTAGATATCATGAACAACCCTGGCTGGAGGAATACGACTAGAGTAACACAGAGGAAAACTGCCACTCTACAACAGGCCTGCCAACTAGGCGGATAAACTGCAATTCCAAACTCACAGGATAATCATAGATGTTGAGTATAGAAATGCAAAGACACAGAGGTAAGGAAATCCCGATAACCCAATTCTCTACTTTCCACATACACTCCTCATACAGAAACTCACACAACCACCTCTTGCCACAGCAATCCGCATGCACTTCATCACACTGCAACAACAGACAAACAACACATAACCTGGCACAACAGCACATGGGAAGTCGCACAGACCCGAAAACCGCACTTAACCTTAACGAGCGGTGCAAATCGAACTGAAGCTGCCAACAGGACATTGCAACTCTCACTTTCCGATTCCCACTACACCCTACTAACCCCCCACTCACCTCTTTTCTCCGCACTCTCCTTTTCAGATCCTCCAGAGCACCTGGGGACCAATCTAGTGGTGACAGTGCATGGTACAAATACCTTATATATTAACATGAATAATGTCAAGACCATTCTTGACCAAGCAGAGGGCCATGGTTGGATAGATGATAAAACTAAGGAATTCTTATTGAACACACGTCCCAGTATACCAACATTTTACATCTTACCCAAAATCCATAAAAGCCTAGTTAATCCACCCGATAAGCCTATTATTGCTGCTTCCAATGGCATTCTTCAGCCATTAGGTGTCACAAGTTTCTCCCCTTCTCACCTGTTTCTCCTTACTTGCGACCTTCTTGGAAGTGGGTTCCTTCTTTCTTACTGTCCGGGACTTGTGCAGGCCTGGACGCGGGTCTTCAGATTCCAGCGTGAGGTCTGTTGCCTTCCACTAGGAAGCGTTCAGTATCCAGAACGTGGAACCAGGAAGGAGATAAGCCGGCTCGGGTGGAGCTGAAGCGCCGTAGGGCCAGGCACAAGGTTAATCCAGGAATTGAGTCACGAAAAGGGAAGTACAGGGGACGAAGGAGTACCAGGAAAGAGGGAAACAAGGGAATCAAAAAGGAGCGCGAAGCGAACTTCGATAACGCACGTCTAACTACTCCAAGCAGTAGCGTTGAGATGCGCGGTGCCGTGGGGGAGTGCTTCTTTTCTAGGAAGTCGAGCGTAGAGTGGAAGGGCTGGTGTGCACTGTTTCGGAACTGTCGGCCATGTTGGTAGAAACACAGAGTTTATACCACGGTGCATGATGGACCATGAAGTCCAGAATGGACGAATTCGGCGGTTCATGACATTAGGTGTATATATTGACACGTTCTTGAAACCTTTGATTCAGAAAACCAGCACATACATTTGTGACACAACACCATTTTTGTCTATTTTGTCGGATATACTGACCAACACTCGGGACATTCTTTTCACCATTGGCGTGAAGAGTTTATATACCAGTATCCCACATAACCTAGGTATTGAAGCTGTAGAATGGCTATTACTCCAGCACAGTGAAATTGGAGCTAATAAAGAATTTTTACTCATGCTACTTACATTCAATTCCCAGAACACCGACTTTAAATATCGCAATGTCTTTTTCTTGCAGACACAAGGGGCCTCATTATGAGTGTGGCGGAAAGGCAACAACGGCGCCGGTAGTGCTACCGGCGCTGTTGTTACCTCTCCACCACACTACGAATTCTGCTTGCGGGTGCCGGACTGCACACCTGGTCTGACCAGGCGTGCATACCGGCACCCGCGTGCAGAACTCATGATTGCACCAGCACCGTTATTAACGGTGCCAGTGCAACCATGCTCCCGACCCCCATTTTGCCCTATGGGGCAGAATGGGGATCAGGAGGCCGGTCATAACGGCACCCGCGAATGGGCAATTACCGGGTCCGCCAAACTTGGCATGACCCGGTAATTGCCCATTCGTGGGTGCCGGCGAAAAATGCAACCCCGGCGGCAAGGGCACGGCTACCACCAGAGTTGTAGTGAGGGCCAAGGAACCTCCATGGGGGCCACCATGGCCCCAGCATATGCAAATATCTTTATGTTTAAATTTGAAACAGACTTTGTTCTCAGGCATCCGGTATGGCAGAAATATTTAATCTACTGGGGAAGTTTTGATATTTTCGGCATATAGAGAGGTTGCAGAGCAACATTGAAAACATTTCTGGGTCACTTAAACTTGATCAATGCCGTATTCAATTCACTATGGAAATAGGTGTCCTAGCAATGCATTTTTTGGACGTCCTTATTACACCTGAACAGAATGGTTTACATACCACCATATCACATGCCTACAGTCAGAAATAACCTTTTGCATAGATTTAACTTTCACCCACCTAGTCTTATCAGGAATTTGCCGTACAGCCAACTATTATGGGCATGTAGAATAGTTAGTGACCCTATTGAATGTGAATCTGAACTAGAGATTATGTAAGAGAAATATATAAGGAGAGGATATGATAAGTGGGAAGTCAACCCATTGAAGGATAAAGTTAAGTCTATCACTAGGGAGTAGACAGTGACATTGCATGAGCAGCGCAAAAGTCCTGATTTAGCTTTCATTGCTTCATACTCAGTATAGAGTAATCAGATTAGGAGGATTATCAACAAGTACTAGAACATGATTTTAGCGGATGATAGATTTTACAGTCTTTTTCCCAACCCTATCACATTTACATACAAGTGCCGCAATAACCTGAGGAACTTGCTCGTTAACACCAAAGAAAGACCAGGTCTGGCAGTTTCTAGCAAGCGTACCGGCACATTGTAGCAACTGTAATTATGTGATGAAGGGGAATACAGTTTACCAGACTAGGAGTGGTGCAAAGATTGCACTGAAAGACTTTGCCACTTGTGATACAACTAATATAATATATGCCATAAAATGTCAGTGTGGATTATACTATGTGGGACAGTCCAAAAGAACGGCTAGAGTCAGATGGAATGTATACCGCTCAAACATTCAAACTGGTAATTAGCATTCTCCAGTAGCTCGGCATTTCCATGAACATCGACAACAAGTGGCACAGATTTGTTTGCATATTCTGGAAGTGGTGGGTGATAAGGAGGCCGGGAGGATAGCTCAGGGACAACACACATAGCATCATAGACTCAAATCCTAATCTTGTGCTTAGAAATTGGTCTCCGGTATTAAGCACGTCATAAAAGAACAAGTCTAATTATAATTATAACCCGCATGAAGACTTGGCCAGAAAACTCAACCAGAGAGACGCATTCTGGATTCGCTATCTTGATTTGGTGGCTCCTGGAGGAATGAACGGGGAAATGGACTTGACATGCTTGATCGAATAAACTTTGACTGTTCCTTCACATTTATGATGGTGTTTTATCCAATATTGTGAAATATTCTAAATACCAAAGGCCAGTTGCTGTCTTCAATGTATTCATATGTGATTTCTTCCAACCCTCAATAGACGTCTGGGTTTTATTATGATTTGGTATTTCTGAGGTATCAGACCATGCCTACTTTATCGTGGGAGCCACATTTCTTTTTTAGGGTAAAATTGAGTGATGTATTTATACGTTTCCCAGATAACCAATATATTAGATGTACAGTATCGTTGCAAAGACATCAGCTTTTTGAAACATCAGTACCCATTGTATAGTCTCTGTAGCTGGGGACCTAAATGAATTTAGTGTATCATCTTGTCGAAGTAGCATTATTTTTGAAAGAGCTTGCCTATGTGCACGTTCTTTGCTGTTTTTGTAAGCACTTTTTTGTGTTTATTCCCTTTTATCTATGTGGGTCTATACGTTCACAAATGTACATACATGGCAATGTGATAAACACATTCATCAAGTACATCATTCCTTCATTCATTTACACGTTCCTCAAAAGCACACCCTCCATTCACACTCCTGTGGTTTAGACAACAGTCTACACAATGTGCACACTTGTGTAGACTTACAATTGCCCTTTATGGAAATGTAGAAGTCTACACAGCACACTTTCTGCCACTGGTGCCGGAACTATAGCATTTCTGCACATGCTTTAAAACAATAATGTGCCAGTTGTATGCCAATATTACCAATTACCCACATATTACATTAATACTTACCCCTCCATCCCACCCCCCCAACTGCACTCAGTGACTGGCTTTCTGTGGCACTCCTGCATAATACCAGCACCGAAATGGTACCGTATATGTGCGCCACTTTAACGCACATTGAAAAGTGCCACAAGAATAGCAGTCTTAAATGGCAGGTAACGAATGTGACAGTTGCTAGGTTGGTTTCCCACCCATCCTAGCAACCGCCACATATATTCCAAAAGTGGCGCATTTGTTTTGACTTCGAAAGAATGCACCACCTTCAGAATAGGTCTTAAGTACCGAAAAGGTCGTTAACGCTTTCTCTGACCTTTTCGGTACTTAACACCCACATTAGAATCGGGCCCTGAATCGCATTAAGGTTTGAGCGGTGACTGGTATGTGCCCTGGTATAGCGATGGAAAACAGATACTGCCGTTCATGCACTTGCGCTTTCTTAATATCGCTGTTTTGTTATCCCTTGTTCCCCTCCCTTTGGCCTGGTCGTGCTCCGAAACACTTGTGTACAAACGCAATATACATAAAATATTTAATTTCATTTCAAAGTAGTAGAAAATGCTGAAACTGTACGACATATTCTAACAGAATGCAGTTCGATGGTGGATATTTATGGAATATATTATGGTAAATTCGTAATGAAATTAACGCAATTAGATCAGATTAATTTTGGTATAGAAGATTAGCAGGAGATAAGATGGTGTATGTTTTAGCAATGGTTAGAGTGTGGCTAGCAACCGGAAAAGGACTGCTGGAAGTTGATAGAGAAGGGTAACAATTGTATGGCCTGTGTAGTGACTGATTGCTGGTAATTTAAGAATGAAATATTATTCTGATTTGATTTTATTATCTAAAAAATGTAAATATGTGTGTGATTTTATTTTGTAATTTATTTTGTGTATTGTTGTATTGATATATGGGGATTTAAATGTGGGAAAAGTTGTTTTGTTATGTAAATAACTGCATGGGTGCCACGTTGATGTAGTATAAACTCAGTGATCACGTTGGTTCGGACGTATTTTTCTCTCTCTCTGTGACTATATTAATAGCAGAAACATGTATCATCAAATAGAGTCCTTTCAGCAAAGGTTCAGGCTTCTCAGGTAACATGTCCTATGAAATGGAGACAGCTTGACTGTTTTGCAAATGTACAGTATTGAATTCCAAGCCTATGATGGAGCAGATGTGTTTATCCATCCAAGGGAGCATTTTGGAAACTCTGTGTACATCTCATCAATTGTTAAACATTATAGAATAAGATACTGGAAGAGGCGTGTGCCACTGAAATATGAGCAGGGCAAGGAAAACACATTACAAGACCATGAGGATTGGTTTCCTATAGTTCATCTAATTAGACACATAGCACACGTTGATTGATATATTAAGTTTCCTTTTATTCAAAATATAATTGCGAATTGATAGGTTTTTTAACAGGCCACATTCCATATTTGTTAACATCAGGCAGAGCAACGAAAACACGTGTGAAATCAGTCTATCGACCCCAGCACTGAAACAGTGTGATGGCCTGGGAAGGCACCCGAGCCCAATAAAGGGTTGCCATGACAATCCACAACACAACGTGGTTGCCCCTTTAAACCAGCAATGAAAGGCATTCACTGACATGCAATCACCCGACCAGACTCCTAGAAAATATAATTATTTCCAATGTATTTAATGGATACACAAACCCTGATGTGAACTGCGGAATGAGGCAGTGGGAAAGATGCATTGTCTGCTGTACACAAACCAAGAGCCAGGTGGACTTGTAAGATTCGCCCTTCATGGGCCTGGGGAGCGGTTGCCATAGAAAATTCGTTTATGCAGAGGGGGTCGGTTTGAACCCTGCACTTTAGGCTTTTTGTTGGGTGCAATCCATAGTTTGCTGACCTCATCATTTTCTGAAAGTGAGGCACAGGCATACTAATCGATTTTAGTGTTTTAGATGAATTAGTGAAAACTCATGTTACACCTGGGGGATTTCCCATTGATATTGACCAGCTGCTTGGAGCAAGGGAACATAAATGCTACCAGCTGAGTAGACAGTATACCAGTGCATTCCAGTTTTGGCATTGCAGCCCCCTCCACCGCCACACAATGAACTGGAGGGGCCAGACAAATGATGTGGGAAAGTGAGTGCCTGCCAGCTGTTTGTTTGCCTGGATCCCTGGGATTAGCAAGTCAATGACACAAAGATGCATTTTCTGTTGAGACAAGCACCTGCTTGTTGGGGCGAGGAGGAGCAGCCGCCTATTAGGGGCAGTTGTGTGCCCGCAAATCAGCAGCAGGCCAAAACTGGCCTCTCTAATTTAGCCAAATAAGGTGAATCACAGTCCATCACTGGTCAGCGACCAGTCCTGCACAGTTCTTTCTTTGAGATGAGCTCTTACTGGTAGCATCTTGCTTCACCCTGTCTGCAAACCAGTAAGCTTTAGAGCAAGGAGTATCTTTCTGGAAATTGTGTTAGTGATAAAAAAATAACAACTGGAGCCATTTTGAGAAGGCCACTCTTCAGAAATCATTACACAGTACAATAAACTGAAGTCTAACAAGGAACACGATTGGATCCTTGGAGAATTATGAGTTATTGATGATGATACCTTTTATTGGACTAACTGAAAATACTGTGCAAAGATGGAAACAAAGCGTTAGCTTTTGCAGTCCCTCAGACTTTTTCATTAGATGTTGCTGAGTGAAATGATTAGTAAAGGAAAACCACAGTACAGCTCATTCTCAAAACGAAAAAAAAGGAACATTGCGAAATTCGTTGGGTAAAGGAACAGTATGCCTGGAACATGGGTCTGGAATGGCTGGCTTATCTAAAAGCCCATAAAAACTCCTGAGCGAGAGAACACATAACGGTTTGGAAAAAGTACACATGCTGAGGTTTCCTCACTAGAAACAGTGCAGCAAATGCAAAACGTGTGTCCCATTTTTGAACGGTGCAGCGTCTGCTGTTATCTCCGTGTGTCTCATGCTTGGTAATTGGCGCCACTCATTTGAGCTTTGGCACCCAAGATTTCCATCAATATTGTCCTGAGCCCCTCACGCATTAAGGGTCCGAAACAAAAATGTCTGAAAGCTGTGGGTGTTAAATGATACTTAGGTGTTGTCTTATGACTTTGTGATGTGATTGCATTGCTGACCTGGGCTTAAAGGTGGCCATAGTATGTCATAAAACCAATATCTGTATTCATACCACTGTCTTGTAGGTTAAGGATTTTCAGGTACTTGAGCTCCCACATACCTCTGTATGTGGTATTTGAGAGGCCACCTTTTTAAACAATCACTGATAGATCCTGCAATGAATGCCCCTCTTGTGTGAAATGTTGAGCCTCTGGTTTTTCTGCTTTGTGTTTTCAGATGGAGTCTATGTAGGTCCATCCTTTCATGCAGTTCTTTGTAGTCTCACCCACATAGTTCCCTTGGCAGCACCTTTTGCATTGGATGAGGTATACCACGCTGTATGATCTGCATTTGTGTTCCCCTTGCATCTGTAGCGTTCAGATCTGAGGGGTTGTTATAGCTGATCCAATGCAGATGTGTTGGCATGTTTTGCATCTCCTGACAGTGTGTGGTTATGTTCCAGGTATTCTTTGTTCTTAATCTTGTGGAAATGTCTCCTGGTCAGAGTCTGCTTTAGGTTTTTCTGTTGCTTGTATGCGGTTAGGTGGATTTCTTTGACGATGTCTCTAAGCTCATCACCCCTGCTAAAAGGTGGTTGTAGGTTCTTAACAATCCTATTGTTATGCTCACCTGGTCTCTGCGGGGACTTTGGGGCACGGTTGGAGCCCTCCCAGGAGTTAACTCCCTTGGATTGCTTCTCTCCCCCAACTGCAGCGGTATCGAGGACCCGGGCTGCTGGTACTGTTCCTGAGAGAAGATGAGAGGCGGTGAGAATAGCGTGGTGGTGCTGTGATTCCCCATGACCCTTTCGTGCCAAAATGTAGTGTGCATGAGTTTGCCCATGCACACTCACCTGTTTTGAAGTAAGGATGGGCTCTCCGTCCTGCTTTCCTTCAGCAGGGGTGCTGTGGATGGACCTAGTTGCATCACTGGTCCTGAGTGTGGAGGTCTAGACCGGCTGCGACCATTCCGTCTTGAAGGTAGGTTTATTACTATGATTATTGTCCGTATCCTTTGTGATAATTTTCCCCAATGATTATTGTCCGTAACCATATAGTGTCCTTTCTCTCCCTAGGTATGAAGATGCCCACGAGCGCATGAGGATGAAAAAGTCTATCCCGGAGGACCTACTGGTGGTAAGTAGCCTGTTCCAGAAACTTCACCAGTTGCGCTGCTTAACGTGTTATAGTCTATGCAATTGCTCACCTAGTGTTTTCTTATTCCCTTTGCAGGTGCAGCTGGTCAGTGTTAGCTGGTGAGCGGTTTCCGGACTCCTGCAGGCTGCCGGAGATGAAGATCCGCGTGGATGCTGCACCGGAAGATGGCCCTGTGTTGATGGGAGTTCGGAACAGGTAAGGATGCTAGGCGGCACCCGCGGAGGACTCGAGAAGACTGGTAAATTGAGTGCGGTTGTTGCAGAGTCGGAAGCGGTAGCAGTGCTCCTTCAAGCGATGGCGAGGCTGACTCAGGTAAGATGCGCGCGGGGACTCAAGAGTTGGAAGCAGGTAGCTGGAATTCCAGCAATGGCGTGGCCTCAAGGTAAGATGCGCGCGGCGGCTGCAGATGGGAAGCAGATGGCAGTGCTTCTAGTGATGGCGTGGCTTCAAGGTAAGATGCGCGCGGCGGCTGCCGATGGGAAGCAGATGGCAGTGCTTCTAGCAATGGCGTGGCTGATTCCAGGTAAGATGATGGAGGGTTCCGGAGACTGAAGATGTACGTGCTGAACCAGGTAAGAGTCTTCTCGACGGCGGTAAGCGTTACGCTGCTCTAGCAGACTAACGCGAAGCGCCAGCATGTGGGTGGGGCCGGCTTATATAGCCTGGCTCCAGCCTCTCCCCTTAGGCCCCGCCTTGTGGCCCCACCTTGCCACTCCTCCTGTCTTCTGCACATGCCTTCCCTGTAGTGGTAGGGCCCCGCCCGGCCTAGATGCACATGCTTTCTGTATTCTGTGTGCAGAGCACACTTTGTAGTGAGCTTGGTGCCATAGGCACCAGGACTGGGTCCATTGGGACCCTGCAGGTGGTGAAGTAATTGGCCCTTGACCGGTGGCCATGACACCTATTCAGTTGTGTTAGTGTATCAAGCATGGCGTCCTGCCATTCTCGTGTACCTGATGTCCCATGAGGTTGTTGGAGGATGATCAGTGCTGTCATCAAGAGTGTTGGTGAGAGGGTGAAGCTAGAAATGACCCCCCAGACCTCCACCATAAAAACACAGCAGCATCAGGGAGCACACACCCCACACCACGTGTTGGCATTACCTGATTTTTATGAAGTGGGGACTGTGCAAGCACTGACAGGGGAGCCAGAGTCACCACATTATAGGAGGCCCGAGCCACAGCCAGGGGAGGAGCAAGGAACGAAACCACAACAGAGATGAAGAACAAGGGCAAGGTGAAAGAAGGTTCAGGAGCAGGGAAATAGAAGGACAGGAGAAGGAACCCCAAACCAGCAGGAAAGTGGGAGCGTTATGTGCTCTAGCACCTTGAAGTGTCTCTTTTGCTAGATGGAATTACAAATAAAGATCACAGACCAAATAACCAGACAGACTCAAATAATATGGCAAAACACTACTTTATTCAAAGTAGGGAGACCTGACAAACATCGGACTGATACATGTAAACTCACAAAGCAGCTTGATTAGACAGAGGTCTCAATACCCCAATATGCGTTATCTATGACATCATTCTACATGGCAAAATACAAAATCTATCGAGGGGAAGGGTTGGTTAAGGGATCATATCTACTCATAGAATATATAAGGATTAGTGCATCATTGGCTACCCCTTACCTGTAGGGCACCCTTTGAACTACCTCTAAATATGTACAGTACTGATTATGATGGACAAATTTTCAGTGGATTGGTCTATGCAACATCCTATGTTAGTTTGTCCCTCAAACCCACTGATTGGTTGGAATACTATCCCAACCTTGGACTTTTGACTGTTTTAGCAGCACGTAAATGAAACAAAAATGAGGTGTTTGATTCCCATCAGACTAATCCACGTTTTCCCAATTAGTTCATCACCTCTCATTGGTAGGCCATAAGCCAAAGTCTTCCTTTTGTAGTTGACCGTTTCTGACTGCTCACTGGCCTGGAACATTCAAGGGAGTGTAAGCACACCACTTTCTTCACCTGAGGCTTAATGAATAGCCCCTGTTCTCTGCTCTGAAATCACATGTTAGCAGGCAACAAATGTTTCATTTTTAACCTTTTATTATCTACTATTTGATGTAATTATGCTGGATTTGCTCACTCCTCTTGGCCTCTAGAGACTTGCTCACTCTATGTCATAGATACTTTGTACACTTTTAATTGACCATCAGTTGGCTTTTGCAGAAGTTTTCTTATTCTTCAATCTATGAGGCATGTCCCATATTCAGAGCTCATCCATGTAACTCCCTTTGTGCTCTGTGCTTATTCCTTAAAATAGCATCCTTTATTCTGGGCCAACCTTCACTCACCATCGGTTCTGCACACGGACCTATTCTTCTGCATCTCCTGATCTTGCAGCCTTAGTCTGTTTCTGAGGTAGCTTGGTTGTATCAGACATGAATCAGCATCCTTTTTGCCTATCATGACTGTTCTAGCCATGTTATGCTTACCTTTATAGCAAGCTTCTATATTTTTCCTTTCTACATTGCGTTACTACGTATTTACAGTTATTAATCAGCAAATCACTTAATCTTCTTTGTAGTCATAATGACTTTAGCTTTAGGTACATATTTCTCTTTGTGCTTCAGTTACATTGTTACTCTGCTGGGTACCTATCGCGTGAGGCTTTATTGTCTGAAGCCCCTTTTAATACCATCCTCCTGCATAATTTTATTAAGTCTAGCCAAACTAATGCTAAGCATTCCTATACTAGGACCCCCTTCTTGCATTGTTTCCTACTAAATGCTTAGTCACTAGTTGCACATGCCCATGACTGCTATGACCTTATAAATGACTATCGCCCGGATCTTCTTTTCATCACGGAAACATGGCTACGTGAGCACTCTGACCTCTCTGTATTGTTAGCATTACCTGCCAATTACAGCATCCTCCGTCTGAACCGAGTGTCAACTCACTCTGGTGGAGGGATTGCAGTAATGTATAAGTCTATACTTAATATGTCCTCCATACAAACTGACCACAGACTCAAAATGGAATCTTTACTGCTGCGCCTCCCAGTTTCTGCATTCATGTCTCTGACTGTGCTGCTGGTTTAACATCCCTCTGGCTATGACCACTCTTTTCTGACTGATTTCCACACCTTTGTTTCTGAACTCCTATTACAACATTGTAACCTACTCATTGTTGGTGATTTTAACCTTCTGATCACCAAAGCCAGTGAGCACGCAATATCTCAATTGTTTACCACTATGTCAGATTTAGGCCTCCCACAACATTTTACCTACCCAACCCACTGTCTTGGCAACACTTTAGATCTGCTGCTAAAGAGGTTTGTAGTAAATTTCCTGCGTTCCCATTGCCTTGGTACGATCACTTTGCAGTTTCATTCTCTGTCCCTACTATGCCCTGCTTGAAACTTGGCCAACACATTTCTTCTGGAAATGTGCTTTGCTCTCTACCTCTCGTCAACAACTATGTACTCAAATTGAGTCACATTGTGGCAGGTCCTCTCCCTGAACGCTAATCACTTTAGCCCAGGCCTTTGGCAATGGGGCTGATTCCATTGCCCTGTTGAAGTGCTGTACAGCTAGGGCTTCTCTGTCTGAACCCTGGTACACCGAAGACCTAATGGCGTTAAAGCTACTCCGTAGGCAGGCAGGAAGGAGATGGAGACTTCATTATAATCCAGCCCTTAATAATGTGTTCTGTCAAGCCTCCAGTAATTACCAGGAAGCTATTTTCCTGGCCAAACAATCCTTCTCTGTTTTGCTTTTTTGAGGAAAAGATTCTTTCTATTCGCAAAGATCTCGACAGTGTAAGCTCTTCTCTTGACCGGCCAAAGGTGTCTTCTGTTTACAGGGGGTCTTCAGTAGGATGGGTTTCATTTCCTACTTTCTCTGTACAAGATGTACTATCTGCCATAAATAGGTTAAAATCTGCTTCCGCCTTGGACCCTAATGCTCTTTCAATTCTGAAGGATATGTCTGCCAACATTGGCCCCTGGATCACATTGGCAATTAATGACTCCCTTGCCTCGGGTCATATCCCTAACGATCTAAAACACGCTCTGGTGATTTCCCTACTGAAGAAGCCGTCTCTGGACATTACAGTCCTCTCAAATTTCCATCCCATTTCTCTTCTCCTGTTCACTATGAAGGTGCTTGAATCTCTTATTTCCCCACTTCTTTGCGATATTCTAGAATCATCTCACTTTTTCGACCCTTTTCAGTCTGGTTTCTCCCTGGTAGAGGAACTGAGTCAGTGCTTCTGGCGGTGGTGGATGATCTTACACGGCTGGTGGACCAGGGTGGGGTTGGAGCACTGATTCTTTTAGATCTATCAGCTGCCTTTGACACTGTTGACCATCCCACCCGGGTTGCCCGCCTCTCCTCTGCTGGCCTATCTGGCACAGTGCTCAAGTGGTTCTCCTCCTTTCTCTCAGGATGATCCTAATCAGTCACCTTGCCCCCTTTCAAATCCAAACCTACCCCTGTGTTGTGCGGAGTACCTCAAGGCTCTACAGTATCCCCTATTCTTTTCAATGTTTACATTCAACCTCTCCTTGGTATCATACAGTCTCATGGCTTCCTATGCTACTCCTACGCCGACGACACACAGATTCTCCTTCAGCTTGATCTCTCCTGCTCCAATACTGCTGCTCGGCTTAGGGGCTGCTTGGAGGATGTGGGTGAATGAATGTCCAGCAATTTGCAGAAGTTAAACGCTGATAAAACTGAGGTACTGGTTGTGGGTACAACGGATCCATCATGCTACTGGACCTCTGTGTTTTGGGCATCTAGTTTGGACCCTTTTCCTTCTCCTTTCTCCTCGGTGAAGGATCTAGGTGTTAACATTTCTAACACCTTATCAATGTCAGATCAGATATCAGCAATCTGAAAATCTGGTCATTTTTAGCTTATGGTCCTCTGTAAGGTTCTTCCTTATATCCCTGCACATTTTCATGCTCCTGTATTCTCTTCTTTGGTAATGAGTGGCATTGACTACTGCAATGCGCTTCATTTGGCAAACCTGCCTATCTAGTACGCCGACTTCAGTTACTACAAATCATGGCTGCTAGAGGTGTCACCCACCCTCCCTATGGTGCGCACATGTCTCCTATTCTTCGTCAACTGCACTGGCCTCTGGTTAAGAAGAGGGTGTTGTTCAAGTCTCTGGGCCTCATTACGAGTTGCCTGGAAAATCCGGCTCAATTACCGGCATGGCGGGAAGTGCGTGTCCGTGCACTCAAGAACCCGCTAACAGCGGCCGATCACGCGTGCGCGAGCACGCGCGTCCCCCCATGCCGGTAGTGGAAAAACCGCCATCCCGGTAACGGCCCACCAACCGCCCTATACCGGCATTGTGGCTTGCGTCCACTCCGTAACCGCCTTCAATGAACCACTAAAAACCGGCACGGTAACTCCAGCACGGAATCACCGTGTTCGCAAAACCGGACCCGGAAATTACGTCATCGCACAGGAACGGGAAATGGGCTGGCGGCCATCTTTAAAAACACAATCCATTGCAATCCTCCACAACCACCACTCCTCCCGTGTCGTCATGTGTCAGAATAGCAACATCATGTCCAAGGCCAGCAGAAAATCCACCCAGAGGAAGAGGAAGCAGCGTTTCTCGGACGCTGAGCTCACCATGCTCGCCAACCCCCTGGAAGAGCATGCTGACATAATCCGCAGCACAGACCTAAAGCATGCGTCCCAAACCCGCAAAAAAGAGGTCTGGCTTGAGGTTGCTCAGAGGGTGTCAGCAGTGGGGAGCACCCCAAGGAGTGTGCGTGACTGCCGGAAGCGCTGGGACGACCTCCGCCTCCGTGTCCGGAGGATCCTGTCGGAGAACCAGAATGCCGCAATGGCGACAGGCGGTGGTCCACACTCCCCAGTCAAATTGATGCCATAGGAGGAGACGGCAAGTGGTTTCATCGACCCTGAATCCATTGAGGGGATCGGAGATCAGTAGGCCGGTGCAGCAATCACCACAGAGGAAGGTGAGTGTACCATCACAACCACGTATTACGACACATGATGTGGCCCAACTGATGGGGAAGTTAGAGTGGGCAAAGTGATGCATCAACATATCCATAGAATAATCATTGTCACTCCCTGCACCACATGGACGCTGAGTGATGACCCCAATCCCAACAGATGTGCCACATGACCCAACCATGCCCATGCACCCACCACACAGAGACCAAACTAATGCTACCCCACCAGCCATGCATTGATTCCCCACATACCCCCTCAGTACACCTAAAGCAACAACCCAGAAATGAAATGATGGCTGAATGCATGAACATATCCCACCGCAATTCAACATAGCTGCCATTTGACAACATCACTGATGACCTGCATCTCTTCTATCCCCCTGGCACCGATGATGAAGGTGGACCACTGGACAGGGGTGCAAGCACGTCCAGTGCACGCAAGGGGACCAGGGCCACCGCAACCCACCAGGCCAAGGAAATGACATCTGCCAAAGCCAGTGTGCCACGCAAGGCACCAACCCTGCAGGGGACACCTGCACCCACTGTACAACAACAGGGGGAGCCGTGCCGCCAGCCACCAGGGACGTTGTGTCCACAGAGGTGGAAGATGATGCAGATTTGATGTCTGGCACACCCACCACAAGCCACATTGCCAGCCCCCAACCTCTTGCGGAGTCTGAGTGCCTCAATGATCCCTGTCTACATGACTCCGACCTCGGGGAATCAGACTATGCGCTGTTTGAGGACAGTGCCCCGGACGAGGGCTCCGCGCAGGCGCCTTCCACCACCCTGCCAGCCACCACCCTGCCAGCCACCACCTTGCCAGCCACCACTCTGCAAGCCACCACTCTGCCTTCCACCACCCTGCAAGCCACCACCCTGCCAGCCACCACCTTGCCAGCCACCACTCTGCAAGCCACCACTCTGCCTTCCTCCACCCGGCCAGCCACCACCCTGCCAGCCACCACCCTGCCAGCCACCACTCTGCAAGCCACCACTCTGCATTCCTCCACCCGGCCAGCAACCAGCACACCTGCGGACGACACCTCGTTGGAGTCCCGCCTGACAAGGGTAGAGGCCCGGCAGGAGTCCATGCTCCAAATCATGCGCCAGCAGGTAGAAGCAGGGAATGAGGCCATGAGTGCCATTGCAACGGCTATTGCAGCCAATACTGCTGCAGTGGAGGCATCTACGCGTGCCTTCAGGGAGTGCATGGGGTCACTGACAAAGGCCCTCCTTGCAGGTAACGCTCAGATGCAGCGGCCACACCTTGCCACAGACAGTGGATTGACAATAGATACCTCCCCAACAACTACCCCTACCACCTCGTCGCAATCCAGTCCAGTGCGTCTGATGAGGAGGAGCGCACGACGGTCGGCGATGGCACCCCCCGAACCAAAACTTCCAAAGAAGTGAATGCACGGACAATGACATTGTGGAGTACCACATTGGGGAAGGGAGCACTGTTCGTTGCACATATAGGGACACTTTGCATCTGTGGGGTGGGAGAGGGAGTTCACAGGGGTATTTTGAGGGTTTGTGGGGTGGGAGAGGGAGTTCACAGGGGTGTTTCGAGGGTTTGTGGGGTGGGAGAGGGAGTTCACACGGGTGTTTTGAGGGTATTATGTCCGCCACATCACGTTTGATTGAAATACACCGTAGTGTGCAAGCATATCATTGTTTGGACTTCATTCTTTTCAGACATGTGCATTCATTTTGTTTGGTGTACAGTGGGCCAATTGGGAACATCAAGGTGCGCATGTCCTGATTCAGTGTGTCGTAGACACATTACTCACATCGTCCATGCGTTTCTATGGATTGTGTATATTTTGCCTTGGCGTACAACATGTCTATCCCGTGCAGCACGTACTGGCAGGGGGACTCCTTCGCCTCTGTCTCCATCCCCTTTATCCTCACCCAGGCCATGCCTGTGAATGTGAGGTGGCAGTGTTACATTCCTTCAGACGCACATGTTGTGCAGCATGACACAGGCGATGGTGATCTGTGCCACCTTCTCAGGCCTACATGGGAGTGCCCCACCAGGCCTGGTTATGCTGCGGAAACGCACCTTCAGCAGGCCAAAGGCCGGCTCAATGTCTACACGGGTACGAGTGTGCACACAAATTTACTCCTCTTCATGGCAGTTCGGCGGGTTACGCACAGGGGTAAGTATCCAAGGCCTCAAGGGATGTCCTCAATCACCTGCAGGTGGAGACGAATCGGTATGTGTTGCTCAGAACTACCACCTTCAGGGAGCACAGTCATGTCAGCAGCTACTTGATGTGGGCATGCACATGTCCCAGTACGTGTAGGAAATGGTCACCTAGATGCAATGTATACTGTAATGGGATGTGGTACACTGGATGGGATTGAATGGAAGATACCGGGTCTATTCATGCATGCTGAGGGTCATGTGCTGCGGTATTACGACAATGTGTAGTCTGGAGATTCATGAGGGATATTGTTTGCTATGCATGGTCAGACTAGCCGCATTGCCGTAGTTGCCATCCCATTCAGTCATGCATTGCTTGCCAACAGCATGCTGCCCTGGTTGTGCCTCTTACATATTTAAATCCGTATGCATCATTTGGGATGTGTGGCACAGTGATGTGTCCTGTTCCGTTCGGCTGGTTCAGGTGAGGAGTGTTTGCCTCTGCATGCATTCCCAAGTCAGTGGCTATTGGCGCACTGGTGTGCTTTCGCACACACATCTTTCACACCCTGGTGCAGTGGGCCAACCCCCCTACTGCATCCGCACACATCAGTATCCCACAGCATGGTCATGGCCTTGTGGTTCGACTCAGCAAGCTGCCAGGCACGTGGTCCAGCATGTTGCGGCATGTGATGGTGTAGGGTTGACTTGCGCAGTACCATGGCATCATGTGTGGATCCAGGGATTCGGGGACAGCAATGGGTGATGATCTTGCTTGAGTCACATGCCATTTGCACGTTGAGGGAATGGTATTGCTTGCGATTGCGGGACACAGCCTCTATGTTATGGGAATATTACTATTCTACA
Organism: Ambystoma mexicanum; assembly: GCF_040938575.1. NCBI lineage: Eukaryota > Metazoa > Chordata > Amphibia > Caudata > Ambystomatidae > Ambystoma > Ambystoma mexicanum. Next base: position 676,211,117 of record NC_090932.1, on the reverse strand, counting down.
TGGGTGCAGTCGATGGCACCTACGAATTTGGGCATGCATGGCAGTGCATGGAAGCATACTTTGCTTTTGGGTATATCCTGGCCAGTCCGTGATGGGGATTCATGGCTGCCTGTGTGCTTCATGAGGGCATCGTGCACTTGGTTCAGCATACGTGTAGATGGTGGTTGTGAACTGCCATGCAACTGGCCCGTAGGTGCCTGCAGACAGGTAGTGTAGCACAGACAGCACCCTTGGTGGTGGAGGGATGGCAGTGCGTATTTATACGTGGATGAAAATGTATCATGTACACTATGGTGGTGATGGTGTCACAGTCCAACCGGTATAGGGTGTGGATGTGCCAGGGTTTTGGTTGGATGGGCTGGGCCTGGTGCGAGGGATTGGTGGCTGCCTACAAGGCACTGGTGTCTGCACTGGTGGTAATTGCTGGCCCTGTCTCACCCTCCTTCTCCTCCTGCGTCTCCTCTGTGCTGCCTATTGTTGCTGCTGTGTCAGTTGTTGCTGTAGTTGCTGTTGTTGGAGCAGTATAGGCATGTCCAACAGTGCGATGGTTGCAACTGATACTTGGGGCATTTTGGTGTGGGAAGGTTTGTTGTGTGTAGGTGTGCTCAGTTTATACTGGCTCAGCCTACATTGACTGATTCTGTGCGCCTGTGGCAGCTGCCTTGTATCCTGATTAGTTTGCGGGTGGTCTGAGATGCCTGTGTGGCCGGCATCGTGCAGCACGTGATTACCGGGTTCACGATGCCGGTATTTCCATGTATGCATAGGTTGTGATTCCCCCCTTATACCGGCATGCCGGTATTTACTCAATAGAGGGGCGCGTGTACGCGCCTATGCCGCAGTTAACGGCACCGTGGTTTAGGGTGCCGTTCATTCTGGGTTTGGGGGTCGGAATGCAACTGAACGGATGACGATGCCGGTATTAGCATACCGGCATCGTTTTTCACTTACCGGCATACCTCGTAATGAGGCCCTCTCTGTATTGTGAATAAAGCTTTCTACATGCAGGGGGTTGAATATCTTCAGCCTAAATTTCTCCCCTATACTCCATCTAGAGCACTCTGCTCTCAAACCTCTCTGACCATCCAAATTCCCCGGACATAGCTCTCTCGTGGTGGTGGACGTGCCTTCTCTGTGGCTGCATCAAAAGCTTGGAAGCCCTACCCTATTTTTTACGTGAATGGGAGGATAATTTTTCTTTTCGCTGTGTGCTAAAAACCTATCTTTTCTAATCTTTCTGCTCCTTAGCCTGTTCCTTTTCGGCTTTACTTTCTTGTCAGCACCAAGATGCCCTCGGGTGAACGCTGCACTCTACAAATTCCTATAACTTAACATAATATAACATATTTTCATATCGTTTCATATCATTTGAACACAGGTTCATATATCTTCTCTATGACATCATATATCTTCTTTATAACATCACTCTACCCTCGTCGGATTTCACTTAATGATCCATGATGTCCATAGGTGCATGCTGGCATCCTTCCATGAGATATCCTTCTACTGACTCAACGTGAGGGTAGATTATGTATGGCAGTCTAAGTGCAAAATGTCTTTCGTACACTCGATGTGGTATGGGAATGACACAGGGGGTCCCATTCCAGTATGACAGTGGTGAGGGGGCGGAAACTAGTGAGAATGTGGATACCTGCTCCTCTACAGTTAGAATGCTTGAAACTGCTCCTGCTAGCGGTTAAGTAACCTGCCCAGCTGGGAGTGAGGATATGCGATTCCTGATATGTCTCCCGGGCAACGAGGGAGGCATCTCGCACTGTGCATGCGCAGATGCGAGACACTGGTCACCCGTGCCTGCGTCCCACCGAAACAATGGCAGCAGCCGCAGAGGAGACCGTGACCGAGGGACACTGCCGACATTTCCCCATGAAGAGCTCATTGCCATTGGTGCTCTTGGTCCTCCGGGAGCCTCCAACCGCCAACGCGGATACAAGCGCCACCCAGGTAAGTGGTTCTGTGTCCAAGCATGGGCAGTACGCCACATTGTGGTGGATACTAGGTGACAACCAAAGATATTCGTTCTGTCTCTCTGCTCTCTCTGTATCTGAGCAGGTTGTCTTTGGGTATTGTCTGTTACTGATTTCAATGTCCTTTGTTGCTTTGATGCAAGGCCCTAAGCCCTTGTGCTGCTATACACCTCTGGCCGTTACACTATATAATTAGTTGGTATGGTATGTAAGTAGTGAGCGTGGCGTCACAACACACAGCATTAGCAACTTGGGGAATGACACAAATGTAGAGGTCTGTATTCGTTATTTGCCATAGAGACTAGCTAACTCATAAACATTAGCAGGATTGATTTTCCTTTATTCAGACCTCATTGTAATAAAACCAGATTAGTAGTGGATGACGACATCTTTCGTTTATGGGTCTTATTTCTATGTCTAAATGTATTGTTCCTCTGATTTTAAAGACAGATGAGTTAAGGCAGAATCAACAAGCTTCATAGTGTTTTTTTATTGCTTTTTCTCCAGATGGGCGTTTTTTGCTGAGGATTTTAACTTAATGGTCTTGACATGCCATGTGCATCCATATGGAGCACCACCTACTCTGTTTAAGAATCTATGTAATGTAATTGGTTGTACATTTACTTGCAAACATTAACATGATTTATTTGATAATGACATATGCACTTGTATCTGTATTTTCTTTCTGATTTATTTTTTTACAACCTGTTGTTTTGTGCATCTGTAGGGACTATCCCATGCTCTTATTTTTACAACTATCGGTCCTCCACAGCACTAAACATTATTTTTAAGAGAGCAAGGCCATCTTTTGCTGTTCACTTCTGAGCCAGCACGTTGCACAAAAGCATAGAGCTGTATCAAGTATAAAATCCTTCAGTTCTCATGACATAAACAAGGGGGGAAAAGGTTGTTTAGCTCACTTTTCCGGAATGTCAAACTATGGCAAATTTGCATTTCTGACATACAACCCCTTCCAAATGCTGTGTGAGCTTAGGGGGTGTAAGTAAAAGAGCTTCGTCCTTGGAGTTTTTTGGGAATTATTTCAATCTGCCAAGGCTCTACATGGCACTGTGGGAGGCTTAAAGGTCTAACCACTGCTGAGATCTAGACAGTCTTTGGGTCCACAAAAAGCGCCAGCCTAGGTCAAGCTCGGTCAAGCATAACATCTGTGTAGTAACCATGACATAAACGAGGAAAGAAAGATAAATAAAAAAAATACCTAAAAAGTTTTTTTTTCTTCTCAATTTTCAGGATTTTGCAACCATATGGTTTCCATATGCCCAGGTTTCTCATGACATTGTGAAAGGCTAAAAAGTCTGATCGCTGCTGAGTCAAAGACAGCTCCTTGTGACCTTAAGCTCTTTGTACAAAAGCTCAAGCCTAAGACTTGGGGAAATATAACATCTTTGTGGTAACCATGACATAAATAAGGAAACAAATAAATAATCAAATAAATAAATCAGGTTGTTCTGCTCACTTTTAAGGAATTTGCAACCACAGCAAATTCTCATTTCGGACACCCAAGCGCTTTCAAATGTTGTTCGGCGCCTAGAGGAGTAAGCTTTGCTATCTGTGCTCTCTTGTGCACAGTTTCAACATGCCCCGGTTTTCCATCACATTATGGGAGACTTAAAAGTCTGTTCACTGCTGAGCAAAAGTCAGTCTTTGTGTCCTTAAGCAGTTTGTACAAATGCATAAGCCTAGGGGATTCTAAAAGAGAATACTGTGGCAGTATCCTGGTCAAATAGGAAATCCTTGTGGTAACCATGACATAAACGAGGAAAACAGAACACGTTTCAGGGATTTGCCCACATAGTGATTTTTCATTTTTGACATACAACACTCCCAAATGTTGTTATTCAAAGGATTTCCAGGTGTCCAAGCTGCCTGGGTCACAATATATCTTGCCTGTGTGTCCATCCTGGGTCACTTTCACTTGTGTTTCATGACCATTCGCTCAACTTTGGTTGTCTGGTTCACTGGCTGAGCGTCTCTTAAAGCTGATCTTTGGCACAATGGTCTTCAGCTTTGTTGGATTGTGTCCTGAATGCTTCCCTCTCTGCTCCTGAGTCCTGTGCGGTGGCCTTACCATGGCATAAAGTGCTGTATGGCACAGCGTCATAATAACAACCAAAGCATAGTCACATAAGATGAAAGAATGACACCAGTCTGTCACTGCATGGTAGCAGCCTCTCCTGAGTCAGTGCAATCAATCGGGGCAATGGGCTGCATTATAAATTTGCCGGACCGGAAATAATGGTACCGGTAAGCTTGCCGGTACCACTGTTTCCAGACAGTCAAACTACTAGTTCTTGAAGCAGGTGCCTTTCAGCCCGTCTTGTCTGACCTGGTGGGTGGAACGGCACCCACGTGCAGACCTCGACCTCGACATTCATGAATGGTGCCGGTGCATCCGGCCTCCCCATTCCCATTGAGTCCAATGGGACTCAAATGGGAATGGGGCAAATCTTTTCCGGCGCCCGGGAATGGGCAATTACCGGGTCCGCCGGGGCTGTAATGCCCTGGTAATTGCCCATTCCCGGACGCCAGAAAATTCATGACTCCGGCGGCAGCCGTGCTGACATTTACCGGCAGGGCTACCGCCAGCATCATAATGAGGCCAATGTCTTTTTACTCATGGCACTTCCCCTTCCTCAAACAATGCAATTTACCTAACTGTAATTGCATGATTAACCAAGCTGCTAATGCCTTCATCTGAGTAGATATGAAATGTGTTTAAAAGCAAGGCTTGGAAGCAGACCGACACAGGAAGACAATAGTTGTACATGTAATTTGCATGCGCGTGCTATATTTTACATTCTGAACACATGCACAATGAATGAAATGCCGAGCCCTCAACTGTAGACAGTTGTCCTTGGGGTTTATACATTAACTTATTCTAGAAACCTTTCCTCCTTTAGCAGTGTGCCCCATAGAATATGGCTGAGTCCCATGAAAAATGCGGTCTATTTGGGGGTCATTACGACCCTGGCATTAAGGGTTTAACGGCGCCGTAAAAGGTGTCGGCGCCGTTAAACCCTTAACACCTGATTACAAGGTCCCTTTGCGGGACCCGACCTTAACGGCTGGTTTTACCAGCCGTTAAAGTAGGGTGCCGCAAAGGGACCTCGGTGCTAATTACGGTACGGCAATTTGCGGTACCGTACTTAGCGCCTTCCCCAGTCCCATTGAGCCCTATGGGGCGAAAATGGGAATGGGGAAGGGCCATGGTGAAATGGGGAAATACCGCCCCGCCAACCTTGGAATGGGGCGGTATTTCCCCATTCCACCATGGCGGACTCGTTACAACACCGGCACCAACCATGGTGCTAATAGCGCCATGGTTTAGTGCCGGGGTTGTAATGAGGGCCAAAGTCTCACATAGCAATCCACACCTAACCTCAACACTTTTTATACTTCGGCTTCTACAACGTCACTTCACTAGCCATGTCTGCTAATTATTGAACAGTCCCTTTCATTACTGTTTGCAAGCAAAGCAATGCTGCTTTTATCATGGCTGTTCAGATTACGGCCTGCCAAAGGGCCATTGAACCTAAAGCACTTCGAAGACAACAAATCGCAGGAGGTGCTATGCAAATATCAAGTAACATAACATATATAATTCATGTGCTTTGGTATGTAATGTTACTTTGTCTTGTTAATTATGTAGGCTTATACCTGTTGTATTGTATAGTGCTCTAACACACTTCAGTGACTTTTCAGTGCTTTATACAAAAAATGAATGCACACTATATACATTATACAGTCTTTGCAGGAGCAATGAACGATCCTTTGGAAGCAAAATCTTCAAGAGCACTTCATTTAGACAATTCATTCATGCATGAGATAATGAAAATGAATTCCTACTGTTTAATATGGTTGTGTATTTTAATGTACACTTATTACTTCTCATTACACTTTAGTATAACTATATTTATATTGGAATCATTTCATAGTGTCAGGTAAATGTTACAGCGCATTCTAGTGTTTTACCCTGGACACCATGCTATCTAGAAGCTGCCCTCATCCTGCAGTGGCCACATTTCACTTCACTGCTTCCGCAACTTTCCATTGCGTCTAACTTCTTCCAGCTCAGCCATGCTTCTCACTCATATATTTTCCACAATCATGAATCAGCCTTCCCTTAACCCTTTCTTTGATGATCCACCTACCCCAGCAGCTGCTGCAGCAGTCCGGACACTATCCTGCTTCCTTACTGTTAATCTCTGTTCCTCTGCCTTTTCTTTGTCCCTTGGATTTTGAGATCTGTTTGGAAGCCAGCGATCACAGGTTTGGATAGTAACCAGGGACGACTCCGCCTTTCACTCTTGAACGTTGAGTAGCACTTTATTTTTGTGCATTTATTTGCAGCGCACATAACCCATAGGTATCTAGGCGCTAGTTTCAGTGAATTGTGGAAGTGCAGGTCATTTATAACGCGCACGTTTTTTTCTAGCGTGGATCCGGGATTCGAACCTGTGTTTGCTGAGCGTTGTCTTGTTTAAAAGACCCACGCATTGCCAGAGAGCTATCCAGGGCTTTAAGTGGGGTAAGAAATCGAGGGGGGGCCCTCATTTGGGGGCGTGGCTTGCGGGGGCGTGGCCTAAAACGTACGCAAATCGTAAGGTATGCACACACATATATATGCATGTTATATATCTGTGTGCGTACCTTACTATGGTTTGTGTACTTTGCAAGCCAACTTTTCTAAACATAGAAATATGTATTTCTATGTTTAGAAAAGATGGCTTGCAAAGTACACAAACCATAGTAAGGTACGCACACAGATATATAACATGCATATATATGTGTGTGTGCATACCTTACGGTTTGCCTACTTTTCAGGCCATTTTTTTTTAAACATTTCGGTTTTATAAAAGATGGCTTTGAAAGTACACAATTCAAGCCATCTTTTATAAAGCTTTGACTACGGACAAAATTGTCCGTCGGCAAAGCTTTATAAAAGATGGCTTGAATTGTGTACTTTTCAAGCCTTCTTTCATAAACCTCGAAAAATGCCAAGGAATCCCCAGGTTCGCTGAGGGTTAAAGACGCCTCGGCGACCTGGGGAAACAAAGGGACAGTAACTGCCTCTGGTGACCCCTCGCGCGAGAGGTCACCGGAGGCAGTTACTATGATTTACAGAAGTGGCAGCCAGGCACAGCATCGCTGTGGTTGGCTGCCACTTCTGTCAGATCGCCTGACTTCATGGCAGGCGCATCTCCCGTCGCGGCTGTCGCCGCGACGGGATAATGCATCCCGCCAATGTTGCGTGTGGTAGGACGGGGGCCCCGGCAGGGCCCCGGCTCAGTCCCACTTTTTGGAGACTGCCGGGGCCCGGCCCCGGCAGGCCCCGGCCCACTTAAAGCCCTGGAGCTATCCTCCCGTGACACTGACACTGACATGAGTCTGGTAATTGTAACACATAAGGCCTCATTACGAGGTTGGAGGTAGCCTTGCTGATTTTACCGGCATGGCTATCCCCAAACTCGCACCCGGCTCCGGCACCCGTGAAAGGGGAATCACTGGGCCATTCCAACCTCGGCAGACCAGGTAATTCCCCTTGCACAGGTGCCGGAGCCGGTACGTCCCCATTCCCATTTGAGCCCCCATAGGGCTCAATGGGAATGGCAAGGATGGTAGCAGCGGTACCGTATATAATGGTACCGTTGCTACCATCATGTTCTGCTCGCAGGTGCTGGTACGGCCTCCTGGTCAGACCAGGTGGCTGCAAGGGTAGCGATACCGGCACCGTTCTTGCCTTACCGCCATACTCCTAATGAGGCCCATAGTATTTACAGAGCTGTGAAAAGTCAGCACTGTAAGAAAATTAGTTATTACTACAGTTATTATTGTACCTTATAATTTGTGTTTGTGCTCTGTGTTATCATCTGACTGAACTCTTGATGCAGATCCACCCACTGTCGGTATCATTATGAGTTTTGTGGAAATGGAAGAATCAGGCAGCATTTTAAATACAGCTACAGAAACCAGATGTTCTTGTCCCCAAACAATGTTGATAACCTTAGCGACATGTACAGCAACCAAACAAGTGAAAAACGTTTTCTCCCAAAAGTGAAACAAAAATATAAAGCAGAAGTTTTATCACAAACCCATGTTCAAAAGATATTCACATACACACATACTGTTTAGAATATACTTAAATATATAGTGAAGACACGTTACATGACAAACCAGACTAAATTGACTCAAAACATGAACTCAGGAGCAAACTGTGCTCATTGAGCTTGGTTTTCAGAAATTAAGTGAGCAAGAGGAGGGCATAGTGGGCAAGTGCCAGTGGACAAGTGGCACACACCTTACAGCTGCATTCTGAGACTCACAGTGGAGAAACAGTTTCTTGTGTACAATTCCTTTTGTCAAGCATGACTTCAAAGTAGCCCCCATCTTGTTGCGCTTACAGCCAGGGAACATGGTTTTGAACTCCCGCCTGAGGGAGAAGTGCGGCCTATGCCGCTACAGTGGTTTAGCATGCACCTGCCTGGGGAGAACAAAGAGGAGCGTCCTGCCCTACTGGACACTTGGTAAATGCACTCCCATCGGGGGGAGAGGTGCACTGTTTCAAGTAAGGCACTCCCGGCTGGGGGAGAGGTGCACTGCTTCAAGCAGAAGAACACAAGGGGGGGTTTGTCCTGGCTAAAACAGTCAAAGCTAATTGCAATTTGTTGGGATGCAAATAAAATTTGATATGTATCTGAATCCCTGTTATAGCTATTATTTATACATATCCAGGGGAAAGATGGGAAAGCATCAAGGAGAAAAAATATATCACAAGCACTTAGTTAATATAAATCTGGGAGTATTTTTTATTTACTCTCCTCAGTCAAGTGTTCACTTTTAAACAAACAGAAATTGCATAGACCCATAAATAGTGCGTGTGACAAATTATGCGGTCAGCATATAAACAAAGCAGAAACAGATTGATGCATAAAAATACCATCAGATGACATTCTTAGAGGAAAACCTATGTACACGCAGCTTTCTTATCATATTTAGTACATTTCATGTTCTTCTCATTGAACACCTTAAATGGATAACAGGTAAGTGGCACGTATACCTCGATTTAATAAGGCCAACAGAACATTTTGTTGCTCTAATGCAGAACCTTGGATAGGTCTGACAGAAGCCAGGCTAGAGGGTGACCAAAATGGATCGACGTCGCTGACATGAATCAAGACCAATTGGAAAACGGGGACCTATTACCCCCTAAGGGGGGAAGGGTCCCAGGACGTTTCGGCTAAACAGTGGATCACAGCCTTCTTCATGGAAAATGACGTTTGCTTCTGGCAAGGAGGAGCTGGAGTTGAAAGTGATGACTTCATTCTGTGCCCCACCGAGCTCACGATCGAACGCGTATGTCGCAGCTCGCACATTTCAGACTCGAACTGTCCCTGTCCACTGCGGTTCTCCTGTTACCCAAGCCGGCATTTCTAGCTCTTCTTTATTTGGACTGCCGAAGCGCCGGGGTCATCACTTTCAACTCCAGCTCCTCCTTGCCAAAAGCAAACGTCATTTTCCACTAGAGTTATTCACTGTAATTCCATTTTAGCCATTTGGCTACCACCCAGGACCTGTCCTGTGTAAGGGGTTCTCCAAACCTTGGCTCCATGAAGAAGGCTGTGATCCACTGTTTAGCCGAAACGTCCTGGGACCCTTCCCCCCTTAGGGGGTAATAGGTCCCCGTTTTCCAATTGGTCTTGATTCATGTCAGCGACGTCGATCCATTTTGGTCACCCTCTAGCCTGGCTTCTGTCAGACCTATCCAAGGTTCTGTGTTAGAGCAACAAAATGTTCTGTTGGCCTTATTAAAAAGAGGTATACGTGCCACTTACCTGTTATCCATTTAAGGTGTTCAATGAGAAGAACATGAAATGTACTAAATATGATAAGAAAGCTGCGTGTACATAGGTTTTCCTCTAAGAATGTCACCTGATGGTATTTTTATGCATCAATCTGTTTCTGCTTTGTTTATATGCTGACCGCATAATTTGTCACACGCACTATTTATGGGTCTATGCAATTTCTGTTTGTTTAAAAGTGAACACTTGAGTGAGGAGAGTAAATAAAAAATACTCCCAGATTTATATTAACTAAGTGCTTGTGATATATTTTTTCTCCTTGATGCTTTCCCATATTTCCCCTGGATATGTATAAATAATAGCTATAACAGGGATTCAGATACATATCAAATTTTATTTGCATCCCAACAAATTGCAATTAGCTTTGACTGTTTTAGCCAGGACAAACCCCCCCTTGTGTTCTTTTGTTACTGATAGCCCTCTGTCCTGAGCTTATTTTGGGATTTCCCTCCCGTATACTCTGCTTCAAGCAGAGGCACTCCTGACTGGGGGAGAGGTGCGCTGCCCAAAGAACACTCCTTCCATGGGGAAAGGCCTGGGCGGAGAAGAATGGCGCATAGCCGACCCTGCAGTGGTTTCACGCAAGCCACAAATGTGACCCTGCCTATCCCTGCCGCCAAAGGGCAAGTAGCAGGTTACACAGCGGGGTACATCCCCAACACCATCAACGGAGTGAAGAGAGGCACGGCAGGAACTGCTGCCACAGTCGCTGTACCCCAGAGCCCAATACAAGTGACCTCCCGCCTGGGGAGGCAACAAATATGCAACAGTCTTGGCCCGGCAGTGGCTCTCCCCTGAGAGAGTACTTGTGCGGCCAGGCAAGAGGTGAGCCAGGAAGGGCGGTGCAGCTCAAGGGTGCTTGCATCAACTCCTGCCTGGGGAGTCTGGCCACGGTGTGGCCTTTGCTGCTGCCATATTTGCACATTTTGGGTCTGCCAAGAAGAGTGAAGATGTGGGGGGCCCTGACTGCCGCCAAAATGCTTGGGGAGGATCCCTGGCCCGAGGGGAACCTGGGCCCTGCTCGGTCCTGATCGCTGCATGTGTCATCTCCTGCAGCAGGTATCCTCAACACGGTGGGGCTGCCCTCACTGTGGTAGCGTGAAAGAACTCCTGCGTGGAGGAGAAACCGGGCACGGCCCTGCCCACTGCATCAGTTGTTACTCACCTGCTGGGGGACTCAAGGAGAGTGTCTTCCCCTTGCCCCTGTCCTCATGGGGGAGAGGGGACCCAAAAGACTCCCGACTACTGTCTGCCACAAGGAATAAGGACCCCCCCAGGCCCTGCTGGAATGACCAGCCTGCAGCATCTTGTCTGGGGGGGCTGCAAAGACCTTCCACTGGCTCCATAGCTGTGGCCTGCACGCTCAGCCCAGAAGGGGCAGAGACTTGCGGGTGAGACGACAGCCAATGTGGGCCATGGTATCCCCGGATGCAGCTTTGCGCGCTAGAAGAGCACACTCCACTTTGGGTGAGCAGAGAGGGACTGCCCTGTGACCATATGTTGATGTGGCCCCGGTACCCCCGGTGCGTCTTTTACAGCCAATGGGACGATACCCACTCTCTTGTGAACTGAGATTAAGTGGCAGCCACCATGACCATCCTACCGATGTGGCCCTCGTGTCCCTGCTGCAGCTTTGCTGGTGAGTGGTGCGCTCCCTACTCTTTTGTTGGACTAGTAAAGTTTGCAGTGGTAGAGCTCCAAAGGTGTGTTACACGCCAATGTACACAAATGTATATATTCGTACAATGACAGTGTGGCGTGTTTATAATGCAGTGACACTGCAAACGTGATACGCTTAAAGTAGGCCCAGTGTAACTGCATGTCATCAGTGTTGGCCAGAACTTCGACTTCATCTTCGACTACACCCTCTCCTTCTCTCCTCGCATATCTGATGTCTCTAAGAAGTCAAACTATCAGTTGCACCTCCTCAGAGGTAGTCTTTTCTCACTTTCCCCCAGAAGCTCACTGTCTCCAGAGCTCTGGTCCTCTCTAGGCTGGACTATTGCAACAACCTCTTTCTAAATCTTCCTGCCTCTACTCTTCGACCTTTACAACTTATCCAGAACAGGACTGACAGACTTGTCCTTGGCCTCAAGCCCAGGGATCGTATCTCTCCAGCTCTGAAATCTCTTCACTGTCTCCCCGTGGCTGCAAGGATCAAGTTCAAGACCCTCTGCATTGTCCACAAGGCTTTCTGGGGCCTGGGACAGCTCTACCTCCAACTTTCTCTTCCAAAACATCTTCCTTCTCGAGCTCTCTGCTCATCCACCTCCAACTCTCTGAGGGTGAGATGCTTCTCCAAGCAGAGAGTTGGGGGCAGATCTATCTCCTTGGCTGGGGCCTCCCTCTGGAACAGCCTCTCTCAAACCTGAGCAGAACCACCTCTGGTTCCGTAAGCAATAACTAACTCAAGATCTTCCTTTTCGTTTCCACTTTCTCTCTTCCTCTCCCCTGCTTATGTCCCTGACTGCTCTGCGCACTGGTCACCTGGTCACCCTCTGAACTCGGGCCCAGGCTCCTGCATGTCCAGTTGCCCTTGCACTGCCTCCGGGCTCCCCAGCACTTGAGGGTCTGTACCTGCAACCCTACAGTCTCTTCTCTATGCACTTATGAGCCACCCGGTGGCTGCACTTGTGAGTTAACTGCACTTCACCTTCCCAACTCCCATCCGTCCTGGCAATGATCCCCTTCCCTGCACTTGCACAATCTGAATGACGTAAGGCCTAGTAGGATTGTTATTTGGTCCTCCCTTTGTTTCCCCCTCCTTATCATGTCGCGGCAAGAAACACCTGTGTAAAGGCGCGTTATAAATGCCACATCATATCATATCATATAACTGCAAGTGGTTACCATCATTACTCACGAGATAATAAACTGAACCACCAACCTCTTTTAGTGTACCCTTGTAGATAGTGAGTACAGTAGTGTGCCTATATAAGAATGTGTATAGTAGTGTTCCAAAATAACCCACAAGGTCAGTGTGAGTTATAGTGGTTATTGTACCACATGCCACCTGAAGTTGTCATGTGATTTGTTTGTTTTACCCTTGGCATGGGATGTTATAACATCAGCAACAAGCCACAGGGCTCACACTTGAGTCACATGTTTGGGGTCACATGCATGAGCATGTGACCCTCCCTGATAAAGGTGCTGAGTGGGCTTCCGCTATGCGTTTGATGCACAGACTGGCGTCTGCCTGGTTATTGTCGCTCCGAGCAGAACACTGATATTGGGCCTACGCGCCCGACCTCCCAGATGGAGCATCCTCACATTGTGGGCCCCCCGCCCCTTAACAGGAACCCATTCACATTCGATTGTGCTTGAAATCTGACTGCAAACATCGAGTGGCCGCGGGATAATGGCAGGTGTATTCGTTAGAACTTATGTGACTTTAACCCCATCCTTAGCAGATGTCTGCCCTTCTCCCTTTGCATTATACTGTGACCTTAGTTACACACCCTGTCAATGAGACTTTTCATTCGTTTTCTGGCATGGAATGTCTCACACTTGCCCAGTTATTCACAGTGCGTTTGCCTAATGAAGTAGACCTGCAATTTTATTTATATATCTTGAACAAAAATCATTATCAAAGCTAAAGCAGAACACATAATTTTAACAAAAAATAGTTATCTTATAAAATATTAAATGAAGCTTATCCTCAACATATACTAAAAGAGTCGAAATGCTCATCCACCCATCGTCATTCTAACCCAAAACAGTCGAGACAAATTCGAGTGAGCACACGTCTCTGGCATGAGGGATTTGGCATTTTGAAAATTCGTATATCGTCAGCGCCAACTCAGACTTTCGTCCTCCTCAGGCCCATACATAGAGTACCAAAGCATGAGGAATCCGACAGGAAGCACTATAAAATAACATGTTCTTATTATTGGTTCTTTGAAAAGCAGCCTTTACCACAGCAGTTCCCATAAAGGGCCTGTTGAGTGAGGCACAATGCCGCATAACATTAGCAATTGATCACCCATAGATTTGAACTTGTTAGATGAAGTCATCATTCACTGCTTATGTGCCCCATGAGTGTATATCGAACACATGATAACATCCTCCGCAACGCGAGGTCGTCACAATATTATAAGAGAACGTTTATTTCAGGCCGCACCACTCTGCCGCACAATATTTAGCTGAGTACGACTTTCCCCTGGGCGCTGACGCGAGTCTTTGGCATGAACCTTCCTTCCTTCCTCTGCTCCCCGCAGTCTAACATTACATTAAATTGAGCGTTCTTCTCCAATACCCTGCTGCAGCTTTCCTATTGGGCACTCTGCTCTCTTCCAGCAATTTCGCGCCGTTCATTTCCGCCGTCACGCAGCTCGCAGCCGCTGACAGAAAAAAACGCGCATGCTCCTCTCTCGGCTCTAAATATACGGGCCAGTGACGCGTCGCAAATCAATGAAGAGATTTCGAAGCCAGACAGAAGAATAAACCCAGGAGAATAATTATCAGACAACCCTTCTGCGTTTCAAGATAATAATAATAATTATAATAATAGCAATATCAAATTTTGAAATTGGGCTTTAAAGATAATGGAGCTAATAAGAATATAACAATTCTAATTTTGCGATCGCCATTTAATAATACTCATAATAAAAGAGGCAGTAATAACATATTTTTATGTTGCACGTTCATGATAATATTGATAGTGATAATTTTATGTGTTTAAATTGTGCTTCAATAATAATCATATTAATGTCACCGTTTCATATTGTGCTTTAAAATAATAACGATAATACAAAAAATCTCCCATTTTCCTATTGCACTACCACAGTAATATTATTACTAATAATAATCAACATCATCAAAAACATATTAAAGATTCTACTAATAGTACTAATAATAGTGGTACCGGTTCATATCACACTTAAATGCTAAAATTAATAATAATGATAATAATAATTATAAATGTCATGTTTGCATATTTGCCACACTTAATTCAATAGGGTTAATTTTAACTTGGAAGATAGATGACTTTGCTTCTCAGGCTGAGTACCTACCAACAGAACGGCCGCGATGGGAACGCACACACAGTAGGGCCACGCATACCCCGCGCTGCGGCTTGTCGGCCTGCCTGTGCTCACCCCGTCTAGCCGGTCGATGTCCATATGTGCACTTGTGCTCCACGGGGGTCCTGCAGGGTTGCGTTGCCTTCTTCCGCTCCTGCTCATGGCGGCCAGTGTCATCTGTGTTCCTCTCTGTGTTGTTTGTCTGCAGGGCCCACCTGCAGTGTTCAGCCCCGTGGTGTGTCATGGGGTAGGGCTGCTTAATCAAACGTGTCACACCAGTTGCAGCTCAAGCTAGGAACTGCTGGGTTTCGGGCATCCGGGTTCTTTATTCAAATCATGGCACGTCCCGTACATAACATTCCTCATTTTTCCCAAATAACAATACATGTGCTAACTATGCATCAAGCACATTTAACTTATATTCTACTCCTAACAGGCAAAACGGCATCTTGAACGTGCATAGGCCCTCATTACAACACCGGCGCTAAACCATGGCGGTATTAGCACCATGGTTGGTGCCGTGTTGTAACGAGTCCGCCATGGTGAAATGGGGAAATACCGCCCCATTCCAAGGTTGGCGGGGCGGCATTTCCCCATTTCCCCATGGCCCTTCCCCATTCCCATTTTTGCCCCATAAGGCTCAAGGGAATGGGGAAGGCGGCAATTACGGTACCGCAAATTGCGGTACCGTAATTGCCTGCGAGGTCCCTTTGCGGGTCCCTACTAAGGTCGGGTCCCGCAAAGGGACCTCGTAGTAAGGTGCTAAGTGGTTAACGGCGTCGCAGCCTTCTACGGCGCTGTTAACCACTTAGCGCCAGGGTCGTAATGAGGCCCATAGTCTCTCAGCTTACCCGGAACCTGCGGGGGCCTCCAAGCGGTCATACCCACTGCTGCGTTGGCGGGGTACAGCCACTGCAACCTCTTCATATGGCTCGCCCTCCGGACTGGGGGCGTCTCATTATCGTCTGACCGGTCAACGAGGTCAGGGACTCGCTCGCCTTTGCCGTCATGACGTTGCCTCACGGTCGGTGGTGCGTCATCGCTCTTCACTTGTGGCTGGTTACAGGTGGGTCAGTGCTTGAGAAAGGAGGCAAAGTATAGGCAGTGTGCAAAGGTACAAGCACAAATCAAACAATAAGGATAACGATGGGGGACCCTGGTTACAGGTGGGATGTTGCTTGTGAGAGGAGGCATACGAGTAAGAAGAACGCGAGATGAAATCATTCTTAAATACAGTTCTTAGATATGCAATGGTAAGTATGCAAGGTAACGGTCTACTGAAGTGAAGACTTGCTGCTCAGCCAATTTTTTATATTGGCTTTGAAGGTGAGGAACAATGGTTCTTGTCTGAAAGGGATGGGAATGGAATTCGATCGCTTGGCTGCCTAAACTGGAAAGCTGGCTCCTCCAGCTGTTTTCAGATTGTATCTTGGTATTGTCAGGTTATGTAGGAGGGCTGATCTGGTAATACGAGTGGGAAGGTGTTTGCAAAACTTATCAGCCAGATATTTTTGGGGCGAATTGGTTAGACATTTGTGAGTGATGGCTAGGGTGCGTAACGTGATTCTGTCACGGATGGGTAGCCAGTTGACCTTCTGTCTGTGAAGGGGATCTAGGGAGGCTGAGTACTGATCTCATAGACTTATTCTGAAGTACCATAGTACTCATAGTATTCATAGTTCCTTCCCTCTGGGTCACACTCCAGGGTGTGGGATCATAGCGGGTTGACAGCTTAGACTTTGTTGCATTTCTCAGTACCAGCACTTGGTCCCCCACCTTGTGACTAGACTCCTTTGCATGTCGCTTAAAGCTCATGTGTTCATTAACTGCAACTCGCTTTGCATGAGTACTTTCTGGATCTAGGTCCTTTACCGCCCTGCTGTGGTGGTGCAGTATTGAAGAATTTAGTAGAGTCCCACACATCAGATCTGCTGGGCGGGTTGTGGGATGTTTTGACCCACACAGATGTGCCTCACTACATCACTTTACTGCAATGGTGAAAGAAACAGCCCAAAATGACCACGCTGACTCCTGTGCGCGCCAAAATCTTTAAAACTGCGTTTGTGTCACAACCAGAAAAAGGCTGAACACCCTGCCACACACAGTTCAGGTGGGGTGAAAACAGAGTCCTCACTGCAGGAGCATGCCAGTGGGCTCTGCCACAGTCAACAAAGAACAAATGAAAGAAGCAGCATTATTGTGCTGAAAAACCCAAAATGCCTCTTTTAAATGTCATTTTTCAACCTTCAAAGTGCAGTTAGCGTCAAATACATTCATTTCTCATAAACAAATATGATCAAAAAGGCCCTGAAATGCTCAGGATCATCCATTGTGGCTCAGAGGAACCAGGCCTCATTGAATAACAGCTCCTGGCAACAGTATCCTTTGAAAAGCAAACCAGGGACTGTGTTTTTCATTTTCCATGGGAATCGCAGCTAAAGCTTTGCAACAAGTATCAAGAATCAGCTGTGCAGAGAGAGACTCTAAACAAAGGCTTGATGCATGTATCCATGCTGCAAACCATTTCAGCACTCAAGGGAAGGACTAGAACTGACTAAAATCGGTATTTGCTGCAGAGGAAAACCGAATTTAAAAGAAATAAGTTAAATGTGCTTTTTGCTGAATGAAGAGCAAAATTGCCTATTTTAAAAAGTCTATTATTGTGTAAAGGCTTGATTATTCAAGAATGTAAAAAGGATTTGCTACTGTTAGAAATACACATGTAAACTGTTTAATTCTATATGTTTAAAAGTTAAGATTTAAAAGTATATATCAAAGCAAAAATCCAGGCTGAATGGCAAACTATGTCAAAGAAAAAGAAAAACCTACTATCCCAGAGTGCCAGCCCTGAGAAAGGGTGACACCTCATAAACCTCTGGAGCAGGAAATGCTAATTGTGAGCATGGGGACTTTGAATCCCAGAAAAATGGGGGGGGTTTCCCAGTGCATCAGACATTCATCTTTGCCTAAGGCTGAGACAATAGCAGGCTAAGTTAAGTTAAGTGTGAAAGGCAGGAAAATTCAGTAAAGGAAAGAGGCCCCTCATTCTGTTCAAAGGAATTTTACAGCTGCTGCCAGTTGAAAGAAAAGAAAAAAAATTCTAAGGACATTTGGTGTTTAAATGCCTAGTTGTAACTGAACTTTAAAGACATTTAACTTTGCCAAAAGGACGAGGAGAAATCTGAAAGTTTGTAGTTTTAACTCTAATTTTATGCTCTTTCTTTGAAGATTTGATTGAACCCTGTACTGCACAAGGAACAGAAGTTGTGCAGAATAACCGTTTGTGGGGAAAGTATTGAATTTGCACACATGACATTTTGTACACATATCCCAGGGTTAAATGCACATCTATGTACAGAGTTGGAAAATTTTAGGCCAAATCGTTCATGGTTAAAATTGCCAAAATGTCACAGAAAGCCTAAACCAGGTCCCACAGACTGGGGATTTGGATTGAAATGTGACCCACAAAATATGTAGCCTGGGCATCTGATTTTCTCAGAGGTCATAAATATATAAATATGTATTTGTGGGAAAATTTGATTTGGGTTCTAGGAGCTGGGGGAGGTTCCTAGACATTGCAAAGATAACACCATATAATACTTATACATAAGAACTGTAGCTACACCCCAACACAAAAACCGCATCCATTTTTCTTAAAAAACGTTTAGTGAAATGTAGGCACGAATTCGCATTTCTGCAAACTTTGACATGTGTGATTGTTGTTTTAAATTATTTTCAAACTTCCATTAAGATTCCGTGGGGGTCATTCCGAGGTTGGCGGTAAGTATTTGTTTTTACAGGCATGGCGGAAAGAGCAAGTCCGATCTGGTACCACGCCGCTATTTACAGGCTATTCCGACCTCGCGGGCACGAGCTTTCCGCCATACTGGTAAATCCCCTAGCGGCATACCGCTAAAGGGCCCGTTAAACCCCTTACCGGCATGAAGCGAGGCGTTCTTAACAACACCGCCATGGAAGCTTCGCCGTCCGTAATTAGCGGTGACCGTAATTTACGGATACCGTAAATTACGGTCACCGCTAATTAACGGATACGTAAATTACGTCATCGCACAGGAACGGGAAGGAGCGCGGCGGCCATCTTTAAAAACACAATCCATTGCCATCCTCTTCATACAGGATCCGGAGGCATATTTGGATCGGAAAAATAGACATCAGAGACCAGCATCATGCCGAAAGCACTGAAAAAGGGTGCCGCCCGCATAAGGAAGGAGCGCTTTACACAGGACGAGCTCCAGGTACTGGTGGACACTCTGCACGAACATGCAGAGATAGTATTCAGCAGTGACATGCGTAGGCCCACCGTCGTCAGGAAGAAGGAGATCTGGGACTTGGTTGCACAGAGGATGAGCGCTGTAGGAAACACCCCCCGCACCACGAAGGACTGCAGGAAACGGTGGGAGGACCTCTGTCTCAGGGTGCGGGCCATCCTATCGGCCAACCGAAGTCAGGCCCTGGAGACAGGAGGAGGCCCAGCTTCTCCCATCAAAATGATGCCCTGGGAGGAAACGTGTGCGGACATGATGGGCACAGAAGCCATAGAAGGGGTTGGCGAAATGGAGTGCGGTGCTCCGTCATCCGCTGATGGAGGTGAGTGTCATGAGTCAAGACAGTAAATGCATTCCTAATGTAAGGCACCGCCAAGGGCTGGGCAAGCTGTCACATCATGTATGGGAAATCGCGCCCTCCCCCAATGAAATCATGCCGTAACAAGTGGGACCCAGGCTGATGTCAGGTGCAAGGCTGCAACCCATATTGGCCATACCACACAAAGAGGCTGTCAATGTAAGTCACCACAGTACTCCGCCAATATGAGTGACCCAGACATCTGCATGCATTTTCCATCCAAGCCCAGATCACTGTCCCACTCACCACCCAAATGTCAAGAAAACGCTGCAATCCCATTGTGATACCATAGGCTTGAAGAAATGCTGACCCCCCAAATCATTGCTCATGCCGTCTCTCTCTCCCCCCCCCACAGGCAGCGGGCATGAAAGTGAGGACCAGGAAGTCACCCGGGCCAGTACCTCCAGGGGCAGAGCCAGGGGATACCGTATACCTGCAAGCAGGAAGAAAACACATGCAACACCACCTGCTCCAGCAACCCCCATGGAGGGTGCACAACCTCCACCCGCACCCCTACCCATGCCTGCAGTGCCACCGGACACATGCCCCACGGTGCACTCTGAGGAGTCCAGTGTAGCAGGGGAGAATGCTGCCATGTGCCTCCTCGATGTGCCAGACAGCCCCACATCAATTTCCGTGGCCAACGTGGAGGACCCCAATGACATTGGACATAGCCCAGACACTCCATCATACAGCCAGGTGGCACACAGCGACTCCGGGGAGAGTGACACCCCAGGGCTCACAGGCCAAGGAGTACCACCTGCCTGTCCTGGATCCACTTCCCCTGCAGGAAGTCCCGAAAGGGCTGCAGGCTCAATACCAAGCCTGCCAAGCACATCGGCCACACCGCCCATGGATGCAATGCACTCCCAGCACCTCACGGGCCTGATTGAGGAGTTCATCCGGGACAACCGCGATTCAAGGTTGGAGTGGCACAATGACCTTCAGGCTCTGGGCGAGGTGATCACTGCAAGCACAAACCGGCTCTGTGAGGTGCTGGGCCGGATCGCAGATGCCCTGGAGGCAGCACCCCCCAGACCACAGCCCCAGTGGGAGCACCCACCCTCCCAAAGCTCCTCCACGCAGACCATCCCTGTCCATCGGTCACTGCGTACATTGCACCGCCACGACATGGATCCCCCTGGCTCTGGGAGTGCACATTAACCATACTGCCACACACATGTGGCCTATGTTGCACTGATGGGACTATTGTGGGGTTGTTGTGGGGGGAGGTGAAGGGGGTGAGGGTGTGTGTGGGAGTTGGGGGGGAGGGGGTGAGGGTGTGTGTGGGAGTTGGGGGGAGGGGTAGGGGGGTGAGGGTGTGTGTGGGAGTTGGGGTAGAGGGGGAGGGGGGTGAGGGTGTGTGTGGGAGTTGGGGGAAGGGTGAGGGGGGTGAGGGTGGAGGTTTTGTTGTACACATTTCTACATTATTATTCAATACACTGGTTGATCATCCCTAAAAAACAGAGTGGACATTGATCATTGTGCATGTGTCTTTTAATGTCTCACAGTGCATGGTGTACATGTATCTCCACACCCAGTGCCCAATGTCCTGTCATCCTCACACCCTCAGCTGACTTGTGAGTCAGTAATATTGTCCGATCAATGATTGCCGCACAGAACATCCCTCCTGTGCATCGGCACCGTGATGCTGTCCTGCCATTCCTTCCTCCTCCCCCTCATCATCATCTGGTGGTAGCAGTTCCACGTCAGAGGGCAGTGGCACGTTCCGAAGGATGCACATGTTGTGCAGCATTACACATGCCATGGTGATCTTGGACACCTTCTCGTGGCTGTAGATGAATGCCCCACATGACCGGCTGAGGCAACGAAATCGTGCCTTCAACAGGCCGAAGGTCTGCTCTATCACCACCCGTGTACGGGTAAGGGATCTATTGTAGTCCTCCTCGTGCCTGTTCTGTGGGTTGCGGACCGGGGTCATGAGCCACGGCTTCAAAGGGTAGCTAGCATCACCTGCATGAGAGTGGAATGAAGGTAAGTGTTTGTGCATTCATGGTGGAGAATTGTACTAGTCTTACATGGCCGCAGGTGATTGCTGGCCATACACGCATGTCCCAGGATACAGTCCCCCCATTACTGGCCCGGCTATGTGTCATGTGCAATGGAATGATGGAGGGGGTAGCTTCTCCCTGATGGGCCATGGTGTGCACTCACGTCTTGTTGCATGTGCATCGTATATGCATGCAGCAGTGTTGGACTGCATTCATTGATGTCTTGCGCGAGACTTGGTGTAAGGGGGTGTTGGCTGTAGTTGGTAGCATACTCGTCATTCTTCACGGATCCCTACCATGGTGACTTGCAGCAATCCTATGGGGGTGCAAGACCAGTGACACGCTGTAGGATCCCTGTTAGACTCACTTCTATGCACTCCCAGGGATGACTGTCCTGTGTGTTGAGATGCAGGAGTCAGCGTCATGGTGCTATTGCACTGCATGGTGCAGGATGCCCCTACGGTGTGTAAGGGCCGCCGATGAGTGGTGCATGTGTTGTGGTATCTGGCCAGGTTTCCTGTTAGTCATGTAGTGTTGGGTGTCGGCTCGAATTCATCACTGCGTGGTTATGTGGTCATGTGCCGTGTCACTTGCCTTGGGGCACAGTGTGCTGTGAGGTGCACATCGTGCACTGGTGTGAACATTCCCACCCAGGTGGAGTATGCATCTCCCCCCCCCTTTCCCACCCAGGTGGAGTGTGCATCTCCCCCCCCTTTCCCACCCAGGTGGAGTATGCATCCCTCCCCTTTCCCACCCAGGTGGAGTATGCATCTCCCCCCCCCCCCTTTCCCACCCAGGTGGAGTATGCAGACAACCTACTCACAGCCCCAATGCACTGTCATGGCCCATTCAGGTTACTCACCAAGCAGCCAGGCACGTCGTCCAGCATGTCGCTCCATGTAGCGTGGTAGTGTTGAGTTCTGCAGGACCAAGGAGTCATGAGTTGATCTGGGGTATCGGGCATTGCAATGTGTGATGGCTTTACTGGCATTACACACCATCTGGACGTTGATGGAGTGTTATTGCTTGCGGTTGCGATACGGCACCTCCATGGCATGCGGGACCACCAATTCAACGTGGGTGCAGTCGAGGGCAGCTATGCAATTTGCCATACCTGCCAGTGCATGGAAGGCAACTTTGGTGTCATATATCTCCTGGGGAGTCCGGGGTAGGGATATGTAATCCCTTGTGTGGTTGAGGAGGGCATCCAGCACTTGGTTGAGTATCCGGGAAAATATGGGCTGTGAAATGCCATGCATGTGCCCCACTGTATGCTGGTAGGTGCCTGTGGCAAGGAAGTGGAGCACAGACACTACCTTCAGTAGAGGGGGATGGCAGTGCTGATTTCTATGTGGCTCACTATATCGTCATGTATCAGGTCCACTATGGTGGTAATGGTGTCCCGGTCAAGCCGGTACAGGGTGTGGATCTGCTTTGGTGTGAGGTTGAAGGAGGTGGCTCTGATGCGGGGGATTGGGGGCTGCCGGCGTGGTAATGGTGGCTGCACCGGTAGGGCATGCTGGGCCTGTCTCACCCTCCTTCTCCTCCTGTGTATCCTCTGTGGTGGGGGCTGTGGTTGTTGTTGTTGCTGTTGTTGTAGTTGCTGCCTTGCAAGCAGGGCCTCCAGCTCCAGGAATGCTGCTACAATTGGTATCATCTTGGTGTGGGAGGGGGTGTGGTGTGTGGGTGTGCTCCTTTTGTGCTGTGCCAGACTCCATTGCCTCCACCTGTGCTGATTGAGTGCACCTGTTCCTCTTGGAAACACTGCTTAGGGTTCTTAACACCTTCTCGGCGATGCCGGTATTTACTCCATGGCGGTAAGGTACTTTGCGGTCTTGTGGGGGCCGTTTTTTCCATGTCTGCTTTACTTGGGATCAGCTCCGGTTTACGCCATGCCGCTAATTTCGGCATGGCGTGTCGGGCACGCGCCACTAAACCGATATTTATGGCCTCGTACTTTACGGCGCCGTAAATAACGGTCTGGTGGGTCAGAATGTGCCGTAACAGGAAACGATGCCGGTAGTCCTTTACCGGCATTGATTTTCCCTTACCACCCAACTCGGAATGACCCCCAGAGTGTTTAATTTTGTTCAAACTATAGCTTATGATTGTTAGCACCTGTCCCATGTTGCTCCCATAGAAATGTATATTGATTTAAGGATTTTTGCACACTTTTCATTGTTTTGCTAAGCCATTTTTTAATGTCATTTAAAAAAGTGTAAGATTTCAAACCGTTTTTCTCTTTTGTTTGGGGAGGGAAGGTGGTATTTAAATTCTGTTCACTGTTCTTTATTCCTGAATTCCTGAATACCTGCTGCTTCCTTATATCTGTTTAGAATTGCTTATTTGTGGGTTAAGGAATATTGCAGGGGAAATCCTAACTCAAGTGCTATCTTTCAAACAAGCCAAAATGTTCTTTTCTCTGTGTTTTATATTCTGTGTTGCTGAAAAGTGAATTTAACTGCCTTACATACCCACCTATCTGTTACTGTTACTACATTGGTGATTGCTGCTCCCTATTACAAAGTATATGTGTGATTTGAATTTTAAATAAATAAATAAATATTACATTTACCAGCAAGCCTCATTCCTGGACCATTGTGACCTGGGGGTATTTTGAGAAGGGGTGTAATATGAGTGGTATATCACTCAGAATATTGAACCTATAGACATAATAAAATAAGTATTTCATTTGTGCACTGCATAATAGGCTGAGACCAGGGTGTATCACCTGATTGAAATCCTTAACACGTGTCTATCGAACTCTGTGGGGTCACTCGTTAATTTTGCAGGAATTGATACAGGTCCACCCACCATGGGCTGTTCGGGCTTTGGATATGCTTAGTACCTTGTTTATTGTCCTCATAAAATGTTCTACGTCCCCGTCGGCTTGCTGCCACCTTGGAGTGATGTGATGGTGGCAGATATGTAAGTTGTCCATGTACATGATTATTTATTTCCCCTGGAAAGGCGGCCTGTTGTCGCTCATTATGTGTTTTGGTAGGCCATGTGTGGCGAACATCTTTTTAAGGGCAGGGATCACTGTGTCTGCTGCTGTTAACGATATGATTTCCACCTCAGGGTATCGTGAGTAGTCGTCAATGGCCACCAGCAGGTAGAATCCTTCCTGTACCGTGCAGAAGTCGATGCTGATCGCTTCCCACCTTGATGTGACCTGATCTGCAGACTGCATGGGTTCTGGCCTCTGGGTTGCCCCGGTAATTTGGCATGAGTGGCATGATGCAATAGTGCTTTCAGGTTTCACATCAATCTGGGGAAACCACACTCTGTGCCGTATTCTGGCTTTGGTCCAGACTATCCCCTGGTGACCTTCATGCGCCAGTGTGACAATCCGGTCCTGTAGGCTGGTGGGGATGAGGATGCGTGTACCTCTTAGAATGAAACCCTTGCTGGTAACTGATAGCTCTTGACGAACCTGGAAGATCCTTGTGAGGAAGTCTCTGGATGCTGTCGTGCGATTTTAGATATTCCGGAGAAAATATTTCCACTCTCCTACCAGCACAGCATTCTTTACGATGTCATAGCATGAGTCAGCTTGGGTTGCCTCTATGATGTTGGCGAGGCTGATGGCTTTGGGTTTCATTGTGCTTATGATCTGGTAGATGTGTTACTCGGTCTCCTTTGATTCCTTGACCTTGCGAGGTATGGCTGCTCTTGGTTGTCTGGATAGGAAGCCCATCGGGTTATCCATCCATGCTTGGTACGCCAGTTCAAAGTCGTACTGTTGTAGTTCTAGCAAACATTTTCTGATTCTGGCGGGTGGGTGCACGGATGATTCTGTGAAAATTACCAGCAGAGGTTTGTGGTTGGTGTATGCCTTGAACTTGCGCCTGTATAGGTACAGGTGGAAATGTCTGCAGCCCCATAGAACTGTGATCGCCTCCTTTTCTATGTGTGAGTATCGCTGTTTAGTTGGTGTCAAAGCTTGTGATGCATATGCAATTGGCCTTATCTCTTCAGTGTGTGACAGCTGAACTAAGATAGCACCCTTTCCAACCTGGCTGGCGTCTTCCTCAACTCGGTTTGCAGCGTGGCTTCGTAGTACACCATGTTGGTGTCCGCTGACAGCAAGACCTTGATTTGCTCGAAAGCGTCCTGGCAGTGTGTGCTCCAGTCCCACTTGGTGTTGGCCTCTGTCAGCTCCTTCAGTGGTTCTGAGATCATTGCCATATTTGGGAGAAATCTGCCACAGTAGGTCGCCATGCCTAGGAAACTGCGCACCTCCATTGGCGTGGTGGGAGGGAAGGCCATTTTGATGTCTGCCATCTTGAGGAGGTCAGCGAACAGGTGTCGGGACTGTCACTGGTGCAATGATGATAGCTTTCTCCAGTTTGTGTAATTCTTTGGCAACTAGCTCTCGCATTTGGAACAGTGTCCGTCTGTGCCGCACCACTCGGGGTTATACTGTGGGGTCAGTGTGCAACTTGATCAGTTTCCCTTTTAGGCATCCTATGCCCTTGAGGAGGCTGGGGTGTTTCGTGAGTATGCCACTGATATCTGTAGAGTCAGAGACATCGCCGATGAATTTGATCAGTACCAATTCTTCCGCTGACTCCCAACTGGGTAGACACTCGATTCTTACATTCACGACGTATACCTTTGAACGGATCTCTCTGTCTCCTCTGCTCAGCATTGTTCGGAATCGTCCTACAACTGATAGGGGTGTTTTGCAGCCATATGCGAACAGTACGGTGCCTGTGCATTTTATTTCTGCTAAGGTTGTATCCGTTTAAATTTTTCGACCAGCATTACGTTTACGGATGCTCCGTTGTCGATCATCATCACAGTCTCCTGGCCTCATATTTGCATGAGGCACTTGGGTTACCTCTTTCTATTCGATGACTTACTGCTTTGTTCCAGGGTTGAGACAAGGTGGATTTTGCCCTTTTTCCTTCTGTGTCCTGACTCGACTGCTGCCGCCACCCCTTCATGTTCATCCCTGGATTCGTCCGTTAAGGAGTTGACTCCTGTGACTGCCAATCGTGTGTCTGCTTGTTTCTTTTTCTTGGGGTGTGTTTCGCACGGTTATACTGAGCACCCTGCGGTGGGCCTGAAGAATGACATACACTTGCAAGGTGATCTCGACGACCGCATGCGCCGCATGTGGTGCCTTGGGCTGGGCAGTTTCTCTTCCCGTGACCTGCACCCCTACACCATCCATATTCAGTGGGCCCCGGTATCCTTGGCTACCATCGTGGGCCTGCATGGGGGTCGTTACTCTCGTCTCTGTCCGCTGGGCGATTCGTGATTTGTGCCACTGTGGTTGGTGGGGCGAGCTGTAGTTTCTGCAGTGTGGTGCCCATCTGAGCCACTCTGGCATGCAATAATTCCCTCTGGCACCCATATTCCAGAATATTTGCTAGGAAAATCCCCTTTTCACTCAGAACTATCCGTCACAGTTTTTCAGAGTTCATGCCATTGATCATTTGGTGCCTGATCTCCTTTTCTGTGTTGTCGAGTTCGCAGGACAACGCCAATCACCAGAGTCTGGTGTGGTAGGCGTCAAGGGTTTCATCCTCGGTCTGAACTGTGGTGCAAAATTTGAATGCCTCATAGTCAGGGTTCTGTTGTGGCATGAAGTGTGCTTTCAGCGCCTCCTTGGCAGACTGATATACATCAGTGCCATCCCTTACAGCGAGAGAGTTAAAATGTGTAGCAAATCATCTCCTACATTTAGTAGTAGGTGAGACCTAATTTTCCTCGACATCGTCACATCTTTGCAGTCCATTGCCATTTCAAATTTCTGTATCCAGATCATCCATTTGGGCCCTACCAATGATGGGTCGGTGTTGGGATCAAATGGCCCCAGCGCTGTTGTGGCACCACCATAGTTTTATTGTGCTGGGGCAGGTGAGGTTGGTGATGCTGCCATTCTTGAAGGGGTGGCTGGTCTGGGCGTTGACATGCCCGTGGCCATGCTTCCTTTGGTGCCACTTCCCTGATGTGGTGTGATATTGTACTGTTGGGTCACTCCTTCTCACCTGGTGTGTAGCTGTTTGCAGTGCTGTGTGCCAGGGGTGAGTATCGGCATGTAGTTGGTGCCTGTTGGCTTCACTGTAACTCTTGGAGTATCCACCAGTGGAGGAATGTTCCTGTTTGCTGATCTTATCATTTCAAAGCTGCTCGACACAGCGTGTTTCCAACAATTTGTATATTTTCCCTCAGGCAGGGAAAAATGTAATTGCCATGTGTGTGGTCCATGTCGCACCCTCGTTGCCAGTGTGATGTTTGCCTGCAGGACCCACCTGCAGTGCTCTGCCCCATGGTTCGTCATGGGCTAGGCCTTAGGCCTTGCTGGGCAGAGCTGCTTAATGAAACGCATCACACCAGTTGCGCCTCCAGCTCCGAACTGCAGTGTTTCCAGCATACGGGGTCTTTGTTCAACTCACGGCAAGTCCCACCGTACTCAGTGACATGCTGCGTACATAACACCATCCAGCGTCCCTGTCAAGGTTTACAGTTAGTCTGGGTTAGCCTGGGTGGAGTGGAGACAAGAAGCTGAAAGCAGAGTCAGATCAAGGTACCAATAGGGTTAGGTTGGGCAGCACGCTGTGCTATTCACGTGCCTATTACGTGCTTCTTATGATTAAGCTCAGTCACAGTCGGAAACATTTAAGTTTTTCTGAGAAAACGGTGTGCTATGAATGGCACATGTGTGGCACATTTTCCAGGATTATATTATTGCTTTTGTTTCTTTTGCTTCAAACTTCCTAATGAACATGCATATGACAAGGACTAGCCTTTCAAAGGGGTTATCTGTACGCACAACTATGCATGTGAAAGCAAGTGAAAGTCCTCTCAACATGATCAATGCGGAAGTATATTCCGAGGCCAAGTCTTCCCTGCAACGCAAGATTACAGATTTACTCATGCATGTGTAATGTTAGATTGCATGTGAGGTTTCAGCTACCTTACCGCTTTCTCCTGTTTGTAACTCCACAGGATAACATAACGTTTTGCAGCATTAATAACTATTACCTTTAGTTAGCACATTTTCTTGATTAGTCTATGTACCTTTTTTTACATTTCTTTTGTGATATACCATGCTTAACTTATGTTAAGCACTGTACACCACAAAATACATGTCGAAAATGTTTTTTAATATGGCACTATGTGTATAGGTGTCCTCTTTGTGATAGCGTGCAGCCACCTATAAGATGAGTATTTTACATGAGTCTAACGATACATAGGGAGACCACACTCAACTTAGGGAGTTCCTTCCCCCCCAGTTAAGCGGGACCACAATACACCACTAAATTGGATTCAAATGCACCCCACCTATGACTCATATAGAGCTCCATGGATCCCTCCCCCTGTGCCACCAATGAGCCAAGAACCAGGCCAGTGTACAGAAAGAATGTATATTTATTTAAAGTATAGGTTCTGTTTATGTCACCCACGCCACCTTTTGTGGCACAAAACAAAGCTTCACACAAAATTACGTTATTTTTCGTAATAAACAGGCAGATGACTTAAGAAGATTTAGATGGCAAGCAAACACAGGTTGGATTTTAAAACATATTACACATTATACAATGCCATGTTGGAGACATGAGGTTTCCCTTTTGCAAAGTACTTCTCTCCCCAACACCAAAAACCTGAGCCTCAATGATATGCAGCACACCTCTGTTTAAAGGCCAGGGATAGGGTGTGGCGACAGTTTGGAAATTTCGTTTGGGGCCAAGGGCACCCCTTTGTTTAAAATAAAATCTTTAAGGAGGGGTGACAATTGGGAATTATATTTGGTAGCAAAACACCTTTTTGTTTAAATACAAGGGTTGGGAATGGAACAAACACCTTTTTGTTTTAAAGGCAGGATTTGGGAATGCAATAAACAACTTTCGGTTTTAAAGGCATGGTTTGCGAATGGAGCAATTATCAATTTTGTTTTTGTGGAAAGGACGCCCCAATTACTTTATGTGGCTTTAACATTATTCCTGCTAAGAGAGAGGGTGAAAATTTGAATTTTTTCAAGCTCCCCCCTGCATTTATCTATTTGTGAGTTAATGAAACTAATATAGAGTCAAACATGCTAAGGGTCTACACAGTGGTATGCAGTGATGTTATCAAATAGAAAACAAAGAATGCATTTCAAACAAACCCAAACATCTAAAAAAAATCATGCATTTTAGAAAACTGCATATGTGTGGTTGGGAATGGGATTAGTAGTTTTGGGGTGGGGGAAAAGTATTAAAAAAGGGTGGGGGCTGAGAGTGGGGACCCACCCAAAAACATAGATTTTTTTTTTCTTTGTTCAAAATTCATTCTTTGTGTTATCATTTGATAAAATCACATGTAACCCTACAGAATTCCCCCCACCAACTAATGGAAGGGAACCCACTAATGAAAGCAATAGGTTACTTAAATAGATTCCCACACTGACATTTTGTTGAACAATCTACTTACTTTTGGAACTCTCTGGGCTTGGCACTCATGGAAACCAAGCAGGGCTTTGCTTTTGGGGAAAAACAGGATTCTGGCTGCACTTCAGCCAATGGGATCCCACCGCAATCATCCCTCTGTGAGCTCCAGGTAAGTATTACAGCCTCCGTTTTCTGGTCTCCCCAGCAATGGGAATCTCCAGCCCTCTTCCAATATTTCCATCCAGATGATTTTTCAGCAGATCTACTTTGGGGATTTTTAGGCAGCTGTCCCTCTTCCATAGTGCAAGAACATTTTACTCATTAAGCCCCTCCCCTGGAAAATGAACATTAGCACGTGCTAACCTATGACCTCGCAACCAGGATTGGACTTTTACATTTCTCTCACCCCCCAAGTCCAGCCCCTCTCTAAGGATTGGTTCAGAAGTCTAGATCAGAAATATTGCAACTCCCCTTTGAGATTCACATTTTTTCCAAGTTCAGTTTTACCCAAAAAGTGCCCACATGGCAAAATGTTGTAATTTACCAATAAATGCCATGATATGTAGATATTAATATCCCCCTGCTCATGCTGGATAAGGAGAGGTTACTCTAGTTTCGGAAAGTGATTGGACAGGCATGCTACAGTTTTCCGCCCTTTATTTGAAAACTAACATAGGAATGTGAAACTTCATAACCAGATCTCTAATTTGATAAGTATTTAGCTCTCCAAAATTCAGATTTCTACAATTTTCAGGGCAGCTAGAAACATCTTTTCACTTATGACGCAAGTCCCATCTGGATGAAACGTACATTTAAAATTACACCAGCCACAAGTCTATAACTATTATGATCTCAAAGTTATGGAATAAAAAGACATTTTCAATGAAAGTCAATTACCATATATTTATAAATATAAACAACAGTTTCATGTCTGGTTCTTGGTCTTATTGCCCTGAAACCATGTGGTCCCAGCCTGTGCATGAGACGGTTGATTCAGGCAAGCAATAACATGATCAATCACTCTGGTGGCGCCCAAAAGCTGTGCTGAGGGAGAAAGCAAAATGTGTATCCCCAGTGAAGCCAGGATTTTAGTCCACAACATTTTTTCAATTTAGGGTATTTTTCAAAGATCATCTTCACTTGATTGAAGCCTCTGTTTATACAACGCACCAATACATTCCTGTCATGCTTTGACCACATCCTTCTGCTTGGGCTTGAAAAGTTCAAAGCAATTGTTTATCAACTGGGAAGGCCTGCAGTGGGAGAGGTTTGTTTTCAACCTCTGTGTTGTAGTCAGCCCCACTTTCCATTAGAAATGTAATGTTGGCTACTCCACAGTCTTTCTTTTATTTTTCAAAAAGCAATCTTTATTAATGTGGCAACCTTAAGTGAAGAGCTGCTGTTCATTTTGGGCACTCACAAATATATTTTTATTTATCTGCTGTCAAGTTTTAGTACTGAAAAGTGGGTTTTAGTCACCTGAAAGCAAAGATATTCAAGTGGCTTTGAATTTCGCCTGTAAGACTCACTTATTTAAACTTGGGGTGCACAGCATTTTGATGTTTGACAATTACAATGACATTGCTGCGTTTATCTCTCAGCCAACACTGTACTTTTGTTTTTAAAATCTTTTTCATGTCATCTGCAGAAGTACATATCTTTGTATTTGCTAGGCATCTTTAGCAGGATTGCAGTTTTAAGTTTAGCTTTTCACTCTGGCAGCGTGTCCTTCCTTCAGGTGCATGTATTTAGCATAGGAGCCCTAACGTGGCCTTTCCTGTCATGTTCTTGGGCAATTATTACACCCTACGCATGGGCCAGAATTTACCCTGGCATTCTTTCAGGCAATTTATACATAGTCCATATGCCTATTTGGGTGGCTAGGTGAGGCGTATCCAATGCATAAATTACATTTACTACTGTATAAGACATGTTGTATTGCTGAAATGTTTTAACAAATAGTTAAAAAATAAATGGTTGCCTCAGTATCATGCCATAATGACCAGCTTTGTCATACTTTGTATTTGTTACATTTAAAAGCTCAGAAGAGTTGCAGCTGCCAAATATGAAAGATGTGGTTTAGTATCTTTTGCAGAAGCAATATTTAACTGCTGATTAATTTAACAGAGAGCTGGTATCTTGCAATGTCGGTGATAATGTGAAGGGTCAAGTCTCCCCTTCAAGATCTGCTTCGAGGTGACAAACTGAAATGTCATCGACAAACAATGACGCTCCGGAACTGTCAAATGTGGAAAGGGAAAGGTGACAAGTGTATTATGTGGTTTTGTGGCATCAAGCCAGCCAATGCAAGACATAAAGGGTGATTTTGCAAAATCAAAACTAGGGATTGCAATTAACATTGTACTATATAATTAGCATTCCAGGTGCCAATGTTACCATTTTAAATGTGTTTGTTTAGATGCGCTGCAGACAGAACTAGCTGAAGATGTGTCGGGCATAGATGAGGCCGATATCAAAATTATATTAGGGGGAACCCTTCCTTACAGCTGCGAAAACCAGTCTGAGGCAGATGTGGGTTGCATAGCTTATAATGGGGATATAGGAATACACGCATGGGGGTTAATAGCTGTAGATTATCATAGGAAGAGCAGACAGCTGAAAAACTAACCATTGAAAAACTAGGAGGCTATTTGTAAGTAATATATTAAATAGTTGATATGGAGTAAAAAGGAAACCAGGTGATAAGAATGTGACTGGATACAGCAATAGACCTCAGAGAGATGACTCCTTAAGAGCACCAGCAAAAGAAGCCTTGCTGTGATCTTCCCCCCATGACTTGTAAAGCGCTCTTTTGCTTTCTGAAGCTATGTCTGTGCTCAATCAATACCCTAATAATAATGCTAATAATAATAGCAATAATACTAATACATATTATTATTATAAAAGCCTGTTCTGGGCATGCTGCAGAGTGCACATTTAATGTACTGAATTAAAAACATATTTTGCTTTGTGATCAGTATGCTAATACCCCAGCTAGTTAGAAACATTCAATTCTTCATCCTATTTCTAAAAAGGGGGATAGTAGCAATCTGGGTATTATATCATCCCATCTCCCTTCTGGATGCAGTTGCCAATCTATTTGGGAAATTAATACTATCAAGAATTTTGGTCAAGTCTAAATAATTGTATCCAATATCTCCCATTCACTTTGGTTTCTACGAAGACGTAAGTAGCACAGACTAAGCATTCAATATATTTGTGATAGTCAGCAAATTTACATGTGGCTACAGGACTCCAGTATTGTTGTCTCTGATGGACTTGCCTAGTGTCCTTGAATGTGTCAAAAAGGAACTGTTATAGGAGATACTATCTGAGAAGCTACTGCCACAGAATGTATTTATTTATTTATTTATTTATTTGTTTGTTACATTTATATAGCGTACACAAACCCTCAGGCATCAGGGCGCTTGAAACCAGTTACATTGAGCTTGTGGGCCAGCAATTTCATCCATCCTTAAATTGGCAGAGATACATGTTTAATCAGGCAAGTAACATACTGACCGTTATTCTTCCTAGGTTGCAGAGAAGGTGCAGATTAGAACATCAGAAGAAATCTGTGGGTGGCAGGTGGTTAGGTGAATAGCCAGGTTTTTAGGGCTTTGCGAAATGCCCAGTAGGATTCTTCTGCTCTTAGTGCCTGAAGGAAGGCATTCCAGTGTTTAGCGGCAAGGACGTGGAAGCTGGAACCTCCCGCTCGGGTACGTTTGTACTTTGGTTGTACCAGTCTACGGTTGTATGGGGTTCTGGTAGGTCTATCTGTTTGGTTCTTTGTCTCTGATATCGTCCATCTGATTTTTTAGGTTGAGTAGCCCTGATGGCCAGGGCGAAACCGTGATTTGCGGGTGCCTAGGATTTGGTTTGATTCTAGGTGGCTCTGGATCTGGACGTAGGCAGCTCTATCTAATATTATTTAGAAGGAATGGTACTGTTGTGATCAGTCTGTAGTTGTTTGGTATAGCAGGATCAAGGGAAGGTTTTTTAATAATGGTAGGCCCCATGCTTCTTTAAGCAGAGAAGGGTCTTTGCCTGTGGTGAATGATGCATTGATAAATGCTGTGATGATTGGGGCTAGAGCATCTGCGCAATCTTTGACGAGTGGGGCTGGGCAGACGGCTCCTTCACATCTCAAAGGCTTAAGACATATCAGGATCTGTAGTGTGTCCTGGGTGGTTATTTTGTCAAATTTGAACCGGGGGGGGGGGGGTCACATTTGATATTGTTGCTGGAAGGGACGTCCTGGGGGATGAGTTTATGATTGGATCATTTGGCATCTATTTTTCTTGGTAGCATGTCAATTTTTTGCTGTATAGCGTTTTGTATGCTAGTGCACCATGGGAGTTCTTTGTTTTCGGTGGAGACTTGGGGAAAAGGCGATTCTAGGTTTCTAAGGATAGTGAATAGGTCTCTCGTGTTCGAGTTGGCATTGGCAATTCTTGTGTTGAAGGTGGAGGCTTTGGCCTCGGTGATGGCTTGTTTGTATTGTTTGGCCAGGCTGATGAATTCCTGTTTAGTGGTGTCAGTGGGGGAGTTTTCCCAGCAGGATTCTGCAGTTCTTTTCTTAGAATATACTAGGTTTACTTACAGAGCTGCACAAGGGTATCCGTGAGATTCGGCAAAGCAGGTGAATTCTCCTCGTCCCTTTGCATCCAGGAGAGATATGTGCCGGGGTGTGTACTGGCACCTCTCTTATTTAATTTATATATTAATGATATTGAGAGTGATCTTAGCAGTGTACTGTTTTTCATTTTATTTAAATTTATTTATAGGTTATTTATAAGGCACACTACACATCAAAAAAGGTGTTTCAAGGCGCCACAAGACAAAAGAGGGAGGGATAACATGGGAAATAAACAACAATATTAGTCCTACTAGGCCTTGTGACATTCGGATCCTGCAAGTGCAATAGCAAGTAGTGGAAAAGGGGAGGGTGGAAGGAAGGAGGGCCCAGGGTCTAGGCAAATGCTGGAGGCAACCCCTGGGGGGGAAGGGCAAGGGGATGCCAAGACGAGTCTGGGAGTAAGTGCAGGGGATGCCAGGAGGAGGCCCCCTCTAAGTGTTAGGGAGTGGGGCACCCAGATCAGGAGGGCTACCAACCCGCCAGCTGTTTCAGTGAAAAGGGCCCAAGGGCAGTGCTGGAATGGGGAGTGGAGGGTGCTGGTATAGACCGGTCAAGGAGGACCTGGTGCCCTGTAAGACTCACAAGGGACCAGGCTGCCAGACCAGCAGCAGAAGGGGACATTAGCAAGGGAGGGCGAGGTGGGAAGGAAGTAAATAAGAGAAGGGTCTTGAGAAGCTTTGGAACTTAAGGATGTCCGGCTCAAGCCTGAGAGGAGCAGGGAGGCCATTCCAGAGGGAGGCACCTGCTGAAGACAGAGATCTCCCCCCAACTCTCTGCTTGATGTATCCTCTGATCTGCAGAGAGTTGGAGCCAGAGGATGGAAGGGCTCTAGCCGGGTGGTATTTCGGGAGAGTTGGATGAAGCGGGGTCTTAGGCACCAGAAAGCCTTGTGGATGTACCTATTCTTTCGGGTTGACACTACCCCATTTTATTATATGCAGTGGTATGTGAGTTGTTGAAGTGATTTTGAACTGCTGGAGTTAAAGATTGCTGTCAGAACGGATACCAGCATTTTGGGCCCTGGGGCATGTGGTGACCATGTCGGTGGCAAAGGATATGGGCAAGGGGCGATGGAATACAGAGAATGCGTTTGAGGCAAGAAGGTACTTGAGTTCAGTCTTAGAAGAATTAAACATAAACCACTGCAGATCGATCCAGTGGCTGATGGCGGAAAAGCAGTTGGATATGGGCTCAGAGAGAGTGGTGTTAAAGGAGAAGAGAATCTGGGTATCATTACTGAAGAAGTGGTACAATAAACCAAATGACGAGATTAGCTTGCCAAAACAGGAGGTGCAAAGAGTGACGAGTAGCTAGCCAAGACTAGAGCCTTGGGAATCCTTCTGGCAGGGGGTTGAGATTGGAAGTGTTGTGTTCCAGAAGATGGAGATACTTTGGTAAATAGAATCCTGGATGCCTAGGCTGGAGAAGGTGAGGAAGAGAGTGACAGAATGCCATCTGTGAATCCTCTCCTGGGTGTTTTTGATTTGGTCGCACGGCATGGAGGACGCGCCTCTCTGAAGGAAGGTGTACTCTGCTAAACAGACTCTGTTTCTTCAATATGCCATCTGGTTAAAAAGTGGTGTTAGTGGCTACACTCAAACTGACTTCAGGCTCAGGAAGTGGGTAATACAATCACTGGCATCCATAAGTGAATACATGTACATTTCTGTGCACAGAAGTGGCAACTGGTTCATAAGGGCAGGAGGACACCCCCCCACCACCATCTTTGAGGCAGTGGCATCCAGGATGTGTTAACAGCTTTTTTAAAAATTAAAGCATCCATTAAGTTTATTTAAAACTTGATGTAAGCTGCATGATTGCGCATGTGTGTGAACTGGCTTATGTGACAATCGGTGCTGGCACAGGGGTGCTTCGCATACCTGAGAATGATTTCAGCCTGGAACCTGAGGGATCCCTGCCCTAGCTCCTCAGAGCTAGCCTGTGGGCAAATGGTACAACTTGGCTGAACATGTGATGTGAGGAGGGCGGGCAATGATGAGTGAAAGCACACTTGACCTATCTCAGCAAGGCCAAGGTCTGCTGCCAGTCATATGTCATGTTGCATGGCAGACCTGGGGTTCATCTTTGCTAGAAAGAGAGGAAAGGGGTCGTCACCAGTAGAGTACTCTCTGCTGAGGGCATTTGAAGGCTGATGGCATCTTCCAGGAAGTGATCGCTGGAGCTGGGCAAATCAGTAGTGACTTCTGAATCCAAGCAAGGAAGGCGCCGGAAAGAGAGATTGTCATCTTCATGAACAAGTGAGCTCCTCTTTATAGTGTTCTGTTGACATTGTAATGTAAACAATTCAGAATTTTGAGATAGGGTCAGATTCATGGAAATATCTGTGCAGAAAATAGGGACTTTGCGCGCCAAACCGCACGTGAAATCACGTTTGTCAATTCATGGAATCAACTGCACAGTACTTTTTTGTACTTTGTTGGGACTTTGCGCAGGCTCGGCAGGACACCACGCAGAGCGTGGACGTGGCTTGCGCAGAGGGCAGGCTAGGGGGCTGAACTCGGAAAATGAGGAAGAACAAGGGAAAATGTGGGCGGTACGAGGGGCGGCCCGCAAGCAGACCATTGCACGCCCACTATTGTGTGGAACAATGCGTCTTCATGGATCCGAGCGTGCAACCTCTTGGCGGGGAAAAGGTCATGCAAAGCCCTCATACTATCTGGCACCAGAAGGCAGGCATACAGACATTTGCACGTAGGATTCACAGAGCAGCGGCAAGATCGGGTGTCATATTTAGGGGTGCATCTGCGGAGCTGGGTTTCCGATCTGACTTAGCGGTGCATGTACGCAGAGTTGCGGGGTGCAGGAATGCTTTACGGGGGTTCGCAGGCAGATTTTCCGAGTTTCACCTGAGTTACGGTAAATCATATGCATGTTGTCGGGGTTCCGGTAACAGTTACGGGGCACACTGTGTGGGGTCCCAGATATGCAGGCCTGCTTGTGGGTGTCCCAACACACTGTTTGAAGGGTGCATGTATTTGTGCCTGTGCAGCACGCAAAGGTAGCTGTTCTGGCTGTTTTTGCTTTGTGTACAAATATTGTGTGATTAGAAAAGAGAAGGGTGAATAACAAGATACATTTTGCGTAAAACAGCAACTACAAGCAGATGACCTTATTATGCATTTTCTTTCACTGGTGACTTTAAGTCTTCATAGTACAGCTGTAAAGCCCAGAGAAGATTTATTTAGGCTTCCATTATTACATATCTGTACCAACTAGAGCTGGGAAGATATGTGGTCTAGTGCCGACATTGCAGACTTGGCTCAAATATCATTTTCACTGTTTAACCAAAGTGTGTGATCCTGGGCAAATAATGTAATCACACTGTACCGTAGCTACCAAGAGTGGGAATCACTAGGTGAGATTTTCGTTTTTAGTGTCAATATTTAAAAAAAAGTCTCACACATGGTTTACTAGAATATAGCTATTAATGAAGCCAACAAATATGGGCTGTAGATAGTGAACATGATTTATGTGTTGAAACGTATTAACCATACAGAGAAATATTTACTGATTCCAATTGTGTGGGACATCAGGAAAAGCTTGCTAAAGGTGCTTTCGCTTAGATGCTCTTATCTTGAAACAAGTGCCTCTATGCCCTCGATATAGACCACCTTGAAAAAGATCCACACACATTACTCGGATACTTCCAAAATGAACACATCAACAAAGCAGTAAAGCAATCTTGCATTTTCCCTCTCTACACAGTAACCAGAGCCACCACCATCTCTCTTTCAAATCTGCCAGAGCACCGGTAGATCATGCAGATGGCAGCAGTGCAAAGCATACTTGCCAGTATCATAACATAACATTGTTGGGAGGAGATTCAGTAACTTACATCTGATAGAAATGTATGTATGTACTTTTTTGGCTGAAGAGGGGTTGTTGACTCCAGTTATACATTAATTGAGAGCACCATCATCGCAAATGTAGATAACACCACAGCAATACACCCTTTTCCAGTAGGAGATAATGCTTTAGACAATGAGCGTATGTTTATGATAATTAAAGTTAATTCTTTTTTGCAATATTGAGATGCAGGCCTGCTTGCGGGGGTCCGCACACACTGTTTGAAGGGTGCATGTATTTTTGCCTGGGGAGCACGCAAAGGTAGCTGTTCTGGCTGTTTTTGCTTTGTGTGGGGGATTGTTGGGGCAGTTGCAGCCACGACTTGCATATACGGTTACTTTGTGTAAACAATTCCATGAATAGGCGGACCGTGCAGAATAACTTCAGCACGCAGGTTCGCGCAGGGTCGTTCTAGGCATGCAAGATTTGCAGGATCTCTTCACTCTTTTCCATAAATCAGACCCTAAGTATTTGCTCACTTTTCTAAATCAGCATTTTATTTTGGTTCAAACGATGTACTGTCAAATATTTTAGCACATGCCCATTTCATGGCACCTTGCCCCACAAAAAAGTACACATATAAAGGTCGTGTTATTGTAATGAATGGGGTGACCATCATGGCATCTCTTGGAAACTCACATTCACTAGCCTGTGCTTCACAGAGCACTCACACAATAACACATTCCCATTCAAGCCCTCAAAGATAGCAACCCTTAGTATGGCAACATAATCAGCCATAGTGTGCAGCAGCTTTGAGGGCTTTCTACAAACAACCCATAAAGGGTTTTCTTGGTGCAATAATCTCTTCAGAATTCTTTGTTGGCTTTATATGAAGTCCAGGATGAACAAGTGTCGGTATAATTGGCTAATGAGTGTTTTATAGCTCTTTTGCTCTTGCACCAAATCATCACTCAGGCCGTTTCTTGGGGAAGGTAAAGCAGTCAGCTGCCCTGGGCACAAATACTTTGCGGGTGCTGCTTCGGCTGTTCCCAGCCAGCCACTGGAGACTACTTTTCAAGTCCTCTTATTTTATTTCTGTTTTGTTTTGCCTTTGCATCACCCGTACAAAGAAAGAAAATGTATGACACAGTGCCAGTCATGTAGGATTTTAAGATGTCTTTGTTGACAGCAGAGCATTTTAAATGGGGAACGATTAGTGGTAGATGACTGCAGGCATAGGTGTAAGGGTGTAATTGGCAGTCACTATTTTTAGTGGGAGGCTCCTTAAGGGGTACATATATTGTGTGATTAGAAAAGGGAGGGGTGAATAACAAGATACATTTTGCGTAAAAGAACAACTACAAGCAGATTACCTTATTATGCATTTTCTTTCACTGGTGACTTTAAGTCTTCATAATACAGCTGTAAAGCCCAGAGAAGATTTCTTTAGGCTTCCATTATTACATATCTGTACCAACTAGAGCTGGGAAGATATGTGGTCTAGTACCGACATTGATATGTGGTCTAGTACCGACATTGCAGACTTGGCTCAAATATCATTTTCACTGTTTAACCAAAGTGTGTGATCCTGGGCAAATAATTTTATCAAACTGTACCTTAGCTACCAAAAGTGGGAATCACTAGATGAGATTTTCGTTTTTAGTGTCAGTGTTAAAAAAAAGTCTCACACATGGTTTACTAGAATATAGATATAATGAAGCCAACACAACAAATATGGGCTGTAGATAGTGAACATTATTTATGTGTTGAAATGTATTAACCATACAGAGAAATATTTGCTGATTCCTATTGAGTGGGACATCAGGAAAAGCTTGTTACAGGTACTTTCGCTTAGATGCTCTCATCTTGAAACAAGTGCCTCTATGCCCTCAGTATAGACCACCTTGAAAAAGGTCCACACACATTACTCGATACTTCCAAAATGAACACATCAACAAAGCAGCAAAGCAATCTTGCATTTCCCCTCTCTACACAGTAACCAGAGCCACCGCCATCTCTCTTTCAAATCTGCCAGAGCACCGGTAGACCATGCAGATGGCAGCAGTGCAAAGCATACTTGCCAGTATCATAACATAACATTGTTGGGAGGAGATTCAGTAACTTACATCTGATAGAAACCTATGTATGTACTTTTTCGGTGGAGTGGGGTTGTTGACTCCAGTTTTACCTTAATTGAGAGCACCGCCATCACAAATGTAGAGAACACCACAGCAATACACCCTTTTTCAGTAGGAGATAATGCTTTAGACAATGAGCATATGCTTGTGATAATGAAAGTGAATTCTTTTTTTTCAATATTGCTGTCTACTATGCTATATCTAATTTTGACTCTTAAGTACGTTAATTGCTTATTAATAAAACTATATTATTTTTTACATTGCAGTGATTTTTTAATGTTGGGAGGGGTTGCAATGCAGTGTTCCCAAAACAGGAGTGCATTCTTATGTTTGGCCTGGGCTCCTCTGTTGAGCAGAAACTGCCTTGTGGACACTCCTCCAGGCATGTGTTGGCACTGGTGTGATCCACAGCTGGGTAGCCAGTTAAACGATTCCCAGCTATAGCACTTCCAGGCAGAGGCGTAGCCAGGATTGTTTAACAAGTGGGAAGGAAAGCCAATGTAGTCTGGCCCACGGCAGTGACATTAACATCTGTATATGCCACACACAGATGCTGAGTGGGCATTTACAGATTTTGGGTGGCCCTTGACCGCTCAGGCCCTACCCTGTCTACGCCCCTGCCTCCAGGGACTTATTGAATTAAAAATGACTTGTATTGCTGCAATACCCATTTACTTACAATGCCACACAAACTAAATGCATTGAATTGTATCACTGAAAACATAAAAGCACTGTACTTCTTTCTAGAGAGCAAATGTTCGTGACAGAGACAGATTTTCTTGTCAATAGTACATTGGAGAAAGTAACCACAGCCTTATCGACTGGCAGCCAGATCGTTTCATGGTCTCGGGAGGATAGCTCAGGGGCAACGGGGTGCTCGCCTTGGAAGCAAAACGATCCCCGGCGCTTAGAAATCTCTGGGTATTAAGCGCGTTATAAATAACCAATCATATCATGGTGCCTGGTGCTATGAAAGAGGCCTTTAGAGTTGCAGTTTGTCTTTCATACCGTCCCAGTTCCCAAGCAAAGTACAAAAAGAAAATAGATTTCCTGTTACTTAATCTGTTTGCCCTTTCAACGTTGTGATATACAGCAGTCAGGTGTTATGTAGCGTAAATCATGACATTTTGGTGGCCTATTTTCTCTTGCATTGAAAGCATCGCATGGAAGGGACATATTCATTCTATTTGCATCCAAGCTGTGTGCTGCAGGGCATGAGAGAAGCCAGAGCTCTCCAAGTTGGATCTGCTCAGGAAAAGATGTGCACTGAACTCCTCATGGTAAGGGTAGGTTATGGCAAACGGATGCCTCACAAACAAAAGTGAATCTACAAGTGGGTGTATTGAAACACAATTTACTTGCTGTATATGCGCCTTAGAAATGTACAATAAATAAATAAATCATAAAATCAACGTTGTGAAATTCATCTGCATGAGTGGTGCCTTGTGCAGATGAACCTTTTGTTCCATGATTAATCCGGCCCCGCGCCCAGGGAAGGGTAGCGGCATGGAATGTTCAGACATGGGAATAGTGGCGCTATGGGTTTGTGAAGGGTAGCCTTTGCAGCAGGGAGAAAGCAAAGGTTGGCAGGCAAGACATGGCAGAAGCAGGATAGCTGTTCAGTGTTGAGCATACTGACAGCCAGGAGGCAGGCAGAGGTAGCTTGGTGTGGGGCTCATACTAAAAGTCACTGCAGGGGCGGGGTGCTTCGTGCTTGCTAGATCTGAAGCCTGGGGCACACTGACAGCCAGGGGAGGGCAGGAGGGCAACAGCTGTGCTGTGCCGAGCACACTGACAGTCAAGGTAGAACATGGGCGTAGCTATTCAGTGTTGAGGATAGGCAGGCAGGAGGAAGATGTGCTGGTCATGCAGCAGCGAGGTGCTCCCCAGAGTTCAAGATTAAGTAGCTTGGGCGCACACACCAATGACAGCATTCACTGAGCTCAGGGTTAGACATTGCTGAAGGCCTGGCACACGAGCCTGCGAGCGAGTGCAGATGAACGGGCTGGTGGTGGTCTACTCCATCTCACGCCAGGCTCCCGGGCAGTCTTTTGTCTTCATTGGTGAGGACAAAAAAAGGGGAATAATGAACAAAGACTTTGGGCCTCATCACAAATTTGGCGGTAGCCCTTAAATCCGGTGGTAGCGCTGTTACTGCCGGATTTAAGGGTCTTCCAAATCACGGCTTCGGCTGATTGCCCCCCAGCTCCGAGCTGGGTTGAAATCCGCTGAGAATTTGCCGATTTTTGGCGCGTTTACCACCGGCGGGAAATCCGCCGGCGGTAAAAGCATGAAATTTCCCCAATGGGGAATGGGGAATTCCCGAATGGGCTCGATGGGGAATAGGGATTTCCTGTTCCCCCAAACCCGTGATCCGGCGCTAATAGCGCCGGCGGGTTTGACGGTAGGGCTAATAACACCAGCGCTAATACCGCCCAACTCGTGATGAGGCCCTTTGAAGGCAAGCCCCTGCACGCTCTCTCCAGAAAAAATACAACCCGCTAGTGAAAAAGGCCCAAGACACCGCTTGTAAGGATAGAACCTGACAACTTCTATCCGTGAGTCCTGCCTCCACAGCGCCCTGAAGAGCACATCAGGTTTGCCTCAAATTAGGTAGATTCTTGCCCTCCTCTGCGCCGAACACCCTTGCTCCACCTAGTGCCTGCATGGAGAGCGGCCCGCATTTGAGACGACACCCTACGTGGGGAGCTGCAGAGCGTCTATACCCCCCCCACCCCCCCGCGCTTGGTGAATTATCTGCCATGCACAGTGCTCAGTGTGACTTCTGTACATGGCAGAGAACACATTCAGTGAGGGCCTGTGCATAATGAGAGACGCAGCACACCAACCCCCATCACGCACCTGACGCCACCACTGACCAAAGGCTTTTGTACTTCATTGGAGCTGCTGCCTCAGCTTCAAGATGGCAAATTGCTAGTAACATTTGTACAATAAAAGACACGCCACAGCATAACTTCAGAGCTTAAAACAGTATGAATGGCAACATTTTGGTGAAATATGAAAGTGGCCTAACTTTTTGCTGAAGGGGTATAAATCATGTCATTTACCTTATGTTCGATGCTGTTTCCTTCAAAATGAAATGAGGATGCAAATCGCCAATTAGATAAATGTGCTTTGAATGCACTGCAATTTTGCAATTCAATTACCTTGATAAATTGAAATTCTGCCCTACTTTGCATCAGGCCACACTGTTCATTCCGTGGGAAAATGCACTGAGGGAGAATGGATCACTGCGCATGGATTTATGCATTCACAATTGGCTCTTAAGGCGGTAAAAAAAGACTGACTCGAGGCTGCCAGCTCTGCGCTCATGGTTTATTAGTCGCTCATTGGAGCTGGTGCCAGGAAAAATGTAAAAATGCTGGGTGTTCACTGTCTACTAACTAGTTTCGCTTCCAGTTCAGCCTCAAACGCTATCCCAACTGAACCCCTTTCTGATTTTTCTGATTAGTAACTGCAGACATATTTCACGAAGAACAGAGAGTAAATGTGGAATGTGTCAATTACACAGCACTCATCCGACCAAACGCTGGGACATTTTGCACCAGGGCTTGGAAATGTTGCATCAGTGCATGGACATTTCTGGGGACATTTGCACCAAACGACCACCGCGAATACGACATTTAGAGAAACTTTGCACTGCAAAAGCTACATTTTGCACAAACAAATGGTCTA
Organism: Ambystoma mexicanum; assembly: GCF_040938575.1. Taxonomy (NCBI): domain Eukaryota; kingdom Metazoa; phylum Chordata; class Amphibia; order Caudata; family Ambystomatidae; genus Ambystoma; species Ambystoma mexicanum. The sequence continues at coordinate 676,166,911 of NC_090932.1, read as the reverse complement.
TTAGCGGGCAAACTAGGCCGACAATTAAACCATTTAAGTAATCTGCCCACCAGTCCTGTATATTTTCACATTCATGTGGGATAGCCGTGAAGCACATTACTGCATATGCCAGCATTGTCAGGTTCAGGCCTGATACTTTGTTATGTCACTGAGGTCTATCTGGGTGAAGGGCCAGATATCCACAGACATTTGCAGACTAAAGGCCTTCTCAGGTGAATATCGTATTTCAGCAGACAAGCCTTAAAGGAGCAGTCTTCTGAAATGTTGAGTTTTACATCTCCGCACTGTGCGGTACATTTAAAGGCCCCAAACAGAAGTCCCTTTCACATGAATAGCAAGATTTTAAACACTGAAACAAAAACGGCCTGGCCTTTGTTTTTGTTTTTCAAGTAAAATTAAAGAGCCATGTGGAAAGGAACTGTCATTACCAATGGACAAGCAGCATTTTAATTTACAAAAGAAGGAGGAATCAAAGATGCCTGTCACATGGAAAATAGGATTTAATAATATTGAAAACAGAAACGGCCTGCACATGTGTGCAAATAAAAACAGTTTAAAAAAAAAGTAAAAGTGAAAAAGATATCAGACAGAAAAATGTCAGGAAAGCACAACATGATGTGTGGGTTGACAAAGAGAAATGTATATTATGTTTCACCCACAAAAGAGCCACTTTGTCTTCATCAAAATAATGTCAGCCCAAGGCAGACAATTCTGCTGGCTGTGAGCAAAACTTCACAAAGACATCTCCCATTTCCAGCCTGGATGTCAGATCTCCCATCTAATGACCAACCACAATAAAATGTCCTGCTAAAATGGTCAAAATTCAGTGTTCTCTAGACCTGCTGGCTCTGAAAGCATTGACTCCAAGAATAGTTACCTCTTGGCTGGAGCATGACTAAATTGTGTGAAAATGGGGACACCCACTTCAAAGGGCAAGCTTCCAACACAAAGGAGACTGATAAAGGGACAGGCTGACCCAGTGAAAACAAATGGCCGGAAGCAGGAGCAGGACCATTTGTCTCACATAAAGATTTACAATTTATTTAAAAGGACTATTGTCATTAGGCTTTTTTCTCAGCCATCATGTTAAGAAAAGCATCCTGGGGGCGCTGTGTACCTGAACTTCCAGATGAGGGATGCAGAGAGGTAGACAGTCTGTCCAGAAGGTTTGAAGAGAAGGAGGGGTAACGCAAGGAACCAGTCCAACACCCATCCGTCGAAACACTATGTCGGAGGTGCACTGGCAGGGAAGGCCAACTTCTAGATGGACTTGGTACGCTGGACTCCGTAGTCTGATAGTGGTCTCAAGAGCTGTAGAGCGAAGCTTGAATGGCAGACCTTTCTTGAATTGAATTGAGCCCTTGGTCTTCAGAGTCAAGGCACCCAGGCAGAGACCAGAGGCAGAGCAAGGGCGATCCCGAAGGAATCAAGAGACAGAATCCCAGGCTAGGGACAGCTGCACAGGAGAGCATAGGAAAGCCTGGGAAATCAAAGAAATCGGGGAAGCCAGAGGAACAGGGAACCAGGTAGACCAAAGGAACCCAGAAAGCCAGGGAGGACAAGGAACCCGAAGTAGCTGGGAGGCCAAAGGAAAAAAACGAGGGAGCTAGGAAGACCTAGGGAACCCAGAGAGCCAGAAAAGCCAAAGAAACCAAGGTGGCTGGGAGGACAGAGAACCAAGAAGGCAAGACAGCCCAAGGACCAGAGAGCCAGGGGGCAGCCCAGGGAGGCAGGATCAGGGATCACAAGGAAAAGGCAGGAACAGGATCAGGCTAGGAGAGCTTGGAGTGAAACAAGCAATCAGGAAGCAAACCGCATTGATAGGCGGCTTGCTTCAGTGATCAGCCTAATGAGGGACTGTGATCATATCGAGGCTTGCAACGCATGCCAGCATTGCTCAGTGCCAAATGGACCACGCATGCACGGAAGGCTGGACACAGCTGCCCGTGCATGCACGGGCCTGTGAATGCAGAGGCACCCAAGGAAACAGAGGTTGCGAGAATAAGCGGCCTCCACAGATGGTACCGAGGGTAGACCCTCCATGACAGGGGCCGCTGGACTTGGCGACCCCGTCCCACCATCCAGGTAAGTGGCGTGATACATCAGAAGGCGGATGGATACCATTTTTTATGTAATTTCCAGGCAATTTTGAGGATATACAATTAATCTTCCTGTGACTTTGTGAACTGTAAGGGCCAGTTAAACTAGATTTCGGGCTGATCTGAACATGGTCCAAATGTGAGAGTAAGTGCGCAGGTGGAAAATTAAATTAGGGATATGCTTAATAACTTACATATTCATAACTGTTGTGCTTTTAATGTAAATGGCAGAAAGGTGGCAAAAGGGGACTGCACTGGGAGGAAGGGGAGAACAGTGGAAAGTTACCATCAGGAGGGCTGCTGAAACATACCATCTGACAGCTGCAAGGAAACACCAGAGGAGATTGCTGAGAGTGCATCTGGGTGGAGCTGTCTATTTCTAGGAAGACCTAAAAGCTGTCTGGGTCCTAGGGTGTAGATAGCGGGAGGCCATCCTCGAGAGTGGAGTGACCAGACCCCTGCCCTATCTTTGCAGAGAGTCCTGAGATGCAGCTGGCTTTTCTGAACCTTAAACAGAGGCTTGCTATGTAAGTAGAACTGAGCCCTGGGAAACCAAAATATTAGGGAGTCGGATGGCCTTGAATCATTTCCCTTTATAGTGGGTGCGGGGGGGGGGCACACTGTGTAGATCCTTAGCCTATGTAACCAAAAATATTTCATTAATTCCCCATTTGGCAGAACACTACGGGGTGAATTTTGTTAAAATTTGAAATCAACAAAGCTCACTTCCCAGTGTGTGCTGAAAACTACAGCCTATAAATCAATTGGGTAATCCTTGTTGACCAGCTGACCCCCGACTTCTTAAGGAAGAGGAGTGTCTTTGTTCTTAAATCAGTCCAACCTTTTTATCCAGCTTCCCAAACACAGTCCTTTCAGTAAGGGGGGTCTGAAATCCAGAATTACTCAAAGCATTCACATTTTTCTGTCTGACTTCCCAACATAGACCAAAGCAAGGGGGGTCTGAACAACAAAGCGATAAATCACCCTGTGTTTATTTTTAACCAAAAGTGTGGGTGAAATCATAATTGCCATATGTATTTTAACCAATCTTGAAATCCAATTGCTACCCTTTTAAGCCTGCAGGAAAATCAAAATCGCACAACATTACATACGTGCCTTTGTTATTGATCAGTGTAATTATTTTGTGAGTGAAATTTGCAGAAAGTAAGAATTGTGTCTGTGTTCTTTTTAACTCACTTTTGTGATTTATTTATGCTGGGAGAAGTTTATTGTGTTGTGCCACAGATAACGTGTTTTTTAAAAAACATTTTCTGTGCTAATTTCTATTACTTTTAAGTTAAATAAATACTAATATATTTCCCATACACCGGCCTGGTTCTTGGCTCATTTTTAGCTCAGGGGAGAGGGAACTAAGGGGCATGATATGTGTCTGAGATAGGGGTAAAAAAAGAATCTGTTAAACAGTTTGTTGCATAATCACTTAAGTGGGGAGGGTAAGAACTCCCCGTGTTGAGGGTGGCTTCTTAATAAACTGTTACAAATTGGGAATCGTCTTTAGCTTCCTAATCCTGACCCATGACAGGTAATTTATGACGGTCTATTAATTTTGATGCAATTGCATTAAGGTGGAGGGAAAGTCATCTTTGTTTTGTTAAAGTGCCGCTAAGACTCTACTCCTGAGTTCCAGGGAGGTGTATAGGTAAATAATTAAGAGTGTGTAAGAATTTATTGAGTGAGGAAATCAAGCAGGAGCAGGGTGATTTTGCCCCTGCATATAGAAAGGGCCTCATCATGGCCCCGATGATAGCCGTGCCGGTGAAAACGGTACAGCTGCCGCCGGAGTAATTTCTTTTCTGGTGCAAGCCAATGGGGAATTACCGGGGCATTACAACCCGGGTGGTCCTGGTAATTCCCTATTGCCGGGCGCCGGAAAAAATTCCTCCCCATTCCCATTCGAGTCCCATTGGACTCAATGGGAATGGGAAGTACGGTAGCACCGGCACCATTCACAAAGGTGCTGGTGCTACAATCAAGGTCTGCGAGCGGGTGCTGTTCCGCCCGCCAGGTCAGACCTGGCTGGTGGGAAGGCACCTGCACACAGAACTCGGAGTATGCCGGTCCGGTAACCACAGTGGTGATAGCTTACCTGCACCGTGGTTACCAGACTGGCATACTCGTAATGAGGCCCAAAGTTTTATTAAAGTGCAAGAAGCCAATTGTGAAAATTACTACTGCACAAATTGGGGAAGAAAGGGAGCATCTCCTAACTAAATTATTTCTCAAAGGAGAATGGGTTGAGGATGATGCAGGAAACTGGCAACCAGAATTGTGCGGGAGGTTATCTCAGTAAGCACTGATATTTGGCTTGAAGCCGGAGAATTTCACAAAGCACTTGAAGCATTTTATGTGACCACAACTAAACAGATACAAACGGCTTAGCTAACTGCTCAGTTATATTTTCATTTGCTGTTAGTAAAAGAGCATTGGCAAAATAGTGAGACTAATAGGATGAATCAGGCTGGAGACCTGTCACGCGCCCAGGATCTTGTATAACAAAGCTGGGTTAAAAGCACTGCAGCAAGAGGGTGCATTGTGTGAAACCCAGTTTGTTGCACTGAAAATTTCACAAAAAGAGTGTGTAGAAATTGTGAGCGCTCTGCAACACAAGCTAAATAATCAATCTGCTCTTAATAGAGTCTTTTTGGAGGACATTATCACATTCCAATCAGAAATAAAACAATTGAAAACAGAAAATAGTCATTAATTATCAAAGGGGTTGATTCCCAAAATGACTTTTATCACATACATCAGCAGGTAAATACTCTGAAACAACAGACAACGCAGCTGTGTCAAGAAAAACACCTCTTGAATCAGGATAACAGCGTCCTATTACAGAGAATAACTCAGTTGGAAATGGAGGTAGAAAAGGAACAGTCAGGTTCTCAGGAACTGACCAGAACTACAGAAGAAGGGAATGAGCTTGTAGAGCGAGAGAGGCAAATAGAAGCTGAACTATTAGAGGCAGCAAAATGTAAGGATGAAAAAGAGAAAGAGATTAGTCTCCTGAAGGAAAAGAGTCTTAAATATGCCAGTCAGAATTAAAAAGCCAGCTCTTTGATTACCAACAGCAAATAAATAAAGAGAGACACAGGTGCGAGAGCCTCACCAAGGAAATTGAAAATTATAAACAGGACCTGGGGCACCCTGACCAATCAGGATATCGGACAAGGCCCGCTGTTCAAGGTGAGGCACCCTTCCCAACAGGGGCCTCATGTCAGTTATTTACAACCTCTCGTGCACAAATGGGAACCAACCTTATGCATGCCACTTATCAAAGAACAGGGTGACATGAGGTAGTTAGACTTAGCTAGGCCTAGCCCAACTGATCAAGAAGGCCAGTCCCTGTCTGATATTGGTGAGTATTCCTCTCTTCCACACAGAAGGGAAAGTAGCCGTACCAGTGTGTCCTGGGAAGTAAAGAATAATGCGGTAAGTACTTCAGTCCATGAAAACTCTTATGAGGAGAAAGTCAGGGAGTTAGATTGGCTGAAGACCCCCAACCAGGCCCAATCCAATGGTAGTCATGCGGAAGCCTAGAACAATGATCCCTCTGACCCTGCCACCTATATAAGTCCTAGATACAAGGGTTCTAAACCAATCCTGGCGTATGCATACACTCCTCTGGCCCAAGGGAAACAGTACACATGGACCCAAACCCCCTTTGGATATATAAACTCTGGCAATTAGTTCAACATCTTCCTACTTAAGGCCATGTCTGATTTGGGCAAAAGGGGAAACCTGGCCTATGTGGATGATGTTTTGATCAAGTGGGAGGAACATATAGCAGAAATCCGCTATGTTCTAACCTAGTTGCAGAAGTCCAGAGCAAAACTGCCCTTTCAGAATGCACAGTGGTGTAAGACTCGAGTGAACTTCTTACGGCACGAGATCACACCTGAGGGTCTAAATCCCCAGGCGAAGAAGGTGGAACCTTAATTGAAAGTAAAATACCCTAAACTCTGCAAGAATTAAGAAGCCTTCTTGGACTTACTAATTATAGTCAAAAATTCATTGAAGACTGCACAGAGGTCACTGGACCGACCCTTTGTCCATTTATTAAAGACCGGAGTGAAGAGTAAGTGGGGTCCAGAACAATCTGAGGGAGTTAAAGAACTGAAAAGAAGCCTTTCCCAAGCTCCTTGTTTGGCTTACCCCATAACGAACAAGGAGTTCTTCTTGTAGACAGGGTTCTCAGATGCTTGCATAACAGCGGTAATGTACCAAAAGCATGACAAGGTCAACAAGGTCATCTCATACATAAGCAAGACTTTGTCCTCAAGAATTCAATGACTGCAAGAAGGCACTCCTGGCAACGGTGTGGGCACTGGAAAATTACCGCCGATTCATACAGGGGGAGCACATCATTGTCGAAACTCTTCATCAACCCTTGCAGTATCTACAAAGTGAGAGAATCTGGGCGTGGAACATTAGTAATTCCAGAATTACTTCCTGGATTCTGTCAATGCAAGGCTTTCCTGTGGAGGTCAGGTATGGCCAAAACAAGAAGAGTCCCCCACCGCAAGGGTTGGTGGACTTGCATGTATGTGCTCAAGAAAACTGTTTCGAGGGGCATGGCCAGCGGGCGGACGATGCAGACGTGATCTTGCATCGCTCCGGGGCCGCCAGCAAGATCCTGTTGAAATCCTGCCATAATCACCACCTGTGAGGACCAAAATCGCTCTGATGAGGCAAGAACCACTGCGGAGCAAAACCGCCTGATCCCGGACCAAAACCAGTGCGGGAAACCCTGGCTGAGACGCATAGAAGAAACGAGGCCCGCAGCGCGCGGGACCGACAAAATGGCCGCCGTACGCAGCAACTGACCTGGGGCGCCGTGCAGCGAAGTCATCCTGAGACAGCGTGAGAGAGACTGCAACCGCAGGCGCTGGATTACCGTGCACTGGGGGACAGTGTGAGCGTGGTCGAAATCGATGCCTGCCTCCCACCGGCGAGTGGGTTGGCGGCGGGCCCCAGAAAACAAGCGACCTCGCCCGAAAAACAACCCTCTGCGGGCCGGACTGCTTGACTGTCTCTGTTGCCGACGCATCGCACGGAGGGCTGCCTACCATAGCCCACCCCCGAAACCGCCCAAACCCGGACTGAAACCGCAGGCTCGCCGAGAGACAAGGGGCACCTTCTAGATCCACAGCACGGAGACAGCAACCCACACGCCCTGTGAGAGATCCAGTGTGAACCGAAGCGGAGGGGGACGAGGGATCGACACGCATGCTGCTGCCGAGACACGCGAAGCAGAACTGAGGGCGCGCCGCTCCACGTAGAGCGCCCGTCAAACGCCCGCCGAACCCGCATCAACACAGCGGTAAGGAGAGGGTGATCGGTTGGAGTGGGCGACCCGTAATTTCCCCCCACCCACCCCCTGCGAGACAGTACGATCCCTGGGGTCACTCCACCTGTACCCCAGAGTACAGGAGGGAAGCACCCTAAAACATATTACTGGAAGAGAGTGGTGGGGGACATGAGGACCAATTAAGACAGCACAATTAAGGTGGCGCATAACACTCCCAGACGAGGCGTACGGGCTAATCCTCTCACCAGCGACGATCACACACATAAACGCAGAACTGCCCTTAGAATCGTGCTGGTACTACCAAGACTGTGAAAGCAACAGGGGAACCGAGACTGTCAAGCCGATGTACCAGCCTGTGGCCGACACATAAAGGAGAAAGGGTGAAACCAAGAACCAACCCACCAGCCGATGAAGTCCACTGGTGGAATGATGCAATAACGCAAATTAGTGGAGGCATCCACGTAAAGACCAGGAACTCACACAGTGAACCACTTACCCGAGAAGGTAACCTCCTGACCAAATAACGCCAGACGAACTACCCCGAAAACGACCCAGAAACTGCGCACTACATAACGACAGCAAACCAGATAGCTGCTACAATGGGTAAGGATAAGGCACTAACCACTAAAAAAGGGGCCAATCAGAGCACCATGGAACAATTCACGACCACCAATCTGCCCCCACCAACGGACTCAGATCCACAAAACCCTGGAGAATCTCTATCCCTAAGGGACGTGATGAATGCCATTGCCAACTCACGATCCTCAATGGAAGTCAAAATGGATAGCATCACCACAAAAGTCTCTCTGTTGCGACACGATCTCCAAAAACTCTCCTCCCGCACTGGTGAGGCCGAGACCCGTATATCTGTTGCAGAGGATGACTTAAGAAGTATGGGCCAGCAAATGAACAGAGCGATGGAACGCATCAAAGTACTAGAGTCCAGGGTGGAGGAGGGGGAGGGCAGATCAAGGAGGAATAATATACGCATACTTGGGCTGCCGGAAAAGACTGAAGGGGACTCCATGGAGCTCTTCCTGGAGAAATGGCTGACCGACCTATTCGCTCCCAAGACCCTGTTGACACTCTTCTCAATAGAGAGAGCGCACCGAGTCCCAACGGGCACACCAATACCTGGGAAGCAACCGAGAACGGTGGTAGCGAAGATCCTTAATTACAGAGATCGTGATGCTATATTGCAAATGGCCAGACAAAAAGGAGAGATAACATACAACGGCTCCAGAATAGGCCTCTTTCCAGACTTCACTAGGGAGGTGCAGAAAATGAGACAATCCTTTGACCCCCTCAAGAAGCGCCTACAGGCACTAAATGTAAAGTATGGCCTCCTATTCCCTGCGCAATTGAAGATATACCACAATGGTACCACAGTACACTTCACTGACCCCAGAGAGGCATGGACCTGGGCTGAGGGGCATCTGAAGGGGGAATGGAACCCACGCAAGCGACTAGAACCAAGGAGAAATAGACCACATCTGAATGAGCCCCCAAATGAGATACCCCATCAAGAAATGGAGGCGAGACCCCAGAGAGGAAGTGATTAAGTACAAACATGACTGTGAGATGAAAGAACTCATGACACCTGAGACCCAGGCAAAAGCAGTGAATCAAAGAGAAATGGACCAAAGCTAAACGAACCCCTACAAACACTACCCTATCAAGATATGGAAGCGATACCACGAAACTGAGACGAATAGATGAAAGAACGGACGAAGGATAAAATTACCATAATGTGAAATTAAAGAAGGACCACCTAACGAACATAACAATTGGTGAAATGTATGCTGGCGGCCCCAAAACCTGGCGCGGCACTACCCCCCCGGACAATTACGAAGAACGCATTGAGGTATTCCTAATACCAAAGAGACTATAAGTAGATAGATGTTTTGTTTAATGGGCGACAGATGCTTCAGTTGGGGAAGGAGTATAGGGCGGGGGGATCGGGAGTTACACAGGTATCCAAAGGACAACTGGCTCATCAGGACCTCATCGAATAAAAGAAGCTTGCAAATGGCAAGAACCAAACATCTACATATGGCCACGAACTCAGTGAGAAATGACTACGGCTGGAGTTAAGGGAAAAAAGCTTGCCTTCATGACATGGAATGTGAATGGCCTGGGGAACAGCATAAAGAGAAGACTAGTAATGCAATATATTACTCGACATGATCCGGATATAGTGATGCTAACCGAAACGCACCTGGCGGGCACGAACTGCCAATTCTTCAAAAAAACCAAATACAAAACAGCAATCCATGCAGGCTTCTCCATGGGTTCGAGAGGTGTGCTAATACTAATAAACAAAAGAACCCCGATAGACGTAACACAAATAATTCAAGATCCGGGAGGCAGATTTGTGTTTATGCATGGCACACTATGGAACCAAACCATAGCTACAATGGTGATCTACTCGCCCCCAGCATTGTTGGCCCCCCTACTAGAAGAAATCACACCGATAATAGTAAATAACCCAGTGGATACGCTAGTGATGGGCGGAGACTTCAATGAGGTGATGAGCACCGTGGAGGACCGCACACATCAGAGAGGGGGAAATCCGGCAAGACCAACCAAACTGGCCAACTTCGCATCAGCACTGGGCCTTGCAGACGCATGGAGAGACCTCCACCCAGGTGAGAAACAATTCTCTTTCCACTCCGGTGCACACGGATCGATGTCCAGGATAGACTATTTCTTCCTCCCTGGAGTAAATATGCACAAAGTGATCGAGTCAACCCTGCAACCCCGAGGAATATCAGATCACTCCCCACTCACGATGACGCTTGAGACACAAAGACCTCAGCCCCCACTGAAGTGGCGACTAAATGCATACTACCTGGGATTCCCAGAACTAACGGAGAAAATCCAAGAAACAACCGAAATGTACTTTGAACTAAACCAGAACTCCGTGGAAGACGCTGGAATAGTATGGGAAGCATATAAAGCAACTTTAAGGGGTGAAATATTAAGCTGGACCTCAGCACACAAAAAATTACACCAGCAGGAAGTAAAAGAAGCAGAAGCAGACGTGAGAAGAGCTGAAGAGAACCTCATAAGGTCAGGAATGACAGATGACAACACACCCCTAAAGGTGGCACAAAAGAAACTACACAATGTGGCGCTGACATGCGCAAAACAAGCGCACAGAACTACACGAGCAAGAATATATGAAACGGGAGACAAAGCCAGCAGAATGCTGGCATGGTTGGAAAGAAGGGAGGATAGACACCTCTTGGTGCGACGAATAGGCATCACAGATATGGAATGGGCCTCAACAGACTCAGGCACAGCGGAGGCCTTTGCAACCTATTACGAAAAGCTATATGCTCCACCGACAACTCCGCTGGACGCCACCACATTGGACTCAGTGACCATCCCAATACTAAACGAAACCCAGAAGCTGAATCTTGAGGCTCCAATAACAGAAGAAGAACTGACGACAGCCATCTCCCAGCTACAGAACGGAAAAACCCCAGGGCCGAATGGCCTTCCAGTGGAAATATGGAAGAAAATTGGCACCCGAGAAGTGGCACCGCACATGCTCAAAATGTTCCTGCAGGCGAAAGAAAAAGGCATCCTACCACCGGACCTAAGACAAGCCAGCATAGTGGTAATACACAAAGAAGGCAAACCTCCAGACGCATGTAGCTCGTACCGTCCAATCTCTCTCATTAACACGGAAGCTAAAATATTGGCCAAAATACTAGCCAACAGGCTACAAACAGTGATAACCTCCCTAATCCATCCAGACCAATGCGGCTTCATGCCACAAAGATCCACACGAATGAACATACGCAGGCTTTACTCTGCCATTGAAAGATCGGCCACTCTACGGGACCCGCTGGCACTGCTCACTATTGACTTCGAGAAGGCCTTCGACTCGATCCACTGGGAGGCCCTGTGGTACATTATGGGTAGAATGGGATTTGGACAGCAATTTACAGACTGGGTTAAGCTCCTATATAATGCCCCGATGGCTGAAGTTAGGGTCAATGGCTGGTCCTCACGAACCATTAAACTCGGGAAGGGTACCAGGCAGGGATGTCCCCTCTCGGCGATGTTGTTTGCACTTGCAATAGAACCACTGGCGATAATGCTGAGGGAATCCATGGATTGGAGGGGGTTCCGCTGGGCACAGGATTGGGAGGACAGGGTGTCCCTATACGCAGATGATCTACTAATCTACCTTAGTGACCCAGCGATCTCCAGCCCCATTGTGACTAACATACTAACTACATATGGAGCCTTTAGTGGGTTGAAGGTAAACTATGACAAATCCCTGATTTTTCCAATAAAAGGACTAGATGCAGCGACCCTAGCAAATAACCCATTTAAGATCGAGAAAGAGCAATTCCGATACCTGGGGATACAAATCTCAACAGACCTAAGTCAGTATATTAGGAGGAACCTACACCCAGTAAGGGATAGATTTGTAAATGACGTTAAACACTGGATAGCCCTTCCGCTCACCCTACTGGGAAGAGCTGCTTTGTTCAAGATGTTGGCCCTCCCCCGGTTTCTATATGCCCTGCAGAACGCACCGTTATACATACCCCGAACAGAATTTCATAAAATAGATTAATCGCTCAGGAAATTGCTTTGGGGAGGGGGCCACCCACGAATTGCTCTCAGAACCCTTCAGCGCTCAGTGTGGGACGGAGGAATCGGGCTGCCACACCTGCAGACGTATTATTGGGCTGCCCAAATGTCGGTAGTGGATGATAGCCTGCATGCTGATCCAATGATACCACACAACAGAGCAGATGCCCAAGCGGATCATGGAGTCACCCCGCTAGAAAGCCTGTATCAAAAGAAAACCCGACAAACTATACCCACAATGGTGGCTCAGAGAACACAGATCTGCACGGATGCGCATAAATACCTAGGATGGGAAGGAAGAGTCACTCTGAAACAACCCCTGTGGTGGAATAAACACCTCCCGGAACTTAAAGACATTCCCAAATGGGCGGTCTGGGAGGAGGCGGGGATACAAACACTAGAAGACCTGGTACAGGATGGCGAAATCAAGACATTCCAAGTCCTGGAGGACGAATTCGACCTCCCCACCACGGAGCACTTCCACTACTTACAAATAAGGCATGCACTTACCGCAAGCGAAATAGATCTTCCAAATATACCGGAATGCACCCCGATCGAGAGGAATATAGTGATGGAACGGATTGGGCATAAAGTAACCTCCACAATGTACAATGCCATCAATTCATTTGCCACGAAAGAACTCACAGGACTTAAAGAGAAGTGGGAAAGAGATGTGGGTCAAATACAAGCGGAAGACTGGACAATGGCACTCATGCACCCCCGGGAATCAGCAATTTCAGCCAGGATCAGGCTAGTACAGTTGAAAATCCTACATAGGGTTTACTATCCCAGGGAGGCCCTGCACCAGTGGGGAAGAGCGACAGACCCCAATTGCTTGAGATGTCACCAGATGAGGGGTACCTTTTTCCACATCCTATGGGAATGCCCGCAGATACAAGACTTTTGGCAACAAATCTGCGATAAGCTTTCAGCAGTACTTGACCGCGAAATACCGATGGACCCCAAACTCCTGATACTGGGAATAGTTGCGGATATATAGCTATCCAGATTTGAAAAAACGCATGTTTACAACGACTACGAGTCTTGCCAAAAGAAACATAGCCCAACTATGGGGCTCGCCCACACCGCCACAATACACCAAATGGGTAGCAGACGTGGACATGTGTATCCCAATGGAGGTGAGAGTGTACACTACAAGAGGATGCCCAGAGAAAGCGGCCAAGATATGGCAAAAATGGGAGGATAGCTGAAGGCAAGCAAAGAACAGACATGGAGACACTGAGCGCTGACCTGTGAATTGATATAAGCCATCGGAACGACTTTGAGAAACTCTAGATGTAACAAGTTTACAATATATGCAAACAGAAACCTGAAGCCGGAAAGAAATGTATACCTGAGTGTTTAAATGTTATAAATGTTTAAAGGGTTATGTGTGGTGACCAAATGTCGACTACATATTGTTGTTGTGTTTGATGATGTCAAAAAAAGCAATAAAAAATGTTATATCAAAAAAGAAAACTGTTTCGAAGACGAAAGTCTAATGACCAACAACAACATTGAGGTGTACTTAACTTGCCCTCACTGGGTGTATGAAGAAGACACGTGTCAGGGGATACCCACAGTTTATGTGGATGGGTGTTCCTACCATGTTGAAAACAGTGGGGAAAGAGAACTGGTGGCTGACATTGGGAAGGCCTGGTGAATGATACCCCGGAACCGTCTGCTGGTTATAAAAAAGGACCATGAAGTAGTCAGGGTGATGGCTGTTTATGAAGCCCTCCTCACTGCAGTGCACCACCAACTCAATGAACTGGTCATAATCATTGACTCTGATTATGTAAGGAATGGGTTTGTGGAGCACCTGATTAACTGGAAGAATCGAGGCATGCTTTGTGCCGACAACAAAGCTCTAAAGCATGCCAACCTGATCCAGTCAATTGACGATCTGGTGACCTCCTATGACATGGCCATCTATTGGAGGAAAATAGGAAGCCATTCAAAGATAGAGGGGCCAGATAAGACTGGGAATGAACTGGCTGACCAGCTGGCTAAGACCAAAGCTCTGCAGGGGGATTTCATAGAAACGGACTCTATGCTGGGTGAAATCCTAATGGCAGCTGTCACCAGGTCACAAACTCGGGGTAACAACGAACGCTCAACAGCCCAGTGGAGTAAAGATACCCCGGATGCAGATTTAATCACAGAAAGAGGACCCGATAATTGGGAAATGTTATCGACACATTGAAGACCCTGTAAGCTTTCCTCTAAGAGAGTCAGATTATGCTGGTAAAGAGGATCTCCGGGTGTTGATGAAGTTTTCCAAGATGTTCCGGATCCAGGATGGTTTGTTGGTAAGAAGAGCCCTATCTGGCAGTGACCAGTGGGTGGTACCTACTTAATTCCGAAGCCTGATGTTGAGCCACGCCCATGACACAGCCACTGCCGGTCATAGGGGGTTTGATATGATATTGAAAATCTTGCACAAGGTTGCTTACTGGCCATACATGGACAGGACCTCGACACTTACCTAAAGGGGTGTCTTGTGTGTCCTCAATTCCAACCCAGTCCACTCACACACAGAGCTCACCTACAAAAGAGGGGAACGACACTGCCTTGGTCAGATTTGTGAGTTGATTTCATTGAGCCAGTGATTCGCTCCTCTAGAGGAAACGAGTACATGTTGACTGTGAAAGGCTTGTTCACGAAGTAGGTAAAATATCATCCAGCCTGAATTGTAAGGCAGAGACAGCTGCTGCACTAATGATCAACCACATCTTCTCTCATTTCGGCCGCCCGCAAAGGATTGAGTCGGACAGAGGAAGCCATTTTACCAATGAGGTGATGGCAAAGATGTGGGGGATTCTAGGGGTAAAAAGAAAACTCCACATTGCCTATCAGCTGGCCTCAAATGGAGGGGTAAAGAGATACAACAAAACAATTGTGAGAATCTTCAAGAAGTTTGTGGCAGATTCTGGACCCAGTTGGGACATCCAATTTTTGCTTGTCCTGATGGCTATTAGGTCTACACCAACTTCTGCAACAAAGATGTCTCCATTTGTGCTCATGACCGGACGTAAAATGGTGTTACCACAGCATCTGCTCTATAGGACTCAGGAGCAGACACTGATAAGTGCATCCACTACTCATGAGTACACTGAAAATGTAAGGAAGCACCTCCAGAATGCTTTTGCTTATGCTCAGCACAATTTCAAAAAATCGGCTGAAGGAAGGAAGACCTACTATGATCTAAAGAACACCAAGAAAGAGTATGAAATAAGTGACATGGTTTACCTGTACAATTTTCAAAGGAATCAGGCCAAGGAGCAGAAATTCCTCCCATCTTGGCGTGGTGCCTTTGAAATTGTAGATAAAATATCACCTGTTGCTTACATGATCCGCATCCCAAAAGGAGAACAGATGGAAGAAACATTGGTGCACATCAATCAGTTGAAAAGCTGTGATCCCAGATAGCCTTCACAACTGATTGATGAGCTAAATGAAAGTCGAACAGAGGAACCATCTGAAGAATGAAAAGGAAGGATGAAAAATCAGATGGAAATATATATATATATATCTATAACAGGGAGTAATTTACTTGGTATTATTGTACAAATGAAGAAAAGAAATAAAATGTGTTTTGTGAAATGGAAATGTCATGTTATAACTGTATGTTGTTGTTGTTGTTGTAAAATCTATGTAAATCTTCCCAGGGAAAAATGTGTGTAAAAAGTACTGAAACGCTTTTTCTATCTTGTATTAGAGAACTGACCTCCTTAACTTCCCGCCTGGAGGTGAGAATGGAGTCCGGTGAGAACCCCAGGTACCTGGAAAGGAAGGAAGAAAGGGGTTGTCGTGCCGCGCCCACCAACCCAAAGATGGAAGGGGAGGCTGGAGTTGCCACTCGCAAAAGAAGGAAGAAAAGGGGGTGCCATGTCATACCCCCAACCCAGAGAAAGAAGGGGAGACTGGAGTGCCCACTCTCTGATGAAGGAAATTACGTGTAATGAAACCCCACTCTGCCATTCTATTGCCCAACAAAGAGTCATGGAAGAACAGGGGTGAGCATGTGGGGTGCATTTAAAGGCACCAAACAGAAGTCCCTTTCACATGAATTGCAAGATTATAAACACAGAAACAAAAAACGGCCTGGCTTTTGATTTTGTTAAAGTAGAATTAAAGAGGCATGTGGAAAGGGACCTACCTGTCATTACCAATGGACAAGTAGCATTTTAATTTACAAAAGAAGGAGGAATCAAAGATCCCTGTCACATGGAAAACAGGATTTTTAAACATGGAAAACAAAAATGGCCTGCACATGTGTGTGCAAAGAAAAACAGTTTAAAAAAATAAGTAAAAGTGAAAAAGATATTAATGCTTACAGAAGAATGTCAGGAAACCAAAACACAAAACTTCACAAAGACATCTCCCACTTCCAGCCTGGATGTCACATCTCCCATCTAATGACCAACTACAATACAACATCCTGCTAAAAGGTGTCAAAATGCAGTGTTCTCCAGACTTGCTGGCTCTGAAAGCATTGGCTCCAAGAATAGTTACCTCTTGGCTGGAGCATGACTAAAATGTGTGAAAATGGGAGCACCCACTTCAAAGAGCAAGCTTCCAACACAAAGGAGATTGATAAAGGCACAGGCTGACCCAGTGAAATCAAATGGCCAGAAGCAAGAGAAGGACCATTTGTCCCACATAAAGATTCGCAATTTATTTAAAAGGACTATTATCATTTAGGCTTTCTTTCTCAGCCATCATAAGGCGGATGGATTTCATGTATGTACCATTTTTTATGTCATTTAAACTTCATCTTCCTGTGACTCTGGGAACTGTAAGGCCAGTTAAACTAGATTTCTGGCTGATCTGAACATGTTCCAAATGTGAGAGTGGGTGAGTGAGTGGAAACGGAAATTAGGGATATGCTTAATAACTTACATATTCATAACTGCTGCGCTTTTTATGGAAATGGCTGAAAGGCGCCACATGGCCATGCTACATGATACAGATTTGGTGGTCGGCTTATCTAATTCCCCATGATTCGCTGAAACAGAAAATATGTTTAGTTTGGCAGTTACTAGTAAAATTATGAAATTGTGATACATAACTTGTTTTGCCAAAAGGTTCAAAGGAGAACAAAGGATGGTGACAAATGGGAATTGCCAGATGTTTCTCCAGACCCCTAAATCAATCCTGACTTGGAGGCTGGGTTTGGGCGAAGAGAGAAGGGTAACTGTCCAATCCTAGTGGCAGGAATTATTGCAGGCTACTTCTCCAAGAGTGTAAAATTGGTGGTGTCATCGCTACTTTATAAGGGGGACTGCACTAGGACAGGAGATATAGAAAAAAGGAGACACAAAGGGACAGACAGAGAGGAGAGACAGACCATCAGGAAGGCTGAGACTTACCATCTGACAGCTGTAAGGAGACACTAGAGGAGATTGCTGAGAGTACATCTTGGTGGAGCTGTCTATCTCTACGAAGGCCTCAAAGCTGATTGGGTCCTCTGGTGGAGAGCAGGAGGCCATCTTTGAGAGTGGAGTGACTATACTCCTGCCCTATCTTTCCAGAGTGTCCTGAGATGCTGCTGGCTTTCCTGAACCTCAAACAGAGGCTTGCTATGTAAGTAGAACTGAGCCCTGGGAAACCAACATATGGGGGAGTCTGCTTGCCTTGAATCATTTCCCTTTATAATGGGAGGCTGGGAGGGGGCAACACTGTGTAGATCCTTAGCCTATGTAACCAAAAATATTAATTTAATTAATTCCCAATTTGGCAGAAATCTACCGGGTGAATTTTGTTAGAATTCGAAATTAGCAAAGCTCACTTCACAGTGGGTGCTGAAAACTATAGCCTATACATTAACTGGGTAATCCTTGTTGTACAGCTGACACCAACTTCTTAAGGAAGAGGGGTGTCTTTGTTCTTAAATCAGTCCAACCTTTGTATCCAGCTTCCCCAACACAGGCCTTTCAGAAAGGGGGGGCCTGAAATCCAGAATTCCTCAAAGCATTCCAGTTTTTCTACCTGACTTCCGAACATAGAACAAAGCAAGGGGGTACAGGGTGGTCTGGAAAACAAATCGATAAATCACCCTGTGTTTATTTTAAACCAAAAGTGTGGGTGAAATTATAATTGCCATATGTATTTTTACCAGTCTTGAAATTCTACTGCTACCCTTTTAAGCCTGCAGGAAAATCAAAATTGCACGTGCATTACATACGTGCCTTTGGTATTGAACAGTGTAATTATTTTGTGAAGCGAAATTTGCAGAAAGTAAGAATCGTGTCTGTGTTCTTTTTAACTCACCTTTAGAAGTTGATTGTGTTGTACTATGAATAAAGTGTTTTTTTGTGTGGATATTTTCATGCTAATGTCCATTACTTGTAATATCAATATATTTCCATACACCAGCCTGGTTCTTGGCTCAGGGTAGAGGGGTCCAAGAGGCATGATGTGTCTGAGATAGTTCTAAAAAAAGAATCTGTTAAACAATTTGTTGCATAACCAATTAAGTGGGGAGGAAAGGAACTCCCAGTGTTGACAGCGGCTTCTCAATAAACTGTTACAACACATAGTAAAAACGAACAGAAAATTGTATGTATACATCAGCGCACACCCCATGGTGGCTATAAGATGGGTACTATATTTAATCATCAAACTACTGCATGGTCCTCTATTTGGGCATAGTTGGGGCACCACGTCGCTAGATTTGCACATTTAGGGGTTCTTTGAGAAGTGGGGCACGCACACCAGACTCATGTGTTTATATTGTTGAATTTGTAAGTAAGAGGAAGATTGTGAATGTGCTGGGCAGTGCTTGAAAAGCATATTTCACTATCCCACACACACACACCCTCATGCACAACTGGAAATTATGTTCCCAGTTTCATAGTAGATTGATTGTAGAACAGTCAAGAACCTTTAGAGGTGGCACTAGTGCAATCAGGTGAAGAAACATACAGAGGAGATCTGGTCTGTGGATGACATTGTCAGCTGGGAAAGATCATGCTTCACTTCTATTTATACTTGTTTCCACTCTTAGATTCTTGAGCATTTGTTAAGACGAATTTCTGAACTCTGTCCTGGCGGCGCAGAAGTTCAGAAGGCCAACCCAATTACTTGGAACAGGGTAACCTCTGGACAAGCCAGACCAATCAGGGTAGCGATCGCGGCGGTCAAGACTAGGTCTCAAGAGGGGTCAGGGTGACTGAAAGCCCGCAATGAGCACACAAAGCAAGGACACTTACAAATTACTCCAAACAGGTGTTATATTAAAAATATATACACATTTATTCCAAGGCCTTTGCAACAATGACCGTAGCGAGAAATCACAATAAAACTCTAGTAAACCAACACATACCAAACCAATACAATATATATACAAATACAAACTAGTCTAAAGCGTTAGATGCACGAAATGTGTAGTCCACCTAGAAGGGGAGTAAAACAGGCAGTGCGAAATAATGATTAGACCCAGTCCGCCCTCAGAGGCACCTAACTAAAAGGAAGTCCAAGCCCTATGAAGAGTGGAGCCTTGTGCTCAAAAGTACCTGCACACGCAGGTGCCAACGGGCAAAAAGGTGAGTCTCTTCGAGGGAATCAGGCAGTTCAGTTTGGTGCACAAATGAAGAAGAACGGAGTTCCGCGACTCAAGCGCAGCCTCCACTGTGGGCAGAAGCAGAGTGCGAGTACGGAAAGGCGTGCTGTTTGACACAGCGGGGAAAAGCTATGGGCTCCTGCAGGAGGGCGACCAGTTCCTAGCTATGCTACTCACCGGTCCCCGATGCAAGCAGACCCAGGCTTCTCCGCGTCAGTTTCAGTGCTGGCAGGTTCAGGGGAGCAGGGGACGTCTCGTTGTCGTGTAGATTCTGCAGCAGCAGAGTTGAGTTAAAGATGTCCCAAACGAAGTGAACCCGCACAGTTTGTTACCACAGCAGGGCACCGGAGCGGCCGTGTGTATCTCAGCCAAATGTACACTACTCACTTCAGACCTGGGAATGCCAAGTGTACGAATCGTGTGAGAGTGACAAGGACCCGAAATACAACACAACCTGGCAGCGGTTACAGAGCAAGACTCCTGGGTAGGCTAGTCAGTCTGCTGGATGGCCCAGAGACACTTCCGAAGGCTTACGTGCAGGAGATGGTGAAGATGCCGAGAATAGCTGTCCCCGCTATTCCAAGGGTCGAAGTACCAGTACAGGCCTTCTGGTTCGATCAGAGGTAGAAAGGGTTTCACAAAGCGACAGCAGTGCAGAGGAGCAGTCCGTCAGCGGGTCACCAGCGATTCCTCGGTTCAGCCTCGTGGTTGCAGGATACTTGGCTCCTGTATTCCTTTGTTCGTGAGAACTCAGGAGATCGACATGGTAGTGGCGTTTCCAGCCCCCTCTTATCCACGGTTCCCTTCGCGCCAAAATGGAGGGGACCCAATGGGAGATCCGTTCATGAAACACTCACACCATACGTGGACCTATCACGGACCACGGTGGTCCCAGGCATTCACACCACCCTAGACTCTCGGGCACCCAGGATGTGTACTGGGACCAGACATCCCAGCCCACATCCTGGAGGCACACACAAGGCCTGTAGAAGCCCGCGAAAGCATCCGTGTTTCGCGGGAAAGTACATGCCCAAATAGGGAAGGCGCCGGGTCGGCTCGACCTGGGGAAGGTGAAGGGGGCAAGATGGTCAGCGGACAGGACAAAGGAGCCTCGTGGTCTGGCCATTTTGGGAGCCAGGCCACCATTTTGGGCTAAGCGCGAGAAACGAGCTTAAAACGCCAAAAGGAGCTCAAAACACAAGAAACGCTGCCACCATTCCCGTCTGTGATTCACTTGCACCGATCAATTACAATCCAAAAATAGTATCTAGGGCCTGTAGAAGACTAGAGACCCAAGAGAGCAGTAACTTAGCTTACAGTGCCCTCTTGTGTCATGTTGCACGAAAGCCGCAACATGATAAAGAAACTACGGAAAACAGCGTTTCCCGGTACTGACTGTCTTAAGGGCATGTCAGTTTCCCAGTAAGAATGGAGGGAAAGCCCAGAGGAGTGCGGCAGAAGGCTGCACTTCTCTGGCAAAGCCTAGAAACAACAGCAAAAAGTTTAGGGGTTGCCACATGGAAGGAAAATTACCCACAATTAAGAAATCTTTCCTAACATCATTTTAACCAGAAAAGCCACAAATATGAAACTTGCCAAATAAAACCAAAGTCGATAGGCTCTCTATACACCTGGTTTGCCACTGAAAACCTCCAGCCTTGACAATATCTGATTTGGTCCCCCTAACTCCAACACACTTAATTTCAACACGATATATGCAACAGGTTTGTCGTCGTGCAAGTCAAGTTTTAAAAACAATCAGAAAGGTTTGAGTTTTGATACGTTATACTGGACTCAATGAGCATCTTCTGGAATAATGCATTAGCTTTCCAAGGCACAAAGGCTTTCTTCATCAGACAGTAAAAAGCAAAAATGAGTAGAGAAACAGGGAATGCAGTTCTGTGATCGCCTTATCTAACAGTCCTAGTAATGATATGATATGATATGATATGATATGATATGGCAGTTATAACGTGCCTCTACACAAGGGTTTCAAGGCGCGAAAAATGTTTTAAAACTACACCATTAACTTCCAGAGAGAGCATTTACACATATTACACTATTTTAAAACAGTGCGTGCATTTGCATAGTTGAATCAGGCAAGTCTTTAGTGCATTTTCACACATGTGAGAAATGCTTTCTAAAAAGAGAATCCAATTAATTTAAATTAATTTAAAAATTACAAATATGTCTGTTCATGGTAACAATGCCTGAGAGTGCATTGATTAAAAAGGCAGCGGAAGCATGGGTCTTAGTGAATTATTTTCACAGGTACAATTTCTTTGCCGAAATCCCCCTGCACCAAAACATTATATTTTCAAATCCTGACTGCTTGTTCTGAAGGCCCACAACTGACCGACCGCTGCGGTTCCAATACTCAATAATACTTCGCAAAAGGCATTTCACACAGCTGTGCACAGTGAACTCCCAATGTGAAAAGGCAAAGGAAGCATGTGTTCGCGTGCATACGGGTCAGCGTCTTCCAATGGGTGCCGAGGGCTCTGAGGCCAGGGTCTCCAAGAGTAAGGGAAACTATGAGTCTACATCCGAAAAAGATTATGTAATATACCCAGAGAACAATCAACAGGAAACCCCTTTCCGCTCACAACGCGAGATCTCAGAATAACAAATCAGCAACTTCTTGACACAATTGTTTTTTTTTCTCCCTATGTTCCATCTCCCAAGAGCCATCAGAAAAAAAGGTTTTCCTCAGTGTGTTCCTTTGAGAACATCTGTGGACAGGGTGAGATGCAGCTTTCAGCACCAGTGGGCCATTTCTATCATTCAAACCACTGTAATAGGGCATCCAAAGTCCTCCTGTTATCCCCCACAAAATACCTGAACGATATGTCCCCTTAAGATATGCAAAATATTAAGTACCAGTAGCCAAATGCAATAGCAACACCATGCACACATTACATTGCCCAAGCCAATAGTGGCATAGACACATAACATTATTTCAAAGTGAAATTTAAGTAACCCCATGAACAGATTGGTGAAGTCGAGGGGTCTAGGGAGAGCTGTTGTTTTAGATGTGTTGAGATCAACTACGCACTTATGAGCAGGTCTACAATGCATGCTTTCATTGGTCATGTTTTTCACACATGAGGTGATAAGATGGCGGTGGGCGGTGGGGGTGATTCGAACATATGTAGGATGGCCAGTGAGTGTGTTAGGGTGACCAGAAAGGTAGACACGGTGACTAGTGAGCGAGGGCAGGGTAAACAGTAAGTGAGCCAGTGAGCAGCAAAGGCCAGGTGTAGCAGCAAGCAAGCATGTGCGACCATTGAATGAGGAAAGATTAAAGGTGAGTGAGGCTGGCAGAACTGTACATGGGGCAGGAAGAGCAGTGCGTGTGACTAGTGGATAGGATGGATTACATATATATATATATTTCTTTGTTGGATATTTGTAAGGCGCCTATACGGTAAATGGTGTTTCAAGGCACCACAAGACAAAAAAAGGGGGGTACAAGGGAGGAAGATAACAATAATGGTCCTACTATGTCTTGTGACATTCGTATCATGCAAGTGCAGTAAAGAAGTGCGAGGGAGAGTTGTGGGGGTTGCAGGTCTACGTGAAAAGCAAAGTGCTAGGGTGGGCTGGAGAATGAAGGGTAAAGAGGAGAGGGTGCAAGGAAAAAAATGGGGGAGGGCCACAAGGGCTTGGTGAGTGCTAAGGCTCCCATCTAAGGGCCTCATCGAGGGGCCTGCTACCTCACCTGTCTGGGCCTGTCCGGGGCTTCTGGTGGTTGGCGGGACCCTATGCCCTGATGTCCTGGCCTTCCCGTTTTCATCTTTGGCATGCCTGCTGTGACGATCTGCTGCCTCGCCTTTGTCCTAACATAGGTAAGAAAGGGCCTTAACCCCTTCCTGCTGTCCCATTCCCCTTATCCGTTACTCTTGCCAAGTGCGGCCACTACTACAACGCTTCTGTGTTTTTTTTGTCGGATCGCCCCATTCCTGAATGGCTGCTCATAGTAACATTTTGCGCTATCCTCTCTTGTTCTTGTGCTCCTGGCCTCCTGCCTGTTTCTTTCCCTGCTGTTAAACTAAATGTGTCTTGCTTCATTAAGGTTGTGCCACCAGTTCTAACCTCCTTCCTCCGCCAATGCGACTTTTGCATTGTATACCTGCCTTGCTGCTGCAAATTGTTGTTACCCACCTCATGGTGAAGAGTCTTTCCGCCCTTTTGCACTCATCACAATGTGCCTCGACCCCCTAAACCCTTTCCTCCAGTTTTCTATTATCTCTTTTTACTTTCCTTATCTCATGCTGTAATCCTCACCTTATGTTCCTCTGTCTTTTATGTCTGCTGTTCTTCCCTTCTTGCCGTAGTGATGCTTCCCTCATTCTTCCCTTTTTTTCTCTTGCTTATTCCTACTTGTTGACTACATGCCTGATGTAGACCCTCATTCTATGAGGCAAGGCTTTTACAGGCTGCAGTTACTTTCTTGCCTAGTCCTAATTGTTGTCTGCTTGCCTGATGTAGCTCCTCATTCTATGAGGCGAGGCTTTTCCAGGCTGCAGTCACTTTACTGCCTTGTATTTATTTTTGTCTGCTTGCCTGATGTAGACCCTCATTCTGTGAGTCAAGGCTTTTCCAGGCTGCAGTCACTTAACTGCCTAGTATTGTTGTCTGCTTGCCTGATGTAGCCCCTCATTCTGTGAGTCAAGGCTTTTCCAGGCTGCAGTCACTTAACTGCCTAGTATTGTTGTCTGCTTGCCTGATGTAGCCCCTCATTCTGTGAGTCAAGGCTTTTCCAGGCTTTAGTCACTTAACTGCCTAGTATTGTTGTCTGCTTGCCTGATGTAGCCCCTCATTCTGTGAGTCAAGGCTTTTCCAGGCTGCAGTCACTTAACTGCCTAGTATTGTTGTCTGCTTGCCTGGTGAAGCCCCTCATTTGATGAGATACTACTTTCTCTTTTCTTTTTCTGGGCCTGCCAGTTTGGTTGAGCTGATCCGGGAGGCCAAAGGTGATCCCAAAATGTGTGGTGTATGTCTTTATATCAAGGTTAGGTGTTTCACTTAGCCAGTGCTTTGTTTTTAGGTTGGGAAATTAAAAAGCAATATGTTTTAGTAGTTTCCTGAATGTTCGATTTTCCTCTATTATGTGTATTTCCATGAGGAGTGAGTTCCAGAGTTTTGTTGAGATGTATGAGAAGGCTGATCCACCATACTTCACTTTTTTAATATTGCTTCGGTTCAAGACGTATGTCATTGCTGGATCTCAGGGTTCGTTTCCATCTGTAGATAGAGATTATTTCCTACAGGAATTCCTCTCTGTGGGTTATGCAGTGTTTTGAAGTAAATCCTTTTTTTCTGACTCGGTGCCAGTGTAGGGATCTAAGTGCTGGTGTGATGTGTCTTAGAGAGTCTGAGAAGTAGTCTTGCTGCAGCGTTTTTTAACCATTGCAGTTTTGTGGTAAGGTTGACATACATTCCAAGGTAGATGCTGCTGAGGCAGCCTATTTTTGACATGGGATATGATGGCAAGTGTTCACTGTGGGAAGGTAAGGAAGGGAAGTATCCATTTGATTGCGCGTAGATGGAAGAAGCATTTCCTCACTACTGAATTGACTTTGGGTTCTAGTGTTAGGTCATTGTCCATTAATATTCCAAAATTTCTAAATACTTGGGAAGCTTCCGGGCCTGTTTTCGATTGCAATACACCATGCAATGTGATGAGTCGGTGTGATCATGATTTCTGCTTTTTCTGGGTTGTGTAATGCAACTGTCGTGGCAGGGTTGAAGTGCTCCTGGCAGTCTTAGACTTTCTATTGGCTCCTTTAAGAAAAAAGACAGAAAAGCAATTTTAATATTGAACTAGGAGTCCTCTTCCTCTTTTACACTACCTGTCACCACATTATAGATATCACCCATGGCTTCAATTGTGGCGCCAATTCCAATGCATGATGTGCTTGTGAATGCACTTGTCCGACAAACGGTTCTGTGTTATTTCCACATTGTAGATTGTTGTTTTGGTATACATTGGAGGTGTACTTGACACAACGGAAACAGGATGAATGGTATGAGAGAGTGAATGGTGTGGGAAATGAGGTATGTTCATTGTGAATTTTTGCACAGCACAAATCACTTTATGAGAACAAATAATAGAACCATTATTTGCTCGTAGAAAAGTTTGTGTTTGTACCATGGCGGATATTATGTTCTGGCCTCATTAGATTTACTTGTGGCAGGACATTGATGTTAATCATTTTTAAGAATTATGTTAACTAATTATTAAAATATGTATATTTTTTTTACAAATTCCTGTGTGAGAATCGTCTTCGTATGCCTAACTGAATTTACAGAAGGTGTAGAAGTTTCTTCGCAGTGGGGAGAACTGCTAAAAAACCACAAGCCTTGTGTTTGATGTTTAAGGGTTTTAACCCTTGTAGCTAGAGGGTATGCTTAGTGGTTCTCTTTTCCCTCTACCTCTCTCTTGTTAAAATATGGTTATGTGTTATTTCCACGACAGTAATTACTTCAAAGTAATTTACTTCGAAGTAATTACTTCGAAAGTTCACTTCAAATGTATTTTATTTTATCTGTTTTAAATTGGGTGCGTCCCACCATTCCCTCTTCCCCTTCACTACTAACCTTACCTGCACCCCCCTCCACACCCCTTTTTTACCCCTTAACCCACAACTACATGTATTAAGTATTTTCGATTTAATTCCTTCGAAGTAATTACTGTCATGGAAACAACAGGAACCCCAACAAACCAAACCAGTAGCAAACTCCAGTCCCTTACACCACTTTCTGCTAGCATGACGTTCTCATCTGTCAACAGATACAGCAGTGCACAAATGGTACTGCCTAGTCTGTTACTGCATCCCAGCCATGAGAGCCTGCTCAACCTGCTCCACCTGGTCACCAACCTTACCTAAATGTCCTTCCTTCAGCCCCTCCACTCAATCTGCGGTATCTCACTGCTGGAATCAAAGTATTCTCTTTTTGTGGGAACTGCAAATGCCCCAAGAGCTAGCCTTGCTCAACAGAAGAGCACATGGCATGCAGTATGCACCACCGAGAACCAACTAGCTTCCTGATGCTTCCACTATACCGCCTATTGCTTCTACGCCCTAAACCTGTGGCTATCGAGAGTCCAATAGCCAGAAAGCATGACCCGCCTGCATAAGTGCCACCCCGATTGCACAAATCCCAGCCCCCAATGTAATGAAGACATGCTGCAAAGCATTGAGGGCCCAACGTGAAGACAATACAACAGTGGAATGGTGAACGGAACTAAATGAAGTGCGCCACCTTAAACCCACCGAAAACCTAAAGCTCCAGACCTCTGAACCTCTTCATAAACCCCTTAATGAATGTAGACTGGGAGTGTGTGATCAAAGGGGAGCCCATGGACCTGCAATGAGGGCACACTCTGGTTGCTGCCATTTTTCCAGGGGATAACACTCTCACCAATGTGACAATTCCTGTAATTAATTAGGAAGGAGCATCATGTCCAACACTGTGGATCGTCTTTTGGAAATTTCATCTGGGCCTGTGCTCTCTATTTGAAATCAAGTGAGCATTCCTGCGTGTAAAGAAACACAATCACCCCTTCTGTTTTTGCAGAAAATGTGTTGGGCATCAGCTCGTACTCTCCGTACCTGTCTAAACATTATAGAAAAAGTTGCACTTTTGTTAGTCAATGTGTTTTTACAATTATGTTCCCATCAACAGTGCAGATTATGGAATATTTTTATAAGGAGGAGATACACTTTGTGTGTAACTAACCATCAAGATTTGTTATAGTGTTATTTGGAAATAATTTAGATCTATTATGGTTACTCATTATGTGGCCCTCCAGATGTATAGGGCTAGAACTCCCATGATCACTCAACACAGACCTTGCTGGCTCTGGATATTGGGAGTTGGAGTCCAAAACATCTGGAGGGCCACATCATGAGTAACCATGACTGGTTTAGTTGATTGTTGTATTGATATGTGTGTGTGGTTTCAAATGTGGAGGAAAGATTTAACTGCGAATGCGGATGAGAACGTCACTGCGAGTTAACACAACATTATCACGGAAAGTGTTGTTTAATTGAGAACATAGGCTTCAAACAATTTAAAAAAGGCAACCATCTTTGGTGTTGAGCATTTAAAGGAAAAGACATGCAAATCTATGAAAACCGCAATGCATTTGATCCCACGCCTGACACTCGATGCATCAGCACAATCCGTTTAGCAAATGCTTTCACTGCTAAATTGTATGAAGCGTCCACTGATAGGTTACCTCCTCACTCTCAATGCCAATAAAACATTTCAAAGCCTAACTCTATTCACTGCTTGCCACTAAATGGCTACATTGCATAGACAAAGGCCCTGACCTTGATATGCTTGGGGCAGTCTGGTTCCACAGTGGCAAGTATTGGGTGGATCGGGGGAGGCTGACCCTCATCATGACTTAATGGAACTATGAGTATGGAAGCTATAAAAAGGGGCTGTTCCATGCAATGGTGGGAGGCTTGATTTAGAATTGGACAGGTATCAATCCGTCTCTGAGTTGTTCTTTTCTGTGTCCCCTGCAGTGCTGCATATTAAATATGTAATGAACTAACCTTAATCCAAAATCGATCTTGGTGTTTCATTATTCACTGACATTTTGATGCAGGACGGTACTAAGATCCAATGGCCAGGGCATGCACTCAAGAAGGTTCCATGTCATTCCATCGCCCGTTTTTATTCTGCGGTATTTTTGCCACCGATTTTTTTACCGCAAAAATTCTTCGTTTTTTTGTGGGGGGGGGGTACCCCCCAAGTTCCCCTTCCAACCTATTTACAATCTAGTCCCCACACCCCCTAACCCCTCATATCCCTCTACCCACACCCCCCATATGTGTTTATGTTTCTCTGCAGGAAAAAATCAGCGTGAAAAAATACAGCAAAAAGAATTGGCGATGAATCGACGTCGTACCCTCAGGAATGTCACAGCCAGGGTCTTCAATGACAACCGCAGTGCCCATTAGAACAGGTGCAAATGAATGTCTTTGTGGGGAGCTCATGGAAGGTACCGGCTGTGGTGTGTTAGGGGAGCCCCTTAGTCAACTGAAGGGCGAGCTGTTTTGTTCAAACTTTAGTTCAGAAAATATTTAAAATGGGACCAGTGCATACTTGTTTTATTTTGACTGTCCCTGTTAATTGTTATTCTGGATTCAGGAAGAGCGCTCTTAAAAAGAAGAGAAACAACTGGTTGTCTTCCAGTAAGCACTTACATCCATGCACAATGCTGAGTGGAGTCACTTTTCTTGTATGTACTAATAATTTTATTTTCTTATTTTGGATTGTTTTTAAAATCTATCTGCTCCACACGCAATTCAGAACCACTGGAAAACCTTTGCACCTACCTTGCAGGTCCCATCGCACATTATGACCAGAGCTAGGGTGTCTTTCAGGGCGGATGGCAGAGAATAAAGGTGCCAACAAAATGTATTGTGTGAAAGCGTTAATGTTGTCTGTCTCCCCTTCCCACATTCGGCTCATTTGTGCCATCATAGCTCTGATGCCACAGAATTTATGACTTTGGTGAATACTTAACTCAGCTCATTTTGAGATGTCTCTGCTCTGATTTTGCCGTTTGAAAACTCCAGTGAGTCACACCAGTTCCAGTGCCTTTTATAAAGATGACACCAGTTACAGGGACATTCATCTAGTCATTTTCTATTTCCATGACTCTATCATGTCTATCCTAACAATGGGATCCGATTAGAATTATCTGTGTTTCACCCATAAATATTTGCAACCCCATCCTTCCTAACCTGTCCCTGAACTGCTATTTGAATACAGACTGTGACTCCATGCTGCTGTTGTGTGGGTCATTGTAACCGGTTGCAGTCAGA
Organism: Ambystoma mexicanum; assembly: GCF_040938575.1. Lineage (NCBI taxonomy): Eukaryota > Metazoa > Chordata > Amphibia > Caudata > Ambystomatidae > Ambystoma > Ambystoma mexicanum. Next base: position 676,137,451 of record NC_090932.1, on the reverse strand, counting down.
AGCCGTTGTTGGGTTAAGCGGTGTCTGAACAGAAGCACCAAATTCCTTATGAGTCAAACCTTTTAGAATGAATGAGAATGGGAAAAAAGTAATCAGTCGAAGAAAGCGCCACTACTTCCTAAAGTGTATCCAGACTACTTTATGTACAATAAATATTCGCCAGAAAGGAGTTGGAAACGGTAAACAATCTTTGTTGTTGTGCATTTCAATATGAAGAAAGTAAACGCTGAGAAACCCACAATGTATTCGTTTGCACATTTGAAACTTGCTCCACGAGACCAATTCGTTTAGAAAATGCTTTAGTTGCCAAATTGTTCGAAGCATCCACGGGTAGGTTATCTCCTTGCTTCCATGGCTCATATGACTTTCCAAAATGAAATTGTATCACTGCTGACAGCTGCATGATAATCATGATAGTCTAAGCTCCTGCCTTGAGGTGCTTGGGACAGTCTGGTTCCACAGTACCAACTATTGTGTTAATTGGGAAAGTTGATTGTCCCCATGACCATGACCTCATGGTCATTTTCCACTCTCCTGTATTCAAACTACACACGGTACCAAGAGGGCTTTCAGGGGGCCGGTAACTCGAGATCACTATGTCTCTGTTTTTGTCTTGTTTGTTTCTCCTGTAGTTCTGCATATTAAAGTTTTCACAAACTAACCTTAATCTAAAATCAATTTTGGAATTTGTATTTTTCACTGATATTGATATTGATATTTTATTTGTATCGCGCTCGTACACAAGTGTTTCAGAGAGCGGCATGGGAGGGTCACAAGGGAGAAACAAAACAACGATCTTATTAGGCCCAGTGATATTGAGAAGTGTGCAAGTGCATGGGAGAGGGAAAGGGGAAAAGTGCATGGAAGGGGGAGAAGTGGAAAGTGCGGAACAAAGGAGAAACAGATAAATAATCAAAAAAATAATGAAAGGCAACAAACAGTGGTAGTGCAGCCAGCAAGTGCTGGGTTTAAGGCAGCAGACGGGGTATGTCTGATAAGGGCAGAGAAAAGTGGGGGGGGGGCTGTATGGTTACAGATACAGACCCCAGTGCAAGGGGTTGCCAAGAGGCAGTGCAGGGGTGTGGCAGGCTGAGCAAGTACCTGAGCCCGGAAGTCAGAGTGTAGGCCAGGTGCACGATGCCACTGACAGTAATAAACCCCCAAAAATTGTATTAAATAAATATAAATACAAATTGAGGAGCTTGTTGCTCACCACTAAAATAAAGATCTAATTTGTGCAGATTGTAATAGGCAAAGGATGCATCAGAAGTTCATACTGACTTATACAGTAGTAAACAAATTACCAATCTTTTCTGTAAATACATAAAACACATTTTTCAAAAGATAATTTCAACATGTTGTTTTCCATCATCAAACCACGTATACATATACTTCCAAGTTATGCTTTTAAATATTATGTAAAAACATAATTATGTATTGTGTTGATAAACATTCATGATAATTAAATAATGTTTGGTTGACTTCGCCTGAAAAATAGTGTTGACATTGTCAGGGTAATTCATGGAATAAATGTGCGCCGAAAAGGGGAGTGCAAGCGTGAAAATCGCAGCGCAAGTGTGCTAAATCGGCGCACGCAGCCGTTCAACGATTCATGGAATGCACTGCGCGTGTAAAACCTGGGATGTGTGCCAAATCCGTGGGTGGCGCACGCAGGCGAACACGTCACTAAACATTGTGCACGACGCGCACAGGGAAAGCGCACATTGTGTAGCGCACACAAGAAAAGTGGGCGGAACACGTGGCGCAGCACGCGGAATTGGGAACAACGCGTGAAAATGTGGGCGTTACGGGGGAAGTACCGGAGGTAAATGCTCGCAACACCCACACGCGCGCTAACAACACATATTCATGGAATCGAACAGGGGAAACCCGTGTGCCAAAAAAGACGCGTTAATCCAGAAACACGAACGCCAGCAGGAAGCAGGCGTAAGCGGCCCTGCGCAGCATAAAAGTGTGCACAAACAACAAACAAGCTCATACGCTACGATGAATATACCGTTCCTCGCATCAGTGGTCGTGGAACACCACAGGAGGAGGAGGATATCCAGGCCCTGCATTTTTTTACCCAGGACCAGCCTTTTTGGGATGCCTGATGACCAGGTGTATGGGAGGTACAGGTTTCCACCAAAAATAATCCTAGAACTGGTCAGGGAGTGGGAGGATGACCTCACATCACCCACCCTGTGCTCCCAAGCACTGAGCCCCTTGGAAAAGGTGCTCAATGTACTGCACGTCTTCGCTACTGGGTCATTTCAGCGGACAAGTGCCATAGTCGGGGGTGTCTCACAGGCCACGCAGTCACACTGCGTACACCAGGTGTTGGCCATCAAGACTGCACGCCCTTCAGTCCGCAGGCACATATACATGCCCAGAACACCTGCAGTAAGGCAGGCTGTCGTCCAGGACTTTTACGGGGCTGGCACACTTCCCCAAAGTGCTCGGTGCCATTGATTGCACCCATGTGTTTCTACGTCCTCCCAGGGCCACTGAGCACATCTATCGAAACCGCAAGCACTGGCATTCCATCAACGTGCAGGCTGTATGTGATGCCAAGGGAATCATCACCTCAGTATATGCCAACTATCCAGAGTCCAGCCATGATAGTTTCATATTCCGAATGTCACCCCTAAATCGGGACCTGGAAGCTGGGCGGCATGGCGACACATGGCTAATTGGTGAGTATAAATGCTTCTGCACATGCATGTATGTCAGACACTGAGAAATGGGAAAACCCCACTAATGACAACCCTTATCACCTCCCCAGGGGACAGTGCCTACCCTCTGAGCACCTACATGATGACGCCAATACGGAACCCCACCACACCACACGAGGTAAGATACAACACAGCCCATATTGCAACCCGGGGCATAGTGGAGCACACATTCGGAGTGCTGAAGTCACGCTTTCACTCCCTTGACCGCTCTGGTGGGCAGCTGCTATATGCGCCCCCAGTAGTGTGCAGGATCATAGTGGCCGAATGTGTCCTGCACAACGTTGCAACCCGGCGGGGCGTCGGTGGACATGGTGGTGCCCCCACATCCCCAACCACATGCACGGCCGCTGCGCATGGGAGGTGAAAGGGCACGTGGTGAGGCAGCCTGTACCCAGCTTGTGGCAAATATTTTCACCTAAAATCCCACACCTGCGGAGTGCACACAGGCCTGGCACATACCAGCTGACAATTTATGATGATGACAAAAGGGACAGTCAACTGTCACAACCATACCACCGTGAGATTGTTCACCTGGAAGTACTACATTGTGTGCATCCCTAGCTACTTAAACACACCCAATGCTGTGTCAGTAAAAGGCACACATTCATGCAGCATGAAGGACTACCCCCTTGCAAAACACTACAAAAAAATAGCGGCATGTCACCCAACCCCTCCCTAACCCCATCTCAGCTACCCAACACACCATGGCATGGCATGCGATGTGAAAGCAACCAAATTAATGCACATCACATGACACAAGTGTCACAAAGTGCACCCTCCCAAATGGAAACAGCCAACAGACAATTCCCTCTCACCAATGAAAAAAAACAGCACACATTAACAAATACTCACCAGGAAGACAAAACTTCAGTACAGGATACAAGAGTGGCAACATATGACAGTAAAAAATTAAAGTAGTGCAAGTGTCACAACCTGACTAAGGCAGCACATCCACCACTTCAAACTGCAGAGTGTTGCTGGTAGGCAAATGTGGCACTGTACAGCATACGACATGAACTACATCTTCAAAGGTGACGGGCTGGTTAAGACATGAAGAAGCTACATGTATACACGCAAAAAGTCCTGTATGTAAAACCATACAGAAATCCACCCTGCAGTGGAGAAATGAACAACAATCCTCACTAGGGATGTATACACAGTTTGGACTACAGACTGCCCACACAACTTATGGGAGCCCAATGCCTCTGTGTAAGTTACTGTCACTTGGTTACACCCTTTGCGAGCCCATGGAAAGGGGAAGCAGGAGGGGTGTGTGTGTCAGGAACCCAAGTTTCTAACCCAAAGATAGGACAAACCTGCATGTGCCCAGCTGGAATACACAGTGGATGCCTACGGGAGCCACACAAAGCAACACACTGTAACATTATTTCACATTCTGAAAGAAAATGGTTATGAACAAAAATGTAAATGCAAATCAAATATAGAAAAAGCTAAAGTAAATGTAAAGTAAAAGAAACAAATAAAATAATAAAGTAAAAATCAGAAGCATAACCAAATAAAAATAAATATATGAAAATCAAAATAACAAATCAAGAATCAAAATAAAATGAAAATAAAAAATATAAAAAAAGAAGAAGAAATAAAGATAACAAATGAATTAAATAGTAAATTCATTTAGCAAATCGGAATGAAATGTGAAAAACCCCCAAAAAAAAAATCAAAAGTCAAAAATCAAAAATGGCCATGTGTGGACCGGGGGGGCACCCAGGAGGGACGAGGTACAGGGTGCACCTCAACACCCACATTCGTGGATGTTCAGAAAAAAGAAAACCTCCATGGGCTCATGGCCTGCACGGCTACCCTACAGTGGGATAACTGCCATCGCCGTCATCACCCTCTGGTGGTACATCAGAAGGTGGGCGTGATATGGGAGGCAGACCACGCAAAGCCCTGGCATGCTCCTCCATGGCAGCAAGCATGCAGGTCTGAAAGGTTTGGTTCTGCAGGATGATGGTACGGACAGCCCCATGCAGCGCCTCATGGGTAGCACGCATTTCTGCCTGCAAGGCCTCGCGTGATGCCCGGATCACCTCACGGGTTGCCTGGAGCTCAGGTGAGAGTGTGCATGTCAGCAGCTCCAGCTGCTGTTCTGACCTTGTACTATGGGACACCTCAGGTTCACCCAGAGTATCTCTGAGGGACCTGTGTTCTAACCTCAGGGCATCCCTGTGGGCCTGTGACTCTGCAGGTATGGCTGTGCACAGAGTCTCCAGTCCAGCCCGTCAGTCCCTGTTGGACGCCAACATGTCCTCCCTGTGTAAGTGGCAAATGAACTCTGTTGCCTGCTGCTGGAGCTCCACCTGCCTTTCAGGGGGATAAATGGAAGTGGCCACCCTATCCACGGCCTGAGCCATCATCCCACACGATGCCCCCTGTTGTGCTGCTATAGTGTACATGGAGTTCTCCCACACAGTATTGCCTGGTGGCGCACCGCGTTGGCGGGCACCACACCTTTTTGGGGCAAGGTGATGTGCACCTTGCTGTGCTGGCACTGCCTGAGGCTGCAGGACTGCATTCCTCCTTTGATCTGCTGGCCCAGGAACAGGAGCAAATATTGTGGAGTGTGACCCTGCATCCGTAACCGCCAAGGTGGACTTTCCAACACTGAATGCCCCATAGCGGGGTCTACCCCGAGTGCAGGTGGGTTGGACAGAAAAGCATCCCTGCCAGAAACACCCACCTGCGACGGGACATATGTCTCAATGTCAGATTCAGCACCTGATTCATAGAGGTCTCCGGAGGTGTACCCAGAGACACCCGTGGACAGTATGGTCTGTAGGAGTAATGGGTTTTCACCCACCACCATCCCACGTCCTCCACTGGTGCCTGGTTGTGGCTGTGAATACTCCTGCCTCTGCGCCATCTCCTCCACAACAGCATCTAGTGCCTCATCACCTGCAAAAACATAAAAGAAAAGTATTGAAAACAGGGATAAGCACCATAGCCCACACATAGGCATGATGAGGCAGACATCCAGTACATAAATGACACATGTCACACATGACAATAACTCTGGCATGCATGCACTGGCAATGATTTGGAAGGGGAGGCAAAAAGTAGACACTGAGGACTCCAAGATGGAAAAGCAACACATGTGCTTCATGCTGGATAGCACTGGCATCACACATTAGCCTGTGAGTGGCATGTACAATCCACATACATGACACATGCCAGCACACAGATGGCACATAGCATAGCCATGGCAGATTTGACAAGGACACCCAGATGGTAGCAAATCAGTACTGTCACCATCCATGTGAGATGGACATCATGAATCGAACATGCAAAATAGTGTGACAAAACACGCATGTGCCACACGCTGCAACAAAGCCAGTGTTCACTAATGCAGTGATGGCAGGCACATGGATACATCAATGGTTGGTCACTTCGACATGACAGAAGACACTTGTCATGTTGAACATTCAAACAGGGCCCCAAAGGCATTGTGTGCAGGCCATGTGTAGGTGCACATTACTCAATCAGCCTGATTGATGAAATCATTCCCATAATAAGGAAACATATGTGGGCCATTGTGGGGTGTAATCTATGTCTGAAGTATGTTACATTTGGGGCAGAAGGGCACAAAAATGTGTGGTAAACATGCAAAGGATTTCATCAATCAGGCAGAATGAACAGGGAAACAGTATGAACAATGTTGTGGCAAGATGGCAGTTGAAGGGCAAGTGTAGTAAAAAGGTGCAAATTGACAACTGCGGTCAGAAGTGATACTTTAAAGCCCAAACCCAAGGCCGGGCTATGGTTTGGAGCCACCACATGTGTGACCCATATCAGTCATAACTACACAGCCTCACCTGGCACTCAATCAAAACACATCACCCAAGCAACATACACATGATTTGCACACACATGCATGGCCACACACCGGACATTGCCTCAAGATCTGGTAGGTCTCCCACGCCTTGGATCTGATCCTCTTTGATGAAGCCTCCAGCGATAGACTCATGTTCTGTGAGTACTTCCTCCTCTGGTGGAGACCCACTGCCAGTCACCAGAGTAGAGGCATGATTGGAAGCCAGCTTGTTCTTTGCTCTGCGTTTGAGGTCATTCCACCACTTAGAGCAATCATCAGCTGTGCGCCTGACAAATCCAAGGGCACTAATCTGGTCCGCGATGCACTGCCAGTGGGCCCTACGTTGAGCAGTCATAGTTTTGCACCCTGCAGTCACCAGCATTTCGTGGCCATGGCCCGACATGTAGCCTACAAGTGCGTCTAGTTCCACATCATTGAAACTACGCTTCCTTGACGTGCCAGAGGGGGGGGGCCTTGTCTGGGGTCCCAGCCTGTACCGCAAGAGCACCCTTCTTCCTGTTGGGAGGTGGTGCGGATCCTGAGTGGCTTACGCCACTCTGGTTGGCAGGGGCTGAAGCGCAGGTGGACTGGGCACTGGAAGTAGCCAAAGGCACGATGACCAAAGGTCTCACTGCAGGCATAAGCTGCTGGGTGATGTTGGCAGGACCAACCTCGGTGTGATGGACTTGGACCAACACTGTCCCAGCTGGGAGACTCGGAGCTGGGGTGGATTGAGCTGCAGCTGCCCCTGCAGCCTCCTCACAGGGCTACTTGGGGCAGCAGATGACATTGCAGCCCCAGATCCACGGGCCCTGGTTACACCAACTTTCACCGACACACGTGGCTTTGACTTGGTGACAAGGAAGTCAGCCTGGGAGTCATCCTGTGCCGGTTTGGTTGACAATATGGGGCGGGTTAACAAGGCCTGAGCTAGGATGGTGTCAGCTGCATCTCCCTGTCTGAGTATACAAGGAGTACGAACTGGAACCGTTGTGAAGTAATCGCGTGTGAACCGACAAGAAGTACAAGAATCACCTGCTCGCTCTCCACAAAAAGCACGTACAAGAAAATGGCATCCTACGTGTACCTTTTAACCCAGCCCACACGTGTGACATCACTTACGCGCGTACGCGCTAAGGGCCTTTCCTCCAATTACATGCAGTGACACCCGGACGTGCAGTTTTTGCACATGTACAATCAACATGCACCCGTTTGGAGGGAAACGCCCACGCACGTTACGTCACAGACGCGCTTACGCGCTAAGGGTCTTTCCTCAAATTACACGCTGACGTGCACTTTTTTCACGCGCCAAATCACTCCATATCAAGCTAGCCACCAAACAACACACGGAAGACCACGCTCCTGCCCAGAAGGCCATTTTCCTGCCCCACACGCTCCTACCTGCCATCTGCTGCTGCCTGCCTGCCTGCCTGCCTGCTGGCTACGTGCCCTGCTGTTTGGTGCCTGCACGTCAGCCATCTGCAGGGGTCCATGTGCTGTGACCACCCATGCTGGAACAGAAGACTCCCGACTGGCATGCCATCGCTCCACAGCCCAGCCCCAGGACCCAGTTGCCCACCCACACCTGCCTCGGGGGTTGCCATGTCCGACACAACACCATCTGGCACCAGTGGCAACCGCCCAGCAGAGAGGCAGAGGGCTGCCAGCTTCACTGCCAATGAAGTTGGCCTCCTGGTGGAGCAAGTCCTGGGGCAGTATGATGCCCTCTTTGGAAGTTCACGCGCCGACAATGAAGGCCGGAAAAGGATCTGGATGGACATTGTGGCTGCCATCAACGTGGAGGGGGTGGCAGCCCGTGACATGCAACACGTCCGCAAGCGCTGGGAGGACTTGAGGTCCAGGACCCTCAGCAAGGCCCGGCGCCTCTTGAAGGCAACGGATGCTGAGGGGTACCAACAACCAGAGGAGGGTCCTGGAACGTATACACCCAGCGCTCCACCTCCAGGTCCTTGAGAGTCAGACCCGTCCGAAGTCGAGCGGTAAGTGTACATGCGTACTGATTGGACGCTGTGCATGTTGAGGTGTGCCAGGAGTGTGCAGGTTGGACATATGTCTTGGTAGGCCCATGTATGGATATGTATGTACAGGGACATGAGCCTGCCGCATGTGAGTCCAGTCATTTGTGAGGCACATCAATGGTGTATGCGTTCAAATGCATAGTGGCCAAATGCATGTGTGGGTGCACACATGTTTACATTTCTGTGTATGTACTGTCGCATGGTTGTGGTGTGACACATGAATGCTGGTTCCACCTTCATGTATGTGCACAACGTACATGTGCATGTGTGTGTATTTGACAAGTGTGCAACTGTGATACACCATGGATGCATGTGACACTGACATGTAGGAGGCTGATTGGCAGATGTGACATGGATGGCGATGATATCACTGTGACAGGTGGTGGAGATGTACAGATGCATGTATGTCTGGTGCCGTGTGTGCATGTGTTCTGTGCTCCCTGTGTTGCATGTGACGTCAGGCTAACCGTCGGATGCTCATGCTGTTGTATGTGTATGGATGGTGCTGCCTGCTGCAACATTCCAGTTAATTTGCGCATGTGTGTGAGTTCAAATGATATGTGTGTTGGGGAGTGTGATGCCATGTGTGAGTTTTACACTGCCACTCATGTGCAACTGTCATGTGTGTATCAGACCATTGTACAGTGCCCTGATGCCTGTGTTCTGTCTCTTCCTGCCTGCAGCATAAACTGATGAAGAGGGCGGAGGCGGTGCTGTGGAGCACAGCAGCAGGGATCACACCGCCAGCCGGAGACGCAAGGCCCAGCTCCCCTCCCGGGCTGTCATCTCGTCGGGGAGTGAGGAGTCTGGTGCCAAGTCTGTGGTCAGAGCTGCCGAGGGTAGGTCCAAGAGGCGGAGGTTGGAGGTGGACTCCTCGGCAGCAGAAGGGGAAGCTGAGACCCCACGGGGACCTATGGAGGAAGATGGCACGGAGTCATCCAGGTTGGTGGGGGATTTGGTTGAGGAGTAGGCCTTGGAAGGGCCACACACAGGGTCTGGAGGGGGGAATTCCACTGGTGCTAGTGGTGCAGTCCAGGGGCAGAGACAGGAGAGAGCACAGGCGGCCACGGAGGTGCCTGTGTGTAATCCTGTCCCTGATCCTGTCACTGCATCATCCCGCATCAGCAGGGATGCCTTCATCCAGACCGGTTCTCAGGGAGGGGATGCGCAAACAACAACTGGCCCTCCTCTCCATGTGGACATGGCAATCCGGGACCGTGTTGAGCCTGTCCTGGCTGGGGTGGCATTGCGTCAACGTGGCATCCGGGATGGCGTGCAGGGTTTTCGTGAGGACTCTGCACATTATTTGGGATGCCTCATTGACCGTGTCGACCTACTAGGACGGGTCACCAGGGCTGGGTTCCTCCGTCTGCTGGACCTTGTACCGACCCCCTCCTCAACTGAACCCCCTATGCGCCAGTCGTCCTCCCTGCCATCTTCCGGCCCAAGTATCACCTGGGCACCCTATGGAGCTGCCTCTGACCCAGCGGCCAGGCTGGTGGAGGACACATCCCTGCCACAGTTGGGAGTCGGAGGTCCAGCAGGGGTGGCCACCCCAACAACTGGACCCCAGCAGGAGGAGGACGTGCAGGCATCAACAGGCAGGGCACATGCACGGCAGCAGCAGGCTCAAGGTGGGAGCGATGATGGCTCAGGCCATCAACATCAGAGGGGCAGGCATCGGCCGGAGGGCAGGAGGACCCTGGATTGGGAGTGTCTTCTGTGTGGCAGCGGTTGGGCCAGCAAATAGATGCAGTGTCATGAACTTCAGATCACGCCCCTTTTGGACCTCCTGGTCCTTGCCTCTATGAGGCTTACATTCCGTACTACTTCCAAAATGGCCATCCAGCGCTGAAGCCCTTGCTCGCTCCATGCGCTGAACGCGGCGTGATTTATTTATAGACCACGCCTTCTGCGGCTCCGCACGTCTCAATGCTATTGTAGAGTAGCCTCAGACGTGTGTTTGTAGCTCGCGGTATTGTTTCCTTGTCCCAGTGCTATTACCCGCTCCTGACCCTTTCCCCCTTCCTGATTCCGAGCATTACTAGCTTTTCCTAGACTCCCGGATTCCTGGACTCCGCCCTCCCGGAACTAAACGCAACCTGGAACCAGACGAGACTCGAGCAGCGCTGTTCAAGACCAGGAGCGTTCGCAAGAAGGCTGCGATCGAAGACACCGGCAAACACCGTACCCAGGTGAGAAGGGGGGAACTCCTTGACAGTTTGAGACGCAACCCGATCAAACCTAAAAACGAGATGGAAGCCGCCGTGCAGGACTTAATGCGACGCATGCAAGAATTATCAACCGAGGTCCAAAATCTTAAGGCGGAAAACGCTGCGCTCAAACAATTGGTCTTATCCCCGGATTCTGCTACAAAGCAGGGTGCCCTGTTGGGCGGTATTGTTGACAAGCATGATGGTTCGGCAAAAACACTTTGCGGATTCCTGGATTTGTGCCTAGTCCACTTTACCTCTAAGCCCTATTATTTCTCTACTCCTAGGGCTAAGGTGGGTTTCATCATATCCCACCTTTCCGGCAACACCTTAACTTGGCAACACCCCTTGTTAACTCCGGCGATGCCCTCCTAGACGACTATGATGGGTTCATACAGGCCCTTAAAGGCATGTTTGACCATCCAGAGCAGGTCTATACTGCCCAAGAACGCTTGCTGGACTTTCCACAGGGCTCCCAAGATATGCTCACTTATGTGACCAGATTTAAACAATTGGCTAAGGAAGCAGACTGGTCCTCTGAGGCTAGTTTTACCCTGTTCAGGAGAGGCCTGAACAATGAGATCAAGGATGAACTGGCCAGGGTGGCCCGACCAAATTCATTCCAAGCACTAATGGACCTGGCCTTGCAAATAGACTTTCGCATCCAGGAAAGGAAGGCTGAAAGGAAGAAATCCAAGGGAAACCCACCCAAGACTTCCTTTGAGAGCACAGCCAGAATGGACATAAACCCAAGTCCAGAACCTGAACCCATGCAAATTGGAGCCTTTCGTGGACCCATATCACCTCAAGAAAGGTTGAGAAGGATCCATACGGGTTTGTGTATGTATTGTGCTTCAGACAAACATTTGGTCAGGGAATGTCCTATGGCACCTCCTCGGCGTTTGGGAAACGCCAGTTCCCGATTTTAAATGGAGCAGAGATACGGGAGAGAGATGTTTGCTCCGCATCATTTCCATCCTTGAACTCTCCTGGACAAAACAGACTGGTCGTTCTCCAGGCATTTCTTTCACCTTCGAAGAATAAGATCTGCCCCATTCTGGCCTTGGTTGACTGTGGAGCTATGGGAACCTTCATAGATCAGGAATGGGTTGTCAGTCATCAAATCCCATATGAGGCACAAAGCACCATGCAGCCTGTGGAAGCCATCGATGGAAGACCCCTCAATTCATGGCCCATGAGCCTACAGACCAAGGAAATCCAGCTCTCAATAAACCACCATCAAGAGCTAATCAGATTCAATATCATTAAGTCCGCCCACTACCCCATGGTATTGGGTATGCCCTGGTTACAAAAACACAATCCGTATATAAACTGGACAGCAGGATCATTATTCCCAGGCTCTGAGTTTTGTATGTCTCATTGTCTATCCCTGGAACTTCCTTTAACACCCCCTGAGGAACCACCTAAGGAGCAAGAAACCCCACTCATGGTTTCCAATATAATACAGGTCCCGGAGGCCTACCAAGGATTTGCCGATGTCTTTTCCACTGCCATAGTCCAGGCTTTACCTCCACACAGACCCGAAGACTGCGCGATTGAAACGGAACCCTCGGCAGTGATCCCTTTCGGTAGGATGTTTATCCTTTCCGAACCTGAGAAAAAGGCCCTCAAAGAATATCTGGATACAAACCTTGAAAATGGTACCAAAAGACCTTCAAAGTCACCAGAAGGTGCATCATTGTTCTTTGTTCCTAAGAAAGACACCCAGGAACTTAGACCTTGCCTCGATTATCGTGGCCTAAATCAATGCACTCTTAAGGACCGATACCCACTACCCTTGATATCGGATATCCTGGAGGCATTGAGGGGTGCAGTATTACTCACCAAATTGGATCTCAGGGGTGCCTACCGTTTGATTGGTATCCGGGAAGGAGACGAGTGGAAGACCGCCTTTAGAACACCGTTTGGCCACTACGAGTACCTGGTCATGCCCTTTGGACTAGCCAATGCCCCAGCAGTATTCCAAGGTTTTATGGATAGGGTGTTCTCTGATATGTTGTTTCTCTTCGTCATTGTCTATCTGGACGACATATTGATTTTTTCCAAGGACCCTCTGAAGCATGAAGGACATGTTAAAGCAGTTCTACAAAGACTTCGGGAACATCACCTCTTAGCCAAGCCTGAAAAATGTTTGGTTCACGTTACCTCTGTGCACTATCTGGGATTTATCCTTAGTCCAGAGGGGATTGGCATGGACCCTTCAAAAGTAAAGGCCATTCTCACCTGGCCTACTCCCACATCCGTGAAACAAATCCAATCCTTCCTAGGACTAGCCAATTTCTACCGAAAGTTCATAGCCACCTTTTCCGAGATTGTACAACCTATAGTGGCTCTGCTAAAGAAGGTTACCCCATTTGTCTGGTCAACATTACAAGAAACTGCATTCCAGCGTTTGAAGACCGAGTTCACACAAGCTCCTATTTTGGCTCAACCCGATACAAGTCGACCCTTTTTAGTGGAAACAGATGCCTCTAATTACGCTATAGGAGCAGTGTTGAAGCAGAAGATGAAGGACGATTTGGAACATCCCGTTGCTTATCTTTCAAGAACCTTAACTCCGAGTGAAACACACTACTCCGTCCTGGAAAAGGAACTCTTAGCCATTCGCCAAGCCTTCACTGAATGGCAGCACCTACTTCAGGGAGCCAGACATCCTGTCCAAGTCCGTACTGATCATCGAAACCTTCAGATTCTACAGTCACTGGAGTGCAGGAACAGTCGTCAGGCACGTTGGGCCTACATTTTGCCCAGTATCAGTTCCACATTACTCATGTCCCTGGATCACAGAACCTGATCGCTGACGCCTTGTCTCGCTGTCCTGACTACGTGACCACTGAACATAAGGCATTTCCTAAAATGTTTTCTCCCACGATCTTCGTAGCCCAAGCAGTTGATCTCCTGGAAGAAGTCCGATCGCAAACCCAATCCTTGGAAATATGGAAGGACATTTCAACAAGAAATCACTGGAAATTAAGAGCCAAGGAAGGCTACTTATTCAAGGACAATGCACTACTCATTCCTACATGGAAGTTACAGCAAAAAATAATAAACCTTTGTCATGACACACTCCATTTCGGGCACCAAGGTATCACCAACACCCTACGTCTTATACAGAGACAGTTCAGGTGGCCTAAAATGAAGTCTGACGTATAGCAATACATCCAGGCTTGTATAACCTGTGCCCAAAATAAACATGATAACAAAAGGCCGGCGAGTCTTCTTCTGCAGCCCACTCTACCCTCTAAACCATGGGAAATCATCGCTACAGACTTCATAGTGGAGTTACCACCTTCCCGAGGATATACTACCATCATGGTCACCATTTGTTTACCCATATGGCCCATTTTACGCCACTGATGAAACTACCCTCCTCTTCAGAGCTAGCTGGAATATTTCTGGAACACATATTCCGACTACATGGGCTTCCTTCCAAGATCATATCTGACCGGGGCCCACAATACATTTCACAATTCTGGAAACACCTCTGTCGGGTACTAGGAATCCAATGTGCCCTCTCTTCAGGATATCACCCCACAAACCAACGGAGCCACAGAACGTGCAAATCAGACCCTGGAACAATATCTTCCGCGGCTCCGCATGTCTCAATGCTATTGTAGAGTAGCCTCAGACGTGTGTTCGTAACTCGCGGTATTGTTTCCTTGTCCCAGTGCTATTACCCGCTCCTGACCCTTTCCCCCTTCCTGATTCCAAGCATTACTAGCTTTTCCCAGACTCCCAGATTCCTGGACTCCGCGCTCCCAGAACTAAACGCAACCTGGAACCAGACGAGACTTGAGCAGCGCTATTCAAGACTAGGAGCGTTCGCAAGAAGGCAGCGATCGAAGACACCAGCAAACACCGTAGCCAGGTGAGAAGGGGGAACTCCTTGACATGCGGAGCGGCAGCGGGCAGAAGAGGCACGGCTCACTATGGTCAGGGCAGAGAACTCCGTGCGCAGGGCGCTGAGGCGGGCTGAGTGCCTAGAGGAAATTCACAGGGAGTTGGAGGTGGACATGGCATTATCCCTGCAAGACCTCGGGGATCAGGCCCGCCTCCAGGACGTTGAACAGGAGTTTGATGATGCCCTGGCCCGGGAAATGAACAAGTGAGCCGGAGGACTTGCCCGCCGCGATTGTATATAGTTCATTAGTGTTAGGTTTCCTTTCTATTTTTCTTTCATTTGGGGCACCTGGACTATGCCCCACCTTTTTGTATATAGTTATTTGTTAGGTAGGGTATTTTGTAGGTTTCCTTTGGATGGTTGGGCTCATGGACCCTGGATTTTTACATTGGCCCTCATTACGACCCTTACCGACTCCGCCATGGCGGAATGGGGAATTACCGCCCCATTCCGAGGTTGGCGGGGCGGTAATTCCCCATGCCGCCATGGCCCTTCCCCATTCCCATTTTTGCCCCATAGGGCTCAATGGGAATGGGGAAGGCGCTAAGTACGGTGCCGCAAATTGCGGCACCATACTTAGCACCAAGGTCCCTTTGCGGGTTGGTTTTTAACGCCTGCAAAAAGCAGGCGTTAAATTCTCCAAACCGCGAAGGGACCTCGTAATCCGGCATTAAGGGTTTAATGGCGCCGCCACCTTTTACGGCGCCGTTAACCCTTAACGCCTGGGTTGTAATGAGGGCCATTGTATATATTTCTGGACTGCATTTGACTTCATTGATTTTTTTTTACCCATGGAGGAATGGTTTTCTTTTTTGTTTACCTCTGAATTTGGTTTGATGGATGAACGCTTTGGAGCCTTTTTCATTTGGATTTATTTTGAATCAGCATTCATATTTTTTCATTCATTTTGGACATGTAGCCTTTTGTTTATTATTTCTTTTATTGTGTGCTTTTCTTTCTTTCTTGCTTTTGTATTTAATACATTTTGGTTTCATACTTCATTTGTGTGGTATTCTCTCATTGGTTTCATGCATGTCATGATGTGGGTTTTCTCATTCACTTGCACCGATTGTGTGTGTGTGGCGGACATGTATTGATGTGCATACTTGTCATTTGGGATCTATTATGGCATGGGGATTTCAATGTGGGGTGGATGGAATACTTGGTTGGGTGTTTGTACTGGGGTGGCGTGGGGTGGGATTTGGGTGGCCATGAGGGCCATGAGTGTGGATCGTGATGACGTGTTGGGGGGGACATGAGTCGGGGCCTGCTGGCAGGTGCCCGACAATGGTGGGTGAGTGAGTGGGTGGGGGGACATGAGTCGGGGCCTGCTGGCAGGTGCCTGTCACTGCTGGGTGGGTGGGGGTGCAGGGGGACATGAGTCAGGGCCTGCTGGCAGGTGCCCTTCACTGCTGGGTGGGTGAGGGTGCAGGGGGACATGAGTCGGGGCCTGCTGGCAGGTGCCCATCAATGGTGGGTGGGTGAGTGGGTAGGGGGACATGAGTCGGGGCCTGCTGGAAAGTGCCCATCGCTGGGGGTGAGTGGGTGGGTGGGGGACATCAGTCGGGGCCTGCTGGCAGGTGCCCGTCACTGCTGGGTGGGTGGAGGTGCATGGGGACATGAGGCGGGGCATGCTGGCAGGTGCCCATCAATGGTGGGTGGGTGAGTGGGTGGGGGGGCATGAGTTGGGGCCTGCTGGCAGGTGCCCGTCACTGCTGGGTGGGTGGATGGGTGGGGGACATGAGTCTGGGCCTGCTGGCAAGTGCCCGTCAATGGTGGGTGGGGGGACATGAGTCAGGGCTCACAAGTGTGCTCACAAGTGCATGGTGCCATGTGGGCTGCCTGCAGGGCATGGTGAAGGTTGTAGGGTAGTCCCCTGTGGTGTGGGCTGCCTGCAGGGCATGGGGAGGGGGGAAACCGCAAACCCGGGAGGGCCCACGATGCGAAATAGCATGTGAAACTTCCTGCACACCCCCAAAATACACGTACCCCGCTCGCACAAGGCCTATCGCGTGTGAAACTTCCCGCATCCCCCCGAAATACACGTATCCCGCTCTCACAAGGCCTATTGCGTAGGAAACTTCCCGTGAACCCCGAAATACAAGTACCCCGCTCGCACAAGGCCTATCGCATGTGAAACTTCCCGCACACCCCCGAAATACACGTATCCCGCTTGCACAACGCCTATCACGTGTGAAACTTCCCCCGCACCCCTGAAATGCACATACCCCGCTCTCGCCTGCAGTATCGCATGTGAAACTTCCCGCGCACCCCCAAGATACACGTACCCCGCTCGCACAAGGCCTATTGCATGTGAAACTCCCCGCGTACCCGCCAAATACACATACCTTGCTCGCACAAGCCCTATCGCGTGTGAAACTTCCCGTGCACCCCCAAGATACATGTACCCCGCTCGCATGTGAAAATTCCCGCGCACCCCCGAAATACACGTACCCCACTCGCACAAGCCCTATCACGTGTGAAACTTCCCGCGCACCCCCGAAATACATGTACCCTGCTCGCAGAAGGCCTATCACGTGTGAAACTTCCTGCGCACCCCCGAAATACACGTACCCCGCTCGCACAAGCCCTATCGCGTGTGAAACTTCTGTGCACCCCGAAATACACGTAGCCTGCTCTCGACCAAGGCCTATCGCGTGTGAAACTCCCCACGCACCCCTGAAATACACGCAGGCACCCCATCCACCCTAGCCAGGCCCCACAGGCAGCCCACTCACCCTCCCCACGCCCCGCAGGCAGCCCATCCACCCTGGGCATGCCCCGCAGGCAGCCCACGCCGCATGGGGGTGCTTTTTCTATGCAATTTACCTGGCGTGAGCCGGGTACACGTATTCTGAGGGGTGCGCCAGTACATTTTCATGCTTTTGGGTGCCATGAGCGGGGTGCGCGTAGTATTTTCACGCGATTACAGTGTACCGGCCCTGTAAACTGGTGCAGGGTTAGCGCGGCTCTTTGCGCTGCATTGGGGATTTCAATGCTTTTTTCTTGTCCAAGGGGCGTACTTGGGGGCGTAACTGGAGATGCGGGATGCTCTCTGTGCCAGTGCTCAAAATGGCTTGGGAATTCCATGAATACGCGGTGCGCCAGAATGCTGTTTAGGCACACAGCTGGTGCACACTGGCGCACGCTCCCTCTCTGGGCTGCTCACGTGCGCTGCCTCTGCGCTGAAATCTATGAATTACCCCCTTAGTGTTCCTGTTGATTCAGCAAAGGGCCAAATGTACATGTGCTGGATTGTACTGCTTTAGTGAATGTATGACTGTGGACGGAACGTGCAATGAGGTCACTTCTCTGTTTCTAAGGGACAGTAGTGATTCTTTTATGGGTGTTGCCCAGGAGTCCTCTAGCAGCACTGTGTAGTGACCTGGTTTCCCTTTTGCCTTTGTAAGTATGTATCAAGTGTTGGCTGAGTGACATGGAATGCAGCCTGTGAGAATGTTGATGTATGGCTGTGAGTTCTGAGTGAGTCAGTTTGTTTGTTTGTTTGTTTGTTTATTACTTGTCTTGCGCACCAGACCTGTGGGTATTCGGGTGCATTGCAAAAGATCACTCACAGCTTAGTTACACATAAAAATGTACATTTACATAATGCAATTGATATACAAACAGGCAAATTATATACATACAGGATATATACATGTGATTTGGCATACGGGCTGAAATCAGACACATAGGATCATAGGAGCGTCAAGGTTCACAGGTAATAGTTAGTGACGAGTTGGCAGCAGTCGGTAGTAGTGGGCTAGTCTAGAAATAGGGGGACAGCCTAGAGGTCAGCACCTATGCGCCACAGTATAAGGCTTTTACAAAATATATGGTACGAGTGCTCAACTCTTAGTGGGGAGGGTAGCGAGTTGCATAGTTGGGCTGTCTTGACCTGGAAACTTCTACCTCCAACTCTCGCCAGCTTAAATCTTGGGATCAGCAGACAGTTTGTGTGAGAAAGTTTGGTTATTCTTGTAGCGGGTTTCATGATAATTCTGTCTGAGAGGTAACGTGGTGCCGTATTGTTCATGCAATTATGTGTAAGATAGACAACTTTTAGTTTGATTTTATCATGAGTGGACAGCCAGTTGTCTCTTCTCGTCGCAGAAATGTGTCCTCTTCTAGCAGTGCCAAGAGCTGCTCTAAGAGCATTATTTTGTAGGAATTTAATTTTCTTGATGATTTGTTTATTAGCTCCTCTGTACAAAGCGTTACAGTAGTCGAGCTTAGATAAAATAAGTGCTCTGGCAAGGCTGATGCAACTAGTGTTTGGGAGGAAGGCCTTACCAGCTCTAATCAATTTACAAGTATATGCTGTGGCCGAGGCCATGGCGTTGACCTGTTTGTTGAATGAAAGAGTCGAGTTCAGGAAAAACCCCAAGGTTTTTACCTCCTTAGCGACAGTGATGATATTGTGGTCTATGTTAAAGGCTGAGTATTTGGGACTCCATTTTTTGAAGGAGTAGAGTGTGCCGAGAATGATGAGCTCAGTCTTATCATCATTCAAGCATAGTCCATGAGTGGCCATCCATGCCTGAATGAAGAGATAGACCCTGTTCACCAAGGCCAAATCCTTATCGTAATCACCCGTAAGAGGTAGGAGGATCTGGGTATCATCTGCATCGTTGGTGTAGGTGATACCCAGATGATCCAGATCATCGAAAAGTGGCTTGGGAAGATGTTGTATAGGGTAGGTGAGACACAAGATCCCTGGGGCACTCTGTACATGATAGGTATGGGGTCAGCTGCAGCCATAGGTGAGAAGACTCTCATAGTCCGATTGCTTAGAAAGGATTGTATCCACGCTATGGCTTCTGTGGAGAAGTATGCGGCTGAGTCCAAATGGCTGCATAGTACATGGTGATCAACCAAGTCGAAAGCAGCCGATATGTCCAGGAGGATGAGAAGGGCTGATTCCCCTTTTTCTCGAAGTACATCGATCTGGGCCTTCAGGTCTATTAAGGCTGTTTCGGTCCCATGCTGCGGCCGGAAACCTGATTCCCTTACTCCTCGTAGAGAGTTGGAGTCCAAGTATTTTTGAATTTGCATATAGGCCATTTTGTCTAAGATTTTCAGGAGAAAAGGCACCGTAGTGATTGGTCGGTAGTTAGTGGGAATCAAAGGGTCTAGGGTCTGTTGTTTCAATAATGGGAGCACCCATGATTCCTTGAGGTTAGATGGGATAGTATTGGACGCAAATGATGTGTTGATGAGTTTTGTAATAAAGGGGGCTAGGTCTCTAGCCGCATCCTTTATAAGTTGAGCGGGACATTGGTCACCCTGACAATTCAAAGGTTTGAGTGATAGTAAGTATAGTCTTTTCAGTTTCAATTATGGAGACTCTGGAGAATTTAAAGCGGGAAGGTAAGGTTGTGTTATTAGATGGATTTAAGTCAGGATGTGTTTTGGTGGGCATATTGCTAATTAATGAAGCTTTTTTCTTAGCAATTTTTAGTTGTAGAATTGAAACTTTGTTAGCTAGAGCTTGCTGAATGTTCAAGCACCAAAGTTGATCTTTTACGCAGTTTTCTGGCACTGGGATGGGAGCTTCTAACTCTTTAAGGATGAGAAAGAGTTCCTTCATGCTTGGGAAATTCTAGCATTATAAGTTTCACGCTTAGCTAGGAGTATTTCCTTTTTGTATAGGACTGCGATGGTGCTAAGTTTAGTTTTGTTTTCTTCGGACGGAAGTGCTTTCCAAGATATTTCGCATTGCCTTTTTTAGTGCGTAGTGTTTTTAGGTATGGTGTGTACCATGAATTGAGATGGGCCTTGGGCTTACTTTGTCTTAATTTGAGTGGCGCAATTGTGTCTAGGGAAGTGGTCATGTTATGATTATATTCATTGACCAAAGCGTCCTGTCCCAGGTTTTCCAGAATTGCATTGAGTGTAGGGAGGATAAGTGGGAGTAAGTTGTCGCAGGTAATATTCTTTTTATTCTGAGTGGGATAGGTAGGGCTAGCGATACAGGCATGGTAACAGGTTTTTCAGTGTCTAGAGTGAAGGTTATGAGATGGTGGTCAGACCATATCTGAGGTGCTATGGCAGAGATACTGGCATTGCAATGATGGTCTGCTACCCAGTCCAGTGTTCTTCCTTTAGCATGTGTGGGGTAGAGTACTTTTTGGGTGAAGCTTTGTTCCATTAGAATATTAGCCACACTTGATGCATGTGCATCTTTTGGGTCATTGTATCCTATGTTGAGGTCCCCTAATAGTAGAATCTGAGAAGAGTTTTTTAGGTTATTGGATACAATATTAGATATGTCATCCTCAAACGTACTGCTAAGGTCTGGAGGTCTATATATCAAATGGATCGTCAGGGTCTGGGAGCTGTTTATGTTGAGCTTGGCTGTCAAGTTCTCACATGTTTTGATAACAGGGGCTGGCACTAGTCTGATCGGTACATTAGCTCTAGCTATGAGTGCAATGCCATCTCTGCGGGTATCAACTCTGTCAGATCTTAAGATAGTATATCCATTGGGTATAGCTAATTAGAGAGCTGGTCCTGCAGCGGCATGAAGCCAGGATTCAGTGATCGCTAAGATGTCGAGGTGTTCTGAATGGATGATATCTGCTATCTCTGATGCATGAGCGACCATGGATCTCGAATTTATTAGGGCACCCTTAAGACTATTGTTGGCTGGATCTGGTAGTGGTGAGCCTGCTATATTTTTAGTCTGAGGGGTGGAAAGGTTAGGGGCAGTAAGTATAGGACATCTTTTTTATTTTGGTCATGGGAGAAACGGGAGTGTGGTTAGATCTTTTATTTTTTATCTTTCATACAGTTGGAGAGATGTAGCTTACCTGAGTGGATTCCGGTGCATGTTGCCTTAAGATCAGATATACCTGATATAATAAACTTAATATGATGCACTGGAACTTTAATAAAGAAGCTACTGGAACAACAGAAGATGTCAGAATCATCCGTGGAGAATCTGAGCTTTACACACTGCTGTGGCTGCAGTGCATTAAATAACGACAATGCACTATTTTCTGCCTCACAGATGTCTGTGTTTCCCGTTTGTTTTATCCTCTCAACAGATGATACCTTTGTGTGGCTTACCATGCATATACTTTGTGGATTCATGATAGACCTGGAACGAAAGTACGCTGAGTGATCCCTACGTGCCTCGTACTATCCATCCTCAAAGAGTTCCTAGTCACTTCTGAACTTCATGTCAGTTTTAGGAGTGTAGAAGACATTGAAAGAGTGTGGGTCATATAACAATACTTTATGAAGGGGGCGTGGCTACGAGGGCCATGTAGGAGGACGTGATCTGGAGTAGCTCCCGAGATCCTGAAATGATCCGGGCGTAAAAGTGCACAACGATGGGCCGACGACTGCTGAAAATACACATGTCGGTGTGTGAATGATTGGGCCACGCTTAGTGAACTTTTGGAAGGTGTCGGAAGAACGGCGGCACAGATCTGTGTGGAAAGGATAAGGAACGCCGGAGACAAAAGACGACACAAAATGGCCGACCAATGTCCGGAACAAAGGAAGGAGCAGGCCGCACGGTGATCGAGCGAAAGAGGCCTACTGGGTGCGCTGTTGTCATTTGTGCAGAACACAGGTCCTCTGGGTCATGTCTAATAGAACGGTGAGGCCGAAGCCGAAACAGCCCACCCTGGACGACTTTGCTAAGACGTCCCCTAGTCAAGACAATACCAAGAGCAAGGATAAGCCGCCTGCAGGCCGCATGACGACAACGGGCGCTAACTAAGAAGTCCTAGCAGCGATTGCAGACCTAAAGGTGGCCTGGGAATCTAAACTCGAATTAGCCGTCACTGAACTGAAAACGGCACTGGACCTTAAGGTCGGAGAGGTGCAGGAGGATGTTAATCTACTCCGACAGGACGTCAGGGCCTTGGCGGAGCGCACGGAGTCCCTTGAGAAGAAAGTTAGCCCGAATACCGCGGATTGTGCCTTCCATAAGGCCGAATTGCATGCCCTGATACAGAGAGTGGGCAACTTGGAGAGCAGAGCGGAGGAGGCGGAAGGACGCGCCCGATGAAACAACATCCGCATTGTGGGCCTGCCGGAGGGATTGGAGGGCCACGATCCCACAGAGTTTATTGAGTCCATGCTACTGCAAGAGATACCCGGAGGAGCCCTATCTCAAGGATTTGCGGTGGAAAGGGCACATAGAGCTCTAACAAGGAGGCCGCCGCCAGGAAACCCGCCTAGGCCGATGATAGCCAAAATTCTTAATTACCGGGACCGGGAGAGGATATTGGAACACTTCCACAAGGGAGGAACGATTATACGAGGAGCGGCAAACATCACTGCCTACCCGGACTATACCCTGTCTGTGCAGCGTAGCCGCATGAACTTTGGGACGGTAAAGAGGAGACTGAGAGAGGCGGGCCACAAATACATGTTACTGTATCCGGCAAAATTGAAAGTTATACAAAACTTTGTTTTTTGAGACCCCGGAGGATGCCATGGGATGGCTTGATGCGCAGGGATGTCCCCAGGAGTCAGAAGTTCGGACGGAGAGAGAGCACGGGGGAGATAAGTAATGCACAAGGAAGGTGCCACAAGATGGCGTGGCACGGACCCGTGGTGCACAGCCTTCAGTAGAGAAGGTCAGACTATTGCACTAGATGTTATGAGCAGTGTAATTATTATTGAAGTAATGGGAGCCTTACAGAGTGGATCTCTTTACCCCACAATAATCTTAGTTAAGTGGCCATTAGGGCGACTTCACCCTACTGAGCTCTGTGCATTGTTTGGTGCTTGCAGGGTTAGATGTGGGGGTGCCTGAGTTCCAAGTACGGAGCTGGGCAGCAGTTGGGGTGTGTGGTGTTGGGGAAGGGACGGGTGGAGGGAGGGGAGGGAAGTTTGGAATTTGTTGTGTACATAGTTATGGATAGTTTGAGCTGGTACAAGAAGCTACAAGTAAAGATGGAGAGCTGTATCTGTATCACGTGGGCAAGGGGGATTCGCTACACGGAAGGCAAGAAGACACTCAGGAGCCATGGGGGACCTTAAGATCGTAACATGGAATGTCAGGGGACTCAACAGTTACTTAAAGAGAAACAAAGTCATGATGTACTTGAAAAGACAGAAGATTGATATTGCGTTGTTGCAGGAAACACATTTGACCCGGCAAAAACTGGAACTGGTGGGGAAGAAGTGGAGAGGTACTGTAGTAGGCTCTCCGTATTCTGCCTACGCTAGGGGAGTGCTGGTCTGGGTGGCACCGCACGTTCCGCTCCAACTTACACAAGAAGTGGTGGACACGGAGGGGAGGTTGGTCATATTAAAAGCTTTGGTGGAGAATAGAGAGGTGTGCATTATAAATACGTATGTCCCCAACCAAAATACTGTGGCATATTTTAGAACCCTGTGTACTCATCTGGGCACGTTTATGGGAGGAGCGGTTATCTGGGGAGGGGATTTCAACTGCGTGCTCAACCCAAAGGCAGACAGATCTGATGATAAGATTGGTAGGCCCACCCCAGCAGCCAGGGTATTGCAGACATTACTAGACGACTTCGGGTTGGCAGATGTTTGGAGGCTGAAAGATCCTAATGAAACACAGTACTCGCATTACTCAGCTCCGCAGCAACTGCACACAAGACTTGATTACTTTTTTGCCACGCCAGATGTGGTGATAGAGACCACCCAAATAGACTATAGAGTGAGGGTCCTGTCGGACCACTCGCCTCTGGTTCTGAGTTGGCAGTGCTGCCGCCCCAGGGCACGGATACCGACATGGCGCCTCCGGGCGGAGGCGCTCCGGGACCCGGTCTTCAGGGAAGATATCAGGGATGTGATCACACAGTACTTTGAGGTAAACACAGGCAGCGTGGACTCAGCGTGCACGCTCTGGGAAGCCTTTAAGGTGGTATTGCGGGGTGCTGCTATTGCTAAATCAAAAGGCCTACAGGTTGGGGTCCTAACGGAGCTAGAGGAAGCAGAAGAGAAACTGGAACGGGAAAGCAACAGGGCGGGAGGGGATGCGGAACTTGTACTCGAACTACAGCAGAGGTGTGCAGAGCTTTGGGAAAGGCTCTGCAACCTTAACTATAAGAAGTATGTTGAGAGGCAACATGCAGGTGGGGATAAAACTGGCCGCTTGTTGGTGTGGTTATATAAGAGCGAAACCCCCAGGCCCCCGATTAGGACAATAACTAGAGAAGACGGGGAGGTGGTTGACACCCAAGAGGGAGTCAACGAGGCATTCTTAGACTATTATAGGACATTATATGAGGTCAGAAGAGGGGACAATCGAGAGGAGATTAGAGAAACTTTAAAAGACATGGAATTACCTAAGATTAGTGCTGAAGAAAGGGAGGAGCTGGACGCACCGATTACCTTAGAGGAATTGGAGGAGGTGGTGAAGCAGCTACCCACCTGTAAGACCCCGGGCGCGGACGGATTCCCTGGCGAGTTTTATAACTCACATAGAGAGGAAGTACTCCCCCCTATGCTAGAGATGCTCAATGAGTCTTTTGAGATGGGACGGCTGCCAGAATCGCTTAGAGAAGCGTTAATTGTGCCGCTTCCTAAGCCCAACAAGCCAGGGCATAGCTGCGGCTCCTATAGGCCTTTGTCAATGTTGAACCAGGATAGCAAGATATTGACGGCGGTCCTGGCCAATAGGCTGCGTAGAGTTATTAGCAAACTGATACACCCGGACCAGACAGGTTATGTCCCCAGCAGAAATATAACCCACAACCATAGGCGACTCCACCGGGTGATTGAAGAGGGAAACAGGAGCGAGGGGGAAATGGCGGTGGTGTCCCTAGATGCAGTCAAAGCTTTTGACTCAGTAAGGTGGCCATGGTTGCTGGAGGCCCTGAAAGAATACGGGATGGGGCCGGGCTATGTTAGGTGGGCAAAATTACTATACAGTGAACCACTGGCCAGGGTGCGCACAGGATCGGTGATATCTGAGAGATGGCAACTCAGTAGGGGCACCAGACAAGGGTGCCCCTGGTCCCCGATGTTATACATTCTAGCCCTGGAGCCCCTGACAGTGTACCTCAGACAACAATATGACATGGTTGGTATTGAGGTAGGGGGAGAGAAACATCTAATATCCTTGTATGCTGACGATTTACTACTATACTTGAAATATCCAGAGGAAAATCTTCAATATATTCTAGAGGTTATGGAAAGGTATGCAGAACTGTCCGGCATAGCGGTGAACCCCCCAAAATCGAGCATGTTCCCATTGGGAAGCTACAGAGGAGCCCCTCTGGAGTGGTTGCCGGTGTTGTCCGTACCATGGGCGGTTGATTCCTTCCGCTACCTTGGAATAGATGTGTACCATACGGTGGAGGAGGAGCACTTGCATAATACCGGGGTGGCTGTGGCAAAAATCCGAACAAGTATGAAGTTTTGGGAGAAGTTGCCGCTGGCGATGATGGGACGGGGGGCGATGCTCAAAATGGTGGTCCTGCCCAGGCTGTTACATTTCTTCAGTAATATACCATACTTGATACCCAAAAAGTTTTTTGTCAAACTGGATAGCATGTGCAGAGACTTCCTATGGCATGGCAAATAGAGTGGCGCTATGGAAGCTGCAGAACTTCCATGATAGAGGGGGCATTAAGCTGCCAAATTTTGAGGCCTATTATGTAGCTGGTCAGTTGCAATATGTAACCAAATGGCTTTCTGATGAGGTAACTCCTGAATTTAGGCTGTTTGGACAGGACTGCACTCCGTTTTACTTAAAGGAGATTATCTGGGTGCCTAGACTTGAAATGAAAGAACGCCCGGGTATGAAGTTGCTTGGGTGGAAGATGTGGCGCAGAGTATGCCGAATGATGGAGAACCCGTACCCGTGTTCCCCACAGGTGCCGCTAGTCACCTTGGCTGGGGGAGACAGCCAACTCAGAATGATAATCAGGACCTATTGGGAATCGGTCGGGCTGGTCACATTGGGAGATGTATGGCAAGAGGGGATCTTTAAGGATTTCGAAGAACTAGGAGAAGAGGCAGGCTTGCACAGAGGCCAATATGTCATGTATCTTAGGCTAGTGCAGATTATTCGTAAAACCTGGCCAGAGACTGTACTGGCGGAGGAGCCAGACGTCATAATGGGAACAATATATGACATATCAGAAGGAGGGCATGAGATCTCTAGATTGTATGAGATGGTGATGACCCGGGTGGGGAAGGATTTGACTCATTTGAGGCTGGACTGGGAAGCGGAGGTGGGGGCACAGATGACCCATGGGATGTGGGAGCGTGCTATGGGATACCACAAGAAGGTGTCCAGAAACGCCAGATTGCAGCAGATACAGTTATACATAACGCATAGAGCCTATATGACCCCGAAGAGAATATCTAAGTTTGTAAACGCAGGAAGATAAGCATGCCCAAAATGCGATGAAGAAGATGCTGATATGACACACATGTTCTGGTCTTGCCCAGTGATTGAAGGTTTTTGGGGGGAAATGGCACAAAAACTACCAGATAAAGGGGTCACGCTCAACATAGATACGGCCTGGGCCTGCCTGTTGGGAGGGTTTCCCAGACCACAGAATACTAAACATGTTGGGAAATTGAGGGACCTGGCATTTGTGCTTGCAAAAAGAAGGATTGCCATGGGCTGGAAGCAGTGCCACAGGCCACGGGTTGAGGTATGGTGGCGGGATTTGCAAAAATGGGCGGAGGCTGGAACGGTAGTATGGCAGGAGGCATGTAGCAAGTGCGGGGAAGAAGAAGTGGGTAACCTGATGGCATGGAGAGTGTTAATAACAGGACTGTTTGGCACAATAATGGATTCTGCAGCTTCGGAAGGAAGCGATACCCGGCCACACGCAGCAGATACAGAACGAGAAACGCAAACAAGCTCTTGAGGGGGAGGGATTTGGGGAGCAGTAATGTGCATTAATTGATGTTCACGAGTCTGTTGTAAATAATGCTGCAAGTTTGGTTTGTATTGTTTATTTGTTTTCAAAATAATAAAAACTTTAAAAAAAAACAATACTTTATGAAAAGATCTAAATTATCTACTGCTTTACATTTTAATAAGTGAAGCTTAATGTGACACTTCTCATCATTTGATATCTTGCTATTAAAAATTAGACAAGTA
Organism: Ambystoma mexicanum; assembly: GCF_040938575.1. NCBI lineage: Eukaryota > Metazoa > Chordata > Amphibia > Caudata > Ambystomatidae > Ambystoma > Ambystoma mexicanum. The sequence continues at coordinate 676,109,647 of NC_090932.1, read as the reverse complement.
TGATCATAGTGTCTTTTTATTCCTAAACCTTTCTCTTCTGTACATGTAGAGTATGTAGTTGGAAATTCCGGATGTATTCTGGTGGCATATGCATGCATTTGATCTCCGATGATGGATAACGTCTAATAGCACTGCAATGAGACACAAACAGGGCAATTAAACAACAACAATACAGGTTCAGCCCTTGCACCAAAGTGGGAGATCTTGGAGACATGCAGATTTTGCACTGATGGGCAATTTTTTATGACTTCCACTGACACCAAAAACGTCTTTGATTACAGATTTCTATTTCTATCTCAAACACTTAAATGCTGTGCATGTGCTATGAAACATGGTGGCAGAATGCCATTCCAAGTGCAAGGGTAAGAAGCAAGTCCCTCAATGTTGTGCTCTTCAAATTCATATCTGTCTTCAACGCACCTAAACACTTCATATCAAAAATAAAAAATGAGAGACGGTTTAATACAATGTTACAAGCAAATGGCATGCTAAGCAAATCATTTTAATATGTCAACTTCTTTTGAATGGTGCATATAATGCTGTGTGGTATGAGTAATTTGTGTGGGTTGTGAAGTCGCAGTGCAGATTACCCTTATGCTCCTGCCCAAAGTTTGCATCTATGAAAACGACGAGTAGCTGATTTACAAAAACAAGGCCCTTGATCACTTGAAAAAAGGTGTAAAACAATACATGTGCTAACTTTAACATTGCCTGTTCTCTCCCCTGATGAAAATGACTATTAAGGAGATTGGAAATTTTTCATTAATCAAACAGCTGATGCTGTAGTGAGTTCTCCAATGCACACTGTGATGTATTTGCGCCCCAATATGTCTGCTGCCAGTTAGCTAGACAGATGCTACAGGAAGCTTGATCGCTACAAGTGGTTGGGCCAATTATGTAAACATCTTTTCACATGTTAATTCCAATGAACTACACGGACTAATTTCCCGGTGGGACTGGCTTTATTGCTCACGCAATGCAACAACAAAAACCACTGTTTGCCTTTCATGTTCATCCAATGTTGACACAGTGATGTATGTTTGTCTTCTGTTTTATGTGACTCGAAGAAGTGGATTTGCAAATGAGAATTGAACACCGGGGTGTGGAACAAGTCTTTCAAGATGGCAGAGCACTCCTCATGGCACCATCTTATCTTGAGAATGTCATGTGTTTTTACTGCCCTTAAGCACTATGGCCAATGTTCTTATCAAAGGTATAAGACATTCAAAGGCATTCCACAATCCACCTACTCACACTGGCAGACATCTATACACACTGTGTGTCTATCCGGTCAAAGGCAGAATAACATAGACACGAATTGCCCATCCAAGGCCCACATACATGTTATATAAGAATGTCACGAACACGATGTATAAACTAGCACTTCCAAAAGAGAATACACCAGGATGTTCCACCAGGGTCTGGAAAAAATCTTTAAAGTTGGCACAGTACTTCTCCTGGTACCATATTATCTTGATGCTATGAGGAAACATGTTCATGCTATTGAGCAGTTGGGTCAAGTTGCATATCAGAGGTATGAATCTATCTACATTGTGTATCTAGCAGGGCAAAGACAGATGAGTAAAATACACACAAATTAAAGTACTGTTCATCCAGTGTCCTCCTACATTTTGCATATTCACAACAAGAACCCAGAGTAAAAATCAAACTTTCTACCAAAGTTCCATTATTACTGCAGATTCAATTGGCTAGACATTAGTACCAAAGCCTGCATGTTTTTTCGACATCAAGCTCGAAAGGTAAGGATGTTTTTGTCTTGTTTATTTGAAAGCTAAAATTGTGTCCATGTACTAACAGTCCTCTTTATCCAGCCATGTAAATTGAAATATTTACCAAAAGAATAATTGAAGTATGGAGTACATTGCATATGCAGTTAGAATTATGATATAGATCATTTGGACTGTCGAACTATGCTTCAATACTAGTACAATTTCTATAACTCAATGGTTTATTTTGTCAATCAATGCACTAGGTACTGTATAATATGTGTTTTCTTTTTCGATTGCAGATTTTGCTTTTGATCATAAAATGCTATACATACTAAGATGGAATTGACCTTATCCTTTTGACAATTTCAAATAATACCCTCTCTTCATATGGATAACCCTGTTATCCAGCAAAGCAAAGAATAACAAATACGGACAACTGTTAGAAGGATCGTTCTAACAACACAACACCATTTTATTTTCATGTGATACACATAAATATACCAACATCCATGCCTTAATGAAGATGTGGAGAAGTGTGCCCCCAGTGTAACCAACGTGACAAGACATAGCAGAACAATTGTATTATATTGTGTCATAGTGCGTCCATTTACTCCTTATATGTCGAAACACGTGAAGGCAATATATGTAAAGTTCTTGGAAAACTCAAAACAAATGTTGTATGTGCCAATAACATCGATTGTTAAATATAGGTGTCAAATAACAGCAGTAACACTCTCTCCAGGGTATTGCTGTGGTAGTTATTCAGGGTACAATTGGACTGTATAAATACTTGCCATACCAATTACAGAAGGTGACAAATGCCAATGTTAGGCATTTAGTGTCTGATTAATGTCAGCCTCCTTTCCATGTTTTGTTGAATCACAGTAATTTGCATTGGGCCTCATTACAAGTTTGGCGGTAGCCTTGCCGGTAAAACCAGAAGGCTGCCATCAAACTTGCAAATTTTTCCGGCACCCGCAAATGCGCAATTACTGGGTCATTACGGCCCTGCCAGACCTGGTAATTGCCCATTTGCGGGTACCGGAATGAAATGCTCCCCATTCCCATTGAGCCCCATATGGAATGGGGAGGTCGGATGAACCGGCACCATTCAGAATGGTGCCGGTGCATCCGACATGCTTTGCTCACGGGTGCCGGTACGCCCGCCTGGTCAGACCTGGCAGGCAGGATATCAAGACTGGCGCTATGGGCTACGGGACTTGCTAGGTGATCAGCTATGTCTTCATCTTCACTCGATTGATAACACTCCGCAATCACTTCCTCCTCACCTGAATAGTCCAGTTTCTTCCGGCGGGTAAGTCCTATGTAAGGCTTCTTCTTTTTTTGAAGATATGGTCTACCTCGGAAGGAAGCCACCGTGACTCCCAGACAGAGAAAACCCATGGTGACTCCCCTCCGCGACAGCCAGAGGGGAAAAAGCCACTGGAAAGGCAAAAAACCCCTGGATCCAAGGTAGTCGTGAAGGCTGTGGAAGTCGTCTGCACTGTAGTAGGTTGAATAGGTCCTCCGCCGAAAACCCAGGAATGGTAAGGTCGGCGTGTCTCTGTAGATCGAGTGAATGGATTGGGCGGGTTACAGGTAGGTACCCCTCGGGGAGGAGGACAAGTGAGAACGGGAGAATACGGGAGTCTGAGAATCCTAGAGCGAAGAATTGCAGCAGAGAATCAGCACAGGAACAAAACACAGGAGAAGGCAAGCGGGAACAAGAGAACGGGGGGAGAGCCCAAACGGAAACGGGAGGAGGTGAAACCAGGAAGTGTAAGAGAGGCGTAATAGCAAGGCAGAACTGTCAGAAGGAAAAACTAGCGCAAGCAACAGTAGTAGGAAAGAACACAGTTGCAACGCGCCGAGCCGCCGGCAGCCGAGTGAGATATACAAACGGCGGCGGCCATCTTGGAAACAACTAGACCGTGTCTGATAGACGGAGAAGGAACGTAACGGAACACTTCAATGGCGTCCTTTTTTCCACCTTCGCCACAAACGCCAGTCGCCGGCGGCAGTGACAGTATGCCCCCTCCGAAGGCTTCTCCCTCCCGGCCTTTCTGGATGTAGTCGGTGGAACTTGTGTAACAGTTGAGGAGAGTGAATGTGGAAATGGGGTTCCCAAGTGTCTTCTGAGGAGGGATACCCTTTCCAATGTACGAGATACTCAAGACGTCCCCGATGATAACGGGAGTCTCGTATCTGAGAAACTTCATATTCCTCAAAGGCTGGAACCGGCAAAGTCCATAGCTTGGGGGATGCTTGTTTCCGGGTATCTGGCACAAAGGGACGTAAGAGAGATGAGTGAAACACGGGGTGAATCCGCCTGAGTCCCTTTGGCAACTTGAGGCGGAAAGCCACAGGATTTATCTTTGAAGTTATCTCGAAGGGTCGAATGTAGCGGGGTGACAGCTTAGAAGGCCGAACCCATCGAGGAAGGAACTTGGTGGACAGCATGACCTTGGAGCCCTTGTCCCAGGCAGGAAGTTGACTCCGGTGTTTGTCGGTTTGCTCCTTATAATGTCTGCTAGCCTTAGAGAGGCTCTGACGGGCCGTGTTGTGGGCCTCCTTGATCTGCACAAGGGTGTTCTCCAAAGAAGGAATGTTAGTTTCCTCCCAGAAACTCGGAACTATGGACTGCGGGTTGTATCCGTAGGTACAAAAGAATGGGCTAATTCCTGTAGCCGTGTGGACAGGGTTATTGTATGCAAATTCTGCTGTGGGAAGCAGGTCCACCCAATTGTCTTGCTGTTTATTGATGAAACACCTTAAGTATTGCTCTAAGGTACCATTTAACCTCTCGGTTTGTCCATTTGTCTGGGGGTGAAACCCCGACGAAAGAGCTCTCTCAACGCCCAATGAATTGCACAATGCTGACCAGAATCTGGAGGTATACTGGCTGCCCCTGTCTGAAATTATCTTTTGAGGAAGCCCATGTAGCCTGAAAATGTCTTTGAGGAATATATCAGCCATGACCGAGGCGGACGGGATCTTTGTCAAAGGAGAAAAATGTGCAAGTTTCGAGAAGGCGTCTACGGTTACCATTATGCAGGTACAGCCTCGGGAAACCGGTAACTCCACAATAAAATCCGTAGAAATGCATTTCCAGGGACCATGTGGAACTGGTTCCTGTTGTAACAGCCCCATAGGTTTCGAGGTGGTATATTTGCTTTGTAAGCACACCATACAGGATTGAACATAGGCTTGAGTGTCGGCCTTCATGTTGGGCCAGATGAAAGCTCTTTGGAGAAGTTCCAGAGTGCCTCGTACTCCTCGATGACCTGCTGTCTTGGAATCGTGGCACCACTGAGTGACTCGTCTTCTGAGATTACTGGAAGGAATAAACAGTCTTCCGTGGATAAAGTGCAACCCGTCCTTAGTGGTGACTGGTTGATTTCCCATATTGAGAGTAGGTTCTTGGAGGTAGGCTCCTCGTACTTCTTCCAAGAAGTTAGACACTGTAGATATGATCCGGGTACGAGGAAACATAAGCTCCTTGCTGTAAGGGAAAATAACATCGTCTCTGCGGGAGAGAGCATCGGCAACAAGATTTTGAGAGCCAGGGATGAATGTGATGACAAAATCAAACTGGGCGAAAAAATGAGCCCATCTGGCCTGACGGGTGTTATAACACTCTTGCTGCTTGAGTATTTGCAGATTTTTATGGTCTGTTCGTATCTGGAACGGGTGTAGGCTCCCTTGGAGCAAATGCCTCCACTCCACACAAGCCAACTTCATAGCAAGTAGTTCCTTTTCTATGACAGAGTAGTTGCATTGGCTAGGATTCAAAGTCTTGGAGAAGGATGCCACCGGATGCTCGAGGTCCTTGACTCTCTGAAGAAGAACAGCACCTACGGCTGCTGCAGAAGCGTCAGTCTCCAGAATAAAGGGTAGTAGCTGATCTGGTTGTTTCAAGATAGGAGCTGAACAGAACTTGTGTTTTAAGCTGAGGAAGCTTTCTTCAGCCTCATTAGACCAGAGGAAAGGACCTGTGGATTTCTTGAGAATGGATGTAATGGGAAGAGTGAGTAAGGAAAACATCGGAATGAACTTCCGATAGAAATTTGCCAGCCCCAAAAAACGTTGAATATCCTTAACAGAAGAAGGCGACGGCCATGACAAGATGGCATCCACCTTCCTTGGGTCCATAGTAACCCCTTTGTCGGATAGGATGAATCCCAAGTATGACAATGAGGATTGAGCAAATGCACATTTCTCAGGTTTTACCAGAAGACTGTGATGTTGTAGTCTACGCAGAACCTCCTTGACATGTAGGGTATGTTCCTCCTGGCTCCGTGAGAAGACTAAAATGTCATCCAGGTAAACCACTGTGTTAAGGTTCAGAAGGTCGGAAAACAATCGGTCCATGAATCTTTGGAAAATGGAAGGTGCATTGACTAGGCCAAACGGCATGACTTGATATTCAAACAACCCATAGGGAGTGCGAAACGCCGTCTTCCACTCATCTCCTGTTCTTATGCGGAGTAGATGATACGCATTCCGTAGATCAAGTTTAGTAAACACAACAGAGCCTTGGACAGCCTCTAGAATCTCTGATATAATGGGCATAGGGTACCGATCCTTTATGGTCACTCTGTTTAACCCCCGATAGTCGATACAGGGCTGCAACTCCTTTGCATCCCGTTTGGGTATGAAAAACAGAGAGGCCCCAGCGGGGGATTTGGAAGGTCTTATGAGTCCATTTGCTAAATTATCATCAAGGTAACTTCGGAGCACAGCCTTTTCCGATACCGAGAGGGGATACATCCTCCCAAAGGGGACCAATGCCTGCGGTACTAGGTCGATACCACAATCCTCTGGGCGATGTGGAGGAAGTTTGATGGGGGTCTGCTCCTGAAAGACTTCTGTGTATTCGGAAAGACGTTCAGGTATGCAATGGATGGAACTGCTTTCGACAGCAGACATGGTCTTTACAGTTGCGAATGTTGGTTCCGGAAGGCATTCTCGTAGGCAGAAAGCGGAATGAAAACTTAGTAGATTCTTAGACCAATCCACCGTTGGGTTGTGTTTCCTGAGCCAGCCTATTCCTAAGATGACCGGGAAGTGGGCCGCCCGTATAATGTCAAACTTTATGATTTCAGAATGCTGGTGAATGGATACCTGAATCTCCTCGGTGGTGTGAGTAATGAGTCCCGAACATAGGGGTGTACCATCCACTCCTTCAACCTTTTGGTCCTCTTTTTTCTCAATCCTTAGTAGACCCACCTTATCAGCCCAAAAGGTGTCAAGGAAGTTTCCAGCTGCCCCACAATCCAGTAGAGCCTGCGTCTCTACTTCTCTCTTCCGGAAGCGGAGTTTGATGGCGATCACCATGAGACGCAAATCTTCGCTCATCTGAGATGAGGCCACAGAAAGTGTAGTGTAGGAACAAGGTGTAGCCCCTCGATAGTCTGTTCCACTGACTATCGAGGGCGGTCGTTTCCCGATCTCCTTGGGGGCACATCAGGACAGTCTCTCAGCAGATGGTTGGCAGCTCCACAATATAAACAAAGGTTCCCTTCACGTCTCCTCTTCTTTTCTTCGGCAGTCAACGGAGATCTGGTGGTTCCGACCTGCATGGGTTCATCTCTGGCGGAACGCGATGCAGGTGAGGAGGCTGACGGGGGTGTATCCAAGAAAGGATGTGGACCTAGAGCCTTCTTACTTTCGTTTCTTCGTTCTGTCAGGCGGAAATCGATTCTTAGAACTGCAGTCTGAAGATCTAAAAAGGTTTTTGGGTGCGGGATCCGGGCAAGCTCATCCTTGAGCTCCTCTCGCAAGCCCCTGCGGAATATGGCGTACTGGGCCTGCTCTTGCCAACCTGCCTCTGCAGCGAGCTTCTTGAAAGTGGAGATATAGGATAGTAAGTCGGTACTCCCTTGACGCAAATCCAGCAGGTCTTGGCTAGCCACGTGTGAGCTTTCGGTTCGCAAAAAGGTGTGTGTCAGTAGTTCCTTAAAGGCCGCATAGTCCTGCAAAACTGGGTCTGATAGGGATACCAATGGAGTAGCCCATGCCAAGGCGTTTCCCGTCATGTGCGTGATCATGAAACCCACCTTGGAATGATCTGTGGAAAAGGCATTTCTGCGGAAGGTGAAATGAATATTACAGGCTTCCAGGAATTCCTTAACCTTTCTTTCCGAGCCGTCGAATTTACCCGACACCAGGGGTAGTGGGGGTAAATCAGTTGTCTGTTGTTCTCTTGCAGCTACTCTTAGTTGAAGCGCCACGTTGTCAGCCTTTAGTGTTTGGACTTCTGCGTTGAGGGTTTGGACAGCTGTCACCAGCTCTTGCAGTTGTTGTGGCGTAGCCATATCTTCTTCTGGGCGTTGCAAGCTATCAAGACTGGCGCTATGGGCTACGGGACTTGCTAGGTGATCAGCTATGTCTTCGTCTTCACTCGATTGATAACACTCCCCAATCACTTCCTCCTCATCTGAATAGTCCAGTTTCTTCCGACGGGTAAGTCCTATGTAAGGCTTCTTCTTTTTTTGAAGATATGGTCTACCTCAGAAGGAAGCCACCGTGACTCCCAGACAGAGAAAACCCACGGTGACTCCCCTCCGCGACAGCCAGAGGGGAAAAAGCCACTGGAAAGGCAAAAAACCCCTGGATCCAAGGTATTCGTGAAGGCTGTGGAAGTCGTCTGCACTGAGGTAGGTTGAATAGGTCCTCCGCCGAAAACCCAGGAATGGTAAGGTCGGCGTGTCTCTGTAGATCGAGTGAATGGATTGGGCGGGTTACAGGTAGGTACCCCTCGGGGAGGAGGACAAGTGAGAACGGGAGAATACGGGAGTCTGAGAATCCTAGAGCGAAGAATTGCAGCAGAGAATCAGCACGGGAACAAAACACAGGAGAAGGCAAGCGGGAACAGGAGAAGGGGGGGAGAGCCCAAACGGAAACGGGAGGAGGTGAAACCAGGAAGTGTAAGAGAGGCGTAATAGCAAGGCAGAACTCTCAGAAGGAAAAACTAGCGCAAGCAACAGTAGGAGGAAAGAACACAGTTGCAACGCGCCGAGCCGCCGGCAGCCGAGTGAGATATACAAACGGCGGCGGCCATCTTGGAAACAACTAGACCGTGTCTGATAGACGGAGAAGGAACGTAACGGAACACTTCAATGGCGTCCTTGTTTCCACCTTCGCCACAAACGCCAGTCGCCGGCGGCAGTGACACAGGAAGGCAGCCACAAGCAGAACTCGTTGTTTGCTGGTCCGGTAACAATGGTACCGGCAAGCTTACCGGTACCGTTGTTCCCGGGCGGCAAACTTATAATGAGGCCCATTGTGTTTTTTTGCATGAATTACATTTTGCTTAAATGACTCCAGGTTGTTTTCTCAAATCATTCACACAAAAAAGCCTACCATAATTTTCTACTTTCTTTGAGACAGTGGCTTCATTACGACTTTTGCGTAATGGGTTAACGGGCTCCGCGAATGGAGGCGGACCCGTTAAACCCATTACGCAAAATTATGAGGACCCCTCGTGGGACCCGGTAAGGATGCCTGGTAAAACCAGGAGTCGTTACTGGGTCCCGCGAGGGGACCAGGGAGCTAACAACGGGCCGGTCGTAATCGGCCCGTTGTTAGCTCCCTCTCCCATTCCCATTGAGCCCTATGGGGGCTCAGATGGGAATGGGGAAGGTCCGGGCGCGGGTTCCCCGAGGGAGGAATTACAAGGCCCTCCAAACTCGGAATGTCCCGGTAATTCCCCATTCTGGGAACCCGGACCTATTTTTGATGGCAGCCATGCTGCCAATAGCAGCATGGCTACCGCCAAAGCCGTAATGGGGCCCAGTATCTTACCCGTTTCTCACTGGGCGATAGGATTTCTCCATATTTCTTTGATACATACCAAGAAGCCAGTCAGGGCACTACCCTTTTTCCCCAAAGATTTTCTACTAACCTGACAATGGCTACTCTTTTGGCTTTCAACCAGATGACAAGGATCAGCCAACTAATAAAGTAGTTGTAGATAAGAGGTATTCATTAATGCATATGCAGTCAACACTTCAGCGCAGGGATGTATATGTCGGTGAAATTGACAAAGGAAGGTCAACGCAGATTGACTATGAGATTGCTGGCCACTGTTGTAATAATGCTCTTTCCACATCCCCATAGGCTAGAAAGAATAATATGGATTATTGAAGTAAAGTTTAAAGTATTAGATGTGTACTTTGTATGTCTCAATTTCCCCTTTCCTCTTAAACCATTTCATTTCTTATGTGCAGAAGAAGACAGGGGAGTCAGTGTTTTGTGGATGCCTTCAGACACATCACACTCCATGCAGGTATACCTGGCATTGTTGTGTTGTCGAATAGCAGAGATGTTCTCTTTGGTAAAAAGTCAAAGCCAGCATGTGGCCAACATCTGTCTAGTTAATCTCTAGGCCTGTGCCACACATTTTTTCTTTATGACCCTTTTAATTTTGAGACTGCAGGAGGAGATAGGGGGTCACCAGTGTTTTCTCTGGGCCATCTGAGACAACACAGCCCATGCTGGTATGATTGGCATGTTCATTTTGCCCAATAGAAGAGATGTTGTATTTGGTAAAAGCCTGAGCAATATTTTGTGGTTTGTTATTGACAAACTGTTCCCCGACATTAACAACTTTTACATAATTCAACGTCACCTTATATTAGAGCAAGATTGGATCCATCGACTACAGACACATGTAACTGGTCTGAATGACTACCTCCAGCTGAGGGGTTTACTTTGACTTCATCATGAAGAAGTCTTTAGCACTCCTGGGGTGATGTTTAATCATTATATAGGCAGTCTGTCAAAGGAATGTATTTCAGGTATGAACTCATAAAAGCACAAGCAATAACTAGAATATGAACAACAATAAAAAAAATATATACATGAACATTCATGGGTGGAAGACAATACATATCAATCCAATAAATGTGTACAATATAAAATAAACCAAATTGTAAAGCCTAAAAGATTGAGACATTTGTTTTGCAGAAAAACGATTTAAACACATAATTTAGGCTTACAAAACTTAAAATTGCATTATTTAATTAACATATTTCAGCTTTTTTTCCATAAACACCAGGCAGAAATTAAATAACTTGATGCACCATAAACAACATCTGGATGTAAAGTTGATTTGCAGATAACATATGCATCAGTGGCAGAACTTGCATTATATTTAGTAAGTATAAGTAACAGCCAGCTATCTCTCATTCTATTATAACAAGGGCAAAGTAGTAGGAAATGGTTCTCGTTTCCATCTATGGTAAGACAAAATGGCCCCCACTTGGACGTATTAGATTTGGATGATCTACAGACCAAATCACCTAGCGGGAAGATATATATCCTAAACTTTAGGTATAAAATCCTCTTCTCAGAGGGAAGAATTTCATTCAAATATTGTTCTTCCGAAAAAGACATCTTGTGCAATATGTACCCCTCAAAATTAGATAATGAAAGATGGAACATCTTCAGTCTTCTTTAACTTCACTGAAATCTTTATTCAACATATCAGAGTCTGGGTGCAGCCAGTTCCTCATCCCAATAGATTAAAAAATATATACTACATGTGTGCACCACTTCCAAATGCTACCACCATGTTATTGAACAATATCCCACATAGCTTCTTAATACAGCTTTAGTTCCTTTGCTGATTGGTTTTATAACCATTAAAGAAGAGGTTTAAAGGCAGTCACATCATGTATGTGGACAACATAGTTTTGAGATATAAAGAAACTGATGGGTGCTTAATGGGAGGCCCAGCGTCTGCTTCAAAAATGTACCTTCAACTTTTAAGAGGTTACATGCTGTCTGATAATCATCAATTTTACAGCTGAAATGGCTGGGAATTTTAAACATTCACAATTGACATAGGTGCATTTTTCGCCAAATGGTGAGTAAGTGAGCGTCAGACCCCACTGCGCCGTGTCAGTATCTGATTACTTTCATCAACCCATGGCTTCCAGCTTACAGAATTTTGAAATCGGAGCCCAAGGTAATCAAAGTTGCTCTCTAATATGGTACACACAGAGGCTTCATATCACAGTGTAAGAAGCATTATTCTAGTTGCTCCACTGGTGTACACTATATGGCTGCATTAAGTCACGGCACACAACAAACAGACCTATCAGTGTCCTCAACGCTGACCCTCCAGTCTCACTTCCGGTTTCTCTACACCCGGATGCCACTGAAAAGATAACACCACATTAGCAAATACGCTGTATGGGGTAGACATATTTAAGCCCTGCTGAATATCCCACATATTGAGGTTTGAAGCGTAATGTCAGTAATACGGCACATCCAAGCATTTTTCTTGCTTGTGAGGCCTTTGTTCAGACCTATGTTCAGGGATCCTGATGAATATCATCCAAAGGAACACCCACAAGGACTTCAAATGTATGACTTTTGATACAACATGGCCACACTATGGTTGTATATAAAACAGAATGGACTGCTCAATTACCCCTCTCCTAGTCTACCCTTTGGAATGGTAGGAGGAAAGCAAGATTTGGATAAATTATCTATTTCATCTATCTAAATTGCATGTGAACCACAAAATTTATGCCAGTCAAGTAAACAAAATATAAACACATTTTAATCAAATAATTCAATACATAGTCATGTAATGGGTGCTTTCCGCAAGACACCATATACAATCAAGTTGATATTTAAAAATAGGAAAAAGAAACAAGTCCAGAGTTATCACGTTTTTGTACCAGTAGTGACGTTTTTGGTTAGTAAGTGACATTCATGATTTATCACAATGACAAGATATTTTTAGAATGTCATAGTTTTAATTGGAAACTGTAAGATAGAAACACAAATGAGAGCTGTTTTAGTGAGTAGTCTGGAGAAGGATCAGTTTCTTATATCATAAGTTAAAACATTGCAGTGTTAAAAACTTTTTGGCAGAGTTCATATGTAGTGGGGCTATTTATGTACTAAAAAGAAACTTTCCACTGACCTTTTTAATCTTGTTGTGGTTAGGCTAGAGCGTTGTGATTTTGAGGACAGGAGATTCCTTCCATGTTGTAGTTTGCGTTATGCAATAAACTTTTTATCTTCTGTTTCCCAATTTATTGGAGGTGATTGGTTTTCAGAGTGCCTTTCTTTTTCTTTTTTAGTTTTCGAGTGTCATGATTCAGTTATTATAACTTTCTGATATCTTGATTCTTTACTTAATGGTTTTTCGTTGCGCGGGCCCTGTTTTAAAAAACCTGCATCAAATGTTCAGATTTCTCTTTCTTTATATCATATTTTTCAAGCAATTAGATTGTTGGTGTACTGACCTTGGTGAGTCCTGATGACTTCAAAAGTGCTGTTGCACCATTATTTAACTGTGGGACGCACATAAGCTGCTTAAATTTGCCCAGAGGTTTTCCCTGATCCTGTTGATAAGTTTTTCCTTTAGTTGCGATCGTATCGTCCAGCTTCTACCTGTGCTGCAAGGCAGAGGGACAACACTCAGAAAATGTCATGATATCGCAGTACAGTATTGCATATTTAGAACACGGAACGCTCGCAGCATTTTTTGACGGTGTCTCTGTATAGGACGCCTGGCTAATCCCAGCAGCGGCGCAAGATTTAGAACACGAGGAGATGTCTTTACCTTCTTGTCTCGTAGTATTGGTGTACGGCGTCCTCATGGAATCGTCACTCGCAGGTCTCTGATGTACAGCGATTTCTGCATTTTCGAGGCAGTGATTGTTTTTGTCCCTTTGCCTTTGTGGTGTAATTTCACAATCTACACCACCCAATCCCGACTTGTATGGTGAAATGACCCTTTTCAAATATCCACAATTCCATCTCAAGCACCAAAACATTCTCTTCTAGAAGCTTCAGGAGTACTTGAACGTATTGCTGCTAATCAGGAAGTTCACCTAGATTGCAGTCTGTCTAACATAGAAGACATTATTACAATGTTTGAAGCAGAAGACCATGAATTGTAAATGAGGGCCTGGTGTGGGAGCCTAAATATGCATTTATTTATTTATATAACTTGAAAATGCAGACCTTACAAATAATATGGATCAAGAACTTGAACCAATGAACGTTGACACCAGCTGGCCAGGGAAAACAGCATTAAAAGCTAAATCCCGATTCAACCCTATGTTTAATCCGGCAGGCCATGTTGAGGCTTTCCATGACCTGGTTATTAATGATCTCAAAAAGATCCGGAAAAAATGGGCCCCATTGAGAACAAATTTAACCCCGGCACAACAACGTACAGTAAAACAATTAGGTGCAATGGCGGAGTACATAATCAAACCATCAGATAAGGGGACTAACATAGTCATTATGAATCGGCATGACTATGTTAAGGAGGCCCACAGACAACTTATGGACAAGAATTGCTACGCTAAACTACAGGATGATCCTTCACAAGGCATGAGTCTTTTACTATCTAACCTTTTACAAACCTGGAAGGAGAGAGACTTGTTAGACAAAGACATTTGTACATTTCTACAACCTAAATTCCCTATTATTCCAACCATTTACTTTCTGCCCAAAGTCCACAAGAGCTTGACTAAACCCCCAGGCAGACCGATAGTTACACTTTGTGGGGCACTGTTGGAAAATCTTTCACAGTTTGTGGATGAAACATTGGTTACTTTCGTTACTACTCTACCCTCCTATTTGAGGGATACGAAACATTTCTTGAGCAGGATAGAAGGTATACCATGGGAATCGTCTTACTTACTAACAACATTAGATGTGGTCTCTCTCTATACATCTATCTGACACTCTGATGGCCTTAAAGCATGTGTGCACTTTTTGTTCTGTAACGCTCACCTGATTCCCGTAGAGGCGCCGGTCTTGACTGAGCGTATACCGTATCTTCAAAGGTGATGTGTAACACACGGCTGGCTCTTTGGGCTGGACCTCTGTGCACTGTATGTCTGGCTCGAAGGGTAAGATGTCTGCAGATAGAAAATGTGGGATTAATGAACTGGGTTATTGAATGTCTCCCTCTTCTTCCCTTTCTCTTCTCCTGTAGAACCCCAAAGGTTAACGCTCTCACCTTAGGTAAGTGAACGCCGTGCTCTCCATCTGCCTCGAGGCAGGGTGCTGTAACCAGTTTCTTCACTGGATAAGGGGAGCAGGCCTCTTGACTTCAGAGGACTGCTGTCCGTCGTTTACTGCACGAACGGTAAGTTTCGAGTAATTCTAATGTCTTTAAAGTCTTTAGTAATGATGTCTCTTGTTTTGCAGGGTTCCGGCGATGGCGGATGGCGGGCTGAAGTGAGTTGAAGATGGAGCCCGTGTGATGAATAGAAGCGCCTGGAAGCACGTAAGTAAGCGCTTGTTGCCTGCTTCACGATGCGCTCTAACTGTCTTTTTATTTTGCAGGTACAAGTTCGGAGCGGCTGCAGGGTGCCGGAATACCCACTGGGTTAGATGTGGAAAGGAGTAATGGCACGTGAGTATTAAAGTTCCCCAATGTCTTTAAACGCACCTTGTTTTGTCTTTCAGATGCGGGATGCAGCGCCGAAGGCCTCCGGAGCGTGCGAAGAGTTGGTAAGCTTTTGTCTTTCAGATGCCGGAATGCAGTGTGAAGACCTCCGGAGCGCACGAAGAGTAGGTAAGCCTTTGTCTTTCAGATGCCGGAATGCAGCGCGAGGCGTTGGTGACAGCCGATGGACCAGGTAAGTGAAGAGCTGTCACTGAAGACCGTAATGCTAACCTGTTCTTTCTTGTCTTTATAGGTGTTGCTGAAGACTGGATTCAGGATGGTAAGCCTTTTTCCTTAGGCCCAGGATCAGATGCAGAAGACACGATGAGCGTTCTGCTGCTGAGGATGCAGAATAACGCAAAGCAAGATTCATCCATCGGGTGTGGTTTAAATAGCCTCCTGTAGTGCTTAGGTGTCTCCTTCCACAGCCACGCCTAGGTAAGAAAAGAGTTCCTGCTTTCCAGAAGAGTTCCAGTGTTCTGAATCTAGGGAGTGGCTCCTGCCCCACCCAACAGGAAAAGTAGTTCCAAACAGAAGAGGATCAGAGACTCAACTGGCAGGCAAGTAAGCAGCATGGTCTGCTGCAGGTAAGTCCACCCAAGCATTATGAGCCCGGCGCTTCCAGCGCTGGGACTGGGCATATTTATGAGCCTGGTGCCACTGGCGCCAGGACTGGGTCCAAAAGGTCCCAATTGGGACTGGTTGGCACTCGGAACCTGGGTTATGGATCTGCTTCCAAGGGAGTTGGGAAAACCCTGACCTTTTGGAAGCAGAGATCATGACATGTACACCAGGTCCATGAACTACCTGCAACATGGCCTCATGATACTAGAAATGATCCAACTCTGTTTAACTAATAACTGTTTTCTCTTTGACAAAGAATTCTTCATCCAGCTTCAAGGCACTGCTATGGGCACTAAGTTCGCTCCATCATATGCAAATTTGACAATGGGCTGGTGGGAGAAGTTTGTCCTTTGGCATCCTAGAAACATCAAACACACAGGTAAAATAGCACTGTGGCTACATTACATTGACGATCTGTTTGTGATCTGGGACGGCACCGATCAGGAATGGCTAGACTTCGTTAGTGTATTGAATACCAATGAGCTCAACCTACAATTTACTGAGAGTCAATGTAAGACGGACATTGTATTTCTGGATATTGCAGTCTCTGTGGCCCATGGCAAACTTACTAGCAGCCTATATAGGAAGCCCACCAGCTCTAATATTCCATTGCATGCGAAGAGCAGCCATCCCACAGCCCTGAAGTGGAGTATCCCCTATGGGGAATGTATTCGCATTCGTAGGAACTGCTCTAACATTAACACTTTTGACAGCGAATGTGCCTTGATGGCTCACAGGTTCAAAAACCGTGGCTATCCAATCAAAGTACTGGAAAGAGCGTTCTTAAAAGCTAGGGAGATGGATCGCTCTCTGCTACTGGTTTCCAATGCTGTCCAAGCTAAAACTTCAGACAATGCAGATACATGTCTGATCTTGACCTACGGTAATGGTGCCCAGAATATTCGCCAGGTAATACAGAAACACTGGCACGTCTAAAGTTAGACGAACATCTTGGCGAGACACTGGCATCCAAAGCAAACATCACATTTCGTAGATCGTCCTCATTTAAAGATACCCTGGTACCCAGCTTCATTAGTCCTCTTTTTGATCAATCAGGGGCCAGTTGGATGAACATCAAAAGACCAGGCTTCCAAAAATGTTCTAAATGCAAAGCATGTATCTATGCTGTTAACACTAATTGCTATTTACATCCTATTTTGGGAGAGAACATTAAGATTGTATCTAGGATTACTTGTGAAACGGAATATGTGGTATACGTGTTAAACTGCTCATATAACAAGTAGTACGTCAGAAGCACCAAAGGAAAACTGAAATTGAGGGTGCTACAGCACATTAGGGCAATCAAGAATGCTGATCCGACTTACCCAATGGCCCTCCATTTTAAGAACAAACACGGTGATAAACTAGAGGGCTTTTTACTTTTTTGGAATACATACAGTGACTAAACCACTTAGAGGCGGCAATCGTGAACTAACACTAAGACAATTGGAAACTAAATGTATTTTAGACCTCGAGACAAAAAAACCCAGGGGTCATAACCTCGATGAGGAACTATACACCTTCCTGGGTACATGAGGTTCTCATTAGGTATTGTGTGGGGGCAAAGGGTAATCGTGACACGGCATGCCCTTGGTAAAGCAATGAGTAACACAAAAAGGATGGACAATTGCCAACTGGGTAACAATTTCGATGAATAACAGAGGTCTGGTATGTTTTCCAAGGTCAGGACATTAACCTGTTCTTTAACATAAAATCACCGGGGTTCAGGGCACAATTTAATGTTCCTGAAGATCGGAACTACTGTAGGTTTTAACGCCCACAGAAGCAAGGCTGTGTAGGAGGACAGAAAAGGGAAAGATTTGAATTCTAATTATCCCTTCCTGGTGAACTCCACTGTCCCTGTGTAGCGCTGCTGGGCCGCCTACAAACAGGGGGATAGAAAAAGAAGAAAAACGAAATACTTCTAAATGTAATTAACCATTCAGCCTTGCACAAAAGTGCCCTATGGCCCCTCTCTCCCCCTATGTGTGTGCATGGGGAGAGACAAGTACCAAGTGTAAAACCAGTGTTAAATGATGGGGAGTGTCAACATCCAATGGGTTTTGAACAATTTTATTTGCCCACGGACTATGAATCGCCCCTCATCCACTGTAGTTTTAAAAACAAGGAATATCACAAGAACAGGTGGACATCACTCTGAGCTTGTGTCTAAACCAACAACACAAAAGACAACACTTACAACATTCTCCAATTTGTCTTTTACAGGAATTTACTATTAATCCAACAAGTGGAGAACGGTAAAAAATCGCTCAAAAATAGAGAAGTGAACTGTGGTATCTATCTTCTGTAGCGATTACCGTCTACCGGTTTCAGCGGCTCATATTTATTGCGGTCGCTTTCTTCAGGGCAGTCTTTTTCTGTGTTAGACACCTCTAGGGGTAAATAATTACCATTGAACCCCAAGGGTGAATTCTGGTACGAGGAAAGTGATTAATACTTTACCACCTCTTTCTTGTGGCAGAGCTGGACCAGACCGGTGACCTGGATCTGGGCCAGTTTGAGTGTCGTGCTTGTTTTTCAGGGGAGGAAAGGAGGGAGAGAACATCTCCAGAGCAGAGCCGACTTTGCAGCAAGGAATTCTACAAGTACAGTGGATCCTTGGAGTGAACAATCGATCGGCACCCAGAAAAACACCCAGAAAAACAAGCACGACACTCGAACTGGCCCAGATCCAGGTCACCAGTCTGGTCCAGCTCTGCCACAAGAAAGAGGTGGTAAAGTATTAATCACTTTCCTCGTACCAGAATTCACCCTTGGGGTTCAATAGTAATTATTTACCCCTAGAGGTGTCTAACACAGAAAAAGACTGTCCTGAAGAAAGCGACCGCAATAAATATGAGCCGCTGAAACCGGTAGACGGTAATCGCTACAGAAGATAGATACCACAGTTAACTTCTCTATTTTTGAGCGATTTTTTACCGTTCTCCACTTGTTGGATTAATAGTAAATTCCTGTAAAAGACAAATTGGAGAATGTTGTAAGTGTTGTCTTTTGTGTTGTTGGTTTAGACACAAGCTCAGAGTGATGTCCACCTGTCCTTGTGATATTCCTTGTTTTTAAAACTAAAGTGGATGAGGGGCGATTCATAGTCCGTGGGCAAATAAAATTGTTCAAAACCCATTGGATGTTGACACTCCCCATCATTTAACACTGGTTTTACACTTGGTGCTTGTCTCTCCCCATGCACACACATAGGGGGAGAGAGGGGCGATAGGGCACTTTTGTGCAAGGCTGAATGGCTAATTACATTTAGAAGTATTTAGTTTTTCTTCTTTTTCTATCCCCCTGTTTGTAGGCGGCCCAGCAGCTCTACACAGGGACAGTGGAGTTCACCAGGAAGGGATAATTAGAATTCAAATCTTTCCCTTTTCTGTCCTCCTACACAGCCCTGCTTCTGTGGGCGTTAAAACCTACAGTAGTTCCGATCCTCAGGAACATTAAATTGTGCCCTGAACCCCAGTGATTTTATGTTAAAGAACAGGTTAATGTCCTGACCTTGGAAAACATACCAGACCTCTGTTATTCATCGAAATTGCTACCCAGTTGGCAATTGTCCATCCTTTTTGTGTTACATGAGGTTCTCTATAGACTTTTTCTCGGACCTGCTTGAATTAGATTTCATATGCATTTTATTGCTGATATTCCCTTTCCGGGTATAGATCGGGTTACATATATTTTCTGTTATGCCTTTTGCTATGGTATGTTCAATTCCATTTGTGTACTTTACGTATGAATATTTCACTTCATAATTTTTGATTTAATAGGTGTCGACATACATAATCTAGGTTTGGGCTGTTTCTCTTTCAGATTGAGTGTTTTTAAATATTGTTTTAACTTTGTAGCTGTACAGGTTTCGGTACTCATTTTAAGTGTCCCTATCAACACAGAGATTATTGGACTTGTTTTAATCTGTTTATCTGTTAAGATTTGTGATAATTCACAATGGGTGCAATATATAGGGATTCTAACTGCATTTGTAATACCCTTTCTTTATACAAAAAAAAAGAATGATGCATGAATATGGGCCAACATTATATTAATATGACTTATAGGCATTTTTATGAATATGGATATTCGATGCACACAGCACTTTATAACAAAGCAATATTTGCACGCACTTTGCACTTGATAAGAGGAAACTTTTTCCTCCCCTCAGTATTAAGAACAAGCAGCCCATGCATGCACTGAAGACTCTGAGAGAGAAACAAATTAATAGAGATGCTCTTTATTGTATAACAAGGAGGATACTACAATCCATATACTAACATCCGACTACGGAGCCTTATATTTATAGTTGAGTGATATGCATGGACGGAGAGCACTATGCACTTTATATTTTTTGCTGCTATGTAAATGCAAATTTTTGCTGCTATAATGCAATTTGCACATATCTTTATATTCTTACTCTTGCGTATTTGCACAGCCCGACTGAATAGGTCACTTTACCCACATGCTCGCTTTTTAAGCTTTACCTATGCCTGCTGTACTACATATGTAGTTACAGCATCCAATAATCAGGGATTATATATGCAGTATACACCTTGTATAGGCTGCCCCCCTTTTTTTTATCTTCATTAAGCAGCCACGGGCAGTACCTTATTTTTCTCATTTTTACGCAAGGCTAATAAACATCAGACATACAACAAGACAGTTTAAAATTAACAAATGCCCTTTACGAAAGTTGTTTTACATATAACGGCATTAATATTGTTTTTACGGCATTGGTTTTGAAATTGTGAACCTACTTTAACCTTTCTTTGAATAGTCTTGTATGATTTTCGTGTAAATGGAATCTGACTGCACCTTCCCATGAGAATTATACACTATTTTACTGTTTAAAGATGTCCGTCTGTTAAAACATGTAAAACAGCGGCAACTAGCAGGTAGACACTCTCTATGGATAATCAGAGAGTTGTCAAGGTTTAAATCTTTGTCCATCATCTGTGTTGCCTGTAACCTACGTGATCAAGCGGTTTGCATACCGCGAAATGCGTCGTTCTTTTGCTAAGATGGTTCCTTTTCCTGATGCATAAACATCAATAAAGGAAATCGTGTTGCCAGGAAATACAGAGGTGTTTTCTTTCCTCTCAACTGCCGCAGGGACATTTCCCCCCTTGCAGCTGCTCCCTGGAGTGCATTCCACAAGTTGCCTTTCTTACGAAAATCTTCATTCTGCTATATATATATATATACACACACAGGAGGAACAATGCTCTTTTGATCACAAAAGAGCATACAATAGATAAGAAATCGAATTTGACGCGAAGCAGTGAGCTTCTTACAATGGAATGAGTTTGAGGGACATTCTGACCAGGTTGTCGAGGGGAGTAAATGGAACAGTCACCAGGGACAATACATAAGTGGACATACATAGATTAAGGACCACCAACATTGGACATTTTTAAGTGCAGGTAGGCGGTATGGCCAGCTGTGCTCGGGATGTGACCATGACGGGTGAAGGGCTACAGTGGAGGCTGAGGACGTGAGGGACAGAAGCAGGTTGGAGACAAGGGAAAAATATTCACTACCAGGCAGATGAGAGGTAGGTTAAGAGGATAACTTGGAGGCGAGGTTGTAGGCTTTTAGTTTGGTTTTGAACAAATCCATGTGGACTGTTTCTTGGATATCCGGGAGAAGAGAATTCCATGCAAGTGGAGTAAGAAGAGAGAAAGAGCGAAAGCAAGAGGAAGCACAGGGAAGGTGAGGAGCCACAAGGGTAGTCGAGGAGGCAGAGCAGAGGTTACGAGAAGGCTTGTAGAGTTGGATATAGGAGGATAAATACAGTGATGCCTTACTGTGGATATATGTGTGAACCAGGAGAAGAAATTTAAACCTGGCCCTGTTTTGCATTGCCAGCAATCCAGCCTTGTGACAGTACAAGAAGTAGGTGTGAAGTGAAGGTGTTCAAAGAGAGTCCTGGTAGCAACGTTAATGATCTTGTCGAGAGGACAGATGGCATAGCTGGGGAGACCAAAGAGGATCCTGGCAGAGTAGTCCAGTTTAGAGAAGACAAGTGGTTAAGAGATGCTTGGCAGTGTTGAAAGGAAGGAGGTGCCTGAATTTCCTAATATTTAGGAGGTTTGGGGTGAGCTGCTGTTCCAGCTTTGGAAATGAAAGTAGAGTATGTGTAAGAAGGGTAATATATGACACTTAGGTTTCTAGCTGAAGAAGAGTAGGGGGAGTGTCAGGTTGGAACTGGATAGGCAGAGGAAGAGATGAGGGAGAGCTTTTGGCAGGGAAATAGAGCACCTCTGTTTTGGTAGAGTTTAACATCAGAGAGTGTGAAGCCATCCAAAATTTAACGGCAGTGAGAGAGAGTTGTATATTTTGATATAGAGATCAGTTGAGAGTTCAAGAAAAGATAAGAAGATTTGGGTGTCATCCACAAAGAGTTGGTATGAGAATGCAAAGGAGGAGATTAGTGCCCCAAGAGCAGAGGTGTAGAGTGTAAAGAGGAGAGGACCCAAGACAGAGCCTTGTGGAACACCAACCGTTAGAGGAGTGAGTTGAGAGTTGTTGTTGCTCCAGGAGACGGAGAATTGGCGAGGTGCAAGGTAGGATTGAATCCAGTCAAGGGCTCAACCACGAGTCCCAATAAGAAAGAGAGTATTAAGGAGATCAGAATGATCAGCAATATCAAAGGCTGCAGACAGGTCAAGGAGAATTAGGATAGAGGATAGGTTGTAGTGCTTAGCAGAGGTGATGGAGTTATACACATTCATGAAAGCAGTTTCTGGTGAGTGACAGGAGCATGAACCTGCTTGTAGGGGGTCTCGAAGGTTGTGGATGTCTAAGAAATTGGTAAGACGGTTTAACACAACCCTTTTGAGCACTTTAGAGTAGTGCATAAGGAGAAACACAGGATGAAAGTCAGCCGGTAGGTTCCGGTCAGCTCCATGCTTTTTTTAGGAGAGTGATGACTGTGGCTGTTCTGAAAGCAGAGGGAAAGCAAGTGAAGTCGAAGGACAGGTTGAAGAATTCAATATCGTTTTTGAGTGCTTCCTCCAGGCGATTTTAAAGATGTTGAAAGATGGTACTACATGTGGGAAAAACGTAAATTGTAACAGACTTAAGCATGCAAGGGACCTTTGAAGACAATGACTGCAGCATTTCTTGGTCCACTCAGCCTGTTTTTGGTAATACTGCAGCAAGCAATCCCCTTGGTTCATTTGCACTTTTGCTTAGTGGTTAAATGTCAACATTTTGCAAACATTAAAAACTACAGTTCATGTCCAAGAACACCTACAACAAATTCCAGTATAAAAGCCTCTTCTCTATAACATATGAAGCATGGTGGCACAAACAGGCAGCACTGGACAATGCACTTACTTGTAAAAAAGCTTTGCTTGGGTGGTGATGCTCAGTGTGACAGCCCGGGGTTTAGTGCCACATATTGTAATTACTATTGTTGGGATTTGAACAGGAGAAAAATTATAGACTCTCTGGTTGTCCACGTTATAGAATGTATGGCTGCTGCAGTGGAGAAGCACGGTTTTACAAAATCAATTGAAGAGCTTCTCTCAAGAGGAACTTGAATGAATCAAAGTTTATTTCGGTAAGCAAAGCAAACCATAAAAACACAGTAATAATCAATCACCAACAATATTACAAACAATAAAAAAAGATCGAATCGAGTGGCACACGCTTAAAACCCCCCTAAAAA
Organism: Ambystoma mexicanum; assembly: GCF_040938575.1. Classification (NCBI taxonomy): domain Eukaryota; kingdom Metazoa; phylum Chordata; class Amphibia; order Caudata; family Ambystomatidae; genus Ambystoma; species Ambystoma mexicanum. The sequence goes on along the minus strand of NC_090932.1, from coordinate 676,086,177 downwards.
CATCACCATGCATAGATTTAAACTGACCTTAGTAAAACATTTCCCAAAGAGAGGCCACACTTTAAAAACATTATGACCACCCACCACACCTGGACTGAGTCCGCCCATAACAGATAATGAAAGACCTTCTTATAACATCGAAAACTTTGACCCTGCAAAATTATTTTCAATTTAGGATTTCTTATTAATGAGAATTCAGAGCAAAACAGAAACAAATGCGCTAAGTCTTCTTTCGGCGCATCACAAAATAGACATGATTGATCCACCAGCCCCTTGGATCAAAATGCCAACACTGCTCTCACATGAAAACAGTTGAAACGGGCCCTGGTAACAAGAATTCGCTGTGACGGATTCTGAGCCCATTCCAGGTACTTCTGGAAACCAGAGCCTTAATCATCAAATGTTTCCTATTTGCTGCCCTCGTGGTCTCAAGCGACTCTCTCTTCACTATAATAAACTGCAGTGCACTGGTTTTCACAGTTTTGGTCTGCGGATGAAGAACTGGGCCACTCCAGTATCCACCAGCACAGCCTTTATGTACCTAAGCCATGGAATCGTCTGATCACAATCTCTTGTGATCAGATAACTGATTAGGTCCTGGGTGAAAAGTACCTTTCTATTCCCCAAAACTCTGAGCCAGTGATTTACAAGCTGAGTAGCAACAAGGTCACCCAGAAACCAACATCCAAGCTCTTAGTGGACTGCAAAGTTAGGGTTCGACCTAGGTAACCCAAATACACTTTTAGGAAAAGTATTCTCAACCACCTGTATAGACTCAGTCTTACCGAAGCCCCACAGCTCCATCCCATACCTAGCCACAGAAGTGGCTTTTAGCCTTATAGACCTTAAGCACAAGCTCCACCGGCTTTGATTTAAACAAGCCCAGTGCTCTGGTAACTTCACCAATTGCCTGCTTAAAGCTCAAGGTCTGCTTCTCAACTTGAGCTTCAGTCCCCAAATTCAAAGCAAATCTAACCCCCAGATAGTCAAAATTGTCCACTCTAGGGATTTGCTCTCCCTTGCTAAATATAGCAGAAAACCTTGGCGGAGGCTTCCCATTAGAGTAGAGGCTTCCCATTAGAGCAGACCATAACAGCCTATTTCTTGACATTAATTTTTAGCCCCAGTGTGTCCATAAATTGAGAATAATCATCTACAAGATGCTGTAGGGCTCTAGGGGTTCAGGGTAACAAAACCGTATCATCTGCATAGGCCAGTAAAGACAAACGCCTATTGCCCAACCTAGGAGTGGTTGGATTTAAGTAATATAGACCATTTATGTACAAACAAAAAAGCAAAGGGGCCAGTACACAACCATGACACACCCCACATTCTACAATAATGGTGTGCAGTGCCCAAAGGCCCCACTCCTCACACAAGTCACTGTCGAGAGATGAAGTCTCTGAATAAGGTCCACCAGTGCACTAGAGAAGTTCATGGATCTGAGCACACTCCACAACTTACTGCGATTGACCTTGTCAAAGGCAGTGCTCAGATCCATGAATGCCAAAAAATAGGCTCCTCCTTAGTAAACAAAGAATGTGCTGCCACCAAATAAAGGTTCAGGACCTGTTCTGCCTTTCCGTGTCCTGGTCTAAAACCTAGCTGGATAGGAGAAAAAATGTTAGTTCTCTCCAACCAGACCTCCAACCTCCCAAAGAGAGCCCTCCCCAAAATCTTAAAGACAGAGTCTAAGAGAGAAGTTGGTCTATACAAATTTGTTAAGGATTTCAATCAGGCAACACACACCTTGGTCTCGGCCTAGTATGTGGCGCACAACTGAGAAGCTTTTCTCCTTATTTTATACAGATTCAATTTGAGATGGTACACAACTTGTATCACAACTCGATTTACATAAGGGATGTCAGTATAAAAATGTGCATTGGCAATATGGATGCTTTTCTTGTAATCCGCAATACTTTGCATTTCTATTCCCAAGGTGTCAGTGAATTCTACCATGTCTTCAATGAAAGCCCATAAAATCAAATTTAAACTGTAACCTTTTCACATTTTTACAGTCTTGCTGCAGAGTAAAGTTTATTTATGAAATGGTCTCTATAAGCAAATGGCAATCCCTTTGTCTGTCACTGGACCATTTTTATCTCTTCAGCTGCCACCAACTGTCATTTCCTTCAGAGCAAGGTGGGGGTTTTCCAGCTTGATTGAAGGTTTATTGCCCCCTCCCCACTTATCACTTCCTTGTCCTGGGAGTTTCATTGTCAGTGGGTTCAGCCTAAACTAGATTCTTTCCAACCTAATAATTATCACTGGGGTGTGACTATCTGCTGAGAAAGGCCCATCTGTTGGTAGCATCCCCACCATGCAGAAACCTGTTTTCCTTTTGAAACTTGCAAAATCCAGCCAATATGGTTTAACAGTTTTACTTTCTTACATTTGGTCCGGAATTAAACAAGCCAGTTGAATAAAATAACCCATGTGTGTATTTTCCCCAGTAACAAACCCCTTCACATTGCTAGGTAATGGCAGGCCTTCATTCAACAGTTTACTTTTAAAACTGGCCTTTCTCTCCAAGAGTTTGCAAAGCCCATTTTACATGTATGGTGAAGAGCTGGCATTTATTCTATTTGATTTTTTATTCGGTTTGCATCTCCCTCTTGATTCCCACACTGTCTTGCAGCTATAGTTATTTCTTGTATGCAAGAGTTTTGTTTTGAAGCACAGATGCCTTGAAATAGACATGGCTCAGATAGCTGGAGTTTCTTTGAACTACTGATCTTTGATACATTGTGCAGAAAATGAACGCGTTTTCCCATGCAGGTAAAAGTGGAGTTCCTTGTTGATTTTTCTCAGAGTTGGTTTGACAGGGCCTGGCATTCAGAAATGATGCCTGGTTTTGCTGAAGTACAATGAGATATCCCGGGCATGGCTGGGCCTTATTAATCACAGTGGTTTAAGGAAGAACAGATGGAAATAGCATCAGCAGCATTTTTTTTTAAGGTGAAAAGGTTTCCTTTTTAATGGGGATTTCGGCTTGCTGCAAAACGGCGCTGCTTTTTCACTCTGTTTCTTATGTATATGGAAGAACACACTAGCAAGCTCCCTTAGTGTGTCCCCTTTTTCCATCCTGGCAAGATGGTGCAGGCATCCTTTTGTTGCTGCACAACGCAGTTTTGATGCCATGGTGCTCACAGGAGCCAGCGCAATCATTTTGCAGTTTCTGCCAAATGCAGCCTGGTTTTGGGGAAATTCTGTTCATTTGGTCAATGTAGCCCACAACGCAGGTAGGGCCCTTAGCCCCTTTTTATAAATTGGATTAATCACTGCGTGGGATCATGATACAGGTTGGATACCACCTTCACAAATAGCATTGAACCCCAAAGTCAAAATATGTTTATGTTTATGTTTATTGAGTTTATATAGCGCTTTACACCAAAGCCCTTTACAGTATAACAACAACAATACAAAAGAAAGAAGCATATTTACACACTTGAAACAAGCAAGTGGTACAGTACATAGAACAATTTACTCAAAAAAGGGGGCGGGTGTTCCCAGATGGTCTTGACACACACGGGTGGTTAAAGCGGCCAATAAAAGGGCAAAGGGAGGAGGGGGAGGGAGGGAGTTGAAGGAGGGAGGGCTTTTGGGGGGAAGAGGTAGGGAAGGAGAGGCAGGGGGGAGAGTGGAAAAGAAAGGCTTTCAGGGAGGACCGAAAGGATGGGTAGGTGGGTTCAGGTGCCCAAAGGTCTGGTTCTGCCAAAAAGAGATCAGCAGAAACATTATCTGGGCCAGGGGCCTTATTGCTAGCTCGACATTTTATAGCTGTCAGAATTTCCTCCACTTTAAAGACAATTTTTTTTGACCTCACAGAAGACAACTTTTTGGGATCCAGAGCTACTAACCGATCAATATCCACCTCCTCCCATCCACCACTGTATAAGGAGGAATAATGGGCCACCCAGTCCTGGTCCGCAACCACCACGAGGGCGCCGCTCAACTTATGTTTATAAAAGGGCCCGTTGTTTACAATGTCCCAAAAAAGCTTAGCATTATTCGTGGCAGAAGAATTCACTCATTCCTCCCATGACTCTGCTTCAAATTTAAATTGTCTGACAACGATGGTTTCTTGTAGGCCGCCCGGGCCTTAATTATATTGTGTTTAGTGGACAGAATATTCTTCAGGGTTTTCAGCAAAAGGTACTTAGATTTTTTACATGCTGCATTAAATGGTATAGAGTCTTTTCACCGAATTTTCTTTCACTGAGAGCTTTTTCACCTAAAAATGTTAATTGAAATATTTTTTCAGTGAAAAAATATGGATGGATGTTTGGGTGGGGTAAAGGGTTACATTTGGAAAACAGGGGTTTTTAATTGGTGGGGGAACCCCCCAACCAATTAAAAAATTGATTTGGGAATGTTTGGGGTGTTTAAAAGGTTTTGGGACAGTCAATTAGAAAGATAAAAAGAAATCGGGATACAGGTTTTTTGGTTAAAAATGTTATTAAACTACATTAGGTGAAAACATTTTCGGTAGAAAAAATTAGATAAAAAAATCCTTAGATGAAAGCAATTCAGTGAAAAGACATGTAACTGTATTAAATCACCCAGGATCTAGCCTTCCATTCTTTCTACTAGCCTTCTTGGTAAATGAGGCAGAGAGATTAGTCAACAATAGTAAAAATTCTGACGTGATAAAGCTCTGGTTTGAATTACTAGAAAGGATATTTTCAAATACCTCCCATTTGTTTACAACTATATCCCTTTGCAGAGTCTCACGATCAGCTGTCTGCCATTTTACCTGACTCTTCCGGCCATCAGAGGTGACCTCTGGCTTATAGGCATTGCCCGCAGAGACGTACTCGCCCTGCAGTCTGACCTCCAGCTGGATAGGGAAGTGGTCACTGCATATATCACCCACCACCCCAAACCCTGTGACACAATCACAAAATGTCACTGAGACACAAATGTAATCAATTGACAAGCAGCCAGATGCAGAGGAAAATGTAAAGTTCCCCAGGATGTCATCGGGGAAGCGACCATTGGCCAAATGCAACCAACAGTAATAAAGAAGCTTCCATAGCCTAAGTCCCTCACTACAGTTTCTCGTATACCTCAAAATGGGTGGCAAGATACCTGACAAATCATGTTCAGAGGGATCGAGAACACTGCAACCAGGTCCACAAACCAATTTGGCATTAAAATCACCCCCCAAAATAAGAAATAAATCATTCACAGCAACCCAGCTGACCAGGCCCACCATCACAGAAGCTAACATTGATAAACAATTCTTACTATATTGAGCATGGAGCTATTAGAAAAATGTACCACTAAAACCTCACAATCACCCCTCATACAGATTCACACTGCCTGCAAAAAAAGAGAAGGGGATTTACAGCTGATATTATTCACTCACTAGATGGGTTTTGGCCAGAATACACAAACCTCCAAGGCAGCACCCCCTGGAACTTTTCTGCTCCGGTACAGAGTAGGCCATAAACCCATCAACCAACACATCCTTCAATGCCCAGTTCTCCTGCATTAACACAATAGCAGCCCCCTCAAAGAGTGACAGAGTCTCTGAACAACCTACTCTAGATTTAATACCCGCCACAATCCATGAAACAATCCCAAGCAACTCCAGTGACTGCAGCATCAGGGGCTGGATACACACAACATCTAAAGCACGACAAACCTCCTGTCCATTCGGTTCATAGTGTTTCGGGCACTTTCGATGGAGTACTTACCAAAGGGAGGAGCATCCTCCACCGGCCTCTCCAGCTCCTGCCAGTGGTACCAACAATCATGGATGTGATATAAATCAGCCTCCAAGTCTTCAAAGACCTCAATCCCCTTCAATGCCAAAACATCATGACAATTCCAGATACACATATGAAATGTAGAATTAGCAAAGGAAAATGGACATTACACCCCTTACAAAACATACAGTCAGATAGATTGCATACACCAGGGAACAGGTTAAACTAAATGTCACTTAACCCCAAGACTTCCGATAGGGCCCGTGCTAATGTTCTTTTATAGGCATTTTTATTGCCATGTATTAGGCCCTTAAAACAGAATATTAGATTGGAGTCTCACCACCCTCATAGAGGTTCCTCTTGGACATTTCCTCACCCCCATCAACACAAGGGTCCCCCAGTTGGGCTTGGAGGGCTCAGAAGTCAAAATGGCATATCCACAACCAGCAGACGCAGTTCTGTCTTGATTGACTGGATTTCCCCTGCCAGATTTAATAACATCATTTCTGGTACTGGGCAAATTGGGGGGTCAGCTACCATTGTACACTTGACCCTCATACTGCGTCGATATAGTCCTCAGCTCCTTTGGGGACCTCTGATCCTTTGAAGAGGTAACCCCCCTCGCCCCTGCCCACTGCCCAACCCCATCTCTGATAAGGGGCATGCCAGACCATACCCAGCGGGTTTCAAAGCCACGTTACAAGCAGAAGATTGACCAGGTCGAGCGTTAGTAGCTTTTGAAGCTTCCACATTTCTAAAATCCCTTGCTGCCAAATTGGTCAAGCATTTAGCCAACAAATTCACCACCTCCAAACAGTCCAGTTTCCCTGCATCTTTATCACATCTATCCATCAAGTCACTGAGCGCATCCCTTACTTCCATAAAGGCTGTTGCAAGCCTATTAAGATGCTGAACAAAATATGGAATATGCTCTGCATTTGAACCAGAAGAAACTTTGCAGCCAAATCAGAAACCATCACACCATCCTTTGACAAACTAGAGGGTATGAAATCGTGGGTCAGATCTGGAAGCTGATTCCGAAGGCCACACTCTGACTGAGCACTGCTCTGTTCCCTTATAACAGATGGAATCCACGGGAGTTCTCTAAACTGCCTTCTCTGCTCATACCAGCATTGCCAACACAGTCCTCCAGGCAGTCCTGATATATTCTGTGGCTTCGTTCTCAGGGGTAGGCATCCCCAAACTCATCCAAACTGAAGGGGTCAATGTCAACGGCATCATCCAGAGTCAGACTGTTCCCCACCTCCTCTATTCGCACATCTTGCGTAACTCCATCGGTCCCGAGCCACCCAGAAAGACAGTTCTCCACATAATAGCGGGCAATTGAGTGCTCTAAGGCTTCTAAAGAGGCTCTTGATGAGGGTTTGACATGAGTACCTGACAAACACTAGTAAAATCCTCAGTAAAAACACTTGAAACAGAAGCTTCCTCTGATCCCTCACAGAACACCCCTAAAGCAAGCATGGAGGCAGAAATGGAAGTCTGGATAACTGCCTCATGGGTGAGGACATCTGTAGGAGCCCCTGAAACACCAAACATGGATACTTGGGGTTTGCGTCCCAGTTTTTCAGGACGACGCTCTCCCAGGCCATCCAAATTGCTCATGACACTTAACTCTGGGCCAAACGCAATACCCCTGGCAATGCTGGGGAGGGAGGGTTACAGAGCAAGGATCTCTCCTTACTTCCTCACCCCCTGCACACCTTGCACGCCCTAGGGCTCGCTCATTACGGGCCCCACAATCAATCGTGGCATGCCTAAACAACCTGTGGGTACTACTGCCTTGGCACCCGGATGTTTTACTGATGCACTCCCCTTTTGCGTGACACTTTGTGAGCGAAGTTTTGCCACCATGGCCACACCCCAAGACCTTCTCTAAAATGGGTGCACGAAAGAACAAAGCTAATAGTAGCTAGTGGCATCACAGGGCTTCACATGGCAACAGGGCAACACAAAGCAACACAAGCAGAAACACAAGCAGTGCACTGATGCTTCTCAAAGCTTAAAAAAAAACTAAACATAATCTTTACAGCCTCTGGTGGCATAAATCAGCGTCCCTCAGCTCACCTCCAGATGTGGCTTGTGGTGTGCAGCATGTGGCTTGCTGCTTACCGTTTGCCACAATCTGCCACAAGAGAACCTCCTCCCTCCCAGGCTGGGAGCAACGCTGGCCCAGGTACACCGGTACAGAGCACCACAGGACACCACACAATAGCCGCGACTGCTCACACCATGCACCGCTCCTTCAGCACTAGAGTACTAGAGGAAAGTACCTAGGGACCAGCGGAAACAACATCAAGCCGCACTGATTCGCACTCATGCAGCCACTTCCGTCGTGAGTAGTGCATAAGGAGAGACACAGGATGAACATTAGTCAGTAGGTTCGGGACAGCCCCTTGCTTTTTTCACAGAGTGATGACTGTGGCTGTTTTGAAAGCAGAGGGAAAGCAAGCGAAGTCGAAGCACAGGTTAAATAATTCAATATAGTTATTGAGTGCTTCCTCCAGGCGATTTTAAAGATGTTGAAATGCACAACATCAACAGATGGTACTACATGTGGCAAAAACGTAAATTGGAACAAACGTAAGCATACAAGGGGCCTTTGAAGACAGCCACTGCAACATTTCTTGGTCCACTCAACCTGTTTTTTGGTAATACTGCAGCTAGCAATCCCCTTGGTTCATTTGCACTGCTGCTCAGTTGTTCAGCCTTCTCAACAATATCAACATTTTGCGAACCTTTAAAACTACAGTTCATGTCCAAGAACACCCACAACACATTCCAGAAGAAAAGCCTCTTCCCTGCAATATATGAAGCATGGTGCCACGAACAGGCAGCACTGGACAATGCACTTACTTGTAAAAAAGGTTTGGTTGAGTGGTGATGCTCAGTGTGGCAGCCCAGGATTTAGTGCCACATATTGTAATTACTATTGTCAGGATTTGGACAGGAGAAAAATGACAGGCTCTCTGGCTGTCCCGGTTACAGAATGTATGGCTGCTGCAATGGAGAAGCATGGTTTTACAAAATCAATTGAAGAGCTTCTCCTAAGGGGAAGTTGAACTGGTAGCAACCAACAGACATATGGGCATAGCCAAAGCCATGCCAGAGAGGTTGTCACAGATCAGATCAAAGCCAACACGTTTTCATCTTTGATGGAATCCTCAAAATTGTGACCAATCTGAACACGTACTTGCCAAATAGTGGTCATCACTTCTGCACAATACTTCTAAGGAACATGTGTGGAATGCAAACAGATGCTACCATTCTTGCATACATTTTATTTTTTATTTTGTATTTACTTTATTACAAACGTTTAAAAAAAGAGTTAACATGCTATCACTGTCCTTCAAATTAACTCATATATGTGTCTTGCCATTCTAGTGCTAGAGATGTAACATTCAATTCTTACAGTTCATTTCCAAATGAATAACAAATTTATTTTGTCCACAACATGCTTATTGCCAGCAGTCTTCTCGATTTAAAAGTGGTCTTTCTAATATAAAATCTCCTAGGTAGTGTGTTCTTGTATTTCTCAAGGTCAGGCAATATAGAGTTAGATGTTGCAGGGTTTCCACTGCATTGTAACATAATCGCCAATTTTCATTTTCAAAGGTTTTTATTCTTCTACTCTTTAGCATTTCCGTCGTATGTATTAAGTTACTACGAAATATCATGAATAATTTCCGATGGTGCAGGCTGGGGAATTTCTCCAAGTACTTAGGCAAACTGTTCAGAGATGTTACTTCTTTGCCTATATTTTCAAACAGTCTGTATTTTTCTTTTTGTTCAGTTGTCTTGATCCAATCTCGATTCCACAGTTTTTTCTTGACTGCATCAGGATTTGATTTTAATGCCAGCTTGGATGATCCAATGTCTTGTAGGATTTGATGGCACCCGTCTGCCCACTCCTTCAGGATAATTTCTTCACTATAGTTGTTTTTCATTTGAAGTATTACAAACTGCATTGGAGTTAGGTCCATGATAATTTTCCAGTACAAGGATAGAGATCTCCATGTCGCTCTTGCATTCATGGAGAGCAACGGTAGTTCATACCTGATAATAACTGTGGGCACAGATCTTGGTAGACGTAGGATTTGTCTCCAGAACGTGCTTTTGAGCGTTGTCCAGAGTTCCCAAGAACAGCTCATTGCACACTCAGCTCCACAGAGTAAGATGGGAACTACTTTCAGTTTGTAGAATTTTATAATGGGGACCAATGAAATGTTACCACATTTTTTGTGAATTGCAATACCCTGGGCCGTAAGGTTCTTTGTCTTGAACTTCAAAACAGCAACCCAGGGAGTTTCATTTGCACTCGAGTTAATGCACATGCCAAGATATCTTGTGGTCTCTGCTCGATTCCACAGTTCTTTTCCCAAGCACCAACTAAATGCCTTTTTTTCTTTTTAGATTCTGCAATATTAGTATCTAAGATTTTGCTGCGTTGATATTAAGTCCATTGCACTCGGAATAAGTTTGAAGTGTGTTTAATTTCCTTTGTAGGCCGATCAGCGTTTGATCCAAAATTACTAAACTATCGGCGTACAGCACCCACCCTACAGGGCTGCCATAGATTTTTGGTCGAAATGAATCTGACTTCTCCATTGCCTCTCCTAAGTCTGATATGAATGATTTGAATAACAAGGATACCGAGGCCATCCCTGTTTAACACCTTCACATCAGTTTTGGCCAGAACTTCGACTTCATCTTCGACTCCACCCTCTCCTTCTCTCCTCACATCTCGGACGTCTCTAAGAAGTCAAACTATCAGCTGCACCTTCTCAGAGGTATTCTTCCTTTTCTCACTTTCCCCCAGAAGCTCACTGTCTCCAGCGCTCTGGTCCTCTCTAGGCTGGACTCATGCAATAGCCTCTTTCTAAATCTTCCTGACTCTACACTTCGACCTTTACAACTTATCCAGAACAGGACTGCGAGACACGTCCAAAATGCTACTGTCGGGGGGAAATTCTCCTGGGGCCGGCTGGGCCGTCCGCGGACCTCTGGGCAGGGAGGCCCCAACTCCTCCCGCGTATCCCAAAAATGAGTATGAGGCACACGCAAGAAGCAAGGTGATTCTGCTGTTTATTAAACAAACGGCAGGAATGGGTCAAGGATCGTACGCGTCCGTCCTGACAAACTCTCTCCCTCCGTGGGGCTCGCAGGCCCTTTTTACCTTAGTATGACGCGCTACTTTCGTCACCTGGGAAAGTTAGCAAAAAACCTAAGCCAATCTGGATTGGTTCCTCGAGTGGTAGGGTTAGTATAGCATACGTATAGAGAACGTTGTTAGTGGTTGAGGGCAAGTCAGGTGGTATACTTGGGTTGTCCCTTCAATTAGATACATGAAAATTGTTACATGAAGACCCCTGAGGATTGGCTAATGTTAATGGCGTCAGTGATAAGAGCCCCATGTTCTGATTTGTCCACTCGCGAGCCCCCCAGTCTGGGACCATCGCTGTTCCCAGCTCGCGGTGCACCTGTCATTTGCAACAATGTATAACTATGGGTATGTGCAGACAAATCGAGGATTTGTTCATATGCTGGAGGGCAGACTACTCCCACTGCCGCAGATGTCTATTGAGTCGCTTAATTGTTGCTGCCTGTGTCTCAAAACGTGGGATCCAGGCGCCTCCCTCCTCCTGGGCCTGGCACCCTGTCAGGTTCGGCTTGGTCATGTGAGGAGAGACCGTGGTTGAGGCAGAATTCTGCACATTTAATATTGCATCTTCCACTGTGTGCCTGGCTTAGTTTGCAGGTGTGGCCTTGGCTTCGGCTTGTGGCATGCGACTTTGCAACATTGTGCCCTTGACTGTCTGCTCTTGCCGGGCGCATTCTGCAGGGTCAGCAATTGTACTCTTGCTCGTTCAATGTTCATGGAGGCATTTGCTTGCGGCCTACTTGGGCCTGGTGCATGGGGGGGACGTTTGATGCACGGCGCTTTAGGTTATGGTATCATATTGCTTTATCCCGAGTATCATGTCTTCATTATATTTCTCATTGCAATGCATGGGGTAGGAGAAGCGTCAGCAAGCATTTTAGATGAGTTTGTTGTGCGTCTTGCGTTTCTGCATTTTGAAAAGCCTGTGTGAAAAATAATAAAGATGCGCGTCAGTGGGTGTGTCAGTCACCTACGTCATAGCACTGAATGTGTTCTTCGTGTGGATTGGTGTGGGAGTGTCCAGTGTGCATGTTTGCATGGGTGTGCTGACCGTTGGCTAGGTCGTCATGGCATCTCTAACCGATGTGTTTATTTACTGTTGAATGGTTCAGTCGAGTTCATCCATGCCGCAGGTGTCGGCATGGGCAGGGCAGGCTGGTGGGCAGGCTGGTGGGCACATCCGTATGTTCCTGTACCAGGGTATTTGGTCGTCTGGTAGATAGGCAAACTCCTCTCGTGGCAGGTGTCTGGGCCGCGATCCTCTAGGCCAGGGGCGTGAGGGGATTGGTGGGAGCCTTTTGTTCCATTCTCCCACTTCAGTCCCCCCTCTGGTCGACTTGTCGACCACAAACATATCTTTTTTCTTATCTCCTCTTACTCTCCATATTTTAGTTACTCCTCCCAAATGCCCATAGTGGTTGACATGGTCTTCAAATGACCAGTACATATATACACAGGTTCCTCCAGGTGTGCAGTATACCCATTTCCCTATGTAGCTCCTTGGGTTTCTTGGGTTTTCGAGCTTCACAGATGGTGGGTCCAGGTGGTTGGTGATGATCTGTTTGCGCAGTTTTTCTCTCTCTTTTATTATTGTGCCTGTGTGCTGGCCATCATCTGCCGGCATCAAGGGGTGCATACCAACCATTTCGATCATTTTGTCTGTGGTGCGTGCCTTCCGGGCCTTCCAAAATCTTATTATGATCAGTACAGCTCCAGCCAGTATTATGCATCCAACTATAATCTTCAGTCCGTCCGACAGCCAAGATGGCATCCATGAACATAACAGTGAAAACCAGCTGTCATCCTTCTTCACTCCTTTACTTTCATTCATCATTTGGGAGTGCATCTGGGCCAGTTGTGATACTGCTTCTGTCAGTGTACCATTGTCAGCATCGTTAGCAGGAATGAATGTGCAGCATGATTGTCCTATCTTTGCGCAAACTCCTCCTTCCATTGCTGTAAGGAGGTCCAGTACATATCTGTTCTGTAGTGCTACCATCCTTACTGCTCGCAGTTCCTCTTTTATTGCGTTGAATCCATTTACTGTAGAATTAATTGTCATCATTAGTTCCCATCGAGTTATCTAGAGCCATTTTGCGTTTGCGTAAGCCTGTAGTCCCGGATGTATTATTGAGGAGAAGAACATTGCTGCTCTGCTGAATAGTCTGTGTTCTGGTGGGATTGAAGTGAGTGCTGTTTCCGACCTTCCCCATAGGTAATTTCCTGTCAGAGGTTCTCCTTGTCTTTTCTTTCTATTCAGGACATTGTTGTTGCTGTTGTTTTCGTTCTCTGACCCCTTCTGAGGTTCTACAGATCTCTTCTTCCTCTTGTTTCCTTCATACATTTTAGGGAAGTTCGCCACGTTCACATGTTTCTGGGGCACCACTAGTGATGGTACATTAACGTGTACCATTGTGCATATACCATTCCACAGAGGGGGCAGTGTGTGGTATGCCTTGTCTCCGCAGGCCCAGTAATGGTCCATTAATACTGCTGTTCTTGCTCCCCCCTCAGGTAACTCCATCACGCTTGCACAGTTGGTGTTGTATCCCACGTCCACTTCTCCTCTATGTTGATAGCATATCTTAGGTGCAGACAGCGGCAGTATGCTTATTGGGTCTTCATCCTTCTCTATCCACGTTAGCATGGGTACGTACTTGATCCAAATCGTCCAACATCTGTTATTGTGTTCAGCAATAGTTGTAATATTTTCTCTTGTTACCATGTTGCTGCCAACCACTCTTGTGTCCCATTTGTTGTCCATGTACACCTTCCCTGTTATTGTTACCAGTGGTCTTTCCCAACATCCTTGTTTACCAGGAACTTCAGTGGCGTACCAGTCACATGGTAGGTATTGTAGTGTTACTTTCTTTGTTTCTCCCTTTTCAGGGCCGCTTGTCATGTATCTGAATGCTTCAGCATGCAAACTGGTCTTGTGGTAACTCAAATAAGTCTTGAGGAAGTTGTTTTCGTATGGATATGTGTCTCGCGTTTTCCACACCAGGTTCACCACCGTCCCTTGAAATCTCCCTTTCGTTTGGAACAGTGCCAAGTATACTATACATCGTGCTGTCTTTTCATCTATTTCCGTGGCAACGAAAGTTCGAGAAGCACTCATGGCGTATGGGATCAATGAGCAGACATAGCAGCTGTCTTCTGTTGTCTGCTTACCTATTTGGGTCATGTGTTGGTACCACATGTTGTTCGAGACGTGTGCTGAATCTGTTATGTAGTTATCAATACCTTTATTATCTGAGTATGTGCTGCGTTTAACTTTATTTCCCTTATGTGGGATCTTGCTAGTACCACCTGACGTGACACCTGTTGCAGCCGTGGGTGGGGGTATATTAGGTTTGGGTACAGCCAAAATATTGATAGCATAACTTTTCTGCCATACAGAGGCAGCCAAAAATCCGGTGATCATCAAAATCCCTATCATCTTTATTACAAAAGCTAGTCTCACCGGCATTTTGCTCTTACCTTGCTGCAGTCCGGCAGCTTATTCTTGCGACGTTAAAGTTGCCCGCCTGAAAATTCTCAATAGGCTTGTTATTAGTGTTAGTTGTTGTTTTCAAGCTCTCCCTATCAAGTAGTCGTTCAGTGCCCAGGCGAAGAGCTGTTCCCACGCCAATCTAAGCGATCTGCCTCTTAGGGCAGGCAAGTGTTGGTGAAGATGGGGCATTGATTGTTCTATGGCCAAGATAAATGCTGTGTAGTAGGCACGTACCCTCCTTCTTTTCAGGTACTTTGGCCTTTTTATGTGATAGACAAATTGGTCTGATAGCTCTTCAGGGCAGTTATCGTCTGAGGGTAGCATCTACTCCTGGGCAATGAACTTTGTTAGTTATCTGTTTTCTTAGCAATACAATAATACGCGGTACCTGCATGTGCGAGAAAGAAAAAAGAGAACATTCAAGTGTTTACATGTGTATATGTGCAAGACAATGTCCTTCAATTGGGTGGTTACTGTAGTGGGTAGGGGGTCGATGGGCAGAGGGTTTGGGGTTCAACTGGCGGAAGTCTCTTTACTCTTTGATCGTGTGACCATGGGGTGGGCGGTATAGGAATTACCAGTTTCAGTAGTTGTCTCTGGGGAATCTGGGGGGTGGCAGGGTATGGAGACACTTAGGTCATCAGCTGTGGTAGAAGTCTCTTCCTCCGTGGGTGACGCTGTCGTTGTTCTTCCAATGGCCCTGTCGGTGACGCTAGGGCGGGTTTGGAGTTTGTAGATCTTTACGTCGTGTAGGTGATTCCAAGCACTTTTGTCCTGCAACTTTACTGCTCTCGTAGATACCTCCTCTACAAGGTGGGGACCATTGAAGCGTGGGCTGTTCCACTTCCTATTGAAATTGCGGAGTAGCACGTGGTCACCTTTAGCAATTCTGCACAGTTTTTCCTTTTCCGGTCCTTGGTCCTCTTCTTCTTGTTGGCAACTCTTAGACCCGCCCCGCGTGCGCTCGAGCTGTTGAGACACAAACACTACACTAGTAACCAAAGAAGACACATATTGGTACATTTCATCACCAAGAACAGTTGCAGTGTTTTCATAGTCTGTGAATGCCCTTGATGTTGGCGTTAGAGGAAGGTGCATTTGTCGTCCGGTCACCACCTCATGAGGAGTGAGGTGGTGGTCGGAGCCTGGTCTATTCCTCAGCTCAAATAGAGCTAGCGGAAGGCAATACAACCAACTCTTCTTTGTTGTTTGCTGTATCTTTGCAATTGCCTCCTTCAGTAGGCCATTCAGGCGTTCGCATATACCGTTGGCCTGTGGGTGATATGCACATGCAAATTTATGCTTGATGTTCAGTAAGGATGTGATGTGCTGGAACATTAGCGAAATGCGGGCCATTATCCGACCGCAGTACCTCGCACACTCCCCACCTGGGGAAAACCTCCCTCACTAGAAATTTAGCTGCTCTAAATGCGTCTAGATGTGAGCAGGGTTCTGCCTCAATCCACCTGGAGAATGGGCATACTACTACAATCATATACCTATTTCCTTGACATACGTTGATCATATCAACATAGTCAATATGGATGTGCAGGAAGGGTCCCTCTGGCCGGGGTATAGTACCTTTTATCACTTTCAGCGTGTGACCGGCCGTAAACTGTTGACATGTGAGACAATTGCTGATAAAATTTGTCACATGGGAATTTAGCTCGGGACAGAACCAATCTTCCCTAATTCATGCTGCAATAACTTCCTTGCCTGTGTGGGCTGGGTGGTGGAGTTGGCTCAGGGCGGTGTTCAATAGTGCCAATGGCATTACCATTTTTCCAGTGTTACCCTGGCGCCATAGTGCGTCAGTTGGTGACATTGTACATCCTCTTTTTACCCTTATTTCTTTTTCTGCCATTGGTGCAGCCGCTTGTAATTCCATTATCTGTGTGGCTGGGAGATGGATGTACCCTTCTCTTATCAACATCTCTTTAGCTATCCCCCTCCCTCTCCCTCTCTCTGAGTATGGGGGGTTCCATATCTCACCAAAATATGCAGCATACTTCGCATGTGCGTCTGCTGCTGCATTTCCTTTTGAGATATGATCTTCTCCATTAGTGTGTGCGGTACATTTGACCAAAGCTAATTCTTGGGGGTCATTTATTACTTCAATTACTTCAGCTAATAAGAGAGCATGTTGCACTGGGGTGCCGTCAGCTCTCCTAAACCCTCTTCTCCTCCATTTGGACAATCCTGAGTGGACAGTAGACGTGACATATGCGCTGTCAGAATATATAGTCACTCTTTTGTCAAAGCTTTCTTTCAACGCCAAAATCAGTGCAACCAATTCTGCTGCTTGAGCAGAGTAATGTTGTGGTAATTGTACGCATTTCACCGCCACACACACCGGTGCCTCTGTCATTTTTACCACTGCTGCCCCAGTTCTCCTTATCCCATCACTTTGGTCTATTGTTGATGACCCATCAATGAACAAGAGCTCTCCTCCATCTAGTGCGTTCTCTTCAACTTTTCTAGTACATGAGTACATTTCGGTAGTCTGTGTACAGTCATGTGCATAGTCTCCTTCCTCAATTACTTCCGCTATAAACCTTGCAGGATTAACTGTGCTGCATCTAACAATTGATAATTCTGGTCTAGATAAGATGATCTCATAACCTGACGCCCTCTGCGTGGTTAGTGTGGACTTAGGCTTGTTCAATATTGCAAATAGTGCATGGTTCACAAATTGTGTGGTTGGGTACCCCATTGTGATTGATGATGCTTTCTCTACTGCAAAGGCAGCTGCGGCGAGACCTTATTTGCAAGGGAAATGTCCTAACATCACAGGATCCAAGTGACCACTGTAAAATGCTACTGGTTTGTAACCCATGCTTGTTTTTTGAGCCAACACTGCTTTCATTACTGCTGAGTCGCAATGTGAAAATATAAAGAATTGTTGTTCATAATCTGGGGTGGCCAGTACCGGAGCAGTTGATATTGCATCTTTCAGTTCATCAAAGGCCTCTTTCATTTCCATTGTCCACCCCAATTTTTTCTCCCCTTTGTTAGCTTCTTTTAATGCCTCAAGTAGGGGTCCTATGTATGAGCCGTAATCAAATACCCATGCTCTACAATAGTTGCACAGTCCCAGGAACTGCTGCAGTTCCCTCACTGTTTGGGGCAACGGCGTTTTCGATATGGCCTGTGCTCTTTGCGGTGCAATCTTTCTTCCGTATTGGGATATGAGCTGACCAATGTATAGTACCTGTTCCTGACAGTACTGTAACTTTTCTTTGTCTACCTTGTAACCCTTTTCAGCCAATATTGTCAGCATCTTCAATGAGTCCTCTCTGCATCTTTTTTGCTTGTGCTGCAAATTATTATGTCATCAACATACTGCAACACTGTGCTTTCCACTTCAATGTTACCTAAGTCTATCTGTATTACTCTGTTGAAAATTGAGGGTGACTCGCAGTACCCTTGTGGCAATCTGGTGTGTTTCCATTTTGTGTTTCTGTACGTGAAGCTTGTTAGATCTTGTGAGTCTGGGTGCAGGGGTATTGAGAAAAAGGCATTTTTGAGGTCAATCACTGTAAATCGTGATGCCTCTGCTGGAATGCCACACAATATTGTGGCCGGGTTTGCTGCTATGGGGTATTCTGCTTCCACTATGTTGTTCAAGGGCCTGAGGTCCTGGATGAAACGCCAAGACCCTCCTTTAGCCTTGCGCACTGGGTATACAGCTGTGTTACATGGTGATTCTGATGGTACCAATATGCCATTATTTATAAGGGCCATTATTGTTTCATATATGCCCTCATCTGCCTCTTTTGATAGTGGGTATTGCTTCACTCTAGGGAGTATTGCACCTTTTTTCAATTTTATTCTTACTCCCCCTATGCTCTTTATGCACCCCACGTCATAGGGACTAGCAGTCCATAATGATGTTGGTACTTTTGCCATATCCTCCTCAAAGAAGGGAACTGGAGTGGATGTGGGTGCTTCAAGTGCCATTGCAATTTTCTGTGCCACTTGTTTGTATGTTACTCTTAGCCATATGTCTACACTCATCATAAATACCATTTCACCTTCTTCCTTTTCTTCTGAAAAGAGCTCCTTGTCTGACACCTGGGTGAGCCTTCATCCCTCTGCTAGAGCTATCACTGCCCTCCATGCTCTTCCTTCTCTGTCTTGGGCATGTACTGCGATGTAATCAGCAGTAGCTATAATGCTCTCTATGCTCACTGAAATCACCTTTCCTTCTGGTTCATTGGCTGGTGTTTCTGGTCTGAACAAATAGGCTGTTGGCCTCCTCCAGATCTTTCCTTCTATTCCTGGCATCCATGCAAATGCCATGTCTGTTCCGTACTGGAATAGTTCGCCATCTACTGGCTCAGCCCTAATCACTGTCTGTCCACAATATGCTTGCATAATTTGTCGTGCAGTGAGCATGTTTATTCCTGGTGTGGAGCAAATTATGCCGTCCTCCGTAAAGGAGATCGTCATATTCAACCTTCTCATTATGTCTCTCCCCAGTATGTTTACTGGTGAGGCCCTAGAATATAGAAGCGGGACGGACATGTCATAATCCCCTATTGATAAGGGAATGTTATCAGTAAAGGGAACCAACCCCCTAGCCCCAGAGAATCCTTGGGTGTTCATAGCTTCACCTGACATCTTAAATTTACCTTCCCTTATGCAAGACCGGGTCGCCCCGGTGTCAACAAGGAATGACAATTTTTTGTCACCTATCGTTACCTCTATGCGTGGTTCCTCCGCACTATTAGGTGTTACCGACAGGATGGGACACACCAAGGCCGTCTGTGGGCTGTCCTATTGTGGGTATAATGATTGACCACTTCCTGTGTAAGGGTTGTGTCCCAGGACCGTCACCCTTCCCAGTTGTGTTTGCTGTAGTTGTGTATTGGTGGAGGTTATGTTATGGTCTTGAATTTGGGCAGGTTGCTGTACTGCCCGCACTTGGGGTTGTTGTGTTATCGCTACCTGCTGTTGTGGCAGTCAATATGTCTGTGGCTGTTGTTGTGTTACTAGTTGTTGCTGCCCATTTCCCGGTTGCAATGCCTGCTGTTGCTGGATGCCCTGCAGTTCCTGTGTAGGCCCTTGTTGTCCCTGTTCTCCCCATGATGGTGTGCCTGGTCTCATTCTACATGTGCGTGACATGTGCCATAGTAATCCACAAATCCAACATACCGGTGGTTCCCTGTTCTGCCATGGAAAGCTCCCTGAATTGTCCTGGTATACTGGTTGCCCGGTGGGGTAGAAATTTCTGAATCCTCCCCCTTGCTGTTGTGTGTTATAGCCGTATCCCCTCCCTCTCATCATTCCTCCCCTTTCCCTGTTATAATTATAATATCCAGCTCCTTTCGTTGAGTATCCTCCTCCCATGCTAGTCGTGTATGGTTGGGGTGGTGGCAGCTGTTGTGCTACAATCTGTGATGATTGCATTTGGGAGGGATCTTGTGCAGCCACTACTTGTGTGGGGTTTTGAGTCATTGTTGCAGGTGTAGTTATTAGTGCACCTTCCATCGTGTATTTAGTAAGTTTTTTCTGTACCAATTTAGCCTCTTCCGCTTTTCTATCTTCTTCCTTTTGTTTCGTCTTTTCTTGCCATGTCCTACAATGATGTACTATCATCAGTTGTATTTCTGGCCATGCTTTTGCTTCCATCCCTACTACCTTCTTCAGTTGTTTCTGAACTGCTTCTGGGAGCCCTTGTATTAGTATATGATAGAATATTGCTGGTGTTTTGTCCCATTGTTCTCTAGTTTCCATACGCCACTTCTCTTGAATTTCCTGGATATAATCAACAGGATCTTCGTTGTCACACATCTTGCGTGAGGTAATTGCTCCTATGTCTGATGTGTCTGGGTACTGTACCCTCAGCGCTTGCCATAATGCATGTCTGCAGTTTGCAAAGGGTGCCCCATCGTGTGATGTGTTTGTTATTGTGACCCCGGGGAAGCCTGCTCTCTTCCAGATGTCATCTGCTGCATCCCCCAATATTGATATTAGAAGGCCCTTTACATCCCCCACTGCCAGTTTCTGTCCTGCGGTGTGTTTTTCCATTTCATATATCCATTTTCCCGCACCTCCACTTAATGATGGGAGCCTGCAGTTTATATTTTCCTTGTCTGCATGCTTCCAAGGGACGTATTGTGGTCTAACCCCTCCCCTTTCCAGAAGTGGCATTAAGTTGTGTCCTGTTTGACCCCCTGGGTTCCACAAAATCGAGTCTGTGCACCCCTCCTCTTCTTCCGTTTCTTCTACATCGTCAATTGCGTCCATATTTCCCCTGCTCGTAACTGTTTCTCCTCCATCTCTTCCCCTTCTTTCATCATTCCCTTTATTTAATGTGGGCGTGTGTATTCGTTCTCCCTGCCTGCGTCCAGGGAGGTCTCTAAGCCTGCTTGCATAGGGTGTCAGTTCGTGGGAGAAGGGTGGGAGTTTAGGTGGGCATGTTGTACGTAATGAGTGTGGGGTGGTGGAGCATGTTGGATGGGATGATGAGGGTGTAGCTGCACGTATCTGCCTTCCCGCCATTCCTTGCTCTTCCCCCTCACTTCCTTCCAGTTCTTCCTTTCTCCTGCAGGCCCATGGTGAGTCTCTATTTGTCCGGGTGATGTATAATTTATCTAGGCTTTCCCTTTCACTATTTCTTCCTTCCTTCTCCATTCCTTCTTCTTCCTCACTACAAAAGTCATTCGTGAATGGCAACCCCCAATCTGTCTTTTCCCCCCTAATCGTTACTGTTTTTAAGTCTATTAGATCCGTTCCTCCCGTTTCTTTTTTACCAATTGCTCCCCTTTGTGCTGATGTTGTTGCTACTTCTGTGTCTGTGTGTACATACCTCCTTACTTCACTCTCCCCTCTCCTATCTTCTCTTTCCCCTTCATTTTTCTCAGCTATTACTCTACCAATTTCCTCTTTTCTTTTTTAATTCCTCCGTTACTTCACTACTCATCTTTTCCAATATCCTTTCATCTTCTTTCTTCCTTTCCCATCTCGCCCTTTCCCGTTCTAATATACTCTGTATCATCCTCCCTTCTTCGTATTTCCTTGTCGTTTCTGATAGTAATCTCCTCTTCCATATTGCCATTTCTTTTTCTTTCTCTTCTTCCTCTCTTTTCCTGTCACGCAGTGCTGCTCTGGATACCCTTTCTGCTACTGCCTTTACCCTTTCGGCTTCTCTCTTTTGCTCCTCAGTTCGTTCCCTCATTTTGTCCAACTCATTCTTGCTTTCTTTCCTTTCCCGGGCTCTCTCTCTTTCCTCTCTCTCGAGCTGCTTGATCAGTGCATTCTGCTCATCCCTTAATTCTGCTAATCGTTCCTCCAAAATCTCTTCCTTTTGTCGTAACAACTCTCCCTCCTTCCTTTTCCCCTCTTCCCCTTTCATTTCACTCTCCCTGGTATTATCCTCGTCCATTTTCCTTACTACCTCCTTCTCTTCTCCTATTAATGAACCTCGTAATTTTAATAGCACCTGCGCAGCTACCCAATCATCATGTCCTATTTCCGCTATCCGCTCTTCTCCATTCCTCCCCTCCCCTGCGGGCATCTTCCTATGAGCTGATTCCATCGTACTAGTCCGCTCCCCTTCCGTGTGGCCACCTGTAGCTGTATATGGTGGCGGGCTGTATGCCGGGTTTGAGTACCCCTCAGCCGCCCTTAATTGTTCTCTTGCTATTTCTCCTAGTTCTCTTAAAGGATACAACCCCCCTCCCTCCGTTTTCACTACCTTTGCTAGGGTTATATCGTCGCTCTGCTCCTTTTTAATTTCATTTTTGTTTGAGTTGTTACTCTTTTCTCCTCCCTCTTGTTCGTTCCCCGTGTTCTGTGTGCCTTCACTCTCCTTTTCCCCATTCTCCCCTTCCTCCTTAATCTCCTTTTCTTCCGTTGTTTCCCCCACAATGAACATTCCGTTTGGTCCCGGTCGGGACCCTTGGAACATCCTCCATAAGTTAAACAACTCCACGTGGTGTGTCAACTTCTTCCCCTTGTATGTGTTATGCAGATGGGTTAATAGTAAATGTTGGGTATATGGATCGAAACTGCCATTAGGCGGCCATGGTGTCGTCATTTTGTTGTCCGTCCCCTGTGTCCATTCTATGCTGTATTTGATCAGTTTCTCCCTATGCAGTGACAGTGTTTTACATATATGCTGCAGCGGGGTAGTGAGGGTGTTTCCCCACCCTCCCGATCCTGTCCCGTGTGACATAGTAGCTCTTCAATTGTTATTCTCCCTCTATATAGTAGTGGTTATCTTGCTAATAGTGTACGCTATACAATTTCAGATCCTCACCTGGCCCCGTAATTTTGGGGGCTTGCGATTGTCCGCTAAAACAAAATAGTAAAATATAGCATTAGCATTTGTATATTCTTTTCTTTCCTTTTTTCCTTTACCGAACACCTTTACGGCCCCCGGCCGAGGCGCACGTAGCCCCCTGCAGCTGCGTGCCCCGTGTGACGTTCTTGTACAGCCGTCACACTTTCTTTTACTCCTCCTCCTCTTTCTTCACTTGTCATGACCGGCGTTCTCCGTGCGCAGCCACGTCCCCCTTTTCACCTTACCCCGATCTATTCATTAACGTTTATCTCCTTCTCCATTCCCTTACCATTATTCTGTTCCCCACCACCAAATTCCTCGCGTTCGAGATATCCTATGA
Organism: Ambystoma mexicanum; assembly: GCF_040938575.1. Taxonomy (NCBI): domain Eukaryota; kingdom Metazoa; phylum Chordata; class Amphibia; order Caudata; family Ambystomatidae; genus Ambystoma; species Ambystoma mexicanum. Next base: position 676,063,158 of record NC_090932.1, on the reverse strand, counting down.
AAGCCCTACTGGTGACGTCACCGATCTCTTCCAAAACTACTGGTAAGTTCTTTTCATGTTTTTTTTGAAAGTTCAAAATACACTTGTAATCTACCCCCGTAAACCCCACAGCTGTCTTCCTGTCACGCCTGGAACAAGGTAATCAACAATATAATCAGACTGCGCACGCTGCGTCGCCTCGCGTGTGATACGCCCCTCGACAGGAGGGCTTAACCAGCCAATTATCTTCCGTATTAGGCAACCAGCTAGCTACCGCCTACAGGGAAACGTCATCTATCTATCGAGTTTCCTGCTCGATCAATAGGGATCCTCATCTACTCATTGATCAATAATCACCAAATCGTAGGAAACCGCACACACACACCCTTACACGTGGTCGCGACCTAGGCCAATCAGTGTCTACGGGCGGCCACACGTGATGTTTTCGTGCACCGCCTTCTCCTCTTCTGTAATGTAGCCTACTGCTCTCGCACTTGTCCAGCTACCATTCACTTCACCGTCAACACTAATTTATCAAACCTTCGCCGAGCACCTGTGTAACACCTCCCGCCTCCCGTATTCTATTCCCCCCCCTCACAATTTCACATTGCTTGTTGGGCGTGGCATACTCACCAAGTTCTCTTGATGCGGGGCCGCTCGACTGCGTGCACCCCTCCAAGCGGCTCGCCACCTCCCCTCGTCTGGACTACGTCTGGACACTCGCCAACCGCGGGCGGGATACTTCTCAACCGGCTCCCGAAGGCCAATATCCGGATTGCGCTGTCCGGTTGTCTCGCAGTTCCGCGATGGTCCTGTAGTCCTCAAAAGGGGGCAGCGGCAGAGGGGGCCGCGCCGCCGGGCCTCCTCGCAACGGGAGAACTCGGAAAAATAAAATAAAAGCAGATCTTAAACAGATCTCAGCAGTGCCTCCAACTTGTCGGGGGGAAATTCTCCCGGGGCCGGCTGGGCCGTCCGCGGACCTCCGGGCAGGGAGGGCCCAACTCCTCCCGCGTATCCCAAAAATGAGTATGAGGCACACGCAAGAAGCAAGGTGATTCTGCTGTTTATTAAACAAACGGCAGGGATGGGTCAAGGATCGTACGCGTCCGTCCTGACACACTCTCTCCCTCCGTGGGGCTCCAGGCCCTTTTTACCTTAGTATGACGCGCTACTTGCGTCACCTGGGAAAGTTAGCAAAAAACCTATCGCCACTCTGGATTGGTTCCTCGAGTGGTAGAGTTAGTATAGAATACATATAGAGAACGTTGTTAGTGGTTGAGGGTCAGTCAGGTGGTATACTTGGGTTGTCCCTTCAATTAGATACATGAAAATTGTGTTAATGGCGTCAGTGATAAGAGCCCCATGTTCTGATTGGTCCACTCGCGAGCCCCCCAGTCTGGGACCATCGCTGTTCCCAGCTCGCGGTGCACCTGTCATTTGCAACAATGTATAACTATGGGTATGTGCAGACAATGCGAGGATTTGTTCATATGCTGGAGGGCAGACTATTCCCACTGCCACAGATGTCTATTGAGTCGCTTAATTGTTGCTGCCTGTGTCTCAAAACGTGGGATTCAGGCGCCTCCCCCCTCCTGGGCCTGGCACCCTGTCAGGTTCGGCTTGGTCACGTGAGGAGAGACCGTGGTTGAGGCAGAATTCTGCACATTTAATATTGCATCTTCCACTGTGTGCCTGGCTTAGTTTGCAGGTGTGGCCTTGGCTTCGGCTTGTGGCATGCGAGTTTGCAACATTGTGCCCTTGACTGTTTGCTCTTGCCGGGCGCATTCTGCAGGGTCAGCAATTGTACTCTTGCTCGTTCAATGTTCATGGAGGCTTTTGCTTGCGGCCTACTTGGGCCTGGTGCATGGGGGGGACGTTTGATGCACGGCGCTTTAGGTTATGGTATCATATTGCTTTATCCCCAGTATCATGTCTTCATTATATTTCTCATTGCAATGCATGGGGTAGGAGAAGCGTCAGCAAGCATTTTAGATGAGTTTGTTGTGCGTCTTGCGTTTCTGCATTTTGAAAAGCCTGTGTGAAAAATAATAAAGATGCGCGTCAGTGGGTGTGTCCGTCACCTACGTCATAGCACTGAATGTGTTCTTCGTGTGGATTGGTGTGGGAGTGTCCAGTGTGCATGTTTGCACGGGTGTGCTGACCGTTGGCTAGGTCGTCATGGCATCTCTAACGATGTGTTTATTTACTGTTGAATGGTTCAGTCGAGTTCATCCATGCCGCAGGTGTCGGCATGGGCAGGGCAGGCTGGTGGGCAGGCTGGTGGGCACATCCGTATGTTCCTGTACCAGGGTATTTGGTCGTCTGGTAGATAGGCAAACTCCTCTTGTGGCGGGTGTCTGGGCCGCGATCCTCTAGGCCAGGGGCGTGAGGGGATTGGTGGGAGCCTTTTGTTCCATTCTCCCACTTCACTACCCATAACTAAGTCTAGAAAATGTACACCTTTTTTTCCCGAAGTGAGCGAACCTAGTAGAATTGAGGAAGAAAATGCTGTCAAAGATATTGTAGCTGAACTGACGCTTTCACTGGGCTGTCTTGGCACAAAGTTGGTTGACAATGTTATTGAACTTCCAGGCAAGCCAGCGGCTCCTGACACTACCATTACTGTGATAGAACCGGCGATATGTATGATAGAGCCCAATAGTTTATGTACTAAAGATGGTCCACCTTACCTCGACACAATCTGACAGGAATTAAAACTGTGGATGAGACTCAGGCCTTGTTGTCTGAAAAAGCAACTGTAACTGTCATGATAAATGGGATGGCTCATGACGGTCTTGATAGTTTCCCTGAATTTCCTAAACAAGTAGATATTTGTTCAGATGTTCCTGAGGTAGAATGCATGGGAGAAATAAAGGATATTTCATCCACACCATGTCCTATGAGTATAGACCCCCAAACCCTTTTTGGCACAAGACCTGCCATAATACCTGAAAATGAAAGTCAATATGTAGGGAGGGAACATCCCCTAGAACTGGTAGAGATACACCTGAGTACAATCATGCACACATGACTGCGAATAACATGCCTGATTGTTATGCTCACCTGGTCTCTGCGGGGGCGTTGGGGCACGGTTGGAGCCCTCCCTCGACTTAGCTCCCCGGTGTCGACTTCCTTCCCCAGCTGCCGCGCAGAATGTTGTTCTGGATGCTGGTATTGCCCCTGGGAGGAGAGGAGAGGAAGTGAGGATGGTGCGGAGGTGAAACAAATTTCCTCGCCCCTTTCGTGCCAGATCAGTGTGCGCAAGAGCCTTTCCATGCAAGCTCACCTGTTATTTGTAATTCTGGGCTCTCCGTCCTGCTTCCTTCAGCAGGGGCGCGTAGAATGGGCCTAGTTGCTTCACTGGCCCGCGAAGTGGCAATCCAGACCGGCTGTGTCCAATCCACTTGAAGGGTAAGTCTTTGTTTTTTTTCAATAATGTCTTTAGCAATGAGACTCGCCTTGGTGGCAAGCAATAATGATGTCCTGAAATGTCTCTGCCCTTCCCTATAAGTGAAGATGAAGATCAGAAGTGTGGAGCGATTCCTGGGATTCCGTTGAGGATGATGGACACTCAAGGTCAACAGGTAACCTGGCTGGTATGATGGAAGTCATGACTCAGGTAAGACGCAGCCCAGAGTTTGTGCTTATGAGATTTCTAACCTGTTGTGTTCTTTTCCCTTGTAGGAGCGGTCCGACCGCGTGGATCAGAGTCCGGAGGCTTGGAGACAGTTTGATGGCTCCGGAGAAAGATACCGCAGAGAAGAAGCAAAAGGCTCCCGCGTCGCTGGAAGTCCGAATCTGGAGAGAAGAGGCCCCAACTCCGGCGGAATGCAGGTAGAGTGCGTGCACAGCGATGGAGTGGCTGAGATCGGGTAAGTGCACCTTCAGTGATGGAGCGACTGGAGTCAGGTAAGCGCACCTTCAGCGGTGGAGTGGCTGGAGTCAGGTAGGTGCGTCTTCAGCGATGGAGCGGCTGGAGTCAGGTAAGCTCACCTTCAGCGGTGGAACGGCTGGAGTCAGGTAGGTGCGTCTTCAGTGATGGAGCGGCTGGAGTCAGGTAAGTGGGATGATCTTCAGAGGTGGAGTACCGGAATCAAGGTGAGATACGGCGGTAAGCGTCATGCTGCAAAGCAGAGTGACGCAAAGCGAGGGCATGTGGTTGGGCTGGCCTTATATAGGTTGGGCTCTGGTCCCTCCCTTTGGCCACACCTTGTGGCTCCACCTTCCCCGCCCAAGGATTCCAGCAAGTGCCTCCCAATGCTGTTCTATGTCCACGCCCGGCCCTGATGCATGTGCCTTAGGCACAGAGTGTTCCAAGCATACATTTCTATGAGCCTGGCGCCAAAGGCGCCAGGACTGGGTCCAAGTGGCCCTTGGGGGTGATGAAGGCCTGGGCCCTTGCCCCATGGCCATACTAGCACTCCCCCGCAAGGCCCCTCTCACGGGCACCCTTCTTCCTTGTCCAGGTTTGGCGGGATTGTCACAGTGGAACCACCTGATTAATTGAGGTGCACAGACGAATTCCACTGGTTCCCAAGTGCGATCTTGAGGTCCATAGCCTTCCCAATTGATTAAATAGTAGTTTTCCTCATACAATTTTTGAGTCCAGAATGTCTTTAACCTCATACTCAGGTTCCCCTTCAATAATTTCTGGCTCTGGGGGGCTTTGATTCTGGTTTCGGGCTTCACAGGCTTCAGGAGTGAGACGTGAAACACTGGATGAATTTGCATGTTGGTGGGCAGATCAAGTTTCACTGCGGCCGGGTTGATAATGGCCTTGATGGGATAAGGTCCGAGATATCTGGGACGGAAGGCTCGAGGCCCTTTTAATGGTACATTCCTGGCAGCCAACCATACTCTGGGCCTCATCACGAGTTTGGCGGTAACCCTTAAATGCGGCGGTAGCACTATTACCGACACATTTAAGGGTCCGCCAAATCACGGCTTTGGCTGATTTCCCCCCAGCTCTCAGCTCTTAGCTGGGGGGAAATCTGCCAAAATTTCGTGCTCTTACCGCTGGCGGGAAATCCGCTGGCGGTAAGAGCGATAAATCTCCCCATTGAGCCCAATGGGGAATGGGGAATTCCCGAATGGGCTCAGTGGGGAATGGGCAATACCCGTTCCGCCGAACCCTAGATCCGGCGCTATTAGCGCCGGAGAGTTCAGCGGTAGGGCTATTAGCGCCGGTGCTAATAGCGCCAGCGTTACCACCCAACTCGTGATGAGGCCCTCTATCTCAAATATGGTAATGTGGGGCTTCCCTTCTGTGTCTGTCAGCAAACTTCTTTTGTTGTTCCTTGGCTTTGGTCAAATTCCTGGTTGTCTCTTGAAGAGTTTGAGTAATTGTCTTATGTAGGGAGGTAATTGCTGGCATTTCTAGCTCATCAAGCGGGTCAAAGGAGGACGTTCGGGGATGCCGACCATTCATAATATAGAATGGGGTTTGTCCAGTACTGGTGTGGATGGACTTATTGTATGCAAATTCAGTTAACCCGAGGATGTCCTTCCAAGGCTTTTCAGTTTGCTGCAGCATGCATCACAGGTATTGTTCCAGCATTTTGTTAGTTCTTTCCGTTTGACCATCGGTCTGGGGAGGGTGACTGGTGGAGAGGCAAAGGTCAATCTGTGCTATCTTGCAACAACTCCTCCAAAATGCTGAGATAATTTGCGTTCCTCGGTCAGAAACCAATACCGAAGGGAAACCATGTAGTTTAACTATCTGTTCTAGGAATACAGTTGCCAGAGCTCCAGCGGTCGGAAGTCCTTTAAGAGGAATAAAGTGGGCCATCTTGGAGAACAAATCTACCACCACTAAGATTGTGTTAAAGCCGTTGCAGGGAGGTAACTCTGTAATAAGGTCCATAGATAGTGTGTGCCAAGGGACCGGTGGTATAGCTATTGGATGAAATAATGCTGCGGGACGTGACTTTTGGGATTTCTGTTGTGCACAAACTCCAGAGACGATAATAAATTGTGCCACGTCTTTTCTCCAGGTTGGCCACCGATAACTTTTCCTGATTTTGGCTTGAGTCTTGGTAATTCCGGGGTGTCCCTCCACAAATGATTCAGGGTAATTCGCAATTATCTTGTTTTAAGTTTCTTTGTCCTTGATGTATAGCCTCCCCTGGAAATAGGGTAAGTTGTCCTTAATGGAGTACTGGTTCCCCTTGCGTAACCACTCTTGCTGGGCGGCTTGATCCATTTGAGACTGGAGGTCAATCTTTAAAACTTCCCAGCAGGCGGTTACAGCGATTTGATTTTGAATCCGTTCTTATGGGATGATAGATATTGATTCTGATGGCATAAAGGTGTCCTTATCCTCTCCCATTCGCGACATTGCACCTGCCTTTCCGTTACACACTCCTGGCCGATACATGATCACAAAATCGTACTCCACGAAGAAGAGAGCCCAGCGAAGCTGACGACAAGATTGGGCCTTGGCAGTTTTCAAATATTGCAGATTACGGTGGTCTGTAATAATGATGACAGTATGTCTAGCTCCTAGGGGATAGTGTCTCCAAGTTTTAAGAGCTCGTTTGATCGCCAGTAATTCTTTGTCAGTTATGGCATAGTTCTTTTCTGGCGCTGTAAACTTGCGAGACCAAAATGCTATGGGGTTAACTGTCCCGTGTCTGGATCCTTTTGCGAAAATACTGCCCCCATGGCCACACTAGAGGCATAGGTCTCAATGATGTAGGGCAGGTCGGGTCGAGGATGCCGAAGGATGGGTGCTGAGGTGAAAGCCGATTTTAATTATAGAAAGACCTTTTCTGCCTCGGGAGACCAATTGAACTTCTTGTTCTTTTTTAATAAAGAAGTAATAGGGTGTACGATTTGGGAAAATCCTGGAATTAATCGCCGGTAGAAATTGGCAAGTCCGAGTATGCTTTGTACTCCCTTGACCGATGTCGGGGATGGCCCCTGAAGAATAGCCTCTACCTTACAAGTGTCTGTGTGCACCGCTCGCGGAGTCAGCATGAAGCCCAAGAACTCAACTTCCGTGACGTGAAAGGAGCATTTTTCCAGTTTGGCAAATAGTCGATGTTGGCGGAGTTTTTTCAGAACGGCTCGCACATGCCCCACGTGGTCTTCTTTGGATTTTGAATAGATGAGGATGTCATTGATGTAAACTAGAACACAGATATCCAATAATTCGTGGAGTACATCGTTCATAAAGAACTGAAATGTTGCTGGTGCATTACATAGCCCAAAGGGCATAACCTGGTATTCAAAAAGTCTGTACTTGGTTCTGAATGCAGTTTTCCATTTGTCACCTTTTTTCACTCTTACCAAATGGTAAGCTCCCCGTAGGTCCAGTTTTGTATAGATTTGTGCATTCTTTACATGATCAAGTAGTTCGGGAATAAGCGGCAGGGGGTACCTATTCTTCACAGTGATTTGGTTTAATGCCCTATAATCTATACAAGTCCTGAGGTCCCCTTCCTTCTTTGGCACCAAGAAGAGCACTGAAGAGGCTGGAGACTTGGACGGACGAATGAACCCATTGGCTAAATACTGGTCTAGGTATGTTCTTAGATGCTGGTTTTCTTGCTCAGTCAGAGTGTAGATTCTGCTGCAGGGAACTTGTGCTCCTGGGACCAGGTCAATTTGGCAATCATAACTTCTGTGGGGCGTTAGGGTATTAGCTTGTTCCTTTTGGAATACATCCAGAAAAGCTTGATATACGGAACCTAGTGAACCAACAGTTCCTAGAATGGATTTTCCTTCGGGCTGCACTTTCCTCCCCTCCCTTTGGTAACAGCGTTTTGCACGTTCCTGAGGGAAGGTCAACTTCCTGGTACGCCAGTCAATCCGTGGGTTATGGGTTTCAAGCCACGGCATTCCGAGGATCATTTGGAACTGGGGGGCCCCTATAAGGTCAAACGAAATGCTTTCCTGATGACCATCCTGACACGTCAGCATTACTTTATCGGTGTGTTGAGTTACTGGTCCCGAAGACAGCTGTGAGCCATCCACGGCAGTAACATTCTCCAAGCGTGGTTTTTGCTGGAGTGGAAGGCCTATCCCTGTGGCCAAATCCTGATCGATATAATTACCCACTGCACCATTATCAATGTAGGCTTCCAGGGCATGGATTCTTGATGGCTGTTGGTGGTGGGTTAGAAGCACCGGGATGACTAGGTGGGAGGTCTGTTCAGCTTTCTTGATTCTGAACGACAAGTAGACCCCTACACTTGCCGGGCGTCCGAGTTTTCCAACTCTTGTTCCTTTGCTTCAGTTTCATTATCAACGGCCCCTACCACTTTCTTGGGGGGTTTAAGAGGGCAATCGCACAAGAAATGTCCCGCCTTGCCACTATATAGAAAAAGTTGCCGTTGTCTCCTCTTTTCTCTCTCGGCCTTGGAAATCGGAGCTCGCAACCCCCCCGATTTGCATAGGTTCGGTAGCTTCATGAACCTTGGTTTGACTGTCCCGTGGTCGCAGGTAAACTGACCTCCCTTCTGCCCATGTGCGATCCATTTTTTGGTTTTGAAGATGATGGTCCAATTGTGCGGTTAGTTTAATATATTCCGCACAACGCTCGGCCGGATTGACAACTTGAGCTAGCACATATTTTAACTCACCCCGTAGTCCTCGGTGGAATAGTGTGGTTCTTTTCTATTCCGGCCAATTAGTCTGTGCAATGAGGGGGTTAAAGGTGGCAATGTAAGTTAAAAGGTCATGATTCCCTTGTCTAAGAGATAGTAACTCGTTGTCTAATGTTTGTCCTTGGGTCTGCCAGGCAAACAGTTTTTGCAATTCCCGTTCGAATTCCCCAAAGTTCTGCAGTATTGGATCATTCTGAGTCACTAATGTGATGGACCAGTCGGCTGCACACCCTCCCAAATAGGAAAGTACAAAAGTCACCCTTGCGCTGTCGTTAGGGAAAGCTCCTGGTCGACACAAGAAGTGGAGGTGACACTGGTTCTGGTGGAGCCAGGGGAACAGCCTCCGGGAGTACCACTTGCACTGGAGGGGATGGCTGGGGCAACGGAGTTGGCGTGATTCCGGGTAACGTAGTTTGTCCTGTGTGTGCTTGAAGCATCTGCCTTGCCAGATCATCCGTCCACTATCAGGCTACTATGAGGTCTCTTCTCAAGGAATTAGTATCTTGTCTTGAGGCATGTACTTCAGCCTGCAGCTCCCCCAGACGTTAGGCTAATTGATCTGTTTCAGAAGTCTCCATTACGCCCAGGCAGAGATTCGGAGCGGCTTTGCGTTCTTTTACGCTCACCTGGTCTCTGCGGAGGCGTTGGGGCACGGTTGGAGCCCTCCCTCGACTTGGCTCCCTGGTGTCGGCTGTCTTCCCCAGCTGCCATGGAGAATGTTGTTCTGGATGCTGGTATTGCCCCTGGGTGGAGAGAAGAGGAAGTGAGGATGGCGCGGAGGTGAAACAAATTTCCTCGCCCCTTTCATTCCAGAAGAGTGTGCGCAAGAGCCTTCCCATGCAAGTTCACCTGTTATTTTTAATGCGGGGCTCTCTGTCCTGCTTCCTTCAGCAGGGGCGCGTAGAATGGGACTAGTTGCTTCACTGGCCCGTGAAGTGGCGATCCAGACCAATCCACTTGAAGGGTAAGTGTTTGGTTTTTTCAATAATGTCTTTAGCGATGAGACTCACCTTGGTGGCAAGCAATAATGATGTCCTGCAATGTCTCTGCCCTTCCCTATAGGTGAAGTGAAGATCAGAAGCGTAGAGCGATTCCTGGGATTCCCCTGAGGATGATGGACACTCAAGGTGAACAGGCAACCTGGCCGGTATGATGGAAGTCAAGACTCAGGTAAAATGCAGCCCAGAGTTCATGCTTATGAGATTTCTAACCTGTTGTGTTCTTTTCCCTTGTAGGAGCGGTCCGACGGCATACAGCAGAGTCCAGAAGCTTGAAGACAATTTGATGGCTCCGGAGAAAGATACAGCGGAGAAGCGGAGAAGAAGCGAAAGGCTCCCGTGTCGCTGGAAGTCTGAATCGGGAGAGAAGAGGCCCAGACTCCGACGGAATGCAGGTAGAGTGCGCGCACAGCGATGGAGTGGCTGAGATCAGGTAAGCACACCTCCAATGATGGAGCGACTGGAGTCAGGTAAGCGCACCTTCAGCGGTGGAGCGGCTGGACTCAGGTAGGTGCGCCTTCAGCGATGGAGCAGCTGGAGTCAGGTAGGTGCACCTTCAGCGATGGAGCGGCTGGGGTCAGGTAGGTGTGCCTTCAGCGATGGAGCGGCTGGAGTCAGGTAAGTGCACCTTCAGTGGTGGAGCGGCTGGAGTCAGGTAAGTGCACCTTCAGTGGTAGAGCGGCTGGAGTCAGGTAGGTGCATCTTCAGCGATGGAGCGGCTGCATTCAGGTAAGTGAGATGATCTTCAGAGCTGGAGTACCAGAATCAAGGTGAGATACGGCGGTAAGCGTCACGCTGCAAAGCAGAGTAATGCGAAGCGAGGGCATGTGGTTGGGCTGGCCTTATATAGGCTGGCTCCGGCCCCTCCCTTTGGCCATGCCTTGTGGCTCTACCTTGCCCCGCCCAAGGATTCCAGCCCGTGCCTCCCAATGCTGTTCTATGGCCACGCCCAGCCCTGATGCACTTGCCTTAGGCACATAGTGTTCCAAGCATACATTTCTATGAGCCTGGCACCAAAAGCGCCAGGACTGGGTCCAAGTGGCCCTTGGGGGTGATGAAGGCCTGGGCCCTTGCCCCATGGCCATGACACTGATAATAGTGGAAATGATACTAGTGATACCAGTATGACCTCGACTGATATGTTTAGGGCATTTGAATGTCTACTTACTACCCTGGTTAGCGAGAGGCTAGAGAGGCTTGAAAACAAATAAGACATTCAATCCATCCTTCTCCATAAGAGTATCAACCGAGGCCGAAAAACAGTGAGGGATCAAGGCTCAAATACAGATATCATAGGAAATGTATCAAGTATGATACTACCTGAAGTAGCTACCATCTCTGGGGATCAAATAAGACACACTGACTGTACTGAGTAGGCAGAGGCAACATCAAAAGGCGAGACCAACAGACGTAAAAACAAAGTTACATTCCAATCCTATATGTATGCAAAAAGATCTAAAATGTGCATACATGCATGCATTGCAACTGATAAGGATGTGTATGGAAATATTGTATACCTTGATGTCCCTGAAGATACTAATCCTTTGCCTACTAATGCTGAAATTCCTGTCACGCTAGATATGGGGGTGGGTAGTGACCTGTCCCGGAGTGATGTGTTTGATGTCGAATCCCTGCCACCAAGTAATTGCGGCACGTCTATTCGACCTTCCGCCATGATCATCGCGGCGCAGATCAGAATGTTGTGTGTGCAGCACAGGTTACAAGCTCTGCAACACAACCAGGTGTACACAGACAATCTAAACTAACGGAGAAATCTGGGCAGAAAAAACACAAATACATAATAAAACAGGGACAAATAACCCATTTGTTTCTAATCACGATGAATTCAATGCACCACAACTGCAGCCTGTGTCTTCAGTGGAATACCCACCACCACTGAATAGAGCAGCTGTAATATGTATACTTCACACTGTTGCAATGCTAAGCGTCATCACATTTGATGAGATTAAAATTGTTGATCAGGTAGAGAATATAGCAACAAATATATCTAATATTTGGTTTACATATGAAGCTACCTTAGACTACATTCTCAAATATGAAGATGAGTTGTATAGACTAGGATACACCTGTAGAATTGTGAAAATGTCATCTACTAAACTTAAAACTAACATATCTGTAAATACACACAAACAGAACAAGAGGAGGATACCCATAACGTCCCATTGTGAAAATAGTGTAATGACAAACGGTCCCTCATGTAATCATACTACAGGTAGTACTCATAATAGTAATGGAGAGACTGATGCCAATGGACACATATCTAACCATCAAAACTGTAACAGTGATAAACACGCTGAAGATACAGATGGAGATGCGTTAGATACAGGAGATTGCTACAGGCAATGGCTTCTGGTAGTCTTCGAAACCCATTTCTCCTCAATATCTCGATGACATTAACATCATGTGCTCATGGAACACGTGAGGGTTTACACATCTTGTTGGTGACGATGGCTCATTCACCCATATGGATCTGTTCTCAATTATTGCTCTCCAGGAAACCTGGATGATAGAATTGACCCACTTCGATGGCCGTAATACTCTGCAGAGACTGGCCTCTAGAGGCCCCGTTGGGCATCCAAATGGAGGCCTTCTGATCTCAGTAAGGCAGCCCTGGTGCCTAAGTGAAATGTAGGGGTATCCACTATGGTTCAGGTTGTTAAAATACCATATTTACAGACTGTCATTATTCTAATTAATATCTACGATCTACTTAATCGTGTTGCGACTGACTGCAATGTGATGACAGTGAAGAGAATCTTAGATGAAAATGTGTTAAATCCTGTTGTGCAGACAGTTACCAATCGACAAGGAAAGATTTGGGTGAATTTGTTAGATGCTTATGGTTTCACTAGACTTAACGGATACTGTGCTGGGCTGTACACATGGCTTACACGCGCGTCAGTGGAAAAAGTGCCTCCACCATTGACTATGTCTTTGCTAATCGGCGGGGTCTGACACTGGTAGAGGACATGGCTATCCTGACCTGCGAGGAAAGCAATCATTTGCGCTTGTGTGTACTATTTAAGTCTTTCAAGGACAATGGTGTGGCCATCTCTTATGATCTAAATGGTGATATTTTCTTGAACAATAACCAAGATCGAATACATTGGAATGCACCTAACCTTGACAAGGCTGAAAACTGCATCAGATAGGCTACTGCCCATTTTTATACAGCAATATGCTGATCAAAGTGTTATAAATAGAATGTACATAGTATCTGCTTTCTCACTGTTGATTACTAGTCTCAAAGATATGACTAATAAGAGAAGAAACTATAAAAGTCCCTACGGGTGATGTAATAGGGTCTACAATAAGCGCTCCCACTACGACTCTAGGATTGTAGTGGCAAAGAAACAATTGCGTGCTAATATCTCTGAATCCTTTATCCAATACTAGGTATATATTGTTCAAGTGAGGTTAACAATTAAATTAAATCAGACAAAAATGACTATCGTAGATGGCTGAGAGAACATAAGTATAGATGTGAGAGCTACCTCTAGAAATACAACTGAAATCTGGAAAGTGATAAGGGGGACTGCAAAAAAAGGCTTGCCTATAAATTGTGTTCCTGAATCTGTTTGAGCAACCCATATTAACTCCACCATGGGAGCTACCCTTCCAGTAGATGACGAAGTGGCACTGCCCGGTGCAAAATGAGAATGTAAGTCAACTATTCTAGATATCACTATAATAATAGAGAGACTTCATAACTCCCGCGCTGCAAGACCTGATGGTACTTGGCACAGCCTTCTTAAATTGTCAGCGGGAATGTTGGCGCATGCATTATATCTTCTCTTTGTCCACATTGGTGAATGTGGCAAGCTCCCTGCAACTTGGCGTGAGAGCCACATTCTTACAGTATACAAGAAGGGAGCCTGGAATGTGCCAGCTAATTACCGAATGTTAGCAATGCTGGCCATACCGGCCAAAATATTAGCTAAAATTGTATTAGTTGAACTAAATCTGTGGATAAAAGAGAAGGATATCCTGCCTCCGAATCAGACGGGTTTTAGAATGAAATCTTACACATCTCATGAGCTAATAATACTGGTTTCTGCCGTTGAATATGCATGGTTGAGACGGGAGACTGCATTTTATTGTGCTTACATAGACTTCAGTGCCACTTTTGATACCATGATGCGGAACAAACTATGGAGGAAATGGGTTGCATGGAACATTCCGCCCGGGCTATTAAAAATGCTTATGCCGCTCCATACTGACACCAGAATAAGGGTTCGACTTGATGGAGTGGGCAAGTTATCTGCATCTATGAGTACGCAAAGAGGTGTGAAACAGGGATGTATAGTTGCGGCAACGCTTTTTAATCTTTACCTTGCCGACTTGAAAGATGCTTTTAGTGATTTGAATAATTGTCCAGTGAAAGTAGGTTCACAAACAATTATCTGGCTTGCTTATGTAGACAATTTACTATTGCTCTACCATACTCCCAAGGGGCTGCAAACAATGATTGATGGTCTGGGTGAATATTCTGATATCAATGGTCTCAAAGTTAACATTAGTAAAAGTAAGAGCATGGTGTTCTCAGGAAAAACAAAATCGAAAAACAGAACTGTGTGGCAGCTCTGTGGTATTCAATTTGAATCTGTAAAGTCATACAAATATTTAGGGGCTCTTGTGGATGAAGATTTGAAATGCAACATGAACTGGACTGAAACAAAAGCGAAATGTATAAAAAGAGTAAATGCTATAAGCTCATTTATTGGGAAGAATGAAGGGTGCTCAGTTCAGACGATCGTGTTGTTATATGCCTCCAAACTCTTGCCTGTATTGACCTATGGTATAGGGGTATGGGGCCACAATTTTGCAGGTGATCTAAGGAAATTTGAAGCCAAAATTTTACGAAAACTCTTAGAATGCTGAAATTGTTATCTGTTGAATTGCTGTAGCTGGAATTTGACATGAATGGGATACTGTCTGATTTCATGTTTAGGGTATTCATGTGTTTCAAAAATCTGCAGTCCTTAGATAATGGCACGATAAAGGTAAAATACGTTCAGGCCTTCCTATGTCTTGATAGATGTAATAACATGGGTATCTTGGGCAAAATACTGACACTACACAATTAGTGGTATGCAGTTTTGAGCGTAGTCTTGATTTCAGCCAAGTGAATGTGGCTAAAAGATGGCTAAAACAGAAACTGACTTTCTACAGTGATGAGAATAACTATGTACATTTATCGACTAATACTAATAGTGGTCCGTTTATCCACTACAGAACTGCTTGTGTTTGGAAGCCCAAATACATAATGGCTTATCCAAGTAGCAATATTATTAGACAGTATCTACTTCTAAAATGTAATGTTAGTGATGTTCTAGAGATTAGAGGTGCGAATGTTGGCCTATCTAGATCTGAGCGAATGTGTCGCCTTTGCAGCGATAATGCATTGGAAACATTGGAACACATATTAGCTCACTGCGTTAGCTTACATCCTATTAGGGAAAGTTTTGTTAAATCGTATATTTACAAACCTGATTGAGCAGATTTGTTTTCTATTTGGTCAGAATTTATGGAAGGTGATGACCTTACTTTTATATTTTTTATGGTAAAATGTTATCTGAAGTGTAAATATATTTTCGATGAACTGTCAAATGGACTTTTAGAATGATTTTAAGATTTATAGAGTAGATTGGTATTATCTCTCTTAACTTGCCTCTCGCCTGTTTCATGACGATTATTCTTCTTCCCTGTTTTTCTTATCATGGCGGCACCCTAGAAGTAATATGCTTTTAAGGAATGTGTGACATGTTGTATTGTGTGAACTATAACCTGTAACCTGTACTATTTGTTTGAACTGTAACCTGCAACCGTCTTCTTACTCATTAGTGCCCAGATACTGCTGTCTCAGGTTCGCTATACAAATAAAATAATCAAACTAACAAACAAATTATGTATTTTGTCTATTGTATATACAAAGCTGAAAGGCTATGAGCATATTAAATGAATTAAAAAGATAACATCCCTTATTCCCAGGCCATGAGCCAGGGTGATCGCCTTTGTAGTTAGCCTTGTGCAGCACCTTGTGTCTGACAATATGCGTAAGGAGTTAAGGCAGGTGTCCTATCTGTGTTCGCTGCTAATGAATAAACAGTGTTCTTCAATTATGGGTCACATGTGAGAGAGCACCACGTCTAGAATTAGTGTACCCAGCATCTATGAGTATTTTAGCTAATATTGATACAAGTGTTATGGTCTCTTCTACCACTGGGGTCACTCTTGAGCTTTTTTTCATGGAGTCTTCTGACTTATAATTATCCTGCACCTGGCTCACAATAGTCGGTTGTGCTTCTCCAGACTTTAATTAATTTGGGAGTATACTTCTTGCGTCCCGGGATCCCTTATCTCGTGCCTTCTCTGTAACGTTCAGACCATCCCTAAATTCTCGGTAATCATGGCTTGGGCTTCCAGCTACTGTCTGGGATCTGCGTGGATCTTTATTTCCATAATTGAGCATTTTTTATTCTTGTGAAGCCTTGGGGCCTTTCATTTACTTAGAAGAGTGTTGCTGCTTCCATTTTGGAAAAGAGTCTGCCCATTACTATTGTGTTTCTATGTTGGTGAACTATATACTCATGTTGTTCATGTTATATTCAGCTTATATATTTCTTATATTAGTATTGTTCATGTCTTTATGGTTGCAATGTTAATGTTCTTCATGTATAAATGCATATTTGACCTAGTGTGTTCTCTTCATGTTGAGTGCATGTGTGCTTCATGTCTAGTGGATGCATATGTATGGTTCTATTATCAGTTTAGTTGTTCTCGCCATCTTCAGCTTAGATTGTGTTCATCCCTTGTTGTACCTGCCGGAGATAAAGTCGGCATGGTTGCCTTAAGGAGTAGCATTTCTCACCTGCATGGTATTGGACAAGGGGCAGGAGCAATAGCTATGAATGACATATTCATCTGTCCCTCAACATGACATCACACCATACCTGCAGCCATACCTGCAAAGGGAACAGAGCTATGTTACATGCCACAAAGGTGTGCCAGGGCACACTTCCAAGATTGCTATGCATATGCATTGCTTGCCGGGCAGGAGGCGGTCCCACTCATTCCCTATTAGCTAAAGGAGAACAGAGCCCAGGGTACTCCAGAGACGATGATGATGGTGGCAATGTACAGGGGATACCAGAGCATGAGTGCCCAGCACTTAACATCTGATGTCTTTACAATGATGGTGAAGAAGCCTCCACAGCATACAGTCAGGGTCTGGGGGGGGAGAGGGAGGGGGCACAACAGGGATTGCCTCCTTAAACGTAGTCGTTCCTTAATTGGGTAAAAGAAGACACGTGGCCATGTGATCAAACAATATGCAAATTACATGAATAAATAAACCAGAAAAGAATCGTCATGCATGGAACACAGTCTTACTACCTGTGCACAGCTGACAGGCTATCAAGTACAGGTTGAGGGAATGCTGGCATTGGTTGATCAAGTCTAATGGCGAAAGGGGAGGACTGTGAAGGAGGTTAAAGAAAGAAAAGAGTGAGAAGTCTTACGAAGCTTCACACGGAAAGAGAAAAAGAAACACGCACATTCTCCATGGCTGCGAGAGTTCACAAACCGCCCAGAAGGAAAAAGGATGAAAAGAAAGAAATACCCACGTCAGCAAGGGCACTGATGGAATGAGAGTATAGATGCATTCTGAAAGTGATCGAACCATATAGACTACAGAATTCAAGTCAGGTGGGACAAAAGGCGAGCCAGCACCAAACAGTGCAAGAGGTGCTTAGCCAAACGTGATCCAGGAAGCAGGTTAGGATTAGAGGCCTGGTGGAAGCAGAAACAGTTCGGCTGGACAACTCCAAAGTTAAGGTGAGACAAGAGAACCCTTTATGGATAGTGTTCGAAGTGGGCAGGAGAGGTGCTCCTCTACCTTTGTTTTTTAAGTTTTACTGCTCCTATGCTTTTATTTTAAAAAGAAACCATTCCAGAATGGTTTCGTTTTAAAATAAAAGTGTAGGAAGAAGTTGAAACGTGCACCTCAAAATTCCCTTAAATATCAGGTGCTCAGCTTGAAGTGGCAAAGCCTGAGTGGGAGCCCAGGCGTGCAGGACATGCCACATAGTTTATCATCTTGTGTGCAGGGTGCTCGTCTGTATGCCAACCACAGAGGTCTGAGATCTTAATAACATCTTAACAGCCTCCAACAGTTACGGGGCGGTGCTCGATAGAATGTTTAATTTAATTTGATCTACTGTTTCTTCACGTTTTTAATCCTTAGGCAATACAGAGACAAAAAACATATGTATGCTGAAGACTGCAGCCCCACGAAGAAACATAGCAGATGCATTAAGTTTGCACTTTGATTGCTAATGCGGATTTCAACCCAGGACATTGAAACTAAGCTGCACATAACAAAAGAGAAATCATTTTGTGATTTTACATTCTCAATTCTCTGGCATAAAAGAGATTCTGGAGACAGTGATATTGGAATTTCTGAGAGAACAAGCTTTGTCATATTTAAAGAAAGAATGCAGCCAATGTGTTTACAGACTAATAAACCAAACTAAGAGACTAATCTAACAGTGGAAAGATAGAGTGGAGCCAAATACTAACAAATGGGGTGGTGGAGTTGTGAAATGAAAAAGTCAAAACAAGTGAAGAATTGACCGTACTAGGTATGTCTTTGCATTAACAAGATGAATGCCAGATATGTTATTGGAGTACGGCAATAATGCATAGTATTTACTTTAAGCCGACTTCAGCATTGCAAAGAATGTGTCCCCTGAAGAGCCGGGACTGCTGAAAACACTGAATAAGTAATTTGTCTGTGTTGTGGTAATACTGTATAAGATGGCATTATCAGCTGTATATTTTGGTCCCATATCCAAGGACAGAATATAGTAAATTAAAACAATGAACGTACACACAGGGACCACGTTGTGCCTTACTTCACAAACAGACTGCTATGGGCCTCATTACGAGTTTGGCGGTAAGTGGATAAAGTTGTGGTAATGGAATTACTGCCACTTTTGTTTACTCTGCTGAATTATGCTTCCCAGGAAATTGGTACAAAATCTGCGAGCGGAATTAGCACTGGCAGAATTACCACTGCCGGAAGTACAGCCGAGATATGGAGGAATTAGAGCTGGGGCCAATTCCACAGGCGGAATTTGCAGTCAAAACAAAAAAGGTGTTTCCAGCATATTAGAAGTGGAAATACCACTGAAATTCTGTCAACAACACAGTGCAGTTACCTCCACCCAAAAGGTGGAGGTACATGCATATAGGTGATGGAAACCAAGTCACAGGTGCACCCAATCCACTCAGGAGGAGTACATAAGGCCCACACCTGATCTAAATACACATCCAAGCAACATGCATCCACAACCAGACGTGAACGATGGGATCCACAACCTGCTACTATTCATTGAGCTACAGCAGCATGCAAGGCCTCAGCAGGGAAGTACACAGGCACCACATAAAATATTGTAAAGGTGTGCTGCGCAGGCCACCCATATCACGTGTCCGCAAGAGGTCTGGTTCTGGGGAAATCCCCATGCTCAAGAAACTGAAAAGTCCAGAAACATGACAAAATTACTGCTTTATTAAGAGATCTCACAAAACAGGGACAGACAAGGACATCTCAGGCTTTCCAAAGCTCTTTCAGCAGGTTACAGGTTTGTCAATACTTTATAAAGGGTTATGATGTCAGAAATGACAAGTTATTCCACAAAACCTAAGGTAGACTGGGCTTGGTTAGAGGGGTAAACTACATATAGAATCTATACGGGTTAGTGTTCTGATTGGTTGTACTTTATCTGGTGGCGCCACCTGGGACCACCTCCTAAATGTTGCAAATAAAGGCATGTCAGGTTAGTGCATTATTACTGGTGGATGCAACAATGTGTGAACTGGCGTGGGAGTCAAGTAGGGATAGGTCAGTGTGGGCCTTCTCAGCCCTGTTTGTTTGTTTGTTTGTTTGTTTATTAGGTAATGCGCACCAAACCATTAGGTAGCTGGGCGCAGCAGTTACAAGGATACTTGAAGCTCAGTTACAGAATACAGATAAGTACATAAATCATAAACATTCATATTACATACAGTTTGGGCGGGAAATACACAATGCAAGGTAGTTACATAGATGGGGCAGGTGGATGTAGATATATATATATAGATACGCAGGTTTATACAAAGATCAGTGGTCCAGATGGTGAGGTGATTCTTAGATATCGTTAATTAGCAGCCAGTTCTGCAAATTCCGTCTGAAACTAGAGTAGGGTTGTTCCACTCTGATGGAAGTGAGCAAAGCATTCCAGGAGAGAGCAGCCGTGACAGGGAAGCTAGTTCCGCCTGCTTTGGAGAGTCTGAATCTAGGAATATCTAGGCAGAGGTGGTTGGAGCCTCTGGTGTGGTGCGTTGGGATTTTTCTAGTCAGTCTTGCCAAGAGTTAAGGGGGAGCGGCGTTGTTGAGACATTTGAAGGTCAGGGATACCATTATGAGTAGTATCCTGTCGCTAATTTTCAACCAGTGCTGGTCTCTTCTGTGATTGGAAATATGCTCTCTTCGTGGTATATTCAGGGCTGCTCTCAGAGCCTTATTTTGTAGTATTTGAATTTTGTTGATAGTACTTTTGTTAGCGCCAGCATATAGGGTGTTAGAATAGTCTAGCTTAGACATTATTAATGCATTGGCGAGGGTGATGCAGCTGGGTTTGGATAAGAAGGGTCTGCAAGCCCTAATTAATTTACAGGTATAGGCTGTAGATGAGGCCATGGAGCTAACTTGTTTTTTTAGAGATAGTGTAGAATCCAAGTAAAAACCTAGTGTTTTTACCTGAGTAACTACTTTGATTACATTGCCATCAATGGTAAATGCAGCATAGTTGGGGCTTCGTTTTTTTAGGTTGGAGTCAGAGCCCAAGATCAGGATCTCAGTTTTGTCATCATTCAGGCAGAGTCCATGTGAGGCCATCCATGCCTGAATGAGGAGGTATATCCTATTTACCAAGGCAATGATACATTGGAGGTTTAGCAGCCCATGAAAAACAATTCAAGGTGATGAGAATGGCCCCAAAGGTGCTGTCTGTACCAATAAGATTACTATCTCCGATCCTCTATGCCTTGAGATAGGACATTTTGATTTCAACCTAGTACTACTTTGTATCGTCTGTCCTGAGATGGGTGGGAATGACTGTCTCTGTACGGCTCGAATTAATAGGCTTTGTACTTTAATCTCGGATCACGTGTGTAGAGACCAGTGGCTTCATTTTCCTGCACCACATTTACGAGGATTTTTAGCATTTATACATGCAGGTGTTATACCTTCCCTGTCCTCTGGAGGCTTGTTCGAGCTATCCCTCGGTCACGTTCAATCTGATGTGGTGTATCCCTGTCCTTCCAGCAACATTTGTTTCTCTTCTAATCTAAGAAGACTGGTTCTTTCATCTGCCTTTGTCTGTGCTTTCGGGTGCCGATGTGAAACTCTCCCTCTCTTGAAGGCCATGGCACCAGCAGCATGAAGTCTGGTCTGCATTTTCCTGCTAAATCAGAGAGTCAGGCCTCTCTCTGCATCCTCAAACCTTCCCAGTGCTTTTCATTCACTCCAATGTGGCTGCTTGTTCCATTTGGACTTTTTTGGCTACTTATGTTAACTGCATTCTGCATTCTGCAAGCCTCATGTTTATTTTCGTGCGTCTTGTGTTTCAGCATAGCAAAAGAGTACATGTCCTCAATCTTAGTGGGCTAACAGCTTGCTCCTCTATTTACAATGTGGCCTATTGTCGTCTGTGTAATTTCGTGCAGGGATGCATATGTGATTCAAATCGAACGCATCTACAGGTGTATGTGTGTGTGTGCTCAGCCATGACATCATTGATTCTCTGCACAGCCACAGTCAGTCTAATTGCTCCATCATCTGCAATTTTATCTCCTCTACGATATCATCAGGGTAGGGTCTGCATGGTTGTCTGAGTGAATAGTGTTCCTCCCATCTGTGATACAGTGGTGATGGGAAGGAGGGGGTCAGGAACGATGTACACCTTTCATTCCTGTAGAGAGGGGCCGTGACGACGAGGGCCCCATTCATCTGTCTCTCCTCAACCCCCTCTGATCGAGGCATCAACCACACCTCCATGAAGGTCCTCCCTGCTGACGTGTAGCTTTGGAGTCCAAAACTTTGCCACCCCCTCAGGTTGCCTTGGAACTTCACATGTTCATCCACACTCCAGATCATATAACAGCACTCTCTGTCGGGTTTGCACCACACCCATCGTCCCACATAGTTGCAGGGATCTGGGGTATAAAGGAATGCTGTGCCTGGAAGAGAAAAGGAATTCTACTTCAGGTGTGACTGCAGCACTTCAAGAGCCTGTGTTTGTCAGGAGTCTCGTGGCTCTGAGTTCTTCCATTATTGCGTTGAACCCTTTAACCATTGAATTGATTGTCTGCAACAGCTGCCATCTAGTTATCTGGAACCACTTGGTGTTCACATTAGTCTAGATCCCGGGAACAACTGAAGAAAAGAACATCTTATTCCTGCTGAACAGTCTATGCTCCTGTGGTATTGCATTGAGGGCTTCTTCCATCTTGCTCGAAACATAATTTCCTCTCCTCACTCTGGTCGATTCCACAGATCTTCTTTTCCTCTGGTGCGTATCCATCTTGGGGAATCCATCTATTTGTATGTCTTTCTGCGGCACTACCAAGGCTTTTGTATTCAGCTGTACCAGAAAACATACCCCTCCCCAGTTTAGTGGCAGTTGCATCTATGCCTTGGACCTGCAGGCCCAATAGTGATCCAGTAGTACTGCTGTTCCTACCTTCATACCAGGTATTTTCAATGTTAGTTTGCAACCTGAGGACCTGCTTCATTGTTGACCCACGCCAGCAGTCTATCACTCGCCGCCCATTCCTTGAGATATTAATCATTCTCTTTCTGTACCACTTCCACTGGAACTGTCAGGAGTGCTTGTGCTTTACATCCCATCAGCCCTTCTACCCATTCTTCTCCAGTGAAAACTTGCCCATACACCAACAGTTGAGGTCTATCCCAGTACCCTGGCATTCCCTCTAATTCTCGTTTCCCCATTTTCGGGTACTGTTTGTTTTACTACTCTAGCTGCCCCTCAGAGTGGGAAATCCAGAATGTATTGTATCATTTTATCTGAGCCCCAATAGTCTTCTATCATTGCTTGAGTCTTTATATAGTTGGTATCATAGGGGAACATAGTTTGTGACATCCACTGCAGTGTTGTCCATTTCTGTTGAAAATGACCCCTTGTGATGCATAAGGCATTGTGCACTGGCTGCTGGAATTTCTGTCACTACAAATGTCCTGGAGGCGCTCATGGCATAGGGGATGAGAGAGCACATGTAACAGCTCTCACTTGTGGTCTCTCTCCCTACCTTGGTCATGTGCTAGTACCACATGTTATTGGTGATTTGGGCCGAATTGGTCATCTAAGCATTCACATGTTCGAAATTGGTGTTAGCGATTCGCTTAAGCCTTTTTACTTCTTGGGCAGCGCTGGTGACCAACTCAATCATAGCTTTGATGGATATTGGAATGGGTGTTTTGTCAGCAAATGCTTGGGTGTGTGTATAGTATAATGCAGATTTCTGTAGTGCCAAGAGGTGAAAGATATAGAGACAGCAGAATGCAACGAATATCAATACAATAGCTCTTGCAGAATTGTCCATGTGTTGCATGTATGTATACCCTTGACGTTGTCCATGGGCTCGGAATTGATGCTTACCAAAATTCACAACCCTTGGTACTATCACCGTTATTCGTGGCCAGCTTTCCAGTAAAAGAATTGTGCTAATACGGCAACAAAGAATCTGAAAAGAATTAACCGAACTTTAGGGTTACTACGCAAGGCGATAATAGGCACTTCACTCCTTTCATGTATCGGATAGCTGTTTGCAAAGTAGATAAAGAAAGCATAGACAAAGAATTTTACTGGCAACATTTGATCCTTGTCCCTATAAATTCAAAAGTGCTTTTCTGTTGTATTGTGCAGGTACAAAAATACTTGTAGAATCTCAATTCATGTAGGTATGCTGGTTGCCTATTGCAAAAAGGACAGTGTGCCTAAATTAGTTTTCTGTAGGCTCCTTTCTAGTTCAGGTCCTGAATTGTGTATGAATCTGTCACTCCTCTTCTTCTTGCGCTGCACCATCTGCGTCTTGGGCAAGGGGGGGCTCACCTCTGCAGGGCTTGACATCTCCCAGATAAATCCATGCCTTGTTCCCTACTAACTTCACAGCTCTCTCAGTGGCTTCCTCTACTGTGAATGGGCCATTAAAACAGAGCTTGTGCCAGTTTCTGTTAAATGTTTGCAATAGGACCACATCCCGCGGGTAGTGGGTAGGGACTTTGAGCAGTTCTTGTGGTTCTACTGATGCGCCATTATCATTATTCTTCTCTGACCTCCCCTGTCGAGTCTGTAGTTGTTGAGAGATAAAAGAAGCACTAGCCATCATCAAAGCAACATATTCATGCATTTCATTACCCAAAACAACAGAAGCATTCTGCGCATCCATCGGCGCTCTAGTGGGAGGAGAAATTGGGAGGCACATGCGTTGTCCTGTGACCACCTCATGAGGAGTTAAATGGTGGTCAGAGTCAGGCTGATTACACAATGAGAACAGGGCTGTGGGTGGGCAATGAAGCCAGCAATGAAGGCAATGAAGCCAGCCCTTTTTCAGTGTCATTTTCACTTTTGCTATCTTTTCTTTTTGTTGAGGTGTTTCACAGATCTTGTTCACTTGTGGTGCAGGAAAACTTGTGCTTAATCCCCAGTAGGATTGTAATATGCTTGAACATCTCGTCTATGAAGTGCGGTCCATCGTCAGATCGGAAGACTTCACACACCACCATCGCATGAATACCTCTCTGACGAGGAATCTCGCTGCACAGTTGGCATCAGAATGGGCACATGGAGTGGCTTCAAACATCGAGAAAATGGGCAGATGACCAGTAGCACATACCTATAGCCATTTCAATTCTGGACCATGTCCACATCATCTATGTGTAAATGCTAGAAGGGGTATTGCTCTACTCACTACTCACAACGTGTATCCTGCTGTGAAACGCTGGCACACAATACAGTTATACATGAAGACGGCAACATGCTCTGCCAAATTGGGACAGAACTAGTCTTCCACTATCTGCGCCACAAGACTCTCTTTACCCGTATGGGTAATGGAGCTATGTTAAGGCTTCTGAGTAGAGTAGTGAGTGGGGCATAATTGGCTTTCCGGTGCTCTCTTGTCACCATATCGCATCCGTGGGGGATTTGAACACCCCCTCCTTTTCCACAATTCCTTCTCTTCTACTGGTGCTCGCGCCTGTAACTCCATTATCTGGGTAATGGATAATAAATTAAACCCTTCTTGCATTACCATTTTACACGCTCGTGTGTGTCTATTGGGAGGAGTATCAAATGCATTTATCTGTTGAAAGTATGCTACTTTTTTGCTTCTGGGTCTGCAGCTTCATTGCCACGGTAAACAATGTCCTCCCCCCTCGTGTGGGCTTGGCACTTCACTACTGCGATTTTCAATGGGAGTTGCAATGTTCTTATGAGTCTGTCCAATAGTGGTGTGTGCTGCACTGGTGTGCTGTCTGCATGTCAGAAGCCCTGCCTTTTCCATTGTGATAGTTCTGCATGTACTGTTGAAGTCACATATGCAGAGTCAGAGTATACTGTGATCTCCTCATCCTCATCTGATTCCAGTGCTATCAGTGCTACCAATTCTGCTGCTTGTGCTGAGAAATGTGAGGGAAACCTTGTGCTTGCCACTACTTCAAATGTTCCACTCTGTCTCAACTTTACCACTGCAGTCCCAGTAGGTCATTCCCCTGATATCTGGTCATTCATTGAGGACCCGTCAATAAAGAGTCCTTCCCCTCTGACCCATGGGATGTCGTCATAGTGTTCTGTGTATTCAGGGCAGTCATGTATATAGTCTCCCTCCTCCACTGGTTCTGGTATGAATGTTGCTGGGTTTACAACTCTGCATCTCACTACTTGTATTGCTGGGTTGTAAATGATCACCTTGTATCCAGATGCTCTCTGTGTGCTTTTGGGTATCTCAAGAATGGTAAAAAGGGCATGGTTCACGCAGAGTGCTGTATTGTAGCCTATTGTGATATGCACTGTTCTCTTAATTGCAGAGGTAGCTGCAGCCAATGATTGTTCACAAGGATAATGGCCTTTCATCACTGGATCCAGTTGCGCCCACTGTAGTAAGCTATCGATTTCTGCTCCAAAGTAGTTTTTTGTGTGAGTACCACTGTCATCACTCCTCTGTTTGAGTGTGAGAATAGGTAACATTCTGCACCATAATCGGGCAGTCCGAAAACTGGGGCAGTGCATATTGCCCATTTCAATTCATCAAATGCTTTTGTCATTTCACCTGTCCAGATTAGTTTGCCGTCACCTCCTTGAGCTTCCTTGAGTCTGTTTAAACAGGTCTAGTCTATGTGCTGTAGTTGAACACCCAAGCCCTACAATAATTGCAAAGACCCAAGAGTTTCTTCATCTCCCTCACAGTCTTTAGCTGCAGTGTTTTCAAAATCGGCTCTGCCCTTTCAGAGGTTACTTTCCTGTCTTCCTGTGAAATTAACTGTCCAATGTATAGAACCTCTTCCTGGCAGTATTGTAATTTTGCCTTGGCCACCTTATATCCCTTCTCTGACAAGACTGTCATCAACTGTATTCAGTCTTTTTGACACTGCTCCTCTTTCCTGCTACATACTATAATATCGTCCACATATTGAATCACTGTGCTGTCTAAATGTACATTTCCCAGGTCCATTTGAAGGACCCTATATAATATGGAAGGAGATTCACAATACCCCTCTGGTAACCTTGTATGTTTCCAATTTTTATTTCTATATAGAAACAAGGTTGATTCCTCATGAAAGAGGTTTGAGAAGAATGGGTTCTTCAAGTCCATCACTGTGAAATGTGTGGCTTCTGGTGGGATGCTACATAATATTGTTGCTGGATTAGGAACTAAGGGAACCTCTGCCTTAACAATATTATTCAGAGTGCGCAAATACTGACTAAAACACCACGACCCCCCAAGCACCCATTGGTACTAGTATTCCCTATTGTACTAGCGTAGACATTGTTTCAGAAATGCTTATGTCTGCCTCCTTAGACAGGGGATTTTGCTTTGCCCTCGGAAGGATCGCCCGTGGCTTAAGTTGGCTTTTAACAGCTCCTTCCGCTTTCAACAAGCCATCATCATACGGGCTGTTGGTCCATAATATGCTTGGTCCCTGTGCTAGGTTGTCCTCAAGAAATGCTGGTGTTTTTTTTAATTAGGGCCATCCTCTGTGGGACTTCTTTGTACTTTATTCTCATCCAGTATGTAATGCTCATGAAGAACATTGGGCCTCATTACAAGTTAGGCGGCCGCAGAATGAACGGTGCCGATAAGTGACCAGCACCGTCATTCCGGGCTGCCTCATTACGAGGTCTGCAGTGGGTCCCACTGAGGACGTCTGGTCAGACCAGGCGTCCTTAGCGGGACCTGCTAGCAGACCAGGATGCTAACAACAGGCCCGTAATTAACGGGCCCATTGTTAGCATCCTCTCCATTCCCATTGAGCCCGATCGGGGCTCAAATGGGAATGGGGATGTACCAGGTCTGGGTCCCGGGAAAGGGAATTACCGGCCCTCCAAGGTCAGAATGTCCCGGTAATTCCCTATTCCTGGAACCCAGACCCGGTTTGGGGGTAGCCATGCCACTAAAAGCGGCATGGCTACCTCCAAACTCGTAATGAGGCCCATTGTCTCAATATCTGAATAGTCATCCCAAAACAGTTCTTCATCTGTCAAGTCAGTCAGTCTGTGTCCTTTGCCTACTGTGATTACTGCTCTCCAAGATTTCCCTTCATCATCAGTCCCATGGATGACTACTCTCTCTTCCCTTACTTTAACTGTTTCCAATTATAATGGGAATACATGTCCATCCTCCTCGTCCAGGGGAATTTCTGGTCTGAACAAAATCTTGTCTGGTAAGCAAAGTTATATATCCTGTATTCCTGAGAGCCATGCTAACATTAAATTCACTCAATACTTGAATACCTCTGGATATAGGAGCTCCCACCCCTCTGTACAGTTTGGCCACAGAATGGTTGAATACATTCTTGTGCATTCATATATTGAATCCCTGTAGTAGAGCAGACTATCCCCTGATCAGTGAATGAGATAGTCATGTTGAGCATACCCATCATTTCCCTTCCAAATTGTTAACTGATGTCTGGTGGGAATACAACAGTGGCATTGTAAAGTCACGCACTCCAACCAAAATTGGCAATTTGTCAGTAAATGGAACCGAATCTGTGGCCGCAAAAAACCATTGAGCATGCATGGCAATGCCTGACATGGGGTATCTTTCCTCCCTAACACAGGACCTGGTGGCTCCTGTATCTACGATAAAGTAGAAAGTCTTGTCACATATGGTTACCCCCACTCATGGTTCCACATTCGAGTTGGGTGTAACAGATAGGAATGAACACATCATGTCAGTCTGTGGACTGTCCTATTGTGGGTATAGGCTTGTCCCTGTCCCAGTGAACTGATTCCCTCCCACTATAGTCACATTCCCTAGCCTTGGTGCAGGAGACTGTACTGAGGTATCCAAATTCCTCATGGCCACAGTGTTCTGCCGGTGCTTGTGGTGTTGCCTTCGGTTGCTGTTTATATACGGCTGCATGTGGAGTCTGCGTCATGGGTTGTTGCAACAACACTGGTGTGTGTTGTGCTGGTGCCATTTGTCACATGTAGGCCAGTGGCTGTGTTTGATCTTGGGCATAATAGTCAGGTTGCTTCGTGTTGTCTGTGGGTGAGAATGCCATCCCCCACCCTTTTGTCCAGCCAATTCTGTTTCATCCTTCCCCTTCCCCTACATACTCAGGCTATGTGCCCCATTTTCCCACATGCCCAATATTCGAACAGTGGTCCTGGGTGCTACGGCTGTCTCCCGCTGAACCTTACCTTCCTTGCTGTGTATAGTATCCTGCACCTCTCCCTCTGGGCACGCCTCTTCATCCCCATGGCAATAGTTAGCATCCCTCTTCCTGTGAAACTTCCTCCTGCCATTTGCTGCTGCTGCTATATATTCTGTGTGGCCAATCCCTCTCCACTTGTCAAAAAATCTTTTATGAACTAACTTTGCTTCTTCTTTTTTCCTTTCCTCATGTTTCTTTCTCAAGTTCTCTTGCATTAACTGACAATAATGTACTATATTCAATTGAATTTCTGACTACGGCTTTGCCTCCATCCCCACTAATTTCTTCAATTGCTTCTGTACTTGCTCTGGTAGTCCCTGCCTTTGTACGTGGTAAAACAGACCCACGGTTTTGCCCCATGGTTCACAAGTCTCAAAACACCAGCATTCTTGTATCTCTTGAATATATTGAATTGGGTCTTCGTCTGCACGCATTGTGTGTGCCATAATTGCACTTATGTCAGATGTATATGAGTATTGTACCATCAGGGCCTGCTATATGACCGCCCTACAGTTATTGAAAGGTGCTCTGTCATGCGTCATGTTTTGTGCCGTCACTCCAGGATACCTTGCTTGTTTCAAACATCGCCAGCTCTCTCCCCATGAATGGCAGAGAGCAAGCTTTTCATGTCACCCACTGCTAATGTTGCCCATGCTGTTAACCTTTGGAACTCATAATTCCATTTTCCTGCCCCCTGCAGTCAACAGTGGCAATTTACACCTCAGATTGTCCTTGTTCATTTGCTGCCATGGCATATATTGTGCTCATCCTCTACCCTTTTCTAACAATTGAAATTGGGTCAGCCCCACACTTTTATCAGGCTTCCTTGTGTCTTTCATTATTGTAAATGCTCTGGTCATTCTAGCTCTCTACTGCCGCGGTAATCCTCAATTTGTCCTCCACTTCCTTAAGGCATCTCTTCCTACATTCCTCCCTTTCCAGCTCTTTCTTTTTAACCTTTTCCTCCTCCTCTCTGCACCGTCATCCTTAGATAATTCTCTCAATCTCTGTTCTCCTGTTCTCCCTTCTCAACTGTACCTGTCCCTCTTTTTCATCTTCCACCTTTCTTGTATCCCTCTCGTCTGTTTCCTTCTGTTTTCTCCTCCTCTCCTTTTTCTTTCTTTCTCCTTCTCTACTTGCCTTAATTCCCACCTCATCTGTTCCTGTTCCTTCCTCCTCTCTCTTCTCCTCACTTCCTCCACTAGTTCTACCCATTCTGTTTCCCCCCTCTTCTTTTCTTTTTCATTCATCCTTTTCCTCCTTTTCCCTTCGCATCCTGGCTTCTCCCCTGGGTCTCAAAGCTCAGTTATACCATATCAGTATAGTGTAGCAATATTTACCCTCCCACCCACTCATTCAGTGGGATTGCCATCTCTTCATCCTTCTTGCGTCCCTGGGCTATTTCTTCACCCCCACATCAACTTTGCCTGCAGCTCCCTGTGCTCTTTATGCTAGTCAGTCGTGGTCCCCACTTTCTTATTCGTTAGCTCAGCTCCACTAAGTGTGTCTTCACTACTGTACGGAGGAGGTGCACACATAGAGTTAGTGCAACCTGCTGCTCCTTTTTTTATTATTATTTGATATGGTTGAATTCAATCAACCTTTCAAAAACAAATTAATACAAAACATATGTCAATATCATCAGAATACATACACAATTCATTAAACAACACTAAAAATTGGTGCATAAGTGGCAGGCAATTGGTTACAACAAACACTAACAACATAAACAAAGTTGATACAGGAAACCAAAAACATTTCTAAGAACATTAAAAGAACAGGAAAATCTCATTGTCTTCCATTTCATGTGATTAAAAAGGAATTTAAGGTATGTGCAAGGTAGAGTATGTGCCAATTATACCCATTCAACGGAAACTCTGTATGATCTATGTACACATTTGGGTGTGCTAGTTAAATAATCACAAAATAGATTAATGTTCTAAATTGTCCACCTCCAAATTGAGACTAGTTAAAAAAATTACAGCTGCAATTTGAACTGCCAGATTGTTACAACCTAGTAAGGCTGCCCAGCATTCATGTTGCGAAATATTTCCCAAATATTGGCAATGTCTGGTGAACGCTGTTTGTCTCTGTGGTAGTAACGTTCTACACTCTGTCAACAAATGTGCGAGAGTCTCACACTTGGTTTTATCTTTACTAAAATGGCATACATTTTGATTAGGTTTAACTGCTTCTCGTCTTGCTTTGATATCACGCTTTGATATCACGCATTAGCCACAGATTAAAGCGAAGGCGGAGTATTTCACTCCGTAATTTCGGGGAAGGAGCGCGAATCAAATACTTGTGCAGGATGCTTAATTTTTTTGGAGGAAATCGAGTATCATCACCATCACGATATGTGCTGCTCCTTTTGATTCTTTTAAGGGGTAAAATCCATGCCCTCCTGTCAGTGGGTCAGTTGTTCGAGAAAGAGGGGAGGAGGAGTAGGAGCTGTGGGCGCTTAAACTTGCACGTCATGCTAGCTGAGCATCTACTCTCTTGTAGGTGGGTCTGGTTCCTTGTCCTGAAACATCTTCCATAGCTCTAATATTGCCAATCTGTTGCTCAATTTCTTTCCCTTGTATGCGGAATGCCAAAATTAGGTCATATGTTGCAGCACAGATTTTGAAAGACTGCCCTTCCAGGGCCATGGCCTCCCAATTTTGCCCTCTGTGTCGCAAGTACATTCTGTGCTATGCTTGCATATCTTATCCTTATATCATGGAAAGGACATTCACAAATGTCTGAGGGGAGTGTCCCCCATGATGGCACGTCACCAACTGACTGTCGATACATACTAGACCTTAAAGCAAGATTTTTGTATATTTCAAATGATGGCATCTGTTCCAAAATACAACAATGTCCAATCTTTTCCACCAGCCTCGCCAGCTTCAATACCATTGATGAGGCTGCACACCCCAAGCCGCCCACACTCTAACCTCTGCCCTTAAAGGCCAATCCAAACTTCCAAGTGCACCCAGAGCCCAACCCAATGGTACTACTATCTTTTTGTTTTCAAAAACCTCAAACTCTCAAGCTAGCCACCCCTTCACTCCTCAATCAACACCTTACACTACTACAAAACAAAACCTTTTACCCTTGTCTTCACCAACATCTCTGTGCCGTACTACAGGCCAACATCCTCCAACTATTGTGCTATGTCCTATTCACAACCGCCTTCTGACGTCATCAACTACTATGCATGCAAAACATGAGTGCACTCACAGGGGATCCTCTCTCAAAGTGCCCACTCGGGCGTGGTTCTTCTTCTATACCCTAGCATAGGGTATCCTTATCTTCTTTGTTTTTTAATGCCTTTTAATTTTTTCTGTAATATTCAACAAGGTGCCACCATCCGTAACCTTAGCTAATGCCTAGGAACATAGAGCATTTCATAAATAACAAAAATAACAAGCCACAACTCTTCTGCCACACTTATACACAACAATTCCCTCCTGCCTGTATTCGTCAGATTGCTGGCCTCATACTTAAACTCTGTGGATCCGCCAATGCCCTCGGACACCGTCACTGCCACAATCTGCCACTCTGCCATCTGGTCTGCTGGGCGTTCCACAGGTAGTGGGCAGAAATTTCACCAAGGGGGTTCCTGGCGACCGTCTCAGTTCACGTGTGATTAATAATCTGGTCCTTGCGGGTCGCGAGGAGATCTCACAAAACAGGGACAGGCCTGGACATCTCAGGATTTCCAATGCTCTCTCGGCTGGTTACAGGCTTGTCAACAGTTTATAAAGGGTTATGATGTCAGAAATGACAAGCTGTTCCACAAAACCTAAGGTAGACTGGGGTTGGTTAGTGGGGTAAACTACATATAGCATATATACGGGTTAGTGGTCTGATGGGTTGTACTTTATCTGGTGGCTCCACCTGCGACCACCTCCTAAATGTTGCAAATAAAGGCATGTCAGGTTAGTGCATTATAAATGGTTGCTGCAACAAAGTGTGAACTGGCATGGGTGGCGAGTAGGGATTGGTCAGTGTGGGTCTTCTCAGCTTTGATACTTTGGAAGGTTACCAGCCAATGAGCAACAATTCAAGGTGATGAAAACGGCCCCAAAAGGTGCTGTCCATACCAATAAGGTTACCATCGCTGATCCACTAGGCCTTGAGACAGGGCATTTATCTTTCAACCTAGTACTACTTTGTATCATCTGTCCTGTGATGGATGGGAACTACGGTCTCTGCCTAGCTCGAATGAATAGGCTTTTGTCCTTTATTCTCGGATCACGTGTGCAGAGACCACTGGCTTGATTTTCCTGCTCGACATTTATGAGAACTTTTAGCATTTATAAATGCAGATGTTATACCTTCCCTGTCCTCTGGAGGCTTGTCTGATCTATGCCTCAGTCACATTCAATCTGAAGTGGTGTGTCTCTGTCCTTCCAGCAACATTTGGTTCTCTCCTAATCTAAGAAGACTGGTTGTTTAGTCTGCCCTTGTGTTTGCTTTCGGGTGCCGATGGTAAATTCTCCCTCCCTTGATGGCCTTGGCTAAAATATGTACACCGCCTGCATGAACAGTCTGCTCTGCATTTTCTTAATAAATCAGGGAGTCAGGCCTCTCTTTGCGTCCTTGAACCTTCCCACTGCTTTTCATTGTGGCTGCGTCTTCCATTTGGACTTTTATGGCTACTTATGTTAACTGTGTTCTGCATTGTGCAAGCCTCATGTTTGTTCTCGTGCATCTTGCATTTCAGCATAGCAAAAGAGTATATGTCCTCTATCTTAGTGGGTCAAAATCATGTTCTTCGTGTCTATATACAATGTGGCCTATTGTCCATGTAACTTTCTGCAGGGATGCATGTGTGCTTCATTTCTAACGCATCTATGTGTGAATGTGTGTGTGTGTGCTCAGCCATGATGTAATTGGCTGTCTACACCGTCAGTCAAATTGCTCCATCCTTTGCAAGTTTATCTCCTCTATGATTTCATTAGGGTAGGGTCTGTATGGTTGGCTGAGTGAATATAATTTCTCGCATCTGCGGTACAGTGGTGATGGGGAGAAGGGGGCCATGAACGATATACATCTTTCATTCCCGTAACATCTGGATGAGAGAGGGACTGGCGCGATGAGGGCCACATTCATCTGTATCTCCTCAGTACCATCGCCATCAGAACAGACACCCCCCAAACTCCCAGTAAAGCTGGGGTCCATCCTACACTTCAGTGCCACAGATGGATTCCACAACATTGTTAGGACACTGCATGGGATGTCCCAGCCAACATTCTCGAAAGTGCTGGGGCAAGTTTTGAATGTGCTCATGAGGCATGCCCATCAGCACATCTCCCTGCCCCCAACTGAGGCGCAGCTGCACGCAGCTAAAGCATGTTTCTACGCCATTGCCCATTTCCTCAATATCATTGCGGCACTGGATTACACACCTTTGGCATTAGTGTCCCATCCGGGCAATGGAGCAGGCATATCAGAATATAAGACAGTATAATTCCATGAACATTAAGATGACATGTAATGCCGATCTCACCATCAGCCATTGTTGCGCCAAATTTCTAGGTGCCACACAGAGGACAGCATACCTGGTTTACTGACAAGTAGTCAATCTGACAATGACTTGGCACAGAGACACACATGGAGACCAAAATGAGAACAAATGTGAACAAACCGCAAGTCCCATACTGCACTACCAAGAATACAATGAATAGGCCATGACCCATGACCGAACTGCCACATTCCACATAGTGACCTCCTGGCATGCATGGAAGCAGACACACAATTATTCACACCAAGCAAGGCCCATGTCTTGTCCAAGAAGCCATTCCCAGCCAATGCATCATAGGGCAGTGCATGGCCTAGCGCCATTGCCATAGTGTCAACCTCAGGGGTGATGTCAGCACATACAAAAACACATGATGAATGATGCTGGACACACTGTAAATGATTGCAAGTGCACTCTGCAGGCCAATGCCCCTCATCTCCAATTGATGCATGGTGTGTCATCCACATGCACAGATGAGCACAAAAAACAACCTGCACAATATGACTATATACATGAACATCGACAAACAGCCATGTATAACACTGTACATCCTATTTGTTGTATGGGACTGAGGCTATGTGCAGTTACTCTGGTTGATGATACCTGTGAGGAACCCTGGTACATCGGGAGAGATAGCCTATAATGAGTCACACAGAAGGTCCAAGACATGCATTGAGCGCACATTTGGACTGCTAAAGGCAAGATTCCGGTGCATCCTACGGACAGGTGGTGCACTCATATACAGTCCTGTTAAAGTTGGAAAAATTGTCATGATATCCACAATGCTGCACAACATGTGCATATGACAGAACATTCAAATGCCTCCAGATGAGGAATATTCCACCCATAGCTCTGATGACGACGTTGCAGGTGTCAACAGGGCAACTCATGACACACGCGGGGAGGCGAGAGAAGGATGCATTGTCCTCCTGGACATTACTGACCATTTTTTTTATTTCACACATTTACACATCTCACACTACTTTGACCATTCACTGAATGCACATTTATCAATTCCATTGAATAAACCCTGGAAACATTGACTGGACTCAAGTGATGTCATCCATATGTAAACACCCACATCCATAAGACCATCTACCTTCTTGCACCCATATCCCCAACACACCCCCTCCCCACATTCCCATCACCATCACCCACCCCACATTCAGATCACCAACACCATCCCCCTCCCCACATCCACATCCCCAAAACCATCCCCCTCCCCATACCCACATCCCCAACATTATCCCCCTCTCGACACCCCCAACACCACCCCTTCTCCCCACACACACATCCTCAACACCATCTCCCTCCCCTTATCTCCACACAGACACCTTCCCCACACTCACATCCCCAACACCATCCCCCTCCCCCACACCGAGATCCCCAAGTGTGGGCATGGTAGCACAACTTGTGTGGTGCTGGGAGCACCTTGACGGTGTGCTTGGCACTTATCCCTCAGTAGGGGTGGCTGACACAAAACTAGCATTTTCACTGCACCTGAGATCCTGCATTGCCATGTTGATGGCCCTGGCCGTGGTCTCTTGTGAGGCTGAGATTTGCTCAGTCAGCTCTCACATATTCTAACTGACTAGGGTGCTACTGGCACTTGATTCGGCAGCACGTCAGCACAGATGATCAAAGAAGGTGTCTACCTGCCTGGAGGCACCCTGAACTGCATCACTCATCGCCTACGAGTGTCCAAATTGCTCCTGGGCAATCCGATGCATTGCCTCCTGTTCTTACTCAACTTGGGTGTGGCAATCCCATATGGGATTCAATGTGGAGTCATGCACTGCCCCCAGAGATGGATGGGAGGGTATTCCCACAATACCAGATGACGGGCTTGCTTGCTCCCCATCATCATATCCATGGAATTTGTGTCCTCAGGGTAGTCAAAACGGAGGTTGAGGTGAGATACCAAGGGGGAGGACTGCATGACTGACATGCTGGGTAGGGTGGAGGACTCAGTGAACAACTGTCTTGCAGGGGAAGCTGCAAGACTTGGTGGCAGACTCTGGTTGCCTCAGTGGCAGTGAGCACAGTCGGCTGGGCCAGTGCCTGCATATCGTCTGCACTTGGGTAGGTGGGTGGTCCTCAGCAGTGGTCGGAGGTGCCTCTGTTATGGGTGGTCCTGCAGCTTCCGTCATGGTCATAATTGGTGGTTCAATCATGGCCGGTGTGCCAGTGCCTAAAGAGATGGCGCAAGGAGTACCCTTGGACAGTGGTGTTTTGAGTGTTTTGTGGCACCTTCCTGCGTATATCATGTCCTGTGGCCTTTTTCCAACTTGCTGGGGTAGGTGTGCCGGGGGGCACTAGCACCTTCTGTGGGGTGCGATATCCCCCCTAATTTTACTTGGACTGGTGTTTCTCATAGATCCACCTTGGATTTTATATTCATCTCTAGTCACATGTTACCTAATGATGACCATTTTGAGTTAAGTGACAAAACTTGTAGCGATCATTCACAGCTTACAGCAGGCTTGGGAGGTATGTCTACAACTGGCCTTATGGCTCAGACTTCTATTTCTATTGAAATTAGACCTAGCGATCATGCTGTAATTTGTCGTCCCAAGTTTGCTGCCTGCTTTAATGCTAAAAGTAAATCAAGATCTAGTTGGTGGTGTCTTTACTGATATGTGTCCCCACTTCTTTTCCCCTCACATGCAGGATATTCTCGTAGGACTGATCCCGCTGAGAAGTCTAAATGTGGATGTTAATTGTCTGGACTTTTCTCATAACTTCAGTGAGGTGGTTTGCGCGAAGAAAAAAAAGCTGAGAGGGCACATCAGGAAAGTTAAAAAATTGGGCCCCATGGCCAGTATGGCTATATCCAAGCTTAAGCAGGCCTACAGAAATTGGACAAAGGGACACTGTGCCTTATTATTACAAAAAGATGCTGAGGACATGTTAGTAGTCCTTGACTCAAGAGATTCAGCCAACATTTGGCGAATGATCAGAGGGGGTAAGGTGCAATCCTCATTGCAGGTTCAGATGATTTCTGGCTATCTGTGAGAGACCTATTTTTAGAAATGTGTATGCTCCTGTGAGTCTCTCAGTGCCATGTGCGTCTGGGAGTACGGGGGCATTTCTGGGCATGGCGGTTTGGGAGCTGCTGGGTATTGACCCTGTGGGGATTCTGTTGGCCAGTAGGAAGGCTGAATCTTCAAATGCCCCTGGTCCTGATGGCCTTTCCAACCGGACATTAAAATCAGCACCATCATTATGGGCAGTGGTCTCTCGGGAGGATAGCTCAGTGGTTTCAGGAGGATAGCTCAGTGGTCTCGGGAGGATAGCTCAGCAGCAACGTGCTCGCCTTGGAAGCAAGACGACACAGAGCAACCCACGTCCGATCCCCAGGTCCACGCTTAGAAACCTCTGTGTATTATGCGCGTTATAAATAACCTTTCATATCATATCAGAGGTGCTGTTTCAATTATTTAAAAATGTTGTTGAGCTGGCCAGATGCCCGTTGACTAGGAAGGAGTCTATTGTTGTGGTTATCTTTCAAAGGGCGATAGGGCAGTAATTCCCCGGATCCACCCTATCTCCCTGTTGGATGCCTCCTACAAGATCTTGTCAGGCTTCTTATTGTGTGCACTTGAAAGATGGGCAATTGACGCTAATAAGTTGGATATCAACCAGTCAGGCTTTAGGAAGGGAAGGAGCACAGCCTTGAAATGCCCTTTGATACAGCTGTTGATGAATCAGGCTATTAAGTCCAAGCACACTCTGTTTTTGTCTTTTCTTGACATCTCAAAGGCATTCAACTGTGTCGATCGCTCTAGGCTCTGGGAAATGCTTAGGTCCCTGGGTTGTCCGGAGACCCTGGTTATGATGTTGGAGCTTCTGCACAAAGATATCAGATTACAAGTGAGGCTTGATCAAAGGGGTACATATTCGGGGTGGATTATGGCGGACCGTGGCTTATGCTAGGGGTGCATGTTAGCTCCTTTTTTGGTCAATTTATACATCTTTGGAACAAGGGCAGCACTAGCGGGCATTGTGGTTAATCCTCCAAAGTTGGGTTTTGTTAAACTGCAGTATCTTCTATATGCTGATAACCTTGTGCTGCTAGATTACACTGCAAGTGGGTTACAAAACTCTTTGACACTGGCGGGTGATTTCTTCTGGGACCTTGGCTTGGACATTAGTGTGACCAAGTCTAAGGTCCTGGTTATTAATCGTAGGAAGATCCTTTCAAGTAGGCCTAATTTTGGGTGGTATATCAATGACAAGAAATTGGAGCAGATCAGTGAATTTAGGTATCTTGGAGTTGTGCTTAAAGCCAAGCGGTCTTTATCTTTTGCCAATCAGGCCCTTAAACTTGATCCAATCTTGGGGGCCTCCCAGCTTCGCATTCTTCACAAATAATATGGCTGTTTTTCATTACTTCCAGCACTCAAAATGTGCAATGTGGTTCTTGTTCCAAGACTGACCTATGGAGCCAAAGGGGCATAAAGACTGCTTGGAATGGGATAGAATGGAGACCCTTATCTGGAAGCGTATTTTGTCCATCCCTATGGGAACTCCGTTTCCTGCGGTTCCACACATTTAGGGCCTTATATCATTAGAGGTTAAGGTCCTTTAGCGAATAACCTTACTTCTGTGATGTTTCCCCCAGCCTCTACGTTATTTGAGCAATTGAATGCACTGTATACATTGGGTAGTTGTGTGCCTCTTAACGCTTGGGTGAGCTGTGTTTTGGCTAGGCTGAATGTGAAAGCAGTTTCGCTTAAAAAATTAGAGCATAATCCTGCCAAGGTCAAAATGTTATTTGAAAGTGACTGGATTGACAATAGGCAAAGGCTGCTTTCTGATAAAGTGGTTCAGCATTTCTACTTGGACATTAAGCCTTTTAATCTCATCCAGAAATTTGGTATGCGGGGTTTATATCGAATACAAAAGCAACTAATACCAAAATAACTAATTTTGAAAAAAACTAAAAAGGGGTTGTGAGAGGGAATAGTGGTCTTGGGGTTAGGGGAAAAGTTTTATTAAAGAACACCCACAAAAACAGCGAAAAAGAAACGAGTTATTTTGGAATTAGTTGTTTTGTATTCGTTATTTTTCATTAGTTACTGTTTCATTAGTTATAATTGAAGGTAACCACAAATGTATGTTAAAACATGCCTCTTTAAATCTTAGACAGTTCTGGCTACGCATAACACTAAATTTGTTACCAACAAATGATGTATTGGGGGCATGGTCTTGTGCCTCTCTTGAAGAATGCCTGTGTCGTTTCGGTAGGTTTTACTGTTGACCCTGAAGCATTTGTTGACATTTTGGCACTTACTGCCATACGCGAAGAATCTTTAAAGCTATATTTTAAAAGTCACCCTTTGTTCACTTGGGAAATGTTGTGGTAAAATTATTAAACCCTAATGATCGTTTGGTAATTGCGGTTATGAATTTTGTAAAGGTGCTCTTTTCCTTAACGGATATGTTTAGTTTTTAGCAGGGTTTTAGGAACTGTCCTCCTGATACTGTGACATTTTATGATGATTTATTTTGATATATATTAATTGTTTTACACGGACATGTGTGTAAAGATTCTTTTGTTTTTTTGTAAACTAGATCTCACAATAAATAAAAAGAAATTAACCCCAAAAGTACGGTGGCAACAGGAATTCCACCGATTTTCACGGAATGACTATTGCAATTCTGCCGGCGAAATTAACGATACTGCCGATGTGTGCCTACTCCTGATTCGGCAGACATTCCACCGGACACAACGCCAGCAATGGCAAATCCATCTGGCAGAATTACCGCCATCCTTACCTCCAAACTCATAATGAGGCCCTTTAAGTCCTGCATAATTATTTTCTTTTGACACTCATAATAATCCTCATCTGTAGCTTCTAAATGAAAATTATATCACTAGTTTGGACAATATGGCTAAATACATACACCATAAACACAAAAGCAATAATGGCACTGCTGCAAACACGGGTAACTGCAGTTAGCAAAACATAATCACAATTTTTTTCCACTGCATTCCAAAGTCAAACAGTATTTTTAAACCAAAATTGCAAAGGGGCTTGTGGGTTTTTTTTTGTTTTTTTGTTTAAACATCTACAGCTGGGAAGATGTGTTCAAGTGCCCAAGTGTCATAGTGGCCTCAAATCCTGGCTTCACCACTTAACTAAAGTGTGTTCTCTTGGGTAAATCAATGTGTCTCACTATTCCTTCACTGCCAAATTAGAAATCCCTACTAGTGATTCTGCTCACACAGTCCAATTCTGCAAAAAGATCCTCACTTATCATATTGCCTCGTATATAATAATAATAGTAAGCATTTCTATGTTGTACATCACACAGTTATTTTCTCCTGGCAACTTCTTTTAGTCTAACTTGCTAGGAGCCCCTTTAGTATCAATGAATAATTTTGTGGTGTAATTTTCGGTGCACATGCACATTAGGGGGCTTGCAAATGTTTTGCTGTCTAGGCCCTCCCAAATGCTATGGCTGTTCCTAACATGCATTGAGTTAACAGTTTCAGCATTTTTTCTATAATTGCAAAGAGCTGGCATAGTCATTCATTTTAATAGGCTCGAGGACGGAATCCCAGAATGACTTGGCCAAAGTCCATGGAGGAAAATCTATATCACGTGCTCATTAATGCAAACATCTACAGCAAAAAAAAACGGATGCATCAAATTAAAGCTGTTGGACACCGAGCTCGGAATGCAATGGATTCCCACAGTCCTAAGAGCAGGAAGAAGGAGGATTGGCAATTGTGTCAGTTTACACAAATCAAATAATACTACGGTAGTCGGGTAGTGAAATTAAAAAGCACATCTCTATTAATTAAGAATTGCTACTCTGCAAATGTTAGCTTATAGGATGGCTGGCGAAATCTTAGGTTTCAGGGAGGGAATACACGCCAGGCCCCAATATACTTTCTACATTTATATCATTTTCTACCAATGCGTTATTTGTGGATCTTGCTGCAACAGCGGGCTCTGGTTTTGAAGCGGGCATGGCGGAAGCTGGCAGGAAGCCAGAGGGGGGTAGGAGGGGCGGCGAGTGACTGCCCTGTGAAGGATTGGTAATCACATTTCCTCGTTTTATCAGACATGACTGTAATCTCTAATCCCAGATACACCCCCCCCCCACCCGCAACAGATGGCATCCCCCTACCAGAACACGTAGCACATGCAGCATTTCATGCCCTGCTTCTACAAGCACCATCATACACAGCCCCTGAAGCATGTTTGGCCTTCAACCGACAGTGACTGCGACGCGCACCCGCAGCCTCGCCTCCCCGGCATGGACAGCGGTGATCCTGTGGGGACATCACGTGATCGCGGGAGCGTGTTCTCGCGAGATCTCGATACACGGGATCTCGCGAGCCCACGCTCCGCGGGAAAACGTTCCCGCTTCAGAGTTGGCGCCCTGCCAGCTAGAGCGGTCGTACAGGAGCGCTGCTCCTGATTACACAAAAAGGAGAATCAACTCCAGAACCATCACTACAGCTCATAGGGCATAACGCCACAGCCACTGGAGGCTTCATGGGGGCCCTATGAGTTTACGGCGTGCCACCGGTGAGCACAACCCTTCCTCAGTGAAGTAACTGGGGAAGCACAGGACCTGGTCAGTTTAACAGTGAGTAAGCGCCCTGCGCCACCAGTCCGCCTTAAGACATTCTCCCTTGTTCTCAGTCAATAAAGACTGTTAGAAACCCTACTGCGTCCTGTCGTCCATTCAGGCCACAACATAACTGGCGACGAGGATACCTGAAGTCCCACGGACCCACCATGCAAGGCGCCACGCCACCCCCTGCGTTTCTCCCCCTGCCAGGGACACCGGCGATTCCGTGGATGCAATGGGAACCCCTTTTTTCCACCTACTTGGAAGCGGTGGGCGGCACGCGATATGCCCCCATCAGGAAGAGGGCGATGCTGTTGAATGCGCTAGGGGTTGAAGGTCAGCGTATCTTTGCAGGCCTCAAAGAAATACCGGCGGCCGACGAAGACGCCGATGACGACGACGTGTACAAAGAAGCCACGCGTCGCATCATGAAGAGGTTCACTAATAAGGAGAATATTGTACTGCATAGGTTGAGATTCTACACTCGCAAACAGGAAGGGAGCGAAACCGTGGATGACTACATCACCAGGATGAGGGAACTCGCTTCTCTGTGCGCCTTCGGAGAAAATGCAGAACAGGTCATCTGCGACATGCTCGTCGTCCACACCAACTCTAGGAAAGTGCAGGACAAATTCATCCAGGAGAAGGAGGTCACCCTCGATAAAGCCATCCAGATTGCCAGGGCGGAG
The DNA here is from genome assembly GCF_040938575.1 of Ambystoma mexicanum. Classification (NCBI taxonomy): domain Eukaryota; kingdom Metazoa; phylum Chordata; class Amphibia; order Caudata; family Ambystomatidae; genus Ambystoma; species Ambystoma mexicanum. The sequence continues at coordinate 676,020,760 of NC_090932.1, read as the reverse complement.
GAAGAAACCTCCAGCAGACGCAAGGAGGCGGGAAGTCACCTGCCTGTGCCCGAAATGGCGGCGCTACAATGGAGAGGTCGCAGAGACAAGCAATGCCGCGACGGCCCCAAGGACAAAAGTCCCAGGAAAAAGGAGGCACCGAAATGCTACAGATGCGCCAGTCTCAAGCACATGGCGAACGACCGCGACTGTCCCGCCAGGAATAAAGAATGCTCCAAGTGCGGACGCATTGGCCACGTTGCTCCAGCATGCATGTGGCGGGAGAAAACCGTGTCCCGTGTTGACGGTGACTGCACCTCCACCGATGAGGATGAACTGCTGGACAGACCCATGGTTGTCATGGTCAATGCCCCCCATGCCAGGAGAGAAAAGCCCCACTGCACCATTAAAGTGGACGGAATGGAAACGCGCGTCATGGCTGATTCGGGATCCGACCTCACCATTCTGCCCATCGACACGTACAAGGAGATGATGGGACAAGAAAGAGTGGAGATTAGATCCACCAGGCAAAAACCCACCGTGTTTGGAGGGGCAACGGTCGACCTGTTGGGCTACATCAAGGCCCGCATCGATTTCAAGGGGAGGTCTACCACCACCAAGGTGTATTTTTCCCCCAAAGGTCCAGCCGTGCTGGGGTGGGATGACCAACACAAACTCAGCATGAAACTAGATCCCAGCACTCCGGAACAGGTGCTCATGATCTCGTCAGGAGCAGCGCAAAACTATAAGGAGATCTTTCCAAACCTGTTCTCCGAGAGACCGGGAAAAGTGAGAAACTTCGTACACAAAATTCGACTGAAACCCAACGCCACCCCAGTCAAGCACAAAGTAAGGGCGGTACCTGCCACCGCAAGACCAGCTTTGGACGCTCACCTGAGGAAGATGGTCGAGGAAGGAACCATTGAAACCGTGGAATCCTCGCAATGGCTGAGTCCGGTGGTACTAGTTAAGAAGAAGTCCAGCAACGACCTCAGGATCTGCATCGACCTGAGAAGCCTGAACTTGGAGGTGATCACGGATAGCTTCCCGCTCCCCAGCATCAACGAGATCGTCCTCATGATGAAAGAGGCGGCCATTTTCTCGAAGCTGGACATGCGTGATGCCTATCACCAGATTCCCCTACACAAGTCCTCCCGCCCCCTGACGGCGTTCATCACTCCTTTCGGCACCTTCCAATACACCCGCATGCCTTTCGGGTTATCGTCCGCAGCATCCGCATTCCATGGATGATGAACTCCCTATTGAAAGGCCTCACCAATGTCTCATTCTTCCAAGACGACATTCTGGTATACGCCAAGGACAGCGAGACCCATGACAAGGCGCTCAAGTCAGTCCTAAGCAGACTTCAGGAGGAAGGCATTCACCTACGCCATGAAAAGTGTGTCTTCGGGGTGAACAAAGTAGAGTATCTTGGGTACTGCATCTCGAGTGATGGAGTGAGCCCCAAAAGGAACCTCATGGAGGCCATTACTGAGGCGCCGGCGCCGATGTCTAAAGAGGAACTGCGCTCATTCTTAGGCCTAGCTGAGTACTATGCCAAATTCGTCCCCAGGTTCTCTGAGACCACGTCTCCCATGAGGGAGCTTCTGAAGAAGGGGGCAGCGTACTCTTGGGGCCCAGAACAAGATGAGGCTTTCGGCGAAATCAAGAATAGGATTCTACACGCGCCGTGCCTTAAACCATACAACCCTGAATGGGACACCTACATCACCACTGACGCCAGCGCATACGGCCTAGGGGCCACCTTGACCCAGAAAAAGGGCGACACAGAGAACATTGTGGCGTTTGCATCCAAGGCATTATCCTCATCCGAGAAGAATTACTCTACGGTAGAGAAAGAGATGTTGGCATGCGCTTGGGCCGTCGACTACTTCAGATCATACGTATGGGGGACAAGATTCAAGTTGATCACCGATCACAAGCCGCTAATCCACATGCTGAGCCCGGGCGGCACCAAGACGGCCACCCCCAGACTGGCCAGGATCGCCACGAAGCTCCAAGAGTATACCTACGAGATACAACACATTGCAGGCTGGAAAAACGCACAAGCGGACTGCATGTCCAGGCTCCTCAACCAAAGCGCCCCCGGCACCACATTCCTGGAAGACGAATGTGTCGTTGCGTCCATCGGCGACCTGAGGAACGTCGAGTACATGGAAATGAGCGAGCGCCACTGGCAAGAAGAGTTCGAGCAGGACTTCGCTCTAAGGCACGTAAGCACCTGGGTTCGAAATGGATGGCCCAACGAGAGAGCGATCCCTGAAGGCCTTCGTCCCTACTGGAAGGTGAATGAGGAAATTACCGCCATGAACGGTCTCATTCTCAGAGGTGATCAAATCATCCCACCCAGCGGAATCCGTAAAGTCATACTGTGCAGAGCACACTCGGGCCACTTAGGGTGCAACATGACCAGAAGAAGGATACGCGACGCATACTGGTGGCCAGGTATGGACCAGGACGTTCGGCAGATGGTCGATAGGTGTCACGAATGCTCCAACAGCGACAAGCGCCTAGCCGTGAGGCAAGCCCCCATGCTGCCCACCGAAGTCCCCAAAGGGGTGTGGCGAAAACTGGGGCTGGATTTCATAGGGCCGCTGGACAACATGCCCCCTGAGCACAGATACGGGATAGTCTTGGTCGACTACTTTTCCAAATGGGTGGAAGCTGACTTCACCCCGGACATCACTACGGGAACAGTCATTGAAACTCTCACCGCCATATTTCAGCGGGAGGGCCTGCCCGAAGAACTCGTCACTGACAACGGAGTCCAACTAGTATCCAGGGAAATGGAAACATTTCTCAAGCTTAACAACATCAAACAGCGGAAAGCAAGTCTATACCACCCACAGGCAAATGGCCTAGTCGAGCGGGCCAACCGCTTCATCAAAGGGGCGCTGCAACTGGCCCACGCCTCGGGCCTAGACCCATACAAGACGGTCAAAGAAGCCGTAGCGGCTCACCGTCTCACCCCCAACGCCTTCACAAGTGTTTCTCCGTTCCATCTGCTGAGGGGGAGAAGGGCGGCATCCTCACCTGTACCACCATGGCTTCAGCAAGTGAGGGCCGACGAAGACGTCGACATGGCTGACGTAACGTGCCGTATGCAGCGCAACAAAGAAGCAATGAAAGCACAGGGGGACTTGCGCCGAGCCGCTCGACACACACAAGTCAACAAAGGGGATCTGGTGAAGATACGACTTCCCCACAAGGACACCACCACAGGTTCCAGATACAGCAGTCCCATAGAAGTCATGGAGAGAGGGACAAACCACATTCGCACCAGCGATGGCAGGAGATGGAATCTAGAGAGGGTAGCCATGTACCGCAGGAAAGATGATACTGTACACTCCCCTGGAGACACTGGAGGAGATCAGGTCTGCCAAGAGCCATACGAGAACCATCATCTCCCGAGTGGAGACATCATAGAGCCGCAACATCGCAACGACTTCGCAAGCTCCCTTTTCCCAACCACACCCAGGGGATCACAGCAAGGAGCTGGACAAAGAGATCCCGATTCACCAGCACCCTCCCAAGGACACTTCATCGATCCCGCTACATACCCGGATCCTGGCAGGCCCCAGAGAGAGAGAAGGAAGCCCGGGAAATATGCGGACTTCATCATGGAGTGACCTCCCATTCCTTTTTCCCAGCAGAGGAGGTGTGTGGGGACATCACGTGATCGCGGGACCGTGTTCTCGCGAGATCTCGATACACGGGATCTCGCGAGCCCACGCTCCGCGGGAAAACGTTCCCGCTTCAGAGTTGGCGCCCTGCCAGCTAGAGCGGTCGTACAGGAGCGCTGCTCCTGATTACACAAAAAGGAGAATCAACTCCAGAACCATCACTACAGCTCATAGGGCATAACGCCACAGCCACTGGAGGCTTCATGGGGGCCCTATGAGTTTACGGCGTGCCACCGGTGAGCACAACCCTTCCTCAGTGAAGTAACTGGGGAAGCACAGGACCTGGTCAGTTTAACAGTGAGTAAGCGCCCTGCGCCACCAGTCCGCCTTAAGACATTCTCCCTTGTTCTCAGTCAATAAAGACTGTTAGAAACCCTACTGCGTCCTGTCGTCCATTCAGGCCACAACAGATCCCTTCCCAAAGGCGGCCTAGCAGTCCAAGCTGCAGATAACCCCACATTTCCTTCAACCCCGCATTTCCTTCAACCCCGCAGTCAATTGCGCTCTCTGTGCGTCCCCTCAGAAGTGTCATACAGCTGCCCCTTTTTCACTGGAGTACTCCGATGCTTCGGCTGAGAAAAAAACCTGTGGCGATCACAATTTGTACTAGCAGCAACTCCCAAGACTTCACAACGCTAAAACACGGTACAATGGAAAGCATATTTTGTTCCATTGCACCACAACAGCATCTCTAGACACTTTTGCGGATGATTAATTGGTCAGTAGTGGAAGAGTGCTTCTAAAGTCTTATCGACTCAATTATGACGTAGCACCCCTCATCATTGCTGGGTTAACCCCGTTACGTGACGTGAAGTCACGTGCAGGGGAAATGACTTGTTGAATCGAGTAAATCAGTGTGTTCTTTACGATATGATCTCCCCGTACCTTGGCAACCCCACACCGACCCCCGCACCGGCACCCCCAACCATTGGTGACAAAGGGTTCGCTGCAGTGTGAACGTACGTCCTGCGAAGTGCCATGGCACAACGCTCTGCCTCTAACCTGCAGAAGTGATGCAGAGTCTGTATCTGCCTGGCACTCCCTGTAGTCGTTTAGTGGCTACTCCATTTCAATGGTGGTGCATATTTTCATCCCCTACACCGGTTGATGTACAGCGGAGCGCAACGCCTGCGCCCCGTGCGCCATTGATCCTGCTTTGAAGGTTCAATGGGCTGTTTTCAATACCCATGAGTTCAGGTACGTATCCTAGTACACAGTGCTTGCGGCTCTTTCCACAGGAAGTGCTCATTCAGCATGTTATGTTATGAACACTTATAAAGTGCAAACTTTCACCTCAAAGGGCATTATGGCACTAAGGCAAAAGACACAGGCTAACAGGCGGAAGCACAAAGATGCGCAAACGGATTAGGTTGCAAAAAGCCAGGTTTTAATGTCACGCCGAAAGAGGAGGTGATCCTCAGTAAGACTGAGAGACAGGAGAAGAGAGTTCCACAGCCAAGCCGCTGCCACTGAGAAAGAGCAACCCCCCACCATGTGAACTTGCCTGATGCGAGGCACCACAAAGCAGGCTGTGTTGGCCGGTCTTAAAGGGCGAGGGGGAACATACCGGCAGAATTTCTCCAGCAGATACTATGGACCAGTTTTATAAAAATCACGAACAATGCACAATGCCTTAAATTTGACCCAACTGGCCACCGGGAGCCAGTGAAGCAGTTGGAGAATGCCAGAGGCAGAGGTGTAACAAGAGGAACCCGTGGGCAGCCGGGCAGCCGAGTTATGCAAAATCAGCAGATGATGCAAGAGATAAACCGGGTGGGCCAAATAGAGGGAGCTGCAGTAATCAAGTGAACCAGCAACCAGCGTGGACATGACAGTAGGACAAAGTCCCACTGCAAGAAAAGGAAGAACTTTCCGCAAAGCGTGAAGTTTAGAATAAACCCCTTGACAGACAGTACTAACTTGGGGGGAGCATAGAAAGGGACGCTGAGAGTTTAACCCCCAAGTTTTTTACTACTGCAGAGGGCTGCAGTAGCGGGCCTAATTCAGCCGGCCAAAAAGTGGCAGACCACAAAGACACTTCCGAGGGGTCCCCAATGACCAAGATCTCAGGCTTGTCGCCGTTAAGTCATAGCCAACTTAGACCCATCCAGGCAGAGATTGCAGACAGGCATTGACAACAACGCTCAGCCACATCAGTGAGCGCCAGATCCAAGCGAATCAGGATCTGGGTGTCGTTAGCGTAGGAATAGCACTGAAAGCCAAAATAGTGTATCAAAGGGATCAGAGGCAAGATATAGATATTAAAGAGAAGAAGGGATAAGGCAGAAGCGTAGGGAACCCCGCAGGTTAGTGAAAGAGGAGCAGAAGTGAATGGGGAAAGAAAGAGTGAGTGAGAATGATCGACAAGAATTGAAGAGAACCAGTCAAGGACCCAGGCCAGCGATCCCCACAGAGGCAAGTCTCTGGGCCAAGATGTAATGGTCAATGGTGTTGAACACCGCAGAGAGATCCAGGAGGATCAAAATGCTGGTACCTCCCTGATCGACGATCTGCATCAGATCGTCAGTAACAGACAACAAAACAGATTCTGTGCAGCGACCCAGCCGGAAATCCAGATTGGAAAGGATCAAGACAGTGAGAGCTATGCAGAAAGGAGCAAAGAAGAGGAGTGACCAGAGAATCAACCAGTTTCATGGGAAAAGATGAAAGAGAGATAGGACAAAAGTTGGAAAGCAAAATAGGATCCAGCTTAGGTTTTTAAGAGGGGGATCACCAATGCGTGCTTGAGTGAGGAAGGAATAACACTGCTAGTGAAAGAAGAGTTTGCCGCTGAAGACACTGGGGCTGCATTAAAAGGAATAATCCCTTTCAGGATGGTAAGAGGGATGGGGTCCACTGGAGAAATAGATTTCAGACTCTGAGTGGCCGTAATGATATCAGCATCAGTGAACAGAGGGAAATCCTCCCATAAAGCGGGGGTAGATCCTACTGCTGATGCAATAACTTCCTGCCCGCAGGTGGCCAAAGCATCAGAGATAGAGAGCAAAGTACAGAGTTAGGGGAGGGAGTAACCTTGTTAGTCGAAGGCAAGGCAGAGAGAGCCTGCACCACTTTAAACAGTTCTCAAGGAGAGTTAACTAACAGCAGATTCAAAGCGTGTGGAGAAGTAGACCTGCTTGGCTTTAAAAATTGGCAATTGTTAGACTGATGTGGCCTTATGAAAGGCCGAGTGTGCTAGGGGGGAATAGGCTTAGTACCGTACACATTCAGCCTGTCTGCGCTGCTGGCGAGGCACAGCTAGTGCATCCAAAAACCAGGGTTCCGAGGAGCGAGCCCGGGGCTTGGAGGCTTTCAGTGGAGTCAAAAAATTGGTGGTAGTGCAAAGAGTTTTGGTCAGTGAGTCAAGATCTCTAAGAGGACCAAAAGACAAGGGGCCTCATTCCGAGATTGGAGGCACCCATGGCACTATTAGCGCCATTGCTGCCTCCAATACCGGGTCCAGGTCCCGTATGCTCAATGGGAATGGGGAAGGTGCTAATTATGGGCCTGTAAATAGCGGGCCATAATTAGCACCCTGGTCCCTTAGCGGGGCCCGTTAAAAGGGCGTGTAGTCAGACCACATGTCCTTTACGGTTCCCGCTAAGGGACCTCGGAATTGGGCAGTAAGGGTTTACCGCCACCGATCTCCTTACCGGTGCCCGGTATCGCTTACCGCCCAAGTCGGAATGAGGCCCAAGGTCTTCTCGAGGCTGGTCACAATCATAGCAGGAGGAATATTGGACCAGCGGCATGAGGGTGGACGCAAAATGGCAGCGGGCCAAGAAACGGACTCAGCCAGAATACCAAAAGGAATCATCATGTGATCCATTCATAAAACTGCCAAACAATTGAAATCCCTGACAGGAAACGGTGGAGCAAAAAGAAGGTCCAAGGTGTTACCAGACAAGTGTGTGGGGCCACCAGCAAGCTGCCTGAGATAGAGATCCATCATGCAGGAAATTAAATTGGCCACCAACACATCTTTAGCATTACTCGGATGGAGATTGAAATGTCCTAGCAGAATAAAAGGAGGATATTGCAATCTAAGGTCAATAAGCAAGGCCACAAAATCGGACACAAAATCTGCATCATAGCCAGGCGGTATATAGACTAGCAAGGCATCCACTGTGCAAGATGCCCGGATTCCCATACGCAACAGGCATGCTTCCATGTTCAAAACTTGAGTGACGGATAACCCCTGCGCACGGGGGTGGAGGGTGCTCTATCAAGTCGATTGAAGGGCATGAATCAGATGAGGATCAGACAAGCTCTTAAGCCAAGTTTCTGTGAGAAAAACTAAGTTGGGCGACAGACCTTGAAGCAGGTCATAACAGTCTGATGCATGAGCCACTAAAGATCAAGAGTTAACTAAAAGGCATCTTGCCGGAGATAGTATAATTCTCTGGATATTAGGAGCAGAAGGGGTCAAACAGGACCAGTCCGCTGGAAAAGTGGTATTGGAAGGGGCCACACAGATCAATTCCAAACGCAAGAAACACTTCCGTTGGAGGGGGGGGAGGTGGTCAAGGTCCAGGGCCCATCTGAGGCGCGGATGAGTGCAGATGGGCAGAACTTTAGCTGGACTTTGGTACAGGCTTAGCGACCAAGGCCCACTTAAATTACACATCAGGGAAGAGAAATCCAATCAGCTGCAGCTACCCATAGGCAGCGAAGAGAGACTTGCAGGGTGAGTGCAGGTATGAAAGCAAAAGACAGACGATCAAAGAAACGAGCCCTGTGACAATAGTAGAGGCCAGTAGAGGCCATGTGAGCTCATCCTTGACAATGCAGGTGATAAGATGGTCTGGGAAACCATAATATTATGCAGAGGATGAGGACACAGAAAAACACAGACTCAGTAACGGAAATAGACAAAGTGAAAGGCAAAACCCAGCTTTATTAATACTCAAAATAAAGTGGGAATAGCATACAAGCAAAAGGGTTGCAGCTCTCATACAAAACAATACTTTTTATACCAAAAACATGTCAGAATGACAAAATTGTAATACAAAACCTAGAAAGTGAGGGGATTGGATAATAGGGGTGTCTACACATATAATTAATTCTGTATGGGTCAAATTCATAATTGGATAATACTTATCTACTGACTCCCCCTGGGAGCACCTCTAAATTGATAACAATAAAAATACATCTTCAGTACAATAATTTATTGGTTGGCTTAATATTTATTGGGCAGCCTGACATGAGGGATTTTGATTGGTTGGCATTTTACCAACCAACCTTGAGCAATTGACAGGTCGTCAAGGCATGAGCCAGAAAGGAGTAGGAGGAGAGAAGTCCATGGGCTGCCTTCCTTCAATTAAAGAAAATAGCATTCCTAGGCCATGAGCCAGTGTGATTACTTTGTAATTGGCCTTGTGCGGCACCCCGTGTCTGGGAATATGCAAGAGTGGTGAAGCAGGTGTCTTATCTGTGTCTGTTGCTAATGAATAGACAATGTTCTTGAATTAAGAGTCATGTGTGAAAAGACCGCATTTGGAATTATTTCACCCTGCATTTATGAGTATTTTAGCTAATATTAGTATGAATCTTATGGTCTTCTCTACCACTGGGGACACGACTGAGTTATTCTTATGACTTTCTGGCTTTTAATTTACGTGCACCCAACTAACAATGGCCGGTTGTACTCTTCGTAAAGTTGAATTAGACAGGCAGCATTCGTCTAAAGTTCTGCTAGTCATTATATCAGCCTTTCCTGTGGTACTCGGACCCTCCCTAATTTCTCGGTAGCCTTGGCTTAGGTTACAAGCTACTGTCTGAGCTCTGCAAGGATCTGTATTTTGTAATTTCAGCGTTTTGAATTCCCATGAAGCCTTGAGACCTTTCCTTTACTTAGAAGCGTGTTGCGGCTTCCATTTGGAAGTGATGGTTGCCCAGTATAAAAGCGTTTTTGTGTTAGTATGCTATAATCGTGCGTTATTCATGTTGCATTCAGTGTATACATTGCTTATGTTAATATTCTTCATGTCTTTATAGTTGCAGTGTTAATATTGTTCATGTATAAATGCCTATTTGACCTAGTGTGTTTTCTTTATGCTGAGTGCATATGTGCTTCATGTCTAGTGGATGCATATGTATGGTTCCATTACCAATTGGGTTATTCTCACCAACTTCAATTGACATTGTGCTCATTCCTTGCTGTACCTGCATAGGACAGGGGCGATACGGTTGTCTTAAGGAGTAACATTTCTCAGTTGTGCAGTATTTGGCTGGGGGAAGGGCAATAGCTATGGATGACATATTCATCTGTACCTCAATATTTTCCCCTCTGATTGAGACCCCGACCACCCCCTTCTTTTTGCCTTCACCACATAAGGTATTTTGGGGGTCCATATTCTAGTCAACCCCCTCAAGGTGCCTGCATGTCTTATGTGTTCGTCCACGCTCCAGGTCATAAAGCAGCACTCCCCATTGGAATCACAATATACCCATCATCCAATGATATTACAAGCTATTGTAATTAGATATGTGAATTGTGATTCTTGAGGGGCAATATAGCTTCCCTTTGTGTGGACATGAGGTAGGTCGTCAGTTTGGGTATACTCATGTTCGTGAACACCCACATTTATTACTATTTTCATTCCAACTGCTTCTTTGGCTTCCCTCTTACAGCTGTTTATTGCAATCCTCAAAACACGGAGTCCAACAAGTACTAAAATTGCCATTTCTAATGTGTTTGCCAACGAGGCGAGGATCCACGAGACCAGGTAAGACAACTAGTCATCATTTTCAATATCTACTTCCTCCTCCACCATTTTTGTATGTGATACTGTTTATTTATTTTGTATTTATAAAGCGCCCAGCGGCCCAGAGGCACACTGTTGGGATGGTTATGGTCTCTGTGAGGGTTCCATTTTCCCCATTGTGGGGGTGTGTGTACATGCAGCAAAACAGGCCTCATTCTACGCACGCAACCCTCCATGGCTGTTATCAAATCCAAGACATACCTGGAGGGTCATAAGTCTTATCGTCCTCAGCTCCTCTTTTATGGTGTTAAAGCCTTTCACTGTTGCATTGATTGTTTGCAACAATTCCCAACTTTTCATTGATGTCTGCAATCTGAGAACAAGGATAGATGTAAAAATAATTGCATTCTTACTGAACAACTTGTGCTCATCTGGTATGTCATCGTAGGCTTGTATTGATTTGACCGAAAAGTAATTGTCCCTTTTAATGTGTTTGAGGGTAAGGGACCTTTTCTTTCTCAAATGTGTATTCATCTGGGGAAAATCACCAATCTGGGGTTCTACCAGAGCTTGTGTACTTATTACCACTAGGGAACACAACCCTCCCCCATTGGGAGGGAGTTGCGTATAAGCTTTTGAACCACAGGCCAACAGTGGTCCGTTAATAGAGCTGTTCTTATGTTTATGCCAGGCAAGCCAAGAATGTGTTTACACCTTTTATTTCTCTTACGCTTCAACATGCTGGCCTAGGAAGCAAAACGGCATGGGGCAACACAGGTTCGATCCCCGGGTCTGCGCTTAGAAACCTCTGGGTATTAAGCATGTTATAAATAACCTATCATATCATATCATATCATACTTTCACTGGACCAGCATTCTTGAAATATATAGCTAGCATTCTTTATGGGTATTATGGTTACAGGACCTGCTTCATTCTCTACCCCCATGTAAGTAATTTGGAATATTCAGTCCATTGCTTAAGACACGTATCATTTGCATTCTGTACTACTCCTACTGGCACTGACCAGGGTGTTTGTGCTTTGCACCCCATCATTCCTTTGACCCATCCTTCTGTAAGTAAATACCTGTCCATATATTAGTAACTGGGGTCTTTCACAGCCTCCAGGCCTCTAAGGGAATTCTATCCTTGCAGTATTGGTACACTATAATAATTTATGAACCACTATGTTGGCTTCTCCTTTATTCAGGCCTTCTAATCTATACTGTATCACCTTACTTTAGATCTTTGGATCATGCATCATAGCGTTTGTTTTTATGTAGCTATCTTCATAGGGAAACATCACTTTTGACATCCATCGCAAGGTAGCCCATTTTCCTTGGAATTACCCCCCGGTCGTACAAAGTGCTAAGTGCGCTAGGCAGTATGTGTTATGTTCTGGGATTTCTGTGGCTACAAATGTCCTAGAAGTAGTCATGGTATAGAAGATGGGGGAACACATGTAGCAGCTCTCAGACATCTCTCTCCCCACCTTCCTCATTTGTTGATACCCAATGTTATTAGTAACATGGCAGTACCAGGCATAAATGCATAGTTTTCTACTACACTTGTTTTCAGTTTTTTCATGTGTGCTTACTATAGGGAGTTCTTTTGCTATCATTTCACTTGCCATTGTAATATTAGTCACATTTTGAGCTACATTATAAGGCACTAACTCTCTTAACGCCATGAGAATAATATAATAAAGGCTACAAAATGTAACATTTTTTGCTATAAGCATTATAGATAATGTGTCCACCTTTTGCAAATTGCTAGGAGTGTTATGTCTTCCGAGTACTAAAAGTGAATATTTAATATGATTGAATAGTCCCATCTTTTTCACCAAAAAGGAATCCTCATTATTCTTCATTAAAGAGTAAATATTCAAAGAAGAAAACATGCTAGTATTGTAAAAATACCCCTTTCAAAAATAGGATATGCTTTGATATTGAACAACAATATGGTTAGCGTTATATTCCAGGCTGCTAAAAAAGGATAAGTGCACATGAGATAAAACATCAAAAATATAATTGTTATAGGCACATGTGCTCTTCTTTTTCGCTTTGCAGGTGTCATGCTTCACTTTTTTGGCAAGCATCATCATAAGGACATGAACTAAATATTCTATGTGTTTGTGAGTAACACAATTGCCTGATTCACAGAAGCATTTTATAATGGCACAATCCCATAGCAAAACTCTCTGTGAATCAGGCCCAATGTCTGTAGGTCTTTTTATTATTGATTGTTCTTTGTCATGGATCTCATCTGAACTCATGTCATCTCCTCTTCGGGCTCAGGGTTGTCTGGCATGGGGGTCTCTCCTTTGTAGAGCTTAACATCGCCCAGGTACAGCCAGGTCCGCCTCCCAGGCACCTTCACAGCTCATGGTGTAACTGCTTGAATGACAAAGGGACCATCAAACCGCAGCCTATGCCAGCTGCGAGTGCAACATTTACAGAGGACGTTGTCCCCCACAAACAATGGCAAAGGTTTTAGTACTGTTGCTGGATGAACTTGTCTTCTTCGACTTCCCCTACCACGCTCAAACCTGTCGAGACATAAATGTGATAGACTCGGTCATAGCAGTCAAATAATCATGTATTTCTGTTCCAATACAGTTGCAACATTACGTGCATTTGTTTGTGCTCGAGTGGGAGGAGCAAGGGTTGTGTGCTTTTGGTGTCCCATCACCAGCTCATGCAGAGTCAGGAGATGGTCTGAGCCGGGCTGATTGCGTAATACAAATAGGGCTAAAGGCAGGCAATGGAGCCATCCTTTTTTCAGGATCCCTTTTAATTTGGCAATTTGATCCTTTAGAAGGCCATTGAGACACTCACAAATTCTGTAAAAAAATGTGTGTCTAAGAGAGTAATGGGCTCAAATACACCATTTACAAAATGTGGTCTATTATCAGATCTGAGCACTTAACAGACTCCCCACCTTGGAAATACCTCACGTACGTGGAACTTCGCAGCACATGTGGCATCTGGATGCATGCAGGGTCCTGCTTCAATCCATCGAGAAAAAGGACATACAACTACTTGTAGCCATTACAAATTTGGATCATATCTACATAGTCTAAATGAAAATGCTGAAAGGGACCAGTAGGACGGGTATTGCTCCTCTCACTGTTCACAAAGTATGTCCAGCTGTGAACTGGTTACTAATAAATTGTGTTTTGGGGTATTTAGTGGGAGTCACTTCACTTCACAAGGTGATTTAGAAAAGGTATGTCTGTGGAAACAGCATTTAGGTTTTCATAATAGGTGTGTGAATTTTGAATTGCTAATACAGTCCTGCTGGTGAGAAAGCAATGAAATACGAGAGGTCCATTAAAAAAAACAATATGTCGCTATAAATGAATGCAAACAATATGTGAACTTGCTATTAATAACTAATGCAAATATTAAGAGAAGGGAAAAGAAAAAGAGAAAAAGTAAATTTATACATTGATTATGTTTGGCTATTATAAATGAGTCAAGAGATTTTTGCTTCAGCATTTAATGCAGCATAAAATTGAAAACAAGTAAGACAAAGAAAATATGCATGTTGAGTACAGTTGTGTAATTATGTTGTATTTTTTCCCCATGTACCCTGCATTAAGGGGATCCCTTATTTTACACGGTTACAGCAGTGAACTGCTCCATGTTAGACAGTTTACAATTAACTCTGTGACATGTTCGGCCAGATTTCTGAAATCAACACTGAAAGATACTCTCTAGATATATGTGCTGAGTGGGGCAATTGGTCTAGTGCTACTTTGAGTAATCCTAATGGCATGACTGGTTTATCATTGTGGTCCTGCCACCACATGGCATCCCAGGGGGCAATGAGCACCCCTTAGTTTCCATAATTCTTGCTCTTCTAGTGGTGCTCTTCTGTGTAATTCTTTTATTTGAGCAATGGGTAGTGAAATAAAGCTTTCCTTCATTAGCATATTTTTTGTTTTAAATGTTTTTAGTACACAGTACTTTAACATAAATTATTACATAGATAAAAGGTAAAAAAAGAACACAATTAAATACACTTCATGAGATCCAAATACACATTCAATTTCCTTATAGGCAACGTAAATACACCACCTAATTCGTGATGGTCATTTGTGGCTTTAGCCGCCTCGACAAACTAAGACTGTTGATCGCCCTAGTTCAAGCTGCGCTGTCTCCATCACTTCATCCAGTCTTCCGAAGATTACTATCAGGAACTTTACCAAAGCTAGCGTGAGTGACAGATGGAAAATTGTCATCAGTCTATGCCGTAGATCGTCTGGTATGACACGTGATGTGTAGTCGACAAAAAGGTGAGAACGTTGGTATCCTCTTGGCAATACTTTGGGGTAATGCATCATCAAATGTTGCAGTGACTCAAATTCCCCTCCACATAATCTGCAGCATCTGAGCTCAGCGGGAATACCCAATTTGGGTCTCATCACTTCTAAGATCGGTAGGCAGTTGAATCTGAATTTGAAGTACCAGTCTCTGAGCTTCGCTGATGGAAATATTTTGATGTACAGTCTGAGCTCAATCGTCGGCAGGTACCAAGCTTCATGTCATCCGTACCTTTTTAGATGTTCCAGGTCTCGAAGACCGGCTATGATGTCCCATCTCTTTACCTTAGATTTCAACAGAGCATCCGAGACCAGTCCCTGGAGATCAAGTTTACACATGGATTCCTCGCACATTTTTCTTGAATTTGTGCAAGGGGTTAACTCCTTTGCCCATGGTGGAGTTCAGATAGTAGTCAATATGGGGGTGTTCTGCTCTAGCCATCTTAAAGAACAGAGTAAGGATATGTTTCATCAATTGAGCCCACCAAGACACTAGACCCAGCTCCAGTCTGGTAAGGCTAACTAGGACTGAGGTGGGAAGCCCCAGAACCCTCTTCAAAATCCTCCCTTCCAGAGTGTCAAAAAACGTTCTGCTCTTTCCTTGAGTCAATTTGGCTCTATACAAGACAGTTGCCGATATCTTAGCCCTTTAGAAGTTGATTAAGGGAAGTATGAAAAATTCGCACAGCCTACTTTTGACTGCTTTGGACAAGGACAAGCAGGTTCCCACTTTCTCTTCCATTTTCCCTTGTTCAATTATGCGTTGCGGTTTGTGAAAGACTGATCCTAAGTATTCGATGCACTCCACTTTGCTAACCCAAGAGTCATTGATTTTCCACCTGTAGCTGATAGGATTTTTCCTCTTGCTACAAGTCATAACATGCAATTTAGATGGATTTACTGTGAGGTTATTCTTTGCGAGATAGGTCATAAGTGTCGAAAGACACCTGTACAGTCCTGCTGCAATGTAAACAATCAGGACTACATTGTCTTCATACGCGATACAACTCACTTGCAAGTCCCCCCACTTCTTCGCTTCCTCCCACCGATCCACAGGATAGAGATTGTAAAGGCTGGGAGCAACCGCGCACCCCTGTTGGACCCCCTAATCCACCGACCGAGATGGATCTCGACAGGGCGTCTCTGCTGTTGACCCTCACTTTGCAGGTATTTTCCAAATACAGGATCTGGATCATTGCCAAGAGACCTGGGTCGATGCCCCAGTTTGTCAGCTTCTTCCACAATCACAGAAGATCCACGTTGTTGAATGCTGCAGTGAGATCTATGGCTGCTATATACAAGTTAGTAGGCCCACTGCCTTCGACCATATTATGTGCACGTGTGTTTTTGTTCGGTGCAGTCACAATGTCAGATATTTCAGAAAAATATGCTGCTCTTTTTACTTCAAGTTCGGCAGCCTCATTGCAAATCAAATCTGCATCTCTATTGTGCGCTTCACACTTCACCACAGCGATGGCCGATGGGTGTTGGAGTGCGTCTATAAGCCTGTCCAATAGTGGCACATGCTGCGCTGGCATGCCAGCACCACGTAAGAAGACGGCCTCTTCTAATATGACAGTCCGGCATGTACTGTTGATGTCACGTAGGCGGAGTCGGTATACACTGTCATGACATCATCTTCATGCGCTTCAATTGCCAAAATTAGCATACCAATTCTTCTGCTTGTGCAGAGAAATGTGATGGCAACCTCACACTTATCACAGTCTCAAAGCTGTCATTTTCGTTTGCCTTTTCTACTGCTGTTTCAGTATCCCTTTTGCCTGTGTCCTGGTCTAGTGATGATGACCCATCAATGAAGAGAATGATCCCCCCTCCTGGGGCATTTCCCTTGACATGTGGTATCTCATCATAATACTAAGTATATGCACATGTACATTGGGCCTCATTACAAGTGTGCCAGTCTGGTAACAACTGTGCTGGTAAGTGTCATGATGCCCGCTCCCGGGGAGCCGGTTCAAGCCCTGTGTCCCCGAAAGCGGACATCCAGTCCCCAAGGAAGGACCCAGCAACCCCAAATAGGGGCCCTTTGGACAGTGTCCTGGCGTCTATGGCGCCAGGCTCATAAAAGACATCAGTCCTGGCGCCATAGGCGCCAGGCTCATTATGGAAGTGCTTGGGTGCACTTACCTGATGCAGACCATGCTGCAGGATCCTGGCCTCCTTGAGGCCTGAAAGGAACTACTTTACCTGTGGGACTAATTTTCCATCCGGGCGTGGTCGGGGAAGGATACATACCTGATTGGAGGAAGGATACATACCTGGAACTTCTTCGAAGGCTATTTAAACCCCACTCGAACAGCCAAACGTGCTTCGCGTTGTTCTGCATCTAGCAGCTGGACGCTCACCGTGTCTGCTCCTGCATCCTGACTTCTGCCACGCCTGCCAGCATCCTGGATCACCTGCAAAGGAAGAGAAGAAGAGAACAGAAGAAGGAAAAGTCCTTACCTGCTAAATCCGCATCCCGGAGACATCTTGCCGACAACCCTGAAAAGGAAGACTTTTATTTAAAAGCTCATCGCGTCGATCGCTGCAGCGCCGCATTCCACTCACCTTTACTGGGCGCCTCCATGTTCAGCAGCAATCATCCGGATTCGCAGTCACGCCCCAGCGCCTAGGGAGAAAAAGACCAGAACAAAAGGTGAGAGAGAGAAGGGAATAAGGAAAGCTAAATCTCCATGTTAAGACTTACCTGTTGATTCATTCCCTCTTCATTTCGGGTCCGCGCAGCATCCTGGCATTTCCGGACCCCGGCCCCTAAGGGGAAAAAAAGACATCAGCGTTAATGAGCGAATGAAAAGACATTACCAAAAAACGCTCATTAAAGACTTACCTGATTTCTACAAGGATTTCACCTCTCATCTCGGGTCGGTGCCTGTTCCCCGGCATTCCGTACCCCGGCCCCTATGGGGAAAAAGACACTAGCATTAGTACATTAATGCATGGACACAAGGGGAACCTCTTATCAAAAAACTAACCTGGAAGCAAAGCAAGTTTGGTTCTCACCAATCCGAAAATCCAGTGAAGTAACTGGATACCAACGCGCCCCTGCATCAGAAGCAGGATGGAGAGCTCGTCCTTCCAGACCCTAAGGTGAGACGTTGCGAGGAATCACAGAAGGGTTTCGAGGAGGGTGAGAGGGGAAAGTGGGAGGCTGATTGCATTACCCCGCAGACAGTTAATCCCCTATTTTCGCCTACAGAAGGATACTTCTGCGAGCCAGACAAGCCAGATTTGGGGGCCCGGTCCAGTCCATCTTCCGAACCCTGCGCATCACCTTAGAAGGAGTCACAGCAGCGCGAACCAGGCCAGCGCCTCCGTGGGAGTCAGGTGAGCGTTACAGTAAGCCTACCGGCACCGTTGTTACTGGACCTGCACACTACGGGTCTGCCTGCCAGAGTTGCTGTGCCCGGCAGGTCTGACCCTGCCGGGCACAGCAGCCACGGTAGGCAGACCCTCACGTAAGCACCGGCACCGTTAAGAACGGTGCCGGTGCTTCTGTGGTTCCCACTCCCATATAGTCCTATGGTACTCTATGGGAATGGGGATTAACAGAATTACCCGTGCCTGACTTCCGGGCCGCAGGGGTTGTAATACCCCGGTGTTACCAGGAAGTCAGGTGCCAGTAATTGTTTTCGGGTCTGGCGGCAACTCACCATTATCACCGGCAGGGTTACTGCCAGACTCGTAATGAGGCCTGTTGTCTCCTTCTTTTACTGGCCTTGCTATGAATCTGGCTGAGTTCACTACTCTGCACCTGCCAATTTTAATCGATGGATTTGATATAATCACATCATAACCGGAGGCTCTCTGTGTGGTTAATGTGCTTTTTGGTTTTTCAAGGATAGCAAATAGAGCATGCTCAACATACAATATCACTGCTCAGTCCATCGTTATACTGGCAGATTTCTTGATTGCAAACGCTTATTCACATGGTTAATGACCTCTCATTACTGGACCTAGGCTTCCACTGTGACATGCTAGTGGCTTGTGCCCAATGGTATTTTTTTTTTTGCAAGGACAGCAATCATAACTACTCAGTTTGAATGAGGAAATACAAATAATTCTGTATTATAATAAGGGATCCCTAACACAGGTCCTATGCTGATTGCTAGTTTTAGTTCATCAAAGGAATCTATCATCTTGCCTGTCCGGGCTCTGTTATTGTTTTCTTTCTGTGCCTCTTTAAGTCCTCTTAAAAACAGCCTTACACATGTGCTATAATAAAAAAAAACCTATGTCCTGCAATAACTACAAACGCCTAAGATTTGTTGTAACCCTTTCACTGTGTTTGGCCTGGGTGTCTTCATGGTTGCTTCAGCTCTTTCAGGTGTTCCTTTCCTTCCTTCCTGTGATATCAGCTGACCTATGTATAAGACTTCTTCCTGGCAATATTGCATTTTCTCTTTATCAGCCTTGTACCCTTTCTCTGCTAATACGGTCATCAACTTTAATGAATCTCTCATGCACTCTTCTTCTGTCTCGCTGCATACCAAAATATCATCTACATATTGAATTATTGTGCTGTCTAATTGTACATTTCCCAAGTCCATATGTAACACTCGTTTGGAGACCAAAGGTGACTCGCAATACTCCTGGGGTAAATGAGTATGTTTTAGTTTCGTCTTGCGATAGGTAAAGAAGATCAAATCTTGAGACTCTTCATAGAGTAGGATTGAAAAGAAGCATTCTTTTAATCAATCATTGTAAAATATTTAGCTCTGGACAGGATAATACACAATATTGTGGCTGGGTTTGGAACCAATGGGAACTACTGTTCAGAGGGTGTAAATCTCCACAACCCCTCTGTTGCTTTTTTCACTGGGGACACAGCTGTGCCAATTGGGGATTCTGATGACACCAATATCCCTTGTGGGATTGTGTCAGCAATGGTGTCCTGAATGCCTTCATCAGCTTATTTTGACATTGGGTATTTTCTCACCCAAAGCAAAATAGGTCCTTGCTTCAATTTAATTTTGACTGCCTCTACTCCTTTCAATAGACCAATGTTACATGGACTGCTGGTCAACAATGTGCTCGATACCTCTGCGAGAGCTTCCTGGAAAAACGATGGTTCCTTTCTTACCAGTGACATTCTCTGAGGTATTTCCCTGTTTACAATTTTTAGCTGATATGTATACTTATAATAAACATCACTTCATCATCTGATTCATCGTCTGTAAATAAGTCTTTATCTATTAAGTCAGTCAGTCCACAGCCTTAATCAAGAGATGTCACTGTTCTCCAATGTATCCCTTCATCATCAACTCTGTGCAAAATTACTCTGTCTCCCCTCAGTATTGCTGCTTCCAATTCTATCATAATTGCCTGGCCTCCCCCCTCAACGATGGGTACTTCTGGTCAAAACAATAACTCTGTGGTTAATAGTAATAATCTGTCATGTATTGTTGGAAGCCATGCTAATAATATGTGTACTCCATAAAGGAATACTTCTGGGTCTAATGGCACTCCCCTTTGTACTTTCTGACCATATAATGCCGTTATGAATGCATGTGTATTTACATAATGAATCCCTGGAGGGGAACATATAAACCCCTGATCAGTTAATTATATTGGCCCTCATTACGACCCTGGCGGAAAGTGACTGACCGGACCGCCACAGCGTAAATAGCGTTTCCGCCATTGCACGAAGGAGCAAAGTGCGGCCCATTCCGACCCATCGGGCACGAGCACCACGGCATGGCGGAAGTGCAAAGTCCGCGATGGCGGAAATGACCCCAAAACGGCCCACACCGCCGCCGTACGGCGCCCTAGGTGCAATACCGCCACCCATCACAGCGGACACCGCAGTGTGCGCCTACCGGAAAGTACGGTGACCGGAAATATACGGAAACGGAAGTAAAAACATGGGCCCGGAACGGGAAACATCCCGCCGTACACCTATAAAACCACTAAAACCACACAACCACCAAAAACACTACCCTGAGACACACCCCAACCCGTCATCCACCCTAGCGAAACCACGAAAAATGGGAAAAGTAGCGAAGAAAGCGTGCGACCGCAAGCGGCAGGTCCACTTCTCCCGTGAGGAACTCACCGTGCTAACAGAGACCCTCCAGGAGAATGCAGCCGTCGTCTTCTCCACGCAAATGACCAGGACGGCACTTGCAAACAAGAAGGCCATATGGGCTCTGGTGGCACAGCGGGTAAGTGCGGTGGGGACCGCACCCCGCAACCCACAGCAATGCCGAAAGCGATGGGACGACCTGCGGATACGCGTCCGCAGCATACTCTCTGCCAACCGCAACATTGCCACAGCCACCGGGGGAGGTCCTGAATCACCCATCAAGTTGACCCCCTGGGAAGAAATCTGTGCCTCCACCATCGGAATGGAGAGCATAGAGGGAGTCGGAGGGATGGAGAAAGGAGTGCAGACATCCGAAGATTCAGGTAGGTGGGCCAGATAAAACAATGCCAAATCCACAAAGTCCATTCATGTGAAGTACCATGTGTCCACATAGTGCAACAGAAACACATGTCCAGGAGAACGTCCACACACATCGGCCTGATAGCGCACGTTAAAACCCACAATAAATACATAATTAATTAAAAACCCCTAAAACACGCACTACACGTGCAGCAGGCACACCCTAACTGCAGGCTGCAAAACAACTGCACCCTCACTCCACACACAAATGAAAGCACCTCCAAGGCCCCGACCCAAATCACCCTCAGGTACCACCCCAATGCATGTGATACAATGCCATTCCAATTCCCACAGACCCATCAATAACCCTCGCCCTCCTTTACTCCACCACAGGGTCCGATCCAAACGACGAGCATCAGGACACCCCTACCAGCACACCTGCAAAGAGGGCCAAGACCAACGGCCAAAGACCCTCCACCTCAGCTGCACGCATCAAGACACGGCAGCAGCACAAATCAGGTGGCAGCACAGAGGAGGGAACATCAACAGGCACCCCAGCAGCCAGCATGCCCACAACACCACCACCACAGGTCCCCCCAACGGATGCCACAGAAGGCACTGCCTCTGGTGGCAGCAGCACCATAGGTGACACCCCATTGATGGCAGCATGCTCCGACACAGAAGACGGGGATGTCGAAGTCAGATCCATCCATGACCTGTCCCAATCCCCCTGTCTGTCCCATCCCGTACAACATGAGGATGCCACGCAGGGTCACCCACAAGACGACGACTGGCCATCCCCCACAAGCCCTGTGGCAAGGCAACATGAGGTCCACAGCCCCTCTGTGACACCCCCGCAAATGGCCATGGCCCAGCAGAGGCAACAGTCCCTCGACCAGTTAATCGTGCAACAGCAGCAACTGGCCACGCTCCTCAAGGACCATGCCGATGAATGTGGGGGCACTAAGGCAGACATCGAAACATCACCTGAGACACTTAGGGCAGAAATGGAGAGAGGTACAGAGACACTAAGGGCACAAATGGAGAGAAGCACCGAGAGCCTGAGGGGGGAACTGCATGCGACGTCCAAAGACGTATGTGCCGAACTTGCCGCAGTGCGCCGTGTGCTCACTGAGCTCTCGCAAACCCTCAGGGACATGCATGGACGTGAGCAGGCAGAGACATCATCCGTTGCAAGTTCCGTCCAGGGCAGCCCCCAACGTAGATCTGGGAGGAACCTGCGCTCCACAGGCAGGGGTGCCCCTGACACCCGCAGAGGGGGCTTGCAATAGCGACTGCCCACTGACAATGAGCATCTTTGGACACTGGTGTTCGGGGGGGAGGTAGGAGGGTGGAGGGGGTGTGTTGGGCTCACTTGGGTGGCGGGTCGATAGGGTGTACAACATGATATCACATATGCCATAAACAGTGCACGATCAACCAATGAGATGTGTGGACATTGATCTTTGTGTACTAGGCCATCATAGGCGTACAGTCCATATTGTGCATGTCCCAGACACACACAGTGCCACGAGTCCCGTGTCCATGTATCAGCCACCAGGCGTGAGTGCTAGAAGCATGCATCTATGAGATGCTGACGAATGTCACGGCCCTCCGGTGCCTCGCAGACTCCTTGAGGTGCTGCCACATCCCCACCCTCATCATGACCATCATCAGGTGCTTGCAGTTCTGCGTCAGGGGGCATGGGCACATTTCTACGTACGCACATGTTGTGGAGCATGACACATGCCATGACCATCTTTGCAACCTTCACATGGCGGTACAGGAGTGCCCCGCCAGACCTGCTGAGGCAGCGGAAACGACCCTTCAGTAGGCCGAATGCCTGTTCAATGACTACACGGGTACGTGAGTGGGCATGGTTGTAGTCCTCCTCATGCTGGTCCCGTGGGTTCCGGACTGGTGTGAGGAGCCATCTCTTCAGTGGATATCCAGCATCACCTGTATGTGGACGATAAACGTATGATGTGGAATGCCATTGCTACGTACGCACACCCCCCCCCCCTTCCTGCCAGGTCATTGCCGAATCACATACCCCACATTATCATGCATGTAATGAGACTCACCGAGTAGCCAGGATCTGTTCCCTGCGTGTCGCTCCATGTAGCGTGGTATTGTAGAGTTCCTCAAGACCATAGAATCATGGGTTGATCCAGGGAATCTGGCACAACAATGTGTAATGATCCTGTTGGAGTCACACACCATTTGTACATTCAGGGAATGAAATTGTTTTCGGTTGCGGTACTGGGCCTCCATGGCATGTGGGACGACCAATTCCACATGGGTGCAGTCGATGGCACCAATGCAACCCGGTATGCCGCCAAGTGCATGGAATCCCACTTTTGTGTTCGTAATTTCCTGCTCCGAGCGTGGTAGAGAGATGTAGTCGTCTGCGTGCTGCAGGAGGGCATCGAGCACTTGCAATAGTGTCCGTGAGAACAGTGGCTGAGAAATGCCATGCAACTGTCCGACTGTGTGCTGGTAGGTGCCTGTGGCCAGGAAGTGTAGTACAGACACCACCTTCAGTAGGGGTGGGATGGCGGTTAGGCTATCTATCATGCTGACAAGGTCAGCCTGTGTCATGTCCACAATGGCGGTTATGGTGTCCCGGTCCAGACGGTAGAGGGTGTGGATCTGCTCATCAGTGAGGTTGAACGGATGTGCTCGGAGGCGTGGGATTGCGGGCTGCCTGCGTGGTGGTAGTGGCTGTGCTGGCGGCCCTTGCTGGCCCTGCCTTGCCCTCCTCCTCCTCCTGCGTCTCCTCCGTGCGGCCGGTTGTAGTTGGTGTTCGTCTTCTTCTTGGAGTTGGAGTACTTGCAGTGCTATCAGGTCCCCCAGGGCCAACATCGCGAGTCCTGCCGGTAGCATTTCGGAGTGGGTGTGGTTGTGGGAGGAGACTGGGTGTGCAATTTATGTGTTTTCAGGCTGTATGGCCTCCACCTGTGGTGATTCATTCCACCTGTGCAAACTGCTCTCCCCTTTGGCCGAGCACGTCCCGCACACAACGCTGCAATTCGAGGAATGGCATCTTGCTATTGCAATCATGTATTTGTACCCGATGGCCGTGTAACATTGGTTGATATGTTCATTCTGCTGTGGTCCCATTGTTTCACATACTATCTGTGCAGTCGCGAACAGACTTGTGAAGGGTCAGTGGTACGTAGTACTCGAGTAACGGTGGGCCCTCATGCATCACTGTACCGAGTTGCAACGACGGGCGGGGCGTCCCATTTGTGGGTGAAGGCAGTTGCCATTTTCACACACAGCCGCACTAGATGGATTAATTTGTGATTTCAAACGGCCACAGATGCCTCTTTGCAAATGAGGAATTCGAAGGGCGGCGCTTTCGGTTTTCAGCTAGCGGCGAGGAAATGCCCACAGGTCTGACTGCAAATATAACGTTCTATTGTTCAATGTCCTTGAGACAGGGGCCATGGCGAGGATGCAATGATTGATATGAATGGTTTGGGATGAGCAATAGCGACGTGGGCGATGAGGCCGGACGTTCACAAATACATGTTACTTCACTACACTGGAATTACGGGCTGGGGCACTGTGGATTTTGCAGGCTGCATAACGCACAGACTCAATGGATATTTCTAATGTTATGTGAGTAAATATTCAGGCGTTTTAATCCCGGGATGAGGGAATGATGAATGGATGCATGGGCAGGTGATTTGATACAGAGTTTGCCATGTACAGGGCTTCTTGGAATCTATCCGCCTCCCCTGCGCTATGTGATGCAGGGCTGCCATAGTGGGACCATCGTCTATCTGGCCTTGTTGAGCCCTCCCTGTCTCGACGCGCCCTCAGACACTTGTGTCCATGCACGTTACCAATCCCATCAGATGGATTCTGTTTTGACAGACGCATGCACAGGTACACTCGTTTGTGATGGTGTTTACACCTCGATATAGATAGTTATGAGTCGCAAGTGGTTTTTGGGTGGTGATGATCCTTTGGAGTGGGCTAGCATGCATATGGCTGTGGATTTAGTGTGATCATTGAAGTGAGTTGTTCGAATGTAGTTCTGATGGCCATTCTATTCTTTTTCTTTTCTTTTGGTTGACAGGTATCTCCTCCCCTTTTGCCACTGCCATCTGTATGCCACTCCTGCAGATGGCTTTTACTCCCGACACCTGCTGCTTCGTGTTAATCAGTGGAGCAGCATTACGATCTTATGGGACGATCGCCAATGGGCCACATGCCCTTACGCAGTACTGGTGGCTCGGAGCAACATTTCGGCCTTTCAGCTGGACTAGTGCCTCCCCATTGGGACGGCCCTGCGGTTCTGTGCGCTTCCATGTTGCCTTTTCGTACGTGAATGTGGCTCTGTGTACCATGATGGAACAGGGCGTCACACAAGTAGTGGCTGGTCATTTCTTGCGGATGCAGCCCACAATGGTGAAATGTGTTTTGGAGTTCATGGCCTAATGGCTGTATGGGCTTGGTGATTTTGTTGTGCATTAAATTTCTATTCTGATTTGGCCCGTGTAGCGTTCTTCTTTGCAAGTGATGTGGCATATTCCTATTTGGGGAGCGATGTATTGTGAGGAGATCTGCATTGGGTTCCAGCTTCGGAGTTTAGTTGCGTGGTACTGTACTGGGCGCGTTTGCCTACGTAGCCCAGTGAGGTCAGGGATGGGGGCTGCCAATATGACTGTTTGAATGTTGTCATGCTCAGGGGCGGGGGATTGGGTTTTGTGTAACAGATGCCGGTCAGCCAGGTGGACTGGTGGCATGATGTGATTTTCGGAATATTGCTGGTGTGTTTGCGTGCGTTTCGGGGGGGGGGGACTGTGGTCATGTCCATTGGATTGGCTTCTGTATTCGTGCCATCTGTGCCCTGCAGCTCCCATTGGCCCCTCTTGTGTTTCTTTTGTTCGTTGGCATGCATGGGTGACTTGTACATTTCACTGGTTGCATTGTGACTTCATTGCACCTACGGGGAGTTGTACTTTGTGGGCAGGGAGCGGTGTACAGGCACTCAGTGGGGCCGTTTACGGTTGATTCGCGATGCCGTACTTCTCACCATGGCGGAATGGTACATTCCGCCATGCTTGATGGCGTTAGGTACATGTCCGCTAGGGTCGGAATTAGCGTACCCTTGCGCCATGGTGGTGTTTACGGTTTGGCATGGCGCGCGCGGGCGTGCTTGGTGCAGTTAGCGTTGGCGTTCACTACGGTGTCGCTAATGGCTTCGTACTTTGCGGTGACGGGTCATAGTCGCACCGAGCGCTATTCGATGGCGGTATTGCATTTCCGCCATCGTTTTCCGAATTCCGCCAGGGTCGTAATGAGGGCCATTGTCATGTTTAATTCGCTCATCAAATCTCTCCCTAAAATGTTGACTGTTTTTTTTACAGGAGTACAATAGTGGCATGGACATGTCATGTTCCCCAATGGTGATAGTTAAAGAGTCTGTAAAAGGAAACATAGCTGTCACCCCAGAAAATCCTTTTGCATTCATGGCAATGCCTGACATTGGGAATTTCCCTTCCCTAACACAGGATCGAGCCGCCTCTGTATCTACAATGAAAGAAAATGTTTTGTCACCTATGGGTACTCCGACACTCAGTTCCTCTTGTGGGTCGGGTGTAACTGTAGGATGGAGCACATCAAGTCTTTCTGTGGGCTGTCCTATTGCGGTAATAACTCCAGTCATGTGCCGGTGAAAGGGTTCCCCTTCCACTCCTGCCACACCCCCTATCCTAGGCGTGGATGCCTGTGGTACTAATTTTGCTTCCTCCATCTTGCTGTCCTCAATTTTCTTTCTGTCATTCTCTTGTTTTAACCAACAATGGTGAAAAATTAGCATTTGAATCTCTGCATATGGCTCTGCTTCCATTTCCACAATCTTTTTCAATTACCTTTGCACTGCCTCCGGCAGCCCCTGGTATAATGTATGATAAAAATGGTTATATTTTCATTCCACGGTTCTCTTTTCTAACCCCCACTATTCCTGAATCTCTTAAAAAATAAGCAGTCAAGTCTTCATCGACACGCATCTTAAGAGTCGTAATTTTACTCTTCTCTGACGAATCTGGGTACTGAACCCTAAGTGCTCTTCATATGTCAGCTCGACAATTATTAAAAGGTGCTTCATCATGATTGCCCGCCCACTTCCAGGTGGCTTCTGCCCGCTCTCTTAATATGGTAGCAAGCAATCTTTTTATGTCAGCCACCGCTAAAGTCCTTCCCGCTGTCATTCTTTCTAATTCATAAATCAATGTACCCGTTCCTGATGTCAATGAATGCAGCTTACAAACTAAATTGTTTTTGTCCATTTTTGGCCATGAAATATATTGTAGCAGTCATCCCCCTTCATCTAGTAAGGGGAACTGTTTAGACACTGCCCTTGTCTGAGTACAGCCACACCCTTTGTCTTTGCAACTGCATCTGTTGCACTCATTTTTTTTTGCCCAGGCACATTTCTCACCCTATTCACATATGGGGTTCTCTCTTCTAAACTTCTTGATCGCATCTTGGGGCGTCTGGAAAATTCAATGGGATCTGGCCTTCTCCTTTCTTGTTCCTCCAAATCTAACCACTCCATCTCCTTCCCTATCCTCCCATTTGTAGAAGGGTCTTGTGCAGCTTCCTCCTCTTTATCTTCCTCTCTCTCATCTATAAACATTGTATCGTCACTCTCAAGTCCTTCATCATCCTCTCTGTCCTCAAAATCTAGTCTCCTTAGGGGACTTGTCATATACGTTACGCTCATAACCTCCTCCAAGACATTCCTTCCCCCATCTTTCAAAGACCCTCCTCTGTTCCCTGTTATACCACTTAAACCAGGCCTCGTACTGGAAGAGTATGTTTTTTAAGTACCTCATCCACGTCCTTACGGCGTCTTTCTAAACTCCTTTCTCTGCCTCTAGGTTCTTGTCTCTTGTCCCTTTCTCTGTCCAGGGGCAAACATCCCTGGATAATCTCATCTATTTTCTTTTGTTGTCTTTCCTTACTTCTTTTCATCTCTAATCATCTCTCTCTATCTCTCTCTTCTACCTTTTTCCTTTCCCTTTCCATATCGCTATGTCTTTCTTTTTCTTTCTCTTCTTCTCCTTTTCTTTCATTTTATATGCCTCACATTTATTTTCCATCTCTCTTCTTCATATCGTCTTTCCCTCTCTTGCTTCTTTTTCCTGTTCTCTTTCTTCCTGTTGCCGTTTCTCTTCTTCTTTCTCCTGTCTTTCTCTGACTTCCCTTTCTCCTTATTTAAAGTCGTCCTGCGGCTAGGGCATAAACATCTTGCATACAGTGTCCCTCACCCATTGGGTGTAATATTTGACTGTGTTATCCTTATATCGGGGCAATGCTTTACATAAGTGAATAATGGGAGTGTCTCCCATGATGATACGTCACAGTTGAATTTACCAATCCTTACCAAATCTCTATTTCACTTCTAACTTACTCTCTTTTACCTTCCTTTCAGACTCTCCCCCAGCCATACTTGTCTTACTCATAACACTTCTGCATCTCTCTTCAAGGCCACGTCTTCTACATCACCCATTGCTCCTGAGCTACACCACATATGCAACTCACGCCACAAGCAGCACCACTTCACTGCTCTAGCACCGGACCAGAGCCTTTGGTCCACACCACAACTTCATGTCCTCCACAATATACACCACTATCCACAAAAAATCTACTCTTCACAAAATCTAAACTAACTTACAACCTGAAGCTGGCACTAGCAATCACTACACAAATAAATACACTACGGCCGTCTTTCCAACTCCTGGTGAGGTACTCTTCTCTTTATCATTACCTCGTAACAAGGTGTACAAAGCAGTCTTTCCTGACCTTGTCAGAAGCTATCTCATCATTATTACCTCGTAATGAGGTGTACTGTGAAGTCTTTCCTGACCATGTCAGAAGTTATCTCATCATCTTCAACTTCATCACAATTCCCTCGATATACAAAAATACCCCACCACCCCCTCGGTTTGCTAGGCCGATGCTACCCTTACATCTGGGGATGAGCTGAGGTCCTTCTGTATCTTGTCTCCCCCAATCAGCCAGCCACCCCGGACCCTACAGGGTGTCCTGCGGGGACCGGACAGGAATTTTCTCCAAGGGGGCTACTTCCACCCTCTCTCTGTTCACACGTGATACCTCTCTCCACAGGTCACCCAGTAGTCTTTGGGCCATGGCAAGGCATCCTTAACAATCTGAGTGCCCTAGCCAACCATCCTCTGCTACCATTTGATAAGATGGTCTGGGAAACCCCAATATTACGCAGAGGATGAGGAGCCAGAAAAACTCAGACTCAGTAACGGAAATAAACAAAGTGAAAGGCAAAAACCAGCTTTATTAATACTCAAAATAAAGCAGGAACAGCATGCAAGCAAAAGGGTCACAGCTCTCAGAGCTCTCATACGAAACAATATCTTTTATCCTTTTTAAACCTATGAGGTGAGGAAATTGGATTGTAGGGGTGTCTATACATATCATTCTTTAAGAGTCAAACTCATAATTGGATAATAATTATCTACTTGCGCCTTCTGGTAACACCTCTAAATTGATAACAACAACAACACATCATCAGTACAATAATTCATTGGTTGGCCTAATACGAACTGGGCGGCTGGACATGAGGGATTTCGATTAGTTGACATTCTACTGAAAAAGCTTGAGTAATTCACAGGTCGTCAAAACATTTGCCAGACAGAAGTAGGAGGAGAGAAGTCCATGGGCTGCCTTCCTTCAATTAAAGAAAATATCATCCCTCATTTCTAGGCCATGAGCCAGCGTGATTACTTTGTAGTTGGGCTTGTGTGACATCTTGTGTTTGGGAATATGCATGAGGGGTGAAGCAGGTGTCTTATATGTGTCTGTTTTTAATGAATAGACAGTGTTCCTGAATTGAGAGTCACGTGTGAGAGGACCGCGTTTAGAATTATTTCACCCTGCATTTATGAGTATTTTAGCTAATATGAATACAAATGTTATGGTCTTCTCTACCACTGCGTACACTATTGAGTTATTCTTCTTGTTCATTTTTGGCTTTTATTTTACGTGCACCTAACTAACCATGGTCGGTTGTACACTTCTTTTTTTTAAAAACTTTCTTTATTGGTTTTTCACAACAATTAACAAACAAGCCATGTACCGGCTGTCACGAGCGACACCCCTCCCGCCACTGCCTCCCCCCACACCACCTTGTGCTTCATCTCTTGTGCGGTTAAGCATTGAGTCCCAACCGAAAAGTCACCTTTACGTGTCATCTAGAACGTTGGTATAGCAAGGTTCACCACCTTGGCTATGTGCTGGAGACAAAGTTTGTGAATCCAGATCATCTGTGGATGATATCAGATAGGCTATGTATGGCCCCCAGATATCTGGAGGACTTGCATGTAGCGGCAGTGTCTTGATGAAGCTGGTCTCTACATCTTGGCAGTACGTGATGTCATTTAACCAGTGATGTAGACCCCTTCCCCAGTTACATGCTACTCTTCTTCGTGCTAGGACTAGTAGAAGATCCGCCAGTTTCCGGACTGCACTCGGAGATCCCTAGTCAGACCCAGCATCGTTAATTTAGGGTCGGCAAGCAGCTCTGCGCCAATTATCGCTGACGTCTTCTTCAGCACTGCCTTCCAGAATGTGGCCACTGTGGGGCAGGTCCATGCCAAGTGCAGGAAATCGGCCTCCGGAAATCCACATCGACCGCACGCCACGGATATTGTTTCTCGTTGTGCGTGAAGTTTCGCCGGGGTGTGGTATACTTATGAAGGTAGTTGAAGTGTATTTGTTTGTATCTCATATTGATTGCTACTTTTTTTGGTAAGATTTAGTATGTCGTTCCAGTCTCCTTACCCAATCGTGGCATTTCATGTTTTTTCCCATCTCCTTTTAGCGCCTGGGTTGGGTGGCTTGAATTCCAGCAGTAGGGACTTGTAGATGGCTGTTATTAAGTGGACATCTGCCTGAGCCTGTATCATATTGTCTAGCAGAGGCCAGACTGGGGGCTGTTGTGGGAAGGTCGGGATGTTGGTCTGCAGTGTGTGCCGTAACCTGAAGTAGATAAAGACTTCTAGAGCATTATTGCCTCCCATGGCTTGAGCTTGCTGGAGAGAAAGAAATGTTCCTTCTGGGAATAGGTCGTTCATAGTGTGTATCTGTAGTTTTTCTGTCCATTGTTGGAAAGCTCTTTCCCCGGTGATGTGCTTAACTGGAAGGAGAGGAGAGTATCTGATTTGAATTTCGCTTCTTTTTGCTATCTTTTTCCGGATGGAGTATGTTGTGAAAACAATTTTCAATAGTGTTCAAGGTGCTGGAAGATTGCCAAAAATAACAGCTTGTAAGAGGTGCGGGGTCGCCAGGCTCTTTCGATTTGGACATGTGGCCTTACACAGTGTGAAGTATACCAGTGGCTGATTTGAGCCTGTGCAGTCCAATAGTAACGCTCTATATCTGGGAGGGCCAGGCCTCCTTGTCTCACCGGGAGGGTCAATGTGCTGTATGCAACTCTTGCTACTTTACCAGCCCAGATTAGGTCCAGAATCATGCTCTTGATACATTGTAGGAATATTTGTGCCAACACCAGGGGGATGTTCCAAAAGAGATACAGCTGTTTTGGTATGATGACGATTTTGACTATCGATACTCTGCCCCAGACTGTGAGCGGGGGTGATTTCCACCTATTCATTTTGTTTTGAATGGTGTCTACTACTCTTTCATAATTGTCGCGTATAATGCTTCTGCTGGACCTGGACATGTAGATAACCAGATCCCATACTTGTGTGTGTTGCCACTGGAAGCCATAGTCATCAACAAATTCCTTGGTTGAAGCAGTTAGGGGGAAGATTATTGATTTGGAGTTATTGACCTTCAGCCCTGAGAAATGGCCGAATCTCAGTACCGCCCGCATCACTGGGTTTAAGTTCTCATGTGCATCTTGAAGAAAAAGTGCGACATCGTCGGCGTACAATGATATAATCATGTTATGTGGGCCCAGAGAGAGACCTCTATGGAGATGGTGTAGTCTGAGGTCTGAGGCTAGTGGTTCCATCACTAAGGCAACAATAGTGCAGACAGTGGGCACCCCTGTCTCGTTCCCCTCTGCAGGCATATATTAGTTGAGCGGTTGGTTCCTAGTATGATGTTGGATGTTGGTTTTTTATACAGGAGGGAAATTAATTGTATAAAGTGCCTGCCCAGGCCCATGCGTTCCAGGTTGAATAAAAAAAGGGCCATTCAACCGAATCAAAGGCTTTTTCAGCATCCAATAGTACAGCTACTGCTTGGCTTTCTGGGTTGAGAGCTTCTATTACACCAAACATTCTCCTTATGCCAAACAATGTGTTTCTACCTAGGATGAAGCCCACCTGGTCGGCCAGCACCAAGGCAGGCATCAGAGGGAGTAGCCTTTTAGTTAGTACCTTCGCCAGTATTTTGTTATCTAAGTTTATTAGTGAAATCACTCTATAGGATGCACAGTCATCTTTAGGCTTGCCAGGTTTATGGAGGAGAATTATGTTGGCCATGTAGACTGTAGGTGGTAATTGCTCATTGACCAAGGCTTCATCATATACTTGTAATAGGAGTGGAGCTAGGAGATTCACAAAGTGTTTGTAGAATTTGCCTGTCAGTCTGTCTGGGCCTGGTGCTTTTGTATTTGGTAGTTCCTTGATCGCTTTGAGAATCTCTTCTGTGGTGATGGGTGTATTAAGCGGTTCTCTGAGTTCGGCGTCTTACCAGTACAGCTCAATTGTGTCCAGATATTGAGTTAGTTCTGTGGGGTCTGCAGTGTAGTATGAGCTGTATAGCCTCTGGTAGTATTGGCGGAATGTCTCGATGATGTCCTTGGCAGCATAGACAGGGTTACCGGTGCAGTCGACGACCGATTCGACCATTGTAGGCTTTCTATCTGCAGCTACGAGTCTGGCTAATAGTGCTCCAGGTTGTTGTCCCTCGCCGTACTGATGGGTCTTGTGATGGCTAGCTAAAAATGTTGTTTCTCTTTCAGCTGTGATTCTGAATATTTCTAGTTCTTCTTTTAGTTTTGCTAGCACCTGTCGATTGTTAGCGAGTGTAAGTGAATGCTCGAGTTCTTTGAGGCGTGACTCGCTTGAATTCAGTTCTCTGCGTATTAGCCTAAGGATCCCATTTTCTTTTGCTAGGCAGACCCCTCTGATGAAACACTTTAAGGTTTCCCATAGGGTCCCCGCCGAAGGCACCGACCCCTGATTGATCTCGATGAAGGATATTATTTCCTTTCGGAGTTTGTCAGCGAAGACTTGATCTTGAAGGGCCCTGGGTTTGAATTTCCAATGAGGTCTTTCGTTAGCCGTTTGGGATGTGGTGCATTCCAGAATCACTGCTGAGTGATCTGATAGGGATCTGGGGAGGATTTGGCAGCCTCCCCATTGTAAGCGGTTATTTGCGGAGACAAGGGGCCTCATTACGACCCAGGCGGTAAGTTACCGCCTGGGTCGTACCTTTACCACCATGGCGTAAACTAGGTTTACGCCACGGTGGTTGGCGGACTTACCGCCCCATTCCGAGGTGAGTGGGGCGGTGAGTCCCCATTATCCCATTTACCCTTCCCCATTCCCATTTTTGCCCCATAGGGCATAATGGGAGTGGGGAAGGCGTTAATTACGCCACCGTAAATTACGGTGGCGTAATTAACAACAAGGTCCCTTAGCACCATGGATTTTAACACCTGCTAAAAGCAGGTGTTAAAACCTCCATGGCGCTAAGGGACCTCGGAATCAGGCGGTAAGGGTCGGCGCTGTTTACGCCGCCGTAAACCCCTTACCGCCTGGGTCCTAATGAGGCCCAAGGAGGTAATCTAGTCTTGAACTGGTTTTGTGGACCCAGGAAAAGTAGGTGTACTCTTGAGCATCCCAATGCTTGCATCTCCATATGTCTGTGAGAACGTATGCTTTGCATATTTCCATAATTTGCAAGCTTGCTTTGGAGTGGGAAAGCGCATTGTTGTGTTGCTTGTCCTTGCTGGGGTCGAGTGGTGCATTAAAGTCACCACCCCAGATGACTGTGAGTCGCCTGCCTGTTTCCAAATGCGTCATCACCCAGTCGAAGTTTTTGGGGCCATCGACGTTTGGGCCATAAGAGTTTACTAAAATTATTTCTTCGCCATTAATCGTTCCATGTACTAGTAGCAATCTCCCCGCCATGTCTTTTTGGGTTGATATTAGCCTGAAATTAGTTGTTTTGTTGATTAGGATAGCCACGCCTCTGGCGTATGAGGGGTAGGAGGCGAAATACCTATGGTAGCCCCATTCTCTGGCCCAGAGGCTTTCAGAAGCAGGGCGCAGGTGTGTTTCCTGGATAAGGGCCACGTCGATTTTATGGCGTCACAGGTATTGCGTTATTTTCCACACTTTAGTTGGTTGATTGCCACTTTTAATGTTCCATGTGGCTAAATTGAATCTGCCAGTTGTTTTACCATTTGTTTAGCTAGGTTTCTGAGAGTTCCGGACTGTTAAGTTCTCAGGTATGTTGGGTGGTGGCCAAGACTCTGGGATGTGGGTAGCTGTGGAATGATTTGAGGTGGGGTCGGGCGCGGGCTGGCCCACCCGTGGCTGGTGCATGTGTAAAAAACCAACTTCCCCCAACTTAGTGATCTCTAACTTGGTCATCGTACTCCCTCCCAATGCACGAGCAATCCTCAACCTGCTCGTTCTTTGTTTTCCCTCCCATTAACATTCAACTGGTGGAATTTAACTTTTGCTGCGCAAGGGGCACTGGGAGCCTCCCAGGTCACGTGGCCCTAGGGTACTTTACCCCAATGTTGCGTTCCGGTTGGATTATCGTTACATGTTGGCCGTTCTTCCATTGGTATTGGCCAACTATGGCGGATTTCTCCGAGCCCTTTCCCTCTGAGGGCGTGCTTGGTTATTGCTCAGTGTGCTGCAGCCCACCCGGTGCAGGTACGAGGTTGCCTCCTCGGGTGTCTGGAAGAATTGGATCTTTCTGTGATGTTGCACTCTGAGCCGGGCGGGAAAAAGCATTGAGTAGGGTATTTGGTTGTCTCTGAGCCTTTGTTTAATACCTGTGAAGGCTCTTCTTTGTGCTTGAATGGCCGGAGAGAAGTCCAGGTAGAAGTTGATGGTGTCGCCATCGTGTTGTAGCTCTCCTTTCTCCATTGCAAGTCAGAGGATTGCGTGATCCTTATAATTGAGTAATTTTGCGATGATCGGACGAGGTGGGGCCCCCGGAATTGGTTTTGTTGCTGGGATTCTGTGGGCTCTTTCAATGACAAATAGGTGTCATAGGGCTTCTGACCCGAAGAGGTTTGTGCACATCGCCTCTACATGGTCTTCCATTTTCGTTTGTAGCTGTTACTCTCTTACCCCAACAATCCTGATGTTGTTTCTCCTGGAGCGGCCTTCTAAATCCTCATTTTGCGCGTTAGCCGTTTTCATCTGGGTTTCTAGTGTTGACACTCTGACTGCTAGGGCTATCGCGCCGTCGCCGAGGTTGGATACTCGTTGCTCTACTTCTTATAGGTGTTCAGTATGGTTATCAAGTCGGCGCTGCAATTGGTCCACCTTGGAGGAGAGGCCGTCCATCTTACTGTCAAGATTCCCAATCCCAGCTTTCAGTTCGAGGAGAAGTTCCCTGATATCCATGGGTTGGGAGCCGTCGTCTTCCTGATTTGCCTCATGTGTCAGGGATTCTGACCCACCGTTTAGTCTGGATGTTTTAGACGTAGTGCCGGCTTCAAAGTTCAGCTTTCGCTGTGATTTATTGGTCTTTCCCATACTGCTGATGTGGGGGCAAATATCGGTGTGTATTTTACAGCTGCAGCCAGGTGGCGTTTTGGGCCACAGATATGAGGTGAAACTCTGGAGATCTTTACTTTGCTTAGTGCTTGCCCCACTTCTGGAAAGCTTTACGTTTTCCATCTAGTGTTGTCTTTGTTTCGAGCCTGCCTATTGGATTCTCCGGAGTGATGTAGGGAGTGCCGGTGTTTGATTAACTGCAGTGTTTCAGTGTTTTGTTTGGTTAATGCTGTGTTGCTCCCTTTTACATACTCTCTGTTCTCATGTTTCCATGGAGGAGTGATGCCCTGCATGTTGTTTGCGAATGAGTTTTGAGTAGTGGCCGTCTCCCGGTTGGCCAATGTTACTTGGCAAATTATGTAGTGAGCGGGTGTTATGGCTTAGTGCTTGGCAGTACTGTCAATGAATATTGGCTGCCGGTATGACGTGCCTACGCCTTTATGAGGTGACTGCCTCTTCTCCGTCTGCGTTAGTTGCTGCTAATTGTTGTATGCAGTACCTTTTGAGTACCCCTGCGGGCCTCCACGTTACTCAAGACTGGTATTTCACCGGCACTCTCACTCCTGTACCGTGCCTGTGGGTGTGTGTGGCTTGAGGCTGCTATAGCCACAGGGTTGGGCACCTTTTAGCAGCGTAATTGCCGTTATGCTCGGTATGTCAGATGGTTCTGAAAAAGGCAGGTATGGCCCCGTAGTGTATGGTACGAGGGCGGAGTATGGCGTGTTGCTTTACCAATACTGTGACAGTGTAGGCATTGTGGTTTAGTTACCGGCATGCGCTGTACCTGTGGACCTGGAGTTGCTTGCCGCTTTTTTTCTTTTGTGGTTCAGAGATGGGCCGGTGGAGCTGCTGGGTGGAGGAGGCTAGCGCTTGCTGAAGACCCTGCGCTCCTCCCGCTGACACCAGAGCGCTACGCTGTCTCGGGCCACGAGAGGGACCGGCAGGCTGCCCCAATCGCTCTTCTTTGTTTATTAGGCCAATTCACCACCCCGTGGCAGGTGCCTGACCGCTTCGAGACTCTCGGTCAGACGGTCAACGGGCCCGCGCCGGGGCCACAGCCTCTGGATCTGCTGGTCTAAGCACTGGTCTGTTTGTGCGGTGTGGGGTTCCCGCTGGACACGGACCCGACTCCTCCTGTTGCTGTAACTCTGGGGCAGGGGTGGGCTTGAGCGCTGCTCAGCCCGCCGACACCAAAGGGGGGGCACGCCGATATGCCTTCGTCCCTCGGACTTAGCTTCCTGTTGACTCCCGTCGCTGCTCCTAGGTCGACCGCTGCAGGGTTGCGGGAAGACCGCTGGGCGTTCGCGGGCCAACAGGGCCTCGCTTGTTGCACAAGTGCGCAGGGTGTGTTCTGGGCCGCTATGGTCTCCGGACTCCGCTCTTTTCAGCCGTATCTTCCGTCAGACCATCTGCAATGGCAATAGGTATAGGTTTGGATCAATAATCTTCTGGACGGTCAGGATTAGTCAGGATTCATAGAGGGCCGTGCGAGAGCTCACAAGGGAGCAGCCATCTTGTTCGGCTCTCTAGCGCCCTCTGGTTGTACACTTCTTAAACTTTAAGTAGACAGGGAGTATTCTTCTAAAGTTCTGGGAATCATTATATCAAGCCTTTCCGGTGGTGCTCAGACCCTTCCTAATTTCTCAATAACCTTGGCTTAGGCTAAGAGCTACTTTCTGAGCTTTGCAAGGATCTGTTTTTTGTTATTTCAGCATTTGAATTCTCGTGAAGCCTTGAGACCTTTCATTTACTTAGAAGCGTGTAGTGGCTTCCATTTTAGAAAGGATGGCTGCCTGTAATAATCGCGTTTCTGTGTTAGTAAGCTATAATCATGCGTTATTCATGTTGCATTCAGCGTACAATGTCAATGTTCTTTATGTATAAATGCATATTTGACCTAGAGTGCTTTCTCCATGTTGAATGCATATGTGCTTCATGTCTAGTGGATGCATATATATGGTTCCATTAGCAATTTAGTTATTCTCGCCATCTTCAGATTACGTTGTGTTCATTCATTGATGTACCTGCATAGGATAGGGGCGATATGGTTGTCTTAAGGATAAGCGTTTCTCACCTGTGAAGTATTTGGCTGGGGGAGGGGCAATAGCTATGGATGACATATTCATCTGTCCCTCAACACATGGATGTCCAGACAAAGAAGGGCCTCTGGTGGTATCTGAATCACATCCGTCAACCACTTGCTTCCATTCCACATGCTCAAGGCAATCTGCAAGTCAAACGGCAGAGAAACCTGGGCAATCTTAACTAAGACAACCATAAACCAACAGGCAATTTTGAGTAGTGGAGTGACCGAACGGCAATGGATAGAACACTGCACCAGAGTCTTCACAGATTTAAACGAAAAGACGGTCTATCTGATGCCTAAATCGCAGTCCCCATGGCAGCTCAAAATGGATCCATTTGAAATAAGTAATGGAATTAAAAAACTAAAATCTTCAAATGCAGCCGGTACCGATGGGCTTGCTAACAATATTCTAAAAAAAGCAGAACGGACCAAACTTATACATCAAATATTTTAGACAATAATAAAAACTCGTAAATTACCTCCATCCTGGACAACTGCCATCATTGTACCCATATACAAACAAGGTGGCAGAATGGAACCAAGAAATTATAGACCCATCACCTTAATAGATGTAATTGGGAAATTACTTCCAGCAAACATTCAGAAACAACTCATAAAATGGGCTAACAAATCAAACATCATGGACAAAAGTCAAACAGATTTCACAAAAGGAACTGGAACAGAACTGAATCTTTTTATACTAAGTGCCCTACAAATGCAAACCATCAACAACAACAACAAAAAAATCTATACCAAGCATTCATTGATCTCCAGCAAGAATTTGATAGTGTGAATAGATCAAAACTATGGGACAGATTGTGTGCTCGGAATTGTCCAGTTGAATTGTTCACCAAGGCCTTCATGCTAATACCTCTGTACGTATACGGTTAAGCAACCACGGTGACTTATCAACAGAAATAAAAACAGGTAAGGGAGTCAAACAAGGATGCCCCTTAGCGTCTACACTATTTAATTTATATCTTGCAGACTTGCTGATAGCCCTCAAAAACATGGCCGATTTTCAGGGAAAATTAATGGTCAACATATTGCGTGGATCCTATATGCAGATGATTTAGTGCCAATCGATTGCACAAAAATAGGACTCCAGCGCAAATGGAACCATTTTGAAAACTATATAACCAAGAATGAGCTAACGATCAATGGCAAGAAATCGAAAATCATAGGTTTCAGCCATGGGCAAAGGAAAAATTAATCATCTGGAAAATAGGCAAGGAAGCCCTAGAACAAGTCGATTCAATCAGATACCTAGGCATCCACTTTAACAAGGCCTTTGGAGAAGCAATATGGCTAAACATCTTAAAATCTAAAATAAAATTACTCTCATCACAGGGAACAATAATTCATGCTTGCTATTGAAAATGTACAATGCTCCCTTTGTTAATGTTCTACAAACAGGAAGTGGTACCAACAATGACATATCGTGGAGAAGCTAAACTGAGCCTAATGTGGACAACATGGAATCTGCTTGAAGGTTCCTTTTGGAAAGCCGTACTACATCTACCCAAATGCATTCCGATGACTGTGATTAGAAATGAACTGGGTCTGGAATCCCTACATTCAATTATATTATGGAAAAGCCTCTCATTGTTAAGGAAAATTTCAATGAAAGACTCGGCTATCATATACCATATTCTATTTAAACCAACGAATGGACCTAAAATGTGGCCGATGGACGAATGGCACATGATCTGTTCGAAACATCTTGAAGATTTGAATTCGGACTTAGAAACTCTAATCACAAATCCTGAGGTGGTAAAAAGAAAGTTACAAAACAGAGATTGGATTGAAACACTAAATCAAAAAGCAAAATTCAAACCTCTAATCTTGCATCCAAACGAACCACGTAGGTTGAATACAGTGCTTAGGTATCTTCAAAAGTTCCCCAGCCGATACCATTGTAACTCATTTTTATGACTAAGGTTTAACCTCTATCACACTAAAGAGATTGTGTTCAGAAGAAAGCAAAAGAATTGCTCTGATAATCGTTACAGATTCTGTAAACACGCCTCCAATATTGAATCAGTGAAACATCTGTTAACTGTGTACCCTGGAGTAAAATCACAGAGAACAAGATACCTAGGAAAGTACATGACTGGCACAAGTGCATGCTATCCGCAGAATGGTGGTGTCTATTTCTGCTTGGTGAAAAATCATCCTGTGTCTGTTCTGGCATAAACTTTCTTCATAAAATATTAGAAATCCCTGATGTACCTTTTATACCATAGGCTGAACTAAAATTAGAAATATGAAATAATCGGGTTCACAAGGCCAACAAACTATGGAATTACAGACTATGAAACACAAGAAACATTGTGAATGGATTGAAAAGTGGGGTGGGGGACATGTTTAGATGATGTATTGATCTTCCTTTCTTCCTTTTAGGTATGTATAAAAAGCTTGTAATAAACTACAACACAATAAAATAAAATACAATAAAATAAAATAAAATAAAATAACAATGTGTGCTCTTTCAAAATTCCCCTGTAAGAAAGGGGGAGATAGCAGTGAGGTTTGCATAAAATCAAATAGCATTTTGGTAACTAATATGACAACAGAGCTTTATGTTTGACAAATAGGTCTGTGATCAAATGTTTTTATGCTTAAATCACTAAGTACACAATGCACACTGTGCTTGGCGCTCATTTTATTGTTCACAACATTCACTCTCACATTAAAATGTTTGAAACACTGAACCATATACACTGATTGTATTTATTTCTTCTTACGTGCCACATGCCTGTAGGCCTCAGGGCGCCCACAAACCAGACAACACAAACAAACTGACAATCAGGATCAGGACAGGCAACCAGGAGTTCTAGACATGATTAACCTGGCTTGAGGTTAAATAGATAGCTTTTAACTGCCCCCTTAAATAAAGACAGGGGGTTGGACATTCTCATTGCCAGTGGGAGGGCATTCCATTCTTTAGGAGCCAGCACCGAAAAGCTGGCACTCCACATTTAGCTAATTTGAACTGTGGCTGTTTAAATTTGTGTTTGTCACTGGAGCAAAGATGTCTCCTTAGGTGCGAGGATAAGGACAGCTCTGCACATGCACACTCCCCATTGCACAGACAACCTCAGAACACTATTTTTATAGGATTGGATGTCTTTGTGAACAACTATTGTGCATTTATTCTGCTTATTTTCAGCATTTAAAATGCATCGCCTATGTTTTGATGAAAGGTTGTGCGAGGTTAGGAGTTTTATTGAAAGTGTAATAACAGGCAAGTTGATGAGGGTTTCTTGCCTTACGTTATTTTACACGGTCCTATTTTCTCTGAGGAAGCTAAACACTTGTTCTGAGGCTACTTAAGCTAATACCAGTTTTGTGAACTGATTTTCCGATATTTTCCATATTATTTGTGCATGGGTATGTTTGCTTTCTTGTGTGAGAGACACACATATACGGCTGATGAGTGGCTGTTGCCTACAACTGGCACTCTTGAAGGAAAGTGTGAGTTGGTTGAAACTGGTGTAAGTACTAAGGAGCTATCTTGGGATAAGCATGCTGATTTAGTAAATTAGGATGTGTTCCTCAATAGAGAGACAGACAGTGCTTAGGTAAAATAATGAGTTTTCTCTTTTCTTGGACTAGAAACTGAACGTGTAAAAGGAGAATGTGATACTGTCAGGCAAACTTCACAAACGGATAGAGATTGGCAAAGTCAAAGGTCTGGGCTTGTGCATAGTTATTAGATAGACATTTGCCATTCACGGCCATGATATGCCCAAGTATACTAATGCCATTTTCCAGCAGTTTCCACCTTATAGAGTAGTGCCATTATGGCAGTGCCTGGCAAATACCAAACCCATTCCTACACAAAAGCTAAAACGGTTGGATTAGCCAATGCTTCTTTATTTTTGAATAGGGGAAAGGGTGGTTGTTTGGATACAATACCACCGAGCGTTGGAATTTCCTCTTCTTATTTCTCACTATAAGTATATTGGTTGATTGGTTGGGTCAGTGCCACCAATGAAAAAAACATTTACAATTTCAGAAAAATAAAATATGTAGATCATCAAACATATAGAAAGGGACAAACATCATCTGTGACTTCAGGAGTCAAGATGACAGGGGTCACAGGAAACACAAGGTAACTTTTTCTGCTCTTTTTTTTTTTTACAAACTTTATTTATTTGACAAGCCAATAAAACAGATTCACATTGAACAATACACACTGTTGTTTTTACAATTTGTCCTTTCAATATTCATTGCAGTTGTAAATAGGCTCCTGTTTTCAACTTGTATAACCTCTCCCTCTTACTCCCCATTTCTCATTTAAATTGTCAATATTAGATTGAGTTGGTCCATCTGTTGTTAACACATTCTGTTGCATTTATAGGTTGAGTCCGCACCCCCTTGACTAGAGCCATGTCAGAGAATAGAGACCCTGCAGAGCATGTTAAGCTTGAAATACATCTGCTGCCTATCCACCATACATTTGTGGAAGGACATCCAAGTGTTAAGGTGTTTCTGATAAGATCCATATGCCAACACCGTCACCTTTTCCATGGCCATCACTCCCCAAAGTCTCACAAAGTCTCACCCACGACATGGCTACCACCGGCCCCTGCTTGTTCTTCCATGCCCGAGCTAAATTGATTCTAGCCGCACTCAGCATATGGGTAATGAGGGTGGCGTTACATCCTGTGGCAGCATATATTACCTCCACTACTTCTCCCAACAGAACCACTGCCTGATCTAGATCTGGTTGTACCCCAGCCATTTCCTTGATGTGGCTCAAAATTTCTTTCCAATATGTCTCTGCTACCGGACAAGCCCACCACATGTGAATCAAGTCCCCGGTCTGCCCACAGCCCCGCCAACATGTCAAAGGATAGTCCACATTAATGGAGTTCATGCGTTGTGGTGTCATGTACCACCTTAGGCATAGTTTCTATGCAGCTTCCTTAATAGGAACACATCTTGAACTTTTCATTGCCTGCCGCCATATTTGACTCCATGTCTCCCCTGTAATGGGTTTCCCCAGGTCCCGCTCCCATTTCAACATGTACGGTAGGGTCTCTTCTGGA
Source organism: Ambystoma mexicanum (assembly GCF_040938575.1). Lineage (NCBI taxonomy): Eukaryota > Metazoa > Chordata > Amphibia > Caudata > Ambystomatidae > Ambystoma > Ambystoma mexicanum. The sequence continues at coordinate 675,977,722 of NC_090932.1, read as the reverse complement.
TCTGACCTATCCATCAATCAGTAAAACCTTGACACCCCCTTCACTGGCACCCCTTCCTTTACCGTGAGTTCCAGTCCTATTGGATTTCGACTAGCCCCTTCCTTTACTTTTGTGTTTGTGATCCAATGTCTAATTTGGGCGTATCAAAAGCACTCGCTTTCCATTATCTTACATTTTTCTTTATACCCTTCACATGTCAATGGTATCCCTTCCTATAGAAGTCCCCCAACTCCCCGGGCAGTCCCCCCAGTGCAGCCAGAAGGAGTTGGGTTGGATTCCCGGGGTAAAATCTGGGTTGTGAGCCATTGGTGCAAGTGGGCCTCCGCCCACATTTAACCTTCTCCCCGTAATGTTTTATCCCAATACCATAGTGCAGCCTTCATTGATTCCAACAGTGTACTCCCTTACCCCCTGTGTTTTGGGGGCAAGAAGCCCAAGTTCTCCAGGGGTATCTTAGTTGCCTCCCTTTCCAAGGTTGCTCATCTATCCTGGTTCTCCCGGGGAGCCCATTGAAGCATTGGTGCCACCTGTGCCGCCCATAAATATCTGCAAATGTCTGGTATTCTCAGCACCCCCTAGTGTGTGCGGTCCGAAAGAACAAGTTACTTCTTACCTTGTAACGTTCTTTCGACGGGATGTTCCTCCGACGTATTCCTCATCTTAGATATCTCCTTCCAGCTCTGCTGGCCTCGGAAAAAATTTTCTCTAGAGGGCGCTGCGCGTCGACGTCCTCCGAGTCGATGTCCTTCGACAGCCGCCGTATCGACGTCGACATCATCGTGCCTATAAAGGCCGCGCGCAGCGTCCGTTGCTCAGTTCCGTTTTGTAGCCCACAATAATACTTTCTGGACTAACTAATCACCCTGAAGGAGCGTAAGCTGCAACAACAAGGGAAGTAGAACTGCGGGGATGGATGGGAGGGTCGATGAGGAATACGTCGGAGGAACATCCCGTCGAAAGAACGTTACAAGGTAAGAAGTAACTTGTTCTTCGAAGGGATTGTGTCCTCCGACGTATTCCTCATCTTAGATAGGCTCCCATAGCAGTATTCTATTATCGGAGGAGGGAGTACTGACTTCACGCTGTCCTCTATTGATGAATAGAATGCAGTACAGCCCTTCCAAACCTAGTCTCTTGACTGGAGGAGGAATCCAGATTGTAAAAACGTGTAAAGGTATGGACAGACGACCATGTAGCGGCCGCACATATGTCTTTAACCGGCACGCCTCTTTTGAGGGCCGATGAAGCTGCAATACCTCTGGTCGAGTGAGCCCTAAGGTTTTTAGGGGGCTCCTTCCCTGCCAGTTTATAACATTCCAGAATGGCTAGAATGATCCATCTGGAAATGGTCTGCTTAGTTATTGGTAACCCCAGCTTGTGACCTGTGTAACCTACAAACAGCTGGTCTGCCTGTCTTATCCTGGCTAGTCTACTAATGTAAAAACTTAAAGCCCTCCTAGGGTCTAGCCTGTGTAACCTCTCTTCCTCTTTCCCCGGGTGAGGAGGAGGATAGAAAGATGGTAGGGTAATCTTCTGAGTGATATGGAATTCAGAAACCACCTTTTGGAGGAAATTAGGCTTCACTTGCAGGGCAACTTTGTCTTTGTGAAATATAGTATGAAGGGGTTTACAAGAAAGAGCTTGTAATTCGCTCACCCTTCTAGCAGATGTAAGTGCCATTAATAAAACAGTTTTAAGGGTAAGGAATCTTAACAAACAAGAATGGAGAGGTTCGAAAGGTGTACCCATCAGGAAAGTTAGTACTAAGTTTAAATCCCATAGGGGAACTTGGAATGGTCTTGGGGGATAAACATTGGTTAACCCCTTTAGAAACTGTATTACCAAGGGTAATTTGAAATAGGATGGCTCTTCCGCAGTACGCTTAAAGATGGATAGCGCTGCGAGATAGCCCTTAATGGTGCCAACTTGAAGGCCTGAATTTGCCAAATATAGTAGGAAGGACAAAACCATTGGTGTACCACACGAAAAAGGGTCGATATTCTGTTCTCTACACCAGCTGCAAAATCTGTTCCAACGGCAGCGGTATAAAGACTTTGTTGCTGGCCTCCTTGCCGAAAGCAACACCTCCATAACATCATCAGGGAGGTCCCAATCCTTGTACCTCAGCCTTTCAGAAGCCAAGCTTGAAGGTTGAGGGTTTTGATGTCTGGATGGAGAACCTGACCTCCCTTCTGTGAGAGTAGGTTCTCTCTGAGTGGAAGTCGAATTGGAGGGCAGATGGACAAGTCTAGAAGGTCCGGGTACCACGTTCTCCTGGCCCAATCCGGGGCAATTAGGATCATGGTTCGCCGGAATCTTCTCAACCTCCTGATCATTTGAGGAATGACAGGGACCGGTGGGAACGCGTACAGAAGCGGAAACTCCCAGTCCACTATGAACGCGTCTCCCAGAGCTCCTCTCGGGGGAAATTCCCTTGAGCAGAACAGGTCGCATTTCCTGTTTAGGCTGGTGGCGAACAGATCTACCTGAGGGGTTCCCCAAAGGGCGAAGATCTCTTGAAGGACTTCCTGAGCTAGCTCCCACTCGTGGGAGACTGTGTTCTGCCTGCTCAGAGCGTCCGCTGTCAAGTTCTTCTCTCCGGCTAGGTGAACTGCCGATAGAGAGATTCCTTCTTGGATTGCCCAAAACCAGAGCTGCATCGCCTACCTGCACAGGGGTAGTGATCCTACGCCTCCTCTTTTGTTGAGGTAATGCATGGCCACCGTGTTGTCCGTCATTATCAGGACGTTCTTCCCTTGTACAGCTGGCAGGAACGCCTTCAGCGCAAGTCTGATGGCTCTCAGCTCTAACAGGTTGATGTGTAGTCTGGACTCCGATGGAGACCAACGACCGCTGATGGTCAAGTCGTTGGCGTGGCCTCCCCACCCCGTGAGTGAGGTATCCGTGACTACTGTTATCTCTGGCCAGGGTTGCCAAAACTGTTCTCCTTTCAGAATGTTCTCCTGACAGGCCCACCACTGAAGGTCTCGAGCCACCCTGCCGGGAACCTGAAGAAGATCTGTCATTCTCCCTGAGAATTGTGACCACTGAGTCCTCAGTGCCCACTGGAGGGATCTCATTCTCAGGCGAGCCTCTGGCACTAGGAAAATGCAGGATGCCATGAGGCCTAGCAACCTCAAAAAGTCGAAGGCTGGGAGACGTTGGGCATGCTGGAACTTGGTAACCATCTGTAGAATATCTTGAGCCCTCACCTCTGGTGGCGAGGCTTTTCCCAGGGAAGTATCCAGGATCGCTCCTATGAACTGGAGTCTCTGTGATGGTATCATTTGTGACTTCTTTAAATTGAGGGAGAAGCCCAGTCTGTGAAGGAAGTGGCACACGTGATTTAGCTGGATCTGAGCTTGTTCCGGAGAAACAGCCCTGATCAACCAATCGTCCAGGTAGGGGTAGACGTGAATCCCTTCCCTCCTTAGACTTGCAGCCACTACCGACATTAACTTGGTGAAAACCCTCGGGGCGGAGGTCAGCCCAAATGGCAGCACTCGAAATTGATAGTGAGAGTTGCCAATTGCGAACCTCAGGTATTTCCTGTGTTTGAGATGGATAGGCACATGGAAATAAGCGTCCTGAAGGTCCAGAGATACCAACCAGTCCTGGAACTGAAGGGCCTGGAGGATCTGAGAAAGAGTGACCATCTTGAATTTGTCTTTTCTGAGGAATTTGTTCAATTCTCGCAAGTCCAAGATGGGTCTCATTCCTCCGTCTTTCTTTGGAATGAGAAAGTAAGGGGAGTACCAGCCCTTGTTCCTCTCCGCTACAGGTACCGGTTCTATGGCACCTTTCTCTAGCAGGTCCCAAATTTCCTGCAAGAGGAGCGGATCTGGAGCTTTCTGAGAGCTGATCCCCGGTGGATGACTCTGAGGTATACGTAGGAAAGGCAGGCAGTAACCTTGGGCAACTGTTTCCAATGCCCAAGCATCTGACGTGATAGCCTGCCATACCATCAGATGTTGAGTCAACCTGCCTCCTACAGGTGTCCTGTGAGAGAAGTCTTCAGAGTGGTTTTGGGGCGGCTGATGCAGATGCCGATGGTAAAGAGGCACCTGCTGTTGCTGCGGCTTTTGAATATCTGCCCCGTCCACCTCGGGTAGTTCTTCTTTGACCCCTTTGAGCCGGTCATCCTCTACCTCTTCCGAATGCGGAGTAGCAGCGAAAGGACTTGCCCCTTGCAGAGGTTCCTGTGGGACGAAAAAGAGTCTGACGGATTGCAGCTCCTAGGGATTTTGCTGCTGCTTTTGAAGTTTGCAGTTTCTCTAAACTGTCATCCGCCTTTTTCCCGAACAAAGAAGAGCCATCGAATGGCATGTTCAAGAGCCTGGCTTGCACATCTGGGGCAAAACCCGACTTTCTCAACCAAGCGAATCTCCTGTTTGATGTACTTGCCGCCATTGCTCTGCTGATACTGTCAGCCGAATCAATGCCCGTCTGGAGGGATTCGCACATAGCGTCTTTACCGTCCTGTATAATATTCAGGAACGCATCCCTTTCTTCTCCCTCCGGGATGCAGTCAGCCGCTGTAGAAGCACGCTCCCAAAGTGTATGGCTGAACCTAGCAAGGGTGCAAGTAGCCTTAACAGATTTTAACGCCATGCTACATGCTGAAAAGACTTTCTTTGCCATAGCATCATATTTTTTATCGTCCCTGTCCTGTGGGACGGTAGGATAAGCCGTCTTGACATCGGTAGAGGATGCTGCCTGTACCACCAGACTTTCTGGGGATGGGTGTTTAGACAAAACCTCTGGGTCTGTAGAAGATACCCTGTACTTTGTAGACAGTTTTTTATTTACTGCTGGTACTACATCTGGGGTTTCCCAGTTTGTCATGATCTTTCTCTGAAGAGCTTTATGAAAAGGCACCACAGGATCCTCCTGTGGGCCTTTGTCAAGAATATCCGTGAGGTCATCTTGTTGGAAAGATTGTGAAGGTGCAGACCACCCCATGAACTCTGTAATCCTGGCCATTAAGGCTCTGTAGGGGGTTTCAGCATGCTCCCCCGGGTCTGGCTTAGCAAACTCCACCTCAGGGGAAGTGTCTAACCCACTTGCCTCATGTAAAGAATCATGAAGATCCTTTAATCTGCGCTCTTCAGAGGAAAATTCCTCTCTAACTGGGGTTACAGGTCCCTGTAACTCAAATGTGTCTTCCTGTTCAGACAAATAACCCTCTTCTAAAATTGAGGATATAGTTCTCAATTGTTCTGAACTCATAAAGGGAGTAAATCCCATTTCCAAGGCAGAGGGTGCCGAACTTGTCATTATTGGCCTCGAAAACGTCGATGTCGTCGACGCCGACGTCGAAGGCTTCGAGCGTGGCTTCGAAAACAGAGGCGGAGGCCTCGAAGACCTCGACAGAATTGGAATTCTACTCGACAATATCGAAGCCATCGACGTCGAGGGCCTGGGGATAGTCACTGGATGTGTGGTAACCGTGACTTTTCTTGGCGTCGACGCCAGTGTCGAAGCCGGCGTCGAGTCGACAGACCCGTGTGTCGAAGGTCCCCTCGGCAACGGCGTCGAAGACATCGACCTCGACGTCGACGGAACCTTCGTCGACGGCGTCGACGGAACCTTCGAGGAAGGTTTGGAGGTCATAGTCCTGCTCGAGGGTTCGAGACGCACTCGAGAGGTTTCTTTCGCCGGGTACTGCGACTCGCGGCGTTTTTGACCTTCGGGTCTTTCGACCAGAGCATCGCTCTCGGCAGTCTTCGAGGGGGTCGAGGCCGCGTTCTCGAAGACGCTCATCATATTTTTTCGGAATTCCTCCCATTCAGCCCGGGAACTATGTTTCGTGGGGCAAGGGATTCTCTTTGGCGAAACAGAGGAAGAGGAAGACGGAGAAGGGGATCTTCGACGTCTCCTCTTCGAGTGCTTCGATCTCGAGGAGTGATGAGACCCACTCCGAGACCTGGAGCGCGAATGGTGACGAGGAGACGAATGTCTCGACTTCGTCGACGAAGAAGAAGCTTTAAAAGTCTTACCTTTCTCCAGCTTCCCCCTAGGCTCCTTCAGGGCCTTAGCTGTCATGGACATACAGTCCTCGCACTCCGAACAATGGTGTTCAGCTCCCAAACACCACAGACAAATTCTGTGACGATCGGTCAACGACACCTTTTTCCCACAATCTCGACATTTCTTGAAGCCGGATCGAGGAATTGTCGGTTCCGACGAGGAAGCCATCGAGTACGGATCGAATAACTCGAGGTAAATAGGATTAATCTGACTAAGAACTGAGCAACGTTATTCCGAGGCACTGAGTAAGCGCGGAAAAACGGTACTGAGCAACGGACGCTGCGCGCGGCCTTTATAGGCACGATGACGTCGACGTCAATACGGCGGCTGTCGAAGGACATCGACTCGGAGGACGTCGACGCGCAGCGCCCTCTAGAGAAAACATTTTCCGAGGCCAGCAGAGCTGGAAGGAGATATCTAAGATGAGGAATACGTCGGAGGACACAATCCCTTCGAAATAACCTTTCTGGGGACGCTAGGTCTTTTCCCTTTCCAAATGAAGGCCAGGACCTCCCTCTGCAGGTTTTTAATCGACGATCCCGGGATCTATATTGGGAGAGCTCCCATCACATATATGAACCTGGGGAGGAGGGACATCTTCACCGCTGCAATGCGCACAAACCAAGATAAATCCTGCATATCTCATCATTTGAGATCCTCTATCAGGGTTTTTAGAAAACCCGGAATGTCAGTCCCATAAAGTCTCCCGTATGTGGCCACCAAAGTTATTCCCAGATATGTTATGGTCCTTTGTTCCCATTTCTGTGGATAGTGTCTCCCCCACTCTATTACCCATTCTGGGTCTTCTGTGACATTGAGTGCCTTGGACTTGGAGTAGTTAACATGGAGCCATGATACTTTCGCGAACCTATCCAACGGCGTGATAACCCTGGGAAGAGATTGTGCTGCATTTTTAAGAAAAAGTTAAACATCATCTGCGTACAGAGCTATTTTCTGGGTGCTGCTGGCCCCTGCCAAAACCCCTTGAATCCCTTGTTCTGCCCAGACTGCCTGTGCCAATGACTCCATGGCTATGGCAAATATTAGCAGGGACAATGGGCACCCCTGCCGAATCCCTTTGCGTATTGGGATGCTGTCCATGACCTGCCCATTTACCATCAGCCTAGTGGTTGGGTTCCCATAATTGGCTAGGACCATGCAGGAAAAAATTGGCCCACACCCAAACTTCTCTAGGGTCAATTTAAAAAAAATCCAATCCAGGCTGTCGAAGGCCCTGGTAGCATCCAGGGCCAACACCGACATGCGTTGTCCTGACCTCCGGACCCACTCAATAGTGTTTATGACTCTGCAGATGTTATTATATGTGTGCCATCCTTTTACAAACCCTGCTTGGTCCGAGTGGATGATCGACGGGAGGATCCCAGCCAACCACTGTGCTAAAATCAATGTATACAATTTTGAGTCTCCGTTCAGCAGCGAAATGGAGCGATAACTCAAACAGTCCGACGTGTCTCTCCCCGGTTTTAGCAGGAGCATAGTAGTAGCAGGGCCCATGTCCCTCGAGACCCGCCCTGAATCCCTTATGTGATATAAATGATTTTTCACGGGGCTCTCCAATATGGTCTTAAATGTCTTATAATATATGTTTCCAAACCCGTCAAGGCCCAGAGACTTGTTCCCCTTCAGTGCATTTATGGCTCACCCCAGCTCTTCCTCCGAAAACAGGGCCTCAAGCATCTGCTTATCTGTCTCTGTGATCTGTGGTAGTTGCACATTCCCCAGGAATGCCCTCTGTGCCTCCCTCTCTAAGTGATCCCCACCCAGATTATGCGTATAATATGAGTGCATGATTTTAACTATTTCCTCCCCCCTGCCCCCTGTTCTCCGCCAAGATGCTTGAGTTGACTAATATAGTTTTGGGATTTTTGCTTTCTTAATTTAGCCACCAGGAACCGATTAGCTTTATCCCCTGTGATGTAGTATGTCTGTCTGGTTTGGAGGAGGAGCTGTGCCGACTTATCTGCTAAGTGTGTCTCCAGGGCGGCACTAGCCCTCTTAAATTCCCACCAGGCCTTCTGTGACCCTTTATCTCTATGTTGCACCTCCACGACCCCTACCTCGACCTCCAAACTTTGCCGCACTCTTTATTTCTTCTTTAAGAGGCTTGCAGTCTGTGTGATAAATTTGCCTCGGATCACTGCCTTACTAGCATTCCAGATTGTCTCCCAGTCTACCCCCGGTGTCGTGTTTTCTTTGAAATAGTTTCTCTTGGTAGATTCTATGTTTAACCTAAGGACCTGGTCCTTCAGAGTCAATTCATTTAATCGCCATGGCTTGCAGGGGCATGAGAACGGGACAACTGGGTCCACCCTGAGCTAAACAGGCACATGATCCGATAGATATTTCCGCCCTATTTCCAACCCCGTAACCTGTGGAACCAAAGTGTCTGAAATCAGGATCATATCGATCCGTGACAAGCCCCTCTGTGCTGCTGAGTAATGGGTGTACGATTTCTCTTCTGGGCGGAAGAACCGCCAGGTCTCTATTGGGTGCAATTCCCTGAGAAAGCGGGCCAGGGCTTGTCTACATTTATTATCATTAGAGGTAGCCGGGAGAGTCTTGTCCATTGGAGCGTCCATTATACAGTTAAAGTCCCCCCTATTAAGACTTCTGCAATTTTGGTTAATAACCCCCTCCTCCTCCAAGAACCGATCCTGATTATCATTAGGGGCGTAGACCCCTACTAGAGGGACCTATTGACCCATCAGTTTCCCCCCTAGCACCAGATATCGGCCTTCAGGGTCTCTTCTTATAAATTGTTTCTCAAATGATACCCCTTCGGCCAAAAAGTATGCCCACCGTATTCTTTGTCCCACTTGAGGCCAGGTATTGCGTAGGAAAGGCCCTGTGCTTTAATCTGTGCTTATCCCCTGGAAGGAGATGCATCTCCTGCACCCAGACCACTGAGGCTTGCAATTCTTTCTGTCTCCTCATGATTGACGTTCTCATGACTGGAGAATTCAGCCCTTGTACATTCAATGTCACAAATGTGAGATAAGCCATAGTCAGGATCTTGTAACACGTCCCTCTTCCATCCGCTAGACTCAACCCATCTTCTATATATAACGCCTGCCTTATTCACTTCCTCAATCGTTTTACAGTTCCCCCCAAAGCCCCACCTTATCCCCAACTTTTTGTGTTCTTAGCAATCAGCATGGTGGGGGTACATATTCTGCTATTTACACTAAATATCCCTTTCATTTTTTACCCACTTACTATTTCGTGCCTCTATGCTCTCCCTCTCTTTCTCACTTGCACACACAAACACTCTCTCGCAAACACACACACACATACAAAATGAGTTGTCCATATCTCAATCCTTATTAGCAACCGCATGCACCTGAAAATAATCTGTGCATGCAATGGTCACCCCTTTCATTGTGATAATAAGATATATCTTTTTATTTACTTACTACAGACTTCTTATAAAAACACATCTCACTATTCTGAAAAGATTATACATAACGTATTTTACAAACTGTGCTTTTTAGGTCCATAATTACAAACATGGTGTTTAAGTTACATACTAATGAAACATGTTGTTCGTGAATTAGGAAATTGTTTCTTTTCTACTAAAGAAAATGTTTTAGTAAACATTACTCACTCAATATTTTTAGATTTTATAATTGTTTGTGGTACCCTTGTGTGCTTTTCTAAAATGAATTAGGTATTGAGCTACAGGCAGAAATAATTTGGGGGGCTGCTGGTCACGTGACCAGGGCCTGCTGCTCAGCTGCTCCGCCCACCACCAGTTTTTCCACCTTCCAGATGGCTACTTAAGGACTCTAGGCCAGCTTCTGGCAGAAATAATTGAGGAGGCCCCTGGTCACATGAGTAGGCACTTCCACTCGGCTGCTCTGTGCACCAGCTATTTCACCTGCTCTTAATGCCGACGTCCTCAGCAAAGGCTGGACAAAAACAAACACCTGCCTGATAGGGCCAAGGGCCATACCGGCTTTACTGCATTTCACCTACAAAGTAGTCGCAACAGAACTACTCATCAAAAGACATCTCCATGTGTCTCCTACTTCACTTGTCCATCTCCACCCTTGCTACGTTCGATACAGCCCCATCAATATTACTATTGCCCTCATTTAGCACCCCCAGATCAAATGCATATGCACCCTTATGCGATCAATGCTTGCCCGGAAGATGCTCACACTGCAGAGATCACCAACACCACCTTGTACAATAACCTTGGCGACCCTCGTCATAAGAAAAATATGGATTACCCCCTTGGCCCCCATGGGTTTGATGTCCTCCTACCCCCAGCTTCTGCATCCAACATGCTGACCGGCCAGGAAGGGCAGGAGTGGGAGAGACAATCATCCACAGAAGTGACTGGCCATGCTCCATCACCTCTCTTTATCTCACAAGGAATCCATCACCTTCCACGTCATCTACAGACCACATCACAGGAGTGACTCTTTCATTGACAACATCTCCAACTTACTCTCTTCTGCCAAATTAGTGCACACTATTAATGTCACACTGTTAACGTTCCTGAGTATCATTCTGACAAATGCACTCAAAGCACGCTATTTGCACCAATCAGAAAGGCAACACCCTAGACCTAGTTTTTACATCATCCCCCTTCACCACCTGCACAGACCTTATCCCACTCAACTGCTCTGGCCATGCCATCATTCCCACTGTCGATCACCCACTCGATAATGGCCCATAAAGGTCAGGCTAAATACCCTCTCACTCAGTGCCACTCATTCAAATCATTCCTGGTCAACGAGCCCTACTTCCGTTACAGTGAGTGCCTCAGTCCTCCAAGAACTATTCAATAACTCAGCTATAAAACCGATCAATACTCATGCCCCCCTAAATACCGGCCATGCTACGACCAAACCATCCGCCCCTTGTTACACCGCTGAGCTCGCCTCCAACAAATGTTCAAACAGAGCCCTAGAGAAATGATGGTTCAAAAATCACAATCCTGGAACGCTCACAATGCTTGCATACATCTGCGCCAACCATAGATTTCCGATTACCAGCGCCAAATCTGCATATTACTCCACCACCATCGCGGCAGCCTCTAACAAGATCAAAGCCATCTTTGAAGTAGTAAAGCAGTGTACCAAACCCTCACCCGACCTCAAGATGCCAAAAACTCAAGAACAATGTGACAGAATCAACAACTTTTTCATTGAAATAATTGGTTAAAATCTAACAGATCACCGAATCAGCCTCCTCCCGCGTGAGCCCTCCCCCTTGCACCCCAGTACGCACACTCTTCCTCTAGACCTATTTCTCTCCCCGTAGCTCCTCAAGTGCTAACCTCACTCAAACCAACCTCCTACTTTGCCTATATCATCCCAGCCTCCATCATTAAACAATTGATGGGCCAGAGCCCAATCCACTCCTTAGCATCATTAATGCCTCCCTGACTGAAGGGTAATTTCCAGACACCCTCAAGACTGGTCTCATATGACCTTTTTTGAAAGAAAAAACCCTAGTCACAGACGACCTGGCCAACTACAGGCCCATTATGAAACTTATGTTCATCTGCAAAAGTGTGGAAAAAGTAGTTGCTACACAACTACTCACAAGAATGGAACTATGCCTCCCAAACGACTATCGGGGTTCCGCCCTAAGTGTAGCATTGAGACAGTCACCATCTAAGTCGTGGATGATGCCCTCCAAATCATAGATAAGGGTGACTCATGCCTCCCAGTCCTCCTTAACGTTTTGGCTGCATTCAACACTGTCAACCACTGCACCCTCCTCTCCTTCCTTTCCGACAGGAGGGGATTATCTGGCACTGTCTTGAATTGGTTCACCACCTGCCCTAATGGCAGGCGCCAGGCCGCCAACATTAACATGCTGTGTTCTAACCAGCTCCAAGCCTACTGTAAAATCACACAAGGCTCCATCCAGCCTCTCACAGATCCTTTTAACCTTCACATGGAGCCTCTGGGCACACTCCTCAAAAATTCTCCATTGACGGCAGCCTGTCCATCCAGAAACACCGAGCCAAGAAGGACCAACTGGCCTGGTTCCAAAGCTCCAACCTTTGCAAAATCAAACCATCGATCCCATTGCAGGATCTCTGGACTGTAGTGCAGGCCCTTGTAGTCTTGCACATTAATGGAAGAACACTCTCCTAAATTAGCTCTCAGTCGCTCACTTGTCTCCCCTAAAACCAGTCTACCATGCAGCAGTATGCCTTATTATGGGTGCACAGAAATTTGACCAAATCACCTGCGTCCTACACAAACTATAAAGGAACCCTCTGCTTGCCAGAATACTGTTCAAGACTGCCTGTGTCATCTACAAAGCAGTCATGAGCAGCAACCAGCATACCTGGCGCCGCACGCAGCAAATCCACCAACAGGCTTTAATCACAACCCTCTAGCAAAGAGAGGACACACAAACAATCCTCTCTTGTCATGCACCCACACTCTGGAATTCGATCCCGGTATTGGAATGCGCCCACAATTCCCCAGTTCTGCGAACATGGTTTTTCAAAAACACCTGACCAAGGACTAATCCCAATGGATGCACAGACCGCACCTCTCAGTAATGCGCTGCTGTTAAACGATGAGAGCCCAAACACTGGCTAGCCACACTCGGTACAAAGCTCTCCTGCTCTTGAGCGAGGTCTGCCCTTTCATAAAATAATTTAACAAACATACAATATTGATTACCTCCCAAAGAGATGTGTCAGGTGCATCTTATAGTATGCAATGTATCTCACATACATTTGATTTTTCTTTTATTAGGTTGCATACCTATTTCCTTTCCAGTAACAAGGGACTCCTCTTTTTCAAAAGAGAGAAACTATAAGTCCCAGCATGCAAAGTGTTATTTACTATAAACGCAGGTCTGAAGAAGGTTATTCCTTATGATAGGGGACCAGTTGAGAAGCATGTAAAAAATGTCCCTTTAGAACCCAATCCAGTATGCAACAAGCCTGTTATTGCCCACCTGATTTGAATACTATTTCTCAACCACGACAGGTGAAACCGCACGGCGATCTTGGTTAAACATAGGCCACTGTACATGTGCATTAACGCACTGAGCTATCACATTCCAACTAAGGGATAAAGGCGCAAAGTCCCTAGCCCAATCATTGCAAATAAAAACACCAGACCCCTAGTAATAACAGAACAGAACAGTTGCTTGAGAGTTTTCACTGGATTTATTCTATCTTGGCTCTATCTTCAGTTGGTATTGACATATTTTGAGTACTCTTGGTGATCTTTTAGTTAGATGCCATCTAGATTAAGCTGGCAACATATTTCAATGGGATAAGGTGTCTGCTACAGAGATCGGTACTCCATATAGAGTGCAGGTCACATTTAGGTACATACATCGATATTCAAACTGTTCCTAGTGATCCCATCGACAGCCAAACCATCGACAACCATACCATTGACATAAAATGCATCGGAAAAAAACATCAAATGCATTTTTTTAATGGGGGCGTTCCCCCCTAAACCCCTGTTTTTAACCTTAAAACCCTATTTTTACTAAACTAAACCCTTCACCATTTAAAAAAATGCATTCAATGTTTTTTTTAGTGCATTTTTTTCAATGGTATAATCTGTCGATGCTTTGGATTCGATGGAATGACCGGATACCATGCAAACATAACTTGATAGCAATAAAGCACTGTAAAAGGAAGGGAGGTAGGAAGGCAAGGAAGCGCAAAATGGTAGGGAGTCAAATGGTATTTGGAAAGAAGTGCTGAAGGAATGTTATAATACTCAAAGGCGGTTGCTTGTCTCAGATGGGGTGGGACGCTCTTCCACGATCTTGGAGTCGCTGGATAAGGTGTGTTTCCTAGATTTGGCCATTTTGCATCGTTTTCATCCTGGCTCTGTTTTTTATACAACGACCACCAGTGCTGAGTTAGGTGAATTGTCTGCATTGTCCACAAAGCCTTCTGGGGCAGGGGCCCGTACTATCTCCAACACTCTCCTATGTACCTTCACGCAAGAGCCCTCCGCTCGTATAACACCAATTCTCTACGGGTGAGTTGCTTCTCCAAGCAGAGACTGGGTGGAAGATCTCTTTTCTCTGCAGGTACCTCCCTCTGGAATGGCCTGCCTGCCACTCTCCACCTTGAACCAGACCTCCTTAAATTCTGAAAGCTCCTCAAGACCTTCCTTTTCTCCTCTTCCGTCTCTCTGCCTCTCCCCTGCTAACCTTTTTCACACCACCTTTTCTCTCTGCCATCCTTCCTTTCCTCCTGCTGTTACGTTGGCTGCCTGCCCGGTGCTCCTCTGAGTCATACCCTTACCCAGTTCCTAGAGCTTGCCTTTGGGCCCTCCTGCCCTGCCAGCTGGCCTTCCTTGCTCTTCCTGGGCATGTTCCCCTTGGAGGCCCTGCCTTGCTGCACTTAACCCAGGGCACTGCTCCACTGGGTGCACTTCTCCCACTTACTCTCCCGTGCACTTCTTGTCTGCGCACTTACACAATCTAAATGATACTAGGCCTAGTAAGATGGTTTTTCTTGTTCTTCTCTGTTTTCCCCCTCCCAGCCTGGTTGCGTCTTGAAACACTTGTGTGTAGGCGCATTATAAATAACCTATCAATCAATCAATAATAAAGACTGCAATTTATTTACAATTTAATATCAAAGATCTGTTCAGCCTACAGAATGCACGGTAAACATAACTTTTGAGCATCACAGTTAGTGGGTTTTTAAATGTAAAATGCCTGCGTTTTCATGCGAGAAATGCAATTGGCTGCCTAGTTTATTTCAAAAATATCACACATATTGGAAAGCCAATGCATAGAGCAGGGACAGGACCCTTGTGCAGCATGGGCAGCGCCTATACCAGGGATACACCAAATTGCATTGCAGCTTGTGAGGAATGGAGTACAGTCACATCTTAAGATCTTTCCATCAGAAAATGTACCAGTTAAAAATAAATTTAAAAAGCGTTTACTCGGGGGAACGTACCTCTCTCTCCAAGCACTGCCAACAGTCCAAGCTTTCAGCAGCTCGTGCTATGTTTCGAAAGTCATAATAACATGACATGCCATTCTGAAAATGCCACATTAAAAAATCAATAATACATCACAGCATAGTGCCTGCCCATTTTCTCAAACAAAACCCATTATAGAGCTTGCTAGGCCTGCAGCCTCTGGTGGTGAGGGAAGGGGAGCCAGATGTGGAGTGTAAGGGGGTACATCATTATAAGCACGAGTCATTCTAGTAGGTAAAAGAGCAACACAAAACAGAGCTAAGAAAACTTTGAATACGTGGAAATACAGGCATTTCGCCATATTATTTACAAATTAGTACACATCTACTAAATGTAAGCATTTATTCATGCGCACAAAGCAGACCCCATATCTATATAAATGTATGTACAGTCTTTGATCCTTCAATAAAATGAAAAGCATTGAGTCGCAAGATTATATTTAAGCCTCGATGGCCAGTTTGATGGCAATTGTCAGGCAATTGAAATCAAATAGGGCCACCCGTAGCCTGTTACAAACTCAGGTGAGTATAAAATGGACACAGTCAGAAAGCAAGGTGAACGAGGTGGGGGGAGCGTAGAGACGCCAGGGCTGCCCAGGACCAGCTGGAGGAAAACGGGATGCCGAGATGCTGAGGGTCTGCAAGCCGAGGGAGCCAGGAGAAGTGTGGCTAGGGAGCCATGTCTCCAAAGAGTGGGAGAAGTACTTCGAAGGGATCCCTTTTGAACTGTATTCCAGAAAGTGCTTGTTCCCCTGGGTCAGGACAGGGGAGACATTGACCTCAGATGGAAAGGATGTGATAAAGAAGTTGAGAAAACACAACCAGTGAGTTGAATGCAGTGGTAAACCAGCTATGTGAAAGCTGCGAATGAGATACAGTGTAACAGCTCCATCAGAAGTGCAGAATGAAACTGACGAATGATGAAGAAAACAAAGCATTGATACACAGTTACAGAGTGGTCGCATGTATGAAGACACGTTCTCAGAAGTCTCTGTATAAATCAAGGAAACCTTCTGCCAAGGGGGAGCTGTGCGCAGACACGAAGTGACAGAAAAATAGAAAACACAAAAGGGGGAGCCACGTGAGAAGGTGAATAGGAGTACAAACCACACAAAAAATTATTAAAAGTCAAATACAAGCATTGAGGTGGCCACCAGGCGGGAGAGTGATCCAGGAGGGCTGCAGAGACCCCACCATAAAGAAAAATATATCGGTCGTATATAAGGTTTACAGGCAGGGGAATGACCCAGGAGAACCACAGAAACCCAATAAAGAAAGTGAACTTTAAAGAAAAGAACACATTTATAAGGCACCTGGTTGGGTGACCTCTAGTTGGTGGATCATGCGGTCTGACAACTGTGCCATGACCAGGGGAGCCCCATTGAACAAGTGAACTATATAACAAACTAAAGTGAAATAAGCAAAAAGGAGCTATTTATGAATGGGGAAGGAAACCCCAAAGGAAGCACATTGAACTGTTATGGTTTTGCAAGTGGAACTTTTGTGTTAATGAAGTTGAATTTTTGCGTTAAAGAAAGTGGAACTTCACAAGTTGAACATTGGCATTTTGAAAGGGAACTCTGTGGAATCAAAAGGGTCTAAGCTTGGGCAAGGTAAGCCTGGGAGACCGATTGAAGAGTGAGAACCGAAAGGGTTTTGGGTTCGGGGAAAGGGAACCCGGAGAAGCCAAATAAGGTACTGTGAATTATTTGACAAGTGAATCCTGTGAAACTTGTGGAACTGTGTGATCCCGAGTGCTTTGAACCTGGGGAAGGGAATTACAGAGGAACTCGATTGCCAAAATATTTTTACTTTGAACACTATTGAGTTTACCAAGTCCCATGCACAATGTTATTCTATAGAAGTGAGGGCAAGCATAGGTTTTGACACAGAAAACTTTTTGTTTTGGACTGATAGACTTAGCCTGCCCTTAGTTATCGGTAGGGCACATTCCCACCTTAGAGCTAGGGTTAGATAGGCGCTACACCATCCTGACTAGTAAAATAAAGGTTTTCACATTTTAGTTGTCTGCGTCATCTCTTGATACCATGTCTGTCTCACAATACTATGGCTTAAACATATTTTTTGTAGGTTGTTTAAAGTTTTTTTTTAATTGAGTGGATTTGATTACATTTAGTACCTTTTACAGTGATTCTCAATTAATCGAATAAAAAAATACATTATACAAAAAAATTATAAACTATCATTAAAACACAGAAAAACACAGAGGGAGATCCAATAGCCCCACCAAAGAGTTTATGGGTCAATCAAAAAGTAGTCACCAAAGATTCTGCACCAAATATTGTGCCCCAAAATTGATCTAAGAACTCAATGTGAGCGCTGTTATACTCCATGATAAGTACCCCACACTGGGTCAGAATGTGGCGTGCAGTTTCCACCTGCTTAGTGCATAATCTACATAATCTTTTGTCTCTAGGTGGGCCCGCCCAGGGCCCTATATGTTCTAAAATGGGGAGCGTTTGTAAGCAGACTGCCAAAATAAATCTCACCAGCCTGGAGAGGTGAAGCTTTACCAGGTAGGACATTGGGAGATCAAGTGTGAATGTCTGATGGGCATGGGACTCAAACGTACATTAATGTAATGTTTACATTCTCTGACAGAGCACGGCCTTGAGCATGCAAAGTGTGTCGAATAATTCTCAATATACATGATCCACGTTAAGATAAAATGTGAAAATCACCAATTTTGTAAATCTGATGGCATGGAAGGAAAATGTGCTTAGTCACAGGAGTCAGTATTCTGAAACAGATACGGACTGGCTGTAATTTGTAAAGAGCAGGGCATCTCGAACCCTTATCTGAAGCTGTAAGTAAATAATTTTGTGAATGCCCATGTTATCCTGTGCAGCAGAGGCCTTTGCACTGAGGACAGCTTCCTGAGATGAGTTGATAAAAGCCTTCAAAAAGAAGGCACTGTTCCTTTAAGGTGTTACCAAAAGGGATGCCATTTTTTATGGAACAATGCTCCAAAAACCCATGTTATCCTATGAGACGCAGACTTTAGCACTAAGGGCAGCTGATCAAAACACGTGATTAAAAGATGAACACCCAAAAGTCCTCATAGGCTGGCAAAGATAAGGCAAAACCACATACAAGTCAGGACTCGCTGGCAATGAAATAAGGGTGTTTCAGATGAGCCTGATGGGTGGATATTTACATTATATAGCTGGCTGCATAGAAGAGCAGAAGCACACAGGGCAATGAAGAACAGAGGCAGCTGTAGGCCATGTTCCTCAGAATCCATATGGTGCAGAGCTTGAACGCCTAACTGAATCACAAAACTGAGCAGCATTGGTATGTTATGTTATTTAAACTTCTACCGCGCACATCCACACAAAGGCATCTTGGCGCTAGGATTATCACTGTAGACTAAACCATTAAGCTATAAAAGCAGGGTCTTTAGCTGGTGCCGGAACTGTAGGTGACTCTCAGTCAGCCTAAGGGCCAAAGGGAGATCGTTCCACAGTTTACCGGCAGGACTGAAAAGGTCGCTCATCTACCCTAAACAAGCAAACTTTGGGGAAAACAAGACCAGCATTCCTAGTGTGATGTGCTCGTCCCAGGATATATGGCAGAAACCTTTCCTGGAGATACTCCGCCCCCTGGTGATAGTACACCCAGTGAACCAGGCAGAAGGATTTAAACATTATCCTTTTTGCCACAGGGAGCCAATGAGGGATTGCAGCACAGGGCTGATAAGGGAGCCATAGGGGGGTATCATTGGCAATCCGAGCGGCAAGGTTCTGAAGCAGCTGCAACCGGTGCATCAACCCCATAGGCTGAGCATTGCAGCAGTCCAGCCGGCTAGTGACCAGTGAAGCGACTACCAAGGGGCGAAGATGGGTAGGCAAAAACAGCAGCAACCTACGGAGAACTTTAAGCAAGAAGCGCCCTGTTTTGCAAACTGCATTTACCTGGGGGGCATTGAGAGTGAGGAAGAAAGATAGACTGGCAGATTCTTGACCAGCATTACATGAATAGGTAGGACAAAGCAAGCAGCTAATTTAATTCTAAGTCATGGCAGAACAGATCTTTCCATGAGCCTAAAGTTGGCACTCTGCCAATAATTCAAAATTCTGATTTCTATGCTTGCTTCAATAATTTGTGAGCAAAAACTGCACCACGTGGATGAAGTGCTTAGATGAGAACAAGCCACCAGCTTTTAAATGACTTCACCATGACCCAGTAAAGCTGCTCATGGGCCTGAAACATAGCACTTTGGTAGTTTTTCCACATTTGAATTTTTGCAATCTTTCATTATTTTGGGGGCTGAAATAAGCCATTTCTACCCAGTTTTCCAACTCGTTTTTCTTTTCCGTGGTTGTACCAATAAAAGACACCATGATGTATGTTTGTCACGTAGTCTTTCAACTATCCCTTGGCTAACAACATGATATAGAAAAGTAAACATAGAGGACATCCCACCAACTTGGTGAAATGGTCTGCAAACAAGCCTACAATAATAACCAAGAGGTTCTATTAGAAGCTATTCCTAAGGACAATGACGACAATAATCTAGTATTTGCAAACACTTTCACAAGTGTTTCATATAAAATCAAATCATTTATAATGAAACACTGGGGAATATTCCAGAAAAACAACAATCTATCACCAACTCCCATTTTTGTATTTAAAAAAAGTATGTTTATCCAACAGATGATTGTGAAAAATGAGATATGTACTATGGTCCAAGCCAAAGACGTTAATTCTGCAATGGTGCTCAAATCCTATAAAAGCACATTTTTCATGTGGCAAACATGACAAAGTCGACATGCCAAATTAAGGAAATTACTAATTGTCATACCTGCAAAAAAATGTATATGATCTCATGCCATGCGAGTTGTGATAGGTTCAGGAAAAAAAAGGAAATGCAAACCAGGGATACCAGAACACTAGAATCACTGGGCTAGCAGATTACAATTTAGGGCCAAAGTTAAATGGAAAACACACCCAAATTTGACTTTCAAAAACACACCCAAATTTGACTTTCAAAAACACACCCAAATATGACTTTTAAAAACACACCCAAATATGACTGTAAAAGGTAAAGCTAAGGCACATCCTTAGGTGAAATAAATGAGGCATGAGTTAAACGTGTGTGCTGGCACAAGAGCAGAAACAGGGAGGTAGGAGCAGGCAGAGGGGAGAGTGCATGACCATAAGGGGAAGAATTGGTAAACAGAAGGAGGGAGCTAGCCCATGGTGAGGGAAGTAAGAGAGTCTTGGTAGTCCAGTTTCATAGTTGAGTGGGCTGGCAGCCCCAGGGAGGATCAGATACTGGTGGTAGAATCATGCAGCATCCCGGTAGCGAACAGGGAGCAGAGAGGGGCCTTAGAAATGGGTGTTTGATAAAAGGGCCGGGTCCCGCCTCACGGTCCAACCAATTGGGAGATCAATAAGAGGTAGCCAATGGTGAGGGACTAGGTCAGGCTACTGGGACAGCATGAGGAAGCTGGCAGTCACCTTGTGATGGGTTCATGGCTGCTCATGGGTACATGGTTGCTGGACCAAAAGGATCAGGTCAAGACGATCAGGAGCACGCGCAATAGTTGATGAGCGAAAAATAAAATAAATAAATATGCCCAATATGTAAGCAAATATACATAAAAAAAATTCTGTACTTAAAGAACTGAGTAGAAACTCAGAAATCCTCATTCAGTGTCTGACTTGGACTTTTTAGGTGTCTGCAAAATATATTAAGGATGAACATTCCATACACTTTGTCAACTGTAAAGATATGAATTGATACACTAAACAAGGTCAAACAATATCTCAAAACTATTTGTAAAAAAATTACTGTTACATAGTTAGCAAAATAGCGGATTAGTTGTCATGTGCTTTAGTTTCTTCACAGTGAATTTAAATGGAGGATATATAAATAGGAAAGGAGGACTTAACATTACATAGAATTCATATGTTTAGAAGAAGATAAGGTAAATGTAATCTCTTCTGGGGTAATTGAATTCTCTGTGGTTGGTTTAAATTACATTGGGCCTCATTACGACCCAGGCGTTAAGGGTTAACGCCGTCGTTAACCCTTAACGCCTATTCTGATTTTAACGGCTGCTCTTAGCAGCCGTTAAAATCCATGGCGCTAACCTGCCATGATGCTAATTACGCCACCGTAATTTACGGTGGCGTAATTAGCGCCTTCCCCACTCCCATTATGCCCTATGGGGCAAAAATGGGAATGGGGAAGGGAAAATGGGAAATGGGGATTTACCGCCCCACTCACCTTGGAATGGGGCGGTAAATCCACCATCCACCATGGTGTAAACGTAGTTTACACCATGGTGGTAAAGTTGGCGCAATTAGCGCCTGGGTCGTAATGACCCCCATTAGCAGTTAAATGCCATCAAAAGTTCCCTATATCCATAGATTACAAAAGTGGAGAAGGGAGGAAAATGTTGACATCTACAGAGATCAGGTTAAAATTGACCACATCCAATTGAAACCAGGAACAATTGCTCAAAAGGTAAAAAGGCATACCTGAAGAGTATACTCCTGAATAACGTACAGGAGTAGAAGCACGTACAGGAGTAGAAGAAGAAAACACTTATGTCGGGATAACTTATGAATCTATGGATTTTTAACATTTATATTTAACGTTGGTTCAATACATTTATAGAAAATGTAGGCTACCAGACATTGGGCTATGATGAGTAGTCATTCTGAGTTCACTAAAAGCCTATTCTTGTTCCTTTATGCCAAAGTCAAGTCACATTTAATCTAGTGTCTGTACTGTTTTTAATGCATTGTCTTCTGTACTTTACATAATAGGGGGTTCTATGTTGGCTTGATTGTATAACAAGCAATATCATCAATGTAATGCTTTCTGTTAAAAATGCTATACAAGAATTTGTATCAAATAAAAATGAGAAATGTTTGTATCAGTGTATATCCTGATGTGAAATGTTTTACCTTCATTTTGTGTTTTTGTAAATGCTCTACAAAGGTTCAGTTTAAGGTAGATGTTTGCATTCTTTACTTAATCTAACAATGTTTGACTCAAAGTAAGCGGGTAACGATTCCTAACTGTCACTTTGTTAAGGGGTGCAGTAATCAATGCATGCTAAAAAAAACAGGGATGCTACAGGTGACTTTAATGGTCAGATTAATCAATTTTCCGGCATGGTTCCAGATATGTTTTACGCTGTTCATTTTTGGGGCAGTTAATGGATATAAAGGGTTATAGAAACCTTGCAAATAATTACAAACCCATTGTACTATTGGATGTCATAGGTAGAATCTTTGCTTCCCTATTCTTGGCAAATCTTGGCGCTTGGGTTTGTAGTGCAAGGAGGATTGACACGATGCAATCAGGTTTTCATAAAAATCTAGGATCATCCCTCAATTGCCTTGTTATAAAAATACTTCAACAAGAAACCTGGTTGAGGAAAACCACACTATATTCGGCTTTCATAGATTTGACAGCCGCATTCAACAAGGTCAATAGGGAAAAATGATGGTTAAAATTGAATATGTGGGGACTGCCGTTGTCAATTATTGGCCGCATTAGGGACCTATATGCAGATTCATCATTGCAAGTAGTTTAGATTCTCAGGGATCGCTCTCTAGTAGAGTTCTGTTTAGACTTGATTGTAGCGTGGAGTAAATGGGCCTCCGTACCTAAGCAACAAACAGCGAAAGGTAGAAGCTACTCGCTGTTTGAGGATTAGAGCCACAGGTGGTGGAAAGAACAGGAACACTGAGTCCTCCGAGTGGCTGCGGTAAAAGAATGGGCAGGTTAAGTAAACAGGTCAAGAATATATCCTGCAGTATCAATGATATGGAAGACACAAGCACCTACCAGATGATGGAGCAGAGGGAGGATCTGATGGAGGGTCAGGTATCAGTATGTAGTCCTGTTCCTTTATAATGCTGGTAAATGGGAAAGGGGCAACAAGGTTTGAGGAGTAACAAGTTAGCCCACCAGCAGCACCTGAATGCAGAAAGGGCAGAGTCAATGAACCAGAGCTACTTGCATCACGTAGCTCTGGAAGCCAGAGTTCCAAATCTGAAGGAAATCAGAATTGCCAAGGAAAAACCAAAAACAGTATGTATTACAATCCTTGGTCAAGCCGTAAAAAACACTGGATATGAGGTTGCAGAAGGATAAGGCAAATAAGTCCAAAAACACGGTCCGTGGTCGAAGAAAGCCTGAAATCACAATCCAAAAGTTCAAGAATGCCAATCGCTGAGTAGAACAGCTGAGAAGCAACGCTCGCCAGGAGAGCAGCTGTTTTATTTCCTGGTTGAGCGATCACATGGTTCCAGCACGTTCATCATGTGATGAGAAGGCATAAAGGGAAGTAATCCAAGAAGCCATGGCACGTGATCAGTTCCCGTGCCAGACGTTGCTTCTGATTTTCGAGATGGCAGGTCTCCGCCCGCTTATCAAAGAAGTACATTGCCACCATGGAAGCCACCAGGCATAAAGGAACATTGCCTGGGAACTCGGCAGCGTGCCTCTGGGTTTCCGATGCTGCAGGTGGGTAACGTGACGGCTACATGGACGTGCTGTCTGATGTGTTGTGTGGGGCTAAGCCTGGGGCACAGCTGGCATGGGAAGGGTCTGCACATGAGAGGGTTGGGATGAAGGATGCATGACAAGTTCCAACTTTCAACGGCCTGAGACAAGGTTGTGCCCTGGCCCCTCTATTGTTTAGCTTGTATATCTCTGACATAGGGGATAGCTTAGAAAATACAAAAGCATTTCCACCCAAGCTAGGTGAATCCTGGATTAATTGCCTATTATCAACTGATCACTTAGTCCTTTTTGATTATGCCCCAATACGACTAAGTCGCTCAATTAATGCCATGAAAGAATACTTGATAATGGTTTTGAAATCAATGAGAACAATAACAAAATTGTTTGTTTCTAAAAGGCAAAATAATGATACTAAGCAGTATGTGTGGAAACTCAATCAGCATAACATGCAAAGGGTTGATTAGGCTTCCCCATTCTCGGAAAACCAAACTGTTACTCCTGGTCAATAGCTTGCTCTTCCCAAATGATTTGGATTGAAATACAATCTGGTAAATTCTCTCAGGTCCCAATAATACATTTTAATAAATCAAAGGTGATTCCAACCTTTCTGTATGTTCCCAAGGTTGTAAACTTTAGTGATAAAACATGGTGGAATAAGCGCAATGGGTTGCTATGGAGTACAGTCGTAGGGCTACCCACATCTCCACCAACTTCTCGAATCTGATGCAAACTTAGACTATCTTCACTGACAGCAATCGTAAATTGGAAGATCTTGATGATCTCTTTAAAAGCTTGTGAGCCTCCAAGGTATTCACTATACAAGGATATAAAGAAGGCATTAAACAATACAGTATCCAACACTTTATCTAGTTGGAATTCAGATTGCCTAAATATAATGAGGCGGACATACTTTACATTGATTTATGTATTTCTAACCCCAAATATGGCAAAGAAAAGATTTTTCTAGCAGACTGGTTGAGAACACTGAATACTATTGCTAAACTTAGAAGACATAGACCAACAATTTGTTGAAGAAAAAAGGATAGGCACCCTAACAGGACATCTTTTACAATTCCCTAATCACAGTTGGAGACAACATTTTATGAAATGATGCTTTAATTTATACCCAACTTTTGAAGCTTTGGGAGCAGGATCAGGTGTTCAGAGATCTGTATAATATATTGTTTATGTGATGATGTAGAAATGTAGACCCTTAAACATCTTCTTTTGCAGTGCCCTCCATTATCACAGCAGAAAGACTTTTATTTTAAACATGTGTATATGGTTTTGATGGTTTGTTGGATAATGAGTTTTGGGCAAAGATTGTATTCGTTTCCCCTACTGCATTGTTATTAGTTGCTATTCGTTTTATATTGCAGATTGTTAATGTAAATTAATTAAATATTGTAAAATCAATTTAATATATATGTATGTCTTTTTAGAATGTTAACTGTAATATCAAAAACAACAGAGCACCTTTGTATTTTTGTGTAAGATTTACAATGTTTAAACCAATTCACAATAACTAAATCAATAAATAAACCTAGAAACACTTGTGCACAGGCACCTTATAAATGCCACATCATACATATCAAAGTTAATGCACATATTAGACCACACGGGATCTGCACATTGGTGATCAGTTACATTTGGCAATCATATGGATGATGAGGTTGTAGGGTATTGGTCTTGTCTTTCGGGAAACCGTCCTTGAAGTTTTTATATTCTTCTGGCTGCTCCTCCATCAATTCCAAGATTGTTGTTCAGTGGGTGATACATGGATTATGGTGCAGGGGTGATTGAGTCTTGCCAGTATGGCCATCTCGATAACAATGAGTCTTGCAGTATGGCGATGTGATCCTCACCACTCTCTGCTCCCACATGATCCATGGATTGTGGACCCCCAACCACAGCATTCCTAAGATAACTCTAAACTGGGAAGCATTGATGAGTTCAAATTGTATTTCTTCCAGGTGGACAATGCCACATAAGAATGTTAAAGTCTCGGTGCAAGTAGTGACTGAGTCTAACCTTGGAGCGGAAACATCCACTGCTTCAATGTTCGTGGGGATGTCCTCCAGTCCAGTGGAAAGTGAAAGATGATTAGCATAACCTATCGCTATGTAATTTCCCATTGCTCCACAGTCTACATATGCCACACGTCCCACCAATAGATTGTCCTTTACCACCAAAGTAACTGGTATTGTTATTTGTGAGGTCTTAAATTGTAGCCCTGAGCAACCAACCTCATCCTTTGCTGGACTTTCTAGTTTTCCAAGCCCTGCTGAGGTGTGGGTTCCATCTGGTCAATGGCGATACCAACCACTTTGCGACCCGTCTTTGGCTTTGATGGGCATTCCTTGAGAAAATGACCTGCTTTGCCAATGTAGGCACAGTTGTTGCCATCTCTCTCGCTCTTCTTTGTGGGGGTATCCCGCATCCCTTAAATTTGCACTGGTTCTGATGGAGGATCTGTTCTCAGTGCCATTCCATCTTTGGGTCTAACATATAGTAGATGTTGGTCTTCACGTCTCAGATCTACCTTTCTTTCATATAACCAATGATCGAGTTGGAAAACCAGGTCTATGAATTCAGAGTCATCTTCAGGAGGATTTACCATTTGTTCTAAAAGAACTTTAAAGTGACAACTTAGTCCTGGATAGAAGAGAGACACTCTCTTTGCCTCGGGCCAGGAGATTAAAAGTGGGGGTATAAGTCAACAGGTCTTGGGATCCCTGCTTTACATTCAATAATTGATTGTCTAATGCGCGCGAGTGTGTGTGTGTGTGTGTGTGTGTGTGTGTGTGTGTGTGTGTGTGTGTGTGTATGTGTGCGTGTGCATGTGCGTGTGCACGCTTTGGGCAGTTTCTCTAAGTCCTTTTGAAACTTTCTGTACCGGTCCTCTTGGTCCACCAAAGGGATTGACCAATCAGTAGCATGCCCTCCTAAATAAGACAATATAAAAACTATCATTGGGGAAGGCAGTAGGGCAACAAATGAAATGAAGTGTTCACACTTTTATGAACACAATGTTTTTGAGGGGCTCCTGTGAAATGCTCAAGGGTGGTGTCAGAATCTGTATTGGATATGTTGGCTGGACCGCAGGCTGGGCAGGGTTGTGGGGTATCGGTAGGGACTCCAGTCTTGGAAGCTATGTCGTTTGTGCTTGAAATGTGTTAACCCAGTAGTTCCTGCTCTGTTAGCCTGCATCTCTGAACTAAGATAAATCAACCAAATCCACTAACATGATTGAAGGATCCATGGTGCCCAGGCTGGCGTTATACGTGGTCTTAGCCATCTGTAATGCCTTACCTAAGGTTCAAGCAGGGGGTCCATGGGTCCTCCACCTCCTCCACTGATTTACTTGTGGCTTGAGTGATACAAGTCCCAAAGAAATCCTGTGAATGGAATGGGGATTGGATTGTGTGGCATGGGTGCCACTTGTGCTGTGTCGATTCCTCCATTCTCACTCCAGGTGGTCGTCAAAACTCTTCTGAGCTGAATAATCAAGAATGAGAGTTTGTCCAGCAATGTAGGAATACGTACTAGTAAAATCCTTCTCCTTCTCAATTTTGCCTAGCTCTTTCCACCACTTCTCCCCTCCTCTAATCTTGTAATCAAAACCCCTTTTACCGGGATTATAGGGGATACCAGGCTTCAAGCAACCTCTAGGCAAGTTCTGTCACTGGCCGTTGCAGAAATAGTACTGCTAATTCAAGCTTCAGTGTAAATTTCCCACATGTGGTCTGATTTCTTCACTAGGGCGATTCTGCAAAGCTCCTGAAAGTTCAATGCACAAACATCTCCCTTAATTCCTTTACTGCGGGAGCCGAGTCCAAGGATCAATTATGTCAGACCTATGGGAACTTAGTGTTTAGCTAATTTGTATGTTTCCTCATGCTTTTTAGTTAAGTCCCTAACTTGTGCCTTTCTCTTGCAAGGGCTCTGGTGGAGTGCAGGTTGCAGGCAGAGAGGGTCCGATGATGAAGAAGAGTCCCTGGTAAGTCAAGTCGCTATCTCTTACTGGTGCTGTATTCTGTTTTTAGGTGGATCCGGGCAGAGCACAAGTAAAAGCTAGCGATGGTGCAGGGTTCAGAAAATTGTTTTGGTAAATTAAATCACGGCAGGTCACATATGGTGGGGATGCCTGAAACTTGGGCCCTTCTGGCAAGAAATTCAGAGGGCGCAAGAGCAGGCCTTTGGTCCTGGGGAGACTCGACCGCCGGAGCAGACTTTGTTGGGGTTGAGGGAAGGCTTTGCAGGAGGGGAATCTAGGGCTCGTGAGAAAGTGAGGGTTTTCCTGACATTGGCTGCCATGCTGTTGATTGCGCAGAGATGGAAAAGTGCAGAGATTCCCAGGTCGCAGGGCTGGCTCCGTAAGATATGGGAGTTCATCGCACTCGAATGGGCGACATACGCCATGAAGGACAATATTCACAGCTTTGCTCACGACTGGGGAGAAATCTTGGCTTTCCTCAAGGACGATTTCGGGTGGTTTGGTGCCCGCAACGTTTAAAATTGTTGGATTTGCAATGAGCTTTGGTGACTGGTACAAGGAAGTGTTGGGCGGGAAGCTGAGTGGATGTGCCTCATGGGGGGGAGGGGTCGGGGTTAGTTGTTTGGGTTTTCTTGTTGTAAATTCAATAAAAAGAGTTTTTTTAAAAAAAAAATCACTGACTCCTTATGGTGTTGGGTTCCTCTTTGCTGGCAGATCTGGAGCAGAGCATGTGTGAATGAAGATGGATTCGAGGAGATGTCAGATAAGCGTGTATCAGCAGCTGCAGTGCTAAACACTGGGTGTGGCCTTCGGCATGGCTTCAATACCACTACAGGATTATGGCAGCTCCAGCTTCTTACAGTCTGTCTGGTGCATGAACTGGGAGCCCCTTAACACTGGGGTGGCATTAACAGAGGGTATTAAGGCATAGTAATGGCTGTGTCTGCAGCTCCTTGGCCTGACAACAGTGGCAGCATGACAGGTGGCAAAAGAGTGCTGTAAAATGTATAGTCTTGGTTCAAAATGTCTAAATATATAAGGATATACGAAGGTTAACAACTAGAATGAAGCACAATTTATTTATTTTATGAACAATGTTATTTTTAATGGTTGTTGAGCTATGTTATTTTGTGAATATTTGGAAATATATTTTTGTAAAGGTTGATATTTTTTAACCATAAACAAATACAAATAAAAAATGAAAAATAAAGCACAGTAAAACAAAAAAAGGAAAAACCGTGGATGGTAACATATGGAAGAAAGATAAAGGTTGATAGGGGGCATCCCATCCCATAAATAAATATTGTGCTGCCTTCCCTAAAACAAATCCAAATGGGAGGAAACAGACACGCCTTATGTTCCAGTGGAAAGAAAGAAGAGTTGGGCCCAACCTAAGGGAGCCAGGCAGGCAATGAGAATCATGAAACAGATCTGTAAAAGGCTTGATTTTGCGTGCATGCGTGTTGTACTCTATGTTGTGCTCTGAGAAAAGCTTGGAAGCCAGCTATGACGGCTGATAACAATTAATTACCGTATAACCTAAGGAACCAATCTTAAGAAGTACAATACTTGCCATCAACATGTGTATTGTCAGGCAACATGAGATGTACCTTTTGCCGCAATACGAGTGTCTGCATCCCAGCGAGCAGTCACCCACACATTTATTCATTTTGTCCCCATCCCACATAGGCTTAACGGCAAACTACCTGCATCTTCTCCACTCTCACCGTAGTGTGGCACTAGACACAAACTACAGTGCCTATGCCTAATGTTTTGGACAAGCGCAACATGTTGCTTTACCTACTACCCTGCAGGATGGGTACCCCATGGCATCTCCAAAATGGCATATAGGTCATATTGACACACTGTACTGAGAATAATCATATTTTATGCTCTTGTATGCAATTCATGAGCCCAGCATTGGCAGTGCAGAGGTCTGAACACGCAACTTGAAAAGGGGAGCAGCCATGGGAGCTAGGTTCAAACTTTTATTTATTTATTTATTTATTTGTATTTGTAGAGCGCAACTACAGCCCACAGGCATCGAGGCGCTATAGCAGTGCTTTTCATTCAATCATTTTTTTTCTCCCAAGTGTTATGCCCAGTCATGGTCTAAAATTAAAACAGAGTAATACAAATGTGATTAGTTCTCCAAGATACCATTTTACATTTTAATCAACACAACGATTGATTGTTTATTTTGTATTACTTCACTTTTCCTCTAGAAAAGGCTGCTATTAAAACACACAGCTTGATTAAAAAGTGGGCTGTTGTTTGGAGTACTAATAATGCAATCAGTTGTAGTAAAGGTCAAACAAAAGGTAGAAAATAATGGTTAATTACAACAAAGTTCCAAAATGGAACAACACGAGAGCTGGGTTCAAGACTCTTGGCCAGTTCTATACTTTTTCCATAAAGCCAGGCCTAGTGTTGTATGTGATGGGTCAGTGACAAGTGTTGTCTGAGTCCTGACTATCATTGCTGTGATGTCTTACCTGCACGTTTGCCTTTTGATTTTCCAATGACTAAGCTACAAAAGCTCATAACATTATTGGAGCCTGCCAATTATCCAGCCACACTTGATATCATCAAAGGATATGAAGCCCCTACTCCCTTACCCAGAGTGGATATCACAATCGAATGCGTGATATGGTATATAGCGCTATTGTGCCTGCTACTGGCCCAATAGGCAGACAGGGATCGTCAAGGATATGAGATGGGGAAGACATCTCCCCCTCAGTAATGGATGTGTTAAGCTTGTTTATGACTAAATTCATCAATACCTTGCTATCACTACCAACTATTAGAAGAACCACACTGACTCATAAAATCAAAACTAGTTATGGTTCAGGTATCAAACTGCTACATCAAAATAATATCTTGGCAACCAGCCCGGGCAGAAGAGCATCTGTAGCATAGTCCCAAAAAATAGTAGTAATATCGCTGGAATTAAAGAACACGGGGACACCAGTAGCAGACCCATGGATAATAATGTGGTCTATGTCACCAAGGCATCCAGGTTAAGTGAGTGAGGTGTATATATTGTCCCGAGGAGAGTCCCAGTCTACCCCAGTCTCTGTGTGAGAGAGGAGCTGCAGCGACGAACGGACTGTTTGTTTGTTTCTTTTCCTTGGCCTGCTGTTGCTTTAACAGAGATTCTTCCCTCTGGGTGACTCCACCTTAAAAGGTGTACGCGTGCGCGGAGCGCCGCGCGGAGTCCCGAGGAGAGTCCCAGTCTACCCCAGTCTCTGTGTGAGAGAGGAGCTGCAGCGACGAACAGACTGTTTGTTTCTTTTCCTTGGCCTGCTGTTGCTTTAACAGAGATTCTTCCCTCTGGGTGACTCCACCTTAAAAGGTGTACGCGTGCGCGGAGTGCCGCGCGGAGTCCCGAGGAGAATCCCAGTCTACCCCAGTCTCTGTGTGAGAGAGGAGCTGCAGCGACGAACAGACTGTTTGTTTGTTTCTTTTCCTTGGCCTGCTGTTGCTTTAACAGAGATTCTTCCCTCTGGGTGACTCCACCTTAAAAGGTGTACGCGTGCGCGGAGCGCCGCGCGGCGTCCCGAGGAGAGTCCCAGTCTACCCCAGTCTCTGTGTGAGAGAGGAGCTGCAGCGACGAACGGACTGTTTGTTTCTTTTCCTTGGCCTGCTGTTGCTTTAACGGAG
The DNA here is from genome assembly GCF_040938575.1 of Ambystoma mexicanum. Taxonomy (NCBI): domain Eukaryota; kingdom Metazoa; phylum Chordata; class Amphibia; order Caudata; family Ambystomatidae; genus Ambystoma; species Ambystoma mexicanum. Next base: position 675,946,555 of record NC_090932.1, on the reverse strand, counting down.
ATTCTTCCCTCTGGGTGACTCCACCTTAAAAGGTGTATGCGTGCGCGGAGCGCCACGCGGAGTCCCGAGGAGAGTCCCAGTCTACCCCAGTCTCTGTGTGAGAGAGGAGCTGCAGCGACGAACAGACTGTTTGTTTGTTTCTTTTCCTTGGCCTGCTGTTGCTTTAACAGAGATTCTTCCCTCTGGGTGACTCCACCTTAAAAGGTGTACGCGTGCGCGGAGTGCCGCGCGGGTCCCGAGGAGAGTCCCAGTCTACCCCAGTCCACCCTAGTCCCACGGCCCCTAGGCTAACCACTAGCAAGTGGAAATACAAACTAAGTCATATGATGAGTCCGCAAACGCGGCTAAAGCAGAAAATCAGACTGGAGTCTGAACGGTTGGATTCCCCTTCTCAAGCGCTGTTGTTCAACTCTAACTCAAACACAGCGGTATCGAGTGAAGTAGATGAGGTAAGATCTGGTTCCTTAATCGTATCACCTCAGTCTCAAATGACACAATCTGAACTTGTGCTTCCCGTAATGTCAGCACTCAATACGATATCTTTACTCACTATGACTAAAATTGTCATTGATGATGAACAACTCCTCGCTCGCTGTGGATTAAACCCGATTCCGGGTGTGGGTTTAAGATTAACTCTTTCATTTCCATGTGCGTCGTGCCTGATAACATCATCAGAAGCCGCCTTAAATTGTGCCGCTTATAGCAAATATGCACGTGCTTATGAAGGCTCTTACGCCGCAGATAAAATATCACCATCTACACACTGCTTAAAATGTGAACCTGCACAAGTTTGGGCCTTACCCTTATCAATCGCACCACTGATAAGGAACCTAGAAACGACCTTGGAGACAAACGTGATTGAAGTAAACACCTCCGCGTTTCAGTCTCCCTTTGATGTAACCGACTCAGAGCTTTTGCAAATCCAAGTGCCCACCACTAATTTGAAGGAAGCTAATTTCATATTTCTACCTCCAATAAAACAACACAGTCTGCAGGTTGACAAAAACTTGCAATCCAGTGTGCCACAAAACAGACAACAAATAAATGAAATATCGTTGCCAAACTTGGCACTCGCATCAGTTCAGCAGCCAGGCACTTGCCATCAAACAACGACAAAATTACAAGGCTCACCTGTGATAAGTACTACTGGTATAGATGTTCGTAGAGAGAGTCTTACAAAGCCCAATTTATCACGCCACTGCGCAAATACAAATATGAGCAGTTGTGGGCGAACACCCCGAGCGCGAACGCCGCATCAATCTTCAACCCCTACTTTATCTCAGTTTCACCAAATAAAAACTGGAAATAAATCTTCTCAAAGAGTCGTTGATCTAGCAGGACGCGAAGCTCGTTTAACCGAGCGATTAACTGCGGACTATAACTCCACCAAAGAAAAGCTTATACAAAGCTTTGGAGAGTCTCCTGTTAATAAACTCACTAATGCAGCGTCGACTCATTGCATCACTAACGAATCAGCCTGTCAGCCTAAATGCGGTTTTCCCGTGTCAAATATCAGTCAGCAAAGCCCAGAAAATCATTACATCACCTCTGATGATGATATTGCGTTATACGCATCGGAAACTGTGAGCACAAAAGACATGCAAAAAGAACTTATGGAAAACGAGCCGCGGCTGCAACGAGATACGAGGCGAGAGGCAGTGAAAGATCAAATACATGAATCAAGGCCATCACATCAATATGCAACTTCTGAACATGAACAAATAAATAAATCAAACCTTTCAGTTGCAGCAGGCATTCAAATTCATAACAATGTTTTGGCCGCCACCTCGTTGGCTCTCATACCTTTTGTAAAACTTTACAAAAGCTTAAATGTGTCCATAAAAGATCAGGGCGCCCAAATCAGTCATCTCATTTCAAAAGTGGATACAGTAGAACATCTCAATAGTGTACTGACGCAAAGATTGGAAAAAGAGGCAGAGACGTCTTCACAATGGCAATATCGCCTGGGTGATCTCCTGACAAGCACCCACGCTGACAATTCTACTCTAATGGCAGCGACGTTAGAATGTATGAAATGGGTAAGGCATAATACCCAGGCCAACAGAGAACAACATATTAAGCAGCTAAGCGGCACAGCTGCCGGAAGTAAAATTCACATTCCTCAGAAAATTGCTATGCCTGTACCAGAATTGAGCCAACCTTCCCGGCAGGCTGTCCAGTCTGGATTTTCGATCGATGGTGTGGAAAGTGTCAGAATTCTACAAACTGTAGCACAGTCAAAAGATGCTAAGAGAGCGTCTACAGCCTCTTCATCCTGTCCACACAAATGCACTGGTGGGAGCTGTGTAAAGATCTCAATTCCCCCAACAGAACCAACGCAAACACTTCAGGCACCTGGCAATGTCCAAACGGCTTCAGCTTCTACCCAAGCCAATCAAGTGGCCAGCGAACCAATACTTGTGCCTGAAGCTCTTAGTACGGCATCAGCTATAGCTTCAATCTCTGTAGTTGGGTCAAAAAACTCCTTTGATATATTTAAAGGCTTGGCTAAGAACTTTCCAGCTGGAAACACAAAGGCAATAAAATTGACCACAAAAAAAAAAGATCTGACCCTAAAAACACAGCGACGAACTACGTCCGAAAACGTTCTACGAACGTCAAACAATTTGTCAGAAATATATCGACCCCTTCAAAGCTTACCCTTTTTGACCGCACCACAAAGGATTTACCAGCAGACAAGTTAGCTGCTGCACATTCAGAAGAACCTCCGAGCCAGTCTAATGATGCTAAGCCCTCCACAAATCAAAAGCAAAATCCAAATAAGCGTGCCAGACTAGACTCCGACCCCCAACAAATAGAATATGACGAGGATTCAGTGGATCTATGCGATCTATCGACATATTCTATTGAGTATGACGAATCGACAAAACCGCATGGTATGTCAAGTAGCAAAACCAAGTCAAATGACAAAAAAGAGTCCAGCTATAGAGAAAGTTCTTCTGAACAAACAAATAAGCTGGCACAAGGGTCAAGTAAAGCCACCATGTTTCCTTCAGTCCTGTCAACAAAGTCTCTGACACCGAATCAATCCAATATAGGACAGAATTCAATCACAAAAAGTGGATCCAAATCGCCTCAAAATTTCAATCCAAGAATGACTGCCGCACAGCGGAATAAACAAAATACAATAAAAACCAAGGAGAACATCATAAATCAAACCGCTGCAATACAACAAGCTTGGAGAATCAGGGTAGAAAATGTGTTCCCTGACGACAAAGATGTAAATCTAAACCGAAGAAACGTGATGAAACTACTTCACAACATCTCTTCATTACGCACCATAATGACTGAAGACATTTTAATTGTCGAATATATCTCAGAAAAATCTGCTGACAAAGTATTTTTACATATTAGATCTTCTGCAGTGGAAAAAACTCTCCTAGCAGCACAGGATGAGTTACTATCCTATGGCTTTGAAATCCAATCAGAGAGAATTCCAACAATCTCTGTTATAAATAATGAGGCAAGAAATGATCATCGACGTGAAGAACTAAGGAGCCACTTATCCCAGAGAGAGCGTGGGTCTGGAATAAAATGTAATCAGAAAGACTCTGTTGAATCCACAAGACGAGCTGTTGAATTCACAAGGCGAGCCGTATTACATAAAACACATCAAGCATAACCATCAGTAAAAGCAGGCTTAGAGCTTTGTGGGATCCTCTCCTTGAATACCAGAGGTTTTCACCATTTATTCAATGATTTTCCCACATCTCTAGCAAATAAATTCATCATTTGTCTTCAAGAGACTTGGCTCCGAGAGACCCCGTCAAAAGATTGTTATACCATTGTCCTAAATAAAGCTGGGAAGAATCAATGTGGGAGACAGTTCTCCGGCTTGATTACAATGGTAAATAATGCCTATGGCTGGGAGATACTCCAAACATTTATGCCAAATCTGTTAGTACTAGGTATACTACTCCAGTTAAGATCAACCAAAAACGAACTAAATCCGCAATTATTGATCATTAATTTATACTGGAACCCGGCTATGATCTCATCAGCAAGTTTCATTAAATCTGTGACGGCAATCATTGACCCATGTCTAACATCCTGCCTGGATACAACAATTTTAATATGTGGAGACTTTAACTTCTCATGGTTTGAACCGTCTCTTAAAAACAAGACGCAATCTAGTGTGATCCTTACCAGAGGAGATAAATGGATGGAAGCCATGAATTCAAGAAATTGTGAGATGATCAATGGCTCCATCCGAGGGGATATTCCCCCAAGACCCACTTGGCAAAGAGACAAAAGTCTAAAAACACTTGATTACATCTGGATCTCCTCCTCATTTTGGCCGAAAGTAGAAAAAATGGCCATAATCAAAACATCTGTAAGCGACCACAGCCTACTAGAACTAATTTGCACACTGGAACGATGTCCTACATCGTATCTTCAAAGCTATCCATTGGAGGTGAGTGATGGATTGAACCATCTGCGCATCAAAGATCATCATATTTGGCAGTTGAGTGACGGTCTGAAGGACGAAACAACAACTAGCTCTGAAAAAGTAAACTATGCACCTCTGTTGATTAAATACGGAACTAAAAGGAAAACAACAAATAAATATCCGCAACAACAAAAAGAATATGTGTATAGTGCCCAGGTAAATCAGCAAAAGAAACAAATGCATAAAAACATCAGACAAATCAAAAGGAAATACAGCACAAATTTCGATAAAAAAGAAGAAATCAAGATTTGCAAAATGCAGTATCGAAACTGGCTAAAATCCTTCAAAATAATAAGAGACCAAGAACGGGCAGAAACAATGCTCGGTCTTATCATTCAGCGTAAATCAAGAGATTTGTGAAAGATTTTAAACAATAATCACACCCAAGATTCAAGGCTGGAAAATGGAATATCCATGTTATCCTGGGAACAACATTTCAGGAAAGTTTTTGAAGACCCTTCAGCACAAGGCACCATAAAGCCCGAGCAGTCAAACGGCCCTTGGAATGTATGTGAAACCAGAGACAACATCATTGTACTTATAAAACATCTAAAGAACTCACGTGCTGCTGGTCCTGACGGGCTAACGAACATTATGTTAAAAGAAAAAATTGAACTTTGGGCCGATTTCATCGTGACTTTGTTCCAAGTAATTGCGGTAGCCAAGATGATACCGACATCTTGGAGGGAGGCGGTCATTGTCCCGATTTTCAAGAAGGGCAATAGAGACAATCCTGCTAACTATCGCCCTATTGCCCTCCTGGACATAATTGGTAAAATCTTTGCCACATGTTTACAACAGAAGCTTTCTAAATGGGCACTCTCCAACAACCTACTTGATAAGAGGCAAACAGGTTTCACGAAAAATGTTGGAACAGAAGTCAATCTTCTCATAGTGAAAACACTAAAGCTTGAAACAATGAAAAACAAGGGAAACATCTTTGTTGCATTCATAGATATGAGCCAAGCGTTTGATCGCATCAATCGCACAACTCTCTGGAAAAAATTAACAGCCTGGTCATGCCCCCTGCAGATTCTCCATCCTCTTATGGCCCTGCATACTGGAACCTCAATAAAAGTTCGTATTGACAACAGAGGCACATTGACGAGAGAGATTCCAACCTCCCAAGGAGTCAAACAAGGCTGTCCTCTAGCGGCCTTATTGTTTAAGCTATACATTGCTGACTTACCCGAGGCGTTCATGAATGTTCGATGTTTTCCACCAAAACTGAACAAACAACCAATAAGTTATGCAATATATGCTGATGACATTGTCTTATTTGACCAGACTGAAATCGGCCTACAACGGCTTCTACAGGCTTTGGTTCTTTATCTACAAGCCAATGATCTTGAGATCAATGCCGGAAAATCAAAGATAATGTCATTTGGTACAGCTCAAAAATCCTCTTCAAAGAACTTTAAATGGTTAGCAGCAGGAGAAAAGATCGACACTGTTCAAACCATACAATATTTGGGGATCGAAATAAATAAGTCAATCAGAGAACAAGCCTGGATCATAGACCTGAAGCATCGTATGACATCATTTACCTTACAAGGTAAACGTCTACATAATGAATATGGCAAATTTACTCTGATTCCAATCTTGACTTTTTATCGTCAGAAAGTCATCCCTGCTCTGACATACTGGGCGGAAGCAGGACTGAACATCGATAACCGCATCTGGGCAGTCCTAGAAGGCCAATTTTGGAGAGGAGTATTGGCTCTCTCGACGTATGTTTCCATTGTGGCAATAAGGCATGAACTAGGACTGGCCCCTTAACCGGCTTGATCCTGTGGAAATCCATCGCACTGTTGCGAAAAATGAACTTATTAACTGTTCCACCAGCCTATGAAATTCTGAAAGAATCAGTCGCAGTACGATATTCGGGCATTTTAGAACTCTGGGCCACGAAAATCAAAAAGACACTAGAAGTCACGGACATTTCCTGGGCAATGGTTTGCGACACTCCACAGATTGCTAAAAAGAAACTCAGACGTTGGCATTGGATAAAAAACAGTGAACTTCGTGAGGCTATGCCTTCGTCACTCAATCTAGGCATGACCTGCAATAACCTAGATAATCTAGGCATGACCTGCAATAACCTAGATAAGCTACCAAAATATCTAACACGATTTCCATCAAGAGCTTACCGCAACAAATTTCTAAGGCTCCGATTAAACCTATACAAAACCAAAGAGCTGATGTATTTAAGACATTTCAAAGAAATAACAGACAATAGATGCAGGTTCTGTAAAAATGAATCAGAATCTCTTAAGCATCTAGTTTCTGAATGTAGCTGTGGGGCTAACCAGCGATCATTCTTTCTTCAAGACTTAACATCGACCTCTCAACAAACTGAATACTTATGGGATTCTCTAATAGCCGGCAATAATGTGAGATTAACCTGTGCCTTGGTTGACTTTCTTGAAAACATTTTAGAAGAAGAATCTTGATAAAAGAACCTTTAAGTTGGAGAGGGCACCAAATCTAACTCAATGATGAATTGGATAGCTAATTCAGAAGGAAACAAAATTTGTTGAAGAAGATGTGAACAGTTTTGTAATTAAAGTTGTGTAAATAACTAATTGTTACAATAAAAAAAAATATATATATATATAAATATATATATTGTATTCATTCTGTAAGAGGGTGTTATTCTATTATCAGAGAAGATATTGTATGCCCTGTAGGCAGGGCGCTGAACAGTGTATGCTGTCATGCAACATTGCTGAGCTGGAAAAGAATTTGGAAGATAACGTGGTGTGATTTCATTAGAAAACATAATATAGTGTGTATTCAAGATACATGGGCCACACATGCAACACACATGCAATATTTGGTGATCTATTTTATGTTAGCTACCAAAGGACCCCTGGGAATGCCTAGTGGGGGCCTATTAATCTATGGTAATTTGCCCCTTCATGCAAGAATCAAAGAAAATGATATGGGATCCTATGATTTGCAGGAACGGCTGATTGATTTGGGAGCAGAATACAATTTCCTACTCTTGAACGTGTATGACAGGCCCAGAATTAAAAACGACATGGAATTAGTGTACTTGGCTAAAAACCGTACTGCGGATTGGAGACCCAATTTAAAACATGCGCTGCTTGTTATTATGTTTGGAGATTTTAACTTGCAATTTGAACCCGTTATTCCCTTAGTAGAGATTATGGAGGATGAGGATTATGCCTGGGATATCGTTGAATTATTTACTGAACCCCTGAAAAGAATCAGTAAATATGCCCTAGAGTTGTACATTTTTTCATAAATTTGCATTTACGTGCGTGCAACCATAGAGCACCTGATGGCAGACCAGTGGCCCCCATCTATGTGTCAGGCAATACGTCTTCTCACATTCATTATATTGTAATCAATGTAAATAATTGGAGTTATGCAAGTAAATTCCCAATCCTAGAATGCACTGAGAGTGCCCATCGACCTCTTTAGAATATTCTCATAATAAGGCTCTGGGTTGAAGGGCCAATGAAGATCGGAGAAAAACTGTAATCAATGTACTAGGGAATATTAAAAGCTCCATTAGGTGGAAACATAGACATTGATAAAGTTCTGCCCTTCGTAGACAGCAGAGTTCTGACTATTTTGGAAAGAGTTTTTAGTGAGCCCAATCTTCCTAAGATTATAGGATTATATGATGATGTTATTTCTGGCATTTATCCTTTTGTCACAAAGCTTAGTAAAACTGTGAAGAGGGCAACAGTCAAACCTACGCATTGATTTGATAAGGATTGTCAAATTGCTTAGAAACAATTAACCTACTGTCTAAAAGAATGGAGATGAGTATTATACGGACAACATACTCATTCTTAGGCACTAATACAAGATCTTTATTTTGAATGAAAATAAATCTTTTTCAGAGAGAAAATCGCGCTTGCTAATGGAAGCAATTAAAAAAATGATAGTTAAAAATTCTTGAACATAATCTCGCATGGTACTCTGGAACCAAGGACCATGTTTGTTGGCAACATTAATGAGGAGAGGTGGTATAGCTACTTTAAAATGGTATATGAAGAAACACAATTATTACTCTCTATATGTGGTGGTAGTTATTTAGTTGTAGAGAAGGAGTCCCTTGAGTATTTGCAATTCAGACTCAAGGAGATATACATAGCAAATAAGTGCCAAAAAAAGAGGCAAGGCCCCAGGGATGGACAAAATACCAGTTGATATCTATAAGAAAGGTGCAAGTAATTGAGCGTCCTTCCTGCTTAGTTTGTGCAATGCCACTACAGTAACATGCATGGTACCCGAATCTTGGTCCAAGGCTGAGATTCTCCCGATCTACAAAAAAGAAGGCATGGATGAAATTAGCAATTATTGACCAGTATTATTGTCACACACAGCAGGACAGATTTACACTAGAATCCTTCTGGGATGCCTTAGTGATTGGATTGAGTATCAGGTGGTTATAAATCACCTACAAGGGGGTATCAATGCGAGTTGAGCACAATTGATCAGTATTTTAGCTTATATCTTCGGTTAATGAAATATGTATCATTAAGAAACATTTATTTATACATGCTTTTGTAGATCTAAAAACTGATTTTGATTGTGTCCCTTGTATATTGCTATGGACAAGATTGAAGAATCTGGGCACCCCAATGTCGCTTCTTAGAGCCCTTATAACTCTATACAGTTAAAATGAAAAGGTAGTGCATTGGAGTCTCTCAGGCGACACAACATCTGCATTTCCTATACAAAGGGTGTGCAGCAAGATTGTGTTATTTCACTGACACTCTTTTGTTAGTCTATTAATCCCCTAATAGACGTTCCCACCGGGACACGGACAGATGCTCCAACACTAGACCAAGATAAGAACACCCTTCTTTTTGCGGATAATGCTACACTCATTTCAATTACCCCAGTGGGTCTTAAAGAGCCACTAAAATGATCCCGTCATTTTTGCAGAGATAATGGTTTTGAAATCAACCAGGACAAAACAAAATCAACAGTGTTTGAACCGCCACAAGAGAAAGAACCCATGCAGTTAATTTCTATAGGTTGAAAATCTATTCAACAAGTATCAAAGTATCACTACCTAGGGATCAGAAGCAAATTTAGTTAGGACAAACAACTTGAGAAGTCGTACTTGACACTTGAAAGATCAAGTAACACAATAGTAAGGTTTGCTCAGACACATGGAAATGGCACATCCCTCAACATATATAAAATTCAGGCAAGAGCAGTGGCAACACATGGTTCTGAATTTTGGGGATACACAAAAACAACAAAAATCGACATTTAAGAAAATAGATTTATAAAAAAAAAGCTATTATATTTCCTTATGAGAACCCCAAATGTACCAAGTAAAATGGAACTTAACCTTTGGGGTGTTATGTATGAACTACACGTGAAACCTGTTATATATTGAGTTTGAATATGGTCATCCACACTGCTTATAAAATATAGAGAGGCGATGATGGATGTTTTAGCATAGGACGGTGGTGTAATGATACCCTGCTGTAGACATGTTAAGACTATGCCAAAACACGTGGATCTCTCAGATATGTGGAGGAATCCTTCTTGTATAAAAATATATATATTTTTTTATTTATAGTGAATTAGCCATATATTCAAAAAACAGAGCAAATAAAACCATTAATGGCTTTTAACACGGTTCACAAAGAAATAGAATACAGTCAGAAATTCAATTAAGCCAACACAGTAAGAAAATGATAAAACAAAAGACAAAAGAGAGAAAAACCTCATACACAGATTAAAAAACAGGCAGAAACAATTAAAACACAATATATCAATCCAAACCAACATGCCCTTAAAACACCAATCATCTATTCAAAACTGCCATAGTATTAATTAATTAAGTATCTCTTCCCCCCCTAAATCTAATTCTTTTAGAACTGCGACTACTTCAAATGTCAAAAAAACTTCCTCACCCGATGATAATCGCTCCCAGAATATATCTGAGTTCAACCACCTCACATCATGAAGAAATCTCCGAACTCTGGAGACTTTCAATGCCCACGTACCTGGGCACTTTGAGAGTAGATGGTAAAGAGACTGACTTTCCTTATCCTCACATTTATTACAGATATCAGTCGGGAATTCCTCACTGTTTCTTGTTGATAGGATTTCCCCCCGTGGGAAGTAGATTCAATCTGAATCTCAGAAAAGTAGATATAATGGCTGAATCTGATGACCAATTAAAGTAATGCGGCAGAAAAGCTCTTCCTTTAGCAGCTTGATTATGAGAAGGAGAGTGCATTGCCTGCCTCATTTTGTCAGATGTCCTAATGCAGTCTGCTCGCTGAATGCGTATTTTGACTTTCATAGGATTCTGGACAAGTAGTTCCACTGAGCTATCCGAAGCAGTTAATATTTCTTGACATCTTGCCTACAAATTATTGAGGAAGATATTACCTCCTTTCTGCCGAGTCAATGCTACATCTTCATATAGTGAACATTTAGGCGGGTCTAAAATTAACCTCAACATTGAGACCCATTTCCACTTCATAATTCCCCTTAGCGAGATCAAACCCAGTTCATACCCCAGACAACTAATAGGAACACAATTGGGCAGATTCAATAGCTTCTTTAATAATTTTGCCTCGATTTTATCCCAGTCTATAGTGAAAGATAAGGGATTAGAATCCAAACCAAACACAATGATCGGGACTACTTTGCCTATGTAGAACTTAATCATAGGCAGGATAGAAAACGGAATTTGTAAAGAATTTTTTTCATCTACGCTCCCAAATTAAGGGCCTCATTACGACCCTGGCGGAATGGGTTTAACAGCGCTGGTAAAGGTGTCGGCGCTGTTAAACCCATTCCGCTCTATTACGAGGTCCCCTTGCGGGAACCGCTCTGGACGTCTGGTCAGACCAGACGTCCTTTGCGGGTCCCGCGAGGGGACTAGCATGTTAACAACGGGCCCGTCATTAACAGGCCCGTTGTTAACATGCTCCCCATTCCCATTGAGCCCCATAGGGGCTCAATGGGAATGGGGATGGTCTATGTCTGGGTTCCCTGAATGGGGAAATACAGGGCCCTCCATAGTCAGAATGGCCCGGTATTTCCCCATTCAGGGACCACGGAACCGGACCCGAGTTTGGAGGCAGCCATGCCCTTATTAAGGGCATGGCTGCCTTCAAACTCGTAATGAGGCCCTAAGTACCTTAAGTTCAATTGTTGCAACAACATGACCCATAGTCAGGAAGGATTCAATACTATCCGCTAAATAGGTGATCTCAGTTACTATCTGTCCAACTCCCAAGTGAATGACTTAAGTAGCTTTTTAGGATGTTTAAATACAAGGAATTTGGATTTTTCCAGATTATTTTTTAAGTCATTACACATGGCATAGTCTGCTAAAGCCGATAATAGGCGCTGAAGACCCACTTGTGTGTGGTCCAAAACCACCACGTCATCGGCATAAGCCAGACAACTAGTTTTCAGATCTCCAATTTTTGGAGACACCAAGCCCCTGTCTTGCAACCATAGAGTCAGATCTTAAATAAAAAGAATAAATAGAAAAGGGGCAATCAGACACCCCTGGCAGACTCCTCGTTTGATCTTAATTGGGTCCGACAGGGCGCCAGCTCTCGAGAGCCTAACTTGCATCAAGGTATAATGATGGAGTTTGATGAGAATAGGCAGGAGGTGCGATGGGGCCCCTCAGGCGTTCAGTTTTTTTCCAAAGCAAATTTCTATTAATGGTTTTGAACGCCTGGGAAAGATCAATTCAACCACCAAAAAGGGGCAGCCCACCTTTTCCCCAGAATGCGCACTTAGACAACTTAGTACTAGCCCATTGAGGGAGGTCGACAACCCCCTTCTAAAACCAGTTTGCTGTTTTGGGATAATGCCTTTTGACTTGGCCCAGGTCTCCATTTCTGCCAGAATCAAACCTACAAACATTTCACTATCCGCATTTAAAAGAGATATCGGACAGTAGTTCGAGGCAGCCAAGCGGTCCCCTCTTTTATAAATAGGGATCACCACAGAAGATCTCCAAGATTCCGGAAATTCTTACGTCAACAAGATGTTATCAAATAAATATTTCAGAAGTCGCACCCATAAGGAGGGATTCCTTTTTAGAATAGAGTTGCTAAGGCCATTAAACTCTAGGCCAACCGCTCTACAACTGGACGACTACTTTATCAGATTTTCAATGGTCTCGCTAGAAAATGATAAGGACGGGGATCCTCTCAGTTCCGTTCTTGGAATTGCGGTATCAGAATCGCCATACACCTCTATAAAATGCTTGACCCACACCTGCTCCTGCAGAATCATTTCTTGATTGTCTGACAGTTGGCCGTCCCAAGAACCTACCATTGCCCAAAGAGTTCTAGAATGTCTGAGAAATACCGCCCTCAACATCTTTTCCCCATCTTGCTGGCAATTTAAATGTCTATACGAGTGTTCCCAGTTCCTATTAGCATTATTCACGCCCCTTAGATATTTATCAAGAAGCTCTTTATCAAGGCCCATTCTTTTCAACCTGGCCATATGTGTCTGTTTCAACCCCTTTTGCTCCTTGAAGTGAGAGTCATACACATGCTTATGGGTCACCTGTTTTCTATTAACATGGCAGTTTGGGGACTTAATTCCCACAAGAATGCCTGAAAGTTGGCAGGGGAACAATAAAGGGTGAGCTGACTGTCTGACAAATGTTTTACTCGTCCAGACAAATTGTTTGTAAGAGTCAGACCCCCTCTGTCAAATTTTCTTAGGTGGTTACCTTCAGAGTTTACTATGAACTCTGGCTGATAGACTGATTATACCAAAGCCCTTTCTCGAGAGACTGTAGCAATCAGCATATCATGATCATCTATATTACCTCTAGAAATGACAAATTTCGAGCAACTGTCAAAGATCATTCTGGTTACAAAAAAGTAGTCTAAAGTGGAGAAGGAGGCACGTCTATGCCAAGTGGGTTCACACAAAAGATCACCCGCCACATTCTCATTTAGTAACCAGAGATCCCTTTCCCTCATACATTTTATCCAGATTTATCCATTCCTTGTACTGGATTTACTAATGCCTGATAATCTGTCCAGGACATCAACACATTGAGAATTTAGATCTCCCGCTATTAAAAGTTGATCTGCCGGAAATAGAGAAGCATATTTAACAAGATGGTCCGATAGATCTTGTAGAAACTCCCAAAGATTGCAGCCCAAATGATTCCAATACAAGTTAACCTCCAACCAGTGCCCATCTGCCTTATATCCAGACAGGCTCACTCTCGCAATCTGAATTCCCTGTCTCTCTATCGATAATAATTCAGAAGACACAAAAACATCATTTTCACATGCGACAAGGAGACCCCCTGCAGGCATGCCCTCCCACTGCCCAATTGCTGAGCCAGCTGTTGAAAAGTTGAAAAACCATCAATTCCCACATTGTACATCAAATATGTTTCCTGAAGAAATATCAGATCTGAAACTGAATGGTCTGAAGTCTCACAGGATTGGAGGAGAGTGAGTTAAAACCCCTAGAGTTCCAAGAGAGTAAAGCAAGATGTCGACCAACTAGAGTCTCTGTTGTGGGAAACCGATTTTAGGAAGAACTTGGGTAATGATCTCTGGTACCAAGTCTCACGTATTAAATGAGGAGGAAAGCGAGGCCACTGGACCAATCGAAGTTGAACTCCATCCCAAATCGGGGGATACAAATGGGTGTGAATTTATCATCTGGGGGCATAGTTCCGAAATTATTATACCCTGCTGATTCCAGTCCTCTTTGGCCCCCATGATCATATCTTTCCCCAATCTTGAGTTTAGCTGCAGTTCAACTATGTTGGTATTTTGACTGAATGGAAAGGTCACCAGTTTAATGTCAGCTCTTGAAAAATACTTCAAAGAGGAGATAGATTTCATATCCATCAATAATATCGCCGAGCGATTTAAAGGAGAATTTCCAGTAGCATTCAGCAGCTTTCTTGAGAGATAAACTTTAAGCTCCATCTTATGTACAGCTGATTTTGGCGCTGGTTGTCGAGAGTCAGTTGCATTGCTTTTCATATGTGAGCCGCACTGAGGGACGGGGGCACTGGACCAACCAATACCTGGCCCTACAGCCAGTAATTGGCCCGGGATGACTCCAGAAGTGACCTGAGGCAGTTGGTTATTACCCACAGGTTGGCTTAAAGTCGCTCCGCTGCCCTTATGTCCCTTTCATCAGCTATCGACTGTGCTGACAGTCTTGAATTCGTATAGTTTAATTTGGCCCAGGTTTCAGAAAGATAGAAGCCAGTTTAAGCAAAGTTTTAACCCGCTTGGCTTTCGGAGGGGCTTTTAAAAAGATGGGGCTATTTTCCTTGGGGGGAAGAATGGATCAGTTTGAATTGCCACTGCACTCGTTCATTTCACCCTCACCTCCAAGGGTGCTTCCACCCGTTCTTTCTGAGTATTTGAGGAATTTTTTTACCTTTTTTCCCTCACGAGCGTTAGGGGGTCTAGAACCATCTAAAACTTTAGGTGGTATGGTCAACCCCTTCAAGTTTTTGATAACCGATTAGTGTCTGATGATTGATTCTTCTGTTTTGTTTTCTTCAATTTCTTCCCCAATATAAGCAGAGGATCAGCTAGAGGCATATATATATATTTTTTATTTTTTTTCATTGAATTAACAATTTTTACAAAATGAACGTTAGATCCCTAAAATCCATAAAATCCCAAAAAGCTCCCTCCCTCCCCAAGAATGACCAGTCCATTGAGTTGGGCAAACAAACAAAATCCTCACCTTAGTTCATCACAATCGAACGCCGGGTCTTCCAAAGTCTCTTAGATTATATTTATTATTATTAAGTCCCTGCGCTCTCACTGAATCCTTTAGGTTGACGGAGTTTTATCATTTGCAAAGGTCAGAGGACTCATGGGTCGGTGCTCCCAAAATTTTCTTTAGACTTTTCTTTCCCTTATAAGCCTACATGTCCCAAACAAAGTTTTTGTCCAAGTCAATAGTTTTAAAAAAGGAAGTTATCCCAATCACACATCGGGTATCATCACCATTTGACAGTATTCTCCACCACTCATCTTCTGTTAGAGTTGTAAAGGCTGTTAGTATTTTTCCCAAAGCTGTCTTTCTGACTTGGTGGGTTCCTTCGCAGCTCAGAAGCTAGTGTCTTCTTGTTTCCACTTCATCTTCTTTTTTCCAAAATCTACATTTGTCCGTTATTGATTGTTTTCTTGTAAACAGCGCTTTGTTTGTTTTAAGTTGGTTTAAACTGAATCTTAGAAAAAGCCTGCTGTGGGGTTTATCTGGGAATTTTTCCAGGTAGCTTCTAGTCCCGTTTAATTTCTTGGCTGTTGTCGGGAATTGCTTAGTCAGACCATAGCAATTAGCGGTCTCACCGGTGACAATCCAATCCATTTCCAAAAGTTTTTTGGATACACTGTCTGGATTTCTTACAAGCTGGTCTATCGAGGCGTCAATCTCATTCAATAATGTGATGTTTTGGTTTTTCCACTCTGTCAGGAGTCGAATATTATCCTTCTCCATTTCGTTCCCAATCAAAAAGAGAGCTTTTGGCTTGTTGTCTTGTATGATTTTGCGATATAGCATCAGGACATTTCTCTCTTTGGTCGCTTTTAGTGAAGAGAGACATAGTTTACGTCTGATGAGTGGCATCAGAGTACTCTTTGACAGTCCAAGTACTTGCCTCAACTCCAGAAATGGCTCTCCAGTTTAATCCAGAGGCTATCCAGGAGGGAAGGCATGGTCTCAGTTCCGTATAATATTGCAGGGACCACCTTTGATTTATAGAAAGTTATTGCTGCTTGAGCAAATATTTCCCATATTTTTTATCAATCATCATCGCTTGTGTGGTCAAAGCTTTCATTTTGGACCAAAGCACGTCCTGCATGGGTTTCTCCTTTGGATTATTGCTTAATGTAACTCCCAAGTATTTGAAGGTGTTTACTCTATCTAGTTTTTAACCTTCAACAAACCAATTCTGTTTTTGTTTAGTTCTGACCGAGGTTTCCCATGTCATCCCCTTGGTTTTTGCTGTGTTCATTTGAAGGTTGTTTTTCTTCAAATAGTCAGCCAAATTGGACTGTTGCCTCTGTAATCCCACTGCTGTAAGGTCTAGTAAGATAATGTCATCTGTGCAAAGGAGACACAATACCGGTTCCACCCCCTTCTTCGGTGGGAAGCATCTCACCTTGTCCTCTGTGTTTGAGTAGTCCGCAATATAGGCATTATACAGTGCCGGCACACAGGGCAGCCCTGTTTAACACCCCTTGATGTTTTAATTTCTTCTGACAAGAGGCCTGATCGACTTAGCCGTACCTTCATCGCTGTGTCTCGATATAGTGCTTTAATTGGAGCTAATATTGACTCCGGGCAGCTTAGATGTTCCAACTTTTCCCATAGTAAATGTCTATTGACCAGGTAAAAGGCTTGGACCACGTCAATGAAAGCCATATAAACTCATTGACCCGTTTGGACAGCCTTTGCTTTTATCATACTCAGCATTAGTATATTCGGGGTGGTCCCTGCATTCTTAACGAAACCTTTTGAAAGGGGTCGGATCTATTTTCTCCTTTCAGCCAAATTTGGAATACTTCCAATGCCAAGGTTCCAACATTTTTTCCGATGACGTCCAAAAGCGAAATCGGGCGATAATGCTCTGGATTCGCTCTATCACCTCACTTGAAAATTGGGACCACTACAGCCATTCTCCAAGATTCCGAGATGTTTTGTTTTGATTACATTTCTTGAATAGCTTGCTGATAAATGATGACCACAGCTCTGGATTTGATTGTAGGTCACTATTAGCTATCCCGTCATGGCCCGGGGCTCTTGGGTTACTTAGCTTCTTAATTTGTATCAGAATATCATCTTCACTGTACGGAATTTCCCAGAGAGAGTTTTTCACAGTTTTTTGGGTAGTCTCCTTTTGGTTGCTACAGTTTACATTGCTACCTGGGCTATATAGTTTCTCAAAGTGAGATAGCCACTTGGTTTCGCTCACGTTATTATGCAGTGCATTCGTAGTGGCGGTTGCTCCATTTATGAGAGCCCAGAAATCTTTTGATTTTCACCTGCATAATGTTTTTGGCATGATTTCCGCATCTCTCTGGTATAGGTAAGCTTTGTTTTGCCGTATCCAGGACTTATATTCCCTACAGACTCTGTACCAATTCTTCATATTCTCAGGCAAGCCAGATGATATTGCTATTCTTTTTATTTTTCTCAAAGTTCTTCTTTTGACAACTACTTCCCGGTTGTAAGTGTGTTGATGGTCAGTCTGAGGGGCTATGGTCTTCCCCTTACCCATTAATTGCTGTAGGAGGGGTGTGTAGTTCAAGATATCTTCTTCGTTTTCCCCGCTCTTGATGTCATTGTTTCACATTGCAGTGTAGTTCTTCGTGAGCTTGATGATCGAGCTCCCTGTAAGCTTCAGTCGATTTCCCCTCGCATTCACTTCCAGATCGTGCTTATACCAGTGTTTTGGTTTTATGCAATTCGACCAGCTAGCGTATGATAGGTTATGATTGCTATGTTTTGTTTTTTCTACTGAAAATCTGATCATCAGCCCCAAAAGTTCCTTAGATACAAACGTGTGGTCAATAGTATCCGTTTGATCTCCTCTTTGCCACATTGGTATGTCCAAGTTTATTTTTGATCTCAGCCAGTGCAAGTTGTGGAGATCTCTTGCCACTAGTGTTTGTTCCAGACATCTGCCTCTCTCCAAAATTGGCGCCAAATTACTCAGATGAGATCTTTGGTTCCCAATCCCAGGGCAGATGGCATTGAAGTCTCCTGTTATTATCGTATAATTATACCAATAAGTTACGCTTGCTTCATCTAAGCTGTTGTTCAGGTGTTCTATATACACGTCATTGGTGATTACCTCCGGATTCCAATAAGTGTTCATCAAGAGGATTCTTTCTTCCATCTCCCCATTTGTGTGGGCCTCTATGTGCTTCCAAGAGAGTAAAGGTACTTGTAATAGGTGTGTTGTTTGCAACTGTTCCAGCACCTCCAGGCCACTACCTGATCTTATTGCTTTTAGTAGTCCAGCCATGGGTCTCGCCGTCAATCCTTTTTTTGCCAGAGTGCAGATGATCGTATATCCATCAAGTTCTGGTTTCTTTAGGAGCCATGTCCCCTGATGGCAAATTATGTCCCACCAAATGAATTTTACATCACTCTTTGTTGTTAAATGTTAAATGAGTAAAGCCCATGGTATTCCAAGATGCCATGTCCATAAATTCTTTCCCAGTTATCTTTGATTCCGTTGGTTTTTGTCTGTGAGGGATTCCAGCTGCCTGAGTCGTCTTGTCTAGTTGCTAGTTATCTTTGTTTAAGTGTGGTTCTGAAGATTTCCAAGTCCACTTTGCAGGTGCACTTTTAGTGTTGTTCTTTTGTATAGGCCCCTCAATCATATTTAGTTTTTTCATTGTAACGGAAACCCTCTCTTTGTCATTCTTCTTTTCTTTCTGTTTTTGTATCTTCTTCCTCTGAGTCCAATGACACATATTCTTTTGAGGTTATAGAGTTTCTCCTTCTTCGGTACGGTCTATGCTCTTGCATTTCTTCTCTGTCCTTTCTATCTTCATTTCCTATTGTCTTTTCCTTTACCTTGTCCTCTCTTTCCAATTGTTTACATTTGCTTTCTTCCCTGGTAGTGGATCTTTCTCTGATCTTTGTATCTCTTGTTGATCTCTTTTGATCCTTTGACTTATGGTTTTCCTGGTGTTTCTGTCCCTCTATATGTGGATCAATTTCCATCATAACATATCCCAAGATTTTAAGGTGTTCACTCCCTTCCGTAACAGTTCTCGAATAACTTGGGATCTGATGTGTAAATAGGATCTGTCCTTCCTTCCTTCCCATTTCACAAGGTTCAACTATCCATAAATCCTGGCTCTGAATATCACACAATTACGGTATCTGGGTGAATATCTTTATAATAGTTCGTCTGTTCAAAGTTAGGTCATCGTTTTCCTGGTATTTGTGTTCCAATTGGAAGATGCAGGTGCTTTTTAGTTTGGGTACGACCGGCTTCTTATGATCTTTCCTTCTCGATGATAGTTCTGGTGATTTATCTTTTAATAATCTTTGGCATCTCAACAGAGTTTCTCTATCTTGGCCATTCCTAGCCTTTTTTTCAGACGATGGTAGCGTCCTGTTCATCTGTTTTTTGTTCGGTGTTCTGTCCCCATCTTTCTCCTCCCGATCAGAGTTAGTACTCGTTACTTTATCCTTCTTTCTCTCTTTTATGGTGCTCTTCCTTCAAGTCTCTTTTCTTCAATTGCCCCCATGGGTGTATAACTGGTTCCTGTTCCCTGATACATATCTTCTTCCTCTGATCCATCCCCTAATCAATTCGATTTAAGGTGACTGCTTTTCGTTTATATATGGGGGTTGGGTTGGGGTCCGAGTACACCTCATCTACTGTATAGATGCTCCACTCTGTTGTATCGTCTGCTGGTTGACTACAGTTATTCGTTGTTTGCGTCACAGTTTTTCCTTCTTTTTTTTACCTCTTTTGTCTTTAACTCCTTCTTTGTTTTGCTTGCAGTGTTCGTGTTGGCGGTACTAGTCTGTTTATCGAAGACTGTTTTCTGATTTGTAAATATTCAGAATGTAAAAACACTTGGTTTTGCTGGCTCCTTTTTTTTGATAGTTTTCTCAATCAAGTTGTTCGAGTGGTTGCCAGGCACCTGTTTCGCTGAGCCCTGTAACTCATCTTCAATGTTCTGCGTGCCATTTTCCCCTGTTTGTTTTTGACTCTGAGATACTTAATGTGATGAGCGGGGTTTAATTGTCTTCACTATGTTTGTTTCTTTGGCTGATATATAGCCTTCCATAGAAGTTAATTTTGTGTGCATGAGGGCTATCAATGATGTCTGATCTTTCATTGTATCATTCAGTGTCTCATAAAGTTTGGAGAATGGTGCTAGAGCTATGGTTATGGTGGACATTATGGACGTTAAGTCTATATTTTTTTTGCGCCGATTCTCGTTGTCCATCGGATGACATCTCACTGAGTCTTCTGTTGGGAATTGGTGTAGCTAGCAATCTTGATGGTTTCATGCCTAGATTTGAATTGCTTTTGTTCCCTTTTGTTAACGGTTTCTCTTTAGTTTCCTCATTGTTTTGGGTTTTCCTCGTTTGTGTTCCAATCGTTTGCAGTTTTGTTTGTGGCAAGTCTTTCAGTAGAGACCATGTTGCTTGGGTAGCTTTTGGGGAGGTGCAGTCTTTAAAGGGCACTTTGTTCATCCCTGCAGTGTCACCCAATCTTGGTGTTGATCTTAATCTGTCTTCTTTCTCGTTCACTTTTGTATTCCTATTATTTGGGGTTTTGGGTTGAGGGTTTAAAGCTTTCTCTAAAAGTGTTTCTGTTTGAGAATGCCGCTGCATTTCTTGCCCAACTGGTGTTTTTTGCTTCCCAAATGGTATATTTGGGCGAGTCCTTGATTTATTAAAATGCCATCTAATTGGTGTAGACGTTGCGTTCTTCTTTGGGCTTGATTGTGCATGCAATGGCGCCGTGGTTTTTCCACTGCCTTTGGGTGTTTCTATGTTCCAATCCCCAAGTTGAAAGGCACTGTCTAATAATTCTGTGTCTGAGATTTCATCTTGGTTTTGGCACTTGGTTGCAGAAGTTAGGCCAAATACTTTGTTCATCGATTCCACTTTGGCCAAGTTTATACGTGCAGTTTTGTGTGTTGCAGTTTTTAGACCTTTTTCTTTCATTAGATTGGTTTTTATCTCCTTTCCCCCCACGTTTTTGTTTAGGCTTGGGCCTTGTTTGTTGGTGGTGCCTTTGAATCCCCTGTGTTTAGTCTTTTCCAAACATGTCTGGTGGTTTGGAGTTTGTCCTTGATCTTCCCATTCTGCTTCTCGTATTTTATCATTAATGTTATTCGTGTCAGTTCCAGTGTTAATAATCTGGGGGATTTCTGGCTTCTTTGCCATTAGAATTGATTCCTGTGGCTCTTTGTTCGCCTCTTTGTATGTGAGTTCTTGTACGACTTCTATGTTGGATTGATCCAATAAGGGGCCTCCTTCTTCCCTGTTCTCACCCTGCCAATCTCCTTTTCCTATGCACTCATTGCTCTCTAAGTCGGCCTCCTCTTGATTTAACTCATAGGAGTAGTCTTTCCTGGCAGCAGTATGTATTTCTGCTGTGATCTCCTTCCTATGTGGGTGATTACTTTGATCTTTGTCTGACATCACCGTTGCTGGCGGGATTTCTGTGGGGATTAGTTTCTGTGTTGGTTTTTGACCCTACTAATACCCTCTTCACTAAGCTGCTTTTCTTCCTGTTCCTCTGGGCTTTCTATAAGAGAATTTGTCTCTTGTTGCCTAGATGGGCTTAGGGGGTTTGGAAGAGCAGAGTCTTGTTCCACATGGCCTCCCCTGCCCCCTGTTTTATCCCCGGGTCACACGTTTGCTCCTCACTCGTTGGTGAGGGGTACAGTTCATCTCGATTGGGGGTTTGTAGGTTATTTTGATTTTTATCTTTTTTCCGGGGTGTCTGTTTTTGTGCCTCACCCTTCGGTTGAGGTGTAAGCTGGTCATCATGTCTTCCCTTTGAAACTTCTTCCCATACAGTACCCAGTGCAGGTACCCCAACCCTATCCATAGTCCGTAGGGTCTTAGCTGTACTCGATTTGGCCATTTGTGGGGCCCACTTTAACTTACTTTGCAGCGGGTCTTTTAGGGGTCGGAGCAGGTGCTTCTGCATTGCTACTTTGTTTGAGTCTGGCTTGTTGTGGTCATTCCCCAGAATATGCAAGCCACAATCATTTGTGTTACTCTTACCTTCTGGGTCGTCGGCTCCTTGCAGGTTGTCCGTCACAGCCGAGTCAGGAGCAATCACCTGCTCCCTTCCAATCCGCGAGGTTTCCGGGTCTCTCCGCCTCTCCTCCGCTACAGCCTTGAGCGCGGAGCTCGATGTCTCCTCCTCCTGTTTCTCAAATGTACTCCCGGTGAGTTCCCCGAGCCTGGGACACCGCTGTTCAAGATATGTTCTTCCTCCATTCTTCCTGGGTCCATTTCTCACTTAGGGGCACTGCCATCTTTATCCGCGTGTCGTGTAACCAGCCGTAAACAGTGAAAACAGTGTTTTTCAGTCGCCCTTTACTCCTCAGCAGGCTTCACTATTTGCTTTTTTCTTTAACTTTTTATATTTCCCATTCGATTTCTTCTTTGTGGGCTCTTCCTCCAGCTCCCCATCCCGGGATGGAATCTGACCCCCCTCTCTGTCCAAGATATCATTGAGTAGTTCAGACTCTGCCACTTGTACCAGACGTAGAAACTCCTCCATCACTGAAGCAGAGAGCGGAGTATCAAACATCTCGTCAACCAATTAAATGTTTTCAGGGCCAGGGCTGATGATATCGGGGAATTGTTGATAGAACAGGTCTATTTTCTCGGATAAAGCCCTGATCTCAACCTTAGAATCTGTCCCCATCTCTCGAGTAAATAATCCATCTTAGTTGACTGCAAACTGGATATAGAGCGTATTTCCTCCGATATCTCAAAAACGGACTCATTCAGAGCCGTTTTTATTGCCACCATAGATATTTCGCTCAATTCCAGATCTTTTGTAATTTCCAGTAACGTGCCGGACTGCTGCTGCACTTCAAGTTTAAGATTTTCAAAAACCTTAACCAATGAGGTCAGAACGAAATTAAGAGCCATTATAGTGGGGGGCACAAGTTAATTTGAATTATTCGAAGATGTAGGCTTAGATGTCGCCTCTGGGTTTATTAGTTTGTCTGGAGATTTAACACATGGATTCTGAGAGATAGCTTCTTTTTCCCCCAGTCATGGATACAGAGTTCAGCGTGAACGAGGATTCAATCAGGTCGTGACTTTCCATTTCTAGAACAAACTTGGTGACAAAACAGCTCGTAAAAGCACCAACCAACATTAGAAGACCATGCTTTCTTGCCCGCCCAAGTACACCCCTGCCCGGCTCTTCTCAAGCAGAGTCCAAAGCTTAGGACACCCCCAGGGTTGGGTGTAAAACTCTGGAGCGTATGGGATCAAAGAAACTCCCCGGCAAGCTTCTGCACGTACCTCAGGGACCCCGGCAGCAGCAGAGGAAACGGCCGAGAACAGTCCACACCAATATGTCGTATTGAAAAACCGGACCGACGTAAATTGACAAAAAAAAAGCTGCCACCTTAAAATCACTTATGAGGAAGGCTAATGATGAGGGTTAATGCAAAAAGTACACTCGACACCACTCTGCTCCGCTTTGCGGACTTTCCCAGTTTATAAAGGCTCCTCCTTCATTAACAGGCAGTGTAGAGAGACTCCAGCAGCAAAACTGAATAGGGACAGGAGACTGCAATGACTGCTTTACCATTCGTACGAGATTTTCTAAATGATGAATTTCAACAATCCTCATTGGCATGAGTATACTGAACATTTAATAGGGTCCTTGGTTTTGAGAAATATTTACCCATAGTTTTCAAGATCAATCTTCCCCAGGTTTAGACAGGACACCCTACCCTTAGCATATCGGAAGAAATCTTGCAACGTAACAAATACTGACTGATGTTCATCATGTCTGAATATGAAAGAGTAACTGCAGCACTTTCTATGGATTTGGCTACTGTATGACGATCTTAGATATGCATATGTGAAACCAACATTGAAGGAATATGGAGTTAGAAAATTGTTTGATTCTGTACGTTTTTGCAAATCAACACATAATAAAGTGCTTATTTTTGGAGTTGCCAAGTTCATACATAGGGCTTAGCTATGTAGAAAAGTGTTGGCAGCTGACTAACTTTACAGATGATGAAACGTGGCTCCTCGACCCTATTTTTCTTTTTGTGTGATGTATTGTGTTGTACATATTTTAAATGTGTATCATTCTTTCTGAACTGTGTGATAATGTAATGTTAATATATATAATGTAATGACATATTTATTACTGTATTTCGCTTTATAATGGGAAGCTTTAATGACTTTAAGTAAATGGAAAACAGACACTGATAGAATAAGTACCGTATTGAACTGTATTACATAGTTTCCTTCTCTGATGTTTTTTTTTAAATGTGCCAATATTTTAGCTCTCTGGAGAGAACATGATTTTATTTCAGATATACGTTTTTCTCTTTTACAGCATTACATCAGGTCTCTGAGGAAGAGCTGTATTTATATTCCTAGATGTACACATGAGGAAAAGGTGTGGAGGTTCCAACTTGAATAGCGCATGCTACGTAGGATTGGGCTATTACTTAAAGATTGGTCAAAAGCACAGCCACTTATCAGAGCTCTGAGGCAGGTTCAAACAGACTGGTTTACACACACTACAAGCTCTCGCTATAGGAGATTTGGGCTATTTTCGAAAGAAAACATGTATAGCCACATTCGACGACC
Organism: Ambystoma mexicanum; assembly: GCF_040938575.1. NCBI lineage: Eukaryota > Metazoa > Chordata > Amphibia > Caudata > Ambystomatidae > Ambystoma > Ambystoma mexicanum. The sequence goes on along the minus strand of NC_090932.1, from coordinate 675,921,738 downwards.
ATGAGTTAGTCCTGCCTTAGCCACAGGGGGAAACCAAGAGTAGACTGGCCTGTGGAATAAAGACTGGGGGTTATTATTCATCTTAACACTCATCAGACTTGTCTTAGTACTCTGACCACCCCGCGTGTCAGAGCTCCCCCAGATGCTCAGGTAGGGTTAACCTCTGACCTCTCTGTCTTGGATGGCTCGCCAAAGAGTCAAGGCCATTCCATCAGTCATTGGTAGCCTGTGGTGGAGATCCCTCCCGGCATTAGAAGAGCAGTGGCCCAAATGCTCTATAATCCATAATGTCGAGGGAGTGCATAATGGGGAGAGTGGAAGAGATTTGGTGAAAGGGAGGGGGACAGAGAGAGAGAGAGAGACAGAGACAGAGACAGAGAACAGAGGCAGTGGGATTTTTCCCCACCATGCTGGTGTTACAGAAGCTTTATACTACTGTGGTGCAAAGATTATACTGTCACCAATGAAATTCAAGCACATGGGCTATGCAAATATTGAATTGCAAGCCGTGTGTAAAAACCAGTGTCGAGTGGTGAGTAGCTCCACTTTTGTCTTCAAGCAATAATGGTAGTACTGATTGCTGGAGGGTTGGCCAAATGTCACTATCTATAGCCAATCCAATGACTAAGCTCAAAAGCTCATGAAATGATTGGGGCATAATATCCACCCACACCTGAAATCTTGAAAGGTTATTGGCAAAATAATCTCCTCCCTGTAGATCTGTAACACTGCTTTCGCCATCCTTGTAGGGTTGTTTTAATTAATATTCTTCCCAGTCTGAATCCATGGAAACTCCATATGTTTCAGTGAGCCATGAACCATCTCCTACTGCAGCATCAATAATTTGGCTTGGTGTACGTTGCTTACAATGTGACAATTGGTTGAGATTTGCACAGTCACGACTACCATATACAAATGAATCCACTATGGCATGTTGCTTATACTGTGGTTTTGCCAAAGTAAATCACTTTGTTGTAATTTACTTTTACAGTATCACTTTGTAGGGAAGTGCATTTGTATATGTGTTTTGAGGACTAGGAGTATGGGGAACAAGTGGGGTTGGAGGGTGGGGGGTAGTGGCAGGGACGGGAGTATGATGTACCCCCCATTTTACCAAAAAATAAACAAAGTAATGATGTTGAAGTAAATTACAAATAAGTAATTTGCTTCTGCAAAATCATGTAGAAGTCCATGATGCATTGCAATGAAGACCAGCACTGCTATAGCACATGCTTTCTAGTCAAAACATGTATAAAGTACTTACAGATTCCTTGGGGAATGTACACTGATAACCTAAAAGAAATAGGATGCCATATGAATGACCAACCCAAAGCCAGGAATAAAAGGCACACCCTTTTGTGTCTGTTTGAGCAATCTGAAGCAGAAATCAAGTGTGTTGAGGTCCAGGGTGGATATACAAGGTTTGGCTGAGTGGTGGATGATGTGCAGTGAGATCTTCCTGACATTTTGAAGGTTGATCCTGGCCACTGTGGCAGTAATGAGTAGATGTAGTTTGGGTTTGCTATCAAAGAGAACCCCAAGGTTGGGAGCCTTAGTTAATGAAATGAGAAGGCACTGAGAAAAAGGGATAAATGGTGGGAGAGTGGGGATGGTGTTGGAGGCTGGGAGAAAGATAATATGCTTTTTTGCTGAGTTAATTATCAGGCAGCACAGTGCCATCTACTTTGGATGGCAGAGAGAGACAGTTGGTGATGCGCTCAGAGATTTTGGGGGAGAAGGAGGGAAAGACAAAGATGATCGGGGTGTCATCAACTGTGAATACCAAACACTCAAATATATAGAGACTACCCTTGTCAGTTACACCAGTGGTAGAAGGACAATAACGCGTCCCCCTGTAACCTCTATGTCCCTGCTTTCCTCTATTATAATGATCACATGGAGGCCAAAGGCTCAGTCAGTCACGTACCCATGGCGGCAGTTCAAAGTGTCAGAGGGAGCTGTTTGACGAACCAAATAGTTCCTACTTAACACTGGCATAGGGGCACAATTCAGGTGGGTCACCATTACAAGAATGGAGACAGATGCCAGCCACCCAAAACTTTAGTTTTTGTATATAAAATGGGACTAGCTAGACTGCTTGTGCAGAGAGAACTGGTAGATTTATGTCAATATCATCCAGGACAAGCAGAGAGTCTCAAAAATAGAGGCTTCTATAGGTGCAGTAATGAAAAAAGAAACTGAATGCTGGTTTTATTTTATATGCAAATTCTCATCAGGGGAGTGTTGACCCTCTGATAAGTAGCTACCGGAAGAATATAATAAGCAAGAAACCTTGAACTGAATCATGTGAATCACAAAGAAATTGGTGAAGTGAGTGCAATTGTTTACTAGAAAGTCTAATGTGTCCGGGTTGTAGATAGATTTAGTAATTTGTGGTATGTGAGTATGTATGCAGAATTGTGTGCTGGAATGAATCCAGGAAAAGAAAGGGGGCAAATTAGGTGTCGAGAAGTGTGCTTAATGTCCTGATGAAGGTCGGATGTGTAAAGACTGGGGGACAACTCATTGCTCTGAAGATGGCCGAAACACAGTGTTTTGATGGAGATTGCTTTTGGTTGAAGGCGTTATACACTGACAATGTGATTGAGTAGTCTTCAGCAAACACTGATGACTGTTCCCTGTGTTCTGCAGCATCTGGGTTGATGGCAAATGTTTATACGTGGTCTGAGGTTAAACAGCAAGACGCACAAGTGATGCATCTATATAAAGATAATCCATTGTTGAAGCATTTTACATGTGATGTTGAGGGCTGAGCTGTTTTGTTCATGAAAAAGAATAGATACACATTGGTTCCAGCACATACATACTAACCCCCCTCACTTTGAAAATGATACATGGAATGTAAATGTTTTTATTGTATTTGCAAAGAGTGCGAGTCATTAAATCAACACCTGTTCACATAATCACTTTATTTTCTGTTTGGCCCTGTGACAATAATTCATGTGCAAACATTTAGTGTAAATCAGTTTGATTTAATAGAGTATTGCTCCTCTTGGGTGTTTCTTTGTGATGACAGTGAATTACAGTATAATAAGACAGGAGTTCCGGATACCCATGGTGTTTACAAGCAGGCTAGGGAGATGCCAAATAATAGACAGATTTTGAGGAAGGATGAGAGGTGAGAGCAACTAAGTGAGTCAAGCTCATTGACTCTTTGGAGTCCTAAAGAGTCAAACGGAGCACCTGATAGGGTGTTTGAGTGAGTGTAGGTTGGGAGTCAGTTCACCAGGACAGGCAGAAGAGAGGTGAGATAGAGTAGATGGGGCTATTGTTGAGAGAGGTGGAGAGTTAGGAAGAGATAAAAGGGTGGACAGGTCGTCCCCTATTTCTGTGATTTTAGATTGGTAAGAGGCAAAGTCGTCAGTGGAGAGGGAGGAGGAAATGGAGCGCGTTTTGAGGAGGAAAGCCTGGCCTAGAGGGTCATGGGCAGTTGGGGAGTTTGTAAGCAGAGTTAAAACATAAGACTGGTGTCATAGAAAGATTAGGCAATGTTTTCAGCAGTGATGAGGGCACAGAGAGAATCCTTGTTTTCAGCATGTATGGTAGTTGAGCAATGTTTGTGCCAACAGCACATATGAAGATGCATGGTTGTCTTCAGATGTTGGATGGCAGGGGCGATGCATTGTTGTGGTCAGAGGTGAGTGGTAGCAAAGAAGTGAATTGCGTAATGCAGCTGCGTTGAACTCAAAGAAGGCAAGTTCTATTGAGTGAGTAGGTGGGGGAAATGAGGTTGGGAGGAAGGTCCTAACTTGGTTAAGATAATCAGTAAAGGAGAGGAAAGAGAAGATGGTGGAGGGATAAAGATGGTGAAGTGGATGAATGAGTGCCATGAAGGCTAGGGTGTAATAGAGAGAACAGAGGAGTGGAGTGAGGTGCATAGGAAGATGAAATCAAGTGGGTTGTTGTGGTAAATGGTGGAATGGTTGTGTAGATTGATCAAAGAGTGATCAGAAAGAATAGAGTGCTGCTGTAATCAGTGGGCCTTGATAATGTTCATAACCAATTGCCAACACCTTACCATGAATTCAGAAAGCTGAAGAGGCTGGTGTGGTAGGTCAGAAGAAGGAGACAGACAAAGTGGGGTCACTCTTATAGATTGTATTATTTAAATAATGTGTGAAAAGCCTCACTAGCCCTATTCTATGAATTTCCCAGCCTAACAGAACTAAGTAGGGTGTGTGTCGTCTGTCGTGAAGTCCAAAGCAAAAGAGCTAAGCTACACTGACCCTACCACAAAGACAAAATGCCTGGCAGATTTGCAATTACCGACTTGTTCAGGACTTCCAGGGGCACTGTGTGACGCCAACTCTCTAGTTGGAGCATCCACTCCGCTCAGTCACCCATTTCGGAACTTATGTGCGACTAATTTGAATTACACCCTAACTACATCCTCAATGGAGAACACCATTGGTACCATGTTCCCGAGAAGGGAAAGAGTTCAATCACCAGTGGTTTTAAGTAATACCATAGAAAGCTATAGGTACGCCCATAAAGTTAGGGGATTCACCAGATAAGGACCTAAATGGGGTTGATCCCAACTTCTAGAAATGGAAAGTCACGACCTGATTGAATCCTCGTTCACACTGAACTCTGTATCCATGACTGGGAAAAAAGAAGCTATCTCTCAGAATCCATGTGTTAAATCTCCAGACAAACTAATAAGCCCAGAGATGACATCTAAGCCTACTTCTTCAAGTAAAGCAAATGAACTTGTGCCCCCCACTATAATGGCTCTTAATTTCGTTCTGACATCATTGGTTAAGGTTTTTGAAAACCTTAAACTTGAAGTGCAGCAGCAGTCCGGCCAGTTACAGGAAATGACAAAAGATCTGGAATTGAGCGAAATATCTATGGTGGCAATAAAAAGGCCTCTGAATGAGTCCGTTTTTTAGATATTGGAGGAAATACGCTCTACATCCAGTTTGCAGTCAACTAAGCTGGATTATTTACTTGAGAGATGGGGACAGATTCTAAGGTTGAGTTCAGGGCTTTATCGGAGGAAACAGACCTGTTCTCTCAACAATTCCCTGATATCATCAGCCCTGACCCTGAAAAAATTGCATTGGTTGACGAGATGATTGATACTCCGCTCTCTGCTTCAGTGATGGAGGAGTTTCTAAGTCTGGTACAAGTGGCGCAGTCTGAACTACTCAATGATATATTGGACACAGAGGGGGATCAGATTCCATCCCGGGATGGGGCGCTGAAGGAAGAGCCCAAAAAGAAGAAATTCAATGGGAAATCTAAAAAGAAAAAGAAAAAAACAAATATGCCTCTACCTGATCCTCTGCCTATATTGGGGAAGAAATTGAAGAAAACAAAACAGAAGAATCAATCATCAGACACTAATCGGTTCATCAAAAACTTGAAGGGGTTGACCATATCATCTATAGTTTTAGATGGTTCTAGACCCCATAACACTTGTAAGGGAAAAAATGATGTTGAGTGAACCAAGTCAACTGGGTAAGATCAAAATGTAGAGTAAAATGGAAATTCTAATGTAGACCCTGCTTTCTAGCCCCAACCTGGGCAAGGGATTGTGCCATCCCTACCCCAGGCCAGGGACAGGCCCCATAGGACTCTACCCTCCCCCCAACCCCTGCCCAGATGGATAGGAATGGACACTGCACCGCCTGCAAAATGAAATTGAGTTTACAACAGGAGATGGGCTATGCCCTGAATTCCTATCTTCTTCCTTCATGAGACACATATACCAAGGTGGATTATTTAGGGATTCCAATGGGGAGCCCTTTTTATTTGGAAGACACAACAACAAATGGCATCTCTCTATACATTTCCTATTAAAACCTTTCTTTTCTGTTCTTCTGGTGCAGTTCTCTCTGAGGAATCTGCCCCTTCCGCCCACTATCCCTTAGCGGGGGCATAGGTAGACGCATAGAGTGGAACTGACGGGACAGTCCCATGTTTCCTACCTGGCACCACCCACTGCAGAGGAGGGTCAGGAGATGCACCCACTGGGTGGGTCCATCCCCTAGGCTGTCTCTGGCATGCTGCCACTTCTTCTCTCTCTCTCTCTCACACACCAGGGTACTCAACACGTTTTCATCTATCCCCTCACCTTATCTAAACTACTCTGCAACTCTACCCCCTATTTAATTACTAACATTCACTATCCTATTAATAACAGAAAATAATATAACTATAACAGTAAGCCTACTCATATAAATGTAGACTGAAATACATTAGAAATACATTTACATACACTACATGCAATAGTCCTGAGGGCTCCCATGCTCAGCGCCACTTCTGCGGCACACCACAATCTTCTTTAGCGGTGATATGACACATAGGCGTAAAACATGATTGCTGATCTTCCTCAGCAGGAACCATCCCATAGAAAAGTTGATTGAGCCTTTATCGTTCTTAGTGGAGGAGTCTTTTTTTGGCCAATGTACACAATTCCTATATAATTCCTCGGAAAATAGTATGTGGTGTATTTCCTGTTATTATTTTGAGTTGTACATTTGTATAGTTTATACATTCAAATGTAGTGATGTCCTGACTCATGGAGCAGAGGAACACTTTGCAATTAACAACATGAAGAATCCAAATAGGTAAAAATGGGTCTTGGAACGAGAACAGCTTTGGTATGCATTTTATATCATGAGCAGAACATTCCATATCCTGGAGCCACACCCCAGAAAACTAGGACCTCTTTTTGGTGCAACACCATTGCCATTGCAAGGGACTGCTTCAATAAATGCGTAAGGATCTGTGAATGTGATTTTATTACACATGACAGAAAATACAGAGGCAAAGTACTCTGAAGTGCAGAAGAGTGTAAAGTGCGACGAATCGCAGGATTTAGTCACCTTTTGCCGGGGGGAGCCTTTCCTTGTGAGGCTAGGGAGGTGAGCACGCCACGCAACATTCTCCCCAGGGGTGGCAATAAGTGGGACCTCACAGGGAGAGACTCCCCTCTTGGGGACAAGGACTCTCGATCTGCAGATGAACTCCCTAAGACGCTTTATCTTACACCAAAAGTAACATCAAGACTTAAGAAAGACTCAGCAGATCAAGCCACTGTTTGCTGCTGTAAAACAAGTTCCAAGATTACATTTGTAGAAGGGTCTAGTGGTACCCCTGTGAAGAAGAAGAATGAGCAAGTAATAACGATTGCTCAGTGGTTGGGAACCAGCAATACTGTGACGAGGAGGAATGAGCGAGTAATGAAAAGTACCCAACTAGAAACGAAAGAGCGCTATAGTTCTCTGCTGGAGAAGACCCAGCAATGTGACATAAAAATGAAAGAAGGACTACTGTCAGGGAGATATGAAACCTGTGAGTTTTGAATCAGCAACGTGGTGAAAGCTGAGCGAGATTGGAAAATACTTCAGGGGGAGTAAGAAAGCTTAAGGAAAAAGAAAGCAGGTGAAGAGAACCACGAGAGAGAGAACCAGTCATGAGTGGTGGCGTGACCCAGGAGACGTGGACTGTGCAGTCCAGCAATGATGCAGAGACTGCTGTAACGCTGGCCTTGCGGAACCAGAGAGAAGAAGCATAGAGACACAGAGTGCAAGCGGAGGCCATCCTGAACAACCAAAGCAAGATCCCTAACCTGAAGGCAGGCCCGGTGATGCCGACCCATGAGAAGCGAGGTAATGGTAAAGGCGGTTGACTCAGGAGGGAGTACAAGAATAACAAGTATCTGCATCATAGTCCTCCCAGTGAATGGTCGTATACGAAGGAGAGTGAAATATATCACAGGACTGATCCTACTCATCCCAGTAACACAAGAAAGAACTGAAAGAGTGAAATACATCACAGGACTTATCATACTCGTCACAGTGACACGAGAAGAACTGAGAAGGTGATATAGATCATAGAACTTATCATACTTGTCTCAGTGACACGAGAAAGAACCAATAGAGTGAAATACATCCCAGAACTACAAGCAAGGACCGAAAGAGTGAACTACATCACAAGGCTCAGCCTACTTATCCCAGCGATATGAGAAAGAGAGTAAAATAAATTGCCAGACTAATCCTACTCGTCCTGGTGAAGCAGTAACCAAGCAAGAGACTGAAAGCCATCTAGGGATGCAAGGAAGGTCAAAGAGAGTGAGACTTATCATAAGAAACTCGTCTCAGTGATACAAGAGAGAATCAATACAGTGAAAAGATAACGAATCATAGAATTACGGAGAACAGGAATCACATAACGAGGAACTCTATTGCCCCAAAAATTCAGAAAAGGAGATACTTTAAGAGTCACTTGAGAAAAACATAAAAACATCTAAGGCTGAGAGCGCCAAGGAGGAGAAGGCTACAAAGCCCAGAAAGAAGGGAATCAAAGACGTAGACAAATTCCCTAGGAGAACTGAACAAGCTAATACAAATCAAAACCACCACGTCCGCCAGAGGTTTGAATAATGTCTGCAAACGCTCCAGCCATATTGCAATGTTTTTATAATGTTAGGGTGGGTGGCAGTGTAGAGATGTGTGGTATGGGGGCACATTCTTGTGTGTCACCATGTGTGGCATATGATCCAGACACCGCACTGGAAACAGTGCAGAGTGAGTGAGGGTGAGAGGGCGGTTTTCTATTTGAGCAATATTGGCATGTTTGGAGGACCGTACCAGGTGGTTAATAATGCAGGCTGTTAGCACCTGGTACGATCCAAGAAACAGGGCACTGTAGCTATGAGTATCCCAGGGCAACTGTGTAGAGTGCTAGAGATGAGGTACTGATGAGAAAATATACCGGCTGCGACAAGTGAGTGCCCCATGGATTCTGTTTATGTGGAAACACCTTGGGCACCATGCAAATAAAAGCCGGGGCTCTAGGAACCTCTTAATTTACTATGGTATGGACATCAAGGTACCCGAGATGGGCAGGGTCTCGAACACTGAAAATAGGCCTTCAAAGTGCAGCGTCCGGGTTAGGAAAGGAGGTGTGCGTGGGGCAAACAGGCAGCAGGAAGGAGTGGTGAGTCCTGAGGCAGGCCAACAATTGGAGCAATGGGAACTGAGGCACTGGTCAATAGCGTCACATGCAGACTTGCAACTGTGAGCAAATCCATTGTTGGTGCAGAAAATATTTTATGTTCTCCCAAGAGCACCGCACATGCAGCTGTACCGAACAGAAATGATAACTGATATGTCGCAGCGAGGCTGTGCAGTGCCATGATTGGTTGGCAAGAATCAGGAAAGACTTAAAAGATGTATGGCTGTGATATGTGGCTTCTAAGCACGGGATCAGGATTCAAACCCATGTTGCTGCTGCTTAGTCTTGCTTCCAAGTCAAACGTGTTGCCCCTGAGCTATCCTTCCTCCAGTATATGTCTCATTATGAGGTATGAGGATGTTCCGTTTGGAAGTGCATTGTCCAACTGTAAGTGACTAAATGTTTCTTACTGTCTTATATATGATTCTCATTGTGTAATCCCTTGAAGAAACAAGAAATCTGTGCTGGGGGCAATATTTTTGGGATGGGGATACTCTGACAGTTTCCCTGTCTGTTTCTCTACCACTGCATGGAAAATAAAGTTGACTCTGTTGCTGCCATGGTTATTGTGTGTGGATTTTATTGGTGGTTTTCACAGTTAGTGCCAACAGGATCCGGAATCCGTGTGCCTAGCTGAGACCGCTCCCCCGCAAACAAATGTTTGGACAAAGGATAGCTAAGAGGCCCTATTGAAACTTGTAAAGGGGTTTTGTGGGAGGCCACCTGTACTTTTACATGAGCGGGGCAGAGTCAGTGAACGAGAGGAGGAAAAAAGAGATGGTAAGTTAGGTGAAAAGATAGAAGTAATATACAGAATAATGATAACACCACATACAATTAATCTAATTACCATGGTGGGAGTTAAAAGGGAGAGGAGGGTGGTACCAAAGTTAAAAGAAGGGAGCAGAGGGTGTATGCCAAAATGTCTGTGTCACTTTTTAAAACTCTCAAAGAAATGAGAGGCTGTATCAGGAACTAGGGTAACTGGGAAAATGAGAAATTGTGTATGCCGTTTTTCCTAATCTTTCTGTCCTAGACCGTGTTAGAGCAGAATCTTTGTAGTAGGAGTGAGAATATGCTTCATTCCTCCCATGGGCCATACAAATAAAGCAGAGCTTTCCTAAAAGCGAGAATGAGGTTGGAACAGTTGAAATAATGCTGTTCACCAGAAAGAGGTCCATCGGCATACATGATGTATACGCATTATCAACCAGTATTTAGAGGTATGGTGCTCAATGATTCAGGAAGATTAGCGTAAGCAATTTCCCATGAAAGGTAGCTTTGATTCGGCCAAACTTCAAAATTCATGATGAGCGATTGAGATTAAAAAAGGGAAAACAACTGCAGGGAAGTTGGAGGTGTCGGTAGATTGGTTTGAGCAAGCTTCTACACAGGATGGGTGGGGAATGAAGGATGACAGGCTTTCAAAATACAAATGACAGGCTGAGAAGCACAAAACGGAAAATACCAAAATAAGGAAAAGGGGCTTGCAGGCCTACCTCAAAGATACCCCTTACCTCTTTGTATGCATAGCGGGTCTCAGAGACCAAGGCAGGAGGAGACAAATAGGGGCGAGGAGAAGATATCATAGACTCTCTTGGTGCATTAGGTGCCATCTGTGCATCCATGCCAACTTCAGCAGCAACAGAGATCTTCTCCCCAAGCAGCGGCCTCCCAGCAAGCACAACTCAAGAACCCAATATGGTTGGCCGTACAGGCACAACAGCAGCCCGTTCCACCATGCTCTTCAAGCAAGCAAGCAAGCGCTTTGGGGTTTTAAGAGGAGGTCTTACCAGTCCTCTCCCTCCTCGGGTGGCTTGCTGTGTAGGTTGGGATCTAGCTGCCAGATTCTAGGATGAGCACGGAGCCAGGCACACTTCTCCGAGCTCCAACCAGACTGGTTGCTTTTGGCAGTGGGAGACAGGAACCACAAGGAATCGTGAATCCGGCAGTGGAAAATCTTCAGGCCCAAAGGAATTCCTGGGGATGAAAAACTTCTGCAGGAAAAAAACAGGAAACAGGTCAAATAACAATGGTGGCGCAATTCAGATGCAAGGAAGTCAAGCCTCAACCCCTTTATATGGTACATGTGCCAGGAAGGACCCGGTCACAGGTGGTAGGCCTAAAGTGCTCAGCCTACCCTTCCATTGGAGAATGGACTGAGAAGGTACAAGGTGGGGCGAAGTTGGAAGATGTGTGGCTTGTAGTTAGGACAATGGTTTTCTCGCAGACAAGGCTCAAGGTGGATTGAGATTTCAATGGAAAGGTGTTTTCTCCTGTGACAGTGGTTTTTGTGTATGTCTTTTCCCCCCCGGCCCCTTTGTTTTACTACTGTGAAGGGGGCCTTATGATTATTTTGGGAGTAGAGAGCCTTGTTTCTTAATTGACCAGAGGATCGGCCCATTGGGGCCTTGGGCTGGCTAGGAAACCCAGCTTTCACCACTCCTGGAGACAGGGCCTGTGACAGAAGAATGCACCATCCTCTAGGCTGAGTGGAAGAGCCAGCCCCGGTCCCCCAAATTAGTGAAATGGGACGGAAGACACTGCGTCCCAAACGTCCTATGGAAAAGTCCTGCACCACATCCCTAGTGCCATGGGATATGTGTCCCGCAGAAGGCATTTGATGGGAAGAGATTGGCGTCCCCAAGGAATGTCAGCAAGCTTTCGAGACAGGTGTCCGAGTTCTCTACTGCCCAAACAAGGAGCAAAATATGGCACTAGCATGGTGTGGTGTTATGACATCGGCTCTACTATTAGCCCTTCTCATACTCACATGGCACTGTGTATGGTAAGCCGTGTACACTTTTACAGGCACCATTGGGGTAGCTACCAGGGGGGCATTGCTGACGGCACAGGTAATCAGGTGACAGTACATGCCCCATGGACTCCTGTGGATCTGAGAACTTTTTCAAAAGATTTTCTGAATATTATGGAAGAAGCAGAGAAGTTTACAAAGGTTTTGATCACAATTAATGCAGTGCAATAATCCTTCTATGGTAGATATGAATCAGATTATGTGGGTAGTTAGGACTAAAAAGGTGTGCCAGCATTTGACTCACGTTCCAAAGATAGGGGCAGAGAGAAGCCAGGCAAACGAAATTCTGATAATTAAAATTCCTGTGGTAGTCCGGGAGAAACATGGATGGATTGGGCTGATATAAATAACTGTAAACAGAATAAATAGGAGTCTCTTTCAAGTTTCTATTTAACCAATTGAAGGTTGGACCCATAGAACATTGAACGGTTGAGAACTGCCCAAGAGGCCACAGCAGATGCTTTTGTTCAAAGGCTGAGGACCAATCTTCACTAACAGCTGGAGGCTATGAGCAGGATGTGACAGATAAAGCCCCCTCCCTGATCTAGTTTCGCAGCGAGTCAGTGTGTATCTTGCCAAGAAAAAAAGGCATGACTTAACAGAGTGCAAATGAATGGCTCTGCAATTGAAAGGTGTACAGGATTGTGATATGGCTGTGAATATAAATGCCAATGAGATTGCAAGTGTTGGTGTACCAATGAATAGGAGAGGTCCTAGACGAGGAAGAGGCAGTGGGGGAGGATGGCGTGAGAGTGCCCCCAATCCTTAAAGTGCAGGATATTTTCAGAATAAATTCATGACTCGTAGTAGTGACTACCATTTCTGCAAGGAAGAGGAGCACTGGAAATGTGAAGGTCATAGCAGACCGTAGCTCGAGGCATCTGCAAACGCCATTGCTCTGCCATTTCCAAATGTGAACGCAGAGGAGCTCACTTTTGATGAGCGAGTAATGGGAGTCAAATGCATGAAAGCCTTGCGTAAGGCTTTTATGGACTAGATTCCTGTAACAACTCATTTTCATTCAGAGAGAAAGGACGGGTCGTTTCCTAAGATTCTGCTGCCCCCTTCCGCTCTGCCACACAATAACTGCATCATTTGTGGCGCCATGGATTTTCATACCGGTGCAAATGCTGCGGATTCCTATGGAGTCTGCCGGCTTTTAACACCTGAATGCTGTGGATTCCTATGGAGTCTGCCGGCTTTTAACACCTGAATGCTGTGGATTCCTATGGAGTCTGCCGGCTTTTAACACCTGCCATAAGCAGGTGGACTCCAATGTAAACACTGTCTGCCATGGGTGCATGGCAGGTGGCGTTTACTTCATTTGCATGGCAGAGTGCTAAAGGGAGGCATTCAAGCATGTATGCTGACTTGTTATCCTCACATTTTGCACTCCGTCATGCAAATGAGGAAAATAATGTGGCGGGGACCTGTCTATGTGAAAGTGTAAATGTGACAGGTCCCCACTGCCTGTTTAGGGGGAACGAAAAAATGAGCCCCACAGTTTTTCTAACTTCATTTAAAATGTAAACAAAACATGCATTTATATTAAGTCCCTTTTTCCCAGTGAACCTGTTAAGAAGTGGCCTGTTGTATAAATTAGATTGCATGGTGTTCTGCACCTGAGCGTTCCTAGATATTCCTCATGAAAGGGAAAATACGGTTTTAGCTATGTAACAAACAGACATACCAAGTGTGCACAAAGAGGAATTTTGGTAATGTTACTCTCCAAGGTACCTGCAAAACTGTGGTAGCAGCATGCAAATGAGCTGGGGAGGATTAGAAATGCATAACCTGTTTGAATCCATGCTAATCAACGAAGACCCCAACCACAAAAGCCCTAACGTTCTTTGAGACCTGTGACAGAAAAGGGGATCTCAGCACTCATAGAATCTGTGTTGCATCAGGGTATCATTGTTCCCGCTACTAGTCCATGCATTACACACATGTTGCCAGTGAAGAAATCCAGTAGGGACACATATTGCTTTGTGCAGGATTAATGTTCTGCTTGGTACTGTAGCCATGCAACAGCAGCCCTCACAAAGCATCGAAATGATTTGTCTGATGTTCCACTCCAATATGCAGAGTATGAATATTTTGTGGAGGGATCTTGTTTGAGAAATGAACGATGGCATTTTGTGTCGGAATGCACAGTATGTATGCAATTGAGGGGACAGAGGGGACTCATTCTGGCTGTGTTCACTGCTCAAATGGCAGAACTCGTTGCAGTAACCAGAGCGTGTGCCTTGAGTTCACACAGTAAAAGAGTTGCAGTGTGCATAGATTCCCATTAGCCATTTAGGCCATGATATGGTCTCGAATAGAAGAAGGGGAGGCCCACACTTGCCATTGACATTGGAGAAAATAAAAAAGTATTCTGAGTTGTGTATTGTTGATGGAAGATACATGGAAGCCGATAAGCGGCTATAAATTGAAGTAGATTGTATATTATTGCTTGGAATAGATACTTCTAAGCATTTATACGAATGGATGTGTGTGTAAATTGACAAGTAGTGAGACAAAGCAGGCAGGCAATGCTTTCTTCTGTAGACAAGCTGCCTGTGATTGTACAATATTGTGGGTGACTTGCGCAGCATAAAGTGAAGTTTTGATTTACTATTTTATTAAAACAGAATATTGAGATCAAATACTGTGGCCCTCATTAGGACCCTGGCGTTAAGGGGTTAACGGCGCCGTAAAAGGTGTCGGCGCCGTTAAACCCTTAACGCCTTACTACGAGGTCCCTTTGCGGGACCCGACCTTAATAGCTGGTCTAGACCAGCCGTTAAAGTAGGGGCCCGCAAAGGGACTCTCGAGGTAAGTACGGTACCGCAATTTGCGGTACCGTACTTACCGCCTCCTTCCCCATTCCCATTATGCCCTTGGAATGGGGTGGTAATTCCCCATTTCGCCATGGCGGACTCCGGCATCGACCATGGTGCTAATAGCACCATGGTTTTCTGCCGGAGTCCTAATGAGGGCCAGTGTGTTTCTTGTCCCAGAACTTTGAAGTGGAATTATTGTAAAAGGAGGTGTTAGATCACAGGAATTGAAAATTGCAACTGCTCCCTTTCTCCCCAACTCCTTTAACAGCTCAATACAAAAATACTTCAGTCAAAGTATCTTCCGTGAAAGCCAGTAACACGCTGTCCATGGTACTGGGGCATTAGAATGAAAAGATGACTTGTATAACACACTGTAGCCGGTCAAGTGGCAGAGCGAGTAGAGCGCTCGCTTTGACATCCGTGCAGAGCTTGCTAACGCAGGTTCGAATCTGAGACTGTCCATGCTGACTGGAAAGCCTTGACCGTCGTTCGCCAGCCGTTTTGTCCCCCCTTTCTTAGGGCCGTCACTGATCAATAGTGGGATGAGCGTTATGCGGGATGGCCGCTGCTAAGCTCCCCCAGGGTCCAAGTGCTACTGGACTTACTGTCACAGACCAGCCAGCAGCTTCCACGAGCAGACCGACCCCAGCTCACCTCGGACGGGCATCACAGTCTGGAAGTATGGCCAGGATTCACCATGGGCTCATAGGCACAACCCATGTTTACCTTATATTGTCCTCACAAAACAGATGTGGTCCCAATGTCCTGTAAACCTTTGTATATGCTCGATTGAACAGTCGTTTATAAATGCGACTTATATTTAACTCATGTTGCATTAAGCATGCACTAACTTTCCAATGGCGTTCGTGGTCTGTTACCAGGTTATACTTTTTACTAATAGGTACCAACACATTAATGAGCACACACTCATTCCTCGTGTACAGATTCACACACCTTAACACATAGCTTCTGCGTGTAAGCATTGTGTTCTCTGGCACATAAGCACAAACAGGCAATGAATTGGCAGAGAATGGAAAATATGCGTTGGTATCATTTTTCTTGGCACAGAGAATTAACTATTGCGTTTTTCTGGTTGTGTAGCAACACACTGCATCAACCGTGGAGTCGGCTTTGTGGCACAAAAGTGTCTGCTCTACATCCAGTGCTCTGATCAAAGGCAACATTTTCGAATAGAGACATTATTCGCTGCTGTGTAGGAACCATGCTGCGGGGCATTGTGGCGGGCTTTGAAGCATTGGAATGTATGGCGAGGCCACCTCCAAAACTGATTATAGACCACGGCCGGTTTGGGGGTGTCAATGGAATTGGGAAGTTGCACTACCAAATGCAGCCACTAGCCCCACCTTTTCAAACTTTTCTTGGGGGATGGAGGAGGGGTGACCCACTCAAAACCCGGCACGGAGAGGCTCGGGAATGGTTGCTATGCTTGCTCACTGAATGCAGTATTGGGCTGGTTCACCATTCAATAAATATTAAGCATCTTGTTTCTTCTTTGGGCTGTTCTCCATTTTCTTATTTGCATTGTGGTTTCCGTTGCCAGGCAGGTAGGGCACGTTTTCATGGTGTATATTCTGGCATATGTTTGGTCAACACTCTTTTAACATGTTTTCTGAATTGTGGTTTTTAGCGCCCAAATGCCAGTGCTGGAGGAAAACAAAAGGTTGCCATCAAACTTTCCATAGACTTACAGCACTGTCCAATAATTAACAAAAACACCATACAGTTCTTGTAGACTACTAGGAGCAGCAGTCCAGTGGGGTACATGCAATAACAACCGAGTCAAACATAACCTGTACTTAAAATGATATACAAAAGAAGAGGTACACATAGATAACTTTACAGTGAAAGTAATGTAATCAGTAACAAAAGAGGCCTAAAATGATGAAAGCAAAATTAACCACATGCATTATTTTGTGTTCTTATATAAAACATTAACATGCTCTGCAAATACTGTACCTCCAATCAGCACCCCTTCTTTTTAACATACTTCTTTCCAATTATATTTATGTATTTGTCTGTTTCTTTTTATTAAATACAATCTGTGCTATTTTTACTTTCTTCGTTTCTTAGTTTCAGTGCACCTTACTTTCCTTTTTCTTTCCAATCAG
This sequence comes from Ambystoma mexicanum, assembly GCF_040938575.1. Taxonomy (NCBI): domain Eukaryota; kingdom Metazoa; phylum Chordata; class Amphibia; order Caudata; family Ambystomatidae; genus Ambystoma; species Ambystoma mexicanum. The sequence continues at coordinate 675,904,981 of NC_090932.1, read as the reverse complement.
TATGTTGTTGTTGTCACGTATTTATTTCTGTGGGTGTCCGGTCAGTCACACATTGTCAAATCTGCACGGATGCTGTGCTGACTACATTTGAAAAGGCGATGCAAAGGGATGCAAATAAAAAAAAGACTCCAACAGAGAATCTTTGGAACAATGTTTTTTTTTAATCTCTTGTGTCCTTTCTCTTTTCTAAATATACTCAGTAAAATTTGCATACACTATTCGGCATTCAAAACAATGCAAACATAAGAGGTTCATCTTCCTCATTACAATAAAAAGCAAAGGCCTGTGCTGAACTCTGTTAACCTGCATGCCCAGAGACAGCAAATGAACTTTGTAGGACTAGGCAAATAGACACGTCTTTATTATGGTTAAGTTATTATACAGTACATTCAGATCTTCTTGCATCATAGCTGATGAATACAAAATGCACCTTAACAGTGGCACTTATGGCCTTTGATCGTATTACATTTAGAAAGCATTCTTTCTTTTGAACAGTCAATTCCCCAGTACCCATTCTGTTAAATACATTCTTTTTTCCATAACATAAATTTTTTTTTGTTTTTTTTTAATCTGACAGTGCGTGAAAAATACTTCTTGCGGAATACGCAAAACCTATTTAAACACTGATGGTAACAGTCAGGCATGTGTAAAGCTCTCCTACAAAAGTTTTTTTTTTTTTTTTTAAGTAGAAACGAGGTGACATTCTATGCTGTGAAATCTCGGAATGATCCTAGCATCATTAATAATAATTAATTTCTTATATAGCTACACACCCATGGGTCTCAGAGCACGGAAAGAACAGAAGACATCATTATTCCACAGCGTGGTACTCAATTTATGGACCTCGGAAAGATGAAAGATTGAGCTGACACTGCCGGGATTCATCGAACCTGCCACAGCAGGCTGCACACAGATATCATGGATGAGTGCTTAGCTCACTGTGCTATCTGACCAGCATTGGAAAGTAAGGGGCTGCTCTTCTGGCTAACCCTGCCTCGCACTCCCGGGGGTACTTACACCTCGCCTCCTCCCTGGGAGGAAGGAGCGTCCCCGGGCCCAGCCACATCCGTCCGCTACTCTGCAAACCGTAAGTGACAAGTGTCCCCCGGAACTATGAGATAATGACAAGGCCGACAAATCAATGGGCTACCTTAGAAGTCTAAGGAGATTTGACTTTACTCAGGGCTGGGACTGCCCTCAAAATGTTGTATGACTCCAATAAATGTGACCTTGTGTTTCCAAATATACACCATTGGTCCTTGTGATTCTTGGGTATGTGTAACCATTGCATGATGTCTTATACCCTGATGGGGCGGGGGTGAGGGGGGATTTAATGGGGGTTGGCCCCGCAAAGTATCACAGCAGAATACAACTGGAGTTTACCTTACAAAGTTGACTGCTTGGCAAAATGGGACCTTCCATGAGGATCTTGGGATCATTAGGGGAAGCGTGGGAATAGCTGCTAAGTAGTTTCATGGCATCTATGCCACTCGTAGCCAGTCTTGGCTTTTTATCCAGTGGCACTTTGTTTGCTGGGAATTGCATTTTTTTTCTTCATATCATAAGTATGGGACAACAAGTCCCAGCATGCAAAGTACTTTATGCTCCAACGCAGGGATAGCTAGATGTATCAGGCATGACATGGGGCCACTTGGCAACAAAACCTAGGGTTTTTGAATGCATTGCAGACCATTGGCAGAACAAAACATGCGTATGGCAGCCTAAAAGCGTCCTATTAGGCCACATGAAACCACAATAAGCTTGTTTAAACCCTGTTTGTTACAGTGAAAAGTAGCACCACGCCGGGAAGTTTATTGGACACAGAGTTTATTATACGTGTATAAAAGGCCAGTCATGGCTAGATACCAGAGACAAACTGGCCTTAAGAGAAACAGTAGATTTCCACGACAGGTCACTGAAAGGCCGGTGGAGAGTAAGCAAATTCACTCATTTACCAGTTTTTTTGAGGCATCAACCTGTTGGGGAGACTCCGGATATCCTCAACAGGCCGGTCCATTCACATTCACACGGTTCAGAACACTTTTTATGGCTTTTATGACCATTATTATTAATTGGTCATCATCTAGCAGACCCTTTTACTTGTGCCCTGGAAATTGCCTATAATGTCAGTAGTTATTGCTTGACCGTTTCCAGTCCGGAGCTTCATAGTTGGTTTGGGGGTGAAATGCAGAAGCCAAACCTAACCGTCAGTATCTCTGTTTCGGTGTGCATGCCATGGTTGCGCGGCACATTTAAGGGTGATGGCAAAGCGTTCAGTGTGCCTCACCAGAGTTTTCCGAATCAAATACAAGTCGTAAAAGAATATAAGCATTATGAAAATTATATTTTGCATTAATAGGGTGGCTTTTTACCCTCTACCTATCTATCTAAGAAATGTTTATATAGCGCCACTCGCCCAAAGGCCTCAGGGTGCTCCGTGGAGTGACTTTTGACCACACCCACACCTGGATCAGAGCCCTGTTTACTTTCTGCAGTTTTCACACCTGCTGCTGAAGACCAATGGAGGGACAAGGGGTGGAAACTGTTCTCCCCACTCAGACAGCCTCAGCAGAACATTACCAATATGGTGTACACAGGAAGTTACAGCAGTGCAGAAGCAGCGCTAGTTCAGCAGTATGGGGTTAATTGTGCATGGTGATGGAGTGGCCCACGTACTGATGGAGCAGGTAAGCCAGGGAATTAGGTAAGAGTAGGCAGTGGAACAGGTTGGCATCTGAGGTGAGGAATCTATGGATATTGTGTGTGGACATCACTTGCACATGTGAGGCTTCCTGTGAATATTGGACCGGCTTGCGGCGTGGGAGGGGAGCGCAGTGGAGGGTGAATAGTGATTAGGTGTTTGCATGGTGGCGGTCTGGCATGAGCATGTGGGATTAGCATCTGATGGCATCAGTTGGGCATGTTAGGCCTCACATTAGATGGACATAATTTGTATCACTGCAGCATTTAAGGCTGTGGGTGGAATAGGATCACAGTCACTGAATATGTGAGGTATTGCATGGCATTACGGGGCATATGTGACTAAACGTGGCTTACAATGGCAGAAACTGGACATATGAGACATTAACTGTGCGTGTATGGCATTACTGGGGCCGGCATGGGCATGTGAGGCTGCACATTGCATATGATGACAAAACCATGGATTCAAGACAAACTGGCACTGGAATTCATTGCTGGATTATTTGAGGCTGAGCTTGGTCTATTATGGTAGCAACGGAACAAATGAGGCTGCACATTCAGCGTGTTGCTTATACCATGGGCAACTGAGGTGGCACAAAGCATATTGTGACAGCACGTGTATATGAAAGGCAGTGCCTTATAAATGGTGCCTGAATCATGCATCTGAGGTATTAATTTGGATTAGTGTTGCATTTCATTACCAAGGCATAAAATAAGCAGTGTTGCATAGCAATTTGCTATGCCATCCTGTAGGTTTTCTAATTAAATCGCCATTGGTGTAGCAAAGCTAGCTATTTAAGTTACCCTGTTAAATTAAAGCACAGCTTGCCCTGCATTCCTCTTGCCTTCAGGGCTCTCTCCACCCTCTTTTCTCTGTTCACTGCAAAGTCAAAGGGGCTAATGGAGAGAGAGTGCAGCAATAATTCTCTCCTCCACTATTAAGTGCCAAAGGCCTATATGGGAGTAGTAGGCAATATTTGTTTTCTTTTTCAAGTATTTGCAAACCAGAAGTAATCAAGATGATACCTGTACTAAATTAACTATATCATGTCTGGCAAAGACCAGTATGTTCCATTCCTAAAAATGAAAGTTTTAATATAATGCATGATTACAATGTTGCTACTGTAAAACAATGCATTATCTCCATGCACTGCATTGTCTCCATGTATTACAATAATGCTTTGGTCTGTATCTAAATCTCAGTGTGAACTATATTTCATTTTGTTGGGGAAGAGGCATCATCGACGAGTGAACACTTTTTTGAAAATGTAGATGATTACACGCCCACATGCTTTGGATGGCAAGCCTAGTTCCGTTATGCTGCTGGTTTCATGCATCTGTGCAACTGGTGCTCAACCCATGAGCTGATCCCATTCTCCTTGACTCTCTATTTTATCACCCTGTTGCTTTCTACCAGATACCATAAAGTGAGATAGCCGAAAACTACAATATTCTACTTAGTTTGCCTATTTCTCTGCCTGAAACACCATTTTCGCCGTGATACCCGTGGGTCTGGACGAGTAACAAATGTAATAAATAAATAAAATAAATACATTCACTCTGCTTATTTACTTGCTTTCTTTCCTTTGACATAATGAATACACAATGCTAACTAGATGTTTATGCAAAGAAGTGATCAACAGTTCCATCCTGTCTGTACATCTACAGATCTACTGCACTACCATACAATGTAGTCAGGCTCCAGAGTTCCCTTTGCTCTGTTTTTATGATTGCACTATATATTAGCACCTGTCGGAGAGAGCTCTAAACTTTTTTCAGAGCCTTTTTATCATATCTATTTATTTATGTGTCTGTTCATGCAGATAACCTTTTACAGTCCCTCTTCCAGGGCCGCTAAATCTTTTTGCCCACTCACATAGTAAAGTAGATTTTCCAGGTGATTTTTGTAACCTTTATTTAACATTTCCTTTGTTGTAAATGTCAAATAAAAGTTTCACTGTGCAAAGCTGGTCTCTGGATGGCAGCAGTGTCCCAAACATAAAGTGGGTTTGTGGTGACGTGCACCATTTTACAGAAAGCGCAATCCGTTGCCATGGGTTGAGTGCATTTCACTTAGGTCGAGTAGGTAAACTAATTTACTCGACATACAGGTCTAGTGGCCTTTTAAAGAATTTGCAAAGTCTGACTCATCTCACTAAAGTAGAACTTCAACTGTACCCAAAACTGATGTATTGTTGCTCATTTTATATCTTGGGTACAAATAGGTTCTCGTGCCATTCACAATATTAATACAACATTGCTAATCATATGGGTTTGTTTGCTAATCAAGAAAAAATTGATTAGCAAACTCTGCTAAACAATTTTTGGAAACGAATTTATGCCTTGCATTACCTATGTCAATTACAACAAATAGAAAGCATTAAGTGAGTGGCATTTCTGAGGCATGTGAGTCTGCAATGGGCATGTAGTGCCAGCACCTGGATTTGTCAGACACTACCTTACATGGCATGTGATGTTATTATGGGCATAAAATGGCACAAAAAGAAACATTGACATATTCTGGCAGCAGCTAGAGATGTGAAGGTTTATCTAGCGGCTGACGGCTATTCCAGGCATGTGATGCATTGACTGCCATTTGCTGGCAGTAACTGGCCATTTGCGGCTATTGCATCTGAAAGCAGTGGGCTTGGCCTACGTCAGTTATGAGTGTACCCTGTCACACCATGACCCAAACTATGACATGTCAAGAAAGCACTTTAAAATCGAATTACTAACTAAAAATCTTTTATATGCTATAGTAACTATTTTATTTATCGTAAGCATATTAGTTTTACATCTGCCACATCGCTCCTTATAATGTTACCACAGTCACATGATGTCAATTTCTGCAATGTCATCAGGGGTGTGATGTCACTTCTGTTGACCCTGGCATTTTGGATAATTAACATCTCTTGCCCCCATCAACTTAAAAAAACAAGGGTCAATAAAACAAAAAGAGCCAAGATTCCTATGCACAGGGTTCGAAATCGAGGGGAGCTGGGAGCTAGTTAGTCCTGCTTTCAGCCTAGAAGAGCCTGGTTAGCTTCACATCAACAGTGACCAAGAGCTACTTGTGGCTCCTCAAGCCAACTGATGCAGAACAAAACACAACTATGTAAATATAACTCTACGTTTGGTACAATCACACACCTATACAGCATTTAAGACATACATAATGGGCAAAATGAAGTTTGCATCTTATGTGAAAGTTCGATTTGCTAAATGCTATGTACTAGCTCCTTGTTCCCCAATGGTAGCTGCTGGTCACTGGTTAATGTTGGATAGCCAGGAGCTGACTTCAGCTCCTACTTACCCAAGCTTAATGTTGATCCCTGCATGCCTCTGGGTATTAAGGCTTCACTGTGCAATACATGAACAAAAGGCATGATCAAACTATCTGAAGCATGGGAGATAACAAGGAGCAGGCCTTAAGTGTGACTAAAAGAGAAGCACTTTATAGGCCCATGGATTAGAAACAGCAACGCAAAGGAACTGTGCATACGGCATTGATTATCTTGGTGGTTTTCCAATAAACGGTATTTCCTCTTTACGGAAAATATTGTAGACCATAGAGTTAAGTGCATTAGCTCAGAAGCCAGATATTGATAACATCTGAGGACATAAGTAGATTAAAAAAAAATCATAAGTGTCACTTGTACATTTTTCTAGCCTTCCTGAGCTACTAACAGTCACATTATAAAACAAGATGTTATTCAGATTTTATTTAATCTTAATCAATAGCCTATTTTCCTTGTAGTCATATCGTTTCTAATACCCAATGACTGCTTCCTCAGTAGTTTAAGTGCCTGCACTATCCCTTAGTTCACTATTAGGTCGCAACAAAGAAATAAAAATGGATGGGTTATAAAATTAAGGAGTAATCTATAATAAAAGAAAGCTCTCCCTAGACCCCACCTATGTCCGATATTAGGTCATAACACAGGGTTTGAAACTTAGGACACTATTACGGGTTTGGAGGCAACTGAAACATCAGGTGGTAGTCATATTCCTGCCTCTTTTTTCCATCTTCTTGATTAGGGGCTTGTGAACCCATAAACTGTAAAATCACCTGCAAGTGCCTGCCAGTAATACGGACACAAAAATAGTGGTATTACCTCGTGGTAATATCACCATTCCACAATAACGTTCAGTGGGGCTTCAGCATGGGGACCAACAGAAACGTATACATTCATAATTAAGCTGTACCACTCCTGGTAATTCTGTTTGGCGGTATCAACGCCACGAATACTGCCAGACCCATAATTGTTGCAAAAACATTTTCAAAAAGAGAAACAAAAAGAGTTATTCAAACAAACTTCCCTAAAATGACTTCAGGTTAAGCTATTTTCTTTTACCATAGTGAGTGCAGTAAACTCAATGAGGTGAATGACAAAGGTCATTATTAGAGTCATCGTGAAGAGTCCCGTCATTAATGAGGGTTCCGCTAGATACCTGTTTAAGAGGCGTTCTAAGTTTTGACTGTATATAGTGGTCAACGCGCACCCGTTTTACTCAAGCTGGGAACATTTTTCTTAGTTTTAAGTGTACTTCAAGGGAGGATACAGCTGGAGATGTGGGGGTGACAATGTGTTTCTCTGCACTGGAAGGCACTGGTAGTTTAGCCTCTAGTGCATGGAGTATTCTGAGCCAGATCAGGGGGCTCATTTACGAGTTGGCCGTAATTACAGGTAAAAAGGTCCCCGCCACGCAATGTTCCTCAATTGCAAAAGGGGGGTGTAAAAGGATGGTGTACTCGCTTGCACGCCACCCTTTCACACTCTGACATGCAAATGGAGTAAACGCTGCGTGACATACATGCCTGGCTCTCTGGCTCTCTATGAGATCCGTCTGTTCTTTGCTGGTGTAAAAAGCAGTCTGAATTCCATAGGGATTCATCAGCATTTGCGCCAGCATGAAAATGCATGCAGCTGCGAATGCTGGAATATTTTATTGGCGGAGAGGAAGGGGAAGATGGAATTGTAACGTGCGATCTGCCTCTCCTCTCCGCCATACAAATGAATGAAAAGGGGGCGTAACATGAATAGAATGTGCAAAAGCCTTACGCAGGGCTTTTATGCATTTCCTTTACTACACACAGGAGCAAAATGAGCTCCTAGGAGCTGTATTGCTTGGACCAAATAAAAGCCATTGGGCCTCATTACAACCCAGGCGGTAAGTTCCCTACTTTACCACCATGGTGTAAACTCAGTTTACACCATGGTGGATGGCGGATTTACCGCCCCATTCCAAGGTGAGTGGGACGGTAAATCCCCATTCCCCATTTACCCTTCCCCATTCCCATTTTTGCCCCATAGGGCATAATGGGAGTGGGGAAGGCACTAATTACGGCACCGTAAGTTACGGTGCCGTAATTAGCACCAAGGCGGGTTAGCGCCTTGCATTTTAACGCCTGCTAAAAGCAGGCGTTAAAATGGTAATCAGGCGTTAAGGGTTAACGGCGCCGATGGCGCCGTTAAACCCTTAACGCCTGGGTTGTCAGGCAAGAAGTACAGCTTCTTAAAATTTCAAAGGTTAGCAACAAAAAAATTGCATCAGAGGACATCAAAACATTATGTTTTCATCATACCCAGCATGAAAAGGTGAACCAACACTTTTAGGCAGCGCATATCAAAGATGACTTTGACCTGAAAACGATGTTGCTCTTAAAGCATTCTTTCTTTTCAAGTACATGTTTTGGGATTTGTACTGTTAGATGATTGTGGTTTTAACTCAATGATTTCGGATTCGTTAAGCTAATGCACTTAATACTGTAATAGATATCCCTCTGCTTTAACTCTTGCTTTTCTGACTCGGGCTGCCCGTCATGGGTTCACTTTTCACTTGTGCTCCACTGGGCTGGAATATGCATGAATGAGTTGCTCAAACGTCAAAGCGCAGCCGAGGATTCCCAAATGACCCACAGGACTGGTGATGAGAGTTGTCAGAAAGCATAGCTCATTGCCACTCTCAGGCAGGAAGCTGCAAACGAAAATCACATTCATGTTTGTGTGGCTTCCGATGATTGTCTAAGAGCCTCATCGCGAGCCTGGTGATAAAATGGGGAAATTGTGGCATTTCCGAATATTGCTTGTTTTACTGCTCAGCCAATTATGAGTTTCATAAACCAAAAACAGCCTACTCTTATATGGCAGTAAATCCGTCATTAAAAGTAGCGGTAAAGGTCCAGACAGCATTACTGCATGCAGTAAATCCACCTACCTCCAATGGAGTCTTATGGGACTCCATAATGGAGAAGCACTAGAAGTTGTAATGATGCAGATTTATCACATTAAATGCGGGTAATTGTAATATTTGTAAAGCGCTTCTACACAAGTGAAGTGCTTCAAAGCGCTGCAACGCAGATGATGAAATAGTGCTGAAATACCGTCTAACTCGTAATGAGGCCCTAAGTAGTTCATAGGTTTCAGGTAGTACTGCTGGCCAAGCGGCGATTCGACAAGCTCTGTTACACTTCCAGAGCAATAAAAGACATGGCTGCCATTTCGAGTAGCTGGGGCTTTAAGGTGCAAACCCTATGTTGTTTTATGCAGCCCTGATGAGCTAGACAAGGCGACTACTGGTCTGTGAACAGGGGGGGGGGGGGCAGAGGGGTTGTTGCCGGAAGAGTCTATGATGTGGTATGATGTATGCGACTACTGCAGACACTGCTTGTGGCAGTGCTGGGAAATATTTTCTCTCTCTCATGTAGCAGCAAAAACCAATAAAACAAATTTAAAAAAAAGATAAAAGTTTGCCCAAAAAAGAACCAACAAACCTCAGATAACCATGCCCTCGTTTTTAATGCTGGGTGTTTGTGCCCATCAATCACTGAACATTAACATATTGCATCTTCACATTGCCTAAAAATAGCCCATCGTCTGCTTAAAGATCATAGGATTTGTCCACTTCCTATCCTCTCGCTGAAGGGTCGAGAGGAATGTGATGTCACTTCCGGTAATGCCCTCCCATGTTGGCGGTACGACACCAAAGGGGTAACCATTGTGCTGCTTGGATCATTTTGATGGGGGAACTATGATTAGGAAATTGAGTCCATCAAAAAGACACAGATATCAAAAGCGACTTGGGAGATTTCCAAGCAGGAGGCATGTGGAGAAATATGACCCCATTTAAAGCCCCAAAGCTGCCCCAAACTAATCGACAAGAGAGCGCACAGACATGCAAAGGCCGACTATAGAAGGAAGAGGAATGTATATTCTTGTGAACACTGGTGCTCTAAATATATAAATAAAAAAGACAGCTCATAGACCAGAAAGTAACACACATGGTAGGAAAATTAACTGGTAAAGGTGTTAATTGGCAGTGTAATAACTAGCAACTAGGCATTAACAGCTATATTCAAGAACCTGTCAAAGCCCAGGCAACTTTGAACTGTGAGGAAATCTAAGACCCTCGTGCTTAACAGTGTGTTTTCTGGGTGGCAAGCACTGGCATAGTTTGTGGCATAGACAAAGTGTATGTAGCACTAGATGAATTGGCTACCCACTTTTCTTCAGGAACCAACCTGCCCTTCTGGCAGGCACACCTGGGCTGCTGTCCTATGCCCAGGTCTATGGGGCAGAGTCCCATTGATTCTCTGATTGCACATCTGCGAGTGGTGCCTACACGGTTTGCAGTCAAACAGCTGCAGCACTGTAAAAGTGAAAGATGAGAGACTGGCACCGAATGCTCAAGCTGCACAGTCCTTGGATCCAGACTCTTTTGTGCGCAGTCCTTTGCATTCTGGCAGAGATTATCAGCCTAATAGAAGAACCTTCAGGAAAAGAATTGAGCTTTTCAAGCATCCCATTAAGACCAGAGTAGGCTATACATTGTAGGGTAAAACAAAGGATTGGCAGGGAAGCAATGATTGGCTGCCAAGGGATACTTTGTTAGCTTGTAATTAGATTCTTCTGGTAATAGACATTGAATTGAAGTAATTGGGAGGGGGGTCCACAAGGGTCTGCCTTCAGATAAGAAGTGCATGGGAGCAAGCAGCTACATGTCTTATTGTGGAAGCACACACCAGAGCATTTCTGCTCTGTCATAGACACACCAGTGATTTTAAAAGGTGCAGTTGCACCAAGTTGCGATCCCCGACTTCATCATCACAGTGTGACATGCAGGGAGAAATATGGCGGGCCCAAAGCTGGCACCAAAAAGATTTCCAGAATGTACTTTGAGCCTCACCTAGGCTTAGAAGAATATATTTATGATATCATGTTTTTGTATAGTGATGAGGTTTTATTCAAACCATATACACTTAAATAAAAATAATAATAATAAAACAGTTTTGCCAGGTTGGCATGGTCCGGCCCTGCACATTTAAAAAGGTAGGTGGAAGATTCACTCTACTGTCAGAAAGAAAGGTACACAGGAGCAAATTTAGCAAGGGCTCACAACGACTGTGAGCCTAGACAGTACCCAGTCAACCCCTGCATTTGCCCAATGGCATTTATATACTGCATACTACTCAACACAATCATGAAGTAACTTCTTGGATCAAGAGATACATGAAATTGCCGTCTCATTGCCAGTCAACCTCCATTAACTAAAATAGAAGATGGTCAGAATGTGCAATAATCATATACACGATTACTTGTTTTGTCATATAGTGCATGTCAATTGGCACAAGGCAAAGGTTTGAAGTGTGAAGTTTCACCAGTGCCTGCTGCCTATGCATTACCAGTGGCGAAGAGGCAAATAAACAGAATAGGGTTCTATGCACATATGCTTGGAACAAAAGACCAATTGTGCGAAATCTAGGCCGTTAAGGCCGACCACGCGTGGTTGGCCTCTTTTTTACCCGCCCCTTCTCGTGGTCCTTTTTGGGAGAGTTTCCCCCAGATCCCCTTTTGCTGTCCTGCCATGCCTCCCTCTTCCCGAAGAAATTGATCAAAACGAAGTAGCAGAAGCAGTAAGAGCGGAGAGATGCAAATAGATATCGGCATCAATTAATGATTGATCCAAACCGACCTACTCACGAGGAAAACACTTCTTGAGGGAAGGAGTAAAAGTGTATAATAAAAGCCTTGCAGGAAGCACGAACAATGATGAATTTCTATACCAAATTCCTGCAGAATTGAATCTCACGTGAGGGAGCCACTGGCACCTGACAACTCAGACTTCAAGAGAAAAGTTGTTTTTTTTAAAAAGCTCAAGTCCCCAATTTGGCGTGTTTGGGCTCCAGATTGGAACTGAAGACTTGATTATTGGGGAAATTGAATTCTCATAGAAAAACCTTTTGTCCTGAAGATGGCCTTAACAATCACCAGACCGACAGCACTAGAGACAGTGCAGTAGATAAAGGTCGAAAAATATGTTGACTTACAGGGGAGCACTAACATCCAGCTTCCCTAATCTCGTTTGGAACACCTGAATATTGGTTTCCACAAATAAATTAAATGTTACTTTGACTAAACAATAGAGTATTAAATGTAGTGAGGATAGGTGCTAATTATCATCACTTCACAATTCCCTCATTAACCTAATAAATAGAGAGGGGCATACTTTAATGTCACTTCGGTACTCCAGCGAATATTTACTCTTCTTTTTTCTATAACTGTTTTTCTTTGAAACTGTGTGATTTGGTTAAATGTGTGGTGTATGAGATAACCCAATGTATTACCTATTAGAAGGGTTTCGTATAAGTTTATGACATGAGTGATCACATGTTTTTGTACGTGTGTTTTAAAAATAGTCTTAAAGGTCTTAATAAAATTGCCAATACTGTGAATATTTGGAAAATGTTGGAGAGATTTCGTCCATCTACAGAATTAATAAGTAGATAAACCTGTCCCTGTCCTGTTGTCCACTTGGGAACAAAAGAGAGAGGTAGTTGATCTTGAGGTTTGTTCTTGCTTTAATATTATCCCTAATTGTTCAAGATCGACCCCCCGATAACAAAAAATAGGGAGTACCCAATTTTGTAAGACTCTCTCTTCGCCCTCCAGCACTATTCAGTCGCTAAGGGCTCCGGCTCCTTCGTCATTCTGAAGGTCGTGAGCCAGGAAGCCCGACAACAGCACGGTGTGCTTGTATACGCGGCATTAGGTGGCTGCACTGTCTATTAGGTCGCTAGGATTGCTGCCTGTGTTCCCGACTCATTGTTTGGGCTTTTGCTTCCTCGACCAGCGCCTCCTCAGCTGCTCCTTGCACGCTTACGTGAGAACTAGACCAAGTCCTCTTTTTTAACTCCCTTTTCTGTTTCTCTCACAGACATTTTGGTTTGGAATAGCTATCATTCATAAATGTATGTACGCTTGTAAGAAAGTTTTACTTCATGAAAGAGCAACCGAGGGCCCATCCGCAGGTGCCTCCATGTTCTATAAAGACAATGAGAAATGAATAGCATAGTATGATTGGTCAGCAGAGGAAAATTCTGCCTGCATTAACGGTTAGATGAGAGCAATACTATCTGAATTACCAAAAGAAGTTGCAATCAAGCTTTATTGCAAATTGTTACACGTACATTTTTGAATGCATATTCATTGTGGATATCTTTAGACTCCGGCTTTATTTTGCTATTCACCGCGTTGACCAGCCCACCTAAACAAGCACCCACTTTGCATGAAAGGGGTCAGATTTATAAAAGCATTAGGGCCTTTCATTGACGTCCACTATAGTGTCCCCTATGGACTGGTATGGTGATAAGGAGAAGGAAGGGAGGGCAGAGCAAAAAAGAGGCAAATTGACCATGCAAGAGACGAAGGTGGAGGTATCAGGAGAGGTTCGAAGGGAGGCAGAGGGTCAGACAGCATGAGAGAGAGAGAAAGAGAAAGGGGTGATGCACTAACTCAAAAACGAGGAAACAATGGACATTCTCAAGGAGGATCACTGCTGAAAGATGAAAAAAAAGATTAGAGTTATGTTGGGGGAACCCCCAAAGTTGGCAGAAGACCAGCAGTGATGCTGGGACTCCAACAGACCAAGACCCGGGTTTTGATGTAGAAAACTGGCCATGCTGCGTGTATATTTCGACATCAACACACTGCTAAAGAGGTAATGTTGCCTGGGATAGGTGATTGCTTTAATTGGTATTTCAGCCCTTACAAATTATTTGTGAATGAGCACGTGCTGTGAAACTAAGGGCCGGCTTCACAGAGCGTTTTCCTATGGGATTGCACCATTATAAAACACTTCTGTGAATCAGGCCTTAACACTTCTGATGTAGCCTCTTGTAGACGGGGTATGCAAGCAATGTGTACAGGCCAACCTCAAGGTGGAGCAATCATGTATCTCAAGGCCGCATTAATTCAACTAGGAATATGAGTGAAAGTTTGGCAAACTCCAGCATTCAACTCATGGGCAAGACCAAAAACTGGCAGCATGTCAGACTCAGACTGGCCTATAGGCCAATGCCCGAACCAAAAAAGCAAAATGCTGATGTGGCCCAGTTTTTTGGGTCAAAGTGGGCCACTTTCTTGGTCAGCGTGGACCATTTTCATGAGTTACATCACTATGCGGCTTGTAGTTTTGACCAGTGTTGGTGAATAAATATTCTTTAAAATGCACAATTTGCATCACATTTTATCTAAAAAAAACTGCCCCTTGGGTGCTATTCAACAGGAATAAATTGCCATTTGCAACTGTGGGCCACTTTTTCATTGGTGCCCGAGACGATATTATGGCCCAGTCCGACCCTGCCGCTAGCTGATGATTGCACAAGCACAAAACTAAAGATGAGCCCGGTGGCAGGAAATAGCAAAACAACCAAGTAAACAAAATGGCATGACAACCCACTCAGTACAAAAACACACTGTGCCAATGAAAAGCAAAACAACAAACCTCACATTTAAAAACCATGTGCAAAATATTTCTCTGTGTGGAGGGGAGTGGTAGGGTTGGTGCTTCAAAGCGCCTACATGGCAAAAAACAGGTAGCATTTCTGGGTGCCTGTGAGGTAGTGTGCGGGAACATGAAAAAGGGACGATTAATAACTTAGTGACAAACATAAATAGACAGCACAATAAAGCATTAATATGCTTTGTGTGTTCTCAAAAAAGCGACCCCTTATTATTTTGGAGGACACACGATGAATAATGAAGGACCACAGACTAGATATTCACTCAGGATTCAAGGAGCCAAGCGAGGGCCAGTGGTATCTTGGAAGGCTTTTTTGCCAAGATACCATTGACTATTCAATGGGTTGAGCCGAGTTGTGGAGCTCGGACTTGAAAAAGGAATTCCAGCTATTTTTGTTGTGGAAATTCTGCACTTTTTCCGATCTTGTATGCTATTTTCCTTCCCTGGGAAAAATAAACCTTTATAAAAGCTCTCAACATAGGGGTGAGGAAGTGACGTCGTCCCTCACTTTAAAAGGGGTGGAGCAGGAAATGGAGACATAAATGCAAGGTGTAATTAATGGATGTCTCCATTTCCCGCCCTGACCCATTTTCGTGCCGAAGCACGACAGAAGAGGGTCCCGTGTTTCATCCTGTGTTAACGCTTCGTTTTACACCTGCATGAGGTTGGATTTTGAAGGAATCCGCTTTGGGTTTTGCATCTGATCAAAACCAGCGGATTTTAGTAAGCATCATCAGAAAAGGGTATTTACAGGCGGCGTTTACTTTTTCACTAGAATAGATCGAGAGGGGAAATGGAAGAATAAGGGCGAGTTCGGCTCGCTTTTACTCTTTCCCTGTCCGCTCTACACCTCATGAATGTTGAAAGTTGCAAACAGAGCGCCCAACATGGTGTAAGTGCTAAGGTTGGAGGTCCCATGCATTCAATTTAGGATTTTTGTAAAAAGGAGCTCATTGTTAATTGGCCTGGATGTGCGGTTTGAGGCAGGAAAGCGTGATGGCACCAGTCACATGACAACCACACCAAATAGAAAGCCTAATCCCCTCAAACCCTACCCCAAAAACAAACAAATAAGCCCCATAATTAGATGCCGGACCTCAGACCGGGAAGCACTAGGTGAAAAATTAAATCCGACCCATTTTAAATGAACTCAACAAAAATGGGTGTTGGTATGAGGTATTAAGATAATAAATACATGTTACATTGAAATGCTGCATCAGAACTGTGTTTTGGGGGTTGCAAATTAAACAAAACCATAATACACAATGTAACAAAGCTGCAGCAAAGAGAAGGACCACAAACAAGAGATGAGAGACACGACCAGCAATGTCTGACTCTTGGGGCCGCACAGAAAGATACATGCATTTACAGTGAAATAAGATACTGTCATAAGGGGGGGGGCTATAGAAGGGCGGCTAGCCACTCACTCAGTTTACTACATCATAGTAAGAGAAACATGGAAGGCATTTTAGTGACCAGGGGCTGCAATCAATGGCAGAGCTAGAAATGGTGCTTCTGGAGACATGCAGGCTGTACAATGGTCTCAACATGGCTGCCATGCGCTGCCTTGCCTTTAAGTGATTACCAATGCAGCTAGCATTCATTGATGTAGTTAGGTGAACCTATATACACTGTGTGTACTTTTACAATCGCATAGGGAGGGGCTAATGATAAACGCTCACAATATGTTGTCAAGCCAGGAATAAGGACTAAGGCAGCTCCGTTTGCTGGACAGGATCCGCTGGCCAGGGAAGTCACAGACAGTCACAGAGCAACAGCAGTGATTAATTCTATAACTCCATAGCAGGTGTTGCATACATCAGTGCAAAACCCCAGCATGTTAACCTCAGCTTCCGGGCCATGTCCTTCTGCATGCAGCAAAGTGAAGCAAACATGATGCTGCGGAGGACATACGCAAACAGACTCAATATTGCCCTTGCCACTCACCCTCCGATAATCCTCAAAAAGGCTGCACTTTCTCCATTTTGCATCGGCCATTGACCTCTACATGTTCTCCTAGGAACGGGCCACGTTCTGCCTGAAATACATTGTTGTGTTTGCACTATTTAGTGGCTGCAGAACTAGAGTGTATTAGCAGCATTTAGTACATATCCAGCACTTAAAATGAGTAGCCACGCATTGTCCAGTCCCACAGTCTACCCACGCTGTCTCCTGCATTTGGCTGCGTAATAGCACAGCCGCCCAATCGTTCACAAACAATTTCGACTCCCAGTGCAAAGCAGGAGGTATTAAAACAACATCCCCGGTGTGGTGTGTCGTACAAGGGCCGACCCTCCATAAAAAAAAAATGTATACAGTGCATATTGTCGGTAGGGGAGAGAGATCCCTTAAAGTATACACACCTGTTCTCTCCAGTGCAAGAAACTCGATGAAACAAGCAACACTCAGTCAAACAAAAACAACCACTCAGTGCATACTCTTGTTATCGAAGACAAAAGAGCAGGGAACTACGACTGCTATACTCTAGGGCAGTGGTCTTCAAACTGGGGTGCTGCCCCCTAAGGGGACCTGGGGTATGTGCAGGCGGCGGGGGGGGGGGTTTAGGGAGGGGGCTTTGGTTTCTTTTAAAAGAGAGGAGGGTGGCTGTCTTTCTGGGGATTGGTGCTGCTGGGGTGCCTCTTAGATTGGGTGAGATGAGTCGCCGCTTCACTTTTACTTCATTTTAGAAGGAGGTCTACCCTCCAGTGCATCTCCATTTTGTTTCATTTTCATCACAGAAACTAAAACATCCTATGGTGACAATTACTTAGGACATAAAAGAAATCCCAACCCCACTTGCCTTCTGCCAAACAACCTGATCCATGAGCTTAGGGCTCATGCTATCGGAAAGAGGCACCCCACGGGTGAGAGGCTCTGCCCAAACTGCAAGCCAATGTCAAGAAACAAGTTGGCAGCACTAATAAATATTGTCGAGCATACTCCATGCCAACACGCTTACATTCAGATGTACTTATCCCCCAGGCCTCTGGGATTGGCCGGTTGGTCAAACCAGAATATCAAAACAGAAATGGGAAAGGCCCAGCATTTAAGGATGTCAGGCCTATTTTTAATGCACAGCCCTGCCTAGTAGGAGTCAGAGGCTTCACATTTGTATTTGTAGGCCAAAAAAGGGCTGTGAATTCTTCTTGTGAGCGATCTACTGCCCTACAAAGAGGTGATCCTTGATCATTGGTCGAGCATAGACAAGTGCTTAGAAAAAATACAAACACTTAAATACCACAACCATGTAGAAATAATGTACTGGTCTCATTCCATGCGTCTTAACATTCTAAATTGAATAGTGCTATTGTTTTGCTATTTTAAAAAAGGTCTCTGGCTTAGAGAGGGGACTGCGCATACCCATGAGTGTCAGAATTAATGCTTGGGTCAGTATCCCTCCTCCCGCCAGTGTGGTGAGGACTAACCGTGAGCTTTGAAGCCTTCAGTGCAGGGCATGCGCGGCCCCTAAATGCCCTTTTTTGTTCAGTGCAGGTGTGCCTTGGGTATCCAGTGATAATTCAAGGGCTCTTGATCTCCAGGCTCCCTTTGCTGTTCATTTTGTACATGGTTTTTCTCCTCTTTTAGTGGCTCAGTGATGTCCTTGGCATGCTACACTCCAGTGTTGGTTACAGCCCGAATGGCTGACTTCCTTGTACTCCTTCACAGTCCGTTGTGGGCGTCAGTGTTGCCTTTTGATCGCGCTATACGCCAGTGTCTTCGTCAGCAGTGTTACTTTTGGTCACTTAACCCTACTGCGGTCAGTGGTGTGCTTTGGGCCTTTTGCTCTGTGTGCAGGTAGTTGTATGTCCGCGGGCCCTTGTCCTCCAGTGTTAGGCACCAATGCTTGGACACTTGTATCCTTCATTGTGGCTGTCAGTTATGATACTGCTTGGTGTAAGTATCTTTGTGAAGTCAATTGCCCTTTAAGTCTCGGTTGACTTGTACATGGTCCATATAAATAGCTAGGTTTTCATCCTGTAGTGTTTGTCTCTGTGTCCTCTTGACTGTACTGTTACTCAACCCCACCCCACTGGTGCATTTCATCCCACTTTTGCCATCCTGCCTGGTCACTCATGCTTGCAGGCGATACGTGTGCCCTGCAGGCATCTCCTGACCAATGCCCCCAGGCAGAGCAGGAGTAGGCCCATAAAACCCAAGGTGCCAGTCAGGGTGGGCTGTGGCGGAACGGTGGCCTCGGGGCCCTGCTGCTGCAGGTACTGCTGCAAGCCCTGCTCCACATAATGTGCCTGGTCATAGATACTTAGAGCAGTCAGAAGGTGGAAGAGTTGGTGGCTATGACCCACAATATCAAAGCGGCCAGGGCGCAACCGCTCGGGGATTTTGCTGACATTAAAGAAGGCAGCCACCAGTAGCCAGAGGTAGCGCCGGTGAAAGTAGAGGAACAGTGTAGGGTTGCTGCGCCGTAGGTCGAAGAGCAAGCTCTCACCCATGACGGGGCATGCCATACTAAGGGGCATGATGAAGACAAATGTGCGCACAGCGAAGGGGTAGGAGCAGCCCTGTGCACGGCTAAGGCAGCAGGCGGCCGTGCAGCCCAGTGCCAGCACAAAGGCCACAGGCAGTACGCATGCATGGTAGAGCTCCAGCCAGCGGGAGACCTCCTCTGAGCACCAACCCAGCCAACCCTCTGCATAAGGGGTCAGGACGCCTGCATCCAGTAAGCGCAGCCGTGGGAGTAGGTAGTGTGCGTAGGCCACAGTGCTTGCAAAGCCGTAGTAGCTAATGGAAGCATAGTCCAAGTAGAAGAAGGCAGCACGGAGCCGCAGAGAGAGACAGCTGAAAAGATGTGCAGCACAGCTCATTGACAGGGTTAGCAGCACACCTGAGGCATAGCACCAGAGCGGTAGCAGCGCAGGATGAAATGGTGGTAGCCCAGCCCCCTGAAGCAACAGCAGCCGCCCAAAGCGACCCACGAAAACCAGCAGCGGCACAAAGTGAGTCCAAAAGTTGAGCGTCTCATTGGTGGGTTGGAATGCCGAAGCTAGGCACTGCTGGGCGCTCAGGTGCAGCCGCCTGTAGCCTGACAGGATGAAGCACTCCACAAAGTCCTCAGGCACCTGGTCCCAGCGTAGAAGAGCGTGTGGTGGCGGTGGTATTGGGGTTGGCCCGGGGGGAGGTTTGGGGTTATTTTCATCTTTTACTGCTGGACTGATCTTTAGAGACATGCTGTTTCCTCTAAGAACCCCAGGTGAGGACGGTGCCTGGCGGGTCTGTTTCTACGCCTCACAGAAGGGGATAATCCGGGATAATCCTGTGGTGCTCTCAACTGGCTTGGACACTGTACTTGAGGGTAGCTTGCACTTCTTAAATGGTCTGTAACATCATCTTCTGTTGCTCAAATATCCCTGGATGGATAGACCCAATGGTGGGAGGGTTCCAAAGCCTCAAGAGGGGGCTTGGGGGAGATCCAGGCTGCGTTGGAGCTCTGCTGCTGGAAAAATCCAATTGTGAATCCCCTGCTACTGCAGTGGGAACCGCGTATGAGGGGAGTTCTCCGTTGAGGCTTAGTTGCTGGACGGAAAGATTATGTGCACCTGCGGACCGGGCATCCCCTGCAGTTGATTGAATGCTGAAGTGCCGGATCCTCTGTGGCGCCCCGGCTTCTCTGGAGGGTGCCTTCTTAATCTGGGGGATGCCTTTCCCCGGTCTCTGGCGGCCGGCGGGCTCCCCTGCTTTTGACCCCACCCCCGGGCGTGGCTCGCCGGTGCCCAAAGTAGCTCAGGGTGGGCCAGGTACCCCGGTCTCCTAGCAACTGGCCGGGGATTGTGATGCGGCGGAGGAGCCGCGGCGGGCCGGGCACTCTTGTCTGCGCTGCGACAAAGCACCCAGGCACCGGGTCCACCCGGCGCGCGTGAAGCTGCTTCTCCGGGTGGGCGCCGCCACCTGCGGCCTGTGCTCTCGTGTGGAAGGCCGAGACTTGGTGCTCCGCTGTGGTATGGCGTCTCCTACCGCAGCTCGCTGTGGAAACAGGCTGCCTCTGAAGCAGAAATAGCCGCGTCGTCCCCCACCCCCTGCTCCTGTAGCAAAGCGAGACAGCACTCGGTGGCAACAAAGCGCGCTCTCAGCAGCTGCTGCAGCAGCGGATGCGGGCGGCTCCCCAGTGCCGGCTCGGCTTCCTTCCCCGCTGCAAGGACGACAGGCAGAGGCCGGGTTCCGAGCCTGCTCTACGTCCTCCCTGTAGCCGGCTTCTTCCACTCAGTCCCCCAGCCGCGAGGCTAGCGGGCACGGCCTCCCTGCTGCATTATTCAGCATCGCCGCCTGACTCCCTTTGTCCTCCAGGGGCTCCGGTGTCTGACAGCCTCGGATCGGCTTCCCCCATCCAGAAGAGTGCTGTCCTGGCGCGAGCTCGGGAGTGATTGATAGCAGCTCCCGGGGGAGGGAGGGAGAGAGGGACTGCACCCCCTGCGCCCCCCCCCTTACTAGCAAGGTCACTTGGAGGAGGGAGTGTACCACGCGCGCCACCGCGACCCCTTTTCTTTCTATGTACAATTGCATGAAGCTCTTTCAGCTGGGACATGACATCTGCCAGCATTTCTATTGCCACTCTGAGGACGCCGTGCACTTCTAAGAACATGCACTGAACTCTAGGATTATTTATAGCATGTTGCAGATCTAATTTAAGAACCACATGTCGTATTATGCATCTCTCTCTCCAGTTGCATTAATACATCATACAAAAAGCGGTGTTAGTAGTATTAACAAATACAAGCCAGAGACATAAACGTTAATAGATTTGATTTGCATTTTTTTTATTTATTGTATTTAGTTCAAATATTAAACTTTTCTCAAGACAAGCAAAATTGACATTGCATTTCCATAAATAATTGCAAAGAATGCATATAAAACCATACAATTCATAAAGAGATTTTTTTTAAATAAATTCAATTCAATGTAAGATAAGTATTAAACTTTAAGTCAATTTGTCCCCATCGAGAACAATCATTAATAATTTCATCAAATCAAGTTTAATGGAGAGTTCTGGCACATTCAACAATTGCCATAATGTTTCTACAGATTTGAGTCATAGTGACCTTCATTACGTGAATGCATCCCCCTTTTTAGTTTGGGCTATTAGGTGGCAGTCGATTGTGTGTCGGATTGCACACTGTCAGCCCACTGGATGCCCTATGGCCCTTACTGGCCATGGTTAGGAGGAAGCCTCAAGGCAATAGGCCATCAAGCTGGCTTCAAAGTCGCAACCTGCTTATAGAGATCTGTACTGTGAACCCGCACTAATGCCAGAATTACACTTTGCTTATTTTTGATCCAAAGAAAAGGTCATGTACCCTTATAGCTACAATTTATTTTATAGTTAGATGTAAAGAAATGGCAGCATTATTGTAATTGTTTTTTTATGGTGCGCTTAATACCAGCGAGTGGTTTTTAAGTGCAGGATCAGGATTTGAACCTGTCTTGCACTGTGTTGTCTTGCTTCCAAGACAAATGCGTTGCCCCACGTTCAGACCATATCCCAAATGCCTAGAAAGTGAA
This sequence comes from Ambystoma mexicanum, assembly GCF_040938575.1. NCBI lineage: Eukaryota > Metazoa > Chordata > Amphibia > Caudata > Ambystomatidae > Ambystoma > Ambystoma mexicanum. The sequence goes on along the minus strand of NC_090932.1, from coordinate 675,882,967 downwards.
ATTTCTGGTGCATCATCTATCTAGAAAGTTCCAGCTTGTATCGCAATGAAATACACTCTGCTAATTAAATTCAATTGCAGTTCACACGCTTATATCGCTAAATTATCAATATTCTCGTCAAAACTCAATTTCTGATTAATCAGTTACTATAATGAAATCCTGTCCCAGTCAGAAGAAGTACAAGTGGGAGCAAAGGCTTCCTTGCGCTATGGCCAAACCTGTATCACAATTACGCTCAGAGGTGTTTCCGTCATAAAGGTAAAACATCTCATCTCATTTTCCGTGATGGTAAAAACTTAAAAGCAATTCATTAGTTTGCTTGCCAGACAGATAACAACGTACCCATTAACCTGTGCCCCCCTGGCTAACCCGATCTACTAGGGGAGGACTGGCCACATTTGGCCTGAGGGGCAAGTTTACTTTTCTCGCCAATAGCCCACAGTGCAGCGGCCCCAACTTCCAGAACAAGCAAGGTACAAGTTACATGCCTGTAATTCTTGTTCTCCAGCATGGGTCTTGCATGGATACACATGCTCATGAATATTCCCCGTCGTCAGGCTGGGAATTCTCAGTAAAAAAGAAAGCAGTTTAGCTTCGAACTTAAAATTACTCATCTCTTCTATAGCCTGTTACTGTCCATTGGGTCATAGTGCCTCCATCCAATGACGCTCATCGTGCTTAGGTCCACCCTGGTGGCCATTTTCAGATTTGGTAGAACAAGTAAAGTCGCAGTATGAACCAAGAACAGCCAGAGAGGGGAGGGAGGGTCTGCATGTGAATCCATGCAAGACCCATGCTGGAGAGAAGAGTTACAGGTAAGTAACTTGTACCTTGTTCAGCATGGGGTCTTGCATGAATTCACATGCTTATGAATGTGATTATACAACAGTATGAATACAAAACCAAAGAGGGGGGCCAAGGCTCAGAGACGCAATACACATAGACCTGGAACAGACTCACCTCAAACAAACAGGTTGCGTAGCACCACTTGGCCGACCCAGGACCCCTACCTGGAATCCCTGTCGACACAGTAGAAACTTGTGAAGGTGTGGGTAGACCTCCACATAGCAGCCCTGCAGATGTCGAGCAGGGGAACATCAGAGAGAAACGCTGTTGTTGCTGCGATGGCTCTGGTGGAGCGGGCGCTCGGCAAGCCTGGAAGAGGTCTGTTGGCCAGATGATGACAATGCATGTTACAGCCAGAGAGCCACCTGGAAATGTAAGCCTTAGACAGGGCCTTTCCATGTTCCGCATGTCCAAAATGGACAAAAAGATGAGATGTTTTCCGAAAGTCTTTAGTGCATGCCACGTAAAGCTTGAGGGCATGAGCAACGTCCAGTGAATGTAACGCCCCTTCAGCAAGTGTAAAAGGGCTCTCTTAGAACACTGGCTGAACCAAAGGCTTGCTGAGAGAAAAGTCAGATGGAACCCTTGGCATGAAGGTGGGATGAGTTTGCAGCACCACCTTAGTAGCGTGGAAGGACAAATACAGCTGCTTGCATTGGAGGGCCGGACTCTCCCTGACCTTGTAAGAAGATTCAATTCAACACTACAGCTAAGTCAATGCCTAGTCTGGGATACTGAATGGAAACCCTTATTGATGTATCTTTATGTCCAGTTCATGAGTTCTGGATGACTACCCCTATATAACACCCCTCTCTTAGAATCCCCCTGACCCCACTGAGCCAAGAAGTAGTTCTGTTTTGCAAGTTTAAAAGGTTTATTTGAACAAAAAATAACAGTGTATATATATATATATATCACACTTTTATAATGAATTAATAATGAATATCACACTTAAAACATGAGCAGTGATCAACAGTGAATAATGTCCTACTAGTAAACTGATTTGGTTACCCAGGAGTAGTATAAGGATGAGGTAGCACACTTGTGAATAGGAACAGAAGAATAAGGTGGTAGAGAATGCGTTATATAAGTTCAGATGGATGCAATGTTGAATGAAAATGCAGACTATCAAGATTGTACATTTAATTGATTGTTGTGTAAATGTTTACCCCTGAAGAATTTCCTTGTTATTAGTGTGAAAGTGTGGAAGGAATGAAACATGTCGGGTAAGGTTTGAATGTTGTATGAGAGTAAGTATGGGTTTTATGAAGACAAAGTGAAAGGTTTTTACGGACTAAGTTGTTTGGCTCTATGATAGAGGTAAGCACCTCGTAGATCCAGATTAAGAAATGAATTTTGTAAAATATTAAATGGTCAAAAGATACATGAGATTAAATGTGCACAGCGATAATGTATGATAATGTCGCAGGTACTGTGATTTGGTATACAACTTGAACAATTCTCCATATCAATGGAGCTGTGAAAAAAAGATAAGCTTTTTTACTGTTGAAACATGAAAAATAAATAACTATTTTTGATAATATGTGGTACAGTTTATGAGAATTTAATGGCTACTAATCTCACACAGTAAGGTTTAACCTTTTATGGACTTGGGGAAGCAAGGGACCGAGTGAACATTGTGTATTGTTTGAAAAGTTCTGTTTTTAGAGGGCTGTTCACTGTTGGTCGTAGAAAATATTACCTCTAGTCTCTCTAAGTTGATTGTGAATGAAAATGCAGTACAGAAAATACTCAATATGATTTCAACAAAACAATGTAATCACTTTTCTCTGGCAATCCACTCCCCCCCCCCTTATGCAATGTAAGGAAATGAAGAGTAGCACACAGTTCTCAGACATGCAATCAAATGTAATTCAGTTCACCCCAATAAGCTTAGACTACGGATAGAAGTTGAAACACAGGCCCAAAATGCTTTTATATGTGCTGGCAATGAAGTGAGGAATATGCTGAAAATGGTTTTAATTCCCTTTAGGAGGTTCGGGGTGAGTGAAAGATACTTGGGATGAGCTCGGACTCCCTTTAACAATGCTCTAGGAGTAACTAGCAGGTTAAACAAATTTTTGGCAAAGGAAAGCAAGGAAGCTGCTGTTTTCACACGTGGCTGGATTTTTAACCAAATCGCGAATAGTGGCAAAATTCGCGAATGCGTGAATCACGATTACGGCAAAAATATAAGGAGTAGCAAGTCGGTTCTAGGTTCGTTGAAAAGCTAAGATTCTAAGCTAAAGAAAGTTAAACCAAGTTTCTAGCCCAAACGGTTCCAAAGATATGAACGATTTTGTAAAGGTCGTTTTTCGAATTTAAAGTAACTCAAATTGACAGGTGACAGCTTTTAAAAATGAAAGGTGACAGCTATGCGGCTGCAGAATTGACAAGTGACAGTTAGGAGGCAGTTCTACTTAGATTAAATAGATTGAATTGTATCACTGGAAACTAAGAGATTTGGTTTCACACCGTCCTAGCTGTACTCACAATGTATTTGGAAGGTCTAGGTCTCACGGATCAGGTCAAGATGGCTTCGGTTCTGGTTTCGCCCCGGATGGTCTCTGCGCACAGCGTCTGTTCTCTGCTCTGCTGGTCTGGTCTGACACTGCTCCTGGCCCGGCTCCTGGATCTCTGGGTACAGCGTCTGTGGACAGCTCCTTGATCTTTCTGCACAGCTTTCTCTGGACACAGCGCTGATCTGCACCGCTCCTGGATGCTGCTACCGCTGTTAGGTTTGCTTGATGCTGAGGCCTGCTGAGAAGAGTTCTCAGTTTGTGGGTTTAGGCCCTTGCTTTGAGTTCTGAATCAAGTTCTTTGGAGTTTTAAAGTCTAAGTGTTGGATCTGGTATCTTCTGGATGTTGTGTGGTCCGGCAGAGCGCGTTGCAGCAACTGGATTTGAATCTCTCTACCTGTCCCAGCAGTCTCTTTTTATGTGTTTTGAAAATGGGTGTGTGCCTGGGCCTAGCTAAGCCTGCCCCTCTCTACTTGTCATTGGCCCAATTCTCCCCTCTCCCATGATTGGGGGAAGGAAATGTGAGTCAGAGTGATGCTGTAGGTTTTATGGGTCAGAGGATCCTCCCCTGGTCAGTTTGCCCACAAATCTATATTTGATTCAAATACATATTGCACAGATACACAGTTGTTTAAAATTACATGCACCCATCACATATCACATGGGGTATACTCTGTTCAAACTCTGCTCTTCCTGGGGGCTTGCATTCAGAAATGGCAACATTTTGCACTTTTTAACTGGTTTTGCAATATCGGACATTTACCCAAATTTACACACATGTGCGCAAGGAGTATGGACATTAATTGATGAAGTGTCCGATTTTTAACATGCAGACATTTGGAGTGAAACCCTATTTTCCGCTAGCAACCCCCCAGATCATACCACCAGGCCTTAAAACCTCTTAAAATGTGTGCAGAAAAATCACAAGAATTATGGTATAATTTAGATAATTTTGACAAGTCCGCACCATGAGTTATACATCTTTCTTAAAATCATATTCTGGCCAACAGGGGTGTCTCTTCCCAGGTCACATGGTGGAGAAACCAGTCTATCCACTTTCTTTAAGCTCAGCCTGTCCTCAGAGGGGGCTGCCCCTCCCCTTTTCTGCCAAGAGAAAGCTACTTTTACGACGCCCCCAATATAACTTCTGCCTGAGTCAAGGAAGGGCTTTGTTCAAAAGGAAGCCATTTACGATCCCCCCAATAAACCATCTGCCTGGGCCCAGGACAGGCCTTTGTTCAACTCCCTGTAGCTGCTTCACCCCTAATCTAATCAGAGAGGTGACAACTCCTTTTGGCAAGGGGAAGAGTGGCTGAGCAGGTTTTAACTCCTGTGGGGGTAGATGTCAGGCAGAATTCAGTTTCATTAAGCCAGGTTTCAGCTAAATGTCACTTTTTGTCCCCCAGTTTAAGTCTATTACGATTTTTACATACACATTAAATAATGACTTTCTTCAAGTCATTTCAGAGTATAGTTTTACATTGTATCCACCTCTTAGCAAGTCTTTCCTTGGTCTGGTTTTGTTTCATTTGTTCAGTTTTACACAAAAGTCTGGTGGTTTTAAAACACCGGCTTTCTGATAGTGGTGAGTACTGGTAATGCAACCATTTTTGGGATTTAAGAAAATGAATTCCCCACAGTTCTAGGTTGCTTTTGGCAATCAGCATTGCCATTCCCAATGGTTTCAGGCTACTGTGTGGGTAGCCCAATGGTGGTTTTAGGCAGTGCCCTCCTGTGCTCACAACCTAGGCAAAAAATGGGTGGCAGCCTATTCTTCATGCATTTGCCTGTGCATTTTCTGGGAAGTTCTGGCCATCATGATGTTTTCCATGCCAGTACTGCACAGTTTTCCTATTCTGGCGTACATGTGGGCTTTTTGGCCATCTTGGATTTTCTAAGCCCACAGCACCAAATGTTGCAGCATGATAGCTCAAACGTGGGTCAGGACACCAAACAAAGCCCCCCCACGCGCCTGCACTTTGAATTTGAGTCGATGAGGAGTCGGGTGCACAGAATGTTTTGACCCACGCACTGGTATGTCCGCATAATCTTCTTCCAATTCTGCAAATGGCACAGTTCAGCATCTTTTCCTCCATCCGGTACTGATCGATCGGTTCTCCTCGCCGGTCCTGATGGGAATATTGGGCGGTACCCCGGGCCCCTTGGGTCTCTGCTCCCGGTCTCCGGATCGTCCTCCTTGGCCAGTCTCCAGGTTTTCTTTCTCCTAGGACGACAAAGGGAAAGCGGCAATACCTATTCATGGACATTTCTCCCCCACCATTGATATAGTGGGGTGGCATATATATTTTAGAACTCAACAGATATGAACATGCACATTTTTTTAAATTAAGCGACAGGAACACATAAACTTGAGAAACACAGAATTTGATAGGCTATATGTAGGATATTTTAGGGTTGGAATTGAATTACTCTACTACCCGGATTGCAGAGGACTCCTCCAGTTGCTGCAAAGTGTGCCTGGGATGGCAACACTTCAACTGATTTATGTGGACCCACTTGTCTTCCCCCTCTGCCAAACCGCCTTTGGGGATGCGGATCTAGTAGGCCACAGGGGTGATCTTGTCTTTAATTTCAAACGGTCCCTTCCATGTAGGCAAGAATTTTCGCTGTTTGGCCTGGTTCCTTTGGAAATTGTATAGATAGGCCCGATCACCCACCTTATATTCCTTTCGGGTAGTTTTTAAATCATAGTGGGTCTTCATGCTCTCGGCTGATCTTTCTAGATTCCGCTGAGCATAGGCAAAAGCATGTTGAAGGTGTTTCCTTAAATTCTCCACATACTTATGAGTTGTGGAGGCATTTAACAACGTTTGCTCTTGGGTTCTGTAGAGCAAATGCTGAGGAAGCACCATCTTGCGCCCAGTCATCAACTCAAATGGTGACATTTTGGTTGCAGATGAAGGGGTAGATCTGATGGCCATTAGGACCAGAGGTAATCGGATATCCCAACTTGGCCCACAATCTGCCACAAACTTCTTTAAGATGCTCACAATTGTCCGGTTGTAGCGTTCCACTGCTCCAGAAGAAGCTGGCCTGTAAGCAATTTGTAACTTCCTTTTGACCCCCAGTATCTCCCACATCTTTGTCATTACTTCACTGGTGAAGTGGCTACCCCTGTCTGACTCAATCCTTTGAGGTAGACCAAAATGGGAAAAGATGTGGTTAATCATCAGGGCAGGTGCAGTTTCTGCCTTGCAATTTGGGGCTGGGAGACATTCCACCCACTTGGTAAACAAGCATGTCACCGTCAACATGTACTTATTTCCCCTAGCAGAGCGAATCACAGGGCCTACAAAGTCGATTTGCAAATCTGACCATGGCAGTGTCATCCCCCTCTTTTGGAGGGGTGCACGGTGCGTGAGGGATGATGGCTGAAATTGTGCACACACAAGACACCCCTTCAAGTATTGGTCGAGGTCCTGTCCCATGTGTGGCCAGTATGCAACCTCTCTTAAGATTTCCAATGTTGTGTGAAACCCCCTATGACCGGCGGTGGCCACATCATGGGCGTGACTTAACATCAGGCTTCGGAATGAGGTAGGAACCACCCACTGATCGTGGCCAGCTTTGGATTTCCTTACCAACAAACCGTCTTGGATTCAGAACATTTTTGGACATTTCATCAACACTCTTAGGTCCTCTTTCCCAATGTAATCGGTATCCGTCAGGGGAAAGTTCTCAGGGTCCTCAAGGTGTTGGTAAAACTTACCAATAATTGGATCCCCCTTCTGAGCTGTAATTAAATCAGCATCAGGGGTCTCCTTACTCCATTGTGCAGTTGAAAGATCATTGTGAGCACTTGTCTGGGACCTAGTGATAGCAGTGACCTTGATTTCCCCCAACAGGGACTCTATTTCTATCAGATCCCCTTGGATGGCCCCGGTTTTGGCCAGCTGATCAGCTAAGTCATTTCCAGTTTTGTCTGGTCCCTCTACTTTGGAATGACCCTTGATCTTTTTCCAGTAGATGGTCATCTCATTCGATGTGACCAGATCATCAATGTTTTGGATCAACTTCCCATGTTTCAAGGGTTTGTTGTTAGCACATAACATGCCTCTGGTTTTCCAATTAACCAGGTGCTCCACGAACCCGTTCCGTACATAATCAGAATCTGTGATTATGACCAGTTCGTGGAGTTGATGTTGGACAGCAGTGAGGATGGCTTGATGCACAGCCATCAATTCTGCCACCTGACTACTTCGGGGACCAATTTTGTATCCAGCGGAGGGTTCTGGGGACTCATTCACCCATGCATTCCCTACGCCGGCCACCAGTTCTTTCTCCCCATTGTTGTCAACATGGTAAGAGCATCCATCCACATAGACAGTGGGCATTCCCTCACACTTGTCTTCTTCAAAGACTTTGGGCCTCATTACACAGATGGCGGTAAAGATTTACCGGTAAAATACCGGTACCGGTAAATCCTTACCGCCTTACTACGAGGTCCCTATGCGGGTTGGGGGATTTAACGCCTGCTTTTTGCAGGCGTTAAAATCCAACCTGCAAAGGGACCTCGGAGCTAATTACGGCACCGCAAAATTGCGGTGCCGTAATTAGCGCCTTCCCCATTCCCATAGAGCCCTATGGGGCAGAAATGGGAATGGGGAAGGGCAATGGTGGAAGGGGAATTTACCGCCCCTCCAACCTTGGAATGGGGCGGTAAATCCCCTTTCCACTAAGGCAGTGCCGGTATTTTACCGGCATGAGCCATGTCGCTATTTTACCGGCATGAGCCATGGCGCTAATAGCGCCATGGCTCACCGCCTACCGTGTAATGAGGCCCTTTGTGTGGGGAATTAAGGTATGCCTCCGTGTTGTCCTTGATTTTTAGACTTTCGTCCTCAAGACAGTTTTCTCTGGCACAATCATGCAAGTCAGCCAGACCTTGCGCGAGGGGACTCTTCTTGTTTTGGCCATATCTGACCTCCACAGGAAAGCCTTGCATTGACAGAATCCAGGAAGTAATTCGGGAATTACTCACGTTTCCGGCCCGGATTCTGTCACTCTGGAGATATTGCAGAGGCTGGTGTGGAGTCTCCACTATGATGTGTTCCCCATGGATAAACGGGCGGTAATTCTTCAATGCCCACACCGTTGCCAGGAGTGCCTTTTCACAATCGTTGAATTTTTCCTCCACAGAGGATAAAGTTTTGCTCGCATAGGAGATTACTTTATTGACCTTGTCATGCTTTTGGTATAATACTGCCGTCAAGCACGTATTAGAGAACCCTGTCTCCAGGAAGAACTCCTTGTTTCTGACAGGGTAAGCTAGGCAAGGCGCTTGTGAGAGGCTTCTTTTGAGTTGTCTTACTGCCGCGGATTGTTCTGGACCCCATTCCCACTTGACCCCCCCTTTCAGGAGATGAATCAGGGGACTGGTGATCTCTGCGTAGCCCTCAATGAACTTTCTGCTGTAATTAGTCAGTCCAAGGAGGCTCCTTAGTTCCCGCAGAGTTGTGGGGTCTTTCAGTTTCTGAAGTGCTTCCACTTTCTTTTCCTGGGGACAGAGACCCTGAGGAGTAATCTCCTGCCCCAAGAAATTAACACGGGTTCTACACCACTGTGCTTTCTGAAAGGAAAGTTTTGCTCCGGCGGCCCTCAACTGGGTCAGAACATAACGAATCTCTGCTATGTGTTCCTCCACAGATGAACTTTTGATGAGGACATCATCTACATAAGCCAGGTTACCCCTTGCACCCAGGTCGGGCATGGCCTTGTGTAGGAAAATGTTGAATTCATTGCCGGAGTTGAGGTATCCGAAGGGAGTCCGGGTCCATGTGTACTGCTGGCCCCCAAAGGTAAAAGCCAGCTTGTATTGGTCCTCCCTACTGACAGGCACAGTCCAGTATCCATTGGTCAGGTCTATTGCAGTGAATACCTGTGACCCCTGGATCTGGGCCAGCCCTTGGTCAATGTAGGGCAGAGGCCATCGGGAAGTATGGACCCGTTTGTTGAGCTCCCTGAGGTCGGCACAGAGTCTCCACTGGCCGTTTGGCTTCAATATTCCCAGCACCGGGTTATTGAAGGTGCTGTGTATTGGACGAATTATTCCCCGGGACTCTAGGTTCTTAATTATTTCAGTAAGGGACTCCATGGATGCGAGAGGCAAGCGTGTTGTTGTTGTGTGGATGTCGGTGCGGCCACAGTCATATGAGTCTACCGCAAAGAGATCTTGGAAATCCAAGAAAACTTGTTTCAACTTTTGCTTTTGTTCCAGAGTCACACAGGCATCAGCTAGGTTGACTCTCTCTTCCACCATCTGCCTGAAGCCTGGAAAGACTTCTGGTTTGGCTATCTCAGCGGCCTCCTCCGGCTGGGTGGAGAAGTCCCTGGTCAGAGTGCTGATTTGGACTGGAGGCCTCAGGTGGGAAAGGCAACCCTCATGGACCTGGAAAATCACCTCATCCCTCCTGAAGTCACAAGTCACATCTTCCTTACCATAGGGGCAGGAAGTGTACACCAGGAAGTTCCACCCATGCCGGGTAAAAATCCTGTCTGGTGTTGTATTGTCCTCACTGTCACTGTCAAAACAGTCCTTGGGGATTGGTCCTAACAGTTCACTTCCTAAATCAATGGAGAAATGTCGGTCATCAACCGCCATTCCAATAATGGTGCCTGCGGCTAGAGTAATACTCTTTACGTCGCTGTTATCCACCTCTATTGGGATGGTGTCATGTTCTATATTGACTAATGGAGTTGGGTTTACCCCCAACCCTTGCTGTTGGAGAGAAGCGTTTAGATGTATGTAAGCATCAGGGTTTTTCAAATGTTGTCCTCTTTTAACTTTCACTTCCTGGGAGAATTGTCGGGTCCTTTCTGGGATGGTGACTTCCTCTTTAATCTGAATTTCAACTGCATAAGGTAGCAATTGAGCTGACCTAAATGCTTTTTCTGGATCATCAAAGCCCATGGGATTATCCGCTAATCGGGACCAAGCTTTGAAGTTTATTAGGTCAAAACTAATGGCAAAGCGATTGAGAATGTCACTGCCTAAGTAAAAGGTGGCAGTGGCGTCTCACACGACCCAATAATTATGGACTATGCTCTTGTTGCCAATGGAGATTTTGAGCATACACCTGCTTGGCAGGAGATGTTTGGAATTAGGTGCTTCCAGGTCCATTTCCCATTTGTCTATCAGTTTGAATGTGGGAATGGCTGGAGCTTTTGGGAGTTGGCGGAACATGGCTTCGCTGATGAAGCTCTTACAGTTGTTCACACACACTCGAGCGAGAACAGAGTCCTTCCCATCATTTAACTGGACAGGGATGAACAGCTGCTCTCCAATTTGCTGAATATCAGCCAGGCTCTGAGCTGATTTCACATCTTTCTGGACGATAGGAGTGGGAGTTTCTGATTGTGGATTAGTAAAGAATTTCAGGGTGTTTCCTTCCAGTGTGGAATACCACCTTAAACTGGAAGGAAGGTTGATTTTCAGAAATAGAGAGGACCCCCCATCACCAGTCTGTTGTCCTACTGCTATTACTGTCACGTCTGGAGTTTGGTTGTTCTGGAAGTGAAATTCTACTTGGTCAGATTTTTGTTCAACCATGTGGCAGGTGCCGTTTAAACTAACATGGTTGACACTCTGTTTTAATTTTATTGGTCGGCTAGTCTGGGTCCAGAGGACCTTGTTTACACAATCTATTAGGGGTGACAACCTTCTCAGGAGGTCATTCCCTAGTAAACAAGGGGTGCCCTCTGGAGTCACTACTATGACCGGGTGTTTCACCTTGTGTCGCCCAATTTTAATGTCCAAGTCTGCAGTCCCCTCAACGGGAATTTCCTTCCCGTCAAAGTTCTGCAGTTGTCCAGGAAGAGAGGTGAGAGGAATACGGTAATTCTCCCCCCTTCCTGCATTTAGTTCCTCAAAGGCCCTTTTGGACAGAAGGGTAGCTTGGGATCCAGTGTCCACCAGTGCCAAAATTGTATCCTGCGCCTGTACTTGTACCGGGGCATAATATCTTCCCTCCTTCTTCTCAAGGGGGCACAGATAATGCACATTTTTGGACAACTGGTGGGCTAATTTTCTGGTTTTGGACATTGCTAGCGAAGAGATTTGGGCAGAATTCTGTGGAGAGCCTTGGGAATCTGAAAGAAAAAGTTGGCAACTGGAGATCAAAGCCATGGTGGGTTCCCTTGTTTCCGGTTCCGGGCCGCCCCACCCTTTTTGGAGGCAGTCACCAGGATGGGTTTGAACCAGGGGATTTTGGTATTGTGGGTTCTGGGATGAGATGATGGGCGGCGGTAGCTCAGTCTCCATATCTCCCCAGTCTGGATTGGAATCCCTTGGGACCCATTTTTCCTTGGGAGGAGTTCCCCCATCTCTAAAGGAGAAGATCCTTTTCCCAGGATCTTCTGAGGATCCCTCTCCCTCAAATTGGAAGATCTGTACCTCCTCCACAAAGTGGGTCTGTTTGGGTCCTTTGTTTCTCCTACCCCCCCTCTGCTCCTTGGGAGGCAGGCTTTCAGGGGTAGGAGATTTTATTTCCGGTTCCTGGTTTTCCAGGGGCTGTTTACAAGTTGGGAAGGAAGCTTCCTCCAAGGCTTTACACCCCCCTTCCCCTTGTGCCTCCTCCCTGGGAACCAGTGGGTTATCGGGGTGCTGCCCCCGTCATTGTTCTGGAGCACCAGGTCCCGAGTTTGGGGCATTCTGCGGTGGCATGCTCATCTGAGGGTTCTGTTGAGCCCTCAGTATGTGACCCAGATCTCGTGCTATATTTTGGACCTGGCGCTCAAGTTGTGAAACCCGCTCAGGCTGATACGGGGCTCTATTTTCTCCCCTGGGCTGATCCCGGGAAGGGTAGCTATCCCTTCTCTGGTAGTACCCCTGGTTGGGAAGATTTTGGTACCCCTCCACCCTTGGCCTCCCCTCTCCCGGATTAGGTTGTCTGGGCTCAGGGAATTGGGGAAAGAAGGATGGATGATTTTGGGGCTGGAAATTGGGTGGATACCTGGGGAAAAAAGTTCTGCCCAGGATTTGGAGAATTTCTGCCCTCCTGGGGGAAGTTAGGACCGAAGTTCCCCGGGTCAGTTGCTTGGCTGGATCCCCCCCCTTGGGCTGGAGGAGTCCACACATAACCCAGGATTGGTCGGTTTCCCTTGTAGCAGGGACTTACATAGTCAGGGGAGCGGGGGACCCCATTTCTGGGACTACCTCCTCGACTCCCTGTCTGTGACTGGCCCGAGGGCCTTCTGGGCTGTGAATTATTTGGTGCAGGCAGGTTTTTAGGCCCCCGCATCTCCAAATTTAAAACGGGGGCAACCTTTACCTCTGCCACCTTGGCAGCAGCAGGGGTGCTGTTGGTTTTGGGGTTTTTCGGCGCGTTATTTTTATTTTCGATAGGCTTCTGCACCTCATAGATCCGGGTAGCCTGTTCAATGACCCAGTCTAAAGATCTTTTCTCATGAAAATCTCTCACGAGCTGGGTCATTATATATTTAGGGAGAGCATGGAAAAATGTATTGACAAACTCTTTGCTGTCTGTGCGCACCCTTCTGGTGGTCTGCGCAAAAGCACGCTTTAATTCTTGCACAAACTCTTGTGGGGCCTGATCCTCCCCACATTGCAAATTGTAGGCTGCCGTGCGAGCCTCTTGAGGATTTCTGTGAACAGAAAAATGTTTCAAGATGGCCGCCTTATAGGTGGACCATCTTAAATGATTTTGGTCCTCCAGCCCCGCAAAGAAACTGGAGTATTCTGGGGAGAATGTCCATTTGACGTACTGGATGCAGCTACTGCTGTCCTTCAAATGGAAAGTCTCCATCATTTGCTCATAGAGCTCCAAGTGTTCCCAAACGGAATACTTGGCGTTCTTATGATAAGGCGTGATGACACTCCTTATTGCCTTTATTTGCTTCAATGGGTCCTTGAGCAAGGCCCTTTTTGCCTTATTGGCCTTTTTGGTTCGGGTAACCCTGGTCCATTCATCCTCTGACTCAGAGGCACTGCTCCCAGAGGTTCCTGTCTGATCTTCCAGGTTTTCCCGGATTCTGCGAGCCTGGGAATGGCTGGCAGAATGTGGGCACCTGGTCTCCTGTGTCCTGAGCCGTTCAGAGGAGTCTTCAGATTCCTCCTTGCTGCCAGGATTTGATGGGTACCCCCCCCCCACTGACCTAACTGGGCAGAAGTTTTCAGGATACCCTTAATGGGCCTACTCTCCTGGGGTTCCCCACTAAATTGCACTGTGCTTGGGTGCCCATACCCGGATGCCCACCCCTCCATTCCTGGGAGGTACTGGCCTATGAGCCCCATACTTCTGGTTCGATAGTAATCTGCCATCCCTGTGGCCCGGTGCTCATGTGCGCGAGGAGACATGGGGGTGGCAGAGTCCAGGGACTGAGAGATATGAAGGCCTCTGGTACTAGGGCTCCTGAGGTTATGCTCAGGAGTCTCCCTCTCCCAGCGAACCTGGTCTCTATCCGCCCCTGCTCCCTGTTGCAATGCAAGAGCCTGCACTTTCAGTTCCTCAGTTAAGGCCTTACTAGACTCTATCAGTCTCTCCTGCATCGCTACCTGTTGTTGGAGCCTATCATTGTGCTGACAGAGAGCTTCATTTTCTCTCTATGCCTCCTGATTGGTCCTGGAGTACTGGGCCAGTCTTTGCTGCAGGAGGGTTACCTCCTGAGTCCCTTCCCTACTGGCCTGCTCCTTTCTTGCCAGAGCCTCCTCCACCCTCCTGGTGTGCTCTAACAAGTTCTGGTGTTCTTTTTGGAGGTCACCCAGTCCCTGGAGGGCCAGGTGATTTTCTTCCATTTTCCTTTTTAAATGGCAGACTTCCTGGCCTAAGATGTCCCTTTCCTGACTAAGAGCCTGCATCTGTGCCGCCAGGTCGTCCCTTTGCCTTTGGAAGGCACCAGCTCTCTGGCGCTCCTGATCAAACTCTGCCTGGGTATCCAGGTCTTTCAGAATCAATTTATTGCTTTCTGCCTTTTCCCTATCTAGGTGGCTTTGCAGGGTGACTACCTGCTCAGCACATACCCTATTGAAATCTAATTGTTGCTCCAGCTTTTTCTGGCTCTGTAGTAGGGAGTCCAAACCTTCTTGGTACTCCTTTTGCAAGGCCAGAAATCTGGTATCCTGGTCAGCCTTTTCCTGTTGCAGGATGTCCATATCCTCTTTTATTTTAATGATATACTGCCTACTATCATTTTCTAACTCCTGGCTCCTTTGCAGCCTCTGCTCAGAAGAGACCAGGTCAGATTGGACCTTCTCTAACGCCATCTGTCGCTTATTTGCCAGATCTTGGCTTTCAGTACATTTATCCTGCATGTCTCCCATATATAGGTACAGGTATGCTGCTATCCTGGCAATCTTATTGTGTTCATCTTTGGCTTTAGGAGCCATATATAGTTCACTCAGGGCCACATGTAATGGACCCTGATCTCTCCATATGTCTGACCCTGTTTCAGTGACCTGTTGCGTGATGGCCTGCAACCAGACCGTTTGGTCCTGGTGAGTCCAATCACCTCTCACAAATAGCTTATGTAAGAGGTGCTCCCTCGCTATTTTCATGTCTACCAAGGTCGTCATTCTAGAGATTGATCTCTGTCCTGACTTACAGAAATTAGTATTTTATTTTTGCAAAACAGACCTTTTCCTTAGAGTGTCCCTTTGAAGAGTGCTTTACAGCGTAAAACAGCGTGGTGATCCGACCGGATGTATGTATCCCGTCAGTTAGCACACTGTATTAAGCTGCACAAGTGATAGCTCTAACCCAGACGTCCGGCTCGAGCCCCCACTTTTTAAGAAGATTCAATTCAACACTACAGCTAAGTCAACGCCTAGTCTGGGATACTGAATGGAAACCCTTATTGATATATCTTTATGTCCAGTTCATGAGTTCTGGATGACTACCCCTATATAACACCCCTCTCTTAGAATCCCCCTGACCCCACTGAGCCAAGAAGTAGTTCTGTTTTGCAAGTTTAAAAGGTTTATTTGAAAAAAAATTAACAGTATATATATATATATATATCACACTTTTATAATGAATTAATAATTAATATCACACTTAAAACATGAGCAGTGATCAACAGTGAATAATGTCCTACTAGTAAACTGATTTGGTTACCCAGGAGTAGTATAAGGATGAGGTAGCACACTTGTGAATAGGAACAGAAGAATAAGGTGGTAGAGAATGCTTTATATAAGTTCAGATGGATGCAATGTTGAATGAAAATGTAGTACAGAAAATACTCAATATGATTTCAACAAAACAATGTAATCACTTTTCTCTGGCAATCCACTCCCCCCCCCTTATGCAATGTAAGGAAATGAAGAGTAGCACACAGTTCTCAGACATGCAATCAAATGTAATTCAGTTCACCCCAGCAAGCTTAGACTACGGATAGAAGTTGAAACACAGGCCCAAAATGCTTTTATATGTGCTGGCAATGAAGTGAGGAATATGCTGAAAATGGTTTTAATTCCCTTTAGGAGGTTCAGGGTGAGTGAAAGACACTTGGGATGAGCTCAGGCTCCCTTTAACAATGCTCTAGGAGTAACTAGCAGGTTAAATGAATTTTTGGCAAAGGAAAGCAAGGAAGCTGCTGTTTTCACACGTGGCTGGATTTTTAACCAAATCGCGAATAGTGGCAAAATTCGCGAATGCGTGAATCACGATTATGGCAAAGGTATAAGGAGTAGCAAGTCGGTTCTAGGTTCGTTGAAATGCTAAGATTCTAAGCTTTCAGAGGAAAGTTTCTAGCCCAAATGGTTCTAAAGATATGAACGATTTTGTAAAGGTCGTTTTTCGAATTTAAAGTAACTCAAATTGACAGGTGACAGCTGTTGAAAATGACAGGTGACAGCTATGCGGCTGCAGAATTGACAAGTGACTGTTAGGAGGCAGTTCTACTTAGATGAAATAGATTGAATTATATCACTGGAAACTAAGAGATTTGGTTTCACACCGTCCTAGCTGTACTCACAATGTATTTGGGAGGTCTAGGTCTCACGGATCGGGTCAAGATAGCTTCGGTTCTGGTTTCGCCCCGGACGGTCTCTGCGCACAGCGTCTGGTCTCTGCTCTGCTGGTCTGGTCTGACACTGCTCCTGGCCCGGCTCCTGGATCTCTGGGTACAGCGTCTGTGCACAGCTCCTGGATCTTTCTGCACAGCTTTCTCTGGACACAGCGCTGATCTGCACGGCTCCTGGATGCTGCTACCGCTGTTAGGTTTGCTGGATGCTGAGGCCTGCTGAGAAGAGTTCTCAGTTTGTGGGTTTAGGCCCTTGCTTTGAGTTCTGAGTCAAGTTCTTTGGAGTTTTAAAGTCTAAGTGTTGGATCTGGTATCTTCTGGATGTTGTGTGGTCCGGCAGAGCGCGTTGCAGCAACTGGATTTGAATCTCTCTACCTGTCCCAGCAGTCTCTTTTTATGTGTTTTGAAAATGAGTGTGTGCCTGGGCCTAGCTAAGCCTGCCCCTCTCTACTTGTCATTGGCCCAATTCCCCCCTCTCCCATGATTGGGGGAAGGAAATGTGAGTCAGAGTGATGCTGTAGGTTTTATGGGTCAGAGGATCCTCCCCTGGTCAGTTTGCCCACAAATCTATATTTGATTCAAATACATATTGCACAGATACACAGTTGTTTAAAATTACATGCACCCATCACATATCACATGGGGTAAACTCTGGTCAAACTCTGCTCTTCCTGGGGGCTTGCATTCAGAAATGGCAACATTTTGCACTTTTTAACTGGTTTTGCAATATCGGACATTTACCCAAATTTACACACATGTGCGCAAGGAGTATGGACATTAATTGATGAAGTGTCCGATTTTTAACATGCAGACATTTGGAGTGAAACCCTATTTTCCGCTAGCAACCCCCCAGATCATACCACCAGGTCCTAAAACCTCTTAAAATGTGGGCAGAAAAATCACAAGAATTATGGTATCATTTAGATAATTTTGACAAGTCCGCACCATGAGTTATACATCTTTCTTAAAATCATATTCTGGCCAACAGGGGTGTGTCTTCCCAGGTCACATGGTGGAGAAACCAGTCCATCCACTTTCTTTAAGCTCAGCCTGTCCTCAGAGGGGGCTGCCCCTCCCCGTTTCTGCCAAGAGGAAGCCACTTTTACGACGCCCCCAATATAACTTCTGCCTGAGTCAAGGAAGGGCTTTGTTCAAAAGGAAGCCATTTACGATCCCCTGTAACGCTCACCTGATTCCCGTAGAGGCGCCGGTCTTGACTGGGCGTATACCGTATCTTCAAAGGAGATGTGTAACACACGGCTGGCTCTTTGGGCTGGACCTCTGTGCACTGTATGTCTGACTTGAAGGGTAAGATGTCTGCAGATAGAAAATATGGGATTAAGGAACTGGGTTATTGAATGTCTCTCTCTTCTTCCCTTTCTCTTCTCCTGTAGAACCCCAAAGGTTAACGCTCTCACCTTAGGTAAGTGAACGCCGTGCTCTCCATCTGCCTCGGGGCAGGGTGCTGTAACCAGTTTCTTCACTGGATAAGGGGAGCAGGCCTCTTGACTTCAGAGGACTGCTGTCCGTCGTTTACTGCACAAACGGTAAGTTTCGAGTAATTCTAATGTCTTTAAAGTCTTTAGTAATGATGTTTCTTGTTTTGCAGGGTTCCGGCGATGGCGGATGACGGGCTGAAGTGAGTTGAAGATGGAGCCCGTGTGATGAATAGAAGCGCCTGGAAGCACGTAAGTAAGCGCTTGTTGCCTGCTTCACGATGCGCTCTAACTGTATTTTTATTTTGCACTTACAAGTTCGGAGCGGCTGCAGGGTGCCGGAATACCCACTGGGTTAGATGTGGAAAGGAGTAATGGCACGTGAGTATTAAAGTTCCCCAATGTCTTTAAACGCACCTTGTTTTGTCTTTCAGATGCGGGATGCAGCGCCAAAGGCCTCCGGAGCGCACGAAGAGTAGGTAAGCCTTTGTCTTTCAGATGCCGGAATGCAGCGCGAGGCGTTGGTGACAGCCGATGGACCAGGTAAGTGAAGAGCTGTCACTGAAGACCGTAATGCTAACCTGTTCTTTCTTGTCTTTATAGGTGTTGCTGAAGACTGGATTCAGGATGGTAAGCCTTTTTCCTTAGGCCCAGGATCAGATGCAGAAGACACGATGAGCGTTCTGCTGCAGAGGATGCAGAATAACGCAAAGCAAGATTCATCCATCGGGTGTGGTTTAAATAGCCTCCTGTAGTGCTTAGGTGTCTCCTTCCACAGCCACGCCTAGGTAAGAAAAGAGTTCCTGCTTTCCAGAAGAGTTCCAGTGTTCTGAATCTAGGGAGTGGCTCCTGCCCCACCCAACAGGAAAAGTAGTTCCAAACAGAAGAGGATCGGAGGCTCAACTGGCAGGCAAGTAAGCAGCATGGTCTGCTGCAGGTAAGTCCACCCAAGCATTATGAGCTTCCAGCGCTGGGACTGGGCATATTTATGAGCCTGGTGCCACTGGCGCCAGGACTGGGTCCAAAAGGTCCCAATTGGGACTGGTTGGCCCTCGGAACCTGGGTTATGGATCTGCTTCCAAGGGAGTTGGGAAAACCCTGACCTTTTGGAAGCAGAGATCATGACAGTACCCCCCCTCAAGGCCCCTCCCAAACCGGGCTCCTCCGGGGGTTTTGGCTTGTCAGGAAATGTTCGGTGAAATCTTTTGATTAGGCGAGGAGCGTGGACATATTCAGCAGGTTCCCAGGATCTCTCTTGGGGGCCGTAGCCTTTCCAGTCAATTAGGTAAAATAGTTTAGATTTGGAGATCTTGGAGTCCAGAATGCTTTTGACTTCAAACTCGAGTTCTCCATCAACTAGGATAGGTTTTGGAGATTTAGTTAGTCGGGTTTGAGGTTGCACGGGTTTTAATAGAGAGACGTGGAAGACCGGATGTATCTTCATGTGCGGGGGCAAGTCCAACTTGACCGCTACTGGGTTTACTATGGTAGTGATGGAATAGGGACCAAGGTATCTTGGGTTGAATGTGCGTGGCCCTTTTAGAGGTAGATATTTGGTGGATAACCAGACTTGATCCCCTACTTGATATTGAGGGGCTTCCTTCAGATGTTGATCTGCTCCTTTCTTGTATTGTTCTTTAGCCCTTTGAAGGTGAGAAACAGCTTCCTTAAAGGCTTGGGTGATTGTAGAATGCAGGTAGTCTACTGCTGGTGTTTCAAGATCTTGGAGGGGATCCAACTCCGAGGTTCGAGGGTGACTGCCGTACAAAAGAAAAAACGGGGTTTTCCCAGTTCCCGAATGGACAGAGTTATTGTAGGCATATTCGGCTATCCAAAGGATGTCTTTCCAAGTTTTTTCAGTTTGTTGCAGCATGCAGCGTAAATACTGTTCCAGAGTTTGATTGGTCCTCTCGGTTTGTCCGTCGGCCTGAGGGTGGTGACTGGTCGATAGTCTCACATCAATTTGAGCCGACCGACAGCAACTTCGCCAAAAATGAGAAATAAATTGACTACCTCGATCCGAAATTAGAACCGAAGGAAAACCGTGCAGTCGGACGATGTTTTCGAGAAATCCTCGGGCCAGAGTTGCTGCTGTTGGCAAGCCTTTGAGCGGAATGAAATGCGCCATCTTGGAGAATAAGTCCACGATTACTAGAATCGTATTGTATCCGGAGCATGGAGGTAGATCGGTGATGAAGTCCATAGAAAGCGTATGCCAAGGGCGAGGTGGGATGTCAATAGGGCGTAAGAGGCCTGCTGGTCTTTCCTTTTGACTCTTGTTTTGGGCGCATACTCCACAGGACATTATAAAGTCTCTGATATCTTTTTTCCAAGACGGCCACCAGAAGTAGCGCTTGATCTTTTCTGAGGTCTTGGCCATACCGGGATGTCCTTCCATTAAAGAATCGTGATAACAAGAGATTACTTTTTTCTGTAAATCTGTGCTGGGTAGGTATAATCGTTCTTGGAAATACAATAAGTTGTCCTTTACTGCAAAGTCCTTTCCCTGCAGATGCCAATTCTGTATGTCTGCTGGAGTTACAAGTTGCCTGGCTTTATCCTTAACTTCCTCTATGGATTCTGTGGCGATTACACCCAGAATTCTTTGTTCGGGAATGATTGGTACAGGTTTAGGGTTGATCAAGTGTTCTTCCACTCCCATCCGAGAAAGGGCATCAGCTTTACCGTTCTTTGTACCAGGTCGATAGGTAATTATGAAGTCAAACTCGGCAAAGAATAATGCCCAACGGAGTTGTCTAGAGGATTGGGCTTTTGCGGTTTTGAAATATTGCAGGTTTCGGTGATCCGTAATCACAGTAACGGTGTGTCGGGCCCCCAGCAGATAATGCAGCCAAGCCTTAAAGGCAGACTTGATAGCCAGAAGTTCCTTGTCAGTAATCGTGTAATTGATTTCAGGAGGCGAGAATTTGCGGGACCAAAATGCCACGGGATGCAACTGATTGGTTACCGGGTCCTTTTGTGATAGAACTGCCCCCATGGCAAGGCTTGAAGCATCAGTTTCCATGATGTAGGGGAGTTCGGGGCGAGGGTGTTTTAAGATTGGTGCAGAGATAAATTTAGTCTTCAAATCCTGGAAAGCTTGTTCCGCCTCGGTAGACCATTCAAAACGTTTGTTTTTCTTTAACAAGGCAGTGATGGGCTGGACTATTCGAGAGAATTCTGGGATAAACCTGCGGTAAAAGTTAGCGAAGCCTAACATGCTTTGCACACCTTTTACAAAGGATGGTGATGGCCATTTGAGAACTGCATCGACCTTCTTTGAATCCATACGCACCCCGCCAGGTGATAATATGAATCCCAAGAATTCAACTTCAGTCACGTTGAAAACACATTTTTCCAACTTAGCGAAAAGTTTGTGTTGACGCAATCTTTCGAGGACCATTTTCACGTGTTTCCAATGTTCAGATTCCGATGAAGAATAAACGAGGATGTCGTCAATGTAAACAACAACACACACATCTATGAGCTCTCTGAGGACATCGTTCATAAAATATTGAAAGGCGGCCGGGGCATTGCAAAGTCCGAAGGGCATGACCTGATATTCAAATAGCCCATACTTGGTGCGGAAGGCCGTCTTCCATTCATCGCCCTCTTTTACTCGTACCAAGTGGTAAGCTCCTCTAAGATCCAGCTTTGTATATATGCATGCTTTTCTGACTTGGTCCAGGAGTTCAGGGATCAAAGGTAACGGATATCTATTCTTAACGGTGATCTGGTTCAGTGAGCGATAATCTATACAAGTTCTAAGGTCTCCTTCCTTTTTTGGAACGAAGAACAAAGCTGAAGAAGCAGGGGACTTGGAAGGACGAATAAACCCATTTGCCAGGTATTGATCCAGGTATTGTCGAAGGTGAAGGTTCTCAGGCTCGGTGAGGGCATAAATTCTACTACAAGGAGGAGTAGATCCAGGTATCAGGTCTATCTGGCAGTCATAAGACCTATGAGGAGGTAGAGAGTTAGCCTGATCCTTCCGGAAAACATCTTGGTATTCTAGGTATTCGGGAGGTAACTGGGGAGTCTCTGAAGAAATTGCTGCCAGTGCAACACCAGGTGGAGGGTGACAAGTAGAGACACATTCTGGAAACTGGACCGTTCTTGCTCGCCAATCAATCAGAGGATTGTGTTTCTCTAACCAAGGTATTCCTAGAATAATCTGAAACTGAGGGGCCTTGATCACATCGAACACGATCTTCTCATGGTGTCCATCTTGACTTACTAGCGTCACCTCTTGAGTGGTATGCGTTACTGGCCCGGAGGCTATCTCTGTACCATCCACCGTAGTAATGACGTCCTTTACAGCCTTGGGACAAAGAGTTAGATTCATCCTCAAAACCATTTCATGATCCACATAATTGCCGATGGCACCGCTGTCGACGTAAGCTTCAATTGCATGTAATCGATCCGGATTATCAGGGCTAATGAGGACCATAGGTATCACGAAATGCGAGGTCACGGAACTGGTTTTCACGCTCGGCAAGAGGACCTCTATTCTTGTCGGGCGAGGTCGTTTCCCTGCTCAGAGTTTGTAACTTTGGTAACTGCAGCTCCTACTGCCTTCTTGGCAGGTTTCACCGGACAGTCTCGAAGAAAGTGCCCTGAGTTTCCGCAATAGAGGCATAATTGCAACTGTTTTCTCCTTTCCCACTCCTTTTGTGTTAGAGGACCTTTCAGACCCCCTATTTGCATGGGTTCCCCGGAGTCTACTCCTTTGGAAGTAGTTGGCGGTTTGGAAAATACTCGAGCATCAAACTTGGAACGATCGGCCTTCCTGTTCTGCAGTCTGTGATCTATTTGAACGACTAAGTCTATATAGTCCGAACAATCTTGTGGGGGATTCACTACTTGGGCTAACACATCTTTGAGCTCTCCACGTAGACCTCTATAAAACAGCGTAATCCTTTTGTCCTCAGGCCATTGAGTTTCCACTATCAGTCTGTTGAAAGACGCAATATAAGCCAAAAGGTCTTGATTACCTTGTCGCAACGAAAGAAGCTCATTGTCTAAGGCCTGCCCCTGTGAATGTCTTGCGAACAGTTTTTCCATACTGAGCTGAAAAGCTTGAAAATCATGGAGGACCGGATCATCTTGATTTACTAGAGGGATCGACCAGTCTGCCGCATTGCCACTAAGGTACGAAAGCACGAAAGCTACTTTAGCTTGATCAGTTGGAAAGGCTGCTGGCCGGCATAAGAAATGCAACCGGCACTGATTGATAAATACTGCAAACCTCTTTGGGTCACCAGAAAATCGTTTGGGCGGAGCCAGAGGTACATTCCGAGGTAGGTTGATCTGCACTGGATTCATAGAGGATGTAGAAGGAAGATTTCCCCCAGATGCGGGTAACGGGGTCTGTCCGGCTTGTGACTGTAGCAATTGTCTAGCGAGATCATCTGTTCGCTCCTTGGAAATAATCAGTTCCTTTCTTAGAGCGTTCGTTTCCTGACGGGCTGCATGCACTTCTGCCCTTAGTTCCCCAAGTAACTGGGCTAGCTGGTCGGTATCCGAGGTTTCCATAGCGTCTGGACGGAGTTTTGTGGTAGGCTTTGCGTTCTGTAACGCTCACCTGATTCCCGTAGAGGCGCCGGTCTTGACTGGGCGTATACCGTATCTTCAAAGGAGATGTGTAACACACGGCTGGCTCTTTGGGCTGGACCTCTGTGCACTGTATGTCTGACTTGAAGGGTAAGATGTCTGCAGATAGAAAATATGGGATTAAGGAACTGGGTTATTGAATGTCTCTCTCTTCTTCCCTTTCTCTTCTCCTGTAGAACCCCAAAGGTTAACGCTCTCACCTTAGGTAAGTGAACGCCGTGCTCTCCATCTGCCTCGGGGCAGGGTGCTGTAACCAGTTTCTTCACTGGATAAGGGGAGCAGGCCTCTTGACTTCAGAGGACTGCTGTCCGTCGTTTACTGCACAAACGGTAAGTTTCGAGTAATTCTAATGTCTTTAAAGTCTTTAGTAATGATGTTTCTTGTTTTGCAGGGTTCCGGCGATGGCGGATGACGGGCTGAAGTGAGTTGAAGATGGAGCCCGTGTGATGAATAGAAGCGCCTGGAAGCACGTAAGTAAGCGCTTGTTGCCTGCTTCACGATGCCCTCTAACTGTCTTTTTATTTTGCAGGTACAAGTTCGGAGCGGCTGCAGGGTGCCGGAATACCCACTGGGTTAGATGTGGAAAGGAGTAATGGCACGTGAGTATTAAAGTTCCCCAATGTCTTTAAACGCACCTTGTTTTGTCTTTCAGATGCGGGATGCAGCGCCAAAGGCCTCCGGAGCGTGCGAAGAGTTGGTAAGCTTTTGTCTTTCAGATGCCGGAATGCAGTGTGAAGACCTCCGGAGCGCACGAAGAGTAGGTAAGCCTTTGTCTTTCAGATGCCGGAATGCAGCGCGAGGCGTTGGTGACAGCCGATGGACCAGGTAAGTGAAGAGCTGTCACTGAAGACCGTAATGCTAACCTGTTCTTTCTTGTCTTTATAGGTGTTGCTGAAGACTGGATTCAGGATGGTAAGCCTTTTTCCTTAGGCCCAGGATCAGATGCAGAAGACACGATGAGCGTTCTGCTGCAGAGGATGCAGAATAACGCAAAGCAAGATTCATCCATCGGGTGTGGTTTAAATAGCCTCCTGTAGTGCTTAGGTGTCTCCTTCCACAGCCACGCCTAGGTAAGAAAAGAGTTCCTGCTTTCCAGAAGAGTTCCAGTGTTCTGAATCTAGGGAGTGGCTCCTGCCCCACCCAACAGGAAAAGTAGTTCCAAACAGAAGAGGATCAGAGGCTCAACTGGCAGGCAAGTAAGCAGCATGGTCTGCTGCAGGTAAGTCCACCCAAGCATTATGAGCCCGGCGCTTCCAGCGCTGGGACTGGGCATATTTATGAGCCTGGTGCCACTGGCGCCAGGACTGGGTCCAAAAGGTCCCAATTGGGACTGGTTGGCCCTCGGAACCTGGGTTATGGATCTGCTTCCAAGGGAGTTGGGAAAACCCTGACCTTTTGGAAGCAGAGATCATGACATCCCCCTAATAAACCATCTGCCTGGGCAGAGGACAGGCCTTTGTTCAACTCCCTATAGCTGCTCCACCCCTAATCTAATCAGAGAGGTGACAACTGCTTTTGGCAAGGGGAAGAGTGGCTGAGCAGGTTTTAACTCCTGTGGGGGTAGATGTCAGGCAGAATTCAGTTTCATTAAGCCAGGTTTCAGCTAAATGTCACTTTCTGTCCCCCAGTTTAAGTCTATTACGATTTTTACATACACATTAAATAATTACTTCCTTCAAGTCATTTCAGAGTATAGTTTTACATTGTATCCACCTCTTAGCAAGTCTTTCCTTGGTCTGGTTTTGTTTCATTTGTTCAGTTTTACACAAAAGTCTGGTGGTTTTAAAACGCTGGCTTTCTGATAGTGGTGAGTACTGGTAATGCAACCATTTTTGGGATTTAAGAAAATGAATTCCCCACAGTTCTAGGTTGCTTTTGGCAATCAGCATTGCCATTCCCAATGGTTTCAGGCTACTGTGTGGGTAGCCCAATGGTGGTTTTAGGCAGTGCCCTCCTGTGCTCACAACCTAGGCAAAAATGGGTGGCAGCCTATTCTTCATGCATTTCCCTGTGCATTTTCTGGGAAGTTCTGGCCATCATGATGTTTTCCATGCCAGTACTGCACAGTTTTCCTATTCTGGCGTACATGTGGGCTTTTTGGCCATCTTGGATTTTCTAAGCCCACAGCACCAAATGTTGCAGCATGATAGCTCAAACGTGGGTCAGGACATCCAACAACCTGCCTGGCTGAGGTGATTGCCACCAGGAAAGCAGTCTTCCACGATAGAAACCTCAAAGGGGCACGATGCATTGGTTCAAACAGAGACCTCATGAGCTTGGACAGGACCACATTCAGTTCCCAAACAAGGGCAAGAGTCTTCACCAACGGAAAATTCCTGAAGAGACCCATGAAGAACCCTTTGATGAGCCTGTGCGACCACATTGAGAGTTTGCCCAGAGCCTGTGTGTACCCGGATATGGCAACCAGATGAATCTTGATGAAGGCGTGAGCCAGTGCAGCTTTAGCCAGTGAGATCAGATGTGGGAGGGGCTGTAGTGCCGTTAACCTCAGCGGTGTGATCTTCCGTGGCCAACAACACACTGTGAAGTACTTTCATTTGTGCCTGTGGCCTTGGCTAGGATATTCCTGCATTCCAGCAGCAGGGAATAGTGCATTAACGATAAATGTGAAGTCCAGAATCCTCACCCTGGGTGGCAAGACAGGGAAAACCGCGAAAAGAAACAAATGGTACCTTAATGGAGAAGACATTCTTGAAGTTGCTTCTCTGCCTTACCTGGGCATGTGCTTGAATAACAGTGGGGTGGATGCACCCATAGAACGTTCCCTATGAATCAAAGTAAGAACTTTGGCAGCTCAAGCAAGTAGGCTACTCATCGGACACTGTAAATTCACCTTAATACCTATGATAGAATACTACTGCATGAAGGTCCGGCCCATATTAACATATGGTGCTGAGACCTCATTTTCACTGTCATTTAATCTCTTCTATTGCCCTTCTCGTAGCATGGCCTGAACCTCCTGTAGAAGTTGGGCCATGTGAAGTTCTTGAC
This sequence comes from Ambystoma mexicanum, assembly GCF_040938575.1. NCBI lineage: Eukaryota > Metazoa > Chordata > Amphibia > Caudata > Ambystomatidae > Ambystoma > Ambystoma mexicanum. The sequence continues at coordinate 675,856,542 of NC_090932.1, read as the reverse complement.
ACTGGACAGGAGGAATGCGGGGGCACCTGTCTTGAAATTCTAAAGTGTGACAAGGCTGAAGAACAGCCAGAATCTGTTTGTCCATGGAGATTTTTCACCATTGATCAACAAAGTTTGATAGTCAACCTCCCACTGGGGTGCGAAAGTGGGGGCATGGGTCCTTGTCTGGTTCAGGCCTGCTTGGGCATCTGTGTCCTGGAGGGCAGATGACGCCGACCTTGGCCTCTACTGCCATAGGCCTCCGAGCGGCCCCTGTATGCCTCCAGAGTGGTGGAGCAGAAGGGCTGATGATAGGGGGCCATGTACCCCTTGGAGGATCTGGAGACTCTCCCCTTTGGGGATGAAAGGATGACCGTCCCTGCTGCAGGTTCCCTAGAGAGAGTGCCATCTCTGTGTCGTTTTTGATGGCCTACAGAGTGTCATCCACTCACTTCCCAAACAGGTTGACCCATCAAACGGCATGTCCACAACCTTGGTTTGCACGTCAGTGTGGACATTTGTGGCCTTGAGCCAACCTTGGTGCCTGAGAGCCACATGGTTTCCCATCTGGTGGAACCCAGAGTCTGCTATGTCGAGCACTGGCCTGATGGCATGGTCCAAAGCTACTTCTTCCTGGAACAGGGCCAAGGCTTCTGCTTTATTGTCATCAGGGAGGATGTCCAGGATGGGCCGAAGCTTGTACCACAGCTCCCTGTCGTATCTAGACTGGATGACTACGGAATTGGTAGCATTGATGCTGGTGGCTGCCGTTGTAATAATGCGCTTGAGCTTCTTGCCTTCCTGGTCAGGAGGCACCAAGGATGATGATGTCCTCATCATGAACCCCTGTTTGACGGCCGATTGCTGGTGGAGGCCAACACCACTGAGTCCGGAGAAGGCCAACAACGGGACCGACACAATGGTCTTCTTTGACAAGGGAAGCCTTCCTTCTTCTTATCCTTGTTAGAAGGGAACTCCCAGGCAAGCAGTGTGGTTTGCTACGAGTTCGTAGAGACCAAACTCATTGAAGGCCTATCTCCTTCCCATCCAACATGAATGCAAGGTCCAGACAAGTAGCAAATTCAACTGGGGTTTATTATAGCCAACAAACCGCAGGGATCAAATGCACGGAGGCGAGTCCAGGCACACCACAATGAATTCTGGCTCGCAGGCCAGTTTTGATGATGAGTTTGTCACAACTTTGTCACACTCTGAGCCCTTCTCCAGAAAACCTAACTCCATTCCGGGTTGGCTGTTGAGTGGTAGTTCCCCTATAGGAGCCCATATAGGTGTTGGTTCATTGGACAAGGCGAGGTCAGGGCCGGACTACCCCCGAAAATTGCTACTTACTAATTGTTACAGTGTGCGCACCTTCCCAACTACCTACCCCTAGGGTCATGATTTGTGATTGGCTGAGCCGAGAGCCCCCAGGCCTGGGATAAAATCAATCCCCAGCTCGGGATGCACCTGTTCATGGTGCTATGTTAAACTTTGTGTCTGTGATGTGCAACTATGTGTCTGCGGCATAACCGTGTGTGGACCATCATTGACATGAGAGTGCTCCCTTTCCCATCTCATGACTGTAGCTCAAGTCTAACAATTTTGATGCAACCATTGTCTGGTCCGTGAGACGGTTTCTCTTCCCAGTCACCAAATCTTGGCTCCTCAGCAGCTTGGCTGTGTCACGTGTTTGGAGACCGCATTTGTGAGCTCTGCAGCTTCGAATTGTTCTGTATTTGCGAGGAATTAGATTCTTCCGCTGTTGGTGTTACTTCGGTTCAGGGTAAAGAATGTCACCTGCAACATTGTGACCTTGGCAGCTGCTCTGCTCCAGACGCAGCATATCTGCTTGCACAGCACACTGCATGGCTTCAGGATTTCTAAAACGGTGGCGGCCTATTAGGAGTTCCTAAGCCATGGTCTGACTTCTTTTGTATGTGCCTTCCATAGTGTCCATAGGTTAGTGCGTTATGGTCCGGTCTGGTCCCTCGAATGCTCATGCCATTCCATATGCTTATTTGCATGTAAGCATCTGCAAGCATTCACACGTGACCTTCTTGCTGCTTACGTTTTTGTGCTGCGGTGGCAAACTAATGGCAAAATAATAAACGTGTAGACAGTATGTATATGTCACTGTCCTCTAGCTCATAGAACTATCATGTGTTCTTCATGTAGTTGGGTGTGTGAGTGCCCTGTATATGAGGATGGCACGTGTGCTTCATGCCTGATGCTTCTATGTCATTATGGTGTCTCTAACAACTTGAGGCATGGCTTCTCAGTACTTTGGTCGATTCTGTCCATGTAGTTTTCCCCAGTTGACTCTTGGGCGTCTTCATTCACTTTGGGCAGGGTCCATATTTCCATAGTAGTTGAAGTGATCTTCAATGACCAGTACATGTAGACACATCCACCTTCAGGTTTGCACCACACCCACTTTCCTGCGTACTTCTTTGGGTTGCGTGGGTTTTCTACCTTCATTCCAGGTGGGAATATGTCCGATTCTGCTATCTTCTGTCTTAGTCTCTCTCTTTTCTTCACGATGCCATCCATTGCTCGCTCTGTTTTCCAGCTCAATTAATACTTGCATCCCTACTGCCTCTTCTGCTGTTTTCTTGCACCTGCCAATACATATCCTGGAACCACAAAGAGATGCTGCTCCCAGTCCTAGTCCTCCAACTATCACCTTCATCAGCCAGCCAGGAAGGCATCCATGACTAGAGATAGGCGAACCAGCTCTTGTCCTTCCCTGTTCCCTTTGTCTCTTCCATTTTTGGCATGAATCTGGGCCAATTGGGTGACTGCGTCTGAAAGTGTTCTGTTATCTTCGTTGGCAGGTTTGAATGTGCAACAGGAACTTCCTATTTTTGCACAAACTCCTCCTTCCATAGCTGTGAGGAGCTCCAGAACATATCTATTGTGGAGCGCCACCAACCTTATCACTCTGAGCTCTTCTTTTGTTGCGTTGAACCAGTTCACCGTTGATTTCGTGGTTACCATCAACTCCCAGCAAGTGATCTGCAACCATTTGGCATTTGCATATGTCTGTACTCCGAGTATTAGTGATGCAAAGAACATTGTGTCCTGCTGAACAATCTGTGAGATGCTGGTACTTCATCCACTGCTCCTCTGATCTTCCCCATAAGTAATTCCCCTCTCTCCTCACCCTGCTGAGTGTTTTGTGCTGGTCGGCGTTGTTCAGTTGAACAGTTGTTGCAGTGTTCAGCGATCTTCCTCGGTACCACTAAAGAGGGCATGTTGACGTGCGCTAGGGAGCATACTCCTCCCCAGTTTGGTGGCAGCTTGTCATATGGTTTGGATCCGCAAGCCCAATAGTGGTCCATCAGTACTGCTGTTCCTGCTCCCATTTTAGGTATTGTTTCTATTCTCTTGCATCCAACAAATTCTCCTACTTCTTCCTTGCCAATGTGCTGATAACACAATGTTGGTTTTGTAAGGGGAATTATTGGCATAGGTCCAACCATGTCACTAATATTGCGCTTCGGTCCCACTCTTTGAGGCACTTGTCATTTTCTTCTTGTACTTTATTCACTGCTGCCTTTGCTAAGGTTAGTGCCTTACTTCCCACCACTCCGTCCTCCCAGCCATCATTTTTGTATACTTGTCCATGAATCAGTATTTGTGGCCTTTCCCAGCACCCCGGCTCTCTTCCATTTCTTTCGCTCTACACTTGCATGGCAGGTATTGCAGTGTGATCGTCTTTGTTTCTCCTTTCTCTGGTCCTTTTGTTATGTACTGCAAACCCTCACTGAGTTGTCAGTAATTGTTCAGCATGGGTAACGTCTAAATATAATTGTCCTCATATGGAAAGGTTGCCTTGGACATCCATCTTAATGTGGCTATTCTCCCCTGGAATCTTCCTCGTGTTTGGAACATTGCTAGATACATCAGACATTGTGCTGTTGCTGCAGGTATTTCTGTTGCTACAAAGGTTCAGGAAGCACTCATGGCCTAGGGGAATAGCGACCAGACATAGCAGCCCTCCCCTGTGGCATACCTACCAATTGTGGACATTGGTTTGTACCACATGTTGTTTGTTATGTTTGCTTTGTCTGTGAAATACGTGTCAACTCCCTTCATGTCGGTGTCAACACTGCACTTACCTCTTCTTACCTTAGCAGTGTCTTCACTTCCACTTGACATGATAGGCCTTGCTGCTTGGGTGGGGGAGGTGTTAGTGAGGGATACAGCAGTGACATGCATAGCAAAGTACAGCTGCCAGAAGGCTGTACCTAAGAGCCCGGTGGATAATAGGAACCACATAACAAACATAGCAATCTTTATTTTATTTACCATAACCACTTATGCCACTTTTGAGCAGCTGATGAGATGATAAAGTTGCCCGCCTGAAAATCGCAAGAAAGGGGCTATTATATTAGTATTGTAAGTATTCTCTTCGCTCTGCAAACTAAGTAATTACTAAGTGCCCATGCAAAGATCTTCTCCCAGATCTTTTGTGGAGAGGAGTTTCGTAACGTTGGGAGGACAGGGTATGCACTGTGTTCAAGTTGTGAGTATGCTTGGGCCGAATACTCTATAAATAACAAGAAGTAAATCTCAGGGGATCGTGCTCTAAAGTGTCTGGGTCTTCTTATAGCATGGACAAATTGATTGGAAAATGCTTCGGGCGATCGATAGGGGGTAACATCGAGCAATCTCTCTAACAATTATATCACAGTCGCAGCACCCTGCATGTGCGAAGAAGAAGGTTAAATCGTGTTACAGCTGTCAAATGTACATAACCTGCGTGTGCGAACGAAAGAGAAAGTTACATTGGGTTACTTCTTTTGTGTTCACGTTGCTGAGCTTTAGCCTTGACAATGGACATATGGTTGGATAGGGGATGGAACACTGTTCTTTAGTTGTCTAATGGGACCAATATTGCTGTGGGGATTTCAGTGGAAAGCCTGACCATAGGGTGGCCAGCAGTCTCTAGTTCAGAGGTATTTGGGACATCTGTACTTTCTCGTGGGTTGTTGGTAGCTGTAGCATTGGTCCTGTTGATCTCTGCAGTTGTACTCCTGGGCGAGGCCGATGCTTTGTAGGGCTTGATGTCCTGCAGATGATTCCAGACTCTTTCCATTTTGTCTTACTGATCGGTCGGTGACTGCCTCTACTACGTGAGGGCCTGTAAAGCAGGGTGCATTCCAGCGCCAGTTAACAATTTTTAAGAGGACCAGGTCGCCGCAGGTTCCTTTGGTGTTTCTTGCTCTGTGTCGTTAGTATCTTCATGTACGTTGTCTTCTGGACTGCCCTTGGTCCGTTGAATCTGGCGAGAGATAAAAGAAGTGCTAGAAACCAGTGAAGTGACATAGTCGAATATTTTCTGACCCGGAATTTCAGCCACATTCTCACAGTCCTTTAATGCCCTAGTGGGAGGGGCAAATGGGAGGTGCATGCGCCGTCCTGTCACCACCTCGTGTGGTGTTTAATGATGGTTGGACCCAGTTTTGTTGCGCAGTTCGAATAGTGCCAATGGCAAACAGTGAAGCCAGTTTTTCTTGCTGCTGAGTTTTGGCATTGCGCTCCTTCAGGAGTCCATTGAGACATTCACATATCCCATTTGCTTGCGGGTGGTATGCACATGCAAATTTGTGTTTTATTCCTAACAGGGTAGTGATGTGGTTGGCAGCTCATTGGCGAAGTGAGGGCCATTGTCAGACCTCAGAACCTCACAAATGCCCCATCTTCGGAATACTTCTCGGACCAGGAATTTAGCAGCTCATAGGGCGTCTGCATGGGAACAGGGCCCAGCCTTTATATCCATCTTGAAAATGGGCAGATGTTACACTTCAGGCTCCTCCGCGGGCCTCCTTGCAGAGTACGACTTCTTTACAAGCTCCTCTATGGACCAGATACAGGCTACCATGGCATCTGTACAAACTTCGACGGACTCCGGGTCAGCTGACACGTCTTCTACATGGAAGACGTACGGCAAGACACGCCCCTCTTACGACTTTAAAACCACCATCTTCCAAGGGGCTCGTTGCTGCTAATTAGCGTTACAAGCTACACGCAGTTTCGTCCTTTTCCTCTTCGTGTCTTCCTACAAGATTCCTCATCTGAACTCCTGGTTTTGACCTTTGCCGGACTACTGGATTGCTTCATCTCCTCCTTTATTCCTGTTGTGCTCGTCTGGTTGTTTGACTTGGCACGTTACTGGATCCGGCTCCCTTCTGTCTCTTGCAGTACTTCATTCCTGGTTGCCGCTTCTGCACTCGGAACCAAATTGCTGTCTACGATCCGGATCTTTTCTACAGCTACTCGGGATACATGTGTGCTCAGGTACATACTTAATTGGCTATCCCCATCTCTGCTACTGTTTATCTCCACAACTTGTTTGGATAATTGTCTTCTGTTGGATTCTGGGACATTGAGTGACTTTCATGTGAGATTGTCCTTAAGTGCATATAAACACTTTCCTGAAATTGCACCAACCCGGCACTAGTGCGACCCTCGTGCCATCCGGGGCTACTTCCCTATACTAACATCCCTGTTTGTTATTTTCTCCTGTCGTTGTCTTCTGTTTCCTGGATTCCTTTCCGCAATATATCCTTATTCAGGTTAGTTGTTATCAATTCTATATATAGTTGAGACCGATATTGAATTAGACCATTTCCACTCATTTTGTGTTATTCCTTGTAGATCCACCCCGGGGAAGCTCCACTCCAATATCTATCTAGGTAGTTGCCCATTTAATTCAATTGTTCTAATCACTTGCATTAACCTCAACACTGTCTAATATCTTTGTATTCCTTTGCAGCATTGGTATTGACGGTGTGTGTTCTCCCCGCTCTTTTATTCAATTGACATCTCTGTCTGTCCCAACTGAAACAGCAGAGAGGTACATTGTGGAAAAAAGCCCCTCTTTGAGGAAGCCTGAGTCTTGTACTGAGGGGAGCTGGGATGGAAGGCTGAATATCGATTCTTGTACCACCATCATCTCCAAGGTCACTTCTCTGCATCTTCGGCCTATTTCGGAGTGGTGAGTAACAGCAGATCATGTAGTGGTATCCTTGACATACTTGGATCATGTTCACGTAGTCAACATGTAGATGCAGGAATGGGCCTTCGGGTCTAGATATGGGTCCTCTCACAACTCTCAGGGTGTGTCCTGCAGTGAACTGCTGGCATGTTAAGTAGTTACTGATACAATTTGCCACATGCTCATTTAGGTTTGGATAGAACCATGATTCTCCAATGCGTACTGCAATGGCCTCTTTTCCTGCGTGTGTTGGATGATGCAACTGCGTTCGTGCTGTTTTTAGTAGCGCAAGTGGCATGACCACTTTCCCTGTGTTGTTTTGTCACCATAGGGCATCTTAAGGGGACATTGAACATTCTCTATTGACCCAGAACTCCTTTTCATCCCTGGGTGCAGCTCCCTGTAGTGCCCTTATTTGTGTTCTGGTAGGTAATTGTATCCTTCTTTCATCACCATCTTTCTCATCCCTCCCGTTGCATTTCTTCTCTCCTTTTAATTCCCACATCTCACCAATGTGCTCTTTGCCTCATAGTCTGCTGCTTCATTTCCCCTTGAGATGGCGTCCTCCCCTTTAGTATGTGCTTGGCACTCACTAAGGCTAATTCATGTGGGTATGTTATTACTTCAATCAGTTCTCCCAACAATAGGGCATGCTGTACTGGAGTCCCATCAGCTCTCCTGTAACCTCTCCTGAGCCATCTTGCCAGTCCTGAATGTACTGTTGACGTGACATAGGCGCTGTTGGAGTATACTATCATTAGTGCCACTAGTTCTGCTGCTTGTGCTGAATAATGAGGTGGTAACTGAGCACTCGCTACTACCTCACTTGTCCAGTCCTCCTTCAATCTCACTACAGCAGCCCCAGTCCTCCTGATCCCATCACTTTGGTCGATAGTTGAGGAACCTCCAATGTACAAGCTCTCTCCCCCCCTCAAGTACATCTTCCTCCACCTGGCATGTCTCAGTGTATTGCTCTATGTTTTTGGTACAATCATGAGCCCGATCTCGTGGTTCGTAGATATCTGCCATGAATAATGCTGGATTTAAAGTTTTGCATCTTATTATCTTCAATTCTGCTTTTGACAGTATTATCTCATAACCTGATGCTCTCTGTGTCGTCAAGGTGCTCTTTGGCTTGTGCAGTATCGCAAACAGGGTGTGTTCCACATAAAGGGTGGTTGTGCACCCCAGGGTTATTGTTGAAGCCTGTTCCACTGGGAAGGCTGCAGCAGCTTATGATTGTTCACACGGATATTGTCCTTTCATCACTGGGTCAAGTTTTCCACTGTAGTAAGCAATGGGATTATGGACAATGCTTGTTTTCTGTGTCAGTACTGCTTTCATTACCACACAGTCGGTGTGTGAAAACAGGAAGAAATCCCTTTTATAGTCTAGGGTCCCTAACACTAGAGCTGTGCATATTGCTTCCTTCAGCTCGTTGGATGCATCAGTAATTTCTTGTGCCCATGCTAGTGGTTTTGCTCCTCTCTGTGCTTCCTTAAGGGCAGTTAGAAATGGCCCTCTGTACATGGTGTAGTCAAAAACCCATGCTCTGCAATAGTTGCAAAGGCTGAGGAACTGCTGCAGCTCCCTTACTGTTTTAGGTTGTGGTGTGTTTGTTTATTGGCTGGGCTCTCTTTGGGGCAATGTGCCTACCGTCTTTGGATATTAGCTGTCCAATGTACCGTACGTCCTTTTGACAGTACTTGAGTTTTGCCTTTTCTACCTTATGCCCTTTGTCTGCAAGTACCATGAGCATGCGTACTGAGTCTGTCCAGCACTCTTCTTCTGTCTTGCTGCAAATGAGGATATCATCTACATACAGTAAGACCGTACTTTCTGTCTGGATGTTCCCCAAATCCATTTGTATTACTCTGTTAAAGATATATGGTGACTTACAGTACCCTTGTGGTAGTCTAGTGTGTTTCCACTTCTGGTTGCAGTACATAAAGCTTGTCAAAACTTGTGAGTCTGGGTGTAATGGTACTGAGAAGAACACATTTTTGAGATCAATCACAGTGAAGCAGGTGGCTCCCGCTGGAATGCCACACAGAATTGTTGCAGGGTTGTCTGCTACCAGATACTCTGCCTCCACAATGTGGTTAAGAGGGCGTAAATCCTGTATAAAATGCCATGACCCCCGTTCGCTTTGCATACAGGGTACATTGCGGTGTTGCACGGAGATTCTGATGGTACCAGGATGCCTCTCACAATGAGGGTGTTGATAGTTTCATAAATGCCCTCATCTGCTTCTTTGGTCAGGGGTCATTGCTTCACCCGTGGCTGTATCGCTCAAGACTTTAATTTGATCTTCACCCCCGCTATGCTTTTTATGCACCCTACATAATAGGGACTTGCGGTCCATACGCTGTTGGTTACCTTGGCCAAATCTTCCTCCCAGAATGGTGGCTGCGCTTCTAGTGCCATTGCCATTTTCTGTGAAACCTCTCTGTATGTGATGTGTAGCCAGAACCTCACACTCCTCTCCAACATCATCTCTGTCTCCTCTCTTTTTCTCTGAGAACAATTCCTCATATGTTACCTGTGTCAGCCTGCATCCTTCTGCCACTGCAATTATTGCCTTCCATGCTCTCCCTCATCAGTTGCGTGTACTGCAATCCAATCCTGCCTTGCCACAACTGCCTTGATGTCTGTAGACACAACTGTTCCCTCTTTCTCATCCAATGGTGTCTCTGGTCTGAACAGGTACTCGCCTGGCATTCTCCATACCTTCTCTGCTATCCCTGGCATCATGCAAGGGCCACGTCTGTCCCGTACTGGAACATCTCAGGGTCTGATGGCACCCTCCTCTGTACTGTGTTTCCACAATATGCTTGAACAATCTGCCTTACAGTAAGCATGTGTATTCCTGGTGTGGATCACACTATGCCCTTGCCTTTGAATGAGATGGTCATGTTTAGTCTGCTCATTATGTCACGTCCAAATATGTTCACAGGTGCTTGTTTGGAGTACAGCAAGGATAAAGATAGGTCGTGATCCCTTATAGTTAGATGTTTATCAGTAAATGGAACCACTTCTCGAGCCCCAGAGAATCCTTGAGTGTCCATGGCATAACCTGACAATGCAAATGTCCCTTCCCGGATACATGACCTAGTCACGCCAGTGTCAACAAGAAAGGACAAAGTTTTGTCACCTATCGCAACCCTTATGTGAGGTTCCTCTATGTGAGGTTCCTCCGCAGGATTGGGTGTTACTGACAGGATAGGACACAACAAGTTCATCTGTCCACTGTCCTATTGAGGGTACAATGATAATCCGTTCCCTGTGTAAGGGTTGTTCCCCACTCTGGTGACCACTCCTACTTTTTGGACAGGTACTGTTGCCATTGTGTCCATGGGTTTTAGGGAGTGACCATCCTGTATTTGTGTTAACTGTTGTGATGCTTGCAAATATTAGGGAGTGGTGCTGTCATTTGCAGTGCTGTTGTTTGGAGTGCTGTCATGGATGTTGTTGTTGGTGCACCCTGAGGCTGTATCTGTAATCGATGTGGTAGCTGTTGGTGTGTGTTCTGCAACTGTCCTTGTTGCTGCATGTCTTTGGGGGTAATAGCCATCCTGTCCTCATTGGTAGCCCTGCTGCCGCTGGTCTCCCACCCTTGTTGCATCCCCCTATTCCTGCATGCATGGGAGATGTGTCCTAGCTTCCGGCAGGTCCAGCACTGGGGTGTTTCCCTTCCTTGCCATGGGTACCCCCCCCTAATTCTCCAGGTCCTTGTGGCACTTGTTGGTTATAACCCTGTAACCTCCCTGGGGGTTGGTGTGATTGCGGTCTGAAGCCCTGCCTCTTTTGGAAACCTCCCCTCCCTCAGTAATTCTGCTGATACCCACCCCTTCCCATGTACCCTCCTCCCATGGGCAGTGCATATTGTTGCATGGGGTGGTACGGTATCTGTGCCTGGAATTGTGGCTGTGTTGTCTGTGGTTGCGTCTGTGGGGCGGGGATTGTTATAAGTGCCCCTTCCAGTGGATATTTTGACAATTTATTTTGTACTATCTTCTCCTCATCTGCTTTTCTCTCTTCTGCCTTTTTTTTTGGCTTTCTCCTGCCATAGCCTACAATGATGTACTATGGTGAGCTGTATTTCTGCCGAGGCTTTTGCTTCCAATCCCCACCAGTTTCATAAAATTATTATACAGAGGCTATGGTAGTCCCTGTACCAAGGTGTGATAAAAGATTGCTATCATTTTATCGCATGTCTCTCGAGTTTCAAGGTACCAAAGCTCTTGAATATCTTAAATGTAATTAACAGGTTCCTCCTCATCACGCATCTTGCGTGACGTAATAGCTCCTATGTCTGACATGTCGGGATATTGTTTCCTCAATGCTTGCCATACTGCTGCTCTGTAATTGGCGAATGGTGATCTATCATGGGCTGTATTTTGTATGGTCACTCCTGGGAACCCCACCCTCTTCCAAATGTCATCAGCTGCGTCACCCAATATGGAGACCCTTGAGGTCACCCACTGCTAGCCTGTGCCCTGCTGTTAGTTTAGCTTCTCCACCTCATGTATCCATTTGCCATCCCCCGCACTTAGTGAGGGCAGTCTGTATTTAACGTTTTCCTTGTCTGTGTGCTTTCAAGGCACGTACTGTGGCCTTGTCCCTCCTCTTTCTAGCAGGGGTATCTGGGAGTATTCTGCTGTTTCTTGTGGTGTCTTTTCATATTGTCTAATATGGATAGGCCCGCTTTCATCCTCAATTTCTGCGCACATGTCTATTGGTTCTAATGCAGGGGTTCCTTCTAATGTAGGTGTATGTTGTATTAGGTTTGTTTGTTTGTTTGTTTATTTGGTAATGCGCTCCAAGCCCGTGGGCAGCTGGGCGCAACAATACAAGTAGACTCGAAACTTAGTTACAGTGCCTGACACAGGCTGTTACAAAAACAGTGGTCACTTACAACAAATGATACAAGGTGTTACAATACATATAGGATAAGATGGGTTAAGCGCATAGGGAATATCGTCTTAACAGGTGTATAACGTTTTCCGCTAGGTAAGGGTGAAAATCGTTACATATCGTTGTTGTGCAGCCATTTGAGAGCGTAAAATCTAAATCTAGTGTAGGGTAGAGGGCGTCTAAGGTCAGAGGGGAGTGTGTTCCATGATTGTGCAGCTCTAACTGGGAAGCTAGATCCACCTGCCGTGGTAAGCTTGAATCTAGGGACTTCAAGTAAGAAGGTGTTGGCAGATCTCGTCAGTCGGTTAGAGGGTCTCCAGTTGATTCTTTCCGCTAGGTAGGGGGGTGCTTGATTGTTGAGGCATGTGGAAGTGAGGGAAATGGTTTTAAGGAGGATTCTGTCCTTTATCTTTAGCCAGTGGGCCTCGGTCCGGTGATTGGAGATATGCTCTCTGCGTGGGATGTTCAAAGCTGCTCTGAGAGCGTTATTTTGTAATCTCTGGAGTTTGTCAGTGACCGACTTATTTGCACCTGAGTATAAGGCGTTGCAATAGTCCAGTCTGGACATGACAAGGGCATTGGCCAGGGTGAGGCAGCTGGCGCTGGACAGGAAGGGTCTGGCAGCACGGATGAGTTTACACGTGTAAGTGGTAGTTGAGGCGAGGGAGTTGACTTGCTTTTTGAGGGTGAGAGCTGAGTCGAGGTAAAAACCTAGGGTTTTAACCTCTCGCATAACCTTGATAGTGTTATTATCGATGTTAAATGAGGCATAGTCCGGTGTGGTCTGATCCGAGGAGCAAGATTTCAGTTTTATCGTCGTTCAGGCAGAGGCCATGGGTGGCCATCCATGCCTGAATGAGGATGTAGATTTTGTTCACCAGAGCCAGGTCCACTCCATAGTTGCCCGAAAGGGGTATGAGGATCTGGGTGTCATCTGCGTAATTAGTGTAGGTGATGCCCAGTCTGTCCAACTTGTCGAACAATGGCTTGGTGAAAATGTTGTACATGGTGGGTGAGACACAGGAGCCCTGTGGGACTCCACATGTAATTTGGATGGGATCGGCACAGGTGGAGGTGGAAAACACTCTCATGGTCCGGTTGGCTAGAAAGGATTGGACCCATGCTATAGCTTCTCCTGTGAAATTGGCAGCGAGCTTGAGGTGGTTGCATAAGACTGCATGATCCACCAGATCAAAAGCTGGCAAGTCCAGTAAAAGTAGCAGCGCTGTTTTCCCATTATCCTTGAATTCCTCCATTTTAGTTTTAAGATCTATCAGGGCTGTTTCAGTGCCATAGAGAGGGCGGAAGCCCGATTGGCGTGAGCCTAGTAGATGATTAGCTTCTAAATAATCTTGAATTTGGAGATAGGCTACTCTATCGATAATTTTTAGTAGGAAGGGTACCGTGGTGATAGGCCTATAGTTGGTCGGGATGGATGGATCGAGGGTTTGTTTTTTAAGAAGGGGGAGGACCCAGGATTCTTTTAGGTTAGCTGGCACTGTGTTGGATTTGAAGGATGAGTTAATGAGCTTCGAGATGAATGGGGCTAAATCTCTGGCAGCGTCCTTTATTATTTGAGCTGGGCAGCTGTCGCCCTTACAGTTGGAGGGCTTCAGTGAGAGGATAGCCTTTTCAGTGTCGATGATGGAGATAGGTTTAAAGCTAAAGGGGGATAGTATTGGGTTCAGTCACTAGAGGTGCTTGTTGATCGGTCGGGGAGAGGGAGTCTTTTTTATTAATTATTTTAAGTTGGAGGGTGGAGATTTTGTTCGATAGGGCATTCTGTATGTTAGTGCACCATGTCTTGTCCATGGGGACCGTGTCAGTTGGTTGGATAGGGGATTCCATTTCCCGGAGGATGGCAAAAAGTTCCTTGGTATTAGATTTGGCATTGGTAATTCTATCATTGAATAAGTTTTTTTTTGTATTGATAATTTCTGACTTGTAATGTTTGATAAGTTGGGTGAGCTTAGCTTTGTTGTCGTCGGTAGGCGAATTGCGCCAGATAGTTTGGAGTTTTCGTTTCTGCTTTCTAAGGTCCTTAAGCTGGGGTGTGAACCAGGAATTGAGGTGGGCTTCTTGCTTAACTTTGCGTAGTTTTGTAGGTGCAATAGTATCTAGTGCATGAGACATAGCTTTATTAAAGGTGTCTACTAGTATGTCTGGGTCAGTGTTGTCCTTCAGGCCGTTGATAGTAGGCAGGAGGAGGGGGATGAGTTTTTCTGAAGTAATGTCTTTTTTACTTCTGGTGGGGAGTGGTGGTATCATTTTGATAATTTTAGGGCTGGGGAGGTCAAGTGTGACAGTGAAATTTATTAGGTAGTGGTCAGACCATGGGTGATGTCAGTAATGACTATGTTGCAGTTAAGTTCAGATACCCAGTCAAGGGTTTTGCCTTTAGTATGTGTGGGGGAGAGGACTTTTTGGGTAAGGCCTTGGTCATTTAGGATAGCTGTTATAGAGAGGGCATTTTTGTTATCTGGCTCATTAAAGCCGATGTTAAAGTCGCCCAGCAACAGCGTTTGCGAATGATTTTGGGTACTGTTCGCTATGAGGGTGGTAAGGTCATCTTCAAAGGTTCCCAAGGGACCTGGGGGCTTGTAGATCAGGTGAATGGTTAGCGTGCGGTTATTGGAAAGTTGCAATTTTGCTGAGAGTACTTCGCAGGAAGCACAGGGAGGTGAGGTGGTGAGTCTAATAGGCAGAGTGGTTTTCGCGATAATTGCTAGGCCACCACCTTTAGCATTGGGTCTGTCTACTCTATGGATCTGGTAATTGTCAGGTACGGCTAACATCAGTGCAGGTCCTGCTGCCTCATGAAGCCAGGTTTCTGTTACGGCAAGGAAGTCAATGCTACTGTTGTTTAGTATGTCAGCAATTTCAGTTGCATGGGCTACCATGGATCTGACATTGATAAGGGAACCAGTAAGTGATAGGGTGTTCTTAGGAGTAGGATGGCTTGCAAATTTATCTTTGTGCTTATTTTGACTCCGGCGTTTCTTTTTGTGAAGGTGAGTAGGAGTTGTGGTTGGAGTTAAAGGTGACGTAGCTTGGGTTTGCTTAACCATTTGTGTCTGTATAGATGGGGATCTAGCAGTATTGTTTTTACTGTTTCTTTTGGGTTCGTATATGCAAGGTAGTCTTGCCCTGAGTCTCAGGTTTCTGTCTGTGGGGGGACAAGTGCTGTAGGTAGCAAAGGCCATGATTGTAGCTAGGAGGGTCAGGGAGGTCAGGTTTCTGCACATGGTAGTTAGTGTGGTTAGCTGGTACAATTTACTTCCTTCCTTCGCTAGGATGTCTGGCTAGGGTGACATAATGTAGAATGCGGGTGGCTAGTTGAAGCCAGGGATGCGCCTAGTGATATAGGGCATGCTATTCAAGAAACACAATATAAGCTAGAATACATGGTCCGTTATCGACCATAGGGCACAACACAATCAAAGTGGTCCGTTAACGACCATAAGACACAACACAATCAAAGTAGTCCGTTATCGACCATAGGGCACAACACAATCAAAATGGTCCGTTATGGACCATAAGGCACAACACAATAAACTTCCAGGTAGCCCAAGATGTTGGCTGGGCGAGGGGATAGCACGGTGTGACTCCCAATTGTAGTAAGGTACTATAGACAGCTATAGGTAGCTTAAGTGGAATTGATGTCTAGGTGCAAGAAGGGGATTCATAAGGCATTGGTGCAGAGTGAGCTGATAGTGCAGGAGTATAGGCTTAATGCAGCAGACTTCAGGGCACAGTAGTCACATCAGCGTAGAGAGGCAGAGAAGGCAAAGGCTTAGGATGTCAGGGTAAGGAGAACCATGAAGACCTGGGTATAGGTAGCACCAAGAGAAACTAAGGGCCTAATATGTGGACACAGCTATGGCACTTATCAGGGGTGCGAGTCTAAATCACATCTTGAGGTGGGTGGCATGAATCGATACATTAAAAGTGCACTGGGACACAAATTCAAATGCATGAATCATGGGTGCCTAGATTCGAGTTTAGCAGGAGGACCCAAAAAGGCACTAAGTTAGAATGCAATGGGACACAAGTTCAAAATGTATGAACAAAGAACACAACAATGTAATTTGCCAAAGGGCGAGAGGGCATGGTGAGCATAGTAAGGGTGCCCATCACGATGTGGAGAACATAGGGCAGATTAGGGTGGCGCACTGTTGTGGAGGTTTAAGCAGCCTTAACGTCCAGTGCAGTGACTGCAGCACAGGACCGGTGTGCCTCAAAACAAGCAGGGGGTATGGCCCTGGGCTCTGGCCAGCTCAGGACAGTCTCTGGACAGTTGTTGGGCCTTACCCTCAGGGTTTTTCCTGGAAGGGCTGGCTCACGCCTGCCGGCTTCCGATAGGCTGTGGTAGGCAGGGCAGGGGCCAATCAGCAGGAGGCTCTTCTCTCCTGTGTGTATCAGCAAAGGCACATCGGGCCTGGGACACGGGCGGCCATCTTTGAAAAGTGAACACCTCGTGTGTTCAAATGGCGAATTCTGTGAAAGTTAGGCATCAGGTGGCCAGCACGGGTTGTCTGCTGGTTGCAAGCAAGGAGGGGCATGCAGAGAAGTTGAGAGGCAAAGTATGTGGCAATCGTGCATAAAGCACAAAAAACGGCCGCGACTGGGGCGCGACTGCCTATTTGTTGGCAAAGGGCAGCATACCTCTGGGTGGGCTCCGCATTGAGGGAGGATGGACCAGCTGCTCCAGCAGCGATCCGGAGCTCCTGCTCAGGGAGAGCTGCACGGGAAGATCTGTGCGTCGCTTCTTGTGTGCTCTAGACAGCCGTCCTCTGGATGGAACTATTCTGGCCTAGTCTCTCCTATGCCCTGGGAGGTCCCTTAATCTGTCAAGGTATGGTGTGTTGTCACCATCCCATTTGCAGTGTGTTGTGTTAGCTTTTCTACAAGCTGTCCTCCCTCCCTTTGGTTCAGTAACCTACACTCCCATGATGTTCCTTCCCCCGACATTGTGAGATACCGTTTGCTGGCCCCTCTCTCTCATCATCACTGTGTTTGTCTTCATTGTCAGACCCTTCATCCATGTTGCTACAGAATCCCTCTGAAAGATTCAGTTTTCACGTGATCGGGCTGGAGGTGTGTTCTTCATTGAGATAATGTCTGTCGATTTTATATTTTACCTCCCCTTCTTCCTGCTGAACCTTCTTTGGGTAGCTTTATGCTGTCTCGTTCCCTTTGCCTCTCCTCATCTCATCTTTTCCTATCCAATTCTAGTGTAATATGTTTGCTTACCTGCTTTATCACCTGTGCATCCTCATCCCCTCATTCCCGTTCGCCTTACCATTCTTTCCAATCGCAATTGTTTCAGTCTTCTCTCCTCATACTTGCATGTTTCCTGCTGTAATATCTTCTTCCTCCATGCTGCCATCTCTTCCTTTTTCTCCTCTTCTCCTTTCTTTTCTCACTCTTCCCTCTTCTTCTCCCGCCGTTCCTGTTCCACTACCTCATTTTGTTCCTTCTCCAGCATCTCCACTTCCTTTTTCCGTCTTTGCTCCCGCTGTTCCACTTCGAATGCTATTTCTCTTCTCTGCTCCCTGTCCTCACGTTCTAGTCATGCTTCTGTGTCCCATTGTTGCTGCTCCTCTTCCTCCCTCTGTGCTGCCCATCCGCGACATCCTTGTCCCAATTCCAAGTTCTGTATGGCCTTTGTTGCCCCTTCGGCTGCCCCTGTTGTCATCCCCTTTAATTTCAGAAGTATCTGTGCTGCTATCCATTCCTCCGCCCCTATTCCCTCGACTTCTGCTTTCGCACAACGCAGCCCCTCCTCATTGAGGTCGGAGCTGCTGGAGGCTTGCGCTGTGCCTTTCTGTTGTTCATCTTTAGTATATGGTGGTGGTTTATACATTGGGTTTGAATACCCCTCGGCTGCCCTTAGCTCCCTCAATGGATATGTACCCTGATTATCATCTTCGTCATCAGATACTACAATAGGGGGGGGCTAGAGGAGGTGCGGACGGGTCCACCCCCTCTTCCTTTACCTCCTGTTGGCTCATCATCCATGGTCTTTCTTCCTGAAACATATGTCAAAGCCGAAAATGGACATGCGTTTGGCTAGTTTCTTCCCCTTGTATGTGCTCTGTAGGTGTGTCAGTAGTGATTGCAGCATGCCTTTGGAGAAACTGCCGTTAGGCGGCCATGGTCTTGCTATCTTTCCTTCAGTGCCTTTGGACCACTATTTACTATATTTTATGATTTTATCCTTATACAGTGGTAGGGTCTTACACATGTGTTATATTGGCGTTACTGACCTCACCATCCCATTATACATCGGATACATCATCAATTGTTTAGCTGACCTCTATTCAAGGGTTTAGATACTCCACTGTTAAATGGAGAAGAATAACAATGTAATGATTATCGCCTTCAATTGCTACGAGCCCCAGTGGCTCTGCACCTTACACGGCGTACTGTGCGTACAGCCCCTCCTTCACCAGCACTGCCGTTCTCTGGCACACCACCTCAATCCTGCGCATGCGCCCTCCGCGCAGTGCCACTCGATCAACGCTCTGTCCTATGCACCGACCTATGGGTGACGTCACCAAGCTAAAGTTCGTACAGGTAGGTAGATAATTTGTGTACATATAGAACAATGAACTATTTCTTCGAACCTGCTCCACTCTACAATAATCCCACAAAACCTTACAGATGTCTTCCCGCCTCTCCAGGGCAGAGTATCCTTTTAATTCTCGTGACTAACTGCACCCGTTGAGTCGGCAAACGTGTGAAACGCCTCTCTCCAGGAGACTTAACCAGATAGTGCACCTTCCGCAATCTAGGATAGCTCCAGCTAACCCTCACGGGGATACCGACATCTATGCTTCAAGCTAGAACGTCCAATTCATAGGAATACCTTATTTACATACTTCTATAGTCCAAGCCTGTCAAGTCTATAGTCTCGGTTCTTCAACTGAACCTTTTACCTTGAAGACCGAATGTTCCCTAAACATAGAAAAGGGACTTTTTACCCCCTCTCAGGTCCTTATTACTATGCACGTCTTACCAGTATTACTGACCACTATTCACTACTATATATTACAATCAATACCTCCCTCCTCCTGCACATGTCATACCCACCCTCACACGTAGTTGCTGATTGTTTGGACCAATACTTATGTTCCGTGTTCGGTGACGTTGCTCAGCCGCTGGCTCCCCGTTACCCACTCCCCTCACCCTTCTGGTGTGCTTTGGACTCTCCTCCGATCGCGGATGGGATAATTCACAAAATGGCTCCTGACGACCTTTCCCCGGGTTATCGCTGTTCCGGTTGTCTTGCAATTCCTTTAGAGGTCCTGCAGCCCTTCAGGTCTGGCATCGAAGGAGGCAGCTTCTGGCTGGGCTGACGCCTCAAACCATCAGCTCTGCTACCAACTTGTTAGGAGGGAACTCCCAGGCAAGCAGAGTGGTTTGCTACAAGTTTGCGGACACCAAACTCAAGGAAGGCCCAACTCCTTCCCATCCCAAATGAACGTAAGGTCCAGACAAGTAGCAAATTCAACTGGCGTTTATTACAGCCAACAAACCACACGGATCAAATGCAAGGAGGCAAGTCCAGGCACATCATGACGAATTCTGGCTCACAGGCCAGTTTTGATGATGAGTTGCATCACGACTTTGTTACACTCTGGTCCCTTCTTCAGAAAACCTAACTCCTTTCCGGGTTGGCTATTGCGTGGTAGTTCCCCTATAGGAGCCCATACAGGTGTTGGTTTATTGGACAAGGCGATGTCAGGTGTCAGACCCGGACTATGCCTGAAAATTGCTACTTACTAATTGTTACAATGTGCGGTCCCCGTGATTGGTCAGTGATCCCAGCTACCCACCCCTAGGGTCATGGTGTGTGATTGGCTGAGCTGAGAGCCCCCAGGCCTGGGATAAAATCGATTCCCAGCTCGGGATGCACCTGTTCACGGTGCTATGTGCAAATATGTGTGTGTGAAGTGCAACTATTTACCTGTGGCATAACCGTGCGTGGACCATTATTGCTGTGAGAGTGCTTCCTTTCCCATTGCATGGATGTAGCTCGATTGGAACAGTTTTGTTACAACCATTGTCTGGTCCGTGAGACGGTTACTCTTCCCAGTCACCAAATCTTGCACCTCATCAGCTCGCCCGGGTCACGTGTTTGGAGACCGCATTTGTGAGCTCTGCAGCTTCAAATTGTTCTGTATTTACGAGGAATTAGGCTCTTCTGCCGTTGGTGTTACTTCGGTTCAGGTTAAAGAATGTCACTTGCAACATTGTGACCTTGGCAACTGCTCTGCTCCTGACGCAGCATTTCTGCTTGCACAGCACTCTGGGTGGCTTCAGGATTTCTAAGACGGTGGCAGCCTACTATGAGTTCCTAAGCCATGGTCTGACTTCTGCTGTATGTGCCTTCCATAGTGTCCATAGGTTAGTGCGTCATGGCCTGGCAGGTCCCTCAAGTGCTCCTGCCATTCCATGGGGTTATTTGCAAATAAGTATCTGCAAGCATTCTCACGTGATCTTCTTGCTTCTTGTGTTTCTGTGCTTCTGCAGCAAACTAATGGCAAAATGAACGTGCATACCGTATGTATATGTCACGGTACTATAGCCCATAGAACTGTACGCATGTGTTCTTTGTGTAGTTGGGTGTGTCAGTGTCCCGAATGTGTGGAGGACACGTGTGCTTCATGTCTGATGCTGCTATGACATCATGTTGTCTCTAACGACTTGAGGCATGGCTTCTCAGCGCTTTAGTCGATTCTGTCCATGTAGCTGTCTCTGGGTGACTCTTGGGCACCTTCATTCACTCTGGGTAAGGTCTGCACTGCTTCTGGGTTGTAGGGTAAGAGGGTATTTCTCATGCTAGTTATCCGTCGTGGTAGCGATGGAGATCGGTGTGAGCTCGTACAATCAGCAGTCATATTGTCTTTGGTGCTTCTTCCGGTTGGAGTGTCTTCCGGGATGGGGGGCATATTACGACCATCCCTCTTCATCCTCTGGCACCAGATTGAAGAGCTTGGCTGCCTCCGATATGATGGAGTGGAAGGAGCCAATCTTGTCCTGGGGCGAAACCCTGGCGGGCTCGTCGACATCTGGAGGTTCCCCATGAGCAGGAACATAGTCGCTGTACTCATCTTTGTGAGTAGCGGTGGTGCCGGTGCCAGTATCTGTGGGAACTGACTCCTCTGCCACAGGGGGCATGGTTCCTAGCACTGCCCCAGGGGTAATGGGTGCCCTATGGGGCTGTGTCGGCTGATGCCGAGGAGGCGGTGGAGTGCTCCTGGCCGGACCAGGCATTGGAGCAGCAGGAATCTGCTGCTGAATCTCTGCCACCAGCGTATGCAAGGTGGTTAAAATGTCCAGGGACATGTCCCTTGGTGCAGGAGCAGTTGCAGCCAGAGCAGGAGCCAGGCTCGGGCCCCTTGGAGGGCTAAACGGCTGGTAGGGCTCATGGGATGGTGATCTCTCATGAGGCAGGGATCCCTGGCCCCCTTCCCAGTCTGAATAAAAGTTGTCAGGCAGATCCTCCTCTGAACTGGTGGGGTCCCACAGGAGCCAGAGGAACACTCGTAGTAGGCCTGGGCAGAAAATCCAGAGCAGGCAGCAAGGCCCTCTCTTGATCTGAGTCCTTTGGGAATGAGGCTAACACAGGAGCTTTCACAGTAGGAATAGGCACATCTGTCAGCGTGGTCGAGGTTGGGATACACAACGGTGGTCTACGAGGCAGAGAGAACCTGGGTGAGCCAGTCGGTGGGAAGATGATGGTCATTGACGAACTCTTCATCGCTGAAGGAAGGCTCATTTTCCCCGACTTTGCCGATGGGGCACTCATCGCTGAAGTGGTCAGCGATGGGTTGACGGTCCTGGTCCTCAACGAGGTAATCGACGTAACGGTGGTTCTGGTCGACGAGGCTGTCATAGATGGGGCTCACACCATTGACTGCGTTGATGACAGCGAGGCAGGTTTCAGGACCTGCTTAGAGCGGCTCTTATGTTTGGATGGTGTCAGCAAGTTTCTTGTGGATGGAGGCAACCCACCAGCCATCAGGCTAACTGTCGAGGAAGGAGTCAGTGACAGGGAACAACCCCTTCCAGAACTTGTTCCTGCAGCCACATAGACCGTTGACGAGGATGCCGATGGAGCATTGGATTTCGCCTTCTTTTGGTTCTTCACAGAAGAAGCATCCTCAAAGGACCTCAACCTTTTTTTTGCCAGAGGGAGTGCGCTCAGAGGGCCTGCCGGCTCTGGATGAGGAATGACTGTGCCCGGAGGCCGCAGCAGAGGCCTTCCCCTCCTTGATCCATGTCACCAACCTCCAGTGGTGATCCACTTTGGTCTTCGACGAGAAGGATTGGCAGATGTCACATCTGTGCGCGTCGTAGTCAGGGTGAAGACAATAAAAGCACTTGAGATGCCGGCCCTTCATGAAGATGTTCTTCATGCTGCAGTCTTCACAGGTCCTGAAGAGGCTCTTCGTAGCATCCCTCATGGTCGAGGTGTCGAGATGTATGTCCAAGTCTGGGTCTGTTGGCAGCATGGGTTAAAGATCCAACAATGGAGAGAAGATCTTCGCCGACGAGTCCCTGCTACTGGTAGTCTCTGCATGACGGTAAATGAAGAATAGATGGAAGATTTCTTTTGAACATTTTTGAAAAACGTCAAACAAATTATGACTTTTAGTGTAGCGAAGCACAAGGACACCAAACATGAGAAACGTGCAGTAAAATCGGAAGATGGCCACCCGGGGTGGAGCTTAGGAGGATGAGTTTCATTGGATGGGGACAGTATGACACAAAGGACACTGATAGACTATAGAGGCAATAAGCAATTTTAGGTTTAAAGCTAAACTGCTTTCTTTTTTCCCACCAAGACCCATGCTGGAAAATCTCAATACCATTCTCTCCCCTTCCCACACCTTCTCAAGTATATATAGTAGACATTATTCACATTACTTTTCTTTTATGCAACATATTTTTCCATTATGTTTGTGGTTTCTTAGAGACCCAGACCCCTGGAAATTCTCCCCCTTACCAAACATAGTAACATTATTTCACAGGATAATATAATTGGTGAAATGGGATTTGAGCCCACTTTTCATCTAGTTACAGTTTGTAATTTGGCAGCAGGCTACATCTCATCCCATCTCATCTTTAGTTTTAGAACAACATAAAGCAGTGTCAAAGCTAGAGAATTCAGTGGTAGACCAGAGCCATTACTGAACCAGAGGGGTCTGGATTTGCTCTGAGAGTCAAACAAGAGCTGGCATGGCAAAAGTTACATACCTAACTTCCTCAGCCCACAACACAAAACTCATACCTGTACCCTGTGTACCCATCCCCCACAACATAAGACCCTCACATGTCATCCTGCCCCCTTACTGGTATGTTTAACATACATTGGGCCTCATTACAAGTTTGGCGGTAGCCTTGCCGGTAAAACTGGCAGGCTGCCGCCGAACTTTCAAATTTTACTGGCGCCTGGCAATGGGGAATACATGGCCATTACAGCCCTGGCAGACCATGTATTTCCCCATTGCCAAGTGCCGGTAATAATTACTCCTCATTTCCATTTGAGACCCATAGGGCTCAATGGGAATGGGGAAGCAATGATGCACCAGCATCATTCATGAATGGTGCCGGTTCATCCGACATGGTCTGCTTGCGGGTGCCGGTACGCCCGCCAGGTCAGACCTAGTGGGTGGAAAGGCACCTGCGAGCAGACCTCGTAGTTTGCCGGTCCGGTAACAACAGTATTGGCAAGCTTACCGGTACTGTTGTTACTGGACCGGCAAGCTCATAATGAGGCCCATTATTAAAATTATTCATAGAGTAACACTATAGGGTATAAACCCATATGAGTGAGGTTTTCTCTACAGATAGGTAAGGAAAATAAGGCACCGTGATGAAAAGTGATTTGCTCAGGATTACATAATGTATGAAGCCTGCCTCCAAGCACAACACCTGGTATGACTCTGACCTAGCCTCTCTGAAATGCAAGTACAGAGTTGCTGAGCGAATGTGGCAGGCATCTGGCATATCCTCTGACAGACTGGCCTGCTGCCTGCCCCAAAGACAATACAGACTCGCCATCCACTCTAAGAGGGCCCATATCCAGGCCTGCATCTCTGGGGCCAGTAAAAACTTGTCTGAACTGTTTAAAATCTGCAACAAACTCACCAATCCTACTGCAGTCTCGACTTCTCCCCTATCATCCCTGACCCTCTGTACTTCACTGGCCTCCCATTTCTTAACCAAAACCCAGGACATCCTGTCTTCACTCTCCTCTACTCCCCTCCCTCCTTCCTCCCCAGCTCTCAGGCCTCCCTTGGCCCACCTCTCCACTTCCCTCCTACTCTCCATTTTATCGCCCATAGCACCGGATAAGGTCTCTAGACAAGTCCTCTATGAAAGTGTCCTCCAAACGGGTGCGCCCCTGCTGCCCCAGAACTATCAAGGACATTTCCTCCCTTGTGCCAGCCCTGACCGATTTTCTATAATAATTCCTTTGTCACTGGCTCTTTCCTTCTACCCCTCGAGTACTCCTTTGTGCATCCT
Organism: Ambystoma mexicanum; assembly: GCF_040938575.1. Taxonomy (NCBI): domain Eukaryota; kingdom Metazoa; phylum Chordata; class Amphibia; order Caudata; family Ambystomatidae; genus Ambystoma; species Ambystoma mexicanum. The sequence continues at coordinate 675,832,103 of NC_090932.1, read as the reverse complement.
CTCCACAAAAAGCCCTCTGCGACCACTCCTGCCCAACTGATCCAACACAATGAATCTGTTGGTTGTCTCCACTACCACCAGTCTGGCTTCAGAGCAGCCAGAGGCATGGAAACTGGTTTACCGAACACCCGTGTAGACCTGCTCTCAAATCCCGATTCCAACTGTCCTTACATTCTTATTCTTCTGGATCGTTCCTCTGCCTTTGACACAGTCAAACATGCCACCCTGACAAATTGTCTCTGTGACACCCTTGGCATCACAGGCCTGGCACTGGACTGGATGACCTCATTCCTCTCCGATGAACCTTCTCAGGTTCGACTGGGTCCTTTTCTGTCCCCTATCACACCCTCCACTTGCGACATCCCTCAAGGCTCTATCTTCTCGCCGTGGCTCTTCAACATCTACCTTGCCTCTCTGGCCCACCAGATCTCCTCCTTCTCTCCTCGCTTCCAGTGTTATGCAGACAACACGCAGCTCCCATTCAAGCTTCCCTCTACTACCTCCTCTTGCTCCTCCCTCATTTCTCATTCCTGGTTGTCTGACTGCTGTTCAGGCATAGTGTGCTGCCAATGATCGCTGCTTTAATGCCATTAAGACTGAGATCCTTTGGGACCCCTGCTCCCTCCTTCCTTCCTTCCTACCCTCCGGCCATGGGTCACCTCCCCCTCCCTCTTGTGAGGCAAAAAACATTGGTGTCATCTTTGGCTCCTCTCTCTCCTTTTCGCCTCATCTCACAGACCTTGCCAACAAGGCCCACTATCAACTGCACCTCCTAAGAGGCATTATCCATTTCCTCACCTTTGCCCGTAAACTCAATGTCTCCAGAGCTCTGGTCCTCTCTAGGCTGGACTGATCAGCCTCTTCTTCAGCCTTCCTTTATCCTCCGTTCACCCCCTTCAACTGATCCAGAATAGGACTGCAAGACTTATCCTTGGCGTCAAGCCCAAGGACCACATCTCTCCAGCCCTAAAATCTCACCACTAGCTCACGGTTGCTGCTAGGATCAAGTTCAAGACCCTCTGCAAGGTTTTTCTGGGGCCTGCGATCCCACTACATCCAACTCTCTCTTCCTAAATACCTCCCTGCTAGAACCCTTTGGTCTTCTAGCTCCAACTCTGCAGTTCAGACGCTTCTCGAAGCAGCAAGTCGGGGTTAGATCTCTCTGTCCTCCGCAGGAGCCTCCCTCTAGAATGGTCTCAACTGCCCCTCTAAGGCTTGAGCCGAATCTCCTTAAGTTCCAGAAACTCTTCAGGACCCTGCTTTTCTCTTCTTCCTTCCTTGCCTCCCACTCCCCTGCTAACACCCCTGTCTGCTGCAGTGACTGTCTGCCTGGTTCCCTCTGAGTCCTACATGGCACCATGTTTCCCTTCCCAGTCCACCCCCATCCACGCACTTAGCATGTGGACCCTCATGCATGGGACCCAATGCAATCCCTGGCACTTGCCCTCTGGCTCTACCCTTAACACTCACCTAGCCCCTGTGGCCCTCTCCCCCCTTATCAATCCCCCATTTCACTTTCACCACCTCCTCCTTTACTCTGCACTTCCCTTCCCATTGTAGAACTTCGCGTTTCATGCAGACCGGCACTCCTCCCCCCTCAAACTTCTTGTTACTGCACTTGCACGATCCAAATGTCACAAAGCTGAGTAGGACTATTATTCCTATCTTTCTCCCTTGTTCCTCCTGCCCTTTATTGTCTTGTGGTGCCTTGATACACCCTTTGTTGTATAGGCACCTTACAAATATCCAATAAATACATACATAAATAAAGGTGGGGATTTTGCGCCCTGCCTTCCTGGTTCCACAGTTTCCAATTCAGAAAGCAGAGGAAACTTCATCTTCTCCTATTTCATTTTCAATATTAGAAACAAAGCAAATGCTTTCTGCAAAGTTGTTGTTCAAGGGCTAATCTACTATACTGTTCACTCACTCTGGTTTTTAACGCACCAATATATCTACAAGGGAAAGCATATTAATCATCTCCATCCTGAGGCAAATACATCTGAGAAAAAGACTAAGATTATAATTGTAATGCAAATGTACTACAATTATAATCTTAGCCTGTACAAGTGTGTGTTTTCAAAGCACCAAGTCACATGATAAAGTAACCTGAAAAATATAAGCGACGTAGTAATTGAAATATATGTTCATAAAGCAAGTATGCCTCACTTAGAAGGAAGAAAGGGGGTCAATCCAGTTCAACAATTGGGTCCAGTGGCATGAGGTCAGACATAGATCTCAGCAAAAGTCAACCTGCTGATCTGCCATTCCAGATGTGTACCTCTGTCTCATTTACCCTATTTTCCTTACCAGTCACCCTCCAGTGTTCTTCCCTAGCACCAATGCCCCCTTTCTTACAATTAGCTTTCAGACCTCTGTATCCCTTATGCTCCATCCTTTAACTAATAATTCCCCTCGCCTACCTTGCACGCACCTCCTTCCCTTGTCCACATTGCTCAATCACCAATTCCTTGCCACTCATACCCTTTAATATCCCAACACACCAAACCTATTCCTTGCCCCCTCGCCACCTTTCACTGCCCTGGCTTGCAGTTAGACAGCAGACCACCTTGATTTGCCAGCTAGACATGACAAGAAGCCGTGGTCCCCCGCACCCTTCCTCACTTTATTGTGTGTGGGGGCTGTAGGGATGTCCCCCGCAGCCAGTCATGAAAAAAAAAGGAAAGGACTCTGCGGCGCTGGTTCCCGATCACAGAAATGAAAGGGAAAAAGGGTTGCAGGGACCAGCGAGTTGGCAGCAAGATAAGTAGGGGGCTGGGTGTGGGGGTGTAGATGGGGCAGGGGGCCACGTCGGAAATGTTCAGTGGAGAAAAGACCGAAGGTTATTTCAGAAAAATAATCTTCGGTCTTTTCTCCCTCGAATATTTCCATCTCGGGCTTTCAAACCCGATCGGTGACTTTGTGTCTATCTGAATTTAGTGCTGATTTACTTGTGTGTCTGTTGTTGGTCTCATAAGAGAAGAGTGTTCTGGACAAGACAATGAAAAACGATCACAGACTTAGGGAGTCATTCAGTGTTCGGTGGTAACAGTAACATCTTCAGTATTTGGAAAATACCATGGATTTTACCGTCCACCCAATTCAGGGTTTCATTAAATACTATCAGTGATACTCACTTAGGTAGACTTTTTTTCTGAAAATCTACTCATTCTTACCTCCACCTTGATGGTGGAGGTAAAAAATCCAAGCTTGCCCCACATTTAAAATCTTTCTTTTTACTGTACAAAACAGAAGCACACATGCTTCCCTTCAATAGAGTAGACTCATTTTTTACCAATGGCCTTGTTGAGGGGGTAAAAAGGTGGGCATCCCTGATTGCCTCCTCTCATCACCTTACTCATATAGTGCCTAAAAGGGCCAGACTTGACCCTTTTGTGCATAAATAACATCAACAGTAGTGATATGAGCCATTCCTGTCCATAATCCATTTCTCCCTTTACATTGTTGTTTTAAAAAAAATGTTTTCCTTTACCGCCATCAAAGGTGGTATTGCTGAAAGAGCACTGGAGGTAGTTCCAGAAATACCAACTCCGCTGTTGGTAACTTTGAGCAGGGTGGATTTCCAGAAGTACCATAGTTGGAGCTGATAACCTTCTTCAACAGTATTAAAAAGTCTGCCCAACTCTGAATAGCCCCTTATATTGTAGTCTTCTAATGATTAATACCTGAATATTACATCTTCCTGTGTGTGTATTTCAACTGTGTCCAACGGTGAGTGCCACAAACAATCCAACAGCCATTTCTATGACCACTATATAAGTAACATCCATGGGTGCTATTCATGGTGCTAATAAACTCATTTTGTATGAGCACACTGGTGATGAAGAAATTCACCAGAACACAGGGGAAGCATTGTACAGATTCAAACCAAGGACACACACTAATAAGATATGGACCCATACTTTCTCTGCGAGTAGGAGTCATGATAAGCTGCTGTGGACTGTAACACAATGGTGTAGGGGAAGCAGTTGCACCAACATTACCATCCAGTCACAGAATGTTATTTAAATGCATACATTGCCATTGGGTGTATGAACATGCCCCTACAGCCTAGACTCCTCTCACTCACTCTAGAGGCCCATGTGTGGGAGCCACCCAAACAACTCTACAACATTGCTGACATCAAGGCGAATGCCTCACCCCATTTATAAAAAATCAGAGAAGACTTTGCAGCATTCGGTTCCTTTGTGGCAGGCTTGATTCTGAAGTATTTAGTCTTTTTGATTATTTCTTTTACATTTTGGAGTTCTGGCACATAGGGCAGCAGCCCATCCAGCCTTGGGGGCAATCACCCCTTTTCCACCTTGCCAGTCCACCTCTGCGTATCTGCCCTCCAGTTCCATATATTTTATAGCTGGATGGTCACCGTGAAACGATCTAGAAGATTTAGGCTAAGCTTTCCAGCACACTATTCCTGCCTGCTGACGTATACAAAGGTTGCACTCATAAAAGGTCTAGTCCTTCCTCACTATCAGCAGCAAAATATGACGCATGATAATAACACTACCAATTCATGATAGTTGCTGCCGTAAAACCTCTGGACTCGCCTCCTCGGGCAAGGGGAACAGGGCATCCATCCCCATTGAAGGCTCTGGTCCTGCTCAATGGGTGATTGTACTGAGAGTTCCAATAACCCAGCTTACCAATGTTGGCATATTTTGGTGAGCTATGCTCCAGAGCTAAGTCCTGTCACTCTTTCTAATTGGCCCAAACTACCATCTAAAGATTGACACTGATATGTACCCCAAGCTGAAAGTGCAGTATTGGCACAATCCCAAATCTGATCCACTACTCTCCTTTTCTTTCTCCCCATGAAGAACTTCATTTTCAGCTGTTGCAACATTATGGTGGCACCCAGTTGATGTAATCTAACTGCTGCCCCTTCTGTGCAGTTGGGAAACTGCCTTGTTACCCGAAGTGCAGATAAAGGGAGGGTAAAAATCAATATGGCAAGGAAAGTAATCAACACAACATACTGAAAGCCTGATCAATCTACCTTATTTATGGTATCATTCTATAATGACTGCTGGGATACCTTTGTGTTATTGTGACTCTCTGCACCCTCGAAAGACTGAGAAGACGCAATCTTTATCAAAATCCATTTTCTATTCTTGTGCTGGGTGTTATACTGACATACAGATTTGTCACATTGGCACATGCTATTACCACCTACATTGAATTCCTGTAAGTCGATGTAGCTACTAGGAAACAATACAATTCAGTTGAAGTTTTATAATCCTTTCCTAGAACTACACTTTGATCTTCTAAACTACACTTGCCCGGTACAGCTATTCTATGAAAGTCCATTAGTAAATCTACTGCAGCGATACTGCCACTCTCATTTGAACTCTGTAACTTCAATCTCACCACAGCCGTTTAAGATGAATCATCACAATTCACTATCTAAAGGAAACCCTTGTTTTCGGGCTTCCTCCTCCTGATTACCACCTGGTGTTTGTAACTAGGACTCCTTACCTGTTTCAGTCATGTACATGGGGCGTAAGAAAGGAGGTCATCTGCAGGTATGGCGATGCACCCGTACTGCGTGACCGATCCAAGTCGTGGCACAAACTGTCAGAGTAATCAGACTTTCATCTCATGTTCATGGTAGTAAAAACCAAAGGGAGTTATTTACTTTGCTTACAAGACAAACCGACAGCATTCCATTTGTTAATTTCTTCCCTCCTGACTAACCCCACCCAGCATCCAGAAGTGTATCTTTTATAGCTGGATGGCTTGATGACCATCATACTATCCAGAAGATTTAGGATAGGCATACCAGCATGCTATTCTCCCCTCCCACCTTACACAAAGGGCATGTTAATAAAAGAGCTACTCCATTCTCACTATCAATGGCGTAAAATCGCGCATTGTAGAGAGGCAGATATATACGTCATTGCTAGTGCCTGCCCCCTCACCTCCGTCATATTGGAAGAACAAGAAGGCACTGTGTATGACACCAAGTATCATCCCAATACCGCACCAAAAATATGAAAGACGTTATGCACTTAGACAACCGTATCGAATATACTCTCTCACTGATGAGGTGGAAGGATGTCTGCATACACCACTGAATATAGAAAAGCTATAAATGAAATCAGACCAGAGTAAAGTGACGCCATAAAGAGAAGACTCGAGGACGCATCAAAACGATATCCAAATACTTAACGTATGAAGATGGAACTAAAGCAACAAGAGAAACATGCAAATATGAAGAAATCATATATACTAAGAAGACAAGTAAGAAGAGAATCAGCAAATGTATATATGCAGAAACGCAAGGTATATGAGACATATAGAAGCTTGCTTCAGGAGAAAATATAACGCGAGTAAAGCGGCCATGATGTAAATATGGACGTCAGTTTCGTATAATAGTAAGCTAAGAAGCCTGAAGGAGAGAGAACGAGGCTGCAGAGCTGACAGGCACTGGAAAACAGATTGGTGCGAGGAACAAAGAATATCTGTTTGGCTTGGGATCAAGGATGCCACATCAAGAGGCAATTGCAAGGCAAAAGGGGAGTCAAAGATGATAAGCTACATACGCATTAGATATTTCGCTAAGATTAAGGAAAGGAGAAACATTTGCAAGTGCCAAGTATTGGACAATTAAAGACACAGAATGCATATGTAAGACAGAGAATCCAAGTGTCCAGATGCCAAGAGGAGTAAAAGTACCCAGTTTATTTGAATTAAATAGCACTAAATAAATGGACGAAAGGGACAAAATTGTGGTCTTCTCCCACGTGGTGCAAGACTCAAAAATGCCTATTCATTAAGGTTCAACTGAAAATAGCAATGTACCTACACTCCCTTTAAAATCGCAAAGAACAGAATAGTCAGCAAGGTCAACTACAGAGGAGAAGCCATGGCTTAGTGCCTAACTGATGAGAGATGGTAGGCTATTTGACCAAAGTGGGCAGTGGTCTGCAATTGTTCTCAGCACCTGGGTTTCATTTTGCTTACGTACTGCTAACAAGGCGAATGTCCAAGGTTGGAAGAGAGTGCAATCAATCAGGATGGCCTATGTAGCAGGGTACCATACATTGTTGCAGTAGCCAATCTGTTGCTGTTATTCTGCTATTAATCTGATCTCTATTATACTTAGTAAAAGGTAGTTCAAGGTGAACCTATTTCATAGGGAGCAGCCAATTATGTTGCTAACACCTAAATAAATTATAGATATATATATTCCCTTAACCAATCCCTCCTTTTGTTAGGTTTTTACTGTTTGCCACGTAGGATGACGTCATTGCTGGCGTACATCGGGGTATAAAGCCTTTGTGTAATCGAAATGTAGATGAGAGTGTTTGAGCTGCAATCTGTTTGTTCACCAGGTTTCCCTACTTTATTTGAGCTGATAATAAAATAGTAGTTTGCCATATTCTTATTCGGGTTTGAGATTGTTTATTGGTAATTCCATCTGGCACTTGAAACACTCCAGGTGCGACTGCACAGCATGATAATAACACTTCCGGTTCATCATGGCCGCCACCTTTAGACTTTGTGTCGCCTCTTATGGGGAGGCTTGTAGGGCATCTGTCCTCATTACAGCTTCCAGTCCTGCTGAATGACTCATTGTCTAATCCAGTGTGTACTGGTGCAATCCACTGGCCTTAGTCGAACAGCCTTGTCCCAGTCACCAGAGATGCTGAAAAGGCTCATAGTTAGTTGTTCTGGAGCACATGCACAGTCCAGTTCATATAGGACACTACTTGTCCATTGCAAACAGGGGAAAGGGTTTTCACCTAACCGAATTCCACTAAAAAATAAGAAAAAAAATAAAAGATTAGGGACTGGGGAGATACTGATATCATAGAGGAAGGAGAGAAGAACAGTCCGTAGGAAGATATTCCCGAAACCCCCACTGCTCCACCAGCTGCCCTGTTCATTTATTTATTTGTTTATTTATGTGGTCTGGTAACTGAGTGCTTCCATAATTTTGACAGTCATGGTTCTATGTAAGGCATGAAGGCGAGTGTTAGAATCTTCCCTTTCTTATATCTATCATCACAGCAAGATCATTGAATGCAAAGATAATGACCACTCCAACAATCCATTGTGTCGGCATGCCTCCCCTTTTCCACCATCCACCAATATTGTCTCTTGCTCCCACAGAAAGTCTCATCATGGCCACAACTCTGCCTCTTTTTGGTCTGCAAACAACCACATCACCTAATTCGCCATATGTCTTAGTCACAATTGAAAGGCTGACCCTTTAAGCATCCTTCAATCAGAAAAAGGTCTGTAAAGGACCCTCACTAAACTCTAGAAATAAACCAAAGAGCTTTTAAGAATGCAAGGGAGGGATAGATAACACTTGCCTCTGTGCTTTAAAAAAAACACAACTCTCTGTCCTAATCTACTAGGACTAAACAGTATTCTATGGCATGGCACAGAGGCTCCTATTATGCACACTTCAAAGCCGTGCTACAACCACTGCCGCACCATGCACAAAAGGCTTACAATGAAATGTATAAAAAGTCAAAGCATTAGAGAGTATCCTCTAATCTGGCACCTGACCGAAAGGTGATAGAAGCCATATCACCCCTGAAAAAATGGTCTCCAAAAGTATCAGTTTCAACCCCAGCATCTTTCATAACCCCATAGTTTCATAGTGGGCTCCTCTTCTTCTTCACTTTCCTGGACTCATGACTTCCGGCCACACAATCTTGGTCCCTGTCCTCTTCCAGCAACTATGGTGAAGGAACTGGGTGTAAAAATCTTAGCTTCTCTTTTCATGAAGGATCAGGTAACCTCTCTCTGCCAAGCTGGACAATTTAAGCTAAAGACTCTGCGTAAGACTCTCCCTTTCATTCCCTCTCATTTCCATGTACCAGTAGTATCTGCACTGGTCATGAGTGGTGTCGACTATTGTAACTCTCTCTACCGCGCCCACCCAGCATATCTTATTTACCGCCTCCAACTGTTACAGAATATGGCAGCAAGGGCAGTACTGCATCCCCCATTTGGCTCGCACATGTCGCCCTTTCCTCTGTTCGTTGCACTGGCTACCGTTGAGAAGCGAGTACTTTTCAAATCTCTATGCAACGTTCAAAAAGCTTTGTACTAAATTGGTGCTGAATATCTTCATGCTAAATTCCACCCCTGTGCTCCCTCAACAGCAATCCCTTCTCAAACATCCCTGACAATACAGGTACGGGCTGTTAAGTGGTCCCGGGTCGGTGGACCGAATTTCTCAGTGGTTGACGCTAAAGCTTGGAACTCTCTTCTGTTCAAGTTATGAGCCCTTTCCAACCACCTTTCATTCCATAGGCTGATGAAGACCTATCTGTTCTGATCCCTTCTTTCTGCCTTTGGTCCTTATCTGCTATTTTCCTTTTAGCGCCAAGATGCCTTCGGGTGGACTTTGCGCTTTACAAATTTGTATAACATAACTTAACCCATCTGGTTAATGTAGGAGTGGAAATTGGGGCAAAGGGTTTACAAAAGGAAATCAACAAATCCCCCCAAAGATGTTCTTAAATCAATTGTCAACATTTGATATCATTTTAAACCTTGAATGACACATAACCAGATAATTCGAGAGGCAGGAAAATCAATCACTTTAGAAACTGTATTAGTGTGCCAACATAAATGAAAGGAAATACACATAGGCGTAAATATCCTCGCAATCTAATACACACATGTCAAATACTTGCCGAAAGGCCATCAAACTCATTAAAGTGACTAGTTTGACTGACATTGTCTTCAAAGAGAGAGACACATTCTCAGGCCACCTCTGAAATAAGGATAAGACTAAGTTGAATACCCGCAATTGAGAAAACGTAGACGCAGGAGGGGAGCAGTAGAGTGTGTCCACTTTAAAAGTCGACAAACAAAAGGATGTTCACAGAGAAACCATCCACCATATCATGATGCACTGTGATGGCCGAGTGATACAGATTCACCGGATCTACATTAATTCCCCACAGCCATTTTCATCGAACCCTGTTTCACTGAGTCCAATGTCGGCACTGCAGGGAGTCTTTTTTCTATTGTGGCACCCCCTTCCGTCCAGTATCCTAATGCAAGGGACACCCTCGCAACCCCTGTTCCCTCCCCACCCCTCTGCCTCCCATCTAGCGTGCATGGACAATACTGGCACCATCGACCCCTGAACGCCTATTCACCTGACCCACCCCATTTCCTTACAACATACACCCAGCCCACACACATACATACACAAAAGCCCATCCCTCCTCAACCCCCTTCCTTACCTCACCCTCTGCCGCTTCTTCCCGCGGAGACTCCACATAGTTCTGCTTTGCACAGTAAATGCATGCACAGTCCCCAACAGGCTGCTGTTTGATGAAAGCAGCCTTGTAGAAAGCTTCTCAAGGAAGAAATAGCTAAAATAAAAATAACTGAAGAAGGGATGGCTACATTGCCTACCCCTGGCTCTATTTACCCTTAAAAACCAGCCTGAATGACCACCTAACTCCTCATGAGCTGGTGAATGCATGTAGCATGAGAGTACCATGAGTACCATGAGAGTACCTCTTGCTCCTCCCACTCAAGTAAAAACTGATGCCCACAGTGTAGCAAAAAATATTAGGTGATGAGATGCATGATTATTTGGCAAGTATGACTGCTAGTGTTTCTTTTATTTCTCAACAGATCAACTATCGAAGGGAAGGGTCGGAGAAGATTGAGGAAGATAACCAACCGACCGATTAATTTGACTCTCTTAAGCAGCCTAGTTTGTATCCAGAAGACCAAGTACTCATAAGAAGTTTGTTAGAACTTGGAGCAAGCCCTGTTTTGAAGGACCGTACCTAGTAGAGCAGGTCAACCCCCACAGCTGTAAAGTTACAAGGATGGAGAGCCTGGCTGCATTTGAACGACGTGAAGCTCTATGAAGGAGAGACCCCAACCCCTGCGGCACTCGGTGACAGTGAAGCAAGAGAAGAAGTTACAAGGATACAGAATCAATGGATTAAAAAACAATCTGGAACAAAATTGACATTTCTAATAGGAAATGAATGGACTAGCAGCTGTTCCGGAACTTTCTCAGTTGAATTAAAAGAACATTGAACATTGAAAAACACATTCTATGTTTCCTGATACATTGCACACATTTTTGCATGCTGTTTTTGTTTACATATTACGAGCATTTTCAGCTCAAGTGTGACAACCCATAGAGGATGTTGTATTTTTTGGAAATCCTAAAAACAGTCCTATTATTCGCAGAGTTATAATAGCTATCATAATCCTGTTGATGTTATAAAAAGTACAAATCTGAAAAATAACTAAAGGTGAATACAGTGAATTAAAAATGAGAATTTTCCATTATATAAAATGCACACTAACAAGAAGACTAGCTACTCCAAAAGAGATCATGTGGCATTTGAATATTATGGCAATACTTCTTAAAACTACAATTTGCCTTATGTGTTGTTTGTATTGTATTATGCTCTTTACATTTCGTAAGATATTATTTTATAGTTGAAGTGAAATACCTGAGAATGAGACATCTCTTTTTATCCTTGATAAAAGCACTAGTGATATTTTTTCTGATATTTCACAACAAATTGCCCGCTCTAAAAAGGATGTTGGGGAAGACAATGAAAGTATATATTCATATCTTGATAATTCAGCTCATTTAAAGAATAACATGTGGTATCAGCACACAAGAGAGGTGGGAAAGAGAGTGTCAGATGAAAGCTGCTACACATGCTCTCTTATCCCTTATGCCATGAACGTAGCCAGAACATTAATTGCAAGAGAAATATCTGCAAACCATGTGAAGTGCCTCAGCCATCTAGCAGCATGCACAACAAGAGGACAATTCGAAGGAAGATGGGCAACCCTATAATGGTGATCGAAGAAATCATTTCCATATGAAAATGCATATGTAAAAATGCAGAAGATGGAAAAAGACATAGGTTGGTTGAGCAGAATGATCATATATTCATCCCTGACTGGAGAACAAATAAGGTTAGTGTAATTGATAATACAAAATGGACAGCAAATGTTGTGGGCAATTTGAACTTTATTAGAAAGAAGTGGCACACTATAGTATTTGAGTTGTTAATGTATTTTGATGCATTTCAATTTGGAGACCTTTTTGTCCTTTGATAAAACAGTATGCTATGTAGGTGAGTATCTTTTAATAAATGGTACCAAGGTATGAATGTAGTGATTTTAGTGTGTTGTGACTATGAAAGGAGAATTTGATCCTTTGTTTATCCCTTGTAGATGTTCTGTGAGTTTGAGGTATTGGAAAATCCATGTAGGTTTTTTTGTCAACAGTGGATCATGGTATTGGTTTGATGTGACCACATGTGCGGTTTTGTATATTTACAATTGTTAGGATCAATCTGCAGACTAAATGTACAAACAGAAACTGTCGACATTTATGGGTCATATTGCCTCGCCCTTTAAAAAATAAAACAAATGTAGGGTTGTAATATGTGCAGCTGTGTTTCCAATAAATGAGATTGTGTTGCCAATCAACAGATATGAGTATTAATGAGTGAGCAATTTTATTATGCCAGGTACTCACAGCCCACCTTGTGGAGGATGTGATGATGAAAGGGAAGGATGCATCATCGATCAGGTGCTCATTGAGAACTATTTACGGAATACATATGATTTCATATTTCACTGTACAATTACTCATCACTAAAAAGACATCAATGACAAACATGAAATGGTCACTGGATCCCTTTGCTGGAATGCTAACAATTGTTTGTACAAGGACATACCCATGCCCACCCACCACGCCTGTCCCCAGAACAAATGACTGTGCTATGGCAGACCCTACTTTCATCTGCACTTGCCATGTCCTGGCGTGGATGGTCGGGAGTGAGACAGTATCCTGCATGATCTCAGTACTGGAGTGATGAGGATGGGCCCTTCTACGCGACAGAGATGGCTGTGTCCATCCTGATATGCTGGAGTGTAAACGTATTAGCTCTCAGGTCTGTCTCATTGCTGGCTGAGATGTCCTCTGCCATCTCTTGTATTCCCTGCCTAACTACGGTGATAGCAGCTGTGCCAGCTGCAGTCCTTCTGCTCTGCCTCTCCATGGCACCGGCCACGCACCTTGATGACCCCTGCACAGCACCCTTCTTAGCTTGGAAATGGCCCAGTTGATCCTCACCAATCCTATCCATGCACGCCTGCTCCTGGCGCTGCTCTGTCACATTCAGTCTCTCCCATATTGCAACAAGGGTATTCTGTGGCACATGGGTTGATAGGTGTGGGGTCTCTCCCCCCTGATGCATATGCGATGTGTACTAATTGCTCATCATCATCACTGGCAGAGTCAGAGTCCTGCTCATGGTGCCACTGTACTGCAGATCCACTGGAGATGGGTGCAGCAGTGATGGGGAAAGAGGATACTAAAGTAAGGGGACAGGGGCCTGGTGGGTCTTTGCTAACTGTGACTGGTGCACATGGCATGGTGGCAGAAACAAGTGCAGGCTGTGCCGAGCCAAAGGTGGCTATGGGTGCAGTGGTGGTCTTTTGCAGCTGTCACCTACAGGTCTGCAATTATGTTGTTCACTGTGGTGGTTTCTGCAAGTGTCCCTGATGTTATAGGTGGTGATGATGCTGGTGGTCAGTGTGTCCACTGGTTCTTTAGGCACAACTGTATACGGTGCACTCAAGGATATGGCTGAATAAAACGTACCCATTGGTTTCTGGCAAATGACAGATCCACACCTCGAGTGCTTGGCTGTGTGTCCAAAGGATGACACAGAGGTGGAGGTAGGAGATGCTAGAGTGGACATGCTTGGGCCCTCATCACATGCTTGACTGCCTTGAGTACCAGTAGAGAGAGATGTGACTTCCTGTCACTTGACATGTACCTTACAGGAATTAATATTCTATACGCTCAGGCTCATTGTTAGTGGATGGATGTCACATATGTTTGTAACTGGAAATGATATTCATGTGGGGCATCTGTGACTCTGCAGGATGTCTGTAAATTAACTAAGTTCAGAATCCTAGTCCAACCTAACCACTTTCCCTATCTGACAAAAGAAAACACCAAAGGAAACAAAGAAAGACTTTGTAGAATTATTGACTGGAAGAGAACACTGAAAGAGATGACTGACACCTTCTAAACCCAATCCTGTCCCTTTTTAGTAAAGTTCAAGTTCAAGATCAACCGTTCTTGGTGCACTGGAATGGTATCACAGCTCAGGCCTCTCTTAGTCTCTTTCCACTTTGGTATCCATTCAGACTTTCTTCTCGACTGTGGGGTTCTCCCAGTCTTTCCCCACTCTGGGGCTCTTCTCCTTCTCACTCCACACCCGGGGGTGTTCTCAGTCTCTCCTCACTCTGGGGCTCTTGTCCTTCTCCATCCCCACTCATGGGTTCTCTCAGTCTCTCTGTGCTCTGAGGCTCTTCCGCTTCTCACTCCCCTCCTCTGGCTAATGCTTCCACTTTCTTCAGTCTGGGTTCTTATCCCTCATTCTGCTGACTCTGGGTTCTTCCAGTCCCACCCCATTCTCTTGGGAATTTCTCCTTCTTCCTCCCCACTGGGGGGTTCTTCTACTTCTCACTCTCCTGCTCTGGGTTGTTCTTTGTTTTTCCTCAAACTGGGTTTTTCTCTTTCTTCTCACTTCCCACTTTGGGGTCTTCTCGGGCTCTCTCCACTCTGGGGCTATGCTTACTCTCACTCCTCTAGGGCTTTCTCAGTCTCTGTGTGGTCCTTGCCGCTGGGGTATGATTCACCCGCCTCCCTTCTTTGCACTGGAGCCTCTGTGTACCTGAGTATCTTGAGCAGTGTTCCTCAAGAGGGCTGTTGAGTCCTGCCAGTTCTCCGGTTGGTGGGGAGCCGCTTAAGCATCTCTTCTGCCGGGCTCTGCATTGGTCTCCCAGGGTGTCACTCTCTCATCCTGGCCACTCGATCGGCATGGAGTCGCTTATGTGGCTTTTCTTATGGGCTCTGAGTCGGTCTTCAGAGACTCCACGTTCTTGTTCTTGCAGCTCGGTCAATGCATATTCACTTATGGGATTATTCAGGTTGGTTCTGTGTCAGCCTACGATGACTCTCTCTCTCTCTCTCTCTCTCAGCATGGTTAAGGTGGAATTGCTTATGTGGTTTCTCCGCTGGGCTACTTGCCATCTTCCCGAGACTCTTTCTCATTCTCTCAGCCTCTCCGGGCTTCTCTGGCCAAGGTTCAGCTGCGTCTTGCTGCACTCTCCTGGTGCGGGCTGCAGTCCCATCCACTGGCACTGGTGCTCTCTCTCTCTCTTTCTCTCTCTCCGGTCACACCTCCTTTGCCATTGTTGGTGCGTTTAAGTTCTGAGAGGAATGCTCAGTCTCCTCCATGATTGGCTGTTCCAGGGATGCTTCTCCACTGTGCTGGATCACTCGTCCCTCTTTAGTCTTCACAGGAGATTGGGCATACCTAGCGTCAGCAGCCATTAGTAAAGGGTGTACATGATCATCACACAATCCAACCCCTACATACCTTAAAACTCCTGTTGGAGTCTCTATCCACTAAGGGGAGTCACCCTCAGAGGGAACCCTCTTACCCTGTACCCTGTCCCCCAGGGGGGTGTTAAGCGTTGCAGCCTCACCTCCCTAGTTCCAAAGGGTGGGTCTTGGCAATATTGCACCAGTGAGGTTTATTGGGACTTGTCATGTTGTGCCCCCTCATAGATGTGTCTTTCTTCTTGCATTGAAGTTGTAGTAGCAGGTTATTGGTAACGTCATTCAGTATGTCTGACAGACATGCAGTGGGAGTTTGGTATGATGTAAGTTGCGCAGCATATGGGTGTCTGCCCAGATGTGCCAGTCAGAGTTCATTAGGTTTTTGGTTTGAATGCGAGTGAGGGAGTTGAGCTATGGTTACTGGGTACGAACTGGGGATCTCACGCACTCCGGGTCAAATGATCATCCATGTGAAACATCGCTTTGATGCATTTTGTGTCATCATTTTCTAAGTGCATGTCCTAGTGTATGGGTCTGACCTTTCTTGAGCACTCATTGCGGGGGCTGTTGTATTGGTTGCAATCATTGTGCATGTGCAATGTTAGCTACAGAATCTGCTAGATTACAGACAGTGTTTGGCTTTCCATTGCATGTACGTTATGTAATTGTCAATTGGTCATACATCTAATCACAGGGCCTGCTTGAGTTTCCACTCTGACCTCAGATGCACCAACACCCTATAGGCCAGCCATGTGAAGGATAGAGCAGACTATCTCCTCCAATTGGTTCAGCTGGGGGGGCTCAGCTGTGCCTCCTCCTGTGGCTGCTGTTTCTCTGTGGTGGTGTGCCAGCAGGGAGGAACCCCTGGAATTGGGGTCTTTACACTTCTTTTGTATGTTGTCGGTGCCTCGGACCACCATCGCCACTGCCACCACCTTGTCTTGCACTTCCTTCCAGATGGAGGCTTTCTTCTGGTGTCTGTATTCCTTGCTCTGGGCCCGAAAGAGCTCTTCAGAATGGCCCAGGCTTCCAGATCTGCTTATTAGGACCTTTCATTTCCCCCTTTTCCCTAGACATATTTGCACCCTCTTCATCTATGGATGGCAGCAGAAATGGGTGATTTTCACTGGATTGAGTTTTTAAAGATGACCGCCGTGCAGCTTTCCATGTTCTTCATAACATTATTTCTGTCTGGTGGTAATTCTGCTGATTTTTTACAGGTTGCAGTAACTTTAATTCCCAGATTATTGGTGGAATTAGCACTTGTTAGAGTATTTCGGCAGTAATTCGGACACTGAACAGTGCTTAATGATTGAAGCTGGTCAAGGTCACTAGGACAAGTTGCCAGTTTGAGAGATAAGAGAATGTTCTTGATATCTTGCTCAGAGATGGGATGGAAGTCAAAGGACGGGCGATCAACGATTTGTGTTTGCCAGCTACATGGCCTATCATAGCCGGTTGGTTATATGACTCTTGTATGGAACCAATCTGTTCTCTGATTTTCAATATTTTATTTTTTGAGAACGTCTGAATGTCATGTAGGAGAGTTCATTGTTGGTAATACCATAGTTCTAGCATTTTTCAACGTATTAACAATTCTAAAACGTTTTTCGGTGAGCTGGCTGCTGATTCTATGGACTGGGCATTGAAGTGTTTCTTGGCCTTCAAAGTAGTTAGCTTGTACACAGATCCAGCTTGCCTAAGGAGTTTATTATTAACGCAGTTGGGATATTTTCTCCTCCTATGCCTCAGACATCTAAGGGACTTTTTAGAGTAGCCAATTCGGGGGAGAACCATTTATTGCCAAAACATTTTGGCCTTAATTGATTTAGTCTTTAAGGGGGTGATAGCATCCACAACTTTTGTGATCTGGGAGTTAAAGTGATCCACGAGGTGCTCCATAGTAGGAAGATTATTTAAGTCGCTAAATTCAACAGGAAGAGCGGGATCAAGTACCCTAGTGGTAGGTCTGTGTCTATCTCGGTAGGTTATAAGTGCTCTGTTGGTGCTGATGCAAGTCAGTTTTGCTTCTGGGGCACCAGAAGATGACGCCAGATAGGTCGCGACCCCAGGTTAGATAGGAAACAAAGTCCCAGTGCTATGTGCAGTGCCTAATTCGTGCAGGATATTGCCAGGGCTCAGTCCTGTCATATATTTTTGAGCCCCGGCACTTATTGTCTCAGACTCACTTAAATTACGTAGTAGTGATAGTCAGTGCATCCATCAACTACAATGAGCAGATGCGAGCTGTACTGTAACCCCAAATATGTTGACACTGTGTGGAGAGTAGCTATGGGTGGTGGCAGCAGTGGTGCCCACCCACAGTGTCACAGGAGTGCTAAAAGATATTTGGGTTCCGACACTTGGTTTTCTTTACAAATTAAGCACTTGGTATGTGTATCAGTACGTGCCTACAACTCAGACCCTGGAAGGAGCCAGAGACAGAGAAAGAGCAACCCGAGGAATCATTGGCACTGAAGGGTGACCCATGACAAGTGGTTGAAAATATAACAGCATAAAAAAACACTAACCAAGGGGAAATAAATACTTGGTGATAGAAGGGTGCTACACGTTATCACAATTTGCGCAGGAGGGAACCTCGCAGTGAGAGGGTGCTTATATCTAACATTAAATTAGTACTGAAAGCATAAGGGAGGAAATAGTTGTTAGGTAGGACTGCGTCACAAGATATCCTCTTTGACCCAGGAGGGTGCCCAGAATATCTAGACCAGAGAAGGACTATAAAATGAGTGGGAAGAAATACTTGCCGGTAGATGAAATCAAGAAGCATGCTGGGCAATATATCACAGTGACTATGAAGTCAAGGGAGGTGGATGCTCTATCCTCAGGGCCGTAGCCAGGTGATAACCCTGAATATCTATGCTATATTAGGGAATCCTAAAAGGACTGGTGGTCCATTAGATAGCTGACCCACCCTATTTGAATAACCCATCATAACACCAGAGGTATAGTTATCATTGCATTTGTAGAGTCCTAGAATATAAAGGCTTTCATCTATGCCATCCTGTTATTTGTAAAGAAAACGTGTTCCTGACTCATGTGTTTGGTTGCTGTTACATCACATGGACTATAAGCAAATATCTAATTTGCCTATCAGCAACCCACATTATAGAGATAGACAATGTCCAAGGAGACACCCTGTGAAAAATGATCTTGCTTTCCAGGGGATTAAAATGTTCCCAGTATTTCTGCTATTTGATATCAATTTTGGCATGCCATCAATTGATATGTTCACCTCCACAAGAATGTCTCAATCTAGCTCTCTTCTATACAAGAATTCCAAACCTAGGACTCTGGGGCATGGGTTTAGGTCTACTTGGTCGAAAATATTTGACCTTTTCCAATTTGACCTATTTATTTTTGGTCACTTCTTTGGTCGAAAATGCAGGGGGAGACCCCCGCAACCCCTGCTCCCATTTACCCCCACCTTAACCTATTCCCTTACCCCTCCCAATAAACCCTCAAAAAATTCAATCAAATCAAAAAGGTCAAATTTTGTTCGATCAAGTATGCTAATACCGGGGTATGGATACATTCACTCTAGCTTGACCAGATTGTCTCCTCTATGCTTCCCCTCTGATCCCCAGACTCCTTTAGGTACTCCCAATAGCACGCTACTGGATCACCAACGGTCCCACTCAAGATGCCCAACCCCAATTCAGGGGCCCTGTCAATCCCATAAGATCAAAAACTGTCAATGCGAAGGATGGGTCTTGAGTGTATGTTACGCTCACCTGGTCTCTGCAGAGACATTGGGGCACAGTTGCAGCCCTCCCTGAACTTGAATCACCCCCTTGAGGCCTCTCCCTCAGTAGAAAAGCTGTGAGCGGTGGTACGTGGTGATACTGCTCCTGCGTGGAGATAACAATGTGTGAGTGCGTCAATCTGTGATTGTTGTACCTCTCGAACCTTTCACCCCAAAGTACGGTTCCTGTGAGCATACGCCGGCCCATAAAGCTCACCTGTGAATTATGGAAGATAAGCTCTCCGTCCTGCTACTTCTGGCAGGGGCGCGTCGAATGGGATCTAGTTCCTTCACTGATCCCTGATAAGGATTAGTCCAGTCCAGCTGCGACTATGCCTCTCCTTATGATTGGTAAGTCTTTCTTGAGCTCTTATGATGCTGTTCGTTCTGTTTAATGTTGCTCCTATTTATGCCCGCAATAATGTCTCTCTTCTTTTGTCTTCCCTTACATGGAAATGCGGCCTCAATGCAGCTGTGGGATGCGAGATGCGGCTGGATGGAAGATGGATGCTACCGGAATGTTCGACAGCAGGTAAGTGATGGTTTAAGGAAAAGCGCAAAGTATGGCAAAGCGCAACCTTAAACTGACTGTTTTTTTGATGTCTAACCTTGTCTTCTGTTTTTCCTTGCAGGCACTGCTGTCGACGATGGAGCGTGTCGTGCAGCGCTGCCAAGATGAAGATTTTGGCGTTCCGGAAAGTGTAAAGATGAATACTTGTTTCGCCGAAGAGATGTACTGGTAAGAACAGCTTCCCCCAGTTGGTAAGTATGCTGGCAGGAAGCAGGATGTCCAGGAAGCAGGATCTTCAAAGGTAAGTCTGACCTCAGGCGATGGTGAGCGTTACGCTGCTTGCAAGTGCAGAATAATGTGAAGCGTCTGTCTTGAGGAGCGGGCCAGTTTATATAGCTGAGATTATGAGCACGCCCATTAGGGTCAGTTTACCAGCCACACCCTGCCACTCCTAGAGAGGGAGCACGTGAAAAGGCAATCCATTAGCAGCCACACCCAAGAATACACTTGGGGCTACTTAAAGGATGGAATGTTCAAGGTTAATGCATCCTGCTTAATGGATAGAATGTTCAAGGTTAATGAATCTGAAGTGCTATGTCCATAATAAAAGCTTTTTTGTGTTAAATGGATGTTCTTGTTTACTTTTGTTCATGAGCCTGGTGCCAAAGGCACCAGGACAGTGTCCACCCAGGTCTCCTGTGCATGAGGCCCCTGCATGCCTGTACGCCTGACTTCATGACCATAGCAGCACTCCCCCTCAAGCATCCTCTCAAGGGTGGTTCTCCTCCCAGTCCTGGTTTGGTGGGATTATTGTGATGGAACTGTCTGATTCAACACGGAGCATGGACGTGTTCACTGGGTTCCCAAGTTCGGTCTTGAGGTCCGTCACCTTTCCAGTCAATTAGGTAATACAATTTTGATCGAACCACCTTGCTGTAACGCTCACCTGATATCCATGGGGACACCACTCAGCTGGTCCGGACTTCCGACCACTTCGAACCCTTCCCTGGACTTACTCAACCAAGCACTGGGCCTGAAACACAGTATTATCAGAGGTCAATTCCCTATTGGTCTTGCTTGTCTGGCCCCCCTGTTCTTCCCTGGGTCTCAGCCTTTCCCCGGACCTCTCCTCACCTTGTTTTTTGATGTGGGGTGCTCTCCGTCCTGCCTTCGATGCAGGGGTGCGTTGGGTGATGTGGGCTGGAGGGTGCCCAGTTGCTTCACTTGCACGGGCCCGGCGGACGGGGCTTGCTGCGGCTTCAGCCCGACCGGTAATTGGAATGAGTCTTACAAAGGTTTTGATGGCTCTAGTCCCTTTAATACTGTGTCTTTCTTTCCTTAGGTGATGAAGGTCTTGAGGATGGTGCTGCGCTGCTGAAGTAAGTAGGAATGCGGAGCGTGATGCTTATTGGCTTCCTTAGCACTAACCAATATTTCGTCTTTTCTGTGTCCTTTTAGGTGCCGCAGTAACCCAGCATGGAAGCGGGCTGAGGAGATGAGCTGCGGTGAGAGAGCGCGATGTGCGGCGCCTCTTAAATGTTTTGCGCTAACCTGATGTGTCTTTTCCCCTTTTTCAGATCGGCAGGATGCTCCGGAGCAGAAGTTGTCAGATCGACGGGAGTTCAGGTAAGGATTAACTCTATTGGAAATTCGAGAGAGCTAAGTATTGCAGAATGCTTACTAACCTCTTTTCTTCTATTCTTCTCCCCTTTGGTAGGGCTCGGCGTGCCGAGATGGAGATGACTCTGCCATAAGAATCCGCAAGACTGGGAAGAGCTGGGCAGAAGTTGGATGCTCTTCGAGGTATTGGCAACAAAGTTCTTATTCTTGCATGTGCGCTGGCGCTGAAGAAAGAAGTGGGCCTCTTCAGGAGATCCGAGCATGGTGAGTGTCACGTTGCAGGTGCAGAGAAACGCAAAGCATGTTCCTCAGGCCGGGTGTGGTTTAAATAGTCTGTAGGTATCCCAGGTATCCCTCGGCTGAGCCACACCCGAAAGACTAGACCGCTCATCCAGTTCAAGGCACTTAATTACATGGGGGCATCCATTGCCCCATAATACATTGCAAGTCCAATACTAAGTGGATCTCAGGACTGTGTGTGAGCTTGGTGCCAAAGGTGCCAAGTCTGAGTCCAAGTAGGTGTCTGGGGAGATGGAGAGGCCCTTAGGGGCCGACTAGGTGGCCGTGACCTGGCTCCAGCCTGATATGCCGGGAGGCTGAGGGCAGGAATCGTGACACTTGCAGTCCCGGATGGATTTGACTTCATATTCTGGTTCTCCATTTATTACTTTGGGCTCTGGCGGAGAACTAAGCCGTGTGTTGGATTTCATGGGTTTGTGGAGAGAGACATGAAATACGGGGTGAATTTCCATGTGAGATGGTAACTCCAATTTCATGGTGAGAGGATTGATTATGGACTTTATAGTATAGGGGCCCAGGTATCTTCGGTGGAAAGCTCTTGGTCCCAGCTTCCTTCAGATATCGATCAGCAAACAGTTTTTGTCTTTCTTTAGCCTTGATCAGATGCTCTGTCGCCTCCTTAAGAACCTGAGTGATGGTTTTATGCAAGTTTTTTTATGGCTGCCATTTCCAGGGTATTCGGTGGATCAAATACTGATGTCCTCGGATGTCTTCCATGCACAGTGTAGAATGGAGTTTGCCCTGTGCTTGTGTGAACTGGGTTGTTGTATGCATACTCAGCTATCCAGAGTATACTTGTCCAAGAATCCTCGGACTGTTGCAACATACACCTGAGATATTGCACTAAAGTTTGGTTGGTTCGTTCAGTTTGCCCATCAGTTTGAGGGTGATGGCTTGTGGACAACCGGAGATCGATTTTGGCAATCGTACAACACTTTCTCCAAAAGGCAGAAACAAATTGAGTTCCGCGATCAGATACTAATATTGATGGAAATCCATGCAATCGAACAATTTGCTCTAGGAACACAGAAGCGAGAGTTGACACAGTTGGGAGTCCCTTCAGAGGGATGAAATGGGCCATTTTGGAGAATAAATCCACAACGAATAATATGGTGTTGAATCCATTGCAGGGTGGAAGATCCGTGATGAAGTCTATTGACAGAGTACTGTTAGGGGATGTAGTAAGTCAGCGGGGTTCTGTTTCTGAGACTTATGTTGTGCACAGACACCGCAGGTTTCAATAAATTAGGCAATGTCTTTTTTCGCCAGGTTGGCCACCAGTAGTTTTGTTTTACCTTAGCCTGAGTTTTGGCTATTCCTGGGTGTCCTTCCACTAATGAATCGTGGTAATTTGTGATGATTTGCTTTTGCAGTTCTTGGTTTTGGACATATAATCATCCTTGGAAATATGGTAGATTGTCTTTGATGGTGTACTGGTCACCTTTTAACAGCCATTCCTGTTGTGTTGATTGATCCATCGGGGATTGCAAACTGGTTCTTTGGTCATCCACACACGTGGTGGCAGCTATTCTGGTTTGAATCCTTTCCTCAGGAATTATGACCACTGGGTTGGATGCTGTAAAAGCCTCTTTTTCTTCACTCATGCGTGATAGAGCGTCTGCTTTCCCATTGCGTACTCCAGGTCTATAAGAGATAATAAAATCGTATTCCACGAAAAAGAGAGCCCAACGAACTTGACGCGAGGATTGTGCTTTGGCGGTTTTCAAGTATTGCAAGTTACGGTGGTCCATGATGACAGTGACCGTATGTCTCGCCCCAAGAAGGTAATGTCTCCAGGCCTTGAATGCTGCGTTAATCGGCAGTAATTCCTTATCTGTGATTGCGTTTCTTCAACTCTGGGAATGAAAATTTGCGGGACCAGAATGCGAAGGGGTATAGTTGTCCTGTTTCAGGGTCTCGTTGTGACAATACTGCTCCCATGGCTATTTTTGAAACATCTGTCTCAACTATGTAAGGTAGGTCTGGTCGTGGGTGTCGAAGGACTGGTGCTGTAGTGAATGCTAGTTTCAACTTCTGGAAGGCTTCTTCAGCTTCTGTTGACCAATGGAACTTTTGATTTTTCTTTAACAAGGAGGTAATTGGATGTACAATTTGCGAAAACCCAGGTATAGACCGACGGTAAAAGTTGGCGAATCCGAGCACGCCTTGCACGCCTTTCATGGATGTTGGTGAGGGCTATTGGAGGATTGCATCCACCTTTCGTGTATCCATATGTACGCCTTGTGGTGTGAGCATGAAACTGAGAAACTCGACCGCGGTTACATGGAAAACATTTTTTTCCAA
This sequence comes from Ambystoma mexicanum, assembly GCF_040938575.1. NCBI lineage: Eukaryota > Metazoa > Chordata > Amphibia > Caudata > Ambystomatidae > Ambystoma > Ambystoma mexicanum. The sequence continues at coordinate 675,808,190 of NC_090932.1, read as the reverse complement.
CTTGATATACAATTGGTGTTGGCGAAGCGTCGTTAAGACTACCTGGACATGGCCTACATGTTCTTCCATGGAATTTGAGTAGATAAGAATGTTGTCAATGTAAACAAGAGCGCAAACATCCATTAGTTCACAGAGTACATCATTCATAAAGAATTGGAACGCCGCAGGGGCAATGCATAGCCTGAAGGATATGATCTGGTATTCAAAGAGGCCGTACTTCATGCGGAAGGCCGCCTTCCACGTGTCTTCTTATTTTACTCTTACAAGATGGTATGCTCCTCTTAAATCCAGTTCTGTCTATATTTGAGCATGTTTCACTTGGTCCAGGAGCTCTGGTATAAGTGGTAAAGGATATCGATTTTTTACTGTGATCAGATTGATGGCTCAATAGTCGATGCAAGTTCTTAAGTCCCCCTCTTTTTTAGGCGCGAAGAATAAGGGCGAGGAGGCAGGTGACTTGGACGGGTGCATGAAAACGTTCGCCAGGTACTGATCCAGGTAGGTGCTAAGATGCTGATTTTCCTGTCCTGTCAGAGCGTAAATTTGGCTCCAAGGGATCTGGGCTCCGAGTACAAGATCTATTTGACAATCGTAAGGTCTGTGCGGGGGCAGAATGTTGGCTTGCTCTTTTTTGAAGACATCCTGGTAATCTTGGTATTCAAGAGGTAAGGAGCTGTTGAGGCCCAACATGATTCCTTTCTTCGGTTTCAGATTGGTGTCATCTTTTTTGTAACATGTGTCGCCACAATCATGAGGAAATGTCAGAACTTGTTTTCGTCAGTCGATCCTAGGATTGTGGGTCTCCAGCCAGGGCATTCCCAATATCATCTGGAACTGAGGGGCACCAATGAGATCAAAAGTAATTTCCTCTTGATGCCCGTCCTGACACAGAAGCTTGACTTTCTCTGTGTATTGTGTCACCGGGCCAGATGATAGCTGACAACCATCCACAGCAGTGACGTTTTCCTATTTCTGCTTCTGTCGGAGAGGAAGGCCTATTCGGAGAGCCAAGGCATGGCTTTCCCCCTGCCCCCATCAAGGGGAAGATTTGTGCTATGGAGAGAGTTGTTTCCAATCACCTGCCAGAAAAATCAAGTGCAAAAAAATACAAGTACCAGAATCCTCAGAGCTAATTAACTTGTCACACCTGAAACAGAAATGCAGACCTGCCTGAAAAAACAAAGTAACTCAGCCTCCCTGAAGATTGATGAAGTCATGAAAACGTGCGTTAGGAGGAGAAGCTAAAGACTGGCAACAGAGCGCCTGCCTTTACATCTTTAAACATGTATTTTTGATTGTTGCTTGTGGTTCACCTAAATCACTGGAAGGACTAGATGTGAGGTCTGTATGGATTCCTTTTTCATGCTTGACAAGCGGACCCCTACACTTGCCAGGCATTGGCGTTTCCCGAGTTCTGTTCTTCTTCTTCATCAGTTTTGTCTGTTGCCCCAACCGTTTTCTTGGGTGGTTTTACCAGGCAGTCACGGAGGAAGTGACCTGCTTGTCCACAATATAAGCAAAGCTGTTGTTGTCTTCTTTTTTCCCTTTCTGCTTTGGTATGGGGACTTCGTAATCCACCAATTTGCATTGGCTCAGACTGTTCACGTGGTTTAGTCTGATTCTCACAAGGTCGTATGTAAACTGACCGTCCCTCTGATCTAGCTCGATCCATTTTCTGATTTTGCAACCTATGATCGAGTTGCACTGTCAGGTCTATGTAGTCCGCACACCTCTCAGGGGGATTCACCAATTGCGCCAACACATACTTAAGTTCTCCACGTAACCCTTGGTAAAAGAGTGTAGTCCTCTTCTCTTCTGACCAGTTGGTCTGGGCTATGAGACGATTGAAGGTTGCAATATAGGTTAATAGATCTTGACTCCCTTGTCTGAGTAACAACAACTCATTGTCCAGAGCTTGTCCTTGAGTATGACGGGCAAACAATTTCTCCATCTCATGTTGGAAATTCCCAAAGTTCCGGAGTAAAGGGTCATCTTGATTTACCAAAGGTATAGACCAGTCCGCCGCACTACCTCATAAATACGGCTCCTGGTCTGCACAAGAAATGAAGGTGACATTGGTTCATAAATACAGCAACCTTGTTTGGGTCGCAGAAGAAGCGTTCGGCAGGGGCTAGAGGCACTGCTCCTGGTGTTGATTGGTGTGGTGTGGAAGAATGAGAAGAATGGGTCACTCCAGGCAGTGGAACCTGTCCTGCTTGTGCTTGTAGCATTTGTCTTGCCAATTCTCGAGTTACAATAAGATCCCTCTGTAATGCATTGGTTTCCTGTCTTGAAGCATGTACTTCAGCCCGTAATTCCCCTAGTAAGAGGGCTAACTGATCTGTTTCTGAAGTTTCCATAATGCCCAGGCAGAGAGTATTAGAGGCTTTGCGTTCTGTTACACTCACCTGGTCTCTGCGGAGGCGTTGGAGCACAGTCTCAGCCCTCCGTGAACTTGAATCACCCCCTTCAGGACACTCCCTCTGTAGAAAAGCTGTGAGCGGTGGTACGTGGTGATACTGCTCCTGCTTGGCGATAACAGTGTGTGAGTGCGCCAATCTGTGATTGTTGTACCTCTCGAACCCTTCACCCCAAAGTACGGTTTCTGTGATCATACGCCGGCCCATAAAGCTCACCTGTGAATTATGAAAGATAAGCTCTCCGTCCTGCTACTTCTGGCAGGGGCACGTTGAATGGGATCTAGTTCCTTCACTGATCCCTGATAAGAATTAGTTCAATCCAGCTGCGACTATGCTTCTCCTTATGATTGGTAAGTCTTTCTTGAGCTCATGTGATGCTGTTTGTTCTGTTTAATGTTGCTCCTATTTATGCCCTCAATAATGTACCTCTTCTGTTTTCTTCCCTTAGATGGAAAGGCGGCCTCAATGCAGCTGTGAGACGCGAGATGCGGCCGGATGGAAGATGGATGCTACCGCAATGTTCAACAGCAGGTAAGTGATGGTTTAAGGAAAAGCACAAAGTATGGCAAAGCGCAACCTTAAATTGACTGTTTCTTCGATGTCTAACCTTGTCTTCTGTTTTTCCTTGCAGGCGCTGCTGTCGGCGATGGAGCGTGTCATGCTGCGTTGCCCAGATGAAGATTACGGGATTCCGGAAAGTGTAAAGATGAATACTTGGTTCGCGGAAGAGATGTACAGGTAAGAACAGCTTCCCCCATTTGGTAAGTATGCTGGCAGGAAGCAGGATGTCCAAGAAGCAGGATCTTCAAAGGTAAGTCTGACCTCAGGCGACGGTGAGCATTACGCTGCTTGCAAGTGCAGAATAAAATGAAGCGTCTGTCTTGAGGATCGGGGCAGCTTATATAGCTGAGATCGTGGGCACGCCCATTAGGGCCGGCTTGCCAGTCACACCCTGCCACTCCTAGAGAGTGAGCATGTGCGAAGGCAATCCATTAGCAGCCACACCCAAGAATACACTTGGAGCTGCTTAATGGACAGAATGTTCAAGGTTAATGCATCCTGCTTAATGGATGGAATGTTCAAGGTTAATGCATCTGAAGTGCTATGTCCATAATAAAAGCTTTTTGGTGTTAAATGGATGTTCTTGTTTACTTTTGTTCATGAGCCTGCCGCCAAAGGCGCCAGGACCGTGTCCACCCATGTCTCCTTTGCATGCGACCCCGGCATGACTGTACCCCTGACTTCATGACCATGACAGTGTATTTGTATTTACTTAAAGAACAGAGATGTCAATTTTGATCAGAAATGACTTACAATAACACATGGCAGAGGCATTCCTGTAGACTAGAATGAATTTGAGAAAATTGTGGAGCCAGTTTATGAGGGTGTAAAACAAAAGTAGGACAAATATCAGGGAAAAACCAACAGAAAAAAGATATATCCAAAGGTGGCTTCTAAAGGTAACATTAACCTAAGGCAGCAAATACCTAAAACTAAAGAGGAGTACTATATAAATATACAAAATAACATTAGTAAGCGTCACTGGAGGAAGGGGTGGATTCTGGTAGGAAGGATAGGGAGAGGGCACAAGGCGCTCCCTCTTTAGCAATTAAGTGAAGTTAACAAAAGGAGGCAGGTAATTTTATCTCAGAAAGGGGGACGTGCCAACCCGGTTCCACTTTCCTAAGCTCCATGCCACAAGCATAGTGTACTATGTGCCCTGCTGTCTGGTGCCACAGAGCAGGTTCAGGGGTCACATGGGCCCGCTTGACAGCTGCACCGACAGCCAAGTATCTGCAGCGCAGCTGAGGCATTTAAGACATGGAACCCCATTTCCAAAACCACATAACTATGAGAGTTACTATCCTCGTGGCAGTTGTAAAATCTAAGTATAAACCCTATCTTAGTTTAAGGTATGGTGGCTAGTATGTCTCATAATCATCCAAGCCACATCCATCTGATATTGTACATGTGTCAACACTGTGAGACCAGCTCAGCTGTGGAAGGGTTATGTGTATTCTGGTGAGACAGCCTAGCCCTGCCAAGTGACAGGGCAGGAGACTGGATGGCTATCCTTCTCCTTTTGATCTTTTGTGTGATTGGGTAGCACTTTTCTTCGGTGAGTCAGACTCCCAAAAGGAACTGGCCTGGGAAGCAGGAATGAAAGGGTGCACCCAACCCAAAAAAGGCTAGCCTCATACCAAGGAGCTGAATATCAAAATGGCCATTGATTCTAGGAAAGGGGTAGGGTTAGTCTAGACAGAGGGAGCTCAGACCAACTGGGCAAATATTCCACCATCATGTTTTCTCTCTATATTTATCTTCCATCCTGTCCCCTCCACTTCCTCTAACACAAATCACTGTGGGTATAAAGTCAGAAGGCAAAGTCCACTTCCAAGTACATGGATTGAATTCCTGAAGTAGGCTTGCTTTAGTCCAATCACTGGGGGGGGGGTTGCCTTTAAATGAAAGGGTTTCCCGCTCATTCTCTGACTCATCGCTGGTCTTCAGCCCTTGTAGAAGAATTTGTTTGGAGCCTGTTGGAAGAGCAGTCCTTTCCAAAGTGCTCCAGTTGTGAGGTGAAGAGAGGTATAGGCAAGCCCTGCTACCTTACCATCCCCTGGGCAAATTGGGGTTGGGGGTGACCTGCTGCTGGAGTAAGACCTGCATCCTTGTTAGCCACACTGGTACCTAGGACGTGCAGGTATGTGCCCGACCTCCCCTGTGTTTAGGAGCCCAAGACGGAGGACTACTGCCTCTGGTACACTGGAGTGGAACTTACAGGTCAAGTGATCCAAGACAGCTAGGATTCCTGCACTTTTGCTGTTGAACCACTGTGACCCATGATTCAAGCACGTTCAACCCTGTTCAAAACCAAGAGGACACTTCGGAGCTGCCTTTGACACGCATCGACCTTCAAACTGGTTCAAAATATGTTGGTGCAGCACCGTGCCAGACAAAGCGTGTTGTATCCTCAGCTCGAACAAATAAACAATGCTGCACCTGTACTGCTCAATCCCTTGTCCGAACCTCCAGCCTCTTCATCGCCAATCCTGTCGACGATTCCGAACCGCAACCTTCAAGAACAGCTTCGAACCAACTCGCCTTGCACATCCTGACAGCAGCCATTGATCCTCAACTGTCGAACCAAACCTGGTGATTTCCACAATTCGCATGGGTTCAAAATGCAGCAATTTGTAGTTCAATCCCCAATCGACATCTGGTTGCTGTCTCGACTACTGCTACTCCCGTATTCAAGTCTGAATCGAACTGCCAGCACACCCCTAAGAAGTGTGGTTTGCTGTTATTGAACCGTCAAGACACAGCAAAGGTATTACTGCCTGCTATATGTCGCACTGGTCCATTTCTGGGCCCTGGAGACTAGCTAGGTCACTTTATTCCCGTTTGCTTACAAGAACATATGTATTTTAAGGAATTGTGTGGTTTTATTGCCTTTCACCCCTTGTCTCATTTATTTAGTTATTTATTTATTTATTTATTTATTTATTTATTTATTTAAACATTTATAGCGAGACGCAAAGCCATTGGGTGTCTATGAGCTAGTTACATAACGTAGTTAGAAGGAGAAAAGACAGTGTGATGGTTAGTTCAAGAGGTATGTTTTCAGTTTCTTTCTGAATGGCAGGCAGGATGGTTCGGCCCTCAAGGAAGGCGGGAGGTTGTTCCAAAGGCTAGAGGCGCACACTCCGAAGATGGAACCTCCTGCTATTTTGTGGTTGCATCTTGGTATAGTCAGGCAGTGTGTGTAGGCTGCTCGCTGAGGCCTTGTAGGCGCATGTCGTTTGAGCTTCTGGGAGAGGTAAGTCGGTGCATGGTTGGATAAACAGCGGTGGGTGATGGAGAGAGTCTTAAATTTGATTCTCTCTCTGACTGAGAGCCAGTGCACTGATCTCCTGGCTTTGGAGATTTGTGCATGTTTCCTCAAGTCCATCGCTGCCCGCAGGGCATTGTTCTGTGTGACATGTAGTTTGTTCACTTTTTTTCTCAGGTGCCGCACAGTAGAAATGTACAATAGTCCAACTTGGACCCGACAAGTGCACGGGCAACAGTGAGGTGACTTTACTGTGGAAAGGAACAGTTTACACGTAAGATGAGCTTTGTGGCATATGCTGAGGTTGAGGCAATGTGGTTGGCCTGCCGTGTAATGTTAAGGCTGGCATCTACGTAGACACCAAGCGTTTTTACTGCTGTGGGGATCAAAATGTTATGGCCATCAATGGTGAAGGATTTGAACGTGCTGTCTAGTTTGGTGTGGAGTGCTGGGGAACTGATGAGCAGTAGCTCTGTTTTTCCATCGTTTAAACAGAGGCTATGCATGGCCATCCATGTTTGGATGTTTTCATAAATAGTGTTTACTTTGATCAAATCTTGTGCATAGTCGCTGGTCAGGGGGATGAAAATGTGTTTTTTCATCAATGTAGTTTGTGTATGACGTGCAAGAGAGTCGAGGAGGTCAAACAACAGTTCTCTGTATATGTTTTAGAAGGTGGGTGAGACGCATGAGCCTTGGGGAACACCACAGGAGATAGGTGTAGAGGCAGCGGTTGCATTGCCTGTGAAGACTCTGAAGTTCTGTCGGCTAGGTAGGAGGAGATCTATTTGGCGGCTTCAAGTGAGAAGTGCACAGAGGTTGTGAGGTGGTGGCACAGTATCTGGCGAATAGGTCGAGGAGAGAGCTTTCCGGCATCTATTGCGTTGTCCATTTGCTTTTTGTGGGCCATCTCAGTTCCATGTCTCGGATGGAAGCCTGATTGCCTGCTGCCAAGGGTGTGAATTTTAAGGCAGGCCACTCTGCCAATAATTGTCAAGATGAAGGGGACGTAGAGATAGGTTGGTAGTTGGTTGGAGCATAGGGTCTAAGGAAGGTTTTTTGAGCAACTGGGAGATCGAGGACTCCTTGAGGGCATTAGGGAATGAACAGGTTGCGAAGAAGGAGTTGGTGATGGTGGCGATTAGGGAAAGCAGTGGTTCCGTGCAGTCTCTGACAAGGGATGATGGGCAGATGTCACCTTTGCATTGGGATGGTTTAAGACCCTTGCTGATGGTGGTCAGGTCAAGGACTGAGATCGTTTGGACTTGGAAGAAGGGGATGTTTTTAGGCATGTCATTTGGATGGTGCGGGGGTGTAGGGACCGTTGTGCAGGCCCGCTTGATAGTAATTTTGGCTTGGAGATGCGTGTGGTAGTATCTTGGACCTTACTGCACCAGGTGTTATCTTTTACCACTGCGGCAGGTGGGGTGATGGAAGTTTCTAGCTCACACAGGATAACTAATCGTTTTTGTGCATTGGGCGTGGCCTTAAAGATTCTATCATTGTAAATGGTGGCTTTAGCTGTGTGATGCCCTGCTTGTATTTTCTGGCGATGTCTGTGAATGATGCTTTGTTTGTGGTACTTGGGTCCTTCTGTCAGGCGGCTTCGGCTGCCCTTTTTTGTGAGTGTAAGGCACAGAGGTTGGTTGTGAACAATGTGTTGTGGTGTCTTGTATTTTTAGCCTTGCAACTATTGAGAGCTGCTAGGGAGTCCACTGCGTTGCCTAGGATAGTGTTGTAGTGAGCCACCAAGGTGGCGGCGCCCCTGACGGGTGATTGAGCAGGGGGAGGACGTGGGCACTGGTGAGGTTGCGGCTGTGGCATGCCAGAATAGGGATGGTAAGGGGGGTCAAGTTTGAGTCAGTTGTGGTTGGTTTACTCAGGATGGGGATAGAGTACATAATTATGTGGTGGTCAGACCATGGGCACCCGTGGTCCAACAGCCAGTCCAGAGTTCAACCTTGGGAGTGCATGGGGATGAGGATGTGTTGGATACAGCCTAAGGCAGAGATGGATTTGGTCAGGGCTAAGGCTTCTGAAGGTGATGAGCTAGGTATTGGGTTTGAGGTTAGTGGAAATAAGTTCAGATAGGTCATCTTTAAAGGTTAGGATTGGGCCTGGAGGGTGGCAAATGAGGTGAAAATTGATGGTCGCGTTTGGCAAACAGCTAATTTCCAAAGCAATAGATTTGCAGTTAGGGAGCTGAGTTGTGCTCACTTGACGGGGTGAGAGGATATCTTTGTAGATGAACGCTACTCCTCTGCCTTTTCTACTTGTTCTGTCAAAGCGTAGGATGATGCAACCTGCAGGGATCTCAGTGAAGAGCGCCAGGCCAGCCGTTGGTGGCAGCCATGTGTCTGTAACGGCTAGGATGTTGGGGTTGTTCAAGGTGATGAGGTCAGAAATGTCGGCCGCATGGGCCACTACGGATCTAGCTGAAGCAGGATACACCTATGGATGGTGCTGGTGAGCTGTTGGCTTTTGTGGTGGTAGTCATGTCTTGTGTGGTTGGCTAGACCATGGAGACAGGTGGACTGCCGTGAGTGGTGCAAAGCCTGAGATTAGTGTTCTGTGTTACCGTTGTTGGGGTAGTGAGTCTGGTATGGCCGGCGAGCTAGTGCAGGCTTTCTGGTTATCACAGCGCTCTGGACGTAGGTTTGGCATGAAGGTGAGGGTGATGGTGGAGTTGGCAGGTTTGGTCAATTCAACTGCGTTTAGTGCTGAATCTGGCAAATAGCGAACATATGCCTCGCTTTGGAACTGCATGGAGCAGCATCTCAATGCGGAGATCGCACCCCGATTAAGCACAGCAAACGGGGTCCGTTTTCAGATTGGGCAGAACACCATAGGAAGCAGGGCTACAGACAGATCCTGCAGAACATACCTGGGCGAATGATTCACCGTTACCCCCTGCATTTTCCTTCTTTGCTCTACATCGGAGATTCTCACCTTGAAGCAGAAAAGGTGTCCCAGCAAGATGCAATAAAGACATCAAAAAAGGAACCACTGATTGCTGTGAGGTCCTGACCTGGGAAATGGTTTCTAAACTTCTCCACAAAACGGCGACGCACTCTGGCACATTCTCTGCCCTACAGTTACAACTTAGTGGCAATTCATCTTATTCACAGAAGCTGTGGCATACCAAATATGCAAGATACAACATGTTAACTATTGGATAAAAGAATTCAACACACACCAACTTGAATTACTGTATAAAACTGTATTTTCATAATTACATGTCATGATGAGGTGCACTGGTTGGAATTTGTATAACCGTCCAGTTGCACGAAACTCGAGTAAACACACTCGGAGTTGGTTCTAGCTTGGGTTTGTATAGAAAATAATGTGGCAAACAATATAAGTTTAAGAAATCTTGACAACATATACCACCTTGAAGAAAATATATGTTGATGTTGATGCATTTTAGCAGACAATTAATAATGTCCAGTATTTAAAAATCTATGGTACAGACTAGATGGCCTTGTTGTAGAATAGACAACAGACAGACATTGCGGTTATTTGCACAAGTATGAATGATTTTGGTATGAATGGGGATGAAAGAGTATGAGATGAATGGTGTGAGATATGAGATCACCGGTTGGTTGGTGCTTTTTTATAGTTGGGTTTTAACAATTGCTAATGAATGTTTTTCACTGTTTGTACTTATTCTTATAATGATGATAATTAGTTTATGAAAAACATTAAAAAATAAAAATTAAAAAATTAATAAATATACTGTTCTTTGCCTAGATTCACATTATACCAACAACCTCCGCAGCAGAAGGGATTGCGTGGCGCTGTTTTTGCGCAATTCATATCATAAATGCTAGGAGGGTTTGTACTTGTCCTCGGACAATTGCACTTTTTTGTATAGTGCTGAATCTGGTTGCAAGGGGAGCAACACAATGTGGGTTGTGCTATGTGGCAGCCCTATGTTTGGATTTGGTGACCTAGTATTGTGCAGTGAGTTGCTAGTGTGTGCTTATTGGTTGGATTGTGGGTGGAGTGAAATGGGCTGCAGTGTTGGTTGCGGCCGTTGGTAGGGGAGAACAGACGGACGGGCTTGAGCCAAAGTATTGCGGTGGTGCGGCAAGCGGCGCATCATGGACAATGGGCACACTGGCGCAGGCAATGGGCAATGTGCGCTACACAGACATTGGACATACTGGCACAGGCAATGGGTGCTACATAGACATTGGGCATACTAGCGCATGCAAGGGGCATGTCATGCACTTTGAGAACACTGATGCAGGCAATGGTGCTGCATAGACATTGGGCCTGCTGGCGCAGGCACGGGGCGCATCATGGCCATTGGGCACACTGCTGCAGGCAATGGGTGCTACATAGACATTAGGCATATTAGCCAGAGTGTAGCATCTTGGTGTCTTTGAATGTTCACTGTTCTTTCTACAGGGGTGTTTTTTTGTAGTGTTTTCTATTTAGGTATTATTGCATATGGTGTGTTTAATTAAAGTATATATATTTTTGTGGAACCTTGATTGAACAGTGCTTTAGTTTAGACTCATATAATTTGCTGGTTTAGGTTGCTATTATTTCACCTTCACAACCCTCTTGAGAGTAATGACTCCCCTTTGCCCATGTTATCAAAAAAGGCAATTGAGCTATATCTCTTAACTGTCCTGTCCTGGTTTTACCTTTATATTTGGGTTCACTCTTGTTTTGTGAAAGTGTGAAGGCTGAGTAGGCGCTTTAGCCTCTGCTCATCCTGGTACTCCTGCAGGGCAGAAGTCAATTTGTCACAATCCCTAACAAAGTTTCATTTAAAAGGCAATTAAGGATAGTTAAAAAGGTTGAATGTACTGGTGGATTTTTAGATATTCTTTATGCAGGACTAGTACCAACTAGTTTTATCAATGCGCTAAAGCACATGAGACGGTAAAGTCACGACAAGTAAGAGGGGTGTATGTCTTTACTTCGTCTGCATTCACTTCAGTTACCTAAGGGTTTGGTGCGCATTACTAAATAAATAAATAAATAAACAAGCGAACTTTGCCGTACATGTACTTTGTCACTTTTACCTCTCCATATCTTTATATCTGTCTTTCACTTCTCAGCATTCATGCTGTCATTACAGGCACAGAACTCCTGTGTCCTCTTCCTTTCTAACCCATATTCTTCCCATACCCCTCTTGATCGATACCACCCCAAATCTTACAACTAACCTTAACCACATCTATTGCCACATTCCCAATGTGAAGATGCAGACACAGTAAAAGCAAGAAGAATAAATGCATGTAACTGTGGGTGAGATGCCCAGTCTCCAGGTCTATGGGGAAGAGTTTGCAGTCTCTGGGATTTCCGTGCAGTCAGTCACTCCAGCCATGCCGTGTTAGGAAAGATTTCGTTATTGTAGGGAACTTTCCTTCCATGTGGCAACCCCTAAACTTTTTGCTATTGTTTTCAACCTGTTTTCTTGACTTTGCCAGAGAAGTGCAGCCTTCTGCCGTACTCCTCTGGGCTTTCGCTCCTTTCTTACGGGGAAACTGACATGCCCTTAAGACAGTCAGTACCGGGGAACGCTGTTTCCCGTAGTTTCTTTTATCGTGTCGCCATTTTAGTGCAACACGACACAAGAGGGCACTGTAAGCTAAGTTACAGCTCTCTTGGGTCTCTAGCCTTCTACAGACCCTAGACACTCTTGTAGGATGGTTTTTGGATCGGTGCAAGTCATTCAGGGACTGGGCTGGTGGCAGCGATCATTTGGTTTATTTTGAGCTCCTTTTGCCGTTCTGAGCACCTTTTTGCCGCGAACACAAAAGGGTGGCCCGGCTACCCAAAATGGCCGGACCACGAGGCTCCTTTGTCTCGTCCACTGTCCGTCTTGCTCCCTTACCTTCCCCCGGGTCAGGCGACCCGGGGCCTTCCTTATTTGGGCATGTAGTTTCCCGCGAAACACGGTTGCTTTCGCGGGCTTCTACATGTCGTTTGAGTGCCCCCAGGATGTGGGCTGGGCTGTCTGGTCCCAATACACATCCTGGGTGCCAGAGAGTCTAGGGTGGTGTGAATGCCTGGGACCACTGTGGTCCGTGATTGGTCCACGTATGGTATGTGTGTTGATGAGCGGATCTCCCATTGGCTCCCCTCCGTTTTGGCGCGAAGGGAACCGTGGATAAGAGGGAGCTGGAAACACCACTACCATGTCGATCTCCTGAGTTCTTACGAACCCAGGGATACAGGAGCCAAGTATCCTGCGAACACGAGGCTGGACCGAGGAATCGCTGGTGACCCCCTGAAGAACTTCTGCTCCTCATTGCTGTCGTCCGGTGAAGCCCTTTCCACCTAAGATCGAACAAGAAGGCCTGTACTGGCGCTTCGACCTATTGGAATAGCAGGACCAGCTATTCCCGGCACCTTCATCAACTCCTGCCGTAAGCCTTCGGAAGTGTCTCTGGGCCATCCAATTGACTGACCAGCTTACTAAGGAGTCCTGCTCTGTAATCGCCGACAGGTTGGGTGGTATTCTGAGTCCGGGGCACGCTCACACGCTTCGTTTGCTTAGCAACCCTAAGCTAGAGGTGAACGGTGCTCGTTTGGCTTGAATACACCCGGCCGTTCCGTTGCCCTGCCGTGGCGACAAAACTGTGCAGGATTCTTCGATCGGGACGTCTTTTTACTCTGCACGACGACGAGACGTTCCCTGCTCTTCAGAACCTGCCAGAAGCTGCATCTATCGAGGAGAAGCTCGGGCCTGCTTGCTTCGGGGACCGGTGAGTAGATTAGCTAGGATCTGGTCGCCCTCCTGCAGTGCCCCTTGCTTTTCCCCGCTGTAAATACAGCTCCCCTTGTCCGTACTCGCGCCCTACTTCTGCCTCACAGTGGAGGCTGCGCTAGAGTCGCGGACCGTGTTCTCCTTCATTAGGGCACCCTACAGAGCTGTCCAACGTCCTCCGAAGAGCTTCACCTTCTGCCCATTGGCACCGGTGTGTGCAGGTACTTTTGAGCGCTAGGCTCCACTCTTCGTAGGGATTGGACTACCATCCAGTTAGGGGCCTCAGAAGGCGGACATACCACACGCATTGGTTCGCACTGCCTGTTTTCCTTCCCCTGCAGGTGGATAACATATTTCGTGCTGCTAATGCTGTGAAACTGTGTATTCTGTATATATATTGGGTGGATAGTGTATGTGTTGGTTTAATATCGTTGTATATTGCTGCTTTTACTGTGGTTATTAGTTTCAAGGCCTTATAATAAATGTGTATCTATTTTTGATATAAACAACTATTTGGAGTAGTTTGTAAGCGCTCTTGCTTTGTGTGCTCATTGCGGGCTTTCAGTCACCCTCACCCCTCTTGAGACCTAGTCTTGACCGCCGCGATCGCTACCTTGATTGGTCTGGCTTGTCCAGAGGTTACCCTGTTCCAAGTAATTAGGTTGGCCTTCTGAACTTCTGCGCCACCAGGACAGAGTTCAGAAATCCGTCTTAACAAATTGGTGTACAGCGGTGGGATACGACTGAAGGTATCCAGTGTTGCGCACGAGCTAAGGCGTTTTCAGGTTATTCCAACCAGGACACGCAGTAAAGTATTGAATATAACGTTAAAAAGGCCATAGTCCTATCAACAGTATGGAAACGAATACTTTATTAACCTTAAATGCTTCGAAATCTGAAACATTGAAGAAGATGTGTGCGGAGAGAGGGGTTTCCTCTCAAGGCACTAAATTGGAAATGATCCAGAGAATCGTGGCGTGGCAAGAAGCGCAGCTTGACGCTATAACTTCCGAGGACAGTGCAGAAGGTGGTGGGGCTGCTCTCACTGGCAGAACCGACGGTTCTGCCGCTGCACTGATCCATCACGACCACGAGGACAGGGAGGATGTAATGTCTAACGTTTCCTCTGCCAGTGTTGATGGGGAGGCTATGCTTGAATTCAAGAAGCAAGAGCTGCGGTTTAGGCAGCAGGAGCTTGAATTCAGCATAGCCAAACTGAAAATCGACCAGGCAGAAAAACAAAAAGACAGGGATCACCAGTTGGAACTGGCCAAGCTTCGGTTCGCAAATGGGTCCAAGGGTCCTGGACATGGTTCTGGGGCTTCCTCTCATCCACGGTTTCCAAAAGATCTGCTCAGTGTGTATGAGGAACGAAATGACATTATGGACTGGTTGAATGCGTTTGAGTATGCATGCGAGGTTCAAGAGGTTGATAATGCGGATAAGATTGCATGGTTACTCAGCAGACTGCCCCATTCTGGTTGCAGTGCCATTATGGAAATGTCGAAGGCTGAGCGCGCTGATTTTGCAATGTTGAAGCAGACTCTCATTTTAAAGTTTGGGAAGACTCCGACCCAATATTTGAAAAGGTTTAGAGAGTATAAGAAAAAGGAAGGTGGTACTTGGGTGTCGTATGTAGCTGAGTCCCTGAAAAACTTGACTGGCTGGGTTGAAGGTTATAAGGTTTCTACCTTCGAAGGCATGATCAATCTGGTCATGCTGGAACACATTTTTGCTTCTTCTTCCCCGGAGCTTAAGCAGCATTTGGCCGATTCGAAGGAGATAGATCCTAAGAAGCTGGCCATTGCAGCAGACTTATGGGTGTCACATCGAGTGTCCCATAAGGACAAAACTCATCCTGGTAAGCAGGAGGAAGGGAAAAAGTCCAAAGATATGGAGGGTGGGGAATCTGCTAAATCTTCTTCCCATAAGGGCCACAAAAAGAAAAATAAGGGTAAGCCATACGAGAACTCACAGGGTAGCAGAGGTTCGCCTCCGAAACAGAACTCTGGTTATAATAAGCCTCCCTACATAAACAGACCCAATGGGGCTTGTTTTTCTTGTGGAGCAACTGACCATGTGAAGGGGGATCCCCGGTGTAAGGTTAAACCTTTGGGGGTCCACTCCGCTAATCTGGCCTTCTCCTCCTACGAGGAAGAAGAGATTACAGGAGCGTCCTTCTCCTCAGACTCGTTTCCCAGCGGGATCGAGGCTGAGGTAGTTTTAGTGTCCCTGGGTTCCTGGGAGCCTAAAGTCGCAGAGGCGTATGCTAGGATTCCGGATAATACCAAGCACTACTTTAAAGACAGTGTGCTGATCAATGGAGTGGATACTCCAGCTCTTAGGGATAGTGGGTGCAGTCGAACTGTAGTGGATTCTACCTTGGTAGACTCAGAGGAAGTTGCCAGAGCTCCTCTGATGCCCACTAAGTTGGCTGACGGCCCCCTCCGTATGTTTCCCGTGATCCCTGTTAATCTAACTTTAAATGGTACAGCAGTTAGGATTCCAGTGAGCATTCAGAGAAACGTCCCGGGAAAGGTCTTGTTGGGCAATGATCTCAGAGCTCTAGGGCTCGTAGGAGACACTGCCGAAAGACCCTACACACGGTCTCAAGCACGGGCAGCATTGGCCAAGTCCAATACGCCGCCCCAGCCGAAGGGGAAACCCAAGGCGAAAGGAGTCAACAAGTCCCGACGGGGGAAAGAGAATATTCCCCCGAGCTCGCCTACCACTGCGGTGGAGGGAGTTGGTCAATCGCCCGAGCCTGACGAGGAGGTGGCGATGCCTGAAGTGTTCGACCCCAACGACCATCCTGAACTAAAAGACTTGTTAGTTGAAGGAGGTCCTGATAGGGACGACTTCAGTAAGGGCCAACGTGAGTGCCCATCTCTGGAAGGCCTAAGGAGACAGGCCTGCTCCCAGCTTGAGGGTGAACCTCCTGGGAAGCATCGGATTTATTGGGAAGGTGGACTCCTGTACAGTGAGCCCACAGAGTCTACAGAAGGAGACCATAGGAGGTTGGTGGTTCCCCTTGCTGTTAGACCCTTCCTCCTGCAGTTGGCGCATGAAGTTCCCCTTGCTGGTCACCTTGGAATGAAGAGGACCAAGCAAAGGTTATCTATGCACTTCTACTGGCCCAAGATGGGGGTGCAAGTAGAAAGTCACTGCAGGAGTTGTGCCTCCTGCCAGTTGTCTGGTAAGGTTGGCGCGACAATCCAAGCTCCGTTGGTACCGCTCCCAGTTGTGGGGGTACCATTTGAAAGGGTAGGGATCGACATCGTTGGTCCCCTTGACCCGCAAACATCCTCAGGCAATAGGTTTATCCTGGTGCTGGTCGACCATGCAACCAGGTATCCTGAGGCCATCCCATTGAAAACTGTAACTGCCAAGTCGGTTGCAAAAGCTTTACTCGGCATATTTACTAGGGTTGGCTTCCCTAAAGAAGTTGTGTCAGATCGTGGCAGCAACTTTATGTCGAAGTATATGCAGGCTATGTGGAAAGAATGAGGGGTCACCTACAAGTTCTCTTCTGCATATCACCCCCAGACCAATGGTCTGGTGGAACGTTTCAACAGAACGTTAAAGAGCATGATTGGGGCTCTGGAGGAGCCCCAGAGAAGAAAATGGGATCTTCTTTTACCATGCTTGCTGTTTGCCTACAGAGAGGTACCACAGGAGGGTGTTGGCTTCAGCCCCTTCGAACTTCTGTTCGGTCATCCCGTACGGGGACCCTTAGCCATCGTCAAAGAGGGATGGGAGATGCCCACTCCCCCTGTTACTACCAATGTAGTTGACTATGTGCTAGGGCTCAGAAAACGGATGGTACTCCTGATGGGCTTGGCTAGTGAAAAGTTGAAGGCAGGACAAGCGCTGGTGAAACATTGGTGCGACCAGAAAGCTTCCTTAATTCACTTTACCCCTGGTCAGCAAGTCCTGATCATGAACCCTATAAGGCCTCGCGCTTTACAGGACAAATGGTCAGGCCCTTACACAGTGGTGGAGCCCCTGGGTGAGGTGAACTATTTAGTGGACCTTGGAAGGCCTGGACAGGCTCCAAAAGTGTTCCACGTAAATAGGCTGAAGGCTTTCGTCCCAAGAGTCGAAATCGCAGCACTGCTACTGGCGTCAGACGTTGAGGAAGAGGAGTCAGAACCTCTTCCCGACCTGTTCCAAAGCGGTCCTTCAGATAGCTCCGTTGAGGGTGTCCGAGTGGCCCCTCACCTGACTTCTGATCAGCAGGCTGAGGTGAAAAGTTTGCTTCGGCAGTTTTCCCCCCTGTTTTCACAGTCCCCTGGTTTGACACCCTGGTGCAAACATAACATTGACACAGGAGACAGTGTACCTACCAAAAGTAGGGGATACAGGATGTCAGATAAAGTACGGTCTTATATTAAGACCGAGGTCAACAAGATGTTAGACCTTGGGGTGATTGAACCCTCTAGTAGTCCTTGGTCCAGTCCTGTGGTGTTGGTTCCAAAAGCAGGCACTTCTGAATTAAGGTTCTGCGTGGATTACAGGGCTCTGAATGCTGTCACCAAGACAGATGCACACCCCTTGCCTCGAACAGATGAGCTGGTGGATACTTTGGGTGCCTCCAAGTACCTCAGCACGTTTGACCTCACTGCTGGCTATTGGCAAATAGCTTTAGCAGAACATGCCAAGGAGAAGACAGCATTTTCTACTCCAGACGGCCTTTACCAATTCCGGGTAATGCCGTTCGGGTTGAAGAATGCACCTGCCACTTTCCAGAGGCTTGTGAATCATGTGTTGAATGGGTTGGACGAATTCTGTCTTGCATATCTGGACGATATAGCAGTTTTCAGTGCCACCTGGGAAGACCATGTGAAACACCTCAGGATTGTGCTCCAGGCTCTTCAGAAAGCCCACTTGACCATAAAGGCTAGTAAATGCCAGATTGGACAAGGCTCAGTGGTTTACCTTGGACATGAAGTAGGTGGAGGGAGGATACAGCCTCTACCCAGTAAAGTACAAGCAGTACAAGACTGGCCTACCCCCACTACGCAAACCCAAGTGAGAGCCTTTTTAGGACTCACGGGGTATTATCGCAATTTTGTGGCAGACTATGGCACCATAGCTGCTCCTCTGACTGCCCTCACAACTCCGAAGAAACCCAAGAAGGTAACTTGGACCGACGAGTGTGAGAAGGCCTTCAATGGCTTGAAAGACTCCTTGTGCCAGGCCCCTGTGCTCAGGGCCCCTGATTATCAAAGACCTTTTATCGTGCAGACGGATGCCTCTGACACTGGGATAGGAGCTGTACTATCACAAGTAGATGAGAAGGGTAAGGAACACCCTATCGGTTTTATTAGTCGCCAGCTTAAGGACAGAGAGCTCAGATGGTCCACGGTAGAGAAAGAATGTTTCTCTGTTGTGTGGGCCCTAAGGAAGCTGAGGCCCTACCTCTATGGGACCCACTTCACTGTGCAGACTGACCATAAGCCGTTAAAGTGGCTAATGAACATGAAGGGGGAGAATCCAAAGTTGCTTAGGTGGTCCATAAGTCTACAAGGCTTCGACTTCACTATTGATCATAGGCCAGGTGTCCAACATAGCAATGCTGATGGGTTGTCCAGAATGTTTTACCGACCTGAACAAGAGACTCATCCAGGGGTGGATTAGTTCCCCCTGTCCATAGTCTGGGAGGGGCGAGTGTTAGGAAAGATTTCGTTATTGTAGGGAACTTTCCTTCCATGTGGCAACCCCTAAACTTTTTGCTATTGTTTTCAACCTGTTTTCTTGACTTTGCCAGAGAAGTGCAGCCTTCTGCCGTACTCCTCTGGGCTTTCGCTCCTTTCTTACGGGGAAACTGACATGCCCTTAAGACAGTCAGTACCGGGGAACGCTGTTTCCCGTAGTTTCTTTTATCGTGTCGCCATTTTAGTGCAACACGACACAAGAGGGCACTGTAAGCTAAGTTACAGCTCTCTTGGGTCTCTAGCCTTCTACAGACCCTAGACACTCTTGTAGGATGGTTTTTGGATCGGTGCAAGTCATTCAGGGACTGGGCTGGTGGCAGCGATCATTTGGTTTATTTTGAGCTCCTTTTGCCGTTCTGAGCACCTTTTTGCCGCGAACACAAAAGGGTGGCCCGGCTACCCAAAATGGCCGGACCACGAGGCTCCTTTGTCTCGTCCACTGTCCGTCTTGCTCCCTTACCTTCCCCCGGGTCAGGCGACCCGGGGCCTTCCTTATTTGGGCATGTAGTTTCCCGCGAAACACGGTTGCTTTCGCGGGCTTC
Organism: Ambystoma mexicanum; assembly: GCF_040938575.1. Classification (NCBI taxonomy): domain Eukaryota; kingdom Metazoa; phylum Chordata; class Amphibia; order Caudata; family Ambystomatidae; genus Ambystoma; species Ambystoma mexicanum. Next base: position 675,788,949 of record NC_090932.1, on the reverse strand, counting down.
TACATGTCGTTTGAGTGCCCCCAGGATGTGGGCTGGGCTGTCTGGTCCCAATACACATCCTGGGTGCCAGAGAGTCTAGGGTGGTGTGAATGCCTGGGACCACTGTGGTCCGTGATTGGTCCACGTATGGTATGTGTGTTGATGAGCGGATCTCCCATTGGCTCCCCTCCGTTTTGGCGCGAAGGGAACCGTGGATAAGAGGGAGCTGGAAACACCACTACCATGTCGATCTCCTGAGTTCTTACGAACCCAGGGATACAGGAGCCAAGTATCCTGCGAACACGAGGCTGGACCGAGGAATCGCTGGTGACCCCCTGAAGAACTTCTGCTCCTCATTGCTGTCGTCCGGTGAAGCCCTTTCCACCTAAGATCGAACAAGAAGGCCTGTACTGGCGCTTCGACCTATTGGAATAGCAGGACCAGCTATTCCCGGCACCTTCATCAACTCCTGCCGTAAGCCTTCGGAAGTGTCTCTGGGCCATCCAATTGACTGACCAGCTTACTAAGGAGTCCTGCTCTGTAATCGCCGACAGGTTGGGTGGTATTCTGAGTCCGGGGCACGCTCACACGCTTCGTTTGCTTAGCAACCCTAAGCTAGAGGTGAACGGTGCTCGTTTGGCTTGAATACACCCGGCCGTTCCGTTGCCCTGCCGTGGCGACAAAACTGTGCAGGATTCTTCGATCGGGACGTCTTTTTACTCTGCACGACGACGAGACGTTCCCTGCTCTTCAGAACCTGCCAGAAGCTGCATCTATCGAGGAGAAGCTCGGGCCTGCTTGCTTCGGGGACCGGTGAGTAGATTAGCTAGGATCTGGTCGCCCTCCTGCAGTGCCCCTTGCTTTTCCCCGCTGTAAATACAGCTCCCCTTGTCCGTACTCGCGCCCTACTTCTGCCTCACAGTGGAGGCTGCGCTAGAGTCGCGGACCGTGTTCTCCTTCATTAGGGCACCCTACAGAGCTGTCCAACGTCCTCCGAAGAGCTTCACCTTCTGCCCATTGGCACCGGCGTGTGCAGGTACTTTTGAGCGCTAGGCTCCACTCTTCGTAGGGATTGGACTACCATCCAGTTAGGGGCCTCAGAAGGCGGACATACCACACGCATTGGTTCGCACTGCCTGTTTTCCTTCCCCTGCAGGTGGATAACATATTTCGTGCTGCTAATGCTGTGAAACTGTGTATTCTGTATATATATTGGGTGGATAGTGTATGTGTTGGTTTAATATCGTTGTATATTGCTGCTTTTACTGTGGTTATTAGTTTCAAGGCCTTATAATAAATGTGTATCTATTTTTGATATAAACAACTGTTTGGAGTAGTTTGTAAGCGCTCTTGCTTTGTGTGCTCATTGCGGGCTTTCAGTCACCCTCACCCCTCTTGAGACCTAGTCTTGACCGCCGCGATCGCTACCTTGATTGGTCTGGCTTGTCCAGAGGTTACCCTGTTCCAAGTAATTAGGTTGGCCTTCTGAACTTCTGCGCCACCAGGACAGAGTTCAGAAATCCGTCTTAACATGCCGCCACATGATTGGCTACAAACAGACTGCTAGCGTCCAATCACATGGAGGTGTGTGCGGGACACGCTATACCAAGGAAATCCCACGCTAATCTGGCAGCACACCTTGGCGTTTGCCTTTTTTTTTAACATGTGGTTTGGGGGAAGTGGGCGGGGTCTTGCGTGGATTCCGGTGGGTGGGTAACGCAAATCTGTGGGTTGTTAAGTTTCTTATGTAGGCAGGTCTGGTATCTGACGGAGTGAATGCAGAAGTAAAGGGTTAGGTGTTATTAAATTGTAAAGTTAATGCACCATTTTACGATAAATTAATTTGAACTACTCAATTCAGGATAGGTTTGGTTTTAAAATTGGTTAGTTATTGTTCCTCTCTTTTTCCTTATTTGAATATATTGTTTTCTTATTATTTTTCTTATTGATTTTTTTTTCTTTTCCTTTGGCACATTGTATAACTGTAGATTGTACGCTGATACGAATAATTGTGTGCGCGTTTTGTATTTGTAAAGTCGTTTCGCTATAACACAGTAAAAATTAAAAAAAAAATAAAAAAAAGGGAAGATACGGTCACAAATTGTTATTGGTGAAAATGTCGCACGAAAACTGTCTAATGCAAATAATGTCGAATTAAATAGACAGAAAAGAAAAATAGAACTGCGTCAATAAAGCACAAGATGTTCTATTTGCGAAAAATTTGCTGATTTTACTTACTATTTGTCCTTGTTAATACAATCCTTTTTACCGCAGTACGACTTGTTCCACTAGAACTGAAACTCTCCCCAGCCTCGGAATCACAGCATCACAATGAGGTGAAACGCAGGCACTCGCGTTAATCTATTTGCGCGGATGGAAAGAGAAGCTCGGGGACATTTTAACTTACTATAAAAATAAAAATAAAACATGCCCTCCAGCAAAAGCTTTTCCACTTCATCGTCTGACTTCAGTTGCTCCAGCGGGCCGTTAAGTGCCCGTAATACCCTGTCCATCATGATTATTGCCGAATTCAAGGTGATGTAAAATGACCCAAGGTCAATGGCTGTGCATTATTGCCAGGGGGAATCACTCATTGCCCGTTTAATGCAAACCCGCATGCATTCCTCGCGCCTGCGCCTTGCAGCATCCAGTGGAGTGCTGTGGCCTTCGGTGCGAGCAACACAAGAATAGAAACCTTCCTGGAAAGTGTTCGCTTTATTTAGACGTCAGTAGCCCCAGAGTTTATTACACAGCCCAAGTAAATATAGCTTCAGTCTGCATGGATGGACGTGTTTTCCTATTGGGAGCTCTTTCCCGGGCCAGGCCTGATCTCTAGTGGGGAGGGCGCCTGTGTTTTATTGGGCTGGTGTGCAGTTTGATATGCTAATAAGGCATTTATAACGCGCCTATACACACGAGTCTACTGATGTTTGGCTGCAGAGCACTGCTTGTCTAGAAAAGTGCACGTTCGACGTTCGTTTTCCGTTCCTGGGCGTGAGCTGTAGGAGAGGAAACGCATGGGTGCGAAGCATAGGCCGGAAAGCTACTGAGAGAACATTATGTTATGTTATTAAAATTTCATAGCAATTATTGAGCAGAACAATGGAGTACTTTACAGAGGTATACAACAATACAACAGTAAAGATAGTCGGGGGGGAGGGGCACGGTAGGATACAAAGGGGCACAGAGGAGGGGTACAGCTGTACAGGGTAGCGGGGAGGAGAAAGGCAGACGGTGTCTAAAGAGTCAGGTGGTGCGAGGGTCGGCATGATGGCCTAGGCGCAGAGAGACCCCTGGAAGAGGTGGGTCTTGAGTTCTTTTCTGAATTGTAGGAGTGCAGGGGAGTCTGATGCTGACGGGGAGGAGGTTCCATAGTCTTGGGGCGTAGGCAGAGAAGTCTTGTGGTCTGGTCCTTTCCTTTTTGCAGTGGCGGATTTCAAGTCTGCACGTGTCCTGGCTTCTGGTTGGGCGCTTATATCAAGTGTAACAGCATCCTTCGGCCCTGTTTAACCCCAGCACCATGAGGCTCTCTTAAGGGCAGCATAGCGCTCTATACAAGGAACCAACATAGCATAACATGACATGATAAACATACCATTTAAATGAACATAATATATGTGATAAAGTACGACACACCGTGCCTTCTTTATATATTGCAAATCTAAAAGGAATCCTATGACCAGGTACACACCTGCCTGAATTTAAAAGGTGCATTTGGGTCATTTCATTCCTTATGATAGGTGGGTGCCAAACCTACTCACAAACACCTGTTGTGAGTGACTTTCCTGCACTTGTTTTCATTTTCTGTGGCTATCCCTTTTCTTGTCCTCTCGTTTGCTGCTTCTCTTTTCTTGCATTGTACCCTTTTTGGCATTGTATCTTTCCTGATATCGTTTCTGTAACTGTTTTTTTTATCAACCCCCACCTCTGTAATTTCTTTCTCAATGTGATCGTTGTGATGTTCTCTACTTTTCGGTTTTACTTTTTTGCTGTGATTACATTACATTTTTTAAATTGTATCTACTCATTCCTTTTCCCGTACATGAGTCTTTTCTTCCACTATCATTTGTAAATAATTGCTTGCTCCCCTTTTATGTGCTTTTTTTTTTGCACTTACCTTGTTCCACTACCATTTTCTTTCATCTTTCTTCTTGTTTTTCTTTCTGCCTTTCCTTTGTTTTGATCCAGTTACTTACTCTTTATTTACAATCGTGCCCATCTTAACTCTCTGTATCGGCTCGTTGTATAACAACCGCACCCAGTTGACATACATGGGGCCCATACCAAACCTTTTTAACACTGCTATCAGCCAGGGCCACCTCACTGAGTCAAACACCTTGACAGCGTTAAGCTTGGCCACTGCCAAGAGCTCCGTACTACTCTGGGTGTAATCCACTATGTGGTGCAGTCTTCTCAGGTTACTAGTGATTTGCCTACGTGGGAAATATCACGTCTGGTCTGGATGTATTAGGTCGGCAATCGCTGGTTTGAGCCTGTTGGCCAGTAAAACTGTAAGAATCTTCCTGTCTTGGTTCAGCAGCGACATGGTCCTATATGAGCCATAATCCGCAGCCGGCTTGCCTGTTTTCAAGAAGGGAATTATTATTGACTCCCTAAGTGACCCCGGCAGTTGGCCTGTGTTCAGTGCTTTGTTGAGCATCGCCAACAATGGGGCAATGACCTCTGCTTTATACTCTTTGTAAAATGTGCCGGGCAGTCCATCTGCTCCCAGGACTTAACCGGTCGGTAGCTCCCGTATAACCTGTTCCATTTCATGAGCAGTTATGGGGGCCTCGAGTGTAAGTGCTACCTCTGCATCCAATTTGGGAAGATTCATCTCTGACAGCAGCGCCTCAATCTCCGACATCGAGCATTCCGTGGTTTCCTCATATAGTTTCTTGTAATATACGTAGAAGCAATGAGTCACCCCTTCCTGCGTCTCACATAGTGTCCCATTGCTCCCCTATAGTGCACTAATAGGTTCCCTCCTGGTCTCGCTCTTGTACAGCCAGGCCCAGAAGCGCCACGGCTTGTCTCCCTCGTTATGTTGACGCTCCATGTATTTCCTGTAGCTCAGTTTACCCAGCCTGTCCCAGTGTACCACACATTCCTTCTGCAAGTGGGCCACCTCCCATGCACTGTGACGGGACCTGCCCTCAGTCACCTCAGTGGTGATGCAGGCCTGATGATCCGGGATCACGGTTGTATTGCTCTCCCAAAGTGCACGGATAGTCATAAATCACCAGTACAATTACGGAGCCAATACTTTGAACGCAGGAAGACGCAATAACTTGCAACCACAAACTCTTAGAAAATAATGAGCACTTATACGGCTATTTATTCAAAGCTTAGAAGCAACTAGTGATAACATAGAAATAAATCACAGAAGAAACAGCAAATTCAAAAGAAAATACATCACCGTGAGTGTAACTGGATTCCTCATTTCGCCAGAAGCGGCTGGAAGACCCTGATAACAGCCAGGCCGAGAGCACAACAGCCCACAGGTATGCCAGACAGAAGCGTCCCCCTTCCGGCTGAAGTCTCACCTGACCGCTCAGGGGTTCCGCATATATGCACCCGTCAAAAAGGGGTGGCGATTTCTCGAACCTTCTGGCAACGCACTTGCGCATTGATGAGCAGCTGTTTGTTGCAAGCTGGGTCAACCGACAGTACCCTCAAGGAGCAAAGTGCCTCCCTCCTCTAAAAACAAGCACCACAGAAAACAGTCCCATAGCTCATAACAAGACATAACAAAGTTAGCTTTCCCAGCAGAAATGTCCTTGACTGCATACCAGGTTTGGAAAGCATGTTTTCTTCAGCATCGTAAATCTAGCTCTCAGCAAAATGAGTGCAGCTTTTCACTGCGGCATGAAGTAAATATCCATCATGGCTCCGAGCGCTCCCAGAATACAGTGCGCATCAGCGCCATGTTTTAGCTCAAGCATAACAATGCTGAACGGGTTTCCATACAAGAACAGATGGAAGTGCTTGCATGCCCATACAATGGCGAGGCTCTCCTTCTCTGCTTGTGAGTAGCGTTGTTCCGTGTCCATCCGGCTTTTGGTGGTATAAGATATGATCTTTCTGGGGGCATGGTCACTGCCCGAGTGCTGAGCCCGGATAGCTCGAGCCCCACGGGGCTAGCATCCACCGTGACCTTTCTATGCAGGATGGGGTCATAGTATGACATGAATACTGACCCTGCTATTTGTCTCTGGATATGGTCAAAGGACTCTTGATGGGCTTGGGTCCATGAGAAATTACTGTCTTTCTTAATGAGAGCCAGCAGCAGGGCGCTAGTGGACGTGAACTCCGGGAGGTAGCATGTGCAATAGCTGGCCACAATAAGACGGAACGGATCTGAGCAATATTTGAAGGGTGTGGAACGTTCGTTAGGGCTTTTATCTGGTCCGGTCTGGTTCGATGCCCCTCTCAGAAAATATGTGTCAGAAAAATGTAAAAGTTGTTTTATTAAATGCGCACTTGTTGAGCATGAGATTTGCTTCACTGAGCGACAGTATCAACCCTGGGAGCAACTAATACCTTGCCAAGTGAATACCATGATTTGCAGGATGTTTTCCGAAAGGACCAAGCCAATACATTGCCGCTGCACAGGCCCTATGACTGTCATATCGACCTTGTTCCTGGTGCACAAATCCCTTGCGGCAGGATCTACGCTCTCACAGAACCAGAAAACCTTCATTTGAAATCCTATTTAGACCAGTAGCTTGCAAACGGATTTATCCGTCCTTCAAAGTCCCCCGCAGCCAGTCCTTTGTTGTTCGTACCGAAAAAGGAAGGAGACTTGAGAACCTGTAGTGACTACCACGCATTGAACCAGATCACTGTGAAGAACCGCTACCCCTTGCCACTTATCCCTGAGATGCTAGACCAAGTTAAAGATGCCCAGATTTATACCAAATTGGACCTTTGAGGAGCGTACCACCTGGTCTGAGTCAGAAAAGGAGATGAATGGAAAACCGCCTTCCGTACTAAGTAAGGCTTGTTCGAATATCAAGTCATGCCCTTCGGGTTATGCAACGCTCCTGCGGCATTCCAATATTTCATGACTGACGTCTTAATGGAGTTAATTGATGTGTGCGCCTTAGTGTACATAGACGACATCTTAGTATACTCAGCCTCGGAACAAGATCATGTCAGGCACGTTCATTCAGTCCTCACCAAGCACCGTCAACATCGTTTGTTTGCAAAGCTTGAAAAATGCTTTTTTCACATCACCGAAGTAGAATCTCTTGCTGTTATCCTTACTCCAGGAGGCATCAGAATGGACGTGCACAAGGTAGATGCCATTCTGAAATGGCCTTCACCGACGTCTCTGAAAGGGGTACAAAGCATGCTGGGTTTTGCAAACTTCTACCACCGGTTCATCCCAGACTTCTGTCAGGTTGTGCACCCAATCACAGTACTATTACGAAAAAACAATAAAAAGTTTGCTTGGACCGAAGAAGCAGAAGAAGCCTTTCAGGAACTTAAACAAAGGTTTACCTCCACTCCAATCCTGCGACATCCTCGTCCAGACCTCCCTTATGTCGTTGAAATTGATGCGTCCAGTCTCGCAATGGGGGCTGTCCTTTCACAGAGAGACCCGGAAACCGGCCAGCTACATCCTGTGGCCTTCTGGTCGAAAAAGTTCTCACCTCCAGAGATTAATTATGCCATCACGGACAAGGAACTCCTGGCTATCAAATCCGCCTTTAAAGCCTGGAGACACTACCTTCTGGGGTCCAGACACACCATTACAGTCATCACAGACCACCGAAACCTGCAATATCTCAAAACAGCCAAGGCCCAGTCCTCGCACCAATTACGGTGGGCCCCTTTCTTCACCGAATATGATTATGTAATCACATTTTGACCAGGAGTCAGAAACGGAAAGGCGGATACCTTATCTCGCATGGGCATAATGAAATAGTACATAAAACTCCAGACCCAGTACCTATCATACCTGAAGACAAACTCTTGGGTATCACGAAAGCCTTAACACAAGCAGAACTACGAAAAGAAATCCAATGGACAATGAATCCTAATGCCTACCTCGCATGGCAAACTCAAGGAGAACAATATACCATCAAGGACCATCTACCCTTTTTCGGGATCGCCTATGTGTACCCAAGAAGGAATTACAACAGCATATTATTTCAAACTATCACGATTCACTGATCGAAGGGCATCCTGGGATCACCAAAACCCTAGCTAAGGTGAAAGAGAACTTTTGGTGGCCTACCTGGTGTACGGACATCATTCAGTATATTCAGTCCTGCGGTGTCTGCGCACAAAATAAATCACAGAAACAAAAACCATCTGGTCTCCTACAACCATTGGACATTCCTCCAGTTCCATGGCACACTCTTTCCCTTGACTTCATCACTGATCTATCTCCAAGCCAAGGGTTCAACACCATCCTTGTAGTTGTGGACTTATTCTCAAAGATGGCCCATTTTATTCCTCTCAAACGCCTCCCAGACGCAGCCACTTTAGCAAAAGTTTTCCCGGAGGGCGTGGTTAAGCTACATGGCTTCCCTTCGGTTCTGGTCTCTTATCGAGGCAGCCAGTTTGTTTCAAACTTCTGGAAAAAATGTTGTGCAATGGCGCAGATCGACGTTCGGCTATCTACCAGTCACCATCCCCAATCGGACGGCCAAACCGAGAGAACCAATCAGACTAGAGCAATATTTATGGTGCATGCGGCACCACGAACAAAGGAATTGGAAAGACCTACTATGGATAGCCGAATATGCATATAACAATTCTTTGCATTCAAGCACGGGACAAACGCCCTTCTATAACCTTTATGGCAGACATCCACGTACCTCTGAACTAGACCTTCCAGCCAGCTTGGAAATGCCAGCGGTAAAGACTCTACACACAATCATTACTCAGGCTTTCCAAAGGGCAAAGGAACACCTTATTCATGCCAAAGAAAAACAAAAGAGATTCACCGACTAACACCGGAAAAAGGCCCCTGATTATCAAGTAGGAGACAAAGTTTGGTTAGCTGCTAAATTCATACCCATCAAGGGAACCCAGACCTTTCATCCCAGATTCTTAGGACCCTATACCACTAAGGCAATGATCAACCCAGTAGCCGTAAAACTGGATTTACCACCTAATCTACTCATCCACCCGGTATTCCATGTGTCCCTCCTGAAACCAATGCAACCCGGCACACAGATTCGGACACCACCTAAGCCCATACTTGTTGATGGAGAACCAGAATTCGAAGTCAAAGATATCTTGGACTCTAAAAACTCTAGGACCAAGCTATATTATCTCTTTGATTGGAAAGGATTTGGACCACAAGAGCCCTCATGGGGCCCTCATGGGGCCAGTCCTGGCGCCTATGGGGCCAGGCTCATACACAATGAAAAACAATGTGCTTGTTAACTACTTTATTGTATTGTCAGCCAACATGGAGGCATCCACATAGCTTGGTTCTTAAGAACCAAGCTGTGTGGTCTAGTGTTTTGGGTGTGGTACCCTAGGGACTACTTTACCTGGACTATTTTGTTGGGGCTATTTAAACCACACCCGCGCAAGACAACATGCTTCGCGTTACTTTGCAGCTTGCCACATGACGCTCACCGTGTCCAGCTATTCCCCCGAACCTCGGAGAAGCAGAACCTGCAAGGAGACAAAAGGAACATCATTAGCAGCAGCATTTTACCTGCAGTCTTCATCTTTAAACACTCGCAGCTACTGAGAACAGCTTCCTCGATTCTGCACGCCTCCCGGACAGAACGACCTGAAAGAGGAAGATAGAGGCAACATTAAAGAAAGCAGTAGAGACATTTACAAATTACGAACTGCTCAAAAGGGTTACCTGGCTGGTCGCCTCTCGGCTGGCACCACTCCGGACATTCCACTCGCGCTGAAGAACAATGCGAGCTACAAGGAAGGAAAAACACAGGTTAGCAAAGGCAAGACTTCGCAGCGCTGCGCATAGCGCTTACTTACCGCATCATAGCGCTCATAATGCGCCATCATTTACCAGCGGGGCTCAACCAAGCCACTTTGCCGTGCTGAAGCTCCATATACCTAAGGGAGAAAAAAGAGACATTTTAAACAAAGAAAGGCATGCAGGATAGCAACAAAGCTAAAGAACAGCAATAAGACTTACCTGAACAATATCAAACGGGCCGGTGTCAGTGAAGTAACTGGACCGCACTCACCCATGAAAGACAACGCGCCCCTGCAAAGAAGGCAGGACGGCGTGCACGCCTAATTCTACCACAAGGTGAGGAGAGGGTGCCAGAGGAACTGAAATCATACGGGGGTGGAGGGAGGATACTTACCCCAGTCGGTCAGTCTTGAACACAGTCCTCCTGTATTTTCAGGCAGAACCTTCCCCGCAGACTACATCAGGGCAAAGCTGAGAAGCATACCAGCGAGTAACCCGGCTGGGTGGCGTCCCTGTGGATACCAGGTGAGCGTAACACCTTTGAGGTTTCCAATTCCTTTGAACAACGTCAGGAAGGCTGATTCAAACTTGGCCATTGGTGAGATGTATTTGTTGGCCATCAAGTTATTCAGGATGTGGATAAGCCTCATCTGGATTTCACACCTGAAACTTAAGATGCAGCCGCAGGCTACTTCAGCCTTGATAACGTGGATGGTGATGCGGTCTTGCTTGTCTTTATATGCGTAGGTGGCTTTGAAGACCTCTACACACGGCAGTGGTTGCTTCGCGCCGTAGGTGTGTATGCCCACTGGAGCCTTTTTGACGTGAGGGGGTTGCGCTAGTCGTCTGTACTAATCTTCAGGCATCCCGTTTACGGTCGTCCCAGAGTCTATCAGAACATCAAAGACCTTCCCTCTCACCGTGAGTGGTAGTGTCAGGCTGTGTTCCACCGCTTTGGGGTTCCCCAGGGCATAGAGGTATCCCCTCTTCCTTCTCTCTCAGCTGGATTGTGATTCTGACTCACTCATTGAGGGGGGTTGTGCAAAGGTGGTGTACGCGCCTCTTTCCTTTTACCCTTGCTTCTGGCGATGGCGAGCGGAAGGTTCTTGTGAGGTGCCTGTCTCTGGTGTGGTAATTTTTGTTGTACTGTTTGTGCCTGTTGTCCCTCGAAAAATGGAAGGGAGACCTGCAGGATGATGTTCTGCGTTCCCTGCGCCTTGGCCTGGGTGTCTTCGGGGCACGGCATATGGCTCTAAAGTGGTCTTCACCTCCACACACGGAGCATTCCTGTCCTATTGCGGGGAACATGCCCTTGTGTGGGAATTCATATTTGCATTTGAAGCATTGGATTTGTCGTCCTTTGACCTGGCAGGGTGCATCACAACCTTTTGTACCAACTCTTCTTTGAGTGGAACTGATGGGCTGATCTGGAGATTGGTATGATGATTTGAGACTAACTCTTGCGCATGACCTTGCCCAATAAATTATAATCGATCTTATTTCTATTTAATATTTCAATTCTGAAACACAAGCAACTTAAATTATATAGAACCTTATAAAATACAGAACAACAGTCTTCTGTTAAACAATCAGATTCAACTGTTGTACAGCCAACGCGTGTTTCCACCTATTTATTTTCAGGTCTTCCTCGGGGCTGTTATACATGTAATTTAAACATGAATTAAATCATAATCCATTTAGATAACAATTTTATCATATAATTTATGTTTTATACGCACCAAAGCGCCAAGTTCCCAATGAATCACAAAGAGCATTTGGAGCAAAAAATACAAAATAACATAAAGAATTGTATAAGGTAAATTTGCAATATTTCACAATTCACGATCACAATTACTATGTTTACTTAGCAATTTCATATTTTTAATCACACCAATAACATGATATAAAGGGTAGTTTTATGATGCACCTATGCTTTTGAATTCTTTCTCATTCCTCAAAATCCTATTGCATATTAGTGATCCCTATAAGATTATCCAGCCCATAAATAGGTTTCAATGATTAATTTAAAATTAGCAGTGCAGCAACTAGTTCCACCACCTGACGAAGTGTCAAATGTGAGAATTCCAACCAACACCTATCCTCTACTCTGCACCATTAGCGATGAATAAAAACCAATGAACTATACCTTAAACTAATCCTTGCCTCAGTTAATCTTAAATTGATCCTAATTGCAAAGCAAAAGTGATATCATTTATGACCATAACCTCATATTTTACCAATGACAAATCTTCACTTTTAAAACTCAAGACTTACTTAATTGCTTAGTGCCAGCATGCATATTATGCCATCTCTTAATCTTCTGCTAAACCTTCCAGTCCGTCACTACCTGTAAATCACAACGAAAATCGGTAATTTAATACCCAAGTACTGAAGATCAAACTAGATTGGGAAGCTCTCTTTCTGATCATCTTACTCACATATGGCACAATCAAAAAAGCGTGTGATTACTCATGGTCTACTTCTGATCGGCTTCCAAATGTAAAGAAAACTGTGTAGCTCGAGGCTGCCATTTTGAATTACGGCACTTTAAGTAATTCCAGTGATGTCAGACGCTATGTCCTACATCATTCATGTTACACCTGTTTATTTACTACTAACCAGGCCTACTCCAATGTCCATATACACTTTAAAATATACTTTAAGTTCCCATACGTTAGCAATATTGCCTCTCTATTGTAGAGGCTAATCTGCACACCAATTCTTAACAAATATGAAAATTGAATTTTGATCACAGGCATCACTGCTCTAAAAATACTGAGGGTAAGAAGCGTCCTTGTCAAAAATTCAGCACCGTTTCATCTTAGTTAATAACCTTCTATTCGAACATAGTCATATCAAAAGAATTTCATTTGTCTGTCATGGCGGACAACGACAGACTATACTAATATCTTAGCGAACCAACAATCAATCACAAATGTATTATCTGAACCGGAATTACGACCAAAACAATTCATCTCCAATTTGAAAGCCCTAATGAGCAAATTAATCAATCCATATCTAAATAGTCCCACTATTGGCTTAATATATGCCAATACATTTGATGCCAGATAATCTAAAATATAACCTGAAAACCGGCTCCCCCTGTCATTGGCTATACAACCAGTGCTGCAACTGGTGCATTTCACCATTCCAAAAATTGGAGGTTGGTCATGGTAGAGGCCTGTAGTTCCAATGCAGTGGTCATTCGGGCCTGCAGTAGTATTTCAGGGTGTGGGGTCTCTGCAGGAACTTTTTCTTGAAGATTATGGATTCACATCCCACTATCGCTTGCAACGTAATGGCCTCTTCATTGGAGTACTGGTTAAATTGGGAGTGCTTGACCTTTGCCCTCAGACGCCTAAGAAATGTATCAATGGTTTCACCTGGGAGTTACCTGGTGGTGTGACACAAGTGATGCCCGTAGTCGACATTCTTGTGAATAGTGAAGTGTTCAACCAGGATGCGCTTCAAGTCTGTATAGGTGTATTCCACGTCTTCGGGTAGTTAAAAAATGTAATGTCTCGGACCTCGGGGCCTGCCGCAAAGGTTGAGCAAGCCTGTTATGCGCATGTCGCCTTGAGGGCCTAGTGCGGCAAAGTAAAAGTTGAACTCTTTGATCCATTTGGACCATCTCAGACCCAGGTTTATGGTGTTGGTAGTGTGAAAAGGGATCAGCGTGAGCACCAGGAAGGAGTCCCTCACTTGCTGTGCTATGGGCACTTGGGCCAGTGCTGGATCCTGGTCCCCAATGTTAACTGCGTAGAGCAGGGGTGTCAGCCAGCAAGCAGCCTCTGTCCTTTCTGACCTAGCATGGATGAGGGCAGCTGCAGTGAGTTAATGCTCGCAGTAGTGGTTGTGATGAGGCAACGGATGCTCCCTCAAAGCTACTCTAGGGTGAATGAGAGTGATGCGCTGGGTACCCTATACCACAAAATACCTCTTTAATCATGTGTCAGATGTTCACTTCTACTGGTGCTGCATCAGGGTGTCCCCTCTGTCGGCCTTTTAGCACCCTTCTGCTTAGAGGTGCTTGCTTCTGCTGTGGGGCCTGAAGTGCATGTGGCACAGTGTACTTAAGCTTTACATTCCCATCTGTGGGCTCGGCCTGCTCGTTTCCTATTTTCAGTGTCATGGAGCCACCTCCTGACGTGTATCGGGTCATGAGCAGTGAGCCACAGCAAGCGATTTGGCTTCCGCTGCTTCTGCTCTGTCCCTCTAGTGTCGATCGCGGCCTCATTTTTTTTGTTTATGTCACGCTGGGTATGAGGCAGCAGCTGCTCTGTTGTGAGTGTGGAGTGTGCCCGCTTTCACTGGGGCTAGTGTGTGGAGCTGAAGCGGAGTGCTCGCTCTCCGCTTCTCTTACTCGTAAAACGCCCCATCTGAGCATCTGGCTGAGGATTCCTCATTGTGTCGGCGGCTCAGTTGCTGCTTCACCGATGGGCGGAGCAATAGCTCAACGCCCCGGAATTACACACAGCTTGCAACGCACAGGCCCATTGCAGTCCCACCTCATCGCCAGTATTGTTTCCCGCTCAGTCGTTACCACACACTGATGCAGGACACATGAAGTAAGACGACCACACGCCTGGAAGCTTGGCATGAAACTTAAACTTTATTTTCCAAACACCAGCCACATCAACCTTGTTCACATTACCATCTGGAGTTCTCGTGCCTGCCTGTCACGTGTCATTTATGACCAATGACACGACAGTACAGACAGGCTCTCCATTTCCCAGCTGCGTAGTGATTTGCCTTTTTTGGGCTATTTTGGATATTTCAAGTGCCTCGTTTGCCCGACGTGCCATGGACGTGGTCTGCACTCTGCTCTCATGTCTAACAGCACCATTTTCTCAGGCTTCACGCTCGGGTACATGAAAGGGGCAAAAATGGCCAGCTTCCCTCATACAGGCTACCTTTGGGGATCGTGCTGCCTTCTTGCTGTGACACGCAGCACTCGGTTTTCTCTCTGTGTGTTGCAGTTTCAGCCACTATTATTGCCCAAAAGACATGATTGAGTCATGCTTTCGGCAGAATGAGGATTAAACAAAAAGTATGTGGGCGTGGCTAGGCAGAGCGCCATGTGGACGTGTCTGCTGTAAGCTCCGGGAAGGGTGCCCGATTTAAGAAGATTAAATACCCTGATCTTCATTACCTGCACACGAAACGTGAGCAGAGAAGCCCTGGAGTTGGAAGAGCCATGCGGGGACCAGCTTAAGTCGGTGGAAGTGGACCCTCTTGGCATCCGAAGCCCTGCGTGGTGCGAGATCGCGGGTGCACAAAATGGCAGGTGGACCGACGGATCTGTCTCACCATCGCGCCTTTGGCTGCAGAGCTGAAGTGTGACCTGGATTTGCTGGGGAGGCCCTGGGCGGGCGAAGCGCCGCCGGTTGTGTGCATTGCCGGAGGGCTGGTGTTCAGCAGCGAAGATGAGGCGACGGATTGGCTCTCCCTCTCTCAGAGCATATGTGAATGAGAGCGCACCTCTGAGCTGGTGACCAGGCTAGCTGGGCGAGGAGCGGAGGAGGCGGTAGGGATCGGGGTGGGCGGCCCCGCGCTCCATAGCTCCCGGACTCGGTTGCCTCAGCTGGGGCCCTACCCACCACCTTCTCAGCATATGCTTCACTTTGGATGGATTGCTTGGCAGGCGAGGGGCATGTGAGTTGTGCCTGCCCTGCTGCCCGGAATAGAGCAGCCCACAAGCCCATTGCTTTGGTGGCAGCCTGTGTGCCTGGGCAGTCGGGCGAGCGCGTAGGAGTCCGAGCCCTGCGCTGTGCCTGCTGCCCAGCTCTAGGAGGCTTGTGGGTCCGCTCTGTTAGCCTCTGTTGGTGTTTGGCTGCGAGCCCCCCCCTGCTAGAAATTCTGCTACAGGGTCTGGGGTGGAGAGGTGCATCTAGTCTTGTGCATTGCACAGGGGTTGGCTGTCGCTCCCATTATTGCTGGCCCCTATTTAGCTGCACTCATCGACTTCTTGTTGGACATTCCCAAGCCGTGGGAGCTCTGGGCCCGGATCCCAGCATTCTGCATCAGCTCTTTCGGCAATGCCCAAATCAGGACACAAACATAAGGGGGGCAAGATCACAGCTTTCCTGACGTCCTGTGCGCCCGCGCCTCAGAATATGCAGTCAGTTACAGTGGAGGTACATGCCTCGCAGGGGTCCAAAGCAAATTTTGAGCCCTCTTTATCCAGGCTATATTTTGAGGGAATGTTAAAAACCCTCAAGCAGGACATTACGCAGGAGATAAAGCTTGAGATTCAGTCTTCAAAAGACTCTCTGGCACACTCCATTCCTGAGGTAAATTTCAATTTGACAGGCCTGGAGGCCAGAGTTAACGACCTTGAGACCTTAATGTGTGAGCATGAGCATGGGAATGATGAGCTTGCCAAGAGAGTCAGGAATGTGGAGGATCGACTGGAGGAGATGTCGGCTAAACAAGCAGAATCACTCAAGGAGGAATAATAATAGAATATGGGGAGTGCCAAGACAGGTCCAGGATCAGGAGCTTCCTGAATATATGCGTGCCCTCTTTAAATCCTTGTTGAACCTAGGAGATTCAGAGGAGCTGATCCTGGACAGGACCCACCGGGTCTACTCCTCCGTCCAGCAGAGGCGGAATCTCCTCCCTGACGTTCTCTCTAGGGTTCACTTCTTTCAACAAAAGGAGGAAATAATGGCAGCAGCTAGAAGGTCAGACCCGGTGGAATTCCAGGGCTCTTCAATATATTTATTCCAAGATCTGTCACCATATACCCTGGAAAATCGCAGGCGCCTCCAGAAAGTCACAACCTGGTTACAGGCAAAGAAGGATCGATATTGATGGGGTTACCCATTCAAACTACTCTTTGAGTATAATAACTGATCATATGCTATTAGGTCAGAAGAAGAAGCGAACAAATTGATGCAGGATTCTGCCAGTGACTTGGCAGATATGGGAATCATCATCTCGAGGAGGTCGGCTCTAAGTCCCACGCCGAAAGAAAGGAAGAGAGAGCCCAAGGACTGGGTTCCTGCTAAAGTTTCCAAAGAATCTGAGGGTCCTGAGGTGCAGAGCCCTGACCCATCCTGACTGGGCAGAGGTTGCTGGACTTTAGTGTTTTCAAGTTCGCCTGGAAGCAGGAATGGGCCCTGTAATGTAAACTGTGGTGGACTTCTGTCCTGAGGAAGTTATGTTTTTCGGCCAGATCCTGCGATATGGCGCCAAGCTGGCGGTGGTACCATATTGGTGCAAAGAATTGACTATTGCACGTTTTGTTCAGGTATGTTTCTATTTTTGCAATAATTAATTGGTTGTTATTTGGGCTTGTTATTTATAGGGAGTTTCTTTGCTTAGTAAATGAGTTCGATAACTTCTGCACTCTCCCTTTTTATGCAACGCAGATTAGAAGATGAAGGGGCAAATATGAAATGTGTTTTTTTTTCTTTTTGGGTTCCCAACTCATGGAATATGCCTGCTTTGTTACCCTGAAAGGGTGGTTGATTAAGTCTGATTGCTGTAAAAGTCTTGCGAGCGATTTTTACCCTTTTTCTTTTTATTTTTTTTATTTTTACTATTCTCTATGTTTTCTTAAGGAGTATGGGTTGAAAACCTCATTGCAAGATATACTGATGGTTGCTCTGTCCTTGGCTTTTGTATTTCTTTTTGGAGTACATAATTGATGGCCTGATGAAGTTGGAGGTCATTATTGAAGTGAACTGGCCTCTGCGAGCAGTCTGCTCTCCTTGGTGCAATGAACAAGGGTGTATGCTGAGCGGATGGATGAAGGGGACTGGGAGTGTGTCTCGAACTTGGTTTGTCTGGGGGTCCGTCTGGTTGACGGAGTTTGCACAGCGTTTGTTTTGTCATTGGAATGGCTAATTTGAATCTTAAATGCCTCTCCTTGAATGTGCAAGGTCTAAACTCCCCCCTAAAGTGCAAGGCCTTAATGCATCGAATGGCCACGCTCGACTCTTTGCTCTTGTTTCTCCAAGAAACTCATCTCCTACCATCGGACGAAATTAGACTGAACAATAAATTATTCCCTACTCGACTTTGTGCCTCTTCGGGGTCAAAGAGATGTGGGGTGGCAATTTTGATTTGGAAGGTGACTCCCTTGAGGGTTCACAAAACTCTGAGAGATGCAGGGGCAGATACCTTTTTGGTAGTGGCTAAACTACAAGAGCGGAGGATGACGCTGATCTTACTTTATGCGCCCAATTCCCAGCAGGACACGTTCTTTGCTTCCCTGTCTAAGCTACTGTTTGAACATGCAGAAGGCGTACTCATTAAAGGGGGGGATTTTAATGCTGTGATCAATCCCCTAATGGACAAGTCCCTCCCCCCAACTAGTGTAGATAAAAGGAACTTCTTGGCGCTCACAACGCTTCTTCGGGAACACTCCCTCATAGAGGCTTGGCGATTCCTCCACCAAGAAGAACGAGATTACACATACTATTCTGCAGTGCATAGAGGGTTTTCTAGGCTAGATATGTTCCTTTTCTCCGATAAGCTTATCCATCAAATAACCGTTAAAGAGATGCTCCCTAAGTCCTTATCGGACCATGCCCCGGTATTGTTAATGATGGCGCCCTTCAGCGAGGTTCCTAATCCTACATGCGCCTGGAGATTGAACAAGCTCCTACTGGAGGAGCCCCAGTTCCGCTCTTGTATCTCTGATGTCATATCCCAGTACTTCACTTAGAATGACATGGAAGAACTAGCCTATACCACAGTATGGGATGCCGTGAAAGCGGTGATTCGGGGCCATATCATAACCCAATCGATAAAGAGGGGGAAAGCTAGGAAACAAACACAAATTCAGCTTGAGCTAGAACTTCGAAGGAGGGAGGATTTGCATAGACATAGACCGTCTCAACGGTCGATGCTCAATGTGCGGGTGGCCCAGAGAGCTCTTCAGGCCCATCACATGAGTGGTGCTGCGTACGGTATGATGCCCACCAAGCAATACTATTATTCTAAAGGAAATAAAGCTAATCTGCTCTTGGCAGCTAAGCTGAAGAAACAAGTTAGCCGTAACTGGATAGAAGTATTGCAGGATACAGAGGGGAGACAAGTCACCTCGGAGTTGGATAAGCTCCACATAGTTGAGAACTTTTTTAAAGAACGCTTGTCCCCCCATCATACTAACTTGCGCATTGCTGGTAAATTTATACGTGATGCGCATCTGCCGCAAGTGTTTCGGGAGTTTCAGAAGCTATTAGAGTGACCGATCACATTGACGGAAACGGAGGATGCCATTTGCTCCCTCCATTTGGGTAAAGCCCCAGGGCCTGATGGGCTCACAAATACATTTTATAAGACTTTTAGAACTGTGCTCTCCCCTCACTTAACAAAGCTCTTCAATGCCATTCGGGCTACTGGCTCAGTTTCCGACTCCATGGCAGAGTCCAATACGACTCTGATCTTGAAGCCAGGAAAGAAACCCTTGGACTGTGCGTCCTATCGACCAATTGCACTGCTGAACTCAGATTCAAAGGTGCTGAGTAAAATAATAGCTGGCCAGGGGCGTGGCTAAGCGGCTATGCGGCGAGGAGCACGAAAGGGAAGCTCCCGAATGATCCTGATTTAATCCGCTTTTAAAACGGACTTACTCAGCTGGAAAGTTTACCGACGGGCGTAGGAAGATCTACCGACCATCCGATCCAAGCCCTGAGGAGAACCGGACTGGGGAACGAGGCTAAAAAGGGTAGCAAACACGCGGAGCACCGAAAGCAAGATGGCGGCCCGCTAATACACAACCAACGGCCCAGAGACCCAGAGCGGGAGACTACGAGAGGCTGCCAGTCGGCGCTGCGAACCCGGGAAGGAAGGAAGAGGGGCTGCGGCAGGGCGGCTGAGGAGGAGACGGCGCCGCGAGAGCCGGATAAGCCCCCAGGTAGCGGGTGCCGGGGCTCCGCGGAACGGCAACAGTGAGCGCCTGGGGAGAGGAGAGCGGCTGCGATAGGACGCGGTTGCAAGAAGGCGGCGCCGAGGGAGCGCAACAAGCTCCGTAAGCCGAGGAGGACCCGTGCCGAGGACAGCGTCACCTCCAGCCCCCGCCGGCCTCACTAGCACGGAGAGGGGACCCAAGGAAGATCGAGAGCCGGGGACCCAGGAGAGAGCAGAGGGGCGAGACGGCCCGCAGCTGGACCACCCCAGGGCACTGGAGAGACCCAACAGCTAGCAGGTGAGGAGAGCGCCAGTAGGCCAGCACGGCACCCGGGGGGGAGTGTGGAAGCACCCGACAACACAGGGAACCCCTGACAGAGACACAAAGGGTGCATATAGACCGCCCTAGCACAATGGGCAGAACCCATAACCCTCCGGGAAAGTGGCAACGACCCGAGTCCGGAAACCGGGGGAAGAGGGGCAGGGGGAGAATAGGGGGAACGTAGCAAGCCGAGAGGAACCGGCTGCGGGCACTCCCCATCCAACTAGAACCTGACCCCACACGGACTCGGTGTACAAGCCACAGATAACGGACAAGAAGCAGTGCAGTACCCAAGGCCCGCACAGCGAGTATGCCCAATAAGAAGGTGGAGGGGAAAACGAAACAAGTCAGCATGGATAACTTTGCCAAAGCACCAGACAATAGGCAGCCAAATTCATCGGAGGCAGCATTGATGGAGGCCAACACCCCACACCCACCAGACAGAGGTAAAGATGGGCAAATCCTAGAGGCAATCGCCACCCTACAGGCGACGCTTGAGAAGAAAATGGACACAGCCATAGGGGCCCTGAAGGCATCTCTGGAACAAAAATTGGACACAGTCATGGTGGACGTAGGCCTCCTTCGCCAGGACGCGAGAAACCTGGCGGGCAGAGTGACAACAGCGGAGCGGCAGGTACAGCAGAACACAGCGGACTTCGCCACCACAAGGACCCAATTGACGGAGGTGCTCCAGAGAGTCAAGATCCTGGAAAGGAGAGCAGAAGACGCAGAAGGGAGGGCAAGAAGAAATAACATCCGCATAATTGGGGTTCCGGAAGGAGAGGAAGGGAACGACCCCACGGAATATATCGAGAACATGCTCCTACAGGAGGTTGGAGCTGGAACACTGTCCCAAGGCTTTGTGGTGGAACGGGCACACAGAGCACTGATGCGGAGACCCCAGCCGGGTGCCCCTCGCAGAGCCATGATCGCCAAAATCATGAACTTTAAGGACAGAGAAAAGATACTGGCGTTCTCGAGGGGGGGAGGGGAGATTATCAGAAATGCATCCAAGATTACTATATATCCGGACTATACAATTACGGTCCAAAAACAAAGAGCGCAGTTTGGCCCCACAAAGGAACGCCTCAGGAAAGCAGAGATACGATACATGCTTCTGTTTCCGGCTAAATTGAAGGCGATACACAAGGGGAAAACACACTTCTTCGAGTCCACGGAAGAGGCAAATACATGGATGGATGCCCAAGGAATCCCCCAACTGGAGCAGCCAAACGCTAACAGAGGCAGAGCCCAGCCCGGGCGAGAGATCCGCAGATAGTTAGAATCAAGGAAGCCAAGTATCAAACAAATGAGAAGTCAGGAACAGGAAAATAAATATGAAGGGAGCGACCAACCCTAACAAACCGCACCAGCCTAGTAAAACGCACCCCCAAGAAGTGTGATAGAGAGTTCAGATGCCAGTTCTAAGGCATCACGCTGCAGCGAGCCGGCCTCATCCAGAGGAGCAGCGTCGAGGCCCGAGCAGGGGGAGGGTGGCTGGGCGTTAGTTTTTTAGTTACAGTTTGGGTTATTGATAGACAAGAAGAATTGGAAGATGGCATTGGCGTTAGAGGAATGGTCAAAGACTATGATGGGGAAATATCAGCACACAGTGACTGGAGCGAACCACAACAAGGATCCAGGAGACAGGGCTTTCAAGAGGAGAAGAGAGCGAGCCCCACGCGGGTGACCCCGGTCAGCAGCAGTGAACACGGAAGCAGGGAAATGGGCAAACAAACAGGGCCATGGGACGATGAGGCCAGGACTACAAACACCCATGAGCCGGGATGAGCTAACAATAGCAACATGGAACGTGAGAGGCCTTAACGCGCATGTTAAGAGACTGCGAGTCTACGCCTGGCTGAACAAAATGAAGGTCAAGATAGCAATGCTCCAAGAAACGCACCTGACAAGAGAGAAGCAGTCCAAGATCGATAAAAAATGGGGAGGGCAAGTGTATAGTGCCACATATTCCAACTATGCAAGAGGGGTACTGATTTGGATCGCCCCGGGAGTTCCATTCCAACTCATTAAAAAGGAGATCGACCAAGAAGGAAGAACGGTGATAGTGCATGGAATGCTGGAGAATAGGGAAGTGTGTCTAGTTAACACTTATGCTCCAAATCACGACACAAGAGAGTACTTCAGAAAACTAACACCTAAACTAGCCCAGTACAGAGACACAACGTTCATCTGGGCCGGGGATTTCAACTGCGCCCTGAACCCGCTCCTGGACCGATCGGATGATAAACTTAAGAGGCCAGCGCCACCCGCCAAGGAACTGCAGAGGGCACTAGATCACCTGAAGCTGGTGGACGTCTGGAGACAGGTACATGGGGCGAGAAGAGGGTACACACACTACAACGCACCCCACGGAACATTTACACGGATAGATTACATAATCACGGGCACTGAATCACTACACGAATTCACAGGAATTAGCATTAAAGCCCGAACGCTTTCAGACCACGCTCCAATGCTGACAACATGGGCACACACACAGGGGAGAGCCCCAATACCAACGTGGCGACTCCGGGCAGAAGCTCTGGACGAGGGAGAATTCCAAGAACACCTACAGGGGGCAATAGATGATTACTTTGAACACAATACAGGGAGTGTGGAGAGTAACGCCACGCTCTGGGATGCGTTCAAGGTGGTATTAAGGGGGGCAGCGATCGGCAAAATGGGCGGTTTAAAGGGAGCGGCCATAGCAGAACTCAATGACCTAGAAAAGCAGATAGAAATAGAAGAACAGAGGGCGCAGGCAGCGGGGGAGGAGCCGGAGGAACTGATGGAGTTGAGAACGGGGTGCATAGAACTCTGGGAGAAGCTGGGACGGTTGAATTATGGGAGGTATTTACAAAGGTTACATGAGGAAGGGGACAAACCCAGTAGGCTCCTGGGCTGGCTCACTAGGCAGGAAAATAAGAGGGAGCCCATTACAGTGTTAGAAGACGAGACAGGGGAGGAGGTTAGGGGCCAGGAGCACATTAATCATTTATTTGCGGAGTTCAACGAGGAACTATACGCCCCCAACCCGGAGGTAGACCCTGAGGACATAACCGGTGCATTAGCAGAAATAAGTTTGCCAAAGTTAACGGAGGAGCAGGCCCAAATGCTTGATGCCCCACTCACAGAGGAAGAGATAGCGGGTATAATAGAAGAACTCCCTACAGGCAAGGCCCCGGGCCCGGATGGACTCCCAGGAGAGTTCTATAAAAAGTTCAAAGACACTATCACCCCAAGGTTATTGGAGACATATCAAGATGCATATGAAAGTGCACGATTACCGGCTAGCATGTCAGAGTCAATTATTGTCCCGATCCTTAAGCCAGGGAAACTGTCCATAAGGTGCACGGCATATAGGCCAATTTCCCTTATAAACCAGGATGTTAAGATACTAACGGCGGTTTTAGCTAACCGTCTGAAGCAGGTGATCCCCACATTGATACATCCTGATCAAACAGGTTACGTTCCTGGACGAAACACATCATGGAACCTCCGTAGACTACACCACGTGATAGACAGAACGAACCAGGGACGGGGAGAATGTGCGATAGTGTCTCTTGACTCAGTCAAAGCATTCGATTCAATGAATTGGGGGTGGATGGTGAGGGTCCTCACCCACTTCGGCATTGGCGAAGGGTTCCTCAGATGGATCAGGTTACTGTATAGTGAGCCCAGAGCCAGGGTTAAGACAGGGAGATATATCTCAAAGGAATGGAGGATCTATAGAGGAACGAAACAAGGGTGCCCACTATCACCAATGTTATATATCTTGGCCCTGGAACCACTGGCGGTCTTCCTTAGAGCAGAATACGGAGACACAGGGATTGAGGTGGATGGGGTGCTCCACCAAATTTCGCTGTACGCGGACGATATGTTATTGTTCATAGAAAACCCCTGCACTAACCTGCCCTGCCTCTTGGAAGCAATAGGAGCATACACCAGACTCTCAGGTATAGCAATAAATAAAGAGAAGTCACTGATCTTCCCCCTGGCGAATCTGAGACGGGCCCCCCCGGAGGGACTCTCAGACGTGGGCCTAGCGTGGGTGCCACAATCCTTCAAATATTTGGGGATAGAGGTCCACCATGACATTGCAGACTCTCACCGACATAATAGACAAGCAGCCCTGGACACAACATGAAAATGCATGGCCTTCTGGAGAACACTCCCACTGGGGATGATAGGCAGGGCCGCTCTCTTGAAAATGGTAGTACTTCCACGCCTGTTATACTTTTTCACCAACATCCCATATAGCATTCCTAGGACCTTCTTCACGAACCTAAACACAATAGCAAGGAACTACCTATGGGCAGGGGGGAGAAACAGGGTTGCAATGAGGACTCTACAGAGAGACTATGAGGGAGGAGGCATTCGACTGCCGGACTTTGAAAGGTATTATCTGGCTGGACAGTTACAATTTGTGGTCAAATGGCTAGGGGAGGATGAAAAAATCGACAAAACTAACTTCCAGCCCGCACTGAAAACACATTAACTGAGGGAAATACTGTGGCTGGACAAACCTCTGCTCAGGACTTTACCGTACATGCTTAATCTCGCAGTGAGATTGTGGAGGAGAGCATGGAAACTGCAGGGGACGAAGGACCCCTACTCAGCACAAATACCCTTGGCGGGCCTGGTGGGCACGGACATGAGTTTGCTGGCAGCGTTCCGAACACAATGGGAAGCCGAGGGTGTAGCGCAAATTGGAGATATGAGAAGAGAAGGGAGATGGGCAGACTTCCAAGAGATGATGGAAGAATACGATATACACGAGGGCCAATTCATCCTGTATAACAGACTAATCCTCAGAATTAAAGATAGACGGCCAGAATGGGAAGACCAAGAAGAACCAGCAGGTTCATTGGATATGTGGTATGACATTTCAGAGGGGACACACACGACCTCCAGACTATACGAGCAAATGCTGAGACCCCACACAGAACAAGAGTTGCATATAAAACAAAGTTGGGAAGAAGAACTCCATAGGCCACTCAGTGACCATGAATGGAACAGGGTGCTGAGATACCCAAAAACAATGTCCAGGAACGCAAGGTTCAAACAAGCCCAGTTGGACGTGACGCAAAGGGCGTACCTCACACCTAAGAGGATAAACGTGATACGCGGAGGCGACCCCAGCGGGTGCCCACGGTGCTCGGCCGAGGAGGCAGACATGGTGCACATGTTTTGGACAAGCCCGGTGGTACAGACGTTCTGGGAAGGCATCAGGATTAAAATAGCGAAGAGCGGCCTTCAGATACAGACGGAGCACCCCGAATGCTACCTGCTGGGCCTCTTCCCACGAGGAGGCAGGGACAGAGTGCATCTAGCAAAAATGAAAGACTTGATATGCATATTAGCCAAAAGAAGTATAGCCATGTCCTGGAAATCTAGAGAAGGCCCGACCATAGAAGCATGGTGGGCGGACCTCCGAAAGTGGACACTAGCAGAGACTGCGGTGTGGATCAAAGCAGTGCAGAGAGGGGAGGGGGAAACGGCTGGAAAAATAGCAGCATGGAACTCCCTAGTGCAGAATCTATTTGGACGAGAAGAAGAGGAAACTGACGAGGAGGATCCGGAGGAAGCTGGGGGATACCAGAGCGCACAGGACAGGGAGACACAAGGGTTGGAAGAATAGACAACATCGCATGGATACCGAGGCAGCCAGTGGAAGTGGCCACAGGCAAAGAAGACAAAGCTGTTGGACATTTCAGGATGATGACCCCATAGCAGAATCCACCGGAAAGCCAAAATGCCAGTTGAAGTTTGTATGTTTGTATGTTGTATGTATTTATGTTGTTAATTGGAAAATAAAAGAAATTTAAAAAAAAATAATAGCTGGCCGGCTGGGTGAAGTTCTTCCGACACTGATAGAGAAAGATCAAACTGGTTTCATATGCAATCGTTCGACATATAACAACATCCGTCGGGTGATAAATCTGATTGCATTAGCCCCCAAGATCTCACCCATATTGTCCCTATTATCTTTAGACGCCCATAGGCCGTTTGATAGTACGTCTTGGGAATACCTGCAGCTGGTGCTGGAGGGATTTGGTTTCGGGCCCAGCTTTTCAAAACTGGTCCTTTCAAATTTCCAGATCCCTTCAACAAAAGTTAAAGTGAATGCGAATTGGACCTCGCTAATTCTATTAGGTAGAGGCACTAGACATGGTTGCCCCTTGTCTCCTCTAGTTTTTGCCCTGGCGCTAGAGCCTCTAGCTCAGCAAATTAGACTGAACACTGAGATTCTAGGGTTTGAATTCACGGGTCAGTGTCACAAAGTGGCATTATACGCGGACGACCTGCTGTGCTACTTAAATGATGCCCCTAGGTCAATTCCGCCTCTTATGAAGCTACTGTGTCAGTTTGCCAAGGTTTCTAGATTCGAGGTGAATCCTGCTAAATCAGTGGGCACGGCTCTAACTGAATCATCTGCTGGTTTGGCAGATATACAAGTGGCTTTCCCCATCCCCTGGTCATCCATGAATATCCCTTACCTAGGAATAAAACGGACCCCGACCGTCACAGGCTTATGTAAGGCTAACATACCAGCTTTACTGAGGGAAGCCAAGGAATGGCTCCAGCCTTGGGACTCCCAAATAATATCTTGACTGGGCAGGATTAGCGCGGTCAAGATGACTCTGATTCAGAAGCTATTATATGTTTTTCAGTCTTTGCCTGTTCTTATTCCTGAAGGTGATCTCATTGCTTTGCAAAAGGATATAGGGCAATTTATTTGGAAAAAGAAGAAACCCAGAATCCCCTGCAAGTTCCTTATGAGAAGTACGATGTTAGGTGGCATTGGGCTCCCCTCGGTTTCACGTTACTATAGAGCAGCTCAGGTTGCTACAATGCTAGCTTGGGCGAATTCATCAGAGCCCCCTAAGTGGCAGGAGATTGAGCAAGCAGTGTCCCCCTTTCCACTGGAGTATCTCCCCTTCCTCCCTAAAGAGGCTCGGAGATATTGAGATGGGGTATTGCCCACAACGATGGCAACGCTCCGGAGCTGGGATAAGGCATGCGTGCAGAGAGGGATCACATCCGGCTTCGGCCCACTGTCTCCCATTTCTCAGAACCCAGCGTTCACTCCAGGTATGAGTCCTGGATCATTCTGATGCTGGAACTTAACGTCACCCTTAAGATTGAAGGATTTATTTGTAGATCAAGAACCACTGACATTTCAAGAGTGCAAGGAGAAGTTTGGAGGGCCGGAATCTGAGCGTTTTAGATATACACAACTCAGGCACTGGTTGACTAACAGGGTAACCCGCCTAGCTGCCTCTACAACTCCGCTAGGCATAGAGCTTAGAATCCTTGAGGGTCAATGGTCCCACAGGCTATCCACATGTTATAAACTCCTTGAAAATGCCACGGAAGGTGAGAAACTTCCCTACATGTTGGCCTGGGAGAGGGATCTGGGTCTAGATATCCCAGAGGAGTCATAGCAAAAGATTTGGTGCAGAGCCCAGAAGAGCTCTAGGTGTACGGTTGTGAAAGAAAATGCTTTTAGGATTTGCTTCCGTTGGTATTTTCCTCCAAGCAAGCTACATGCAATGAATCCTGACTATCCAGACACGTTGGCATGGCTGTGGTGAGCGTGGGGACTTAGCGCATTTGTGGTGGCATTGTTTGGTCATACATACTTTTTGGTTAGACATACATTCCAAAATCAAGGAAATTACAGGCTCCCTACTTCCCGTGGATCCACGGATCCTAATTTTACGGGACGTGCCAGAAGATGGGTCCTTTCCGATGACAGGTCCCAGAGCGTCCCTAATTGCCCAGTTGCTTATAGCTGCACGAATTACAAGGGCTCGCTTCTGGAAATCGGTTGAGGGTCCATACATAGCATATTGGTGGGTGAAAGTATGGGAATTGTTAGGTCTTGAAAAACTTACAGCCATGCTGGAGGGGAAGCTACCGAAATGTACGCGGACTTGGAGCCCATTCTTGAACTTCGTTTCAGACAAAGAGCAGATGTTCTTTCAACCTACATTAATGAAACATTTTATGAATCCTTGACGTATATATCACATGGATTTCTACTGAGCTGACTCTGTCCACTTTGTTTTTTTCTTTTTTTCTCTCTCTCTTTCTCCTCCTCTTTCCTCTATCTCTCTCACGTTTTCACAACCTATCTCTTTCCTTTTTCTAGAGGTTTTTGCTTCGATCGATTTCCTCCCCCAATTAAGTATTTATGGATGAATTTGTACGCAGTCTTGTTATGTCTAATGAACTCACACGTCAAATTTCTGTATTATGGGTGGGGAATGAACTTTGATGCAATGAAATGAATTGGCGGTATAATGAATTGTTAAGAAATTCACTATCACTCTCTGGATTAAATGTTTTGTAAAATGTAATATAAATAATTATAGTATGTGCATTTATGTGCGGTTGGTGGATGGATGTGTGTTCTCGTTTGCCATAGGCTACAGCGGCAGGACGATATGGTGGTCCTTTGCTGTTCTGGGAAACTGTCCCCTCTGCCTTGTTTATGTCCGAATGTTGAGGTAGGTGTGTGAGAAGTTTGGCCCTTTTCTTTTGGATTTCTTGGTGGTATTATCGTTTTACACACAGTGGGCCTCATTACGACCCAGGCGGTAAGTTACCGCCTGGGCCGTGACTTTACCACCATGGCGTATACTACGTTTACGCCATGGTGGTTGGCGGACTTACCGCCCCATTCCGAGTTTGGCGGGGCGGTAAGTCCCCAATCCCCATTTACCCTTCCCCATTCCCATTTTTGCCCCATAGGGCATAATGGGAGTGGGGAAGGCGTTAATTACGCCACCGTAAATTACAGTGGCGTAATTAACTCCATGGTCCCTTAGCGCCAAGGATTTTAACACCTGCTAAAAGCAGGTGTTAAGTCCGCCATGGCGCTAAGGGACCTCGTACTCAGGCGGTAAGGGTCGCGCTGTTTACGCCGCCGTAAAACCCTTACCGCCCGAGTCGTAATGAGGCCCAGTGAGCGTGATACTATGGTAAGAAGTTGAATGGTTTCCTGAGTCCTCCCAGCAGACATTCAGACTTGCAGAATTTAGGAGTAACGTAGCATTGTTTGTTGTTGTCTCGCCCCTCGGCCAGTGGTTGAGGCAGCCAAGAGAGACAGGCTCATTAAAGTGGGGCAGTGCAGAATGCAAATGACTATGAACACAGAAGGGGGTAGAGGGAGAAAGCGGCCAATTTGACAGAACAGCACTGCAGCTCACTGTTACTAAACAATTTTGGACGTGCTGCCCCTACAAAACATGCAAATATATCAGGAGTTCGGAATGTCTGCCCAGTGGCCTATTGGATAAGGCACTGCCACTGGCCTTCTAACCAAGGGATTGTGGGATCCAGCCCCCCTCAAGCTGGGTTGGTACTTAGCATTTCGGAACAGGTGTGTTCGCCCAAGTGCCTTTGCTCCTGATACATTGAGGGTTAGAGCTTCAGAAGAGGCTACATGTGGGGCTTTCGCCAGCTCTAATAGTTTCCTGGAATGCTATAAAGATAACTGGGATATATAATAAGGAAAATCAAGCTTCCTTTCGAACAATGTGTTGCTTTCGGGAAAGTCACATCCTGTTGAGAAACTCCTCATCTGTTTGCATCCCAGCGCCGGGTTTTTTCTTCAGTTGGCCACTTTTACTTATGAAAAATGGCTACATTTACTAATGAAAAATGTACACTACCAACATTTTGTTTACTGCAATTTAGTGTTCACCCGATGTAAAGGTGCTACTGCAGATTCTATCATATGTACAGAAATGCCCGCAGTGGGTCATTTTTGTGTATTTTTTTTTCTTTTTTACGGACTTGACTGACGACAGGAAGACAAACGAGCTAGCTCCTCGTAGCTTCCTAACAATCCATTTCCATAAGGCTGTCGAGTATTTATCTACTTGGGTGTTTTATCTGTAATGTCTCCTTTGGCATTCTTGTCTCCTGTGGCAGCACCGTAACTTGAACGTCCCATGTAACCACAATGCAACCTGAACGTTTTATGCTCTCAACCCTTACTTTTTCTCTCATCCTTCCTCTCACACTAACTTTTTCTCTTACTCTCTCACCCTTTCTCACTCATATTTACTCTTGCTCATCATCACGCCATCTATCAATGGCTTCCTCTGTTGCTATATTCCCTATCTCATTCCATTGCACACCCGCACCCCTTGTTGCATCCCCCTTTTAAACCTTACACTCTCCTCCTTGCACCCTGGTGCCTATATATGCAAAACGCAAAGAACAGTAAACGCCAAAACTATTGGCATTGCCAATGCTTGTTTTTTAATGTGATGTGTATTTTGCATGTGTGAAGTGTGTGTCAGGTGTATTTATGTGCTATGGGTCAGCGAGTGGTGGGTAAATGAGAAGAAATGTGATAGTGTGTGTGTTTGACTGTTCTGAGTGGATGTGTGCCTGAGTGGAGAATGCAGTTAGAGTGGATGTATGAGTGAGTGACTAGTGGGTGAATGAGTAGGAATGTGATAGTGTGTTTTTGAATGTTCTGAGTGGGTGGGTGTGTGCCTGGCAACAATCAGGTTTTCAAGATGGCGTTTTGATAATATCCTAAATCTGTATGTGGGTGAAGGTTGAGAAGGAAGAGTAGGTTAAGTCTAAATGAACAAGTATGACGGCATATAAATATTAGGATGGTGGCTCTTCTCCTGTGTATCTTTCCCAAGAAGAAGGTGGATATCTCATCGGTGAGGAGTTGTGTCTGGGTTCTTTTGGCTCTATGCCACTTGGACTGGTGTGCTCTTTGTACATTCTGAACACCTCTCTCCTTTGGTTGGGAGCTAACTGGACGCAACTATAGAGGCAAGCTTGTTTTGTTCCATTGCGCAGCATACCTACAGTCTTGAGAATGCCTGATGCAATTGAGTTATGGTGATCTTTGCTAGATTTCTCACATAGTCTTCGAAGCTTTTCCAGGGCCAGTTATTTATCAAATCGTTTGATATGATGGGTATGAGGAAATCTAGGGTGGAGGAACTGTTAGAATGAAGTTGGATAGGTGCTCTCTGTAGATGGCCTTGGTGTTAGGGAGGCATTGAAGAATTCCGCACATTTGTCCTTGTTTATTTTAGAATCTGGCCTGAAGGATGGTTTAGACTGTTGAGTCCTGACGTCCTTGGTGTTCAAGTGGGACACAGTGGTTGACTGTTTGTTTGCAAGTATAAGGTGATGATCTCACCAGAGGCCTTGGAATACTAAAATCTTGCTACCCTGGAGATACGCCAAAGATCAATCCAAGGGCAATCATCTTCCTTCTGCTGCTGCACATTATGACAATTTGAGGAGTTAAAGGACAGTAGGACACTGGGGGGCAGGGGAAGCCCCATGCTAAGTGACGCAACCTCTTGTGATTGTATAGTTTCAAGTTTCAAGTTTATTTATATACATATAGCAAAACAAATGCTTTGTATAACACAATTAATACAATTGCACCACCAATAATTAAAACCAGATAAAAAACCATTGCATCTCTCATCTAATTATATTCCATACAATACAATATATTGCATGATAAAGTCAGTCAATACAGTGTGATTGTGATTGTATATGGGGGATCCCCAAAGCCCACGCAGTCCCCACCAAACCGCACCAGCATGCAACCCCAAAACCCCCCTTCAAGGACAGGACGTCACAGGTCAGTGCACATAGTATATGGGTAAGGACACAGGGACCTCCACCCAAGAAGAGCAGCCCATGTATGGTAGCATGGACCACAGGCATGAGGATAAGCAGCCTGTCGAATATTACACAAAGTGTAAATCCAGTATAGGTGTTACACCATTTAGTTAAATGACAGTTTGCAAGTGTGCATGCTAGTGGAAAGAAATGTAACCTAGAATTATCGAGATCGGAAGGGTGGGAATTCGAGGACCAGCTGTGGGGGTGATGTGTATTTATTTATTCATTGGTCACTTGTAAGGTGCTAATACATCTAAAAATAGCGTTTCAAAGTGCCACAAGGCAAGAAGGGAAGGGAACAAGGGAACAATTGTGACAATGAGGAAAAAACAATAAATGAACAAGACACAAGGGTCCTACTAGGCCTTGTGACATTCAGAGCGTGGAAGTGCAGAGAGGAGATGGTGAGGGGGGATAAGTGCAGGGGGGACTTTAAGGGGGGGGGAAGTGCCATAGAGACAATTGCGGCAAACAGCAGGTAAGTGGGAGGCGGAGACAGCCCATGGAGGGGATGCCAGCCGCCAAATCAAATAAGTGCCAGCCTATGGCAGCACCGCAGGCAGGTGAGGGCCCAAAGGCAAGTGCAAGGGGGACGGACGTTGAAGGTGATTGAGGAGGGTGAGGACCTGGTAGGACTCATAATGTACCTGGCTGTCAATCTTAGCGACTGAGGGGAGATAGCAAGGAGGGGGTCGAGGGAAGGAGGAGAAGAAGAGGAGAGTCTTGGGAAGCTTGCGGAACTTGAGGAGATCAGGCTCAAGACGGAGGGGGAGAGGGAGGCTGTTCCAAAGGAGGGAGCCAGCTGAGGAAAGAGATCTGCCACCAGCTCTTTGTTTGGTGAAGCATTTGACAAGCAGAGAGTTGGTGCCGGAGGATTATAGGGATCTAGAAGGAGAGTATTTAGTAAGAGCAAGTTGAAGCTGGCGCGGCACCAGGTCCCAGACAGTCTTGTAGATGATGCAGAGGGGTTTGAACTTGATCCGTGCAGCAGCCGTAAGCCAGTGGAGAGATATTAGGGCTGGTGGGATAAGGTCCCTGGGCTTGAGGTCAAGCATAAGTCGTCCAGCCCTATTCTGGATTAGTTGGAGAGGGCGGAGAGAAGAGGAAGGTAGATCAAAGAAGAGGCTGTTGCAGTAGTCCGACTTAGAGAACCAGAGCTCTAGAGACATTGAGCTTCTGAAGAAAAGTGAGGAAAGGGAGAATACCTATAAGGAGGTAAAGTTGAAAGTGGGCCTTCTTGGCAAGGTCCAGGATATGAGGAGTGAAGGAAACAGATGAGTCGAACAAGACTGCATGAATTTTGGCTTCAGAGAAAGGGGAAGGAGAAGAGCCCATAGAGGGTGGTCAGAGAGCAGGGGGGAAATAGGGAGCAAAAGTCCCGGTAGGAAGGATCTCTGTTTTGCATTGAGGCAGAGATTGTTAGAGGTGCAACAGGACTGGATGGCGGATAGGCATCCAGATTATGAGGCACGCTTTCCTCCTGCTGCCAGGAAAGGACCAAATGGTGTGTGAGCCAGCAAGTTATATGCGGGAAACTACCCACTGTCAGAGAATAAAGCCGACCCATGGAGCCAACCGTCCACCATGATCCCTGTGCCAGCCTGATGACCAACGTTTTTAAGCCCTCCATCCATGCATACCACATTGATCACACAACCAGTGATCACAGCAGGCAGAGAGGGTCACATCCCCTTAGAATAATAGAATGGAAAAGGGAAACCCATGGTGGGGAGGTGTGATCACAAAGTCCTAACTACGCCTC
Source organism: Ambystoma mexicanum (assembly GCF_040938575.1). Classification (NCBI taxonomy): domain Eukaryota; kingdom Metazoa; phylum Chordata; class Amphibia; order Caudata; family Ambystomatidae; genus Ambystoma; species Ambystoma mexicanum. The sequence goes on along the minus strand of NC_090932.1, from coordinate 675,755,412 downwards.
TGACATGGAGTTAAGGGGGAATCGGGTCACACAAACCGAGAGCTTATTGAGACATTGGAAGTACTTAAACAATACTAAATAAAGCAGTGCTGGGTGTTTTAAAGGCTGTTAGTGAACTAGAGGAATTTCACAGATTGTCACATCCTTGGACATCTGTTGCTTAGAGGCCTTCTTAGAATAGACTGTTTCACCTATTTAGTCAATGTTCCATCCTGACAGAGTTAGCTAGATCTCTCCTCCTTTTCGTTATAGATAGCCACAACTATAGGTCCTTTATGAGTTCCTCTAATCTCCTCCCTGGGGTAACAATAAATGGGTTGACCGTATTGCTGTTTGCCTTGAGTATTCTTTGCATTCACACATGACAAATGTTAGAGTTGCATTTGGTTTGGCAGAGCTAATACACAGGACTAGATACTCCTCATTTGGGTATCATTTTAGGCATGATAAGAGAGGTAGCGCATAATCCAAATATAGGTTGGGTAGCACATGTCATCAAATAGTTTTTCACATTTTGCCTTCAACACTATTTGCAAGATCATGTGAGGCATGGAATACAGCTGGCATTAGCTTGGCAAGATTTTCTCCCACGTTCAAAACTATGAGGACAATTGGAAACTCAGCATCCTACTAACTATCATACACTGATATATTTAATAAAATGGATGCCATGAAACTACCACCACATAATTCACAAGTACCAAATTAACTTTATTCTAAGAACAAAAATAGCATATACACAAAAATATTTGTTGAACGAACCCAAAAACTACCAACCATAGGTGTATTTAGATCAAGCATTAGTCTAGTCTCAAGTGACCTTCAAAGTCACCTGTTGCTTCCCCTCTCAGTTCATGCCAAGAAAGGTGAGGAACTCTGTTTCTTTGTTGGCTTTAGGACCATAAATGTTTTAACAGTTATACATACTTGTTCCCGCTGATTGGGGTTCTTTCTGATCAAGTCTGTCAGTTGCAATTCATGCTTAGATCCCCTTATATGTGTTGTACCGATTGTAACACCTCCTGGCAGGGGTCGACAGGGAATGATTGGCCTGGAGAACCAATGGAGGACGGAGGAGAATGATATAAGGCGGAACAGGAAACAGGAAGGTGAGGTCAGAGGAGGTAGAGGCGGACCAAGAGACCAGACGCATCAAGGACTGTGTCGAGGAGTGTGGAAGCGGTTTATAGAAAAGGTGAGGTATTTGCTGGTAAGAGAAAGTGGAACTGTGGTGTAAGAGTGTGTGCAAGGTCTTTGAGTAAGATTGGTAGTAGGAGAAAAAGGACTGAGTGAAAGGGTGGCTGAGGGGCTGAAAGTAGGGGGAATAAGGAGAAGGTGGAGAAAAGAAGGATTGGTGTGGGGATGGCAGTAGAAGTGGTGTTGAGGTAGGAACATTAGTAGTGTGGAATTGCGAGTAGTAATGGTGTGGCATGGAAGCAGTAGTGGTGTGGCGGTGGAAGCAGTAGTAGTGTGGAAGGTGCGATAGTACTGGTGTGAAGGTGGGAGGAGTAGTGGTGGGGATGAGGAAGTAGGAGTAGTGTAGAGAAGGGAGAGCAGCAGTGGTTTAAAAAGGGCAGAGTAGTAGCGGTGTAGGAGAGGAGAGTGGTAGGAAGGATGGACAGGGGATACCATTGGAGGGACAGAGAGAGAGAGGGAGAGGGCAGCTAGGGTTAGTGTGGGACTGACCGTCCCTAGGTTATGGGGAGGGGAACAGCAATTTGTCCCTTTTCTGATTTAAAGAAAATTAAGCCCTGTGAACTATGTCTGGGAGTTGGCATATTCTTGGGGACATCTGTGAAATTGTGTTGTTATTTTTTACAAAAGATATGGTCCCTGAATACATTGATGATTTTATCATAGTCTATCTGGATGATCAATTGATTTACTGTCAGACTACAGAAAAAACATTTGCAGTATGTTTGTTAGTGTTGCCTAAGATGGGGGAATATCAACTTTACCGCATATTAGAGAAGTGTTTCTTCTGTGTTTATTCAATGGGGTTCTCAGGGTGTGTCTTTACTTCCACTAACATTATAATGGAGCCTCAGAAGATTGCCACTGTCAACAAATGGCCACTTCCCACAACGTTGAAAAAGTACAAAGTTTCGTAGGCGTTGTCAATTTTTTCCAGAGACTCATAGAACACCTTTCAAGCATTATCACTCCCCTGACATAGTGAAAGTCAGAAGGGGTTCCCTTTGGGCGGTCAACGGCTCAAATGCCTTTGAGGAGTTATACACATCTACATTCTGCTGTTCCCACAGACCCAGGGACATTAAAGAAACACTGGCAGAGACTCCAATGGGGTCTTCAGCCAATAGTTGAAAGTTTCCACTTGCCATATGTATTTCTCACTCAGGGATGAAGGCTAAGGAGGCAGTGTGGACCCCTGAAGGTTTACCCTTACATCTGGGATCCCTTTTCACATGGTCAGTTGACCCACAAGCATAACATTTTCCAAATGTTTTGACAAATGGGGGCTTCTGCTGACCTCCCTCTGGTTTGGCACCAGAGGCTTCACTAGACTGTCCTGGTTTCCCAGATGGCTTACCCTTCTTATGTTTGTGGCCCTCTTTTGGATGGGAGGTTTTAGAATTCTCTTTGTCATCTTTCTTGTGCTGCTTCCACTCATCTTTTTTTATGAGTGGCCCCAGAATCCTTGTGAGGAAACCTGTTGTCAACCAACAATTCAGCAGCTTTTGCCAGCTTCTTGGGATCAATCTCTTTTGAGTCAGCCAAGTGCTATCTCAGCTCAGGAGAGCAGGCATGAAAAATAGACTCCAACAAAAACAGATTTCTCATACCTTCAAAGGAGTTCACTCTGTAACCCTTAACTCCAATATCTAAGTTTTTCAAACATTCACACGCCCAGATAGCCCAAGGGGTACCATCAGTCTTTTTGAGGGTCCTAAACCTCTTAAGGTACCGGGAAGGAGTTTTCCCAAGCCTAGCTATCAAAGCTAGCTTCACATTTTCATATTTTCAAGTTCTCCCACCTCCATTACAGCATCAGTTGCAAACTTGGGGAGCCTAGACAAAAGCCAAGGAAACAACTGATTCCCTGTGAAACGCTGAATCCCATAGGTATATTCAAAAGCACCCAACCAATCCAAAATATCAAGTTTCACATCATACATACTCACTGCTTCTTCTGGCATGCAAGGTCTCTTTGGACTGAAAGACCTAGAAGACTCTGGGATAGAAACATTTTTAAGAGACAATTTCTTCATTTCAAGAGCATGTTGCATTTCCATTTCCCTTAGTTTGGTGTCCTGATGTTTGGTTTCAGCTTGGATTTGTAATCTTTTGAACTCTAACTCAAGTCTCATTTTCGCAAGAGACACACATTCTGTACTCAGTGATGGACCTTGTGGGTCCCTGTGGTTAAAGGTTGGGGCATAAGGGCCTGTTGAGGTAAGGGGGGGCTCTCTTCCTGAGACTCCTCTGACTCTTCAACAATATTAGAGTTAGACTCTGAATTATCCTCCTCATTATCATTTTCCACATTTCCGCTGAATTACCATCAAACCCGTATGATTTATTGAGAGAGAACCAACAGGTTTGAAAATAGACTGTAATACACAGGATAATATTAGAAGAACTCTCAAATTGAAAGAACCAGGAAAACAGCTGGAGTACTCATGGCGAGCCTTCCCTTACACGCAAATAAGGCATTTGATAAAGTGGAGTGGGGCCACATATGCTTCATTTGGGATGAATTTGCATTCAGTCCAGCTTTTCTATTTTGTTATGTTATTGGGATTTATGCTGCACACCTTACTGCATATATCATAGCTAACTTCTGCTTGCCACTTACAAGACTCAACTCAAACGTTACTTTGATGGCCCTTTCCCATTTCTACAGCACCACGCCAGGGTTGCCTCTTGTCGCCATTGACATTTGCCCTACTGATGGAACCCTATGCACATAGGGTTCATCCGAGTGCAGATCGTCAGGGGATGTACACTACGACGAGCCATCTCAAAAGTTCTCAATATGCAGGCAATGTTCTTGTACACATGATTGACAAGTACCGAGAGTCCCTTCCAGCATTATTGGAGGAATTGAAGATACTCAAAGATGATTCTGAGTAAATTATACCAAATCTATGTGTCTGAATATATCGGGATCATCTCAGGATATGGCCTCTTTGGCAAAGGAATTCCTATTTCATTGGACAAAGGGTTCCCTGGATTATCTTCGCGTTCGGACTCTCGAGGCATAATGGACACAGCCTTCTACGATGAGAAGTTTGTCTGTGAGCTGTTGGTAGTAATGCAGTCTTCTTGGATCAAAGGATGTAGTGTGGCATCTTGCAATGGAAATGGATGGGGACATGTGGATGCCTTCCAGTGAAGTGGGAAGTGACATTTAATTCCAACAAACCCATGGAGTTTGGGGAATTAATTAGGTTCCAATAAAGACATTTGTGTGAACCACTATTAAGAAGTCGATACAACATTTTCAGGAATATACCCAAAAAGGCAAGTTGAAATCTTTCTCATATTAGCCAAGGTGCTGATGAAAATATTAACTTTTACGCATGTTTGTGCCATGAGTATATCGCAGAGGTATTTTATTTTATGCGTTGATTCATTGGCGCCCTGGAGTGGTCGATGCTGTGCCACGTAGAGCTCTATAAATTACCAAAGATTTTTAAAGAAGCCCAATTTATTGCACAACGACAGTGCATTTAACGGCGTGGGGGAATGTGGATTCTAACATTAAATAGGTTTAGCCAGACTCTAAATAATGCATGAGACCCAAGCCACTGTGAATATAGAACAGCGTGTTTCCAAATGTGTCCCATGTGCCTTCGAGTGGAAAGAAAATGCTTGAGCGTCGTTGACATTCTGGAGGCAATGTGCAGAGGGGACAGGCACAATATGCTGCTCTCAGAAATAAATGTGCCCTCCTGCGTCGCGTGGTATGTAAGAGTATCATAGCAACCATTTCAAAATCCAGCAATACCTTGACCCCGGAACTGTATGAAAATAATCATTGCCAATGATTGGCCAATTGCTCTGACAAGGGCAACGCCTCAGCTAGTTGCTCATTCTCCTACTGTCTAGGGGAGATGCCACTGGATGTAATTACAGTGCAGGACACTTGTGCTTCAAACTAAATAGATATGTTTTTTTTTTAATGCGCATTGGTTACCAGGTAGCACTCGCGTTATAATACGATAAAAAACGTTTTTTTTTTTTTAATGCAACCTTTTTCTGAATAGATGCAATAGGAAACGATGGCCACCACAAACCCTAGGTACTGGCTTTGGCCTAAGGGCGTGCTGTTCAGATTGTCAAGAGAATGTGAACCCACATTAAGCAAGGCATGACATGCCATGTCCTATTTCAATCCATCTCTTTGCACAGGACTAGCCATTGGTTCTGCCCTGTAGGTCACGGATACATTCTTGCTCAACGTTAGCCTGGACGGGCTTCCTGCTAGCAAGAGCATCTCGGATATAGAAAGAGCATACTCACGACAGGAAAAGGAGGGATTGCGTCTGTAGTGTGAGCCTGTAAACACTTCCACATGTTTCTGTTTGGGAAACCCTTGACAATTATCAATAATCAGCAAGCCATGGCAACGATATATGTCAGTCCAGAGTGCAAAATGCTGCCATGGATCGAACCACAGGGACTTCGCCTTCAAAAATATGACTTTTGTATACTTCACGAGCTGGGCACGTAGTGGAACCCTGTGGACTTCATTTCCAGACATCCACGGCACCCGTGTAATAAACAACAGTCTTTGGCTGAGGAATATATCACTTTCTTAACCCACACACTGCCATTTGGGCATGTGTCTTTGTCCTAAATAATAGAACATACCTAAATGGAAAGCCTGATTTATTTTTTTAAACATCCTCATTGACCAGCACTGTTGATCTGTCACAGCCAATCAACAGTGATGTAACAAAAATGGAAGTGGAGTCTCTGCAATATATGGCGAGGAGACCCAAATGTCTCTGCCACCGCGCATACACAAGGCTCGAATCAAGTCCACAGAGTGTGAAATAATGGTCGGAAACGAAATGCAGGACTATCTCATATCTTTATTCCACACATGTATTCAAACAGGTCCTTCTCAGCTTCCTCCATATCTTGTACCACAGTACTTCCTTTCATCTCCACCCGATCCTATCCTTAGCCTTCCCATCCCATTGCCATAGGCTAACCATGAATGGTTATACAACAGGTTAACTCTTTGTAGGAGGACATGACACACTCCCCGGGTCGACCCTGCCATGTGTGTAACCAGAATTAAACATCAGCAGCTGATTTACATGAGTGCATGCCTTACATTTCTGCTGTAAGACACAGGTGCCTCTTCACCAATCTCTGTGATCGAACTGTAATGGGTAATCCTTGTGCATGCACATTATCACTAGTCATTCTCCTTCCTCATGACATCACATTTGCTCTGTCATTTCTAGTCTCATTGGCATTATATTTCCTGAAGTGAGACACATTTCTTGTGACCACTCGATCTGGTGTTCTTGCAGTTATCATTGGTACATTCAAAATGGCATGAAACTGGCATTTAAGCAAGAAACGTTAGACACTGCATAAGCTGATCGGACCAGATCGAGGAACCCAGTCACTTGGACTCCTTCATTTCTCCGATACCTTGTGGGTAGTGGAATGCCTCTGAAATAATGATCCAACGGTACTGTGATTTTAGTGGCATGCTCCTACAGTTCTCTCACATTATACACATTAGCTCACGGAGGGAAAAAAATGAGACGTGTAAGTAATGTCCATGCTCACTGATTGTGTGTTACTCATCATGACGTGTGAGACACTCTACGAACTTGAATTGATAATTTCTAAAAAATCATTGGTAAGAGAATCTAAATATTCAACTGTTCAACCTCTTTATATTTTATACTTTGTGACGGGACAGAACATATGGCAGCACATATATAAACGTTGTGGAAAACAACATTAATAATTGGGCACACATTGTGATCACAGTTTGAATCTTAGGTGTCCTGACAATGAGATAACCTTGTGGAACAATAGCTAAAGAAAAATCCAGGAAAAACTGTCCCTTGCAGATGTCATGCTGGCTATTACCCTCTATGGAGAACAGGATCGACAGTACTAACTGTTACCTTTTGATGTCAGAATCTACAGAATATGTCCTCACTTGTTGGAATCGTCAAACGTGTTTCAGAATCAGGATATACTACACAGGCAAAGCATCTGATATGCTCAGCAGAACCAAAATCTTGGAAGAAACAGAAGAGAAAGCGGAGGGTAGATCAAGAAGGAGCAACATTCAAATCCTTGGATTACCCCCCTCCTCCAGGTGCCCCACCAAGACAAATTGTGACTAAACCTTCTTAACTTTCGGGACCGATATGCGATCCTTCAAGCAGCGAAGAGAAAAAAAGCCACCTCGAGGTCAATGGGGCTAAAGACGCAATGTTCCCTCACTTTACAAAAGCTGTTCTGAAACCAAGACAATCAATCTAAGCTGTTAAGAAGGAATTACAAAGTATCAATATTAAATATGCACAGTTCTTTCTGGGAAGTATACAAATATACCATGATGGAAAACACAGTTCTTTAATAATCCTCAAGAAGTCTGGAATTGGATTGAGCCATTGCATAGCAAAGATGATGTGAAGCCACAATGTAAACCGTGAAAGAATACTTCATGAAAACAGATGGGGAACAGATGGGAATTGCTCTGACAATCATATTAACCCTGGATGAAAAAATTACGTCAGCAGGGTAACACTAATTTAAGTCATTCCTATATAGCACTTTTTTTTAAATAAATACAACTCATGATGTGTGTCTGTGCTGATGTAAGTCAGAAGGAGGAGTCAGACAAAGGGGTGGCATTTTACACAAGACTTTTATTGAAAATAATAAGAAAAAATAACTACCTTTCCTTATACTGAAGGATTCCCTTACCTAACAGAACTCTAGCTAGGGTCCTTATCGTCAGTCCAAAAATGAACCTACTTCTGAACCTAGCACTAATTAAAGAGGATTCAGAAAACAAAAAGGGGCTCAGGAAAACGGCTCCCTTCTCCTGGCCCAGCTGACTCAGCCTAGATAGCTGATCTTCTTATAATCTCTTATAACAGTTCTGATTAGCCCCTGCAGCTCCTCAAATTGACTTCTGTAGTCTTTCTTAATTGTCCAACAACTACTGGCTTTCAATATCCAAAATGGTTCTTTCCTTAACTGTTGTTCATATATTCTCTCTCTCCTAGTTTCTTGATTTTAGTTCAACAAACTGTTATTTCTGCTATTGAGACAAGGGAGGTTAGTCCTGTAGTACTCTTGGCTTTTCTTAAGGTTTCCCCAGTCACTGTGACGAGGGAGATCACTCCTGTAAAACTCTTGGCTTTTCTTCTGCTCTTCACAATTACTGTGATGAGTGAGATTACTCCTGTAGCAATCTGTACTTCTGTTATGGTTCTCACAATCATTGTGACAAGAGAGATTGCTCCCGTAGCAATCTATACTTAGCCCCAAACCCATGCAGGGTCTCTTGATGCTCCCATTACCTTGAATATGATGGGGGTGCATCACTGGTTCTTGCTGGGATTGCAGGCTGGTGGGTTCTCTGTAAACTCTCCCAGCATTTCTCTCTTCACTTTCTTGTGTAAATCGGCAGCTCTGCAGAGACTTTGGCTTGTCGGTGTCAGCGCAGTTTGAAGGGGGCCCTTCAAGCAACCTTTTCAACCCTTCGGGCCCCGCACAGGACTCAGCTGGGAGTTTTGTATCCAACAGTTTGAGTTGAGCATCAAGACACGAGACATAACCAGCGAGGAGAAGAAGAGAGCCTTCCTCATGCTCAACCTGGGCACCATGGCCCTTCGACTGTTCAACGCACTCCCAAACAAGGGAACGGAGGATGACTACGAGACAGCAAAAGACGTCCTCCCAGGAAATTCAAACCCAAAGTCAGCCCTGACTTTGAAATGATCAAAATGAGCCAAGCCAGACAGCGCCCACAGGAGAACATCGACGACTTCCACAGCCAGCTGAGGGAGATGACCCTCAGCTGTGACTTGCCAGATGAAGAATTTGCGGTGAGGCAACAAGTAATACATGGACTATCCTCGGACAAGCTCCGGCGGGTCATCCTATCAGAAACCAACCTACCACTAGACACCATCTTGTCCATGGGGTTACTGCGGGAGAGAACCGACGAGCATGTGACAGAGATGGAGCAGATAATCAGGCGTCTGCCGCTGGACACCGAGACACCACAAAACAGCATGACCATTGTCAATGCCCTGCGGAAGAATACAAACCCCAACAAGGGCAGCCAGCCACCCGACCCAAAAACTGCCAGTGGTGTGGCGGACAGCAACGCAGAGGTGAACCATACCCGGCATACGGCATGACTTGCCACAAGTGCTGCAAGGTAAACCATTATGCATCGGTATGTCTGAGCTCTCAAAAAGCCAGGGAACACTCAACCCCCGGAGGAACACCCCAGACTGGAAGAACGACGCAATGCCCCGCAGCATACCACCGGACCACCCACAACAGCACGACCAGAGGCAGAGGAAACATCCAGGCAAAGCACAAGAAATCGGGAAAGGACGAGCCTGAGCAATTGATGGGGAAGGCACTGACAGCGACAGTAGTGAAAACGGACAGTCGAGCAGAGAACAGTCCCCAAGTTACACAAACAGGCACCGAAACCCCCAACGGGAGAAGGTCCACATTATATCAGCTGTCAAACCCAGACACGGCAAGCATACCAGTGAAAACAAATCATGCCTATGCACCGCGGCAGTAGGAGACATCCCGGTGACTATGATGATCGACACAGGGGCAACGGTAAATGTCATGCCAACCACCAGGTCTGACAAACTCAATCCCAAACCCCTTCTTCGGTGAAGGACTGTTCTGCTATATGCCTACGCCTGCGAGAAGCCCCTCCCCATCATGGGGTACTTTAAGACCATTCTCGCACATCATGGAATTAGCTGTAAAACCTGCATTTATGTTGCAGATGCAGGTATAGAAATCCTGCTCAGTTGCCCAACAGCAGAACGACTAGAATTTATTCAGTTCAACTTCGCAATCCAGTACAAGGAAATTGAACACCTGCTAGCGAAGCACACGAAACTGTTCAAAGACATAGGGTGCCTCAAGGGGAGATCAGTAAAACTCCACATTGATCCCATGATGGAACCACGAGCAGTACGACATAGGAGAGTACCTTTCCACATGAGAGTAGCAGTAGAAGCGGAACTAAGCAAACTGGAAGAACTCCGGATCATTGAAAAGACTGCCGGCCTCAACCCCTGGGTATCGCCCATGATAGTAACAGCCAGGCCCAAACAACCCCAAGCGGTACGCATAAGTATCAACATGCGCCTCTCGAACATGGCTATAGGGAGGGAAAGACACATAACTCCCCCGATAGACAAGCTAATTGTGGACCTGAGCAGCGCCACCATCTTTAGCAAGCTGGACTTACGATCAGGCTACCATCAAATTCGCCTATCGAAAGAATCACGCTACATCATGACATTTTCATCGCATCTGGGGCTCAGAAGGTACCGCCGCCTCAATTTTGACATATCATCAGCTGCCGAAGTATTCCAGCACGAGATACGCAAAGTTCTCCAAGACCTGCCAGGTGTCACGAATGTCAGCTATGACATCCTAGTAAACGGCAAAACCGAGAAATAACACACCAATCGGATAGCGGCCACTTTACAGCGGCTAGAAGAATCAGGACTAATGCTTCATGAAGGAAAGTGTGAATTTGGGAAGCCCACACAACTTTAATGAAAAGGGCGTATCACCTGACCCAGGAAAAGTAGAAGACATCAAGAATGCGCAAGCCCCAACCATAGCAACAAAGTGCAGAGTTTCTTAGGTATGGCGACATACTGCGGGCGATTCATCCCCGACTTGGCCACCATCGCCACCCCCCTGTGAGAACTCACAAAAACAAAGACACCCCGGGAGTGGGGAGAAACCCAAGAAAATGCTTTTCGGAAGATCAAAGACTCTCTCTCTAGTGACGCCACCATGGCATTCTTCGATACAACACTCACAACAGAACTGCTAGTGGACGCCAGCCTCGTAGGGCTACGAGCCGTGCTCACACAAACAGACAAGGAAGGAACTATCTTCCCCATCGCTTTTGCAAGAAGAGCGCTCATGCCGACCAAACGGAACTATGCCCACATTGAAAAAGAAGCATTGGCTGTCATATGGGGATGCAAACACTTCCACGTGTCTATCCTGGAACACACAGTGAAGGTGCTGATGGCCCACAAGCCGTTAGTCCCCATATTCAAAGGTTCAGCACCACATCCCCCAGCCAGGATTGCGCGCTGGATACTCCAGCTGCAACAATGTGATCTCGAGGTACAATACCGGGCAGGGGCCCACAACCAGGCAGACTTCCTGTCACGGCACCCCCGTCCGGCCACAGCCACAGAACGTGAGGCAGCCAAGGAGACAGAGGAGCATGTGTGCGAAGTCCTTGCCTGTGCCAAGCCCAAGATTATGAAGATCGAATTACTGAGGAGACTGACAAAGACCCGTGCCTCCAGCTAACAAAGAAGGAGATTCTGACTGGACAATGGAAGACATTCCTCATGGCAGTTGGCCAGAAGACACCGCAGGCACAGGAAATGATACATGCACTATTTGGAATATGCCATGAACTATCGGTGTCGCTCGAAGGCCTCATCCTCAAAGGCCATCGGATAGTGGTGGCCACCACTCTTCACGAGAGAGCCCTCAAACTGGCACACGAAGGCCACCAAGGGATAGTCAAGACACAGGCTTTCCTCAAATCGTGCGTAGGGATACCACAAATACAATGAAAGGTCATGCCACCCGTCGAAACCTGCACCACAAATGTCGAGCCACATGCCGGCCAGGACCACCTGAACCCATGGAGTGTCCCCCAAGAAGCAAACACCGCTGGGACGCCATAAGCATCGACTTTTGCACCATCGCGAAAAAAGCATACCTCCTTGTGGCCATTGACGAGTACACTGGGTACCCTAAGGTGGAGCCAGTCAACTCGACAGACGCGGCATCAGTCACCACCGCGCTAGAAAAGATGTTCACAATTCATGGCACCCCCTCATCCATAAAAAGCGACAATGGCCCACCCTTCACAAGCAAAGACTTAAGACAGTTGGTCGACAGCCTAGGGATCCGGCACCACCACATTAACCCGTATTGGCCAAAAGTCATAAACATAAACAAGTCAGAGAGGATCGCAAAGGACGAAGGACGACCATAGCTACCTGAACTTTACAGGTTCCTCCGGGCATACTGTCTGACCCCCACTCGGCAACTCAAGTCAGCCCTGCAGCCTTAAGGTTCGGGATACCCATCCAGGCAGGGCTGCCCCTACACCACTCATGGAAACCCCCACCAGTGGACCTTGAACATGTAGAACGCCGGCGACAAGCACACAACACTAGTGAAGACAGAGCCAGGAAAGCCATGCCTAGTGACCTCCAAGTAGGGGACACGGCACTTGTGAGGAACAGAGCGCAGAGAAGGAAGATGACCCTACCCTACGAATCGCTCACCTGGACCATCATTCACAGAGAACATGGCCTGACCACTGCCACGCGTAGGCTTGAGGCTGTGACCCGAAATGTGTCTCACTTCCAACTGACCCTTCCGGCCCTATGGGAGGAATCACAAGAACACCAAAGCCACATGGGAACCCAATCCGCACAGGCGGACAGAACACCACTAAGAAAAGAACAAGAATATGATTGGAATCAAACACACCTAACACCATATGAGGAGAAGAGTCCGCCCGGACCACACACCCCGCATTGAGAGCGAGGAGAACGATATTCGCTCCGGTGGCAGCTAGTACCCTCAACTCGGCTACAAGGATAAATCTGGAACGGCATCTACACCTGCGGGAGAAGCAGAGCATCCAAGACTGTTAGGTGAGAAGCTGCCGAGAAAGAGAACCACAAGAGGGACGGAGGCGACCACTGTTTAATTTGTTTATTTGTTCTTTTCATCCAAAGTTGGAAAGGGATGCGAGGGGAAAGCCCACCAAGGGCAGTTCCTGTGCTAGCACTACAGCTATCAAGTCTTTGTCCATTTGTTCCACGCTTGTCCGCGCTGCAACAAACACCTTCTGCAGGCCCAGCCCCTCGCTGAAGCAGACATCACAACGCCCATGTAAATGTCCCATAGACAGTGCGCGTTATGACATGTTTTCAGTGTTTGTCGCTGTTTCATTGTATACCCCTGGCATGGGGTGTTGTGACTTAAGCCCCTCCTGGACACACCACGTGTTACACTTAAAGGGCCGAGCAGCTTCCCGCTCGGCAGTCTTTCACCACCATGACTCCTACCTCCTGTGTCTCATTTGGCGTGGCGCCAGCGTTGCACAGCAGGCAGTGGGCCTGCAATGCAGAGTCCTCCACCAGCATGACCCAGGACACCGGGCCCCTTAACAAGCACCACGCTCAAGAGCACTGCATGAGATCGGATTGCCACGGCAAATCTAGTGCGTGACAATAAGTGTTCTACAGGTGAGGAAATTGTTCGCAAATTGCCAGTGACATAGACTGCCCAATAAGCGATAGCGAGTGTGCTGCTTCAAAAAGAAGGGAGCATTTTGCCAAAGTGTGCAAAAGCAAGCTGGCCAGAAGCTTTCCCGTCTTAAAAAGCACATTGGATCTGGATGAGCATGCAGACATGGCCCGTCAGTTGACCCTTCATGCATCTAAGAGTAAAGGCACCAACAAGAGGAAGAAGTATAAGATGCTGAACAAACATTATTGATGGCTGGCTGTGGACTGGTGGATTACACCATCTTATCACAGGTGGTGCACAAAGGCTTCTTCAAGGATTGCAAAAGACCACTACAATGCACAGACATTCATCCAAGGACATGGGAGGGGCATAAGAGCAGGCTGTTAGGGTTTTGTTTGTGCAACGTTGTATTCCAAGAACGTATTGCCCTGGGGAATCTCTATGAAGGCTAGAATGGTAGGTAACCAGTGATATTATCTCTGGTGAAAACATCTAGGTTGACTCGATATTTTTTTAAAGGCACTAAACACCCTCCCCAACATATTTTAGGACTGGTGCAATTATATAAACAAACTCCAGTTCTAGAAAATTTGGGGAAAGTGTTGGATAGTGCCTTTATAAAAAATATCGAGTCACCCTCGATGTTTTCACCGGCGATAATATCCCTGGAAACCGAATAGTAAATCCATTCCAAGATGGCAAGACTAGCTTTTAACTACATTCATGGAGAGAATAACCAGGATTAGTGGTACAATATTTCAATTGTCTGAAAGAAAAATCAAGGGGTACATGCGCAAATCCCTATCCAAGGAAAGGGCGTGGCCAGTGTTGTTTACGCCAGGAAGGAAATGAGCATGTTTTTGGTCAGCATGCTGGAGGATGGTAATGATGGTATAATCCAGTCCGTGGAGGCCCCCCAGAATGGGTGGATACCATTGTTCTCACAAATAAATCTGCAAGAAAGGGGTTCAATTTGGGTGTTTACCTTTGCAGCCATAACACAAATGTCGATCCCTTCCCAAAAAAAACGGAATTGATCCTACAGTTAGGCAACTCTACATACTTACTAAATTCGACACAAGAAGCTGGTATTTTGAAATCCAGCTTCATCTGGACTAAAATTATCTCAGTCTTTGTCCAGCTGGAAGGTAAGCTTTCATACACAAAGACGCTCTTCAGGGGCATTTGGCTTTCCAGCGGATCATGTTGCATATTTTGGGGAACATTCCTAGAGTTGTGAACCTTCGAGATGATGCTCTGGTGAATGGGGACATGCAAGAGGCTCACGCTAGACTCTCATTGCAGGCTTTACACAGGACAAGCTTAAATGGACTGTTCCCTACAATGCTCAGTTGAATATCCGGGCTACACCATTTCTGAATGAGGGGTTACTTACAAACTGAGCTTGGTGACAGTGATTCTGGATGCCCCCAGGCCAACTTCCAAGGGCCACGCAGCCCCTTCATGATAAGGGTGGAGCATTACAACAAGTTTGTGCAGGATTTGTCGGGGAAGGCTGAACCACGTCATGGTCCCCTCAAGAAATGCACAAGTGTTAAATTTACTGATAGGTGAAGCCAAGCTTTCAGAAAGTTGGATTCCTCCTTGCATCCATTTTATCCCCGGATATGCACCACCCATTGGCTAGTTGCAGGCTCTGAAGAGGGGGCTCCTGCAAATGGATTCATGCTAGCGTCTGCACTAATGTCATTCAACAACTCGGAGGCAAGTTATTCTGTCACACAATGAGAAACGTTGATCTCTGCTACTAAGAATGACAGGCTTTATATCTGTGGAAGACAGTTTACTCTGAGCAAGCCTTTAATTTACATCCTTACACCTGGTAGCACGAAGAAGGTTACCTTTCGTTGGCAAGCCGTGCCATGAATGCATTCTATGATCATGTTGAGTTGGGGCTGTTGAATGAACAAGCAGGCCGACTTCTCTCTGGACTCTCCTTTACAGTAACCAAACCTCGCAATTGGAGCCATTAAGAATGTGTTGTGGCCAGTGCCATTAACGCTACTGAAGTGAAAAGGGGTATCATACCAGAAGAGTGTGGTTGCAACAACTTGAGGATGACACCATCCCTCAAAAGTTATACACCAAGGAAGTGTGGCCTTTGTAAGATAGTGCAGCCAGCACTCTGGAAGGGGGCCGCCCGTCCAGGGAGGCCTCCAGCAAATAAACAGACTTGAAACGGCCAGTAGAATAGAGGCATGTTTATTCTACACCGTTACAACTTGTACTGCCTAACCCGACCCCCTTCCCTAGTACTGCCCCCTCCCTAGTCCAATGTCCCTTCCCCCATGTCCTGGCATGAACACATAACGATGTGGGAGGGCGCTAAGCCTACACACTGACTACATGACAGCCTTCATGGAAGCAATTGGACGTTCAACTCGAGCTACATTGGAAGGTGGGGATTGATCTAGTTGACCCTACACTTACAAAAGTGTTTTCATACTTCCAAATCCTTTACTAGGGGCACTCATTGACCATTAAGAACCATATAGGTATACCACTCGCCAGGCGGCGGTTGTGGAAACAATACTCGTGACTAGGAATGCACAGATTAATGAAGATAGATACAAGCATCACATGCGCTACAGAGACGAACATAGAAACAAGGATGCCTCCAGTGCAACGCATGGACATGATGACTGGGGAGATATGGGAAATGGATGAGGTAGACATTGTAGGGCTGCTGGACAATATACTCGAAGACCAGATCTACATACTAGATCTGACTCGCTATGTCTCAAAACGGTGGGAAATATTCTTTAGGTGAGAGATCACCACAGATTCCAATGTGACAGCGCTACAAGTATTTTTTTGGCATGAAGGTTAGCCTGCATACATAGTGCCAGATAAAGGTGTACAGTTCACATCAGGCGCCATAGTGTCTTATGTCCAGTTGTACAGTATTATGTGTGGTGTGTGACCCTCCCAAGTGTATTACCCTTTTAAGAAGGGAGGTGTTATGTGTGACCCTCCCAAGTGTGTTGCCCTTTTAAGAAGGGCCATGACTGGATCATGGCCCGAGTTAATAAATGGAGCAACTGCAGGCACGTGCCTCAGTACAGCTACAGGCCACGGTGCCGTGGGGCCCTCTTGCCAGTACGGTGGCCATGGTCCACATGTGCTGGGTATGGTTCACCCGGCCCCTACGTAAAACCATTTGCAAACACTATTTTGATCTCCCCAGAAGAAATAACAAGTAGAAAGAAACAATAGGTTTATAAAGGAAAGTCTAGAAATTGTCAAATGTAATAATAAAGTCGGGAAAGAAACAATATAGACAGCATTGCAATCCACAGGATGACAGTGCAAAACTCACAACGGATTGCTCACCCAACTCCAGAGAAAATCAATCATGGACGGTGACACCCTCACGTCATGTAACATGCTGTAAGGTCTATGAATACATGTCAGCATTATACATTTCATTCGGGAGACTCTAATCCAGCCCTGGTTTTAACTTTGAATTCTGGGTCCTGTAGTCCTGGATTTATAATGTGGGAATCCAGGACTAGAGCCTGTAGTTAACTGTAAACACTAACACCAAAGAAAGTGTCACTAATTTGTAAATGTGCAGTTCGATTGCTTTCAATAATTAAACAGACCAACTCTAAGAGGCAGCTCTACAGAGTGCTCTCTTTTCCCCCCGCAATTCGCACACGCATTGGTCTGGACAAGTCAACACCGCCTTGCACAACTCAGGAAGGATTTATATTACCTGGTTATTTCACCACTCTGTCAGTTAGAAGTACCGCATGACGGGCCAGGCCATAAACAGCTCTCGTCTTGTATCACTGTTAGATCTGGGGCCAGATTACAGAAACTTTGCACTAGTGCAAATGCAATGTAGCACGGTATTAGCACTTGGGCAAAATGTGTCTTGTCTTAGTAAAAAAAAACGTACACTTTCAATGCATCCAGAGATGGAGCAAGGGCGGCAATATTGTCCATGAAAGTTCTTGAGGAACAGGGAAGCACCTGTTTAGAGGAGACTTCCATACAGCAAACAGTCTTGGAGACATCATCATGTGAGAGAGGGGCCAACGGAGGCCTAAGTGAAGGTGGAGGAGGGTAGGGAGTAGCGTAGAGTGAGGACAAGATGTCCTGAGTTTTGTTTATGAAGTGGCAGGCCAGAGCTGTTTAGAGGGCCTGGAAAGGAAGAGGAGAAGTAGAGACTGCAGTAGGATTGGCAAATTCCTTTCAGATTTTGAAAAGTTTAGCCGTGTTGTTGTTGGCCTCAGAGATGCAGGCTTGAATATGGGTCTGCTTCTTGGACTAGATGGAGATTCTGTAATGCCTTTGGAGCAGGTGGCAAGCCAGTTTGTCAGAGGATGTGCGAGAAGCCAACTAAGTCCGTTCCGCAACTCTACACTTGCTTTTCAGTGAGGCTAGGTCGGAACCGTACCAACTGTTGCATTTGGAGGCAGACTTAATGCAGATCCTAATGGCAGGGGCAAGGATATCAAGGGTGTTGGGGATGGAAAGGTGAAGGTTAGCAAGGGCTGAGTCAGAATGAGAGTCACAGGTAGGAGTAGAGGGAGGGATAAAAGAGGCAGAAAAGGCTGCTACTGACACTTTGTTCAGATGGCGGAGAAGGAGGCTGGCAGTGCAGACAGAAGCTGAGTATTGGAGCCCAGGAGCTCCAGTTTAGAGCAGAGGAGAGAATGATCAGATCAAGAGACAGGTGTACTGAGAGGGTTAAAGAGAAAAAGGTCAGCTGAGATGAGCGCATCTAGAGTGTGCCGGGCTGAGTGGGTTGGACCAGAGGGAAGAATAGTGAGGGAGAAAAAGTCACAGAGATTAGAGGACGCCAGATGGGCTCACTGGTGTCGACTCACTAAGGAGGTCTCATTAAACGCTGGACATCGACTCATACAATTTAAGTTGCTCAATGGTTTGCATTATACCCCTATGTGGGTGTCTCATTTTGCCTCCTCGATTAGCCCCCGCTGTATCAAATTTGGTGCAGACATTGCAGACACATATCATATGTTCTGGTCTTGCCCCCGAGTGGCCAGGTTTTGGGTGGAAGTGGCAGAAATTCTTGACTGTTGTACTAATGTCCCACCAGTGTTGGCATTTCCTAAATATCTAATTGGGTATATTTGAAAGGAATCAGTCAAGAAGAGACACTTGTTTAATGTGGGGTGTTTGATTGCGAAGAAATGTATACTGTTAAAATGGAAGTTCAAATATGCGCCGAAGGTTGAAATGTGGGTGAGGGAGTTGACTCATGCAAGTGTATTTGAAGAAACATATATTTTGTCAGTCACCTCGTCTTGCAGGCCTAAAAACATTTGGGAGCCGTTCCAAGCTTTTTTGTGAAGCTCAATGAATAACACGTACTAAGTTGATTAGCACATGGAAATATGCTGCCCTGTTGTGATATTGTGCATGCATTTATGGTGATAGCAAATGATGAATTGATTTGTATAATGCTATGTTAATTGGAAGTCCTTCACAGTTCAATAAATAAAGTTTTTCAAAAAAGTATATTTTCTTTTAGATGCAACATGTGAATCTTTTCTCAGCACAAGAAAATCATACATTTATTTTAGGTTGCCCCGCAGAATTCACAAGCGACTTCCCCCATGGCAGGTATGTGGGGCTTCTTATCTGGAAGGGAGATCTCTTTGAAACATCTTCATGCTAGGTATTTACGACGGGCCAGATCCAAACAGAGAAGGCCTGGGTGGGTGTAGTGCTCAAAGAAATACAAACTATTTGATCGTAATTGTGGTCACCTTAAGATTTCAAGGACAAAATGGCAGATGCCAGCATGGCCTCATGATGTCAGAGGGCAGAGGTGGGCCATCTGCTGCAGAATAAGAATCTTCTCAGCCCTTCAGATTTCAAAGAACAAAAGGCTAATGCTTTTACCCCAGCTTTAAATCAACATTCAGCCCAGAGCTCGGAGAGGTTCAGAGCTCCATGTTTTCGGGTGTATGAGACCAAGAACCAAAAACAAAACTGTTACTTATATCTATTAATATATGGTCATTAACTTACATTACAATGGCCCTCATTAGGACCCTGGCGGAGAGGGTTTTACGCCGGCGTAGTGCATGGCGTACCTCTCCGACCAGACTACGAGTTCCCGTAGCGCCATGGTTGATTTTTACGCCTGCTTTTTGCAGGCGGAAAAATCCATGGCGCTACGGGACTTGTTGTTAATTACGCCACCGTAATTTACGGTGGCGTAATTAACACCTTCCCCATCCCCATTATGCCCTATGGGGCAAGAATGGGAATGTGGAAGGGTAAAATGGGGATTGGGGACTTACCGCCCCGCCAAGGTCGGCATGGGGCGGTAAGTCCGCCAACCACCTTGGCGGAGTTGGCAGCTTAGCGCCATGGACCATGGTGCAAATTGCACCATGGTCCTCCGCCAAGGTCCTAATGAGGGCCAATGTCATTTTATTCAATAGCTTTAAGATCATAATACTTACAGAGTTGTGCCAGATCTCAGTTTAAAGCTAGCTTTCAGGCAATTGTGTAATGGGAATTTCATTCATGTGTGATGTGGGGAACTTAAGTTATAACCAAAATGTGTTCCTAGCTTCCCCAAAAATCTGAAATTTGGGGAAGTAATGGTATGTTAAATTAGTTATTTGATTATGAAGTTTCAAATTCCCAACTATGTTAGTTTCCGAATAAAGGGTAAAAAACCATAACATGCCTGTGCAATAACGTGCCAAAATGAAAGTAAGCTCTACTGATTTGCCATAATTAGAGGAACAGAAATATATCTATATTATAATGTTTATTTGTAAATTGTAAACACTTGCCATGTTGGGACTTTTTGAGAGAAAAAGCTGACAGCTAAAAAAAATGTAACTGATAGAAGGTGTGTACCTCTCCACTTCATTTCACTCATGGAACTCCCTGGGCCTATAGGCAGACCCGGTGGAACCTTGGAAGGGGGAGAGAACTGCAATGTTCCAATGAGTAGTCAAGGCTAGTAAGTTGACACCTCCTGATCTTAATATTTTGTGGGATGGTCTTAGGGTTAAAAAGGACTTGTTCAATGGGAATTAGGGGAAAGACTAGGAAAGACAGAGAAGGAGAAAAAGGAGAGCTGCTAAACATCTTGAAGGAGAACTTCTCTTGATCCACCTGGGGATAGCCTGAGACAGCTGCCTGACATCTTGGGTGGAGAGACCTTCACATTGAGAGGCCTTAAACTTTGCCTGGAAGAGAGAAACTGGGGAAGCCCACAGTGGACCGGACCCTGATTCTTAAGGAACCAACTAACGGATGGATGCTGGGAATATCTATCTTTGACAGCAACATGTGACCATACCAGAGCTGATTTCCCCAAACAGCCTTGCTGTCTTCCCTGAGCGCCCCAAAACAGAGATCCAATATAAGTAGAATTGATCCATATGAAACAAATTGTGTGGGGGATATGCCTGCATTAATATCTTCCATTCATAGTGTGTGGGGGGGCAAATTGTGAAGACCGTTAGCCTATTTTACCGAATATTAATTCAATTACCTCCCAAATAGATTAACGCAGGGAGAGTCTGGAGTAGTTTTAACCCCTCACCTCTTTCCTAGCGGAAGTTAAGTTATAGTTTCATAAAGTAATTGGAGTGTCTTTGCCACAAAACAAAATTGATAATTTTCACCACCTCCAAACCTTGCCTTTAAAACAATAATATCCTTGCCCCTAAAATGAAATTCTCAACTGATACCCCTTCCTGAAACTTGCTTTGAAACAAATGATATACATATCCTAAAATGAAAATTCCAATGGTCACTCCTTGTATTTAAGCAAAGGAGTGCCTTTGGCCCCAAACGAAATTCAGAGGGGTGCTGCATATCATTGATGCCGGGGTCTTTGGTGCTTGGGGAAAAGTGCTTTGCAAAGTGAAACTAATGTAATTTCCATTGAACAATAGACACTTTCTACTGAGGGTGAGTGAGTGAGTGAGTGAGTGAGTGAGTGAGTGAGTGAGTGACCTTGATAGCGGAATGATTTTGTATTGCTTTTGGGTGAAAAAGAAACAGGGTTCTATTTGTCACATGTGTTCTTACCAATTGGTGTGCAGGAAATTAAACAAAGGACTGAATGTACAATGTGTAACTTGTTTTAAAATCAAAACCATACTTTATTTTCAAGTCATATTTGCCTGTTTATTACGAAAAGGAAAGCTAATTGTGTGTGGAAGCTTGATTTGTGCCACAGAATAGGTGGCACGCGTAACCATTTAAGGTCTATTGAACATTTACTTTGAATAAACATATATTCAGCCTGGTTCTTGGCTCATGATTGGCGCAGGGGCAGAGGTCCTCATGGCTCTACATGAGTCATAGATAGTGCTTAACGAATCCTAACAAATAAATGATCTATTCTGGTCTTGTTTAATTGGGGGGGGGCACTCCCTATGTTGAGCTTTGTCTCCCAATTTATTGTTACAACTCTCTATAAGTGGTGAAGATGTGTCCAAGACAAAGGTATATAAGTGGGCATACTAATCCGCCAGCACTTTAATAATCTCTACATTAGTGCATTGTACCACTCTGACGGCATCTCTCATAGCATGTGGATGTGTTTTAGAATTCTCAGCACGCGCCACCCAAGCTAATGTTTTCCCTGGCCGCTGTCCCTCCACATATTGCCTGACTGCAAATGGTCTGCCCAGGTATTTTAACTCCCTTTGCGCCGTCTCCTGAAACTGCCGTAATGCGTCATGTATCTGAGCTAGCGTACCAGGGTTTTCTACATTGTCCACATCTCTTTCTAGTCCTTTGCGCATCTCCTCATGCTCATCTAACTCCCTTCTAATGATCCTAAAACTGCCACATTCTTTAGCAATGCAGACCCCCCAACAACACATTTAAAGGCCTCCCAAAGCGTTAGGGGGGATGACACTGTTCCTTAAATTTCTCTAAAGAAATTATCAAGTCTATCTTGGATCTCACACTGGAACATTGCATCTGTCAGGGCCTCACTCTTTAAGTTCCATTGTGATCTGCTTGAAAGCGTTTCCGGTACCTCGATATGCACACACACCAGCAAACGTGCCAGGATTTCACATTCTATCACCCACGCTAGACATTAGTATATAGTCAATACGGGAGGATGAGTGATGCACTGATGATCGGAACATGTATTCCAGCTCATGTGATGCCTATCCCTTCATATGTCCATTAGCCCTTGTAATCTACGCATCTGTAATAGTTTACTCGCAGTCCTGGAAGTTGACTTGGGAGTCCCCATGGACCTGGCTATCTCAGGAACCAGCACTGTATTAAAATCCCCTCCCCATACGATCAGGTTTTCAGTGTGTCTAAGCAACTGCTGTTCAAACCAATCGAAATACTCCAGGTTGTCTGTAATTGGAGCATATCAGCTGATCAGTGTGAAAGTGCAGTTATGAATGATGCCTGTGATTATCAGGGCCTTACACTTGGAAACCTAATGAGTTGTGAACCAGAACACAGACTCCCCTAGTATGACGAGTTTGAGGAATAGTTTGGCGACAGCCCCACTGTTTTGCAAATCTCACTTCGGTGTCTGAGGTCAGATCTGTTTCTTGTAGGAAGACAATGTTTGCCTGATGCTACCCTTTGTGTTTGTAAACAGCAGTTAAGGCCACAGACATTCCACGAGAGGAGATGTATCCCTTTAACACAATGCATTACTATTCGTTAATATTAACCATGGTAGGCACGCTGCCCGAGATTCCCTCTTCAAGGCCGGGCTCCCCAATCCGGGTCTCACCAATTGTGTATAGCTCCTTTGCATCTTAACGCTCCGATGGTTGAATGTCACATCTGCTGTCATAAACACAAGAACATTTAAAAGCAAAACTGTATTTACTGCATCCTCATATCCACCCTCACCCCCAACCGGCAACCTCAAACAGCCAGTGCTTAACCCCCTCCCATTGAAAAACCCTCATTATATGTGTGCTTCACTCGGGAGGTCTCTTGAGCTTCCAGCCAACACACCCCCATCAAGCATTATCAACCGGCATCAAAAAAAGAAATCTTAAAAGTATTGACCTGGCATGTGCCAGGTTGTCTTCTTTTATTATTAAATTACTTATCAAAAGTGCAATAAAAATGCAAAACACATGGCAATGGAGTGACAATAACAATCCATTAAACAACCACTAAACAAAACTGGTTCTATGAACTACACGCAACTGTGTTTCCATGTCTATGCGGCACACTCGCAAGTCATCATATATATAGCTTTCATGCGCCTTGGTGTGTTTTTTCTAGATGGTACAGTCACATAGTCAGACACATGTGGTCTACACACAACCTTGATGTGTGTAACTATTTATGAGAGGTGGTCCACGGAATACACACTAAGTGAGTTTTATGGAATTAAAAACCCTCTTGGTCACTAAAACAGACTCTGGGAGATGGCACATAGCTGCTGGATCTGCAGCTATCGACACTAGGAAAGTGAAGCATCAGTAGAAGCACAGTGCAAAAGCCAAGAAAGAGGCTGTGTTCTTGGGTGCTCTAAACGCCCTCAACTGAGGGATGCTTGCAGGGTGTGACCACCTTAGATCTTGTAGGAAAATGGATATTGAACTAAAAGAAATTGGTCTCAGATTAGGCTGATGCACCAGGTTGACTTGCTCCTTCATTGTGACACACAGAGGTATAACCATTTGTGTTTTCCCGATAGCCTACTTCCCGATAGCCCTACAGGTGTTCATTATACCCTTCCATTTAAGGAAAATAAAGGTGCTGAACTGATACTTGTGTTGTTCCTGTTCGGTGGCACTCCCGCTGTGACAGGCCTCAAATGGCCTTCAATTGAAACATAACTTTGATTGGAACACTTTGCAGGGAAGCTACTCCTGTCTACTAGGGTATCACTCGTAAAAAAATCATTTAAAAAAACTAATGGTTGAAAAGATCGGATTTCGGCTGTACCAAAAGTGCATACAGCCGAACATTTCAACCATTCGGTTTTCATTATAGCGAACAAGGGAAGCGAGGTTGCAGGGCTGCCCTTTTGCACCCTTGTTCGCTATTATGGAATTGGGGTGGCGGAAGTGTCCCCCCCATCCAAAACAACATTTAAAAAAAGAAGAAAGGACCTTGCAGCGCCAGTTCCCATCCACGGAAGTGAAGAGAACTGGCCCTGCAGGGACTCAGTGGCGCAGAGCGAATTGTGCCTCCAAAAGCTAAGTAATGGGGTCGGGGGAGCGGGGTCTCCAAAGGCCATTTAGCTGTGGAGTGCTTATATCGAATACAAACACTTAGAATTTGACATTTTCGTCTTTGAAATGTTCATATTCAAAATAATCCCGTACATTCGTCTGCTAGGATAGCTCAGGAGCCTGCACGTTTGTCTTCGAAGCAAGACAACGCAGCGCAATCCTGATCCTGCGCTTTGGTAACACTTGCTGGTATTAAGCGCGTTATAAAAGAACAATTATAATTATACTTGGGGTGAAACCGAAAGGACACAGTATCCTCGATTGCCCTGATAGTGTAGATGCCCGCAATGCATGACAGGCAAGGTGCGGTGTGACTTTTACACAAGCGTTGGTTAGTAAATCACGTAACACTTCTGTGGTCCTCAGGAGCTGTGGGGGGGGGGTCTCTGTCTTTACACCAGCGGACCGTAGGGTTGTGAAATAAAAGGAAAAGAACATTGATCATCTAAGGGTTGATCTTGCCCATTACAATGGGTTTGATAAATAGGGCGGGCCCAGAAGAGCAGCATCTGGATGTTACGCAGGTGTTAGGCGTAAAGGCGGACATGACATCAAGTGACTGTCGAAGATACTGTACAGGAGATAATTACAATACCTCCTTACACCTTATAACGTATTGTCACATGCAAGCCTAAATGCTGCCTTATGTTCTGGAGATAAATGTTCAGCATCGAATACTATAGTATTCCTAGTTCTTCCAATACGCAAGTAAGACTGCAAATTGCATAATGCAACATTAAATCTTGATCAATCATCTCCCAAAATATTATTGGGGTGTGCTGAAAAAAACAGCTATTTATATTGCACAAGAAATCATTATAATTAATAATGGAGGTGGAAAAAAAATAACATCTAAGTTATATAATAAAAATATGAAATCATTGGTGGAAAACATTGGATCCAAAGCTCCAGTAGCTACTCACTTCTCAGACAGGTGTTCTAACGTCTGGTCCAGCATCGCTCAGACAATGACGCTATGAGTGCATATAGACCGGCGTTCAGCCCGTGATGCCTGCATGCATTGTGGACACAGTATGCATGTGCCGGCATGATGATTCCTGTTGAATGGCAAGGAGACACCTATTTGCAAATCGGCAGCCATCACCTGACGCGGCTGTTTCAGCCGCATATGTTTTTGTTTTGCAGCCAAAATAGTGGCCGCATGTCTATGAAATGGTCATTTCAAGTGAGAAAAAAAGAGTGATATGCCCAAATGTTGCTCTAGAATATGGTGGGAACCATAAGACCTGTGTTCCAAACTTGGCTCCCCCACGTCACCAAAATGGTGTGGGTGTGATCTGAGTCGAGTCACCTTATCGCTCACAGAGCCTGCCCACTTGTTTCACAAAACAGGGGGTGCATTAAATAGTGGCTGCTATAATAAACCGGGGAATTTCGTCCCCCCCTCCCGCCCCCCCTTACTGCTTAGGTGTGGTTCAGCTTGCATTGTTGATCGTTGTGCAAGTCTCCTCGCGTTTTCTCAAGCTCACTTACTCAGAATGAGCATGGAAACTGTGGGACAGTGATTGAGTGGCACTGTGCGCACACAGAACGCAGTTCTGGCAACGAACAGCGCTAGTTGCTCTCCTCG
Source organism: Ambystoma mexicanum (assembly GCF_040938575.1). Lineage (NCBI taxonomy): Eukaryota > Metazoa > Chordata > Amphibia > Caudata > Ambystomatidae > Ambystoma > Ambystoma mexicanum. Next base: position 675,729,069 of record NC_090932.1, on the reverse strand, counting down.
TGGCATGGTCGCCATGCAGGAGCATCGTGGTTGCTGGGACAGCCCCTCTTCCTCTCCTTGATTCTGAGGAGGTAGAAGGGTTGGAAAGTGGCCATACGCCACCAAACGAGCGTTGTGCACGGGAAAAGGTAATGCTTGGCGGCATGCACAGAGTGTGTTAGTCTTTCTTTAGGAGTCTGCTCATGCTCTGTGCTACCAGCCAGCAGTGTGGAATTGAGAAATGTTTAAAAAGGCAGGCTTTCTGTTTAGACTGTAACATTTGTTTGAGACAACTTAAGTCTGATTTCTTGCATTTCATTAAACAATAAAACTATTAAATGCAATATACAGCAGATATTTCATTAATATGTATAACAGCGGATGTAACTGATCACCAACTCCCCTCTAAGCTCTTCCCCCAGTGCTGCTTCACAATAGTAGCAACCCCTATGAGATCCTGCATTGACTATAATGATGGAAGCCATCTTTGCCTGTGCTGCCCCAAGAGCGCCCCTTGGCCAAAACGAAAATTAGGTGCATGTGCGGGGGGGGAGGGGTGTATATGCCCCTGAATGTGCACGGACAGGTTTTCCAAACTCAGAATGGGCTGCAGATGGAACTGCCCATACCATTGAGCTTAACAAAATACAGAGTAATTACGATTGGTCCATTCCACTTTGCTTCTTCCATGCAATGAATGTAAATGAACGTTCACCCGGCATCAATTCAAGGCACGTTTCACCTCATTGTTAGTCCCATTGAAATGGTCAGACTAGCTGAGCACTCAGAATGGAGCAGTTTCGCTACATCAATGCTCAACACACCCTCACTCTGTAATGTTGAGGACTTGTTGAAAATGTAAATTGTCACGCCCCGGCCGGTACTGGAGGCTCGCTGCGTGGGAATCATACGCGCGACACGGAGCGTTTCATGCAAACGTCTTCTTTATTCCTGTGCTTCCCCGAAATCCTCGAGCCCACCCCCGTCACGTCACTTCCCTTTCCCCGTTCCCTCCCGCCCCTGCGTAACCATGGGAGCGTCAACGTGACATCTCCCCCTTTTTAAACAGTTACCAGTCTCAGGCGAGGGTCTGGTGGGCTTCTAGTCCATTTCCTCGATCCATCGGCGAGGTCTGGTCCGAGCCCTCTGTGGACGAGCCTAACTTGGTCCGGGTGAGGGCCGGCCTTCCACATTGGCACTCGCTATTTCCGGTTCAGCGTCCTCCGAGTCCCCCTGATCCGCTTGGTGGCGTCGTCTGATTCGTAGTCCAGATGCATCTGCACCCTGCCGCTCAGTCTCCTGGCTCCGCTGGGTGGAAGCTCTTTGAAATGGGACGAATTCCTCGTGATGGACCCCTCTGACCCTTGGGCAGTGATCATGGACCCCTTTTTCTGGGTGACGAGCAAGGGTTCTTCTCGAAAAGGGGCCGTGTGTTTGTGCGTCACAGATTGTCGGACTACTACATCACCCAACCCAATGGCGGAGGGCAGAGCTCGCCTGCGAGCGTCAGCATACTCTTTCATTCGAGTCTTTGCTGCTTCGTCCCTGTCTCGTACCTCTTGGTCCAGAGTGGGTGACGGTGTGGTGCCTTCTGCTTGGGGGATGCGTGTCTGGGTGTTGCGTCCGAACATCAGTTCGGCGGGTGTCCTTCCAGTGGTACTGTGAGGGGTTCCTCTATAATCTCTCATCAACTGATTCAGTACCTGCTCATAAGGCTGGCCAGTGAGCCGGGCAATTTGAAGGGCTCTCTTCAGATTGGCCATGAATCTCTCTATCATCCCATTGGCTTGGGGCCATAATGGAGTGACTTTCCTATGGTGAAACCCCATGTATTCTGCAAATTGGGTGAATTGATGTCCACAAAAGGGGCCCCCGTTGTCGGTCTTTAATACCTTCGGTATCCCGTAGGCCGAGAACATGTGGTCCAGGACGGGGATGACGTGATGCGCTGCAGTGGAGGATATGAGCCGCATATCGGGATATCTTCAGTACTGATCCATCACTGCTAGAACATACTTCCCTCCTTCAAAGGCCCGAAGAAATCCGCTACCACAGCCTCCCATACTTTCTGAGGAAGTTCCGACATGATCAGTGGTTCCGGGTGTCGGTTTGGTGTGATCAGGCAGCATGTAGGGCATGCTTTCAGGGCGGCCTCTACTAGCTCATCCATGTGTGGAAACCACACCTTTTGCCGGAGCATGCGTTTCGTGGACACCATGCCTTGGTCTGTCTCGTGTGCAAGTTCGACGACCTTTGCCCTCATTGCCTCTGGGATGAACAGTTTGCAGTCCTTTAGGATCATGTGATCTTCTGATACTGCAAGTACATCTTTTACTTGTAGTAGCCGTTCCACGTCTTCCTGCACTTTGCCACCTGCCACTCTCCCCTTTTCCTTAGCCCTTCGCCACTGTCCTGAATTCAGACCTTCACAGATGATGCGGCAGGCTGGGTCGTTTTCCGTTTCCCTGGCTAGTGTCTCCATGTGGATCCCCTCCGGGGCGGCCTGGTGAACCAGATATCGTAGATATCTGTCGGCCACTGACGGTTCTGGCGTGATTTCCCCCCTCGGCCTTCTAGAAAGAAAATCAGCCGGGTTTTCGCCTTTCCCTGGCCTGTGGACAATCTCAAATGCGTAGTCCTGAAGACGCAGGCCCCACCGGGCAATTCTTGGGGGCATTTTGGCTTGCGGGTTTCCATACAGGAACAGTAGCGCCTGATGGTCCGTGACAACTTGAAAAGGCTTGCCATATAAGAATAGATGGAAATGTACACACGCCCATACGACCGCAAGTCCCTTCTTTTCTGCCTGGGAGTATGCGGTTTCTGTGGAGGACAAACTACGACTGGCATAGGCCACAATGTGTTTCGGTGACGGGTCTTTCGGGTCCTTTTGCGCCAGAATAGCCCCCAGGCCAACAGGGCTGGCGTCAACAGTGAGTTCGGTCTGTCTGTTTGGGTCATAGTAAGACATATTTTCAGCTTTAGCCACTCTTTCCCTTATCAGTTCAAACGCCTCCTGATACTCTTGTGTCCACTCGAACTTGGTATCCTGGTGTGTCAGTTGTCTGAGTGGTTCGCTGACTGACGCGAAGTCCCGAATGTATCGGCTACAGTAGCTGGCAAGGCCCAGGAATGACCGGAGCTCGGACACATTTGCTGGAGCCGCCGTGTCATTCAGTGCCGCCACTTTGTCTGGGTCCGTGGTCATCCCTGCTTCCGAGAAGATGTGGCCAAAGAATTTCAGTGTGGGTTTCCGAAACTCACATTTGTCTCTGTTGAGCGTGAGGTTTGCATCATCTAATGCTTTGCATACCAACATCAAGGTCTCATCGTGTTTGTTTGCATCTGTTCCAAAGACCAAAATGTCATCTGAATAATTTAAACAGTCCGAAATTTGCTTTATGACATTATGCACTTCTGCTTGAAATGTCTCCGCGGCCGAAGACACCCCGAAGCTGAGCCTCTTGTATCTGAAGAGGCCGACATGCGTGACAAATGTCGTGATATTCCTGCTGTCCGGGTGCAAAACTAGTTGATGGTAACCCTTTTGTAGATCCAGTTTGGAAAACACCTTTGCTCCGTTCAGCAGGTGTATCATGTCTGTGATTCTTGGTGCAGGATGTCTTTCCCTCTTGATGGCCGGATTTGGGCGTCGCATATCCACACATAGCCTTATGGCTTCAGAGCCTTTCTTGGGAACTGGGACGATCGGCGAGACCCATGTGGTGGGTCCTGTGGCTCTCTCGATGATATCTTGCTCGAGCAGCTTTTGGAGCTCATCTTCCTCTTTTTTTTAAATGTTAACTGGAATTCCTCGGTATGTCTGGGCTATGGGGCGGATTGATTTGTCCACGTGGAGCCGTATTTGTCTGTTGCGGAGCTTTCCTATTCCTTTGAAGATCTTGGGGTAAAGGTTGTTCACCATTTCCACTGGGTCTATATATTTGTGCACCATGATGTTGTACAGAATGTGAATTAGACCCACGTCCGCGGCTGACTTAAAACTCAGAACGCAACCACTATCTGTCTCGGTGGCTAGTACATGAATTGGCACCTTCATTTCATGGCCCTTGTATCTGCACAGACCATTGAACTGTCCCAGGCATCTCAAAGGTGTCTTGGCTCCATATGCGTATATGTTCATGGTTGCCGGGTGCAGTTTGGGTTTTTGTGGGACATTGACAGTGGCTCCAGTGTCTATGAGAAATTCCGTGGGTCTCTCTTGTAGTTTAATGATGATCGTTGGGCTGTGGGCGGTTGCGGTGGGGTTTTCCAAGGCATAAACGTAGGCCTTCCTCTTTTGGTCGCTCCCTGATGAGCTGGGGTCGGATTATGTGGGGGACTGTTCCACTAAGTATTGCACGTGGCGCCGGGATCTGCGTTCCGTTCTTGGGCGCATGGTGAGTTTTCTTCTTTCTCTTCTCCTTTGCCGATCTCTCCCGACTCTCGGTCTCTCTGGTCACCTGCGGTTTGATGCTGAGCAGCCGTCGTGTTGGGACCTGGGTTGTTGCCTGTCGACCCTCCATGCCTGCTTCGAGGGCAAGAGGTGCTTTCCTTGGGCCTGTCTCTGCCGCGATCCCGAAATAGTCTGCAGACTGCTTTGAAGTGACCCTCTTCGCCGCACGAGGTGCACCGTTGGCCTATAGCTGGACATGTTCCCTCATGCGGGTACTCGAATCCGCACTTGTAGCAGAAAAGTTCTTCAGGTTTCCTTTCTAGTTGCAATTTGTTGACGTTCTCCCCTATGGTGGTGTTGCCGAAACTTTCAACCTGGGAGTCGATGGCTCTTTCTACACATGCCAGCGCAAGAATTTCCTCTAGCATGCGGGACTTCTGTAACAGCTTCCGCCGGAAGGTCTGTGATTCGCACCTTGAGATGATTTGCGATCGTAGTGCTTTGGTATTTGAATAGTTGGAAAAATCACAGTGCTTTAGTTTGGTGCGTAACCGCATCACGTAGGCATCCATGGATTCCCCTTTGATCTGCTTGGTGATATGAAATAAGTGTCTCTCATAATCCACATTGATATGGGGTGCAAAATATGCCGCTAATGCCTCCTTGAGGTCTTTGATCGAGTCTATGGAGTCTTGGGGCATCTCATCGATTATGTCTCGGGTTGCCGGGCCCACCGCTAGCTTTAAGAGACATACCTGGCGTGCATCGGCGACTGGGCCTGTGGCTCCCATATACAGGTCGAAATCTCTGATCCATTTGGTCCACCGGGGGCCCATGTTGCTTGTGTCCGTTACGTCAAATGCTCCCGGCATCTGGGCCGCCAGGGTGTCCGGGAGATGATAGGGCACGTGGTCTGGTGCGGGTGTTCCTGGGGCTGGGGGTGCATTCCCTTGTGCCTGCCCCCCTTGGCCATCATCTTGTCCTGACATGGTGGCGTTATAGTGCTTGTTATTGTGGATTCCACAAGCCCTTAAATGCGTGGTTTGCCTGGGAGGCTAGTTCCTGCTCTTCCTCTGGGGCGTGGCCCCACCCTCTGGTGTTGGATGGCCGCCCCACGGGGCACGAGCACCATCAAAGAGGGGGGGGGCACCCTGCTTACTTCATCCAGGGGCTCCTTGGCGCTCAGCCTGGCACACTGTGGCTTCTGTGGTTGCCCGCTGGGCTGGGTGCCTGGACTCACGTGTTTTCTGCCCTCCGCGGGCCTGCAGAGCCGGCGTTGCCTCCCTGCAGCGTGGGACACGTTGGTTGTGCTTTCAGGCCGACTGTCCGCGCGAGGTTTGCTCCTCCTTTGCGGGGTGCCGGGCCTCGCCTGAGGCACTGAAGCGTCCGTCTGCGGGATGCCGGGCCTCGCCCGAGGCACCGAAGCGTCCGTCCTGATGCGGCACCACCGTCGCGGCCCGGGCCGCGTATGACTCCGCCCGCTGGCTGGGCCTGCAGCTGCGAGCATCTCTCCTGCGTTAGGGCGGGGGTGGGCTGCTGGGTTCCTAGCAGCGCGGCGCTGCCCCCGATCCCATCCTCGTCGCCATTGTTGCGCCCCGGACGGTACTGGATGCTCGCTGCGCAGTAATCATACGCGGGACACGGAGCGTTTCAATCAAACGTCTTCTTTATTCCTGTGCTTCCCCGAACTCCCCGAGCCCGCCCCCCCATCACGTCACTTCCCTTTCCCCGTTCCCTCCCACCCCTGCGTAACCATGGGAGCGTCAACGTGACATAAATGACTTCCTATTTGTGTCCTCTTTTTGTTGGTAAGCGTCGTTAAGCTTTGCCTGAGCACTTACAAGGATTAGATAGAGTCGAGCAGCCTAATTTATCTTAACCAGGGCTCAATTTCATTTCACCTGAGCAGAAACGCTCCTGGCTGAGGGCTCCATTGATGCTCTGGTCCACAGTGCCCCTTTTGTCTTCTATAGGCATCCGTAGTAGCTGCGCAGCATCGAAGATTGTCCGTTCTTTATTATGCGTTTTATGGTGACGGCCCACTCGATGACAGATGGGTCGCTTTGCTGTTTCAGTAGAATAACCATCTAGCCTTCACTTGCTACAGTCGCGCTACAAGGTTAATGAACTCTGTTTGCAATTAATATCCGTTCTTGAAATCTCTTCCACATGGAAACAGCTGCTGGTGGAAATGGCCTTTCAAAATCAATTGGATGCCGTGGACTCTCGCTTATTGCGACTCGGTGTTGGCATCACATTTCCCTTTCTGCATGAATTATACATGTGTGTGTAGCCTTCTGCACAGTCCTGTTTGATAGAATTGCTGTTAGGCTCCTGGCGGCAGTGGAATCTGTGAGACCAACTGGCATGGCTATTCATTTATTCAGGAAGATGTATTCCCAGAACTGGTATCTGTGCTCTGAAACAAGGCAATGTTCCTAATTTCTTATAATCACTATTTGTGCTAAAACCTGTTACTTAAGTATTGTTCTAGAAATGAGAAGAGGGGCCCAATGCTATAAACTCACACAGCACATATTATCATTTCCACTGTAGAAAACGTACATGGCACTGTTGGCCACACTATATATAATCATTGCTGTTGTGAAAGACATTCATGAGGTTGGTGCCCACAACATATGCCATTATTTTCACTGTGAATACATTGCTTAGTGTGGCACTGGAGGCCACTCTAAATAACTGCATACTATTCCCATTGGTTCCCAGTAACAAACTAAGGAGGGCCCAGTGTCCCCATTGCCTCAGTAACCCCTAGGGCCCAATGACTGCTCATGCAGCAGCTTCAATGGTGTATTCTCAGCAGGGAATGTACAAAATTAAGGTTACACTTACTTTGAATTATTTTCAAGGCAATCAATTATCGATATGATAGAACTATCTGTTCGGGGCTGAGGAGCCCTCCAAAGACGACCTTTCCATGGACTAGTGATTCCAATGGTGGAATGCACTCTCAAACAGTGCCGGAAATGGGAATAATTTACTGCGGCATCCCACAAGTGCCAGCGGTGAAGGGTGGAGTACGGAGGAGGGCAGAGTTGGGAAGGGGGCGTGGCTGACAGTTGAACTTCACCCAATCTCACTACAGGGCAATCATGCAGTCGGGGCAATTTGCCCCATCTCCCCCTGCCCAACCCCTGCCCCAACATCATTAGACAGGCAGCCACACCTGATCATCCACAAAAAATCCTTGTCTGTAGCACCTTAAGTAAAAGCACATTGCTAGCTTGCACAACATGGCCACATATATACACCAAGAGAATAAATGCCGGTAAAACTGTCCAAAGCACCAGTAGGGGGTTTAAATGAAAATGAAAATGTATGAATACATTAAAATTAAGCCTTAATAGCTGCAGAGTATCATGGACTGTCCCGGGAGGATAGCTCAGTGGCAACGTGCTCGCCTTGGAAGCAAGACGACACGAAGCAACACAGTTTCAATCCCCGGGCCTGCGCTTAGAAACACCTGGGTATTCAAGCACATTATAAATATGCAACTAAGACAACAACAACAACGCCCCTGGGCTGTGTGAGCGCTTTAAAATTGCACATAAAATAAATAAATAAAAAATGGACAGAAAAGCTATTAATCACTCTTTGACGGCAGGGTGCTAATGTTGAGGAAACCAGAGTACAAAATACAACAAGGTGATATGAAGGTTGATGGATACTGCAAGAAGCTGGAGGGAAGTGATGGCCTGAAGGTGCCCAAATTCAATTTCCCAAATTAAAGTAGCATGTTGCTGTGTCATAAGACTGCCAACATGGGGCAGATTCTCAGGGGCGCCCATGAGACTCCGGGCTCATTGCCACTGAAAACATTGAAAAGCCCTGAAGCTGTCCCCGAAAAGCTGAAAAGAATCTCTGGCAGTCGAGAGGTAATGATTAGTTAGCATGTTCTCATCCGCGTTAGAAGACCTTGCGCTTCTTAGGGACTTTGGTTCTACTTTACCGGTTGGAGGGTGGCAAATCTCTTTCTCGAACCTTGCTGCCCCAGAGCAGACACTGATTATTTGCCTGCTGTATACCTTTTGTTTCTCAGGGTTTGTGTCTGTGTTAATATCTGAGGATACGGTCCTGCACCATGAAGGCCCACTTTGCGTATCTACACAACCCTGCGTCGTCCCTCAGAAACTTGAATTCTATTAACCGCTCCCATCTCACTTCTCCTTCCAATATCCCTCTATCCTCCTTTCACCTTCTTTCTACCCACTCTCCCTCTATTTGTTCCTATGTGTTACTCCCTCTTATTCGCCTCCCTGTCTCCATCCCTCAAATGCTTCATTTTGCTTCCCTAAACTCCTTGCATAACACACTCCCTCAGTCTCTCTTCCTCATCCCTCCTTCTATATCCATACATTACTTCCCGATCCCTCCATCATTCTTTCTTCCTTGCTCGCCCCTTCCCAAAGCTCCCAGTTCCCCACATTCTTTCTTTCCTCTGACTCTTCCATCCAGCGCTAGTCTCCACATTTCTAACTCTACCCCACACGCTGCCTCTTTCTGTCCATGTCTTGACCAACCTTCCTATCTCTTTCCTTTCTTCCCCTCCTTCTATCCATGTTTCTCCTCTCTTTCACTTCTCTCCGCAAGTCTCTCAGGCAGCTAGTTGCACACAGCATTCCACAGCAAGTGCATTAACATGCAGAGCTAACTTTTTGGAGTTTGAATCCATGGCCACTGGCTTAAAACAGCCAGGAACATATTACCCGGGAGAGGGGTGGAGGGACTCACCTCTTAAGAGAGAGGTGGAGACAGAGAGACAGCTGAAAAATCATGGGGGTGGGAAGGAGTGGGAGGCAGATGAAAGAGGCAAACAAAGGGAGGGTTTACAGGTGAGATGGATGAAAAATTGCTTCAGAAATAAAGCAAGATTCATGGAAGACACAATGGAAAAAATGTGTAATCCAAAAAGTCAAAGCAAGAAAAAATAAATAAATTAAAAAGAAAAAGTAAGAAAAAGTAAAAGGAGAACACAGAGCATGGTGAGTCACCTGTCCCCAGAATGAAGACTGAGGTGATAAGGAGGGGCGATCCCACTTTGATGAGAGCAGCAGTTGCTAATTTTGCAAGATGCATGCTAACACTTCACCAAGAAAGAGCCCAGCAGGAGCCAGACGCCTTGCCTCGCCAGTGAGTGTGTTGACACATGCTGAGCACTTTGCTTCGCTCAGAGGCACGGCGACTCCTTCGTTAATACACAGCTGTGCTTTAACACAGGTGTCTCTACCACGGAGTGAAGCTGACGGCTTGGTGGTCTAATCTGCTCTGCACGCTCTAGCAGTGAAAGCTCACAGCAGATTAGATCACCAAGCCCTTAGCTTCGCTCTTAGGGACAGAGACTCCCGCGTACGGGGGAGTCTTTGTCCCTCGCAGAGCCAAGCCGGGTCCGAGATCCGAGGAGACATACACCGAGAAGTGCCCAGGAAGTGCCTGTTCACCTGGAGGCTCTCGACAAGTATCCTGTCTTCACGTGGACGCTCGTAATTTCACCCGGACTAATTGTGGACTTTGTTTGGCTTTGCTGTCTTGGTTACAAGCCCTGCCAACTTGCGCCAAAACTCCCTAAATAGGCACGGGCGCGCGCACCAGCGCACGTGCACCAAGAAGTGCCCAGGAAGTGCCTGTTCGCCTGTAGGCTCTCGACAAGTATTCCGTCTTCACGTGGACGCTTTTATTTTCACACGGACTAATTGTGGACTTTGTTTGGCTTTGCTGCCTTGGGTGAGCTTTATCAGCATATGTGGACATATAGCTAGTATATATACTATATATATACTATATTGGACAACTTATACTCTCATACTTTCCTTGCAGTTACAAGCCCCGCCCACCTGCGCCAAAACTCCCTAAATAGGCACGGGCGCACGCACCGAGAAGTGCCCAGGAAGTGCCTGTTCACCTGTTAGCCGGGAGCAGGGGGCGTGGGCGGGGATACGCTTCTTATCTCCACCGTGCTGTTTACTGGCTTTGCACGATCAGAATATAGGGCTCTAGAGGGTTTGAAATCACTGTACCTTGGAGCATCCTAGGAAATGAGGTAATTGTTTTCCTTTTGTGAACTGGAAATTCTTAGCCTTTCTCCTTTACTAATCCCCTCCCCCGTGAGTCTTCGCGTGCGCACTCTCAACTGGAGCTGGGTGTGGGAAGATAAGCCTGGAAACTTAACGGAAAAGTGTCTGCATTTACAGCACGTAATGTTTAGCTCTGTTTCGTCAGAAGGGAACTGACTACACTGCTACTATCTCTTTCATGTGATGGGAAGTGCTTACATGCCTGTTGCAAATTATTTTTGGCTATTGTACATGTAAGGAAACTTAATAACAAAACAAGTGGTGTCTTATTTCTTATAGTAAGTCTTGATTGTGTTGCCTTTTTCGGAGCATGGTAGGAACCCTACAAAGTGGGACAGTACCTACACTGTGTGGGAGCCCTAAAAACAAACTCAGTAAAAGAAAAACACCAATTGCAAGTGGAACTTTCGTGTATTCAAACAATAAAAACTCCTAGGTTGTTAACCTGTCCCCTGGGAAAATGAACGTAGAAGATCTAAAGGAAAAATTGGGGGAGGGGGAAGTGGGGAAATGGGATTTAAGTGGTATTGATTTTCCTCCGCTTCTGAATTTAGCTGGAGCCCCTACAATGGACGCCAGACAAAACGGATTAGATCGTCCAGAAGAACCCAACCAAAAAAGCTTCTTAAGCGTCCAGGACATACCAATAAGGCCCTCAATATTAAATCTGGAGGATACCTTGCCCCTACTCCTCAATTGGACACGTCTCTTCTGACTCCTGTGGTATCTGCGGAGCTGGACAGAAGGGTCAGACTTTCTACTGGAACCTCAACTCCGGCAAGGGCGAGGGGAGGTGGTCTTGACAATGTGCACCTCCACAAACAATTTATTGGGAGAGTGGAGGAGCACATGTCGATGCCAATAGTGCGTCCTGGCGTCTATTCTATGGGGGAAGTGAGGGGCATGTTTGGTAGACTGATTACGGGGGTCCCAAAGTCAGACACTCTTAAATGCTCAAGCCCCACTTTACTGGCTCCTCTTCAAAATCATGAGCTTGAGGAACAGTCCTCCAATCGTTTAGGAAATGAATTTACGGTGGAGGAGAATGCATCCACTTTAGAATCCTTTCCTGTCCTCACCAGGATCCTTAATCTCCTGGATAAGGGACACGAAATGACACACAGGGAACTACAGGAGCTGAGATACATGCTGGTGGAGTGTTCAGATAAACTTCGTAGGTTGGAAGGCTTTGTACATGCCCAGAATCTCTATAGCCTATCGCGATCCGCAAAAGACCCTGAATCGAGGCATAATATAGGCTCCCAAACAGTGGATAATGATAGAGATTGTAAGAATAAAGAAACGGAGGAGACTGGCAATCCCTGGGCAATTAAAGAACTGCCTTTGGGTGCCTGCGTACCATCTGAAAGTAAAACTGCGCAGGAGAATAAGTCGGAAGAGGTGAAGGAATCAATGAGATTGATATTAATCAATTCTGAAAAGATTAAGTCTGTTGAAAGCCTACAGGCTAGGGGGCAAGACTCCAGTGATAATAAAGAAATAAATACCCTAGACCAAAGCACTAGAAACAAACCTGACAGTCCATCCACATTACTGAAGGTTATTGAGGAGGAAGCCTCTTTGAAACAGCGATCGGAGTCTTCCCTGAACCCAGACCTAAATCAGGAAGATGAACACCCTTTTGTTTATGTTATTTCTCGTAGAGAAAAGAAAATGAGAGCTAGGGCCATCAAAAGAAGAGCAAAGAGTGAGGGGGGGGGGGAAACTAGAGCTAACCAAAAAAAACCAAAATCAACTGGCTACTAAGATAAAGACTTAAACACAAATATTAAAGACATTTGTAGCTTATCAGGGGAAGAAGGAACTCTTGACTGCACACAACTGAACGAAGAAAGCAAGCTAGCCCTAGAGGTAAAGGCAGCTTCTCGCTGCCAGGATGAGGGGAAGGAGGGTGCCCCCATTAAAATCCCAGAAACTGAATTGAATGCCCAGGGGAATGTATATGATGAAGCCCCAAATACCCTATCAGATGCTATGAATCATAAGGGGAAATCCATGACTGCCAGACACAAGAACCAAAAAATTGAAATAAATAAAAAGAAAAAACCAGAGCATAAAAAACATGACATAAACAAAGAGGGGAGGAGCATCCAACAGTTCTTCAATACTAAAATAAAGGAAAAGACCTTGAATGAGACTGAGGAAAATGACAAAGAAAAAGATTCTAATGAGGTAGCCCCTAAGGGGCCAATTAGTAGCCTTACACCTACTGAGAAGGAGGGGATGGGAACGGTGGTGGAGAATGGGAGTACAGAATATAACTCCAACAAACCCATCATGGTTCCTAGTGAAGACATAAAAAAACTGGTTCAGGAAGCACTAAATAAACTCCTTCAAAATCCGCCTAAGCACGGTACACCCTTCCCTCTACTCATGTCGCAAATGTGTAGCAATTTTGGGGAGGCAGAACTGAGGAGAGATATTTCAAATCAGATGGCTAGGGAGGTCGTACAGAGGAGGGACATCCCCAATCAGAGGGTGGAACTCCATAAAGACACGTCCCAGCCCGGATCAATCGGTCCAGCTCTGGAAGCTGGACCGAATACTCAGGACACCACCTCAAAACATGGGGTGATTTAACAAATAATGTGGCTAATAACGCTAAGGCAAGTGAGGATAGCAGTAGGGGGGGATTCTCGTCTCTAACAGTCTGAATCTGAAGAACGGATAAGAGAAAAATTTGATTTGTGGAACCAAGAGAAGGTTCATGAAAAAGCTAGTGAGTCCTTTCAAGGGCAGGAGGTGCTGTGTGAAACTCGAGGGGGAGATGGTGGGGAGTGGGAGGCGGGGAAACAATCAAAGTGGGAAGAACAGATCACTAGGCCCTCGAATGCTTGGCCGGAAGACAGAAGAGAATGTAGGGAACCGAAATACACAGAAGATCCTAGTGTTATGTTGAACTTTGTATTAACCATGGGAGGTCCAGCGTCATTAAATCGAGAGAGGATCCTCTATTTGTTCAACGCGATCCCCCGTCTCTCTCTAATCTCCTCCAGAGATATTAAGCTTATTGATTATATCCACCCTACCAGATATGATTGTGTAAGGGTTGTGTTTTATTCAAGAGCCACATATGAACTTGTGTTAACTGAAGGTGTGGCTTTGCAAAGATTTGGTTATGACATTGTAAATTTCAGTCAGGGGGAGGGAACACATCAAGGGGAATGTACAGGACAGCCCCCGGTGACACATGGTAATAACATTGTACTAGGAGGTCGCAATACCCACCCGGAGAAATTATTAAATGAAGTGGCTGAGCTCAGATTACTGGCAGAATCTTTGAAGGAATCCTTAGTTAAGATTCAAGGCCTGAAAAACCCCTCTTAGAGGATTGCTAAGCATACATTTTTGTCATGGAACTCTAGGGGGTCTCGTCCGTTGCTGTATTCGGCGAAGACATGTTCAGAGCTCCTAAAATATTATTTTTTATGTATCCAAGAAACATGGGCAGTCAACGCAATATCACTAGATGGTTTTACGATCTTTCAGGAACCTGCCATAAAACAAGCTATAGGGAGACCAGCGGGGGGATTGCTTATTGCTATTAAAAATACCATCAATTTTACTACTGTTAAGAACTTCCGTATAAATAATGGATGTATAGCTATCCTCATAGAGGTGGACTGGAAGTGTACCTCGAGCCATCTCCTAATTATTAATATATATTGGCAACCAGACCGTGATCTAAAGTCCTACATTGACTCAATTGATGTAATGATCCATGAATGCTTGGAATTGGATAACGATCTGTATTTTATAATGTGCAGAGATTTTAATTCTGAAATTTGCATTGAAGATGATGGATATGAAGGAAAGGGTGGTTGGACGAGGAACGACCAGGGGACTTCTCGTAAATTCTCTCAGGGGGTGCAGTGGGCTCAATTTATTGGGGGCTGGGGGATGCAATGTGCAAACAACATAATGGAGGAGACAGCAGGCGTCTCCACCTGGTCTAATGGAAAGTGGAGCTCCACCATCGATTACATCTTTGTTTGTACCAAAACCTTTCCTCTCATTTATGGGTTTAACTTGATCGAATCTCCAGAAGTGATCATAAAATGTTAAACATGACTATAGTGATAGCGGGAAATGTGGTTGAAAAAAAACACATATGATCTGCCGGTATTCCCAAATGCACAACAAAATAGAATCGTGTGGCACAAATCCAACATTGGTAAAGTTAACATGTTCTTTCAGGAAGATTTTAGTAGTAGTGTATTTACCCACAAAAAAATGTTATATACCCACAATTCCTTCACAGGTTATATTGAGTCTGTTGTGTCAGCCAAATTGGGGAAAAAAAACAAAAAATCTCTCCCAACGAGACAAGAGCCCCATAAGCATGCCTTCTCAGATGAGATAACCTTGAAGAAGGATCGTAATCGCGGAGTACGCAGCTTCTTAAGCCATCACAAAGTCTCAAAAATAACAATAGACCAGTGTGAGTTTAATCGGCTCAAAAACAAATGGAAGAGGAAAGCCAGATGCCTGCGTGCCCAATTATATCAGGGCGATGCTGTAGAGATGCTGGTATCCCTTGGTGACGTAAACACACGAAGATTCTGGACTTTGATAAATAAGGGTGGGTCTTCACAAACCAAAGCGCAAACAGTATGTGTAAATTCTGACAAATGGGAGGGACATTTTAATACTTTGTATATACCATCTATTACACCCTGGAGTCCGCGCCCTATATTGTAAGTAGTCCCTGGAATATCCCATTTGGGGTTAAGGACGTTGAAGATGTAATTTTCAAATGTTTATCCTCCAGGGCTCCAGGACCGAATCTGCTCTTTTGGACGTTGACTCCAAAATTTTTGCCAGCATAGTTTTAGAGCACATTCGGACCTGGATTAACAAATTTAACATTCTGTCGCCATACAGTTCGGCTTCAGGAAAAATGTGGGCACCGACGCAGGAGGTCTTGTAATAAATATTCTGCAAAATGCAGCTTGGATCCCTGGAAACTCTCCTACTTATGTTGCATCCATTCACCTAACCGCAGCTTTTGATCCTGTGGATAGGTCAATTTTGTGGGCCAAATTGGATTCCCTGGGTATGCCCCCTCCTTTGCTGTCGATTCTATATCACATGCATGAAGACGCTAGATTGAAGGTAAGCCTTAGTGTTGAGGGGAATTTATCCCACGAAATCATGGTTACAAATGGCTTAAGGCAGGGCTGTATTTATGCCCCTACCTTGTTCAATTTGTACTTCTCCGACATGGGAAAGAGTTTTAAAAATCTGAATGTCTATTCTCCAAAGATTGAAGGCAGTAAGTTGTTGTGGACTGCGTATGCAGACGATGTGACCTTGTATGATTTGACTCCTATTGGCCTTCAGCGTCTCTTATCAGCCTTCAACAACTATATCTCGGCTAATGCCCTTAGAATTAATTACGCCAAGACGGTCATAGTTTGTTTATCCAGCAAGAAACAATCAAAACATTTTACCTGGTCCCTAAATCACGAAAAACTGCCAATATGCTCAGCCTTTAGGTACCTAGGATACCCGGTTTTTGGTTGTTAAAAAAAATAATAATTTCAGAACCTTTTTGGATGCAAAGGTCGGAACCATGACTGCCCAATTATGTAAAGTAGATCTGAAATATGGTAAGTTTTCTTTAGTGCCATGTCTCTGACTGTGTAAAAGCAGAATTGTGGCTCAGTTCTGCTATGGATTAGAACTAGCCCCTTCTTGGTGTAGGGGCGAGGTGGCAACTTATGAATCCAAGATTGTTAGATCAATGGTAAAATGCCTCCCCAAATGTGTACCATTAGTGGCAATTCGTTATGAGTTGGGTCTGCACTCGTTGCAGAGTGTCCTTGAATGGCGTAGACTAAGTCTATACCGGAAATTTTTAACTAGCGATGCATCAACGTTATACGATATTATGGGGAAGGGCATCAGGAGTGGTCTTCCCACGTCAAAATATTTGAAGGACCTGATGGAGGAAGCCAACCATGCACTTAATCAACTGGGGGTACAGAGAGATCTGCTAATTAAAAACCCACAGAAAGTGAAAATATTACTGCTACATGCGGACTGGAACATTACGGTGGCCGAGGTTCAGAAGACCAAACTTTACCATCAAATTATGAATGTGTATAAAAAGATGGGGGAGCCTGCACCATATTTAATTAAATTCCCGAATAGGGAACGGAAGCAGGAATTTACTAGATTCAGATTTAACGTGTTGGGCACGGGCGAAATACTAGATATCCGAAACGACAAAATAAAGGGGTATACTACTTGCAGGTTTTACAAGCAACAGGAGCTCTGTGAAACTCTGATGCATTTGTTGACCATGTGTGATGGCTTAAGGAAGGAGCGTATCAGTTATTTCAGTAACTATATACCCAACACTGATTGCGTATGCTGTGGTTTATGAAAACAGGTATATTAATGTACGGGTTGATAGTGAGTTCGGATTAGCCCTTCGTGAACTAACTACTACAAAAACTTAATAAAAAGGAAAATAACCTATACATCAACTGCACTGTAGTGACATCGGCTGTAGGGGATGTGTCTGGAAGTTTGGAGATTTATGCTACTCTAGGTAAATCTGTATTGCGTATAGTAAACTAGATAACTTTACTCTTTTAATATGTACTATTGTAAGACATTATTTTTCGAATGTGGCAATTTACTTGGTACATTTTAACTGATGTTTTAATGTGATCTATTCTAAAAAATGATTGTTTTTTCTCTTATTGTAAAATACAAATCATGTTTTGTAAAAGTTACTTTGTAGCTATAAATAAAATAAAAATGAAAAAATATATGGAAAAAAATATATGTATTTTGCAGAATCTCTGACTGGGCAAAATCCAGCCCAATGACCAGCACTGGTCTCAAAGACTCCCTTTCAGCTTTTTGCACTTAGCACTGTGAGGTGGCCTAACTGTCTGTAGCATCAATGATATACAAGTGCATCATAGCGTTATGTGGTGACAGTCATATAACACACGCATTCCCCTACACGGTATCACTGCACTGTGCAGAGACACTGCACTACTCTGTCAACAGTTGCTTAAGAAGAGCCACTCCCATCTCAGACATACTCAAATACACAACACTCCCCATCCAACACATAGCAACAGTTAAAGATGACGTTACAGTATTAACTCTAGGAATAATTTTTCTCCCACAATGCAATGTATAGATCATCAAGTTATCGCAAAGCCAACAACCCAAATCAGTGGCAACCCAACTTGCTTTGCTTGCGCCAACCTTTTAGCATCGGATTCCCATGATAGATTGTATTGCCCCAAAACACTCATTTGATTCCCTCGTGCCAAAGATAACCAATTCAATGACATAGTGAAACGCACAGTACTCCTCATCCAACACGTAACTACTAATATACTGTTACAATATTATTAACCGTTGACAGAGCCATTTTTTATTTTCCTGCAATGCAACATGCAGTCTTATTATATAATGGTATGGCTACATTCTGTCGAATTGCCACTTAGTATGCAGGTTTTCAATGCCATAGAAATGGCAGTTAGGCACTATATGAATGTCACATAACATAGTATAACAGAACTACATGCCATCATTGCCACTGTGAACTGCTTTCATGATGGTGGTTCCCAGAGTATATGTCATTATTGTCACTGTAAAAGACTTTCATGATGCAGGTGCCCACAGGACATGTCATCATTGCCACTGTGAACTGCTTTCATGATGGTGGTTCCCAGAGTATATGTCATTATTGTCACTGTAAAAGACTTTCATGATGCAGGTGCCCACAGGACAAGTCATCATTGCCACTGTGAAAAACATTCATGATGCTGGTGCACAGCGCCCTGCTGCATCCTCTCCAATCTGCTCCCACTGCCACACCCTCCACACATCTATCCATACAAACACATGCACATAGACAATCATTTAGCAGACACCTCCTTGCATGCATACATACTCAGATACAAAATCATTCGTCACGGCCAGAGGCCTTTTTTTGTACTTAGCTGCTAAGCCAGCTAGCATACCTCAGAACTGCACTGCCATTAGCGGTCACCAAGATTATACTAACAGGCAGGAAGAGGTATCTCTGACCTTTGCTTCCAACGCGGCATGTGCAGGCCCTTCATCCGCCCCCATACAGCCATGTCTGCTAGCCAAGCTTACAATGATGACAAAGGGGGTTCGTCCAGCCTGGGGGAGCCCATGAATGGACAGGATCCGGCCAGCGGGGACATATTTTCGTCTGATTACAGAAGGTAAGAGTGCAAATGTAATGGCGTGATTATGAATAAGGGTGTTCCTAACAACACCTTCATCGCTGGTTCCTGTATTCTCAGGAAGATGGGATAGAAATTGTGTCTGGTGTGTGCCTTTGAGCTGGAGGGTGCAGCGTGAGATATGCTGAGCGGTATGGGCATCATATAATGTCAGCACATCATATCTTCCACCTAAACAATAAGACAGGAGCTGCATATGTATGTGAGGTTTAGGAAGAGTGTACCTGCTACCGCTCCTTGCCACTCCCCTCTCCATCACCCCCTCACCCGAGAACAGAAAAGGTTGCAGGCTCCCTGTGATTTCTGCACTGACAGGGTCCTGCCGTCTGGGTTCACAGGACAGAGGTGACATTTTCTGGCCGCCCTCTGTGCAACATTCTGCACTCCATGCAGGCTCCATCCCTTGTGTGAGAAATGGTGTGATCCTTTGCCTCTTTCCACAGTCCCTTTTTTTTTATCATGCAAACATTTATGAAGGAAGGGCTCAGCTCACGCGTAGGCAGGTTTACCAAAGAGAGACCTGTGACATTGAAACACAAACAGGTAACCTTTTCCCACATTACCTTGTGTTATGAGTGTATAAGTCTTGAAAGTACATTTTCAAAATCCACAGGTAATTTTTTTGTCTTCTGCTGAATTGCATTCTGGTATTTGTAGTCTTCCATTTAAGGTGGGGTGACTAATGCCAGAATTGTAAATATTTTGCCTAGCATATTTCTTTAAGGGTTTGTATATTTGTGTGAGTACTTTACTATGGTTTGTGTACTTTTCAAGTTTTCTTCATAAAACAGATGATTGTTGAAAGCCAAATGTGGGGGTGAGAAGGGTAAGGATGAGAGGGCAAGTGTCATCAAAGCACACGTCTCCTGTTTGGATTTTGTTTTCCTTGGAATATTTCATTTTACATTGTTGAGGTTTAAAAGTGGTCACCTTTAATTCTTTGTCAGCATAGTTATTGGAAATTCTCCTCTCTCAGGTTATTTCTCCAGTGTTGATTACTTTTTTTCAAAGGCAAATACTCATTTGTTTTGTGCACTTTCTTCTAAATGGAAAGGTCAATTGAACTAAATTTGTATATTTCACTTTAAGATATGTTCACTTACTGTGCATATATTATTGAATGGCAGCGTTTGATTTTTTCTGTGGGGCAGAGATGCCCACACTGAGTGACGAAAGTGAGCTGTACCCATCCCCAGGTCGAAACAACACATTTTACAGCACATTTTGCATCACAAAAAGAAAAAAGCCATGTGATTTAAACTCTCTGGGGTATCCAATTGTGACAACATATGCTGTATAAGCAACTGTGCAGTTAAAAAGAAACCTTTATGAGGATATCTAGCCACCAACCTCACAAGTCCTTCAAAAATAAAAAAAATATGCTATTGCCAGGTTTACTAGTGTGGTATGACATATCCCTACTGCTTCTAAGCTCTTTAATAATAAGCGTTATTTTAATAAGAAATGTAACCCCCATAGCCAACACATTACCAAATGCTGTGGTATGCACATTTAAGGATAGGTAGCTGGTAAAATAGCCCATTGGGTTAAGTGCTCACAGCCACCACCCAGTGACGAGATAAATGATGCCTGGACAATTGCCCGCTGGTAAGTAGTAAAAAGTATCTCACCCCCCGGTATACAGTGTCATTGGAGGGTAGAAGACCAGAAGAAATATTGAATGACTTTATTTTACCTGTGTCTACAATGATGCCCAAAGGTTTGGCATAGCTGACTAGTGTTGGCAAGATCCCATCTATAGCTAACTCGGACCACTATTGTGATGTGGGATATAACTCATATCATATTATAGTGATATTGTAACCATATATTTCTTAGTGTACTGAGGAAATATGCTATGTGATGCCACTCCCAATAAAATATGTGGAAAGTGTTCAAATTAGTGAAAAACAAGCACAAGAAAAATATCTCTCATGTTCTTTGCATTTCAGTCCTTAAGCCAAAGTCTCCTGTATTAGTAGCCTCCTTGGCGATATTCTTACAGAGCTGGGGGACAATGGCAAGGCCTTCTCCTCCGGGGTCTCAAATCTGCACTGGAGCCTGATGCTTGTTATGTAGTTGGTGTTCCCTGGGAACTGTCCTTAAGCCTAGACCATGAGCCATAGGAATACACAAGGCCTCTGTGTCGGGTTATCTGGGTCCCTCGCTGCCTCCCTCTCTATGGGTCCAAGGGCCATAGCCCTGTTAACCAGGCCTTCACTACCCCTGTCCATCTTACCTGAATCCCATCTGGATCCCATGGCCAAGGGTCTCTTTCCTGGCCTCTCCTTCTTTGTTTGGTTTTTGCTATTATTATTATCCATTTATATAATGCGCAACACGGCCAGCAGGCACAGTATGCAGGAAGACTTAACCAAGGAGTAGGAGAAAGGGCAGTCCAGAAACATACAAAGGTCAAAGGAAGCAGAGCAGAAGAGACAAAATCCTTATTTAGTCATCAGAATTAAACAAATACATTTTAATGTCTTTTTTAGAATGACGAAGATCTGGGATATTTCTTAACTCAAGCAGCAATGAGTTTGAGAGGTCAGGAGCACATACATCAAAACTAGTGCCTCCAAAAGACTGGAGCTTATGACGAGAGATCGTACAACAGGATTCCTATGAATGCTGTCAGTAAGGTACACAGGGGCTTGATGATAAGGGCATTTCGCCTGGGATACCTCCATTCTGTTAAGCCATGTGCTAATTCCTCCGGCCACCTTCTCACACACCTTTTACGTGTGAGTTACATGGTCCCATTGCTCCAATTCTTCTTTGTACCTCCTCCTCTGCAACTCTTCATTTCAGCTCCTCCTCCTACTCCTCCTCCTCCTCCTCATCTTTCCTGGCTCCCCTCGCCAGGACCTCGATACCTTCTCTTATGACATCCTTCTTGATTCCTCCTCCCAACCCCCCGCTCCACGACTTCTCTTGTCCCCTGCACCTTAGCTTCTCTTATCACTTGCTTGTTTATGAGTCTCACCAGCTGCTGCTCAACTCCTTTCGTCTCCTCCTCAGCCAACTCAACATCCAGTGCCCCCTTCTCTCATCTGCCTATTAGGGCTCTCTCACTCTAGCCTCCTGGGACTCTCTCTTTCCAGCCTTCTGGCTCTCTTTCTCTGTGGTCTTCTGGGACTTTCTTTCCCCAGCACCCTGAAACTTTCAATCTCTCAGTCCACCTGTATTTCTCTCCCCGGACCACTGAGTCTCCCTTAATCAAGGACTCTAGGTTGTTTGTTTTCTCTCCCCAGCATCGTGGATCTCCCTCTTGGATACGAAGCATGGGCTTCAACCTCAAAATTAGTTGCAAACATCTGATGGCACCTGAACCTACTGAAACCATGTTACCCACCACAGATCTCGATAAAAATGTTGGTCATGGAACTGAATGATCTAGTATACTTACATTCCTGGTCAAGCCCACAGTCACCACATCAGGACTGCACCGAATAGAGAGTTGAGTACCTGAAGTATTGGGGGAGATTTCACCATGAAATGTGGTTGTGCTCTACCACCTTGAAGCGTCTCTTGTGCTAGATGGAATTACCAATAAAGATCTGAAACCAAATCACCGGACAGACTCAGAAAATATGGCAAAATACTACTTTATTTTCAGTTCAATATAGCAGGGTGAATTGACGAACAATGGGCTGATGCTCGCACACTCACACATAAACTTGATTATACATAGGTTATATACCCCAATTTGTGTCACCTATGACGTCATCCTACATGGAAAACTACAAAACCTTTTGAAGGGAAGGATTGGTTTAAGGGAACATGTATGTACCTATGGCATACATATGGGTTAGTACATCATTGGCTGCCTTATCTGAAGGGCACGCCTCGATCTACCTCCAAATACATGTAATAATAATTATAGCAGAGAAAATGGCAGCAGATTGGTCTATGCAACATTGTACAGCATGTTGCCCCACAGACCCTCTGATTGGTCGGCATGCTCCCCCAACCTTGGACTTGTGGGTCACTAGCAGCACATAAGCAAAACGAAACCGAGGCGCTCGAGTCACGTCAGATTAATCCCCACTTTCCTAATTAGTCCACCATCTCTCATCAGTTCAACAATAAGCCAAAATGTCCCATCTGTAGTTGACCTTGTAGCCTGCTCTCTGTTCTACGACATTCAAAGGAGTGTAAGCGGGCCGCAAATTTGTTCATTTCGACCGCTTATTTACTGCTATTTGATTTACTTATAGTGGGTGTTCTTGCTCCTCTTGGTCTGTATAGACCTTATTCACTGTTAATTGTCCAATAGTTGGCGTTTGAAAATGTTTTCTTCTTCTTTAATCTAAGAGAAATATGTCTTACGTACATTGCTTATAAGTCTGCCTCGCTTTGTACCTTACAATTATTCCTTAAAATAGCACCCTTGATCGCAGGCCGATATAGACTCCTCTTTATTCTGCACACAAAGCTATTTCTCCAATGTCTAGTGACTCTGCATCCCTGGTCTGTCTCTGAGGTCGCTGGATTGAGTCTTAACACGAGCCAGCGTCCATCTTCCTATCATGGACATCCTAGCTATGTTATATTTTCCTCTATAGCAAGCGTGTATGTGTCTCATCTATCTTGTGTTACTTTCGTATTTACACTTATTGGTCAGCAGGTCACTTTACCTTCTTTGTATATATGATTATTTTATCTTTTCGTACATGTTTCTCTTGTCACTGCAGTTACATCGCTACTCTTAAGTCTTTTCATATCGTTTCTGTATGTCCTTATATATCTTCTTCATGACATCACTCTGCCCTCGTCAGATTTCACTTAGCGCTACATGATGTCCAATGGTGCGTGCTGACATCCTTCCACTCTTTCAGTACAAGGTTACATTTGGTATGGTTGTCTGGGTGCATATCGTCTCTCATACACTTGATGCAATATAGGGGTAACAAATGGGGTCCCACATACAGCCCTTCTCCTGCTGTTCCAGTATTACAGCAGTGAGGGGGCGGGAGCTAGGGAAAATGCATCCACCTGCTCCTCTATATGGTCATTAACAAATGAAAAATACTTTCATGGAATTCCAGGGCCCTTCGCTTGTTCTTGTGCACCCAATTGGGATTGAGGGAATTAAGTAGTCATCATATTTTTGCTCTTCATTAAACATTCTCTGTACATGATTTTATGATAGATGGCTACAATATCATACGCCAGTTGGCATTTTCTCATGGCAAAGGGAAACCTGTAGCTGTCATGTGCATTGGAGCCAAGACTATTCTTGGCTTAACAGAATTTGATGCAGCGCAGCATGGTCCCTTTGTAATTAGTGTGGTTGTAGGAGGGCTTCCTCAATCATCAATGTGTATGACCCACCAGGGAGAATGCACACTCAGAAGATCCAGTGCAAAATCAAAGCCATAATAAATAAATGGTATGGCCTTGGGAATAAAACGAATACTATCATCAGGTGAGATTTTAATTACCGTAACATTATTTCCCATGTTTGAGTAACTGAATTAAATGAAACAGCCTCTCACACTGCCTCCAAGAATTGCTGTGGGGCAGTATTAGAGGCAGGAAAATGTGGGAAATCTAGAAAATGGGTGGACATCATGGCTGAGTGGGATTTGGGATATATGGAAATAGCCATGGGATGCAAAGAGCTTTACACATGGACCAATGGCAGTGTCAGCTGCCACCTAGACTATGCCTCTGCCACTCCTCAAATAAGAAATGTATCATCCATGATAGGAACGAACCACAATGGGTTGAGTGACCATGCCATACTTTTGAGGACACTAAATCAGGAACCACCAATAATCACACAAAAACTGTCTACTAACATTAAAACTAATGGCAATGGTAACAGATTGATTTGCAACCCCACTAGTGATGATGAATTCAATACTGAATTGAAGAAATTCTCTCTTCCTATGATAGGATCAAATGGACATCATTGCCTGAATTTTGGCAAATTGATTGAAAAAAACATAGCCCCGTTGTGGGTCAGCAACATTAGAACATGAAGGGGGGAATGAGGCGTACGCCTATATGATAGGCAAATTGCCCAAAACAAAGGTGAACTACAAAAAAAGCACAAAGACCATCAAAAAGTCTTGCATCTGTCCCACAGAAATATCCTGGCAGTTAACCAACTTAAGAACTGGTTGCGTCACCATAAAATCTCCATAAAACATGCCAACTGGTCATTCCTCTTTAAATTATTAAGGACACATAACAGTCAAACATTCTAGCTGGGGATACCCCCCTGATTGTAAACCCGGTCTCTGAGGCTACCTGGATTAATGACATCACCAGTCATCAATTACCAAGTGCAGAAAGAGATTGTATGGATAACTATCATTACCAGGGGAAATTAGAAACTGAGGGATTTGAGGAAATCAATATTCTCAAAGGCATCCATAAACTGAAGGGATCCCGGGCTCCGGGCCGTGACTGGATAGCAAACATAGTCACCAAAATAGTCCCGAACATTGGGCTCAGTTGTTGTCAGTGGTATTTGTTCAAATCTTGGAAACATGAAATATCCCTAATAGCTGGAGACATTCCATCATTATCCCAATATTTAAAAAGGGATGCAGGACAGATAGTGCTGCTTACCGTCCTTTAGCAATGATAGACTCTAGTTGCAAGATCTTTGCAAATGTAATATTGGTATAAATACAAGCAAGGCCTGGGTCGAGAAGTATGATCTCCTACCTGCCTTTCACACAGGATTTAGATGTGGTTGTAATATCACGCATAACATCTGGATGTTAAACTATATTATGGCTGAAACCATGTGCCCTCCTGGCAAGAGACTCTATTTGTGCTTTATAGATTATTCCTGTGCATTTCAAAAGGTCCCTAGGGCCATCCTTTTGAACAAACATAGATCATGGGATATTAACCTTGACCTGCTATATTTTTATAAATTGTTATACGCTAACCACACTTTATCGGTCAGACTCAACTCTGAAGAATCTCTCTCGATCCTCTTAAAGTGAAATTAGGACAAAACAAGGATGTGTCCTATCGCCTTTACTATTGAACCATTATACAGTTGACCTATATCATTTTTAAGAAAAGCCCGCAATTTTCCCTCTCGTGTTGGTAAAGAATTGGTACTGTGGCTGGCATATGAGGATGATAACATCCTATTGAACAAAACTCCTATAGGTATCCAATTTGCCAGCTATGCTACCAATTACTACATGAAGATTAATATCACCAAAACCAAGGCCATGTTTTTAGTAAGAAACTCCAATGTAATAAATACAGATGGACATTAGAGAGAGAGAACCTTGAAGTTGTCAAGAGTTAGATCTACATTGACATACCTATAACATCTACATTTAATACCTTCAGTGTGGGTAATTATTTTAGTCAGAAAGTGACAAAAAGATGGGGTGTTATTAAAAGCTACCCATCAGAAAGGGTGGCCATAACATTGTTGGATACATTGAACTCTATAAGAGTGGTATAGTCCTTTGTATCTTATATGGCCTTGAATCCATTCCACGAAACATGGTATCTTGGCTGGACAGATTTGAGGGTATATTGTAAAGGTTTATCTTGGGAGTCCCCTCTGTTGTCCCTGTAGAAGCACTACCCTCTGAATTAGACTTACCATCGTTGTATACCAGCTGGATGATTCGAAGATCCGAGTTCTATGTCAAGCTTTGTGGGACAGAAAAGGACTGGACCTCACTTTTACATATATTGACTGGAATCTCCAATCAGCAGTCTCTCATCTCTCTATATCAGATTTGGAGGACTTTATTATGACTTTCCTGGACACCATTCACTTGACTCTCCCAGATGACAGTACCTACCAGTTATTCAGCAGGGATATGAGAAGGAAATCTTTGGTATGGGATCAGGCCTCTAATTTGAGTAAATTGGGATCCAAGATGAAATATAAAGAATATTCCACACAGGGACATATTTAACCAAGCCCTGTACTGGTGAGGAAAGATGTTTTATTAGTTACATCTACTTTAACATCCTTCCTACTTTGGACTACACTAGTAGCTGAAAGGGCATGAAAAAAGAGGGTAGACTCTGCCGGATATGAGGCAAAGCCATAGAAACCAGCAGACACATCCTCACTCAATGTCGTAGTTTCTTGGAGAAATGCCAGGGATTTTGACTCAAACCAGTTTTGGAGCACCATCCAGGGAGCAGAGTCGCTAGTCATCATGATTGCAGCATTGCACATTTGAAATGAGTCCATGAAGATCATTAAGACACTGGAGGCTAGGACATAAATAAGACCTCAATAGGCAAAATAGGACTGCACCTTAGCATGTTAAATTAATATTTTTAGTGGAAAAGAATAATTTTATTTTAAAATATGAATGTAATGTTTTTTTATGAAATTGGACAATTGTAAGGTATGTATGTTTTTTATCTTTTGTAATGATTGCATGATTAGAGTGCCAATTATGAATTATTTTTGTAATATAGTGTTAAAGTTTGGAAATTGATAACCAATAAAACACTTTAATAAAACAAAATAAAAAAAGTAACAATCACTGGGAGTTGGAAATCGTGGACGCTCACTCCAAGACTATGCCTGGTTGAAATGAGTCCATGTCTCCCAGCACAAGAGACGTCATGGAAATGCATGCACAGCACTGAGGTAGAAACAACAGCAATGAGACAATGGTGAGCGTGTATCCCTAAGCCACAGGCATGGGCCGTACAGAGACACAGATGGGCGAAGGGATGTGTGTGCAAAATTGAGACACAGCCAGGCATGCATAACACTGACATGCACATGCAATACTGAAACAGATGTGTGCAGCACTGAGACACATGTAGCACTGAAACATATGTGCACAGTACTAAGACACGTGCCCACAGCACTGAGATGCAGGCATACACACACACACAGCACTAAGACAAATAAGACATGCATGCTGCAAGGATGCACAGATATATGTGGTCAGCATTGAGGCATAGTAAAACATAGCACTGAGACATATATGTGTGCATGCACAGCACTAATACACAAGGGCACACAGCATAGAGACACAGAAGAGTGCAGCATAGAGATACTGACATGCCTGCACTCAGCTTAGAACCCAGACATGTGCATGCAGGATGAAGACACTACACGCTCACACTCAGCAAGGTAACACAGACACCTGCCCCTACAGCACTGAGAAATATGTGCACACTCGCATCACAAGGAAACTCACAAGTGTATGCAGCACTGAGACGCACATGTGTGTAAAACACTGAGACAAATACTTGCATTTATAGAATTTACCTAAATGGAAACAGCACTGAGACACACTCACTACATGTACAAAGTACTGAGACACGGTTATGCTCAGCACTATGACAGATGCACGCAGAACTGAGACACACACATGCACAGGTTCAGCACTGAGATACATATGCAGACATGAGACACACGCATTCAGCCCTGAGACACATGTACAGCACTAAAATACACACAAGAAGCACTGACACATGGGCACAGAGCTGAGACAGAGATGTGTGTGTGTATGTGCAGCATTGAGACACAGACACATGCACTCAAAGCGCTGACACATGACATGTGCCAGACCTGCCTAGTCTCTTCATTTAGACCAGAGACTCTCAGTTTCCAGGCTCTTTTCCAGGTCAGGGCATGGAGTCTCTGGGTTTTCAGCAGTGCTTTAAGTGGGCTGGGGCCAGGCCCCGGCAGTCTTGAAAAGTGGTGCTGAGCGGAGGCGGTGGGGTGAAATAGCCCTAAAACACCATAACTATAGGCCAGAGTCAGTGGGGGGCATGAGCCTCAGAAAAAGTCCGGCTTTGGGTTAACATAGAAGTCAGGCCCTGGAATGTCAAAACAAAACAGAGCGAATTTAGGTGTCAAAGCTTGGAGATGCCTGAAAATGTTCCTTGACTCATATGAGGGAAGGACATAAGAAAACGTTTGTAAAAGTTCCGGAAAAGCTGAGACCATATTGGCAGAACTGGCAGTGTCCAGCATGTAAATAAAAGTGCCAAGATTGTGTGCAACCATGCAGAACAGAAAGGAGATTTCACTGTGACATAAATACTTATCTATAAGAATCAGTTTTTCCCTTTCAATTAAAGATATGCTCCTGAAGATTGTGTGCAAAAGGTGCAATACATGAACTGGAGTTCTGTTCATAAGGAGCCCATCACAGAAGAATCCTTTAAGTTACAAGAATCTACAATGAAATGTAAAACTACAACAGAATGAAAGTTTTCACGGCTGGAACTTTCTTCAGTAACATTGCAATTGTGCTTTTAAACATCAACATGGGGAGCGTCCACATATTCAGCTAAAGTCTTGAAATATACATTATGTTACCCTTCTGTAATCACTGTTTGCAGGAAATTACTCTTGCAAGGGTTGACATGTTCAGATTTTGTGCATTGCATTTGCTAAGGTTGAATTAAATGTAAAATGCTGTTCAGCAGGGGGATGGGGGGACAAGTCTTAAGTTTCATTTCCCCCAAGTGTGAAACTAGCTTTACAAGCCGGTTGCCAGGAGGATGAGATGAGGAATTCTCCTGCCTTCCAGGTTTCATGACTAAAACCACTTACAGCCACCATAAACTTGCCTTAGCTGGCAACTAGCCCTTTGAACTCTTGGAATGTGATCTGATTTCAACACAGGCCCCCTCTTGATGTCACAGCCACACATGGCAAAGGTGGGGTCTAGGTTTAAGGTGGGAGCTGATTTCCCATTGTGTAAAATGGGAGACATATGTTTCATCGTGTAATATCCATAATATTCAACCCAAAATATGAATGTTAGGATTTCTGGAAAGCTGTCAGAAACTCGCATCTGGTGGGCCAAAAACGATTTTGGTGACACCAACATACCAAAAGTTTTAAGAAAAAAATTGATTGTGACCGCTACATAAATGTGACAACCATAAGAAATTGATATTTTGCCCACCGAATGTCTGAGTTTTCAGTAATATAGTTTGGGCATAAAAGGGAAAATACTGTAGCTTTGCACCAATATGTCGCACAGTCATCAAACAAAGTTTATGCGATTCACTAAAAAATATAGTATCCAAAAATGAGGCCATATGTGGCATAATATGATGAGAAAGGGCATTTGTAAGAATGTGAGATTTCCATGTGCAAAATCCAGATCCAACCCCCTGTCCCAGTTAGATGGTGGATAGGGTATCCTCCCTTGGCTTCCCAGAAAACGCATATTTTCTCTGCACCTATCGGCCCACTGATGGTAGGGAACCTTTGACCACTGCCCTATCAGTTGGGTGAGAAAGATGATACATCAGTGATGTCATTTACCTTATAAATAGGTCACTCCTCCCCAAATGAAGGCTCTCCCTAAAGATCTTGAAGTGTGCAGCTGCCAAAATCTGGACCCATCTTTACAGAATTGGGCCTAATTTTGGAGTAAAGCAGGAGCTGGAGTACGACCTTTTTGGAGGACAGAGAGAAGCCTTGACCGACCCCTTAATGGTCCCTGCAGTGAATCCCTGGCGCCCCTTGAAGTCCATAAAGCCCTTTCTTGTAAGTATAGACCTCCACAGCAATAGATTAAATAAGCACTATCTTCTTTAGCATTGCCATAGAGATTCCCCCACTGAAAAATAAGCCCTATCTTATTTGTTTGTGTAATTCGGTCATTTTCCTATTGACATTTTTTTTACTTGTTTGTGTATTGTGGTAACCCTCTCATTGACAAATCCTGTTTTTGCTTGTGCATTATGTCAGTTTTCCATTGAACAAAATCATCCCTTATTTGCCTGTTGATTGTAGTCTTTTTCCATTTGAAAGTCCTTTGTGTTCCTGTATATTTAATTCATTTTCTTGTTGAAGAATCCTTTGTATGTCCGTGCATTTCAGTCATTTTCCAAGGAAAGAATCTTCTGTTGCTGGTGTAGATCCCTAGTATATTTTGCTGTGGCCGTGGGCGGAATGTGTCTCGCTGTGGTGTGGTGGTACCGTGGGGCCCCCACAGGGTCCTGTCATGATATATTATTATGCAGCATAAGCAAGTTAGGGATCTCTTTCCCCCGCAATGAGTGTGCACACAATCACAATGTTTTGGGTTGAGTTGCACCGTTAAATGAGCATCGTTACCCAAAAATTGATTTAATTTACAACTATATACATACCCTTTAAATGTACGCTGGATAATGTTATGAATTTTATAACCAAAAGTAAAAACCAAAAATCACAGTGATGTTGGTCATAAAACACTGCAAAAATAGAGAAAGGACTCATACAGGGGGTTATATTCACCCAAGATGGTGTGCAAAATCTTTTAGAGTTCACAGAGGTGTTCACAGAGGAGATTTTTACTCCGTATGCGGTCTGACAGACTAGCAGCCAAAGAAACGTTGGTTTACACAACTTTAGATTTATTAACCATGTAAGATTTCTATGCCAGCAGTGCACCGCTCACGTCTTACCCTCTATTAGTGCCTCTATTGATGGTAAATGGAATGACAGCTAGAAATGTAATGGCCATTTGAAGTTTTTAAGATACTAAGTCTGAATTATTTTTCAGACGGTCAAGACTTAGGTAAGAGCCAACTGGACCGTGATTCCTATCGGGCACGCCGAAACTCAAAGATTCTAATCAACTAGTGGAATCATACCAACACGGGACGATATGCCCATTAAATACGACACCTGACAAGATCTAGGTAAGCACTTGCACTATTACGAGTACATAGGAGTAAACATCGTAGTTTCAACCAATTGATTGCAGTTCCCTTTTGCATTTAGCAATCCGAACAGGGTCAGTAGCAGACTTCATCTGATTGCTGAATCCTAAGCACAGAACGCTGCGTGATGGCTGCATCAATTATTTCTTTTTCAACTAAATTCTAACCTGTAAAAGGTAGGAATTTTACAACATTTTTGAGGTTTATAAGTGTGAACAAAGGCTAGTCTTTTTGGTTTTCAGAAGGTTGAATTTAAATTACAAGTCAAGCACCAACTATTTGGGTTATCTTGACGACAGATGAAACTTCCTGCTACACTCAAGACATCATCTAATTAGGACTTTCTCCACATACTCGATTCGGTAATTAATATACCTTTTCTAGGTATGATACTATTCTAGTATCCAGAAGAATCCGAGCAACTATAGCTTACTGTTACGCTCACCTGGCTCCCACAGGGGCGTCGATCTGAACTGGACGGCTGCGGCCTCCACCAATGTGACGCATAGTGCCGAGATAACGGACTGGACTGGCCCACCTAGCTTCGTTTGCTTGGCCCATAGGAATATTCTTCTGCAAATGGAGAAAGGGAATTAACCACCTGTGGAGTTGAGCGTTAACCCTCCCCACTCCCGCTGTTCTCCCCACTGATCACCTTTGATGTCCCCTCTTATAGTCTCACCTGATGGTTTGGAAGGATGAGCTCTCCATCCTGCATTGAGCGCAGGGGCGCGTTGATAACCAGTTGCTTCACTGGCTCAAAGGAATTTGTGAGTTCCAGAACAATATTGACTCTGAGATTACCGGCAAGACGCCGTAAGTATGTAGTTCGTAAGAGTTCAAATGTCTGACTTTCACTCTTGTCCTATTCCTTGCAGGTTGCAGCTTGACCCTAGCGAAGAGTTCCTTGTGGCAACCGGTAATATTCAGGTAAGGATTTGTATTATCCAACACAGTTCGATAAAATAATGTCAATATGTAACCTGTTGCTTTCTCCCTTATTCAGGCGCTGAGAGAAAATATGAAGTCTCGGGGAATAATGCCTCCGGCGGTAAAATCAGGTAAGTCTATTGTGGTGAGGAGGTTTCCCCTTGTTTGTCCCTTTCTTTCACCTTGCTGTCCTTTTGTTTCCCCTTAGGGGCCGGGGTTCGGTGAGGATGCAGTGGAAGCTGCGCCGACCCGTGAAGAGGAATAGTACCCCCGGTGGTAAAATCAGGTAAGTCTATGGGGGGTAACTAATATTGCCTCTGTGTATTCCCTTGGCTCACCTTGCTGTTCTTGTCTTCCCCTTAGGTGCCGGAGTGCGGCGGGAGCATGCAGAAGGATGCGGTGGAATGTGAATATGCTGCGAAGGCCGGTGAGTTCAGCGCGGTGCTGCTGCAGGCGAGGTGACGCGCATAAAATAACTTCTTTCTTCCTGCTTGAAGGCGCGATGGATCGGGAATTCAGGTAAGGATCAAAGGTATTGCTCTTGTTCTAACCTTTTCTCCTTCTCTCCCCTTTTTCTAGGAGCTCCGGCCTCGAGGCGGGCGTGGCAGAAGACTGGATGCAGACTTGCAGGCACGGTGAGCGTTACGCTGCTGGATGCAGAATAACGCGAAGCGTGTGCTGCTCTTCGGGCGTGGTTTAAATAGCCTCCAAAGTAGTCCCAGGTAAGTAGTCCTCCCCAGCCCCACCCGAGTAAAAAAATAGTGCCTTAGGTAAAGTAGTCCCTTCCAAGCCTCCTTTGGCTTGGAGCTCTTGCAGCATGGTCTGCATCAGGTGAGTTTGCAGCATGGTCTGCATCAGGTAAGTTTTAATCTATGAGCCTTGCGCCTATGGCGCCAGGACTGACTCTCCATATGAGCCTGGCACCATAGGCACCAGGACTGCACCCAAATAGCCCCTAGCAGGGGTTGTTGGGTTTGCTTAGTATAACTTGATGCCTGCTTCCGGGGTTGCTGAACTTGATCTGGGTCCCCGGGGGTAGGCATCATGACAATTACTCTTTCGTTCTCTTTGTGTTCTATCAACAGTTGCACCATGCAGAGTGAATAGAAGACTCCAAACTATGGATATGCGTTGAAATTGTGTTCAACAAATGTTTGTTTTATTGAAATCGCAACTAATGTGACATACCTCCTGATGAATGTTCCAAGAATTATATAAGAGAACAGAAACATGTCGAGTTCTAACTTCTAGTAAAGTTTGCTACTAGATGTCAGTTTGGAACCCAACTACAGGGTTTGACAACAGAAAGATTGCAATAGCTTCTAAAGGTGCCTGTAACCAACTGTGTTTATTCAGTACACATCATCCTCCCCTGCCTAGGATAATTAGTCACGAATAGCTGTGTGTTTTGTATTGTGTGTTTTAGAGTTGATACACTGTGCCACAACAAAACCTTTTTTGTTGCGTTTTAAGTCCATATATATATTTTGAATAAATTGATATTATGTTTGTTGAGATATTACTGACTCACTGTGTTGTTGGTGTAAATGTTGAGACAATCTCACTACCTCTTATATTACTCTAGTGTGTACTTTTCAAGCCATCTTTTATAAACATAGAATTTCTATATTTACAAAATACGGCTTGAAAAGTGCACACACCATAGAAAGGTACGCACATAAATATATTAATGCTTACATACATTTATATATTTGCTTGCGTACCTAACTATGCATTGTGTACTTTACAGGCGACGCCCATCATGCAAGCCACGCCCCCAATTAGCCCCTCCCTCAATTACTTATCCCACTTAAAGCCATGAGTTCCAGCAAATCCCCCACACATTCATATGATTGGCTCCAAACATCCTGCTAGTGGCTGATCAAATGGAGGTAGTGGCGGATACATAGCATTGTGAGTAAATACCGTCCCGTTTCAGGCATCAATCTATGGTGTTTACCTTTTTTTTTTTTAAATCATGTGGGAGGGGCAAGTGGGTGGAGTCTTGTGCAGCTGTGGGCGGGGCGTTGAGGTGACATAGAGGTCCGGGTTTTGTTTTTTAAATGTAGGCAGATATGACATGTGCCAGAATTGACATAAAGACACATATGCAGTACTGACAGTGCACAAAGCACTCAAATACAGAAGTGCTTGAAGTCCTGAGATGCACATGTGCATAGCACTGAAGTGTGCACATATGCAACATTGAGAGGTGTACGTGCGCATCACTGAGAATGCATGCTTCATCAGTGCCAAGAAGAGCATTTTTGAGAAGCATGTGCAGCACTGAGATGCACAGATTCACAACACTGACACACATGCAGCTTTGAGACCCCTGTGCTCACACCGCACTGTGACACAGATGGATGAGGGAGGGGGAGGGAACATGAAGGTTACGAGCGTAGAGCAAAGGGCACATTGACATACATACAAATGGGGTACATCTCAAATAAAAAGTCAGCACTCATAGCACAGGAACACTACTGATACATGCTTTTGCAGGTGATGAAATTGCAGGCACACACATACACACACACACATATACAAATACATCAGCACCCTATGGGGGGTTCCAGAAACATACTAGACTTGAAAGAGAAGCAACGGCTTTTACGGGACAGCCCAGAAAGTAGATGCACAGACAGAAACACATCCCATCACAACACTGTATAAGGGTATGGCTAAGACACAATGCAAATTAGACAGGACAAGTATTAAGACGTTAATTTGCTGCTGATGATGCATACACAAACACGCACAATTCACGTAAGACAGGAGACACACATTTAATGCAGAAATTGTCCTATGCACACTCAACATCTTTAAGCATATTGAAGATTAAATAAATGCTCGTTTGGAATACACAGGGAAACACCAATTCAAAAAAGAAGGGAATCAGTGGCATACAATAAAATACAGTTAACGTTACTATCTAAAACAAGCATTGGCATTGCCAACAGTGTGGGCTTTTTTTTATTTTGTTTTAATTAAATATATGGTTGTCAATTACAAACTTATACATAAATAAAACATAGTCCAAAAATACATTATAAATCATTTACAATTCCTATAGATTTCATATAATAATACATGCTAACATCGTTATCAGCAAAAACATTATCAATTTTAAAGGCATTTCATTATAATCAAATTGCGGAGTCAAGGAGCTGAGTCCCAGTCTGCCCCAGTCTCCACGTTCTGCTGTCCAGAGAGGAGCTGCACGACCAGTCCTGTTTCTGTTTCTATCAGCCTTAGTGTTTAAAAATGGACTAAGTCCACTGCACCCGCTCTCCCGCTCTCCCCTTTTGCTCGGTGGCTGTGTGAGAAATGAATTTGTCTGCGCATGGTCCACAGACTCGGAAAAAATCTTCCCAGCTGCGTTGCATGCCAAATCCTTGGTCCACGATGAAGGCAGCCGCCGGGGACAAGGTAAGCAAAGCCACTGGTCGGGCTCTTTTGGTTGCCCAATCTTCTCACGCTCCGACATTGACTATGGCTGCCCCCTCATCGCCGCATTCATCTCTGTTGCATTCCGGCGAACAATGTCAAGTACCGGAGATTCCAACTCCTCCCTCTACCTCACGTCCTGCAGTTCTAGCAGCCCAAGCCCAAGCCTATTGTTCTTCGAGCACTCCAGTTACTAACCTCGACTCCAATCAAGTATCTAACCACGAACAGTCCTCCAGCGTGGCTGTCGCGGAAGCTGTCCCCTCAGCCTGTGGTGCTGTCAAGGCCGTTTCATACAGTCCTTCCCCTCTCCCTCCGGTTCGCTTGCATGATGAACAGGCGCCCCTTTTACAACTTTCCATGCTTACCTCCTGTCTTTCCTCAGACATCATGGCGCCTCTACAGGTTTCTTCATTCATTAACATTGCAAATCCCAGTGAGTCGACTCAAATTGCATCTACAGTTTTTGAGTCTGTCACGACAAATGACTCTATGCAAACCACTGCCCTGCCTACTGATAAAAGGCCTTTGACATATTTAGTTAGTGATGAGGAACTTTTAAGGATCTCAAACTTTGCTTTGAAAAATCAACCGGCTTCTTCACTGGTCCCCAAGCAATCCTCGGTGGCTTCACAGCTTTTTATGCCTAATCCCGTCACAAACTGTCCATCCTTTGACAGGGACATCTTCCTCCGGATGAAATCCTCTTGCCGTCCTTTTTCACAATTGCCTTCCACTCAGATTTTACTATCTAATGGTAAAAACTCAATGAGGCCTTTTGAATCTGCTCCATGCTCCCTGCCCTCAACTATTCTTCCTTGCTTTTCAATCGATCCTACTAGGATAAATA
Organism: Ambystoma mexicanum; assembly: GCF_040938575.1. Taxonomy (NCBI): domain Eukaryota; kingdom Metazoa; phylum Chordata; class Amphibia; order Caudata; family Ambystomatidae; genus Ambystoma; species Ambystoma mexicanum. The sequence continues at coordinate 675,692,457 of NC_090932.1, read as the reverse complement.
CAGCTGGCCGCGCTTTCTCAGGATCTGCGATTGATGGCATCGAATTTGGCAATGACAGTGCTTTAGCTTGCCAAGCGCCAGAGGCTGGTCGATCCTCCATGTCAAGCGCTAATGAACAAACTATGGAGGTTCATCCATCTTGTGTATCTCAGTCTCTTGCTCAAGAATTTCAACCACCTCTCACTCACCTCGATCGGAGTGCGATTGCTCGTGCTAGTCGCCTGCAAAGAGTTGCAGAGTTAAAAGCAGAAGGCACCTCCACAACTCCATCCTTGTGCACGAATCCTTTGCTGAATGCAAGTACTCCTCAAGCCTCCCTGGCTGATTCTGGAGAAGATATTCAAGCGCCAAACCACGCCAAAATTTGTTCTATCTCAAATCCAAATTACAATCTGGAAAACTCAATTTGTTCCTCGACGCCTCATGATTTTTTCCCGCAATCATTTGGCATCTCTATTGAAGCCCTCTCGAAGATACATAACAATGTTCTAGCTGCCTCTGCTGTTGCCTAGCTCCGTTCACTAACATTTTTGAATCCCTGATAGAGACAATAAGTGACCAAGGAGCTGCAATCTCCAACTTAACAGCAAAAATCGATAAACTTGAGCAATTCTCAGGTTTCCTGCAAGTTCAAATGGAGTCCAATGCTGAAAACTCTGTGAGATGGCAAGCCAGGTTGAGTGATTTAGCAGTACGCCATCACTGTCAGAATGAATCCTTGATGGAAAGTTTGCTTGAATCAGTGAAATGGATGCGAAAAAACATCAACCCATTTCCCTTGGGTACAACCAAAATGCGAGATAACCTGCTTGGAACCTCACATTCACAGGGCTTGGATGTTCCTGCTGCACCGGCCAAAGATCCGGTCAAGTCCGGCTCTATGGTGAGCTCCTCAGCTGTCTGCCATGAAGATACTGATCCCAACTTGAACGCCAAGGTCTCTGCGACTCAAGTGATCAGTCTTTCATCAAGTGAGATCCCGGTCCAAGAAAAAGCATCTGACCATGTCTCTTCGCCAGCAAACTCCTTTAACATATTTAAAGGTCCTCCAAAACTATCACCACAAGTCTTGAAAATAAATTGCAAAAAGCTTCTGTAAAACAAGCTCAGCAACTCAAGAAAAAAAGTATACCACAGAAACAAGTCAACATGTGAAAAAATGTATAAGAAATATCACGACTCCAAAGAAGACAAGTTTGTTTGATCGGAAATCAAACGCAACTCCTGGAGTTTCTACTGCTTCCAATCTTCCACTGAGAGGAATAGGAGTTCCACCGCGGCCCTCAAAGATTTCAGCCAAACGCCGGCAAGTAGCATTTAGCGATATTTCCACTAGTAATGTCACTCCTGACTCTTCCATCGACTTATGCAATTTATCGACCTATTCGGTCGACCTTGATGGCACTATCAACGCCTCTAGTGAAGCACAAGGGGCCACATTAATTGAGCCACCTGCGACGAATAGATCAGCTGCTACTGGAACCTCGAGGAAAACGCAATTTGGGGTTAATGCATGCCAGCCGACTGCCATCATCAAGAAGGCTTCTCAGTAATGTCTAAGTTCAAAGTTAAATCCTAAACAAACTCTGAATCAGTTGAAATCTCGCTCGCTTCAAGTACATCGAGCTTCCGGAACTTCAAACTCAGAGAAATCATTCTGCCGATGGAAACTCCGTCTCCAAAATATTCACTCGGATGACAACGAAGTCAACTTAAATCGAGCAAATATACTAAAACTATTTGCATGCATTCCACCACTACGATCAATCTCATCAGACGACATTAAAATCGTAGAATATATAACAGAATTGTCGTCTGATCAAGTTCTTCTTCATATATCTTCTGCAGCTGTGAAAAACTTGCTACTACAAGCAAACAAGGATCTTTTGGTTTATGGTTTCGACCTCACAGTTGAACCCCCTCTTATGAGACCCCCCTCATCTTTCAAGCAAATCATGATAATGAAGAGAGTTGCAAGGTTGAGCAGCGATCAGCTCTACGTCAATCCTTAGCGCCCTCACCAGATATCCTTGACGCCACTATGCATCAGGCATTTGAAAGAAGGGCAAACAATGAACAAGATTTCCAAATTTCCCCCCGTAAATAACAATGAGCTAATTCCACGCAACAGGAATTAACCTTACTTTCATGGAACACGTGAGGATTCATGCACCGTTTTAACACCTTTCAAGAACCCTTGGAGAACGTGTTTGTTATCTGCTTACAAGAAACATGGCTACGTGACCCCCCGACTCGTGATGGATTTACCATCTTGATAAATCCTGCTGGCAAAAACACCAAGGGCCGTCCATTTGCTGGTTTGATAACCCTTCTGAAAATACAGAATTGGTGGTCTCTAGTAGCTTTCTCGAATCCTCATCCATTTGTTCAAAGCACTCTGATGAAATTATCATTGATCAATACTATCTCAAATCTGTTAATAATCAATGGATATTGGAACCCTGCGATTATCTCAGCCTCGTCTTTCATCCAATCAGTATTGACAGTAATCAATGACACTTTTCTAGCCTATAACAACGTTTCTGTGATTATATGCAGCAATCTTAATTGCAGTTGGTTCAAATTTGATCCATCCACCATGACAAATGCTCGGCTTCCGGACAATGAAGTCATTTGTAGAGGTCAAACTTGGTCTCATGCTCTCCTTCAACGCAATTGTCAAATGATGAATGGATCTATTAAAGTTGATCTCCCACCCAACCCGACTTGGCTTAGCATGTCAAGAACAAACACCCTTGACTATATCTGGGGCTCGATGGACCTTTTCGATAAAGCCATTTCCCTTAATGTGCAGCCAATGTCACACAGCGATCACGACTTGCTATGGCTTGTTTGGAAAGAAGACTGTTGTAGCGTGTCGGAAAAATATTCCTACCAATTACAAACGAATGCTGCAGGACACAGACTAGTAACAAATGGACCTGCAATTATATCTTTAAGCCACAGTCTAAATGTGTTGAAAACCGTGGAATATACGCCCTTGCTGATTGACTACACCTTGAAAATCTCTAATTCAAGATTGCTTGGGTCATCTCCGAAACATCTGTATAGTGCTGAAATAGCGTTGGCTAAAAAATCATTAAGGAAAGACTTACGGCTAATTAAAAGAGAGCTCAGTAATCCATACGCCAATGCAAGGAAAGTCAAGGAACGGCGTCAGATTTATCGAAACTGGCTAAGATTGCACTCGACTATAATCGACCAAAGTCGAGCAGAAACAATGTCAAAGCTCCTTGTAACTAAAAACACACGCGAAATTTGGGCACTCCTGAACAAGGGTTGCTCCAAATCCATTTCATCAATTTCTAATGAAATTACAAGCAGCAAATGGCGGGAATATTTCGCTTCAATTTATGAAAAGCCTGCGTGTGAAGAACCCACGTCGATTATTGCGGCAACTGCTGCTTGGGATATAACACCTTCCTGCAAAGAGCTTGAAAGCTCAATCTCTAAGCTAAAGAACTCGAGAGCTGCTGGACCCGACCAAATTTCAAACCTTATGCTCAAAAAGCACAAAGTACATTGGGCCAAATTTATCAACCGGCCATTTCTTCAGATCACAAATAGCAAGAAGCTCCCTTCTTCTTGGTCAAAAGCAATCGTGGTCCCAATATATAAGAAGGGAAGTCGAGCTGATCCTGCGAATTACCACCCGATTGCCCTTCTCGATACAATCGGGAACATTTTTGCCTCTCTCCTGCGCCGACTGGTGAATTGGGCTCTCTCAGTGGGCAAATTTGATTGTCGCAAACGGGCTTTACGAGCCAAGTGGGAGTCGACGTAAACCTCAGAATTTTGTCCATCTTAAAATTGTCAGCATTGGAGGCAAAGAAACAAATCTTTTTTGCATTTGTTGATCTTCGTCAGGCTTTTGACGCCATCAATCGCAGCAAATTATGGGCCAAATTACGATCCTGGCAGTGCCCAGAACAACTGCTAGATCCCATCATCGCCCTGCACTCTAATACCTCCATTCAAATAAGAGTGAATTCACAAGGCGATCTCATTGAGTCAATAAGAACATTCAAAGGGGTTAAACACGGATGCCTCCTCACCGCAGACCTCTTCAAACTCTTCCTTGCTGACCTACCAGAGTGGTTAAATTCTGTCCATTGCTTTCCGCCAAAACTAAACGGATCCTTTGTCAAATATCTGGTCTACGCAGACGACATAGTGTTGGTCGACCAAACACAAATTGGCCTACAACATCTTATTCTCCATCTAAACGAGTTCCTAACTGCCAATGATCTGCTCCTAAATACAGAAAAACCAAGATCATGTGCATAGGACGAACTATGTCAAAGAAAGATAGGAGCTTCAGGTGGTTTATTGATAAAAAGGCCCTAAATGTCGTCAAGTCAATTCGCTACTTGGGTGTAATGGTCAACGATTCGATCTGTGAAGCCGCCTGGATCAGTGACCTGGTTGACAAAACAAAAAATCTGAGTCTACAAGGCACGAAAATTAACAAGGATTACGGGAAATTTTCAATTACTCCCGTAATAATGTTTTACCTTCAGAAGGTAATTCCAACTCTCACCTTCAGCGGCGAATAAGCCAGGAATGTTAACTATAAACTATGGCATAAATTGGAAGGCAAGTTCTGGAGGCGTGTGCTGGGCCTCCCTAATCAAATCTCAATGTCAGCTCTGAGATGTGAATTAGCTTTAAACTCAATCTACATGACGATTGTCTGGAAATCATTATCCACCCTATGCAAAGTGCTGCTTGGATCCTCCATTCCTGCATACAAAATCTTCTGGAATGAAAAAGAAAGTCATGATTCTTCCCTTATAGTATCATGGAAGTTCAAACTAAATGCAATTATGGAAGAAGCCAGCATATCCAAAGAAGAGTTACTTTTTCGTCCTCAACATGCCAAAAAGAAGCTAGCTGCATGGGACTGGATAATAACTTATAATAATTGCCTAGCACTCACATCTACTTTGCCTACTTCCAGAGGTTTGGTGAAATTACATTTCCAACCAAAGTATCTTACGAACTGCCCATCTCGCCACCATAGGTTCCAGTTCTTAAGACTCAGACTGAATGCCTTAAATACCAATTAAATGCTTTGGCTTCGTAAGAACAAAGACAACAACTAACACTTTTCGATTTTGCAAATCATCTAATGTCGAGTCTCTAAAACATCTGGTTACCACATGCCCAATGCTGACTGAACTGCATGAACTGCATTTAAATTAATTTGAACCTCAAATCTATGTGCCTGAAGATTGGTGGGAACATGTTGTAGCAGGCCACAATATCAAGCTCTCTTGTGGTCTAATTAACTTTACTGACGCAGTTTTACAGCTAATTTCAACTTGAGCTCCCAATACTACTCTAAGGACCTGATGAGGCTGTCTTCTTCTTCTTTTTCATTCTTTACTTTCTTCAGTCCTCATTTTGTTCGACAAATTTGATCTTGGTTTATAATTCATTAGAAAGTAAAGGAGAATTTACTTATTTCAATCTAATGTAACTAAAGTTTGATAGAATATATTAAACTGAAGTTTTACAATAAAAAAAATAATAATCAAATCATTTAATTTCTTTTGATTACTCCTGATTTCTTTTCCTTTAATTACTCCTTATAAAAACATATTAGACTTAAACACACCAAATATTAAAATTGCCAAGAAATAGTCACCAAATTAATTTTTGCTAAGAATTTCAAAACCACAATTGTTAAATCAATCTCATGACCACTGCCCTTTCCCAGAAATACTCATTATTTAACCAAAAAACCAAACATTGTATACAAATCGATGAAATATCTATATTCTTAGATCTTGTAATGCCGGACATATGGTTAGAATATGTATTATCGTTTGCGGTTGTGGATATTACAGAGAGTGCATGCTCCAGAAATGTCCCCACTTTTAGATCGCTTTACCTGAATCTCTTGTGTAAGGATAATGTTCAGTCTAAAGCTGAGGAATACATTTCTTCAGTACATATTGGGGAACCTACATAAGTAGTTTGGTAATTGGACGAATCAGTTGTCAGTCTTGGAGTCGCTTTGAAACAGTGTATCTTATCGAATGCAGTCCCATTCAAATAAAAACTTTTAAATATGTTTGGGCTTTATCGTCAGGTCTAAGCTTGAGAACTGGATTTCACTCAGGATTTCCTCCGCAAAATGTTTAAAGCCATCAAGCACTGTGGATTTGTTGGCAACCATTATCTCATTTAGATCTACATATAGGGACTGCTTCAAAGGCATTAGCAATTTGTTATGCAGTGATACAGTCTTCATCTACACAAGCCATTTAGGGCTGTCAGACCCAATTCAAACCTAAGAGCTGCTATCCATGTAGGACTTTTCTGTAGGCATGGGAAAGGCACTTACCAGACACTGCTGTAGTGGTATTAACTGTCCAATGATGGTAGCAGGTGCAAAATGGTGCGAGTACCTGGGCATCTAATAGAAGTGCCTGGCAAAAGCCTAATATGTATACACAAGCCAAAACTGTTGGCTTTGCCAATGCTTGTTTTTAACAGGACTTCAGTGAAGGACACGTTTCGCGGGTGCCAGAATCTAGGGCTCAATGGGAATGGGGATGCCTATAGCGCTGGCACCAATCATTGCGGTGCCTGTGCTACAGGCATACTGTGCTTTCGAGCACAACTCAGTTTGCCGGTCCGGATACAACGTTGTATCTGGACCACCAAACTCGTAATGGGGCCCATTGACTCTCAGAAGATTTCTTTGAAAAAAACAGTGGCAGACACTTGAGTGCACTGTTTGATGGTAAGGCTTCATTAAAGTGAGTTGAAAGAGTTCCGTTGAGGAGGTGTTTTCAGTGGGGAGGGGCAAGAACGGAGTGGTGAATAGCTAAAGGGATTAGCATAGCCATTGGCAGTCAATGGGTTGGCGATAACCAAACAACACCTACCAGCTGTGTATCCCTCCTCATATGCCATTTCTCCCTATCCGTACTCTAATGCAATCGATTCGGCATGTCTAATAGCTAAACTAAAAATGAGGTGTACAAACATTGTCAATGCCACCTTTAAGTTTCAGTCAGTACAAAGATAACACAATGTAAAATCTACAATAGCCGGACATGTCAAAAAAGAGATAGAAACACTCTCTTTAAAATACATATTTCGCACTCCACTAACACAAACTAACTCTTTTATGGTACAAATGAAAGCAAAACTCACACTATACTACTACTTAACAACACTATTTCACAAAACTCCCTTAAATATCATGCAACTAACATGTATGCTATTTGTAAAATTAGTTTTGTGAAGCAGTGGTGTAGTGTGAGTTTAGGTTTTATTTTAAAGTAATGAAGTTTGTTTGCGTTAAGGAAATACTTCATTTGGACAGACTGTTTCTACCGCTATATTGACATTCTCATTCTTTGTAGACTTTACATTATGTTATATTTGGCTGGAGTGTTTGTTTAGATATTGGCTTAGTTAAGTTAAGCTCATATATATTGTTCTGTCCATTAACTCTGAGGCCGGCCGGCTCTGATCAGAGAAGACCCATGCCGTAGCCTACATTGGGACTCGCCGACTCAGTGAGTGAGATCACTGACATCACTGACATCTTTATTACTGCGTTTCCTCGCCTCTGTTTGGCTTTACTGACATTGTGCTCTTTTCTTCCCGTGTACTGTATGTGTGACCTTAGATTCCTCCACAGTGTCGCGCAGCTATGTGTCAGTAACTGTTGGACCCATATGCATGCGACTTACCTGGTGCTTATCATGACCATAGGCGTAATTTTAGGTGGGCCAGGGGTGTTTGCCCCCACCCCCAACTTTCATGGCACACCATTTTGTCCCCGTTCATTTGGCTGGGGCACCTTTTCTTCAGATGTCATGTCCCCCCCAACATTTTCAGCAAAGTTACTCCACTGATCATGACGGTGGTTGTGCGTAGCCGAACCCTTTCCCTCCCCAGAGAAAGGTTAGACCACACTGCTGTCAAGTGTTGGCAATAAAAGGCCATAGGATTTTATTGTTACAGATATGGTTATGGAAACAATAACAATAATCGTATATCCTAATAATATCATACTTTTGGGTCCTGAGGTTACCCCCTCTGGCCCATTCCGCCTTCTTGTCCCACGACTTGTTGTGGTCACCGTACAGTGTCCTGTTCTTCTCTTCCTTGTTCTTCTCCCTTCTTTTCTAGGGTGGGAGAGCTTTGTAGAAAAGAAGAAAGAGAGTGGAAGACGCTGAGTGCACAGCGAACCTCCTGACTGTTTGGGTCCTGTTCAGGGTCCACAAACAGTTTGTACTTTTTGTGAGCTGTGGCAGCTCTTTTATAAGACCCAGGGGTAGCCCTGGGTCTTTCATGTGTATCTGTGGGTGGCGGGGGGGGCTGATGCCCAACCCCCAGGCCGGCTGTAGCCGATTGTCTGGAACCCGGGGGGGGCAGGTATTTGTACTCCTACCTGCCTGACTGCTGGTTTCCTCTGGGTGCTTGGCACCCTATTGCTTTGTGGAAGGGTGAGGTGATTGTTCACACCTCACCGTTCCTGTGCTTTGTAGCGAGGAGAGACTGCGTGTCTCTGCGTAAGTGAGGGAGAGGGGCGCAGGCTTGGGGGAAGGAGCTGCCCCTCTCCTGGGCCTTCCGGATGGTACCAACAGTTACACTGCCTCGCTTTGGGCAGCCCTGCAGCATTGCCCATAACAGTTGGACCCATATGCATCCGACTTACCTGGTGCTTATCACGACGGTGGTTGTGCGTAGCCAAACCCTTTCCCTCCCCAGAGAAAGGTTAGACCACACAGCTGTCAAGTGTTGGCAATAAAAGGCTGTATGATTTTATTGTTACAGATACTGTTATGGAAACAATAACAATAATTGTATATCCTAATAATATCATACTTTTGGGCACCGGGACCTGAGGTTACCCCCTCTGGCCTGTGCCGCCACACACAGGGAGGTTATCGGCTGTCTGTGTTCCCCCAAAAGTTAGGTTATTTGCAGCCCCTGGTGGCCAAGGTAGCAGAGATTTCTCGAAAGAAATGTTCCATGCCGTGTCCTGATAAATGGGTGCCGTCCTTGAGGAAAAGGTTGGGGTCTGTTATGGCCGGGTGTTTTATGAAACCCAGGCCTCTTGCTATACAGAATTTCTCTAGCCCTCTGTTCAGTTTCCTTCTGGAAATATCCACTGATTTATAACAGGTGGCCCCCTGCCATTTCCTTCTAGGCAGGATTGCTGAGAAGTAGATTTCTGTGTCCCTCCAATTGTGTGAAATTCCTGCTAAAGAAGTGCAAATTTCTTCGAATAAACTTGTTCGTATGGACATCAGATCATTGTCCCCTAGGTGTATTATCAGGAATTCTGGCAGATCTCTCTATGCGACCATCTCAGCTAGTTTATCGTGGATGTCTGCCCAAAGAAGGCCTCTGTATCTCCACCAGGATTGCAATGGTGTTCCTAAATGGCGGGCCCTCCTTGGTTTCTTCTGCCCATCGCCCTGTCCTGAAAACAAACGAGTGTCCGACTATCCACGCTGATCGGAGTGGGGCCTTCCACCCGTCTGGTGTTTCTGGGAAGGTGGAGAAAAGAGGGGGGGGGCGAGAGAACTATATTAGTTCCGGTCTGATATATCTTTTGTAACAACAGTCTGACTTCCAACCCCCTATGTTTTTAATTGGTGGGCGCCGAGGCCTCCTTGCCATGCTGAGGTTGCGGCCCCAATTCGGAAGGAGTGGGTGCCGAATTCCTTCGGATCCCACCCTGCTTTGCTGATTGCTTTTGTCAGCACCCCTTTAAATTGATAGCGGTTTAGTGCCGAGGCATCCCTGTGATTTAAGAACCTCCCCCCAACTTTAGGCCTTTGTGCGTAATAGAGGTTGGTGATGCACACCAGGCAGTTTGTTACATCATCAATGCAGCAAATGTTGATGGTTTTTTTGGCCCCAGTTTTTGACTGTTGTATGTCTATGCTGAGGCTGTCTTGTCTAATCCTGGTCTCCATAATACCTAGGCCATTGTTAGCTTTGGTGCTGGCAGCAATGAGCTCCCCTATTCGGAATGCCCCAAAATAGGGCAGGGAAAATGCTGTTTTAAATAACATGGTCGCGTATGGGTGACAGCATATCGTCCAGTAAGCTTGTTATCTTTGTTAGTTTGTCAAAATCTAGGGGGCGGCGGGTGTCTACCTGAGGTCACTCCACTTTGCCCCAGCCTTTCATTGCATACGAGATCAAGGCACTCTGGGTAGGATCTGAGTCGCCCCGTAGTTTAGAAAAATAAGAAATTGCCACTAGGTGTCTTTTAGCCCAATCTTTCTTGAAACCCTGCTCATGAGCCCACTTTAAAAATATTTCTATATCTTTAATTGTAATTAATTCTACATGGTTTAAACCTGTTGCTTTAAAGACTGTTTGCAGGCACTTACTGTACTGGGCTGTGGTGGTGCTTGCCAGTGCTTTCTTTGCCATCTCTGCTAGAAACCCTGTGGCAGGGTTCATGTTTTCTGTGGGGAGCGCTGCATTGGCACCCATTTTTGAGGTGCCTGGTTTTTGGTGTGCATCCTGGCCTTGGCTCTCTGGCGCTGGCGTTGATGCAATTTCTTTTAATTCCCCATTATTGACCAACACTCCGCTGGTATCAACGTCATCTTTTCTTGGCCGTGTGGCGCTAGCTCCCGAAATCTTGTCCATTGAAAGCAAGATAAAGCATCTGCAATGTTATTATCAGCTCCAGTGATGTGTTTTGCCTTGACAACAATGTTCTCTTGTAGTGTGACTGCTGTAATGGCTCGTAGGACTTTTAGTACTAAATGGCACTTGGTAGTTCTTCTGTTTATGATGCCTACTACGGCCATGTTGTCACACCAAACCAAGAGCTCTTTGTTAGCTAGCTGCCTGCCCAAGATGCGTATGGTTAGCCAGATGGGAATTATTTCTAGCAATGTGATATTTTTTGTCCAGGGTGCTGTTTGCCATGACTTAGGCCAATGCCCAGCCACCCATTCTGTGCCTCGTATGGCACCAAACCCCTTGCTCCTGGCTGCATCTGTTAAGAGGACCTTCTTTGCCCATGTATTCAATGGTGTGTGCCAAAGTGTGGTCCTGTTGAAGTTATTGAGGAAATTCCCCCAAACTTTCAGGTCTTCTTTCACTTCTTTGCCTAGCCTGATGTGCAAGTGGGGTTCAGTGCATGATTTGGTCTTAAACTCCAGGCTCCTGGAAAATACTTTCCCTTGTGGGATGACTCTGGCTGCAAAGTTGAGACTGCCTGCCAGTGATCGGATTTCCTTTAGTGTGCCCTTGTTTTTTGTGCTTAAGGCCTGTATTTTCTCCAAAAGTTCTGCTATCTTGACTTTTGTGATTCTGCAAACTCCCTCTGCTCAGTCTATCTCTATCCCCAAAAAGATTATGTTGGTGGATGGTTTGGTTGTCTTTTCCATTGCCAAGGCAATGCCCCATTGTGCGTCCATCCCTTCTAACTCTGCTAGAGCCGTCTTGCATTCTCCAGACTCTGCTGGTCCTATCACCATAAAGTCATCGAGGTAATGGACTACTTTGGCCCCTGGGCGTTGTTTTTGAAATGCCCATTGAAAAAATGAGCTGAACTGCTCAAATAGGGCGCAGGATACTGCGCAAACCATGGGGAGGCATCTGTCGACATAAAATTTGTTTTTGAAGGTAAACGCTAGCCATTGCTGTGATTCTGGGTGGACTGGTAAAAGTCTAAAAGCAGATTCAATGTCCAGTTTGGCAATAAGGGCATTCCTGCCGCAGTCCTGTATAAGTCTTACTGCTTCTTTGCAATGTATGTAGGATACTGCAGATTCAGTGTGTGGGATGCCGTCATTAAGCGATTGGCCTTTTGGGTAGGACAGATTCTTTTTTGGGAACCAGGCCTAGAGGTGATACTAGGTAGTCTGAAAATGGCATGGAGTCCCAGGGACCTGCAATCCTGCCCAGGTGTAACTCATTCTCTAATTTGTTTTTTTACCACTTTTGGGTTGTCCCTGGCAGACTTTAGGTTTTTTGGGATTTTGCAGGACCCTGTTCCCATGAAAGGAATGATGAAACCAATTTTGAAACCTTGTTGGATTGCCGTGCTGGTTTCTCATCTGGATAACTCATCAATGCTTTGCTGAAATTGTTTGGATTGATGGGAGTTCTGCCTGGTTCTAAAACTGGCTGGTCAATGTTATTGCTAATCAGCTGTATTTTTGCCTGGTAGTCTGGTGTTGGCTGGACAAAGTTGTTGCTAATCTTTCGTATTTTTGGATGGTAGTCTGGTGCAGTTGCTTGCCGGGTGATCGCTGTTACAGTTTGTGCAGTAGTGCTTATACCAGCATTCATTACCCCAAGTGCACAGGTTTTTTCAAAAATTCCTACATGGAATATTGGCTTTGGAGGCGTGGTGATTTTTGTTCTGTCCGTCGGCATTTGATTTAGCCACCGCCCAGGGCTGGTTTTTCCGAAAGGGCTGCTCCCCTTTCTCATATTTTTCATTGTCAGAACTTCTGGCCCCTTGTGAGTTTTTATTAGTTTTGGTTGTTGCTTGGGTAAGCTCCTCCTCAGATGGAGGCTTGGCGTTTAATATGTATAAGTCATTCTGAACCTCATCCCATTCTATGGCTGGCCTCTCTGACATACTCCGTCTGAATCTAATATCATATGCTAATCCGCTTTTTCCTTTTTGAGCGAGTTTTACTTCTCTGACTTTGTCCATGTAAGCCCATAGTTTGGCGCCATCCCCAGGGAATTTTTCTAAGTAAATAGTTGCTAAATGTCAAAGGATTTCAGCCAGTTATCCCAGTTCTGTTCTACCTGGGCGTTCCTGGCGCCTTTACCTCTATTTTTTTAAGATCCCTAAAGGCGTCCCTCCCCTTGCCTTGAGCCTCTATAAGTGAAAAGATTTCAATGAATTCTTTAGCCCATATGGTCTCTTTGATTGTATTGTTGATGTTCCATGCTAGACATCTTTTGTATCTATTCAGAATTTCTGTGTGAAAGGATTTAGCTTAAGGTCCAGTTGGGCACTGCTGGTCATCAACATGTCAGATATGCTGTGGTTGTTTGCATCTACTTGCCCTGGTGTGCTTGCATTGGGGGTTGCCCAGACTTTCAATGCACCTGCTGGGTCTGATGTTGCTGTTGCTGTTGCTGCTGCTGGTGACAGTGGACCTGTGGTTGATGCTGCCGGGGTGGCTGCTATTGTGTGGGGCAACGCTGGGGCTGGTGGTACAGGGGTTACTGGTGTTGGTATTACTGTGGGTGGAATGGGATTTGTAATAATTATGGCTTCCAACAGTATGTTGTGGCTTGGTGGCCCATTTGTGCCTGGGGGAGTTGTTGTTTGTCCCTAATTTCCAGCATCATTTGTTGCATCTCCCTCATGTTCTCGCATAATTTTGACAAATACTGCTTTTGTTACCTTTGCCAGGGCCCTCTGTTGACTTCCTTTTAATTGGTGGCGGGGGGCTGTCTTCCAACTCAGGTGGCATGGGCACCCCTTCTTTCGGTAGGCCATATAGACTTTCTCTGACCCAGCCCCAACCATAGTGTTCGGCTGCCTCAATTGCTGCTAGTAGGTAAGGTGATTTAGGTTTCTGTGGCAGGCTTATGGTGTTAAACAGTAATTATATAGTGCCTCCTTAGTATTTATATTGGCCTAAGCATAGTCGCGCTACACGGAAAACCGCGTTGCAAAGTTCCGATACTTGGGTTAACTTCGCCGCCATTTTAAGATTCATCCGCCATTTTGATTTCTACTTGTGTGTTCTTTCTAAAATGGTGGACTATGTTTTCGACTTGCAACCAAGCCTTCCGACCTTTGAGTTCTATTAATGTTTAGGGTGTCCGCGAGCCAACTGTTTAGACTGAGCAATGAGACCTTGTGCTTCATATGAACTGTTGTTTAAGTGTTGCCTGCACTCACAAGCCTTATCCTTGTATAAACATTGGGACAATGAAGAACAAACCTCGAGCGTATGCATTGGCTGAACTGCATTGAAAAGGAACTTAGTATAAGGCTCACCGCGGGATCCGTGAACATACATCACTATTGTGTCTTCATGGAAATGCATGCCTATGTAATCCTTTGCATTATATTGTATAATCTGCATGTGAACTAGGCACGAACTGTAGACCACTAATTATTAACATGAAGAGAGGCTGGACAATATTACACAAATTGTATAAAAGCACAAATATTTAAATGTTCAGCACTCTCTCACCTCTCCTTGTTGGCTGGTACACACTGCAAGGTGTTGGGAGCCAGATCTGTTTTGCTTTGTAGACTGTACAGGAATAAAAGATCTGTGAATCTTTTTAGCCCGTGATTGGTGTATTTCTGTTGTGGTACTCAGCCTTGATATTTCTTTGTTCTTTCAGATGGCACCCGAATAGGGACCCTCAAGAATGATGCCACCTCGTTGAAGAGTTGATGCGGCTATTGGACCGGGATCGGCCGGTGAGAAAAGGGGGCCCCTCCTTGGATGACACGCGACACCTCAACAGTACTGCATGATCTGATCGCTGCACGGTGAGCACGCGGTCCGAGACGCCATCTTGACGAGGGTCCATATATCGAGGCGGCCAGTTTTGCTGAAATCACCAACCACGAGGGTCCTTTGTTGTCCTTTGTAATCTGATCCGATCTCCCTTTGTCCTTTGAATCAGGTGAGTCGTGCCCCGATTCCTAAGTATCCTGATATTTTTTTGTAGTATTGTACTCGCGAGCACAATCGGTGCCAGGTAACACCAGTAATCTGACATGCCTGGGAAATTGTCTGCCTGTTTCAGGGCATTATTCTGCAGAGACAGACAATCTTTGGAATTTGGCCGTTCGGCACCACAGGAGGGGCCGCCGGCATGTACTATGTACTGTAAGTACAGCATTGGTAGTATAGTATTCAATGATATTTGGCACTGACAAACTATACATGCTCCCGAAATTCAGTGGGCAGTCAATAGTAGTTTTGAGATTGCCTGAACAGAATATTTAGAATCCATGTTGTTAAAGAAAAAAGCTAGACCTGCAGCATTTGATGTAATAAAAAATTGGAAAAAGGAAGATATGCAGCAATTTAAGAGTAAAGAGAAGCATGCACAGCGTCACATGTCAAACTCAGAAAAGGCATTATTGTATGATCAACAAAAACAGTCATAGTCTGTTAGAAACATGGATAGAGCTTTTCAACTTGGTATGCACTAATTGATAAACTCTTAAATGAACGTAGGTCTGGTGCCACTGCACCACCTCCTTATGTACCTATTCCTGTTGTCTTACCTCTTCCTGCTGTCGTTCCTCCTCCCGTAGCAATTCCTGTTCTTCCTGTTGCTCCTCCGCTACCAGTTATTGCTCCACTTCCTGTTGTTGTTCCTCCGCCTGTACCTTCACCTTTACCGACTATTACTGTTTCAGTAGATTCATTGCCAGTAGTAGTGTCTCCACTACCTGCTGTACAGGATTTGTCTACTCTCTCTTTCCCAAGCGGTGCTGCTCCGCTTGTAGCTGATAAAGGGGCTAATGTTGAATCAAAAGTTGTAATGGGGAATACAGTTTCCAAAGAGAAGAAGAGAGATTTGAATGCATGGGCTAAGCAATGTATAGAGAAAGGTGAACTATCTACTGTCTTAGCTATACTCTCTAATCTAGAAAGTATTCCCGATCAGAATGTCTTTATTGAGGGGATGGGGATACATTTGGCTGTAATGTGGTACAGATTGACAGACACAGATGTCCCACAAGGGTTGAGGGATTTGAATGTTTTAGCTTATTCAAGGGATACTGCGGAGAAAGTACATGAGCATGTCGAGAGGGTCTTTGAGTTTAGAAGGGAGTTAGAGCAGTTACAGAACAATGAAATAGATGGTGATAGTTTGGACGCTTTTTACGTGCAGAAACGGTTCCTTCCTCCTTGTAAGTCAACGAGTGAAGAAACGCAAATTTGCACGAGGGATGCGCTTAGATCGATTTCAGATATGTCGATATCTCCCGTAGAAGTATATGATACGTATAGTCAGTATAATCCAGAAATGCAGAGGAAAGTGTTACAGGTAATGATAGAATACCTGCAGGATGAATGTATAAAGAAAAAGGTTTTTTGTCCCGCAGAATTATTGAATATTTATAAGAGAGCTTTTGCATCTGATACTACTTCCACCACTTTAGCGCTTGATTTGGCTCTGTTGCTTAGTAAACGTTCGGAGTTGCCTACTTCTCACCTGCCTATGAGAGAGGTTCCTCCGACATTTGTTGCTAAAGTTGAGATTCCGGCTAATGTTGCTACAGGTGCAGCAGCCTATGATATTGAAGCTCACTATGTATCACAGTTTGTTCACGTCCCATTCTCAAGACAGGAAGTGAACACTATTAGACAGTCAATTCCAGACATTAGGAAGCTTCCAACAGGGTTTTACAAAGAAATAGAATCTGTCTTGCATTTATCAGTTTTCACTCTGGGTGATATAGACTTGTTGTTTCCTGTGCTCGTACCTGCTGATTTATGGAAACAGATTAGGTCTGTAGATGAACCAGCAGGGTGAGGTGATGGAGAAAGGAAAGCTGGTGAAAGACCACCGCAGGTGATACTGACTTTGCCAGATAGAATAGTGACAAAATTAAAGACTTTAATTCCCGAGAGAAGCATTGTTTGGGACAAACTTACTGCTTGTACCCAAGGAAAATCTGAAGGTGCTACCGAATTCTTTAATCGGTTCGAACAAGTATTCTCAGATTTTAGCAGACAGGATTAAAGCACTGAGTCAGGAAAAAGATTGTTTGTGGATAAGTTTGTGCGTGGATTGTTGCCTGATATCCAGTCGCAAATTATGACTTCCGAGAGTGCTTGGCAAGCTAAATCACAGTCCGAATTATTGCATATGGCTCAGTATTATGAGAATAGAGTCAATAATGAGAAGGAAAGGATCGAAAAGAAAAGGGGAGATTTAAAAACCAAAGTATTATTGCAAAAGATGGTCAGAGGCCCTCGAGGTGGAAGTATACAGTTTCGAGGTCAGTTTGTTCCACAAAGTAATGCGCTGTTGAGTCCCGTACATGCGAACCAATGAGCTTATTGCAGACAAGAGGGTCATTGGCGAGCACAATGCTCGATCCTCCAGCAGAGGCCGAATAACAAATATGGTGCCATGGGTAGACAATCCAGAGGCCACTCTGGGGTAGGTAGTCCTGGTAGAAGCCAGTTTGCTCAAAATTATCAGTCTTTCTCACAAGATAATCAGCAACCTAGTGTAGATAGCTGAAATATTTTTGATAATCCTTCAGCTGCCTATCTTTCTGAAGATCTCGTCTTTGACGATATATTGTTCTGTTAGGACAGCCCGAAGCAGGTTCTGGAACCGACGCCTATTCCCGTTAATCAGAAAGGTCCCTACGTTGAGATGATGGTGGGGAATAGGAAGCATCTATTTTTGATAGACACAGGAGCACAGAAGTGTTCCATTGATCATTCACGGGTTCCACTGTCAGGGTAGAATAACGTTTCTGTAGGGTTTTCTGGTACGCCAGTGGTTAGTCCGGTTTCTCTGCCGGTACCGATTTCACTGGGTCCATTCACAGATTACTGTCCGTTTCTTCTGACAACTAACTGTGGAGAGAATTTGTTCGGGTTGAATCTGTTGAAAGAATTAAATGCAGTAATTCATTGTTCTTCTGATGGAGTGCGTTTGACGATTTCACCACAGCAATTTTCTGCTTCACAGTTTTTGACTAGACCTTTGCCGCCAGAATTTAGTGAAGTTCCAGCGTGTTTATGGGCGATTGATGACAATGATGTTGGTATTTTGCAAATTGAGCCTGTTAAAATTGTTTTGAAACCAGGAGTTAAGTTGCCACGAATTCCACAATATAAGATTTCAGTTGATGGTGAGAAAGCTTTGAAGTGTCTAGTTTCTGACTTTGTACATCGTGGAGTAATCGAAGAAATTGCAGGAAGTTTGTGCAATAGCACGATTTTACCGGTTTATAAGAAAGGGGAGAATGCAATTCCTTTCCGTTTCATTATAGATTTGCGCGCTATCAATAAGATTGTTGCTCCACAATTTCCAATTGTGCCTGATGTAACAACGATACTAACAATGATTCCAGCTTCTGCTACTCATTTCAGTGTGGTGGATCTTAAGAATGCCTTCTTTAGCATTCCCATACACGTGGATAGTAGATATTTGTTCGCGTTCACCCTCGGGGGACACTCGTTTACATTTACCCGTGCGGTACACGGAGAGTCCGAGCATTTATAGTAGGGCTTTGAAAGAGCAGCTCGATACACTTGAGTTGCCTTCTACTTGTACACTGCTACAGTATGTCGACAACCTTCTCTTAGCCGCAGACTCAGAAAGTGCTTGCAAGGAAGGCACTGTGTTATTGCTTATTCATCTAGCAAAGCATGGGCATAAACCTTCATTGAAAAAGTTTCAGTATTGTCGACAGGAGGTTGCCTATTTTGGCTATCTCCTGTCAAAGGAGGAAAGAAGATTGACATCTGAACGAATTAAGAGCATTTCTAGCATGTCTGTCTCAAATACACAGAAGGAAGTCAGAGCCTTGATAGGAATGGCTTCTTACTGTAGACAGTGGATCCCTAATTTCTCACTAGTGATCAAACCAATGTTGGCATTGACAAAGAAGGGCTTTTCTTTGCCACTACCGTGGAACTTGGAACACCAGAAAGCGTTTGATCTGCTCAAGACTGCACTGTGTTCAGCACCAGTTTTGGGCACACCAAATTATGATAAGGCCTTCGAGTTGTATGTGCATGAACGTGATGGATGTGCTTTGGCTGTGTTAATGCAGGAACATGGGGGGAAGAATAGACCGTGCAGGTATTTTTCCTCCACACTTGATCCTGTTGCATGCGCTTTGCTGAGATGTTTGAGAGCTGTTGCTGCTGCTGCTGCGTCTGTAAAGCAAAGTGAGGGCATGGTTCTAAGTCATACCTTAACTGTGTTGGTACCTCACTCTGTATACGTTCTATTAAATAGAACGCAAACGCAACACCTTACAGCCGCATGATTAACAAGATATCAACTGATCCTATTTTCACCGCATATCCAAATTAAAAGGTGTTGTGTATTAAATACGGCTGAATTGGTACCT
Source organism: Ambystoma mexicanum (assembly GCF_040938575.1). Classification (NCBI taxonomy): domain Eukaryota; kingdom Metazoa; phylum Chordata; class Amphibia; order Caudata; family Ambystomatidae; genus Ambystoma; species Ambystoma mexicanum. The sequence continues at coordinate 675,673,373 of NC_090932.1, read as the reverse complement.
CTTCCGCAAGATATTGCTTGCAGTGACGAAATGTCACATGACTGCCTTTATACCACAGAATAAGAAACTAAAGGCAGGATTGATTTAAAAGATACACTTCTGAATGATCCACAAGGAGAGCTCTTTTGCGATGGCTCCAGCTTCAAACTTCAGGATGGTACATCCACTGCTGCTTATACCATCACTACATTAAGCACGATCGTGGAAACCAAGAGAATTTCGCATAACTCCGCACAGGCCGCAGAGATTATTGCACTGACTCGAGCTTGTGAACTTTCCGAAGGGCTTAGAGTGAATATATTTACTGACAGCCAGTATGCCTTTGGTGTGGTTCACAACTTCGGTAAATTATGGGCAGAATGAGGTTTCTTGACCTCACACTGAACGAAAATCCAACATGGCACCTTGATAGTTCAGCTACTCTCAGCACTAGCGCTTCCTACTCAACTAGCAATCATGAAGTGCGCCGCACATCAGAAAGTAGTGGATGATGTAGGGAAAGGGAACGCTTTTGCTGACAGGATAGCTAAACAGACTGTTACAGATTTATACTCAGAAATGTATGTTACAAAGGAAGACACAAACACTTGTACTGTAGATGAAGGGATTGACTCGATAAAGAATATTCAAGCTGATGCCACTTTAGAAGAACTTAAACATTGGGCTGAGGGTTTGGCAAAGTTGGATGAGGAAGGGTGTTGGGTAGATAATTCAAAGGGAATATGGATGCTACCCGATGCATATGTCACTGCAATGATCACAATGGCCCATGGTCCCACTCACATATGCGCTAGGAAAATCTGTAAAATGCTAGAATCTGTCTGGGTGAATGCTAACATCTCAAAAACTGCTGAGCGTTTTGTCCAGAATTGTGTGGTTTGCTTACAGCATAATGCGGAGAAGGGTACGACGACACAGAGGGGTAGTTTTGGTCCCCCCTCTGTGCCTTTTGAAGTGATTCATTTCGGCTTCATTGAGATGGAGTGCTGTAACAACTACAAATGTGTCTTAGTAGTCATTTATGCCTTTAGGAAGTGGGTTGAAGCCTTCCCTGTGAAAGATGCTACAGCAATGACGACAGCGAAAACCATGCTTAAGGAATATTTTCCTAGGTTTGGTTTGCCGAGGGTCATCTGGCCGGATAATAAACGGTTCCATTTGGTTAGACATGCTCAAAGTGTTGGACTTGTGGAACGCCACAATGGTATCTTGAAGAATAAAAATTGCCACGGTCTGTGCTAGCAGTAATTTGAAATGGCCAGACGCTTTACCTATAGCACTACTGTCCATGCGGACAACCCCACAGACTAGAACTGGACTATCCCCCTACGAGATCATTATGGGGAGGCCAGCTAACATTTGGAGCCTGCTCAAGCCAAAACAATTGAAGGATGTAGAGCATTTGCTTCTTTCTGAATACTGTGACCAGTTAAATCAAAACTTGTATTTGATTTATCAACAGGTGTGAGAAGCCCTACCAGTTAGATATGAGGAGCTAAATCATATAATTCGACCTGGTGACTGGGTGCTCACAAAGTCATTTGAGAGAACATCCAGCCTCGCACCGCGCTGGAGAGGACCATTTCACGTCCTGTTGGCCACACAGACTGCTGTACGAGTAGCTGGTAGAAGACACTGGATACACGTGACACACATCAAGAGGATACCTTTCCCTTTGCCACACGATGGAGAAGAACAGAAGGAAACTACTTGCTCTGCTTCTGGTGATCAATCAGTCTTGAACAAAATCAAGGACATTTCGGAGACTCTTCCTGAGCCCGTTGGGCCTGCAGAGACTGCTGCTTTATCTCTGAATCCTTCTTCTGATCTTTCGGCACCCTTGAACGACCTTGCCTCTGTTTCACCACTTCCATCAGGAAGCAAGGATGCACTGTTCACAGATCACGAAGTACCTGGAGTCTTAAGGTACGATCTGCGTCCACGGCACTAGACTTACAGCGCAGCATGGCTGTGTCCACAGGAAATGACTGTTGAGCTTGTCCCTTGCATTTTTTGCGCTGAAACATAAGTAAGTGGCTCGGACCAGTAAAAGCTATCTTCAATCAAGATCACGTGGTCGGTAGATCACCAGCAAACGAACTGCAGTGTTTTATCGCAGAAACTTTTCGGGAAAGAGCTTCGAGGAACAATGCATGTCACTCTCTCTACTACTACAGAGCAACTGATCGATTGTGTGGCTAACAAAGACATTGGACAGAAAAATACATGGTCCTTGAGGACGTACTGTTTTTTTGTAATTATGTTAACTGGTCTGACCATAGTAATTGCTCTTGGGTTTTGGTGTATTGAGGGGGTGCGTCCACTTGAAACATTTTTACCTACTGAAAGTGTTCCCACTATGTCTACACCTTTCGTGCATCTGCACACTCTATCTCCTAGGGATTCCTAACACAGACAGAGTTATCACAATAATACGCTTCTGTTAATTATGAATGCGACTCAGGCGATCTTGAATAGAACTAATTGCTGGATCTGGTCGGATTTGCCACAACAGGGCGAAAAAGGGTTGGGCTGGTATATTCATCCTTTGCCTCTAACTACTGCATGCTACGCCTCTCTAAGGGCATTATTCTTTGGTCGTTGGAATGATAGCATCTCAGGGAATTTTGATGGGACTAATTTGAATGAGTTTGAAAGGCGAGTCCTGACGCCTCTGGGATGCTCTCTTTTTGCAAATAGGAGCAAGCTTAATGTTGCTTCTATTAGGCCTTCTGATAGACTATCTAGACCTTTCCAATCAATAATTTGTTTCAAGTTTGCTCCCGTAGGCAAACGGGTTGCTACGCCTCCTTCCTATACTATCAATCACAACCCCAACTCTGTTCCCTTCTGCATACAAAGGAATGGGTCTCAGTCAATGGGTACTTTTGAGGGTTGTACCAATATTGCAAATTTGACTAGTGAGGACAGACCTTTGTATGTAGGTGATCCTGTTTATTTCGTCTGTGGCAATGAAGCTTATCCTCGGCTACCTAGGGATTGGCAGGGTACTTGGTATTTGGGTATCTTGCTACCAGGGGTATATGTAGCTAGCACCTCTGAGGTCTCTAGGGCCCGTCCAAGGCGGGACGAGAACGGTGATACTCCTTCACAAGTCAAGGGTGATGTAGCAAAATCCTTTGTGCCATTTTGGGGACAGATCATGAATTCCGAGGATATTAGGAGACTAGCAAGAGTATTGGAGAGCACCATCAACCGGACCACCGATATACTCTACAACATGACGCTAGAACAGAAAGCAATTAGATTAGTGGCTCTACAGAACCGGATGGTGTTAGACGTCATCCTGGCTGAGCGTGGTTGAGTATGTAAATTGGTGGGATCTGCTTGTTGCGTTTTCATTCCTGACTCCTCCACGACCATATTCAAGGCAATATAAAATCTGCACGTCCTAAGTACAGAAGTGCATGTTCCAGAGGGAAACTGGGATCTTAGTACTTGGTTCTGGGACTTTTTACGGTTGTGGGGATGGAAACTCCTTTCAGTCTTAATGGTAATCCTTGGTATTCTGTTGTTCTGTTGTTGTTGCATACAATACCTTCCTGTCATATGTTCGATGTTAGGGGGATGTTGTGCGCAAACTGTAGGAACATTAGGACCAACAATACACACACCCGAGAAGATGACTAATATTTTTGTAATGAAGGATATTACTGTTACGGATTTGATGGCAATTGATATATCTGATGAATGTGATTCAGGATGCACGGACATTGAAACGTGGAGTTACGAGTAAAGCGAATATTTTTAGTAAAGCTCTTGGCTTAGGCCAAAAGGAGGGTTTGTTAAACGGTAATTATATAGTGCCTCCTTAGTATTTATATTGGCCTGAGCCTAGTCGCACTACACAGAAAACTGTGTTGCATAGTTCCGATTTTTCGGTTAACTTCGCCGCCATTTTAGGATTCATCCGCCATTTTGATTTCTAATCGTGTGTTCTTCGTTCTAAAATGGTAGACTATGTTTTCGACTTGAAACCAAGCCTTCCGACCTTTGAGTTCTGTTAATGTTTAGGCTGTCCGTGAGCCAACTGTTTAGACTGAGCAATGTGACCTTGTGCTTCATATGAACTGTTGTTTAAGTGTTGTCTGCACTCACAAGCCACATCCTTGTATAAACATTGGGACAATGAAGAACAAATCTCGAGCGTATGCATTGGCTGAACTGCATTGAAAAGGAACATAGTATAAGGCTCACCGCAGGATCCGAGAGCATACATCACTATTGTGTCTTCATGGAAATGCAAACCTATGTAATCCTTTGCATAATATTGTATAATCTGTATGTGAACTAGGCACGAACTCTAGACCACGAATTATTAACATGAAGAGAGGCTGGACAATATTACACGAAATGTATAAAAGCACAAATGTTTAGATGTTCAGCACTCTCTCACCTCTCCTTGTCAGCTGGTACACACGGTGAGGTGTTGGGAGCCAGATAGCTATCTGTTTTGCTTTGTAGATTGTACAGTAATAAAAGATCTGTGAATCTTTTTAGCCCATGATTGGTGTATTTCCGTTGTGATACTCAGCCTCGATATTTCTTTGTTCTTTCATTGGGTTCATGCGGTTTTCGTTTGGGAGCCATTTGTCTTGCCTGTTTGTAGGAAGAAACAAAATGTTTACTTTTGTACTTTAGGCAAACCTGAATTTGGTGGCTGTTTAAAATGCAATGAGACTCTATGTGAAGTTTGCTTGTCACCCGTTTTGGGTAACTGCCTGGTGATGTGACCCGTATAAATTTAACAGCTTGCCCTGAAGGGCTGTTAGAAAAAGAGTTTGTATTGTGTTCACATGCAAAATTAGGCTGGCATAGGCGTTTGTGCAAGTTTTGAAATGTATGCCTTAGTCTAAACATTTGTCTGCCCCTGTCATGTGCATGACCAACAGCCCTACTGATGTGGGAAACGTGAACCTGCAAATATTATTATTTTGCTTATTCAAAATTGCATGTGCTCTCTCCACAAAATCTATTTGTTGCCCGAAAAGGACTAATAATCGTTTTTGAAAATGCAGTTTGTTTAAACAAACGTTGTGGTTTTAGAGGAAAAAAACACCTGCGCTTGTTCAGTATAAAAAGGTGAACATGTTCAGCCAAATTGTTTCCTTATCTGGTATTTGCAACTGCCGCACGGTCAGCTTCACACGTTTCTCTGTTTTGGCTCGCTTCAAAGGAAGCGATTACATTGTAACCCAGCCCGGGCTGCTGCCTGTTGTAGCCGCGCTAACCCCGGCGCATGGGCTCACTTAATTGAAAGCTGAAGTCGAACGCCGCCTGTGGCGGGTTGCTTTGTTTACTTTTCTCCATCGTCTGGTATACAAACTCCTGCTCTCCAGCTTGCAGCAGTGCTTTGGATGGGGTTCCACGTAAGCTGTCTGGATTTCCGCTCTCCCGTCGAACTCGTACTTTGAACAGAGCTATGTTCAGAAACAGAAAAAGACGCCTCGATTGCAGCGAACTTTGAGGAAAGCAGAAAGTAAGAAGAAAGAGAGTGGAAGACGCTGAGTGCACAGTGAACCTCCTGACTGTTTGGGTCCCCGTTCAGGGTCCACAAACAGTTTGTACTTTTTGTGAGCTGTGGCAGCTCTTTTATAAGACCCAGGGGTAGCCCTGGGTCTTTGATGTGTATCTGTGGGGTCTGAGGCCCAACCCCAAGGCCAGCTGTAGCCGACTGTCTGGACCCCCGGGGGGGCAGGTCTTTGTACTCCTCCCTTCCTGACTGCTAGTTTCCTCTGGGTGCTTAGCATCCTATTGCTTTGTGGAAGGGTGAGGTGATTGTTCACACCTCACCCTTCCTGTGCTTTGTAACAAGGATTAGACTGCGTGTCTCTGTGGCTGTGGGGGAGAATGGAACAGGCTTGGGGGGAAGGTAGATGTACCTCTCTTGGGCCTGCCAAATGGTACCAACAGTTACCCTGCCTCGCTTTGGGCGGCCCTGCAGCATTGCCAAGACTGTGCAGTATCAGATAATGAGCTACTTCAATTAGCAACAGAGCTGCTGCTCCCGCCTTCACTTGGTGAAGGGACTTCAAACCGTCAGCTGCAGACCCGCTCCCTTTCTGCAGGACCAAACCGCCATCATAGAGTCGGTAAAAGGCAGTAGGCTGGGGGAAGATAACTGTGTATGTTCAACCAGCACGGGGGCCAGTGTCACAAGGGGAGGCAGAGATGTTTCCCTCCACTACGAATTAAAGTTTGGCAGGGTGCACCTCGCCACACATGGATACAAGTGGAGTGAGTATGGTGACGGACTACTCTGGTGTGGGGCTTGAAAAAGCCGAACAAAGGAACCATCAATCATTTGGCTCTCCAGGCCTTACAGAAATATCTGCTTATGAGTCTGGCCTTTTTTTCATTCATGCCTCAACACTGACAGCTCGGCCACCTCGGCATTTTTCGGCGAGGACACGGCAGGCAGACTCTAGAGCTATTCAAAGGCGAGGAAAAGAGTTCACATCTGGTACTTGAAGAAATTAACCAACTTCTGAGCATCTTGGTTTCTATACACGAGGGACTTAAAGTGAAGGACAATCAGAGTTGCTTGAGTCCACATTGTTTAAGTTCAACAATGTCAGAATACAAAATAAGTTAAAGGACTTTCTGGCAAATAATATGAATGCCAGAGCAGCACATCATGAAGCCGGACGTGCAGATTTCCATAAGGAGGTGGATTGTGGCAGTGGGACTGCAAAGAGAGCGAAGTCCGAGCCTTCTGCGTCCAGAGGCAACTCCACTGGTGTGGGTGCTCAGCCAACAAGGGTAGACTTAAATGAGCCTCTGACAGTAGGAGAGATGTCTAAAATACCTGGGGAGAATCAAATAACCAATGCGAGCACGCAGGGCCACTTGATCCTTGGAATTCTGACCTTTAGGTACTTGTGGTGGATGGTGGAATTTCACAGAATTCTTCTATCCGTCAAATACCTAGGGCTCAGTCTGCAAGAAAGAGAGTGGACAAGAAGAAGCACTGTGCCCTGGTGGCTGGTCCAATAATGCAGAGAAATAATTCTTACAGACAGTCTTCAAGAAAGTTCCTATTTTCATTGACTAATCAGCCATTTGTTGTAGCGGCTTACAGAAAACACAAATCAAGAAAACCTCCCAGAACATTCGGGAAGGGACCTGAACGGATGCCAAATCATCAAAGTGATATAACAAGCAAACACAAGAAAAATGAAAAGGGGAACTCAATCAAGCCCTGTACGTGAGAGGAGGCTGAAGTGGAAGCAATGCGCATCACCAGGGTAACACAAAGTACGCCTCCGATGGCCTTGGAGGCTGGGCCCCCCTTTAGCAACGTGCAGAGCACGGGTTCACAGGGATGTATGAATCTTCCTCTTGCCTCTCAACCATTGCTTTCAGGCATGAGCGTTCAAGAAGGGGAAACTGTCCCAGGTAATAGAATATCCAGGGCCAATGACTCAACAAACTGCCTGAGAACGATGGCGCCTTCTTTCTCTTCCGCATGTTGTATTGGTGTAAGGATGTGATATCAGATGACCAGGAATATAGAACACATAACAATGTTCTTTGGGGAGGGTGGTCCTCGCAACATACAGGTTTACTCGCCACCCGTTCACAAAACATGGCTGTCCCAAAGGAATAAATCTTTAACATGTTCAGTGTAAACCAGGCTTCTGTGGACCTGGATATGGCTAAAAAGTCGAGGGGGGGCAGGAAAATCACCCTCACTCACAAATTGGCCATCCTGCTCTGCTGATGGGGACTCATCAACTTTTGGTTGAATTGTCTACTCTCTGAAAATGTCCTTAATCAATCAAACATTTTGAACCTTTTTGGCACTGTGTTGAATGTGAGTACTATAGTATCCAAGAACATTACAAGGGTTGACTTTGTCTACCATCATCGCACTGATCGAGCCCTGTTATACATACACTCTAAAGTGGTTTTTGATTTAATTGTACGGGAAACACCTTCCTTTCATCAAGTGGGATTTGATATAATTCCATATTCCTACGCTTTGGATAGGAAGGGACTTGGGGCTTTGGACTCATTCTCTGCTCTTAGTCCAAATGAATTGATTGTATCTGCCAATGTGAATAATTAAGGTGTTCTTCTTGTTAACCCAATTAATCAGTTAACCAATAACAGGCAAGCCGTGCATGATTGGTCAAGGGAATGTGGTGCTCTAAACGGTACAAGAAGGGTGCAATTGGACCAACGTCCTCTCTAGCAAAGCAGGTTTCCTCCTTTTGCTTTCTTGGAATACTAGAAGTCACAACAAATAGTTAACCGACCATGTCTTGGGGGAAAATTTAAGACACCATAGTGTCATTTGTTTACAGTAAATCTGGATTACCAACGATGCTCATACAGATGGTAATGTCTCTGTGTCTCAATGTCTCAACTAGCTACCACTTCTTTGGGTTGCCCTGTATGTGGTCTACTTATTCGCTTAAAAATTAACAAGGGAATGAAAGTTGTATCTTCCGATGCCTCAACCAATGGTCTTTTGTGTGTTCACGTAGAATTGACCATGGGTCGTTTTGTGGAAAACCTTTTATTTTTAAATGTGTATTGACATCAGAGGAAATGTACTCTGGATGTGATGGTAAAGGCTGTTGTTTCTGGAGAGAATGTTTGGTGTGAGTTGTGCCCTAGGGGCTTTGTTGGACTAGTAGGAGACCCGAGCTTTGGAAGATTGTCTGGTTAAGTCACAGGAGAGGTGCCCCCCGTCTAAAAATTAACAGAGTCTAGCCGGATGGAAATGGTGTGTCAATCTGGAGGGCCTGGGTATGTTACATTGCGTACTCCCAGCAGACCTGGGGAGTCATTACACGTGGCATAATAGTAAGGCGAGTTCCACCATAGATTATATATTTATGGATGAAGGTTTGTTGGAAAAATGCTCACCTCTGTTAACCTCTAGAGCATCCCTGAATGACCACTCTCTTTTAAGTTTGCAATTGGTTGAGCAGTCAGGGGCGACCCACAGGGCATTGAGGTTAAGGGCACTTGTAATCACGTTTATTGGAACACAAATAAAGTATGGCAGGCCAATTTTGCTTTTGAGGAATGTTGTAGTATTGCAGCTGGGGACTGGATAGTGAATACCCTAACAGTGGAATCTTTTAATCCGTTGGTTGAAAGAATATTGTGTAACGTTTTTAGGCCCGGTAGCTTCTCGTCTCAAAGGACCAGTCTTCCTCACTTACATACATTTGACCATGAACTGGCTGTTCGCAAAAAGAGGTACAGAGCAGAAATGAAGGCCATTAAGGTCCATTGCAGTGAGGAGCCTTATGGGGTGACGCAAGTTATTAAGAAAACTCAATCAAAATACTGAAATTGGGTCCGGGGAAGAAGAGTTCAGCTTTTCCAACCGGATAGTGAACATATGCTGGAGGTATTGGGGAGTAAAAACGCCTCTGCATTTTGGCACATAATTAATGGCAGTTCACAACCACAAGTGTCCAAGCAATTAAATTTAAATGCAGTGGTTGAACCCATACGGGTTTCCTATTTGGAAAACGCTTTCTCCTCTGACATCCCTAACAATAATCCCAAGCTTTATGAATGTACTGATGATTGGCAGTTAGAGGTGGATGAAGAGATCATTCAAGAAATCATGGGTAAAATAAGCTCTTCTAGTGCCCCTGGACCAAATAAACTTTCAAACTTGGTCTTTCGTGGTAATCCGGTGTTGTGGGCAGGTATTTTGACCTGCCTTTTTACAGATGTGATCGATACCAATAGCTTTCCTGAAACATGGCAGACCGTCCATGTAGTCCCCATTTTTAAACGGGGCCCCAAATCCGATCCAAAGAACTACCGTCCGATCTCCATTCTTGACGCAGACAGCAAGGTGTTTGATGCCTGGCTGCTGCATCATGTAGAGACTTGTGCCAAGGAAACGGGCAGAATCCAGAAGTGGCAAACATGATTCTGAAGGCTTATGGGAACAATATAAAATGCCTCCAATCGTCTGCATGGACCAAAAAATACTCATCCATATACAAAGTGACGATTGACCTAACCGCTGCTTTTCATAGCATGAATAAAAAACCTCTTTGGAAGAAGCTGCAGGGTTGGGGAATTCCAAATGGATTGTTAAGGTTGCTGATTGGTATACACGAGAACTCTGTGATGCATGTCTGATTGAATCAGAATGGTGCCTTGTTAGGTAGAATCCCAGTCAAAAGAGGAGTAAGACCAGACTGCATCATTGCTCTGTGCCCTTTTAATTTATTTATACACTCCTAACATTGGGGAGCAATTGAAGATTTCAACATTTGCTTCCCCCAAGTTGGCTCATCTTAAGGTATCGTGGCTCAGTTACGCAGACAATTTCTTGTTGTTTGGCTGCACTGAAAAGGGACTTCAGTACTTGCAGCACGCTTTTAGTAAAATGGCGTGTGGGAGCCTGGTGAGGTTTTGGAAAATGTTGATAACTTAATTTATTTTGAATTCTCAACTTGTAGACCTAACATTGTGATAGTTAAGGAATGGGTGAGAGCGCAAGCAGTAGTTATGCTGAATGAAATGAAGAGTGTTGACTCTAAATATGCCAAGTACACTGTGAAACCACTAATCAAATGATGTGAGGAAAAGTTCATATCTAGGCTTTTATACAGCATTGAAACATTTTGTATATGGATTTAAAATATTTTGAAGTGTTTGGAAGGTTTCATATGGAAACAAGCTTTGAGTATTCAAAAATCTGTACCCCTTCTGTCGTCAGATGCGAACTTGGCTTGTGCTCTCTGGGAAGTAGAGCTCAGTGGAGACTCCTGTCATTCTATAGAAAGCTTCTTGATTCCCCGAAAGACTCCTTATTTTGTGATTTGAGCCAAATTAGGAATGAACAGTGTGTGTCGTATTTAAAGGAACTGGTGTCATCTTGTTCGGAAACCCTTTGTAAAATCGGCATGTCAGAGACAGATTTCATTCAGAATTCTGTACATGTGAACAAAATCCTGCGTAGGTTTGACTGGACTATTGAAGAATTCCACTCCTATAATTCCCTTCAACACCTGAACATGGAACATAAAAAATGTGGTGTTATTGCCCCTTACTTATTGAGGCTCCCCTAACCAACATTATAGAAGGTAGTTTCTAAAATTCTAACTTAATTTGTACCTGACTAGGAAGGTTCTTTATAGATATCAAAAACTCCTTAGGGACAAATTGTTTTGCCGCTTTTGCATCCCAATTGGTCCTTTGGAAACAGTTGTCCACCTGGTGACACAGTGTCCATTTATTGAAGACAAAAGGTTGGCCTTTCTTGAGAAACACATGGTGGGCCGAAATCCATATGACCTTAATGGTACAGCATTTTGGAAAGCCTGCCTTGCTAGCCATACCACTGCAATGGTTACATCTATTGTGGGCTTTTTAGAGAGTTTAGAGCTTGAGAATCCCTCCGTCTAAATGCACTTTAAATGCACTTTGATGGGATGTGGTCTTTTTTCATGGGAATTCAACAGGTTTTATTCGTTTTTAAAGCTGGCATTTCTTTCCTTTTATCTTGATGACATTTTATGAATTATATATTTACACTTTTTGTATGAAATGTATGCGTTTTCTTGAATGTGTGTTATGTATTGTTAAATATATTGGTCAGAAATTATTTATTTAGCTAGAAGACCAATAAAAACAAAACAAGTTGGATTATGTATTGCCATATGCAGTGTACCCTGTTTTTTGTTGATATTCATTTTTTATTTTTGTGTTGTGCAGTAGGAACCCAGCCGACCCATAGAGCTAGGGGTTTCTCAACAGCACTTTAGGATGAGCAGCAGCACCCTTGAGATGTATGGGGATGCAGATGAATACTCTTGCATCAAATCAATAATGACAACTCGATAGTTTGGCAAAGGGAGTCTGTTTAATTTCAGAAAAAACACATCATTTATATTAAAAATTCGTCATCACTGACGTGTAACGCTTAAAACTGAGCATGCAACTCTATTGGTTCTAGGAAGGTAACTTTCATATAGATATTATATCTGTGTATGGTAACGGGGAGTGAGGATTGGATAAACACTGTCAGGTGGGGCATCTAAGCCCTACCTTCAAAATGGCTACTGTAATCATCACGAAAAGTATGACGTCTCATTGGTCCTACTAACTATAGAACCCTAGATTACTCGGTGCACTATGATTTGGTTGGCATCGACCCCACTCATACTTTTCCACTTGCTTAGCAGCGTGCAGAATAGCCGGCCAAGTGCAGAGAGTTTGTCTGCACCCCAAGCTTCCCTCCAATTATTGCTACAATCAATCATCACCTTAGGTGTCATGTGTCAATTATTTCTTTGTGGTTCGTCTCGAGACTGCTTCTTGGTCTGGAAAAGTTAAGGCATCTGTGCATGGCACATGTCCATGCGTAGGTGTGAAAGTTTCATCCCTTTTTGCTCGTCTGGTCACGTGATTTCGACTCCGTGAAATTGTCTTATTCTTCATGCAATTCGTGTATTTGATTTAATTCTGCCAGCCATCTGCCATCTGTGGCTTATCTTGACCTTTCTGAACAGGATACTCTGTTCTTCTTTCCATTAATTGTATCCACTATGGGTCTATTACAGCCGATAAGACCTTGGCTTCTTGGCACGATTTGCCTTCGTCTGAGTTTCTCTGTCTTTAATGCTCGATTTGTTCACTGTGAAGCTCTCCTCTTGAGACCTTTAGTAACCTTTGGTTGATTCTGCTCTGTGCACAGTGGAAGTATACTTATATAAAATGCTCCTTTTTGAGGTAGGTATGTATAGGTGGCGCTTGCCATAATCTATCTTACTACTAAGCATAAGCAAGCCTCACAAATGCTTGCTTCTTGCGGTTCCTTGCATATGTACACGTTTAAACTAACTGAATATCTTCATCGCGCATGTGGCATCATTTTTGACATCTTTGACCGATTATTTCACTTTAGGCTCAGGATGTCACTTATCTATGTTGTTTCGTCTCTTTTCATCATTCTCAGGTCGTTATATCTTCTATATGTGAGTCAGTCCAGGTTCTTATGACGTCACCATTCGTCTTCCTTCAGTATCTTTTTAGCTTCTTCACGGATTGCATTCTGACAATCGTCATTCTGTCTCATGTGTCGATATGGTTTCCTCAATGGGTACCTTACTGTGCCCGTTTTCTTAGATGTTGGTACTTCAACAGGTGCTATTCCTCTGACCACTTTCACTTCTTCCTTGGTATCCACCTTTACTTCATCCTTTGGATTCACATTTACTTCATCCTCTGGATCCACACATAGAGGTTTGAAGAAATATATCTTTGGGGTCCATATCTTTATGACTCCCTTCATGGGTACGATCTCAATGCTAACTCGAAGTAGATTAAAATGTCCTTAGTGATGTCACTACTGTGGGACACCATAAGTGAGTCCAAATAAGGCTTCTGTATAAAAAGAGTCTGGATACTGTATTTTCTTTCAATTTATGTGTCCTTGATCAAAGTTCGGAATATCCTTTTCTCATCAAGGCTTCAGCGTGCCTCAGTCCAAAGTTCAAAGTCAACCGACTATGTTGTGGCTTATATGTGCAATTGTTCTTCTTCACCCTGCAACTAGGATGCACAGAGTGTCCGTATTTATGTCCTTATCCCCTTATTTTGCTTAGAGGAAATGTCCAAATTGAAGCCACAACTTTGCACAAAAGTTCTTTGCCTTTGCTTTGCTGGTCATGCGTCCTTCTTCCTCGTCATGGATCTCGTCTGCACGTGCTGTGGTTCTTCCCCATTGTCTGAAGTCTCTGTGCGTTGGGGTGCGGGCAGGAGGCCTTCTCCGTTGTATGGCTTGATATGACCCAGGAATATCCAAGCTCTTCTTCCTTGTAGCTTGACTGCAGAGGGAGTGATGTCCTCCACTCTGAATGTTCCGTTGAACCTTGGCTCATCCCACTTTTTTCTTGTGTGGTTTCTCACCAGGACTGTGTCCCCAGGGAACAGTTGTGGTAGGCGTAAACCTTGAATTGGGTCTGTTGTAGTATCTCCTTCTGTGTTCCTTGCTGCCCTGCACCCTTTTTGTCATCGCTGCAGCTGTCCTGAAATTACAGTAAGACAAGGGCCCTCATTACGACCCTGGCGCTAAGTGAAAAACGATGGCGGTAAATTTTTACCGCCATCGTTTTCCGCTAGGTCAGATCATGACCCGTGACCGTTAACTACGATGCCATTAGCGGCATCGTAGTTAACTCTGCCGCTAACTGCACCAAGGACGCGCGCACGCGCCCTCCCACACCGTAATTACTGGCATGGCGCAAAGGTACGCGAATGCCGACCCAAGCGGACATGCACCTAACGCCATCACCCAGCCCGTTAAGTACCTTACCGCCATGGTGCTAATATCGCCATCGCGAACCAACCGTAAAGGGCCTTGTGCAGTGAATCCAGCTGCCACAGGTGCCCAGAATCAGCACAGGTGGAGGCAATACAGACTCAGGAAGTAGAAAAAGAGCACACCAACCCCTTCCCAGACCCAGTCACACTCCACAATGATACCAATAGGACTAGCAATGTTGGGGCTGGAGGACCTGATAGCAATGCAAGTGCTACAACTTCAACTACAACAACAACAACAGGCTGCACAGAGGAGACGCAGGAGAAGGAGGGCAAGGCAGGGCCAGCAAGCCCCACCAGCATAGCCAGTGGCACCACGCAGGCAGCCCCCAATCCCACGCATCAGAGCCAGTCCATTCAACCTCACCGCTGAGCAGATCCACACCCTGTACCGACTGGACCGGGACACCATCACCACCATTGTGGACATGATACACAACGACATCATCAGCATGATTGAAACACCCACCGCCATCCCCCCCCTACTGAAGGTAGTGTCCGTGCTCCACTTCCTGGCCACAGGCACCTACCAGCACACAGTGGGGCACTTGCATGGCATATCACAACCATTATTCTCACGTACACTGATCCAAGTGCTCGATGCCCTCCTCAAGCACACAGACGACCACATCTCATTGCCACGGTCTGCCCAGGAGATTGCTAACACCAAAGTGGGTTTCCATGCACTAGCTGGCATACCTGGTTGCATTGGTGCCATCGACTGCACCCATGTGGAATTGGTGGTCCCACATGCCGTGGAGGTAGCGTACCGCAACCGTAAACTATTTCACTCAATCAACGTGCAAATGGTCTGTGACTCCAACAGGATCTTCACACATTGTTGTGCCCGATTCCCCGGATCAACCCATGATTCAATGGTCCTGAGGAACTCCACAATACCACGCTACATGGAGCGACATGCAGGCCCAAGATCCTGGCTACTCGGTGAGTCGAATGTCATGAGCATGGAAATGTGAAGTGGGTAGGTGATCGACGTACCAATGCATACTTCACCTGGCAGAAAGGGGGGGGGAATGATGCATACTTCACCTGGCAGAAAGGGGGGGAATGATGCATACTTCACCTGGCAGAAAGGGGGAGGAGGAATGATGCATACTTCACCTGGCAGAAAGGGGGGGGGGGAATGATGCATACTTCACCTGGCAGAAAGGTGGGGGGGAATGATGCATACTTCACCTGGCAGAAAGGGGGGGAATGATGCATACTTCACCTGGCAGAAAGGGGGGGGGGTGATGCATACTTCACCTGGCAGAAAGGGGGCGGGGAATGATGCATACTTCACCTGGCTGCGACTAGCAGTAGCCAGATCATACCCTGAGGCAGCACTTATGTCATCTGACAACTGTATACATGATGCCTGACCTAAGCAACCCTAACATGGGAATGAAGGTGTCTCCCAACCATGACACAACCATCTGCAAGTGCATTGTACAAAATGTGACCACATTGACTCCAACGAAAAGCACCTACATGCACGTCACCAAACACCATCAACTGAAAGGCCTGTCCCCCATAACTGCGCACAAAGGAGGCACATGACGGACAGGAACATCAATACACCACAACACAGACAGCAAGGCCCACAAACTGTCCCTATTGACATCAGTACTATTCACTGGGGTCATAATGAGGAAGACAGCAATGTTGCAATCATGTGAGCGTTGACCTCACCGGACACGTGCCAGGTCACCTAAAGAAACGGCCTGAACGGACACAGTGGATGGGCACTCACAAGCCACTTGTCCCCCCTGCATTGTGTCTTGGCATGCAAAACTGTACATGAGAGCCATGAACATATACCGGTTGCATAGTGTGAATCCATTAGCGCAACTAAAAGTTGAGCAAAGTAACAGTTGAATGCAAGGCATGGTGGCACGTCATGTACAGAAATCAATCTCATCCCTGACACATACATTGTTGCCCACTTACAGGTGATGCAGGCTATCCCCTGAAGAGGTGGCTCCTTACACCAGTCCGGAACCCACAGAACCAGCATGAGGAGGACTTCAACCGTGCCCATGCACGTACCCGTGTGGTGATTGAGCAGGCATTCGGCCTACTGAAGGCACGTTTCCGCTGCCTCAGCAGGTCTGGCGGGGCACTCCTGTACCGCCATGAGAAGGTTGCGAAGATCGTCATGGCATGTGTCATCCTACACAATATGTGCGTCAGACGAAATGTGCCCCTGCCCCCTGACGCAGAACTGCAACCACCTGAGGATGAGGATGATGAGGGTGGGGATGGGGCAGCACCTCAAGGAGGCAGCGATGCACAGGAGGGGCGTGAAATGTGTCAGAATCTCATTGACCAATTCTTCTAGCACACACGGCGTGTGTGTGTGTAACATGGAGACGGCACTTGGGGCACTGTGTGTGTCTGGGACATGCACACTGTGGACTGTACAACAATAAAGCACACATACGCAATGAGCAATGTCCACACATTTGATTTGTGCTAAACGAAAAAGTGTATTATGATTGTGAAAAGGTATGACACACCCACTCCCCCCTCCCCCCTGAACACCCCAACACACCCACTCCCCCCTCCCCCTGAACACCCCAACACACCCACTCCCCCCTCCCCCTCCCCCCTGAACACCCCAACACACCCACTCCCTCCTCCCCCCTCCCCCCTCCCCCCTGAACACGCCAACACACCCACTCCCCCCTCCCCCTGAACACCCCAACACACCCACTCCCCCCTCCCCCCTGGAATCCCTACGAAGGTGTGAGTGAGTCTGTGCAGCAGTGTGTGATGCAGTAATTCTCCACTGTCCAGCCACTAATGACAGTCCCCTCCCCTGGCCCCCGGGCACCCTTGCCCGTGCTGCGCAGGTTCCTCCCTGATCGTCGGATGGGGCTGCTCTGTGCCGAGCTGGTTGACGAGGAGGTTCCTGCATGCACATTTGGACGCATGTCCCGAATGATCTGCACCAGTTCTGAGATTACGTGCCGCAAAGCGGCGAGTTCTGTGCAGATGTACTTCGTGGAGGACTCAATGGCAGCCGTGACTCTGTCTGCACATCTCTCCATTGCATCCTTTGCCCCCCCACACTCTGCAACGTGCTCATTGAGGAGCGAGGATAGTTGCTGCTGCCAGGTGACAATCTCATCCAGGGTCTGTTCATTCCTCTGGCTCCTGACTGATGGCATTGGCATACCCATTGGGCTGCTCACCTCCGGCAGCGGGGATGGGGTGGCTGGCCAATCCTCGTCCTCTAACTGCCCCTGTGTGGCATCCGCATGCAGGCTGCTTAGGGATATGTAGGGGGAATGTAGGTGGGCAGTGGGGCTTGCATCCTCAATCTCCTCAATGATTCCAGCTTCACTATCGGAGGAGGCTGCAATGGCAGCGATTTCGCCAAGAGTGCTGCTTGCAGCAGAGCCTGTCCCTTCGGTGGGCACGATTTGTGTAATGTGCGCTGCTGCTGCTGATTCTCTGGTGACAGTTGTGGTGGCTGTCAGTGCCCTGTCCTCTTTCCCTGGCAGGGATTGTGGCTGCTGTGGTGTTTTCATCGGGACGGCAGAGGTGGAGGCTTGCGGTCTTGGCATAGTTGTCCTGGCCCTCTTGGTGGCTGTGGAGGCAGTGGTGTCCTCATCCTGAGGGTCTGAATCTGAGCCTGTGGTGGAGCAAAGGAGAGATAGTGTTATTGATGGGTCAGCGGAAATTGGGCCTGCATTGTGACGAATGGCATCTTATCAGTTAGTACATGCAGCACATTTGAGGCAGGGGCATACAGGTGGTCTGCCTTTTGTGTGGAAGTAGCATGGAGGTATGTGGGTGCCGGCAGTTAGGGTGTGCATGCTGCATGTGTACAGGATGGAGATCGGATGTGTCTGTGGGCAGTCTCCCGCTGCTGCGTTGCATTTGCACTATGGGGCAACATTGTACTTTGGTGAATTTTGCATGGCTTGATTTGAGCCACCTACCTGCATCGCCTGATGTCGGGGCTCCTCTCTCCATCCCTCCTACTCCTTCTATGCTCTCCATTCCAATAGTGGAGGCACAGATTTCCTCCCATGCTTGCAATTTGATGGGTGATTCAGATCCTCCCCCGGTTGCCGTGGCCAGGTTCCTATTCGCCGAGAGGATGCTCCTGACGCGGAGCCTCAGGTCGTCCCACCGCTTTCTACACTGCTCTGCGTGGCGGGGTACGGTTCCCACTGCACTGACACGCTCTGCCACCAGGGCCCATATGGCCTTCTTCTTGGCAATTGCCGGCCTGGTCATTTGCGTGGAGAAGACCACCGCAGCATTGTCCTGGAGGGTCTCCGCAAGCATGGCGAGTTCCTCACGAGAGAAGCGGTCCTGGCGCTGCCGATCGCAGGCTTTTTTGACAGCTTTTGGCATTTTCAAGTTGGTAAATGGGTGGGTAATGGGTTATGACAGGTCTCAGGGTCGGATGTGGAGTGGTTGGGGAGGATGGCAATGGATTGTGTTTTTAAAGATGGCCGCCGTGCTCTTTCCCGTTCCGCCGCGATGACGCTACTTCCGGTTCCGCTTATTTACGGTCACTGCTAATTACGGTCACCACTAATTACGGTGACCGCTAATTGCGGTGACCGCTATGATGGGTGGCGGAAGTGCACCTTGCGCGGCGTACGATGCCGGTAGGGGCCGTTTTGGGGTCATTTACGGCATCGCGTACTTTACATTACCGCCATGGCGTAATGCTCGTGCGCAATGGGTCGGAATGTGCCGCACTTTACGACATGGGACCAGGGCGTAAACGTAAATTACGCCATCGCGGTAATGTTCAATACTTACCGCCTGGGTCGTAATGAGGGCCTAGTTGTCATGCAATTCAAGTAATTTTGCATTTCTGATCCTAAAACTTTCCCTGTCGGCTGAGCATCACATCTAGATCTATCTCGGGGGGTCAATAGTGTGTGCATCTTTCTGCCTGTCACAATTTCATGCGGCGTAAGCTGGTGGTCCGAACCAGGCTGGTTTCTGAGCGCATACAGTGCCAGTGGAAGTCAGTGCAGCCATCCCTTCTTTAGAGTAAGCTTCAACTTGGCTATCCTTTCCTTTAACAAGCCGGTCAGCTTCTCGCATATTCCATTACCTTGGGGATGATACGCCGAAGAGAACTTGTGCTTTATACCAAGCAGCAAGCTAATCTGTTTGAATACTGCATTAACAAAGTGAGGACCATTATCTGACCTCATGACCTCAGATACTCCCCATCTGGGAAATACCTCTCTCACCAGAAAAGGTAGAGTCTGGGTGTGGACATGGACCTGCTTCTATCCATCTAGAGAATGGACACACCACAACAACTAGATTCCTGTACCCGTTACATACTTGAATCATATCGACATAATCGACATGCAAGTGCTGAATAGGTCCATTAAACCTTGGCATGACTCCTCTAATTACTCGTAGTGTATGCCCAGCCGTGAACTGTTGGCAGATTATAGAGTTCACCATAAAAATGCAACATGCTCTGCTAAATTCGGTATAAACCAGTCTTCAGCAATCGTCGCTGCTAGATTCTCTTTTGTCATGTGCGCTGGGTAATGCAACTGTTCCAATGCTATTTTCAATAGGGCTATAGGCATCACTGGTTTACCAGTGCTGTCTTGTCGCCACCAGCTCTCGTAGGAGATTAAAGAACACCCTCGCCGCTTCCAAAGATTCTTTTCTTCCTGTGGTGCCTTCCCTTGGAGTTCCATTAATTGGGTTTGCCCCATGTTACTATAACCCTCAGGTTTGCTTCGTACAACAATCATTCTCTCATGCACATCAATTATTTCCACATTCATTATTATTTTGTCCTTGGTCGCCACACGCTTGGCTTCTGTGTCTCCTGCTTGATTGCCACGTGAGATAAAATCTGTCCCCTTCGTGTGGACGGCACATTTCACGACCGCTATGCCCACTGGGAGTTTTAGTGCCTTGATGAGTCCATCCAATAAGGCTGCGTGCTGCACTGGTGTGCCGTCCGCTCGGAGGTAGTGCCTCCTTTTCCAGCGCACTAGGCGTGCGTGCAATGTCGATGTCACATAGGCGGAGTCACTGTACACCGTCACTTCCTGGTCTGTGTGATTCTCGATAGCGAGGATCAATGCCAATAATTCTGCAGCGTGCGGTGAATAATGAGAAGGTGATTGTACACTAATGAGCACTCGAAATTCTCCATTTGCCATGTGCCTCATCACAGCGGTGCCTGTATATCTTTGCCCGTCATTTTGATCGATTCTCGAAGAACTGTCAACAAAGGCAATTTCTCCTTCTGCCAATGCATTTTCTTTCACTCTGGGAATCTCATCATAGAATTCTTCATAGTTTGCGCAGTCATGGATTGGCTCTCCGTCGGTGATTGGCTCTGCTATAAACATACCTGGGTTCACTATCTTACATTGAATTATCTTAATTGATGGATTTGATATGATCACTTCAGAAGCAGAAGCTCTCGGAGATGTCAATGTGCCTTTCGGTTTCTCTAGAATGGCAAATAATGCGTGCTCGACGAACAATGTCATTGAGCATCCCATCACAATGGTTGTAGCCTTCTCTATGGCGAACGCTGTGGCAGCTAAACTTTGTTTGCATGCGAAGTGACCTCTCATCACTGGGTCCAAATTTCCACTGTAGTATGCCAGGGGCTTGTACCCCAATGTGGTCCTCTGTGTGAGTACTGCTGTCATAACACTGCCATTCATGTGTGAAAATAGGTAGAATTCCTCTGCATAATTGGGAATTCCTAGAACTGATGCCATGCAAATGGTCCTTTTGAGTTCAACAAACCCTTCTTCCATTATTTCGGTCCATTCAATTTTTTCTTTCGTCACCTGTGCTTTCTTTAGAGCTTGTAACAAGGGCTTGGTATAAGAGCTGTAGTCAAAGACCCATCTCCTGACATAATTGCATAATCCTAGAAAACGCTGCATCTGTTTTATCGTGTGTGGCTTGGCTGTGTTTAATATGGCCTCAGCCCTTTCAGGGGTAACCCTTTTCCCCTCATGTGAGATTAGCTGGCCTATGTAAAGCACTTCTTTCTGACAATATTGTAACTTCTCTTTGTCAACTTTATATCCCTTCTCAGCCAATATAGTCAATAGCTGAATAGAATTGTGTCTGCACGTTTCCTCTGTCGTGCTGCAAATTAAGATATCGTCCACATATTGGAAGACAACACTTCCTAATGCGATATTGCTTAAGTCCATCTGTAGGACTCTGTTGAAAATCGAAGGAGACTCACAGTACCCCTGAGGTAATCTTGTGCTTTTCAGACGCATTTGCCTGAACATGAATGACGTCAAATATTGTGAGTCTTTGTGCAATGGGATTGAGAAAAAGACATTTTTCAAGTCAATCACCGTGAAATATTTTGCCTCAACGCATATATTACATAGGATTGTGGACGGTTTAGGGACTAGAGGGAACTCGTCCTCTACAATATCATTTATTGGCCTTAGGTCCTGGATTAAATGCCAAGACCCTCCCTTTGATTTTTTGATAGGGTACACTGCGGTATTGCATGACGACCCTGCTCCATCATAGCAGAAATTGTCTTGAAATCCCTTCATCTGCTTCCCTAGACATGGTATACTGTCGTGCCTTTGGTAAAATTGCTCCTGGTTTCAATTTAATACTTACTTCTCCGACTTCTTTCAACAAGCCACGTCATAAGGGCCTGTAGTCCACACTGGGACAGGCACCTCTGCCATGTCGTCATCAAAATATTCAGGATGTTTTTGTGCCAGCATCATTCTCTGGAGCACCTCTCTTTTGATCATTCTCACCCAATAAATGAGATTAACCTCAACTGGTGTTTCATCTTTACCTGTTTGCTCTTCAAACAGATGGTCATCAGTGATGTCAGTCAATCTGTATCCTTCCTCAATGGCGATCACTGCGCACCATTGTCTGCCTCCGTCATCACAACCACTGATCAAAGCCACTTTTCCTCGTACTATAGTTGGGTGTATTGTCAAGGGAAACACTCGTCCCTTTTCCTCATGCATAGGTATTCTTGGCCTGAATAGAAACTCATCGGGGGCTATCATGGTTTTGTCTGCAAGGCCTGGTAGCCCTGCCATTAGTATACGCACTGCATACGTGAATACTTCTGGTTCCAATGGAACAGCTCTCATAGCCGATTGTCCTGCGTATGCTGTAATCATTTCGCATACGTTCAAATAATGCATTTTTCTCCGTGAACGAGATTGTCATGTTTAACTACGTCATTAGATCTCGTCCCAATATATTTAGTGGGGTCTGCAATGAATACAATAGTGGCACGTTCATTTCACATTCTCCTATAGAAGCTGGAAGTTTGTTTGTAAAAGGAACACGACTTGTTGCTCCTGTGAAGCCCTGAGTATTTATGGCATTGCCTGACAAGGAAAACTTGCCTTCACGTATACACGAGCTTGTTGCACCTGTGTCAACTAAGAAGGAATAATCTTTATCCCCTATAACAACATCTACCCTTGGTTCCTCGTGAGGGTTCGGTGTCACTGATAGGATAGAACACATCAGGTTTTCCAGTGAGCTGTCCTAATCCATATATAACTTTTTCCCATGCTGAGTGAATGGACTTCCTCCACCACCAGTGTTATTTTTCATTCCAGAATTCAGTACCTGTCCTGTACTTGTTATCTGTGACAGTTGCATCGGCGACCGTTGGGACTGTCCTTGCGGAAAATGTGTCATATTCTGAGGTTGCAAGCTTTCTGTGCTCCTGGCGCTTGCTGCTGCACCGTGTGATTTTGTGCAACTCCATTTCTACCCTGCTGTGAAAACACAGGTAGATTTGCCATCCCTACTCTTGTTCCTTGGTCGTTTTGCACCATGCCTTGACTTCTGCATGTGCGTGCTAGATGCCCTGTCATCCCACACGTCCAACATATTGGCGGTGGTCTGATTATTTGCCCATTTGACAAGTCCTGATTGCCGTTTTGCATGTTTTGAAAACCTCCCTGATTAATCTGGAAACCTCTCTGATGACTCTGCCATCCTCTTCCTCGAAAGCCTCTCCCCTTTAGGTAGAACCCGTTATTGACTTGGTCACCCTGCCCTTGATTATTGGCCTGCTGCATGTTTGATCCATCTGTGTTAGTTATCATTGCCCCTTCAATGGCATATTTTGACAATTTTTTCTGCACTAATTTTGCCTCTTCAGCTTTTCGTGCAGCCTCTTTTTTGTGATTTTTCTCTTGCAGCAGCCTGCAATAGTGCACTATGGTCAACTTTATTTCAGACCATGGTTTGGCCTCAATTCCTACCAATTTCTTGAGCTGCTTCTGTACTTGATCTGGCAGCCCTTGGCATAATATATGGTAAAACACAAATATGGATTTCCTCCAAGATTCCTGAGTTTCCAGCACCCAGGCGTCTTGGAAATTCTGAATGTAAAGCAAAGGATCCTCAGACTCCTTCATTTTACGTGTCATTATAGCTCCCATGTCAGAAGTATCCGGGAATAGCAATGGTAATGCTTTCCATACCGTAGCTCTGCAATTGTTAAATGGTACTCCATCATGCGCAGTATTAATGGTAGTGACGCCTGGGTAACCTGCACGTGTCCACACATCGTCAGCTCTATCACCGAGTATGGTGATTAAAAGACCCTTAAAATCTCCTATAGCTAACGTGTTCCTTTCCGTCATTTTTTCAAACTCATGTATCCATTTTCCGGCTCCCAATGTTAACATTGGAAGCATATTTTTCAGATTTTCTCGATCCATGTGTTGCCAAGGTATACACTGTGTTCTCGTTCTTCCTCTTTCGAGCAATGGGAATTGTAACACATGGCACTCCTTTTCTTCTCTCATCATTTTCCTATCCACTGCAGGGGTAATAGTCCTGCATCACTGTCTACCTGGCAATGTCCTTAATATGCTCACATAGGATGGTGGAGACAACCCCCTCTGACAGTACGATACTCCTTTGTGTTGGTCTGATTGTGTGGCTGACTCTGATGCCTTAGGTGCAAAGCCACTAGAATCTGACCATCTTATTCCTTTTCCTACAGAGAAACGTTTTCGCATCTTCTCTTATCTTCCTTTTCCTCATAGTCCTCTCTTTCCGCGTCTGATATTGTCTGTGCCCAACTCGTGCAACTCCTCTCATATTCCTCGTTCCTATTTAGCATCAACCTATCTAGGGACAGCTCTCTATTTCTGCTACTTCGGGAGGCGTCCTCAGTGTCATCCAACTGAGTGCTCTCCAGACGCATGTCATCCCTTTTCCCTTGGGGTACTTGTTCCAGCCCCATTTTGTCATATATTCTATTGATCGTCTCTCCGATGCTTCTGGTGTTGAAGTCATCTTCCATATTTGCCCTACACGTGCCAGGTACTGAATCGTACTCAGGAAAGAATTCTTCTATGTCTTCCCAGTCTAATACTGGATAGGGTTTTTTAACCTCTGTCTCCAGATATTCAAGATCCTGTGCTCTCTGTCTTCGCTTATGTTCTATTTTGTCATCAAACTCTCTGCGCTTCCTCGCTTCCTCTCTGACCCTATCTACTTCCTGTTTCTTCGCATCTCTACGTTCATTTGCCCCTCGTATTTCCTCATCCCTTCGTCTCTTTATTCTCTTTTCCCGTATTTTTTGTTCTTCTTCTTCTATTCTCCTTGGTTCTTGCCTGTCCTGATAATTAGCTGTTCTCTGCTTATGATCGTGTTCCCTTTTTTGCTCTTCGCGATACAACTGCTCTCGTCTGTCTATCTTTTTTCCTGATACTTTCGTCTCTCAATCCTTTTTCCTTTTCTTTCTCTCCTTTTTGAATTGTCTGACTCTCCCTTTTGTCTCACATCCTCAATGCCTTTACCATCGAGTTTCAATAGAATCTGACCTCCCATCCATTCGTTCTGTGTGAATGCCATCTCATCAGTTCTGTCCTCATCTCCTTTCCATCTCTTTCCCTATCTATCTGCATCTAGAGATGTACTTCCTTATGCCTGGTCTCCTTTTTCTTTCTCGCGTCTCTCCTTGTCCCTCAGGACGTTGGAGGTGATATCTCTGTCCCTATCCTTTTCTGGGCTTTCGTCACTACATTGCATAAGTGACTCATATGACGGGTTGCTATATCCCGTGGCTGCCTTAAATTCCCTCAACGGGTGTAATCCTTCATCTTTACTGGCTTCGCTTTTTGTTTCAGACGGGGCGGGTGGCACAGAAGGCGTTTCACCCCCTCTGTGCATATGTTAAGTATCCAATATAACGGTGGCTCCTCTTCCTTTTCCTCTTGGTACATCTTCCAAAGTTCTAAACTAGCTAGGCGTTTATCTAACTCTTTGCCAGTATACGTGGCGTGCAAATATGTCATCATGTGTTGCAGGATCATTTTAGATAGCGATCCGCCCTGGGGCAATGGCATAAACATTTTGTGGGCGGTTCGTTTAACCCATTCTGCACTGTACTTTTTCAGCTTAGGGGCATGTTTTGGCAACTGTTTGCACAAGTGTACTAACGGTGTAACGTCTTCCATGCTTAAATCTGTTTACCTTCTCCTCATATAATACTTTGTTATGCTTTACGTTTCTTAAACAAAACCAACAATATGAGCGAGCACCAATCGTTGCAAGCTCCAATCCCGTTTTTTCACAAAAACAATTTCTTTTTACCTTTTCAAACAACAACCATCAATTCATGTCATACAACATCCTGGCTACACAATCGCACAATTTTCATGCTATTTCCCCCAAAAATGTTCTTACCTCGTGACATCAGAAAAAAAAAGAAAAACACAAGACAGACGTGCCAGACTAGACAGACTGCGGCCGGCTACATAAATCTCATGCCCCTATCACTATTCCAACATGGAATGTAAGCCCATTTCTTTCAGATCGCTTTATCGATTCTGGTAGTCTACGTAGTCCTATTAATTCAGGACTTTAAATGCAGGCTTCTTCCAGCGCTATATTAAAGCGTAGGTATCTGGGCGTATCCTCTAGCCAGGGTATCCTCCCGGTATCCTCTCTCTGGCTCCGGTATCCTCCCGGTATCCTCTCTCTATTGCTCTATTCCTCTCTCTATATTTCTTTCCCCTTATATATACATTACACTCTTACTCTGACATTATTTTTGTCCCACCTCCCTCCGTTACCTTCCCTTACTTGTTCTCAAGCATGCAACTTTTTGCCAAAGTATTTAGTCTTTTTTCACTCACCGTTTGCATTTTGTTCCTCTCTGGATGCTCGGGATCACCGTCTTCATTACCGCCTCTCCTTGCTGTTAGTCCGGTTAGCTGCTCGTAGAAGTGGGAAGGGGTTTGTGGGAGAAAGCACAGGTTCCTTCAGACCTCAACCTGCAGGGTTTTCACTTAGAATATCCACTATCTACGGGGAGCCTTTCGGTCTACTTAGCCGGATGGCAAAGGACCCGTGATATTGCAGAGAACCTAGAGTTACTTATGTCGACGGCCAATGGGTGTCTTATCTAATCGATAATCGATAACCATCTATCTCTGCTACCAAGTGTGCAGTAGTACCCCAGTCGGCCCATAGAGCTAGGGTTTCCCAACAGCACTTTAAGATGAGCAGCAGCACCCTTGAGATTGATGGGGATGCAGATTAATACTCTCACATCTAATCAATAATGACAACTCAATAGTTTGGCAAAGGGAGTCCGTTTAATGACAAGTACAAAAAACGGGGAGTTCATGAATATCAGCAATCGCTCGATCTTCCTTTTCGCTTCAACTGCAATTAATTTCAGAAAAAACACATCATTTATACTAAAAACTCATCATCACTGACGTGTAACTCTTAAAACTGAGCATGCAACTCTACTGGTACTAGGAAGGTAGCTTTAATATAGGTACTATATCTGTATATGCTAACGGGGAGTGTGGATTGGATAAACACTGTCAGGTGGGGCATCTAAGCCCTACCTTCAAAATGGCTACTGTAAACATCACTAAAAGTACGACGTCTCATTGGTCCTACTAATTATAGAACCCTAGATTACTCGGTTCACTATGATTGGGTTGGCATCAACCCCACTCATACTTTTACACTTTGCTTAGCAGCGTGCAGAATAGCCGGCTAGGTGCAGGGAGTTTGTCTGCACCCCCAGCTTCCCTCCAATTATTGCTACAATCAATCATCACCTCAGTGGTCATGTGTCAATTATTTCTTTGCGGCTGGCCTCGAGACTGCTTCTTGGTCTGGAACAGTTAAGGCGTCTGTGCATGGCACAGATACATGCATAGGTGTGAAAGTTTCATCCTTTCTTACTCGTCTGGTCACGTAATTTCGACAATGTGAAATTGTCTTATTCTTTTTGCAATTCGTGTATTTGATTTAATTCTGACAGCCATCTGCCATCTGTGGCTTATCTTGACCTTTCTGAACAGGATACTCTGTTCTTCTTTTCATTAATTGTATCCACAGTGGGTCTACTTCAGCCGATACGACCTTGGCTTCTGGGCACAATTTGCCTTCGTCTGAGTTTCTCTCTGTCTTCAATTCTCGATTTGCTCGCTGCAAAGCTCTCCTCTTGAGACTTTAGTAACCTTTGGTTGATCCTGCTCTTGTGCATGTGGAAGTATACTTGTATAAAATGCTCCTTTTTGAGGTAGGTATGTATAGGTGGCACTTGCCGCAATCTATCTTACTACTAAGCATAAGCAAACCTCATGAATTCTTGCTTCTTGCGGTTCCTTGCATATGTACACGTTTAAACTAACTGAATATATTCATTGCGCATGTGGCATAATTTCTGACATCTTTGACATCGATTATTTCACTTTAGGCTGAGGATGTCACTTATCCATGGTGTTTCGTCTCTTTTCATCATTCTCAGGTTGTTATATCTTCTATATGTGAGTCAGTCCGGGTTCTTATGACATTACCATTTGTGTTCCTTCAGTATCTTTTTAGCTTCTTCAGGGATTTCATTCTGACAATCGTCATTCTGTCTCATGTGTTGATATGGTTTCCTCAATGGGTACCTTACTGTCCAGGTTTTCTTAGGTTGTCGGTACTTCAACAGGTGCTGTTCTTCTGATAGGTACTGGACAGAGCCCAACTGCGGCTCTCTGCTGGTTTATTTGTTCATCATACGTCACATATTTCGGCTTGAACGTTCCTGGTACTTCAAAATGGGTGGTTGGAGTTGAATCGAGCTTGGCACCTCCTCTACAGTGTCATTCTATGTTTGTAAATTCATGTTAATAAGCGTTGAACTGAAAAAGAACCACAGGTCAGGACCGTTACCCTCTCGCTGCTTTCCCTCCTGTCTCCCACCACTAGAAATGCTCTATTCCTTTACTTCCCTTTTTCTGAAATCATAAAAGCTCAAAAACACCAAAACGTGAACCTAAATCCACTATTGTCCTCCAACATAAACAAAACATTTCCTCTTGACTAGTCCACCTCCCATGATCTGACCCGTCCCTCCACCCTTCGACAGTTGTGGCCAGGTCCCAACCACTGTGCACCCTACTTGACACGGAGGACATTTCCATTCACCCTCTTTCTTCCACCATAAATATCTATACATTCCTCCCATCAAATCTCTTTTCAGAATTATGCAACCATGCCTTCCAGCATATTCCCTCAAAATTACCCCAATAACTCTTTACTAAAACACAGTGCTCAAAAAAGCTCCACAAGTCCACACATTCTTTCACCACACAGCTGCTACAAATGTCAACATACTGAACCAACCCACAAAGCCACAGCTCCAACACATGCCAAGGAGTGTCTGAAATGTAGTTATTTTGTGGTGTTGCTGCCCAAACAATCGACTATTCCACCCCAGCACTAGCAGACCACCTAGAGCACTTTCAGTGCTCCAGCATCCTTGGTTATTGCTGATTACTCATCCCGGTTGCACCCATAATGTCCATGCAACTGTTACATTCCTATCTAACCACACGCCAGTGCATAGTCCCACTGAGTTGTAGCATCACAGCCTCTCAACACCTTTTCCCCTGCTTCCCGGGCAGGATCTCAATGTCTTTTTTACCCAATCACAGGCCATGCAGCTGCAGAATTAATTGCCTGACCATTCCCCCACCTGTTCCCAAAGCTTTTGTGACCCAACAAACGCCCTATTACTCCAGCTAATCCCAAAACAGCATGGCAATTTAAATGTCAATTTAAATCTTCTGTTTCAGCTTCTGTCACCTGTGGTGCTATCAGAACTCAAGTCATTGTCTGGGAGGGCGGGTAGCAGTGGCAAAGCTGTGATGCGGGGCGGGCGCCCCCCTTGTGTTCCCCTGGTCCCCAATGTGCTACCAGCCTCCCGCTGGCACCCTGTTATCCACCCCCCAGCAACAAAAGCTGCATCCGCTACTGATGGGGAGGATAGATCAGGGGTAACGCACTTGTCTTGGAAACAAGGCTATGCCGAGCAGCACGGGTTAGGAACCCGGTGCCACACTTAGAGGCTGGACTCTTGCATGAAGTGTGATATAAGAACCCAGTGTATGTATTGTCCCGCTACAGAAATACCACCTTAGGTTCCTCAGAATCTTCTCAGTCAAAAGGGAACTGTTCAGGTCATGCTGTGCGCGCATTAACATGATTTGGACAAGAAGGTGCTTCCAAGTAAGATAAGATATAGCATTTGTAACGCGCCTATACACAAGTGTTTAAAATTCTGTTTAGTATCGGGCCCTTACTTTATGTCGCCATTCCCACCAGCAAGAAATCGTCCAGGTAATTCAGCATATGCATGGTTTTTGTATTTTGTATTTATTGAACAGTGAGGATGTCATTTGTACCAAAAATTACATATAGTAGCTACATTACAGATGATTAAGGTATTCCCTGGGAAGGGTGTGTGATGAAGTACCCTACCTGGTTTGGGGGAATAGTAAGGTGGTGACTCTGGTGGCTGGGTTCCACCCCCAACCAATGAATGTAGAGCTTGATGGCAGTATAAGGGGGACCCCTTGGTCACCCCACCATAGCCAAGGCAAGGGAGGGGAACAGGGGCGAACAAAACAACGATCTTACTATGCCCAGTGACATTGAGAACGTGCATGGGAGAGGGAGAGGGCAAAAGTGCATGGGAGGGGGGAGAAGTGGAAAGTGCGGACCAAAGGAGAAAACAGATAAATAATAAATAAATAAATAAATAAATAAATAAATAAATAATAAAGGCAACAAAACAGTGATAGTGCAGCCAGCAAGTGGCAAGTGATGGGTTTAGGCAGCAGACAGGGTATGTCTGATAAGTGCAGGAAGAAAAAGTGGGGGTGCTATATGGGTACAGATGCAGACACCAGTGCAAGGAGTGGCCAGCAGGGAGTGCAGGAGGGTGGCAGGGTGAGCAGGTACCCGGGCCATCAATCAATGGTGAGTGATCATTTGAGTAGTAGTCGAAAACATCTACACACCACCACTGCTAGCAATGACAAACAGAGCATCAACTGTGACATGAGCCCTTCTTAGGAGAAGGCTTCTTCTAACAGATGAGTTTTACATTTAAGATAAAATATGTTTATTTTAAGTATCTGTCTCTAAAAAGTATGGCAAATGGTGTGTAGTCATGTGACCATGCGACGGCAATGTTAAGCCGTTGCACGCTGAAGAATAACTGAAACGGAAACGGAAACGCTGAAGTTGTCTCCCTAGCTAGTCCTCTGGGATCTGTCATCCAGGTGGCCAGGGGACAGCCATCGCTATTGGATCGAGTTCCTGGGGGTGGACCAGTGAGGGAGGATTACCTGGATGGGGGGTCCTTGGGGAGTGGGAGTAGGACACCGATGGGTGAGAAGCAGTATCTCCCTCCTTTCCACACCTTTTCCCTATCCTACCATGTAGGATATTCCAAAACACTGCCCCCCCCCCTTTTCTGACACAAACACTTTCACACAACGCGGAAGACAACGGACTAACACCAGAGCCGTTTATCTGACATGTCCCGATACAAGGGTCAGGCAAAGTCTGGCAATTGACCAGAATCACACACACCTGACAGCTCTTTGCCTTCCCCACAGGGATAAAAGGTGGAGCGCCAGAGCACAAGACAAGCAAGGCAGACGACACAATGTGAGAGCTAACTCAGCACGGCAGTTCAAAAGGAGGCGAAAGACGGTGATACCGAGAGGGTGGCAAGGAGAGAAGTAACCTTGCCCTTTCCGATCAAGGCCCGTGGAACCTCTGCAGATGGAAACATAAGACCCCGAACAATAGCCAGCGTGTGATGCAGCAGATGTCTACAGTACTCAAGACCCTCCTCCGCTGATAACCAAGCCGGGGAAGGACGCTGTTCTCGGTGGTTCCAACCTTGACTCAGAAGATACAGAAAGGCAAGCGGTTCATCACAGCCGGTGCGTCGAGGGGAGAATCGATAGGAAACCGAACTGTGTTGAACGAAAAGTATCCAACAGCTAATTTGAAGTTTTGAGAAGTTGAAAAAGACTATTGATGAATGAGGGGGAAAACCAGCAACAGAAAAGCCCAGCACCACGTGGGTGCTTACTTAGGAAACTCTGGTGACTACCCGTTTGTTGAAACTCCAAGAACTAGAAGGCCTTGGAAGAAGGCGGAAAAGAGGTCAAAGTGGTCATAGAGGGGTCTTGTAAAATTCTCTGTACCGTTGAAAGTCTTTGACCTCCAGATGATTCAGAAGTGAAAGGGAATGAGTTCATGAACAGTCCGTTGTAAATGTTGGCGAGAGTGAACCTGGATGAGGGAAGCGGACAATCAAAAACAAAGCCTGCAGTACTGTTTAAAAAGACATTGAGACTTGGGAATGTAACAGGTATTGGAAGACCAGGGAAGTGAATTGTCCCCGTTGTCAAGTGGGTCCGAGCCCGGTCGAGGGCAATCCAGTGGTGAAAAGCTCTCACCCAAAGTTCAATGAGAAAGGAACTGTTCACTTGATTGGTTGAAATCGATACATGAGGGGACCTTGCCCAGAAGAGGGGGACCCAAGGGTGAAACCATCACCCAACGTGAACTGTGGAAAACAAATTTTTGTTTGTTGGATACATCAGGCCTTGAAGGCAAGAGACCTTTTAATGCAAAGAGACTTTACCATCGAAGAACCTGATAGCTGGAATGGAACTGTCGGCTCGTGCTGAGAAGGCTAGAGTGTGTATTGTGCTAGCTGGAACGGAACTGTCGGCTCATGCTGAGAAAGCATGAGCGTGTGCTGTGCTCCAAGGTCTCACCTTGTTCCATGCTGAAAACATGGAGAAGGGAGACCCCTGGCAATCACATCCTGACTTTTGATTTCAGAACACTTCTTTCTTTATTGAAATCCTATCCCACCCTCTTTCTTTAATTAGTTGTATGGACTTGGCAATAGGTTTTTCTTAGTATAGGCCCTTTTATTTCACATGACGCCACTAGGACTGCCTTATTTTTCATTTGTTGGTCGTCGCTTGCATCCATCTTAGATTTAGGTTTAGGTTTAGGTTAGGCGTTTTTCCACCCTGCATTCATTGTTCACTAAACACACTTGTTTGTTTGTTTGTTTGTTTGTTTGTTTGTTTGTTTGTTTGTTTGTTTGTTTATTTGTTGTGCACGCCGGACCCAGAGGTATCAGGGCGCAGGTAAAAAGAGAATTTACAGTTTAGTTACAGGAGTTAGGAGAGCAGTGGTAAAGACAGGTTACCTCAAGGTTACAGGATGAGGGTAATCAACATAGAACAAGTATAGTAGCATATGGGTGTGGACAACATGTCGTACATTTACAGATATTTACATATTTAACAAAACTAAATCAAAAATATATTGCATGTAGGCAGGAAGGCTAAGTTAGTGCGGTAGGGAAGAGTAGGTTACATATCTTTCTCTATGAGCCATTTAATTATGCTCTTTCGAATTTAGTAAACGTTTGGTCAGATCTGAGTGTGTGTGGCAGGGAGTTCCACAATTGTGCTGCCCTAACTGCGAAACTGGACCCTCCAATGGTGGACAGTTTGAATCTTGGCACTTGAAGACAGTTTGGGTTGGCTATTCTTGGGGGTCTGATAAAGTTTTTTTTAATGAATCGTTCAGTTAGGTAGCGAGGGGCTTTGTTATTTAGGCATTTGTAGATGAGGGAAGCCGATTTTAGGTTGATTTTTTCTTGGGTGGAGAGCCATTTATGTTTCCTTCTTATTTCGGATATGTGTGCTCTTCTAGGGATGCTTAGGCAGCCCTGAGAGCATTATTTTGTAGTACTTGAATTCTGTTGATAGTTTGTTTGTTTGCCCCTATGTAGAGAGCATTACAATTATCAAGTTTTGATAGGATGAGGGCTCTGGAAAGGATTAAGCAGCTATCAAGTGACAGGAATTGCTTCCCTGCTCTTATTAGTTTACATGTATAGGCCGTAGATGAAGCTAATGAATTTACCTGTTTGGTGAGGGATAGGGTTGAGTCGAGGTAAAATCCTAGGGTTTTTACTTCTCTGGCGACCTTAATGGTGTTCCCATCAATAATGAATGCTGAGTAATTACGGTTGAGTTTTGAGATGCGACCCTTGAACTGTGATCACTTGTGTCTGTCTTTACAGTTGCCACCATGAGTTCTTACAGTGCCCGGAGCCCAACAGTGACAGACCTGTGTCGGAGTGGTTCTTTACCAGGGGGGTAAGGCCTGTATTCCGGGGCTCCACATGCCAGCGCAATACCCTTAACATTGGGGACGAGGACGGCACCTGTGCAGGGGAAAGGGTTTTCAGTCGGCACTGTGTCGGCAGGTGGTGGCAGTTATTCCTCTTAACTCCTGTCAGTTGCAACTCGTGGTAAAACATTAACCACCATTTTCTCATCATCCCAGTGACATTGGCTCCCACGTGGAGTGCTTGTGCGCCCAAGGGGTAATTTTTGGACCCACCATACTACGTCCCACAGGGCTAGCAATACCTAGTGAGTCCGCAACGGGCTCAAAAAGAAAAAAAAAGAAAAGAAGAGATCAATAGCCAAAGTGATGCTTTCATGCGATTATGACTGGACGTATGCACACTACACCAGTGTGTTTGTGACTGTAATTTGAAATCGGGGCGAGTAACATCCTACACCATATTGGAACTGGACATTTTTTGAGTGGCAGCCTCTGCTTGCAAAGAGGTGCTCATGCGCTCTGGCACGTGGGAGTTGCAGCCTCCATGTTCAGGGAAGTGCCTGTGTGCTCCGACACATATAGTCTTGGAAAAGACAGGGACCCATGAGCCAGGAAGAAGGAGATTCTCAGGTGGACAGCCAGGCACCTACACTTAGGGTCCCTTGTTCTAGAAGAGGCCCTTGCCAACAGGGCTCCTTGGCTCCAATGCCAGAATTTGATGCGCCAGGTAACCCATCGAACCTGGGGCCACGCTCATATATTCAGCGGGATCTGAAGTACACAAAATCTTTCAATCCCTCACACCAGTTGACAACTCATACCAGGCCACAAAGGACTGCCTGCAAGAGCATTTTATGCCACTGGCGAGCCAGGACTACAAGAGGTTTGTCATGTGTACTGCAAAACAGAAAGAGGAAGAGTCTCTGGACAAGTTCTATTGACGCATCAGACACCTAGCGACAACATGTGCCTGGGAAAATGAAGAGGGGATGGTCCGGAATCAGCTAATACAGGTATGTGCCTCAGGAAAATTGCGATGCCAGGTACAACGGGAGCCCGCTGGCCTGTACACTGGAGATGGGCAGGTCATATGAACTGGCAGAGGTGCGTGCCACCAAGATGGACGCTCCCATCCAGTCGCTCAAGCCGGAAGACGTGTGCGTAGAAGGCTGACAGCAAGGTGCCACAGCAGTGAAGCCGCGGTGGAACCACAGGAGGGAGAGAGGGGAGAACCCTGCACCTTGCCCAAAGTGCAGATATGACCTTACGCATGCAAGAGAATGCCCGGTAAAGGGGAGAGTGTGTGGCCGATGTCTGGTGATGGGACACTTTGCCAGAATATGCAAGACCCCCACTCTGGTGGCAATCCCTAGAGGACCAAATCGGTTGTCAAGTGACACATCGAGGCGACAGCATCAGGTGGCTGTGGTGGAACAAGAAGTTGAAGAGTGTGAGCTAGCCGAAGAAGAAGAGGATGAAGAAGAGATATCTTTTCATCTCAAGCATTGTCTCACTGAAAGCCAAGAAAAGGAGACAGTCTACATGCATGGTAACCATAGATGGGACAGAGATGCCAGTCCCCGTGGATACTGGGGCTTCGGTGTGTATAATGGCCTTCCAACACTATGAGGCTCTCCCGGAGCCACCACCACTCACCAAATCGAAGGCAAAGATCTTCACGTTCAGTGGCACACAACCCATACCGCTCAAGGGTGTCTTCGCAACCAGAGTGACTCATGAGGGATGACAGATCAAGGCGAAATATTTCATCACAGACATTAGCAACCACTCCCTGGTGAGCTGTGCCACGGCCAAGACTTTGGGGATAATGCACTTTGCATGCGGAGTGCATGTTGAAGACATCAATGGAGTCCTGGAGAAATTCAAGGACGTGTTTGTCGGGGTTGTAAAGTTGCCGGTTGAATCAATCAAACTACATATTGATAAGTCAGTCTGCCAGAGGGCCCTCAAGCATCAACAGATACCATTCCACCTCAGAGGACGGGTGGATCAAGAACTTGATAATCTAGTGAATTTGGATATTATCGAGAGAGCGGAAGAACTGACCTCACGGGTGTCCCCCATAGTGGCGGCACAGAAGCCGAAACAACCGGGGTCAGTGCGACTATGTGTAGACATGAGGCTTCCCAACGAGGCCATCAAGAGGGAGACGCACTTGACCCTGATGTTGGATGACGTGGTGGGGGAGCTGCAGGGTGCCCGTGTATTCTCGAAACTGGGTCTTAGGACCAGCTATTATCAGCTGGAACTCCACCCTGACTCGCGCTAGATCACTACATTTACAACCCACCAAGGCCTAGATCAGTAAAAGCGCCTCAGCTTCGAAGAATACTCGTGGCTGAGGTGTTTCAAAATGTGATTCGAGGCACCTGGCTGGGCTGGATGGCGTCATCAATTGAGTGATGAAATGCTTGTATTTGCAGCTACAGAGGCAGTACACATGGGAAGATTGGAGGAAAGAATTCAACAACTAGGCCTCACTCTACACAGGGAGAAATGTGAATTCTTGCGAAAGAGCATAGAATTCTTTGAGTTCATTTTTCATGAAGGAAGCATATCACCCGACCCATGCAAAATTCAGGACATTCAAGAAGCAAGTCCACCAGGAAGTGTGTAAAAAATCAGAAGCTTTCTCTGTATGGTCACATACTGTGGACGTTTCATCCCGAACCTTGCAACCATATCTGAACCCCTCAGACTACTCACCAGGAAGGACAAGGCGTAGGAGTGGACCCAGAGAGAGCAGGAGACGTTTGAAACCATCAAACAGGCACTCACCAGAAACAAAACCATGGCTTTCTTCGACCCGCACAAGGAGTCGGAAATCGTGGTAGATGCCAGTTCGGTGGGGTTGGGGGCAGTCCTGTCACAAATAGACTCACAAGGACACGTGAGAACGGTGGCGTTTGCAAGCAAGGCCCTGTCCAGCACAGAACAACGGTATTCCCAAATTGAGAGGGAAGCATTGAAGGTCCTGTGGGGGTGCTGTCACTTTCGAATTTACTTCCTGGTCAAGCCAGTCACAGTGGTCACAGATTAGTTTGCTGTTGCCAATCATGGCAGGCTCGTCATCGAAGCCACCCCTGAGAATTGAGTGGAGGATGCTCGCACTGCGAAAATATGGGGTAAGTTGGTGTACAGGCCCGGATCACACAACCCTGCAGACTACCTCTCACATCATCACAGGGAGAATGGAGACATAGAGAACTCCGAACAGATTGCAGCGGAAGACCACGTCAAGCTGGTGGTTATGGCGGCCGAACCAATGGCACTGTCCATCCAGGAGGTGGTGGAAGTGTCAAACCGAAATTAGTTTTTTAACCTGGCGAAGGCTGCCATGGCTAGTGGTGACTGGAAAACTGTACTGGCAAACCAACACCGGATGGTCCAAGGGGCCCAGCTAGAACTGGAACAGTTATGGAAGGTACAGCATGAACTCTCCTCAACTGCGGAGGGACTCCTGCTACGAGGGAATAAACTGGTGATTCCGTTGGCACTGGTAAGCAAGCTGGCACTCAGTGGACATCAAGGGGCAGTAAAAACCAAATCGATGCTACTCTTGAAAGTGTGGTTTCCCAGCCTGGAAGAGAGTGTCGACAAATGTATCAGCAAGTGTGTGTGGTGCCAGGCTGCAGCACCTGCCAATAGGCAACCCAGAATCAAATCCATTCCTCAAAGCACCCAGCCATGAGATGTGGTACACATGGACTTTGGCTCCACAGGCCGAGGGCCACATTATCTACTAGTGATCGACCAGTGGTTCAGGTATCCGGAAGTGGAATTGGTGGAATCCACTTCATTTGAGCAGATGGCGCACGTGATGGAAAAGATATTTGCAACGCACGGTTTTCCAAGGATCATCTGTTCAGACAATGGTGCCCCGTTCCAAGGGGAGTTATTTGCCGAATTCTTAGAAGAGTATCGAATCGCCCATCTCAAGATAGTACCATCTGGCTGCATGCCAACGGTGATGCTGGGCGTTTCATGCACACTCTAAATAAAGTTTTCCGTGTTGCTCAAGGTCAAGGGAATTCTCTGAAAAGGACGCTGTACCATGTACTGGACGGCCCATAGGTCAGAGCACACCCTCTAGTACCTGTAAGACAAGATAGCTGCACCATGTGAGGAATGGTGGTGCAGGATTCACTTACTCCAACACAACTCAATAATGAGGACTCAATAGTTTGGCAAAGGGAAGTCTGTTTAATGACAAGTACAGAAAACGGGGAAACAAATGGGAATCAGCATTGTTGTGATCACCTGTCTCGCTTCAACGTCCACGAACTTCATTCAAACAGCAACAGTTATAGTCTAAACTCATCATCACTGACGTCTAAATCTACAAGGTTGTCATGCAATATAATTGGTTGGAAAAGGTAACTTAAGTATAAGTGCTATATCTGTATATGACAATAGAGCATGCGGATTGGATAATTCTTATCGGGTGGGCATCTACGCCCAACCCTCTACATCACGCGTGATAGACGCCACTACAAGTACAACGTCCTATTAGTTATAGTGTCTATAGGACCCTAGATTAGTTGGTCCATTGTGATTGGGTGGGTTACACCCCTAGACATAAATCTCCACTTTAAGTAGCAGCATGCAGAATGGACACCCAGGTGCCTAGTGCCCCAGCATTCACCCTGCCTCCTTTCCATCAATCAGTATTTTAGGGCTATGTGTCAATTAGTTGGCTGAGGATGGCCTAGAAACTGCAACTTCTTTTCAGGAAAAGTTATGGCATCCTCGGGTTCTGGATGACATTAGGCAGTGGTACCTCTTCACGCCTGGCTGGTCACGTGTTAGTTCAATATGCGTCTGCTTCAGTTTCCAGCTTTTTGTGTATTTAATTCTCCTTTGGCCTCGTCACCTGCCTGGGCCTCCTTATCTTGACCTTCACGGGGCAGGCTGGTATGCTCTGAAGTTTTCGATTCTCCAGAGTTGCCGCTCTCCTCCCTTCCTTAGGTTGACCTCGATTTCCCAGGCATGAGCTGTTTCTTTGTTGAGTTTCGATTCCGCTCTTTCTCCTGGCTTTGGCTGGGATATGAAACCTGGCCTGTTAGGCCTCTGGCCGCCTGGGCATACTTATGCTTTACAAAATGGAGTCGCACTTGTATACCGTGCTTTATTGAGGTTTAATTCGTTAGGATGCTTGAGTGTGACTTGATTCAAAAGTTCGAGCTGTCAACGTTGTGGTGGCTTTGGATGTGCAGTTCTCTTCTTTACCCTGCACTTGTGGTGCACAGAGTGTACGTATTATTGTCCTTTGTCACCTTTCTTTTTTATTTTTTTTCAGAGGAAATGTCCAGTTTTGAAAGTCATAACTTTAAAACACAGTTATTTTGCCTTGATTTTGCTGCTCATGCGTCCTTCTTCCTCGCCATGGATCTTGTCTGCACGTGCTGAGGTTCTACCCTGTTGTCTGTGGTTTCTTCGCAGTTAGATGCAGCTGGAGGGCTCTCTCCGATATATGGTTTAATGTCATTTAGGAAGATCCATGCCCTTCTGCCCTGGACTTTGACAGCAGAAGGAGTGCAGTCCTCCACGATGAAAGGGCCATTAAATCTTGGTTCGTCTTACCTTTTCCTTGTATGGTTTTTTATTAAAACTGCATCACCAGGGAAGACGAGGGGCACACATAGACCTTGAATTGGGTCTGTCTCAGCACCTCCTGTTGTGTTTTGTGCTGCGCTGCACCCTTTTCGCCGTCGCTGCAGTTGGCCTGAAACGACAGAGAAGCTTGATGTCATGCAGTTAAAATACTCCTGCAATTCTTTCCCCAAGACCTCTTTGGTTGGCTGGGCATCACATCTAGCTCTATCTCAGGGGGTAAGAGGGGTCCTAATCCTTCTGCCCGTGACTATCTCGTGCGGCGTGAGATGATGGTCGGAGCCTGGTTGGTTCCGAAGTGCATACAATGCCAGTGGTAGACAGTGCAGCCATCCCTTTCTTAAAGTGAGTTTCAACTTGCCTATCCTCTACTTTGACAAGCCATTGAGCCTCTCACATATGCCATTACCTTCTGGGTGATACACCGACAAGAACTTGTGCTTTATACCAAGCAACAAGCTGATCTGGTCAAACACTGCGTTGACAAAATGAGCCCCATTATCTGATCTCATTACCTCGCACACCCCCCATCTAGGGAACACTTCCCTCACCAGGAATTTGGCAGCACAGGTAGAGTCTGGGTGTGTACAGGGACCTGCTTCTATCCATCTAGAGAATGGACACACCACCACAATTAAGTACTTGTACCCATTGCACACTTGAATCATGTCGACATAATCGATATGCAAGTGCTGAAATGGCCCATTTGGCTGGGGGATGACTCCTCTCATTATTTTTAATGTGTGCCCAGCGGTGAATTGCTGGCAGATAATGCAGTTCACCATGAAGAATGCAGCATGCTCCGCTAAATTTGGTGTAAACCAGTCTTCTGCGAGTGTTGCAGCGAGATTTTCTTTTGACATATGAATTGGGTAATGTAATTGCTCCAATGCTACCTTTAGTAGGGCAACAGGCATTACTGGTTTACCAGTGCTGTCTTGCCTCCACAATCTGCCAGAGGGGCTTAAAGAGCACCCTCAACGCTTCCATAAATTCTTCTCCTCCTGAGGTACCTCCCCTTGGAGCTCCATTAACTGAGTCTGCCCCATGTTGCTATAGGCCTCAGGTGTGGCTCGTGCTACTATCATACACTCATGGGTACATGCCACCTCCACGTCCATGATTGTTTCATTCTTGGATGCCATACGCTTGGCTTCTGTGTCTGCTTCATGGTTTCTACGTGACACGAAATCCGTCCCTTTGGTGTGGGCGGTGTGTTTCACGACCGCTATGCCCACTGGCAGCTTTTATCAACCTGTCCAATAAGGCTGCATGTTGCACTGGCATGCCATCCGCTCAGAGGTAGCCCCTCCTTTTCCAGCGTGCCAAGCCTGTGTGCATGGTAGATGTCACATAGGCGGAGTCACTGTACACCGTTACTTCCTGGTCTGAATGATTCTCAATGGCGAGTATCAACGGCAACAGTTCTGCAGCTTGTGCTGAATAGTGAGATAGTATTTGCGCACTGACGAGTACCTGAAACTCCCCATTCGCTAGGTGCTTTACCACGGCCACACCTGTATATATTAGTCCATCCTCTTGGTCGATTCTTGATGAACCATCAATGAACACAATCTCACCACTTGCCAGGGCATTTTCTTTTACCCTGGGGATTTCATCATAAAATTCCTCATAATTTGCGCAGTCATGTATAGGTTCTCCATCTGTAACTGGCTCAGCTATGAAAGTAGCTGGATTTACGGTTTTACATCAAACTGTTTTGATCAATGGGTTGGAAATAGTTACCTCGTAGGCAGACGCTCTCTGAGATGTCAGTGTGCCCTTTGGTTTCTCTAGAATGGCGAATAATGAGTGCTCGACGTATAACGTCATGGAGCATCCCATTACAATGGATGACGCCTTCTCAATGGCGAACGTGGCGGCAGCTAGATTTTGTTCGCATGGGAAGTGGCCTCTCATAACTGGGTCCAGACTCCCGCTGTAATACGCTAGGGGCTTATACCCCAGCGAGGTTCGCTGAGCAAGTACTGCCGTCATAAAACGGCCATCAGTATGTGAAAACAGGTAGAATTCCTCTGCATAGTTTGGAATCCCTAGGACTGGGGCCTTACAAATCACCCCCTTGAGTTCTGCAAACCCCTTCTCCATTGCCTCAGTCCATTCAATGTTTTCATTTGTCGCCTGGGCCTTTTTTAGGGCCTGAAGCAAGGGCTTGGAATAAGAGCTGTAATCGAAGACCCATGCTCTGACGTAATTGCATAGGCCTAAGAAGCTTTACATTTGTTTTATCGTGAGTGGCCTAGCCGTGTTCATAATAGCTTGAGCCCTTTCTGGGGTTACCTTTTTCCCCTCGTGAGAGATTAGCTGGCCTATATACAGCACCTCTTGTTGACAATATTGTAACTTTTCCTTGTCAACCTTATATCCTTTCTCAGCCAGTAAAGTCAGTAGCTGGACAGAATCGCGCCTGCATTGCTCTTCAGTGATGCTGCAGATCAGAACGTCATCCACATACTGCAAAACAACACTGTCCACTGGAATATTGCTTAGGTCCATTTGCAGGACTCTGTTAAAAATGGACGGAGGCTCACAATACCCCTGAGGCAGTCTTGTGCTCTTCAGATGCATTTGTCTGAAAGTGAACAATGTCAAATCTTGCGAGTCACGGTTCAACAGGATTGAGAAAAAGGCATTTTTCAAGTCGATCATCGTGAAATATTTTGCCTCAGTGGGTATGTTGCAGAGAATTGTAGACGGGTTAGGGACTAGAGGGAACTTGGCTTCAACAATATCGCTTAATGCTCTCAAATCTTGGATTAAACACCTGGACCCCCCCTTCGATTTTTTTGACGGGGTAAATCACTGTGTTGCAAGGTGATTCTGACGTCACTAGGATGTCCTGCTCCATCATGGCGGAAATTGTCTTTGCGATCCCTTCATCCGCTTCTCTGGACATGGGATATTGTCGCGCTCTTAGTAAAATTGCTCCTGGTTTCAGTTTAATTTTCACTTCTCCTGCCCCCTTCAGGAGTCCTACGTCATAGGGCCCTGTAGTCCATACCGTGACAGGCACTTGGGCCATGTCCTCTTCCAAGTACTCTGGACGTACCAGTGCCAACATCTTTCTCTGAGGTACCTCATGTTTGATCATTTTGACCCAAAATATGAGACTCACTTCCACCCATGTCTCTCCTAGGTCAGGGTGTTCTTCGAACAGATCGTCATCAGTGACATCAGTCACTCGATACCCTTCTTCGATGGCGATAATCGCGCACCATTGTCTACCTTCATCATCGTATCCTTCGACCAATGTTACTTTCCCTCGCACTGCGGCAGATTGTATCATTAAAGGAAATACTTGTCCCTCTTCTTCATGCATCGGTATTCTTGGTCTGAATAAAAATTCATCAGGGGCTTTCATTGTTCTAACGGAATAGCCCTCATGGCTATGCGTCCGGAGTGCGCTCTGATCATTTCGCATACCGTTGAATAATGCATTCCTGGAGTAGAGCATACTATGCCCTCCTCTGTGAACGAGATGGTCATATTCAACTTCGTCATTAAGTCTCGACCCAGGATGTGTACTGGGGTCTGACTTGAATACAGTAAGGGTACATTCATTTCGCACTCTCCTACAGAGCCTGGGAGCGCATCTGTAAAGGGAACTCTACTGTGAGCTCTTGTGAAACTCTGAGTATCTATGGCCTCGTCGGACAAGGAAAACTTGCCTTCTCGTATGCACGAGCGCATTGAGCCCGTGCCAACTAAGAAGGAATATTCTTTACCCCCTATGACGACATTCACCCTAGGTTCCCTATTAGGGTCTGGTGTCACTGATAGGATAGAGCACATCAGAGTCCCCCGTGAGCTGTCCTATTTCATATATAAGTTCGGCTTACTGTATATTTGTGGGTTTCCTCCATTACCAGGGAT
Source organism: Ambystoma mexicanum (assembly GCF_040938575.1). Lineage (NCBI taxonomy): Eukaryota > Metazoa > Chordata > Amphibia > Caudata > Ambystomatidae > Ambystoma > Ambystoma mexicanum. The sequence goes on along the minus strand of NC_090932.1, from coordinate 675,630,017 downwards.
GACTCACGCTCCGGAGTTTGCTCCCTGAGGCAGTGGCGGTGCTGCCTGTTGGACTTGCCCTTGCGGTATGCTCCCCATGTTTGGGGGTTGAACCCCTTGCTGTGTCCCGTGCTGCAAGCCTGGTGCTTGCTGCTGCACGGTGTGATTTTGTGCACCGCCTTGATGTGGGGTGGCAGGCTGGTTCACCATGCCTTGGCTATTGCTTGGCTATTTTGCCACATGCCTTGGCTTCTGCATGCGCGTGCCACGTGCCCTGTCATTCCACACAGCCATTCGACATATCTGGTCTGCCCATCTGCACGTTTTGAAAACCTCCATGATTGTTCTGATTACTCTGAAAACCTCCATGGTTAATCTGAAAACCTCCCTGGTTACTCTGCCATCCTCTTCCTCTAAATCACCTTCCCCTCGGGTAGAATCCCGCATTGCCCTGGTTGTTCTGCGATGGGTTGGTCGCTTGTTGTGCACTTGGTTCGGCTGGGCTCGTCAACATAGCTCCTTCGAGCGCATATTTTGAGAGTTTCTTTTGCACCAGCTTCGCTTCCTCACCCTACGAGTTGCCTCCTTTTTTCGATTCTTTTCTTGCAACAGCCTACAGTAATGTGCAATTGTTAACTGTATTTCGGCCCAAGGTTTAGCCTCCACTCCTACCAATTTCTTGAGCTGTTTTTGCACCGGATCGAGCAACCCTTGGCACAATATGTGGTAGAATACCGGGATAGATTTCGTCCAAGATTCATGTGTTTCGAGTACCCACGCGTCTTGGAAATTCTGGATATAAATCAACGGATCTTCTGACTCTTTCATTTTTGGAGTCATTATAGCTCCCATATCGGAAGTGTCTGGCTACAATGCTGGAAGCGCTTTCCATACAGCAGCTCTACAATTATTAAATGGTGCTCCGTCATCGGTAGTGTCAATTATGGTCACCCCAGGGTACCCGGCCCGTTTCCACACATCGCCAGCCATTTCACCAAGTATGGCGATTAGGAGGCCCTTAATGTCCCCTATAGCTAAGGTGACACCCCCTGTCATGTTGGCCGGGCTGTGCGGCAGGCTTCGATGTCCTGGGTGCGGACTCGCTAGCATCTGACCATCGTACCCCTTGGTCCCTTGGGAGCCGCTTTTCGCGCCGTCTCCCTTCTTCATGTGCCTCGTCCTCTGTCTCTTCACCAGAGTCACACGCTGATTGCTCCCAGTTCATGCAATTCCTTGCATCTTCTTCATTCTTATTAATTTCCAGCCTATCTAGGGACAGTCCCCTGCTCCCGCTACTTCTGGTGACCTCTTCAGTGCCATATAGCTGAGTGCTCTCTAAGCGCTCGTCTTCTCTTCCCTCTTGAGATATCTGTTCCAGCCCCATCTCATCGTATATTTTATCGATCGTTTCTTCGATGCTTGTGGTGTCGAAGTCATCTTCAATATTTGTCCCACTCGTACCTGGTACTGAGTCATTTGCAGGAAAGAATTCTTCGATTGTCTTCCCATTCTACAATAGGATTGGGTTTTTTAACTTCCCGATCCAAATATTCGAGATCCTGTGCCCTTTGTCTGAGTTTGCGTTCTATATCATCATCGACTTCTTTGCGCTTCCTTGCTTCTTCTCTAACCTTATCTACTTCCCTCATCTTTTCATTTCTACGCTCCTTTGCTCTTCTAATTTCATCTTCCCGTCTCTTGACTTTCCTTTCATGCACTCTTTGCTCTTCTTCCAACCTTAGTATGTTCTGCCTGTACTTTTCGTAGGCTGCATATTGCGTGCGACTCAGCGGTATTCATTGCTCTTCGCGATAAAGTTGTTCTCGCCTCAGCCTATCCCTTCTTTTAGTTCTCTCTTCCCTTATTTCCATATACTCCGCTTTTTCCCTTCTTTGCGTCTCATCTGACTTTTCTCTCGGTCTCACATCGTCACTTCCTTTTCCATTGAGTTTCAATAATATCTGTCCTCCCATCCATTCGTCCTTTGCGAATGCTATTTCATCTGTTCCTCCTTCGCTTCCCTTCCATTTCTTTCCCTCTCACCCCTTAATGAGAGGTGCACAACTCTGTGCCTGGTCCTTCCTTTCATCATCGCGTCTCTCGTCCCTCGGGACCACAGAGATAAGATTAGTTTCCTGATCCTTCCCCTTGATTTCGTCACCACTGTATGTAGGTGACTCATATGCAGGGTTACTATACCCCGTGGCTGCCTTGAGTTCTCTTAGCGGGTAGAGTCCCTCTGTCTTACTTCCCTCGATCACTGGCTCAGGCAGGGCTGGTGGCGCAGTGGGTGTCTCACCCCCCTCCGTGCACATGTTTAATATCCAGTCTGCGGGTGGTTCTTCCTCCTTCGCCTGTTCGAACATCTTCCAAAGTTCTAGAACAGCGAGGCGTTTCTCTAATATTTTGCCTGCGTATGTGGCATGTAGGTAAGTCGTCATGTGTTGTAAGACGGCTTTAGATAAGGACCCATTTTGTGCCAAAGGCATAAACATCTTGTGGGCGGTACCCTTAACCCACTCTGTGCTGTACTTCTTAAGCTTAGGTGCATGCTTGGGTAACTGCTTACACAGATTTGCAAGTGGGGTAACCTCCTCCATTCTCAATTTCGTTACCAACAATAATTATGCAGTGTCAACACGTTCACCAGTATGAGCGAGCACCAAGTACGCAAGCTCCAATCCAATCTTTCCCGCCAAATTTTATATCATCACTTTACTCAAGAACATCAAACCATTGGCGATTCCCTCTTAGTTACAGAATTGCGTAAAGCCAAATTCCATTTCACACAATCAACAATACAGTTCTTTACATTTGACATATAACAGGACACGCATGACAGACTTTGACAGACTAGACGGACACCAGCTGGACTCACATATACCTGCCTTCTAATCAATACCCCAACATGGAGTTTAAACAAACTCCTTTTGTGCCGTCTTTAAACGTCACCATAGTCTAATCATCCCCCATTATGTGGGCTCTGAGTTCACGTTTCTTCTGACCGCTGTATTAAAGCGCAGGAACAAGGCGAATCCTTTCGTTTTTATCTCAGGTGTCCCCCTGGTATCCTCTCATTTTCTGTCGGGTGCCCCCCCCAGTAACCGCTCGTTTTCTCTCGGGTGTCCCCCTGGTAATCAGTTTTTCTCTCTTATATTTGAGTCATTAACCCCTTATATATATATACAGTCTTCTCTACTTCTGACTATTTTATTTTTCTCCGCCACCCTCCGTTACCTTTCCCTTACTTGTTCTAATGTCTACAAGACATTTGACGAAGTAACAAGTTTATTGTTTCACTCACCGCTCGGATCCTTTTCCTCTCTGGGACCTCTGGATCACTGCCCCTTCTTCTTCAGCCTCTTGCGGTCTTTTCGTCCGATTGGCTGCCCGTGGGAATGAGAAGGGTTATGCTTGTAAGGCAGGTTCCTTCAGACCCACTGCAGATTTTTCGAAGTTATTCTATCATTGTCCTTGGGAAGCTTCTCAGTCTACTCAGCTGGAATGGCGAAAGGACTTGTGATATTGCCGAAGGCCTAGAGTTACTTTGTGACGTCGGTCTATAGGTGTCTCGAAATTATATAATCAATAGTTGACGGCCGAAACCATCCTCACGCTACCAAGTGTACTGGAGAGGCAGAATGTCCTGTGATGGGCCCATAGGTCAGAGCACACCCTCTAGTACCTGTAAGAGAAGATAGATACACAATCTAGGTTCCCTATTAGGGTCTGGTGTCACTGATAGGATAGAGCACATCAGAGTCCCCCGTGAGCTGTCCTATTTCATATATAAGTTCGGCCCACTGTATATTTGTGGGTTTCCTCCATTACCAGGGATGACTCACGCTCCGGAGTTTGCTCCCTGAGGCAGTGGCGGTGCTGCCTGTTGGACTTGCCCTTGCGGTATGCTCCCCATGTTTGGGGGTTGAACCCCTTGCTGTGTCCCGTGCTGCAAGCCTGGTGCTTGCTGCTGCACTGTGTGATTTTGTGCACCGCCTTGATGTGGGGTGGCAGGCTGGTTCACCATGCCTTGGCTATTGCTTGGCTATTTTGCCACATGCCTTGGCTTCTGCATGCGCGTGCCACGTGCCCTGTCATTCCACACAGCCATTCGACATATCTGGTCTGCCCATCTGCACGTTTTGAAACCTCCACGATTGTTCTGATTACTCTGAAAACCTCCATGGTTAATCTGAAAACCTCCCTGGTTACTCTGCCATCCTCTTCCTCTAAATCACCTTCCCCTCTGGTAGAATCCCGCATTGCCCTGGTTGTTCTGCGATGGGTTGGTCGCTTGTTGTGCACTTGGTTCGGCTGGGCTCGTCAACATAGCTCCTTCGAGCGCATATTTTGAGAGTTTCTTTTGCACCAGCTTCGCTTCCTCACCCTACGAGTTGCCTCCTTTTTTCGATTCTTTTCTTGCAACAGCCTACAGTAATGTGCAATTGTTAACTGTATTTCGGCCCAAGGTTTAGCCTCCACTCCTACCAATTTCTTGAGCTGTTTTTGCACCGGATCGAGCAACCCTTGGCACAATATGTGGTAGAATACCGGGATAGATTTCGTCCAAGATTCATGTGTTTCGAGTACCCACGCGTCTTGGAAATTCTGGATATAAATCAACGGATCTTCTGACTCTTTCATTTTTGGAGTCATTATAGCTCCCATATCGGAAGTGTCTGGCTACAATGCTGGAAGCGCTTTCCATACAGCAGCTCTACAATTATTAAATGGTGCTCCGTCATCGGTAGTGTCAATTATGGTCACCCCAGGGTACCCGGCCCGTTTCCACACATCGCCAGCCATTTCACCAAGTATGGCGATTAGGAGGCCCTTAATGTCCCCTATAGCTAAGGTGACACCCCCTGTCATGTTGGCCGGGCTGTGCGGCAGGCTTCGATGTCCTGGGTGCGGACTCGCTAGCATCTGACCATCGTACCCCTTGGTCCCTTGGGAGCCGCTTTTCGCGCCGTCTCCCTTCTTCATGTGCCTCGTCCTCTGTCTCTTCACCAGAGTCAGGCGCTGATTGCTCCCAGTTCATGCAATTCCTTGCATCTTCTTCATTCTTATTAATTTCCAGCCTATCTAGGGACAGTCCCCTGCTCCCGCTACTTCTGGTGACCTCTTCAGTGCCATATAGCTGAGTGCTCTCTAAGCGCTCGTCTTCTCTTCCCTCTTGAGATATCTGTTCCAGCCCCATCTCATCGTATATTTTATCGATCGTTTCTTCGATGCTTGTGGTGTCGAAGTCATCTTCAATATTTGTCCCACTCGTACCTGGTACTGAGTCATTTGCAGGAAAGAATTCTTCGATTGTCTTCCCATTCTACAATAGGATTGGGTTTTTTAACTTCCCGATCCAAATATTCGAGATCCTGTGCCCTTTGTCTGAGTTTGCGTTCTATATCATCATCGACTTCTTTGCGCTTCCTTGCTTCTTCTCTAACCTTATCTACTTCCCTCATCTTTTCATTTCTACGCTCCTTTGCTCTTCTAATTTCATCTTCCCGTCTCTTGACTTTCCTTTCATGCACTCTTTGCTCTTCTTCCAACCTTAGTATGTTCTGCCTGTACTTTTCGTAGGCTGCATATTGCGTGCGACTCAGCGGTATTCATTGCTCTTCGCGATAAAATTGTTCTCGCCTCAGCCTATCCCTTCTTTTAGTTCTCTCTTCCCTTATTTCCATATACTCCGCTTTTTCCCTTCTTTGCGTCTCATCTGACTTTTCTCTCGGTCTCACATCGTCACTTCCTTTTCCATTGAGTTTCAATAATATCTGTCCTCCCATCCATTCGTCCTTTGCGAATGCTATTTCATCTGTTCCTCCTTCGCTTCCCTTCCATTTCTTTCCCTCTCACCCCTTAATGAGAGGTGCACAACTCTGTGCCTGGTCCTTCCTTTCATCATCGCGTCTCTCGTCCCTCGGGACCACAGAGATAAGATTAGTTTCCTGATCCTTCCCCTTGATTTCGTCACCACTGTATGTAGGTGACTCATATGCAGGGTTACTATACCCCGTGGCTGCCTTGAGTTCTCTCAGCGGGTAGAGTCCCTCTGTCTTACTTCCCTCGATCACTGGCTCAGGCAGGGCTGGTGGCGCAGTGGGTGTCTCACCCCCCTCCGTGCACATGTTTAATATCCAGTCTGCGGGTGGTTCTTCCTCCTTCGCCTGTTCGAACATCTTCCAAAGTTCTAGAACAGCGAGGCGTTTCTCTAATATTTTGCCTGCGTATGTGGCATGTAGGTAAGTCGTCATGTGTTGTAAGACGGCTTTAGATAAGGACCCATTTTGTGCCAAAGGCATAAACATCTTGTGGGCGGTACCCTTAACCCACTCTGTGCTGTACTTCTTAAGCTTAGGTGCATGCTTGGGTAACTGCTTACACAGATTTGCAAGTGGGGTAACCTCCTCCATTCTCAATTTCGTTACCAACAATAATTATGCAGTGTCAACACGTTCACCAGTATGAGCGAGCACCAAGTACGCAAGCTCCAATCCAATCTTTCCCGCCAAATTTTATATCATCACTTTACTCAAGAACATCAAACCATTGGCGATTCCCTCTTAGTTACAGAATTGCGTAAAGCCAAATTCCATTTCACACAATCAACAATACAGTTCTTTACATTTGACATATAACAGGACACGCATGACAGACTTTGACAGACTAGACGGACACCAGCTGGACTCACATATACCTGCCTTCTAATCAATACCCCAACATGGAGTTTAAACAAACTCCTTTTGTACCGTCTTTAAACGTCACCATAGTCTAATCGTCCCCCATTATGTGGGCTCTGAGTTCACGTTTCTTCTGACCGCTGTATTAAAGCGCAGGAACAAGGCGAATCCTTTGTTTTTATCTCAGGTGTCCCCCTGGTATCCTCTCATTTTCTGTCGGGTGCCCCCCCCCAGTAACCGCTCGTTTTCTCTCGGGTGTCCCCCCGGTAATCAGTTTTTCTCTCTTATATTTGAGTCATTAACCCCTTATATATATATACAGTCTTCTCTACTTCTGACTATTTTATTTTTCTCCGCCACCCTCCGTTACCTTTCCCTTACTTGTTCTAATGCCTACAAGACATTTGCCAAAGTAACAAGTTTATTGTTTTCACTCACCGCTCGGATCCTTTTCCTCTCTGGGACCTCTGGATCACTGCCCCTTCTTCTTCAGCCTCTTGCGGCCTTTTCGTCCGATTCTATCATTGTCCTTGGGAAGCTTCTCAGTCTACTCAGCTGGAATGGCGAAAGGACTTGTGATATTGCCGAAGGCCTAGAGTTACTTTGTGACGTCGGTCTATAGGTCTATAGGTGTCTCGAAATTATATAATCAATAGTTGACGGCCGAAACCATCCTCACGCTACCAAGTGTACTGGAGAGGCGGAATGTCCTGTGACGGGCCCATAGGTCAGAGCACACCCTCTAGTACCTGTAAGACAAGATAGATACACAATGTGAGGAATGTGGGGTGCGGGATTCACTTACTTAGTACAGAAAACGGGGAAACAAATGGGAATCAGCATTGTTGCGATCGCCTGTCTCACTTCAACTTCCACGAACTTCATTCAAACAGCAACAGTTATAGTCTAAACTCGTCATCACTGACTTCTAACTCTACAAGGTTGTCATGCAATATAATTGGTTGGAAAAGGTAACTTAAGTATAGGTGCTATATATAGAGCATGCGGATTGGATAATTCTTATTGGGTGGGCGTCTACGCCCAACCCTCTCCATCACGCGTGATAGACGTCACTACAAGTTTGACGTCCTATTGGTTATAGTGTCTATAGGACCCTAGATTAGTTGGTCCATTGTGATTGGGTGAGTTACACCCCTAGACATAAATCTCCACTTTAATTAGCAGCATGCAGAATGGACACCCAGGTGCATAGTGCCCCAGGATTCATCCTGCCTCCTTTCCATCAATCAGTATTTTAGGGCTATGTGTCAATTAGTTGGCTAAGGATGGCCTAGAAACTGCAACTTCTTATCAGGAAACGTTATGGCATCCTCGAGTTCTGGATGACATCAGGCAGTGGTACCTCTTCACGCCTGGCTGGTCACGTGTTAGTTCACCATTAATCTGCTTCAGTTTCCAGCTTTTTGTGTATTTAATTCTTCTTCTGCCTCACAAACCTGCCTGGCCTCCTTATCTTGACCTTCACGGGGCAGGCTGGTATGCTCTGAAGTTTTCGATTCTCCAGAGTTGCCGCTCTGATCCCTTCCTTAGGTTGACCTCGATTTCCCAGGCATGAGCTGTTTCTTTGTTGAGTTTCGATTCCGCTCTTTCTCCTGGCTTTGGCTGGGATATGAAACCTGGCCTGTTAGGCCTCTGGCCGCCTGGGCATACTTATGCTTTACAAAATGGAGTTGCACTTGTATAGCGTGCTTTATTGAGGTAGATAAATGGTTGGCGCTTGCCGCTCTATTCTTCTACTAAGCATTGCAAGCTGTATCGTTTTCTTAGCTTCTTGCGTTCCAAGCCTATTTACATGTGTTAACTGGTTGGATACTTCCATCTTGGTTCACTGCAAGGTTTCCTTTACGTTTCATCATCGTTTCCTCTTCGTGTCTCTTGCATCTATTTTCATGGCTACTCGCACTGGCGAGTTACCTTTGGTTATTGTTTTCGTTCATATGCGAGTCTGTCTGGGCCCTTGTGTCATTACCATTTGCCTTCCATCAGGGCTCTTTGTGTCTCCTCATGGACAGTCTGTAGATACTCTTTGTTTCGTATCAGCTGCTGGTATGGTTGTCTAATAGGGTACCGTGCTGCCCAAGGTTGTCTGTTTATGGGCGCTTCAACAGGTATGGCTCTTCTGATGTACACTGGGCAGAGTCCCAGTGCAGCTCTCTGTTGGTTCATCTGCTCCTCATATGTCACGTACCTTGGTGAGTACGTTCCTGGTATCTTGCGACGGGGGTCAGGGGTGCAGGCCATTTCTGGGACCTCCTCTACAACCAGTTGCTGCGGGAATGCAAATCCACGCCACACAGTACCACAATATTAGCACCAGCTGAAGCTCTGTTTAAAAGATGCCCTCTGGATCTCATCCCGGAGGTGGAAGGATGGGTCCCTGGCACCATTGATGACAAAAGGGTATTTGAGGACAGGAGAATACACAACGAGAGAGTATGGACCGTATCCAAGTGACGGGAACCATGGTTACCTCAGCGGATGGATGCGAGAGGAACAGTGACATGCAGTGACATGCAATTCCAGTTTCATTAGGAGGGTGAGGGAAAATAACAATATGCTGGAAGTGGTAAGGGAGAGATCACCGACTCAGAGCCCTGTGAGAAATAGAGAGCCTGGGGACACCCGTGAGTGTGAGTTTCCAACCTCGGTAAGTGACCAGGCAGTGGGCGAGGGCAGAGCAGGCCGGTATCCCGGGAAAGCCGAAGGCGCCCAACACGGTTTGAGGATTATGTAATGTCTGAGTAGTTTATCTATATCATCTGGACACCCCGCCAGACATTCAGGGAATGTACTGTTTAAGTCATGGTTACTGCCACGTTTGAGGCCATGTCATGTTCAGTTGCCCACGTTGGGCCATCTCGCAACAAGTTTATGTTTACAACCATATGTAATGTATTTGAATTGTTTCCTATGAAAAGGGAGGAATGTTGTGTAGTGATGTGAGTGTGCGACTGCAATGTTAAGCCGTTGCACGCTGAAGAATAATAGGGGCGCCCAGAGCCCAATGGTGACAGACATGTGTCCGAGTGGTTCTTTACCAGGGGGGTAAGGCCTGCATTCCGGGGCTTCACATGCCGCCGCAATACCCTCAACAACAAAGAGTTCCATATTTGTGTAGCAAACCACCAAAAAAAACAAGACCGTCCCTAAAGGCCCGGTGGAATGTAGTCATTATGATGCAGTGCTTGAACTGTTGAAGGTAATATACGTTTCGGACTATGACCTCTGCATCTCGGTGAAAGAAAAGAGAGACAATTCTTATCCAGGCATTTACATAACGTTATAAATATTACACATTGCTTTTGTGCCAGAAATAATGAAATACGATTGTCACGACGCAAATTAAAAATGATACGAGATGCTGAGGTCTGTAGGACCTGGAGCTGGAGGCGTCTCATAAAGCGTTCCAGAAGCTCAAATAGTGAGAATTATTATTATACAGCCTCAACTGGATTAGTTCTGTTGCTGTGGAGATGCTTGCCGAGGTTGTTAAAAAAGGAATGAGCTGCCACAGGATTTTCAGCTGAAAGAAACCAGCCATGGAGGCTTAAGCGATTTGAGAACTTAACGTCAGAATAGTATCAACTTTAAACCCCAGATTGTTAACTCACCATACTGGGGTGGGACATTGCCAAAGCTTCTCAAACCAAAATTGCAAATCCCAAGTGGACGAGGGGCCTCCGAATGCAATGGTTTCAATTTTATCTGAGTTCCTATTCCACTCAGCAATTTCCAACATTAGTGTCTTAACACAAAGGAACTCGAACCCCATTCTCCACGCAACTAATGGAGGACCTGGGAAAGTTCAAAGAAGGCCACCAACACCACCAAGGGTTGCACATACATATTGAAGAGCATTGGGGATAAAGGCAAACCTTGTGGTACCCATAGGGTGAGGCGTTGCAGTGAAGAGAAGAGAAAAAATGACACTGCTCGTGCGCCATCTATCAAGAATGAAGAAAACCATCTCAGGGTACGACCATGATTCCTGCGGCCCTCCAACCGAGATAACGTGATACGATGGTCTACGGTGTCAGATTCCACCAACAAGCCTAACAGAGCCAAGCTCACAGCACCACCACATCAAGAGTTAGGTGAATATCATCCCAAGCCACCATACTTGAGTGGGGCGAAAACAAGCTTCTAAGGTATTACAGAGCTTCCAACATTTTAAGAAAATCACGGAGCTGGACAGTCACTAGGCCAACAAGCCATAAGATAGAAAGGTTTCACCTGCCTGCAAAGACAGCACTGGTTATGTGATCACAGTGCCCCTCTCCTTCCTGCCTATCAAGAAATCAGCAGTAATCAGTAAAACCTCAGCCTTTCCTGGCACCAAGCTTGAAGCAAGGCACTAAGCCGTGGGGGTAAGGGGGGAGGGCAAAAGCGTCCCACCTCTACAGTGTGAGCACTGTCATGTGAATCTAGTGGCCACCTCCTTCCCACCCACTAGTCCATATAACAGCACCCAAACCCTCCCCACCATCCAATCTTGCTAAAAGGCTTTCTGGCTCTCTTAAGAAAGGATTGTGATGCTAGCAGTGATGGCACTGATCATGTGACTAGAATGCCTGCATCCGTCGCACCCGCTAGCCAATAAGCAGGAACGCAGGCCAACCCACCACCTGAGCTTGATAAAAAATCATCCCACCCTTGAAAAGAAAATGTTCACCTCCTCCAGTGATGGCACTGGCCATGTAAGCAGACTGCCCGCCTCCTTCCAACCCATCATTGAATCAGTAACACCACAGCTTTAACCCCACTTGCACATTCTTTAAAGTCTTTACTGCCTTCATGAAGAAAGGATTGTCCTGCATGCAATGATACCACTTGTCATGCAAAGTAAAGCCGTCTTGAAAAGCGCACTTCTGCCATTTTGGCAGCCTCCCTTCACATGGCAGTGCAATAAAAGAGGGAGTGAGGGCTGTTAATGGGATAGAGAGAGCGGAAGATGTGAATCCTATGGGATTGATGTTTGCAAGCATGAGATACCGGAGTCTTTGGTGTGATTCTTGGTGGGTCCTGGTTGATACCCTTGGATGTGTGCTCAACGAAAAGGGAGAGACCAAGATTGGTCCGTTTCAGTCATCACCATGAGGACATAGTTAGCTGCTGGCATGGAGGTGTGATAGGTCTACACAGAAAGGGTTGGTATTGCTCAATGTATCATTATTCTAGGCATTTGCTACTAAGTGCAAGGGTTGTGAGTAGTTGAAGGTTAATAATTATGCAGATATGTTTGTTTGTTTGTTTATTATTTGTATTGCGCACCAAACCCGTAGATATCTGGCGCATTGCCTAGAAATACAGGTGTTACAGTTCCACATAAAGATAAATACAATTCAGAGAAAGTGCAGTAGTAGACCTACATATTATGAGTTGGTAAGAGGGAGAGGTGAATGGTTTGTGGTTCAAGACTGTTGGTTCAGTGTTGCTGGTGTATTTGGTAATCGTTTCTGTTGACTGGGGTTCTTGCTGTTCCAGTTCAGTTCAAAGTTAAGAGGAGGCCAACCTGAACAGGTCCAGTCTGAGTGTCCTCTACTTCTTGGAAGCTTTCAAGTTACCAAAGTGCAGGCTACTATCTCACTTGCCAGCCAAACGGAAGGACGCCAGTCATTCTGACCGCCTGAGATTTCCTTACTCCATTTTGCCTTTCAAGTTGTCTTTGGTCTGGGCTTCAGCAGCAAATGCATAAGCAAACACGTGGAATGTATTTTGTGACACTGTGCGGCTCTGGTAGGGCATTGAAATGGCAGCGGCTAGTGCAACTGCACTACAAGCATTCCAGCAAAGCAACCACCATGCACAACACACACTACTTGCCTACTACAATCCTTACCATCACTCACGCACACCGGTGCTTCACCCTGACCCTACATCCCCTCACCATCACCATGGCAGTCTTATGCACGTCTTACTTATCACCAACAACCCTCTTCCCTGAAAAAAACACAACATTGCATGCATGCATGTATGTATGTATGCATGTATGGCATTTTTAAAGTGTGAATGAAGATGGAAAGCAACAGAGCACTGTACATAGTACATAAGGGATGCACCAAGGAGTTCAAAAGGAGCAGTGTGGCGGCACCTGAGATGCGTGGGATGGATAGGAGACGCAGAGAATGTAAAGAGCTGTGGAGGATAAAAGTAGAGTTGAGTGGAGAGAGCAGGGTTTTGTGAGACGTTCTTTAAAGAGGAGGGTCTTCAGGTTGTTACAGAAGTGTAGGACGCACAGGGCCTGTTCGATCTGCATTGGTACCTAGTTGCATAGATAGCAGGAAAAGTTATGTTTTCTAGTTTTTCCCCAGTTCCAGTCTGCTATCATATATGATATGATATGTCATTCATAACGTACCTGTACACACGTTTTTCTAGGTGCGACAAGACAAGGGAGGGTAGACATTGGGAGGAAAAAACAAACGATCATACTAGGCCTTGTGTCATTCAGATCGTGCACGTGCGGGGGGGGGGAAGGAAGGGGAATAATGCAAGGGGGAGGGAGGGGGGAAAGTGCAGTAAGTAGAACTCAAGAAAGTGTCACCGGGGTGGCGGCTCTAATAAGTGCAAGGAGGAAGAGTGCTGTAGGGTTGCAGATACAGCCCCTAAGTGCGCGGTAAGCCTGGAGGCAGTGCATGTAGCTACTGGTCATAAGGAGACTGGTGCCCATTTAGGTTCAGAGGGTGGTCAGGTGAACCAGTTAGAACAGCAGACAGGTTCATCAGCAGGGGGGAGAGAGGGTGAGAAGGCAGAAGCGAAAAGAAAGGTCTTGAGTTACTTTCAGAACCGTAGGTGGTCCTGCTCAAGTTTGAGAGAGGCAGGGAGGCTGTTCCAGAGAGAGGCACCAGCCGAGGAGAGAGATCTACCCACCACTCTATCTGGAGGAGCGTCTGACCCTCAGAGAGTTGGGGTGGATGAGCGGAGGGCTCAAGATGGAAAGTGCTTAGGAAGAGAGAGTTGGAGGTAGCGTGGTCCCTGGACCCAGAAAGCCTTGTGGGCAATGCAGAGGGTCTTGAACTTGATCCTTGCAGCCACCAGGAGCCAGTGGAGAGATTTCAGGGCTGGAGAGATATGATCCTTGGGCATGAGACCAAGGACAAGTCTCGCGGTCCTGTTCTGGATTGGTGGCAAAGGGCAAAGAGTAGAGGCAGGCAGATTTCAAAAGAGGCTGTTGCAGTAGTCCAGGATAGAGAGAACCAGGGCTCTAGAGACAGTGAGCTACTGGGGGAAAGTGAGAAAAGGAAGAATACGTCTGAGGAGGTGCAGGTGGCAAAGGGACTTCTTGGAGACATCCGTGATGTGAGGAGAGAAGGAGAGGGTGGAGTCGAAGATGACACCAAGGTTTTTTGTCTCGCAGGAAGGTGCAGGTAGAGGGCCCAAGATGGGCAGTCACAGTGAGAGGGGGAAAGCAGGGGCAGGGGTACCAATGAGAAGGATCTCTGTCTTACTGGAGATCGTTGGAGGTGCACCAATCCTGAATCGCGGCTAGACAGTCAGGGATGAGCAAGGGAGAAGAGGAGGCTGACGGGAGCCTGAAGGAGAGCTGAGTGTCATCTGTATAACAGTGAAAGTTAGGAGAGAAGGTAAAGATGAAGTGGGTCAGAGGTTCCAAAGAGTTTAGAACCCTGGGGGACACCACATGTGGAGAGAGTGGTAGTGGAGAGAAAGGCCCCCAACTGGACCTGGGAGGGTCGGTCAGAGAGGAAGGAGATCAACCAGGCTAGGGCCTGATCTGTGATGCCCAGTTGTCACTGAGATGATTGATCAGGATTGCATGGTTGACCATGTCAAAGGCAGAGGAAAGATGAAGGAGGATGAGGACAGAAGGAAGGCGAGAGTCAATATTTGAGAGCAGGTATTCACAGGTGTTCAGGCGAGCAGTTTCTGTGCTTCTGGCTGCTCTAAATCCAGATGGATGAACGTGGAGACAACCAACAGATTCAGTATGAAGAGTAAGCTGGGAGATGGCCAGCTTTTCCAGGAGTTTGCCCAGAAAAGGAGGGATAGAGATTGGGCGATAGTTAGCCAGAGAGGAAGGATCGGCAGAAAGATTCTTCAGGAGGGGGTGCGCAGGGGAGTGCTCAAGGGGGAGGTGAAAGATCCAGTAGCAAAAGACTGATTGCAGAAATTGGCCAAGGCTGGAGCCAGGGTGTCGATGTGGTCCTTGATGGTTCTGGAGGAGCAGGAGAGCACCTGTTTGGACGACACTTTCATAGTCGGACTTGTCTAGAAACATTGTCAGGAGTGAACACAGGGAAAGAGGAGAACATAGGAGGAAAGGAGGAGGGGGAGAGGTGGCCAGAGGGGGGCCAAGAGAGGTCGTGGGAGAGGAAGGTAAAGTAGTGAAGTGAGAAGCCAGTGCCGTGCAGAGGGCCTGGGAGGGAGCAGGAGAGGTGGAGACTGCAACAGGATTGGCCAGCTCCTTGCAGATTTTGAAGAGTTTGGCCGTGTTGTTAGAGGCCGCAGAGATGCAGGCTTGAATGAAGGTTCTCTTCTTGGACAGGACAGAGAGTCTGTATTGTCTTTGGAGCAGGTGGCAGGTCAGTTTGTCAGAGGATGTGCCTGACACCCTGCACTTTCATTTAAGGGTGGCCGAGGTCGGAATTGTACCAAGAGTGGAACTTGTAGGTGGCCTTCAAACGGATCCTCATGACAGGGGCACGGACATCAAGAGTGTTAGTGATAGAGAGATGCAGCTTAGAGAGGGCTATGTTAGAGTGTGAGTCAGCCTCAGGCGTAGGAGTAGGAGAGAAAGTAGCATTGAAAGCCTCTGTTGACGCACGCTTCATGGGCCGGATGATCGAGAAGGTGGGTGGCAGTGCTGGGGTCAGCTTCACCTGGGGGACACAAAGCATCAGTTGGGAGGAGAGAGGAAAGTTGTCAGTCCAGGAGAGAGGAGTGGTGAGAGAGTTAGGGAGGGAATGTCAGAAGAGATTAGAACATCCTGGTTGTGCCCCACAGAGTGTGTCGGTCTAGAGGGTAGTATAGAAAGAGAGAGGGAATCGCAGAGATTGCGAAAGAGCCCAGCGGAGGGGTTAGAAGCATCCAGGTGGATGTTGAGGTCTCTGAAAAGGAGAAGTTGAGAGGCAATGGCAAGGAGCGGAGGTGAGATCGGCCCACTCAGAGAGGAAGAGGGTGACCTGGCAAGGTGGCCTGTAGATGGTGGCCACAGTCAGGGAGAGGCCAGGAGAGATAGAGTGCCTACAGACCAGGCATTCAAAGGAGGAGTAGGCCTGCATAGGAATGACAGAAGCAGGGATTCACTCTGGGAAGATCAGAGCTGCTACACCTCCTGGACGATTGGTTCTGGGTTCGGAGAGGATCTTGTAGCTGTCAGGGAGGAGAGTGTCAAACCATGTGACAGAGCTGGCTCTGAACCATGTCTCGGTGATACCGGGGACATCCAGATCAAGTTCTTTGAGGAGTCAACAGATGTTGGAGGAGTGTTTGATAGCAGAGCGAGAGTTGAGAGTAGCGATATGGAGCAGATTGCCACATTTTAAAAACTTCCTTAGAGGAGTTCAGAGAAGAGGTACACCCTGTGGAAGTGAAGAGGGGCCCTAGAATGGGCGCAGGATGAAGAAGGAGAAGACATAGTAGCCAGAGAGGATGAGGAGGGTACCAGAGAGGAGGCAGAGGAAGGAGGAGGCAGAGTCACCAAAGAAGATGAGGAGGGTGCCAAAGAGGTGCGGAAGAGGGTGCCAGATGGGTGGCAAAAGAGGGAGGTGGCAGAGGTGGCGGAGGAGCCAGAAAGTTGAAGGTAAGGAAGTTGATAAGATGCCGGAAACACCTATCAAAAAGGAGGAGGTTGGGATGAGGAGCCTGGGCCAAGACGATGCCATTAAGATAGACATTAATGATTGTCTTGGGGGAGTGGAAGGGGGCCGAAAAGACCTCCCACAACATGCCACAATTAATGGGAGAGGAGGAAAAATCAGAGAGAACAGAGACCATATGAAGGGGTCCATAGGCCTGGAGAGGGAACGACAAAGATGATGTCGGTGAGGGTCAGTCTATAAGAAGAAGCGCTGGTATAAGTATCAGTGATAGGGAGGCCTGGGTTGTAGTCCAGAATGTCCCTTTTGAGCCTCTTCCTGCCAGACTTAGTGAGAGGGATAGGATAGGGGATAGTGTAGCAGTTAGAGAAGATAGGAGAGACTGGGAGCACCATAGAGGGTTGCATGGGGGGAATAGGACGAGGGGCAACTCAAGCAAGAGGCTCAGGGGGGTGACACAAAAGGGACACACAAATGGGGGTGACACAAAAGGGACACAGAAAGGGGGACACAGGAGTATGACAGGTACAGTCAACACAGGGTACAGCAGCAACAGTAACAAGGTTAGAGGTGGGAGGACGTGAAGAGACAGAGACAGTGCCACATGCAGCAGGACCATAAAATACAAAATATACAATACAATATTAAATACTATGGGGACCTAGAGGGTCAGAAGAGAGTGCACAAATATAATGCAAAATATACAGAACAGTAACCAAAGGTGGGATCTAGATGCATGGTCAGACTGGGCCATAAAATTCTCTCAGACACCAATGAAAAAGTGGCCCACAATTGTAAATGGCTATTCATTCCTTTTGTGAAATTATTTGAATAATAACCAAGGGGAAGTTTTTTGATTAAGTGCCATGCAAATTGTGCATTGTAAATAATATTTATTCTGCAACACTGGTCAAAACTACTAGCCGCAGAGTGAATTAACTCATCAAACTGGCCCAAATTGGCAAAAAAGTGGCCCACTTTGACAAATCAAATGGCCCACACAAGCATTTTGTGTTTTTGGTTCGCCCATGGATCTAATGCTATAGGCCAGTCCGATCCTGCAGGGTAAAAAGGGAATAGCACAAATACAATGCAGAATATACAAAAACAGTAACCAAGGTGGGAACTAGAGGGTAAAAGGGAAATGCACAATTACAATGCAAAAAATACAAAAACAGTAAACCACGGGGCACCAAGGAAGTAAGAAGAGAAATGAACACAGCAAGATTAACGCAGACGGGAGAGCCTAAAAATGCAGGGGGCCCGCACAAAGTGGAATCGGGAGGAAGAGAAAGATGTGCAGGGCTGGAGGGAACCGGAGGCAAAGATTCCATGGAGGACAGGCAAGTTGAGAAGGGGTATGGGGAGACGCGCAGGGCCGGGAGTGGAGGAGCCTAAGATTGCATGTGGGTGGCGCACAGAGATACAGGCAATAGGGGGAAGACGCGCAAGGCCGGGGGAAGAGGAGCCCAAGATTGCATAGGGAAAGCGCACATAGATGCACGCGGTAGGGGGAAGATGTGCAAGGTCGGGAAGTAAGTGGAGCGCAGCAATAGCTAGTCTCCCTCCCTGCACCTTCTTACCTTTCAAACAGTTGGACAGTGATTTCGTCATGCACTCGCAATCAGCGCCGCTACCCCGCTGCCACGAAACACCTGCATCACACAACACGTGGCCTTGTCCTGCAAGGGCTTTGCCGCAGAGGGTCTGATCCTTGATTTTTAAAGGTCACAATGTGTAGACGTGGTGCAATGTGTTACGTGTCGAATGGGCAGTGTCTCCTGCGCACCTGCGTCACACAACACTGTCCTGCGAGGTATTTGCCGCAGAGGGTCGGATCCCCGGTTTTTAAAGGTTATGATGCATGGACGTGGCACAATGTATTACGTGTTGAATGGGCAGCGTCTCCAGCGCACCTGCGTTGGACAACACCATGGTCTTGTCCTGCAAGGGCTTTGCCGCAGAGGGTCTGATCCTCGATTTTTAAAGGGTACGATGCGTGGATGTGGCGCAACGTATTACGTGTCAAATGGGCAGCGTCATATGCGCACCTGTGTCGCAAAACACTGCAGTCTTGTCCTGCGAGGGCTTTGCCACAGAGGGTCCGATCCTCGATTTGTTAAGGTTACAATGTATGGAGGTGGTGCAACATTTTACGTGTCGAATGGGCAGCCTCTCATGCGCACCTGCGTCGCACATCACCACGGCCTTCTCCTGCGAAAGGTTTGTCCTGGTGATGTTGTGGCTACTTGTGGTGCATTGGCCTGCAGAGATGGCGGGTTTTCCAGCCAGGTAGAGTGGTGTTTTGATGTGTCTGCTTTGTAGATAATACCGGCAGTCTTGAACATAATTGAAGGGGTAGCCAGTGCATTCTTGAGGATGTAATGTAATGTAATGTAAGTGGTGTTGTATAGTGGCCACCTGTCACTATTGGTGGCCTTGCTGCACTTGGATCTGTAAGAAAAAAGAGGGATGGGGTTAATTAGTGGGACAATGAGAAAGGCAGGCAGAAACCTGTGGTGTTGATAGGTGTAGGTCGGAAGTACTGGGTTGCTGAGTGCCAATCTGTTTTATGTGCGTTTGGTGGAGACACTTGGGAATATGTTATAAATGGGGAAGAGTCCAAGTTCTAATAGACTACAGTGCTTTGAGTCTGGTTAGCCACTGATGTGGTAGTGCAACAGAGCTAAACAGGAGAGCTTAGTCGTGGATCGGTTAGTGTTGATGTTCTAATGGCTAGGCCTGTGAAGGTCATCTGTGTGGGGCTTGTTTGTGTAGTGTAAGGATGGTCGGAGGTCTTAGAAGGGAGGCTGTTAGATAGGGGTACAGGGGAGTAAGTCTGATAAGGAAAAACAGCCTGTAACCCTGCACTCCCACCACTGGCCTCCTGCATACAGTCTATCTGAGTCACTCAGTCATTCCCTCAGTCACTCACTCTCTCAGTCATTCATTCTCTCAGTCCCTCCATCACTCTTTCAGTCACTCATTCACTTAGTCACTCATTCAGTTTCTCAGTCAGTCTTTCAGTCAGGTTGGGAGTGCTATGGTTGAATTTTCCCAGTGCAGTGATGAAGTGGGTTGCAGAGTGCTTGACAGATTTCAGAAGGGCAGGGTGAGATCTGGGACTCTTGCAAGTAGGACATTGCTACATGTGGTGAGTCACCTGAACTCCTCATCTTCATACGTGAAGGAATTGAGTGACCCGGGACTGGGCTGCTACCCTATGTGCCTCCCAGGGCATGGATGAGGTGGGATCCTGCCAGCTCTCTGGCTCCCACCAGACACAGTAAATCCTTTCCTAAGGACGCCCTTCAGGCTACTAAACAGAATTACTCAATATACCAGAATGCATTGCCAGGAACCAGAGTGGCACCAAGAGCAGAATTGCTAACTTATAAACTGATGATGGAATGCTGAGACCAACCCCAAAGAGTTTGTGAACCGTTGGAAAAGCACAGCCTTCTTACCAGATCTAGAAGAAACACCAGTGCATTCCAAAAACCTGTCCAATTTTGTGCATACCACAGCATCACAGAGGCAGACTGGAGAACACATGTAAAGCCTAGAACTGCTTCAGATGACAGAAGTAAATTCAAAATGGCGCTTCTCACTGCGGACACATTTACAGGCTTGTGGTCCCACCTTAACCACTATTTGGATCACCAGGTAATTAACCAATGCTTGCATCTGACTAATAACAACTTATTAAGTTTAATTAGAAGTCCCAAAGAGAATAGCCAACCACAAGAGAGAATTAAAAAGGCATTAGGTATGGCCAACCAGACCAAGACCTAGAAAACACTCTAACCTGTGTGTGGAAAAGGGAAGGGGGAAAAGACAGTCAGTGAGAGGATCCTGGGGTAGGCAGATATGCCGCACACAGCTCCCTTGATACAAGGGGAGATTTATGGTGGAAGGGAAGCAGAGGAACTGACAGCCTGGGGAAAGGCTGAGTTTTGTCGATACTTTAGGGAAGCTACTGCCTGGAAGAAGGCATCCCAAGGCCTGAAGGCTTGGAAGGAAACCCTGGAGAAGCAAGTAAGAACTAGAAGCCTTCAGGTGGTGGCCTTGCCTCGAAGTTGTACCTATGCATCTCCCAGAATCCTAGCTGATTTGGTAAACCACAATCCAAGGCTTCTTACCAGCAACCCCTGGGAGAGGAGAGAACCCTGCCATGTGGCAGGAGGGTCACATAATATTGATTTCCTGCAAAGGATCCTCAATGTGGTGGTGAATTTCCCATTAACCTGTTGTGTACCCTGAGAAAGCCAAGGTCCAGAGAGGACATTTTGTGAATCTGAGAACCCCACAGTCTATAAGAGAGATCTTTTGTAAATCCTGTGAAAGCCAAGCTCCAGAGAGGACCTGTTGTGAATACTGAGAGACCTAATGTCTATGAAATAGACCTGTTATGAATCTCATTAAAGTCAAGGGATCCAGGGAGGTCATGTTGTGAATCCTGAGAAAACCAAGTTCCAGGAGAGATGTGGTGAGAATACTAATACATGTACAGTCTATGAGAAACCTAACATTCTAAGAAGTAGGAAACCCAAAGGAAGGGAGAAGCCTCCAATTGATGATGGTCCAACCTAAAGCGACCTAAAAGGAAGCCGTGCAACTATACACCTGGGAGAGGTCCTCAAGTCCATTCATGAAAACAGAGAGTAAGGAGGAACATCCGAACGTTGAGTAGCTCCTAAGGGAACCTTTCTGAGGAATGGTGGTGTGTTTTGATACTTTTGAGAAGCTCAAGGATGATCAATTGAGAGGAGTTTTTTTTTAATTGTTTATGGTTTACAAAACCTTTACAAATATATTCTTACAGTATTACATCAACAAATATCACATAATGTCAGCCATCATAAAAGATGGTATGAATTTGAATCAATTTGTGTGCTCTTAATTTTCCTGCTATGTAAATTACTACTTTAAGTGCTGATTAAATCATGATTCAACTCATATATCAGAAAATGTATCAGGTTTAATAAAATCCTTTGATACCTTGCCTTTAAATTGTATCCTCTGGACTTTCTTTCCGAGATGATTTAGCCATCATAAAAGAGCCACCATGACAATGGGTTACATATTGTACAAAATTAGCAAATGTGCAAAATCAGCAAATGTACAAAGTCAGCAATGTGCAAAATCAGCAATGTGCAAAACCTGCAATGTGCAAAATCACCATATACCTAAAAGAACTGTTCTGTAATTAAATACACATATATAAACCCTGTCAATGGTCAGCTTGGTATCTCATAATATATTCAAAAGCTTTCCCACTATTTCATTTTGCTTTGATAAATGTTACTAAAACATAATTTAAAAACTTAAGATCATACTATACTTGTACTAAGACAAATTCAGTCCCAAATTTATAAAAGCTCAATTTCTTTTTCAATCAATTTTAAAAGTGAGACTAATGCAAAGATTAGTGCATTAGCTTGGCCTAGCATTAAACAATTCCATAATAATTCCATGCAATCCACAAAATTGATATGAACAAACTTCATTAAAAACTTCGACCTAGCCTCTTTAAAATATTCACATTCCAAGATAACATGTTTTAAAGTCTCATACCGTTCTTCACAATTTGGAAATCTACACTCCGTAGATAGTGGTATATGTTTATTTATTGGATCCCCAGCATCTAGTCCTTTCCATGGTATAAATATGATTCTGTTTAAACCTCATGAAATACATACGTACAATCCTACATGGAAGGATAGCCAGATAGGGACAACAACCAACACGCTTTCTAGAATATTTGGAATATTCACTGTAAGTACTGAATTTTGACAATTCACTAATGGTTTTAATCCAGTCACATTCAAACAGTTTTTTTTTTAACATAACCGGGATGTGCTATCAAGTCCCATTGTTCTACTCCCAGGTCCTCTAAAATTGCAATCATCCTTCTATTGTTGGTCATAAACTAACTAACTGGAACTACACCCCTTTTCATGACATTAAGATCACAATAGAGCGAGTTGTCCACTGGAAAAAGAATTCTGGAGTAGTTAGTGAGATCTCTCCAATCCGATGATACACAGTTCATGCCGGATGATACAGTTCGGAATGGAGACAGCTAATTTTAGTACAGATTTCAACAGGCGCCCTTGTATTACATCAAGCTGAGTATGCAAGTTAATTATGCAAATATCAAGTGAATATAAAATCACAGGTTCAACCTTTAAAGTCATAAAATCTAATAGGGGTAACACAGAAAATGTGCAATATTTGGAATACATGATTTTCATCTGACTAGTCAAAGATCTAACTTTTAAATTTATATACTCAATCCAAGATTTAATAGAGGACACATTACCAAGACGATACCCCAAGCATATCAATTCATGGGGTTGGGATATTATCTCGCCGTCTATATTCCACACATACTTTCTTGGCTTCTTCCCTGCATCAAATATCATAATATTCATTTTGGCAAGTTTGGCATTAGATTGTGATTATAAGCAAACTTCGAGAACAACTGCAATTTCATTTTTAAGCCGGTTGGAGTAGTATCAAACAAAATGTCGTCCGCGAATGCGATCCAGTGAAGCCTTAATGAGCACAGCCTTGCTACAAACGTTTTTGTATTTTTCACAGAGATAAATATTAAACAAAATTGCTGCAAAATTGCATCCTTGTTTAAGGCCCAAATCTGAATTGATAGGTTCAGTTACTGCTCCCACTTTTTTAATTCTGATTCTATGGGTTGTGTTAAAGTGAAATTTCTCAATCCAGTATATAAAATGGTCTGGAATTTCCAAATGAACCATTTTAGACCATAATAGATTTCGAACCACTGTGTCAAAAGCAGAGGTCATGTCTATAGATGCTAAATATATGATACTGAGTTCTTTACCCTTTGTGCCTGCTAGTAAGTGAGCCATTATAGTAGCATTAAGAGTGGTTGACATGCATTTTCTGAATCCCAATTGATATTTGGAATAGTTTTGTTTTTTTACCAAGGAATATCAAGGTCAGCAATTACAAGAATGGAAAATATTTTGGCCGCAGCATTTGTTAGAGAAATGGGTCTATAATTCTCTGGTTTTGCAGGGTCACCTTTCCTAAAAATTGGAATGAGAATCGAATTCCGCCATGTCTCTGGAAGAGTCCCTGAGTTCAGTATATAATTGAATGTAATTTTTAAAATTCCTGCCCAAAATCATCTATCTGATTTATATACACACAACGGAATCTGATCAGGACCAGGAGCATGCGAATTAGAGATTTTGTTTATGGCCCATTCTATATCAGCGATAGACAAATTAAATCGGTTTGCAGATGCATTAGAAGGACACCTATAACCAATGTGTGCAAATCTCACAGGTAATTGATATTTTGAGCTAATAAACGATCTCCAAGTTTCTGCTTGGATGGTACTTGCCGCTACAGGTTCACTCCCAGTCTGACCATTTTTAATAATAGACCAGATGGCTCGCGTGTTATGGCTACAGATAGATCGAATCATATCACAGTTGATTCTAGAATACACAGATAGGTGAAAACCTTTTACTTTAAATTTGTATCATTGTAAAATAATTTTTTTAAGATACAAACTTTGTGATGGCTTCACTTGTGCATTAAATAGCATACGAATTTCTTTATTTTTTTTTCGTTTCAGCTTTTTAATTTCATAATTGAAATGATGGTTGTACGAACAAGAGGTTTCTGAATTTTCATAAAATATGCTAGAGCATTGGCAACCGAAGTTGATATGATTTGGTCCATATAAGGGGGACTAAATGTCTTAAGGGTATTGTAGCCTTTACAAGCTAAGTCATGGGAAACTCTTGCAGCGAGGTGTTTACATAAACTGGAGTTCCATCTAAGAGAACACACATCCGTTTTGTCTCAAGCACTGATAAGAACTCATCCGTTTTTAAAGTATTACACATAAAAGATAGACACATATGGATTGGTGCATGGTCACTGTAAACAATTCGATCTATAGTAACTAGTTCAATAAAGGATAACAAAGAGTTGGAAACACAGAAATAATCAATGAAGGAGCACAATACCCCACCTCTCCAAGTGAATTCCGGTGAATTTACATCATAATTTACAAATGACATATCCCAGTCTCTACAGTAGGAATTCCACAATTTTCCTCTGCTACATGGACCTTTTGGTTCATAGTGATAATATCGAATTCAAAAATCTCGAAAACCAAAATCTCGAATACAAAAGGGCGAAAAATAAAATATCGAATTTTTTTTTCAATGTGTTTTTTTTTTAAATGGGGGGGTTCCCCCCCAACCCCCCTTTTTTTCATTTTTTTTTATTTTACCCCTTTTTTTTTACTTACCTGACCCCAAAAACATATATAAATAAATAAATAAAAAATTCGATATTTTTTTTTTCGATATTTTTTTTTTCGGTCTTTTTGTATTTGATATTTTGTTTTCGAGATTTTGACTGACTACCGGACCTTTTACCACCTTGTTACGAGGGGACTTGCTATCAATACAACCTATGTAACACATTGAATTAAAGTCTCCTCCAATAATAACTTCTACATCAGAGTAGTTTAAATAAATGTTTTCCAAGCACATGTCCATATCGTCCAATACTACAGAAATAATATATTTAAGCAGATTCCAGTATAAACATATCAGCAATAAGGGTTTAGTAGCACTAGAATTTAAAGTTAGTAATACACCTAGTAAGTGATTGGACAAATGTACCATTTTAGCAACATAATCAAGGGAATTCTTAATTCCAATAGTAAGGCCCCCAAACGGACGACCTTCAATACCTTTTCCAGCATACGAGCAGAATGTGCAATAATCTGGAAGATCTAAGTCATCCTGTTTTATGGTTTCTTGTGTAAATAAAATATCAGGTAAGGAGTTAGAAGTAAATGAGGACAACCAACATAATAATTCACGATAACCACAAGAATTCCATGAATAGAGAACAAGTTTACATAAGTTCTATGAGTTAGATGATCCTGATTTTGTAGCAAAGACAGTTTTGAAAAAGGGTTCAATCCACAACATCTCATTATTACTTCTTGCTATAGCAAGTAATTGAGAGATGCATGATTTTTCATCTTGTGGTTCACTGGTTGTAGTCGCACCTGGGCACGTTTCGGCCCTCTGTTTCACTGCTTCATAATACAAAAATTCCTCCGCCATATTCACATTGTTTAATGTATGCAAATTGAATCCCAATTCAGATGATTCTTGCCTGAATTACCATATATGTTTTAGAACTTGTTCAGAATACAAATGACAAGTCATTCGGTAGTTATTATGAGATGCATGGGAAATCTTATCGAAGTCATTCGAGGTGAGTATTCTCATTGAAGGTATTGAATATAGTAGGCCTAGTAAATAGGTAGGATTAATTCTAAATTTGCCCACTATATCCGCTCTCCCCTTCATTCCCATCATATTAACACCTTTTGCATCATGGTTGTTATCAATAATGGAATGGGATAACATATCGGAATTCATTTCAGTTTGTTTGGGAAAACTAGTAGTAGACATCACTTCCACTAGATTCCCAACCATATTAGTACCATTAGTAGTCAATCCCAAACAGCTACTACCCGCGCTATTAGACAATTGCAGGGTTTCCGCATTCAGGTTACTTGATGTAGGATTTATCAGTTTGTAAACAGTTTCTAATGACAGGTGACCATTTTTCATAGCTTTCTCCAAATCAGCCAAACCATACCCAATGGAATGGATATTGTCATTAGCAATGAGTGGGGTTGTATATCACTCATACTCAGAATGGTGGAAGCCGTATCTTTATATTTTTCGTTGTTTATAACAGATTGCAAAGATAAACTTATTTCATGGAAATTACCAACCCCAATGCACACCACAGCAGAGTCGTTAGAGGGAATATTTAGACGAATTACATCTTTCATAGTTTTGGCACAAATATCTGAATACAACACCTTATGTTCCATTTGATTTGGAGCAATACCTGATTGTGATGGAATTGACTTATTATCGCTTTCACTTGGAACATTAGTCATATAAGACTGGGCAGAGTTAATAGTGCATTTTCTACCATCACTAGGGAAATAGGTTACAAGAGTTCTTTCAGATTTTGCATCACCATTCATTAATATTTATTTTTTATCAGAGATTTTGGAATCTATTGTTTCCACACTAACATTCAAAGGCACCTGTTTGAGGAGAAATGATGTCAAACAGTTGAAGATTGGCATATTTATAGAAACCAATCAAAAAATGATTTTGAACTTAATTGGGAAAAACTCCAGGGAAATTTGGGCAACACTGAAAGATCCTCTTTTAAAAGGTAAGCCGGATTTATGCTCGGCAGTGAGTGGGGAAGTCTGGAGCATAAACTATAGGACCAAGTATGCCTTGCCACAGAAATTTAGTGAGTTACTGACTCTAGACTTGGCTACGCTCCTTCCCTCTAAATGTCCTTGGGATTTGAATGATATTATTTCTATAATAGTGAAGCTAAAACCCTCTAAAGCTGCTGGGCCTGATGGCATTCCACCGTGTGTCATAAAGGATGACCCGAACTTATGGGCAAAAATCATATTAAGGAGGTTGGAATGTGTATTGAAATCAAAGAAAGTGCCCGAGAAGTGGTTAACCGCAATCATAATTCCACTACATAAAAAGGGTCCACTGAATGATCCCATTCATTTTAGACCCATAGCGCTAATTGATATTTCTGCAAAGATCTTTACTGCGTTAATATTAAAAGATCGAAACGCTTTCATTATAAAACACAAAATTCTTTCAAGGTTTCAAAGCAGGTTTTGTAAAGGCATGGGCACACAGTTGAATGCAACACTGTTGGCTCATTTACTGAAATCCACTAGGAAGAAAGGACCTAGTCCTATCTATATGGCCCTAGTTGATATATCCGGGGCATTTGATTCTGTAATCAGACAATTATTATGGCAAAGGATGCAAGATCTTCTAATTCCACCTTACCTGATAGCAATGATCATAATGTTACATTCTGACACAAATTACAGGATCAAGATCGACAAGGAACGCTCTCTAACACCTCCTATTCCAACCTATGTAGGTGTAAAACAAGGCTGTAACCTTGCAGCCACACTGTTTAATCTGTATTTATCCGAGATGGCTACAATTTGGTCCACGTGTAATGCCTTTTCGATCAAATTAGGGGACCTCAATTTGGATTGGTTGGCATTTGCGGATGACTTGATAATGTTTGACCTAACGCCTTTTGGGCTGCAAAACAAATTAGAATGTCTTGTAGAATTCTGTGGAAATCGCAATCTCCAGCTGAACCCAAAAAAATCACATATCTTGGTGTTTACAAACAAGCGAAAGATCGTAAGATATCAATGGAAAATAAAGGGACTGCCGATCCCTCGGGCGTTGGGTATGATTTATCTGGGGTATAATCTGAATAACTATGATTCGATCAATAAATGGCAAGTAGAAATTTCAATCAAAGCTATGCCTCTGATTGCACAAATGAAACTGATTTACTCAAGAATCTGCGACTTTTATATGATTCCCTTGATCGACTTATACAAGCTCAAAGTAGAAGCAATTATTATATATGGTTTAGATTTGTGTTACTTGGAAATTGGGCCCATGCTAAATAAAATTCAAGGGAAAATATGGAAGAAAGTATTACACTTGCCTATGTCACTCCCAAATTTGCTCATTATACACAAACTGGGACTGAAATCCTTGGCTACCAAATACCTATGGCGTAAGCTTGCCTCCCATACAAAAATGTTAGACCCATTGTCGAATTCCTTCTATGAAGATCTTGGAAACATGTTAAAAAAGGGTGTCCCAACGTCTGTAGCTGAGGCAGGAAAAGGGTGTGACGAAAAGCTTGTATTATTAGCCATGGAAAGGGAAGATCTAATAAAACGTCCTCAAGTTGTAAAGGTTAAGTTAATACAATATGATTGGGCAGCGAACTCAGACAAAATTGGGTCATATACCCTATTAAAAGAGTATGCAAAATTTCAACACAAACAGTCACCCCTATTGCCATATTTGAGACAGTGCCCTGGTCACAAGATTCGTTCTTTCTATATGAGGTTTAAATTCAATCTCTTTCCAACATTAGAGCGTACTGAGAAATGGTCTAACTGTGTATCTTTAGAAGATGAAGGCTGCAGATTTTGTAAAAATCGCCAAAAAGAAACTCTGAAACATCTTGTTATATATTGTGTTTTCTTTACAAAAGCACGGCAAACTAACCTGTTGAAATATTACAATGAAATATCAGCGTATCAATGCGAAATGCTTTGGATACAATATATGTGGGGCTATAGAATGCCTTTGATCAAAGCTTTAACACAATCGTTATATGTCATTGAAAAGAACTTAAAATGTATGGGATTCCGCTTAGATAGATCGGCGGATGGGCTTTCAGATATATCGGCTGACGAGGTGGTAGTGCATTCAGCATAAATTTGAAAATGAAATGTAACAAGTATATTTATCCTGATGGGAAATTATTGATTTTAATATATCTACACATCTCATACTCTATTGGAGGAGGAGATAATGCATGGTTATGTATAAGTTATGTCTATCATAGTATTTAAACTGTGAATGTGGTTTTGCGTAAAGAACCGCTGTGAGAGCTCATTTTGTATCGAGTAATTGGTTTCTATGGTATCATGTTGTTTTAAAAAGATAGTAACGTTATAAAGTAATATTATAATTGTTGTAAAGATAATTTTGTATCGAAAAACAACAATAAACTTTTTATTTATAAAAAACAAATAATAATAAGGCACCTGTTTACAATTTACCATACCTAAATCTTTATCTACGTGAGGTGGTTTATCAGAGGTAGCAGCATTAATTTTTGCATTATTCGCATTAGGGTTCAGATGTAATTGCCTCTCTTTGGATAATTGCTTTGGGTCTATGTTGTTATCTTCCACACATATACTAGAATGGGGTTCAACAAAATTGTCATTTTCTAGCTCTGAAGTAGTAATTTTCATTTTTTTTTTTTTCATTGGCGGGAGGCCTCTTCTTTTCCGCACGTTTTTTAGATCTTTGCTGTTGCTTACGATATCGGCATGACAGGAACACTGGTTTGTCAGACAATAATTCAACGGATGATTCCATTTGCACATCCCTCTCAATAATATTAGTCAACGCAGTGGGCCTATACAGAAGCTCACCTATTACAGCGTTTGAATTGGTTGAGATTTGGTCTTTAGCATTAATAAAATAATTACTGAGTTGTTGCACTGCTACATTAGTTAACCTTATCTCGTTCATAAGGTCGATAAGAGTGCCATTCGTGTTTGGATTCATTACATTTTCGTCACCACAAGGGTTGTCACCGAATTCACCATTACACTGTGTACCCTGCTCATGCCGGATTATAGATTTTAGTTCATGGTACACAGAGGCAGACTTCATACATGATTCTCTAGCAATTGTAAATCCTTCCAATTTAAACTATTTAGTTTTGATTTCTATAATGGAATGTTTGATGTCACATAGCTCTAAGTGAGTGACATCATGGCCTTTATCGAGTAGGTCAACTATCCTGATTATTACAGGGAAAGTACATGGATCCTGATTGTCCAGAGTACACATAGACAAACAAGTTACTTCTTACCTTGTAACGTTCTTTCGACGGGATGTTCCTCCGACGTATTCCTCATCTTAGATATCTCCTTCCAGCTCTGCTGGCCTCGGAAAATTTTTTCTAGAGGGCGCTGCGCGTCGACGTCCTCCGAGTCAATGTCCTTCGACAGCCGCCGTATCAACGTCGACGTCATCCTGCCTATAAAGGCCGCGCACAGCGTCCGTTGCTCAGTTCCATTTTGTAGCCCACAATAATACTTTCTGGACTAACTAATCACCCTGAAGGAGCATAAGCTGCAACAACAAGGGAAGTAGAACTGCGGGGATGGATGGGAGGGTCGATGAGGAATACATCGGAGGAACATCCCGTCGAAAGAACGTTACAAGGTAAGAAGTAACTTGTTCTTCGAAGGGATTGTGTCCTCCGATGTATTCCTCATCTTAGATAGGCTCCCATAGCAGTATTCTATTATCGGAGGAGGGAGTACTGACTTCATGCTGTCTTCTATTGATGAATAGAATGCAGTACAGCCCTTCCAAACCTAGTCTCTTGACTGGAGGAGGAATCCAGATTGTAAAAACGTGTAAAGGTATGGACAGACGACCATGTAGCGGCCGCACATATGTCTTTAACCGGCACGCCTCTTTTGAGGGCCGATGAAGCTGCAATACCTCTGGTCGAGTGAGCCCTAAGGTTTTGAGGGGGCTCCTTCCCTGCCAGTTTATAACATTCCAGAATGGCTAGAATGATCCATCTGGAAATGGTCTGCTTAGTTATAGGTAACCCCAGCTTGTGAGCTGTGTAACCTACAAACAGCTGGTCTGCCTGGCTTATCCTGGCTAGTCTACTAATGTAAAAACTTAAAGCCCTCCTAGGGTCTAGCCTGTGTAACCTCTCTTCCTCTTTCCCCGGGTGAGGAGGAGGATAGAAAGATGGTAGGGTAATCTTCTGAGTGATATGGAATTCAGAAACCACCTTTGGGAGGAAATTAGGCTTCACTTGCAGGACAAATTTGTCTTTGTGAAATATAGTATGAGGGGGTTTACAAGAAAGAGCTTGTAATTCGCTCACCCTTCTAGCAGATGTAAGTGCTATTAATAAAACAGTTTTAAGGGTAAGGAATCTTAACGAACAAGAATGGAGAGGTTCGAAAGGTGTACCCATCAGGAAAGTTAGTACTAAGTTTAAATCCCATAGGGGAACTTGGAATGGTCTTGGGGGATAAACATTGGTTAACCACTTTAGAAACTGTATTACCAAGGGTAATTTGAAATAGGATGGTTCTTCCGCAGTACGCTTAAAGATGGATAGCGCTGCGAGATAGCCCTTAATGGTGCCAACTTGAAGGCCTGAATTTGCCAAATATAGTAGGAAGGACAAAATCATTGGTGTACCACATGAAAAAGGGTCGATATTCTGTTCTCTACACGAGCTGCAAAATCTGTTCCAACTGCAGCGGTATAAAGACTTTGTTGCTGGCCTCCTTGCCGAAAGCAACACCTCCATAACATCATCAGGGAGGTCCCAATCCTTGTACCTCAGCCTTTCAGAAGCCAAGCGTGAAGGTTGAGGGTTTTGATGTCTGGATGGAGAACCTGACCTCCCTTCTTTGAGAGTAGGTTCTCTCTGAGTGGAAGTCGAATTGGAGGGCAGATGGACAAGTCTAGAAGGTCCGGGTACCACGTTCTCCTGGCCCAATCTGGGGCAATTAGGATCATGGTTCTCCGGAATCTTCTCAACCTCCTGATCATTTGAGGAATGACAGGGACCGGTGGGAACGCGTACAGAAGCGGAAACTCCCAGTCCACTATGAACGCGTCTCCCAGAGCTCCTCTCGGGGGAAATTCCCTTGAGCAGAACAGGTCGAATTTCCTGTTTAGGCTGGTGGCGAACAGATCTACCTGAGGGGTTCCCCAAAGGGCGAAGATCTCTTGAAGGACTTCCTGAGCTAGCTCCCACTCGTGGGAGACTGTGTTCTGTCTGCTCAGAGCGTCCGCTGTCAAGTTCTTCTCTCCGGCTAGGTGAACTGCCGATAGAGAGATTCCTTCTTGGATTGCCCAAAACCAGAGCTGCATCGCCTCTCTGCACAGGGGTAGTGATCCTACGCCTCCTCGTTTGTTGAGGTAATGCATGGCCACCGTGTTGTCCATCATTATCAGGACATTCTTCCCTTGTACAGCTGGCAGGAACGCCTTCAGCGCAAGTCTGATGGCTCTCAGCTCTAACAGGTTGATGTGTAGTCTGGACTCCGATGGAGACCAACGACCGCTGATGGTCAAGTCGTTGGCGTGGGCTCCCCACCCCGTGAGTGAGGCATCCGTGACTACTGTTATCTCCAGCCAGGGTTGCCAAAACTGTTCTCCTTTCAGAATGTTCTCCTGACAGGCCCACCACTGAAGGTCTCGAGCCACCCTGCCGGGAACCTGAAGAAGATCTGTCATTCTCCCTGAGAATTGTGACCACCGAGTCCTCAGTGCCCACTGGAGGGATCTCATTCTCAGGCGAGCCTCTGGCACTAGGAAAATGCAGGATGCCATGAGGCCTAGCAACCTCAAAAAGTCGAAGGCTGGGAGACGTTGGGCATGCTGGAACTTGGTAACCATCTGTAGAATATCTTGAGCCCTCACCTCTGGTGGTGAGGCTTTTCCCAGGGAAGTATCCAGGATCGCTCATATGAACTGGAGTCTCTGCGATGGTATCATTTGTGACTTCTTTAAATTGAGGGAGAAGCCCAGTCTGTGAAGGAAGTGGCACACGTGATTTAGCTGGATTTGAGCTTGTTCCGGAGAAACAGCCCTGATCAACCAATCGTCCAGGTAGGGGTAGACGTGAATCCCTTCCCTCCTTAGACTTGCAGCCACTACCGACATTAACTTGGTGAAGACCCTCGGGGCGGAGGTCAGCCCAAATGGCAGCACTCAAAATTGATAGTGAGAGTTGCCAATTGTGAACCTCAGGTATTTCCTGTGTTTGAGATGGATAGGCACATGGAAATAAGCGTCCTGAAGGTCCAGAGATACCAACCAGTCCTGGAACTGAAGGGCCTGGAGGATCTGAGAAAGAGTGACCATCTTGAATTTGTCTTTCCTGAGGAATTTGTTCAATTCTCGCAAGTCCAAGATGGGTCTCATTCCTCCGCCTTTCTTTGGAATGAGAAAGTAAGGGGAGTACCAGCCCTTGTTCCTCTCCGCTACAGGTACCGGTTCTATGGCACCTTTCTCTAGCAGGTCCCAAATTTCCTGCAAGAGGAGCGGATCTGGAGTTTTCTGAGAGCTGATCCCCGGTGGATGACTCTGAGGTATATGTAGGAAAGGCAGGCAGTAACCTTGGGCAACTGTTTCCAATGCCCAAGCATCTGACGTGATAGCCTGCCATACCGTCAGATGTTGAGTCAACCTGCCTCCTACAGGTGTCCTGTGAGGGAAGTCCTCAGAGTGGTTTTGGGGCGGCTGATGCAGATGCCGATGGTAAAGAGGCACCTGCTGTTGCTGCGGCTTTTGAATATCTACCCCGTCCACCTCGGGTAGTTCTTCTTTGACCCCTTTGAGCCGGTCGTCCTCTACCTCTTCCGAATGCGGAGTAGAAGCGAAAGAACTTGCCCCTCGCAGAGGTTCCTGTGGGACGAAAAGGAGTCTGACGGATTGCAGCTCCTAGGGATTTTGCTGCTGCTTTTGAAGTTTGCAGTTTCTCTAAACTGTCATCCGCCTTTTTCCCGAACAAAGAAGAGCCATCGAATGGCATGTTCAAGAGCCTGGCTTGCACATCTGGGGCAAAACCCGACTTTCTCAACCAAGCGAATCTCCTGGTTGATGTACTTGCCGCCATTGCTCTGCTGATACTGTCAGCCGAATCAATGCCCGTCTGGAGGGATTCGCACATAGCGTCTTTACCCTCCTGTATAATATTCAGGAAAGCATCCCTTTCTTCTCCCTCCGGGATGCAGTCAGCCGGTGTAGAAGCACACTCCCAAAGTGTATGGCTGAACCTAGCAAGGGTGCAAGTAGCATTAACAGATTTTAACGCCATGCTACATGCTGAAAAGACTTTCTTTGCCATAGCATCATATTTTTTATCGTCCCTGTCCTGTGGGACGGTAGGATAAGCCGTCTTGACATCGGTAGAGGATGCTGCCTGAACCACCAGACTTTCTGGGGATGGGTGTTTAGACAAAAACTCTGGGTCTGTAGAAGATACCCTGTACTTTGTAGACAGTTTATTTACTGCTGGTACATCTGGGGTTTCCCAGTTTGTCATGATCTTTCTCTAAAGAGCTTTATGAAAAGGCACCACAGGATCCTCCTGTGGGCCTTTGTCAAGAATATCCGTGAGGTCATCTTGTTGGAAAGATTGTGAAGGTGCAGACCACCCCATGAACTCTGTAATCCTGGCCATTAAGGCTCTGTAGGGGGTTTCAGCATGCTCCCCCGGGTCTGGCTTAGTAAACTCCACCTCAGGGGAAGTGTCTAACCCACTTGCCTCATGTAAAGAATCATGAAGATCCTTTAATCTGCGCTCTTCAGAGGATAATTCCTCTCTAACTGGGGTTACAGGTCCCTGTAACTCAAATGTGTCTTCCTGTTCAGACAAATCACCCTCTTCTAAAATTGAGGATATAGTTCTCAATTGTTCTGAACTCATAAAGGGAGTAAATCCCATTTTCAAGGCAGAGGGTGCCGAACTTGTCATTATTGGCCTAGAAAACGTCGATGTCGTCGACGCCGACGTCGAAGGCTTCGAGCGTGGCGTCAAAAACAGAGGCGGAGGCCTCGAAGACCTCGACAGAATTGGAATTCTACTCGACAATATCGAAGCCATCGACGTCGAGGGCCTGGGGATAGTCACTGGATGTGTGGTAACCGTGACTTTTCTTGGCGTCGACGCCGGTGTCGAAGCCGGCGTCGAGTCGACAGACCCGTGTGTCGAAGGTCCCCTCGACAACGGCGTCGAAGACATCAACCTCGACAGAACCTTCGTCGACGGCGTCGACGGATCCTTCGAGAAAGGTTTGGAGGTCATAGTCCTGCTCGAGGGTTCGACACGCGCTCGAGAGGTTTCTTTCGCCGGGTACTGCGACTCGCGGCGTTTTTGACCTTCGGGTCTTTCGACCAGAGCATCGCTCTCGGCAGTCTTCGAGGGGGTCGAGGCCGCGTTCTCGAAGACGCTCATCATATTTTTTCGGAATTCCTCCCATTCAGCCCGGGAACTATGTTTCGTGGGGCAAGGGATTCTTTTTGGCGAAACAGTGGAAGAGGAAGACGGAGAAGGGGATCTTCGACGTCTCCTCTTCGAGTGCTTCGATCTCGAGGAGTGATGAGACCCACTCCCAGACCTGGAGCGCGAATGGTGACGAGGAGACGAATGTCTTGACTTTGTCGACGAAGAAGAAGCTTTAAAAGTCTTACCTTTCTCCAGCTTCCCCCTACGCTCCTTCAGGGCCTTAGCTGTCATGGACATACAGTCCTCGCACTCCGAACAATGGTGTTCAGCCCCCAAACACCACAGACAAATTCTGTGAGGATCGGTCAACGACATCTTTTTCCCACAATCTCGACATTTCTTGAAGCCGGATCGAGGAGTTGTCGGTTCCGACGAGGAAGCCATCGAGACGGATCGAATAACTCGAGGTAAATAGGATTAATCTGACTAAGAACTGAGCAACGGTATTCCGAGGCACTGAGTAAGCGCGGAAAAACGGAACTGAGCAACGGACGCTGCGCGCGGCCTTTATAGGCAGGATGACGTCGACGTCGATACGGCGGCTGTCGAAGGACATCGACTCGGAGGACGTCGACGTGCAGCGCCCTCTAGAAAAAAATTTCCGAGGCCAGCAGAGCTGGAAGGAGATATCTAAGATGAGGAATACGTCGGAGGACACAATCCCTTCGAAATATGATTTCTATTGCTAATATGCACCCTCCCCAAAATGCTCTTTACATACTTCAATTGCATTTGGTAAAGAAGAGACGGACCCGGAAATGTCAATATTCACCTCTTCCTCATTGCCGGTATACTTACATTTCAATGTTGCATCGACCTGTGTGGAAATTGAATTGTTACTATTCCTGGGAACAAACAGGGTCAGCAGATTGTCGTACACGCTTGTTTAATTCCTCCATGTGATTGGGTCCGAAATCACCATTTAACATGGAATTGGAATTAGTAGCGCTAGTCGAAATAGGCTCACTGTTATCATTCTGACCCCAATATGGTCAAAAGATGGACTAGATGGAATACCCGACGAGGGTAAGATTTCATTGAATACAGGCATACTATTGTCTTGAACAGGAGGGAAAGTTACTACCTTATCATCAGATACGTCATCATTGTGCGCTTTGAACATGGGACTAGAGCTAGAGGCTACATTGGACATAACGTCTATAGTTACGCCCTTCCCACATTTTAGCCCACTAGCCATTAAGTTGAAATATGCAGTGAAAATCTAACAATAAGTAATCACTGCCGGCATATGCATAAAAAGCAATTGAATACCTTATTTAAATAGCGTTTTGAAAGTAACTTCTCTTGTCACAAGTCCACACCTCCACACACCCAAACACCTCAACACCTACACTTGTACACACTTGATGCGCACGCAGATGCGCGTGCACTAGGAGTTATGTTGCTTTCTGAGAGATTGTGGGTGGGGCATTCGCTCGCATAGGATCTGAATTAGAAAGAAAAAAGAGACAATTTGGGCGTGTTGAGGACGTATGGAGTGAGTGTAGTGACAAGGGTCAGACAGTTGAATTAGAGCCAGCCCACACCACTCTGGCCAGCCCACCTATTAGAGCCAGCCGACAATACCATATGCAAGAAAAAAAAAGAAGAACACGCTCTACGTGACAAAGTCCAAATAATTGGTTTTTGCAGTCCTTTGTGCAGCGTTTCGCTGCACTGTCAAACTTGAACTTCCTCTTGCCCTTAGGAGTTCAGCAAACAAAACATTGTGTTCAGGAAGGGAAAATCTAGGGAAAGTCCAGCCGTGTAGCGTGTCACCTCAACACCTACACTTGTACACTCTTGAAGCGCGCGCAGATGCGCGTGCACTAGGGGTTATGTTGCTTTCTGGGAGGTTGTGGGCGGGGCATTCCCTCGCATAGGATCTGAATTAGAAGAAAAAAAAAGAGACAATTAGGGGATGTTGAGGACGTGTGGAGTGAGCGTAGAGACGAGGGTCAGACAGTTGAATTAGAGCCAGCCTACAACACTCTGGCCAGCCCACCTATTAGAACCAGCACACAATACCATATGCAAGAAAAAAAAAGAAGAACACGCTCTATTTGACAAAGTCCAAATAATTACTTTGGTTTTTGCAGTCCTTTGTGCAGCGTTTCGCCGCACTGTCAAACTTGAACTTTCACGTGTCGTTAGTAGTTCAGCAAACAAAATGGTGCGTTCAGGAAGGGAAAATCCAGCCATGTAGCGTGTCACCTCAACACCTACACTTGTACACGCTTGATGCGCGTGCAGATGCGCATACACTAGGGGTTATGTTGCTTTCTGGGAGGTTGTGGGTGGGACATTCTGTTGGATACTTCATTTTGGACATTGCTTTGTAACTTTGGGTGTCCCAGGAGAGCAAGGACTCAAGATTAGGATTTCAACTTTATTATTTCGAACATTTAAGGTGTGGATCGCATGAAGAAAGCCCACATTACTTTGACACATCATTGACACTGTTTATTAACAAACCCTTACCATTTCTAGAGAAATCCCTTAGTCCCGGTAGGCACCTGATCCAACCGGTCCTTACTGAACCGAAGAATAAAGTCTGTCTGTTACCTCTATGAGTCTTTCTGTCATTCATGTCACATCATGCAGTGGACCAGTGCTTGAACATCTGTCCTGAAACTTGGGGAGAGGATGAAGCGTTTGATTTTGCACTACGGTCCTTTTGGTGTTGTATGTTTTAGAAGCGATGTCACAGTTCATGGTAAAGCCAATAGACTGTGTGTTTATCCTTGTCAGCACCAATTCTTTGGTATTACATGCAGGCGTTGCCAGTTCCTTCGACGCAAAAATAACGTAGACAATCTGTTTATCCCATTGACAGGGCTCACTCCCCCTCCACTGACATCGCTGAAATCATTATTCCAACAGGTAACAATATTCAATACAATGAACACAGAGAAGGAAACCACTCTGTGAACCACATGACAGTATGACTATGCCTCTATAGCAACCTTCAAAACTCAAGTCTATGGAACTCCTCTCATGCCACTTCACATGCCTAAGGAGACAGTCACCTTACTGTACATGGACCCGATTTCTCATATAGCATAACCCATACCACAAACACGTCTCAGATATGCATAAATCTAGGTAACTCCAACAGTCACACCAGCTCTTAGGCTGCACTCTGTTAAATAGGCAGCACACTAAGGCATAGGATGGCACAAAAACCCCAATTTACGAGCTATATTCTGCATCTCACAAATCGCTGAATGAACTACTCACATCACAGCCTACCTCAATGCAGTTTATAGCCACAGTGGCAAGCTCACAGATCCAGTTTGGAGCACCTGCTTTTCCCCCACCACACAACTGGAACTTACCTTTAACAGGCAATCCACATACAATGCACCATGCATCTAGACACCAGCCTCCTGTGTATCAGCCACCAGAGCAGTGCAACAAATGCACCTTTGTACAAGGATTCAGTGATGCAAAACCATTCCAATGGTAGCTGGGTGCAAGTGTGACACAACACCTTTGACATTACCGTAGCAAAATCTGCCTTGAAATCACCAACCTCACCACCAGCCCTAAAGATAAGGGGTGTATCAGCCACATTTACTCTCTAAAAAAGGCAAATATTCCCAAAAAATAAAAATAGGGAGTAAAGATACCCCCAACAAAAAATACGAAATGAGCATATTAGCCTGTCCTCTGCATTCATCCGTAACGCTCCATGGAAATGTTTGGACCAGTAGCACACAGAGCCACCGAGAAAGAAAGATCCTTACCGTCTGATGTGAAGATGTACACATTGACCTTTCAATGTGCATGAATAACTAGGTGCAAAGAAATATTTATTACGAAACTTTTTTGTTTCACAAGTGAAACTTTTTTTTGGGAGATTAAATACTCCCATTGGGAATGGGATTTACCTTTTTATTCCCGAAAAAAATCATTTTACTCCTAATTTAGGGAGTAAAATACTCCCACTTCAAAATCTTATCTGGAGCGCTGCTCATTACTTTGGAGACCTGAACATCCCAAGTATTCCTGCCATTAAGTAATTACTCCTCCATCTCCTGACATCCTCAGTATGTCAATGAATGCACATACAACTAAGGTAAGCCCTTCAGGTATTGGCTACTGCTGACGCCCCTGCAC
Source organism: Ambystoma mexicanum (assembly GCF_040938575.1). Classification (NCBI taxonomy): domain Eukaryota; kingdom Metazoa; phylum Chordata; class Amphibia; order Caudata; family Ambystomatidae; genus Ambystoma; species Ambystoma mexicanum. The sequence continues at coordinate 675,590,656 of NC_090932.1, read as the reverse complement.
TAGATACGTCATCATGCCATACACATCCACGAGAAACCGCTGCTGGTATTCCAGAAATACTGATACTGTTACCATTGGACCGGTGGTATTTCTGTAGTTCGATAAAACCAATTAAAGACCTCAGGCGATGGTCTTAATTAATGTTGGTGTGTTTTAAAAAAAAAAATCTCCTTAGGCTGCAATGAAGCCCTAATGAACATGCAAGCAGCAAGTATTTTTTTTATAAAGGCAAATTATATATGCAGCATATTTTTTTTTAAAAAAGGTAGCTCCATTTTAATCCTTTTATGCTTAAAGCATAGTAATTATGTGAGAGCCATTAAGGTGCCCCACATTAGGTGTGAGTAACTTATCAATTGCTGCCTCTCTATTTGCATCCTGAGATGATTTAACAATATAATAAAAGGCCAGATGCATGTTTGTCTGATGCAAACACTTAGCTTGTTGTCACCGCTAGAGGGAGCTGTTGCCTTGTGATATACAGAGACAATGCCAATTCACATAGCTTTGCCTGTTATCACTGCTAGAGGGAGCTGTTGCCTTAGGATATATACAGACAATGCTAATTTGCATAGCTCCGCCTATTATCACCATAGAGGGAGCTGTAGGTTTAGGATATTCATTGCTCCTCGCATGTCAATGAAAGCCTGCAAGTTTGGCCTGTTTACACGGGCCTGTACATGGGCCTGTACTCTAGTTGTGAATAAAGTATTACCTCCTCATCTGGCTTCTTCGTCAAAGTCCTTAGTTATGTTCAGCATCCACCTCCTTATGTACCCTAGCTACCATCCTTTCCAATCTGGACTACCTGTTGGGTATTTCCTATTCTTACCTACCTCTTATGTGCGCTTATTCCTCCCCCATACCTCCCCATATTTGTGTATGAATTTTTTCGGCCAAAATATTTCGGCAAAAAACTCATCAAAAAATAGAAACTGGGGATGAATGAACGTCCCCCCCATTATTTTGCTCTGGGACTGCTGTACAATCTGATAATTCATGATATTGTCACTAAGGAGCAGCGGGTCACATGGGACGCCCTCTCTCTTCCGGGGCTTGGTGACATGCTGAGGAGTGTGCATGTTGCTGGGCAGGTATACCACCCATACATTGCGGTGGGGCTAGGCATTAGGGTCAGCGGTGCTCCTCGCATTGCAGGGAAAGCAGGACCTGCTGCAGAGTCCCGTGATGCTCACTCTGATTAGGGCTCTGATTCTGGATCCATACTTGCCAACCTTACTGGTATAGGCAGTAGGCTACTGCTTTTTAAGCAGTCCCACCGCCTACAGATTTAGGTGACAGATCCTACTGCTTTTTACAGTGGCAGGTAATGTATGTGACTCTAAGGCAGGCTGCTTGAGACTGGCCCAGGACAAAGCATGCCACAAATGAGTCTGTCTGTGCAGTGGACTGATGGGTGATTACTTTGATGGGCTCAGACCAATCCAGTGACGCAACAACAGCTACTTGACTCTGTCCTGCACTCTTGCCGGGACAGGCCTTAGGTGAACCACCAGTGAAGGCAAGAGGCAGAGCGTACCACTATCACACAGCATCTGCATATCAGACTGTCGAGGGTATTGGTATCCATGTTGTTAAGTTATTCGTCTTGCATTGCAGGAAATTGCCCATGCTGCTGCTACAGAGCAGTGGCAAACGTTGCCTACCAGCTCTGTGTGATTACCTTCTGTGAAGTTAGGTAATTGAATTTGGTGTTAACTTACTATTCTGAATTATACATTTTAAACATTTGAAAATCTTTCCCTGCTGTGCTGTTTGGTGGGTTGTGCATTTTAGAACGCTACATTGGTACCAACAATTTTGTATTTTCCTGTGATGTAATTGTTATGCAAAGTATTATTTTTTAAACTTGAAAAATACTACATCTTTTTGGCCACAGAATGTTGGCATTTATGTGGATTCATTTGTGGGCATGGCTCCACCAGGATCTCAGGCAGTCTTCGTAACAACCGAATAACCGGCAGCAGTAATGCAACAGGCTACGCAAGCACATTGGAAGCTCCAGAGCAATGCAGCATAACGTGTTTACCTAAAAAGAACCATGGTGCATGCAAAGCACAGACCAGGGCTGCATGTGAAAATCAATCCCACCTGGAACACTGCACACGCACAGTACTCTCTGAAAAGTAAGCATTTAAGACTGTAAGTATTTGCATGTTTGCAACATCTTATTCACACTCCATGAAAAGGACCACATTCCAGCTTCGTCAGTATATTTATAAATGCAGTCCTCTCCACAGTCAACGCTTTCATGCTCAGAAGCACTGGCCCAGAAATAGAAAACGTACACACTCGCTGCTAAAATTGCGTAATAGAAAACGTACACACTTGTTGCTAAAATTGCAGAAATAGAAAACGTACACACTCGCTGCTAAAATTGCAGTAATAGAAAATGTACACACTCGCTGCTAAAATTGCGCTGTCAGGAGGCAATGATTCCATTCAGCGAAGCAGCCCAAAACTGGCAGAAGACAAGCCCTGGAAGTTCATCCCACTCTGTTTAATTACAAATCCGCGTAATCAACCTTTTATCGCCGGGCCTCCCCCAACTCTAGATCTCCGATGCATGCCTTAACCCTCCCAGACACCCCCCCCCCCACCTCCTACAGCAAGATGAATTCAGATTTTCAACACATTCGTTACAGAAAGTCATAATTCTATTAAAAACACGAGGCGAAGGATTATGCTTTCTCTTCAATTTTACTGATCAGTAGCAAAGAAAAACAAATACCATTGAACATGAATACAAAACTAATAAAAACTACAATAACTAAGTTTTTCTGAGTTTTTGTAGTCCATTTCGATTGGTCTTGGAACTGACCATGTGATAAGTCTGTAACCAATAAACAAAGTCCTCAGTGTCCTCTTTCCATTCCTCCTCTTTCTTTGTCCTTGCGAGGTTGTGTCCAGTACTACTTTGAAATTCCGTCCATTCCAGTCGCATCCTAGATCAAATTCCAGATTGCTTGTTGTCTGTTGCTGTCTCTAAAGAAAAACAATCAGAGAGGTGACTATAAACCGAAAACAAGGGTGGGACAATCGTATATCAGCTATACAGTCTATAATATGCCCAATTAAGCATTAACAACAAAATTGCATATAATATACATCCTGTATGTCTCAATAAACATAATCAATGTCAACCGTACATGAATTACAATACATTACATTTTACGATTGATCGGGTGGGATAATCCTTCGCCTCCGTGTCTTTAATAGAATTATGACTTTCTGTAACGAATGTGTTCAAAATCTGAATTCTATGTCAAGACCGGAGGCTCGGATTATGCTTGTACAAAGCTTACTAACCACTAACGATGTCGCACTTTCCATAGGTTTAAAATAGAAAGTTTTAAAAGTCGATTCATTCGACTAATCTGCAGATCTCATAATGTCCTCTACTCTGGCTCCTATGCTATATGCTTTAGTAGCCATCGCTCCTCTAGTTGAATGAGCGCCATATCTGTCGATATCGATACCCGCTTGCACCATCACCCATCTAAGCCATCTGGCTATGGTAGCCGGTCTAACCGCTTTAAATGGTTTAAAAATTGCTATTAATAATTGTGACACCCAGAGAGGGCCTTACTTCCCTCGTCATATTTTCATATGCTGTTAAGCATCTGACTGGGCATAATTTTGGTTGGTTTGGAAAAGCCTCATAGGAAATAGATCTCAACCCTGTTTTGGTCCTCCTAGTTATGAGAAAAATCACTCCGTTCGGAGATATACTTTTCCTTTTAATCTCCAGTGCTCTAACATCAGAAGATCTCTTATATGCTAAAAGACATGAGAGCATGGCTAACTTGCCTGAAATTGCTTTATGTGTCAAATCCTAATTATCTGGCCATGATAAAATAGTCTCAAAACCTTGTCTACATCCCATAACTGATAATATTTCTCGCTAGGGGGTCCGAGCATCTTTACCCCTCAAGCCTTCAACTCTAGGGTGCCCTGCAGATATCGCAGACCTGGCTGTGTTGATAGTTCTGTACGCCCTTTCCTTGAGCTGCCATCTGGGCTAAAAAATTAGATACATGTACTACATCCGTTCCATCGGGATGGATATTCCTTTCCAAACACCAGCTACTCCATCTGACCCATATTGATCTATAAGCTTTGTGTGTCCCTGGGGCCCATGATTCGCTAATGATGTTTTCAGCTTCATCCGATAGTCCTGGCCTAACCCAAGATCTCCTGAAATCGCCCACGCTAAGAGATTGAGTCCTCCTGACCTCACCAGTGGATGACTGAGGCCTCTGGGATCTCGAATGATGAATTCTGTGTTGGGTAAAGCCACTGGGTTCTGATGAGTCAATTCCAGTAGGCTGGGAAACCACACCTACCCTTTCCAGTCCAGCGTAACTAAGATTAGGGATGCTCCCTGTCATCTCACCTGAGCTAGCGTCCTCGTTATCATGGAGAATGGAGGAAACGCATAGTTCTTCTGTTGACCCCAGGATTGCAGGAATGCATCCGTCGCCTCTGCTTCTGGGTCCGGTCCCCAGCTGAAAAACCGGGGTAATTGCCTGTTTAGTCTCGATGCAAATAGGTCAATCTGGCATGAACCCCATCGAGACATCAGTTTCTGAAACACCACCTTGTCCAGCTTCCAATCGCTGGCGTCTCTGAGGTATCTGGAGTTCCAATCGATTTCCCAGAAGTCCTTTGCCAGTTCTGCTAGTAACCTGGATCTTGTCCCTCCCAGTCTGTTGATGTATCTGACTGCCGAGACATTGTCCATTTTTAGCAGAACGCAACATTGAACCCTCTCCTGGGTCCAGCATTTCACTGCAAAGGACCCTGCCAGTAATTCCAGGCAGTTGATGTGGAGACTCGTCTCTTGATCCGACCACCTGCCCCCTGTCGACAGGTTTCCGCATCGGGCTCCCCAGCCTCATCTGCTGGCGTCAGATTAGATGATCAGGTCCGGGGATGAACCAAATATCGCTCTCCCGTTCCATGCATCCATATGAATGAGCCACCATTCTAACTCTTCCATCACTTCTTGTGAAATAGTCACCTTTGATTTGTATGAAGCGCCCTTCCTGAGGTGATATATCTTCAACCTCTGGAGTGCCCTGTAATGTAGCTGTCCTGGGAAAATCGCTTGGATTGATGCCGCTAGGCACCCCACTAATCTCGCAATGTCCCTCAACAAGAGTTCTCCCTTCGCTAATGTGTGTCTCAGTTGTTTCTTGATATCGTTCACCTTGTGAATGGGTAGACTGAGCGTTCCCTGAATTGAATCCACTATGAAACCCAGGAATTCCATTGTCTGCATTGGTACTAAACTGGATTTCTCCCAATTTATTATAAAACCCAGACTTTCTAGCAAATCTATTGTTATCTGTACTTGTTCTATCAATGTCTCCTTCTCTTGGCACATCAGACATATATCGTCTAGATATATTATAAGTCTTATCCCTTGAGCTCTGAGGTGTGATACAACTGGCTTCATCATCTTGGTGAAACACCATGGTTCCGATGCGGGTCAAAGGGTGGGCATCGAAACTCCCATGTCGCTTCCCCCCAGATCAATCTCAGACATCTGCAGTGTTCCTCTGCTATGGGAATAGTCAGGTATGCATCTTTTAGGTCTATCCTGGCTAGCCAGTCTCCCTGAATTAGTGTATCTCTTAATAGGTGTATCCCTTCCATTTTGAAGTGTCTGTACACCACGTAACGGTTTAGGCCTCTCAGATTTATGATTGGTCTTGTCTTGTGTTTCCCTTTTACTAGGAACATATTGCTTATGTAGCCTCCTGTCTGACCTGATGCGGGTCGTATAGCTCTTTTGCTTTCCAGCCCTCTCAATTCTCTTTCCAGTAAGATCTTGTCTTTCCTGTTCATTACCATCCCTCTTGGTGGTTTCTCCTGATGTGGTGTATCTAGGAAATCTATATAAAAGCCTTGAGCGGTTTGTATCACCCAGGAATCCCCCGATATGTTCAACTAATTTCTTAAAAATTGAGCCGTCCTCCCACCTACTACTGGGGTATTTAGACGTGGGGATGTTATTCTCACCTGGGTTATTCTGCTGACATTCCCCTCGCCAGTTTCTCCCTCTTCCTCTACCTCTCGAGGGAAAGAAAGGTGTCTGTCTGCGTTCCTCTTGTTCTCTCCAATGAGCTCTGTCCTGATAGGATCGATTGTATTGGAACCGGCCAGCCGAACGACCCCTGCCCCTGCTGGCCCGTCCAAATATTTGCCTTCCGAACACTCTCTCGAGCGAGGCCTGAGCCTTGTCCAAGGCTGCGTAGGAGTTTACAAATTTGGTTAACTCCTTGATAAAGGAGTCCCCAAACAGTTTTCCTTTTGCCGATGAGGCAGATTCCGAGGAGGCCAGCTCACTTAATTTGGGGTCGATCTTCACCAACAAAGATCTCCTCCTTTCCATGGTAATAGCATGATTGGCATTCCCCAACATGCATATCGCCCTCTGGGCCCACTAGAATTGACGGGTCTATTGGCTCTCCTCTGACTTTGGCTTCCTCTCCCATCTGGAGAATCTTTGTGAGGGGTCCCGTCATATGTAGCATCTTGTCCTGGCATGATCGCCAGGATCTGTCCAGCCCCTTCCTCACATCTTTTGTGTATTTACCCATGAAGGTTATCATCTTCTCGTCTACGGTGGGTGTATCCGCAGAACCCTCTGGGAGGTGAGGTCTGGGGCATTCTGCCCTCATCTTGCTCCTAGCTTCTTTGGCTAGTGGTGCTCTCAGGCGTTTCTTCAAATATGCCGCTATTCTTTTGGGCGGTTCCCATTCAGATGATCTGGGATGAATCAGTGCTTCTGGATCGAAATCATCGTCCTCTGCACCATCCTCTTCTGTTTCCTCATTCTTCCTTTTCTTCGGCGCTTTGTGGCCTTCACCTTCTGAAGAGGATATAGATAGAACTTCCTCCTCTTTGGAGTATTCCTCCTCCCAGTTGTCCTCCCCCTCATCTGAGGTGTTTGAGGACCCTTCACGTCCCCTGCTAGGCCCCGCTTTTCCTTTTCTCTTCCTTTTACCACCCTTCTTTTTCAGTGGTGTGCCCGGGGGGGTGTGGGCTTCTTCCTCCCTGCGGGCTGCTTTACTGACCCCTTTTGACTTTTTCTGTGCCTTAAGGCCCTTGATTTCCTCCAGGCCCTGCGAGAATCTGAGCCAGTCCTCCATCAGCGCTATTTGCTGAGGTCCATGTCCCAGTGAAGCCCCGAGGGCTTTATGGAGGACATCCGTCATTTCCGAGTGGCTCCTCTTTTGGCTAATACTAGCCTTCCCCTCATCACTGGAGGAGCTCATGGTTCGCGGCCTCTGGGCAATACAAGTGTCTGTATATAATATATAATATATATACCAGGGTTTTTGTACTTTATAACCTCTCTGTAAAGAGATTCAATATATATGAAATCTGTATCTATGTAGAGTATAGATCACATATATTTATTTATATATATATAAAATTCTAATTGACAGGTTTTACTTGGGACTGTGCCTGTATTATCGTGCAGTACCTGAGATGGCCTGCAGGGGCGCTGTCGAGTTCCTGACAGGACGCTACGCTCCAAAAGAAACGATGCATGCTGAGGCCGAATGTAAAGTTCTTGTAATAATGAATCTTTTGATCGTAAGAATCAGTCTGCACAACGTTTGTATCACTCGCTCCGTACTCGAGAAACCTGAATGCCTAAATGGGAGAGAGAGCGCCGGAACTACGCAGTCCCATCGCGCTCTCTCTTCCGTGTCGCAGTGCCCTCTGCGTCGGATCTGAGGAGCTGCGGCCGTCGGTGCACCAGCCCCGTCGCGGCCGCAACTCCCGAGAGCCGACTAACTCGACGCGGATATGCTCCGCCTGATCAAGCGCACACGTCGTGTTCCCAAAATATTATCTTAAACTCGTATAAACACTCTCACTCACACATATAATAGAATGAAAAAAGTACTTAACTCGCTGCCGAGCAGCAAAGAAAGAGGAGGAATGGAAAGAGGACAGGAGGTTTTATACACTGAGGACTTTGTTTATTGGTTACAGACTTATCACATGGTCAGTTCGAAGACCAATCGAAATGGACTACAAAAACTCAGAAAAACTTGGTTATTGTAGTTTTTATTAGTTTTGTATTCATGTTCAATGGTATTTGTTTTTCTTTGCTGCTGATCAGTAAAGTTGAAGAGAAAGCATAATCCGAGCCTCCGGTCTTGACATAGAATTAGGGATATTTGCCCTACAGATGAATGCAAGATGAGGAAAAGACCAAGGGTGTCCTAAAAACTATGCAAACCCAGACACTCCCTATTTTTCATGCACACCAGGGTTTTCTGAGGTCTAAATGCGAAGGGAAAAGCCCATTCTGGCAACTATGATTACCAAGTATAAAAATATGGACTTGTTCAGCTATGTGGTTGGGAGGGGGACGAGGGAGTAGAGGTAGTGTTACGCAGGGAGTGACGGGAGCATTCAGAGTCTGCCTGACGCTGTCATGTTAGGGTCAGGAAATGCATCTGCTTGGCTGAATTCTCTTCATGACGGACACAGCTAACCAAAGTGCTGTGTATTCAAATTTGAAGGCCTAGGCTATGCACATGGTAATATTTTGGCCAAGCTGGCTTTGCCAACATTTAGCCAAAACTAAAAGAAAGTGCAAATCACTACAACCTCCTTTGTTACTACCAATCCAGATTGGTTCCATGTGTTAAAATTGCGGCAAAAATGGCTGTTTACACAACAAAATTGCGGCAAAAAGGCTGGGTTTGCCGCCGCAATCCATGTAAAGGATGCAGGGGACACCCCCGCAAACCCCAGACCCATTATACCATTTAAGAAGAGCAGGGGGACACCCCTGCAACCCTGCTCCCCTTAAATGGTATAGTGGGGTGCACCTTTACCGGGTCAAACCACAGCATTTTTGCCGCAATTTTATTTTGCCGCAATTTTATTACGGCATACCTCCAGATTGAGACCAAGAGGTTGTACAGATATGGTCATTATACAAATGATCGATGATGCCCTCCATATGATAGACACCATTGATCCCTGTCTAGTTGTAATGCAAAATCACACCAATTCATCATGGATAGTGACCTATCATTCAGGCCCCACACTGACATATAAAATAAAATATTATGGTTCCTCTTACCACTCATCTGAAAATACAATCCTGTCATGTCTAAATCGGACTTCAGAACTGTATTCTGTAGAATTAATGTGAACCTCTGGCATTGCTCTTGGCAACCCTCCCGACCATAACTCTTCAGTCTATATTTTCCTACATGCAATTTATGCCACAGGTATGCAGTTTGCAGACACACAGATCGAAAATAGGTTGCACATGAAGGTTTGACCAGTAATGCAGTGGTCTGCATTCCTTGGCTCTGCATCCACCCCTGTCAACATAGTCCATGATGGGGGATCATGGAAGTCATAGAGCAAAACATCTGGAGAGCTACAGGTCAAAACACCCTGCATTAGTGGAACGTGTAAAAGCAGAATGCAGAGGTATGCCAAAGGTATCGTCCAACATGGCAGGGGTGATTAAAAAGAGCAAATGCATCCTTCTTTGCCAGCTGTGACAACACGGCAGGAACCTACAGCCCAGCTACATCCCTCACTAGATGGAGATGCAGACCACGTCGTGCACAACGCTGATGCTGCATCACGCTTCAATGAGCGCTTCACAAATACATATCCTAGTCCCATTATTGAGAGTCCTGCTGTGAGACCTGTGATTCGGTGGATGCATCTTTTGTCCAATCCTCATTTGTCAGAGTGCAGAAGTCTTCTGTAACACCTAATTTACCATCCATAGGTGTCTCCGCTGCTCAGGCTTTTTCATCTATCCAGAGGTATGATTATCTCAGGTCTGCCCCATTTTTGGGACACCCCAACATCTATGACTAGGTCCAATGTTCCTATTATGCTGTCAAGCTACTGGTAAACAGTCTCAGATGATCACCCATGTAAACCAGTACCACTGCCTTGACTCTGTATGGTTCTGAGTTCAAGCCAATTCCAGAAAGAGAAGCATACTTGCACCAATTATATCCTGCCTAGGTGTACTATTTGCATGCACCTTCGAGGTTTGGGGTCCTTCCAATCTCTTCGCGAACAAATAACTGGGATCAACACACCAGAAATTCTGGCTCAGTGGGCTCACCCATAATGCGCAATGGGGCATCGACCCACCACACACTTTGGAGGAGCCAAGCCATCGGAGTGAGAGCTCACTCAACTGCAGCAAGCAGCTCTGGGAGCACTCCTGGTGTGGCTTTAACTGCACAGGGAAATATGGTTTCACTTTGACAGTTTAGTAGCCCAGCATGTGATGTGTCAGCTCTTACAGGCATGTGTAATGATAAGTCATTGGAGACATTGCAGGACATAATGTGATGCTTTATTTAGTTTTGTTACCTATACATGGCATGGCATGATTAGATGGCGCTGTCCCCACACGATACCGTAGATTTCACTGTATCCAATTTCACTTACTAAGGTCCCCACACAGGTCAGCTCTAGTACCCCTACTATATCCTATATATACATCTGTGCCACTTCCTCTCCTCTGGTCTAGTCTAGCGGTAGACGTATGTCAATAATAATTGTGGAACTGTGAATCCGGCGGGAAACGGAATAGGAGAGGGAGGAAGACGCAATACATGTTTCAAGGGTTTGTGGATTGCCCAAGTTGAAAGCTAAGTGGGTGGAACAGGTAAAATGACGTCATATGAAGTGTTTTTCATTAATTTCTTTGTTTTTGGCCAATCAGGTGGAACATTTACATATGGTCTCTGTGAAATCAATCAACCTCTACTCGCTGATCCCTAACTCTGCTGGTTCCCAAAATTAACACTGACCTCAACATCAGCTGCTTCAACAAGGGCCTGCCACTAGAGAAATGTGTACTGTCATGAATAGAATTTGGTAATTTATTATAAAGCATGGATCCCAAGACCGAAAATCTTTTATCTCCTCTGATCTGACAGAATCATAGGGATGAATAGTCTGTGGTCCTGGAGTATCCCACAGGGCTGCATTACAGTAGTCCAAGTGACTAGTCACTAAGGCTACTACCATAAACGCACACTTGCCTGGAGGCTTGCAGGGGCAAATCCCATCATGTTAAAATTAAATGGCATGGAAATTGCCTGAACCTTACCAATTGTGTAATCTAAGCATTTAACCTTAGACACCAACTTGACAAGTTTTCCAAAAGTCAAGGGGAGATGGGGTGTGGGGACAAATAATTTCCTAGGGTTTGCAGGTCCTCTTCCATCCTCTGATAGTTAAGAATCGTGTATGGTGAAACAGATTTTAGTTTGGCTTCAACATCCATAGAGTGATAAAATGAAGAGGTGTGCTTTAGCTTGAAAAAGAAAAGTTTCAGAATGGTGAAACTGGTTGTAAAAGTAGTGGAACTGTTATAAATTGTATAAAAAAATAAAAGTAGTGGTACTCTGCTCCCAATAGCTCCCGCTCACTTCGACCTCTGGTCTGGTCACAGGAGGTGGTGTCCAGTTGCAGGGTCAACTATGTGCTACACCTCACCTGGGCTGAATCCCTCTGCTCCCATTTTTTGAGTACATTCCAGGCAGTGCTTAATTTGTGCCGGTCTTTGCCGGTGGCCAACACAGGCACTCTTTTTTAGGCACTGGAACATCCAACAGAAGTGAGTCAACAAACAAAACTTTGTTGACTCATTTCTGTTGAATAATTTATGTTGTGCTCAGCACTCGTCTGCTTGTAGATGGCCCAGCCCCTGCCACCTGCCTGTCTACAGTGCGCATGTGTGTGCCTGGCACGTGGCCAGTGGAGGCGGGGCGGGTGCTTGTATCAGCTTGAATCAGCCGCCGCCGGGCCTCCCCGCCCCCTCCCTCCCTCGCAGGGCTCCTTCTCCCGCTGCTGCCGCCTGGGAAGCCCGGGCCGCGGCACGAGGCCTCTTCAGAAGAACCCCAGCAGCAGCGCCAGCGTGAGGCCCTCCGAGGAGACCGAGCGCCCCCTGACGTGGCTGCCACCATGCTGTGGAGAGCTAATCAGGCCCTGAGGAGGAAGTTCTCCACCGCCACACTGAGTCAGCGGCTGCCTATGCAGCCCTGTACATGTGCATGTACATTGACTGCAGTGTATGTATGTATATACTGTATACACCTTGAACACGGGTCAGGACATATCATATGCATATCAACAGCACTTGCTCATCTTCTGTTAGGTCCCCATTATTGCCCTTCTTCTCTGGTCTGCGTATTGAGTTTCCTCTTGGCTTCTTGATCTCTCGCTCTCGTTTCCTCAAGTCTTCGCAAGCTTCGGGTAATCTCAAACACAATTTTCCTTCTGAGCTTTTGCTTAGTACGAGCATAGATGGAAATGCCCCTGTTAAATTGTGGGGGACATTCCTGCATGCATGCAATATTGGGGACAATGACGTCTGCCCCATCTCACTCTGTTCAACCATCTTCCTGATGGTGCTCATGAATTGTTCCTCACTTTCATCTAATTGATCCAGAGAAGGCTTGGCATGACCTCATATGCTGGAACGGTGGGGCGCATCTGTAATAAAGCTTTCCACTCATCATAGAGCCTTGGGACTGGGTTTGATATGATATGATATGATATAATAAGGCATTTATAACGCGCCTATACACGAGTGTTTTCCTGGTGATCACTGGCCTTTTCTCTTAGCATGTGCAACACTTGTTCACATGCCTTCATTTGCCCCCTTTCCCCCGTCCATGTCTGCAACCTGCACCATAGGCCTTGCTTCAGGCCTTGCCTTGTTGAGTATGTTCACTATAGAGTATCTCTTGGTCCTTCACAATTCACTTTTTTTTGCGCTGTGATGGGGCATCCTTCAATGATGCGTGCGCAGTACACTCAAGTCTTCATTCAAAAAGTTGTGAAATTCACAATGCACCACTAGTTTGTATAAACCCATTGCAAATGTGTCCATTGAGTCTCGCAGAAGTTGAAAGGCCATGTTGAATGTGTTGCATTCATAATGAATGTTACTTTGATGGTCAAAGTGTGCTCTCAGATGTTTTTATTTGGCCTGCTTGGAACACGGTGAACAAGTATTATACTTATTCTCCCACTAGATTGGTAAGCAATCAACTGGCCTACTTGTCAGAATAGTTCTCGCATTGTGCCTCCAAGCAATTTTCAAATCTTCTCATCCAATTTTCCCTCGTGGATCCTAGGACTTGTCGATCTGACATGTCAAACAGGAGTGGTCTTCTGAAGGCAGCAGAGCCTATATTTTACAAATCTGACATTGCTGATGTCCTGGTAGGTTCTTGTTGTTTTTCTTAGTTATTTATATATTAGGATTTATGTAGTTATTTATTAATTTTGTTTTCATTTCTGCCTATTACCTGCTTATTTGCTTTCCTTGTGTCTGCCTTTCAATATTCAGATTATTTTTCGTGTATCAGCCCCTCTTGCCCCATCCAAAATGACTGCTGTTTCTGGTCTGGTTTTCATTTTTTTGTGATGCCCCTTCCAAGATGGCCGTCCCTAATTCAGACTTCTAAAATGTTTTTACTTAGCGTTCCTGACACAAGATGCCACCACTTCGTACCCGCCTCGTGTTTCATAAGGTAACCGGTAACCACATGAAATCATTACACTGAGACAAAAGTTATGGAAAAATTATAGGCCGTAGGCTTTTATTATTTACCAGGATTATAATCAAAACTTCAGATGTGTGGTTTTGGGCACTTAGGGGTCAGGAGGAGCTATGCCCTTTCTCACCAGCTTCCTGATTCTAGTCCAAATGCCCAGGTCTGTGTAAATGGAACCTCTGGCCATTGTGGCTGGTGGCTTCCCTATTTGGGATGAGGGCAGCTTCCTTCCTGGCCCGTGCCGCCACACCTGCGTGGATCTACTGCCGCTCACGTTCCCCCCAAAAGTACCTTCACTTACATCCTCTCTCTGTTAATGCATTGAGGATACCTGGTGAAAAAGTTCCATTCCTTTTACTGATAAGTGTGCCCCATCTTTGTGATTTAAATACTTTCTAGTGCAGTGAACAGGGTGTTGCGTGGGACACCCCCGCAGCCCCTGTTTTTTTTCTTTTTTTTTTTTTCGGGTGAGCTGCAGGGGTGTCCCCCACAACACCCACTCACCATACTGTATATACGCAGTCCCCGCTGTTCTGCGATTGCTGTTGTGATCTATGTACTGCCTGTATGTAAAATCAAATAAAATGTTGTTGTGAACAAAAAAAATGCATTCCACCAAAGGTTCGAACTTTTGGGGTTCGAACCTTTGGTGCCATGCATTTACGACCTTTTGTATAGGTCGAACCTTTTTTTCGGTATTTTCTACCAATACCGAATGAGATAGCGTGTATGCTGTCACCCACTGAAGCATGGATGGCAAAAAGAAACATTGGTAGAATCTTAATCGGCATGTCCTCAGCCTGCTGAACACCGGAAGGAATACCTAGCCACAGGAGGCCTCTGCAATATCACAAGGAAGTTGTAACTGTGGGAGGAACAAGTGTAATTGTTTACAGAGAGGCCACCCTCAACACAGGGAGTTCCTTCCCTCCCCAATCAAGGTGTCACAAAACAAACTGTTTAATGTCAATTCTTTGTTTAGTCCTATTTCAGATTCATCTCACGCCCCTTGCATCCCTTCCCCTGTGCCACCAATGAGCCAAGAACCAGGCCGGTGTACAGGAAATATATTTATATTTATTGGAATTATAAGTAATGGAGAAAGTACTAAAACTACACATGCCACCTTCTCTGTGGCTCACAATTAAACTTCTTTTTACATAATAAATCACACAAGATGGTTGGGAAAATACAAATCACAAAACTTTACTTTATACAGATTTCAATTCAGGGAATAATCAACACTGGTCAATGAACACAATCAATTTATATATGCACTGCTGTGCAAATTTCAATTTTCCTGTGTGCTTAAGAAGGCCAGCAGAGGGGAGCTCTGTTGCGGAAGATGGCGAGCTAAACGTTGCTGCAGCGCCGCAAGTGAGGAGGCTTTCCGACCTTGCCACATGAAAATACTCGCTGTTTCTGCATGCCCCTGGAGCCTAGACCTAACAGGGGCACACGGGTCGGGGCAACTACGGCAACAAAAGGGCCCCCGCAGAGCATTCAGAGCGGACTCGCTGGGTCTACGAGCTAAATGGCGGCCTGAGGAGTGCAAAGGCGAAGGCAACGACTCCACTGTCAGACCCTGAAGGAGGAAGGACGCAGGAGCCTGTGCCCGCGACTAGGCAGGGACCCAAGACGAGAAACGCAGAGAGGGAGCCGGGGACCAGGGGTGCCGCTGCCGGGACTGCAGTGAGAAGGTAAGTGGTGCTCGGCGCAGCACCCTCCCCCTCCCCTGCTGGGAAGCCAGAGACAACAGAGCCGAGATAAGGAGCAGAAGCCCAGGCATAACGTGGCGACGGGGGGGATAGGGGAAGACAGGGGCAACTCGCAGCTGCAGGGGGCAAAGCCCTGGGCCCTGACCCTCCCCCCATTCAGAAGACGCTGGAGAGCATGAGGGGTTCAGCAGGGAAGCAGCGGGGCCCCCGCACTGAGGAGCACTGATATTAGAGGCCCGGACCAAGACACAGCTCTGGGGGAATTTTGGACTGACAGGGCCTGCTCCCCAACAGCAAACCAGCCCCACATCCACAGCTGAGCCCTGCTTGGCCCCCGCCCAGCCTGCCAGGACAATAATCAAGTAAATGAGAGCAGTGGGGCGTACAGTTGCGCAGGTCTATCTCCCATCGCTGCCAGGTGCAAGGGCGTCAAACACACTGGGCTGTGGGGGCTGCCACCAGGGAGCCGTGCAACGAGGCTGGGACCCTGACCCACATTTCAAATTGGACTGGGCAGGAGGTGACAGATTCAGGCAGCAAAAATCACAAAACCTGTGGAAGGTTCTGGAGGTGATAAGACCCATCGGCAGATAGAGCCTGGAACTCGGAGGACTCCAAGGCAACAAGTGAGGGACCCGGACACCTGCCAGAAGAGGGAACCCCCCCACCACAGACAAGGTGTGGACTGGGGAGCGGGAGCATCATGGTGAAAGACAAAAGGAAGCAGTGCCCTACGCAAGCAAAAATGGACGCCTTCACACTCCATCCTCCCCCAAAGAGAACGCAGTTGTGACAGGAGATCGAGGGGCATCTGGAGGGAAGGACACAGGGGTGGCACCCTCCATGCAAGAACTTTTACATGCCTTAACGGAATCTAAGACCTCGTTGGAAAGGAAGGTAGATGTGGTGGAGGTGATCTTCCTGAGGCAAGACATGCATAAGATATGTGCTAGGGTGGGAGAGGCAGAACAAAGGATTTCAGACACGGAGGACACTCTGCAGCCCATGAAAAAAGACATTCAGGAACTCCAGAAATGGTCAAAACTGCTGGAGGACAGGATGGAAGACACCAAAGGGAGGGCCTGACAAAACAACATCTGGGTGCTACGACTTCCCGAGAAAGTAGAGGGGCCATCTATGGAGTTGTTCCTAGAGCAATGGCTATCTGAATGGATGGGACCAACGGGCCTCTCCAAATTCTTCTCAGTGGACCCACCCAAAGCCCGTTATAGCCAAAATATTGAATTACCGAGACAGGAACGCAATATTACATACATCCAAAAGAAAGAGTCCAATAACAGTCGAGGAGGCCAGAGTGACAATCTACCAGGACTTCACAAGAGTGGTCCAGAAGGTGAGACACTCATTTCAGGAAGTTAAAAAGAGACTGCATGGGGGCGTGGTCTGGCTGGTAGCTAATGGCAGTCTAATCCTGTAGCTCTGCAGCCCCCAGACGCATAGACAGCTTGCTATAGCCTTCTAAGTCACAGTCTGCAGCCACAACAGCCAGAATAGTGGGTCCGAAGTTACGGCTCATCTGAATCTTGTTCCGTTGGATCAGGGGAGCCTGATATAACATAGCTTTTCAATTCGACTTGACCTGGGGCCGAGACCACCATGGCATAATACCAGAGAGGTAAAGGAACCCTGCAGCTAGCCCCCTGGAAGTGTGAGTAAAGCAACTACCAGCCCCCAGACGCATAGACAGCTTGCTATAGCCTTCTAAGTCACAGTCTGCAGCCACAACAGCCAGAATAGTGGGTCCGAAGTTACGGCTCATCTGAATCTTGTTCCGTTGGATCAGGGGAGCCTGATATAACATAGCTTTTCAATTCGACTTGACCTGGGGCCGAGACCACCATGGCATAATACCAGAGAGGTAGAGGAACCCTGCAGCTAGCCCCCTGGAAGTGTGAGTAAAGCAACTACCAGGGCCCGACGCATCCAACGCATTTGGTGTCATGAACCATCGGACGCGTCCTTTCTGGACTTCCTGGTCCCTGACCACAGGGACTTGCACTCAGCAGTAATCCCAACATGGCCGCCGAACGCGGAATGCTGTTTACCAGTTTCTGTGTTGTACGCACTACGTTCTATAAAGCTGACCCGCCCACGCGGCCCTGCGTGTCTCAACGCTACCGCTTGCAGTGGCTAGACGTGTGCTGCCGTAGTTCGTACTGCGAATTCCTTTAATTCCTGGTTCCCAGTCCCCTAAATTCCTCCTCCTTCATGTCCTCTGTTGCTTCCCGGATCTCCTTGCACTCGTTCCCCGAGTGCACTCCTCGCCGTTTCCTGGACTTTTCCCAGACATCTGAACGTTCCCAGGAGACGGGACGCTGAACACACGCTGGAACCCGAGGACCTACGCACAGGGTTATACAAGACCCGAACTGTGCGAAAGAAGACTCCATCGAAGAACTCCAACAAACAACACAGACAGGTGAGAAGGGGGGAAACCTGTGACATTTGGGGCACAACCGGAGGACCACTGGCTGCATGCATTTCAAATGGGCCTGTCTATGATTGGGGCCTGGATGAGTTCAGTTTACCGAATCTGAGGCCTGGGAGGCAGCAGTATCTGGATTGTTTTGAATGTGGACTGGGGTGCCCGGGACCATCCCACCTTGGCCAGTGACTTTACTGGTAATCTATTTACCCAGTTATCCCTCAGGGAACTGAGTGCCTGGCAACCTGGGAACAAAGGTGGAATTTGGCTACCAAAGTGGGGCAACCAACGGATGCTCATTGTGTTGTTCAGACCTCTTCAGGGATGCTTGCTTGACCCTCTTTAGTCTCGCTCTCACCTGTCTAGCTGTCATCAATACAGTCCACCTGGCAGGAGAAAAGTCTTGTTGCAGTCCTTAAAGAGGGGGCTCATGGTACGGGAAGCGCTACCCCGGCATTGGCTGGTGCGACTTTATCTGCAGGAGTGGATAGAGATCTTCATACACATTGTAAAGCAGTTGGTGAGGTGCTTATACTCTATCTCCCTTTGTGGAGGTACTCCATACATTTTACATTGGAAGAGCCCATCTATGGGCAGAATGAAGTCAGGGAAGGTTAAGGAAAAATTACGGGCTTCCATCAGAGACATGCTTCAACCCCCAAAGCCAGCTTCAGATTCATTGCTGGTATTAGAGGAGGAAGCCCAACCCACCACTAAGGGTGGCATCATGCGCTTATTCCAGTCCCTACAAAAGGAGATGGCAACAACGGCAAAAGACTTAAAGAGCTCCTTGCAAGAACTAACCCATACTGTGCAGCAAAATGAGTCTAAACTTGGTGACCTGGAATCTGCTTTTTGTGAACAAACACACTTGCATGTCCAGCTAAAACAAGGCTTGGCGGCACTTGAATCTTACCTGCGTACAGCAGAAGATAAACAGAAAGATGCTGAAAATCGCTCCAGCAGAAATAATGTTCGAATCAGGGGGATCTCAAGGGATGTTCAGGACCAGGACCTGGAGAAATATGTTCGAGCGTTGTTCCAGGAGATACTAGGGGACGAGGCGGTAGATCACACAGACTGCAAACATAGAGTGTTCTCCAATTTTCAGATGAAACGAAACCTGCTCCCAGATGTCCTGGTGCTTGTCCATTTCTTCAAAATGAAGGACCTCATCTTCCAGAAGGCTAGAGTGATGGGAAGCCTGCTTTTCAAGGGATCAAGGGATCAACTCTTCGGCTGTTTGAAGATCTTTCCCAAGGTACGATCCAGCAGCACAGACTCATGAGGCCACTGACTAATTGGCTATCTAAGAAGGGGATCTGCTATAAGTGGGGTTACCCATTCTGAATCATGTTCCAAATGGACAGGACCCAACACCAATTCACATCTCTTCGGGCAGCTGTGGAGACTCTAAAGATCCCGGAAGCAGATATGCACATATGCCAGATGAGAGTACTTCGGAGACCTCAGCTGCCCAATGGTCTCAATCAAAGTCGAGAAAGAGCAGACATCGAGAGCATAGGAGGTCCTCTATGGACAAAAGGGAAAAGAGTAGAGATACCAAGGCTCCTGATTGAACAGCTTTGTCAGTGCACTGAGTTGGTTCCCCCCCTCCTCAACGGCGGGAGCCCCATGGTAAATTTGGGATGTTAAATGTTCTGTGGGTGCGAGGTTGGGTGGTTGTGAGTAGAGGAGGGTGATCGTTGAGGCTGAAATAGGCTGTTTATTTTGCAATCATTCATACCTATAGGGGCATTAGGAGTACATGCTCTCTGTCAGGCAGGTTGCATTGTGGGAGGTGTTATACAGCTGAGAGCTGGAACGTTGAGCGATATCCCTCGGGAGGAAGAGGATATTGGGGGGCTGTTGTGTTGTGTGACTTGCCGATTATCGCAAAGGACCTGACGTAACGTGCTCGGTTAATGGTTGTGCTTGGGGTTTACCCACACCATTACTATATGTGATATAAAATTATTTCCAAAAATGGCCAGGGGCTAAACTCCCTGAGAAAGAGGAAAAGTGTGCTCTACAAAGTAATAGACCTTAACGAAGATATTACCCTGCTCCAGGAGAACCCTCCTTTTGCAACAAGACGGGATGAGGATGAGGTCACGTTGGTTCCCCCACCAGTATTTTGCCTCTTTGCCGGTTACGAAAGCGGAAGTAGCTATCCTGGTAGCTATATCATTACATTTTGAACAAGGGAGGGTGGTAAGAGGTGCCCTGGGCAGATATATTGGGGTAAACCTGCGCATAGCAAGAAAGAATCTCACGGTGGTGTCTGTGTATGGTCCCAATCAGCAACAAGATCAGTTTTATACCCATTTGTTTCCTCAAATCGCACAATTCCAACAGGGAGAGTTGGGAATTTTATCGTAGTAACCAGGATAGGTCCAGCCCCAGTTCCTCAACTGAGGTAGCTAGAGTAGTCCCTCTTAAACAGGCCATGACTGATATGCATTTAATTGATGCGTGGCAGAGTCTCCATCCTCAGCATCGTTACTATTCCCATTTCTCACACGTACACTGAGCTTACTCTAGAATTGATTATTTCTTGGTGTCTCATTCTTTACTAGCAGGGATCTCGTCGGCCACTGTAGACGTAGCACTGGTATCGGACCACTTAAATGGTTATGGTCTGGGTGGTCGAAAGTCCATGGGGTGGAAGTTGAATGATTCACTGTTAGCGGATCTGGTCGTATGCTCTGACATTAAGGACAGGGTCACACAATATGTTCAGGAGAATCTCACAGCGGTGGTTTGAGAGGCTCTTAAACCCACATTAAGGGGGGGAACTGATTAGTATAGCCTCAGCTCTGAAAAAGATTCTGTCAGCTCAGAGAGTCCAAGCTGAAGAAAGGGTGGTCAAATAGGGATCTCAATATAAACATGATGGGGCTAGAAAAACATACAGACAGCTTCAAGTAGTCAGGACTGAATTGAAGGCATTGTGGCCGGATAATGCTTCGCACAATTTACTTCAGACAAAACATTTCTACTATAGCATGTCCAATAAAGCGTCTTGGATATTGGCCTATAAACTTCAGGCACAGTGAAATAGCACTACTATAGGGGCTCTACAAGATAGTGGAGGATCGTTGCATAACGCTGAATCCGAGAAAATACTTATGCTATCCCAATATTATTCCGAACTGTTTGTGGCGGATCCCCATAGCGGGTCACTACAAGAGGCCTTTATTCAAGAGGCTCAGCTTCCTCAAGTCTCAGCGGGTCAGAGTTACTCTCTCAACACGCCCATAACAGTGTAAGAAGTCAGAAGACGCCCATGCCATCCGATCTCTTCTGGGCAATAAAGCACCAGGGCCTGATGGCTTTACGGCTGCTTTTCATAAAAGAATTCTCACTGATTCTCTCCCCTCGCATACCTGGCTTGTTCCTTTAGCAAGACGAGATTGATTACACCTACTATGGGGGATTTGACGCTTACTCTGCTTGCTAAACCGGACAAGGATCCCACCTTATGTTAATCTTTTTGCCCAATCGCAGTTCTTAATTATGATTCTCGGATCTGTTCTAAAGTTTTAGCCACAAGACTAGCTGTAGTTCTACCTGAGCTGGTAACAGCGGACCAAGCAGGTTTCAAACAGGATGCCAGGCATATGATAACATTCGATGTAAGATGGATATTTCAACCTTGGTGCAGAAATATAAATGAGCCATGGCGTTGCTTTTGGTCGATGCTGAGAAAAGCATTTGATCGCGTTGACTGGTCTTATTTTTCCAAGGTTTTGGAGGGGTTCGGACTGGGTCCACGGTTTCTCAGGATGGTACTTGCCAACTTCGTGTTACCATCTACTAGGATTAAGGTGACTGGGATTCTTTCGGATCCGGTGAAGTTGCACAGGGGTACCTGCCAGGGGTGCCTGCTGTCCCCACTACTCTTCGCCCTGACTATGGAACCTTTGGCTTGTATGGTGCACCTATCTGAAAATATGAAAGAGTTTGTATATGGCGAGTTATCAGCATAAATTAGCATTGTACGCAGATGATCGCCTGTTTTACATGCAAGATTCCAGAACTACGATACCACATGTTGTATCATTGTTGGAACAGTTCTGAGCAGTTACAGGCTTTAAAATTAACTCTACAAAATAAATGATACTTAATATCTCCGAGTCACCAGGGTGGTCGAGCATTTGAAGGTGGCCTTCACTTTTTCGTAGGCTTCGTAGACCATGAAATATCTGGGGGTGTTTTTGACAGCGCGGTACGTAGATCTCTATGTGACCAATATTGTGCTGCTTTTTGCTAAAGCCAAACAGGATTTGGCGCGATGGGGGGGATTGGGAAATCTCGTGCCTAGGGAGGATAACGTATGTTAAGATGACTGCTACCGTGTTTACTTTATGTGTTCCAGGCTTTAACAATTTGTGTTCCAGGAACAGCCCTGAGGGAATTACAATCGCAGATCTTCAGGTTTATATGGTCCCAGAAGAGCCCGGGAGTAGGTATGCACACATTGATGTACCAGATATTAAAAGCTATCTATATGGGGCCCAACTGGTACCGGTTTTGGATAGTCAAGCGGTGGCACAGACGCAGAGAGTTAAACACTAGGTAAATAGTGAACAGAGCACCCTAGGAACCCCCTTACACAGAATGTGTTGGTGCCCTCCAAAAGTCCATAGGAGGGGTGAACAGAAGCTCCCAACTTCTAGGGCCACACTAGAATACTGGGATAAAGCAGCACGTAGATATGCTACGATTACGTTTCCCTCACAGGGTTGGACAGGGGTCAGTTTATTTGTTGGAAGGAGGGGGGCTTGTACACGTTGGGCCAGGTGCATAGGGGCAATCGTCACCTCATGTTTGAAGATTTCAAGCAGGTATATATGGTTGGGGAAAAGAATAGGTTTGTTTACCTGCAACCCCACCATTGAACGACTCAACCAAAAGTGGCATCTCAGGGAAAACATGAGCCTACTCTCTTTGAAGATTTGTTTATAGGTGACCCCCCTCGGGCCATACTTACAGCTCTCTGGAGGGTGTTAAATGGGTCTAGGTTTAAGTCCCTGCATACCTATATGTCCAGGTGGGATGAGGATGTGGGGAGACCCATAAATGATCTCACCTGGTTCAACATTTGGGCAAGAGCCAACAAGACCTCCCAGGCTGCCCACCTTAGAGAAAATAGCTTTAAGCTATTATGCCAATGGTATCTCACACCTGAACACTGCATAGAATGACTCCAGCACTTTCCCCTTGTTGTTGGAGGTGCGGCGCACCTTCAGGATCTTATTTATATGTGGTGGGAATGCCCTCAAATCCAAGCATTTTGGCAGACAGTGGTCGCCCAAATTGGTGACAAATATGGGTTTGGGTTAGAAATTGACCCCTTGGTTTTGTTTCTGGGTAATGAAGATACTCATTACAAGTTGAATGCCAGAAGCTCTAGACTGATTACCTTACTAAGTAATGACTGAAAAATAGATTGCAATGTCCCTGGCTCGGATGAGTGGCTGGGGATCCAGAGGCAGGCAAAGCACAGGAATGACACAGAGACAGAGAGGAGCTGGAGAAGCGCTGTTAGCAGCACTCACCCGGATCGTCGCCCGGTGGGCTGGGACGATCTTAATTTGACTTCTGTTTCTGGCCGACACATGCTTCAAAGTTGGGGCAGTGTAGGAAGGTCGGGGGTTACTATTTTTGTGAGGTATGCTGCGGAGTTAAACACAGAGAGGGACAGGAGAAGGGGAGACCTAATATGGGAGGGGAACAGCCTGCAGATGGGAGACCAATCTGGGGGACCGGGGAGGGCAGAGACCTCCCAGTTCACCTGCATGTCATAGAACGTAAATGAGCTACTAGATAAAGTCAAGAGAGGGCTAGTCTCCTACTTCCTATCAGCCCAACAGTGTTCATGCAAGAAACACATCTACTGGGAACAAAGTGTGCTTTCCTGGGTTGGTCCAAGTTCGCAGTGGTGGAACATGCAAGGTTCACACAAGTGTCCAGAGGGGCAAGGTACCTGATGCTCATGGGCTTGTTGCATGGGGAGTCAGTATGTTTCATCTCGATTTATGCCCCCCTTCTTTACAGGCTGACACACACACATGGGTACAATCCCTCTTGGCAATCCACGCAGG
The DNA here is from genome assembly GCF_040938575.1 of Ambystoma mexicanum. NCBI lineage: Eukaryota > Metazoa > Chordata > Amphibia > Caudata > Ambystomatidae > Ambystoma > Ambystoma mexicanum. Next base: position 675,566,766 of record NC_090932.1, on the reverse strand, counting down.
GGACATTATGATGCTCGGGAGTGAATTCCATGACACAGTCTCCCTGGAATGGGATAGGTCATCATACATGGGAAGGCCACATAGACATAGAGGTTGCTGCAGATGAAGCAGCCCGCGTGGATCGCCCCACTCAGGAGAACAGGAGGGCCATGGCTCCAGAGTGCTCTGCGACTCCGTGCGGTGACAAGGGATGAGGCCAGGGCGGCCCTCTGGGACAGGAAAGCTGGACTATAAGAGATGGGGGATAAGTGTAGGAGGATGCTTGCCTGGCTGAAGAAGAGGGATGAAGGGAACTGGTGGGTTAGGGAAATTCGGGACAACACTGAAGACTTCACAAAATATTATCAAACCCTATACGAGGAACACGATGGGAAAGGGGAGGATGAAATGTAGACCTATATGGCGGCTATCAACCTGCCCAAGGTGGGGGACCCAGAAAGGACGGACCTGGAGATAGAACCAACAGAGGAAGAGATACAGCTCGCAATCGCGCAGCTGGAATCGGATAAGACTCCAGAAACCCAATAGCTTTCCTATGGAATTTTTGAAAAACCTCAAGCCAGAAACTCAGCGAGGCAATGTCGGGATGTTCCGAAGTATCAGGGAGACTGAAAAGATGCCAGAGGACCTGCGCCATGGTAATACAAGAAGGGGAAGCACCCCGACAGTTGCAGGGCGTACAGGCCCATCTCCCTGCTCAACAGAGAATCTAAGATCCTGGCCAAAGTGCTAACTAACAGACTCCTGGGACTTTTAAGTAAACTGATCCATAGCGATCAATGCGGCTTCCTGCCCTTAAGGGCCATGAGAATTAATCTTCGCAGAACGCACTGGGACTGGTGGACATGCTGGATGGGCCACACGCTCTGATGGCCTTAGACGCCGAAAAAGCGTTCTGCTCCATCAGGTGGGGTTTTCTGTGGGCAGTGCTACATAAGATGGGCTTCAGACCAAACTTTCAGAACTTTGTGAAGATATTATACACAGGGCCCACGGCCGGAGTCAGGGTGAATGGGGTGCAGTCCTGGGAATTCCTGCTACAAAGGGGTACAGAGCAGGGATTCCCACACTCCCCTCTGCTGCCACCTGCTGTCCCTCCTTGCAGTGGAACCGCTGGCTGCAAAGATCCGGGAAGAACCTAGGATTAGATGGGATTTCCCTCTGGGCCGATGACATTCTCATCTATATGGGGAACCCAGTGTATCAGGCCTGGTCGTAATGGAACTAATCAGGGAGTTTGGGGACTTTAGTGGCTTACGGGTGAACTGAGACAAATCGGAGTTGCTGTTGGTGAGGGGGGACAGGGGGCAGTACCACCGTATATGCCCACTAACTGTAGCCCAAGGGAAGATCAAATATCTGGGGATCCACATAGGCCCGGACAAATGCACTTTCCTCCAGAACAACCTGGACTCATTATTGGTTAGAGCCAAGACAGACGTTCTCCACTGGAACACCCTCCCAGTGTCATTCCTGGGACGCGCAAATCTGTTTAAGATGCTGACCCTCCCATGATTGCTATATGTGCTCCAGAACATGCCCTGGAAGATCCCTCCCAAGACGGTCTGAACCATAGAAGGGATTGAGTGTCAGGCGGTATGGGGGGTAGAGCACCAATAGTAGCACTGTCCACCCTGGCTGGGTTGGTCTGGGAAGGCGGAATAGGGCTACCGGACGTCCAGAAATATTGCTGGGCCTTACAGTTAGCACTAGTGAATGAATGGGTCTATGACAAACAGGGGACCTCACACATCCAAGTAGAGAAACATATTATGGGCGACTGCCCACCGGCACTTCTGCTCTGTGGGCAACCATGGAGGATACAGCTGCCGTTGCCTGGCGTCCTCACGACAGAGGCCTGGTTGGCCGCCCTAAAGGCAATGGGATATGGGGGGTGGTCACAAGGGAAGTCTATATATTGGTAAATAAAGCCCTCCCCTGTGTGAGAAAATTAGGCATACCATCTAGATGGGTGATGGCCGGTGTACACCGAATTAAACAAATTATCGAACATAAATGATTGATCTCCTTTGCCTGGCTGCAGGAGGCCTATGGTTTGGATGCCAATGAGCAATTTACATAGATGTGGTTGCACCACACCCTGAGTGATGAGCGTAGAGAGGAGTGGGATTTACCAGAGAGATCTCTGCTGGAGAGGGGTGGCTATACTGTTGGGAAAATCTGTTAGATGAGAAACTGCCAAGGAAGGTGGTCACAACACTTTATCAGGCGATCAACAACTTTGCTACAGCTCCTATGAGCAAACTGAAGGAGAAATGGGAAGTAGACTTGGGAGTAATCGAGGAAGAGTACTGGGTCGGGGTGTTGGAGTCACGAGAGAGGCGGAGCTCTCAAGTAGGTTGAGATTGATCAGGCTGCACAGGATGGGGAGAGCAGGGGATCCCAATTGTCTCAGATGTGAAGAGGGAGAGGGCACCTTCATCCACACCCTGTGGTCATGCCCTAGACTATGAAGCTTTTGGGAGAGGGTGCGGGCATCAGTGGGGTAAGGCGCTGGGGAACCCCATACCAAATTGCCTCAAGTTTTTGCCTGTTACATTATGGGGGAAATAGACTTCGGTGGCAAGGAGCTGGAACTGATAAAGACTGCAATGTGGTAGCTAAAAGGGACATTGCGGCAAGTTGGGCAAGTCTGCCAGCCTTGAGGTTCTCAAGGTGGCTGGTGGACATGGACCACTGTTTTGCAATGGAGCAACAGGTTTATAAAGACAGAAGTTGTCCCCTCAAACACAAACAAATCTGTGGGAAATGGCTGGACCTAAATGGATGAAGTGGAGGTGGACGGCTCACTATGGGGAGGCTGAAGTAAAATGGGGGGTCCCGATTGTTGTTGCTCTGTCCCAAATTTATTTGAAAATGTAATAATAATATGTTATTTAAAAAAAAAGCCCAGTAGTTTGGTTTACAATGTTGGATACCTGAGGTCTTACTTTTGCAAGCCCCTTTCCCCCAGCCCCAAAACCCAAGCATCAATTATATGCAGTACCCTTCCATTCAAAGGCCAGATCTAGGGAGTGGAGATAGATTAGAAGTTTGTTTTTCAGGCCCCCTCACCTAAAGACCTATGTGGGAAAGGTTGGACATTGAATTGGGTATTATTTAGGAATTTTAGATTTTCAGCCTCTCCCCCCCACTTAAAGGCCTGTGTTGGGGAAGTTGGCAGTTTAGGGATTTTTTTGTTTAGGGACAAGGACACCCCTCTTCCTTAAAGAAATCGGGGTCAACAGGACAAATAGGATTACCCAATTAAATTACAGGCTAGAGTTTTCAGCATACACTGGGAATGAGCTTTGTTAATTTCGAATGTTAGCAAATAAATCACCTCTGAGTGTTTTGCTAAATGGGAATTCAGTCAAAAAGGCTAAGGATCTACACAGTTTTGCCCCCGCCCACTATAAAGGGAAAGGATTTAAGGCAAGCAGATTCCCCCACCTTTTGATTTAAAATGGCTCAAGTCAACTTACATTGAAAACCTCTGTTTAATGTTCAGGAAAGCCAGCTACATTTCATGACACTCTTGGAGGATAGGGCAGGGGTCTGGTCACACCACTCTCAAGGATGGTCGCCAGCTCTTCACCATAGGGCCTAGTCAGCTTTTAGGCTTCCCCAGAAATAGACAGCTCCAGCCCTCTTTAAAGCTCTACTCAGATGCAATTTCAGCAAATCTCCGGTGGTGTTTCCTTGCGGCTGTCAATTTGTCAGTGATTTTTAGCAGCACCTCCCTCTCTCATAGTGCATCTACTTTATGTACCAGTGATAACACCATCAAGATTTCAATATTGGGCAGTGCCCTGCAAGAATTCTCACAACCAGGCTTGGACAGTTCCCCTTCTCTCTCCCTTCAAGTAAAGCCTCTCTATAAGGATTGGTTTAGGCATCTAGAACAGAAATATGGCAACTCCCATTTGAAATAACCTTTTTAATGTCAACATTTTGGCAGAAAGTAGTTATTTGGCAAAACTTTGTAATTTACTAGAAACTGACATAATATAGATATATATTTATACATATATTCCACTTCAGCTAATCATGGGGGATTTAATAAAACAACAGCCGGGTCCGCACCATGTTGCACGGGTGTGTGGCAATTTTCTGCCGTTTATACAAAAAGCATTATAGTTATGAACATGCAATTTACTCTCCAAATACCTAATTTTACCATCCACCAGTTTGCCAACTCTTAAATTCGGGGCAGTTTCAGAGCTGCCAGGAACACGTTTAAGCTTGCCATTACAATTCCCCAAGTCAGTGATAGATGCATTTTATTTCAACAAAATCATCTGGAAATTATCTTAAAAATGGCACATAGATAAATGCAGTATGACTTGTGGTTGCTGAGAAAAATGCATCAGTTATGATAGTCCTTTTAAACTAATGTTAATGAGTATGCAAATTTGAGCTCTCCTATCTCCAGGCCATTTGCCATTCCTGGCCAGCATGTGACCTGTTATCTGAAGTTGACCACCATTTCGATCTGTAAACCTTCTATTTTCTTGTATTTTTTTTTCAGAGTTCAGCTTCCCTTGATTGCACAGCTCCAATGGACGAAATGGCTGAAATTAGCTCTGTGGCAAAATAGATGAATTCTGGATAAAATCGGGCCACTTTGGCCATTTTTGGAATGGAGAAAAATTGTAATTCCTAACATTGCACTGTGTAAAATTTCATTGTTTGGTGGTTTTTACTTTAAATTCTCAAAATATCTGCCAATTAAGGAACTGTAAAATATTTCAAATCAAAACCACTCCAAAAAATAAAATAAAAGACTTCCAAAAGTGGCTAACCAAGTAAAAATAATCTGCTCCACAGGCATAGCAAATATGGACGCAAACCTTGCTGATTTCGCTTTGCTAGCAGTAACTTCCCCAACCCCTACTCATGAGTTTGATGGTAAGTGCTAGTTGGCCCTCCAGGGCTTTTAGCATGACTTCTGATGCTGAGCCACCCAGCTCTGATGCCTCGGTTTACAAGTGATGATACTCTATTTCATCCTAATTTGTCTCATTTTCAGGCTCTAGACATTATCATCAAACTCCTGCCTAAGGGCAGTATACCAGTTATGGAGCACATCATAGGCTCTGCTTTCTTGGGAGCAAACCACAGCTCCTGACACTGCCCCACACCACCCAGCCCATCCCCCTCTTCAGGTGCATACACTGACCCTACCACCACCATGCATCTTCCTGTTGTTACTGTATGCACTCCTGTTCTCCTGTTAATGGGAAGGAGAAGAAAAATCCGTCAGTAGGTGTGAGGAGCATTCAAACAGTCCCACCTGCAAATTCAAGTGTCGCGAGCAAGGGAGCAGGGACAGACATGTCTGTCTCTTTCAGGACCCTCTCACTGTTTTTCCAACACCTGTAATCTTCCTTAAAACGGGCTGTGTCTCCTCTTTCCGTTCTCATAGGTGTTTCCCCTTTCTTGTTTGAACTGAGGAAGAGAACTCAGCTTTCTCTATGTTGCTCCTGTTACTCCCTTGCATAACCTCATTGTCAGCCCACTGTGCTGAATGGGTACCTAAGTGAAGAGCCTGATTAATTTAATCTGTGAGGGATTAAAGGGTGGTGCAGCAATGATTTGCCCCATCTTGGAATAATGTGTAATGTGGAACATGGGACTGTGCAATTCCAGCTCCCTCAGTCCTCCCAGTTCTGGCATCTCTTGAAGGCTGCTGTTGCGCTCTGTGTGTAATCCTCTTTCTATGCCATTGATCAGGTAAGCTTTGTTGTAATCAAGCGTGAGTTCTGTGAATGTCACAGGCTTGTGGTCCAGACAGTCATTTATTCCAACCTTCTAGGTATGTCCAGGGAGGGACGCAGGCTTGCGGTTTTGCTGACGCTCATGAAAGTCTCAAAGTTATGCTTCCGAAACACTCTGAGGATTTGTGTATACCTCTGGGTTTCCAGTTACCATAAGCTATGCCGAAAGGATTGTGGTACCTGTAGTTTTCTAATTCTCCTTCTAGATGTATACCTTGTGGAGCAGCTGTCCTGCAGGATCTCACTGCATCATCCCTCAGGGTGGCCCATAGGCAGTTGGACCAATAACTCCATTAGGAACCTGCAACTCCTATGGGTATGGCTGAGGAGTTTGGCGAATTTAGCACATGACATATACGATCAGCAAAAGTTCTCCACATGATTAGGCCTACCATTGAAAACACAGACAGCACTACATTGATAAAGGGGATGGGGGTGTTCTGCATATAAGTTTCAGGCAATGGTGAAAAGAGTTATTTGACAGAACATGCAGCCAGCCTCAATCACAGCCACTGAATCTGTTGGTTGTCTCCATGACCATCAGTCTGGCTTTAGAGCATCCAGCGGCACAGAATCTGCTCTTCTGAACACCTGTGAAAACCTGCTCTCAAATCTTGACTCTAACTCTCCCTCTGTCCTCATTCTTCTTGACTTATCTTCTGATTTCGATACAATAAACCACAACATCCTGATCTTCTGTCTCTGTGACACCCTGGGCATCATAGATCAGGCCCTGGCGTGGCTTGCCTCCTTTAACTCTGACCGTCCTTCCTAGGTGGAACTTGGGTCTTTTCTCTCCGCTATCACTCTCTCTACTAGTGGTGTCCCTTGGGGATGTAACCTATCCCCTTGGTTCTTCAATGTCTACCTGGCCCCTCTGGCCTGCAGGATCTCTGCATTCGCCTCCAACTTTCAGTGTTATGCAGATGACACACAGCTCTCTTTCAGGCTACCCTCGGCCTCCTCCTCTCTCCTTCCTGACTGTCTGTCCGCAATTCAGTCTTGGTTTGCTGTGAACAATCTCTGCCTCAATGCCAGCAAGACAGATCATTTTCATTCGGACCCCTGCTCCCGCTTTCCCACTTTCACTCTGGCCAGACTCCCTTGGCCCTGTGCCATCACCCACTAGTGAGGCAACAAATCGAGGGGTCATCTCAACCTCACTCTCTCCATCTCCTCACACATCGCGGACATCTCTGAAAAGTCCCACTACCAGCTGCACCTCCTCAGAGGTATTCTACCTTTCTCACTTTCCCCCAGAGGCTTACCGTCTCCAGAGCCCTGGTATTTTCTAGACTGGACTACTGCAACAGCATCTTTCTCAGTCTTCCTACTCCTACACTCCGACCTCTACAGGTCATGCAGAATAGAAACTGAAAGACCTATCCTTGGCCTCAAGCCCAGGTACTGCATCTCTCTGGTGCTGAAATCCCCCTCCACTGGCTCCCCGTGGCTGCAAAGATCAAGTTCAAGACCCTAGTTCACAAAGCCTTCTGGGGCTGCGCTATCTACAACTCTCTCTCCCTAAATACTCTCCTTCTAGAGCCCTCAGCTTGTCCTCTTCCAACTCTCTGCGGGTGAGCTGTTTTTCCAAACATAGATTTGGGGGTAGATATTTATCTCCTGCAGGTGCTTCCCACTAGAACAACCTCCCTGCCTCTCTCCATCTTGAGCCTGATCTCCTTAAGTTCCGGAAACTCCTGAAGACCCTCCTCTTCTCTTCTTCTTTCTCTCTCCCTTGTTAAGCTCCTCTCTATTCTCACCTACTTCCCTCCTCCTTCTCTCCCTAACTCCACTCCATTTGCTGACTGGTCACCTGGTGCCCTTCCAAAGACACACAGGTCTCAGGTTCCCCCGCCAGCCCTCACACTTGCACTCTGGCCTCTGCACTCTGCTTACCACTACTGCACTTCTAGAATCCGTTCCATGAGAAGGGTAACCTCTCTGCACTTAACCCAGGGCACTGCTGGACTGGGCGCACTTGTTCCCTCCCCCACCCCCTTACTTCTTGTGTGCGCACTTTCATTACCTAGATTGCACTAGGCTTAGTTTGCCAGGCCAAGTATGATAGTTTTTTATTTCTGTACGTTCTTCTCCCTCTCCTCCCCCCTTTCTCGCCTCCCTTCTTGTCATACACTTGCACTAGTAGTAATACCATCATGCCCAGTTTGCAAGTCATTTTTTGTTAGATCATTCGGAAACTTCAAGGCCTAAGAATGACTCTGTATTTCCTTGTTCCCTTCCCGCCTTGAAGCGCTTTGAAGCACTTTCCTTGTGTATAAGCGCTTTACAAATAAACAATTACAATTACAATTCACATACTACCATGACTTGGTTGCTGACATGCCAATAGCAGACTCTTTTTCAAAAGCAGGAGTTTGCCATCTAAGAAAACTGTATGTCTACACCCGCTTTTGAATCCTCCTTCACCACTCCTACCTTTTGTCTTCTTTGCACTGCAAAAATACACTTTGCACCGCTCTGTGAATCAGGCCTGGTTCAACGTGTTTGTTGGCAGTGCAAAGTCACTTTGCACCGTGCTAAACGTCTAATGAATTAGGCCCTTAGAGTGAGTACACGCCCCACCCTCCCACAAAGGAAAAATGTCTGCGAAAGGGCGTGCAATCTTAGTTATAATTTTGTAATCAACCCCACCAATACAAGATTTTTATTTTACCGCCAAACTCCTTCGAGTTGGAATACTTCTTTTCTTTTTTCTCTTTGGAAACCACTTGGAAATGGTTCAACTTTTTGTTATTTATTGGTGTTTTGCACTAGGTTTCTATTGGCCCCATCATCAGAGATGTCATTATCTGCCTACGGTTTAGGAATGGGTGCATTGCAATTAATTCTAATTCCTAATGGACGGGAGCACACCTATACATCAATTAAAGTGGTGTTTTCATTCAGACAAATATTAGGGTGCGGGGGAGAAAAAACAACCTTGACACTAGGTTGTGATGCAAAACCGAAAAACAAATAGGTGTAAATAAACTTGTGGAAATCTCCCATCCCCTGCACACCAAAATCTATTGTGATCCAATCAACATTTAAAACTATCTAGGCAATTAGATATAGTTGTGTGTTTTCTATTCAAAGGAATGATTTTAGTCAATAGTTTTAAAATCCACAATCTCGATTGCTTATATAGAATTATTGTAAACACAATGGGCCTCATTACGGGTCTGGCAGTAACCCTGCCGGTGAACCGGTGGATTTCCGCCAGTTCCGTAATAATTTACCGGTGCCCGACTTCCCGGTGCCACTGGGCTATTACAAGTTTGGCAGCAGGGAAGTCAGGTGCTGGCACATTTGTTAATCCCCATTTCCATTGTGTCCTAGGGGACTCTATGGGAGTGGGGACACAGGAGCACCGGCACCGTTAAAAACGGTGCCGGTGCTCCCATGACAAGTCTGCCTACTGTGGCCACTGCACCCCACAGGGTGAGACCTGTCGGGCACAGCTGCTTTGGCCGGCAGACTTGTAGTTTTCCTGTCCGGAAACAAGGGTGCAGGTGTGTTTCCAGACCTGCAATCTACAAGTCTGCCTGCCGGAACCGCTGTGCCAGACAGGTTTGACCTGCCGGTCACAGCGGCCACGGTAGGCAGACTTGTCACTTGTCACAGGCACCATTGCTAACGGTGCCGGTGCTCCCGTGTCCCCACTCCCATGGAATGGGGATTCACAAATGTACCGGCGGCTGAATTCCCAGCCGCTGGACTTGTAATAGCCCGGTGGCACCAGGAAGTCAGGCACCAGTAAATTAATATGGTCCGGCAGCAACCCGCCGGTAGCACCGGCAGGGTTACCGCTGGACCTGTAATGAGGCACAGTGACTTTTTTGTGCATGTTGTGTCCATCACCTCTGTTTCCACTCATCAATATGCGTGCATAGAACTTTACAATGAACTGCATTTCTGTTCAGGTCTTGTATCATTATAATTAATTATAATTGTTCTTCTATAACACGCTTAATATCGGACACCGGTTTCTCAGCGCAAGACTGGGATTTGAACCTGTGTTGTTATGTGTTGTCTTGCTTCCAAGACAAACGTGGTGCCCTTGAGCTATCCTCCCTGTATTGCACACATACCCAGCAGCCAGGGTCTGCATCGCAGTTGTCCCTCTATGACAGCTATTTCACAGGATCATCAACTCACGTGTTCGATGTGGGAAGTGTGTGCATAGATGTGTCTGCATCACAGACGATTTGCAAGTTGATGCTTTGCTGTGTCAGTGTGGGCCTCATTACGAGGCTGGCGGTCTGGGAAGTACGGTACCGGTAAGCATGCCAGTACCGTAGTTCCTGGACCGCCATACTATGGGCTCTGCTTGTGGAAACCTTTTCACCCACCAGGTTTTTCCTGGCGGGTGTAACGGCACCCGCGAGCAGAGCATTTCGGATGCACCGGCACATGCAGAGTTGTGCCAGTGCATCCGACGTCCCCATCCCCATTCAGCCCTTTGGGGCAGAATGGGAATGCAGAGGCCCTTGATTCCGGCACCCGAAAATGGGTGCTGGAAAAAATGCAACTCCGGCAGCAGCCGTGCCATTTTTAACAGCACGTCTACCGCCAGAGTTGTAATGAGGGCCAGTCTCTTTGAGAATACCTTCTCCTGGGGACTAGGTTTTCATAGGCCATACAAGTGCAGTTAAGTCTCCTGACGTCACTAGAAAATCCAGAAATGGCATAGACTATTTTTCAGGACATTGATAGCATCTGGGTCTCTGCGGAAAATGACAGGATCCCGAAACTTGGTTAGGATTTAGGTGTGAAATCCCATGTGCAAGAGCCATAGTGTTCTGGAATGGTTAACACTGTGAGCAGCTTCAGCATGGGAGCTAATGGCATTTTGATCTTTCTGTGGGGTTCTTGGTCATTTTGTATGTCCCCCAAGTCTGTGTGAATTATGGCCTTATCCAGCTGGTCGGTGGTGAGTTACTGCTAGCAACTCACATCTGTTATGTCATATGACCACAAGAGGTGATGTTGCACATCACGACGTGCAGAGTGAATAAAGAGGCCCGGCTTGGCGCGCAGCTGGGCGCGCTTTCGGGCAGACTGAAGCTGGGAGCTGTGAGACCCATATCAGTGTATGTGTCGTTATTACCGCGCAGCGATGTGCAGCACAGGCCTCCCCCAGCCTCACAACAAATGGCGACAAGGCAATCCAGGACGCGCTGCCGGTATCTCTGCTGGCCCGCGGCATCTGGATTACCCACTGCGTGCTGACACACAGCCCGCCGTTCTAACGTATCACATTCTGAAAATGCAGGTAAGAGGCTCCAGCCCTTCTTTTCGGCCACCGCTTTCCTCAGTCAGGTTGAGGTACTCGCCTCAATTTTTGGAAATCTCAGGCTATTTCTGGGCTCATGTCCAGCCAGTTTGTCCACCTGCACCCCGTGTGCCCACAGGGCCACCCGAGAGTGTGGGTGGCGCGGTTCTTGCAGAGAGTGCTCGTGCGCCAGCAAACGTCCCACCCTCCCGAATTAGGGTTGCGGCTCTGCTTGGAGCACCTGCGCGCCCTTTTTCGTCCACCTGCATTACCTGGCAGATGCCAGCGCCTTCAGGGAGGATGTCATCTGAGGAGGCTGGTGCGCCTGCACCGTGACCACAAGGAGGCACATCCCATCAGTGAGGGTCGCTCGCACCCTGATGCAAATTTGACATAGATGGTGCACCAGCGAACGTACATATGCGGTGGGAGATATGGCGCGAACGCCTGGACATATACTTCAATGCTAAGGGGGAGAAGTATGACCAGACAAAAAAGAGCATGCTGATATGCTCAGCAGGCCCAGCTGTCCACAAGATGTTTAAGATTTTGCGCCCAGTGATGACTCGTACGGCGCAGCAGTGAAGGCTTTGTCAGGCTACTTCGCTCCCATGGATAACACTGATTGTGAGAAGTTTGTTTTGCGTACCACCACGCAGAAGAGTGATGAAAGTCTGGAAATGTATCACAGACGTCTGAGGAAGCTCGCAGCAACCTACACCTGGGTGAATGAAGAAGAGGAGGCGAGGCTCCAAATCATCATCGGGTGCCACTCCATCAAGCTCCAGAGGCAAATCCTCTGCGAGCCTGGAATAACGCACTCCCGAATCCTCAAGCTCGGGCAATCCCATGAGCTGGCAGACATCAGGGCCTCAAAAATGGAGTCCGCACTGAAATCGGTAAAGCTAGAGGAGGTATCCTCAGTCGAAAGACAGTCACTCAAGAGCCAAGAGGGGAGGAATGCCTGGCATCAAAGAAAGCACTGTAACGCATCTACCCCTACACCCTGTCTGCAATGTGGGTACGACCTTCCACATGAGAAAGACTGCCCAGCCAAGGGCACATGCACCAGGTGTGGTAACCAGAACTACTTCGCACTTCGGAGGAGTTTGCAGAGCGTCGTCCCCAGCCAGCGTATCACGTGGCAAAGAGCGTCTGAGAGGCACTCCCTTGGATCGAGCCATACAGAACGCCAACACTACGTCAGTAGACACCAGGAGGGAACTAAAAGGGGAGGGCCGGGGGGTGAAGATGAGGATGTCTACTTCATCTCAGCCGTGCTTATGGTAGGAGACAAGGGAAAGTGCCAACCCAGGAGCTCAGTGACTATCCTAGACATCACCGTCCCAGTACTCCTTGACACTGGCACGTCTGTCAGTGTTATGGCCAACAAACAATACCAGAGGTTGCCATTAGCCCTGGCACTCCAAACAACAAAGGTGTGCATTTTCCCCTTCGGGAGAAAGACCCCACTACCCCTAGAAGGTGCCTTTGTAGTCCCCGTCAAGAATGGTGACGTCTCTATATACGCCCACTTCTATGTGTCCAAAATAGGCACCCAGACTCTACTAGGCTGCTCTGCAGTGGAAGCACTCGGGATCATCCAGTTTGCATATGGCGTGTTCCTAGAAGATGTGCAAACACTGCTAAAGAGGTTCCAGGATGTGTTCATGGGCATTGGAAGATAGCAGGAGAACCAATCCACCTCCACATTGATGACAACATCCAGTCGGTGGCGTTAAAACACTGTAGTGTCCCCTTCCATCTTCGTGACAAAGTAGAGAAGGAGATGCGGGCCTCATCATGCCCCTGGCGGTCTGGGAACTATGGTACCGGTAAGCATGCCGTTACCGCAGTTCCCGGACTGCCACACTACGTGTTGTGGTCGCGGGTGCCTGTCAGCCCGCCAGGTTTTTCCTGGCGGGCTGACAGGCACTCGCGATCACAGCACGTCGGATGCACTGGCACAACTCTGAATGTGCCAGTGCATCCTACGTCCCCATGGGGCAGAATGGGGATGAGGAGGCCCTTGATTCCAGCACCCAAAAATGGCCAAGAACCGGGTCCGCCTAACTCGGCATGGCCTGGTTCTTGCCCATTCACGGGTGCTGGAAAAATGCAACTCCAGCGGCAGCCGTGCCCCAGGCACGGCTACTACCAGGGTTGTAATGAGACTCAGAAAATCTGTGTTAACATGAGACTGCCTAATAAAGCAAAAAAAGAGTCACACTTAACACCAATGCTGGACATCATAGCTGAAATGGAGGGTGCAACCTTTTTCTCCAAGCTCGACCTCTGATCAGGGTATAACCAGCTCTTGCTTCACCCAGACAGCCGATACATCACCACGTTCACAATGCACGTTGGCCTGTACAGGTACAAGAGGCTCAATATCGGCATCTCGTCAGCGGCTGACATTTTTAAAAAACGACATACAAAGAGCCATGGCGGGTTTGCCCGGAACCCTAAACATGAGTGATGACATCTTGATTCATGCCAAATCAGAAGGCGAGCACCTGGAGCGACTAGAAAAGGTAAACCAGAATACAGTCACTGGAGTTGACCCTTCACCATGAGAAGTGTGAGTTCCTCAGGAGAAAAATAGAATTCTTTGGTTTTGTATTCCAAGAGGGAGGACTGTCAGCTGATACTGCAAAAGTAAGAGACATACGGTAGGCCAACGCACCAGGGCCAGTTTCAGAACTTCGAAGATTCTTAGGAATAGCCAGCTATTGTGGCTGTTTCATTGAAAACCTGTCCACGCTCTCTGAGCCCCTGCAAAATCTTACGAAACAATCCACAAAGTGGAGATGGACGTCCCTTGAACAGAAATCCTTTGATGACATCAAGGGTGCCCTATCAGAAGAATGCACCCTGTCTTTTTTTGACCCATGAAAAGACACTGAAATCATTGTCAATGCTAGCCTGTTTGGCCTAGGGGCCATCCTCACGCAAGCCAACCAAAACGGCACCCCATGTACTGTTGCGTATGCCAACAGAGCCCTATGCCTGACTGGGCAGAGGTACTCTCAGGTTGAACGCGAAGCACTAGCCTTGCTGTGGGGGTGTAATCACTTCCACATGTATATTTACGGGAAGCTGGTTGTGTGGTCACGTACCACAAGCCCCTACTACTGATCATGACGGGCGGCTCAGCTAACGCACCACCACAAATTGAGAAATGGCTGCTGGCACTCCAGGAGTATGGCTTAAACCTTGTTTAAAGGCCTAAACAAAACAATGCTGCGGACAACTTGTCCCGACACCCGCAAGCGAAGAGTGAAGTCGCCCAAGAGGATGTCACAGAGGCAGAAGAATACGTGAAACTAGTCACAGAGGGGACAATCCCCAGGTCCATGGATGTTGAAGAACTCCGATCCGCATCTGGACATCATACAGGAAGGCATGGAGTCAAGCCAGCGGAAGTTAGTACTGGAGAACCTCAGGAACGAACCCAGGAAGACAAGGCGACACATGACCAATTGTGGAAGGTGAGGAACGAACTAACCTTCACCAATGACGGTCTCCTTCACATAGTGATCCCCACTGAACTAAAGGAGAGAGCAATTGCCCAGGCACACTGTGGCCACCAAGGGACTGTGAAAACAAAAAGTTGACTCAGACTTAAAGTCTGGTTTCCTGCCCTAGAACTGAAAGTTGATGAATTTATTCGAGCCTGCAAGTGGTGCCAGGCAGCCACTCGGAGAGAAGGAACCAGTCATTCAATGCATGCACAGGAGTGAAGAACCGTGGGAGTGCATACACGTAGATTTCGGGTCCGCGCAGTGAGACTCCCACTTTCTTGTTATAGTAGACCAATGGTCTTGCTATCCCGAAGTTGAGTTCATACCCTCCTTAGCCCAATGTGACGTAATACCAGCCATGGAAGAAATGTTTGCCACCCACGGTTTCCCCAGAACTGTATGTTCAGACAATAGGCCGCCCTTTCAAAGCTCATGCCTTGAAAAGTTCCTAACAGAAAGGGGGATTGTGAACCGAAAAATCAATCAGGTGTGGCCTCGGGAAAATGGAGAGGGCGAGCACTTCATGCGCACCTTGAACAAAACATTTTGCATTGCGCACAGACAGGGGGCATGTCAACGGTGAGCACTTTTCCAGTTTTTGCTTGAATACAGACCCACCCCCCACTGCTCCACTGGTGTGGCCCCCCGGCAGAAGCCCTCTTCCAAAGATGTCCCTGCACCTTCCTGAGTTGGAGGGGAGAATTCCAGGAACTATAGACAATTAGGAGGTCTGTGCTCAGAGGGAGATAGACAATAATCAGCAAGTAAAATGCACGCCTAGTCCTACGTGAACATGACCTGGCAATGGGGGACACCGTTTTGGTGGGAGCCCTACAGGGAAAACGTCCCTCACACACGAGCCAACGCCCCTCAAGGTGGTCTGGGTGCAACGCTTGCAAATAAGGGATGCTGATGACCATGGACTGGTGACAAGGAACTTGAGTTTCTTCCATAGGCTCTCTGCCCCCGCTAACTCTCCCCCCCCACCCTCCCAACTACAAACCGGCTGGTATGGACATGAAGGGGCCGGGGCAGCTTGCCACCCCGAAATAAGCGACAGCAAGGATGATGGTCAGAGAGAGCCTTGCCAAGAGAGAGCAGCGTAGCAGGTACCGCAGGAGCAAGACAGTCAGGTAGGAGGTTTCCCAAGTGCCGAACCTGAACAGCGAAACCTCACCCATGAGCAGAGCGGGCCACCTGTATGCCTGAGGGATTATGACCTGGACACATGAACTTTGCCACGCGATAGAGACAGAACCGCCCACATGGTCCTGCACTGAGTCCAATCAGGGTGTGCCACCAGTCCCAAGACGCCAATAGTTTATGCCATATGTTTACTGTTCACACTTGTGTTGTTGTTTCGACATGTTGTCGAGAATGTTTTGTTGTTATAAAAATTGGGAGAAGTGTTATGTCATATGACCACACGCCATAATGTTGCACGTCACGACATGCAGAGTGAATAAAGAGGCCAGGTTTGGCGTGCTTTCGGGCAGACCGAAGCGTGGGCCTGTGATACCCATATCAGTGTGCGCATCGTTATTACTGTGCCGCGCTGAACAGCACAGGCCCCCCCGCCCCCTGCCTCACAACATCTAGTGAAGATAACATGGGACTTTATGCTCTTGTGAATTCCTACTCTGTTGATAGTGCTGCGGTGCTGCTTGCTGTGGTGGAGGCTTTGGGATACCTGCTGAGGGGCAGCTGGAGAGTGTTATAGACGGCCGGCTACAAGGGTTGCTTGTAGGCTGTTGGGCTGTCTGGACTGCCTGTAGCTCCTCCATCGGGGTGGCCACATTTAGAAGCAGGGTTTGCCTTGGAAAAATAAAACGGATCTGTGCACCCTTCATGTCCTGTAATTCAATGGATGTGGCCAATTTGGACCTTTTTTATAGCACCCTCCTACGATTTGTGCATGGTTTCATGCCCTGCCAATTTCATGGGTTGTTTTCATTTACTTTCATTGTTATTGACATTCTTGACAGCCCTACCATTGATGTGTGTGTGAATAGTTTTAAATATGTTTTATTTCAACTTGACTTGTTTTCACTGTTGCTCTAATTTCTTTGAGACCACACAGTTCTGATCCGTGCTGGATTTGAAATGTTGGCAATTTCCATGAGCTGCTCCTTCCCTTTTTTATTGTTGTTGCACTATTTGAGCTCTATCCCTCGCACTCCTATCCCCACCATAATATTTGCTTGAATTGATGGGTTGATAACATTAGGAGGACTTTATGCATGCATCAGCATAATCTGAATACCCAATCTCCTGTAAAAAGAATACAAATATGGTCACTCCCATCGAAATAGAAAAGGCACTACATTCCTTTTCTATTCCTATGGTGGTGCCGACAGTGAGGGAGCATAGCAAACAGATAGAAGCTCTGAGCGAGCGGGTAAATTGGTGGGGTGAGGAGGGTGGGGTTGGGTTGGGTGAGATGCCATGGATGTAGGGGGGAAGAAGGGGTCAAGAGGGCACTAAAGAAAGGAACAAAATATCAACACCTGTGGGAGGCTATTGGGTGGCTGAGATAGATTACGTGCCCACATTCAGAGCCACCTGATTGGCTGAGCCTATCCAGGGTGTGAACAACTATTATTTGTTTTAGTCTAGTTCATTTTTTACGATTTTACGATGCTGGGCACACAAGCACAAAATTGAATGCATATGTATAAAATGCGTGCAACGCTACCCAGCAAGCTTTGTGGATCATAGATGCCTCTGCATTGTTCTCCGTAGCACAATGCCACCTGCAATGAATGGTCAACACTGTGTTTATGTTGAAATGAGCAGAAATCTAAACTGATGTACCAACTGGGAAGTTTACCGAGTTGCTGAAAGAGACCATACTGCCACAAATCAATAAAGACTGTAAAGTGCTACATTAGAGAAACAATGGCAACTCACGTTTGTCACTTATTTTGTCCTTTTAATTAATAGCAATACTATTTTGTTATGTAAAGGAAAATGTCTTCACTCTTAAACATGCTAAGTAGCCAGAAAGGTAGAACAAAATGTTGTTTTATTCATATGTAGGTGCAGAAAACCAGTTAATGCTCCTGTAGATGCAAAAACAGGGGAGACACATCATTGGGTCCATCCTCAGGCACCCGCAGCTCAGCCGAAACTCACACTCTCAGGATCATACTTCTCCCAACTAGCCAACATTCTGCACTCTCCTTCATCTGCAGTCACCAATGCATGGGAGACCAGTGAGACAAATGCATCTTCATTACACTACCACTCATCTCACTCAAGCCAGAAATAACATATGTTAAACAAAAGCTTTCCATCATTTTGCTTTTCAAACAACAAAATGATCTCCTAGATTTGTGATAGATCTGTAAAGTTCAGATGGGCTGATTAGGTGGTAGAATTGCTTACACTTTGGTGTTCTCAGTAGTCAGGTGTGTATGTATAAAATATTGTGCCATTGCCCATCAGTCCAGGGAGGTGGCCAAGGGGGCTAGGGGGCAGATTTATAATGGTCAACCTGCAGGGGGCCTGGCAGAAAGCCCTAGATAATGGGTCATGACATTTTTTTCTGATTTAGCCACCACTTTCATCCACCTGAAGTGCCATCCTTGCCAGGTTCCTGAAAACACAGTACTTGCAAAGCAGTACAACCGCGAAACCTGGGGGCACCAAAGGACTCCGAAAATGTGTAGAGCACATCAAGTGCCATTCTGTAGTTTTCAGTTCTGACTTTTAGGAGGCAGCGAGCAGTGCAGCGCTATGTGGCTGAGCAGCAATGGAATCAGCAAATGCTAATGTATCACATTACCCATGTGTTTCATTTTAGTACTTTCAGTACTTTTTTGCTTTACGCCAATCAATTAAAGGTTATTTGTTCAACCAAAATGTCATCACAAAAAGATTTGAAAGCAATGCGGGTGGACATATAAAGCTTATAAAAAGAAATAAAGCATTTACACAGGCTAATTGGGCACTTTTCACAAAGTGGATGTGGGTAAAAAAAAAGACAGCCCCGGATTGACAGAGATGGAGCGGCCACGCTAGGCCCCTATTGTGAGAGTGAATCTGGTTAATGTGGAGTTACATTGAAATATAAATGCCGGTACAAAACATTGTTTTTTGACATAAGGCCTAGTGAATGAACAAAAATAGGCCTATTGCAACTTCAGTAAAATGCAAAGATAACAAGTTGAAGGAGAGCGTGAATTAGAACTGGAATATTATTAACTGTGTCCAATGGATTCCAAAAAGACACGTGTGCTGCAGATGTTGACTTTGTGTAAACTATGAAAAGGCACATATGACAGAGTTAAGGCTGCAGAAGTGCACATGGAAGGAAATGAATACATTTGAAATACTGTGCATTTGAAAGACAAAAAGAAGGAATGGTGCCTGACATTTAAGAAATAAAGTCAAGTGACATATTGTGTTTATCAGGAATAAAGAGACTTCATATAAAGAGACTTCATATTCATCATATTAAATGACAGCCTGTAAAGAGAAAGGCCTATTTTGTTTTTGTAGCAGTGACACTGGTTTCCTATGTTAACTACGGCCTATGTGTGTGCATTAGATTAAGAATGAATCTACCTTTGTTCTACTATAGTAGAAAAGAAAGATTGTATTTTAAACACCATGCCCAGCTATAATGCTAAAATGTTACATGTGAGCACACCTTGTCTATTTAAAGCTGTATTTTCTGAAGTGTGCATTTAGGTGGTGTTTTCCCCACGGAACTGAAAGTTCTGTGCCTTTGAAAATTTGACCTCAAGACCGTTGGCTGAGGACCTCTAAGGGGAGAAGGCCTGGTTCAGTTAAAAATACAAAGAATGATGAGAGAGAGATTTGAACAACTGTGATACAGATAACCTGATCAACAGAAATGACCCTTAAGGTCAAACCTTCCCATACAATTGTGAGCAAAGACCTTTGAAGCTCAGGAGAGAAGGGCAGACTCACATGGGCAGAAAAGCCAGATGTCCAAGTCATGTGGTTTGGAGAAAATGAAATTGCTTGGGTTTGATCTGCATGTGAAACTGGAGGTCCCATATAATACATTGCCATATGTTTAACATTGAACACATTTACATAAATAAAAAGAGCATTGTATGTTACCCCGAGCTCATGCCGGACTCATTTTAAAGGGAATAAGAAGCCAGTTGTCATCATGTAAAAACAAAATGTTTGTGATGTACATAACTTAAGTTATGATCAAAATTATTATTCTGACAATTTCATAAGTCTGATGAACTGGAAAATTGGTGAAATGATAGATCATAAAATCAATATTTGAATTGGAAAGTGTCCCATTTTTAGCTATTTCGGTGCAGCAGCAAACCCCGAAAAACAATAGCTCCACCCAGGAAGGCATGACGAAATAAAATTAGTATTTTCCGACTCGCCATAAAATGTAGAATTCGAAAATATATAGATTCCTGTAGTTATCTGAAAAATTAGTATAGCTGTCATGTTGTTAGATTTTCAGAACCCAAAAAGGTAAAATCAACTTGGCATTTTAAAATGATGTGTTTTTCCTCCTACCTTGGCATCCATTACCCATACCTCCGAATTCCTGGTCTTATCAGCAGCCAGTGGGCGCCTGGGTGGGAAGTAAAGGGAGAAAACTAGCCAATACTTATTGTGGGAATTATGATAACGTAGGAGTATCATCAGCCTTATAAGAGTTCAATTTTGCATCAGAACAGAGCTTTTTGCACTTTATTCCTGGAGGCAGTCTACTGCTGGACACTTGCGAGGAACAACTAGCAGAGATGCCTCAATCCTTGCATTGGAGGCAGTGACACGGAAATCTAGAGGCTAGCTGGGACCCTATTGGAGGAGCCAGAGGAAGCCTGGGTGCAGGAGAAAATCCTTGACTGAAGCCCTTGACCAGATCTGTGCAGTCCTCAGAGGGGCCCTGCTGTTTTTCCCTGGATGCTCCATAATCAGCCTCCCATGTAAGTAGACTAATCCAAATCCCATCAATTGTGTGGGTAGCTAGCTGCCTTTATCCCTTTCCATTAGTAGTTAGAGGGGTGAAACCGGGTAGGCCCTTTGCACCTTTCATTAAATCTCACTCAAATGATTTCCCCATAGAAAACCACACTCCCTGTGGAAATTGAATGTGTATATCCATACCCTTAGCACCTTTAATTAAAATAAATCAATTAATTCCCATATACAAATATCACAGGATGAGTGTTGTTAGAGTTCGTAACTAACAAAATTCATGCCCAGTGGGTTAGAGCCAGTATAGACAATAATGACTTGGGTGACTGTCCTTCTGAAACCCCTGACTTCTGTCCAGAAGGGAGCGGGGGTCCTGAATCCTGAAAGAAGTAATCCCAAAAACGATTTTCCCACTGAGTTGCTTTCTCAAAAATTGCCTCTCAAAATAAAGCCAAAATGATGTTTCTATTGTGTTCCCACTCCCTGGACTTTGCCTTCCAATCAGAGGAGTCATATCCAATTGATGCCTGGAGGGTGGCGGTTGCTCGGAGTAAAGTGTATTGGGACAAACTAAGAAATTACTGTGTGTTTTGTAGGTTTCCTATTGGCTAATTTGCAAGACATCTGATGTAAATTGTGACTAGGGGTGTACCGAATAGTAGATTTAAGTATTTGGCCAAATACCGAATTGTTGGATAAGTATTTGGCTGGGGCCGAATACGGAGCTGAATAGTTGGCAATTAACCCCTATATAAAAGATTTACAGCACACCCACATGCAAATGCCTGCGGGGTACTCCCACAGTCTGATATGGGGTCTCTGCAGCCCCGTCTTGGGAATGAAGCCCACACTACCCAAGTCTCCTGGCTTTAAACTCTGTGGTTGACCCTCCCTGTCTTCTGTCAACTTCCTCTGGGCCTTTGTCCCACAAATTGCTTTCAGCTCCTCGGTGGAACACGACACCTGAAACAGAAAACCTCTGAGCCTGCGCAGGAGGGTTTACAATTAGAAATGTAATCTAATTACCTTCTTCATATGCAGTGTTTCACTGTTTGTGTGTGGCCGTGTTTCTCATACTCGTAAATTCAGCCGATTTTCTTTTGTAAAGAAAATAATCTTTCTTGATTATAAACTGCTGTAGATGTTGCAAGCGGACTCATGCTTTTTGGTGCAGCGGGGACTGGAAGGTTCCCATTGTGTTTCCCTGATAGCCAAACCATGTTGGAGAGATGGAGCGGAAGGGAGGGTGTGGGGACAAAGGTGACCCCATTGCCACTACTCCTCAGCATACATTCATGCTGTAAATGTGTGGTGACCCAGCATTAATGGCCGGGTAACACCTCGTCCAGTCACGCATAGTAGACCATTAACTGTTAATGTCTCAGTTTCACCATAATCCCCGGCAGCGCCTTCTTTCCATTAATGCTGTGAGTGGGTGGAGAGGGACAGCTTAGAGCCACACCTGCAAGCTCCATTAATGCTGTGCGGGAGTGGGCAGAGGGGGATGGCTTAGAGCCACACCTGCAAGCTCTCTTGGGAGGCCAGTGGAAAGCCTGGGGCAGGAGCAGAGTCAGTCCACATTCAGGTCACAGTGACAGGTGACTGAGATTGCCCCTCACTCGCCAGCCTCGCAGTAGCACCAGCCATCCTTGAAATCTCACAGGCCTCCGATAGGCCAGTCCGAGCTCCTGCCTGTGTGTATTATGCAGCACCTGCTCGGGCATTCACCCTGCATGCGCAGGGTTTACAGGCAGCACACACAAAAAGTATGCTACTTAACAGGCTATGAATGTGCAAGACCACCATGGCCTATTACACTTTGCAACAAGACTTTGCGTCGCTATGGGAGCTGTGCGTGCAATTTAAGACCAGTGGTTATGTTATTTGAACAGCTGTAGAGGATACAGCAAAATCCCTTTTCCTGCCCTTCTTGTGAGCACGCCCGTCTGTCGGGTGCCAGGAGAGGGGGCTGGCCTCTCATTTCTATGGAAGACAGGCCCGCACATGCACAGGATTTCTGCAGGAGATTGGGGGATGTGACACACCATCTTTGTTCAGCTGTGACCTAAATATTCACACTTCTTGCAGCGCAAGTGTTATGTAATGGCAAGCTTCATGGGCTGCTTTGCTGTGTCTGTCATAGCATCTCCTTCTGTTAGGCGCGAGATATCCCTTTCCGGCTTCTCTGTGAGAATGAGACTCTCATTCTCTGTGAGACATGATACACGATGGGCTGCTGGGGGTAACTGGCGGAATGGAAACCTCTGCTTCCCTTCGAGTCTAGGTGTGTACCCCTGCTGTGAGAAGTGAGAACGCAGTTGTGTGTGTGTGTGTGTTTATCCATGTGTCTCTGTGATGTGATATGGCATGTTGAGGGTGGCATGCTAACAGTGCGTTTCTCTGCTGGGAGGAAATCATACTCATCCTGTGTATGGGTGAGCTTGTGTGCGTCCTTCTGTGAAAATGTCACTATCACACATCAGGAGCCGGCCCCTGGTTGATGAGGTCACGGACGTGTATTGAAGCCTCTACAAAACCAACAATAATAATCTTCAAATAATAATTGTCTGACTCGCTCAGCAGAAACCGAGCTAACAAACGAAAGGTTGTTAAGCAAACATATTGCGCCAAAACGTTAAGGTTTGCCTTTGACCTTATTTGGAAAGTGGTCCCAGAAATCCCAAAATTAACGTTTTGCCAGAAAGGCAGGAGGTTTAAATCGAACTCCGGCGGAAGCAAATTGCACACCGCTACTGCAGGTAGTTTAGTGTACTGCCAGTCAAAGTCGCCACTGCCGACAATCTTACTGTAACCTCAAATTGGAGATACATGTTGTTATACGTGTCTATGCTCTCACCCCCAGCTCCTGCAAAAGTGTTAATGTCAGTTTTGTGCCAGTAGAAATTAGGGGTGTAACTTCGGCTTCAAGTGTCATTCAAGTAAGTATTCGTCCGAATACCGAATAGTTGATTTTCAGCCGGAATTTGGCCGAAGTTCGGTACACCCCTAATTGTGACTGCCAACTTCAAAGTTTTACCTGTGTCATATCACAACTGAAGGTCTGTTAAACCTCTGTTAGTCAATTGGTGCAAGAAATTTGGATTTGTAATATTGTGTGGTGCCACATCCTTAGTGGCTGATGTTTGGTTGTCATTACATTTTGTCAAACCTTAAATAAATAAATATATATGTATTCTTACTTACAGTGACTGCTTAATAAACCGCAACAAAGCTGGGGGGTTCGTGGATGGGGTTTGGTTGAGAGTCTTCACTTGTGACAGTGCAGTGCAGCAAACTTTCATTTGGGTCTAATTGCATTGCAGTGGAAGGAAAGTTGTGTTGCATTGTGAAAGTGCAATTCAGACCTGTACCCTGGGTTCCAGGGTGGTGTATATATAAAACAGTGTTGATTTTGAGTTGTTATTCTGAGTGGAAACTAAGCAGGAACAGGGTTGAGATTTTTGCCCTTGCATAGAGAGAAGGTTTAGAACACATTACAGACTGAGCACAGTAGAAATCAATATGGCCAGGAAGCACCTCCTATCCAAATTGTTTATTAAAGGTGAATGGGTAGTACAGGAACATGAAATGTGGCAAGCCAGAATGATAATGATGCAGGAAGTTACCTCTGCAAATGTTGACATGTGGCAGGATAATGGGCTGTTACATCAGGCCCTGACAAACTTTTACATGACACAAACCAGCAAGGATGAGCAAATTAAAATGGCTCAGCTCACAGCATACATGTATTTCCAGATGCTGATCGTGGAAGAAAGCCACCAGAATAGTGTGGCCTCTGTGCAAAACCAGTCTGAACTTTTGAATCAAGCACAGAAAGAGCTCAAACAATTAGAAACGAAAGCTCAACAAAGCCAAAACTTAGAAAATATTATTGAACAGTTAAAAGATTAGTTTGAAGCACAGCAGAAAGAAAATGGAAAGCGAGAGGCTCAATTTTCTGCACTGCAAGGGGAGTATAAAGAATGTGTTGAAAATCTGAGTGTAATTCAACACAAATTAAATGAGCAGGTTGTTCATAATAGAGCCTGCTAAGAGGACATTTTCACATTTCAAGCACAGGTTAAACAACTGAAAGCTGAAAACAGACAGTTAATTATTAAGGAGGTTGATACTCAGGGTGAATTCGATCAGATGCACCAAGATCTGAACACTTGAAACAGCAGAGAGAACAGTTGAGGGAAGAAAATTACAAATTAAATCAAGAGAATAGTACCCTGTTTCAGGAAGTGCACCGGTTAAGGATGGACGTGGAGAAAATGTTCTCATGAACTGACTGACATGAGGCTAGAAAATGCAAAATCAATGGAACGTGTGAGGCAAGCAGAGGTTGACATAGAAAAGGCGACACAGGCTAAAATTGCGCAGGGGGAAGAGATTAGTCTCCTTAGTAAGAAGTGCTGTGAATATGCACAGACAATGCAAGCCTCACAGAAGGAGAATTAGTCCCCTTGTGAAGAGAACAATTAATGGCACTGCATGTCCTTTGTGTGTTAAAAAACGATTTTCCCATTGAGCTCCTTTTCCCAAACTTGCCTTTGAAATAAACGCCTAAAAAACATTTTCCCCATTTGAGTTTCTTTCGAAAACATTGCCTTTCTAAAAATAAAGCCAAAACGATTTTCCCATTGAGTTTCTTTCTCAAACATTGCCTTTCTAAAACCCCTTCATTGGGGTGGCATAAACAAATTCACCTGCACCAAAATAACTATAAAAAATATGTAATTTTCCAAAATCAACACTTTAACAGATAAAGCAGCTACTAACCTAGCTTTTAGTGAGGAAGAAGCAAATCAACGTTAAGGTCTTATAAAAGACGCAGACATAGAAGCCACTGGTGACAACAACCCTGAGGGAGTTATTTTCAAATTGGAAAAACTTATTCGGAGGGAAATTTCGCTAAAATGACAGGCTACCACTTTAGCACACTATTACAAAAGTAAAAGAATACCAAGAGGTTTACAAGTATATTTAAGATCCACACTATGTAAGGAAAATCAAGCAATCGTGAAAAGGTGGGACCAAATCCTTAATAAATGCTCCCTCGACCTCATCCTATTGATCATTGAAGAACTGGCAAAATCCTTAACATCAATTAATCAGAAAATTGAAGAGATTTCACAACAATTATCCAAACTAAAAACTGGTGAGGAGCTTAAGTCAAACCTGGACAACACTAATAAAAAACTAGATGCATACAAAAGGGACATCGAACAATGAAAAATTCACAAATTCAATATTGACACCCTTGATTACGCTTGGGATATTGTGTATTCATAGCAGAACTTTTACAAGAACTCCAGAACAATTCCCACAAGGCCACCTGAACAACCAGGACCAACAAGCAACTCCGCCAGTAGTGAGGTCGCAAGTGGTGAGAGTGAGACCCCCAACACAGCACCAAAAAGCAGCCCAGTAAGACCAAGATCTGCGGAAGGGGAAACAACAGCACAACCAAGTACTGCGATGACTCTATTGGTTGAAACACCTTTTTTAGGAGCAGGCAAACCCGAAGAGGGAAAAAGAAAGCAAAGGCAAAAAACAAATAACAGAGTCAATTGTCCTTAACATTTCACATGAACAAATGACCAAAGCACAAACGGATACATAAAACCTAGAAATATCCTTCATTCCCACCAACAACACTGTGGTTTTTGAGTAAGAAATCAATTTATTTAAGCTAATCCAAAAAATTGAACTAAAGGTATTCTTTGAATCACTCCCGGAAACTTCAGTAGAATGCCAAAAATCTGATTATTTGGAATTAAAAATAAGAGCACCTTCCACCCGCAAATTAATCATCCTTTGATCAATCTGTTCAATCTTAAAACAACTAAAGAGTTGAGGGACCTCAAATTTAGCACTACCCACAGGGTGAATATTAGGAGACACCAACTCAAATTGATCAAAGAACTGGCAGAGGACACTACAGTAACACTCAAACCAGCCGACAAGGGGGGTGCGCTTGTTCTAATGGACACAGATCTTTATATTGAAGGCTATCTTAAATTATTACAAGACCCAAGAACATACTTTATCCTAGGCAATTACCCTATTATGTCAATAAAACATGTCGTCAAGGACACAGTAGACAAAGCTCTAGATATGGAATGGATATCGGAACACACAAGTACATTTTTTATCAAAAAGTTTCCAATAACCCTGGTGTTTTATGCACTACCTAGAGTGCATAAAAACATGCATGACCCACCATTCAGGCCGATTGAAGCAGGAATGGAGAGTGTATTGCATCCATTGGCTATCTATCTAAATAGGCCCCTACAACCGCTAGTACAAAAAACAACCACCTACCTGAAGGACACAGCCCATTTTCTACGGCTTTTAAAGGAGGTCCAAATTGAAGACAACACTGATACTATTCACACGTGATGTGAATAGTTTGTACACGTCTATTCCTCATAACGAGGGAATAAAAGCACTGGAGTGGTTTCTTCTTAAACATGAAGAAACCTTGATACACAAGGTATTTGCCATGGAATTAATAAACATCATCCTATATAATAACTATTTCAGATTCAACGTAAAATTCTATTTACAAATATCTGGAACTTCGATGGGCTCCTCTGTAGCTCCATCCTATGCCAACATCTTTATGTTCCACTTTGAGCAGACCTTTGTATTGGAGAAAGAACTCTGGAAAAGCAAGATAACATTATGGAAACGTTTTATCAACAACATCTTCGGCATCTGGCAAAGAACAACAGGAGTTACAACAAGTTTTTTTCATACTTGAATGGCTGCCGTGAAAGAATAACACTCACTCTGGAGATTGGAAAACCTAATATACATTTTTTGGATGTCAATGTTGAAAGAGTCGGCACTGAACTCATCACAAATATTTCAGAATGCGGACTGATGCTAACAGCATCTTTCATTTTCAGAGCTTTTATCCGTCACACATTAAGGACAACCTACCTTTTAATCAATGTTTACGGCTCAGAGGAATAACATCTGATGTAACGCACTTATTGACTGAATATGAGAACATGAGAGAAAGATTCAGAAAAAGGGGATTCCCAGACCAGATCATAGACAACGCTATTCAGCAAACTGAACATTTAATAAGAGACAACCTCTTAAAAGAACAGCCAAAAAAGAAAACACCAGATTAATCCATACCTTGAAAATCTCAAGTCAAAGTTACCAAACAAAGAAAATTATCAACAAAAACTGGGATCTGATCAAATCAGACTCTAACCTCAAGAGATTATGTCTGGAACTGCCAATGTTATCATACAAAAGAAAGAGGTAGACATTTCAGAGACTCTCTAATCAGAGTGGAAAAAATCAAAAAACAAAACCAAACTACTTTGAAAAAACAGAAGCAGGGCACATAGGCTTGCCTCAATTGCCAACACTGTTCAAACGTGATAAAAGGGGACACATAAGACATCCCAACAGTGGTAAGAAAATACCATTAAGAGATTATGCGACTTGTGAAAGCAAACATATAGTGTATGCACTAAAATGCCCATGTGGTAAATATCACCCAAAGAGCTAAAGAACGCTGGTCTGAGCACAAATTGAACATCAGAACAGGAAATACAAAATCACCAGTATTTAGACATTTTCATGACAATGGGCACAACATATCACAACTACGATGCGTCATTTTGGAAGTAATCCATCCATTACCAAGAGGCGGTGACATCGCTAAAAGGTTGCCACAAAGAACTGTATTGGATTAATAAATTAGATGCCGTGACACCTCTGGGACTGAACGAAGAATACTATCTCGGCCCTTATCTCTAGAGAGAACACATTGCAGTGTTTATTTACGTTTAACCTGTAGTTGTCCAAAACTCAGACTGATAAGGCCTTAACACCAAAATCCAGCACTCATCTACGTTAGTTTTTTTAAAGAAAGACCACTAAGGTCAGTATCCTTAATCAACAGACGTTACAGATAAAAAAAGAATTTATCCTAAGGAGAATCTTGATTAAGTCATGCCAATAACAGTAAAGGATTGCAACCATTCATGAGTAAAATAAACAGAGGTTTTTCTGGGACATTTGGAATGCTCCATTAGCATTAAACTGGGTTAATAAGAAAAGAGGTTGTGTACAATAGATGAAATAGATTATTGAGAGATTATCAATAATGAGGTTATTTGATGAATGACTAAAAAATGACATGTTTACAATGTATAATGTGATTCTAAATTTTGGTATACAAATTGTGAAACAAGTATCAATAATTGCATATTTTGCATTTTTTCTAGATATGATTTAAATGTATAGACTTGCCCCTGAAGAAGAGAATAATCTCGAAATGCGTTGGGCTACATGAATATTACATTTTTATGTTACACCTATAAAGAATGATGATGCTTATTTATTATAACAACTTGGTTATTGAAATTGGATTTATACAGAATTTATATGAAATATGTGACACATATTACTGAGACATATTCTAAACTGCTGGGCTCATATATAGAGCCGTTGAAAGTGTGCAGGGGACGGGAGCTCCCTAACTCATAACTTATTCTGTGTTTCTTTCTAAAAATAAAGCCAAAACAATGTTCCCATTGAGTTTCTTTCTCAAACATTGCCTTTCTCAAAATAAAGCTAAAACCATGTTTCCATTGTGTTCCCACTTCCTGGACCGTGACTTCAGATCAGAAGAGTCATATCCAATTGATGCCTGGATGGTGGGGTTTGCTGGGAGTAAAGTCTATTGGGACAAACTAAGCAATTACTGTGTGTTTTGTAGGTTTCCTATTGGCTAATTTGCAAGACATCTGATGTAAATTGTGACTGCCAACTTCAAAAGTTGACCTGTGTTATATCGCAACTGAAGGTCTGTTAAAGCTGTGTTAGTCAATTGGTGCAAGAAATTTGAATTTGTGATATTGTGTAGTGCCACATCATTGGTGGCTGATGTTTGGTCGTTATTACATTTTGTCAAACCTTAAATAAATATATATATTCTTACTATACACCGGCCTGGTTCCTAGCCCATTGGTGGGACAGAGGGTGTTCGTTGGGGTGGTGCAAGACCTAATGGAGGCCTCACTAAAGTTGAATCTGTATAAGCGATTTGGGTGTGCGCCACCTTGGTTGGGGGGGGGGAGAACTCCCTGAGTTGAGAGTGACTGCCTAATAAACCGCGACAGAGAACTAGAAGAGAAGTGACAGGGAGCATATTGGGACGTGCAGGGTAGCAAAAGTGGAGGGTATGGGGGCAGAGCCCTGTTTAGGTAGAGAGCAAGAAAGCATGCATAGTGTCTGGTCCACAGTTCAATAGCACTTGCTTGTGGCAGCTGTGGCGCTGCTGATAGCGTGAAGTGGGAGCTACAAGCTACAAGCTCCCTCGTTGCTGAGGCTGATGTTGCGAGACTGGTGCATGCTGTGGGCGGTATGGTGGGAGCCATAGAAGCATGGCGGGTACTGGCACCTGCGTTGGTTCCCGCTCGATTGCCCATATTTCTGGCAAACTAGTGAGGGAACGGCGTGGAATGTAGTTCTCTCCTGTCAGGGATGTTGTTCTGCCACCAGGGCAGTGTCCAGGCATTGTCATGGGGCTGTAGTATTACAGCGAGCATGGAGGGCTGGACTGGCTGTCTCGGGTGAGCAGAGAGGTTCTTTGTTTTACCACCTGGCTGCTATGCATTGGGAAGCAATATGATTGGAGATGCCAGCTGACTGGTCAGCCTGGGCACTGGTGTTATTGTCTTGACCACTTGACTGATCAGCTGGGGTCAGGCTTGGACTGGCCTATAGGGCAATTAGCCCCTGGCCGAACCAAAAACGCAAAATTTCTCCATCAAAGTGTGCCACTTTTTTGGCCAATGTGGGCCAGTTTGATGAGTTACTTCACTATGCATCTAATAGTTTTGACCACTGTTGCTGAATAAATATTCTTTGAAATGCACAATTTGCACCACATTTCATCAAGAATCTCCCCCTTGGATACTGTTTAAACAGTGTCACAAAAGGAATAAATAGCCATTTACAACTCTGGGCCACTGTCATTGGCGCCCAAAACAATGGTATGGCCCAGTCCGACCCTGGCTGTCAAAGCGTGGCCTGCCTGGCTTAGGTATCATTAATTTAATTTTAATTATCTTGTGGCAGCAGGAACTTTGGATGTTGAGTCAATCTTTCACTACATGAAGTTATTCATGTTCCAGTATTCTTGCACCCTGTGCAATTTATGGTTCCCTCTTTCCTGTGTGTTATCTAAAACCTCTCAAATTCTCATTCGCTCGGCCTTCATTTGGACAGTATTACTGGATCACCTTTACATTCTCATCTTTTCTTGTGGTTCTTATCTCTTCTTTTACTTCAGTTCTGTTCTGTTGTTAATTCATCATCATATCTATAAATGTGCCAATTCATTAATTGTGCACATCACTTTGTCATAAAGCACTTTTGAAGCATAATAAAACAAGTAATTCCCTTCACAAAGGGCAGCACTTCTTTTTTACTATGACCGACAGACAAATTGCATGACCCCAAACAGAATAAATGATCCCTGTGGACAAAAGCATAATGGTAAATTTCCGTAATCCTTCTTACTATACCGGTATTTACTCCAAGAGTAGGCCCCTCTACCCTAATTCAACACAGAAAGAAAAAACAGAACAGGAACAGCAGTTTCCATAAAGCAGCCACCAACTGGTGCATGATTGTACCACCCAAACATTACCTCCAGAGGAAATACCCTTAGCTGCAAGTTCATGTTCGTGGACCGCCTGAATCTACATGCCACCAGATCAAAATACACTTCTTGTCCTACAACGAAATATGAGTAATGAGAGCCTAAACAGGAAGCTCTACTCCTAGAGCATCTTGTCCTCAGAGATCGAGTAGATCGACAGGCAGTACCAGGACCAAAGCATTTGCAGAGAAAGACTATGATCATGCCCAGGAGAACTTCACAGATAGTCCCAATCAAGCACACTAGTAGATTGTGCAGCAAGTAGCCTGCCTCATCCGCCCATTCTAATGTCAAGATCTCTTCTGGTGCAATAAGATGACGACTGCTTGCATATGTGATCACAAGCGATGCCAGTACATTAAAGGAGTAAATGCTCCTTGCCTAGCTTTACCCTGACATCAATTTCATTCTAACATCATCACTGTGCATGCTCTGCAGCAGCATGAAAAGAGATTTCAAAGACGTATTTTAAATCAACATTAGGCCTTTTAAATGACTCACCCACCCCCATAATTTGGCACCATGCAAGGCTTCCGTGAGAGCTTTAGCGTGGAAAATATCCATGTGGCCAGGGGAAGGCAGCCGCTACCTGATCCTGTCCCTGTGGGTAGTATTATCGGGGTGGATCACATGGAAGGAGATGGCTGTCGGGGAGAAATGACTCCAACAGGAGAGACATGGTATTCTCCCCTTTCTTGTAAAGGAGATCCTCCAATTCCAGAGTTCCTGATGGCTTGTTGTCATTATTCAGAACCCTTCTGTTGTAAAATCCCGAAACCCCTTCTTGTCAAACATTCCAGACAGAATACTATTTACTCTTCATGTGAACATAACACCCCTAAAACACACTGAACATCTACTGTCTATGATGGTTGTTATTTAAACAAAGATGTCAAGCAATATAACTTAAAACGGTGTAAAACTCCTATGGACTCCAAATCCCAGAAAGCCTCAAGCACTGAGACGAAGAAGAGGAGTAAGGAGTCAACGTGGAATGAAAGTAACATCAAGTTCAATGTGCAGACTAGTTGTCAGGCTAACAATCAGCTCCGTGGGACAATTTAACCTGAAGATCACCTGCAAGAGAGAGAGGAGAGAAGAACTGTAGAGAAAGTGAATGGGAAGCGGACCCAACGGCAGAAGCAGACACACAGAGACAAGCCATGCTGGAAGAGCCAGACGCTTACAGTTAACTGCCTGGAAGCGTGTCTTACCGGAGGAACGGGAGTGCAGTGAAGACACAGCAGGAGCCCTGAAGGGACCACTGGAAGACAGACAGCCTCTTCAAGACCGTAGAAGACGCAGTCCTGTGGGGTTGCCTTGGTTCCATCGTCAAGTAGTTGGGAAGCCGAGGAGGAAACCAAATGAGAGTGTGCATGACAAGGGAAGCCTGCCCAGAGATAAACCTCTGCCACAGCTACACGTTACAATGGTGAGTAGGCCCAAAGAAGTTGGGGATCCTGGGATGTGTCAGCAAAATTATGAACACTTAAGTAATTTTTGAACACCGACCAAATAGAGTTAAAAGGCAAATGTTGTGCAAATCTCCTTATATGAAATGTCAATTTGGGGAAACTTGAAACAAGCATTCCCACAAGCCAAGAGACACTAATGAAGTTGAAGGCCAAAAGTTGTACAAATCTCCTTATATGTAAAGTCAATCTGGGGAAAATTGTAACACGCATTGCCAAGAGATACTAAGAAAGACGTTGACAGACAGGACTTGAACAAACCCCCATACATGGATGTCAATACGGGGGAAGTTGGAACAAGTAGTACCCGAAGTCAGTGAGGCAGAAACAGTGAAGAAGTGCAACTGTGTTATACTTGGAAGGAAAGTGAACATTGTAGGAAGACCTGGTGAAAGATCAGGCAGTAAACCTTTTTTGGAAGGAGATACCTGGCAGGAGAGTACAAGGGATCTGCAGGGCCCAGAAGGGGTGAATTCCTGTCAGTGGAGTACACCAGACAATCTATAAGATAGGTGAAAGAAAGAGACATATTGAAAGATACCTGGCAGGAGAGTACAACATGATATCTAAGGACACCGTTGAGAAATTCCTGGCAGGAGAGTATTCCAGGAAGTCATTCTTGGAGCAGTTGTGTGAAAGAGAAACTTTTCCAGCTGAAGCAGTTGTTGAAATTAAACAAGTTGCAATCCTATAAAGTAGAAAAGACTTGCTTATGCTTTGTTCCAAACAGTGTTGTGGAAAAAGTCATTTTCTTTGCCATCCTGAGGAAAGAGTTATGTGAAAGACATTTTCATTGACCTTAACAGAACATTGTTTTAACAGAACACTTTCAACATTTTGCCTGAAACAGTTCACGTAAGGGTACCAACCCCTGGATACAAGGATTGTTTTGTTGGAATTACACATTTTGATTTTTATACACTTTTGTTAAATAGGTAGCAGAGACTTTTACCTGTGTCCACTCACCGAAACACGTCGCCAACAACAGATGTCATACTTTCTCGTGTTCCCACAGGTGTCCCGGGAAAAACGGTACCTCACATGTGTGGGTGCACCTACCGGGGGTGCAAAAGGAAAAGGGTAACCTGCTGGTAACCCCAAGCCTTTCGCCACAGCATATTTTGTTCATGTGGGCAACCTCCAGATTTGGGCCTAGGGTGTCGAATAGCTGCATGAAAGCACTTTCATCTCACTGCCAATCCATTCATAACACAGTCTCATTCATCTTCGAGCCTGCCAGTAAGAAAATGAGGTTTGTGTGTAGTATCTCAAGGAACCAGAGAAACAATCGGATATTATTTTTATATGGACATGCCAGAAGTTGAATAAGAATCACAGCAGACAAACTTAAGTGGCATTAATCTAACACTATTACATTATTCAGAGCCTTTGGTTGGAATTGTGGCATTTATAATGATAAATAATATGTTATTAATTATTAATATAACAATTTTGCAAAAGGGCTTTACACAGAACACGTTCATGCACAATTATTAGCCAAGCGAAATTGATGCTCATTTCGTGACGCTGGAAAGATAAAGGGCTCATCTGGCCTTGCCAGTATTCAAACCTGAAGATCACACACATAGCGCTCAACAGCAAGCGCTTAACCCGCTGCGCTATCTTACCAGCTATTTCTCCTAAGATCTGGAAACCTGCAGCTTTTGTGAATAGTTTGGACTCCGTGGGTTGCATTTCTTATTAATATAACACGTATTATTACAGTGCTTAGAAGCAGAAGGAATAGATTACGGCACGTCTTATAAACACGATATTGTTCATGTTACATTTTTTATTGAAAAGAAACTCGAGGGACAGTAGGGGGTGGTTAGTCGATGTCATATATATATATATGTATTTTTTTTTTACTGTTTCATCAAACAGCATACTGTAGTGTGAGTTGGTGTCTCGGCGAGGGTAAACACTCAACTCTGACATGTGCCAGCATGCATTTTCCAAGTTGAAATGTTGGCACGGCTCAAGTAGCCATTCATTCTTCGAGGTTGAAAATCTGAGCACTATCACATTTAGCAGCAAAACCACCTATTGCTACAGCGCTACGAAAAATGAGGACTCAGGCATGAAGCACTATAAATATAAATGTCCTATAATCTCAACTGTTTTGGCTGGATATGGGGATCTTTAGGTCACAGTAAGATCAACATGTGGAGTATTTTGGCATGCATTAAATGATAGGCAATAGAAACATAAAACAAGCAAGTTGACTCCAGATACAAAGCTCCGTGTCTGGGGCACCAGCCTGCAACCCTTACTTTTAAAGTGTACCTTTGCAAATATAACGCACTAGCCACAGACAGAAAGCCATAATACATATGAAATGAGAAAGACTTCTGGCAGGGGCTATTGAAGTGGGAATGTCGCATTGTAGCTCACATTAACTGCAGTGGTGTACAGGTTAAGCCTCAGGCTTCATATTGGTTAATACTGGGGGTATCAAGCATTTTGAGGGGGGGGGGCAGTGCACACACCTTCACCAGAGACCCCCACACAAAGTCGCTTCGAGCTACTGAGCAAGGCCTCCAAACAGGCGAGTGTAAAGGTAAAGAAGAAAAAACATACAAATTGAAAAAATGTTTTCCTGAAATTCCCTCTTGACACTCTTTCAAAAGGCTCAATTCGCCACCTGCCTCAATCCGCGCTCCAGGTCTGCGCCCCATTAGACACCCTGGGTTCAGTTTTGTTGCCGGTGGAACCTAGAGATTGTAGCTCTCTCAATTCCCCAAGCATTTTTCAACATTGTTTTCAGGGGACAGTTACACACATGCTCGTGCCAAACACTGAGGAAGGCGCCAAAAATACATTATATGCATTTGTTCACTCACACGACAACGCCATGCTCCACCGGGGTGGATTTTAATGGGGGATCCAGCTGCCATGTGGAATGGCTCTTCTGAAAATACGACTCTGACAGACCGGCGAAAGCTGCGAAGCAGCACGAGGTCATTGTTCAGCGCGCCCACTCGTTAAACGCGCTATGTTTCTGGAAAAAGAGGGTACATTAAGAACAGTTAATTCAGAAAATAGTAGGGCAGTCAGTGTATGGCGGCTGACTAAATAAGCCATGATGTGTAGCCTAGATTTACTGAAGAGAACGACGTGCAAAGAGCGCCTCCAGTGTCCAGAGCGCATACTGCCATTTCTTCCGAGTCCACACACCATCTCTTGGTCTATACTCAGCCAGCAGAAGATGGGTCCTGGGGGAGAGTTGGATGAATTTCCCCTGGGTCGATTTGGGTGTGGCTTTTCGGTCACAGCGAGTCGTAACCGGGGCGCATCAACATTAAAAACTTTACTTATGGGGAATTTACATAAGTGAGAATGGGGCGTCTTTATTAGCTTCGGCGAGAAGAGGGGGGCAGCGTGGGTTTTCCAAGCAAATAGAAGCAGCTCAGAATCGTAGCTAGCTTGGGGATTTCATGGTGGTTTATCATGGAAGGGGTGAAATACAACACAGACTAGGGATTTCCAGGCTACAAAGGTCGTCGCAGAGTCGCAATTATGTGAGTATAGTGCCGTGGACCATGGTCTTGTTTCAGCCTGGTTGCAAATTTGTGTAACCAGTTTGGATTGGGGACCTTTTGGGGATTTCCAGGACACGGCAATCCTCCTTTTCGCAAGGATACATGCCAAGTCTATGAGTCTGGTTACCTGTTTGTGTTTGTTATGCCTATAGTATATTCCCAGCGGCCATTCCATCAGGGACTAGCCGCATCCGGGGACCACAGCTGATCTACAGGTCTGTTCGATTTGGTGCCAAAGGACTGGGTTTTAGCGCAATTCCAAAACACATGTATCAAGTTTGCATCGTCTCGGTGGCACCAGGGACAAGTGGGCCGTATGGTTTTGTAAAATCTGGCAACCCTACTAGGGGTCACATATGTGTGGTGGAGGACGTTAATCTGCAATAGCCTAAATCTGGCATTAGCAGATACCTTTTTAGGGAAAACAACGCCCATTCCCACTGTTCGTCACTAATCGTGTCACCTATGTCGCTTTCCCATTTCATTTTCAGGCCAAGATTTCTAGTGCTTGTATCCTCAAGCAGAAGACCGATACCGGTCTCCAGCCATCTTCCAACATGTACATCAAGGCCAAGAATGTTGACTCCTATGGTTCTTCAGGCTACCCCCTCCACCTATGTCTCATCACCCCTTTCACATTCATGTATCTGAGAAATTGACCCTTAGGTAGGCCGGTCTGCTGAGCAAGCACTTTGAGTTCTTTAAATCTACCGTTGTCAAATAGGTCTCTCCACGTGTATATGCCAAAGTCTTCCCAACGTCTGGAGGCACTCAGATCTTCCCTGGTCGCACATAGGTCAGCCACAATTGGCACATTGGGAGAGTAGGCACATGGCATCCCAAGCACCTGTAGGGTCCTAGCCCACATTTGTCTACCTAATTTAACAAGTAGGGGTATGGAGTGCATGCATTCCTCTGGAAGCAACAATATTTCTTTAAGTTTGGCAGGTGCTACTAATTGTCGTAGCATCGTAAATTCTAGGGAAGGATCATCGGTTAGCCATTTCACAACAAAACTCAATTGGCAGGCCAGGTAATACAACTCTAGTTTGAGCAGTTGCTCTCCTCCTTCCTTGTAGGGCAGATATAGCACGGCAAGGGTAAGTCTATGCGGCCTGAGCCCCAGAGAAAGTGTCTTATTAATGTTTACAAGAGTCGAAAGAAGGGCGCCTTGATATAGTAGTGGACGTTTATAAAAAAGTAAAGAAATCTGGGGAGGACAATCGTTTTAATGATAGCGATTCTACTCATGATCGAGAGTGGCAACCTTGACCAGAAGGACATGGATGGGACTCTTAACTAGTGTGTTATGATTGTGCGTGTCTTCTGCGGTGTGTGTAATCTGAACACCCAGTTATATGAATGATAGTGTCTCCCAAGGAAGGCCCGTATCAGGTAGGGCGGTTTTGTCCACCCCGCAGAGACCACCCAATGGGAAGATGCATGATTTCTGCCTATTGAAAGAGATTCCAGATAAGTCTGCAAACTTGTCCAGGACGTCTAGGATCATAGGGAGGTTGTGATTTGGCTCACACAGATAGATGAGTGAGTCATCAGCTTAAAGTGAGACCAGGTGCTTGGACCCACCAATCTCTATACCCGCATCCAGGTATTCCTGATGTAGAAATGCAGCCAGCGGTTCCATTGCCATTATAAATAAAATCAGCGATAGTGGGCAGCCCTGGCTCGTGCCACGGCATATTTTCCATGCCTCTGAAATTTGACGTTCCGATTTCTCCCTTGCTGTTGGCAAGGTGTATAACAGCTCCACCCACTAGATGAAGTTTGCGCCTAGCTCCGTACTGTACTCCGTAATGAGGCCAGCAACCACTCCCAAAACACTGAGTCAAATGCCTTAATGGCGTCCACAGACACCACTATGTTGGGTTCCTCACAGGCATTTGTCTGGTCTATGATATGTTGCAGCATGCAGAGATTCAGTGTGGTGTTGCGGCCTGGCACAAAGCCTGTTTGGTCCAAATGTGTTAGGGATGAAATGTGTGCTCGGAAGCAGGTTGCCAGAACTGTTGTATTCTAATATCATAGGTTAACATTGTCAGGGGGCGGTATGAGTCACATTTATCTGTTGGTTTCCCTGGTTTGGGGATGGGGATCACTAAGGTTTCCCCTCATACTAGCCGGTAGTATGCCTTTACTATAGGCTTCTTCAAAGACCTTTAAGAGTGTCTCTCTGGGTGAGCGCAAGTTGTGGGAGCCGGATAAGTGAGAGAGCTTCCATTATATCTTCCCGGGGGGACTGGGTGGTCATGGCTATATAACTGCATGTACAAGTAGTGAAAACTCTGTTAATTGCCAGTTGGGACCTCCATGGTGCCCCGCATTCGTATAGTAGCAGTGTTGTCTGGGGTATAGGAGGTTCCCTTTTGCAAAGCCACGCCAATAATCTACCAGGCTTATCGCCCTCCATATGGTCCCTGGCTATCTTCGTAGCATAGTCAAATTTAGCCAGGCTCCCCCATGCCTTATGACACCCAGTACGGACTTCAGCCAGTTTGTCCTCTGTCTCTGGACTATGTGGGCCTTGGGTCTCTAACATTTTAATCTCATTCTCAGCAGCTTCCAAGCAATCCCGTAGGTTTCGACGAATGCCCCGCGCCTTTGCAACAACCTCCCCTCTCACTACCACTTTCATTGTTTCCCAGATAGTACCCCAACTGTCCAGGCTTCCGATATTGCAGTTGAAAAAATGAGATAAAGACCTTAGGAGTTCTTTCCTAAAAGGTTTGTCAGACAACACATTTGGGGGCAAGCGCCATGTCCGAACAGGTGGTCGGGGGTGGCAAGTCTCCATTCCGCCAAGAGGGGGGAGTGGTCTGATATCGTGCAGCCCAAGTATTCTGCGTTATGAAATTCAGTTAAGTCTCCTGATCCAGTGAAAAGATAATCAATTCTAGTGTGTACTTTGTGGCGGGGAATAGTAGGAGTAGCCCTTAGTTTCAAGGTGAAGTTCCATCCAGATGTCAACTAGGTCTAACTACGCCAAGGCTGTACTGAGGGCAGTTGTTGCTGGGGGAGATTGACCACGGGGGGCAAGGGATTGATCAAGTATTGCATCTCTCACATAATTAAAATCACACCTCACAAAATAAAGCCCTCTCACCTGGGAGCTATTAAGTACATAGGGGGGGCGTGGTTTCGGAAGTATGAGTTGATGATACATATTTCTCTATGACTTAGGTAGCCCTTTATAATCAGGTATCTACCCTCCCGATCTCTTTCCACTTCCAGGAGTCGGAAGGGCAGTGAGTCACCTAGCAAGTCTAGAGTATGTGGCTCCATAGGCAGTCCTGCCCCATTGGCTCAGGAGTGCCTCCTGTTCTTCAGCCAGTAAGTGGGCTTCCTGGAATAGGGCAATGGTAATCTTCTTGCGGTGCAGAAAGGATTTCACCTGGTTCCTGCAGAGGTAGGCGCCCAAGCCCAGCACGTTTCAGATCAATATTTTAAATGTAGTCATGACGTTGTTCCGTGAGGAAAGGGTCTAACAGGATCATGGAAGCACTTGAGTCAGATTTGGCGTTATTCAGGTTCAGTTCCGACCTCAGCACAGTGTGTCAGTTAGATAGTTGGCCCTTAGCATAGGAGGTTGTATCCCAAATAGTGAGGAATTGCCCCAGGATAATCCATCTATCAATTTCAACGTGGGTCCTAGTGAGCGGTATTGCATGGATTGAACACAAATTTAACAACCCAACTTTATAACACTGCCCAACGAGTCTGTGTCGTTCGGGCCTACTGGTATATTCCAGGCTTCGGGTAGCCTTTTCATACCAGCAGGCAGGACCAGCAATAGGCCGGTGTCTAGAGTTAACTTGTGGGTGGGTACAACTGATCCTTGCCCCCACGGATCAAAAGGGCCTTAATAGCAATGTTCGGTCCAATGTCTAATAGCAACACGCAAAAAGGTCCGCTGATTAAGGGAGGAAGCTGGTATGTGACTGCTTGGCCATCAGAATTGGCACATTGTTGTCAGCTTGTTCTCCACCTGATGTCTGGTGGAATGGGATCCCAATTGTAGCAAGGTGTTAGGTAATGTGGTGCTGCCCTGCAAGTCAAGCATATTTTCACGGATCGGGGTCTCTTGTCGGCAAGATTATTGTGTTCTAGCCACCTGTTTGTGGCTTCGGGGCTGTCCAAGAAGTATGATCTGCCACTGTGGAGGATATTCAGCCTAGCAGGGTAGATAAGCATATATTTGAGTCCCAGTTGTCTAAGCCTTGCCTTGATGGGTACAAACGTGTTTCTGGCTCTCTGTACATTGGGTGTGTAGTCTGGGTAGATGGCGATTTTGGAATCATCATGCAGTATTTCCGCCCCCTCTTGGGAGAATCGCAGGATCACCTACCTGTCACGGAAATTGAGAACCTTGGCTATCAGCGGCCTGGGGTGGGAACCCAAGGGTGGCCTCTTCTGAAGGGATTGGTGGGCTCTCTCAATTGCAAAGCCCTGTGTCAATTTCCCAGGGCCCGCCTGCTGTAGCAGAAGGGTCTCCACATAAGAGGTCGGATCCAGGCCTTCAGTCCCTTCTGGCATCCCCAGCACATGTACCTCGTTCCTGCATGACCGGCCCTTTGCCTCCTCAGCACTGCCTCCAATGCAGCGTTCTTTCTCTCTATATCTTTGACTCTCGACTCTAGGTCTTTGGTAGTGACCGCTGTGGCAGTCAGCGTGGTCTCAGCCTCTGTGACCCATTCAGACAACTGCCTGAGATCCTGTCAAAGTAACTGCATGTCAACTTTTATTTCATCTATCC
The DNA here is from genome assembly GCF_040938575.1 of Ambystoma mexicanum. Taxonomy (NCBI): domain Eukaryota; kingdom Metazoa; phylum Chordata; class Amphibia; order Caudata; family Ambystomatidae; genus Ambystoma; species Ambystoma mexicanum. The sequence goes on along the minus strand of NC_090932.1, from coordinate 675,525,766 downwards.
TATTTTCAAGGGATGTTGGCAAGGATGCAATTTCCACCAGTATCTGGTTGTCCTGGTAGGCTGGTGTGGAAGCCGGGGGTGTTTCCTGGTCATTGCTTGCCTCCCGGGGTGTCTCATATTTATTTTGGCTAACAAACGGCTCCATGTTGTTAGCCTTCCCTTTGGGTTTCGTGGGAGACATCAGTGAGAGGTAGGTGGGGAGCAATGTGACCTCCAGTCGCGCTGTCGGGGCACCTGGTTGATGTGTCATTCTCTGTACCCCTCTGGTGTGGGACCCACTGTTGGAGTACACACGGACCAAGCGACACAGGCCTGTCTGATTACTCAAAAGGGCGCTGAGTGCTGCAGACGTGTTGTTCTCCCTGACCTCAGATGTCGAACCTGCGACGTGGGCACACCCGGCTCAGATGAAGCAGGCCATCTCGGTTATATAATTGTTTGAGGCACTCCCCCGGTGTAAACAGGAACTAAGATGGGCGATGGGCGATGGGCTGATGACAGCACCTCAAGTATGCCCAGCACAGGTATGACAGCAATCGCGGGTCTGAGAGCATCTTATGTTTTGGCGCCTGCAAGGTCAATGAGCCATGTCTGTTGCAGGTTCAGCTGCATGCCCATATACACGTGGCAGAAATAGAGCGAGGTTGTGCCATCCATCTTAGCAGGGGCGCACTAGCACAGTAGTCATACCTGCAGGCTCCAGTCATAGGTGGTTCTTCGTGTGGGCGAAGTCTCGACTCGCGGTACGGTGAGCGTAATGGGGGGGAGCCCACTGGAGGGTCACTGCAGCTTCACCTCATCTGCAGTCATGCAGTGCCAGCAGGTCCTTTCCTGGTACTAGCACCGATGCGGCTTTCTCGAGGCCGAGGGAAGGAACTCGCTCCCTGATCTAAGTAGTCCCACAGTCACCAGAACGGGTGTGATTCGGGACAGGCGCACAACCAGAGGGACAACAGCAGAAGGGCAGTGTGTTGTGCGCGCTGCGGCGGCTTGCACAGATGGTGTTCAACTCCAAGCTCCTTCCACCTCAGAGCCCCGCAGCGGTCACCATCTTGGGAGACAAGGGGCACCTAGCTCTGGTCTAAGTATCTCCGTCTTACCAGCTACAATTCGTGGTGGATTCAGTGCGGTTAGGTGCGGGCTGGTTTCGACACACGAAAATGTATGTGGGTTGCAGTTTCTTGTTGTTTTAATAACCGCTTGCAGAGTTACAGCAGGATCGCAGTAGGAGCATTGGGCAGTTGTGTCTCTACCGCATGTGCTCAAGCCACGCCCTCATGCCCCCCGAGTTTACTTCTCTATATTGTGTTCTTTATCCAGCTGTTGTTAGGCACAAGCACATTGCAAAGAACATATTACACTAATAAAGCTGCTTTTCATCCACCCTCACTCACCACATGCTCACCAAACTTGCCAACTCCAAGGGCTAAACAAAACCCCCAACCCACACCAAAAGTGTCACAACTCTACACCTCTCAGATCAACTTGTAAGCCCATCCACTGGCTAAAACACCCCGATCTTCTCCAGACACTTAGTTGTCCCATCTGGAAACAAAGTGCCTCCAGTATACAATTCGCTATTCACCTACAAAACACACTCACACAAACACAATTTGACATCCACGTGAGCACCTGGAGACCGTGAACTGTACAAATCACAATAACATGACATATCAGCAAAATTAACATTACAGGATAATTCCAAGAGTCTTGATCACAATAATATAGGTCGATATATGTTTTGGCAGACAAGGGCATTCAATGTAATATCCTCCCACTGACCTACCTGGAAATGTTTGTTTTTTGTGCCTTAGTGGGTCATGCACAGGCAAAATCAACTGAAGATACAAAACGGTGTGAAAGGAAGGACTTTGAAGGAAGAATGGGGCTCAGTGTTATGAAGAATACCAGCAAGTTAACCATGCACCACGCCTGGGCATCTTCTGCATTACATGCCCAACCATAGAAGCAAATGTGGAATGCCCTTATGATATGATATATGGCATTTATAATGCCCCTGTACACAAGTGTTTCTAGGCACGACAAGACAAGGAGGGGGAAACAGAGGGAGGACAATACAACAATCTTACTAGGCCTTGTGTCATTCATATTGCGCAAGTGCAGGGAAGTGGATGGGAGAAGTGCCAAAAAAGGGGGGTGGGGGAAAGAGAAGTGCAGGTAATCAAAAGTGCAGCCAGCGGGTGGCTCAGTGCAGGTAAAAGAAAGTGCAGACAACTGGTGGCTCATAAGTGCAGAAAGAGGGGACTGTAGGGTTACAGATACAGACCTCAAGTGCTGGGAGAGCCAAGAGGCAGTGTGAGGTGCAACTGGACATGCAGGGACCTGGGTCCAAGTTCAGAAGGTGGCCAGGAGACCAGTGCATGGACCAGATGGGTCATCAGCAGGGAGAGGAAGAGAGAATGCGGAAGCGAAGAGGGGGGTCTTGAGTTGCTTTCAGAACCAGAGGTGGTTTGAGAGAGGCAGGGAGGCTGTTCCAGATAGAGGCCCCAGCCGAAGAAGATGTGCCCCCAACTCTCTGGAAAAGCGACAGACCCTCAGAGAGTTGGAGGTGGATGAGTGGAGAGTTCGGCAAGGGAGATGTTTAGGAATAGAGCGTTGGAGGTAGTGCGGTCCCAGGCCGCAGAAAACCTTGTGGACGATGCAGAGGGTCTTGAACTTGATCCTTGCAGCCACAGGGAGCCAGTGAAGAGATGGCAGTACTGGAGAGCTACAATCCCTGGGCTTGAGGCCAAGGATAAGTTGTAGAGGCTGGAGAATAGAGGCAGGAAGATTTAGAAAGAGGCTGTTGCAGTAGTCCAGCTTAGAGAGAACCAGAGATCTGGAGACAGTGGGCTTCTGGAGCAAAGTGAGAAAAGGAAGAATACCTCTAAGGAGGTGCAGCTGATAGTTTGACTTCTTAGAGATGTGGAGTTGAAAATGACCCCAAGGTTCTTAGCCACACAGGTAGGAGTAGGGAGAGGGCCCAGACTGAGCGGCCAGAAAGAGAGATGAAAGGAGGGAGCTCGTGTTCCGATGAGGGGGAGCTCAATCTTACTGGCATTAAGGCAGAGATCATTGGTGGCACACCATTCCTGGATTGCGGACAGACAGCCTGGAATGAGAGAAGGAGTAGAGGTGGCCAAGCGGAGCCTGAAAGAGAGCTGGGTGTCATTCGCATAACACTGAAAGTTGGAGCAGAGAGCGGCAGTGCGGTGGGCAAGAGGTGCCAGGTATTGGTTGAACAGCCAGGGAGAGAGGTTAGACCCCTGGGCTAAACCACAGGTCAACAGAGAGATAGAGGAGAGGAAGAACCACAGCTGGACTTGGGAGGGTCGATCAGTGAGAAAGGTCAGCAGGGCCAGGTCCTGATCAGTGATACCCAAGTTATAACAGAGGCGATAGAACACGATGGCATGGTTGACCGGATCAAAATCAGAAGAAAAATTGAGAATGAGGAAAGAAGGAACGTTAGAATCAAGGTTAGAGAGCAGGTCTTCATGGATGTTCGGGAGATCCACTTGCTTATAGAATGATAGCAAAAGGCAGAAGCAAATGAACCAAAATTTGTTGGCGATGTGGCTCATGATTAAGAAGGACCACCACCTCACCAAGATGATCAGCTAGAAGACAGTCGACCAAGAAGTCCCTGTCCGTAGGATTTAATTAGAAGCTAAGGCACAAACATGAGGGCACAGGAAGAAAGTGAGAAATGCCGACCATACAGGGGGGTAGAGGCTTCAGAATAATGCACGAATAAGCATTTATCCACTGTTCTGCAAATCTAGCTGCAGCAACTAATGCATGATGAGCAGCCAAACCAAGACGAGAAACATCCCAGAAAAATAGCACAATCCTAAATCTACATCAACAACTCAAAATACACAACTTTGAACCGCTGACTAGACCAGTATAAAGGACAGAGATCTGGATGGCGAAGCTGACCAATAAGAATCAGCGGCCTTCTGGACCACCAACCAGCTGGCAACCTTACGGCACATTGACAAGTGCATGCATACACTGCAGCAATTCGGGGAAAATGTCAAACGTAGGTGACTGGTTTCTTCAGATCCCTGGACAAAGCAGGACCTTGCTCAATGCTGCTGAATTATAGGAGTCCTTTCTTCTTAAAATGTATATTAACCAATTGCTCTGCTGGATCAGCCGCAGCATAAGTACTTCAACCTGTTTATCCACCAAATGAATGACGTTCTTCCAAACTATGGCCTGAAATCCCTGAAGGCGCTACATTCCAGGATTCACCATTGGATATCTTTGCTTAACAATACACTTCCACTGAGAACAAATGTAGACAGTATAGACTGTTAACAACTCTTGAGAATTAGCTAGTCACGCTCACATTCACTTTCTTTCTCGCTCTCTCGTCAATGCACCCACTTGCACTCTCTCTCTGTCTCTCACATACAGTAAAACAAACAGGACATGCAGCAGCTGTTCATACTTCACTAACAAACAAACACACGCGATACAATATGGGTAGCAGCAGTGAAAGCTTTGCTCGCAAAAGAACAGAAACACGATTGGGAGATGGAGGGGATTCTACCGCAATTACCCCACTACTCCAGCTCCCACCCAAGCGGCCATCCCCTTTCCTTACCCCTTGCCACCGCCTCCTGCAGTTAACCCGGTACCGATCCCGCACCCAGCCAGGGGTGGACTGGGAACCAAAAGTGGCGCTGGAAATGTTTTTCAAAAGTGATCCCATATCTTTGTGATCAAGATCAACCACTATAAACAGAGTTTGGGTGTTTTGCTACAATTCTTTTGGGAAACAATGGTTCCAAATTGTGAACTTTAAAGCTTATTTGCCCCTATATAAGGGATACAAAAAGTAGTTAATAAAATAAGATTCTACTGACATCCATCTGTTGTTCAGAGAGAAGAATAACATACTGGAGCTTTATTACACAGTCTTTACTTCCAATACATGTGGGGGGTGTGGAGCGATGTAAGGAAAGGAGTGGGGCACACGAAGGAGAATTCAAGAGAATCAGGAAACCTGGATACCCGCACAAAAAGGCCCATGTTGCAGACGGCCGCCGGGAAATCTCCAGAGTTGCCTAGAGGCCAGTCCATCTGCAGCGTGTCCACTTGGGATCACTACTGGCTAGTAAGAGCTCTGACCTCAAGCACCACCTCCCCCCCTCGTGAGGTCTGCTGGGTTTGCAGCAGATTTACAGGGTCTTTGCCTTGGAAACCCCCTTACCAAAGAATCCTGTCACTCGGTGGGTAGACTCCCTGCTTCTGACTGTAACCTGGATAAAGTTCCTCCCCCTCATTTGTATGATGTATGTAAACAACATGAGCAGTACCTACCTTCAGCATCTTGCCGTTAGCACTTGGCTAAATTATCCCTCTTGGCCCCAAGGCAAGGACTTTACATCAAGGGTTGTTGAGTCTTGGCTCTTAAGCAAACTGATGTTTATTCCCTCCTCATGGGAAATGAAGTGGATCTGATGTACTGGCTTCTCAAATCTTCATATCTAAGCAAGCATGTTTGCATGCATGCATGCATGTATGGCATGATCAAGCATCAAACCACTAAGCACTTTGCTGTAGTAGTGGTCACATTTATGAATGAATAAATTAATGTATGTTAACACTAAAAGACTCTTCTTAATATGTGCTTGTGACACTATGACTAAATCTCTTTGGCCATGTCACTACTCTTCAAAACAATGCTAATATAGGCTTCTAGGAGCCTCTTTGAGCAATAAAGCACTTGAGAATACTTCTGCAATTTGAAGTACTACTGTTGCTATTCTAGCATTACAGACTAAACTGCCCTTTTAGCATGTAATAGAAGACTTGCTCTTCGTCCTCGAGGTACAACATTCTACTCGGCCTAGCCAGTATTAGTTTTACCAATATGAGGGAAATGCTGTCATGAAATGGTATCTCAGATGTTGCTCCGACCCCACAGGGCGGAATGGGATGAAATACCCTGGCACATCCCTGCGCCCGCCTCAACCAAGACAGACAATGTATTGTGGAGCCAATTGCTTCTCCAGCACTGCGATTAAGGTGGCTGTATGGAATAGCACAAGCTCCCTCATGCACAAACAGAACTGGACAGCATGTGCTGCAGCAGTGCGAATTATCTTTACCCAGAGCAGGACATTCTGACCCACAGCAGTGCAAGCTTTCTTCACCCAGAACAGGACAGTCCAAGCCACAGGGTGAACACACGCAGAACAGGACAGCCCAGGCCACAGGGTGAACACACGCAGATCAGGACAGCCCAGGCCACAGTGTGAACTCGCACAGAACAGGACAGCCCATGCCATATAGCACAAGCTTTCTTCACCCAGGACAGGACATCCTGACCCACAGCAGTGCAGGCTTTCTTCACCCAGAACAGCCCAGGCCACAGGGTGAACACACGCAGAACAGGACAGCCCAGGCCACAGGGTGAACACACGCAGAACAGGACAGTCCAGGCCACAGGGTGAACACACACGCAGAACAGGACAGCCCAAGCCACAGGGTGAACACACCCAGAACAGAACAGCCCAGGCCACAGTGTGAACTCGCACAGAACAGGACAGCCCATGCCATATAGCACAAGCTTTCTTCACCCAGGAAAGGGCATCCTGACCCACAGCAGTGCAGGCTTTCTTCACCCAGAACAGCCCAGGCCACAGGGTGAACACACGCAGAACAGGACAGCCCAGGCCACAGGGTGAACACACGCAGATCAGGACAGCCCAGGCCACATAGCACAAGCTTTCTTCACCCAGAACAGAACATCCTGACCCACATCAGTGTAGGCTTTCTTCACCCAGAACAGGACAGCCCAAGCCACAGGGTGAACACACCCAGAACAGAACAGTCCAGGCCACAGTGTGAACTCACACAGAACAGGACAGCCCATGCCATATAGCACAAGCTTTCTTCACCCAGGATAGCACATCCTGACCCACAGCAGTGCAGGCTTTCTTCACCCAGAACAGAACAGCCCAGGCCACAGGGTGAACACACGCAGAACAGGACAGCCCAGGCCACAGGGTGAACACACGCAGAACAGGACAGCCCAGGCCACAGGGTGAACACACGCAGAACAGGACAGCCCAGGCCACAGGGTGAACACACGCAGAACAGGACAGCCCAGGCCACAGGGTGAACTCACACAGAACAGGACAGCCCATGCCATATAGCACAAGCTTTCTTCACCCAGGACAGGACATTCTGACCCACAGCAGTGCAGGCTTTCTTCACCCAGAACAGAACAGCCCAGGCCACAGGGTGAACACACGCAGAACAGGACAGCCCAGGCCACATAGCACAAGCTTTCTTCACCCAGAGCAGGTCAGCTTGAGCCGCACGCAGAAGGGCACGCTTCCTACACATGGCATGGGTAAAGATATGCCTCACAATTCCTCACACAGAAAATACACCAGCGAGGGTTTGCATCTGGGTGGATTCCTGAAACCCGATAAGTAGGGGTGAGGCAAATATTCCTTTTCTCTCATTTTCCAGTGATGAGGGCAAATGATCAAATTCAATGTGCACCTTTAATAACATCAACCACTCTGAAGAGGGTGGCAGTTCTGTTTACTCTGAATCCATTTGCCACCAGAAGCCTATTCACGCCTTTCCCACCACACATACCTTCAAACACTTCTCGGGAAGGGTTTTGGGGGTCTGCAAAATTACCTGCATACCTCAGGAGGTGCAGGCTGAACACAGATGTCTTAAGCAATCATCTACCCTTAAGCTTTTTAACTGGTTCTGATAGGGGAAAGTAAACCCATAATCCAACTAGACATCACTTAATGGGTTGAAAAGTTATGTTTGCATTTATATAAATCGACTTTGAGTCATAAGTACTAATGGAGGCTGATTGCTTAAGGCTGGACATTTTTTTCGATGTTGAGGCAAATGGTGACAAGATGACGCAACATCATTGGGGCTTGATATTTGCCCTGTTTAACTTTCCTTTTACAAAAGATTGCCATTATATGTTTATGTCCTGATGAAGAAACTAAATACTAAAACTCCCAGGGACAATTATCTCGGTACATGAACGCCCAGGACTGGAAAAGGGTGCACAAGTCACCTTCGGTGACTATTTTCATATCAGACATCATTACAAGTAAATGCCAATCTTTTGACTGTGACATACAGATATTTATGATATGATAAGTCATGTATAACGCGCCTGTACACAATTGTTTCTAGTCATGATAATACACAGGAGTTGATGCTATTTGACCACACCCTATTAGCAGATTAAAACAACAGCACCTGCGAAGCAGTGGTCTGACTAGAACACCTACCTACGTGAGCTCCACAGTGAGGTCCATCTCAAGCCCAGCACTGTGAATGTTAAATGAAGGAATGATGTACGAGTGGTGCTTGCACATTATTGTGTTCGGATTATGAAATCAAGCTACCCTTTTAAACCGTTACTAGTTTCTTGGTCTCGGGAAGATAGCTCAGGTGCAATGTGCTCGCCTTGAATCCGTTCTTAGAAACCTCTGGGTATTAAGCGTGTTATAAATAACCTATCATATCATATGATTCTCACTGTACTTGGGTACTCCATTGTCTCGTTTATATGAGGTGTAGTTGCCCTCACAACCTAGTAAATGATGTACAGAAAAGGAAGATATTATCACAGGGCTCGGTAAAGGTGCAAATATTAATCTGGAAGCAACATATCCCAGGGTGCTGCTAACAGTGGGGGACTGGCCGCTATGCCCACGACCCTTGGGCCTCTTTTGTGCTAGCTCTCTGCCTTTTCTCCACTGCTAGATGGCAGACACATACACACATAATGACGTTACCGAATAAAACGGCCAGAACTCTGTGTTACCTACAGTGGCAGAGCTTCGCAGAGTTCTGTTTGCTTATTGAACATGTTCGAAGTGGGGCTCCAACAGTCCCTCCCAATGTGTAAATGCAGCCCCTCTCTCCAAGTCCCCTTTCCCTTTTCCTTTTGCCCTCCTCATCCCCCAGTCCGCTATTGTAAATAAATGTTTATAAAGCTTCCGGTATCTTTTGCCTCACTCTGAACAAACAGATACTATGTTATGTTTTTGTTGTGTTACAATACATTTGTTCCCCATATTCAGACAAACTTGGACCAATATTTCCCAAATGGTCAGTAGGAGATAGCGCCCCTAAACCCTACTCTTGGAGCTTGAGATCACTTGCTTAGATGTGCTTTGTCTACCCCTGGCAGTTGTGTAAATATCAATCTAGGGGCACATTCTACAGGGTGGAGGTTGGCAGTAAAAGAATCAATCATGCAGCAATACATGACAGGGTGAATTTAGGGTGTCCCATGAAAATCAAGGAGCACAGAGTGAAGAAGATCAAATGGTTGTGTGTTAGGTTCACTAGTTTTGGAAAGTTTAGCGACTCTCTGTAACAGAGCTTAATTGCGATTCGTATTGACGTTTATTTTGTTTTTTTCTTAAAAGAAGTTCCACCACGCAGACTTCCCTTTATCCCCATCCGTACCTCTCTCCTTTCCCTTCCCGGATTTTTTAGCCTCTTTTTTTCACTTCCCCTCCCCACCTTTTCCTACCACTCAGTAAATACCAACCATATATTGAGATGGTCGGGATGGAAATGCATCAGAAGGTCTCATTCTAAACAATTATTGTCTCATTTCTTTGAGTGCTCAAAGAATTGGAGCTAAAACACATTATTGATCTAAAATTAAATTTATTGGCCCCTATTTTCAAAACTTGTTTTGACGAAGGTGATAAAATGCGTTAGTGGTAAGATTAGTGCTGGTAAAATAGCTCAGCGGGTTGAGCGCTCGCTGCTGTGATCTGAGCGTGATCTGCAGATTCGAATCCCGAATCCCGGCAAGGCCAACTCAGGCTTTCATCTTTCCGAGATCGATAAAGGACTACCAATATTGATTGGGTGATATTGTATGCAAATATGTGCTCTGTAAAGCGCTTTAGATTAAGGCACTATATAAATAACACATCATTATCCTTCACTTGAGCCAAAATACATTTGCCCTATTCACAGTGGGAATCTTAATGTGCACATTAGACAGGCTGTGCCCATTGTTGCGCCAAGTATGGGGAATCTCTGCGAATTGTAAAGCACATCTCAAACAGGATGTCCTTTCCAGTTGTCAGTAAACAAACACATTCGCATGTTCATGCTTGCAACTGGGTACAGGAGGATGTGCAATGCACCAGTTTCCTGAACCTTTCTTGTATTTATTCTAGGTGTGACTGCAACAGTATGTGCCGCTTGAGGTTTGTTTAAGCATTTCACAGAGACAGTTCTTTTAAGGACAAATCCTGTGAAATGCACCACCAGCACCCACGTGGAATAGCCAGAGCATCATTTACACTGGTACAAAGGCCTCAGAAAATGCACTGGCCACTTTTGTGAATAAGGTGACCTGCGCATTTCCAAAAGTCAAGCCTCCAAATAGCTCTTTTTAGCTTCCCTGTTTTGAAAATCAATCTCATTACATAATCATGTTTTTTAAAATGTATTTATTTATTTATTAGGCCCCGAAAACCCACAGGCACCGGGCCCCATAGCATAAACACAGAAGGACAACCATCAAGAAAACTGGACAAAAGAGCAACTAGATTAGGCTGGAAGTAGTATTATATCCTTCAGATGTGCATCTTTATGTAAATGCCAGTATAACTATTGTATTTACTTTCTGTAATATAATATGACATGTAGAGATTTGGTGTGTGCAAGCATATTATACCACAAACTAAACCAGCAGAATCAGTTGTCATGAGCTTTGCGGGTGGTACAGGAAGCGCGATTCGGTGTCGGACAAGAAGTATAAATAGATAATTGTGACGAATCTAGGGTATTTGTCCCTCCTTCTCCCCATGGGGGAGCAATCCCCTTTGAGGCTGGGGAGGAGAGCCCGCTAAGCAAGACCCTCTCTAGGGGTCTGGGCAACTGGGACCTCATTGGGAGTGACTCCCCTCTTTGGGACAAGGGCACCCTTTCCGATATGGAACTCCCGTGCCAGAGAACATTATCTACCTACATGGAAATTGGACAGACTGTTGTTACTTCTGTTTTGAATACTTCTGTTGTGAATTCAGCAAGTAGTGACATTTCCTCAATTTCTTTGGTTTCAGATAATGCTGGATCTCGTCAGAACACTCGAGAGGAGGAGCGACACAACCCTTTTCATTCGGATAACGCTGATAAAACCAGGTGAAACCTTTAATCAAGGAGATAGAACTTTAGGCAGATGATAGTCTCTGACGTACGTATGCCATTGAGGGGCAGAGCACTGTGGAGTCACAGAGCAAGCAACAGCCTGAGAGCAAGAGAAAGCCTGAGGAAAATGTTGGAAACCCAGCAGTTGGAACAGTCGAGCAACCGCAGCTGGTACAGATTTACAGAGATCGTCCCGCTTGGTGGCGACGAACCTGAAGAAACTATTTCGCCCATCTGCCGATTTGTGCAGAGCCTACCGAATTGAACAAGACACAGAGAGCGAGTCCGCGATAGACTCAAGAAAGCAAAAAATGAGGGAAGGCAAAGCCGCCATATACTGACACCAAGCCCTGTGAACCAGCCCAAATCAAGAGTAGACAGCAAGGTGGTTCCGGAAAGGGGGAGGCAACTGAACTGAACAAACTATATAAGGATATAAAGATTGAAGAGGGCTGGCAATGCCCTATGAGAAACCTTGAGAAGGACACTGGTTACGGGAACCTGAGAAAACCGAAGTGTAGTCTTGGGGAAAGACCACTAGAGTTGTCTGATATAAAGCTTGGTAAGAGCCAAGAACGCCCTAGGAGAGATACTGAGAGACTAATTGACTTGGATGTGAAAGTCGCTTATGAGAGCCTGAGAAAAGCCAAAGTACAAAGGTTGTGAGAAAGTAAGAGAGTATGAAATATAGCGGACTACGAAGGCTGGAGGTACTCTATCAGACACAGTAAGAATTAACTGTATGAAAGAAGTTATAACACTGGTTACGGAAACTTGAGAAACCCAAAATATGTGTCTTGGGAGATGCCAAGAGAGTTGTTGAATATGTTAGGTATGGGTTCAAGTGGAGTTGATGTGATATGATAGTTTATTTATGTGGCGCCTATACACAATGTGTTTCAAAGCGCTTCACGGCAAGGGAGGGAACAAGGGAAAATACAATGACATTCTTACAGGCCATGAACAACAAGAATGTGAAACAGTTGAGAACAGCAAATAGAGCCGATATTTACGTTTCAACCTGAAATTAGAAAAATGTGCTGTCATGATTAGAATATGGTAAGTTATTTCAAAACCTGGGGCCCAAGACTCAAAGGGCCTCATTACGAGTAACCTGGTCTGGCAAAAATGCTGGTAAAGCGGCTGGTACTACCGACTCTGGCATTTTTTCCAGATCGGGTTACTCTGAGTTTTTCGGTAGGGGCCTGAACTACCGGCATGCCTGACCTGCCAATAGTTCAATCCCCTACCGGCAGAAAATTCACTGAAGCACTGGCAGCGTTAACAATGGTGCCAGTGCTTCGGTGGTTCTTGTTCCATGGAGTCCGATAGGACTACATGGAATGGGGACTTACCGCCATTGCCCGTAACATCCCGGTAACACCAGGATGTCGCGCACCAGTAACAGTAAGGTGAGACTGCCGGTAAACCAGCGGTTTACCAGCAGTCTTGTAATGAGGGCCAAAGTCTTTCATCTCTTCTGATCTGACCAGAGACTCCAATGGATGGTCTGTGATCCTCCATAGACCAAAGGTTCCATCCTGGGATATACAATAAGATGCTATCCTTAAGGTAGGTAGGAGCAGTCACGTGGATGCATTGCAAGATGCTGCAGGTAATCTGAAGCTGAATTCTCTACACTACTGAAAGCCACAGCAGGTTTCTGAGAGCAACTTGGGCATGATCACTTTTCCTATTTCCAGAAACAAATCAGTTTTGAGGCACCTGGAGTCAGCTAATAAGTTTCATTTAAGTCACCCAGATGTGGATTATAAGATGAATCAGTAATGATTCCTCCCAGAAACCTGGTCTGGGACCCTTCTCATGTGGCCAGGGAAAGGCAGATGCTTCCTGATCCCGACCCTGGGGGTGGTGTTCCTCTGGAGGATCACATGGGGGCGGAGGGACAGGCCAGAAATACTGGGAAACCCCTGTTTCACTTTCCCCATAATCTCACATTATCGATGGCTGTTTGCCAAACAACAGAAGTTAAATAAAATAACTTTGTTATTGGGGACTACAAGTCCCATAACCCCATCAGTACTGGGATGAGGAAGAGGGCTGAAGAATCAGGCTGTAGTAGTAGTCAGGCAATAAAGCCTAACAGCCCACATCTGAAGGAACCTGAGAGGACTAAAATACCCCCTCAAGTGCAGGCAATAGAAGGAGAGAGAAGGAGCTGGAACTGTGGCTGAAATACATGCTATAGTAGCAGAGGCAGAAAGAAGACGACATTGTTAGCAATCCAGACAGAAGTGGGAGAACCAAAGGGACGCCGGAGCATTGATGCAGCAGATTTCATCTGCTTATTCTGTGAGGGTCCTGGTCCCCACAAACTCTGAGTTGCAGAGGCTGAGCAGCAGAAGGCGTGCAGGAAGACTGCCTTTGCCCATGTGAGCCTGATTGTGGAGATTGGCATGTCAGAAGTGTGTCGGAAACCGAGGTAAGGCGTTGCTGTCAATACATGGGTCTCGGGAGCGAAAGGGGCTCCTTAACAAAGTAGCCGGTCCTGAGACACATTCAGCAAGGAAGGGTGTGGGTCCCTCTGAAGCCAGAAACAGTAGAAGATGTGCCTGCAGTCGTGGAAGTAGGGCAACCCGCAGAACAGGTATCACAGTAGCCAGTGAGTCAAACCTTCTGATTCCTTGCGCGAGCACTGCTGGCAACAGTATCCAGTACAAATATTCACTTGCATATAAGCTGTAGCGAACTGAAGTTATTTGTGGAAGTCTTTAACAAAGGGACAATGGGAAAGTAGCACTTGCGTGTGATCGGATATTTTTCATCGTTTTTTTTTTTTTTTTTATTGTTGCACTCGCCTGAAGAGCAAATACTGCGAAGGCCATTGTTAAACACTTAAATCCTATAAACCTTATGAAGAAGCGGTTCCGTGTCTCTCATTACGCAGAACATACATTGCAAAAGACTTTGTTGAACATATAACCTTTGTAAAACCTATTAAGAAGTGGTCGCTTGTGTCTAATTTCGTTTTTTCAAAGGAAGAATGAACTCTACCTCTTTATTCAAACAAACAATACTAACTCATAAAAGAAGTTAAGTGGTTAAACATTGTATCTGCAGTTGAAGAGAAAGAGTGTGCATTGCCCAAGCCAAAAGTCTTCCCCTATTAAAACTAAACGCAGCCTTTCTCAGAGCTAGAAAGCAATCTAATCAATACTCTAAGCCTATCAAGTTCAACCTTGCCTAAGATGCAAGCATTACCTGAAGCCAAGAGAGTGGCACCAAGGCTTCTGGGTAATTATTTTGGCTACCAGTTGGCAGAGAGAAAAAAACTAAGTTCGAGAAGGGAAACTTGCTGCTCAGCTGAAGCGGACACAACCTATATTGTCAAAGGCTGTCAGAGAAAGGAAGAATTGGGTCCTAAAGGCAAACCTAAGTTGTTGTTTTCGCAGACAGACAAGAGAGGCAAAGAGGCTGTCCCTTTTAAAGAGAGCTATTTAGAGGAAGAGTGTCTGGCCTATTTGAAGGTATTGAAGTGCCTTGAAGTAAATCTTGTCAAAAACAAACCTATTCTGAGTCACGAAGTATCAAAGCTGTGGTTGTATCACAAAGTACTGAGGTGGTAGTAATATATCTAGTAGATGTACGTTGAATGCTCGTAAACAAAAATATTGTAGACGAGTGGAGCGCATTTTACAAGCTTGCATTACAGAAATGTGAGATTTTCGTGCAATACCCCCCACTCCACCTTACTTACCTTTTGGCGGCACTGTTATCTGTATGCCGCCGAAGTCCCTGCCGCGCCAGTTCCCTTGACTTCCGTGGATGGGAACCGGCGCTGCACAGTCATTTCTTTTTACTTTCTTCAAAAACTTTGTTTTGGATGTAGGGGACACCCACGCCACCCCCAATTCCATTATAGCGAACAAGTTTGCAGTGGACAAACAAGCAACCCTCGTTTCCCTTGTTCGCTATATAGAAAACCGAATGATTAAAATGTTCGGCTTTTTCGGCTGTATGTAATTTTGGTACATCCAAAATCCGATCATTTAAACCAGTCGGTTTTTATTTACAATATTTTTATGCAATACCAGATCTAGTTGTCAGTAGATACACAACTTCAATGGTACAAGTGGAGTTTAGTACTATGAAACAAAGGAGAATGTCCTCATAGTAAAATGTGGTAGAAGTGAAGTTGATTGTAGCAGCACCGTGAAGTAATCCTGGCAAAGATATCTATTGAAAACCCTTACATTGTAAAGAGAGACATTATCACTGGGAACCAAGAACTATGTTACACTAACAATTGCAGAAGCTGTGTTTCCCTTGAGTTGTGTTAATACTTCTTGAACAACTGGGAATTGTGGAAAAGCATTGTTGCTGTTGTGGTGAAGTGGAAAGTCTTATCACCAAAAGGAGAAGCTTTGTTGTTGTTGCAAGTTTGGTTAGCAAAACTTTATGTTGATATAGATACATCAGGAACTGAATTGAGACTGTTCTACCTACAGTTTCCGTGTTTCTCTGTATTGAACAATGAAGCTGAATTTTCTTTGAATCCTGGGGGAGGGAGTTCATCCAGGTTAGAAAAGGTTATCAAGGAACTGTAAAAACAAATGTTGGTTGAAATGTCATATATTTTCTTGTTTAATGTTTAAATGTGAGGGCCAGAAATCCTATGTTAGAGTATTTCCCCTTAGTTTTGTTAGGCAGGGAAACCCTCGTTAGAGATGGGATAGTGAGGTGTTTAATGTTTATTTTTTCACTCAATAAAATGGCAATTGTTGAACAAACATAACAAAGTTGTCCACCTCGAATTGATGACTGCTCACAATCACAATAGTCCAATCAGCTAGTCAATGTGGCTCCTACTACAACTAAAATCGTGTCCAGTGTCATGAAGTGATACATCTCACATAGCCAACTAATATCGTTTGCAAATGATCTGTACCTTTAGTAGTGTTAGCTCCTCTGTATGGGCATATGGGGGGGCTCCCCCTGAGACATGTATATTTGTATTTTAACATTGCAGCGTACATTTAGAATGTCAATCTAAATATACATGCATATCTATCAGCAGAGTGGCAGACAGCCAAGGCCACCTAGGTGCTTCATTTGTACAGGTGACTGTGCTGCCTTCATCTTATCAGGGGTGTCCCCACCGCTATGGTTATTTTCTTAAAATGTTCAATGCGCAGCCCAAAGGGCTCCACAAAATGTGTGGGACACCATATTGGGAGGGCAGTGGTGTGTAGGAAGACTAGCCTCGCCATCTCTAATTATTGCACTACTAGCCTAGGCGTTGTCTGACACAAGAGGAGTCCTCTCCTCTTCTTTCAGCTAGTGGGCACTGCGTGGGGTGTGCCATGTGGTCAGGTCTTCAGCGGCGTGCTAAGATGCAAGCCGGAGGTAAGTGAAATATTAATATAAATATATTGCGTAATCTGTTTGCATGCATGCTTGCAAGGAGGGCAGTCTGAGTGAGTGTGCATGTATGAATCTATCCACATAGAATATGTGTATCTTTGTTTTCATGCATGTGTGCATGACAGCAATTTTCTGATTTCTTCTTGAATGCGTAGGTGAATGAAAGACTGTATGTTAGTGTGCATGAAAGCGTGTGTACTGTGTGTACTGTGTGTGTGTACTGTGTGTAGTGTGTGTAGTGTGTGTGTGTGTGTGTGTGTGAGAAGGGGGGTGGGCCGGGGACTGTAAATTTAAGTGGGTAATGGCAGCTTGGCATTCTTACTGGGCATCAAGGGTAAAGCAAATTTGACAAGTATTATTACGTAGCTAGACTGACATTCTTTAGTGCAGCAAGTCTAGCTATATTTTCATACTATGGCATGGAAATTATTACTAGGCATCAACGTAAAACAAACAGAATGAGTGCTACAATGAGGCTAGACTCTGACCCGATTATTCCTACCTGGGAACTAGCAGGACGGCAAGCAATTCTAGATCACGTATATACCTCTAGAGAACTTCTGACACATGTCACTGGCTTTGAGGTCATCTGCACCTTGCACAGGGCCCACAAACTTCTGAGAACAACTTGGGCGATTACCTCACACCTCAGCAATCCCCCACGTGAATTTATACCCATCAACATCGAGACAAACGCCATGGAAACACGTTTGCGATTGAAAGCCACAGCAATCAACAACATAACCAACAGCTACTGCCAAGCCAAAAGTCAGAATAAGCAAAACAACGCTACAGCCCTTACGGACTACTGCCCGCTACTGCTACTGTATCAAGTCCAAAAAAGGGGAGGCAAAATACCAACCGAGGCTCGCCACAGTAACAATCTGGTCCTCAGGCAAAAGAGACTCATTATGAGACGAGCACAAAGAAAGGCCGTCCGACTCCCCTCTACTACCAACTGTGCTGAAGCCCTGATGGCCACTAACCGATATAAAAATTGGCTAAAGGGCTACAAAATCCAACTCTCCCAGGATGACTCAGAATCAATGCTGAGAACACTCAGTGGTAAGCAAACAAAGGCCTTTTGGTCACTTACCTAAACCAAAGGCTCCACAACCCGAGATACCCTAACAATCAGCGTGCCAGAAAAGACCTGGATCACCCACTTCTCTGACCTTTTCGGTACATCACAGCACTCAACAGTAATACCTTGTCGAGCAGCTAACAAGTGGGATATCGAACTCAACACAACTAATATCGAAAGTAAAATCAGAAAGCTTAAACCATCCCGGTCTTACAAACATGGACATGAAGTCCAACCCCAGTCCTTGGTCGATCTTAGTGGCCGAAATTTTTGAATCCTGTTCGTCAACAAAATCGATTCCCTCATCTTGGAAGGCTGCCAACGTGGTGCCGATATACAATCAGGTGAAAGAGGCGACCAAAACAACTATCGCCCCATCGCACTGCTTGACAGTATTGGGAAGCTCTTTGGATCATTTCTTTTGGACAGCTTCAAAGTATGGGTTTCTGCAACTGATGGTTGGGATCCGTTCCAGACTGGCTTTACAAAAAACCTTGGTACAACGGCCAACATATTCACCCTTAGCATCTTCAAGGCGAAAGTATTGGAAGGTGCACCTCCTCTCTTCCTGGCCTTTATTTACCTATCCAAAGCTTTTGACAAAGTCAATAGAGACAAACTGTGGACCAAACTCCTTAAGTGGAATTGCCCTCATTCTCTGTTGGAACCGATAAAAGAACTGTATTCTATGAGAGTCCGACTCAACGGTACTGGCCTACTTTCTACAAATATTCCAACTAGCCGCGGAGTCAAGCAAGGATGCCCATTGGCCCTGCCACTGTATAAGGCTTGTACAGGAGACTACTAGCATTCAGAATAAGACATAAAAGCCTTCCCACCTTCCCTGGGCTCTGAAAAGGTCAGTAGGCTGCTCTATGCGGACAATATCATTTTAATTGACCAAACCAAGATCGGGCTACAGAGAAAACTGGACAATCTGCACGAATATCTCAAAAACAACAACCTGGAAAGCAACACGGTCAAGACCAAAGTGATGCGGTTGGGTAAATCATCTAAACAAAAAGTCCACAGTGCATATTTCCTTGCAAAAGAACTTCTGGAAGAAGTTGAAACTTGCAGATACTTGGGAATCACCTTCAGGAACAAAACCAAAGAACTGCCGATGCAAGAAACCCTGGTCCTTAAAAATAAAACCTTCACCAATCAAATTATCTTGATGGACAAAAAATGCGGTCGTTTCTCGCTCAAGGTGGCAATCGCCTTCTACAAGGCGAAGGTGGTCACAGCCCTGACATACGGAGTGGAAGCCATGCCTATGATCCCTGAAACCATCTGGACAAAACTGGAAGGTTCTCTTTGGAGGAAATTGCTGCGTCTCCCACCCTCCAGCCCGATGGCTTTGATAAGAAGAGAGCTCAGTCTCATCTCGCTCAAAGGAGCAGTGTCTCTCAACAGTCTGATGCTTTACAGGAAAACAAGATCTTCCAAAGAAAAAAATCTACGTACTCATTCATGAGGAAATGAAGAAGGTACCAACAAAATGCTTCAAGCGTGGATCAGTAAAAACCAGACGATCTTAGAAGAGGTAGGAAGCACAGAAGATGAACTTTTAACAAATCCAACCAAAACTGCAAAAAAGTTCAAGGAATTAGACTGGTGTGATACGCAGACAAAAGCATTGATCTATAAGTCCACTGCCCAACTGCCTACTTTTGCACAAAAAATAAATTAACCTATTCATTTTTATCTACTGAAATTCCCAAACAAGAAACTCCGCTCAATCTTCTTGAGAGCAAGACTAAACATCCTGAAAACAGTTGGAATTCGAAGGAAAACAGTCACAAATTCCTGTTGCTTCTGTTCTGAGCCTAACTCAACTGAAAGCCTGAAGCACCTCATCCTCAACTGCCCAGCATTAATCTCCAACAGAGAAATCCATCTTGGCCACTTATACTCACAATTCTCTAGGTTGGATGAAGATTATTGGTGGGCCTTCTTGATGAATGGGTTAAATCGAAAACCAGTCATCGCAATCGGAAATTTCTTGCAAAACCACGACTTGGACTCTCTCCCTTAGAAAGGTCACTACCAAAGGATTTAACCCTCGCAAGTCAACTCAAAAGAAACAAAGTTCATGAGGAAAGGCTGCTTTTGTAAAAACTGTTATATACAGTTATACACAATACAAAAAATGTTTACAAACTTTTTTTTAAAAAATACAAAAAAGCTAGACTGGCATAGTTTGGTGCAGCCAATCTAGCTATACTGTCTTATTGTGGTCTGGTATTTTTTACTGAGCATCAAGGGTAAAGCACACTTGACAAGTGTTATTACATCGCTAGACTGGCATACTTTGATGCAGCCAGTTTAGCTATACTTTCTTACTGTGAAATTCTATTTTTTTGGCAACAATGGTAAAGCATACATGATCAATGCTATTATAGCTAGACTGGCACACTTTGGTGCAGCCACTTTAGCTATATTTTCTTATCATGGTGTGATATTTGTTACTAGGAGTCAAGGGTAAAGCAGACATGATAAGCGTTATTACATGGCTAGACTGGCCTACATTATTGCAGCCTGTCTGGACATGTTTTCTTTCTGTAGCATGGCATTTTTTTTACTGCAAAGCCAAGCCAAGCCAAGCCAAGAGGTGTATGTTATTATATGGTAATACTGGCATGAATTGGTGCAGCCTGCATGGACATGTATGGGCACAGCCAGCAATGTTTTTTTTTATATTTGCATACATGTAAGAAAATACATCATGATAATGCTAAAATGCTAATGTGCACCATTGGTGACTTGCATCTATTGGATTTGCCCATGTCTTTACCTACAAAACGAATTGAAAACTATATGGCTTTTTACCCAGTTTTTCACAGAAAGTTTGCAGTAAAATGCATCATTTTAACCCATTTTAAAAACGTTCTTGGGAGAAGAACCCTGAATCCTGCCCAAAATCCCATACATCGGATCGGGCTTCTGCATATTGGAGTCAAACATTTACGCCCCTCCAAATAATATATTACCAGCCACAGCTGAGCTTTATCTGCTATAATGTCTACGCATTTAACCTGAGTTAACTTGACAAGATTTACAGAAATTAAGGGTACATGCATTTTAATGGGAGATTCCGTTTTACTGAAGGCAGGACTTCCTGTATTTCCGCCGGGCTAAGATGAAACCAGCTGGAATCCATCCAGGCTCAAATGTCACCCAGGCTTCATGAACCTATGGTCAAACAGATTTCACTTCAGCTGTAACTGCTACAGGGTGGTAAAATGCAAATCTATGCTTTAACTGCAAAAAGGACAGTTCCTGGAATGGTGAAACTGGTTGTAAAAAGTAGTGGAACTGTTAACACTAAAAAAATAAAATAAAGTTGTGACACTCAGCTTCCGATAATTCCAGCTCACTTCGAGCTGTGGTAGTGCATGGGTTGTTTTACAAAGCTGCCAACTTTTCCCAGGTGCACAGGCACCATGCTGGCACACTGTAAGCACAGGACTGGTGTACTGTGTGCACTGCTCGAGGCACCATCGTATAGATGTTTGAGTGGTCCGCACACATTTTACAAGGAAACAGAACCTCCTTGCATTTTAAATCCTGATCGGCCCACATTTAATAAAATAACCCCTCATTGTTTGATAAGGAGGACAATACACACAAAATACAGTTCTGCAGTCAGTGCATGCATACCACAAATGTTGCCTGCTCCATGATCGGTATATATTCTGCTCTCAACAGCATTATCCCTTTCCTCTCTTTGTAACATTGTTTTGGCTACTGTGGCAGGTCAAAAGAAGGATGCAGACACTGATCCTCCATCTCACTGAGGATTGTATTAACTTAAAGAATAAATGCCAGGGGGTGGGGTGAGCTTAATTTAGTCATATAAAATGTGTACTATGCATATACTATGAAGTTGACGAGAATGATGTTGACAAGTTCTATCTGAAGTTATGTATGTGCAACAGAAAATAAATAATAAAAATAAATGCCAACCTTTCCCTATGATGTGGGATTCCCTACCTAACAAAACTAACTAAGGTGCTCGTCCGTTGTCAGTGAGAGTCCAAATTATAATCTGTCCAATGTCCAAACTAACCTGTCTTAACCCTAACACTATTATAACGACTAAACCCAGGAGAATGTCTCCCTTTTCCTGAACACTGGAGTTTACAGGCAGTTCACTTCAGTAGTGGATCCTTACGTAGTTCCAGGGGAACTATTTTTTTCAGTTCATATGGTTCTTTAATATTTAGATTCAACTTTTGACTCTTCTCTCTCATATATCTGTTTTCCTTTTCTATTTTATTCTTCTCTTGGCTTATCCCATTTGTATTTATCCTTCTATTCTTGAAAAGTAACTTTTTCCAGAGTTTAGGGCTCTCCCCCTCTGGATTTCTGACCTGTAACATACAGTTCACTATTTCTTGCTCCCTTTTGGCTTTGACTCGGTTCCTCTCTTTTAAAAAAACATTCTTGAAGGTTTCCTTTCTTAAGACATCTCCCTTCTTTAGCTAAACCTTCTTCTTCGGATTGTATTTTATGCTGAATCTTCGGAATTTGGGATTAATTGCCTGTTACCTTGAATGGGACGAGTATGAGT
Organism: Ambystoma mexicanum; assembly: GCF_040938575.1. Classification (NCBI taxonomy): domain Eukaryota; kingdom Metazoa; phylum Chordata; class Amphibia; order Caudata; family Ambystomatidae; genus Ambystoma; species Ambystoma mexicanum. Next base: position 675,503,528 of record NC_090932.1, on the reverse strand, counting down.
ACCCCAGTGATGATTCTCAATCACTCCATTCAGGATTACTGCTTTATCTCGAGTATGACAAGTATAAACATTTCAACAATGATTCTCTTTCACTTAATTCAATATCAAGGCCTTACCATGGTTATGAAGAGTATGAATGTTCAAATAATGATTCTCTTTCACTTCATTCAACATGAACACTTTGCTTCGACTGGGACGTGTATGAGGGTTCCAAAAATGATTCGTAGCCCGCCTCTCAGGTCCCCCATTTTCCCTGTTACCTGTTGTATTCAGGGATAACATCACATGATTTGTGGTTTGGCTGGCACCTTTCCTCCAGTTCGTCAGAATGTCTTTCTGTGACTTCCCTGTTGCTTTCCCTTCAGTCTGCTGTCTACACAAATGTTCGGCTTCTCGGTCGCTGGAACTTCAAGATATGCAGAGCGGTATCAGTGTTATTTTCTAGATTCCTGGTCCACCTCACTTCAGTTGTGGTTACGCCACCACTCAGTTCCTCTTTGGGATAAGGATGCCTTGTGCCAGCACTGATTTCTCTCCCTTCTCTGGTTCCCTCATGTCAGGAATTCAATTAGGTAGTTTCCTCTCGCTTGACCATGAGCCGCTACACATCCTCTCTCGTCTGTGTACAAGTCAGCAAGCATCTTTGCATCTTGAGGTATTCCTCTCTGTCTGTCCCAGCTCCTCCCCTTCTCTTTATGACGTAGTCGTAGGAGTCCCTAGGCAGAATCCCATATTCCTTCTTCTCTGTTTGTATTACATTCTTCATCCCTTCATAGATCTTCTTTGTCTTAGTAAAAAGGAGTGGCCACAGCCTCTGGACAGCAGTAACACATTTTGGTGGTTTCTTCCCACCTTTCTTACCTGGCAGTGCTTGAAGATGTAGTACTGGAAGGTTTCTTAGGGAGTTCCTCATAGGAACGGGGCTCCTTGTCCCCAAAGGGGGAGTCTCTGCCAGTGAGGTCCCACTTTCCTCGACCCCTAGGGAGGGTGTTGCAGAGCTGGTTCAGCTCCCTAGCCTCAAATGGGGGGGCTCTCCCTTTGGGAGAAGGCAGGAATTCCTGAGATTTGTCACACCACTCCGTGACGAAACAGTAACATAAACAAAAAGGGAATAGAGGAATGAGGTTGCATCTTGCAGCAGATCTCCCTGCTTCTTTTCTTCTTCTCTTCATTCTCCTGCCTCTGACTTCGACTCTACTTCACTGCTCCAGTGTGTTTGCCTATCTTCTCCTGCGCTTGGTTTCTTATTTTGCATGTATAATCTCCAGTTTACTCCTCGGCTGCTTTTAGCTGTGCGCTGGAGTTCTTTGTGAGTCTCGGTCTTCTGCTTTCTTCAGTCTATAGTTCAACTGGAAGTTCCTTCTCACCCACCGTTATCTGTCAGATGTTGGTTCGCCGACAAAAAGTTTTCCTCCCATGCCTGCAGGCATTAGTTCTAAAAAGCATTTGCATTTCATGTATTTATTTATTTATTGTAATTAGTCGAATGACGTTTTACAAAACATTTACTCATAATACATTATACCTTGTTAAAATGGAAAGGTTAAAATATGTTCATCAGTTGCAATAATCAAAATGCCATAAAATGCATAGAATGAAATGCAGCAATATCACAGTGTGTGCATGAAAGCAAGAACTGCAATGTGCAAATCCACATAGTGCAAAAGTACATCATGTACAAAACTTGGCAAATAGACATCATTAGGATTGAGCAAAGGTAATAATACCGGCATATAGCAGCACTGGGGTACATCTATACTGCAAACAAACAACAAGAAGGCATTTAGTACCTACAGTTATAAAAGATGATCATAAGCGGTACGCAGACATTCTTCAAGATTAGTTGCCACTGTTAAGAAAAGGATAAATAACAATCAATATGAATCTTTGACGGCAGCACCCACGAAGATTAAAATGTATTTGTACCGATAGCCATTGTCTTTGATATCAAGTTCCAGACCCTGTAAACTGCAAGAGTGACTGAAACTGAGGGACAATTCAAACAGTACGTCCAAAAATCTTCAGACTTAATAGAGTCATAATGGTAGAGAAAGGGCTCATATGTGCACATATAAAAGGTGCGCAAAGACGCACATTCAGTGAACAGATGTTTGGATATTTCCAGAGCCATGGCGCTCACACATATGGCACATTCTATCATCCGATGGCAGTTTCATTTGTGCGCCCAAGGCAGATAACAATGGCAAGTGGTTAGTGCAAAGACACAACGTAAGCTTATGTGCTTCCGGGTTTGGGCTCAAAATAATATAGGATTGGGGATTCTTAAACCTGTGGACCACCATGGACATACATTTTAAGCTTTTTAAAGTGGAAATGTGATCATAGATTTTATTCCAGTCAATTTAGCTTTAAACAATGTCTTCAGAGTCGAAACACCACCCCTAGGTTTCCCAGTTTGAGTACCAATTTATAGCTTGGAACATGGTCATTACAAGGTCATCAAAGGCAATTTGCACCCAAAATCTTTAGAACAGGACACTCCGGAGTCATCTTGACCTTTAGATATAGTTCACCCCATCTTCTTTCCACCTGCCCACCCAACAAAATCAAACCCAGCTCTAGGCAAAGCAATTCCATAGGGTCTGATGGTCTAAGTTTCAATAACTTCCTCCAAAACGATCCCTCAACACAATTTAGCCATCTTAATTCCTTCATCCTCAGTGCCTCAGGCCGTATAAAATTGCCGGGCAGAAACACTGCCTTTAGAGTATTAATATCCCCTCCAGGGAGTAGCTTGCTGTCTGGTTGGCAAAACGACTAAATAGGTGGGTCAATAAGGCAGCTTTTCTCTTAGATAGGGGTAGTGATCTACATACTTCATATTCCCCAGGCTGGAGTCAAGTTTCACTCTGTTTACTTTCTTCCCTGCTACCAACAATCTCTTCGTTTTTTCACTATTGACTACCAGATCGTTTTCCTTCACATAGTCCGCTAAATCATCCAGAACAGATCTATAGTCAGAGAGAGTATGATCAAGGATTACAAGGTCGTCTGTATACAACATACTGGCGACCTTAAGTCTTCCAATCTTAGGAGGACAGTTTGATCTAGACAACATCCTCTCGGGGAGGTCAGAGATGTATAAATTAAACAGCAGGGGAGCCAGCACACAACCTTGCTTACCTCCCCTGCTGAGCAATACTGATGTAGTCAGACCCCCATCATTATCTAAGCAGACTCTGGCACTGCTATCTTCATGGAGCTTTTTCAGAATGGTCAATAGCCACAGCGGACATCTCAAAGTCGTCCATTTATTCCAGAGCCTAGATCTATTTACTAGGTCGAGAATTTAACAAACGTTACATATAGCACTGGAGCGTCCCTTTGTGAAGATTCCAGAATCAAACGGTCAAGCATACGTATATTGTGTGTGGTGGATGAGCCAGGCTGGAATCCCACCTGGAAATCGTGTAGAATATGCTCGGATTTTACCCAGGCCTGGAGCTCCTTCAATACCAAACCAGAGAACAGTTTACCAGTCACGTCCAACATCGAGAGCAGTCTGTAGTTTTCCAGCATACTCCCATCGTACTTTTATATACGGGGACGAGTACAGACTGCCGCCAAGTGAACGGAATGGTATGTTCACAGCATACTCTATCAAATAGTGCTTGCAAGTACAGGGCCCAGGCCAATGGATCCCTCTTGAGAACCACATCGGCGAGCTCGTAAGGCAAGGAGCCCTAGAAGATTTAAAATCTTTAAGAGCTGCCAATAAGGTATCAATAGAAGTATCAATTGCCCATTGCTTACTATTCATGGTGTCACATAGACATGGGGTGGCTGATAATGACCCCATCTTCCTACCTATATAGTCTAACCATATCTCCTCCCCAATACGGTTCAAAATGTGTTGGTCCCTGGAGCCTTTAGAAGCAGCCATTAGTTGTTATATTGTCATTGTATTTCTGCTATTCAAAACACATATCAATCGCTGCCACTGTGTGTTCTGTGCTGAGTTCTTCTAATCTTTTAGCCATCTACGATACCGATTATTAATCACATTTGTTTGGTGGTGAAGTTCTGGGCCAGGTAAAACACTCCTTCTCAAATCCTGCAGTTCCCCACGCATCACACGTTTAGAGTTTCAGATCTGAACATCAAATGGGTTCCTTTGAACGTTGTCAACCACCAAGGGTCGGCCCGGTTTAAAAGACGCCACACCCAACGCAAATGCACCAATCCAGCGCGCCATCTCATCTGCGCTTAAGGATGTGTACGTTTGCCAACAGGCCTTACCAAGATTGTTTACCCGCAACAAGGCCCTATCAACACTGGAACCAGACCACTGAATACTATTTCCAGGGTGACTTGTAGCAAGATCTTTGAGAATGCAACCAAAAGCAACTTTAACAGGGAGGTGCACAGTTAACACCATAGGGGAATGTTCACTATTGTCAAGGTGAGACATTTAGAGTAATTGCACACATTCTAAGATGTCCTTACTGCCGAATAAGTAGTCCAGGGTTGCCCAGCTTTGACCACTTCTCCAGGTCCCCGTTCCCGGGACATCACCTTTGGATCGTCCATTCAACAATGCGAATTCCCATTCTCTACGAAAGTCCACCCATTTACACCCACAACCATTCTCTGTCTGCTGTAAGAGCGTGGACCTTGGACAGATATTCTCAAATGAAGGACAGAGATCATTGTCCAAACAGTGTGCATTTAAATCTCCTCCAACCAAAATCAACCTGTGGCATCAACACCCCTCAATCAACACATACGTTATAGATAAATGCAAAAATATCCTCAGTAGTGTTATCCCCAGGGGATCATAAACGGAATCATTCAAAATGACTGAGTTTATTAGACCGAATGGGTGATTTGGCAGAATTTTGGCCATTCGAAAATTCTGAACGGCCGAAAGGTTCGACCAAATCACCCATGCGGTACTAAGGGCTGCAAGGGTTTCCCCCGCAGCCTTGCTCACTATATTGTGAGCAGGGGTTGCAGGGGTATCCCCTGCAGACATCCCAAAAAAGCCCAAAATAAAACAAAAAAGGAAAGGAGCCTGCAGCGCTGGTTCCCGATCATGGAAGTGAAAGGGAACAGGCGTTGCAGGGACACGGTTGGGGGAGGGCAAAGTAGGAAATGTTCAGGGGAAAAAAGACTGAAGGTTATTTCGGAAAAATATTCTTCTGTCTTTTCTCTCTCAAACATTTGGATCTCGGGCTTTCAAGCCCGATCCTCAAACATTTATCAATAGCATACCTTTTCTTTCTTACTCAAATTTTAAATTGGTTTCAACAGCCATAACACTGTCTTCAGATGAGCATGGCGACTCAGAACTCCACAAATCAAGGGTCTGGTGCTCCAGAACAATGACGGGGAGGGAACCCTGACAACCCACCGGTTCCCAGGGAGGAGGCAGAGGGGTAAGGGGGGTGTAAAGCCTTAGAGGAAGCTTCCTTCCCCGCTTGTGAAAAGCCCCTGGAAACCCAGGAACCGGAACCAGAATCTCCTGCCCCCGAAAGTCTGCAACCTAAGGAACAGAGGGCGGGTAGGAGAAATCAAGATCCTAGAAAGACCCATTTTGTGGAGGAGGTGTGAATCTTCCAATTTGAAGGAGAGGGGTCCTCAGAGGATTCTGGGAAAAGGATCTTCTGCTTCAGGGATGGGGGAATTCCTCCCAAAGAAAAATGGGTCCCAAGAGATCCTGATCAAGACTGCGTAGATGGGGGGACCAAATATAAACCGCCCATTAAAGAACCCCAGAATGACCCACAAGAAAATCACCTTGGTCAAACCAATTCTGGTGACAGCCTCCAAAAAGGGGGGTAGGGGGCAGCCCACAATCAGAACCAGGGGAGCCCAAAATTCCATCCATATCCAATTGCCACCTTTTCCTTACAGGTTCCCAAGATCCCAAACAAAATCCTGCCCAAATCACCCCTCTGTCAGAATCCAAAGCAAAGAAGTTAACCCATCAATTGGCCAAAAATGTGCATTATCTTTGCCCCTTTGAGGAGAAGGAGGGAAGATTTTATGCCCGGTCCAAATACAGGGGCAATGTACATTTTTGGCACTGGTGGACACTGGATCCCAAGCCACCCTTCTGTCAAAAAGGGCCTTTTATCAGCTGAATTCGGGAAGGGGGGAGAAATACTATATCCCTCTCACCCCTCTTCCTGGACAACTTCAGAACTTCGATGGGAAAGAAATTCCTGTCGAGGGGACTGCGGATTTGGACATTAAAATTGAGCGACACAAGGTGAAGCACCCGGTCATAGTTGTGACTCCAGAGGGCACACCATGTTTACTAGGGAATGACATCCTGCGTAGATTGTCTCCCCTCATAGATTGTGTAAACAAGGTCCTCTGGACTCAGACTAACCGACCAATAAAATTGAAACATAGTGTCAACCATGTTAGTTGAAATGGCACATGCCACATGGTTGAACAGAAACCTGACAAAATTGAATTCCATTTCCAAAATAACCGAATCCCCGACGTGACAGTTATTGCAGTAGAACAAACTGGTGATGGGGAGTCCTCTCTATTTCTGAAAATCAACCTTCCTTCCAGTCTAAGGTGGCATTCCACACTGGAAGGGAACACTCTGAAATTCTATACAAATTCACAATCAGAAAATCCTACTCCTATAGTCCAAAATGATGAGAAATCAGCTCAAAGCTTGGCTGTTATTATCAGGTTCTGACACCTCGGACCCCGATTCCTGGTCACTTCACTCCCCTTCCTCCTCACCTGTAGTTTCTTGGTCCAAGCTACCGCCAAACCTCTTCTTCCACAGCGCCTTTTTTTCTGTATGTACGTAGGGTCTGCCCTGGAAGGAAGCCACCCTGACCCTTGGGTGAGTGGTCCAGGGGGCCCCTCTTCCGGAACAAACAAGTCCAGGGGAAAAAGCCGTTAGGCATTAAAAAAAAACCTATCCGGGCTGTGTCTGATGGTATCTCCACAGGGTGGTAAGTAGTGGGTGATACTGGCGAAGGATGGGCCAGATGAGCCAGTGAAATCACCAGAGAGAAGTCCAGAAAGTCCAAAATGCAGGTGGTCAGACAGGGAAGGCTGAAGGAGGGCCGATGGACAACAAGGGGACCAGGTAAGAACAAGAAAGGAACAAAGGAAGTAGCCGAGGATATGAAAATAGCAGAGGCAAAAGCAAAACAGGAAGGAGGAACGGAGGCAGAGAATGGGGAAAGCTCAACAACAAAGAAAAATAAGCAGAAGCAAAGAGGAGGGGGTGCACAGCAATAACGCCAGAGAGAAAACACAAGCGCTCCAACCTGAAAGCCTAACGCGAGTAGGTTGGAACGTGCAGGCTTCTGGGTTGGAGCGACGGAAAAGGCTTCCAACGGCGTTTGGCCTCAGAAGACTAGACCATCACTGAGAGCTGCGTGAGAACCTGGCGGGTAGGGCTAATGGGCGCCCCAACACAATCGGATCCACACACGCCAGCCCCTACGGCGTGTGACAGTATGCCCCCCTCCACGGCCCACACCACGCGGCTTACCTGGATGGAGCCGATGGAACCGCCTGGTCAACTCGGGTGCGTGGACATGCGACCCCGGTTCCCAGGAGTCTTCAGAGTGGGGATAACCCTTCCAAGCTACTAAATATTCTAACCGCCCCCGTCTATACCTAGAATCCTGAATACAAGACACTTTGTATTCCTCAGGGATGGTTTTGGGACCACGAAACAACCATCCTCTCCGACTGTCAGGTGTGTCCGGATCTACAGGTCGAAGAAGAGAGGAGTGAAACACAGGGGGAATCCTATTCATACTCTTTGGGAGTCGTAATCTAAATGCCACTGGGTTTATCTTTTTTACAATCTTGAAAGGCCCCAGATACCGGGGAGTTAACTTGGTCGGGTGCACCCATCGAGGCAAGTACTTAGTGGACAGCCAGACTCGATCACCCGCCTTCCATTCCGGACAGGGTAAACGGAACCGGTCTGATTGCATCTTGTATCTTTTTCTAGCTAGGTGTAAACTCTGTTGAGCAGTCTTGTGAGCGAGGCTATCTCAGCTAGAGTGAATTCAATGGTAGACAGAATGGTGGGAGACTTGTACACAGGAAGTATTCCGCGTGGGTGTACTCCGTAAGTGCAGAAGAAAGGACTAAGACCCGTAGGTGTGTGTACTGAATTGTTATATGCAAATTCTGCAGTGCGTAGAAGGGCCACTCAGCTGTCTTGCAAACTATTGGTATAGCACCTAAGGTATTGTTCAAGAGAGGCATTAAGCCGCTCCATCTGGCCATTAGTCTGCGGATGAAACCCTGAGGATAGTGCACGTTCAATACCCAACCGTTGACATAGGGCTGTATTGGCTGCCCCGGTCGGAAATAATCTGATCAGGTAAACCATGCAACCTAAAGATGTCCTTGAGGAAGACTTTTGCCAGCACTGAAGCGGACGGCACACCTGGTAGTGGGGAAAATGGGCCAGTTTGGAGAAGGAATCTACCGTAACCATCAGACATGTGGAACCTTGAGACAAGGGTAAATCAACGATAAAATACATTGAAATGTGGGACCAAGGTCGAACAGGTATCTCCGGTTGTTCTAGTAAGCCATAAGGTTTGTGGGTGAAGCTCTTACTCTTGGCGCATATCTGACACGTTCTGCAGTATCTTTTAACATCCTGAGAGTGAGAGGGCCAAAAGAATGAATGTGAGATGAGCTCTAAAGTACCTCGTACTCCTTTATGGCCGGCAGTGGCATGATCATGACCCCAACCTAGGATTTTTTGCTGTAATGACCTAGTGGGAATGTACAAGCTCTTACCAATCAACAACAGTCCGTCGGACCAACGGGCCTGCAGGCGTTTGCTCCGAGGCACCTTCGTTACCAGATCAGGTGAGGTGACAGTCCTAACCTCTTGGAGGAAAGAAGATACCAAGCCCACGATTCTGTTCCTAGGAAACATGTACTCTGCCAAAGGGACTGCACGTACTTCTGGGGTATCACGCCTAGACAAGGCATCTGCCAGACTGTTTTGGGTACCCGGAATGCAAGTTATGGTGAAGTCGTATTGGCTAAAGAAATGGGCCCAGCGTGCTTGTCTCGAATTAACGCACTCCATACTTCTGAGGGACTTTAAGTTCTTATGATCGGTGCGTAATACGAATTGATGAGAGCTCCCTTGTGTCTCCATTCCTCGCAGGCAGCCTTCAACACCAATAGTTTCTTCTCAATTACCGAGTAATTTCTTTGACTAGCAGTGAGGGTTTTGGAAAGGTAAGCCACTGGATGTTCTTTCCCGTTCTTGACCTGAAGAACCGCCCCTAGAGCTCCGGCCGAGGCATCTGCTTCAACTATGAAGGACTGGGCTTGGTCTGGCTGGAACAAGACCGGAGCAGTGCAGAACTTTTCTTTCAGCCAAAGGAAGGCCTGGTTGGCCTGGTCCGTCCAGAGAAAAGGTTGGGCTTCTTTCTTAAGTAGGGCTGTGATGTGCAATACTGTCTGAGAGAATTGTGCAATGAACTTCCTATAAAAGTTAGCCAGACCCAGGAATCTTTGAACCTCCTTTAGGGAGGTTGGGGTCGGCCACTCCAAGATGGCAGAGACTTTCCTCGGGTCCATGGTTATGCCTTCCTGTGAAAGGATTTACCCCAAATAAGGGACTGAAGAGGTATTGAAGAGACATTTCTCAGGTTTTACCAACAGACGTTGGGTTTGGAGACGATGGAGCACGGTCCTTAGATGTTGGGTGTGTTCATGTGGGGTGTGTGAAAACACCAAAATATCATCAAGATAAACAATGTTGTTAATGAATAGTAGATCCAAGAATAGACGGTCCATGTAATGCTGAAATATGGCCAGTAGGTTGACTAATCCAAATGGCATGACCCTATACTCGTATAGACCAAAGGGAGTCCTGAACGCCGTCTTCCATTCATCCCCTTCTCTAATGCGGAGGAGATGGTAAGCACTCCACAGATCTAATTTCGAGAAGATCGAGGCGCCCTGTACATCCTCCAGGATGTCTGAAATGAGGAGCATTGGGTAGCAACCCCGAATGGTGACCTTATTCAACCCCCGATAGTCAATACAAGGTCTCAGTTAAGACGAATCTCGTTTGGGTATGAAAAATAGCGATGCTCCTGCTGGGGATCTTGAAGGTTGTATGAGACCATTGGTCAGATGAGAGTCCAAATGGGTTCGTAAGACCTTCTTCTCAACCAAGGATAAGGGAAACATGCGCCCAAACGGTACCAAGGCTTCCGGCACAAGCTCTTTGGCACAACCTTCTGGATGGTGCGGAGGCAGGTCCAAGACGGGGTTGTCACAAAATACTTTTTGGTAGTCTGAAAGTTCGGGGGGAATGTAACATACCTCACAAACATCCTTATGTTCTGGTGTAAGGATTTGAACAGACTCTCCTTGCGGTTGTGTAAGACAATTCTGCTTACAAAATGCCGATTCGAAAGGCATGGTGTTTCGGGTCCAATCTATGATAAGATTATGTTTCCTCAACCAAGGATACCGAGGATTATTGGAAAATGGGCAGCTCGGATGAGATCAAACTGTAGCTGCTCCAAATGCTGAAGGACTCTCACGGTTAGGGATTCTGTAGAGTGGGTAATAGGGCCGGACGAAAGGGGGGAGCCATCGACCCCCTCCACTTTTTGGGCATCTTCTCGCTGCAGAAGGGGAAGACCTTGTTTGTGGGCCCAAATGGTATCCATGAACACCCCTGCTGCCCCACAATCTAGGTGAGCCATGGAAGTGAGTACTGCGAGTCGCGTCTCCAACTGGATAGCAACCACCATGAGGCGTGAGTCCATAGTTGCGGCTTGAGATGCCACCGTCACTGTTACATAGGGACTGGGGGTTAGACCTCAGATACTCGTCCCCATTAGGTCCGAGGTCGATCGTTTCCCGATCGCCTAGGTGGCACATCCGGACCGCTACGAAGAAGAGGAGTGCTGGATCCGCAATACATACAAAGTCCTGTATCTCTGCATCGTTTTCTTTCTTCGGGCATCAGGGGGGCTCGTGCGGACACAATCTGCATAGGTTCTTCCTTATTGCTTGTGGACGGCAAATGAGGCAAAGAAGAGGTTCCAAGGGGATGGGTGACTGGGGTCTTGTGTTTTCTCTTTTCTGCCCTTCGTTCACTCAGACGATACTCTATCTGCAGCACAATTGACATCAAATCAGATAGGTTTATTGGGCGAGCTATGCATGCTACCTCGTCCTGTATTTCTTCGTTTAAACCACGGCAGAATATAGTATACTGGGCTTGTTCTGGCCACCCCGCCTCAGTAGCCAGACGTTTGAAGGTGGTTATATAGGAAAGCAAATCACTGGTCCCTTGCTGAACGTCGAGGAGCTCCTCAGCAGCTACGTGAGTGATTTCAGGCTGTTCAAAAGTCTGTCCGAGCAGTGACAAAAAGGCCCCATGGTCTCGGATTACCGGATTGTTGTTCGTCACCAGACGGGTAGCCCAAGCCAGGGCATTTCCAGTCATGTTTGACACCATAAACCCCACCTTGGTATGGTCACTGGAATAAGTCTGAGGGCAAAAGGCAAAATAAATGGAACAGGCTTCCAGGAACTCTTTCAGACGCTTAGGGGTACCGTCAAACTTGCCCGAGGATAATGACATTGGAAGGTAAGTCAGACTCTCGTGGTTCATGATTGGTAACCATCTGTCTCAGGGTGGCGTTTTCGGCCTTAACATTCTGTAACTCAACGTTCATAGCCTGGACGATGGTTACCAACTCTTGAAGCTGCTCTGGGGTAGCCATAGGTTCTTTTTGGCGTTGCAAACTATCAGGTTCTGACACCTCAGACCCCGATTCCTGGTCACTCCACTCCCCTTCCTCCTCACCTGTAGTTTCTTCGTCCAAGCTACCGCCAAGCCTCTTCTTCCACAGCACCTTTTTTTTGTATGTAGGCAGGGTCTGCCCTGGAAGGAAGCCACCCTGACCCTTGGGTGAGTGGTCTGGGGGGCCCCTCTTCCGGAACAAACAAGTCCAGACGAAAAAGCCTTTAGGCATAAAAAAAACTATCCGGGCTCTGTCTGGTGGTATCCCCACAGGGTGGTACGTAGTGGGTGATACTTGAGAAGGATGGGCCAGATGAGCCAGTGAAATCACCAGAGAGAAGTCCAGAAAGTCCAAAATGCAGGTGGTCAGACAGGGAAGGCTGAAGGAGGGCAGATGGACAACAAGAGGACCTGGTAAGAACAAGAAAGGAACAAAGGAAGTAGCCGAGGATATGACAATAGCAGAGGCAAAAGCAAAACAGGAAGGAGGAACGGAGGCAGAGAATGCGGAAAGCTCAAAAACAAAGAAAAATAAGCGGGAGCAAAGAGGAGGGGGTGTGCAGCAATAATGCCAGAGAGAAAACACGAGCGCTCTAACCTGAAAGCCTAACGCAAGTAGGTTGCAACTTGCAGGCTTCTGGGTTGGAGCGACGGAAAAGGCTTCTGACGGCGTTTGGCCTCGGAAGACTAGACCGTCACTGAGAGTTGCGTGGGAACGTGGCGGGTAGGGCTAATGGCCGCCCGAACGCCATTGTTTCCACACACGCCAGCCCCTATGGCGTGTGACAGTTATTCAGAAAATTGGAGAGCAGTTGTTCATCCCTATTCAGTTAAATGAAGGGAAGGACTCTGTTCTCGCCCAAGTGTGCGTGAACAACGGTAAGAGCTTCATCAGCGAAGCCATGTTCCGAAAACTCCCAAAAGATCCAGCTATTCCCACATTTAAACTATAGACAAATGGGAAATGGACCTGGAAACACCCAATTCCAAACATCTCCTGCCTAGCAGGTGTATGCTCAAAATTTCCATAGGTAACAAGAGCATAGTCCATAATTGTTGGTCGTGCGAGATTTCCCTACTGCATTTCATTTAGGCAGTGACATTCTCAATCGCTTTACCATTAGTTTGTACCTAATAAACTTCAAAGCCTGGCCCGATTAGCGGGTAATCCCATGGACTTTGATGACCCAGAGAAAGCATTTCGGTCAGCTCAACTGCTGCCATATACAGTCGAAATTCAGATTGGAGAGGAAGTCATCATCCCAGAATGGACCCAACAATTCTCACTTGAAGTAAAAATTAAAAGAGGACAGAAACTGAAAAATCCTGACGCCTATGTTCATCTCAATGCTCATTTCCAACAGCGAGGGTTGGGGGTAAACCCAACACCACTAGTCAACATAGAACAAGACACCATTCCAATAGAGGTGGATAACAGCGACCTAAAGAGTATCACTCTGGGCTTAGGCACCATTATTGGAATGGCGGTTAATGACCGACATTTTTCCATAGATTTAGGTAACGAACTGTTGGGACCAATCCCCAAGGACTGTTTTGACAGTAATAGCGACAATGACACGACACCAGACAGGATCTTCACCCAGCATGGGGGGAATATCCTGGTGTACTCTTCCTGCCTTATGGTAAGGAAGATGTGACCTGTGACTTCAGGAGGGATGAGGTGATCTTTTAAGTGCACAAGGACTGCCTTCCCCACCTGAAGCCATCAGTCCAAATCAGTACTTTGACCAGGGACTTCTCCACCCAGCTAGAGGAGGCCGCTGAGAAAGCCAAACCAGAAGTCTTTCTGGGCTTCAGGCAGATGGTTGAAGAGAGAGTCAAGCTAGCTGATGCCTGTGAGACGACTCTGGAGCAAAAGCAAAAATTGAAACAAGTTTTCTTGGATTTTCAAGATCTCTTTGCGGTGGACTCATATGACTGTGGTCGCACCGACATCCACACAACAACAATTCCCATGTACCCTGACATGACTCCAGTGTTTGTGAAGCAATATTGCTTGCCTCTCGCATCAATGGAGTCCCTTACTGAAATAATTAAGAACCTTGAGTCCTGTGGGATAATTCGTCCAGTCCACAGCACCTTCAATAATCCGGTGCTGGTGATTTTGAAACCAAACGGCCAGTGGAGACTCTGTGCTGACCTAAGGGAGCTCAACAAATGGGTCGATACTTCCCGATGGCCTCTTACCTACATTGACCAAGGGCTGGCCCAGATCCAGGGGTCAAAGGTATACACTGCTGCCACTGACCTGACCAGTGGGTACTGGACCATACCTGTCAGTAGGGAGGACCAATACAAGCTGGTCTTTACCTTCAGGGAGCAGCAGTACACTTGGACCCGGACTCCCTTCGGATACATCAACTCTGTCAATGAATTTAACATCTTTCTGCATAAAGCTATGCCAGACTTGGGCGAAAGGGGCAAACCTGGCCTATGTAGATGATGTTCTGATAAAAAGCTCAACTGTGGAGGAACACATAGCTGAGATCCGTTATGTTCTGACACAGTTGAGGGCTGCCGGAGCAAAACTCTCTTTCCATTTTTATGTACGAAACAGGTTCGTGGAGCACCTGGTTAATTGGAAAACCAGAGGCATGCTATGTGCTAATAATAAACCTTTAAAACATGGAAATTTAATACAAAATATTGATAATCTGGTCACCTCGAATGAGATGACCATCTACTGGAAAAAGATTAAGGGTCATTCTAAAGTAGAGGGACAAGACAAAACCGGAAATGACCTAGCTGGTCAGTTGGCCAAAACCAGAGCCATCCAAGGGGATCTACTTGAGATCGAGTCCCTGTTGGGGGAAATCCAGGTCACTGCTATCACTAGGTCCCAGACAAATGCTCACAATGAACTCTCAACTGCACAACGGAGTAAGGAGACCCCAGATGCTGATTGGATTACGGCTCAAAAAGGGGGTCCAATAATTGGTACGTTTTATCAACACATTGAGGACCCTCAGAACTTTCCCCTGACGGATACCGATTACATTGGGAAGAGGACCTCAGAGTGTTGATGAAATGTCCAAAAATGTTCCGAATCCAAGATGGTTTGTTGGTGAGGAAATCCATATCTGGCCATGACCAGTGGGTGGTCTCTACCTCATTCCGAAGCCTGATGCTAAGTCACACCCATGATGCAGCCACAGCCGGTGATCGGGGGTTTCATACAACATTAGAAATCTTGCGAGAGATTGCATACTGGCCACACATGGGGCAGGACCTCGACCAATACTTGAAGGGGTGTCTTTTGTGCGCACAATTTCAGCCAACATCACTCACACACTGTGCTCCCCTCCAAAAGAGGGGAATGACACTGCCTTGTTCAGATTTGCAAGTCGATTTCATCGGGCCCATGATTCGCTCCTCTGGGGGGAACAAGTACATGTTGACCGTAACATGCTTGTTCACTAAATGGGTGGAATGTCTCCCGGCCCCAAATTGCTAGGCAGAAACAGCAGCTGCCCTGATGATCAATCACATCTTCTCGTGTTTTGGACTACCCAAAGGATTGAGTCAGACCGAGGTAGCCACTTCACGAGCGAAGTGATGACAAAGATGTGGGAGATACTTGGGGTCAAAAGGAAACTACACATTGCCTACCGGCAGTCCTCTAGTGGTGGAGTTGAGAGGTACAATAAAACTATTGTGAGCATATTAAAAAAGTTTGTGGTAGATTCTGGGCCAAGTTGGGACATTCGATTACCCCTTGTCCTGATGGCCATCAGATCTAGCCCTTCTTCTGCAACAAAAATGTCTCCATTTAAGCTGATGACTGGACGAAGGATGGTGCTACCCCAGCATCTGCTCTACAGAACCCAAGAGCAGACCTTGATAAATGCCTCCACAACTCATGAGTATGTTGAGAATCTGAGAAAACACCTTCAACATGCTTTTGCCTATGCTCAGCGGAATCTAGAAAGATCTGCAAACAGTATGAAGACCCACTATGACCTTAAGACAACTAAAAAAGAATATCAAGTAGGAGACCGGGTCTACTTATACAATTTCCAAAGGAACCAAGCCAAAGAGTGCAAATTCCTCCCAACTTGGCGGGGCCCTTTTGAAATTGTGGACAGAATCTCACCAGTCGCCTACAGAATCTGCATCCCCAAGGGCAGTTTGACAGAAGGGGAAGACAAGTGGGTCCACATAAACCAGCTGAAAGGTGCCATCCCAGGCATACTTTACGGCAAATAGAGGAGCCAACCGGAAACCCAGAGGGGGAAAATCAGGAAACATAGAAGAATCACTAAATGTTCACCGTGTATGTGCAAAAAGAGTGTTAAGACCATTGGTAAACATAGATGGGGAATATTGCCAATTATAACCAATGCAAGTGGCTTTCCCACTGCTGACATCCCCAGAGGATGTGTGGACACAGTAATGGGAAAATATCCATAACCATGCTCTGTTCTATCTTCTAGCATCTGTACCGAGAATCATCCAAAGGATTACCAAGGAGGACCACTCTGGGACCGGGAGGAAAGACCCAAGGAGCTCGGAGTGCCGATCCATACTCTCGACCAGAAACGGTGAGGAGAGCGGGTCACCTCCAGCACCGACGGGAGAAGCGACTGAATTTCTCCACATGGACAGAAAAAGAACATCCCAATCTCCCGACTTCCCCTTGACGGGAGGTCAAAATCAAGTCGGGAGGGGGGGGCCTCTGTGGGATGTATTGACCCAATCCGCTATGCTATGCGGCATCACCCTGCCAGTTATGGTGAAAGAAACAGCAACAATGGCGGCAAAACCCTTGTGCGTGCCAAAAACCTACAAAAACCGTGTGCTCCAGCACACAAAAAGAGGGATGCACAACTTGCCACCCATGATGCATGTGCGGGGAAATAGAGTACAAACTGCAGAAATGTGCCAGTGGCCTCCATGACCAGCAAACAGAGTGCAGAGGGACAAGCAGCACTTTGCAAGTGAAACCCCAAAATGGGCCTACAAATGACATTTGCTTTGTTGCCAAAAACCCCAAAACGCTTATAACACAACACTTCTTAACATTCAAAATCTTGCTTGGTGCTAAGAATTCATATATCTAATGAAACATTGTGAACATACAAAGTCACAATGTGAAGAGCAAAAAATTCTTCAGACAAACTGGATTGTCTGAAAACTGACAGCATATGCCAAAATCTGGGTGCAGTACCCGGGGCTACCTGAATGACAGCTGTCAGAGGAGTACTGATGTAACATTAAAATGACCTAAAACTAGAAAGTCTGCTGGATTAGCAAACATAAAAATGATTGTTGCCAAAAAGGAATACAGATTTTAGTTGTGTTTTTGATCCCACAGATTTTAAGGCTAAGAAAGAAATGTATTTATGTTTGATGCAACAAATGTGGTTTTGGCTGGATTTAAGAAGTGAATTAGCCTGGCTGGTGCTGCAAGAACTGGAAAAGCAGGTTTCTCTCAGAAGGAGGGCCTTCCTCTCAGCAGAAACTCACTGGGAGGTGTGAATTGCAGGTTAGAACAGAATCCTGTCTACAGAAAGCGAAGGAACAATGACAGAGCTTCAGCCCAGGAAACTGGAAGTGTGAAGGGGGTCCTAAATGGCTTCTGGACGGGTCAAACAAGGATGGGGATGCCCTGGCTGCAGGGAGACAAAAAGGGGCGGGCCATCTGTTGCTAAACATGAACAAAGAACAATTCTTAACAGACTCATAACTTGTCATCCAAAAGGGTGAAAAATATAAAAAAGACAGAGTTGTTAATTTAATTTTTGGCTGCACGTGTGAAGAGGCGGTAGAACTGTGTGACATGTTCTGGACTGGAATGGCAATATATGTGGTTTTATGCAAAATGTATTAATGTTAGAATTGTGAAAATTTACACGCATATCCCTATGTTAAATATGCACATTTGTGGAAATTTGCATAAAATGTGGAAATTGTGTTCATAGCGAAAAGGGCAAAATTCTGTAGAAAGTTGAGACAAGATCCCACTCCTGCAGGGTTTTGAGGAATAGCTGACACACACAATTTGGCATCTTTATGTGTGATTTGTATAAAGGTGACCAATGTAGAAATGTACATTAATATCAAATCCGATTTTGAGGCCAGTGGCTAAAGGGAGGTCTCTGAGGATTGTAAAGCAAATCATAAAATGTGACATCATCCGGCCTTGATCCAATCACTCAAATTGTAAGGCACAGATGAAGTGTGGCCTATCACAGCTCACAGGGGCAAGCTTAGCTAAGCCGGCCCATATACCCCCTTTGTGATGTCATTTTAAAGGATAAATAAAGACAGCTGACAACACATAGTGACTCACTGATCCAGCCACTTTCCTGATTCCGGTGAAGCACTCTGATTCAGCATTCCACATCAAGCTTTAATATTCTTCCAGATCCAGATTCTAAATCTCTTGCCAGCATTAGAGAACTATTTATTTCCAGCAAGGCCCAAATCCTCAAATTTATTCTCTCCACCCAGTAAAGTGCTGTGTGGTGTGACAAGGCCTTTTGAACCAGTAACCCAAAATCCCCTGGCTTGCCACCACTAGGCTTGCCTGAGGAACTTGCCATCCAGCTGATTCAAATACCCACAGACTAGGAGGGCAGATCCTGTGCAAATCCGATGACCGGCCTAGCTGTTCCAGTACCATGCCTGATGTTCTGTCTTTCCTAGACCAGACCCAATCCTATGACCAGAGCTGACGGTCCATTTCAAAACTTATCCTGTGAGTATTAATAGGAAAAACTGTGGCCCATAGTATATTTACATTGTCTTATCCCTACCTCAAAACCATCCTATCTTTCATTCCGACCCAGTATTGTCAGGAGTATCTTTGCATTGTCTTATCCCTATCTCAAACCCATCCTATCTTTCCTTCAGAACCAGTATTGTTAGAACTATCTTTGCGCTGACCCTTTTCTCATCTGAAGAAGTCGAGTTTCCTTAGCAGGCGGGTCGCACTGATCCAGTGACTGTAAGATCTGTCACAACCTTATCCCCACCAAGGGCTCACTGGGCCCTAAGGACCTTATTCGGATCCCCACGGATGCCTTGGACCCAGTCCTGGCGCTGTTGGCATAGGAGACGCTTGCTGGGACGGAGTTTCTATGAACAGAGGACAAGCATGGCCGCCCCCATGCGGAATACTGGAGAACTGCATTCTGCAGTCTAGACTTCAGGGTGGGGGGTGGGGCCCGCCCCAAAGACACCTGGGATACTGCCTTGCTATTTAAACCACGCCCGATCAAGGGCATGCGCTTCGCGTTATTGTGCCTAGCAGTGTGGCACTGCTCTGCAGCATCCATCGGTGTCGAACTCTTCCAAGGCAAGAACCATCGCCACCCTTATCTGCTCTGCAGCTTCCATCGGCTCAGAACTTATCCAAGGCAAGAACCATCACCATCCTTACCTACTCTGCAGCATCCATCGGTTTCAAATTCTTCCAAGGCAGAGCCATCGCCATCCTTACCTGCTCTGCTTAGCAGCACTCATCGGGTTCAATACCATCCGAGGCAAGATTCATCACCATCCTTACCAGCTCCTCTGGTTGCCTGGAAGGCCACCATCTTCAAGACATCTTCATCTTGTTCGACTCTTGGGGAACATCCTCCTCCAGGTCCTCGCGACCTACATAACAAAACCAAAATCACAGGTTAGCCACTTGCTAGGACGCTTCCAGCGCCGCTTGGCGTTCTTCTTACCTGTCCTAACCGGACTTCGACTTCCCCCTCAGCGCTTGCCACCTGCAACAAGAAGCGAAAAAGACAATATTGCAAATCCAACTAAGGACTTGCTTGCATCTAAAAGACATTGCTTTCGCCAGAAAGACTTACCTGAAAGAAGGAGTTGCAGCCGGTCTGAACTACGGCCCTCGCCAGTGAAGAAACTCAGCGGAACGGTGCCACCTTTCGACGCGCCCCTGCCCAGAGCGGCAGGACGGAGAGCGCACCTTTATAGAGAACCAGGTGAGAGACATTCCCTGGGGAATTGCGAGGAGATCCCGGGAGATGGGTTGCAAGGAAAGGACCGAAGCTTATCTCGTCGTCCCTCGATTATCCAGGTCCCAGGACAGGCGAAGGGTTCCCGAGAGCATTCCAGCTATTCGAGAGGCGCCCCCATAGACCAACAAGGTGAGCGTTACAGATCCTTGTGTGGCATTTGCTTTTTTACAGTTATCCTCTAGTGTAAGCAAACCCATTTGTCATTTTCAAAAGTGCATTTGTTTTCCATTCTCGCGCCTATCTCACAAAAACAACCTTTACTAAAACCTCTATAACTCCCTCAGTTTTTGTGATAAAAACAAAAGTTCAACTCCTACTTGTACCCAACATCCATCCAGCGATTCTCCCGTTATCGTGAGTATTGCGCAAAGAAAAGTTTGCAGCGATTTTAAAAATCTGAAAAGTTTACGCGTGTAAAATAGCTTTAAACTGTTTCCGACCTGGACTTTAAGATTTCAAATGTTTTCTTTGGACTAAGTCATTGCTTGTGATTGTGTGCAACTGTTCAAAGCGGCTCCCATAGGAATTGACAACAATTTAAGTATTTTTGATCATATTTGGTGTTTTTGGCCAGTCAATTCTAAAGATAATTTCAAAAGCCATTCTGACAGCTGAAGAGTCAATTCCGTTTTTCTCTTGTGTTTTATGGGGGAAGGTGGGACTGACATTATGTTTGATTTGTGCTTTTCCTGAATACCTGCTCTCTCTCTTCCATCTCTTTACATTGCCTATTGGAGAGTTGAGGGGGGGGGGTTGGAGGGAGAACCTCTAACCATAGTGCTATCTGATCTGAACCAACACAAAAGTATTATTTTCTGTGCTGCATAGGTTTTTGGTGCTCATTACTTATTCCTAGTGTATTAAAGATATTCTTCAGTGTTCTGTCACCCAATTGGTGATTGTTGTTTACCTATTAAAATATACTGTGATTACATTTTAAATACATAAATAAATATTTACCTTTGTAAACTAGCCTGATTCCTGGTTCAGTGTGACCGGGGGGTTCCAGGAGAAGGGTGTGATATGAGTGGTATATCGTTCAGAATATTGAACTTATAGACAAAAATAAATAAGGGTTTCAGTTGTGCACTACATGCTGGGCTTTGACTTGGGTGTGTGCCGGATTCAAATCACTTACAATACAGCACATACTCCAAACCCAGTACACAAGAGGGAGGTGCGGACGGATGAGGTGGGGGGAGTCTCAACACAAATAAGCATATACCCACTAGAGTTAGGCCAATTCTGGACACGCCAGCATAACACCTATATTGGGCCTAGTATGATGCAGCTCCAGGTACATATACTATCAGTGATAGATGAATTTAGGCTAGTGACCCCTATGATGCACATCACAGACACCTCTAGGGACCTGTTGAGATCCAAGATAGAAGCTTTTTCTCAAGGAACCCTGTTAGATCGTGAAGATGTTCTAGAAAAGCTAGATGACATGGCAGACCATGGATGCTTTGTGAACACCTTTGACACCTTTCTTTTCTATAAGAGAAACCCAGTTCAGTGGGTAGACATAACCCTCTGGGAGCATTGTCCTGTTCCTTTACTGAACTCATCACCAGAATTTAAGGCACAATTTCCTAACGTACCAAAGCCCCAGGTGAAGGAAGAGCGCATATCACAAAATGGATAGATATATTCTCCCACCACCTACAGATGGCCAGTTTGTGGTCTACACTCTCTGTGGACTATGATAAAACGTTCTATGACACAATGACACATGAAAAATGGCAAGAGACAGTGTCTCTTAACACATCATTCCAGGGTGAATATTGGTAAGTACATGGAACAGACATGCTAGATGTAGCATGAAGAAATCCACATTTGATGTTTTTCCTCACTCACACTCATTTTGCGGTAATGTGTAGTTCAGACCGTTTATCTGCATATCCAGACTGGGAAGTCAAGGAGGGTACATTTTGGTGGACAACTGCACAGTTTAACAAAGCAGCAAAGGAAAATAGATACGAATATACTACAAATGCCTCAGGCATTCCAGTAGACTGGAATCTTCGGGGCAATGAATTCCATAAAAGGCACACAGGTTTAAGCAGAGGGCCTTACACAGCTTTGGCTTCACAAAACATTTCACAAACCTTTGCTATTTCCATAGGTGAAACGTGCCAACGAATGGAAAAGCAACCTCCTTAACATGAGGTTGTTAGTGAAATAGACACATGGGGAAGGCCGGGTAAATGATCTGCAATCCTAGAAAGGATAGGACACCTAGAAAAGGCTAAGGCCAAAAGGGAGGCAAAATAAGATGAACTTACCTGGAAGAAAGCTGTCCTGAACATCCAAGAACTGGCTTTTTTAAGCTGATGACAACTTCATTGCATTGTAGCAGGGAATCTACAAACTGAGAGATGTGGTAGTGGATATGGTGCAGATCATCCAAGAAGACTTGGAAACTTTACAGGATGAACAACAAGCAATGACTGAACTTCTGAAGATCAGACTTGCTGGACACAATCTCTACAAGTGTTCCAGACTGGTCTAGCATCATATGGCCAGAACAGCTGACAGACCTGAATCTATCAAGACAAGCTCAGATACAAGCAATTTTAGGGTCGACCTACACTCTGCTAAGTGTACAGAAGAAAACATTCTATGGGATATCGCTGTGGGATAAAGACTCATTGGGGCTCATTAAAACTTTGCTGATCTGGAAAAAATGCTAGTAATTCCAGCACCAGCATTTTTTCCAGATCGGCAAAGCACAAGTCTACTGGTAGGGGCACTGATCTACCGGCTGGCCTGACCTGTCAGTAGTTCAGGCCCCTACCGACAGAAAAATGCCAGAAGCACTGGCACTGGTACAACCAATGCTTCTGGCAATCCCATTCCATGGAGTCCAATGGGAATTTACTGTCACTCCGCCACCCGTAATATCCCGGTAATACAGGGATATCGGGTGGCAGGGACGGTAAGGCGGGCTGGCCAGTAATTCCGTCGGGCTGCTGGCAAACCAGTAATGAGGCTGATTGTCATGGACACTGAATGGGATCCTGAACATTCCTGTGCCAGCAGAAACATCTCTGATGAAGTGCTGCAGGCTTGGGGCACCATGCATTGAGTAGAGAAGCATTGGATACAAACTCTCCATGAGGGCCCCTATACCCATGTCTGTGTGACTCATGAGGATTCTACGGTACAACTGTATTCCCCAAAGAACTGTGTGATGACACCCTATACAAGATGCCAGGATATTCTCAAGGTCAACCCGTGTGAGCAGAATTCAAAATCAAATTCAAAATCAACAAAGTGCATGCTGAGTGCAATTGGAATGAAAACCTTCAGTAGCAAAGCTCTGCTACTACCAAATGAATCTTACATTGTGCAGTTTAATGCTGCATGCTGTGGTCTGCCAGTGGGGATTTCCAGCATGATTTATTTATGTATTTCATTTGTAAAGCACACATGCAACCCTGTGGGCATTGAGGTGCTGTTGCAGGTTCAAAATACTAGTCAAGCTAGTGTATTACAGTCAAGTTGCATGCAGGTACAGAGTGTCAAAGGGTGAACAAACGGAGGTTATCAAAGAAAACATGCAGAATCATGCATAGGTATAAACCAGGTGGCAATTATCCTAAACAGCGGACAGTTGTGCGGCGGGGCCAAAAGTTCCTGATCAGTTCTATGAAAAAGCGGAGTTTTTACAGTTTTACGGACGATTCAGTAGGATTTCTCTGCCCTCAAGGTGAGGAGGGATGCGGGGGGGGGGGGAGTTTGGGGAGTTGTTCCAAAGTTTGGCAGCCAGGTATGGGAAGCTGGAGCCTCCAGCTTTGCATCTTTTCACTTTGGCACAATTAGTCTGTGTAAGGGGTCCTAGTGGGTCTAGCCTTCGAGATGTGCTCTCTTTTTGGTATGTTCACGGCTGCTCTAAGGGTGTTTTTCTCGATAACTTGAAGTTTGAGTATGTTTCTGGAAGAGGTGCCATAGCATAGGCTGCCGATGAGGCAATACCACTTACTTGTCTTGTCATGGCGAGTGATGCGTCTAGATAGACCCCTAGGGTCTTTATGGTGTTGGAGACAGGGATCGAGCAATTATCAATTGTGAATGCAGAATATTGATTATTGAGGGACTCAAGTGCGGTGGATGGCCAACAATCAGGATTTCTGTCTTGTCGCTGTTGAGACAGAGGTGATTGGCTGCCATCCACATCTGAATTGTGGAATAGATTGTGTTAAGGGTGTTAGAGTTTTCTATGCAGTTGCCTGAGAGGGGGGTCATGATTTGTGTGTCGTCGGGATAGTTAGTGTAAGCTATGCCAAGCGAATCTAGAATGTGGAATAGAGGCCTGGCGAAAATATTTTAGAGCGTATGGGTGATGCAGGATTCTTGTGCCACGCCGCAGGTGACAGGCGAGGGCGAAGTGTTGGCGGTCTCTGATAAAACTCTCATCACTCTTCCATTAAGGAAGGATGCAATCCAGGCAGTGGCTGAGGGTGTTACGCTCACCTGGTTCCCACGGGGGCGTCGACCGGAACTGGGCCGCTGTTATTTCCACCAGCGTGACGTGTAGCGCCGAGATGACTGACTGGACTGGCCCGCTCAGCCTAGTTTGTCTGGCTCGCAAGAATATTCTTCTGCAAAGGAGAAGAGGAATTAACCACCCGTGGAATTGAGGGTCAACCCACCTTCCCCACTCCCGTTGTCTTCCCACAGATCACTCTTGATGTCCCCTCCTTAGTCTCACCTGATGGTTTGGAAGGATGAGCTCTCCATCCTGCGTCGACCGCAGGGGCGCGTTGATGACCAGTTACTTCACTGGCGTAGAGGAATTGCTGAGTTCCAGTATTGACTCTAAAGTCCAATTGTTCATAAGAGTTCAAATGTCTGATCTTCACTCTGTCCGATTCCTTGCAGGTTGCCGATTAATCCACTCGAAGATTTCCAAATGGCACTCGGTAAGATTCAGGTAAGTCTATTGTGGTTTTCCCCTTAGGGGCCGGGGTACGGCGATGAAGCAGAGTTGACTGTGCCGACCCGAGATGAGGTGAGACCCCCATGGTAAATCAGGTAAGTTTTGTGGGGGGTAACTGGTATTGTCTTTGCTTTCTCCGCTTAGGGGCCGGGGTACGGCGATGAAGCAGAGTTGACTGCGCCGACCCGAGATGAGGCGAGTACCTCCCGTGGTAAATCAGGTAAGTCCTTGGGGGTAGCTTGTATAGCCTTGGAGAGTCCCCTTGCTCACCTTGCTGTCTTTGTCTCCTTAGGTGTCGGAGGGCGGCCGCGAGATGGAGAGAGCGTGATGGAATGCTGAAGTACCGCCAAGCAGGTGAGTTCAGCGCGGCGCCGTAGGAATGCGAAGCAAAGCTTCAAAGACTTCTGTCTTTCAGTTCCGTGGCGAAATGGATCAGGATTCAGGTAAGGATTAAAGTTAAAACTCCTGTTCTAACCTTTATCCTTCTTTTATTCTTGTTTCAGGAGTCCCAGGACTGAAGCGGGCGTGGCTGAAGACTGGAGCTGCTGAAAACACGGTGAGCGTTACGCTGCAGCAAGCAGAATAACGCGAAGCACTTGTGGCTGTCCGGGCATGGTTTAAATAGCCTTGGAAGAAGATCCAGGTAAGTATTCTTCCACAGCCCCACCCAAGTAACAAAATAGTCCCTTCAGTAAAATAGTCCCTCCTAAGCCTCATTTGGCTTGAGTCTTCATGCAGCATGGTCTGCCTCAGGTGAGTATGCAGCATGGTCTGCTTCAGGTAAGTTATCAATAATGAGACTGGCGCCCATGGCGCCAGGACTGACTTTATCTTTATGAGCCTGGCGCCATAGGTGCCAGGACTGTACCCAAACAGCCCCTAACTGGGGCTTTTGGGCATGCTCCAAGTGGCATGATGCCTGCTTCCGGGGCTGCTGGGCCTGGTCTGGTCTTCCGGGGGCAGGCATCATGACAGAGGGTGAGAAGTGGGCGTGAGTGGTGAGGTGGTGGCAGAGGATCTGGTGAATGACCAGATCGAAGGCTGCAGATAAATTTAGGAGCAGGAGTAGTGCCAACTTGCCTTTGTCCCTGATTTCATCTAGTTGATTTTTTAGATCAAGCAGGGCAGATTCAGTGCCATGCCTTCGGTGGAATCCAGATGGACGTATCCCTAGGATGCGATTATCCTCAAGGAACTGCTGAGCTTGAAGGTATGCTGTTCAGTATAAAAATTTTAGGAGGAAGGGAACAGTGGTGATTGGCCTGTAGTTTGTGGGGATGGTTAGGTCAAGGGTTGTTTTTTTCAGGAGAGGAGTACCCAGGCTTTTTTGAGGCTAGCTGGAACAGTGCTTTAATCAAAGGAGGTATTTACGATAGCTGTGATGATGGGCGTTAGTATGTCGGCACAGTCTTTGACGAGGGGTGCGGGCAGATGTCACCTTTACAGACTATTAATCAGCTTGGTGACATCGGTTTTGGAGAGGTCCCTGAAAAAGAACTGGGTGATGGAGGAAGGAGGTGAGCAATTGTTGGTAGAAGTGTTATGTTGAAAGTCGCTTGTTGAGAGAGGATTTTCCTAAATTGGGAGGATCTGGTGAAGCAAGGTTAACTGGGCTTGTGGTTTCAGTGTGCGTAAATCTAGTAGGTCAGGGGTAAACCATGAGTTGGAGTGTCTGCCCATCTTAGCTTTGTGTGGTATTAGGGAGGCTAGGGTGTTCACTGCCTTAGAGATGATTGAGGTGTAGGTATTCACTAGTGAGGTGGGGTTCAAGGCGAAGGGAGCCTGGAGGTAAGGAATGTTGATCAGGGCTAGCATATTCTCTCTGTTGAGCTTCCAAGAGTTCCTTGAGACAGCAGGAGGAAGTGGGTTGGGTTGAGCTATGGGCTTGTTTGGCTGTGTGACAAATGGATAATATGGTGGTCCGACCAAGGACAGGGTGTGTTTGGTCGCTAGTGTCGATTTGGCAATTGTGTTCCCCGATCCAGTCCAGTACGCAGCCTTTGTTGTGTGTGGGGTTGGTGGCACGTTGAGTGAAGCCAAGTATGTTGCGTGCGTCATATAATGATTTTGAAGGAAGGTCAGTGGAGTCATGGAGGCCCAGGTTGAGGGCACCTAGTAAGATCATTTTTGCGGATGCTTTGAGGTTATCCTGGAGGATTTGAAGTAGGTTTTGCTAATAATTCGGAGAGGTGCCAGGAGGGCCGTAGATAGGGTGAATGGTGATAATACAGGTAGGGGAAGGTGAGAATTTGAGAGCGAGATGGTCCGTATTCCCATCAAAGAATGTGTGAACTTGTCTAAGGGGGATGGAATCTCTCATAATAATAGCGACTCCACCTCCCCTGGCTAGTGTGTCAAGGTTGAAATTCGTGATGAGGTCATGAACATCAAGTGTGTGGGCAGGAAGGGAGCGAGCGTTGATCATGGCGCAAGTCAATCACAGTCTCAAGCTGGTAAAATGTTGCAACGTCGTTTTTCATCCACCATTGCGGACTGACTTGTATTATTGAATTGGCCTGAAGTGAAGCTATCACCACTGAAGTTCCCACAACTATCACTAAGACTGGTATACCTCCTGGATATGAAGATACATATCACTAGCACCACAGAAACCTTCGTAGGAACATCAAACAGAGCACTGCAATTGGCCAAAGATCTGCTCGAGAGAATGACAGATTGGCCAAAGGAGATTCAAGCCCCACTGGAAAGCTCTGCTCCAACAAATGGGAGCTCCATTCTGAGATCCATTATGGACTGGCTGACAAAGACATTCTTCTCTTTCAATAGAGTGAAGATTATTTTGGACTTTTTTGGAAACATATCATGTGTTCTACATCCTCGCAGCTGGATTCATCCTGATCTTGATCATCTTTTTTTATTTCATTGTAACAAGTAGCAGTGAACTTGTCCAATGCACCAAAGTTGAATCCTGACTAACAGATGAAAACTGTTTGGAACCTTTCATGTGACGAACATCTACCTATCTCTGATTCATCAGCAACTGAGTACCTGCTGCAGCTGGCTCTTCTCAAGAAGAAATGCTTATGTTTCAGTATCTAGTAAAGATTTTGAGTGAACACATTTTTAGGAAATATGTATTCTGCCATGTTTTACATGCTCTTGTGTCTCCTCGCTTATTCCCAAGATACCTAAATACCTCCACGGCTTGCTCTACGACTCATGGGGATGTGACATGTAATTTCCCATGTCTACCCATTGCAGCCATGCTTAATGCGGCTGGTGGTGTGAACCACAGGCCCAGCCTTGATGCTAAGACAAAGGGCAATGCAAACACTTTCATAGTCAGTAAATGTGAGCTGCGAGGATCGTCTTAGAAATATTGAAATACATCACGTCTTTTTTTTTTTTTTCATAGTCTGGCCTGAGCGCCAGAATCGTTGAGCCTGGTGCATTATGATTGTTTTGTACACGCAATGCCGTGCATTGCTCTATAGGCTTCTTCTGGTACAAAAGTCAATGTTCCAATGAATAGAAAAAAAGATTATACAAAATACAGCACTGCGTACAAAACTACAAAACACTGTTGTTGCTGTAGTTTACATAGGATCAATGCTGTCTGATGACACTTTTGTTGAAAAGATTCCTAGTCCTGGATGACGTGATCATCCTCGCTATTGCTTCGCTTACACGACAGATTCAGTTTACTGATATATTACATGAGAGTGTAAGACACATTAATTGAATATTCATTACTGAGTGTTAGCAGATACATTTGAACATGAATATTAAGTGTGGGGCATCTATTTGAACTACTGTGTATTGATGTGTTACATCATAAACCTCTTCTGTGTTGGCAATTGAGAGCAGCCGCCTACTGCAGGGGTTGCTGCCACCTCTCTTTAATGTTGCACAGTGACAGACACATGCTTTTCCCTACCCCTACTCATACCGCAGCCCCTATGAGGGGGTTCTTGGACACTACCCTGGGGCTGGAGGGAAGGCACTTGAAGGTTGAGGTGATAAAGATCATGTCTCTTTGACACCACAGATGGGACATTGCTCACCTTTCCTACACCCAAATAATATTATCCCCACCTGGCTACTGAAGAGGGGCCAGTCTAGTTGGTACAGGCCTGGCGTTACAAAGAATAGTATACACTCTAGCGAAGAGCAGAGTATAAAACAAAGCTTAAAACACCCTAGTGAAGAGCAGTGTGGCTTTTCAAGCAAGTCCACTTATAAGGTATCTAGCTAAGAGGCATTACCACACAAGAGCAGGGTATCTACCAAATAGCTTGCAGCACTGTGAAGAGCAAGGGTTCTTTTCAGGTAAGCTATCTAGCTAAGAGAAATGGCTAACCCACATGTTGATGTCCCTATACCTGTGAACTGCTGCCGTGCAGTAACCGGGTGGTTACAGGAAGGAGGTGTTAGGAATGTCAACACCAACTTCACTGTTGTGACCATGTTGACAGTTGTTATGGACTTTGTATAGGTCATAACCCAAAGATAATAGGGTCATGTTTCCAGAGAGCAAGAGTTCAAACACAAGTTCGTAACAGATATGTAGCCCAACAGTGTCAGTCCGTTCAAGGTCCCAGAAATCGACTAGAACCAGGTCCCCAGAAAAAACATTTCTCAGACTGGGGATATTTTTTAAAGGTCCAATACGTTGCCCTGGTTAAGCACAAGACTGAGTTCTTCTGTAGAATAAATGATAAGCCCAGGACACCAAACATCCCTTCCTGAGCATGTCTAAGCTGAGTCTTGTGCACCAGTTTAGCATGGTGTTGTAATGGAACCTTGGACTGTTTACATACGTCCAAGGTTCCACATTCATTTTCAGTTAGTGCTTGGGGGTGACGGCGGCTGGGTGCTGGCGTTCATCGCTCAATAAACCCATTGTTGGCCCCTTACCTGTTGTACTGCCCTTCTTCACTGGTGACAAGGATCCGGAGCCTTGCGGGATGAACCAGGGCAGAACTAGGCGTGCAGCTCTCGGCACACTGGATTGGTTTCGGGAGAGTCCAGCCGCCATCTTGAGACACCCCCACGCCACCAGTGCCCCCCAACGGAGTGGCAATCCGTCCCCGCACTGGGGACCACTGGTTTTCACATCGCCCTAGAGGAAAAGTAAGCAGGTGTCTGTGTGCACTGCCCAGGTGAGGAGAAAAGGGGAGGAGCTCTGCAGGGCAACAGAAAGAAGGTGAGCACAGCTTCCCCTGCAACCCTGCACTCCCTAGAGAACTTTTGTGCAATTAGAGATTCCCCCCTGCCACAGTGAACCTGAGGGATCCCCAGCGCAAGCGCAGCAGTTGCAGGGGTGCCAGAAGTCCTGCGCAAGACGCCTGTTAGAGGAAAAGACCTACATGAGGCAGCCTACACACGACATGTGTGTATGGTTGTCAAGGAAACAAAACGAAGCATTGTATCAATACTGCACAAGGAAATGAAGATATTGGTATCCCTCACCAGGGATATTTTATTACAACAAGGGAAACAATGCCCGTTGGGGGAACACCAAAGAAAAGGAGGTTTACAGTTGATTCCACAAGCGCTGCAGCAACAGTTTCACAAAATATCTTCCCCTGACAAACTATGTTTCACAACAACAAGAGAAGTTCCTTTTTTGCTATAAATTTGATTATGCAGCAGAGCAGCACCTGCCCTCCACCTTCATTTATGCTTAACCCGGGTGAACCGCCAACAGCGTGGGACCTGTAAATTGATGCTTTCAAGGTTTACCTAAGGGCAGCAGGGGGTGCCAAATATTTGATGACGAAAAGGAAGAAGCTTTGTTGAATTGTCTAGGAACAGAAGGGCTGCACATATTCAGACACCTTCCGGGAGATGAAGTACGTGTTCTGGGTGCTGGAGAAGGAGAGAGAAATGGTGGTGAGCATGTATGAGACAGCACTCAAAAAGCTTGAAAGGCTTTTCGGCAAAAAGCCCAAACGTGGTATTAGAAAGATACAATTTCTTCTCAAGACCACAGGGAGTCGATAGATGCCTACATCACTGCATTGCGTACGCTCATCGCCACCTGTAAGTTTACTGGCGTGCTAGAAGAATACATAAAGTATCAAGTAATGATGAGGACAAGCAATGCCAAGGTGAGGGAGAGACTATGGAGCGATAGAGACCCGCCACTGGAGAAAGTGATTGAAATCGCTAGGGCAATTGAAGAGTCACGAGGGAGTGTGCAAGAAGTGACCGAAAGAAACGACAAGGAGAACCAAGGAGCAGCGGTGCATTTAGTGATTGCCAGGAAATGCGTAGAAGGAAGGGGGAAATTGTACAGAGGATGGAACTTTGCCAATAAGGACAACAGAAGGCAGCTCACAACAAGACAAGTGTGCAGGAAGTGTGGTTGGACAGGTCATTCTACAGGGGCAAGGAATGTCCAGCCTGGAATTCAGATTGTAGGAGGTGCAAGGGAAGGGGGCACTTTGCACAGATGTGTACAGCACTCGCAGAGAGTAAACAACTGTGAGATTGTTGGACACTGAGGGAGGTACGGATGGTGTTGTAGGATATGTGAGTGATGGGTTGCATGAAGGTGTATTGCTGAGTGCGGGGGGGAGCACAAAGGAAAGGGCTATGGGGCAAGGTAACTGTAAATGGTGCCTAAGTGGAAATGCGTGTCGACTCAGGGTCACCTTACACCATGATGTCACCAGAGTTGTACGCTAAAAGCTATGGAAAGGAAGTATCCAGCTGGAAACCTCCCAACATAAATCCATATGCATATGGTTGTGTACTGATAAAGATCCTAGGTTATGCCGGGCAAGGATTGAATTTAAGGGCCGTACTGTACAGGAGAACCTTTATGTTGCACACAAGGGCGATAGCGTCCTGGGGTGGGACGAGCAAGCTGCCTTAGAAATTGAGATTTGTATTTTTATTGTTTTATATAGCGCCTTAATCCAAGGCGCTTTACAGTTAACAAGTAACACATAAAACATGGAACAGTAGAAGCAAACAGTAAATATGAATCAAACCATAAAATCGGTATTTAGAACAATTTGCAAGTAAGAAGGGAGAGGAGAGGAGTGGGGTAGAGAAGGATCGAGAAGGAGAGAGTAATGAGTGAAGTGAGCAACAAAAGAGAGGAGATCATAGGAGAGACGGGGACAGAAAGATAAGGAGAACATAGAGAGGACAATAGAAGGAGGGAGGGGATAGAGAGGTGGAAGGTATCAGGGAGGGGCGTGAAGAAAAATTTCTTTCAGTGAGGAGCGGAAAGAGGAATAGGTGGGGGAGGAGTGGATAGAGAGAGGTAGGGAGTTCCAGTGTAAGGGGGCAAGAAGCTGAAAGGAACGGAAACGAGAAGAGGCACATGGTGGTGGGGGAACAGAAAGTAAGAAGAGATCAGCAGAACGAAGGGAGCGAGAGGGGATATAGAATGAAAGGAGAGAAGAGAGGTAAGGAGGAGCAAGGTCATGAAGAGATTTAAAGACAAGACAAAGGAAGTGAAATTTAAACTGGGAGTGGAAAGGAAGCCATCCTAGGTAAGAAAGTGAGTTGCAAATAGAGTCATGAGAAGAGAGTAGACAGGGATTTGAAGTGGGCAAGATGGGAAGAGGGAAGACCGAAGAAGAGGGAAGAACAATAGAAAAGGCGAGAGAAGATGAGGGAGGAAATTAAGAGTTTCGTAGCATGGAAGGTGAGAGAGGGACGGACTTTACAGATGTTGAAGAGATGATAGCGACATGCCCGAGCAATGAGGGAGATATGATGAGAGAAGGAGAGGGAAGAGTCAAAGTATATTCCTAGATTACGAGCATGGTTGGAGATTGGAAGATTAGAATGGGTCGAACGCCATCCTTTACCCAACATTAATGAGCTCCTGGCGTTGGTAGAAAATGCAACGTGTTTCTCCACATTTTACCTATCCTCCACCTATCAGCAAATAAATTTGCATGAGGAGTCACGTCTGCTAACCTTTTTTGTCACGCCTTTTGGGGCATATCAATTTTGTTGTATGCCTTTCGGTTTGGCATCAGCATCTGCAGTATTTCAGAGACTTATGCAAACATTGTTTGGAGGGGTGCTAGGCGTGGAGTATTTCCTGGATGATATCTTAGTATGTGGCAAGGACCGTAAGGAGCATGATGGCAGAGTGATTGAAGTGATGCATGTCCTGAAGAAATGTGGATTGACAGTGAATTGGTCAAAGTGCCAAGTGGGGGTACCAAGCATCACATACCTGGGTCACATATTGGATGTGAAAGGGATAAGTCCCAAAGAGGAGTTGGTTAAGGTGATGAGGGAGGCACCTGCCCCAGTAAACAAAGAGCAACTCAGGTCATTCCTGGTGATGACTGAATATTATGTTAGATGTATTCCTTCATATGCTGAGAAAAAGCTTAACATGTGAGCATTATTTTTTTTTTTAAAGTGCCAGCTTCTAGTGGCCAAAACGTTGTCAGAAGGAGTTTGTCGATTTGAAGAGCGATGTAGATCATGCCCCATCTCTAGGTTCATTTAATCCAAGGAATATGACTGTACAGACTGTAGATGCCAGTGATGTGGGTCTGGGGGCATTGTTGGAACAATGGCAGGAAGGGAAATGGCAGTGTATAGCTTTTGCTTCTAGG
This sequence comes from Ambystoma mexicanum, assembly GCF_040938575.1. Classification (NCBI taxonomy): domain Eukaryota; kingdom Metazoa; phylum Chordata; class Amphibia; order Caudata; family Ambystomatidae; genus Ambystoma; species Ambystoma mexicanum. The sequence continues at coordinate 675,470,264 of NC_090932.1, read as the reverse complement.
GTGTTGAGGGACGCCCAAAAACATTATGCTATCATAGAGAGAGAAACATTAGCGGCTGTGTGGGCATCCAAGCATTTCATAACGTTCCTTTGCAGTATCCCTAATGTGGTGCAGACGGACCACAAGCCCCTCACATTTGTATTGACGACTAAGGGGATGGCTTCGGTTTCTCCCAGGATCGCAAGATGGATGGCCGATCTACATGAGTTTAATTTCAGAGTAGAGTACATACCAGGAGCTAAGAACGCTGTGGCGGATTGTTTATCCCGTTTATTGCCTAGTGGTTGCAAGGATTTATGAGTATACACAGGTGGTTCCTGCAATTGACAAAACAAATGGGATAGGGAGTGTGCCGTGGTCCTGAGCTGGCATGGATCAGAGATTCTGAGGTGCGGGTTGTCCGAGCGGAACTGTAAGGAAGTAGGGAAGAGTTATATGCACATTTGGCACGAACTGTCTGAAGGGCCATGAGGCGTCACAAGGGGCGACGGGTTGGTTCCTCCGCTCAGTTTGAAATCGAAGTTAGTCAATTTGGCACATGAAGGACACTTAGGAATGTCCTTGACTAAGAGAAGGTTGCGGGATTCGTACTGGTGGCCGGGGATGGATGAAGAAGTTGAGATGGCAGGGAAAGATTGTGTGCCGTAAGTGATAAGAGCAAGGCAGTGAAACCACAGCCTGTGTACCCTGTGGAGATCCCAGAAGACGAGTGGTCAAAATTGGCTATGGATATTATGGTGCCTATGGAGGTCTTGGGTGGAGAGTTAAGGTTTGTCGTGAGAGGGCGTGGCCAACTGCCATGTAGAGCGGACGTGTCTCCAGAGTCCTCCGCTTCGATGTGCCAACATAAGCTGTATTTTACATATTTCTTGTAACTACTGAATACTGAAACTTGCACCATTCTCCTCCGCTACTCATCCGCCATCGCTGGACCCGACGTTTGTGCTGCCTGGAACATCTGCTGCCGTTGTGCTCCGTGTGAGTCGGGTCGGAGCAGTGAAAGGAAAATGGCGGCTCCCGCGAACCAGTGATCGAGGGACTGAATCGCACCAACACCACGGCGAACGTTGTGGGCTGGAGCCCGCGGGTAGACTGAAGCGGCCTGCCTGCGCGGCTGTACGAGGACGGCGGAGCCGCTGTGCACGTTGAGGGGGAGACGGCCGGCCCCTGCGCTGCAGCGTTCTGCCCTCTGAGTCCCAGCGAAGCCTGGAGGAGACCTGCGGCCGGCCGGCGCCGCTGAGGTGAGCGAGTGGGGAAGTGGACTGCCTAGACTTGTGCTTCGCTACGCAGCGCGGGCGAAACCGCGACTGACCTGTGCCTGTCCCCGGCTGCAGCTCCTACTATGGGGCTGGCCTCCCTGAGGCGCCGGGACCTCGGCCCCCCGCCCCCTCGACGAAACTGATATTCCTGTGCGGAGCGGGAGTGGATCCCCGCGGGGGCCCGCGGCGCTGCGTGTTCCCCCCCAACCAAGTGATCCCCCAACGCCTGCAGTCATCTTGGGCCCGTGAACCACACTGAAGACGGCCCCGCTGGGAGTGCTGAGCGCCCGCGCGAACTGGTGTCCCCGCGGGCCGTCGCGTCTGATCCACCGCACTCCATTTGCCTAACACTGACCCCGCGGGCACCTGCGCCCGCAGGGGGTGCGGGACCTCACCGTGCACTGTAATCGCCGCCTGTTGGGCCCCCCGCTCGCTCACCTCGGAAGAGGGGTGCCAATTGACTATTACAGCGGGGGGCCGGAGCAGGACCACCTAGTGCAGCCCGCGCACCGGAGGGCCACGCATTGCCCCTTCCTTGCAACCTGAAATGGGTGCAGCCTCCGCTACACCGTGCCAAGGCTTCTCCTCCCTCTACAGCAGATCCTGGACTCCCCCCGGACACCCGGGTAACTTTATACCCTTGCCCAGATCCCAGTCGGGATGGCCTTGTTGGCCTTGCGGCTTCGGGGAGAGCCACCCCCCCCACGGCAGGGACTTCTGGCCTGCCGCCCGCTCCCCCTGTCGACCTGGGTGTGAGTGGATTGGGTTCTCACAAGATGGCTGGTAAAAATGGCAGGCTCAAGCAGCGACAGACCACCATGGACACTTATGCGGCCTGTGAGCCCCCGAACCCTGTAAGCCTGGACAGTGTGACCGCGGATGCTCCATCGGACCCCGCGGCAGCGACAACGCCTGAACCCAGCAATGCCCAGCTCCTTGAAGCCATTAGATTGCTCCAAACATCAATGGAATATAAAATTGATGCCGTCGCCATAGACCTGGGCCTCCTGCGCCAGGACTTCCGCTCTCTCGTAGGCAGGACGGAGGTGCTTGAAGCTCAAGTCAAGGAAAATACTGAATCAAAAACACACCTCCTCCGAGATGTCGACGAGCTCCAGCAAAGGGTCAAAAACCTGGAGGATAGGGTGGAGGAGGCGGAGGGTAGGGCCCGCCGTAACAACATTCGTCTCCTCGGATTGCCGGAGGGTGCTGAAGGCTCCGACCCCACTAACTTCGTTGAGAACCTCCTGCTACAGGAAGTGGGAGCTGGCAAACTCTCCCAAGGCTTCGCCATCGAAAGGGCCCACAGATCTCTTGCTAAGAAACCCCCACCGGGCGCCCCACCCAGGCCGGTGATTGCAAATGTTCTTAACTACAAAGATCGAGAGGTAATCCTGGCCTTTTCCCGAGCAGGGGGTCAAATCAAACGGGACTCCGCCAAAATCGCAATCTATCCTGATTATACCTTCCAGGTTCAAACAAACAGAGCCCAGTTCATACATACAAAGGCTAGACTGAAGGCAGCTGGGTTACGCTATATGCTTCTGTACCCTTCAAGACTCAAAATGCTGCACAACAATAAGGCACACCTGTTCGATACTCCTGCATAGGCCAGAGACTGGATGGATGGTCTACAAATGCCTGATATCGAGGACAGATGGCATAAACCGAGATAATGTTTCCTCTGCAGTCTTAATGGGAATCATGCTGACTCTGCCCTCCGCCAGTGGGCGGACCGAGCTTTCACACAGCTGATTAGATCCTCACCCGGAGATGCTGGATTCAATGTTCACTCCGACCCCTGGAAAGTAACCCCCCCCTTTTTTAGGGTATTTATATATACCCACCCGTAGGGCACCTGGGAACCAATGTGTGGACACCAGGGGCAGAAACGGGAATGTCATAACGAGGGAAGCCTCGCTGGGCGAGTTCTTTGTTGGGTTTTGTTGCAGTTATGGTGAGGAGAGGGGATACGGGGAGTTAATGTTATAGTTGGGTACCACGAACTAAAATTACCAAGACCACGGGAACTCTTTATACGCAATGCTAGAACTACTGGACCTCAAGTTCAGATTGCCTCAAACTTCTGCCCACACTGCAGCAATGGATGACACAGTCAAGATCGTCACTTGGAATGTTAGAGGCCTGAATAGTTTTGTTAAGCAAAGACGTGTTCAATCCTACCTTAGGAGATGCAAGATCGGAATCGCCCTGCTTCAGGAGACCCACTTGACTGCCAAGAAGCTTGAAGCCCTGTACAAGTCCTGGCGTGGCACCCTAGTGGGCTCTGCTTACTCCTCCTATGCCAGAGGGGTCTTACTATGGATCGCCCCTTCGGTCCCCTTTAAACTTACTAGCTCCAAACTAGACAATGAGGGGAGGATGGTCGTGGTGTGTGGCTCTATTGAAGGCAGAGAGCTGTGTCTAATTAGCACCTACGCACCCAACCACGACGCAACTGTTTTTTTCCACTCTCTCTATCCACGGCTTACCCCTTACATGAACAGAATTATAATATGGGGAGGAGATCATAATTGCACCCTCGACCCTATACGGGACGGATCCGACACTAAACACGATCGCCCCTCCCCCCGGCCAAATTCCTGTCCAAACTGGTCCAACAGCTGCAACTCTGATATTTGGAGAGATCAGCACCCTGAGAAACGCGAGTTTTCCTTTTACTCCCCGGAGCACGCCGTGCACACCAGGCTGGATTACATATTTCTCAGCCAAATAAACCAATCTGCATTCGTTGATGTACATTATTTGCCTCGGGTGCTGTCGGATCATTCCCCCCTGCTGATTGCTTGGGAGGTGTTTCCGCCTAGGCCCCCTATTCCCGCATGGAGATTGAGAGCTGAAGCCCTTCTCGATACTGCCTTCAGGGAACACATAAGGGATAGCTCAGAAGAATATTGGCAACTTAACCTCAATAGCGTCAAACACTTGAGCACCACCTGGGAGGCATATAAAGTGGTTATGAGGGGGGAGATGATAGCAGCGGTTGGGGGTGCCCAGAGATCCACCACAACCCAGCTGGAGCAGGCTGAGAGCGACTTAAGGGTCCTGGAATCGAGGGCCGACTCTTCCCCTGATCATTTACGTAGAATCACCGAACTTAAACAAACCTGCCTAACCCATTGGGATTCCCTGGGCAAATTAAGCCACGCCAAACACACAGAAAGAATCCACGCCCTGGGGGACAAACCGGGAAAGCTCTTAGCATGGCTTTTTAAAAGGGAAACCCCCAGACCACCCATTTGCCACATAATCACACCTGACGGCACTACCGTGCATACCCAACAGGAAATAAACTCGGTTTTCTCAGACTTCTATCGCAACCTGTACTCCGAGACCCCGCTCCCTTCTGACACACAGATCGAGGACGCTTTAGATGTCATCAACCTGCCCAAACTGGACTTGCATATGGCCGAGACCCTTGATGAGCCTATTACCCCTGACGAGGTCAAGATGGTAATAAGATCGCTGCCTGCTGGGAAGACCCCGGGCTCTGATGGCCTCCCCGGGGAGTTTTATAAGACTTATGAGGACACACTCGCCCCCATATTGACCAGGGTCTATAACGAGGCCTTCGAGCGTGGCTCCCTCCCGGACTCCGTGAGTGAGGCAGTGATAATACCTCTGCTCAAACCAGGGAAAAACGGAGACGATTGCGGCTCGTATAGGCCCCTCTCTATGTTGAACGTAGACTGCAAGATCCTTACGGCACTGCTTGCTAACAGACTGCGCAGAGTGATCCCTCTGCTGATCCACCAAGATCAGACCGGTTACGTCCCCGGACGTTCCATTACCGAAAACCTGCGTAGGTTACATCATGTTATTTATAGCACAGAGGGGAGATCACAGAAGCTCGCAGTGGCGTCACTGGACGCCACCAAAGCTTTTGACTCCGTAAGGTGGGACTGGTTGTATGCCACCATGGCCAAGATGGGGATAGGTCCTGTATTCCCGAAATGGACGCAGTTGGTCTATGCTAACCCCACTGCAAGGGTACGCACCAATAGAATTTACTCGGAAAAGTGGTCCATGTGCAGGGGCACCCGACAAGGTTGCCCCCTGTCCCCCATGCTCTATATCATCGCTGCAGAGCCCGTAGCGGCCTACCTGAGACAGGAATACCGGGATGGAGGAATTCATTTTAACGGCACGACTCACCTCATCTCCATGTACGCCGATGATACCCTCTTGTACCTGCAGGCCCCCGAACACCTCCTACCTTATATTCTGGAAACTCTGGACTGCTTTCACAAGCACACCGGGATCCAGATCAACAGGAGTAAATCCTGCCTCTTCCCCCTAGCTGCACTTCAAAGCGAATGTTACGGGTCTCTCCCCCCCCTTGATTTGGAATGGCAAGCAACCTCCTTCAAATATTTAGGGATAACCATACACAGAAACCCCGCTACAGAACATATCCTTAACACCGTCAGGGCCAAGGACTCGCTTTCGAAGTCCATGGATTTTTTGGGCCGACTCCCGCTTTCAATGGCAGGTAGGGCAGGCCTCCTCAAAATGGTAGCCCTCCCTCGCTTACTACATACCTTCACCAACGTTTCCTACAATATCCCTTCCTCTTTCTTCAGGGACCTCAATAAACTTTGTAGGGGCTTCCTTTGGGGGGGGGGTAGCAGGCACAGGGTAGCACTTGAGACCCTCCAGAGGCCATACGAGAAGGGCGGACTGAAGATCCCAAACTTCGAACTATACTTTTTCGCAGGTCAATTGAGACATGTTGTGCAGTGGATGGCGGACGAGAACACAATAGACACGCGCCTACTCCAGCCAGCCCTCCCCCAGCTACTTCTCAGGGACTTGCTCTGGACGGGGAGGGGCACCCTCGAACACTGCCCCTACCTCGCCAAGCTTGGGATACGCCTCTGGGAAAGGGCCTGTAAACTGGTGGGCCTTAAGGACCCGTACTCCCCGCAGATCCCCATCGCAGGACTCATGTTTGGCCAACCATGGGGGCACCTTGAGAATCGTACGCTATGGAAGCCCTTTGGTGTGGCCACGCTGGGAGACTTGATTCAGGAACAGGAACTCATTACCTTCCCCGACCTCTGCGACGCCACTGGTCTCCCCACTGGACAATTTTTACTGCATGGAGAGGTCACACAGGCCTTGGTTGGTAGGTGGCCTGAGGCTGCTGACCAAATAGAGGAAAATGTATGCATTGAAACGATCTTGAACGCTGCTGAAGGCGGCCATGACACCTCTCGTATCTATGAAGCCCTACTGCAGGGCTCCACCGAAGATGACCTAAAAAGCCGGAACAAATGGGAGGCCGAGTTAGGCTTGGTTTTCGAAGACTCCGATTGGGGGGACATTACCTATCACCACAAAAAGATCTCCCGTAATGCCCGCTTACAGCTCATCCAACTGTATATCATTAACAGAGCATACCTCACCCCAGAAGCTATATCTAGATTCACCGGAGCTGGCACCCAACTTTGCCCCAAATGCAGCGAACCCAGGGCCGGTATGACGCACATGTTTTGGGGCTGCCCAGTGCTAAGGGAGTTCTGGTCGCGAGTGAGGGACAGAGTGGCCGGGGCAGACATTGACATTGAGGTGGATGACCCCTCGGCATGTATCCTGGGCAGGTTCAAGCGCAACAGGAAGAACAAACCACTAAACAAACTCAAAGACCTCATATACATCACAGCCAAAAGGCACATAGCCATGAGCTGGAAAAGCCCCAGATGCCCGCCTATACCCTTATGGTGGGGAGACCTCTTAAAATGGACCTTGGCTGAGACGGCTGCATGGGAGATGGCGAGTCAGGTGCAAAGATTGGACTCTAGCGACGAGCTACAACGTTGGGTGGCCCTAACAGTTCCTTTGCTTCATCCTGAACCACCTGAGAAGGAGCCTGAGGGAGATGCAGACCTGAGCGTTTATTAGAACTCTTGAGGAACTTGACCTTACTGTGGTCTTGGTGGGGGGAAGGAGGGGAGAGGGAAATGGGGAGTTGGGTGTTCATTTCTTCCTGTCATTTATGATATGCTTTTCAGTCACGACTGATATGATATATGATATGATATGGCATTTGTAACGCGCCTATACACAAGTGTTTCAAGGCGCAACGAGGCAGGGAGGGGGGAACAAGGGGAAGACAGACAACGATCCTACTAGGCCAGGTGTCATTCAGACCGCGCAAGTGCAGGGGTAGGGGGAAGGGAAAAGTGCAAGGGGAAGGGGAGGGGGGAAGTGCAATACAAGTAAGTAGAGTAAGTAAATAAATAGGGCCAGCTGGTGGCAAGTGCAAGGTAAGTGCAGGCAAGTGCTGGGAAATGGGGGGCTGTAGGGATACAGAGACAGTCCCTCAGTACAGGGGTTGCCAGGGAGGCAGTGCAAGAGGAGAGTGGCTGGGCCCAGGACCGAGGTCGGTGAGAGTGGCCCAGTTGCAGATTCGGTGCAGATTCAGTCGAGAATTTAGCAGGGGAGAGGGAGAGAGAAAGCAGAAGCAAAGAGGAAGGTTTTGAGGTGCTTCCGGAACCGGAGATGGTTCTCCTCAAGTTTCAGGGAGGCAGGAAGGCTGTTCCAGAGGGAGGCCCCTGCCACGGCGAGAGATTGACCCCCAACTCGTTGCTTCGAGAAGCGGCTGACCCTGAGGGAGTTGGAGATGGATGAGCGAAGGGCTCGGGAAGGAAGATATTTAGGAAGAGAGAGTTGAAGGTATTTAGGCCCCAGGCCCCAGAAGGCCTTGTGGACAATGCAGAGGGTTTTGAACTTAATCCTCGCAGCCACTGGGAGCCAGTGTAGAGATTTCAGTCCTGGAGAGATACGGTCCCTGGGCTTGAGGCCAAGGACAAGTCTCGCAGTTCTGTTCTGGATGAGTTGCAGGGGGCGGAGAGTGGAGGCAGGCAGATTAAGATAGAGGCTGTTACAGTAGTCCAGCTTCGAGAGAACCAGGGCTTGGGAGACAGTGAGCTTCTGGGGGAAGGAGAGGAAGGGAAGAATACCTCTGAGGAGGTGCAGCTGGTAGTGTGACTTCTTAGAGACGTCAGATATATGAAGAGAGAAGGAGAGTGTGGAGTCGAAGATGACCCTGAGGTTTTTTGCCTTGCAGGTAGGAGCAGGAGGAGGGCCAAGCGAGGCTGGCCAGAGAGCTACAGGGAAGGAGGGAGTGGGTGTGCCGATGAGTAGAATCTCAGTCTTACTGGCATTAAGGCAGAGGTCATTGGCGGCACACCATTCCTGGATGGCAGACAGACAGTCAGAGATGAGGGAAGGAAAGGAGGAGGCCGAGGGTAGCCTGAAAATGAGCTGGGTGTCGTCCGCATAGCACTGAAAGTAGGGGCAGAGAGCGGCGATGCGGTGGGCAAGGAGTGCCAGATACTGGTTGAACAGCCAGGGAGAGAGATTAGATCCCTGGGGAACACCACATGTGGAGAAAAAGATGTCAGAGAGGAAGGACCCAAGTTGGACCTGGGAGGGTCGATTGGAAAGGAAAGAGGTCAGCCACGCCAGAGCCTGACCAGTGATACCCAGGTCATCACGGAGACGGTTGAGCAGGATGGCATGGTTGACAGTGTCAAAGGCAGAGGAGAGATCGAGCAGAATGAGAACACACAGAGTGTTGGAGTCGAGGTTCAAGAGCAGGTCCTCACGGATGTTCAGGAGAGCAGTTTCCGTGCTTCTGGCCGCTCTGAAGCCAGATTGATGGTCATGGAGACTACCAACAGTTTCAGCATGGAGGTTTAGCTGGGAGATGGCCAGTTTCTCCAGGAGCTTGCCCAGGAAGGGAGTGATGGAGATTGGGCGATAGTTAGCCGGGCAGGAGGGGTCGGAGGAGGGTTTCTTAAGAAGAGGGTGCACAAGGGAGTGCTTGAGGGGGGATGGGAAGACTCCAGAGGCGAAGGAGTGGTTGCAAAAGTCAGCCAGGGCAGGAGCCAGGGAGTCGATGTGGTCCTTGATAGTTTTGGAGGAACAGGGGTGAACCTGTTTAGACGAGACTTTCAGAGATCGGACTTGTCTGGAAACCTCGTCAGCAGAAAAAAGTGGAAAGGCAGAGAAGGAGGGAGGAGGGGTGGCTGCAGAAGGGCCAGAGGAAGAGCCGGGAAGAGAGGGAGGGAGGTGATAGGAGGAGAGTGAGGACAGGATGTCCTGAGTTTTTGAGATGAAGTGAGAGGCCAGTGCAGTGCAGAGGGCCTGGGAGGGGACAGGAGAGGTAGAGACTGCAGCAGGGTTGGCAAGCTCCTTGCAGATTTTAAAGAGTTCAGCCGAGTTGTTGGATGCCGCAGAGATGCGGGCTTGGATAAGGGCTCTCATTTTGGTGAGAACGGAGAGACGGTATTGCCTTTGGAGCAGGCGGCAGGCCAGTTTATCAGAGGATGAACATGAAGCACGCCATTTCCTCTCAGCCACCCTGCACTTGCGTTTTAGGGTGACGAAATCCGAGTCATACCAGGAGTTACATTTGGCTTTGGGCTTCAGGCGGATTCTCATGACAGGGGCAAGGATATCAAGAGTATCAGATATAGCAGAGTGGAGCAAGGAGAGGGCTGTGTCAGGGTGGGAGTCAGCTGAAGGGGGAGGGGGGGGCAGAAAGTGGCAGCGAAAGCCTCAACTGACACGCGCTTCATGGGTCGGATGACCGAGAAGGTGGGTGGCAATGATGAGGGTGGCTTTGCCTGTGGGGTAGGGAGGGTGAGGTGGGAGGTTAGGAGAAAGTGATCACTTCAGGAGAGAGGAGTGGAGAGAGGGACAGAGAGGGGAAGGTCAGAAGAGATCAGAGCATCAAGAGTGTGCCCTGCAGAATGAGTAGGCCCAGATGGGAGAATAGAGAGTGAGAGAGAGTCGCAGAGGTCACGAAAGAGTCCAGTGGGGGGACAGGAGGCATCAAGGTGGATGTTGAAGTCACCAAGAAAGAGGAGTTGAGTGGTTGAGGACAGGAGTGAGGAGGAGAGGTCAGCCCACTCAGAGAGGAAGGAGGAAATTTGACCAGGTGGCCGATAGATAGTAGCCACAGTAAGGGAATGGCTAGGAGAGAGAGAGAGTCCGCAGACAAGACATTCAAAAGAGGAGTAGGTCTGCGTAGGAGTGACAGTGGCAGGAATCCACTCAGGGAAGATAAGGGCAACCCCCCCACCTGCACGGTTGGGCCTGGGCACGGAGAAGATCTTGTAACCATCAGGTAGGAGTGTGTCAAAGCTGGTGACAGAGCTGGCTGTGAACCATGTTTCAGTGAGACCGAGGACGTCAAGGTCCAGTTCCTCAAGAAGGCGACAGATATCAGAGGAATGCTTGATGGCCGAGCGAGAGTTAAGAGTGGCAATGTGGAGAAGGTTGCCAGCCTTGAAGGACTTCCGGGGAGGGGTACAGATCAGAGGTACGCCCTGCGGAGGTGTAGAAGAAGGAGGTGAAGGAGCACGAGAGGGGGCAGGGAGGGAGGGTAGAGGCAAGGTAGCCGAGGACAGAGGAGGGGGGACAGCGGGAGAGGAAAGGAAGTTGATGAGGCGAGGGAAGCGTCTATCAAAGAGGTGAAGGTTGGCCTGAGGACCTTGGACCAAGACGGTCCCATTAGCATAGACATTAATGATGGCCTTAGAGGAGCGGAAGGGGGCCAGGAGGACATCCCAACGGGTGCCACCATTAATGGGAGAAGAGGAGAAAGGAGAGAGCACAGAGACCATATGAAGGGTCCATAGGTCAGGCGAAGGCACAAAAAAGAGGATGTCAGTAAGAGTTTCCTTGGAGCAGGCACTGGTATAGGTGTCAGCGATAGGGAGGCCTGGGTTGGAGACCAGGATGTCCTTTTTAAACTTTTTCCTACCAGATTTAGTGAGGAGAGCAGGATAGTCAATGGAGAAGCAGTTAGAGAAAATAGGCGAGATAGAGAGCACCATGGAGTAGGAGGGAGTGGGGGGGGGGGGGGAGACAGACGATGCGAGAGCCCGCAGACAGGAATAGAGCGGCAAGCACAGGTTTACCACAATTCAGAACAACAACAGTAATGCGTATTAGGTACACAGTGGAGAGCCCACCTAAGTTTGAGAATCCTGCGAGGGGAGAAAACCCTAGTTTACCACATTTCAGAAGAACAACAGTAATGCGTATTAGGTACACAGTGGAGAGCCCACCTAAGTTTGAGAATCCTGCGAGGGGAGAAAACCCTAGTTTACCACATTTCAGAACAACAACAGTAATGCGTATTAGGTACACAGTGGAGAGCCCACCTAAGTTTGAGAATCCTGCGAGGGGAGAAAAACCCTAGTTTACCACATTTCAGAACAACAACAGTAATGCGTATTAGGTACACAGTGGAGAGCCCACCTAAGTTTGAGAATCCTGCGAGGGGAGAAAAACCCTAGTTTACCACATTTCAGAACAACAACAGTAATGCGTATTAGGTACACAGTGGAGAGCCCACCTAAGTTTGAGAATCCTGCGAGGGGAGAAAAACCCTAGTTTACCACAACTGTTGGACACAGGTGAGGTGAAGACACCAATGCGAATGTAGTGACCCGGTGTAGGTGGGGTGGGCCGGGAGAAGGTGGAGATAGCAAGTGAAGCTATTCAACCTCAATAGGTAAGCACTTACAACCTTGAAGCTGTATTTCTGTGAGGTTTCAAGACATCTGAAATTCAAAACTGCAATGTTCAGCCAGTGGGCCTGCATCACTGTTCTCATCTGAGACTGATGATGTTTCTGTTTTTTGTGATATGGAAAATAATAAATATATTTAAAAAAAAAAAAAAAGGTTTGTCGTGGTTTTAGTGGATTACACCATGTTGGATGGAAGCCACCGCTTTAGAATCTATCACGACTGGGAAGATTGTGTCATTTTTGGGGAACTTTTTTGACAGGGAGGGGGTACCGGCCAGCATGGTCAATGATAACGGGGTGCAGTTTGAGTCGAGTTGCATGCAAGATTTTCTGAGAAAATTGGGAATAAGGCACCACAAGACTGCATTGTACAGTCCATCCGCTAATGGTTTAGTAGAGAGGATGAACCGTTTTGTTAAGGGTGCCATTCAGTTGGCTGTGGCCAACGGTTTGATTTGGACAGAGGTGCTATCTGAAGCGCTGTCACCATACAGGCACAAGCCATCAGTTGTCACTGGACACTCCCTTTTGAACTCATGAGAGGTAGGAGAGCTGGTTCGAGGTTGAGGATTGCCACCTTTGGAGGAGGTGCCTGCACCGCGGTGGATATGGCTGAAGTTTTGGAAAGGGTGTGTTTACGGCAGGAGGTGAGTGTGGGGCAGTTGGGAAGGAGGACTTTGGAAGTGTCGGTGGGCGATTGTGTTCGGGTGAAAAATCTGCGTTTTGTGCCCAAAGGTTGCAGTGTGTACATGGCACTCCGCATCGTGGTGAAAGTTGGCGCAGGTTATGTTGTGTTGGATGATGGGTCAAAGTGGAGTAAAAAAAGAGGCTTGTGGTACAGAAGGGGCCCATTGTCTCTCACACAGTTGCTTCGGGTGAGGGAGCGGTTTGTGCATGGGGACCAAAGAAGGGGGATCTGCCGTCCAGTGTTTCTGGAGGAAGGGTTGTCATGGAGAATTCCAGCACAGTGATCATCGAGGAAAGGAATGTTAGTGTTGGTGCGGGTGAACGAAGGAGGAAGGTGCGTGGTGCGCCTGGTGCATGTGCAGGAGGGCAGGGTGTCCAGGAAGGGGTTGCTTTTCCTATCGTGCCTGTGGAAGGGGCTAAAAGCCGGTCCGGTCCAGTGAGGAGTGTGTTGGATCAGGTCATTCTACAAGGATAAGGTTGCCTCCCATCAAGTTCAAAGATTATGTGCATTGGGGGCCTTGCCCAAATGTAATTATGTGTCCTACGTATTGAGGCATGCACTGTTGTTGAATGGTATGGTTCTGATAATTATTGAGTGCACCGTTGTTATTTAGGAGCTTAACAACATTACCTCAGCATGCTGCATTACGTTGCCAACCCAGTGCCATGGTTGGTTCACTGTTGATTTATTATGATGATTATGTTATTTATAGTGGTTAGTATATGTTTACCTCTGATTGTTGGTATTTGAGTTTCTTCTGTTTGCCTTTCTCTTTTTCCTTTCTATCTTTATGTTTCCTTCAATGGGGGGTGGGGTGGAGAAGTGTTGTAATGGAACCATGGACTGCTTACATACATCCAAGGTTCCACATTCGTTTCAAGTTACTGCTTGGCGTGGCAGCGGCTGGGCACTGGGGTTCGTCGCTCAATAAACCTATTGTTGACCGCTTACCTGTTGTACAGCCCTTCTTCACATTGTAAGCGTCATTCCTCGTTCTCCTCTGGGAGAGATCAGGTTGCACTGGCTGCCTCAACCACTCTAAACTATAAAGGGTTTTGATAATATGGAGGTCATGTCCAAACCTTGTTCCAATATGGTTAAGGTGCTGTGTATCTCAAGTAAAGAATGCTGTGCTGGGGGCTTGTGTAACAGAATCCTCCTCCTCATGGGTAGAAAGATCTTCTAACACTCGTGTGCTGTTTTGGATACCAGTCCTTTGGAGAAATGGCAGTATATTCCCCTGCATAGCTTTTTGAAGAAAAGCCAACTCTGTTGTCTGTCAGAGGTTGGATTTTTTCCCTTCTCTTTTTCTTGGTAATACCATCAGGAGGCACTGGGATTTCCGGCTGTGTATCCACAAGTTCTGGTGACATTATTTGGTTTCTCAGATTTCTCTGGAATTTCCGTGAGCCTGTTTTTCTTAGCAGGAATGTTAATATTTTTTTTCTTTTCACTTGCCCAGGTCAAATTTCTGGTCGCCGAGAGGGGCCATAATCACATTCCCAGAAGTGGTAGGGTCACACTCCTACACTATGTACATCACTTCCATGCCATATTGGGAAACTTTCCGAGCAGAATCCACTATCAGACATGAATCTGCAACTTGTGTATCAATTTGGGTCAGAATGATTTCTTGTCTGCCAATTTTTAGCTCCCGTTTTGTTTCTGGTTCCAGAGAAGGGGCACGGCTATGCAGTCCATATATAGAAGCTTTATCTATCACGGAGTGATTTTGAGCCAGGATATATCCCTCCATAAAGCAAATGTTCAAGTTCACTGATTTCAGCTGTTCCTTCGCGTATTTCATGTCGTGGTTAATGTTCTCAAAGACACGTACCTAGGAATTCAGCACAAAGTTTGGAGCAGAGATCAAAGATCGCCCTGGTAATTCTAGTGGTGTGCGATAGTAAACACTTTTTTGGTTAGTACCGTCTTCATTTATGTAGAAAGTATAAAGTCTCTTCGAACTAGGCAAGTGGTCTCAGAAGCAGACCAGGGGTAACAAGGAGAGCAAGGAGATTGCCGGGGAAGCAGCCGCTACTCCTAACATCCATGACAGCGAGCAAAAAAGAAGAAAACAAATATTCTTTCTCCAAGCACCAGTTTACAGCATTAAGGTGTTGTGCCACCCTTTCTCTATCCTCATGTAAACTCAGTAGCCAAAAAGCAACATTTAACTGCCCTTGGGTAATAACAGGGAATTGTTGTCCTCGGCAGGCTAATCATGGCTCTTGGTAAGCACCCTCTCTACTAAAATTAACAAATGGTGTTCATAAAAGACGTTTGCACACACAATGGACAGGGCCTCTTAATTATGGGCTGTTCAAGGGAATACAGATGGGAGTTCACCCTACTTTAAGCAACTGCACGGACCTCCTTCTGGCATACACTATACAACTCCTAGATGCACCCCCTGCCAACCTGCAGTCTTGTGTCTTTCTCCCAGACTCTTTTCTTCAGCTCCTCTTTCACAGAGCGCATTTTTCATATCTACATCATAACATCAGTCTGCTTCTGTAGGCTATATCCTTTGAACGATGTTGCTTTCACTTACACGTGTCCAATAATAACGCTTTTCACTTTCAGAGTTTTCTCTTAATTTCTCCAGCTGTCTTACCCTCTCCCTGACATACACTATCCCTTTTCTATTATTTTGCATAGCTCAGTGTGCAACGTGCGAGTGCACGTGGAGCGCTGTATCGGGCTGAGACTCAACAAACTGGTAGGAGAATCTTTAATAACACTCATTAATACAGTGTTGACTAAGTATTTATATATATATTCAGTAAAAAAACTTTGTTAAAGGGGCGTTATGGTTAAGTTGTGCTACTAAAAACCTATGAAATTCAGTGAAAAAACTTTGTTAAAGGGACGTTATGGTTCAAAGTAAAACCGAAAACCCCCTGAAATTCGGCAGTTATGGTAAGATAAGCAACCATAAATTGCGCCACCGTGCACTGTTAACACTAACACCAAGGACATCAAAGATGACATCACAGACACGGGGCATGACCAGGGGGTGGGGGGCAACAGGAGAGAGACACGGGGCATGAGCAGGGGTGGGGAGAACAGGAGACAGACACATGCATGAGCGGGGGGGTGGGGGGAACAGGAGACAGACACGGGCATGAGAGGGGGGTGGGGGAACAGGAGACAGACACTGGGCATGAGGGAGGGAGTGGGGGGCAACAGGAGAGAGACACGGGGCATGAGTGGGGGGTGGGGGGTACAGGAGACAGACACGGGGCATGAGCAGAGGGGTGGGGGGAACAGGAGACAGACACAGGGCATGAGCAGGGGTGGGGGCAACAGTAGAGACACGGGGCACGGAGCAGGACATTTCGGGGCGGCCGGTTCGGCGCGAGATGATTTGGCACGGCCGGTTCGGCGCAGGAGCCGGTTCGGCGTGGCACGGCGCGGCAGCCCGTGCCGAACTGGCCGCACATAAATGTCCTGCGAGTTCTTCATGCAGGCACCACAGCCACACAGAGTACACAGCCGGGCCTGCGAAGGTGGGGGCTGTGCTGCTCGGAGCAGTCTGCTCCGAGCAGCACAGCCCCCACCCTTGTGAGCCCGGCAGATCAATTCTGCTCTGTGCGCCGCACCCCAGTGCACATCGCCTGCTGTTTAGGGAAACGTTCAGTGCAATGCACTGAAAGTGCGAGTTTCAACTTCATCCCACACTATTTTAAAATGAAACCGCTCTAGAACAGTTTCATTTTAAAATAGTGTTGGGTGAAGTTGAAACTCGCCTTTTCAGTGCGCGCCAAAACATCCCGTCGCCAAAACGGCGACGCCGAAACGGGGTGTACCGACGGGGCATGAGCGGGCGGGGGGGAACAGGAGACAGACACAGGGCATGAGCGGGTGGGGGGAAACAGGAGACAGACACGGGGCATGAGCGTGAGGGAGACACAGGGGGCATGAGCGGGGGTGGGCGGGAGGGAGAGAGACACACGGGGCATGAGCGGAGGGTGGGCGGCGGGAGGGATAGACACACGGGGCATGAGCGGGGGGTGGGCGGCGGGAGGGATAGAGACACGGGGCATGAGCGGGGGAGGGATAGACACACGGGGCATGAGCGGGGGGTGGGCGGCGGGAGGAATAGACACACGGAGCATGAGCGGGGGGTCGGGGTGGGGGAGGGGAGAGACACACGGGGCATGAGCGGGGGTGGGGGGAGGGGAGAGACACACGAGGCATGAGCGGGGGGTGGGGGGAGGGGAGAGACACACGGGGCATGAGCAGGGGGTGGGCGGAGGGAGGGAGGAATGGAGACAGGGGGCATGAGCGGGGGGTGGGCGGGAGGTCGAGAGACACACGGGGCATGAGCGGAGGGTGGGCGGCGGGAGGGATAGACACACAGGCATGAGCGGGGGTGGGCGGCGGGAGGAATAGAGACACGGGGCATGAGCGGGGGGTGGGCGGGGGGAGGGATAGACACACGGGGCATGAGCGGGGGGGTGGGCGGCGGGAGGGATCGACACACGGGGCATGAGCGGGGGGTGGGAGGGATAGACACACGGGGCATGAGCGGGGGTGGGCGGCGGGAGGGATAGAGACACGGGGTATGAGCGAGGGTGGGCGGCGGAAGGGATAGACACACGGGGCATGAGCGGGGGGGTGGGCGGCGGGAGGGATAGACACACCTGCCCTGCTCTAACAGTGCTCCAGACAGCAGGAGCTGTCCATCTACCAGGTAAGAGGAGGGGGGAGGACACATCACCAAAACTCTTTGAAGTAGCACACTTCATTTATAGCGAAACGTAGGTTTTTTTTCATTGGGATCCGAAAGATCCTTCCTTCTCAGCTTATAAAAACGCAACACCGCCGCCATGATTGGAACCTTGCATCCGTTTCAAAAGCTGCCAGCTGTTGCCCCCCCCAACGCGTACACGGCTAAGAACAACTTTGATTCCGTCAATAGCCATTGTGATGTAATCTGACTTTCCAAGACTAATCACCTTGTATCTCAGTCCATCGTGAGATCACAATTGAACATTCCATCAAGGCCTCCCCAGGACCAGCCACCTTGCGTTTTCAGCCCATTGTGAGGCCACAATCCTTACTGAAGGTCGTTCATGTACTGATACTTAAAGACTCTGCAATCACAGTACAAGTCCATCAAAGGCCCCTAACACACACACCCTCTGAGTCAGGTTCAAGTCAACCCCTTCAGGCTTTCCAGTCCGTGCTGAAGTAATAAAGGCTGAACCCCAGCGCCTTCTTGACCAACTCACCTGATCAGCTGCCAGCAATACTGCAAGTCTCCATCAGCTGCCAACAATAACTGAACTGCAACTCTGTCTGGTAGCCGATCACCACAGCAATATTTGCCATTAAACAGCTGCCATACATTATAGTCCCCACAATAACAACGGCTAATCTCCTTCAACATTGCATCCAGACTGTACCAAAGTCAGTCAACTAGTCCAAAGCAGCAGACGAGCTACCTTCTCATAGGTGCTCATTGTCTCCTTGACAATTACAACTGAGAACCAGGCGCACCACCCACACCCACCATGCAGGGCATTCCACCTCCCACCAAGTTTCTTCCATGTCCTGGAAGCCCAACCTGCTCATGGGAACAATGGATCGATGGCTTTCACGTCTACCTCAGGGCCATTGGGGGCAGTAAGTTCAATGACGATCTTAAGGAGGCGACCCTCTTGAACTGCATAGGGGCAAAGCACTGAGACTATTCAGAACCTTTCCCGAACCTGGCAACATGGAAGGAGATGGCAACCGCAAGTTTGACATAGCATTGGCCACACTCACCAGTCATTTTGGCAACAAGACCAACGTAGTCCTGGAAAGATACAGGTTTTTTTCCAGAAAACAGCTCAAAGGCGAATCTATCGATTCATACATAGCGTCCCTCAGGGCGCTTATGTCAACCTGCAGCTTGCTTCACAGGTGTCAGTGATGGGTATTTGAGAAACCAACTTGTGCTGAATGTGGCTGATCCACGCATCCAACAGAAACTGTGGCAAATTAAAAATCCCACCCTGGACCAAGCCACAGAGATAGCAAGGAGCATGCAATTTGGGGATCGGTGTATGAAGGAAAGACTTGACCACACGACCAGTGTAGAGATAAAATCTGTCGGCCCTGAGTTCGAGCCTTACGAGCCTGTAGTGGCAGCAGTGAGAAAGGCTCCGCCATCAAGAGGTTTGAGAATCGGCTCAAACAGAGGGAGGCCGTACAACCCCCAGAATCCAACACGCTGCCAGAGGTGCGGATGGTACAAGCATGGCAATCCTAACAAAGAATGCCCCGCTATGGCTGTTGAGTGTTATAAGTGCGGCCAGATTGGAAATTTTGCCAAAGTCTGCAAGAACTCACGGTGAAGGTCAACCAGATATGGCAATTTCACCAGGCGACCTTTCACCAGATCATCCTCTGTGAGTCATTGAAAGTGACCAAGGGCACGATGACATGTTATCCATCAATCAAGTGCAACCAACAGTACAAATACTCACCGTAACATCCCTACAACAGAGCAACGGTCCCTGGGTCAACATGCAAATCAACGGCATATCATTACCTGTAATGGTAGACACCGGCTCCCCCTACACCATGGTGGATCTCAACACCTTCCTCAGTGGACTCTCTGGCAAAGTACACGACCTGCGGAGCACTTATGTGAGAGCTACCGGTTATGGAAAGACACCCATTGATATTATGGGATACGTGTGGGTGAACCTCAAGTTCCATGACAGAGAATCACATTGCAAACTCTTCGTAGCCAAGGATGGCTCCTCTGTTGTGGGATGGGAAGAACAAGCCACCCTTCGAGTGAGGATACACCCTGGAGAAGAAATCCCCGTGCTGAGTGTGCTTAAAACCGATGCTGATATCAAGTCTATTCTAGCAAAACAATTCCCCAAGGTATTCTGCGACAAGATCGGACTCCTTAAAGGTTTTCAACACAGAATCGTCCTCAAGAGAGGTGCTGTCCCAGTGGCCCATCGAGTCTGCGGAATTCCCTTTGGAACAAAAGAAGCGTTGAAGAAAGAATTTACGCGCCTCTGCGATGAGAATATCATACAGCCCATCGAGAGTTCAGAATGACTTGCCCCCATTGTCTTAGTAAAAAAAATGACAATTCCATAAGAATGTGCGTCGACCTGAGAGACCTAAACAAAAACATATGGGTTGACAGACACCCACTTCCCAACATATCTGAACTCCTATCTACCATGAAACCTGCAAAGCACTTTACAATTCTGGACCTCTCCTCAGCCTATCACCAAATTGCTTTAGAGGAGAGCTCAAGGAATTTAACATCTTTTGTCACACCTTTGGGAGCATTTATGTTCAACAGAATGCCATTCGGACTCACTTCCGCCGCGGCAATATTTCAGATGCTAATGTAACATCTATTTGGAGGACTTGATGGCATACACTGTTTCCAAGATGATATTCTCATCTCAGCCAACACGGAAGAAGAGCACAACGCAAAACTTATGGGTGTCTTACAGGTGATACAAAAAAGTGGTCTCACACTTAAATTAGAGAAGTGCAACATAAAATGCGACCAAGTTTCATACCTGGGTCATTCCAGCGACGCCAACGGCATCAGCCCCAAAAGGAAACTCATGGACACCATATTGAACATTGTAGAGCTCGAAAACAAAGATTAATTAAGGAGTTTCCTCGGGATGACAGAATACTACTCCAAGTTTATAAGCAACTATGCTGATAAAACCAAAAGCATGAGGAACCTCTTGAAGAAGGCAACCAAATTTGTATGGTCCGCTGAGTGTAGGAACGAATTCAAAGAATTCAAATCCCAGATTAACCAAGCCCCAGCTTTAGGAATGTTCGCTGTAAAGCCAAAACGATCATATCCGTAGACGCAAGTAAAACTGGGCCTGGTGGTGTCCTGGAACAGCAACAAAATGAGAACACTGACGATCGCCTTTGCATCGAGAGTGCTGAGGGGAGCTGAACTAAACTATTCCACCATCAAGAGAGAGGCTCTGGGTGTGAGGTGGATTCTTCAACACTTCAGGAACCTAATTTGGGGTTTACCCATTCTACTGAAAACAGATCATAAACCTCTAGTAAATCTACTTCAGTCTAAAACCCCTCACCTTATCTCACCGGGAATCAAACGTTGGTTCCTCGACATCATGCAATATAACCTCCAGCTATGCTATACTCCTGGTCCACAAAACCAAGTAGCTGATTGCCTTTCCAGACTATCGACCAACCATGACGCCGAAATTCCCTGAGCGATTCCCTGAGCGGGAAATCAGGAAGGCAATGGCCAATGACCGGGAGGA
Organism: Ambystoma mexicanum; assembly: GCF_040938575.1. Taxonomy (NCBI): domain Eukaryota; kingdom Metazoa; phylum Chordata; class Amphibia; order Caudata; family Ambystomatidae; genus Ambystoma; species Ambystoma mexicanum. The sequence continues at coordinate 675,449,453 of NC_090932.1, read as the reverse complement.
AACTGGAGAGTGTTTAGCAAGTTTCATTTCTTTCAAGGAAGAAATATCCATGGACGATGAGCATATCTTTAGTGGCGACCGGGTGATCCCACCCATCCAACTCAGAAAAAAACTACTCCAACTGGCACATGAAGGTCACCTAGGAAGGAGCTTGACGAAAAACAAGTTGAGGAACAACTATTGGTGGCCAAGAATGTGGAAAGAAGCAGAAGAACTAGTCAAAAATTGCTCCACGTGTGCCATGAATGACAAGTCCAAGATCTTAAGAAAGACCCCTCTACAGCCTATTGAACCTAACAAACATGTGTGGTCTAAACTGGCAATAGACATCTTGGGTCCATTCGAGAACCTCGAAACAGTCAGAATATATATCATAGTGTTTGTCGATTACACCTCAAAATGGACAGAATGGGGAATAGCTGAGGACAATGTAACCTCAAAGAAAGTTGCAGACTTTCTGACAGAGATCTTGAACAGGGAGGGAGACCCCAAAGAATTGGTCTCAGACAACGGGTCTCAATTTAGGTCTATGGAATTTGGTGATTTCCTCAAGAAAAGGTCCATCAGCCACATAACAACATCCTTGTACCATCCGATTTCTAACGGACTTGTGGAACGCATGAACAGGCTCGTGAAGAGCGTGGTTCAACTAACCACGCCAACAACCTCCCGTGGAGAGAAACCCTCAAAGAGGCCTTGTATGCATATAGAACAACCCCACATACCACCACAAACATACAGCCCTTCACCCTTATGCGAGGTAGGGTTGCAACCAACCGATTTAGGCCGGCGTGGATGTTCTTGAACACGGGAGAAGCAAAGGTGAACATGGATCTACTTCAGAAGACAGTAAGAGAAAAGCAAGCAAAATACAAAAAAACAATATGACTCCAGACATGGAGTAAAAGAGATGGTGGTTCGAGAAGGAGACTGGGTTTGTGTCAAGGAACCAAAGAAAACTCTCAAGGGTGAATCCATTTTTAGACCTCCACACAGAATTGTGAGTTGCCATGGGAAGTCTGTCATCCTAGATGATGGGAAGAGATGGTCTGGAGATGATCTTGTAAAAGTAATAAAAGACATCCACAAACCCAGCACATCGAAGGACAACAGTCTTGACAGACCATCACAACACTCCTCCATTCCCTTGGAAAATCCCTTCGTGAACATGTGGGCAATGATAAACTCCACCCCATCCATCAACGAGCCCCCACTAGAAGAATGTCCAAAAGAAACGGCAAAATCATCCAAAACTTCAACAACGACTATGTTTATTATTAACTTACCCCGGCTTACCAACCTTCTTTCAGTAATCCCAGGTTTGTCCTTTTCCTTTTCCCCGTAAGCACAGGGCATGAGCGGGGGGTGGGGAGGAGGGAGAGCGACACACGGGGCATGAGCGGGGGGTGGGCGGGAGGGGGAGAGACACACAGGGCATGAGCGGGGGGTGGGCGGGAGGGGGAGAGAGATACGGGGGATTAGAGGCAGTGGGGGGGGTGAGAGACACACGGGGCATGAGCGGGGGTGGGGGGGAGGGTGAGAGACACACGGGGCATGAGCAGGGGGTGGTGGGGTGGGAGAGAGACACATGGCGTTCGTGTGCAGGTGGCAGATCCCGCTCCTCGGCCCTCCGCTGGCCACCGTGTGCCGATGGTGTGAGCGGGGGGCTGGAGGAACAGGGGAGACACGTAGCATGAGTGGGGGGGACAAGAAGGACACACGGGGCATGAGCGGGGGTGGGAGGAACAGGAGACAGACACGGGCGGACTTACTGTGCAGGCAGCAGATCCCGCTCCTGCTGACAAAGCCTCTCATGCGAGGAACAAAGATGGCGGGCGTCTCTGAAGCCAGACGCACTGCACGCTTTCACTGCATCCAATGAGAGAGCACATCAGATGTCCGCGGACATCACGCAAGCTGCTTGCCCAATCACCGTCCTGTCCGCGGAGTGAACAGGGAAGTGTGTCCGCAAAGCGAACACAGATATCACTAATTTTTTACACTTACATTTTTGTCATTTTTAAAAAAAAATACTGGACGGATTTACACCAAATAAAGCAAAGCACGCTTTCGGGACCAAGCCGCCGCTCCTGCCTCAAATTTGGTGTAAATCCGTCCAGCAGTTTGGGCTGTAGGCGTGAGCACATTTTTTTCCCATTATGTCTATGGGAAAAAACAAAAGTTTTGGGACCCCCCCCCCTATAACTTTTCCCCACCTGGACGAATCCTCACCAAACTTTGCAAACAAAAAATCTGAGTGGGCCATATACTTTTTTTTGCAAAGTTTGGTGAGGATTCGTCCAGGGGGAGCGAAGTTATAAGCCACCCAAAAAGTGCTCTTCCTATGGAAACACCAACTTAACCATAACTACATGGCCACTACCGTGGCCATGTAATATTATATATATATATATATATATATATGGGATACATTACTCACCGTAATCGTATTTCTGATGCTTGTATCTGCTTAGATTCACATGCTGTGCATAGGCCGACATCTAGTGGAAGCTGCGGAGTATTACAGTTTGTTTTTCGAAAGTCGAAAATGGGCGTCGACACAGGCGTGCCAGTAATACTATCCCTAGTGTGACGTCCACTGTACCCAAGATCCCTCACACGTCTAGGATCCTCAGATTGTATTTTTTCTGACATGAGGAAGCATGAGGAGTAGCGTGAGTACAGATAATCCAAGCAGATAGACAGAAAGGTAAGACTACAAGCAATCATGCGCCTTCTCTCGGAGGGGAGGAAGGGTGGGTCGCATGTGAATCTAAGCAGATACAAGCATCAGAAATACGATTACGGTGAGTAATGTATCCCTTCTGAGGCTTGTGGAATCTGCTTAGATCACATGCTGTGCATAGATTAGCGAGCAGTACCAGAAGAAGGAGGTGGGATGTGAGAAGGGTCATGAGCAAACAGGTGTCTTAGAACCGCTTGTCCCACTTGTGTATCTGTCTTGGAATGAGTGTCAATGCAGTAATGCTGAGTAAAAGTGTGAATAGAGCTCCAAGTAGCTGCTTTGCAAATGGTGTCGAGGGGAACATTTGCAATGAAAGCCAGAGTGGCACCAATGCCTCTAGTAGAGTGGGCCCTTGGCGTAAAAGGCAGAGTCTTTTCAGAAAGAGAGTAACACAGCTGTATACAGTTGATAATCCACTTCGAGATAGCGCCCTTAGAGACGCGATCCCCCTCTCTGCCTGTAGCTACGGAGACAAACAGTTGATCTGTTTTCCTTAGCGGTCTGGTTTTATTTACATAGTATAGGACCGCCCTACGCACATCTAGGGTATGTAGTTTCACCTCAGCCGAGCTTTGCGGGTTTTGGAAGAAAGCCGGAAGCTCGATGGACTGGTTTACATGGAACTTGGATATGAATTTAGGTGAGAACCTAGGGTGTGTGCGTAAAACCAGTTTGTCCTTGTGGATAGTAAAGAAAGGATCCTGCACTGACAGAGCCTGAATTTCACTGACCCTTCTTATGGAGGTAATGGCTACTAAGAAGGCCGTTTTATAAGTCAGGTGTTTGAGACTACTTTTATGCATGGGTTCGAATGGGGGTCCCATGAGCTTAGCTAGCACCACGTTGAGGTCCCATCCTGGCGGTGGGTTCGAAATAGGAGGGTGAAGTCTCTTTACTCCTTCCATGAAGGCTTTAACCACTGGTACTTTCCACCACGAGACCTTGTTATGGGATGTGGTGTAAGCCGAGAGGGCTGCCAGGTGTACTTTCAGCGAGTTAAAAACCAACCCTGCATCCAGCAGGTGGAGCATGTATGTCACAACGTTGGAAGGAGTGCAATCAACCAGGTTGATTTGTTTATTCTGGCACCAGATAACGAATCTTTTCCACTTATCAAAGTAACAGTGCCTTGTATTTGGTTTCCTGGACTCCTTTAGAATGTCCATACACCTCTGTGGTAATTTGAGATGTCCAAACTCTATGACTTCAGGAGCCATGCTGCTAGGTTCATAGAGTTGGGTTCCTGATGCACTGTTTGACCCTGTTGCTGGGACAGTAGGTTGTACCAGGCTGGGAGTCTGATGGGTTCGCACACCGCCATTCTGCGTAGGTGTGGAAACCATGGTTGTCTCGCCCACATGGGAGCAACTAGGATGAGCGTCATCGATTCCTTGTTCATCTTGTACACCACCTTCCTGATGAGAGGAGTTGGTGGAAAAGCGTACGCAAACATCCCTGACCAGTTCATCCACAGGGCATTCCCTTGGGAGTCCGGCTGGGGGAACCTGGATGCAAATCCTGGGCATTGTTTGTTTTCGCTTGTGGCGAATAGGTCTATAGTGGGGAAACCCCACTGAGAGAAGAGATCTTCTACTACGTCTCTGTGAAGGACCCATTCGTGTTCTTCTGGGAGGGAGTCTCTGCTTAGAGCATCCGCTAGGGAATTGAGCTCCCCTGGAACATGTTGCGATGACAGGAAGATGTTCCGTCTGAGTGCCCATATCCATATTTTCTGGGCAAGCTTGGACAGATTTGGCGAACGAGTCCCCCCTTGCTTGTTCAGATAGAACATGGCTGTCGTGCTGTCCGTCCTGATCTGCACCGACAAGTTCAGTAGATGGGGCTCGAACGCCCTTAGCGCTCGGAATACTGCCAGAAGCTCTAGCAGATTGATGTGGTTCTTGGCTACTGAGTGAGACCAGAGACCCTGAGCTGTGTGGTGGAGATGGTGAGCTCCCCACCCAGTCAGGCATGCATCTGTAGTAACCACTGCTTGTACTTCGGGATCGTAAAAGGGTTTCCCCTTTGCGAGATTCTCTCTTGTCCACCAGTGTAGGCTCTGTACGAGTGTTGGCGAAACGACCACTAGATCGTCCCAATGACCACTTGCCTGAGACCACTGTTTCGCCAACCATTCCTGCATGGGACGCATGCGCAGACGCGCGTGGGGGACCAGGTAAATGCATGACGCCATCATGCCCAGTAACCGCATAGCTTTGCGTACTGTTATCTGTTGACCTGACTGATAATGTGGAATTTGCAGAAGTATATTCCGAATTCTCTCGTCCGAAGGGAAGGTCAATCCTTTCTGAGTATCTAGGATAGCTCCTAGAAACTGTTTTGAGGTGCTTGGCACCAGACTTGACTTTTTCTCGTTGATGGAGAAGCCTAATTCGTGGAGGAGGTCGATAGTCCTCTGAATGTTTGACCTGCAAATTCCTGGGGTTTCCCCCGTTATGAGCCAGTCGTCCAGATAAGGGTACACCGGGATTGCTTCCCTGCGTAGGTGTGCAGCCGCCACCGCCAGTACCTTGGTGAATACCCTTGGTGCTGAAGCTATCCCGAAGGGCAGTACCTTGAATTGGTAGTGTCGACTGTCCACCTTGAAGCGCAAGTACTTTCTGTGCGCTGGGAGCATGGAAATATGAAAATAAGCATCTTTCATATCCAAGGTTGCCATGTAATCCCCCTTCTTTAGGAGGGGGATTACCTCTTGTAGCGTGGTCATACGGAATTTTTGGGGCTTGACATACTTGTTGGCAGGCCGTAAGTCCAATACTGGGCGCATTGTCAAATCTTTCTTTGGCACAAGGAAGTAAGTTGAATAGATACCCTTGTTTACCTGGTGTCCTGGGACGAGTTCTATCGCGTCCTTTTCTAGCAGAGTGGCGATCTCCTCGAGAAGGATCCTTTGATGCTCTAGGGAGTGCACTCTTTGTCGTGGAGGATGATTCCGGGGACGCTGCAGTAGTTCTATACAATATCCTGCGGATACTGTTGACAGCACCCATCTGTCTGAGGTGATCCCTTCCCAAGCCTGGGTGAAGGTGGAAATGCGTCCCCCTACTGGGGTTGCGTGGCAAGGGACCCTGAACTGAGCGTCACTGTTTTGGTGGAGGCGTGCCACCTCCCTTGTTGGGGCTGCCTCTGCCTCTTCCACGACCTCTCTTGTTACCCCTGCCGTAACTCTGGGTAGACTGCTGGTTGTTATTCCATTGTGTACCTTGTCCCTGGGCATAGTTGCCTCTTTGTGAATTTTGGCCGCGTGGGCGACGAAAATTATTGTTCCCCCTCTGGTTAGGGGGTTTGTTGGTAAGCTGGCCAAGGGATTTGAGAGTCTCATATTCATCTTTGGCATTTTTAAGTGCGTCTTCGACCGCTTTCCCAAACAATAGGTCGGGTTCCACTGGCTTGTCTATTAAGGAAGCCTGGGTTTCTGTCTTGAATCCCGACTGCCGTAACCACGCATGTCTCTTGATAACAGTACCTTCTGCTATCAACCTCCCTGCGTTGTCAGCGGCGTCGAAAGTTGCTTTTAAAATGCAACCAGACACGGCTCTCCCCTCTGCCGAGATCCGAGCCAGCTGGCCCTTTAACGGTTCTGGAGCAGAGGCAATGAGCGCCGAGACTTCTTCCCATTGATGGCAATTGTAACTAGCCAACAGGGTGGTGGAATTCGCAATCCTTGCTTGGTAGGCGGACGTTGAGGCTACCTTTCTGCCAAACCCGTAAAGTTTTTTGCTCTCCTTGTCGGGAGGAGCTTCTGATGAAGATAAGGGCGTGCCAGCCCTTTTTCTAGTGTTGGTCACCACTAGGGAATCTGGTTTAAGATGTCCCCTTATATACAGAGGGTCAGACTGGGCTGCCCGGAAAATCTTTTCAATTCTGGGGTTGACAGCTCTGGTGAGGTTAGGATTCACCAGGGAAGGATCTATTCTTCGTTGGATGGATTTGAGGATAGGGATGGTCTGAGCGACCGGTCTTCTCTCTCCTACAAACTCCTCCGCGAAGTCCCTTTCCTCCTGTACACCGTGGGTGTCGATGTGGAAGTGTTCCGCTGCTCGAGCGAGAACCTCGTTGAGGAGGGGCTGGTTATCAACTGGAGAGTCAGAAACTGGGGCTTCGCTTTGTACTGGGGAATCTACTCTGTAAATTTCCTGTTCATCTTCTCCCTCCTCCAGGTCCTCATCCTCTGCATAGTAATCTGTCCCGGTTTGTTCTTCCATAATTTCAAACTCCTGGTCCTCTTCAGGGAAAACTTGTCCCTGGTAACTGGGGAGTGGAGTAGAATATGGAGTGGAGTAAGGCTGAACCTCGAAGGGTTCAGGTCTTTCGACCCGGGGCTTTTTACTTAGCGGGATAGGATCGGAGGAGCCTGAGGGTGTGGCCCCTTGAGGGTTATATGAAAGAAAGTGTTCTGGGTTCTTATCATAAAAATCAGCCAAGGAAGACATCCTAGACATAACCCTGTCTATGTCCTCACTGGACCATTCCCTGGAACAGGGTATAACCTTAGCAGGTGATGATGTATGGGACTTTTCAAGGGTAGACTTGTGTTTACTTGTCTGCCTAGGGTGAGAGGATGGCTTTACAGGGGTGGAAGGCTGTGCTTTCCGCTGTTTCCCCCCCTCCCCGTGCGTGGAAAAATGTTTTCCCTGTCCCTTGGAGGCCCCAGAGACTTTCGACGCATGGCGCCGAGGGTCTGGAGAGGTACCTGTGTGCTTCGGGCGTGGGGCCTCACTGGTGTTAACCGCGGTCTCGGTATCTTGGAGCGCGGCCTGGGGGTGGAAGTCGTCTTCGTCTCCCGACGATCGAACTTCCGTTAATGTGTGTAGCGAGGCACTCTTGGCAAGAGTGGATGATTGCCTTGCGTCGTGAGGTGATCTCGATCGAGAGCGCCCAGAGGACACCGAGTCGGACCGTTCTTTTTGTGCCTCTTTCCGGGAAGTCGACGTCGTCGAGGTCCGGTTGGTCTTAGTGTGTTTAGTGTGTGTTAGGTGTGTAGCGCTTGCGTCGCCGGGGGTCTTCCCCATAGCCGCCCTGCCGGACGACCTTCCGAGGTCGGGGACCTGCGCTCGCCGGCTGTCTCTCGACGCCATAATGCCCTCGCCGTCCGAAAGTACGGCGTCGCTGCCATCGCTGAAGGCGCCCTCCGCTGCCATGGCCGCCTGCCTGGCGTGGTGGGCCCAACGCTTTGTCGAACGGTCCTTAAGTGTCTTAGGTTTAAACCTACTACACGCTCTGCAGTTCGCTTCGGGGTGATCCCTCGGCAAGCAGAGATTGCACGTGGCGTGCCTGTCGACCCAAGGGTATTTGCGATTGCACTTGGGGCAGAATTGAAAAGGGGTACCCTCCATACGCACCTTAAGGCAGCGGGCTGCTAAGTGTAGGAATATATAAAATGTAACTATATATCAAGAGTGAAGAGTATGTACCACCCCCCACTCTCCCTACTTGTAAGGGCCGAGGCCAGCGGCCTACTAGGCCCGGGCCGAGGCCAGCGGCCTTCCGAGGCCCAGATCCGTCGAGCAGTCGACGGTCGATGACTTCTCCAGCCGTCGTCGAGGTTGAGGGTCGACGTTGGGGTGGGGAAGGGAATGAATAAGAATTATAATTATAATAACAGCAAAAGTATGGCTAAGGCCAGGGAACTCCGCAAGATGCTTCCGACCAGTATGGCGGAAAAAAACAATCTGAGGATCCTAGACGCGTGAGGGATCTTGGGTACAGTGGACGTCACACTAGGGATAGTATTACTGGCACGCCTGTGTCGACGCCCATTTTCGACTTTCGAAAAACAAACTGTAATACTCCGCAGCTTCCACTAGATGTCGGCCTATGCACAGCATGTGATCTAAGCAGATTCCACAAGCCTCAGAAATATATATACATACACACACACAAACACACACCAGACACACACACAACTATATATACCATTATTTCTCTTTAGTGGCTCTAGAGCCACACCCCTTTGGTAATGAATTTCATATGGGGGGGGGGACCGTGAGTTCCCAAGAAGTATTATTTAGGCCGCAGGTCCTGGGGGGATTGGGGGTTCCAGACCTCCGTAGGTACCTGTGGGCAGCACAGATAGCTCCTATGCTGCAATGGTCTGCGGGGGAGACACCGAACCAGTGGGTGATACTCGAAAAATTGGCAACTAAGTTAGCCCTGGGAGGTATCGGCTTCCTCGCCACATGACATAGGGAAAAAGGGGGCCAACTGTTGGTATCAACCAGAACTACCCTGTGGTGGGACAGGGTCCTGAGAAACAAGAAGATCAAAGGGGGGGGAGGGCCTCTTACGCCAGTAGCTTACAACCCAGAATTTACCCCTGGAACACATGCTAACTTCTGGGCTAACTGGGGTGGCAGGGAGGGCAGCATGGTCTTGGGAGATCTCTATGCAAATGGGATACCCCTGACATTCGAAGAATACAACACCAGATTCAATATCACAGAACAGGAGCGATTCCACTATGTTCAACTCAGACACTGGGTCTCAAATGCGAGGGTGAAAGAAGGGGCAACTAGGAACCCTACAGGAGTGGAGTTAACCATACAGGAAGGCCACCCAGATAAGGGAATAACTAGATTATATCGCCTGGTGGGAGAGGGGGACCCAGAAGAGAATCTCACTTATATGCGGAAATGGGAATCGGATCTGGGTAGATCAATTGACTGGGACACATGGGGCTGAATTTGGCATAGAGCCGCGAAGAGTTCTAAATGCACCTTGATTAAGGAAGCAGCATATAAACTTTGTCTTCGGTGGTATATGACGCCCACACGCATGCATGCCATTAATCCAGAATACCCGCCTGAATGTTGGAGGAATTGTGGATAACTTGGGGACCTTATACATATGTGGTGGTCCTGCCCATTAGTAGAAACCTACTGGAAAGAGATCCTAAGTCACATTAAAGATATAACCGGCGTGGAGCTCCCTCTTGACCCGCTAGTGGTGCTCTTGGGAGAAGCAGTGGAGGGTTGCTATGCAAACTCAGGACCGACGGCCACCTTAATTACGCATATGTTGAGTGCAGCCAGAATTACAATCGGCCAGGCATGGAAATCTAAAGATGGGCCAGTGATGGCCATGTGGTGGATGCGGCTATGGGGGGTGATGGCCATGGAGAAAGTGACTGCTTTGGCCACGGCTCTTATTCCAAATATCTGAGCATTTGACTACCACTGCATAAATTCACAGACGACACAGAGCAGATGTACTTTAAGCCCAGATTGCTCCGTGCAATACCTATTATCTGATGGAATCGAAAACTGAACTTGAAAGGATCCATCTGACTGAAATAATAAAACAGATCAAACCACTTCTTCACCTTCAGTTGTGGAGATACTTTTGGGGGGTGAGGGGGGGGGGGAGTTCAACATTTATGTTATTCTTTTATTCCTTTCCTTTGTATTGTTATCATAAATGAGCACTGGCATTGAAATGTGCTGAAACCCCAAGTAGGGGTAATGAGGAAACGACATGTAAGAAATATTACATATATGCTATTGATCGGTTTATTATTAATGTATGCATATCATGTGCTCCAAAACTTAAATAAAGTTGGTAAAAAAAAAACAACAGGCCCGCGCGCAATCACGCACACGCAATGTGGGAGTGAACATGAATGCTGTTCGGCTGTTCCGCTGGACAGCCGGCAGCTGCACGGCACTCCCACGTTTGTTATTGGACATAGTAAAACGAGTGATTCGTGGCGCTTATAACTCATAAGGAGTATCAATTCTCACATGACGGTATACAATCTAAAAACATCTATGCCTTCTACTGCCGGCCAGCTAATTGGCGAAAAGAACTGTGGCAAACCTCCAACCATTAAATCAGGTGAGAACCATGCGAAAGTCCGAAGTCCGTGAAACGTTCCAAATCCTAAACAATTGACATAAGTAAATTCTGCCACCGTAAAATTGACAAAGATGGAAACGTGTTAAGTGAAAGGAGATTAACACAAACATTGCACGCTTTGAATTGTGCCCCAGACAAGCAGAATGATGTGACAATAACTAAGCAAAATCGAAATAGATCACCTCTAAACCAAGTATCAGACACCACTCGGCTTGATTGTCAAACACAACCTACGGAAAATAATATCTTGAACCCAATAAACCCAGTATCAGTTGTGCCCCTACCAGACACTCTCAATAACAGACATACACTAACAGTACAAATAAACAGTTACAACAACGAACTGCACCCCTTATTATATTCACAAGCTCTGAAGAAAGCGACTTCAGCGACCCATAGATGCATCCTTAACCAACCATAAAAAAAGATCATGAAATAGAAACCGAAAGGGCAAAGAAAATACAACTTTTGAAGGCTCAATAAATGTTAAAACCTAATGAATTTATGTCGCAATTAACAGTCCCGGAGACCCAGACTCAAGTTTTCACAATGGGCAGCAAATAAATCCTAACAAGTTTATCAAACTCACCTGGACTTTACCCCGAGTCACCTAATACCTCGTCTATAAAGTTGCCGATTTCACCTATTTCCTTTAATAAACCGGCACCACGTCCGTCTTTTGGATTTTCACATCAGCCTCAAATGTTTTTGGAAACAACGTTAACAGCGATCAATAACGGTTTATTTGCTCTAACTAAAGTCTATGAAATCCTGGTGAAGAAAATGGAGCACAATGAAATCAACTTGTACACACTAATGAAAAAAACTTACTTTAAAAAAAAGCTAATTACAACGCAATTTCATCCCGACTAGAAAGAACAAATGCAATAATGCAAAAACCAAAGCACAATAAAAAAAAAAAAACACAATAACGGACCATAGCAATATTGTCCCACAATTAAACTCAAAAGAAGACTTAATTGAAATGATATCAAGGTCCTGCATAGACATTTCAGTGAATAACTCAAATGACAGAAGAAATTGACGAAGAAGAGCAAAAAGCGATATTACCACCAGAGGAAGTATCTGTATTCAAAGTTTTCAAAGCAAAAACCACAAGGAAATAAATATCTAGGCAGAGACAAGATAACTTGACCTGAAAATAAATAATCAAAAAATCAAGTGCATATTACTCAACATAAAAAGAGTAATACAAAGCAATGTATCAATGGAATTTCCACACCACCGAAACCAAAGAATAATTTCAAAAAAAGTTGCCTGAGTGCTAAAATTGCACCAACTGAATCGGACAAGAATGAACAAAAGCAAAAAGGAACAACTAGAGTCAAATCAAAGTAGTACCGAAGAAATAAAACAAAATCTAAAAGAGCAACAACTCCTGGATTTATCAACATATCAAGCTGAGGAATCACTGAAAATGTATATGGATGATGACGAGGCTTTAGAAGAGGTAATAGCGGTTGCAATACATCAACAAAAAGATAATAATGATGTCCAAAAATACAGAACAATTCAGCAAAAACGGGATTACTTGCTACAAACAACAAATAATGAACAAACTGGGAGTGCAGCTTTTTTCGCCTACCAAATTACAAACGAAAACAAATAAAAAACCGAAGCAAATTACAAAAAACGAACCAAGATAACCATGATGACTCCCGCAGACTCAAGACACAAATAAGAGGGAAACATTTTGATACATTTGAAGGTAACCCAATAAACTGCAAAACAACTGAATGAGGAGGACATCATAAAAATACATATGGAAGAAAGAGCAAGAAATGACCCATTTCCTAACAGGGAAACGCTCTTAGCGATCATGAAGCAAATTCCGACCTTAGAACGAATTCAATCAAGTGACATACAGGGAGTGCTCTTGCAGCGCTCCAGGAAAATGGACACAGCTCATTTATTAATAAATTCACAAATGATTAAGGAACTAATATGGACGGAAAAAACAATGTTCCTAGCGTTTGGAACATATTTATCCATAATCACCGCAGACTACACAAAAAATGAAAGTCAGTGGGAGCACCGTGACCAAACAGACTTTAAGCAACAAAAAGGTAGGCTTAAGAAATCGAGAAGTGTAAGCAATGATGCAGAACCTGTGATCAGAACGGCATCGCAGAGAAAAAAATGCAAAATACAGGGATAAACATGACCAAACAGTTATTAAACAACAAAAAAGTATGTATAACAAATCCAACAGCATGAATAATGATCTAGAACCTCTGATCATAAATTGTGTGTCTGTAGTCGATGGCATAACTAGAAGTGTCTATATGGATCTACAATCACCCCCTAAATCAAAACCATTGTGGAACTCGCTAAAACGAGACATTGTAACATCGAGATATGAACAAAAACAGTAGAGCCAGAAGACAATTACTAAAAAGGACCGAACAATTGCCATTTGGAATACTAGAGGATATGCCCATTTAACTCACCCAGTTTTAAGTAAGCACTTGAATATTTACGATTTACTACTACTACAAGAAACTTGGTTACCCCCATCTCCCAGCATGGCCTCCCTTTCAAATTATAACAATACCAGCAATAAAACAAAAGAAAGGACGTCCAATGGCTGGACTACTAATTGCGGCAAAAATTGAGCTAAAAGCAACCCTCACTTTACAATCCCCACCCTTGTCTGCAATTTGTAAAATTACAACTTAACAACAGAGAGCAAAATCAACCAAGAAATTTAGCCATAATGAACATATATTGGAATTCTAATCTAATTACTGATGAAGCATTTTGCGCAAATGTCATCAACATGCTTGACTTAATACTAATGCAAAACGAACCATATACAATACTAATAACTGGTGATTTAAACATATAATGCTTTAAAGCAAAAGGTAAATTCTGGCAACTGAAAGTCAAAAAATGGCTCAGATCGAAAATAAAATAAATTTAACAATGCTCAATGGAAAAAGATAATCCACCAAAACCCACCCGGAAAAGAGGCACAATTACATCAATCATAGACAATGCATTCATATCAACAGAAGCAATATCCCAAGTAATAGATTTCAACATAATAACCACAAAGCAGAGTGATCATAATTTACTTATGATTAAATATCAATATGTAAGACAAATTAATAATCAATACTACCCAGGGCTTTGTGCACTCACGGAACAAAGAAATAGAATTAAATGGACAGATAATAAATTGGACAAAGTATTAGAAGAGGTACCTCAAAATCACAAAAATGGTGGAGAATACATAAGCGCGATGAATACTCTCAATGGAAAATGGATGGGAAACACCACAACTTTTAAACACCAAAAGAAGTTTGATCCGGAAATAAAAGCAGCAAAAATTAAGATGAATGCAGAGATAAGAGTCCTAAATAATTTACAGTGCCCATTTCATAAAGACAAAATAGTAAAAATAAGAACAAAATATAACAATTACATAAAACATCATAAAGTAATAATGGAACAGAAAACCAACGAGCAAATGTTAAAAGCTCTCTTTTCAAAATCAAGCCAACAAATATGGAAATGATTGAATAATGCTGAAGCTACAGGCACAAATACGTTATTATTGAATCCTATACCCGAAGCAGCATGGGAAAAACACATAACGCATGCAGCAATGAATAAATTGCTAACAATAGATATTTCCAGTTTACATAATCTCAACTTTGACCACCTTGACATATTGATAATAATCAAGAAATTAAGTAATTCTAGAGCCCCTGGACCGGAAGGTCTGACCAATCTCACACTCAAAAAAAATCCAGAAAAACAGGCATCAATCATAAACAACATATTTAAAGCAATAAAACGTCTTAGAAAAATTCCTAGCAGTTGGAAGCACTCGATCATAATTCCGATATTTAAAAAAGGAAACAGAAACCTCCCTAACAATATCAGGCCAATAGCCCTACTAGATACAATAGGAAAAATATTTGCTCGGTTGATGTCAGGATTGCCCTGTCAAGGTTGTCCACGTAGTGTAGATGATGAATCCTACCCTACAATGTAACCCTGTGTATGGATTTGAAAAAAACAGTACCAGGGATCAATTGTTTGGAAGAATGGACCCAAACGCGTAGCAGGAGACTCCCTAAAAACCGGAAAGGAAAAGGTGAATTAGCAACAACCTTTTTCTATACAAGAAGAATAAATGCGGACAGAAATACAAGTACCTTCTTGTTGATGCTTAATATCTCAATATAACACTGGCTATGAGCAACGTCAGCATCAAAGGAAGGCCTGAAATATCTGTGTCAATAGAAGACAATATAAAGAACCTTTAGTAAAGAAACACTGCGAGGATAGACAAGATTACAGGATAGGGACAGACACTTCTTACCATGGACTGATCATCTTGTCTGCAGGAAGGTCAAATGCTACAGGTAAAACCGCCAGGCACTGCAAGTGAATAGGGCTATTCCCGACGGCACGCGAACACCTAGGGCTTAGGAAGTCCAAGTGGATTACCCAACGGAACGAGGACGCTTCCTGCTCACCCCCACGTAAGGTACACAGGCAGTCTCTAGTCCGTACCGGGGTGATGCAGGGATGGTAGCGCCAGAGATCTTACTGGGTAGTATTTGTAGCGTGAAGAGTCCGGGCAGTGAAAGCAATCCTTAGCGGGGTCCGGGTCGGCAACACACGTTTCTTTTTTTTTTTAAACTTTATTTAATCAACTTGACAACCCATTGAGGAAAAAACAAGACATAGAACTGATCACAACAGGTACATCATGGCATCAGCTTGCAACTCATACAAGGGAGACTTCACAATACAATGCAAAATTATCACATAGAGCATTTAGAATGGCTAACAGAGGAAGGATTATGACCAGGGTTGAGAGGGGGCAAATCCCACAGAGAATTACTGAGGACAGTGGGAGGGAGGGGAAGTTCCAGAGTCTGAGCTGGAGGTCAGGGCAGACACGTACTCGCGAAATCATTGCCAGATATCCCTAGGTCTCGAGTGTGGGTGTTGTGTAGCCCCCAGGCCTCCTCAGTATCGTGCACCCAGGTGACTGCCCGGAGCCACTGGGGGTGCGTGGGCGCACTGGGACAAAGCCAGCACAGTAGTGTACAGTTCACTGGCAGCATCATACAGAGACCTGCCAACTTCCTAGAGTCGTGTTTCAGTCTGGGGAGCTCATGAAAGAGGCAGCACATAGGAGAAGGGTCTATGGTACAGTCTAGTATGTCTGAAATAGAGGAGCATATTTCCTGCCAGTATTGTGTCAGGTGTGAGCAGTGCCAGATCATATCAATGAAAGTAGCTTGGTCGATTCCACATCTGGGGTATTGAGGCGAAAATTCTTGAAACATGCGGTGTAGTTTAGCTGGTGTGTGGTGATACCTGTGCAGTACCTTAAACTGTAGCAATTTAAACCTGGAATTGTAGGACACTTCCTGGGTACACGCACACATTCGAGCCCAGCACTCATCAGTAATCTCGACTCTGAGGTCCTCCTCCCATTTGAGTCTTAGTTTGACAAAAGAGGGGGCGGCTCTGGTCTGCAGCATGTTATAAAGTCTAGATACTTTTTCTCTGAAGGCATCGGAAGAGCAAAGTTCAGTTATCATAGGGTCATCCGGAGGGATTGCAGGAAACTCGAGATATGTGGCTTTGAGAACCCTCTGAAGCGAGGAGTATTGCAGCCACGCCGATGGTTTACGCCTAAGGGGTAATGGAAGGTCTGACCACTATAGGAAGTTGTCCCGTCCAAATACATCGCGGAGAGTCAGGAAACCTGCTTCCGACCAGCGGGAGACCATAGATTGAGGGATATATGGGACATCAGGAAAACAATTCCAGTTTGGGAGGTCACCATGGAACGGATTAGGCGTTGCGACCATTAGCCATATTTTGGTGAGTGCAAGTGATGTGCTAACCACAGGGTCCAGTGAGTCAGGATAAGGCGGGACGGGCTTGAGAATGAGGGAACCAATCATTTGTTCGCTAACCTTTAGTTTTTCAAGTCGAACATGAGGAGGGGGATCCACTGTGCTGAACCAGTAGGAAGCAAATTGGGATTGAGCAACTACCCAGTATCCGAGAAAGTCGGGGGCGCTAAGCCCGCCCAATTCCTTGGGAGTGGTGAGTGTAGTCAGTTTGAGCCAGACTGCACCGGAGTGCCAAAGGAAGGTGTTAGTAATCCCGCGTAGCCTCTTGAAGAATCCGTCGCCCGGCCATAATGGAATGTTTGTAAAGCGGTATAGGAGTTGGGGCAGCACAACCATTTTAAGTATTCCGATTCTACCAGCTAAGGAAATGGGGAATCTAGCCCAACTTGCAGATTTGGTCGTCAGGTTGGCTAAGTAATTCTGATAGCTGTCGGCGCGCAGCTTCTCGACATGCTGGGAGACCGCCTCTCCTAGATAGGTGAAGGTGGAATGGGACCAAGTGAAACCCTGAAGGTCGGTGGGTGGTTGTGTGTTGTCTGTGAGTGGGAATAAGGTTGATTTAGAGTAGTTTACTTTGAGACCAGATATCCGTCCAAATCGGGTCACGTTGTGTAGGATTGGAGTTAGGTTGGCTTCTGGGGAGCGGATGTAGAGCAAGGCATCGTCGGCGTATAAGGAAACAATATCTGCCTGTCCCGCTCGGCGTAAACCCCTGTGAGAATGTGATTGGCGCATCATGTCTGCGAAGGGTTCAATTGCTATTGCGAAAATTAGCGGGGAAAAGGGACACCCCTGTCGCGTCCCCCTGGCTATCTGGAAAAGAGTGGAGCATCTATCCTCGGTACGGACCCTAGCCACTGGGTTGGTATAGAGGAGTCTGCCCCAGGATTGAAAATTGGGGCCAAACCTACATTTTTCCATGACTCGCCACAAATACTCCCAAGACACTGAGTCAAAAGCTTTCTGCATGTCTAAGGTGGCTGCCACCGCTTGTGTATTTGAATTAATCTTACTGATCACATGGAAAAGTCGCCTAAGGTTTAGGGATGTCGACCTACCTGGGACGAAACCGGCCTGGTCGGGGTGTATGATGTGAGGCATGAATGGAGCTAGGCGGTTAGCCAGTAGTTTAGCAAATATTTTAACGTCACCGTTTATTAGCGAGAGGGGGCGATATGAGCCACACTGGGTAGGAGGTTTACCAGGTTTGAGGGGTACTGTTATCATGGCCTCACGGAGAGGGGGGGGGGGGAGTGTGCCTATTTCGCATGCCTCCTTCCATAATGCTAGTAATTGCGGAACCAAAATAGATTTATAACGCTTGTAAAAGTCCATAGGGAGAACGTCAGGGCCGGGGGCCTTACCCGCAGCGAGTGCCTCGATGGCCTCGGTCAGCTCTTCGGCTGTGAAGGGTCTGTCTAGGGAAGCGGAGGCATCTGTAGACAGGGCCGTGAGAGGGAGTTCCTCTAGGTAGGAGTCGATTTATGAGATATAGGGCTCATCGGCTTTCGAGTATAGGGATGTGTAAAATGCAAGGAACTCTGTGTTGATGTCCTGAGATGAGGTGGTGAGCTTACCATCAGACCTTTCAATTGCCGGGATGCTGGGGGCGCCAAACTCGTGGCGAAGTTGCCTGGCCAGCATGCGGCCTGGCCGCTCGCCCTCCCCGTATCGTCTAACTGCCTGGGGATTATCAAGGAATTTAACTTCACGCTCTGCGAGGCCGCAGAATCTATCCAGCTCCCGACCCAGTGCTGCCAGTGCCGCGGGGGAGTGGTCCTGAGCATATTGGGATTCCAGGATAGCTAGGGATGATTCGCTGTCAGCAATATCTTCCCGAATATTTTTCAGAATTCCACAACCTTTAGCTATGGCGATACCCCTGATGTATGCTTTGAATGATTCCCAGAGGGTGGCTCGTGAGGTACAGGGTGACTCGTGAGGGTACTGAATCTGTGTTGACCTCAAAAAACTCCTCGATGGAGGACTCAAGTTCAGAGGTGAAGGTATGGTCCAGGAGTGCATAGGGCCTCATTTTCCACTGTCTCGTTTTTCCAGAGTCATGTCCCCAGTTTAGAGAGATGACCACCGCGGAGTGATCGGACAACGTTCTGGGGAGGATTGCCAGATGGGATAGGCACCTAATTAGTATGTCAGATAAGAGCCATCTATCTATTCTAGAATGTGAATCATGGACTGAAGAGTAATAGGTGTACGTGCGGGAGTCAGGGTACATTAAAGGCGAAGCATCAACCACTGCCAGCCGGGGTAAAGTTGTGAGGATCGTGTAAGCTGCCCTTGAGAGCTGGCGAGGCCTGGAGCCCGACCTATCTAGGGTGACATCTAAGATCGTGTTGAAGTCGCCACCCCATATGATCGGGATCTGGGGGTAACTTTCAAGGATCAAGGCTAGGCACAGGTAAAATTCAGGGTCGTCAATGTTAGGTCCATATATATTCAGGATAGCTACCTCTTGATTTTGCAATTTACCAACAATAAGTACATATCTCCCAAGCGGGTCTACATGCGATCGGGAGCAACTCAACTTAAGGCTCCTGTGAATTAAGGTGAGGGTACCTCTGCTCCGAGTGGAGTAATTTGTGTAGTACCTCTGGGGTCCCCACTGTTTAGCGAATCTCTCGCACTGTTCAGAACGAGCGTGGGTTTCTTGCAAGCATAGGACTTGAATACCATGTCGCTCTGCATAGAGTTGTATTTGTCGCATCTTTTTGTAGCTGCCCAGACCCCTAACATTCCAGCTCATGAAGGTTAGGCTGTTATCCGCCATTTGTGCGGAGGGGTAGTCTGAATTTTGTTCTGTGGGTTTGAGTTGGGCTACGCCATCTCGGCCTAGGCCAATGTGTCACCCCATCTATGATTCTGTGTAGTATTAGTGTGTCATGTGTGACCTCTCTAATGGTTGCCAAGACTTTTTCAACATAACATCCTATCCCCCCCCCAACCACATCCCTCACCCAACTTGAGGAATGAAACCCAAACCCCAACAAAGCATCAACAAACAACGTGGCATCAGCGCCTGGGGGCCTGTTAGCTGTCCTAGCCGTGGCGCGACGGACTGGAAGAGGGTGAGGAGAGTGCAAATACAGTTGGAATAACAAGTGTGTTTAGTTTAGGTTACATGAGTGGAGGATTTATGGTAAAGCCAGGAGGGCTGCCACAACATGTTTATGCATTTCCATAGACTCCAGCCATGACACATCATAATTGTAAGCATTTCCTCGACAGCGGCTCCCCGGCAGGGAACAGGCCTGCGACAAAAACTGGAGCAGCTGTAGAGTATTAATAATAGTCAAAAAAAGCAAGATCCTGCCCTCCAAGAGAACCGGAGCCCGGAGGATCAACCCAACAAGAAAAAAACAGACGAACAACTAGAGTCGATGTGCATGGCATAGAACCCTTATGAATAAGGCTAAATGCGGCCCATCACTGACCTAGACCGACATAATAGGTACCATAGTAGACTGGGCCTTAGGCAGCAGTAGATTAGCCAGGGAAGTGCTCGTTGAGGAACTTAGAGGCCTCCTCCGGGATCGTGAAAAAGAAAGTTTTGTTGGAATGTTCAATACGTACTTTTGTGGGAAACAACATGGAGTACTTGACTCCCAAGTCCCGAAGTCTCTTTTTCACAGCTGTAAATGATTGGCATTCCCGTTGCACCGCCACAGAGTAGTCCGGGTAGAGGTGGATCCTATTCGCTCCAAGGAGAAGTTCTCCCTTGATCCTGGCCACTCGTAGGTGGGCATCGCGGTCCTGGAAGTTTAGAATCCTGGCTATAATGGGCCGCGGTGGTGCACCCGGCCTGTGTTTTGCGGTCAAGGAGCGGTGTGCCTTCTCAATGGTGAACTGCGGGGAGAGCTAAGGGGCACCCAGGAGTGTCATGAGGATGCGTTCCACGTAGTCCTCCATGGGCTCT
The DNA here is from genome assembly GCF_040938575.1 of Ambystoma mexicanum. NCBI lineage: Eukaryota > Metazoa > Chordata > Amphibia > Caudata > Ambystomatidae > Ambystoma > Ambystoma mexicanum. Next base: position 675,428,986 of record NC_090932.1, on the reverse strand, counting down.
ATAATATTGTCCTCGGGTATTCCAATAATGCACAAATTGTTCCGTCTCGAGCGGGATTCGAGATCGTCATTTTTCTTCTCCACCGCTGACACCTGGTTGGTGAACGTGGAGACTGCAGCGCGTAGAGAGCCCAGGTCATCTTCAGCAACTCCCAATCTGGTTTCGACTTCTGAGACTCTTCCATCAGTTTTTTCGATATGGGCTTTTATGGAGGAGATGGTCTCGTTCATATCGTCCAGTTTTGTATGGAGTGTAGTGAAGCCATCCCAAATATATTCCAGCATCTTCTGTGAGTCGTCTGAAGCCGATGGGGTAGAGGTAGTGGGTTGCCCCTCAGGGTCATCAGGGGCAGGCTTGGACGGTGTTTTAGTGAACATGTTTAACGAAATTTGCTTTTTCCCAGCACAAGCTCCCTTAGTCGTGGTGCAGGCCGGGCCCGGGGTCTGGAATCCTGGACGAAAGTAGGTACTCAGAGGTAGTGAGATTCCCCCAGTAATGGCTGCAGATTAGGGATATCTGAGTCTACAGCTTGTAGCTTTTCAGGCCTGTGGGTCAGAGTCCAACTTGCGTCAAAGTTATGCTCCAAACCTTCTTTATAAGTAATATGTGTGTGCCCCGATGGACAGGGCCCGCCCTCGTGGTGGCAGCGGTGGGGCTGATCCCTAGGGCAGAGTCAGTGGAAGTGAAGGCACCGGTGGTACAATACAGCAGGACCGGTTTAGTATGAGGCGGGTGCTTGAGACCAGGGCGGCACCTTCTCTTACCAAATAAGCGTATGGCAAATACTGAGTTCAACTCTGTATAAAGTTCACAGGGTTGGACTAGCCGGGTTGGTAGTTATGCAATCTAGAGGGGGTGCCCCCAGAGCAGATCCAGTAACACGGCGGCTCCACTGATCCCAGGCTCCCCAGCAGAACAGGGAGCACACGACAAAGGATTCGGGTCCGGGGACTGGGATCCAGGGCGAAAGTAGGTACTCAGAGGTAGTGTAGTTCTCCCGGTAATAGCTGCAGACTAGGAATATCTGGGTCTATAGTTACGTAGCTTTTCGGGCCTGTGGGTCAGTGTCCAACTTGCGGCAAAGGTATGCTCCAAGCCTTCTTGTAAGCCATATGTGTGTCCTCCAACGTGCAGGGCCCGCACCCGTGGTGGTAGCAGTGAGGGTGACCCCTAGGGCAGAGTCAGTGGGGATGAAGGCAACAGTGGTACAGTACAGCAGGACCGGTTTAGTATAAGGCGGGTGCTGGAGACCAGGGGTGGCACCTTCTCTTGCCAAGTAAGCGTGAGGCGAGTCCCGAATTCAATGCTGCACAAAGTGCACAGGGTTGGACTAGCCGGCCTGGTGGTTATGGAATCCAGTGGGGGAGCCTCCAGAGCAGCTCCGGTATCAGGGCGCCCCCGCTGAGCCCAGGCTATCCACAGGGACAGGGAGCGTACGACAAAGGATTCCCTCGATAGTCTTTCAGATGGATGTCAATACAATGGGTGTATTGAGGTGGGAGGACAGGAGGTCCCCACAGAGTCCAGGACAATACGGATTCCGGGCCCTGAGCCGCACACCTCGGAGCGCTCGGGTCGCGGTAACTCAAAGCGCCGCGGGCGGCAAAGCCGATCGCCGCCGCCAAGCTCGCTCACTATCGCCCAATGCCAGTCCACGGCCGCAGGAGTTGGATCCCCAGTTGCGGGGGAAGACAGCTCGCTCCCCTCCTTACCTTGATGAAAGTCATGGCCAGAGCGCCACAGGAGGGGGGGGCGAGGGAGAAGGGCCGGCGAGCAGCACAGAAGCACAGGGTCAGCCGTGGCGGCTCCGACCGCCCGCGGCTCCCAGCCGAGATCAAGAGGGACCACAAGTCTCGGGCTCCAGCCACCAGCCCGCGATGGCGCAGTGCGATCGCAGGACCGCCGGGTGATCAGACGAGCTGCGCGGCTTTTCGGCTCGACTCACGTGCCCTGATGCCCCTCCCCCACTCAGGTCATCTGCGCCGGGGTGTCGGGTGGCGCTGCTGATCCGCACTCCATGGAGCCCCGTCTCGGGGCGAGTCAGATGTCCGCCGCGCAGTCGATGGTAACAGCGAGGCTCACAGGGGGTCACCGGATCCAAAAGTCAGCCCGACGGTCGAAATGCAGTCTTATACAGCGGCCCCAACAGTAATGGATGATCCATCTGTATTTTGCAAGGTTAAATCTGAGGATATGTGCCCTCGTAGTCCGGGGCTTCACACTCAGGCAGCCATCTTGCTTCGGCGCAACAGTGCCCCCCCGGCAACACGCGTTTCATGAACTATGGCAAACGTGAGGCAAGAGCAGTCCTTAGCGAAGTCCGGGTCGGCAGCAGGCGTTTCGTGAACAGGGACAAACGTGAGGCAAAAGCAGTCCTTAGCGGAGTCCGGGTCGGCAGCAGGAAATCAGTTCACACGTGGGTGGATACAAACAAAGTTAACAGGGTAGGTACAGGGAGGCCAGAATCCCGAGAAGTAGTTAATGAAACAGAAACAAAATAGGGCCAAGTACAAAGATATTCCAAAGTGCAATAACAGGAAAACAGGAAACTTGAGCATAACAACGTAGTGCACTTCATGCAATCAAAAGCAATGAGTACTAGACAGACAAGAGCTTAAGAACTTGCAATCACATGACCATAACGTGCGTACGACGTGGAAGGAAGTAATGTCCCCGTCCCAATTTCCATGGTAACCGCCACCGCATAGTAAACGAAGGATACCTTGTAACGGGTGCGGTGTGGGATGGTAATATAAGTTCCTTAGTTTGTTTGCTGCGAGATGGTGAGTGAGTACATGAATTGTGAGCTTTTGTAAGCAAACGTTTTGAGAAACAAAACGAAAAAGATGAAAACCCAACTCGATTCCTGACAGTACCCCACCTCAAAGAACGCCTCCCTCGACAGAAGGACCGGAAATCTCGCAAACAAGCAGGGGCGTGAATGTGGGACAGAGGTTCCCAAGTCCGATCTTCTGGACCATAACCCTTCCAATCCACCAAGAAAAGACGCACCCCACGCCGGACCTTAGTGTCAAGGATTTGTTGCACTTCATATTCATCCGACCCCACCACAGGCATGGGACGTTTGGGAATGATGAATCGGCTACCCCCCTGTACGGATTTCAGGAGAGAAACATGAAAAACAGAGTGAATTTTCCAAGAAGCCGGAAGTTTTAAACGTACGCCCACTGGATTAATCACTTCTGATACAGTAAAAGGACCAGAGAAACGTGGCAACAAAGAACTACGACCAGGCAAGCGTAGATGCTTAGTGGACAACCATACCTTCATCCCTTTGGAATATACTGGCGAATCCAGACGGCGGGCATCAGCATGACTTTTGGTGCGATGCTGTGCCATCAAAAGAAGATGTCTGACCTGGGAGTGCAAATTAGTAAGAGATTGGACACAAGAATTAGCAGCAGGGTTACTGGACACTGACAAGAGAGGCAAGGGCAGAGTACAAGGGTGATGTCCATACAGAGCAAAGAAAGGTGTAGTACCAGTAGCCCTATGCAAGGAATTATTATAAGCAAATTCCGCCATGGCTAACAAAGATAACCAGGATTCCTGATGATGAAGCAGGAGACAATGAAGATATTGTTCAAGGGTAGCGTTAACCCTCTCAGTCTGCCCATCCGTTTGGGGATGATATGCACTGGAATATCTGTCTTGAGTGCCTAATGTTGTTGTAATCGCTCTCCAAAAACGTGAGGTGAATTGCAATCCTCGACCTGTAATGATGATACTAGGGAGACCGAATCTCCTGAAGACATGGGTAACAAATAGGTCCAACAAGGTAGGAGCGGATGGCAATCCACGACAAGGAATAAACAAAGCAGACTTGGTTAAATAGTCCACAATAACCCAAATGGTATCAAAACCCTGAATCGGTGGCAAGTCCACAATGAAATCCATAGATATCATAGTCCATGGCATCTTAGGAACGGGTAATGGTTGTAACAAACCCATAGGTTTTGCATGTGAGGCTTTACCTTGCGCACAGACGGTACAAGTCTTAATATACTGACTAGTATCCGCAGTCATGGTTGTCCACCAACTCCATCTACTTAGTAGTTTCAATGTTTTTCTGGTACCTGGGTGTGCTGAAAACTTGAAATCATGACACCACTGCAGGGCCAAGGAACGCGTAGCATCGTTGGGAAGAAAAAGCCTCTCGTGAACATAGGGCAAAGACTGTACAATACGGATTCCCTTGTCTTTGACAGTCTGGGGATTCTGCTTTACCCATGCAACAAGAAGAGACCTTAAAGAAGAATCCATGGTACAACCACATACCACTTGGTGTGGAAGCAGTACAGAGGCATGAATGGTCTTTGAAATGTTATTACCAGGGATTTGTGAAAGAGCGTCTGCCTTTGTGTTGCAAGACCTAGGACGATACGTTATTGTAAAATCAAAAGTAGAAAAAAACTCATGCCAACGAGCTAGCCTGGCCGTGGTACATTTCATGGATTGAAGAGCTACGAGATTATGGTGATTTGTATACACCTGTACAGGACTTCTAGCACCAAGCAAATGATGTCTCCAGACCATAAAGGCATCTCGAACGGCTAAGAGTTCCCTTTCGCTAATAGTATAGTTCCGTTCATGAAGTGTGAGCTTCCTTGAGTGATATGCTACAGGATGCAATGCATGTGAATCACGACAGGGTTGGGATAACACAGCCCCCAAGGCGGTGTCCGAAGCATCCGCCTCTACCCCAATAGGTAGGGTTGGATTCGGATGTTGAAGTACTGGGGCCGTAGTGAACGCTTGCTTGAGTGATTCGAAAGCGTTGTTGGCCGCAAGATCCCACAAGAAGGACTTCTTACTACTGGTGAGCGCCGTTAGGGGGGCCGCTATCTCAGAGAAGGAGCGTAAAAAACGCCTGTAAAAATTGGCAAACCCCAAGAAGGACTGCAATGATTTTAAGTTCTTTGGGGCTGGCCAGTCAAGCACAGCCTTGACTTTTACAGAACTCATCTGTATTCCCTGATCTGTAATATCGTAATCAAAAAACTCAACAGAAGTAACGTGGAAGATACATTTTTCCAATTTAGCATACAAAGCATGTTCCCAAAAACGTTGCAGAACTAGACGGACATGTAGTACGTGGCTTTCATAAGATTCAGAATAGATCAAGATGTCATCGAGATAGAGAATGAGGAAACGGTCCTTCAGTCCCTAAAAATGTCATTAAGGAAGTGTTTAAAGGTAGCAGGAGCATTACATAAACCGAAGGGCATTACACAATATTCAAAAAGGCCATACTTGGTTTTAAATGCTGTCGTCCACTCGTCCACCCCCCTGATTCTCACCAGATTGTAGGCCCCACGTAAATCCAATTTGGTAAAGATTTTTGAAGAACCAAGTTGATCAAGGAGAACAGATATCAGAGGAATAGGATATTGGTTACGAATGGTAATGGCATTTAAGGCACAATAGTTGATACAAGGCCTTAAAACCCCTTCTTTCTTTGGTACAAAAAACATAGGGGAAGCAGCAGGAGAGCGTGAATGACAGATGAAACTAGACTTCAATGATTTACCAATGTAATCTTTAAGGATCACGTCCTCCTTCTGCGTAAGCGAGTAAGTGCCCCTTCTGCGTAAGCGAGTAAATGCGACCTACAGGTATCTTGGCTCCAGGAACCAAATCTATAGGACAATCATATGGTCTGTGAGGCGGAAGGGTCTCTGCTCCCTTGACATCAAAAACATCACAAAAAGCTGCATATTCCTTTGGTAGTGTATTAGTGGTAATTGCTCCAATTGAGGAGGTAACTTGTAACAATGGTCGACAAGGTGTACATGGGTCCGAGGCAGAGGGAAAACATGAAGCCTCACAGTGGGGAGACACAAACTCCAGTTCCCCAGAATTCCAATCTACCACCGGATTGTGGCATCTCAACCAAGGTAGTCCCAGGATCAAACTATACTGGGGAGCTGCTATGAGATCAAAGCTAATGGTTTCAATATGACCATGATTCGTGGTTAGTGACAGGTCAACCGTCTGTTCCATGACCAAACCGGAAAGCAATGCAGAACCATCTATGGCATTGACCAGTTCTGGTTGAGCTTTTGAGATTACTGGTATACCCAATTTCCTAGCCAAGGTATTGTCAATGTAGTTTCCAGTGGCTCCAGAATCAAGCACTGCGTCAATAAACCATTCGTGATCCGGAGGATATGAACACCGGGTAGGGATGGTAAAAGATTTTGAAATCAGGGAGTCAAGAAGTGCTGAGCTCGACAGGTTGACCCCTTCTACTGCCGAGCTTTGGCATTTCCCTGACGTTTCGGCTTCTTGTTGCAAGCCTTCGATAAATGTTATGGCGAACCACAGTAAAAACATAAATTGTTCCTCTTTCTCAATTCCCTTTCTTCCGTGGTCAAGGAACCCCGGACTGCACCTATCTGCATGGGCTCGGGACCTCCAATAACGGGAGCTGGAGATAACATGGCCATGGGTGCAGAAGATCTTTTCTCGCCCTTCCTTTCTGCTGTCTGTACATCTATTTGAAGCACCATATCTAAGAGCTCTGGGAAAGTGGTGGGCACAATAGGAACCGTGGACAATGTATCTTTAAGGGAATCAGATAACCCGTGGTAAAACATAGAAGCCTTCTTATCTTCAGGCCATCCAGTTTCAGCCACAAGTTGATTGAACCTGGCTAAATATGCCAGCAGCGGGGAGTCACCTTGATGTAACCCCAATAATTCAAGATCCATGGGGTTTGGGTCTTATACCGGGTATCAAATACCCTACTCATAGCTTCAATCAGGGTATCACAGTCAAACAATAACGGACTGCCATGTTCGAGTAAAGGGTTAGCCCATGAGGCTGCTGTTCTGCCAAGATGAGACAACAGAAATGCAGCCTTATTCTTAGAATCTGGAAAAGAAGATGGTCTGCATAAAAAATGCAAACGGCACTGATTCAAGAAAGTGGGGTAAGTTTGTGGGTCACCGCAAAAGCGTTCTGGCTGGGGCAGAGGAAAATGAGAAGTCATATAGATAGGCCCTGAATCCTGACTTGCCATGGCCAACCTACAACCTGAAGGTAAAACTGGGTTATGTATAGGAGGCGTCACAGGTTGCATTCCAGCTTGTATTTCATTAATATGTTGTTGGGTAGCAGCATGAGCGGCAGTAATGTCCGCCCGTAAATCAGTGACCATTTGCATGATCTGGGTTAGGGCGTCTTTTGGGTCCATGAGTGGGCTTCTGATTATGTCAGGATTACCCTGTCAAGGTTGTCCACGTAGTTTAGATGATGAATTCTACCCTACAATGTAACCCTGTGTATGGATTTGAAAAAAACAGTACCAGGGATCAATTGTTTGGAAGAATGGACCCAAAAGCATAGCAAGAGACTCCCTAAAAACCGAAAAGGAAAAGGTGAATTACCAACAACATTTTTTTATACATAAGAATAAGTGCGGACAGAAATACAAGTAGCTTCTTGTTGATGCTTAATATCTCAATATAACATTGGCTGTGAGCAATGCCAACATCAAAGGAAGGCCTGAAATATCTGTGACAATAGAAGACAATATAAAGAACCTTTAGTAAAGAAACACTGCGAGATTAGACAAGATTGCAGGATAGGGACAGACACTTCTTACCATGAACTGATCGTCTTGTCTGCAGGAAGGACAAATGCTTCAGGTAAGACCGCCAGGCACTGTAAGTGAATAGGGCTAATCCCGACGGCACACGAACGCCTAGGGCTTAGGAAGTCCAAGTGGATTACCCGACGGAACGAGGACACTCCCTGCTCCCGTCCACGTAAGGTATATAGCCAGTCTCTAGTCCGTACCGGGGTGATGCAGGGATGGTAGTGCCAGAGATCTTACTGGGTAGTATTTGTAGCGTGAAGAGTCCGGGAAGTGAAAGCAATCCTTAGCGGAGTCCGGGTCGGCAACAGGCGTCTCTTGAACAGTGGCAAACGTGATGCAAGAGCAATCCTTAGCGGAGTCCGGGTCGGCAACAGGCGTCTCTTGAACAGTGGCAAACGTGATGCAAGAGCAGTCCTTAGCTTAGTCCGGGTCGGCAGCAGGCGTTTCATGAACAGGGACAAACTTGAGGCAAAAGCAGTCCTTAGCAGAGTCCGGGTCGGCAGCAGGCGTTTCGTAAACAGGGGCAACACGTAAGGCAAAAGCAGTCAGTAGCGGGGTCCCGGTGGGCAGTAGGAAATCAGTTCACACGTGGGTTGGATACAAACAAAGTTAACAGGGTAGGTACAGGTAGGCCAGAATCCGAGAAGTAGTTAATGAAACAGAAACAAAATAGGGCCAAGTACAAAGATATTCCAAAGTGCAAGAACAGGAAAACAGGAAACTTGAGCATAACAACGTAGCGCACTTCATGCAATCAGAAGCAATTAGTACTAGTCAGACAAGAGCTTAAGAACTTGCAATCACATGACCATAACGTGCGTACGACGTGGAAGGAATTCATGTCTCTGCCCCAATTTCCATGGTAACCGCCACCGCATAGTAAACGAAGGATACCTTGTAACGGGTGCAGTGCGGGATGGTAACATAAGTCCCTTAGATTGTTCGCCGCGAGAAGGTGAGCGTGAGTGAGTACATGAATTGTGAGCTTTTGTAAGCAAACTTTTTGAGAAATGAAACGAAAAAGACGAAACCCCAACTCGATTCCTGACAGTTGATACTGAAAGATCTAAAAAAATTGCTGTTGGGGAAAAAAACTAGTAGGCCCATTTCACTTCAAAAACTCAGGACATCCTGTCCTCACTCTCCTCCTATAACCTCGCCCCCTCTATTCCCTGCCCTTCCTCTGGCTCTTCTGCAGCCAGCCCTCCTCTCTCCTTCTCTTACTTTCCCCTTTTTTCTGCTGACGAGGTTTCAAGACAAGTCCGATCTATGAAAGTCTCGTCAAACAGGTCCACCCCTGTTCCTCCAAAACTATCAAGGACCACATTGACTCCTTGGCTCCTGCCCTTGCTGACTTCTGCAATCACTCCTTCTCCTCTGGAGTCTTCCCATCCCCTCTCAAGCACTCCCTTGTGCACCCCCTTCTTAAGAAACCCTCTTCTGACCTTTCCTGCCCAGCTAACTATCGCCCAATCTCTATCACTCCCTTCCTGGGCAAGCTCCTGGAGAAACTGGCCATCTCCCAGCTTAATCTCCATGCTGAATGTGTTGGTAGTCTTCATGACCATCAGTCTGGCTTCAGAGCTGCCAGAAGCCCGGAAACTGCTCTCCTGAACATCCGTGAGGACCTGCTCTCGAACCTTGACTCTAACATTCCATGTGTTCTCATTTTGCTTGATCTCTCTTCTGCCTTTGATACTGTCAACCATACCATCCTGCTCAACCGTCTCCGTGATAACCTCGGTATCACTGGTCAGGCTCTGACGTGGCTGACCTCTTTCCTCTCAAATCGACCCTCCCAGGTCCAACTGGGGTCTTTCCTCTCTGACGTCTTCTTCTCTACCTGTGGTGTCCCCCAGGGATCTAACCTCTCTCCCTGGCTGTTCAACCAGTATCTGGCACTTCTCGCCCACCACATCGTCGCTCTCTGGCCCTACTTTCAGTGCTATGCGGATGATACCCAGCTCATTTTCAGGCTACCCTCGGCCTCCTCTTCTCCTTCCCTCATCTCTGACTGTCTTTCTGCTATCCAGGAATGGTGTGCCGCCAACGACCTCTGCCTTAATGTCAGTAAGTCTGAGATTCTACTCATCGGCACTCCCACTCCCTCCTTCCCAGCTGCTCTCTGGCCGGCCTCTCTGGGCCCTCTTCCTGCTCCTACCTGCAAGGCAAAAAACCTTGGGGTCATCTTCGACTCCACACTCTCCTTCTCTCCTCACATATCCGACGTATCTAAGAAGTCACACTACCAGCTACACCTCCTCAGAGGTATCCTTCCTTTCCTCTCTTTCCCCCAGAAGCTCACTGTCTCTAGAGCCCTGGTTCTCTCTAAGCTGGACTACTGTAACAGCCTCTATCTTAATCTGCCCGCCTCTACTCTCCACCCTTTGCAACTCATCCAGAACAGGACTGCAAGACTTGTCCTTGGCCTCAAGCCCAGGGACCGTATCTCTCCAGATCTGAAATCACTACACTGGCTCCCAGTGACTGCGAGGATCAAGTTCAAAACCCTCTGCATTGTCCACAACGCCGTCTGGGGCCTTGGGCCAAAATACCTTCAACTCTCTCTTCCTAAATATCTTCCTTCTCGAGCTCTTCGCTCATCCGCCTCCAACTCCCTCAGGGTCAGCCGCTTCTCCAAACAACGAGTTGGGGGCAGATCTCTTTCCACTGCAGGGGCCTCCCTCTGGAACAGCCTTCCTACCTCCCTGAAACTTGAGGAGAACCACCTCCGGTTCCGGAAGCACCTCAAAACCTTCCTCTTTGCCTCCGCTTTCTCTCCCCCTCTCCCCTGCTAATACTACTGAAACTGCACTGAATCTGCAACTGGGCCATTCACCGTTCTCGGCCCAGCCACTCTCCCCTGCACTGCCTCCACGGCAACCCCTGCACTACGGGACTGTGTCTGTATCCATACAGCCCCCCTTCCCAGCACTTGTCTGCACTTACCTCACACTTGCCACCAGCTGGCCCTTGTTATTTATCCTGTATGCTGTATGCTGATAACCCTGTACTGCACTTTCCCCTCTCCCTTTCCCCCATGCACTTTTCCCTTCCCCTCTACCCTTGCACTTGCGCGATCTGAATGACACCTGGCCTAGTAAGATCGTTGTCTGTCTCCCCTTGTTCCCCCCCCTGCCGCCTCGCGCCTTGAAACACTTGTGTATAGGCGCGTTATCATATCATATCAAGCAGGGTTTGTAGAAGGCCTAGGTACCTCCATCAACCTATTACTACTAACAGCATTAATGAAACCAACTGACACAAACAAAGAACCACTGTTATGTGGCTTTTATAGACTTCTGCCTTGCTTTTGATTCTATTTCTAGAGAATTATTATGGGAAAAACTAAAAGAAGATAATTGCCCGAAACACATCTTTGAAGCAATTTATCAACTGTACACAAACAACTGTACAGGTAAGACTAACACAGGATGGCATGCTGACAAAATTCTTGAGCACAACACGTGGATTGAAACAAGGCTGTGTGCTTGCAGCAACTATCTTCAACTATTATATCAGAAACCTTAATAAGGCTATTGGCGCAGCAAGATCATTTCCACCAAAATTGAATTCTCAAATCATATCACACTTACTGTATGCGGATGATCTCGTGTTATTTGACAGGACGCCGATAGGACTGCAACGCCAACTAACAGCACTGAATCCGTTTGCAGTTCAAAACCATTTGGATATCAATATGGCAAATCAAATATCATGCAAATTCACCCAACGGGATCATTAAATAAACGGCAGAACTTCGAATGGCAAATTAGAGGAACAACTTTGGAAATAACAAAAACGTACGAATATCTGGGAATTAATATAAATAATCACAAATCAGAGCAACCCTTTAAAACAATAGAAGAAATAATGCAATCCTTAACATCACAAGCAAAAATCCTTCAAAACAAATATGGAAATACACCTACACTCCATTGATAAAATATTATAAAGAAAAAGTGGTTCCTACTTTAACATATGGTGTACACACAAACCTCCAGAGGATCAGCCAAACTGGGACAAAAATCGAAGGAATCGAAGGCACCTTTAGGAAAACACTGTTGCCAGTACCAAAAAGCTTTCTGATCGCAATAATACACCATGAACTAGGCCTGGTACCAATGAGGACAACTATAACATGGAACACCATAACATTATATGCTAAACGTATAAACATAGAAGCACATAGAGACACCATGATACCGATCCTAGCGAAACCTGTGCAAGGAAAGAAACAAAATCCTTTAACAATATGGGTCCAAAATTGTATCACACAAATGGAGGAAATAGACATTGACCTAAACCTGCTCAGATTGAATCCGAAGAGAGCAAAAACAAAATGCTGGCAAGTAGCATGGATCCAAAATTGGGAAGAATGCCAAAAATATAAAACGTTTAAGAATGAAAATTTCCAACTTAAAAGAATGAATAGCTTACCGGATTATCTAAAGAAATTTCCTAGCAAAGAGTACAGAAACAAAATAATAAGATTAAGATTTAACCTCTGGGCGGCACAGGCAATATTGGTAATAAGAACAAAAAAAGCCACAGAATAATCGATGCAGATTCTGTGAATTACCAGGGGAAATTGAAACTTTACAACATTTACTAACAGAATGTACCGAGCTGAACTTGCTTCGTAAAGAAACATTTCATAAACATTTTGATCTTTATAACACCTTGGATAAAACACAAATGTGGGACCTCATTTTTGACACATCTAAAATATCACTAAATCTAGATACAATAAGATTTCTAACGAAACTGAACATTGATACGAGAACTGATCTAGAAATCAAGAATGGAGACTAGGAAACGAATTGTCCCATGTTTAAAATGACCTTTTATTATCTGAACAATAAGTTGTACCGACCATAGAATTTTACATAAGACGTTATTTTAAAAAAAAAAAATACTTATTCTTTTTTATCCCTTCTTTCGAATATCTTATGATGGATTTTATATCTTCTTTATAATTGAAAATCTGACTTGCTTGAATGTAGATGGCTTTCTGACCAAATATGGTAATCGAAGGTCATCAAAATCATTGTAATGAAAGATCTTTGTGATGATTTGAAAAGTTGTATGTCAACTATAACAAATCTTTTTTTTTTCTTTTAAACTTTGTTTATTGGCATTTAGTAAAACAAAAAGCAAACAGGTAGCATCACTTGCTGGAACCTCACCCCGTTTCCTCCCACTGCCCCCCCCGGTACGCCCCCATCATTTCAGAGATTCATTACTGTTCATGAGTTCTGATGCTTTAAAGCCTCAGTCGTTGATTCGCAGTCATCTTGTATCAGAATAATAGTGATGGTACCATCTCACAATCACTCCACAGATCTCACTTGCACACCATGACAATATGCTCATGCAAATTTACAGTCAGCTTCCATTGTGGGCGAATCCTCTACAGTGTCCTCAGATTGCCGGATCAGATTGAGCGTGATTGCATCCCAAATATTTCCACCATTGCCTCGATTTTGAGACAGCGACCCCCAGCCATTTTCCATATCAAGACAATACGTTATATCTAGTTTCTAATGTGAGTGTTTTGGGCTTCTTGTCCCTCCCCAGTGCATCGCCACCTACCGTTTGGCCAGTATAAGTAGCAGACTACTCAGTTTCCTGGTGTACTTGGGGATTTCCTTGGTGTAACCCAGTAGACCTATTAGTGGGTCTAGATGTAATGATGGCCTGTTACGCTACTAACAATATCAAATACCTCCTCCCAGTATTGTTGTATAGCCAGGCAATGCCAAGACACCTGAAGGAAGTCTGCTTGTTCGATGTTGCATCTCTTGCATCTCCCTGTGGTGTCTGGGTAATATTCCTTTAGTTTGGTTGTGGTAGAACTGGTGGATGTACTTAAAGTGAATCAGTTTGAATCATGCGTTAATTGCACCCTTTTTAATCCCCAAGCAGCAGAATGTCCACACCTCTTCCGGAATTTCCCTCCCCCAAAGATTTTTCCCATCTTGCCCTTGGTGAGGTCCAGATGCCACTCCCAGTGTTCATGTACATGGCGTAGAGCCCAGAAGTCATCCTACTCCCAACCATGCCCTGCAGCAATTTGTCCAACATGGGGGGGACCTGGGGTTGTTCCGGGAGGGTGGCGAATACCGTAGTCAGACTCACCCATAACCGAAAGTACATAAATATATCCAGAGCTGACATCATACCTTTCCCTTTCAGCCCCTCCAGAGTTACGAACTTCCCTTCTGGGAAGAGGTCCCCAAAACTCAATATGCCCAGCCTTTTCATCAAAGCCACAAAGCCTGGATCTGCTGTGATCAGAATCCCAGGCACATGTATCACGGGAAGTCTGGGGGAATAGAGAACCTCTCCCTTTTTCTTATGCTCGAGGCGTGCCCATGCTTTGCAAGTCACTTCAACCAGGTTCTGTGATGGGCGAGTTCTGCTTGGTGCCGTGAGTATGACTGACCTTAGGAGATCCGGCACTGCCATGGCCTTTTCCACCTCCACATGTCTCCTTTTGCCCTGTATTTCTTACCAATGTTTTAGATATCCTGCTTGTGCCACATAGTAATATGTCTCAAGGTCAGGTAGTGCCAGGCCCTGCATAAAAATAGGCGCTGCTAGCATCTCCCAGGACATCCTGTGGGGTTTCCCCGCCCACATGAACTGTGAAATGATCGATTTCGCATTACGAAAGTATACCCTGGGTACAACAATTGGAGCATTCAGAAACACGTAGAGGAATCTGGAGAGCAGTGTCATCTTTACTAGGGATACCCGCCCATACAGATTTAAGGGGAGATTCTTCCAACGAATCAATGCCGCTCTGGCTTGGTTCAACACCCTCAGATAATTACCATGTTACACCACCGTTTCATCACGAGCAACATTGAAACCCAAATAGCGAGTCCGAGTCCTGTGCCACTGGAAGCCTCAGCCATCCTGATATTGATCAACTGCATCAGTCAGTGGAAAAAGTACTGATTTAGAGGCATTCACTTTCAGACTGGATATTTCCCCACAACTTTGGACATCTTCCATTATTGGATTTAGGTTGGTTTTAGGGTCCTTGATGAATAGCACAATATCATCCGCGTAAAGTGAAATTACTATCCTGTGTGTGTGTGTAGCTGCACCGCTTTGTGTATGTGCCTCTCTCGCACCCGTTCGGCAAACAGCTCGATCGCTAAAGCGAAAAGCAGTAGGGAGAGCGGACACCCCTGTCGAGTTCCTCTCTCTAGGGCCATTTGTGATGTCATCTGGCCATTCACCCTCACCCTAGCCATAGGTTGTGTATATAAACAGCTTGATCATAGCGATAAATTCTGCACCCATCCCCATTCGTCGCAGCACAGCGAACAAGAACAGCCACTCAACCGAGTCAACCGCTTTGGCGTGGCTCCCTCCAGTTTGCCGGGTCCGGCCCACTCCTGTCGTCCACTGGTTTTGTGAGATGTGTGATCAGCCCCATTTGTAGTGTCCCAGCGTGCATGGCACGGTTTACGTGGCCCCCGGTGTCTTGGCGCAATGTCAGTTCCAAGGCATGGCCTCCATTCTGTGGGCCGATGCGTGCAAGATGACCGAGTCCCACCCTCCCTCAGCACTTGTACCCCCGGGAGAGGGCATAGAGCAGTTCATTTATCGCTCATAACCTGCTTTGCAGTCAATACGGGTCCTTCCCCCTAGTTCTCAGCAGTATTCTGTAACTCCTCGTCTGATAACGCCTACCAGTGTTCTGTCGTTCCTGCTGCTGCTACAGTGCTCTTATCTCTGTGTTATAGAGTGTTCCGTATCGCCTCCAGTCAAAATTCAGAGTGGGTTGTGCCCTCCCACTTTATGGGATTCAGCACGGTTTGCCCAGCCTGTTCATGGGATGCCTGGGAGCCGTTTATGGCGTGCTCCGCGCTCCGTCCTATTGGACCTTCTCATTGTTCTGTGTCTCAACTAATGATGGTGTGCCCCCTCCCACCACCCCACACAAGCACCAGCGGCTGGTGGGACAGCACCGCCGTCAACACCTGGCCCGGCAGGAGTCCGGATATAGGCAGGGAGAGCAATGCGCCCAACGCTACCTCCCGGCCCCGTGGGCCACGTTCTCACACACCTTGTCGCGTGTCCTGGTGAGGAGTCCGTGCTGGATCGGGCCCCGGTCCCAGTGTTCGTGGGTAATTGTTGATCAGGCAGTTTTGATACCAAGTGCCACTTCTCACAGTGTGGTCCACTCAGGTCGTATGGCCAGAAGGGGTCCGCCCCTCCTCCGCCGGGGGTGCCGCACATCCAGATCCCCATCCCCTCTGCATGCAGGCCGCTTTACCCCTGCTTTCTGTGCCCTCCTCTGTTCGACGGTAATCCGCTGGAGTGCAAAACATGTTGCTGTGTTGCGGGCGGTCCGAGCACTTTGCTCCCCGCGGCTTCCCGGCACTGCACACAGCCTCCGGATGGGCTCCAACCAAGACCCGACAGGCAGCCGGGGCTCTGGGTCCTCCGTATTTGTCTGTCGCCGGCAGTCTTCCAGCACAGTTAAGCCAGGGGGCCGCCCTGACCCCCGAACCTCTGCCGGGTGCGTGGAGACCTTAATCCATGACGGCGGCGGGTCTGCTCTGCAGGTCTCGGTCAAGGGTGCGCCTCGTCTCGGGCTGCCAAGAGTGCCTGGAACGTGGCTCAACGCTGTTGGTGGGGTCCCACTGGGCATTCGACCTGGGTGCCAGTCACTATGTGGTCCACAGTGTGAGTCTTGTGTGAGGGGACCTTCCATCCCCCTTCCACCAGCCTGGTGTTCTGCAGCCTTCGCCGTTGAGGGAGAAGATTCAGGCGCGTCCCGGGGCTCCTCCTCCCCATGACCGAGGCCTGTGGGCTGCTCGCTAGTTGCCTTCAGACCCGATTCCAGGGTTCTCCAGCTCCAATTTGCTTCAAATGTTTTCTCAGTCTATGCCGTAGCACCGTTTGCCCCGATTCCTCCACTCTGTGAAGGGTTCCTGTGAGGGAATCTACCACGTATTACTCTGGATCTTTGTTAGGTGGCACAGAGCTCCCGGGCATACGGCCATCTTTATTGGGCTCTCTAGCACCCCCAACTATAACAAATCTTTAATAAAAAGAAAAATTACTCAGTGTGTCTGCAGTCTATCCCTTTTTGATTTTCTTTTCCCCAGTGCTGTCTTCCAGTTTCACAATTAAACGAAGGGCATAAGTGGTGACTGCTAGTGCTGCAGGAGGAAGGAGCAATGCAGGGATTGGGGGGGTGGAATGTTGGACAGCCGGCAAGAGCACGAAGAGGCAGCAGCTGATGTTGCAACTTTGCTTAGCTTTTCGTGCAGTCGGCTGCCACAAGATACAGCCTGTGCTATAACACATTCACAACAACATACAGGAAACAGCCATCGCACATTGCTGACTGCCGTTCAGAAGATAGAAGGAAACTCCTACAATAGAGTGTTGCTAACACTTTAGACGTGGTAGCGCATCAGAAGCGGCCACAGTGCACGCGTTCCATATGGTGTAATTCGTGCCCTCCCCATCCACTTTTTTGCCAACGTTCGTAGCAGATGACATTTTAACACATACACAGCACACACAAAAAACTGTAGGACCATTATACATGCAGGACACTCATCTGTTTGAAATGTGTACAGGCACTGTGGGGCAAAATATATGCAAACATCCTAATTCACATATGCATTGACACCAACCTAAGTGAATTCACAGAGAGAGCAGTGAAGAAGCATCACCAGTCTTTGATACTTAGAGGTACCAAGGGATATTTTTATTTATTTTATTTTTTGAATGTGTAAAGTGCACTAGCAGTCCAGAGGCATTGAGGCGCTGTTGCAAGAAAGTGTCTTAGTTACATGGACGCCGCTTTACTCAGGGTTACAGTGAGAGTATAGCCTTACAATGTAGCAAGTGAATGTTTACAAAGGGTGGTTACAGGTTACATTATCATACAGTACAAAGCAGGTTACACCACGCAAAGTGAGTAGTAGCGTATGGCAGAAGCCAAAGCTACTAAACCAGTCAGGGCTCCATTATACAAACAGAAGAGTTTTTATAGCTTTGCGGAAAGCTATATGTAAATCTATGCTTCTGAGGTGGGGTGGTATGAAGTTCCAATGGGTCGCAGCCATGACAGGGAAGCTGGAGCCTCCTGCGCGAATCCTCAACGTCTTAGGAATGGTGATTCGGTTGGTGTATGTGGTTCTGGTGGGTCTGCCGGTGATCGGTCTGGCGATTCTCTGCGATGGGTACAGGGGGGCAGTGTTATGGACAGATTTGTGCGTGAGGACGAGAGTTTTAAAGATGATGCGCTCTTTGATGGGAAGCCAGTGAACTTGTTTCCTGGTTGCTGAAATGTGGTCCCTTTTGGAGATGCCAGTGGCAGCCCTGAGGGCATTATTTCGGACAGTCTGGAGTTTACTGATGTTTTTTGAGGAGGTGCCTCCTAGGAGCGCCTTACAATAATCAAGCTGAGACCTGATTATTGCTCTCGCTATAGTGAGGCAGTTCTGCTCTGGAAGGAAGGGTCTTGCTGCGCTGAGCAGTTTAGAGTGGTAGGCTGCAGCAGATGCTATGGCGTTGACCTGTCTAATCATTGAGAGGTAGGAGTCTAGGTATACTCCTAGGGTTTTGACCGCTTGGGAGATGGGGATTTGAGTGTTATTGATCGTGAAGGAACTATACTGTTTGTCGAGCTTCTTTATGGTTGCAGGGGATACAATTAGTAGTATTTCGTTTTTTTCGCCATTCAGGCAGAGCCAGTTTCCTGCCATCCATGTTTGGATGGTGGAGTAGATGGCATTGAGGGCTTCCGTGTCCAACACATAGTTGCCGATGAGGGGGATGAGGACCTGCGTGTCATCAGCATATTTGGTATATGTGTTGTCTAGCGTGTCCAAGATGTTGAACAGTGGCCTCGTGAACAGGTTGTATAGGGTGGGTGATATGCAGGAGCCCTGTGGGACTCCGCATTTGATGAGGCTCGGGTGGGCGCATGCTTGGTCAGAAAAAACGTTCATAACCCTTTTCATGGAGAAAGGAGGTGATACAATCTATGGCCTTAGGGGAGAAGTTGCCAGCGGAAGAGAGATGGTGGCAGAGGGTTCTGTGGTTCCACCAAATCAAAAGCCGCTTACAGGTCAAAGAGCAGAAGAAGGGCTGGTTTGCCCGCGTCTCTGAAATAATCCATTTGATTTTTGAGGTCTAATAATGCGGTTTTGGTGCCGTGGCCAGGACGGAAACCTAACTGCCAGAGACAGAGAAGGTTATTAGCCTCGATGAATTTTTGGGCTTGCAGACAGGCTGTTTTGTCAAGGATTTTTGAGAGAAAAGGGACGGTGGTGATAGGTCTGTAGTTCCCTGGGATGGCTGGGTCAAGCGCAGGTTTCTTTAGGAGAGGGCATACCCAAGCTTCCTTGAGGCATGTTGGTACCTGACCTGTTGTGAAGGAGGCATGGATAAAAGCAGTAAGGAACAGGACAAGGGTGCAGGCGCATTCTTTGATGAGTTGAGCAGGGCAGACGTCCCCTTTACAATTGGAGGGTTTGATGGATTTGAGGAGGGCGATGACTTCCTGTTCATTCATTTCCTTAAAGGTGAAGGTAGGGGAGTCACAGGAGATGCTACTATGGAGGTTGGAAATTTGGTGGCGAAGCGCCTGTTGGTGGGCGAGGATTTTGTTTTAAAGGGTGTTGAGCTTGTCTAGCATGGCGGTTTGGATGCTATTACACCAGTCTTCGTCTTTGGTAAGAGTCTGCTGGGTGGGAGTGGGTGTTTCAAGCTCCCCGAAGATGGCAAAGATCTCTTTGGTATCTGATTTAGTGTTTGCTATCCTATTGTTAAATGAGGTGGCTTTGATTATGGCTGATTTGTATTCTCTGGAGATGTTCTGAAATACTTCTTTGGGAGAGTCGCAAGGGTTGGCTTTCCAGGAGTGTACTTCCCTTTTTCTAGTGGGTAGCTCAAGAGGTTCAGAGGAGAACCAGGCATTAGTGTGCTTAGTGCGTTTGGCTGTGCTTTGGATGAGCAAGGCAATGGCGTCTACTGCTTGGGTGATAAGTGTTGAAGGTACATGCCAGAGTTTCCAGGTCACTGGAGAAAGGGGATTTGAGGGCAGGCACCAGGAGGTAGGGTGTGAGCCTATATTTGGTGAGCTGGCGGTAGCTCGTAGTGAGGGTGGGGCAGGGGAGACTCTTACTTGGGGGTCCCTTTAGTGGTGTTGAAATCAAAGCGAATGGTATGGAGGTCAGACCAGGGAATGGGAGAAATGGCGGTTGTGGGGGGAGGAGGGGGCAATTGTGGTGAGCAACCCAGTCAAGGGAACGTCTTTTGACGTGGGTGGGCTCAGTGATGGCCTGTTTGAACCCTAGGGTGGATAATGCTTTGTCAAGAATGGCTGCCTGGGAGTCGTTGGGGTCATTAAGCCCTAGGTTGAGGTCGCTAAGGAGGATGGCTTTGGAGGATTTTTTTTAATTGTCAGATAGGGCGTGAATGAGGGCATCTTGGAAGTCTGTGACTGGCCCCGATGCACAGTAGACGATGTGGAAGGCAATAGTGCAGTTCGGGGAGGGGTTGACTTTGCGGAGAAGGTAGTCACTATTGTTGCCAAATTCCCCTTCCACCATTCTGATTGGTATGGTTTCTTTTGCTATGAGAGCCACCCCTCCTCCTTTCCGGAGGGGGCAGTCTTGCCTGAAAATAGTGTAACCAGGAGGGATCGCTAGGGCAAGGGCTGGGCCAGACGCTCCGTGGAGCCAGGTTTCACTGATTATTTGGAGATTCAGGTTGTAGCTGATGATTAGATCGTGAATGTCCAATGCATTGGCTGGGAGTGAATGGGCATTGATAAGGGCGCAGCTGAGAGGAGAGGAATGGGGTTTGCAGAGTTTAGAGAGGGGCGGGGAGTGGACCAGTGGGGGGGCGTTTGTCGCTAGATTCATCCGAGGGTCGTGGCATAGCTGTAAGCATTGTAGTGACATTGGATATAGATGCTAAAAGCATGGCATTAGTCACAGTGGGAGGTAACAAGGGTGAGCAAGGTGTTGATTCATGTGAGATGGCTGGCTGAGGCCCAGCAGTCATGATAACAGGTGGTGGCACAGGTGCATACAGTGTTACATCATGGGCAGTATCAGGCACATTAGGCGCAGGCATGGCAATGGTAACAGTAGGTGGTATGACATTACAATAAGTTGCTATGAGTAAGTTCAATGTCAAATAACTGGTGTGAAATGCATGAATGGCACTTTTACCATCACATCAATGTAATAACTCTATATCTTTTAAACCATGAGTGAGGACATACTAGTATAACATAAGCTATGAAGTGAATCACTAGAGGGACTCCAGATACGTTACAAGGAGATCTTGCCCAGGACCACACACTTTGGTTAGAGGGTGAAAACCGGATCTGGGCAATTTCAAGCAGTCGACACCAGATCTTCCCAAGCTTACTGGATATTCATTTTTATTAAGCCTTTGTTTGCAGAAATGCCTTGAAAAGAAAGCAAAAAACAAACTAGCATGTCACAATAAATTAACCTTCTATTATATAAATTGTCATAGAAACATGTTGGTTTTGAGGTAAGATTGTTTTGAGGGAAAACACTGTAAGAAAGTGGAATTCTACCACTATTAGTCTACTATTTAGCTTTAGCAAGCTATTTCAAGAAGTAGTAAGGTTTGAAAAGCGGCATATTTATTTGTTGTAAATAACTTACTTTGTCATCTTGCACCAAATAATTGTTTCCCGAATACTGTGCATAATTTGTTTTGAAACTCTGCGGCGAGAAAAAGCACTCGCATTCAGGTTTGCTTTTAGACCCGTCATATGACTGGCAGAGCTTTCTCTGCTTAGGGAACTACATTACCCAGGTACCTAAGTTCACCACTCCAGGAAACATTCAGCGCCAGCGCTTCTGGTGCTAGCCAGTCTTCGCCGGCGCCGCCAACATGGATTTAAATATCCCCAAGATTGTTTTGAGGAGGGGAAACGCTGTAAGAAAGTGGAATTTTACCACTATTAGTCTGCTGTTGAGGTTTAGCAGGCTATTTCAAGAAGCCGTTAAAAGCGGCACATTTATTTGTTGTAAATTACTTACTTTGTCATCTTGCACCAAATTTTCTGAATACTGTGCATAATTTGTTTTGAAACCCTGCGGCAAGAAAAAGCACTCGCATTCAGGTTCACTTTTAAACCTGTCATGTATTACTAGACTACATTACCCAAGTACACAAACCCGCTACTTCAGGAAACGTCAGGCACGCTTCTGGGGCAAGCCATCTTCGACGGTCCTCAACGTGACTTAGCTGCGAGGCATTTCGCTTTTCGTGTTCCCATACCATCGAATACTGCAGTTAGTCTTTGAAGGTGGGCTTCCTCAGGCACAGACCTTTATCTTTGGCGACACTCTGCCTGAATCGCTTAGCACTAATTAACCGACTCAAAGAACTATCCTAGATAATTCCACGGCTAACTCTGTAGAGAAAGGTCCTGGGAGGACCCTTCCCCACTATTCCTCAACATTAAGAGCAGGTTTTTACACCCAATAGGAATAACAGGGAACCCCTGACATAGGATGAACAGCAGCAGGACTCACCCCAGTTTTAGCTGCCCGTGCCCCTGACAACAGAGAGTCCCTGCCACCCCGTAGACCAGCTCAGCATGGCTGATATTTGTCCTAGAGAGAATCCCAGACATCAAAGCTGGTACACACCAAAATTGGAAGAGATGAAAAAGAAAAAAAGGGCGCTAGAACTAACATGGATTAAACATCCCTCTGACACCACCTGGCAGGAGTGGAAGAAACGGGACAAAACCTACAAAGCATTAATTGTGGATATGAAGACAAATGTCTTCAATACACAATGTCTGCATCCTAAATTCACTGGAAAAACCCAAAGCTTCAGAACTCCTAGTCACTATCACGGATCAACATTGCGTTGAATAGCGTTAGCCTTTGAAGGGAAAATCGCTAGGGCAAGGGTTAAAATCTTATCAGCACAGGGCCCAGCCATTGCATTAGGGGCTTCCATCAATCTAGCAGAGGATGACATATCCTATCCGGGCTTCTCGTTTTCTCCCATTTCTCTGGTAGGTATGGCCTCCTTGCTCTATTCTATGCACCCGACCGCCTGTCTTCTAAATCTCCTACCCTCCAAACTCATATTGGAACATAGAAACCTTTTTGTACCTTTTCCAACACAGTTCGTTAATGCCTCCTTTAGAGATTAACAGGTCCCTTTAGACATCAAGAATTTTGCCATCACACCAATCCCTAAGAAACTGAATCTGGATCACACTGACCCCAGTAATCTCAGGTCAATAACTAACAGCAAGTTCCTTTTAAAGATCCTGAATAAGGCTGCCACGCTTCAACTACAAGTTTTTATGGAAACCAACAACAAATTCCATATCTGGCAAGCCGGTTTTCGCCCCTTGTATAGCACTGAGACTGCTATCGTGGATCTCCAGACCCATATGCTTGACATTGTAGACTCTGGGAAAGCGGGGAGGTTGATCCTGTTGGATCTGTCAGCGGCATTTGATCTCGTTGATCACAAGCATCTTCTCTAGTGCTTACGACCGCAAGGGGCTTAGTGGTCATCTGGGTCAAGTCTTTTTTACCCAACCGTGAGTCCCATATACAATGGTGTGCAGCCACCTCCACTGTTTCCCCAATCAAATCTGGCATCCCCAAGGAGCATCAATATCTCCTCTCCTCTTCAACTTGTACCTGCGCCTTTTTCTGCACATTGGTGGAAGACCTGGGGGTCTTCTTCACTAATTATGCTGATGACACGCATTTGGTCATCGAGCTGAGCGGAGAGCACCTGAAGGATTTGTTAACATTAAATAACATTTACAATGCCATTGAGAGATGGATGTCCTCTAATTGGCTATGCCTGAACAGCAAGTAGATGGCAAGTATTGATTTTTGGCTCTCCGCAGGCTCGTGCCAAATTGGATCCGGCCTATACCTATTTTATGTTACAAGGCAACAAAATCTTGACCCAATCGAAAGTGAAGACCCTGGGGGTCTTCCTAGAGGCCTCCCTAAACTCAGACGGCCAAGTAAAACATCTCTGTAAGACATGTAACTACCATCTGAGGGTTCTTCGAACTATACAGCCATTCATCAATAAAAAACTCAGTGACCATCACTCGTGCCATGATTTTGTCAAGCCTAGATTATTGCAACAGATTATTGAGCTGAGCCTCAAAATCTAATCTTTGGATATGCCAGACCATTCAGAATGACGCAGTCCGTGTAGCAATGGCCATTCCAAGAAGAGCTCACATATCTAACACCAAGAAAGAGCTGCACTGGCTACCAGTACAGCAACGCATGAAGTTCAAAACAGGCTTATTAATACATCACTCCCTTTACAGAAAGGCCCCAGAATACCTTAAAAGCAATGATCATGCCATACAAACCGGCCAGAGATCTGCTATCATCTGCTTTCGCCCAACTGCAGGAAATCAGAATCAAAGGAGACATATGTCTAAGGTAGACCATTCCGGGCTTTGGCACCCTCCTTTTGGAACTCTTTGCCTTTAGCAATCAGAGAGACATCCAGTTTGAGGTATTTCAGAAACACATTGAAAACACACCTCTTCAGCTAAATTTCGAGGGCTTTTTCCCCCCAATGTTCTATATTCTGTCTTTACATCAAGCGCACACTAGTTTGCCCATTGGTCCCTAATTATGTTAGTCCTTTGTGTTCATGTCAGCGTCCCGATGCCTGCGGGTTTTTGGTGCTTCAGAAATAAATAAATGATCAAAAAGAGTATGGCTTTAGCTTTATTTTCCGCATCCTGCATAAAAGGTCACAGAAGCATCAGGCAAACTAACGTGAGACAAAACAATGTCACTTGGGTAGAGGTGGGCAAACCTGTTTAGGCCCGGGCTGGGCCAGGCTCCAACAGAGGCCTCAGCGCGACCCTCCATTCGGGCTGGTACCCACAGATGCCACGGGCCCCACCATGGCTGCCCAGTGCACAGCACCAAAAGAAAATGGGCACTAGGGCTGCATTTATTTTATTCGCAGTTGACCATTTCTTTCCATTTTGCCTGCGCCGCGCGGCAAAATGGAAAGAAATGCCCATGTATGAAAGCAATAAACAGATCTGAGGGTGGCTCGCCAGGGCCGCATTTATTTTTTTTCCTTTTTCTGGGGGAGCCAGGGATGTCATGGACTCGGCCCGCGGTGGGCTCCTAGAGCCAGGCCTAACCCCCTGGTTCGGCACTACCCATGAAATCCCTGGCTCCCCAAGGATTTAAAACCACAGTCTTATTTCAAATAAAGCATGCTGAATTATGCACCCTTGCCAATTTCTAATCACCCCTATTCATATTTCATAAGGGACAAAAGTCACTATGAACAGTCCTCCCTCCTATTAATGTATAATTGCTCCCATTATAATGCTTTGTTGACAAAAAGCAACATGTTAACATGCTGCACGAAACCGGGGAGAGCCCCTCTGCTGCCTGGTACTCCAACTATCACACAGAAGTGTGAGATCAGGGCAGAAAAGGCATTCATCAGGCTGGGGCGGAGGCAAAGTCAGGACTTTTGGCGTCCCGCAGAGGGTGTCTGCAACAACAGCATTAACAGGCCTATATTTTCTGTGAGTCATGTGCATGTCTTCAGTGGTGTACTTGGAAGTCTACGGACTCCAGTAAATCGCGCTCCTAACTCGGCGATCCATTCACTGCCCTCGGTATTGGATCGGGCGCTCGGCTTTCGATTGCTTCCAGCTTGTGGATATGAAGCAAAATGGTAGAGAATAAACCCTACAGATTCGGGTAAATAGTGCAGTTACAATCTGAGCCCCTCTGGCGCAGGATGCAGGGGAAAGCCGCCAAGAAAGGAGCCCACTGGAGGCCCATAACTTGTGACCTGCCACTGAGCTCTCCTTTTTGGGTGACAGGTGGACATTGTGCTCGTCTGGCTCTGCTTGCGCAGGTAAAGCCTGCAACCTTCAGGGCGCTTCACTCTAGGTAGTCTGTTCTGGTGCCAACAGCTGGGAGCACACAGGAGTCCTTGACTGGTAGAGCAGCGCCACTGGTACCGGTGGGTATACTCACACAACCATCCACTCCCCATAGATGGCCCAACCATAGTCCTACCTGGCGTTACCTGGACAACAGTACTTCAGACCTGCCTGCGTTTCAGAAGCAAAATCCCTGAGAATTCTGCTATCTGCGGAACGAGACAAAAACCTCTCCAAAGTGTTCCCATTTCCTCACCCTAGGGTAAAATAAAAGGCTGTGCTTAATATTAGCACAGGGCCATTTTTTACTAGAAAGAATATTGGAATTGCAATTTAGCATGAGACTATATAATTACTTTCATTTGGGAAAATCTTTTTTTAAAGATTTTCCCAAATTAAAGTAATTTGTAATCCGGAGGGGTGGCGCCACGGCCTGGCCCCCCGCCTCTTCAGGTGCGGCTCCTCTCTGAAGCCGTCAGCCGAGGGATGATGGGTCGGAGCTGGTGCCGGGGCTGCCCCCCCCTGCTGATACTGTGGTCGTTAGGGGGCCACCGCCGCCATGGTCCGCCTAAGCTGGTTGGGTGGTGGGGGGTCCAGGCGATGATGGGCCCGCAGTGGAAAGCGCCTCACAGCCCGAAGTCCATGGGCGGGGTAGGTGCCTGCTGTCTCACCGGCTGGGCCCCGGATCCGGGGGGGTTGGCACAGAGTCCAGTCACCTCGCTCCCTCAGGCGCTTATCTTCCCCTTTGTCACCGGTCGTGGGGTGCAGGGCTGAAGCAAGTACTGTGACCGCCTCGTTGATGTTGGTGTGGATGTCAGGGGGCCTGGGCCGCCAAAGTCCGCGCTGGTCTGATCGGCTGGGCGGGGGGATTCAGCGCAGATATGTAGAAGCCGCCATCTTGGGGAATAAGTTCAGGCCCCAGCACCAGCTCCGACCCATCATCCCTCGGCCGACGGCTTCAGAGAGGAGCCGCACCTGAAGAGGCGGGGGCCGGGCTGTGGCGCCACCCCTCCGGACCTGGAGCCCAGCCTGCGCAGCGCCATAAGCCTCCTTCGCTCCGGAGCAGTTGGGAGCAGGCCCAATAATGCCCGGACCTGGCCAACACCCCACTCTTCCTCTAACATCGGGCCAGGGGTCGGCCCAGCCAGAGAGCCCACCCCTCCTGCAGTGACGGCCCCTCTGCCACAGTCCCCGCGGACCCATAGCGACATCCCTGAGACCCTGAGGCGCGACAGGAGGTCCTCAGCCCGCACACCCCCCAGCACGGGCCCAGCATCAGCTGGGGACGACCCTCCACCGGACCTGCACTACACCCCTCAGCCTGCGACAGGCCCGCGGGCCCTGACATCGGCCTGGGGAGGTCCGAGGCAGCCCCTCCTTAGTCCCCTCCTGCTCACGGCCCCTCTGAGCCTTCTTCACCTCGGTCCCCCTGGACCCAGCAGGACGCCCTGGGGGCCTCCGCCCTCTACACACCATCTGAGGGCTGCAGTGGCACGGCACCAGACCTTCCTCAACGTGCTCAGCTACCTGGCGCAGGGGTCCCAACCACACACCTGATGCATGTGGACCTTGGACACTACAGATAACATTGAAGGACCCGCCTTAACAGTCCCACTACAATAAAAGCATTGAAATATAGTGAACAACAGGCAACCAGCAGTCCAAACGAAATTGTCAAGGCAGTAGAAAACATCCCAATCACTGCAGTAAACTTCAGCAAACACCAGCTTACAGAGGTTCCTAAGAGGATTGTTGAACGGAGGGAAACGGTCTGTGATCTAACTCTTGGCACCAATAAGCTCTCTTCAGCTCCCTTGCACCGGGCGCCCCTCTCCCCCGGCGGACGCCAGCAGAAGCTTGCAATGGTGTGCCCCAACTCTAACCCGCCGCTCCAGCCTGGCCCTGAAGAAGATCCGGACCCCACCGCCCACCTGGCAACCTGGTAGAGGGGAAACCTGACCCACACAGCAGTCAGCCCCAGGAGACATGGTGCTCTCCACCAGCGGTGACCTGACACTCTGCACTGACAAGGTAGGGCCTCCCACCAGGACACCCTATGGAGATCCACGCACCCAGCTGAGGCAAAGAGGGTGTCACACCTGACATTGCCCCCCTCCACATTGACCCCCCCTTCCCCCCACAACAGCCCACGGACAACACGCACCCGAGCGGACGGCGACCCAGGCACCAAGATGTCTAACCAGAAGGGCCCAAAGTCAGCAGACAGCCATTCCACTACACTTGAGAGAGAAACCCAAACAGCCAGACCCCCCCCATCAATCCAGCCTTCCTCGCCCAAGGGCCCAGGGACAGTGGGCTACAAAAGACGATATCCAGGGCCTCCTAGCCAACATCAAAATGGAATTCCGCAACTGTATTGCAGAGGTTACGACCAAGCTAGATGGCCTGAACAACCGCGTTGAGGAGGTGGAACATAGGGTCGGGGACACAGAAGACCAAGTCCTGGAACACACGGCGCATATTGCAGAGCTGCAACAGAAAACCCAGTCTCTGGAGGACAATTCGGAAAGTATGCTTCACAAACAGGAGGACCTGGAAAACAGGGCACGCAGAAACAACATCCATATCAAAGGGGTCGCCGCCTCGATCCCGGACCAGGCCCTCCCGGCCTACATCAGGGGTCTCTTCCAGACTCTCCTCCCAGAATGTGATAAGTCACTGCTTCTGCTGGATCGCACACATAGCCTGCGAGGTCGCAGAAATACCCTGTCAGCCGCCAGTCCTGAAGTGATCACCAGAGTCCATGTTTTCCAATACGTTTTTCACTACGAAACAGATTATGATGGCAAGCCGCTCGCAAGGCGACCTTACATACCAGGGAGCCGGCATACAGCTCTTCCAGGACCTAGCCGCCTCCACAGTCCAACGGTGGAGAGCCCATTCGGCTACTAACAACTTTTCTGCAGGATCAAAAAATCAAATATCGGTGGCTCTACCCGGCCTCGGTCCAATTCACAATTGAGGGCCAGACGAGGGTAATCCACACCCTGGAGGAAGCATGCAGCATCATGGGGGGGGAGGGGAGCCCTCGACACCCAAGGAAGATACAACTACCTCCCCGGCAGACAAACCACGCAGCTCAACGCCGAAGCCCCAGCACAGCCACTGGATGAAAGTTCCAAAAGGAGGGAGCCCTCCCGCCGCACACAATTAGTAACCAACCATCAGTTCTCCATGCCGGAACCTGCACTCTTGGCATCCCTGTGTCCCACGTAATGCCCCAGCTGATTTGATGGACAGTCACTCCGGCCTGAGGCCCTCCATTGCCAGTTTGGTTAACTTTTGTTTTTTCCTTTCTTCTTGTTGGGCTGGGACCTTCCTCAGCCCCCTTGGTTATTGGGTCTCGGTTGGCCCTGATTTGGAAAAAGTTAAAACTCGGTTGCAGCTGACTTACGTCAACATCATTGCACTGGTGGACACCCCCCGAGCGCAGGATCAACTCCCCCCAGCACCCACCTGATTACTAAAGGCATCCCGCAGACTCCCCCCCAGCACACACCAAGCTACGCTACATCTCATTGAATGTTGGGGGCCTGAACTCTCCCACTAAACGTAAGTCCATCCTTCGACACCTACAGGACCTTCAGGCCTCGGTGGGGTTCCTCCAGGAGACCCACCTCTTAGCCGAGGACCTCACTAGATTGAGATGCCGAGCGTTCTCAACCCACTACCTGGCCTCGGGCCCCAGCAAGAAAGGGGACACAGCGATCCTGCTGGCAAAAGGCACCCCCTTTAAGGAGAAGGAGACTCTGCGGAGCCCAAATGGTAGATTCGTAGCAATTAAGGGGGATCTCTATGGTCAACTCCACACCTATGCACCAAACAACGTTCAGGAGGCCTTCTATGCAGCCCTGGAATCCATTCTCCTCCCCTTCCGCTAGGGCCAGGTGGTCCTGGGTGGGGACTTCAATGGGGCGCCCAACCCCTCACTGGACAGGACAGGCGCCCCAGCCACCAGGGACTTCAGGTTAGCTCTGGGCCTCTGTCACCTGTTCAAAACGATGGGCGTGGTGGACACCTGGAGGGTCCTTCACCCAGATACAGCAGACTACTCCTTCTTTTCACACGTCCACCGCTCCTCATCCCGAATAGACCTGATTCTAGCTAGCCCGCAGCTCCTGCAGTTCACGGATGAAGTGGAAATTGGCACGAGGGTGCTGTCGGACCATGCCCCAATTCTCACCGCAAGGTTCTTTGACCCAGACCCCCAGCAAAGACGCAGGTGGTCTCTATATGAACCAATGTTGCATGATATGGCGGTGCGCGACGCCATATCCACGACGATCAGCAATTATTTTAAGGAAACCCTCCCTGACCTCACCTCTACAGCAACGGTCAGTCAGGGGGGGAATTGATAGCTCAGGCCGCCGCATATAAGAGGAGGCGAACCACAAGCAGAAACCAGCTAGAGAAGGAAATGGCGGAGGCAGATGCGACCCTAAAGAAGATATGGTCACCCAAAACGGTGAGGCTGGTTTGCATGAAATTAGAAGCTCACTAGGCCGAGGAGACAGCCCAGACCCTGCTGCAGACCAAACACAGCTACTACGTGAATGGCAATAAAGCTAATAAATATCTGGTGAGCAAATTAGCCAAAACCCGCCGATGGAACCACATTATTGCACTGAAAGACCCGAAAGGTAGAACATTGTATGGAGAAGGGGCAAAACGACAAGTGGCAGCAGCCCTTCTGGCTGACACCCTGACCTCAGCCCCTCCAGGAACAATTCATAGCAGACGCCCGGCTACCACACCACCCAGAAATGGACAGATCGGCCCTGGAAGCCCCAATCACGACCGACGAGGTGGAAGAAATACTCAAAGCTTTGAAACCCAGGGCCCGGGCCCCAGATGGCCTTGCGCCAAAGTTTTACAAACTCTTTCGCCCCCTGCTGCTGCGCCCAATGACAGAGCTCTTTAACTCCTTTCACGACACGGATACCATAGCTCCCTCTATGCAAGAGTCTACCACAATCATGCTACTGAAACCCGGCAAGGATCCAAAGGAGTGCTCTTCGTATAGGCCAATATCACTACTTAATGTGGATGCTAATGCATACTCAAAGGTATTGGTGAACAGGTTGGTGCAAATCCTACCGTCTATCATAGATCAGGACCAAGCAGGGTTTATCAGAGGGAGAAGCACCATGGACAACATACGTTGAGCGCTCAATCTCATCGAAGTCGCGACCCAAGTACGGCGGGGAATGGCAGTCTTAACCCTGGATGCCACATAAGCCTTTGATAGGGGGGACTGGAACTTCATGCGCCTCACATTGGAGGCATTCCGGTTTGACCCTACATTCCAAAAAATTGTGCTAGCAAACTACAAAGCCCAGAAAACATCACTCCGGCTGAACCAGAAGAACTCGACCCCGATCCAGCTCTCGTGCAGGACGAGACAAGGATGTCCTCTCTCCCCGCTGATCTTTGCTCTGGTCATGGAACCATTTGCCCAAAGGACACAAGCCAACGACAACATTGCCGGGCTAGAAATAAACGGTGAGCGGTTCAAGATCTCCTTGTACGCCGACTATGTGATGATCTCCAACTGTCAATCTTCCTTGCCCGCCGTCCTAACCGAGCTGGAGGTGTTCGAACGAGTGGCAGGATTCCAGGTGAACTACTCCAAATCGGAGGCACTGGGCGTCAACCTGGGCGCTCCCCTTCAGGCACTGTGCCCGCTAACATGGAGCACCTCATCGGCCTACCTGGGAATACGCCTCACAGCGGACCCGAAACAGCTGTACACAACTAACTTGCCCCCATTATTCAAGGAACTGGAGAAGGACCTCCAATGCTGGGCCGGCCAAGAAATCTCCCTACTGGGACCGGTAACAGCATGCAAAATGAAACTCCTCCCTAGACTGCTATACCTGTGCTCCGCTCTCCCGGTTTCCCTGCCCCCAAAACAGGCCTTAGAGCAACTACAGAAGAAGCTCGCAAAATTTGTCTGGAGGGACGCAGGGCCAGAATACCCATGAAAGTCATTCATGACTGGGGCTGCGAAATGGGGCGGCTTTGGGCTGCCCAACCTGATGAACTATTTCCTGGCTGCCCAACTAGCGAATGCTGCCGCGTGGGCAGACCTGGAAGCCCCCCCAAAATGGACCCACATCGAGCAAACCAGATGCCAGCCACAACTACACTCCATACCACATATCCCAGGGACCCACCAGAGCCACAGACTACAGATGTTATCGTCCACCAGAGCAACCCTTAAGGCGTGGTCCCGACGGAGGAGGAAGGTGCCCAGAGGCCTGAGCCCGCTCTCCCCAGTCATCTGGAACCCTGACTTCAGGCCAGGAATGGAGGCAGCTCGCTTCAGCCGATTGACTGCAGGGGGCCTCCGATCCCTCTCCCAACCCTACGAGAGCAACAATCTGCTCAGCTTTGAGGAACGCAAAGATCGCCTTCAGCTGTCGAAAAGAGAGAGGTTCGCATATGCCCAGCTACGCCACTGGATCTCGCAGCCTACAGTCTGTCTGGGAGCCACCCGGGACCTCCACCCATTTGAACAGGCGCTAGGGGAAGGCACGCGCTGGGGGAAGGCACATGCCGGGGTCGGATCACCATACTGTATCGCCTTCTTTAGGAGGACATGTTAAAAGTTAGACCCCCATACATGCCCGGATGGGAGGCGGACCTGGGACATCCCATCGAGGATCAGACATGGGTGGAGATATGGTCTAGGATCATCTCGATCTCCAGATGCGTTACAAACAAGGAATACGCTCTAAAGTACCATCACCGCTGGTATTACTCCCCAGTTCGCCTGCACTACTGCAACACTGATATAGACCGAGCTGCTGGAGGCGTTGCAGCGAGCGGGGATCCTTCTTCCACATGTGTGGGGATGCCCGACAGTGCAATCCTTCTGGAAGGAGGTCCTGCGGATCATTGAGGACATTACCCAGCGTAAACTACCGATGGACCCGGAGGTGATCCTCCTCGGGGTGGCAAGCCCAGACTGCTATCCCAAAACAGGACGCTCTGCCAAACTGCTTACATACCTGCTGCTAGCAGCTAAGATCACAGTGGCACGGAAATGGAAAGCGCAGGAGGATCCTCTTTTGGCCGTCTGGTGGATAAAGGTTTGGGAGATCTTGGTGGTGGAGAAGGTCACAGCGGCTAGAGAGGGGACTCTCCACCGCTTCACTGACTGCTGGGCCCCAGTACTGGACTACCATACCCAATTCCCTGCATTAACATTTCAATCCCGCCTGGTATCGAACTTTCTGGGCCCCCAAGGCCCTGACTGGTCCCCAGCCCATCAGAGCATCAAAGACTAAAAGGGAGACAGGGGAGGGACTACTGGGAGGGTGTATTGGTCATGCCGTACATATGCTGACTGTAAAGGGAGTCTCTACAATGAATGCAATGTACATTTAACGCTGTAACCGAAATAAAGTTCTTAAAAAAAATAATAATAACTTGTCGTTCTGTGTAATCATCCCCTTGGTCCAAAGAAGGGGCTTATATGTTACGCAGACAGGGCACACAGAGAAACTGAGTTCCCCAAGATCACACGTTAGTTGAACTAGGATTTGAGACAATTTCACAGCTTGTGCACTTGACCTCCCATATTCTCTCAGATCTATTTGGTAGAAATACTCTGTGTTAAAGGGATTACTCGCAAAGTATACAAATCGCAATAAACCAACTTGACCAATATTAACTCCTAAATAAATATGTTTCTTGAGCAAAGAGTATGTAGCTTTCTTCTGTGCCCTACCTTGACTGGGGGACTGCAACTACCAGAATGCAAAATAATGTGCTGTATAAATTATTATAGTAACAAAGACTGCAAAGCCTGTGTGATTACACGGCTAGAACCTCCCTCAATGTGTATGACCGCGAGGGGCAGGACGACTGCCAAATAAATTAATTAAAACTTGTACCTGCGAGATAGCTCGGGTGATGAATGTTCTTGACAACACTGTGCAGGGTACAAGTTCAATTCCCACTGCTCTCCTTTTATCTTGCTAACAATTTAAATCAGTTAGTTGTGTTTTTGGATGCCAAGGCTGAGCCTCATAAGTACAATTTCTAGGGTTGAATGTGTAGTCACTGTTGATTTACTTCCAGGTCTTTGATGTCTTGCCACTATATAGTTGGTATCACAAGGTCAGGCTACTGTAGGGGATCCAATCTTATGCTCCCTCTCTTCTCCTCCAGAGACCTGGATTCTCCAACCTAATGCCAGAGGTTAGGCAGGTCCTCAGGACTTGGGTCGCAGCTGGCAAGTAAGGTAGACACTGGCCACATATACTACCCAGATGCAGCTTCTCCTGTCTTGGAAATTTATTTTCAAGCTACTTGGGCATTCAGAGTTGTAATATTGGTTTTCTTCATTTGAATTAATCGGATTGCCCGAGACAACCATCGTGTGTTAAATGGAAGCCCAGCACTGGAAATGTGCCAAAGTTATACCCATGTCAAAAAGGAAGATCTTCCTGGAATCATTCTGGAATCATCCGCTGACATCATCCTAGTCATCCATGGCTAGTTCAGGGAGATCATCCGAAACCATCCTGAAGTATGTGTATAGACCAAAATATTTAAATGAGATGACTAGAGTTATCACAGAAACTACTCCAGGATGGGTCCCGATTACTGCCAGTGATCTTGTATTAATCCAGGATGAACCCATAACAACTTCAGGATGGGTGGGGGATGACAACTTCAAGATGGGCTTGGAATGATTACTGCAGACAACTTCAGGAGGAGTTATTTCAGAATGCTTTCAAAAGATTTAGGAAAAGGGTTTTGATTACCCCAGGATGTATCCCTTGTGTGTAAGGCGGGTGGTATCACTATATGGTGAGCGTTAAACTTACGGATAGTGTACTGTAAAACTTCAAGAGAATTTGTAGCCATCACTTTCATTCTATGCTAGAGCACTCAAATGTAAGTTTGCCGATTTAGTATACAAAAACACCCCACAATGTCACAAACCAACATGTAAACTCCCGCATTTCAGTTCTCCCCTCTCGCTAACATGGCATCACACCCAATAAACTCCCACAATTACAAATCACTGCACTAAAATACACACTTTCAGTGACAAACAGAATCCGTTAAAGGTCTACCTGCATGACAGACTGCCGACAGTCACTTCACCCAATATCACTGTTATCAATTAACTCGACTATTCACCACACATAAGAAAACAATTGCTGACCCCACCAGAATACATAGACAATACCCAAAAGCACAAAAACATGTACCATTTACAAGTTGGCACCAACCTACAAATTCACCAGATCAACTATATAGTTCTACACACAAGAGCACTTGCATGTTTCACAGAGCAGCATGTGAGCTACAATTACGTTGTCGATTAGAAGCAGGGGCTGGCGTAGCAACCAAACTCGGTTGTGGGGATGTTCCAATTCCAATGTTTTTAAAAGACCATAATCTGAATGATTGAGCAGGTGTGTGGGAACGTGTAGGTGTCACCTCACTGTCTAAACAGGCATGACCGTCACATATACTGTAACAAGAACGCACTATTGAGAAGAAGTGGTGATAGAGTTGAGCTTGTCAAATTGGATCAGTTGGACAAAACATTTGTAGCAGACAACCGAGTGTTACTTGATAGTCCAATATTTTGTACTTGTTGCGCAGCTGCATCTTTGGGAACTGCAACATTACACAGACACATCTGCCGATTTACTGCTGTGTCTTAATTGTCCAGGTGAAGTAACAGAGGCAGGTTCTGAGGCAGGAATGAACACCACTATCCATCCCTGCCAAAAGACTTCGTTTTTCCAGCTTTTGGGACTATAACTGAACAGCCATTACTAGTTTGGGAATAGTCAGTTTCCACCCATCAGCTTTTACAATACAATGATCTTGGTTTTCTTTCCACTGCACCTTCTTCTTGTAGTTCACGCCAAAGTTTTCCAGTGCTTCCCAGATTCCACCAGTAGCTGCTTTTTCTCCTCGGCTTTTCTTTTTAAAGCCTGAATTTGTCCCTCTGCCTCACAATAGGTTTTAATTATTTCATCAAATGTTTTCTGTGTCTTAATAGACTGTGTTTCTTGGCTGCGGGTATGTAAAAAAGCAAGTTAAAACTTCCAAATGTGACTATAAATACAAGATTTTTTGCTTAAGCAGTACACTGGGTTAAGTGACTCCCCTTAAGCGCGATCCTATCTGTCCCCTTGGTTTCATTTTTGCTTATTCTTGTGCTCCTTGGCACTTTCCCTACATCCCCATGCAGATACCCACAACTCAGTCTAGCTGCACACATATTCTGACCTGGACTACGGTCCCCGAGGGCGTTCAACCCATAGCACTTTGAGATCATACCAATGGTAAAAGGCGCTCTACAAATGCCCAATAACATAAGAGAAATCATGTAGACCATCTATACTTTAGAGAGTTACTCTAGAAGAAGAGTGGTGGGCATTGTGCAGCACTCATCTGTATGTGTGAAAAAAGGGAATGCTTCTGCGTAGGGACATCAGATGTAGCCCCCCTCCCAAACATCAAATCAATGGGGGAAAAAAATACATTGCTTACCTGCTGACTGGAAAAACACTTCTGCTTTGAAATCCTTTTCTTCACGTATTACTCTTCTACTTTCATCAAGATCCTCTATCAGCCATTTACAATTAACTTCACAAGGAATTGCCAAAGACTCAAATTTCCCATCCTTTCAAATAGACACAAAAATGTCGGAATCAAAGAAAAGCACGAAAGCACATTAAAGAGTGCCATGATTTGAATTATTGCCTAAAAGAAGAAAAAGGAGAAGAAAAAAAAAAGTAAATTTAGTATGCTCAAGTATTTGTGAAACCTGTCTGTACCCAAAACCAATAATTTATAGTGGCCTTGCTATGGATGTTCCTGCCTGATGTGACCCCATTTGTGAATGAAGCGTCCCAGTAACTCCCTCCAAGACTTTCACCCATTGTGGCTTCAACTAGTTGCATCTGCTCACTAATAAACTTAGAGGTGGGTGTTCTGGAGAGGCAATATGTTCTTAACTGTAGAGCTTGTGTACCTTAAATGCTGCAGAGTCATTTGGAGTGTGTTCTTTAAAAGACAAAGCACCTGTTTCAGTTTCTTAAATGTAAATATCAACCTGAGAGGGTCCCTGCTGGCGGACAGCAAAATGTACAGGAATCTAAAAGGGCCCGGAAATAGAAGGGATTGCAGGGACATGACCCAAGTGATCTTTAGTGGGGGGTGGGGGGTTCAAAAAGTAAATATTACACTTTAGCAAGCAGGCCTTTGATAATATGAGCCAGGTTCTATCCTCCAGAAGGGTCAGACGCCCCAGCCCACATAAGCATTGCAACTGTGCAATAAATTATGCACTAGAGCTGAAATAGTGCAGCGCTCATGAGCAGTGGAAAAACCCTGAAAAAAGTAAATCAGGCCACGCGTACATTTTGCAGAGGCATGTTTTCTCACACATGCGCCACGGCCGATACACGCAGATAGCTTATTACTTAGAGGGTCGGGTGCGCCTATCTGAGGAAGGCACAGACCTATTCATGTGGAACATTGTGGGGGCATTGCAAAAACAAAAGCATTAAATCCAGAGATGGGCAGCCAGTAGGAACATTTATCCCCCTAATTGGGCAGCGGCATATTGGAGAACTAGTTTGAAGGGTGGGCCTGTCTTTCAGCAGCCAGCCTGCAACTATTGGGTTCAATTTTTGCAATAGCCAACCTCCACCTCCAGCTTTGACCTATAATTAATGTTTTAGGGTGGCAAGTGCTAAGAATCCAATCTCGCAAAGGTACGAGTGCTTAAAGGTAACAGTACATTGACTGCACATTTGGATAAAGTTGGAAACTCTGCAAACACATTTTGCCAAGATCCACCCAAAGACAATTTTCTGAATTGGCTCTTCAGTAGGCGGTCACTTTGAAGCTCCATCGGTTTCTCCTGGAGGTGTATTGGGAGGTGGGCCCCTACGTCTGCTAGGAAATCCTGAACCATCCAGTCATTGACATTACAATTGTCCTCTGACAAGCACTTTACGACTGGTTCCGAGATGGTTCCCTATTAGTTCAGCAACACATGAATGACCTATCGCCTCAAGAGCATCTGCTAATAATGGAAACGCATTGGTAATGCTGAAATCAACCCCCACCTCCTCCTCCAAAGCTCCAGCGTCTTTTTTTTAAATTTATTTTATTTGTTTAAATCACATAGTGAGTTTTACAAAAGAGTAGTTTTATCAAACTTTACTTCTCTAAAATACAAGATGGCCGAAAGAAGACAGCATAAAATGACGAGCTGATAATTGCTCGTTACTCTATAGTCAAAAGATCTACGTGCTGTTTTCTATGATGAATCATTTATTGGTTCAATTTTCTTCAGTGCGTTTAGAAGAATTTTTGTTGTCGCTATTATCCACAAAGTTTTTTCTCCGTTAATAAGGTGGCCCCACCAGGTGTCTTCCTCGCACAAGAGCAATGGAGAGCATAAATGTTTTAAGTAGACACTTGTTACCTGTGCTTCTGGACATGACAGCAAGAGATGTCTTATTGTTTGAATCTGCTCTTGGTTTTTGCAGAGTCTACATTTGTTTGAGGTAGAAAGATCTCTAACTGCCCGGATTTCGTTTGTGTCCAATAAGTTTAAACGCGCCCTAAGGAACACATTTCTTAATGCTTTGTTTGGTAATTTCTTCATGAAATCCTGGGTCTCATTTAACTTTTTTGGTTTCGGTGGAAGATGAGTTGTCAATTTGTTCTTTGCCCGCGGTTCCTAAAGTATCGATCCAGTCCAGCTCTTCCATTTTCTTTTTTACCCTTTGCAGGTTTTGGATCAGATCTTCTGTACATTGTACTGTTGCCAACTTATCTTTGTTTTATTTAGCCCATGCATTTTGCAACGTGCTCCTTTAGTCTCTGTATTTATGAGAGTATAAATGCTAGGGTTATCAGAGAGCAGTGATTTCCTAAATAGCATCATGCGGTTAGTCTCCATCGTTGCTTTTAAACGAGAGTAAATTCAGTTTGCGTCTGATCGAGGGCTTTGGTGTCGACTTTGGCAAATTTAGGAGAGATCTCCAGAAATAAGCTTCCAGTTTCTGCCAAATATTTTCCGGAATGTTTGGCATCGCATCAACTCCGTACAACAAGGTTGGTATCACATTAGCTCTGTGGAATTGGATTGCTGGTAGAAGGGAAAATCTGCCCCATTTTTTATCCACTGCATGAGTTTGTGCCGTAAGTTTCCTTATTTTATCCCAAAAAGCGCGCTCTAGAACTGTCAAGCATAACTCCCAAGTACTTAAATCCAGTTACTTTTTCGATCTGCGAGCTCTCCAGGTGCCATCTTAGGTTTTCTTTTCTCTTTCTTGATTTCTCTAGCGCCATCACTTTTGTCTCGTCCTGGTTAATTTCTAGGTTGTTTAAGCCAATGTACTTGGAAAGGTTGTTGAGTTGCCTTTGCAAACCAATTGCCGTGTGGTCAAGGAGGATCATGTCATCCGCATACAGCAAGCATGATATTGTTGTTTTTCCAATTTTTGGTGGGAATGATCTCACGCTCTTTTCCGCGTCTTTAAAGTCCCCAAGATGTTAAGAGTGCCAGAGAAAGGGGGCAGCCTGGTTTTACCCCTCTTGTGATGGGTATTTCTTCTGATAACAAACCCTGCTGGCTCAAACAGACTCATTTTAGTTTCAGAAAAAAAGAGCTTTGATCGGATCTAGAGTCGTCGGTGGGCAATTCCAGGCTGAGAGTTTCGCCCATAGTTTCTCTCAATCAATGAAAGCGAGAAAAACCCTTGGACTCCCTTCCAAGATTTTGCTCTTTATAATACTCAGAAGCGTAATGTCGACCGATGTTCCAATGTTTTTCTTGAAACCTGCCTGAAACGGGTCATCACAAGCCGCATTCTTTGCACAAGATTGGAATCGTGCCAATAGAAGGGAGCCGAAGACCTTCCTAATTACATCTAGTAATGCAATTGGGAGGTAGTTTCTCGGGTCTTCTTTGCTAACCTTCTTGAAAATGGGCACCACTATCGATGATGTCCAGGACAATGGTATAGTCTTGGACTCCGTACACCTTTTGAATACCATGCTGATGAAGGCTGCCCATTCCACCGGATGGTTCTTCAAATCGATGTTTGTTATCCCGTCCGGGCCCGGGGCTCTTGATGTTTTTAGCATGCGTATCACGTCTTCGATGGCGTCTCTATCGTGTAGGTCGTCACAGGGAGAGCTCTTTTTCTCTTTTTTTAGAAAGATGTTAGTCGGTAGAGGCTTCTCCCACAGTGTTTGAGATGGTATCTTCAAGTTGGGGTTCTGTTGATCTTATCAGTGACCAAATTCACGAGAATTGTGGCCACTCACCATCTTCAACATTGTGTCTGAGTCTTGCTAGTACAATGTTGTCCGGTAGCTTTTGAAAGCAAGCGTCCCCAAACAGCACGATCCTCCCCGCAATGAGAGACAATGAAGGACTCTCCCAAAATGGGAATAAGGCCAAGACAGAGTGCGGGTGAGCGTAAATGGGAGTTTATCAATCAGAATAGGGCATGCAAAGAACTCTGCAAACTCCGAGAGCGCTCCGTCTGACAATAGCAAAGACAGGCGAATATATTTACAAAAAACGTCATAAGAACCTACACACTATAGGGGGCACAAGTTCAAGGGGATTGGGTGGCGACGACTAACTATAGGTGCTGCTGTGATGTGGTTGGCTTTGGCTGGAAGACGTCACTGGTCAGCCTCGTGGGTTGGGCTGGGCCTGGCAGGGTGGCAGAGTTCATCCGGGCGGTGTTGTTGTGCCATCGCGACCAGTGTCAGAGATGAATGTCTTTTCCTGACTTATTTGCCCTAGGCCATGCACACCGCAGTCATTCAGTCATTTCAATATTATCTTCTTTAGTAAATCTTCCAATAGGTTATACTACAGGTTAATGCAACACAGGAGGAATGCACCTTGTGAGGGGTCTGGAGGTAATACGTCAGGACATGGTTACCAGTGTCCTGTTGACCGGGGCCATAGGTCGAGGGGCTAAGCTTCAGGGCCTGGGACGGGCGGTACAGGTCTTTCTGCCTTGTTAGAAGTTGTTATGGATGTTCCGCTGTGTGTTGTCAAAGTGTTGGGTGTCCTGATTGCACAGGGCCATAAGTCTGAGATGGTCCGGTGGGTTGCGAGGTTTACGAGGGGGCGCGTGTGTTCAGGCAGAGGTTTACTGCTGTGCTGTAAATAATGCAGGTGGCGGGTGGCGGCCTTGGGTGCTACAGAGTGGGTTACAAGTCTTTGAAGCGGCTCCAGTCTGGTTGGGGGAGGTAAAGCAGCGCGGCGCGGTCTCTGCTCTCATGCCTTGGCAGCCTTCGCAGGGTGGGAGGGGGAATGGCCTTGCACGTATTTCACAAAGGTATCTCCCTCGTGTGTTGCCGATTTAGGTAAAAACATCACAAACATTTGAACACTCTATAATACTTATTGTTAGCAATACAAAACATGCATTTAAGCTTTGCTGGATGTATCTCGATTATACCCAGTCTGAGCACCTTATTCATACATTATGTTTTAATAAGTACAGTATTTAGTTATATGTATATATATATATTTGCAATAAGTGAGGTAGAATTAGGATTGGTGGAGAACATAGAAAGTACCCCGCCACTATTCGTGACGGTGGTGGCACATATGGGGCCTGGACATGCACACATGACATGCACCTTCTCGTGCATCCTTCACATGGGCCCTCGGTATGGTTACATTCGTCTTTCTTGTGTCCTCTAGCAGCATTAGTTCAGTTATGGCGCGAGCCCATGGGGTGTAAGTTTCCCAGTGATACACGTAACAAATGGATTCCTGGTGCGTTCCTTTATTATTAGCACCCAACTGAAATGGTGTGGGCTCGCCATTGCTTATATCATGGAAGCATGCTTTCTTATATTTGATACATTTTACAGGCTTTTGTAATATAAGGCATTTTGTGGAAGAAAGCATACTTTGCGAGTGGTCTTAACATTGATATATAAAGACTGTCTGCCACCTGATGTCTATTTTACTGTTCTTTTCATTGCCCAGGCCTGCTGGCCGGGTCATGCTGGGAGCGATGATACACTGCGGGAGGTGAACTGTTACAATGTTAGTGTATTACGCTAGCTCATGTCCGTCTTGTTCGTGGGAACGTGCTCGCAGCGGATCTGCCAGGGTGCTGCGGCAACAAGGATGACTGAAACCCTCCAAGGGTGGGGGCCGCGCTACAGTGCGCTGAGCTCACACCATCTTTACCAGACAAAAATGTTTCTGGGCCTAGCTAAATTTTAATACATGTGGGCAATTAATACATGCGGGCAATGTCTGCAGTGGGTGAACCCTTCACCACCTGGGCCCGGGTGGCATGAGGGGACGCCCAAAAGAGCCATAGCCCTCACCTGGGGAGAAAGCGCAGGCGAGGGGGGTCTCTTGGACCAGTCCTCCCCTACACTTTTGATCCAGGAATTGTATTTCTTTGTTTCTTCGTGCAGCATATACATGTGGAATTTAGACTTGTACTTTGACGCCAATCTGATGAATTTCCGCATTTTGCGTCTTTTCTCCACCAAAATTTTAATCGAACTTGTGTTTTTTCAAATTTGATAGGCGGTTGGAATTTTTCCCAGCAGGTTTGTATACTCTTAGCAACGGTTGCTAATCCGTTGATAGGGGATTTTCAACGGCATCCCTATAGTTTCTTGTTAGTTCTTTGATGTTCCTTGCACTCAGCCAACTCTATTTCCTGGAGTGTTAGTTTCAATTTCGGTGCTTGTTTTTGTTTTACGAGCGATCACAGCCACCCATGTTATCGTCAGTAAGTTGTGTTGGCTATGTTTAGCCTTTATCACCTCAAACGAAGTTATTGCTGGCAGCATGGCGCGTGATACAAAAATATAACAGATTGAGGACGAGGCGCCCTCTCTTTCCCAAGTTGGGATACAATTGGGTTGAACAGCTTTCCTGTAACGAGAAGTTGTCTTGATTCCATGAGTTCATTCCAACGGGCACCACGCTCCTCCGATGGTGACTTTTTCCTGAAGTTTCCATCGCCAACTCTTGCGACCACACGTTGCATTTAAGTCACTGCACATAATCATATGTGTGACTTGTTGTTCCACATAGGCGTCATCGATTGTTTTTTCCATCAACAATATTTCTTATTTGTGATCACATCGGGATGCCAGTAGGTATTGATAATTACTATCGGTGTGTAGTCCTTTTTTCCTACTTGCATGTTGATCTGTTCCCAATTTGTGAGAATTACCAATAGGGAGCTGTTTGCTAAAAGAATCTCCTGGATATGGATGCCGCTCCCTGAGCGGAGAGCTGTTATGAGTCCCGAGGATGGTCGCCCTTTTGACCCTTTTAGAGCCGGTGATCAAGGCCGTAACCATCTAAAGTTGGTTTTTCTGTCAGCCAGGTTTCTTGGAGACTAACAATATCAAAAGCTCCAACATTTACATCCCGATGTTGTCTGTATTTTGTAGTAGTTGAGATGGGTAGGCGTGTTGCTATTTTTTTTTTTTATGTGATGTTAATGCCTTTGGAATCCATGTCCACAGTTGGTTCTGTGGAGTTGATACTGTAGCCTTTTTCCTTCGGTTTTAAAAGGGTAGATTGCAAGTCTTGAGTGATAGTCTTTTATTTTAGACATCAGGCCACTGGGAAATCTGCCTTTTTCAGATGTATCTACAAAAAGTGCAGTGTCTAACGCCCTAGGACTTCCAGGCACTTTTTCCAGCCAGTGTTTGTAATCTGGTTGTCGTTCACTTTCCATTTGTCCGCTTTGTATGTTCTGTTCATTTTTTCTGTTTTTGGGACTAGAAGAAACTTGATTCTGTACGGATCGTTGGTTCTTTTTTGTTAAACTTATTTTTGTTGGCAGAGGTTTACAGCAAACACAAATGTCAAAGCAACCAATACATTAAATGTACACATGAAGAGCAACATGACAATCGCTAAGTTAATCCAGGACCATGTGGGAAAGTAACAAAGTATGGCAC
This sequence comes from Ambystoma mexicanum, assembly GCF_040938575.1. Taxonomy (NCBI): domain Eukaryota; kingdom Metazoa; phylum Chordata; class Amphibia; order Caudata; family Ambystomatidae; genus Ambystoma; species Ambystoma mexicanum. The sequence goes on along the minus strand of NC_090932.1, from coordinate 675,385,388 downwards.
ACCAAGAAATTCAAGTGCTTCACTGTGGAACTGGAGACAAGCCGCTCTCAGACGTCACTCCTCTTGGCTGTTAAGGTAACTGTTGAATGCAGACCATATGTTCCTGGGGCGAGAGTGAGTAGGGAGCATGGCGAGGTATTCTTCCGCGCAATTTCGGGACCATGTAAGCACATTCAGCCACTTCTGAAGTGTCGGGGGGGGGGGAGGGGACTCTACCAGCTTGGGAGTACACATTTCTTGGCCACCATGCTTGCTATATTTAAAAATGTTGCCATGCGTTTAATGTTGTTGGATTGCCACTCCCCAAACAGGACTCCCAGCGGATTAGGTTCGATCACAGTATCAACGATATCAGCGAGTGTCCCTAGGATTCCCTACCAGAATTCCCTCAGTTTATGGCACGACCAGAACATATGCAGATGGTCTGCGTTCTCCGCCTTGCAGCGGAGATCCTGAGAGGGGTGTAGTATAAGCTGTTCAGTAGTTTATAATGCACAGCTCTATGGCAGAAATTGAGAGAAACTTTGTTGGTGTGTGAGCACATCTTTTCCCATAACTGGTCAGAGACCTCAAGGCCCAATTCCTCTACCCATTCACTGCACGCTTTGGATGGCTGGACAGGAGCGTCCACCAGTAACATCTTATATAGCCAGGAGATCACTCCACGGGCGCCACCCGAATTGGCAATATATGCAATCCCCGGAGTGTCAGGGGGCTCATTGGGGAAGGTGGGCCGCTCAGAGCCTATAATACTGCCGGGTCTCCAGCACAGACCCGGAGTGACCCAGCTTCCATGTCTGGGGGTCTATAAACCTTCCCTCTGGATAGAAGTCTGTTAGCGCCTGGTAGCCTAGAGTCCCCCAGCGCCAAGCCAGGGCAGTGTCATGTGTAGGTTCTAGACCAGGGAAACCCCATACGGGGAGCAATTTATAGTAGGGTTGGGATTCCACGGTTATGTTCAGTAGTCAACCCCAGGCACGCAGGGTAGTTCCGATTGGGTCAATGGGAGAGTCGGGTTTGTAGCGCTGATGTAGTATGAGGGTCATTATATTAATTCGGGTTGCTGCCAGGATTTCCAGTTTGACATGTGGACGGGGTGGGGAGCCAGGATACCAGTGAGTGGTGTGTTGGGCCTATGCCGCTACCCAATATAAAGTTAAGTCAGGGGCAGTAAATCCCCCCCTTTCATATGGGAGCGCCATATCTGACCATTTTTTGCGCACCGTACCAGAGTGCCATAGAAACTGTGCACGTGATTGGTGTAGCCTCTTAAAGTATTTCCCCCCCAGGCCAGATGGGGATGTTACTGAAGGTGTATATCAACTTGGGGAGCAAGACCATCTTGATGAGGGAGAGCCTCCCAGCGAATGAGAGTGTGAGAAAGCACCACCGAGCCATCTTCGACTCGGCTAGTTGTGCTGCGGCCAGGTAGTTGTCTGCCAGCAGAGTGGTCTTGGTCAGGGACACCTGAACTCCCAAATATCTGATTCCGCCTGGAGACCAGCGGAGTGGGTATTCGGTGGCTAGTTGTTGGGTAGAGTTAGTAAGCAGCAAGATCTCGGACTTGGTGTAATTAATCGTGAATCCTGAGTCAAGATGGGCGACAGGGTCCCTAATGTATAGTAATACATCATCCGCGTAAAGGGATATAATCTCGGGGGCATCTTTCAATCGTATTCCCCTATGCGAATGACGTGCTCTAATATGATCAGCCATTGGCTCTATTGCTAAGAGGATCGGGGAGAATGGGCAGCCCTGTCGGGTGCCTCTGAAGAGTGTGAACAGGTTGGATGTCAGAGAATTAACCCGGACCCAACATACTGTAGAGTTGTATAGTAGTTTAATATATCCAATCATATTGGGGCCAATGCCCATTGTCTCCAACACCAGCCACATACTTCCACGATACCATATCAAACGCTTTTTGAGCATCGAGTGTGACCGCTCTGGCATTCGAGTCCTGGTCTATGCGGGCCATCACATTGAACAGCCGCCTGATCTTGTGGGAAGTGGATCTGCCCGGTACGAAGCCCGCTTGGTCTTCATGGACCAGGTACGCCATAATCGGGAGGAATCGATTCGCCATCACCTTGGCAAAAATCTTGGTGTCCAAATTCATAAGTGAAAGGGGCCTGTATGAACCGCATTCATCGCCTGGTTTGTCGGGCTTTAGCAACACTGTATGACGGCTTCGCGCAAGGAGGGGGGGGTGGGGAGAACAGACACGCAAAGCGACTCGTCCCAGACCTCCATTAGTTTGGGAGCTAGTATGGCTATGTGTTCTTGAAAGAATTCGGCAGTAGTCCATCAGGGCCCGGTGCCTTACCTTTAGGGAGGTCTGATAGGGCCCCAACTATCTCGTCCAATAGTATCGGAGAGTCCAGCTGGTCTCTGATCGAGGAGGAGATATATGTTGTGGGTATTTGATCGAGGAGATCCCTCATATGCCGTTCACTATGTTCGGGGGTAGGGAGTATAGGCTTGTGTAGAATTCGGTGAAGATATTTATATTTGCTGGTCCGACCACTGTGTGACGCCTTGTCCATCCTTGACAGAGGCGATCTGGGCCTGGCTCCATTCTCCCCTTGTTAGGTGTGTTAATGTTTTCTCGGGTCTATCACCCTCCCCGTACCTTCGCGCGGCTGAAGTATTAGTGGCGTGTGTGTGTTAAATGTCTGGAGGTCCTCGCTAATTAGAGCGAGTTTGGCGGGGTCAGCCGCTGTTGAACAGTCCTGTTCCAGCTCGCGCAGTCTGGATTCAGAGCGATTGAGGTCAGCCCTTATCGTTTTCAGCACACTCGCTTCCCTAGATATGGACATCCCTCTAATGTATGCCTTGAAGGCATCCCACCGGACACTGGCAGCGGAACCCTGAGGGGTGTTGCACTAAAAAATAAAGTACTCAATATCCGCCAATATGTCGGTTTTAAACACAATATCTCTGAGGGCAGCCGACTAGAAGCGTTATGTGCTAAAGGTCGGAACGGGTGTTCCCAGGTCTACCGATAAGGTAATTGGGGCATGATCAGATAGCGTGCGGGTCAGGATCTTTGCTTCCACCACCCCGCCCATCATTTCACTAGACACTAGGAACAGATCGATTCTGGAGGAACTATTGTGGACAGAGGAGTAATATGTATATTCACGTAGTTGAGGATGCAATGTCCTCCAGGCGTCCCGTATGTTAAGTGTTGCGCAGTGTATATGTAATCTGCGTGCCGCACCTGAGGGATCTGGGAGCAGTCCCCGTCCTGTCTAGGCTGACGTCTAGTATCAAATTCATGTCACCTCCCTAGATGATCCGGATTCCCATATAACCCAACAGTATAGAAGCCACAGTGTCAAAGTCAGGGGTGTTTATATTGGGACCGTATATTTCCAAGAAGGTACTCTCTCTTTACCATGGTACAGTGCAATACGATATATCTGCCTTCCGGATCTATGTAGCTCTTATGTAGTATGAATTTAATGGATTTGTGGATTAGTGTCATCACGCCTCTGGCCTGTGTGGAATAGGAAGTGTAGTCTCCATAAGGTCCCCACGATGGTGCCATGCCTGTTGCCAGGCGACCTTTGGGAGTGCGTTTCTTGCAGCAGCAGCAGTATCTTACAGCCGTGCCTATGGGCATAGGCCATGATTTTGCGGGCTTTTGTGTAATTACTCAATCCCCGTACATTCCAGGACATTATGGTAGCGTTACATTTGTCTAAGGTACATCCCAATTCGCTCGTTGTGGCATGTGTCTGCAGTTTGTGTTGTTACTCTTGAGATGCTCTAATATAACGTGGTGTGCTGGTCCGCCTCTGCCATTTCCCGTACAACTTCCCCAAACAAGACCTCCCCCCACTCTCCCAACCCACCCATACCCGGCAGCTCCCTTACCCTCCCTCTTCCCATTGTTACTAGCAACTACCCAGACATGGGTGTCAGTGGGCCAATCCCAAAGTGGATCGACTACACTCCTAGCCCAATGGGGGCTTACATCAAACAAATCTCCCAACGTGGTGATTGCAACTGCAGTGGGGTGCGCTGTTGCCGTGTTGCCAACCATTAAACCAAAGAGCAGTAGTAAAAGTACTGCAAAGGTGCGTCAGTTCGGCTTTGAGGGCTGTTCGGCCATGGGTTTCCCTTCCCAGCGGCATGCGGGCCAATGAACGGTGCTGGTGCAGGAGTACATCAGGCACAGCCATGCCAATCAGACCAGCAAAATATATAGGGGTGTACAATAGTGTCTTCTTGTGACTAGAACGAGTGAGCAATCCCGCTGATGACCCACGCGGTATAGTGAGTCCGGCGCCAGAGCGCCACACGCGCCCGGGAAGAGGAGTGGGCATGCAAAATGCTGAGAGATTCCATTTACCAGGTCCTGAGTAAGATCAGGGGCAATTAAGATGTGGATCAGGCATTGTCCATCTCCATGTGATCTGCTGCAGGGTTATAGAACGGGATCTGTGCCTCTATAAACTTCACCGCTTCCTAAGGAACCGTAAAGAAGTACATTTTCCCACTGAAGGTGAACTTCAGTCGTGCCGGGAACAGTATTGCATACGAGATGTTCCGCTCCCGCAGCATTTTCTTGACCCAGAGGAACTGGCGCCGTTCCTGCTTTACCCCCACTGAGAAGTCAGGAAAGATCCTGATTATTTGGGAGCCAAGGCGCAGTTCCCCTTTCTCGCGTGACAGACGGAGGATGAGGTCCCCGTCTCTATAAAAGTATTTTGGCGATCACAGGCCAGGCGATGGTGGGGCGTCGTGATAAGGCACGGTGAGCTCTCTCCACCGTAAAGAAGGGGGACAGAGCGGGGTTGTCAAGCAGCTCCTTCAGCAAGTCTTCAACCGCCAATTGCAAACCCTTCAGAGCATTTTCAGGCACGCTGATTATGCGTATGTTGTTCCTGCGCGATCGTGATTCCAGGTCGTCGCATTTGGCTTTAACGAGTTTCATAGCCCAGCTCAGGGAGCCAACTGTGTCTTGAAGGGTGTGTAGGCTATCCTCATTGGCAAGGATTTGTTCTTCTGCCTCCGATTCTGGTGCCAGCTTGTTCCTGCTGAGATTTGAGCGATGGGGCACAATCAAGGAGAGAGCAAGCGCTAACCTAGGACCAGACCCCCAGCACCCAACCCCCAGGGCAGCCTTGCGCATACCTCGTGTCGAGTCCAGTAGGAGGGCTATGAGTGACCCGGCACAGGAGACGCGGCTCAGCAGCGGCAGTGTTCACCTTCATGCGGCCCTTAGAGATGGTGCCCCTCCGGGGGGGCAGCCGTGTGTTGTCTTGTGTTTGGGGCGCTCAGCGCAGTGCCGTAGCCAGTTGGTTCCAAGCCTGGTCCCAGCAGATAGATGCAGGAGGGGTAATAAAGGAGAGGGGGAGCAATCCTCCCACGGCTAACAGGTCCCCTCTAAGGCCAGTCCTCTGGTCGTGGGGGCCAACACGGATCCCAGGATCAGGTTCAGCAGCAGAGCCCCTTCAGGGGCTGCTGCCTGCCGCAGTGAAGCCGGTAGCTCCTGGCCCCCTCCCCCGCAGGCTGCGGCCCGTCAGGTCCACTTGGGCACGCAGCAGCAGGTGCCAATCCATGCCCAGGGTCGCCGGGGGGGAGGGGGCAGGGGAGTGGTCTGCCGCGGCTCCCCGGGATCAGAGTTTGTTGGGGGCTGGATGTTACCAGGCCCCTGGGTCAGGCCGGCGCCACTCCCACGGATGCAGAGGGGCGTAGGGGTCCGGGGTGGGATCCAAGGGGGCCACCGATGCAGTTGATGACGAGAGGCACCCCCAGCAGTAGCTTGGCGGGTGTCCGCCCACAGCGGTAATTAGGCGCCGCAGTGGTAGCCAGCACCGCAAGGCCGCGTGGACCCAGCCATCCGCAGCAGGGCTACACACCGCTCCAAGAATGCCGATGGCTGTAGTGTAGGTTCTTGGCACTAATTCTCGCCCAAATTTGACGTGGGCACTCTGCAGGATGTCAACTCTCCGCTGTAAGAATGATGGCAGGGGGATGACAATATAGTCGCCAATAACTACGGATGAATGCTGGCATTCTACAAAGCTCATAAGCTAGGCAACCATTGTTCCAGCTGCTCAACAACGCCCCCCAACTGATCATTGGTTCTAGATACAAAACGAGGTTTGTGTTTTAAGTTGCTAGACTGCTTTTCCAATTTTCTAACTTGATCAAGTTTTTCCTCTCACCTCCGTTAAAACATAGCCCAGACTCAAAAGGTTTTTCTCAGCTTCTTGTGTCGTGAATTTCATAGCAAGGGAATCTATGTGTTGATAGGATTTCGCTTTGTGGCCCTCATGATATGGCTCTACTAGTAAAAGTTCTTCTGTCCTTAGAGATCTAAGATTACGCGTACGATGCAGAAGCTTTAAAACAGTTCTTCTGTTTAGTATTATCTCATCGTGGTTATCCCTTGTTTGTTCCAATTTAAATGTTCGCACACCTGCCGCTCTCCTGTCTGGGCTGCCTGAGAGCTTTGTGTTCTGCCGCTTGTTTTCTCTTCCATGGTGGATTCTGGAGGCACGATTGTCCAGTTGTTCGGCATATTTTCTTGCAGTTGTTGATCTAGATCTTTGGGGCCTATTTACGGAATGTCTTCCCATATTGGATTTGGTTCTCTAGGCGACTCTTTTAGGTTTCGAGGTAGTAAATATCGCAGTCTGGTTGTTTCTTTGCCCGGTAACAACATCCTCTTTTCTTCGTTTAGCAGCAGGGATTTTTTTTGAGGCCCCAGTTTGTTACTGTAGTCAATTCTTTGCACCTTTCTTCCAAAGTGAAAATGCTGCTTGCTGGACTCGTGCCTACAAAACCCCTATCAGGGGAGTTTTCCTCTTCTACGATTCCAGCTTCTTCTTGAATGCTGTTTGTGTTCATAGCAAATGGTGTGGTTTCTGTGCCTTACAGGGAGAGGTTTCGAAAATTAAGCTTTTCAAAGAGGTTGCCACGGTAAGCTAACAGTACAAGCCAGCGTGAATCACCCACAGGTTCTTCTTTCAAGGAGAAAGTGTGTCACTTCATTCCTGAGTTCATAAATGCGATTTAAAACCTTTCCCATGGAGAGCCACCTACGCGTGAAACAAAGCACAATGTTCAGCTCCCATTTCTGCGCATAATGTGGCAAACAGACGGGCTCTTGTGGGGTGCATCTTAATAAAATTTACAACAGATGTCTGCACCTCTGAGTTCATTCCCCATATTACAGGCAAAGCTTTCGGTGTATCATGCAGTGTGTCCACAATATATGTGGACCTACTGCCAACACTTTTGCTTTTAACCCAGCTCCAGTACCACACATTGAAGGAGCACCATCCATGCAAATATAGGCAGTGGGAACTTAGGAAGTTGTTAACAATGTCAAAGACTTCAGATTGTTACTCTGCACTGAATTGCTTTACAAAATAAGAAATCCTCCAATATTTATTTCCCATGGCAGTACCTCACATAAGCAATCGAATGAGCTTCTTTAGAAATGCCAGTGGCCTCATCCAAACTGACTGTTTCAAGCGCAATATCAATTCTGTACTGATATGAGAGGACAGGTCACTGATGTGGGAGAAAAGTTCTGTCAGACATAGGGATACCATCTTTGGGCACTAGGGTAACAATGCGGTTTTCTGTGATATTCCCGCTTTTTAAAGCCCAAACACAATTTATTTTTTCTCGGATGTTTGTGTGTTGGCTTTGAAATACTGCTCCACTCCTTCACCACCCTCTCATCCAATCGTTAATCGGGGGATTTAACCCCCCCAAATGCCCCACCCCCTTCCCGCATCAACACACACATCCTCCGTGCACATACTCAGATAGGCACATACACACACACACACACAGGCATACATACAGTCCAAAACTCACCTGTTGCCTCCTGCGGCGACTCCGCTGGGGCTCACAGAGCCTGTCAGCCCACGTGCGCACTCGATTTACGGTCACAGATCAGTCTTACTAAAACTACCTCCCACTCTCGCCACCGGTACAGTGAAAAAGGTCTTTTCACTTGGTACCAACAATCCATCTCAAAATGGAACATGAAAACATTGCAAACCCCCACCTTAGTGTATGTCATTTAAAAACCATTACAAGTTTTAAAAAATTAAAATTTCTCCAAAAAAAATAAAAAAAAATACTCAAAATGGCAAACACTACATGCAAAGATTTAAAACAAACTAAACGCCCATGCAAAAATGGGTCAGAAATACTGGTTGGAAAAACGAATACATTTTTTTTTTTAAACCAATGGCAAACACCACATGCACCATGTCTTTTGGATAAAAACAAACAAACAAAAAAATAACACATGGATACACGTCTCAGAAGACTCCCTGTTCAGATTGTGAAGTCCTAGTTCAAATTTCTTTTTGAAGTGTGGTCCTGGACTAGGCCACTGATTGGCGGCGAAATCCACGCCTGTATACACATTGCACAGGGCCGATATAAACCTTCAGCACTTCTACTCAGCCAATGGTACATTGGGAAAAGAAATCCTTACCTGCCTGCGTGACTGGGTCAAGAGCTTCACTGGATTTTTCTTGCTGGGACACAGATGGTTAGGTTGATACACTGGCGCTTGGAGCGATGCTGCTGCAATGAAAACAAACAGTCAAGGATACATGGGTCTACCCGAGACTTCAAAATTAAGATTATATGACCAGGGGCTAAAACCAGCTCTTGGGTGTTGGGCATCAGCTAGTAAACAAACCCCAATGCAGTGAAACCAGGAGAGAGTACACAGCGCACTGTAAATGCAACTCTCACATAAAACCTGAACTTTCAGTACCACCCCAAACTGAACATGAGAAAGGAACAGCCTCAAAAATTGATTTGAAATCCCTGATTGTGACGCCTAAGTATACCTTTAACATTGCTGCACCTTCACCCACAGCAAAATAGAGTGGTTTAAAAAAAAAATTAAAAAAGAAAATGAATAAAGGCATCCTTACCTTCGGCAAGTCCTACTACAGATGTCAGCATTTTTGATGGTGCCACTGCTGCTGGGGAATTTGCTGTCATAGATGGATGGTGGAGCCAATTTGTGTTCCTACAATTGAAAAAGTACAATAAAAAGATTATTATAGACGTACCAGATTGACCTTACCCATATTAGCACACTACACTGGTCAGCACAAATCCTCCCCGGCACACAAAAGGGACCTAGGGTGCAGAGGCCTACCAGTAAATCTCCAAAGTTCCCTATAGGCCAGTCCTCCAGAGCTGGCAGAGAGCAGTCGGAGCACATACCTCAAAACGTGACTCATACTCAAGTCACAGAGACATAAAATGATAAAGTGCTAGAGAAAGAGCATCAGCTAGTTATATTTTAACCTTTCTATTCCCTGCCTAGAATAGTTGAGGAGTCCAGCCTGCTGGCATTCCAATCATTCATCTACATATCTTAGATAGAATCCCCACACAGTAGTGCTTAACCCACCAAGCTAACTTTCAGAAAAAGAGTAATAGCCATTTCACTTTTACTGCAGTTCGGTGACAGAGCTGAAGTAGCAGCAGACTCTGCTACAGCTGCCGTGCCAGACACGAGGGCCCCAGGCTTCTGTGCAACATATGGTGCCCCATGCAGGCGAAGGCCTGGCACCCACAGCAGGAAGATATTAATTCCACTTTAAATCACTTCTATGGCAGTGGTGCACTCCACTTGTCCATCACCAATACTCTAAATTCCAACCTCCTCCTCCTGGGCGATTTCAACATCCAACTGGACCCCCCCCTGGCTCAGCATCCACCTTTCATTGACCTCTGCACCCTTCTTTCCATCTCCATTCTGGTCCAACCCACTCGGCTGGACATACTATGGACGCCCTCAAACACTACGACACCTCTCTCCCTCTCTCCCCCCACCCCGCAACTAGTCACCCCTCTCTCCTAGTTACCCTCTCACCACAACCCCAAAAGCCATGCCAACCTTGTTCACCAACATCCACCCGATGAAACAAGTGTCAGCTGCTGTCTTCGCTTCCACCTTCATCCCCCCACCTCAGTTTCTACCTCTGACTCTGGTCTCAGCAACCTCCACTTGTCCAGCACCAATACTCTTGACATTCTTGCCCCAGTCATGTGGATCCGCCTGAAACCTGCCTCTAAGCATAACACCTGGTATGACTCTGAACTTGCGGCACTGAAACGAAAGTGCAGGGCGGCAGAACGGAGTGGCAAACATCAGGCTCATCCTCTGACAAAATGGCTTGCCGTCTGCTCCAAAGGCAATACAGACTCTCCAACCCTGCCAAGAAAAGAGCCCACATGCAGGCACGGGTTTCAGGTGCATCCAACAACACGGCTGAACTTTTCAAGATCTGCAAGGAACTAGCCAACCATTTTGCAGTCCCCCCCCCCCATCCTCCCCTTCTCATTCCCAGGCCATCTGCAACACAATGGCCACTCCCTTCACCACCAAAACTCAGGTCATACTAAAACATCCTTGTTACCCACCACTTTGCCTCCCTTGGCCTCTCACCAGCCTCCTTCCACCTTCTCCCCTGCCACACCTGAAGTTACCAAAGTCGTCCGCTCCATGAAGGTCTCTTCTAAACAGGTTCCCCCTTGCTCATCCAGGATAACATTGGCTCTCTTGCCCCTGCGCGCGCCGATTTCTGCAATCATTCTCCCCCCTCCCTTAAGAACTCCCTTGTACGCCCCTCCTGGAAAAACCTTCAGCAGACACTACCTGTCCAGCCAACTACCGCCCTATTTCCATCACCCCCTTCCAGGAGAAGCTGCTGTAGAAGCTGGCATTGCCTCAACTCGTGCACCGAACTTGTTGGTGGTCTCCCTGACCATCACTCTGGATTCAGAGAATCCAGAGGCACGGAAACTGCTTTTCGGAGCACCCATGAAGAACCGCTTGCATCCCTGGACTCCAACTCCCCAGCTCTCCTCATCCTTCTCGATCTCTCTTCTGCCTTTGACATGGTCAACCATTCCATCATCACGATACCGTTGGTATCTCGGAACGGGCACTGGACTAGCTGACATCCTTCCTAACTAACCGCTCTTGCCAAGTCATCCTGGGAACCTTCACCTCTCCTACTTCATCCGCAACCTGCGCTGTCCCCCAGGGTTCGATCCTCTCCCCTTGGCTCTTTAAACTTTACCTTGCTCAGCTTGTACGCCTCATCTCCTCCAACTTCCAGCGTTATGCAGACGACATGCAACCTTTTTCAAACTTCCTGCTGACCCTTCCTATCTGCCATCTGGTCCTGGTGCACCTCCAACGATCTCTGCCTCAATGCCTGTAAAACTGAGATGTTTCCCATCGGGACCCCTGTCCCCTCCTTCTTCCCTTTACAATGGCCTTGCTCTTTGAGCTCCCCCTGTTACTTCTGAAGCCACAAACCTTGGAGTCATCTTCGACTCCTCTCTCTTCTTCCTACCTCACACTCAGGTCATTGTCATTGCCAAGAAATCCCACTTTAAGCTCTTCCTTATCAAAGGAATTCTCCTTTTATCACTTTCCCCCAGAGGCTCAATGTTACCCGAGCCCTGGTGCGCTCTAGGCTTGACTATTGTAATAGCCTCCCCCTGAATATACCCTTTTTCCACTCTACGACCCCTCCAGCTAATCTAAAATAGATCAGCAAGACTTATCCTTGGCCTTTAACCCAGGGACCGCATTTCTCCTACCCTAAAAAGTCTTCACTGCTCATGGTTGCTGCACAGATTACATTCAAATCCCTCTGCATCATCCACAAGGCTGTCTGGGCCCGGGGGCATCACTATCTTCAACTTTATCTTATTAAAATATCTCCCTCTAAACCACTACGTTCCTTTTCGCTTTCCTTAGCTGGCTCCCTCCTATGGAACAGCCTCCCCCTCCCTCTGCGTCTTGAGTAGGACTTTCTTAAATTCCAGAAGCTTAATGCCCTCCTCTAAATTAACATTACACTGTGAATCCATTTTACATCAAGGTAACTAATTGTTACCCATTTTTTTCCTGTAGACTCAGGCTACAGCCGCCCGCCTAGACAACAGCGCAGGCTTTCAAATTTTCCAGTCTAACCACTGATACTTCAGGGTAGGCCTTGATCTCGCAGGTCTTTTTTGTGGTCCCCCCTCTTCCAATACACTTTCTAAAGACTTTCTATCCTTTTTAGAAACTCCCCCTCTCTTTGAACCATGTCCTGATGAAAGTCCAGACCCTTCACCAAGCAACACTTCTACGTTCAAGTGAAGGCTGACTCCATCCCGGACTGGAAACATATTTCTGTGCCGACAACAAATACTACTATTTCTCAAAGTAGTACTGAATTTCTCGCACAATCTGTTACTAACCTCCACCTATCTGAACTGTGTATAAAACAGCTTGAACTCTGTGTCGAGGTTTTGGCTCAAACAAACTCTGAATAGGTTCTGTTTTAAACCTATTGTTTTTAGATGTGTGTAAAAATCTTTGAATAAATCTATTTACCTTTAAATATTTTTCTTGTGACCCTGTACACCCAGCATCTAAAAACTGGCTACCTGCCTCTCATAGCCTACCTCCTACACACAGTTAGAACAGGGGTAGCCTATGACTCTTCTCTTCCTACACTATGAGAATAATGCCAGCCAAGAAGACACACAAATATCCACTGTTGCTGCAACCAAAATCAAAATAGGAAAAACAAACCCCACCGGCACCAAAATATACCTTCCACTTCGAAACACTTCCGCGATGTATCACCACCTTATAAATACACAATAAACAAGAAAACGTTCTACGTGAAAACGTCAGGACCACTTAACGGCATTTCAGAAAAACGTGAAATACGGCATGACGCTCTAAAGGCATTTAAGAAAGTGTCGGCAAACGTTTAAACAAGCATACCATGCTATCGGGTCTCATACGGACTTTAAATGTGTGTTTCAATTTATAATGAAAGCAACATAAGGCCTCTCTTTAGGAAACGCTCCTTTTCAGTTTCCTGGCAGCAGCAGGTCAGTGCATGTGATCCCGCTCTTGTAGTGAATTGTAAATGCATTTCTGTTAGTATCCATTAACTTAGATCGTTCTCACCCTTCTGTTGTTGTATTGGTAAGAAGCGCCCTTTTGCAACTTGTGGAAATGCACGTTTAAGTAAGAGGGTGCAACTGAAGCTGTAATTCGTTCGTTGTATTGTATTTATAACACGTTAAAACTAAAAATGGTAACCAAGTTACTTTCTAAACCTCTGTTTTTGAAATTACACAGGGCAGCTGTCATCATCAGATTATGACAGCAGCCTATTGTTGTTGGTATTGTAGACACGGTAGCTGCTCCAAAGCTCATTTACGGTACAGTTCAGGCTCTGAAATGCTCGCAGACGATGGTGTGCAGCTACTGCACAGACAGTGGTCTGGTTTAAGCGACTATAAATAAATACATGCGCCGGTGTTCTGTAATATTTGGTATCCCATATGGGAAAAGTACCCCCTGGCCTTCGGCTGTTCTTGTAGCCCAGACTGAAGCAGCTGCAAGCCGAGCTGTATCCTTCATTTTGCCAGCTATCAGTGTGCAGGGTAGGAGGCGAAATGAGCATTTTTAACAATATGTTTGACCGCTGTGTGCAAGTTTGAACATTGTTCCCAATGAAATAAGGACGATTTGATTGCACAACTTTTAAAATCATCCTTATTTTATTGGAAAAAATGTTGAAACTAGCACACCGCTGTCAAATATATAGATAACAATGCTATTTTCGCATTCTTTCCCTGCACAGTGACAGCTGGTAAATGAAGGATCACATGTGTGAGCATGTTATACATTAAATAAGGAGGATTATGCACAGGTATGAACATTTTGTGTCAGTGTGCCGGGAAAGGGTGCAAAATTCGAATTTTGTACATCATATTTGACAGCTGTGTGCAAGCTTGAATATTTTTTCTCCAATAAAAGGACAATTTTGAAATGTGTGCAATAAAATAAGGACCGTTTCTGAAAGCTGGGTGCAGGTGTGAGCATTTATTTGTTCCAATAAAATGAAGGTATTGAAAGCTGTGTACAGGTAAACCATGCAGAACATTTTTGTGGTAAAATACTGCTGTTTTGAAAGTTGGGTGCAAGTTTGAGCATGTTTTGCAATAAAATGAAGCCACTGAAAGCTGTGTACAGGTAAACGCTGCAAAATTGTCGGAAGAGCATTTTTCTTTGTGGTAAAATAAGGGCGGTTTTGAAAGCTAAACAAACCTACCTCGTATTCCCTTTACACCACGTCTGCCACCTCCCACTAAGCCACAATGTTACTTGTTTGGAAAGGATGAGAGCATATTTTCAAATAAAGGAACGATATTGAAAGAAAGCTATGTGCAAGTACGGACATTTTTGGCAATACATTAAGGGAGAGTTCGAAAGCTGGTAAACGATACAAAATTGTCAGAGTGCATTTTTTGTGGTAAAATAAAGACTAGTTTGAAAGCTAAAGACACATACCTCACATTCCCTCTACAACCCGTCTTTGCTCCCTGCCACTACGTCACTTCTGTGGAAACGAATGTTTATTTTTTTTTGTCTATACCCCCCCATCATACCCAGGTTCTTCAGGAGATGGTCACCCAGCCCTGGTTTATCTGTAATGTATCGACTGTCTGAAATCCTACAGAACAAACAAAAAATGGGGCTCTATGTTCTGCTAGGGAAGGGGAGTTGTAACCTGGGTGTAAAATGGAGAAAATGGGGCAGACAAATGTAATGTTAAAGCCCAGCAGCCCCCAGGCTTTTATGTGATCTTGGGCAAATCAAGTCGCCCAAATTGGTCATGTTTTAATTGACTGTCAAAACTGGGAACACCTAAAAGTGGTTTAGGGAAGTATGCACTACACTCAAAATGCCTCATTCATACATAGTTGAATAGTCACTGTGTTGTTCCAAACATAACAGTAATATTATTTGTATAGTAAACGGAGGGTTTTTTCTGTTGGCTCGCGCATGAGACCATCACTTCTGAATCATGGATTTCTCCTTACAGAAAAATGAATTGCGTGACTTACTAAAACTTTTGCTTTAAGATAGGCCTCAGGCTTGACTGGATAAGGAGCATACAGCGCAAATGTTATTGCACTTTATGCCACCTAGCATCTGGCAGTTCTAGATGGATTGCACCAATTGGTGGCAGAGCCAAGCGTAATTTGCATATGATCTATGGACGACTACTGTCGGCGTAGTCAACCTCTGCTTGAGGCTATGTGAAATGATATATCACCATGGATATCTAATGGAGAGCAAGGAGGGCAAATGAATACAGTGGGAGGGATTTCCAGCGTTAAAACACACTTTCTCTTTGGATGCCTTCGTTGCATGAATATATTCCAGGCCTGAGTGTAATTTTTTAAAAATCCTAGCAGACTTTGGGGAAGGATTGTCACTTCAGCGTTTGGCACTTACAATGCTTGTTTGAGATTCTGAACGGATCATGAACAATAAGGGGTACTATGCTCAGCGTTTAGGGGCACTGGGTTAAAGACACCCATCATCCATGATTGGACTGCGCTGGCTTTATCCAACTCCAAGAATGGGACCTTCTTTCGGGGTAAAATGTGCGTGTGGGGGCAGTGGACCTATGCCCCTCGCCTGAGGAGGATGGGATTAGTAGTCTATGTGAGGGCTGGTCTAAACCGGAACTACTACGTCATGTTATGAATCCTGGAAACCGATGATGGCTTGCAATGAAAAGCTAAGGAACATACTGTTTTAGTCAGCGGTTGGGTGTGCGGAAATGGAATGCAATACTGTGTTTTCTTGCAAGACAATGGAATAATAAAACCTGGCCTGTTAATCTTCTGAATTTGAATGACTGATTTCTGTCACTTACAGAGAGCAACAACATTTGTTATGGTTAATTCAAAGCCCTGCATCCACCACTTTTTGTTCTTAATTGTTCTCGGTATGTGGGACTGGGAATTTCAATAAAGCCAACCCCTTTCTGAAATTGCATAGATGGATTTACACATGATGGTATGGAAGGCTACCCAGACCAATGCCAGTGGTTATGATTGACTACAAGCCTTTTGAAATAAAAAGTCAGTTTGTACAAAGCTGAGACTGCAGTTGCTTGGCTATGCCCCAGCCAGTGGTCATTTAGAGGTCAGGTTGGTGACCCGTAGCCTCCTTGTAGCCATGGGCAATGGCCTAGAGGCCTAAGCCCTGTGCCCCTCCCAGAGTGGCCACTGGAAATTGCCAAAAGCTAAGGTGATACCAAATATTACTGTTGTATATTAGCAATTTTCTTTGGTATCCTCATAAAAGAGAAGGGGATACTCCAAGAAGGAGACTATGCTGCAGACACATACTCTATTCGCCTCCCCAATACAAAGCCAGTTTGTGGCTTTGTTAAATATTTACCCTCCAACTCGAGGATATCCAATATTGCAGCACTGAATTTGCTGTTATAGTTGGTATCCCTACACAAATGGATGGGAGGACTTCAAGAAGGACAAAATAATGCAGAAACATACACTACCGCCCCCCCTCCCCAATTCAGTGGCAATTCAAGTGTTATAACCTGAGAAGTGGAGTCACTTCTGCCTCTAAGATTCCGAATAGGGGGATTTGGAGGTTGAGAGGCAGGGCTTGTGCAGATAGGACTTGACTTGAAGATGTCAATTCAGAAGTATATGCAGCCCTTAACTCTGAACGGATAAAACGAGCATTGGAAGAAGTTTGCACGTTGGGGTGCTAGGAAGTGTGCACAATCTCTGGACTACTCCGTCCCGTTGTTTTGCCAGTTCTGGGAAGGTGTCTGGGACATGGGTCTGGCTGTATCAGGGCTTTCAGGGAGCCCCGTGTTCTTATTTACAGCTGTGAGCTATCAGTCTTCTGACTCTTGAAATGTTTCCTGTTGGCTGTGTGCTGGTGTTCCTCCAAGGGACCTTACCTTAGTTTGGCCAGCTTTACAGGAGCCTCCATTTGAACCAGTGTAGTCCATTGAAATCAAGTTTCTCGCATGGAAGACGGTGTACTTGGTGGTCATTACTTCAGTGAGGAGGCTAGGTGAAATTGGAGCGTTGTTGTGTATGGCTACCTTCCTCCTGGTCCTTTGGAATTCCCCGGTTCATAGTCGTGATCCGGGGTTCCTTCCTCAATACATTATTAATGTTATATAATGTGCAGGATATTGTGCTTGTGTCCTTATTTCCCAGTCCCGCCTCTCCCGAGGAGCAGTGGTGGCACAAATTGAATCTTAAAAGGTCTGTCTTGGCCTACTGGACATCCTTTCGGCAGTCAATCTGCTTGTAACATTTGGGGGTTCAAAGCCTGGCCTGAAGACATCTGTAAATACGATTAGCCGTTGGATTTCTAATGCTTTTGCCATACTTCTCAACTCGCGTGCTTTTGGCAGGTGTCACCCACCTTGCAATCAACTGACTTGCCTGTCAAGCCAGCTGCATGCCCATTTATTTCAATTGTCATTAACACCACCAAAAAACAGATTTGGCTGTTTTCACCTGCTGTGGCAATACTAAAGGTTGAGGGCTGTTACTGCCTTAGCCAATTCTGGTGTGAAGGTCTCTTCGCTGGCTTTTGTTCGGGGTCACTGTACTAGAGGAATGGTGGTGGCACTGACAGGAAGTGGTAATTCAGGACATCTGCAGGGCGGCGACCTGGGCCAACATGATTACTTTCACCAGACACGATTGCATCAATTTACATATACAATGGTCTTCCTCTTTTGGATAGGGGGTGTTGAGTGCTGGTACAGATGGTCACTGTTGATTTGTTGTGTCTGGGAATACAGGTGGCAATGGCGTGTTGCAACTGCAGTCTGGTTGGTCTGGGTTTTTGTTTTCATGGATCAATTTTTCACTGCGGTCTTTGATATGCCTCACATGTAAGTACTGGGACAAGGAAGAGTGACATGAAGGTAATGACCCAGTTACTTACCGGTAATCTTCATTATTCTTAGTCCTACTCCTCCTCATCACAGTACTTTTTTATAAATATAAGGAGGCAAAAAAAACTAAGCCTGTAAAAAAATGTTTGGAAGCTTTGGACCCGTGGGCGTAGTACCCACTTATCTCGGCCTGCACTTCTTTCTTTCCAACTTTTGGGCATCCACCTTCCCGCCAACACGGCGAAAAGACATGCAACCAGGGGGTGGGGACGGGGCGACAGCGAGGGCCTCTAAAAGACTTGCGTTGGCAAGAAAAGGCAGGATGGAAGGTATTCTACATGCCTCTACTCTGCTGGGGTGCTCTGTTAACAGTCCAAAGGGTACTGACGCCAATGATGAGCGATCCCTCTGGGTGCAAACAGCAGTGGCAGCTCAGGAAGTGGCAATGAATCCCCTAGTTACTGGTGCTCCCCTCACTGCACCTGCGCTTAGCACACAGCGGCTTTCTAGAAATTGCCCACTGAAAACATTCCACCTTGGTGCTCATCAGTGCATAAAATCAGACTACTATCCGGCTCTGAATTCCGTCCAACTGACTCCGAGGCTGCTTATTAGGGCTGTGGAACACACATCTGGTTTCTGCGTAGATTTGACTAGTGATTTGACCAATGACATTATGTCTACTATTCCTTGCCTTGGAACAAAAACGATTGAGCATGTCGTCAAGGTGCAAATTACTGGTCCTCTGGAGCGAGGGTGAAGGGCCCTGCAGTAATTATTGCTGCTTTTCAGCAAGAACCATTACTATTAGTAGCAAAATCATCTTCTGTATTGCCTACCTCTGATGTGGCACCCCTGCCCACAGAAGATCATTTGTATCACCCATGCTCCAGCCCGATGTGGTCAGATTAGAGATCTGAATTTATGGAGGCAACGATGGTGAGAGAGGACACCGAAGTTATTGACTGCCCATCTCAGGCTTCGACCCAGACAGTGTCCTGGGAAGCCTTTTAGCGGGCACCTCCCTTGGTTCAAATACCTCTGAAATCTCCAGGGCAGGTATTCTGTCAGAAACATTACTGGGAATTTCCCCAGAGGCCAGCGTGAGGACGCCTATGGCCTCAACGATTCAGTTCAAAGCAAAACGAGCACAGAAGATGCAGTAATGTTCTCTGTCCTTGAGGACTTACTGATGCAGCTGCTCTCCAAAAGGTGTGCGGTCGCTGGAAACGCATGACACTGTCATCCGTGCCATTGTGCAATCCTTGGGCAATCTTTCAGAGTGCTCAAACAACCACTCTGACTGCTCGGCAAACATAAACTCGTTAACGTTGCTGTTTCTGATGTGTAGCATTCCTCTTACTCCCTAATATGGGGGTACCAACATGCCCTTAAGCCTAAACTTGCCACACTTAACCTGGCTCGACCCCCTAGCACAGGATCAACCTGGGAATAAGCCTTGTGCTAAACAGAGAGCTAATAAACTAAACTTGTACCCACTAGCAAGTAATGACCAAACTCACAACCTGGATGAGCGGTTTGTTTGCCTCTGGGCTGAGGCACAGGCTCTAGCTGGAGGCCGTTCTGTAACCAATGCCTTCCCCCAACCGGAGCCCAGCTGTCACAAGTCTAAGCGGAGAGTACATGGGAAAAAGCTAACTCTCACTGTATACAAGTAGATTAAGGGAGATTCTGGAGACAATGCTAGAATATAACAGATTAAAGGTACATAACAAGCTGTTAGTTGAAACAGGTATTCGCAGGAACTGCAGGAGCAGGCTGTAAACAAAGATAGAGAAAAGGCTAAGACAAGCAAGTACGCTGGGCAACTTGGATTGATCAGAAATAAGGGTGTACTGGAATATAAGGGGTCTCCAGGGATTAAGGAAAGCCCTTGGGATAGGTACCAGCAGATTACTCTTAACAGTCATACAGCAACGTCCTTACCTAGGCGTGCCGAGGAAACTGTTGTACTCAGTGCAAGGGTAAAACTGAAAAACCATATACTGAGGCAGGTGCGACTTCAACGGACTAGGTGAAGGCAACAGAAGTCTTCCCTTATCTGATCTGAACGGAGACCAACCCAGGGTCACACTGTAAAACGGATTCAAGTGGAGACACCACAGT
The DNA here is from genome assembly GCF_040938575.1 of Ambystoma mexicanum. Taxonomy (NCBI): domain Eukaryota; kingdom Metazoa; phylum Chordata; class Amphibia; order Caudata; family Ambystomatidae; genus Ambystoma; species Ambystoma mexicanum. The sequence goes on along the minus strand of NC_090932.1, from coordinate 675,365,475 downwards.
GGACCATGATGTATACAAGTAGAAAGCAGTGTTGAAAGAAATAACCAGGTACAGGTCAGGATAGGATATCAGAAGTTGGAACAGGCAGGAAGCAAGGCAAGGAACCCAGAGGAACAGGGCAGAAGGCAGATGAGTGTGACAAGGCTGCCAGGCAGGGAAGCCCAGAAGAGAAGGGCAGAAGGTACAGGTGGGAGCCCAAAGGAGCAGGGCGGAAGGCAGCAGTGTGGCAGAGCCTCCAGGTGGGAGCCCAGTGGAGCAGGGCGGAAGGCAGCAGAGTGTGGCAGAGCCGCCAGGTGAGAGCCCACAGGATCAGGGCAGAAGGTACAGGTGGGAGCCCAAAGGAGCAGGGCGGAAGGCAGCAGTGTGGCAGAGCCTCCAGGTGGGAGCCCAGAGGAGCAGGGCAGAAGGCAGCAGCAGATGGGAGAGGGAGCTGCAAGAAGGCCAAAAGAGTATTTCCAGGAAAGGTCAAAAATTGGTAACAGGAGCACCAGCACAAACTCCCAGTAGAAATAGTTGACTGACAACTGCTTAAGTGAGCTTATAAAGGCCCTCCCAGCCAGCAGGCCAGCAGGGTGGAGCTGATTGCAGACTCTGGCAGCTGTGTTCAATTCAGTAGCCTGTAGCAGCAGTGGTTTCTAATCAAGTGCTCTCCAGCTCTCTGCAGCCTAGCCTGCAGTAGCTTGGAACAGGTGAATGCAATCAGGCCCTCTGCAGCTCTTAGTAGCTTGCTGCAAACAAATGTATTTAGTATGCCGCCTCCAGCCCTCTGCTTTTTAGACAGCATACATGTCCCAGAATGCATCTGCTGGTTTAACCCAAAAGCCGGAATGGAACGTGCAATTAGATTAGTCCAAAACTGCAGCGGTAAAACAAGGAAATAAAGGCAGAGACGCATGTAGCGGTGCTGGGTGGCAGGCGAGTAGGATCGTGACACAGGCAGATCTTGCTATCACAATGCAATGACTATCACTAATCATCTACGCCATGACAAAGTAAGGGCGCTCCAAATCCAGAGCCTGTTTGGGGACGGCAAACTACTCTTCCTGAACCGCCTGAGACTGTTGGATCTTTTCCATCTAATCCTGCTGCTACGTTTCATCAACGGCGATGACATTAAAATTATTGATATGTGCGAAAATGTAAACCAGACTACCTCACTTGTGTTTTTTGAAATTAACTATTTTATTGACTATGTGATGGACTACTCTTCTCCATTCCATAGACTAGGATATGAGTGCAGTGCTGTGGAATTTGATGACCGATTTGGAATTTCTACTCGGGGGGGGGGGGGGGGGAATTCTCCAAAGCCATCAATGGAATCGGGGGTGCTACAGCTAGCAATGTAGATGCCTTGGCCAAACACTCCAGACTGAAACCCCAGGTTACCAATCGTGACCGAATCTCAACAAGAACCTAGAGCTCCCAGAAAAAAAAGCATCTCATGACGAAGTGCGGCAGACATCACTGGGGAGGAAGGGGGCAAAGTGGGGCGGACGTCGCTGGGGAGGAAGGGGCCGAAGTGGGCCGGACGTCGCTGGGGAGGAAGGGGCCGAAGTGGGGCGAACGTTGCTGGGGAGGAAGGCAGTGACGAGTGCCATGGGAAATGGCTGGCGAATCTCGTGGAACAACCTAGATCCCAGCATTCCTATCCTTGCTTTCCTCCTGAATTGGAATACGCGGGGGAGATCACCATCCTCTTTGCACATGATGGCCTGTTCGACCATATTGACACTTGTAATAGCACTACAGGAGACTTGGCTCACCGAACCATTAGTAATCGATGGGTGGAACATCCTTTTCTTCCCTAGCCACTGAGAAACCTCTGGTTCTGATACATATTCCAACCACATCTGAGAATCTACTAATGCGCAGAGTCCAATTCCCTGGTAATTCCTCCATGGTAAGAGAGCTAATATTCATTAACCTCTACGATCCACCCTATATCAACTCATGAGGATATCATGAAAGAGGTCGAGGAACTTGCTATTGCTTGGATCGGCTCATTGTCTGCCATTATCTGTGGATACTTTAATGCTAGGACCCCTCAAAATGCTAACTGCAAAGAGCTACAGGTTCGTTATTCTTCCTCATTGAGCAACAGGCAAATCCTGCCATTGTGGAAAATCCTGGGCTGACCTACTATACCTGGCTGGATTCAATATGGCCAACAGTGCATACCCGTCTGATTCTCCTCCCCATTTCACCAGAATGGGACCTAAAAGTGGAAGCATCGGATTCCAAGATGGTAGCGATGCAGAGAGGACGTGTCTGAGCGTAGCTCCGTCCGCTCCCCCCTCCCCTCCCCCCCCTCCTCAGGCCGCAACAATAAAGCACTACAATAAAGGTGACGTCAGGTCTCGGCAATAACACTGCAGGTTGGAGGGAAATCGGATCAGCTGTTAGGCGTGGAGAACCGGGTCCAATTCGGCCCTGGAGAACGCACCGGGAAGAGCCCGCAACAGCCGCCAGCAGATGACGGAAAGCTGAATCCACGGGCTCGCCCCACAAGTAAAGCAGATTCAGGCTGCACGTCTTCGGCGGGACACCCCCGGGTTGTGGTAAAGGCAGACGGAGCCAGCGACCGTGGCCCTGACACCCATCGGACGCCCACATAAGAATCAGCGCCCGGACTCGGAGGCATGAAGGTAGAGGCTCTACAACCCGCTCTGGAGTCGCCAGCAGCAGGGAGGAGCAGAGGAAATATCTGGAGGGGCCCGACAGACCGTGCCGGATCGGAGCGACAGGCAGACGCAGGATTCAGCGTTATAAGGTACGCTACCCCCTGGTACTGCGAAAAGGGATTAGCAATGCCGGAGGCTGCAAAGGAGTGCGGGGGAGGGGGACAAATGCTTGCCATTTGTTACGAACGGGCCCAGGAGGAGCCCTGAGGAATCAATTCCCCTTCCCCTCAAGCACAGAGGAAGCCAGGGGACGGGGGAGAGAGGGAAGAGGAACCCCCCCTAACCCACCAGGCGCCCCCTCACCGGCAGCAGGGAAAACATCACAAACGAGGAACCCGGAGTCTCAGCAACCCAGGGGGGAAGCTGCAAGTAACGAGGCCCACGGCTGAGGTCCTGATCAGGCCGGGGCAAGGTGTCCCCTAGGGGAAGCGAAGCAGCCGGCCACAATACCTAAAGGGAACTGGGGCACGTCGAAAGTTACACCGCACCAAAACAGAGGAGTGAATCTCCACATAAAAGTGCAGCCACACAGCCCAACTGCGCCAACATCACTCTTGGCAGACCTAATAGCATGCTTCAAACAGAAGTTACGAGGAGAGACAAACTGAGACCCCAATAAACACCTAGCTAAGACCTTGGAAACCTCACAAAGCGCAGGAAGAACCAAGCCATCCACGGCAACCACTGGCAGGAGGAGGCACATAACCCCACAATACAGAGGGGGTCAGACACAAACTAAGCACAAACTTTCCCCTGTGGGGAAAAAACAGAGACACAGAGCCAGGGGGAAATAAACCTCACCAGCACCTATGTCCAAATCCAGGGGACGACCTGCGCAAGCCACCATTCAGACACCCCAGAAGAAGCAGGATCAGTGTCTGCCACAACTGTGGGGTACAGAGACAGGAATACCAACAACCTCCACGAGAAAGAAAAATCAAGAAGGACAAAATCGCCAAGGCAGGAGTAGAAACAGTCCGACGACATGGCAATGAGAGAAGACATGAAAACGTGGTTTGGGGAATTCCAGGCCCAGTTTATGGCCACAATGCAGTCCCAATTTGAGTCCATGAAAAAGGACATGAGATCTGTAGTGCAAGAACTTAAAACTGAGATGACAACTCTAGGGGAAAGGACCACCAGCTGGAAAAAAATAACGCAAAACCTAGACTAAGAGGCACAACAGCAGGCAGAGATCCAAGAACAACTGCTGAGATGGACCCACAACCTCGAATAACAGTGTGAGAACAGATCAAGAAGATCGAATATAAGAATTAAGAATATGGCAGAATCAGTGCAAGAAAGAGATCTGAAAGAAGCAGTCCAAAAAGTCTTCAAGGATATCCTCGATGCGAAAGATGAAGTTGAAGTGGCAATAGATGGGGTACACCGAGTGGGCCCTAAGAGGACAGGAGAACCTGGAGCAAGACCTTGGGATGTCCTGGTGGCACTCGCATCATATCCCCAAAATGAACAGATTCTGTGAAGGGCCCGCACATTGGATCATATCCGAATGAACAGTGAGGACATTCAATTGTACCAAGATTTGGCGCAGTCTACACTGCAGAAACTCAGGGAAATGGGCCCAGTGGTGAAAGAACTAACATCGAAACAAGTTAGATACAAGTGGACATTCCCATTTGGCTTGCTGTTCATGTGGGAAGGGAAACAAAGGAGGGTCACGTCTTGTGATGAAGGCAATCTGATACTGGGTATACAAGACCAAGAAGGAGCCAGTCGGGGAAGGTCAAGAGAAAGGCTCACCCAGAAAAGAACAGAATGGCAATGGAAGAGAAATGACAGAAAAGTGAAAGGGCCACAGACACAGGAGTGAGAAATCTGATGAAGAGTCTGAATAATGCAAGATACGTAGGAAATTCGAGATTGAGAAACACTCCATCCTGCTCAATTGCAATCACAGGTGCGACGCAAGGGGGGGGGGGAGCACCTGCAACACCACTTGGAACCTTGAGGGTTTTAGAACACCCTACAAGTTATCCCCGAGTTATTGTGGGCAAGGTGCGGACAGCGCAACGCCTGAGCGTTCATAGGAATCAGAGCCCACCTCAGGGCAGTTGGGGACCAGGTGGGTGGGGTGGAGGAATTAGGCAAGTTGGGGGATGCACAGTTGGGGAAGGGGAAAGGGACTGGGAAGGACCACAACTACTGGAGAGCACAAAGAGGCACGAACATAGTTCTTACGACAAGATGGGGATAAAATACTGACATATAACATACGCAGGTTAAACTCCCCAGTAAAAAGAAAGAAAGTGGAGCACTTTTTAAGACACAGAAATATGATATAATCATGCTTCAGGAAACACATATTAGAGGACAGGACAAGCACAAGATCCGGTTGAAATAGTACAATCAGATACTACAAGCCAACGCTCAGGAAAAGAAAGCAAGGGTCATGATCGCCGCCCGAGACTAACATACAGGTACTCCACATAGAGGCAGACAAGCAGGGGAGATATCTAATCGTCAACACGAAAATAGAAGAATATCCCATCACGTTAGCGACTGTATATGCTCCAAACACAGGACACAGGGGTTTCCTTAAAGGCACCTTGGACAAATTGGAAAAACTGTAACGCTCGCCTGATTCCCGCAGAGGCGCCGGTCTTGACTGGGCGAATACCGTATCTTCAAAGGTGATGTGTAACACACGGTTGGCTCTTTGGGCTGGACCTCTGTGCACTGTATGTCTGACTCGAAGAGTAAGATGTCTGCAGATAGAAAATATGGGATTAATGAACTGGGGTTATTGGGTGTCTCTCTCTTCTTCCCCTTCTCTTCTCCTGTAGAACCCCAAAGGTTAACGCTCTCACCTTAGGTAAGTGAACGTCGAGCTCTCCATCTGCCTCGGGGCAGGGTGCTGTAACCAGTTTCTTCACTGGATAAGGGTGCAGGCCTCTTGACCTCAGAGGACTGCTGTCCGTCGTTTACTGCACGAACGGTAAGTTCCGAGTATTTGAAATGTCTTTAAAAGTCTTTTGTAATGATGTTTCTTGTTTTGCAGGGTTCCGGCGATGGCGGATGACGGGCTGAAGTGAGTTGAGGATGGAACCCGTGTGAGGAATAGAAGCGCCTGGCAGCACGTAAGTAAGCGCTTGTTGCCTGCTTCACGATGCGCACTAACTGTCCTTTTATCTTGCAGGTACAAGTTCGGAGCTGCTGAAGGGTGCCGGAATACCCACTGGGTTCGGCGTGGGAAGGAGTAATGGCACGTGAGTAATAAAGTTACCCAATGTCTTTAAACGCACCTTCTTTTGTCTTTCAGATGCGGGATGCAGCGCCGAAGGCCTCCGGAGCTCGCGAAGAGTAGGTAAGCCTTTGTCTTTCAGATGCCGGAATGCAGCACGAGGCGTTGGTGACAGCTGATGGACCAGGTAAGAGAAGCGCTGTCACTGAAGACCGTAATGCTAACCTGTTCTTTCTTGTCTTTATAGGTGTTGCTGAAGACTGGATTCAGGATGGTAAGCCTTTTTCCCTTAGGCCCAGGATCAGATGCAGAAGACACGATGAGCGTTCTGCTGCAGAGGATGCAGAATAACGCAAAGCAAGATTCATCCATCGGGTGTGGTTTAAATAGCCTCCTGTAGTGCTTAGGTGTCTCCTTCCACAGCCTCGCCTAGGTAAGAAAAGAGTTCCTGCTTTCCAGAAGAGTTCCAGTGTTCTGAACCTAGGGAGTGGCTCCTGCCCCACCCAACAGGAAAAGTAGTCCCAAACAGAAGAGGATTAGAGGCTCAACTGGCAGGTAAGTAAGCAGCATGGTCTGCTGCAGGTAAGTCCACCCAAGCATTATGAGCCCGGCGCTTCCAGCGCTGGGACTGGGCATATTTATGAGCCTGGTGCCACTGGCGCCAGGACAGGGTCCAAAAGGTCCCAATTGGGACTGGTTGGCACTCGGAACCTGGGTTATGGGTCTGCTTCCAAGGGAGTTGGGTAAGTCCTGACCTTTTGGAAGCAGAGATCATGACAAAACTCACCACGGGGGAGATTATACTGGGAGGGGACCTGCACATTGCATGGGATCCCACTCGCGATAGGTCAGGGTCCGGGCAGCAGGGACAGGCAACACCATCGAAAGCCCTACTACAAGAATTTTCCAACCTAGCGCTGGAAGATGTCTGGAGGCACACTAACACCAAACAACAAGGTTTCACATACTTCTCACATGTTCACGGGACAATGTCAAGGATAGATTATCTCTGGGTCTCGACAGGTATTCTGGGGAAAATTCGCAAGTCAGAGATGGTCTCCATCTCGCTATCCGATCACGGCCCTTTGTGAGCAGAGATAGCTATGTCCCAGGATTATGGAACTGGCGGATCCCAGAAGAAATAATAAGGGATCCAGTGTTAGGAAACACTCTCCGGGAACACATCGTAGAATACCTATCCTTTAATAACCTACCAGAAATATCCAAAGAAACCCAATGGGAAGCCCTAAAAGCTGTAACAAGGGGACAGTTAATCGCATTAAAGACTCAAAGGGAGAAACAGAATATCCAATGGGAAAAAGAATTGGAGGCTAACATATCCAAAATCCAGGCAGAAATAATGCAGATACCCACCGAACCGAATTATTCAACTCATTCAAAGTCAAAGGCAATATTACCCAGTCTATGAATGAGGCAAAGATGCTGGTAATTCATAAACAAGGGAAAGACTCACAACTTCCTAGCTCATATCGACCGATAGCCCTCGTGAATCAAGATGCAAAATTATATACCAAGATACTATCCTCGAAGCTTAAGTACTTCCGAAATTGATCCATCAGGACCAATCCGGGTTTGCAAAGGGGTCCAGCAAGGTTGTTTCCTAGGGCCTATGCTGTTTAACCTATATTTGGCTGACCTAGGAGAGACACTCTGATACAGTGGATGGGCTATGCAGATGACTTTGTACTCCTTAAACCCGGGCTGGCTCCAAGCTTCACTGGATTCCTTACAATAATTTGTTGATGCTAATTCCCTCAAAGTGAATACTGTAAAACCTAAAGTCATGATTTTCAAACCTCGAAATAAGAAGTCCTCTAGAATGAAATGGCACATGAAGTGGAGGATACTCTTAAGTAGTCTATGATTATTGATCCCTTGGTGTCCGATTGGACTCTAAACCTAGTGGGATGAACCATTTTGAAGCTACCAAGGCGAAGATTTGTCAGATTGAGGGTGCCATTGGGTCCTTTGCCCGGTCGGGCTTTGTTCAGGCTATATCAAGCTAAAATGCTGTTGACTATCCTATATGGAGCAGAGACCTGGACCCCTCCGCTCCAGCCAGAGCTTTCTAAATGAGAATCTATGGTATTAAAAAGGTTTAGATTGCCTTCCCATACTGTTACAAAGATGATATATTTGGAACTTAACTTCACTCCAATTCTGATCTGCTACCAACTGGGCATTTTATCAACTTACTGGAAGCTGGTAAATGCTGCCGATGCCTCTGTCAATCTCATATATGGTGTCTTGCAGTCTAGACCAAGCCATATGTCCCCTAGTTCCATCTTTACAATCAAGGGTTATGCTGATAGGTGGCTGGCGATGGCTCCTGACAATGTTCTTGGCATGCCACATAAGCAGTTCAAATTGACCATGAAAACTATACTTCTTACCGCAATTGACTGTGAAACTTGCATGTAAATGTAATGACTCCTTTACTTTGAGTACATCCAAGATAGGGGTCAACCTCCTAGCTATATCTATCATTTTATGGGTAATTCACTTGTTTGGGACTACATCAGAATAAACTTCATTGTTAAGTCCTTGGAAATGACGGGAGCATGGCATAAAATCCATAGGCGTGCGAGAATCTGTCGATTTGTGCAGGGAAACGGAACTTGAGTCTGCCAAACACTTCTTGGTCAACTGTCATTCCTTGTCAAAATTACGAGACACGGAGCCGAGATCTTTCTGTGGAGGAACATCACACAAATGTTAGCATCTCTGACAGATTGAAATGCCATTGTAATGGAAATGTACAAATGGAATGAGATTCTCATTTTAATGTGGTATTAATTGTGTTAAATTATCTGGATGGTTTGTATTCAAAGTTGACAGCTGTTATAAAATACTAATAATTAAGGGGAAAAAAAAGATATAACCTTTTTATTGTTTTAAGTGAATACATTACCACATTACCAAAAACAAAACCAATGTCAGTGCTGATTGGACAATTCAAGGATACTGAACAGATCCATAACGTAATGGGGAGCAGGGTGTCCAGTGGGGTAACTAATCAGCTCAGGGGAAGACAGCAGGGGGGGGGGGGACACAGCAACACATTCCTCAGTGCTCCCCCACCCACCTTCTGAAATGTTTGGGTACAGCCTCTTGTAATATAACCCCTTTCCTCCACAGATAAACAGTCCATTGAGTGAGTCGTGGCCGTTCTGCTGATTTCCTCCCCCCCCCCCCCCCCCCCCGCCCCATCATTGCAATAGTTCTCTTTACCAGCCCTATTGTCACAGCCAGAACTACTTTGCGAACCCTGCTTCTCCCCAAATCTCCAACTGTGCAAGCTTTGGGTCGAGAGTCACCAGAGAACCTAGTATTGTAGTCGGTTTACAAACCCTTTTCCCCCAAAACACCTGAATGTTTGTACAGCTCTGCAGCGTGTGATGCCCCATTGCGCTGGCATCGCAGGCTTAGATCATCATTCGCCACACCTCACCATGCCAGTGCCGCCCTAGAGAAATACACCCGGTGGAGTATTTTCATACTGTATCTGGCAGAGCTTGGCCAAAATTCCCACCTCCCGTGGGAACATGAGCGCATCTACCCATTCTTCAGACTCCTTGGATCCCACATCCCCTTCCCATCTTTCCCAATGTGAGTACATGTATTTTCAAGCTTGTATATTCACGCACTGGAGCATGTTTACATGCGTTTTCATCAAAACAGAGGCTACCACTGCAGCGTGTTAATACGCTTTTATTTTGTTATTGGAGCAGGTCGTTGCAAGAGGAAGACTTTAACTACTAGAACTTGTCATTTAAATACAGATGTGAGGAAGCATACATTATCTTTTATCCCAACAGGCGCAACTCTGAACTCTCCTAGTTTCCTCTGCGATAGCTTGAAAGAAGGGGACAGTGGTCAAGCTCATGAGGTGGTGCTGAGGCGAATGCAGCCAATCACTGATGGCCCCGAAGACAGGGGATACCGGAAAGGTAGGTGATTCCAAATATTACATAACGGCTAAGCATTGGAGACTCAAAGCTGAAGCCAAACCAAGCATAAATATGTTTTTGGTGATAAAAGAAATAAGCACTTACCTGCATGCAGCCTTCCTGCCTGCATTCTCTGCTCTCCGGCAATAATGAAGCAAAAGCCACCCAGTGGTAGCTTTTGTTTATTACAGCTGGCTGGCTTTTGCTTCATTAGTGCCACAAGGGCAGTGCTTAACAGAAGCACAGGAGGCTCATCCATTTCAAATGTGTGACTTTGAGCCTCATTTCCTCAAATGTTTACAAAGTTTACATAGGAACTTTCTTAAATATTTTTTATATATATTTTTGGATCATGGACAATCTTTTGAGCCAATAAAATCTTAGATTGAACTATCCCTTTAACGCAATATTTGCTCATGAGCAAATCTGGGGTTAATGACTGCAGAAACTGTAAAAACCCCATGCACACTTTCCTTCTCGGGTGTCCTTTCCCATTCCCCACTGACACCTCGAACCCCACACTCTGAAATGAACGCAGAGCGTAAAGAAGTGATCAGTAGGGATAAACCTATAATCCAGAACACGATTTATGCTTGGCCTCAAGCCCAGGGACCGTATCTCTCAGCACTGAAATCTCTCCACTGGCTCCCGGTGGCTGCAAGGATCAAGTTCAAGACCCTTTGCATTGTCCACAAGGCTTTCTGGGGCAGGGGCCCGCACAACCTCCAATGCTCTCTTCCAAAATACCTTCCTTCTTGTTCCGTTTGCTCAGCTACCTCCAACTCTCTAAGGGTTAGACGCTTCTCCAGGCAGAGTGTGAGGTGGGGTAATCTCTCTCCTCTGCAGGTGCCCCCTCTGGAATAGCCTCCCTGCCCCTCTTAAACTCGTGCCGGACCACCTGAAGTTCCAGAAGCAGCTCAAAACTATCCTCTTCTCTGCTTTTTCTCTCCCGCCTCTGCTGACCTACCTGTCTGCTGTACTGACTGGTTGCTTGGCCATCAGAGTCTCACTGGGTACCAGGCCCTTTCTTGATCAGTCACCCTTGCACTGCCTCGGGGCCTAACATGCACTTGGGGACTGTAACTGTAACCCTACAGTCCCTTGTTCTCCTTGCGCTACCCAGAGCCGCGCTGCCCTGGCTGCACTTACTCGGAGCATGGCTGCCCTGTTTTCCAACACCTCTCTCCCTTGCACTCCCCTACCCCCACCCCCCTCCCACGCCCCGTGCCTTTTCCTTGTCGCACTTGCACGATCTGAATGACACAAGTCCTAGTAAGATAGTTTGTCTTGTCCTCCCTCTGTCTTCCCTTCCTTGTCTTGTGGCACATAGAAACACTTGTCTACAGGCACCTTATAAATGACTTGTATCATATCACATCTTGCCACGATTTTTAAAACTTGTTCGGTGCAACTGATGGGATGCTCATCCACTTCACTTGCGACAAAAAGTTGGTGAACCGTGCACAGAGGACATTTAAATGTGTGCATCATGGTTGTGCACATTCTGGTGCTATTTTCCCACCAAATGCAAGGCAGAGGGGGTTATGGGCCTTTTCCAGTAAATCCCGATTTACAAAAGAGGTGCACTTTTCAAAGCACAGGGGGAAAAAAAACATTTCCCAGTGTCTTTGTGGAACAGGTGCAGGGGGATATAAAATGTATGGGAAGGTCACTTCTGATCCCCCCTCATGCAATGGGTGAGTGAATGCTATGTGTAAATAAGTGAGTGAATGTTGAGTCAAAGAATGTGTGTGTGGGTGTGTTTGTGCTGGGGGACCCGCAGCTGATTTTGGCTGGTGTGGGCAGCACCGTAGCAATGCACTTTTCTTTTATTTAAATGTATTTTATTGTTGTCAACAGTAAGAACACATGTAATCCCCATCCCTTCTCGTCCCCCACCAACACATGTAACCAACAACATACCCAATCCACAAGTGGAGCGAGTATTCGCACCAGCCCCAGCAATCTAATTTTCCTCGGGCACCATGTGGCGCGGGAGTCCCGATGCAGTTGATGCAGGATAATGTCCCAGTCTGAGAGAAACCTTTGGTGATCCCCTTGAATCGAATAGGTCACCCACTCCAGTGCCACAAAGTTCCATATTTTACTAACCCATTCGTATTCTGTGGGGGCAGCTTTTTGTTTCCATTTGTGTGCCACCACAAGCGTTGCTGCCACCATCAGGATGACTTATGTCTTTCTTTGAGCTTTTGAGGGTAGATTTTCCAGAACCCCGCCCATTACCAGATGACCATCCCTACGCTGTCCGGTGTCGGACTCCCAAAAATACAATTTATTGGTGCACGGATTATATCCCAATAAAGCTATATGACTGGGCATTCCCACCAGATATGCTTCCACAATCCCAGTTCCCCACATCCCCTCCAGCATAGCACTGACACAGTTGGGTAGAATTTATTTTGTTTTTCTGGGGTGAGATGCCATTGGACTATTATCTTAACCCACATCCCCCGAATCTGGATGGCCTGCATGAGCTTGGGGATATCTGCCCATAACTGAGTCAAAAGTTCCCTCCAACGGCTACCCCACTGCTCCATATAGTGCCATGCCTGGCTCCTTGCCCCTTCTGCTTTAATCACATATAACTCTCCTTCCAAATGCCCATCCCCGTGTCCATCGTTACAAACCGTTCAAAGGGCGTGAGATCCCTGGTGGCCGCTGACTTGACCATTGGGTTTGTAAGCCAGAGCCTCATTGAGAGTAGCTATTACCTCTCATATAGCCCAAAGTACTGCTTGCACTGTGCAGAGGATTTAATATCCTGACCCGAGAACATGCCACGTAGTTTGCGGCACCCTGTTGCTAAACACCCATTGAAGGCCCCCCTTTCCATACCAGTTGTGAACTGTGGATTCCTAAACGGCGCCGTCTTCGGAGAGGCGAAGGTGGTCAAGTTCACCCTCTGCACCAGCGCATCGCATGAGTCTCCCACTAGGGCCCCTATCCTGCTATGGTACATGTTTGCAGGTCTATGCCCCTTGGGTCGCTACAACACCTTGTCCAGCGGCGTGCCCACAACCACTTTATCCATTCGATACCAGACCTTCCTGTGATCGCCCCTAAACCAATCCTGATCACTCTGATTGGAGCCGCAAGTTAATAGAGGTGGAAGTTTGGTGCTCACAGCCCCCGCCCCCCTCTTGCTTCTGGGAGACCTTAGCATCTGCATAGCTACCCTGGGTCTCTTGCGTTTCTAAATAAATGTCCCCACATGTTTTTGAAGGGTCCTGAAGAAACCTTGGGTAACCCCCACTGTCGGGGCCGATAAATAATACAGGATTTCCGGCAAAATCACAATTTTAAGGGCATTTATCCTCCCCATCAACGATATTGAAAAGGGCATCCATTCCGCCAGCAGCCAGTGTAGCCTTTCCGCTAAAGGCGGTAGTTAGCACAGTAAATAGTACCCAGAGGACTAGTAATCTGGACCCCCAACCATCTAATGCCGGTTTGTGCCCATCTCTAGGGCACTATACCCTGCAATTCCTGAATCTTTTCTGAGGGGGTGGTCACATTTAATAACCCTGACTTGCAGGCATTTATTTTTAACCCTGCCACCTCTCCAAATGAGGTTTCTGGTTCTGTGATCAAGAGGAGAAGGTCATCAGCAACCTATGGCCTGGTTGCAGCCTCCCACCGCCTAATAAAACTCTATGCTCCTCACCCCCAAAAGGAATCCCACCCCCCCTCCCCCCTAAAATACGGGGAGGCCCTAATGCTGGACAAGAGCGGCTCCAGGTGGCTGGTGTTAAAGAGCGGGGAGAGCAGGCAACCCTGCTTAGTGCCTCGTGAGACTGTGATCCTCTGGGAAAGTTGCCTGTTGATTGCCAGGCACAAGGAGGGAGTTTTGTAGTTAGATCTTACCATTGAAAGGAATTTAGAACCGAATCCCATAACCTCCATGGTATAGAAGAGGAATGGCTATTTGACCCGATCGAATGCCTTCTCGCATCCAACGCTAATATAAGTGCAGGGGTTCTAGACTTTACTTTTTCAATCAGAGGACAGACTCGCCGAATGTTATCCGAGGTCTGCCTATCCCTAATAAATCCTGACTTTTGCTTTGACATAATACCTCTGTTGGAGATAGAGCAATGAACGCTCTGCAGCTCTAGTCTGCCAAACATCTAATTGCCCCCTAATCAGCCGATAATCCCTTTGGAGCATACGCCCTTTGTTATTTGCCATTTGAGCCATTATTTGTAAAGCTTCCAATTCCTCCTGTAAGAGACCTAGTTGTTTGTCCCTCTGGCACTTCATCGCGATGAACTCCCCCCATCAGTGTAGCCTCAAACACGTCCCACACCACCTGGTCGCGTACACCCTCTGTTGCGTTAAGTGCAAAGTAATCCAAGATGTTACTCTTTATGTCCTCACATAGGACTCCATCCTTAAGGATGTGGCTAGGGAACTTCCACCGCCAGAGGCCCTGGTTTGTTCTGCCACATATTTAAGGTAATCATTATGGTCGCATGGTCTTCCAGGGCAATTACTCCTATCTCTATCCCCGCCACCCTACCCAATAGAATAGAATAGCCCCCCGCCCCCCTCAGTTTCCTCCAGCCATCTACCAGCGCCAATTGGGCCATGTGTTCATTGAAGCAGGCAGGTGGCGCCACCTGGTTGTGTAACACCCTTGCACGCCTGTCTTCTCTTGGGTCCCATGCCAGATTAAAGCCACCTTCCAATATTATCTGCCCTTTGGCAAAAGTTGCCCACAAGAACCCATCTTGCCCCATATTGGGGGCGTTGATTGCTTCCACTGTATAGGTCCCCCTCTCCCATTGGAAAGAGGCTGCCAGATACCTACTGTGTCCCCCTCTGTAGCTATGACCTGGAAGCCTTGGATGCCCAAATAGCGACTCCCGACCATGTCTTCCCTGGGCCGTTGGTACCCCTTGATTTTCAGCTAATGCCTGTCTCGCCTCCGAACGTGCGTCTCTTGGAAGGCTACAATTCCCAACTTCCCTGCTCCAAGAACTGTCCCTCTTCCTTCTCTTAACAAGAGAATTAAGGCCCCTGACGTTTAGGGAGGTCACCCGAAGCACTTCCATCTTTCCTATGGTCGTCTTACCGAGTGGCTCGCACTAATGAGTGGCTGCCATTGAGATCCCCCCCCCGAATCCCCTCTCCCTTCACCTTCTCACCCCCATCTGGGGGGAGCTTAACCAGCCTCTAGCTCCCCCGACCCATCATCTCTAGGATTGAGCCCTTGTAACAACCCAGAGTAAACCAGTTCAGGTACACCTAGACCCGTGTAGGTCAACCAACGTACCACCCACCTCCCCCGGTACCTCTCCCCTAACTACCTCCCCCAGACTGGCTACAACATTCCTTCTTGTAACCCCCATTTTCCCTCTGTGTGGCGCTCCTGTGTTGATGGGTGTGTGGGCACCTTCCACTCCTACCCCTGTGGGCGTTAAACCGTGCCACTTAGGCCCTGTTTATTTTAGCCCCTTGTCGAAAACCTTGTCCACTCCCACATTTACTTCCTGAGCAGTTCTCTCGCCGGTCTTTGTATTTGCCTTGGTGACCCCTCGTCCTCAACCTTCAGTACCCTTGTACCTTCCTCGCAGGTATTGACCTGATGCCGTTTCCCTTCCCATTCGAACAGTAGTACAAAGGGAAAGGTCAATTTATAGCGTATGTCCGCTTGCATTAGGGCGCGCACCACCGGGCCCATCATACTACGCCTCACCAGGGTGGTCTGGGCTAGGTCCTGGAATAGCTGAAATTCCGAGCCATTTTAGCTGAATGATCTGGCCCTCCTGGCAGCCGCCAGCACCTTCTCCTTCTACCCGTACTCTTGTAAGGCCAACATTACATCTCTGGGTCTGGCCCCTGGCTCTCCCCTCTTTAGCCCGACTGTCTATGCGGTCCCGCTCTATACCCGACCAGTCTTCGACCTCCAGCAAGTCCCTGAACACTTGCTGTGCCATTGTGCGTAGATCCTTGTCCGCAACCGCCTCAGCAAGGCCCTTTATTCTGAAGTTGGATCTTTGCGAGTGGTTTTCAAGGTCTTCGCTCTGGTCTCGAGGTTTTGCGTGGCCCTGCTAATTGCTCTACCGGCTCGTCGATCTTTCTTGTGTCCTCTGCAACCTCTTGTATGGCGCTCTCTGGTGCATCGGTCCGCTCTTCTAGTTTCGTCATGTCCCCCTTCACCTCTTGCAACGATTTGGATCATGCTCAACTGCGATTGAATGGTGTTCGCTGTCTTGTCCCCAAAATCTTAAAAGCATTGGCGAAGGACCTCCTGGGTGGCCACTTCATCTTTTGCAGTGCCTGCCAGCACCCTAAATCCTCTCCTGCCCCGGGCCCCTGATCTCCCCCAGTTGGTACTTCGCTTTCTCTGCGCCAGAGTCTCTGCAGATTGCCCTGTTATCTTTCTGATTCTGCTTTTTCTTTTGGTTTCTTTGAGATTCATCGGATGCAAAGGAATTGGCCTACAGACTTGCCTAAGAGACTGGCCTAACCGATGAACACCCATGCGAAGCGATGTCGTAGAGCACCGCACAGCTGAGCTGCGGAATGCTGTGATGCCTCAGACTGCCGGGCATGAAGAGCCCCTCCTGAGAAGTACACAGCAATGAAACTGCTGGCTCAAATCCCAAGGCTGCCAGAGGCTACTTCGTGCCTCTCGCAACTGCAGTCTTCATTCCCCAAGTTCTGCGAAATGACCTGTTTGCTATCTTACGTGCATTATACATGCTGTTTTATGGGTGGAGCATAGATTTAGCTACACCATTCTACATAAGGATAAGCCAGGCCTGGGAGGGGACAGAGCAGAATGTAGCCCTCATATGCACTGATGTTTGTTTGCATTACAGCCAATTTCTCTCTACTTCTGGTCCCCTGTGTATGATTTTTGTCCAGGTGCCGAGTGTCTGCTGTCCCTGAGGTGGTGTGGGGGAGCTGGATGAGCACTGGTATCATGGGTGCAGGATGAGCCTGTAACAGACGGTGCCGATTCCCGGGAGCTCCCCTTCCTGACGTGCAACAATACAACGGGTAAGTGAAAAAAGTTTTTCGCTGTACCTGTTGCATGTTTGATTATGGGAATCTGGAGTCTTCAAGGACTCTAGCAATAATACAGAGACAGTGCCTCAGAGTGCTGCAGTGATGGAGTACAGGGTTAGAAGGACAACTAAAGGACTGCAGTCGGGTCAGAGCATTCTTAGGTACCTGTGATACAGTCGGAGCACCTGTCTAGAGACTGTGTAGGGTCGATGCAGTAAAGGGCACAGGGTAGGAGTGTGAGGTCGGAAGCCTCAGTTGACCTGCAGTGGGACATATACCAGTTACAGAATAGTTGCAGATTACAGAAACAATATGGCAAATGCTGATCCACTGACCTGGCAAGAGGCCAGGACAGATCTGTCATATAAATTGGGTTCAAGGGCAGTGCTGGAGAGGTTGAGGAGCATGGTGGACAATTGGGACGTGGTCCCCCCAGTCGGTACAAAGGAATAAGGAGGTGGGGGTTGCCCAGGAACAGCAGTTACAAAGGGTACCGCAACGAAAGGACAGGGGATATAGTGTTGAACTACATGCAAAGCACAAAGATATCACAAAGGGGATGAAGCTAAGGAAGGATCAGAGACCCTCAGATTTTGCAGTAATGCTTACACAATCTTTCATGAGGGCCACAATATGGCGGCCGTTGCCAGAAGAGATAATGAGGGTGGTGGAAGGGAAGGTGGATGTGGAGGAAAAGTTAAGGTCCGCCCAGGGGTGGACATACATTCTGAATGCAGCTGATGACGCATGGCTGACTGTGAGAAAGCAGTACCAGTGAAGGAGTGGGAGGAGGGAGAACACAGAGGGTCAGGATAGTGAGGTGCTAGCACCATTGCCTGTGGGAGTTGGGACACTCTTGGGGTAGCTCTATGTATTTCCAAGAAAGGCGAGGATGAGAAAGAGGGAGGAAACACTGGCTGGCTAGGTACTGGGGGAGGCAACTGTGTGCAACAGAGGGGCAGGAAGACATTTTGGAAAAAGGGGGTGCAATGACGGATTTGGCAAATAGGGACTTGCCTTTGAGAGGGAGGCAGGTTACCGGTAGTCCCAATGGTCATGGTGATGGCAGATACTAGGAGTACCACCCACATTCTGACCCACACAAACGGGGTCCTGACAGGCTGGGGGTAGACATGCCTGGACAAAGGGGCAGTGAAGAAAATGCCAGTGGAAAGGGTAGTGTCAGGCGAATGCATGTCAGAGATTATCAAAACACAACCGGACGCTTTCAGAGCATGTGCACCAGAGGACATTGACAGGCCCACATATAAAGAAGGTGGTCATTGTCAGCATAACTCAATAGTGTTTGTGGGGAAGGAGCACAGTATGGTGAATTACAATTAGGGTTTCCTGTTTTAGGGGTTTATTTTTTTTTTACTTCCGGGGGTGTTTTTCCAGTGTTTCAAAACATTTCAGAATCTGTGTTTATCAGTGTTTTCCCGTTTGCCCCTTTCAGAAAATCGCGGATACCTGTTTTTTCCCGGTGTAAACACAGAAGTGTTCTTTTATTGTTTCAACATTTAAAAGAGTTGACGATCGAGGTGGGACTTGAACCCACACTCCCCAGCTCCGGAGGCTGATGCCTTATCCATTAGGCCACTCATTTATGTTATAATTTATATTATATAAAACACAGTGCATAGAATTTGCGCAATTGGCCAATTCAAAGCAATTGCTAAGGATTGGTGCATGTCAGGACTATTTGGCCCTATTTTGTGATCATCTTCATTTCCATTTGTACAAAGCACCAGTATAAACAAATTATTTAGAAGACAGAAAATCAGAAGCCAAACGAAAACTGTTAAAATACACGATGGCGAGGCGTAGCAACCACCACACTGCATACCCTCTTCAGTTAAAAGGGATAAATATGAATTGCGGAAGGGTTTGTGTTGCAGGAGTTTTTCCTTTTTTTACCTTCGCTCACTGCAACACATCATATGTAGGGTGTGTTCTCCAAACTCAAAGACCTGCTTTACATGTTGACCTGGTGTCTTCATGATTTTGTTGTTTTTGCCATGGGGTGTTCATTTTGTGTGTGACAGGGTGTTCACTCAGTCTATCACGGTCAGATCGGAGCTCACCCATCAAGTGGCCCAGTGGCCTAATGGATAAGGCATCAGCCTCCGAAGCTGGCGATTATGGGTTCAAGTCCTACCTGTCACAAGTCATTAACTCTTTTAAATTTTGATATAATTAAATATGAACAATTTCAACAAATATTAATACAAAGATGATAACAACAAATAAATAAACAGGGCCGTGGCGGATGCCTGTAACTGCCTCTAGTGCCCCCTTGCAGGGGGCACCAAAGGCAGGAACAGTCCTCCCCACTTCCCGCTCCTCTGCCACGGCCCGGTTTATTTGTCCAATGCTTGTCGGGTCCACGTGCACGATTACTTTATTTCTGCACTGCAGGAATAAATAAAGTAATCGGGTCCACTGACCCGACAAACATTGGACAAATAAATAAATAGGGCCATGGCGGAGGCCTGTAACTGCCTCTGGTGCGGCTCCAGAGGCTGTAACAGTCCTCCCCACGTCCCGCTCCTCTGCCACGGCCCTGTTTATTTATTTGTCCAATGTTTGTCGGGTCCACGTGCACGATTACTTTGTTTCTGCACTGCAGAAATAAATAAAATAATCGGGTCCACTGACCCGACAAACATTGGACAAATAAATGAACGGCGGAGGCCTGTAACTGCCTCCGGTGCCCCCTTGCAGGGGCACCGGAGGCAGTAACAATCCTCCCCACGTCCCGCTACAAAGCCACGGCCAAGTTTATTTATTAATTTGGGCAATGCTGGACAGGTCCGTGGACCTGATTAATTTATTTAAAATAAATAAAGCGGGTCGTATTTATTTCTGCAATCAACATTGGAGAAATAAAGTAATTGGGTGCCCAACACCAAACCCAGACGGCCCGCTCAGGAGTGTTGCCCCGCCGCGCGCCACTGCTACTGCCAAAGAAAACACAAGACTAAACACAAGGCAGCACCCTCGGCACTTTCCCCTGCAGCCAGTTGGAAAGGAAAGATAGATGTGTGGGATAAATTTGGTTAATTCAACCTTCTGCCACAAGGTGGCAATAGTGATTAATAATATCAGTTCAAACAGCTTGCTGTAGCCAGAGCTGGAAGAATAGCTCATTGGCAATGCATTTGTCCTGAATACAAAACAGTAGTTCGAATCCCGCTCCTGCCACGTTTATGTTAAAATTATATAAAATGCGGGGTTTATCGGATTCCCCCGGGGAATATAAATACAGTAATCCCCGAAAACCTGACTCCCTAATTACAATCAGTGGTGTTAGCTCTGAAAAGAAAGAAGATGATTCCATCTGAGCGAGTGGCCCATGACACCTGACAATGACCTACAGCCACAGCTAATGGCATCCATAGAAGATGAGGAGTGGCATGTGGCAGAGAGCCCAAAGCTTGAAGTGGTGAAGATTATCCTACAGAAGAGCAAGGAGGAGTGTCAAAGGAAATGTGAGTGGCTCCTGGCCATTTGGAAAGGGGAGGATAAATATATTGTGCAATATTTCAATGTAGAGAAAGGGCAAGACAATGCATTTTAAGTGCACGATAGAGATGGGCTGGTGGCCCACGGCAAAAGAACGCTGACAGGAGCATGTTGACATGTGTGTGGCTCATTGGAAGAAAAAACAGAGGAGCCAAAGAAGGATCAGTGCAGGCAGATGTGGAAGGGTCACAGTGGGGAGACTAGCTATCGTTTGTTCTCCATGGACTACTGGGAGAGCGGTCAGCAACCAGGTATTCACCATGCAAGGTGCTATTTGGGAGAAACATGACAAGCACTGACAAGTTGCTGCTGACACTGACTGCGGGTGCACCTAGGTAGTGTGAGGCACTAGAGGCTGACTATATACTGGAAAGTAAGAGAAACATTGACTGACTTGGACAGTGCACACAAACATGGACACATGAAGGAGGTGGTTCTGGATGTTAGAGTGACGGGGTGATCAGCGCTAGAAAGGGAGGGATGTGTAGTTACGACTGTTTCTGTTGTTTTAGATGCACCCTGGATAATGTTTGATGGTGGGGGTGTTTATGCAATACAGTACAGCGAATGAATGGCTTTAGATGTGTTAAGACATAAGTAAGTTGTCTTAGTTTATTGAGTTTGTATGTATCAGAATAGTTTTATTGTAATGTGCTTTATGTGGAAGTAATGCAAGGATTTGGTCAGCGATTCATAGATAAAATGAGAAGAGTGGAAAAAAAACTAGACTCATGTTACCTTTCTGATTCTGCACTTTGTTTTGGTTTCTTTGAGATTCATTGGATGCAAGGGAACTGGCCTAGATGACTTGGCTAAGAGACTGGCCTAACAGTTGAACACCCATGCCAAGCAGAGCAGAGCACTGCACAGCTGAGCTGTGGAATGCTGTGATGTCTCAGACTGCTGGGCATGAAGAGCCCCTCCTGAGAAATACAGTGATGAAACTGCTGGCTCAAATCCCAAGGCTGCCAGAGACTGCTTCGTGCCTTTTGCAACTGCAGGCTTTGTTCCCCAAGTTCAGCAAAAGTACCTGTTTTTTTATCATGCATGCATTATACTTGCAGGTTTATGGGTGGAGAATAGATTTAGCTACTCCATTGTGCATAAGGATGAGCCTGGCCTGGGAGGGGCAGAGCAGAATGTAGCCCTCCTATGCACTGGTGTGTGTTTACATTACACCCAATTTGTCTCTACTTCCGGTCTCCTGTGCATGATTTGTGTGCAAGTGCTGAGTGTCTGCTGTGCCTGAGGTGGCGTGGGGGAGCTGGATGAGCACTGGTATTGTGGGGAGTAGAACGAGCCTATAACATGCCCTCCTGTGCTTTCTTCACCGACTTGGGGGCAGCTTGCATGTCCTTCCCCTTGTTTCTGGACATAGTGCGTAGGCAGGTCTGATGGGGGAGCCCTTCCCCATCCTCTTCTCCCTGATAACGTTTTGCACCCTTCAGACCACTTCTGGCCACTTTTTCAGGGCGTAGGAACCTCCTCCCTCTGCTGCTTTGTGGGTCCGCCCTTTACTGTGCGGGGTGGGTTGGAACTCCCCTCTGTGTGCAGGTGAGCCACTGTTTGTCCTCCTCCTCCTCAGGCTTCAAATGACCCTCATCCTGGCCTTGGTGCCAGGATCACTCTGCCCTGAGCCCAACCAAATCCCTCTCCCTTATTCTTCATTGCCCACCACGGATGCAGATGGACTCTTTAGCCCTCTATTCTGCCTCAGGATTTGCCCGGGGCGGCTAGGGCCCCACCAGTCATCGTCTCCTGTGCGTGGGGCACCACTAGCTTCCTTGTCTCCCTTGCTGTGCTTCTAGATGGGGGTGCGTTGGCTGAGGCACTATATGCATCTCCAAAATCCTAAATTTACCTAAATTGGGCCTCCAGCCACCCTGGCTATAACCCCAAAGGGCCTCTTCTGGTCTTCTATGCAAAGTGCTGGCTCCAAAGCTTGGGCAGGGGCCCTTCCCCTTTGCTCCCCCACTCCTCACTGTCACTCTGCTCAAAGCTGCTGATCACTGCCTGCTGATCACTGCCTGCACTGGCCAGCCTCTGCTTCTTGACCCTTTCCTTGGTTCAGAGCGCACTGACCTGTGATCTCCCCTAAGGGGCGGGTGGGAGGAGTCTAGCCCCTCAGGGTCGCAGCCTTCCTGCCTTTTGACTTTCGCTGTGCGGCCCCTCCCGGGCCTCTTAGCCGCTCCGTCTGCTCTTCTCGCCGCAGCTCTCAGCGGTGGGTTAAGGGTATAGCCCCTCTGAATCCTCCTGATCCCGCTGATGAGACGCTGTTTCTCTGGCGCGGGGGTGGCTCGGTCCCGCCTCGATCGTCCTGCTGGTACTCGCCAGCAGTGGAGCCCACGCTCCATGAATCCAGCCCCACTGAGCCTCCAATATTGCAGGCAGGTCCTTCCTGACGGGCTCCTCTGCCATCCCCCATCCACCAGCAGCTGCTTTGCACTGCCTCGCAACTGCACTGGGTCCTCGCCGCCCCAGGGTCTCACCGAGTGGTTCTTCTTGCTCAGTCTGCGAGCGTGTCTCTCAGCTCGGCCTGCACCGGCCACGGGCACAGTGCCTCCGCACCTCAGACACCGCAGAGACTAAGGACGCACACCCGCCTCTGCTGAAGACCCCCAGCGATCCAGGCTCCTGCACTCCACCACCGCAGCCTACAATGATAAATCCCTGCCGGGGGAAGGCACTATTAATCTATCTTTATTGTCTTTGGCCCTGCGGGGGTTGGAGCTCCACGATCACAATGTTCTCCCCTCTGTGGCCATCTTGGGATCACAATCACAATGCACTTCTAATCGGTATCCATCATAGATGCCATTACAAAATGCTGTTTTCTTTTATGGAAAGGATAATCTGTGATTTTATGTGACTGCACTGGCATTTTGGGGGGCCAAGTCAAGCCATTCTTTGCTGTGGATGACCATTTTTGTTTTTTTTACTGGGATTCTATGACAAAGCAAGCATGAGTGCTATTATGTTTCTAGACTAGGGTTGTACGGAACTTCGGCTTCGAGTAAGTATTCGGCCGAATTCTGGCTGAAAAAAAGCTATTCGGCTCCGGCCGAATAGTTTCCAGCTATTGGGCACTTGCTGAATACTTTGACATTCTCATTTGAATACAATGCAACATGAACTCAGAAAGGCAAATATAGACTTCAGTTTGCAAAACTGAATAGAATTAGACCAGACAAATTTCTATCACACATCTGAAAAATATCTTCTATTGTAATCTGCTCTTTACGGCATGTTTTGATACAGATTCTCAGACAAAAAAGGTGCTCCTCTTTTATACTTAGCTGCAACAATACAGGAACATCTTTTCTTTTGGCATATGTTTATATGAAATGTGCACATTTTTCATTGGAATAAACAAACTGAAAGAAATGTGCATAGATACTTTCCGTTCCTGTCATGTCACTTCCCATTGCGTATGTCATAGTCCCCCCCCCTTTCTTTTTTTAAGGACTTGAGTCCTGAGTTTAACACTATCTGATATTTTATCAGGAAATTATAAGTTGCATATGTTTGTGTATTGATGAGAAAGAGTGGCTAGATTAAGTGAAATGTGAGCAGCATTTGTTTGGGTGTGGTGAATAGTTGTGAGATGGAGTTCACGCATTTCAGATTTCCTTTTAACTTGTCCTGCATGAGCCAACATGACCATTTTATACATTTCTATGTGAGCTGAAGAAGTTTCCAAACTCAACCACATTGACTTTGCAATTGGATAGAGAACGTAATGCATCTGATTCACAAAGGCAGTCCTTTTGCATTTGTGAAGCCTCCTACTTTAGCTGGCACTGAATATGCAACAATCTTCTGTGCATTTGGTCCCTTCATTTTGGTTAAATCTGCTTTATTTCTGGCTTTTATATTTTAAATAAAGATGCTACATTAAATACAATGAAGAGAAATAAAAGTATAGAATGAATTTAATATGGTGCTTTATTTGTTTTTTTAATAGGTGTGTTTTTTGAAGTTTGGAACATGATTTTATTAAATAAAGCAACTATTAGGCTTCATATTCGGCTTCGGCTGAATAGTTTTCAAACTATTTGGTATTCGGCCCAATACTAAATATGCTATTCGGTACAGCCCTCGTCTAGACTGGCATTTGTGGCAGCCAGTCAAGCCAATTCTTACTGTGGTGTGGCTTTTTTCACTGTGCATCAAGGGTAAAGCAAACATGATGAGCATTATTACGCATCTGGACATGTTTTTTGTTGTGACAAGACATTTTTTAAAGGCTAAGCCAACAGGAGTGTGGCAGAGCCATGGTGGGCATGTCTTGTTATAGTATCATTACTGGCATTATGTTATGCTAAGTTGATTTGTACCGTGCACCGCTACCACCCAGGGGCAATCTCCAGGCGCTCGCGTGGCTCTGCAAAAAAGGGGAGTGAGGGGATTAGTGGGGTAAAGGGTGAGAGGATAAGTTCAGAACCAGGAGCGCCTGTGAGTGTTTTGCATGTGGTCATTTGTGAGCGGCCTCGCGCATTGTAACCGTATGGGTAAGATTCCATGCCTGGGGTGGAGGTAGCGTATTGTGTTAGTGTTGTGTGGTTCAGATGGGTTGGTTGTGTGCACTTGTTAGATGGTGTCCATAAGGGATTCAGAGTCACAGGTGGTTGTAGCTGTAAGGTAGTCCGGCATCTTGGTGTGTTATTTTGAATGGTATTGGGCTATGTGGGTGGTTCACTCTGGATGTTGGCATAGTAATGGTTCTCTGTATGTTTATGAGTGTGACTAATCCAAGATCTAGTGTAGAGGCATCAGTTATGGAAGGAGCAGGAAAGGAAGAGGGTTAGCAAAGTCGATCAGTTCGTTGTGGTCTCTCTCTGGGGCGGCCTTTTGGATGCTGCTTGACGGTATCTAGCCAGGTTCTTGTTTGCAGTTCTTTGGCCCCTCTCCTCTCTAGTTGTTTGTCTGCAGTGTTGTTGTTGCCGGTGTCCCTTCTAGGTTGTCATTGTCTGCTGAATAGCCAGGTTTTTAGAAGTTTCCTGAAGGTGATGTGGTCTTCTGTGGTTCAAATTACTTTGGGCATGTTGTTCCAGGTGTTGGCAATTAGATGTGAGACTGCTGTTCTGCTAAATTTCCTTTTTTCATAGTGTTTTGCCTCTATTTGTAGGTCGTTGCTGGATCTTAGTTGACTTCCTGGGGACGATACCGTCTAATCTAGCCTTAATTCTACTCCTTGTCTGTGCAGGGCTTGTTTGGAGATGCAGAGTGCTTTGAATTTGATGCACTTTTTTTTTACTTGCAACCAGTGTAGGCTTTTCAGTACTGGAGTGATGTGGTCTCTTCTGTATTAGTTTAGGAGAATTCTGGCTGCTGGAATTTGCACGATTTGGGGTTTCTTGGTGAGTCTTTCTGGCATTCCAAGGTAGAGGCTGTTTGCATAGGTCATTCTTGGGAGTATCAGGGATATGATTGTGAGGGTTCTGTGGGGGAAGGATTAGTTGTATAAGGAAGAAGCATTTTGTGGTTATTGCGTTGACTTGCGGTTCCAGTGATAGTCTGTTGTCCATGAGTATTCCTAGGTTGTTTACTACATTGGTAGTCTCTGGTTGTGTTCACATGCCGATTGGTCAGTCTCGGTCGAATCCTGTGGGTGAGAGCATTATTTTCTGTTTTTCGCCCATTTCAGTTTGAGGTTGTTTGTTGTCATCCAGTTGTATATGTCTCAGAGGCAGTTGTAGATGTTGTTATTTTGTTCTGTTTGTTTTCACAATCAGTTGTGTTGTCTTCGTAGTTGTAGGCGGCAATACCGTGGGATTGAATGATTTTCATCAGTGGGCACCTGTAGATGTTGAAAAGTAGAGGGGATTGGCTGTAATCCTGTGGGACTCTGCAGGATAGATTGATGGTGTTTGAGGTGAACGGTGGTAGGTAGGTTCTTTCGGTTTGGTTTGTTAGGAATGAGGTAAGCCACTTTAATGCGAATTCCTGTATGCCACATTCCATCAATCTTGTTATTAGTGTTGCGTGGCTGATTGTGTCAAAAGCCGCTGATATGTCCAATAAAAGTAGGGTGTTGTCGTCTGCGTTTCAGGTCATCCCATATTGATACAAGTGCTGATTCTGTTTCCTTATCGATCTGAAGCCAACTTGTTATTAGTTGAGTATTCCGTTTGTTTCGATGTGTTTAAGATTGGTTTTGTAGACTTGGTTCTCCAGGATCTTCGCTGGGTAGTTTGGTTAGTTATCGGTCTGTAGTTGCTTGGGTCTTCTGCGCTTTCTGATCTTCTTTATTTTTATCAGTGGTTTGATGTATGCTGATTTGAAAGAGGATGGTACTATTCCTCTTTTGAGTGATGGGGTTCCGTGGTTGAGGATTCCTTTGAAGGTCCGGGCGGGGGGGGGGCTATAAGGTTGGTGTCCTTTGATCAGTGTGCCGAAGTTTTCCTCTGTGATTTGTTCTATGCAGATTAGTTTTGGTGTAATCTGTGTTTCGTCTAGTGTCTGTGGTACAGTGGTCGCAGTTGTATTTGCTGCGGGTAGGTTGATGGTCTGCTGTATTGTCTATTTTTGCTCTCCGATGGTTGGTGATTTTGTCACAAAGTGTTTGTGCAGGGGTGATGAAATTTTTGCAGGTAGAGGGTTTTTATCTCTTTGATTTTGAAGAGTTCTTTGTGTGACAATTCTATTCTTGTGGCTTAGTAGAAGGTTTTTTGTTGCTTTGAGGGCTGTTGCTTTGTACAGTTTGAGTTGAGAAGGAGGGCAACCACCTGGCGTGATTGACCATGTCAAAAGCAGAGGAAAGGTCAGGATCAGTACAGAAGGAAGGCTAGAATCGAGGTTAGTGAGCAGATCTTCATGGGTGTTCAGGAGAGCAGTTTCCGTGTCTCTGGCTGCTCTGAAGCCAAATTGATGGTCATAGAGACAACCAACAGATTCAGTGTGGAGAGTAACCTGGGAGATGACCTGCTTATTTCAGGAGTTTGCCCAGGAAAGAAGTGATGGAGACCAGGCGATAGTTTGCCAGCCAGGTAAAATCGGCAGAAGCCTTTTTATGGAGGGGGTGCAGAAGGGAGTGCTTGAGAAAGAGGGGAACATTCCTGTGGCAAAAGTGATTGTAGAAATCGGCCAAGGCTGGAGCCAGGTTCTCAATGTGGTCCTTGACGGTTCTGGAGGAGTAAGGGAGCACCTGTTTAGACAACACTTTCGTAGATCGGACTTGTCTAGAAACCTCTTTGGGTGTAGTCGGCGAGCAATAAAGATATGCATCTCCACATGGTAGGAAAATAGTACTTTGTCATTTGCTTCAGTTGTGAAAAAGAAATTGTGAGGTTGAGAAATGTCTATTAAAACCTGTGGGTTGGGTATGGAAGCATTTCAATGCCTGGATAAACAACGTTCTACTCTATAGTTCCAGATGGAAATTGCTGGACTATTTGGACTATTTGGCTGGGACTATGTACTACTATGGTCCATTTAATGGTTTGGATTTTTGATGCATTATCAAAGATCTATTATGCTGGCACTTACGATTTTTTTTTTTCTCCAGAAATAATTATTTTTGACCTTAAGAAGAAACTGGTTGGTTATTGGGTAGGATATTCAGCAGAAATTGGGTTTCTGTTTAAAAAGGCTGGTGAATAATCATGGCAAAGCCCACGTTTTCATGTTTGCCTATCATTTTCCTTTCTTAGTGTTAATACGTTATTGGATCTTCAACATTACTGCACCACCATGATATTTCTTGAGGTTGAAAGTGCATTTTGTTTTCTTTTTGGTTTCATTGATCATGTGGAAGGAGGCCTGCTTGGGTTTGTGTGTGTGTGTGTGTGTTTTTTTTTTTTTTTTTTTTTTTTTTTTTTTTTTTTTTGTTCAGGGCATTTATTGGTTATGCATGTTTGTCTATAGGATCCTGAACTTCATAGTGTCATCCTTCTTTGCTGATGTGTGTTTCCGTTATTAAACCTGCTGTAAAGTTATGGACCACCTGATATGATGGCTGATATTTCCATAGACAAGGCATTGTTTGATAGATTAAATGGCCACTTAACTTTTCAAGAATACGTTTGTTTTAAGATTCATCCTCGGTAGTGCTTGATGAGTGGGTTAATATCCAGATCTCTATGTAGTATCTGTTTGAGGGGTTCAGTGTTACTCCAGGTCTCTAGGAAGCTGCTGAAAATATGCTGTTCCCTTGTAGAGTTTAGCTCATTGTGTATTCATGTGTGTTGAGATGCCTTCCCCTCTCAGTGGTACTTGTGAATATTCTGTCGCTCATTGCTGCATTGTTACATCTGAATCTATTTTTGGATATGTAATACTCGAAAAAACTACCCCACCCCTCTATTTGTGCAGCACTAAGGTTTCTGTTAAGTTTGTTCATTCTTCACAGGTAGCTTCGTGGAGCGTAATACGTAATTTGTGTTGCAACAGGAAAGTACACATCACATATAGTTTGAGGAGGGAGACCAACTGCTCATTTCAAAACATACCCTCACATTTCTTCACTCTCCACATCCGGGATCCTTCGCTCCTTAATGTTACTTCTGCCCTTGGTTAAGTAGATTCAAGGTGAGTATTCAATTCAAATGACCAAAAGTCCTACAACTGTGTTTTGACTTGTATTTTTTATTCTTTCATTATTTTTGTTTGAAAAGGTTTCAATCTTCCACTTGTCATTCAGTAGCATTTCAACACTTGTAGTGGAAAATACAATTTTAAAATTTGTATTGATTCATATATGGTCCTTTCATCTATAGTCCTCCTTAAATTGTGTTAAAAAAAGAAAAAAAAAAAAAAGATTTCAATCTTTCAATTGTCGTTCAATACCATTCCAAGTGTTCAGCATCACACTTGTGGTGAAAAGTATAAAATGTTGCAATTTGTATCACTTCATATATAGTACTCAAAACGTGTTTCACCACAACCATAAATGTGGATCATGAGGCGGAGATAAGTGTCTCAAATGTTGCAATGCTTTATCTACATCTGCAACTAAAAATATGTTCTGTTTGCTGGGGTTTGTGGTTTTAAAGTAAATTGCAATCATAAGGCTTACAAGACTATTTCAGGATGTGTGTTTAGCAACAGCCTTTTTATCGGAATCCTTAATTTCTACTCACCCTATTAAACACTATTTGACTTTAATCATAGTGACCTTAATTTTTGGTATGGTGATGGGTAGCATCTTAAAAAAATATATTGTACTACCCATTAATCTTTCTGGCAATATTCATTTGTGCCTTAGTATAATGATAACTGTGGGATGCATAATGCTATATAGTCTTGTTTAGATTACCTGTAGAGGCTTGGAAAGAGTGCTGGATTTGGTTGTCTTTCACAGATTCGAACCCGAAATGCTGCTCTGTGTTGAATCGTTGTTAAAAAATGGCCACCAGTGTATAGCGGCACGCATGACGTCACCGTGCACAGATACCGCGATGATGTAATTGCGTACCCGCATTTGGCAGCCATGATAGAAATCCTCGCTTGTTTTTGCAAGTACTTCTATTTGCCTTTGCATGAAAAAAAAAATGGACGTGAGCCCTAATGTAAAGCTTATTGTCAATATCCACCAATTAGAACATTTACAATTTTGAAGTCGACATGGTTACCAAATATAAATCGCAAACAATGTCTTGATGTGTTACACTGATGTGCTTGAAGCACAGTATGCTCCCTTGCTTCTAAACGAGAGCAAATGGATCAATAACACAGGCTTGTCTAAGAGTTTTTTGTTGCTGGTGTAGATAAACCATCACAACATTTGAAATACTTATCTCCTCCTGATGATCCACATTTATGATTGTGGTGAAAGTTTGATGCTGAACACTTGGTAATGGCGACATCTGAAATGCTATTGAAAGACAGTTGAAAGATTGAAATCCTTTTACACCATGTAAGAGGGCTTTATATGAAGCAATACAAATTGTAGCATTTTATTTTCACTACACGTGTGATGTTTAACACTTGGTAATTACGAGTTGAAAACCTTTTGGTCCTTTGAAATGCTACTGAATCGCAAGTGGAAGATTGAAACCTTTTCAAACAATAATAATGACAAAAAATGTCAAAGCACGATTGTAGGAATACTCGCCTTGAATCTAGTTAACCGAGCTCAGAAGTATCATCCCTCTCAGTTTTAAGTATTCATGTTTTGATATTGTGCAGACACAATATCTGGGGCTGCAATCTAGTGATGGTTACTGCAAAATATATAGATTATTCTTGGCTGCAGTATCTGACATATGCCTCCAAACCCTAACAAAACGTGGATGAAATGTTTGAGAAATGTGTAGAATTCGTTCTAATCCAAGGTAGCAGTTTCAGTGAAAACACCTAACCAATGAAGTACTTCCTTGTCATGATTAATGTTACACCTTACTTGAAAGAAGCTGAGGTTGCACGTTCTTGAAGAAACCGGATATGAACCCTTTTATCGACCACTGCCGAGGTTTGAACCAGCCCTTCTTTGCTAACCTGTACAAGAGGGCTTCCTACAACAACTTCATTCCACCATCAAGAGCAATTCCATCCTAAGTCCCCATCAGGCTCCTAGCCTGTTAGGCGAACTGCATTGGTCCTAGTCTCTTCGCTGGATGCATCAGGATTACATTGGACTTCAGTGGAGTTATTGTATCGGTCCTTCTCCACCCTCCCCCAATCTGCTACCCATAACTCAGTTTAACACAAAATCCTTCTGAAATATGCTTGGTCTGTAGGTTTACCTCCAGGAGATTTCCTTAAATTGCCTTTTCTTTGGGCAGAGTCATGCTCCCTTCTTCGTTGTGCCACCTTCGACTCCATTTCGCCTTCTCCATCATCTTTATCCTCTCTTCTCGGACCACTGGTAACTCCCATGTGTGTTTTTTTTCCAACAAGGTAATGCTTGCAAATGACACCCATAGCCAGACCAGGATTGATGGCAAATGCTGTTATACATTGCCCCCTTTCACCTGCCATCTTCAGTCCATAAACTCCTGGCTAAATTCCCAGTTGTCTGAGACTACATCGTTCAAAATCTGAGATCCTGCTCCTCTGTCAAAGCCAAAACCTGAATTGAGTCTCTCGCCACCACTGGGAAGTCTATTCAGCATTTTGGTTGCATAATCACCTGTGATCGCTCCCTTTCCTTCTTGTGAGGGCTGCCATTCTTCACTTGTTTTTCCAACTCGCGCTACTTCCATGAATATTCCACTTGCATAATAGAATAACAAACTGAAATGAATGCAAAAAAAGTATGGTTGGACTAACGAGGATTGAATAGACTTCTGCACAAAAACAGGCACTATGATGAAGTTTATTCAAATGAATACAATTCTTCAGCATAAATTGGAATTGAGTTTTTTATAAACTTAGTTAAGAACATTCCTCGCTAATAAATATATACGTAAACAAAACATCGAAATTGACTAACTATTGCAAATCGCCATCTCAAACTAGAGTTGGTAAACTACCATGGACTTTCTGTGATGGAAATCTCTTCTCAGATAATTCGCCCAACTGTATAACTATGCCTGCTCTACCAGCAAGAGTAACTCTTAACATAGCAACCCTACATCTAGTGGATCCACGTGCTCGAAGTATTGGGAGAAGCAATACTTTTTTTACCTAGGCGGTAGAGGGGACAAAACATAAGTTCTCAAAAATTAACACAATTACAAAGAGATAACCTGTCATTAAGAACATGTCATTTACCCGTATAATCTTGCAGGGTATGTTGATTTAGCCTCCTCAGTACCTCATTCGGAATCAAATCTAATTGTAGTGGCTCCCTATTCCGTTTAACACCTTGTAACTACTCCCAGTGGGCATCATCCTACTTCTGGCTCAAGATGTGGATCACTGTGGCCTACCTCATTGATAATTGCCAATGTTTTCTGAGTGGACCCCATTGGCATAAAAAAAACAAGCTTCTTTTTCCACACTAGGTAACGCTTTGTTCTTGAACCCAAACAAACTCTGCCTAGAAGTGTGATGGTATGGAAAGTCTTCCATCATAATACCCCAGCAAAGCACCACCTCCAGTCGCCACAGTGTCTTGTATCCCTGAAAGTAAAATCTTCTTGCTTAGATGGCACATTATATGATAGGTTATTTATAACGCTCTTAATAACCAGAGGTTTATTAGCGCGGTCTCAGTGTATCCGAATATTTGCTGTTGACTTGTTGACCCACTGTAGCTTTGTTTTTAAAAAAAAAAAAAAAAAGTTATTTCAAGACTGAGTCTCATACGAACCCTATAGTTAAGGTGAGACTTGCATAAGCTTTCATTTGTAATTTGATGATTTTGTATTGGGCAAATACTTGTTTTGTACTGTTTGTAAGTAATTAAAGTTTTTTTTTTTATCCACTGTGTGTAGACTTTTTCGAGGTAGTTACATTTACTAAACTTCATTTACTTAATCTTTGTTTTCCATCTGCTAGGGAAAATCTCATGTTTTTCGTTTCAAAATTTCCAGAGCAAAATTTGTGGATTCTGCATGAAAGTTAAATCTGCTAATCCACGACACTTTCACAGGATGCACTATCCCTTAAAAGTCATGTTGGCGGTTTCTACCCCACCTACTGGCTCTTTGGGTGCATTATTTGGATACCTCTGTCATGTAGAGGCACATGCATGCTTTCTGCTGGTCAGTGGCTGTCCCCAAACCAGCAACAGGTGGGCAACATGGATAGCTTTCAGTAACAGTTGGATACATTGAAACAGCACCCATATACTTTTATAAGGCCCACTGGCATTCAAAAACAAATGAATATATAGCTGGCAGTCCTGATGCTAATATCACCACAGCTGCTACTCGGAGAACATATTATTTTAAAGGACTGCTAGAAGAATAGTGTTTATTATGAATGTGCAAACCTATAGTAAAACATGTAGTGACAGTTTTTTCCCTCATACTTTTTCGAAGTGTACTTGCTACTTCATATTGGGATGCTGGACACCTATCAATATAAATCAGTATACGCCTAAGGATTTAAAAGTAGTGTGTACAGTGACAACTACGGGGCTCGGGCAACAATGGCCGCCTAAACTTCAGCTCCTGTTCCCTCCCTCCCGTCATAAGAAAAGAAAGTGAGCAGTCCTAAGTTGCTCATAAAGTGTGGCGATGGTCCACCTGGAAATGAGAAGGTAATGGGAAGCCATACGCTGTCTGTCGATTCTGAGCTCCCAAGGCCAAGAATACAGTGCAGATGGAGCAGAGGCCCACTAAAAGAAAGGACTTTCACCGCGCTGGGGCTTTGCTTCCATAACAGAGGGACACTGCCGGGACCATAACGTACCCTTCTAGTGAACCCAAACCCCGACTTGGGAGGATCGCGTCCAGCATCCCAGGCGAAAGGTGATGAGTGCAGGGTTGCAGGAGAGGAGAGGCTGACAGTCAGGAGAGTGGCCCCTGCTGAACTTGGTGACAGGAACCAGGAGGACACAAGCTACAGTTGCAGGGTGTTGGCTGCCCATTGCACAAGGAGGAGTGGCGTCCTTATTTATTTCTGTTGAGGTGAGGACTACAGTGGGGTTGAATGGCCTTGCACCAAGGAGTTGCTGGGTGGCCCCTCGCCACACGTTTGAGAGGTGTCTACGAAGGCCTAAGTGAGCAGCACACAAGCAGTGTACGTCGGACAGAGCCCGTCGAGGTGTTATTGCAGGAGATGTCTTTGCCTACCTGGCTGATGGAGGTGGTAACAGGAGAAAGTAACCCAGGGAAGAGAGGCAGCTATTGAATGTCAGCAAAATATAAGTGTGCTGGACTTAGAAGACGTAGATTGACTACATGCACCCTGCCGAAGGGGGCTTTCTGGGAAGAGCAGCGACTCCTACGGGTGGCAGAGAATGCAGTCTCCAGATTTACAGGCCCGAAACCACGACCAGGAGACCACCTTACTGCAAGGGGCATATGCAGATGCCCGACCCTACTGAGGGAGGGAGTTGGTTCTGCCATGGCAGTACTGGAGATCTTTATTAAGGCACCAACAAATAAGCTGCTAACGAAGGAGGAGTCTGCAATTGTAACTCTCCAGAGATATAGGAGAGAAAGGAAGACTGTGAGGGAATGCCATATACAAGAGATGGCTACATGAACCAATTTGGCTACGAAGGAGGACGTTGGGGGAATTCTCACAGAGATTAAGGAGCTGAGCAACGACATTCAATCATCCTTAGCGGAGCTGAGGGGTAGAGTGAAAACTATAGAAGTCAAAATGGAAGGGCTGGAAAACAATCAACTGAATGCAGACCTCATAGAAATGAAGTTGTATGCCCATTTCATGGCAATTGAATCACAGGAAGTGGAAGTATTCAGGATTGATGACCTGGAGAAATGGGAGCGTAGAAATAACCTCAGGTCCTCGGAGTTAAAGAACGAGATGGAGTCACCCCTTGAAATTGAAAAGAAGGTGCAGAAAGTTACCTTCTGTTTGAGCCCGACTGAGGGGAAAACAGCAAATCAAAAGGGCACATGGGGGAGGACAAGCTTTGGTAGAGGCCCGAGATCCATCATATGTTCAATTCAACCTTTATTGGGGGGGGTGGGGGTGGGGGGAGTGCTGGCTAAAGCAAAGCTCGCAAAGGAGATTGAAGTTGAAGATAAAATCCTGCTCTTCCAAGACCTGTCGGGTTTCACCCTATCCAGGAGAAGGGACCGTCACCCCTTCACACAGTGTCTGTGTGATAATGGGCATACCCATTATCACACAGTGTCTGTGTGATAATGGGCATACCCATTTGCACTACAGTTCGAGACTGGAAATGAGGCATATTAAATCAACGCGGATGGCGAGGCTACACGGGCTCTACACCACTTATTTATTGTACCAAAGACTGGTCAGGACCATACCTCTCGGGAGACGACTGAGCAGCGCCCATCGCTGAGAGGCCGTCCCCAATGGAAGAAGGGCCGGGAGGTCGAAAGTAAACAAAGGTGGGCACGCCACCCCTTGGGGGAAAAAAGTCCTGACAATGGGTACCATGTGAATGTCGTAGGGGTTCACATTAAGTGTTCACCGGTACTAGGAGAGGCAACATTGGACCTCCTAGTATTCAGAAGGAAGGAAGTCCTTTGTGGCCCTCTGACTGAAAGAGGGCGTCTCTAAGGGAATGTTTCAAGTTGTAATGAATTGCAGGTTAATGAGTGTTTGGGTTAATTAGGGGTGGGGTTTATGTTGGTAACGGGTGGCGAGGGCATATATATTATTATTATTTTTTTTTTTTTAATTTCTATTGCACCGAAAGCCTGCAGGCATCTGGGCGCAAACACATAGACTCAGACTAACATAAAAAAATAAAACGGGACAAGTTGTCTACCTCATTCAAGGTACGTATCCTCTAGAATATCGCACAAAACAGGAGCAGGAATGTAGTAATTATTGTAACTTATAATTACAAAAACGATTATTGTGTTCCCTATTTTACCCTAGCTGGAAGAACACCCTGACCCTGCGGGGTGATCTCACCCTAGGTTGCGATGGTGCACCGCTTATCTAAAAGGATAGGAAGGGAGATGTACTGACCGTAACTCTACAATGAGTAGTCTACTTGCAAATAAAAACGGCTCAGTCTGGGAACCCGTCCCCGAAGCAAATGACAAGATGGCTTTGTGTGGTGAAACAGTTCACGGGGGGAATCGTTTCAGAGAATTTATACACCCTCTGTAAAGTGTGCTCTACCCGTAGTTAATGCAGGTTGCACAATATTTATAAAGCCAATAGCCTTCCTTATTTATGCGGTGCGTCTATAACTTGTTGCACACTTCACAGAGGGTGTATAAATTCTCCTCTCAGAGTTAATCTGGTTGAGATGCAGAGTACCACAAGGCTCAGCGCTCTCACCATTGATTTTTAATCTTTATATCCGCCTACTATTCGATATATTGAGAAACACGGACAAAGATTCCACTCCTATGCTGACGACACGCAGATCTACGTGGAGACAGTAAACATGTCTGAGGCAATTGAAAGGATTGATCTGGGCATGCGAGACAAAAAAGTGGATGGCATGTAACCAGCTGCAGCTCAATGCAGCCAAAACAGAGGTAATACTATTTGGACCAGAGAAAAAAAGGAGGTGAAGAACAAAATATAATACCATGGATTCTGGGTGAAGAAATTCAGTTCTCAAAGAAAGTGAGAAACCTTGGGTGCATATGGCAGGAGAACCTGGCCAGTGAGGCCCAGGTAAGGGCTAAAGTAAAAGCTGGGTACTTCTCCCTGCGTATGCTTAGGGATGTACTCCCCTTTGAAGCACCGAAGACCACTCTGTGGTCGTAGGGGCATTGAAAAACTCCCATCTTGACTACTGCGATAGTCTGATGACAGGGATCCCAGTGAAACAGATGAGACTCCAGAGGGCCCAGAACGCGGCAGTTGGGCTAATCGCCCATCTTGGGGAAAATGGACCATGTCTTAGCATCACAGAGAGCGCTCCATTGGCTTATGGTGGAGGACCGAGTTAAGTTCAAGGTGGCCTGCCTTATGTATAAATGCTTCTATGAACTCGTGCCAAAATCCACCACTATCGGCCAACCAGAGATCTCCGATCTGGACACAAACTTCTGATGGACATTCCTCGGGCTAAACTGATTTCGAAGGGGGACAGGAGGTTCTCCGTGTTTGGCCCTAAGTTATGGAACCAGCTACCAACTGCCATACGATCATGCCCATCGTTAGGTTTTAGAAAGGAACTTAAAACCTTTCTATTTAAGTAAACCTAAGAGGTAGGGGCGGGAACAGCGTTTCACAGTCAAAGGATGAATTATAGCTAACATCTGCACCCAAATGCAGTTTATTCTGTCTGGTGCGCATAAGAAATAACCAAAATCACATCCAAGTCTACAATGTGGAATATTGCATGATTTCACAGAGAACATTCCAAAGGCACAAATCTAATAAAAAGCCAGTCATGCGTCCTATAGACCCTTGGCATTCGCGATTAGTTTTTAGCATGTATCTTGGAGACATCAACATGTTCTTAGGTCGACCGTTTTTGATGATGTGTCTATTTAAATCATCTTCGTCAGGGCTAATTTCTTTATGGGAAGCATCAGTCGTTCATCTGTTAGATGTAACTGGGCACCATACCCAACCTAGGAAATAAAGTTGGAGAATGCCTGTTTTAGGCCGGGTTCTTTTGGGGAGGTTCATTTATACTAGAAGCACAAAATGCAATGAACAATAGGTAGCACATGGACATTTTCTGAAGGGGTCACCTTACCCCTATGAGCTGGGTGCACACCACACCTTGATTAATTATTCTATTTTACTTTTATTAGTGACATAGTCTCAAGTACCTTATTTGCGCTCAGTCCGTGTTTGAGGCACGCATTATTCTCGACGACACCATGTCTTTGTCAGGGGCGGTATGGTAATGTCACCTTCTCGTGGGTAGGAGGTCCAGGATTATCCACAGTGGGCTGGCTATAACTCGAGGGAGATAAGATGCTGTCTGTGTCTTACCCAAGTATTCAAAGCAATTGTATTGGGCATATAGTTCTAGCAAAAGTACTGCTTTACTTGGATGTTCTGTTATGTTACTAATGATCGCCTGCGTTTGTTTTTATCATAATAGTGCAGACCTATTACTGGATTCTAGTAAAGCGGTTGCTTTGCCAGTGTTCGAATTGGTCGATATTATATAGGCTGCTATTGCGATGTTCTATATTCAATGCTTTTATCTGAGCACAAGCGGATGACCATCTGAGCGCGTGCCTCGCGGTGTTGGTCATCTATTGTGCCATGTTTTGCAACAGACTTGGAAGCTTTCCGGCGTGATCCTTTCCCAAGCATTTTCCGAGCAGTGCTTAATAGACTGTCAAACTATTTCTATTTTGTACACCGTTCAGTTGTGAAGGATTGTGGCTTGGTCTGCGTGAGACCGTGTGGGCATTAGTCACAATGCCCCACCTAATTAGTTACAAAAGTAGGCACTGGCCGTCTAAACCAGTGTGGTCGTCCGTCCATAAGTGCTTTTAGCCCGACAGAAACAAAAAG
The DNA here is from genome assembly GCF_040938575.1 of Ambystoma mexicanum. Classification (NCBI taxonomy): domain Eukaryota; kingdom Metazoa; phylum Chordata; class Amphibia; order Caudata; family Ambystomatidae; genus Ambystoma; species Ambystoma mexicanum. The sequence goes on along the minus strand of NC_090932.1, from coordinate 675,327,112 downwards.
CTTACCTGTGGCCTCCTCTTTTCCTGGCTTTCAATGCTGCGAGGCTCCATATGGAATCAGTCCAGTTGCGGGGGTTGTCCTGGTAATCAAGACTCATTATTCATGCACACCCATTTGTATTGACAAGAAGGAAGGACTCTTTACCTTGTGGATGTTATGCTGTTAATATCCCTGCCACCACAGGTTCTATTGTGAAAAGTTGCAACATATCCTAGAATAATTATAGGCGAATCACTCATTGTTTTTGCACACCCATTTGCATAGACAAGAAGGGAGGACTTCTTCTGTGTAGTGCTCTATGGCAGCCATCTATAAATTGTAGTTGTTGTGCCGTTGGTATCAGTGCAGCCACGGATTCTGTTGTGCAGGAGCGCGGCATATCCTAAAGTGGCTATAGGTGGATCTGGACGGCTAAGCATGTTCGATGCAAAGCTTCTTGGGACTTGCTTGGTTTTCGTCAGGAAACCAAATGATCCGCACCCTTTATCCTTTCCCATGTCATTAGATAACCTGAGAGCAGGGGCTTAATCTGATGATGGGCTCATCTTTTGGTTATGGGTGTTGTGCCCTTAATTATTTAACTGCGGGTTATATCTGACATGTATATTTAGAGCATCTTAAAAGATGGTGCAGGCTGAATGTACACACACTGCTAGGCATTATAAAAAGACTAGGATTGGTCTGTTGCAAACGCCAGAAAATCATTAAAGATGTATGGGGGGCGTGGCTACAAAGCCATGGGATAGGGCATGTCTGCTGATGAGCTCCTACAGATCCTGTAATTATCTGTGCAGAAGTCACATTATATGAAGCCTACGCCTGGAAAAAACTAAATTTATGGACTTGTAAAACTGCTGCATACTGGGAGAGCAAGTTGGACGGATTGCCACCGTGATTCAAGAGCAAGGGATCCTTGAAGATTGCAGCCGCTCATGAATCGGGATCCAAAGATGGTGGCTCACTGCAGACCAAGAGATTGGGAGTTAGGATAAGCGGCGGCGGTGATAATGGTACTTATGGACATGCTGATAGAGGTCCGTTGCTGAGGCACTTGAAATAGTAAAGAGAAGTGGTGATCTTTCGATCTTGCACAACTCGATGTGTGTCGGGAGCCTGGTGGCAGAACGGACGTAGAAGCAGCCCTTATAACGACGGCGAGTGAGCGCACACGAGAGATGAGTGTATACAGATTTGGACATCGGGTGATCTGCCCAGAACGAAGGGCGGACACGTCAGACCCTTGCTCCGGTGCGGGGAAAACAAACAAATAAAGCACAGGAGCCGGTGACGAGACACGTGACTGAGTGGATGGGCCGCACACACAGGAATACATTGTAACAAAGTAAAGCTGCAATACACCTGGGTTGGCAGCGGCAGCAGCAGCAGCGCCGTACGACACCCGGGCAGGAGCCGGGATACATTGTTACCGGGTCGGAACAATGCAACTGCAGGCTCCGGGCAAAGAATATTGAAATCTATGCCGGCTGAGTTTATGACACATGAGCAGTGTTGGCTAAAGCAGAGCAGAGGCACATGTAAACCTGCAACTGATCTAACAGGGTAATACGGCCCAATAGGATTGCTGGCGGTACAGTACACAGCCATTGTACTGATGCAACGTATTGGGGAATCATAGGACATGGTCAATGCAGAACCTATTAAAGACGAATTAGTGGAAGATCACTGACGCTGTGCGTGGCCTTATTGCATTAAGGCCAGGTGAAGGAAATACGACCCCTAATTATCTGCAACAACCGCCCTGGCCCTGCTAGGAGCCCAGCCCCTGCATGATTGGGCTGAGGCAAGAGACCTCCCACAGTACAGCGGCTCAAGAGAACTACCAGAGTATTCAATGGGACACTACAATTTTGGACTTCACATTGGGGCACGCACAGCACAAGTTGGACCAACATAGCCATTAATGATGGTGCCCCCTGGTTACTGAATCAACACAGGTCTTGATGGCCAAGCAGTTGTTTAGGCACAGCAATGGAGCACAACAATGGAGCACAACTCTGAACTGCCTACCAGGACACAGTACCGTATGCTCTGGAGGTGGCTGGGGGGTAGGTGGGTGATACTACGAGCTCAACTGAACAAGCTAGATACACTAGCGCAGTGCCAGCATGCCGGCCGGCAGAGGGAGAATCGACATTCGGCATATAGGCAAACGCATCAACAACCATCGAAGTTGGGAACCCGGTAAATGAAGACCAGTACAAATACTGCGGATGCAGAGTAATATGAACAGATGTGACGCTGCATAGACCCACAACGGCTCTGACCACAGGCGGCGAGTTGGCAGATGAGGAGCAGACGGCAAATCTAACCCGTATCGAGATTGGTGCCGTGTAGCGCAGGTGTGGCAGTAGTATGTGTGCGGCGCACACATTGCCAATGGCTACCTCCAGTGGTAAACACAAGACTTTGCAGGAGGGGAAGTGTCAATCACAACACAAGAAGCAATGGCATCCAAGATCAGTAAAGTTAAGGGGAAACAACCCACGTTGGATATCTTCACTAAACCATCCCAGTCACCGGTCGCGTCTACGCCCATCGGAGTGATACACACGGATCAATCACTCCACAGCGCAGTGATCAGCAGATCCTGGAGGCCATAGCGGACCTGAAATCCTCGTGGGAGAACAAGCAGACGCAGCCATGGTGGAATTGAAATCCTCATTGGAATTCAAAATTGACGCGCTATGCATGGACGTTAATCTCCTGAGACAGGACGTGAGAGCGCTGACAGAGCACACAAGTGGTTTAGAAAGCAAAGTGAAGATCAACACCAGCACGGCCAACGCGAAGGAGGTTCATATTCTGCAACAGGTGTGCAATCTGGAAGGCCGAGCAGAAGGGGGCACGATGCAATATTATACGCGTAGTGGGGCTCCCAGAAGGAGGAGACGGTATGGACCCGACAAATTATGTGGAGAACTTGATGATACAAGAGATAGGTGTGGGAGGACTCACCCAAGGATTTTACAGTGAGAGGGCGCATAGGGCCCAAGCGAGGAGACCCCAACCGGGGGCCCCTCCCTGGGTGATCGTCAAGATACTGAATTACAAAGATAAGGAAAAGATCATTGAATGCTACTGCCAAGGTGGGACTATAACTAGGGCGTTGGCTACTGTCATAGCGTGCCCAGACTACACCTTCGGAGTACAGAGACAACGACTACACTACGTGGCGGTCAAGAGGCGGCTGCAGTAATCTGGCTTCAAATACATGTTGCTGTACCCGGCAAAACTGAAAGTCTTACACAAGAACAAGGCATTTTTCTTTGAGACACACGAGGAGGCCGCCACGCTGGGTTGCTCGATGGACACGGAGGGCCAGACTCCGAGTGGACAGGATAAGTGATCTGGCTTTTCTCCCATACTGTACTGTAAACTGAGTAGTTGATGTAGGTTAGTGGCTGCAATACTAACATGGACATGGAGTTGTACAAAATCCTAAGGGGTGCATCATGTCATCATAGTGAATGTAGATATTGAACTTCATATATTCTTATGATACAGACCTCTGGGCTAAATATACAATGTAATAAAGGATATGTGCATAGTTCGTGATATGTGCATAGTTGGACTTGTGCTTAGGATACTCTAGCACTAATGCGGGAGACATTGAGGAAATGCGTTCTCACCCCCAGTACTAGGTTTAGTTGGGATACCGGTAGTGGGGTATCCCCCTGCGTAGTTCCAAGTACCGGTGGAGCCAAGAAGGACTAGATGAGGGCAGCCTGAGATCCAGGGATGGAGTTTGGCAACAGTTGGGGACGGATAGAGGGGTGGGTGTGGGGAAAGTTGGGGAGTTTCTACAGAAGAAGGCAAGGGTGTTGAGGTTGTTCTGGTTTGGGGTGTTGGGAGCCTACAATCCTAAGCCAGTTCTAAAGAGGAGGAGGGCAGGGATGGAGTCGGTAGGAGTAGGGAATGGTTGACATGGCGGACCTTAAGATATTGTCCTGGAATGTGAGAGGGTTAAATAGTTATATCAAACGGAATAAAGTTATGATGTACCTGAAGGGACAGAAAATAGACATTGCATTGTTACAAGAAACGCATCTAACCAAAGATAAGCTAGAGGTGGTGAGGAGGAAATGGAAAGGGATGACAACAGGTGCAACATATTCAATGTATGCAAGAGGGGTTATCACATGGATAGCGCCACATGTCCCGTTCAATCTATTACGACATAATGTAGAGATGGATGGTAGAATGATAGTGCTACAAGGGTTAGTGGAACAATATTAACATATATGCCCCGACACTAGGAACCTATATGAAAAGATCGGCCCATACATGGAGGTGGCAGTTCTACTCTGGAGAGACTTTAATTGCACACTAGACACCAAGCTGGACAGATCAGACAGGAACGTTGTCAAGCCTACCCCAGTGTCGAAGGCCCTGGGGTCCCTTTTTAAGTGATTTCCAGTTAGTAGATTTGTGGAGGATGCTTCATCCACAACACGGAGTACTCGCACTACTCACCCCCACATAACCTACACACACGGTTGTATTATATAATTGCTGCCAGCAAATTAACAGGAAGTATGAAAAGTGCGTAATAGAAGTCTGCAGTCCTCTCGGACCATGCACCGCTGATCGTAGCATAGCAGATCTTGCCACCCAGGTCGAGACACTGAGGGACACAGTATTCAGAGAGGACCTGAGGGTGGTAATAAAGGAACACTTTGAGCATAACAGTGGGAGCGTGACATCAGCCGGCACGTTGTGGAAAGCTTTCAAGGTGGTAGTGAGGGGGGAAGCAATATCTAAATCGAAAGGATTGCAAGGGGGCATAGTGCGGAAATACAAGACACCGAAAAGAAGATCGAAGCTAAAATGCAAAAAGTGGTGAGTTCCCCAGAGGAGGCTGAGGTCCTACTCCACCTACAGAAAGAATGCAACGGCCACTGGGAGAGATTAAGCAACTTGAACTATAGGAAATATATAGAAGGGCAACATGCAGAGGGCGACAAACCGGGCAGGATACTAGCCTGGTTATGTAGGAGTGAAACCCCCCCGACAAGCAATCCGGGAAATGCAAGGGGAGGAGGGATGGTGGAGGACACCCAAGGAGTGAATACATGTTTTTATGAATACTATCAGAAGTTATACGCAAATACTGTTGGGGAAGAGGAAATAGACATATTAGAAACACTGACTGAGATCAATATACCAAAGCTCAGGGAAGCGGAAAGGGAGAACCTGGAGGCTCCACTTACGCTAGATGAGTTGGAACGGGTGGTCCAAATGCTACCCACCAACAAGGCCCGTGGGCGGATGGTCTCCCAAGCAAAGTTTATAAAACATATAGAGCAGATTACCTTCTACCGATGTTAGCCATGTTAAACGAGGCATTTGACATGGGTAGGTTGCCAGAGACCCTCAAAGAAGAGATTATTATTCCGCTCCTCAAGCCAGATAAGCTGAGAACGGACTCCAGATTTTATAGACCGTTATCGATGCTTAACCAGGACAGTAAGATGCTCACCGCTGTGATGGCTAACAGGTTAAGGTTGGTAATAAACAAACTTATACATCCCGAGCAGACTGGATATGTCCCGCGCAGGTGTATCTCTGACAATCTCAGGAGGCTTCATCATGTCATAGACCGGAGAGAGGGGAGCCCCCAAGAGATGGCAATTGTATCGCTGGATGCGGTGAAAGCCTTTGACTCAGTCAAATGGCCGTGGCTGGTGGCTGCTCTGAAGGAATATGGGATTGAAACAGTGTACTTGAAATGGGCCCAGTTGCTACACAGCGAGCCAGTAGCTCGAGTCTGTACGGGATCGATCACATCAGATCGATGGACTCTGAGCAGAGGCACAAGACGGGGATGCCTCTGGTCCCCTATGCTTTACATCTTGGAACCTCTGGCGATCTATTTAAGGCAACAATATGGGGAGGTGGGAATCGCATGAAAGAGGGCAGCATCTGCTATCACTGTACGCAGATATGTTGCTATATTTTGAAATATCCTGAGGAAAACCTACAATACATTTTAGAGGTAATGGAACGATATGCGATACACTCTGGCATAACGATCAACCCAAAAAAGTCCAGCATATTCCCCCTATGCAGATATGTGGGCATACCACAACACAATCTGCCGGTGTTACAGATAAGATGGACAACTTATACGTTTAGGTACCTGGGGGTGGATATCTCTCACAAAGTTGAGGATGAACAGAAATACAATACAGAGAAGGCGGTGACAAAAATGGAGCGCAGTATGGTATTTTGGGCCCGGTTACTTTTGACTATGATGGGAAGGGCGGCACTATTGAAGATGGTGGTACTACCCAGGTTACTACACTATTTTGCAAATATCCCGTGTATGATACCAAAACGGTTCTTCACCAAACTACAGAGTGTATGCAGGGGGTTTATTTGGCATAATTCTAGAAATAGGGTAACATTGTGGAAATTGCAAAACCCATACAAGCTAGGGGGGGAGGGGGATCAGACTGCCTAATTTTGAGGTGTACTACTTGGCTGGCCAACTTCAATACGTGGCGAGATGATTCTGAGGACCCCACGTCGGAGTATAAATTGTTGGGGGCGGAGTGTACACCTTACTTTCTGAATGAATGGATGTGGTTGACAGAAACTCTGACAGGGAAAGGGCCTGCATTACTAGACCTGCGGAGGAAAATGTGGCGAAGAGCCTGTCAAGTAATGGGGAGCCCGCTCCCGTCCCCCACAGATACCGCCAGTGGCATTAAAGGGGATGGATGAACAACTGAGGACTATTGGAGATCACTGGGAACCAGTTGGAGTAACGGCCATCGGAGATGTCTGGCAAGAGGGGGGAAAGGATAGAATTCAATACACTAAGAGAAGACACCGGCCTACACAGTAGACACTATATTGCGTACGCTACGCTGGTGAAAATAATAAAGGGGACTTGGTCAGAGGCAGAGCTGACCCGACAGCTAGACACCGCCATTGAAACGGTTCAGGCCGTGTCTGATGAAGGCCATGAGGTCTCCCGAATTTACAAACTAATTATGTCTAAAGTGGGAAAAGAGGTGACAAGACTAGGCGGGACTGGGAGGATGATGGAGGGGGATCAATAGGAGACGGTCTATGGGTCAGAGTGCAGATATACCATAAAGTGTCAAGAAATGTGAGACTGCAACAGATTCAGTTATGTTACCCACAGGGCGTATATGACCCCGAAGAAGATTGCCAAGTTCATGAACGTCGAAAAACAGACCTGTCCGAAATGCGGGGAGGTTGATGCGGGGATGGTACATATGTTTTGAGCATGTCCTGAAATAGCAACATACTGGAAAGAGCGCACCTCTTGGCAAGTAAAGGGGTAAACTTGGATATGAACTCTCTGTGGGCGTGCATGTTGGGGGGGGATTCCCTAGACTGCGTAAACTCAAACATGTGAGCAAACTTAAAGACCTGGCTTTATACTAGCCAAACGCAGGCTAGCGATGGGCTGAAAAGCAAGCAAAAGGCCAATGGTGGAGGCTTGGAGGTGGGATCTCCTGAAATGGGTGGATGCTGAAACAGTGGCATGGAGAGAAGCGATGGTCAGAGGGGGGCGGGGGGAGAGGAAGTAAGCATACGAACAACCTGGGTGCAGCTGGTTGCCTCGCTGTCGGGGTCTACTCATGAGAACCCAGAAGAGGATAGCTCCATGGATAGTGAGGAAAGTGGGGCGTCCTGGGGTCATAAAGGGAAAGCAGTAGTATTGTGAGGCTCAAGGGGGAGGGTGGTGAGTTAGGGGTGGGGGGAATGTTGGGAAATTGTATTTGTGCACTGAGATTTGATGTAATGTTTGGCAATTAAGTTGGAACCAATAAAGTTTTTTTTTAAATAAAAAAAATGTGCCAGTTGGCCTGATAGAAGGGCGTCTCCAGCGTCCTGGTGGGGGAGAGTACTCCGCTCCCGACTGTCTGGGTGTGTCTTTTTGCATAAGATATTTGTGTCTTCCCTACGTGGGGCAATTCCCCACAGGTGTGTTGTCTGCTGAGTGCTGGCACAATCGGGATGTTCTTCTGCGGCCTGCCAACACAACTGGTCAATTTTTAAAGCAATGGTGTTTTTATACTCGTCGTTCCAGTGGTATTTCTGTTCTGAGTAGATGTCCAGTTGTGTTTATTTTGTTTTATTGACTGAGAGCAAGATCGTTCACTGGATTTCTTCATTTAGCCCGTTCCTACAGTATCTAGACGATAAATCCAGTTTTCCTCTCTTTAAGAGGAGGTTATTGTACTTACCACCTCCGAGGGGAGGGGTGACTTTCTCAAGAATCGTCCATTAAAATTGTTCTGCTGTATGATATTTCAATTGGAAATGTGCTAGCATTGGTGCTGTAACTTTGTGTCCTAATGCAGGACTTATGTTTGATAAGCCGCTTTTTTACAGCTCGACATGTCATGCCCGCATATTTTAGGTTGCAGGGACATGTGATCAGGTAGAGGACTCCCTTGCTTTTGTAATTGCTAAATTTTCTTTGCTGCCAGGGGGTCCTCCATCCTATTTCAACACTCTTGCTTCTGGTTGTTTGCGGACAAATCACGCAGCTGCCACATGGGGTGTGGCCGCTGGGTACATTGGCACCCCAGATGGTATTATGATGGGATTCATCTCTTGGTTATTTTATGATGTGGAGCAGTCTGTCACGGATGTTTTGTCTCTATTTGATGGCGAAAAGTGGCTGAGGTATTGTTTGCCGGTGTTGAGGATGGGCCATAATTAAATACTGGCAAATAACTCAAAACTGCAGTGATGTTCTCGAGTGATGCTTTTTTCTCGTGTTGTGTGAGTGTGGTGTCGCAAGGTATATTTCTTGCTCGTTTAAATGTGCCATGTACTATCCTTTTCGGGTACCCTCTAGCCAGAAGTTGGTTTTTGAGGCCAGATGCCTGTGTGTTAAAGTCCCTTGTGTTTAGGCAGTTCTTGCGCTATCAACGAACATGTACAAAGGGCAGGTTGTCCCACAATGCGCGTGGATGGTAGCTCGTGTAGGATAACCGGGCATTGTGATTGGTGCTCTTCTTGTACACTTTCAAGGTCAGCCTGCCTTCTTGGAACGTAAGGTGAAGACCCATAAAGTGTTTCCTTTTTATTCGACTCTATGGTGAATTTGAGGTGTGGGTTGCATCCGTTGGCCCATTGATGGAAGGATTCTAAATCCGTCGCCGTACCTTCAAAAATCATGAATATATCATCTATATATCTCTGCCAAACTTGTATCTAATCATGATAGGGATTTGCGGCGGCATATATATATAATCTTGATTTCAAAGTACTTTACTTAGAGATTGGCAAGACTAGGGGTGAATGTGGCACCCATGGCGGTGCCAGAGATTTTTTTGGTAGTAAGTCTTGTCACATATAAAGAAGTTCTTAGTAAGGGCTATTTCTGTAAGCTCCTTGATAAATGCTGCGTGGCCTCTAGGTAGGTTGGTATCTGCCTCCAAACATCTCAGCACCATCTCTATGGTTTCCTGTTGCGGCATGCTCGTGTAGTGGGCCTATAAGTCTAAGGTGACTAGCCATTGTGTTTCTGCGTCAAAGGCAAAGTATCCTATGAGGATCAACATAGCTGTGGAGTCCTTCACATACGACTTCATCTTTGGGATATCGTCGCTCAGAAACACGCCAACATATTGGGAGAGTGGGTCCAGAACTGATTGAATCCATGATACCATGGGTCTTCCGGGTATGGGTGTTACTCCATTGTGCACCTTTGTGAGGGCATAGAAAGCTGGTAATCTAGGATGGTCCGGCATAAGAAAAATGTCTTCTTGTGCTGAGATGTAACCTTCAGCAAGAGGCTTGTCTACCACTGGGGCTATCAAAGCTCTGATTGACACTGTTGGGTCTGCTGGTAGACGTCTGTAAGATTTTACATCTGTTAGCAGGCAGTTGACCATTTTAGTCTGTGAGGTCCATAATCACTGTCGCCCCACCCTTGTCTGGAGGTTTTATGATGATGCTGTCATTCCGTGCCAGGGAGTTAAGTGCTCCCAGTTGTTCCTTAGTACAATTGTCATGAATAAATGTTAGTCTCCCTTTTTAAGAGTGCTTGCTAGAAGGTTATAGATTCAGCAGTGTTGTTCTGTGATGGAGGAAGAAACTGGGACGGCGCTCAGAGGACTGTCCCTGTCGTAGGGGCTTCTCTTGGTTTTTGAGCAAAAAACTGTTTTAATATTATTTTACGCATTAGTTGGGGAAGTTCAATGCCATTTGAAACGGGTCAGATCTGGCCGTTGGAACAAAAGATGAGCCTTTTTGTAGGATCTGTCTTTCAGGGATCGTTAAAGGATGTTTTGAAAAGTTCATGATTAATGAAACATCGGTTGTGGTAGGCTTTGACCCCTGCTGCTTGTTATCCTGGGGGAGAATGATTGCCATCTCGGCCTGCCTCGGTTTGTTCCGCACTGGCCTAAAAAATTTGGTTTGTTGGCTCCACCGCCAAAGTTACCCGGATGTTGTGGCTGGGCATTGAAGCGTACCTGTTGTCTTGGGCGTTATAATTGGCTTGCTGCTGCTGCTCTCGCATTGTCTGACCCAGTGCTGGAATTATTTGAGGAGCCGGATCATGTGTTGCCAAAGGATCTATTTCCGCCTTGCACATTTTGTAGATGGGCGTTGCGTCTGGCATGTCTTGCTTCTGGGGTGAAGTAATCATCAGTTGTATACAGGTAGACTTTACTATGTTGAAATTCCGTCGGATTTTTCTTCAGTTTATTGATTTTCTTCGACATTTTCATGTCGTTGAATTCCTTTAGTGTTGCATTGAGTGCCGCTAATTTAGTTTTATTAAGATCCAGATCTAGTTGATCTTTTATTTGAGTTCAATTTTACTTCAAGTTCACGCATCAAGCTCTTCGATATCGATTTTGCGGTATTGATAATAAGACAAGCCAGTCACGGGTGCATTTATTTACAATGCATGACCATTCTTTTCGGAACTGTAGATGCTCTAAAAAGATTCTCGGCTCAATCCGGATGATTAAGCCGTTTGGTTCTGCATGGGCGCTTAGGTATTCTACCATTAATGCCCTATGTAGTTTGGCTCGTATCAGTTTTCTTCTTAATACCTCCACCTCGTTCCAGTCATCTGTGTTTGTCGCATTTGGGCCAGGTATGTTCAAACCCGGGGGGATTCGACAAGATTCCCTCTACTAGTTCTTCCGCTATGCCAGGTAGTTTTTGTCTGAAATATTTATAAAACAATGGTCCTGTCAGGCAGGAAAAAAAGGAGAGACCCAATTAGACCCAAATCTCATGAAGCATTTGGAAAAATACACATTTTTATTTCATAAACAGATAGATAAAACACATATTAAATCTTTGACCCTTAATGCATATTGTATCTTACTCAATAAAATAGTGTACATGCAAATCACTGTATTATCTTTATAATAGCTCATAGTGCAAATTCAAACCGTCCAGTATACTAGAAAAAATGTACATTCAGAAGTCTGCATTTGTAAAGTCCTATGCAACCCACTCGGTCTTTTCAATATTCAGAAAAAACAGTTTTTGTTATTGTATGGGCTCAGAATATTATAAGAACCTTAAAAGGGGCCCAACGATGGGGTCCACATTCCGCAAAGACAGTTGGGAAGACGGGGCTCCGTGCTCGGGTGAAGGGGATCACGTGAGCAGGGGTTAGGGGGGGCAGTGTTCACAAGTGTGTTTGTGGTCAACTAATTCCATTTGCACATGAATGTCAAAAAGAATAAATTATAAAGGACTTAAATTGCGATGACCTTCATGATCTTGTTTAAACACTGGTCTAGTTGTTGGGTAGTGATTTTCTTAAAGTTTCTGCTCTGTATCTTTTTTTTGCTCATTCTTTCTTTTCAATTGGGTTCCTGGTGTCGATAATACAAAATTAACTTAAAATGGTCAGATCATATGCATGGCGTGGTCGCTTCCATTCGGGCCTCAAGATTGCAAGTAATCACCCAGTCGAAATTGGTTACCATTAGGTGTAGTTGGCTCTGTGTTAATCACCTTAAAGTCAATATTGTTCAATGCTTTTTCAAGGTTAATTAGCTCCTTGTCCTTGGTGTTGCCCCTCCATCTGTTGAAATCTCCCAACACTAGGGTAGATGAATTGGGGCCCTTGAGGTTGTTTAACTTCATTGAAATCCGTCACCAAGGATGAGGGTCTGTAGACCACGATCACATTGATGCAACTATTGTTTGTCGAAGTCTATTTCAAATGTAGGACTTCACAGCCCTGGCACTGTATTGTAGATGGGAACATATGAAAAGCATTTCTAGATATAATTGCCACCCCATCCCCACGTCCCTGTTCCCTGTTCTTATGGAATATTGTATAACCATCCGTCACTTCCTTTTCTATTGTTGGGCCACTTGGGTCTTGAAGCCATGTTTGTTAAGCACATCAAATTAAGGTCATCCTCTAGGATGAAATCGTGAATACATTGAGCATGCTTATTCATGGATCTCGTGTTTAGTAGAGATATTTTGTCATTTTTGTTGTTTTCTTTATTGATTGGACTCTTGTCGGTGTGGTGTTGGTGTTTTCAGTTGTCTTGGGGTTCCTTTGTGCCTTACTCTCTATGCTAATAGCATTAACTGAGGCCCCTTCCCCTGTGTGTATTAGGGCGCTCGAGGAATCTCGAGCGAACGCTCTTTTTTTAAAAAAAAATATTTTTTTCCCTCCGTGGCTTTCTGAACATATTGTTGAATTACGGCCATTCGTTGCCAGCATTCAATGTCGAGCAGTGTTTTCAGATGGTTCCTTTGTCCCATCTTTAACTTCAAGTAATCCGTGCTCTACCAGAAGAGATTTGAGGATACGAGGGTAAGCCTCTGGCGAGGACCGGCGAAGACCGGCTAGGCTCAGCAGCGGCAGTGCTGAAGCACCAGACGTTTCCTTTTGAGTCTAGCTGGGGAACTGGGAACTGTGGTCCTTCAACAGATCTTTCTTTGTTGAAGGTGGCCAAAGCGGTTATGTGGCCAAAAGCGCGAGATTACACATCCTGTCCCAGTGTTTCTGGTGCAAATAGGCAAATAAGCAATCTCAAAGAGACGTAGTGCTGTAAAAGTTGCTTTGTAGCAGAAAGTTATCTAATTTACACGGATAAATAAACACTGCTGCATTAAATGTTCACAGCATGTATGTGTACAAAATGTCAATCCTGAAATGTAGAATAAGAGCCTCTAACTACTGCTCTCTAGATAACCAACAAGGCGGCAGTAGAGCACACAGTATCACAGTGAATCTGTGCCAAGCAACGCGTAACCTAGGAAACGGCTAAATAATCCCTATGAGCATGTAGGACAACCTATTGATAAACCTAGTGGGGAATATGTTGATGGAAATTATGCTTGCAAGCAGTGTTTATAGGGGATGATGGCTAATGCTATGGGTGCACCTTTGATTGAGAACAGATTAATGCTGGGAATGCTGAATGTCAAAGGGGTGAACTCGCCTACGAAGAGGTCCTTGATTGTAAGAGAATTCCATAAGGGAACACGGGACATACTATTCCTATAGGATACTAGGCTCAAAGAAGGGAAGGCATGCCCCTTTAAGGGAGCGGGGGCTAGAAAGGTACACTGGACATCCATTAAGGTCAAGAAAGTGGGTATCCTTCTACACAAAAGGCTGAAGATGTTGAATGGTCTCCTGTTGATAATACAGGGCACATTAAGGGAGGAGGGAGGATGTCCACCTGGTGATTGCTTCCATATATCAGAGATCAGATGGCATTTAATGCACAAGCACTCAACCAGGTTCTGGCATTGCAGGGGGAGTTGGTATGAATTGGGGGAGGTATCAGTTCATGGGCAGATGGGATATGGATAGGCACTCAGTGGGGAGCACAGTCTGCACCCATAGCGGGACACAGTAGGGGGTTTCAGTTGGCCATGATCAATGGGAATACTTCATATTGAGATAAGGCTGGTGGCGTGGTCAGACCATGATATGATATGGTTTGTATGGTGGTTGATATCACAGGGGTAAGTAAAAATGATTTGAGATGGAGATGTAACCACTCGTTATAGAGAGACCAGGTGTTTGCAGTTCAATTGGACCAGGAGATAAGCGAGTACTTAGAGTTGAAGATACACGAGATATGGGGATGGATGTGATTTGGGAAAGAAGCGGGTGTGGCATGGTCTTCTGATGCGTGAAGAAGTAAGGGGGAAAACAGGAAAGGGTTGATAGCAGTACGCAAGGTGGCCTCTATAAGGGAAAATATGACAGCGGTAGTTATGAAAAGAAGGATCGCCTGTCTCTCAAACAGAAATGTTTAGAACTGAAAGCAATAGAAATGGGAGACACAGTAAGGAGTCTGTGATTTTTAAAACAAAAGAACTATTAGAAAGGGGATAAAGCAGCCTCTCTTTTAGCATCTTGGCTTCTTGCTCAGAGGGCTGAAAGATGGGTAGCCAGAATGAAGGATAAAGATGGCAGATATTCGACATGCCTAAAGGGGTGGCGAGTGTTTTGCAAACTTTTACGAAAAACATTCCTCCAGTGAGGAGCACAACGATGACTGGGAGATCGTTACTTGGATGACATTAAGATGGCAAACCTAACAAGTGCTGCGGCGGAGGCATTGTAGATGCCCCGGACATTGGAGAAGAGATACAAAGCACAATTGACAGATTGTTTATGGGTAAGTCACCAGGCAAGGATTGTTACACTATCTGATACTATAAAAAGTATGTGGTGTTGCTCCCGCACCTTGTTAAGCTTTTTAGTAACATTTTCCAGCCTGGCAGGGCACAGCCATTGTTCAGTAAAGCACTGATATCCTTCATACCTAAAGAGGAAAGGGATCCAGTGCACTGCCAATTATATCGCCTGATTTCGTTATTAAATGTGGAAGATTTATACGAGAACTCTGGCCTAATGTTTTGAAGATTTGATGCTGCGACTGGTTTACTCGGACCAGACGGGCTTTATGCAGGGAAGCCAAGGGGCAGATAGGACACTAAACCTCATGGAGCTGACTAAGGAAAGGGTGGATGATTACATCTTGCTCAGTCTTAAAGCGGAAGTTGAGTGGAGGTTGATGTTCAGTCCTGTGAAAATTAGTCCTGGGAGATGGGGCAAGGAGGAGTATACAGGCTATATATAGGGACCCAACCGCCCAGGTGGCGGTGGTAGGGGAGAGCTCACATTTCTACCACCTGGGTAGGCCGATTAGGCGGGCTGCCCGCTGTCGCCATTGCTGTTTGCCCTCTGCATTGAACATTTGGCAATTTAAAATTCGTCAAACAAAGGAAATGGAGAGTATCATGGTAGGGGATACAGTATATAAGATTGGTTTGTACGCCAATGACCTTCTCCTCCACTTGTGCAATCTGGAATCTTCAATCCCGAGGACCTTCCTCCTTGTGGGAGAGTATAGTTGATTGGTGGTCTCAAAGTAAACGCAAATAAATCGATCCTCTTCCCTTTTTGGGAGAGTTCCGGAAAGGTTGGTAGACTACTTGCATTTTCTGAATATACCCATATACTGTGAATAGATAAAATACTTGGTCACCAGAGACCTGGGTGACCTTTATAAAGTCAGCTACTCTTCCATTACTGAGTGCGTTGTTTCGGGAAATGTAAGTATGGTCTCAGTTCACAGAATTGTGGATTGGGAGATTAAATGCAGTTAAAATAACGCTCCTGCCAAAGATCTTATACCTATATCAGATGCTGCCCATATAAATCCCAAGCAAGCACTTCTTGGAGTTGATGCGTAGCATAGCGTGGTTCATTTGAGAAGGTGGGAAACAAATGGTGGCATTCACCACTCTAATAATGCCATGAGATTGAGGGGTATTTGGACTACCAGATATGAATTTGTATTAGAGAGCGGCTCAGTTCCGATCAATCTCCACCCCCATCTGCAGAAGGACGAGGATAAACAGTGGTAACGTTGGAAAATCTGGCTCTGTCCGGTCCCAGTTGGAGAATGGCTATGGATCCCCAGAAAGGCTGTCCCTCTGAAAACAGAGATGCAGGATATTGGTTCATTCATGAACAGTGGGGGGAGCGCAGGGAGGTGTGGAATCTCGGCAATGCCTTCGCCACTGAACCACTTGTGGGCCCTGCCGATCTGTGATAGTGTAGATCCACTCCGCTTTCAGTTGTGGATTGATGCAGGATTGGAAAGGGTTGAGCAGTTACTGAAGTGACAAGACTACGTCAGAATAGACGTGTTAGAGGAGGGGCTACACTTGTTGGATTTCATGTACTTGAAATTAAAAGGGGTTCTGATGGCGGATTACTCGAATGCTGAGTTATTAAGGGAATCTAAATGATACTGGGCGCTCCTACCAAAACAGGAGGACTGATTTCAAGTCTTTATATGTCTCTTCTCCTAGAGATGGTAGGGTGTGGGTGGTGCAGAATTCTACATGAAAAGATGGGAAAGGGATTTAGAGATTGGACCTGGATGAGAGAAAAAGGAGAACCCTCTGTCTTAATGCACAGAAATCGATCGCATGCCAATATAAACTACATGGTTTGATATTACAGTGTAGGTGGCAGTACAATCCAGTGCCCCTCTCGAAAATGTTCCATGGAGTTGATGGCTGTTGGCGAGGATGTGGCGAGAGGTGCACAGGTGGTGGACATGCTCAAAGGTACAATGTTACTGAAATTGAGTGCTGGGCTGGATTAGGCACCTTGATGGGATTAACCAGCGTTTAGACCCATGACTAATGTTTCTTGGAGTTGAGGTGCTGGAACGGGGTGGAGGTGTCTACCACACACGATTCACTTCTCCTAAGTGGTGGCCGGGGCGCGTGTTATAGGATGGACAATAGATTCCCTTTGCAGCGAAAGAATGTGGGCACTGAAAGCTAGGGAAATATATGAAATAGAAGATATTGAAGGGGGCTCTGCACAATTTACAGCCATCCAGGGAAATGGAATGGTCTGCCTTTCTCCAGAAATGTGCCACTTGTCCAGCGGTCAGCCTTGATTGAAATACTTAGGAACACAAATAGGCGGGCTGACTAGATGGGGGGCCTGCTCATCCCTGAACAGAGAATGCTGGGCTCGGACAAAGATGGATATTTGATGGTATTTCAACCAAGTATTGCACTGCCGGGTTTTCTGTCGTCTGTCACCATGGGGGGCGAGGGGGGATTTAGAGAAGGGGGAAATGGAGGAAGGTCGAATAGGGGGGGAGGGAGGAAATGGTTGTGCAAGTTGATAAGACCTGCTGATTGCAATGTGATTTTATTTATTTTAAGTATAATGTACAGGTCCAAAGTTATAGCAAATTGCATGTTTACATTTGTATTGTGCACAAGGAAAAACGTGGAAGCAGTTGTTCGTGTCCCATTCATTTTAAAGTTTCTTGCCCTATGTATGTGGAGTTATTAATAAACTATCATTACCACAGATTTGATTTTGTGGAGGGAATTGATTTACACTGTTTTTATCATTTCAATGAAGGTGAAATATTAGTAGTTAAAATGAGTTGTCTCATTTGCAAGAAAGTATCAAAACAAATCAAATCTGTGACTTGCCTCCCAAAGCATGGCTTAATTCAAAATTGAATAGAAAACCTGAGGACAAAACAGGGTTGTATATGAGGGATATGGCTTTAAGCAATTTAATCTACTTGTCGAACACATTCTCTTGCATTTTAACGTGTAGGCGTGTGCCATATAGTTGTATCTTGATGTTGCTTATATTTATCCCTCAATTGTCATTGATTGCCATCGTACTGCCATTCCCTTTGCAACTTCCTTTGTTGCGTCAACATATGATCAAAGGATTGCTGACCCTCACTCTGTGTAAAGGCCTGTTCCTACTGTGGCTTCCTCTTCCAAAATGTCTGCTTGTTTTCCAACAGAGATCTAGGCTTGCCTCCTTGCTTCCATCTAGTGGTTGATGGAGCGTCTTGCAGCTCTAGTGAACAGGTTTTGGGCATTTTGACCTCCAGGGTGGAGCGGTCTCGTGCAGGCATCTCTGCAAAAGGATATATAACCAAAGAACAAATGGGTCCTAAAGCTGTACATTAAATGCAACAATGTATGGGCGGCGTGAAAAAAAAACATCCAAATTGTATTTGAACAAGTTTTTAATGAATAACGAACACAATTTTAGTTTGTCAAAACATAACCCATGAATAAGAAACAGTCAGGAAAAATATGTACATTTGTTCAATAAACAAGGGTCGTCAAGCAAGGAAAATGTACCCTGCCAATGAAAAAGCTGAGCAAAATAAATGCTCAAAGTGTGCGACTGTCACCACAGATATAATGGGGTAATGCCAGCCCATCTGCCTCAGTGGCCTGTTTTCGGACTTGCCTTTCGTGTCTGGCCCTGCATGGACACTCCTATGGCTGTGGCTCTTTCCATCTAGTTGCAGGATTCAATTGAAATCGTTCTGCAACTACTGTCGGAAAAATGTAGTGTATGTCCCTGATGGAAGGGGGTGTTAACGAGAATAACATGAAGCTTTCAAGCCCATACCTGACAGGATTAGACACTGTCATCTTTGTTCATTATACTTTATTTGAGTGAATTCTTTGTTTCTTGTATTAGGTTTGTCTTGTGATTCAGGTATGATTGACGTATGGGGGTAGGGTTGTGAAGTGTATGAAATGTGCTTTTGTAATAAACTTTATATATTGCTTTATGCTTCTGATTGTTTACCTTCCTTTTTTTGTGTTACTGTGAGCCCACAGGAAATGAGGTGGAAGATTATTTTTAAAATCATGTAGCCCAAGGCATAAATTAGTTTTCAAAAATTGATTATCACAGTTTGCGAATTAAAATATTATTGAGTAATGCTGTACTAGTTTTTAATGTCACCAGATGTTTTTTGTACCCAGGATATGAAATAGGCATCAATACAGCATCTTTTTGTAATACTGAGATAAGATATTAGTTCTACTAGACCTGCAGGTCAAGTGACTTAGCACACCTACTTGACCTAAGACAAATGCACTCGGCCCATGGCAACAAATGGCAACACATTTAAAAGGTCCTTCTGAAAAATGGTGCATGGCACCCCAAACCCACTATGTTAGGCACTCTGCTGCCACCCAGAGGTTAGCTATGCACAGTGAAACCTTTATTTTGACATTTACTGCAAACAAAATAAATGTTAAATAAAACGTTCAAACATCCCCTGCAAATGGTGCTTGTCCTTCATAGAATCTACTCCTCTAAGCGTGTGGGCAAGTAGACTTAACAAGCCCTGGATGAGTGTCTGTAAAATCTAAAAGGTTTGCTGCATGAATGGACACATGGATATTAACAATTTTATTGGGCAGGGACTCTGCACCGCTTCCAGAATGTATGGGCCCCAGTGCTGGACTATGATCAGCGATTTCCCGCAATGACGTTCAAACCAATCAACGCCCGTTGGGCCCTGAGGGACCGGGAGGGTACACACCAGGCGAGGGTGATAGACTGAATCTCTGGCCCGGGAAAACCGGAATGATGGGGGGAAAAGGACACACAGCCAGAATCTTTCTTTTGCTATGTTATACTGCCATCCGATACTGTTTGTAACCTATACTGCCTTGCTATATATAAACATTCTTTAAAAAAAAAAATTTTTATTGGCCATAAAGATGGGCAATAATAGAAAAAAAAGTGCCAGTATATTTTTTTTAAGTCCCTAATGTAAAATATTGTGCAATTGAAGCTCAAAAGACACCCAGTGGTAGCTTCTGTTTACTACAGCTGGCTGGCTTTTCCTTCATTAGTGCCACAAAAGCGAGCACAGGTGGGCATCCATTTCACAAAATGGATGCCCCCATGTGCTTGCTTTTGTAAATTTTGAGCTGCAATTGCTCAAAATTTTACATAGGGACTTAAAAAAAATACACTGGCGCTTTTTTAAATTTTTTTTATTACCCATCTTTTTGGCCAATAAAACTTTTTGGGCGAACCATTCCTTCAAAAGCTCTAAAGTTTAGCCAGCTCTCTCCCGCAGATATACAATGCAATCATAATCACAGAGTAAAGCACGCTCTGGAGTCCAACTACAGTGCATAGC
Organism: Ambystoma mexicanum; assembly: GCF_040938575.1. Classification (NCBI taxonomy): domain Eukaryota; kingdom Metazoa; phylum Chordata; class Amphibia; order Caudata; family Ambystomatidae; genus Ambystoma; species Ambystoma mexicanum. The sequence continues at coordinate 675,307,118 of NC_090932.1, read as the reverse complement.
TACTTTGTGTAAACATCTAGTTAGCGTTTTGTATTAATTATGTAAGAGGAAAGAAAGTAAGACTAATCAGAATGGATGGAGTAGCAGGCAGAGAACTGGGCAAACTAGGTGGAATATTGTAGTTTGCGGCCATCTCACTTACTGGGTAGCTGGTATAAAGCAACAGGGTAATAATATAGATTATCAAGGTCTATGGGATTGGTTTATGGGTTGAGCACCAATTACACAAATGTATGCAACCAGCCGGTCACAGAACTAGGTTTGCCATCAAAAGCATTTCACTGTGTGATGTACATTTTCAAATGTGTATGCTTGTTAATGTGATTCATCTTCGCAGCAAAATGAAATATAGTTGCACTAACCTGTACTTTACTGTGAAGCATGGAGACCATGCCGTGTTTTACAGTAGCAATACTGTAATTGTGCATTATTTAACAACTTAAATTTTTAGGAATGGAATTAAATGAGTTTGAACAAAATAAAACTATTAGCACATACTAATCTTTGCCAGACAGGATGTAGTCCGCTTAATAAAAGTCTGGTTACTTATGTTTTTCAATTATTGAAGAAAGAAATAATCTTGCCTAGCGCTCCCGCCTAGGCCTTTGAGTGGAGGATATGATTACTGCTGCACTCGCTCTCAATTAGTCCCTTTAAACTGGCAGTGAACTGAGAAAGGAGTGTGGAGAGAGCCCTGGGGGCAAGAGCGGAATGCAGGGTGAGTTGTGTTTACATTGCATGAGGGGGGTTAACTTAAATATTTAGCTTTGCTACACAAGTGTCAATTTAATTTGCAAACCTACAGAATTGCATAGCAAATTGCTATGCAACACTGCTTATTTTATGTCTTGTAGCCATCGCTGTTACTGTATCTAACCTTCATTTTTTGGCTTCTAAAATAGTCTGTCCAGAGCGTACTGTGTACTATATTAAATGCAGACTGATTTAATATAGTTCACAGTGTGCGTCTTGAAACACGATGCTTGAGGACGCTACTGTGCTTTTCTGTGTTCTACTTGACAGCATCTTCTCACTTGCTTTTACTTTTGTTCCCCTGTGTCCTTTGTCTTGCACAGATCTTATTCCAACGGGCCCACAAAGCTAAGCCAGTGACATGTCGCCAAGAACTAACACTTGTAGGCTATCTCCTTTGCCTTCTACTTATTGATTGTGAATCCTTGTTTTTTTTCTACCTGGTCAGCTCTGACCCTACCTCACACTTGTGCACAGTTCATAAATGCCAACTATATGCCACATATGGTCTCTATGCATTTGCAGTGCACCTGCCTTCCTCCTGATGACCCGCCCCAGTTGTCACTTTTTTAAACTATTTAATTTGATATATGCACAGCTATGCTCTGTGAGAGCTCTGTGCCTACTTGGTGCCCTTCGTATTACTGTTGCATTATGGATCTGCTTTTCATATACTGCTCTTATCGGCAACTCTTGGGGTCTTTGAACTTGCCTGTGATCACTTTATCTGGCACTTTGCAGTGTTGGAAGAATGTGGTGGTAACAGCGGGCTGCTCTGTTCGTCCACCAAGGTTCTTAAGTGTGTTGAGGAAGCCTTCCTCATCCTTTCCTCTTCCACTGCCTGCGGCGTCAACCGCCATATATTTATAGCATGGTCACTAGTGAAATGTTACTGGTACCAGTGATCCTGCACCATTGCCAATGCTTTGCCTCTACTTACCAGCACTGCCTGGTACTTTGCTAGGTCGGTGATTATATTGCTTGTGCCTAGTGTTGAACCATTATTGGTTGCCCTGACTGTGTTTAAGCTATCTTTACATATAGCCGTCCACTGCACTTATTGTATCTTGCAGATCGACATATCCTGCTCATCTTTTTCCTGTGTTCACCTCTCCGGTTTGTCCACCTGATCCTCATCCATCTCCCCTATCCATACTTATTGCATCACTATATTTTACGTACAACCAGGCTTGGCTTGGAAAAAGGTCACCATGTTACCCTGCGCTGCCTATTGCCAACACAGAGGTTGGCGTTGTCTCCATAGTGAAGGACTTTCTTCTCATCTTAGACTATGCAGCCTGGCATGCCTCTATGCGAAGTTCACCACCTCTATTGTTCCTACATCCGCTGTGCACTACACGAAGCACGAGGCTCAGCCCCAATACTTGCATGAAGCTGACCATACATGGCTACAAAAATGGAACTGTCGAGGCCTACAGGAACAATCTTGCCTTTTTTTTTCTCCTTTCTTCTCCACCCGCTCCCTATTCTTTGCCTGGGCCTTAAGTCTACTACTGATATGGGGAGCAGAACTTCCTACACTATCTCCTTAAACAGGCCCCTCTCTGTTTCAATTACCTGTGGTACACCCAAGTGGTTGCTCCAAGTCCATGTCTGCTACCCTCTTCCCCCCTCAAAAACAGGTGCAAGAATCTGAGTATTTCAGGATCCGCCCGTAAATGATTCATATCCATAACTTGCTTGATGAATAGGACATTGGCTTTCTTGGCATGAAGTCTTGGTTCTCCAATAATTTCACAGCCTTGCTCCTTAATGGCTTCAAAAGTCTACTGAAAAGAGCTAAAAGGCTTGGCAGGGATGACAACTGGGCTTTTCATTAGCACCCTTGATGTGCTCTTGCCACCAACATCTGACCCACTCCCACCCATGTGAGTGGCCACAAACTTGGTGCCTTTCCTTTTACTGTCATGTTGCTCATGAGTATCTGCACCACAGCCCTTCCTTGGTCGGATTCTTGCCTGATGACTCTTCCAGGGCCCTGTGTTAGTTGCTTTTCCTTAGGCCGATGAAGAGGGTATCCATTGAGGCTTTTGATGACACCTTTAACTCCTGCTGCATGTGCTTTGTTTCCTCTAGTACGGCCTCTGACACCTTGCTTGCCAATCTCCATTGAGCCGCAAAAACACTCAACATCCTGACTCCCATTGCCAATAAGAGAAACCTTGACAGAAATTGCTGGCGTGGCGTGTACCATGCACTCATGAAGAATAGAAACGGAGCCTTGGAATGTTGATTAGTAAAAACTAAGACCAAGGAAAACCTGCTGTGATGCCGGTAGCACATGAGGAACTACTACTTCACCAACAAGTGAAAGGGAAAAGGATGCCCTACATATGCTCTATGATGTAACTACCGATGAGTCTGCAGATGTATTGAGGATCTGCAGGGAGTTGAATGCTCACCTGAGCTTTGCCTCATAAACTATGGCTGATAACCTGTCCTCTTTCTGTGTTGAAACTAATGCTGATCCAAACCAATATTTCCTGCCTGGCCAAAACCACTGCTAGGCGCATTCCAGTCTTCACCTCCAGATATAGCTCTCCCGCCCCCAAACAGGTCACACAATAGTAAATCGATTTTATATGGTTAAAAGGATAGTCGAAACAGGCTTTTCCTTGCCAAGCAAATGCTATAAAACACAATATTGCTTTCTTGGGCCCATTCTCTCTGTCCCTGCACTCCAAACTACCGTGTGCAACAGTTCATTCCGGAGTGGTGGTGGTGTTGGAGTTAAAAAAAGAACTGCATTCTTCCTCTCCTCCAAAACATTGTGTGATTTATCTAGCAAGATCTTTCAGAAGATGGTCGCTATTCAGCTTCAGAACATCACAGAAACTAACGACCTGCCACTTGACTATAAATATGAGAGTCTGCTCACCTCTTAATGGAAGATGAGCCTAGTTAGTTCCTTGACAGCAAATGCCCTGTCAGCCACATCCTACTGGTCTTATCTGCTGCATTCAACATTGTCAACCATGCCACCACCCTGCATGAAGTCATTTGGCTTTATTAACAGTACTTTTGGGTGGATTGCTTCCTTCCTCGTCCAGCAAGGTTGATTCCTCTCTGAGCCTAAAACCTATAAGGTGGGACATTAGGCACTGCTTGGGCCAGCCTTTGGACAATCTCCTTCCTTCTCTAAGATTGCGAGGAAATTACACAACATTCAGGAGGTAAAATCTACAAACTCTACTTTAAAAAAAATGCCTTTGGCTTGTAGTACTTGCTACGTGATGGGTCCAGGTAACCCTATTGGCTACCTACTGCCTGGCATACTGCCTGGGTTCATAGCCCGCTTCTGGATAGTAGCAGTGCACTTAGCTCCCCTCTGTTTCCTCCACTGATTGCTTGTAGATCCCTTGCTACAGAACTACTCCCCTCCCCTGTTAGCTCCCTTGTTTCTCTGCTTCCCTCTGCCTTGCACTTATCTGTGGCCACTTCAACCAGAACTCTGGCACTTTGCCCCGAGGGGCCTTTTCCCATAGGTGTAATTTTAGTGGGGGGGGGGGGGCAGGGGTGTCTGTCCCCCTCAACTTTCATGGCACACCATTTTGTCCCCATTCATTTGGCTGGAGCACCTTTTCTACAGATGTCATGTCCTCCGCCAACAATTTCGGCAAAGTTACTGCACTGCCCCTTCCTGCACTTACCCGCCCCCCTTCACCTCTCTCTCTCTATATGCACTTGCACACTCCGAATGTCGCAAGTCATAATAGGACCACTGTTATCTGTTTTTCATAGCCAGTTTCTCCTCAATTGTAAAGTTCTGTTCCCTTGCTCCCTCCCTTTGGCCTTGTGGCGATTTGAAACGCTACTCAAGATGTACAAGCGCCTTATAAATGCCCAATAAAATAAATGTTCTTCCCGCTATGATATTGAAGCGCTCCGTTGCTTCCTAAGCTAGTTCTGCGTTCGGGAAGATAGCTCCGGGACAACGTGCACGCCTTGGAAGCAAGACGACACAAGTTCGATCCCTGGGTCCGGCTTAGAAACCTCTGGGTATTAGGCACGTTATAAATAACCTATCATATCATAAATCCCCTAATAATGTGTTTCCTTGTACTGTACTCCCTTGCTCTTGACCTTGCTCTGGCTGGGTCTTTTTGCACCTAGTAGGTATTGTCTTGTTATGTATTGACCTTCCCTTGCTTTGTGTAGTCTTGTATTCCGCCTGCCCTTGATCTTTCTGAGATGTCCCTTTTGTGTAACAGTAGATGCATTCTTGCACTGTATTGACTTATGCCTAATGTGACTCTATGCTTCCCCACTGCCTTTTCTTTTGCCCTTACCGTTGCAATTATCTGATTGTAATGTTACAATGCTTTAAAAAAATGTTTAATGTTTTTTATTTTCTGCATCTCCCTCAGTTTCTGCTGGGGGACTGTGAAGTGACTGCATTCACAGCTGGTGCCTTTTTATAAATCGCCCAAAATAAATAACTGATAAAACCTTTAAGTGGTGGGGGCACACATATGTTTGTACTTGGGAGGGCGGCACTCCGAGGACCACACCAATTGAAAAAAAATGACACAAATGTCAAACTTCACTAATCTTGAAATTTGTTGAAATCTATACCTCCAGGGAGACAGAAAAAATGGTGATGCGTTTCGCACCACATGGTGCGTGTTCACACAAACCGTTAAGTCCACACACGATTTAGATATAAAAAGATGTCCTTTCTCTGTGTGGCTGCACCTACCGGGTGCGCAAAAGGAAAAGGGTAACCCACTGGTAGCCCCAAGCCTTTCGGCACAGCCCATTTTGTTCATGTGGGCAACCTGCAGATTTGGGCCTAGGGTGTCTAAGCCAGCAAGGAAAACGGGGAACCCCATGCAGTTCCCAAAAGAGGACACCCGTGGGAATGCGCAGAGGTCTGACTTGAGCAAATCGGCCCAGAATTTATTACCCAGAAACCCTGGCAAAGACCCACATGGGAGAAGGGTGCCCAAGGCCAGGGATATTACTGCCGACTTTGCTGGAGCCCTGGCTGCCCTGCGTTACAGCTTCTCCCCACCAAGGAGTCTCGGCAGTGTGCCCATACCTCCCCGAAGGGAAAAGCTGTAATGCAGCCCAGCTGCAACTCCAGGACAGTTGGAGGTGATGTCCCTGGCCTTGGACATCCATGTACCATGTGGGTGTACCGTCCCCTAAGCACAGCAGCAGCTCCAGGGAGCCCCAGCAGGATCCCCATTCCTCCCCGGAGGTGACATCTGTAACGTAGCACAGCCAGAGGTGGAGCCTGGGCTTGCAGACGGACACCCCACATGGGAGGGATCCGCTCCCAGGGAAACGCCAATGTTCTGGGGGCAAATTGTGGCCTGCCCCTGCAATTGTGTTCCAGCCCACCAACATATCTGCCCAGACGGCCCATTCCCACCCACACCATCAACAATCCAGCCCCAGTCACCCACCCCACTGACAGTGGGCCCTAACCATAGAATAATAAAAAACACTACTCCCATAACGTTGCAGCTGCTCGCGTAGAAAAAGCTGTAAACAAAACAAAAACATGTGTGACCTACGGTCACACCAGCAAAATGTACCCCTCCCTGGGGGCAGATAAGGGGGGGCGGGGGCTGTCCTGTACTCCTCCCTGGCCTCAGGCGTCCCTTCCTAGGAGCAGATATCTGGTCCATGGGAGGGCTGCATGACATGGCACCCACTCCATTGAAAATTCCCTGCCCCTTCGGGGTGCCCCACAGCCCCCCCTAAAATGCGTTCCACCATTTTCCCTTTTTTCCTTTCGTAACCCAACTCCCCTTGGCGCAGAGGGGCACATTGGTGTGCCAATCTGGTCCTGGGGTGCCCAAACCTTACTGCCACACGCACTGGGGGGGCATGTCCCTCAATTTCTGGGGCCCTTTCCCCCTCACCCCAAATGGGTGCCGGGGGCACCTCATGCAGGCCTCCCTGGGCCTCCTACAAACGGCTGCATGAGGTACACCCCCCCCTCCATTTGGGGTGGGGGGGAGAGGGCCCCCAAAAATTGTGGGACAAGGCCCCACATGGGTGGGGCAGTAAGGTTTGGGCACCCCGGGGCCAGATTGGCACACCAATGTGCCTCTCTGCACCAAGGCAAGTTTGGTAAACAAAGAAAATAATTCAGCATGGCAGCCTGGCCTTTAGCAGGGGCTGAGGGGCACCTTACACCGCTGGGGGGTGCACCTCTCCACCCCCACCCCAATTGGAGGAGCGGCGCATCTCATGTAGCCCTCCCTGGGGGCAGATAAGGGGGGGGGGCTGTTCTGCACTCATCCCTGGGCTCAGGCGTCCCTTCCTAGGAGCAGATATCTGGTCCCAGGGAGGGCTGCATGACATGGCACCCACTCCATTGCGGGTGAGGGGGGGGTGGGGTCAACGCCCCATCCCATTAGAAAATTCCCTGTCCCTTTGGGGTGCCCCACCCCCCCCTAAAATGCTTTCCACCATTTTCACTTTTTTCCTTTGGTAACCCACCTCCCCATGGCACAGAGGGGCACATTGGTGTGCCAATCTGGCCCTGGGGTGCCCAAACCTTACTGCCCCTCCCACTGGGGGGTCTGTTGAAACAATTTTTGGGGGCCCTCTCCCCCCCCTCACCCCAAATGGGTGGCAGGGGCACCTCATGCAGGCCTCCCTGGGCCTCCTACAAACGGCTGTGTGAGGTACAACCCCCCTCCATTTGGGGTGAGGGGGAGAGGGCCCCCAAAAATGTGTGGGACAGGCCCCCCGGTCAGTGGGGCAGTAAGGTTTGGGCACCCTGGGGCCAGATTGGCACACCAATGTGCCCCTCTGCGCCAAGGAAAGTTTTGTAAACAAAGAAAAAAATGGAAAATGGTACACTGCACTTTAGGGCGGGCTGAGGGGAACCCTAAACCACCAGGTAATTTTCTAATGTAATGGGGGGTGACCCTCTACCCCCCCACACCAAATGCAGGGGGGCATCTCATTCAGCCCTCCCTGGGGGCAGATGCCCCTTCCTAGGAGCAGTTATCTGCCCCCAGTGAGGGCTACAAGGGATGCCCCCATTTCCCCTTGGGTTGAGGGGGAGAGGGCCACCTCCCTTTTCTGTAAAATACATCCCTGGTGGCTAGTGGCCCCACACTGCCACCCAAAATTCCCTTTTTGTTTTTGTGCTTTTCGTTTTTATTTTTTTTAATTTGCCCCCTTCCCTGGGGGCAGATCAGCCACCTGCCCCCAGGGGGGGCCCTAACCTGCAGGCCCCATCCTTTGGGAGGCCTGCACACTTATTCCTGGTGGCCCTTCTCCCCCCACCCACCAATTGGATGGGGGGCACCTCATGTACTCCTGCCTGGGGGCATAAATCTGCCCCCAGGGAGGGCTACAAGGGGTGCCCCCCCTTTCCACTTGGTGTGGGAGGGGAAGGGCCACCACCATTTCAGGGGGCAAAAAAATCCCAGGCCCCCCACCATCCATCCCCCGTTCTTTTCCGTCTTATTTTTTCAGTTTTATTTTTTGCCCCCTTCCTTGGTGGCAGATGAGCAGCCATCTGCCCCCAGGGTTGTATACATATGAGCCACCATGCTTTGGGGGCTGGGGAGGGGCTGCTTACTGTAAGCAGCCCCCCCCCCCCCGAATTCAAAGACATCCCTGGTGTCTAGTGGCCATTGCTGCCCGTGCATCGAGCACCCTGCGCCTGATCTGCGGGTAGCAATGCTGTCACAGAGGGTGTCGTTGGAAAGGGGAGAATCTCCCGTTTTCAAAGACACCATTTCTGCAAAAATCCCTGGTGGCTAGGGCCCCCCCCCCCCCCCCCCCCCATGCCCCCGCCCCTGGGGGCAGATGGTCACCTGTCTGCCCCCAGGGGTCATTATATATGTGCCCCCATGCTTTGGGGGCCGGGGGGGGAGAGGGCTCCTAACTGTAAAAGTCCCCCTCCCCACCACGTCACAAACGTATCCCTTGTGACTAGTGGGCATTGTGCCCGATCCGCGGGCAGCAATGCCGTCACAAAGGGTGTCATTGGAAAGGGGACAATCTCCCCTTTCCAACGACACCTCCCTCGATCTCCGGCTTGAAATACAGTCGGAGATCGAGGGGGAGAAAGGTGAACACTCGCCTTCTATTTTCACCGCAGCAGCCCAATGGCTTTACGCACGCCGACGTGAAACTGAAGGTAATCCAGCCCCCTGGCAGTGAGTGGGGACCTCCCCCCCCACATAGCCCGGGGGTTGGATCACAGTTTTGTGTGATCCCTGCATAGCAGGGATCATTCAAAACAAGGTGCCAAAAAGGACAAGCTATCTCGTCCTTGGCACTGCGTATGCAATGTCAAGGGCGAGATACCTCGCCCTTAGCACTTAAGGGGTTAAGCAGTAAGGTTGATATAAAGTGCATGGTGCACCGAAAAATATGGGCAAATATAGCCACACAAAGATCATGAACTGAGACTTGTTTCAATTCTTCAATAAATGAATAAACAAAAATAAGTGGACTGCATGCAAGAAAGTGTACAACCACCCGCCCGCATGATAACTGATGGACTATTGGCCAAAATTGCCCTTCTAATGCGATCACCAAGTTCAAGCCATAACTCGCATTTAAAGGGCTGTTTTACTAAGTGTAAAATATGTAGCAGTTATATAAAAGTGAATCATGCATATAAGTGCCATAGTGCTTATCAATTGAAAACCTAATGCCTGGTGCTATCAATTGAGCATCGTAATTAACATAACGATGCACACAAAAAAGAGAAAATATAAAGATTACTGTACATATTTCATCGGCTTAAACTCGCCTCTGCCCATCGGTGATCAAATACACCTGAATAAATAGACTGCATGTAGCAAGTGAAATGCGCGTACATAATACACCCAATTGTTTTCTTTGTACAATATTATGAATAATTCAAAACTGTTAACTAGCATACTTCCTATGCTGCACTATATGGTAGAATAGGTGCATGTATCCATTTAATTAACTCAGCAATGCAGATGTACATTTATTCATTACACTCCAATCCTTGGTAATTCTGACCATTTTATAAACAAATCTGAGCTGTCAAATTAGAAATCAAAATTGATACAGAACAGTAAATCATGAGAAGGCAAACACCACCAATAAATCAAATGTTCGAAAAAGAACACATACATGAAAAGCAGAACAAACACATTAATGAAACTAATGTCTAGACAAAAGTGTACAATTCCTCATCAATATTCTGCCCATTCGGTGCTTGTGTGTCCAGATCCAAAATCATTTTAGTCTCCAATTGGCGAATATTCAAGCTGCTTGGTTTTTCAACGTAAGGTGGTCTTAAAACCTTGATCACAGAACCGCAGACCTCAAACATTTCTGTGAATATCAAATTGATGGTGTTAGAATTTAAATACTTCACAAATTCCTGCCAGCTCTGTTCACTTCCTTTCCAAATGATGAGTAAATCTTTGATAAAACACCACCACTCCATCACATATTGAGTATGGCATCTATTGAAGGAGTTCCACGCAATGGTGTCTTCCCACTAACCCATAGTCAAATTGGCACAAAGGTACTCCCCATTGCTGTACCCATGAGATGATGGTAAAATGAGCCCTCAAACAGAAAAATACTGTTTAAGGAGAATAGTAGCATCTCAAGAAACATTTCTTTTTGGAACAAATAATTCAAAGACTGTATCAAGGAAATGCTTACAAGCTGCAACACCAACTTGATGCTCCATAGAAGTATTGTCATGGCCACTCCATCACTTTATATCCTGCAGGGTCCCAATGGACCCAGTTTTGGCACCAAGCTCATTTCAAAGTTTGCTCTGCACACAGTATGCTCGGGGCATGTGCATCTGGGCCGGGCAGGGCAATACAAATGCATGGAAGGCATGTGCAGAAGACAGGGGGAGTGGCCACAAGGCAGGGCCTAAAGGGAGTGGCTAGGGCCAGGCTATATAAGCCAGCCCCACCCGCATCCTTGCGCTTCGCATTAGTCTTGTGCAGCGTGACGCTTACCGGCGTCTACAGACACTTACCTGTTCAGCACGAGCATCTTCAGTCTACAGAACCCATCCAGCATCTTACCTAGGATCAGCCACACCATCGCTGGAAGCACCGCTGTCCGCTTCCCACTCTTCAGCTGCCACGCACATCTTACCTTGAGGTCAGCCTCGCCATCGCTTGGAGCACTTCTACCCGCTTCCATCCCAACAGCGGCTGCAAGCCACCTGTCTTCTCGAATCCACTTCGGGCGGCACCTTTCACTTACCTTTCCCGAACTCCCAATCAACACGGGGTCATCTTCTGGCGCAGCATCCTCTTGGATCTTCTCAGGAGTTCGGAGAACCGCTTGCCATCACCTGCAAAGGAGACCGAGAGCACAAGGTTAGCAATTGCATATACTTTAAATGCTGGGCAGCGCAACTCACAAACTTGGAGCTTCATCCGGAAAGTCAACTTACCACGTGTAGGTTTTCCGAATTGGACTCATCTATCACCACGCACTCGTGGGCCATCTTCATACCTAAAGAGAGAGGAAAGGACAGTATGACATTAAGGACAGTAATCATCAGGGAAAATCACCACAAAGGATGCAGACAATAATCATTGTTTTAAACGCCTACCTTCAAGGTGAAATAGGTCGCAGCCGGTCTGGACCTCCACGCTAAGGACCAGTGATGCAACAAGGTCCTTCCATGGTGCCCCTGCTGAGCAAAAGCAGGACGGAGAGCTCATCCTTACATTAAAACAGGTGAGCTTGCATGGGGAAACTCTTGCTCACTTCATTCTGGCACTAAAGGGTTGAGGGGGATCACAACACCACCACCATCTACTCTCCGGGGCAGTACCAGCATCCCGAGTCTCCAATTTTGCAGCAGCTGGGGGAGAGAGTCGATCCAAGGGACCCAAGTCCTGGGAGGGCTCCAACCGTGCCCCCATGTTCCTGCAGAGACCAGGTGAGCGTAACAGAACGCGAAGCCTCCCCGAATCTCTGCCTGGGCGTTATGAATACCTCAGAGACTGACCAGTTGGCCCAATTGCTGGACGAATTAATGGCTGAAGTGCATGCCTCCAGACAAGAGACAAATGCTCTAAAGTGGGATCTAATTGTTGCTCGTGAACGAACTGACAAGACAGGTGCTTCAAACTCATGCAGGGCAGGGCAAGTCCCTTTACCTGGAATCGCACCAACCCCTTTGTCACCATCACCGCCAGTTCAAGTGGTACTCCTGGGGGCTGTACCATTGGCCCCACCTGAACGGTTTACCGGCGACCCAACAAATATGCCATATTTATGAATCAGTGTCGCCTTCACTTTTTGTGGCGTCCTGGAGCTTTCCCTAACGATGGTGCCAGAGTTGCTTTCGTACTTTCATATTTAGGAGGCAACGCAGCAGACTAGTTCATACCATTAGTTAACCAGGATGACCCAGTACTCCACAATTTTGGGGAATTTCAACGGGAGTTGGAAAAGTTGTTTGCGAGACACACCCAAGGACAGGCCCTGGATAACGAACTGTTGTCCCGAAGACAGGGAAATCATGATCTGCTAACATACATAGCCACCTTTAATCGCCTCATTGCACAAACCAACTGGCGTGAAGAAAAGAGAACCACATTATTCTACCGAGGACTACGTGGGGAATTAAAGGACGTACTAGCACAAGTGGTCAACTCTCCTCAATGCTGTGCATAATATATTAATCTGATGCGGCAACTGGATCATAGGTTACAAGACCGAAAAATTGATCGCACAAGAACTGAAGGAAGGTCCGTTTATATGCGACCCAGGGACAATCAAGCCAAGAATCATGAAACAACCGAACCCATGCAGATCGGGGGGGTTACGGGCCCCTACATCAAAGGCAGAAAGAAAAAAAAAAAAGGAGGCAACAACAACTTTGTCTATATTGCGCTAAGGCAGGACATTTTCTTCAGGATTGCCCAATAAAACCTCCCAAGAAAACTGTAGGTGCAACGGATAACAGCAATGACGAACAAGACCAGACCACGGAAAACTCCAGTGCCCGACAAGTGTAGGGGTCCACTTGTCGCGCGAAATGAAGAAAGTAGTTCAGACCTCACATCTAGTCATTCCGGTACTCTTAGTCCACCACCAGCAACCATCAAGGGTACACGCTTTGGAGGCATATATGACAGTGGAGCTGTGGGTAACTATATTGATCAGGATCTAACCGCACGAATAGGCCTCCCTCTCCGGTAGAAACTATGCGGAAAACGTAACGCCAGTGGATGCTCTCAATTGTCATCTGGGCCAGTAACGCAACACACCGATAAAGTTATGCTGATGTGTCAGGACGGTCATTGGGAAGACATCTCCTTTGATCTTATTGGTGCAGCACACTTCCAGATGATCCTAGGAATGCCATAGCTAGAAACCCATAATCCCAGAATAGACTGGAAAAAACAAGTGCTGACCTTTCCGCAAGAATGCGCCAAAACTTGTTACCATAAGGACCTGCAGAACCACAAAATCGAGGCAAAAGCGCTTCTGGGTCTTGATGGTGCCTTGCCTCCAGAGTATTTGGACTATCAAGACATATTCCAAAAAGAACAAGCAAACCCCCTGCCTCCACATAGACCTTACGACTGCCAGATCGACCTGATACCCGGGGCTCAAATCCTGTGCACTCGAATATACGCTTTAACAGAGTAAGAAAATCAACACCTAAGAACCTACCTAGACCAGTACCTAGCTAACAGATTCATCCGCCCATCTAAGTCTCCTGCTTCCTCAGCGCTCTTCTTCGTAACCAAGAAGGAAGGCCACTTCAGAACGTGCATCGATTACAGGGCATAGAATCAAATCACGGTTAAGAACAGATATCCTCTGCCACTCATCCCCGAATTACTCGATCAGGTAAAGAGCGCTCGAATCTACACGAACCTAGATCTCCGGGGGGCCTATCACCTCGTACTGTTAAAAGTGGCGCCAAGTAGAAAACAGCATTTCGGACCAAATACAGAGTTTTCGAGTATCAGGTGATGCTCTTCGGGTTATGCAATGTACCAGCGGCATTCCAGTTCTTTATGACTCCACGAAATATTGGATGTCTGCGTCCTCGTTTACATTGATAATATCCTAATCTATTCACAGTCCAAGGAAGATCATGTTGGCCATGTACGAGAGGTGTTGAAAAAGCTTCGTCAGCACCAACTGTTTGCCAAATTAGAAAAATGCTTCTTCCACGTCACGATGGTCGCATTTTTGGGCTTCATGCTTACTTCACAAGGAGTTCATATGGACACATGTAAAGTTGAGGCTATCCTTCAGTCGCCATCCCCGACATCTACCAAAGGGGTGCAGAGTGCTTGGATTTGCTAATTTTTACAGATGATTTATCCCACGATTTTCACGGATCGTCCATCCAATCACATCTCTTCTAAAAAGGAATAAGAAATTATTTTGGTCCGCTGAGGCTGAGAACACCTTTCAGGAATTAAAAACAGCCTTCACCTCAGCACCTATACTTCGACATCCTCCTCGGCCTGACCTACCATATGTGGTTAAAACGGACACCTCATTCCACTATACTTAAGGTAAATCCAATACCCCAAAAAGAACCTAACTCCACGGTTCGGGGTTTACCATCCTTATTTATACAAAAAGGAGAAAGGGTGCATAACAATCTAATAAGTCTCATCTGTCTAACGAAGGATGTTAATTACGATCTATAACCATTGGTCCTGAAAAAATGGACTTGGTACACAAAGCATTTTTATAAACTTGACCATTTTAATTCTCCAAAATCGGTAAAACACTACTAAAAAACTTGTTAAAAACACATACAATATGACCCAAGATTTAGACCCACATGGTGGGTATAACAGCAACCTAATGGGATAATTTACATCACAATTAACAACATGTAAAATTCAACAAACACATGACAATTTCAAAGCACTATGTATTTAAACAAAGTGTAAATTCACAAACAACCATATCCCGACATGTTTCAGTTCTTTATAGCTTCAATGCTTGAACTTTCTTCAGGGGGGAAAAAAATGTTTTCACATAAATTCTTCACCACCATGTAATCCCGGGTAGAGAGCGCGGCAATCCCAAATGAGGCCACCTCTAAGTGTGGCTTTAGTAGTGCTACTGTCGATATAAATAGCTTCAGACTTCTTCAGTCAAGTCTGTTTTAATAAATGGGTTCTCAAAGTACCCCTTCCAATCCCAAGGTCTGCAGCACCCAGATTTTACAGAGATTCACTTGGGAACAGCTTTGGAGCTGGCAATACAACACCACGTGTGAGTAGTCTATGAAGTACGCTCAACTCTGATCAAACAAAACTCCAAACGTTCTCTTGTGGCCGCGGCATGTACAGGCACCTCCAGTATTGCCATGGGAGCCATATTATCGCAAAAGGACCCAGAGACTGGGCAGCTCCATCCCATAGCATTCTGGTCTCGTAAATTCTCTGCACCTGGAAAGAATTACGCAATCACTGGCAAAGAGCTCCTGGCAATCAAAGGGGCCTTCAAAACTTGGAGACCCTACCTTTTAGGAGCAAGACACACGGTCAATGTTATCACAGATCACCGTAACATGCTATATTTAAAAACTGCTAAGGCTCAATCTTCACATCAACTCCGTTGGAATTTATTCTTTGCCGAGTATGATTATGTAATAACCTACCGACCAGGAGTGCGTAACGGAAAGGCAGATACCCTGTCGCGTATGGGAGAGGACAAAGGCACCTTTAATCCATCCAAACCGATAGCCATTATCCCCAAAGACCGGATTCAACATCAGATTGCTGTCACTACCAGCTGGGAAGACTTGAAGACTGATCTCAGAGTACAGATGGACCAAACAGCCCAAAAGGAATGGTTGAGTAAGGGGGACCAGTACTCCATCAAAGATAATCTACCATACTTTCAAGGAAGACTATATGTTCAAGACCAGGAAATGCAAACCAAGATAATAGCCAACTATCACGAGTCATTGGTGGAAGGAAATCCTGGGATTGCAAAGACTAGAGCCAAGATCCAAAAAACGATTGGTGGCCCTCTTGGAGAAAAGATGTTGCCCAGTTTGTTACAACTTGTGGTGTCTGCGCGCAAAACAAATGACAAAAATTAAACCCCACAGGATTGTTGAGACTGTACCACCAACACCATGGCATACATTGTCTATGGACTTCATTACCGATCTGCCACCCTGTGATGGGTTTAATACAATATTGGTCACGGTAGACCTATTCTACAAAATGGCACATTTTATTCCATTGAAGGGGCTCCCCACTGCTACTCTGGCCATGATATTCCTGGAACAAATCGTCCGGCTGCACGGTTTCCCATCCGTATTGGTTTCTGACCGGGGAACTCAATTGGTTTCAGCCTTCTGGAGAAGATGTTGTAAACTAGCCCAGATCGACCGCCTATCCACTAGTCACCATCCCAAACCGATGGTCAAACGGAAAGGACAAACCAAACACTAGAACAATACCTGAGATGTATGTTGCAACAAACAGAAGGGTCCTGGAAAATCTCTTGTTAAGTGAATTCACGTACAACAACTCTATTCATACCAGCACTGGACAGACCCCATTTTACACAATGAATGGTTGGCACCCAAGAACATCTTCCTTTGATCCACTTGACGAATTGGAGATGCCAGCGGTCACGTCATTGCATAAAATTATTACTCAGTCCAGTGATGCAACTAGATCCATCCACGGCGCACCTGCTGAGAGAAGACTGATGGATGGAGAGCTCATCCTTACATTAAAACAGGTGAGCTTGCATGGGCAAACTCTTGCTCACTTCATTCTGGCACGAAAGGGTTGCGGGGGATCACGACACCACCACGCCACTCTCACTGCCTCTCATCTTCTCTCAAGGGCAGTACCAGCATCCCGAATCTCCTATTTCGCAGCAACTGGGGGAGAGAGTCGATCCAAGGGAGCAAAGTCCTGGGAGGGCTCCAACCGTGCCCCAAGGTCCCCGCAGAGACCAGGGCAGCGTAACAAGTGTAGAGTGAACTATATCAAGCATAGCCATCATTAATCCACCTTCCAAAGTAATCTCGTTAACATGTTTCAGGAAATGTTTAGTTTCACACAGAGGAGGGTAAATAAGTGTCTTCTCAATACATTTTGACCTGTTTTCTAAAAGTGACCCAGATAAGGCAACAATAGATCTGCATCGAGGCCTCACAATAGACTTGTGGATTTTCGGCTGAAAATTCATATTAGGAATCATTGGAAAAATTAGACAGAAACCTACCCAATAAACCTTAACAGTCTGTAAAGGGATTAACGTTCAACTTGCTGTAACATGAGTCTCTTAGTTGTCGAAAAGCCTCAGCAACATAAGCACTTTGATTAAGGAGTGCAATATTGGGCCCTTTATCTGAAGATGTAATCGCCACTTCGGACAGCCCTTTAAGGGACCCCAAGGATTGTTGCTGTTGAAAGGTCAAGTAGTAGCTTTTTGGATTACAATTGAAGAATTTAAGTTTACGGAAATCTGCAATAACCAAGTCCTGAAAGGCCTTCACGCAACCCCCTACAGGAAATGATGGATTGAATTTAGATTTACCCTTAAGGCGTGAAGTGCAAGCCTAATCAATCGGGATCTATATGAAAAGATTGACATTTTCCTGATCACCTACATCATCCGAAAATTAGCCAAAGGAGCTAGAGATGACAAATTTGGAATTTTCCTTTCAGTGCTGCTTAGACATGGAGTACAGGATGATTGCTTGCTTGGTTTGTTGGCAAATCATTTTTGAAGTTTAATTTTCCTGATGTACTGTCTATATAAAGTTTTGTTTGGACATGGTCAAAATCTGATGGACAACATTGAAATCAAGTTTAAGAAGATCGTATTCTTGATTACTTAACTTATGTGAAGACAAATTCACAACTTGGACATTAGCACACGCTGTTATTTTTTTTGCCGTGGCCTCCAAAGTGAGTTGACCTCCCTGTCGTGGTCGGTGTTGACTCGCTTACCGCGGCTGCCCCTGTGGGTTTTCTACCCCCTGTGAAATTGCATCCTCAAACCCTTTGGCGGCCCCTTCCCTGCTTTTTGTATTTTGCTGTCCTAGCAAAGAAGCCACATTTCCTCCACAAATTCAGTTTCTCTGTACTGCAGGGGAATTGCATCAATATTTGACACTGAGAAGATGACACAATAATAGACACTTCAGCAGTCCTCTCCCAAGACAATGCTGGTTTCAGTTAAATTGTCAAATCATTTAGCAAATGTATAACTTCTGCCTGATTCATAGTCCATTGTATCACAAATACATTTCTGATATTTGCACTGTTTGATTTAATCCTGAAAAGCTGTCAAACCAGAATCCATGGCTTCTCTCAATTTATTGCCCTTCTCCGTCGCTGTTATTTCCTTGAGTTGTGCCTCAATAGCATCAATACGTTTGAGGCCTTGCCTTGGCCTATTTCACCAATATTTTGAGAAATGTCACTGAACAGTCACTGGTAGAATGTCCCCACCCTTGTAACATAGATGGATCTGTGTGCTCAAAGGTTGGAATACTCGTTATGTGCAGATCACGTAGAAAGTGCCCCACATCAAGTAATTCTGCAAAGAGTGTGCTTACTACCATTTCGAAATCAATTTTTTTTGACATTTCTCCAATTCTCATAGAAGAGAAATCTCAATGTTTGTAGTAACAGCAGTAACAAGTCGTGTGCCGACATGCGCATCAGCTGCGGTCTGCTTTTCGTCAAAAAGGGACAGTGCCTGTGTTAAGCGCGCCGCCTCTCTGGAGGCATGCATACGGTTGATTGTTTCAAAAATAAATAGTATAATCACAAGTAGTCCTAGGGTGTGTCACAGTAAATATGCGTGTACGGAAAATGGCTGAGAAGTAAGCTGAAGCAATAGTAAGTGGAGTAAGCCTGAACAGGACAATAGAATGGTAAATGCCTGTGATGCTGGAAATGCATTGGCAGGACAGGGCCTCCATGTCCTTGTCCTGTGCTCCTTTTATCATGTGTGTTCTGTTCTTTTCTGCACAGGAGTCCATGTGGGACTCCTGGCAGTGCAGCTCTTCCTCTTTCTGGTTGTGATGAACAGATCCTTGGGATACCCTTATGGCACCCATTGGTGGGGGTACAACCCTGTACCCCTAGTGTATGTTTTTGGGCACCTGTGTGGGGCCCACAGAGCAGGGTATGGGCTGGTGGCAGCTCCGTGCTGAATTTGACAGGTGCTCTGAGTATCCTCCATTTTGGGATACCCAGGCCCTGCCATTGGAATCCTGGTGGGAGACAAGATGGCCCCTGTGGCCTCTTGCTTTCCATTGCCTGTTGCCTTGTTTTCCCAAGTCCTGGGAAGCCCTGATTCTGTCCCTTCCCCTGACTGGCTGTTGGGTGGAAGTTCCATATATGGTATTGTGGGGAAGTCCATGCCAGACTGGCTGGAGCCTTCCCAGTGACTGTATGTTGTAGGTACACCCTTGGGGTGGGACCTGGGTGAATGGGTGTCTGGATTCTGGTGTGTGACACAATGAATGAGCCCTGCCCCAAACTGGTATGAATGCAGTGTGGAGTCTTGAATGGCTGGGTACTTGTCCCAATCCACATTCCTTGTTGCGAGTGTCTGGATGGAGAAGAATGGCCTGAATGCACTGTGAGTCTGATTTGCTGCCTGCCTACTGACTGCCCTGAATGATTGGCTGCCTGAGCCTGGCTCAGCAGTGTGAATTAGAGACCAAACAGTAGATCTGGGGACCTCTCACTGACAGACTCTCAAGTCGAAACCTGAAGCTTGATCTTGAAGCCCCGCTGGAAGAAGGCTTTGCTGCTGCTTTCCTTTGGCGCAATCCGAAAGCTGTTGTCTCCAGGGACCTGGCTAGGAGACCTCTTCCCGAGCTACGAGGGAACTCTGTGCACCAGCTAACCTTCACAAAGGCTCCCTGGAAGTCCGTCCTCGAAAGGCTGCCGACCGAAGACGGAGACCACCGAGCAATCTGAAGTGAAGCGCCAGGATGTCGAGGTCATCGAAGACCATCACTGTCGACTGAGGTTCGAGGACCGCTGTAACCTCATTGACCGGAGCCGAAAAGCTCCCATTGCCTAAAACACTTTGAAATCAAGGACTCCCTTGCTCATCACCGTCGGCCACTTTGTCCCGCTCGATAAAGTGAAGGTCACAGACGAACCAAGGAGACTCCGCCGTTGGGTTTCCCGCCACCTGAAGTCCTCAAAGACGCTGGCAAAGATCCGAAAGTCAGCCGTGGTCGAGTCCCGATCACTGACGGCAGACACTGATGACCCAACGCCTTTGCTGGGCCTACGCTCTTCATTCAGTACTCTTTTCAGCAACAAACTCTCGTCATTGAGGTGCAACGCGCGACTCGTCTTCGTAGGGACATCCACGACCGATCGTCGATGAGCACCGCCAGCAACGATTGGAGGAGTTGAGGCAAACCCTTCATAATGCCAGTGGGTTGGACACTTCTCCGGAAGTGGAATTTGGTAGGCCTGAGCCTGGGGCTCATGATGAGTCTTCATACAGGAGGCTCATGGCTAGGGTCTCGGAGTATCTGGGCTGGTGAGTCCTCCTGAAGACTTGTGCAGGATAATCTAACGGACATCTTAGATCAGGGTCCATCCTCTGGCCCGGTGTTACCGGTTCATCTCACCTTACAGAAAAGGTTGGCAGCTGCTTGGCAGTCACCAAAATCTCTTCCGGCTGTGAATAAATCTTTGACAAAGTTCTGCCCTTCCGTTAGCGACCCCAGCTATTTATCCACTCCCGAGAGTTTGGTGTTTCAGGCAGCTATGGCCACCTCGATGCAGGCGGCCTACCCTACCATCCCTCCTGATAGGGACGACAAACGCTTCGACGGTTGGGCTCGGAAGGTATTTTCTGCGGGGCGCATGGCATTGAAATCGGCCAACTCCACTTGTGCCTTAGCAAGGTTCTCACCCACTTTGTGGAACTGTTTCTTTAGCGGCTCAGGGCTCAGCATATTCCTGAGGGGGAAGAAATGGATGGCTTCCTGGCTCTCGTGCAAGACGGCAAGGATGGCATGTGAGAATCCCTTCAGTCGGGTTTGGATACCGTTATCACTGGTTACCGCTAGCACCGTTCTACGACGATTTGTGTGGTTGCGGAAGTCGGGTTTTGCTCCGGATGTGCAAAGTAGTATTCTGAACATGCCCTTTGATGGCGCACATCTGTTTGGCAACAAGGCTGACGAGATCCTTGAGTTTGCAGACCTCAAAAGCTGCGCCAAAATCTGCGTCATCCTCCGCCTTTTCGTCCTAGGGGACAGCAGTGGAGGGGAGGTTCTTTTCGTTACTACTCCTCCTTTGGTAGAACAAGAGTGTCCGCCAGTCAAAGGGGCCAACGAAAAAGTACCTGTGGTAGTAGGGCAAATAGATGTGCCAAAGCTGCTCAGGCAGCTGCCTCTTTGCCTTCAGGCACTGCCGCTGCCGCTTCCAACAGTCATGAGGCCATGGTTCGCCAGTTGGGGGCAGACTGTCTCAGCATCTCGAGCATCAGAGTGGCGAGCCATTACTTCAGATGCGTGGGTTCTGGATACCATTGCCCACGGCTACTGCCTTCCCTTCCTACAGCGACCTCATGACAATCCACCGGGGAAACTCTCTTTGAAGCTTCCAGATCCGCTCCTTGTGCAGGAAATCCTAACCCTGCCCTATAGAACTGGTGCCTGCAGCGGAGGGGAACACGGGATGGTATTCCCCTTATTTTTTGATTCCCCCAAGAAAGACGGGGAATTGAGACCCATCCTGGACTTGCGTTGGTTCAAGATGGTTACGTTTTCTCAAGTCCTCCAGAGTCCAGGCTGAGGATGAGATCCCTGCAATGGGTCCTCAAGATGCAGTGGTCGCAGTTCTCAGGCAAGATGTTGGATCGTGTTCAGATACCACTCTGTCTCCCAGGATCTTCTGTGGTGGGCCAACAAAGGGAACCTGATGAAGGGGTAGCCGTTTTGGCAACCATGGTCGGAGGTGACAGTAGTGACGGATGCTTCCCTCACAGGATGGGGCGCTCATGCCGATGACTTGATCGCCAGCGGTCGTTGGGCTCCGTCGGAGTCCAAACTCCACATCAACCTGTTAGAGCTAGAGCTGAGGGCCATCAGGCTAACCCTGAAGGCGTTTCTGCATCGGTACGGGGGAAGAGTGTCCTGATCATGACGGACAACACAGCGGCCATGCATTATCTCAACAAAAAGGGGGGTGAGGGGAGTAGGGTCACTCCTGTTGTGCAGAGAAGCAATGCAGCTCTGGTTCTGGGCCATCCAGCAGGAAATTCCGATCTCAGCAGTTCATCTGGCCAGAGAAGAAAATGTGGCGGCGGACGCTCTGAGCAGGCAGAGCACGGTCTCTCACGAGTGGAAGTTGGCTCAGGAAGTCCTTCAGGAGATCGAAGTGAGAGATTCTGTTCAAGGGAATTTCCTCCGAGAGGAGCCTTAGGAGACGCATTCGTAGTGGATTGGTCATTCCCACTGCTGTACGCGTTTCCTTCAGTCCCCGCTCTTCCTCAAGTGTAAAGGAGGTTACAGAGGTTCGGGTTCCCACATGATCCTCGTTGCTCCGGATTCGGCCAGGAGAGCGTGGTACCCGGACCTTCTAGAAATGTCCATCTGCCCTCCACGCCGTCTTCCCTACCGAGAGGATCTGCTCTCGCGAGAGGCGAGTCAGTTTCTCCATCCAGAGGTCAGGCCTCTCAACCTTCGCGCTTGGTATCTGAAAGGTTGAGATACAAGGATTGAGACCTCCGGGATGACGTGATGGAGGTGTTGCTTTTGGCCAGGCAGCCAGCAACAAAATCTCTGTACCGTTGGCGTAAGTTTTGCGACTGGTGGAGAGGACCCAATGTTGATCCTTTTCAGTGCTCCATTCCTATGGTTTTGTCTTTCTTACTTTCTTTGGCCCACAGGGGCCTTCAAGTAGGTACCATTAAGGGTTACCTGGCGGTGCTGTCTATCTTCAAGCGCTCGTCTGAAGAATGTTCTTACTTTAAGATTCCTTTGGTTTCCCAATTCCTTAAAGGACTGACTAATGTGTTCCTGCCGTCTCATTTCCAGGTGCCGGTTTAGGATTTGAATTTGGTTTTGAAATTTCTCATGGGTGCTCCGTTTGAACCCTTGCACTCTTGTCCTTTGAGATTATTGTCCTTCAAGACTGTGTTCTTGGTTGCGGTTACTTCAGCTTGCAGAGTGAGTGAATTACAGGCACTTTCCTCTAAGCCACCCTTTACTGTGTTTCACAAGGACAGGGTAGTGCTGCAGGTATGTCCTACATTTCTACCTGAGTCAGAATGTGGTTCTCCCTTCTTTCTATCCTCCTCCTCATCCTGGTAAGGAAGAGGAGCGACTCCATAGGTTGGATCGTAGGAGAGCTTTGAGCTTTTACATTTCTAGGATGTCCAGGGTCAGAGTGGACAATCAACTCTTTGTAGGATATGCTGGACACCGATTGGGCTAGGCTGTTAACAAACCGACCTTGTTCAGGTGGATTATCCTCACTATTACGGAGTGTTACCAATCGGCGGGTAAGGACCCGCCTGAAGGGTTGCAAGCTCATTCCACTAGGGTTGTGGCTTCTTCCACCGCCCTCCAACGAGGAGTTCCTATTAGGAATATTTGTGAGGCTGCTACATGGGCTTTGCTCCACACCTTTTGTTAAACATTGCTCCCTGGATATGATCCATGGTCAGGATATGGCCTTTGGGAAGGTGGTTCTTTATTCCACAATCTGATTGGGTACTCTAAATTCTTTTCCCTCCTCCATTTACTGGTACTGCTTTGGGAGTCTGTCAAAGATGTGGAATACGTTGGAGGACACAATCCATTCGAAGAAAGTTACTTACCAACTGGTAACGTTCTTTCGACTGGATGTTCCTCCGTATCCAACATCGCCGTCCCAGCCTGCCCCTCTGGAGAATTTCCTATGCAATTGCAGCTTAAGTTCCCGCAAGGCAGGCATGAGACTGGTGCCACACGTTCTGAGGGGAAATTTTTTTAAATGAGGCTACGGGCGCCGTGCGTCCTATTTATAACATCAGGTGACATCGCCCTCGACAGAGGCCTTCGAGGGACATGGACCCGACATCCTCGATGCAGGACTCCCTCTGCTGAAAAAGTTTCCGAAGTGCAGAGCTGTGGACATTACATGTCAAAGATGTGGAATATGTTGGAGGGACATCCAGTCAAAGGAACGTTACCAGTTGGTAAGTAACTTGTTCCTCCAGTGTGAAGTCTACTGTAGCCATTGTCCATCACAGGTCAAGGTTCCTTAGATTGTTTTATTCCGGCATCATAGTTGGACGCAATTTGCAGATTTCCTTCTTCCTGGCTTATGCCATTTTGATTTGAAAAGTTTGATTTCTTCGTATCCATACGACGGCCGTACCACCGCAAGATATTGGGCGACGGTTTGCAAAGGACCGATCCTTTGTGGACGACTACACAGTAGGGGGAGTGGGGAGGGCATAATCTTTTTCTTTTCTTTAAAGAATGCCTTTTCCCTTTCCATCGTTCGGCTGCCATCTTTCCGTACCATTGGAAAACGCACCATTTAAATTCTGCCCTACCTGTAACGGGAAGTTTCCCTGGAAGGACTCCCACAGTCTGTGTAAGGTACTGACGAATGTGTGTCGAAAGACGCTTCAACAGCTCCTTCCAATAGCTCAAAAATGAAAGCTCTTATCAAACACGTCCCTGACACCCTCCTCAAGTCAAAGGTGTTGAACAACTCGATCTTTAACGCCCCTTATCTCCAAATCCCCTATTTTAAAAGCTAAAGGGCCCTCTTCCTCTAGTAACACCCTTTCTGGAACCCTGCAACATAAGCAACTCTCCACATCAGCGAGTATTTCTACTCCTGATCCCACAGGTTTCCCAAGCTCCTCCCAATGAATGGACCCCTGAATAATTTGACACAATAATGCGAAAGATGTCCTTCTTTGTTGACTTCATCGACCGTCACCCTGCTCAATTATCCTACATCCAAGGGCCCTCTTATGGGGATGCAGCTAAGGACCAACTTGCTGCCACGACTAGACACTGCCCAGCCTAGCACTTCGCAGGACATGTCACAAGATCTCTTACCTTGACACTTCAGGCTCTCAAGAGCCTGGGTCACTAACAGACCAAGGGGGCCCAGATAACACAGACCAGTATTATGACGAAGATGATGTCTACATCATACAATCTCTGCACAATCATGACCAACCTGTGGCTGACTCCCCTGTGGATAATCAGTTACAGTATAACAAGCTCCTCTTTAGGGCTGCTGAACATTTGATGCCCAAGAAGCACAAGTGGACAAGGATTTTGTTGAAGACATCCTTGGGGATAAAAGGTCTGCAGCTCAGTTTATACCACTCCTGCAGTCCACCCAGAGGTGCATTAAGCCTTCTCTACTCACCCCCAACCTTACAAGGGCAGTTAACCCCTGAATTGAAAGATGTTCAGGCCAGCCCCCTCCGACCCATCATACATTGGGGGTCAATTAAAGCCTGACTCTCGTAACTAACGCAAGGAAAAGGGCGGGCACGCCCTTAGCCTCAGAGAGCAAAAAGATATATATACACTGGGCAGGAAAGTAGCTTACTCAGCTGAATACCAAGTAAGAATAGCTAATAACACCACGCTCTTGGCAAGTTACAACTGCCATAATGGGACAAGATGATGCGACAAATTGACTCTGTCCCAGAGTGCATTAAGACACTGTTTTTATAAACAGTGGCTGAGGGTATGCAGGCGGCCAACTGCATCCTGTAGAACAATCTAGATGCAGCAGATAATGCAGCCCGTATAGTAGCAGAGGGTACCCTCATTAAGCGCCATGCATGGCTAAGGCAATCTGGCTTTAAGCTGGAAACTCAAACCACACTACTGAATGTGTCTAACCAAATGCCTTATTTGGGAAAGCAGTCGAGGATGCACTAAAGAGTGCTACAGAAGAGTATGACACCCTTAAGTACCTAGGACAGCTCACTAACAAACCGTTTGTGCAGAGAGGTGTGTTTAATGCTGTTTTCAAGGACAAACCTCCCAACGGTTCTCTAACTACAGTCAGGGTGGACAGACCTCATCATGGGGTCCCTTGCAGAGCCAGTCCTCCCAGCAAAATGTTCAAAGGTGCCACAAAAGATCAAGGTGTAGAGGCAGAGCCACCTCCACCAGAGGCTCAACCCACCCAAAGCAAAGACCACCCACTCCAGGTCCCCTCCCAGGCCTCTCCAGTAGGAGGTCGCATTTGTCAATTTACCCACACATGGGAGGGGATCACGTCAGACAATTGGGTACTTTCCACTGTGGCAGGAGGCTATTGCGCAGAATTCATACAGAGACCACCCCACCACCTGCCAAGACAAACACACAACACAGGAGGAACAACGCATTCTGCTAGAAGAGGTCAAAGCACTGCTGGAAAATGACGCTATAGAGATCGTCCAGGTAAACAAGGGTTGCTACTCAATATACTTCCTTGTGCCAAAGAAATACAATGGGCCTTGCCCTAAACCTGCGTCCTGCAAACACATAGGTCAAGCCACAAAAGTTCTCCAAGACAACGCTACAAGAAGTAATCCCACGGTTTGCACAGGGGGACTACATGGCAATGATAGATATGAAAGATTAATAATTTCATATTTCTATGTTCCCAGTGCTCAAAAAATTCCTACGCTTCAAGGTAGAAAATCAACATTACCAATCCAAGGTGCTCCCCTTCGGCATAGCCTCCGCTCCGAGGGTATTCACTAAGGTATTGGCGGTAGTAGCGGCACACTTATGCAGAGAATCAATCCCAGTGTACCCTTATCTGGACGAATGGCTTATAACCGGGGCATCCCCTCAAATTTGCAAGCAGAATACCCAAAGAACAATCAACCAGTTGTTCCAATTAGGGTTTTCAAACAACAAGAAAAAAAAATCAAGCCTTGTTCCAAGCCAAACCCAGCAGTTCCTAGAAACTGTCATAAAGACAAGAGAGGGGCTAGTCTTCCCCTCAAATGAAAGAGTTAAAAACATACTGCTGCAAATAACTAATTATCTGGCTGATCGCCAAATAACCGTAAGCAAAGCAATGCGCGTGCTCGGGATGATGGCTTCATGCATTTAGCTAGTTGCACACGCACAGTTGCGCATACCCCAATGCAGGAGTGCTTAGCAAAACAATGGTCTCAGGCAAGCGGTCAGTGGGACGATCTGGTGTTTTTTTCGCTAACCCTAGTACAAGCGCTTTGCTGGTGGTAGAAGCAAAATCTGTGAAAGGGGAAACGCTTTCACAATACTCCCAATACAAGCGATACTTAAAACAGGCACCTCACTCTCCGGATGGGGAGCCCATTACCTTCATCATGCAGTGCATGGCCAGTGGACACAAATCACAGGCCAAACTCATATCACACTTTTAGAACTACTAGTGATACTCAAAGCCATGCAAGCTTTCCAGCTGCATCTAACAGGCGAAACAGAAGTCCTCACAGACCGCACTACTGCCATGTTCTACATAAACAAGCAGGGAGGCACACACACTCTCCAAGTCTGTCCAGGCTTTCCCAGAAAATTTGGAAGTGGGCACTCAAGCGGAACATGTTCCTACTGTCTTAACACGTTCCAGGGGAACTCAGTTCTCTGGCAGACTCTCTAAGCCAAAATCTTCTACCCTAGGAACACAAGTGACAACTCAACAGAGGATTCCTAAGCAAGGTCTTCTCCCTCTGGGGTTATCCGCCTTTAAACTTGTTTGTCACATATCTAAACGCACAATGCCCAGACTTCACATCCAGGTTCCCCAACTCCGATCCAAGGGGGACGACCCTATGGATGAGTTGGTCAGGGAAATTTGGTTTCGCTTTTCCACCAACGCCACTCCTGAGCATAGTACACAAGATGCAACAGGAACAAGCTACTATAATCCTGGTTGCTTCGATGTGGGCAAGACAACTCAGGTTTCCACATCTCATGTGCCCCTACAACATGCTATCCCAGCATGGAGGGGCAACAATTCACCCATATCTTCAGTCTATGAACTTGGCAGCCTGGCTTCTGAAGTCATAGGGCCTCATTACAAGTTTGGAGGTAGCCATGCCGCTAAAAGCTTTTAGCGGAATGGCTACCCCCAAACCGGGTACCGGGTCCATGTTCCCGGAATAGGGAATTAACGGGCCATTCTGACCTTGGAGGGCTCGGTAATTCCCTTTCCCGGTACATCCCCATTCGAGCCCCCATAGGGCTCAATGGGGAGGATGCTAACAACGGGCCCATTAATGACGGGCATGTTAGCATCCTGGTCTGCTAGCAGGTTCTGCTAAGGAAGCCTGGTCTGACCAGACTTCCTCAGCGGGACCCGCTTCAGACCTCGTAATGAGGCGGCCCGGAATGAACGGTGATGGTCCATTACCGGCACCATTCATTCCGCGGCCGCCTAACGTGTAATGAGGCCTATAGAGTTTGGACACCTAAAATGACCTCAAAGGTGTATGGATATCCTCAAGGAGGCACGCAAACATAACACCAAGCACTGCTACTTCGACAAATGGAAAAGATTTGTAATGTGGTGCCGATCAAAAGATGTAAACCCTATTGAATCTACCCCATCACCCATTCTTCACTAAATGCTCACCGTACTTGACACTGACCTAATATTTAACTCTATTGAGGTTCACCTAGCAGCTCACGGGTCCACTTTTCGAGCCTATGCACAAATCCAGTCTCAAACGCCTAACGTACAAGAAAGCTTTCCTAGTAGCCATCACCTCAGTAAGACGGGTTAGTGAGCTACAAGCATTGTCAGTGCAAGACCCTTTCTTCATTATCCCCAAAGACAAAGTGGTACTTGGAACACCCCCTAGGTTTTCACCTAAATTCATATCCAAGTTCCATGTTAACCAATCCATTGAACTACCCGCTTTCTTTCAAAATCCATCCTACTTGGCTGAGGAAAAAAACCCATACACTGGATGTAAGGAGGGCAGTCTTGTACTAGGTAAACAAAACAAAACCGCTAAGAAAAACAGATCAACTGTTTGTCACTATAGCACCAGGCATGAAGGGTGATCACGTTTCAATAAATGCCATCTCCAGATGGATAATAAAATGCATACAGGTCTGCTATTCCCTCTCAAAGGAAACTCTGCCATTCACACCAAGGCTTACTCTATCAGAGCTACAGGATCTACTTTGACATTTATTGCAAACGTCCCTCTAGACTCCATTTGCAAAGCAGCTACATGGAGTTCCATACATAACTTCACTCTGCATTGACACACATTCTAAAGCAGATTCACAGGTGGGACAAGCAGTACTAAAACATCTGTTTGCTGCCGTACCTTCTCACTACCCACCTCCTACTCCAGATACTGCTTGCTAGTCTGTGCATAGCATGTGATCTAAGCAGATCCACAAGCCTCAGAAGGAATAAATTACTCACTGTAATCGTATTTCTGACTTAGATCCACGTGTGCCCACCCTTCCTCCCCTCTTGGAGTAGACGGTGCCTAAATGTTTTTTTCTGGCTTATCGCTTATTATCTGCTTTATTTCATCTGTATTCGCGCTACACTTCATGCTACCTAATATCGGAAACAAAACAATCTGAGGGCCTTCAACGCATTAAGGACCATGGGTACATTAGACGTCGCACTAAGGATACTATTACTGATCCGCCCTGTCAACGTCCCTTTTCGAGATTCGCCTCCGCGACTACCACTAGATGTCTGCCTATACATCAGAAATAAGATTACAGTGAGATATATATATATATATATTTATTTATTTTTTCTTTTTTTTTCTGGACCTTGTGAATCTGCTTAGTTCACATTTTCTGCATAGTCCGACATCTAGTGTATTACAAAACGTTTTTGAAACTCAAACGGACGTCGACAGGGCATGTTAGTAATACTATCCCTAGTGTAACGTGTACTGTACCCATAGTCCTTCATGCATCGAGGTCCCTCAGATTGTGTTTTTTTCCGCCATCATGGTTGGTCGCAAGTCGCGGAGTTACTTTCCAGGCCGATGCCTTTTGACTATTTGAAAGTTTGTTCGTAGATTTTTCTTTCTCTATTGTCCACTTTTGCTGCAGAGTCAACTAACTGCTTGACGGCCGTCGTCGAATCGACGACCGGGCGTGGCCTTCACGGGCCTCTTCGGGCTTCGGCCCTTACAGTAGGGAGAGAGGGTGAAGGTTTTCATACTGACTTCTTTTAGAGAATGCATATTCAGCCATCCCCTTTCCTTTTTCTTCGCCTAACTGCCCTTTTCATTAATAATGGGCGAAACTCCTTTTAAATGTTGCCGCATCTGCCATCGAAAATTCCAGTACAATGGCATCACCCTGAAAAACTTTGCACATTTTCCACCAAAAAACTCGCAACGATCGACGCACCAAACGCTGGGCCATCCACGCATGCAGGCCGAAACCTCCATCGATCTGACCGAGGACTCCAGCGAGGGCAGTATCAGTGTCCTTAGTGACGCTGAATGGTGAGCAGGGTTCATCTTAAACCATGGGCAGCCCTCGGACTCCAATAAGCAGGCCGGCGGCTCTTTGATGGAGACGGAACCCGGCGGCCATAACGCGCACACACATCCAAGAACATTAAGCACATACCCCACGGCCGACATTTGATGAAATCGTCGAGCATCGCGGTCCACACTGTCTGGAACAAGCCTAAAGATCTTCCCTGTCCTCTAGGCTATCGCTTATGCTTTCGCCTCACGACAGGGCTACAAAAACGGACCGCAGGGTCGGTTCAGACACGCTCACACAAAGGCCCTCCTTTCGCTTGCCGAAAAACAGGTGGCGAAAGGCCCATCGGCGTCCCCCAAACAAACGCCGAAAATGCAAGAATTAATTAGAACATGTGCCTGCTAACCTGTTAAACACAAAGTCACTGAAAAGTCAAAACTCTTGATGCCTTTGTCCTCCAAAAGCACTCGGGCTTTAGATTCCTTTTCCCCTGTAGACAAACTCTCAGGAGCTATGCATCACAAGGACCAGGCACCCTCGCAAGCCACCCCCTAACCTGTCAGGCTTTACACCTTCATGTGACTATAATCCTGAACAGTTTAATTTTTTTTTTTTTTAAAGAGGATGTCGTGCTTTGCCGACTTTATGGACCCGCATCCTAAAGAATTAATGTCCCTTCGAGATCCCTCACAGCCAGGGGCTTCAGTACAGCAACCCCCTGCCAAAAAACGTTGTCTTGAGTCACGTCCTAGCACCGCTGCCCTAGATCCCTTGGTATCTACCTATGTAGACCCCTCTCAATCCGTGTATAACCTGGATTCCTCAGGGTCACAAGACCCCAGCTCTCAAGGGGACCTATATAGTCGGGACCAATACTATGGCGACGACATCTACGTCATCCAGTCGCCTGACCACCAAGACCAGCCTGTAGCAGAATTTACCATAGACCACCAACTACAATATAATGAACCGCTGCTTAAGGCTGCCCAACACTTTAGTATTGACACCCAAATGGCACAAATGGACAAGAACTTTGTGGAGGACATCTGGGAGACAGGAAGTCCGCCACTCAGTTTATCCCACTGTTAGTCTGTACAAAGATGTATACAGCCCTCCCTACTTGTGCCTAATCTCACAAGGGTGGTTAACCCCAGAATAGAGGAATTATTCTGCCCAGTGCCCACAGACCCTCTGTACATTAGGGGTCCGCTAAAACCTGATTCACTAGTTGTCACCACTACCGGGAAGAGGGCTGGCCTTCCTCTGGCGTCGGCTGAAGCCCCAGCAAGAAAATCTATACTTTTGTAAGGAAGATTGCCTCCTCAGCGGCATATCAAGCTAGAATCGCAAACACTGCACTTCTGGCGAGTTACGGCTGCCACAAGTGGGATGACTTGGGAGACCAGGTTGAAGACGTTCCAGAACCCCTAAAATCGCAATCGTTCAGCACTATTGCAGAGGGCAAGCAGGTATCAAACTGCATCCTCAAAAATAATCTTGATGCAGCAAATAATGCAGGCTGCATCATCACAGAAGGCACGCTCATCAAGCACCACGCCTGGCTCAGACAGTGTGGTTTTAAGATGCACTCAGGCACCCTGCTTAACATGCCGGTGGAGTCTAATGTACTTTGCGGTAAAGCTGTTCAAGAAGCACTCAAGAGCGCAAAGGAGGAGTATGACACACTTAAATCCCTTTGCCAGTTAACAAACAAGCCCTATGTACAACAGGCTCCTCAAACTCCAGAATGTTTCGGGGTCAGGGTTCACAACGCTCTTCTGGATACACTCAGGGCAGACAGTCTTCATCTTGGGGCCCATCGCAAGGACAATCTTCCTCTTCCAGTTTTCAAAGAGGAAATAAAAGATCCACAGGAAGAGGCAGAACCTCACCTGGGAGAGGCTCCACCACTCCAAAACAATGACGCATCGCTGCAGGTCCCTTCCCATGCCACTCCAGGAGGAGGTTGAATTTCACACTTTACCCACGCATCGGAGGGGATAGCGTCAGACAAGTTGGTGTTGCCCAACGTGGCAGGCGGATATTGTATCGAACTGTTACAAAAACCACCCAACCGCCCACCAAGACAGATGAAAATGAGACCAGAGGCGAAGCGCATAGGCACTGCTGTAGAAGGATGCCCTAGAGACCGTTCCAGCAAATCGGGTGAACAATTCAACGTACTTCCTTGTGTCAAAGAAAGACCTTTCCATGCGCCGAGTACTAGATCTGCGCCCTGCAAAAAATAAATGTGTCAAACCCCAAACGTTTCGCATGACCACGCTTCAAGAAGTAATCCCCCCCTCTTAAAACGAGGGGACTACATGACAACATCGGATATGTAAGATGCATACTTTCATATTTCAGTGCTCTCTGCACACAGGAAATATCTGCGTTTCAAGATAGCGGGAGTGCACTACCAGTTGAAAGTGGCCCCCCTCCTCTCTCTCCCCCCCCATTCGGCATCGCCTCAGGGTGGATAGTATTCACAAAGGTGCTCGTAGTAGTGGCAGCCCACCTGTCGAAGTCAATTCCTGTATACCCTTATCTGGACGATTGGCTAATTACCAGGGAATCTCCTCATATTTGCAAACAAAATACACAAAAAATAATAGACCTTTTTTTCAATCTGTGCTTCTCCTTCAACGAAAAGGAAATGGTCTAGTCCCCAGCCAAAAAAAAATATTTCTGGGAGAAATTCTAAAGACAAAAGAGGAGTTGGTTTTCCCGTCAAACGAGAGTACAAAACAAACCTCACTACAATACTGTTCTCCAGATAACTGTATGCAAAGCAATGCGCCTGGTTGGGATGATGGCCCCATGCATTCACTTGGTTTACATGCACGCCTGCGTCCATTGCAGGAATGGTTAGCGAAACAATGGTCTCGGGTAAGCAGTCAGTGGGACGATCTAGCGGTTGTTTAGCTAACCCTGGTATAGGCTATTCGCTGGTGGTCCAGGGGCAACCTGCTAAAAGGAAAATCCTTCCGCGTTCCACCAGCTCAAGCAACCCCAACTACACGCCTCGTTTGCCGGATGGGGGCGGGCCCCTTCCTTCACCACAGAGCCCACGGCCAGTGGGCACGTGCTACAGCCCAAAGACATATCAACTTCCTGGAAGTTTTGGCAGTCCTCCAGGCTCTTCAAGCCTTTCAGCAACATCTAACAGGTCAAACGGTGCAGGTCCTTACAGACCGCACCAGTGCTATGTTCCACATAAACCAGCAAGGGGACACACACTCAGTTTGTCCAAGCTATCCCAATAATATGGAAGTGGGCACTCGGGCAGAACATGTTCCTAACCTCTCAACATGTTCCAGGGGAACTCAATTCTCTGGCAGACCCTCTGAGCAGGTACCCTCTACCAGAAGAGCACGAGTGGCAACTCAACAAAGATATCCTATCCAGAATATTCTCACAATGAGATCACCCTCCGTTAGACTTGTTTGCCACAAGCCTAAACGTGCAATGCCCAGACTACGGGTCCAGGATTCCCCAACCAGGGTCCAAGGGGAACGCCCTGTGGAGGAACTGGTCAGGGAAATTTGCTTACGCTGCCGCAACCCCGCCCCCTCCTCCCGGCACCACTCCTGCGCAAAATAGTGCACACGATGCAGGAACAAGTGACTCTAATCCCAGTATCTCCTATGTGGGCGAGACAACCTTAGTTTCCACATCTGCTCAAACTGGCGATGTGTGACCCAATCAAGCTCCTGTGCCCGTACAACATGTTAAAACAACAAAAGGGAGCATCTCTCCATCCACGCCCTCAATCTATGAACTTGGCAGCTTGGCTCATGAGGTCATAGAATTTGGCCACTTGAATCTTCCACAAAGGTGTATGGATATCCTAAAGGAGGGACGAAAACCCAACACCAGACACAGCTATTTCAATAAGTGGAAGAGATTTGTGATATGGTACAGGTCACAAACACTAAACCCAACAGAATGTTCCCCAGCTAACATTCTACATTACATGCTTTAGTATTCAACTTCATCAAGGTACATCTGGTGGCCCTGTCCGCTTACACCACTTCACAAAACGTGTCCTGGTGGAAAGTTCCTGTCATTTAAAGCGTTCATGGAAGGGGTAGAGAGGCTATACCCTCCAATTTCAATCCCTCCTCCAGTTGGGGACCTTGATGCTCTCCAAGTTAATGGGTCCACCCTTTGAGCCTGTGCACAAGGCCAACCTAAAACATCTGACCTACAAAACTGCATTCCTAGTATCTATCGCCTCAATAAGATGAGTCGGTGAATTACAGGCTTTGTCCGTACAAGACCCTTTCATCGTAATCCCCAAGGACAAGGTTGTCCTCTGAACACATCGTAGGTTTTCACCTAAATTAATCTCAAAGTTCCATGTTAATCAAACCATAGAACTTCCTACCTTCTTTCAAAATCCACCCAACTCAGCTGAAAGAAGCCTCCATACACTTGATGTATGCGGGCGCTCCTGTACTATGTGAACAAAACTAAACCTCTAAGGAAAACAGACCAGCTGTTTGTTTCCATTGCTCCTGGGAGAGAGGGCGATCACCTATCCAAGAAACGCCATCTCTAAATGGCTGGTGAAGTGCATGCAGCTCTGCTATTCCCTATCCAAAAGAATTGTATGCTTCGCTCCCAGGGCTCACTCTTATCAGAGATACAGGAGCTTCCTTAGCCTTCATTGTAAACGTCCCTCTAGACGCCATTTGCAAAGCTGCTACATGGAGTTCCATTCATACCACACAGAATTATTTTTGCATTGACACTCACTCTAAAGCAGATTCACAGGTGGGACATGCGGTTCTAAAACATCTTTGCCGCTGTACCTTCTCACTTCGCTGTACCTTCTCACTTCCCACCTCCTTCTCCAGATACTGCTCATTAATGTATGCAGAGCGTGTGATCTAAGCAGATCCACAAGCTCCAGAAGGGATACATTACTCACCCTTATCCTATTTCTGGTGCTTGTATCTGCTTAGATTCACATGCACCCATCCCACCCTTCCTCCCCTATTGGAGTAGAAGGTGCATAGACTTTTTTCTGGGTTATCAAGGTTTTTCTGCTTCATCACATCTGTACTCTCGCAACACTTCATGTCAGAAACGAACAAATCTGAGGGACCTCAATTTGCGAATGGATCATGGGTACAGTACACAACCCACTAGGGATAGTATCACTAACGCATCCTGTCGAGTTTCGAAAACAAATCTTGTAATACTCTGCGACTACCACTAGATGTCAGACTTTGTAGAGCTTGTGAATCTAAGCAGATGCAAGCACCAGAAATACGATTACGGTGAGTAATGTATAATATATATATGCCAAGAAGATTATGATGGGTTTAAAAAGTTTGAAAAAACCCTTTCACCTGAAAAGTGAAAGTAGGAAAGTCCATTTGAGCCAAGTCACACATTCCACAACACCACCTTGTAGCCATCGCTGGAAGTTCACCTCCAGAGCTAATTTGCATACCCACAATGCCTTGCTGTTGTGGCTCAGAACACCGATGGCTACTAGGTGGTGGTGTGGAATATGTGACTTTACTCAAATGGACTTTCCAACTTATATACACACATTTTTTCTTCTTTTTGAAAAACGTAAGTGCAGAGATGTACTCCTCGGACATATACTGCTTTTGAAAAATCCTCGGCAGGATTACCGAATAATGTGCACAGAGAAAAGGAAAGTGCAAAAAACCTTTAATCCATGACATCAAGTAGAACAAAAGCTACCTCTGTACAATGTGTTTGACTGCCCTCCAGCTACTTGATCATGTACTATCTCTCAATGGCCATCTTCAGACACAGAATGGGGAAATGTAAATCCATTCAAAGTTAAAAAGAAACTCTCTCAGCATCTGGTGCTTTCTGGCTGTCTCTGTTGATGGTTTAGAGACCAGTGTCTAGTCTGACGGCTCCTCTATGGCCTGCAATTTGATCCATACTGATGAACCAGAACATATCTTTTTTGTTTTTTATGCCAAGTCGCCTACCCTCCTAGTCACCTGCTTTTTTTTTCCAAAGTGCAAAACTGTTGCCTAAATGATGTGCATGGAAAATTAAAACTGTTGTATTTACAAGATGTATAATTCATTCTGTGATTTGTTGGTTAATCTTCCCATATTGGCTCACCAAGAGAGACATCTGCGTGAATGCATTCTTGATTTCCAAGCTGAAACCACATGCTCAGTCCTACCCACAAAACACTTTAGTTAGCTTTATTTGAGATTGTAACCCCTCACCCACATGGAGAGGCACACATTTCTATGGGTAGGGTGAGGTGTGAACTTCAATGGGCCTTGCATCTGGGGTTTAAGAGGGAAAGGTGATCGGCCGATTGGAGCCTGCTCAGCATGGGGTTGACCTTGCAAGGGAAGGTAATTATTGCCATCTGGCAATGATGTAGAAGCCCTGGCATTTTGTTTTATTGATGCAGGTAATTCCCTCTCTGAGAAGGTGGTCTGCTAACCAGAGCTCCCTTTCACAAGATTCACACCAAAAGCATAATGTATAACTAATCCCTGCTGAATAGGTATCCTTATCTCGGTATCCTGATCTGCAGCACCTGCTCTGCAGTGGCACAGTGCAGGTTCAGAGGGCACAGCTGCTGTGACAGCAAGTCACTTCACCACAGAAGCTGCGTGTAAAGCCTGCACCTTTTGTCCCAAAATCACTTGGTCATGAGGAATTACTAATCTGGTGGCACTTTTATCTTTTTTTTTTTTTTTAATTCTTTATTATTTTCATATATCAACAATAATCAAACATTAATTCAACTCCCCCCCCCCCCCCCCAGGGACTCGTATGTAATCATTCAGGGATTACATTATGCAGTAAAAATGTCCGTGACTTTAATGTTGTGTGGACACCATTGTTCCATAAAGTCTGACTGGAGATACTCCAGGACTCCTCCCCATTCTTTAGCGAACCGGTCCCTCGTTCCTTGGATTGTATGTGTGACACTTTCCATTGCCAGCTGCGCCCAGACTTTTTGAAGCCACGTAAAGATCAGAGGGGTGTCTTTCTTTTTCCAGTTATGGGCTATTGGTGTCCATGCCGCTTTGAGGAGTCCCATAAAACTTCTCCATTGTGCTTTTTTGTATCTTCTCGCCGTGTCATCTCTCATTCCACACAACCAGACACCCTCTCCCATTTGTCCCACATCTGGGAAGATTTTGCCCATTTCTCCCTTAACTTCTTCCCAGAAGGGCACTATTCCTTTGCAGGACCACCAGGTGTGCTTCCACGTCCCCACCTCTCCGCATTCCCTCCAGCATTGGTTTGACGTTTTTGGGAACATTGTGTGGAGTCTTTCGGGGGGTAGTACCGCTGTGTAACAATTTTTATCCACATTTCTCTTGTTTGTGCAGATCTGGTCATTTTGGGGATCGGAGTCCAAAGATCCTCCCACTGTTTTCTTGTCGTTTCCCCCCCAGAGTTCTGACCCATTTGATCATGTATGACCATTAAATTTCCTCTTCCTGAGTATTTATGAAGGAGTAGAGTGTCGACACCCATTTCTTTGCCCCAGAGTTGGTTGTAACATATTTCCCGAACGCCGCGAGAGTTCTCGTTGCTGCTTTTGCGATGTCCGGGGATTTTAACCAGTGTTTGAGTTTTTCATGTCTATATTTCTCCCGTGTGGAGCGTGATTGGGGCGGGAGACAGGATTCGTACAACCTTATTTCATTGTTGGTGAACATTTCACCGATTTTCGTTATTCCTGCTTCCTCCCAGGTTTCAAATGCCCCCTGCTCCATCCCCGGTGGAAACTGCAGATTTCTACATATGGGGGTGAATGGGCCTAGTGTGGTGGTCATTAAGCCCTTTCATGTCTGTACGTCCCACGCCTCCATCGTTGTTTTCATAATTTCACTGATCCCTAGGTTGGGATGTCTGTATTGTTTTTGTTTCCAGAGCAGTTCCACTAGTGGGGTTCTTGCCACTGCTCTGTCTTGTGCTGCCCAGATCGGTTGTGGGTCGTCCCCCAGCCACTCCCGTAGCACTTTTAACTGTGCCGCTTGATAGTATTTCTGGAAGTAAGGGAGCGCGAGCCCACCATCCGTGGTTGGAGTGGTTAAGATAGCCCTGGCTAATCTTGGCGTTTTCCCTTTCCACACAAAGGTTGTGATGGCCTTTGACAGTGTTTTAAAGAATGATCTGGGTACCCCTACCGGGAGGGCCTGGAAATAATAAAGTAGTTTAGGTAGGATGGTCATCTTAACCGCTTGAATCCTGCCCCACCACGAGATCAGCAGAGGGTTCAATTTTTCTAAATCTCTGCGTATTCTCGTAAATAGTTGCGGATAGTTTTTACTGTATAACTGTTCCACCCTATGTGTAAGAGTTATTCCGAGGTATTTAATGCCTTCCACTGCTATCTTTAGGTTGAGTGTTTTTGCTTCTCTCTCTATTTTCCCCCTGTCTCCAGCCAGAATCAGTATTTCCAATTTGTTCCTATTAATTTTTAGGCCTGATATGTTTCCAAAGTCTTCTAGCTCCCCCACCGCTGCCGCCAATGTGCGGCCCGGGTCCTCTAATGCTAATAACATATCATCCACGTACGCGGTTACCTTGTGTTGTATGCCTGCCATGTCTATCCCTTTAATATGCGGGGCTTCTCTTATTTTCATAAGCAGGGGCTCTAGAAAGATAGCGTATAGTAGACGGGATAGCGGGCACCCCTGTTTTGTTCCACGGGATATGCAAACCTTTTCAGTAACCTCCCCATTGATGGCGACTCTGCAGGTCAGGGCGTTGTAGTTTGCCCTTATTCTTGCTATAAAGTGCTCTCCAAATCCCATGCTTTGTAGTGTCTTAAATAACATGGACCACTCAACCCGATCGAAAGCTTTCTCTGCATCTACTGCAAGTAGGATGGCCGGGGTTTGTTTTATACCCCTTTTTGTCCACCAAATGAATGATCCTTCTGAGGTTGTCATGAGTTTGTCTGCCTGGGATAAAGCCGGATTGGTCCAGGTGTATTAGCTTTGGGTGAAGGTGAGAAAGTCTATTGGCCAATATTTTAGTGTATATTTTTGCATCTATGTTTATTAGGGAAATTGGTCTATATGAAGCCGGGTATGACGGATCCTTCCCTGGTTTGTGAAATACTAAGACTTTCGCTTCATTCATTGTGGGGGGTCACGTTGCCACTATCTTTAAATGAGTTTAGAAGCCTGGTTAGGACTGGGATTAGCTGCTTTGCATATTTTTTATAAAATGGGGCCGTGTAGCCATCCGGGCCTGGAGCTTTATGTAATGGGAGATCATTTATTGCTTTGTGAACTTCCTCTTCTGTAATAGGGTGCTCTAAGGCCTGCCGGTCCTCTTCTGTGATTTGTGGGAAGGTGAGGGTTTTTAGATACGCGTCCTGTGCGTCTGCCTCAGGGTGGTCTGTGGAGTAAAGATTCTGTTAATATTCTCTGAACACTTCCCCTATGTCTTGTGTACGCGTAAGCTGTTCCCCTTTCATGTCTATGATGTTTTTTTATCGTAGTGTCTTTCTGTTTTGCTCAGAGTTGTCTCGCAAGTAGCCTATCTGCTTTGTTTGCTTTTATATAGTATCTCTGTTTTAGGTATAGTAGGCTCCTTTCCGCTCCTTTCGTGCGCAGAAGCTCTAGCTGGCCTTGCGTGTGTCTAAGGGTCTTATCTCTCTTGTAGGATGTGTCACTATTTTCCCTTGTAGTTCTGTTATTGCCCTTTCCATTTCCTTTTCCCACATATCTCTGCTTCGTGATTTTCAGTGCCATTATCTTCC
Source organism: Ambystoma mexicanum (assembly GCF_040938575.1). Lineage (NCBI taxonomy): Eukaryota > Metazoa > Chordata > Amphibia > Caudata > Ambystomatidae > Ambystoma > Ambystoma mexicanum. Next base: position 675,267,204 of record NC_090932.1, on the reverse strand, counting down.
CACGGATCACCGCCTTGAACGCCTCCCAGACCGTGCACATAGATACTTCCCCAGTGTCATTTTGCGCAAAGTATTCTTCAATCATCTCCCTTATTGATTCCCCCGTAACTGGGTCTTGAATTATGTCCTCCGGGAACCTCCACCTCCATAGTCCATTAGATTTCCCCTGGAGTTTCAGATCGAGCCACAGGGGTGCGATAGCCCCCTTTTCCAGACCTTGGATCCTGCCCATGAGCCCTGCCCATGAACCCCACCGAGGCCCAAAAGTAGTCAATCCTTGACATGGAATTATGGACATGTGAAAAGTATGTGAACCCTCTCTGTTCCCCCTTCAGTTCCCTCCACACATCATTTAGGGCTAGGTTGTTGATTTGTTGCTTGAGACGTTTAAACGGTGCCCCATGGCCTTGTATACTCCCCATGCTCCTGTCCAGCTGTGAGTCCCATGCCATGTTCAGGTCCCCCCCCAAAATCACCTCCCCCCCCTTGCGAAGTTTTCCAGTTTTCCTAGGGCATCTCTCAGAAAGCCATCCTGTCCCACATTGGGTGCGTATATTGACGCGAGAGTGAGCCGGTGGGCCTCCAGCACCACATTAATAAACGCATACCTTTCCCTCCTTGTCTGTGAAGGCATCTTCCAGTATGGCGTCCCTTCCGTTCTTCACTGCTGTTAGGACCACCGCTCTTTTTTCTGTTGTATTTGCCTGGAACCAGATTTTAAATCCCCTTACCCGGGTTTTCTGTTTGTCCTTTACTCTGACATGAGTTTCTTGGAGTAGCAGGAGGTCCGCCCTTTCCCTTTTGAGTAGTTTCTCCAGTTTCACCCTTTTCGTGGGGTGGTTCATCCCCCTGATATTAAATGTTACAATGCGTATCTTCCTGTAACGCTCACCTGATTCCCACAGAGACGCTGACCCGAACTGGACTGCTACCGTTTCTTCTATCGTGAGGCGCAGGGCCCGGAAGATGCTCTGTGCGCGGCCTCCGAATTTGGATTGCCTGGCTTGTAGAGTAAGTTTTCTGCAGGTGGCAGAAAAGGGATTGATTACCAGCTGGGGTGGATGTGTTCCCACCAATCTCCCGTTTCTCACTCTTCTTGACCCCCAACTTGATTTCTGCGAGCTCTCACCTTAGGTATTGTAAAGATGAGCTCTCCATCCTGCTTCAGGTGCAGGGGTGCGTAGAATCCAGTTACGTCACTGGATGGGAAATAGTCGCGGACACTGTGTCCTTTCGTCTCTCCTGCGGCAGCCATAAGTATGAGTGTCTTTTCTCCACAGGAGCCAGGGCCCAGAAACCTAAAGCTGGTAAGTCTCTTGGTGAGTATTTGTTCTCCGTGCTTAGTTAGTGCTCACCATGTATTCCTCTTATGCAGGTGCTGGGATGTAGCTGGCGTCGTAGCCGCGGTGGAGGAAGGTAAGTGAAAGAAAAGCGACTGCTTACTTCTAATGATTGTCTTTTTCTGCTTACAGGTGCCGAGATGCTGCCGGCGACACAGCCGCTGTCGCGCGTGATGAGGCACGTAAGTAAGTGGAAGAAATGTGGCCGCTTTAGAGCGGGCACCTCTAATGACTGTCTTTTTCTGTTTTTCAGGTGCTGAGATGCTGCCGGCGTCGTGGCCGCGGTGGAGTTCGGCGAGGCCACGGATGGGTAAGGTAAGGCGGCGCGGCTGCGAGCGTTTGAGAGCGCTGCTAATCTTGTACCTTTCCTTTGCAGGATCGTCGGAGGTAGGATTGCTGAGGCCGGATTCTGGTAAGTAATTTCTAATGCTCGCCTTCTCTTTTCTTGTCTGTTTGCAGGTGTTCCGGGTGCTGGCGGGCGTGTCAGGAGCCAGGATGCAGGAGCCGACTCGGTGAGCGTCCTGCTGCTGATGCAGAATAACACGAAGCATGTGTGAAGAGAAGTGCTTCAGGTGGGTGTTCTTCCACCGGCCCCACCCAGGTAAGAAAAGAGTTCCTGAATAGAGGAAATAGTTCCTCCCAGCCCTGATGGCTGGGGACTTCAGCCAGACTGGATTGTTCTGGGTAAGTATGCAGCATGGTCTGCCTCAGGTAAGTCCACCCAAGCATTATTACACAGTTTATCAATATGAGCCCGGCGCCTATGGCGCCGGGACTGAATTCCTTTAAGAGCCTGGCGCCAAAGGCGCCAGGACACGGTCCAAAGGGCCCCTGTAGGGGTCTGCTGGGTCCGGAGATGTGGAAGAAGGGTCTGCTTCCAGGGGCGCTGGGCCAGTCCTGGCTACTCAGGAGTAGTGCTCATGACACTTCCCCATTTGGTGCGGCACATATTCATTGATCTCAAATTCCCTTCCTTTGTCATTGATCTTGTTTTGGAGTCCCCAACCCCAATTCCCTCCCCCCTGAACTTACCCCAATAACCATAAACCAAACCAGTTGCCCCCGAGCCGGGCAAGGGTTCCTACTGTTGCCAGGAAGTTGCGCCCAAAGCTCCCTGCCCTCCATCCTCTCTGGGGGGAATTTTTGTGAGGGATCCTAAACCCCACATTACGATCTGTCCTTACCGGATTCCAGGCCGTCGGGTCCCTCATGGGCCGCCGTCTCTGCCTTTCATGCAGCGATTTTATTCTCAACGTCCCCCTCTTGTGATTGAGTGTCTGGCGCCAGGGCTCCCGGCGTCCCTTTTCTTTTTCTCCGATTATAGCAGCTCCCTACGACCTTCTCTTCCCGTGTATGGCCTTTTTTGGTTGATCGTTTCCCATCCTTTTGGTTTTCTCCTTTGCTCCCCTCTGGATGTCGCTTGATCCGTTTCCTCCCCGTCATCCTGCAGTCCCATTATGTTTAGGCCCTCTTCCCATGTGGTCGCTCTTCTCTGTTTCCCCTCCCATGTGAAGATCAGTCCAAATGGGAACGTCCACTTATATCGGATTTCTTTAGCCACCAGGGCCTTGACTAGTGGGGCCATCGCTCTTCTTTTTTGTAGTGTAACCAGGGCCAGGTCTTGGTATAGTTGAATTTCTTGTCCGTTCATTCTGATTTGATCCATTTCTCTGGCCTTCCTCAGTATCTGCTCTTTTTGAGGGTATGAGGATAGCAACACTAGAACGTCTCGTGGTCTTTCCCCCGGAGCTCCAGGTCTTTTTGGACCGACCCTGTGTACCCTGTCCACTCCAATTGTATCTGTTTCCGTTGCTTCCAGTATGTCTGGCACTTTTATCTTGAAACATAAAACCATACCTGTGTTTAGGCTCTGGTGGATAGTAATTCACAGAACTGTAAGAAGCCACATCACACTGGCATTGTATGGGTCAGCACTGTGAGTATCAGGCCAGCTGCGGAAGGATTGTGTGTATTCTGGTAAGACAGCCTGGCACAGCCACTGGCAGGGCAGGAGACTGAATGGCTGGGCCTCCCCTTTTGATCCTTTGTAAGCTCTTGGAATGCCTCTCTCCAGCAGGACAGACTCCTAGCAGGAGCTATCCTTGGCATTGGGAATTAAATGGCACGCCATCTCAAAAAGGAATAGCCTCACACCAGGGTGCTGCATACCAAAAGGGCCTTTGATGCTATTGAAAACAGAAGGGGGAAGTGTTAATGTAGATGGATTGAGCTCAGCAGAGTTGGACGAGGATAACCCCTTCTTGTTTATTTCTGTACACCTCTCTCCTTCATGTCCCCGCCGCTACCTCAAGCGCAAAGCACTTTGGTTATGACATCAGAAGGCAAAAACCACTTGTCTCCAGGTTTCCGGAAGCTCTGCAGTATTCCTCCCTGGAAGCTGCTAAACCCCACAATCCCGCACTGACTGCTCTGTGTCATAATTATTTTATTATATCCACCAAGACTCAGGTCAGCCTGGGGAGAAAGGGGACTTGGAGAAAATAACAAAAGACAGAGCAGCTCTTCTTGCTTCACTGCTGGGCTCCCTGTTCAAGAATTAAATGGGGATATTACAAGTCTTTTTACACCAAACCTCCCTTCCTACCCTTCCTAAATTACCTCTGTATCCTCTGGTAATGCTTAGAGGAATTCAGCTGTTGTAATGCATGGTGCACATTGTATGCTTTGAATTCCTGTTTTAAAACACTTTTCTTGACTGTCCAGCTTTCTGTGTAGATGGCGAATAGATAGTGATACTCTTGCACTACATAACCTTCATTTTCGTCTTGTTCAGACTGTTCTTTTAATTCTGCAAGACTTGATTTCAAACTTCTTACACTTTTCAACACACAAACCCTTTGTTTAAATGGATTGGGCCTTATTACGGGTCCGGCGGTAACTGTGCTGGTAAAACTGGACCTCTAAACAGATACCGGCGCCTGGCTTGCCAGTAACACCAGGGTATTACAACCCTGGCGGCCGAAAGTCAGGCGCTGGTAATATGTTGTTCCCCATAGAGTTCCATAGGACTCTATGGGAATGGGGACCACGGAAACACTGGCACTGGTAATAACTGTGCCACTGCTTCCGTGAAAGTCTGTGGGCAGGTGGCGGTCCGCCTGGCAAGTCGGACCTGCCGGGCGGGAGAGCACCTGCCCACCAGACTTGTACTTTGTCGTTTCGGAAACAACGGTGCCGGTAAGCTTACCGGCACCGTTGTTTCCGGACCTGCAAGGCCAGCATGAAGCCCATTGTCTTTATAAGCTTGTTATTCAAAGATTGGTCAGCTTTTCTCAAAATATTTTTAAGTCTATTTTAAATTAAATGTTTTCTTTTGATATATTCTTTCCTAGAACTACTGGAATAGAAACTAAAAGACTACAACTACCCTAATGCCAAACAAAATGGCCACCAAAGTCTAACGAAGAGCAACAATCTCAAAGAGACTTTGACGCCACAAAAACGTGAAGCTCCTGCGGGATCCTGCTTTGTTCTCGATCAGGTAAGTGTTTGCTTTATGTTTTCTTACTGACCAACTCAGAGCTTTAATTGTGTGAGCCGCATGTACTAAACCTCATCTAGTGGCGAGCGCACGTCTCCACCGTACTCATTTGGTTCAGTTTTCTCTAACGAGAAGTACACCGGCTTCTGGATTAACGTGAAAGCCAAGAACTTCTCAGCCACACTTTTCTTTCTTGTGCACGAGCTCGCGCGATGCGGCAAATGTAATAAATTACAGTTTTAAAGTCTTAAAAGCGCAACGTCACACAGCCTTGCTCCTTTCTAGAAGTAAATAGCTCAATTTCACATTCTTCAATTTGCTTTCCCTGTAAATAAAAACTTTAGGAAAATGAAATGTCAGCTTTCGCCAACTACAACTGCAGTCTCTGAACGGAATAACAAATATTGAATTGTAATGCCAGAGCTCTAAAATTGCAGCCCTCCCACCGGTAAATAGTTGCTGCAGCTGCTCTTCTGATTCTTCTTAATTCAGGATTCTTCTTAACTCTTGTCCTGGACTCTTTGCAAAGTAGCCCTCAAAGGAGCTGTCTCAAAACCTGACTTCCTCACTTGACACTTCTGATGAAAGTCAGTTGGAAAAGCTGTTCACCTCCAACCTGTCCTAAACATTCCATTGTAGAATGTTACTGTGGGAAAGCACCATTTTGCTCTTGTTTACAGCCCAATTCTCCATCTTGTGAGCTGACGGCTACAGACTCTGGAATAAATGGTCAAAGAAGATTGGAGGCATTTTCTTTTGTTTCCTATCCCCTGCTACTGCCTGCACTCTATTAAGCCTGCATGTTCTCGTACCCATTCTAGTTCTTGTACCGCCTTCCAAAAACCCTGACAACAGGCCAGGGATTTGAGCCCTTAAACCAGGCTTGCAGCTGTCCAATCACTTGTGGACGTTTGCCTTTTTAAACGAGGGAATCCCTCACCACTTCTAGAATTCACCCTTGAACAAAACCCTGAGTTAAATTTCATTGGACCTTTGTTTGGAGAGCTGACTTCTCTAAAGCCCTCTGCTGGAAGTCTAGTGTCCAAGCAAGCTTTGCTTCCTGATCGTCCACAGAAGGCACATTGGGGGTGATCTACTGCTGGAGCAAGACCTACCTCTCTGCCAACTACACCAGTGCTCAGGTTCTCGCTGGAGGTCAAGGACTCCTGCAGGTGTATTGCCAGCCTCCTTGTGTTGGGGAAAACCACGACAAGCACAAATCTTGACCCTGAACTTTGGGACGGCCAGGATCCCCGTTTTTCATCACCTTGAACCGATCGTACTGCCTTTGAACTGGGCTCACTGCATTTGAAACTCAGGATCCCCAGTGCTACCTTTGGCACTCAACCGATCTCTTTGAACTAGCGTGCTTGCAACTTCGAATCAGCTTGATGGTGCATCGCATACGCCTTGCAGAGCCAATCTCCTCACCCGGCTCAAATGTGTACTGCTCATTTCAAGATCTCGACTCAAACCTAGTTGACCCTAACCAGCAGTTACCCAACAACTTTAACTGGCTTGACCTTGACTCTCCACCTTGTCAAAGCTCATATCGGAACATCTGGATAATCTCTCAGATCCACCACTAGACCTTGACTAGCACCACTGGAGTGTCGCTAACTGACCATAACCAGCAGTTACTACGCTCCTCCAACCAGCTTCTAACGAGCATTCTGATCTACATAGCTTGAATTCTGCCTTATTAACTGCTCTGAGCCACAGCATTTGAACAGACTCGATGCCTGCTTTGACCAACACTGCTCGCTGCATCCAAACATGGCTGAAACTGGTCGCACAACAGATCGAGGCGTGGTTCGACAACAGCAGAAAGGTATTCTCGATTACTCACCTGGCCCATCTTTGGGCCCTAAAGACTGGTTAGGTCACCTTTTAATCCCTCTTCGCAGCAAGAAACTATCATTTTTGCGACCGTTGTGTTTTTTTTAAATTGCTTTTCACCCCGGTTTGGATATCCAGTGTGCTGCATCTTCCTATTTTTGTATAGTCTGTGTTCTTTCCACAGGGGTGGCTTTTGTGTAGCATTTTTCTATTTAGTTATTATTGCAGATGGTGTGTTTAATTAAAGGTATATTTATATAGAACCGACTTGGATGTTCTTTGTTTTGTACTGTCATGCTTTGCTGTTTGGGTTGCTACTGGATCACATTCACACCCATCTTGAGTGTGCAACCTTCCCTCGGCGCACATAACCGTAAAAGGTGAAGGAGTTATCTCTTAATTCTGCTGGTGTCATCTTTATGATTGGGATCACTCTTGGTTTGTAGCAGCATGGGGGCTGAGTTTGGCGCTTTAGCAACTACAAATCCTTCTACTTCTGTGGGGCAGAAGTCATTTTGTCACAGGAAGGCAGGACATGTGTTATGGAAAGCAGCCAGAGAGCGATGCTGGGAAGCTTGGTTCCACCATCTTGAATATTTTTTGTTTGCGCTTCCCACTTGTTTCCTTGACTGAGTGTTGATACCTTTCAGAGCTTTTGACCAAGACCCTTTCATAGGGGTGCAGAGATTTATCAGAGAAGGGAGAGACATTCTCTTCCTAATGATATCTCAGGAACTGAAAACCAAAGCTGGAAGATATCTGAAACTTGCATGCCTAAAACGCCTATAGACCAGCACTACATATTACCTGAGGGGGACAGTGAGCATGTATGTGTCTTTGTATATTCCTGGTGTAGGAAGTGCATAAGGGAGCTCCGGATCTTTAATATTTGTATATCAGACACTGTGCTCTCTTTAAAGCCCTGAGGCATTACCCGTGGCACTGCTGTTGCTCAGAATTTCCCCAAGAAGCATTTGAGAAGATTATGAGGCAGCAAGCTACATCTGGACCCTTGATTGAGACTATCACTTAACAACTTAATACCTTTTTGCACTATGAGCCTTGCTTGACTGATGAGTCAGTCGAGACGACCTGGTTTGAACCTGTCCCTGCCAATCAAACTTTTCTGAGCTGCCCTGTCAAGGGTTTTGACCCATGTTGAATCAATAGACTGGGTGGATGTGGGGATGAGGTATCGCCGCCCACATTCACGCCAGAATAGGAGAACTGCGCAGTTGGCACGAGACCACTCCTGAGATACAACCTTCTTGTGGGGGGTTCCACATCACCACTCTACTGTAAGGATGCCATCAAAACAATGTTAAGCAAGGGTCCTATACTATCAAGCAAAAGACCACTCTATTGAAATGCAGTAATTCAAGACAACTCAAAAATGGATGCAGTACCGACAAATTCCCCAAGGTGGCGCTAGCGGTCTAAACTCTGTCAGGGAAACTGTATTGAGGAGTTGCAAGAGGGGGAGGGACTTCAAAGCTTGTTGGTTAATTGAAAATCTAGCCACCTGCTGTTCCCAGAGGCAAAGAGGCTGGGAAACCTTAACACCTCAGAGATTCCCACACTAGGAGGCAGGATATCACATGACCCTGTTGATTGATTGAGGAGAGACTTCCAGGCAGCCTGCTGGAGCCCACACAAAAGGCTCTTTCTGTTGAATGGGGTATGTTAATTTTGATTGTTTCCTGTCAACAGCCCTCTGCCAGCAAGGAGAGACATGTGATCACTGACCCACCCAGACTCCTGGAGGCGGACCCAAACACTTTGGGGGGGTTGAATTGAAACAAATGTATAGTTTATAGAAAGTGATAATTTATTGTAACCAAATGTAACCAAATGACAGCAATGTACAACTTTGAGAGTCTTACTGTGAAAAAAGCCCTCACGATTTGAGTCAAACTCCAATTTGTACCATGTTCTGGGGCAAAACCCCGCTAATCATGATTATTGTAGACAATGTGTTTAAGCTAGAGACATGGAAAGTTCCTGAGATATATGTGGAAGGGAAATGTACCTTTGTATAATTTTTGATGAAAAACCAATGTTGCAAAACCCACTAAAATCGAAAATAAGTTGCCATTTTTGAATGCAAGCTCCTAGAAACGCCAGAGTCGGGACAGGGACTATCTTTAGTAATATATGATGTGTGTATGTGATGTCAAACAACTGTGTACCTGGGAAATATGTATTTGGATCAGGAATAGATTTGTTTGCACATTGACCAGGGGAGTGTCATTTCTGCAGGTCATAAAAATGACATCACTCTGACACACTATCCCATCCCAAATCAGGGACCAAAGAATCTATTGACCTATCAAATCAAGAGAGGGGCAGGCTTAGGGATACTAGCCTCTCCACCCACCTTTCAAAACACATAAAAAGAGACTGCTGGGACAGGTAGAGACATTCAATTCCATTTGCTGCGGAGCATGCTGACCGACGTCTTCACATCCAGAGATCCAGACTTCAAATCCATCAATCTCCAGAACCTGTAGCAGAAATTAACTCCAGAATGTGTAGCAGAGCGGCCTGAATCCACCAGCTGAATCCTCTACAGCAGGCCTCAAAACCAACCAAACTATTCAACAGCTAGGGCGAGCTGTTTGAATTTTTGCAAGAACCTGTAGCAGTATCCAGAAAGCAGTGCTGTATCCGGAACCCGAGAGAACCACAAACCAGACCGTTTTGAGCAGAACCGGTGCCTGATTGACCCGCCGAGCAGACAGAACCGCAGCCGGACGTGTTGACCAGATCCGTGACGAGGCCTAGTTCAAATTTATATTGCGAGTACCTAGCAGAACTGTGCAGAACCAATCTCTTAGTTAAAATAATCTAATCCAAACTATTTTAACCTAATTAGAACAGCCTCCTAGAAATCGTGTCATCTGTCATTTTTAAAGCTGCACAACTGTCAGATCCTCACTCCTCTTGACAGGCGCAGAGGCAGCACAAACTCCTCACTCCCCATTGGGTCTTGGCGCCTGGGAAATGGAAACCGCGGGCCACCGCAACCCTCTGGGGAAAGAGGGTTAGGGTTCGTTGAGTGGATGGGTAGAGGGAGTTCAGGATAACCGGAAAGAGGTTTAGGGAATCACAATGGATGGGCAAGGGGGTTTTAGGGAAACATGCTCCTTGACTCCAGTGCTCCTCTTGCTGTTGGTTGATTGCAGTGGCTCTGCTCACACACACACTCTATCACAACCATCACTCACTCTGAATTTCTCCTTTGGAGGCCTTTGTATTGGAGCCTCTAACCAATTTACATCTTAGGTTTGGTGTTCTTTAGTGCTGCTTTGGTTTTCAAACTGCCTTCTCAAACATGAACTTCTCCCTCATTTCTCATGAAGGCAACCCTCCCAACATCACATCACATCGTATCGTGGTAACTCCCCACCAATATGCAGATTACAAGTTCCCCACCTCACCCTGTACAAGAGTAGCAAACAATAACATGCACACGAGGTGCTAAAACACTTAGCTCTGTGTTCTGTGGGAGTTCTAGGTCCTTCGGCCTTTTCGTGTTGATGGGCGTGATATGTCTCACCAATCCGATCAAACTACAAGCTGAAAATAGCAAAACAAAGTGCAAAATGTCGTTCCTAAGGAACGTTCCCTAAAGGGTTAAAGATAGTTAAAGGTGCGGTTGCTTCACCGCCAAGCTAACTCCAACTCTGGGTTAGTATTCATGCTTTACATGCAAATAGTTTAACTCGTCTTTTCGTGCTTCCGAAAATGTCAACACATTAATTCCACAGCGCGTAGCGAGTTTCCCTCCGACGGGATAAATCAGCTGTTCTAGGAAAAGGGCGTGTACTTAGCTTTTCATGTACGCGGGGCTGGGGGTTGAGCTGGCGGGCGGTGCCCCGCGTATGTTTACCTGCAGGAGCTCGAGGTTCACACGTCCTCTCTTGCCGATGGTCAGGATTGCGAGCGGTGCTTTCGGGGCACGGCTCGCGCATGCGCAGTGGCGCGCGTGTGGTCCTTTTCCTCCCAGCAGGCCCGTGAAGTGCACGGCCTGCTGGGCAATGTAGTCTCTGGGCTGTTCTCCTTCCTTGGGCCTTCGTCCTGCAAAATGGAAGGAGAACACGCCTGGACAAGGTGGATGGACTCCCCAGGGCCCTTTTATCTCCCCCCAGAACCCCAAAACACTGCCAATCGCCCCAGCCCTGACAGAAACTGTCACCTGTCAATTCTGCAACTGCAAGCTGTCACCTGTCATTTTGAGTTTACTTTAAATCCTAAAATCTACCTTTATTAAATCGTCCGTATCTCTGGAACCGTTTGTCCTAGGAACAAGATTTAACTTTCCTCTGAAAGCTTAGAATCTAAGCTTTCCAACAAGCCTAGAACCACAATCACGATTCACGCACTCGCGAATTTACCGAGATTTGCGATTTGGCTCAATTTCTCCACTTGTCAAAATAGCAGCTCCATTCTTTCCTTTGTTAAAAATCTGTTTGCAACCTGGTAATAACTCATAGGGCATTGCTAAAGTGAGCCTGAACTAATACCAACAAGCATCTCTCACTCACCCTGAACCTCTAGAGGGAATTAAAAGCAATTTTAGCACCTTTTCACTTCCTTGCAAACCACATTAAAGTAATTCGCCTGTGTTTAAAACTCATCCCTGTTTTCTCTAAGCTTGCTGGGGGAACTGGAACTGTGTATTGGCTTATAAAGTGTGATTTGTGGGATTCTTGAAGACTGTGTGCTCTCCTTCCATTTCTTGTATTGCATAGGGGGGGAGTGAATTGTCAAAAGAAAAAGTGATCATATTACCTTTTGCTAAAATCATAACAAGTTATTTCTGTACTGCATTTTATTATACCTTGCATTTCCTTGAAATCATCAAGCATTTTCAGGTACCTCATCTTCTACACTACTCCTAAGTAACCAAATCAGTGTACCCCTGTAACATTATCCATTGTTGATCACGGTCGTATTTTGAAGTGTGATATCAGTTATCAATTTATTTATAAAGTGTGATAGATATGTATTGTTGAATTGTCCAAATAAACCTTTTAAATTTGCAAAACAAACCTACTTCTTGGCTCAGTGGGGTCGGGGGATTCTAAGAGGGGGGTGTTATACAAGGGTTGTCATCCAGAGTACTGAAATGGATATAAAAACACATCAATAAGGGTTTTCCTCAGCATCCCAGACTAGGCATTGACTTAGCTGTAGTGTTGATTGAATATCACTTACAGCCCCCTTGAAGATGGCGGGATGAAACCTGCTGCTTGAGTGGCAAGAAGACCTGCTTATCTCAAAACATTTAAGAGTAAGATGCTGCGTTCAGCTTCCCAAAGTGACAATGCGTCTCAAGTCTGGCTGGCTCGCCGTCAAAGACGGGATTCAGTTCAAATCTGCCTCCCTCACTCATAAATACCTAAACTCAGCCCCTAAATATTTAATGGAGAAATATGTCAAGAAGACATCGACATGCCATACCAGGACTTTGCACTCCTTCTGCCTGGAGGTACCCAGATGCAAAAAATTCTGGGGGCAGTAGCTTTACGGTTATGACAGCCCAGCTGTGGAATTCCTTACCCACAACTTCAAGAGTCGACCAGTCCTTCCTGAGCTTCAGGAAAAACACAAAAGGGTGGCTCCTGGCTAAGGATAGCAGACCTTAGCCAATGACTAATGCCTATAGACACGTAAACCCGACCTCGTATATGCCTGTAACAGAATATTGGTCAACCCTCAACATGTAAAGTAAAGCCTTGCATTTAATCAGTGTAAATTATGTATTCATGTAAGAATGTCAGGCATTCTATGTAAATATTTTAACATTGCTATGTAACTATGCTACTTGTATTTGATCTGCTATGTAACTTGTAATCCACAAATAACCTGTAATGCGCCCAGGTACCTCCGGGTGTTGAGCGCTATATAAATAAACAAACTGCACTTGTGGACTAGGTCCCCTTTCATTCTGGGTAAGGTAGCTAACTGGAACCTTGACAATCCTTATGGTCTGATGTAAGACCATGGTGTCAGAGTATCTGAAAATATTTTAAGGCATCTTTAAGGGAGGGTTGTATCCCCCCACTTCCCTCCTCACTTCAGCAGTAGAATGTCCAGTGTATTGGGTGTGCCCATAGCCTATATTCAACCAGAACTACTGCATGCTTTCTCCTTGCATGAGCGAGGTACACAATTTATTTTGTTATACTTTCATGACTAAAACACTGGGTTGAGTTGTGTTACAATTTTGGGCATAGCACATAGTAGGCTTTACAGTGCCTCAGTCCCTTGTATAAAACTTTATTTTTGTGAATTCTGCATATGTCTGCCAGCCCCTTGTTTTAGCAGAATATAGATTGTAAATATGGGGTTGGTCACATATTGTCCAGGGATGGGGCCTTGATTTCAGTTGGATGAAACCTCAGACTTCTAGAATTGGAAACTGTGCGTCTCCATCATGGCCGTGACTGTTTTGTGATCAATTCACAGGAGAAGTAAAATAAGAGAAGTCGGAAGAGTTCACTACATTGAAATCCTATTGTTTGAGACCGATCTTGGCTTGGGACTTTGGATGCTGTACTATTAGGCTTAGTAAGGTAGTCATTAATAACTCAAGTCCATTTAATGCAGAGTTGATCTACAGTACATAAATGGAAGGTGAGTCTATCAATTGGAAAAGTAAAGCCCTACAGAACAAGGTGTGCATATGCATGTTGTCACTCTAGGTTGGAGGCCGTGCATTCTTGTGACACAATTCCATCTGGTGAGAGCGCGGTAGCCTGAGCGCTTTAGGTATTTAGCAAAAAAATGATGATGGTAATGTTTCTGAAAGGAAGGCATGCTAACCAGATCCCTCCTTTCATTATGCTCAATGCTAAAAGCATAGTGTGCCTGTGCCTTTCCTGTGACTGTCTCCTGACATCCCTAACTGCTCTGCAGTGGCAGCAGAATGGGTTCAAAGGTCACATGTGCTTTCTTGGACAGCTGCTGGAACGGTTCCAACAAGAAGTAGCTTTTTAATCTTTCCTTCTGGTTCCAATTCTAATAATTGTAGCCTGCAAGGGGAAAGGGCGTGGGAGTTTGCGCTTTGGGAAGACACTGCATTCACCACAGGTGCTGCTGTCGTCCAGAAGGAGCCCTGCCTCCTCCCACCTAAACTCTTCAAATGCTCCTTTCATCCCCCGTGATGGGAAAGGGTGCAGGAGTTTGTGCTGTGGGGAGTTCATTCAAGCGGGGGTTTTCCACATTTATAGCCTTAATATCATAGACTCTCTTCAAGCTGCAATCGGGAGAAAGTCATCATTGTCCCAACCCCCTCCTGAAAGCCGTTGAGGCATTGGGAGAAGCAATGAACGAGCTTGTGACTGAGGGAGCGGGCATTGCTATTCAGTAAATGAGGTGAGAACTAAAGAAGGCACAGCGGGGAGGGGTGAGCCATAATACAGAGGGAAAAAAAAAGAAAAGAAAACATTGGCGCCTTGGAGCTCTAAGGGAACTGCAACTTCTTTCCACGCCCGTACCTGCGCCTGTGCCCATTTCTAAAAGTAGAATGACTGTCAATAGGAACATTTTAACAGTATTGCCCTAGTCTTCAGCAAGCACTGCAGATTCTAGTTCAATGCTGAAGCCAATGAAATTGCTAGCTCCATTTTTGCACCCCCCCACCTTTTCTATTGTAGCCCATGTGGTCCCTGTAATTCTTGTAATCCTTGTATCCCAGCCCCCCACCCGTTGCTGGCTGGAGTACCATCACTATGCAGCCAGCCCTGAACTTCCTGTGTCAAGTGGGGGGATGGGGGAACTAATGCCATCACAAGTGGACATCGCCAGCTTTGTTCACTAATAAAGTTCCTGATCCACATGGCCCCATTAGTGGGCCAACTCTGGATGGAGCAGACTGCCAGGCCCCTAACAGGGTCAATGTAGCTGAGTGATTGCAGGCTTTCCCTAAAGGGGTAACTGGTGTCTAGCCAAGTTGTGTCTGTAACGCTCACCTGGCTCCCACGGAGGCGCTGACCTGGTCTGGATTGCTGTGACCTCTTCAAGCGTGATGCGCAGGATTCGAAACACCGACTGAACTGGACCCCCAAATCTGGCTTGTCTGGCCCGTAGAAATATCTTTCTGTAGGTGGAGAAAGTGGATTAACTGACTGCAGAGTATTGTGATTGCTTCCCACCTCCCCTTTGCTCTTCTCTGACCACCTCCGAAATCCCCAATCAAGCCTCACCTTAATATTTGAATGGATGAGCTCTCCATCCTGCTTCTGGTGCAGGGGCGCGTATTTGACCAGTTACGGCATTTCGCCTTCCGAAACCAGTGAAGTAAGTATGCAGTTTAAAAAGTTCCAGAGTAGAGTCTTCTCTTTGTTTGCTTTTCTTAACCTGCGATCTGTCCTGATTTTCAGGTGCAGAGTGGAAGTGATGCTTCGAGGGATATTGCTGGAGATAAACTCAGGTGAGTTTGTGATAAAATGATCCCTTAAATGTCTTTGAATCCCTCTAGTAATGTCTTTCTTTTTTCCCCATAGGGGCCGGGGTGCGGTACCAGGCCAAGAAGTGGCGCCGACCCGAAATGAGGAGTGGTTCCGTCAAATATGGCCAGGTAAGTCTTGTGACGGAAAATCAGGCTTTCCTCATTTGTTCCTCCTGCTCACCTTTTGTCTCTTCTTCTCCCCTGCAGGTGCAGAGATGTGGCGGAATGCCCAGAAGGTCGCGGCGGATAGTGAAGAGCCCACAAGGCAGGTGAGTGATGCGCGGCGCTGCTACAAGTAGCGCGATGCTTTTAAAGAATGTCTATCTTCAGGATCGCTGGCGTGATGATTCCGGAGACAGGTAGGAAATTAGATTAAGTTCTTGGTTTTCACCTTTTCTCTTCCTTTCCTTCCTTTCAGGTATCCCAAGCTCGAGGCGGGCGTGGCTGGAGGCAAGATGCAGGAGCAGACACGGTGAGCGTTCAGCTGCTAGATGCAGAGCAACGCGAAGCACGTGTGGCAGTCCGGGCGTGGTTTAAATAGCCTTGGAAGAAGTTCCAGGTAAGTATTCTTCCACGGTCCCCACCCAAGTAAAATAGTTCCTTTGATAAAATAGTCCCTCCTAAGCCTCATTTGGCTTTAGGCTTCATGCAGCATGGTCTGCGTCAGGTAAGTGCACCAAACACCCTCTTTTATGAGCCTGGCGCCTATGGTGCCAGGACTGATGTCCAACATGAGCCTGGCGCCAAAGGCGCCAGGACAAAGTCCAAAGAGCCCCTATTAGGGGCCGCTGGGCTTTTACCCGAGGGCATGATGCCTGCTCCCAGGGGTGCTGGGCCTGTCCTGGTGCTCCGGGGGTAGGCATCATGACAGCGTCAGATAGTGGATCACCCAGGCCCACTCTTCACCATAAAAAAATGTAATTCTAACCTTAATTGAGGCATTTGTGAAGACAGCGGCTGGGGGGGTTGTGGGAGGTTGTGGGGGGGGGGGTTGATTGGTCTTGGATCAACCAAGAGAGTGGAATAAGGGCAACTAATAAATTGCTGACACCTGGCTCAATCCTGCCTGCAACCTGTTCGGTTAACACCAGTGCATTACAGGGCAGAGGGGAACGCAGTAGCAGGAATCAAGTTAGTAAGAATATCCTATGTGCCCAAGAGGCCAAAGAGATACCGCCCACAAAGGAATTGAGTGGTTGTGTTCCTTACAAAAGCCTATCGCACTGTTCCTCCCATAAAACTAAGCTGAATGCAGGTAGTGTGCCCAGGGTTAACGTTAACTTTGACAAGGCAGTATCCCGGAAGACCCATGAGCCATCCACCCCCACTGTTAAATCAAGTTGTCTATTGACATCTTGGAGAAGGGGGTCTATATTTCTACATAAGGTCCCTAAATTGACCCCTAACCAATATGAATCCGGGGACACGTTATTAACAAAGTGTTTACACTGGATGCAGAGCGCAGGAATGTTTATTTGTTACCAGGGATCGTATCACAAGTTGCACTAGGATCTGTCAACCGAGGGGAACTGTCCTTGACTCTATTCAAATCGATCTTGGGCATCCAGGCATGGCTAGGAATATATTGTCCTTTGACAAGAGATGCCAGTCATAGACTAATACTACAATAGAACTTCAGGCTCACTTGTTGGAAAATTTGTCACAGCAGCCAGTGCTCTCAGGAGCAAATGCTGTCCCATTGGGGAGAAGGGTGCTGGCTGGTTCCCCCTGTCCCATAGTTTCATAATTAAAGGGACATTAATGTATTGGCGTTTGTGATTTAAGTCCCCATTGAGACACAGCTTGACCATAGTGCTATTGTCTTTTTTCTAATTTAATGAAATTGTGATAATTGTCTGTATTGTTGTGGAAAACCTTTTTGGTTTAAAGCCAAATTAAGTTTCACTGACTGACATAATTGTACACCCCAGCTGCCTGGTGGCACATAAATCTCCAAATATAAGCCAGGTGTAGTTGTGACATGGTGCCGACTAAGGTTTTGGAATTGTAAAGCCACAGGCATTTGGATGATCTATTATAGTTCAGCTTGGTGAGGTGGCTCAATCATGACGGGCTGGTATGTATTAACTGTATGGGCTGCGAGTACCCACAACAGCCAGGTTTGGTCCATGTCCAGGAAGCTTCGCTGTTGATTTCCAATGAGGAAGGTCAGCCGATTCCCCCAGAGGTGCTTTGGAAACGATTGCTTAGAAAATGGGCCTGCCATGACAACAGCTTTCTCAAGTCAGGATGTTGATAACCGGAGCCCTTCTGAAGTAGGCAGACAGAAGAAGTGGGTGGAGTTGCAGAAACCCAAAAGAGAGGTTTAGCCCACAGTTCCATCATCTTGGATTCTACTACAGCTCCCTAAATGTCACACCCCTCCCTACTTTCTGCAGACAGGTTGCAACATCAGAATGCAAAGGAAAATTGTTACAGCAATCTAAATTGCATCCATCACAACAAGCTAGTTTTGGACCAACTCGTTGTAGTATTTTCTCTTTAAAGGGGTGGCAACCCTGCTCTTTGGACTTCAAGACCAGAAGGAGCCACCTGGAACTCTGTTGGGGATACAGTCTATTCCAATGTCTTCTGCCCTAGAGGTGAAGGTAGAAGGCTCCAAGAAAGAGGACCACTCTTCTTCCTACACATCTCGGGAGCACCTTTGGGGTGAAGCTGTTGGGGACCAAGGCCTCTCTGCTGCCTGGGCTCTGGAACCAGGACCCTGCTCACTGTGGGTGGAAGGCCCCTGCAGGTGCCAGATAAACATCCTGGAGTGGAAGCATGAAACAAAGGACTCCCTGTGTCCCTTGAATGGGCCTCCCAGCAACTTGGAAGACCGGAAGCTGCTCAGAACTGTGTTTTACCGCCCTCTAGACTACTCTTAGCCCTTCAAGCAACTACAGGACCTGTATTGCTGCTTTTGGCACTGTAAGAACTTCAAACCACTAACCTGCTTCTTTGAGCTGTTTGGCTACAGATTTGACCCATTGAAGCACTTTTCTGCTATTGCTAGAGTGTCTCCTTGCTTCTGTAGAAGCATGCGATTAGCTGCATCCAAAGAATCATCTTGACCCGAAAGCTGACTCAACCTGCTGGAAGCCATCGACTTGCCCATCTTGGATGCCCTTGACACATCGGAAGCCTCATCTCAATCCATCTTGACCACTGATTCAACAACATGGGACCCGTCGACTCATCCTGTCTCGGAAGCCTAATTTGAACCACAAGATAGCTGTCTGGAAGCTGGGTCGACTGCAGACCAGGGTGAAGGAGGCCGGCTCGATGCTGTTGAGCTGCCAAGATGATGAATAAAGATGTGTAGTATTCCAGTACAGATGGCCTACTAAACCCACTGCTGAGGGTTTTCGCTCCCAGTGCTAAGCCCTTTTTTGGACATTTCGGTATGTCGCATTCAATTCCTTGTAATTTTTTTACAATTTTTTACAAGTGTTCTCCCAGCCAAATGTGCACCCTTTTGTTCCCACATGTAGGCTGGCATAACACCACAAAGGATTCTTAGTTTGCTCTATGGCGGTGTGAGAAAATAACATAAAAGTGGCCAAACCACGTGTTTTTTCAGAAAATGCCAATACAATGAGGCACACAGAAGCCTGTGGTTTCTTCCTTACAAGAGCTAGGAACAAATGGTTTGGTGTTCCGAATTCACCATTTTCCAAGCTTTAAAGAATGTTTCCCTTTTTTTTCCCCCAATAGGACAAGCTTGGACGGAATGGAAGAGGAGGGTAGGAAAGCTGAATGACGGAAATGAATACACTTCTGAATGGTAGACAAAATTCCAAGTTTAGCAAGGGGTCATTTGCGCAGGTCATGCAACAACTATGTAGCTAAAATTCCCATAGTTTGGGAAGCAATTGGAAAAATGACAGAAATAAAAGTATGTGCTGGATATGTAAGGTAATGACTTCTGTGAATATTGAGAAAAGCAATGCACCGCTACATTCTCCCGACTCTTCTAGTTCGGAAATCGCACATTTTTCATAATGTTTCACAAAACAAGCAATACCACAAGCCAAAAATGGAGTCCTGGTACACAGGATTTTTATGCTGACGGCCTAAACTGACATACTTAGCATTTGAAAATAAGGAAAACAAATGTGGTGAGGAATTGCAAGCATACATTGTTTGAAAGAGCACAGGCAGACTTTTGAAGGATAGGTGACTTGCACAGGAAACAAAAGCGTACAGTGCCTAAAGCAGTGCCTAAATGTAGGTCACATTTGGGAAATGAAAGGGTCCTGTAACAAAGTGTAGTCGGAAATGTATGAAAATGTTATCAAAACCAAGAGAAAACACATGTCCTACATTCCCACATTTCCGCAGCTGTCCCGATACAAATGATACCTCACGTGTGTCGGTGCACTGACCTGGGCGCAAAGGGAAAAGGCTAAACCACTGGTACACCTTGGGAAGAGCACATTTGTACGGTTTGGTTTTAGTGGACAACCCACAGATTTGGGCCTGGGGTGTTGCAGCCACCAATTAAAACTGGGAACCCCATGCATTTCTGAAAAGACCCGTGGGAATCCCAAGAGGTCTGACTTTCGCAAAATCGCCTTAGAATGTATTACCCACAATGCCCAGCAAAGTCCAAAATGTAGAGAAAAAAACTACATTTTTCAGACATTAGTGACCAGAACCCAACGAAACACGCCCACAACAACACATGTCCTATGTTCCCACAGGTGTCCCGACTGACATGGTACCTCGCATGCGTGTGAACCCTTACCTGGCTGGAAAAGAAAGGTTTGACCGGGTCCCCATCCCTACCGGGAGGCAAAAACTGTAACGCAACTCAACCAGAGCTCTAGGACAGCCAGGAGTGCTGCCCCCGGACTTTGGCATCGCACGTGGATCAACCACCCCCTGCAGGGTTCTCCTCCCTCCCCTGAGGGGAAAACCTGTAACACGGCATGGCCAGAGCTCCAGGACAGTTGGGGGTGCTGCCGCCAGGCTTGGGCACCTGACTCCCATGTGGGTCGACCATCCCTGAGCAGCACACAAGTATGGCTGCTATATTTACATGCTGAAGCCTTTTGGCTTCAGCATGTAAATATCACTTCCTGATTACGTCGGCGCACGTCATCAGGTCTGACCCGCAGGCACAAAAGGGGAAGTCTTCCCCTTCACAGCCTGGTGTTCTGGAGTATCGGTGCTGCTCAAGGGGGGAGGCGATCCACCCCCCACAGTTAAGTACTGCAGAGGACGAGCTATTTTGTCCTCTCCACAAGAAATGCACTGCGGAAGATGGGATGATTTGTCCTCCGCAGTTAAGGGATTAAAGTGCACTAATGATGGAGAATTTGCTGTTCGAATTAACTGCCTGCACCAGTCTTGATATTTTGATAAAGATATTTTATTTCTGTTGTGCTCGTACACAAGAGTTTGAGTGCGGCAAGGGAGGGGAACAGGGGAGAACAAAACAACAATCTTACTAGGCGCAGTGACATTGAGAACGCGCAAATGCATGGGAGAGGGGGAAAAAGTGCATGGAATGGGGGAGAAGTGAGAAGTGCGGAGCAAAGGAGAAACAGAGAAATAATAATAAATAAATAAGGCAACAAACCGTGGTAGTGCAGCGAGCAAGTGGCAAGTGCTGGGTTTAAGGCAGCAGACCGGGTAAGTCTGATAAGTGCAGGAAGAAAAAGGGGTTCAGGGGGACTGTATGGGTACACATACAGACCCCAGTGCAAGGGGTGGCCGGGAGGCAGTGCGGGAGAGTGGCAGGGTGAGCAGGTACCTGGGCCCGGAGGACAGAGGCTGGCCAAGTGCACAGTGCCAAGAGAGAACAGATCAGCAGGGGCCAGGGGGAGCAAAGGCAGAAGCAACAAGGAAGGTCTTGAGGTGCTTCCAGAACCGGCGATGGTTCGCTTCATGTTTTAGAGTGGCAGGGAGGCTATTCAAGAGGGAGTCCCCAGCCGAATACCGAGATCTACCCCCGCTCGTTTCTTTGAAAAACGACTGACCCTGAGGGAGGTAGAGGAGCTAAGAGCTTGAGGGGGGAGGAATTTGCTCCCCAGACCTCAGAAAGCCATCTGGACAATGCAGAGGGTTTTGAATGTAATCCTTGCATCCACTGGGAATCAATGGAGAGATTTCAGAGCTAGAAAGATACGATCCCAGGGCTTGAGGCCAAGGACAAGTCTTGCAGGCCTGTTCTGGATTAGTTGCAGAGGGCGGAGAGTAGAGGCAGGTAGATTTAGAAAGAGGCTGTTACAATAGTCCAACCTAGAGAGAACCAGAGCTTGGGAGACCATGAGCTTCTGGGGGAAGGAGAGGAAAGGCAGAGTACCTCTGAGGAGGTGCAGGAGGAAGTTTGACTTTTTCGAGACATCAGAGATGTGTGCAGAGAAGGAAAGTGTGGAGTCGAGAGGACCCCGAGGTTCTAAGCCTTGCAGGTGGGGGTAGGAGAAGGGCCAAGGGAGGCCGGCCAGAGAGTGAGGGCAAAGGATGGTGAAGGTGTGCAGATGAGGAGGAGCTCCGTTTTGCGTGCATTCCGACAAAGATCATTGGCGGCACACCAATCTTGATTGGCAGTTAGGCAATCTGAGTTGAGAGAGGGAGAGGAGGTGTTCGAGGACAGCAGTGTCGTCAGCGTAGCACTCGCAATTTGAGCAGAAAATGGCAATGCAGTGGGCGAGAGTTGCCAGGTATTGGTTGAAAAGCCAGGGCGAGAGGTTAGACCCCTTGGGAACACCACAGGTAGAGAGGAAGATGGATGATAGGAAGGACCCAAGTTGGAACTTGGAGGGAGGTCAGCCAGGCCAGAGCCTGATCAGTGATGCCCAGGTTATCTCGGAGACGGTTGAGCAGCATGGTATGGTTGATCGTGTCGAAGACAGTGCCTTCAACCAGAGTGCCCCTTTGCTCTGTCTGAATTCCCAGTTTCCTTTACACAAGGCTGGGTAGTTAATAAAACACAACAATTCACACAACTAATTAAAAACACTAAAGTTCCTATTTTTCTAGAACTTTTGTTGGACACTTTTATTTTGGTACTATTTGTGTAGCATCTCTATCAGCACCCACCTCTCCTGAGAGTACAGTGTGCCCTTTGCCCATGTTACCAAAGAGGCGAAGGATGTATACCATTCTGGTTGGTTGTGCCAGTTTCACCTTTCTGATTGGGGCACTGCTGGTTGAATAGTAGCATGGGTCGGATCTAGGCCAGCAATAATTGATTTGACAGCCATGCGGTTGGTTTGTATTTCTTCAGGCTTTTAACTGAAGGTATGCACCGGTTTGGCTCCTTTAAAATGCAGCTGGAGAAATCACACGTTTTTTAAATTTATTTTCTAGACTTCAGGATGGATAATGCTGTGATCTAGGTTGGCACTGTTTGTAGATACGTGATGGATACTCATTGTTGTTTGAAAACCTTATGCACATTTGCATCGGTTCTGAATGTAACCTTATATTTACATCACATCTTTTTCCCCTTTTAAAGGGGATCCGATCAGTAACAGAGATGAGTGCGATGGGCGCACCTTGCAGGGTAAAGTAAGTGTGAACCTTTACTCAAACCTGCATCGGTTAATGTGACATTTTGTGAGTTGCTTTAATCCGTGTTTTGGGCTGTACAGAGAAGAGTCTCACTTGCAGGTTATGTGGGTCAATGGAATGTTGTCCTACAAAGAAGAAAAAGAAAAACAAATTTACTTGTTGGTGAAAAAATAACCATTTTGGCAAATGCAATTCCAAATATTTTTTCTCTTCAGAATACAGTACATTTTAAGATGATGCCATCACAAGGGATTGGGTTGTTATTTTGTTCCTTTACTCTTCTTCTCGCCTTCATTTTTGCTAAATCTGCATTCTTAAATTTGTTTATGGTCTGGTTTCATCCTATCTATCCCAGATTGTTTCTTCCTGGGAATCGCCTTGATGGTGGTTCCTCTTCCCATCGTGGTAGCCCTTCCTGCCCCAACTACCCCAGTCCCCCTCCCCCTGTCCCTCTTCAGGTGCTCAACTAAATCACCTTTCCACTCTCCCTCTTCTTAGGTCTGGATCACTCTTCCTCTTGTAATTTTACAGCTTCCACTCTCACTACTTTCCATCTTTGCCTCCTGGTATTTTCCTCTTTTCATAAAACCAGTTTTCTTCTTAAACTGCTGCCATCTGTGCTTTGCTAATTGCATTCAACTTTACTTTTCTAACTGTCTTTTATAAATAAAAAGTGTTAGGACGTTTTTTCTGAAGTTCGACTAAGGGCTTAGTAAAACCATTCAACTGAGGCAGTACAAGACTCCACTCTTAGTATAAGGCTGTACCACCTGAGTACATGGTAGCGCAGACAGAGCAGCCAGGCTATTTTAGGAGGGAGAGAGGACTGTAGAATCAGTACTAATGAAATGTTAATACAAATGGTCCAAAGAAACACAAACACTATGTATGTAAAAATAAATGATTTATTTAAATACAAGTTGGCCCAGATAAATCTAGGGGGTAAGTAAGCACTAACACATTATATAAAATCACAATATAAAAACACAACTCTATACTTGAAGGTACACAGACCAAAGTATAAACCTTATTTGGAACCCCTGACAGTAGTTCTAGGGAAGTCGAAACCTTTTCATACACATTCAGTATAGTTCACACCTATTCTTGTGGAGTAAAAACCAATGGTTCCTTTTCACAATTACATTCAGTAATGCAAGGGCAGTAGACACTTTCAGTTGTACAGTGACTCTCAGTACAAATCACATAATCGGTCAACTTGACAATATACATTTTGTGAATAGAGGAACACTTAGTCCAGGTGCAGTAAAAACCTCTAACTACTTTTGTGATAACACACAGTTATACTAGGTGAGTATCACCTAAGGATGTAATATACAATTACAGGTGCTTTTGAGATCAGTAAACCACAGATTGAGATAAGCAGTAACTATTGTAACTTATTTTTGGATGGCACACAGCTAACACAAGGTAAGTAAAAGCCATACACTTTTTTAACCTCACAATGAAGGGGAAAGTAAAACCCAATGTTAGACTTTACTGAATGACTCAGCGTTATTCTAGGTAGGCAACAACCTAATACAGACTTATTCTGGACAGGCTAGCAGCAAGTCGGGGGAAGCAAGACTCAGTTGGGGGGACACTCATACAATTATTATCAAAGGACTAATCTGGTGATACCAACAGTTGGAAGACACTCGTACAATGAACCTGCAGGACTAATCTTATGATACCAACACTTTACTTTTGGGAAGAGGCACAACCTAATCACAGGAGAGTAAAATACCTTCACATCTACGTTCTATTAGACTGGCAAAACAGTTGCTAAGGAAGGAAAGATGTTAACCATACATTTAAGAATAGTGCATCACACATCCAAGGTAAGTAAGAACGTTTGTAACTGTTCACTCTTAGAGTTATAGTTACCAACCAACTCTTTGCAACTAAGTAACTTTTAAACACATGATTTCTTTTCTAGGCAGAAGTCCCAATACCTAAAAAGTATTTCCCTTATTCTTGAAGCAAGAGTGTTCTCAGTGGCAGAAAGGGGGCCACTAGGACTAGTGACCAACAGGCAGTGTCACGATAGGTACTTTAGTAGCAAAAGTTAGAGTTCCTTAGGAAAACTGGGCAAACAGGTGAGTACTTTACTTCTACGGTTAGAAAAGGGTCCAGGGGCTTCGCAGAAGACACCCTAGCATGATTCTAGCAGTGGGACTGTGTGCACTGGATGAGAGACCTCCCCATCTCAGAAAACCACCCACAGCTAAACAGAAATCCTAACAGGCTTAAGGTAAGTGCATACCAAAGCCAACACAGTACCTCGGCCTTGAAGATTTTGCAGCAGGAGGACTTCAGGGTCTGCAGCCAAATACCCACTCAGTGAATTTCTTGTCATGGTGACTGAAAACTAGACCTCAGAAGCAACTTTGTAGCAGGAATCAATGAAGAAGGCTCTAGGCAAGGTTTCCCTCGCGGCTGAATGTAGTTCTGCGGATTTGGCACCTTTTCAAGGAGCACAGAAGAAACAGAAAATCACGGTTGAATTCTCGTTGTTACAAAGGTCCAGCACTCTGTTGAGGGGACTTTTCAGACTCGATTCATGTCCCTGGAGATCCACCATGATGCCCACGAAGTTTCAGCGAGATTTGGAATTTGGAAGACCGTGCACCGCACAATGGCTTGAGGTTCCGGGGAATTGGGGTATTGCAGCAACGCAAAGTCGCAGCAATGCGTGGGATGGCTCAAAATGCAGGTCTAGTGGGTCTCACCAGGCTCTGGAGTCCCCAGGTCGATTGGAAGGAAGGGCTACAGCAGGCTACGGTTACACAGCAGGTTCTCCAGCCACTGGAAATGGTTTCAGCCGCTTTTCCTTCATTATCCTCCTCGGTTTCGGTTCCAGTGGTCGACTTTTCTTCGGCTTCCAGGGTCGCAGTATTTATCCGGAACTACAGCACAACGTCTGCATTCTCTCCCCGCATTTTACAAGAAGGGGCAGGCTGGTTGTCCATTCAGGACAGCCAGCCCCCCACTGGGATTTGTCCCCATTCAAGCAAGGCGTAAAACAAAGGGCTGGGGAGTTTTGGACTCCTCCCTCGCTTCCTGCCCTCACAGACAGACAAGAGCCTGGGCGGGGAGTCAATGGGACTCCCGCCGAAAATCAAAATCACACAAAGAAATTTCCCGGCCTGGATGTCGGGGTGGGGGGGGAGGGGGGTTGGGGGAGGAACAAGAAACACTAAAATGACGAAAAAAGACGACCGGGCCATTTTGGTAAAATGTGCACCCTTAGGTGCCTTTTCTGCAGCTGTGAACACAGCCCGGGGTAAAGGTGCACCAAATTAATACAAGGTATCACTGCCACCAGCCATTAAAGGTAAGCTTGTCCCTGTAACAGAATTGTTAGTTTCAATGTGAAAGGGGATACGTTGTGTCTCCCCAGCACTCCACATAAAGTGAGGTGTGCTGGCTTCACAGAATAAAATTTAAAAAGGGATCCAAAGATCCTTTCTACCTGTAGTTCACCCAAGGTTAGCAAAAGAAAGTTAAGAGGGGAGCCCCTAGAGGCAACCCAGTAACAGCAGGCACTTCTTACCAATAAGTTGTTAAAGAGGATAACTTTAAAAAGACATTATGGAGAGTCAAAGAAATGACACCCATAAAGAGTTAAAGATTATGTGAGTGTGGAAAAAGGTTGCTAATAACTGAGGTATTAAGGAAAAATATCCCACTAATAAAGCAAAAAGTTCTGGGTTGACCCAGGTCAGGAAGATTTACCAGTTCTGTGAAAATCTTACCTAACAAAAATAAATGCATTTAATAGGTGAACAAGGTTTTCTTAGCAGGGCTAATCCCCTCCTGGATGCTCCATGTTCCTCTTGTAGTTTTGAAATTACCTATTTTCTTATCTATTTGGACTTCAGAATGGCTATTTGAACAGTATTTCTGAAACCCTTTAACCTTAGTTAATATTTAAACTCGATAGTATTCAACATTGATTCATTGAGCGGGAGCTAAAACCAGCTGCCGGGTGCCAGGCCTCAAAGAGTAAGCAGGAACTAAAACTGTTGAACCAGGAGCGAGTACACGGTGCACTACAAATGTAACTTCCACATGAGATGCACACTTTAACTTTTTGCCCATTATGTTTAGATGTTCCCTAGATTCTTCTGTATTTGCATTCTCAAACTCAGTTAATGTCACATATACATGTTTGTAAGGCACCAGTTGGCCTAGGCAGCCAAAAGCAGCTCCTTTAAACTGTTGGTTTTAAGATAATCAGACTCTCCTAGGGTAGAAGCAGGAGCTAACTAGCTCCCAGCAGATTCCAAGCCTTTTGATCTAAACATGCTAGGATGGTGTGTGGAAGGCATTAGTTAATACTATAAACAACTAGTTTTAGCTTCAATGAAGTTTGTTACTGCAAATGCCCATTAAAATGGTGTTCTATGCATTGATAGTAAATCCATAGCTCTGTTTTGTCTTTGTTCCTTGGGGCTTGCCATAAAAGCTTTAATAAGGTGCTAGTGTTTACGAAAAATTGCTTTCTTGGAACCAGGGGCCCACGAATATGCACTTGGAAAAAGTGTACGTGACTTTGCAATAGCCCCACTTGCCCATTATGAAATATAGAAAATGTCCACTACCTGCAGGTGAACAGTCTGTGATTTTAGCGTCAAATGCATGTCAAACTAGATCCTAGTCATTGAACCCTCACCCATGCCTGGGTCTTGCAAGTTCGCGCAGCACTTGCAGAAAAACACTTTGAAAGGCCTTCCATTGCCCATGTTACAATCTTGAAATTCATCAGATGGGTGAGTGGTGGCTATAAATTGGGGTTTGGAGGGAGACCAGTTAGACATTTAAGGGTGTTTGTGTGGCACATAGTGACAGAATATTAGCCAGTGTTTTCAAGCCTTCTTTGGAGAAGATTATTCCAAAAGAGATGATAGTAAAATGTCAGCATATTGTTAAAATTGCAAGGGGTAACTGTTATTGTTATGATCGAATGAGTGGCAAGTCTGCTATAGAGGCTTGATTAATGATTTTGAACTGCAGGCTCTGTATTTTTCTGTATGCACAGGAAATTGAGGCGAGGAAGATCTGCCAAGTTATGGCATCCTGGGTAAAAATGTTGTGACTGTAGAAGAGCAATGAGCATCAAACTCTATGTCCGGTGGCACTATACTGTAAAGCACCCTTACCTTGGCACTAGCATAATGGCTTGCTTTTCAAGAAATGGGGCACAGGGTCGCTCTTCAGTTCTTCTGTGTTTGGGTCTAAATAGTCTCCCTTCAAATAATGAGATCAACTTCTTTTATGGAACTAATCATAGGTGGTTCCTTGTTTTTTGTCATTGCAGTGTTAACTTTGCTTAAAGGATAGTTCCGGGACTTTTTTTTTTATTGTCCCAACGGGTCGGCCATGTGTTTGTAAGCATAAATCGGTAGATCGTAGGAAACTTTCCTATGGGCCTTACCCGACTTTTCGCCCATTATCGCACTCGAAATCAGCCTCCATTTTGTGATAATCCTATCATTTCGCCCCATCGACCTGGCTCACCTGCCTTTGCGGCACTAAATCAAATCCCCCGCCCCTGAGCCTGACATCAGCAGACGCGTACTGCCCATTTCAAGCACGTCTCGTGTCAACAATCGCTGCGCCTCAGCTATTGACGTGTTGCCATGGAAATGGCAGGACGCCTCTTTCCCCAACAAGTATAAACAGACCGTTTCACAACATACAGCAGCAGATTTTCGATTCCATTCCTCTCTCTGTGTTACTTTGAGTATTCTGTGACTCGTTTCAGTGCTCTGGTCAGCTACCTTCGCCGCTTGTAGCCCGTGTGAACACCTGTACCATCTCTGTAAATTATTTTACTATCTTTACCGCACAATGGCCACAATAATGCCGTATATGTACGAGCCCGAGTACACCGAGGAGGAACTACTGGAAAGGCAAGCACGCGAAAACGATGGGGATTCGGACGGCAGTTGGGAGGACCAGTCAACGGATGAAGAGCCTGGACCATGTCGCATGGACGGCGTCTCCACCTGGTGCACGTGCAATCGGTGCGAGCTAATGCCAACTGAGGAGGAGAACTGCTGCTGCCGTGAAAATTCCGGGTGCTTGGCCTACATTTCGGAAAGCGAGCAAAGTCTGCAGGAAGGCGAGCAAAGTCCGCAATGCATCACCGAGCTGCCAGAGTTCAGGGAAGCCTGCCTCTCACGGACAGTGTTGAGGATGATGATGGTGCTTATGCACGAACTTCGTGGCACTGTTCGTCCGCGTAATCCGAGTAACGAGTAAGTATACTCTGTTTGTGATGTCAGTGATGCCACCACTATTTCATGGTCGTCTCCCACATATAAAATTACATTTACATATCATTCGAACGCATGTAAATTGGTTCCATATAGTGCATTTTCTAGATATAATTTTTTTCTAAGAAAAATGACATGTGTTACCTGAATCGACATTGATAAGAAAGTTTGGTCAGTTTAATACAGTTTGCATCTTTTTTTTTCACAGGTGGTACAGGCTGGTGGCCTATCGTTGCTTCACTTGGTGGCTTCACGGGAGGCTCGGACACCGCGTTCGGAGAGTAATACCTGCCTGTGCGGTACTTGCCATTAGACAACATTTCCCCAGTGACAGTGGACAATACCGCGGATTTTCCCTCGATGTGCTGCAACCTCAACTTTACAATGTGTAATGTTTATTATTTATGTTTAACTAAAATCTAAAATAAAGCCCAACATATATTTTAACAATGGTTGTTTTGATTTTTTAAATGAATCTAGTGTATATTCTCCTGGGAGGGTGAGGTATTTATAAACTCACCCCCCTGCCTTCCATGTAGTAGATCCTGCAGCCATCCTCTTACATTCAGTTAGATGGCCTCTCCTTGGTGAGGCCCTGCGGCAAACGGGTCTTGTCTGCACGACCACCGCCCCGATCCACCCCCCCCCCCGCCCTATCAAAGGCAGTTCGCACCAGGGTACTTGCGCTGCTGGCAA
Source organism: Ambystoma mexicanum (assembly GCF_040938575.1). Lineage (NCBI taxonomy): Eukaryota > Metazoa > Chordata > Amphibia > Caudata > Ambystomatidae > Ambystoma > Ambystoma mexicanum. The sequence continues at coordinate 675,237,564 of NC_090932.1, read as the reverse complement.
GTGGAGCTGTCAGGGAGCGATAAAGGCCAAGTGGTGCCAAAGACCATGTACACTTCAAAGTGGTCTATAGAGCATGGGTTGTTGTTCCCATGTCTACCTCCAGACCCCGTGTCTCCTGCCAAGCATCCCCCCTCACGCTGGACGCCCCCCTGCAATCCACATAAGTGTGTCTCCATTCACGAGTCTTCCTGTGTCTTGTCTGCACGACCACCGCCCCGATCCACCCCCCCCCCCGCCCTATCAAAGGCAGTTTGCACCAGGGGACTTGCGCTGCTGGCAAGTGGAGCTGTCAGGGAGCGATAAAGGCCAAGAGGTGCCAAAGACCATGTACACTTCAAAGTGGTCTATAGAGCATGGGTTGTTGTTCCCATGTCTACCTCCAGACCCCGTGTCTCCTGCCAAGCATCCCCCCTCACGCTGGACGCCCCCCTGCAATCCGCATAATGCCACGACATATACACGTCATTCATTCACAAACACACCCCTGTTTCGAATTCTTTATAACCCACTTCATATTTCTAATGAGAACTTCTTTGCGCTTTGCTAGTCAACCCGTGAAGGTGCTGGTTATCTGCTCTTCGTCTCTGTGAACTTCCGTGACCACTTTGAGCAAACTCGTCAGTTTGCAACCTGTGAACTGCTCCCTGTTCTACGACAAGAAACTACTCTGATCCCTGCATCTAACTGTTTGTTCGTCAAGGTAAGTCCATGTACCATAATCATTTTGCGTCCAATTTTTTAATTTATATCTATTTGCTAGTAGTCATCAAATTGCATCCATGTTTTCTTTTCGTTCACGACAGTACATGCAAGGAACTAGTCACATGTTCTGAGTTTAGTCAAATTACTTTTTCTATTTTTTGAAAGTTATTGAAATACTTATCCGCATGTGAATAACGTGTATAGTTCCAAGAACCAAAACGGACCTTGCATTGAACCTTTTATGTGTCATTTAATGTTTTAACACATTGGTATTCATAGAGAATTGTTGATCTTTACTTTTCAGAACTTTCCATAATGCCTGCCTGTTCCGTTGGCGGTTGCCCTTCGAAGACTCATAACAAATCTGAAGGTACTATAATGCATGTTTTCCCTAAGACAATAGATCAGATAAGAGAATGGGTCCGATATTGCGGATATCCAGCCTCTGAGCTAGAAAGTAGAGTCCTAGAAGTCTTTGCGGACAAGAGGGGTGATCGATACCGCATCTGCAGCAGGCACTTTAGCCCAGACATTTACTCCACATCATTGCTAATAAAGAAGAAAACACCGCGAGCGAGGCGAAAATTGCTCTCAACCGCTATTCCCACTCTATTCGTCCACATCCCTCCACTGGTGAGTCAAGTTTACGTATTTGTCTCTCGGCCTTGCGGTAGTGTGTAGCATTAGCTAACAATAATTTCCCCATTTATGTATCCACTCAATATGAAGGCGGAAGATTCTCCATCCGTGTCGTTATTGCAGTCATCAGCCACTTCAAGCGCCTATCGGGTAATCTTACTTAGCTATTCTGACACTGACTTGTTTTAGGCATGTAAATCAATAGTTTTAATTGATCGTGTAATTATTTTACCTAATGGTACACCACAGTACTCGTCCTCTAGTCTTTGTTTTCAGTTATAATTATTGTTATCCAAAATAATGCAAGTACTGTCTTTCAGGGAGATGCTGAGGAGTCCAACGCATTGACGACAACCGTAGATGTCACTCAGATGCTCGAGGTACGTTTCCGGACAGTTCCATCGATGGAGATCAGCAGAAGTGTGCACCGCAGTTACAGCGTCCCTTGATGTTCTTATGCATTTCGAGGTATGGATACTGACAGATCAATCATGCGAGATCAAATGACGTGATTACATCCGCTATACTTCCTTCTTTATTAACGCAAGTACTATGTTTCAGGGAGCTGACGGAGCTTCTTCAACAAGAACATCACCCATAGTAGTTGATGCAGATCTCTGGGTGGTGACACTTCCAACGATGGAGCAAATCGAATCATATTTAGATATCCATTATTTATTTTAGACAACTGATCATTTGTGCAGGTCTATTTAGATGAGCCGTTGACGCCTGCAGAAAGTTTATGTTCTTTTAAACAAAATAGAAAACCATACTAATGCAATTACTGTGTTTCAGGGAGTTGCTGAAGCGTCATCTTCAATAATATCATCAATGGAAGTCTATGCGGAGCCCGAGGTATGGATCTTGACAGTTCAATCTAACTAGATCAACAATGCGTGAACTATTGTCGTTTGAATGTTCTACACAATGCGTTCATTTGTGTTTTGCTATTGAGATGTACGTATGGGTATTGGTCCCCAAGTACATTTTGTGTTTTCAATATTATTATACATACTAATGAAAGTTCTATGTTTCAGGGAGTCGATGGAGCCTCAGTGAGTGATGGATGTGCTTATCATGAAAATATAGTCGTTGCAGCGCGAGAGGAAGTGGAGACATGCACACACGAGTCGGAGCAACAGCGTCCAGATGTTGAAGTTCGAGGCAAGAAAGTTTCAAAGAAAAGAAAGCAAAAGAAGGTTAGTGTCCTGTTCACTATATTATGTTGTCTTTCACTGTCAATAGTTCAATACTGTAAGTTGTGTTTAAACTGAACATCCCTTTTCTAATCTGTCCTCTAGTTGCGAGTGGGTGTAAGAACTAGATCTACACAGACAGTGAAGCGAACGAGAGATGTTGCTTGTCAAACCTTTTGGCAGGGACTTGAGACTGGAGATGCATCGTGCCAATGGGAAGAATATGAAGTGATTGACAACGGAGCTATACCACCACCAGCCATTGATAGTGAATGTCCTCCTGGTAGTTTGGATGCAGTCGGAGATCAATTCACAGAATCCACACCCGCAAAAAATAAGAGCGCGCGAAAGTTGAAGACATTGTTTTTTTCTCCCATCTCCGGACAAGGAACAGATGTTGCAATGGAAGAGAATGAAGTGGACGACAATGAAACACCATCAATATCACTCAGCATAGCGGAAGACGATATCAGAGATTGTACCTTTCATGCGAGTGACATGTCCTCAACGTTACAGGCTGAACCAGCTGGGATGCAGAGTGACAGTATAAGGAAAGAGGCCAAATTCATTGTATTCGATAGCTGTTTGATGGATATTATTATGATGATGAAATGTGGGCATTGGGTTGGTGGGGAAGTATGTGGGGAGCCATTGATTAATGTGACTCGTGCAATTCGAGGCACTAACCTTAAAATACATGCCACCTGTACACAATATCATCCGTTCGCATGGTCTGCACAACCCATGCTGGGGCAACTGCCAGCAGGCAATCTACTTTGTGCAGCGGCCGCACTTTTTAGTGGTTCAAGTTTTAAAAAGTTACAGTATTTCTTTCAGTTTGTGGGAATCCATTTCATTGCGAAAAGTCAGTTCTACAAATACCAAACCGATTATCTATTTCCAGCCATCAGCGAAGCTTGGAGAATGGAAAAAATGTCAATGGAAAGTACATTCGCGGGCAAACGCTTCAGGCTAGCCGGTGATGGACAGTGCGACAGCCCAGGATTTTCAGCCAAGTACTGCACCTACCACTTTCAGGACATGGAAAGTAAGAAAATTGTGAGTTCGGTGGTCGTGCAGGTGTCACAAAGTACATCCTCAGTGGCCATGGAGAAAGTTGGCTTTGTAGCATCATTGCAAGAACTACAATCGCGGGGAATGGTGATCGACCTGATAGCCACGGACAGACACGTTTCAATTGCCAAGACAATGAGAGAAGAGTACAAAAATATAAATCACCAATTTGACGTATGGCATCTTGCAAAAACAATCAATAAAAAATTGTCGGCTGCAGGAAAAAAAAAGATATGCAAGGTATTTCACAGTGGTCCAAGTCAATCAGCAACCATCTTTGGTGGAGCTCAAAAACATGTGAAGGGTCGTTGGAAATTCTACTGGAAAAATGGCGGTCAGTAATGTTGCACTGTAGCAACGTACATCGATGGTCGACAAATGAGCATTTCCACAAATGTGAACATGGCCATTTGTCCACAGAGGAGGCACGGAAGAAGAAGTGGTTGATTCCTTCATCACCCACTCACAAGGCCATTGAAAAGATTGTATTTGATAAAACTATAACAAGAGATTTGAGGGGACTCACGGAATTCTGCCACACAGGAGATTTGGAGGTGTTCCACAATATGTGCCTAAAGTACAGGCCCAAAAGATTGCATTTTGGCATGGAAGGCATGATAAATCGGACTCTTCTAGCGGTCTTGGCACATAACCATAATGTTGGCCGTCAACAAAGTAGGACGACCGGAACTTTAGGGACGCTTCGCTACAATAAGGCCTTCACTAAAAGAAGTAAACAATGGGTGATCAAACCAGTGTTTGAGGATATGCAATATGAGTTTATTGAGAGACTTATCGTAGATGTCCTCGATAGGCACATACATGGAGTGGTGAACGAACCTATGCAGGGGACAACTGCATTGCCACCCAACATTGCCTCTGTTCCATGTCCACCTAAAGCAGAGCTCATTGAGAAATACACATCATGGTTTAAATGATTGTAATTTGATTGTCTGTTCTCTCGAGTCTCCTCATGTTGCAGGCCCATTGCAATTAAACCAAACAGTAATATAAATCATTTTTACAAAAATTATAGAATGTTTCCGTATTACAAACACATGGCCGACCCATAGGGACAATAAAAAAAAAGGCACGCAGACAAGATGCCCTTACACTAACTGGAGCTAACTAGAAATGTGTGCTCGCTCAAAGTGAAGGTCAGCTGCTTTGATGTTTTGCTCGGGTGGCGGAACGGCCCACGACCCAGTATAAGGTTCTATTGTGATTTGACCTTGACAGGCCGGGACCATCCTGAAAGACTAAGAAAAGATAATGAATAAAATTTCAGAAACGAAACGATGAGCCACGTTCATTAGAAGAAGTAAGGTCGGCAAAGGAGTGGTGTTTCGGGTCTGCCCTACACAGAGACACAATGGAAAATGCAAATATAATGTAAGTAACTTTTGATGAGTTTATACCGCAATTTCATTACTATACAGTGGCTTTAAAGACGGGTTCAGTTGTACTTGTTCGTTCTATGTGGCATATTGTTTTCTACCGCGCACTATCTTGAGGAGAAACATCTGCTTTTACTGAAGCACCTCAAAACCTTCCTCTTTGCTTCTGCTTTCTCTCTCCCTCTCCCCTGCTACAACTGGTCCACTGTCTGCGACCTCGGTCCTGGGCCCTTCCACTCTCCACCTGCACTGCCTCCCTGTCAACCCCTGCACTGGGGGACTGTCTCAGTATCCTACAGCCCCCCCTTCCCAGCACTTGTTCTGCACTTACCTTGCACTTGCCACCAGCTGGCCCTATTTATTTATTATTTTATGCTACTTACCTTGTACTCCACTCCCCCCCCCCTCCCTGCCTCGCCACGCCTTTAAACACTTGTGTACACCCAGTAGCGCTGTCCTCGCTATGATTTTAATAAGGATCTGATGGTGAGACTAATTTCATTTTTTATGTTTTTAGGTAAATCATTCACTACTGTCTGTGTCACGAGTACCGGACACCGGCGTACGGCTTCTACAGCCGCCAGTTGCTTCTCCGCGTGAACAACGTTACCACCCTGACCATTTTATGGGACGATCGCCAAGTACAAGTATGCCCTTACGCGGTACTAACGGTTAGATGCAACATACCTACCGTTGTGGTGGCCTAGTGCCTCGTTGTTGGAACAGCCATGCGATTATCAGTGCGACCGAAGAGCTTATTTTTATCGTAAACCAACACCCTGTGTACTGCACACGAACATCGCTTCCCTCAAGACGAACTAATTTGGATCGAGAGCAAAGAAAAATGCAAATCGCTGAATATTCTCTAAACATTTGATGTCCAATAAACGTACTTTGCCAAATGTACAATCTTGCCATTTGCTTTTAAACCACGGTTTCACATTCCGAATTGTGGCGCTGTATTGTGAGATGCTCTAAGACCCTGTGTACAGCAAAGGACCATCGCGTTCCTCAATACGAACTTTTTGGAACATGAGCAAATAAAAATGCAAATCGCTGAATATTCTCTAAACATTTGATGTCAAATAAATGTACTTTACCACATTTACAATCTTGCGGTTTGATTTCAAAGTACAGTTTCATATTCCGAATTGTGGTGCTCTGTATTGTGAGCTGATCTGTGTTGATTTCCGGGGTCTGTGTGGAGTCGCGTAGAAGACGCCTGGGCGCGTTTGCCTACGCAGCACAGTAACGTCACGGAGAGAGGCGGGGAATATGAATGTTTTGATAATGTCTGTTTCAGGGGCGGGGGATTTGATTTAGTGCCGCAAAGGCAGGTGAGCCAGGTCGATGCGGCGGAATGATAGGATTATCACAAAATGGAGGCTGATTTCGAGTGCGATAATGGGCGAAAAGTCGGGTAAGGTCCATAGGAAAGTTTCCTACGATCTACCGATTTATGCTTACAAACACATGGCCGACCCGTAGGGACAATAAAAAAAAAAGTCCCGGAACTATCCTTTAAGAAGCCTATAATGAAACCGGTTGTACCCATGTACAAGACTATCAACAATTTCTCAAATTGCACACTCCTCCAATATTAAAACAATATTAATCGGCTATCTTAAATCATGGTACATTTTAAGTAAAGAAAAGGAAACTCAAGAAATATACAAGAAATAATGTGTTAAAAGCAATCCACTCAATGTGCTTTTGTGGTAGGGTGTGTTATTGATCACTCAAACATGATACCGTAAGGATGTGCTGCTGACTGTATGGCCATCAGTTTACGCCTACAAGTGCTTTTTCAAGGCAATTACACACTCGTGGATACCCTGAACAATTTTTGTAAACTAAAATTCCTCATCAATTCCTATAATTCCTCCACTATACATCTATAGCGCAACAAACCTCCCACACTTCACTGAAACAACAAAACAAACCACACATAGCCTCGCACAACAGCACATGAAGGTTACCAACTGAAAAAAATACACTGAAGCACGGCGAACAGTGTCAACTGAACTGAAGCTGCCAACAGCACATCACAGCTCTCTTGCTCTTTCTCCCGCTGTGTCCTACTAACCTACCCTACCCTCTGGTCTTTCAGAGCTCCAGGGGACACCACCGGTGGTGTCCGTGCGCAATTTCCTTAACATCAATCCTGAAAATCATGATGGGCAATTACTGCGTCCAAAAGGGCAATTTGTAATTGCTCATTTATAAGCTTTATATACACTCCAATCCATGTTCAAAAAGGTCATCTTTTGAATGAGTCCATCATAAAGGTCATTGCCAGATATTACTGGTAAATGTTGCACCTCCCTTCATATATCAATATTGAAAACGTAGACCGGCAGCGGCCAAGGGTAGAGGGAAGTCTCGGCTCCCACCGGAGACTTTGAGATTCAGTTCCAGCTTCTCCCCCATCTCGCCAGCAGCATAATGCTGGGGTTTAGGGATAAGGGTTAACTGACCTAACACGCAAATTGTGGCGGGGTGTGGGGGTAAAGACTGTTTAAGTTACAAATCTACAATTACATTTTAGTGAATAACAAAAGTGCAACAAATATTGATTTGTTAAAGAGCAAACACCATACATAGCTGCACCATCAACTTTGGGCATGTTATCCCCTACCTGCACCATCAACATGTCTTCGCATCTAATGTGCAAAATGGGTTAGTTGTGATTTATTAACTGAAAGCTGGGAACAAGGCACTGTAGTAAAGGAAAGTATTGTAAAATACAAACCTTTAACAATCGTGTAGACATGAAAATAGAAACAAATCGACTCATGTAAACTCATTTGCAATCTGTGTGCAGTTACTCGGGAGACGGAACTCATGGTTTTTAAAAAGATTTTTCTTACTAAAAACAGTCTGAAGAAATTTTCACCTACAACAAAGCATACACATTTTTTACATTGTGAAAGTCTGTGGAGAAAGTTGAATAAATGTGCGTCTAGTTCTTTATATGTTAAATCTAGGAAGAAGGCAGATTGTTTCAAAATCTTGGTTTTGCACAATAGAAACCCTGCGTTAGTATGCCTTGTGCAATGTGGAATATCTAACCAGTTAACTTCATGGCATCTGGTTGATTGATTTCTTTTTTTTGGAAAGCATATTTGCAGTAAGAAACAGTACACGTTCATCCCTTTTGGAGTTAGTGTAAAGAAATAGTAAGGGGAGAAATGTGGTTATACTAATTGGCTTGCAGAATCAGAGTGACTTCAGATTGGTGTGACCAAAATTGGATCGTGTCCTCGTGGTTCTGCCACCCCCTCAGTCTCTACTTAGACATTCTAAGGTCCGGCACTGAAACCAGTACCAATCGCACCAAAAGTCACTCATCCTCCCGTGACTCCTGGTGATTCTGGACTACATCCATACTTCTCTGCATCTCCTCTCTTGAGGGTCTCTGTGTGATCCTACAAGGACCCCACCTCACAAGAGCGAGTCATTTGTTTCTGAGCCATCAGCCATCAAACCTGTCCTTAGATCTCTTATAACTCCAACTCAATATTTTCCATCTACTTAGCTCTTGCAATCTAGAAGTAAAACTTGCCTACATTTACCTTCTAACCACAAGCAGACTAGTGACTTTGTCAGATTGGCTTCTACTGAGAATCTTTTCTGTAATTTCCTATTAGTACTTGAAGCATTAATCTATAGATCTTCAGTAAAGTTTTGCTCCTGTTGTGGTTCAGGATTTTGTAAAGTACTCTGTGATTTTTGATACTTCAATTTTCTATTAATTTGTGCATTAGAAATCACTGCAATTCATCCTTTCAAGTTCTTTTAAAGTTGTTAAAACTGTAATAACCGGTCCCTTTTTATATACTAGTTTTAAATAAAAGGAAGGCCTTCTCTAGACTCCTTACTTGTTTGTATAAATACTGTTATTTAGTTTTAAAGTACTTACCTTCTGTAGATAGTTCAATACATCACTTAAGAATATATTTTTCTGTAAGTGTAGTGTGGATATCCCTTTACTGTGTGGATATCCCTTTACTGTGTGCGAGTAATTGTAACTCGGAAACTCCCTTCTTAAAAGTGAAGGCAGACTACCCTGCAGCCTTTACCATCGTGCGAGTAGTGGACTAACTTGGTGGACCCCTGTACAAATGCAAGAAGATTGATCTTCTCGAACCCCTCACGAGAGACCGTCAGGAAAGCCTAAGTGTTCTTCTCGGTAAAATGTGTTTACATTTGGTATGCCTGTACCTGCTCTTGCTTAACCATCATCTGCAGAGGGTTTGGGGGGGTGGGGAGGGAGACGCGAGTGAATGGCTCATGAGGGGGCACCAGGGTTCTAAAAGATTCATGGTCCATCCCAGCTGGTGAATATTTACTGTAAAGGGACCTAAGTGTTTCCCCAAAGTAGTGTGAGCAACTGAACGTCGCTCATGTCATACTAGTCCTCTCATCAGTGAGCAGATTTTATGAAGGGTGAGTACCATTTGCATGATACTCCTACCTTCTTGGCGAGTATTGGGATCTTTGAAACTTTTATTTGCAATTTTCTGCAAGCAAACTTTGTTTGCACTGAATGACACCCATTTTTCACTGTGCAGGTCTTTTCTTTGGGTGGCATCCTTGCACCAAATATGAAGTGGGTTTATGGTGACATGCACCATTTTACAGACATGCACCATTTTACAGACATGCACCATTTTGCAGAATGCATTGGTAAATGTTTTCTCACGGGGTTAGTGTTTTAGAAATGAGAATCTGGATCTCTCCCCTAAAGACAACTGTAACCCAGGAGACCTTTTCAAACCGCGCCATCACCGAGCCTCGGCGTGTTATAAAGATGCAGAAGCTACCGGAAAATTCATTGACCATTGTCAACCTTTACACTGTGGGGACCGTATGCCAGATGGAACCCTCACAAGATTCACCAATGTTAGGGAGAATTTTCAGAATTGTGCTTATTCCTCTGTGTTTTAGAGATCCCCAGCACTTTTGCTAGACTCTAGGACTTTTTAATTTTTAACCTGGCGAGAGTGAGACCTTTTCCCCACTCTCGTATTTTACTGTGATTTAAACACTGTTTCTTTTTGGTTTTGGAGTCTGACAAACTCCATAGGCATCATCTTTGCATTGTGACACACATCACCTTCAGTGCAGTGGCACAGGGACATCTTAGATTTTCCAAAGGTTTAAATACCTTCTCTTGGATAAACTACTGTTTCCAAGAGCAGTAAAGTGAAATTGACTTTAATTTGTAACTTTCTAGACCCAGCACACACTATCTTACCATAGGGTGCTGGAGGGGTTACTTAGTATGCCCTTTGTCTAGTTTCTCATATAACATTTTTATGTTACCCTTTCTACAATTAATGGCTGGTGGCAGTGGTTTACTTTTTACTACCATTGTGTGTTTTACCGCAGGTTGTGTTTGCAGCTGCAGTAAAGCACCCATTAGGTCCATTTTGGCAAAATGGCCCCGGTCTTCTTTTGTCGCCATTTCTTGCTGGAAAGTTCCTTCTTGAGATTTACTCTGAGCGCAAAACCAGGTTTGGTCCCTTTGTTCGCTTTGCCTTTGGTGGGATTCACGAGTGAAGCCTGCCTCTGGCTCCAGTATGTCTGGCAGGGGCAGGAAACGAGGGAGGTGCCCAAAACTCCTTGTGCTTAATCCCCCTTGGTTACAGGAATGCACCCAAAGGTGATTGGCCGGCTGGCTGTCCACCAAGGACTGCCACCCTGCTGTATGTTTGACAGCTAGGCTGGAATGAATGGGAGAAACCTGCATAAAAGGCAAGGCTTTTTGGCTTGAAGGCAGAGTTGACCCCTGACGAAGGAATCCGAATAAGAACTTGGAAGAGATGCCTGCTGCAACTCCTGGACTGTTGGTGTGCCCGGTGAAACCCTGCTGCTGTGCTGAAACTCAGAATTCGCGTCAAATGGAGATGCCCTGCAAGGATGACTTCTCCACTTGAGTTGGTGGGACCAATCAAGTCTAAAGTGAACTCGTTTGGACATCCTCTCGGAGCTGGCTGTAGTTCTGCTGCTGCTTCTGCTGGAACCTAAGTGCCAGGGAGAGGAACACCAGTAAGCAGGACTGACCAAGCCTGAGGCACCTCAACAGAGTGCTGAACCCCAGATGCAAGGAAAGTCCAGCGTGGTATCTGAGAGTCAGCGATAGTGCCATTTGCTGAGGCGCGAGGAGCTGAAACCGTGAAGTGCCGCTGAATTGAAGTTTGTCCTTTTCTGTCGCCGACTCTCCCGTTGTGTTGGATTCCACAGAAGTTCTCCCTCTTGTCCCCACAACTGAGGCCCATGAACAACAGGATCTACAGAGCCACACACGAACAGAAGCCAGCTGGAACCATTTTGTCTAACCAAAGGTACTGTATAGTCTAAACTTATCTCTTGTCTTGTAGCCTTACTTCATCTCAGTTGAGACTTGTATTGGTTGCTCCTGTAGAGTTGCTTGCCTCTTCTACCCTGCACAAGCCTCCCAGCTTGTGACTCATCATTGATTCTACTTTTTCTACAAAGATTTCTAAAACATTGTGCAAGACTTTTACTTACCTGCAAGAAGTGCTTCAGCTCACCTAGACTTTTGCCCAATTGACATTGGCTGGCCTGGCTCCCTAAATGACTCTTCTCTCCTCTGCGTGTCTTAGCTTCCCTCCAGGAAAGGGTTAATTTACTTTGCATTGTGGGGTTCAAAAGTACTTGGCTGCTTCAGAATATTTGTGTGATCTCTTGTCTTATTCTGAAACCTCTTTACTTTAACACTCATCTCAGTATTGCTCTAAATGTACAGTGATATATTAATGTCCACAGTGTCCTAGTTATTTAAGTCTCCTGAGGGTGTAGGAAGTGTATGTGTGCCCTCCCAAATGGGTACTTGCTGATTTAGAGAAACTAAGAGTGTGTATTTTTGAAGTGTGTTTGTATGTTACTGTTATATTGCCCCTTCTGAAGAAGGCGTATTCAAACGGACTGTTAAATAAATTAATAATTGTTTAATCGAGAAACTGTGAGTGTAAGTGTTTATTTGGATACTTGTCACTGAATCTCTGTGTAACCACCCTACTGCTCACATTGATCCCTCTTGAGATGAGCCTGGCTGCTCAGCCACACTACCAACCTGGGTAGTACAGACTTGTACCAAAGGTTGGGTTCCTATTGCCAGGAGGTCAAGGTTGTTGTAGTGCATCCAAAGGGTACTGCTCCAAATCTTGCCCAACAACCAACATGGACAATGTATCAGAATTTTACTATAAGAAACCTTAGCTTACCCTCCTTCGCTGTAGGTTCCCCTATGCCAGATCGGGATGGGGCCCTTGCAGAAACATACAGAGACCACAGAGATGGCTAGAGTGGTGCCGGAAGAATTTGCATCATACCCACCTTCGCCACAGGAGCCAGTATGGCTAGTCTGTCAGAGGGATTCCCTGCAGAGGCACACAGGCATACCCACAATGGAAGCAATGAAGCCACCAAGTGAACTGCTATAGCTGCAGGGAAGCAGAGACTAGCGGATGGCAGGACTTTTGAATGGTTCCAAGTTAGCCACCTGTGCCTTTATAGCATATTCCATTCCCATCCTGATTACTGTGAATCTACTTGAAACCATATTTGAATATTGCACTGTCAGTTTGTCAACCACACAACCTAACATTGGTGGAGGCATTTGACAATAACCATAAGATGTCCACAGGATCCTTTGCACTGTGTAATTAATGTCAAAGTGGTGAACTTTCAAGAAGTTGCAAGCCCATTTGTTCAAAGTTTCTGGTGAGCTGTTTGATAAAAATGTCCCTAGGAGACCTTGCTTATTTTCTTCATATAATACTGACCATTTATTTTTGTGTCTTTCAGTTTGAATTGTCTCTTGCCACTATTATCTTCAAAGGTTTATTTAATGAATCTACCTTTCAGACGAAGAACACCTAATTTAAACCATTTTAAAATGGGTTACCTGTGGCATTCATGCAACACTCTGCAACCTGTGTGTTAAACCACAATTATGTTGGCATTAACTGTAATCTCACTATTGTATTTTAGTGCCTCCCAATGTTTCTCATCTAAAAAGCATGTTCCCAGGGGGCATGGCTAGGTCCAGAGCCCTGCGCTCACCACCATGGCCAAAGCCCTGAAAATTGGCAAACAGGGGGACATCTCCACTATGCTACAGGTGGTGGACAGGAACACGCGCACAGAATTGGTGATGGCCCAGGTGCACAGCACTGACCCTCTTCCGGCCATGTTCACGCGAATGTCTACGAAATCGGATCTGCTGGCCGAAATACGCAAGGAGATCCAGAAAGGTAAAGCGCTGTGCCCACTAACTGAGTGGCTGCGCACAAATCAAATACCATATCGTTGGGGCTTTCCCACTGCCCTTAACTTTACCGACTAAGGCAGGTGCTGGCTGGTGCGCTCCCTATTCGAAGCAGAGGGTCTGTTGAATCCAGAGGGGCCGAGAGTGGGTGAGCAAAAGGGGGGTGGGGACCTGGTTGGGGAAGAAGAGCCAACCTCCTCGCAAAAATGGTGCAAGGTGGGCAGGGGGAGGCGGTTGAGGGGTCCGCTCAGGAAGACCTGAAGGTATTGGGGATCTGTGAGTAGTTGGTACTGTTTTCCAGGGCATGCATGAGTGTTGGGGGTGATGAGGTTGAGGGCACTTATTGTTTAACAAGGGTTCTTCTTCGCCCTCCAAGTCGGGTACTTTTTCTCTGTTCACGTTTGAGCTTGTTCAGGGGGGGGAGGGTGGCGGTAGGGGTTAGCGGGTTCTGATTCATTGGTTGTAAATCGGACATTCACGTTGGTGTGCTACTGGGGGTACGGTTCACGAATTGGGATGAAGGGGCGGAAACCTGAACACGCAGGGTCATGTCGGGTGATGTAGCAATTGGCGATGGGGGGCAGGGGGGAAGACACCATAGCGATGGGCACGTGGAATGTACAGGGGCTGAGCTCCCCAATCGGAAGAAAGTCAGTTTTGGGCAAGTTGAGGGACATGTCGCTCTCTAGTGTTCCTGCAGGAGACCCACCTGCTCGCTCAAGATGAAAGGCACATGAACATGGAGTTCCCACACCAGTACTTCGCCTTGTGGGGGGGGGGGAGAGAAAAAACAGGGGGTGGCCATTCTGGTGGGTGGGTAAATCCCGGTAACGAAAGCTAAGGTCCTCTGAGACCCACAGGGGAGATATTTATGCGTTAAGGGCCTGCTATGGGCTTGCACATTCACCTCTGTGTCCTTGTACACTCCCAACGTTGGCCAGGACTGGTTCCTAGAAAGCCTCCTACTCGAGATATTGCCATTTGCTAAAGGGCAGATCCTCCTGGGCGGGGATTTGAACTTGGTTCCCTACCCCATTGTGGATAAGTCTCTCCCACCCACTAGGTTGAACTTTAAACACTCCACAGCGTTTTGCCTTTTTCTTCGGGAATGGGGATTAGTGGAAACATGGAGAATGGCTCACGGGGGAGGACATGTCAACAGGGGTTTCTCGAGGTTTGACCTAGTACTGATACCCAGTGCATTGTACCCATGTGTCCGGGAAGGTGGTAATGGGGATACGTGCACTATCCGATCATGCCCTCCTGCTGGCAATACGGGATAGACCCGTGGGGCCCAGGTGCCCCTGGAAGGCTGTACGATCCGGTACTTAGGGATCCCATTCTGGTAGGGGAAATGGGGGAAGCAATCTCCAACTACTGTAAAGAAATTGAAGGGCCTGGCCCAGCGCAAGACCTGGTGTGGGACACTATGAAGGCAGTGGTAATGGGCGTACTTATTAGCAAGACAGCAGCATATACCAGAGCGAGGAAGTTAATCTGCGAGGGGCTGGAAGGGGAGGTTGCCCAGGCTGAGCAGGAGCACAAGAAATCTGGATCCTGCAGAGCAATGAGGGCACTGAGGGTGGCGCAGAAGCAGTTAGAAACACATCTGGCAGACAGGACCGCGCAGGCAATATTGAAGACTAGGCAGTTTTATTACTCCAAGGGGAACCGGGCCAACCAGCTGCTGGTAGCTAAGCTATGCAAATTCCAGTCCCGGAACTCTGTTCAGGCCGTAAGGGATAAAAATGGGGTGTTACAGCGGGACGATCCCGCCAAATTGAGTATCTTTGAAGCACACTTCTTGGCAGTATTTAAGTGGGAGCAGAGGCCCAAGCACGCTATCTGAGTGACGCTCAACTGCCTAGTCTCTCACTAGCAGACCAAGAGGCCCTTGAGGCGCCTATATCGTCGGGGTAGGTGGAATGGGCGATATAATCATAAATAAATAACGCCTCAGGTCCCGATGGCTTCATGGCCTCATTTTATAAAAGGTTCTGTGGTATATACAATGCACCCAGGACTCTATCCCGAACCTGGGGGTTCGTATCCAGAGGAAGCCATCTGAGCTCTATTGCATCAATTTTCGCCCGTTGCATTTGGAGCTATGCATGGATTTTAGGAGGTGGGGACACCAAGAGATTTCCTGGTTTGGACGCATCGCAGCAGTCAAAATGAACCTTAACCCACGTCTGCTCTACTTGTGCTCAGCAGTGGCAGTGAGAGTTCCGGACTCTGACCTTCGTTCACTCCAGGGGAAGATCCTCGGATTAATTTGGGGAATAAGTGGGCTAGAATAGCCAAGTGGGTCTTGCTAAGGCTGGCAAGGGTGGGGGTCCCGGATGTGTGTCGCTATAATTTTGCAGCGCAGCTCTCGCATGTTATCACATGGGGAGGGCCCACCTGAACGCCAAAATGGAAGTTGTTTGAACAATCAGCAGTCCCCTTATCTCGGTTGCCTTACCTAGAGGGGAGACATCTGAGTCGGGAATGCAGCTTCTCCCTGTTCGCAACAACCAAAAGCACACTACTACATGGCGAGGGCCTTTCGCAGATGGGGACTTTCTAGGGGGTTGGGGTCCTTTTCACCCATGTGGAACAACCCGGGTTTCCGGCCGGGTTGTGTGTGTGTGTGTGTGTGTGGGGGGGGGGGGGGCTTAAAGGCCTGGGTAGGGGAGGTCTGGTTTGCTTACGGCAGCTTTACAAAGACAATAGGCCACTGACATTCGAGGAGTGTAAGCTTACTTTTAACCTACAAGTGTCAGAGCGCTTTAGATATATCATGCTGAGGCACTGGGCCTCCCACCCAAACATGAGCAAGGGTGCTATTGGATCTCTCTCTCTGCCCTCGAGCTGACTTTACTATGGTGGGGCAGATCTCATGTCCTCCTGGTGTGTCACGGACAGGGGATTTACATACAAGTTTTGATACAGATGGTACCTTACCCCGGATAGGCTGCATCACATGTACAGTGGTTACCCTGCTTCATGCTGGCGGGGCTGCAAGTCAGTGAGCTCCCTGTTTCCCATGGTATGGTCATGCCCCAAGGTGGGCCTGTGCTGGCTAGAATGAAGGAGATCCCGCGATTCTCTCCCCATAGACCCACAGGTGGTGATTTTAGGGGACATGGGTGATGGGGCGTACCTCCTTACTGGTCCAATGGCGGCCTTGGTGGGCCAGCTCCTCATGGCAGCAACTGGTTATTGCCCGCACCTAGAAGAAGACTGGGGCCTGGTGGTTCAGATGTGGTGGGTGAAGGCCTGGGACATACTGGTGGCGGACAAAATGACGGCACCATATGAAGGGTGTTATACAAAGTATGTCGCGGTGTGGGCCCCGTTCATTGATTACGCTGAGAGATATCCCGCAATAGACGCTAGGCCCCCAATGATGTGTCACCTCTCGCCCTTGTGAGCTTGTCTTGCCCCTGGGAGCAACGAGGGGGTGGCTGGAACGATCACTCCTCTTTGCCCCTGTCAGCTGTGTTATCAATACATACTGTGGCTTAACTGGCAAGTGGGCATGTGTTTCCAGAATCGTGCGTGGGCAAGGGGTTGCCTGTCTCGGATGCAGCAAACTCAAGCTTGTACTGCTTTGTCGGCCAGGAAGCCTGCAGATCTAGGGGTTATTCCCCAACCACTTTTATATCGCACTGTACCCAATGTTAATTTTGTTAGTACTCGCAACATGTAAAGTTAAATAAAAGGTGTTTGAAAGAAAAAGCATATTCACAGTAGCAAACTGTTGGGTTTATACTACGCTCCATTGCCTCTTGTGTGGTATCTATGCTCTATGGCAGTGGTCTTCAAACTTTTTTGGCCAGGGCCCCCCTGAGCAAAATTTGGGCAGGTCGGGACCCCCCAGAAATGCCAAATGGACAGTATATATTGCGCGCCGTCACCTGCTCCCATCAAAGTCGCTGGGCTCCCTCATCCCACTCCTACCCAGTCGCTGGTCTCTCACCACCCCATCACACACCCAGGGCTCTCCCCACTCTGCTCCCATCACTATCCCATGGTTCCCGCCCATTGTGCTCCCACCATAGTCCCTCGGTTCCCCCATCCCGTTCCCAACACAGTCTGAGGGCCAGTGGCGGCTGGTGAATCTTTTTTAAGTGGAGGGGCATTAAGGGGAGGTTCGGGGGGGGTTTCCCCCTGTGAATTTTTTTTTAAATAATAGGTTAAAATGTTGCATTGTAGAGCATACTTTTAACAAAAAATGGGTAAATACCCAAACAGTTTGCAATTGTTGCTGGGAGTCCAGGGGGCAGGCATTGATATTTTATTTCTATCGCGCTCGTACACAAGTGTTTCAGAGCGTGACAAGGCAAGGGAGGGGAACAGAGGAGAATAAAACAGCGATCTTACTAGGCCCAGTGACATTGAGAACGCGCAAGTGTGAGGGGAAAAGTGCATGGAAGGGGGGAGAAGTGGAAAGTGCGAAGCAGAGGAGAAACAGATAAATAACAATAAATAAATAATAAAGGCAACAAACAGTGGTAGTGCAGCCAGCAATTTGCAAGTGCTACGTTTAAGGCAGCAGACAGGGTAGGTCTGATAAGTGCAGGAAGAAAGATGGTTCTCCTCAAGTTTTAGAGTGGCAGGGCGCTGTTCCAGAGGGAGGCCCCAGCCGAAGACGGAGATCTACCCCCAGCTCGTTTCTTTGATAAACGACTGACCCTGAGGGAGTTGGAGGTAGAGGAGTGAAGAGCTCGAGAGGGGAGGTATTTGCGGAGGAATAGCTGAAGGTATTTTGGACCCAGGCCCCAGAAAGCCTTGTGGACAAGGAAGAGGGTTTTGAATGATAGATGTCCGGTAAAAAGATACCATCCCTGTCCCCTGGGCCCCACTAGTCCTAACACAATGAACATGATTATGTGTATATGCAAGGCGCTGCACATTCATACAGCAATCACTCTATCATTCACATGAGCATCCATCACCATACACTCACTCATAACGCATCCATACACCTGTTTAAATAAAAACAATGAACATAAACGTACCTTCTGCATTGGCCTGTGTGTGGGTGCTGAAACGGCCTGCTCCAGCTGCTCTGTCCGTATGTGCGAGGAGGCGCAGGAGCTCCCCCTCGGACATACAGACATGCAGTGCCCCAGATAGCATTTCCAATGAGCTATGCAATGCTGGCGAAGCAAAACGCCCCAGCACTTGCATGGCTCAGTGAGCATGTGCGGCTGGGGAACTAAACTGAACTGTCAAAGGGAAACACTGTTTCCCTTTGACAGTTCAGCCAGCCCAGGAGCACTCCATTAGCTGGATAAAGCAGCTGAGGGAGTGCTCACTGTTTCACTGGGCTGGCTCCTTAGCTCCACCATAATGGGTGAGGGGCCACTGGGTGGGCGCCTCTTGCCATTATGGATGAGCCGCCAGGCTCGGACAGGCCTATAGGGCAATGCCTGTACCAAAAATGTAAAATGCTAGTTTGGGCCAATCAAAATGGGCCACCATTTTGGCCAATGTGGACCATTTTGATGAGTTACTTAACTATGCAGTTAGTAATGTTGACCATTGTTGCTGAATATATCACAATTTACTTACATTTTAACACAAAGCACCCCTTTGGGTACTATTGAAACAGTGGGCTTCATAACTACTCTGGCGGTAGCTGTGCCGGTAAAACCGGCACGGCTGCCACTGGAGTTGCATCCGGGTCTGGCACCCGCGAATGGGCAATTACTAGGTCATGCCGAGTTAGGCGGACATGATAATTGCCCTTTCGAAGGTGCCGGTAGATCCCCATTCCCATTTGAGCCCCATATGGTTAATAACGGTGCTGGTGCATCCGACGAGCTGAGGTCAGACCTGGCGGGGGCTGTTAAGCACCCACGAGCACAACTCTTACTATGGCGGAACGGTAGCAACGGTGCCGGTAGCTTACCAGCACCGTTGTTACTGGTCCGCCATAGTAGTAATGAGGCCCAGTCTGTGACTAAAGGAATGAATATCCATTTACAACTGTGGGCCACTTTTTCATTGTTGCCTGAGACAGTTTCATGCTTCAGCCCGCCCATGTGGGCCACCCCTGCCCATTTCTTCCAATCTAAAAAAAAAAAAAAAAAGAAATCTTTTTTCATGCTGAGCTCTCAGGGCCCCCCTGGGATGCACCCGCGGACCCCTAGGGGGTCGCGACCCACAGTTTGAATACCACTGCTCTATGGGGATCTAAACAAAATGTGAGCTGTTAGTACCTGCAAAGAGGGAAATGCATGGTAGCTATGTTGTTGCATTGATACATGCAGGTTCAAAGTACTTGGGGGCTGCGTGTGGGTTTTTCTAGGTGATGTGTGCCCAGAGGACCACGGGTACCGATATCCAGAGTGACTCTCCTTTGCCCATAGTGCGAGGGTGTTCTGGTTAGGATTGCATTGTACAAATTAATGGGAGAGCTGTAGTGTTCTGATGTGTCACTGTGTGATTGGAGGAGCTTTAAATTGCAGTGATTTTTAGTGAGTATGGCTATGTTTGAATGGAATGTAGAGTTTGAGCATGTTGGGGCAGTTAGCAATGAAGACCACAATGGCCATTTGAAGCTTATCTGGTGTGGCTGTGCGGACATGATGATGATGATGATGATGGTGGTGGTACACTTCCGGGCATTGTAAGGAGAATCCTGGAGCACCCTTCAGTGGGGCAAATGCTACAAGCACAAACTATCCTCAATCGCTGTGCAGTAGAGCAGACAATGGTAGACGGCATACAGTAGCAAGCAACAGTGGGCACCCTCTGGAGCAGTCGCAATGGAGCAAAATGGCAGTGAGGAACACTCTGAAGCTGCAGTTTATATTGGGTACATCCAGCAGTGGGGCCCTGTTAGGGGAGTTCTCCTAAAGTAAGACTTTAGAAAGCTATCCCAGGGGTTTGTAGATCCCCCAACTCTTAGTATCACTCTATACTAACTCAGGACCTTGGTAGAGTGGCAGAGCAGTCATGCTTATCTTAAGAGCAAGATGTGAGCTGCAGGTAGGTACACTGAATCTGGTTAGACAGGCACAGCAAAGAAGCATTTATATGTTATATAAAAGTATACATTTATTATATTTACACCAGAATCACTTTAAATACTTTAGACGTTTACACTAGAACACTTAGGAATACTTGCTGATACACTTTAAAGAGCACTTTCACTTTTGTTTTTGTTTGAGGTTACATTTGTAGCAACGTTAGAAAGGGAAAAGATAATGTTATTGTATTATCGGTTACTGTGCACTCATACGATTTAAAACGGTTTATACGGTAATGCATTTACTCTGCAAACACATATAGTAAAGTCACTTAGAGAGGAAAATGGTTAGTTAGTGTAACATGAGCTTGGCTCAAGGTTCTAGAAATAGTTTCTCCACAGAATAAGTCCTTTTAGTCCCAAAACGCAACCCTAGCTAAAGGCAGTTCGGAGAGGGCTTGAAGTCTTGAAAAACAGTGAATGAAGAAGAGTTCTGTTGATTTCTTCCAGTCTCTAGTGTTATTGAAGCAGCAAAGTAACAACTAACAAAGGAGACCTTAAAACAGACTTGAGAAAGGGACACAAGCAGCGGCTTGGGTCTGAGGTAAGAGGGGGTCGCCCTAGACACCTTTACGTGCACTCCAACGCTCTGGAGCAACTTTTTGTAATCCGGTAAGCAATACCTTTTCCCCCCCACAGTATCTTAGGTTAGAAGAAAATGTTTGTGCTGGATGCTCTGTGATGTTGCAGCCCTGGACCCGACCTCTGAATTCCTTGGTCTGATGACTGAAGGCAGGACAATGGATGGGATCTCTTGGCAGCAGTCTCGAAGGAGGACCTGTAGCATGACTTTTAGCAACTTCTGGGTTCACTCTGCGGTTTTGGCACCTTTTGAAGCAGCAACAAAGGACACAGATAGCCCTGTCAATCTTTGCTTCCTGCAACCCTACGCTCTAATGCGGGGTCTGGACGAGTTGAATCGAATCTCTGGAGTGTCCTTACGGGTTCAGCAAAGATTTGGGCAGATTTTGCTTTTCCACGAGGATGCACTCAAAATGGGCAGCAGGTCTCCTGTTATTGGGGTTCCACAGCTCTGGAAACGCCTAGGACCTCGGGAGATGGCTCGTTTCAAAGTTTGTCTTGGGACTGGTTGTTCCCACTAGTCAATCTCTCTCAGCATTTTACAGAAAGGGATGTTTGGCTGTCCAATTAGGACAGCCTGACCCCCTGTGGGAGCTGGACCTATTCAAGTACTCTGGCAGACAACGGACATGGGGGTGGAAAACTCCCCCCCCACTTCCTGCCTGGCCAGACACACTGGAGCCTAGGCAGGGATACTCCAGGGTTCCTGCCGAAGGCAAAACGCACGCACGCACACACATGCCTCCCCCTCCCAAAATGGAAGAAGGGGTGACCAAGATCAACAACGCTAGCAAATGGCAAAAAAGGAGGGCCCCAAGTTGGTACCTGGATGCCCTTTCTGTGCACTACCGGGGCTGTGGACATAGCCATAACTAGGTGATGGTCTATGTGACAAAAATGTCACAGGAGCAGAGAAAAGGGAGATACTAGGTATCCCTTTTGGCACTCCACTGAAAGTGGTGTGTGCCATTCTCTGTCTAAAGTTTTGGGAGAGATACTAAGTATCGCTCTATCCCTGAGGACTGTAGTTTCTTCGGGATATTAAAAATGAAACTTAAAATAGGACCCTAAGGGTCCCCAGCAACACTGCCCATAAGGATTTCTGTGCTGCAGTAGTAAAACTCAGATGCCTCTAAGAGCTATGGAACAGAGGGACTCCATAACAGAGGTAGAATACAAAGAATAGAGTTCCAAAAGACAAGAGCCCAAAAGAATGATTGAGTGGAAAAAAGCTCCACTCAGTCAGAATTGAAAATGAAAATAAAAGGTCCAGAAGTCCAGCAAAAGGTGCTGGGGGTCTCACTAGGAGAGGGGGGTGAAGCATAAAAATGATAAAGCTCCCTAACGGGCCCTACGTGATTGTGCAGGACCAATCATTTTGGAAGGTAAGACTCTGAAATGTGCAATTTTCCCTTGGAAGGCAGTTCCATAGGTTAGATGTAATGCCTTATTCTGATGTGTCATAGAATTGTTACGGATAGATTACTGCTGGAGCTTGATGTTCTGCTCTGGTGGTATGGGATGATTTGCACCTCATGAATTCTGATCCATGGCCCCAAAGGGTGAGGTGAATGATGCAAAGTGATTTGGAAAGTGTTCTTTTCTTAACTGGTAGATACCTGAGCATTCTTAATGTGGGTTAGGTATGGTCTCTATGGTCAGTAGCAAGTTCACAGCTGAGCGCTGGACTCATTGCAGTTTCTCTAGTAAATGACTCTGAACATGGGGGCAGCATTTCTAGTTGCAAGCTATTAGCATGGCATAAAAAGTCACTGTGTGTGGGGGTGTGTGGAAGTATCCCTTTTCCACTTGGAGGTCTCATGAACTTTTTGTTTATTTTCTTGTGTTGCCCTGATAATTGTTCCCCAAGTAATTTCCATCCCCGTCCCACTGGGGATTCAACTGTGTACTGTTTTCATCCCTTGGGCTGGTTGTGCAAAGTCTAGGATTCTTCTGGAATCCACATACCCCGAATGTGCCCCTGAAAAATGTGTAAGTGGTGAACACCCCTGATTGACTGGATGACAAATATTTGAATGCTTGAATGTCTGGTTGGAGGGAAAAGCCAAAGCCTTTTAAAAGCTGACACTATGCCACCAGAATTTCATCAAATGCTGAAATTCAATCCTGAAGTACCAGCAAGTAGAACTCTCCAGAAGATACTGAGTGAAGCACTGCACCAGTGTCTCCTGAGCCTCTGAAAAATTAATGGCAAAGCTCTGCCTCTTCTGTGACCCCATCACCTCCCAGTCCTCCATCCCCCTTCCTTGATCTGGAGCAACCATCCAGATGAGTACCCCTGCAAAGATGTTATCATGGACCTCAAACTCTGGGACCCACCAGTGTCCATGTCCCAGAGTCCTGGCATGGCTGTAGTTGTTACAGAACCCTTTGTTTAATGCTTCTACCATCTCGCAGGAACCTGCTACTGTTGCTCTGGCGTGGTGACCTCCAGTGGCTTGCTTGTCTTGCACCTTTGTCCAGACTGGTGACTTGTGACCCTGACTAGGTTCACCATTGTACTTTCTTAGTTCTGAAGGTGCTGCAACACATTTCCTTCGTTGATCCTGGGCGCTGTCAGAGGTTTTAGTTAATGGACGCCTTCAGTTATTTGTGGCACAGAGTTTTGCTGTAATATGGATTTATCATCTTTGTCCAGCATGGGGGCAGAGTCGGTCACCTAATGCTGTTGTAAGTGCCTTACATTGCGGAAAACAACCGCCTCTCAATCGCGCCCAGACTGAATCCGGGCAAAGTTTTACTATTACTTTACAGAAAGCTAGTATTTGGGCTCCTGTCTCTTCTTTATTTGCATACAGTTTCTGAAGATTCAGATGGGCACAGATTACCTTTAAATGAGGGAATGTTTTGGCGTAGAAAGTATTTAAAATCAAAGTGTACTTGTATAGCGTGTATCTAATGACACTCTCTTCTGTTTAGGAAACCACATCGGAAAGCAAAGTTGAAGCTTTTAGCAAGATGAGTGCAGCAAAGAGGACATTAAGTAAGAAGGAGCAAGAAGAACTAAAAAAGAAGGTATGTTAACATGTGCAGTGTTGGGTTTTGTCTCCTTTTAGAGACATATATTTTATAACTTCAGAGTTCATTTCTTTTGGTTTTCATTTTTTCGCACAGCTTGCGCACTAATTTATTTTGAATGTCGGTACCGGAAAGCTTGAACTGCGAGTTGACCTCGACAATAACTGAAAAAGTGATGGTTATATTCGTTTTTGTTATAAGACCAACGTATCAAACGGCTTGGGCTCATCAGAAAGGTGGTCATTGATATATATATATTTTTTTTTTTTTTTATCGAAATCTGCACTACATAGAAAAAAGGAAAAGTCCTCCATTTAAAAGTTTCTAATCGTGTGTGTTACAAAATTGGGTTCGCTTCTAACTGCCATAACCTGTGCCCGTTCCAATAGCTGCTCCTTATCCAGTTAATTTCTGTAAAGGAAAGCAATTGCTGGATGAAGATTGAGACCACCAGTGATAATGGTGAAAAGTATTTAAATAACAAACGTAAAGTGAGGACATCCTAACATACGAAGTCAGATCTGAGAACCGCATCGCTGGGAGTCCTCTATTAAGCGAGCTGGCTTCTGAAAGTTTGCTCACCTACTATGCTGGAAACTTTTGGCTATTCTGGCAGGGGACACTCTGCTGGGCATCACAAGACCAACAGTCTCTTGCAGTGTGGGCAACAAATGCCAGATTGCCCATAAGGGTCAGGTGAAAACCACTGCAGTCGTGTGAAGCAAGAGCTTCTTTTAGTGATTGGGAGAGCTGAAACTTCAGTAGTTTTGTGAAATGGAGCCCTGCTGCTCCGTAATTGAAAGGTGAAGGCGAGAACCATTACACTGTACCTGCTGTGCATATTTTACTGCTAGCTAAGATTGCATGATTTGGGAAAGACTGACTATGAAGTCTTGCCATGGGGAAACGTCTGGAGTGCTGTTTAATCCTTTCGTACTCTTAAACTCTGACTTAAACCTCAGAGTTTATTCACTGTCTATTCATATCAGTCGATGGATTTAGTTGAATTTAAACTGTTATGGTGATTTATTTTCTTTGTTTTTAATTTGGTCCACTGTGTTAGTTAACTATAGAGCAGGTACACAGCAAACAACTGATTTGTTTCAAATTCACCCTGTTAGTTTTTTTCTTGCAAGGCATGGTGGGTATGCAAATTAGCTCAAATACCCTCTTAGACAAAGATTATTTCCTTCAGAAAAAGGTTTGCATTTGAGCTAATTTGCAAACCCACAATGCCTTGCTGTTGTGGTTCAGAACTGGAGGTGAACTTCCAGCAATGGCTACTAGGTGGCGTTGTCAAATGTGACTTGGCTCAAATGAACTTTCCTACTTTCACATTTCAGCATTTCAGGTGAAAGGGGTTTTTCAAACCTTTTTAAACCCACCCTAACTTTCTAGGTATATATGGGAACATTACTCACCATAATCGTAATTCTGATGCTTGTATCTGCTTAGATTCACATGCTGTGCATAGGCTGACATCTAGTGGAAGCTGCAGAGTATTACAGTTGTTTTCGAAACTCGAAAAGGGACGTCGACAGGGCGTGCCAGTAATACTATCCCTAGTGTGACATCACTGTACCCATGAACCCTCACACATCGAGGTCCCTCAGATTGTTCTTTTTCTGACATGAGGTAGCATGGGATGTAGTGTGAGTACAGTTGTATCCAAGCAGATAGGTATCAGTCAAGCTCATAAGCATCAATGCGCCTTGTCTACGAGGGGAGGAAGGGTGGATTGCATGTGAATCTAAGCAGATACAAGCATCAGAAATACAATTACGGTGAGTAATGTATCCCTTATGAGGCCTGTGGAATCTGCTTACATCACATGCTGTGCATAGATTAGAGAGCAGTGTTAGAAGAAGGTGCGATGTGAGAAGGTTCATGAGCGAACAAATGTCTTAGAAGCGCATGTCCCACTTGCGTATCTGTCTTGGAATGAGTGTCAATGCAGTAGTGCTGAGTGAAAGTATGTATTGAGCTCCATGTAGCTGCTTTGTAAATACTGTCTAAAGGGACATTTGCAATGAAAGCCAGGGTGGCTCCTGTGCCTCTTGTGCAGTGACCCCTTGGCGTAAAAGGCAGTGTCTTATTTGATGGGGAATATCACAGTTTAATACATCTGACTATCCACCTAGAGATGGCATTTTTTGAAATGCGGTTACCTTCTCTGCCTGGTGCTATGGATACAAACAGTTGATCTGTCTTTCTAAGCGATCTGGTCTTATCCACATAGTAGAGGACTGCCCTCTTCACATCCAGCGTGTGGAGTTTTACCTCAGCTGAGCTGTTGGGTTCCTGGAAGAAAGCCGGTAGCTCAATTGACTGGTTTACATGAAATTTGGAGATGAATTTAGGGGAGAACCTAGGGCGAGTATGTAAAACTAGCTTGTCTTTGTGTACAACAAAGAAAGGATCCTTCACTGACAATGTTTGTATTTCACTAACTCTTCTTATGGAAGTGATAGGCACTAAGAAGGCAGCTTTGTAAATCAGGTGTTTGAGACTGGACTTGTGTATCGGCTCGAAAGAGGGGCCCATGAGCTTAGCAAGTACAACATTGAGATCCCATCCTGGCGGTGGGTTTGAAATTGGAGGGTGGAGTCTTTTTACTCCCTCCTTGAATGCTTTGATGAATGGTACCTTCCACCATGAGATCTTATTGTGGGAAGTGGTGTAAGCTGACAAAGCCGCCAGATGTACCTTCAAGGAGTTGAACACTAACCCCGCATCCAGCAAGTGGAGCATATAGGTCAGAATGTGGGAAGGAGTACATTCAATGGGGTTAATTTGTTTAGACTGGCACCAAATTACGAATCTTCTCCACTTGTCAAAATAACAGTGTCTAGTTTTCTTGATTCCTTCAAGATGTCCATATATCTTTGAGGCAGGTTAAGATGACCAAAGTCTATGACTTCAGGAGCCATGCTGCCAAGTTCATTGAGTGAGGTAGAGGGTGCACTGTTAGCTCCCCGTGCTGGGGAGCAGGTTGTACGGGCACAGGAGTTTGATGGGATCGCAGATCGCCAGTTTGCACAGATGTGGATACCAGGGTTGTCTTGCCCACATAGGCGCAACTAGGATGAGCGTCCTCTGTTCCTTGTGGATCTTGTTCACCACCTTCCTCATGAGAGGTGTGAGGGGGGCAGGGGGGGAAAGCGTAAGCAAATTTCCCTGACCAGTTCATCCATAGGGCATTCCCCTTGGATCCTGGCTGGTGAAACCTGGACGCGAAGTCTGGGTGTTGCTTGTTTTCGCTTGTAGCGAACAAGTCTATTGTGGGGAAACCCCATAGAGAGAAGAGGTGTTCTACGACCTCTGCGTGAAGTTGCCACCCGTGTTCGTCTGATGAGTCTGCGAGAGAGTTGAGTTCCCCTGAAACGTACTATCCCGATAGGATTATCTTCCATTTGAGTGTCCATTTCCAGATTTGCTGTGCAAGTTTGGACAGATTTGGAGAACGTGCGCCCCCCTTGTTTGTTTATTTAAAACATTGCTGCAGTGCTGTCTGTCAGGACCTGCACAGATTGGTTCCTTAAGTGGTAGTGATTTTCTCTCGTCCACCAGCAAAGATTTTGTATCAGTGTTGGCGAAACGACCACCTCATCGTCCCACTGACCACTTGCCTGAGACCATTGTTTTGCCAACCACTCCTGCATGGGTCGCATGCACAGGTGCGCGTGTGGAACCAGGTAAACCAGGTATTCCGAAAGGGTAACACTCTGAATTGGTAGTGCTGGTTCGCTATCTTGAAACGCAAGAATCTTTTGTGCGCTGGGAACATTGAAATATGAAAATAGGCATCTTTCATATCCAATGTTGCAATGTAATCCCCCTTTTCGAGTAGAGGGATTACCTCTTGTAGCTTAGTCATACAGAACATTTGTGGCTTTACATATTTGTTTACAGGGCGCAAATCTAATACTGGGCACATGGACAGATCTTTCTTTGGCACAAGGAAGTAAGTTGAAGAAATACCCTTGTTTACCTGGTTGGCCGGGACGATTTCGATGGCATCCTTTAGCAGAAGTGTGGCTACTTCCTCGAGGAGGATACGCTGGTGTTCCTTTGAATGGATCTTTTGTCGTAGGGGCTGGTTTTGGGGCAGTTGGAGGAGCTCTATACAGTATCCGCCTGCTACTGGAGAGGCATGGGAGGGCACCTAAATCGGATAGTCACTGTTTTCTCATGGTACCCCCATGAGAGGAGTTGCCCTTCCACAAGCTCTGGCTCTACGCGGCCCTCTAGGATAATTCTGGGAGGACTGACCTTGATTATTTCCCCAGGGAGTCCCTTGGCTCCGATTGTAATTGAACCCCCGTTGTGAACCTTTGTTGCGAAAATTGCCATTACCCCTCTGGCCGGGTGGCTTTTTGGTGAGTTGACCCAAAGATTTAAGTGCGTCATACTCCTTTAGCTGTCTTAAGGGCGTCTTAGACGGCCTTGCCAAAGAGCACGTTGGGTTCGATTGCATGTTAATTAAGGTGGCCTGCGTTTCTGGTCTAAAACCTGATTGCCACAGCCAGGCGTGACGTTTAATAATAGTATCCTGTGCAATAATCCGTCTGGCGTTGTCTGCAGCGTCAAGGTTGGTCTTAAGTAAACAGCTTGACACTGCTCTCCCCTCTGCGGCCACCTGTGCTAGCTGGGATTTCAATGGTTCTGGGGCGGACGACAGTAAGGCCGGCACTTCCTCCCATTTGTGGCAGTTGTAACTGGCCAAAAGGGTTGCATTATTTGCAATTCTGGTCTGGTAAGCTGCGGAGGAGGTGACCTTTCTGCCCATTGTATGAAGCTTTTTTGCTTTCCTTGTCGGGTGGGGCCTCAGAGGAAGCAAGGGGAGTCCCCGCTCTTTTCTTAGTTGTAGTTACGACTAACAAGTCGGGTTTCAGCTGCCCTCTAATATACAGTGGGTCTGAAAGTGCAGGTTTAAATAGTTTTTCTGTACGGTGATTTACAGCCTGTGTGAGGTTAGGGGTCTCTAATGACGGTTGTATCTTGCGCTGTATTGACTTGAGTAGAGGAATAAACTGCTCCACCGTCGTCTTGTCCCCAAGGATTTGTTCTACAAAATCCTTATCCTCCTGTACCTCCTGTGTCTCAATTTCAAAGTGCTCTGCCGCCCTGGCTAACACCTCATTAAGAAAGGGTTGGTTGTCAAGAGGAGAATCAGTGATAGGGGGGTCCTGATCAATAGGTGAGTCGATGGGATACATATTGGCCTCTGGGTCAGCCTCTTGGTTTTCATTGCCCCCATAATAAGGGTCTGCTGCATCCTCATCGAGGTCAGCTGCCTCTACAATTGAGAGGTCTTAGTGTTCAGAGTCCGGTTCATAGAACTTTATGACTGTGCTCTGCAATGGAATTTCTGCACAAGACCTTTTAGTAGGGGGTAGAGCAGAAACTTATGAACCAGATGGAGCTGTAGTGGGGAGAGTGGAAACTTTCAAAGTAGGCAGGGTCCTTTTTGTAGAAAATGGCCATAAAGGACATTCTCCTCATGACCCTGTCTGTCTTGTGATGACCATTGTGCTGGACTTCATTGTCCTAAGTCTTCATCTGTGGGAGGAATTACCCCAGATTTCTTAGGCCTAGCCTCTAGAGGTTTATCCTTATGAGGGCTTTTATCCATATAAGGGGTCTTTGAGGACTTCTTTTTGTGTTCTTCCCACCCCGCTTGTGCCCAGAGCGTGTTTATCCGACTGTTTGGGGCCTACTACCTGACGCAGAGCGTCAACATTCGGGTGCGGGTAGGGCCGATGCCTCATCTGCGGACGATCGGCTTTCGAAGGGAGTGTTGCGCGTGACACCCATGCCGGCTTTCGGCGGTTGGGCCCTGTTGTGCAGCGATCTCGAGTGAGAGTGCCTAGAGGACAGGGACTCAACAGACCTTTGCCTGGGTGTTGTGCATTGTCAACCGCTCGACCCATGTGTCGTGTCTTGACCCGGGGTTGTGTGTGGTGGATGGAATTGTTGCGCTTCTGGGTGTAGTCCACACAACAGTGCCGCCGGCCCGTCCTTCGGCGTCGGGTGCCTGCGCTTGGATACCGAAGCTACCCCGTCTCCCTCGTCGTCCGAAACGCTCTACAAGAACCCTCGACGTGGTTTCTTGGGAGACTCAAGTTACAGACTAAATGCTATCGACCCACGGAAATGTTCTATTGTACTTGGGGCAGAATTTAAATGGGGTTTTGTCCATAACTGCAAACTATGGCAGCTGGGCGAAAGTAGTGTAAGAAAAGGGGCATATACATCCTAAAATGACCTCCCCGCCCTCTCTCCCTACTGTCTGGGCCGAGGCCCGGGGCAGCCTTCCAAGGCAGAACGGTCCATCGCAGTAGTTTTTCTTCGGGCAGTCTCTTTGTCTTCACCGGCGTGATTTTAGTGAAGTAAAGGATAGAAAGAATGAACTATCGATAATTGAAATAAGTGAATGGCTTTTCGCCGAAAGAGGAACTCTGCTATACGCGTCCGTCTAGAATGGCGGGAAAAAAGCAATCTGAGGGACCTCGACGCGTGAGGGATCATGGATACAGTGGACGTCACACTAGGGATGGTATTACTGGCAGGCCCTGTCGATGTCCCTTTTCGAGTTTCAAAAACAACTGTAATACTCTGCAGCTTCCACTAGATGTCAGCCTATGCACAGCATGTGATCTAAGCAGATTCCACAAGCCTCAGAAATATATATATATATATATATATATATATATATATATATATATATATATATATATATATATAATATTTTTATTTTTTTTAAAGAAAACAATTTATTTTTCTTCACATCGGAACAGTGGGTAAGTGTGCGCAGATTTATTTGCATGTATTCCTTGAAGTTAATGTGATCCTCAACTCCTAATGGTAAAACCTATGAAAAAAACATCTAAGAAGGAATAAGGCAGTGCATAATGGCATAACCCGTGTCAGGAAATGTTATGAAAAGATTTCAGCGTTTGTGCTTGAAACCTACAGAAGCCTTCCATCTATTTTACCCCTTCGAGCATGAACATTGTTCAAGAGAGCCTGCATCACCTCAAAAGCAATTGCAACCAAAACCCCACTCACCCATTCAGCAGGCCTAGAGCTCACCACAAAAAGCCACAACATTGAAAGGCTGGAAACTAGGAACTTCAAGAGTGGAAAAAAACAGCAAACCAGCCTTTTCGTTCAACACACCCTCTCTCTGGAACAAGCGATCAGTGCAGATATGAGTGGCACCCAGCATCTACAATTCAGGAAGGACATGAAGACCCAAAAAAAGACCATCTTGCTACTCTCTCCACCTAACCCTAATTCTACTCCCCTGAAGCTTCCACCCTGCCTTTCTCCCCACTATCCATACCAGCGCCTCTACTATTCCTGCACCCTTACTTGTAACACCTGTATTGCATTTCCCAAGGCTTTCCAGTTTGTGCTTTATGAATCTCATGCATACATACAATTGATAATTCCAATGCTTGACTGATGAACCTTATTAACATACTGAATAAATTGACTAGTTGTAAGTTCAAATGTATCTTGTAGTGCATGAGCCATTTTTAGATCTATAGAAAGATGCTGGCTAATTACTGCCCCCTGCCCCCCTCCCAACAACTGAAATATAACCACAAGGCAAAATGTGTCAACGCCTGCAAACAGTTGTAGAAAATCTAAACTGCAAGCACGTTTTTCGAATTAATTACTCAAGTCCTGAGAGTAAAAATACAAATAAACATACATGGGACAAATTGTGGGTTGTCTTTAGAACTGTGCAGCTTGCACAAAGAGGGTAGAACACAACAGTTTCAAGTTGCAAATAACTGCTATATAATAACATCTGACTTGCCCTTAATTGCACACCAATGATTGTACTCTGCGATGAAGCAGCTTGTATTGATGATTTTACCTCTTTATAGTGTACTCTGATGTTGAGGCTAGTCTTCGAAGTACACCGTTTAATTTGTGCATAAAGCAGTGTAAAGTACTTATTGTGTTGACATGATTTTTCCCTTGTATAAAAAAGCCCTTTATTGCAGTCCTGATCTTTTGCCCCAAACCTCTACCATGTAATAGTGATAAACAGTTTAAAAAGTGTTTCATAAGACACTTGGCATCCCGGGTCACACAAGTAACCTCTATGATAATTGTTGGCAGGTTACTCCTCGTCCTATATGTAGTGAGCGAGGTTACTTTTTAATCAGTGATTGGTTTTCTGCCCGTGTTCAGTGGGAGCATCAGTTAGTAGCAAATCATTCTCTTAGGAGGGGACTGGAATGGTTAAGACCCAATGTAACCCATCTCAGCCTGGCACTCTTCTCTGCGCATGTACCCGGACTATGAATTTGGTATACTGCTCCTTTAGCGAATGTCTCTGTGAGTGCTACCGTCTGACTTCTCCATTTGACGACAAACTGCAGGTACCACTGGAATGTTGGTGAACTAAGACTACTCCATGAGCTGAGGTGTAATACACACTCGGAAATTGTTGCAAGTCTGTGTGTGCTTCCAAAGGGTCACTTGACTCCAGAGGTTAAGATGTATCGCCTAAATCACTCGCTGGGGCTGCCTTCTGGCTTGAATCTAGAGACTAAAGGACAGTTGAGGACCAATAAAATTGCCTAAACTTCCCTACTCACCAAACCATTAGCCCCTAAACCCATAGATGAGGGATGGGAATTTACAAACAATGTATTACCTAATGGTCTACATAAAGGATGTTTTCAGGCCACTAGCTAAACAATCTCCTGCAATCTAAAATGTTCTCAATAACAGACCCTAAAGCCTTGCCCAAGTCCAACTAAGGGCAACCTAAACTTTTTGGACTGTAGTCTTCGACATGGTAAGGATGCAGACTGTCTATTTAAGTAAGAGCTTTAGGAACTGTGGAGACTCTGCTGCCACACAGAGGTTCTTCTTTTTAAAGCTTTTGGCAGCCACCCAATCACATTCTACTTCTGCGCCTTTTGACTGGTTATTTCTCGAGGCTTGGATTAAAGGTTGAATCTGAAAACTACACGGCAAAAACTGGTTGTAACTGATTCTTGTAAATGTTATTCTGTCACGCTCCAAGGTTGCTATTTGTCACAATGTTATAAATCAACATCTTTATCCCACTACATTCCTCATAGGAAACCGTCTAGTTTTTGGGATTTGATACTGGATTTTGTTGGGGTGGTCAGGAAAGTACCCAACGATAGAGGGGTTCATGTTGCACACACCATATTTGTGACTGGGGGTGGAGCGAACAGGGCACGATGTTGCAATTTCATATGTATCCAGTTTAGTTAATTATGAATGGGGTATGCTACTTTAGTGTTGTTTTGGTTAAAGTTGATACATATTAGATTGCATGTGTGCAGAAAGCTAAAATGCTAAAACCATAACATGAAATATAAGTATGATTCACACATAATGTGCTATGGAGTGCCCAGAAGCAGGCAATGAGGAGTTTTCATAATGCGCGAGAAAGGCGGCCTGTCCTGAAGGAGCCATGTAAAGGAAAGATAGTATTTATTCAACATGCATGCACACTGAGCAAACGTATGAAGGGGATTTAAAAGGGGATTTATGAATCTACATGTAGTGGGCTTTTTAAAACACAGCAGTCGGGATTTGAATTTCAGAAACTGCAGAGTTTCGAGGCCAGAGGATGGGTAAATGAGTAACTATGACCTTAGCGATGGTCCGCTCAGTTAAAGGAGACGGCCATGGTTTTATGGCATGGTAGAATCGCAGAAAGCAGTTGTAATCTTAAATACATGGGAGAATGCAGATGTGTTTAGGCCATTTTTGACCAGCAATAAAACATGGGGTGAAGTAGTGTCCGAGGCTAAAGTGATTGAAACCCAGGAGTTTGTTATATTTTCAGATGTGCTGTGCATGGTGAAATGGCAGTTATTGAGATTAGAAGGTTTCAATGGAGCCAGTAAGCCGAGGTAGATGGGATGGCTATCGTCAGTTCAAAGAGAACTTGTTTACTCAGCCTTCTTCATATCGCTTGAAGTATCTTTGAGAACCGTGTGCAAATTATATTTAAGGTTAAAGGGCTCATGCCAGTTGTTACTAGTAATGAATTCCGTTTGCACACCAATGTTTAACTGTCTGATAATGTCATGACCTACCACAGATGAATCTCAAAAAGCGGTGTGCTATGAATATGATCTGGAGATGGTAGTTATGATAACAAGTGGTCAATGAGAATGGAAAAATTGGAGGAAGATGGGATTTCTTTGAAGAGGTTTTGGCCAATCACATGTGAGGGTTGGATTGTAATAAAATATAAGTGTTTTAACTGTTGCAAAATTGTATATAATGTGTCAACCTATGTGATTCAGTGAGACTTGGGTTAGTTTGGCACAATAGTCATCTAGCTGCTTTCTGGACGATTGTACAGTGAACTTGCTTTACATACAAAACATGCACTTGCTTCTTAGGTGGTGGGCCCACTTTGGTATATGGTGATTAGGGGCTTGCCCCCTGCAATTTACAGCAGACTATATGCCTCTATAATTCCAAGAGCTGTGACCAACAATTGGAGAGAGCCAAGCCAGTGTTGCAAGGAGAGCTGGCACCAATGGGAAGTGTCCTACATGCTGCAGCCAGCCTGATTAGACCTCTGAAAATGTTATCACGTGACACCCACAATCATTGAACGACATTGGTTGCTCCTAAAAACATGCCTTGCCTTCAAGACCAACGGCATCATTTACAAAGTTCCACCTTACATGATCCCTCCTACCTAGCGAACAAGGTCACAATCTCTGGTGGCCAACACTCCACGAGCAGCCAGAACCTGGCTGAATTTGTGCTGCAGAAAAGGAAAATAAAGATGACTTGCATTGGCTGCAGGCCCTTCTACCCATCAACGTTACACTTGCACCCACCTTCATGCAATTTAGAAAGATCAGACCACCACTCTCTTCAAGGAGCACTTTCTACATGCACCATATGCACCCCTCTTCACCCCCCCCCACTGGTTGATATTCACCCCCGCCCCCCCCACCCCCCAAGTTACTGCTCCTGTTGCTTAACTGTAATGTAATACAGCCCGGTTATACCCCGGTACCTTTTTATTCCTACTTACCCACTGATGTGCTGTGCTCTGCTGCTTCTCGAGGATATGTATGTGCTCAATAAATAACCACCAAAAATAAAATCCAAATTGCAGTGGCATTAACTAAGAATAATTAAGAAGTTTTTATTGGCTTGAGTGAGGCAGCTCCACTCTAATATACAAGTGTTTACTTGGATATGGAAGGCAGCCAGGTCTGTTTTAATGCCTAAACTGCAGACCTTCCAACAATATTGGAAAAGCTTTGAAATGGCCCACCCCGAATTAATAGGGAAACCTACTATACCCTAATCCATGCAGATGACTTGGTCCTCTTCTCCAAAGACCCTCTTAATGAACTCGTAAGAATTCTCAAACTGTGATTATCAATAAGTTAAAACTATGGTGTTTGGTAAAGTAAAGTTCGATGCTAGCTTAAAAGAGCTGTACAAGCCATCTCTGAATTTACTTTGGCTTTATTTTTGTCCCTAGTGTGTGAGTGCAGCCACCTAAAGGACCAACGCAATATCTCTGTTTGGATTACTGTTCAAATTTGATAGTGCATCATCTAAACCTTTTGAGACCAAAGCATTGCATGGGGGTTGAGGCAAATAGCCAAGCCTACTGTTTTACAGGGGACATTCTAGAGGGCAGTGTCAAATCCCATTCCAAATACTCCAGTGGAAGACTGAAGAAGTAATATGGGGCTACTTAATAAGTAACAAAGTGATTTTTCACTTTTATATGCAACCACACTCTTCAGAGAACATTAACTGCCATTAATCTAGGATTCTAGAAGACTATATTACTAGTATACCCTTCAACCTCTTTTGTAGAGCACCCCATTGCTTCTCAACTAGGATCACAATATATAAAACCTAATTTCTTTTTAATTTTAAATGTATCAAAACTGTTTTTTTCATGTACAGAAGCAACCATTCATTTGAATGAACACTTCACAAAAAGATTAGTGCGCCGCTAAATCTCATGTTTACGGGTAGACCTGAAGTTCCATCGGCCAACGATCAACCTTCGCACCAACAGTTAAGAAGGATGGATCATTCAGCATGGCAACTTGCTGTCTATGGCAATGAATCCCGCCCCTTTTCCGTACCTACAAGGATTCTGGATACCCATGGGCTTGGGGAAGTGCATCGACCGCTTGCAGGAGGGCTTTTCCATATCTTGGCTTTATGTAATATCTTGCAACCAAGTCTGCATCTAGTGGAGGACCTTTCATCCAGCACTTAGAAAAACAACAGGATGCTGGGACCATCAACATGCTGACAAATGTATGATCACTTTTATAGGCATGCTCATTAGCCCACCCCACTCCCACCCCTCCTGCCCTCTCTCCAAAGGCCAATGCAACAGCAAGATCTCAGTCTGGTACTGAACCAATGACTCTGTAGTGTCAATCACTGCCTGCAAATCCGTTAGAAGCTGTGGGCACGCTCAGGCCACTTGTAAGAGGTTAGGATATGGATGTGAACAGCACTTTGGAATCTCAGGGAATATATTGTTTCACCTTTTTAGAGTGTTGGTTTGTTTACTGGTGTATCGTTGCACTCCTTCCTCTTTAACATACACAAATCCCTCTCCCATCTTTCCCTGGAGCCTTGTTTATGACCCATGCTCCCGTTCACCACCATTGTATGGATTGCAAACCAGTCAACCAGATCCTTGTATTGCTAGTGTTGTGAAAGACCAGAACAAGCTGAACCTGGGAAAATAGATTTCCAAACATTCTGCTTTCTCTAATACATAAATATTTCAAAAGGCGTAGAGCCTCCTTTTCTTTGAAAACCTATTGACAGATGAAAAGGCAACTGGTAAGAGGTCTCAAAAAGTACTCAAACCCAACTTTGGCAT
The DNA here is from genome assembly GCF_040938575.1 of Ambystoma mexicanum. Classification (NCBI taxonomy): domain Eukaryota; kingdom Metazoa; phylum Chordata; class Amphibia; order Caudata; family Ambystomatidae; genus Ambystoma; species Ambystoma mexicanum. The sequence continues at coordinate 675,200,705 of NC_090932.1, read as the reverse complement.
AGCACTGATGATAAAAGGGAAGCCTGACACTAATGCTAGTCCTATGGGTGGGGTTTATGGAATGATGAGCCCACTTACTTTAGCGTGACTCCCCCATGAGCGACATGCACAGTCCTCCACATTAACCTCCTTTCTCCTCACTCTTTTCCCCTTTAACACCACGTATGCTGGTGTGGCAGGCTGACCAGTGCCCTTGCAATGGTAATGAGGCAGAGTTTTGGTAAGGGAGAAAACCAGCAAGATCGGGAGCTTGAGCAATGAGGTCACATTGCGCCAGATCCTGAGGCAGCAAGGCACCCTTTCCACCCACCATCATAGGACTGTGAAATTGTCTGGCAGCTGTTTTTTGCCTCGGAGCCTAATTCACATATTCACTTGCACCTCTAATGTATCTGGGCATCAAAATCTCTACCTCCAAGCATTTATTTGTGTCATGCCCTCCACAGCGTTGCATTCAATGACATCTGTCGGTGTAAGAGGTGAAGTTAGTTTGCAGTCCATAGAGTTTTCCAAAATTATCTACCACTGACGCAAAGTTTTGGCGTGGCGCTTAAAGGTAGTGTGAAATCTGCATAGTGGACAAAAACTGAAAATCGAGCACAATTCCTTTAACAATTTCCATTTCATGAGTATAAGCTGCTGGATGCACCTTTGCTGGGTCAAACGGAAGACACGGGAGAGGGAGGGTATCCCTGCTGTGTTCCCCTCTTTGTAGGAAAGCTCTACAAAAGGAACCTGTTGGTGCAAACTCTCTAGTGAGTATGTTTGGGGGGGGGATATGTAGGGAGGGATAACCTGATTGAAACATCAACCCATTATTTATCTTTTATTTGTTGTATATCCGTACTGTCCTGTTTCCTGTACATCACTCAAGCCAATGTCTGGCCAGATCGGTCCAGCTCCTCATATCTTCTGGCTCTTGCTCATCATCCAGTATATTTCACTTCCCTCTCAGCGAAGTCCAGAAACCATCTAACATTATCCTGTAACTTAGCCAAGAGTGATTGATCTTTGAACAGGCATATAAAAACACCATCTACTTTAGTTTTCCCTTCACCTTGCTTGTCTCACCTCATAAGGAACATAGGACACCAGCCACCTCAGAAATAAAAAACACTCAAACGCTTTGACTGCTTCTCAGACCATCACCATAGAGCTGAAGCCTACACTGTCAGTGAAAAATCTAAAGGTTTCTATCAAGAGAACTGTTTTTTGAATGCTTATTCTGTAGACTATCCTTTGTAAACCTTCACGCTCTGCTCACGTGGCCATGAAATGGCAGAACCAACTTCAGAGTGACAAGCAAATGGTCTGAAAGGGGTAATGGGTGAAACTAGAACATTCCTCCACTTAATGGGCTTACATTCTAGATGTTGGTTCTGTAGTAATCTGACACAATTCAGGTATCATTCCATATGTAGTGTTGATGCTGCAGTCCTTGCACCTTCGAGGGAGGTAGAAGCCATGACTTTGTATGGCAACATTGGTGCTCCATTCATTCACTGAGAACAAACTTTATCTGTCTGAGTCATACTGGACTTTAACAAAAGACTCCCTCCAGAGGAGCCCTTGGCACAAGCTGTGCCCGATTTTATTTTCTGACTTGGAAGTAAGGTCTGTCACAAACAATTGTCGCCCACACAACCTGCTATGCATTTTATTTTCAGAGAACAGGTAGTCTTCAGGACATTATAACCCGGGGAGACTTGGAGCCTCTGAGAGCGCACATCTGCCCCCTCCTGGGTAAAACATGGATGCATAATTATCTGGGGAAAAGGTTGGTAAACCAGTCGGGAAAAAGCGGGTCATTCTCTCCAGGGAGGTGTAGTTTAGAAATGTCATCCTGTCAAAAACAAATAAGATGTTTGGCATTTTTAAAATACGAGTGGAAAATATCTTTATGGCCGATTTGTGGCCAGTTTGATTCGCCCCGCCTTTAATTAAAATCTTCTTTGTGCCAAGAATTTTTAAGCTGAAAATGTAAAGCAGGGTTTCAGTGTTACTTGTCTGATCTAGCAGGCCTTCTGAATTGCAAACCCATTTTCTTTATATTTGACTACTTTGATTTACTTTGGCCATGGAAAGTCTTAGCGTGAACATTATCCAAGTTCCGTATTTTCAGTGCTGTGGCCGAAGGCAGAAACATGTTTGACAATGATCATGTAAAGTCATAGAATTGTGTGATCTTGAATGGGTGAAGCAACATTTCAGTTATGGGATAATTGAGTGATGTTTGAAAGAGCTAGTGGCTGATTATCATAGTACGGATTTAAGCAGTTGGGTTGGACATGTATAGGGGTGTCTGCCATTAATGGGGACCTTATTGTGGTAACTACCGAAAACTGGTTTGTTAGGTTTTTTTATTATTTTTTTTTATTTTTTACTAACCACTTTATGATCACACACATTTGTTCCAATTGGATAATTCTGGGCTAGTGGGTCTTTATTTTAAAGTTGCCACATTATTTTATGATGGCTTCCCTTGTAATAAGTTGCGTTTTGGTCATGTGTATGCCAGAATTTAGTTTAAATGGATTCTGGTTTTACAATGAGTTGAATGTTTTTTGTAAGATCATGGGTAACTTCTACTAGTATGCTTTGTATTGTGCATAATGTGTGGACAATTTGGGTGATAATTCAAGGCAGAGATCATGAAAGCCTTATACATTTGAGTAGGCCCAGTCCCTCTCCCTACAGGACAAATCCATACACTGGATAACACTTCTGTAATCCCCCTAAGAATGTATCTGTATCGGTCACTTGTTTTTCTTCATTTTTGCAGATGTCGTAAAGACGTTTTCTGTCATTTCTATTTAATGATAATTTGTGAGCTGAACAAAAAATTCCACACATGTTCCTGAAGTAATCTGATGGAGCTGAATACCCCCACTGCCTCACCAAACGATACATTTGTAGATGAATAGGCATGATCAGAGGAAACAATCGAAAAGGTAAGGGGGTCTTTAGCATTTACAGATCCATAGCACCTGCTAAAACAAGTAATTTAATTTAAAACTGGAGAGAGATAATCTTCTTGGCCATCCACGAAGATCTCAGTAAACTTTAGCAAAACCGCTTGTTGGGTGAGCCCCTCTGGGGCGTGGCATCTTTGATCAAAATCCTATATAAAGCTGTTAGAATAAAATAATGACTTCTCATCACACACGTTGCCATCTGGTGGAAGTACCTGTATCTTATCGGCACCAAGTCAATGGGTACTCTTGCAATTACCGAAAATATTTTTCATTGTTGCACTTGTGCAACAAATCCGGTGGAACGTTTAACAACTCAAATGTTTGATTTTTATTAATTCATCACCAGATGAGGTTTTTTTTCTTAATTTGTCAGTGGTCCTCCATAATGTTGTTTTTAATGACTTGCAGAGGTAAATGGGAGCCCTGCTTACCAGAACTGACTAAGGTTAGTAATGCTCCTTCTCAGTATTTCTTTATTTACTCTTTCTTTTTCTTCAAATTTTTGAGCCAGTGAAGCGTGGGTCCTCGAGGATTCCCAAGTATGTGAATGCAGTCTTTATAGAGAATGATGGAATATTGGGAGTTTATTATGTGGGTCTGAAGTACCCCTCAACGTTGTGATAAGTTTTGTATGTTGTCTGCTTTTGTGCATTTGCTGAGTCGATATAACACCTTTGTTGCATTATCAAGCCATGACAAACATATGACAGCTGTCTAACTGAAGGCAATTTGGACTTCTGTCTGTAATGAGACTCTTTGACAGAGGTTAGAACGTAAAGGGGAATCCGAAAGGTTCTCTCATATGAACAAAAAGGTTCTTGGTTTGCCTGCTAATGGTTTTCGGGCCATATAAGTATTCTCTAGTGGTCTCCACCGCTCCTGAGTGGGTGGAAGATTTCAGGTTGCCACAGATGGGGAGAATAATGGCAAGGATTGGCTGAATCTTGCTAAACCTCAAAGATGCATGGATGCGATTCTAAAAAGATTACAAATATTTCTGATTTTAAACTGGGAGGTGCAGATTCCGCTGATGATGCTATCCTCTAAGCCTGACTTTAAACCTTACAACTACCAAGGTGCTAGAGTTGCATGTTTTTGCAATTAATAATAGAATGGAACTTTGTCTCGGAGACTAGTGACGACCGCCTGGTGTATTACAATTTATCCTTGAACATATGGTAAACAACATTTCAGGATAAAATAATGTTCGTCTTTCGGATTGACAGTTCTCTGTTAGCAGTAAGGCAGGCCTAGAACATGTTTCAAAACATGAGATTTAGCATATCCAAAATATTAGCACTTTTCAAAAGTATTGGAACATCTTGGTGAATTTGGCCTACTTTCAAATAAAAGGATATTCTGAAGATGGCTGAACACCAAAGCGAGCCTCAGTAATCTCCTAGTTTGCACGAGCAGGCTCACTGTAGGCTAACTTCTAGTAAGCAGTGGGAGCTACAGGTCTTCATTTACCGTTTTAAACAAGCAAATGTAACTATTCTTATAGTATCCCGCTAGGCTGAGTATCCCATTAGCTGATGGTATGACACCGGTGTACGGCTGAAGAGGCTGAAAAAATGCTGAAAGATGAGGCAATAACCAACACTGTAAGGTTCAGACAATAGAGCTGGCAAACAGCTTTTCAGAAATATCAGAGGTGCTTTTGAGGTGTGGGGTAGCTGCAGGAGAAGCAGGACTTTTGGGTTGTGGTGGAATTGGGTAGGAGAAAAAGGAAAACATGGTTGAAACACAATACTGGGAAATGAGTAAGGCAAATATGATTGGTCATGATGGGATAAGAGTTACTTTCAAGAGGAGTTTATGGCGTGACTTGCAAGCTGGAATAGGAGTTGCATTTAGGGGATGAATTAAATGATGTTTTATCAAAGCTTAGGGGATCCTATTGAAATATTTTGTTGCAACAGGCTACACATGCTCCTCCTGAAAGATGCAAGAAAATGTTTCTGTGGAGATGTTGGTCTTTTTAGGAAAGACCTTCTTGATTCAAGAAGTTTCAATTCTAACACAAGCATATTGGCAATGGAGCGAACACTTCAAAGGGAGTTCTTTCTGTATGGGTGACTGGCTATTTTTTAGGGAGGGAGTTGTTCCCGATTCCCTTCTTGTAGAACTCAACGTGGAAGGTCCACTGTGCTCTTAGCAGTTGGTAATGCAGGTTTTGGAGCTAGGAGGGCCTTTACGTAGTTCAAGGGTACTAGAGCTTGGCTACTTGTCGGTTAATTCCCTACACCGAAGGGAGAGAGACGTCTTCAAGTTAGACATTCATAGTGAACTACATTTGAGCGAGAGATGTTCTTGTCACACAGGAACAGCACATATGCCTGGATTCATTACGTTTTTGTTTGCTCTCTGTGTCGAAGATTGCCATTGGAAGCTTTTCATATCTTGCCATCATTAGGTTAGCGGGAACCATTTAGGCTGAGCGGGATGTCTGCAACAAGTTCAGGGTTTGATATTGCAAGCAACATTTGACTCCTGTTTATAGTGTAAACGAGCCCACAAAAGTTACCCCAGATAGCAGTTGACGTCTCATGCTAGCCGTTCCTGTACAGATACACATATTTTACTTTAGTGCTGCTTGTTAAGTGTTCAGTATAACAACATAATAGGCTGAAACAAAGGTTTCAGTTAATAATCAATCTACTGGGAGTTAGCTTAGAACATGCACTTAGCAAGAATGATCTTTCTTCTTTTCGGTTCTCCTTTGTCCTCTTTTAGGAGCCTCTGACTATTCAAATGAGACCACTTGGTACTGTCCCACCTTAAGTCTTAAATGATACTCCCTTTTAAGACTAGTCTGTCCACCGATTACTTGATAGTCACATCATCAGACCCTGGACAGGCACTCTATTTTGAGGAAAGTAAGCAATTTGGGGATTTGTTGAAATTTAAAAGGAACGAGTAAGAGACGGATGCTGTGGTTTGGAAGGTTGAACTTGGAAACAAAACTGGTTAAACCTGTATTGGAAGCCCTGGGAACAATAAGTAAAGCTTGATCTTGAATAGGTATATCCAATTAACCTTCTCTCCTTATGGAGAGAGATTCTTTTGAACAAGAACCAGTTCCTCTCATAATCATTATTTGTTGGATGAACCCTTTTTAAGTAACTGTTGCCTCCTGTACTTGATAGTTTTACTAACACGTTGACATATTTTCTTCCAAAATATACAGTGTTTTATTTCCAATGAGCTGCGATTGAAAGCAAAACTGCAGTCATGACTGGGACATAGCACAGTAAAGTATCAGATTGGGTGGTATGCGCATAAACACCCATAAGGCCATGCAAGCATGATGTTAGCCTCTGTGTGCGAGGTGCAGGTAAGCCCAGTGATGCACTCTGTGCCACGTACAAAGGCGTGTTATGCCACTAGAGAACTGTAATAGGCATCACCTGAGTGCTAGAGGCTGGATCAGTCTTATTCTGTGTAATGGAAAGATCTGCTAGAGCCAACGGTCTATATCGAGCAGACTGGCCGAAAAAAATTGCACAGGTCTCGAATGGTGTGTGAAGCCATGCCCTCCAAGGGCAGGGGATGCTCAGCTAAGCAGTTCATTGTTATAGCAGATTTAATGTATCATATCTACTCCCTTATAGAAGGCTCATAGAAACAGAGTTTTGCTTTTTCAGGGGCACAATTTCGGGACAAGGATACTCTGCCAGTTTCTCTGTGTCTTTCTGCTCAGCTGAATGGAAATAAATTGTCTCTACTTTTGCTTGCTGAGTTTGCTTATTGAATTTACGAATGTGTGTTTCTACAATTTGGTGCAGTCGTGTATTTCACCATGCCCAGCTGAGACGATAACCATAGAAGTGGACTGCTTCCCCTCAAAATCCTGTGTGCATCGAAAAGGTAGATTTGGGGGTTACTTGAAACCTCTACAAGGTGTTTGGAAGGAGGGCTCCCTACGAATGTTGGCGTTTCTTCTTGGGCTGAGCCAAAGAATACCATGTTTAATTAAAGTGGAAGACACGGGAAGCGCAGGATGCATTGTTTTGAATAAAATTAAAACTGAAGTTTTGGACAAAATTTGTCGGAAGGATATACTATACACAGAAATTAGATTTGGGATCACAGTTATGTAGGGAAAAGTTAAAAGATGACCACAGGCTTAGCTGGGGATCATAGAAGCAGATGGCTGGAACATTTGGAGAAAAATAATCCTTATTTGTTCTTTTGGTTAGTGACCGAGGCCAAAATAAGGCTGAGTCTTTGAGTTAAAGCAGTATTAAGATTTTGTAATTGAGAAGGCTTTGAGCCGGGTAAAATGGGAAAGGGTTGGTCAAAAGAGCCAAGCACTTTGGATAGGAGCAATGCCACATTCTTATGTACGTTATCAGCCAGAGACCTGTAGATACTTGGAACTCCATGATAAAGGGGGAGAGACGATAACCGGTCCCAGTAGAGGGTACTTTTAACCTGTCTGAACTCTTACATTTAAGATGTTCATTAGAAGACCGTTATTAGGATGTTCTGGTAGGATTTGTATGGCACACCGCTGCCATTTGCATGGTCTTCAGTCGCTATGGCAGATCTGGAAGAGTGGGTGGGTTTGGTTAGCCAAATGAGAAGGCAAGGCAAGATTGTAGTGTTTTTGTCTTAAGGTTGCAGGTACAGACCTCTGCATGCTTGTAATCTTTCTAGGTGTGAAGTGTAAAAGCATTCAAGGCTTTGTTTCAAGAGGGATGGCCTTATGCCTGTACTCTGTACTGTACTTGTAGTTGGTGTACATTTGTGATGTTTGCAATATTGGTAGGTGGGCTTTTTTTAATGTTTAAAATGTTTTATTAACACTTTAAGTGCCATGGGTATCCCCCCTCCCGCCCCTCGGTGATTTCGGTATGTGGCCATTCAATGGCTTGTAACTTTTAATGTTACATGAGATATCTCGGCCAAATTTGGCTCCTTTTTTCCCCCACAAGTAGGCGGTCGTAACGCCACCCAGGAATCCTAGGTTGCTGTTGGGAGGGGTGGGGGGGGGGGGGTGGGGAGGGTGAGGGAAAATAAGCAAAAAGGGCGAACATTTTGGGTTTTTTCAAAAAATGGCAATAAAATGATGTACAAAGAAGCCTGTTTTTTTTTTTTTTTTTTTCTTTTTTTTCCTTGTATGAGCTAGGAACAAATGGTTTGCTTTGCTGAATTCCTCAATCTCCTGACTTTCAAGAACAGGTTGAGTGGAAACGAAAAAACATTATTTTGATGTGGTTATCAACCGTTTTGTGAGAGGTAGGCGATTTTGGCCAATTGGACATGCATGGACGGAATGGAAGAAAAGGGTAGGAAAGCCGAATTGGAGGACAGAAAGTAGACAGAATTCCAAGTTTAGGAAGGGGTGATTTGCGTAGGTCGGGCAACAACTAGGTAGGGGAAAATGCCATAGATTGGGGGAAACGCAGGAAAATGACTGAAAAAAAGGTATGTGTTCGACATGGTTGGCTTGGGTACAGCAATGACTTCTATGAATTTTGAGAAAAGCAATGCTCCGCTACATTCCCTTGACTCCGTTAGGAAAGCGCACATTTTTTGTAGTGTTTTACAAAACAAGCAATACCACAAGCCAAACACTGAGCCATGGTACACAAGAGTTTTATGCTTACATCCTGAACAGACGCGGTTAGTATGTGTAAATCAGGAAAACCAATGTGGTGAGGAAAGGCAAGCATACTTTTTTTGAAAGAGCACAGGCAGACCTTTTCAAGGGTAGGTGACTTGTGCAAGTTACAAAAGTGTATGGTGCCTAAAGCAGCGACTAAATGTAGGGCACATTTGGGAAATGAAAGGGTTGTGTGACAAAGGGCACCAGCAAATGGGTCAAAACGTTATGAAAACCACACAAACACAACAAATGTATACCTTCCCGCGTTCTCAAAGCTGTCCGGATGAAAACGGTACCTCACATGTGTGGGTGCACCTACCTGGGCGCCAAGGGGAAAGCCTAAAACACAAGTAACCCCAAGTCTGTTTTCACACCTGAATTTCATACTCTCTGCAGACGGGCACACCATACAGATATGGGCTTCGGGTGCCCAAGTCACCAAGGAAAACAGGGAACCCCATGCATTTCCGAAAAGAGGACACCCGTGGTAATCCGCTGAGGTATGACTTGCACAAATCGGCCCAGAATTTATTACCCAGAAGCCCCGGCTAGATTGGTGAACCCACACATGTGAGGTACCGTTTTCGTTGGGACACCTGTGGGAACGGGGGAAGGTAAAACATCTGTTGTTGGTGGTGTGTTTCGGTGGGTTTGCAGTGTGAAATGTCTGGAAATTGTGTTTTTTACCCCCAAATTTGGACTTTGCCGGGGGTTCTGGGTAGTAGATTCTGGGCCGATTTGCGCAATGTAGGTGCACCTACTGGGGGCGCAAAAGGAAAAGGTAACCCCCAAGCCTTTCGCCAAAGCACAATTTGTTCATGTGGGCAACCTACATATTTGGGCCTAGGGTGTCAAAGCTAGCAAGGAAAACTGGGAACCCCATGCATTTCTGAAAAGAGGACACCCGTGGGAATCCACAGAGGTCTGACTTGTGCAAATTGGCCCAGAATTGATTACCCAGAACCCCCGGCAAAGACCCACATGGAAGAAGGGTGCCCAAGGCCAGGGATATTACTGCCGACTTTGCTGGAGCCCTGGCTGCCCTGCGTTACAGCTTCTCCCCACCAAGGAGTCTCGGCAGTGTGCCAATATCTCCCCGAAGGGAAAAGCTGTAATGCAGCCCGGCCACAACTCCAGGACAGTTGGAGGTGATGTCTCTGGCTTTGGACAGCCATGTACCATGTGGGTGTACCGTCCCCTAAGCACAGCAGCAGCTCCAGGGAGCCCCAGCAGGATCCCCATTCCTCCCTGGAGGGGACATCTGTAATGTAGCACAGCCAGAGGTGGAGCCTGGGCATGCAGACGGACAACCCACATGGGAGGGATCCGCTCCCAGGGAAACGCCAATGATCTGGAGGCAATTTGTGGCCTGCCCCTGCAATTGTGTCCCAGCCCACCAACATATCTACCCAGACGGGCCATTCCCACCCACACTGCCAACAATCCAGCCCCAGTCTCACCCACCCCACTGACAGTGGGCCCTTACCATAGAATAATAAAAAACAGTACTCGTATAACGTTGCAGCTGCTCGCGTAGAAAAAGCTGTAAAAAAAACAAGTTACCTACGGTCACACCAGCAAAATGTAGCCCTGCCTGTGGGCAGATAAGGGGAGGGCGCTGTCCTGCACTCCTTCCTGGCCTCAGGCGTCCATTCCTAGGAGCAGATATCTGGTCCCAGGGAGGGCTGCAATGACATGGCACCCACTCCATTGCGGGTGGGGGGTGGGGAGGGCAACGCCCCATCCCATTAGAAAATTCCCTGTCCCTTTGGAGGTGCCCCTCGGTCCCCCCTAAAATGAATTTCACCATTTCCCTTTTTTTCCTTTGGTAACCCAACTCCCATTGGCACAGAGGGGCACATTGGTGTGCCAATCTGGTGCCAGGGTGCCCAAACCTTACTGCCCCACCCACTGGGGGGCCTGTCCCACCATTTGCCCCCCAGTGGGTGGAGCAGTAAGGTTTGGGCACAACGTGAAACTGAAGGTAATCCAGCCCCCTGGCAGTGAGGGGGGGACCTCCCCCTCACATAGCCCGGGGGTTGTATTACTGTTTTGTGTGATCCCTCCAGGGATCACACAAAACAAGGTGCCTAAAAGGACAAGCTATCTCGTCCTTGGCACTGCGTATGCAATTCCAAGGACGAGATACCTTGCCCTTGGCACTTTAGGGGTTAAAGGAAAGCCACGTGCAAGTGGCTGTTTTCCACATGCGTATGGTGATTAAGGTGGTGAGAAATTTAGGGTTTGTCAAAAGGCTGAAGGGTGTTCTTTAGGAACAGGTGAAAATAAATCTGAAATATTGGCAAAGCTTTTTGATGTAGTTTGTGGCAAGTTCTTCAAAGCGAGTTTGGGATGTCGAGAATGGTGCGGGGTAGAAAACAGACATACAAAGTTAAGGAATAAATAAGATGCAAGAAGGGACGAGTGGTCCAGTTGGCCCTACTCAATCGGTTTACATTGCTATAACCACAGGGCGAAAGAAAAGGCGAGAGAACAATATTATTAGGATGCTAAGCATCTCAAGCTTAAATCCCATTTGAAATGCTGCACATGCATCACCCATCAGTCCCTTTAGAAAGTTACAAATCAAAATTAGAAGAAAGAAGGAAATGAAAGATTTTAAAGATTTCAGTTAAAGGATGTGTACACTGAAGAAAGACCTAGCAAACCTCAGGGCAGAGAACCAGAAGATTGGGAACTGGGTAATACATCTCTCAAACTAACCAAACAAGAGATGCAAGTCCTGAAAAGAGAATTCGGATATGTAAACACCACCATTAATGTCAAATATTGCTTCAGAGTAAAATTTAGTCAATTCATGAGTTTGAAGAAACTATACTGGCGAAGTAAATGAATCGGGACTAAGGAAAACATTTACTTTACTGTCATGATCCCAGTAAGTGAGCACAGTTTCCATTCAGGCATGCAGGTGAAGCAAGGTACATCGCATCAGTCAGCAGGTCAAAAGTGGGTACAAGCCTGGCAAACATGGCATTTGTACCATTCATAGCATTTGCTCCCATAGTGCTTACAGTGGTCTCATACACTAAACGTGGCAGCCGCCAGATCCATTGATAACTTGCAGTACGCTCTATACTTATTGCAGAGGGAGCTACTTAAGCCCTGCCTCCGCCACTGGCGTCTCTCCTCCCAGTATCTGTCAAAGGAAAAATCAGAGACATTAGTTTTCATAGAAAAAGCAACAGAATTCCATAGTTATTGGAAAGACTTACTGAACCAAAGTTATCTCCAAAGTAGTTTTTCAGTGAGCTGTGTTTGTTTGTAGCGCAGCATCTTCTGTCAGAAGTACTCACAGCTGCAGCATCTTCAAGCAGCATTCATTGTTCCCAGTCGCAGTACCTTCATTCAGAAGCTTCCTCAGCCACCACATCTTCCGAAGATATTTTTCCTCAGCTTTCCGAAAACCTGCAGACAAATAAGGTATTTAATTAACAAACAAACTTAATAGAAAATCAGAAAGAAGTTTAAATAATTTTATGTACCTGAAATTTCTTCAAGTTTTCACAGCTCAGTTATTGCTGCGCTCTTCCCCAAAAGGCTGCAGTTACTCTGCATAGACGAACCTACGCTAGTTGAACGTTTCTCCATCCCAAGTAACATCGCAGTCATCCCGCAGCATTAGACTCTCTGAATTCCGAGAACCTGCAAGAAAAAGGGAAAATATTAGAAAGAGAGGTCTCTCCAACGTAGGGACTATTCCAAATTTAAAAGACTATAGTATTTTCTCCAGATACTTACCCAAGACAAATTCTGGAAAAGCAAAGACATTATAAAGGCAAGAGTCTATTGAACACCTCAGCCTTCCAAGTTAAAGTTTCTTCATTCCAATGCGACCCTGTACAATAACAGGATGGAGAGCTCCACAAAACATAAACACAGGTGAGAAGGGAGGAATTACCAAAAGCACACAGTTATACAGTAACTTCTCAGAAATCAGGTATTATAGCAGTTATATTGTTGTATTTGTTGTTTATACAGAAAAGGAATCCTAAAAGTGCCCAAGTAACAGGACCACAGACTGAGAAGGCATTACGCTCCCGAGGAGTCCAGGTAAGCATTACAGACGAGAATACAGTACTTAAAATACTCCACCTGAGCGTAATGGAGGACACAGGAATTGACAATTTATCCCAGATGTTGGGAGAGTTGAGGGCAGAAGTCCATGCAGCTAGGTCTGAAACCAACTCTCTTAATTGAGAGTTGGTGGTTAACCGAGAGAGCACTGATTAATTCGGTCGCCAATTACTACAGTCCCAAGCAGGACAAGCACCACTTCCTAGTGGGGTTCCACAGGGTAAAGTTTCCGCTCCCAGTCCTCCTCTACAGATAGTTATACCCGGGAACATTCCACTAGCAGCCCCAGGGAGATTTACAGGGGATCTAAGGCGTTTTGCAGTTTTTATGAACCAATGTAATTTACACTTTCTGTGTAGACCCAGGGTCTTTCCTTCAGACCAGGCCAAGGTGGCATTTGTGTTATCATATCTGGGTGGACATGCTGCTGACTGGTCCATATCCTTAGTTAATCGAGATGATCCTTTACTGAGGAATTTCCCTGGTTTTTGGCAGGAGTTAGAGAAACGCTTTGCTCATCCTGCTCAGGGACAGGCATTAGATAAGGAGCTGCTCTCTTTACGCCAAGGTAACTAAGAATTGTTGGCCTATATAGCTTCCTTTAATCGATTAGTGGCAGAGACCAATTGGCCTCAGGAGAAGAGACCCACACTCTCTTTTATCGAGGATTACGAGGAGAACTCAAAGATATATTAGCACAAGTAGTGAATCCTCCTACTGGTTGTACCGAATTCATAGACCTAACAATACAGCTGGATCACTGATTGCAGAACCGGCGCTCTGACCCGGCCAGATCAGAGACCAGATCACTCCATGTTCGTTCAAAAGACTATGGAGCTCGTCCAATGACTGAAAATCACCCTGAGTCAATGCAGTTAGGAGGTGTTCGGGGTCCCATATCTAAGGAAAAAAGAGACAAAAGAAGACAACAGAATTGATGTCTCTATTGTGGTTAGGCGGGTCATCATTTGTGAAACTGTCCGGTGAAACCACCATGGAAACCAGTGGGAGCAGAAGACCAGGCAGACGGGAAAATCACAGAAAATGAACAGATGGAAAACTCCAACACCTGACAAGTGTAGAGGTTGACTTGTTGAGCCAGAAGAAGGAAATTCAGAACTCTCATTTCGTTGTTCCAGTCCTCTTAAGCAGCGACCTTCAACGTTTAAAGATGTATGCTCTGGAAGCATATGTGGACAGTGGAGCAATTGGGAACTACTTGGATTACAAACTTGGAGGCAAGATGGGTATTGGTATGCACCCAAAGACTGTGATAGAATATATCACTGCAGTAGAGGGTACTCCACTGATATCCGGACCAGTGACGAAATGTACTGAAGTTTGCACCTTGCTTTGCCAGGAGGGACATCGAGAAAAGATCTTGTTTGACCTAATTAGTGCTCCACAGGTTTAGGTGATTTTAGGAATTCCATGGCTGGAGAAACATAATCCACAGATTGATTGGCATGCCAAAACCTTAGTTTTTACAGATCAATGCAGGTATTCCTGCTTTGTTTAAGACACAACCTTTGAAAAAGAAGCTCAATTGATTTTAAGAGAAAAACCCACCTTAGGGTTAATGGGAACCCTTCCACCCGAGTATCAAGATTTTCAAGAATTATTCGAAGAACAGGCTAACGCGTTGCCTCCTCATCGGCCATATGATTGTCAAATTGATTTGATCCCTGGTTCAAAAACCCCATGCAGCAGAAATGATGCCCTTGTCCTAACTGAACAAGACAATATTTATTTGAAGACTTATTTGGATAACTACCTCGCCAATGGTTTTATTCTGGACTCTAAGTCCCCAATGGCGTCTCCTTTGTTTTTCATTACCAAGAAGGAAGGGGACCTTTGTACTTGCGTAGACTACTGTGCCCTCAACCAGATCAGTCTAGAACCAGTAGCCCCCTTCCACTCATTCCATGGTTAATGGATCAAGTTAAGGATACCAACATTTTTACTAAACAAGACCTTCGAGGAGCTTACTACGTAGTGAGAATCAAAGAAGGAGATGCAATGCCCCGGCAGCTTTCCAGAATTTTATGAATGATGTTTTATGCAAATTGCTAGATGTCTGCACTATAATGTACCTTGACGACATTCTCATCTATTCAAACTTGGTCCAAGAACACATAACCTATGTAAGAGCAGTGCTTCAGAAACTGCGACAACACAAGTTATTTGTCAAACTAGAGAAATGCGACCTCAGTGGAATTTCTGGGATTCGTCCCGTCACCTATGGTAATCCAAATGGATAACCAAAAAGTTGACCCACTTCTGAATTGGCCTTCCCCCTACATCACTGAAAGGAGTCCAAAGTTTTTTAGGATTGACAAATTTTTACAGACGCTTTCAGGATTTTCACAACCAGTCCATCCAATAACTTCACTACTGTGAAAGCACAAGCCATTCTTCTGGACCAAGGAAGCAGAAGAGGCCTTCCAGACATTAAAAGAATGTACCACCGCTCCCATTTTAAGACGCCCACAACCAGAACTACCATTTGTAGTGGAAACTGATGTGTCGAATACTGCAATGGGAGCTGTATTATCCCAGAAAGATACTGAAACAGGACAACTGCATCGAGTGGCCTTCTGGTCCACGAAGTTTTCAACAGCATAATTAAATTACAGCATCACAGATAAGGAATTGCTGCAATAAAACACACTTTCAAAGAATGGAGACACCATTTATTAGGCGCCCGGCATACTGTCACAGTTTTCAGAGATCGAAACCTGCAATATTTACGCAATGCAATGGCTGTCATGCCGACAACTCTGTTGGGCATTTTTTTTCATGGAATATGATTTTATCACTTATTGCCCAGGGGTACGTAATGGCAAAGCGGATGCCTTGTCAAGGATTGGAGAGAGAGAGAAGAGATCCAAAGTACAGCAGATCCTGTAAATATAATTCCAGAAGAGAAGGTGCTGGGAGTCACTGGATCTTCAGAAGAAGACTTCAAGGCACAAATTCTCCTTAACATGACCACTTCAGAGTTAGAGGCTTGGAAGTCCAGAGGACCCAAGTTTAGCATTCAAGAATGTTTGCTTTATTTCCAGAGTCGGCTTTACCTACCAAATCAGGAGTTAGAAAAGAAAGCTATGGCAGATTACCATGGAGCCTCATTGGAAGGCCACCCTGGAATCGCTAAGACCACGGCCAAAATCAAAAGGCATTTCTGGTGACCAACATGGCACAGGGATATCATAGATTTCATTCACAATTGTGGTATGTGTCCTCAAAACAAAAGCTCAAAGCAGAGACCAGCAGGACTGCTTTAACCGTTACCTGTCCCACCAGCACCATGGCATACCATTTCTATGGACTTTATTACGGAGCTGCCCCCTTGTTTGGGTTATAACATAATCCTTGTAGTGGTGGACCTGTTTTCCAAAATGGCGCATTTCATTGCCCTCAAGGGGCTTCCTGCTTCATCAGTCTTAGCAAAGGTATTCCTAGAACAAATTGTACCTCTTCATGGATTCCCATCTACAGTGATCTATAATAGGAGTCAATTTGTATCCCAATTTTGGAGAAAATGTTGTGAGTTGACTAAAGTTGAAGTGCGTTTATCTACCAGTCACCACCCACAAACTGACGGTCAAACAGAGAGAACCAATAAGACTCTTGAACAATACCTTTGATGTCTTCTCCACCAGATAAATTGTTCCTGGGTGGATGTCCTTTCGGTAGCAGCGTATGCCTATAATAACTCTGAACACACTTCCACAGGTTATACTCCTTTCTACATACTTAACAGTTCACATCCTTGGACCTCTACCTTCGATCCAACAGAATCCTTACAGATGCCACCGGTACAGAGTCTTCATGATAACATTACCAGAGTACAGGAAGAGGTTCTGCGACATTTGATTATAGCAAAAGACCAGATTACAACCACCACCAAAACCCCTAATCATAGAAGGTGAACCAGAATTCTTAGTAAAAGAAATCTTAGATTCCAAGATTGCCAAAAGGAAATTATTCTACCTTGTAGATTGGAAAGGGTTTGGTCCACAGGACAGGACTTGGGAACCTAGCTCAAACATTCATGCCCCCAAATTACTTCAGAAGTTTCATCAAAACCACACTACTAAGCCAGGACCGGAGGGTTCATCCTTGGGATGGGTCTTGGGGGTGCGGGGAGGGAGGAACTGTCATGATCCCAGTTAGTGAGCACAGTTTCCATTCAGGCATGCAGGAGAAGCAAGGTACAACACATCAGTAAGCAGGTCAAAAGTGGGTACAAGCCTGGCAAACATGGCCTTTGTACTATTCATAGCATATGCTTCCATAGTGCTTACAGTAGTCTCATACACTAAACATGGCCGCCGCCAGATCCATTAATAACTTGCAGCATGCTCTATACTTATTGCAGAGGGAGATACTTAAGCCCTGCCTCTGCCGGAGCGTTCCCTTTTCATCTTCTCCGCTGACAGCGGGTAATGCTACCAGCGTCTCTCCTCACAGAATCTGTCAAAGGAAAAATCAGAGACATTAGTTTTCACAGAAAAAACAACAGAATTCCATAGTTATTGAAAAGACTTACCAAACCGTAGTTTTCAGTCAGCTGTGTCCATTCATAGCCGCGGCATCTGCAGTCAGTTCTCTCTCAGCCGCAGCATCTTCAAGCAGCATTCATCGTTCGCAGTCGCAGTACCTTCATTCAGAAGTTTCCTCAGCAGCCACTGCATCTTCCGAAGGTATTTTTCCTCAGCTTTTGAAAACCTGCAGACAAATAAGGTATTTAATTAACGAACAAACTTAATAGAAAATAAGAAAGAAGAAGTTGAAATATGTTTGCGTAAATACGTTTACGTACCTGAAGTTTCTTCAAGTTTTCACTGCTCCGTTATTGCGACGCTCTTCCCCAAAAGGCTGCAGCTACTCTGCATAGACGTACATCCGCTAGTTGAACGTTTCTCCATCCCGAGTAATGTCCCAGTCATCCCGCAGCCATTAGACTCTCCAAATTCCGAGAACCTGCAAGAAAAAGGGAAAATATTAGAAAGAGAGATCTCTACAACGTAGGGACTATTCCAAATCTAAAAGACTATAGTATTTTCTCCAGATACTTACCCAAGACAAATTCTGGAAAAGCAAAGAAATTATAAAGGCAAGAGTATATTGAACACCTCAGCCTTCCAAGTTAAAGTTTCTTCATTCCAACGCGCCCCTGTAGAATAACAGGATAGAGAGCTCCCAAAACATAACCACAGGTGAGAAGGGAGGGATTACCAAAAGCACAGTTATACAGTAACTTCTCAGAAATCAGGTATTATAGCAGTTCTATTGTTGTATTTGTTGTTTATACAGAAAAGGAATCCTGAAAGTGCCCAAGTAACAGGTCCACCGGCTGAGAAGGCATTATGCTCCCTAGGAGTCCAGGCAA
This sequence comes from Ambystoma mexicanum, assembly GCF_040938575.1. Classification (NCBI taxonomy): domain Eukaryota; kingdom Metazoa; phylum Chordata; class Amphibia; order Caudata; family Ambystomatidae; genus Ambystoma; species Ambystoma mexicanum. The sequence continues at coordinate 675,182,623 of NC_090932.1, read as the reverse complement.
GTGTTACATTTACACCACCAAGCAGTTGGTTCTCAGTAGAGACCCGGGTTTTCGAAAAAGAAGTTACTAGCAGACGTGACCAGGTTAGAACAACAACATACCCGAGGAACATTCATGAACATTTCCAAACAAGAAGCAATAGCAGTCAATCAGTTGAAAACAAACCAAGAGACATAATCCGTAGGGCGGGTAAAGGAGGAGTAATTGTCATCTTGAACAGAATAGATTACATACAAGAATGTGAAAGACCGCTCGAAGACTAGAAGAAGACCTTACCATGCAATTAATACCTCTCATTCGAGATAACACGAAAGAGGAGGGATCAGTTAACAAGAAGCAGATTTCCTCGTTAAACTTAACCCCAGAATGCCCAATTCTCCCTAAAATACAAACAACTCTGAATAAACCTCCAGGAAGACCGATCATGTCAGGCATTGATTTGATTCTAGAGGCGCTTTCATAATTTTCAGTTGTCTATTTAAGGCCATTCGTCAAAGAAATGCAAACTCTCGTGCAAGACACAACAACTATTATCACAATCATCAAAGGTATGACCTTCGATCATGAGAAGGAAACCTTTATGAGCTTAGACGTCACATTACTATAGACAATGATTTTGCAAGATCTAATATAGAATTGATCGAGACACTGCTGTTGAAAAAACTAAGATGGCATAGTACCAAACTTTTTCATCCTGTGGTGCTTGTCTATGACCCTCAAAGAAAGTGACTTCCAATTCCAAGACCACATCTATAAACAAATACATGGGACCACAATTGGTGCCACAGTAGCACCCATTGTAGCAAATGTATATGTAAAAATGCTAGACGAAAACAAACTCCATCGATACAAACCCCTATAAGAATAACATTAATCTTTGGAAAAGATACATCGACAATATAAAAAGAAACCGTTCCAATATACAATTATACAACCACGAAGCAGAACATCTAAAAGAAACTGCTGGAATGAGGCTATCCCAGGAAAATAGTAAACCGGCCTATAAAAGAGCAAGCAACAACAATAGAAAAGCTTTTCTAGAATGTCATCCCAAAGAAAAAGAAACTGAAAGACTCCTGTTCATCAGCACCTTAATCCACCTTTCAGACACAATTAAGAAAACAATAATGAAAAATTGGAGGATTCTTAAGAAGCGAGAGTTATATCCTAGCCCTCCGTTGTTTGCCTTTATACGCAACAACAATCTGAAAGAGAAACTAACGAAAAATGGCATAAGAGTACTAATTCAGAAAGAAAAAACCTAGTAGAATTATGGGGAATGGACAAAGTGATCGGCCATACACCATTTGGTAATTTCAGATTCTGTACATCTACTAAAAGAAGCACTGAATGTGACCTAGGCCTGCCAACACCGTGGAAAATCAAATCTCTAACCAATTGCAACACCAAAATGGTTGTTTACGCAATCTGGTGTCCATGCAAGCTGCTCTACATTGGAAAAATTGAAAGAATGGTGCACATTAGGATCACCGAACATAAAAGCTGTATAAGAAATAAAGTCGAAAATGCCCCACTGGTGAAGAACTTCAATGATGAAAAAACACACAGCAGAAGAGTTACGATGGACAGTAATTTATACATTTCAGGAATTAAAATATGTTACAAGAGACAAAGAAAAACTCTTTAGAAAAGAACAAGAACACCTCTTCCTTACCAAAAGCCACCAAAAAGGATTGAACAAGAATATGCAGTGGCTGCAAGTGAGTTAAGTGGGTTTCCATGTGCCCTGAATATAATTGGATTTCGACATCAGCAATGGAATGTGTCTATAACGCAGACAGTGCGATATACGAAGTTCACAATAGAAAGACCACAGCATAGGCATTAACGAGCCCTCAAAGCCGTCAACAGGGACAACATAATGTAAAATGTAAAATTAACACATTTAAAGCAAAAGCAAACTAATTGGCAACAGAAAAAAGTCTAATCATATTATTCACAACAATTTAAGCTTGGCAACCACTGGTAAAGAAACAACCCATGCGGAAACGAGGGGGCAAAGGAAATATCAAAATCGTAAAGATTAAACAATAAGGATACAAAATAATACATTTACCAAGAAACAATGCGAACGATGAGGCAAACGTGAAACAATCTATGCAACAAATGGTGCGTTGGGACAAATGATCACAGGTAGCTTATTTTAAGAACTCGAAATGATCAGCAAGCTAGCCAAAACTAAAGAGCCACCAAGAGTACGTAGACATGTTTGCAAAGAGATAAGAATGTCAGGCCGCAGCAATTATTATTTGCCAACATGATAGAACTTTAGTCTGGACGTGAAACAAACGCAGCAGAATTGTTTTCAGAGACAGCGAGAGAGAAGGTTGTAAAAGCGGAAAAAAGAGGGATCTAAACAGGGAGATCGTAGCAACGATAACAACCAGGTCAGATACCTTAGAAATACTCATTTATACAAGCAGGTTGAGGGCCTTTAACTAAAACCACATAATGGAACTATCCTGAATATTGAAAAGTTGTTGCTGTATTACCTTACAGCCCCACAATCGGCAAAAATCGGTAGACTTGTAGGCTGCTGAACACTGACCTCAAGCGCACGCTAAGCCCCTGCACATAAGACAACGTTTCTTTATGATGCAGACCAATTTGAATTGCTGTATAAAATAGAACAAACTACGAGACCATAACGATGCATGCATAACTCACTGGGAAACAGATTAGCACTATCACGAAAGAGTCTACGATCAGTATATGTGCGTGATGGAATTGAAAAACTCTGATGCCCTCACTGAACATGGTAGCAATTACTGGTTTGGAAGCATGCTAAAATAGAAACAGCATGGAGAGACTAAGACAAGAAATATTCTATGTCATTTTTCTGTCAGAATTGTGTACAATTGTATGTAATCTGGACGGATAATTAACACAACATACGTGTGTTGTTTGATTACAGATGATTAAATGAAAATCCTATGCAACAGAACAGGGACAGACACATGCCACAAAGTACATGCAATAACTGCTGAACTAACCGCATCTGTAACAGGAAGCAAAGCGGGGTTGTATCCCTCGTTTTAAAAACTCACGGTACAGAATATACTGAAGTAAATTATTGGCACACACCCAATCTGCAAGATAATTCAGCCCCTGAAGAAGTTCCATAGATTTTGTCTAAAGCCATAAAAGGAGCGAAAAATGCTGGGCAGGCACATTTTTGTAATGATGGTTTTTGAAATTAAGTCATAAGACGGTTTTATAAATGTAACTGAGGTTGACTCACAAGCACGTTTGCACTTGCTAGTATGATGGAGTATGAATGAAGGAATGAAACAGAGTTGACTAATGAACTAATGTCAGCATTTCTGAATAATCTGTAGATTAGGGTGTTTGCAGCTTCTTTAACTTTGCTAAAAAAACATGTGCAATCTTCCTGTATGCCAATGGAAACATACAAATATTGAATTGTGATACTGTGATTAAGTAAATAAACATTTGGAACGCTAACTGTAATAATAGATTTCTGGTCTCAAGGCTTATCAGTTTAAATGTCGATAGAACCACATGGACCACCAGCGCAGGTACAGCCCCAACACTCCCAGAAAGAGCAACAAGCACAAATGTACACTGTTGGCTCCAAGCTTAATACTTGGGCAGGCAAGTTACTAGCCCTTCTATATATATATATATATATATCGAGAAAATTATCAAGGGAACCCGGATGAACAAAAAGACCCAAAGATTTAATGAGTATTGGGACAAAAACAACATATGTTTAATTAGATACAGGCTAATCATTGTCACAGGTAAGTGAACGCAAAACATTCCCAAACCAAAACATACAGTGAAACTTAAACAATAGTACCAATTACTATACATACATAGCACAAAACATCTCATCAGTACAGCCCTTTTTTATTTTAAAGGGAATTGAATTGATATAGGTTTTGAGAACATAAACTTGGTGCCCAGTGTATATACTAAACACTGTACTGTATAAAAAGTCAACACAGCTGTGTTTCAGCCAACTTTGATAGCTGTGAATAGGACGGCCTTCATCAGGCCCGGGAATTGTGTTCGGGCCTCTGGCAAGAGCTTCCTGTGATGATGATCTACAAAACAAATTGAATGTACTAAGTAAGGGTGTATGTCTGGGATAGTTATTTCAATACCTCCAAAAGGTAGCTAGAACTGTGTCCCCACTGGGGAACTTACCGTGCTTGAATGACTGTAGCTCATGGAATTAGTGTATTCAATCAGCATCTGGGAAGTGGGCTGCTAAAGTCCCTGTCCAATCGCAATGGATCAGGTAGTATAGTGCTACATATGCACTATCTCCTATGAACACACAAGGGTGTAGAAGGTCCTTAATTACAGAGCCTGTCACAACAATGACTAGTCTCTTCCCCTTTGGGATAGGAAACACTTACCATATTTTACAGGAAGTTGCATGTGAAGTGTGCGCTATCAAGCAGTGCGTTGAGTCTGGTCTAGTGTGGTTGCAGTCCCACCTAGTAAAATTCCAAACATTGTATGTAAACTCTGAAAATGGGGGGGTCTCTGCATACACAATAAATGATGTGCACAATATATAATGTGCCGAGCCATGGTGTGGCCCATTGCATGGTCACGGGGGACCCCTATTGGCCTTCACAAGTGTGTACTTTAGCCTTGTACTGCCACTTGTGAATCGTGGGGACTGTTTATGGTTGCAGCGATCTACAACAGCTCCGTAGGTTTAGGAATGCAGTGAGTCTTAAAGATGTTACCCACAGTGTTCACTCACAAGAGAGGGGAGGGTGGGACCACACTTACCTCCATGGAAGGGTTGGTATCCCTACTGTTCCGCTTGCCGGGATTCTCGGCGTGTAAGTGTCTCTAGCATTATCATGGTACAGCTGCTGAGACAAGACATTGTTAAGTGTCTCGCCGAGCTGGTGGTCATGGCAACTTAACGTGGCGGCTAAGTGAAGTCAAAACACCCTGCAGTATGGGCAGCCATCTTAAACTGACTCAATGGTTAGTTACAACCCGGAGTGCATTATGGCAGAGTCTTAAGTTGTTGTTGGGTGCCAATATTCTTCTAGAAATCAATCACTTAACAAACTGTGTTTGATGCAGCATTTGAAACAATTGCGGACCAGAAGGGTACTGAAACTATAACCTCGATGGACCCATATCCAGCTATGTAGTGGTCCTGGGAGTAGTTCTATATTGTGATTTGAGCATATATCCATTAAAATAGGAGAACATTGAGTGATCTTCTATTTTACTCTTTTGAGCTGAGACCAGCGTGACTCGTCTCGAGATGTGCGATGATCAGCCTGTGAAGTGCATTACAGTTTAAGAACGGTGGAACCGGTCATCTATACGCATATTAGTAACATATTTCTGTTGAATCTCTTTACATATATGAACACAACATCGGCTAATCTCCAAGTGTGCCAAAACCAAACTCGTAATATATACGAAGAAAATAAATTTACTGTGTCCAAATGAATAGTTGGAAAGCCCAATCATCTTAGTAAGTAAACTAAAAATAATCTGTGATAATTCCCTCAGGGATTCAGAAAACAGGAGCCGGGTTCCTCTTAGGAGATGTTAATGGCATACTTGTACAGAAGTCCTAGAGGGTTAGACCCACCCAAATATATACTTGAAACCAACTCATACCTGCTTAACCGAAAGCTATCTGAGGCTCTCCAATTGACTACCACTTGGGCCATCGTGTTTTTGTACAGCACTTGAGTACCTGTTGTCTATTGTCCCTCCCCCCCCCCAAGCCCACCATGCGAAGGACTGCATGTAGAAAGTGCTACTCCACCCTGTAAAAAGCCTTTTCAGTATCGATTGATTTTAGAATCGGGTCTACGTTTTCTGCATTCAGACTGTCGATTAGGTCCAGGGTCTTGCGGATATTGTCTGAGCCCTACCGCCCCGTTACATACCCCACTTTGTCATTGTGTACCAATGTGAGAAGGCTACTACTCGACCGGGCTGCCAGAACACTTGCATATATTTTTGCGTCTATTTTAATAAGTGATATCGGGCGGTATGAGCCGCAGTCTGTCTTGTCCCTCCCCTCTTTAGGCAAGACTATAATCCTGGCCTGGTTGAACGATGGTGGTGTGTGGCCTGTCTGCAATATGTTATTAAAAAGCGTTGTGAGAAACAGGGCAAAGGTTGGCCCGTATGCCTTGTAGAAGGCCGGGGTATAGCCATCCTGCCCTGGTGCTGAGCCCGCTCTGAGCTTCGAAATTGCTTTAAGGACCTCAATGCTATCGGGAGGGGTGTTAAGTCGTTTGCTGTCTTCTGCTGTGGGTGTCTTGGGCCCCAGTCCAGTGAGGTATTGCACGCCACCTCTAGCACCCTCCGGGCTCTCAGTCATGTATGTGAGGAACTCATGGTGGCAACAAGTAAGACAGATGTAAGTGATCACTGTTCAAGGCTGTTTATTGAACAAGAATGCTGGGTGGCCTATACCAAGAAACCTATTGCCAAACTTTACAACTAATACAAAAAGGGTGTGGGATAGTTTTCAAGGAAAAAAAGAAGCGTTCTCAAATAATATGTCAGGATGGCGGCAGCCTGGGTCTCCCTTCCCAACACTTTATGCACGGGGTAAAGTGGGATCTTGGAGCACAGCACACACTCTAGCTGTCCGTGCACTAGTCAACCGTTCTCTTCCGGTCTCTTGTTTCACAGGATAGTATTTTGCCTTCGAGGGCCTGAAGTATTTAATATAAAACAAAAGTTTGCAATGAATGTGTGTTTTCTGCCTTCATTTAGGGTGAGGATTCTTCACCTCTGGGTCCCCCTCTTCTGGGTGCTGACCCTTCAGAATATCACTCTGGGTGATAGCTTCACCCTTGCGTCCCCCTCTTCTGGGTGCTGACCCTGCGCCAATCAAATAACAATTCCTTCTGTTTCGTCTCTTGGTTTCTCCCTTGGTCGGGTTCGAGCCCCATATGACAAGCTGTACAGTGTACTTCTCCTGTTTTACAATGTCTCTTTAACAGTTCACTTTGATCCTCCCTCTCTAGGGTTCACTTGATCAGGGTGATAATTATTCACCCCTAGGTCCCCCTCTTCTGGGTGCTGACCCTTTGGAACAGTTTGGGTGATGGCTTCACCCCCTGGATCTCCCTTGGGGCGAGCTCCAATCCCAAATGACAAGAGGCGCTTCTCTTCCCGTTGTCTTGCAATACTTCTTGCTTCACAAAATCTTTCTTTTTAAACAGTGCCAGTGAACATCCCTCTGTCGGGTTCACGCTTGTCGACACACTGTTTCTTGGAACTTTATACTTTGCCCTCTCTTTGTCAGCATCCCTTGTCCGGGTTCACTCTTGCCAACTTCACATTCACATTTACCATCTATGTTGATGGGATTCACTTCCCTTACTGTCTCTACAGTTCTTAGGTCAAAGGCTTTCGACTGTACGGTAATTTTGATTGACCTCCTGTGTGACCACTTTGACCTATCCTGGCGGCTCTCCTACGGACTTCTGGTATCTGTAGTTTCACTAAGACGGGAATCGACCAGAGTGTCTCGAGTTAGCACCCACGTGGTGCCGGTTCCCTCTGCAGCTGGTCTCCCCTTAACACTTTTACAGTTCTTTGAACTTGGTGTAACTTGCCACTTTGCGACTTTCATTCACCACAGCCCGGCTCTTATCGGCTCTCCCCTCGGTATGAGGTAATAAAATTGTGGCAAAAATGTCACTGGTAAAAAAAATTGCGGCAAAAATGCTGTGGTTTGACCCAGTAAAGGGGAGCAGGGGTGTCCCCCGCTCCTCTTAAATGGTATAATGGGTCTGGGGGTTGCAGGGGTGTCCCCCGCATCCTTTAAATGATTGTGGCACAAAAAACCACAGCATTTTTGCTGCGATATTTTGTAATAGCGGCCATTTTTGCCGCAATTTTAAGACATAGAACCCTCCCCTCGACTCACCGCCTGTGATGAAACGCTTGGCTTTCTTCGTTACTGGAGTCACGGCCCGTACCACAGTAGCAGGATTTTCCCTTGCTTGCGCTTATCAGTGTCGACACGCTCTGTGTACCGGTGACATCTGGTGCAACACACTTGGGCTATTCTCCTCGGTCTTATGATTCCATCTGTGGAGGTTTCGCGGGTCTGTGTCAAAAAGGGCAAGGTTGTGTCCTTCCTTGTCTTCTGATATTCGCCACTTTTCTCCTCCTCTTGAACTGCCAGGGCTGGATAGCTGTCTCGTCGTGCCGCCTGCCTTGCTCGTACTGTGCTCTCTTGCTCCACCTTTTATCCCTGTGGGGAAAAAGAAGGGCCATCGGGGAGGCCGGGGTGATTTAAGTAAATTGCTTGACTTTGCCTGACCCTTGTGTCGGGACATGTCATGTAAACAGTTTTATTACAAGTCTGTTGTTTGCTACAATCTAAAGTAGTGTTCCAGTTATAAACAGGAAATGGTAGAGTTCTTGAGTATCCTACAGGGTAGGATGGAGAAAAGGTGTTACACAAAATAATAGCCTTCTCGATAGGGTTCTTGATAAACTCAGAATGGGGAGATTGGTAGGTGCTGTGAAACAACCGGGAATGAGCAGGATTATTATTATGAAATAAACAAGTGGGTTTATGGGGATGCTAGTGTTTTATTGGAGCAGGTTGGGAGTACGGGAAATAATAATTAAAGGGAGGAGGAGAAGAATAACTGGTAGTGTTCGGATAGGTAACAGAAAGCAGGGATTCTGGGAGTTCTGGTTTTTGAATGAAACTGGGTTTGAGCTTCTATGTGATTTGCCAGATATGGAGAGGTCATTGGATTTACCTTTGGGTAGGGGGGATTCAATGGGCGGAAGGAATGATGAGCGGGAATAGCTTCTAAAAGCTTCAGGAACTTCGTTCCCCACGCTATCCTTCCCGTGATGGTACTGCATCTCACCTGGATAGCATAACCCCGGGCTCCCATATCCAGGTGATCCTCCCATGTTAGTCTACTCCCAGAAACTGGATCCAACAATGATAGCTGTGTCCTGGCCACCTGAATAAGGGATTACTGGGGTTTACCTGGAAGAATACCCTCAGGTTTCTCACATGTACATTGCTGCATAGAAATGGGCAAAGCGCAGGGTTATTTTTAACTGGCTGATTAGGACTTTCCCTGATGTGCTCATGATTTTATTCACTGCTATGTCTGCCCTTTGTGCCCTCAATCTGGATGCTAGCATTGTGTGTGCCTTGTCTCCCTTCTCAGCGTACTGTTGCTTCAGGTATCGTAGCTGGGTCAGGGTCTTGGCTTTCCATAGTTTGTTCAACTCCTTTCGGAGCACCCTGATCTTTGCCACCTTTTCCAAGGGCGGATCTACCCTTCTATGGAGTGCTACCTCCTTGGCTCTGATCTCTTTTTTTCAGTGCCACATCCTGAAGCGTACAAGCTCTTCTTTTTGCCACTCCCTCCGCTATCAACACGCCTCGGATGGTCACCTAAGCTGCCTTCTACGCTATGTTTAGCGAGGTCTCTCCTGTGTCATTATTCTTGAAGTATTCGCCAATTTCCTAGAGAGGGGGGCCTTTACAAAGGGTATCATTGCACACCCACCTGTGTCCCGTTGGGGTGCTTGGCCCTAGTTCCAACGTGAGGGTACTCATATCATGGTCTGATCATCTGAGAATTGTGATTGCTGTGTCTACTATTCTGAACTCTAGCGTTGCTTCTATCAACGTGTAGTTGATACAGGAATAGGTCTGCTGGGGCAGGGAGTAAAAAGTGTAAGCTCTTGTGGTAAGGTGTGTTGCACTCCATGTATCTATCAAATATGCCTCACGTAAGATTTCAGAGGGGTTGCCTCTACTAGAGACCTGTGGTGGTAACCCGCCACTTCTCTGTGAGCTCCAATGTAACTTGGGGTCCCTTATCTTAAGATCTCTCCTGCAGATTATGGCTCTTCCCCGTTACCCCCATTCCTCCAGGAACTCGAGCACCAATTTAAAACATGAAGGTTGCTTCTGGTTGGGTGCGTATATGGCGCAGAAGGTCACCACAGTTTGCCCAATGGTTCACTTCACTGCCAAGTACCTTTCTTCCGAGTGCTTGAATGTGCTTGTCCCTGTGAGGCCTAATGAAGCCCGGTATAATATGCCCACCCCTGCTTTCTTTGCAGCACTTGAGGCCCAAATAGCACCCCCAATGTCCTTTCCTTTAAGCGCGTATTCCTCCGCATTTCTATGTTTGGTTTACTGTACGAATAAGACATACTAATCCCGATAGTTTGAACTCCCGTAAGAGCATGGTGCACTTTCTTTAGAGAGTTGAGCCCTTTCATGTTTAATGTCCCACACCTCACTGTGCTGCTAACTGCCATCCCACAGTGTGCGTTATTCCCTTGCCACCTTTGGTTCGGGGGCTAGATAGCTTGGTGTGCTATTGGTGTTTGTCCCGTAGTGTGCTACTGGATGTTTCACAACCCTCTACTTTTCAGCCACTGGTGCTTCAATGCTCTGTAACATTTGAGTGTTGTTCCCCCTCCTTATTCCCCATCCCCTGTGACACCCATCCTTCCCTCCCCCTCAAGAAACAAAGAAACAAACATTTCCCAGGTAATAGAGATGCCCTTCAAGAACTAGGGCCAGTCATGGGAGAGCCCTTGCCTAGCTTGGACGTTAAACTCCACAACAAAACTGCAACTCTTACGGCAACTTTCTGTGTCAGCTTGGTTTGGTCCAGACATTTTTCCATGCTTGTGGGCTCATGTTTTGCCAGCCTCGTAGTCTCTAACTTGTGTCCCAAGATGTATCCAGTCAATTGCCGACCTTCATTGACTGGCAATGGCACGCCCCTTTAGGGTAATGCAACTATACAGTCAAACTGATATTCATGGTGTGTTAAACCTGTGATATTTCCTTGATCCTCCTGCTCAGCCACGCCTCGGTTCGGGCCCTCGGCTTGATTCCTTTGGTTCTTGCATGTATCTAATCTTGCAGAGTGCTGATCCCCTGTCTTATGCTTTCAACCGTTGAAGGACGTTGGACGCTTCATCTCCAGTTCTCACTCTGTAGTCTTTCAATTGATCTTCTAAGTTTACAGAGAATGAGAGACTCGATTTGTGCTGGTGTCCAGCGTGGCTGCTGCTGTGTCAGAACTAACTGTACAGTGGGGGGTTGTTGATTTTGCTCTTTTCACGGTTCTTTGGTGGGTTTCGTTTTGAGCGGTGGCCTGCTCTGCATTCAGGCATCTGGCGCTAAGTTTAGCTATTTCCTCCGGAGCTGCTTCCCCTGTGGTGTGACCCAGCAATGGTTGTGGTTGACGGGCCCTATGCACTTGGTCCTAATCCTCCAACGCTCCAGTGCCTTCTGCTTTTGAAAGACTTCCATGGCACTGCGGTCCGCCACTGCCCTTCCTTTGATATCCACGCTGCGCTGATAGCACAAACTTGTCTTTTGGTGTGGCTAGCGCAGTGGGTGCCCCTACTCTGGGCCGCTAAATCTGCTCAGTTAGTTCATGCATCTGGGGCAGTTGGCGGACCACCTCCTAGTCACTAGTCACTAGCTGCTCAGTTGTGCTTCTTGTAGTGTGTGTATGGCTCCCGCAGCGTTATTGAAGTGAAAGAAAAAACAGTTTCAATTTCTTATTCCTCCTCTAAACCAATCACTGTCTTCTTGGTCATACTGTCCCCATCCAAGGACAGTCCTCTCCCTAAGCCCCTCCTCTGGCAGCCATCTTCAGATTTCTACTGCACGTTTCAGTGTTGGGAGTCCTCGAGTTTGCTCTCTGACCTATTTGTACGTTTCTTTGTGTTTTTGATGGAAAAGTTTCTATTTTTGTTTCAAAGAGGCCTTTGTGCTCTTTGCTTCATCTGCCGACAGTGGGGAACAGTTGTCGGTGAAGTTCTGTGCCCCTCAAGGGTGAAGATCGTTGAAGATTCTAGAAGGCCTTTGGGCCAACTATGCAGGCCTCTGACAATGACGGACGAGAAGGAGGGAAGGTCCCTCTTCAGGCCCTGCACCAAATGCGGGCTACAGAAAGAGTTTGTGGAGGACAAGCACCTACAATGCCTCTACTGCCTGCACCCAGTCCACAGGGAGGTGCAGTGCGAGATATGCCTCCGTTCTCCAAGAAGATGACAAAGGACAGGCATAGTAGAATGGCGGTGTGGCTTAATGCCAAGGCATTTGACCCATGCTCCGAGCAGGGTCTTGCTTCACCCAGGACCGGCTGGTCCGAGGAGTGGTCTTCTAGGTCCTTTGAGGGCGCCTCATCCGTGGGTCCCAAGTTAAGGCTAAGAGCTGCAAGTCTGAGTCCACCGGGTTCACAGCGGAAGCGGGTTCCTAGGTAGATAGGGCGCAGTCGGCATCACCTTTCACCTCCATTGCCAGCCAGCAATCAAGCTCCTCTTCGAAGAGAAAGTCATCTACCTGTCATGGTCATGAAGTCAGGGGCACAGGCATGCAGGGGTCGCATGCACAGGAGACCTGGGTGGACACTGTCCTGGCGCCTTTGCCACCAGGCTCATGAACAAAAGTAAACCAGAACGTAACGCTCACCGTCGCCTGAGTTCATACTTACCTTTGAAGATCCTGCTTCCTGGACATCCTGCTTCCTGCCAGCATACTTACCAACTGGGGGAAGCTGTTCTTACCTGTACATCTCTTCGGCGAACCAAGTATTCATCTTTACATTTTCCAGAACGCCGAAATCTTCATCTTGGCACCGCAACATGACACGCACCATCGTTGACAGCAGCGCCTGCAAGGAAAAACAGAAGACGAGGTTAGACATTGAAAAAACAGTCAGTTTAAGGTTGCGCTTCGCCATACTTCGCGCTTTTCCTTAAACCATAACTTACCTGCTGTCGAACATTGCGGTAGCATCCATCTTCCATCCGGCCGCATCTCGCGTCTCACAGCTGCATTGAGGCCGCATTTCCATCTAAGGGAAGAAAACAGAAGAGAGACATTATTGCGGGCATAAATAGGAGCAACATATGAAGACATTAAACAGAACGAACAGCATCACAAGAGCTCAAGAAAGACTTTGCAATCATAAGGAGAAGCATAGTGGCAGCTGGACTGGACTAATCCTTATCAGGGATCAGTGAAGGAACTAGATCCCATTCGACTCACCCCTGCCGAGGACGAGCATCAAGATAACATTACTTTCGATCTCATCGGTGCTCCTCAGTTCCAGATTATATTGGGAATGCCCTGGCTGGAGACCCACAATCCTAGGATCGACTGGCGAAAACGAGTTGTGACATTTCCTCATGATTGTGCCGACACATGTTACAAAAAAGATGCCACTAATCTGAAACCGAAGAAAGGAATCGTGTTGGGCCTAATCAGCTCCTTTCCACTTGAATACCAAGATTACCAGGACCGTACTTTGGGGTGAAGGGTTCGAGAGGTACAACAATCACAGATTGGCGCACTCACACACTGTTATCTCCACGCAGCAGCAGTATCACCACGTACCACGGCTCATAGCTTTTCTACTGAGGGAGAGGCCTGAAGGGGGTGATTCAAGTTCCAGGACGGCGGAAACCACGCCCGAACGCCTCCGCAGAGACCAGGTGAGCGTAACACTACCCCGGCTAAACTATGTGAGAAATCCGAGAAGCCACTGACGGAGGAGAAGGCGGCCGAACAGGCCAAGGAGGCTGAACTGGCACAGGCTTAAGACTTCATCGATGACTGCTACTGCCACGACAGCTAAGGGTGCGCATCCTGCGAGGGTAGCCCCCATGGCTCAGAAGGTATCCCTACCCCCAAGGCCCGACACTGCAGCAATGACTTTGGCAAAGTCTGACGAAGGGGGGGAAACTGGCTCAGGCCCTGGTTCAAGACCCTCCGGGGAGAAAACGGGGGCATGAGGAGTTACCAAAACAGCCCTCCGAGGCAGTCGCCGAAGCCATGGAGGTCTCGTCCACTGACGACGAAAACCAGGAGTCCTTACGAGGGTCCACGAAGATGTTGAAAAGTAGGATGATGGCGCACGGCCTAGTTTTCCTGTTCTGCCATCTCAGCCGCGGGACATTTCATTGAGTATTCTGTCGACTCTACACACCTTGGTGTCAGAGAGCCAGATGAGGATGCCTCCGGCTACGGTACGTGTGATCCCCAGCACCCGATCAGCCGCCAGCGAAGAAGAAGAAGAAGAGGAAGCGTCATCATGGCGGTGCCCCTTCTGGACGATATTTGGGATGAGGGCCTGGACCTCATGAAGAACCCTTAGGGGTTGGCTCTAGGTGTTTCGACACTTTATTCCCTTCATCAGGAGTGCTTTATTCCAATATTTCAATATGAATCTTCATACTGGTTAATATGTACAAAAAATATTTCAAAAACAACTGCTGACTCTTAGTTTATTTCTCAAGTATAATGGTATACTATCCTGTTTCATAATATGTAATCATCTGGATGATATTCTTATGTCTTACCTACGTTCACCCTTCATAGGGGAAAATTCTAGTAGGTTCTGTCTTATATTCTAGTTAGGTCTTCTCAGGCGGATACAATCTCCACAATCCTTACGATCTGTAAATCAGATCGATACTCTCCATTAGTTATATGTATTGCCAAGGATAACGGCATATTATCTAATGACATACTGAGTTTTTATTGCCTTCCTTCATTCTGTTAATCTTGGCTTACCTTCCAGCGTGGTGGATCCCACCGTGTGTATCTCTGCGAGCGTTAAGAAAAAAGCCCAAAATGTCCGCCCTTTGTTTATATGCGTCATCACGTATCGACGTGGTGACGTCATATGTTTACAAACGTCATCCCTCTATGTTGCTAATGACGCGGGACTGCAATCCTGTCCGAGTCATTAAAAATGTGTATTTTTAGACTCTATTTCAGTATCAATAGGGATCAATTGAATAGTATAAGATATATTATACCTTTTTGGTGATGCTCTCAAGGTTTATGACATAAACAGATTGTTAATCCTAAATTCAACTCATGTGCCTAGTTTAGTATGAACATAGTTCTAGGAACTGTAATGACTTAGTCAACACTTCAAATGTAGTGTTGGGGGAGAATAGACATCTACTATGCCTTTTTGTAAAGGATCTGTCTATCATGTGCTTCATACTAACGTGGAAATAAATTCTAAGCACTTTTGGTTAGTGTGAACTCTATCTGCGGGATCAATAAGGAGATCTTTAAAGTGATACACTGTAGCAAAATTATTAAGTGCATATAAGGGAGGTCACGCTCTGTATTTTTTGTTGTCGGGAGACCGTGTTATGACAGAGAGGGATGAATATATCAGAAAAATATTAAACACAGACTACTCCTGTCTCCTGTTCTTCAACTCAGTGTCAACCACCTTTGTTTCACAAATATTGTATTATTCACAGTGAACTATGTGACCATATATTACCCAAACTTAGAACTCTTCGCATTATATCAATAATAAGTTTATTTCTCTTTCACAATAAAAACTTTGACTGCAGCACAAGAAGCGTGTCTAGCTGGAACCCAGAGCCGGGGTTGCGGAGGCAGTCCAGGGACAGGCGCGGGTCAATAAACACGATGGCATTCAAACAATGGCAAAAGGAGAAGGCGGAGCAATCCAAGTAGCAGGCCAGGAGTCTGTGCACAGTAGGTCGGTATGAGCGAATGGAGAAAGGTAAAAATGACCAGTGGGAAGGAAGGAGAGGAAGCAGAGAAATTAACGGGAGACGGGAGGAATGTGAGGAAAGGTAAAAGGGAAATGAAAGGAGGATGGGTAGAAAGCAGATTGAAACTGAGAAAGGCAGAAAACCGAACTGGAAGGTTTAGAGGAAGCAAACGGGAAGGAATGGTAAGCAGGAAACAGCGGGAGTGTAGGCAACAGCAGACGGCCAGGAATACAGGACGTTGCAACGTGCCCGAAAGCTGGAAGTGAGGAAACAAAACAACTGGCGTCGGACGTGCTGCAAACAGGGAAGACTAGACCTGCACCCGGCGTTGTACGGAACGTAACAGAAACTTCATCGAAGTATGTCGTTTCCATCGGTTCCAGAGCCGCCAATATTCCCCAAGTCGTGACAGATGTTCTCAATCCGTTTTCTTTCAATGTCATGCGTACACAATCCAAGCTCGATTCTAAGTAATTAAACATTCACATGCTCATAATCTGGTGCATTGTAGTTTATGATTTTTTTTTGTCTGGAGTATTATTGATCAGTCTTAGTTTTTAATCATTGTTACTTAATGTCAAGGGTATTCATTCAAAGATAACCATAGATGTTGTTAAGCACATTTTCCTAGATAATATTTACTTACAATTATTGATATTATTCAGACATCCTACATCTATGTATCAATTCCAATTCCTGCTATGGGAAGCGCATTACTCGTGTGTTTTTATTCTGCTCCAACTCTTATGGATGTTGTCATTTCTCGACCTCTTCCCATGTCCAGATGTTCAGTTTGTATGTAGACAAATACTATGATGGGAGTTATCCATCCTTGATCATAACAAACAATTGAAACTAAAGTCCTCATTCATGCCATGCGGGTCATGCTATTCAGTGTTTCGATCCAGTAACACTGTCTTTGATCCTTGTGCTTTGCATGGTTACCTCCTCGGTGTGCTTTCTTGACTACTTCTAAGATAATCACTTTTAGTTGCGCAGAGGTATGTCTTTTTTCATTTAAATGGCGGGCCACTGGTGATTTTATATTGTGTGTTCTTATGCTGCTTTCTTTGGCCTTTCTTACAGTTTGGTCTACGTAATACATACCACAGGGGCAACTCAATCTGAAAATTACTGATTTAGAGTTCCAAGTCGCAAAGTCTCTAAGTTTGATCTTATTTCCTTTCATTGGGTGTCTCATGTATTCCCCTTCCTTCATTATGTTGTTACAATTGCAACAATTCAAGCAAGGGTAGGTACCTGTTTTCTTTGTACTCAAGACCAATTGTTTTTCTTTTGGTGGTGTTTCTGTCTTCATTAGTTTATCTTTTAGATTCCATCCTCTTTTATAGGCAATAATGGGTGGTTTGGGGAATAATTGTTGTAACTGTGGGTCTAACTGCATCAATCACCAGTTTTTTTTTTTTTTTAGTCTGGTCTCCTGATGACTCTGTCCAGAGTATCTCAATGCATATAAGAATGGGATCTCTTTGGATTTGCTTTTAGGTAATAGTAGTTCTGTCCTTTCCAAGTTGGCATTCTTTATTATTGCTCTTTCGATAACTTCTCTTGGGTAACCCCTTTCCAAATACTTCTGTCATTTTCTCATTGTCTTCGTCCAGTTTATCTTCTGATGATATAATCCTCTTAAAACAGATGGATTGACTGTAGGGTAATTTTTGAGATGTTGTGGATGGTGACTCAAATAGGGCAGCCTGGGTAGCACCCACATCTAGAAAACAGGAAGGATATGTCTTTTTCAAAAATAAACACCATAACAAATGAACACGCAACTTCTCTTGCATTCGAGAAAGAAGCCACTCTGATTCTAGGATTAATAAAGGAAATTGAGAGTAGTATTCCTACAACAACCAACCCAGAAAAACTTATAACACAACTGGAGAGAGTGATCAAGAGGGCAATACCACATGGTTTATGGGTATATGTGCGATCAACCCTTTGCAAGGACAACCATGAGTTTCTCAAAAAAATGGGAGCAGACCCTAAATAAATGCTGCCTTGATTTAATACTCCTCGCAATAGAAGAACTTTCTAAATCAGTTAACCTTGATAAGGAAGTAGAGGATTTAACGGAACAACTGGCCTCATTCAAAACCACAAACAAATTAAAAATCACTTTGGAGGAAGTCAACAAGTGCTTAGAGAATTACAAGAAAGACATAGAACAGAGAAAGGTGAAAAAACTCAGAAGGGACACCCTTGATTATTCCCAAGACATAGTCTACTCTTGGCAAGAGTATTACAAACAAGCGAGACCACCACAACATAGGAAACCACCCCAGAAACCAAGAGCTCCACCCTAGGACACAAGTGAACCAAGAAGCGAAGTACAAAGCAGTGGAGAAGAAAATCAAACCTTGGCAGTCGAGCCGCAAAGAATACCTAATCTACACACTTCACAGGAAGCTACAACCTTGAACGCTCAACCCAATCAAACGTCTTTTTAGAAAATAAACATCAAGAAGAAGCCAAACGAAATCTAAGATCAAAGAACAAAACAAACAGCTAGTGATCAACATTTCATCAAGGACATTAACTCAAATCCAATTGGACGTACTCAGTCTTATCCCTACACAGAACTCTAACTTACTGGAAGAAAAAAACAATCTTCACAGGTTGACGAGAAAAATCAGACTCAAAGTGTTCTTTGACTCTCAGGAAGTAAGGGAAATCCAAACGGTAGAACACCAAAACTTGGAAATAAAACCAAAAAGTAGTTTTGACCCGCAGGTGAGTAAGATAGCCATAAACATTTTTAAGAAACCGATGTTGAGCGATCTAAAGGCAATAAACTTCACCAGAAATAGCATCAGAGCAAGTTAATAGCAGAAAATGTCACCTTAACCCTCAAACCAGCAGATAAAGGTGGTGCCATAATCAGTTAAACACATTATTGCAAGATGAGAACACAAATGTGAAAATCGATGGTGATCCTACTAAAGAAGTGGCAAAAATCATAAAGGAAACTCTGGGAAGAACAGTTGAGCAAGACTGGATTTCAGAAAAAACTGAAATTCCTGTTAAACAACTATCCGATCACTCCAGTCTTTTACGAATTACCAAAAATCCATAAAGACACCAAGAAACCTCCTCTACGCCTGATCGTGGCAGAGACTGAGAGCATTTTCAATCCTTTAGCAATTTATGTTGTTAGAGCTCTACAATCCTTAGTACAGAAAACACACACGTACTTGAGAGAAACAGATTTCTTAAATTCATTGAAGGATTAGACTGAAATTAAACAGATCTACTAGTCTCATTTGACTTTCAATCACTCTATAAATCCATACCACATCAAGACTGTCTTGAAGCTTTAGAGTGGGCCTTATTGAGATGTGAAGATTGCTTAGCCAACAAACAATTCATCCTAGAATTAAGTAAAATAATTCTGATTAACAACTATTTCAGACAAAAGGCATAATTTTACCTGCAGTCCTCAGGCACCTCAATCGGCTCGTCAATGGGCCCCTGCCTACGCAAATCTATTTGTTTCACCTAGAGAGCATGTCCATACTGAACAATGAAAGATGGAAGAAGAATATCATTTCCTGGAAGAGAGATATACAATGTCTTTGTCCTATGGAGAGGAAGCAGAAAATATCTGGATGAATTTTTGATTTACATCAACTCAATTCATGAGAGAATTGTATTTACCATGGAGATTGGCACTCCAAAATTGCACTTTTTGGATGTTGAATTGGAAATCATAGACACAGAAATAATCACCATTTATCATAAAAAGACAGACGTGAATAATTCACTTGACTATTTGAATCACCATCCACAACATCTCAAAAATAATTTACCCTACAGTCAATTCATCCATTTTAAGAGGATTATATCATCAGAAGATAAACTGGATGAAGAAAATTAGAAAGTGACGGAGAAGTACTTGGAAAGGGGTTAGCCAAGAGAACTTATCGAAAGGGCAAGAATAAAGACTGCCAACTTGGAAAGGACAGAACTACTAATACCTAAAAGCAAGTCAAGAGATCCCATTCTTATATGCATCGAGATACTCTGGACAGAGTCATCCAGTGACCAGACTCATTAAAAAAACTGGCAATTGATACAGTTAGACCCACCGTTGCAACAATTATTCCCCAAACCACCCATTATTGCCTAGAGGGCGGAATCTAAAAGATCAACTAATTAAGGTGTAAAGAACACCAAAAGAAAAACAATTGTTCTTGAGTACAAAGAAAACGTGTACCTACTCTTGCTTGAATTGTTGCAATTGTAACAACGTAATGAGGGGGGATACATGAGACACCCAATGAAAGGAAATAAGATCAAACTCAGAGACTTTGCGACTTGCTACTCTAAATCAGTAATTTACGGATTGAGTTGCCCCTGTGGTATTTATTACGTATGCCAAACTGTAAGAAAGGCCAAAGAGTGATGTAACGAACACAAAAGCAGCATAAGAACACACAATATAAAATCACCAGTGGGCCACCATTTCAAGAAAAAAGACATACCAAAGCGCAAATAAAAGTGATTATTTTATAAGTGGTCAAGAAAGCACACCGAGGAGGTAACCGTGCGAAGCGCATGGATCAAAGAGTGTTACTGGATCGAAACACTGAATAGCATGACCCCGGATGGCATGAGTGAGGACTTTAGTTTGAATTGTTTATGATCAAGGATGGATAACTCCCATCATAGTATTTGTCTACATACAAACTGAACATCTGTGGACATGGGAAGAGGTAGAGAAATGACAACATCTACAAGAGTTGGAGCAGAATAAAAACACACTAGTAATGCGCTTCCCATAGCAGGAATTGGAATTGATACACATAGATGTAGGACGTCTGAATAATATCAATAATTGTAAGTAAATATTATCTAGGAACATGCGCTTAACAATAACATCTATGGTTCTCTCAGAATGTATACATACCCAAGACCTTAAAGTAACAATGATTAAAAACTAAGACTGATCAATAATACTCCAGACAAAAAATCATAAACCACAATGCACCAGATTATGAGCATGTGAACGTCTAAATACTTAGAATCGAGCTTGGATTGTGTACGCATAACATTGAAAGAAAACTGATCGAGGACATCCTACATGAAAAATTGTTAATCATAATGCACTAGATTGTGTGCATGGTAATATTTAATCACTTGGATGTTTTTGGTAGTTACCAGGTAAAACAACATTTCCCCTACAATGTATTAATAATTTTGCTACAGTGTATCGCTTTAAAGATCTCATTATTGATCCCACAGATAGGGTTCACACTAACCAAAAGTGCTTAGAATTTATTTCCACGTTAGTATGAAGCACATGATGAACAGATCCTTTACAAAGGGATAGTACATGTCTATTCCCCCCAAACACTACATTTGAAGTGTTGACTAAGTCATTACAGTTCCTAGTGCTATGTTGATACTAATCTAGGCACATGAGTTGAATTTACGATTAACAATCTGTTTGTCATAGACCTTGAGAGCATCACCAAAAAGGTATGATATATCTTATACTATTCAATTGATCCCTATAGATATAATATGATAAGACTGAAATAGGGTCTAAAAATAAAAGGTTTTATTGACTCGGACGGGATTGCGGTCCTGCATCATTAGCATCATAGAGGAATGACGTTTGTAAACATATGTCATCATCAGGTTGATACGTGATGACGCATGTAAACAAAAGGTGGCCATTTTGGGCTTTCTTTTTCTTAACGCTCGCTCAGATACATGCGGTGTGATCCACCAGGCTGGAAGGTAAGCCATGATTAACAGAATGAAGGAAGGCAATACAAAATGTAGTATCTCATGAGATAAGATGCTGTTATCATTGACAATACATAGAAATAATGGAGGGTATCGATCTGATCTACAGATCGTAAGGATTGTGGAGATTGTATCCGCCCGAGAAGACCTAACTGGAATATAAGACAGAACCTACTAGAATGTTCCCTTATGAAGGGTGACAGACACGCCCCCCCTACACTTATTCCCATGATACCAGGTAAATTGTACAGTTATCTGTGAGGATTCATCCTTAATAGGTCACTGTGAAGACAAGGGACAAAAGTACACAGGTATTATGCGTGCCCAGAAGGAATAGACCACTGGATTATCTATTTATGAGTGGGGCCACGACACTGACTCAAAGGTACATTTTTAATATACCATAACATCTAGACAACATTGTGAGTTTTAAAGTAGTTTTTGACCATACCTTCCTTAAGTTTATATATATATACATATATATACAATGTGTATCTTTTTTTTTTACCTTTACAGCTAACATACCTCCTTTAACTGAAGGTTTCAGTGGATTGTATACCACCTTACAAAAGTACAGAAAGATGGAAGTCTACATTATCCGAAACGGACATAAGAATATCATCCGGGTGATTACATATTATGAAACATGACACTATACCATTATACTTGAGAAATAGACTCAGTCAGCAGTTGACTATTGTTTTTGAAATGTTTTTGTAGATATTAAACAGTATGAAGACTAATCTTGAAATATTGGAATAAAGAGCTCCTGATGAAGGGAATAAAGTGCAGAAACGCGTAGAGCCAACCCCTAGGATTTACCAGCACAAGGAACATATCAATATTATTACATGTTGAAGTCATTATTTGACAAATTATTGTTGTTGAATTACTTTGTTAAAAATCTGTTTCTGTTGTACAAGAAATCAATTGTGAACACCAGTATATGAAGGAATTGTGTATATGTTCTAGTGAATCATGAAACCAGAACTTTGGAATTATTTATAATTTGGAAATGTTTTTTCCGTAACTAAGACAGTTAAATTGGACTATTTTATAAATAATTATAAAAAATCTTTTTACTCTTTTATAGTTATTTAACACAAACTGGGTGTGCGAGGGACGGGCGAGTTCTACAAGTTGGTGGACATCTGTTGCTATACATTGTGAAAACCAACCAGTGCCAGGGCTGGTTAATCTCTCTTGCTCCCCTCTACTTTTGATCAAACCTCAGTTAACTTTATGTAACATTTAGGAGTGCTCCCAGCCACCAGGTGAATATAAATTGTCGTTTTTGGTCCCTCCGGACTGCGAGGGCAAAAGGATGGACGCCATGGGAAACAAGGTGATTTACACCATGTTGTCCACTATCAAGGTGGCCAAACCACTGGCGATCCTGGCCAGGTACGACAAGGAGTTGTCGTACAAGCTGGGGCCGATTCTGGAGTTCCTCCAGACAATAAGATGGAGGCAATATCTCTCTTCCATGAAGGGGAAGTGGTGTCTGATCATGCCATCACAGTGGCATTGGACTTCGCCGACACAGGGTTCTGACAAATGGGGAATGGTGTCTTCCTTTGTCGCCAAGGTTGGATGAAAGCCACACATTTTCATCAGGTGGTCCAGGCGAAGGTGCTGGACATGCCCTTCGACTGAGAGAATCTGTTTGGGAAGGTTGTCGACGAGTCCTCCAGGCCATCAAAGCGGATACAGAGACGACCTGTTCCCTGGGTACTCTCCAGCAGCACCACTCTTCTTTTTGCTCATCCAGGGGAAAGTCAAGCAGGTCTTCCAAAGGTTTCTCAACATCGTACCGGCAACCTTCCAGATCCACAACCCAGGAAGCCTACAGAGGCCATTAACAGGCCTATGGTGGCAGAGGACAGCGGTGCCGTCGCCCGCAGGGCAGGACGCCTGCTACGAAGCAAGCCTGAACTTAAGTTCATCAGCGAGTGGAGAAAGATCACCACCGACAGATGAGTGCTGGACGCTCTCGCCCAAGTACACACCCTGGAGTTTCAACGCTGGTGTCCACAGATCCCTCCAGTTCCCCGTCAGGAGCAGCACATCCCTCAGCTACTGGAAGAGGTACTGGCCATACTGCGAAAAGGGGCACTAGAGGTAGTTCCCCCAACGGCTCTGGAGCTCTCCAGTCTATTCCAGATACTTTCTGGACAGAAAGAAGACAGGCGGCTGGAGGCCTATCCTAGACCTACAGTGTGAACAAATACCCAAAGTCCCAAAAGTTCAGGATGGTCCCGTTGCAACACGTGCTGGGCCAACTGTAAAGAGGAAACCTCTTGAAGTTGTTAGACCTGGTGGACGCTTACTTCCACGTCCCCATTCTCCAGAAACATTGAAGGTTTCTACATTTCGTGGTGCGGGGACAGCACTACCAGTTCAAGGCCCTACCTTTTGGATTGAAGTTGCCCCCCAGAGTGTTCACGAAATGCCTGGCACCTGTGGGGCTCATCTACATGTACATGGCATACACATATACCCATACCTGGATGACTGGCTAATTGGCACCTGCTCCTGAGAGCTGGCCGACAGACAGACGGAGGCGCCCGTTCTAGCTGCTGACGTATCTGGGATTCTGCTCAACTATCCAAAGTCCTTCTTAACCCCATCACAGAACGCGCTGTTCCAAGGCACCAGACTCAATATGGGATCTTGCATGGCGTCACCCCCAGAGGAGAGGATAGCAACCATTCAAGGAAAGGTGCAACGGCTGTCATCGACAAAGACAGCCACAGTGCGGGCCATCAAGTTGTTGCTGGGTATGATGTCTCCCTGCATCTACATCATCCGGCTCTGCAGGTTGCATATGCAACCCCTTCAGGAATTCCTGCATGCCCACTGGATACAGGTGTCCGGAAGCTTCACAGACAAGATTTCTCTCGATGACGAGTTCCGTCATTTAATTTCTCTCAATGACCAGAATGGTGGGGCATCCCCTCCAACATCGCCCAAGGCACAGGATTTCAGAGCCCTCCATACCAGGAGACGGTCATCACGGATGCCACCCTAGAACGATGAGCGCACACCGGACGTCTGCATGCCAGAGGCCTGTGGCTGTCCGAAGAGAAGGACCTTCATATCAACAACCTGGAGCGATGGGCAGTGTTCTGGGCCCTCAAGTCGTTCCTACTATCTCTGAAAGGCAAGGTGGTGATGATCTTCATGGACAATACCACCACCATGTTCTACATCAGGAAGCAGGGGGGGTACTTTATCCCAGACGCTCTCCAAAGAAGCGCCGGATTTGTGGCGCTGGGCTGTTGGACAGGAGATGTTCCTCGTCCCTCACCAACTGGCGAGAGTCAAGAACACCACCGCAGACTCCCTCAGCAGGGAACTGCGCTCCTGCCATGAGTGGGAGCTTCGTCAGGATCAGGTGGAGCACCTATTCATCAAATGGGGCAGGCCTCAGATAGATCTGTTTGCAACAACGGCAATCGCCAAGTGCCAGAAGTTTGCCAGCAGATTCCACCAGCCGAGGAGCCTGGGGTGTGCATTCTCATTCCTGTGGGAAGGACTATTTCTGTATGTGTTTCCTCCGTTCCCTCTCCTGCTAAGAGCCATCAACACACTCAGACAGTGCCCATGCAAGATGATACTCCTCGCAGAGGCAGATTTGGTATCCGGACCTTCTCGGCCTGTCCGCGTCAAACTGCCAGTGGTTCCGGATCTTCTCACCTGAGAAGGTGGTGCAATCCTTCATCACGAGCCAGGATCGCTGAACCTGAGAGCTTGGCTCCTGCCGCCCTAGATTTTGGAGGTTATGAGTTGCCTGCAGACTGCAGGGAGGTCTTCGCCAGAGCCAGTCGGCTTTGAAGTGCTATAGTCACAATTGGAAGCACTTTGCTACGTGGTGCCGGTCTCAGAAGATTACCCCTCTCAGGGCGACGACCCTGCAGATCCTTCCATACTTGCTATCATTGGCCAAGGCCGACTGGCGCACGCCTCTATCAAAGTACATCTGGCGGCTATTTCCTGCTACATCAGGTCTCCAGGCAGGTGGTCAATTTGGTCCCGACTCAGTTTCTCAAAGGACTTTTTTGATGTTTCCCAGAGTGGGAACTCAACATGGTTCTGACGAGTCTAATGGGGGGCCCATTCGAGCCTATGCATCAGGCGCCTGTCAAGTTCCTTTCGTGGAAGAAGGCTTTCCTTGAGGCCATCACCTTTGCCAGAAAGGTAGGTGAGGTCGAGGCCCTATCCTGCAGGCAACCATACCTGACTTTCCACGAATCGAGGATGGTGCTGTGCACGCACCCCTCTTTCATGGCGAAGGTTCTGTCTGAATTCCACCTCAACAAGCCTTTGGTGCTACCTGCTTATTTCCTGAAACCTTTGTCACTGGCGGAAAGGGCCTTGCACTCGATGGACGTTGCTCGTGTCCTGACGTTCTACGTGACACGCACAAAGAGTTTTCGGAAGACCTCACAACTGTTTGTGAACTTTGGTCCTGTAAACCATGGGAAGGCCTTGTCCAAGGCTTCCATTTCAAGGTGGTTCTCCGGCTGCATCACGCACTGCCATCGGCTGGCGAACCGACTGCTGTCCGGCCGTCCCAAAGCCCACTCCACCATAGCAATCTCTCAAATGACGGCGTTCCTGTCTGGTGTGCCCCTGAAGGATATCTGCAGGACTGCTACGTGGAGGTCCACTCACACCTTCACAAAGTTCTACTGCATCAACAGGGATTCCAGGAAGGATTCCAGAGTCAGCCAAGCAGTGCTACACAACCTGTTCGCTTGAGATGAGACTGTTCGGAGGTAAGAATTAATTGCTTCTGTTGAGCCTTGCCACCTCCCCTGGTTGTGTAATGTTGTACTGCTATGTATTTGTTATGCATGAGCATGTGAATCCATGCCAGACCCCATGCTGGAGAATGTTTAAGTTACTTACCTGTAACTATTGTTCTCCAGCATGGGTCTGGCATGGATTCACATGCAAACCCTCCTTCCGTCCCCTCTGCGGCTCTTCTTGGTCATACTGCCACTTTACATGCTTACCAAATCTAAAGATGGCTGCCAGTGGAGGGGCTTAGGGTAAGGACTGTCATTGGATGGGGGCAGCATGACCCAGAGGACAGGGATTGGTTTAGAGGAGAAAGGCAGTTTTTAAGTGAAAGAGAAACTGTTTTTTCTTTTACCAAGGATTACCAGCCTGACGACAGGGAATATTCATGAGCATGTGAATCCATGCCAGATCCATGTTGGAGAACAATAGTTACAGGTAAGTAACTTAAACCGTATAGATCATTGTTGTAGAGCTTTAGGAAAAACGTATTAATGTCCCGTTCTCCCTGACATCTATCTCCCTCTTGGTTTACCACTGCTTTGATGATATTCTGACTTCTCTTCTGATGGACCAGCCATACAAGCATGTTCCCTAGTCTATCCTTCATACTGTACCTTCTAGCATTGCCTTCTAAATACAGAGCTTCTCGATGAGCTGGGTCATGAAATATTTCCAACTGTTCCCTCATCTCCCTTAGTATTACCATGTTGCTTTACTCCATATACCTGTGTTTAACCTCACATATTGCCAGCTTGTTTCATGGTCTTACATAGCTACCTCCCAAGTGATGGGCATACCCCTAACGTAACATTTAAATGCCTAACAGACGATTAATACTCCTTTTACGGAGGCGTTATTGCTGTCGAAATATAGTTAAATCTCATCCATTAACCAGCACCTACATTATTCATCAAGCAGTATGCCCCCTTTAAATGTCCCGCATCTCGGGTTCATCAGGCGAGCTGGTGTGGGATATGTCATGTTTTGTTTGTTTTGTTTTATTCGTATTTATATAGCGCACAACAGCCCGAGGAAATCGTGGCACTTGTTACTGTACAAAGCTTAGTTACTTAGTTACATGGTCATTAGCAAGATCAGATAATGTACTCGACTATTAAACATGTATTCAGGTTTTAAGGGAGTACAGTGCTGCTAGGTGTTGGTGAGGGAGTAGAGCACAGCAACATCTTCTGTGCACTCGCAGCCTGGGAAAGTAGCCTCGCCTTTTTGTTAGACTTAACCAGCTCTAAATCGGTAGTCATTTTGAAGTGACCAGCCCAGACCACCACACAACCGTTCTGTTTATGCTGTCATTGAGCCATGTCATCTACATTAGCAGTGTATATATTCATAATGACCATTCACGCACCAGTGACCTCCCCCATCAGCAAGAGATATACGCCTGGACTTGCCTGCAACTTGAAGCCAATCGATTTGTGTATAAATTGAGCTATCGCTCTGGAGCTATGCAAATATAATTCTAGGTGGTAACTCCAGGAGATCATCAAATTGTTCTTAATGTCAATGTAAAGGGGAGCTTCCTGCACCCAATTAATAACATTATGCCCTTTGGCATACTCTGCAACCTATCTGGCGATCCTTTTGTCCCTCCCCATCCCTCACACCCCTTATATTCTAAGTAATCATTGATATTGGCTTAGTCAATGGCACCAACCATGCTCGATATCGGCTGAGCCTAGACCCAACCGGACTGTACAATGTATAACCCTATCTATTTGAGTAACCCTGCTGTTGATTATTTTGATAAGTCATACTTGGTCTCTTCAGTACACATGGTAATATATAGCACACATTAATCCTAAGTATCTCACAACACCAAGTTCCCTCGCAAAGCCAGCCGGTTAAAACAAAAATGAACCCTTTTGCGTGTCATCCTATAGAGAAAGCTTGGGCGGCTCACTGGCAGTGGCACCGAAGAAGAACAAGATCCAGGCCTACAGCAATTATGAATTTAGGCTGCAGCTGGAAAAGCTCATGTTTGGGTTCGTGGGTGGAGGGGCGTTCTCATCAAAGACCTGTTAGTGCAATGCACATTGAAGTGCTGTGACACTGGGGGATTATAAAATATTTTGAGCAGATGTTTTTAAAGAAAATAAGTTCTCCATTCTGTCCTTTGATACTTCTCAACTGTGGCAGGCCAATTAAGCGTTAATTGTTCCTCCTAGACCTTCCATTCAAATCCACACTTTTGGTGCTTATGTTTGTTTCATTTTTGTGTGGAGCCTGTCCACGTTTCTCTGCAGCAGGGCAGAGCGGTCCTCGACTGCGCTGATCCACGCCTTGGCTTCTGTCACCCTGTCACATAGCTTCTGAATTTGAATAACTGATGTGTTCTCCTTGCAAGTCAGGGAGTCCTTTTTCTGCCCCATGTAATCTAGTTGAGTGATGCCAGTAATTCAGTGACCGCAGACTTTTCCATAGATTCCATTGTGCTGTTCTCCAGTCCATTTAGGCTCTAATGTAGGACGCTTCTGCCCCTGCGAGTTGCTTGCAAAAATAGTCTGGCTTGCTTTTTCTTAACGATGGTTGTGCAATAACGGGCAGAAGATGAAGAACAGTAGCTTTGCTGATCCACCTCAATAGGAATGAAAAGCCCAGTCTACAGCCAGGCACACTAAAAAAGGTAGAACACCTCACCTCAACTGAAATCGGCCCACATGGTCACACGCAACTCGGTGTCATCAGGCAGTGTATAGATTATTCCGCTGTTCCGAGCAATCCGCCATTGTCCACCCGCACCTGGCAGTGCCCGAATAAGATCCTCCAGAGAGAAGGGGTGGGGGAGACCTCTACGCTGCACTCTCTAGGGGCCCAATCCTCTGCCTGCTTGCCGCCAAACCCACCTACACCTGCCAGGCAAAGTAGGCTGGAGGACTTGCATCTACTCATGTCTGCGTAGTGACTCAGGGTTCAAAGGTGCCAGCAAATGAAGACAGCCAGACAAAGAACTTGCGGTGGCCTGGCCCTGGCTACAAATTGCCGACTTTCTGCTTGGCCAGGTGATGCAGCCCTGAGCTGGTATTGGTCCTGAACTGGTATTTGTCCGCTGAGCCTGAAATTAAGGTTGCGCTCCACGCCACCTTCGGCTGCAGTATCTGCCTCTACATTTCGACTTCCCCCTCCGCAGATAATTTTTTTAAAAGGATGTTGAGCCTGAAGCTGAGCTAGTCTAGTCAGCGGCTATCTTGTACACTGTGTGCTAGTGCTCCTTTTGCTTGATTACGCTTGGCTAGATCTAAGTGCATTTTCAATGTCCACTATAATAGCATGGCCTCCCAGAACCCTCCCTCCCGGGCTGGTTCTGACAATCCATCTTAACAGTCGCTATTTCCAGTGTACAACTTTACTATAAAGCTGAATACCGAGAGCTCATTGATCTCGTTTCTCTCTGCCTCTATCTTTTCTTCCTGTTCTCTCCACTTCCTGTAGCACAAAGCACTTGGGTGTGATGTCAGAAGGCAAAGTCTGCTTGGACACGGATTGGGTGCTTAAAGCAGGTTTGGTTTTGCCCAATAACCTGTAGACTATTGCCTTTAAAAGAAGGTGTCTCCCACTCCTCTTCAGGTTCACTTTGGAACAAACGCCTACGGGAGAATTCACTGGACCTCTATTGGAAGTATTGACATTTCCAAAGCCCTCTGCTGGGGGAGTGGGGGGCGGGGGAGACTGAGCATCCAAGGCAGAGGCAAGCTCTGCTGCTTAACCATCTGCAGCTCACATTGGTGGGTGACCTGCTGATGGAGAAAGACCTGCATCTATACCAGCCACACTACTGCCCAGTACCTCACTGTGTTGCAGAAGCCTTGAAGGTTTGTGCCAGTCAACCCTGTGGTGGGAGCCTGAGGACAAGGACCAATCTGATCCTTGAATCCATGGATTAGGACTTGCAGCAGCCTGAGAGTAAAGACAGCCATGGTCCAAGTGTTTTCACTGTCGAATTGCTGCAAGCCATGATTCAAGCCTGTTCGACCCATTTTGAGCTAATAGGACCATCTAGGACTGCCTTTGCCACTCAATTCATCTTTGAGCTGCTGATCAACACTCTTGGACCACTTCGCTGTTGCACCGTGCCAGCTGAGCTGGTTGTTACCCCGGCTCAAACTTGAAGTTCATCGTTGCACCCTCTGCCTTCAAGCCGCTATATAACCATCAGCATCTTTTTTAATGATCTTTGACAGTCGAACAGCGACCTTTGAACGCCACATTATAGCAACAAGACTCAAACTGCATATCCAGTCACCAGCATCTTTGCCGTCAAACAGACTGTGAAACCGACCTTGGTGGCCCTCAAAATACACACTTTGTGGAACTCTGCCTCAAGCCGCCCTTCGAACTACCAGCATCATTGCTGCCGATCTTCATTGCCAGTCGAAGTGACCCTGGTGGCCTCATCGAACTGCATTCTTCGATGCTGCATCAGAACGCCAGCTTGAACTGCACATCCAGTCACCAGCCTCTTCACTGTTGAATTGACTGTTAAAGTGATCCTGGTGTCCATTGCGATCCACACTTCTTAGAACCATAACAAACTTAAACTCGACCCCCGGCTTAGCACCTGCCCCAAGTCTCGAACAACATGGCCAATGCATTTAAGCCTGGTTCGAAACGCAGGAACAATACCAAGAAGCCTGGTTTGGCACTGCCAAACTGCAGAAGGGTATTATTGACTAATAACGTCCCCCTTTGTCCATTTGTGGGCCCTAGACATTGGTTAGGTCACCTTTAATCCATGTATGCACCAGAACATATTATTTTTACAAACATTGTGGTTATTCCTTTTGCATATTCTGTGCTTTTCACAAGGGGCGGCTTTCCATTTAGTTATTGTAGATGGTGTGTTTTAATTAAAGTGTTTATATTTTTTTTATAGAACCTTGATTGACCTTCCATTCATTCTGGACTGTTGTACTATGCCCATTTGAGTGTCTACAGAATCACATTTACACCCCTCTTAAGAGTAAAGCCTTCCCTCTGCCCACATTACCACAAACCGCGGAAAAAGGTTCATCTCTTAACTGTGTCTGTTTTACTTTTATGATTGGGCTCACTCTTATTTTGTAGCGGTTTCAGGGCTGAGTAGGTGCTTTAGACACTATTCACCCTTGTACTGCTTGTAGTCATTTCGTCACACAAGTATCTACCTGTTTAAACCTCTCTTAAAATAGTACAAAATGGAAAGTACTTGATCGATCTGGGTTTTGGATGAATTGCTTTATCCGTACATGTCTAATAGTTGGTTAGAAACATTTTCCAGGGACAGCTTCCCCCACCCACACCCTACATCCCCTCCCTTCCCCAACTCTCTACCGAACCTGCAACTTTTAAATTCAGATTTTGCAGAAGGGAAATGCTGGTCTGTGGAGATTTCAATATGCTTTTTGATTCAAGCCTACAAATGCTAGACCACCAAAATTGCAGGTTGTAACAGCTTCACAATAACAGAAGGGGAACTTGATTTTATATAGTTAAAAGGTATGTGAAATCTCCATATGCTAGCAGTTGTATATGCACCCAAATAGGAATTTATATTGGAACATGGGACATTTTATAAAGACTGTTTTTTTATGAACAATTTCTGCATCTCTTTGGTTTAGAAGAACTGATGATGTTTGTGGATGCCAATGTTTAACTCAAAGGAATACTAATGCTGTCAAGCAAAGGTTACAAACTAGAAAAAATACATTCACTTCTCCAAAAAAATATTCTGACCTAGGTTGAAGTAGGTATACATGGTAATTCAAGTGAACCCTGTCTGATTGTACAGTTCAAAATCAAAACATTTTTTGGTTACAGTTATGATGTATAGCTCACGTGCTTCCAGCCGAATTAACTGCATCCAAGCGCAGATGTTAAGTTCTCATCTACATCAGTATCACTGATACTCATAGCTAAAGGGAGAATGAAAAGACCTAGTGGTTAGGTAAACAAATGCGTCTTTAAAGCCCTGCGGATAAAGCCAATGACGCAATACTTTGAATATCCAAAGGCCGTGAGTTCCATATTCTAGGTCCATAAAAATGTCTGTCACTCCCGTAGACTGTCCGGATGACAGAATCTCTAATAAGTGCTTGTCAAGGGATTGTAAAAGGTGCTTTGGCTTTTACTAAACCATCTTGCTAGACAAATAGCTTAGAGCTAGTTTATTTAGGTATTTAAACACCATGCAGAGGATTTTAAAGTTGATCCTCTGCTTGACTGGAAGCCAGTGGCGTGACCTGCACATTGAAGCAATGGATACAGTTTTGGGTGCTTTAAATATCGTTCGGAATGCTGCATTCTGCGCCCTCAGAAGGTGACTTGTTTTTCGGGTACACACATAAGGGTACTATTCTCATAGTGCACACCTGGAATTGATCAATGCTCCTACCAATACTGCATGGTCTTTCTGGGGGACACATAGAAGGGTGTGGCGTAGGAGAAGATATGGATTGTACCTTGGCTCCTACTTGCTAGTCACAACCCAGATTGGACTGCCACAGGCACCCTACATTTTTGATCAGCTAGCAGATGCTTAGGCCCCAACAAAATCAGCTTGGTTTTGTTTAGGTTCAGTTGGAGCCTGTTAGTTGTCATCTACTGGCCCACTTTCTCAGTGCATTTCAACACATTGTGCAGGGGCTTCGCTATCTTACTCACTCTCAAACTCCATAAGAATGGTATCCCAGATCTAATTTCCTGATGATGGTTATTAGTGGCTGCATATATAGGTTAAACTACAGTGGCGACAGCAGTGAGCCTTGTGGTACTCCACATTCCATTTGTATTGTGTCTGATACTGCCATTCTAACACGCTTGTAAGGATTAGACAAGAATGTTCTAAACCAATTCAACCCATGAACTGAAACTCCGACCACCTTAACCAGTCTAGACAATAAAATATTAAGGTCCACTGTGTCAAATGCTGAGAGACGATGCATTACCAGCAGTGTTCTCCTTCATCAGCAACTTTTAGGGTGTCGTCCCATACAGCCACCAAGGCAGTCTCAGTTTCATGGCAAGGTCGAAATTCTGATTGAAAGGTTTCTGACAGCTACAACTTGTCAACACGTTTCTGAAGTTGTAGGGTGACTTCTTTCAATAGAATTTTGACTGGCTATGGTAGGCCAGCCTCCAGGCGATTATTTTGGAGACCTGTAACATCTAGAGCTGGCATTTTCAGCACTGGTGAGATCGTTAAATGAATGTTTCAGTTGAAATTGAGCTAAGCCTTGATCTAAGGTAGGATTAAAAAAAGTAGAGATGAACTTAGCCAAGGATGTGGTGTGTGCTTGTGCCACACAAGCAGGAAGAACATAAATCAATGTGATAATAAGATCATGGGTGACTGCAGAGGCGTTGCTGGGGAGGGGGGGCTAAAGGGCTATAGCCCTAGGTCTTTTGGTTGGAGCCCCGGACAGAAGCTCAGAGGATACAACCAAAAGGATATAGCTAGCCCCGAATCCCGCCAGTCCCGACATTAGCTTAGCCCCTGATCTTTTCCAGACCTAGCAACACCCCTGGGTGACTGGACTAAAATCAAAGTGTACATCCACCTGTGGGGTTGTACCCCTCATCCGTTCGGTCGGACCAGAGACTGGGCCAATCTTATCTATATTTATGAAAGTGAAAATGTGTGGGTATGTGACTGGGTTTATGGCTTGGCAAAGCGTTGTTCCTTATACAATTCCACACCATTCAATCAATCTGCAGTGAAATTTGAATAGTTACCTGTTAGGACCCTTTAGACAATACTGGCTACATCACATTTGGACTCCCCAGCCCGTTCCCTGAATTTCAGCAAAAGTCAAAATTTGTTTGTGGTTTTGTGGCTTGACGAAGCATTGTTCCTTATACAATTCCACACCATTTCACCAATCTGCACTACATTTTGCATAGTTACCTGTTGAGACCCTCCTGACATTACTGGCTACATAACATTGGGACGCCCCACTCCTTCCCCGGATTTCAGCACCTTCACATATGAGACCGTTGCCTTAAATCGGAGAAATATCAATGTGGTTGTAGAAGGACCGGTCCTCAACCCTGGAATGCACGGTTTCTGGGACATTTGCACTGCAGTGTTCCACAATGAACACGTTGGGGTGAGGCAACAGGTGGGAGAGAGCGCAGTAGGTCCCAGTATGCTGCAGCACACCAACTCTCGCCTCCCCCCAATGTCTGCTCTGGGGTATGTCAGCCAGCCACACATGCCCATTCTCAGTCCAGTTTACTTCAGAGTGCAAAGCACATCAAGCAATAAGCAAAGTGGAACAACAACCTGCAGGATCATTGATTTTCAACAATTGATGAGCGTGTTGTCATATCTGTCCAGAGAACGGGTACTTTTTTGGTAGTCCTGAATAGTTTTAATTTTGTTTACAAGGATTTCATTACATTTATTAGCTTGTTGCATCGAGGCTATTATGCTAGAAGGAGTGTTTATAGGGTTTAGAAATAGTGAAAGAATGTTTCTCTGGGTTTATTCGGTGAAGTTGATATTTTGTTCAGTAGGAATTTTGCTTTAGTCTCAAATAACGCTTTGTTTTTATGGCGCTTTTCACATTTACCCGTGTGATTAAATTTTTGGATTTTCTCCATGCTCCCTTCTTTTTTACAATACAGCTGCTTTATTGCAGCTAAAATAGGTCAATACCAAGGTCATCTCTAGATTGATCAGGAGCAAGGAACTCACAAATTAATGTAAGCTCTTTAGACTTTAGAACCATTAAGAAAAATACTCGGCACTTCCAGAGTTAGTGTTAACGGCTGCTAAAGCAGTCACTGAGTCAGGGCCGGAGATCTTAATTGACCCTTCTTACTACGGTTCCTTAGCACTGCATTATGTTGGTTGGAGCTATGTGATTTTCTGGGGATAATTTAAAAAAAGAATCTAATAGAATAATCAGACCAGAAAGTGTCCACAGTACTAAGCATCAAGATTTCAGAACCATGTAGTGGAACTAGGTCATGACATTGTCCATGTAGGTGAAAAGGGGATGTAGTTCGAGGTCGGAGATCATGGCTATTCATGATGACAATAAGTCACTAATGTACATCAATCATGCCGAATTCCTAAACGTAAATCGAAGGTAAAGCAGGGTGCAGACCTGCAGCTGCCAGGCTGAAATAAATGTAGCTTTAGAAACTCCCAAATACAAGATCTCTGGCACTTTTCTAGCTAGAGATAGCCATCTTGCATGGTCGAAATGTTCTAGTCAAGATGAACTAGATGTGCACTGCACAAGGTTCTAGGATGAGCTGCTCCTTCACAATCGACTTTGTAGTGCGACAAAACACTACATGCTTATCTTGAAGAAGTCAAAGTCTCCAAGTGTTTGCGATGACCACGCCGGCAAATATAATACAATGGACTTGATCAGGGATCCCAGGAGTCCACGTAAGCCATGCAGGAGGTCTTCACAATGAGATGTAGAAGAGAAGATGAAAGGCTGGAGGTAAGCTTCCTCAGGGTGTGCCAGACAGAATGGTGCGCAGCCCATCAACCCAGGGACACCATTTTCAAACACTTGTGGCTCGGGTGAAGATACTGTGGGTGGGAGGCAACGACAGTGTCCAAGTCAGCTATAGAAGGAAATCAGATGGCCAACTGATTGCTAACATAAAAGCGAAAAAGGATGCTGTGAAGCAGGATAGTTGGTTGGCAAGGCGACTGCTGATGCTTGTGGAATGATTGATCAGTTACGGTTTGGTGTACTAAGTGTGGCCTTAACAGGAGTTAAGCAGAGGTAAGGTGCCTGGGGCCCTAGTGTATGTATACTCAAGTCTGCTGTTTCCCTCAAATGACCCTCCCACCCCACACTTATCCTGTCAGTGGGTGTTGTCACTTTCCAGCTGGTTGAAAGGGCAGTAAGCACACTGCCAAACAAAGAGCAATGGTATGGAGACTCTGGAGGCTTACATTGGGCTTGGTCAGCAGCTTACTCTTTCATGGCAGTGGCTCATCAGCAGGTGTCATGGACCGAGACCTCCCATGTTCATCCACGTTCAAGAATGTATTTCAAACTGATAGCTTACACATGCATGTATTCAATTCCTTCAGATCCCGCGATTTGATGATTTGCAGGGAGTGGTCAGGAAAACTTGAATAACGCTCATTTTACTGCAGCTGTTTTTCTTAATATTTATATCCACAGCCACTTAGAACCAGTTTGTGGTCTTAGAAGGTGACATTTTCATTTGCCCTGGTTGGCAATTATGGTGGTTAAAGATGCTTGTAAATGGTGCAGGTTTATAATCTTCGTCTGCAATGGAAAGGATGGTGGACATTAAGGACTTGTGTGCCTTTTCACCTCAGTGAATCGATATGAATGCTGAAAACTGACTGTCTGAAAGAAGTTGCTTTGGCAAGGGAAGGCTCTGGAAGGCTTTCCGTATTCTTTTGTAAAATAAAGACTTAAGAGTGCATTTTATCTTCTGTTTTTTGCTGTCTGTTCTAAGGAAGTGGTCCTGCCCATGGTCAAGCTCGA
Source organism: Ambystoma mexicanum (assembly GCF_040938575.1). Classification (NCBI taxonomy): domain Eukaryota; kingdom Metazoa; phylum Chordata; class Amphibia; order Caudata; family Ambystomatidae; genus Ambystoma; species Ambystoma mexicanum. The sequence continues at coordinate 675,145,982 of NC_090932.1, read as the reverse complement.
TTTGAACTTCACCAAATATTACGTAATTCTGCACTGTTGTTTCACAGTCCTGTTCTTCGCGAACTTTATTTCTGCAGGGTGTTTCCAGTCTTCGATGTGCCTTGATGCTTTTGACATGAGCCTGCGCCCCACTGGCTTAAGACATTTTTTAGGCAACGTTTCCTTTAACTTCTTAAGATTGCATTAAGGGCAAGCCTGGCTGCTGCATTCTGCAGAATCTGAAGGCGCTGGACTAGCGCTACTGACTGACCAAGATAGACTCTGTTCAGTAGTCTATTGACCCCATGATAGAGGCAGTTACAATTTTAGCTCTGGCGTCACTAGGGAGAAAGGGAAGAACCTTCTTCAGAACTTTCAATTTGGCGAAGCCAGTTTGACATACTGAAGATGTCTGCACCTCTCTAGACATGACTTTTATGCCTAGGCTCTTGACTACAGCATATGGTTTAGGACAGGGGCCAAGACATGCCGGCTTGTACTCTGAGGTCCAGCAGGGCCCAACAGAAGCCTGGCCCACTACTAATAACTCAGTCTTTTCTCCGTTTAACAATGGAAGGCTGTACATGTGTGGATGAGACGTGAGGAAAGGCAGATGCGTGATTGAACTTTGAAGTAAGGGTAACTGTGAGATCAGTAATACTGAATAACGGAGTGGTCCAGCGAAAGGAAGTAGCCCACTCGAAAGTCTCTGTGAAAGGTACATTGTTGTAGCGATAACGTGAATGAACTGTAAAAGCGAAGTAATCAAAATGAATCCTGATAGAAGGGTATGGTAAAAAGCTGAATATTGAATTTTGAGTCCCAAGTGATCCTGCGGAGGTCTGTAAAGAAAGCCACTCGCATTCAAAAGTCTTCGACATCCGAAAACAGTCTGAGGGAGAATTAAGGTGTAATAAACTTGGGGAAGTGAGCCCCTGCAATGATTGATTAACTTTTTGTTGTGAAAGGTCTGGGCCTGTCGGAGGGGGACCAACGTGAATCTTTTGAGGTCTGAGCCCAACAGAGGGGGACCAGCGTGAACCTTTTGTTGAACGTTGTTTGAAAGGCTGGAAGGAGAGACTTTAATGTGGAAGGCCAGGTGGGCCTCGGTCTACGTTTTGAACTGTTCATGTGTTAAAACCCCAAGCCAGAGTCTGATATCCTACCTATGGGGACGGCCCTACTCTGTGCTGTCTGACGTGGGTAGGGGAGCTGATTCAGTCCATTTATCCTTAATATTAGAAAACTGTTTTGCTTTACAAACACCTTTTCCCATGCACCTATTTATTGTAATAGTTTAAGGGCAGGCCATAGGTTTATTTAGTATAGGCCATTGTTTGGACTGACACAACTAGGACTGTTTTATTTATTATTTGATGGTAGAGCGTTCTCCGATCTTTAGAGAGAGGGCCAGACTGGAGGTGTTTTCTCAATAAGCACCCTTGAACCCTTACACCACCAACACACACACACCCTCCTTCCCTGCAACTTTCTTAAACACGCCCAATCCTGTGTCCTGCCCTCTTTCCTCCACATGTATTGGGCATTCCATCCCACAGTATGAGAATGGAGTGTTTTTATAGGGTGTCCATTTTATTTTTAACAGGTCCCAGCGCATGCCCTGCAACAGGACCTGCCTCTACAAGCCCTGCCTCTGGGCTTCTTCCCTTAGTCCTTATCTCTGTGCAGTTGGGATTGGATGTGTGTGTCAACTGCCATTTGTTTTCTTCCTGCCCTTTTTCCTGTCCTCCTCAGAATGTCTTTGGCTCCTCATCTTAGTCTGCTTTTCAACCTGCTTGTGCTGGGACATAAAGGTTTCATAGCCTGTTTGACTTGCGGGCATCGCTAGGTGGCACTGGATTCACCATTCTATCTGCTTGGACTGTCTGGGCCCAGAGGACCGGTGGGATAACTGCTTTTATTGTGACTGACTTTTGTTTCGTTCCTTAGGTTGTTGGTTTGGTTGCTGGGAGGAGGTTTTTACCGCCAGGCGCCGTAGTACCTTCAAGACTTCATTTCAGAGAAAAGACAGCAATTAAGTGATTTCTTTTTCAGAGCACCCCAGGCTTGGGAGCTCAACTCAGGGATTTTCAGTCATGGTAGTGGCCACTCTAGCTCTAGCTTTACTGGGACTTGTCCCGAGGCACCCTGAGTAGGGGCTAACCTGGATATTGGGGGTTTCCCTGAGTTTACCCACTTAGGTGCTAATGGGGGCAGGGCAGTCTTCTGAGACAGTTGCTTCCAGTCAGGCCTACTTCATAAAAGGCACCTTTTGTGATACAGTCCAATAGCATACACTCCTTTCACAATGTCCTACAAAATACCAGAAGTATGTGGCAGCATAACCTCCACTAGTTTATGTGGATCTGTGGCTGGCTAAGCCAACCTGGCTACCAACTTCTAGTGAATCCTGGCCAGTTCCCAGACTCCTCAGCAGCCAGACATTGGAGGACACTTTCTTTGCCAAGTTCCAAGCCATCATGCATTCAGAACCCATGAAGGATAACTTCAAAGATTTGTTCCAGAACCTAATTCTGAAACCTTAAGATCTATCCAAACCTGTGGAAAGAAGTGCCAGAGCCTCCTAAACAGTCACTAAAATGGAGACTCCTCCCATGCCAACCTATCCACCACTTGAGCCAATACATGCCCCTACCCATCTTCAGATACCACAGATCAGCACGATGACAGTACAGTAAGAAGAGGAGATTCCTTCTTCTGTAAAAGCATTCCATGATGGGCACGTGGATTCGATAGGTTTCTGGAAATTTCCAACCATGGAATCGCCACCATCATTAAGAATCAAAAAGATCTGGTTCTGGCCTACAAAGACCTTTTCGCTGAAGCAATAAAGATGTGGACAAAGCCACACTCAGTTAAAATGATTGATGTTAGGTACTGACTGATGCAGGATGAACAAGTTACATTTTTGTCCCCGGCAATCCTCATCAGTAGCAGTGGCTTCCACATTGTATTCCACACCAGCTTATTCCTTGCATATTCTTCGTAAAGGAGCCCAAACCCTTCAAGCTCTAGGCAAGTAAGTCTTGGCCAACTCTGCACTGCAATTATGACAGGGTAATGCCACAGTTTACTGCCAGTGACTAAACAAAGACTCTGGATAGATCTATCGAAGTTTGTAAAGTTTATTCCACATGAACATCTCAAACAGCGGATGCTAGGGTGATCGCCCAAGACCTCCTTTTAAGCAGCAGCTCATCACATGGATACCTCTTTGAGGGAGGTCGCCATAGGTGCAGACAACTATAGGCAAGTGTGGCTTGACAAAGGTGGTCCGGAAAAGGTCCGATCTCTCCCCTTTCCTCCACCATACCACAGGCTATGAACTCTCAAAAAAGAAAGCTAGCATCCCGACCACTGGTTACTCTTGGTTGGTGCTTTCTAAACCGGCAATATATAAGCAGACCACTCTTGAGAGCGAATACCAATCATCCCCTTTAGTAGGTTTTCCGTGGTTCCAAGACAAAAGCCAGGCAGCAGGACAGATTGCCAAGTCTGCCAAGGAAAAAGCAGCAGAAGTCCTCAGACAAAGGGGTTTTCTCCCTCTGAACCCCAACATCTGCAGCCTCTCCTGTCGAGAAGCGCCATAAATGATGGGGCAGATCGGTCCAATGGTACTTCAGTGGGGGAAAGAATGTTCCTCACCCCCGACCCGTGGGGCGATTTCAGTGGCCTGCAGTTGTTGGATTACCCATTCTTCATTCCTGCCCCTACCTCTTTATGCAGGTTGAATCCCTTTCTTGAAGGAGAGCTCTACATGTTTTTTGAAATGGGAGCCATATAGAAAGTGTCATTCCCAAAAAGGGACCAAGGGTTTCATTCCAGGCTCTTCGCTGTGCCAAAACCTGAACCAGGTAGGCCTGTGCACCATTTTGTATTTGGCAGATTTCAACTTGCATCTCCCCTAGAAAAAGTCAAGATGATGATCAGTCCAGCCCAGATCTGGTCTGCTTTTCAACAGGTAGACTGGATCTGTGTGGTGGATCTGAAGGATGCGTATCACCACATCCAAATTTGGGCCCTTTACTGAGGGTTTCTGGGCTTCTGCGTTGGGGATGTTCACTTCCAGTATTGAGTACTCCCTTTGGGCTGAATTGTGCACCCAAGATTTTTCCCAAAATGACAGAGGCTGTTGTGGTCTTCCTTCTCCTTCCAGCCGTCTATGTATTTCCTTCTTGGGGGACTGGTTGGTGAAAGCAAGGTCCCCACAGATAGCTGAAGCACAGCTAAAATACCTCTTGGCCCTGCTGTTTGATTTGGGCCTGTCGGTTAACTGGAGGAAGACCTCTGATGGTCACAAAAGACCTGACGTTCATAGACCTCTGCTGAAAGACATGACTGGTGAGGATTTTTCCAACAACCGGGAAAATCACTGACATTTAGAACACATGCTCCTTGTTTCTGAACTCTCACACGATAGTGGCCTCCTGCTTGCAAGCTGTGCCACTGGCAGACTGAAAATGCACATATCTCAAATGACCTTGAGTGTCCAGGTCTTGGGCCTCCGATCCTCAGGGCAAACAGATTGTGATTTCTCACATCATGAGGCAGGACCTGATTTGGTGGTGTACCCCACAGAATTTACTGTCGGGTATGACTTTTACAGATCATAGGCGTCAGGTCAGCATTACAACAGATATCTCCCTTATAGTGTTAAAACGTTGGTCTCAGGAGGATGAGAGTCAACACATCAACTTTCTGGAACTAAAAGTGATATTTATTTAACTCTAAAGGACTTCTTGTCGAATATCCACAGCAAAACAGTATCAGTAAAAAGACAGCACTGTGTAGATGTTTTATATCAACAAAGAGGGTGGCGCAAAGTTAAGAGTTTATTTCCTTAATGGTTCAGATCTGTGAGTGGCCTTTGCAGCACAACATCTCGATCCTAGCAGTCCATGTATCTGCACTATCCAATACAGAGACAGATCGCCTAAGTCGCCTTATTGCGGCCAATCAAAAATTGGATCTGCATCCATGAGTGATGCAGTCGCTCTTCCTTACTTTGGGGGCTCCCTATGTGGACTTATTTGTCACATACTCGAAAAGGAAGTGCCTCTTCATCGCCTCAGAGGGCCATGGACCGAACTGCCTGGGGGATGCTCTAGCGGTATCATGGAGTGCATGATGGCTTAAGACTCCCCACACCCTTTTTTTTGATGCACTGAGCCCTACGCAAGTTGTGGGAAGCAGCACATTGCACAGCATTCTTCATAGCCCCCTGTTGGACAGCCAGATTCTAGTTTTCAGACCTGATGAAACTGTCCCATGAACCCTCCCCTGTCTTCTGACTCTCTCAAACCTTGTTAGCCAGGAGAGGGGGGCAGATTCAGCTCCCCTCTTCAGTCGCTGAGCTTGGCAGTGTGGTACCCAATCAAGAAGTTTCCCGTCCTGTTTTCTGACCCAACCTCTGACGCAGAAAGGGTTCTTCACTTCCAGAACATCAGGAGGGCCTTTAAAATACTATTTGGATAGAACCATCAATTTGAGAATCTTCACAGCTTCTGGTAACCTTTGGGCGAGTTAATAAGGGCTCAATATCATCTAAAGCAACTATCGCCACATGCGTTATGTTTTGTATTCCGGAAGCCTATGCTATTCAATAGCTGCCTCAAACCAAAGGCCTGCATTCACGTCTTGTCTTGGACAAAACAGTGTCGGTGGCTTTTCAGAGGCCCGTCCCTTGGAATCTGATTGCAAAAGCAGCTTCATGGGCTTCTCCATCGCCTTTCTGCATACACTTTTGTTTGGATGAGCTCAAGGGCAGCCGACCAATTTGAACAAGCTGTTCTGAAGAACATTTTAAGTTAAGGATTCGATTAGAACTTTCTACCCACAGGGAGGTAAATGCCTTCAAATCTCCCATAAGTATGGAGTAAAAGAGATAGGATGAATGAGCAATAAAAAGGTTTATCACAGTAGTGACTGCTGTTCTCTCAGGACAAATCTTTTGTTGTCCTACAACAATCATGCTTGTCCCGTCCGAAGGATGGAATATCCTGTACGTATGGAGGAAAGGGGACTATGGACTAGGAGTAGAGCAGTCACTGCAGTGAGTAACTTTCCCTACTTGCAAGGTGTCCACCGCCCAGGACTGTTTCACTCTCCAGACTATCCACCTGCATGCTCTTTATTACCCTTGCTCTTTCTTGCACCCTATCTCACCAACCTGTACTGGCTTTCTTGCAGCATCTCGTGCACACCTTCTCTTGCTCCCTGGCTCTCACTCACACACGCTCTTCCACAAACCCCCTCTCCAGTACCGTTACTCCGACATACATCCTCAATGTTCTCATCTGCTGCCTTGCACACAGCTGCATTCCCACCCTTGCTTTAGCTTGCACCCCTGCTCACAATCACACCTTACCTTACACCCTTGCTTGCATTTGCCTCCTTGCTTGCACTCGCACCCTCACCTTACCTTGCACTGGCCTCTTACCTCTCACTCATACTCGTGCCTTAGCTCACACCTTAGCTCGCACTCGCACCCTTGCTCCCACTTTTGCCCCTCTCTCGCACTTGTCCTCCAGCTGGCACTCGTTCCTTAGCTTCCGTCCCTTAGCTCCCCCACTTGCTCCTTAACTACTGCCCTTGTGTGTGTGTGCCTTATCTCGCCCCCTCGCTTGCACTTGCGCCCTTGGTGTTATGCTCACCTGGACCCCACAGGGGTGTCGATCGGACCCTGAAAGCTGCGGTCTCCGTCAACGTGATGCGTAGTGCAGAGATGACTGTCTGGACTGGCCCGCCTAGTCTTGTCTGCTGGACCCGAAGAAGTATTTTCCTGCAAGTGGAGACAGGGATTAGCCACCTGTGGGTTTTAGTGATGGCCTCCCAACTGTTCTAGCTCTCCTTGTATAACAACTGGACCCACCTGATATACCCAGGTCCCATTCCGTATCCCCTCAGGGCTGCTTTCAACCAGGGCCATCGCATCGAGTCAAAGGCTTTGACCGTATCTAGCGACACGATGGCCAGCTCACCCGTATCTTCCTCAGTGTGGTCAATGATGTGGTGTAGCCTCCTATGGTTATCTGTTATGTTCCTGCCGGGGACATATCCCGTCTGGTCTGGGTGTATCAGCTTCCCGATCACCTTCTTCAGCCTATTGGCCAGCACTGCCGTAAGTATTTTGCTGTCCTGGTTCAGCATGGACAAGGGTCTGTAAGACCCACACTCCGCGGCCGGCTTGCCTGGTTTTAGGAGTGGGATGATCATCGCCTCGCGAAGGGACAATGGCAGTTCCCCCTGCTCATAGGCCTCGTTAAACATAGCAAGCAGTGGCTGAAGCAGCTCCTGTTTGTATGTCTTGTAAAACTCGCTAGGCAACCTGTCCGTCCCGGGTGCCTTGCACGTGGGCAAATGTTGGATCACCACCTCCAGCTCTTCCGAGGTGATAGGGGCGTCCAGTTCTGCGCGTTCTAGGTCGTCCAGGGAGGGCAGCTCTATGTCCTCTCACGTGTCCAGTATGTCTTGGCTCCTATCCTCCCCTGCGTCCTCATATAAGTGTCTGTAAAACTTGAGGAACTCCTCCTTCACCCCCTCCTGGGTATTACAGATGCGACCTTCCTCATTCCTTATCTCGCTGATCACTGTGCGGGGGGGTCTCGCTCTTATATAGCCAGGCCAGCAATCTGCCCGGTTTATCGCCCCCTGCGTGTAGCCTTGCTGTATATTTCTTGTAATTTAATCTACACAACCTATCCCAGAGTCCACTGCATGTTAACTGTAGGTCTTTTATCTTATCGCTATTCTTCCGGGCGGTATCCTCATGTCTTGTGAGGCCCTCCAGCTCCCTTTCCATTTCCTGAAGTTCCCTTTCAATGCCCCCCTGGAGCCCTTTAGATTTCGAAATGGCTACTCCACGCACCACCACCTTGAACGCCTCCCATACTGTTCCAACCGAGCGCACACTGCCCATGTTTATATCAAAATATTCTTCAATGGCCTCCCTCAAGTCCTCCCGGAACCCCTCATCTTGTAATGCCTCAGTCCTAAGTCTCCATGTCGGGATCGGCGCTCTGGGGGGTTGGTGTCGCCACTCTACCACCAAAGGCGAGTGGTCAGATAGTATCCGGGCCTTGTATTCCGCTCTCACCATTTCTCCCGCTATCTCAGCCGCTACGAACACATAATCTAGCCTCGTGTGCTGGTCATGTGGTGCTGCATAGTGTGAGTATTGCCTATCCATTGGATGCAACCTTCTCCACACGTCTGCTAGGTCTAGATCTTTTAACAATGTCCGCAGTGCTTTGGCCGCCGGCGCCGGCTTCCCCGCTTTGTCGGCTGACCTATCCATTTTGGGATTCAGGGTGCAATTAAAGTCCCCTCCCCACACCACCGCTCCCCCTACCAGGGGGCTAATTTTGCTGTAAAGGGACCTGAAATAAGCCGCTGTATCATGGTTGGGGGTGTACAAATTTATGATATGCACCTCCCTGTTCTCCAGGAGCCCTGTCACCGCCACCATTCTGCCCTCTGGGTCTACCGTTGAGCTAAGCACCTGGAGCAGCACGTGCAGTGCCACCCAAGTGATAACCCCTCTAGCGTACGCAGAATACGTGGCCCCCACAACATGTCCCCTCCATTTTCGCCTGACAACCTCCAACTTCTCCCTTGTGAGGTGAGTCTCCTGCAACAGGGCCACATCAATGTGTGTGCATCCTTTTTTTTTTTTTTTTTTTTTTTTTTTTTTTTAGATACAGCATCACTTTTTTACGTTTCAGATAGCTGTTAAGGCCCTGTACATTGCAGTTCACAATTCTGAGGTTACCCGATGCCATCTACTTGGTTTGTTTCCAACCCACCGCTCCCTTCAATGCTTCCCTTGATGGTTTGTTTTCCGGCTCTCTGCCCTCCCCCCCTCAACAGTTTCCCCCCTCCCAGTTCCCCAACTCCCATCCACTGCACATAACCCAGCCCCTCCCCCCACCCTGCCCTACCCCAACAAATGCCCAGCTCCATCCCTGGATCTCAGGCCCACCCGCGTCTGGTCCTGTCCCATCGCCGAGGACTAGGACCCCGCGGGGCGTCACCGATCTAACAGTGACCTAACTAAGTATATTACTATTGGGTACAAGGGATGCCTCCCAGGAGCTCCCAGTCGTCTATTTTAGGATTGGTGCGTCCAGCGGGTCCAGCCAGTTGGTACTACAACACACTCCCCACCAGCTTAATACAACTCTATAATCAAGTCCCAATGTCTTGGCCATGTCACCCTAGGTGCCACAGCCGTCTGCTACTTATCTCTTGCAGCCCCCATCTGGACATCCGGTTCCTGAGGTCGGCCCTGCCTGTCCAGCCAGTCCATTGCATCGGTCGGCGTCTCGAAAAAAAGGGATCTGTTCTTATAAAACACTTTCACCTTGGCTGGGTAGAGCAACATGTAGCGATGGCCTGCTTCCCTCAGCTTCCTTTTCACCGATCCAAAGTTCATCCTACTACGCTGTGCAAGCAGCGTATAGTCTGGGTAGGCCGTGATTTTTGCGGAACCCTTTTCGATCGTTCCTCCCCTCCGGAAAAATTCGAGGATCTTCTCCCGATCCCGATAGTTCAGGATCTTTGCGATCAGCGGCCGCGGGGGGCTCCAGGGGGCGGTCTCCTTGTCAAGGCCCTGTGCGCCCTTTCAACCGCGAACCCCTGGGTCAGCACCCCGCCTGTTATCTCCTGTAAAAGCCTGGATTCCATGTATTCTGTGGGGTTTGACCCTTCCATATCTTCCTGCAGGCCCACTATACGGATGTTATTGCGTCTGGCGTGTCCTTCTGCCTGCTCAGCTCTGTCCTCCAGATTGCCCACCCGTTGCACAAGGGCATGGAGCTCCTTTCCATGTGCGGCGCACGCCTCCGTGTTCGGGGCCAACTCCTTCTCCAAGGCCCCAGTGCGCTCCGCAATTGTTTGCACGTCCTGTCTCAGCAGGTTCACCTCCTCCTGGACCGCTCCGATCTTGAGCAGGCCCTCCTGCAGCTCTTTCATTGCCTGGCCCAGCTTAGTCTCCCAGGCCACCTTTAAGTCTGCGATCGCTGCCAGCACCTCCTGGATCGTGCCTGGTGTTTCCGCCGTTGCCGTGGGGGGTCTCCTTGCTCTTACCCCCCTCCGCTTCTGGGGGCGACCTGGCGTAGGTCTCCATCGTGGACTGTCGGATCCTGGGTCTAACCACTTTAGAGGACATCCTGCTATGTTAACAGGGCGAGGGCCTGCCGTGCCTCCCTCCGCACAAAGGTCCGCGTGGTCACGGACCACTCTCAGCAGGCCAAGCATGTACTTGTATGTACTTGTCTCTTCTCTTGTGCCCGGAGTGGGCCGTCTCCTCCCCTGTGCTCGTACCCTCTTGGTGTTGTGGCCCGGTCTCTGCTGTGTTCCTACTGTGGCCAGTGCTCGAGGGCGCTCACCTATTCGCCACACTCCCTTTGTTCCCCCTCTTCCGCGATCACAAGGCCATCCGGCCCACAATGCCCAGGCCCAGAGGGGCTGCTTTAAGTGCCAGGGATGAACAATTGTCTCGCGTCGGCTTAAACTGAACTAGTCGGCCTACGCCGATGTTTCGCTGTGAAAAACTGCAGCCACCACCGCCCGCTCGTTCGCGTCGTCCCCAGGATCTGCGGCCACCCAACTGGTACGCTGCCACAATGAGTCCTCCTGGGTTCCGCCGGCATTCGATCGGATTACGCCGCGGGCCCAGCGTTGGTTACCAATGTGAAGCAACAGCGCATTTCGGTCCAGTGCTGCGGTCTGCTTCTAATCGCTGGTCTTGGAGATCGATGCAGGGGCTTTACAGGACCTACATCTCATGACCCCTGTTGTCCTCTGTCTCCGCCGCCATCTTGTTCCACTCGTCGATCCGGGGCCCGCGGCTCGCAAACGAGTATAACTCGGTGTCCTCCCCCTCCACTCTCATCAAAGTTTCAGCGAATGTAGCCATCATCTTCACACGTATGGGCATTATTTTTCAGTGCTGGCCGGTTCCTGTGCACGCACTTCTCCTCCAGGATCATTGTAGGATCAGCGGAGCTCCACGAGAGCACGTCACTTTACATGGCCGTCCAAGCCACGCCCCCCGTTCGTTTTCTAACCTTGTCCTTTTCTTCCTCTTTATTCTAGGAGCTCCGGATTCGAGGCAGGCGTGGTAGAAGACTGGATGCTGGCTGCAGGCACGGTGAGAGTCACGCTGCTGGATGCAGAATAACGCGAAGCATGTGCTGCTGTTCGGGCGTGGTTTAAATAGCCTCCAAAGTAGTCCCAGGAAAGAAGTTCCCCAGGACCACACCCGAGTAAAAAATAGTCCCTGTAGTAAAATAGTCCCATCCAGGCCTCACGTTGGCTTGGATTTATTTGCAGCATGGTCTGCATGAGGTAAGTAATGTCTATGAGCCTGGTGCCTACGGCGCCAGGACTGAACCCAGACAGACCCTAGCTGGGGCTGCTGGGGTTTTTGTAAATGTCTGGATGCCTTCTCCCCGGGCTGATGGGCTTGATCCGGATGCCCGGGGGTAGGCATCATGACACTTGGTTTATCTTGCAGTCTTGTACATACTCACCTGATTAGTATTTTAGTGGTTTTAATATTTTTGTCAGAATTCAACTGCATGTTGTTATTATTTACTGCATTTCAGTTGTCCATGAAATAACCGAAAATAAAATAATGAATGAGAAATGACAAAAAAAAGTGGTCGAAAAACAAACATTACTTTTGTGTTTTTACACTTGTATTACCACTGAATAATGTGGGGGGAGTCCCTCCGCACCTGCCTGCCCCCCCCCCTTCACCCTACCTTAAGTTATACCCTTATCCCCCCACCCACCTATTATTATAATAGAAAAGTACAATTTCTAAAAAATACGACCAAAAAAAAAACATTTCTCCTTCGTTATTTTTGCATTCGGTTATTTCTATGGATACCCTGCATTATTTATAAGTTAGATGATTCTAACAGATGTGCATTTGTCTAGCAATCTCACCTCAGTCCAGTAGCACATGGCATCAGTCTTCTTTTTATTTTATTTTTTGTATTTATTTTTGGCTTAACCCGTTTAAACTATTTTTCTTGTTCTCTGCCCTCAAGTCTTGGTGCAGTTCAAAACCAATAGTAGAGTGTTTAAAACAGTCATTGAAAACACGCATTGGTAAAACCAGTAGCAATATATATATATATATATATTGTAAATACTGGAACATTAGCCCACAAATTAGTACTCCATTTATTCATAGGAATGTAGTAAATTCCAAACACAATGCCAGACAGAGCTACCACAGTTCCTAATACACCTCAGCCAGTGACAGTGAAACTAAGGATATTGTTCACGATTGCACCATCTATGAGGGAGAAGAAGAATGCAGGGTAAATGTGAAAGAGGTTGTCCTGGAGGGGGGGTGAGTCGATATTTGTTGATGGGTCTTTGACCATCAACTGAGAGACGGGAGAGAGGCATACAGGCGCAGCTGTCGTGGGTCTTGTAGAGGGGGAGTACCAAGTCAGACTGAAGAAACGGTTACCTTCTCATTACACTACACAAGCAGCCGAACTGGTGGCACTTTTAAGAGGTGCTAAAAATGTGTAAGGGGAAGACGGTCACTGTTTTTTCTCATTCCGCGTACGTCACTCCCATCATCTATTCTGGGTTATCAAAAGGGCAGAGAAGAGGATTTAGGAGGTCTGACGCGTCCCCTGTCAAGCATGCTGGGCTGCTAGCCCAGCTGATTGAAGCGTTAATCTTGCCAGTAGAGATGGGTCTAGTGAAGTGCGATGCCCACACTAATAAGGAAGCAGCATTATTTCCTTCACAGATTCCCAGGAAAGGGATACAGTGTCCCAACAAGTACAGTTAGCAGCCCTCTATGCTGCATTCCCACAGATTTGCTTTGGAGACACGACGTGACAGGCAAGGTAGTAATGCCTGTCGAGGTGCTTCTTTTGTCCCCTGAGCAACTTCATTACCCATCACATACTTCTCGATGGCAAATCACAGTAGAGCTTCCAGAGGATTGGTTTATCCCTAACTTACAAGAACAGGTAAGTAGATTTGACAGGAATTGTGTAGTGTGCAAGGAGTTCAATTTTGGAAATACCATGTGGTCAGTAAGGGGAGTTTTGCCCAGGACCTCCGGTCCCTTCAAGGAGCTCTATATCGATTTTGTGGTCCTGATAAGGTGGCACAGTAACTTCCAATATTTAATTGCCATGGCTTGTCCATTCTTCCCGTGGCTTGAGGTGGGTCTCTGTGTACGAAAGGTGTTAAGATTATATATTCACAGGTTCTCTTCTCACCAATAGACAACAGGAGAAAACGCTGAGACTACCAAAGATCAGCACAAGATACAGCTTCTCCCTGGGGACAGAGTCGACATCCGCACCTTTTGTGCGTCACTGGAACAAGCAGCATTTCCATGGACCACACACAGTAGTCTATGCGACTCTGACTGCCGTGAACGTGGAGGGCAATAGGAGTTGGATCCACCTAAAAGACTCTCAAAGGGATACTGGCAAACCTGCATAGGAGCAGGTGCAGGCGTAGAAGTTAAGAACACCCTAAGGGATCCACTGTTTGTTTCAATGCGAGGAGGGGCTTGCGGATGGAGATCTGGAGTTTAAATAATTTTTGCATAAGAAAAGGAATGTTTATGATTGTAAATTGTTTAACAATGTTTTTTGTTTCTTTTTGGTCTTAGGGTCATCATGTCTGAAGATGACAAATGGAAACCAATTAGAATTGTCTGATCATATGAAGCATGAGGAGAAAATGTTAAGAAAACGAAATGTTGACAATTATTTTTTCGATCGGGATGATACGTTAAGTCCCATAATGGATGCACATGGTTTCCCAGTTGACAACGTATGGTACAGCCATATGAGGAAGGTGGGGAGAGAAATCAGTAGGATATTGCTACATCTGCTCTCTCATTCCCCATGCTTCTGGCATTTCTAGGGTGTTTGTTCCAAATGAGATGAGGTAACAGATGTGCTATGCCTAGTGCACTAAGCCCTGTGCAGGGCTCGAGGGCAGTTTAAAGGGCAGTCAGTTACAGCATCAGTTATACCCAGTGATGAGGACTGTTCAGTGGCCGAGCGGGCAGAGCACAACATTTCAGGTGTACTCAGAGTTCAATTGATTTTGGAAGGAGCTATTGTTTCTAAAAATTGATGGGAGCAAGGGGTGAAAAGTTGCAGAGCTGGAGGAATGAGGGGATGCTCAGAAGGAAGGGTGGGACAGTATGGAAAAATCATTTGCTGTATCTGACGTGGCTCAAAGAACTAGAAAAAGCTGTTAAGATACAGACACATCCATTTTTCTCTGTTTTAAGGACGATGGCATGGTGCCAGTTGGCACAAATGGGAATTGCAGTAACACTTGACACATTGCAGATTTGGCTCGAGGTAGGCTGCCCTTCTCGACAACTTCTGGATCTGTGGACAACATGCATAGAGGCAATTGCCTCCAGCCTGGCGAGGTGTGTGTGTGCAGTCTCTCAACCCTTCATGTGCCCGTTCTTGTAGTCCCTGAAGAGTGTTTGATTCTGGCTCATCCAATGCCTGAAATTGCATCTCTGCCCCCTGTGTCCCCTGTGCCCCTTGCATCCCCTTCATCACCACATAAGGACAAATCAGAGACTATTCTTAATTGAGGAAATCACAGACAATTATTACGAAGGAAACGGTCCAACTACCTCTCAGCAGCATCCTCACAGGCCTTAGCAGACATTCCTGATTGTAATCTGCTGTTTAGCCAAATACACCCTTTTTTTCCTCCATCCTCGAACCTGGCATTCAAACAGCGGCAAATGCCAAATGGCTCCAGCTGACCAGGTATGAACTCTTTCTCTTTGTGAACACTTCTGAGTCAGCGTTTGGTTCCATTAAGGAAGAATTGCAGGCACTGAGACTCATAACTTTGAAAAGCCGGTACATACTCAACCTCTTGAGAGCAATGGAGGGTGGAGTATTCCATGAGAATGGGGAGTACCTGCTGTAGCCACCAAATGACACCGAGAATGGCACGCTCACCAGAACTATCGCAGCTCCGCATAAACTGAAAGAAGTCATCACCAACGACTCATGGATAGACTCTTTGTTTGCATTGGTACCTCTCTGGTTGAGCCTTGGTGTGCTGATTTTGATGCCTCTTTTTGTCTTTTTACTTATTCTTTATTTTTTATTTTTTTGCTCCTGCCAAATCATTTTGCGTTGTTGCTCTGCCCAGGTACCAACAGGTGCAGCCATGATGATTGTAACTATGTCCAAGACTAGGGCCACCACTACTTCATCCCATATGAATACTCAAACTGAAGCTGTTTTGTTTCCTCCACCAAAGTGTCATGCTTGCGTGGAGCAGCATGTAGATTATGGAAATGATGGGGGGACGAGTTGGGTTACTTCAGCGGAGGAGTATGCCCGTATTGAGACCGGGGTGAGAGATGGTTGTAGAGATGTTCCCTAAGAGGATGATTATGATTTGTTAGTTAAAGTATTAACTAAAGGGGGGGGTGTCGAGGTGGTCAAGGAGGGTCCCTTCTATTATGAGGAATTCATGTTGCGAGTGCCATGCTGATGACTGGGTGTGCAGCAAACTGACCGTGGTTTACTCTTTGTTCAGAACTGATACAATATTAGCTTGCATACGCGCTGAAAGATGAAGTGTCAAATCTACCAAATGTAAAAACATACATGTACCTTAATATAAATACATGGGCAATTCATGAATCTCAGTATAGGTGCCCTTTTTACATTGAATTGGAGCATTGTGTTTAGGGCTCGGTTGCAAAATGCATAACCAGGTTTTCAGACACAGAATGCAGGTAATTGAGTAATCCCAACCATTGCGATCAGCATCTGCAGAAATAGCCTTGAGTTTATGGTCATCATAATCTCGTAGGTAGTAGATAAAATCTCCTGATGTTTGAGAGCGTGACCAAAAAAGTTCTGTTGTTTATTCTGGTCAGTAGTAAAACACGGAATAAGCTAAATGCCTAAAGATATTTAGATGTTTCAATTGTGCGATTAAAAGTGGGAGCCTTGTAGATTGGATAAGTTGCAAGGGAACAGATGCTTTCTTGCCCTTTATATTAAAATGTTTAGAGGGGATTAGTCTTTTGTTCGGTTAAATATTTTTCCAGGTCATCAGAGGTTGTATGTAGCGGCACAACTTAGAAGGTCTTTTAAAGGCGCCAGAAGTATGTGGAATGGAGTTGGCTATCTATAGTTCAAGGAAAATAATGGTAAAGGAGACCTTCCTCTATTTGTTAAAATAAGTCAGCGAGACCATGTATTTGTACCATGTGCAATCATACTTAAAGATGAAAGGTTTTATGCCGGTTATTGCTAGCAAGGAACTATGTTATCAATAGTAATGTTTAAACCATGCACCAACGTCGGGGCCTACTACAACCAATCCCAAGTAGAGGTGTGTTTTAAAATATGATCTTAAGATAAGCCTGGCCAATGAAAATGGAAGAATTAGGGAAAGATGGGATTTCTTTGAAGAGTTGTTGTCCAATCATATTTGGTGGGTGGAGAGTAATACAATGTATCTGGGAGTGTTTTAAATTAATGCAAAAAGTATATAAACTGCCAACTGATATTGTATTGTTGAGACTTGGCTTAGTTTGGTCCTGCAAAACCATCTAACGGCTTCCCAGAGCTTTTGTACAATAAATTTGCTTTATGTACAACTGTGTACTCGCTTCTTAAGTGGTGGGCCTGGTTTGGGTTAAGGTGATTTAAAGGTCCACCCCCACAGTTCCTCTGTTTATGTATGCCCTTCAATACTGTTGATGGTTTCCTTCTCCTGTGTGATTTAGAGCAAGACTGCAGATTTGGTGGTAGGGCCCTCCAATGCCTGCCAACCTTTCAAGCTATAGAAATTGAGCACAACTGGATGTCTTTTCATGTGAGAGAATGCATATATGGGGGCTTTTCAAGACCTTGTCCTCTTCTTCCCCCAGCCCCCTGCGACCCGCCAATCCTCTTCAGTGTCTAAATGTATCCTTTGACAGGATTATTAACCTCTCAGCCTGAGGTAGATGGCTTCCAGGGCATAGCCAGAGTCATACCTACCCAAGAGGTGCTGAGGGCAAGTTGAGAGGAACCCGCAGGCTCCCCAGCAGATTTGTTTGCACTGATTATTACCATTGTCCCTGTGTCACTTTTGGAGTCTTCGTTCCCGGTGTCACTGCCCACTTCCTCCTCAACTGTGTCTGAAGACTCTGTGTTGTATGAATCTTTGAGGGATTTTCTCAACGTATTGTAGTTCTGTTTTTTTTGTTGTAAATGGCTGGCCCCGGGAAGAAGCCACAGTGGCAGGCAATAAATCGACTGCTCTCTCGTGGCTCACCTTCCGGGACAGCCGGAATGGGGAAAAAGCCTTGCAGCACAAAAAAAACAAATGTGGATGGACCACGGAATGAATAGATCAAAGGAAAGGATCCAGTGTGCAATAAGGTGGAATGGAGGATGTAAGAAAATAAAAGTAGTAGTAATGGTAAGCTCTGAAAAAGGAAACTAGTCAGTACCACTGGAGTGAGAATAAGAGCTAACCAAAAAGGAGAGGGAAAGCAGTGTACCCGAGCGTACACAGAGAAATCCAAACGGAGTCTGAGCAGAAAGAAAGAAAGAAGGGAGGTGAGGAGCAGGAGCCGCGGAGGGGCGCGGATCGTACAGAAAGGAAAGCAGCAAAAGGAAGGTTAATTTAGCAGAGTACGCGTTAGCAGACAAAAGGATACACGGAAAATACTAGCATTATGATCGCAGGAAAGGAAACACTGCAGTTTCAACGCGTCGGTTCGCAGGGGCGAAAGTGGTAATAAGCCCCTGCAACGCCAACCAAAACAAAGAGAAGGAAACACTAGATCGCGCTTGAGAAGTGCGAGAAAACGTAATGGACATATCAATGGCGGCGGCCCACCTTCCATCGCAGCCACAACCTCCAAGCACCTGGGTGCGTGGCAGTATGCCCCCTCCTATACCTAGAACTACCGGGTTTACCCGGATGGTATCGATGGTTTTTGTTAATGCACACGAGATTTAGGCTCCCATGAGTCTTCTGACCTAGGGTACCCCTTCCAACTGACTAAGTATTCCATTCTGCCCTTATCATATCGGGAATCTGTTATTTGGGACATTTTATATTCATCAGGTTCTGGAGGTTGAGAGAATTTAGTTTTTGGGATCTTCCTGTGTAACGGATCTGACACCGCAGGTTTTAACAAGGAGGCATGAAACACTGGGTGTACTCGTTTGAGATAAGGTGAAAGAGAAAGTCTAAATGCCACTGGGTTTGTTTTTGCTTTGATCGGAAAATGGCCTTATATATCTAGGAGATAGCTCAGAGGGCCTAATCCATCGAGGTACGTACTGTGTAGAGAGCCAAACCAATTCGCCCGGCTGCCATTCCGGATTCTTCTTACGATGCTGATCAGCTTGTTGTTATGTCAGTTGACTGTAATAGGTTGGTCTCCAAGGTTTTATGTGCCTTTGTGATGTCTGATAATAGAGTCCAGCGACGGAATGTTTGTAGCTTGGATCTCTGATGGGAAAATGGTTCTGGGGTGGTATCCGTATGTGGAAAAAAAGGGGTAAGACCAGTGGCAGAATGGATGGAGTTGGTATAAGTGAATTCTGCTGTAGGTAATAGATCCACCCAGTTGTCTTGCTGATTCGTGTAGCACCTGATGTATTGTTCAAGTGTTCCATTCAGGCATTCTGTCTGTCCATTGGTCTGAGGGTGAAAACCCGATGACAAGGCTTGTTCTATGTCTAGTTTATCAAACAATGATTGCCAAAACTTTGACGTATACTGACTGCCTCCGTCAGATATGATTTTGTCGGGCAACCCAAGGCAAAATATATCTGTTAGAAAGGTACTGGCCATTTCTCTTGCAGAAGGCAGTGTGGGTAGCAGAGAAAAATGGGCTAGTTTAGTGTAGGAGTCCACTGTAACCATAACACAAGAACACTCTTGAGACCGGCAGATCTACTATGAAATCCGTAGAGATAACGCCCCAAGGTCTGTTAGGCATAGGGTCTTCCTGCAACAAACCTAAGTTTTTGCCGGTTCTATATTTACTCCTTGCACACACGGGACATGAAAGGATGTATAAAGCTATATCCTGCCTCACCTGTGGCCAATAGAACAAACAAGCTACTAACTACAGTATTTGAACAACCTCGATGGCCTGCTGTCTTATTGTCATGACACCATTTCATGATCTTTTGTCATAAGTTTCCGTCGGCAATAAAAAGATGACGGTTAAAAAACAGCCCTTTCTTATTAGTTAAACAAGAGGAGTATCGTGTTGGTATAGTGGGTCTGATTTCAATCGTGGCCCTTCTGACTTCTTCGAGAAAAGAGTTGGTTTGGGCCAAAATGCGAGTTTGGGGTATGAGACTCTCCGTGGATGACTGAATTTCTTTGGGAATCTTGTGAGAGAGGGCGTCAGCTACTCTGTTAAGGCTGCCAGGGAAGTAGGTTACTTGAAGTCATACTGCGTGAAAAAAAAGCACCGACCTGGCCTGACGCAAATTAATACAGTCCATGGTTTGAAGGACTTGGAGGTTTCTATGGTCTGTACGAATGAGGAACGGGTGTGACCCACCTTGTAGTAAATGTCTCCATTCTTCATAAGCTGGTTTCATAGCGAGAAGTTCTTTTTTGATCACCAAGTAGTTTTGCTGACTTGATGAAAGTGTCTTTGAAAGGTAAGCTATGGGATGTTCCAGATCTTTGTTGTTGCAACAAAACTACACTAATCGCTGCATCAGAGGCGACTGTCTCTAGGACAAATGGTTTTGACTGATCTGGTTGTCTAAGCACTGGTGGCAAACAGAACAAGTTCTTTAGTTGTTTGAAACTTTGCTCATCGTCTGAGTTCCAGATTTAAGGCGTAGCGGATTTCTTTAACAGACTTGTAATTGGTAACACAACTACCGAAAAGTGAGGTATGAACCTGCGGTAGAAATTGACCAGCCCGAGGAAGCGCTGCACCTCCTTGACTGATCTTGGAGCTGGCCAGTCCAAAATGGCAGCAACCTTCCTATTGTCCATCTGAACACTGTCCTGAGAAAGGATGAAACCTAGATATGGAACTGTGGATACGCAAAACAGACACTTTTCTGGCTTGGCCAATAGTTGATTTGCCTGAAGGCGTTCCAATACTTGGCATAAGTGTTTCTTGTGCTCTTCAAGAGAAGGGGAAAACACCAGTATATCTTCCAGATATACTATCACCTTCAGGTACATCGTGTCTGAGCAAAATTCTGTCCATAAAGCTTTGAAAAACAGCTGGTGCGTTAACCAGGCCAAAAGGCATGAAACAGTATTCATATAGTCTAAAAGGGGTGCGCAAAGCAGTCTTCCACTCGTCCCCCGAGCGAACCTGCAGAAGGTGGTATGCACAACAGAGATCTAACTTGAAGCAGTCCAAGGAGCCCAAGTCTTCTCCGAGTATATCCGTAATAAGTGGCATTGGGTACCGATCCCGCAATGTTACCTTGTTCAACCCGCGGTAATTAATGCATGGGCGAAGCTCGGTGGAGTCCCTCTTCGGAATGAAAAATAACGGAGCCCCTGCCGGGGACCTGGACGGTCTTATATGGCCATTTTGTAGATTACAATCCAAGTAGGTTCTCGAGACCTTCTTCTATGCGACTGAAAGAGAGAACATTCTGCCAAAAGGGACTAATGCTTCTGACACTAAGTCAATTGCGCAGTCTTCTGATCTGTGCGGTGGGAGTTCATGAGGTATTTTTTCTATGAATACCTTACTGAAAGAAGCCAGGTCTGTTGGTATGTTGTGTATACTCAGCGTCTTTTCTGTAGATGATGATAAAGCCTGTACTGCACTGTATTGGAAGTTCGGTAGCAGTATTCTGAGTCAAAGTTCAATTGGTTCCGGGTCCAGTCTATGTGAGGATTGTTTCCTCAACCATGTTATACCCAGAATGTTTGGGAAATGGGCCGCTCTTATGATGTCAAAAGTGATCATTTCCGCGTGTTGAAGTATAGTGACTTGCAGTTCTTCTGTGGCTTGTGTTATGGGTCCTGAGTGCCGTCCACACCTTCTGTCCTTCTGATTTTTGGATGCGATGGACTCCTACCTCATCTGCCCATAGAGTTCTACAAATGAACCGGCTCCCCCACAATCGAGTAGTGCCAAAGCCTTGATCTTTTTGTTTCCCAAACCCACCTGAACCTCCTCTACCATGAGTCTGGCATCTTCAGGCGTTAGAGAGGAAGTTATGGACAAGTTGCATAGGAACTGGTGGATTCCCCTTAGTATCCCGTCCCCCTTAGGACCGAGGTTTTTCATTTCCCCAACGCTTCGAAGGGATCTCTGTACACTCTCGTAGGAGGTGTTGGTCGCAACCACAGTAGGCGCACAATCCCAGGTCTCTTCTACGTCTACTCTCTTCGGGAGTGAATGGAGTGCGTGTCATTCCTATTTGCATTGGTTCCTTCCGGGTTTGCGTCGCCGTTGCTGGAGGAGGAAGTTCAGTGACTGGGAACCAGCCTCGATGTCGTCTTCTTTCTGAGCGATGTTCTTGTATCGTATACTCAATTTGAAGAGCTGCGGATAATAAATCGGGGAAAGAAGGGGGTCGAGGGATTCTTGCCAATTCGTCCTTGATGTCTTCCTTTAATCCTCTGCGAAAAATTGAATATTGAGCTTGTTCAGGCCAGTTGGCTTCAGTCGCCAACCTTTTGAAAGTGGTGATATAGGACAATAGATCTGTAGAACCCTGACGCACATCCAACAAGTCCTCACAGGCCGAATATGTTATCTCTGGCCTCTCAAACGTTTGTTTGAGATGTGCTATGAACCCCCCCATACTCCTGTAATAGGGGACTAGCACCCGTTACCAGAGGGGTAGCCCAAGCCAGGGCATTACCCGTGAGATTTGATATCATAAACCCAACTCTTGAATGTTCTGAGGCATAGGTTGTGGCTCTAAACGTGAAATGCACTGAACACGCATCCAGAAACTTTCAGCTTTTTCGAGGTGCCATCATATTTACCAGATGATAGGGCCATGGGAGGTAGTTATGGTGGTTGCCTATCCCTGGTGGTAACCAATTGAGTACTGTGTTGTCAGCTTTGAGGTTTTGTACTTCTAAATTTAGGGCTTGTGCAGCCGTAAATAACTCTTGGACTTGTTCCACCATAGCCATGGCTGAGATCGGGCGTTGCAATCTGCCACTTTTGGAGTCTTTGTTCCCGGTGTCACTGCCCACTTCCTCTTCACCTGTGTCTGAAGACTGTTTTGTATGAATCTTTAAGGGATTTTCTCCACTTATTGTAGTTCCGTTTTTTTTGTTGTTGTTGTAAATGGATGGCCCCTGGAAGAAGCCACAGTGGCAGGCAATAAATAGACTGCTCTCTCGTGGCTCCCCTTCCGGGACAGCCGGAATGGGGAAAAAGCCTTGCGGCACAAAAAAAACCAAATGTGGATGGACCACAAAATTAATAGAGCAAAAGAAAGGATCCAGTATGCAATAAGGTGAAATGGAGGATGTAAGAAAACAAAAGAAGAAGAAATAACGGTAAGCTCTGAAAAAGGAAACTAGTCGGTACCACTGGAGTGAGAATAAGAGTTAACCAAAAAGGAGGAGAGGGAAAGCAGCGTACCAGAGCGTATGCGGAGAAATCCAAACACAGAGTCGGAGCGCAAACAAAGAAGGGAGGTGAGGAGCAGGAGCTGCGGAGGGGCGTGGAGCGTACAGAAAGGAAAGCAGCAAAAGGAAGGTTAATTTAGCAGAGTACGCGTTAGCAGACAAAAGGATACACGGAAAATACTAGCATTGTGATCGCAGGAAAGGAAACACTGCAGTTGCAACGGGTCGGTTCACAGGGGCGGAAGTGGTAATAAGCCCCTGCGACGCCAACCATAACAAAGAGAAGGAAACACTAGACAGCGCTTGAGAAACGCGAGAAAACGTAACAGACCAATCAATGGCGGCGGCCCGCCTTCCAGCACAGCCACAACCTCCAAGCACCTGGGTGCGTGGCACCCTGTCCTGGTGCCTAGGACTCTCTGTCCTGGCCATGTCTCTCTGTTTCAGATGGTCCCATAGAATCATAGGGATCAGCGTGGTTTGGTACCCTTACACTAGGCCCAGAAACTACAGTTTCTAGCATGCACCATACTCCTTTTACCACTATAATGGCCAGTGAACTACGGAATGCATAGACCCACAACAAGGACAGGAATTTAGGGCCCAACAGAGATTACACTGTTCATGGTATCCTAAGCAGCAGGAGAGCAGAAGCTGCCAATGGGTAAGAACTAGAAGTACCAAAAATGCACCTGGGTTCAAAGGCCAAATCCCAGGTCAGATCAGAAAGAAATAATTGGTTGGTCTTGTAATGTGGAATTTTCCCACCCCTTAAGGGGCCAAATGAGAGACCCAACTCTTTCCATAGGGGGCCCCCACATTTATAAGCGAACAGTAAAACAGGGATAACAGAGCTAGAAGTAGCTGGAAACTGCAAAGCAGACGGGAGAGCAGGGAATACTCCCCAAATTTGCTTAGGAAAACTACTGCCCGAAGCAGGAAGAAAACAGCAGCAAATTGTGCCTGGAACAGCATTGCCGGGTGAAAGAAATGGGAAGATGAAAGGTGGTGCTGCTGAAGGGCGTTATGAAACTCCCAGGGAAAGTTCCAGCTCACAAGAGGATTGCTTGGGTTTAATCGGGGCAGAAATTGGCTTAAGGAGACAGTTAATTCGAGTGTCCAGTGGGAGCCTAGGGAAGTTGTCAAAGATGAAGGTGAGGGCATTAAAAGGCCAGGAGAGTCAGTGTTCAGGATGAGTTGTTCGGGTGATGTTGCCGACGTTATAGGACCAAGAGACCAGAGAGAATGTGAAGCTGGTGAATGAGGAGTTGGAGAGTACTAGCATGTTTGGAGAGAGTGAAGGAAAGGTGTTGGGATTGCAAAAGTGTTACCGGTTTGGAGTGAGTGATAGTGATTTGAGGGCAGTTGTGGATGGGGAACCAGTAGGAGAAAGTGGCTGATTATGAGAAAATGTGAGAGGAGGCATAACAGGGGATGTGGGGGCAGTGAGGAGGGGAGAACATTGAGGAGTGAGAGAAGAAATACAAGGTGACAATTAGGACAATTGGTAAGAGTGGGAGGAGCAGCATAATATTGGCGTGGGATAAGAAGTAGGAGAAAGAGTTTAAAGATCAGAGAAGTGGTGGGAAGTAAGAGGAAGAGAAAAAGGAAAAATGCGAATCACCACGAGAGGGACCCACCCTACACTTAAGAATTCCCAGAAGGAGAGGTGGCCATAGCCTTTAGGCCTCCACATTGGCAGGTAAAGACTAGACAGTAAGGCATCCCTGTATTAAGTGGGTCAACCAGCGAGTACCCAGCTGGTGAAGCGCAACCCCAAGTCTAGAGGCGGGAGACTCTAAGGCCGAGGGATAGACTTGGGGAACCACCCTTAGACCTGGTGCTCAACCCTTATATACAAGTGTCTCGAAAGCCTCAACATTGACCAGCCTCTACATATGGATAACGACTCGGGCTCATATCCATATCCCTGAAGAACCTGGAAAAAAAGGCATTAGATTGTGGATTGCCTCACTGATGTCCAGCTCTAGACAATAATTGCTGTAGCTGAGCACATTTCTTCTTGATTTTTACAATCCCACAACTGCTACTTTGACTGGTCTCTGTTGTATCCTTGATGATTAGTGTGACTGAGTGAATGCAGGGCCTCATAGAATGGTGAGGTGGAGCTTGGAGTGTTGGAGGCTTGGGGGTTCCAGAGAGTGATGGTTGGGACTTGAGTATGGCAGGGAACTAGGACAGATGCTTGTGACCTTCTCTCCTACCTTTGATGATCTGCATATATGTAACCAAGAACAATAAAGCATCTTCTGTTGGTACTTACCTGGGTCAGCCTGGTTCCTGCTCCATGTCATCTCTGATCCAAGCATATCTTGCTAGGGAGTAAGATACTACAGTCTCCCATCAAGGTCTCTGCTTCTACGTAATCATGACAAATAATGCAACCTGAAGTTCATTTTTTTATGTTGATCCCTCTGTTCAGCTTGGCTTCCAGAAATGCATTTTTCTATATTTTGCCTTACAGGTGGGATTCTGCCTCCAGGCCTACTGTCATATTGCAGTGGAGTAACTTTGCTGAAAAAGTTGCCTGGGGCGTGGGGGTGGGAACATGACAAAGGAAAGGGGACCCTGCCAAATGAGGGGGGAAAAGTGGTGTGCCACGATAGCTGGGGAGGGTAAACACCCTTGTCCCCCCCTTAAAATAACTCCCATGCCACATTGGGTCGCCCTGGTATTTGGAGTTAGCTGTAGAATTGACCTCTAATAGTTCCCCTGTCCTCAATATAAGCATTGAGACTTCTTTACATTTTAGTTGGTAAAGTGAGGCAAATATTACCTACAAACTAAAACAAAGAAAGGCAGATAGGCTGGTATTGGCCCCTTTATTACTTCTATGTTGTGTTCAAATGAGCGGCATACGCCGCACATGCAACAGAATATCTCTACTGTTGTGTTATCTGATCTGAAGAGGGTACATATGTTAAGTACTATTAAAGCTATAGCTGTGTTTTTTAAATGTAAATGTATTTTTACATGCCTAAAAATCACCCCAGTTGGCCACAAGAATTATTTTCCTTACTCTGTGAAAAATCTTTTATTCACATCTTCCTTGAATTTCTTAATCTCATCTGGTGATCAAGGCAACAGTAACAAAACACAGAGGAAAATACAATGAGCACAAAGCAATGCATCACGACTCACCTTGGCTACAAATATTGTAGCCATATCAGCCTTTGTCTGTAGTTGCTCCACTGGCTTTCTGTCAAGCAAAGTGGATTTCAAAACTCTCGGTCTGGCTAATAATGCTCGGGCAGTTAGGCTTCTAATTCGAGTGAAACTATTTCCTCCCTACCACCTGACCAGAAACATAAGGTCAGCCTCCCAATGCAAGTTTTCCCTTTGAATGATGCAATATATTTGCTTTAAAGGTAGATTGCTTCATTATCAAAGATCTGTCCTGTGGAATTCAACCTCCCACCCCGCATGCCCTGTGTTTTGAACCGGTCTTCATGATGTAACTCAAATGCTTGAAAAACAAATGTCTTCCTTTATAGTCTTCTGTCCTGCCGTTAACCTTTCAGTTTGTGGGACATCCCATTTCTGCCACCCATTACTGCCACCCTTCTTTGTGATGTGACAGTTGTCAATATTCACCAATAAATAGGTGATCGCTAAATAAAATCAATCAAATCAACAAACATTGTATTCTGTGTTTTTTAAGAAGTCAAATGAGGATCTCTATAAATGTACAATTGAACTAACTGTTCTAGGGGGTTTGAATGCCATTTGGCACAGGAGGGATTGCTAGCTTAATGCATCTACTGGGACTGTGATGATAGTACAAAGGGAGTTGTGGATTTCTTGATTCAAGCGCTACATAGGTATTTGGGGGCAGCAAAGGTTTCTATGGAGATGGAGGAAATATGTTCAAAATTGATGGTCTGTAGTGTTGCAGAGGGTGCCTTCAGGGATGCAATAGTATAGGGAGTGGCAACCTTCAGCGTCATGGGAAGGGGTCATGGCCTTACTCCAAAATGTTATTGGCAGCAGCCCAGCCACCATAGACTTAGTCTGAGAAGCTGTTGAGAGTGAGGAAATTGTGGTGGGCATGTGGGTGGAGCTTGCCCTAGGAACACCCTTTGTGGGTGACAATGAGCAGCAGTGGCAGGGAGCAGCTGGAGGAATCGAAAACCACAGAACATAAAGTAGAAATATGTTTTGTTTTGTTCATTGTTCCTGCCTACATTTTCTGTTCCCTGCATGGGTCACTGTTATTTATTGGAAATGTATATGACGCCTATATACAACAGTTTCCAGACGCTACAAGACAATGGGTGCATTGGTGGGGGGAGGCAGGCACAGAGGACAAATAACTGACAATAAAAATGGTCCTAGTAGGCCTTTTGACATTTGGATCGTTGAAGTGCAGTACCAATAAGTGCAGTTGGGAGTGGGCTGGTCAGGGAGGGGGGGCTGGGATGAGAGAAGGGGGGGGGAGTGCAGAAAGGCAGAGTCCCCAGGGGGTGGGCAAGTGCTCAGGGGGGTCCAGTAGGGCAAGTACCTGGGAGAGACAAGGGTAAGCGTCAGCTAGTGCGGTGAGGGCTAGACCAAATTCAGGCTAGTAAGGGAAGGGTGCCGGAGGACAAGTGCTGGTGAAGGGTACTGGGGTAGGCTGGATGAGGCGGGCCTGGCTCCAGAAGGGCATATATGGGACCAGGCGCCAGTCGCATCAGCAGGGGACATTTAGCAAGGGAGAGGGAAGGAAGAGGAGAAAAGGAAAGTCTTGCAGAGCTTCCGGAACTTAAGGAGTTCCTGCTCAACTCTATCGGGGACAGGAAGGCTGTTCCAGAGGGATGCTCCTGCCGAAGAAAGAGATCTACCCCCCCACTCTCTGCTTGGAGAAATGTCTGATCTGCAAATAGGACTGTAGGACTCCAACACTGATCTATATTTAGGGAGAGATAGTTGGATGTAGCGGGGTCCCAGACCCCAGAAAGCCTTGTGGATGATGCAGAGTCTTGAATTGGATCCTTGCACCCACCAGGCACCAGTGGAGAGATTTTAGGGCTGGAAAGATGCAGTCCCTGGGCTTGAGGCCAAGGATAAGTCTTGTGACCCTATTCTGCATTAGTTGAAGAGGTCGAAGGGAAGAAAGAGGCAGATTGAGGAAGAGGCTGTTGCAGTAATCCAGCCTAGAGAGAACCAAGGCTCTGGAGATGTTGAGTTTCGGGGGAAAGGTGAGGAAATGGAGAATGCCTCTGAGAAGGTGGAGCAGAAATTTGGACTTTTTGGCAAGGTCCGTGATAGGGTTGTCAAGGTATTTGTTTTATGACGGTACGATAACCTTCTTGCCAAATGACGGTATATCATGGTTATCGCCATATAGCAGGTGGAGTTAACTAATCTTAACAAATATTTTCTAAAACGTCATAAATTCACAGATTTATCATCACAAACAAAAGCAGGCACCCAGGGCCAGAATTGGGCTTTTCAACATACTTTCCACTGAAATGCCTTGCTTCCACCAAACACAAACACACGTGTGGAAAGGAGGGGGTGGGGTGGAGGCCTGCTGCAACTGGCAAAGCAAACTGAATAGCTTTTCTTAAGTGGTCATTTAGGCTTTTTGCTCCCCCACTGGCTACTGGTGAAGATGAACATGTTGCCATCTTGATAACCTGCATGCCACAGATCAATGGAGGCTGAGGGAATACCCACAGAGATGAGTGAATTTCGCATTGTGACTTATATGTAAATTCAATGATAGAACCAGGGAAATCCCCCATTGCCATATGTTTAGAGAACATTATCCATTATAAATATATAAACCCCAAAGCCGCTACCCCAAAGTAAACCCTTTTCCTTCTTGGCACTGTATCTATTCTTCCTATTGCTAACATATTGATTTTGTGTAAGGCACGTGTGGTTTATGGAATGGCATTAAAAACTGCTCCAACTGAAACTACTTGGCAGACGGCACATCCAACAGTGCAAAACCAAGACTGCGCAGCAATTGCTTACTGCAGCCTTTCCAAATCAGATTGAAAAGCACACTTAACGGTATGAACGGTATAACGGTATAAACAATGTGACGGTTATTATTGTTCAATTAAGTGGTTCACAGTATCTTTAACGGTATACCGTTACATCCCTAGTCTGTGATGTAAGGGGAGGAGAGTGTCAGGAAACTGAAGTAGTGGGATCCTGCAGGAGTGAAGCTGGCCCACCTAGCCCCCTAAGCCTGCCTGTTCAACAATCCTGCTTCTTTAAAACTATTGGCCAGGCAAACCCAAGGGCAAAGGGGAATGGAGAAAACAACAAAAGACAAGAACTCCCACTGCAGGTACTTCAGACCATCTTCTCGGAAAGTTTTGACTCAGATGGGATGTTCCTAAAAAGGAAATACAACTTTAAATGAATCAATATTCTGATCACTACTGACTACTTTCTATATTATATTTTCTCCATTTACATTTACCTGTTGCCTAAGCTTGATTTGCCAATAGGCTGCTTCAGAAAAATGTATGTTGACTGTAGATACTCTTAGCGATATCTCTTCTATTTGTCTTTCTGCTCTCTTGATTTCTTTAGTATCTGGTAATCTTTTTCTTTTAATAAAATATACCCAAAAAATATTGTTGTTACTATTGTCTATTATATCTTTTGCCGTATGCTCTAGGAATCATATACTCTATAAATATGTGTAGGTAATTACCTTTTGTATTCTGCTGAATCTTTGTAAAATATTCAGCTGTAAACTTTTTATACTCCAATTTCACATACGGAGTGCTTTTCAATAAATGTCTCTTGCTACACATGTATTTCTTCTGAATACTCTCTTAATCAAGGAGGAAAACATTTGCTCGCAAAACGCTGCGTAATCAGGCTGCAAAACGCTGTCCTTAAATCGTTTTCTCTTCCGTTACGAGCAACGAATAAAAAATGAGGAAAACAATGAAAATCCAAAATGGCCGCGACGCACGCGCGACATCGTTAGGTCCTTTCCTCTAAACCGCGCTTGCAAATCCACTGAAATACGCGACGCAGGCTCGAAAACAAAACGAACCTGAAGTTAGTTAAATATATATTAAGAATTAAGGTTAAATGTTTAAAACACGACGATACAAACCGCGCGCCTTATTAGTATTTAAAGATAAAATGTACACAAAAATGAATTGCTGAACCTTCTTTATATATTGTTCATTTAAGATTCCTTGACTAATTCTAAATAAATAATATAAGGATTCTATTGTTCAAAAAACGAAATGCTCAATTTAAAGTCTTTAAATAATTAACTTTTCAAAATTATTTGAGTCTTCACTTAAAAATTCAGAAGTCCACTTAGCTTATCAATGTTCATGGAACTAGACTCTTCTCTGGCTCAGCAACAGAATCTCACTGGAATTCTTCTTTCTGCAGACTTCTTCTCCTGTTACTTAACTACAATTACTACTATATTATTGGAACTCTAAAAAGGATATTACTCTCCTTAAAAATGGAAACTTTAAATGAATTTTACTGGAGCTAACTAATATATGACCTACTCTGAAGGCAGTTGAGAATTGTTATTAACATTCTAATGACATCACAATGCTGCATGCTGTGAACTGAACCAATCACTGTTGTGAAAATGTTCCACCATCTTGGCTTGGGGGCATTTCATCTTTCTAATTGAAAGTTAGTTAAGGGAAATGGAACAAACTAAAAGAAATGCTCTATTCACAAAACAGAATTTATTTAATATTTCAACCACCTTCCCTTTCTAACTTTCCTGGAATGGTATTTGACATACACTATTCTCCTAAGAACCTTGTCAAAGTGAGGTACAAAATGTGAGAACCTGACAGAGAGAGAGGAGTCGAAGATGACCCCAAGGTTTTTTGCCTCACAAGAGGATCAGAGGAAGGAGGGGTGCCCAGGGAGGGCAGCCAGAGAGTGGGAGGGAAATGGGGAGCAGACCTCCAAATGAGAATTATCTCAGTCTTACTGTCATTAAGGCAGAGGCCATTAGCAGAACACCATGCCTGAATAGATGTCAGGCAGTCGGGTATGTGTCATCCGCATAACACTGGAAATGAGGAGAGGAGGACATCAAGTGGGCCACAGAGCCACAGTGATGGGATAGATCCCTGAGAAATGCTGCAGGTAGAGAGTGAGGTGGAGGAGAGGAAAGGACCCAGTTGCACTTGGAAAGGTCTGTTAGAAAGGAAGCTCATCCAGACCAGTGCCGGTCTGTGATGCCTAGGGTATCACAGATGATTTGAGGATGGATTGGTTGACTGTGTCAAAGGTAGAAGAAAGATCGAGAAGGATCATAACAGAGGGAGAGTTGAGATCAAGATTTGTAAACAGCTCTTCACAGGTATTCAGGAGAGCAGTTTCCGTGCCTCTGGATGCTCTGAAGCCAGAATGGTGGTCATCGAGACAGCCAACAGATTCAGTGTGTTGGGTCAGTTGGGGGATGACCAACTTCTCCAGGAGTTTGGCCAAGAAAGGGGTGATGGAGATAGGGTCATTGTTAGCTAGGCAGGAAGGGTCTCCAGACAGTCTTTTAGGAGAGGGAGCATAGGGGAGTGCTTGAGGGGTTGTGGGAAAGAATCAGTTGCAAAGGAGTGGTTACAGAAGTCAGACAAGGCAGGGGCAAGAGAGGAAATGTTGTCCTTAAGAGGTTTGGAAGAGCAGGGGAGCACCTCTTTGGAGGAGATTTCATAGAGCGGACTACTCTAGAGACCTCATCCGGTACAATGGCAGAGAAGGAGATTATCTGGGAGGGTTAGCGGGGGGGCCAAAGGAGGCAGAGTTGGTGGGGTGGGTAGGGGATGGGAGTAGAGTAGCAACCCAGCAACGTGTGGCATTATTTGAGACCGACACCCATAACGAACAACCATCCTCCGAGTTGCAGTGAACCCAGCATCACACAGTAATCACAAGAACAACCCGGGAAGGAGAGTGGCAGTGCCGTACATATGTGACCGCACAAAGAACAGTGCTTCACTGCAGACACCTCAGCAGTATGCAGCCAGTGATTTTGAGTCAGCCCTAGACGAACAGGGACAAGGACGGAAGACTGGGGCATTGCTGGCCCACAGACTTACCGGTAAGCTGGCCCTCATACTACCTTGGACTCTAGCATGCCAGGGCCACCATCGTAGTTGTGCTACCCACGGAGGAAGTAGGTGGGGTTTATTGCCCACTTTGTTCTCTTGCACATACACACCACTGGGAAAAAGGCAGGGAAGCATTGGACTGGTCCAGAGGACCATCCCTAGAAAGGAGGGGAAGACTGGGTCTGATTGAATAGGAAGAGATGGCCAATCGGCACAGGAGTGGATATGTTTGTCCAGGAAGTGTGGGTTTTTTGTGTGAGGTCCGAAGAGGAAAGGAGGACCAAGAGACTATCTGGAGAAAGATGAAGTGGTGGAGTATAAGACTTTTGTATCAAAAGAGAGAGGGGCCGATTCATGGAACAAATGTGCACCGAAAATCGTGGCGCAAGCGTGAAAAAGCAAGCGCACGCGTGCGATTCATGGAAGGCCCTGCGCGTGTTTTCCCTGGGATGTGCGCCAAATCCGTGCGGGGCGCACACGTTACTGCAACATCCCGAACGCCGTGCACGATGCGCACAGCAAAGCACACAACGTTGGCGCACACACCAAAAAGGAGATGGAACACGCGGAATGGGGAACAGCGTGTGAAAATAAGGGTGTAAACTACACGTATTCATGGAATCGAATTGGGGAAACCCGCGCACGGCAAAAGACACGCACAGGCCTAAACACGTCCGCCACACGAAGGCAGGCGGTAGCGTCCCCGTGCATTATTAAAGTGCACACAAACAACGAACACGTATATACAACTAAGATGAATGTCCCATCTCTCGCAGCACTGATCATGGGACACCGAAGGAGGAGAAGAATAGTCAGGCCCCGCATTTTTTTGTCCATGACCAGCCTTATTGGGATGCCTGATGGCCAGGTCTATGGCAGGTATAGGTTTCTACCTTGTATCATCCTAGATCTGGTCCAGGAGTGGGATGAGGACCTCACATCACCTACCTTGTGCTCCTAAGCACTGAGCCCCTTGGAAAGGGTACTCGATGTACTGCATTTCTTGGCCACTGGGTCATTTCAGTGGACCACTGCCATAGTGGGGGGGGTCTCGCAGCCCACGCAGTCACGCTGCCTACACCAGGTGTTGGCAATCATGACTGTGCGACCCTCAGTCCGCAGGTACATATACATGCCCAGAACACCCTCAGAAAGGCAGGCCATGGTCCAGGACTTTTACAGGGTGGCACACTTCCCCAAAGTGCCCGGTGCCCTAGATTGCACCCATGTGGCTCTTCATCCACCTAGGGCCATGGAGAATATCCACCGCAAGCACTTGGATACCATCAATGTGCATGTAGTATGCGATGCAGAGGGGATCATCACCTCTGTCAATGCGAACTATCCTCGGTCCACCCATGACAGTTTCATATACAGAATATCCGCCCTGAGCCGGGACCTGGAAGCTGTGAAGCATGGCGACACATGGCTCATTGGTGAGTACAAATGCCTATGCACATGCATGCATGTCACACACAGATAAAAACACAAAGCAAACTAATGACAACCATCATCACCTCCCCAGGGGACAGTGCCTACCCTCTGAGCACCCACATGATGACGCCAGCACCACCACCCCACCCCAGGTAAGATACAACGCAGCCCATATTGCAACCTGGCTTATAGTGGAGGGCACATTTGGAGTGCTCAAGTCACGCTTCGGGTCCCTTGATCGCTCTGGTGGGCAGCTACTGGATGCTGCACCCCCTGTAGTTTGCAGGATCATTGTGGCAGCATGTGTCCTGTACAATGTTGCAACATGGCAGGGCGTACTGGTGGACATGGTGGTGCCCCCACATCCCCAACCACACGCACAGGCGCTGCGCATGTGAGTGGAAAGGGCAGGTGGGCCGCCTAACTGAGGCACCCCTCACCTTTTGTGGCCTCCCAACCATGGCACAGATGTACAAGTACCAATGGGAGGTGCTCACAACAATGGTCCTGGGCAACTTGGGTGGGGGGGCAAGGAACATGATGCAAACAGCACCCCTCTGCTCCTGCAAGGCTGCCTGTGGCCCCTTATGACGCGTCATGCAACGCTCAGGCATCCCAAAATAGCAAGAAAGAGACACGTGACCCATGGAGCCCACGTGCATGTAAAAAAACACGCAGCACGCTGTGGCAGCCAGGAACATAAAAAATGCTTACGTAATCAACACGTTGGCTAGTATGACCGAAAAAAGGGGTACACGACAAACAGGGACACCTGTAGTGGGAAAAATAGCATGCACGACTCACCGTCTGCCTTGCGTGTAGAAGAACGCGTAGGCAACACCCCTGCCAACAGAAGTACACACTGTAGCCGCTGTTAAGTAATCACGTGTGAACCCCAACATCTGGAAAAAACACGCACCACTCTCCAGAAAAAGCACGTACAGAGCAATGGAAACCCATGTGGGACCTTTAACCCGTGCCGAGGGAAACGCCCACGCATGCTATGTCACATACGCGCTTACGCGCCAAGGGCCTTTCCTCGAATTATACTCTGACGTGCTGTTTTTTCACGTGCCAAATCACTCAGTATCAAGCTGGCCACACGACAACTCACGGAAGACCATGCTCCTGCCCAGAAGGCCATTTTTCTGCCCCTCAAAGCCCCCAGCCGACTCCCACCAGCCATCTGCTGCTGCTGCCTGCCTGCCTGTCTGCTGGCCACGCGCCCTGCTATTTGATGCCTGCACGTCAGCCATCTGCAGGGGTCCAGTTGCTGTGACCACCCCTACTGGAACAGAAGACTCCCGAATGCAGTTCCATCGCTCCACAGCCCAGCACCAGGACCAAGTTGCCCACCCACACCTGCCTCGGGGGTTGTCGGGGCAAACACCATCGGAGACCACTGGCAACCCCAGCCAGAGAGGCAGAGGGCTGCCGGCTTCACAGCAGGAGAGGCTGGCATCCTGGTGGAGCAAGTCCTGGTGCATTATGATGGCCTCTACGGAAGAAGTCGCGCCAACAAGGATAGACGGGAGAGGATCTGGAAGGACATTGTGGTTGCTATCAATGCGGAGGGGGTGGCAACCCGCGACCTACCACACGTCCGTAAGCGCTGAGAGGACTTCAGGTCCAGGACCCTCAGGAAGGCCCAGCGCCTCTTGGTAGCAGCAGAAGCAGTGAGGCGCCGGGTCCAGCTTACCACCGACGACATGAGGGTCCTGGAACGCATTAACCCAGTTCTTCACCGCCAGGTCCTCGAGAGGCAGACCGGTCCGGAGTCGAGCGGTAAGTGTCCATGCGTACTTATTGGACGCAGTGCATGTTGAGGTGTGCCAGGAGTGTGAAGCTTGGACATATGTCTGAAAAGGCCCATTTATGGATGTGTATGTGCAGGGACATGACCGTGCTGCATGTGAGTCCTGTCATGTGTGATGTACGTCAATGGTGTATGTGTTCCAAAGCATGATGCACAACTGCATGTGGAGATGCACACGTTAGCATTTCTGTGTATGTACTATGGCATGGTTGGGGTGTGACACATGGATGCTGGTTCCACCTTCATGTTCGTGCACGGCATACATGTGCGTGTGTGTGTTTGACATGTGTGCAACTGTGATATGCCATGGATGCATGTGGCACAGACATGTAGGAACCCAATAGGCAGATGTGACCTAGTTGCCGATGATTGCACTGTGACAGGTGGTGGATATGTACAGATGCAGGTCTGTCTGTTGGCGTGTGTGCATGTGCTAGGCAATTCCCCATCTTGCTTGTGACGTCATGCCAACCTTGTTCATGCTGTTGTGTGTGTATGGATGCTGCTGCTTGATGCACAATTCCTGTTAATTTGTGCAAGTGTGTGGGTTCAAATAATATGAGTGTTGGGGAGTGTGATGCCACTCATGTGCAACTGTCATGTGTGTATCCGACCATTGTACAGTGCCCTGATGTCTCTCCCTGTCTGCAGCGTCGACTGATGAAGAGGGCAGAGACGGTGCTGTGGAGCACAGCGGCAGGGATCCCACCACCAGCCAGAGACGCAAGGCCCAGCTCTCCTCCCACGTAGTCATCTCTTCTGGGAGTGAGGAGTCTGGTGCCACGTCCATGGCCGCAGCTGCCGAGGGAAGGTCCAAGAGGCGGAGGTTGGCGGTGGACTCGTTGTCAGCAGTAGGTGCAGCTGAGCCCACACAGGGGCCTATTGAGGAAGATGGCACAGAGTCATCCAGGTTGGTGGTGGGTTCGGTTGAGGAGGAGGCTGTGGAAGGCCCATGCACGGGGCCTGGAGGGGGGATTCCACTGATGCTAGTGGTGCAGTCCAGGAGCAGGGACAGGAGGCATCACAGGCCACCGCGGAAGTGCCTGTGTGTAATCCTGTCCCCGATCCTGTGACTGTATCATCCCGCACCAGCAGGGATGCCTTCATCCAGACCCATTTTCAGGGAGGGGATGCGCAAAGAACTGGCCTTCCTCTCCCTGCGGACGTTGCAATCCGTGACCGGATTGAGCCTGTCCTAGCTGGGGTGGCGTTGCACCAAATTGGTATTCGGGATGACATGCAGGGTTCTCGTCATTTCGAATACCTCTTTGACCACGTCACCCTACTAGGACAGGTCACCGGCGCTGGGTTCATGCGTGTGCTGGATCTTCTTACGACCGCCTCCTCAACTGAACCCCCTTTGCGCCAGTCGTCCTCCTTGACATCTTCCCACCGAAGTATCACCTGGGACCCCTGTGGAGCTGCCCCTGAGCCAGCGGCCAGGCTGGTGGAGGACACATCCCTGCCACAGTCGGGAGTCGGAGATCCAGCAGGGGTGGCCACCCCAACAAATGGACTCCAGCAAGAGGAGGACGTGCAGGCATTAACAGGCAGGGCACATGCACGGCAGCAGCAGGCTTGCAGTGGGAGCAATCATGGCTCGGGGTAATCAACATCACAGGGCCAGGCATCGGCCCGGAGGGCATGAGGACCCAGGATTGGGAGTGTCTTCCGTGTGGCAGCGGTTGGGCCAGCAGATAGATGCGGAGCGGCGGCGGGCAAAGGAGGCACGGCTCACAATGGTCCGGGCAGAGAACTCCATGCGCCGGGCGTTGAGGCAGGCTGAGTGCCTCGAGACAACTCGCAGGGAGTTGAAGGAGGGCATGGCTGCATCCCTGCGAGACCTCGAGGCCAGGGAACAGGCCCGCCTCCGGGACGTTGAAGTGGAGTTCGATGGTGCCCTGGGCCGGGACATCAATGAGTGAGTTGTCGGACTAGCCCGCCGCCTTTGTAAATAGTGATGTAGTTGTAGGTTTCCTTTCTTTTCTTTCCTTTGGGGCGCATGGACTATGTCCCGCCTTTTTGTAAACAGTTCTTTATTAGGTAGGTTTTTTGTTAGGTTTCCTTTGGGATGTTGGGCTCATAGACCCTTGATTTTTAATTTGTACATAGTTATGGACCGGATTTAGCTTTATTTTTTTTCCACCATGGATTTTGTTTTAAGGTGGGACGCTTTGGAGCCATTTTACTTTGGATTTTATTGATTTCTGCATGCATTTTTCCCCTTTATTACGGACATCCAGACTTTTATTTATTATTTATTTCCTTTTGTGATTTCGTTTCATTCATTCTGTTTTGTATATAATAAATTTTCTTTTTTTTTTTTTTTACTTCATTTGTGTGGTCTTCTCTCATTGGTTTCGTGCATGTCACAATGTGCGTTTTCTCATTCACGTGTTGCCATTGTGTGGGTGTGACGGACATGTATTCATGGGCATACTGGTTATTTGGGATCTATCATGACATGGGGATTTCAATGTGGAGTGGATGGAATGCTTGGTTGGGTGTTTGGACTGTGGTGGCGTGGGGTGGAATTTGGGTGATAAGGGCCATGGGTCTGGATTATGATGACGTGTTGGGTGGGTGACATGAGTCGGGGCCTGCTGGCAGGTGCCCGTCACTGAGGGTGGGGTGGGAGACATGAGTCGGGGCCTACTGGCAGGTGCCCAACACTGGGGGTGGGGTGAGGGACATGAGTCCCGTCACTGGGGGTGGGGGGACATGAGTCGGGGCTCCCAAGTGCATGGTGCCATTTGGTCTACCTGCAGGGCATGCCCAGGGTTGATGGGCTGCCTGTGGGACATGCCCAGGGGTGATGTGCTGCCTGCGGGGCATGGACTGGGGTGATGGGGTGCCTGCGGCACATGGCCAGGTGTGATAGGCTGCCTGTGGGTCATGGTCTGGGGTGATGGGCTGCCTGTGGAGCATGCCCTGGGGTGCGCAGGGACTATTACACGTGATTTCGCTGGCACAAGCGGGGTACACGTATTCTGGGGGTGCGCGGGTAGTTTTACACGTGATTGGCCTGGCGCGAGCGGGGTTATGCGTATTCCGAGGGTGCGTGGGGACTTTTACACGCGATTTCGCTGGCGTGTGAGGGCTGTGTGGCATTTTTAGTGCGTTTTCGTGTTTGGGTGCTGTATACTGGTCCCCTGGCCTTTGCACCATGTAGGGGATTTGTGCGATGTTTTTAGCGCACGGGGCGGGGATGGGGGCGTAACTGGCGCTGTTGCAGGCTCGCTGCGCCACGGCTGGTTATGGATGTATACATCCATGAATAGGCTGTGTGCCAAAATGGGTTTGGTGAGTGCTTGGGTACTGCAGTGTGAGCGTGAATGTAAAGTGAGTGGGGGTTAATTATTTAGTGTAAAGAACATTTGGGAAATGGTTAGGTGGAAGGAGGAGCAGGTCAGTAGTGCTAGGAGGAGGGTACTAGTCAGAGGAGGAGTGTGGGTGGAGTGTTGGTGTGGGAATAGCTGTACCATCAAAAAGGATGGAGGCGAGCAGGAGGAGTGAACATCTGAGGGACAGAGGACTGCAGGGACGAGTAGGTACAAAGCATAGGAGAGAAGTGGTAAATGGGGGCATGAGTACACTTAGTCGAATCCAACTGAGCATGTGCAAGGCACTATCCCTATTCCCTAGTAGAACATTAACAACTGGATAGTGCAGGGAGAGTTGGAAAGTCCCTGAGGGAGACAGCCCTAGCCTAATGTAGCTCTCAGGAAGTAGGGGTTTCCTTTTGCTAGAAATAACCAAGTTCTACGGATGCCAGGGTTAGAGAGGAAATCCCATGGGAGGGAGACTAGCTCCACTCCACAAAACCTCTTCTCCAGCCACTGCATTTGAACAAACCACTGACCTGACTTTCTCTTGAACAAGTAAATAATTATTCAAAAGCATTCTCTGTATACCTTGTGCAGTACCTATAGTTAGAAAAAAAACTGTACTATTTCAAAGACTCAGAATACTTGCTGTGCCATCTGTGACACCAGCAGACCCCCTAAACCACCAGATACTTACTCAAAGGGGCAGAAACACCAAGTGGGGCAACACTTATTTTGCGGGGAACCAGACGTCCCCCCCTCCCCTTAAACATTCACAAGATAGACACGGATCGCATGTGAAGAAAAGGAGCAGGTCTTAACCCGCCATTTAAAACCTTCTTTGTTTATAGCAAATCCCAGATGTAGAAAACGACGACCAGTTGTATAGGGACAAACTGCCAATCATTGGACAGGGTGGGAGATGAGAAAGCCTCCAGAAAACGGTAAGCTGTGGGTTGTTCAGGTGAGGTCAGCGTAGGTGGCAGACAGAGGCCTGCAGGAGGAAGGACGGTGGAGGTGGCTTTTGGAGCAGGTGAGGCATTGGTGACTGCAACTTGCACTGCATTCTGAGTCCGCATGGAAGATTAACAAGTGTGGTTATGTGAGGCAGGGTAAGAATAACTGAAGTGTTAGTGTGTGTGAGTGAAAAGAGGGTGTCTGAGTAGTAGGTGGGTGGAGTTAGAATAGTAGTGTGGAGGAGAGAGAAGTAACATGGAAGGATGGAGGCAAGACTTTGAAGGAATGAGAGACATTGAAGGGATAGGAGAAAGACATGGGTAGTAGAATGAGAGGCAGGAGGATTTGGAAGGGGGGAGTAGTGAGGAAAGATCAGACACTGATGGGGTTTAGGAGGATGTCGGTGTGATAGGAAAGAGAATGAGTCAGGCATAAGTTCTGGAATGCACATTATAATACCCTTATAGAATGTAACCACTGGATCGATTGAGGACAGTGGAAGAAGTCACTGAGGGCGAATAGATAGGAAAGGTGAACATACATTTGGCCGTCATCTCCAGTGGAAGTCGAACATTAGACAGTATGGGTATATAATCAGTATTTACTAACCTGAGATTTATGGAAGCCTGGACTAGGGAAGATGGGGCTTTACTAGCTGAGAGAAAGAGGGACGGCCATTGGGCCGATTCAAATCTTAATAAAGACCCTTGAACCGTATTGTCGACATGAAGTGTTTTTTTGAGCCATCTCTGACACACTGAATAAAGCATGTCTCTTCTGTAAGTTCACATTACACTGTAATTTTCCCTTCTCCTCCGTTCGCCTTTTCTATGTGTGCTATACCCGCTGTTAGGGAGAATTCTCTGTTTAGGCTGAATTTCCTAAACTAGTGAGTCCCCCAGCAGCATTGCTGGATTTTTGGGGTTTATTTTTTTCTCCTGCCAAGAGTGAGACTCTTTTACCCTCACTCTTGGGCATGATTTGAGTGTGTTTCTTTGAATCTAGATGTGTTTAATGGGCTATGGGGTCTTTTACCCCATAGGGCTTCATGTGTGTTTGTGATGTGCGTTACACAGCACCCTCAGTGCAGTAACACAGGGGTGTCATAGTGATCCCCCAGTATAGACTCCATACCCTGGGACTGACTACTGTCTCCCAGGGCATGTAAAGTCACCATTGACTTTACTAGTCTTAAATTCTGAACAGAACCAGTACAAACCATCATATTGTGGACGTACTGGCTGGGGCAATTCAATTGCCCCGGGGTCTGTTAGTCGAGGGGGCACGTCTCCGCCCCCCCTGATCGAGTTTTGGCTGGTGGCAGTGGATACTACTTTTTATATTCAATCGCGAATATTTTCCTATGGGATTTCCCATTGTTTTAGGATACTATCTTTATTGAATTATTTACGGTAGCCTCGAACATACCGCCGGTTTATTTAATTAATATTAATTCTCTGGTTGGTATTTTTTGCCAAAACTTGATTCTAAAATGGCGTTTGTGTTCTCTTCTGTGACTCCAACCCAAGTCGTGCCCTTTGTTCCACTTTTTGGCGGGCTTCTCCGCAGAAGCCCTCCAAAGTGGTGCCACTCTGTCTGGGGTACTTAGGAGGGGTGGAGGGGGATTTAGGCACCCTGGACTGAGTTGCCTAGGCAACTCAAGTCGCACTCCGTCCTGATTGGCCCAAGTGGTGAGCCGGGTGGCTCACCACTTAGCATGTTTGATTGACAGCTAGGCTGAGTGAATGGGGGTTTTCTCCATAAAAGCAGGGCTTTGGGGACTGGAACTTCAGAAGTCGCCACAGGACCTAAGAATCCGACGAGGGAGAAGCTGAGCCGACCTACCACGACGACACCACCGGTGGAGCCCTGCTGGACCGTCTCACCACTTTTCCCAACGACAGAGGAGATCTCCCACCGGAGAGTCTTCTTCCTTTGACTGGTGGGGATAACCAGTTTCACCGTCTTTTCGCCTTCCCGACGTACCTCGTGGCCGCCTTGCCTGTGCCAAGCACCCCGGCAGCTGAGATATCACGTTTTACCACGATCGTGAAAAAAGGTACCACCTTTAACCGGAAAACTCTGCGGCTGGTTTCTTCCCTGGCAGTGCAACGACCTTCATCTTTCCTCCAAGTCGAGATCTTTTCTTCCCCTGGACGACGACGCAACTTGCACCCACTGCCAGGAACAACTGCCACCGCTGGAGGATCCTTCCCACTTAAGGTACCGTGTCCGCCTGGCTTCCCTTGCCACCGACTGTACGGGGTAGATTTAGCCCCTGGCTTTCGAACCTGGGTTGGCCTGGGACACCCTGGCTAAACTTTCCCGAGCCTCTCTAAACTTTTTTTGAACTCTCTGCAAGACTTTCTAAGCCTAGTGTAACTGTGATCTTGGGCGCATTTGTGCTCTGCTCTCTCTAAGAGTGGGCCCAGCCTGTGGACTTTGGCTCACCAGTGACTTTTGCTCTTCTGCCTTGCTAACAGTGTTCCTGAATCTTAGAGTGGTGTACCTTTCCATATTCTGTCTTTTTCCCTCCCTTTTTCACAAACTTATTTGAGTACCATCTAGTTAAGCGCTCACCTCTGTATGAAAATAAGTGGTGTTTTACTGAGACTTATCTGATAAGGAAAAAGGGGTGTATATATTACAATAGTAACTGTGTTTAGAATATTTTACAACAAGAGTGCTGGAGTGTTTCAAACTGTGTGTTTTTAAATAAATAATTATATACTTTGATACCAAAGCTCTGGTCAGTGTTTGCTTGTATTGGTGGGTCTGAGTGCCTATTGTGTATACTTTGCATATTGTCTAACTCTTCTTGAGAGAAGTCTGACTGCTCAGCCACAGCTACCAGGTAAATCTGGGTGGTGCAGACTGCTACCAAGTGGGTTTACTGCTAACACCTGTAGTCCTAAATCTTTTGCAGTGTTCCCTAGGGGAACTGCACAGGTTTCTGCCTAACACTGGTGTACAGCGGTGGGATTTGTATTGAGTATACATTTTAGAGTGCGTTAGGATACCTTAGCACAACTAACCACAAAGCTTAGCACTGAAAAAGTAATCTTTCTAACATGTCAACTATGGAAAATTATAGTCAAGAGTCCCTTGCTACAAAAACTGCTGACTGTTTGAGTTCTATGTAAGCATAAGAATCTCCTGACTAAAGGCAAGAAAATGTAATTGATAGAAAGGTTGTTAGCTAACCAAAGTCTGGATGATGGTTCAGAGGAACCTACCATGCCATAAAATGTAGATAACAGTATAGAGATTGATGTTGATCAAAATATGGACAATCTTGAGGAAGAGTCAGAAGAGGAGGGTGAGGCTGCTGTGACTGTCCCCCCTAGGCCTCTGTCTGCTCTACCTGCTGTACCTACTGGGCCTTTGCCAAGTCCCACACTTAGTCCTCAATATCTTGAATTAGAGAAAATGAAACTTGAACTAGAGTTCAAGAGACTGAATACTCAGGCTGAACAGAGAACCCAGGAACTGAATCAAGAACTAAGGCTAAGGGAAATGGAGCTCAAGCATGAGCTAGAAATGAAGAAATGATCTGTTGAAAATGCTTCTCTCTCTTGCTCCTCTAGAAGTTCCAGTCCTAAAAGACCTTGGATGCCTAAAGATTTGGTTGGTATGTATGAGCCTAAGTTGGATGTGTTGGATTGGTTGTCTCTGTTTGAATATAATCATGGGCTCCAGAACATCACAGGAAATGACTTACTCACCTGGTTGTTCTCTAGGCTTCCCCCTGTTGCAACTGATGTGGTAACGGAGTTGGGGGAGGAGGATAGGAAAGAGTATGAATGTGCGAAACTAGCTCTGATAGCTAGATTTGGGAAGACCCCTTCCCAGTATCTTAAGAGGTTTAGGACCCTCAAAAAGCATGATGGTACCCCTTGGGCTACCTGGGTGAGTGAAGGGTTGAAAAACTTAGAGGGATGGATTAAGGGTTACAAGGTGAACACTTATGAAGGTATGAAGAATCTTGTTATGTTGGAGTCAATTTATGATGCCTGCTCTCCTGAGCTCAGACAGCACTTGGCTGATTCAAAGGAATTAGATTCCCAAAAACTAGCTAAGGCTGCTGACTTGTGGGTTGCCAACAGGGCCACTCACAAGGATTCTGGGGT
This sequence comes from Ambystoma mexicanum, assembly GCF_040938575.1. Classification (NCBI taxonomy): domain Eukaryota; kingdom Metazoa; phylum Chordata; class Amphibia; order Caudata; family Ambystomatidae; genus Ambystoma; species Ambystoma mexicanum. The sequence goes on along the minus strand of NC_090932.1, from coordinate 675,102,652 downwards.
AACTCAGAAAAAGGATGAGGGGAAACAGCCTAAAAAGGACTCCAAAGAGAATTCTAATACTGCAAATTCCAAAGAGGGCCTCAAACAAAACCAGAAGGGTAAGCCACCAGGGAAACCACAGCAGAATAGTGTCTCCTCTGGTGCCAAACCAGAGGGAGGTCAGAACAAGCCCCCATTCCAGAAGGCATTTGGTAAATGCTTTGTTTGTGGCTCTACTGACCATGTGAAAGGAGATCCCAGATGCAAGGGTAAACCTTCAGGGATCCAACTTGCCTCTTTAACCTTCGCTCCAGAAGAGGAAGTCCCAATGGCGAGTGGAAACTTTCTACTGCTGGCTGATGAACCCATTGGTGTCTCAGCCAGTGTTTCTTTAGTCTCTCTGGGGTTGTGGGAACAACAGAACTTAGATGTGTATAATTCTATCCCAGATAATACTAAAGAGTATTATAAAGACAGTGTCCAGGTGAATGGTCAGGAGACTCCTGCCATTAGAGACACTGGGGCCAGCATAACTGTGGTGGATGAATCATTTTTCAAGGCAGAGGATGTTGCTAAGGCACCCAAATGCCTCACCAAGTTAGCTGGAGGGCCTGTGCAGATGTGTCCCCAGTTACCAGTTCTCATCCAGTGTAATGATATGGCTGTAAAGATACCTGTCAGTATACAATGTGAAGTACCAGGTAGGGTTCTGTTGGGTAATGACCTGAAAGCTCTTGGAGTTGTCACATACCCCCAGACCATCTAGTAAAAGGTTACAGGAGCTCACAAAACCTGCAAGAGAGAAAACCCTGCGAGGGTTATCTCAGGAGATGATGACAAAGATCACTCCTTTACCACTGGAGCAACTCACTGCAGTAACTACCAGATCAGGAGCAAAGGGGCAACCCAAGACTCCTAGGAAAAAGTCAGCAGCAAGCACTCCAGTGCTTCCAACAGTTACACCTGTAACTCCACCTCCAGCTGAGGCTGAGAGGGAGGTGCAACCCTGTGTGGTTGAACTAGACTCTGAAGAAGAGCTAGTGGGAGGCCAAGAACTTATTGGAGATCTAGACCCTGAGGACCATCCTGAGCTGCAGTCTTTACTGGCAGAAGGTGGGCCCAGCAGGGAAGCTTTCCGTAAGGGGCAAAGAGAATGTCCAACTCTGGAGGGTCTCCGCCACCAGGCAGCTGCTCAGGCTGATGGGCAAGAGCCTGGGAAGTATAGGTTGCACTGGGAAGATGGCCTCTTCTACAGTGGACCAACTGAGTCTGAGCCTGGAGACTACAAAAGCCTTGTAGTACCTCAAGAAAACAGACAACAGTTCTTGCACTTAGCCCACGAGATTCCTTTGGCTGGTCACTTGAGTTTCAAGAAGACCAAGGAAAGGCTCTCACTCTACTTCTATTGGCCAAAAATGGGGGCAGAAGTAGGTAAGTTTTGCAAGAGCTGCCATACCTGCCAAACTTTTGGTAAGGTTGGCTCCAAGAATGTGGCACCTTTAGTGCCTCTCCCAGTTGTGGGAGTCCCATTTGAGAGGGTAGGGATTGACATTGTTGGTCCCCTTGATCCCCCAACCTCCTCAGGCAACAGGTTTATCCTTGTTGTAGTAGACCATGCTACTAGATACCCTGAGGCAATTCCTATGAGGACTGTTACAGCTCTGGCTGTGGCTAAGGCCCTCCTTGGTATTTTTACCAGGGTTGGATTTCCTAAGGAAGTAATATCCAACATGGGGTCAATCTTTATGTCTCACTACATGAAAGCCATGTGGAAAACCTGTGGAGTTACTTACAAGTTCTCAACCGCATACCACCCCCCGACCAATGGGTTGGTAGAAAGGTTTAACGGAACCATGACGAGCATGATAGGTGCTTTAGAGGAACCTCTGAAAAGAAAGTGGGACCTTCTACTGCCGTGCCTTCTCTTTGCTTATAGAGAAGTCCCTCAGGAGGGAGTAGGTTATTCTCCCTTTGAACTTTTCTATGGCCATCCAGTCAGAGGTCCGTTGGCCCTCTTAATGCAGTCACAAAGACTGATGCCCACCCTTTACCAAGGACAGATGAGTTGGTGGATAAACTTGGTGCAGCCAAGTACCTCAGCACATTTGACCTTAGGTCAGGATATTGGCAAATAGCCTTGACAGACCATGCCAAGGAGAAAACTGCATTTTCCACCCCAGTTGGCTTGTACCAGTTTAAGGTCATGCCTTTTGGATTAAAAAATGCACCTGCTACATTCCAAAGGATGGTGAACCAAGTTCTAGCTGGGATGGAGGACTTCTGCATGGCATACTTGGATGACATTGCAGTCTTCAGCCACTCCTGGGAGGACCATGTGAACCACCTAGGACATGTTTTGCAGGCTCTTGGACAGGTCAATTTGACTATCAAGGCAAGTAAATGCCAGATAGGTCAAAGTAAGGTGGTCTACCTTGGGCATGAGGTAGGAGGTGGATAAATAAGGCCTTTGCTCAGCAAGATTGAAGCTGTGCCAAATCGGACAACACCTACTACTCAAACCCAAGTGAGAGCCTACCCTCACTGGGTATTACAGGAATTTCATTGAGAACTATTGGCCCATAGCTTCTCCACTGAATGTAATCTCCTCCCCAAAATTCCCTAAAAAGGTCAAATGGAATGAGTGCAATCAGGCCTTTGAAAAACTGAAGAAAGCTCTTTGCCAAGCTCAAGTACTGAGAGCTCCTGACAACCACCAAACTTTCATTGTACAAACTGATGCTTCCAATGTAGGTATAGGTGCAGTTCTAAGCCAACTGGATGAGAAGGTTAGGGAGCACCCCATTTGCTTCATCAGCCGTAAGCTGAGTGTTAGGGAGAATTCTCTGTTTTGGCTGAATTTCCTAACCTAGTGAGTCCCCCAGCAGCTTTGCTGGATTTTTGGGGTTTATTTTTTTCTCCTGCCAAGAGCGAGACTCTTTTACCCTCCCTCTTGGGCATGATTTGAGTGTGTTTCTTTGAATCTAGATGTGTTTAATGGGTATTTTACCCCATAGGGCTTCATGTGTTTTTGTGATGTGTATTACACAGCACCCTCAGTGCAGTAACAGAGGGGTGTCATAGTGACCCCCCAGTATAGACTCCATACCCTTGGACTGACTACTGTCTCCCAGGGCATGTAAAGTCACCATTGACTTTACTAGTCTTAAATTCTGAACAGAACCAGTACAAACCATCATATTGTGGACGTACTGGCTGGGGCAATTCAATTGCCCCGGGGTCTGTTAGTCGAGGGGGCACGTCTCCGTCCCCCCTGATCGAGTTTTGGCTGGTGGCAGTGGATACTACTTTTTATATTCAATCGCAAATATTTTCCTATGGGATTTCCCATTGTTTTAGGCTACTATCTTTATTTAATTATTTACGGTAGCCTCGAACATACCGCTGGTTTATTTAATTAATATTAATTCTCTGGTTGGTATTTTTTGCCAAAACTTGATTCTAAAATGGCGTTTGTGTTCTCTTCTGTGACTCCAACCCAAGTCGAGCCCTTTGTTCCACAGAAGCCCTCCAAAGTGGTGCCACTCTGTCTGTGGTACTTAGGAGGGGTGGAGGTGGATTTAGGCACCCTGGACTGAGTTGCCTAGGCAACTCAAGTCGCACTCCGTCCTGATTGGCCCAAGTGGTGAGCCGGCCGGCTCAGCACTTAGCATGTTTGAGTGACAGCTAGGCTGAGTGAATGGGGGTTTTCTGCATAAAAGCAGGGCTTTGGGGACTGGAACTCCAGAAGTCACCACAGGACCTAAGAATCCGACGAGGGAGAAGCTGAGCCGACCTGCCACGACGACACCACCGGTGGAGCCCTGCTGGACCGTCTAACCACTTTTCCCAACGACAGAGGAGATCTCCCACCGGAGAGTCTTCTTCCTTTGACTGGTGGGGATGACCAGTTTCACCGTCTTTTCGCCTTCCCGACGTACCTCGTGGCCGCCTTGCCTGTGCCAAGCATCCCGGCAACCGGGATACCACGTTTTACCACGACCGCGAAAAAAGGTACCACCTTTAACCGGAAAACTCTGCAGCTGGTTTCTTCCCTGGCAGTGCAACGACCTTCATCTTTCCTCCAAGTCGAGATCTTCTCTTCCCCTGGACGACGACGCGATTTGCACCCACTGCCAGGAACAACTGCCACCGCTGGAGGATCCTTCCCACTTAAGTTACCGTGTCCCGCCTGGCTTCCCTTGCCACCGACTGTACGGGGTAGATTTAGCCCCTGGCTTTCGAACCTGGGTTGGCCTGGGACACCCTGGCTAAACTTTCCTGAGCCTCTCTAAACTCTTTTTGAACTCTCTGCAAGACTTTCTAAGCCTAGTGTAACTGTGTGATCTTGGGCGCATTTGTGCTCTGCCCTCTCTAAGAGTGGGCCCAGCCTGTGGACTTTGGCTCACCAGTGACTTTTGCTCTTCTGCCTTTCTAACAGTGTTCCTGAATCTTAGAGTGGTGTACCTTTCCATATTCTGTCTTTTTCCCTCCCTTTTTCACAAACTTATTGGAGTGCCATCTAGTTAAGCGCTCACCTCTGTATGAAAATAAGTGGTGTTTTACTGAGACTTATCTGATAAGGAAAAAGGGGTGTATATATTACAATAGTAACTGTGTTTAGAATATTTTACAACAAGAGTGCTGGAGTGTTTCAAACTGTGTGTTTTTAAATAAATAATTATATACTTTGATTATACTTTAATACCAAAGCTCTGGTCAGTGTTTGCTTGTAGTGGTGGGTCTGAGTGCCTATTGTGTATACTTTGCATACTGTCTAACTCTTCTTGAGAGAAGTCTGACTGCTCAGCCACAGCTACCATGTAAATCTGGGTGGTACAGACTGCTACCAAGTGGGTTTACTGCTAACACCTGTAGTCCTAAATCTTTTGCAGTGTTCCCTAAGGGAACCGCACAGGTTCCTGCCTAACACCCGCAACGTCTGTAGGGCACCCTCACTGGTAATTTCCGGGGCACACTATCTTCCATTACTTCTACGTATTGGGATCCCTGCGAAAACATTGCAGTTAACAGGCAGCCTGAATGCCTTTCACAGCATAATTTTATACCAAGACACAACCTACTAATTCAACACTCACTCTTTTCTTTACCTGAGAGCATCCTATAGTGGCTAGAGGAAACTCTGTTATATCCCCATCCCTTACATTCATTCCACATACAGTCTAATCTTGGTTCTGACTCTGTAAGCGGGCTAAACTCGACCTCATCCCCTGTTAATGTTTGCCAGAGTGAATGTAATAGGATTAGCTGTTTTAGTGACTCATAGGCACTCTTGATCATACCTCAGGCCATCACTTGTCCCTTACTTGATTTATATTAATTAATACTACCGCATTTATTAGCAATCACCACAAGTAAATGATGCTGATCTATATGGTCGGGTATCATTCCTTTTAAAACTTGCTCACTCCCACAAACATGTATGCAACTGATCACTATCGCGATTCCTTATGTCACCTTGCCCTACATGTTTGTGATTGATGTCAGCTTGTATGTGCCCTACATTTCCCCATTAACCCTCCTGCCTTCCCCCACTCTTCTTCTCCATGGAGCAAGGTCTGGTTTTATCCGTGGAAGGGCTAAAATTCCACGGACAAGGTTTTGACATTTTTGGGCTTCTGCAGTGGTGATGTGCGCAGTATAACAGACTATTGCCATAACTATTACTTTCTACAGTGTAGTGTGAAGTGATTCATCACATGTAAATCTATAATAAATCATGATTGCTTGCTAAAATGAGTCTGGCCTAAACGGCTGGGTCCTATTGGGGACTCAGGGAAAGTGTGTTTATGTAAGTAACTTAGTAAGTTGCTTTTAAGGAGTTTCCAAGATTTGCTCCAAAGTAAACAATGGGCCAAATCCCATAGGTTTGCTGCAATTATAGGGACGCTTTGGGTAAGACCTCCTTTTTGTTTACATGTGCAGCAGAAGAGGCAACCAACTAGAGTGGACTTCTGAGAAGAGTTCCAGCCCAGGAATCGAGAACCACTCAAGACATTAGAGGTTAATGGTTGATGGGTCCTCAAAATACCACCATTCTCTAAACGAGTAGACCTCAGCTGACGGCCACAGGAACAGAATCCGAGGCACCTGAGACAAGTACTCATGCGACTGAAAGTGAAGTATTTAGCCCAGGAATGGTGGGTATTGTGAGGGATCAGAAATGAGAGGCGGACACATGGTTGTTGTATTCTTAATCAAAGACATTTTTTTGAAATACAAATGGGTTGGGAAAACACGTCTCTAGTCCTATTCTAAACAGGAACTTCTCTACCTAGAAACTAAAAACTAAGGATCTGTCTGTGTCAGGATTTCAGTAACTGAAATCCGTCCTTGTGTCCAAAACACCCTATCCTGTCCCTCACACTATACACAAACAAGAAAAGGTGCAAGAAGAATGTCTTTAACTTGATGTTTGGAAAAGTGTTCAAAACCAAAAGTATAAAGATGACTCCAATGAGAATGTTCTCCAAGGTAAAGACCCTTGGTCCAGAGGATGTTTTCCTTTCCCTTCACTGGTCTCACAAAGTTCTTGTTCAAGCAAAATGTTCTATAACAGTCTTTCTATAGTAGATCTTGTAACTTTGCATATTTCCTGGTGTACACCCCTGCCAGGTAACTTTATACAATTTGCAGCTGCCTGGTATACTCGCCTGCCAGGATGTATGTGTTTCACAATTCCTTGATACCACTTCAGCTGCCTGGGGTAGTCACCTGCTAGGATATCTTATGTCTTTCACAGTTCTTAAATGTACCACAGTAGCATATACCTTGTGCTGTTTGGTATATCTATTTGTAGTAATATTTGCTGACACATATTGTGCTCACACCTTCCCCCCCCCCCATTGGCATCTAATGCATCTGTGCTGGATTGGGGTTTTCTCTTATACTTTGCCTTTTCTGCAGTCAAACTTTCTTCTTATTGAATCTTGCCTTTGTACTTTGCCTTGACTGCATTCAAACAAACTTTACCTTTGTATATTTTTTGCATCAAACATTCTTCGTATTGGGTTTTGAATTTGTACTTTGTCTTGACCGCATTCAAACAAACTTTGCCTTTGTATAATTTCGGCATTAGTAATCTTGTACCATTCAACCACTTGTTGGCACGGTTGTCGGAACGCCCCTGGGTCCCAAGCTGCTTTGGGCAGACTCGCTGGTCCAGTGTCTCCGCTTTTGCTTGCGCCTCTCCGTTATGGCTTCTTCTTCTGCCTTTCGGGTAAGAGTGTGCAGACGGCCCCTCTGCCCCAGTCCGGGGGAGGCTCTGCTGTTGCACACCACCCCTCCCTCTCCCCCCGAGATGAAGTCTGTTGTCTTCTCGAGCGACCGAACCTCCAGGAGTTCCTGCACTGCTCCCTGCGTCTCCACAGTCCTTATGGCTTGCCCACAGCGTTCCTCTTCCTATCCCAATGTCCTTCTCTGCTTTGCCGGCGTGGATGGCAACATCTGTCATTCTTTTATTTTTCTCATTTTCATCACATGTATAGTTAAATCAACATTCCTTGGTATTCCCCCCTGGCCTCCATTAGAAGTCTGCACTGCTTCATTTAGCCCCAGATCCTCGCACTTTTCCAAAATATGTCCAGAATCCTTATTGTATATGGGCTCCATTGTATCATATAGTCACTCTGCAGGTAGTTCATTACCATTCCCCAGTCCTGCTTAAAGGAGTCGCTGTCTCCCTGTAATAAGTAGGTTACACATTCCATTGCCACGAAGCTCCATAATTTCTGCAACCAATCTTGATTTGTCAGACTTTGCCTTTGTTTCCAATGTTGAGCTATTGTGAGCCATGCAGCTATTGGGGTCATAACGGCCCTCTTCGAATGGATTGTGTCCGTCTACGTATTCCTTATCTTTGATATTTCCCCAATATCCAGCTTGCTGCCTCCAGAATTTATTTTCCAGTAGAGGGCGATTTGCGCCGAAGCCTGGTCGAGTCGCTGTTCCTTGGAGGTCTCCGTCTTGATGTCAACGTCACCGCAGGTATAAGTAGCACGTGCAGTGCCCGTTGGCTTCAGTTCACAGCTTCGATAACGTAATGCCTAGTTCCTAGTCAGAAATCTATTCTTCAAAAAATTAAGAGTTTTCGACGTAATATGGCTTCTTCATCAGCATCATCCACTCCTCGGTCCGGATTTAAGAAGTGCCGGGACTGCAGTGTTAAAATGTCTGACAGACCTGGACAGCATCTGCCTGTGGTGTCTAGGGTCAGAACATCCGTGTTCGGAGTGTGAGGACTGTCTGTCGATGACGGCCAATGCCTTGAGAGAGCGCAGAGGGAAGTTGGCGAGAGGTAAGCCTCAAAAATCCCCTTCTACCCCTTCAAAACGTAAATCGTCAGACAGGTCGAAGCAAGTGCCTCCTCGTCATAAGAGGTTTAAACGCTCCTGTTCCCATTCGAGAAGTGGTTTGCATCATTCCTTGTCTTCGAGGCATGACAAAAAGAGGCGCCATAGGTCACCATCCACTTCATTATCTAGTTCACCTGAACGGGTTGTTTGCCCTTCAAAATCTAGTACCCCAGCTCAATGGGAGGAGTTTAGGCTCCGTATGATGAAGGTGTTCGAGAATGTGGCCTTGCCCCCCTTGATTACATCTAGGGGCGATGCTCCAGTCGAAAGACCACAGAAGCACAAGAGCCGTGTGTCTTCGGACCCGGGCGTTGAACCTCCTCGAGAACAATCTCATCCCTCGAGTCGAGAGAAAACCTACTCTAAACATAAAAAAATCAACATCGACGCCGAAGGAAATCTATACACCATGTCTGAAGAGTCCGTCTTCAACGACGTCTGCACCGGTACCAAAGGAGAAGCCATCAACGCCTCGAGTGTCGACCTCCGCGTGTCAATCCCTTCGACACATTTGTCCAAGACATCAGTGATAACAATGAAGATATTGACACCATTGACGATTTTAACTAAGCCATCGGCACTTGTGTCGAGACTGTAAAGACCGGTGGAGGGGTCTATACTTCCGCTCTGTATATGGTAGAGGAGAGGCACAGAGAACACCTGCCAAGATTCTCTATTGTGGTGTGCAATGGACGAGCAATCGGGGCCTAGCTTCTCGGGAGGTGATGCGAGCTGGTTCTTAAGTACAATGTAGTCCCCAAACGCCCTCAAAGGAATGTCCACACACTGTATCGGTTAAAACACAGTCTTTATATAATTAATATTCAAGATCATATACACGATCATGATAACTCACTTTGTACTCTGAAAATCAACAATGGTAAATATATACAATTCTAAAGTTGTACCACTAACGTTATTCCGATCTCATTAAAGTGCACACGGTCAGAATGACACACAGATTAAAATAAAAAGGAAACCAGCAGTAGAGAGAGGAAGGAAAGCAATTGGAAGAATACTGGCCCCGTTTACCTAGACACAGTTCTGTGTGGAGATCCCCCCACCTGGGCACCCTGTAGAAGAAAGATACAAGCCCAGTCGATATTGTTCACACTAGACTTTCCATTAGTTCTGCAACCCCAAAGTACCTTGGCGTTGTAGCGTTCCGCGTCGGGGAATCGACGGCCCTGCTTGAGTGACCTCCCTTTCCGGCAGGAGTCACAAGTCGTCGAACGTCAGACGGAGAACAGGTCAAGCTACGACGGTGAAGTGGCCGCGTCATACCTAGCGGTGCTCGTTGACGGGGAAGCGTAAACGTCCTGCAAGGAAGAGGCGTGCGGGCCACCTCGGTGTTGATAGTTCTGGACCGCAAAGAATTGAAGAAATGTGGCCCAGCAAGGGCGTTGAGTCGTCAGCGTCTCTGTAGTCTTTGGGTGGCGGGAAAGCCACCGGCGGATACTCCTCGGCACGTCGACGGTCAGGCCTTCTCCAGCAGGATACAGCCGCCACAATGCGGACGAGATCGTCCTTGGATCACTGAAGTTCTTGGCAACGGGAGCATGGCGGCTCCAGTCGGCAACGGCAGTCGTCGACAGTGGCGTACAACAGTCTGGGCGCTTCTCCTAGGAGTTCCGCAGCAATCCCCGTATCGGGTCGGCAGCCTGTCGAAGGTCTGTCTACCAGGGAGCTTAGGTAAAGATCAGCTGTGCACGATGGTCCCTCGTAGCTCGGGAAGAGGGCGCCTTACCAGGTCCTCTCGTTGTCAGTCCTTGAGGCACAGCAGCTTTCAGATTGCGAAGGAGAGCAACAGCAATTCTTCTCGCCCAGCAGGGCTCAAGGTTAAGCTTCAGTTACTCCAGTTACTCGTCGTAGTGGACTTCAGCTTCCGAACACGATTCCTAGCAGTGAGAGGTCCCCAGTGTAACGCTCACCTGATTCCCGCAGAGGCGCCAGTCTTGACTGGGTGAATGCCGTATCTTCAAAGGTGATGTGTAATACACGGTTGGCTCTTTGGGCTGGACCTCAGTGCACTGTATGTCTGACTCGAAGAGTAAGATGTCTGCAGATAGAAAATATGGGATTAATGAACTGGGGTTATTGGGTGCCTCTCTCCTCTTCCCTTTCTCTTCTCCTGTAGAACCCCAAAGGTTAACGCCCTCACCTTAGGTAAGTGAACGCCGAGCTCTCCATCTGCCTCGGGGCAGGGTGCCGTAACCAGTTTCTTCACTGGAGAAGGGTGCAGGCCTCTTGACCTCAGAGGACTGCTGTCCGTCGCTAACTGCACGAACGGTAAGTTCTGGGCACTTCAAATGTCTTAAAAGTCTTTTGTAATGATATCTCTTGTTTTGCAGGGTTCCGGCGATGGCGGGCTGATGAGAGTTGAGGATCGAACCCGCGTGAGGAATAGAAGCGCCTGGAAGCACGTAAGTAAGCGCTTGTAGCCTGCTTCACGATGCGCACTAACTGTCCCTTTTATCTTGCAGGTACAAGTTCGGAGCTTTAGAGAAGCTGAAGGGTGCTGGAATACCCACTGGATTCGGCGTGGGAAGGAGTAATGGCACGTGAGTAATAAAGTTGCCCAATGTCTTTAAACGCACCTTCTTTTGTCTTTCAGATGCGGGATGCAGCGCCGAAGGCCTCCGGAGCGTGCGAAGAGCTGGTAAGCTTTTGTCTTTCAGATGCCGGAATGCAGTGCGAAGACCTCCGGAGCATGCGAAGAGTAGGTAAGCCTTTGTCTTTCAGATGCCGGAATGCAGCGCGAGGCGTTGGTGACAGCCGATGGACCAGGTAAGAGATGCGCTGCCACTGAAGACCGTAGTGCTAACCTGTTCTTTCTTTGTCTTTACAGGTGCTGCTGAAGACTGGATTCCAGGATGGTAAGCCTTTGTTCCCTTAGGCCCAGGATCAGAAGCAGAAGACACGATGAGCGTTCTGCTGCAGAGAATGCAGAATAACGCAAAGCAAGATTCATCCATCGGGTGTGGTTTAAATAGCCTCCTGTAGTGCTTAGGTGTCTCCTTCCACAGCCACGCCTAGGTAAGAAAAGAGTTCCTGCTTTCCAGAAGAGTTCCAGTGTTCTGAACCTAGGGAGTGGCTCCTGCCCCACCCAACAGGAAAAGTAGTCCCAAACAGAAGAGGATCAGGGGTTCAACTGGCAGGTAAGTAAGCAGCATGGTCTGCTGCAGGTAAGTCCACCCAAGCATTATGAGCCCGGCGCTTCCAGCGCTGGGACTAGGCATCTTTATGAGCCTGGTGCCACTGGCGCCAGGACAGGGTCCAAAAGGTCCCAATTGGGACTGGCTGGCACTCGGAACCGGGGTTATGGGTCTGCTTCCAAGGGAGTTGGGCAAGTCCTGATCTTTTGGAAGCAGAGATCATGACACCCAGATATACTGTCGATCTCCCATTCATTCCGCTGGGTCACACTCAAGCATCCAATCACAACTAAGGTCATTCATTCATTCATGCAGGCAGGCAGGCAGCCAGCCAATCGGGCACACAGTGCATTCAGGCCATTCACTTCTCTCCAGACACTCATACAAGTTATGTGTATTGGGACAAGTACCGAGCCATTCAACACTCCAAGCTGCATTCATACCGGTTTCGGGCAGGGCTGTCTCAACCATTGTGTCAAACACCAGATACCAGACAGCCACAACATAGAATGCATATTCGTCACACACTACATTCACCCAGGTCCCACCCACAGGCGTACCCACAACATACGGTCGTTGAGAAGGCTCCAGCCAGTCTGGTCGGCACTTCCCCACAGTACCATATACGGAACTTCCACCCAACAGCCAGTCAGGGGGAAGGGACAGAGGCAGGGCTTCCCTGGACTTTGGGAAGATCAAGGTAACAGGTGATGGAAGGCAAGAGGCCATGGGGGCCATTTTGTCTCCATCAGGAATCTACCGATTCCAATGACAGGGCCTGGGCATCCCAAAATGGAGGACGCTCAGGGCACCAGTCATTTCAGCACGGAGCTGCCACCAGCCCGTCCCTGCGCTGTGGGTCACACACAGGTGCCCAAAAATATACACTAGGGGCACAGGGTTGTACCCCTACCCATGGGTGCCATAAGGGTATCCCAAGGGTATGTTCACCAAAGCAAAAGAGAGAGCTGCACCACCAGGAGTTCCACATGAATTCCTGTGTGGAAAACACGACAGAACACACGATAAAAAGCAGTAAAGGACAAAGATACGGAGGCCCTGTCCCTCCGATGCATTTCCAGCATCACAGAGACCTTCGACGATTTCTACGTTTTCGGCTCTGGTTATGATATCCATTATACCTACTTCATATGAACAGACTTATGTCCCACAACCACTTACAGAGTACTTTAACACTCTATCTTCAATTCATGAAGACCTAGAGGAGTCCTCTGAGGATGAAAAACCCTTTGGGTTACAGTATGGGACACCATCTGTGCTGGATGAATTTATATCTGAAGAATCTCGCATGAAAAATCTGCAAGATTGTCTTCATGAAGCAAGTGGTATTGATACTTCTCCTGAGATGGATTTTGGAAAGGCGGATCCTGGGGATCATGCAGAAGTAATGTACAGACAACTCATGACAAGTGTCATGGAGTATATCGGACAGTCCAGACCCACACCTGTTTTTGAACAGGACGGTTTAACTGATATACTAGACAAGGGACCACAGGCGGACCCAATTGTCCCTTTCCATCAGGCTTTACAGAGGAGAGTGACTTCCAATTGGGAAACACCCAAGGTTGTCCCGGCCGTAAATAATAAACTAACAGCCAAATAAAGAGCTTCAGTGGAGGTGTACAGTGAAGCCAGAGAGCAAGGGGAAGAATTGCCCCAGTCTCAGATCAAGACCACAAAGACCTGAGGAAGAGAAATAATACCTTAAGCATAAGGATTATGAGAGGCCAGGAGACAAAATATAATAAAGAGCCAAACAGCGTACAGACACTATGTAGAACCAAGGGAAGAATATCTGATAAGGGGTTACCAACACCCCTGCGGAATAAGTAAGACTGTGAAACTGAGAGAGCCACCAGCACGAGAATAGCAGAAGGAGATACACTAAAGAAACTTGGACAACCAAAGCATGAATACCCTGAAGAGAGGCACAGCCAAATGGTGGAAAGGGATTAAGGAAATATCCCTCCATTTACACCAATGTATATGTTCAATATTTTCTGGACCTTGACTTGTGTTTCTTTTTTAAATATTTTTCTGGGAGTGCCTTTTTGCAAACTTTTTGACGAGGACGTAAGAGGGGAACCGAAGAAGAGATATGCAGCATACCCAGGATAGGTCAAATTACAAAACTCTAAAGGCAGGATCTTCTGCTTACTTTAAGTCGTTTTCTTCAGTTGTGGTAGGGTCCAGATGGAAGATAGATTTGGACAGAGGACTCAGTTTATTATTTTGACTATTGGCGAGCACATTGGTATAGGTTTTAGGAAGGGAATCCCATTTTAGCAATAGGGATACAAAGGCTTTTTTAAATCAATTTTTATTGCATTTTTCTGAGAATATATAAGTGAGTTTACAGAAAAAACAGAATCAAAGACTGCTCACTCTTGCGGAAAAAATGATTTCCAAAACCAATAACCATATATCCGGTCTCAATTAGGGCTTGTATGGCATGTCCACATTACATAGAGGGTTACATACTGCTGAGGTGGTGGATGAGTCTAAAATACTTTCGGGTGTCTTTACATGTGACAAACTTAGGGTTCTTAATGAAAGTGAAACAAATTTGGAATCCGGTTCCTTTTTTCTATTTTGTAAAATTATTATGCATAAGGGCTTCTCTCGTATTGTTCTTGGACTCAAGTTTTGTGGGTGTGTATTTGTTTAACCCACACTAATACACCATTGCATTTGTGAGATATGAGAGGGTTCCATGTATGTTATGGGGTACTTGCATGTGCGCACTGAAACATAGGAAGTCTCCATTTGTTTTTCCGAAAATCACTAAAATGCATTACCACATTGAAATCATATAATTGATGGATATACATTGATTAAGACATCTGTGGTATTATCATGAAAAAGAGTTGAACCTGCTTGTACCTTGTGTGAAGAGGTGTAATACAATGTGTACTGTTTCATGAAAAATGTTAAAGTTCTCCACATTGGGGTGAATTAAACTGTACCATGGCAATCCCAAATGGTGTGGTCTTTCAATAAGGTAAATATTTATATCATTTGAAGGCATTTAGGCAACTATCGGCACAGTCGGACCACGCTGGTATTTTTCTGGTTTGTTCATTTTTACATTTGGACAACGCATCTGTCAAATATTCTTGAATATGCCAAGGTAGATGTCATCTCTGTTAAGTTGTGGGCATCTATGATTGAGAGTGAGTTAGCTACATAGTGTTGCTTTTCAAAGATGGTGCCCGCGTTTGTAGATGTGTTGTCAGGCATGTTTCTCAATAGGGTAGTTGTTCCTTGATGGCCATTGATTGCTCAGCCATTTTAAGAGCAGGTGAAACGTGATGCGTTTGTAGCTGTAAACATCGGACGGGAATGCAGGAGTGCTCTGTGACGAGGGACAGAGGTGTTTTGAAGTGAGTGTTTATTTGATTTCATTTTTTGAATTTGCTAACGTAATCTGTGCATGCCTTGTATGACGTGGGGGCATATTGGTTGATTTCTTTCCTTTTTACTGTGAGACTCGACTTTGCCTTTGTGTTCCAGTTTATTGAGACACATGGTTTGAAACAGTGCAGTGCTGTGCTATGTGTTGTGTTGTATTACCTGACTTCGTTGTGCATCAGGAGGTCGGGGAGCATTCAGTCACCCTGTTCAGGCCACACATGCATGGAGCAGTAACAACGCGTGACTATCAGGACTCGCTGCTTGCGCAGGAATAACTTTTTCCGGGCTATACTTTATTCTGCCCTTGTCACGTGGCTTGGGTCTACCCTTGCTCACGTGACTGGGCCCATCTTGGCAATACCTAATTCCTCCCAAACTTAGAATGCTAAATCAACATACCAATTCGTAACAGTGTATTTTACTGTCTCTTAGCAGTCAGTCTTTCAATGGTATATCCCTTGGAGCACATATCTGTGAAGTCGGGATGATGGTCGTGGCCTCTCTCGAAGCTGGTACTGGGAGTGTACTCTCTGTTTGCTTGGCCTTGTGGGGTCTTGCAACCGCGGTGTGGGGCCCTTGGGCAGGCACAGGATATGGATCTGTTGGCGGGGATACACACTTGTTCGTCTCTGCTGGCGCTTCCTGATCAGTTGGAGGATTTCCGCCTGCCGCCTCTGCACCCGATTGCTCTTTCCACAGTGTCGCTGGGACCTTTCGAAAATGGGATTCATTTTGTGTCACCACTTATGCCACTTGGGCGGCTGTCACCATACTGTGGTTGGTACCCTGTACTGTCACCATACTGTGGTTGGCACCCTGTATGTCAGTCTGAAAACCCCAAACCCCTAACCGTCGTGTTTCCCCCCCTTTGGGCAAGCACGCTCCGGTCTTCAGACAAACTTTGACAATCTGACAACCTCCTATTGGGGGTGTGGATCACTATACCCCCCCTTTGACTGCATTTGTATCGGGCCCCATGTGCACTGTGTACTCCTAGCTTACGCCAAATAACATACACCTATCTTACTACCGTGGGCAATGACAAATAACACTAAGACACAAAGAAAACACAAATAATCGATTCAATTTATAACACTGGGATACATTTATTTATATACACACAGCTAAGCATATTGCATAACAATGCAGGCAGTTCTAATGCTATGTCTAATTTGCACCCTTTTATACTTCTGGTGCAAAGCTACCATGCAGTGACTATAAGCCTTTTAGGTTTCTAATGTAAGCCCATGCTGCAAGTGTGTGGTTCTAATGCAAGCGCTAGCATCCATCACCTTCATGGGCAAATCCACACCATCAATCCACACCATCCACGCTCTAGACAATCCCTGTCTAGTTTCCCCTTCACCCAAACCTGTGTGTGTGTCTGTTCTTATCAATCAATTTAAGCCTAGGCCAAACCCATACTTCGCATTCTGTTGTCAATCAGCCAGTGGCAGGCCTCAAGACTGCCAACTGCCAAGCTCTCGATCTCATCAAGGCCCATCAGTCTGCTGCACCAAGCACCATCTCCAGCCAACTCTCTCTCTGTGGCTCTCCCGATCTCTCTGGCCAACTCCCGATCTCTCGTGCAGACTCCCACAACTGTCGGGGGGGGGGGGAAATTCTGCCGGGGTCGCCCGGGCCGTCCGCAGACCTCCGGGCAGGGAGGCCCCAACTCCTCCCGTATATCCCAGAAGAGATAGAATATGAGACACACGCAAGAAGCAAGGTGACTGCTGTTTATTAGACAAAACGGCAGGGATGGGTCAAGGATCGTACGCGTCCGTCCTGACACACACACAATCGTGGGGCTCGCAGGCCCTTTTTACCTTAGTATGACGCGCTACTTGCGTCACCTTGGAAAGTTAGCAAAAAACCTATCGCCACTCTTAATTGGTTGCTCGAGTGGTAGGGTTAGTATAGCATACGTATAGAGAACAATATTAGTGGACAAGGGTTAGTCAGGTGATATATCTGGGTTGTCCCTACAATTAGATACATGAGAATTGTTACATCACCCAAACCTGTGTGTGTGTGTCTGTTCTTATCAATCAATTTAAGCCTAGGCCAAACCCATACTTTCCATTCTGTTGCCAATCAGCCAGTGGCAGGCCTCGAGACTGCCAACTGCCAAGCTCTCGATCTCATCAAGGCCCATCAGTCTGCTGCACCAAGCACCATCTCCAGCCAACTCTCTCTCTGTGGCTCTCCCTATCTCTCTGGCCAACTCCCGATCTCTCGTGCAGTCCCCTCTCGTGCAGACTCCCACAACTCTCTTCCGTCTCTCACAACTCTCCCAAACTCCTCAACTCTTCCGAACTCCTCTCTCTCTATCCAGCCCTCCTGGTTATAGTCTCCAATGACGCACACATCACTATGGTGACATACATTCTATAAGCTATGTCTCTCCCTCAGCGTTTAGCAAAATGCCTGCCTGTGTCCTTGCGTGTTGCTTGTCTCGGCATGTCCTGTTAATTCGTGTGCTGTCAGCATGACCTCATATCCCTCCCTCTTGGCTTTCCGAGTATGTTGTGAAATACATCATCTATTCCCTGTTTCTCATTCTCTCCACTGTAGGCTTCACTCTGCATTACAAATTGCTCTTAGGCCCTGTCCCTCTCATACAAAGCACCTTCTCCCATCTCTACATCTTCACTCCCTTCATGGCCCCAACCCTCGGGGTTCTCTCCGCGAAGCACACCAGCCAAGCTGATAATCTTCCCTCTCGGACAAGGGTGCATGTTATCTGTGATTGTCTACCAATGTTTACGAACAGTGTACTGTTAAGACGGATTTCTGAACTCTGTCCTGGTGGCGCAGAAGTTCAGAAGGCCAACCTAATTACTTGGAACAGGGTAACCTCTGGACGAGCCAGACCAATCAAGGTAGCGATCGCGGCGGTCAAGACTAGGTCTCAAGAGGGGTGAGGGTGACTGAAAGCCCGCAATGAGCACACAAAGCAAGGACACTTACAAATTACTCCAAACAGGTGTTATATTAAAAATAAATACATATTTATTCCAAGGCCTTTAAAACAATGACCGTAGCGAGAAAATCACAATATAACGATAGTAAACCAACACATACCATATCAACACAATATATACACAAATACAACAAGTCTCAAGCGTTAGATGCACGAAATGTGTAGTCCACCTAAAAGGGAAGGAAAACAGGCATTGTGAGATAATGCTTAGACCCAGTCCGCCTTCAGAGGCACCTAACTAAAAGGAAGTCCGAGCCCTGCGAAGAGTGGAGCCTTGTGCTCAAAAGTACCTGCACGCGCTGGTGCCAACAGGCAAAAGGGGAGCCTCTTCGAAGGAAATCAGGCAGTTCAGTTTAGTGCACAAATGAAGAAGAACAAGTTCTGCGACTGAAGCGCAGCCTCCACTGTGGGCAGAAGCAGAGAGCGAGTACGGAAAAAGGATGCTGTTTTGACACAGCGGGGAAAAGCTATGGGCTCCTGCAGGAGGGCGACCAGTTCCTAGCTATGCTACTCACCGGTCCCCGATGCAAGCAGACCCAGGCTTCGCCGCGTCAGTTTCAGTAGCTGGCAGGTTCAGAAGAGCAGGGAACGTCTCGTCGTGTTGAGTAAAAAGACGTCCCAATCGAAGAAACCCGCACAGTTTGTTACCACAGCAGGGCAACAGAGCGGCCGTGTGTATCTGAGCCAAATGTACACTACTCACTTCAGACCTGGGAACGCCAAGTGTACGAAGCGTGTGAGAGTGACAAGGACTCGAAATACTACACAACCTGGCGGCGGTTACAGAGCAAGACTCCCGTGTAAGCTGGTCAGTCAGCTGGATGGCCCAGAGACGCTTCCGAAGGCTTACTGGCAGGAGATGGTGAAGATGCCGAGAATAGCTGTTCCCGCTATTCCAAGGGTCGAAGTACCAGTACAGGCCTTCTGGTTCTATCAAAGGTAAAAAGGGGTTTCACAAGGCGACAGGAGTGCAGAGGATTCCTCGGTTCAGCCTCTTGGTTGCAGCATACTTGGCTCCTGTATTCCTTCGTTCGTGAGAACTCAGGAGATCAACATGGTAGTGGTGTTTCCAACCCCCTCTTATCCACGGTTCCCTTCGCGCCAAAACGGAGGGGACCCAATGTGAGATCCGCTCATCAACACTCACACCATTCGTGGACCAATCACGGACCACGGTGGTCCCAGGCATTCACACCACCCTAGACTCTCTGGCACCCAGGATGTGTATTGGGACCAGACATCCCAGCCCACATCCTGGAGGCACACACAAGACATGTAGAAGCCCGCGAAAGCATCTGTGTTTCGCGGGAAAGTACATGCCCAAATAAGGAAGGCCCCGGGTCGGCTCAACCTGGGGAAGGTGAAGGGAGCAAGACGGTCAGCGGACAGGACAAAGGAGCCTCGTGGTCTGGCCATTTTGGGAGCCAGGCCACCATTTTGGGTTAAGCGCGAGAAACGCGCTTAGAACGCCAAAAGGAGCTCAAAACACAAACGATCACTGCCACCATTCCCGTCCGTGAATCAATTGCACCGATCAGTTACAATCCTAAAAGAGTATCTAGGGCCTGTAGAAGGCTAGAGACCCAAGAGAGCTGTAACTTAGCTTACAGTGCCCTCTTGTGTCATGTTGCACGAAAGCCGCAACATGATAAAAGACTCTACAGAAAACAGCGTTTCCCGGTACTGACTGTCTTAATGGCATGTCAGTTTCCCCGTAAGAAAGGAGCGAAAGTCCAGAGGAGTGCGGCAGAAGGCTGCACTTCTCTGGCAAAGTCGAGAACAAGGTGAAAAACAGCAAAAAGTTTAGGGGTTGCCACATGGAAGGAAAATTACCTACAATTACGAAATCTTTCCTAACACTCGCCCCTCCCAGACTATGGACAGGGGGAACTAATCCACCCCTGGATGAGTCTCTTGTTCAGGTCGGTTAAATATTCTGGACAACCCATCAGCATTGCTATGTTGGACACCTGGCCTATGCTCAATAGTGAAGTCGAAGCCTTGTAGACTTATGGACCACCTAAGCAACTTTGGATTCTCCCCCTTCATGTTCATTAGCCACTTTAAGGGCTTATGGTCAGTTTGCACAGTGAAGTGGGTCCCATAGAGGTAGGGCCTCAGCTTCCTTAGGGCCCACACAACAGAGAAACATTCTTTCTTTACCGTGGACCATCTGAGCTCTCTGTCCTTAAGCTGGCGGCTAATAAAACCAATAGGGTGTTCCTTACACTTCTCATCTACTTGTGATAGAACAGCTCCTATCCCAGTGTCAGAGGTGTCCGTCTGCACGATAAAAGGTCTTTGATAATCAGGGGCCCTGAGGACAGGGGCCTGGCACAAGGAGTCTTTTAAGCCATTGAAGGCCTTCTCACACTCGTCGGTCCAAGTTACCTTCTTGGGTTTCTTCGGAGTTGTGAGGGCAGTCAGAGGGGCAGCTATGGTGCCATAGTCTGCCACGAAATTGCAGTAATACCCCGTGAGTCCTAAGAAGGCTCTCACTTGGGTTTGTGTAGTGGCGGTAGGCCAGTCTTGTACTGCTTGTACTTTACTGGGTAGAGACTGTATCCTCCCTCCACCTACTTCATGTCCAAGGTAAACCACTGAGCATTGTCCAATCTGGCATTTACTAGCCTTGATGGTCAAGTGTGCTTTCTGAAGAGCCTGGAGCACGATCCCGAGGTGTTTCACATGGTCTTCCCAGGTGGCACTGAAAACTGCTATATCGTCCAGATATGCAAGACAGAATTCGTCCAACCCATTCAAAACATGATTCACAAGCCTCTGGAAAGTGGCAGGTGCATTCTTCAACCCGAACGGCATTACCCGGAATTGGTAAAGGCCGTCTGGAGTAGAAAATGCTGTCTTCTCCTTGGCATGTTCTGCTAAAGCTATTTGCCAATAGCCAGCAGTGAGGTCAAACGTGCTGAGGTACTTGGAGGCACCCAAAGTATCCACCAGCTCATCTGTTCGAGGCAAGGGGTGTGCATCTGTCTTGGTGACAGCATTCAGAGCCCTGTAATCCACGCAGAACCTCAATTCAGAAGTGCCTGCCTTTGGAACCAAAACCCCAGGGCTGGACCAAGGACTACTAGAGGGTTCAATCACCCCAAGGTCTAACATTTTGTTGACCTCGGTCTTAATATAAGACTGTACTTTGTCTGACATCCTGTATCCCCCACTTTTGGTAGGTACACTGTCTCCTGTGCCTATGTTATGTTTGCACCAAGGTGTCAAACCAGGCGACTGTGAAAACGGGGGAAAACTGCCTAAGCAAACTTTTCACCTCAGCCTGCTGATCAGAAGTCAGGTGAGGGGCCACTCGGACACCCTCAAAGGAGCTGTCTGAAGGACCGCTTTGGAACAGGTCGGGGAGAGGTTCTGACTCCTCTTCCTCAACATCTGAAGCCAGTAGCAGTGCTGCGATTTCGACTCTTGGGACGAAAGCCTTCAGCCTATTCACGTGGAACACTTTTGGAGCCTGTCCAGGCCTTCCAAGGTCCACTAAATAGTTAACCTCACCCAGGGGCTCCACCACTGTGTAAGGGCCTGACCATTTGTCCTGTAAAGCTCGAGGCCTTATGGGATTCATGATCAGGACTTTTTGACCAGGTGTAAAGTTGATGAGGGAAGCTTTCTGGTCGTACCAATGTTTCACCAGCGCTTGTCCTGTCTTCAATTTATCACTAGCCAGGCCCATGAGAAGTACCATCCGTTTTCTGAGCCCTAGCACATAATCAACTACGTTGGTAGTAACAGGGGGAGTGGGCATCTCCTATCCCTCTTTGACGATGGCTAAGGGTCCCCATACGGGATGACCGAACAGAAGTTCGAAGGGGCTGAAGCCAACACCCTCCTGTGGTACCTCTCGGTAGGCAAACAGTAAGCATGGTAAAAGAAGATCCCATTTTCTTCTCTGAGGCTCTTCCAGAGCCCCAATCATGCTCTTTAACGTTCTGTTGAAACGTTCCACCAGACCATTGGTCTGGGGGTGGTATACAGAAGAGAACTTGTAGGTGACCCCACATTCTTTCCACATAGCCTGCATGTACTTCGACATAAAGTTGCTGCCACAATCCGGCACAACTTCTTTAGGGAAGCCAACCCTAGTAAATATGCCAAGTAAAGCTTTTGCAACTGACTTGGCAGTTACAGTTTTCAATGGGATGGCCTCAGGATATCGGGTTGCATGGTCGACCAGCACCAGGATAAACCTATTGCCCGAGGATGTTTGCGGGTCAAGGGGACCAACGATGTCAATCCCTACCCTTTCAAATGGTACCCCCACAACTGGGAGCGGTACCAACGGAGCTTGGATTGTCGCGCCAACCTTACCAGACAACTGGCAGGAGGCACAACTCCTGCAGTGACTTTCTACTTGCACCCCCATCTTGGGCCAGTAGAAGTGCATGGATAACCTTTGCTTGTCCTCTTCATACCAAGGTGACCAGCAAGGGGAACTTCATGCGCAAACTGCAGGAGGAAGGGCCTAACAGCAAGGGGAACCACCAACCTCCTATGGTCTCCTTCTGTAGACTCTGTGGGCTCACTATACAGGAGTCCACCTTCCCAATAAATCCTATGCGTCCCAGGAGGTTCACCCTCAAGCTGAGAGCAGGCCTGTCTCCTTAGGCCTTCCAGAGATGGGCACTCACGTTGGCCTTTACTGAATTCGTCCCTATCAGGACCTCCTTCAACTAACAAGTCTTTTAGTTCAGGATGGTCGTTGGGGTCAAATACTTCAGGCATCGCCACCTCCTCGTCAGGCCCCGGCGATTGACCAACTTCCTCCACCGCAGTGGTAGGCGAGCTCGGGGGAATATTCTCTTTCCCTCGTCTTGACTTGTTGACTCCTTTCGCTTTGGGTTTCCCCTTCGGCTGGGGCGGCGTATTGGTCTTGGCCAATGCTGCCCGTGCTTGAGACCGTGTGTAGGGTCTTTCGGCAGTGTCTCCTACGAGCCCTAAAGCTCTGAGATCATTACCTAACAAGACCTTTCCCGGGACGTTTCTCTGAATGCTCACTGGAATCCTGACTGCTGTACCATTTAAAGTAAGATTTACAGGTATTACTGGGAACATACGGAGTGGGCCGTCAGCCAACTTAGTGGGCAACAGAGTAGCTCTGGCAACTTCCTCTGAGTCTACCAAGGTAGAATCCACTACAGTGCGACTGCACCCACTATCCCTAAGAGCTGGAGTATCTACTCCATTGATCAGCACACTGTCTTTAAAGTAGTGCTTGGTATTATCCGGAATCCTAGCATAAGCCTCTGCGACTTTAGGCTCCCAGGAACCCAGGGAAACTAAAACTACCTCAGCCTCTATCCCGCTGGGAAATGAGTCTGAGGAGAAGGATGCTCCTGTAATCTCTTCTTCCTCGTAGGAGGAGAAGGCCAGATTAGCGGAGTGGACCCCCAAAGGTCTAACCTTACACCGGGGATCCCCCTTCACGTGGTCAGTTGCTCCACAAGCAAAACAAGATCCATTGGGTCTGTTTACATAGGGAGGCTTATTGTAACCAGAGTTCTGTTTCGGAGGCTGACCTTCACTAACCTGTGAGTTCTCTTGTGTCTTACCCTTATTTTTCTTTTTGTGGCCCTTTTGGGAAGAAGATTTATCAGATTCCCCACCCTCCTTATCTTTTGACTTTTTCCCTTCCTCCTGCTTACCAGGATGAGTTTTGTCCTTATGGGACACTCGATGTGACACCCATAAGTCTGCTGCAATGGCCAGTTTCTTAGGATCTATCTCCTTCGAATCGGCCAAATGCTGCTTAAGCTCCGGGGAAGAAGATGCAAAAATGTGTTCCAGCATGACAAGATTTATCATGCCTTCGAAGGTAGAAACCTTATAACCTTCGACCCAGCCAGTTAAGTTTTTCAAGGATTCAGTGACATAAGATACCCAAGTACCACCTTCCTTTTTCTTATACTCTCTGAAACGTTTCAAATATTGGGCCGGAGTCTTCCCAAACTTTAAAATGAGAGTTTGCTTTAACATTGCGAAATCAGCTCGCTCAGCCTTCGACATTTCCATAATGGCACTACAGCCAGAATGGGGCAGTCGGCTGAGTAACCAGGCAATCTTATCAGCATTGTCAACTTCTTGAACTTCGCATGCATACTCAAACGCATTCAGCCAGTCCATAATGCCATTCCTTTCCTGATACACACTGAGCAGATCTTTCGGAAACCGTGGATCAGAGGAAGCCCCAGACTCATGTCCAGGACCCTTGGACCCATTTGCAACCTGAAGCTTGGCCAGTTCCAACTGGTGATCCCTGTCTTTCTGTTTTTCTGCCTGTTCGATTTTTAGTTTGGCTATGCTGAATTCAAGCTCCTGCTGCCTAAACCGCAGCTCTTGCTTCTTGAATTCAAGCATAGCCTCCCCATCAGCACTGGCAGAGGAAACATTAGACATCTCATCCTCCCTGTCCTCGTGGTCGCGGTGGATCAGTGCAGCGGCAGAACCGTCGGTTCTACCAGTGAGAGCAGCCCCACCTCCTTCCGCACTGTCCTCAGAAGTTATAGCGTCAAGCTGCGCTTCTTGCCACGCCACGATTCTTTGGATCATATCCAATTTCGTGCCTTGAGAGGAAACACCTCTCTCCGTACACATCTTTTTCAATGTTTCTGATTTGGAAGCATTTAAAGTTAACAAGGTATTTGTTTCCATACTGTTAGATAGGACTATGGCCTTTTTAAAGTTATACTACAACAATTCACTACGTGTCCTGGTTGGAATAACCTGAAATGCCTTAGTTCGTGCGCAACACTGGATACCTTCAGTCGTATCCCACCGCTGTACACCAATTTGTTAAGACGGATTTCTGAACTCTGTCCTGGTGGCACAGAAGTTCAGAAGGCCAACCTAATTACTTGGAACAGAGTAACCTCTGGACGAGCCAGACCAATCAAGGTAGCGATCGCGGCGGTCAAGACTAGGTCTCAAGAGGGGTGAGGGTGACTGAAAGCCCGCAATGAGCACACAAAGCAAGGACACTTACAAATTACCCCAAACAGGTGTTTTATTCCAAGGCCTTTAAAACAATGACCGTAGCGAGAAAATCACAATATAACGATAGTAAACCAACACATACCATATCAACACAATATATATACAAATACAACAAGTCTCAAGCGTTAGATGCACGAAATGTGTAGTCCACCTAAAAGGGAAGGAAAACAGGCAGTGCGAGATAATGCTTAGACCCAGTCCGCCTTCAGAGGCACCTAACTAAAAGGAAGTCCGAGCCCTGCGAAGAGTGGAGCCATGTGCTCAAAAGTACCTGCACGCGCTGGTGCCAACGGGCAAAAGGGGAGCCTCTTCGAAGGAAATCAGGCAGTTCAGTTTAGTGCACAAATGAAGAAGAACAAGTTCTGCGACTCAAGCGCAGCCTCCACTGTGGGCAGAAGCAGAGCGCGAGTACGGAAAAAGGATGCTGTTTTGACACAGCGGGGAAAAGCTATGGGCTCCTGCAGGAGGGCGACCAGTTCCTAGCTATGCTACTCACCGGTCCCCGATGCAAGCAGACCCAGTCTTCTCCGCGTCAGTTTCAGTAGCTGGCAGGTTCAGAAGAGCAGGGAACGTCTCGTCGTCGTGTTGAGTAAAAAGACGTCCCAATCGAAGAAACCCGCACAGTTTGTTACCACAGCAGGGCAATGGAGCGGCCGTGTGTATCTGAGCCAGATGTACACTACTCACTTCAAACCTGGGAACGCCAAGTGTACGAAGCATGTGAGAGTGACAAGGACTCGAAATACTACACAACCTGGTGGCGGTTACAGAGCAAGACTCCCGTGTAAGCTGGTCAGTCAGCTGGATGGCCCAGAGACGCTTCCGAAGGCTTACTGGCAGGAGATGGTGAAGATGCCGAGAATAGCTGTCCCCGCTATTCCAAGGGTCGAAGTACCAGTACAGGCCTTCTGGTTTGATCAAAGGTAAAAAGGGGTTTCACAAGGCGACAGCAGTGCAGAGGAGAAGTCCTTCAGCGGGTCACCAGCGATTCCTCGGTTCAGCCTCTTGGTTGCAGGATACTTGGCTCCTGTATTCCTTCGTTCGTGAGAACTCAGGAGATCGACATGGTAGTGGTGTTTCCAACCCCCTCTTATCCACGGTTCCCTTCGCGCCAAAACGGAGGGGACCCAATGGGAGATCCGCTCATCAACACTCACACCATTCGTGGACCAATCACGGACCACGGTGGTCCCAGACATTCACACCACCCTAGACTCTCTGGCACCCAGGATGTGTATTGGGACCAGACATCCCAGCCCACATCCTGGAGGCACACACAAGACATGTAGAAGCCCGCGAAAGCATCTGTGTTTCGCGGGAAAGTACATGCCCAAATAAGGAAGGCCCGGGTCGGCTCGACCTGGGGAAGGTGAAGGGAGCAAGACGGTCAGCGGACAGGACAAAGGAGCCTCGTGGTCTGGCCATTTTGGGAGCCAGGCCACCATTTTGGGTTAAGCGCGAGAAACGCGCTTAGAACGCCAAAAGAAGCTCAAAACACAAGAAACGATCGCTGCCACCCTTCCCATCCGTGAATCAATTGCACCGATCAGTTACAATCCTAAAAGAGTATCTATGGCCTTTAGAAGGCTAGAGACCCAAAAGAGCAGTAACTTAGCTTACGGTGCCCTCTTGTGTCATGTTGCACGAAAGCCGCAACATGATAAAAGAAACTACGGAAAACAGCGTTTCCTGATACTGACTGTTTTAAGGGCATGTCAGTTTCCCCGTAAGAAAGGAGCGAAAGCCCAGAGGAGTGCGGCAGAAGGCTGCACTTCTCTGGCAAAGTCGAGAACAAGGTGAAAAACAACAGCAAAAAGTTTAGGGGTTGCCAAATGGAAGGAAAATTACCTACAATTACGAAATATTTCCTAACATGTACCATAACATTTCTCAGCACTGAGCAACTTCTGTCTTTCTCCATCAAAAAATGGCTCATAGGCCTTGTGTCTCATTTTGAATGCTTCCTAGTGTTTACCGCAAATCTCTCGCAATGCAAGCACTAACTAAATGCAAAACTCATTCTAAGTGACTCAACATACATACATACATGACATACCAAACATAGCTCTAAATGTGTCTCTACAAAGCATAACAATGCGTGAATGGCTTTACGTGCATTTCAAATATGCCAGTGTGTGTGTGGTGCAAGTAATGCATTTTCTCTCTCAGCCTAAGCGCTATATCTAATGCAAACATGCATACAGCATATCACGGTGAGTATATGTTGTGTCTCTAAAACAATACATGGCACTTCAAATATGTGCAAGTGTCATTCTATTTCAAATGGCAAAGTGGCATCATGTTCTCTATCATTCTAAATGGCAAGCACTATATACATACAGTATCATTCTAAAAGCATATTGCAAATGACAGTGTCTACTTCAGCAATGTACTAATCAGAACTAAGCAGAATGATTCCATTGCAAAGAGTAATGATTGGGTAATGGTGATTGTAACAGATACTAATGATGAGTCTAACGATAACAATACCAGGCTCCTCATTTTATCAGATTCACATGTACTGTCCAGGGCCGTGATTAATATGTTAGTCATCTTCTTTTGGGGTGCTCTGTTTTTCACCAGTAAGGTATCCCCATGCTGCAGTTCCCTGTGCTGTGCGTGGCAGGCTTGGCTTTCTCATTCATTCCGTCTGGCTCGTCTTTCTTCTATGAGGGATATGTCCAGGTCAGAGCTTACCCAGCTCGGTTGTAGTGGTATTTTGGGTTGTATTGGCATTCCGAACATCAGGGCTGCTGGGCTCACACCAGTGGACGTGTGTGGGGTTTGCCGGAGTGTTCTTAGGAATCTATACACGGACGGCAGCCAAGGCTAGTGGTGGTCTTTTTTGATTCGTATGGTTTTGTTTAAGGAGCCCATAAACCGTGCTGCGTCCCCATTTGCTTGCGACCAGCAGGGTGTGATCCTTCTATGTTTGACACTCAGACCGGTGAGGTTATGCTTGAGTTCTTGGCTTGTGAACGGTGGGCCATTGTCGCTCTTCAGCTTCCTGGGTATTCTATGTACAGCGAATACTTTTTCGAGGGCAGTGATGACTGATTCTGCATTCGTGGACTGAACAGGCTCCACCTCAGGGTATCTGCTGAACTCGTCACCTAGAACAAGGAGGTACTCCTCTCTGGCGATGGCACAAAAATCCATGCTAACAGACTCCCACCTCGTATGGCTTCTGGGCGCACTGGTAATGGGTTCAGGCGTTGTTAGCCTCCTTGTGGACTGGCATTCAGCACAGGTTTCCACTAATTCAGCCACGCAGTGTTGCATCAGTGGCATCCGCATTCTTGATTTCAGGTACGGTTGGGTCTTTACAATGCTTTGATGGCCTCCATGCGCTAGCCTTAGGGCCCTTGCCTCTTTGTGTCCCTTCAGTACAATGCCTTCTTCCGAAACGGTAAGCTCATGGCGGATGCAGTTTCCCCTGGGCTGTTGTGGTGCGTTGCGCTACTGCGGCTGGGTAGTTTTTCCCAGTCTCCCGATTGGATGGTTTGAACGGTGCTGCAGGCATGTGTCAGTTTTTGTTTCTTCTGCTTTTTCTTGCAGCAAAATGGCTCGCGGGCGTGACCGGCGACTACATGACACATGCTCTTCCGTCTCGACTGCATGTTCTTCCTCGTGTCTGGTGGCGGGTCGCGGGTTGCGAGACAAATAATCAGCTGGGTTGTCTGCTCCGGCTCGGTATGATACGTCAATGTTAAAGGGCTGCAGTTGGAGCATCCACTTTTCTAGCCGTACTGCGGGGTGCAGTGCTGATCCCCTGAAGATTGGTATCAGTGGTTTGTGATCCGTAAATACTTTAGCCGGTTGTCCTTACAGGTACACTCTGAAGTGGTGGCAGCCCCTCAGGATCGCCAGTGCTTCCTTCTCGATGTGGGCATAATTTGGTTCTGTCTTCGTCAGTGCACGGCTTGCAAATGCAACTGGGTAGACACTGACGTCTTTGTCTACTAGTGTGAGCACCGCCGCTAGCCCTACCGGGCTGTCATCTACCAGGAGTTCCGTGGCCCAGTCTGTGTTCAAGAACGCCATTCTTGTGGTGCTGGATAACGAGTCCTTTATGCATTGAAAAGCCTGCTGGTGCTGTTCTGTCCATTCCTACTGCCTTTCTTTCTTCGTAATGTCTTGCCGCAGTGTTGCAAGGGTGGCCAAATCTGGGATACATCGTGTGCAGTATGTGGCCATACCCATGAAGCTTCTCACTTCTGATGCTGATGTGGGGGCTTTTGTACTTTAGATGTCGCTGACTTTGGCCGGGTCTGGTGACACTCCTTCGGAGTTAAATACATATCCAAAAAAGTTCAGCTCAATCTGGTTGAATTTGCATTTTTCGCTGTGCAGGGTAAGGCCAGATCCCTCTGATAGGTTGAGGATTGCAGCTAGTATCTTGTGGTGTTCGCTTGTTGTGGTGCCGTATACCAGGATGTCATCACTTATGTTGGTGGTTCCTGCAAGGCTGTGGATCACTTTCCTGATCTCGTTTTGGTAGACCTCTGCTGCTGAGGATATACCAAAGTTCAACCGTTTGTATCTTCTGAAGCCTAGGTGGGATGAAAACGTTGTTATGAATCTGTATTCTTTTGCAAGGCATAGCTGGTGATAGCCTGACCTTAGGTCGAGCTTGCTGAAGACTCTGGCTCCTGTTAGATCTACAATCAGTTTGTCGATGGTCGGGTGACGTGGTGTTCTCGTCCGATGGCCATGTTGGGTAGCCTCATGTCAATGCATATTCTTACAGGATTGGGTGGCCATGGTTTCTGTGCGACGACCATCGGCGACACACATGGGGTGGGGCCTGTTGTTTTTTCAATTATCCCTTGCTTTTCCAGCTTTACCAGTTCTCTTTCAACTGCTTCCCTCTTATGGAAGGGGACTCTGCAGTGTCGTACTGCCTTTGGCTCTATCGTCGGGTCAATGTGAAGCTTGATCGTCCTTCCGCTGAGGCATCCTATCCCCTGGAATACTTTATGGTGTTTAGCTACTAGGTCGTCTTTTTCTGGCAGGTCGATGCTGATTTCGAAATGCACCACATGCAGTTTGTCTACAGTGCGACAGCTTAGGAGCGTTTCTAGTCCTGCCTCCACAACGTATATTCTTGCTCTGCACGTGGCACCATTATATGCTAGGTCTGATCAGAATGATCCGCTTACCGATAGGGGCCTCTTGCACCCGTACGCAAACCGTTTTACTCTTCTGAAGCATCGGCTTTGGATCTAGGTTGTTGTACGTGTGGGTTGGCATGATGTTCACCGTCATGACTACCCTGGTGGGGTTACCGTCTGATAGGATGGTGCATGACGGTCTCTTGGTTTGTTTCCTCTTATGACCGGTTTTCGTCTTGTGTGATCATGTCACTCAGTGTTCTTCCGCCTTTCCTTCCCGCGTCTCTCAGGGGACGCACTCTCGTCGGAGGACTCTTCTGTCTCGCTGCTGCTGGACGATGTCCGGGCAGCATCAACTGCTCTGTCTTTTCCTCTCCCCTTTTGTTGCAGGTTGGGGTTTTGTTGTTGTGGACCTGAATCTCTCGGGCGCGGGGTTCAGGCACACGGCCGCAAAGTGGTTCAAACGTTTGCACTTTCGGCATGTCCCTCCCCACGCTGGGCACGGTTCGCCTCTATGCCAGCAGCCACCACACCACTTACAGGTGTCGTTCCGTCCTGGATGGCGTCTGGTTTTCATGTTGCTGGGGCGCGGTTCCTCATGTTGACCTCGGATTGCTGCTACCTCTTCTTCCTTTTGCGGGCTGTCCTGGGGCAGGCGTTGCATCGCAGCTCCCATGACCACCACTTGCTCATCTGTGCGCTCAAAGTCTCCCCATTGCCAGTATGCGATCCAACAGGATATTTTTCTCTGACAGAATTGCCCGTCGCAGTTTTTCGGACGATAGCCCATTGATGACCTGTAGGCGGATTGCAAAGTCTTCATTGGGGAACTCCCAGCCAACCGCCAGTTCTCCTAGCCGGGCGTGGAAATCATTGATGGTCTGCTTCTCCCTCTGGCAGGTCATGCAAAAATGTAATCTCTCATAGTCTGGATTCAGTTCAGGCTTAAACTTGTTGGTTAATGCAACTTTTGCTAGGTTGTACTTATCTGCTGTCCCTCTGTTGGTTTGAACAGGTGCAGTGCTGCAGTGCCAATCTTTAGCAGTAGGAGTGTGCGCTTTCTCCTCTCCTCAGTGATGCCCTTGGCTTCCAGATGGAGCTCGAATTATTTGAGTCATATGCCCCATTTGAGGACTGCTCCTGTGGCATAGGGGTCAAACGGTTTCATAAGAGTGGTTCGAGTGTTCTCTTGATACTCTGGTCTAAATATGCTGTCCCTTCTTGTGGCGCTGCTGCTGCTTGCCTTGGATGGGCTGGCATGGGGGATGGTCATGTTGATCCCCCCCCTTGGTGTTCGAGTGGGCATATTTGCAGCTGTCCGCTTCGTTTTGGCGCTGAAATTGCACCTTTCTTTAGCGTGCTGCTTACCCTTTTGGATGTGTGCAAAGCAGCACATGCTCCCATGTGGTCACTGTGCCTGGGACGGCGATATGCGCCTTGTTTACGCCGTATTGCTGTAGTACCCTTTTTATGGCTTGGGGAGTGATGGTGTGCACCCTCTCATGGGCTTCCTTGGGCCCCTCTGGTGTCTGGGGTGCAGGATATTGTGCTGGCAGTGTTGCGGTGCGTAGCTGCTGAAGAAACAGTCTGAGGCCGTGTCTTGGAATGTTGAGGAAAGGTCGGGCAGGCCGTAGAGCGGCATACGCTTGTTGCTTTTTTTATGACACGTGCAGTGTCGGAACCTCCATCGCCAGTGTTGTGTTGTATTAGCCGACCCCTGTTGTGCATCAGGAGGTCGGGGAGCATTCACTCACCCCGTTCAGCCACACACGCAAGGAGCAATAACTACGCTGGACTATCAGGGCTCGCTGCTCGTGCCGGAATAACTTTTTCCGTGCTATCATTTAATCTGCCCTTGTCAAGTGGCTCGGGTCTCCCCTTCCTCATGTGACTGGGCCCATCTTGGCAACACCACACTATGGTCTAGGCACATAGGTTCAAAGAAAGAAATAGACACAAAGTTTGGTGCCACAGGCAGGTTTGAATTAGCAGCATGTGATGTCTGTTTACAACGCTGTGGTGACCAGACCTTTGTTTGGAATATAATGCAAATGTATACAGTGCTTTGGTTTTGTGAAAGTGGGGGCACTTTGTTTTATGAGGAGTGTAGGTGTTCGATAGTATCCCACATGGGATTTGGGCACCCTCTGCGCGTCACACCAGCATGTCTCACCATCGTGTTTGGACCAGGGCACTTTTACTGGGTGATGGGAATGTTGCTATTTAAACAGAATGTGAAATCCTCATTCAATATGGGCTTCTTTATTCGATTTTTATGCCTCTAGGAAATGGTTGGACTTTGGACCTTATGAGAAGAAGGCCATAGTCTTCATTTAACTGAGATGTTGATGGCACTTTAACACAGATGCCAGGTATGGTGCTCTCGCATATTGTAGAGACTACATATGCTAGGTGTTTTTTGGGGACAGGTAACTAAAGACCCTGTGATTGTGTTTCTTTGTTGCAGTGTTGGCTCTGCCATTTGAGGCCTTTTACATAATATCAGAAGTTCTACTGAGGACTAAAATTGCATTTGTACATATCGGACGATACCATGCGCAGTGAGCAGGTACCTTTATCAATTATGAGTGTTTGTTGTGCGAAACAAGCACTCGCCAGATTTCATTCCATTAGTAGGGTCATCTTGGTCTACTTTAGATCAATGAACTTGGTGATTTTTTTTAAATTGGTGACTTCTTTCTTTTTATTTCCTTAGTATCAGTAATCCTGTCAATTGGTTGTAACACTATGGAGACCAACATACCCATCTATCAAAAACTTTGCAAGTGTGCAATGGATATCCCCTGATGAATGTCCTAGTAATTGTTTGATGGGGACAGACACATGTTAGGCTGACTTTGTATGTACACAAATTTGGCCATTGTAGATTTGGTCTTTTGTCTTATTGTGGGTGAATAGAAATTGGTAATTTTTTTTTGAAAATATGTTTTTATTAACATTTTGTAGGTTATCATTGCAGACATTGCACCAAGAAACAAAATTACATTTTTAGAAAGCGTACCCACCAATAACCCTTTTATCCCTCCCACCCCCCACCCCCCTAGCCGTTTAATCAAAAATAGACTCTTGATTACGCATTTTGGAACACACTGCACAGTCCCAGAACACAGGTGATTGGCACATTTTGGCCACTTGTCCTTGGGCTCAATCTATTAAGACCCCCTTATTGGGGGGAAAAAACATGTCCCAGTTAATGGGTACCTTTGGAGTCCCCAACTTTACAGTACAACAGTGTTCGAAGGACAGAACCAGGTCCCCCGTGCAGACAGGGCCCTTTATGCACTGCGCTCATATCTTTCGAAGAATGGGAGCCAGAGTTCTCCGATGCTGGTTTTAGACTCATCCAGAACATGTGTGAGGAATTCCATGTCATAAATCGCTCGGACCTTGGTGACCCATTCCTTTTCCTGTGGCATGTTTGGGTTTTTCCATTTTTGGGCCAGGCAACACCTGGCCGCTACGAGCATAGCCTGAAGCATGTGGCCCTGGGTATCCTCCTGATCGTCCCCGACCCCAATCCCAAAGAGAAGTAACCAGGGGCAAAGGGGTCTATCTATCCCATCAACTCCCCTGATCCAGGATAGAACCTCGCCCCAATACATCTGTACCCTAGGGCATGACCACCACATATGAATGTAATCCCCGGTGGTATTTCGACATTTCCAGCAGTGTGGGTCATAGCCTGGGATCATTCTGGATATT
This sequence comes from Ambystoma mexicanum, assembly GCF_040938575.1. Lineage (NCBI taxonomy): Eukaryota > Metazoa > Chordata > Amphibia > Caudata > Ambystomatidae > Ambystoma > Ambystoma mexicanum. The sequence continues at coordinate 675,068,874 of NC_090932.1, read as the reverse complement.
CTCTGAGGGGGGTAATGCCATCTGTGTAGGACCTTTAATGCTTGATGTCTGTATTGGAGGGACGTGGTTGAGCGATGGGCTCGGATGCACATCTTGGTCCATCTCCTATCATCTATTGCCACGCCAAGGTCTCTTTCCCATTGCGTTCGTGCTGGGGGGGGTCCCTTGGTGTTGAGAACAAGAGGAGTCTGTACATCCGAGCTATCACCCCTCTGGAGCCCCGGGTGGAAATAATCATTTTCTCAAAATCTGTAAGGTCCCTCCTGAGAGTGTCCCCCCATGAGGGTTCTGAAAGGACTCCCTTAAGCTGAAGGTAACGAAATGGCGACAGCTTACCCAGACCCAGAGCCTCCTCGAGATCGGGGAGGGGCATGAAAGATCCACCCACCCATAGATGGCCGGTCCTAACCAGGCCCGCCTCGTACCAACTCTGGTATGCTGCTGGTTCTGCTATTTTGGCCAGGAATGGTGGCGCCCAGATGCAACTCAACGGGGAGGGCCAGGTCGTAAGCCACCTAAAGTAGCTCCCCTCCTTCCAGATCGACCAAAGAACCCCCAGCACTGGGTGTTCGTGTACCCTTCTAGGAATGCGTGTTCTTGGGACCCATAACTGCTCGTCGATCGTGACTGGGGCAAGAAGTCTGTTGTCCAGAGCGACCCACTGCTTTTCCGTCCCAGGATTAAAATGTTCAACCAGGATCCTTAGCTGGGACGCCCTGTAATATGCATCAAAATCGGGGAAACCCTACCCCTCCCTCCTCCTTCGGTCTTGTCAAGACATCGTAAGAGATTCTATGTTTTTTCCCCGCCCAGAGGAATCGAAGCAATACCCGCTTCATTGAGTCGAAAAAGGGCCTCGGTACCTGGGTGGGGAGCATCTGGAAGAGGAATAGAAACTTAGGGAGTATTACCATCTTAATCAGGTTGAGCCGTGCCATCCATGAGAACCCCGCCGCCGCCCACCTCTCAATATCTCTCTTGACGGTGGTCCATAGTGGGGTAAAATTGCGCGCAAAGAGGTCACCCGGATTGGATGGAATTTGGATTCCCAGGTACCGGAACCCCTCCCTCTGCAGCTGGAAGGGGAGGCTATCTACATATTGCATCTCAGATTCTGGCAACTGACCCCCCACGAATGCCACAGACTTGTCTAAGTTGACCTTGTACCCGGAGAGGTTACCATAGCGCGTCAGGGCCTGTAATAGATGAGGGATCGTCTGCGATGGTTTTGTAACGTACAGGAGAACGTCATCTGCGAACAGACTAATCTTGCAATTGGAGTCGCCCAACCGAACCCCTGTGATGGTTTCAGTGTTACGTACCGATACTGCCCAGGGTTCCATAACCAAGGCGTATATCAGGGGGGATAGTGGGCATCCCTGTCTTGTACCTCGCCCCAGGGGGAAGGGCTCTGACTTCGTCCCATTAACCACCACCCTAGCTGTTGGGGAGGAGTACAGTGCCGCCATCCAGCCCAGCCACCTCTGGCCCATCCCCACCGCAGACAAGACCTCTCCCATGAACTCCCAGCTCACCCTGTCGAAGGCCTTCTCCGCGTCTAGGGACAGGAGCAGAGCTCCCTCGTCCCGGATCTCCCTTGAGTACAGCACATGGAGAGTTTTACGCATGCTGTCCGAGGCTTGTCTGTTAAGTATGAAGCCCGCCTGGTCAGGGTGAACCAATCGTGGGAGGCTCTTCTCTAGGCGAGACGCCAGGATTCTAGTGAATATCTTGGCGTCAAGATTTAAGAGGGAGATGGGTCTATAGGAGCCACAATCTCTCGGGTCCCTTCCCGGCTTCGGGATAACCGTAATGAGGGCCCGAAGAAAGGAGGGTGGGAGCGTCTCCCTGTTTCGGATCTGGTTAAAGAGCTTGGCTAGGGGCTCCACCAGCGAAGGTGAGAACTGTTTGTAAAAGTCAGCTGTGTAGCCATAGAAATTGGTAATTTGTGTATTTTTATATTTTATATTATGTACCTTGTACTTTTCTGGGTTGTATGTGGTTTTGTACATTTTGTGTAACACATTTTGTATAAAAAATGCATTTGTAATAAAGTCAAATGTTCATTTTATGAGTATGCTACTAGATCCATTTTTTTTTCAGGATTTAGCATTTTTGAAGATTTGGTCACCAGTACTCTTGTTGAATGTTTCCTTTCTCTTTTTCGTACATGTGTTTATTGCAGTTTCCCAGACGGTAGAGAAAAGGGTTTTCCTTGTTAAGGGAAAAGCTCTGGGTTGATTCACCCTATTTCCATGGGCGTAATTTTAGGGGGGGCAGGGGTGTTTGTCCTCCCCAACGTTCATGGCAGACCATGTTGTCCCCATTCATTTGGCTGGGGCACCTTTTCTTCAGATGTCATGTCCCCCCCAACTTTTTCAGCAAAGTTACTCCACTGCCTATTTCTAATAATGTGCTTGGTGAGGAGGGCCATTTTGTGAGCCATCTCATAGCCCTGCCTTCCCTCTAAGGTTTCCAGAATATTGCTAGGACTGGATGTTTTAATATCCTCTTTGGGATATTATTCTGTGGGACACATAACCAGTCACCCAATGTCACTGGAGCCATAAGGGAATTTTCTATATATGACCGCTGCTTCGTGTCATGTTGATCGAGGTAGTTTACCAGCACCCTCAATTGTGCAGCCCTGTAATATATGTTTAGGTCCGGGAACCCCACCTCTCCCCTTTCCCTGGGGAGAAGAAGCATCTCAGAGGCTATTCCCGGCTTCATGTCTTGCCAAGGGAACTTTGTGTGAGCTTTATGGGCTGTCTAAAGGAAGGAATGGGAGCGCTCGATGGGAAGACATTTGAAACGAAAATAGGAATTTAAGCATAATCGTCCTCTTGTGTTGAACCTTCCAATTCATGTGAGCATCAGTCGCACCCAACAACCCATCTTCCGCTGGATCTGTTCCTACATGGACAGGTAGTTTGCTTTGAACAGTTCGGCGATGAGTCTAGTTACGGTTATACCCAGGTATTTGAATACTCTGTTTGTATAACATATAGCAAGGCCTCTAAATAATCCATGTCACCCTGCGCTAAGTTCCCCACCAGAAACGCTATGGATTTTTAAAGGTTAATTTTATAACCAGATAGTCTCCCATATATCTGAATCTCTTCTATTATATAGGGGATTGATTCTTGTGGGTTAGTCACCTAGAGCAACATATCATCTGCGAAGAGGCTTGGCTTAAAGACCCTATCCTTTATCTCCACTCCCCTTATCGTTCTGTCAGATCAACATAAACCCGACTTCACCTCCCTCTCCTCGAATCACCATTATCCTGTCTACCAAGAAACTTTAGACCGAGACTGGATGTGTGCCTTGGGAGTTGGATTGCACATCTTGTGGAATTCCCTCGCCCCTGCCACTTTCTTCTGCATGTTTGGTTGTGTAAAGGCCCTCCTTAAAGTCTCTCTGATCACTTCCTGGTTGTCATCTGGAGCTTACCTCTTTTTTTTTCATGCTTGTGTAGGAGCATCTGCACCTGCTCGGTGTCCTTCACCAGGTACTAGTCGCGCCCGACGTCAAACGCCAGGGAGAGAGGGTTTCCCCACCTGTAGCCTATTGCTACCCCCACTAGCCACGGGGTGAGGGGCCTGCACATTCTCTGTTCCAAACTATAGGAAGAAAGGCATTGGAATATTTTGATCTTGAAGCCTTGCCATTACAGGTCTGTACTTGCCCTAGACGTATCCATGATGTCAACTTTGCCCTTGAAATAGTGGCACTAGGCTACCACTGATTGTGGGCCCTCTGCTGGGCCTGCCTCCCCATGTCAAACTGTCCCTAGGAGGATTCCGTCAAGAGCTTTGCAACCAGCGCCTTCATCCTGACCTCTAAGACTTCTTGGGTCTCCCCTATCCTTGTTGGGTAGGCCCCAAATCCTGTTGTTACACCTATGCTCCCTATCCTCGATGCCGTCCACCTTCAGGCTATTTCTCTGCCCAGCTGATCTAGTTCTTTGATCTTCCAGTCTCGCATCCCACCTCCAGCTGGTTGTGATCTAGGGACTCCACCCTGTCCTAGATCTTACCCATCTTTGTCTTCATTTCTGCCATTGAAAGTTGGACTAAAGACCTGATTGCTTTTATTTCTGCTCGAATGGATTGCACATCTGATTAAGTCCCGTAATTTCAATAGCTCCTCCTCCAGTTGAAGCCATCTGTACAACATGGCTTCTCTTCTCTGCCTCCCTGCTCCTTACACGCGCACTGGGAGATTCAATTCGCTTGCAGGCAGCAATTTGTTGGGCTCCCCACTCCCAAGCTATATGCTTCAACCAGGCTACATGCCGAGTCCACTCCTCTCCGGGCCCTCTGCCCTCACTCTGATGGTTGGTAGGCCTTGTACTAGGCCCCGCTTTCTCAGATATACTCTGCTTTTTTGGCTGGGCTCCGGCACCTGGTCTCCTTGGCTCCTCTGCACGGTGCACCACTCTGCACGGTGCACCACCGTGGTGCAGTGCGCACCACCAGGCCACCTCTGCTGCACCTGGGCCCTACCTTACTGCCCTTCACTGCCGGGTACTCCTCGGCGCTGCACTCTGCCCTGCTAAAATCTTCTCTGGCGGCCTGCCCGCCGTCACGACCGCCACCTCGCTACTACTCTCCAACCTTAACACCTCCCGGCGGGCGCCTACGACCTCGAAGCGCCTGGTACACCTTCTGCTGTGCTGAAAGCAGGCCTGCGCCAGCCAAAGGGTTGTCAGTGGTCGCTTGAAGCCGGTCACTCCACCCACAGGGGGCGAGAGCCTACTATATTCTGGTGCCGTATCGATGTGTAGTATAGACCGCCATCTTCCACTGCGCCCCCTAGTAGTCTTTGCTGTTTTTGCTTCTTCCCCTTTTTATTTAAATAAACTAGTCTTAACACATACTGTTTACATCTGTAGCTTCTAGAAAGGTAGCCATGTTCGAGAAACCTTTTAACACAACCACTGTATAATTTCAGGATACCGTATTTCTTAATCTTGTGTATGAAAATGGGTGTTGGCAGATGTGAGCAGGTGCGAGAGGGTATTTATCAAAACACAGTGCAATGTGGACATACGCTGTTGATGCTTTTAGGAGTTGCACAAAATAGAGAAATCGTCTGTAAATGGCAGAAAAGGCTTTGATGCTGGAGACCATATGATGGAAAAGGTACATCAATCAATTTTTTGAAAGGTCGTTATTTTAACGCAGGGCGGGATTACCAGCCTGAGGTTGAAGATAGAACAGAACTGTCATCCTGTTTGCCACAGAATGAGGAGTGGTCACATTAGTTATACCAGTTTATGTGGGGGCAAATGACCCTGCCATCCACACACACGCACACACTTTGCTTTTCCCCAAATGACCTCACACACACTTTGCTTTCCTAAGATACTTAGAGGTGGCTCATCGAGACTCTTGAGTACATTAAAGAAATAATGAAACTATGCAAGACCATAATGCATAGCCTGTGTGAAATCGTTTTCTTTATAGTCCACTTTCACACAACAAAACTGGAGGCTCCCCGGTTTGGTCTGCCCAAAGGCCACCTCGTGCATTACACTAGAAGTGGCATAACATGTGGAGTTTGGCACACAAGATTAGTAGCAAGCGCGCCAAACCTAGCAAACATCACCGCTTGTGCTGAATGGGCGTATAGCGTCAGTGGCGTCGCCAGGAATCAAAGTTAGGAGGGGCACAGAGGGGGCCAAAGACAAAAGTAGGGGGGCGGGAGGGGACATGGTCACTGCTCGTCTTAGGCGGTGGCGCGCAAGTGGGGCACAGGGTTTCACAGGGGGGACGCCCCCCCCCCTTAGCGACGCCACTGTGTAGCGTGGCATTTCCATGCTTGGGTTTGATGTGAAGGGAAGAGGGGACCTTCTTTGCAGACAGGCTATGTATGGAGGCTCGAGGTTGTTTGTGAATTATCGCTGCAGAAAGATAAGGTGACACCTGGGTAATAAATGGTGACTCGTCTGATTAATTTACATTTAGTCAACATTCTGTGACCTGCTATAATTAAAATAAATGTGAGCAGTTAAACACTCTTCAGGGAAGACCTGTGATAGTTTAGACAATTTACTAACATTGCTAATGATTTAATTTGCAGGAAGATGAGAAAGCTGCTGCAGAAATTTATGAAGAATTCCTGGCTGCCTTTGAAGGGGGAGATGTCAGCAAAGTGAAAACATTTGTGAGAGGTGGAGTTGTAAATTCAGCAAAAGGTAAACAAGATGGCTGTTCAAAGTTAAATCCATTAGGCTAACACAACAAATCCCTTCTAATGGCAATTTATGTTTCTTTGCAGTAGAACTAATCAGGCTTCTTTAATGCGTTAGCTAGCAACATCTTAAATAGCTCGCTTGCATTTTGGTGCATATTAGATTTCCCCCATTTGAGACAAGTATCGGTTGTTTCAGCAAAATATCCCACCACGTAAGAACTTCACTGCTCCACTGTTTCCTTTTTGTTCTGTTGACAATTACCTTTTTTGGCATTCTGCACGGAGTACTGTACATTTGTTGCCTAGTGCTACATCTTCTATTTTTTACAAAGATTTGCAGCTGTACTAGGACGATTTTCCTATTTTCTGGTTTCTAAACTCCCATTGGCGAGACTAGCCTTTCTGTTGAATCTTTGTCTTTTCTTTTGATTGAATGAGGTTCATTTGAAACTCCTTTTTACCGCTAGGTTGCATCCTTTATTTGAATAGTAGCCTAAATAGAAACCTCATTATTTTAAGCCCTTCAACCCAAACCACCGGCTTCAAGCAAAGGGGAATGTGCAGAGGGGAGGGTTGGCAAAGGTGAAGGGGGAACTGGCCTAATCCCCTTTCCCGCTGCCCTAAACACCACCCACCACCTCCACTCCACCAAAATAACCAGTTACGTTTCGTACTAGTCTAAGAAAGACACTTTGCACTGAGCGAGGTCTATGCATTATTTCACCACAAAGAGGCTGGGGAAGCTGGGGGAAGGCGAGGGAAAAGTTGAGGAGGGTGTCCCACTGCTCCTCTGAAAAGGATTAATGTTAATGATTCAAATAATGAATGATTCAAAGAGCCAGTGTTTTTGGCATTACTTAATTTGTCGGTGAAATATTTATTTTACTCTCCATATTCACTTTTACGTCATTAGATGCCACTCTGGCATTTTAGAATAGTAACATTTGCCCTCCCGTAGAATGAACATTAAGTGAAAGATGAACATTTAAAAAGAGAAAAAGTGTTTAGGAAAGAATTTCTATTAGCTGCTTTCCTCCTGTAGGCTTCTGGGACACCCTTTGTTTTTGCTTTGTTTCGACAAGTGGCCTGACTTTTAGCAGAAAAGTAAAGCCGCCTTCTTCACTTTCCTTGTCTTTTGGCTCACTCCTATGGGGAAACGGATTAGTCCATACAACTCTCAGTACTGAGAGACTGTCTATGAATTTCTTGTATTGTTACAGTTGCACACGTCTCCCTTAAGTGAAGTGGGGTTTGGTTACTTTGTATTGTTAGAACTTTTTCTAAAATGGCTTCTTGGTTATTAGTTTGGGCTATTAGGTGTCGCTTGTGGCACCTATAAGCAGAAACTATTGCATTAGATTTCATATGGGGAGAAATGGCTTATGGGGAGCGACAAACAGCTTGTAGGTGTTGTTTGGTTATTTGCCCACCCATTGATTGTCCAGGGCCATGCTAATCCCTATGGCCATTCCCACCAGTTCTTTCCCCATGCCACCCAAAACATCTCCTCTGTGAGGAATGGGACTCAAGTGACACTCAGCCTTCAACCTCAACAGCCAGAAGTTCAAAAATTTGACTTTGTATTGCATGTTCCATATCCTCATGTTGTTAAATCACACTTGGCACAATCATCTTTTGATCTGCCTCAGGCAAATCTGAAATTTGGCGTGCACAGCAGTGAAGAAAACCACAAACCAAGCATCCAATCATGGTGAGGGCAACAATGTGGGCCAGGAAGATCTGTCAACCTCCGGAACCTCGGTAAATTTATCAATGATGTTAACCACCTCCTTGGCTTCCTCCTCACCTGAGTCTTCTGGCGAAGTGTCGTGGCGGAATACCTTTTTTCCAGTCTTCTTCTTTTTTGAGAAGAGGTATGGTCGTCCGCGGTGGGAAGCCACCCTGATTCCCTGCCAAGCAGGGAAGCAAGAGGCTTCCTTCCCGCAGGGACCGGGTAAAGAGGGAAAAAAAGCGGCTGCTTAAAAAAAAACCCTCGGAGAACAAAGTCACGATCCTGTAGCTTTTAGTGAGCGAAGTGCAGCAATTCAATAGTCCCGATGTAAGAAACAGAATGGCTGGATCGAGGGTCTTGAGCAGGCGATGGAAAGCGAAGCAGGTCCTTGGAAGAATCCAGTAGTGCAAATGAAGGAGAAGGACAAGGAGCACAGAGAGAATCATAAAGTGGCGGAGCGCCAGGGAAGGGAAAGAAACAAAGAAGGCGAACAGCGAAGTGACGCCGACTGGAGATCAATGGGTAGCAAAGTTGAAGCGAGGAAAAACACAAGGGAGCAAGCAACTCGGAAAGAAACAAAGTTGCAACGCACCGAACCCGGAAGTGGGCGGTGCTTAAATAGTGAAGCCGGGAAAATGAAAAGGAAAGACTAGAGCGACAACCTGGGAAAGGAACAGGGAAAAGCAATGGATGACCTAATGGCGCCGCCAACGCCAGGCGTTCCATAGCCTCCACCGGCGACTAGACGCCGGCGGCATGACAGTATGCCCCCTTCCAATGGGATACCTCCCCGGCTTGCCTGGGAAGAGACGGTGAAACCTCTGAACCAGAGACGGGGCATGGACATGGGAGACAGGTTCCCAGGAATCCTCAGAATGGGGGTAACCTTTCCAATGGATGAGGTATTCCAGGCGCCCACCCCGAAAGCGGGAGTCCATTATGGAGGCCACCTCGTACTCTTCCGGGGGTAGAGTAACCGGAGACGGAACAGCCGGTATGGAGCGGTGATAGGGATCAGGCTTAAACTCTCTCAAGAGAGAGGAATGAAAAACAGGGTGTAAGCGGTTCATGTGTTTGGGCAAAGAAAGCCGATAGGCAACAGGGTTGATCCTACGCAGGATGGGAAACGGGCCCAGGAATCTGGGAGACAACTTAGAGGGGTGAAGCCAACGTGGGAGGTATTTAGTGGATAACCACACTTTGGTTCCCTTCTGCCAAGTGGGGGAAGGCAAGCGCTTGGGGTTAGTCTGGTTACAATAGCGCTGACTACTAGCCCGAAGACTATTGATGGCAGTCATATGGGCTTCTTGCAAAGAGAGGAGAAGGGAGTCTACAGAAGGGACCGTAGAAGCGACAGGAGAAAAGGAAGGAGTGAAACTGGGATGATACCCATAAGAACAGTAGAAAGGGCTAAGACCAGTGGCACTGTGAACAGCGTTATTGTAGGCAAACTCTGCATTCGAGAGTAAACTAACCCAATTGTCCTGCTGGTTGTTGGTGAAGCAACGTAGATATTGCTCAAGAGTAGCGTTTGTCCTTTCTGTTTGTCCATTGGTCTGGGGATGGAAACCAGACGATAGTGCACGCTCAATCCCCAGTCTCTTACAAAGTTCTCTCCAGAAGTGTGACGTATATTGGGATCCTCTGTCTGAGATGATCTTACTGGGGATTCCATGTAAACGGAAGATCTCTCTTGCAAACACGGTTGCCATCTCTGCTGCCGTGGGTAACCCAGCCAAGGGTGTAAAGTGGGCCATTTTAGAGAAACAATCGACCGTGACCATGATACAGGAACATCCCTCTGAAGCGGGCAGTTCTACGATGAAATCTGTGGAGATAATACTCCAGGGTCTCTTCGGTACCTCACTCTGCTGTAGGTAACCAATGGGTCGTTGGGTAGAATGCTTGGATCTACAGCATACGGGGCAAGAGCGGACATACAAGTCCACCTCTTTCGACATATCTGGCCACCAAAAACTCCGCTGAAGAAGTTCCAGAGTGTTCTTCGCCCCTCGGTGACCAGCCACAAGATCGTCGTGACACCATCCTAGTGCGGTGCGTCGAGTCTGGGAATCAGGTAGGTAGAGACGATGTTTCTTGAATCCCAGGCCATCCTGTATGGAAATGTCATCTGAGTGAGGAATGGTATGAGAAATTCCCTCAGATCGTGTGCCTTTACGTACCTTCTCCAAAAAGGCATCTACGGTATATATGAATCTTACGTCGGTTAGCAGTAAACTGGGAAGTTCCCTGTTCGCTACACCGGAACCTGGCCTCCGAGAGAGTGCATCTGCTAGAATATTCTTAGATCCCGGGAGATAGGTCAATAGAAAGTCGTACTGGGAGAAGAAATGGGCCCAACGGGCCTGACGTGAATTGACGCACTCCATACTTTGTAGGACTTTGAGGTTCTTGTGATCCGTCCTTATTTCAAAAGGGTGTGTTCCTCCCTGTAGTAGATGACGCCATTCTTCGCAAGCCGTCTTCATGGCCAAAAGTTCCTTCTCAATAACCGAGTAATGTGATTGACTTTCATTCAAAGTTTTGGAAAGATAGGCTATTGGGTATTCAAGACCAGCATGTTCCTGTAAGAGGACTGCACCTAAGGCAGCTGACGAGGCATCGGTCTCAACAATGAATCTTAATCCTTGGTCGGGTTGCCGAAGGATGGGTGCAGAACAAAATTTCTCCTTTAACAATAAGAAGGCTTGATCAGCGTCTTGAGTCCAGGAAAAGGGTTTGGACGTCTTCTTGAGTAGACTAGTAATAGGGAGAACTGTCTCCGAGAATCCCTGTATGAATTTCCGATAGAAATTCGCAAGCCCAAGGAACCTTTGGATGTCCTTAACAGATTCCGGAGTAGGCCAATGCAAAATAGCTTCGGTCTTAGCTGGATCCATGCGGATGCCTTCCGCAGAAAGAATAAACCCAAGGTAGATCACCTGAGAAACTCCAAAGACACACTTCTCTATATTGGCCTTGAGATGGTGGTCCTTTAGCCTTTTGAGAACTTGAATGAGATGAGTATTATGGATCTGTGCGGTTTTTGAGAATATCAAGATATCATCAAGGTAGATTATGACACTGTGAAAAAGAAGATCAGAGAATGTTCTGTCCATAAAACGTTGAAAGATAGATGGAGCATTAACCAACCCGAACGGCATTACTCGATACTCGTAATGACCGAACGGAGTCCGGAACGCAGTCTTCCATTCGTCCCCAGGATGGATGCGTAAAAGATGGTAGGCTCTTCGAAGGTCAATCTTAGTGAAGATCCGTGCTCCCTGCACCGCCTCTAGGATATCCTTCATGAGAGGCATGGGATAACGGTCCCTTACTGTAACTTGATTTAGGCCCCGGTAATCAATACACGGTCTTAATTCATCTGTACCTTTTTTCGGAACAAAAAACAAAGATGCCCCCGCAGGCGAATGGGAATGTTGAATGAGACCGTGTTGTAAATTAGAGTCCAGGTAGTCCTTGAGAACTCTCTTCTCCTTGAGTGAAAGAGAAAACATGCGGCCAAACGGAACCACTGCATTGGGAACCAAGGTGATATGGCAATCTTCGGGTCGATGTGGGGGTAGTTCTTGAGGACCTTCTCCCTCAAAGACCTCCGGATAATGAAGACACTCCTTAGGAATATTGTTCACGGATCGAACATCAGTCAGGGCAAGAGGGTCTGGAAGAGTATGGATAGTTGCAGCCAAGGATTGTATTGAGCAAGACTTCTTGCAAAAGCTAGAAGAAAAAGACAGTTGGTTCTTGGTCCAATCAATCGTAGGGTTATGTTTCCGGAGCCAGGAAACCCCCAGGATGACAGGGAAGTGAGCAGCTCGAATCAAGTCGAATTGGATGGTCTCAGTATGATGGAGAATCTTCATGATCATGGGTGCGGTGGCATGAGTGATAGGACCGGAGCTTAGCGGTGTACCATCAACGCCCTCAACCTTTTGATCTTCCTCCTTCTCCAGACGACTGATACCGGTCTTGTCAGCCCAGACGACGTCCATAAAACATCCAGCTGCTCCGCAGTCTAATAGAGCTAGGACCTCGAATGACTGATGTAGGTGGTTCAACTGGACTGCAATGACCATGAGCCGATTGTCTTCGGAGGAGTTGATGGTAGGTGTTATGGACAAAGAGACATAGGGACCAGGATAGCCCCCTCGGTAACTGGTCCCTACTAGTTCCGAGGTATGGCGTTTCCCGACCTGCGGGGAGGTACGTCCGAACAGTCCCTCAGAACATGGGTGTTGGAACCGCAGTACATGCATAGATTGAGGTCTCTACGCCGCTTCCGTTCTTCGGGGGCAAGCGGTCCCCTGGTAGCTCCGATCTGCATAGGCTCGTCTCTTACCGAACCCGAGGGAGCGGAAAAGGACGTAGCCGGGTTAGAGGTAACGGGAAAACCACGTTGTCTCCGCCGCTCAGACCGTCTTTCCGATAACCGAAAGTCAAGTTGGAGTACCGTGGCCCAAAGCTCCGTGAGTGTAGAAGGGCGACTAACCCTAGCAAGTTCATCCTTAAGGTCTTCTCTGAGGCCTCGACGAAAGATTGTGTATTGGGCATTCTCTTGCCAACCCGCATCAGCCGCCACCCTTTTAAATCGGGAAATATAAGACAAAAGGTCCATGCTTCCCTGACGGATATCCAGTAGCTGTTCACTGGCTAATAAGGTAGTCTCTTGTTGTTCAAACGCAAGTTTGAACTGGGCGGTAAATCCAGCATAATCCTGAAGAAGAGGACTGGCACTGGTTACCAAAGGGGCTGCCCAAGCCAGGGCATTCCCGGTCAAATTGGAAATGAGGAACCCTATGCGGGCTTGGTCTGAGGCGTAAGACTGAGGTCTAAATGTGAAATAGATCACGCAAGCCTCCATGAATTCCTTAAATTTGTTAGGTGTTCCATCGTATTTGCCACAGGATAGTGGCATGGGAGGGAGATCACTGCGTGACTGCTCAAAGCGGTCCAACCTCTGTCTAATGGTAGTGTTCTCCGTCTTTACTGCCTGTAACTCTTGAGTGAGGTTATGTACAGCAGTTAGCAGTTCTTGCACCTGCTCAGGTGAGGCCATGGTTCTTAACTGTTGGCGTTGCAATCTGTCAACCTCCGGAACCTCGGTAGGTTTATCAATGATGTTAACCACCTCCTTGGCTTCCTCCTCACCTGAGTCTTCTGGCGAAGTGTCGTGGCGGAATACCTTTTTTCCAGTCTTCTTCTTTTTTGAGAAGAGGTATGGTCGTCCGCGGTGGGAAGCCACCCTGATTCCCTGCCAAGCAGGGAAGCAAGAGGCTTCCTTCCCGCAGGGACCGGGTAAAGAGGGAAAAAAAGCGGATGCTTAAAAAAAACCCTCGGAGAACAAAGTCACGATCCTGTAGCTTTTAGTGAGCGAAGTGCAGCAATTCAATAGTCCCGATGTAAGAAACAGAATGGCTGGATCGAGGGTCTTGAGCAGGCGATGGAAAGCGAAGCAGGTCCTTGGAAGAATCCAGTAGTGCAAATGAAGGAGAAGGACAAGGAGCACAGAGAGAATCATAAAGTGGCGGAGCGCCAGGGAAGGGAAAGAAACAAAGAAGGCGAACGGCGAAGTGACGCCGACTGGAGATCAATGGGTAGCAAAGTTGAAGCGAGGAAAAACACAAGGGAGCAAGCAACTCGGAAAGAAACAAAGTTGCAACGCACCGAACCCGGAAGTGGGCGGTGCTTAAATAGTGAAGCCGGGAAAATGAAAAGGAAAGACTAGAGCGACAACCTGGGAAAGGAACAGGGAAAAGCAATGGATGACCTAATGGCGCCGCCAACGCCAGGCGTTCCATAGCCTCCACCGGCGACTAGACGCCGGCGGCATGACAAGATCATGATGCTGTTTAGTATGGAGGAACCTAGTTAACCGAAAATACCTTGTATCACGGAAAATGGGGACCATGAGCCAGCCCCATTGCGTTCATGGAGATCGGACCCAGTGCTGCCAAGATATATCCCCTGTGAGGGGGGAGTTATTGGGCAGGAGTAATTTCTATTCTAGCATTTAGAAACAGTTTGCTAAAACATTCTAAGTTTATTTAATTGTTAAGAATTCAGTATTATCCTTTTGAGGAAGTCTCAAATTTGGAGGTAGGTCACTCTGTCAATAATTTTCAAGAGGAAAGGGCCTGTAGTTACGGGGTGGTAATTGGTCGGGGTCATGGGGTCTAAGGTTGGTTTTTTGACCAACAGAGAGATCCAGGATTCTTTGAGGACGGTAGGGACAGACCTGGACGCAAAGGAAGAATTGGTGATGGCAGCGATTTAACAGAGTCTTTAACAGGTGTTGTTGGGCAGATTTCCCCTTTGCATCAGGTGGTTTAAGACCCTTGATTATGGTGGCCTAGTCGGGGACTGAAATAGGTTGGAATTGGAAAAGAGGGGTGTTTATAGGCGTATTGGGATGAGGGAGTGGTGGTGAGGATGCTGTTGTGGAAGAATGTTTTGGTGGAGAATCTAGCTTGGAGCTGTGTGATTTTCCCAGTGACAGTGTCTTGGAGAATGCCATACCAGGTGTTGTCTTTTACCACTAAGGCAGAAGGGGCAATGGGAGTTTATAGCTCACTAAGGATTATAAATAGTTTACTTGCAGAGGATGGTGCCTTAGTAATTCTATTATTGTGGAAGGTGGCTTTAGCTAAGTGAATGTTTCACTTGTATTACTGGCGATGACTGCAAATGCAGCTTTATTTGAGGTGGTAGGGTCGTTCTGCAAGGCTGCTTCAGCTACCTTTTTTTTTTGTGTGTGTGCGTAAGGCACAGAGGTCGAAGGTGAACCATGTGTTGTAGTGTCTGGCCTTTTTGGCTTTGCAGAGTTTGAGCGGTCATGGGAGTCTAGTGTGTTACCTACAATGGTGTTGTAGTAATCCACCAGGACGGTGGCGTTCTATACAGTGGGCAGTGGATGGTTGAGCCAGGGAGGAGGTAAGCAGTGGTAAGGTTACCAGTGCTTTGTGCAAGAATAGGAGTGATAAGGGGGGCTGTTTGTGCCTGTTGTCAGCAGTTTGTTTGGTATAGGGATGAAGAACGTAATTATATGGTGGTCTGACCACAGGCACGTGACAATGGAGTGGATGGCTGTGTTACAACCGTTATCCAGCAGCCAGTCGAGAGTACGTCCTTCGACCTGAGTAGGGTGGAGGATGTGCTGGGCACATCATAAGGCAGCCGTGGATTTGGTCAGGGCTGAGGTTTTTATGTCGGCCAGGTTGTTAAAGTCCCCCAAGATAATGAGTTGAGTGATAGGCTTGAGGTTCGTGGACAGGAGTTGATGCAGGGCGTTCGATAAGGTGTAAGTTGAGGGTGGCATTGGGCGAACAGTTAAGTTTAGCTGAGATAGAAATTGTTGTCTTGTGCAAGTGGCCTCATTTTGCAAATAGGCGATTTATGGTGGATGGTACGAAGCCTGAGATTTGCGTTTCGTGAGCCCATTTTTAGGGGGAGTGATTTACAGGTTATTTAGTCTGTCTGGGAGTTTGCACAGAGCAAAGGTAAGGGTGGCAGTGGTGCTGGCTGGCCAGGCTTATTTAGGAGCACTGCAGGCAGAGTCTAGTTCCAAGTCTATCAGCAAGGTGTTGGAGATACTCTGTAGGCGTCTTTTGTTGGGGATTGGTGGCATGGTGAAGTGTAGGGGACTTGCTAGAAAGTGATTGTTGGTTTCGATGGGGGTGGGCAGAGGGGGGGATGCAGCGTCCGGTGTGACCTGTGGTGTGGAAGAACGGCAGGCTTGGCCAGAGCCAAGCTACAACTTTGGTGCACCATAGGAGTGGGAAGAGGGGAGAGGATTTCCCAGGCTTCCGACGCACAAATGCTGGCAGTTAGTCCTTCCGGGGCCGTGAGTATACGTGTGCAGGCAGGGGATACCTTATTGGCAGTGGCCACCCATGAGGGTGGTTGGATGTTGTGTGTTCGGCAAAGCGAGGGGGGGGGGGCTTGGCCTTAGCAAGGGTATACATTGAACACAAGTGAGGTGGAAAGAGCGGCACTGCTGAGCTGGCAATACCGAAGCACAGACTACCGCACACATACAGATTTGCTGTTGCTAGTCGTGTGAGGAACAAAGGACCAGCATATAGGTGGGTAGGTGAAGTGTTGGGTGGGCTTTCACAGTGAGGAGGCACTATCTATCGCAGCGCTATGCGGCAGGCAGTTTGTACATGCAGTCGAGTCTATTGGGGATGGTAGTGCACATAGCGTGGAGGGATGCAACAGTTTAGGGCGGTGCAGAGAAACTGTTTGCTTTGGGCCAGCAGAATGTAGTACAAATGCATTTGAAGTGCATGGAGGAGGATAGTGCAATGGGCGTGGGGGGACAAGTTGTTAATCCATTAAAGGAATATTTTGAGCACGAACACAGCGATCAGAGCGGCAATGCATGGTTAACAGGGTACATGGCAATGCGCAGAGCGAGTCAAAGTGCATATGTTCAAGCTTAACTCTAGTTGTTGGACCTGGAGCAAGGGTTTTGCATGGCTGTGCGGAATTCGACCATTCGCACAGTAGGTGTGTGCTCGCCTGAGCTTTTTATTTTAAATTTTAAATGAAATGTAATGAAGGTATATCAACCCCCGGAAAAAGTTTGGGGCTAATCCGCACACATTTTTCTATGCTCACTGCACGACATACATATAGACCTGTGTACTCTGGGTGGACACAGCCTACAGGTGCGGTCTACCCTGTAATTTTTTGTTGTAATATGCCAGCCAAGAGTACATCAAAGCATCTCAGAAGGGGGACGGCCTAATTAACTAACAAAGGCTCCATGGGTCCGCCTTTTCCTTTGTTAGCTGCTGGTGGCACCCTCGTATACTAATCAGAGTTAATTCAAACGGGCCCCCGGGTGGCCAGGTCGCAGGACTGACGAAGGATAGGAAAACCCCAACAACCTTTGTTATACACTGTCAACCAGCTCCCGCCTCTCAGTATCAAGGGCAGTGACCTGTCATGTTTGGGACCATGTATTTACAGTAGTCATCCCCGCAGGGGGACCCCATTCAGAAGGTACGAGTATGTAGTTTGGCGGCGACCAAAAGTCTTGTCTCGCCACAGCTTTAAGGGAGACCTGCCGCTTTATTCAGGAACCACAAATAGCTCAATTAACCAGGGTCCTTTGATCCACAACAGGCAGGAAGATGGGTGGGACTTAGTATTACATGTTTTCAACCCTTTACCTTTTTCTGTTGCAAAACACTCTGGTTATGACCTCATGCATACAGGAGATTGTTGGTGGGGACCCAGGATTGGTTCATTAAGGTAGGCGTAAGCCTACATCAATCACTGTGGCGCATTTGGCTTTAAATGAGGGTCAATCCCCTCTGTTGGGCATATAATTAGAAGAATTTGCAAGGAGTAACAAGAACAACTCCGCATTGGACCCTGGCTGAAGGTACAGTCTGCCTTACAGTTTCTGCCAGTGAAGGAAGGCCAGTATTTCCAAAGAGGGAAGCAAGGTCCCTCCCTTGAACATTTCCTAGGGAACAGAGGGAGATACCGAATCCAGAGAACCCTCCAGCAGCTCCAGAACCGGTACCCAGCCAGCTCCTTAATCCTAGCTTAGATTGCAATTGAGCTCATGAAAGGGGGTTGCATATCGCCTCTGGGCTAACCAAGAATAGGTTGTGTGAGTGGCATGGATTTGAGGGAACTACAATTTCTCTGTGTTTTCACTTTCCCTGGAAACCCTTCCACTCACCGAGCGTATGTCAGCACTGCCCACTGTCTTGGCAGACAGCACTTTCCTCATTGCTGCCTGATTTTTGGACTGTTCTGGCCAGCAATGCTGTAGCTGAACTTTATCATTTTTATCATTTACTGCAAGAAGAAAAAGAAAATATCCACAAACTCCCTGGTCTTGGTGTGGGGTGAATTCAAGGTTTGTTTCACAAGTAAAGAACAATTGTCTGCCTACCACAGTTATTTGATGTTAGCTGGTGGTACCATATGGCTCATGGAGTCCAGCACTTGCGGGTTCACGAGCAGCCTTTCTCCTGTCTAACAGATCTGTCTTCCCTGTTTTACTAACACATTTCCTAAACCATGGAGGGGCTCCCAGGGCCCTGTGGTGCATGATGTACAAGGCTACCAATAAGATGTGGCATCCTCCTTATTCCACCTCTGGGGGGGCAGCATCATGGATCCAGTGGTGATCCCTGGCCCCCAGCGATTTCTCCATTCCGTAGACCTCTGAATGCAATCTTGTCTAAGGACTCACTGGAGGGTCAGTACTTAACTAGGCAGAATGTGGTGGGGTAGCAGTGGACCAATATGGAGATATCTATGTGAGGTTTTCCTCCCCTAGTGTAGTTGTTGGAAGAGAAGAGGCTTGGTTCCAATATGGTAAACAGAAATAGAAAGGCTCTCGGAACCCTCTGGGGGACCATCAATGCTCAACTCTAACATATTTAAATTTGTTTACCACATCATTTAGAATAGTAGACATTTTCAGGTAAACAAGTCAACTTTAAAAGAAAAAAGTGTGTGTGTATATATGTTTCTGAGGCTTGTGGAATCTGCTTAGATCACATGCTGTGCATAGGCCGACATCTAGTGGAAGCTGCTTAGTATTAGTTTGTTTTTCGAAACTCAAAAATGGGCGTCGACACAGGGCATGCCAGTAATACTATCCCTAGTGACATCCACTGTACCCATGATCACTCACGCGTCTAGGACCCTCAGATTGTTTTTTTCCGCCATACTGGTCGGAAGCATCCCAGGCCTTAGCCATAATTTTGCAAAAATACATAATATTTCCCCGTTTTCTACATCCCAACGTCGAGTCACCAAAGTTCGACACTCGACGCCGACCGGAGAAGAAAACCGTTGAGAGCTGCACGACGGACTTGGGCCTAGGAAGGCCTCTGGCCTCGGCCCGGGCCTTGGAAGACCTCTGGCCTCGGCCCCTACAAGTAGGGAGAGTGGGGGTGGTACATACTCATATATATTCCTATACACACTAGCCCGCTGCCACAGCGTGCGTATGGAGGGTACCCCTTTCCAATTTTGCCCTAAGTGCAACCGCAAGTACCCTTGAGTTGACAGACACACTACCTGTAACCTCTGCTTACCAAGGGACCACCCTGAGGCAAATTGCAGAGCGTGTAGTCGGGTTAAACCGAAGACTCTAAAGGACTGTTCGATTAAACGTTGGGCCCACCACGCCAGGCAACGAGAGGCCATGGAAGCGGAGGGCGCCTTCAGTGATGTGCAAGTCCCCGACCTCAGAAGGTTGTCCGGCAGGGCAGCTATGGGGAACATCCCCAGTGACACAAGCGCTACCCACGACACATCCACTAAGCACTCGAGGTCCAACCGAGATTCAGCGCGCGCGTCGATTTCTCGGAAAGAGGCACGCAGAGAACGGTCCACTGAATCGGTGTCCTCTGGGCATTCTCGATTAGAATCGTCGCATGACACCAGGTAACCATCCACTGTTGCCAAAAGTGCCGCGCTCCCTAAAGTAACGGAGGTTCGATCATCGGGAGACATGGGCGTAATTATAGGGGGGGGACAGAGGGTTTTGTCCCCCCCAACTTCTGTGGCATGCCTTTTTGTCCCCCCCCCAACTTTTGGAGGCAGGGCAGGGTGGGCCACAATCATCAATTATGTAATTGGACAGTGCAAGCCCGGCTGGGGTGCCAAGCAAGGCTTGCGCTGTCTCATTACATAATGCTGAGATGCCTGGCAGACGCGCTGCAACACATTCAGGGCCGGGATGCCCTGCATCGCTCAGTCCCTCACCCTGGCTGGCCTGACTCTGTCAGCAGCCAGGGTGCTGAACTGGGTGTTGCGGGGCCTGGCACCTGTGCTTCCATGCTAGCAGCAGCACTTCCAGGGGCTGCGGCGCAGAGAATCACTTTCCGGCTTTGTGTTCAGGCGACACACAGACAGGAACTAAGAAGCTCGTTCAGCTTGCTGGTTTCTGTCTGGAGGCGCATGAGTGAAAAGATGTTAAGTCGGTGTAACATGAGACCGGCATTTGAAAGCAGAGCAGAGGTACTTTTTTTTTTAAAATAAAGTTTTTAATTGCATTTGTGTATGTTTGTTGGGGGGCTGGGATGCAGGCTGACCCTAGTAAGGGCGTGTGTCACATTTGGACAATGTGAGCAGAGCTCACAGTACACATTAAGGCCACAGGTACGAAGACACACTAACAATAACAAATGATGCTTTCTCTGTGGCAAGCCACAACTCTGCCATGCCTCTAAAATTAGTCTTGCCACTTTTCAGATGCTACTAAAGCACCACCATCCTAATTTCAAAATTAAGTTGGCAGAAGGTGCGCAGCCTCCCCAAGTAGAGTGGAAGTGTCAAGCTGAGAAAACTTGTGACCCAAAACTGTCGTACTTTGCAAATTCTGTGAAATTAATTTGAGTGCTATACGCCTTCCAAACATGGTGAACTTTTGTTAAGCAGTTTTTGCTCTAGGTGCACAGAAGGAACCGTATGGGATTTTGTGTTAAAAGCAAACTTTTAGGACCCCTGACCCAATCTACTTTTTTGGTAACATTAGTGGAAGGTGGCATTTTAACACACAACAACAAAAATAAAACTGCAGGATCATTCCAGATGCAGGAAACTCATCTATTAGAGCTCTGTCCAAGCCCTCTGAGGCAAAATACATGCAAACTTCCTAATTATTTTATGGATTGCACCAACAGAAGTGACTTCACACAAAAGGATATTGCAAGGCGCATCATCAGTCCTTGATACTTGGAGGCACCATGGAAGTGACTTTAGAATAAGTTGCCATAAATAAGCCAAGTGACAAATAACCTTGTGGTGCAAAATGCCTAAATGGCACTTTTGTTATATGTGGAGCAACTCTATAGTCATTAGGCGTTTCCATTATCATACCATGATACATTAACATAAGCTTTGAAGTGAATCGGAGTCACTTGCAGAGTTGCAGATAAAGCACAATGTGATTTAATGATTTGCCCAGGATCACGCACTTGGTTAAATGGTGAAACTGGGATGTGGACAATTTAAGCGACCGCGCACATCTTTCCAGGTTTAGTTGATATAGATATTTATTAAGGCTTTTCTTTACATTTCATGTGCTTAAATAATTATTTATAGGAATGCCTTGGAAGCAAACCACATTACATAATAAACTAGCCTTTCATAGTAAACTAACCATACACTATATACATTGTCATAGAAATATGTTGAGCAATGGGACTATGGCTTTAGTTTTATTCTCCCCATTCTGCATGCAAAGTCACAATAGCATCATGTAGATTAATGTGAGCCTAACAAATCCCCCTTGGGTTTTAAAGCCATAGTCATTATTTCATAAAGCATGCAACATTATGCACCCTTCTCACCTCTGCTCACTCCCTTCCATTCAAATTTCGAATGGGACAAAAGCTCCCGCTAATAGTACCCCCTTCCCTCCCATCAGTGCCTAATCACTCACATTGTAATGTTTTGTTGATACAGAGCAACGTGAGGACCCTCTGCTGCCCGGAGCTCCTTGTGACATTGTCCTGGCAGCGGGACACCTCTACCATTCGGAACGGGTAAGGTGTCCTGCTGCCAGGACAATGAGCATGGTGATCAGGAATTGCTCAGCACACATTGTCCTGCCAGCGGGACACCTTTGCCGTTGGGCACCCTCTTTTATGTGCCGAACGGAAGAGGTGCCCCAATGACAAATGTCCCAGTCTGGCTCTTAAAAGAGCCACGGGGGGGGCAGCTTGTCCCCCTCTCCCCCTGCCTCTCCTTTTTGGTACTCCACTGCTTGGAGCCATTTGAACACAGGAAAACATACTCTAATTTTAATCAGTCAGAATCTTATAGAACATATCTATCAGCACGTACACATAAGTTGCTGTGCACAACCCAGGTTTGGAGATATATGGCATTTAAAAATGGATACCAAGTATACTTGGTCACCCACTGCACTGCATTAACCGACGGCTTCTGCCTTTGAATGAAAGGAAAAATCAAGGGAATTGCTGACATACCAGTGAATCTGTTCCTTTGGGCCATGGCTTTACAGTTCAGCTAGGTCAAGTCAATTTAGCCCAAAATTTCAGGGATCAGGCGGAGATAGTCTGGTCTGCTCAATGGATGTTGCGCCACTGTTTCCATTTGTTATTGTATCTGTACATATAAATGTTGTGTGCACACAGTGTATGTCAATGGAGGTGCTGTGTGCATTTGTGTGAGAGTGTTTGCAAGCATATGTGTGTTGACTTTTATGTCTGAATGAATGATAAATAATGCAATGTTTGTATGTTCTATTGGAATTAAGTTTGTGAATGTTATGTTGTGTCACTGGGTGCATGGCAGGCCGGCTAGAGATGTGTGGGGGCCCAGTTGAATTTTAAAGATAGGCCACCAGTCTTATGAGAGTTATAACACAGCGTCAGCAATGGACTCTTGTGGTGTAGTAGTCTAGTGTTATCCCTCAGGGATTTAGGTTGTTTGACCTCGGTACAAAATCACAGAGAAATTGACCATAGTCATTTTCACTGTGAATACGTTTTTACCTCGGTACAAAAAACCAAACCCATGTCCCCCCAAACCGCCAGTACACCCATAACCCCCCTCCCCTGCTTACCTTTTCTCCATCCGCCGCCTCTCCTGTACCTTGAAGCATCAGATCCATCCATTTTACGCAGGTTGGATCGGATGCTGTAGGGTCCCTTTTTCTTTTTTTTGTTGGGTCCCCTGTCACCAGTGCTGAGGAAGCGGGGGGGACACTCCAACCCCAGCTCTTTATGTTCAGTATCTTCGGCTTCGAACTAATGGTATTGACCAAATTCAGTCAAATCTACCATTCCACCAAATTTTATCGAACAATTTGGCCGAAACGATAACTAAGAGCCACTACCCGCCCTCACTCCACTCCACCCCTATCCCCCCAACATTTTCAGCAAAGTTACTCCACTGTCGGGAGACGAAGACGACCTCCATCCCCAGGCCGCACTCCAGGAGTCGGCGTCAGCAGACCGCGGAACGGCAGCTCCCGTGCCCCGACCTCCACTCGCTAAGGAAAGGGACACCACCCCCGAATCTCGCCGCCAGACGTCGAAGAGCTCTGAAAAGGTGAAGACACCTGGGAAGCACTCTTCCAGTCCCGGGGAGGGGGGAAAACAGCAGAAAAAGCATTCTTAGCCTTCATCTGCACCATAGACACATAAGGACAAGTCACAACCTTCTGAAAAAATAGCCAAGACCCCTGCAAAAGGGCATAGGTCCAGTCAGGAAGGGAAACACTCCCAGGAGAGGGTAATCCCCAGTTCTAAAGAATGGTCAAGTGAGGATATAGACAGTCACGTCTAGAATGTCATCCCTAGCAGACTTCTATGCCAATAATCCACAACACTTCCTCGCCTATACCTCTGACGGTGCAACCCCGTCAGGATCTAAGGACCCGCAACCCCCTGGTAAAAAAACTTTGAGTTGAAGCACCAACGCAAAGTATGTCTTCTGACCCTTACCACGTTCAGCCATACTCTCTATATGATGAGGATCCATCATTTAATGAGGATCCAGAATTGGCCACGTTGGACGTCCATACTGGAATGGATTACTATGGGGATGACGAGGCCCAAGAGGAGGACGCAGAAGTCTACAGAATAGACTCCCCAGTTGAAAAGGAACACTTCCGCATAGATACGCAGGGAGCACAGGAGGAGAGGGACTTTGCCGAGGAACTAGTGGGAGAGAAGAAACCTGTTGCCCAGGCCATCCCTATTCTCAAGTCAATACAAAGGAGAATGGACTCTTCCCTTCTCAATCCCAATCTCATCAGGGCAGTAAACCCCAGGATTGAAAAACTGTTCAGGGCAGCCCAATCAGACCCACTCTACATAAGGGGGCAACTGAAGCTGGACTCCCTGGTAGTGACTAATACCCGGAAGAGGGCGGGAACACCCTTATCTTCTGAAGCTCCCCCGACAAGGAGAGCAAGAAGATCTATGGTTTGGGAAGGAAGGAAGCCTCCACTTCCGCCTACCAGGCAAGGATTGCCAACACCACCCTACTGACTAGTTACAACTGCCATCAGTGGGAAGAAGTTGCGGCACTTATTGACTCCGCCCCAGAACCTTTAAAAAGCCAGTTGACCCAGGTTGCATCGGAAGGAAGAGCCGTGTCCGATTGCATCCTTAAGGCAACCTTTGATGCCGCGGATAACGCCGGCAGACTGATAGCGGAGAGTACTGTTATCAAAAGACATGCTTGGTTACGACAATCCGGGTTTAAACTCGAGACACAAGCATCTCTAATAGACAAACCGGTGGAGCACGATCTACTGTTTGGTAAGGCGGTAGAGGATGCCTTAAAAAATGCCAAAGATGAATACGAGACTCTCAAATCCCTGGGCCAGTTAACCAAGAAACCCCCCAATCAAAGAGTGAATGGCAGTTTTCGTCGCCCATACGGCCAAAACTTACAAAGAGGCTCCAACTATTCCCAGGGGCAGGGTACACCATGGAAAACAACAACCAGCCGTCTACCCAAGGTTATGGCAGGGGTAACAAGAGGGGATATGGTAAGGGTAGAGACAGCCCCAATAGAGGCGGCGGCACGTCTCCAGCAAAACAGTGACGTTCCGTTCAGGGACCCTTCTCACGCATCCCCAGTAGAGGGACGCATTACCAACTTCACCCAAGCTTGGGAAGAGATCACATCAGACAGATGCGTGCTGTCCACAGTGTCCGCAGGATACTGCATAGAACTGTTAGAGCGTCCCCGAAACCATCCTCCAGGTTAAAAAGTACATTCATTAGACCACCAGAAGATCCTCCTCGAAGAAATGGCCAATCATCTAGCAAAGGACGCAATAGAACTCGTCCCGGGACACCAGGTAAACAAGGGTATTCATTCAACTTAATTCCTTGTGCCAAAAAAAGATTTGACAATGCGCCCAGTATTGGATTTACGGCCTGCAAACAAGTATGTCAAGCCCCAAAAGTTTCACATGACTACTCTCCAAGAGGTAATCCCCTCCTAAAAAAGGGGATTACACGGCAACATTGGACATGAAAGATGCCTATTTTCATATTTCCATGTTCCCAGCGCACAGAAGATTCTTGCGCTTCAAGGTGGACAGTCAGCACTAACAGTTCAAGGTACTGCCCTTCGTTATAGCCTCGGCTCCAAGGGTATTCACCAAGGTACTGGCGGTGGTGGCGGCACACCTACGCAGGGAAGCAATCCCAGTGTACCCTTACCTGGATGACTGGCTCATCACAGGGGAGACCCCAGTAATTTGCAGATCAAATATTCGAAGAACTATCGACCTCCTCTTTGAATTGGGTTTCTCCATAAACGAGAAAAAGTCAAGTGTGGTGCCAAGCACCTCCAAACAGTTCCTAGGAGCTGTCCTAAACACACAAGAACGGTTGGCCTTTCCATCAGAGGAAAGAATTCAGAATCTAAGGCTGCAAATTCCGCTATATCAGGCCGGTCGCCAGATAACGGTGCCCAAAGCCATGCGTTTGCTGGGCATGATGGCGTCATGTATTTACCTGGTCCCCCACGCGCGCCTGCACATGCGTCCCATGCAAGAATGGTTGGCGAAACAGTGGTCTCAGGCAAGTGGTCAGTGGGACGATCTAGTGGTCGTTTCGCCATCACTTGTAGGAAGTCTTCACTGGTGGACAAGAGAAAACCTGTCAAAGGGGAAACCCTTTTACGATTCCGAGATACAGGCTGTAGTCACAACAGATGCTTCCCTGTCAGGGTGGGGAGCACACCTTCTCCACCACACAGCTCAGGGTCTCTGGTCTCACTCAGTGGCCAAGAATCATATCAATCTGCTAGAACTTCTGGCAGTATTCGGAGCTCTTCAAGCGTTCAAGGTCTACCTGTTAAACCTGTCAGTGCAGATCCTGATGGACAGCACAACAGCAATGTTTTACCTGAACAAGCAAAGAGGGACTCGTTCGCCAAATCTGTCCAAGCTTGCCCAGAAAATTTGGATATGGGCACTCAGACGGAACATCTACCTGTCATCTCAACATGTTCCAGGGGATCTCAATTCTCTGGCGGACGCTTTGAGCAGGGATCCCCTCCCACAAGAACACGAATGGTGTCTACACAGAGAAATTGTAGAAGATCTCTTCTCTCAGTGGGGTTCCCCCACTATAGACCTATTCGCCACAAGCAAAAACAGACAGTGCCCAGGATTCGCATCCAGGTTCCCCCAACCAGACTCCCAGGGGAACGCCCTGTGGATGAACTGGTCAGGGATGTTTGCGTACGCTTTTCCACCAACCCCCCTCATCAGGAAGGTGGTCAACAAGATGCACAGGGAATCGATGACGCTCGTCTTAGTTGCTCCCATGTGGGCGAGGCAACTGTGGTTCCCACACTTATGCAGACTAGCGGTGTGCGAACCCATCAAGCCGTCAGACGGTACATCCTCACCCCAACTGAATGAACCAGGCAGCATGGCTCCTGAGGTCATAGTTTGGACATCTCAATTTACTTCAGAGATGTATGGACATCCTAAAAGAATCTAGGAAGCCAAACACGAGGTATTGCTACTTTGACAAATAGAAGAGATTCGTTATCTGGTGCCAGAATAAGCAAATCAACCCAGTTGATTGCACTCCTTCCACTATAATCACCTACATGCTCCACCTGCTGGAGGCCGGGTTGGTATTTAATTCACTGATGGTACACCTGGCAGCTCTGTCAGCATACACCACCTCGCATAACAAAGTATTGTGGTGGAAAGTACCAGTGGTTAAAGCCTTCATGGAAGGAGTAAAGAGACTTCACCCTTCAATTTCTAACCCACCACCAGGGTGGGACCTTAATGTGGTGCTTGCTAAACTCATGGTCCCTCCTTTCGAGCCCATGCATAAGAGCAGTCTCAAGCACCTGACATATAAAACTGCCTTCTTGGTAGCCATTACGTCTATAAGAAGGGTCAGTGAAATTCAGCCTCTGTCAGTGCAGGACCCTTTCTTTACTGTCCATCAAGATAAACTGGTTTTACGAACACACCCTAGGTTCTCACCTAAGTTTATTTCCAAATTCTACGTGAACCAGTCCATCGAGCTTCCGGCTTTCTTCCAAGACCCACAAAGCTCGGCTGAGGTGAAACTACACACCCTAGATGTGCGTAGGGCGGTCCTATACTATGTAAGGAAAACAGACCAACTGTTTGTCTCCGTAGCTACAGGCAAAGAGTCGCGTCTTTAAAGGTGCCATCTCTAAGTGGATTTTAAACTGTAACCAGCTGTTTTACTCCCTTTCTGAAAAAAATTCTGCCTTTCACGGCAAGAGCCCACTCTACAAGAGGCATTGGGGCCACTCTGGCTTTTATTGCAAATGTACCCCTTGACACCATTTGCAAAGCAGCGACCTGGAGCTCTATTCACACTTTTACTCAGCACTACTGAATTGACACCCATTCCAAGACAGATACTCAAGTGGGACAAGCGGTTCTAAGACATTTATTTGCTCATGACCCATCTCACATCCCACCTCCTTCTTCTAACACTGCTCGCTAATCTATGCACAGCATGTGATCTAAGCAGATTCTTCAAGCCTTAGAAGGGATACATTACTCACCGTAATCGTATTTCTGATGCTTGTATCTGCTTAGATTCACATGCGACCCGCCCTTCCTCCCCTCTGAGAGAAGGCGCATGGATGCTTGTAGTCTTATCTTTCTATCTATCTGCTTGGATAATCTGTACTCACGCTACTCCTCATGCTACCTCATGTCAGAAAAAATACAATCTGAGGGTCCTAGCTGCGTGAGGGATAATGGGTACAGTGGACGTCACACTAGGGATAGTATTACTGGCACGCCCTGTGTCGACGCCCTTTTTCGAGTTTTGAAAAACAAACTAATACTCTGCAGCTTCCGGTCTATGCACAGCATGTGTATCTAAGCAGATACAAGCATCAGAAATACGATTACGGTGAGAAATGTATCATATATATATATATATATATATATATATATATATATATATATATATATATATATATATATATACATTTGTTTATTTTTACGATATTTTATCAATTTACGTCAATTTATGAAACTCACAAAGGTCACTTCCTTTGTGAATTTTGCAAATTGTACTCAAATATACTCTGATTATTTTGTAGCCTGGAATGCTTCTGAAGAAGGGCAAATGACCGATACGCGTCAAGCAAAAATACATTTGCATTGTTTGAGGCTTTTTTGGAATGATTTGATATCATATTAAGTTTCTTTAAATTATTTTGACTATATGCACTTGATAAATTGATAACCTGTTGGAATGTACCTTTGTACAAGCATTTATTGTTTATCCAAATAAATACTAAATAAATGTTTTTCCTTTAAAGATGACTTGTTTACCTGAACATTTCTACTCTTCTAAACAAGGTGTTAACAATTTCAACTATTTTACAGTTCAGCAATGATGGTCCCCCAGAGGGATCTGAGGGCATTTCTATTTCTTTTTTATCGACAGTCTATGCCCGAGTGTATTACATCAATAGCTCCTCGTTCAACATATTAACCACATAAAAGTGTGTATCTTGAATGACTCATACACTCTACAGGGCAGAGACTGACAGTGTTTTTCTCCTTAGTATATACCGTGAGACAGCCCAGGGTAAGTCCATGTATCCTGCATCCTGCATATCTAAGAGCAGACAACCAGGGCGTGAACGCTGTGTGTTAACGGGTTGTCATTTAAAAAAATGAACACAAAAGACTGTTGCATGGAAGGGATGGACACAATTGTTACAAGAGAAGCCAGCCAATGTCTCGCGCTAGGGTTATGAGATGCTACGATATGGCTACTTTTTATTTTCTACCAACGTTTTATTGAGTCTTTAAATAATACCAGTTTTCACTTGTTGTAAGGGTGTTGAAGAAGGAAGCGGGCACAAATGTGGCATATTTGTAGTTAAAGACTTTTGTTAATTAAAATGAAACCCTCACTATCCCCTATCACTCAGGGGGTTTTCCCTGCCTCAAACTAAATCTCAAGGAACTGTCAAAATGTACATCCAAATGATAATCCACTGTCGTGTCAGAACCTACTTCTAATCCTTACACTACAACTAAAACTAATATTGTCCAACAAAGTTCTTCCCCCCAGGTGAATTATTCCCTTCTCCTGGTGTATGAATAGTGTTCCCCTAAATGGTGTCTTTCAAAGACAATGCCAAGGGGAATGACTCCCTTCTGCCCTGCAGCCGTCTCACAGAAAGTTATCTCCGAAGGAGAATGACTCCCTTCTCCTGCTTGCATGTATTATGTTCCCAAAAATGTCCTCCTTAACATAAATGCCAGGGGGAATGACTCTTCACCTGGCTGGTAACTCCAGAACTTTGTACAGTCTACTTCTTATACCAGGAGAATGGTTCCCTTCTCCTGGTATCAATTTGCACTCTCCAATGCCAGGGGGAATGACGCCTCTTCACTGTACTTGACTAGCTTTGATTTTCCCACTAGGAGAATGACTCCCTTCTCCTGTTTGACTTCTTTTCTCACTTGGATTTTACCTAAGCACTTTTCCACAGAATCAACACATTTCAAAGTCTCCACATGTTGAGGCTTCTTGCAATGTTCGGGGACCATGTTGTCCACCTCCTCCTGGAGGTCGTGCCACTGCCTCGCCTATTTGCAGCCGACCGCGGTCCTGCCAATGCAGGACCCATCACGGACTCTCTCAGCTTCCCACCGGCGTCCTCTACAGAACTCTTCCCTCGGATCCACCATGTACTTCGAAACTCCTGGGTTCTCTCTCCAGGGAGGAAGGCGAAGACCCTGAGTCCTTCTTTGCTTGCCTTCTTATGGGGCTTGTTCCGCCCCAGCGTAACATCAACACCTGTTGTGTATGGCTCATTGGTATTCCTCATGCCTCCTGTGAGCCACCTCATCTCAGTAACGGGAATGTCAGTAATCCTTATGCTTTCTATAGTCTTTGTCCTAGTACTATCTTAGTTGTATTCCTGTTCTCACAGAAATACATTGGTAAATGTAGTGATTGGAAATTGAGGGGGGCATGTGAGGGAGTGATGTTATGTAATGTGTTGTACCCAAGGTGATCGTCCTTATCCCCAGAGGGGGAGTCCCTCCCGCATTATACCACCCCTAGGGAGACTATTGGGTAGCGTATGGACCTTCCTAGCCTCATGGGAAAGGGCTCCCCCTTGGGGAGAAGTGATGAGACCTAGCGAATCGTCACATCGTTTATACAAGTTATATCGCCGTTTGTTGAAGTAAATCTTAATTCAGCTGTTAGGTTAACGAACCATTGAGTATCGCAATGACAGCTCGATGGAAAAAGTTATCTTTGGCAGAGCAGAAGTGAAAATGACATTGGTAGTAGCTGTGATAAACAACATTAAGTCTGCTTTCTCCCCTTCCTGCCCCCTTTTCCAATATACTGATCTGTTATGTGTCTTATATTGCAATCCTGTGTGTTTGACTCAGAATGGCATATCAATTGCCACTTTTCACTTACAACTGTAAAAAGTATATGCTCATAAACCCAACTCCTCCCCCGGTCAATACGCATCTCATATCTTATAGTAGCCTATATTATGCCCTTAGTTGTCTCGTGAGAGGCTCAGGATTTCTATTGACGTCAATTCCTTTGACCCTCCAACAAGATGTTTGCTAGGTGTTCTTAACCAATATCTCAGTTGACTGTGTATCTGCCCTATTCTTTAAGGCCATAGTCCTGGGCACAGACCTCACATGTCTTTACTTTACGCCCTCCCCTGCCCCCACCTTAAACATGTCGCTCAGTCTGCTCGCTCCCTTCTTGATCGAGCTCGTAATGTTGCTGTAATCCATTTTTGGTGGGAATTCTGGACTCAAATAGTCAGAGAAATGGGGCCTGCCATGTGCAGTGCTTGTCCTTTTTGTTTTTTGATTCCTATATCATATGTGTGAGTTTAGTCATCACATTTATCTCTGAGGCCCTCTGCCTATCTTCTCCTCTGCATGGCCTATGTTGCTTCCAAGGGTGTTCACCTGCTGCTGCCTGTTCTATGCATGCTGTTAGGAAATATGTTCTTTTTGCTACTTTCCTCCTTTATACTCACATGGGACACTTTATTTTTGCTTTGTTTTGACTCCTGACCTGACTTTTCGGAGGTAAGTAAACCTTTCTGCTTTACTTCCCCCTGCTTTGTGCTCATATGTATAGGGAGACTGATCAGTACTGGGACTCTCTCTCCCTTGGAAGATTTCTTGTATTTTTACAATTGTGCACCTCACCTAAGAGTGAAGTCTGATTACGGTACTTTGTATCCTGATAACCTTTTCTTTTGTACCCTTGTGGTTACAAATACAATGTGTCCAGGATGGGCTGGTGGCAGCAGATATTTTTCTAATGTGTTTTAAATGTTTTACTCACGCACTTTTGCATTTTACAGCAGAATGCCATAAATAATACCATATACTCTAAAATGGCCGTGCCACGAGATTGCCTGTCCTTTGGCCATGTTGTCCTTCTGTCCTCTTGGGTCCAGAATGCCAAATATGGAAAGCCCTTTCTTGGGGAAAGCTTCTGCTTTCCCGGTCAAAGTGGCAATCTGTTTGTGTGGCCGGATGTGGAGGCTGGGACTGTCTGGTCCAAGTCCACATCCAACCCCATAAATGTCTGTTGCTGGGCCGGTTGTTTGGCCTGTGGCCACCCATTATTGGATGGCCACGGCCAGTTTGAATGGTACAAATCCATACCATTGGTGGACATTGTCTCGCCTCTAGTCCAAATCCTAGATAAAAGGAGGAGTCTTGCAGCCATTTAACAGGTCAGCATTAGAGCCAAGACACCTACAAAGAAGCGCAGCCCGCTGACTAACAGAAGATGACCTTTGCAGCTGACCAGCATTGCCTCCAGCCAAGTCCTGGTGAAGAACTGTTCATCTGTCCTGATCTCAAAAGGCCCTCATTGTTGCTTAGACCCATGAACCGGTCTCGACCCCTGCTCCAGGAACCATGCCTGCTGAGCCTTTGGAAGTGCTCCTTGACCACCAAGTGGAATAGCCACTCTCTCACGGGCTATCTTGCTGCAGCCATCACCATTCCAAGTGCAACCTTGGAACTTAGAGAATCTTCAACTTATGCTTGTGCTGAGGTCACCTGCTCCGCAGAAGTCTTCATCCTTTCGTGGCAAGGGTGACCAGCTGACCAGTCTCAGGAACCGTAATACAGGTACTGTGACCGACCAAAACTAAATCCAGCGTCCGAAACCTCCCTCTGCATCTGTGACCCCTGAACTCCTTCGATTGGACAAAGCACAGAAGGGCATGTTCCCTATGGAATCTGGAACCTCTGAATTGGTCTCTAAGACAATCTGAGTATTTGGAAGTTGGTGGTGATTAGGTTATCACACCGGTTTCTTTACTCTGCCCCCTCCTTTATAGGGTCACACGGCCATAAAAAGTCCTGTGCCCATCTTTTTCTAGCCTTAATCAGATCAGTGATGATCTAGTCTAGTATTCCCTCCTAATCCTTCCTTAGTGTAGTGGTATTGAGAGAGCTAGTTGCCTGAACATTTCCTAACTGTTGGAACTCTGAATCATAACCACTGACATTTTTCAATCCAATAGTAAACCCACCTGAAAGTATATCTTTTGTAAGTGAGGACTCTAGGGCAAAAAGCACAATTTCTTCTCATCCATGGACTTGCGTTTTTAGGGAACTATTCTAAAGTTTCTCTTAAGTGTTCTACTGTGTTTTCTGAATCGGATTACTTATGTAATGCAACAAAACCTGTATTGCACTAGCTTTAAATCAAATGCTTTTCTTTATTTTCACAAGTGAATGTACATATGTGTTTTTTAGTAGTTGTGTCACAATACTTACCTTGGAGTTCCATTGCTTAGTGTGTATTTTAAAGGCCTAATAAATCATTGTATATTTTTGTACTTCTGTCTAACTCGAATTAATGGAGTGTTCTTTACGTCTCATTAGAGCCCTCGACCCCTTGCACCCATCCTGAGTCTAAGACTTGCTGCTCTGCTACCTACCTTGATTGAGTTTGGCTAAACGTTTGGGTCTTTCCTGTTCACCTTAATGAGTTGGGCTCCCAAGATCCACCCTCAGGGTGGATTTTGGAAATTCATCTTAACATATACCTAGTGCTTTTGGGAGTCCATCTTTTTCCATGCTCTTAACTGGGGTGCCTAAAAGTGTTTTGCTTTGTATGTGCATCCATCCCTCGGTTTTGGTTGGGAAGAAAAAGAATTGTCAGAGCTACCATATGCTTTTTTCCACTGCTAAGGAAATTCATGATGTCCCCTGGGATGCCCACAAGCACTGGGGTTGGAACGGCTATGGGAAGAGCTTGAAATAGGTATAGCAACCCAAGTTATTTCTATGACCACCATCTTTAGCCATGTTACATATAACCCGTTCCATTTGTTTAGATCTTTCCTGATTTGGTCGAATAGCTTGGGGTAATTTGTTCTGTAAATTTGGGCATGGGAGGGGTTAGGTAGATTTCCAAATAGTATATCAATGTTTTTGCCCACCTGAGTGTTCCCACCTCCTCTGTTTGCTTGATCTCCTCTAGGGTGTTTGTATGTTTAGGATTTCAGACGTGGAGAACTTGAGTTTAAAGCCTGATACTTTTGGGATTTTTTTTTCTTTCTTATGGATTCTTTCCTCTCATGGATTCCTCATCTTTGCTATCCATCTTCCAACGCAGATGCTCTTTGGAAATGTTGCTACGGCCAGGGGCCACATAGCGGCTTTGCATTGGTCGATGCCTTTACCCGCCCTGCGTCGGATAAAATGTTGGGGCCTGTATATGCAGAGGTGCTGTGCCCCATGACCTTAGTTTCTTTTTTCACGCACTCTGCTAGTTTTAGGAGCACCGCTTCTTTGAAGTTTTTCTCTTTGTGTTTTTCTTCGCTGATATACCGAAAACCAGCAAACTCTTCGAGATTCAAACCCTGCGATGACTGTGAGCTTCAAATATATCTTTCAGATCCTCAGCAAATTTCTTTTTGCCTTAGTGGGGGGCATGATGTATAGGATTACATGTTGTGCCAGTTGATGCACGCCAAGGCACTTTGAGCATATGAGTTGAAGATGTACGCCTTCCCATTCAATGAGAAGAATGCTAAGCAGACTAGTACGAGGATGCCATGCATAGAATGCCACATCATGGAACAGTACCAGTCCTGTAAGGACAAAAAGAAAAACCACTGCAAGAAATCCCGTCATGTGGTACTTCCAAACGCAGTTCTTATTCCTCACCGAAGGAGCCACTAATCCAGATATTCTCCTGAGCATAAATCTCCACCAGTACCTTTCTTCACCCAATCACCTAGACCCGATGAATGGGAGGCTTTCAGGCATGATATCTTTGCCAAGGTCGCAGACCAGACGTCGCCAGCTGTGTCTGCCATGCTCAGACGAGTGGGCAGAGACACAGATATGTTTTGTCGCTGTGTCCCTCCGTGCCAGACCATGTGTATGATGGGCAAGATCCTGTCTCATGGCCGTAATACTTGGTCTTCGGACGTTGGTTCTCCGGCCTCTGTGATACCTTCCACTGTGACACCAGAGCCTCTTCAGCGTATGCCCTGTTCCCTAGGGCTGCATTCATGTCTCGGCTAGAAGACCTTTATGATAAAGAAGGGGATCCCATTCCTTTTGCAATCGAGCCCTTCTAAACTATGGAAGTTGGGGTCTTCCCAGAGTAGTTATATGGTGATCGAGGGGACATGGTGGGTCTTGCGGCCAACTTGCAGAAGGCAAGTGGCCTAGACACCTCGCCATAAGTGGACATGCTCCCGACTCCTACCCCCAGGCAAACCTCAGGCAGTTTTTCAGCACCCTATTACTAAAGTAGTAGATGCACTAGGGCTATCGGCACCCTCCCATCCTATGGTACAATATGAGCTGACGGACATTCTGGCCAAGGGTCCATAGACTGAATCCCTATTGCCTTTCAACCAGGCATTACAAGCGTCAGTCTTCGAGCTATGTTCTAATCCTGCCCCCCATCATGACTGTTGACCCTGGCCTCACAAGAAAAGCTCAGCCCTGCTTCCTCAGACCTGTGTTTCCTGTCCTGCATGCATCCCTGGAGAACTTGGTTGTGCAGGCTGCCATGGAAAGTCTGGAAGCCACCTCCTTTCCTCTTTTCTGTTTTTGCCCCATGATAGGGAGAGCAAACTGTATGCCTGTGGCAGGAAAGATTTTTGTCTCTGCAAGGCTATGCCTGTGATGCATCAATTCCTCCTGTGCACTGACCAAATTCTCTTTCAAGCTTTGGTCTGTCATATTGGAGGCAGCTGAACACATCCCTGAGGGTGACATCTGGTATGGATTTGAGACTCTTGTCAATGACGGCAAGGAGACTTGCATCAGATCCTCCAATGTGGCCAACGATCCTGCAGACTGTGTAGCCAGAACGATTACTACCAGCATGTTCTTGAGATACTCATCGCTGAGCACATCAGGGTTTTCCTCGAGTGTCCAGGAAAAGCTTCTGGATATGCCATTGATGGCAATAACCTGTTTGGTCCAAAGGTCGCCAACATCCTGCAAAATTTCCCAGCTTCAAAGGTCCAACAACAGCAACATGTGAGCCCCTTGGTCAGAGGCAGGGGGATTCACTCCTTAACCGCCTATACCCACAAGGGGGCAGGTATGAGCCCCCTCTGCAAAGCAGGTGCAACGCCGCCCTAACAGGGGTTGTGGTAAAGCTGCCCACAGGGGAGATGTCGTAACCTCCACTGTGCCCTCCGCTGCCCCAACTGCAATGCCTCTATGAGTCAGACTTCCACCACCCGTCTCTTTTGGGAGGCAGGGTATCCCAATTCTGTGAGTAATGGAGAAATTCTACTTAAAACACCTGGTCTTATTGGTTATTCACCTGAGATCTCCTTTTTGCTCTTTGCCCTCTAGCCCACCTGCTGTTCAACCAGTTCTTGCCTCCAGATTCTCTCCTGTTGGAAGAAGTCCATCCGCTTCTGGGTAAGGGGACCATTGACCCAGAACCCTGCTCAGAATGAGGCAATGACTTGCATTCAATCTATTATTTGGTGAGGAAAGGATGGGGGCCTTAATCCCATCCTAGATCTACAGATTTTCAACTTGTACTGACACATGGACGAATTTCAAATTGTAACCCTATTCCAGATCTTTCAGGCCCCAGATCTGCAGGATTGGCTCATTTCCCTGGATATCCAAGATGCATACTGCCATGTGGAACCCTGCAGAAGCCTAGGAAGTACCTGAGATTGAAGGTGGGAAATGGCCATTAACAATTCAAGGACCTGCCGCTGGCAGCAAGGGTGTTCACCAAGCTGCTGGCAGTGGTAGCGGCTCACCTCAGAAGGGGGGCATTATTGGTTTCCCCAAGTGGACGACTGGCTTGTCTGAGCTCATGCCCCAGACCAGGCTTAAGCATACTTGAACCGGAAGTGCAGCCTGTTGTACAGCATTAGGCTTCTCCCTGCGCTTCATGAAGTCTCGGGTTTTGCTGTCTGAACCTCTCCGATTCATCAGAGTGGTCCTGAACACTATCCTAGGCTGGGTCTTCCTGCCTGAGAACAGAGTGGTGAACATCTCCAAGATGGTTCATGACTTCCCATCACAGGAAAAGGTTCCTGCCTCAGCCTTTCTGCACTTGCTGGGTCTCCTGCACCCTTGTAGTGCCAGAGGCCGGTTTGCACATGAGGTTGCTTCAATGGCTTCGGGGTTGCCATTGGTCTCCGTTTCAGGGACAAACCTCAAATATTCATGAGGTATCTGTGAAGGTATCCAATTGTGGTCCAGAGCGACAGTGTACTGAGTGGTGCTTTGTTCTGAGAACCCTTGTCCCAACTGAAACTAGTCACAGATGGGTGCCGGAAGCGGTGGGGCACTAGCCTTCAAGACCTTACGGTGAGCGACCTGTGGTACATGTCGGAATGCATAGAGCACATCCGTGAGCTGGAGCGGACGCCATTAGGCTGTCCCTAGTCGCCTTCCTCCCTTCTGTATGAGGCAAGACTGTGTTGGCCCTAACAGCTTTTATTAAGATGGATTTCTAAAATCTGGCCTGCTGGACAGATTTTAGGAGGCCATCCTAGATATTGTACACAGGGGAACTCTGGGAGTTTAGCCAAACCAATCAAGGTAAGCGTGGAGAGTGGTCAAGTCTAAGTCTCAAGAAAGGTGAGTGGGGTCAGGGGTCCACAATGAGTCCATACTGTGAAATACTCAATGATTCTACTTAGACAGTTAAGTGCAAAAATAGTCTTTGTGGGCCCAAAAACACAAAATAAAAATCCATCAAGCAGGTAATATTATCACACAACACTCCTAAACATAAAACGCTCATACAGTCACAGTTGGTTAATACAATGCATACAATTCACCAATACACCTGAAAAGAAAGGGAAGTAATTAATCAATCGTATAACAAGTTCACAGGTATCGAAGCCCTGACTTTAGTCCAACCGTAAGTTGAATGGGGCCTTGTGCACAAAACCTCCCAAAATACCTTTAGAAGATGGGACAAAGTTGGGAAATGTTCCTGTGGGTGTAAAGATTGTTCCAGAAGTCTTTCAAATGGATTTACAGTTGAATAAGAAACTTTCCCTAGCTTCTAGAGCAGCTTTTTCAACAAGAGCAATGGAATGGAATTCAAATCAAAGTTTTTTAGAAACTTTATAATGGAAGAGATGGGGACTCTGATTAGTATTGTGACTACACACCATCCCACCAGTCCAAAGGGTCAATGCACCCGCAAGGGTCTTTTGGGATCAGGTAGTACAGCAGGGCTTCACTGTGATAGCAGGAAGAATGATCACCAGGCCTCTTCACGATTTGTCCTCGGGTCTGCCGTCATCTGCGCATTTACACAGAATACTCGGCTCCTCTTCGGACCGGCTGAAATGGCTGACGGACTACTCCTCATTCTAAATTCAGGTGAGGGATCAAACTCAGCCATCCAATAGGAAGGATTTGCACCACTCATGCACACCAGCAGTGGTCCAGACTCATGCATGCACACCAGACCCACTGGCACCTGTATGTGGATTGGGACCAGACAGTCCCAGCCCACTTCCTTCCTGGATCCAAACACACATGGCATGCGCTAGCCTGCAACACCACTGCTTTCCCAGGCAAATGCATGACCATAAAAGGGAATTCCTGACCCGAGAAGGCAGGAAGAAGGCCAAAGAACAGGGGACAAATCTGGTGGCGCAGCCATCTTGGGACACTAGCCACAGTTAGTAGCCAAACGCAGTAAACACCAAACGCAGTAAACGCCAATGTGCCAACTAGAACTATAGCAAAAATTGTAAAACTAACTGCTGCCAACAGCCTGTCTTTAGGCACACTTGGACTTAACCAAAAACGTAACCATCAATCCATTTGGGTATAAATCTAGGGTTATACAAAAGTATCCCCATTGCACTGCATTTAAAGATGCGGTGTGCAATGGGAAAAAGTTACCCAAACAGATAACATGTAAAAAGACAATAGGGAAACATAGTTTCCCACTACTGACAGTATGAAGGACTAGTCAGTTTCCCCACAACAAATGAGCAATATGCCAGGGAAGGCTTCACTTCTCTGTAAAAAGTCAGGACAGGGTGTAAAACAAAAGCAACATCTTTGGGGTCCATAGTATATGGAGGGAAAGCTTCCTAAACAGAAATCCTTCCTAACACTCTTCTCCCTGTCATTCCACACAAAACTAGGGACTGGGGTATCTTATCCACACCTGGATGGGTTTCCTGTTCCAGTCGGCTATACATTCTGGACAGGCCATCAGTATTGCAATGTTGAGCACCTGACCTATGCTCAATGGTGAAGGCAAAGCCTTGAAAACTTATGGGTGCCTGAGCAACTTAGGATTCTATCCCTTCATTTTCATCAATCACTTTAAGGGAATATGGTCAGATTGCAGAGTGAAGTGAGTCCGATAGAGGTAGGATCTCGGCTTCCTAAGGCTCCACACAGTGGATGAAACACTCCCTTTTCACAGTAGACCACCTGACTCTCTTTTTTTAAGCTGGCGACTGATAAAACATGAAGTATATTCCCTGCCTTTGTCATCTAGCTGTAGTACTGCTCCTATCCCAGTGTCAGTGGTATCTGTCTGCACTATGAAAGGTCTCTGATATTCGAGTGCCCTGAGATCATGGGCCTGACAAATGGAATCCTTCATGCCCTGGAAGGCCTTCTCACACTCCTCAGACCAAGACACCTTCTTAGGTTTCTTTGCAGTAGGTAGGGAAGTCAGAGGGATAAGTATGGTGCCATAGCGTGCCTTAAAGTTCCTGTAGGACCCAGTGAAGCACAGGAAAGCCCTCACTTGGGTTTGGGTAGTGTGGGGTTGCCCAGTCTTGTACATCCTGTACTTTGTTGGGAAGCGGATGAATTGTGCCCCCACCAACCCCTTGCCCAAGATGGACCACTGCACCCTGACCATTCTGGCACTTCGTAACCTTTTATGGTCAGGTGGACCTGTTGATAATCCTGCAATACAATCTTCAGGTGTCTTTATATATCCTGATATGCAATGAAGAATGCGTCCGACCCATTCATAACATGGTTGACCAACCTTTGGAATGTCGAAGGTGCATTCTACAACCCAAAACTGATAAAAGCCTTCAGGTGCTGAAAATGGATTCTACTCCTTGGCGTTTTCTGTCAGGGCTTTTTGCAAATAACCTGCAGTGAGATCGAAGGTGCTAAGGTACTTGGAAGTACCTAGCCTGTCTACCAACTCATCTGTTCTTGATAGAGGGTGAGCATCTATCTTGGTGGCAACATTCAGAGCTCTAGAGTCCATCCAGAATCTCGAACCAGAGTTACCTGCATTTGGTACCAGAACCACAGGACTGGACCAATGACTACTAGAGGGCTGCATCACATTTGTTGACCTCAGACTTGGTGTCAGATCTTACTTTTTCTGAATAATCACAACTCTTAAACTTGGTAGGTCCACAACTCCAGTTACACAGTCCTGCTCACACCAATTTGTGAATCCTGGAATTAGGGAAAACAAGGGGGGAAATTGCCTCAGCAAAGTTGTCACCTTACCTTGCTGTTGTAGTGTCAGATGAGGAGTCAGTAGGCCACCCTCAATGAAGCCATGAAAGGTGCTGCTGTGGTACAGGTCAGGGAGAGACTCACCTTTCTCGGCCTCCCATTTTGAAACCAGGTGCAGAGCTCCTACTATCCCCAATGACAAAATCCTTTACACTATTCATGCGAAACTCTAGGGAAGCTTTTCTAGGTCTAAGGCCCACTGAAAATTCACCCTTACTGAGTCTTTCAACTTGGTAAGGCACAGACCATGACCACAGATTTTGACAATAAGTATGATGTAAGAAGGTCCCACTGACTTATGTAGAGTTCCCAAGAATCTGTCACTCAAACCAACAGATTGTGGGGGACAGTTGAGTGACCAATTATAGGTCACTTTCTCTTCCTTCCACAGGGTCTGGCTAGGACTGAACTTGAAGATGCTGGTTGAATTGGGCACAACTTCTTTAGTTGAGCTACGCCTGGAACAAATGCCCAATAAGTCTCTTGTGACTGACTTGGTATTAATTATCTGATGTGGGTTGTCATCATGATACCTGGTGGTGTGATCAGCAACCACTAAGTTATTCCTAGTGTCTGAGGATGTACAAAGAGTCAAAGGTCTAACACAGTTTTGCCTTGTCTCTTCCAAGAATGGACCCACTACTGCTTGTAGAGTCTGGAGATTCTGAATTCCTGTTCCACTTCTGTCAGGTTGCTGATAATATATCAACAATAAGGGTACCTGTATACCAGACGGTGCTTCATGTAAATAACATCTATATAATCAAAGGAAATGGACTGGTAACGAGTGTAATGCTCACCTGATTCCCGCAGAGGCGCCGGTCTTGACTGGGTGAATGCCGTATCTTCAAAGGTGATGTGTAACACACGGTTGGCTCTTTGGGCTGGACCTCTGTGCACTGTATGTCTGACTCGAAGAGTAAGATGTCTGCAGATAGAAAATATGGGATTAATGAACTGGGGTTATTGGGTGCCTCTCTCCTCTTCCCTTTCTCTTCTCCTGTAGAACCCAAAGGTTAACACCCTCACCTTAGGTAAGTGAACGCCGAGCTCTCCATCTGCCTCGGGGCAGGGTGCCGTAACCAGTTTCTTCACTGGATAAGGGTGCAGGCCTCTTGACCTCAGAGGACTGCTGTCCGTCGTTAACTGCACGAACGGTAAGTTCTGGGCACTTCAAATGTCTTAAAAGTCTTTTGTAATGATATCTCTTGTTTTGCAGGGTTCCGGCGATGGCGGATGGCGGGCTGATGAGAGTTGAGGATCGAACCGGCATGAGGAATAGAAGCGCCTGGAAGCACGTAAGTAAGCGCTTGTAGCCTGCTTCACGATGCGCACTAACTGTCCCTTTTATCTTGCAGGTACAAGTTCGGAGCTTTAGAGAAGCTGAAGGGTGCTGGAATACCCACTGGATTCGGCGTGGGAAGGAGTAATGGCACGTGAGTAATAAAGTTGCCCAATGTCTTTAAACGCACCTTCTTTTGTCTTTCAGATGCGGGATGCAGCGCCGAAGGCCTCCGGAGCGTGCGAAGAGCTGGTAATCTTTTGTCTTTCAGATGCCGGAATGCAGTGCGAAGACCTCCGGAGCATGCGAAGAGTAGGTAAGCCTTTGTCTTTCAGATGCCGGAATGCAGCGCGAGGCGTTGGTGACAGCCGATGGACCAGGTAAGAGATGCGCTGCCACTGAAGACCGTAGTGCTAACCTGTTCTTTCTTTGTCTTTACAGGTGCTGCTGAAGACTGTCTTTACAGGTGCTGCTGAAGACTGGATTCCAGGATGGTAAGCCTTTGTTCCCTTAGGCCCAGGATCAGAAGCAGAAGACACGATGAGCGTTCTGCTGCAGAGAATGCAGAATAACGCAAAGCAAGATTCATCCATCGGGTGTGGTTTAAATAGCCTCCTGTAGTGCTTAGGTGTCTCCTTCCACAGCCACGCCTAGGTAAGAAAAGAGTTCCTGCTTTCCAGAAGAGTTCCAGTGTTCTGAACCTAGGGAGTGGCTCCTGCCCCACCCAACGGGAAAAGTAGTCCCAAACAGAAGAGGATCAGGGGTTCAACTGGCAGGTAAGTAAGCAGCATGGTCTGCTGCAGGTAAGTCCACCCAAGCATTATGAGCCCGACGCTTCCAGCGCTGGGACTGGGCATCTTTATGAGCCTGGT
Organism: Ambystoma mexicanum; assembly: GCF_040938575.1. Classification (NCBI taxonomy): domain Eukaryota; kingdom Metazoa; phylum Chordata; class Amphibia; order Caudata; family Ambystomatidae; genus Ambystoma; species Ambystoma mexicanum. The sequence continues at coordinate 675,026,755 of NC_090932.1, read as the reverse complement.
GCCACTGGCGCCAGGACAGGGTCCAAAAGGTCCCAATTGGGACTGGCTGGCACTCGGAACCGGGGTTATGGGTCTGCTTCCACGGGAGTCGGGCAAGTCCTGATCTTTTGGAAGCAGAGATCATGACAACGAGGCTGCATTACTTAAATACCTTCTACAAACACCTTAACCTAAAGAGTTTAACCCACAGCATTTTTATTTTACAATACAAAAATTGTTTCAATCCAAAAGCCATAATGCTATATGTCATAAAATCTGTGAATACCGTACAAAATTAATTTCTCACATTTGTTTATTTTCGAATGCCATTATTTCGAATTTTTAATTTTTTTAATTTTATGTTTAAAATGGGGGAACGCCTGTTTTTTTTTTAACCCTTTTTTTTGCTTACGAAATAAAAACATAAAATTAAAAATAATAAATTTGAAAAAGAAAATTCGGCAAAATGTTTTCAAGATAATGGTCTTTCGAAAATAAGTTTTCAAAAATATGACCGGATACCCAGTGGGAGATGTCTTGAACCTTCAGCGGTTTCACACTACCTACACTAAACATAAAAACACTACATTGTAATCCAGCCTAATTTCTTCAGTTTAATAACTCAATTGTGCTCACACAACCAACAATGGCAGTGTCAAAATGTACTAACCACCACTACTTGATTTGTGGAGATTGCCCAAATATCCGGAGATGAATCCAAAGTGTTCAGGACAATCAGATTCCTTTGTGAGTCCAAACACATCCGACCGTATCAGAAGGCAGGCACACCCAGCATGACCTACAGGGTAGCAAGATCCAGAGTCAACCCATATAACCTTACTTTTATGGGGGCGTATATCTTACGCCTGCCTCCTATTTCATGTCACTTGTGTTTTTGTGTTAAATTGTGTTTCAAAGCGCCCAACGGGCAACAGGGAGGGAACATGGAAATGAAAGGCAAATATAACAATGAAAGAGAGAGGCGGTTCTACTAGGCCTTGAGAGCATTCAGAACATGCAAGTGCAGAGAGAGAGAGACTGAGGTTTGGGGGGAGGGGGGTAAGTGCTAGGAGTAACACAGAGGGAAGTGTTAGGGAGTATGTTGCAAGCAACTGTTATGTAACTGGCAGAGATCACTTGGCAAGAGTGGTCAACTGCCAATAAATGAGTGCAAGCCTGTGATAGCACAGTCCAGTGGGCACCAAGGCAAGTGCTGTAGTGGGCAGTGGCTGAAAGCGATTGGGGGTGGGAGGCCAGGGCCCAGATGGACACATAAGGGCCCTGGTCACCAATCTCAGCGACTGTGAGGTTTAGCAAAGGAGGGAGGGGGGGAACGAGTCAGTGAAAAGGAAAGTGTTGAGGAGCTTCTGGAATTTGAAGCGATACAGCTCAAGACGAAAACAAAGTGGCGGGGTGGGCTGTTCCATAGTAGGGAGCCAGCGGAGGAAAGAGATCAGGCCACCAGCTGGCTGTTTAGCGAAGCGCTTGACATGCAGCGATTTGGTGCCGACGGAACGTAAAGATCTGGAGGGATTGTAGATGGCATGGTCCCCTGGACCCAGACAACTTTATGGATAATAGAGTCCTGCAGAGTCCTTGTCGTCCTAGGAGCTCTGCGTGTGTGTCTCCCAACAAGGGGTTAACTTTTGTGCTGGAGGCGGTACTAGCTACATAAAAACCCCCGGAAGCGCGGAGCACGCGTCTGGAGCACTGTGGAAACTTGGGGGCGCTGACCATCTGCTCGCATTCAGTGTTCACGGCCACTAGCCCCTGGAAATCGTCTGCCTGCACGGCTTGGGCCGTTTGAGCGAGCAAGTGAGAGCCCGTGAGCTTACGCGAGAAGAAAGTGTCTCAGCTCCTCATCTCCTCGGCTCTCCTGACTCGCAGTGTTAGTAAGGTACTCCCCTATATTAGTAGTTTAGTTTGTTTAGCTTGTTTACTGATGCTCGATTCTCGCCAAGGTCCGCTGGAGGGCAGAGGGGTGAGACAGACTTTAGCAGTTCCTTAAGCTGTCGGGCGTTCCACGGCCTCCAGTTCCCACGACTCACTGTGTTTACTGGGTCTTTGGCCTGGATGTGGATGGCTACGTGACCCCCAGCAGTGCTTCTTCCCGGGTTATTTGGTCTCTTTGACTCTGGTGGATCTCGTTTTGTAAAGACTATTGATAAGAGGACAAAAGTAATGTCTGGGCATAGGAATGGGCTTGAGCCCACATCTGTCTTACATACATACTGACAGTGGACATTAAGTTATAAGACATAACATGGATTTAAAAAATTTCCATAATTTGCTTTAAAGTTTTATTGTTTTATCACGTTGTTCTAATAGGTGGCTATTTTACCTGTTCTTAGTGTTATATTTTTATTTTATTTTTACTTTGCATTTTTTCATTTTTATAGCAAGAGGAGGCTGCGAGGAGGCTGCGAGTCCTTTCTCTCCCCCGCTCCTCCTCATCCAGTGTTCTACCCTCGGTCATAACTGGCGAGTTTGATTTTTTTCCTCAACTATTGTGGTTTAGTAGGAAGTAGGAAGTCGGGCATTTGGGGATATTTGGGCCCGACCTCACACTTGCCATATGGGGAAGAGAAAAGCGGGCGATGGGGAAGGTAGTAGGGAAAAGGGCTAAAAAACCCAAAAATGTTACGACAACCAAAATCACCAAACACCCGAAAACTGTTAAACCTCCTCCCAAAATAGCCGCCAACTCATCCCAAAGATCCCTAGATTCCTATATGTATGTTATGGCTAATAAAATAGTAAACTGTATGAATGCAGCTGAGTCTGCCTCTAGAGAGGCCGTTCCTCGGTGTGATGGATTGGGCACTGAGGGTACAGAGGGGGCGGGGATGTAGACATAGGTGTCAGGCCTGTGTTGACCGGGGGTGTTGAGAATGTGGCTAGTGTTGAAGCGGAGATAGCCCAGGCACTGCCGCAACCCCCGTACTCCAGGGAGGGTGTGCCCAGAACTAATGGGATAATCCATGAGGATAGGGATTCTGTGTTATTGGATTGCTCCACAGCCAGCGAGGGAGACAAAGAATGGTTGGAGGCCTTATTGGATGAAAAGCTTAAACCACTACAGCTGTTGCTGAATTCTCTGAGGGGGCTAAAAGAGGGGGTTTTAAATACCCTGGCTATCATGGATGACTCCATTAGGGCAGTTTCCCTCAAATTGTGTGATCTGGTTAGCATTGTTGAGGAAAGGGGTGCAGTCGACAAGCGATGTCAGTGTCCCTCAATTATACCCTCAACTGGTGATATTTCTTCCAGTGGTGATAAGGTTACAGATTTACAAGGGAGACAATCTGATGTTGTTGTCACAGTGGACCGGGAAGCAGTCCCAGTGGCCCAAAGGGGGGGTGAGTGGGTCTGAAAGGGACAGGGAGATCGGCAACCGAGATGAAATCATAAATGAACAGGGGCCGGGGAGGGGGCAGGGGAATGTTTTAACTCTGAACCTACCCCCGGAAGCGGTCCCCTTTGTGGGGATTATCACTGGACTGCCCGGGCTCCCAATGGGGAGCTTTGAATCAACACTCTCCCTGATTAATAAGGCATCCCACTGGATTAATTTGAATCTGATGGGGCCCGAGATAGATCCCAAAATTATCCGCATGGCCAGGCGAGTGGGCTGGGTGGGGAATAGGCCCAAGAATATGAGTGGGGACTGTGTGGTGATCACTTTTTCAGAAACACAGTTAACAGATTACCTTTTGAACACCAACTTTGCCCGCGGCCATAAGCCTAATGGTAATAAACTGTCTAGTAAACTTCTTCCCCTGGACTATTTCTAGGTCCAGGGTGGGGGACGGATGGTGCGGAACCAATCGATGGGCAGTAAGATTGGTGGAGGTTATCTAGATAAAAATACTGTCCCGGGTCGGTTGTTACCAACTAATACACCGTTGGGCGGTTGGAGCACCATCCCGCCCAAAAAGAGCCAACGAAATGTCACGGTAGGGAATGATTTAGCCCCTTGCCCCCAGACAACCACTATCAGATCTTAACGTCCTGTGAGGATGTAGATTGACAAGAGGCTGCTGCAGAGGGCAGTGCAATGTGCAAATCCCCTCCGCACCACTTGGGAGTTCTGCAAGTAAAAGTCCACAGTTCCGCCTGCTCTCTTGGAATATTGCAGGCTCAACTAGGAAGATGAAGTTGGGGCCGGTGATGGAGCTCCTGCAAGCTAATTCAGTATTTCTACTCCAAGAAACCTGGGCAATAGAACCCCCGTACCTCGATGGCTTTATTTCTTTTGATATTCCAGCAAATAAAAAACCGAGAGGCAGACCCTATGGCGGTTTGTGTATTTTGATAAAGGCCGCCCTTGAGTGCAGGATAGAGGTGATTTCGACAGGGTTGGACTTTTTGCAGGTGGTGTCATTGGTAACTAGAAAGGGAGATGAAATCTGTATTATCAATTTTTATAACAGTCCTCATACCATACCTCTGATCTAGACAGATTAAACAAGGTCAAAAAGTTTATAGAGGATCTATTGTCCAAGGGTAGGAATACAACTATATCTTACATCTGGGGTTGGGGATTTTAACATCAAAATGGGAGGGGGGGGTAGATATGGATATTCTCGACCCCCTGGAGGACCAGGTAGAGAATATCCCGCCCAGGTGCATGAGGGATGGGAGAGTGTGCCCAAAGGGCCTACAGCTAAGTCTTTGGCTGTTGGAATGGGGCTTTCGTATAGTTAATGGTCGCCTGGCACCGGACATACCAGGTGAGGTCACCTTTAACAATCATCAAGGCTGCTCAACAATAGATTATTTCTGCATCTCAGTGAATTTATGGGAATGTGCTGTAAGCTTTGAGATGATGGCAGATTTACATAGTGACCATTTGCCCATTTGTCTGTCACTTAAGGGTCTGCTGGGGGAAGGGGTCTCGCAGGATATAGCCCCTAGCCCATTGCTGGGAGTGCCCATTGGTTCAAGAAGAATTAAATGGGGGACCATCCAAGAGGAGGAGCTACACTGTAAATCAATTAGTGAGAACGAATCCCTTGTGATGGACATCCTGGGTGATCATCTATCTGCGAGGGCAACTGTAGAGAAATTTGTAGAATTGTTGGCTGCCCTTACAACTAAATTCACTACAGCCACAAGAGCCAAGGGAAACGCAACAAAGAAAGGGTGGTTTGATGAGGCCTGCAAAAGGGCGAAGAAAACCTTGCTCTTAACACTTAAGGATCTGACTAGTAGCAGATCTGCGATTGCCCAAGTTAGGAAAATTTACCAAAAGGAGTTAAGGAGATGGAAACTTGAGATAGAAAGGGCAGCCTGGGAAGGTTTTTTGAATGCCGCCATGAAAGGAGACCAGAAGGCTTTCTGGGCCTATGTAAAAAGTGGGCCAGAGGGGTGTTGGTCTAATGTGGGAAGCGGCACCCATGTGGAAGAAGGGGCTTGGCTAACCCATTTTGGGAACCTGTTTGGGTCAGAGTGCTCACAGGCCCATATAGATCAGGCATGGTCTTGCCTGAAGTTTGAGGTAGAGGAGACGGAAAAGGCAATCAAGATTCAAGCGCATAACCGAGCCCCGGGTCCGGATATGATCCCTTCAGATTTATTCCAGGATCCAGTAGACATGTGGGCACCACTCTTAACAGTGGTGTTTAATGCCTGCCTACGATCAGGGAAGTAGCTTCCCTCCTGGAAAAAGGTGATAATTTTCCCAATTTTTAAAAAGGGGGATATATCCAGCCCCGGCGCATATAGGCCAATATCTCTGTTGGATTCCTCCTTTAAAATTTTTGGGAGAATATTATTGGCCCGAATCGAAACCTGGATCGGGGAACAGTCGATTCTCTTGGAAATTCAATTTGGGTTTCGCCCGGGAGTGGGCACAATAGAACAGAGCCTTAATCTTTATACTTTAGTGGCCAATTCAGTCTTTTGTCGGGGCAAGGCAGTATATCTGGCTTTTATGGACCTAAGCACAGCGTTTGACAAAGTGGATAGAGCAAAGCTCTGGTCTGTGCTTGGGTCCTTAGGGTGCCCCCGGGACATTTTGCGGGTGCTTGTCGACCTCCACACAGACAATGAGGCTTGTGTACGTAGTGGCCAAGGTGGGCATTGCACGGCCTGCTTTCGGGTGGGGTGTGGTATAAGGCAGGGCTGTGTACTGGCCCCCATTTGCTTTTGCCTCTACATTAATGGCCTTTCACAGGACCTCATTGATATATTGGCTGACTTCCTGGTATTGAGGGGAAGGGGCTTCCCAGTATTGGCCTATGCGGACGATACAGTCCTAATAGCAAGAACACCAAGGGCTTTACAGGTTCTGATCAATGCCTATTCAACATTTATGGACAATTTGGGCCTAAAAATTAATACCAAGAAATCGGCAGTAATGGCCTGTGTAGGAAGAAAACGTCCAGTGCCCATGAAACCTATGGTCTGTGCAGGGGAAATTATACCCAGAGTTAAGGTTTTTGACTATCTCGGAATACGTTTCTCAGAGGCCTTAAATAGTAGGGAGCATGTGGCCAAGCAATCTGCAAAGATGAGTCAACAGATAGGCGGCATCTTCAGATTTATGTCAAAGTGTAGGGGCCAGCCTCTAGATGTGATCTTAAAGATCTATGGTGCTCAAACTGTGGCAACTACTATGGATGGTGCACCCATCTGGGTCTTCCAGAACGTGGCTGAAATCCAAAGTAAAGAGAGTGAATTCTTTAAAAATCTGCTGGAGCTCCCAACCAGCGCCTCTGGAATAGCTATCCACAGAGAACTGGGTGTGGAGTTCTGGTAGGACCAGTGGGCGATGGCACCTCTTTTATTCTGGGTTCGGTTGTGGGCCAACAAACATGCCTCTCTCTGTCATTTTATTATTCGCACTGTGTTGGGCAGAGCTGGTTGGAAAAAAAATCCCTTGGCTTGCTTATGTCTCCTCAACTTTGGGGGAAGTTAATTTAAGTGCCCTCTTTCCGCCTGCCTCTCTAATTACCAAGAGTGAGGGGGCAGTTTACAAAGATACACTGGGAGAGATTGCAGTAAGGAAAAGAATCCTTTTAGAGTATGGCCACAAATCTAGCCAATTTCATACTAGCATTAGCAGGCTCACTGGAATACAACCATATTTGACACGGAGCCCGTATAAAAAGGACAGGTGGCTGATCACGAGGGCACGGTTTGATTCCCTTCGGTTGCAAGGAAACACCTATAATTGGAAATGCTTTCCCGATTCTGCAGGTTGCCCGGTTTGTGGCCATTACCGCGAGGACCTTCCTCATCTGCTGTTCTTTTGTATAGGGTATGCTGGTATACGTAGAATGACTTTTATTCCTGCCCTTAAGAAGACAGCGATCCCTTCACACAGGGCTGTACTTGTGTTTCTTTTGAGTGCCGATACAGTCTTCACAGCTTGCGCTCTTCTAATGTTCCTGAAAAGAGCAATGTATTTTAGAAATAGTTTATTAAAACTGCAAGGCGGTGAAAGCTAGTGTTGCGAATTATATAACACTTTTTGCAATGGGTTAAATGTTTGAGCATTGTTTCCTGCTTGATTTTACTATCTAATTTTAATGCGCCTCTATATATGAAATTACGTGATAGCTAATTTTATCTGTGTGTTGTTTACTGAAATGTCCACTGATCTTTTATCGTTTTATGCAGTTGTAATGTTGATATGTGTATAAGTGTATTTTTGTCATTTAATGGATTTTTTATATATCCGAATAAACTTGTTTGGCTTGACTTGATAATGCAGATGGATTTCAATTTGATCCTTGCAGCAACTGGGAGCCGGTGGAGAGTTTTTAGAGCTGGAGAGATGCAGTCCTTGTGCTTGAGGCCACGGATAAGTCTTGCAGCCCTATTCTGTAGTAGGTACAACCTATTGTAGGTTCTGGGGCTCACACATTGGTAACCCACCTTCCTGTTGGATTATTCGCTTCACATGCGGTTCACCCTACAATTGGAAGCAGGTCATTCTCCACAAACCTTTTAGTGATGGATTTTTTTTTTGGGCCCTTGCTAATCTTCTTCTTATGGAACTCCTCTTCTGCAAGCAAGCTGGCAGTTCAGGCGTTCCACAGGAATAACGATTTTCTGGCAGTACCTCTTCCTCATCAGGTTCAGGGACTTGGCCAACTACCTCCACATCAGTTGTAGGCAGGGTAGGGGGAATATTCTCTTTCCCGCTACCTCTGTGTTCTTTCTCCTCTATCCTTAGGTTTGCCTGTTGGCTTAGGCTTGCCCTTAGACTTGGCTAAGGCAGCCTGATTATGCGACCCAGTGCTTGAAGGGCCTGTAGAGTGTCTCTCAGGACCTATGTCTTGGAGTCTAATCCCTCTCAGAACTCTTCCAGGGACCCTTCTCCACACACTGACAGATGCCCTGTCCATCTCACTATTCACAGCTTCAATGACGGGCAGTACTGGGATTTTGAGAAGCGCGCCTCAGTCAACTGAGTAGACCCCAAGGGAGCTCTGGCAAGAGCTTCCTGGTTTACCACAATGGAATCTACCACAGTTGGACTGGGCCCAGTGTTCTGAATAGTAAAGGCATTTACATGTTGTACCAGTCCACTATCCTTAGGAAAATAATTTTGTGTATGAACAGGTATGGGAGCAGAAGCTCCAGTATTGCTAGGTTCCAAAGAAGCTGACTACTTCAGACCCTTCTTTAGATATCTTGCCATTGGGCAATAGATCTACATAGAAAGACACCCCTATGACGATCTTATCTTCATGAGAAAAAGCCAGATTCACATAGTGGACCCCCATCGTCTTACCCTTACATCGTCTTACCCTTACATCTGGGGGTACGCCTTTACATAGTCACTTGCTCCGCAGGCTACACAAGAGCCACTGGACCTTTGTATGTAGTGAAGCTTGGAGTAGCCAGTCTCATGCTTGGTATTGTTAATTCCACTACCTTTTCCCGAATCTAAGAGGGGACAGTTTGACTGTTTCCATACTTAAACTAGATTACATAACTGTTCTGTTACCAGTAGGTTCAATTCAGTGTTCTGTGTAAGTATAATCTGGATACTACACGAGTGCACAACACTGGGATACCCAAGACCTTAGCCTCACTGCTGTACACCAATTTGTTAAGAGACATTTCTAAAATGTGGCCTTGTCGATAGAGGTTAGGAGGCTACTCTAGTTATAGTGAACAGGGGATCTCTGGTAGGTAAGCCAAAACAATCAAGGTAAGCGTGTAGAGTGGTCACAGCTAAGTGTCAGGAGAGGTAAATTGGGCCAGGGGTCCACAATGAGTCCACACAGTGAAATCTACGATGATTACACTTAGACACTTAATTACAAAAATACTGTATTGTAGGCCCAAAAACACACTATAGAAATGAATCAAGCAGATATGACACAACACTCTAAATATAAAACCTATATACAGTCACAGTTAGTTAATACAATGCATACAGTTCACTGTATACCTCAAAGGAAAGGCAAGTAGTTGGCAATTGTATCAATAGTCCACAGGAATAGAAGCCCTAATTTTATAAGTCGAACCCTATTTAGAATGGGGCCTTGTGCCCAAATGTTCACAAAGTACCTTTTTAGAATTTGGGAAAAAGTTAGAGTGTTCCTATGGGTGTAAAGATTTTCAGAAGTTTTTCAAAGGAATTTACAGGTGAGTAAATGACTTTTCCAAGCTTCTAGAACAGCTTTTGCAACAAACGTGTTCAAAGCAATGGAATGGAATATGAATCAAAGTATTGTATGGACCCTCAAAAAGTCTTGGGCTCCATAAAATATGGAGGGAAACTTGCCTAAAAGAGAAATTCTTCTCAACAGCCATGCACTACCTCAGCAAATGGGGTGGTGTGGACTCCTTGCCTCTGTGCAGAGAAGCAACACAATTGTGATTCTGTGCTCTGGAGAACAGCATGTCCCTGATGGCAGCTTATTTGTCTGGCATGGAGAATGTGGTCGCGGATGCCTTGAGCAGACAGTCTTAGACCTGAAACGAGTGGGGGCTATGCCATGAAATTCTGGAGCATGTTCTCACCCGCTGGGTAACTCCTCAAGTTGATGTCTTCATTTCCAGTGTGAACAGGAAGTGTAAGTGGTTTTGCTCCTGGGAATTTCTTTGGCAGGGAGTTTTTGGGGGCACCTTCGAATGGGACTATGACCTACTTTAAGCGTTCTCACTGATCCCTGTCATACCGCTGGCTCTCAGGAGGCTAAACCTGTTCATGTCCACGATCTTTATGGCTCCAGATTGGGCACCAAAGAACTTAGTTCCCAGAGTTATTGAAAATGACCATCTGCCCTCCCTGCCACCTACCTCAGAGACCAGATCTGCTTTCTGTCAGAGGCGGGGATTCTGAATCTGAACCTCTGCAGCCTCTACCTTCATGCATGGCTGCTGAAAGGTTGCAGTATAAGCAGTGGGATTTGTTGGGTGTCCTTGATGTCGAAGACTTGCCACCAAATCCATCGGTAGGTTGTGGACGTTGTTGGCTTGGTGCCGGGAGAGGGATCTGTATTCTTTTACATGCTGCACATCCCCTGTTCTGGATTTTTTACTTTCTTTGGCCCTGATGGGGCTGCAGATTGGCACTGTGAAGGGGTATCTTGCTGTGCCATTTTGTTTTGCCACACAAAGCGCTCTCTCTTCAGCGCAAGGGCTGGTGCCTGCAACTTGGCTCTGCTGAAGAAGCAGCATTACTCTCACCAGAAACGTTGTCAGCCTCAGGGGTGGAGTGCACTCCCCTGCTGATCCCTCATCACGCGCCAGCATTCTGCACTAACAACGGAAACCCCCGAGACTACAGCCACGACACACGCTTGTCCCTCAGGCGCAATATGAATCAAATTGCATGAGCAGCCCGAATATTTCTTATTTGTCTGCAAAATGGCCACGCTGTTTGCATTGCAACTAGCCACTTTCTTTTTTTCTTATAGCACATTTTATTGCATTTTGTGCGATAATACAAAAACATACAAAAGGTAACCATATAACTTTGCATACAAAAGGCAGAGTAGTACAATCTAATATGATCTGGATATGAGCAGTCGTGGAGACACAGTTGTAGTGAGAAATAGATGCAAACAAGTCAGCAAATGGCCGTTTACGTATTAGTCTTTCTCAAGCAGCCTCAAAAAGTGACGTTATCATTCGTGGCCTTGGCAGAATTGCGCAACAAAGCTCGTTCTCCATTCTGAATCTGAGTTATGTCTGTTCCCATTTACCCCAGATTCTATCTGCTATGCCCGGACAGCCTCTAGCTTGGTAGACTCAGCGTTCCATTAGGATGATGGCGTCCACATCTGACATCCATTGGTCATATTTCGGGGTAACTTCTGAGCCCCACAATTGCGCAATGTTCCTTTTGGCAATTCCTGTTGCTGACGAGAGAAGCTTTTCAAAGCGAGACATGTCTACTGCATCTTCAATACCCAAAAGGAGGAGTTTAGGGTCTGTTGGGATCGGACGGCACATAACTTTAGGGAGTCTTTCGCTACACTTCTGAAAGAAGTGTTTTATACGTGTACATTGCCAGAGGATATGATGGAAGGTCCCATCTTCCTGTTTGCAGCGTAGGCATTTGGGGTTGGTCGTTTTGCCCCAATTATACAAAGCCACTCGGGGATAATATATCCTATGAAGAATCTTCAATTGAACGAGTCTGATTCTTGCGGAGATGGCAGAGTCTCTAGGATACATCAGAGTCGAGATCCAGTCTTCAGGTAATATTGGGCCCACATCGCATTCCCGTTTCATCTTCAGGTTCAGCAGCTCTTTTGTGGCAAATGAGGAGATAGCGTTGTACATAGTAGACGTGACCTTGTTATTCACACTGTCTATGACTATATTCCTTTCGATAGGCGTAAATTCCGGCATGTCCGCCATTTGGTCCCTATGTAGGGTGAGAGCATGTTGTAATTGTCCATAGTGAAAGTGTTCAGTGTCCGGGAGACCATATGATGCCACGAGCTCGGGGAACTGTATCAACTGATCGTTCACGAATACCTGCTGAATGGTCAGTATGCCAGCTGTTACCCAGTTTGGCCATTTCGGGAGATTGCTGAGGCTCGAAAGGTGAGCACTGTTCCAGATGGGTTGGACTGGGGTAATTTTGTTGTCCCATCCTAAGTGTTTGTGTACTTCCTTCCACACCAGGGCTGTATGTGCTACTATCGTTCATTCAAGAGGGCGAGTCTGTTTACAGTAGAGGCTTTCAATCGGGTACATGCCGTGTCGTGCAGCTAGTTCAGCTTTTATATGGGGAATGGACGGGTCTCCGTGCAATATATCATTGACTGTCGCCATCTGCGTCGCCCAGTAGTAGATCTGGATGTTTGGAAGTCCTATTCCCCCCTCCCAGACTGAGCGTTGGAGAGTTTTGAGGGCAATTCTCAGGTGTTTCCCACCCCAAAGGAGTTTACGTGTTGTTCTATTTATTCTACAGAACTCTTCGGTGGGGACATGGAAAGGGGCGTTTTGAAGGATGTATAAGAACCGGGGTAGGGCCAGCATCTTAAGTAGCGCCGCCCTGCCTAGCAATGTCGGTGGCAGTGCTTGCTAGTGGGCTGCATCTTGCTCGTATCTCTTAACTAGTGGATGCAAGTTTTGTTTTACATAGCTATCCATCCCATTGGTGATTAGAATGCCCAAGTAGCGGAACTGAGTGGTTTTACTTGATATGGGAAGCCCGATGCTGCCCGATGCTGGTATGCAGTCTACCCCTTTTACCGGAAACAGCAAGGATTTGGACCAGTTTACTCTGAGTCCACTGAAGATTCCATAGTTAGTCAGTAGTTGCGTGACCACGGGGCAGGAGGTCGCTGGGTCGCCCAGATATACTAAGAGTTCATCCGCATAGATGGATATCCTATCTTCCCAGTTCCGCCCCGATCTGAAGCCAGTCCACGTGATGGTGTCCCGCAAAAGGACTGCCAGTGGCATACTTGCCAACCCTACAGATTTAGGCGGTAGGCTACTGCTTTTTATGCATTCCTACCGCCTACAGATTTTGTTTACAGATCCTACCAATTTATGGCTCTCCCAGGCCTGGCTGTCTGACTTAGGCCCAGCCATCAGCCCAGCGAGCAGCATCCATTCATGTGTAATGGGGAGGGGAGCGGGTTAATGGCCCAAACATGTGATTGATGCTGACAGTATTTGCATTCTAGAACTAACCTCATGTGAGACAGGGATAGACACCTGCTTCAAGGTCCTGGCAGTGTCGGAGCATCAGCGTAGGTGACACCCGAGGTCTGTTCGCTCAATGTGTCCATGCAGAGATGATTTACTCCAGTTCAGCCCTGGCACACTGAATACTTCACAGTGTCTGCTGGCAGCTGCTTATAGCTACAAGTCTTCCAGCTGATTGTTTGTTAGTCAGGCGATTAAATTGTGTAAACTAATACATTTGATTTAATACATGATATAAATTGATTTCACAAATCAATGTATCGAGGTTAGTGGCAAACTGAATATTGCCTGGCTGGGACGGTTCTGTGCAATCATGAAAACTGAAACTCTGCCAAGTTAGACAGGTGTGTACTCCAAATCGTACATTATAAAGAAACGTTTCAAGTGTGACCACTTACAAATATTTCCCTCAAGTGTGTAATTGGTTGTATTTAAAAGCTGCAGTGGCACTGAAGTTGAGTAAGAAGTGAAATATGTTTGTCAGAAGACCTATGCTGGGGGGAATAAAAGCCAACGAAATACATATGAAAATTGTTTTACAAAAATGCTACGTGATCAGAAAAATATGAATAACCCTTGAAGATGCTGCAACGCCCAGTGGCACTATAGGAGAACGCACATTTCTCTGCAGAGTCCTGCACACATGTCTGCTTCTTAGTGTACGTAGTCGGTGTCCGTATATAAAATAGAATTACCTATACAGCCCTCTTCCTGGTCACAGTACTTATTCAAGGTGGTACACTTGGCTTCCGCAGAACCCTTTTCATTTTTTTGTATAATGCCACCCCCTCAAAGCTCATGGTCCAAAGCACATAACATGTCCCATAATCCTCCTGCATTCTCTGCTTTTCCTGGGACTTCTGTAATTATGTGGAGGTCCCTTGGTTTGGTTTGTCCTGTTGAGAGGCCGGGATCTGGGCCTATCTAGAGCACTTGCCTTTTTGGCCTCTTCCCGGTTGATGTCTGTGAAGGATGCCCTCCACACTCCCCCTTTTTTCCTTGGGTGGTTTCTTGCAATTCTCCAAGGGATGCTACTGCTCCTGCTGTGCAAGGGGAGATCATTCCTTTTCAGTCCAAGTATGTTCCTGTCTGATCTTGGATCTTTGGTATACTTCAATAAGTACCCTGATGACGAAGAGGTACATGGAGTTAATGCAACGTCCACTTACTGGTAATCTTCATTACTCATATTCCTAGTCTTCCTCGTCACAGTACTGACATCTGCATCTCCCTCTACAGTAGTAAGATTAAACAATCCAAATGAATGAAGAATCAGATCATTGTTATTGGTGTGATTTAAGAGGAATATATGCGTTAAGGAGGCAGAAGCTGGCCACAGTGCTCACATGTCACTCATTTGGTAATATTGTTCAGGGACGTCATTTCACCAAAATGCCAGGGGTAGCGGAAGTGACATGACCCATGACCTCTGATGACAGGAAATTATGTCATTTGACCCCTGCCCGAAGCGTCATCACGAGAAGCTATGGAACACAACCTTTCACCCCTTGACAAAACAGGATGTGGCATCAAATAGCAATCTTTTTAAGTATACTATGAAAAATATGGTAACGATATCACTGTAAAGTGATATACATTTCATACAAGAACGGATCACCATATGTATCATTAATATCAGTGCATATAGGCCCATATTACCAAATCACTGAATGCAAACAGACGCCTAGGGACAAACGATAATGTGTTATTATATAGCACTTACGCTTAAGCGCTTCATATAGAACAAATATACATACAATATCATCCAACCTGTGTTGGTACTCATTTATTAACCTCAGCAGGTTGAAAGGCTGAGTTGACCTTCCTGGCAGTCGAACCTGCAACCTGCAGATCACACACACATAGCAGCAGCCAGCACTCAACCCACTGAGCTATCTTACTGGCTATAGCTATCAGGCCACTTCAGAAACAAAGAGCCACACGCTGCTGGCCACAGCACATGAACCTCAATTAAACAAAAAAAAAACATTTTTTTAGGGGTAGCAAGGGAGACCTCGGGACCCCTGGTGGCCCCTAAATGACGTCCATGATTTTGTGGATTATGATGGGTCAGAAGGTCTGGGATAGACCACACCTGGCAGTCATTTCCTGTGATCTCTTCAGGGTCATATGTCAGGTGAGGCCATTTCCGGTGATGCACATGACATAATTTCCTGTGATGTCATTTCCTCTGATGGTTGACATGACATCATTGCATGTGATGTTGTTATTATGCTAATTACAATTTTTGAAACTTAAACACTCCTACACATTTTCAATCACAGAATGTTGGCATGTATGCAGTGGTTCCATTATCAGTGCAAACACAATTGCCGAGTGCGGGCAACCTTGTCTGGTTCCTTTCCCTAATCGAATATTACGTGAGGGCCACCCATTTACTCAAACCTCCGCCGTTGGATTGTTGTAGAAGAGTTGTACCCATTTTATGAACGGCTCCCCAAATTGCATCTTGCGCATTATTGCCCGTAAGGCCTCCTAGTAAACTGAATCGAATGCTTTTCCAAAATCTATAGCAAACAATGCGAGTGATTGTTGCAAAGCAGGTGCTCTCTCCAGCGCCAGGTGCAGCCTGCGAATGTTCATTCTCGTGGACCTTTGAGGCATGAAGCCGCATTGGTCAGGGTGGATCAGTGACGTAATGACCAATTGTAGCCTGTTGGCTAGTGTTTTGGCTAGGATTTTGGCTTCACGGTTGATTAGGGATATGGGTCGGTAGGAGGTGCATTCCTCCGGGGGTTTGCCCTTTTTGGGGATCACTACGATGGTGGCTTTACAGAGGTCTGGTGGGAGTTTGCCCTTGGCTAGGGAGTGTTCGAACATGTTGAGCAAGTGCGTGGGTATATATAGATGGTTCAGCTTTTTCCAGATATCAAGTGGGAACCCGTTGGGACCTGGGGTCTTGCCTGTTTGGAGTTGGGCAATGGCTGTTGATATTTCGTCAGCCGTAATTTTGTTGTCTAGAGTGGTAGCTTGTTCTGTGGTAAGTGTTGGGAGGTCAATGTCGTTCAGTATGGTGTTGACTGCAGCGTTGATGGGGGGGGGGGGTTTGTAAAGGTCCTCGTAGAATTCTGCAAAACGCCCTGCAATCTCTGCATCGGAGCAGACAAGATCTGCATTTGTGGTTCTGATGCACTTCACCTTCTGTTGTCCTTCGTCGTGCTTTTCCAGCCACACAAGCATTTTGCCTGCTTTTTCTCCCATTTTGTACAGAGATGCTTTCATAGCAATGTGTGCCTTTTTGGCACAGTCTAAGGCTAAATTGTGGAGCTTCTGCTGTGCCATTATAAGGGCTCTGTTAGTCTCCGGGGTGTCTCTGGCAATATGATCTAATTCCCTGGACGTGACTTTGCTTTCGGCTTCGGTGATTCTCTCGCGTTGTACCTTCTTTTTTGCCGAGGTCCATGAGATGATTTCACTGCGTAGCACTGTTTTGTACGCTTCCCATAGTGTATTGGGATTGTCAACCGAACCTGCATTCAACTCAAAATAGTTGATAGTAGCTGCCTCCATCTTTTCCTGAAGGCCCGGGAACCCCAAGTAGTAGGTGTTCAGCCTCCACAAGGGGGGCGGTTGTGGTCTTGCCGTTTCCAGTTCGAGTACCAGTGGGGAGTGGTCGGAGATCCCCGCGGGAGGAAGAATGCGCTGGATACTTTATGAATGTTTTGCATGGTAAGAAGAAATATTCTATTCTGGACATCGAGGCGTGGGCCCCAGAATGAAAAGAGTACTGTCGAACCTCAGCGTGCAGGTCTCTCCACGCGTCACACAGGCCCAATGCTGACGCGAAGGAAGCCAATTTGGTGGTGGTGGCGGGATTCCTAGCTCTCAAGTGCGTGCGATCGAGGATATTGTTCATAACTTCATTGAAGTCTCCTCCTAACACCCATGTGTCTGCGGGGTTTGCTGCCAGGATGGGGGTAATTTCGGTTAGCAGGTCATTAAGGAGAAGTGGCGGGGAGTATACTGCCATGAGTGCCAGGGTTTGGCTCCATAGCGTTGCTTGGATGTGTACATAGCGGCCTCCTCTATCTTGTAGCATGTGCGTGATCACAAGCGGAAGTCTTTTATGGATCAGTATGAGCACCCCTCTCGCACCCATGGAGAAACCAGCGTGCACTGCTGTGCGGTAGTTTGATCTTTGGAAGAATTTGCACACATTTCCTGCAAGGTGTGTTTCGGACAGAAATACTATATCCGGGGAGTGTCTATTTAGGTGCTGCAGTACCGGTCTCTTCTTTTGAGGCTGGATCCTAGCCCATTCACGTTCCATGACAGGAGTTTGAGCCTTCTCTGGGTTGAATTAATCTCAGGTGCCATTGGCTGTTTGGGGTGTAGATTTGCGCATGTGTTTCCTCGATTGTATACGCGGCAGTTGTACCTCGTTTGATCTGTACAGTGTACTCACCGTGCCCTTGCATGCTAAACATTGAAAACAGAAAAAACGTCATCCTCAACTCCCCCGACCCCATACTCCACCTCCAACTGTAGCATCTGTCGACCCAATATAAACATTCAACCAATTAAATCTTTAACTTTTGATTCGTTGCCTTGATCGGGGGCGGCTGTTTGGTCGGCCGCCAGCCTAGATATGCCTTATGTTTCGGTTTCCATTATGGAGCGTGAGCTCCGTTGCGATACTTGTGCGATGTTTCAGGCATCTTCATTGGCTGTTGTAGCTCCTTATGCGTTTCTTGGTGCTGATTCTCAATTTGTTGTTGCTGTTGCAAATCCATGTCGGGTGGGTGCTCAGGATGTGGTCTATTGCGTTCTCTTCTCCCCCCCCTCCAGGGCCCCAATCTCCATCTATGTGCCTCTCGGCCCAACTCCACGCTTCCTTGGGATCTGTAAAATGCACCAATGTCCCCTTATGGTAAATCTTGAGCTGGGCCGGTAAGAGTAGTCCGTATTTGACACCCAGTGAGTGGAGGCGCCTCTTGAGCGGATCGATTGACTGGTGTGCATTTTTCACCTCCTTGGTAAAGTCAGGGAAGAAGGCGATTTTTTGATCCATTATACGTGATTGTCCCTTTCGATCTCGCCAGCTGCAGCACTGTATCCCTATCTCTATAGTTTACAAATCTTGTGATAACTGTGCGCGGCGGTGCTCCCGGGGTGACCCTGCCAGTTGGAATGCAATGGGCCCGTTCGATGGAGAAAAATGTTGAGAAGGATTGCGTGTCATGTGTGCCCACAAGCCATTCCTCAAGGAATAGTTCCATACAATCCCCCTCCGTCTTCTCGGGAAGGCCAAGTATGCAAACATTATTTCGCCTGGATCTACCTTCGCTATCGTCCACTCTAGCCTCCAGAAGCTTGATGCGTACCTTCATGCCGGACACGTTGAGGTTTATCCATCGTAGGCTGTCTTCGGTTTCCGAAATTCGTGCCTCCGCCTCCCCAGTGCGTGAGGTCAGTTTTTGCAGGTCATATCTTAGTAGGGACACGTCCGCACTGATACTGTCCATCTTTTTTCCATTGAAGTTCTGGAGCTGGCAATGGCACTCATTATATCTCTGAGGGAGATATCCTCTTCCATGCAGTCTGACTCACATATTTGTGACCTCTCCAGGGAGCGAGTCACTGGCGTGGTAGCGTATTGTTCAATTCTGCTCTGCATAGAGGTCTTCCTGGGTTTATCTTTCCCCATTGCCGGGTAACTGGTCCGACACCGGCCGCGGTTCGTCCCGGGTGGGGCGAGAGGGGACAGCGGCGGGCCAAGAGGCTGGTAGTGCTGCTGGGCCAGGAGTGTTGTCGCCGAGTCCAGGCATCGTGCGGGCGGGACACCCAGGGAACTGCGCCAGTTGCGATGTTGTTGGCCCAAGGACACTTTGTGATCAGTGCGCCTACCAGTCACTGGGACCCACCCGGGTCTGTTGTGTCATGGTTCCTTTCACTGGGTGGGGCAGGGTCGGGGCAAAGATGTTAGTCCGTGCTCTGGGGACAGGGCCCGTGGGTTCTTCCAGTCCCGAGCCCCTGCTCGCATCGTAGATCAAGGGGGAACACCAGGGCTTCAGCAGATCCGCTCCAACGAGCAAAGAGTGTTTGGGGGGTCGACAGTGTCTTGAAACTCGAGCCTCTGCCCGTTGCCGCCCCCCCTCTCTTTACCGCACAGTTGTTCTCCGGAACAGAGCAGCAGGTGTCAGTGACTGCAGGGCGTAGATGACTCCACAGGCGCTCTACGCGATGCGGAGCGACCGCGCCGTTGCAGGCGGTGTATCAGGTAGTGGCCTCTCCGCTCCCGCGCCGCTTCAGCGACCCAATGAGCAAGCCTCGATGAAGGATGCCACCGGGGGCGGGTAACCGGCGCACAAACGTGTCCCCTTCATCGCAGAAGTCGGCTCAGCGCCGTATCACCTCTCGCCTCGCGGCGGGAAACCACCCGGCTCTCCTCAGCCTTACAGAGCAGCCAGGGTACAGTTGGTCGTGCAGTGTCACCTCAGGGGCGGGAGCGCTGGTACCACAACACGTGCGCTGGTTCGCACAGGGGGCCCGTCCCTCGTGTTCACAGGCACCAGGAGGATCGGTGTCTCGCTGCCACAGGCAGGCCCCAGACACTGGGGCAAGCTTTGTTTACACCTCACTGTAGCTCGCCTTCCGCTGCCGCGTCTCGATCCCTCCGTCCACTGCTTACATCGGTCTCATGGCGGCCATCTTGGGAGCGCTGCCCGGCGCGGGGACCGCGGCCACAAAACTACAATTCTACAGGATCTTACAGCACCTCTGCTCCGGTTTTCGTTGGAGGTCGATGAAGCATATAGTCACACAGCTGTATGAGGAATTTTAAGCCATCTGGGGTGGATAGATGCGCAGGATGGATGCAGGATTCGGCTGGCGGCACAGGAGCAATGGAGGTTTACGTCTCCATTGTTCGGCAGTTAGCCACGCCCCCCTGCAACTAGCCACTTTCAACTCATTTCCTACTTACCAGGTTGCTTAGCAACAGGTTACGAAGCTCTGTCTTCAACCAATCCAGACGCTGGAAGGCGTAGGCCGGCTCCTGTAGAGAAGGCCCCTGTCTGTGCCTGTCAGTGCCGGTAGGGCGGATCAGACCCGCCTGGTGACCGTCTACGCTGAACATTCCTGCTTACATCGACGAGTGACTAGACTGCTTGGCCACACGCCACCCTACTCAGACTGCTTAAACTAACCTGCAACCGCCTGAGTCTCCCCACATGTAAGACCCGTTTACATTGCGTTTACCCTACTCACGGTAAGACATGATGAGACAATTCTGAGTTCAATGAATGTTAATACGTTAAATGCAATAATTTGTATGGAACCCTGTGTACTGTAAGAGACTGCACGATAGTTAGTAATCCAGCATTGCCTCGATACTTTAGTCTCCAAAGGACCCGCACTGATTAAACTGTTGTGCACCCTAGTAACTATATGTGCTTGGCCATAGTAGATTACTTCTCACCTGAGTTCGTAGGCCAGTTTACCAGCAATTTGAGCCCACAGGATGTCTTACTTGTAATCAGTATGTCTACGCTGCCCTTGCACATGTTATTGTTATAATACTACACACTGTGTCATGACCATCTTCTGTGCACGGCACCTTTTCGACAAGATTACCTCACCTACATTTTAGATCAACCTTTAACTGCCTGATCACCTAATAGCCACGGCTACCAGTTGCGTCTGCCCACGACTGCTTTTCACACAGACAACATTGTTAGCTGTTGAAGTATATTGTCTAAGTATTTTCATTTGTTCAGTTCCCGATTTTCCTCTATAGTATCATCTTGGTACTCACTTTATTCTTATGGAATAACCTAGTTACATTCTAGCATTCAGTTAGTGCCAGATAACGTCCCCAAGAAACAGAGATTCCTAGCCGTAATTTTTAAGGTACGACTGGTCCAGACCAGGTCTGGCCGATCGCTCACTAGATAACCTTAACCATGTCTAGGTCGCTTCCTCTAGCACACACCATACTGCCTACCAAATCCCTCCCTGCATTTCAACAACGTAAAAAACACTACACTACAAACTACACTACAAACAGGACATGACACCAACACTCCACTGACTCCCACTCAATGGATCCTAAAATTTGCCACCCGCCCCACACCTAATATACCCTGTCCTCTCAGCATTAGGGACTCTAGACTTAAATCGCGACAAATACCATACCTCTTGGTAATCACCTTGTTAAAATGCTCAACGGTAAGAACTGCCATGGGATTTTCAACCACTGCATTAAACCCAGGACCCAGAGTGACATTAGCTCATATTATACCTCTAATCCCACCACCAGTACTACCAGTAGCCCCCTCGATACCAATGGTCCTGCATTCTCTGACCAATGCCTGGCACCTACAGTAAGCTCCCTGCACAACAATATTCAACATTGTATCACCTCACCACTTGCACACGTCTCTGTTCACAGCAATATTGACCTACCCTACTCTGAGCTCCCCCTTATCAAGGGTGCACTCATTAATGCTACATCTTTCATAGCACATGCGCTTCACATTGCCAACCTCATCCTGACCAACCAACTTGATTTCCTAGCTAAATCAGAAACTTGGCTGCATGCAGCAGCGGGCCTGGCCCTCTCTTTGGCCATTCTAAATGACTATACCATCTTCAGAACAGATAGAGAAAACTCTAGAGGCGACGGAGTAGCACTTATATCGCAAAAAAAAAAAATTGGGCGTAAGGGAAATTCCCATCCAACTATTCTCCTCGGGGGAACTGCTCTATATGAAACTACCTCTCACTGCCTCCTCAACCTTGACCATACACCTCATATACAGACCCCCAGGTCCAACATCATCTATGGATGAAGATATTATACATCTTCTCACCAGGAATGCCAAAACCAGAGTCTAAAATTATCTTACTGGGAGACCTTAACTAGGACTCAACGACCCCAAAGATGACAACGCCACAGCACTAGCCAACACAATAACTGAACTCGGCTTTCTGAACCGTATCACTTACCCCACACATAAGGGTAGAACACTTGACTGGATAGCAGATCTAAACTGCAAAATCAAGATTCTCTCTAATACCCCTTGCGCCTGGTCCGACCACCATGTGATCACCTTCACTATTCAGGAAAACCCTATCCCAGACCCAGGTCATAGCATGGCAGTACCTGCCCTTACTAGAAACAAACGTAATATTACAGCGGAAAAATTATTACTGCTACTTCAACCTATCACTAGCCAACCAAACTTTGACAACTTAGACCCTAAAGAGTTGGTAGAGTTGTACAACCAGACCCTCTCGCAGTCGGTAGACAAAGTGCCGCCATTAAGAATGCGGAAAGCCAAACGGCTGGCCCACCTAAACACTTGGTACACTAAACTAAAAAACCTACGTAGTACCAAGAGGACAGCTGAAGGGAATTGGAAAAAAAACCTTCGGCTATGAACCAAGAAATATCACACTGTCTCTACTATCGGCAAAGCCGCTATCCACCAAACTAAAAGTGACACTTACAACGAAAGAATCACAAATGCAAACTCGGGTACCAAATAATTATTTACCATTCTCAGAGAATTTGATTCCCCCGGTGACACCACAGGAACCTTGCACAAAAGATTCATCTTGGTGCTCGAACAACCAAAAAGCACTTTTGGATAAAATCTCTCTTCTTCAATCAAAAATTGAAGCAAAAAAACTCAGCCTGCCCTCCGACTCTGAACGCTTTGAGCAAACAGACCCTGCCTTTTGAGTTTGCCCCCATTTCGGTATCTGAAGTACAAAAAATAATCGGGAGCCTCAAACCATCTAGATGTCAAGGGGACATATGCCCAGCCACGGTCATTAAAGATGTGGCAGAGGAGCTTGCTCCATTTATCACTACCTTTGCCTTAATAAATGCATAATTCAAAACTAGCACAGTCCCGACTAACCTCAAGGATGCCTGGGTTCCCCCGCTTCTAAAAAAAAACAAAAAAAAACACCAGACCCTAAAACCCCTACTAATTATTGGCCCATAACAGTATCTTTCCTATTCAACATCATGGACAGGGAAGACTACCGGCAAATTTAAAATTATTTAGAATCTAATAACCTCCTGGGCTTTCGCCAGTCAGGCTTTAGACCAGGTCACGGTACAGACTCTGCGCTCATAGATTTAAAAATACAAATGGACGAGCTAAAGGACAAAGGCAACATAGCTCTTCTTCTCGTACTAGACCAATCTGCGGCCTTTGACCTGGTCAACCACAAAGTCCTTAGCAAACACCTAACATCAGCTGCACACTTCTCTGCAAGAGCATCATCTTGGATTCCATCCTTTCTCTCTAATAGAACAATGAGGGTATACACCCTGGCGGCAATGGCTGACCCTTCCCCAGTTCTATGCAGAGTACCACAGGGATCATGTGTCTCCCCCACCTTGTATAATGTTTTTACTAAGCCTTTATTCAACCACTTTGACAGTTTGGGTGTCACCTATACAAACTATGCAGATGACACCCAAATCCTAATTCCCATCACAGGCTCCTACGACACTGACTCCAAACATCTGAATAAAATATATCAAATCACACAGGCATGGATGGCCATTCATGGCCTCTGTCTGAATGACAATAGAACTGAGATACTATTGATCGGATCCCAAAACCGATTAAGCAAACTACTTGAACAATTCAAATCCTTTGTTATTGATAACATCACCATAAGAGTTAAAAAAGAAGTCAAAACTCTAGGGATTTACCTTGACTCGACCCTCTCTCTTACTAAACAAATTAAATCAACAGCTTCCGCAGTGGCCTATACCTCCAAACTCATCACTGCCTGCAGGTCGTTCCTCTCTACTGAAAGTTGTATCACCCTGGCCAGAGCCCTCTTATTATCCAGGTAGGACTACTGTAATGCCTTATATATTGGGACAAACAGGCGTAATCTAAGAAAACTACAAGTGCTACAAAACAACACCCTAAGAGCGGCACCTAACATCCCTAGAGCTAACCAGATCACTTCTGCCAGACAAAATGCCCACTGGTTAACAGTGAAGGATAGAATCACCTTGAAAACTCTTTCACTAACCCACAAGTGCCTGGCAAACAAAGCTCCCAAATACCTAAACAATAAGTTCACAAACAATCAAACTAACAGACCTTCTAGAGCCTCTCAGGTCAACCTACTAACTATACTCAGATACAAACTAGAAAAAGCAGGGGGTAAAAGTTTCCCAGTACTAGAGTACTATCTGTTAAACTCTGGAATGCCATGCATGCAGACCTATGAGCTGAGCCAGCCTTCTGGGCCTTCCCCAAAAACTTTAAACATGGCTCTTTGCACAGGAGCGATAATGTTGCTGCTTCTTCTCCCACTGATCACAACTGAACTTGCTATAGTACTTTGTACAGGGGCATATGTAAGGAACATACTTTACCATTCTTGTAAACTCTGTTATGCTGATATATTGTGCTATGTTTCCCAGATCAAATTAACTATCATTCTACATATAATGAAACTTCTTGTACCGTAATTGTAACCTGCAAACTAGCACACAGATACCTCCGGGTTAGGTGCGCTATATAAATAAACAAATAAACAAAGAGATACCTAGAGCAGGGCTCTTTTTTTCACAATTCCCCAAGGTCATGCAATTCCTGAGAGGTCTTGGTAATATGTTTCCCCCATGCCAGTTCGTTGTTCTGGCATGGGATTTGAATTCAGTGTTGATTTTTCTAATGGGTGCTCCATTTAAACCCCTTGTTCTTAAAGATTGCTCACCATTAAGTTGATTTTCTTGGTCGCCCTCATCTCAGCTATATGGGTGAGCGAGCTAGATCAGTTAAACCTCTCTATTTCGTTTTCTCCAGAGAGAAGGGGGTGTTGAGAGTGAGACCTTCCTTCCAAAGGTGGTCTCTGATGTTCATCTCTTTCAAAAGATCCATCTACCTTTTTCCTCAACCTCATCCTTCCAAGGCAGAGAACGATTCCATTGGTTGCACTCAGTGCGGGCCCTCAGCTACTATGTCTCTTATGCTTGTGCCTTTGCTGGCAGGGCTGTGACTGAACAGACCATGTTAAGGTGGATCATTCTCTGCATCTCTGAATGCCTTGATCTGGCAGGTAATGAGATGCCTGAGGGTCTTGGGCCCCCTCCGCCCCAGGGCTGTCCCGAGCTTGGCTCTGCAAAGTGGAATCCTGGTTCTGGATATTTGCAAAGCAGTGATGTGCGCTTCTTTGCACAAGTCTGCTTAACATTACTTCTTGGATTCTCTGTCTGGTCAGGACTCTTGTTTTGGCAGAGATGTTCTTCAGAGTTTTCTGGTTTAGGTGGTGTACTTGCGATCCTCCCTCCTTCAAGTATACGTACTGCTATAGGAGTCTATCAAAGATGAGGAATCCATGGCAGGAAATAATCCATCAGAAGAACCAATTATTAAACTCTTGGTCATGTTCTTTCTGATGGATTTTCCTCCCACAAATTTCTCATCGCTCTTTCCTACCTGCCCCTCCTCGCGGATAGCTAGTACACCTTGGTTCTGCGGTCTGTCTGCAGCAGAGTGGGACTAAGGTCATGGGTTGCGGTGCCTGTTAGGTAAGGATTGGTGCAGTCCAACTGGCGAGGACGACACAAGACTTATCTGCTTGGTATTAGGTAACCCACCATTTCAATATAGGCCTGTAGTACACAAGTTGGTAGTGTGACTGAGCAGCCAGGCTAATCTTAAGAGGGGTAATGTGAGCTGTAGAGCTGAACAATTGAAATCCGTAAGTACAAGTGGTCAAGTAACACTTAGATACTTAAAGTTATATATAGATATTTATTTAATAATATATACACAAGGTTCAAATAAACATTCTTTAAAACGCTTTATCTACTAGTAACATTCAATCAAGGTTTGGATTCAGTTTGTAAAAGACAATAAAAGATGGTAAATAATTTTCTTAAGCTAACACATATTCCTGCACACAGAGTGACTTCGATTAAGGTCAGTATTGCACTTATTTTCAGTTACCAATTCAGGTATTGAGTTGTTTCAGGAAGAAAGGGTTAGAATAAGACTTAGAACATACTTACAACAGTTTCTAAAACAATTCTAATCTCCTAAAGTGAGGCAGGTAAACTTTTATCCCAGCAATGATAGTATCCTCAATTATAACCTATGAGGTAAGCACTGCCAAAGCCAGTAGGTTCAGAGGAGTGCCTTTAGGGAGCTAAAACAGCCAAAGTCAATGGACAAAGTGAATTGTTCTGATGCACTTCTTCTTAGAAAAAGTCTTGACAAAGGTAGTAAGTTGAGACGAAATCACAGTAACTCAAGTGAGCTACTTTGTAGAGAGCACAAGTTGTTAGGCAAGTGCAGGTGAGTTGAGATCAACTCCAAAAAGTGAAAACCCCAATCCCCGTAGTACCTGTGATTTGAAGAAAAATGTTCCAGCTGGATTCCTCCTTGTTACAGCTTGGCAGACCCTTGTTCCTGGACCTTGGTCATGGTGACGAAAGGGAGGACGTCTGGTGAAGAGACTCTGGATCAAGATTTCCTGTCTCTATAGGGTCCTCTGGATGCCCATCAAAATTTGACCGGATTCGAACTTCGCAAGATGATGCACTTGTCAATGGTCACATGACCCCTGGCATTGGGCTTCTGCAGCTCTGGTGAGGCATAGCAAGTCAGGGGTGCACCAAATGGAAACTTGTCTTGAGACTAGTTGGTCCCACCAGCCCAAGGGAGGAAGTTGTCCTGTACGGGTCTTCTCAGTCGATGTGAAAACGGGGTCAGCACAGCTGCAGGGCTTCACTGGGCACTTCGCGGTCCAGGAGGGTGCTGCTGGCGTCTCGTCACATCTTCTTCGGATGTTCCTCTCCAGTGGTCAACTCTGCCTCTGGTGCCAAAAACCTAACTTTTTATGCGATTTCCCATTCATTCACAGCCTATGCTGTCAATCACACAGCAGGGTGGCTGTCCTTTTAGGACAGCCAGCCAGCCAGCCAATCAAGGGCAGGGAAGTTTCAGGACCCTCCCTCACATCCTGCCTTTCCAGACACACTGGAGCCTGGGCGGGCTTCAGGGCTGAAGCCCGCCAAAGGCAAAACACACAAAGGACTCAAACCTGCTTCAACTAACAGAGTAAAAGCCCAGAAAAAACGAACAAACAGAAAATGGCAAAAAAAGAAGACTGGGCCATTTTGGGAAAATGGACACCCATGTGTGCTGTAATGGGTGCTGTACTGCAGCTGAGGGTTCAGCCTGCGGTAAGGATGCACACTGGTAGTACAAATAAACCACTGCCACCAGCCATTTAAAGTAGGTTAGTGTAGCAAATAATGTTACATGAGAAGTGGGATAAGGAATTACTAGGTAACCCCCAAGCACTCCACATAGGATGGTGTGTTATGGTTCCACAAAGAGAATGGTAAGACAGGGATCATCTTACTATTTTTGGGAACGGTAGTTCATCCAAGAAAATTTATTTAAACATTTAGAGAATTCCAATGGACTTCTCAGTGGCACTGCACCTATGGTGCTGTGTGTCACTATACAAAAAGCAGATGCCTATGGAATTTGTCATACTCCATAAAACAGTGAAACACTAAAATCCCAGTCAGAGAAAATACACGAGAGAGTGAGAAAAAGTTCCCACTCACTCAGGTCGAAAGAATCACAAGCCCTAAGTCCAGCAAAATTGCTGGGGGTCTCTAAGGTTGAAGGGAATTAGCACAGGAATGAAAATTCTCCCTAACAGTGCCTCTTTGCATACTGGCTGCAACATCATGTCTAGCTCGGGCGGGTAAAGGTGTTGGGCCGAGCCGCACAGCCTTCTGACGGTGGAAAAGCTTCCAAAGAGCAGCTGCAATGAAAGATGGATGCTCCTCCAAAGGATTCATTTGTTAATTGCTTGCATAATCTGTTTACGGGATCTCACCGGGTCTGTGACGATTAATGGAAAGTTGTTGGCGAAGAGGCTTAATTTATGTTGTTCACCAGACCACTTTATTCCCTTTATGGTTACCCTTCCCCTGATCTTATGCACAAATGGTTGTAGGAATACGACAGAGTATGGGCGGCAGTGGACATCCCTGCTTAGTGCCTCGCGTGATCTTAAATATCTCTGTCTGCCATTCATTTTCACCCTCGCTTTTGGGGTCCCACATTTTACAATAACCATCTTCTTAAAATGTCAACCTAGTCCAATGTTCTCCAGTATTTTAAACAGGGACCAATTAACTTGGTGGAATGCCTTCTTAGCGTCTAATGAAAGTAGCAGGGTCTGCCCAGGATCTCTTTCTGGACAGTTTGTCTATTTACTTGTAGTAATCTCCTTATGTTGTTACAGGCTTTTTTATTCTGATGTACTAATTGGTCCAGAGCCATTTCGTCTGGAAGTACTGCATCTAATCTTGTTGCTAGAACTCTAGTACATTTTTAAAATTTGTTTTATTGGCATTTTGCATAATTAAACAAGAGAAAACAACTCCCACCCTCCTCCTCCCCAGTGTTAGGGAGAATTCTCCTT
The DNA here is from genome assembly GCF_040938575.1 of Ambystoma mexicanum. Lineage (NCBI taxonomy): Eukaryota > Metazoa > Chordata > Amphibia > Caudata > Ambystomatidae > Ambystoma > Ambystoma mexicanum. Next base: position 674,998,177 of record NC_090932.1, on the reverse strand, counting down.
TTAGGGCTAATTTCCCTCACCTAGTGAGTCCCCCAGCAGCTTTGCTGGATTTCTGGAGTTTATGTTTTCCACCTGGTAAGAGTGTACATCCTTTTTCCACTCTTACGTGTGTTTTGGCCTATGTGTTTTTACTCATTGTGTGATCTTGGGCACTGAGCACACCACTCCAGGTGCCCCTGTTCTTGTATGGGTTACACCGCACCCTCAGTGTAGTAACCCAGGGTTTTCTTTAAGACTTCTCTCTGACTCCATTTCGCTGGGGCTGACTACTGTCCCCCAGAGAAAGGTAAAGTTGCCATTTACTTTACATAGTCACTTTTACCACAGACCAGTACACCCCATCTTACACGGAGTACTGGAAAGGGCTAATCTGTACCCCTTTTCTGTCTGTACCTTCCAGAGCATTGTTTCGCTCTTTTAACATTTAGACTTGGCTGATGGCAGTGGCATCTACCCTAACTTTTCTACCGCAATTATATTAGATAAAAGTGGTACTGCTCGTGGCTATTATATTCGCCTCGAACATAAACCCGCTTGACCAAATCTTCTTTCTTGTGGCTCCGGTTGGGTTTATTCGCCATTTCTTTTTGTTAAAGTCCTTCTTGTGTTTTACTTTGCATGGCAAACTAGGTTCGCCTTCTCTGTTCACTGTCTTTTTGGCTGGCTTCTACTCAGAAGCCCTCCTCAAGGCACCTGGGTGTCTACGTGGGCTGAATGTGAGGGAGGGGTGTAGTCACCCCCTGCAGAGGGTATCCTAGGAAACCCAAGTCGCACTTTGCCATGATTGGCTGAGGTGGTTGTCCCGGCTGGACAACCCCCCTGCTGTGTGATTGACAGCCAGGCTGTGTGAATGGGGGTTTTGCGCAATAAAGGCAGGTCTCTTGGGCTAGAAGTCAGTCGCCTCTGGAACTACAAGGAACCGAAGAGAAGCGGAGAGAACGACGGCGGCTGCAACTACCCCGTCCCGGTGAAGCTCTGCTGCAGTCCTGAGCTATCTACTCTTCGACGACTAAGAGGAGATCCAGTCCGGAGTCGTCTTGCCTTGAGCCTGGTGGGGATAACCAGCTCATCTTCTTCAGCCAGAGATCTCCGCCGTGGTCGAAATCGCTGCACACTGTAGTGGTCCGGATAGCCACCTGCCGAGTCTCTCCTGTTTTTGTTTAAGGAGCGCACCTTTTATTCGTTGTCGCTGCTGCCAGCTTCATCCCTGTGTGGTGCAGACCCCCTTCAGATGTCCTCCTTCACAACGAAGCTCCAGGAATCGTGGGACTGCGGGAAACCAACAGGAACAACTGCCACGGCACCAGCTGCATCATTGGAATAAGGTACTGTGCTCTACTTGAGGAAACTGGGTGAATCCCTTTTCTTCAATCTCAAAGCTCGCCCTTGTCTTCCCTCCTTTTTATAACTTTTGCTTCCGAACATTGACAATATCAAAGTACTTTTGGGTTACGCTGAATCGTGAACTGTCTAACGGTGATCTTCGGCAACAGGTCTCCGGTGTCACTTAACCCTGGCTGCGACCCTTTGACTTTTGAACTTCTGTTCCTGAGTGTTTCTCGATGCTGTCTATCTAACCTAAATATTGCCTGTGATTTTTGCCTCCAACTCCCTCTGGGTATCTCAGGTGCTAAGTGTTTTTTTGCCCCGGTAGCATTTCATGCCACAGATATGCGTTTATTGAGTAGACCAAACTGTCAAAAAGTGATTGCAACCATATCCACGGTATCATGTTTTGTTCATAACACCGGTTCATTCAAACACAGAGTACTTACCTTGAGATATACTGTACAAAGTGAATTGGTTAGTTGTAGTATATTTAACGTGTGGTTTTGTTTAACGTTTAATAGAAGTGTTGTGTTTATAACTGATGGTTTAAAAATAAATGTACTTATATTTTTTACCTGAAACCGTGAGTCAGTGTTTTCTTGAGCCACAGTAATTGTGATCCCTTTGTGTAATCTCTGCTACTGCTCATATACTCTTGAGATAAGCCTGGCTGCTCTGCTACTGCTACCACTATAACTTAGTAGTACAGGCTTCTACCAAAAGTAAAACTTGTATTGCCACCTGTGGTCTTAATTGTGTGTAGTGGTCCCTAAGGGCACTGCACAGGATTCCGCCTAACGCTCCTTCCCAACCCTTTTCCCTCAACCCCCCACCCCAATCCCAGACCTGATGCACCTTAACATATAAGATATACAAAGAAGTCTTCCATTTTTATCAATTGTTTGAAAGCCCTTAAGCAATGTCCACAATTAAAAATTTGAATGTTCTGCGGGCACAGTTGAATCTGATAATCATCCCTCAGATATTGCAACAATACTCCCCAATCTGTCCTGAATGGTTGGTTGTCCCCATGAATATTATAGGTGACCCATTCCATAGTACATGTATGCCAAATTTTGTGTAGCCATTCGTGGTGGGTAGGAGCAGCCTCCTTCTTCCAGTTCCGGGCAATCACAAGTAAGGCCGCCAATGTCAAAGCCATGCATGCCTTGAAGCATGCCCTTCCTTTTGGTTCCATATCCGTTGTCCAAAGGCCTAGAAGACATTCCTCAATCCCCATTGCTATGTCTGTCCTTACCACCACCTGCGTTGTGGAGCATACTTGACCCCAAAATAATTTCAAGGCCGGACAAGACCACCAAATTTGGTGCCAATTCCTCCTCCCCTTACATCTCCGCCAGCAATCCTGGGATGTTTCCGGTACATAGATCTAAGCCTGCCTGGGGTACAATGCCATTGAGTGAGGATTTTATACCATATCTCCAAAGTTGGATGGATTGTGTAAGTCGACGACCCTGCTGGTGACGGCCCTGTCGATGACTCCGTTGGCGATCCTGCAGGCGACCGCTTCGACAGCCGCCCCCGTCGACGACAGCTCCAGCGACAGTGAAAATGCTGAAGTCCACAGCGAAGCTGGTGGCCGCTGCGGATCTGTCGTCTCCCAGGGATACGAGGTGGCAGTCAGGGGCAGGACTTACGTCCATACTCCCGATGGATATTCTCCAACATGAGTCACCCTCGGCATATGAATTTAACTCAGATCCGGAGGAGGAAATACAGCCGTTTCTGGATCCTTCGGTTTTGGGCCTGCAGCCTTGTCTTCCATCCACTTCAGGGGGTGTGGAGGCTGTCCCGCCTCAATATCCTCTTGTCAATGCGCACTCGTTAGTCTCGATGTTGCAATCGCTCCTGGGGCAGTTGGATGTCAGGCTCCCTGTGCCTCAGGCTCCGGTTGTTCCGTTGATGCAGGACTTACTTACCATTCCTCGTCAGAAGGATGTATCGGAAGCCCCTCGCAGTAAAGGACCTCCTCCCAGAAGGTCTTCCCCCGGTTCGGCCTCCTCCTCCGTCTCCGAGTGTGTTCAGTCCTCCTCGAAGGGATCAGGAGGAAGGGGAACTAGTGGAGTCTGAGCCGGACAGCGTTCCACAGGACACTCTCTCCGAGGTCTCATCTTCGCCCAGACGGGCAGATACCTGGGATACTGATACAGATCTGGATGCTCCCGAGTAGCCCGGCCCAATCATCTCTGCCGGATGATATTGGAGCTTTTCATGCCATGACGGCTAAGGCCTGTCAGAAGTTTGGCCTCATTCCAGAGGAGCAAAAGAAAGACTGCTTTTTGTTTGACCATATGGGGAAGAGGAGAAAGGCAGTCTTCTCGATCCCCATTGGACCACGTGTGGCAGGAGGGGCTGCGGACAAAAGTCAGCTTGGAGAAGAGTTCAAAGTGCCTGGCGTCTTAAGCTGGAGTCGGTTGTTTTGGCTGCAGCAAGTACAAAGGCTCGTACCCAGCACAAGTGTGCAACTCCCCCTGAAAATGATGGGCGTAAGCTGGACGCTTTCGGAAAAAAGGTCCTCACAGTGGGTGCTACTACAGTCAAGACTGCCAGCTCGTTGCTATCAAGGCGCGTTACGACCACGAGATGTGCCACAGATTGGCCCCTCTGTTGGACCACCTGCCAGAGCAGCAGCGTAAGGAGGTGATGCTTTTGGTTTGTGAGGATGAGGAAACATCAAATTATCGTATTAACATTGCGGTCGACCTGTCTGATACTGGGTTTAAGCAAATTAATAATGGGGAGGTTCTCCGGCGGCAGGCCTAGCTTCACTGTACTGATTTCCAGCCAGAGGCTCAGCACAAGGTGGTGGATATGCCTTGCAAAGGGGAGCATCTTTTCGAAGAGAAGATTGACGATGCATTGAAGAATATGAAGGCAGACTCGATATTGAGAGGTCCCTGACAGCTCTGCAGGGCAGACATTTTCCGCGCCTTTTGCTCCTTTTGTGGGTTCTCAGCAAACACAAGGTTTGCAGGTTCTTGTGACAAGGGGTACCGTAGATCTACCGATTTCTCCCAGGGTTTCCGACGATCCTTCCAGTCCACACAGCGGAGCAAGGAGTATCAATAACAGCGAAATAGGGGTTCCTTATCCTCTCAAAGAGGCTGTCACTCCAGGCCTCAACAATGACTGCCACAAGGGTAGTCGACTAGGAGGGAGGGTGGTGCACCATCTCGACAAGTAGCATTTGATTACGACAGACAGATGGGTGCTGGAAGCAGTCCAATACAGCCACTCATTAGAGTTCAGGCGTCCGCAACTCCATATTTCTCTGGTAAAAAGAGCTCCGCCGCACCTACAGGTCTTGCATCAGGAGATGCGTGTGATGCTGCAAAAGGGGGCTATTGAGAGGGTCCCGGTGTCGGAAAGATGAAGAGGAACCTACTCCCGGTTCTTTGTCATCAAAAAGCAGAACAGAAAATGGTGCCCCATTCTGGACCTGCGGCCGCTCAACAAAAATGTAAAGCGACAAAAATTCAGGATGCTAACATTGCAAGACATCATACGGACTGTTCAGCCGGGGGAATTTCGGGCGTCGTTGGATCTCGAGGATGCACACTTTCACATCCCCAGGCATCGCAAATGTCTACGGTTCATGGTCGGCGACCAGCATTACCAGTTTCGGATTCTCCCCTTTGTCCTAAAGTCATCTCCCAGGACTTTAACCAAGTGCCTGGCTCCAGTGGCGGCTTACCTCTGCAGAAACGGACACCATGTGAATCCGTACCTGGACGACTGGTTGGTCAGGGGGGCAACTCGTCAGCGGACGTCGGAATCTCTCAGCGCAGCTATCATCCTTTTACTGCATCTTAGCTTTGCAGTTAACTTCGGCAAATCCTGTCTGACGCCCTCAAAGGATTTGGTTTTTCTGGGGTCTCATTTTCAAACGACGCTCAATCAAGTCAAGCCGTCAAAGGAAAGGATAGAGAAGTTGTTGTCCCTGGCGGGCTCGTTTTTACCGGGAACTTCAGTCATGGTCCGCTTGTACATGTCTCTTCTCTGCACCATGGCATCCTGCATCCCACTCATCCCGAATTGTCGTCTTTTCATGTGACCTGTACAGGAGTTTCTCGCTTCAAGGTGGTCTCAGATCCAGGGCTCCTGGTCCTACAGGGTGCTCATCTCCTGGTCTCTGGCAGACACTGCATTGGTGGGCTCACTCAGGCAACATCATAAGGGGCATGCCCCTGGTGGAACCAGATTTTGAGTACACGATCGTGACCGATACCTCCCAGGTCGGATGGGGGGCTCTCCTAGACCAGTTCCAGGTCAAAGGCCTGGTGTCCCTCACAGAGGTTTCTTTGCATATCAACATTCTGAAATTGAGGGCAGTTCACTGGGCACTCAAATATTTCTTTGCCGCCTTCAGGACTCGGTGGTACGGATTCTCACCGACAACACCACGACTATGTTCTATCTACAGAAACAGGGGGGCACACATTTGCAGCCCCTGTTCCAGGAGGCTCAGGCCATCTGGCACTGTGCCATAGTACACAAGGTTCAGATCCTGGCTTTCTACTGCCGGACTTGCAGCCATTGCAGATTTCACCTCCACAACTCCTTCCTTACCTTCTGCTGTTGGCAAAGTGGGGTCTGGCATTGTCGTCTATCAAGGTCCACTTGGTGGCCATCTCAAGGTTCATACGGCAGCACAACTCTACACCTCTGTTCAGTGACAGATTGATTAAACATTTCCTCAAGGGCCTTTTCAGGGTTTTTCCCCCAAAGAAGTTTTCTCTGGTCTGGAGTCTGAACTTGGTGCTTGCGGCCCTCATGAAACCACCATTTGAGCCTATGTCAATGACGGCCCTAACATTTCTCACGTGCAAGGTCGTTTTTCTGGTGGCCATTACATCTTCCAGGTGGGTTTTGGAACTGCAAGCTCTGGTCATTGACCCTCCATACCTGTGTTTCATGAAGGACAAGGTTCTCCTCTCTACAAATCCCCACTTTATTCCTAAGATTCTGTCGGACTTTCACAAGAACACTAAGATAGCCTTACCTACCTTTTTTCCTAAGTCTTCCACTCCAGCGGAGAAAGCTTTGCATTCATTGGATGTTAAGAGAGCTTTGAAGTTCTATCTGGACCGGACTAGGTCGTTCAGGAAATCGAGGCAACTCTTTCTGGCTTTTGGCCCCTTCAACAAGGGGAAGCCGATTTCGAAGTAAGGCATCTCGCGATGGGTGTCGTCTATGATATCTTTCTGCCACGAAAAAGCCAACAAACCTTTATTGTCAACTCCCAGGGCTCACTCTACAAGGTCCACGTGGTTTTCGGCTGCTCTTTGGGCGGGCATACCACTCAGTGACATTTGCCAGGCAGCGACGTGGGCAGTACCTCACACGTTTACCGGACACTAATGTCTGAAGCAACAACATGCTGAGGACGTGCAAGTGGTGTGTGCTGTGCTTGTTCCGGTAAGGTAAGCCCAGCAGCTTCCATTTTTTTTGGCTCTGCTCAGGTTTTCGTTTTCAAATAAATGAAAGTGATATTTTCTCTTGTTTATATTACCTGTATTATAGGTCCTGTTTGCCTGTTATGCACCCTAGGTCCTCTTACGGCTACCTAGTCTATTCACAGCATGTGAATCCATGAAAGATACAGTGCTGGAGAAGGGAGTAGTTTCTGACCTGTCTCTCCTTTTCTTCAGCATTGGTAGCTTTCATGGATTCGCATGCACCCTCCGGCCTCCCCCTTCAGGCAAACATCCTCTTAAGGTATCCTCCTTGTTTGGAGAGGTTAAAATCTGAAGGGAAGCTGTGGGGGCGGAGCAATGTCCCATTGGTGTGGCCTAAAGCACCCATAAAGACGTTGATGGGACATTCAAGGTGTCAACGTTTTCCATAGGAAAACCATTATATTAAAGTTATCGAGGTTTCCCAGCCTGACAACGGGAAATATTCACAGCATGTGAATCCATGAAAGATACCAACACTGGAGAAATTGCGTTACAGGTAAGAAACTACTTCCTTCCTACCCTATTCCTCGGGGGTCGTTAGTTTGCAGGGCCACCCGTATTCTTTTATCATGCTATAAGAATGCTATAAGAATGTACATAATAGATGATTGAGTGACTTAAAAAAGTTCCCGGACACCGGCAGGGCTTGAAAATAGTGAAGAAAACATGGGACGGTCACCATTTTAATGAGGCCATAAACCCCATTCACGAAATATGTAGCAGATTCCATTGTCGCAAAACGGTTTTGAGTGTGCTGAGTAACCGGTATAATTTGCCTCGTATAACGTTGCCATAGACTTTGTACTGTGGATCCATAGATATTTGATTTTGTCTTCCGCCCATTGGAATTTGGTGCATTCCCGTATCTGCCTTTCCTTTTCCCTCGACAGTGAAAGATTTAATATCTCCGATTTATGTGTGTGTTAATTTTTAAACCTGAGACTGCCCCAAAGAAAGCCAGCTCTGAAACTACAGCCTTTAAGGACTCTACAGGGTCCGAAAGAGCCAACAGCATGTCATCAGCAAATGCCATTATTTTATGTTTGCGTCCCCCAAAATGAATACCTTTCACTCCGGGTGGTTCACGTAGATGCTGCAGAAGGGGTTCCAGATAGATTGCATAAAGCAAGGGAGATCCCTGTTTGGTCCCCCTCACCAATTGGATAGAACCAGAAAGCTGTCCATTAATGGACAGACGCAGGGTAGGGGTTTGATAACTGGCTTGCATCCTCTGGAGGTAGCGTTCCCAGAACTGCATTCTTGTCATTGTTCGGAAAATGAAGCCACCATTCCACCCGGTCAAATGCCTTTTCGGCATCTAAAGGAAGAAGAACTGCTGGAATCTCACAACTCTCTATCTTTTCTATTAAATGACAGACCCTTCTAATATTGCCAGAAGTTTGATGTTGCCTAATAAAAACGGCCTAATAAAACCCGCCTGATCAGGTCCTCTTAAGATTTGAAGTCTATCCTCCAAACGTCTGAGGATACCCCCTTATCTGAATTTGCAGTCTATCTTTCCTGCATATGTGTGTTTCTTGGAGCGCGAGAAAGTCCTGTTTCCAGGGGATTGGTTCCTCCGACGTATTGCACATCTATGACAGGTAATCACCGTAGCTGTACTGCTTCGGAACATTTTCGGCTCCTGCGTCAATGACGTTGATACGTTGTCATCGAGGGCCTCCGTCGAGCCGACGTCACTGGATGTTATAAGTAGGACGCACGACGCCCGTAGCCTCAGTTCCGTTTTTTCCACGAACGTGTTCGCTTCAGAATCTGGGCGCGCCTCGATTCTTCGGATTTCTATTGGTTCTTCAAACTTGGTTGTTTGTGAAGTATCCTGTCTTTGTCGTCTTCTACCCCGCAGTCGGGCTTTAAGAAGTGTCGGGACTGCGGTTCCAAGATGTCGCTTACGGACCCGCACGACATCTGCCTCTTGTGCCTCGGCGAGGACCACGCCACCGATGACTGTGACGATTGCCACTCTTTGACATCGAAGACCTTGCGGGAGCGGAAGAAGAAGCTATCTGTAGGTAGGGTTTCCAAACCCCGAAAGTCGAAATCCACTGGGCTTTCGACCGATTTGAGGGGCGACTCTCTGCGTTGGCGTAAGTCCAGGGGGTCTCCGTCCCAGAGTGGTTCCTGCCATTCCTCTGCCTCTTCTAGGCACTCGAGAAAGTGCTGTCACCGGTCGCCTTCCTCGTCCGAGGACTCCGCTAGACGGCGGGTAGCTTGTCCCACCAAGCATTCCTCTCCTGTGGAATGGCACGCATTTCGTAAGGAAATGATGGCGATTTTCAAATCGCAGGGCTCCAGTCCGTCCACGCCTTCGAGAGAAGCCGGCAAGGAACGCGCTTGGGGCCCCCGCTCGCACGCCTTCAGGCTAGGGCGGTCGGCGCGATCATCGGGAGCCGTCGAGGTCCCGATTGGACAAGGTAGATCGCTCTAGCCATGCCCGCTCCAGGTCCCGGTCCTCGACGCCCTAGAGACCGTCGGAGCCTGTGATGTCTTCTAAGAAGATGTCGACGCCATCAGCGCCATGTCCGTCGAGGGACTCTCTCGAGGCTCCGCCTCCGAGGAAGTCATCGGCGCCGAGGCCGTTGAAGCACACACTCGGGGCTCCGGCCTCCAAGCCTGTGTCGAATCAGTCGGCACCTCGTTCGACACCGATTCCGTCAGCACCCTCGACGCCTTTTGTGGAGGCTTTACCGGAGGTACCCCATGCATCGGTGGAAACTCAGAGGAAGGCCCTGAGGAAGTCAGTGAGGCCTGTATTTGATCCTTTTTCTGTCCCCCCCTGGATTACATCTCTGAGGTGGATGAAGGGTCTGATGAAGGTTTGGTTTCTGATGAGGTTCCTGACGAACTATTGTCTGGTCATAGGCAGTTGGAAGACCTGCATCAGTCTTTGCACGTCGCCAGTGGTCTGGACACCTCTCCGGAGGTTGAGTTCGGTAGGCCTGATCCTGGCACGCACGCTGAGTCTTCATACTGGCATCTCATGTCGAGGGTGACGGAGTACTTGGGGTGGTCTGCGCCACCAGTGGATTTTCTGCAGGGTGACATGACAGATCTCCTTGACCCGGTGCTGCCATTTCATATGGCTTTACAGAGAAGGGTGGCGGCGGCGGCTTGGACTGCTCCGGAGAGTCTCCCGGCAGTGAGCAAGTCATTGCCGAAAAAATACTGTCCAGCCTTGGCAAACCCTGCTACTTGACTATGCACCCCGTGGTGCAGGCGGCTATGGCCCCAGCGAAGCAGGCGGCGTACCCTACAATCCCTCCTGATAGGGACGACAAACGCTTTGACGGTTGGGCAAAGAAGGTATTTTCTTCTGGGGGTATGGCTTTACAAGCAACCAACTCTTTTTGTGCCCTTGCAAGATTCACGCACACTCTGTGGAATTGTGTGTCTTTGGCGGCTGAGCATATTCCTGAAGGGGAGGAACGGGATGGTTTTCTTGCCCTCGTTCAGGATGGCAAGGATGCCATGTGTGAATCCGTTCAGTCGGGTCTGGACATGGCAGACTGTCAGCCGGTCCATGGCGGCGAGCACCGTGATGCACAGATTTGCGTGGTTGCAAAGTCGGCGTTTGCTCCTGACGTACAAGCCTGGCTTCTCAACATACCCTTTGATGGTGTACATCTTTTTGGCAGCAAGGCTGACGAGAGCCTTGATAGGTCTCAGACCTCCAAAGCTGCAGCAAAGTCGTTGAGCGCTGCAGTTCGCCAACCTCCGCCTTTTTCGTCCTAGGGGACAGCAATGGAGGGGATGTTCCTTTTGATACTACTCTTTCTTCCTTTGGTAGATTGAAGGGAGCTGCAAGTCAAAGGGGCCACCGTATGAGTACCAGAGGTGGAAAACAAAGTACTCGAGGTGCCAAAGCCGCTCGGGCAGTTGCCTCTTTGCCCTCAGGCACTGCCGCAGCTGCTTCAGCTCAGTCATGAGGCCATGTCACATGGTTCGCCAGTTGGGGGGAAGGCTGGCGCAGCATCTTGTAGAATGGGGTGCCATTACTTCAGATGTGTGGGTTCTGCAGTTCATAGCCCACGGCTACTGTCTTCCTTTTCGGCAGATACCTCACGACAATCCACCAGGGAATCTCTCTTTGAAGAGTCTGGATCCGCTCCTTGCATAGGAAATCAAATCCCTGCTGGAGAAAGGCGTCATAGAACTGGTGCCTGTAGCGGAGAGAAACAAGGGATGGTATTCCCCATATTTTTTTATTCCGTAAAAAGACGGGGGATTGAGACCCATCATGGACTTGCATGGTTTGAACAAGCTCTTCAGGAAGGACAAGTTCAAGATGGTTACTCTTTCTCAAGTCCTCCAGGCCCTTCAACTTCAGGACTGGTTGGTGTATCTCGACCTCAAGGACGCTTACTTTCATGTGCCGATTCATCCCAAGCACAAGAAGTACCTGAGGTTCGCGGATGGCGACTCACATTTTCAGTTTCGGGTCCTGCCGTTCGGATTGACCTCCGCCCTGAGGGTCTTCACCAAGCTCATGGTGGTGGTGGCGGCAGCGTATCTCAGGAAAGGGGGGATTCACGTCTACCCCTACCTGGACGGTTGGTTGATCAGGACGCGCTCTCCCGAGCAAGTCCTGGGTCATCTGTCAGTCACCTGCACTCCCTTCACAAGCTGGGCTTCTCCCTCAACTTAAAGAAGTCCCACTTGACACCTACACAGCAGCTCCAGTACATCGGAGCAGTGCTCAACACATCTCTGGGGCAGTGTTCGCCTTCCCAGGTGAGGGCTCATCACATTCTGCAGATGGTGGACAAGTTTCAACGTGCCTAGAGTCTCCCGGCGTTGGAGTTCTTGAGGTTGCTCGACCTTATGGCATCCTGCATTCTTCTGGTGCCAGAGGCCGGGCTGCGGATGAGATCTTTGCAGTGGGCTTTCAAGATGCAGTGGTCGCAAGCCTCCGTCAGGATGTCGGATCCCATTCAGGTGCCGCCCTCGGTGTCACAGGTTTGCCCCCTTCTCACCTGTCTGTGTTGTTTATTGGATCTTCGATCAAGTCTTCTTTCGCACAGTTCGGGTCTTGTACAACCCAGCGCGTAGGTCCTCTGGTTCCAGCGTGCGATCGGCGCCCCGTCTCCAGGAAACGTTCAGATATCCGGGAAAGTTCCAGGAAACGACGAGGTGTGCACTCGGAGGACGAGTGCAAAGGTGATCCGAGAAGCAAACTGAGGACAAGAAAAGAAAGGATGAAGGAGGAGGGATTTAGGGGACTGGGAATCAGGAATCAAAGGAATTCACTGTACGAACTACGGCAGCACACGTATGGCTACTGCAAGCAGTAGCGTTGAGACACGCAGGGACGTGTCAGCTTTGTAGAACGTAGTGCATGCGACACGGAGACTGGTAAACGGCGTTCTGCGTTCAGCGGCCATGTTGGGAGTACTGCCGAGTGCAGGCCCCTATTGGTCAGGGACCATGAAGTCCAGAAAGGACGCGTTCGATGGTTCATGACACTCGGTCGCCCAGGACCTTCTGTGGTGGGCCGTCAAAAGCAATCTGATGAAGGGGGCTCCATTTTGGCTACCCTGGCCGGAGGTGACAATCGTGACGGACGCATCTCTCACGGGATGGGGAGCTCATGCCAATGGGTTGACAGCAGCAGTCGTTGGTCTCCGTCGGAGTCCAGACTCCATATCAATCTGTTGGAGCTGAGGGCCGTCAGGCTAGCCCTGAAGGCTTTTCTGCCATCTGTGCGGGGAAAGAATGTCCTGATTCTGACGGACAATACAGTGGCCATGCACTACCTGAACAAAAAGGGGGGCAGGGTTTCTCCCTATGTGCAGAGAGGCGATGCAGCTCTGGTTCTGGGCCATCCAGCAGGAAATTTCAATCTCTGCAGTTCATCTGGTCGGAGACGAAAACGTGGTGGCAGATGTTCTGAGAAGGCAGAGCACGGTCTCTCACGAGTGGGAGCTGGCTCAGGAGATTCTCCTGGAGATCTTCGCCCTTTGGGGGAACCCACAAGTGGATCTCTTCGCCACCAGTGTCAACCAGAAGTGCAAAAGATTCTGCTTGCAGGAATTTCCTCCAAGAGGAGCTTTCGGGGACGCGTTTGTAGTGGAGTGGTCCTTCCCACTGCTGTACGCGTATTCTCCAGTCCCTGTCATTCCGCAAGTGCTGCGTAGGTTACGGAGGTTCGGTTCCCAAATGATCCTCATTGCACCGGTATGGGCCAGGAGAACGTGGTACCCGGACCTCCTCGACATGTCCATCTGCCCTCCACGCCGTCTTCCCTACTGAGACGGTCTGCTCTCACGGGAGGGGGTTGGGGGGTGAGGTTCTCCATCCAGAGGTCAAGTCTCTCAACCTTCATGCTTGTCTTCTGAAAGTTTGAGGTTTAAGGATTGGGACCTCCCTGAAGACGTGATGGAGGTGTTGCTTTCGGCCAGAAGGCCCGCAACAAAGTCCCTGTACCGTTGCCTTTGGAGAAAGTTCTGCGACTGATGCAGGGTTAAGAATGTGGATCCTTTTTCATGTGCCATTCCTGTGGTTCTGTCTTTTTTGCTTTCGTTAGCCCACAAGGGCCTGCAAGTGGGACCATTAAAGGTTACCTGGCGGCGCTGTCCATATTTAAGAGGAGTGTTCTTATTTTAAGATTCCTTTGATTTCTCAGTTCCTGAAAGGGCTCACTAATGTGTTTCCACCGTCGCCTTTCCAGGTGCCCGGTTGGGATTTGAACCTGATACTGAAATTCCTAATGGGAGCTCTGTTTGAGCCTTTACATTCTTGTCCTTTGAGACTATTGACCTTTAAAACTGTATTTTTAGTTGCGGTTACTTCCGCTCGCAGAGTGAGTGAGTTGCAGGCTCTATCCGCCAAGTCACCCTTCACGGTGTTCCATAAGGACAGGGTTGTTCTTAGGGTTCGTCCTTCTTTTCTTCCAAAGGTTGTGTCGGAATTTCATTTGAGCCAGAAGGTCATTCTTCCGGCGTTCAATCCTCCTCCGCATCCTGGTAAGGAAGAGGAGAGGCTTCATAGGTTGGATCCTTGGAGAGCGTTAAGCTTCTACATCTCACGCATGTCCTGGGTCAGAGTGGACAATCAGCTCTTTATAGGATAAGCTGGAAGGCGTTTGGGTCAAGCTGTTACTAAGCAGACCTTGTCCAGATGGATTATCTTGACAATCTCGGAATGCTACCGTCTGGCGGGTAAGAACCCTCCGGTAGGCTTGCAGGCCCATTCTTCTAGGGGTGTGGCTGCCTCCACTGCTCTGCAGAGGGGTGTTCCCATTTGTAACATTTGTGAAGCAGCCACATGGGCCTCTGTCCATACTTTTGTAAAACACTACTCCCTGGATTCTATCCATGGGCAAGACTTAGTCTTTGGTAAGGTGGTCCTCTATTCTGCAATTTCATTGGGCATTCTAAAATTCTAAATTTCATTTCCCACCTCCATACGTTGGTACTGCTTTGGGAGTCTGTTATAGATGTGGAATACGTCGGAAGAACAAGCTACTTTCTTACCTGGTAGCGTTCTTTCTATGGGATGTTCCGACGACATATTCCACATCGAATCCTCCCAGCCTGCCTCTCTACAGAATTTCTTTTGTGATTGCATCTTACGTTTCCGCAAGGCTTTCTGTAGTCATTCTGGCAGAAGATTGGTGCCACACGTTCTGGGAAAAAACTACAACTGTATCTATGGGCGTCATGCGTCTTACTTATGACATCCGGTGATGTCGGCTCGACGGAGGCCCTCGAGGACAACGTATCAACGTCATCGACGCAGGACACAGACGCCGAAAATGTTCCGAACTAGCACAGCTGTGGCGATTACCTTTCATAGATGTGGAATATGTCGTCGGAACATCCCATCGAAAGAACATTACCAGGTAAGAAAGTAACTTGTTCTTCTCACGACTCAAAAAATGCTCCATCTTACTTCGCTTTAATGGTGAATTCAGCACTCTAATATTGTAGGAGGTGATTTTAAAACCCATGAAAAAAAAACACTTGTTGAAATTCCCTCCCCTTCATTTGGCCCCTTATCACTAACTCCCATTGAAAAGCCCCGATGTGTGCTTGACTTTTACCTCTAACAGTATGAATATCCCATGTTTGGGCCATTGTGTCTCCTGCTCTCTTACCCACCACCACAACCCACCTCTCTTCACATTCCCAGCAGCTCGTCCTCCTTCTCCCACACTAACACCCCCTTACCCTTTGCAATGACCCGGGCCGGTTCATGGGTCCTAGTGACAACAATGTGGAGAATCTCTGACCATCTACCGGTAAACTACCTGGATCCTACAAACTGCAGAGAGGTGAACTAACCCTTGCCCTTAGATCATGATCAGGCCCTCTACACTAAGCTCCTTCCTCTCCCCGCCCCCCAACAACTACCCTAGCTCTCCCCCTTCAAGTCAAAGTTTAACATCCCAGCCCAAACTCACCAATATACCTGGTCCCTCTCCATCCCCCCCCTCCGTGTGTGGTGTGCCCTTCGGCTTCTCCCAACCTCACGGGGCACATGCTTTTCTATTGTCTTGTTTCACCGTCGACCACTCCCATAATCGCCTCTGCTGGGTAGTTCGGCTGCCTTCATCCTGTGTCTCGGTCTGCTCGCTGCTCTCCGGTGCCACCACATCAAGGTCTTCTTTGCACGTTATTACTCTAATCTGCGTGCCCTTCCAAGAAAATAGCAAACCAAACTGGAAAGTCCACCTATATCGGACCTTTTCCTGATTAAGAATTCTGGTGAATGGTACCATCAACCTCCTTTTAAGTAAAGTAGAACATGCCAAGTCTTGTAAGAGCTGTTCTTCCGAGCTATTGATGGTCAAAGATGTGCCTGCTCGTGTTGTCCTCAACATTTTTTCTTTCTGGCCATAAGACTTGAAGGTTGCCAAAAAGACCCTTTGTCGGGCCCCCAGCTTTTTTCTCATTGGTCCCACTCTGTGGATCCTATCTAAATGAATCTCTTCCGAGGGGGATCTCCAGGAGCAATTCCGCGCAAAAGGTTTGAATCGATTGCTTGAGGCCTTTGTCTGCTATTTCTTCTGGAACATTCTTAAAATGAATGTTCGAGTGCCTTGACCTGTTCTTGAGTTGTTCGCACTAAGGCTCTAAATTGTGCGACATCCGTGCCAGTCGTTCTATTGCTTCATCATTTTTCAGAGATTCCCCGACCATGTTCTGCAAGGCTTGCTCATTCATATCTACTTGCTCCCCTAACTTCGAGATTTCGCCTTTTATTTCCAGTACAGCTGTTTCTTTTAATGTCAGTTTTCAGAGAGATCTGCTCCTGAAAAGATTCCTGAAGAGATTCTTTGAGGCGTTGCTGGTGATTTGCTAAACATTGCATCAAATCTTCTTGGTAATCGCCATTTTATCCAAGTGTTCTAGAGTTTCCTCGTTAGGTGATAGCAGTTGTGGCGAATGAGCTGCATCTTGTTCCCTGTGCCTCCGTCTGCCGACACCTTATAGTTGTACCCTCAGTTCCCCGAGCGTTCGATGTGGGATGTGCCGGTGTACCCTCATTCCGTCCTCTTCCTTTGGTTTTCGACATGTGCCTCTCTTAGAAGTATCCCCTTGACGATCTTGCACGAACTGTCCAATATGGTCCATGTACCAAAGTGTACGGGTCCTGTTGTCCAAGCCCTAGGGTGGGTTTGTCACTCAGACCAGTAATTTACAGACTTTGCTGCACACATATGCCCCCAGCTCTTATCCACCTGTGATCCGTGCACCCTGATGTAAGGGTCCCACCCTCCGAGGTCACAGAGTGGGATCCACCTATTCACTGTTGGCTTATTGCTCACAATTGGGTCCGGTCCACGTCGTGTCTACATTGATGGTGCCAGCAACTCTATATTAGATAATATCCACGCATTGAGCTAGAAACAATCTCTCATATATATAGAGTACACTAGCACTATCTTGCCCCTTTCACAGTTTTCCCAGGGGGGCTGTTCTCCACTCTATACGGCAATGTCACTTGGCATGTAGTCATTTATCTTTAGAGGCGTCTCCTCACCTTGGGGCACCTGTCAAACTCTATTAATTTGCAGATCACACTGGAATGCAGGCCCTCCTTCTTATTCATGTCTACAGTGCCTACTGCCTGCACAAGCATGGATCACTCCCCTGAGTGCCGCTTCTTTCAATATAATGCCATGGTAGTCAGTGGTCACAGTGCTCTTCCTCACCTGCAGTCTTCAGGTTATGGGATTCCCAGGTTGGTGCCCTTACTTGATCATAGCAGGACCCCATGCCATCCACCTCTAGCCTTCCTCAGTGTATCCAAATACTATATTGAGTCGTCGGTGGGGGGGTGTAGGCTTTGCCCTTGATCTAATCTGCTAATGTTAATGCCACCGTAAAGAATATCTCTGGGAGGACGGCAGCCCCGCCCCACTCCACAATCCACTGGAGGGATTCGAACTGTTCCAGAATGTTGTGCAGACTACCGCCCGCTTCACCATCCAAAGGTTGTGTCTCAGAGGCCACTCCTGCACTCAGATTCTTTACATAAGGGGCTCCTCCTCCACATTCACTTGCTCTACTCCCTGCCATGTGCCCACCATCAGCCGCTGTAAGATCCGCCGGGACACACGAGAGACTCCAGCTCCCGTACAGCCAACTCGGCAGAATCAGCCCTTTGGGGCAGCAACCACGCCCCACTCCTTATTCGGTCTCCAACTGTCTTCTGTGCCGCCGCAAGTTGCTTCCTCACTGCAAAAGGCCACATTCGCCGCCACAGCCACAATGAGGCGCTCCCACTGCTTTCGTTTTCAAAAGTAGGGGGGGAGCAAGAGCCGCTATGTTATACACCTTTAGACTAGGGTGAGGGACGAGCTGCGATTAGCACGTCCTCCCCCTGCCGGTAGCCATTTTGGAATCCCCAACTCTAGTACATTTTGACATCTAAATTAAGAAGAGCGATGGGCTGTTATGATGATCTTAGTTGTGGATCCTTGTCTGTTTTGGATATCCGTGTTATTTGGGCTAATTCCAACAAGGGGCTATTGCCAAATCTGCTCAGAATGTCTTAAATAGTTCTACTAGATATGGGGTAAGGATCTCTGCAAAGGTTTTTTATAAAAGCTGGCCATGAGTCCATCTGGGCCAGGGCTCTTGTGCGGTTTTATTGTAGATATCGCTAGGAATACCTCCTCTTTATCAGGAGCTTTACACCCTCTTCCTGTGTGTTCAAGACCACTGACCTTATCAAATTAGCCAGGTAAACCACCTGTCAGTCTCCTTGTAACTCCCCTCTTCAGTAAGTCCTTGGGTGCCGAATAAAGGCCCAATGGCAGGACCTTAAGTTTATAATTCCCACCTTTTTAATCTCGGGTACTTCCTGTGCTTCCTGTGATGGGCACATGGAGGTATGCATCCTGGAGAACCAGGAGATCAGCCATTCCTGCAGATCTAGGTCCTGAAGGATCTGCACTAGGGCGACCATATTTTACTTTTCCATGAGTAAAAATACAAGTTCAAAAGCAGAAGATCTAGGATGGGACTCCTAGATCCTCATTACTTTTAACTTGCTAGCCATTTTAGAAAAAGATAAGCTGTCTGCTTTCTTATGTTTGTATGAAAACAGAGATTCTTTCACTTTTAACTGTCTGGCTCAAGGGAACCCGACTTGTTACCATGCTTTTATAGAAGTATTGGTTATTTCTTAACAACTTACATTCTACCGCCTAGTAGATATGTGAGATAGCTGGCCTCTCGCTTTGGCTATCTTTCATGCAATCTTGAAGCACCCTGGAGATTTGTGTTGCGTTTCCAAGTCCCTGATCTCCCCCCTCATCGTTCTTCTTCTCCTTTCCTGCATGCTTCCCCCAGTTGATTTTTGGGGTTCATCAACCTATCCTTCAAGTGTCCTTGAACCAGTCCCATCTCATTCCCTTGTTCCCCTGGTGCCCCCCAATGGCTGCTATGGGTTTCTGAATCTCAGTTGCAATGATGTGTCCATTCCCCTTGTCTCTCAACACATAATCCTCTAATCACCAACTTTTTGCTGTCAGTCTTATTTTCTTCCCCCATCCCACTGGTAACTGGGCGTGGTCTAATGTCGAGATGATCTCTCTTTTGGCTTCTGTAGACCCTCTGAAACCGTATGCATTACAAATATATGATCCACTCGTAAATATGACCTATGTACATGCAAATAGAAAACAGTATTTTCCCTGTGGATGTAAGTATCTCCATGCGTCTGTCAGCCCTAGCCCTGTCAATCTTAGTTTTCTGGACATGGCTCCATATTTGTGTCATCTTTCCTGCAGTTCTGTTTCTCCTAATCGTATACCATATCGAAATTGCCTGCAATGATGCATGCCCACTCTTCAACCTCCTCCAGCTCTTTTAGCACCTTCTGAAGGGATCATTCTTTCCCTTGATAAGGAGCGTATATGGACTCCATAATGTCTAACTTTTTCCCTGTTTCCTTTGACAAATATCAATCTCCCGTCCTGTATCTTTATATACTCGATTATCTGTAAATATTGGTGATCTCTGCAATAGTATTGCTACTCTGCTCTTTGAACCTATGTTTCCATTATATTTCTTAGGCTAGACCCTCTGTGCCAGCCTACTCGTGTCGGATCTCCTCAGGTGTGTCTCTCCTGTAAACATATATTTGTTTATTTTGTTTCTTAAGATCTCTCATATATGCCCTTTTATTGGCAGTGTGTGCCCCTTTAATATTCCATGGCCAGACCTTAACCTTTTCTATTATTGGAATATTGGCACCCTGTTGATTTCCTCCTACTTGTGCTCCTTGTCCATTGATCTGACATTTTTTGCTGTGTGACTGGTGTTCTGGTCTCTTATATATAAATCCTAAAACTCCCCTCCATGTGTGCATCGTGTCCGTCTGCTATCGGAAACGGACGAGTTTGCCCTGCCCCCATTCACCTGTTTAGCTTGTGCAAAGTTGTTTCCATTCCAACCACCCCCTCCCCACTCTACACTCCCCCAAAATTGTTTCTGATTTCACCAGTCCTCAGTTTGGTAGCCTTTAAGCATAGTCAAGTCTACACTAGACCTAAATTGTCTGCAGACCCTACCAGTTTACTTCCTACGTGGGGGTCTCTGCGTGTTTCTCGCTTTCCTTTTTGTCTCCCACTAGTTTGTTCTTGTGATTTCCTCGCCAGCTGTCCCTGGTCTGTCGTCCTTGGGCTCTGTTGGTTATCCGTTCTTTGTCCCAGCAGCCTCACCCCTTCTTCCATCGAAGCAATAGTTTTGTACTCTTTTGAATCTGAAGTTTTGTGGGAAATAACCAGGCGTTCCTTAATTGTTGTCTAGTTATTTCTTCTGTTATTGGCCAAAACATCCTTCTTTTGGTCAGAGTGCTCTGTGAAATGTCTTCGAACCGGATTGGTTCACTGTCTTTGAATTTGATTTTGTCCATGTTTTTGCTGCTCCCCATTTTATTCACTTTTTCCTAGTAGTAGTGTGCGGTGACCAGAATTGCTTGTGGGCGGGCACTTGGTGTGTTCCGTGGCCTACCAACTCTGTGGGCCCCCTCAGTTTTTACTCTTTGTTTAGAGCAATGGTATGCAAATGTATTCATACCAAGCCCTCCTGAGTAAAAAGTTTGTTTCTGGAGACCCTCACCTATGGGTTGGCCCCCCTAGGGGTCCCAAAGGATGTCCAGGGGGGCCAAGACTCTTTAAAATAGAAGTAGATTTTCTACTGCAAATATTTTTGATTAAAAGCAGTCCTCTTTCTTAATCCTTTTCTTTATATTAAATTAGTCATATTAATACCTTTCTAAAGAGTCTAGGCCCCCCCTGGCCATCATTTGAGGACCTCTGTGTGGACCATCCCCCCAGCTTGAAGACCACTGTGGGGTTTAGAGTCTTGCTTCACGATAGTGGCAAACATATCATGCATAAAGTTAGATGTCTGTCAGTTCCTTCTTTTATGGCTCTTATCCGCATGTTGTGTCTCCTGGATCCATTTTCTAAATCCTCGCATTTGTCTTCAAGAGCCATTATTCTCTCATGCATACCCTTTATGCAACATCCGGTTTCTTGCCTGTCCGTGTTGATCTCCCATCATAATTATTTATTTTAGATCAGTCAGTCGTTCCCCTAAGTGGTCAATGTCCTTCTTGTTTACTGCTCTCACTGCTGTCGGGTCCTCTTGCGTTCTTAATTTCTCGGGTTTCACTGTGTCTGCTAAGTCATTGTTTTATTTGCACAGTGCTGTGTTGAGCTCTTCTCTAGCTAATGGCATGGTGTCAGTGTTTCCTTTTCCGGTCCACACCCCAAAGCACAGCAAGGTTTGCTTCTACCCCCATCGTCCCCCGCACCCAGGGGATATTTGCCTTGCCTAACTTTAACTTGCCTGGGGCTGCCCCCTCCAAACCCCTTTGTATATTATATTGGTACCCGGAAAGCGTTTAAAAAAATGAAACAAATGCACTGATTGGTGCAATTGCGAGCCTTACCCTATGGTACGCCTGCACGCGTTACGGCATGTCCCTGGTGCCGGTCTTTCCTTTTTTTTTTGTTGTACTGCCCACCGTGGAAAGGGAGAAGGGATTACACATAGTCCCTTCTCCCTCTGCTATGGTGCCGATTTTTGTTGTTTACCTTTTTAATCCCTTTTCCGTTTCCATGGTGGCCAGAACAAAAATACATAAAAAGAAAGACCGGTAGAAGGGGTATGTGCTGTGCCAAGTGTCCCTATCATCTGCACTATCGCTGGTATTTGGGTGCAACTGAAGGCCCAATGGGTGCCTTTGGTGTTCTCTCTACAGCCGGTGCCTTGCTCGCTCCTTTCTGAGGCCCTGAGAGCTGCAATCCTTTATCACGCCGCTGTGTCTGGCTCTGTTGCTTTCTTCAAGGGGTCTTCTTTGGTTTAGCGCTGGAGCCGCTCCTTCCCTTCCTTGTACGGCTGGCCTTGTCGCTCCATGGCCACCTCTCGTCAGATGGATGACTTTGCTGTCATCGCCATGGGTCTTTTGTACTACTCGATCACCATATCTGTGCTATTGTGTTTTCCTGGGCAGCCCGGCGGCCCCCTGATTCTCAAACTCCTGTTGCGATTCCTTGACAGCCCGCCTGTCGATTACTTAGCCCTGCTCTCCGTTCACGGGGGCTCCCAGGACCTTCTGGCCATTAAACTCCATATCTTGGATTCCCTCTTTTTCATAGGGGTGACATCTGCTATTGTTTATGCCTCAACAGGATTCTTACATTCTTACGGGTGTTTTATTACTCTGAGGGATCAGTGTTCTGGTGGAGTTTCCGCTTCCACATTTCTGCCCAGCCCACCATCTTGTACACGCCCCCTCTTAGGTTTGTTCCAGTTCTATGTGGGGAGCAGCGGAAGATCAATCTGCTTCAATGCTTAGTTCAGTGTTAAGGTAGATTTCTAAACTTGGCCTGGTGGACCGAGAGTAGGAGGCCACCGTAGTTATACTGAACAGGGGGAACTCTTGGAGTTTAGCCAATCTAATCAAGGTAAGCATGGAGAGTGGTCAAAGCTAAGTCTCTGGAGAGGTGAGTGGTGTCAGGGGTCCGCAAAAGGCTCACACAGTGAAATACACAATGATTACACTTTCAAAGGAATTACATAAATTCTCTATTCTAGGCCCAAAAACACACTATAAAATTGAATCAAGCAGGTAATATAACATAACACTCTAAATAAAAACCATATATACAGTCCCAGTTAATACAATGCATTCAGTTCACCATATACCTGAAAGGAAAGGTAAGTAGTTCGGCAATTGTTTCAACTGTCCATAGGAATAGAAGCCTTAACCTTTAGAAGCTCAACCCTAAGTTGAATGGGGCCTTGCGCCCAAAGGTTCGCAAAGTACCTGTAGACGTTGGGGGGGGGAAAAGTCTTTCAAAGGGATTTACAGGTAAGTAAAAGACCTTCCCTAGCTTCTAGAGCAGCTTTTGCAACACATGTGTGGAAAAGCAATGGAATGGAACATAAATCGAAGTTCTTCACAAACTTTATAATGGAGGAGTCCGGGGCAATGGTAAGTTATAGCTACTTCTCATTGCCCGTACTCTGATTTTACCCAAAGTCCTTGGCAGGTCAAATGGGGGTCGTTGGATGCAGGTTTTCCACCATTGGCTCCAGTAGAAGATGCCCAGGAGCTTCGGGTGCAAGTAAGGTTTCGGTCGGGTCCAGGAGCTGAGTGCAACCCTTTCCAGTGGAGAAATGCAACAGGACCCTATGCAGGACGCTTCAGCACACTCTACCAGACTGGGGTTGGCCGGTTCCAGTAACAGTCCCCGCACATGGATGGCAGCAGGCGGCTCAGTAACCCCGAGCAAACAAAGCCTTCCAGAGCAGGACCCGTCGATGCTGGGAGGCTGAAACTTGGTAGGAAGGCAAATTGCAGGACTAACTGAAGACATCCGAGGTTCCGGGCCAAAACGCAGAACGGTGACACTTCTAGCAGGGTAGGCCATAACGGAACTGGTCAGTCCACTGGGTGGTCCAGGGATACTTCCAAAAGCTCCATGCTGTAGGATTGTGAGAAGGCATTGATACAGGTCGGTCCCACCAGTCCAAAGGGTCGAAGCACCAGCAAGGGTCTTCTGAGATCAGGTAGTCCCACAGTGCTTCAATGGGACAGTAGCAAGAATGGCAGCCAGGCCTCTTTAGGATTCGTCCTCGGGTCTACTGTCGTCTGCATAGCTGCAAAGGATACTTGGCTTCGCTTCTGATCTGCTGGAATGGCTGCAGGACTTCTTTGTACCCTAAATTCAGGTGAGTCATCAAACTCAACCCTAGAATGGCCAGGACCTGCACCACTCATGCACACCAGCAGTGGTCCAATCAGGGACTACTGTGGGGCTGACTCAAGCATGCACACTAGACATATTGGCACCAGTATGTGGATTGGGACCAGACAGTCCCAGCCCACTTCCTTGGCCCATATACACATGATATGCACTAGCCCACTAAAAATGACAGCTTTCTCAGGCAAATGCATGACCATAAAAGGGAATTCTTGACTTGACGTCAGAAGAAGGCCAAAGAGAAATAACAAGTGTAAAGCATTGTGGCACAGCCATTTTCGGACACTTATCAGTTAGTAGCCAAAGGGGGTTGAGCTAACTAAGAATAATGCAAAAAGGATAAAAATGAAACTGCTGCGACCACCTTGTCTTTAGGCACATTTAAAAGTAAACACAAATACCTTTGGTATAAGTCTAGTGTGATACAAATGTATCTCCATTGCACTCCATTGAAAGATGCTTCGTGCAATATGAAAAAGTTACCCAAACAGCTAATGTGTCAAAAGACAAAAGAAAAACCTAGTTTCCCAGTACTGCCACTCTGAAGGACTAGTCAGTTTCACCATAACAAATGAGCAAAAAGCCAGTGAAGTGAAACAGAAGGCTTCACTTCTCTGCAAAAGGTCAGGACAGGGTGGAAAATAAAAGCAAAACGGTTGGGGGTCCATAGAATATGGAGGGAAAGTTGCCTAAAATAAATCATTTCTAACATTCACTCAGGGGGTAAATGGGACGAGGCAGTATAAGGATACACTCTTAGGAGTGGGGCAGGGTAGTAGCAGGTACAGTGTAACAAGTGTAGAAACTACACACAAAGGGATTTTCCACAAGATATATGTTATATAGGATTTATGCAGACTGGAAAATATATTATTTAATTCATGGGTAACTAAGTCGGGTGGTTGATGCCATCTCCCAGTATTTATGCCCCAATGACTGATTTGTTCTTTTAAAGTAGAAAAGGGCTGCACTGTGCTGCAAATAACCCTAACTGCTAGCTTCGCCATGACAGAATATCAGTTTAAGGGACTGCAGATTCATAACGTGCCTTTCAATCTGAAATTGCAGTTTGGTGTTTACCTTCGACTCACCTCAGTGAAAAAGCAAAATAAAAAATATTGATTGTTGAGAAGTTGTGATCTTCATAAACTTACCGTTCAAAAGAAAATTATATTTCGAAGGGATTGTGTCCTCCGACGTATTCCTTATCTTTGATAATACGTTTCCAGTTTGCTGGCCTCGGAAATTTTTTCTGTAGAGGGCGCTGCGCGTCGACATCCGTCGATGTCCTTCGACGGCCACCGTATCGGCGCCGACGTCACCATGCCCATAAATAGCCACGTGCTGCGTCCATTGCTCAGTTCCACTTTTCCGCGCTTCGTGGGGCCTTGGAACGTCGTTGCTCAGTTCAGTCAGGATAACTATCTATTTCTACTCAAATATACCTTATCGTTCTCAATGGCTTCTTCATCAGAACCGACGACGCTGCGATCCGGCTTCAAGAAATGTCGAGACTGCGGTAAAAAAATGTCAATAACGGATCCACACAGGATCTGCTTATGGTGCTTGCGATCCAAGCACCATTGTTCGGAGTGTGAGGACTGCATGTCCATGACGGCGAAAGCCTTGAAGGAGCACAAGGGGAAGCTCGAGAGAGGTAAGTCAGCCAAAACCTCCGAGAAAGTTTCGTCGGCTGAGTCGAGGCATTCGTCTCCTCGCCGTCAAAAACATTCTAGATCTCGAAGCAGCTCCCACCATTCGTCGAGATCAAGACACTCAAAAAAGAGACGTCGAAGGTCTCATTCCTCGTCGTCTTCTGTGTCCCCAGAAAGAGTCTCCTGTCCCACTAAACACAGTTCTCAAGCTGAGTGGGAGGAATTCAGAAAGAAAATGTTAAGCGTCTTCGAGAACGCAGCCTCAACCCCCTCGAAGACAGCTGAGGGTGATACCCCGGGTGAAAAACCCAAAAAATCAAAACGCTGCGAGTCGCAGCACCCAGCGATCATTCTACCCGAGAGCGCCATGAGCCATCGGGTAAGAAGGCACCGTCTTTGACGCCGTCGTCGAAGATTCCTTCGACGCACGGATCGGCGCCATCGACGCCGTTGTCGAAGGGTTCCTCGACGCATCGGTCGATCGACTCGATGCCATCGACGACGTCGAC
Organism: Ambystoma mexicanum; assembly: GCF_040938575.1. Classification (NCBI taxonomy): domain Eukaryota; kingdom Metazoa; phylum Chordata; class Amphibia; order Caudata; family Ambystomatidae; genus Ambystoma; species Ambystoma mexicanum. Next base: position 674,972,451 of record NC_090932.1, on the reverse strand, counting down.
GCCAATGAGAGGACCAAGGCCACCCCACAGCCAACAGTGATTTCAAGGGCCTCCGGCACGACGCCGAGACCGTCGTCGATGCCCTCGAGTAGGATCCCTATCCTCTCGAGTTCGTCGAGACCCCTTCCAGTTTTTTCGATGCCGTTTTCGGCGCCTTCGAAGCCTGTTACATCGGCGTTGACGACATTGACGTTTTCTCGTCCAATAACGACGAGTTTGGCTCCTTCTGCCTTAGAAATGGATTTTACTCCATTTCAGAGGTCAGAGTACCCTGGACTTTCTTCAATTTATGAAGAAGGGGAAGATTCTGACCAGGAAATATTCGGGTTACAGAGGACCACACTGCCTATTGCAGAGGACCTCACCTCTGAGGAAAGAAGGCTGAAGGAACTACAGGAGTCACTACATGAGGCAAGTGGGCTGGACACTTCCCCAGAAGTGCAATTTGTTAAGCCAGACCCAGGGGAACATGCCGAAACACCCTATAGAAGCCTGATGGCAAGAATAATTGAGTGTATGGGTTGGTCTGCGCCTTCACCTGTTTTCCAACAGGATGACCTAACAGATATATTAGACAAAGGCCCACAGGAGGACCCGGTGGTCCCCTTCCATGCAGCCTTACAAAGGAAAATTGCATCTAATTGGGAAACTCCCGAAGTTATCCCTGCAGTCAATAAAAGATCGTCAACCAAGTATAGGGTAGCGGCTGCTGACCCTGAATACTTATCGAAACACCCGACCCCAGAGAGCCTGGTGGTTCAAGCGGCAACTTCATCTAGCAGTAGGACCGCTTACCCTACTGTCCCACAGGATAGAGATGACAAGAGGTACGACTCTATGGCGAAGAAAGTCTTCTCTACCTGTAGTATGGCGTTGAAGTCCATCAACGCCACCTGTACGCTCGCCAGGTTCAGTCGCATACTATGGGAGTGTGCTTCATCAGCGGCTGACTGCATACCGGAAGGAGAGGAAAAGGAAGCCTTCCTTAACATTATTAAAGATGGCAAAGATGCCATGTGCGAATCACTTAAAACTGGCATCGATTCCGCTGACCGTATCAGCAGGGCCATGGCGGCAAGTACAACAATCCGCAGGCATGCGTGGTTGCGAAAGTCGGGCTTTGCTCCAGATGTACAGGCCAGACTTTTGAATATGCCCTTTGACGGCTCTTCATTATTCGGGAAAAAGGCTGATGACAGTCTGGAAAAGTTACAGACTTCTAAAGCAGCAGCAAAATCTTTAGGAGCTGCTATCCGCCAAACTCCTTTTCGCCCCTCAGGAACCTCTGGGAGAGGAAAGTCCTTTCGCTATTATTCCGCATTCGGGAAAGGCAGAGGACAGCTGGCTCAAAGAGGCCAAAGGAGATCCACCTGAGGTGGACGGGTCAAAAGTACTAAGACCGCAGCAGCAGCAGGTGCCTCTTTACCCCTCGGCATCTGCATCAGCCACCCCTAAACCACTCTGAGGCCTTCCCACACAATACACCTGTAGGGGGCAGGTTAACTCACCATCTGACGGATGGCAGGCTATAACGTCAGATGCTTGGGCATTGGAGACAGTTGCCCAAGGTTACTGCCTACCCTTTCTACACATTCCTCAGAGTCATCCACCGGGGAACAGCTCTCTAAAAGTTTCAGATCAGCTCCTCTTGCAGGAAATTATAGACCTGCTAGAGAAAGGTGCCATAGAACCGGTACCTGTAGCGGACAGGAACAAGGGCTGGTACTCCCACCTACTTTCTCATACCAAAGAAGGACGGAGGACTGAGATCCATCCTGGACTTACGAGAATCGAACAAGTTCCTCAGGAAGGACAAGTTCAAGATGGTAACTCTCTCTCAGATCCTTCAGGACATCCAGCTCCAGGATTGGCTGGTATCTCTGGACCTTCTGGATGCTTATTTCCATGTGCCAATCCATCTCAAACACAGGAAATACCTGAGGTTCGCAATTGGCGACTCTCATTATCAATTTCGAGTTCTGCAATTTGGGCTGACCTCCGCCCCGAGGGTCTTCACCAAGCTGGTATCGGTAGTGGCGGCGAGTCTAAGGAGGGAAGGGATCCACATCTACCCCTACCTGGACGATTGGCTGATCAGGGCTGTATCTACGGAACAGGCCCAGGCCCAGCTAGATTATGTCTGCCACTTCCTTCACAGACTGGGCTTCTCCCTCAATTTAAAGAAGTCACAGATGATACCATCACAGAGACTCCAGTTCATTGGAGCGGTCCTGGACACTTCCCTGGTCCGGATTCCGGACAAGGTAGCCCGCGACCTGCAATGGTGGGCCTATCCAGGGAACATCTTGAAAGGAGAACTGTTTTGGCAACCATGGCCGGAGATAACTGTAGTCACAGACGCCTCACTCACGGGGTGGGGAGCCCATGTCAACGACTTGACCATCAGCGGTCGTTGGTCTCCATCGGAGTCCAGACTACACATCAACCTATTAGAGCTGAGAGCGATCAGACTAGCGCTGAAAGCTTTCCTGCCATCAGTACAGGGGAGAAATGTCCTGATAATGATGGACAACACGGTGGCCATGCACTACCTCAACAAAAGAGGAGACGTAGGATCACTGCCACTGTGCAGAGAGGCGATGGAGCTCTGGTTTTGGGAAATCCGAGAAGGAATCTCTCTATCGGCAGTCCACCTAGCCAGAGAGAAGAACTTGACAGCGGACGCTCTGAGCAGGCAGAGCACAGTCTCCCATGAGGAAGTCCTTCAAGAGATCCTCGCCCTTTGGGGAACCCCTCAGGTGGATCTGTTAGCCACAAGCACCAACAGGAAGTGCGATCTGTTCTGTTCAAGGGAATTTCCCCCGAGAGGAGCTCTAGGGGATGCCTTCGTAGTAGACTGGGAGTTTCCACTCCTTTACGTGTTCCCACCAGTCCCTGTTATTCCTCAAATGATCAGGAGGTTGAGAAGATTCCGGAAAACCATGATCCTAATTGCCCCGGATTGGGCCAGGAGAACGTGGTACCCGGACCTTCTAGATATGTCCATCTGTCCTCCAATCCGTCTTCCACTCAAAGAGAATCTTCTCTCGCAGAAGGGAGGTCAGGTTCTCCATCCAGACACCCGAACCCTCAACCTTCACGCTTGGCTTCTGAAAGGTTGAGGTACAAGGATTGGGATCTCCCTGATGACGTCATGGAGGTGTTGCTTTCGGCCAGAAGACCGGCAACAAAGTCTTTATACCGCTGCCCTTGGAACAAATTTTGCAGCTGGTGTATGGAAGAGAATATCAACCCTTTTTCATGTGGTACACCAACGGTGTTATCGTTTCTACTCTACTTGGCAAACTCAGGCCTTCAAGTGGGCACTGTAAAAGGCTGTCTTGCAGCACTTTCTATCTTCAAGCGCACTGCGGAGGAACCTTCGTATTTCAAAATTCCTCTAGTGGTACAATTTCTCAAGGGACTAACTAATGTTTTCCCTCCAAACCATTCCAGGTTCCCTTATGGGCCTTAAATTTAGTCTTAAACTTCTTAATGGGCACTCCATTTGAACCACTTCACTCTTGCGCGCTGAGATTTCTCATGCTTAAAACTGTCCTATTGGTAGCACTAATATCTGCTAGGAGGGTGAGTGAGCTACAAGCTCTCCTGTAAACCCCCACATACAATCTTCCACAAGGACAAAGTTGTCCTACAGGTGAAGCCTAATTTCCTCCCAAAGGTGGTTTCTGAATTTCATATTACTCAGAAAATTACCTTGCCTTCGTTCTACCCTCCTCCCCATCCGGGGAAAGAGGAGGAAAGGCTACATAGGCTGGACCCTAGGCAAGCTCTCAGCTTTTACATAAGCAGAATGGCTAGGATCAGGCAAGCAGACCAACTGTTTGTAGGATACTCGGGTCAAAAGTTGGGACTACCCATAACAAAACAAACCATCTCCAGGTGGATTATTTTGGCCATCCTGGAATGTTATAGACTAGCAGGGAAAGAGCCACCCCAAAACCTCAGGGCTCATTCAACCAGGGGTATTGCAGCCTCTTCGGCTCTCCAAAGAGGGGTACCGGTCCGGGACATATGTGCGGCTGCCACATGGTCGTCCTCACATACATTCACAGAATTTTACAATCTGGATTCCTCCACTGCTCAAGAGACCAGATTTGGCAAGGCCGTATTACATTCGGTCCATCCCTAAAGGGATACATAATACTCTCACTCCCGCCTCCAATTACATGCCACTGCTATGGGAGTCTATCAAAGATAAGGAATACGTCGGAGGACACAATCCCGTCGAAAGAACGTTACCAGGTAAGAAGTAACTTGTTCTTTGAATTCATTCATAAAACTCAATAAATTGAATCCTAGTTCTAACAACAGTTTGCAAGTGTTCCACTATGTATGATCTTCACGTAAAACTTGGACAATTTCTGAACAATAGCAATATCATTTTAAATTCATAAAAGATCAATGAGTAAAGTATTTTTTGGAAAACGTTTTTTTATTGATTTTTAAGCAACATAATTTACAGACTCTACATTGCATAACATCATCTAGTCAATTATGTCTGTATGTTACACACACCCCAACTCCCCTCCACCCTCATCCCAGCCTATTCCACTGGCATCATGCTAACATCTTACATCGACTTTAGGTATATACATTTGCATTCGCTACTGATTGTGCGGGACCATTATTACTAGGCGGTAAGGCCCCTGCTCCTGCACCATGTGTTTCCAGGAGTCAAAGTCAATACTGGGTTCTCCTTGGCCTCGGCGGACCGCTTCCTGCCATACTGAGGTCTCTGCATGCATCCATTTTTGGAGGTCACTCCACCATAGGCGCACCTCTGGTCTCTTGTGCGATTTCAACCCATTGCTATTCTTCGTTTCGCCAGGATGTATGCTAAGTCCTTCAGCTTACTCACATGTCTTGCCTGTTTTGGTCTCACAAAACTGCAGAGCAATCAGGCTACCGGAGTGCTCGTGTCCAGCATTATACCTGCCCTGGCCAATGCCTGTGCTATTGCTTCCCAGTATTGTCGGATCTCCAGGCAAGCCCAGAGCATATGCACCAGATCCACATTAATCAATCCGCATTTCGGGCAAGTTTGTTCCATTGCCTTGCAGAAATTTGCAATCATCTTCAGGGTCAGGTATGCCCTATGAGTTATATACAGCTGTATTAATTGGAGCTTTGCGTTTCTAGACATCTTTTTATGATAGGCTAGTGCTCTACCCCAGACCGCGTTTGTTAATTGCTCTTGAAAGTCTGCCTCGCAGCTGCGCCTGGTCAGCCGCAGCATGTCTCCACTCTGTGACATCAGTAACTCATATAACCTAGACACCGCAGGTCCACCCTCCGAAATATCATAAAATCTTTCTATAGTGTCATCTTCTTGCCACACCCGGCCACCTATGCTTTAATCTATTGAGGAGTGAAGCGTGTGTCATGTATTATCCTGCATGTATACCTGTTTCTGAGGTTACTACGCTAAAATCCATTGGTTTGTTTTCATGTAATAAGTCTATTCCCATTGCCACTCCCATGTGCTCCCATTACTTCCACACATTTAGTCTAAGTTATTGGTCCTCAGCCTTCAGGGTCACCAATGGGACCTCGGGGGAATAAGATGACTGTTTATCTAGAAAGCGACAGGCCCTGTGCCAAATCGTCCCTCCCAGCTTCAGCAGCATGGAGGATTTTGGGGTACACAGTGTTACCATCCATATAACCTACTTCAAATAAAATGGGGCACATAAGGGCTGCAACATCAAGGTATCTTGGGACTCCTCATCTGATAACCAGTTTGTGATGAATTGTAGCTGACTCGCCGCAAAATATGCCTCAGAATTGGGCACCTTTAAGCCACCTAGCTCGTACGGTCTCTGCAATTAAGTTAGTGCTACTCTGCATCTTGTGCCGTGCCATAGGAAGCTTCGACAAATACTGTTAAGTCTGTTAAAAACACCTTTAGGGATGTTGTACGGAATATTAGTAAAGAAATGAAGAAGCCTCAGGAGCACTACCATTTTTAATAATGCTGCTCTCCCAATCAGTGAGAGCGTCAATCTGACCAAGAAAGCCATGGACTTTTGTACTTTGTCTACCGCCTTTAGTGTGTTCTGTAAATATTCTGTCTTGGGGTTGTGAAATATATCCACTCCTAGGTAACTGAATTAGTTGACCTCCCACTTTACCGGTAGCGTAGGCAGTGCACTATGGGAAGTTCCCTTGTATGCTGCTAAAGGGAATAAGCATGGTTTCTGTGCATTAATCGTAATGCCTGATAAATCTGCGTACCGCTCGAACACGTCCAAAATATATTGTAAGTTGGTTTCTGGATATTGTAAGTACAAAAGCATATCGTCTACATATGTAAATGAACGTTTGCCCTGTATAACTATGCCTGCTTTGTGATATTCCTTCCTGAGGTACACTGCCAGTGGTTCCAAGGCCAGTATAAACAGCATCACAGACCACGGGCAGCCCTGTCTGGTACTTTTCTCCAACTGCTATTGATCCGAAATGTGGGCTCCTGTCCTGGCTCTGCTTGTGGGCTGCTATACAGCAGCCGTACCCATTTTATGTAAGTTGGCCCCATGCCGAAAAGCACCGCTGTTAGCCATGGCCATCTAACCGAGTTGAATGCTTTTACCACATCCAGCGAGGCTACTGCGTACCGATTTGTGTGCTTCCATGGGTGCTATCTATGACATGTGTAGTCTCCTCAGGTTACACATTATATTCCTGCCTGGCACATAGCCCGCCTGGTCCGGGTGTATGAATTTAGATATTACTGGCTTAAGCCTGTTGGCCATAAAGGCCGTAAGGATTTTCCCATCCTGATTGAGCAACGAGAGGTGTCTATATGAGCCACAGTCGGTTTCTGACTTATTGGACTTATAGTGGAACTATAATGGACTCCCTCAGCAATGCCGGCAGTGCACCTGTGTCCAGCACTTCGTTCAATATGGCTAGTAGCGGGGGTGGCACGTCTGCTAAGAATTCCTTGTAGAACTCACTAAGCATTCCGTCCGCTCCTGGGGCTTTACCCGTCAGCAACTCTTTTATGGTGGCTTCCAGCTCTTCTATGGTTATGGGGGGCTCAAGCACATCGGCTGTCTCTACATCTAGCTTGGGGAGATCTAACTGTGCCAGGGCTTCATCTATTTCTGACAAATCCGCTCCTGTCGTCTCTGTATATAATTCCTTATAATATTTATAAAAGCACTTGTAAATACTCTCTTGCGTTACACACACCTCCCCAGCACTTCCCACGATCTTGCGTATCAATTCTCATTTGGACTCACTTCTGTATAGCCAGGCCAACAAGCGTCCCGGCTTATCACCCTCAGCGTGTTGTCTCTCTACATATTTCCTGTTGTTTAGCTTGCCCAATCTTTCCCAATGTACCAGACGTTCCTGCTGTAGTTGGGCTACTTCTTGGGCCCTATCGCTGGACAATTCCCCCGAGCGGTTCATGGCCTCTAACTTAGTCTCTGCTTTACCTAAATAATCCTCTATCATAGCTTGCATACCTTTAGCCTTGGCCATCGACGTCCCCCTGATCACTACCTTGAAAGCTTCCCACAATGTGCCAGCTGAGTCGACCTTTGTGTATTGTTCCTAAAGTAGTCCTTCATCCCTTGCCTCAACTGTTCACAGAACACCACATCCCTGAGGGACTCGCTTCTTAGTTTCCAGGTCGGGATGCTTGCCCTACGGGGGTGGATTTGCCATGCAACCACCAAAGGAGCATTTGCCGCTTTAAATTCTCCTAGTTTCTCTTCTCCTGTAAATACGTAGTCCAATTTAGTATATAGGTACTTAGGGGCAGTATAATGAGAATATCCCCGGGCGTGCAGGTGTAGGGTTCTCCATACATCGGGCAATTTGAATGCTTGCAATAACGTATTCAAGGCTTTGGTCGGTGGGCCTGGATGTGTTAATCAACGAGTAAATGATTAGCCTAAAATAAGAAAAACAAAACTGGGGCACGAAAGAATTGTCCCAGAAAGAGTAAGGCTAGATAGACCTATCCTCACAGTGGTCACTGTTACTTGAGTGAGCAAGTGTCCTTGATTGTGGGTGTGAGAGGAGTGGTGAGTTATCTATACGTGTGGAGTTTGAATGATGTGACTGAAATCATTGGTGGTAGGGTGTGAGTGACTGTGTAGTTTGGAAGTGGAGTGATAGTCCACATTGAGGGTGAAAATGGGAGTTCGGAGGCATGGAGGAGGTTGGGTGAGTTGCTACAAAATAAGTGGCTCCTGTTTGTTCAGTCTATTCATAGATGTTCCTCACTTAAACTTCTTATTTCTTATCTACAGAAGAGCAGGATTCAGATGAAAAACTAGGTAAGCTGTACAAGCCTGCATCTCGATTTGCAGATCCCAAATGCTCACCACCCAACAATGAGAAACCTCCACTACTTGCATTCTTGGATACAAAAAAGCCAGTAAGTATAGAGACAGCTAGTGTACTGTATATCGGAGACTAGCATTGAGAGATGTTCTCATCTTGCATTTTCCTCTTAAACATGCTACCAAATGCTTAAGTGTTTGTCATAGGCCTCTTGTACCAAAGAAAACATAGGTATTGAAATTGAGCAGAATGTGATAAGTCGGAATTCCTATTTTTGGATTTATAGGGCCACACTACTTTGCCCCAAAACCGTTGGCTTTTTTCCCCTCGTCTTTTCTTGTTTTTTCTTATTTCCTTTGGTGACCAGAATGACTTCCAACTGAAGTCTGCCTGCCTTCGCCACCCGTTATACTGTACTTAAGGCATATTGTATTGGGTTGCCCCTATTGTGCCCAGACCCAGGGGTGCCTGTCGGGCCCCCAATCATTTGATCATCCTACAATGTTTTGTGTAGTAGGCTGGTGACAGCTAAACTTTACTGTATGCTTCACCAGGGGGTAAGCCATTTTATCACATTGGCAGACCCATGTACCAATTTGATAGCCATTGGGGTACAGATGGAGTTTTTAAAATACTTCTCTCTGCCATTTTGTGTTCCAGGGCTTCCTTTATTCCGGGTGACCAATTGGTAGAGCCAAAATGTATTTTCTGACCACACAATTTTAGACTCTGACAACTAGATCCAGGGCCTTCCACATATACTAGGGTTAGGTTTTGTCTTTATGACACGATACACAATTGTGTAGGCCCATGGGGGGAGGGGGGATTACCTGCTTGTAAGGTTTCATGGTTCCCTGGTTCACCCAACCCCCTGTTATTTTATGTTGGGTGCATGCCTCTGGTAATGGCTCCACATAGAGGCATTGGGGTTGGGGGTGTAGTGTTATAGACATTACTTTTTTTAAAGTATGATATCTTTTTGATACTGTTTATTATTACCCAATTACTCATTTGACCAGATAATTTTATGTGTGACTTAAAGTATGCTTTCAGTATGGTACATTTTCTAGAGCTAGGTGTGTGGACTAATGGCACATATGAGTTTAGCTTAGTCGCTCAGAACACGTGACCTACACTTGAGAGAGGTGTGGCTTCCTTTTCTTGTCTGGTATGTTAGCCTCTCATTAGTCTTAGTTTGTACCACCTTCTCTTGGGGAAGCCACAAAAACTGCCTAACATCATACTTTTCTGCATTTGCTATATTTCTTTTTCATTTGTTCAAGATCTGTTTTGTCATTGTGTGTTCATGAGATGCGAAATGTTAGCAGAAATGTTTTCTCAGCAATGCAATTTTTCATCAAAGCAGATATCTGCTTAAAAGTACATTTCAGCCCAATATTCTTTGTCTAATCAATCTTGATCTAATTCATATGTGCTCTTTGTGTTTTTTGTTGCATTCCTCTGAAATGTATGTGCTTTTTCATAGCCTTTGAAGAAAGGGGAGAAAGACAAGAAAAAGAGCAATTTGGAGCTTTTCAAAGAAGAACTTAAACAGTAAGTTTTACAGAGTAGATATGGACCAGTAAAGTATTTTCAGTTTTACATAATGAATCTTCATTAATATTCATAAGCACTGAATAGCTCCGCCTGTGGGTGGTGATCTGTAAATAGGTTTTTCTTTAAAAAGTAATTGTACACCTCCACACCAATTCAAAAAATATGCATTTCTCTACTTGGTTTCTTTCTTTTTTTTTTTTCAAAGCTCCTCCATAAATTATTTTTATGCTGCTTTTATATAGACAGTTAGCTGCGCCTCTAGAAAAGACATGGAAACTGGTAGGCAGCTAGATCTAAAGGAGGCCTGTCACAGGCTGTACCAGTATCCATCATGCAGCATGTTAACCGTTGAGCTGCAGTTCTTTTTCCATGGTAAGGAGTAGTGCAACAGCCCTGTGATCAGAATGTGTGGTTTGCTTCTTTTACCTAGCCATATAGACAATCTTGATCCTTTCCTTTGTTCACCTAGTACCAGCTGCAGTCAAGACAATGCTAGCTCTTAAAATGAGACATGGGGCCTCATTAGGACCCTGGCGGAGAGGGTGTTACGCCAGCGTAGTGCATGGCGTACCTCTCCGCCATACTACGAGTTCCCGTAGCGCCATGGCGGCCTTTTCCGCCTGGTTTTACCAGGCGGAGAAAACCATGGCGCTACGGGACCTCGTTGTTAATTACGCCACCGTATTTTACGGTGGCGTAATTAACTCCTTCCCCACTCCCATTATACCCTATGGGGCAAAAATGGGAATGGGGAAGGGCAGAATGGGGATTGGGGATTTACCGCTCCGCCGAGGTCGGAATGGGGCGGTAAATCCGCCAACCCCCATGGCGCTATCGGCGGCTTTCCGCCATGCTTCGCGGTGCATTTAGCACCGCGAAGTCCGCCTGGGTCGTAATGAGGCCCATGGTAGGAAATAAGACAGGGTGACATTGCCACTTAAATAATGGATTCTCAGCACATAGGTACATGACAAAACACTTTGTATCTTGTGAAAAGTAAATAAGAAGTACGATGCAGCTTACAGGCAAGTTATTTGTGTTTAGAAATTCTCCAGTCTTATACTTTTATTGAGAGGATATTTCATATGCCGGTACCTTTTGGGTAAGATCCACCCAGTCGCAAGGTTACAACCCTGATCTAAACAAGCCTTTGTTACTTTTTGAGTATCCTTAGAAGCTGCGGTGGAGCAGTCAAGTCGTCTCCAGAAATATGTTGGGGCAGAAATATTGTGTCACAAGCCATTTGTTCAAATAAAGGAATATCCTCAGAAGATTACATTTGTATATGCACCTTATTTATTATTGCAGCCAAAATCTTGTATATACACTGAACTTGTTTTGAACATGTACAAGTCTTTGCTGTAATAATAAGGCAGACGCTGGTGTTTGTTCTGTCACTAGCGTGCAAGCCTAGATGTTTTGACCAACAGGTGATAAAGTGTTCAAAGTTACGGCCTGTTGGCTCTAGGCAATTCTCAAGACCAGTTTTGCCTTAACCAAAACTCTTATTTCTAATGGGAATTACAGTTTGCAATTAATTGGTTGTGCCCGATAGAGTTCCGGATTCTGAATTTATAGCCATGTTAAACATAGACCAATATGATCCCTTGCTAACTTCATAAACAGAAAACTCTCTTTCCTACAAGTTCTCTGGTTACCGCAGGGCAACTGATGATTTAATTGAGAACTCTACGGACATTTAGGGGCTCCGATGCTGGAGGGCCATCAAAGAAGGTTGCAGAAAGGAGAAAAGGTGTCTGCTGCTGCTGCTGCGGAGCATTCTTTTAACATCATTTGTTACATGATTGTAATGCAATTGCATAATACAAGCCTGCATAAGTTTATGTCCTAAGTGTCTGTTTCTGTGAGTGATCACACATTGCAGGCTCTCACAGGTCAGGCAATCGTTTGAGTAGGAGACTTGTTCCACCAAGTCAAGGGGAATAAGGCACTAACTTTGGGTCCTTGTCTGGTCCAAGTGCTCCAGCACCTACAGGCATCACTGCAAATCCAACAAAGCTTCAGCATAGGCCTTCTGAAATCAAGGCATCCTCTCAATGCTTCAGGGACTAGTATCGGCATTGAACAAAGTAGTGGTGCAGGCTTTCTCTTTATGGGAGATTTGGAGTTGAGTGTGAATGATTCTCCCGTTCTAGAGTTGCATCGTTCAGATGTTTGGCTTCCACCTAATAGTCAGCTTCCACATTCAAACGTTGCAGTCTGTTCCTGGGCTTTGAATTGGGGATTTATATTCCCAGGTGTTAAAATGGATGTTCAGAATCAGCCCTGTAGACCCAGTCTGAGAGGCGACCCTATTCTGGTGCACAGGGAAAGGCGCTCATGTCTAGCCAAATTCTATCTGGGTAGTGTGACTGAAGAGTGTGAGGGCGCGATGAAGGGTTCAGTTGAGCAAAAACACAAGCATTCTTAATAAAACAAAATAGGCAGAATGTATCAAAATACAATTATGTATTTAGGCCTTGATCAAACTTTTTCCAATTGAAAACCACGGGTAAGGGGTGGCTCTAGAGAGCCCGATCCAGCATGGCGGCTTCTTTGTGAGCTCCACCAACCAGCCAATAAATCCTGCAAAATAGTATGGGTCTAGAGGCGATCTCTTGCCGACAAGGAGCCTGGAGCACTGTGGAGAGCTGCAGGGCAGCAACACGAGGTTCAGCAGGTGCCGGTGTGCCGTGTGGACATGGGTCACTCAGAGCCAAGCGGGCTTGGTCTCTGGAGCCACGGCCTGTGTGGAGTCCTGGTGAGGGCAGGCAGGAAGTGTCTGCCCGAGAGCTGGGAGCCATCCTTGGCGGGTGCTGGCTGCCGGATCGGAGGGAAGGAGCGAGGAGGGGCCATGTTCCGTTCCGGACAAGCACCGATTCTGGGTGGCCTGAGCTGCAACATACTTGGGTATACAGAGCAGCGGGGGACAAGGCCCGGCATGAACTACAGTGGAGCAGCAATTGGAGAGCCTTGTGGCTGAGGCTAGCTGCTTAGCCCCTGAACACCGCTCAGATCATTAGGCCCAGGTAGGTCCAGTGTTTGGGAGGACAGGCCAGGTCTACAGCCAAGAAAACTTTGTAGTGGCCTCGGGGTGCGACTGTGAGCTCCCTGAAGAACCTTCGCTGACGTGAAACACAGGCTCTGCGACAACATCAAATACTCTAGGCTATTCCCTGACAAGCTGCGGATCCAACGTGAGGGGAAGGCACAATTCTTCATGTCACCAGAGACCACAAGTGCATTTGTGGAAAAGGTTGAGAAAACTGCACCCAGGGTGGCTCCAGGTTGCAAAATGAAGAGAGGAGCTGTGGCATTGAGGGCCAAGTAGATTGTCAAACTGACATTTGGTCTTTCCTCCTCGACCTGAGCGGGTGCTCCGCATTGTTTTCCTCCTCCCTCCTCTTAGGATCGAATAACTTGTTTTTAATTCCTGGTTAAACTGTCTCTAGTAACCAAAATTTGTCTATTGATGGGCTGGTGCTGGGGATGGTACTGGCGCCCCTAGCACAGCCAATGACTCTACTGGGGATAGGAGAAAGTGGTAGATTTGCAAGCCAGTTGGGGTTGTTCGAAGGGTTGAGGAGTTTGAGTCCAAGTATTTTGAGTTTATTTTTGTGGTTTGTAGTATCCAGCGTGGGCTATGAGAGTCGCCAAAATACAACATGGTGGGGTACATTGCATGCCTTCGGGGAATGTGGGTGTGAGGGGGGGTTACATGGGGTGGGTGAATACTCAGAAGGTTCCCAGTGAAGAGTAAGGTAATCACCCGCGATATAGGGGGTGGTAATCGCCCCAGCAAAACAAGGAAACTACATGAAGCGCTGCAACGTTAATTTTGCATTTATACAGGAGACGCACCTTACAAGAACCACAGAAAGTTGATGGACCACGCAGTGGGGGTGTCATAGATAATACACAAACTACTCCATATAGAGGGGTTGCAATCCTAATTCACAGTTCCCTTAGGTTCCGATTGCGTGGGGTGTTGAAGAATCAAGAGAGAAGTGCTTTGATGGTAACTGGGTCCTTGGAAGGCATGAAAGTTGTACTGATCAATACATACACCTCTAATATGGATCATTCATTTAGTCTCTTGTGACGACTCCGCTATGATCTGGGAAGGGGATTTCAATACAGATCTGGACCCTGGCATAGACCTATCCAATCCTAGTGTTTTACCACTGACTAGGGCGAGTAAAAAAATAAGGACCTTTGTGCCATGTAAGATTTGGTTAATCTCTGGAGGGAACAACCTCTGATGCAGCGAGATTACACATTTCACTCCTGGGTACATGGGTCGGCTTCAGAGATAGAATGCATGCTAGCATCTAGAGTTGGGATGCTTACACTGGGAAACTGGAATTCTCACTAGGGACCCTAACTGATCACTCTCCTTGGGGGAGCCGGGCAGGATGGGCACCTGGCGGTTCATATCTGAAGCCCTTAAAGATGCGGTCTTCCACAGGGAAGTGCAGGGCGAAATAAACCACTTCCTTGATACCAATGTGGGCTCTCTGACCTTGCAGATGTTTTATGTGAAAGCTTCAAATGTTACATCTGGGAGAGAGCCTGAATACTAAAGCTGATTAGAAGGGAGTTGGAGGCCAACGTAACAAGACTGAAATAGCTGGAGCACAACTTGCACTTGATGGGAGATACCCACATGCTGGCCGATATTAGACAAGAACTAGACAACTTCCGTAGTAATTCACTGAGGGAAGTCAAATATTTAAATAGGGCTCACCTGGTAAGGCAATATAGTGAAGGGCAGATGCCCGAGGCACTGCTAGCCAGAATACTGTAGTCGTGAAGTAAGCCTCAGCAGATAGAACCAATCAAAAACCTTAAGGGAGAGGTTTAATATGAAACCACAGACATAGCAGAGGTTTTATGAGCTTACAGTACCTTGTATGCCTCACAAAGCCCCCAATCAGAGTCTTCCATACAGCAATACTTGGAGGTCATAGAGCTCTATTGGTTGGAACAGAAGGAACTCGGGGCCATCAGGGATCTCCCAGGGTCCAAGGCTCCTGGATCTGACGGTTTGCCAGAGTAATTCTATACGGCGTACCCTGACATTCTGGCTCCACATCTCCTCCATATGTACAGTGTCTGTGTGGTGTATGATAGCCCCCCCCCAACACTCAGGGAAGTGACCAGTGCAGATAACAAAATATTTGCTAAGATATTGGCCCACAGGCTTCTTCCGCTAATGCTAGGCTTGTTTCTAGCAGACCAGTCAAGATTTGTATCAGTGAAGAACATCTCATATGGCCTGCAAAGATTCTTTCGGATTCTTGATGTACTCGACCTGGAGGCACAAGCAAATATCTGTTTTGTTGGACACAGAAAAGGCATTTGATTCCTCGAATGGCCCTTCCTCTTCTCTTCGCTACAGAAGGTGGGACTAGGTTTGACTAGGTTTCAGATTTATTCAATTAGTGGTGCGCTTCTACAACTCCCCCCAAAAGCCAGGATTGTGATAACTGGCCATTTATCAAAGCTGGTGGTGATGGAGAGGTGGACCATGCAAGGGTGCCCCCTCTCTATGCTGTTCTTCCCCTGGCAATGGAACCTCTGGCAATCATGCTTCCGGAGAAACTCCTGCACAGGGGCAAACAGCTGTACTCTCATAGACTAATATAATTTGTTAAACACACTTGATGATGCACTGTTTCTTTAGGACCCTATCGTAATCCCAGCCCTGGTGATGAGACAAATGATTGGGTATGGGGAATGGTCCAATTTGAGGATTAACCACCGTAAATCTGTGGTGGTCCCTCAACGAAAATACCAGGGCCTTCGCTGATGAGTTTTGTTTTAGGTGGGTGTGGGATCATGCTAGATGCCTGAGAATAGAAATTTCGA
This sequence comes from Ambystoma mexicanum, assembly GCF_040938575.1. NCBI lineage: Eukaryota > Metazoa > Chordata > Amphibia > Caudata > Ambystomatidae > Ambystoma > Ambystoma mexicanum. The sequence goes on along the minus strand of NC_090932.1, from coordinate 674,956,701 downwards.
GAGATCCGGATACACTTTTTCCGCAAAACTATGACCGAGCAGTCGACTCCCATATGGATCAGACACAGATGGCAAGGTCTCCATCTCTCATTAATGGGTTGGATCGCAGTCGTAAAAATGGTAATACTGCCACGATTTTCATATGCATTTGTAAACATCCCCACTTATCTCTCTGTGCTCTTTTTCTTGCGGTTGCAGGGAATTCCGATAGTTCCTTTGGGCCGGAACACCGTCCACGGTGGCATTGTCTGTGCTTACACTACCGTATGCTAAGGGTGCAAAGGAGAGTGGCAGCCCCCTACGGAGAACTAACATGGGTTAAATACCTGTTCTATGGAATTTCTTTCACTCAGGAGAGTCCACAACCATGTTTTAGCTCACTGCACTCTTCACAGAGGAGAAATATCCATTTGCATATCAAACATATTTTATTGTTTTGATTTAGCTTGCATGAAACCATGAAACCTTACACAACATCAATCGCAAAACAAATAAAAACGAAACAGATATATAAAGAAATAATCAATTTCATACAAAAGTACATTCAATCCTATTTAAAAATCTAACCAATGCTAAAATAAAAGACACGTTTTCACCCCACATATGTTGAGACCACAACATCTCTTTAGAGGTCTCCAAAGAGAAACTGTCACCTTCCTTAGCGAAGGCATTCATTCTCATTGTTGTGAGTGAATAGCAGTCCATGATCCAATGTTTACTCATTTCCATTGAGCTGGTTGAATCACAGAAACGGCAGTCAAGTGTGGGTTATCACCTTAAACGAGTATACCCCAATGCTTTGACTTTTCTCTGGTCTTGATTTGGTTCAACCTAAAATGTAAATATGTTGTATGTAGCCTTTTGCAATGAAAGCATTTTAAATAAGGAGATAGATTTTCAAAACTTCTAGCGAAAGCAGCATATTCTTGGTAAGAGGCCAGTCTCCAATGATCACTATACAGTTTGTGTTAATCCCTTTTGGGATTGCCGGCTAGTTCGTACTCAGAAGATCCAATATGCACTAACAAAGAGCACATCTCTCCCTTAAAGGAAGAAATAGATTTTACAGAGGAGTTTGCCAAAATAAGATGGAGATCCCCGAAAAGGGAGTTATGAGGGGGGAGACAATCTTATGGTAGATTGACAATTGCTTCCACTGTAATCTAGCGTTAAGTGAAATCAAGTTCAACTCCTGTCGGATAATCGCGCAGGGGATAAAGCTAGAAAGGCCAAGCACACTTTTCCAGAGCGTGCACTGCATAGAATCCAAACATTGGCCAAGAGTGGAAGATGCCATATCCACAGTGTGCAATATCACAGACTCTATCTTCCCTAAATAATATTTTAAGACTGGAAGACAAGGAAAGCCACATAATGTCCCAAACATCCTCTTCATGTGGGACACTAGGGCGGGTAATTTGTTAAGACAGCATATGTCGCCAATCCTTCATCGAAGCAGAGTTAGTCAAATTGTAGCCCAAATAACGGAGTGAAGACACCTGCTCCACCCTTTCATCCCCAAGTTCCACCGCATGGTTTTAGGATTCCTATTATGTTTGATGGAATAAAAGGAAACCCATGAGGCTTCTTGTGTAACATTTGTCCTACTATCCTCCCCAGCCTTGGACTTCTTGTTTATCAAAGATCAAAAGTCTCTAGAATTGGCCTTCACCAAAGTCCTCAGCATTGCTTGGTTGTCTTTTAACGAGAGATCACACCTGATGGATTTAGTCAGATTTTGATGTTGTAGGCATTCCTGCTTTTTGAGTCTAAAAAACTCAGTGATGTTAAGCCCCCTCTTTTTCAGGTATCCAGTAATATGGTAGCCGAAAAATGCCTGTTTTTACAAACAAACGTGGCATAAAGGCTGTGGTGGGACTCGGTAAAGGTGTTTCCATTATACCACACGAGGGGAGAGGTGGTGTCCCCCACTCGCCTTGTGCGGTATAATGCCACCAGGGGTTGCACGGGTGTCCCCTGCATCCATTAGAGGGATTGCAGGGGCCACACCACTAGCTTTTTGCCACAATTTTGTTTTTAAACGCCCATTGTCGCAGCAACTTTATTACATGGAACCCTTTTTCAATATCCTGATAGTGCTCTGTTTTGGGATCTTTTAATTTTTAATTTTCAAATTAAAACAATGTAGATATGTGTTTTTCCTACGCATATAAGACTCAAGAGATCCTATGAATACGGTTGTTAATACGTCTGCCTAAGGGTATGCTGGCTAAACTGGAGGGATAATTATCCAAAATTGAGTCATCCACCATATTAGACGGCTCTTCATCGAATAAATGTTTCGTAAATTTGGCATACAGTTTAGAATCCCAGCGGCAAGTTAAACCCTGCGTGTCTGATTGAATAGGAACCAACATAGGACAAACCTTGTGGTGATGGACAAAAAGATTAAGATCGAAATTAAGTATCAGGTGATCGGGGGGCGTGGCTTGATGGCTACATGAGAGGACGTTCCTTGGAGGAGCTCCCGATGATCCGATCTTGATCCTGGGAAGAAGTGATGGTTTTCGGCGGACTTTCGAGTCCACGGTGCATCCAAGGGTGCATGAAAGTGGGGGGCACATGGTGAGTGCCCTCCGCACCAGCGAGACTGCATATCCACAGAACTGGACTTCGAAGAAGGTGGCGATCACGCAGTGGAAGGGCAGCACCCAAGATGGCCGCTCGTGGACAAAGGGCCATAAATGGTCTGTGGAGCTTAGGAAGACAGAGCTGGCCGGAGCGGGGCGAGCCCAACTAGAGGGACGCATTGTATGCGTCTCTGGCTGGTGGCAAGAACATAAGTGCGGGCCCCCACCGAGGAGGCCCTGGATTGTGGCGTGCCAGCAGAGCAAAGGAGGGGCCGGCGAGCGGACCCCGCGAGGTGCTCCGCAGCGCCGGAGACACAGCTGGGCGCGTGTGCCCAACCGACGCAGCAGGATGTCTTCCAAGGTGGTGCGACCCCGGATCAAGCAGCCCACGATGGAGGCCTTCGCCAGGTCACCCGGGGCGTGGAAGGGGGCAAGAGCAAAGAGGCCCCTGCGGCGGCGACGGACCCACCGGGTACTATCCAGGAGGTGCTGGCAGCAATTGCCAACCTGAAGGTGGCCTGGGAAACGAAGTTGGGCCTGGCCATGAAAGAGCTGCAGGAGGGCCTGGACCTTAAGATCGGAGCGGTCCAAGAAGAGGTGAACCTGTTGCGACAGGACGTGCAAACGATCGCGGAGCGCACTGGGGAACTGGAGAAAGAGTTGGCCACGACCACAGAGGCATGCAATGCACATGTTAAGGAGCTTCATGCCCTCGTGCAACGAGTGGGCAATCTGAAGGACAGAGCGGAGCAGGCAGAGGGGCGCGCCAGGCACAACAACATTCGCATAGTGGGTGTTCCGGAAGGAATGGAAGGACCGGACCCCACAGAATACATTGAAACCATGCTCTTGCAGGAGATAACAGGCGGGGAGCTGACCCAGGGGTTCGCGGTTGAAAGGGCGCATAGGGCCCTGACCAGGAGACCGGCACCAGGAGCCCCCCCACGGCCGTTGATCGCGAAGATCTTGAACTATCGTGATCACGAAAAGATTCTCAATTTTTTCCGGAAAGGAGGTACGATAGAAAGGGGGTCAGCGAAAATAACGGCGTATCCAGACTATACGCTGCTTGTACAGCGTAGTCGAATGAACTTTGGATCAGTGAAAAGGAGGCTTAGAGAAGCAGGCCATCGCTACATGTTGCTCTACCCCGCCAGGTTAAAGGTGTTTTTATAAGAATAGATCCCTCTTCTTTGAGACGCTGACTTAAGCGATGGAGTGGTTGGATATGCAGGGTCGACCTCAGGTACCGGATGTCCAGACAGAAGCGGCTGGAGAGAAGTAGCACGTTGCTGAGGCACCCGTGAGGCCACAGTTATGACATTGGGACTGGAATATAGAATGAAATTGTGCTTGTGGGGAGGATGTCATGGTATCCGCCGGCGGGTCCCGTTGAATGCACTTCTCCTAAATAGATGACTGGGAGCTTCTAGGAAGCACCCTCTGAACCCAATAGTAGTACACTTAGTTAGGTGACTGTTAGATAGGTGACGCCCCGTGGGGTCCTTGTCCTCGGATACGAGACAGGTCCAGACGTGGGTAGGCCCGAGATCCAGGGATGGAGCTGGGCTATTGTTGGGGGTTGGTAGAGAGGGGGGAGTTGTGTGCAGTGGTGTGAAGTTGAGGGGTGAGGGGGGTATTGTTTGTGAATAGAAGGGAGAGAGCCAGAACACGAACTAGCACGGGGAGCATTATGGGAAAAGATGTGATGGGGATAGTCCGACCAGATGGCATCGGTTAATCTCAGAATTGTGACCTGGAATGTACGGGGCCTTAACAGCTACCTGAAACGTAATAAAGTGATGCTGTACTTAAAGAGGATGCGTGTAGACATAGCCCTGCTGCATGAGACTCACCTCACTAGGGAAAGGCTGGAGGTGGCCAGGATAAATCGGAAGGGCAATGTTGTGGGTGCGGCGTACTCGGCGTACGCTAGAGGGGTTATTACTTGGGTGGTGCCGCATGTGCCGTTTCAGGTGCTTGACTCTACGTCGGACACAGAGGGTAGAATGGTGGTGGTAACGGGTCTCCTGGAAAACAGGGAAGTGCATATCATAAATTTGTACGCCCCCAATAACGACACAGCGGCTTACTTTAGGACCCTCTACAGTAAACTTGGCCCCCTGGCAGGGGGTACGGTAGTGTGGGGGAGGGGGGACTTCAATTGTACCATGAATCCCAGAATGGATAGGTCCAAGGACAGGGCAGAGAAAGCGGCACCGGCGGCCAAAGCGCTGGGTACCTTACTGAAAGACCTAGGCCTAGAGGATGTGTGGAGAAGGCTGCATCCTATGGATAGGCAGTATTCACACTATGCAACGCCACATGATTTGCACACAAGGCTAGATTACATGTTTGTATCAGCCGAGATAGTGAGAGACCTAGAGGGAGCGGAATACAAGGCTCGAGTACTATCTGACCACTCGCCCTTGGTGGTAGACTGGAGACACCAGCCCCCAAGACCGCGGATCACCACAATGGAGACTCAGGACTGAGGCTCTGCAAGACGAGGGGTTCCGGGAGGGCCTGAGGGATGCCATCGAAGAATACTTTGATATAAATACGGGAAACGTACGCTCTGTGGGCACACTGTGGGAAGCGTTTAAGGTGGTGGTGCGTGGGGTAGCCATTTCCAAAGCTAGGGGGCTACAGGGGGGTATTGAAAGGGAACTCCAAGAAGCGGAAAGGGAGCTAGCGGATCTCACACGTTGTGAGAACACCGCTCATGATAACAGAACCAAAGTAAAGGAGCTACAGTTGTCCTGCAGCGCACTCTGGAATAGGCTGTGCAGACTCAATTACAGGAAATATACGGAGAGGATACACGCAGGGGGCGACAAGCCGGGCAGACTGCTGGCCTGGCTGTATAAGAGTGAGACCCCCCGCTCGGTGATCAGTGAGATTAAGGATGAGAGAGGTTGCATCTGCAACACCCAGGAAGGGGTAAATGAGGAGTTCCTTAAGTTTTACAGACACTTGTATGAGGACACGGGGGAGGATATGTGTCAAGACATACTGGACACATTGGAGGACATGGAGCTGCCCACCCTGGATGACCTAGAACGCGCGGAGTTAGACGCACCTGTCACCTCGGATGAGCTGAAGGTGGTGATTCAGAATCTGCCCACTTGCAAGGCGCCTGGTTCGGATGGGCTGCCTAGTGAGTTCTACAAAACATACAAGCAAGAGCTGCTTCAGCCACTGCTTGCCACTTTCAACGAGGCCTATGAGCAGGGGGAACTCCCATTGTCCCTCCGCGAGGCTGTGATCATTCCACTCTTGAAACCAGGCAAGCCGGCCGTGGAGTGCGGGTCTTAGACCGTTGTCCATGCTTAACAAGGACAGCAAAATACTTACGGCAGTGCTGGCTAATATACTGAAGAAGATGATTGGAAAACTGATACACCCAGATCAGACGCGATATGTTCCAGGCAGGAACATCACCGATAAACATAGGAGGCTACACCATATCATTGACCAAACTGAGGAGGACACGGGCGAGTTGGCCATAGTGTCGTTAGACGCGGTCAAGGCCTTCGACTTGGTACGATGGCCCTGGCTGAAAGCGGTCCTGAAGGGGTACGGAATGGGACCTGGATACCTCAGATGGGTCCAGCTGTTTTACAGCACCCCGATGGCGAGAGTCAAAACGGGGTCCACAGTCTCAGATACCTGGCAACTTTGCAGGGGGACCAGACAGGGATGCCCCTGGTCACCCATGCTATATATAGTGGCATTAGAGCTGCTGGCAATATGCCTGCGACAACAATATGGGGAGGTGGGCATAAGCACTGTCAGTGGAGGGCACCTGATATCACTATATGCGGATGATATGCTCCTTTATTTGCGTTATCCAGAAGAAAATCTGCAGTATGTGCTGGAGGTACTAGAACGGTACGCCACCCTTTCAGGCATATCGGTGAACCCTAGAAAGTCTAGTCTGTTTCCTTTGGGCAGATCTAGGAAGGTCCCGGTACAGAGGCTGCCTGTCCTGCCAATACCATGGCAGCCTGTGACATTTAGGTATTTGGGAATAAATATTTACCACAGGGTCGAGGCAGAACACAAGCATAACACGGAAAAAGCGATAGAGGGGATCAAGAACAGCATGATATTTTGGACTAGATTGCCCCTGACCATGATGGGGAGGGCGGCCTTGCTCAAGATGGTGGTCCTGCCTAGACTCTTGCACTTTTTCGTGAATGTCCCGTTTTTGATACCTTCACAGCGTGTGTAGGGGTTTCGTGTGGGGCAACTCTAGGAATAGGGTTGCTCTGTGGAAGCTCCAGAACCCATGTGACAAGGGAGGGATAGGCCTGCCTAATTTTGAACTCTATTACCTGGCGGGGCAGCTGCTGTATGTGGCCAGGTGGCTTTCGGCCAAAGACTCGGCGGAAGCTAGGCTTCTGCGTGGAGACTCCGCCCCATACTTTCTGATGGAAGTGGTGTGGTTGCGTAGAGACAAACTGGTGGGCAGGGGGCGGCTACTGAGGCTGGGCTGGGAGATCTGGCACAGGACATGGAAGATTGGGAGGGATTCGGAGCCGTACTCCCAGCAGGCCCCTTTGGCGGCGCTGTGCGGGAGTGACTCTCAACTACTTGAATCGGTCCGTAGATACTGGGAACAGGTAGGCCTGGCCACCCTCGGGGACATATGGCAGGAAGGGGAGGCATTGGACTTTCAGAGGTTGCAGGAAGAGACGGGGGTGCATGGTGGCCAATATATAACCTACGCTAGGCTTGTGAAAAAGACTAGAGAAAGATGGCCCGAGAAAGTGCTAACGGAAGACCCTGATGCCTCCCTGGAAACTATGTATGATGTATCGGAGGGCGGGCACGAAATATCGAGGATATACGAGCTCCTGCGAGCAAGAGCAGGGAAAGAGTTGCTTCAATTGAGACAAGATTGGGAAGAGGAGGTGGGAGGACCCATGACAGACGGGCAATGGTAATGGGCCCAGAGGTACCATTAAAAAGGTGTCCCGGAAAGCGAGATTCCAACAACTTCAATTGTACATTACCCACAGGGCTTATCTGACTCCCGGGAAGATTGCAAAGTTTGGGGGACCAGCTACGCAGCAATGCCCCAGGTGTGGGGAGGTGGATGCGGGTCTGCTACACATGTTTTGGGCTTGCCCGGAAGTGCACAGATTTTGGGATGAGGTTAAGACGAAACTGGCTGGTGGGGTGGTGGTGCTGGATGTGGAATCGGCCTGGTCATGCATGCTTGGGTTTTTTCCTAGACACCGACATTCAAAACACATAAGCAAGATGAAGGACTTGGCTTGTGTTTTGGCCAAGCGCAGGATTGCCATGGGCTGGAAGGCGGCCCACAGATCTAGGGTGGAGCTATGGTGGGCGGACCTCTTGAGGTGGGCGGAAGCTCAATCTGTAGTCTTGTTCAAAGCGGTCACTAGGTGGGGCGAGGAGGAAGTAGGGCCCTTGCTGGCCTGGCGGCAATTGGTGGCCTCTATGGCAAACCCTCCCCAGGGTAACAACGGAACAGAGGACCCGGATGATGACTGCTTAAGTATTGTGCTATCCGATGATGCTCCTGTAAATGACATGTGAGAACCGGCTCTAGTTCAGGTGGGGGGGGAAGTTGGGGAGTTCTAATGAAAATGTGTTGGTCTAATGATGCTTTTATGTATTGAAACAGTTGTAGTGTGTGTGTTTGGCTTCAAAATAAAATACAAATATTTTTTTTTTTAAAAAGTATCAGGTGATCGCTCACTCTCTGATCTTAAGTCAGATGGCTACAAAAAGAATTGATCATCAAAAGATACAAAAGAATAGTCTATCCAAGACTTAGGCTCCCCCTATACCAAGTATAAATGGGTGGACCAGGAATGTGGTTAACCTCCAACTGATACATATCACAGTGAGGCAAAAAATGGTCCCACATCATCCCGTTCCTAAGACGTTTAGAGGAAAGAAGGGGGGTACAAGAACATAAGTTATAGTCACGACCCTTCAAACACTTTGCATTGAAATTCCCCCCAACGGACCATCGGGGGGCGCAGAGGAAGATGGCGGCGTGAGTGGAGAACTCTGCGTAAGGCCAATAAAAAGAAGTATAATTTAGACCCCGACAGGTGAATGGAACACACTGGGAAGGTGTTGGAGGTTGATGAGAGCTAAACTGCAAGATCTGAAGAGCTGGGGGAACTGTAATTGCGGTGGGACAAGGCGATTCCCTGGCAGGAGCGCAGAGGTGCCCGCAGACCAGCCACTTACCGAATGCGGCAATCCACAGGCATACCCTCTGTGGCGGAGAGAGCCAGCAGCGAGTGAGGTGAGAGCGCACCAAGAGAAGAGCGCACACCCAACCCCCATATCAGGCAACGAAGAATAAATGGGGGGGCACCGGCACAGTTAAACTGCGGCCAAGGACGAAGCTGGAGCGCTGCCTGGGGGCGAACAAAGTCCCCCCTCAGTGCTCCCAGCCGCAACACAGTGAATCGGAATACGCCGGGAAGGCGCCCGGTGAGAAGGAGCGCCAATCCACGGAAGTCCACGGAAATCAGCCACCAAGCTCAGGCCCCCTACGTCCCTCTCCACCCCCCGGATACAAATAGGAAGACAGGGGGGCCTGTAAGGCAAGTTGAAGGGGGCTTGGAGCACTGGCACTGTTATACAGCGAATGAGATTTCGAACGGGAGAGAGCTCCTCCCAACCCAGCATAACACAGCAGAGACTGGAGGAGGCCTGAGGAGGGCCCAGATGGAGCCTGGAGAGGCAGAGACCCCCAGCCCTGGACAGACCGCAAAGAAGGCTGTCGGGCCTGTAAGAAGGAGGGTGGGCCCTCAAGGTGCGCAACCCAACAAACATCGCAGGTGAAGACACAGATAAAGACACAGGCCTATCCAGGGACGGGGAGGTGTTAAGTAGTCCCAAGTGAAGCTCCCAAGTAGCAAACCCACAGCCCAGGGGAGAGAGGGGATTCACGAGCCCGCCAGGCCCGCAGCAGAGGGAAGCAATAACACATAGAGGGACTCCACACCAGAAACCAAGATGGAGAGGCCGGGCCACACAAGAACTAGGGGCCCTGGGAGGCCTACACCAGGACATCCACGCAGTACTCTCAGAGCTGCGTGCCTTCAAGGTCCAGGGCTCAATGGGGGTCATCAGAGAAAGAATTACGAAGGTGGAGGACAGGGTCGAAGCACTAGAGCACACGCAAAGGGTGGCAGACATAATAGACGTGGAGGCGGACATGAGACTTGAGGAACTGCAGCGCAGGTAAAGAAGACCAGGCACAAGGTGGATGATATTGAAAACAGGGAACGAAGGAATAAACTGCGCATCTGGGGATTCCCAGGCAAGGACATGAAGACCAAGATCTTGAAAAGTCTCTGAAGCAAATGATGCGTCAGCTATTGGGGGCCACGGAGGAGAGAAATTTGACATGGTTCACAGAGGCGCTGGGTCTGGAGGGGGTTCACGGCTAAGTGCCGCTATTATAGGGACAAAGAGGAAATCCTGCAAAGGCAAGGGAGAAGGGCACAATAGATTGGGAAGGAACCAAGGTGACCATCTATGAAGACCTATCAATATACACTCTAGACCAACGCAGGAAATGCAGGCCCTTAACAAAAGTGTTCCAAGAAAAGGGGGTGAGATATCATTGGCGCTTTCCGCTTACCTTGGCATTTGAGTTTAAGGGGAAAGATTATGTTTTGCACCGGGGAGAGGAGGCAGATAACCCCCTTAAAGAACTGCAAAGTGGAGAAACACAGCCGAACGGGAGAGCCAACGTCAATTAAGAGTGTTTCAAGAGTGCATTCGCCCAACCCAAGGAGCGCAGGAGAGAAGGTAGCTTGAGACGGACCAGAAAACCAAGGACCCGGCATTCACAGCCTCCAAGATGAACAGAAACAGGGGCGAGACAATGCGGGGGAAGGGGTCTTACACACGGATAAGTTCCCCTACATGTTTCAGTACCTGTCGTGGTAGAGGCGGCGTGACTTGTCGCTAGCTTCCACATACCCTGGTGACCTGGAGAGATCCAGACGTCTCTACCTGGTTGGGCTATATGCCCTGAATGTTTGTTTAGTTTGGGGTTTTCTGTTATGGGTCAGGGAGGGCAAACTGGGAGGAGGGACACATGGAAGGGCGGGGGGGGGGGACACTAGCACACACAGGGAAGGGGCAATGGGGTTCCAGGATGGGGCAGGAGCCCCGGACTCAAACACCCTAGAAAAGGGTATGGTTGAGCTGAAGTCGGCAACCCTTAATCTCAAGGGACTTAACTCACCAAACAAAAGGTCATTGACATACAATATGTTCCGGAACCTCCGGCTTTGTATCCTGTTTCTACCGAAAATGCACCTTAAGCAGGGGATGGAACGGCCACTGAGGAAGCGGGTTGTGGGACAGATGTTCTGGGCCACCAACAAAGATCATAAAAAAGAAGCTGTGGCAATCGTGCTGGCAAGATCTTTTCGGATAAAAGAGCTCCAGGTTAAGAGGGCATTTGGAAGGAGATTTCTGGCGCTCAAGGGACAGATGGACAGGGTCATGTTCACACTAGCCACGATATACACACCCTACTCGGGTCAACTCCCCTTATTGAGAAAGATCTTTGCGGTGCTGGAGGAATGGGGAGAAGGACACATGCTGGTGGGAGGGGACTTCAACCTAGTAACCAATCCAAAGTTGGACTGGTGGTCAGCGAGACGGGGAAAGGGAGCTCATGGAGACTAAGTTACGCACAGATATACAGGGGCTTAGGGCGCGTTGAATGGCTTGGCAGAAGATAGAATGGTCCTACTGCAGGAGATCGGGGACAAGAGGCAATCCCTATATACCACACTAATAGGGGAGGTGAGCAAGAAAATGAGATACACCAAACAATGATACTATGAGAAGGGGGACCGGGTGGGGTCAATGCTGGCAAATAGGATCCGAGAATGTACAGGAGACAGTCAAGTGGTGAAGATTAGAGATCGGGAAGGGAAGGTGGTGGACCTGCAGGAAGGGATCCGGACGTTCTGCAGAGTAGTATGAGGAGTTGTATAGAGAGGCACCAAGATGAGGGGACGATGCAGTTAAAACCTATTTGGAAGGCCTGGCCAATCCGAAGCTCTCTACTGATGCATTAGAGGTCTTGGAAGCCAAAGTTACGGCAGAAGAGGTAGTGACAGCTATGGCGAAACTAAAGAGCAGGAAATCCCCCCGGTGAAGATAGCTACACAGCAGATTTCTATAAACAGGTTAAGGAACCGCTGGCTGGCCCACTGGCAAAGGTGTTCAATGCCATCAGCAACAGTGGCAAGGTACCCCCTTCCTTTTTGGAAGCAAAGATAATGGTACTTCCGGAACCTGGCATGGACCCCCACCTACTGCCAAGCGTACAGACCCATATCGCTTCATAATGTCGATGCTAAGCTCTTCACACGGGTGGTAGCAACAAGGTTGGAAAGGTTCTCCCGAGGTTGATCCATCCTGACCAGACAGGTTTTTATCAGAAACAGGCAAGGGGCAGATAACCTTCAAAAAACCCTACACATACTTTATTCACCAGAGGCCAGAGAACAGGGAGTGCTAATATTATCGCTCAATGCTGAAAAGGCTTTTGACCGGGTGAGCTGGTAATTTTTGTGGGGGGTCCTGGCAAAGGTGGGAATGAGAGAGAGATGGGCGTGCTGGGTATCAGCCCTGTACTCAGGACCCCGGGCTAGGGTGGTAGTGAATGGGGAGGAGTCAAAGCCTTTCAGGCTAGAAAGGGAAACGAGGCAGGGTTGCCCCCTGTCACTGCTTCTATATTCCTTGGTGATGGAACCATGGCCAATAGATGTCAGGGCACAGAGCGACATTCAAAGGGTCAGGGTGGGGGAGGTGGAATATAAACTCAGCCATTTTGCAGGCAACATGATTTTATACATCGCCCAACCCAAAACCTCCCTCCCGACTTTGCTAGAAAGGTTGGAAGTATATGGACAATTATCTGGGTTCAAGGTAAACCATAGAAAATCAGTGGCACACCCGATTGGGCCAGGGAGGGACCAGAATGGAGCCTACATGAGGGGGCTGGGTTTCAATGTCGGGGAAGAAGGTTTTCGCTACTTAGAAGTTGAAATCCCGAGGGACCTCAGCAACCTGTTCAACAAAAACTACCCCCCCCCCCCCATGGGAAAAAGTCAAGACAGACCTGGATCGCTGGACCAGGCTTACCCTTTCATGGATAGCTAGACTCAACTGTTTGAAGATGACAGTCCTCCCCAAATTTCTATTTTTGTTCCAGATGGTCCCAGTAATAGTCCCTACACACTTTATGGATACGATCCAACGAAGACTCCTGAAATTTCTGTTGGCTGGGAAAAGACGTAGAATAGCCCGTAGAGTACTTACAATGGCAAAGGAAGTGGGGGGAGGTCAGGCTCCCAGGCCTATAGGCCTATTATAAAGCAGCCTAGTTACGCATACTTATAGATCATTTAGAGCCGCAATCAGAGAAGCAATGGGTGGCCATGGACAATTCGATATTTGACACGGTCTCCCTAGGGAAATGGCTATGCTGCCCCAGAGAGAGATCCCTTGTAGGATCCTGCGACATCACATCCTAGAGGTGCTATGGTCGATCTGGAAAGAAGGAAATAACATGAGGTGGACCACGACATGGCCCTCCCCACTGAGTTGCATCTGGCCCCCCCTGTGAGAAATCTGATAGCAGAACGCTCAGAAATGGTATGAGGCAGGCCTGAGTAGCACGGGACAGATGTGGGACAAGGGGGAGTTTTTACCTATGGGGACATTGGAAGACTGACTGCGGGTTGGCCGACTCTCTCCATTCCGCTATGTGCAGTTGAAGGGAGCTCCCAATGATACACAATGGGGAAACAACCTGCCGAGAGCTCACCCCTTTTGAATTAGCACTCGTATAAAATAGAGACACAGAGGGCTGCCTAGCATGCCTGTATAAGGTGCTGCAGATGGCAGAACCTTTCCAGGGCCCGGTGGCTAGGGAAAGATGGGCGAAAGACCTGCAAAGAGAAATAACAGACGATGTATGGCTAGCCATGTGTATAAGGGTTACACAATCCTCGGCATCCCCGAGCATGGGATGCAAGCAATTAAGATCATACACTGCTGGCACCACTATCCGGCCCTATTGGCTAAGATGTACCCAGGCGCAGACTCACAGTGCTTGAGATGCTGGCACCCTAGCGTAGATTACTACCATATGTGGTGGGGGGATCTACCCATATACCGATCTACTGTGGGGGAGGTCCTCTCATGTATCAAGGGAATTGATGGGATTTCAAGAGGACTATCACCATGGGGCCTCCTGTTTGGGGTATGGGATACAAATGAAGGGGAAGACCAGGGAAACCACATGACCCGCACCTTGATGGTGGCGGCCAGATGTTGCAGGGCACAATTTTGGAAGTGAGACAAAGTCGCGTCAGAGGGAAATATGGTACCTAACTGAAGTAAAGAAATGACCCAAAGTGCAAGGACACTGCCCTGACCCTCATATGGTTATATGTTGTTATATGTGCTGTGTGCTAGACGAGGGAGGGGTAAATGCATGTAGGGGGACAGTTAGGGGTGTTTATGTACCTTTTAAATCTTTTTATTTTTGCTAATACACTGTCCAATGTTATGTTTCAAAATACCAATACAAATTTGATTTTCAAAAAAGAAATCACCCCCCAAACGATCAATACATGCTGGTGTTTCCCTAGCAAAGAAAGATCAGTCAATTGTGTGTAAAACCCCTCAATTGACCCCTTAGCAGGGTTCCATTACTCATTTATCAAAAGGGCTTCAAAGTTGACTTCACAAAAGGTCACCTGTACCGCCAAAATATCTCCCCGTAAACCACAAGTTAGATGTAACATTTAGATTATTGTCAATTGATATAGCCATACCACTGCTGGGTCGCCCCTTGACCCCCCCCCTGTGTCGTCGGAGTGGAGAAGTACAATACAATACCCTGCTAAAATAAAATTCCCCAAATGCATGGTTTCCTGTATGAAGAATATGTTGTAGATATGTAAATCCACTGAACCATACCATGCGTGTGAAACATTATTCCAGCCACATACACTCCAGGAAGCCAAGCGTATTTTGGATATACTAGGGTTGATTGGACTCATCATAAGCGATGCCAAGGTTTTTTTTATGGCAGATTCCACCCATGACCAGTCTTGGCCTTCCTTCATTTTCAAAGCAATAGGTAGTTCTGACTGAATAGACGCCAAGACCCGTGAAGTCAACTCCTCCAAATTCACTGATAGAATCGGCAGAGTAATAGGTGCCAAAAAACAACTTTGCGGCATTGCTTGACTCAATACAAAACATCCTACCCCAGGTCATGGAATATTTCCCTCTGTTCCCATACTAGATTTGCTATAATTTCCGAACAGAAATGTCATACCATAAGGTTGTTGCTATCCAGCGAAAATGAAATTGCTTCTATGTCCCCTAAATAAAGGTGTGGATCAAAGAAAATAGCTCCAAAACCTTTGTTCAATTCAAACGTATCAAACCATGTTTTTGTTTATTTACTTCCCAAGCCAGGATTCTCGTAGAACCAGTGCAAATCTGCTTTGTCCCACTCAATTGTTCTCAAGTAGGTTCCCTCACCCTGCTTTGTACAGTAGACACCTGAGAATCTACTTGACACCCACCACAGACGGATGGTAAATTGCCCAATAGAGGCTCAGACCCCTTCACGGCCGATCTATTTACAGATGTGGGAACCTCTATAATGGGTGAATTTCAGACCCAATGCGCCAAAATCGGAAGCACCCGTCACGGGACGCTCACAACAGAATCAATGGGTTGGTCTTTCATTGGATTATGCGCCCAAAACGTAGTCGGTTTGGATTGTTGCCCAAGAATCAACACTTTGATTTATCTTTGAGGAAGAGAAGGGGCTTGCTCCTTCCTCGTGCTCAGGTCGCTTACAAGCAAGCCATTGACCACATAGGGATCAGTCCCCATCTCTTTAAAACCAGGCACATTGATTGATACATGTTCCATTGATTTAGGGAGTGAGTCACCCTTCCCCTGAGTGCCCCTTCTTTTTTGTTTGGATGCCGCCCCTTCTGGGTATTAGATGTCACAGTTAGATCCCTCCCTTGGGCTAGGGAATCGCCTGTTTGAACATTCAAATATATGAGGATGTCAGTTAATGATGGTAGATTTACATGTTTTTTTTGAGATATTTGCAGATCTAGACCTAGGAGTAGGCTGATTATTTGTCTTCTTTCCCTTAGATGCCTTTTTTTCTTTTTCCTAACCATCTGGTGTGAATAAGCCCTGCCGAGACTCAACAACATTCTGACTTTCGGGGGACAGATTTCTGTTATTAGAAAGGACCTCCCCTCTTGTTTTAGCCCCCTTCCTCGGATTTGTAGACATTGAAAGTGAGTGATTAATAGGTAGGCAATATGTTACCTCATTTGACATAATCCCTTTTACCTCCCTCTCCACCTCCTCCAAGGAAAAATCCCTGATCGCTGACATCCTAGAGGACGTTGCAATGTACTCCACAAGAGGTGACGGGGAATCAGGAGAGCCCGTCACATCCATTCCAGGGGTGTCGATCTCCTCTGAATAGATTTGCACACCCCGCCCCCCCACATTTGGTAACACACAGCACAGGGTCCAGATCCGACAATACTCTGGATGAAAAACCCCTCCACAAAGGACAGTTTCTCATTCAAAACGTTAAATATGGCTGTGTTATTCTTTACAGCACCAGAGACCAGTTCTTGCTGCTCGTACAGCGCTGTAAGGTCTTTGTTGACATTAGAAGAGAATTGTCCCCAGGTTTTACTCAGATTTTGACCATGAGTCAAAATTGACGGTGATCTCTGCCAGAAGTCCCCTATTGGGGATGTCATGATCAAAGGGTGTGAAAAAGGTTACACCGATTCTTGGTTCGAAGGCATCCAGGCAAATGTTTGTGAAGCAATGTTTTTTCTTTTGATCTTGGTTTCATTTATTACGCCCTGGATAGCAATTTCCACCTCCACCACCTGTCGCAGGTTGCTTTTTGTACAGCGCACCAGGACAGTGTCGTAAATCTCCCCCCGTCTCACCTGGGATCGCTTCTTGCTCTGTTCCGCGGGAGGATTCCTCTTGTGGACGGATAGGATCTTGTATATGCTTGCTCGAGTCTCGTCCGGCTGCAGAGCGCGTTCAGAGTTCCGGGAAGGTCGCAGTTCCAGGATGTCCAGGAAAAAGGTAGCAGTCGCTAGGAATGAGGATTCCAGGAGCAGAATTAGAGGGAAGGGGTGAAAGGAAGGAAGAAGCAACCAGGAAACTAGGAATAGTGGATTCGCCGAACAGCACACACAGGTCAAGTCACTACCTAATGATAGCTTTGAGACACGCGGGGGCGTGGCCAATTTATAGAACGTGCCGTGTGTGACATGAAGGCTGGTGCGAGGCAAGTCACTTGGCACGGCCATGTTGGGAGTAACAAGGAATACAACCCCCGTCGCGATAAGCACCAGGAAGTCCAGAAGGGGCAAGTTCTATGGGTCATGACAGACAGGTGCTCCCATTGATCTTCTTGGGGCAGTACCACGTTGATACCAGACCCCCGGAAGATCCCCTGTGATCCTGTCGCAAATTCTTGATCGATGGACGGGTTGCTGGCCGAGAAGCCCAGCTTCTTCACTGAAGAAGGTTGATCCTCTTCACTTCTTGTCGTTCGGTCCTCCAATGTAAAAGCTGGTAAATTAGCCATTTCACATCCAATAACAAGTTCTAAGTCAGTAATCTCCTGAAAAGCACTGCTGCTTTCCATCGACGAGTTCAATACCGAGTCTTTGTGTAGGTTATGCGAAAGGGTCTCACCTATGTCTTAGTCTCGCTGTCTTTTACCCTTGGTAACGTCCTTGTCAGTAGGCCCATCATCTTTTTCCTGGCCCTCCTTGAAAAGGAAGGAGTGCAGCTGGCACAAACCAAAAACAAAGGAGTCCTTAAGGAAACTCTGTCGACGCGTGTCAAATGGTGTGGAATATGGACATCTCTGCCGAGTATCCTGTGCTTTCGGTTAAAAGCCAGTAATAGAGCGTGAAAGCAGACCTGCTTCCCTCCTGTTGGTGAAGCATTCTGTGATACCAGAATCGGACACAAGGATTCCGGCAAAATACTTCTTGCAAAACGTTGGTGAGATCTAGTCTGAAGACTAGAATCAGCAGGAGTTGAGTCCATCCCCCTTCTGCTTCTCTCCACTGAGCCTTTTACAGAATTCACATGAGTTTGGCCAAATATCCTAGCCGACGGGGTGCCTGGACCTGCCAACTTGTCTCCGCCAATGAAGCATTGTTGCAATACACTTGCGCAGTACTTGACCACACTTCCCTTTCCACAGCTTGCTCATGGGAGTACTCATCGGTCAAAACATCCGCCATGGTTTCATCGAGAACTAATACCCTCAATGCGGTTTGGAATCTGGTAATAGGGGGCAAAGCCACCCCCTTATCCGCTGCCTTTTCCACATCAAGCGCAGCCCCAGACCTCAACATGCATTTGAACATAGCGTCAATAGTATACTATTTCGTCCATTTTCTTTTTACGTTCTCAAAGTGTTAAATTCTCAAACAAGACCAGTTGAGCCCAAAATGAGTCTCGTCCCAATCCCAGTCCCAGTCCCAGTCCCAATTAGTGCTAACTCAGAGGCTGAGACCGACAGTCGTAAGCACTCTATGTGGAGTTACAGTGAGCTCTGTCACTAGACCCTCAATATGCGATAAAATAAGTCCTGCTACTCCTTAGAGAATTGACTCAAAGGCCCATAGCCCACAGTCGTCATATCTCTGGGCGTGGGAGTGAAAGTAGGTGGTTAATTAGTCTGGGTAAGTTGTCTGAATAGTCTGAATAGTTAGCCTACAGGAAGACTGTTCTTCGCCTACAATAGCCATATAATGCCACTCAATATTTGCATGTCCTATGCCCCACTTCACTTCCACCACTATTACTGCGGCTAAAGCAGGATGCCGCCTGCACTCACTGCGTTAAACCGTTGGTGTCAGTGGGGGGTGGGGGGTGGGAGGGGTATGAGGCAGTATGCCACAGACTAATTGTCAAACGTGTATGAAATATGGCCGCACTCTGGGTTGCAAAAGCGCCCGATTTCCGCCCGTCAGGTGGGGGGCAAAGTTTTCAAAAAATCTGCAAAGGGCAGGGAAACTCTAGCCTCTGGACCAGAGTATTACAATTGCATAGAACAACAGAAAAAGATTGTCCAGAGAAACAATTCAATTTGAAAAAATGTGTATCAAAATTTATTGAAAGTGATACCAACAATTTAAACAATGGTGAGTCAATCACAAATAAACACTGATCACTTTAATACAGCAAAACAGCAGCAACCATATGCCTAAAGTCATCTAAAACATTGTCACACATACTTGCCATTCATAGTGCACTCATTCAAACCCAACTCAACATACCGTGACATACATCCAAAAGCTTAAAAGACAAAAGAATCATGCTAAAAACCTGTGGGGAGAAGGAATTCATGACTGGTCCCCATCAAACAGACATAATTTTTATATTCATAATCAATAGAATTAATTAATAAATAATCTATTGTCAGGGTGGATCGGAAGGAAAAGTGCAAAAGATCACATCCCTGTAGGGTTTGTCTCTCGACCGGTTTCGACGTGTAGTTGTAGTAAACACAACGTCTTCCTCAGGTGGATGTTACCATTCTGTAAAACACAAAAACATGGCTATAGACTACTGCATAGAACATACGAGTCATAGCTGACTGTCTGCCGAATACAATTAAAAAGAGGGGGCAACTACAAAAGAGCAACCCAATTTTCTTTGTGAAACAACTCAGGGATCATATATGCCGTATAACAATTAAGCAAAATAGGAATCCCATTCTAACAGCTATATATGACGGAGCGAAAGGGTTAGTGACTCCCAAAAGAAGACCGTGCAGAATGGTGGGGAACCTTCAGGACCATGGTTAATCTGCAACAAGTATATAAGTGCACAATGCAGATTATATATGAACATATGATTGTTAATCAGGTCCGGATTAGAAGGGCAAAGTTTTGCCTTCCCGGTCCAAGATTGCGACTCCGACGTGGCATAGGCTTGGTTCGTAGGCACCAATGTAAACGCCAAAACGCCAATAGTGGTGCACCACTTTGCACCACCCGTCCACAGTCCAACAGATCCTCCAACTACTCCTTCTACAGAAATTAGAGGAAAGCACTTCAAGCCGTACTGAACACTGTGTCCTACGCAGTAACAGCTGTTTCCGATGTGTGAAAGATCAGTCTTTGTCTCAACCACAAGCGCAGTCCAACTCCAAACTGCTAGCCAAAACTCCTCTGAACAAGAGTACCATCAGCAACCCCAGACACGTGTTTCGGCCTAGTCGGGCCTCATCAGTGAGGTGAAGCTGAGCCTCTCTAAGACACAGTGAGCAAGGGGTCCACGTCTGAATTACCCTGGGTTTCTTGGGGTTAAATAGTGAGTCTGTTGCGGGGCAGATGTGGTGGCCAGAGGAGGTCCATGATTAGACTGCCTCTGCCAGTTTGAATGGGGCAAAATCGTACCGTTGGTGGGCTTCGGTGTGACTCAAAGTATAATCTTGGATAAAAAGAATCACTTTTGGCGTCATTGAGCAGATGGTCGTTGGAGCCAAAGCCCCTACAAAGAGGAACATCCCACTGAAGGCTCAAACTAGTCGTCCATCCATCCAGCACTGTCGGCAACCGCCCCGCAAAGCCCTACTCTCTTTCTGATCTCCAGAGAGCCTTCATCAGTGCTTGGACCCCTGTACAATGGTGTGTTCAGGAAGTGGCCTGGGGTGGAAAATGCTGCCTCCTGAATCTGATTGGCCACCCTAGGTGCCACCCGATTATCCTAAACTATGATCAAAGACACTAATGTTAGCCCGTGCATAAGTCAGTGCCCCACTTGGGCCACCCAGTCAAATCTATGGTCCCGCTGTACCAAGAGAGGAAGAAGCATGGATGCGTCAAGAAAGCGCATCATATATACTGCAGAGTCAACCATCAAGGCTGTCAACCCTCTAGCCATCCTGGCCCGGTATGATCGGGAGTTGTGGTTCAAACTGGGCTGACTCCTGGAATTCTTGCCGGATGACAAGAGGACGGAGGTGGGAGGTGGCCTCCGATCATGCCCTCACTGTGGCTATGGGTGTCGTGGATTCCGGCTTGCGCCAAACGGGAAATGGCTTAGCGCTCTGGCGTGAAGGTTGGCTGAAGGTTACCAATTTTAGGCCGGATTTTCAGGCCAAAATAGTGGATATGCCTTTCGACAGTGATAATCCTTTTGGAAAGGCAGTGGAAAAAACACTGCAGGCCATCAAAGCGGACACAGAGACGGCAAGGTCCCTAGGAGCCCAACAGCAGCACTGCTTTTTCTCCTTTTGGTCCTCCAGGCGTATGTTTGGAAGATCCTCAAAGGAATTTGCCTCCACTTGCTACCGTCAGCCTTCTAGATCCACGGAGCAAGAATCATACAGAGGTCGGTCCCAGGCTTTCGATGGAGGGTCGCAGCGTAATCGGCGCCCGCAGGGAAAGCTGTAAGCAACCAAGCAGGTCTGACTTGGCCCAGGCCCCCACTTCCGCACCCCAGTGGGAGGCCATCTATCAAATTTCGTCGCTGCCTGGTGAAAAATCACCAGAGACAAATGGGTGCTGGACATTCTGCAGAATGGTCACACGCTGGAATTCGAGTGCAAGTGCCCTCGTATTCCACCTGTAACGAGGAAGGAACAACACACTTCCCAGCTGCTGCGAGAAGTACAGTCCATGCTAGCAAAAGGTGCAATAGAACTCATTCCACTGCAACTCTGGGGCTCCGGTGCATACTCCAGATATTTTCTAGTTCGAAAGAAGTCAGGGGGGTGGCGCCCAATCCTGGACTTAGAACACCTCAACAAATACCTAAGGTCTCAAAAGTTCAGGATGGTCACATTGCAACAAGTGCACAGCCAACTGGAGGAAGGGGACTACATGACAACTGTCGATCTAGAAGATGGCTACTTTCGCGTCCCCATTCATCCAAAACATCGAACATTACTTAGCTTCGTGATTCTGGGGAATCATTACCAGTTCAAGGTGCTGCCCTTCGAAACTGAAGTCCGTGCCAAGGGAGTTCACAAAGTGTTTGGCCCCGATAGCAGTGTATCTACCTCTCCAGGGCCTACACGTCTACCCGTACCTAGATGACTGGCTCATCCGGTCACGTTGTCAGAGCCTGGCAGTGCGATACACACAGGAGACCATACACCTCCTAACAGCTCGGATTCTCTATCACTTATCAGAAATCCTGCATAACGCCATCTGAGGACGTTCTGTTTCTGGGGGTACGTCTAAACACAGGGACATCCCTAGCTTTCCCCTCAGAAGAGCGGGTGCTGGCCATGCGTGGGAAGGTGCATTTTCTGTCCGCCTTCAAATCAGCAAACAAACCATAGTCATCAACTCGCTGCTGTGCATGATGTCCTCCTGCCCATAGAGTCAAGGTTTGCTCTGAAGTACTTTAAGACGAGATAGCTGCACCTTGAGAAGGATGGGGGTGCAGATGTATTACTCCAACACCAATCAATGAGGACAACTCAGTGGTTTGGCAAAGGGGAGTCCGTTTAATGACGAGTACAAAAAACTGGGAAACATGGAAATCAACAGTGATACAATAGTACGTCTCGCTTCAACTCCCTCGAACTTCATACAAACAGTAACATTTATACCCAAAACTCGTCATCATTGACGTGTAACACTCAAAAGTTAACATGCAATTCTATTGGTTAGGAAAAGGTAACTTTACTATAGATACTATATCTGTATATGGTAACGGAGTGAGAGCATTGAATAAACACTATCAGGTGGGCGTCTAAGCCCCTCCTTTTTATTTTATTTTATTTTATTTATATATTTATTACGCGCCGCAGCTCGCGAGCATCAGGGCGCGACAAAAACACGTAAGACGGAGTTCACAGGACTACATAAAGAAGAAAAGAGGAGGACTCAGGACAGTCCAGGCTGAAAAAGAAGTTAATTACCGGAAGAGTAACGTTTTCAGCTGCTTCCTGAATAAGGAGTGACTGCTTTCCAGTCTAAGATTGTCTGGAAGCTCGTTCCAGAGTGCAATGGCTTTAGTGGGGAAAGCTCTCCCGAGTCCGTTAGCCTTGATTCTAGAGTGGTTGACTTTAAGTAAGCCTTTTTTAGCTGATCTGAGGCAACGGCTTGGTTCGTACCAGCAAAATTCCCTTTTAAGGTAGGAGGGGGCCGTGCCGAATAGACAGCGATGGACGAGAGTCAGCGATTTGAATTTGATACGCTCCTCTATAGCGAGCCAATGAAGACCTATTCGGTCGTGAGTGATGTGCTCGCGCTTGGATTTGCCGGTGATAGTTCTAATAGCATTGTTCTGGATTATCTGGCATTGTTTGATGCAGGAGTTACTTGACCCAAGCATCAACGCATTCCCATAATCCAGTCGGGACAAAATTGTGGCTCTAGCGATGGTAGCGCTATTTTTGGCGTTGAGATATGGCCTGATACGGCGTAATAGTCTCTTCTAACATTACTCTAATAGACGTCACTATAAGTACGACGTCCCATTGGTTCTAATATCTATAGGACCCTAGATTATTTGGTCTATTGTGATTGGGTTGGCTTCAACCCCCTGCATAAATATCCACTTTACTTAGCAGCACGCAGAATGGTCAACCAGGTGCAGGGTGCCCCACGATTCACCCGGCCTTCCCTCAATCCATCATTTCTTTAGTGGCTATGTGTCAATTAGTTGGCTGTGGTCGGCCTCAAAACTGTGTCTTCTTGTCAGGAAAAGGTATCCAGTGAATATGTTGGAAAAAAAAATTCGAATGACAAATATGTCAAACATTTTACCCCAAATTTTTTCAAATGTATTCTTTTTTAATGTACATGTTTTTATGTTTGTTTCGCAAGTAAAAAAGAGGGTTTAAAAAAAGGGGGGGTTCCATTTCCCCATTTCAAACAAAAAATAACAAGAAAAAGACATTCAAATGTTTTATTTTTTCGGTAAAATGTTTTCGACATTTTTGCATTCGAAATAATGTAATTCAAAATACTCACTACAAACCTCAGGAAAAGTTATGATATCTCTGTCTGGGTGGCTTCCAAGCGTAGGTGTGAACCCATGCCTCTTCTCGCTTGGATGGTCACGTGTTACTAAACCGTGAATTTGCCTCGTTTCTCTCAATTTGTGTATTTGATTTTCGTTTCACCCGCCACCTGCCTTCGCCTTCTTATCTCGATCCTCCAGAGGCAGGATATTCTGTTCTTAGCTTCAATTAAAAGCAACTACTGTTCATAGCTTCTATTGATATGACCTTGGCTGCCTCTGCCGAGTTTCGATTCAGCCTTCTTTCCTCATGTTTGCTAGAATATGAATCTTCTTGCGTTTGGCCTATAATAACCTTGGTTGGTTCTGCTTTTAGTGGAAAGTGGACTAGCACTTATATAGCATGCTTCATTTTGAGGTAGATTGTGTACAATGGTGCTTGCCGCTCTATTCTTCTACTTAGCATAGCAAGCCTCACTGTTTCCTTAGCTTTCTTGCTGTTAAAAGCATATGTACAGGCGTTAGCTGGTCGAATATCTTCATCCTTCTTACAGTTTAAGCTCCCTTGTCTTTCATCAACGTTCTTTTCTTTCAGTTAAATATCTTTATTCATGGCATTTCGTCTCTTTGTGTCATCCTTGGGTCGTCTTATCTTTTATGGGTGCGTTAGTCCAGGCCCTCGTGACGTCACCATTCATCTTCCATTAAGGACTTTTTTTTTTTCTTCTGAAAGGGGCCTCTAGGGGTCCCTTACGTCTATGGAAACAAGCCAAGTCACCACACTCGATAGATATGCCAGACACAAGGTTGTATTCCCAAAGCTAGGGTTTATTGCAAAGCAAATAGTCTCAGTTGGCCAACTTGGTCTCACGCCCCGCGACATGTATCTCTAGACGCAAGAGAGCGAATTACGTACATCAGTTACATATATACAAAATGCATATCATACAATCAGCAATGACATGTTTAACACCCCCCTTTATTGGGTTCCTTTGAACTCGGTGTGATGATGGACACTTTCGACAATTATGACACCTTCAAATATCTATTCTAGTAACAATATGCAATTTGCAAGTGCGGAGGCATGTTTTAGTTGTTGAACAGAACACAGTGCTTCTGTTCTTGGAAGCGAGCTACATACGGGGGAAGAGTCACATAACAGACCTTGCAATCTATGAGGTGCTATTAGTGTCCTGGGAGCCGACACGCTCTACAGGGCTCAGTAAAAGGGGGGCCGCAAGAAGAGCATAATTCAAGCTTTTAGCTGCTATATTCTACCATATAACGAGACTAGCTGGCAGCTGTGAAATGATTAAATGCCCTGCAGCTCTGCTTCAATGCTACATTTGGGAGGGAGCTGGGCATTCCTTCCTGGCGCTACCTACGTTGTGTTTCAACGAACTCTTGTTAGCCTCGTGGCCCTGCGGCCTTGTCCTTTCACATTCAGACTACAATGTTTAACAGTCGAGCAGTGTAAGCAGAAAATGTGCTGCGAAGCAGTAAGAACAGAAAGCAATGAGCAATTTTTAGAAAACAAAATGGCGATCCTTGTTACATCAAAATGGTCGTTCATTGGTAAACTCGGAAACCTATGTGTCTATCATATCGTACATGAGACGGTTGGCCCACGGCCACCAAAATACGTTTGCCATCAATCATGAGAGGTATCCATTTTTCTAGACTGACACTTCCTGGACAGTACTTAAGCAATCTTCATTTCGTTTCATTTGCTGGTAGGGTTTTCTCAATGGGTACCTTACTGTCCATGGTTGTCTGGTTATTGGTACTTCAATAGGTATTGTTCTTCTGATAGGTACTGGGCAGAGCCCTACTGTGGCTCTCTGCTGGTTTATTTGCTCAACATACGTCACATGTTTCGGTGTGAATGTTCCTGGTACTTCAAAATGGGCAACTGGAGTGCAGGCTTTATTTGGGACCTCCTCTACAGAATGTTTACCTTAGTGATCGTGCCTCTCTGATATTGATCACTGGATGACGACCAACCACCACATCCTCAACCCTGGGAAAACCAAAATCCTACTCTGCGGGAAAACATAACTCATCCCCCAACAGATCCCTTGGCCTGAATCACTAGGACAAGCACTGGCACCTTCAAACCTGGTTAAAAATCTTGAATGCAAATTAGACTCAGATTAATTCCTCACCCAACACACCACCAGCATATCCAAAACCTGTTTCTTTCACTTACGTATCCTCAGGCGTACCTTTCCCTACCTCACCTATCCCCACTGCTTCTCGGCTATCAACTCCATCATTCTCTCCCGCCTTGACTATGCAAACTGCCTCTACTTAGGAGCCCCCGCATCTCAACTACAGAAATTGCAAAGAATCCAAAACGTGGCAACGCACCTGCTCATTAACCTTCCCGACAGAGAACACATCAGCCCTACCCTGAGAGTCCTCCACTGGCTCCCCATTGCTCGACGTTCCACCTTCAAAGCCATGTGTATCACCTATCGCGCAATCCACAACACTGGCCCTGAATTCATGCGAGACAAAATTGGCCCATACTAACCTTCCAGGAACCTCAGATCTCGAAATGCATTTCGCCTAGTGATCCCACTGCATAGCTCCGTAAGACTTGGTGGCTCCTCCTTCTCCGTCCAAGCGCCAATCATCTGAAATTCCATCCCCTTACACATTCGCAACATTGAAAACCCCCTTAAATTCAGCAAGGCCTTTAAAACCTGGCTCTTCTCAATTCTCTCCTAACACACTGGACCTTGCGAATAAACCACTAATGACCTCAACCGCCTTCAATTACTACTCAGGGGCTGGCAGCTTTCACAGCGTTTTTCCTGACACACCACCACACACACCCCTCAACATTGCGACCTGCTGACTAGTACTCCAGGTAAGCCAGCAGCTTCCGTTGTGGCATTCCTGATCCACCATCAACCCCCCCACAACAACATTTCATCCGACAAGCACCCAAACTAAGCCAGCAGCCTTCGCTGTGGCTACACATGCATCGTATTCACTGCACCCCTGCCCAGCAGTCCACATGAGAGATGACTAACAATGCGATAAGTGGCACAGGTTAGCACATGCACATCATTAACTATCCACTACCACTGTTAACCCATATCGCTCATCCAGGGAAACTCCCAACACTGGCAATAGCCCACCACAAACTATTCCCCTAGCTAGGTACAACAAACCATCGATAACTGTCACATTACGGATACCACTATACAATAGGCCGAAACATGCGGCCTTTGAAGCCTAGGAACCCCTCCACCTACAGCAATCTTGGTGTAGCCCCCTCCGTTTGTTCATTATATGTTGAGACCTCCTGCAATGTGAAACCTGGGCCACCTTCCCATACAGGATTCTCAATTTAGGTACTGCCTCCGCCTTGACTTACGAAATGACTAATCATACTACAGGGTGATACCTAGGCCTCTCTCCCACTATACAGAATGCTCAAATCTAGGTGTAACCTCAATCTAGGTTTACAATATGCTTAAACATACGGCACTTTGAAACATTGTCCTTTCTCACACTGTACAGGATCCTCTAATCTAGGTTTTGACCCCATCTCTGTTTATTATACGCTGAGATCAGCTAAAGTTTGAAACCTAGGCCCATCGCTACAGGGCTCTCAATTCTAGACCTGGACAAATAACCAATCTCGCAGCCTACGGTACGTATAACTCACATCACTAGTGTGGACATAGGCCGAAGGCACGGCCAAATATCCATACACGATAGAACACGTCTATGGCTAAGCACATCTGGCCTATTTTCACACATAGTTGCCCAGACTGAAACATCTGACGTACCCCAACACCTCTGCCACTAGCATAGAGCGACCACCACCCGAAAGGAATCCGGTATAGCTGGCCTCACAAAGACTCTCCTTTACAATAGCAATCTATCTCCAAACCCTCAAGAGCACCCACCCATGTATCTGACCTCTACTGGGCTGCCTAGTTGAGCCTACCAGTCACCTAAGTCTTGGAACGGCAACATGCACACACAATCATCTAAGCCGAGCTCCCTAGAATCTCCAACCACATCAACTACGGTCACCAAGGGCGTTCCAACCAAGGAAAAAAGTGCATTGAAGCCACACAAATGGGGAAAGAGCGCTATATAAATAACCAAATACAATACAATACAATGACTAGTTATGGAGGGCAGCACAGTTCAACGCAATGGCTAACTGTAGGGCGCAGCTCAATTCAGCGAAAGGCTTATTATGGAGCGCAGCACAGCTCAACAGAATGGCTAACCATAGGGCGCCCTACAAATCGGCACAATGGCTAACTATGGAGTGCAGCAACCGGTACAAGAAACTATTTCTTTCCACGGCCAGAAAGCTGATTAAACGAAACATAGCCCGACTATGGGGATCCAATATGGCTCCTCTCTTTGTGCAATGGGTAGCAGATGTAAATGTATGTATGCTAATGGAGCGACGTGTATATGCAGCCAGAGGAAGTCCTAGGAAAGCAAATAAGATCTGGCAAATATGGGATGAAGCAAACTGATGTGTGTTATAACCGACAAGTCAATGTAACAACGAAAACTGGTGAAGATGAATAACTTCAAATGACAAGTGGACTTGATTACTATACAACAGTAAATGTGGATGGGCCTCATGACATGGTAGGCGCTAAGGGATTACCGGCACCGGTAAGGTCACCGGTGCCGGTAATCCCTTAGTGCCCTACTACGAGGTCCCTCAGCGGGTCCCGTCCTTAACGCCTGGTCTGACCAGGTGTTAAGGACGGGCCCCGCGGAGGGACTTCAGAGCTAATAACGGTACCGCAAATTGTGGTACTGTTATTAGCTCCTTCCCCATTTCCATTGAGCCCTATGGGGGCTCAAATGGGAATGGGGAATGGTATTTGGAATGGGGACTTACCGGGTCCTCCAAGGTCTGAATGACCCGGTAAGTCCCCATATCGCCTACCCCGGACACGGTATGCGGTAAGGGAGTAGCCATGCCGCTAATAGCGGCATGGTTACCTCCTTCCGTGTAATGAGGCCCGGTGGTTGTTATTGTTGTCTTAAAATCAATAAAATATTACAATAAAACAAAAACACTCCGGTGTGGAGACCGGAGCTGGAGACTGCTGCAGAGGTTGGCTCGGAACCGGTTGCACTGGGGCGGATTTGAAGGAGCTGGCAGCGTGGGCTGCGCTGGGGCATTTGGTGCCGGAGCCATGGGAGTAATGACTATAGGCACCGGTGGAGTGACCAGAGGGAGCAAGTCCCTGACTGCGTCCCTAAGGTTGGCCCCCATCTGGGGGGTTCGCATCAGCCCGATAAACCTTTTAAAGAACCTATCCTCAGAGGCTGAAGAGGAGGCAAGGGATACTGACGGAGTGGCTGGGGGCCGCTGGTGCCGGAGTACACTCAGTCTGGGTTGCAGGGGGAACCTGCCCTGCGCTACTGATGGATACACTTTGGGCCACATATCTGGTTAACACCAGTCCCACCTTGAAACTCGTTCACCCGCCTGCTCTGTTCCTAGGAGTGGCATCAGACGAGCTGCCATGTTGTCTGGCATGGCGGCGCTTTTGTCAGGCTGCGTGCCAAGTGCCAGAGTCGTGGTGCATGGCCCTCTGGACACGGCGTTGGCCAAGACAAGGGGGCCTCATCACGAGTTGGGCGGTAACGCTGGTGTTATTGCCGCCGGTGCTATTAGCCCTACCGCCAAACCCCCCCGGCCTATTAGCGCCGGATCATGGGTTTGGCAGAACAGTTAGTGCCCATTCCCCATTGGGCCCATTCGGGAATTCCTTATTCCCCATTGGGCCCAATGGGGAAAATTTGCACTATTACCACTGGCGGATTTACCGCCGGCAGTAATAGCGCCGAGAATCGGCAAATTTGCCGCATATCTCCCCACAGCTCAGAGCTGGGAGGAAATCCGCCAAGGCCATGATCTGGCGGACCCTTAAATGCAGCGGTAATAGCGCTACCACCGCATTTAAGGGTTACCGCCAGTCTCGTGATGAGGCCCTTGGTGTTGGAACATGGGGCCTATCCTGCACCTCAGGTCTAGGCCTGGAAGGCATATCGCCCTCTGCATTGTCGCTGGTAGTGCTGCGTGCAGGTGCCCCCTCAGACATGAAGCCGGTACTAGGGCGTAGCCTCTCGGGTGTAGACCCGGTAGAAGAACCTTGCGGTCCCTCAACACTGATACCGGTAGTGTCCGAAGACCCCTCGGCCGTAAGGCTGGTAGCTGTGTTAGCCTTGTGCAGTGGATTGTAAGAGAACCCAAGAGGTCCTCCAGCTTTTGCGTTTCCTCTGGAAGGAGTTGACCGTAGGGGGTGCGATAGAAAATAACAGCCCCCTTGGGCCTCGATCTCTGCTGGACAAACTGCTTCAGGTCCTCTGGAGGTTACGCCTCGAAGAGTTCTCTACACCTAGCTAGTCTCTTCTTCAGTGTGCATGGCGTCAGAGAGTTGTACGCAGTGCAACCTTCCCAGCTGTGGTCAGGGCCAAGGCAGCGGAGGCAAAGAGTGTGGCGGACAGAAGTAGGAAGGAGTCCCTCGCAGGCTGGACACCTGCTGAAACCCGCTGAAGTCGACATGCGCCGGGGAGGAGCGTGATGCCGGAGGACCAAGTACCTGATGACAAAGAGAAAAAGATAAGAGAAGAATCCGGGGAAGAGCACGTGCAATTACCTGGCAAGGCCAAACCCAGGAGCGCTGGTGAAATCGGCCCGTTCCTGTCGATGCGGAAAAGGGGACTGAGGAGTGGTGCTGGTGGGCGGAGTCAGGGTAGCGCATGCTCCCAGGCCCGCACCCCATGCACCTCCTAGATTTAAACGGTTAGAGGGTTTTTCTGGTGAAAAAGGGTTCCGTCTCCCGTACCTAAGAAGGGATGCCCATACAGCATGGAGGAAAGGGGATGGGACGTAAGAGCATTCAAGATTATTCTGCCCCAGTAGGTAGGCTCAGAATTACAGTATTTTGTAAAAGTGTGCATATCTTGGCTGCAGTCACCTGGATTTTATTTTAACAAACTTCAAAGCCAGGGCCAGGGCAGGGACACCATTGCCAAATTGCAATCCGTCACATGCCCCCAGCAGCTAAAACAAAGTCAGGCTCATCCTGAAGGCAAGAAAAAACATTGCATCTAGATAGGATTGTGAAGGTTAGTGGAATTGTGAACATTAGTCTGCGCCGGACCCAGACAGAATTATGAATGATAGCAAGTACCACATTTAGTTAGAATTGTGAACATTATCCTCCATCGCATCTAGATAGGATTGTGAAGGTTTGCCAGTGCCACACTTTGATAGAATTGTGAACATTAGCCTGGTCACATCTAGACAGGATTATGAATGCCAGCCAGTGCCACATCTAGATAGAATAGCGAATATTAGCCATTGCCACATCCAGACTGCATTAGGAATATTACAAATGCCACATTTAGATAGAATTGTGAATGCTAGCTTGATTCGCATCTAGAGAGGATTTTGAAGGTGGGCCAGTGCAACATCTGGATATAATTGTGAATATTGGCGTGCATCATATATAGCCAGGATTGTCAATATTAGCCAGAGCCGGATCTAGATAGAAATGCAGAGATATTCACGTGCCACATCTAGAAAGAAAGTGGAAGTTTAGCACAAATGCAAGTAGTTCGTCAGCACGTTCCCACAGCCAAGGACTTTGGGGGACACTTTCTCGCTCAGATGGGAGGATCTAATCCTGTACGCTTTTCCTGCAATCCCCCTCCTGCTACGCATCATCAACCCTTTGAAGAGATGCCACGCAAGATGATACTCAATGCCCCAGCGTGGCCCCGCCAGATATGGTAATCAGGCTGCCTCCTCTTCCTGACCTGTTCTCCGGAGAAAACTGAACCATCCTACATCACGTTCCAGCGTCGATGAACATCACGGCCTGGCTCCTGCAGCTTTAGAGTTTGGCCACTACAACCTTCCGGTGAAATGTAAAGCTGTTCTTGCCAAGGCCAGAGCACCCTGTACTCTATCTTGCTACGGTCACAAATGGAAACGCTTCACAGTGTGGTGCAGGACGCAGGGCCTCACGCCGCTGCGTGTCTTTGCTCCTCAGCCCTTGCTGTACCTGCTCCTGCTGGCCAAGTCTGGTTTGGCACATGCCTCATTCAAGGTGCATCTGGCGGCCATTTCAGGATACACCTGTTCACATGCAAAGTCATGGTTATGGGCTCACAGGCTGGTCAAGGAATTCATGAAAGGTCTCTTTCAGTCTTTCCCTCCAGTGAATGCTCCGGCCCCAGCGTGGGAGCTCAGCATTGTCCTCGCGAAGCTCATGGGACCTCCATTTAAGCCTTTACATCGTACTTCTCTCAAGTTTCTTTCATGGAAGGCTGCGTTCCTGGTAGTGATCACTTCAGCCAGGCGGATCAAGGACATTCAGGCTCTTTCCTCCAAAGCCCCCTACTCATTGTTACAACCTACTAGGGTGATGCTCCGTACACTCACCGCTCCTTCATGCTGAAAGTCCTGTCTGAGTTTCCCCTCATCGAACCTTTGGTGCATCCAGTCTTCTTCCCGGATTTCTAGTTTTGGCTGCTGAACGGTCACTGCATATGTTGGACTTTGCTCATGCCATGAAGTTCTATGTGGCCCGTTCCAAGGATTTTCGGAATACTTTTCAGCTCTTTGTGAACTTTGGTCCTGGGAATCGGGGGAAGACCATGCACAAGGCCTCCCTATCCAGGTGGCTCTCTGGCTGCATCATGCACTATCATCGTCTGGCCGACAGACCCTTTCCAGGCCGGCCGAGAGCCCACTGCACCAGAGCCATCGCTGCTACGACAGCGTTTCTATCTGGGTTTCCCCTGCTGGACATTTGCAGGGCTGCTACGCGGAGGTCGACACACACCTTCACAACATTCTAGTGTGTCAACGAGGATTCCAGGCAGGAGTCGAGAGTTGGCCAAGCAGTGCTGCGCAACCTGTTTGCTTGAGGCAAGTTGGTTCCAGGGGTAAGTGTTGCACTTGTTGAGCCTTGCCATCTCTTGTGGTTGGGTATATGTTACTGCTGTATAATCGTACTCATTAGCTGTGAATCCATGCTAGACCCCATGCTGGAGAAGGAACAAGTTACTTACCTGTAACTGTTGTTCTCCAGCATGGGTATGGCATGGATTCACACGCATATCCTCCCTCCATCCCCGCTGTGGCTCTTCTGGGTTCATACTGGCACCTGACGTCTTCTAATCTGAAGATGGCCGTCGGGGGCGGCACTCAGGGAGACGACCGTCATTGGATGGGTGCAGTATGACCCGGCCTTCAGTGATTGGATAATAGGTGAAAGGCAGTATTCAAGCTTTAAAGCAATACTGTTTTTCTTTTCTTACAGAGGATTCCCGGCCTAACAACGGGATCACCCCCGCCTCCATCCCGGACTGGATGAGTAGGATGTGTAACATTGATTTGGGCCCCTGATGGCGAATTACAGGTTTCTCTGTTCCTGTAAGTGTGAATCTTGCAGCATTATTATTTTACTCCCATGAGCACACACTATGCCTGTACTTTCCTGACTTTAATTGCATTATTAAACTCTTTAACGTTCCTGCTGAGTACCGTGATGCCCACATTTACATCGCCCTCAATTAAAGAGCCAGTTTTAGATAAGGCCATATAGTGCTATAACTATCCCTGAAACTGATAGCTGCGAGACTGTCCTTGCTGTGCTCTGAGCCGCTTTCCCCTTTACGATACTCGCCACCTTTAACCCCCATAGCCTTCCTCCTCACTTCTAAACTCCAACTGACAGTGCAAAACACCCACAGCCCTCCATTCCTGAATATTTTACCAACTGTAGGTCAGAGTAGAGGCCCGAAATACAACCAAGAATAGGTGTGGGCAGCTGCCCGGGGTAACAAGAGCAACATGTGTCCAGGTGGCAGTTGGGGGCCGCAAAGCATCAAAGATGTACTCACTAGAGGTGACTGATCTGTTACATTAAAAAAGGCACATGTAAGCTATCTGTAAACATTCAGACCCTATGACAATACAGAGTAGGGCCAGTACTCAGCTATTTCCTGGGTCTAATGCTGATGGGAGGGATTCAAAGCATTTATGCATGTACTTTGGAGTATGAAAAAAGTCTTGTTTCCGTGGATGCATCAGAGCTTCGATGGTAAGAAAGACCATTGTGTACTTCGAGCCTTTGTCATGTAGCCTCTGTTTCACTGCAAAAAAGGATTTGTTGGGCTTTTTTGCGTATTTATTGTGAAGTCTTCAAAAAAGGAGATCCTCGCCTTCTGGTGGTTCCGTTTTCCCAGCGTTCTCGCTCTCTGGAGGACCTTATCTCTATCCCTGTTAAGTATGCAGTCTGTCACCGTGACTTTGGAGCAGGGCCTAGAATCTGTGGGCACCCTCCACTATGAGTTGTGATGTCAAAAGGGGGGCGGGAGTTCTTGCAGGACAGTTTTGATGAAGGATTTCCTAAATTGCTCCATGTTGATGGTGGTAGATTGTTCTGGGAAACCTATTAGTCAAAGGTTATTGCACATAAGACGCATCACCAGTCCCTTTTTCTTGGTCTGCAATTCCTTCACGTCGGCCTGCACAATAAGGACTGCACGATGCAGAGCAGTAACAACATCCTCCAGAGTGCTGATATGATTCTCAGTCTGTTATTCAGCAACTCTTTCAATGCGTTGCTGCATAGTAGGCATTTTAAACACCAGGTTGTCAAGTTTACAGTTCACCGATTCAAATCCGAACTTCACTTGTGACAGTAGCAGG
Organism: Ambystoma mexicanum; assembly: GCF_040938575.1. Lineage (NCBI taxonomy): Eukaryota > Metazoa > Chordata > Amphibia > Caudata > Ambystomatidae > Ambystoma > Ambystoma mexicanum. The sequence continues at coordinate 674,922,306 of NC_090932.1, read as the reverse complement.
GAAAGCTCTGGCGGGAGGGTCTTTGCCAATGGTTTCACACTTCCTAGTCAGGCAGAGTGACAAACCGGGGATGATGAGCCTGCTCCCTCCGCTCTCTGCGTGTCGATAGTGTTTATTGTGGATTTTCTGTAAGCAGCCGTTGAGCGGAGCCTTTGTGGGAAAGATAATGGAGTCTGGCATGTGCCCCCTTTCGCCATGAAGCCCAACTCCTCCCTGTTCTGCCGGATCAACTCTCTGCAGGTGTCTTGGGGACCTCCACAGCCATCTAGGAGAGGCATAACACACCTTCAACCTCTGTTGCTCTCCAGTCCTCCACACAGGGTGTGCATTCCTTATCCTGGGGATTCAGACTAGGCCCCCACTATCATCCAGGTAGCCCTCTGATGGCAGACAGGATGCACGGCGGTAGCTGGGTCACATCCTTCCCAGTAACAGTTCGCCATAGTCTCTCCATTGTGAAATCACTGGTCTCCGCGTGCCTTCCTCCCGCACTGTTCCTGCCCACCTCATTGTCCGTCTGCCGAGCGCACAACTCCAGCTTTCGCTGCAGTGCTTGGCTCAGCTCTGCGCTGACAGCAGTGGCCCCTCACCTGTCCTACAATGGCTTTGCTCCCACCCCTCCCCCGTCTGGACCTGGAGCCCTCTGAGCAGACACTAGTTGTGCTGCCCAGACAGGATGCCGTTCGGACATCACTCCAGGGCAATTCCGAAATTGTTAATGTCCACAGGTAGGATCATTTTGATGTTATCTAATCCATCCCTGCTCTGCTCCCGGACGTCTGAGCTGAACTACAAAGCCCCTAACTTGCTTTGTGGCTCCACAACGCTCCCCTCACTTGTAATATCAAGTGCTCTGGGTGTGCTTAACTGAGCCCTTCGCCGCTCTCCTTGGTCTAAGCCTTGCTGCTCAGTTCCACTGCCCAGATAGTTTGGCTAGACATTAGTGTCTTTCCCTCTACGATAGAATAGGGTGACTTTCAATATATCCACATGGCTGATTCTGAAAATCCTTCTAACAGTAGCCAAAGGACCAGCGAAAATCTTGTGGCACAGACATTTTAGGGTATATACTACTCCCAAAAGGCATTACGCGGTAAAACGCAAAAGTGCACCTGAAAATAAAAAACCCTTGTCATTTATTTATACTGCGCCCATGGCCAATGGGCATAGAGGCACACACAAAAAACAAAACGAAGACACACCAACACAGCTAGATCAAGAACAATAAAAGCAGACAAATGAAACCCCACACGAGAAACAAACCTAGAAATCAAACCAGACTGGTAAAGGATGCAGCAATCCAAAAGTCAAACAGAGTCAAAAAAGGTCAAAATGGTAGAAGCTCATTTAAAAAGAAGGGTCTTGAGACATCTTTTAAATATTGGTAGTGAACGCATTGCCTGAAAATCGGGAGGAATATCATTCCACAAGCTAAGAGCAATTGAATCAAACGCCAATCTTCCTGCTCTTTCAAATTTAACTCGAGGTGTTACCAGCAGGCCGGCATTGTTCGAGCGTAGCGCGCATACAGAGGATCTGAAAGAAAGTCTGGACTTCAGATATGATGGGCTTGTGCCATACAGGCATTTATGCATATAGTGATAATTATAAACACGAAGCGTTCCTTCACAATGCCAGTACAATGTGCAACAAGCTTCCATCACATGATCCCTGTGCTTCAGTTGATTAGTCACCCTAAATGCGCCATTTTGCAGTGCTTTGAAACTTTCAGATGTTACTCACCGTGGAACCATGCAGGAGACGACCACTGTAGTCGATCTTGGAGCCCACAATGGCACTTGCCAGTGCTGCATAGTTCTCCTCGGGAATAAAAGGACATATGTGACATAGCTTTAAATAGCACAAATTCGATGACGCTATCAAGCTGGTTTGAGACTTTCTGGAAAGAGTGGTATACTCCTAGGGTTTTAACCTTATCTGCCACAGGGATGACGCAGCATGAAATCACAAACTCTTTAAATTCTTGTGAAAGCTCACCCAGTCTCTGCTGAGTACTGTAGCGACCCTTGGCGCGCAGCAGGCCTGCGATGTCGCAGGAATAAAAGGCAGACACGGAGCTCTGTAATGAACGTCCTTTTTATTTTCCTTCTTCCTCGAACTCCCCGATCCCGCCCCCCTCGGCGTCACTTCCCTTCTCTTCCCGCCGCCCGCCCCCAACGTCACAGACACATCAACGTGACATCTCCCCCCTTTTTAAACAGTTACCAGGTTCCTCGCAACAGGCGACGGCCTGGCGGGCTTCTAGTCCATTTCCTCTATCCATCTCCTGGGTCTGTTCCGAGCCCTTTGTGGTCGTGCTTGCTTTCGCCCTGGTGATGGCCCACTCTCTTCCACTGCATCCTCTCCTTCACGTTCCGACTCACTCGAGTCCCTCTGGTCAGCCTGATATGGATCATCCGATTCATAGGTGAGGGGGGCTTGAACTCAACCACTCAGGCGCCGAGCTCCAGTCAGTGGAAGTTCTTTGAAATGTGAGGAGTTCCTTGTGATTGATCCCTCGACCCCTTGAGCCGTCACCATAGAGCCCTTCTTCTGAGTGACTAGTAACGGTTCATCGCAAAATGCCGAGGTGTGCTTGTGTGTTGAAGGTTGGCGTACTGCCATGACGTCACCTACCTCGAGGCGTGAAGGCTGCGCCCGCCGACGGGTGTCAGCGTATTCTTTCATGTGAGCTTTCGCAGCTCTATCTTGTTGTCGTACCGCTTGATCCAGCATTGGTGGTGGAGAGATGTCATTGGCCTGGGGGATGCGTGTTTGAGTGTTTCGAATGAACATCAATTCCGCAGGGGTCATCGCCGTGGTGCTATGGGGAGTCCCTCTGTAATCTCTCATCAGTTGGTTCAGGACTTGTTCATAAGGTTGGCCGGTCAGCCTCGCTATCTGTAGGGCTCGCTTTAGGTTGGCCATAAATCGTTCGATCATTCCATTTGCCTGAGGCCACAAAGGGGTGACCTTCCTGTGATGAAACCCCAGATAGTCAGCAAATTGTGCGAATTGATGTCTGCAGAATGGAGCTCCATTATCCGTCTTCACTACCTTCGGCACTCCATAAGCAGAGAATATTTGATCCAATGCGGGGATGACATGGTGAGCAGCCGTTGATGATACTAGTCTCACATCGGGGTATCGTGAGTATTCGTCCAGGACGGCCAGGACATATTTCCCCCCTTCTATGGGCCCAAAGAAGTCGGCCGCCACCGCTTCCCATATCCTCTGTGGGAGTTACGACATGAGTAGTGGCTCGGGATGGCGGCTTGGTGTGATCACACAGCACGTGGGGCATGCCTAGAGTGCAGCTTCAACCATGCTGTCCATGTGAGGGAACCACACCTTTTGTCGCAGCAGGCGTTTCGTTGATACCATCCCTCGGTGCGTCTCGTGGGCTAGTTCTATGACTTTGGTTCTCATGGATTGGGGAATGACGAGCTTGCAGTCCTTGACGAGCAGCTGCTCATCCGATATTGCGAGTTCCTCCTTTACCTGCAGTAGTCTTTCCACGTCCTCTCGCACCCGTGCCACCTGCAGCCCTCCCCCTTTCCTTTGCCCTTCGCCACAGCCCTGACTCCAGACCCTCACGAATGATGCTGCATCTTTCTCTGTTTCTGTGGCGAGCGCCTCCATGTTTATTCCTTCTGGCGCGGACTGATGAATTAAGTACCTTAGGTATCTGTCGGCTACGGACAGTTCCGGAGCGCTCTGCTCTCGAGGCCTCCTGGACAGGAAATCAGCCGGGTTTTCGCCCTTTCCTGGCCTGTGAATGATCTCAAACGCACAGTCTTGCAGTCTCAGACCCCTCTTGCAATGCGTGGGGGCATTTTGGCTTGAGGGTTGCCGTACAGAAATAAGAGGGCCTGATGGTCCGTAACGACTTGGAACGGTTTGCCGTACAGGAACAGGTGAAAGTGCTTGCACGCCCATACCACCGCAAGCCCTTCCTTTTCTGCTTGCGAGTATGCTTGTTCAGTGGTGAATAGACTGCGACTGGCGTACGCTACGATGTGTTTCTGTGATGGGTCTTTCGGATCAAGTTGTGCCAGGATAGCCCCAAGGCCAACTGGACTGGCGTCCACAGTAAGCTCTGTCTTTCTATTGGGGTCATAGTACGACATGTTCTCTGCTTTCGCAACTTGCTCTCTGATCACTTCGAATGATCTCTGGCAATCACTAGTCCATTCGAATTTTGCATCTTGATGGGTTAATCGCCGTAATGCTTCACTGACTGACGCAAAGTCCCGTATGTATCGGTTACAGTAGCTCGCCAGGCCTAGAAAGGACCGAAGTTCCGACACATTGGATGGGGCAGCTGTGTCGTTCAGCGCCGCCACTTTGTCCGGGTCTGGTGTCATGCCAGATTCAGAGAAGACATGGCCGAAGAAATTCAGTGTGGATTTTCGAAAGTCGCACTTGTCTCTGTTCAGGGTGAGGTTGGCATCATGAAGGGCCTTACATAATCTCATCAGGGTTTCATCGTGCTTGTTGACATCGGTCCCGAACACCAATATGTCGTCCGAGTAATTGAGGCAGTTGGGAATGTGCTTTATGATGTTATGCACTTCAGCCTGGAATGTCTCTGCTGCCGAAGATACCCCAAAGCTTAACCTTTTGTACCGAAAGAGACCAACGTGTGTGACGAAGTTCGTGATGTTTCTGCTTTCAGGATGAAGAACTAGCTGGTGGTATCCCTTTTGCAAGTCAAGCTTTGAGAAAACTTTGGCTCCGTTTAGTAGGTGTATCATGTCGGCTATGCGTGGTGCAGGGTGCCTCTCTCTTTTGATGGCCTGATTCGGGCGTCGCATGTCAACACAAAGCCTGATTGCCTCGGAGCCCTTTTTGGGGACCGGAAGGATCGGGGACACCCACGTGGTGGGGCCGGTGGCCTTCTCGATGATGTCTTGTTCTAACAATTTTTGAAGCTCATCTTCAACCTTCTGTTGGATGTTTACCGGAATCCCGCGGTATGGCTGGGCTACTGGCCGGATCGAATTGTCCACATGGAGTTTTATTTGTCTGTTCCGAAGTTTTCCGATGCCTCTGAAGATTTTGGGGTACAAATTGTTTATCATGTCCACTGGATCTATGTATTTGTGGACCATGATGTTGTATAAGATGTGTATCAGTCCCCTGTCAGCAGCCGCTTTGAGGCTGAGGACACACCCACTGTCTGTTTCCATGGCCAGAACATGAATGGGTATCTTCATTTCATGCCCTTTGTAGCGGCACAAGCCGCTGAATTGTCCCAGACACATGAGCGGTGTTTTGGCTCCGTGTGCATATATGTCCACCGTCGCCAGGATCAGCTTCGGTTTTTGTATTAGGTCACTGTAGACTTTTTCGCTCACCACGTTGACCATGGCTCCTGTGTCAATGAGAAATTCCGTCGGCCTTTCCTGTAGCTTGATTATTAATGTGGGGCTGTGTGCTGTCGCAGTGGGGTTGCCCAGAGCATACACGTAGGCCGCCTTTTTTTGGTCGCTTCCGGATGAGCTAGGGTCGGAGTCTGTGGGGGATTGTTCCACCAGGTATCGTACATGGCGTCGGGACCTGCGCTCTGGTTTTGCGCGCATTACGAACGTCCTTCCTCCTCTGCCGATCTTCTCCCGAGTCGCGCTCTCGCTGATCACCTGTGGGCTGGTTCGGGGTGGTTGACGTGTTGGGGGTGGGATTGTTGCTGGATGTTCCCCCATGTCGGCTTTTCGGGCGAGCCGTGCTGTCCCTGGGTCGGTCTCTTCCCCGGTCATGGAATAGCCGGCATACGGCTTTGAAGTGTCCTTCTTCACCGCAGGATGTGCATCGTTGTCCTATCGCAGGGCAGGTTCCTTCATGTGGGTATTCAAACCCACACTTATAGCAGAAGAGTTCCTCTGATCTTTTCTCTAGTTGTAGTTTGTTCACGCTTTCGCCGGCATTTGTGCTTCCAAAGCTCTCTACCTGGGAGTCTATGGCTCTCTCGACTCTGGCCAGTGCTAGGATTTCCTCCAGCGTGCGCGATTTTTGCAAAGTTTCCGGCGAAAGGCCTGGGATTCGCATCTGGAGATGACTTGTGATCTTAAGGCCTCCGTATTTGAATAGTTTGCAAAGTCACAATGTTTCAATTTGGTGCGCAAACGCATCACATATGCGTCCATGGTTTCCCCTTTGGCCTGCTTGGTGCTATGGAATAGATGTCTTTCGTAATCCACATTAGTGTGTGGTGCGAAGTACGCAGCAAGCGCCGCTTTAAGGTCTTGAATTGAGTCAATTGAGTCTTGGGGCATTTCATCAATTATGTCTCGGGTGGCAGATCCTACAGCTAGTTTGAGTAGGCATACCTGTCTTGCGTCGGCAATAGGTCCTGTAGCCCCCATGTATAGGTCAAAGTCTCTGATCCATTTGGTCCATCTCGGACCCATGTTGCTGGTGTCCGTCACGTCAAACGCCCGCGGCATCTGGGCGGCCAGCGTGTCCGGCAGCTGCTAGGGTACGTGGTCCGTCGCTGGCACGCCTGGAACCGGCTGTGCATTTGCCTGCGGTTGTCCTCCTTGTCCACCATCTTGGCCTGACATGGCGCTGAGGGTGTTGCGTGCTGATAGCGTTTCCTTGCGGGTCTCTAGTGGCGGTTGTTCGCCTCCTCCTTGGTTAATCTCTTCACTGGTCCGTGAGGGATGGCCGCCAATTTGGAACAAGTACCATCCGTTGGTCTTGCCCCTCCCCGGGCTCTAGTGCCCCCTTGCTGTTGGGGTCTTGGTGGGCCCGTCGGTCTGGGCCGCTGGACTGTGATGTTCCCTGGCCCTGCAGGGCGTGTGCACTGCGTGCCTCCCCCGCCGTGTCCCTTGTTGTGGGATGCGAGGGCCTCTGAGGCACGCAGGCGATGTAGGGCACAGCTGCGTGCTCAGCGCACGTGCGCTCGTGCTGCCGGCGCCTGTAGCTGCAGCCGGGGAAAGCACGTGCTCTGTGGGCTCACCCATTGGTTGTCCTGCGAGGTCTTCTCGCTCCCCACATGTTTTCACCGCCTCGGCCCGAGCCGCGTATTGGTCCAGCGTTGTTTGGGCCTTTTCGCGCTGCACGCGTTCTTGCTGGTGGGGTCTGTGGGCGGGCTACAGCAGCTTCATTGGGTGCTGTCGTGCCACCGATCCCACCTTCGTCGCCAGTGTAGCGACCCTTGGCGCGCAGCAGGCCTGCGATGTCGCAGGAATAAAAGGCAGACACGGAGTTCTGTAATGAACGTCCTTTTTATTTTCCTTCTTCCTCGAACTCCCCGATCCCGCCCCCCTCGGCGTCACTTCCCTTCCCTTCTCTACCCGCCGCCCGCCCCCAACGTCACGGAGACGTCAACGTGAAGTACCCACAATCATTTCTATGTTGGAGTCCTTTAACACCAGCCCGCTAAATGCCATCCAACTCTGGACTGAATTATAGATTTCATTAATGTTGACATAATCTGGGGGGGGCGCTGTTGCACAGCTGGGAAATGGCCACCACCTGAAAGAGCTCTGAAACAGGCCATAAAATATCCTCCCTTTAATCCTGCTATGCCGGCTTAATTTTGTGAAAGCTGAACTTGTTTGGGGGCAGGAACCTCCCGCACACCGGAGACAACAGTTTGAATCCCCTGCAGCTTGGTCATTTGTCTGAACTGGTTCCCAGACTTCTGGACATGTTGTCAAAACCACTTGCTGGAGGAGCTGGAGCCTCTGGCGTATGCTGACCCTCCCTGGCGGCCCCTGCTGTTGTGGACCTGCCCTCTGAGGTTGCACCCGGTGGAGCTGCGAGGCGGAGAACCCAGCCACTGATCTACAGATCACCCCCCCCCGGCATTAACTATACACCTGGTACAAACCCATATTACGCCCCCCCCTGGCATGCTGCTGTGGCCCGGTTGCATGGGAAGGAGGCCCGCGCCCACTTGCATCTCCCGTGAAGTATCTGTCTCGCAGCTGCAGCTGTAGACTAGCTGCATGAACTCTACTCTACGGGCCGGTCCCATTGTGTGGTGCCAGGACAACTCTGCTGCCCCCGTGCAGCACCGTACCTACGAGACCTGTTTTACCATGCTAAGGTGTCCCGCCGACCTCCCCGGCTTCATGCCATGCCTGAACGTCTCCCCTTCACGCCAAACTGGGTGGACCTGCCGGTTCCCTCCCCACCCCTCTGCACAATGCTCGGGATCCCCCTGAGGGTCCCGCACCTTCCTGCCTAAATCCTCTTCCTGCATTGTCCCATCCAGGACCTGCAGCAAACAGCCCTCAGCCAGGAGGTAAAGGATAGAACATCACCGGATGAAGGTGGGTGCTCCTTTTGGGTTGACCCTGTTCGCTCCCATACATTCTCTGGCCCTACTTGTATGGCCCATGCGGACATGATCCGAATTGGGATCCGGCTCTGCAGGATATTATATGATATGATATTTTATTTGTATCGCGCTCATACACAAGTGTTTTAGAGCGCGACTAGGCAAGGGAGGGGAACAAGGGAGAACACTGCACAACATAAAAACGATCTTACTAGGCCCAGTGACATTGAGAACTCGCAAGTGCATGGGAAAGGGAAAAGGGGAAAAGTGCATGGAAGGGGGAGAGTGGAAAGTGCAGAAGCCGAGGAGCGCAGATAAATAAAGTAAATAGAAAATTGAGGCAAACTGTGGTAGTGCAGCCAGCAAGTGGCAAGTGCTGTGCTTAAGGCAGCAGACTGGGTAAGTCTGAATAAGTGCAGAAAAGAAGAAAAATGGGGGGGGAGTGCAAGGGGTGGCCAGGAGGCAGTGCAGGAAGGTGGCAGGGTGAGCAGGTACCTGGGCCCAGGGGACAGAGGGTGGCCAGGTGCACAGTGCCAAGAGAGCAGATCAGCAGGGGAGCGAAGGCAGAAGCAAAGAGGAAGGTTCTGAGGTGCTTCCGGAAACGGAGATGGTTCTTCTCAAGTTTGAGTGGCAGGGAGGCTGTTCCAGAGGGAGGCCCCAGCCGAAGATTGAGATCTACCCCCAGCTCGTTTCTTTGAAAAACGACTGACCCTGAGGGAGTTAGAGGAGCGAAGAGCAGTGACACTAAGAACAATATCACACGCGAGACACACAGGGGCCCCAGTCATTTTTACAACTCTGTGGCCTGTTGGAGGTGCAACAAATTGCTTCTGCTGCGCTCTGAACACAATTGGGGGGGGATCTGCCTGACCCCCATCTATCCCACCCCTGCTGCTCTCCCGGACTCCTCTCTCTTGTGGGGGTACTACTGGCTCCCCACCCCTGCATCCCAGGGGATGCCGATTGGGCGCTGGACTGGCCCTGCCCCCTCGCGGCTCTGGCTCCCCTTGCTCATTTCCACAACCTGCTACTGACTTTGCAAAGCCTGGCTACGTCTCTTACCCAAGCTATGGTCCTAGGTATTCTGGTGCACCCTAAGAAATACACTTTTGGCAGTGTCTTATTGTAACCTGCTGGCCAGAGTGACTGGCCCACCGCCCTGCTTTGTTCCCAGCTTGAAGAACGTCTGCTCTCTTGGTGTGGTGGTAGGGAAAAAATCTATTTTTTAAAAATGACCGCAGGAGGCGTCAGGGAGCAAAACCACAAGCAACCCCTCTAAAAGGTTAACCACCTTTTAATAACCAAACAGCAAAATGCCTGTGGGTAACAACATCTATTTAGAGAGGAAGATTCTTCTAACCCAAAAGTCAGAGGAAAAAGACGATTTGTACATATCAGATTCAAAATATCACATATTTTATTATCACATAATTTTTAAAACCACATTTTTATATTTATTTCATAAATCCAAATGTAAAGTTGTACCAGTACAAAGAAACAGATAGTGCAGCAGGAATAGACAATAGACAGTTCCCAAAGCTTTTCAATAAAGGGTCTTGTGCTGTGCAAATCTCAAACTCTACTCAAGCACACTATTCATACTAATTATATCCCAATCATACTGGTTCATAAAACATAGTAAAACCCAACATGTTTCTTTACTATAATTATTGATTTTACAAATACAAGGACTGTTAGGGAGAATTCTCTGTTTAGGCTGAATTTCCTAACCTAGTGAGTCCCTCAGCAGCTTTGCTGGATTTCTGGAGTTTGTTTTTTTCTCCTGCCAAGAGTGAGTCTCTTTTCCTCACACTCTTGGACATGATTTGAGGGGTTAATTTGACTGTTAATGTGTTTTATGGGCTATGGGGGCTTTTACTCTATAGGGTCTCATGTGTTTTTACTATGCGTGTTACACAGCACCCTCAGTGCAGTGACACAGGGGTTTCATAGTGACACCCCACCATAGACTCCATACCCTGGGACTGACTGTCTCCCAGGGCATGTGTAAAGTCACCATTGTCTTTACTAGACCCAAATTATGAACAGAAACCAGTACAAACCATCATATTGTGGGCGTACTGGTCAGGGCAATTTGATTGCCCCGGGGTCTGTTTTTCGAGGGGGCACGTCTCCGTCCCCCCTGATCGAGTTTTGGCTGGTGGCAGTGGATACTACTTTTTTTATTCGACCGCAAGTATATCTCTATGGGATTTTCCCATTGTTCGAGGCTACCAACTTTAATTATTTAATTCCTATAGCCTCGAACATACCACCGGGTTATTTATTTAATATTAATTCACCGGTTGGTATTTTTTGCCAGAACTCAATTCTAAAATGGCGTTTGTGTTCTCTTCTGCGACTCCAACCCAAGTCGAGCCCTTTGTTCCAATTTTGGCGGGCTTCTCCACAGAAGCCTCAAAAAGTGGTGCCACTCTGTCTGGGTACCACACGGGGTGTGGGAGGGGGTTTAGGCACCCTGGACTGGCAGCCTTGGCAACTCAAGTTTCACTCTTGTGTGATTGGCCCTTAGCATGTTTGATTGACAGCTAGGCTGAATGAATGGGGGTTTCTTGCATAAAAGCAGGGCTTTCGGGACTAGAATTTCAGAAGTCGCCACAGGACCTGAGATTCCGAAGAGGGAGAAGCTGAGCCAACCTGCAACGACGACACCACCGGTGGAGCCCTGCTGAACCGTCTCACCACTTCCCGGCGACCGAGGAGATCTTCTTGCCAGAGTTTCTTCCCCTTGAGCTGGTGGGGACAACCATTTCACTTTCCTTTTTCGCCTAGTGGTCGAATTGCTGTGCCAAGCACCCTGGCAAGCGGATAGCCACTTACCACTGAACCGCGAAAGAAAGGACCACTCCTTTTAATCGAGAAACTCCATGGCTGGTTTCTTCCCTGGCAGCACAACGACCTCCTGCTTTCCTCCCCGCCGAGATCTTCTCTTCTGCCGGACGAAGCACCGACTCGCAACCGCTGCCAGGAACAACTGCCCCCGCTGGAGTGTTCTCACCATTTCAAGGTACTGTGTCCGCCTGGCCTCCCTTTCTATAGATTGCTACAAGGTGACAGTAAATCCTTAACCTCTGGACTGGGCTGGCCTCTTGACCATCTAACTGGTCCCTTTCTTTTGGTCCAACTTCTTTCTGAACCTTTTCGAGACTTTTGTGCACTTTTCAACCGTGTGACCTTGGCCACATTTCGTTCTGATCCTCTTAAAGTGGATCCTTGCTTTCTGAACTCTAACTTCACGGTTTGATTCTGCCTTCCTCTCTTGCTGTGCTCTTTTGAAAGTGTTGGGATCTGTTTCAATTTATGCTCTGCCTTTCTCTCCCTTGGAAACCGAATTATTAGAGTGCCATCTGCGTTAAGCGCTCACCGCTGTCTGAAAATAAGTGGGGCTTTACTTAAGACGTGTCTAATATTCTTTTAAGGGAGTGTATATACTTTAGTGACTGTTTTTGAATGTGCTTGAGATTAGTGCCAGTGTGTTTTCTTAGATGTGGTTTTAAATAAATAATTATATATCTTTTACACCAAAGCTCTGGTCAGTGTTTGCTTTTTCTACTGTGTTTACCTGCCCTATTGTGTATGCTCTGTATACTGCCTAACTCTTCTTGAGAGAAGTCTGACTGCTCAGCCACAGCTACCAGGTAAATCTGGGTGGTGCAAACTGCTACCAATTGGGTTTACTGCTAACTCCTGTAGTCCCAAACTTTTTGCAGTGGTCCCTAAGGGAACTGCACAGGTTTCTGCCTAACAAGGACATTCTTCAGGGGCTACCTTTTTCAACAGAAAACCACTGTTCAACTTTCAAAAGTGCAACCCAAAAATCAATTTTGGTAGAGTGCGCTGAATAACAGAATTCAAATTCAGCTGTTAGTCCTTCAAACATCATTTTTATCTTGACTAGAATGAAGAATCTTCCCCTGTAACAGAATGAACATTGGCAAATTACCATATGTGAATGAGGTTCAATCTCATGACGTCAAACTCCTTCTATTGACGGTGTATCGAAATTACACTATTTAGAGATTGTGTGTGCAAATGAAAAAGACACCCTAGGCAGCACGGACTACATCCGTGCTGTACAACACATGTGATAAACCTATGCCGACTTGAGAACGTCTAATCTCTTATACCAAACTAGGGACATAGGCAATTATTAAAGCTCCAATGGTGTAACTTCAGCTTAAAAACATAATAAAACCGTCTTACCATCGGGGGCCGAACTTGTTGATGCTCGTGAGTAGCTTAAACCAACATCGAGGTAGACAGGTACCGAATCGCCTCTCACTGCGTCTTGATTTGGAGGATGCCGTAGCGCAGAGAGAACTGTGTGAATGCAGACAACAGATGTTACCGAAAGTATTTACTCAGCCTATACACCAAAGCTGTTAAAACATACTAGGAGAATAGATATTCTCGTGTAATAACGGTATCGTGGTACAAATCATCTTACCCGACTTGCTCTGTCGAGGTCCAAACCGGCAAGTGTCAAGTTCAAGCAATACAGCCCATGGGTCAAACAGGCGTTGGGTGCGACCAGTGAACAGGTTAAACAACTAACGTTTGTCTAACTTCAGAAAAGCGCGTGATACCTGCTCAGTAGGAAGCAGCGTGGAAAGCGCATAAATAAGATACTATAGATAAGGGTCCGCAACAGACAAAATCTCCTACATAATTAATTTACTGGGTGCGACCAGTGAACAGGTTAAACCACTAGCGTTTGTCTAACTTCAGAAACGCGGGTGGTACCTGCTCAGTAGGAAGCAGCGTGGAGACAGGATGTCTTCATAAAAAGGATGTCGTCATCCGTCCGAAACTAGAGTGGCGCTACCTGGTAGACTATTGATCGATGAACAGTCTTGCATATTGCTACGGCGTCCTCCAATTCAAGACGCGGTGAGAGGCGATTCGGTACCGGTCTACCTCAATGTTGGTTTAAGCTACTCACAAGCATTTACAGGTTCGGCCCCCGATGGTAAGACGGTTTGATTATGTTTTTAAGCTGAAGTTACTCCATTGGAGCTTTAATAATTGCCTACGTCCCTAGTTTGGTATAAGAGATGAGACGTTCTCCAGTCAGCCTAGGTTTATCACATGCGTTGTACAGCACGGATGTAGTCCATCAATAATGGTCGTATCTGGAGTCAGGAGTAGGAAAAAGGAAAATGGCAGAGATTAAGCGAAACAAATGGAACAACGAGACCCCGAGAGAAAATACCAGGGTGTCTCCCATTATATTTGATGGCTATGGATTAGGTTGAGTGGGTTGGAAGTTTTCTATTGTGGTTGGTTTGGCCTTAACTTCTCTATTCAGAATCCAGGTTCTGGCCCAAGGCAAGATGGAGTTTCTCAATAGAAGCTCTGATTGGCTAGAGAGGACAGGAGGACAAAAATTAACATTCTAAACTGTCACTCTCTGCCTTTCATCGTCGTAGCCCCAGCTGAGAGGACGTGTTAGTAGCTGCTCCTGCTAAAGTCTTGGGCCTTGTGGATCTGAACTTTCAGGTCCTGAGCAGTCGAGCGGATACTTTTTAAGAGGTTTTCAGGAGAAGTATCCAGTTTGTCAGAGTTCCCGAAGTTCTTTGAAGCCATTCAAGAGATAAGTGACTTTCATTTGGATATGTAAATCTGTTGTTCAGTTTTTCATTGTGTCAATTTTAGAAAGAAAAAGTAATTTTGAGCTTTGAACTGTTAATTCGCACTGTTTAAAATTAGAGTGCGGGAACTTTTGGATTTCACTTAATGGTACGTGCAAGGTTTGACTTATGAACACAACATACGTTACTCGGGCGACGTGTTTACCTCCTTGCGTATAAGTAGACTTCTGCGCATCCAAGAACTCATTTACTGGTGCGTGTGGATTTACGGTTGTGTGCGCGTGTTTTCTTCAGTGCGTGTGTCCCTCAGCGCGTGTGATTGTCAGCGTGTGTTTTCTTCAGCGCGTGTGCTCCTCAGCGCGTGTATTCTTCAACAGGTGTGTTCCTCGGCGCGTGTTTTCTTCAGCGCGTGTTTTCTTCAGCGCGTGTTTTCTTCAGCGCGTGTTTTCTTCAGCGCATGTGATCTTCAGCGCGTATGATCTTCAGCGCAGGTGTTCATCAGCGAGAGTGTTCTTTAGCGCGTGTGCGCGGTTTTGGACAAGGGTGCGCACGTTCAATTAATCTACGTACTTTCTTCAGTGCGTGTGTTGTGTATTTTACTCGCAGTTGCTTGCGTTCTTCAAGAAACATGGTTCTCCATTAATGCATTTGAATGTTTAAAAACCCAAGAGAAAAGATTGAAGATCAGCATTCATTAAAATCCGTCATACTGGAACTATTTACAGTTTTAAAAGGCAAAGGTCAAGGCTCATATGGTTTGCTTATTATAAAGGAGTTGCTGTCAATTTCCAGAGACTCAAGCAAAGAGGTAGAAAGATTTTTTCAGCAATTTCTTCAGTCTTCTCTGGGATATTTTAGGAGAAGAACCAGGTATGATTCTTTACACTATTGTTAAGGATTTAGAGTCTTTATATCTTGATGATTAGTAAGTAATAAGAGGATTTGTGTTTGCTTCTGTATTCACTGCAGGTTCAGCAGCAGCTAGTCTTGACGTCGCCAACCTGGTATTTTTTGTTATCCACTTCCCCCTTACCCTTAGGGGTGTAGTTAACAGAATTGGGTTTAATCTAGTTCTGAGAATTACACTTCAGGGGGACTGTCGGGGGTTCAGCAGATTCCGCGGACACAGGGAAACTCTCAGCCTGACAGTTGCCTGCCATTTGGTGTCTATACTGCTTACCGGATTGCGCGTAGTCTCCTTGTGAAAGGCGTGTACCTTGTCTTACTTCCTTGTGCATTCGGAAGCTTGTCAGGGCTGACGTCGGCCCTATTTGAATATGGTGCTGAAATGTCAGAGCCCTGCCCTGATCGGGTACCGTAGCAGTGAAACCTCCTGCATGCGTACTTTATGGTTTCCAGTCCTATTTTGCATTCTATTACCTAAAACATGTCTCACTGCTTCCCTCTTTGAAGGACCCGTAACCGAAGCCTAGTGGTATGTGGAATGACACATGAGTTAATAAACTGACTCGATCTAGCTGTGCACGTAGTGCTTCACGGCCTGCCAACATAGCTGGCCGTTTCTAGTTAGCCTACCCGTTGAGTCGGAGAATGCAGAACTCTCATCGGTGATTTGCAGGGTCATTGCACTGTCAGGTCTAGTCAAACTACCCATTCTGTTTTCTCATTGAGCCCCTTCAGCATGCTTTTTGTCACGAAAATGAACTGTTCTTCCTTTTTCAGGAGCATTTTTTTATCACGGTTGCTGTCAATACTGGGTCTTAACTTATATACAATGTACCATTTAAGGTTATTTGGTTTATGAACTCTCTCTATCTAGTGATCCACTAGCGGAGCGTTCTGTGTGCTTTTTCTGAGACAGCTCCTATGTTCCCCTATTCTGAGTTTTACTTTCCTGTCTGTTTTTCTAATATAGATTTTCTTTCAGGGGCACCAGATGAGATATACTACCATCGCTGAGTTACAGTTAGTGTGTTGGGTTTGTTTCCATGGAGATTTTAGTTGAATATTAATTTCTGTACTCTTAAAGGTATAGGAGCAGCATGTACAATGCCCACACGGATAGTGTACGATGATGTCTGGCATTCCCCATTGCTGGGGCAATGCGCGCTGTTTGATCAGTCTTATACTGATGTCATTCGTGTGATGTGTTCTTTCAAGTTCCTACTCCTTTTGACCGCTATGATGGGTCTAAGTAGCAGTTGTTAACTTTTTTCCTAGAATATTCCAATTTTTGACGATAATCTTCTTGATTCCATTAGACAACTGGCTGTAGTGTTGACCAAGAAGAGTTTGTTACTTTTGTCATTGTCTTTCTCCTCTGGTTGATCCTAATATTCCAAAAGGGCCTCCCTATGGTTGTTACATGCCCTTTTAAGGGCTGGGGTGTTAACTGCATCCGGATACCCACGTTGCATCAACCGTTCTTTCATCTTAACGGCCTCCCTTTTGAAGTCCATTTTGTTAGTCCTTTTTAAACGAAGGAATTGACCCAGAGGGAGGTTGTCCCTCACATGAAGAGATTGGAAGCTGGTATAGTCTAGGACAGAGTTTCTGTCCGTAGGCTTATTGAAAGGTTTCACATACAGGCTTTTCTTGACAGAATCGACTGAAATCGTAACATCCAAGAAGCTCAAGGATTCTATACGGTAACTGGATGTAAACTTCAAGAAATGGTCTTGGGTGTTGTTCCACAGACAGAAATTCTCTAATTCATCAACGCTTCCAGTCCAGATTACAAAAATATCATCAATATACCTCCTCTAAGTGTGTATATTTTTGGCAAATGGGTTCTGTATCATCATGATCTTGAGGAGTTCAAAAGACTCCATGTAAAGGTTGACAATGCTGGGTGCCAGAGTGGCCCCCATGGCCGTCCCTTGGATCTGTTTATAGAAGTCCCCATTGAAATGAAAATAGCTTTCCATCAGTGACATTTCGGCACACCACAAAAAAAATGAGACCAGAGTTTTTCTCATGGTGTAATCTCGAAGTAGCGACTCTTCCAGCACTTCCAAAGACTCTTTATGTGGAATGCTGGTGTGCAGTGCGAGCAAGTGTGTGACCAGAAAGCCTCGAAGGTAGCTGGAAGGATGTCTGCAAACTCCATTGTGGAAAGCAGGTGAAAACAACACAATGCAGAAGTGCGAACTGGACTAGAGACGCTGGAGAAAACATGTGATTCTGCCCAAAGCCAGTAGGGACCTGGGGACGTTCCGATGACCGTGCCAACAGCAATTTGAATGTGATACCATTGTTAATACTACAAGAAGATTGTTTGAATGCAGAAAGGGCAAAGTACAATCCCCAGTGGGCTATGGATGGATGGATGCATGCAATGCACGTATTGGGCAAATCTTGACCAAACCTTACCGCACACCTATATACCCAGCGAAGAGCAATATACTGCATTGCTGATACAGAGATAGACTGTGAAACGCATGAAAAGCCTTGGCAAGGCAAGAAGTCAGGCAATTGAAATGCATGAGAAGTCCTTGTAGGGGAGTATACCAGACAAGTGAAAACCACAAGTGAATTCTGTTGCAGTTGGAGATGCATAAAGATTCCTGGCAGGAGAGTTATACAAGGTAATTTGCAAAGCTTCCAGAAATGCTAAGGAAAGACAGTGTTTTCTGACCCAAGGCCATATTGGTGTTCTAGAAAGACTGTTACAGAACTTGTTACCTAAACAGGAACTTTGTGAATCACGGAGAGACACAAAGGAACTGTTAGTAATAGACACACTTGCCATTCTACTTAAGAATTCAGGGGAACGGGTCCACCCTCTGGATCCTCAGGATTCCACCTTGTAGATGATTTTTGTTGGCGCTGTTCTTACTTTTAGTTCTGAACACTTTTTTACTGGTATCAAGTTGAAGATATTTCCTTACACATTTTTATTGTTTGTTTGTAGTGTTCAGGTCAGGATATAATGTTTTGGACTCAAGGACAGCTTTTCAGTTATTGACATCCTGACACAGATAGATCCTTAGTTTTGGTTTATAGGTAGGGAAACTCCACTTTAGCATAGGGTCAGAGAGGCATTTTCCCTACCCGTTTTCGTTAAGTATGCATCTTTGACAAAAACATGACAACCTTGTGTCTGGGTCTCACTTCTGACCCTTCACAGCTACCTTACTGCAGCCATCGCCATTCCGAGTGCATTCTTGTGCTACACAACACCTGCTCTTCTATTTTCAGAGCATGGCCCCAACAGATTCCTGATTCTGGAACCGGTGAAGTAGTCTCTGGTAAAGATCTCAGAAAGGGGATAAGTTAACATACCGGTTTTGTCCCCCCTACCTCCATAGGGTTACATGGGCATAAAGTCCTGGCCCTATCCCTCCCTTGCCTGAGTCAGTTTGGTGGTGGTCTTGTCAAGGAATCCCCCCCACAATCCTTTCTAGTGTGGTGGGACAGAGAGGGATACTTAGCTGAACTTTTCCGAACTTTTGGAACACTAAATCACACCCACTGGCTTTGCTCAATTTAATAGTAAACCTATCTGAGCAGTATAATATATGGAACTGGTGACTCTGGGGCACTAGGCCCCCTTCCATCTCAGGGCTGGACTTACTGAGGGTTAGGGATTTATTTCTAGGACTGCTCTAAAATGTTTTATCTATATTTTCTCAAGTAATTACTTACCTATGATTCTTTTACCTGTGTTTTGTTGAATAAACTGTTTATCTTTTTACTGACTTAACCACATACAAGTAGTGAAACTGTTGCTTAACTGTCTTTGAGGTAAAGTGCAGGGGCCTTCTCTAGAACGGAAACTGCTCTCCTGAACACCCGTGAAGACCTGCTCTCTAATCTCGATGCCAACTCTTCTTCCGTTCTCATACTTCTTGACCTTTCCTCTGCCTTTGATATGGTCAATCATGCCACCCTGATAAATCGGCTATGTGATACCCTCGGTATAACGGACCTGGCTCTGGACTGGATGACCTCCTTCCTTTCTGACTGGCTATCCCAGGTTCAATTGGGTCCTTTTCTCTCCACCATCTCACTCTCCGCCTGTGGTGTCCCCCAGGGCTCTATCCTCTCACCTTGGCTGTTCAACATCTACCTGTCTCCTCTAGCCCACCTGATTTCCACCTTCTCTCCTAACTTCCAGTGTTATACGGATCACACGCAGCTCCCCAAGCTTCCCTCCTCATCTTCCTCTCTCATTACTGTCTGCTTTTCAGGCATGGTGCTATTCTAACGATCTCTGCCGTAATGCCAGTAAGACAGAGATCCTTCTCATTGGCACCCCTGCTCCCTCTTTCCCTGCCTCACTCTGGCTGTCCTCCATGAGCCCCCTCACCCTCCTGTGAGGCAAAAAAATCTTGGTGTCATCTTAGACTCCTGCAGATCAGACACTTTTCCAAGCAGAGAGTGGGGGTAGATCTCTCACCTCCCACTGGAATGGGCTCCCTTCTCTCTCAGACTTGAGACAAATCACTTTAAGTTCCAGAAGCTTCTCATGACCTTCCTTTTCTCTTCTTCCTTGTCTCTCCCCCTCCCCTGCTAATGTCCCTGTGTGCTTCTTGACTGGCTCCCTGGTTCCTTCAGAGTTCCCCAGGGCACCAAGCTCCCCCCTCCTCCCCATCCCCCCTCCCATTCCAGTCTACCCCTGCACTTGGTCTCCCCGGACGTCAACCATGCCCCCCTCCACCAACCTGTGAATGTCCTTCCTGGCCAGTCCCCCTGCATTTGCCTGGCTGGACCTGCACCCTTGTAGCCCTTCCAGCCCTTTACATCACACTTAGCTCGTGGACCTTCCTTCCCATGCACTCTCTTGCTTTCCCCCAGTTCTGTCCACTGGGCCTCCAATAGCACTTGTTTTTCCTCAAAGGCCCTTCAGCCCTGACCGGCACTCCGCGCCCTTCCTCTCCCTCCCCCTGCACTTTTCTTACTGCACTTGCACGTTCCGAATGTCACAAGGCCTAGTAGGATCATTTTTGTTTTCTCATCCCTGTCCCCCCCTACCCCGCCACACTGTTGTCTTGTTGCACCTTAAAACACATTGTGTATAGGTGCATTATAAATGCCCAATAAATACTGAATAAAATAAGTTAGCCTCCCAAAATCCAATTCCAGGGTTGTTTTTGGAAATCCATCTTAGAAGTAAGTAAGACATGATTCATGAGGTGCTTACACTCTAATTACAATTGCACTAGTAAACCTTGCAGATGTATATTAATGATCATGGGGGGCTTTTAGGATTTGTGCTGAATCACAAGGTTCATATTTTTTCCTCTTATAAAGACCATCAAAGAATTTGATATATTTGTATTCATGTACTATTTATTTTTTCTTTGTAGGATCCAAGAAGAGCGTGATGAACGGTATAAAACCAAAGGCAGAACAAGTAGATTTGCGCCTCCACCATCCGATTCAGATGGCCAGCGACGCTCAGGTAAGCAGTATCTTTAACATTTTTGTCAGGCTGCAAATTTGGAGCAAAACATACATTTTTCCAAATTGGTGAAAACAAACTTTCTGTTTCATGTCTTCAAGTAGAATTTAAAAAAAAAAAAACATTTTAAAACCCTACTAAAGCATTCTTTAGACACTGCTCCTATTAGGTGCTTTGTTCTTACCATTTTACAAGTGTGAAACGTATTTGGTTATTAAATTTAGTACACTTGCTATGTCCTGTGAATTGCGCTTTATTTTACTTTGTTTACAGGTATTTAGCTAATTACTAAGCACATCCAATATAAAGTGATTTACGAAGGATAAAACAATTTAGATAAGTAGGAAAAATAGAAGATTTTACTAAGAGCCTACTACTTGGTCTGGTTTGGAAGCTGAACAAAGACCACAAGAGCACACAGTGGGGTAAGCGAACCTTGGCCTTCCTAAATTAAGGTGGTTGAGCAGATTATTATCACCCCATTTCTTAGGGCCAGAATCACTTACAAGATCTTTCCTCTTGGTTATAATCTCTCTCTAATTTCCAGAATTCCAGAGCGTTCAATTTAAGCAGTTTGAAAGGAGAGAGTAAAATTACTTTTTTTAGTAATAGAAAAATATTAGGAATACGTGACTACACAGGTCATAAACTGTGTCCTTAGTCCAACAGGACCTTTGATGCTCACTTGCGCCTTTAGGAATTGAACTTCCAACAGTATTTTAAAAGTGCAGTGCATTGCATTTACAGTAACGTACTAATTTCATTGGTTGTGTGGTTCTTCGTAAACGTTGGTGGCCTAATGCAAGCCTATGTGTGGGAATCTAGGTTTGCACATAGGTCTCCACAGATTGAAGGAGTTAAAAATAAAAACCTGGAGAAAGACCAGGTGCTACTCTCATACCACGCTGGACTAGAGATTGCAGAGGAGTTTTGACATGTGCATCTGGGAGTGCAGCATTTCTGATGTGCATGGAAGAGGGTCTTCAACAACAAATTCCCTCAACACCTTATCCAAGGGACAAAGTTGGGTCCTGGCACAGCAAGAGTAGATGCCAATAGGAGATCCACCTGAAGAAGACGTCTTAAGCATTACTGTCTTTAATCAGTCTTTCAGCTTACAAGGTGGAGTCCTTTGAGCATCAGGATCTGGATACTTTGCCTTAGAACCTGCCCATATGGTAGACTACTGCAGAGGACCTGGGCCAGAATGTCACTTGGAGCCTAGGGACCCCAAGTTTTAAGAACTGGAACGAGAAGTGCTCTACGATGTTTTAATCAGGCGACATCTAATTCAGGGGAACTTTCCACCCACCCCAAACCAGGTGTGCACAATTTTCCTTTATTTAATAAAGTTTTTTTTATGAATCTGGGGATCCCAATTTAATACCATTTGATTCCTTACAGCTTCCTCCTGTTTCGTGCCAAGTAACACACCATCAGTGATCATCTTGGGGCAAAAATGCAGCTGCAGAAAAAGCTGCCGTTTAAAAATGCACCTTTAAACGCATTTATATGTGGGGTGTGGGTTGGGGTTATATTTATGGTAAGGCAGGAGTATGGGGAGGTTGCGGGGGTCTCCCCCGCATTGAAGTCCATTAGAAATTGCCTTTTCAATGGCAGATTTTTCTGCTGTGGGATTTTGTGTGGCGAGATTATCACATAGAACCGTAACATAACACACAGGTTTGCACATAAGGTCTATTTATGAACAAAATAAAATTAATTGAATCAGTTTAAAGATACATTGTTTTTTAATGAAAGGCCAATGATAAGAAATAATCAACACTTCCAGTGAGTGCTTCTCTCAGTGAGGCAGTTTGGCGGTGAGCTACGCCTGATTCAACTTGGCTGTGCAAAATGTTGTTACCTGGTTCTCGATCACTAGCTCCTCCCCGGAATTCTGTGGCACTCAGAAGCACAATGAGTTGCCTATCTGCCCACACGCTTCTGAGTGCAAGGTGGTTTGACGGTTCGGACATGAGCCTGGACTGCATTGGACAGGAAACTAAAATATTATTGACTCTTTGTTTGTTGTAAAGCACACAGAAGGAGTTATCAAAATAAATATCAGCAGTGTGCAGCTGTGTGTTTCTGTGGTACCTGTGGAGTTCTGTTTTCCCCGTTTTGAGTCTCTCTATACTGCTTGTTGCGTGTCTATGGGAGGAGCATAGAGGCAGAGACAGCACAAGACCTCACATAGAGGCTGCCTGCGCAGAGCGAGCAGTGTGCAGCTGTGTGTTTCTTTGTTTGTGCACGTTGTGCTCATTGCGTGTCGCATTCGCGGGAGTAGATCATTGGTGATGCTGTATTTTTCTATGAGTGAACAAAGCACCCTCCCCTTTACTTGGGGACGTGGGCTCAAACAGCGAAGGGGCGCTACAGTGAGTGGAATATTATTTGTTTTACAGCAGTACCATGAATCTCCGTAGTCACAGAAGGGGAGGGCCGGCGCACTTACCTAACTTACCAAGCTCCCTGCCGGCCTCAGAAATTGAGGTCATTTGTAATGATTTTGATGTACCGGCGTGAAGTAGAGAAAATTCAATCATGTTCTGTAAAATGGAGGCTCCGGCCCGGGTGGTGACTATGATTACAGTGGCCTCATTTCTAGGACTCGATTATACTCTAACAGCAACGGCAATAAAAAGTAAGATCACAGAGTGTTTTCCTTGCGGAAATGCCCTAACATTGGGTTTTGAAATACCGGCAGGAAATCATAATAAGCCAATATTGGAAAGTGAGATCGAGCCCTTCATGACAAAAGTTGACTTCCTGCCTGTTGGTGCTGATGGGTGATGGCAGAGAAAGCGTTATGTTATCTGGAGGTAGCTTGACGCATGATTCATTTTCAAATACCCATGAGCTGTTTAATACTCCTGCCTGCGAAGTTGAATCAGGTCTAAACAAATCCTCAATTTTGTCAAGCTCTACAGATTATGGGGCCGCAAACACTGGCAGCCCTTAACTATATTTTGTCCTCACTAGTAAAAGTCTTTGACATTCTAAAAGAGGAAGTCTGGGTAAATGCGGAACAATTGCATGGAATTCAGGAGATTTTAGGTTCTATTCCCAAGAAGGAAGAAGGAAGAAGTCGGGTGCTTCTTCCAAAATGAGGTTTTGGGGATTGTTGACATCGAGGAGGAATTCGAAATCATGCCCTTTTATGAAAAGGGCCTTGACATTGTACTTAATACAGAAGAGATTAAAAAATCTATTTCTCTTGCGGCAAACCAATTTAAACAAAATGATGGGTGTGAAAATTCCGTACACCATGGACCTCCCATTGTACAATACCACGACCCACTGCTGGTGAACGAACAAGGTGGACACAGGAAGGGTGCAGGGGGGCTGGAGATAAGGAAGGAAAGATCTTCGCAAGATTCTTGCTCTTCACCCCAAGTTTGGAAGAATCCTTTCATCCAGATACCCCTCCCTCGTTGGAGCTTATACGACTATGAGCCGTCGGGGATGATTTAGAACAATCAGTGGTTATAGTGGACTGCCCTTCGGGACAGATAAATGAAGTATGAGTACCAAAAAAGAAGGAAAAGAAGAAGGACATTGTAAATGAAGCGGGGCAGTAGGAACAAAAGACAAAAAGACAGAAAATCGAAGAAAGCAAATATAAATTCATCTTTGAAGTTTGCAAGATCATTAAATTTTCATCTTGAACAGCAAGAACTCTCTTCTTAATGTGAGTACGGGTGGATTAAAGATTGCTCCACTATTTAAAAAATGTAGTGATGCACCACAGAAGCCTAAGATTTCAGTTCAAATGGCCTCTCAATAGTCCCTAAATTATATAATGGGTAATACCCTGTTTCAAAGAGATCAGGAAGAGCCATCCTTAAGTTTCATGAAAAATTCAGTACGGTTATGTTCACAACCAGTCCAGGGTTGTTTAGTGGATCACATGAGTGAACAAAATAATAAAGCGTTGGGGGATCCAGTCCTCCGCCTCGCTACGGGGCGAAGAATAAGTTATCATTAAAAAGGTACAAGGACGGGTTAATTTGGCAATTAATAATTTGGAAGTCTCAGCTTCAGGTTCTGTGGGGGATTTTACCTCCACAGACAATGGTCGAGCTAGGGACCTTCAATAACGAGAGGCAATACAGAGGCAAATAGTGCCCTTTGGGCCCCTTACTAAACAAGTGGTGGTAAATACGCAGTGGGTGGACCCCTTGTTTGATAACCCCTGATTTGTCGAATGCCCGGTTTTTCCTGGAGGCTATCTTCATACAGGAGGACGGTGCAATTTTGAATAGAGGTACTGTGTTCAGTATTTTGAACAAAATATAATATTTAAAAGCAATAGCCTCTAAGGGTGTAGATTTGATGGATTTCTACGATGATAAAGAAGAGATCTTGTGGTTGTCACTGTTAGTTCTGGACTGGTTAGATATCTCATTTTTGCATCGATGGATGAATTCATGAAGGGGTTCTGATATACACACTAGCAACAGTGAGGTGCTAAATTACCCTTCTTTAAAGGGGAAAGAAGCGCAACTGTAACGCTTACCTCTGGTGCCATGCAGGAGGGCCTGGTCCGGACTGTTCCAAAGCGTTGCTCCCACAGGATAACTCTGCTATGGTGAATGCCCAAGCCACCGCTGAAAAACCAAAACCCAGGGAGCAGTGAGGTTGGGAGGGACCCGGTAGAACTTGAGACTTCTGGTAAGGTGTGTGAGGGGGCCTGGTTGAAGACCAAGAGGTAAGTAAGTGCAGATATTCAGTATGTGTCTCCCAGCCCCCCCCCACCTTCCTCTTGTGTTCCCCTTAGTTAGGCTGGCTGGCGCGCAGGTGGTTGTGCTCACTGTATTTGGATGAAGAGGACATGCTGGAGATATCAGGTAAGCATCCGACTCCAGTTGCTTCATTGAGTGTAGTGGTCCAGGCCAGCTGCGACACACTGGATGCTGAAGGTATGGAGGTAAGTCTTTGTACAACGCGGCACTGTCCCTGTAGAGGCTTTTAGCTTGCAGCACGGACCGCAGCGTGTTTCGTGCTGTTCGTTCTTGTCAGGTGCTGCGGTGCGCTCTAACAAGTCTCTTATGTTCTTTTCCACAGATGCGGGTCTCATAGGATACCATTGGTTAGGTCGACCACTCACAAGAAGTGAGTGGAGCGGCTGATCGTCTGTTCAGGTAAGGTTGTGCTGAATGGGGCACTCAGGTGGGTTTTGACAGTTAGATTTAATCTCCTACCGTTTGTTTTCTCTTTTCAGAAGTGGTGTTTGCTGCAGACCTCGCTTGGCGATGATCCCAAATGCATATCGGGACAGAAGCTGGAAGCAGAACTCTTACGGCAAAGTCTGTGAGAATATACGGCTGCAGGTGCGTCTGAGCTGCGGTTTCAAGTGAAGTTCAAGACTGAGGTATAAAGCGTAACTCTTACGCTGAAGTTGGTGGTAAGTATGGCTGCAGATGAGTCTCAGCATGCACCAGTAGGCTAAAGTCTCTGTGCACGTGGAAGACAGGAGCGGTAAGCATTACACTGCTCTGCTAGGTAGCAGGAGAAACGCTAAGCGCAGGGTGTGGCCCGGGGTGTGGTTTTATAGCCTCGCACCGCACCATGTTAACACTAGACCACTAGGGATTTCAGATCTTTGGACCTGCCGCGGGCCATCTTGAGTTACAAAGTAGGTTCTGTCTTGGCGGCCATGTTGGTGTGGGTCAAGACAGCTTCCACCAAACGCCTGCACCAGCCAGCCACCCTGCATGTCCAGCTTCTCCCTACCCTGTCATGGGGGGATATGCCTTGTGAGCTCGCTGGGGTTGTGACAGCAACCAAAGTCGGGAATGATTTTTATCTTATGCTCCAAAGATCAGAGTAGGGTAGTAACTATGTAATGTCCAGAGGGTGTGAATGCCAGTTTAGGGGATGACTGGTCCTGGTTATCTCAGACCCTAGGTAGCCAAACTAAGGCGGGCAGATTAAGACCAGGTTTTTAGCATCTGCCAGTGGAGTTAACGAGGGATCCAACATTAACTCAGTGGATACGTGTGAGAAATTATGAAAGCACGATTTAATTATTCTCCAAGAATCGTTTATGGTGGATAATGTATCATTAAATGGCTATCATAGTTGCCAATAAAATGCCATATAAGGTTTATTTGGCCTGCTAAAGGTGGGTTTAATTATTACAGCTACAGCTGAGGCCGTCTCAGTTTGGAGGTATTGAATAGTTCTATGTCTGGTATTCTGGCAGCACATCCTATATTGAAGAAAGACAGCCATAACTTGCTAATAATTAATGTGTATTGCAATTGTGTAGGGAGGTCACAAAATCGCATGATGGATCCTGATTGAAAGGTCAGAGCGGTGTCTATTCGGCTCTCTCATTATACAGCACAAGATTTCAATCCAAACTGTTTAAATCACCCAAAAAGCTTGAAGGCTCAAAAAGATCAAAATTACTCAATGAGTACAGTCTAAAATAATAAAAGGAATAACTGGTCTACATTTTTTAAAGTTTGGAACCTATGTGTGGTGACGGCAGATAATTGAAAATGTGATTATTATGGTAACACATGGAAAAGACCATGCCGTCCGGTTATAGCGCCTAGAGGAAGCAGCCCTCTCAGGACCGGTCCTGGCTTGGTTCTCGTAATTTCTTACTGATCATTTGTTTGTTTGTTTGTTTGTTTATTTTATTTATATAGCGCACCAGACCCTGGAGTAAAAGGGTACTTATAGGCAAGTTACAGAAGGCCCAGTATATATAGAATTAACAGTAATACCATATGTGGAGGTAATATACAATATATACAGTCAGTGCAATTAGGGTAAACAATTGAGACATTTGAATAGTATGTACAGTATATACAGAATGCGTGGTTTTAGTCAGGCTGAGGATTAGTTTATTGTTTGTCCAATACCCAACCAATGACTAGCTTCCTGAACATATGGAATGAGGGGGCAGACTTGGTGCTCAGCGGTAGGGAGTTCCAAAGTTGAGGGGCCATGAACCAAGAAGCTTGAGCCACCAGCTTTTTTGGAGGAGAATCTAGGCACAATGAGGCAGAGGGTGTTGGCAGATCTGGTAATTCTGGTGTTAGGTTTCAGGGAGAGTTTGTTGGTAAGATAGGCGGGGCAAGGTGGTTAAAGGCTTTGTATGTGAGGCAAAGCGTTTTTAGGTCAATTTTTTGTTGAATGGAAAGCCATTTGCAGGAGATTCTGATGGGGGAGATATGCTCTCTCCTAGGGATGTTTAATGCTGCACGCAGCGCGTTGTTTTGGAGAACTTGGAGCTTATTAATTATGGCTTGGTTAGCCCCTAGGTAAAGGCTGTTACAGTAATCAAGCTTAGATTGTATAAGCGCTCTCGCCAGTGTGAAGCAACCATTCGTGGATAGAAAAGGTCTGCAAGCTCTAATTAGTTTCCCATTGTAGGCGGCAGTAGAGGCAGTCATGTTGACTTGTTTTGAAAGGTTAGTGTTGGTGTCAAGATAAATGCCTAAGGTTTTGACGTGTTTGGCAACAGGGATAGTGTTGCCATCAATGGTGATGTTGGAATAAGCAGGACTAAGTTTCTGTAGTTTATTAGGAGAGCCGACCAGGAGAAGTTCCGTCTTCTCATCATTCAGGCAGAGGCCGTGTGTGGCCATCCATGCCTGAATGATGGAGAAAATTTTGTTAATGCTGGTGACGTCAGCCAGGTAGTTGCCAGAGATAGTGGGGAGTATCTGGGTGTCGTCTGTATAATTAGTGTAGGTGACACCTAGATGGTCCAATTTGTCAACGAGGGATTTAGTAAAAATATTGTAGAGGGTAGGGGAGACACAAGATCCTTGTGGGACGCCACAGGTGATGGGGATGGGGTCTGCTGCAGCTGCCAGTGAAAAGACTCTCATAGTTCTATTGGCTAAAAAAGATTGTATCCAGCTGACAGCTGAGGGTGAGAAATGGGCGGCAGATGAGAGGTGGTTGCATAGTATTTTATGATCGGCAAGGTCGAACGCTGCTGCGAGGTCAAGAAGGAGTAGTATGGCTGCTTTTCCTTTGTCTTTGATGTCATCAATCTGACTTTTGAGGTCAACAAGGGCCGTTTCAGATCCATGTTTAGGTCGAAAGCCAGATTGACGTAGCCCTAGTAGTTGATTAGATTCTAGGTATTCCTGAATTTGTAAGTATGCCACTCTGTCGAGGATTTTTAGCAGGAAGGGGACCGTGGTGATCAGCCTGTAGTTTGTGGGAATGGCTGGGTCTAAGGTTTGATTTTTGAGGAGGGGGAGAATCCATGATTGTTTCAGATTGTCGGGTATAGAGTTGGTGGAGAAGGAGAGGTTTATGAGTTTAGAGATGAAGGCAGAGAGGTCTCTTGCAGCATCTTTGATGATCTGGGCAGGGCAACTATCCCCTTTGCAGTTTGAGGGTTTGAGAGATGATATGATCTTTTGGACTTCCGGTATGGTGACCTGTTTGAAAGTGAAGCCAGCGGCGGTATTGGAAAGGGTCGATGTGTTAGGGGTAGAGGAGTTGCTATTGGATAGTTGTAGTCGTTTAGCCTCAATTTTGGTTTGGAGGCCAGAGATTTTGTTGGCAAGGGCATTTTGGATGCCAGTGCACCAGGGTTTGTCTTTTACGTAAGTGTCTGTAGGTGGGTTAGGGTTTTCTAATTCCTTCAAGATGGTGAAGAGTTCTTTAGTAGAGGATCCTGCCTTATCAATTCTTACATTGTAGGCTTCCTTCTTCGTACAGATTCTCTTTTTTGTAGTGGGAGGAGAAGGTCATCAGGTTTGTTTTGTTTTCGGTAGAGGGGGTGGTTTTCCTTAGGGTTTCCATCTTGGATTTCTTTTTTCTGAGTATTTTGAGTTCCGGTGTGAACCAAGAGTTCAGATGCGCTCTAGGTTTGCCTTTGCGTGACTTGAGAGGGGCCACAGCATCGATGGCGTTTGACATGGCGTTATTGTATGTGCTGACAAGGAGGCTAAGGTCAGCAGAGGTGGGGAGCGAGTGAAGGAGGGGGAGAACTAGTGGTGTGAGGGTGTCTGCTGTGATACACTTATTTCTGGTTTGACAGGCAGGTGCGAGCGGGGATTGTTTGGGATTGGGGTTGTTAATGCTGATGTTGAATGGTATAAGGAGATGGTCTGTCCAGGCGAGAAGTTGGGGTGTTTTGCAAATGATGTTGCAATTGTAGGCTGTTATCCAGTCAATGGTTCTGCCTTTCTGATGTGTTGGTAGTGTGATGATTTGAGTATAGTTATGTTCTGCTAAGGCGTTGGTGATGGATGCGTGCGTGCGTGTCATTAGGGTCATTGTACCCGATGCTGAAGTCTCCTAGAATGATGTTTTGTGAGGCTTGGAATTCTCGGCTATTAATGAGGTGACATCTTCCTCAAATGTGCCTGTGGGACCTGGGGGTCTGTATATAAGTTGCATGTTAATAGAGCTCTTAGGGGTGGATTGTATTTTGATAGAGAGGTGCTAACATGATTCAAGTTGAGAGGAGGTGATGGATCTGAGGTCAAGTCAGGATTTGAAGATGAATGCTACACCTCCGCGAACATTAACTCTGTCCACTCTGTGGATCTATTTCTCTACCTCCCTATTTCTCATCTTCTCGGATTCTATCTTGCAGGGTTCCTCAGGGTTCAGCCATGTCCCACATGTTGTTTAATATCTATATGCCTCATCTGTTCCTACGGTTTTCGGTGCTACTCTTATGCTGACGACACATAGATCCTGGTCCGTTTGGATCAGGAACATGATACTGTGTTGACAAAGTTTTGGGACTGTCTGTAAGCAGTAGGAAACTTGTTGAGTGCGAATTGGCTGAAGCTGAATGGGGACAAGACTGAAGTCTTAGTGTTGGGTTCTTCTCTGATCACAGCTGAATGGCTGGGTTCCTTCTGGCCTTCCACCTTGGGCGACTGTCCTACTCCGGTGAAGGTAGTTAAGAATCTTGGGGTCTTTCTTTCTTCTGATCTGTCTATGTCACTGCAGGTTAGAGCTGTTTGTAATGCTGGCCGTTTCGTTCTTAGGGTTCTTCGCCTGATCCTGTCTTTTTTGCCAGAAAAGCTGGGGCCACTAGTGGTATCCTCCTTGATTATCAGCCAGATTACTGCAATGCACTTTATCTGGCACAACTGCTTAGGGTGGTACACAGTCGCCAACTGCTGCAGAATTTAGCGGCCAGGGTGGTGACTGCGTCCCCTTATGGTGCTCATATAAGCCCAGTACTTCGAGCGCTTCATTGGCTCCCAGTGGCCCAAAGGATCCAATTCAAGTCCCTGTGTCTAGTACACGGTCCTTTCCTTAAAGAGGGACCTGAATATCTGCAGGATAAGTTCTCTCCGTATGTCCCTGGCAGAAACCTTGCGGTCAGGAGATGCTAAACTACTGGCCATCCCAAAGATACGTAGGTCTCGCCTTGGTGGGGGAGCCTTTTCTTATGCAGCCCGCCGGCTTTGGAATGAGCTACTTGCTGGCCTGAGAGCCGTAGCAGATCATCTTAAATTCATGAAAGCTCTGAAAACATGGTTGTTCTAAGGTCCTTGCTATGGTTTGCATCTCTCTGCTATCCCTGCGCCAAGATGCCCTTGGGTGATTGTGCACGTACTGAATTGCCTTAACATAACATAACATAACAAAGAGGGAATAGTGCTTCTACTATTGATTTTATAATTTTGTCATAGTGGACAGTCATTTCAAAATCGGACATTCCAGTGACCATGCAAGATTGGAAGCTACTTTTCTTGCACTCTTTTAATCTCCCTTTAAGGGCACAATGGCAATGGTTGATGTCTCGTGGGGTAAAAAAAGATTGATTTGGGAACACATGAAAATTCAAAAATATTAGCTCTCGAATGAGGGGTGAATTGATAGATGACCAAGTAGAGTTAATATGATTGCTTGTATCGTACATTAACTCCTGATCCTCATCAAAAAATGTTTAGCCCCTCAAACTCTAAAGTGAATTTGAGAAAAACTCCTTATAGTGCTGATATACAGTTCTATAAATAAGTGTATAGGAATGATGTGAGAATATTTAAACGACTGGGAGCTAGAAGTCTCTCGGTGGTTTGCTAACTAAAAAAGCTAAAACAGTGCTATAGAAACAGAGTAAAAGATTCCAAAATGGCCGCCGGAGCGTGAGGACGCGATTTGGAGTGCTCCGTTCCCAGTCCAAAGCAGCAAGATTATAAAGGTGTGTAGTTCAACCGAGGAACTGCTTCTGTTAGCTGGAATGGCATCCCTCCCCTCCCCTCTTGAAGCATAGCTGTTTGTGAGGGTGCGCACGTTGGTGGAAAGTGAAAAAAGGACCATAGCCCTAATGAGGAAGGGCGTGGCTGTGAGGTCTACAGCAGCTACCAAAGATTAAGGTGGAAAGCTCTGACATTTAAGGCTTGTGAGTTTCAGGAGAAATGCAGACATCGAGTGAGGAGAGGGCAGCCCCCTCAGACGACGCTACTATTGGAGGCAGAACTGGCGAATTGGTGGGTGAATGGAGTAAGCCTTGCAGTGAGATGTTTGAAATCAGGGCCCCTCTGTGGATGGGAAGAAGTCAGTGAGCAGGCCTGGCAGACAGAGTGACACAGAGGTGTTGGTGGAAGACTGGTGAGCAGCAGAGAAATATTATCAAAGTTGCAGGTACAGGAGCAGAGAGGCCTGATGATCTTACAAACTAAAGGTGTGGCTCACGTGTTTCTGTGGATTATTAAGACTCTCTTACCAATCGCAGTACCCCCAATTTCGAAGGCGAAGAGGGTCTGGGACTTTCTGTAATTCTTTCAATGCCGGGAGCAAAAGGGAAGGTGTCCCCTGCAAAACAGGGTGTGGTCAGAGGTGCAAAAAAGAGCCAATTGGAAAAGTGCTGGCAGCAGCAATCTGAATTGAATGTTGAAGGAGTGAGAGGAAGTCTTCGTAGAAGGGAAAATGAATCTGAAGAAGGTGGAGATATGGCACTAAGCAAGGATGACCTAACTACCTGCCTTAGATGAATGGAGGAAAGATTGACTGTGGCCATGCAAGATCAGA
Source organism: Ambystoma mexicanum (assembly GCF_040938575.1). Classification (NCBI taxonomy): domain Eukaryota; kingdom Metazoa; phylum Chordata; class Amphibia; order Caudata; family Ambystomatidae; genus Ambystoma; species Ambystoma mexicanum. The sequence goes on along the minus strand of NC_090932.1, from coordinate 674,890,052 downwards.
TGGCAAGTCTTAAGGAGGATTTAAAGAACTCCTTGAAGGAGATCAGAGAAGAAGTTACTGCTTTGGCGTGGCAGAGTGGATACTGCGGAACAGGGTCTATCAGTGGTCTCAACACAAGTCATGCAAAATTCTGAAATGTTGGAACAGATCTCAAGGGCCACACATAATTTAGAATTACAAACAGAGGATTTGGAGAATCGATCCTGTGGATCGAACATAAGGATAAAGGGGCTGGCTGAAACAACAAAGGATGCAGACCTTAAAGCGGTAACACAGCAATGTGTTATAATTTGGTGTGTGTGTTTACTGGGAAGTGTGATGTCATTGGGACTGTGATGTCACTGGTTGGGAATGTGGAGTGTTGGTGGTGGTTTGTAGTGCTGGGTTCCACGAGAGTCAGTTGGACCTTATGAGCTGGGCTGGGTGGATGTCCCAGTGTTTTCTCTACGAAGTAACTGTCTTCTAATAAACTTACATGTACTTACCTTCTGGTTCCTGGCTCTGTGAGAAGGTGGCCTAGTTTACATCACTGGTGACGAGGATGGGATCCTGCTGGGAAGGGGCAGCGTGAGAAGTACTGCCTCCTTCGGAGATGTCCATCTAATCAGCTCATTTCCCCTAACAGCCAGAGGTGGTGCAGTAACGGCGGTGGTCCAACTCAGGGTCCAGGGCGGAGACCTTGAGGAATTGGACGGTAGTGTCTAAGGTACGGGCACAGGGAAGAAGGGACAACAGGTGGCGTGATCAGACCTGGTTGTGCTGAGCAGCCTTTTTCCCTGCTGTGAGGTGGCCCCTGGTCCGGAGTTGGGACCAGCTGTTTGCAGGCGGTGCTCGCTGGTGCTGGCAGGCAGTCGTTTCAGCACGCAAGGAGAAGCGGGCGTCTCGTTGGACCGGGACCAGCAACAGCAGGGGTCATTGGGCCCAAAGGGGAGGGCTGTGAGGAGCTGCACTTTCGAACCGTGGGTGAGCTGTTCCAAGGAGATCCCGCTGTTGTTCCTTGCGGGGTGCGGCCAGCGGTGTGTCGGTTGGGGGGCTGACCGGCCCAGCTGCAGAGGTTTAAGGTCGTGTTGACTCCTTCATGCCGGCTAAGCTAATGATGACGTCACCCTACGGAGGTCTGGTGTTCCAGCGTCCTCAGCTGGAACGCGCCATGCTTTGGAACGCAGTGCTTGCGCTGGTGGCGGGAGCTGGTGTGTTCCGGGAAGTCAGCTGAAGAGAGGATTATTGCAGCAGTACATTGTGGGAAAACAGGACAATAGAGCATTTTCAGCACTTTTCTGGGCACACGCTGTGCTTGCGGGGCCTTTAACTGGAGTTGGTGGTGGTCAAGGTGACAGTATGTTGTCGGAGCTGTTGAGGAGCGTGGAGGGCGCGATAGGATTTATGGACATCTGTTACACGTGTGCTTTGAAATGGGAGAAGTGGCAAGGAAGTTATGACGAATGCTGTTGTCCGGCAAGAAGGTTGGGAAGGTGGCGAGCGCTGGATCCAGATCAGTGGGGCTCATGCATCAAGAAGAAGATCAAGGAACTAAGTTTGTAGGTGTCTGGGGAGGCCTGTTGTGGTTGTTGTTTTTATGTCGTGGCGTCCGGGTAGGTGCGTGTCATGGGGTTGGGCTGCTGGGTTGATGTTGGCTGTTTATGGCTTGTTTCATGATGCATGGGGTTGTCTTGTTCATGTGGTGGCCAGTTATGTTTAGGGCAGTTATCCATTTTTGTTTTTGGGGTCGCGGATTTGGGGTATTTGCACCTTCACGTGCATTATGATGTATTGTCTTGGGGCTTCTTTTCTTTGGACCGGTGGGTGTGGGGTCCTTGGTTTGTTTAACACTGTTGTAACAATGTTTATATTTCAGGACGAGTGCCACAGACTTGTGGGTGTGGGGCTGGCGCAGGTTTTTTTTTTTAGCGCCATGTCATTTTCTACTTGCATTTCATGGTAAGGGGCGCGCGGGGTTGGCGCAGGGACTTTAAGCACCATGTCATTTTTTTGTTGTTGTCTTCTGTCTATGCCATGGTGTTGTGTGCATGTATGAGTGTGGGAGTGTTTTTGGGGCCTTTGGGGTGGCCGGGTGGGCTCTGTGGATCAGGTCTAGGTTGCGGCGCTGCTGTGGGTATAGCAGTGGTTCTGCAGTTACACATGAGGTGTGCATGGTTGCGTGTTATTGTTGATGTGTTATGGTGGTTATGCATTTCAGAGTGGCCGGGTGGCTCTGTTTCTTGGGGTTGGTTGCCGCAAGGTGATGCTGTGTATTGGTGGATATATTTCCAGGGTGGCCAGGTGGCCGGGTGGGCTCTGGCTTGGGTTTTTAAAATACTGCTAGGGCAGGATGGTCTTGTTCCAGGTTGCGATGTTTGAAGCAGTTGGTGTAGGCTTCAGTGAATTAGGTTTGGGTCCTCATCAGCGGGTTTGTGCTGGTGTTGTTAGTTTTGTTGGGTTTCATCAGTGGGTTTGTGCTCGTGTTGTTGGTTGTGTTGTTGGTTGAACTAAGTGCTTTAGGTTTTCAGTGAATTCAGTTTGAGTCCTCTTCAAAGGGTCTGGTGTTGTATGGTTGTTGGTATTTCTTTTGGCGGGTTCATCTGTGGTGCATTTTCTTGTTCCCTTCTTCCATCCCTTTCAATGGGGTTTTTGTGTTGCGGGTCTTCTTATGGGTTTTCTTCTTAGGTAGGCAGTTCTGGCTGATGGAGGTTGTTTGCCTTCCGTTTCTGTGTTTTTGCCAGTGGTGGGGAAGTGTCTCATTTTTGTGACATGGTGGTGACAGGTTGTCAAGGTATGGTTGTGCAAGGAGTGAGCGAGAAAGGTTGTGAGTTGGTGGGTGGGATTTTAAAGGGGTTATCTCCTAGTGTTGTGAGGGCTCATACGTGCTGGTCACACGTGTTTGCTGTTGGTGTTGTGTTGATTTTTGCTAAAGACGTACGGCGGGAGGAGTGTTATAACTTGGTTTGTGTGTGTTTACTGGGAAGTGTGATGTCATTGGGACTGTAATGTCACTGCTTGGGAATGTGGAGTGTTGGTGGTGGTTTGTAGTGCTGGGTTCCACGGGAGTCAGGTGGAATTTATGAGCTGGGCTGGGTGGATGTCCCAGTGTTTTCTCTACGAAGTAACTGTCCTCTAATAAACTTACATGTAAACTTACCTTCTGGTTCCTGGCTCTGTGAGAAGGTTGCCTAGTTTATATCCCAATGCTTTGTGAACTTGCTAATGGAAAAGGAGCCGTAGGATATCCGAATAGACTGAATTCACCGGGTAGGTCCAAGAAGGACTGAACAGGGGGATAGACCCGGGATGTCTTGGCTGCGCTCGCCTCATATGAAGTTAAAGATGGAATATTTAAAGCGGCCTGTAGTCAGGTGGACATTACAGTCAATGGGTCGAAAGTACTGCTTTTCTGGGATTTGGCCGTAACCATGCTGTAGAAGAGGAGTGCAATGGGACAAGTGACCAGGGCTTTAGTGGTCAAACAGATTCCCTGTAAGTGGGCTTTTCCATTTGGGTTGTTGTTCAACTGGGATGGTAAACCGCAAAGGGTTACCACATGTTCAGAAGGACTCTCCATCCTTGGATTGGAAGAAGACAACAAGGGCACAGGAATTGACCAGCTGGGCTCCACCGGGCAAGGAAGGAGACTATGGGAATGGTCTGGCTCGTCAGGAAGGAGAAGCAGAAAGATGAAAGGTCCTCCTAATAAGAGACGCGAAGATGGAAACCGTTGATGGAGAAACATTTAGGAGTGCCTGTGATATGTCGCAGTTTCACCATGGAAGGTGGTCAGAACGCCCATGCAGGATTTGGTGGGAGGGAGGGGGTGTGAACCAAAGAAACTAGATGATAGGGGATGCGCAACTTGGTCTATGAAGTAATAGGCCGGTTCAGCTTGTTATTTTGGATTGGTGTTGGAAACGTGGTCCAGGTCCGGAGTGGGGGAAAGGGGAGGTAAAGGGGGTTTTGAGTTGGGAAAAGTGGTGGGGGTCGAGGGGGGGGGTAAGATTACAGTTGTGCTAGATGGGGTTCTGTTGGAGTACCCAAACAGGTGGTCAATATAAACATCATTGTATACAAATCAATGGCAGCAATATAACTATTGTCACATAATGTATGGGGTTTGAATACCAACGAAGAGGAAAAAGCTAGAGATGCAGATAAGGAGGGGACTGATCGATATAGTTTTGCTTCAGGAAACTCACATTCGGAGAGCAGACAGACATAAATTTAAAATGCGTCGATTCTCGCTGATATTTCACGCTAATGCAATGGGGAACACGGTTGGTGTTTTCATTGGTTTTAGGGATTTGTTAGGAGCTAAGGTATGTGCTACTATGATCGACCCCCATGGGAGATACCTTTTTATAAAACTAAATATGGGGGACAGGATAATGAATTTAGGGACATTATATGCTGCAAACTGTTGGCAGGAAGAGGTTATAGACAGTATTAGAGAAGCTAAAGGCGTTTGCTGAGGGGGAAATATTATTGACTGTGAATTTCACTCTAGCTTGGGACGCTAGAATAGAAAGCACTTACATGGTGGGCAAGGGGGCAGGTCCTTCAAAAACGTTGAAAGAAAGTTTTTTTAACATGGCTCTGAAATATTTCTGGATGGTTAAAAAAGGGAATGAGAGTGGATATACATGTTTTTCGCAGGTGCACCATTCGTTCTCAAGAATTGATTGTGTGGGGTACTCCGGGAGGAAATGTTAGGTGCAATGGTTGATATAGAGACAGAGCCAATTTCTTTGACAGATCATGCCCTAATGAGAGTTACCCTAAGGGGCAGCAAACTGGGCAGTCGATTATGGACGTGTGCACAGAGGTGGTACAAGATGTAGTTTCTCAAGAAACAATAAGAGGTTTCTCAAGAAACAATAAGAGAGAGAATTAAGGAATACTTTCTTAATATTTCGGAAGAGATGTCTGAATAATTTGTGGGATGCCTTTAATGCAGTAATTGGAGGTGAAATGATCCAACTTCAGGCGGTGTGACTTAAACAAAGGCACGTCTTGGAAAAAGAATGGGAAAGCGGTTTAATGAAGGCTCAAAGGGAATTGGCGGAGAAATAAAATAGAGCGTTACAGAAAATTAAGAGATTAGGAGACAATTAGAATTACTCCACACTAAATGGGGTGTGAAATCCCCACTTAACATAAAACAATGCTATTATATTAAAGCTAATAAAGCTGACAAATGATTGGCAAGGCAATTGAAACAGCAAAACTCCAATGCCATATTAACAGGATAAAACGGAGCAATGAGTCTATAGCTAGAGTAACAGAGTATGTTGTGCAATCCTTTGTGTGATATTACACAAAACTGTATTCTTCGGGCTGTCCAGATTTGGAGGCAATTAAGGGGTATCTGAAGGATTTACATATGCCACAAGTAACGGTGGGCGACAGGGAGATGCTGGAGGGGGTATAAGAGAGGAAGAGGTGGAAAAAGTGATAAAGAGCCTCTCTATAAATAAGGTGGATTTACAGCGGTCTTTTATAAGAATAAGAACTGGTATTAACACACTTGTTTAATTAGTTTCAACACCATGGGAGAATAGAACGGTCAAAGACAGAAGCAAAAGTGATCTTATCGGGGAAACCAAATAAAAATTTGACATTAATGCAGTTCATACATACCTTTGCCATAATTAAATATTGATGCAAAAATGTATACAGGGATTTTATCTGAAAGGATGAAATATATTCTTCCATCATTGATGGGTATGGACCAATCTGGATTTATAATGGGGAAACAAACGTGGGACAACACGATAAGGGTGATATACCTGATAAAGTGGCCATTAAGAATGTTCCCGCCACGTTGGTATCCTTAGACACCGAAAAGGCGTTCGAAAGAGTTGAATGGCCCTATCTATTAGAGACAATGAAACATGGGTGTTGGTCCGAGATTTATGCAAATGGTAAAGGTCAATTATGAAGACCTGGTAATGCGCCTCTTCATTAATTTAATCATATCAGAGTTTATAAATATTGAACGAGGTACAAGACAAGTCCCCTCTCCCCCTTATTATATGCAATATATTTGGAACCTCTGTTATTTTCGATTAGGCAAAATGATGCTATAAAGGGGATTGTTTTTGGGGGAGAAATGTATAAAACAGCAGCACATCCAGTTGATATGCTAATGACGCTGACAAAACCCAAAACTATGATTCCGACACTGCTAAAAGTTCTGGGACAACAGGAGAAATTGTCGGATCTTAAATTTAATGTGACAAAATCTGAACTTCTGGGGTTGGGTCTCTCAAAGGAGCACACACTTAATACATATACATTCTCCCCGTTTCGTACATCCAGTAGTGGGGTAACGCTGACTAATAAGGTTACCCATTTATATAAAGCAAATTACCAGAATTCTTTACAGAAATTAAAGGAGGACTTCAATAGATGGACCCCCCTGAGAGTGCCCTGGTTGGGGCGTATTAATACTGGTAAGATGGTGACGTTGCCAAGATTGCTTTATTTGTTTCAAGCCATCCCTATCCCAGTCCCTCTGGAGTTTTTCAAAACAGAAAATACATTGATATCGAAATTTATTTGGCAAAATAAACGTCGGAGAGTTTCTTTAGAGGTGTTAACAAACCCTAAAAGCAGAGGAGGATTAGGCCTTCCAAACATGAGCAGATATTTTGCTAAGTTACCGGTGATCCGCAAATGGTTTACTAATCGTAGGGAGAACATATGGGCATGTATGGATAGAGCAGTAGCAGGGGTGACAATGGCGAGGCTTTTATGGTTACCAGTAAAGGATAAACTGTTCAGCTCGCAAAGAAGTGTGGTATTTAGGGCAACGTGTGACATATGGGACTGACAATTAAAGAAGTGACACCTATCGACATACCTATCTCCATTTACACCCTTATTTGAGAAACCTCCATTCTCTCCAGGACTGTCAAAGGGGGCTTTTAGCCAATGGAAGAAACAAGGATGCTTAAAGTTAGCGGACATGACAAGTGAAGGGGACGTAGTGAGGTTTGAATTAGGTAAAAGACAGCTAGGCTTGGTGATTCCAAGATGGCCGCCTCCTGGAGGAGACACGTCTCCTCGTCCTCCGTCCGGGCCAAAAATCTAAAGGAGTGGAAAAAACTGTTTCAGCCACTTAAGCGCCCATAACCTCGGGCATAGCATCCTAATTCTTGCCACAGGAGAGGCACTGCATGCAGAATCGAATTCCAAGGGTCCCTGACGGTGGAGAAACGGCACCGGAGTAAAGCGTGCCGAAAGTATGCTGCGGTCCTCTGCCATCTGGATGAGGCGCGGGAGAGAACGGAGCTGCAGCCCCACAAGAAAGAAGCAGAGGTAATCGAAAGAGGCGAATCCTGCTGGGCTGCGGTTCTGGACGGCGAGGATCCGACCAGGTGGAATAGTAACCCTAACGTTGGGGAGCGAGGGTGGGCATCGTGGACTCCTCGCCCTGGTGGACACCGGTGTGGGAAAGAGCGAGTGAACTCCAGCAAGGCCGTCGGACGACATCCCCAGGAGAGGCGGGCCAGCCCAGTGAACCGACAGGGGATCCGGTGCAAGTGTTTATCTTACGGGGAGCAGCTGTCCACACCCGGCCAGGCTCATACCTCTACCGGCATACAGAGAGAGACTAGTAGCACAGGTCTGCGGCTGAAATCGGCGGAGAGAACGCCCGCCCGAAAGTGAATGCAGGGAGAGGAGGGCTCGATCTGTACTATGCAGGAGCCGCTCTGCAATATAAGCCCCCCCCCTGAAACCCATTGCTGGCTGGTACGGAGGGGCCCTCAACCATCTTAGGCCTCAACCAGCAACAGCCCATAACCGCTCTGTTAAGAAAGGAACTGCAGGCATGGGCGCCATATCACTACAGGCACGCAGAGCACCCAAGTGGGGGTAGTGTTGTCTGTTGCTCCCGATCCAAGCTAAAGGAACAAACTGATCCCGGGTTGCTGAAGATCAGTGGGGGGAGTGGGACTGAGAAGGAAGACACACTGCCCGGGATGACTGTATAGGAGAAAGTATCCTGGTAGCAGCCGACAAGTCATGCATTCCCCGGCAGTGGTTCGTAAAGCAGAATCAGGAAAGCAGAAGCCGCGGAGAGAGGAGTGGAAAGTGCGGGTCCCGACAACACAAGCGGAGGGTGCGTGGTGGGCGATGGGCCCCTGCTCTCGCCCACAGGGCTGGACCATCTAGCTGGGCTGGGCCAGGAACACTGCGCTGCCCCCACATAATGGACCCCCCCATTGAGTGACACCCCATTGTCTGCGGGACCCGAAAGTCTGGAGCCATGCAGCCTGTGGCCACCAGCAGCAGCGCTGCGCAGCCTGTGATGGACCAGGCAGCGGAGGAGCCCAAAGAAGCAGTCCTGCACGGTAAGCAGGGGAAAGACAGGGTGCGGGGGGACGAGCAGCCTCTGGCGAGGCCCCCGCGGGACACCCCAAAACTTCCTGGCTGGAGCACAACGGCACTCTGATCCCCCAGGCCGGCCTGACACCCATAGCGGGTCCCTGGGAGCGGACGTGTCCACCACTGGTGCCCTCCCCCGCTTGCCCCCATAAGTGTACATATATAACCAAAGAGGTGCCCCGGGCTGCATAGAGCACGTGAAGCGCGGCATCAGCTACCAGACAAAGCACATGGTGCCCCCCGTGCAGCAGGCGACAATATTAGGCAGTCCAGTACCAACAGAGGGCCTGCAGTGGGAACAAACAGTGTGACTGCCCGCACTGTAGAGCCACAGGTATCGACTGGGCCAGCTGGCTAAGCCTATGGCGTGGAACAAGGGAGTAGTGCGAGGCCACCCCATAACACAGGGACTGGTGTAAGGGAGCACTGAGGGCGAGTGCAAGTGGCCCACCCTACAATAGGTTCCCCAGTAAACCAAGTCCGCGCTGCAAACCCCACCAGGGCGGCATGAGCCAAATTGGAAGCGCATACCCATAAGCAGTAAAACTAGGACGCCCTGGGGTCTGGACACTCGAGCCTCCATGAGGTGACGCACCTCTCAACATACATAACTGGAGTTGACCCCACTGGAGGTGCATAGTCGCTGCCCCCATAATAATTGGACTGTGTCCATCAAAGTGCCAGAACCCACTAACCCAACAAGGGTCCTAACCCACTCACCTGCATCCCCAGGGTCCCCCCGCCTTACCCCTGGAACAGACACTGATGCCAAGAACCAAGTCCAAAGATGCCCGGTCAAGAGCCGAAAACACACAGAAAGCAGGAGAAGGGCGATTGGAACACTGTTGGAGATGCCATCAGGTGGGGGAACCACAGGGGGAACCAACATCTGAGGAACTTTACGCCCAGAAGCCCGCAAAGGCACCTACAAAGATGGCACTGAATAAAGAGGATCTCCAGGAATGCCTAAAAGGAATGGAGAGCTGTATGATGGAATCCCTGCAGGACCAATTGGGGAAAATAAGGGAAGAACTACGCTCGTCCCTGCAGGAAGTCAAAAGAGACATCACAGACCTAAGAGAGAGAGTAAACACAACAGAGGCAGGGCTCTCCGAAATGGCTGAAGACTCCAAACAGACTAGCGTACTCCTGGAGCAGATCGCTAAGGCAACGCACAACCTGGAACTCCAGGCAGAGGATCTGGAAAACAGATCCCGAAGATCCAACATACAAGTGAAGGGCTTGGCCGAGTCAATTGGGGACAAGGATCTGAAAGAGACAATGCAAACATGCTTCAGCAGGCTCCTGTGGGCGCCCAACCGGAGGACATACTCATAGGCAGAGTGCACAGAGTCAGCCCTCACAAAAAAGATCCAGGGCCAAACCGAGGTTCTACTGGCAATGACCACCTACATGATGGAGGAAATCCTCCATGCAGCAATAAACCTACAACCGGTCATCATTAATGGGGCCCAGGTTCACCTGTTCCAGGACCTCTGTCCACCTTACATAAAAGAAGACTAATGGCGCCAGTTACATAGGCACTAACAGACAAGGGGATTGCCTACAGATGGGCATACCCCTTCGGCTTGCAGTTCACCTGGGAGACCAAACAGCGCATCACAACTTGCGAGCAAGGAATGACTCTCCTACATCTGGAGGAAGAGGAATTGCACCCGGATTCAAACCCTACTTGCATCCTCAGAAGCGGAAATCCCAGACAGTGGGAGTGGTCATCTACCCCCACTAAGAAGCGGGGCGCGGAGGGAAAGATGAAAAGCCTCCAACCGAAATGACCACCGTCACCTGGAGGAACCAAAACACAAATCACTAAAGAGGCGCTGAATGCGGCGTCGGGAGGAAGGAAGGACAAATATGAGAATCATGGCGGAAGAAAGCGCTAACCTTGGACGGAGGGAAGAGATGATCCATTTTGGAACCAATGCAGGACAGACACAGGTCCTGGCAGAGCACAAGTGGGCGGAGAGGTGATATCCTACACCCCAAAAGGGCTGCAGAGAAAGTTCGGAGGAGCTTTGATCTGAAGGGTACTAGGGGGAGGAGGGAGGGAATCGGAGGGGGGGGGGGAGTTACAAAGTTATTCAAGTTTGGGGAACGGCATGGACCAGTATAGGCAAGGAGGAAAGGGAGAAACAATTGGAGAAGGCAGACCGGAAGGCAAAAGATCACAAACACAAACTAGATGGCTGAACTGAACTTAGTCTCACTCAATGTACAAGGCCTAAATTTGCCAGTCAAATGCCGATTCATCCTGACGGGGCTTATAGACTTGCAGGCTTCAATTGCCTTCCTGCAGGAAACACACCTCCTCCTTGAGGATGAAGGAAGACTGAAACATAGGGCATTCCCCCGCCATTACTTTGCCTCGGGTGGGAGGAAGACCAAAGGGGTAGCCATATTGATCGGGCCAAGTTGATCTTTAAAAAACGGTCGTTACACAGGGACCCGGAGGGGAGATACCTAATACTAAAGGGGATGATACAGGAACAACTAAACACCCTAATTGCAATCTACGCCCCGAATGAGCGACATGACTTATTCCTGAGGGATATACTAAAAACTCTGGGGGGCTGGTGTAAAGGTCAGATAGTAGTTGGAGCCGACTTTAACTGTGTCATGGATCCCACATTGCATAAAACTCTTCCACCCACTGCAGCAGATGCAAGAAACAGACAGGCATCAGGCAAACTCTTTAGAGACCTGAGGGTGATGGAGACATGGAGGTTTTTCCACAGACAAAAGAGAATTGACCCATTACTCAGCGGTCCATAAGGGATACTCGAGAATCGACATGGTGCTGGTGTGAACCACCCTGATCTTGTGCTTTAGTAAAATAGAAAAAGAGGTCCAATACGTGTTGGACCATGTCCTAGTCCTGGTACAAATGGAGATGGCCCGAAGCATCCATAAAAGCTGCAAGCCCTGGAGACTGAACAAGATGATCTTGAAGGACCTGGCCCTTAGAGCGCTTATGGAGGAGACGATTCAGAATTACTTCCAAGAAAATGATAACGGGGAGACAAACTGGTGGATAATTTGGGATGCCGGGAAAGCAGTGGTCCGGGGGTAATTTATGTCACAAGCAACAGCGTATATGAGGGAAAGAGGACTCATTAAAAATAATCTGGAAACAGCATTAAATGAAGCAGAAAGACAACACAAAACTATACAATCCCAAAAACACTCAGAGCTGTCCGGAAAGCAAGAGCCCAGTAAGAAGCACATGTAGCAGAACGCACAGCACAAGCACTAATCAACACCAAACAGACATACTATGTCCAGGGTAGCAAAGCAAACAGGTTCTTAGCGCCAGAATCCACAAACAAAACTCCTGTATCTACATAGTTCAATTAAAAGACGAAAAAGGGGAGCTATGCGCAACGGAGAAGGGGAAACTCGAGATAATGGAAAGATTCCATCAGGGACTGTTAGAAAGTGAACACCTAAACCACCAGATACAAAGAGGGTATATGTCAAGGATTTCCCTTCCCCAGATTATAAAAGAGGATAACGACGCTCTGCAAGCCCCCATATCAGCACAAGAAATTAGTGATGCCATAACAGCAATGCCCTCCAACAAGTCCCTGAGGCCGGATGGACTGGGAAGCAGATACTATAAAACATTCCGCAACCAAATAGGGTGTCCAGTCATTTGGTCGACTACAAACTGGTCGACTGCAATTTGGTCGACGTCATTTGGTCGAAAACCAAATGGTCGAATTTTTTTTTTTTTATTTATATATGTGTTTTGTGGGTTTTCGTGTTAAAAAAAAAAAAAAGAAAGAAAAAAAAGGGGGTTGGGGGGGGACCCCCCCAAAAAAAAAAAAAAAGGGGTAAAAAAAAAAAAAAAAAAAATTCGACCATTTGGTTTTCGACCAAATTGATTCGACCAGTTGTCCAGTCGACCAATTGATTTCGACCAAATGACTGGCAACCCAACTACTGTTCCCCCTAACAAAATTATTTAATCACATAAGAAACAGCGGCACAGTCACTCCCGATATTGAGACTCCACCACAACCCTAATACTCAAACCGGGTAAAGACCCCACAGACTGCATCAGTTACCGTTTGATCTCCCTACTTAATACCAACGCCAAGCTCTATGCTAAAGTCCTCGCAACTAGGCTCGCAGGGGTCCTGCCCAAAATAATTCACACCGACCAAGCTGGGTTCATAGAAAGGAGACACACCCAAGACACCATTAGGCTGGCAGTGGATATATTAGATCTGGGAAACAGGACAGGACAAAGGTTCTTCATAGCTGCCCTATATGCGAGGAGAGCATTTGACAGCCTGGACTGGACGTATCTGGAACTGGTACTCCAGAAATTTGGATGCAACCCCAATTTTACCGGAATGGTTCTGGCGAACTTCCGCCTCCCAAGCACGACATTTATGGTTAATGGGAATCCCACGGCAAAAATCAGAATATACAGAGGAACAAGACAGAGCTGCCCCCTCGCGCCCTTAATTTTCGCCATGGCCATGGAGCCCATAGATCCCGACATATGAGGCGTTAAATGCGGCAGGACCATACATAAAATAGCACTGTACGCAGACGATATAATGCTGTTCCTTGGGGATCCTAAGAACAAACTACCAAGGGCACTCGATTCCCTACAAGACTTTGCTAAAATATCACAGTTTACCATAAACTTCACTAAATCTAAGGCCCTGAACATCACAGAGAAGGAAGAGGTGGTCGAAGCTCTGGGGTCAAGATACCCGCTAACATGGGGAAAAGAATGAATAGAATACCCAGAGATCCGATTAACAAAGGGTTATAAAAACCTGTATAGAGCAAACATAACTCAACTGCTGAAACAACTGAGGGAGGACCTACATATGTGGGACACCCAGGGACTATCCTGGTTCTCACGCATTGTGGCACTCAAAATGACCCTGTTGCCACGCCTGCTATACATGGTAAGCTCGCTTCCAATAGAGGTTCCCCCCAAGATATGCAAAGCACTACAGGGTGACTTGACTTCCTTCATATGGCACAAAGGGAAAGTTATAATACAACGAAGAATCCTAACAAGTCCACCATACCTGGGAGGCCTGGGGGTCCCTGACATGGAGAGATATGTCCTGGCCGCACAAATAGCACCAATGTTAACCTGGAAGAGAGAGGACATGTCAAAGGGATGGGTGGGAATCGAGCAGGGGGTGACCACTATCCCACTGAGGGCTCTACACGGGTTGGGGGCGGGCGCCAGGCAAGTGGAGGGTCACTTGCTTGAAGCAACCAAGACCTCACTGAAAGGCTGGGATCGAGCACTGAAAAAACAGAGCATCATCCTGGGGTTGGGTCCCTTTACCCCAATGGTGCACAACCAAAACTTTACACCAGGTAAACGGCACAGCTTCTGGAAGAACTGGGGACAGGAACAAACATTATATTTGAAGGACTTCTTTCAGGAGGGAAACCCTCTACAGTTCGAAGAATGTAAACAGAAATCTGGGGTATGGGAAAGAGACAGATACACCTACATTCAGATCCGGCACTGGATAACGCATAATGAAATCAAGAAAGCAGCTACTAGGGTACCGATAGGCCTGGAACTAGCGCTACACGAAGGGGACGAGGCAGGAGCTGTCTCCAAAATATACAAGCTGCTGGACAGAGCACAAGAGGGTGACACCTTCCCATATATGGACAAATGGGCAAGACATATAGGCGATCCCATCACTCAGGAGGAGTGGACCCAAATTTGGTAAAAGAGCGCAGAAATCCTCCAGATGCACAGCCATTAGAGAGACTGCACACAATATTTGTTTTAGGTGGTACCTGACCCCCCCCCCATAGGTTGCACAAAATGAACCCCAACTACCCACCCACGTACTGGAGAAACTGCAGAGGCAAAGGAGACCTATACCACATGTGGTGGTCCTGCCCTAAGGCGGCCCTGTACTGGAAGGAAGTCCTGGGTCACATAGAGGAAATCACAGGGAAACAACTGCCAGCAGCACCTAAAGTTATACTCCTGGGTACAATGGTCAAAGACATTTACGCGGCAACTGGCAACAATGCAACACTTATCACCCACCTGTTAATGGCAGCCAAGATGGTCCTGGCACAAGCGTGGAAAAATCCAGAAGGCCCAATAACAGCATGTTGGTGGGTGAAAACTTGGAACGTAATGGCCATGGAGAAGGTAGGGGCACTGAAGGACGGCAAGTACCTGAAATCCTGGGCTATCTGGGACCCCTTCTTCGACTATGTCAGAGACAGAGAAGCTCACTTTTTTAGGCCGAACTTTGTTGAGAGCTATTCAAAACTGAGTACCGACAAACTAAGCACAGGAGGCTTGATCCAATGCAGAAGTTAACTAATCAGAACACAACAATCTCATCGGAAAGCAGAAGGACTTGTCCATGCCACTGGGGAACCGGGAGGGAGGATGGGGACAGGGGAAGGGTGGTTGAACGGTTGCTGTTAAAGTCAAGTGAATGTTCAAAGCTTGCAACCAATAATTGTAAAATCGAATGTTAATATGTGGCCTTAACAAATGACATGCGTTAAAATTATTTAAATCTCTGGCCAATGTAGTACCTGAATATGACTGAGTTTGAATAAATAAAGTTGGTTAAACCAAAAGACAGTTAGGCTTAAAAGAGACGGATAGATTCAAATGAGACATTGGCTGATGCAACCTGTAAATAGGCAAGCCGTAAATAGACCTTTAACACATTTTGAGATGTGTAATACTACCCATGCGGGAGATAGACATTTGGTATCACAATTGTATCAGATTTTATTAGCTAGTAATCCCCCAGCTCGTTGGCCCTATCAAACGGCATAAGAGGGAACTTTAGGGAAAGGCATCTCAGAGGAGCAATGGGAACAACTGTGGAACCACATTCTGAAATTGTCTTGCTCTGTACAATTAAGATAAGTGTGGTATACAATAATGATGCAGTGGCATAACACATCTCAAAGGTTACATAGAATGTATAATACAAAGTCATCTGAATGTTGGAGGGGCTGTAAGGTGGAGGGAGACTGAAAACACATTTGGTGGGAATGCCCAAGGATCGAGAGTTTTTGGAACACATTTAAAATACAAATGAAGAATATCCAGAAATAGGCTCACTGTTAATAGGTGAAAGTATGTGTGGGTTGCTGGAGCCTAAGTTAGGACAAGTTCCGAAACCAACGAAGAAAGCATTAATGTTTATGTTGATAGATGCATGATTAGTTCTTGCAAACAACTGGAAAAGTATGAATCCCCCGACACTAACGATCTGGTTGCACAAATTATGGGAAATACTAACGATGGAATGGATAACATAGAGGATTCAATCAGAGCTCGATATGTTTGAGTGATTGGGGAGTGAATTTGGAATATTTGAGTGATTTTATGCTGCAATGGTGCCCACAAACAATTTGCTTGTTGGACATTATGTGAACTTTTGGCCCGAACTATGTACGATTGAACCATGGGGCACGGATCAATGTTTACGAGATGGAAAGAACAAAGGAACTGTGCGTCTTGGGGGTAGGGAAGTTGGAAGGGGGAAAGAGGATGGTGGGGGTTCTTTTCTTATTTGTATGCATCATTGGAAATGCTAATAAAAATAATTCTTTAAAAAAAACAGTAAAAGCTATTCAAACTTTGGTTTATCAGCGGGAGGGTAAAACAATGCTCTCATGTACTATGCCAAAAGGTGATCTTAATTAGTGGAAATTAATAAAAACGAAAGATGGTTTCCAATATACTGCACAGCTAAACCCGATTTCTGAATCTACATGGACACAGCACTTTTTGGAATGATACGGTCACCCCGAAGGTAACTTGGGATCGTGGGATATTAAGAATGAACCCTGGCTTTTAAAAGCAATACTGACTCAACTTGAAAACATTATTAAACAAAGCAGTAATTCTAGGACGCCAAGTGCCCGTTAGTCTTCCCACATTTCCAACAGCCTGGATCGTATCCCCTGCACATCTTTGCCAACACCGCAGTTGGGTAATGCCACCTGTGCAAGAGGTTTAGGGCCTGGTGCCGATATTGCTGTCGAACTAGCCACCTCCCTGCACATTAATGCCCATAGGGTAGTGTCAATCTCTCTCCCTAGATCATGTCCCCACGTAGTCCTGTCTGGCAGTGGCTCCCTGGGATCCGCTAGCAATATCCCCTTATATAGTCGGCTATGAGGCCCCTAGAGCCTGTCCTCGTGAGCAGGAGTCTCCAAGTCTGTCACCCCCTCCACAGATTCTCTGCCATCGATCTTACAAGAGAACTCCCTTCAGCTGCAGGTAACGTAAAATGGACAGTGTGCCTTTCTGCAGGCATTTTGCTAACCTCTGAGTCTGCCCACATTTGGCCTGCCCTACTCAGCCGCACCTCATGCCATAATTGAAACGCCAGTGGTTCTGCAATCCCGTCTCGCAGTCATGAAGCCCAAATGCAACTCAGGGGGGATGACCATGAAGACAACCATCTATTTTCACCTCTCTCCTGCCACAGTGTCCATAGAATTTCCAGGATGGGATGATGAAACTCTCCTCGGAATATGGGAACGGGCAACCCATAGCCACTCCCCCAGGGGGACGGCCAACAAGACCTCATTATGAACCGTACCCATTGCTTCCCCGATGCCCGGCCTACTACAAAACGGCAGCTGGGCCGCTTTGTAGTAGGTCGAGAGATCCGGAAAACCCACCCCGCCTTCCTCCTTTGGGACGATCAATGTCTTATATGCGATTCAGTGTTTGGCCCTTGCACACAGGAATTTCAACAGGACGGCCTTGACCTCCTCAATAAAGGACTTCGGGAGCATCTTAAACAGGAACAGAAATGTGGTTAATACTACAGTTTTTAGGCAATTCAGGCACAACATCCACGTGAGCCCCAGCCTACCCCACCGCTCCACTTCTCTGTGCACTGTTAAACATAACAGTGAGTAGTTCCCTGCGTAGAGATCCCCTACCTGCTTATACACCTGTATTCCCAGGTACCAAAAGTGTTCTTCCTGCAGCTGGAATGGGAGTTCCCTTTCGTAATGCATCTCTATTCCTAACAAACCTCCACCCAACATGGCTACTGACTTATCGAAGTTAACTTCAAAGCCTTATAGTTTCCCATATTGTGCCAGGCCATCTATAAGGTACGGCATCGAAGACAACGGATCTCTAATATACCACAAGACATCGTCTGCAAAGTGGCTCATATTATGCATACGCCCCCCAACCATCACTCCCTTCATTCCCTCTGCCTCTGCACCCCCCTGGCCCATGGTTTGATCACCAATGCGTAGAGCAAAGGTGAAAGAGGGCATCCCTGTCTGGTGCCTCTATGTAGCTGGAACACCTGCGACATGCTCCCATTAATCACCACCCTGGATGTTGGTTTTGAGTACATAGCTGCGATCCACTGCCGCCATCTCTCCCCAGTCCTATCGCTGTTAGGACTTCCCCCATGATGGCCCAGTTTACCCTGTTGAACGCTTTCTCAGCGTCTAAGGCCAGCAATAGGGCGCCCTCCATTGTTACCCCCAGTGCGTTGAGAATATGGAGCGTCTTCCGCATATGTTCCGCTCCCTGCCTATGCAATATAAATCCGGTTTGGTCCGCATGTATCCTGGTTAATAAGACTCCAGGCTGGACGCTAGCACCCCGATGAAGATCTTTACGTCCACATTGATTTGCAAAATGGGCCTATATGAGGCACACCTGGTTGGGTCCTTACCAGGTTTGGGGATAACCATGATCAGAGCCTGGAAAAACGTTGGTGGGATCGACCCTTCCCCATTTATTGAGTTAAACAGTTTAGCCAGAGGCCCCACTAGGCAGCCCTGGTATTGTTTATAAAAATCTGCAGTGAGTCCATCCTTCGCTGGGGCCTTCCCGGCCTTTACCTTCCTACCACGTCACTTCCCTATCCAGTATTTGCCTGTCATCTGGTGCCAATCTGGGTAGCCCCACCTCCTCCAAATACCCACAAATCTCCTCTCGTCCTACCCTCCCAAACTCGGTATAGAGCCCTCTGTAAAAGTCTGCAAATTGGGTTGGGACCTCTTTCTCCACCATGACCCTGTTTGCTCCCTGGATCCTGTCCATCCTCCGTGCCGTCCCTATCACCCCTCACCCTATTTGTCAGGAAGGCCCCCGTTGCATCAGCTTTCTCGTAGTATTTCCGACGGCTATACCTTATCCACTTAACCACCTGCCCTATGGATATCAAGTGCAATTCCTGCCATTTGTCCCTTATCACGCCCAGGAGTTCACCCCTGTCCCCATCTTTCTGTCTGCACTAGCCTGGCTTGCATCACTTTCAGTTCCCCCCAGAGCTTAGCTTTAGCTAGGCCCCTCTCCCTTTTTTCTGGGCTCCCTCTGCAATTACCAGACCCCTGGATGTCGCTTTAGCCGCCTCCCACACCACTGTCATGTTCACCTCCCCATTATCATTCGTAGTAAAGTACGCCCCTATGTCCTTCGCAAGAAAGTCGCAAAATATCCGGTCCCTCAACAGTGTATCGCTGCATCTCCATTGTGTCTGCCGCCTTGGTGGACTCCCTATTCCACAACCACCAATTCATGGTCCGACCATGTTATCACCTCAACTCTTGGTCCCCGTACAACCGCCTTCTGCTCCCGTGGCATCAACAGCTCATCGATCCTACTAAAGGGTTGGTGTCGGGGGGAGAAAAAGTTGTACCCTCCTCGGCCCGCGCACTGTTCCTGCAATACATCCAATCAGTGGTAATCTTGCAGCAGATTCCTAAAGTCAACATTCTCCCTGGTCGTCACCCTCTGCCCATCCCCCTTCAGTGACCAACAGTCCACCGCCAGGTTGTCCACTAGGTTGAAGTCATCCCCTAATACTGTGACCCCTTCCCCCCAATTTTCCATCATCCCCAATATCTTACGCAGGAATTTCACCTGTCCTAATTTAGGTGCGTATACCATGGCTAGTGTGAGCCTAACACCCTCGTAGAGGTCCTTTCAACCCCACAAACCGGCCTCCAAGCCCACTCTTAACCTTTGTCACCACCAACTTAAACGTCTTTGCCAATAAAATACCTACTTCCTCCTTCTTGCAGTCCTTATGGGAGGCCCAGAGCACTTTACCAATATCCCTACCCGTAATTGAGGACTCTGCTCCTTGTTTATAGTGGGTCTCCTGCAGGAAAAGCACTGCTAAACAATGTTTGTGAAACATGCTACCCGTCATTTTGTTTTGGGAATTCCGCCCCTTGACATTTAGCGCGTGTTGGGTAGAATTCTCTGTTAAGGCTAATTTCCCAAACCTAGTGAGTCCCCCAGCAGCTTTGCTGGATTTTTGGGGTTTATTTTTTTCTCCTGCTAAGAGTGAAACTCTTTTTCTCCCACTCTTAGACATGATTTGAGATATCCTTTGACTTTGTAATGTGTTTTATGGGCTATGGGGTCTTTTACTCCATAGGGTTTCATATATTTTTGGTAAGTGTGTTACACAGCACCCTCAGTGCAGTAACACAGGGGTGTCATAGTGACCCCCAAACATAGACTCTATACCCTGGGACTGACTACTGTCTCCCAGGGCATGTAAAGTCACCATTGACTTTACTAGTCTTAAATTGTGAAAAGAACCAGTACAAACCATCACATTGTGGAAGTACTGGTAGGGGCAATTAGATTACCCCTGGGTCTGTTTTTCGAGGGGGCACTGTGCAGTCCACCCTCGTCGAGTTTCTGGCTGGTGGTAGTGGTTACCACGCGAAATATTCCACAGGAATATTTCCTATGGGATTTTCCCATTCATTTTAAACGCACCACTTTTTTTGGTGCAATGTTAAAGATAGCGCTGGGTTATTTATTTCATATTTATTTCCCGGTTGGGTCTTTTTGCCAGGACTCTGTTTTAAAATGGCATTTGTGTTCGCCTCTGTAACTCCAACCCAAGTCGAGCCCTTTGCTCCACTTTTTGGCGGGCTTCTGCACAGAAGCCTCCAAAAGTGGTGCCACTCTGTGTGGGTCTACAGGATGTGTGGGAGGGAGGTTTAGGCACCCTGACTGAGTTGCCTCGGCAACTCAAGTCGCACTCTTGTGTGATTGGCCCAGTGGTGAGCTGCCCGGCTCACCACTTAGCATGTTTGACTGACAGCTAGGACTGATGAATGGGAGTTTTCTGCATAAAAGCAGGGCTTTGGGGACTGTAACTTCAGAAGTCGTCACAGGACCAAAGAATCCGAAGAGGGAGAAGCTGAGCCGACCTGCAACGAAGACACCACCGGTGGAGCCCTGCTGAACCGTCTCACCACTTCCCAACGACAGAGAAGATCTTCATCCCGGAGAGTCTTCTTCCTCTGAACTGGTGGGGATAACCCGCTTTTTCGCCTTCCTGGATCGTCTTGTGGGCGAATCACCCGTGCCAAGCACCCCGGCAGCCGGATAGCCACGCTTCACCACCGCAAATAAAAGGGTAGTACCTTTTAACCGGGAATCTCCGCAGCTGGTTTCTTCCCTGGCAGTGCAACGACCTCCAGCTTTCCTCCATGTCAAGATCTCCTCTTCCCCTGGACGAAACACCGACTTGCACCCACTGCCAGGAACAACTGCCCCCGCTGGAGCGTTCTCACCATTTCAGGTACTGTGTCCCGCCTGGTCTCCCTTGCAAAAGACTGTTCAAGGTGTCCCGTAAATCCTTGACTTTCTATCCTGGGGTGACTTGGGACCTGCAAACTAACTTTTCCTGACTTGATCCAACCCTTTTCGAACTATCTGCAAAGACTCTTTAAAGTACTATTCAACTGTGTGATCTTGGACACATTCCGCCTTGCTCTCTCCAAGAGTGGGCCTGGCTTATGACTTTCTTGCTCCTCAGTAGACTCTGCCTTTTCTGACATGCTCTGGTTCTCTTAAAGTGTTGGTATTGTGTATTTTCCTAATTCTGCCTTTTTCCCTCCCTGTTTAACTAACTTATTGGAGTGCCAGCTTAGGTTAATCTCTCACCTCTGTCAGAAAATAAGTGGTGTTTTAACTTGTTCAATAAGTAATCAGGGATATATATATTTTAATAGTGACTGTGTTTGAACTTGCTTGCCACATTAGTGTTAGTGTATATTACAAAGTGTGTTTTTAAATAAATAATTATATACTTTTATACCCAAGCTCTGGTCAGTGTTTGCTTGTGCTACTGTATTTTGGTACCTATCTTGTATACTCTATATACTGTCTAACTCTTCTTGAGAGAAGTCTGGCTGCTCAGCCACAGCTACCAGGTAAATCTGGGTGTTACAGACTGCTACCAATTGGGTTTACTGCCAACATATGTAGTCCTAAGCCTTTTGCAGTGGTCCCTAAGGGAACTGGACAGGTTTCTGCCTAACAGCGCGGGTATCCGCTTCTCAGCGATATCCACTTTTCTCTTTGTTCTCTTTACCCCTCCAGGTGTCGTGGGAGCCATCACCCTCTATTTCCAGTGCAATAAGCTGCATGTGACACCCCTCCTCCCCATCCTTCCGCACGTTCTGCCTCTGCCTCCCCACATTCCCACCCTCTTGTCCCCCCCAACAAAGCCTGTGGTCCCACATGTCCTATACTGTGGTGTCACAGACCTAACCACCCAGGCAGGAACCCCTGCCCTGGTCCTCCTTTTCCTTCCAATACACGCATCTAGGCTCTTCTGTATCTTCACTGTGACATGCTGCACCTCCTCATCCCCTCCCCCCACACCCCTTCGCCCCTCATTAAAGTTCCACCGTCTACCTTCCCTCCCCCTAGTCTCCCCCAACCCTTTGCCCAACAGTCCAGTGTAACAGACCCCCTTGCAAACCTCCACCCGCCCCACCCTACCCACCTTCAAAAGAACATGCCCAATAACATTCGCTCCTAAAGGAGCCCCCGTCAATATTGGTGCAACCTTTGAATTATAATAGTAACCTTGTTAATCTGCCTCCTGTTCCCCTTAAGTGGCCTCCCCTCTCAGTGGTGGGGTATTAAGCTTCTGAAACTTTCTGGCACCCTGAATCCTACGGCATCCACGTGGCATTCCTGATATTGACATTTCACCGACCTGGCTGGAGCTCTCCCCTTAGTGGTCCTGCTGCTCTCCGGGCCCTGCCCCATAGCTTCTTCCATGGCCTGCTTAATGTCCTCCTCTGTTGCTACCGCGCACTGCTCACCCTCCCACTCGAAGATGAGTGCGAAGGAGTATCCCCATCTGTACTTTATCCCTTTCTCTCTGTGCCATCTGGTTAAGGGGCTGCATTTCTTACCCCTCGCGAGCGTCTGGGCGAGAGAGGTCATGGTAAATAGCCACCTTTGAGCCTTCGTATTCAATGTTGCCCATGTGTCTGGCCTTCTCCAGAACATCCACTTTGTCTCTGTAATAGTGCATCCGGGCAACGACCAAGTAGGGCCCCCTGGCTCCACCCCCTGCACGGTGTACTCTGTCCATGGGTACTGTCTCCCTCTCCTTAGAACCCAGGACAATCCCCATAATCTCCTGTATCTTGCGCTTCAGCCCAGCTGCGGACTCCCCCTCCGGTTGTTACGCTGCTCTGTTTTCAATGTCATCCCCCTTGAGCCGGGGTCCTTCCTCTCACCTTTCCACTTCTTGGAGGCAGGCCCTACCTGCGTCTCACGGCCCATGGACGAGGTGCGATTTGCCTCCAGGCCCTCCATCCTGTCCTCTAGAGTGATCACCTTTGCCAAGAGGTCTGCCACTTTGGCACCAATATCAGTTCTCATGCCCTGTTTCTCCTACAGGATCTTTTGTATAACTGTCTTGATGGTGCCAATCTACACGGATGTGGCCCTCCATCAACTTTTACTTTCACCATTCCCTCTTTCTCCCAGTACTGATATCGTGCAAGTTCCTCCCTCCAGTTTATCCACACAGGCTGTCCTGCCCCAGTCCGCTAGCCCCCTCCTCACCACGGTCTCCACACCTTAGTGTCCTCTCCCAGTCCAGAGGGTCCTCTTCACTCAGACCCCAACTCTGTCAACTGTCTCGGTATCCAACCAGTAAGCACCCTCTCAGAGCAGGGGGTTCCCCCTCAGCTCAACTCTGTTGAAGTGGAACACCACACTTGTGCCTGGAACCTGTGCCCCCGGTTCCTACCTGCCTTCTGGGCTCCTTGCACTCCACCACCACGCATCTGCAGCTCCTATGTGCACATGCAAAAGTTTATTCAGGTGCCCGGGTCATCCACCCGATGCCCCAACTGGAGTATGGCCACTGTGGTACACTGTGCTTCCTCTGACTCTTGGTGCATGGGAACTCGGGGCCACCCCGGCCTCTGTGACGCCCACCAGGGGTGATGGTCTCAAGGCCCGGCTCCCCAAGTGGGGTCCTCCCGTCGCCTTGCAAAGCCTCTCTCCCCACCCATCACTCACTGGCCGCTCCTCGAGGGGGTCCCTCAGTCTCCTTGCCGGGCCGCTCCTGCAGCTCCTCTGGGGCCCACACCGATACCAGCAGCCACTTCACGGTTGGTCTGTCACTGGACCCGGCCACAACTGTATGCTGGCACTCCTTTCTCCTTGCCGGCCCCACCACTGCGAACGGAGGCCTCTCCTCTCAATCCACCACTCTCGCGGCACCATGATGAAGCTCGAGAGAGGTAAGTCAGTCAAAACCTCCTCGAAGGTTCCTTCGGCTGAGTCGAGGCATTCGTCTCCTCGCTGTCGAAAACATTCCCATTCTAGATCTCAAAGTAGCTCCCATCATTCGAGATCAAGACACTCAAAAAAGAGACGTCGAAGATCCCCTTCCTCGTCTTCAGTGTCCCCAGAAAGGGTCTCCTGTCCCACTAAACACAGCTCTCAAGCTGAGTGGGAGGAATTCAGAAAGAAAATGTTAAGCGTCTTCGAGAACGTGGCCTCGACCCCCTCGAAGACAGCTGAGGGTGATACCCCGGTTGAAAAACCCAAAAAATCAAAACGCTGCGAGTCACAGCACCCGGCGAAACATTCCACCCGAGAGCGCCACAAGCCATCGGATAAGAAGGCACCATCTTCGACGCCGTCGTCGAAGATTCCTTCGACGCACGGATCGGCGCCATCGACACCGTTGTCGAAGGGTTCCTCGACGCATCGGTCGATCGACTCGACGCCATCATCGACGCCGATGAAAGAGAAGACCAAGGCCACTCCACAGTCAACGGTGATTCCAAGGGCCTCCGGCACGACGCCAAGACCGTCGTCGATGTCCTCGAGTAGGATCCCGATCCTCTCGAGTTCTTCGAGACCCCTTCCAGTTTTTTCGACGCCGTTCTCGGCGCCTTCGAAGCCTGTCACATCGGCGTCGACGACACTGACGTTTTCTCGCCCAATAATGACGAGTTTGGCTCCTTCTGCCTTAGAGATGGGTTTTACACCATTTCAGAGGTCAGAGTACCCTGGACTAACTTCGATTCATACAGAGGACCACACTGCCTATTTCAGAGGATTTCACCTCTGAGGAAAGAAGGCTGAATGACCTACAGGAGTCACTACATGAGGCAAGTGGGCTGGACACTTCCCCAGAAGTGGAATTTGTTAAACCAGACCAGGGGAACATGCCGAAACACCCTATAGAACCCTTATGGCAAGAATTATTGAATTTATGGGTTGGTGTGCACCTTCACCTGTTTTTCAACAGGATGACTTAACAGACATATTAGACAAAGGGCCACAGGAGGACCCCGTGGTTCCCTTCCATGCAGCCGTACAGAGGAAAATTACATCTAATTAGGAAACTCCTGAAGTTATCCCTGCGGTCAATAAAAGATTGTCAGCCAAGTATAGGGTAGCGGCTGCTGACCCTGAATACTTATCAAAACACCCGACCCCAGAGAGCCTGGTGGTTCAAGCGGCAACTTCATCTAGCAGTAGGACCGCTTACCCTACTGTCCCACAGGATAGAGATGACAAGAGGTACGATTCTATGGCGAAGAAAGTCTTCTCTGCTTGTAGTATGGCGTTGAAGTCCATCAACGCCACCTGTACACTCGTCAGGTTCAGTCACAAACTATGGGAGTGTGCTTCATCAGCGGCTGACTGCATTCCCGAAGGAGAGGAAAAGGAAGCCTTCCTTAACATTATTAACGATGGCAAAGATGCCATGTGCGAATCACTTCAAACTGGCATCGCTGACAGTATCAGCAGGGCCATGGCGGCAAGTACAACAGTCCGCAGGCATGCGTGGTTGCGAAGGTCTGGCTGTGCTCTAGATGTACAGGCCAGACTTTTGAATATGCCCTTTGACGGCTCTTCACTATTCGGGAAAAAGGCTGATGACAGTCTGGAAAAGTTGCAGACTTCTAAAGCAGCAGCAAAATCTTTAGGAGCTGCTATCCGCCAAACTCCTTTTCTCCCCTCAGGAACCTCTGGGAGAGGAAAGTCCTTTCGCTATTATTCCGCATTCGGGAAAGGCAGGGGACAGCCGGCTCAAAGAGGCCAAAGGAGATCCACCCGAGGTGGACGGGTCAAAAGTAGTAAGGCCGCAGCAGCAGCAGGTGCCTCTTTACCCTCGGCATCTGCATCAGCCGCCCCCAAACCACTCTGTGGCCTTCCCACACAATACACCTGTAGAGGGCAGGTTAACTCACCATCTGACGGAATGGCAGGCTATAACGTCAGATGCTTGGGCATTGGAGACAGTTGCCCAGGGTTACTGCCTACCCTTTCTGCACATTCCTGAGTCATCCACCGGGGAACAGCTCTCTAAAAGTTCCAGATCCGTTCCTCTCGCAGGAAATTATAGACCTGCTAGAGAAAGGTGCCATAGAACCGGTACCTCTAGCGGACAGGAAGAAGGGCTGGTACTCCCCCCTACTTTCTCATACCAAAGAAGGACGGAGGACTGAGACTCATCCTGGACTTACGAGAATTCAACAAGTTCCTCAGGAAGTACAAGATCAAGATGGTAACTCTCTCTCAGATCCTTCAGGCCCTCCAGCTCCAGGACTGGCTGGTATCTCTGGACCTTCAGGATGCTTATTTCCATGTGCCAATCCATCTCAAACACAGGAAATACCTGAGGTTCGCAATTGGTGACTCTCATTATCAATTTCGAGTTCTGCCATTTGGGCTGAGCTCCGCCCCGAGGGTCTTCACCAAGCTGATGTCGGTAGTGGCGGCGAGTCTAAGGAGGGAAGGGATCTACGTCTACCCCTACCTGGATGATTGGCTGGTCAGGGCTGCATCTTCGGAACAGGCCCAAGCCCAGCTAGATTATGTCTGCCACTTCCTTCACAGACTGGGCTTCTCCCTCAATGTAAAGAAGTCAGAGATGATACCATCACAGAGACTCCAGTTCATTGGAGTATCCTGGACACTTCCTTGGGAAAAGCCTCACCACCAGAGGTGAGGGCTCAAGATATTCTACAGATGGTCACCAAGTTTCAAAATGCCCAACGTCTCCCAGCCTTCGACTTTTTGAGGTTGCTAGGCCTCATGGCATCCTGCATCTTCCTTGAGCCAGAGGCTCGCTTGAGAATGAGATCTCTTCAGTGGGCACTGAGAAGTCAGTGGTCGCAATTCTCAGGGAGAATGACAGATCTCCTCCGGATTCCGGACAAGGTAGCCCGCGACCTGCAATGGTGGGCCTATCCAAAGAACATCTTGAAAGGAGAACTGTTTTGGCAACCATGGCCGGATATAACAGTAGTCACAGAATCCTCACTCACGGGGTGGGGAGCCCATGCCAACGACTTGACCATCAGCGGCCGTTGGTCTCCATCGGAGTCCAGACTACACATCAACCTATTGGAGCTGAGAGTGATCAGACTAGCGCTGAAAGCTTTCCTGCCATCAGTACAGGGGAGAAATGTCCTGATAATGACGGACAACACAGTGGCCATGCACTACCTCAACAAAAGAGGAGGCGTAGGATCACTGCCACTGTGCAGAGAGGCAATGCAGCTCTGGTTTTGGGCAATCCAAGAAGGAATCTCTCTATCGGCAGTCCACCTAGCCAGAGAGAAGAACTTGCAGCGGACGCTCTGAGCAGGCAGAGCACAGTCTCCCACGAGTGGGAGCTAGCTCAGGAAGTCCTTCAAGAGATCTTCCCCCTTTGGGGAACCCCTCAGGTGGATCTGTTCGCCACAAGCACCAACAGGAAGTGCGATCTGGTCTGTTCAAGGGAATTTCCCCCGAGAGGAGCTCTAGGAGACGCGTTCGTAGTGGACTGGGAGTTTCCACTCCTTTACGCATTCCCTCCAGTCCGAGTTGTTCCTGAAATGATCAGGAGGTTGAGAAGATTCCGGAAAACCATGATCCTGATTGCCCCGGATTGGGCCAGGAGAACGTGGTACCCGGACCTTCTAGATATGTACATCTGTCCTCCAATCCGTCTTCCACTCAAAGAGAATCTTCTCTCGCAGAAGGGAGGTCAGGTTCTCCATCCAGACACCAGAACCCTCAACCTTCACGCTTGGCTTCTGAAAGGGTGAGGTACAAGGATTGGAATCTCCCTGATGACGTCATGGAGGTGTTGCTTTCGGCCAGAAGTCCAGCAACAAAGTCTTTATACCGCTGCCGTTGGAACAAATTTTGCAGCTGGTGTAGGGAAGAGAATATCAACCCTTTTTCATGTGGTACACCAACAGTGTTATCGTTTCTACTCTACTTGGCAAACTCAGGCCTTCAAGTTGACACTGTAAAAGGCTATCTCGCAGCGCTTTCTATCTTCAAGCGCACTGCGGAGGAACCATTGTATTTCAAACTTCCTCTAGGGGTACAATTTCCCAAGGGATTAACTAATGTTTACTCTCCAAAACCATTCCAGGTTCCCTTATGGGACTTAAATCTAGTCTTAAACTTCCTAATGGGCACTCCATTCGAACCACTTCACTCTTGCGCGCTGAGATTTCTCACGCTTAAAACTGTCCTATTGGTAGCACTAACATCTGCTAGGAGGGTGAGCGAGCTACAAGCTCTCTCCTGTAAAACCCCACATACAATCTTCCACAAGGACAAAGTTGTCCTACAGGTGAAGCCTAATTTCCTCCCAAAGGTGGTTTCTGAATTTCATATTACTCAGAAAATTACCTTACCTTCGTTCTACCCTCCTCCCCATCCGGGGAAAGAGGAGGAAAGGCTACATAGGCTGGACCCAAGGCGAGCTCTCAGCTTTTACATCAGCAGAATGGCTAGGATCAGGCAAACAGACCAACTGTTTGTAGGATACTCAGGTCACAAGTTGAGACTACCCATAACAAAACAAACCATCTCAGGTGGATTATTTTGGCCATCCTGGAATGTTACAAACTGGCAGGGAAAGAGCCACCCCAAAATCTCAGGGCTCATTCAACCAGGGGTATTGCAGCCTCTTCGGCTCTCCAAAGAGGGGTACCGGTCCGAGACATATGTGCGGCTGCCACATGGTCGTCCGCACATACATTCACAAAATTTTGCAATCTGGATTCCTCCACTGCTCAAGAGACCAGATTTGGCAAGTCCGTATTACATTCGGTCCATCCCTAAAGGGATACATAACATTCTCACTCCCACCTCCAATTACATGCCACTGCTATGGGAGTCTATCAAAGATGAGGAATATGTCGGAGGACACAATCCCTTCGAAGAACAAGTTACTTCTTACCTGGTAACGTTCTTTCGACGGGATGTTCCTCCGACGTATTCCTTATCGCCCCTCCCAACCATCCCCGCAGTGATACTTACCTTGTGGTTGCAGCTTACGCTCCTTCAAGGTCAATAACCAATTCAGGCATGACTTTTCTTATGCTACAAAACGGAACTGAGCAACGGACGCAGCGCGTGGCTATTTATGGGCATGATGACGTCGGTGCCGATACAGTGGCCGTCGAGGGACATTGACTCGGCGGAAGTCGACGCGCAGCGCCCTCTACAGAAAAAATTTCCGAGGCCAGCAAGCTGGAAACGTATTATCAAAGATAAGGAATACGTCGGAGGAACATCCCGTCGAAAGAACGTTACCAGGTAAGAAGTAACTTGTTCATCTTCTCTAGTCCCGGGAGCCGCTGTGGCGGTTCCCGGTCATTCACCTCTGCAGATGCTCCACGATAGGTCCAGCAAAAAAATCTTTTTTTAGAAGGGTTATATGATGAAGCATTGTTGGCTGTGCCGCAAATTAGGAATTTTAAATTTAGATATGGAAAATGTTCTACTATTCCTCTTTTAAAAATTGTATAAAGCAGAAGTCATTCCTACCCTAATTTATGAAATAGAAATTCACCATGATCTGTTAGATGTGAATTTTAAACACCTTGAGGGTTTTTTATGGGAGAGAGTTTTAAGGCTTACCATGTCTATTCCGTTAAGCGTTATTAAATTTGAATTGGGTTTACTGCCATTGGAAGCACATATTTTATTGAAAAATGTAATGTGCCACAAATTCAAAAATCCCCCAGAAAGTTCACTGTTTGCTAGTTTTAATGAAAAACAATCAAATTTGAAGAATAATCATTTGGCTAAAACAATGGAGAAATTGGAAGCCTGGGGTATGAGTGGAGAGTCCATATGTGAGAACCCTGGAACATACAAACAACGGCCGTGGCTTACTGACTAGTGCAGAACTTGTGACTCCCTGGGAGAGTATAATCGCTATAAAATGTTAATGGTGGGCCATAAACGATTAGTTAAGTGTGCGCAATATCTTTCACGTTTTCTATCATGGAAGTTTGGTAGCACTTTATTAAGATTTACGTTGGATATCCTGCCTACAAGAGCACATGGTTTTACATGGAAAGAATTGAACTGTGATTCTGATAAGTGTAGATTTTACCTAAATGAAAGCAAGGTACTGTATGACTAATTTCTCAAATGTGAGGCCCTTATAGACCAGCGATGAAAATGTTTTGGAAAATGGGTGTGACTGGTCTGAATATGGGCCTGTCATTGTGGAATTTGTACTGGTCTACCTTACCTTGCCAACTGGGAAAACCTCTTTCTATTTTCGGTGTTGATCAATTTGGTGGAGTATAAGGAAGGAATTTGGACTAAACATTTTTTTTTTTTTTTAGAGAATGGAAAGTATTAAATGAAAATGGAAATTAGCATTTATGACAAAACTATGGTTTGCTGATTTTTTAAAATTGTTTTCTAAATTTACAAAACACCAGAGCACACCCGACAGTGAAGTTATAAGCGTTCAAACATCATATGCAGTTACATGTATCTACCTCTGCCATTCCATCCCTCCCCCCTTAACTCGAGCTTACTCCTTGCTCCTTTAATTATGTTTCTTCTAGGGGCACCCCTCCTTTCGTGCTCCCAGAGGTATTGAGTTTGCTTGGACTGGCTCGGGTGGGCTCGGATAGTGTAGCCACTAGCTGTCTCCAGGCCATCAAAGTTCCCACTTCATCATCCTCCCACCTTTGAGCCGCTTCATAACATGCCGCAGTTTCTGCTTCAGCCCATTTCAGAAGATCATGCCACCACACCTCTATTTTAGGTCTCTGGCGCGCTTTACTCCACATAGCTATGCTACGTTTGGCCAGAATGTAAGCCAGGTCCTTAAGTTTGCACACGTGCTTCAATTTACGCGGTCTGGTGAATCCTTCCACCATACATGCCCACACGGTGTCAACATCTAAATTAATACCTTTCTCAATGAAGCGGTGGGTAACCTCCCCCCAGAATTTCCGAAGCTCCGAACATGCCCAGAACATACGGGTCATCCCTGCATTCACTTCTCCACATTTTGTGCATGTTTGTGTCTCCGTGCTCTTAAATCGGGCTATCTTTTGGGGGGTCATGTACGCCCTATGGATTACATATAGCTGTATCTGTTGTAATCTGTTGTAATCTCGCATTCATTCTTGTGGTACCTATGCGCTCTTTCCCATTGCCCATCTTGCATGGGTTCCCCGGCGTCGTCCTCCCACTCCCGTCTAAACTGAGTCACCTCCTTCCCCACCCTGGACATTACCAGTTCATAAATCCAAGAGACCTCATGCCCTCCTTCTGAGATATCGTATATTGTCTCTATGGCCGATTCTGGTTGGTCTTCTAATTCTATTTCAAGATTCAACGTTGCCAGGAGTACTTGGATATTGTCAACAGAGGAAGCAATAGTTATAAGAAGGAGGGAAGACAAGGGCAAGCCTTGGATGAAGAGAAAAGGGATTCACCCTAGCTCCTTGAAACAGAACACAGTACCTTATTCAAGGAAGAAGCTGGCGCCACGGCAGTTGTTCCTGGTAGTTTCCTGCAGACCCACGGTTCCTGGTGCTTTGGTCGTAGTGACGAGAAGGATGACGTCTGGAGGGGTCTGCACTATGCAGGGATGAAGCCAGCAGGAGCGAAGGTGAATAAAAGGTGCGCTCCTTAAAAAAACAGGAGAGGCTCTTCAGATGGCTATCCGGACCACTACAGCAGTGTGCAGCGATTTTGACCTCTGGCTGTGGAAGATGAGCTGGTTGACCCCACCAAGCTCAAGGGAAGAAGACTCTGGACTGGATCATCTCTGGTCGTCGAAGGGTAGATACCTCAGGACTGCAGCAGCCATCTTCTTCTCCGCTTCTCTTCGGTTCCTTGTAGTTCCAGTGGCGACTCTGACTTTCAGCCCAACAGTCCTGCCTTTTATGCAAAAATCCCCCATTCACACAGCCTGGCTGTCAGTCATGCAGCAGGGGGGTTGTCCAGCCTGGACAACCACCTCAGCCAATCACAACAAAGTGTGACTTGGGTTTCCAGAAGCCCGCCAAAAGACAGTGAACAAAGAAGGCAAATCTGGTTTGCCGCGCAAAGTAAAACACAAGAAGGACTTTAACAAAAAGAAATGGTGAATAAACCCGACCGGAGACAAAAGAAAGAGTATTTGGTCAAGCGGTTTTATGTTTGAGGCTAATATAATAGCCTAAAACAGTACCACGTTTATATAGTATAAACGCGGTAGAACAGTTAGGGTAGATACCACTGCCACCAGCCAAGTCTAAATGTTAAGAGAGCAAAACAAGGCTCTAGAGGGTACAGATAAAAAGGGGTAAGAATTAACCCTTTCCAATACTCCATGTAAGATGGGGTGTACTGGATCTGTGGTCAAATGACTATGTAAAGTTAATGGCAACTTTACCCTTTTCTGGGGGACAGTAGTCAACCCCAGAAATGGAGTCGGTGGGAAGTCTAAAAGACAACCCTGTCTCACTGCACTGAAGGTTCTGTGTTACACACAAATGAGTGGGGCTACTGAAGTGGTGTACTCCAGAGTCCACAATCACAAAAACAGATGAAATACACATGGCAAAACATGGGTAAGAGTGGGAAAAAGCTCACACTCTTACCAAGTGGAAAAAATAAACTCCAGAAATCCAGCAAAGCTGCTGGGGGACTCACTAGGTAAGGGAAATTAGCCATTGAATGAGAATTCTCCCTAACACATGGTTTCATTGTAGTCTGTGGGGTTTGATCCCTCTTCGCCTTCCGGTAGCCCTACAATGCGTATGTTGTTCCTACGGGCCCGGCCTTCCGCCTCCTTAGCTCTATTTTCCAGATTGCTTACTTGTTGACGCAGTGTGTGGATCTCAGAAGCATTAGCTACGCAGGCGCTTGTGTTCGATTTGACATCTTTTTCCAGCTCGCCTGTGCGCTCCGCTATCGCTCTTACGTCTTGTCACAATAGGTTAACGTCCACTTGTACTGCGTCGATCTTGAATTCAAGGGACGTTTTGAGGTTAGACATGGCTGCTTCTAGTTTGGTTTCCCATGCAACCTTTAGGTCTGCTATCGCCTCCAAAATCTGTTCATCACTGCACTCTGGTGTTGTGTCTGTCTTTGCTTCTGGCTCCTTCCATTGATTGTGGTATTTTAGTGTAGTCCTCCATGGTGGATTGTTTCCCTTTAGTTTTAGGTGGTTTGGATGCCATTTCAGTATCGCCGGGTGTCCTCACCGCAGAGGTCTGAGTTTCCGCTGTTCTGCGGCCCTTTATACTGAAGGGGTATCGTCTGTGGGATGCCTTGTGTGAGCTTGTCTTCATACGTATTCCCCTAAGGGGCATTTCCTCCCGGTGTGCCACCGTTGTCCAGGGCCCTGGTCCTGTTCTCTTCCTGTGGGCTCAACTACTGTGCGCCATTAGTGTGAGGCCAACGCCCTGTGTCCAATGCCACACTGCTCGTGATAAGCGCCTTTTGCGCTCTTGTCCAGGTCTAATGTGCCCCGTGCCTTGAGGCTACTGCCTCTCACAATGTCATAGGCTGTGTAAGTGTGCCTGTATTTGGTGCACAAGTTACTCCACAACCCCATCTGTATCACTCATGGGGTGGGCCTTGGTCATGTGCACTGTTGCAATCATCCTTTGGCACACTGGCTTTTTTCCCCCTCTCTTGGTTACTTTTGTCTTGGTGGTTGGGTCCAAGTTGTTATTGTGTGTAATCTACACTCTGTGTGGACACTCTATGCTCCAGACTCTCAGACAGTTATGTAATGCAGGAAGCCCCAACAGTGCCTAAGCTACTTCGTTTTGGCATGCTTAGAGCATGAGCTTCGTGCCCACCAGTTTCACATTGGAAGGGCCTGTGCGCTAATACGCTTATGATGGTATCCATGATATGGCAACAGTGTCTCTTAGCCACGCGCGTTCTTTATTTAATGGCTCAATTCAATAAGGCTTGCCGGACCTCCTTATTGCCAGCTTTGTGTCCCGTGGGCTACAGTTGCAGTCAGTTGGGTAATGCTGGCTCACTGCTAGGCGCTGCGTCCCGAAAAATATGACAGGCTAGCGTTTCATATGGGATTACGTTTCGATTTCGGCTTTTTCCTCCTGCTGAGTGGAGGCGGCTCGACTTATCCACCGGAGCCCATCTGACTACAGGCTTAGCTGTGCTCGTGGGTCAGGGCTCTCCAGTTCGCCCGACCCGTGCCTGCGCCCGACCGCTGCTCTTTCCCCCTGGCAGCCTTCAGGTCCGCGTCTTCACTGTCACACCCAAACGGTATCCTTCCAGCAGTCCACGAACTGCTCCGTTCCGGTGCTACGTGTCACAGGGGCCCAGCCCACCTCTCAGACACCTCCACTCCTGTAATTATGTTCGGGCTGCCAAACAATGCTTGGTCGGTCTACGTTAGGCTGATGGTGTTATTACTCCGTACCGCAGAGGATCCCCAAGAGTGTCTTTCAATTCCTTTGTCCTCATATGACACCCATTTTGCCGTGACTTCTTCGGGACCTCGATTCCTTTCTTTCATAAATAATTCATTCCCTGTATATCAGAATGAGCATGAAAGTCATGTGCTGCATGCAGCTCCCGTTCGCATGGCTATATATCTGATTCAATGGCTTGCACACCTCCTCCAACTGGCGGGCTTCTCCGGATAATGTCAGGATCGGTGGGAGCCTCCCAGATTTCCAGCTTATCCCATGGCTAGTTAGCCACGCATCCCTGGGTTGCTGATTTGTCTAGGTTTTAGATGGGGAAGAAAAATGTATTGCAAATGAAAATATTATGAATTGTGAGATGTGTTAATTTTTCTCTTTTCTTGTTTGAATTGTAATGTAATTGATGGATGTAATAATCTGTTTTTCCTGTAATGATTTATGTAAGGTTTTATCATGTTCTAAAACTGTATACACAATATAAAAGATTTTTTTTAAGAATATATCAGTGCTCCACTATATAACATAAATATTGCTAAAGTATAAAGGGGCTAGATTGTGATCCGCCCAGGTAGCAGAGTGGTTTTTCCTTGGTGACTCACCCCCCTCATTAATTCCCCCACGCCCCAAGTATTGGTGAGTGTTTCATAGTTTGTGCAAAAGTAACCACATACATTGCACGTCACCAATTAAACTCTATTGAAATGTATAATTTAAGAAGCTTAGGGGCCTCTAGGCCCGTTTTAATTGGAATATCATTAACAGACTTGGCGAAAGAGAATGTCTGCAATCCATTTGTTAACATGGGGGCTGATGCACATGCAGTTGAGTTAGCAGGTTGTAACAACTTCGATGGAATAGCACCTACCTCTTGATTATACCTTGACAACTACTTTTATCAAAAAAGATGAGACTTTTTTCCACCTGGATGTAATACAATTGACGTTGTGCAGCTAGGTTAAATCACTGAACTAGAGAGGTGAGTGTCTTGGTTGTGAAACTGAAATTGATATAGAGGCAGGGTTTACTTCAGTTGAAGTAATTCGAGATTGGACTGAGCCATTATCTCAGTGACTCAATGCGGACATGTACATCTGATTCCCTAACAGCCACACCAGCTTTATTTACTACAACGGAAGAGGAAGATCAAAATGCGTCTAGGAACTCTTCTAGTTTAAACTGCTCTGTTGAAGAGGTTCACATTTTGCGCAAAGTCCAAATCCATCGGTATTTGTTGCATTGAACTTGGTCTTAAATTAGTTAGTAAATGTAATTGAGCTTGTGAAAGACTTGAAAAACTAGGTAAAAGCCCATACCTTGCAGATATAAAAAACAAAATGTAATCTGTACAGGAAGAGGTCTATATCAACTCACAGCTGATCAAAGATTGGAAATAATCTGAGGTTGACGATATAAAAGTCAACTCCCTCTTACTGGCCTGGCTGGAAGTAAATAATGATACCCTGCATTAAGTGGAAATGAAAAGAATGATTGTTGGTAGTACTACAGACACATGCGCCAAACAAAGTGCATGCTGAAGGGCAGAGCATAGGTTAGTCAGGGCTGCAAGATACAGAGTAAGTACTTTGCGTAAAATTGAAACGTTAGTTATATTAACTGAATTTGAATTACTTGAATAAGGACTGCTGCCTTTCAATTGATTCTTTTTGAATTGTGAAATTGGGATTTACCAGCATTGACTTTGGATAGCGTGCTTTGCTTGCTAAAATTGTGTTCAACCACGAGCTTTTGCAACTTGCCAAGCCGTGCTATTTTCAACAACAAAACTTCTTGAACGCTCGAACGTTCTCATTTGTTTGTCATTGCTGCCGCGTGTGTTGCATTGCGCATTGGACTCACTTTGATTGCGAACTACACTTCCCAGCAGCCTCTACGCTGCTGAAATAGAAACGTCAGGCGCTTCAGTGCCGGCGCTTCTGGGACGGTGCCGGTCTACGCCGGTCCACGGCGTGCTTCGGCCATCGGCCTTACACTCTGTCCAACCACTAACGGGTAAGAAATGGGTTATTTAAAGTTCTTACAGTTGCTAACTGATGCTAACAAACTGGAAAATGAAAGGACGGTTAGAAGCTTTCTTGACAATAAAGCCATTTCCCCGAGCCTCTCTATCCCTGACAAAAACCTAGGCACTGTCACCTTGCCGAAAGAAGCACATTTTAAGACCAGCTTGAGACCGTCCGTTCCTGCTATTACCTGCCCGGCACCTACTTGCTCAGAAAATTCCACCATGAAAATAGCACTCCTAAATACTAGGTCACTCAACAAACATTCACTTGATGTGCACGACTACATCATCCAAGATAACCTGGATATACTCTTCCTCACGGAAACTTGGTTACAAGAACCAGTAGGCCCAACCATTGACAGCGCCGTTCCGCTTAATTATAACATCTACCACGAAAACAGAACATCAGGAAAGGGCGGGGCGGTAGCTATAATAGCTAAACAGACGTTGAAGCTGTTCACCGCAAATATTTCTTGCACGGGCTGTGAGGTCCTTCATCTTAAATTCACGCCCTCTAACAATCACTATCAACTTCATCATTCTGTATAGGCCTCCTTCACTGACCTCCGACTTAAATGACGACTTATGCCATATTTTGAATAATTTGAAGGGAACTAATACTGGGACTATCCTTTTGGGCGATCTGAACAGATGGCGAGGTAACCCCTGTGACAAAGTGGCTATAAGTCTAGAAAACAGCCTAGCAAACATTGACTACCACATTGCCAATAAAGACCCCACTTGTATCTCTAGTAATCAACTTGATTGGATTATCTTTAATAATGTTCAACTGACAGTGACCAATACCATTCCATGCATTTGGACAGATCATCATAAAGTTGAAGCCACACTTTCCTTCACCTCCAAACTCGATCACCTTGACAATTCCCCTAAATCAGTCCTAAGCAGAAACTTTAAAAAAATCACACATGACATTCTTAATGAAGGACTTATATATGTCATGAAAAATACCACTGAAAATGACTTTTGCGAGAACATCATCCGCAAATTTAGTAATCACTTCCTGGAGCTACTTGACACACATGCACCACTTAAAAATAAACAGGCTTGCCCTAATCCCAACCACCAGCATTGGTTCACGCCTAACCTGAGCATTCTCAAGACAGCTAAAAGGAAATTAGAAAGAACATGGCTTAAAACCCCTTCAGAGGAAAATAAAGACAATTGGAAAAAATGCGATCTCTTATACAGAGCTAAGCTGACGGAAGTAAAAAAAGATTTCTACAATACTGAAATCACCAGTGCCTCTAATTCCACCGTGAAATTATTCCAAATCCTAAAATCCTTCGAAAAACCACCTACACTTTCCTCTCCCTTCCAACCAACTTTGACACACTGTGAAGCAGTTCAACTTGCCTTCTCAAATAAAATTAAAAAAGCCAGAAACTCCATCATAAATTGCAATGTATCGATCCCACCTCCATCTGTGCAACCTAGGATAACGAACCCTGACTTAAACATTCCTAAATTCCTATTCTCCCCAGTTTCTACTAAAGACATGAATGACTCTTTCCGCCATGAATTGCACCACCTGCGCTGAAAACATTGTACCTCCAAAACTGATTTTGGACAACGCTGAAATCTTTTCCCCTTTTCTCTGTTGTATGACAAATGCCTCCTTTAGAGATCGTAAAGTGCCTACTGGAATTAAAACTGTCACAGTCACTCCCTTAGTCAAGAAACCCGGACTAGATCAACAAGACCCCACTAATCTAAGACCCATTACCAATTGTAATTTTCTGTTGAAGGTACTTGATAAAGTAGCAACCAAACAACTGCAAGAGTATGTAGACCAACACAGCCTGCTAAACCCTCAACAATCGGGCTTTAGAAGTGCTCACAGCACAGAGTCAGCACTGCTGGACTTGCAGACCGAAATGTTGAGCATTTTGGATAAAGGTAAGACAGGACTGTTAATCCTCTTGGACCTCTCGGCAGCTTTCGATTTATTAGATCATGAAAAGCTCTGAGAGGCCCTAGGTGTAGCTGGAAACTGCTCCCAAGATGCAATAGATTGGGTTTCATCTTTCCTAGAAGACACGAATTCTAAAATCAATTGGGGAGGCCATTCCACCTCACCCAAACCTGTAGATTGTGGCGTCCCTCAGGGAGCTAGTTTTTCTCCCTTACTCTTTAATTTATATATTCGTTGCCTCTGCAACATTCTATCACAACTTGGAATCTTCTTCACTAATTTTGCTGATGATACACAGCTCATTATGGAATTGAGTGGAAATCATTCTATAGACAACGACAAGCTATCGGTCATCTATAACACCATAGAAAACTGGATGTTAACACACTGGAGGAACTCATGACTTTTGGAAACGCAAAAGCCTTAAACAATCTTGGCCCGGACTACTCTGAATTCTCTATAAAAGATTCCACCATCAAGGTATCAAATAAGGTCAAAACCTTAGGTATTTACCTACAATCCTCCCTAGGTGCATAAGCCCAGACCGCTTATCTTAAGCGAAATTGCCAATATTATCAAAGGCTCCTCTGCCGTATCAGACCATTCTTAAACACCAAGAATAGCGCCACGATAGGTGGACTATGGAAATGCATTAATGCTTGGCGCCAGTAACAACTGCCTGAAACAATGCCAGACTATCCAAAATAATGCTGTGGGGTCCATTGTAAACAAACCTAAGCGAGAACACATTACTAAGGACAGGAATGATCTTCATTGGCTGGCAGTGAAAGAACGGATCTTGTTTAAATCACTGACCTTAACCCACCGAAGTCTCTACGGCACGGCGCCAGCATATTTAAAAAGAAAATTCAGCTGGTATGAGCCAAGTCGCTGCCTGAGATCTACCAAACAAGGATTGATCAATCCCTGTCCCCCAGGCAAAGCCACCGGCCTAGGTCGAGCTTTCCCAAACCTGGCAATCTCTCACTGGAATAAACTGCCTTGCAGCCTTAGACTGGAAAGCAACATTCTATTTTTCAGGAAGCAATTGAAGACCTTCCTCTTCAAATAACTAGGCTTCTACTTCATCGCTCTGGGTCGCTTCTCTTGCTTCTCTTCTCCCTTCTTTTGTGTTGTCCCGTGAAATTATTGTCCCAGTCTTTTTGTCGCGCCCTGATGCTTGCGAGCTTCGGCGCGTAATAAATAAATAAATAAAATAAAAATATGTGATAACTCACAGCTACCTATCGACTTAACAGCGACTGCTAATTTGGTGGAAACAGCGGCCACAATTCAAGAAGAGTTATCTCTAATATTTGAACTTGAGGAGAAAGACCTGTTTTTCAATACTTCTCCCTGAAGAAGTATTATAATTTTTCTTTATTGGCATTTCCAAATTTTACAATAAAACAATCCCTGTGCCCTCCCACTCCTCCCCTCACCCACTGCTCTCCCTGGACTTTGCTGGTCCACCATTCTTCAGTTGCATGATATTGCCAATGCCAACCCGCCAGAGGAACGTCCCGTCCTCTACATTATGTCCAATATTCTCAAGTTCTGAGGGCACCATTGTAGCATATAGTCTCCCCTAAGATACTCCATTATCATTCCCCAATCTGTCCGAAATGGGCTTGCTTCCCCTTGTATTCTATATGTGACCCATTCCATCGCCAATATTCCCCACAATTTATGTAGCCATTCTATATTTGTCGGTGGTGATTTCTGTTTCCATTTTTTTTTGCTATTACTACCCACGCTGCTATTAGTAGTATCATGAAGGCTTTACGTTGTGGTCTCAAGGGATTCTGAATCACTGGGTCGAATATCCCACACATCCATTCCCGGGGCATATGTTATGGCACCCCCCACAATCAGTTGTATATGTATAGTTACTTCCTCCCAAAATTTCTTTTAAAGTGGACAATCCCACCAAATGTGTCTCCAGTCTCCCCTTCCACTCGTCAGCTTCGGTATATTTACCCAAAGGGTTTCCCAGTGTGTTTCAGGGAATTCCTCCCCTAGTGTTCTTTCCCATTTTTGCATGTAGGACCACTTGCGATCCAATTTTAGCTCCAATAGGATTGAGTAGAGTTTGGACACTAGTTGTTTGTTCCTTGTGTGTGTTGTAATACATTTCTCGAAGGGTGTCGGGGCCTTCTGGGTTGCTATTTTAATTTCTGTCTGTTTCAGCCAATGGCGTAATTGGTAGTATTCCATTCTGTCTTTTTCTGTCAGGCCTATGTGCATTTTACAACCTTCAAACATTCTTACCTGCCCTTCTGATAACATATCCCCAACCTTCTTGCAAACAACTTCTCTGCATATCTTGAAGGTGCCCTGTGTTTTCCCTGGTGTAAACTGTGGGTTCCTAAATAACAGGGTAAAGGGGCAAGGACGTGTAGATAGGTGTCCTTGTCTCATCAAGCAGTCCCATGTATCACCCACCACAGAGAGTTCTCTGCTCCTATTGGCATTCCGGGGTCTATCTTATTCCAGGGGGGTCCCTGCTACTGCCCTATCCATCCTGGCCCAAGGTTTAGTCAGATCACATGAAAACCATTCTGGTATCACGCGTAGTTGGGCTGCCTCATATTATTTAGAGACCTTAGGGAGTCCCAATCACTCCCATCTGTCTGGGAGCCATCAAGGTCTCTAAGGCGACCCTCTGACATTTATTCTGCCAAATATAACGAGACATTATCTTGTTAATATTCTTAAAAACAGACTGTGGTAGTCAAGTAGTAAGTCCCTGGAAATGGTAAAGTAGTCTGGGTAGCGTGAACATTTTTATCGTAGCTATCCTTCACAGCCACGATCTGCGCAAAGGGGTCCATTTCTTTAAGTCTGCTTTTATCTTGGTTATTAATGCTGGGTAATTTGCTTCATATAGGTTTGATATTGAATTGGTTATTTTTACCACCAGGTACCCTATGGTATCCTTGGACATCTTGAATGGTGACACTGATGACAACTCTACCTTCTGTGTCACCATAAGCCCCATACTCCATAGCTCTGATTTGGACATGTTTATCTTCAAACCCGCTACCTTTTCCATCTTTGATAGTTCCATAATTAATGCTCGGAAAGAAGTTTCTGGCTCAGTCAGTCATCATCATGTAATCAGCAAATGGTGCTATTTTGTATTCTTCCGCCCGAATCATATGCCCCTTATATTCTGATTCTGTCTAATTGTAGCTAATAGGGTTTCAAGGTATATAGCTTATAGAAGCAGAGATAAACCGCCCGTCGCGTCCCTCTTGTAATCTGGATTTTGTTTGACAGGTGGGAATTGATAAATAACTGCATCGAGGGGCTTGCATAACTGGCCTGAACCATGCAAATATATTTAGAGCCAAATCCCATATGATACATGGCTTCAAATAAAAACTGCCACTGGACCTGGTGGAATGCATTTTCCGCATCAAGCGAAACCAATATCGCGGGGACCGGCTGAATGGCAGTCTTTTCTAGTAAATGTGCTAGCTTCCTGGTATTGTCCCCTGTTTGCCTGTGCCTATGATATCCAGGAGGAGGGGGGGGTAAGGGGGTAAGTCGGGCCACAATATTCCTGTGTAAATCTTGGCAAGTTCAGAAGAGCGATGGGCCGATACGACCCACAGACCAACCGTTGGATCTTTGTTGGGCTTGTCAAAGACTACCACTTTCACCTCTGCCATAGTGTGGTTCACTTCCTCTTTCTTCCCTATAGATTTAAGGAGGCGCATCAGCTAGTGCTCAGCCGCCTTCGTTATTTCTGATAGAAGCTCGCCGGGAAACCATCTGGTCCCAAAGCTTTGTTTTTTGGCAAGCTTTTGATTACCTCCCTCTACTTCCTCCTCAGTAATATCCTCCTCCTAAGTGTTCTCTCTCAGGGCATGTCATTTTCTGAATTGGCAGACCGCTAAAATATTGTTGGT
Source organism: Ambystoma mexicanum (assembly GCF_040938575.1). Lineage (NCBI taxonomy): Eukaryota > Metazoa > Chordata > Amphibia > Caudata > Ambystomatidae > Ambystoma > Ambystoma mexicanum. Next base: position 674,847,784 of record NC_090932.1, on the reverse strand, counting down.
CTGCCTGTTCTGGTTTACCCGACGTATATAGACTCCCATAAAATCCTGCAAACAAACTCACTATTGACTCTGAATCTGTGTCCATTGTTCAGTCTTGTTGCTTGATACCCAATATTGTTCATTTTGCTATTGCCATTCTAACTTGCCTGGCCAAGAGCCTATCTGCTTTATTGGCGCATACGTAATATTGTTACCTTGTATTCCACAGTGCTCTCTCAGCGTTACGAGTGTGCAGCAATTCTAGTTGGCCTCTAATCTCCTTCATTTCTTTATATATGCTTTTTTTCTTTCCCTCCGCAAGGTCTCAATAGCCTCCCCCAGTTGGGCCTCCAGTTCCGTTTCCAGTACTATCCTTAATTTCCGCTTTTGGGCTTGGATCGCTATTGTCTCCCCCATGATTACCTCTTTGAATACCTGCCACAGCCCTTCTTGTGTAATTTCGTTTTCATTGTTTAAACAATAGTCATCTATTTTGTTTCCCACCTGCTCCAACGTCACTGTGTCTGACAATATATTACAGGTACATGTCCATGCCCAAACCCCCCTACGCGTTCCGCACCCTTTCATTTCCACCATCAATGGGGCATGGTCTGAATTCGATTGTCCCTGTATACACTTTCTCCACCTCCCCCACCAAGGTGGCCATCATCCATATGTAATCTATCCTTGACAGGGTTTGGTATACATGGGAGAAGCATGTGAACCCTCTTTCTTCCCCCATTTTAGACCACCATACATTCCTAAGGGCTAAGTGCTAAAAATTCTCCTTCAGGGGCTTGGTGGGAGTGCCTCCGCAATGGCGGTTACTCATACTTCTATCTAGGCTAAGGATCCAATGCTAAATTAAAATCTCCAGTTGGGATTATCTCCCCTACTGCAGATCTTTCCAATTTCATCAGGATCACTCTCTGGAATGCCTCCTGACTTGTGTTGGGCGCATACATCGTTCCAAAAGTCACCCTTATGTGCCCCAGAAGTATCAGCAGGGAAAAGTATCTCCCCTGTTTGTCCACTAGTGTTTGCTCTACTTTCGCTTGAATGGCGTCTTTTAGGCCTATCAATACCCACGGCCGTCTTCCCCGAAGCGTTGGCTTGATAGAGATGTGTAAATTGGTGGAAATGGGGAAGTGATCCGTCTGCTTTCTTTATATGGGTCTCTTGCAACATTATTATGTCGCCTGGAAGCATTTTATTTTCCCCTCCACTTTTCTTCGTTTAACAGGGGTGTTCAATCCACTAACATTGTGTGAGAAGATTGTTAAAGTCATCATTTATCTTGTGTATTCTGCCCATGGTTGTCATCGTTCCTAGGTGGTTAATACATCCTGATACCCCTCCCCGATGCCCCCACTTCTCCCATTGCGCTGGACCCTTTCCTTGCCTTAGTCGTTCCCCCACATATTCCCCTTCCCAACCTCCCCCTTCCCGGTCAGAACCAGAGATTCTACAAAACACCCCCAAATACCTTCCTCAGGCTCTGATCCTAGTACAACCTCAGGAACTTCCCTAGTGAGGGCGAACAAGTGATTCCATGATGCCGCCCCCCCCCTCTCCATACCTCCTTGCAGGCCTGCATTCCTGACGCTTTACCCCAAACTTGTTTCAGAATCTCCAATAACGCTGACCTTTCTTTCTTGGTTGTTGCAGATGTTGAGTAACCAACGTGTAAGGACTGATCTGATCTGCACTCAAATCTCCCTTGGTGGCCTTGCTCCTCCTGTTTTGCCTGGAGGACCTCTTAGCTTTGTCCTTGGTGCCACGCCTGCGCCGAGTTTCCGACCACTCCCACCGGCGATTAATGTTCGGGGGGGGTTAGGGACCTTATGCTTGCTCCCTTGGCCTCCCTTCGTCTGCCAAGTTCATAATGGATAATCGTTCCTTGCACGCCGTGACCTGCTGCTGTCTGCCACCCCAGGTAAATAGAAGCCCAAACAGGAATGTCCATTTGTCGTGAATGTGTTTTGCCATGAATTCCTTGGTCACAGGGCTCATTGCCTTCCTTTTCTGCAATGTTGACACCGCCAGGTCTTGGAAGAGATGGATTTGGGTTCCATTAGCTGTTAAATTTGGTTGTGCCCTTGCCGCCCGGAGTATGTCCTCGTTCATTGCATATGACGAGAGGGATACCAGCACAACCCTTGGCCTTGCTCCTGGCCCAATCTCTTGCGGCCCACCCTCTGCATCCGATCAATCCTCACATCCTCAGGTATCAATTCTGTGAGAAGGCTCCCGAAGCACTGCTGGATCGTTGTCTTCAGATCTGCGTCTCTTATGTCCTCCGTAAGGCCTTTCACTCATATGTTTGATCTCCGGGATCGATTTTCCAAATCTTCCGTCTGCACTTCCAGATTAGGTGTAAGTCTAGCTAGTTGTTCAAGAAGCGCGCTATTCTGACCAACTTCTTCTGATATCTCTGTTAGGGAGAATTCTCTGTTAAGGCTAATTTCCCAAACCTAGTGAGTTCCCCAGCAGCTTTGCTGGATTTTTGGGGTTTATTTTTTTCTCCTGCTAAGAGTGAGACTTTTTCTCCCACTCTTAGACATGATTTGAGATATCCTTTGACTTTGTAAAGTGTTTTATGGGCTATGGGGTGTTTTACTCCATAGGGTTTCATGTATTTTTGGTAAGTGTGTTACACAGCACCCTCAGTGCAGTAACACAGGGGTGTCATAGTGACCCCAAACATAGACTCCATACCCTGGGACTGACTACTGTCTCCCAGGGCATGTAAATTCACCATTCAGTTTACTAGTTTTAAAGTGAGAACAGAACCAGCACAAAACATCATATTGTGGAAGTACTGGTAGGGGTAATTCGATTGCCCCTGGGTCTTTTTTTCAAGGGGGTCACTGTGCAGTCCCCCCTCGTCGAGTTTCTGGCTGGTGGCAGTTGTTACCACGCAAAATATTCCACCGGAATATTTCCTATGGGATTTTCCCTTTCATTTTAAACGCACCACTTTTTGGTACAATGTTAAAGATACCGCTGGGTTATTTATTTAATATTTATTCCCCGGTTGGGTCTTTTTGCCAGGACTCAGTTTTAGAATGGCGTTTGTGTTCGCCTCTGTAACTCCAACCCAAGTCGAGCCTTTTGTTCCACTTTTTGGCAGGCTTCTGCACAGAAGCCTCCAAAAGTGGTGCCACTCTGTCTGGGTCTACAGGATGTGTGGGAGGGGGGTTTAGGAACCCTGGACTGAGTTGCCTCTGCAACTCAAGTCGCACTCTTGTGTGATTGGCCCAGTGGTGAGCCGCCCGGCTCACCACTTAGCATGTTTGAGCGACAGCTAGGACTGATGAATGGGGGTTTTCTGCATAAAAGCAGGGCTTTGGGGACTGGAACTTGACCCAAGAATCCAAAGAGGGAGAAGCTGAGCCGACCTGCAACGACGACATCACCGGTGGAGCCCTGCTGAACCGTCTCACCACTTCCCAACGACAGGGAAGATCTTCATCCTGGAGAGTCTTCTTTCTCTGAACTGAGGGGTAACCAGTTTGCCCTCTTTTTCGCCTTCCTGGATCCTCCCGTGGTCGTATCGCCTGTGCCAAGCACCCCGCAGCCGGATAGCCACGCTTCACCACTACCGCGAATAAAAGGGTAGTACCTTTTAACCGGGAAACTCCGCGGCTGGTTTCTTCCCTGACAGTGCAACGACCTCCAGCTTTCCTCCATGTCGAGATCTTCTCTTCCCCTGGACGAAGCATCAACTTGCATCCGCTGCCAGGAACAACTGTCCCCCACTGGAGCTTTCTCACCATTTCAGGTATTGTGTCCCGCCTGGTCTCCATTGCAACTGACTGATCAAGGTGTCCTGTAAATCCTTGACTTTCTATCCAGGGGTGACTTGGGACCTGGCAACTAACTTTTTTTCCTGAACTGATCCAACCCTTTTTGAACTATCTGCAGCGACTCTTTAAAGTACTATTCAACTGTGGGATCTTGGACACATTCCGCCTTGCTCTCTCCAAGAGTGGACCTGGCCTATGACTTTCTTGCTCCTCTGTAGACTCTGCCTTTTCTGGATTTGCTCTGGTTCTCTGAAAGTTGTTGGTATTGTGTATTTTCCTAATTCTGCCTTTTCCCTTCCTTTTTAACTAACTTATTGGAGTGCCATCTTAGGTTAAGCGCTCACCTCTGTCTGAAAATAAGTGGTGTTTTAACTAAGACTTGTTCAATAAGTAATCAGGGATGCATATATATTGATAGTGACAGTGTTTGAACTTGCTTGCCATATTAGTGTTCGTGTATCTTCACAAGTGTGTTTTAAATAAATAATTATATACTTTGATACCAAAGCTCTGGTCAGTGTTTGCTTGTGCTACTGTATCTTTGGACATATTTTGTATACTCTATATACTGTCTAACTCTTCTTGAGAGAAGTCTGGCTGCTCAGCCACAGCTACCAGGTAAATCTGGGTGGTACAGACTGCTATCAATTGGGTTTACTGCCAACACCTGTAGTCCTAAGCCTTTTGCAGTGGTCCCTAAGGGAACTGCACAGGTTTCTGCCTAACAATCTCCGATATGCCTCGCTCAGTAATATCCACTCTGGCACCTATGTCGGTGATCTCTTTCCTCACTTCTGTTAGAGAGCCCTTTATGTCTTCTTTCATCTTTTCAAGCTATACCTGGAAAGTACTCCCCATACTATCTTCCATGCCTTTGAGGCATTCCTGGAGGTCTTCCTTATTCAGGGCCATTTTATATATCTGACTCCTTTTCTCCTGTCCCTTGCACCTTGTCCTCCATTAAAGTTTCTTCAGTGCGAGGTTGCCAACAGCATTTGAGATGGCCTCCCTGCATTGTAGAGGGTGTTTTGTGTTTTGTAGGGGCATTTTTCCCTTTAGCTCCTGGCATCTGGAAGTGTGTTCTTTCAGCCTTCGTGGAGACTCACTGTCTATCCGGGGATTCAGTTCTATTCCCTTCTCTTGGTTTGGATCACAGTTTCCTGGGAACGTGTGTGTTTCGTGTCTCCTTTCCGCTCTTACAGCATATTGTTCCCACTCTGTTCTTTTCTCCTTTATGCCTTATTGTGTTCCACTGAGAAGGGATGCTCTCGAGGTGACCCGAGCCCAGGCTCATTTTCCCTTTTTAGGTGCACTCCCTCTGAAAACTGACCGTGTCCCCTCTTTGTTCCTCCAGCCTCCTTCGCCTTCCCACGTTCAGTGGCTAATTCCTTACAGTGCTAAGCTCCCTTCCCATTGATAAAGGGCAGAAGTGGCCCGGGACGAGTACCACCATTCTTTGTGTCCTTGAATGGAGAGCGTGGGAAGATTCCCTGACGCATTTTCTACGCTTATGATGGCAGGGATAGCTTCTATGCAATTCACCCCCGGATCACTGACCGTGAGCAGTTCAGCCTTCCTTTTTCACTCGGGGAAGGTGGCTTTCTTTTACCCGGGTCCCTGCACTGCATGCTATGTTGAAAAGCGGGCTACCTTTCACACCTGTGATGCTCCACGCCCACTCGTCTTGTGGAGTCCCCAATTTATCTGCCTCTGATCGCCAACGTACCCTGGTGTTTCCGGCTCAATCCCTCCGTTCCACCTTCTCAGACTTCCAGCGCTTGTCAGGTCAAGTCTCCTTACCTTCTCTGTTCTCCACACTGCACTCAGGGCTCCGACCCAATCCCTCTGCTCTACCTCCAGCCACTCTGATGTTCCCTGTATAGACAGATGCACCGTCGCGCCCATCGACATCAGCTGAGCCTGATCCTCCCGATCGAGGGCCGCTCTCTCTCTCCAGTCACTCCCAGCCGTATGTCGGGCAGAACATTATCTCTCTTCAATCGCCATCGGGGTGCAGATCATTCGCCCACCACCTGTGCCACTACTCTTAGAAAACTTAGGGTTGGATTTATTTCAGCCTCCTTGTAGGCCCACGGGCCTGCTTCTGTCTGCCTTCCGGAGCACGGGATAACACTACGTCGCGGTCGCCATCTTGGAATCCCCATCTTTAGAATTTTTGGAGGAATGTATGACAGTGGGATCAATATTATCTGAAGAAAAAGAGCAGGTCCCTCTTCTGAATAACAGTCCCAAATCTCACTGTAAGAACAAAAATAAAAGATTAATAAAGTAGTTGTTCTGCAAGAAAAGAAAAAAAAATTAAAAAGGGCCTCTTAAATTTGTTTGTCAGGTTAAGCTACGAGAGGAGAAGGACAAAGTGGAAGTGGACAAGGGAAACAAAGTATCAGAAGATGTGTCAGGATTGCACCTATTTATGTGAACTCTAAGAAAGGAAAAAGAGGTACTAATCTATTGAATATCCAGCAACCGGTTGTAAATATAGAAGATTGTGGTACTTCTGAAATTGACTCCTCTGTCATCAGTTTAACTCCTTGCATCAGAAGAACTAAAAAGGGCTAATGATGAAGATTTAAAAGATAAACAGAATGTTTCAACTCAGTGTGAAAATTACGTACTGTCACCAGAAATAAGGGGAGTAGGTGTAAAGACTGGTAGGGGGTGTCTGTACTTCTGCTCTCTATATGGGAGAGGAGAGGCACGGAAGACCCCAGCCAAGATTCTCTATAAGGTAGCAATGGGCGAGCAATCAAGGCCTAGCTTCTCAGGAGGTGATGCAGGCTGGTTCTTAAGTACAGTGTAGTCCCCGAAACCCCACAAAGGAATGTCCACACCCTGTATTACTGAAAACAGTCTTTATATAATTAATATTCAAAGGTATTTACACAATCACAATAACGCACTTTGTACTCGGAAGTCAATAATGATAAATATATACAATTCTAAAGTGGTACCACCAATGTTATCGAATCTCATTAAAGAGCATCAACTGTACGGTTAAAATGTCACACAGATCAATAACGAGGAAACCAGCAATAGAGATGGGAAGGAACGCAAGCTGGTTGAAACAATAGGCAGAATGCTGGCCCTGTTACCTAGACACAGTTCTGTGTGGAGATCCCCCCCACCTGGGCAACCTGTAAATAAAGATATATCGCACAAGCCCAGTCCATATGTTCAATAGTCTCACTTCTTCCTATTAGGGTTTTACCCCCTTATAATGAGGAACCAATGGCGGCAAATACGGAACAAAACAAGAGGGAGGGGGATGAGTCTATGATCACACCAGACCATATAATGACAAGCTTAAGAGACACGCGGGAACAAGTAAAAGCCCAGACTACATGTCCCAGAATGCACCACCAATCAACTATCACACCGGACAATACAAATATAAGAGACACAAGAGAAAAGACACAAACGACATATCCCAGAATGCCCCAACGGATACAAAATCAAAACAAAAGCCAGAAAATGGGAATAGAAATCAGACAAGGAAGACGAAAAACCAGTGGTCAAATCCGACTGCACAGCAGATGAAGACGCCTGAGTCCCAACGGCAGAAAAAGGGAAGTTTGGTTATTTACTTAAGTCCAACCAAGGCCAGTGTGGAATGGCTGGCTCCGAGCACCGGCCGCAGAGCTTGAACAGAAAAGGCTCTGAACCATTCGGAAGTGTTGAGTAAACGCTCGGGGCTGAATATTGCTGCTGTGAACAAAGAAAGGCTGCCATTCCTGTATTCTCCGTATTTTGAACTGCATTCCTTTGTGAGCAAGCAATATTGCAATCTTTGAGTTTTGTCTTTTGAGCAACCTGGAAGACCCTTTATTTTGGTTTTGTTGCGATGAACGCTAATTGAAGTTCATTGGATAAAGAGAAGTCCGGGTGCACAATCATTTAACCTCTGGTGAGCTGTAAGAAATAAATATTATTGGGTAACTTACCTCCTTGTCTCTGGCTCACTACTTTACACCCTCCAATGTACCTGGTGGAGTAGAGTTCTCCGACGATGCGTCAACCAATCCTTCTTGAGTGACTCCCTTTAAGGCAGGAGCCACGGATCGTCGAGAGGTGTCGGGGAACTTGGCGTTCGGTGTCGGGGAATCAACTGGCCTTCTTGAGTGCCCTCCCTTTAAGGTGGGAGTCACGGGTCGCCGAACGTCCGACGGTGAACAGGTTGAACTACGGCAGCGAAGTGGCAGCTGCGTTCCTAGCAGTGCTCGTCGACGACAGAGCGTTGGCGTCATGCAAGGAAGAGGCGTGCGGGGCACCTTGGTGATGATAGTTCTGGACCGCAAAGAGATGATGAAGAACTGTGGCCCAGCAAGGGCGTCGAGTCGTCGGCGTCCCTGTGGTCTTTAGGTGGCGGGAAACCCACCGGTGGATGCTCCTTGGCGCGTCGACTGTCGGGCCTTCTCCAGCGGGAGACAAGCAGATGACGATGCAGGCGAGAGCGTCCGATGATCAATTGAAGTTCTTAGGCAAACGGGAGCACCGCAGCTCCGGTCGGCGACGGCGGTCGTCGACAGTGGCGGTCAACAGTCCGAGTGCTGCTCCTTGGAGTTCCGCAGCAGTCCCCATATCGGGTCGGCAGCCTGTCGAAGGTCTGTCTACCAGGGAGCGTTGGCAAAGATCAGCTGTGCACGATGGTCCCTCGTAGCTCGGGAAGAGGGCGCCTTACCAGGTCCTCTCAGGGTCTGTCCTTGGAAACACAGCAGCTTTCAGATTGCGAGGGAGAGCAACAGCACTCCTTCTCGTCTAGCAGGGCTTCAAGGTCAAGCATCAGTTACTCGAGTTACTCGTCGTAGTGGACTTCAGCTTCTGAACACGATTCCTAGCAGTGAGAGGTCCCCAGATATACTGTTGATCTCCCATTCATTCCGCTGGGTCACACTCAAGCATCCAATCACGACTACGGGCATTCATGCAGGCAGGCAGCCAATCAGGCACACAAGGTATTCAGGCCATTCACTTCTCTCCAGACACTCACAACAAGTTATGTGTATTGGGACAAGTACCGAGCCATTCAACACTCCAAGCTGCATTCATACCGGTTTCGGGCAGGGCTGTCTCAGTCATTGTGTCAACCACCAGATACTAGACGCCCACAACACCGAATGCATATTCGTCACACACTCTATTCACCCAGGTCCCACCCACAGGAGGTACCCACAACATACATCACCGGGAAGGCTCCAGCTAGTCTGTCTGGGCCTTCACAAAAACACCATATATGGCATTTCCACCCAACAGCCAGTCAGAGGGAAGGGACAGAGTCAGGCCTTCCCAGGACTTTGGGAAACAAGGTAATGGGTAATAGAAAGCAAGAGGCCACGGGGGCCATCTTGTTTTCCATCACGAATCAACAGATCCCAATGGCAGAGCCGGGGTATCCCAAAATGGAGGATACTCGGCGCACCTGTCAAATTCAGCATGGAGCTGCCACCAGCCCATACCCTGCTCTGCGGGCCACCCACAGGTGCCCAAAAACATACACTAGGAGCACAGGGTTGTACCCCCACCCATGGGTGCCATAAGGGTATCCCACGGGTCCGTTCACCAAACCAAAAGAGAGAGAGCTGCACCGCCAGGAGTCCCACATGAACTCCTGCGCGGAAAACACGACAGAACACACGATAAAAAGCAGTAAAGGACAAGGATACGGAGGCCCTGTCCCTCCGATGCATTTCCAGCATCACAGTAGGTGGCACTAAGAAAATAGGGGGGAATGTAATACTCTGATAGGGCATAATAACATTCAAAATGATGGGGAGTTAAATGAATTGGAGGGTATGAGTAAAAAATACATCCAGAATGTGGATGGGAGGATATGAACAGGCATGGTGTCTCAGTATGAGAATTGGTACCAGTAATATTGACAAGGAAGGTGTGCATAATGGATTTGAAAGGCATCACAGTCCGTACTTCAGGGTGTCCTCATAACGCTAATAAACAATTATGGGAGATTAAGGGTGGGAGCAGTAATCTTATCACTATCCAATCTCTATTCCCAACCGAGGAGGAAGTAGTGATGAATCGGGAGTCCATTTTAAGACTCCTTTGAGATATTCCATCATTTAGAATAATTACAACGGGGGATAGTGCACGGGTTGAGTTACCCTATGAGAATATGCTTGACTCTGCAATTATGGATGTACCATCCTTGCTGGTGAGGTAGTGTCTTTTTGAATGCCATTGATGAATTTAGGTTGCAGGGCTTTGAATTAAATTTATTTGAGGGTATGGAGTTTGACTGACAATTCCTCACAGAATGTAATGGAAAATCTATTAGTATCTTGTAACTTAGAGGATAATACTGCCAGAAATGTTATAATTACAGCGAAAGAGAGGTTAATATCGCCATCAAGAGAAGGCTGGTCCTGGTTTACGACTGCCCTCTCCGTGAGGGGGCACTGAATGATCATAATATGCTAATTGCTTGATTTCAGTTCTCCATAACAATTGATAATGGGAATGCTATCAAGGAAGATTCTGTTAATAAAGGTCGGAATCGGCTGGTATGGTCTGATAAGGTGGTTGATAAATGTAAATATAAACTTTCACAGGTTGGGCATTAGTGGCACATTCTATGGTAATTTAGAAATTCTTTAATTTATTCTCCATTTACCATAGAAAAAGAGAAATGGCGCGCAGGATATGTGAAGAAATACAGGAGCTCAAAAAAAGATGAGAAACAATAGCCGAGAAATAAAGTAGGATAATATTGGTGACATTAATAAGTGGGAATTAATACATCTGGAAAGACAAAGGTACACAAATGCAATTAAAGCAAGGAGGCATTTAATCCACAAGAGGTGGAAGGGGAATGCATGCTCTGATGTATTGATTTTAAGTCAGATACTAGCTGTTGTAATTTATTCAATTCGGACTGTACGTTTCAACAAATAGTACAGGAAAATCCCATTTTAGAACCGGTTTGGGTTGAATACTTTGAGCGGTTGTGTTCAGGTATGGAAACAACTGAATGTATCGAAATTTTTATGGCATATTGTAATGTGGAATTTACGCAATAAGATATTGAATGGCCATTGAGAAAAGTAGCAGCTCTAAAGCTCCTCGGCCCAATGGATTGAGTAACCTTGTCCTTTAGGTCGACCTGGTTTATTGGTCTAATGTTCTTTATTGTCTGTTTAAAGAAATTATTAAAGCCCAAATAATGCCTAAATCCTGGTTAACAGCAAATGTGCTCCAAGTGTTTAAAAAAAGGGAATAGGGATTCCAAGATGGCCACGATAGTGTAAACAGCACGTCCCCCCGAGCTCCCGCACCGAAACAGACTTAAGTTGCCCTAAAGTAGTTGAGCAAGCTGTTAGGGAGAATTCTCTGTATAGGCTAATTTCCCAAACCTAGTGAGTCCCCCAGCAGCTTTGCTGGAATTTTGGGGTTTATTTTTTTCTCCTGCAAAGAGTGAGACTCTTTTTCTCCCACTCTTAGGCATGATTTGAGAATGTCCTTTGACTTTGTAATGTGTTTTATGGGCTATGGGGTCTTTTACTCCATAGGGCTTCATGTGTTTTTGGTAAGTGTGTTACACAGCACCCTCAGTGCAGTAACACAGGGGTGTCATAGTGACCCCCAAACATAGACTCCATACCCTGGGACGGACTACTGTCTCCCAGGGCATGTAAAGTCACCATTGACTTTACTGGACTCAAATTGTGAACAGAACCAGTACAAACCATCATATTGTGGAAGTACTGGTAGGGGTAATTAGATTAGGTATTTTGTTGTGTGAGGAGAGAGCTATTACACCTGCACGATCGTTCTCTTGGAAACAGTATCCTTGGCACTGCGAGCCACGGAGGGCTCTTGCTGAGGCACGCTCGCTTCCGGGAGGAGGCGGAGCCAACCGGCGATCACGTGGGCAATCACGTGACTTTGTGCAGCCTGATAGACCAGCCCAAACCGCCCTTGCGGTGTATTTTGTTGTGTGAGGAGAGCGCTATTACACCTGCACGATCGTTCTCTTGGAAACAGTATCCTTGGCACTGCGAGCCACGGAGGGCTCTTGCTGAGGCACGCTCGCTTCCGGGAGGAGGCGGAGCCAACCGGCGATCACGTGGGCAATCACGTGACTTTGTGCAGCCTGATAGACCAGCCCAAACCGCCCTTGCGGTGTATTTTGTTGTGTGAGGAGAGAGCTACTACACCTGCACAATCGTTCTCTTGGAAACAGTATCCTTGGCACTGCGAGCCACGGAGGGCTCTTGCTGAGGCACGCTCGCTTCCGGGAGGAGGCGGAGCCAACCGGCGATCATGTGGGCAATCACGTGACTTTGTGCAGCCTGATAGACCAGCCCAAACCACCCTTGCGGCGTTAAGCCCGTTCGCGGCGTAAAGGGCGTTGCAGTCTGTCTTTAGCTGTACTGTTTTGCTGCTGTTTGTCTCTGGTTGGCGCAGGTAACCCGGTTGGGTCTCATCTACTAAGAATAATTTACAAGGGTCAACTGTTCCTCTTAGCTGGACACTGGGGAGGAGAGACGGACTCTGGCTGCTCCTCAAGCCATCGGGCGTTCCCAAGGTGATGCTTTTATATGAATGTGATATTGATTTTAAAAATATTTGATGAGCATTATAGGCTTTCTTATTCGCATATCTTTTGTTCCCAGCTACTGTTTTTATTGCTTTTACCTAGAGCCTTTTCGGAGAGATCATTTTTATTACCTAGAGGCTGCGAGCTGTGCTCCCCTCTGTAAGTAACTTAGTACCTGTGCATCTACTTTCAACATGCCCGCACTTAGAAGTGGGTTTGAAACTGTTGAGAACCAAGCAGCTACAATGGAGGTTCAACTCGGCTTAGGGAGGCTTAGCGACACATCTGTGCACTCAAATCTCACGGGAAATATGCTTAATCCTATTTTAATTGTGGATAAGACTAAAGAAAAGTCTATTTTAAGTATTGAAGGAGGTCAAAGGAGCTCCTCTACTACCGACCTCGTAGTGTCCGATAACGTAGCCCCTAGTAATGGGGTTATGGAGTCAGTAGACTCCGAATTTAATGGGGTCCATAGGGACAAGCCAGAATTCAGACAGGAACCTACAGATGAAGAATGCCTCCAACAAAGTTTTATTGGTATTAAAAAGGTAGTCCGCTATCACGCTTCTACCCCCCTTCAGAGGAAGATTCTGAATAGTAAAACACAAGCTGGACAAAGTTCAGAATCGTTACCCTGGAAGGGTACAAACCCTTCCGGATTTATGCCATTTTCACATATTTCGCCAGCTACATTCATTTTTGGAAAGGAGAATAACGATAATGTGCAGTCTCCCATAAATTCTCCAAGGATAGAAACCCTTAAACTAAATGAGGGGGGGGGCCATCCTAAAGGGACCTCTAGTCGGCCTAAGTATAATCCGAATCAACCTATTGGGGAAAGCGACTTAGATGACTCTTTCTTTACTATGGCAGATGCTACGGGTGTTTTGCTTAAAGAAATTGTGGATTTAGAGATTCCAGCAGGTAGATCTGGGCATAATGGAAAGGGGACAAGGAGCTTATCGGAGGGAGCACCTTCTTATTCTAATCCAGGTGATGAAAACAACTACATAACTGGGAATCAACTGGTGGGTACGCAACAATCTTTGGTTAAATTGCCCCTAGAAATAGTCAACTCGTCTATACACAACAAAACAGCCTCTACTCAAACAGATAAAGGAGAAGAAACTATAGTGCAAATGGAAGACAAAGCAACGGATTCCCAGCAATTCCTACGAGAAATCCAGGTAGTAGAGGAAAACAAACAAGAAACACCTGGTTTAAGTAGGAAGGAGAAAGGAGATTATTTGTTACCACTCCTATCGAATCTACACATTAGTCTCAATCTGGCATTGAAAACACTGGGGGAGTCTCAAGAGACCATGGCGGGCTCTATGATAGGGCAACAAGCGGCTTTCAATCAGCTGGTGTCTCGCCTGGCATTTTTGGAGGGAATAGTAGAGGGCAAGACCATGAAGGAGCACATCATTAAAGAACAGAGTCGATGTGACAAATTTAGAAAGGAACAGGACATAAGATTAACTACCATGGATGCAAAAATTACCACTCTGTTGGAAGTTATGCTTTCAGGAGACCGCCCCACTTCGTCTAAGAGAGAGCTAGGGGAACGCGATTCCCAGGGCCAAAAAGATAACGAGGACAATAATAATAATTACGGAAAGAAAATGGTTTCCCCCGATAGTCCTTCAACCCTCATAGATGTCATAATGATGGCAACTGAAGGATGCTCCGAGGATCAGGAGTTGGATAATCATAGTACACAGATGCATACGAGAGTATCCCTCAATGACATAGAACTATTGAACATCAGTAGTGAAGATACAAGATCCCCTCCATACACTACACCAATTAAAGGGCTAAAAAGCAAACACAAGACCTAATCTAGAGATAATAAATCACCAACTCAAGAGATGGAATTGGAGGCAAAGAGTAATAAGGACGGAAAAGTGCCTGTGAATATTTCTGACTACAATATAAATGAGGTGCCCCAATCCCCAGTGGGTAAGCGTAATAAATCTAAAAAGCAAGGGAGGACACTTAAAAAAAGTAAAAACATGCCCAATACAAAAATTAAAGGTAGAAATGCCAACCTTAAAGGAATTAGAAACATCGTGAGTCTGGAAGAGACGGAAGTGAGGGGGGGTCCCAAGAATGCCCATAAGGAAGATAATTCAGTCCAGGGCAAGAAAAATAAAGGCCCGGTGGCTTGTGGGGAAACTATTACAGATGCTAATAAGGAAAAGAATAACTTGCCGAAAAGCGGATTTGAACTTATTCAAACCAAACAAACAAAGATGACAGCTTTTGGCACAATAATTAGCCCAAAACACGCCTGAACATCTTTAGGCACACAACAGGTCAAATTCCCCACAGTCTCCCAAGAAACTCAGCCAGCTGAAAATAATATTGCCAATCCCTTTGAGGGGTTGACCGAATCGTGTGGGGGGGCTAGTGGTTCTACCGCTAATATTATGGAAAGAAATCCCCAAAATACAGATGATACTATGAGCCCTTTTAGAGTAGATCATACAAAGAAACCATCCACTGTGATTCAGGCCCCTACTAAGCTCTGTACAGGGAAAATAGTGGGTTGGATTAACAATAATATAACAGACTCACATGTTAACTTGAACAGAACTCATCTTTTAAATCTGTTTAAAAAGATCCCTGTGTTACGAGCTATAACAACAGATGATATAGATGCCATATCTCTTCCCAACTGCAACAACCACAGAATGGTAAGTTGCTTTCATTCCGAAATGGTGGCAGATATGGTGCGTGCCCAAGAAAAAAAATCTCAATTCTTTGGGCTATGATCTACTCTCATTAGCAGATAAGAAAGAGGCCAATAATTTTCTTGAATATCAGGAACCGAATAACAGTCCAATCAAACAAATTATTCAACTTGATAATAATAAATTAGAAAACTTGGGCCCAGGGTTGGCATTGATTTCAAGCCTCCTGAATAATAATCAGGATTGGTCATGGTTGCAACCGGCACTCAAAACCCTGGAAACATTTAGACAAGACAAGAGGTGTTCCTAACTATATAGAGATTGAGGTGATTTCTTGGAGTCATCAATCTCAACACGTTTCTGAATAAAAGGGAAAATTATGTACACCCCCGTATCTATTTCTTACAGGAAACTATGATGCTTTCAGACATGCACATAGAAGGTTTCTATACTTTTTCTTCAGTAGCTACCAGGGGTCAGCTAGGCAGACCCAGCGGAGGCCTGGTTATTGCCATCGATCGCAATTTGGGGTTCGTAGGTGAGGTGATATTTAGGAGTAACTGGCTCCTGGCTCTTATGCTATCGAGGGAGAATAATCTAGAGCCGATTCTCCTTTTGAACCTCTACTGGAATCCGCTAAAAGTAGACATTGAGGAGGTGGAGGATTCTCTAGATATAATCTTGGGAAATTGGTTTGAGAAAGGGTTAGGAAATCGCATTATTTTGGGAGGAGATTTCAACTCAGCTTGTGCCGATGGTTTGGTGCTTAATGAAAGAGGGGTATTACCTAGACTTCTTAGCACGACGACAAAAAGAGGTATAAGGTGGGACAACTACTTAGATAACTGGGATTTGGGTCTTTTAGACCACGCCTCAGATTGGAATCTTCCTAAACATACTTGGAAAAGAGGAAATAAGAGCTCTAGAATTGATTTCTTCTATGTATCTAATGGCTGGAAGCAAGCTTGTGGAAAACTATCACATATGGAGGTCGAGTTTAGCGACCACGTTCCCTTATGTTTTTCTCTCTTGATCCCTGTTAGGAGTATTTCTCTCAATCCCATGTTGCAAGGTTTAGAGGTGGGAAACAATGGGAGAAGAGTTATTTGGAATAAGAAAATAATTAAGAAATTTAATAATATGGTGTTGGAAAATTTGTCACAGGTGCAGCTTCAAAGTATCAGGGGGGATGACATTGAGTTGGGAGGTTCCTACTATAATATTATTGTGTCATGTGTTTTCAAAATTAGTAGGGCCAGAGATCTGGAGGTGCCGACACTGAGGGTGAGGGTGGCTGATCCCAGAATTCAAAAAGCCAAGCATACTAAATATAGGGAAATTAAAGCCTTGAAAAAAGTATCTATTCCTCTCGAGGAATTTAGGCTGAAAAAGAAAAAAATAATTCAGAAATATAAAAACTTTATCAAGTCTCTTAGAATGGATCACTATCAAGAAACACATCAACTGATGATGAATAATCTATGTAAGGGCAGAGAGGTTAAATTTTGGTCCACCATCAACTCCATACTAACGCCCTCTAAAGACAAATTAGATTGCCCCATTCAAGCGGATGTGTGGACTCTCTTTTATAAAGCAAAGTTCGCTCTACCCGCTAATCTCGCTAGGGAACAGGATGTGAACTTGGGCCCTCCGGTTGTATGTGACTGTTTGTGGGATATAGAAGATATCAAATGGGCCATTAACAAGCTCAAACCTTCTAGAGCACCGGGCCCCGATGGTATTCCCCCCTTTGTTATAAAAGCGGCCCCAGAAATGTGGGCTAAGTTACTCAAACCCATATTTGATGATGTATTTACATATCACACTATCCCTAAAACCTGGTCGCAGAGCATTATAATTCCAATCTACCAAAAAGGGGATGTCCTAAATCCACAGAACTACAGGCCTATTGCACTGCTAGATGCAGCGAGCAAAGTCTTTGGCATTTTGCTCTTGAGGGACCTTAATAAGGTTATTAGAGGGAAGGCCTGCTATAGTAAATTCCAGGTGGGCTTCAGAGAGGGCTTGGGAACCGACCTAAATGGGATGATTTTGGCTCATCTAAGAGATACAGTCCACCAAACTAATATGGGAGATGTATACATGGCTTCCCTGGACCTCTCTAATGCCTTTGATGGGGTCATCAGAGCTAGATTGTGGACAAAAATGTTAGCTATGAACGTTCCACACAAGATTGTCCAAATCTTAGCTCTCTTACACAGGAATACCACCGTTAGGGTACGCTTAACTCAAGAAGGCTCCCTTTCCGAGGCAGTTGTTACTGAGGTTGGGGTCAAACAGGGCTGCTCCCTTGCACCCACGTTCTTTAACCTGTACGTCAGTGATGTGGAGGACCTGTGGCAGGGCCCTTCTATTACTCCGGTCAGGTTGGGTAGCTTGGCTATTGAGTGGATGGCCTTCGCAGATGACTTCATCCTCTTTGGTCGTACCCCGAGAGGCCTTCGCAGAAAGATGGATATTTTTTATCAATATGCTCTGGCGAATAATCTTTCCCCCAACGCTTCGAAATCCCAAACGATCGTAATTTCTAGGAAAAGAGTTGCCAAACCTTGTATCTGGAAGATGGGAGATAACTCGGTGGAACAGGTTCAGGCCATAACCTATCTAGGTTATAATTTTTCCAACCAATCTAGCTTAAAGATGTGGAAACTGAATCTTGGGAATAAAACAGCTAAACTAAAGAATCAGATGAAGTTTCTGAGGGGAAAGGTCTGTAAATTTTCGCTTCTGCCTATTAGACGATTCTACCTTGCGAAATGTGAACCGGTTCTTTTGTACGGTTTGGATATTTGTACAAAAGACTTGAGCTCCCACCTTAATGTGATCCAGGGGAAACTGTGGAAGGAAGCTATGGGCCTTTCGAGGGCTATCCCCAATTCCATTATTCGGCACGAGTTATGTCTCATATCACTTAAAGCCAGATACTTGTGGAGGCAACTCTCCTCTTTTAGAAAAATATATGATCCTCCGATAAATACTTTATATGAGTTATTGAATAAGGTTGTCAAAACAGGGACGGTACTATCCATTAAGAGTTTTAGCGATAGAATGCTCTTGTTGTTGGAATCGCTGGGACTCTGCTTGGACGATCTGATTCAACGACCGGGACTAGTCAAAAAATCTTTATTTAGGTCAGACTGGGTAGACACAGTAAATGATATTGAATCCCATGTTACCTACAAAGAGTACGCTAAATTTCTTCATGCAAGGGAATCAATTCCTCTATATATTCAAAGATTTCCTTGCCAGAAGGCGAGAAATTCATTTATGCGTTTCAGACTTAATCAGATGCCCACTCTAGAAAGAATTTACCATTGGAACCATATAGAAAAAGGATCGAAGGATAATTTTAAAAATCTTGCATGTCGATTTTGTGGAGCGACCGACATGACAGAAACTCTTAGGCACCTTCTTCTGACATGCACCCATTTTGGGAATAAAAGATCTCTCTACCTGACAGATAGATTTGAGGGGGACTGGGAAATGTCGAAGAATCTGTTCTGGAGTCGCTGCATGTGGGGTGCAAATATCTCCCTAATCCTCGCATTGAATTCACTTCTTCTTAATATTCAGGAGGAACTGGAAGCTAAAAATAATGAATTCAAAGAGTAGAGACTAGATAGATCCAATGGTACATGAAAAGATATATGATATATGAAATGTAATTTGTATATAAACATATGGAATATTGATTTTACGGCTGGGAATGATTTTAAAAGCTGATAAATATGTTACAAATGTTCTTGTCTTCATAAAATGAAATATACTTTTGCTATTTGTTTGGAATGTACTTTATGTTGTATAAGGTTTTATGTAAACTATTCATGCAACAATAAAAAATAAAAAATAAAAATTGCCCCTGGGTCTGTTTTCCAAGGGGGCACTGTCCAGTCCCCCCTTGTCGAGTTTCTGGCTGGTGGCAGTGGTTACCATGCGGAATATTCCACCAGAATATTTCCTATGGGATTTTCCCATTCATTTTAAACGCACCACTTTTTTGGTGCAATGTTAAAGATACCGCCGGGTTATTTATTTAATATTTATTCCCCGGTTGGGTCTTTTTGCCAGGACTCGGTTTTAAAATGGCGTTTGTGTTTGCCTCTGTAACCCCAACCCAAGTCGAGCCCTTTGTTCCACTTTTGGCGGGCTTCTGCACAGAAGCCACCAAAAGTGGTGCCACTCTGTCTGGGTCTACAGGATGTGTGGGAGGGGGGAAATAGGCACCCTGGACTGAGTTGTCTCGGCAACTCATGTCGCACTCTTGTGTGATTGGCCCAGTGGTGAGCCGCCCGGCTCACCACTTAGCATGTTTGAGTGACAGCTAGGACTGGTGAATGGGGGTTTTCTGCATAAAAGCAGGGCTTTGGGGACTGGAACTTCAGAAGTCACCACAGGACCTAAAGAATCCGAAGAGGGAGAAGCTGAGCCGACCTGCAAGGACGACACAACCGGTGGAGCCCTGCTGAACCGACTCACCACCTCCCAACAACAGAGAAGATCTTCTTCCAGAAGAGTGTTCTTCCTTTTGAACTGGTGGGGTTAACGAGTTTGCCCTTTTTTCACCTTCCTGGATCGTCTCATGGTCGAATCGCCCGTGCCAAGCACCCTGGCGGCCGGATAGCCACGCTTCACCACTACCGCAAATAAAAGGGAAGTACCTTTTAATCGGGAAACTCAGCGGCTGGTTTCTTCCCTGGCAGTGCAACAACCTCCAGCTTTCCTCCACGTCGCGATCTTCTCTTCCCCTGGACGAAGCACCGACTTTCACCCGCTGCCAGGAACAACTGCCCCCGCTGCAGCTTTCTCACCATTTCAGGTACTGTGTCCCGCCTGGTCTCCCTTGCAACAGACTGTTCAAGGTGTGCCGTAAATCCTTGACTCTCTTTCCGGAGGTGACCTGGGACCTGTTAACTAACTTTTCTGAACTGATCTAACTCCTTTTTGAACTATTTGCAAAGACTTTTAAAGTGTACTTCAACTGTGTGATCTTGGGCACATTCCGCCTGGGCTCTCCAAGAGTGGGTCTGGCCTATGAACTTTTTGCTCTACAGTAGACCCTGCCTTTCTTGACTTGCTGTGATTCTTTTAAAAGTGTTGGTATTGTGTGCTTTACTATTTCTGCCTTTTCTCTCCCTTTTTACATAATTATTGGAGTGCCATCTTGGTTAAGCGCTCACCTCTGTGTTGATAATAAGTGGTGTTCTTTTCCTAACACTTGTCGAATAATTAATTAGGGAGGTGTATATATTTCTAGTGACTGTGTTTGAACTTGCTTGACATATTAGTGCCAGTGTATTTTTACAAGTGTTTTTAAATAAATAATTATATATTTTTATACCAAAGCTCTGGTCAGTGTTGGCTTGTGCTACTGTATTTTTGTACCTAATGTGTATACTCTATATACTGCCTAACTCTTCTTGAGAGAAGTCTGACTGCTCAGCCACAGCTACCAGGTAAATCTGGGTGGTACAGGCTGCTACCAATTGGGTTTACTGCCAACACCTGTAGTCTTAAACTTTTTGTAGTGGTCCCTAAGGGAACTGCACAGGTTTCTGCCTAACACAAGCCCTCCCCGGGAGCCACTGACTAGGGTACACAGTGCAGGGTCCCGACGAGACCGCAACCCCCAAGCCCTCGGGGAAAGAAATACTGGACATCAGCAGAACATTGAGGCCCACAAGCCGCATCCGAGGCGCCCTCGGCAGGGAGCCCACGATCGGGCAGAATCGGACACGTCCTTCACAGTGCGGGTCCTGGATGGCATAGCTGGTGCTGCAGAGCTGCTACACCGCCTTGCCGAACATCATCGCCTAGGAACAGTGCGAGTCAAGCAGGGAAACAACCTCTCCTGGCGGACCACCGGCCTGGGTCCCGCACCCCTGCGTGAAGCCTGCCCCAGGGAACAGCAAAGGAGACGTCACAAAGCTGCTTCACTAACATCGAACTCCCCACAGAGCCAGAGAGGGACGAGCTCCCACCCCCAACTGGGGGACGCACAATGGGCAGAGCACACAGGGCGGTGCGTCTCTTGCCGGACTCCCCTTCCTCCGACAGCAACTTCTGGAAGGGGCTGAAGCAGTGCTCAGGCCCACAGAGGGGTTGAAACACTTTCCCCGGCCAACTTCAAGCTGCTCTACCTGGAAAGCGGACACAGCATCGAACGCGCAGCCCAAACCCAAAAGGCAGAGGGGGGGGGCTCCCCGCGGGATCTACTGTCCAGCACACTACTCCAGGTGCTAGACCCCATCCTTGACGGACACCGCTTGGCACGTCACGCCTCCAGAGCTAAGGAGCCCAGAACCCGCATCTGGCCTGGACGTGTGCCTGACCTCGAGGCATCCTCAAAGATCCCCAAGGACGGAGGAGACCCAACGGTCAGAGCAGTGGTCGCTCTGGGCCCGGGATCTAGCACCTTCACCCGTTTGCCACCTACGGAGTGACAGAGGTCGGGGACCCCACGCTGGGCACCAACACCGAACAAGCTCCGATCCCACCCAGCAACTATTTGGAGAATCCAGCCAGCAGGCACCTGGCACAACAAGTACATGCATAGGGTGTCCGGGGGCATCCGGGGAGGATTGGCCCAACTGTGGCAGGAGAACGACACATAGCCCAGCCCAGACAAGGGCCCTCCAGCACCCCCTGCAAGTGGGTCCTGCTCTCAAGCTGCGCAAGGGGCCATACACCTCCCTCGTTTATATACTTTGCCACCCCGAGGCCACGAAGCCCGGGGCTGGGACTGGTCCGAAGAGAGAAATAAAGCAGACACTACTGCCCGCATCTGGACCCAGCCGCTTGGGATCAGCCCTCCTCCACCACAATTAAGAGGGGCCCAGCAGCTAATGGCGATCCTACACCCACACCAGGTGCCTGCGCTTCATGGGCTGAGCAGCACCGGGGGGCACCCATCCATGGCACTCAAAACAGGGGCACCCAAAGTTCCATACGCCAGTCCCCCACACCCCAGAGCAGACTCGGGAGAAAACCCCAGCGAGCCACCGGGAGTGGGCCTTGGGTGGGGCACCACCCCCAGGGAGGTCAACTGGGAAAACTAGCATACACTCGAGATGAAGACACCAAGAAGGGCAGCAGGAAAATCTCCAAAAACAGGAGCCACCCCCTAACACCACAGCCCATAAGCCAAAGCGATCGAGGAGCACAACAGAGTCAGAAGGAACACACCGGGGGACACCCCACACAGCACCCTCCCCCCGCGAAGTCCAGGAATAGAAATAAGGACACACCAGTGCCCCCCAAAGTGGCAAAGAAAACCCAGGAGGGAACCCTAGCACAGATATGGGCCAGAGAAACTGACACAATGGGGGCCCAAAACACCAACGACTGGGGAGCAGATGTCAGCACGGAGAACATACAGGAAGACCAGCAGAGACCGGTGACCCACTCCTCTCTCAAGGGTCTACTAGGAGAAATAGTATAGAAGATCACTAGCGCAGGGCATAAACAAATGACACCTTTAGGGAAGACTTGGCAGAAGGGATACAAGAAATAAGAAGGGACATCAATAAGATTGAGGAAAGGGTGGATACCAACGAGAGGGCCATTCAAGATCTCACAGAGGAAGCAGGGAAAGCAGACACCCTATTGGAGACCCTGGCAGTTGCCACCCACAACCTCGAGCTAAGGGCCAAGGATTTGGAAAACAGGCCCAGACGGTCCAATATACGGGTCAAAAGCTTGCCCGAGTCCATCTTAGACCAAGGACTGACCCAAGCTATGAGGTCCGTCTTCGGAGACCTGCTGGACGCAGATCAGAACATAGACATCCGATTCGATAGAACTCACAGGGTGGGCCCGAAACGCCAGGAACCAGGGGCAAGACCAAGAGATGTCTTGGTGGCATTCCACAGTTACACCCTGAAAGAACAAATACTGGAAAAGTCCAGGAAGTCAAATCAAATCACTTACAAAGGTGCAGAAATCGATCTATACCAAGACCTTTCCCAGACCACCCTAAACAGAAGACGCTGCATGGCCCTGATACTGTCTCACCTGCGGGACAAACAAGTGCGCTATAGGTGGCTGCACCCGTTTGCGCTGAGCTTCACCTGGCAAGGGAAACGCCACAAAGTGCCAACCTGCGAGCAAGGGGCAGCTATACTGAGGATCGAAGAAGAGCCTCACCTACCGCACCCCTCACCACCCATCCAAACTTCCGCTTGGAGGGTCTGGGAGTGGTCGATGGTAGAACCCAGAAGAAATGAGAGAGGGGGAGACAAACCCTCCACGCAACCCTCCCACCCAACGCAGACCATGTCAAACCTGGGCGAACAGAGGAACAGAATAAGTGATCCAAGTCTGAGGGCACAACATTCGCAACTACAGCATCCCTGGGGAGGGCGTTCAACATGATAAGTTACGCGCTAGAGCGACAAAGTGGAGTTATGAACCCACATATTGGCGGGAGGGAGGGGGGAGCAGTGGGTTGGAATGGGACTGGGAGATCCCGCGTGGGGCAAGTTGGGTTGGTACTAGGGTCTAGCTCTCGTGACCACAATGCGAGGGGGGCTAAGCACTAGCTGGACCCAACCAGCAAAGGGAGGGGGGGGGGACAGAGTGGGGGGGCAAGGGGCTGGGGTGTGGGGAGGAGGAGCAGCATGGAGTATACAACTTGGAGCATGGGATGGCCCACCAAGAAAACAGGGGGAGGGGGAGGTCAAAGTGAGCGAGTCCAGGAAATCCAGAGTCATTAGCCTGGATAAGAATAATCCAAGATATCGAAATATGGCCCGACCAGACCAATTTAGGGTACTCTCATTAAACAATAACGGACTTAACTCCCCTCTCAAGAGGAAAAAGGTGGAGAGACACCTGGGAAGAGAAGCCCCCACATAATCATATTGCAAGAGACTCACATGCAGACGCAGGATGCTCACAGGATTAAAGTCTGGGGTATAAGGGAATCTTTCAGAACACACAGGCATGTAAAAAAGGGGGAGTCTTTATAGCATTGAAAGATGGGCTTGACTTAGCAGTAAAGGCAATAGAGAAGGATAATCAAGGCAGGTACATGGCACTCGCACTAGAAGGAAGGGGGAGGCCTACACGGTCACGACTCTTTACGCCCCAAACAAAGACCAGGACTCCTACATATACAAAGCGCTTACTCGCTTAGGAAACTTCGCAAAATCTCTGATCATTTTGACGGGGGAGTTCAATCTGGCCTGGGACCCCACTAAAGACAGGTCCAGAAAATCCTCTGGTACTCTGGTCCTTCCCTCCGGGGACCCTAAACGGAAAATACATGAGCTGGCCCTAGTTGACAAATGGAGGCTGATCCAGGGTGATAGCAAAGGAATCACCTTCTACTCTCATGCTCAAAGTTTGCACTCCAGGATTTACTATATATGGTTATCCAGCTCGCTCTTGTGCAAGGTCACTGACATATCGCTGGGAGCAACCACCCTCTCCGACCACACACCAATGATGACACTAGTATTGAAATGGAACAGGGGGCCCCCGGGACTCTGGAAATGGAGATACCCATCCCAGCTTTTCAAAGATTTCACCTTAGTGTGAGGAGTGATGGAAGAAATCGAAAGCTTTGTTAAGGCCAACAAAATCGGGGACACCTCCTACCATATTTGGCCGCGCTCAAGGCGACAATCAGAAGCAGGATCATAGCGATAAAAGCAAGACGCTCAATAGAGTTGAGGCTGGAGGAAGCCCACCCTAAAGAGAAACTAAAATAAATAATGGCCCAAATGGGTCAGAATCAGACCACTGCTATGAAAAGGGAGTTTGGGGCAATAAGGGGACAACTGGACACCATACAAACCAGGGTGGCGAAGCATAACCTGCTGCGCCTTAAACAAAAGTACTACATCAAATCCAACAAAGCAGACCGTCTCCTGGTCAAAATGTTGAGCAAAGAGGAGGGGGATAGAACAATCCTGAAAATCAACCAACAGGGAGGTCAGAGCAGCACCAAAATCGAAGACATAGAAAGGGAATTCGTGAAATTCTACACCTCTTTATACAGCTCCGACAACCCACCCCTAGTAGCCCAGGAAGCCTACCTGAGGAAAATCGATTTGCATAGCCTAGCGGTAGCGGAAAGGGACACACTGGAAGGGGAAATTATGAGGGATGAGGTTAGGGCAGCCATAAACTCACTACCAACAAACAAAGCCCCGGGTCCCGATGGTTACGTCGCAGAGTTCTACAAAACTCACAAAGAACCACTAATACCTCACCTCGCAAACCTGTTAAATCACATATGGCTGTCCAAATCACTACCCAAATGAGTGGAGGAGGCCAAGGTGATATTACTCCCCAAAAAAGGCAAAGACCCTAAATGTGGACGCGAAAATTCACACTAAAATCCTAGCCACCAGGCTCGAGATGATCCTCTCCAAACTTGTCCACGCGGACCAATCCGGGTCCTGTCTGTCTTCCCCTTTGCAGGGGAAGACAGACAGGAGACAATATAAGAAGAATAGCCCACCTTATTGAAAAAGTCCAGAAAAGAGGAATCCCTGCTCCTAGCTGTCGATGCAGAGAAAGCGTTTGATAGGTTGGAGTGGGGATTCCTCTTTGCTACCATGGTAAAGATGGGATTTGGTCTGCGGTTTCTGGGGAGAGTCAAAGCGAACGCTCAGCACCTCCGGCTCACGATAAACAAGCACATCCCCGGCCTGGTTGACATGGGAAGGGGCACAAAACAGGCTGCCCGCTGTCCCCCATCCTGTATGCCCTCCACTTCGAACCTTTCCTTGCAACTATAAGGGATAATGAAAACATAGCAGGAATACCCTTTAGACGGCCCACAAACAAAATCACGGCCTTTGCAGACGATTTGATCTTGACATTGACCCAGCCTGACACAACCCTGGGAATAGTGCAAAAGGAGCTCAATCGCTTTGGCTCCGTAGCAGGTCTGAAAGTTAATATAAATAAATCCGAAATCTTACTCTCACAGCTGCACAAACACAGAAACTCAAAGCCCCCTTCAAATTCAAATGGGTAGACAACTTCATAACTTACCTAGGGGTGAAGTTGACCAAATCAGTGAATGATCTATAGCAGGCCAACTACCCACCCTTCTAGAGAAACTCAAATCAAAACTGATAGACTGAGGACTGCAGGCCAGAACCATATTCTGGCTGGGTCGCATAAACATCCTGAAAATGCAAGTGCTAGCGCAAATCCTCTACCACTTCACTTCTTTTTTTTTTTTTTTTTTTTATTTTTTATTTGAAAAGCTACAGCATCTCTTTACAACATACGGCAAAGAAAAACTTTTGTTTCAAATGTTTCCAAACAAACAAACAAAGTTCCAGTAAACAGAGGAAAAATTACCAACCCAGATTTAAAAGAGTGGTCTCTGTATAGTGGGGATTTATGGAGTCCAAACCTCAAAGACCTCGTAAGCAAAGTCTACTTTAAATTACTCACGGACTGTTTAATAGTTATGTCAACAAAGCCACTCAAAAAGGACATTTTAAGACTACGGTTAGATAGTTTACAGTGGCACATACATATTTGTTGACATTGCCAGAAACTAATGTAAGCCACCAGTTATCAATGTCATCATCTAGGGGTTTAAGTTGACCAAAATGAATAGTTCGTAAGGTGGACAATTCCGTACATTCTGCCACTAGGTGCCTTAATGATTCGACCGACTTCTTACAAAATCGGCATACATTGTTGCTTACGGCAGGATTTTTCCACTTCCAAAGCACCTCCTTGCAAGGTAAAATGTTTAACCGAAATCTAAGGAATCGGTCACGGTAAAAAGCCGAGTAGCAGCATGTTAGGTAAGACGGTTGTACATTCAATTTCCTGTGTGGAGGACACAGCCAGAGATTATGATTGTCAGATTCATATCTTTCAAGATTGATAATCCATGCCCAGTTATCATATTTACATTTGGCATGTTTAGGCCTCACATACAAATCACTTCTCTCCAAACCCACATACCACCTAGTTTTTTAAAAAACCTACGCAAAGCAGCTGATGCATTCATTTGGAACAACCAACCACCAAGAGTGGCAGCAAAGGTAATGAGATACCCCGTAGCAAAGGGGGGTTTGGGAGCACCAGATTTCAAGGCATACTACATGGCTGCCCAAATAAGGGTCATTAGGGATTGGCAAAGGGACGAAAGAGGGAAAATATGGAGACCTCTGGATAGGGCAGTTGCGGGGAACCCACTGGAAGAAATACTCTGGAAGCCAAGACAGGATAGACCAGCGCAAATGTATGCGAGCATGATAGTAGGTACAGTGGGCAAGGCAAGGGATGCTGCGGTTGAGTAGAGCTAGCATTAACACCTTTCCCTCACATTGTACACCACTCTTTGGCAACCCACAGTTCACCCCGGCCACAAAACGCTAGCGTTTCACATGCGGCAGCAAGGGGGTTGCTACAGGGCTAGGGACATGGTCGCTGGGAACCAGATTAAAACCTTCGAAGATGTTAGGGAGAATTCTCTGATGAGGCTAATTTCCCAAACCTAGTGAGCCCCCCAGTATCAGGGGGGATGACATTGAGTTGGGAGGTTCCTACTATAACTTTGCTGGATTTGTGGGTTTTGTTTTGTTCTCCTGCTAAGAGTGAGACTCTTTTACTCCGACTCTTAGACATGATTTGAGGTATGTCCTTGACTTGTTATGTGCTTATGGGCTATGGGGTTTCTTTTTTACTCCATAGGGTATCATCTGTTTTCTGTATGTGTGGTACACAGCACCCTCAGTGCAGTACCACAGGGGTGTCACAGTGACCCCCAAACATAAACTCCATACCCTGGGACTGACTACTGTCTCGCAGGGCATGTAAAGTCACCATTGCCTTTACTAGTCCAAAATTGTGAACCGAACCAGTACAAACCATCATATTGTGTAAGTACTGGTAAGGGGTAATTCGATTTCCCCTGGGTCTGTTTTCGAGGGGGCACTGTTCCGTCCCCCCATGTCGAGTTTCTGGCTGGTGGCAGTGGTTACCACGCAAAATATTCCTCCGGAATATTCCCTATGGGATTTTCCCATTGATTTTAAACACACCACTTTTTGGTGCAATGATAAAGAGACCGCCGGTTTATTTATTTCATATTAAATAACCGGTTGGGTCTTTTTTGCCAGAACTCCATTCTAAACATGCCGTTTGTGTCTGTCTCTGTAACTCTGACCAAGGTCGAGCCCTTTGTTCCACTATTTTGGCGGGCTTCTCCACAGAAGCCCTCCAAATGGTACCACTCTGTCTGGGTTCCACAGGAAGGGTGGAGGGGGGAATTGGCACCCTGGACTGCTTTGCCTTAGCAACCCAAGTCGCACTCTACTCTTATTGGCCCAGTGGTGAGACGCCCGGCTCACCACTTAGCATGTGTGATTGACAGCTAGGCTGATGAATGGGGGTTTTTCTGCATAAAAGCAGGGTCTCTGGGACTGGAACTTCAGAAGTCGCCACAGGACCTAAGAATCCGAAGAGGGAAGAAGCTGAGCCACCTGCAACCGACGACACCACCGGTGAAGCCCTGCTGCCACAAACTCACCACTTTTCCAACAACAAGAGAAGATCTTCTGCTGGAGAGTCTTCTCCCTTTGAGCTGGTAGGACCAACCAGTTCGCCCTTTTTCGCTTCCAAAGACGTCACTTGGTCGAATCGCCTGTGCCAAGCACCACTTTTGACCGCGAATAAAAGGACCTCACCTTTTAATCGGGAACTCCGCGGCTGGTTTCATCCCTGTGCAGTGTAACGACTCCATGTTTCCTCCTCGATGAGATCTTCTCTTCCCCTGGTCGGAACCACGAACTTCAACCACTGCCAGGAACAACTGTACCCGCTGGAGCTTCCTTTCTCTTTAAGCTACAGATTGCTAAAGGTGACCCTTAAATCCTTGGCTTCTAAACTGGGTTGGCTCCAGGCCTTCTATCTATATCTTTTGACTCACCCCAACCTCTTTTGAACACTCTGCAAAGACTTTCAGTGCGCTTTAAACCGTGTGATCCTGGGCACATTTCGCTTTGCCCCATTTAAAGTGGGCTTGGCCTATGAACTTTGGCTCTACAGTATAACCTGCCTTTCTCCCCTTGCTCTGAACTCTTAAGTGTTGGGAACTGTTTTATTTTATGCTCTGCCTTTTCTCTCCCTTTTTAACCTAAACTATTGGAGTGCCATCGAGGTTAAGCGCTCACTTCTGTCTTAACAAATAGTTGTGCTTTAACCCTGACTTGTCTGATAGTTATCAAGGGAGGTGTGTATACTTACCTGATTGTGTTTTAGATTACTTATCATTTAGAGTGCTAGTGTATTGCCTAAAGTGTGTTTTAAATCAATAACTATATACTTTTTATACAAAGCGCTCTGGTCAGTGTTTGTTTGCTCTACTGTGTTTTGACCCTATTGTGTATACTCTGCATACTGCCCTACTCTTCTTGAGAGAAGTCTGACTGCTCAGCCACAGCTAGCAGGTAAATCTGAGTGGTGCAGACTACTACCAATTGGGTTTACTGCTACTCCTGTAGTCTTAATCTTTTTGCAGTGTCTGCCAAGGAAACTGCACAGGATTCTGCCTAACAGAAGAATGCAAGGCAGACTTTGGCCTAGTGGAAAATCAAAGATACGCATATGTCCAACTGAGACACTGGTTGACACACCCAGATATGAAACACGCAGGGTCCCGTGAGCTGACGCCATTTGAGAAATACCTAAATACCAACACAGGAGAGAAGAAAGTGGTAGCAAACATTTACAAGCTTGTCAAAGAGGGGGAGACCCCCAAGATCAAAGTTTACATGGGGAGATGGGAAGCTGATAAAGGATCTACAATAAATGTTACGTAGTGGGCAAAACTTTGGGGGCATATACCAAAACTGACAAGATCGCTCCAAATTAGGGAAATCTGGATGAAGCTAATGGTGCAGTGGCACCTGAACCCAATCAAAGTCTATAAAATTTACCCAAAGGCGACTCAACAATGCTGGAGGAAATGCGCAGCGTTGGGAAACTGGGGCCATATATGGTGGTACTGCCCAAAACTTACCTACTATTGGGAAACAGTCCCCGAAGCAATTGAGCAGGTGTTGGGGGCCAGGTGCAGAGGAAATATGGTGTTGGCCATGATA
The DNA here is from genome assembly GCF_040938575.1 of Ambystoma mexicanum. NCBI lineage: Eukaryota > Metazoa > Chordata > Amphibia > Caudata > Ambystomatidae > Ambystoma > Ambystoma mexicanum. The sequence continues at coordinate 674,817,621 of NC_090932.1, read as the reverse complement.
GGGTTAAATGGGGACCTCGAGCAAATCCGCACGAAATCCGATCGGAAACTATGCGTCATCATGATGATGGCGGCAGCACTGGTCCTAGCTCGCAAATGGAAATCTACACAAGCCCCACTAGACCATAAATAGATTGCAACACTGTTGTCGCTCCTCACCATGGAGTGGCTAACATACTCGCTACAAGGGGAACACTCCAAATTTAACACTGAATGGGCGACGCTGCTGAGATAACTCGGGGACGGTTCCCGTCGGGTATGGTGCCCCAGAGCTATGGCCTTGCTGGCAATAGTTGCTAACCCGGAGGACGAGGACCCGTAAAAGACACATAAATATTGGACCCAACATCCAAAAAGGCAGAGACAATGAACCCGTCGAAGTAGCCCATACCCAACATCAGGACTTTCCAAGAGCTGCTCCAGACCACAGGGAGGCGGCCGGAATGGAGGGGTGTGTGGAGGGGGTAGGACTTATTGTTGATGTTGTAAAATTGAAAATTGCTAATAAAAACATATTGGAAAAAAAGGGAATAGACTAAAACCTGTCAATTATAGGCTCAATAGCACTGCTAGATGCAGGATCAAAAATCTGTGCATCACTAGTGCTTGGAGAATTAAAATAGTTGGCTAGTTCAAATGGCTTATTGAAGCTGTCCCAGGTGGGATTTCGGGAAAATGTTGGTACAATTATGGCAGGGATAACAGTAGATTACTTGCAACAGTTGACGTGGCAAAGGAAGTCTTCTGCAATCTACGCAGTTGGTGTTGACCTTTGCCTAGCTTTCAATAAGGTTGACCATAACTTACTATGGAAACAACGAAAAGAATGGGGTATACCATCTCATCTACTTAATATACAAATAGCTGTGCATACAAGGGTGCGTTATAGCACCCTTTTTATTCAATATAGATTTAGCTGATTTAGGTTATTTTCTTCTAAATTCTTTTTGTTTCTCCGATTGTTTATACAAAGTTTATTGGTCAACATACACTGATGATATTTTAATTTTCGATATGTTAAGTGGGAATTAAACAATTGCTTAATTCATTTGAATTGCATGCAACAATGTATTAACTATTAACGGTGCAAAATCTAAAAAATTCAATTAGAGACTCCACAGAATTGAGATAGCTAGGGTTCCAAATATACACTGCAATGAATACAAAAATGTATAAGAGATTTTTTCATAGTAAAGTTATGCACTTGTTACCGCAGTTAATCCATTTTAAAAATAGATATTGTACATTTTGTTTCTATGTGACTGTTTGTTATGTAAGAGTGTCTCTGTTTGTTTTATGTGTAGATTGGATGGTATTTCAGGTTGTGTGCACTTGCTTGTTGTATCCGTATGGGTAATGACATGGCGTGATGTAAATTGAAAATATGAAAGCAAGACTGGGTCAACACAACAGAAAAAGTAAATGGCTATAAAAGATATAATATGCTAACTAGTGGTGCACGTCTTCAAGGTAAGTGTGATAGGACACTGTTCAGCCCTGTTGCCATCTGCTCGTCCACTCCTCGGCTCACGCGGCAAGGTAATCAGCCACACAGCGGGGACTCCACTGTCTCCAGGCCCTCTCTGCGTTCATCAGCAAAAGGATTCTCCCAGTCAGCCTGCATTCAAGTATATTGTGGTTCGCCGGCACAACAGCTCCAGCGATGCCGAGCAGCAAGAGCGGCTGTCACCAGCACTCAGCCGCACTATGGTCAATCCACCTAGAACTTGGTGACTTTTCTCCCACCACGGTCAGGAACAGGATTTTGTCATTGAATCCATTAAACGTTCCAAAATACCAGGATATTTGCTGAAACAGCAGGCAGCTCAGACAGCCATTAACATTGCTGCTCAGCAGCGCCCCTTAGTAAGCTTGAAAATATTCTGGAGGGATCCATTCGTTGGGTGGATAGAGAGGGCGATGTCATTGGCCTTCACCATTTGGAGGAATCAATCCCCATGAAGTGTGGCACGCATAAAGGACCATTCAACACGGTCAAATGCCTTTTCTGCGTCTAAGGAGAGAAATACCCCCAGAGTATCTGTAATCCCTGCTTTTTCCAAGAGGTGTACTACCCTCTGAACATTGTCGAAGTTTTGGTGATTTCTTACGAAGCCAGATTGGTCAGGTCGAATCAACGACAGGAGCAATGAATCAATTTTGGTCCTGGGAGGAAGGAGGTTTGCCAAGCCAGAGCCTGATCCATGATGCCAAGGGTCTTGCAGAGATGAATAATCAGGACGTCGTAGTTGACCGTGTCAAAAGCAGATCTGGTGGGGTCTTTATTGGGCTTCGAAATAAGGACCACTTTCGCTTCCTCTATCGAAAGGGTTATTCGACCAGAGGTGCGAAAGGAATTGAAAAGATTGGTCAACTTGGGGATCAGCATATAAAAGTCTTGTCATAGACGTCTGGGAAGCCGGCCGGATTTATTATTAGGTAGGTTCTTGATCACCATCAGGACCCCCTCCTCACATATTTCAGCCTCTAGTCCCTCCCACTCTTGTGGGGGTGATCTTTGAAGCAAGAGTGTTTTAAGGTAGTCGGCTTGCAAGTCTGCCTGCAGGGATTGGGACAAATATAGTTTCTTATAAGACTCAGTAAATGCGCTCATTATGCTATCCGTGCTCTGGCTAGAAATGTGTCAGCCCTGTTGACTCGGCTATGATACGGCTGTTTGGTATAAAATAGCGTTTTCTCAGTTTGCATTGTTCTCAAAATATCTAATTGGCCAGCCGTCCCTCGATAGGCCTTAAGGTTAACACTCGACGGATTGTCCTCCATTGCCTTTTTAAGCTTAAATAGCTCTCCATCTAACTCTTGTTTGTTTGTTTATTTGGTAATGCGCACCAAACCCTTGGGTAGCTGGGCGCAGCAGGTCAAGACAACCTAAAGCTTAGTTACAGAACATGTCAAGTATATACACATACATAAAAGAAAAATATAATTACTACCACTTCCAGTTACAGTAGAATGGTGGAAGCACAGGCTCACATATTATGTAATACAAGTTGCAGTTGATGGGTACATTCAGTAGCAAATACAATGAGCGTGGTGGAGCGTGGCAGGTATCAGGAGAGAGGTAACAGTCTAGGTAAGGGCTAAGCAGGTTGCGGGTCGGTTATCAGTCTGGGTACAGGCTGAGTAGGTTATGAGTCATTTGTTCGTAGCCATTTGAGTACATTGCATCTAAATTTAGGGTAAGGTTGTTCCATTCTGAGATCAGGTGGGAGCGCGTTCCAAGATTGTACTGCTTTGACTGGAAAACTGGTTCTGCCAGCTGTGGTTCGTTTAAATCTAGGGGTCGCTAGAGTGTAGGCATTGGCGGATCTCATAGGACGGGTGGCAATTCTCCTCTTTATCCTTTCAGCAAAGTATGGAGGTGCTAGGTTGTTCAGGCATTTGGATGTGAGTGAGACTGTTTTAAGGAAGATCCTGTTTATTTTTAACCAGTGGACCTCTCTTCTAGATTTGGATATGTGCTCGCTACTGGGAATATTCAGAGCTGCTCTTAAGGCAGTATTTTGCAATCTTGGAATTTTATCTGTGACATATTTGTTGGCACCTGAGTACAGGGCATTACAGTAATCTAGTCTAGACATTACGAGCGTTGGCCAGAGTAATACAACTAGTGACAGATGGTCTGCAGGCTCGGATGAGATTACAGGTGTAGGCTGTTGTAGATGCAAGTGAACTTGTTTCTTAAAGGTGAGTGTGGAGTCAAGGTAGAATCCTAAAGTTTTGACAGCAGGCATCACCTTGATGAGATTGTTGTCAATATAGAAGGAGGCATAGCTGGGACTAAGTTTTTTTAATGTTGGTTTCAGAGCCGAGGATCAGTATCTCGGTTTTATCGTGATTCAGGCAGAGGCCGTGGGATGCCAACCATGCCTGAATGAAGAGGTATATCTTATTTACTAAGGCCGTGTCCTCAAGAAAGTTGCCGAAAGGGGGATGAGGATCTGGGTGTCATCTGCATAATTTGTGTAGGTGACACCCAGTCTATCCAACTTATCAAACAAAGGCTTAGTGAAAATGTTATACATAGTGGGTGAGACACAGGATCCATGTGGTACTCAGCAGGACATTTGAATCGTATCAGCTGAAACTAAAGGCGATAAGTCTCGCATTGTACGGTAAGCTAGAAAGGATTGGACCCAAGCTATGGCCTCCCCTGAAAAATGGGCAGCCGACCTGAAGTGGTTGCATAAGACTGCATGATCCACCAAGTCGAAGGCTGCTGATAGGTGCAGGAGAAGTAACATAGCTGTTTTCCTTCAGCTCGTCGATTTAGGTCTTAAGGTCTAGCAGGGCTGTTTCCGTGCCATGAAGAAGGCGGAAGCCAGATTGCTGCGATCTTAGTAAGTGATTAGCTTCCAAGTATTCCTGAATTTTAAGGTAAGCTACTCTATCAGTCATTTTAAGTAAAAAAAGAACAGTAGTAATAGGTCTGTAGTTGGCCAGAATGGTGGGGTCTAAGGTTTGTTTTTTAAGCAGGGCGAGGACCCAAGATTCTTTAAGATTATTGGTCACTGTATTAGTTTTGAAGGAGGCATTGATGAACTTAGAGATGAATGGGGCCAAGTCTCTAGCTGCATCCTTTATATTTTGGGCTGGTCAGCTGTCACCCTTACAATTCGAAGGTTTTAGGGAGATTATGATTTTCTCTGTTTCGGGGATAGAGATCTTTTTGAACCTGAATGGTGGGGTTGTTCTGTTCCCAGTGTGTTAGGCAGGTTGCCGCTCAGATGGGAGCAGTGAGGCCTTCTTGTTAGTTATTTTGAGTTGGAGAGATGCAATTTTATTCGACAGAGAATTTTGTATGGCAGTGCACCATAGCTTGTCCTTTGGGACATTGGCTACGGGGGTTCGGGGATTCCATTTCACAAAGGATAGTGAAAAGTTCCTTAGTATTAGACTTAGCCTTAAAAATTCTCTTGTTGAATATGTTCTTTTTAGTATCAATTATTTCTTTTTTGTAGAATTTGGAGTAGTCAGTTAGCTTAAGTTTATTATCGTCAGTCGGGGAGTGAAACCAGATGGATTGGAGCTTTCTTTTTTGTAATCTTAGTTCTTTAAGTTGAGGCGTGAACCAGGCATTAAGATGAGATTTTTGTCTGCCTTTGCGCAATTTGACAGGTGCAATAATGTCCAAGGCCTTAGTCATAGCCATATTAAAGACCTCCACTAGTATATTAGGGTCTGAGTTCTTGTCAAGGTTGTTGATGGATGGAAGGAGGTAAGGGAGTCGTTTTTCCGCTGTGGTATCCTTATTTCTTCTAATTGGGAGTGGGGGTGCCATATCAATGGTTTTAGTGCTGAGGAGATCTATCGTAGCCGAGAAAGTGACTAGATGGTGGTCAGTCCAGGATTGCGGGGCAATATCAGTAATGGCAATATTACAATTCAGATCGGCTACCCAGTCAAAGGTCCTTCCTTTGATATGGGTGGGGGAGAGGACTTTTTGTGTGAGTCCGTGATCTTTTAGTAGATCTGTTATAGATAGGGCATGTTTATTGTCGATGTCGTTGAAGCCAAGATTAAAGTCCCCCAGCAGCAGTGTTTGAGTGGTCTTTTTGTGTTATTGGCTATAAGGCTAGTTAAGTCCTCCTCAAAGGATCCCAGTGGACCCGGGGGGTCTGTATACCAGGTAGATAGTTAACGTGTGGTTATTGGAAAGAGGAAGTTTAACAGCAAGTATCTTGCATGATGAGCAAGATGGTGAGGTGGCAAGTCTGATAGGTAGATTAGTTTTAGATATGATAGCTAGGCCACCACCTCTAGCGTTAGGCATGTCTGCTCTGAGTATCTGATAGCTATCAGGTACCGCTACCATAAGGGTTGGTCCTGCTGCCTCATGAAGCCAGGTCTCAGTTATGGCGAGCAGGTCAAGGTTCTCATTGTTTAGGGTGTCAGCAATTTCAGTAGCGGGGCCCAGCAGTGATCTGACATTAATGAGCAATCCGGATAGAGTGAAAGTGCTATTAGTTTTAGGGGTGGAGCGAAGTTTGGTTGCTGGTATATTAAGGCTCACAGGATTTTTGGGAAGGTTGTTAGATCTGGTCACCTGTACTCGCCTGGTTGGGAGTTCATTAGTTTGGGTGTCATTATTTATGGGGCAGCTATTTATATTGGTTTTATTTTGGTTCATAGAGGCGGGTCAGTCTTGACCTGAGTCTCATGTTTCTATCCTTAGGTGGGCATGTTAAGATGGTAGCAAAGGCCATTATAGCGAGGAGACTGAGTGTAACTAGGATAGACTGGGTCCTCTGGTTTTCTTTCATATTCAGGGAGTTAATTAAGTTGGGGTAACGCAAAGTTGGGCTTGGGCTACTCAGTTTGTCACAGAATGGGCTAGTTCCAGTTATCACGGTAAAAGCTAGAATCACTTTTCACAGGGTAGGCTAGAATCACTTTTCACAGGGTAGTTTAGAATCACTTTCCACAGGTTAGGCTAAAATCCCTTTTCACCGGTTAGGCTAAAATCACTTTTCACAGGGTAGGCTAAAATCACTTTTCACAGGGTAGGCTAAAATCAACATTGGCATATAGTGGGCCTGTCAACAATTCACAGGGTAAGCTACTTCAGAGCAGATATTGTAGCCACGTGTCAATTAATCATTATCTTGTCTGTTTGATGGTATGCAGACTAGGTAGGCTATAAGTTAGAAGCACCAAATAGTAATGCAAGCAGTGGGGTAGAGCACATCTACTGACATATGGATACTATACTATTGCATAGCGGTAAAGGACCAGCATATATAAATAGATTATGTTTGCAGTGTCATGGCTGAGTATAGCTACGTGCAAAAACAGTGTTGGGCAAGTACAACAATGGCGACAGGTACACCAAGTTAAATCAGGCGAGACGATGCGCAGGCTAGTTCAATAATATCACATGCAACATACTGATATAGTGACATGAGTGAAGAGAAGTTCAGTGTAGGGTACTCTGGTAGGTCATCAGAGATGAAGGTCGAGATACGAGAAGTAAGCGCGTATCAATAGGACAATTGGTGTTATTGGAGCATGCTCCAAGGCCAGGAGGGTCCAATGCAATATAGGTAAAGTGTGCAGTAAAGTTCAGAACTATGGGATCAAAATTCAGTGGCGGCATGGAAGGTGAAGACATAGGAAAGGCAATGGCTGTAGAGAGAGGGAGTACGTTTTGGAGAAGTTTTAGGTTACACTCAGTACAAAAAAGAAGGTGGGTGAGGCACGCACTCCCGGTCCTGGTTAATTGAACCTGTTGTAAAAAATATAAGTAGCTGGGTCAAATCCCAAAATGGACAAAAATTCACAGGGTTAGATCCCTTCTGCTGCAATTCAGGTACTTAGTAATAACAGGGTTAGATCCCTTGCTGCAAATCAGGTACTCAGTAATAACAGGGTTAGATCCCTCGGCTGCATTTCTGTGGTCTGTAGTTGTTCTCCTCCTAGCGCTTTCTTATCTCAAATAATCATCAGGGAGGCTGTTGAGCAGGTGTGTCTAATTAGACTCAAAGGATTCTGGTAGCTGTAGTGAAAACGTTTTTTTCTGTTCAGGTGACCAGCAACCGACACCCCTCCAAAGCACAAGTCCTTCCCAAATTTGGGGGAGGGGAGAGAACCATCTTTATGATTCTCCAAAGTGGGGCACAGTCACCCCGTGGGGCTGCCTCTGGAGCCCGGGACTCCCATAGCATTCAGTACAAAAAAGAAGGTGGGTGAGGCGTGCACTCCTGGTCCTGGTCAATTGAACCTGTTGTAAAAAATATAAGTAGCTGGGTCAAATCCCAAAATGGACAAAAATTCACAGGGTTAGATCCCTTCTGCTGCAATTCAGGTACTTAGTAATAACAGGGTTAGATCCCTTGCTGCAAATCAGGTACTCAGTAATAACAGGGTTAGATCCCTCGGCTGCATTTCTGTGGTCTGTAGTTGTTCTCCTCCTAGCGCTTTCTTATCTCAAATAATCATCAGGGAGGCTGTTGAGCAGGTGTGTCTAATTAGACTCAAAGGATTCTGGTAGCTGTAGTGAAAACGTTTTTTTCTGTTCAGGTGACCAGCAACCGACACCCCTCCAAAGCACAAGTCCTTCCCAAATTTGGGGGAGGGGAGAGAACCATCTTTATGATTCTCCAAAGCGGGGCACAGTCACCCCGTGGCGCTGCCTCTGGAGCCCGGGACTCCCATAGCATTCAGTACAAAAAAGAAGGTGGGTGAGGCGCGCACTCCCGGTCCTGGTCAATTGAACCTGTTGTAAAAAATATAAGTAGCTGGGTCAAATCCCAAAATGGACAAAAATTCACAGGGTTAGATCCCTTCTGCTGCAATTCAGGTACTTAGTAATAACAGGGTTAGATCCCTTGCTGCAAATCAGGTACTCAGTAATAACAGGGTTAGATCCCTCGGCTGCATTTCTGTGGTCTGTAGTTGTTCTCCTCCTAGCGCTTTCTTATCTCAAATAATCATCAGGGAGGCTGTTGAGCAGGTGTGTCTAATTAGACTCAAAGGATTCTGGTAGCTACTTATTTTTTACAACAGGTTCAAATGACCAGGACCGGGAGTGCGCGCCTCACCCACCTTCTTTTTTGTACTGAATGCTATGTGAGTCCCGGGCTCCAGAGGCAGCGCCACGGGGTGACTGTGCCCCACTTTGGAGAATCATAAAGATGGTTCTCTCCCCTCCCCCAAATTTGGGAAGGACTTGTGCTTTGGAGGGGTGTCGGTTGCTGGTCACCTGAACAGAAAAAAACGTTTTCACTACAGCTACCAGATTCCTTTGAGTCTAATTAGACACACCTGCTCAACAGCCTCCCTGATGATTATTTGAGATAAGAAAGCGCTAGGAGGAGAACAACTACAGACCACAGAAATGCAGCCGAGGGATCTAACCCTGTTATTACTGAGTACCTGATTTGCAGCAAGGGATCTAACCCTGTTATTACTAAGTACCTGATTTGCAGCAGAAGGGATCTAACCCTGTGAATCTTTGTCCATTTTGGGATTTGACCCAGCTACTTATTTTTTACAACAGGTTCAAATGACCAGGACCGGGAGTGCGCGCCTCACCCACCTTCTTTTTTGTACTGAATGCTATGGGAGTCCCGGGCTCCAGAGGCAGCACCACGGGGTGACTGTGCCCCACTTTGGAGAATCATAAAGATGGTTCTCTCCCCTCCCCCGAATTTGGGAAGGACTTGTGCTTTGGAGGGGTGTCGGTTGCTGGTCACCTGAACAGAAAAAAACGTTTTCACTACAGCTACCAGAATCCTTTGAGTCTAATTAGACACACCTGCTCAACAGCCTCCCTGATGATTATTTGAGATAAGAAAGCGCTAGGAGGAGAACAACTACAGACCACATAAATGCAGCCGAGGGATCTAACCCTGTTATTACTGAGTACCTGATTTGCAGCAAGGGATCTAACCCTGTTATTACTAAGTACCTGATTTGCAGCAGAAGGGATCTAACCCTGTGAATTTTTGTCCATTTTGGGATTTGACCCAGCTACTTATTTTTTACAACAGGTTCAAATGACCAGGACCGGGAGTGCGCGCCTCACCCACCTTCTTTTTTGTACTGACGTTTTAGGTTAGTCTTACCTCCAAAGACATTGAAGACATCTCCATAGCGCAACCAGTGCGCAAACAGGTGCAGAACAGGGCCTTTTCGATCGCGGGCCTTCGTGTGAGAGGGCCGGCTTCTGCCTGGCCGGCGGGGGGTTGTGGGTAATGTGGGGTGTAAGCGTTGCTTATCAATGTGCCGTCAACCTCGCTTTCATGCCATGCAAACCGGCCGCCATTTTCGAATCGGGCATGGTGGGGACAAAAGACTTCTTTCTTGCTCCAATGTCCTTAGTTGCCTGTCCCTCTGGCCTTTCAAAGAGATCAGTTCTCCCCTCATGACTTCCTTAGATCAGTTCTCCCCCTCATGACCGCCTTAAAGCGTCCCAGGTCGTTCCTTCTGATGTAAGAAAGGTCGGATTGAAATTGTCCTCCATTGCGTTCTCGATTTTTAGCGAGAATGAGTAAATGTTTGAGGAGCTGCGCAGGAAAATTCCACCTCCAGGTCCCATTCCTTACCAAAGGTATATCCAGCTTTGCTAGTACTGGAGCATTGTCCAATATTGAGATATATCCTATCTCCACTTCCCTCAGTCGTCCCAGCAGTGAGTCCTGTGTATATGTATGTATGTATGTATTTTATTTTTATGTAGCGCCGATAGCCAGAGGGCATCAGGGCGCTTAAACTTACACACAGCAGCTAGATGACAGACATTCAATAACGAATGCTGCGGCCTGAAAAAATGACCCTGAATACTGCTTTCCCCCGATTCATCATATATTTGAGTAACACGTAAACCCTGTCTCCTGACCGTGAGCCTCCCTCCAAGCATCCCTCAGGTTCTGCCTTTCCATATTGGATTGTAGAGTTTTGGAAGGCGCCCTCTCCCTGGAGGTCCCGCCATGACTTTTGCCCAGAGTCTGGGACCAGGCCAAGTTAAAATATCCCATGAAAATGATCTCTCCTGTTGTGAAATCGCTCAGCATGGTTGGAGTAGATCGAAGAAAGCCGTCCTGGCCAGAGTTAAGGTTGTCTCCATGGTGAGTCGATCTGTTCCTTAGAAGTGCATCCACAAATAAATTGCCCTTATTTGTTCTCCGTTACCTCCAGGACCTGGACATAGGGCCTCATCACGAGTTGGGTGGTATCCCGACTGGGATACCTCCCAACATTATCTGCTTACTGCCCACCCGACTGGCGGTATTACCGCCGGATCATGGGTTGGGCAGTAAATGTTATTCCCCATTGGGTCCAATGGACCCAATGGGGAATTTTCAGCACAATTACTGCCGGCTGTATTACCGTGCAGTAATTGCACCGGAAATTGTCATTTTTCTGGCTTGTTTACCTACAGCTCTGGGCTGGTGATCAACATGCCATACTCATGATTGGGCGGACCCTTAATTGCAGCGGTAACCCCGGTACCACTGCATTTAAGGGCTACCGCCCAACTCGTGATGAGGCCCATAGTCTGCACCTGAAGTCTAGGAGCAGCACGCTGGCTTTGGTAGAATCCGCCCTACATATGTGTTTCTTGTAATGCCACAATGTCAACACCTCTTCTATGAAGGAATTGCTCTCCGTCTTCCTCTTTGTAGGGGAGTTGACACCCCTAATGTTCTGTGCTAGTAGTAGGAATTGTTTCTGTATTTGAAGTAGTCTGGACCCCTCAGGAGCGTCAAGGGCCTTGCACTAAATATTAAATGGAACTGGGCACCAATGCTGTAGATGCAAGTGTGACAAGCTAAAGTTGTGTGAAGTTTCCTGGCCTTCAGTTCTTATCCCTTCACCCCGCAAACCAAAAGATAAACAGAACATTGAGCAATAAAAAAAAAAAACATTGAAACAACAAACAAAATGAAATAAACATAGGGGCCATGGCCAACGCACCCAAAGGTTTCAAGTTCCTAAAAACCAGAAACTGACCTATTTGGCCCCTCCAACTGCGAGCGCACATTAAGGCTTTCTAGGCAAAACCAAGTAGCATGTCTCCCAACCAGTGGGAGCCACTGCAAGCTTGTCGAAAAAAAGAGAGGGCTCCCACTCATCTGGCTACCAAAACATCTCTTGGTCTATCTTATAATCTTTCCTTTGCAGGTCTTCTCTGTGTATCCTGTCCATTTTGATAATATCAAAGGGAACATCCACCAACAGGTCCCCAAACAGGGTGCCTGAATCGTGGCCTTTAGCTCACTGTCACTGATATCCTGCGTCAGGTGTCTGATTCGGATGTTAGAACGCCATGATTGATTGTAGAGGTCTTCACATTTGCGAGAACCTGGTCAAATGTTCGAGGAGCTTGTTTTTCTTGAGATCTACTGTCGGCTTCTAGAAGGCCCTTGTGTATCAGTCCTCTCTTTGAGCTGAGCCACATCCTGTTTTATTTCTTCAATGGCATGTTTCAAGTCGGTCTTAAGGGACTGAAACTGCTTCGGGAAAGTAGACATGAACTTTTCCTGGAAGGAAGCCGTACACTGCTGGAGGCCTTCCCTGGTGAGTGGGGAGCCAGATTCAGTGGGCAGGGTCTGCTCTTCAGTTGCCATTGTGTCGCTGGAGGACAAGTTTCTTGATTCATTCCCCAGGCTCCAACAACATTGGACCACCTCCCTCCTCTAGGTTGGGGGCTTGGGATTTCGGGCACAAGGATGGTTTCTTGCCCTTTGCCTTTGGCATTGGATGGCAATAAAAAGGGGCGGGGTGTTGCTCCCGGATACTCCCAAAGAGATTCTGTTCATCCACTGGATAATGTGCTTCAAATTCTAATGTTTCCCCCTTATGTCAGAAGCGCAACAAAATTAGCATTGTGGCGTTTCAGAATCAGATTCATTCATCCACTGCCTTGGTCGACTCCCCTCTGCCAGTGTGCTGTTATGGCCAAATCCTTTTTCTCCTTCTGTACCACCGGGCAACAACTGAATGTGAAAAGGGAAAAAGTCCTCCTGTCGCGCTTCTCAAAATAAAATAATGACACTAATGATGAATTACAACAAAAAGATTTTTTATTTGCAAGTCATTGAATTTAAGCATAGATGGAATGGGCAAATCTAGATGTAGAAACAAAATCAAAAAAGTAATTTTTTGTACTGGTGCTTGGGCAAAATCCAGTTAGTTTTCAAATTGTGATGTCCTTGGTTGAATGCACTAAGTATTAAATATTGAGGTAAAGATCCTGGCACCAAAAAGTTACTGGCGTAAAGACTTCGAAAAGAAATGTGCTCGTTGGCTGAAACTTGAAGTGTGCTCAGTTATCGTCACTGACTTCACTGATGCGATGTTATGGTCCAATTAAATTTCAAATTGTAATATCCTTAGTTGTGTTCACTAGGTATTGAAATAAAAAGTTCTGGTTTCAGCAAGATGATTTGTAAGAGTGATTGAGGCTCGGAAGGTTGTGGTTTTGGCAGAACGAAGCCATATGGTTCCTCAATCCAATTAAATTTCCAAGTTTTAGTGTCCTTAGTTATATCCACTAAGTGATGTAGTCTGAGTCCTGGTTGAAGCGGTGTAGTTCCACTTGAAAGGTTGTGGTTTAACAGAATGGAAACAATATGGTACCTCTTGGAGGATGGTGGTTTGAAGAAGCGAAAACACTATGATTCCTCGACACGTGTTTCCCCGTCGCTGATGTGCGGCGGTTCTTCAGGAGGATTGTGGTATAGAACAATTGTGTTCAAATCTGAGAGAGAGGAGGAAGAAAAGAGAGGAAAAAGAAAGGAAACAGATAAAGATTGGTGGGAAAGCAGTATGGTGTTTTGTTTAAAATATCACATTGTGTCTCAATACGATGTCACAAGTAAGGCAGGATGAGTACTTACTTATGTATAAGATCAATGGTGTTGGTATAAAGGTTCTCACTCTGTGGTAGAATACGTTCTTTGGTCTGTAGCACCGAGTCTTATCTGTTGATAAATGGATATATAAGAATACTTGTGTCACAAGATTAATGTAAAAATATGTGAGGTTATATGGTACAAGTACAGGTTAGACCCAAAAAGATACTAGGTTGAGAGAAGGTTTAGGTGCACTTGTATAAAAAAATAGTGTGGGTGTGCATGAATCAAATGGCGAAGAGGGGAGGTAAGGAGAATTGTATGGAGGAAGTGAAATAGTGTGACAAGGGTGGAGGTAAATCCAGTCTAGCTTGATTCTTAGGAGAGGTGAGAGAATAGATAAGCTGCTTACCACTGAGTGAACAATGTCCTGCCCGTTCGGATTCTGCTGCCGTACTGACAGCATACAGTCTTGGCGAATATATGTGTATTCGCGGGCCGACGCGAGCGCGGTGAAGTCACGGGCACGCACCGCCTGAATGTGGTGAATCATGCATGGGTCCATGAGGGGATTGTGGGATACTGGAGCAAAAGAGACTGAGGGGGAGGGGCAACCCCAGAAGGTGTGAGCCTGCTCAGCAACGCTGTGTGCTTCACTCACCTCTCTGGTTATGCTCTTTTCCCCCTGGGCATCCCGGTGTGGATAGGGGATGTGGCAAATCACTTCAGTGCCATGTAATGGTCTGGATCAGCAGCTCTCAACCACATGCCGCCAGACAGCAGTAGCCTTGGATTGTGGCCCATCTAGTTAGCACTTGGGAGGCTTGTGCCACGTCAAGCCTGACTTCAAAATGGTGGGTGGACTGGTCTCTGGGCAACCAGGATTCAGGTGGGCCCATTGCCCAGCTGATTTACCTCAATCGGCCTTCTGATCGGGAACAGACCCTGCTGTATCTTCAGAGGTGTGCGCTTCCCCTGACATCAAGATAGCAGAATGTTTGGTCTTCAGGCTTATCAGGGAACAGGCACTCAAGGAACGGCCTTGCAGGCATTCATGTGAAGATGGAAGGTGAGAAGGGGGGTCCTCATTGCCCAGCTGGAGCCCCTCGATCCTCCAACCCCTCCTGGCAACAGCCTCTACTGTATCTTCGGCAGCAGCCGTCTACCAGAGGTACAACGCGCATGTCTGCACTAAAACGGGCACCATCTTGGAATCAGAAAAATCTCTTAACAGATGTCCATTAAAAAAAAGTGCTGCTAAATTTCAGAAAAGGTGCTTAAATGGTAATTTGGATTGCACCCATCTACCAATCATAGTAATTACTCTAAGGCACCAATCAGTGTCAATTTCTAATACCAGACACTCAGACGGGCTAGTGTTCTAAAGCCCCGTGCATCATTTAAATCTCTGTAATCATTTGTTTTCAATCTGGAAGCACAACAGGAACATCCACAATGGATTTCTAGATGTTTAGTAGCCACATATTTCTAATTTAAATAAACAGAAGTGCTGTAATAGTTGCATGTTTGTGCGACAATACTTACTTTTTTTGTTCCTGCAAATTTTGAACTTGAGTCCTGAGTGGTTTGAACGTTAGCATGAAAAGTCTGATACATACATCCTACACCAGCAACATGGCTGGCACATATGTGACCTCATTATGCTACTTTCAGTGTGCAACTTGCCTCACTGATTTTTAACTTCGACATCACCTCTTCACAGCAGTGTGTGGTGTCTTCTCTGGCCTCCTTATACTCTTGGCTTTTGCTCAGACACCCTGTTTTGATATGATTTGTGTTCTGTTCAGCCTTTCTCCATCCTATTATGGCCCACTCTGGGGGTCTTGAAAGAGCTCCTAGGTGCTTCCTCCAGGGCAAAAGAGGAGCCAATAATAACATTCCCTGAGTGGCAGTTTGGGGTTCTAGGTTTGGAGTAGGATAATGGGGAGAAAGGGTCTCCTCGACAAATGAAAACATGTGGGTTTTGTAAACCTTTTCAGTAGCATGTGTGATACACACAAAGTATTGCATCTTGCGTGTAGGCCAGCATATGGTAGCTAGAAATGTAAGTTGCAAGCAGTCTAGTTTTTTAAGGTGGCAAAAGAAAATATTCACTTCCAAATGGCTACTTTCCAGCTTCACATTAGACCCTTAGTCTTTATGTACATGAAAAAACATGGCAAACTGAAGGTGTGTTCTTTTAAGTAAGTCTTGTAAATTGTCTACTACCTTCTAACTGTGACAATTATCTGTCATTTCAAGCTCTGTCTATCAGTCTATCTGAGCATTCCCTCATCAATAACTTGTTGTTTTTCATTGTCTCACAGGAATGTCGTTTCATGTTTGATGTTTTTTGCAACATAAATATATTTTCTTTTTCTCTAGGTGATACGTCCTCAAAAAGAAACCGTTCATCTGGTGGTAAACATTTTTACATAGTTCTTTGTGTCTTTTGTCATGACACCAAGTTAAGGTGTTTGCTCGTGATGAATTATGTTGATTAATTTTTTTTTCCTGTTATAGTTCTTGATGATTATGCACCAGGCTCACATGATGTTGGAGATCCCACAACAACAAATCTTTACCTTGGAAACATCAATCCACAGGTAATACTGGCAATGTCAAAACACAATGCAGATTTGCATCAGTTAAATAAATGGCACATGTGGCCAGCAATTGCTGACCTGTCTAATAACTCAGACTCATTGGGTTAGTTCTGCCCTACTAAGTTCGGTAATATCCATACTTTCCCACCGTCTTTCCAGAAAGGAAATGGCACTGTTTAGTTGTCATCCTAGTGAACCAGACAAAGCAACTTGCTGCACAGCTATCCATTAAACCAAAAATAAACACAGCCCAATGAATGGCTGGGCACTTCTGCATGTAGCTAACCCTCACTGTATGCTCCTTTGATGCTGATAGTTATTTTCCCTGTGTGTACTGGCCTGACCTCTAATCAACAGCTCTGTGTTTGGCACTCAAACTTCTTTTTTGAGGTTTCCGCTTCTTGGCTCTCCATTTTGTGGCCCGCATTCAGGGCTTTAGGCACCACCTCCAATTTTTCTATTACAGTCCCACTCAGCTATGTTTGGAGTGCTATGGAGTCATTCTTGGCACGTGTGTACTCTGAATTGGTCTCTTTCACCCTTTCGTTCACTAGTAAGCAGATGGGGACATATTCTCAAGCATTGTCTTCAAATGGCTTTTGGTGACTTCATAACCCACAAGAGACTGGTAAAATTCAGATTTCCTTTTTTCATGATTTACATACACCGTAGGCTGTTCACTCATCCTCTAAGGTGCAATCCTGTGTTTTTGGGAGAGGTGAGTGCGTGAAGAGAAGGCTGAGTTAGACCTCTGGAGTGTATGCTCTTTCCTCATAGTCTAAAGAGAACAATCTCAAGGCCTAAACCCAGTTGACAAACTGAGTGGCCCTCTGCGCTTACTACAAGGGATATTATTGTGGTGCCACTTTAGCATTCTAACTTTTGACCTTAATGCTGATGTCTTCAGGAAGGTGGCTAGCCTCCCTGCAGGACCTGTGTATGTACCTAGGAACTTGTTACAGTGTTAAGAAAGATTTGAGCTGTAGGTGACTCCAAGCCCACCATTGGTATTGAACTGCACCATTCAAACAGACAGCCTCCGGCCATCACATCTGTACAGCAACAGACACTATTCGGCATGGCTGTTGACTGGAACCAGACAGTCTGAGCTCCCACAGCCAGCCACAAGCACATACCACCTCTTAGTCCAGGGAAAGCAGAGTCTTTTGCCCAGGAAAAGGCTAACCATATATACCAAATCCATCCCAGAGAGGATGGGGAAGGAGAACAAAATACAAGATGGCCAAAGGACAAACGATAATCTGATGGCAGAGCCTCTTTTAGCGTATTTGGTACTCTAACATGCAAATGTGCCTGCAAGAATGTAATGAACCACAGTAGGACATCTCTGCTTCCACCAGCCCGGCTTGGACACATCATGCAAGTAAATCCGAAGTTATAGGGACTCGAAGTGCCCTGTCCGTACCTCACTATAAGGTGACGTGTGCAGTGTAAATCAAACAAGTAATATCACAATGGAGAACAGAGTTCTTCTGCACTGACAGTCGTAGGGACTGATCAGTGCATCCAAACAGTTGCAAGGCAAGTGAAGTAAAAAGACTTCACTTGCCTCCAAAGGTCAGGACAGGTTCAAAATAACAGCAAACGGTTTGGAGTGGGGAGGTTCTTCCATATATATCTAGAGAGGGAAAGCAGCAAAAAGAAAATAGTTTCTAGTGACGGATGTACAACCACTGACCTTAATGGAGGGTTAGCACACCCGACATGAAGGGGATGATAAACCTCTCTGAACAAGTAACATGGATAGAGCAACCATGTTGAACTCTTAGAGCATGCTGGTAACATTCTGATATACTGAAAAATATATATTTTAATTGTTACTCATATAGATCTTTAGCAGGACTAATACGTACTTAACACACAATAAACAGCAGTAAAAAATACCTAGTATGTTATAAAAACAGTAAAGGTCTAAAGGACTCTCCTCGTCCTACTGCCAATATGTGGGCCCACTATCTCAGCCACCCATCAAAACTTATCAGGCACGGTGGGGGTAGTCAAAGGGACCACATAACACACGACAGCAGGTTCAATCTCCTTCGGGCCTTGTTAAGCTTTAAGTATTATTTTGGGAATTCTAGGGTCACTTTTTGGGGCCCTGTTAGCGAAGACTTGCTGCTTTCCTCTCATACACTTCTATGTGACGCCCTTTCTTTTTGCTTTGTTTTAAACCCTGTCCTGACTTTTGGGAGGTAAGTGAAGCCTTGTGATTTACTTCCCTTGCCCTTTTGCTCATTCGCATGGGAAACTGATCAGCCAGTAAGAATATGAGTACTGAGAGTCTCTCTTTGTGAATTTCTTGTATTGTTATAATTGCACACGACCTTAAAGTAAAGTGTGGTTAGAATACTTTGTATCCTTATCTTTTCTATAATTGCTTTTTTGGTTACTTTTATAATGTGCCTTATTCAAGCTGCTGGCAACAGTTATTTTTGTAACAATTTTCTCGTGAATGTATGCTTTTACCGCAAATGGCTACTAAAGGGAACTACCACCATAAAATGGCTCTACAACACGGTTTTCACTTGTCCTTTGGGCATACTGTTCTTTGGCATTATTCCTGGCTGCTCAGGTCAGGAAATGCCATATTTGGAATAATCTTTCTCTGGGAAAGTACACATCCAGGCTACTAAATGCTTGTTACTGGGTAGATGTTGTGGTCAGTGGATATCCACGATTTGCTAGGCATTGCCAGTTTGAATGGTGCAGAGCCTTAGCCTTGGTGAGCTTGGGCAAGCCCCCATCCCAAACCTTGGATAAAAGGAGGGCTCATGCAGCCATTCGACAGCCAAGACCCCTACGAAGAAGAGCAACCCAGCAATAATCCGTTGCCGACTCCATTGCTGTCCTGGTAAAGCCCTGCTCTTATACCTGATCTCAAGAAGATCCTTGCTGGTGCTTCGACCCATGTACCAACCAGTCTTGACCACTGCTCGAGAAACCATGCCTTACAAACCTTCAGAAGTGTCCCTGGACTAATCTGTGGATTGACAGGCTCTCTCATGTGTAACATCACTCGAGCAATTACCATTCTGAGTGCATCCTTGCAAGTTTATGGTTCTTCAACTTGTGTAATGAGACGCCTGCTCCTGCATCTTCAGCCTTCTTGAATCAAAAGAAGTCCTGGACTTGTTCCTTTTCTCATCCATTGAAGCTCGTCTGTAACCGCCTATTGGTGGTGACCGCCATTGCAAATTGCCTTCATCGCTCCCTGGAGGTGCCCTGAGGTGGTCTGCTCCACAGAAGTCTTCACATTGTTTGTTTGGGTGTTCAGCTGAAGGTTGTCTGGAACTGATTCCTAAACACTGCGACCAACTGAAACGAATTACTGCATCCGAAATTGACCTCTGCACTGCAACCCCTGGGCCTTCCTCCACAGGACCAAGCACAGAAGAATGTGTCTCCGACAAATTCTGGAACCCCACCAGTGACCTCTGGTGAAACCTGAGTCAGTGGGGAGGGTGGTAAGTTATTGTACCTGTTGTCTGTCCCTCTCTGTCCTCCATAGGGTTACATAAGTGTAAAGTCCTGTCTCTAAATCACTCTTTCCTCACTTTGATCGATGGAGGCCTGGTCAAGGATCCCTACCTAGGCCTATCCTAATGTCTGGGATTGAGTGAATTGACTTACATAAACTTTACCTAACTTTTTGACTCTTAATCGTAACCATTGGCATTATCAATCTCCTAATAAACCTACCTGCGGAGTGTAACTTTGGAACTGGGACCTTTGGGTACATGACCCCAACCCATCGTAGGGTTGGACTCCACTTATTGGGTTTCACTGGTTATTGAATGAAATGCCTTCTTATATCTCCTAAGGGTGAATGCATAGATCTATTTTGGCAATATTTGACTAGATGTTTTAATTGCTTAGTGTGTTGTTTAATGCCCTAATTAATTATTGTATATTTTTTCTTCTGAACTGTGTAATTGGAATTATTGATGGTGTTTTGTGTGGACTCATAGTAGCCCTCGGGCACTTACATCCGTCCTGAAACTAAGCCTTGCCGCGCTTGTACCCACCTTGATTGGGTTTGGCTAAAATCTGTGTCTCCCTGTTCACCGTAATAGGGTGGCCTCCCGTTAGACTGGATTTCTGCACTTTTGCCTGGTGGACAGATGTGTAGGAGGCCACACTAGTTAGTGAACCTGGAAACTCTGGGAGCTATAGTCAGAACCAATCGAGGTTGTATGGAGAGTGGCCAATGCTAAGTCTCAGAAGAGGTGAGTGGGGTTAGGGGTCCAGAAAGAGTCACAACACACTGAGCAATCGAGGATTACACTTAGACAAGTAGCTATAAAAATACTATTTATGGCCAAGCAAACACTATAAAAACTGAGCTGCGGGGGTAAGGGTACGGGAGTTTGCCCCAAGTTGAAGCCTCCAAAGCAGGAAGCACCTTTTGTGGCCATGCCCCCCTCTACATTTCTGTCCTGGCCTCCCCCCGCAGGGTGAAGCCTGCTGGGGTGAGAATGCACAAGTTTGGCGTCCTGCAGTGAGTTTGGCGTCCTGCAGTGAGTTTGGCGTCCTGCAGTGAGTTTGGTAGACGCAGGAGCGGGGCTTATCTTTGGCCGATTTAGAACTGCATACAGGATACAGGATTTCACCAGCACCCAAGATAAATGATCAAGCAATGGGAGACCAGGTGAGAAGCTGCAAATGTAACTTGAATCCTGACTCAAATGAATTTCAGCAACAGGATTCCTCCCTTCCGGAACTGCAATCGCACCCTTTAAGGGGGAAGAGCATGTAAGCGCAGAGTGAAAAATCCTGATAGTTAAGCGGCAGATGGTGTTTGATGCAATACACCCAGGTTCTGAAAGCTGCGCTGAAAAGCGACCTCCACTGAGTCCCACGAGAATTACGGGGGAGGCCTATTCACTGATCCAAGAAATAATTCAATTCCTGGGTACTAATCATGTGGTTAGTGGGTGGTAATACCACGAGTACAAAGGCAAGGGAACACCATGATGTGAGCAATGGTATGCGCAGCAGAGTGGCAACCTGCGATCCAGAGTAGATTGCCCATGAAACCAGAGATAATGAGGCCGTAGAAAATACTGAAGGCCCGTTTCAGGGTCGCTTCTGCAAACCACAAATGCCGTCGTTTTGGGGTAGAGGTGACTGAGGGGGATAACGGACCTGTGGCCACCCTAACCCCCCTAGCTCTTAGGATGGGGTAGAGGGCGGCATTGGAGGACTTGTAACTGTTCAGGCTCAAGAAGTACTGAGCTAAATGAGCAAATGCAAAAGTGTCCAGTTACCATTTACAATTATATTGCTCCCACTACCTTTGTCACGGATATAAACAGCATAGTACCGGAGCTTGCCTTAGAGCTGGCACTTATAGCTCATGACTGTACAATTGGCGGACCCTTGAATTTGCCACTGGGAGGAGGGGCACTAATAAGGAAAACCTCAAAAAGAGATCAGAAAAACCCAATACTCCTGCAGACGAAGGATAGCATGACTCTAATCCCATGGGGGCATAATTCAAACTCAAACCTGCTGGAACTATAACCAGAATCAAATGGGCCCCACCACCAACAGACTTAATGGAATTTGAACGTAGAGAACCCAAACAAAGTCCTGTTAAAGCCATTGCTCCCATCGCTGGTCCTTGTCCCAAAGGACCATAACCAAAAGAGGAACCAGACAGAAAATTATTTTCTGCCCGAGCGCTATCCATTTATGTACTCCAACATTGCTTGATCGATCCACCCAGCATTTTTCTGGCCCAGTTGCTGAGGTGGCACCTGCACCTTGCGGATGCAAATGCAATGCCATTTACGCTGGAATTTAGGGATGTAAAGAGGTTCCTAATGGTTCTTATTGATGACCAGTGGCAAGGGGGAACACTAGGGGGACACCCATTGGGGCTGGCAGGTGCCACTGGACCCAACTCACTTGCTGAGGTATTGGCTCATTGCAGTTTGGATACCCTCACAAGCAGTGCCTTAAGTGGCACTACAAATAGAGCCGGGGCCTGAAGACCCCCTAACAACGGGGGCCTTCAGGGCCCGTTGGGCCACGCCCCCTTGACGCGCCCCGGCTCAATGGGCTACTGGCACCCCTGCTAGGCAGCCTTTTGTAGAGATTAGCACCCTCTCCCCAATGGAGGAGAGGGTGCTGATCTCTGCATTTATTTTGTATAGGCTTGCCTGGCAGGGGACAGCGCCTCGCCTATTCAGCCTTAATGGTGGCGCTGTCCCTCGCCAGCTGGGGAGGGGCGGCGTCACCATTATGGCTGAAAGGGTGAGGCCACTGGAAGCAGAGGCCTTTTTCCTAAAGACTGTAACTCCCGCGAATCCGCGGGAGCTTCAGTATTTAGAATGCAAGGCCTCTGCTTCCAGCGGCCTCACTTTTTCTCCATAATGGTGGCGCCGGCCCACGTGCATCACTTGATTAAAGGGATGCCTCGCAGGTGCGGCGCCACCATTATGGCTAAAAGGCATTTTTTTCTGAAGCCTTAAGCTCTCGCTCACGAGCGAGAGCTTCAGGCTGTAGAAAAAAATGCCTTTTTGTGTAGTGGCCGGGGCTGCCAGGGGAGATTAGTGGGCCCCAGCAGGGCCCCGCCTCAAAACGAAATTTCGGAGTCTGCCGGGGCCCAGCCCCAGCATGCCCCGGCCCACTTAAAGCCCTGCTCACAAGTACAACAATCTCAAGCGTAATGGGGTCTGGGTCCACTTGTGTAAGCAGAGATATTAATGGCTCTGATGGTAACATGAATCCCCATGTGTATTCGGCCCCAAATGACTGGACAGCCCTGATCCTAAATCCACTGAATTCAGATGTGCAGCAGTCTAAGCAGCCTATATCCAGGGGAGTAGATGAGGGACCTGGAGTAAAAATGTTACACAAGCCAGCTTGGGGGGTGCCTGGCACGTAGTTCAAACCTATGGCACTTATTCTGCCTGCCTTAGAGCCAGCAGTGTGCAGTTTGGACAGGGCCAAAGGAGAGGTGTGGTATACTTTTACCAAGTCCCTAAATTACTCTCAAGCCTGCAAGAACCCAGGGAGAACTTGATAAAGAAGTCTGCATTGGCTTCGTACTCTACGGGGTTGCCTTTTTGTATGTAGCAAGGCTATCTGGAATTGTACTAGATTATACCATCAGGGGGAGAGCACCCATGATTCCATTCAAGTAGAATTCCGAGACCAAAGGTCCTGGGCATTAACAGAAAAAGCTCACCACTACCCAACGCAACAATTCTCATCAGTCCCCATCTTTATCACAACTTCGTTTGCCCGGTTGCAATAACGCCCCGCAATTCTGTGCCATCTGGAGACAAACGCTGCACCACTGGGGTCCCGGCCCATGGGGAATCAGAAAGTGAAAGGGACATAGGACCTGCATGAGTTTGGTGGACGATGGCCATTGGTGGAATGCTGGGATAATTGTGAAGGTGACTTAACAAAGACTGGAGGATGTATTCATTACTATATTCTTCATTATTTTGTTTGTTTCTGTTCTGGTCTAATTTATCTAGTATGTACTTTCATGGCCTTATGGCTGAATAAAGTTGATTGATTGAATGAATGAATGGATAAATATTACTATAGGCAAGTAATAATATCACACAACACCAGATAAAAGATGCATATAAACAATCAATGCAAGTCAGCATAACATGACCAAATCACCCCAATACCTGAAAGGGAAAGGATATTAAGCAATTATTACCAACAGTCCACAGGGATTCAACCCTGACTTATAGAAGCCCAGCCCTAAGTTGTCTGGGGCCTTGTGCCCAAAAGTTGAAAAAATTTTAGAGGAGTTTAGGAAGCTGGAAAAAGTTAGGAGGACGGTCCTGTGGAGGCGATGAAGGTCCCATAGGTTAGGTAAAGACGTATACTAGTGAATAAGACTATTCCTTTTCCTTATGTGTTGATTCAGCTACTTCTCTATTTTTATCTGGAATCAGACACTTTTGATTCCCTTTGTGCACATTCCAGATGCCTTTAGTTTCTCATCCTCTACTAATTTGTTCTTTTCCAAACGGGGAAGTAGCAGTTGCCCTTAGTTCCTTGAAAAATGGCAAGGCTGCTGGTCCTGATTTAAGCCCTGGTGATCTTTTTAAAGATGAGGTGGTAATTTGGGTTCCAGTGTTATACAAAATCTTCAGTGCTATTTTGAGAAGCGGCCAGAACCCTGAGGCTTTCCGCATTGCCACAATTTTGGCAGTTTACAAAAAGGGAGGAAAGGATTTACCAACTAATTAGCTTCCCATCTCCTAATTATCTTCCCATCTCCCTTTTGGATAGTGCTCACAAACTTTTGTGTTAAATTAATCCTAACTCACCTGCAGTAATGGGTTGAGCGTGAAAATATTATCAGTAATATCCAGGCCGGATTTACGGTTACTCGGGGCACTATTGACCAATGTTTTATAGTTTATGTGCTCATTTAGAAGTAATGTTGAAGAAAATGCACTTATGTGGTCTTTGCCCCTACGGAATTGATCTCTATAATAAGATCTGTATATACTGCTAACAAAGCGAGAGTTTGTTATGGGCCAGGTGGCGAGCAGACTAAAGCTTTTGACGGGAATATTGGTGTTAGACAGGGCTGTGCCCTGGCGTCCCTCTTGTTCAACATCTACATTCAGGAGATTATTGATGCTTTATCATAGGGGTGTCAGGATTCCCAGAGGATGGATGCAGACAAATATTCCGCCTTATTTTATGCGGACGATGCTGCCCTACTAGCTACCACTACACAGGGATTAAGAAAGGCTATATCTAGATTTACCACCAAATGTAATTTACCTGGACCTCAATCTGAATTTGGCTAAATCTAGAGTAATGACATTTAAATCCCCATTTGCAAAAAAGAAAACACTATTTTTAAGAGTGTATAATATGACCACTGAGCAGGTCTCTAATTTTGATTATCTTCGGGTGCATTACCATGAATCTGGAGGGTGGGGGGCACAGATATCCAAATCTACTATTAGATTTGAGAAATTTAGTGGCAGTATTCTATCCTTTTTATGTCCGCATGGCAATGGTGTTATTTCACCTGCACAGGATTTGCTTTACAAACTAGTACTGCCAGCCTCATTATATGGTTCAGAACTATGGGTCTGTGCTAAAACACACAAGCTGAATACATATGAAAATACTTTCTTAAGGAAACTGTTGCTCCGTCCTAAAAGTACGCCAACTGCCCTGCTCAATTTGGCGCCTGCCTGTGTTCCAGTAGAGGTTCAACTATCTGCTAAACCAGTTCTCTGCTGGATTACAGTTTGGCCTACTGAAGACCTAGACAAACAGTGATGCCCTAGTCCATATTATGAGTCTCGATGGAGGGAAGAGCCTAAGTTGGTTTTCACATGTAAAAGTCAATGCTTTCCTATTTTGATAGGTCTGATTTATGGAATAATCCACAAGATTTTTTGGTTCAGGAAAGAAAGCGTTTAAAACGGACTGTAAAAATTAGAGCCTACGAGTCATTGCTCGTTGACGCTGCCAAATTGAAATTGGGACCGGACTATTTGGAATTTAAGATGGAGTCTGATATTAAAGACTACTTGGACACAATCTAGCCTTCATTTTGAGAAGTCTTTATATCTGCAGTTTAGACTGGGCATTTTGCCCGTAGCGTCCTTTGTCAACTTGGAGGAATTCTGACTCTGCCATATGTCCGCTATGCAAGTCTACAATTGAAGCATCAGTGAATTTTTTGTTAACATGTCGGAAAACTACCTGGCTGAGACGTTTGTATCTTAGACCAATTTTACAGGATGCAGGCATCCGCCATGTTGGGCCAGCTTTGCTGTTCTTAAAGAAGTGTCTGCATCCACTATGACCTATGCAATCGCTTGTTCTAATCACAGGGAGTGGATACAGCACAACAGGGCTTTGAAACAAGAGTCTAATAGCCTAGTAGCCATTTGTTAATAGGGTGTGACTGTGATTTTATCTGTCTTTATTGTCTTTTCTCTACGATTACACACGATTCTTGTTATTTTAAGAACTATTTATGCTCAAAAACCAAAATAAAAGCTGTTTGACTGACAGAATCGCCCACAAGGATGGAGGAAAGGGGACAGGACGTATGAGAAATTAAAGTTACTCACCGTAGTCACTAGAGTACTCATAGTCCATAGTCCCCTTTCCTCCATGCGTCCCACCCAACTTCCCTCGCTAGTATGCCAAGGGCTAATATGTGCTAAGAGTGGACAGGTATCTAAGCGTCCGATGTGTTCAAAGGGGACTGAGGTGAGAAACCGGAGGGCAAGGCGTTCCCACGCCCAAGGCCGGCCCCCAACACGCTATAGAAAAATTTAAAGGGGAAGCATCATTTTTTGCTGCCCAAGTTTCCGTTATAGTTCCCATGTTGGGGGACGCCCACAAGGATGGAAGAAAGTGGACTAGGAGTACTCTAGTCACTAGGATGAGTAACTTTGATTGATTTTGCTAGATCTGTATGGGTGGAAGTATATTTTTTTCTCTTGTTCATCCAGATTTTGGAATGTCCTTCCCCTCGCTTTTAGGTCAACTGCTAATTCGCTAAACTGGTGTAAACCTCTAAAAACCTGTCTTAATCCCATATAAAGTATTCTCCATCTTAACTACTCAGTGCTCATACTTTGCTGGTACTTCATTAAAGCACCAAGATGCTGATGTGTGAATGTCTGTGCTCAATAAATGCAAATAAAATAAATACAGAAAACTTATATTTACTTTATTTTTAACACCCTACACGCCTCATAACACACTAATAGCAAGACAAACAAAAACAACACAAAGAAAGGCACACAGATCAAGGAAGCACAGCAGGGATTACACTAATCTACTCTTTTGAAAAGATAAGGCGTGACAGCTCTTTTGAATTTGTCCAAGCAGGCTATAGTACTTATCGACATAAGGAACTTGTTCCACATCATGGGGGCCCAGGAATCAAAACTGGTTTCCTAAAATTTTTGTAGTTTGATCCAAGGCTGAAATAAGTTGCTGTTTTACATTAGAACCC
The DNA here is from genome assembly GCF_040938575.1 of Ambystoma mexicanum. Lineage (NCBI taxonomy): Eukaryota > Metazoa > Chordata > Amphibia > Caudata > Ambystomatidae > Ambystoma > Ambystoma mexicanum. The sequence continues at coordinate 674,790,695 of NC_090932.1, read as the reverse complement.
AAAGCCCTTCTCCAGGGAGAAACCTTCAAGCGCCTTTCCAGCTAAGCATTTGTAGGTCAAAGTGAGGGCGTTATGTTGAATAATATGTTTGACCGGTAGCCAGTGCATGTCACGTCTGGTTTATGTAATATGGTCATGTTTGCCCAGACCTTGAATGGCACGAACAGCTCTGTTCTGAATGCTCTGGAGTTTCTTCAAGTTAGCAGATGAAGTTCCCACAAGTAGACTACTACAATTGTCTAGCTTTGAGTCTGAGATCAGAAGCAATCAAAGCTCTATTCTCCTCTGATAGATATCGGCAAATTTGCCACAATACATTTGTGGTATAGGTGCATACTGGTGCTTGTTAAAGGATAATTGGCCATCAAAATTGACAACCATGGTCTTAACATGAGAGGCCACCAGAATAGAACAGCTAGAGATAATTGGCTGTATCAAGGATCGAGTTTCCCTAGCCTTGCGCCGAGCCAATGATCAATAATTCTGTTTTGTTAGCGTTGAGAGCGAAAGAGTCCAGTGAATGGAAGAGTAGATATTATTGATAGCTATGGAGTCCTGTGCTTAGTCAACTGATAATTCCATTAGAATCTGAGTAACGTCTGCATAGTTAGTGTAGCAGACTTCCATATTATCTAAAAGATCCAACAGTGGCTTAGTGTAAATGTTGAAAAGAGATGGGGAGAGTCACATGCTCTGAGGTACCCCATAAGTAAGGGAGACTGGCGTAGCTTAAAAGTCGCCAACTGCAACCCTTATGAAATGAGGTCCCAGAAAGGAGTTGATCCATGCAGCAGCCCTCAGAACACATCTCTACTTCCATCAGTCTTTACTGAGCAGGGAGTGATCAAAAAGATCCAACAGTAACAACATTGCCGTATTACAATTAACAATCATTCCTGCAATATTGGTCTTAAGGTCCAATAAAGCAGTGTCTGTTTTCTGCATAGCCTGGATTCCTGAATCGCCTAAGAAGAATAAACGCTTCGAAGAATTCCTGAAGTGGTAAATATGCAATCCTATCTAGGATTTTCAGGACAAACTGAACATTTGTGATTGGGCGATAGTAACTACAATTAAGAGATTCAGGTTTAATTTTTTTAAGAGTGGGGTAACCCGTGCCTCCTTGAGAGTATCTTGCACACACATGACTCAGCAAATGAGGTATTAAAAATCCTTGTAATCAAAGGGACCAGGGAATCTTTAATAATGTTTGCAGGCCAAACATCACCTAAACAGGTGGTGGGTTTTAAGTTCTTCTCTATTGACTGAACGTCCATCTGTTATTTGTTTAAGGGTGAACTTTGGTAGATCCGCAGCATGTAACGCCAAAGGAGGATCAATGTGAGCGGCAGCGGGGATGTACCTAATGGAAAAAGTCGATTATTAATCGATTGTTGATGACAGTGGATCCTTCTTGGGAATTAATCCTGAATTGACCGACACCAGCAATTGCTGATCTCAAACTGAAGCATAGATGACTAGTTGCTTTCTAGCTCCCGTAAAGTTGTGAAAAGCTCCCTTGACCCAGACATGGCTTCCAAGATTCTAGCATTGTAGCTAGCCTGTTTAGCAGGGAATATAGCATGCTTGTAATCTGCTACAGCCTTTTTCTATGAAAACCGGGTTGTGGGATCTGGATTTTTTCTCCAAGCACTGTCACTTATTCGCTTCACTTTCCTGAAAGTAATAACTTTGTTGTTAAACCAGGTATTTTTCTTAGCTTTATCTTTAAAGATTTTCATTCACAGCGGAGCCAAAGTGTCAGTGGCTCCCGAATACTCAGACGATATTTAGTAATGAACTCATTGACATTAGCAGTGAAAGTTAGACTAGATAATTTCTGTAATACCTCAGCAGCAACAGCATCCAGTGTCATGTTTTTAAAATTCCAGACATTTGTTCTTTTTAGAGACGGACGAGCTAACGATTGGGTTGTTGGCAACAACTTAAATGATATTAAATGGTGGTCCGACCAAGGACAGGGGTTAGTCACTACGGGTGATGTTATAATATAATGGGTCAGAACCCAATCAAGGGTATTACCATCTGAGTGGCAGATGTGACCTGCTGAGTAAGACTAATTGCCAGTAGGGCGTGTTGGTAAGTGGGGGCGATCGTCCCAGGCTTCTAAGAGGTTCAAGGCGAGGCAGAGGCCGCGAAGCCTGTTGTAGATGTTTGTGAAGGCCTTAGGGGGAAGAGGGGTGTGTTGCCAGAAGTTGCACCATGGGCGAGTTAGTGCATGTGTAGGTATAGGGTGTATTCAGAGTGAAACACCATCTTAGAAATAGGAGCCATATTGAATTTGAGGCCCAACGCTGTGCTGCAGCCAGGACAATAGGCCCAGGCAGCGAACGTGGAAATATGCGTGTGCATGCAGGAATAGGTTGTAACATGGGCAACGGTGAGAAAAACCATAGCCTCAGAGATTCATAAAACCTCCATTGTCTGATATAGCCAGCATTTGTATCCCATGGGGAATGTGCCCTGTAAGGCCCTGAGGGGGCAGAGAGCTCCACCCGAAAAGTTATCCCACGAGAAGGAGGGCACGAGCCTTCAACCTTTCCTAGTCCCAGCGTTAAAATATAGTGGTCAGATGTCCCTGACGTAAAACCCCAGCATTCCAAGGTATCAGCCAGTTTCAGATCACCAACCATAAAACTGTAAGATCACCAATCAATCAGAAAAGATCAGAAAGCAGGGATAGCTTCCCCAACCACTAGGTCATGTGATGTGTGCTGCGAGGTGCCAGTAGGGACAGAGCAAGCAACCTAAAATAGGATACCAGGATAGGGAGCTTTGGAAGGGCGCCAGCATGTCTGGGTTCAAGCTGGGGTTGCAAATCATAGTGACCTCGAAAGTATCCTCCGAGCCCATGTCTGCAGTACCAGGTGTTCATTAGAGTAGAGATAGAGAATGCATTTTTTTCTGCTTATGATTGACCATTAAATGTAGCTCCGCGCCCGATGACGTACCAGAAAGAGCCCATGTGGAAGAAGACTGAGAGAAGAGGCTGGCATCAGTTATGGCGCAGCTAGCCTATGTATAGGGTCGCACAAACCAGCCATTCAGATTTGTAACCTATGTAACTTACGTGACTGACGCTGTGTGCCCTTTTAACATGTTGTTTGTCCTGATTTGGCCAGAGTGCTCTGTGGCAGCAGAGTTCTTTGCTGCCGCGTCTTTATCTTTTGTGGATATAAAACCTGTTCTCCGTGCACGTGGTGTGCTGGGCCTTTTTCTCTAGTGGGGTGCATTTTTTCTGGTGTGAGCATTGATGGGTTTCTCTACATTTTTGGTGACCATGAGGTGTAGCTGCCTTTTCTGCCGAGGCGGAGCCTTCCAGGCTGCTTCTCTGGAGGGGCCACACCTACCTGCAGTGACCAGTCCCAAGCGTGCAATCTGTAGTGGTCTACAGGAGCCGTTTGTTATTTTGGCTTTTTATTTTAGTTTGTTTTGCAATATTAAAATGTTATTTTGTTAGGTGGAGGCCGAGTGAAGGCCTGTGGAAGTAGTGTGGGTGTTGGGGGTGAGGAGTAAGAGAGTGTGCGCAGGGGTGGAAGTGTGGACAGGGAACAACTTCCAAGCAGGAACAAAGGACTGGTAGTGACATTTATGACAAAATTGTGCGCAGAAGAGTTTCTCAGCATAACGATTATCAATATGGGGGTAATGTCTCAGTTGGAGTATATGTACAGTGCATTGCCATTGTATAAGGACAAGATAAGTGTGGTTGCCGAAAACCCGGGGAGGGATATCCCGCCCGTGGCCAGAGCAGGCAACGAATGACAGAGGGACATTAGAACACATGTTCACGTTTCTGGTGTTTAAATACAAGGGTAAACAACTTCAGAAAAGGAAAGAGATTCTAGATCTATGGAAGATGGTAGAGGATGTAGAGGACGCTGATGGGTGCAAACCCCAGTGCGATGATGGTGCCAAAACCAGCGAAGTAAACGCAACAGCGCCAGAGGAAGTGCTGCAGCCCTGGCCTAGAGGAGTGCTGTAACTGCTCACCAACTGCCTAGCCAAGGGATACCCAAACCCAACATATTTGCTGTCACCCACCTCCACCGCACCCCCAAATCGACCGCCATTTAACACTGCTACACCGCGGGATAACAAATCACAGAAGGAGTTAGAGGAATTATTGGAGGCAACACAAGCAGAGTTGGCAAGGTTGAGGGAATTCTGGGACGGGGAGAGAAGACCACGGTGTGATTCGGGTGAGTGGACAGCTGCAGACATTTTGTTTAAAGTAGGTAGCACCGCAATAAAGGATGTATATATTGAGAAGGGGGATAATGGGGATCAAGGACTGGAAAGTGTAGATTATGGGACAGTGAGGTCGGACAGGGATGCAAACAGAGACCTTCGGGAAGGAGAATGGGATACCATGGATGAGCTAGAGGAGGAGGCACAGGATGCACCAGAAATCACACCAAGGGTAGAGAACTTGTGGGGTCCGCAACTACGGAACAGATTCGGGTGGGTAGCAATGGCTAGGAAAAAGGGAAGTGATCGAAGGAAAGCGAAGCAAGGATTTGGCACACAGTTGCCATTATTACATAAAGGCTCTGGGATGGCACATTATGTCCATTGGGCGCAGATGGACAAAAATAACCTGATCAAAGCGATCCTTCCCCTCACTGCGGGGGCTGGGAAATGGATATATGTGTTTGAGAAACAGATGGCTGGGATCTCTTTAACTGTGGGAGACATGAAGGGCATGCTTGTTGCAATTGTGGGATATCATGCTGGGGACATGTGGGTTAAGGCGGGGTATCCAGGAGTGAAGCTAGATGATGATGCGCACAACAAGGCCCCCTTCAACAATATCAGAGCACAAGGGTGGGACGCGCTGCAGCGGGAACATCCCGACAAACCGGATTTACAGTTCATAATGCATTACACTATGGGGGATGATGAATACCCCGCTCAGTATATTTAGAAATTGCAAGCGATGTGTCGAGCGGAGACGGAGACCAGTGGGACCGATCAGTTCCTCTTTTCTATTTTGTTATTAAAACGGGATTGCCCAAAGAGGTTCAGAAGGCACTTGAGAAGATGGTAGGTATTGAAGCAAAGGGGTAGGCCGAGATACAGACTATAAGTATACACCACATTAAATGGATAAAAGAAAGGGAGAAGGAAACGGCACAGAGGTTGCAAGCAGAAGAAACAAAACTGGTAAAGAAAAAGTTGGCAAAAATAGCAGTTGAAGGAGCGGTGGCTACAGTTACTCAGACTGAGCCAGCGGAGCAGATAGCAGCGCTTTGGCAATGAGGAGGAGAGGGGCAATGGAGCGGTGGACCTCAGGCCCAATATTCTGAGTGGCATCAAGGAGGGTCAGCAGCCAGAAAGAGGGAGATTCCAAGGGGTGTAGGGGGTGGAGATGGTTGGGCGTATTTGGAGGGATGGGACCAACCAGACCAAAGATAACATCTGATTACTATTTCAATTGTAATCATTGACTGTTTATTTTACAAAAAACACACACTAAATTGCACAATGACAATTCTATTCATGTAAAATATGGCTCCATAAACCAAAACAACACATCCCTCCATACATACTTCATTCACAACTTCTTCATGCATTCATCATGTTCACAAACGATAGAAAATGATATCTTGTTCATATCACAATGACAGTTTAGGCATTTGTTACTTCAACACTTGATAAATTTACAATGTGCCCCTCTGTCAACATTCAGGGGGTGGGAAAACTGTTTGTCGACATGTTTCGGTTGAGTTATCAGCGTGGGCAAATGATTCCCTCGTATATTGTGTTCAACCTTCTTCAGGACAAGAGAAACAATCGCCAGTTCCGCGTTGTCTCAAAAGGAAATGGGGGTGTGAGGCAAGGAAGCCTTGGGTCTCCTCTGAATCTTTTCAGTGGCTGGCGGACCAATGGAGTGGAATAAATCCCGTCGTGAAAGTTCTCAATTAATAAGCTTCACGTCGTGTGTCTTGATAGGAAAGGTCACTAGCTCCGTAAGGATGGTAAGCTGTGAATTCGAGCAAGAACGTAATACGGAACCTGATTAGGACGCTTCTAAGGTTCCCTGGTGTACTGGCTCAATAGGATAAGAGCTGTCAATTTAAGCAGGAGCGTGGTATGAACGCTCATAGAGTTCCCTGGTGTACTCCGATTAAAGTGGAGTGTCCATTGTGGTTGACGGCGCTACGAGGCTAGTGCTTTCGTGAGCCGTCTCGTAAGCAGGTGAGTCCTTGCGAGCTCCTCCGTAAAAATCTCAATAGTACCCGAGGCGTCAATGCGTGTGCTAAGACGCGGGTAGAAGCGTCCTAATCAGGTTCCGTATTACGTTCCTGCTCGAATTCACAGCTTACCATCCTTACGGAGCTAGTGACCTTTCCTATCAAGACACACAACGTGAAGCTTATTAATTGAGAACTTTCACAACGGGATTTATTCCACTCCATTGGTCCGCCAGCCACTGAAAAGATTCAGAGGAGACCCAAGGCTTCCTTGCCTCACACCCCCATTTCCTTTTGAGACAACGCGGAACTGGCGATTGTTTCTCTTGTCCTGAAGAAGGTTGAACACAATATACGAGGGAATCATTTGCCCACGCTGAGAACTCAACCGAAACATGTCGACAAACAGTTTTCCCACCCCCTGAATGTTGACAGAGGGGCACATTGTAAATTTATCAAGTGTTGAAGTAACAAATGCCTAAACTGTCATTGTGATATGAACAAGATATAATTTTCTATCGTTTGTGAACATGATGAATGCATGAAGAAGTTGTGAATGAAGTATGTATGGAGGGATGTGTTGTTTTGGTTTATGGAGCCATATTTTACATGAATAGAATTGTCATTGTGCAATTTAGTGTGTGTTTTTTGTAAAATAAACAGTCAATGACTACAATTGAAATAGTAATCAGATGTTATCTTTGGTCTGGTTGGTCCAATCTCTCCTATTTTCATTATAAATTGCCTGAAGGACCACAGACAAAAAGCAGGCACCCTTTATATAATTTCTCTTTGGAGGGATGGGGCCAAGAAGGGGAACAGGACCCATTCAGTGCTGGAGCTGCAGTAAGTGGGGGCACTTTGCAAGGTAATGTAGAAGTAGAATGGGAGCGGGATACAATCGCCCTTGAAGGCCCAATACAACAACGGCAGCAGTACTTCCCTGCGCCCCAGATGGCCACTTCCATCCCATACAAAATACAACAGACCTATACACAGTTGCCACCGTGACCCCCACATATGCAATTGCAGGCCCTGTCCGGCACCCCAAACTAGACCACACCAATGAACCAATCTTACCGCCCTGGTGCCCAGAGGCAATGCCGTTCCAAATAGAACGGTGGCCCCATACAGAGGGGTACGTGTCATGGAAGATAACCCTTTCACCTTCCCGGCAACCAACACTTCACCAGCATGGGATCTGGCATGGATTAACATACTCATGAATATTCCCTGTTGTCAGGCTGACAATCGTCAGTAAAAGAAAAAACTTAAAAATGGATTTCTCCTTTAAACCAATCACTTTCCTCTGGGTCATACTGCCCCATCCAATTACCGTCCTCTCCCTAAGCCACTCACCCGGCAGCCATATTCAGATTTGATAAGCACATAAAGTGGCAATATGACCAAGAAGAGTTGCAGAGGGATCTGAGGGAGGGTTTGTATGTGAATCCATTCCAGACCCATGCCGGAGAACAATAGTTACAGGTAACTAACTCAAAGCTTCTCGAGCACAGGGTCTGGCATAGGTTCACATGCTCATGAATAACGAATACATAGCAGTACAACATTACACAACCATGGGAGGTGGCAAGGCTCAACAGAAGCAATAACTCTTACCTCATGAACAGACTCACCTCACGCGAACAGGTTGCGTAGCACTGCTTTGCCGACTCTGGACTCCTTCCTGGAATCCCTGATGACATAGTAGAACTTCGTGAAGGTGTGCGTGGACCTCCACGTAGCAGCTCTGCAGATGTCCACCAGGGGAACACCAGACAGGAACACCGTTATCGCAGCAATCGCTCTGGTGGAGTGGGCTCTCAGACGGCTGGGCAGCAGTCGGTTTGCCAACCAATGACAGTGCGTGATGCAGCCGGTGAGCCTCCTTGAAACGGAAGCCTTGGACAAGGCCTTCCCATGGGTAACAGGACCAAAGTTCATGAACAGTTGTGAAGTCTTCCAAAACCTCTTTGTGCGTGTCAGGTAGAACTTCAGGGCACGAGCAACGTCCAGCGGCTGCAAGGCCCTTTCACCAGGCGACGAAGGCTTCAAGAAAAAAACAGGTTACATCAAAGGCTCGTTGAGGTGGAATTCCAACAGAACCTTCGGCATGAAAGAGGTGTGCGTACACAGCACCCCCCTCAATTTGTGGAAAGTTGGGTATGGTTGCTTGCAGGATAGGGCCTGGATCTCACCTACCCTCCTGGCAGAGGTGATGGCCACTAGGAAAGTGGTTTTCATGAGAGGAATTTGAGAGGGGCACGATTCATAGGCTCAAAGGGAGCCCTCATAAGCCTCATCAGTACCATGTTGAGTTCCCATGCCGGGGCAGGAGCCTTCACTGGCGAGAAAGATCGAAAAAGTCCTTCGAGGAACTCCTTGACAAATCGAGACCAAAGTGAAGATCTTCCTGGAGACCTGGTGTAGCGGGAGATAGCCGCCAGATGTACCTTGATAGAGGTCATGACCCTCAGAGGGGTAATCTTCTGAGACTGGCAACACATAGCTAAAAGCTTCCACTTGTGACTGTAGCATTTCAAAGTCACTAACGACCTGGCCTTGGTGTGGACCTCCCTGCAGTCAGCAGGCAACTCATATCCTCCAAACTCTAGGGCTGGTTACTCAAGCGATATCCCTGGTAAATAAATTCCTCAGGCTGATCGCCTTGCCATCTATATTTCAAAAATATTTTTCTCCATTTTTTTACCTGCATTAAATATCATGATATTAGTTTTAGATGAATTCGGTTTCAGATTAAATTGATATGCATAATCAGAAAACATTTGCAATTTTCTTTGTAAACCGGCAGGGGTCAAATCAAACAAAATAATATCGCCTGCAAACGCTATCCAATTCATTTTAAGGGAACATAGACGTGTGGGAAATATGTCATTGGTATTCCATATCTCATCAAAATCACTCAAATATAAATTAAATAGTGTTGCAGCATAATTACATCCTTGTTTTAATCCAAGATATTAATACACTGGCTCAGTTAGTGCACCCTCCTTTGTCGTACGAATCCTATATGATGTATTGTGATGGAATTTAGCAATCCAGTTGATTAAATATACTGGTATACCAATTTTATACATCTTTAACCATAACAGATCACGTACAACCATATCAAAAGCAGCCGTCCTGTCAATTGATGGAATATATAAAGTACTAAGCTCTCTTGATTTAGTTCCTGCCAGTAGGTGGGCCATGATAGTTGCATTCAGGGAAGTACTCGTGGCTATTCTAAATCCGATTTGAGCCTTGGAGTATGCATTATGAGTTACCAACTGCTTGTCCAATTCAATAAGAACAAGAATAGAAAATTCTTTTGCTGCTTCATCCGTCAGCGAAATAGGCCTATTGTTTCCAGGACTTAACGGATCACCTTTTTTTATAAATGGGGATGAAAATTGCAGTCACCCATGATTCTGGTAGCACACCTGAGGTCAAGATCCTATCGAATTTAATTTTTAATATCCTGGCCCAGAAGTTAACGTCTGCCTTAAATACACATGATGGAATAAGATCGGGACCAGCAGCTCTTGAATTTGACAATTTCTTAATGCCCCATTCAATATCTTCGATCGTCCATTTAAACATTAAAGATGTAAAATTTGACACCGGAGGCCACCAGGGGGCGCAGAGGTAATGGCTGCCTAGGCGCCGAGCTCCCGCCGGGTTTGGGCCTTTCTAGGGGATTGAGCCCCCCCAGACTCCCCAGGTGGAACCGCAGGGCAGCTTGACATAGGTGCCTCCCCGAGGCACCCCTGCTCGAAAGAGCGAAATCCGAGGCCCCCGGGAGACTGGAGAACGAGCCGTGACGGAGCAGCGGCCACGAGGGAAAGCTCGCCTGAGCGACCAGGAAACGGGAACGGCCCGCTGACGCAGAGAGCCCCGCTGGGGAGCCTGGCCTCCCTGTCGGGTGGCGGAGCATGGAAAAGGAGTGGCTCGCCGAGGCAGGCGGGTCCAGCGAGTGGATCTGGCCCACAACGGGCCACAGGAGGCAGAAGCGGCATGCAACGAGAGGGGTCTCGCCAGCTGGGCCCACTCCCACCAGACTTCGGTGGACAGACGGAGGAAGCGGCCCGCAGAGGTGAGGCGCTCATCCATCGGGCCCGGCCCCCCGCCAGCAGCAGCCCTCCCCGACAGCCTCGCCCCGAACGAGGATCTAGGCCCTCATTGCCTCCCCCTTGCCCTCTGGGACGGAGCACTCCCCCTGGCGGGGCCGGCCTGGTGGGAGGCGCGGGTGGATGGCCCCGAACCCGGCCCCCGGAGCCTAGAGACGGTGGCATCGGACTCCGACTTCCCCTGGAGCCATACACAGGGAAGGATAGGCACGCCTGGGAGCAACGACCCCCCGCAGCTGAGCACGCAGCAACCGCCAGCCTGCCGCGGCCACAGCTTACCCAAATGTGGACCCCCCCCAGCATTATAGGCCCATTCAGGCCCCGAACAGTGCTCTCGAGCCTTGAGTGACCACACCGAGGAGGCAGGACTGCGCCTTCCCCCCCCACTGAAGAACCCCGCGATCCCGGGGGCCTTGATAAAGGGACGACTTCTGCCCGCCTCCGCCCAAATAGGTGGTGGCCCCCGGGGCGATCCCCAGGGCGTGTGCACGCCTGCCCCCCCAACTCCCCCCTGGGTGGGGGGAGGACAGTGAAACCGGACGGAGGTGTGAGAGCGGCGCCAGCGGCCTCCCCACCCCACGAGGCTACATCGAGACGAGGAGAGGCCCAGGTGTGAGGACCCCGCCCGGTACGGGAGGGGCGTGTGCCCGCCTGGAGGACATCCCGGGGAAACCCCCCGAAGCTCTTGGCCAGCGGCAGGCACCGTGGAGGGGACTGTGTAGGAGTGCATGAACTGGCTGGAGACCCTACAAGCATTCCGGTACAGGGAGATGGCGAGACCCAGTAGCAGCTTCTCTGGTTCCGGTGGCATGGCTCACCCGGGGACCACGACGGAATCCACGACAGCGATGGAAAGGGGCTTCGCCTCCATTCTACAGGAAATTAGGGAAATGCGCTCGGACATTGCCCAGAAGTTCGAAAAGATGGACCAGAGAGTGGACAAAGTGGAGTATAGGCTCCTACAAGTGGAAACCAACCAGTCCTCGTCAACAGCCCAGGAAGTCCAAATAAACCGGAGGCTCACGGCCCTGGAGAAAAGGGACGAGGAGAGAGCCAGGCAGATGGACGATTATGAAAATAGGGAGAGGAGGAACAATCTAAGATTTTTTGGGATTCCGGAGACGGAGGGGGAGACAGAAAGAGACTTGACCCGAGTTGGGAGAGACATTATTAACTTTCTATTTGCGGAGGAGATGACCACAGAACCAACATTCGACCGGGTGCATAGAGCAGGAGGCAAGGCGGGGAGCCCCCGGTCTGTCTTTGCCCGGTTTCACTACTACACGGAAAAGGCCAAGGTCCTGGATGAAGCGAGGAAGGTGGGGGCGATAACCTACAACAACGCTCAGATCAACATTTTCCAGGACCTATCCGCTTACACCCTGGCAAAGCGCAGAATGTGCCGCACCCCTAACGCAGCTACTCAAGGGGGTGCGCTACTGGTGGGGGTATCCTTTCTCCCTGACTTTCGAATATATGGGCCAGCGGACAATGCTGGTTACTGAAGAGGATATAAGAGGGGCTATAGGGGATTATGTGGTGGATCCCAACCCCCGAAGGGGCCCAATCGGCCCAGAAGCAATGGACAGGGGGGGCCCAGGTCAGTTGGGCGCCAGGAGAAGAACCGCCTTGCGGAAATACAAAAAACGGAATACTCAACCGCCGGCACAGGAAGGAGAGCATATGGACTCGGAGGGCTGACGGCGGGGGAATCCCGACTAGCTGCGGGGCATGACTGGAGATTGATGATGTCCCAGCTAGGACAGTCTCCCGCTGAACAGCAAGTATAGTGTGGGCACCTGACGGGAGGAAGGCGAGGGGGTTAAGGGGGGCTCAAGGAGATGAGCATTATACAGCGTGCCTGGCCAAGGGGGGCAGGCTGGTGGTCCGGCCAAATGCCAGCAATGGCGGAACTAACTGGCTGGACGCCGGGTAGGGAGGAGGGGGGTAGTTTCAAGTTGGCAGGGGGTTGGGTCTTTAGGGAGAGGGGAGTGGGGGTGTTGGGGCTCTGTTTTAGGCCCCCCCAGGCAGGCGGAAGGGGGTGTAACGCTCACCTGGCTCCCACGGAGGCTCTGACCTGGTCTGGATTGCTGTGACCTCTTCAAGCGTGATGCGCAGGATTCGAAACACTGACTGAACTGGACCCCCAAATCTGGCTTGTCTGGCCCGTAGAAAAATCTTTCTGTAGGTGGAGAAAGGGGATTAACTGACTGCAGAGTATTGTGATTGCTTCCCACCTCCCCTTTGCTCTTCTCTGACCACCTCTGAAATCCCCAATCAAGGCTCACCTTAATGTTTGAATGGATGAGCTCTCCATCCTGCTTCTGGTGCAGGGGCGCGTATTTGACCAGTTACTTCACTGGATTCGGAAGGCGAAATGCCGTAAGTATGCAGTTTAAAAAGTTCCAGAGTAGAGTCTTCTCTTTGTTTGCTTTTCTTAACCTGCGATCTGTCCTTATTTTCAGGTGCAGAGTGGAAGTGATGCTTTGAGGGATATTGCCGGAGATAAACTCAGGTGAGTTCGTGATAAAATGATCCCTTTAAATGTCTTTGAATCCCTCTAGTAATGTCTTTCTTTCTTTTTCCCCTTAGGGGCCGGGGTGCGGTACCAGGCCAAGAAGTGGCGCCGACCCGAAATGAGGAGTGGTTCCGTCAAATATGGCCAGGTAAGTCTTGTGACGGAAAATCAGGCTTTCCTCATTTGTTCCTCCTGCTCACCTTTTATCTCTTCTTCTCCCCTGCAGGTGCAGAGATGTGGCGGAATGCCCGGAAGGTCGCGGTGGATAGTGAAGAGCCCACGAGGCAGGTGAGTGATGCGCGGCGCTGCAACAAGTAGCGCGATGCTTTTAAAGAATGTCTATCTTCAGGATCGCTGGCGTGATGGTTCCGGACACAGGTAGGAAATTAGATTAAGTTCTTGGTTTTCACCTTTTCTCTTCCCTTCCTTCCTTTCAGGTATCCCAAGATCGAGGCGGGCGTGGCTTGAGGCAAGATGCAGGAGCAGGCACGGTGAGCGTTCAGCTGCTAGATGGAGAGCAACGCGAAGCACGTGTGGCAGTCTGGGCGTGGTTTAAATAGCCTTGGAAGAAGTTCCAGGTAAGTATTCTTCAACGGTCCCCACCCAAGTAAAATTGTTCCTTTGATAAAATAGTCCCTCCTAAGCCTCATTTGGCTTGAGGCTTCATGCAGCATGGTCTGCGTCAGGTAAGTGCACCAAACACCCTCTTTTATGAGCCTGGCGCCTATGGCGCCAGGACTGATGTCCAACATGAGCCTGGCGCCAGAGGCGCCAGGACAAAGTCAAAAGAGCCCCTATTAGGGGCTGCTGGGCTTTTACCCGAGGGCATGATGCCTGCTCCCGGGGGTGCTGGGCCTGTCCTGGTGCTCCGGGGGTAGGCATCATGACGGGGGGGTATCCAAGTAATCAAGATGTGAGACTAAAGAAGCGAGATGGGAGATTGGACAGGATGTGGGTGACCGAACGGGAGAGTTGCACAGACTATGGCTGATGGGCTGCCGGCCCTAGGGGTGGGGTACCTTGAATGTGCGAGGACTGAACACACCCACAAAGAGATCCCTAGTTAGTAGAGAGTTCAGAAGGGCCAAACTAGACCTGCTTTTCTTACAGGAGACACACTGGGCTCGGGGGAAGGAACTCAAGATGAGGGGAGGAAGAATAGGCAAGATGGTCTTGCATCGCACAGATCTAAGAAGAGGGGAGTGGCTATTTTACTAGCGAGGGGCGTAGGCTTTGAGCAGGAGGCAACACTGAGGGACCCCGAAGGCCGCTACCTGCTGGTGAGGGGTTCACTACAAGGCGCCCCCTTAACTCTTGCAGCCGTATATGGCCCCAACGAGGGTCAAGCTCAGTTCTGGGAGGAAGTAAGGGACAGGCTTAAACTCTTTGTGCGAGGCAAGCTAGTGGTGGGGGAGACTTTAATATGGTTCTAGACCAGTCCTCTGATAGAAAGCGCATGGGCCCCCCAATTATTAGGCCTGCAGACGAGGCCATGGCGCGCAACCTCCAGAGGGTTAACGCAGAGCTGGGCCTGGTGGACACAATCCCGTCCCCTAGGCCTGATGCCCCCTCGTACACGTATTACTCGGCCATACACACCTCATTCTTCAGAATCGATTATATCCTGGTGGACGAGACACTTCGCCCATACACCTCGGGCTATAGAATTGACTCGGTCCCCTGGACGGACCAAGATATGGCCCGGATTACTATTGCAGAGGGTTGGCAAACGGAGCGCAGAGGACGCTGGAAATGTAATGACGCCATACTGAAAGACGAGGTCCTCTCGCAGGAAGTGCTAGATGCCATAACAGTGTTCTTTGAGCTGAATGATAATGGGGAGGTGGGCATACACACACTGTGGGACGCCTTCAAGGCGACCCTGCGAGGGGTTCTCATCAAAATAGGGGCCCAGAAGAAAAGGGAAAGGGAGGCCTGGGAAAAGACCCTAAGGGAAAAGATAGCCCAACTCCAACCATGTGGCGCTCCGGATCGGCCGCTCGAGCGCGACCGGGTCACCACCCTGGAGGACTATATACTCCAACTGAAGGACCTCCTCCTGCACAAAACAGAGAGAAGCCCCCAGATGGTGAAACAAAAATATTACGACAAGGGGGATAAGGCAGACAGCATCTTAGCCTGGAAGTTGAGGGAGGTCCAACGTAGCAGAATGGTGAAGGCGGTGAAAGACGCTCAGGGGACAATGGGTTATGACTCCCCACATAGGGGAGGCCTTCCGCCATTATTA
Organism: Ambystoma mexicanum; assembly: GCF_040938575.1. Lineage (NCBI taxonomy): Eukaryota > Metazoa > Chordata > Amphibia > Caudata > Ambystomatidae > Ambystoma > Ambystoma mexicanum. Next base: position 674,775,581 of record NC_090932.1, on the reverse strand, counting down.
TGAAAATTTGTACACTTTAGAATATGAGGGAGATACTCTAATAGAGGACTTCCTGGGTTCCATTCAAGTTCCGGCCCTTACGAGAGAGATGTCGGAGATGTCGGAGGGGTTAGAGGGCCTGGTCACCGAGGAGGAGATAGACAAGGTACTTAGCGGGATGAAGGTGGGGACCTCCCCGGGGGAGGACTGTTTTACGGTGTACTTCTACAAGAGGTTCCGCTCCACCCTGGCCCCGCACCTACCGAGGGTTTTCAATTCTGTGCAGGAGGGGGGCATTCTCCCCGAATCCATGATGGGGGCCATTATAGCAGTGCTGCCCAAGGAGGGTAAGGACCCCATGGAGTGCTCCTCCTACCGCTCGATATCGTTACTTAATACGGATGTGAAAATCTTGGCCAAGGTGGTGGGGAGGCGTTTGGAGGGGATAATGCCGAGGCTGGTCCACGGGGACCAAGTAGGCTTTATAAGAGGCAGGCAGGGGTCGGACAATATCCGCAAAATGATAGACCTGTTCCACTATGCGCAGGAATCGGAATTGGATGCATGTGCCCTCTCCCTAGACTCCGAAAAGGCTTTCGACAGGGTCGAGTGGAGACACATGGAACTCCTTCTCCAAAAAATGGGTTTCGAGTCACACATTAGGAGCTGGGTATCCGCAGTCTATAGAGCCCCCATTGCAAGGGCCCAAGTGAACGGGATGCTTACCAGGGACCTGCCTAAACTAGCCCTCACCAACTATGACCCGATAATGGCAGGGATCACATCGGACCTGCGGTGATAGGGCAAGATGATCCTGTCGTGGTATGGCCGGATGACAGCGGTCAAGATGAATGTCTTACCAAGGCTTCTGTACCTGTTCACAGCGCTCCCCACCATCGTCCCTGAGCAGACCTTCAGGGACCTACAGCACGCAGTCCGAGAATTCATATGGCAGGGGAAGACCCCGAGGATGGGGAGGGCGACTCTGATACTGCCGAGGGAGGAGGGGGGGTTCGGGCTTCCTGATTTCCACCTTTACTTCTGAGCTGCTCAGCTGAGGGTCCTTTTAGAACACACGAAAGAAGGGATGAGGACGTACTGGTCATACCTAGAGGACATGGACACCCACCCCCTGAAGGTTAGGGATCTCCTGTGGGCCCCGCGCAAATCTACCCCGGGAAAATTAAGAGCCCACCCGACCCTGGGAGTTCTCTGGGAAATCTGGAAGGAGGGCCCATAGACAGCTTATCTCACCTCATGGCCGTCCCCGATGTCCTCCCTTTGGGGTCTTCCCCTCAACCTGGGCAATAGAGGGTTCCGGAACTAGCAGATTTGGTCAGACTTGGGGATGGAATGGGCAGGGCAGATTTTCAGGGAGGGAGAATTTTTAGCCTATGACGATCTGAGAGACGCATTTGGCCATGGCACCCTTACCATTTTTGAATACCTCTGTCTCAAGGGCATATTGTGTGATCAAGCATGGGGCCAGCATTTGAGGAGGCAGTTGACTCCCTTTGAAAAGTTTCTAGACACGGCGACCTCGAGAAAGGGCGCGGTATCGAGCATATACAAAATTTTAAACACCATTAACCTCCCCTGGAGACGTAGTTTCCGCTCATTTTGGGATGATCTGGCAGGGGGAAGTCATTTCGGAAGACGCCTGGTCAAGGATTTTCAAAATCGCCTTCCATGGGAATTTATTCGCCACGGACATGGAGCATAATTTCAAGATAGTACAGGGGTGGCATCGGGACCCAGTGAGACTGTCCAAAATGTTCTCGGGCGTATCTCCAATGTGCCCGAGGGGGTGTGGCCAGAGGGGATCCAGGAAACACATGTGGTGGCTTTGTCCAAAAGTCCAAGACTTCTGGGGAAGGGTTCGAGCCTGGATTGCGGAGGTTTCAGATGAGCCTCTCCCCCAAGATCCTTTGTCGATGCTGCTGGGTCTTCCCCCGGAGGACTTGGAAATACATAGATATCCAAGGATGATGGAGACAATGTTGCGGGCAGGGAGGGTGGGCCTGGCTCGGAGGTGGAAGAGCCCGGAAATCCCCTCCAAGGAGGAATGGCTGAAAAAGGTAAAGAACATGTTCTTGATAGACAAACTCCCAGCAATGGTGAACAACGATTTGGGCTCATTCCTGGCAAACTGGAGTGGAGTGCAGCAGTCCTGGGGATGGGACATCCACAGAGGCAAAACACTCCCACATGCTCGGGGAGAGGGGGATCGGAGCTAAGTGGGACCTGTACTGAATGCCCACGACCCGGGGGATGGCAACTTTCACTCAGCCGGCAATAAATTAGTCACCTACCACATCATCTCCTAAGTGCAGGATTCGAAGAGAGCAATTAATATCTCACAAGACTGAATTTTTTGTAGGATTGGGGGGGTGGGCAAGTGTTGGGGAGGGGGGCAGAGGGAGAGGGCGGGACAAGGGGTTGAGCGGGCCAGTCAATTGCATTACATGTATTATTGTTCTTTTTTTGCCCGGTATGTAAGAAAATGCTAATAAAACCAAAGTTTAAAAAAAATAAAAAAACCATGTAAAATTTGCTGGTATAACACATTTTTTATCAGCAAAATGTACCAGTAATTCAAACTTAGACCCAAAAAAGGCCTTCCATCTATCTCCTTGAATTATATTTTTTGCATTTATACCACTTGTCACTGGATTATTCTTAATTACAGACCATATATATCTGCTATTGTTACAAATAGCACTAATCATGTCACAATTTTGATTATTATATTTAAGTATATGAAATTCTTTGATCTTATTCTTATATCTTTGTAAAATCCTATTTTTCAGATACCCATATTGAGACACACTCAAGTTTACTCTTGTTAGATTTCTCAAATCCCTATTTTTCTTTCATTTTAGACATTTTGATATTAAATCGAAAGAGTGCCGAGTATCAATTCTGCAAGGTTTTTGGTTACTTAACAGATATGATAAAGCATTCTTGATAGCCACTACCGCCATTTTGTCCCAATATAGCGGATCTTTTGATTCAGGAAAGATAAAATCGTCCCTACAATGTAACTCAGTATAGACAATTTCTACTAGTTTCCTGCACACAAAACGATTCCATCTAATTGAGATTTCGATACGCTTGGGCTCCATTAACCTCAATCATTCAGCTCGAGTTTGTTACATTCAATTGAGAGTGACAGTTGTATCGGGGCATGATCACTACCCATAAAATCGTTTATTTCTGCACTTTGAATCTTTGATGCAAGCGAATCCGACATGCAGAAATAGTCGATCATCGAGCGAGGTGAACTTCTTTTCCATGTGTATGCAAAAGTTGGATTCATATAATGGACAAATGAGATTTCCCAATCCCGAAAGTAAGATCTCCATTTATCACCTCATAGTCATGTGTGTTTCGATTTTGGGGGGAGGGATTTTATTCAATTCTTCGGTGGGTTCACTGCATAAAGAATTAAAGTCCCCACCTATTATTACTTCGAAATTGAGATTGATAGTCAGTGCATATTCAAGGCATCTATCGATGTCATCAAAAATTTAGCCAATCAAATGTTTCGAAGGGTTCCAATATAAACTAATCAGTAATAGCGGATTACACTCCAAACACTCAGTCTATAGAGACAGCCAAGATGTGAACTGATGAATATACCATCTTGAAGTAACAATCAATAGAATTGTTAATACATATTGCAAGTCCTGCTGAGGGACGCCCTTCCAAACCTTTACGTACAAAGGAACAGTAGGTGTGGCACTCAGGAACCATTAATGCATATGTTTTTATAGTTTCTTGCTGAAGTAAAATGGCAGATGGATCACCTGGAGAAAATGAGTGAGTCCATTTTATGATGTTAAGATATCCACACGAAATCCGGGACATTTTAAGCCTCAGTTGGGCCTTGCTCTATGGTTTGCTAAGCCCTGGCTTTGCCGCTAAAATTGTTTTTAATAGAGTTTCCAACCATGCTAGATCGTTTTTATTTCGAGCGATATCCAAGATTTGGGAAATACTTAACTTTTCTCCTTGGGAGTTCCCAATCTCACTATTTTCATGATCAGTTTGTTTCATTAATTTATAATGTAGAAATTCTTCAGCTACCTTTTCATCATTAAATGTATGAAGAACAAACACCAAATCAGCGAATTCATTTCTGAATGACTAGTTTTAACACGTGATCAGAAAATCATACCTGAACGTGCCGCATCAGTGTGCAATGCCCCTCAGCCAACTACTGTTAAGGAAATTCAGAAGTTCCTCAGGCTTACTGCTGAGCCTCAATTCTAGATTATACAGCATACACCAGGCCCCTGTTACAAGACCTCAAAGAAGCACACAAGGCAGACAAAAAGATAACCTGGACAGAGGACATGCCGACGAGTTTCAATAACCTGAAGGAAGTTATATGCACTGCTCCAGTATTAGCAACTCCAGACGTTCACACAAGAGTTTTACTTGTTCTCTCATTCTAATGGACATCTGATGACTGCGGTACACGTGCAGAAGAGCACGATGAGCAACAAGCCATTGGCCTACTACAGTGGAGTGCTAGTGTCAGTGGTGTAGGGCCAGTGCCCATGCGAACAGGCGCTTGATGCTGCTGCATTTGCCATTGACAAAAGCTCCACAATTGTCATGGGGTGTTCCGTTACACTGTATGTGGAGCATGCTTTTTTACCCTCCTTCATCGATCTAAATCAACTATGATCATGCAGAGGGCATCTGCATATAAGGTGATTTTGTCCAGCCCAAAAATCCACATAATGCGATGTAAAACTGTAATCCTGCTAATTTCTTAACTGAAATGTGCACTAACGAGGACCTTGCAAGACATGACTGTATGTCATTTGAAAAGGAGGACGCCAACATACTGAAGGCAAAAGACAGCCTGCTCAAAAGGGGGGGAGGTTCTCTTCATTGATGGGTCAGCAACTATCGACCAGACAGTTGTTCGCCTAGTACACTGGGTATACAAGACACTAATACAAAAAAGACTTCCCTTGCACTATTCGGCCCAAGCTGAAGAGCTTATTGTGCTTTTTGAGGTGCTCCAAGTGTCCCAGGCGTGTCCCAGAGGTGCCGTGTGACCATTTATTCTGATTCGGCCTATGTCACCACCACGGTGCCCTCAGAGCTGGCACGGTGGAAAAGGAGTGTTCAGGAGAGCGGACAGACCCGCAGTATAACATGCAGGAACATACAGTCGAAAGAACGTTACATTTGGTATGTAACATGTTCATGACTGGGCATAAAGCATTGGATGTGGACTTTTTACCACCCCTAAGCCAATGGGGTTGTAGAACGGATAAACCGCCTTTTGAAAAGCAAATTGTCAAAGCTTTGCACCACGTTGAAAAAGAACTGGTTGCACTGCTTGCCCCTCACATTGTTTAGCATGTGCACACAGCCCTTTAAGGATGACCATTTGTCAACATATGAAGTGGTGACAGGGTGGCAAATGCACATGCCTGTTTCTCCCATCAGGACAGCATCGGATGCTCACAGGGCTGCGTCCATCATAGGAGATGAATTTAAAAAGTTACTGTTTTGCCTTAACAAAAGCAATAAAATGTGTCTCTCAAAAGATGGCGCCACCATGGCCGGAAGAATCTACCAGTGCTGCACCTGATCCACAGACATCACCTCCCCTCCATCTCTATCCAGGAGATCTCGTTTATATTAAAAATGTTGTCTGCTGGTGTAGTGAGCCTAGATACAACGGCCCCATTGAGGTCGTCTATGCCACTTGCCTTACGGTAAAGGTTCGGGAGCTGCGGTATTGGATACATCTTTCTGATGTCCGAAGAGCACCCTATGCTGCACACCCCGCTCAAGTTGAGTAAATGTTGAAGATGTAAGAACTGTAACACGCACTGCCCGTTGAGCTGATTAATATTTCTGGAGAAACACTTATGCATACCTATAATGTACAACAGAATATTGTTTTGTGTTTCCATTTTTAATATTTCCCTGTAACTGATCTACCTCCTCACTATACAAATGCTGCTATGCATTATTTGCACAAAAGTGCTCTCTCTCTTTTTTCTCTTTCCCTGTCTCCTTCTATTTTTCTTTTCTCACAATGGAGGCACACGGCTCTAACCTCTCAGTTGATAAGCGGTCCTGTTCTTGTCTCCGTGAATATTCTCTCATATGTGTTTTCTTTCACATATACCTGTGTTATGCACTTTGTAGCAGGATTATTTGCTCTTTCTATGTTTGGATTAAGTATATATTTAGGATGTCATTTTATATGGGGTGGACATATAAAAGGCGGCAGAAACAGGAAGGAAAATATTACTAATAAATCCCCACAACATATACCTGCCACCCAGCAACATGTGGGGACACTTGCTAATTTACCTATCCTATGTTTCCTAATGTGTTTCCAACATTATTGCAAATGTTAGTTTGGTTCAAATGTGAATGCATCAAAAAGTTTTAAAAGACAGGCGAGAAGAGCCAAGTATGATGAGTACAGAGGGCTCAGTCTGGACATAATAGAAGATGTGCACCACCCCGAATGAATCAATAGTTTGCATGCAGACATGAGCTTGGTGGGGACATGAGCTTGTTCCTTGATACTCCCAAACTTGCTAATGCCGCCTGAAATTTTGCTTTTGGATGCTACATTTTTGGGCCAACTGCCGTTATGCAGGCTGCAGAGCACTTTTTAAGCATGGAACATACGTCTCGAGATGATGGACCCAGACAAACTGCATTGTGCCCAGAACCCCAGGAGCATACAGTGCTTACAAAGGCCATACATGAAGATAGAAGGGGTGAAGTTTGTGGCGAACAGGTGGTAGGACACCACAATGAGCTAGATGGCAGGAGGTCTTGTGGGGGTTCGGTGAGGAAGTTATTGAAAGAGTGAACAATGTGTGCCGAGGGCACTGGAATGAGCATGCAGCGAAACTCAGATGGACTGAGCCAATGGAAAAAACGGTGAAGGTGCAAAAGCAGGAAGAATATGAACTATGTTTCTATCACGAAGGAAGTGTCTTGGTGGGTGCAAGTGCAACAAGATATTATACATTCCAGATCTCAAAAAACGTACAGCTGCCGTGATGGATAACTACTGGGTCTGTGGTCAGCAAGTGTTTCTGCATCTCCCGCCACTACGGAGGGCCCGTGCCTGCTGGCCACGTTGCACTCAGCTCTCCTTGTGGTCCCTTAAGGACACCTAATAGTGGGATCCCAAGGCTTCATCACCCCAACAACTGTATGAATTACCGATGCCCATGCATTGGTTCTACCACCACCACCCATATTCCGCACCCTGCCAGAGTACAGCAGAAAGTGGAGATCAAATGATCTGTCTCAGGACTTCTCAGAGTTGCTGAAAGAAGTACCTGATCAATATAGACTGTACAGCAAGGAGGAGACATTCTTTGCTAGTGCCTGGAATGCAAGCGGCTGCAAATGCCAAATGGCTCCAAATTGTCTGCTGGAAAGTGATACAATTGGTGAATGACAATGAGCCGGGCCTCAACACCATCAAGGCTGATATGGGCAATCGGGTTGATGAACCTGCAGAATCGCTATGTGCTTACCTTACAACGGTGATGGATAGAGGTGTGTGCTGCAAAATGTACGATTCATACTGTACCTACATAACTCCAAATGGCGCAGACAACGGGCCCTAATGCAAATAATAGGGGCCCTGCACACTCTCGGCACCCATATGCAAACAGAAGCAGGAATCCAGAAAAGTGACGGGTTCAATCTTTTTTTCCTGGGTTCCATCGTGGATGGGGGTGATCGTGAAGATTCTGATTTCAATAATGGTGTTTTGTGTTCGTAATCTTCTACACATGCCAGATAAGACTTCGATGCTGCACCAAAGCAATGCCTACCAGCACACTGAAGATGGTTTCAATTACGGTACATGGTGCACCTCATGGTACAAAAGACAGTGCCATCCAAACAGATGACCTGACAAACCCTGCATGGTTAGGTTAGAGCAATGCCTCCACCCCGATGCACTACCACAATTCCCCCACCAGACCCTGAGAACTACGTAGAGCACTGGGTAGACTTAGCAGAAGCCGGAGGGGGTATATATATATATATATATATATATATATATATATATAACAGGTACCCCAATCAACATGCATAAGCAGGGGATTGTTTTACAGTCTGTGTACAGAGCTTGGGTATCAAAGGAGGGGTCAGCGCCATATTTGGAGGCTGAGAGAGAGATTGGAGAGGGAGAAAATAGAGAAAGTGGAGAAAGAGAGGCTTACCCGTGAGTTTGTTGATGTGGGATAAAACAAAAGGGGGGAATGTTGGTAAGTGGGAGTCATCATCCCAGGTTCCCAAGAGGTTCAGGGTGAGGCAGAGGCATTGAGGCAGGTTGTACATTTTTGAGGAAGCTATGGAGGCGGGGGGTGTTGCTAGAAGCTGCACCATGGGCGAGTTAGTGCATGTGTGGGTATAGGGTGCATTCGGAGTGAAACGCCATCTTAGTAATAGCAGCCATATTGAAATTTGGGGCCCAACGCTGCTCTCTAGCCAGGGCAGTAGGCCCAGGCCATGAATGTGGAAATAAGCGTCTACATGCGGGAATAGGTTGTAACATGGAGTAGGAAATCATGGTATCACAACTATTGACACTGACACAATGGATACAATGTATAAACCTTTATTGAAAATGTTGGGGTTGGAGAAACTCATATTCTGACCCATATCTAAGATGGGAGTAGTGTCGACCATCAAACGATAAACAAAACAGTCCTAGTGGAGTCTGTCAAGTCAAAATGGCCTATACTAACAAAAACCTAATGCCTGCCCTACCTCTTGTACAGAAAGTGTAAAAAGGAGAAAATGTATGCAAAAGGAATAGTCTGTGTTCAAATGATAATGTGGCTGAACCAGCTCTCCTCTCCGCAGTGGGCCTCACGAGGTAAGGCGACCCTTGTACGCACAATGACGCACTCTGGCTCCGCTTCCGACACAGTAGGGAGTTCAAAACCATGGAACGAGGCCCACCTGGCCTTCCACGTTTAAAGTTCCTTTCTCTGACTTTCAAAATAATGTTTCAACCAAAATGTTCAGACCTCTCATGAATCTGCAGACCTCTCACGATAAAATTCACACAATGTTGCAAGGGGGCTCCCCTCCCCAAGCTTAATGTACTTCGGGTCTCCCTCAATTGGGTTTGCACCACTTTCGGATGTCAAAATCTTTCGAATGTGCGTGGCTTTCTTTACAGACCACCGCAGGACCACTTCGACTCAATGTTGACTATTTACTTTCACTCTTACGGTTTGTTCTCCCTTTAGCTTCAAATAATGCACCTTTCACAGAGACTTTCGAATGGGATACTTCCTTTTACCGGACCACTCTGTTACTTATTATCGCTGATTTTACAGCTATATTTCACTTTAAAGTTCATTCAGCGGTCGGCCTTTCTTTGCGTCTCATCCACACACGTGCAGCCTTCACTTGTGATATGATGTTGCTACTTCATTCATTTTTAAACACACCGGTCGCTCAGGTCGCTTGCCAACACTTACTGGCTGTGTGTGCTTCTTGTTTTGCGTTTTCCGATTTTCTAGTCAAGGTTAGTACCACAGGCTTGACCTCGCCTCCCCAACTCTGCCGTTCACCTGGAAGGGTAGCTGGCGTCCTTGAAACACAATGCAATCTTCGTGTGTGGTATCTGTCTTTCTACACACATCTTTTGTGACCTGTCGGAGGCAACAACCTCCAGTAGGGAAGCATTGGGGTTTTCGGCCTTCGGCTCTCGTCCCTTGGTCTGTTACTCTGCTCCAGTAGGTGTGCCTTTGTCCCGGAAGTTCTGCTCTTTCTCATGTTCCGCCTTGCTCAGGGTGTGTCTTTAGGTGTTGCCTTTTATTCTTGTGAGGAGAGCTAATTGGTATTAGTTGTATGCACTTAGGGTAAAGTGCCTGACTTTGCCTGACCCGATTAACAGGACATGTCCAGTATGACGTGAGAGAGTTTCTCAGTCACCCTCTTCCTTGGCACAGTGTTTGTGTAAAAAGGGGGGAAGGAGTTGGGACTTCAGAAAATCCTAAAAAATACAATGGGGTAGATTAACAAACAAGTGGGGAATACCGCGTCTCACCATCGGCTATCTCACCCCGACACCCCGAAGACCCCTCACCCAGGGGATCCTCCCGCACTGGTCCTCCGTCAGGAGCTGGATCCAAAAGCGATGGCCGTGTCCTGGCCTTCTGGATGACAAGAGCTTGAGGACTAGCGGGTGAGATACCCTTTGGTTTCTCACATACCCTTCCCCTATGCAAGGTGGATAGGTTTGTTCCTCTCTGAAGTTCTCTAGTGTAAGGACTTTGGAGAGGTCAAGTGGAAACTCTATCCTGGGACTCTCGCATATGCACATAATTTCTCTCTGGCGGTGCTGGTAGGGTCTGGATGTTTACCTTAGGTCCCTGTGAGTAGCCCATGAACTGGGATTCAGGAGATTTGACATTTCTAATGTCTCAATGAGTCTCTGTTTCCGCCCATTGCCAAACCGGGGGAAGTCTGGGAATAGAAATCAGACTGCCATTGATCTGGTGGCGTACATTCTGTGGATGAGGAAGGAGGCTCTTGAAGAAGGGTGGGGAGTTCTGGAAAGTATCTTCCTATAATAACCTCTTCCGGAAGTCCAGGGATAATGGCTGATGATATTAGCTGGGACTTTCCCCTGATGTTAATGTACGCCATACTAAGGGATAGATTTCGTTATCTCAGTGTACAAAGGGGACTCTCACCATGGTTGCATGTTCTAGATCTGCTGAAGAGACCAAATCGGCTCTTATGGCTGTTTGTTTACTGCCAGAATCAACTAAGGCTTTAACTATCCTCCCATTCACCAGAGCTTTTTCATATGTAAAATCCACCGAGGATCGACATAAACATATGCCAAAGGTTTCTAGATCCTCCTCTTGTTCTTCCCATTCCTGTCCTCTTAAGCAACCTATTTTCATTGGCACCTCCTTTAGATTTTTGGGACAATACCAAGCTAAATGATCTGTTTCTCTACATGAGAAACAGATGGGTGGCGTTGGCTTACTCCATCTGGGTTCCTCTCTCCTCAATTCTTCTTTAATCTTAGTGCCAGTTTTTTTGTTTCTACCTTTTCCCTCCGGGTCCCCTCTCGGGTTTTAGAGAGTCCTTCTCGTTCTAACGTCAGGTTTTTAGAGCAATACCGTGGTTTTTGATCCTTTCTATCTTCACTTTTCCGGAAGGAATGGAAAGGTTTTACTGCATCTGAATGGTTTTGGGCAGTTTCAATAGCCAGGTTAAGAGTGTGTCGATTTCACTGTAATACAGCATTCTGTAGAAAAGGAGATAATGAGTTGATAAACTGTTCCAAGATGATAATTTCTACTAACTCTTCTTCCGACCCATAGGGCAACAGTGTTTTAATTCTCCTACTTCTAGAGGGGTCTCACCAGGGTTTAATCTGATGGACCTCAGTTTTTGTCAATAGAAATTACTGGTCTGATCTACTCTTTTAAGGGGTACTTTCTTGATGGATATGAAGGTAGCTCCCAAGGTTAGATTAGCAACTGATAGTTGGTTTGTAACTCGCCTTTTAGCAGGGGTACCAAGTAAAAAAAAATAGGTTTTCTCCCCATCCCAGTTGTTCAGCCAATCGTTTGAAATTCTAAAGCAAATTCCCTAAGTCTTCACCTTCTTGGTAGGGTTGTAGTATCACTTGAGGTAATGGGGGTCTTGCTTGTATTTCAACTAATCTCGTCAAATTTTCCTGAAGGCGAACCTCGGCCTGAATTTGATGGGCCGCCAGTAGAGCTATGACTGCTTCAATATCAGTCATATTTTCAGAAAGGGTAAGTGTTCCCTCTGTTGGGCTTTCAAACTCAGAAATGGAAAGGTCTCAACCTCCTCAGAGAAGGTTTCGAAGTCGTCTGACCCTTCCAAACCTGACTTTGATGAAGGTGGTTTGATACCAAAAACAATAGGTTCGGGAAAAGGTGGGTTTAAGGTGCTAGCTCTAATAACTATATGGGAGGGTCTGACTTTTAAGACTATTCAGTACCACTGGTGTATTTGATAATGGATTATCGGGAGGGTGTCTACCTGGGTTTTGAAAAACAAATCTTGTTGGTTAACTGGTATTTGAAGTTGGGAGAATAAGATCTCCTTAATAGTGGATTTTCAATCAGAATCAAGGACTTCAATAATCCTTTTCTCTCCTTCTGGTGGGATGACAATTACCAGCATGGGTTCTCAATTTTTAGCAATTGAATCCAATCCCACTGCTGTCACCATATGTTGGGAAGGCATGGTATCACAACTATTTACACTGGCACAATGGATACAATTTGTAACACCTTTATTGAAAATGTTGCAGTTGGAGAAACTCCTGTTCAGCCCTTTAACTAAGATGGGAGTTGTTTCGACCATCAAACAATAAACAAAACAGTCCTAGTGGAGTTTGTTAAATCAAAATGACCTAAACTAACAAAAACATAATGCCTGCCCTATCTCTTGTATAAAAAGTTTAAAAAGGGGAAAATGTATGCAAAAGGAAAGGTCAGTCATCAAATGATGTGGCTGAACCAGCTCTCCTCAACACGTTAAGCCTCATGAGGTAAGGCAGTCCTTGCAGGCAGGATGACTCAGATTCCAACACAATACACAGTTCAAAACCGTGGATTGAGGCCCGTCTGCCCTTCCACGTTCAAAGTTTCTTTCTCTGACTTTCAAAATAATGTTTCAACCAAAATGTTCTCAAAGGTCCCCCTCTGCCGTGCAGACCTCTCACGATAAAGTTCACACAAAGTTGCAAGGGGGCTCCCTTCCCCAAGCTTAATGTACTTTGGGTTTCCTTCAATTGGTTTCGCACCACTGTTGTATGTCAAAGTCTTTCACTGTGCATAGCTTTCTTTACAGACCACCGCTGGACCACTTTGACTGAATGTTCACTATTTACTTTCACTCTTGTTGTTTGTTTGCCCTTTAACTTCAAACAATGCACATTTCACAGAGACTTTTGAATGGGCTACTTCCTTTCACCGGACCACTCCATTACTTAGTATTGGTGAACTTCCAGCTGTATTTCACTTTAAAGTTTATTCACAGGTCTGCCTTTTTTCGCGTCTCATCCACACGCGTGCAGCCTTCACTTTTGATATGATGCTGCTACTTCATTCACTTTAACACACACCGGTCTCTCGGGTCGCTTGCCAAATCACTGGCTGTGTGCGCTTTTGTTTTGTGTTTTCTGATTTTCGAGTCAAGGTTAGTACCACAGGCTTGACTTCGCCTCCCCAACTCTGCCGTTCACCTGGCAGGGTCGCTGGTGTCCTTGAAACACAATGCAATATTCACTGGTGGGATCTGGCGTTCTCTACGCGTCTCTCACGACCTATTGGAGGCAACGACCTCCAGGAGGAAAACCTTTGGGTTTTTGGCCTGCTGCTCTCGTCCCTTGGTCTATTGCTCTGCTCCAGTAGATGTGCCTTCCTCCCAGAAGTTCTGCTCGTTCTCATGTTCCGCCTTGCTCAGAGTGCGTCTTTAGATGTTGCCTTTTATTCTTGTGAGGAGAGCTAATTGATATTAGGTGTATGCACTTAGGGTAAAGTGTCTGACTTTGCCTGACCTGATTAACAGGACATGTCCAGAACTATGTGAGAGGGTTTGCCTGGTTACTCTGTTCCCCTCTTCCTGGGCCCAGTGTTTGTGTAAAAAAGGGGTACAGGGGGAGCTGGAACTTCGGAAAATCCTAATAAATAGTATGGGGACGATGAACAAAGAAGGGGGAAATACTGCGTCTCACCATCGGCTATCTTACCCCCACTCCTCGAAGACCCCTCACCCGGGTGATCCTCCCGCACTGGCCCACCCCCAGGAACTGGATCCAAAAGCAATGGCCGTGTCTTGGCCACCTGGATGACAAGTAGCCGAGGACTAGCGGGTGAGATACACTTTAGTTTCTTACAATGGGCAGAGGTTTTCCTCTGTCTGTTGCCCAACGATCCGTTTAACTCTTTGGGTCAACTTGGATCCATCTGAGCGTGTACTCAGTATCATTTATCTAGAGTGCACTTGTGCAACATGGCATCCAGATGTGTGTTTTTACCTGCATGATGGGAACTCAATCAGAGAAGTTTACAGAATAAATTGAATGAATTTAGAAAAAGCAGCAAAACAAGCCTTGAATATGGACATTGGATCTGAAAAGTGTTGGCAAATGTGAAGGTCCAAAAAACAAGGGGGGGTCCTGGGAGCCCCTCTGCCAGACATTAGTCCTGGTTACAAAGGCCTTACCCCGATTCATTAGCTCACTATCTTTCACAGAGGAGAAAAGTCCAAAGCATATCGGTCTTTGTCCTGCCCTGGGGCAGTCCAGCACCGAAATGCTAGGCAATTCCCCTCTGAGCAAGATTACCAAACAGCAACCCCAGGCACATGTTTCGGTCTGGTTGGACCTCATCAGTAGGGTGGAGCTGTGCCTCTAATAATAGTGAGCAAGGGGTCCACGTCTGGTTCCCCCAGTAACTTAGTGTGAGACCCAAAGTTACTTAAAATATGCAAACGGGGGGGGGGGGGTCCTGGGAGTCCCTGTGCCAGACATTAGTCTTGATTACAAGGGCCTTACCCAGATTCTTTAGCACACTATCCTACACTGAGGAGATGTATCCAAAGCGTATATCTAAACCTTCCAGCCATCACCTCTTTGTTTTTGTGAATGTCCAGCATTTTACATCACTAGGACTGGACACTTTTTTGTTTAACTGCTTGGTTCATTGAGAATGTTGATTAATTTTTCTATTTTTGGGTGATCATCCCAGACCCTGTCCCATACCCCCCAGCGCTTTTGGATGAAACTGAAGGTACAGTTGGGTCTAGGGGAGGTTACAGGGGACAGGATGGTGTTGTTAGGAGCCATAATGCAGGGAGGGGGCATAGGCTCTACCTTGCATTGGACCAAAACACAAATAGTATGCAGATATTGAACTCTCAAATCCTCAAAGTAACTTTATAGAAATGTTTAACAGCACATGCACGGTTTCGTCTGGGAGAAGCATGCCTTTAAAGTAAGTTTCAAAGGAGTTTCAAAGGTACTCAAAACCGTTTGATTCTTCTAGATGAATGAGGAGATGCTATGTCAAGAATTTGGAAGGTTTGGGCCATTGGCTAGTGTCAAGATTATGTGGCCAAGAACAGATGAAGAAAGATCCAGGGACAGGAACTGTGGCTTTGTTGCATTTATCAACCGAAAAGATGCAGAAAGAGCATTAAAAAATTTGAATGGTAAGTTGAGTTTTTTCTGCTCATATAGTGCATTATTGGTCATTTGTTCATCTGCATTGAATGCAGGTGGTTATAGAACTAGCTTGCAAGGGTCTGCAACCTTTGGCTCCCCATAGGCTTTGTACTACAATCAACATAAGCCCTAGCCAGCATAGTCAATGGTGAGGAATCATGGGAGTCATAGTTTAAAACATCTGGAGAGCCATAGGTTTCAGATCACTGTAAGCTATCTCCTTTGATTGAAACTTTAAATATGCTCACTGTATGCAGAAGGCTGGCCACAATACCTCATTGTGGATAATTGACTATGTTGTTAAATATCTTCAGTGTATGCACATCCAGCCTGTGGATTAGCAGGAAACTAAAGGGACCATCTAGGGTAGGGGTCTGCAACCTTTGGCTCTCCAGATGATTTGTACTACAACTTCCATCAGCCCTACCCAGCAACATCAAAGGTGAGCGATCATGGGAGCAGTTGTCCAAAACATCGGGCTGAGCCGCAGGTTGCAGGCCTCTGATCTAGGAATTGTTTATTGTTCAAAACAAATTTCTCAAGTCAGTATTTCTCCATCATGGCATTTTTATCATAATTGACAACTTCTGGCATAGTCCTGCTTGTCCAGCTGCATCTCAAAGCACATACTGGTGCAACTTTATTTTCTTTTTTTTTAAAGAATATTTTGTATTTTTAACATGAATTGTCCAATTGAAACACATTTGCACATGTCACTGTGGTGCGTAATGCCCCTTCAGGTTTTCAGCCAGCCCTGCCCCATCATGCACTGCCGCAGCAGAAATGAGCTGTTTTTATTTTCCCCTCAGCCTTTGAGTATTCTTAATATTTGAGTTTCTTATTAAAAAATTCTTTGATTTTCCCTAGAAAAATACCACCTTACTGTTTCTTACACAACATTTTCTTTGTACAGAAGCTTGCTTTTTCCCAGTTGTCTGAGTTCTCTGTATAGTCCATTTCAAAATATGGCAGTAAGACGGAAACAGGATTTTAGCTTTTCTACCTTTCTGATCACTGCAATGTTGTTGCATTTTTGCACTGCAGAGACATGCCATACAGTGCACGAAAGAGAGAAAAGAAAGCATTTTGTAGCTTAATTTGATGTTTTTTATGAAGAACCAGAAAGAGCTCAGAATCTGGAAGGATGTAGTGGAGTTTCCACGTGGTATAAGACGCCTCAAGTTAGACATTAGGGTTTCCCTGAGGTAGAGCTGACTTTTCTTTTGGTAAATGTGGCAAAGTAGTCAAGCCTAACCGCTTAAGAGTTGATCGTAGAAAACAGTAAGTGTAACGCAGCATTCTTCATCCCTTTTTCAACTGCTTTTTGCAATGTTTGTGTGGCCCTACCAGCTAGGATCACCAGAGAGGTCCAGGTTGAACTGTGGCCTCTGGACACCTAGGTTGACTAACTAGGGTCTAAGGATTTCCCAGACCAGGTTTATTCTATATGGAAAAAAAGTATTTGAGAGTTGAACATTAGCGGAACAAAAAAGATGTGTACCTTGTGGCTGAGAAACCGCAAGCTTTCAAAGTGGTGCAAAGGAAACCTTACACAGAAGTGGGTGGGTGTTAGAGCAACTGGATATGATACTGTGCTGGAGAATATGTGACTTGAAGCAAACGTGGAGAACGTGGAGAGTAGCTGTTTGGTAGCAGATCTTACAGGTCCGATTTCCAAGAGGAGGAGGTGATGCTCACTTGATTCAAGTCTGCTAAGCCTAGGGTACCTTCGAGTCCAAGAGGTTTTTGTTTGTAGGTCTTCAGGTTTCATGTTCTTCTGTAACAATAGGCCACCGGCTCTGTTATCTGCCCTCTGCTCATCTGGTGCTGGCTCCTCTTCGTATGCGCCCATGCAGGGCAAGCGGAAGGGCCTTTTGTGTACAGAGGTGTCTTGAAGACTTGTAACTCAACTGTGCCCATTGGAATGGGGCAGAGAGCATCAACTTCATGCTTCCCCCCCGGTGCAGAGATAGCTGTTATCCAGAGATTGCAGCAGTGCTTCGCTGTAACGCTCACCTGATTCCCACGGAGGCGCAGGTCTAGCTTCGAGTGCTGATGCTTCTTCAATGGTGAAGCGCAGGACTCTGAAGATGGACAGGAAGGGCCCTCTACTCTGGCTTCTCCGGCTCGCAGGAATATTCCCCTGTGCGTGAAAAGGGAGTATTACCTACTGAATGAGTTATGCTCAAGCCTCCCACTCTCTTCCAACCCTCCACGATACCCTTCCACGATTCCCTGTGAAGTCTCACCTTAGGGTCAGGAAGGATGAGCTCTCCATCCCGCTTCTGATGCAGGGGCGCGTTGAAACCCAGTTACTTCACTGGATTGAGGATTGATGGGAGTTCAGGTAAGCTTGACTATTCAGGTAAGGCTCTGTAAAAGTTCTGTTGCAAGTTCAAAAGTCCAAGCTTAATAATAATGTTCATTGTCTTTTTGCAGCAAGCGCTAATGCTTATGTCTTTTTTCCCCTTAGGGGCCGGGGTTCGGAATGCCGGAGATATGGCACCGAACCGAAGTGAAACGTGCAGTTCCAGTTCCAGTAAATGGAAGGTTAGTTCTGGATGAGCGCTCGGGAACTGTCTTTGCATACGCTCATTCAATATCTTTGTCTTTTTTCCCCATAGGGGCCGGGGTCCGGAAAATGCCTGGAAGCGGCAAGACCCGAAATGAAATGGGAATGACCCAACAGGTAAGTCTTATTCCCTTCCTTCTCTCACCTCTTATTCTTGTCTTTTTCTCTAGGCTCTGGGAAGTGGCTGTGTATCCGGATGATCGCTGCTGAAGATGGATGAACCCAGGAAAGGTGAGTGAAATGCAGCGCTGCAGCGATCGTAACGAAATGCTTTTAAAAATAATTTCTTCCCTTTCAGGATCGTTGGTGATGTCTCCGTGGTGCAGATTTAGCTGGTAAGGTCTCTTGTCTCCCTTTGCAGGTGACACAGGATGCTGACCGGCGTGGCTGAAATCCAGATGCAGGAGCTGACACGGTGAGCGTGCAGCTGCGAGGAGCAGAACAACGCGAAGCGTGAGTTGCTGATCGGGTGTGGTTTAAATAGCTTTGGAAGAAGTCCCAAGTGTGTATCCTTCCTCTGATCAGGTATGTATCCTTCCCCGACCACACCCGGGTGGGAAGTAGTCCCACAGGTAAAGTAGTTCCATTCAGGCCTCAAGAGGGCCTGGATGTGGCAGCATGGTCTGCATCAGGTAAGTGCACATTAAAACACTTGAACACATGTCTAGCTTTATGAGCCTGGCGCCTAAGGCACCAGGACAGAGGTCCAACATGAGCCTGGCGCCTAAGGCGCCAGGACTGCGTCCAAAGGGCCCCAGCTTGGGCCCGCTGGCACTCCCCTGGGGGAAATGATGCCTGCCTCTGGGGTCGCTGGGTCGGACCTGGCTCCTTGGAGGTAGGCATCATGACATTTGCCTACAGTGTGTTCTTGAACAGATAATGCAGCAGTGCCTTCCTTCAGCCTGCTTCAGGTGGAGTTGTGCTATCAGATGCTAAGGGACACATCCCAGCAATTTACAACAATAATGAGGATTTTCCCTTATTTTAGGACTTTTGGAAGCTGAAGTCAAACTCTGATTACAATCATAATCCTGTTTCCTTTCAAACTGTTGATGGACACGCAATCTTTTGCTGCCATGTTCAAACTTTCCCAGACTTCTATCTGGATAAATGCACTGCATCCATTTTCAGTCGCGAATCCCAAATGTCCTTTTCAGTCACTCACTAGCTCTGGTCTTTGTCATCCTTGCCTCAGTGTTAGGAGGATTTTCCAATGGTCCTCTGCTGTGGGCTTTGCAATATCAAGGTGTTGCTAGGTAGGGTTCTTTTGATTAAACATGACTGTTGGGGGGATTCCTTTAGATCTGTCTAGGGCCCGCCCTAGTTTCAATTGAGGACAACCCCTCTCCCAACCTCAATATTGCCAGGCCTGTATTGCCCCTAAGGGTTATGCCCAACACCTGATTGATTGCCTCCATGATCCCTGCCAAATACTTCTCTATTTTTGGACACTCCCGCCATATGTGTTCCCAAGTGCCCACCGCTCTGCACACCCTCCAGCAGAGGCAGGAGGCCCTTGGATACATTCTATTGAGTTTGAAGGGGGTCATGTGCCATTAAATGACCAGTTTCAACCACATCTCCCTTATCTGGAGGGATCTTGTTAGCCTGGGTATGTGGGCCCATATCCAGTCCCAATCTTTTTCCTCTATTGTGGACCCCGTGGCTGTCTCCCATTTTCCCATGTAGGACCTTGGAGGTGGATCCCCCCCCCTGCTTTCATATGCTTATAAATAGCTGCAATCAGGTGCTTGTCTCCCGATTCCTTATCAAGATATCTCTCAAAAGGGGTTAGTTGGTGTTTTGCAGCTTGCATTATGGTGGGATGGGTAAGCCAATGCCGAATTTGAAAGTATCAAAACCTTTCGGTTTCACCCAGCGCAAAGCCCACCTTGCATTGCTCGTACTACTTTAGTTGCCCCCCGCGAACATGTCCCTTATCATCCAGCACCCCCCCTGCTGCCAAGCCCGAAATGCAGTTGTGTTGCATCCTGCCGTAAACTGTGGGTTACCAAACAACGTAGAGTAGGGTGAGGGGTAGGTTGTTAGATGAGCCTGGTGAACCGCCTCGTCCCAAGTTTGTGATACTGTGTCTAAGATGGCACTACTGTACATCCGGGCCAACCTGTCCTGTTTAGACTTCCACAGAAATCCTTCGAGATTCTCTCCTAGCACCGCCCTATCCAAGGCCCTCCATAATTTCCCCCGATCGTCTTTTTACCAATCCCGGAGCACTTTCAGTTGTGCTGCCCTATAGTACACTCTGAAATCTGGTTGATCCATTGGGGGGTTCTCATCACCCTGGCGGCTAATCTGGGGGGTTTGTTGACCCATACATACCTGACTGACATTTTGTTCAGGGTCCTAAAAAAGGCTGGGGGGATATATATATCGGTAGGGCTGAAGATAATACAGTAGCACATTAATACGTCCCAACCAAGAAACCGGCAGGGGGCCCCAGTCTACCAACTTGTTCTTTAGCTTCACAAGCAGGGGCGGTTAAGCTTGTTACAATTGGTCAATTGATGTGGATAATTTAATTCCCAGATAGGTGATGGACTGCTCAGACCATTTATAAGGGGAGATGGCCTTCAAGGTATGGGTTACTATTGGCGGGACTGTGAGGTTAAGGATCTCAGTTTTAGCAGGGTTGATTTTCAGGCCTGCCGCGGCGCCAAATTGGGATAGCTCCCTTTCAACTGCAGGTATGGCAGTGCTCGGGAGGGTCAGGGAAAGTATTATATCGTCGGCGAATGCCGCTATCTTGTGAGGCTTCCCCGCGAAAGGGACTTCAGTTATGTCCTGATTGGATCGGACCGCTTCAAGGAAGGGTTCTAAGTGCAACGCGTACAGGATTGGAGAGAGCGGACATCCCTGTTTTGTTCCCCTCTCAACTTTTACCGGGTCTGTCAGCTGGCCATTCACTGCCAGGCGCAGGGTTGGATGTCGGTAGTTGGCCATGATCCTATCCATGAATTTGGGACTGAAGCCCATCCTACACATAGTTGCGAAAAGGAATCCCCACTCCACTCGATCAAACGCCTTCTCCGCGTCGATTGCCATGAGGAGAGAGGGGATTTCACTTTTATGGGCCTTCTCTATCAAGGGGGTCAGTCTTCTGACATTGTCTGTCTACCACTAACAAATCCCGATTGGTCCGGGTGGACCAATTTAGGGGTTAAGTGCTCCAACCACGTTGCTAGGATTTTGCCGTGTAGTTTAGAGTCTACATTGATTAGAGCAATGGGTTGGTAGGAAGTGCAGTCGGTGGGATCCTTGCCTTTTTTATGGATAAGGACGACCTTCGCCTCCTCCATTAGACTTCATATGGCGCTATCTCAGCCAATTTGGTTGAAGAGGTTGGCCAGAATAAGCTTTTCCTTATGCAATTTATAAAATTCGGCCACGTACCCATCCGGACCTGGGGCTTTACGACTGGGCAGGGATCTGATAGCAGCTCTAACCTCATCCTCCGTGATTTCCTTTTCCAGAGTTTCCTTCTCCTGCTCGTTGATGCAGGATAAATTGACTTTATTTAGATAGTTTAGCTGACAAATCTGCGATGGATTATCGGATGCATAGAGAGAGGAGTCAAACTGGAAAAATTCCCTTAAGACCATTTTTATAGAACTTCTTAGGAATTTGAAACCTATCGCCACCAAAAGCCCATTGCACCCCTTTTTTTAATCAGAATTGCATCCTTTATTTTACCATAGTAACTCTTACCTGTGACCTTTGGACACAAGGCCCCATTCATCTTAGGGGCTGGACCATCTAAAGTTAGGATATTGAACTTGTGACTGAATCCCATCATTTGATTACATCTACAGTACTTCACTGCTTTGCTTGATGAATTATTTGCTGATGTCCATTTAGTGAATCCAATGTTGATTCTATATATTTGTATTGCTAGTTACATTTTTCAGTGTGTGTAGATAAATAACTGTATTTTTATAACTGACAGTCTAAATTGAATTATTGTGTGCTATTCTTTGGGGGCTCATTGAGGGTCCCTGATCCCACTCACCCCCCTGAGACTAAGCATTGACTGTGTTCCATTGCTACCTTGATTAGGTTTTGGATAAACTCTGAGCACCCTGTTCACCATAAATGGGGTGGTGATGCACATGGGCACCGAGCGGCTTTGCTCGGTTCACGGCGCTCCTGATTTCAAAGAGGTTGGGTGTCCTTTCTTGCTTCCCCGGTCTGGAGACGCTGGCGGTTGTCGGAGAAACCACGCCGCAGGAACAAGCAGCGTCTCCTAATCAGCTGACTCTGACGCTCCTTCGGCCAAATAAAAACACACGTCGCGCAAGACACGGCGCATCTATTTAGTGTTGCTATTTTCACCATTGTTCGTGTGTACTCTTGGATTGTTCCTGTACCTGACCCCGGACTTGTTAACGGAATTGCATCTCGCATGCCCCTTGTCTGCCTTTGGAATTGCTGGCTGTTGACTCGACTTTGGAACGCCCCTGGACCTGCCTCGTGTTATCCTTTACGGCCAGTTTTTCTCCTCCTTGCAAGTTTACCTGAAGCCCGACCTCGGAACGCTTTCTGACCTGCCTGTTGTCTGGCCCTTATTTGACTACGTCTCTCCTTCCCGCTGGTTGTGTATTATGTTACACTTGTTGATCCAGTTCTTCTGTTCACAATTCATGCATTGGCCGGATTACCGCTTCCTCTGTTTCCTGATTACAGTTCTTACTCATTACCGTAAGATATTTTCAGCCATTGTCTTCTTAAAATACTGCAGTATTCTGTGAATAGACTTTGTGGATACCTCATTGTGCAAGCTGGACGCTCTGCTGATTCCTTGCACCATCCCGAATCTAGTTGCGACCCTCGTGCCATTCGGGAAGCTACCCTCTACTAACCTTCCCTGTTTATTATTTTATACCTCCGTTGTGTTCTCTTTGGACCTCCTTTCATTCATAAGGGGGTAAGACCTTCTCCTTACTTTCCTATCAATATTAACCACCTAACTAGAACTTCCAATTTGAGCCTTTTCTTTCTTTTCTTTAGAATTCCTCCTAAACTAATAGCTGCCACTCCTCTTTTCAGGTACTTGCTCACATCCTAGATTTCCATCATTCCCTTATGTTCTGATTTATTGCCTCTAATCTGCATCTTGTGTTTTTTGCAGCTTGGTGTGGCGGTGTGGTTTCTCCCCGCTCTTTTGGGTAATACACCAACCTGCCTGTTCTATTATTACACAGTCAAGGGGGTCCATTATCTTAAAGAGCCGCCTCAAGAGAGGCAGTCTGGTATGAGGGGTCCTTTTCTGGACTATACTCAGCAGTGACAGAAGGTGCCGGTCCATTTGGTGTTCCTTCATCTCAACGCCCCGGCCAGTCCTACAGGCGGTGAGTAACAGGTGGCCTCCTAAGATCTGTCCACCAGGCCAGATTCTAGAAATCCTTCTTTATACCAGTCCCGCCATGAAGTCGTTCTTTAAGGATATCATGAGGCAGATGCTCCCACCTGCAGAGTCCCCAGCCACAGTCAGCGTTGAGCAAGCACAGGTCCACCCTCAAGCACTCTCCACTACAATTCCACCAGACTCCTTTGGAATTCTGTCCCCAGAGGCAAGGGCCCATTGACCCAGAACAGCCTGCTGATGCAGTCGAAGTAAAGCTGGACGAGATACTGATACTGCACTTTATCAACCTTCCAAAAGAGAATGTCAACGTTGTTGTTTTTGGAGCTCTCTATCCTAGAGGCTCCCCCTGTAGAAACAGGGGTCCTCGCAGATGTTCTCTACAGAAATGCAGACAAGACAGAGATCCCACTGCAGCCAGACATTCTGGCACAAATTATGAAAACCTGAGAAAAGCCGCACAATGTGGCTTCCACAGACAAAGGGCTGGGTGCCTAGCATAGATTGATTCCCCTTGTGCCTCAGCTCAAATATGACGGCTCTGTCTTGAGGTGTTCTTGGCTGCTCTTGCACAAGGAAAAATGCCCTCTTCCTCCGGGACAGGCAGCTCCTCCCTTACACTTTTTGGAGTGTGAGGCGAAAGCTCCGGACGCAAAAGGGAAACTGATTTGTATAAATTGTGCACTACACGTCTATCTATCTTAGCGCCCTGCAATTACAAACTGTGGAGGGAAATGGAGGAGTTTGCGGAAGACCTTGGTGGAGAAAGCTGGCTAGTCTGCGGGAAGCGAGGATGGTGGTGCATGACATTCTGAAATCCACAGGCGCATGTGCATGGGGCTAGACCTCCGCAGAATGGCCTGGCTGAGAGGCACGAACGTCCTGCCGGAGATGCATGAGAAATTCAGGGCTCTGCCCTTTAATGGCCATACTTTCATTTCATTTATTTTATAGCGCTTTTCGCCAAAAGCGCTATACATACACATTTCATTAACAGAACAATCCAATAACTAAAACAGAGGGGGGGGGGGTGGAACAGGATCAATTATTTAAAAGAAATGACAGGAGATGGGCTTTAAGATGAATCTGAAAAGTATGAAGAGTAAAAGACGACCGGACGGAAAGAGGAAGAGAGTTCCAATTTTTAGGCACCAATAGAGTAAAAGAACGGAAACAAGAAGATGCACATGGAGGTTTAGAAACTGTAAAAAGAAACTGATTCTTTGATTCGGAGGGACTGAGTCGGAGAATAAAATGAAACCAGCAAGAAAAGATAAGTAGGAGCAAGATCATGAGTACACTTGAAAACAATTGAGAGAAAATGATAGAGGAGACGAGATTAAAGAGTGGAACGATATCGAGAGTAAAGAGTGAGCGATAGAAACATGAGGAGACAGCGAAAAAAGCCAAACCGAAGATTTATAGATAGATTGAAGAGGAAGAAGATGTGAGGCAGGAAGACCAAGGAGAAGAGATGAACCGTAATCAATACGGGGAAAAAACAGGGAGAAAAGAGGAAGATTAGTATGATGGAAGTAGAGATAAGGTCGAGCATAACGACACAATGGAACACTAGCAGAAATATGCAAGCAAAAGGAAAGAGGGATCAAAGATAATACCCACATTACAGGCAGAGGCAGAAAAGATGGGAGAAAAAGAGGAGGAAGAGTAAGAGGGATGATAGATGAAGGAAAGAATAGGGCCTCAGTCTTCGAGGGATTGAAAATGAGGACATCCAATTTTGGATGGCAGAGAGACAAACAGTAAGAGCGTAATATAGCATCAAATGAAGAAAAAGTCTTCTGCATCAAGATTAAAAGAAAGATTAAAGGAGGAAATAAGAGCAGAAAGCGGGACAGTATAAAGAGAAAAGAGAAGGGGCCAAGAACAGACTCTTATGTGGAACACCATAAAGAAAAGTGTGCGGTGAGGAAGTGTGAGCAGCCCAAGTTACAGAAAAGGACTGCTGAGCAAGATAAGAACAAACCCATTGAAGAACAGAACCAGAAAACCAAGAGCATAAAGAGAGGTAAAAAGAAGAGGATGATCAACAGTATCAAACGCAACGGGAAAGTCTAGAATAATAAGAAAAGAGGAAGATTTAGAATGAAGAGGAAAAAGAAGAGCATTGGAGACATGCAAAAGAGCAGTCTCTGTAGAATGAGAAGGTTGAAAGCCAGATTGGAGAGGAGGTAAAGATTCAGATAAGTAGATACTTGAACATAAGCAGCACGTTCAAGAAGTTTAGATAGGACAGGAAGAAGAGAAATAGGCTGAAAGTTAGCAGGAATGGAAGGGTCGAGAGATGTGTTTTTTTAAGATCGGAAGAATGAGTGCATGCTTGTAAAGGCAAGGAAAACAGGAGTTGAAAAAAGGAGATAATAAGGGTGGTAAGATAAGGGAGAAGAGAGGGAAAGATTTGTGGAATAAGACTAGAGGGAAGAGAATCAGAAGGGAAAGCAGTGGGATTTATACGAGTAATTAGAGCAGAAATATCAAAAAGAAGAGAATGCAAAGTTAAGACTAGAGGGAGGGAAGGAGGGAGGCGAGGCAGCAGAAGAGTTAAAATTGGAACAAAGGATAGCAAATGGTTTGCAAAGTACTCAGAAGTGAGAGTAGAAAGGAGAGATGGAACGGAGGGTTTAGGTGACAGAATAGTAGGATGAAGCTATAAAAGACGACAAGGGTGATGGTAGAGATTATGAGCTCTGAAAAATATGATTATTGTTGCAGCAAATAGGGCAGAATCCCAAGAAAAATGCAGAGAGGAAAGTGAGAAGAGATCAGAAGAGGAACGAGATTTTTTCCAATGCTGTTCTGTTTTACGCAGATGGCGGCGGACAGAAGAAAGATCTAGGGTAAGCCAAGGTTGAGAAGATTTACAAGTAGGTGAAAAAGGACGACTAAGAGAAACCGTCTCCAGTGTCGACAGTAAGGTATAATGCAGAGCACTATTAGCATCTACAGCAGAAAGAGGGGAAAAAGTAGAGATAGCAGGAAGAGAAGAGTTTAGCTGAGAAATTAATGAAGCAGAGTTGGGAGTGAAGAAAAATACCTTCTTCCACTCCCCCACCTATGAGGAGCTTACAAAAGAGAAAGCTCACTCACCACCAAAAGCCTATTGGCCATCTCCAGGCCCATTGCAAATCAGCCTCTTCGAGTCATCAGAAGTGGCAAAGATCTTCAGGACAATTCAGGATCTTCTGACCTGGCTCACTATTAAAATGGATTGCCAAAATCCACGCTGGTGGTGGATTAAGGAGGCTACCCTATTATGGTGAATGGGGAGTGTTAGGGAATTTTGCTAAAGTTCACCTATTGTAGGACTATAGAAGACCCTGCTTTTTAGTGTACAGTGCTCCAACTCTTAGTATATGCCTGAACTACACAAAAGGTTTGGAAGCTATGGCTGAGCAGCCAGGCTTATTTTAGCAGAGAGAATGGCTGTATTAGTGTACAAAGACCTTTGAGCACACAGTCAAGAAGAAAACACTTGCAGTTATATATAAATAATATTTATTAAACATGATAGGCAGTGTTAAATTCACTTTTCAAATAAGGTAAGAGAAAATGTGTATACATATATACAGGAAGGCTTTTGCAGTTTTAACTTGATTCAATGGTAAACCTTAATTTGTAATGCAGGCAAGTGAAAGAGTTTCTTCAGGTTAGCAAACATATTCATCAACCAACAATCATAACCGGATAATACTGGTAAGTGAAATAACTTGTTACACACTTGGAGAATAGTTGGAAGTAAAGCACTTAGGGAATAATGCTTTAGAATCACTGGTTCAAGGAAGGAAGGAAGTATGAATGAATCAAAGACAGCACAGATTAGGTAAGACTTGCATTTAAATTCACCGAGGCCTTCGGCTTTAGGAGTCCATCCATAGGTGTTAGAGTCTCAGAGTCAGATTGGAGGGCAACATAAGTAAGGCACTGGCTGTAGAAAGTGAAGAGTTCCAAAAGACTCGTAGCAAGTACAATTTCTAAAAGGGCCAGGGGCTTTGGAGAAGACTCCCTGTTAGGCGCACAGGCATTATGCAAAAATGTATGGGCAAAAATCCCAAACGAACGAATTAGCACTCCAGCAAAAAAGGAGCAGCAAAGCAACTCTAGGTAAATTCTACCAATAATCTCAAGCATGAAGAAGAGGTTGCTGCACAAAGCTCCCAGCAGTAGACCCAGTCACCGGATTCTTGGTCAGACAGACTGAAGAAGAGATACTAGATGGATGAAGAGATGACGCCAGGTGAGTTTAGGCAAGATAATTTATTGAAGCCCACGTACTCACAGCCTCTGTTGTCAACTCCAACGTTACCACATTCTCTGTTTAAAACAAAGACTCTAAATGACCTAGCACATGCCATAGTGGAATGTGATGCATAGTGGAATGTGACGCATGGGGCTCATATTGATGTTGACATCAGGACATAATAACCCCCCCCCCCATGAAATCTTAATAATACAATTTTTAAGTAATATTAACTGGTGCATGATGATAGGGCACTCTATGATTAAGTATTAACTTTAACATTTGTGAGTTTCCCCACCTAGTCAACAACATAACATTTGTGTTTTTCCCTCCAAAATGTAACAGAGTAACAAGCTATTGAATTAAATCTTTCAAATGATTTAGCATTCTTCTTTCTCTGCAACTCACCCTGGTTCCAGCTGGAATCCTAGCGCTAGACTCCTGTCACGGAGCAATGTTAATTTCAAAGTATATTCCCATACCTATCACCTCATTCCCATTACCGCTCCCTGCCACTTCCTTGTTCAGGGCCAACCTGCCTTTGGACCATACTTTACCACCCTCAACAATAACCCCCCCCTCTTTCACAGCAGCAGTTTTCTTCAGCCCCAAAAACTTGCTCTCTAAACATTTTGGTCCCATGTTTTTTTTTTATCCATACCATGTCTCCAACTGACTATTTGCAATCTTTCACCCCATGTGAGCTATCAAATACCCCTTTGTAATTTTCGTGTCCTTTTTGGATGACTTTCATTACCTCCTAACGGTCCACCCACACAGGTCTGCCACCCCCATCCAACCGGAACACACTTTTGTCCTTGGCTCACTTCCTTTCAATGAAACAAATGGAGAGATTTTCGTTACTGAGTGTGGCGTGGTGCATTAACCCCAAATCAATTGTCTCAGTACCACTTTCCACGGTAAAACCGCTCTCCACTCCAATTGAATCCCTCCTTTCATTAATCTATTCAATCCCTCCACTAAGCCATTAGCTATAGGGTGATGTAGAGCTGTCTTCACATGTTTGATACCATGCTCATACAAAAATGTCATCATCATTTCAGATGTAAATTACACACCATTATCAGTCGCTAATGTGCTTGGAAAACCCTCTCTAAAAAAACATTTTCTAAATTTCTGTGTGCGCAAAGGGGGGATTACTGGAGTACCTGCTGTTGTGCTGTGGCTGCTGCGCTGCACTGCATTCGACAGGACCAGCTGTTAGCTGTTGGCTGGATCAGCTGTCCTACCGGCTGCCCATCAGGAGAACTCGCCGGAATTGAGTGAGAAGGACTAGCGCCTTCGCGCTGTTAAATCTTGCCCCCTTGTTAAGCCACGCCCCTGTTAAGCCCTGCATTGCAGGAAGTGTGCCCTCAAAACAACCTCCCAGGCACCCTTGCGGCGCTTAGCCCATGTGCGAAAAGGGCGGATTACTGGAGTACCTGCTGTTGTCCTTTTTGGCTGCTTGCTGTGGCTTCGGCAGCGATCTAACTGCACAACGGGACGGGACCAGTGGAACTCAGACCTCTGCTAATTTGATTACGATCTTACAAGAGGAGCTGCACGACGAAATGAAGTCACTACCAGTGGAAACACCGACCGCGGTTTTAAGAACCCGTCTACAGGTAAGGCAAAGATTTACCTCTCTCCCAGAAGTAGAGGCCAATCCCGACCACCTACCAGAGCGATGCAAAAAGACCTGCCCATGCTTAAACAGACACGCCTACCATTTAACCCCAAGAAGCGAAAGAGCCTCTCAGTGGGGGCAGACATAATTACTGAAAAGAACACACCGATATCCTCAAACCTATAGGACAAAGTGGACCCTGCCATAAAATCATTGGCCCCCCTAAATGCTCCGGCCTCCCTAGTTTTAGCGGAGAGTACTAGTCACTCACTTCTTGACGTTGGTCAAACCCAAAGTGCTGTTGAGCGGCTGGGCAGCGACAAACTGGGTGACCAAGGTTGCAGCCACTCGGGGGAAGACGGCAGGATGGGTAGGCCCTCCCCCACGAAAGAGTATGATAGCCCCATGGGCCAAACGAATGAGAAACCACGTGAGATCTCAGTAAACATTCCAGATAGGTCGACAAAAGTAACTGAGGAAGAGCGCATGGACCAAACAGAAAAATCAAGCCCAAGTAAAGATGACTGCCTTGACCCCTGCCCTAGAGGACCGCCACAATACTCCGATGAGGGTGAAGGTCTCCAGGAGGAGGGACGCAATCTAAAACCTATTGATGACGTCAAGCAGACCACTCCAATCAGGGATGTGATGCCCTCTCCAATCAAGGAAAATAAACCGCGAAGGAGAACATCTCTGAGAAGGACTCTAACTTACCTATTAACAGCCTGAAAGGAGTAAAGGCCTCAGCTAGACAATCTTTATGCTCAGCCTCTGCCTCAGAGGCACTATGGGAAAACACAGATCCCTGGGATAAGGCTGATCTAGGCCACTTGGAAGAAGCCCTACATGACTCCTACCCCGTAAGGGCTAAAAACATCCACCAACTCGAACCCACAAGGTTTGACATTTTCCTGCCTTATTAGGAAGTTAATCTAACTCAAGGAAATACGTTGTCTCAACACCAACACCAGGAAAAGGTCAGGGCAGTGCCTAAAGAGGGGTGGTGTGACAATCAAACCCTGATGTTGGCAGAGAGCCCTAAATCATCAGGAAGTGCAAGTGAAAACAAAAGTGAAAAAACGCCTGCAGCTAATTTGAGTAATTCAAGATTAGCGAATACAATCATGCAAGATATAATGATCCTGACGGGGGAAAATGGAAAGAGAAAAAAGGAAACGTTTCTCCTTCATAAATGAGAAAATGGCAGCACTAGATAAAGAACAAGCTAAAAAGGATGCTTAGGGTGATAAAGCCCGGGGAAATAAAAATCTAAATAAGCCTTACGAAAAACAAACGACAACTAAAATGATTCAAACAACGGCTGTTGCAGACAAAAGGTCGCTTTGTGGTGATCTGATGGAAGAACGAATCCCACAATTAATCAAGGAAGCCTGCAAAATGGAAAGGTTAAAGGATACTGAACACATCCAAAAGGTGATCATGACGTCGTAAACATTACACTTGCCCCATTCTTAAAACATTGAGGTGATTAAAGACTCTCTACAAGAAGTAACTAGTACTAACCTACAAATTAAAGAGGCACATTTATTAATGGAATCCTCCCTGCAGAGATTAGACATACGAATGAGTAAGGAAGCAGATCAAACGCTACTGTCATGATGCCTACCCCCGGGGAACCACACCAGGTCCAGCAACCCCGGAAGCAGGCATCAAGTTGTTTTGAGCAAGCCCAAAAACCCCTGCTAGGGGCTGTTTGGGTGCGGTCCTGGCACCATAGGTGCCAGGCTCATAGAGTAGAACTTACCTGATGCCGACCATGCTGCAAGCTTACCTGATGCAGACCATGTTGCAGAGCTCCAAGCCAAATGAGGCTTGGAAGGGACTATTGTACCTAGGGACTATTTTTAACTCGGTTGGGGAAGGGGAAGAATACTTACCTGGGACTACTTTGGAGGCTATTTAAACCACGCCCGAAGAGCAGCATACGCTTCGCGTTATTCTGCATCCAGCAACGTAACGCTCACCGTGCCTGCAAGCCTGCATCCAGTCTTCTGCCACGCCCGCCTCGAGTCTGCAGCTCCTAGAAAAAGGGAGGAACAGAAGGAGAAAAGGTTAGAATAAGAGCAAACATTTGATCCTTATCTGAATTCCGGATCCACCGCACCTTCGAGCTGGAAGAAAGAAGCATTTACGCACGCCGCCTCGCCTGCTGCAGCGCTGCGCTGAACTCACCGGCCTTCGCAGCATCCTCACGATCCACCGCATCCTTCTGCACGTTCCCGCCGCATTCTGGCACCTAAGGGGAACACAAGAACAGCAAAGGTGAGTCAAGGAAATGAACAGAGGCAATAGTAACTACCCCCATAGACTTACCTGATTACCGCCGGGGTAATATTCCTCTTCACGGGTCGGGGCAGTCTCCATTGCATCCTCGCCATACCCCGGCCCCTAAGGGGAACACAAGGACGACAAGGTGAGACAACGGGACAAATAAGGGGAACTCTTCTCACCGCAATAGACTTACCTAATTTTACCGCCGGAGGCATAATTCCCCGAATTTCATATTTTCTCGCCACACCTGAAGAAGGGAGCAAGCAGCTTACATTCTGGCCTTATTTTACTGAACTGTGTAGGATAAGCCAAATCCTTACCTGAACTTCGTCAGCTACCACGAGGAACTCTTCGCTGGGGTCAAGCTGCAAACTGCAAGGAATCGGACCAGAGTGATAGTCACACATGTGAAATCTTACGAACTACATATTTTTCGGAGTCAATATTGTTCTGGAACTCGCATATTCCTTCGAGCCAGTGAAGCAACTGGTTATCAACGCGCCCCTGCGCTCAATGCAGGATGGAGAGCTCATCTTTTCAAACCATCAGGTGAGACTATAAGAGGGGACATCAACGGTGATCTGTGGGGAGAACAGCGGGGGTGGGGGGATTTACGCTCAACTTCACGGGTGGTTAATTCCCTTTCTCCATTTGCAGAAGAATATTCCTACGGGCCAAGCAAACAAAGCTAGGTGGGCCAGTCCAGTCCGTCATCTCGGCCCTACGCGTCACATTGGTGGAGACCGCAGCTGTCCAGTTTGGATCTACGCCTCTGTGCGAGCCAGGTGAGCGTAACAGCTACTCTGGCAAAACCACCTTAGTGACTTAGGGAGAAAAGATGCAAATGATAAATCACTACTGATGGAGGCAGTCCTTGAGGACTGTAAATGGATGAGAAACCTCTGTAAAACTAACAACGAGCTGGACCGGCTGGGAGGCAACATAAAGGCTGGAAAGGGTCCAATGAGACTGAAACAAGGAGATGTCACGGAACTAGATCAACCGGGCAATCCCCTAGAAGATGTTATCCTGATCTCTCTGCAAAAGAAGGCTGATGAGAGAGGAGAGCCCGCGCCCAAACCGGACCGAACAAACTTTGCAATTTTCGCAGGCTGTACTTCAAACAACCAGGAACATCAAGGAGGAAAGGCGGCATCGAAGAAAATGGAAAGAAAATCAAAAAATGAAACCTTTAAAACGGAAAGTCAACGGCTCCAGGGCTTTTTTGAGGAATTTAAGAACGCCGCCTAAAAGAGAAAACTTGCAATGTGCAAAGAAACCCAGAAGGGAAATGACACATAGCGAGCTGGGCACGCCAGACGAACACAGGACAAATGGAACTAAAAATACTAGTGAAATCGACGAGGAGGACTGGGAGGAGATGGAGCAAACTGCTGACTTAAGTGACCTCATTGAAAAAATAGACAAAAACAACAGAGGAGGAATGGGATAGCATTAATTTATCCGATTGGCAAACCATAGATAACTGGGAAACTGACGACCCGGGAGCAGAGTTAAAAGATATTAAGACGTCAAAATCCCAAAGAGAGAAACTTATAAAGAAGAAACTGAAACCAGATGAAGACAGTCCCTATCTAGAGAGCCCCGCTCCAGGTAGAGCAAAGAGTCCCCTCCCCGTTTAAAACTTTGCAACAAAAAAGGAAACAGCTAGACATTAAAGAAAAAAAAGCCCAAATAAAGCCAGCAAAGCTCCAGTGAAAACCAAAATTTTAAAAAAATGAGGGAGAGAAAGTGGAAGATGATCAGAGCGAGGCCTCCCCTCCCCGGAGTCCCAGGAGAGCAAGGCCACCTAAAGGCTGCTACCTAAAGCTGGAGACAACATCAAATGGCCCAAGACGGGTAGTGCTAAATAGGAACTACGTGATGACTCTTTTCAAGCAAACTTCAATCTTACGCAAGATAACAGAGGATATAACAATTGTGGAATTTCCGGAAGAAAGGCAGATGGATCAAGTTATCCTACACCTAAACTCCAACAAAATCAAGCACACATTGCTGGAGGCTAGCAATATCCTGAGGAAAAAAGGCTTCTGATTAGAAACCCTGGAAGAAAGATCAACTGTAAACAATTCAAAAGAAACAAACAAGGATATAAAAGAACACAAGGAGGTGAAAAAAGCACAAAAAGAAAAAACAGATCCAGACAAGAAACTCAGTGAAAAATCGTGACCGATCCCAGGGGGTGAAGGTAAAAAGGACTTAAGAGAAAGTGCAAAAGAACAATCGGAAACTCAGAGGAAAAGTCCTCTTACAATAAAAAAAAGTGTGGAGCAAATGAAAGCCCTGAGGTTTACAGTGGATAACTCTGGGAATATTGGGAAGAGCAAAATC
Organism: Ambystoma mexicanum; assembly: GCF_040938575.1. Lineage (NCBI taxonomy): Eukaryota > Metazoa > Chordata > Amphibia > Caudata > Ambystomatidae > Ambystoma > Ambystoma mexicanum. Next base: position 674,741,862 of record NC_090932.1, on the reverse strand, counting down.
AACTTGAAGGAAGGAAAAAAGATCCCCACGGACTAGACATGGATGGCAAGTACTCTAAATACAAAGAAAAAACTATAGATTGATGTGGAGCCCCAAAGAAACGTCTACTGTGCCTCATGGAACACCAGAGGATTCAAGCATGTGTTTACTAATGACAGTAGCTTTCTGGGCAAATATGATCTTATTTCCATCCAGGAATCCTGGCTGCAGGACATACCAGTCTGTGAGGGATACGAAGTGTACTTAACCCGGCCAGAAAGGGGCCTAAAGGGAGACCATATGCAGGCCTTATGATGCTCAAAAAACTAGACCGTGCCCTGTAAGTTTTGGAACAGCTAATCCCAAACCCCTATGTAAAAATTTTAAAAATAGCACTCCACTCAGAAGGGCATGAGTGCCCGTTGAAGTTGTTAGTGATAAAACCCTATTGGAACGAAAACGTGCCTAACCTGGAAGGCTACTTAAAAGACATCATGAATGCCATTGATAAGTCAATGATGGAGGACAAAGACCAGATGATAATCCTTAGTGCAGATTTAAACATCAAATTGCTGGATAGGGAGGGGAAGATCAAAAGGATGGAACATCTAGTAGGGAAAGAGCAAAAATGGATGGAGGAAATGAGAATCCGAGATATGAGGATGCTAAATAGCTAAACAAGAGGCGATCTAACAGGAGCAAACACATGGCACTGCGGGAAAACCGGAGCTTGCCTGGATTATTGTTTCGTAGGAGGGAATACACTGGAATGGATAAACTCCTTTACAATTATGAAACAAATAAACAGTGATCATAGCTTACTGGAAACAAACTCGCTTGGAAAATGAGATCAACCCCGAAGAGAAAAACAATTGAAACAAAGTCTCCTGGGGAAGCAATCGATTAAGGATTAAAACAGTCAATTCCACATCTGGTGCAAAAATATAAAAACTCTGTTGGGAACGGAGAGGATGTGGTTGAATACAAATGGCTGCTTAAAGCCTTTGAGGTCAATTACGATCCTAATAAGGTGAAAACCATTCAAAAGAAACATGCATATGATGAGCTCTTAGTGGCCAGAAGAAAACAATATAGAGAAGAGCTGACACGCATTAAAAAGGCTAACTCTAGTGATAAAGTTGAACTGTGGAGGAAGTGTCGTTAAACATATAAAAACTGGCTCCGCTCAACTCAATTTATGAGAACTCAAGGCGAAGCCGAGAAAATGTTGGCTGCAGTATCAGCTAATAATGCAAGAAGCACGTGGGACCTAATCAATAACAGGGACCTTAACCAATCGGCAGTAGGTGTAAACCAAGTTTCAGAGGAAAACTGGTTTATACACTACACCTCACTATATGAGGGGACAACTAAGGAAAAGGCGACAGTTAAGGCACCTGATGCAACTCCCTGGGCACTAGAATTCGACAGAGATGACATTGTGACGATGATAAAAAAATGAAGTGCTTCTAGGGCGCGGGCCCTGATGGCATCTCGAATAAGATGCTGAAAGACAGCTGAGAGGAATGGTCAGACCTAATCTATACATTATTTCTGCAGATAAGACGATCAAGACAAATCCCCTCCTCTTGGAGAGAGGCTTACATTGTACCAATCTACAAAAAAGGAGATAGAGGGAACCCCAGAAATCACAGACCAATAGCGTTGCTGGACTCCATAGGCAAACTATTTGCGTCTATCTTGTTAAGAGACCTAAAGAAATGGGTGACCCGGGCCAAAATCCTGGACGAGAGACAAATAGCCTTCATTAGTGGTGTAGGAACAGCTTTAAATGTGTTCCTAATCAATCTCATGAAAGCAAATGCCCTGGAAGGAAAAAAAGCCATCTACTTAGCCTTTATCGATCTGGAACAGGCGTTCGATGGGATAAACCGGGAACGCCTGTGGCAGAAGATGGAAAAATGGGGATGCCCGGTATACCTTTTAGAAGCCATCCAAGCCCTGTAAACCGACACCACGATACAGGTCCAAACTACTACAAATGGAGGGGTGACCAAAAAGATCGGAACTTCTTGTGGAATCAAGTAGGGATGTGCCTTGGCTCCCTTCCTTTTTGTTATATACATGGCAGACATGAAGACGGCGCAAGAACAGATCCGCACCTTCGCCCCAAAGATCAAGGGGCTGGACGTACCATGGATGCTGTATGCTGGCGACGCAGTATTCGCCGACCAAACGCCCATCGGGCTACAGCGAAGGATAGAGGCCTTCAACAAGTACCTAATAGAAAACGAGATAAAAATAAACATCAAGAAATCCATGGTCCTGATAATGAAGTCCAGCCGTGGGAAAAGGGGGGTAATGAAAAATCACGCCTGGATGTTAGAGAATGAAAAACTGGAAGTGGTGGACACATTATATTTAGGACTAAGGATTTACAAAAACTGTAATGAAGAACGCCACTACGCACTGATGCGGGAAAAACTTTAACTAATCAAGGGCTGATAATAAATCGAAGGTACGGAAAGAGTCTTTGACGCCCATTGTAACTTTTTATAAACAAAAGGTGTGAGCTGTAATCACTTATGGAGCGGAGGCTTTGCTTGGCCTGAGCTGGGAAGTATGGAACGTATGCGAGTCTTACTTCTGGTGGAAAATTCTATGCCTCCCAAGCTCGCTGCCGATTGAGCTCATAAGAACTGAATTAAGGCTTCAATCCCTGGTGTCAATAGTGTCAATAGTGCTGTGGAAAGCTCTATCTCTCTACTACAAATATATTCTTGACAAACCACCACAGCCATATGAAATACTGCCCAGTCTGGGCCATTAAACAGAGAGACGATACTTCAACCCTGGAAAAAGAAATGCAAGGCTATCCTAGAACAATTTAACATCTCTGAGGAAACATTGAAACATAACCCGAATAAGGCAAAAAGAACTATCCAGGAAAAAGACTGGGAAGAAACTCTAAAGAAGAAAGTGACAAGAAACCAGAGTCATAATATTATATGGCAACGTAGAGCATTGAACATCCTTCCACCATACCTAAAGAAGTTCCCATTAAGCTACTACAGAGACCTTCTATTGAGATGCAGACTGAAAATCTGGAACTCTAGAGATGTTAAATGGAGGAGAAAGCAACTAGAAAAATCAAAAGCATACTGAAGACATTGTGAAAACAAAGAGCAACTGGAAACCGTTAGACATGTTATGCTAACCTGTCCGGCCCTGGCATTGAAACGCCAGACGGCAATGGGGAGCTATACTCTCAGAATTTCTCCAGAAATGGAGGAGGAATATTGGGAGAGACTATTGACAGTTGAAAAGGTTGGCAGAACAATAGACACCCTTAAATTTGTGGAATCCCTGAAAACGGGATTGGAGGAGGAAGAAATTGGAGAGTGAGGGGAGTAAATGGACTCGTATTGCCTTCCTGCTAAAATGGCTAAGGAGAATAACACTAATATTATAGATCATCAAATTAATGATCTTTTGCCTGATGTGACGAGACAGAAAGATAATTTGAATAATTTGAAGTGAAAAATGTTAAAGTAAGCAGTAGTTTGTTTGTGCCTACACCTCTTTGCGCCAAATTTCTGATCTGAATGAATCAAAGTACGTAGTCAAGTTTCTTCAAGCATATTTTCTTAATTTATTTGATATATATTCTGCCCATATGGATGACATTCAATTAACATGTCTATAGCTGGCCACCAATAACTCCGACTCAGTCATCTTTTTGTGCCATTCACTCCCAAATGACCTTGATGTGCCAGTTCAATCAACCCTTTTCTAATGTTTTGCAAAGGCACAAACTTTACTCCCCTCATTTTGGTTCCTTATAATGATAATTCATCTTTCACTTGGAAGAAAGGTTCAAACCTCCTAACTAGCACCTCCCTGTCAGGCCATCCAACGACCGTCCACTCTAAAACTGATTTCAACACAGTGTCACCTTCTGTTGCGTTTTCCCATTCGTCTTCACATATTGCTCCTTCTTCAATGCTAGCCACTATTGACTCATCTACGTGATGACATTCTTCTTGCACCAGTGACTCCACAGGCATTCTTGCGAGACAATCTGCTGCTGAATTCCTCTTACCCGGTAGATAACAGACACAGAAGTCCTACTCTTGCAGACCTAACAAACATCTAGATCGCCTTGGAGAATCTTTACTCCATACCATGTTGGCCATCATCTGTACTAATGGTTTATGGTCTGACCGTACCACAAATCTTTAAACCCGACAGGAAAAATTTGGAGTGTAGAATTGCCCAGAATACTGCTAATGTTTCCCTCTCCACAACCGAGTAATTGGCCTTTGACCTTTTTAAAGGCCATGAGGCAAACACTACCACTCGTTCTTCCCCACTTCCATCCCTTTCAGTTAATGAGGCTCCCAATCCTAGAATGCTAGCATCAACGTTCAGGAATGTTCTACTTTTAGTCGAAAATCGTCCCAACGAAGGAGCATTAGATATACTTTCTTTGATTTTTTTCAAATGCAGTTCCACACTCTTTAAAGCAAGTGAATTGCACCCCCTTTTTTTAGTAACAACCTGAGGGGCGTGGATAAAATTGCAACGTTTTTGACAGATTTGTGGTAGTGTTCTGATAATCCTAGGAATAAACACAGTTGCTCCTTGTCTTTGGGTTCTGGAGCCGACCTGATCACCTCAACCAGGCTGTGCTTTGGAATGATTCCGCCTGCCGAAATGTTATGTCCCAAATATTTCAGTTTGTACTCCAGTTTTGCATTAACTTCTCTGAACAGTTAATCCTGTCTCTTTTAGTTTGTGTAGTACTTCTCTCACCTTCTTGTCATGTTCTTTCACTGATGGCGCACTCACTAAAATGTCATCCTGGAATATTATGATGTTCTTTAAACCCTAAAGAACCTTTTCCATTACCCTTTGGAAGACAACAGCCGCTGAAGCCAAACCAAAGGGCATCCTGCAGTACTTGAAGGTTCCTTTAGGTGTTATAAACGATGTAAGTTCTTGGCAAGATTGTATTTGTATTTATTTTATTTGTATTGCGCACCTTGCCTGGGGGCATCTGGGTGCATAAGTATGACAGTATACATGGTTACAAGACAAAACAGTACAAAGTATACATGGTTACAGAGCAGGAATCCAGGTGGTGAAGGTTACATGAGTCACTTAATGAGACTGCAAAATATACAAGTGTACATGTGGAGGGTTGTATACAGTGAAGGCAAATAGAATATATACAAGTAAATAATGTCATAGTACATTAGAAGTGAGAAGGTGAAAAGTTACGGTCCTGTAAGAATGTGGTCCTGGGTGGACAGCCATGTTTTGACTTTACTTTTGAATGTTAAGTAGGAGGGTTCAGATATGAGTGCATTGGGAAGTGTATTCCAGAGTCGGGCTGCGAGGACAGGGAAGCTGGACCCACCAGATTTTTGCAGCTTAAATCTGGGTGTGGATAAGGTGTGAGCCTGAGCAGATCTCAATGGGCGTGATGAGGAGTGAGCATTGAAGCGGTTGGCTAATTAAGCTGTGGCAGAGTTAGATTGACACTTATGGGTCAATTCAAGCGTTTTGAGGGATATTCTATCCGTGACAGGGAGCCAATGAAGGCTGCGCCTAGTGTCAGATATGCGGGCCTTTCTCGGAATATCTAAGGCAGCTCTTATTGCATTATTCTGTGTTACCTGGAGCTTGTTGATATTCCTTTGGTTGGTGCCGAGATATAAGGCGTTGAAATAATCGAGTTTAGCCATAACGAGTGTTCTCGCCAGGGTGATACAGTTGGCTGTAGTCAAGAAGGGCCTACATGCTGTGATGAGTTTGCATGTATATGCTGAAACCACTGCTTCGTTTGTCTTGTGAGGGATAGGGAAGAGTCGAGGTAGATACCTAAGGTTTTAGTGTCATTAGACGCCTTAATGGTGTTACCATCAATGATGAATGCTTTGAAGGCAGGGTCCAGTTTGTTCAGTCTGTAATGGGAGCCGAGGATGAGTAACTGTTTTCTCATCGTTTAGACATGATGGCCTGGATGATTGTGTAGATGTCATTGAGCACTTTAATGTCCGTCACTTAGTCACCAGTGATAGGGATCAGTATCTGGGTGTCATCGGCGTATTTGGTGTAGGTGAAACCCAGATAGTCAAGTATATCGAAGAGTGGCTTCCTGAAGACATTGTAAAGTGTGGGCGAGACACATGACGACACCACACAGAACTGGAGAGGGTTCGGCCCAGGCAGATGGGGAGAAGACCCGCATGGTTCTGTTTGCTAGAAAGGAACTAATCCAAGATGTGGCTTCATTTTAGAAGTGGGCAGTGTTTTTAAGGTGTTGACAGAGGATTTGATGGTTGACAAGATCAAATGCTGCTGATAGGTCTAGCAGCAGAAGGAGTGCCAGCTTGCCATTGTCATTTAGGTCTTCGATCTGAGTTTTTAAATAAATAAGGGCGGTTTCTGTTCCATGTCTGGTACGGAAACCTGATTGACGAAGGCCTAAAAGTTTATTGGTTTCCAAATAGTCCTGAATGTGTAGGCACGCAGCACGGTCCAAGATTTTCAGGAGGAATGGGACGGTAGTAATAGGTCTGTAGTTATTAGGATTGTTCGGGTCGAGAGTAGGCTTTTTTAAGAGAAGGATGACCCAAGCATCCTTTAGATTATCAGGGACTATTCCAGATTTGAAGGAAGCGTTAATAAACGTGGTGATAAAGGTAGCAAGATCATGTGCTGCATCTTTGATGACAGGGGCGGGACAGGAGTCGCCTTGACAGTTCGATGGGTTACGTTTTTTAATAATATTTTCTACCTCAATAACCGTAAGAGGTGTGAAGTGGAAAGGTTTGGAAGAGTATATTGGAGGAGGTATTTGGTTGAAATGTTGATTAGGTAGCCCGTCTGGGGCGAGGCTATCTTTTTTAGCATTAATTTTGAGTTGAAGTGTGGAGATTTTATCAAGGAGGGCTTTTTGGATCTTTGTGCACCAATCTCAGTTGGTGTTGCAGGTGTCAATTGGAGCTACAGGAGATTCTAGTTCTTTTAGGATCTTAAAGAGCTCTTTGGTGTTAGATTCAGCCTGGAGGATGCGGTTATTGTACATGTCTTTTTTTGCAAGGGATCTAGCATCTTTGTAATTAGATGAGGCTAGGCTTAAGGAGCTTTTGTTAGCATCCGTAGGGTGGGTTTTCCAATGGGCCTCTGCATTTCTTTTTATTTTACCTAGACCTCTCAGATGTGGGGTGAACCAAGAGTTAAGGTGGGCTCGGGGTTTAGGTTTCCGTGTTTTAAGTGGGGCAATGATATTTAGTGCCTTTTGGATGGTTTGGTTGTATATATCTACTAGTACCGTAGGGTCCGAGCAGGTGGATGTCGGTCTATTAAGGAGAGGGAGGATAATGGGGAGGAGTTTTTCTTTGTTAATGTTCTTCTTATTTCTGGTGGATATAGAAGGGGCAATATTTAGTTTTGTAATGTTCTGACTAGATTTGATGCAAAGGGTGATTTTATGATGATCTGACCACATGCAGGGGGTAGACGCCACTGAGTCAATGTTACAATTCAGGTCAGCCAGCCAGTCGAGGGTTCTGCCCTTATTATGCGGAGGGGTGTGGATATGATGAGAGAAACCTACATTCGCTTATTAGCTAGGTCAAGGTCTTTGGAATCGTTAGGGTCTTGGAATCCTAGGTTTAGGCCACCCAGTAATATGATTTGGGAGTTTGGTTTAATATTGTCTGCCAGAAGTGATGAGATGTCATCAATAAAGGAGGTAATAGGATGTTAGGCAGAATCCTGTGCAGTTCCCTTAAGGAGCACTACAGAAGATTAAGACTACAGGTATGAGCAATAAATCCCCTTTGGTATCAGTCCGTACCACAAAGATTTAGTTGATAGCTGTGGCTAAGCAGTCAGACTTATCTCAAGAGGGAGATGAGCAGTATTCAGGGTTTACACATTAGGACTACAATATTATGGATCAAGGAAACACTGACCAAAGATTTGTATCATAAAGAATATATATATTTATTTTACACACTCTGATGTTCACACACAAATCACTATTATTAAAGCAAGTTAAATCAGTCAAGAAAAGTATACACAAGTCCCTATTTAAATTGTAGACAACTTTGAGCAAGAGTGAAAACTGAGCAAAACGGCACAGTGAAAGCCAAGCAGAAATGGCACCCTATCAATTTCTCAAAAGGGAGGGAAAGGACAAGTTATACAGGTTTAGACTCTAGAACACACCAGCAATACTTACCAAGTAGATTGTGAACAAGTTAGGCAAGGCAGTACTTTAGTATAAGCAATACTGAGGTGAAAACCAAGAAAAATGGCACTTCACAAGTTTAAAAAGAGGGAAGGAAAAGGTGGTTATAAGAGTTGGGTGCACCAACACATTTCTAGGTGAGAAGCAATCTAGAGAAGGCAGTTGTACCAGATTTAACCAGAGTCAATAGGCCTGTGCCAGAGTCAGTGGTACAAGGCAATGTGCCCAGGATCAAACTGTTCTAGTAGCTGCAGTCAAGTCGTTTTTTTAACGATTTGAAAAGGCGGTTGCAGAAGGAAGGTGAAAGACAGTGTTAGATGATAGGGGCGGCCAACCCAGTAGGTAGGTAAAGGATTTAAAACACCTTTAGCGATACCCAATGAAATGGGAGGCCTGGCAGAACAATGTACCTTAAAAGTGGAAGAGGCTCCTGCTGTGGTGGTAGTTCCTGCAGCTCGGGAGATCCACCAGAGGAAGAGAGGCTCTCGTCGTGGAGGAAGGTTCGAGTTACTGCACTGCCCAGGGATGAAACCAGCCGCGGTGCTGCAGACACGAATAAAAGGTATGCTCCTTTAAATCGCGGTCGTGGTGGACGGGTGCCTGGCTATCCAGTCTCTGAGTGCAGGGCACTGGCGATTCGACCAAGGCAGGTCCTGGAAGGCGATTGGTGAACTGGTTGGCCCCACCAGCTCAAGGGAAGAAGATTCTTGCAAAGGAAGATCTTCTCAAGTCGTTGGAGAAAAGTGGTGAGGATCTGCAGCAGGGCTTCACCAGTGGTTCAGTCGTTGCAGATGCTCTCAGCTTCTCTCCTCTTCGGTTTCTTAGTTCAAGTGGCAATGTCTTGTCCTCCAGTCCTTAGGACCCTGCTTTTATGCAGCAAGACCCCCATGCATACAGTCTAGCTGCCACTCACACAGTGGGATCGCTCTCCTGGCGGGAGAACCCCCCAGCCTTTCAGGGCAGAGTGTGACTTGGGTTGCATAGGCAACCCTGTCCAGGGTGCCTATTCCCCCTCCCACACATCCTGTCTACCCCAGACTACGTGGCGCCGAGAGGAGGGCTTCTGTGCAGAAGCCTGCCAAAAAGACGAACAAAGGATCCCCGACCCGGGTTAGGATTTCAGAGAAAGACACGAGAAAGAAATATTATTAAAGTTCTGGCAACAAAAAAACACCGGATTAAAGTTAATATTAATATTAACCGGCAGTATGTTAGAGGCTGTCAGTAAAAGTCGTAGCCTCGAACAATGGGAAAATCCCATAGTAAAATATTTGCGGGCAAATATTTATGGTAGTAACCACTGCCACCAGCCAGAAACTTTTGAGAGAGGGACTATACGGTACCCCCTTGAAAATGAACCCTAGGGAAAAAATATTAACCCTTTCCAGTACTTCCATTTTAAGATGGGTTGTACTGATTTAGTTCATAATTATTGACTAGTAAAGTCAATGGGGACTTTACATGCCCTGGGAGACAGTAGTCAGTCCCAGGGTATGGAGTCTGTTTGGGGGTCGCTACGACACCCCTGTGGTACGGCACAGAGGGTGCTGTGTACCACACATGTTAAAAAGATGATTCCTATGAGGGTGAGAAAGACCCCATAGACCATACGCACACAAGATAGCCTAAAACATAAACTAGCAATCTGTCTAAGAGTGGGAAAAAAAGGTCTCACTCTTAGCAAGAGAACAGAATAAACCCTTCAAATCCAGCAACGCTGCTGGGGGACTCTATATGTAAGGGAAATTAGCCTTAGAAGAGAATTCTCCCTAACATAGGACCAGGGGGACGATATATGAGGTGAATAGTGGCTGTTTGGTTGGGTGATATAGGGAGTTTGGCAGATAGTATTTCCGCCGAAGGGATCTGTGGATTAGAGATAGGCCTTAGTTCGAGGGACCTCTTAAAAATGAATGCAACACCCCCGCCTTTGGAAAGGTTGGAGTTTCTGTTGCATCTGATGATGGCGTAATTGTCAGGAATGGCTAACGATAGTGTAGGTCCAGCTGCTGCGTGCAACCAGGTTTCTGTAATTGCTAAGAAGTCTAGGTCTTGTGTTACCATGAGGTCAGCAATATCTACTACGTGGGCTACCAAAGATCTGGCATTGATTAGTGCACCTTTAATCAAGATCTCTTTAGAGGTGTTTGGCCATATCTGGACAGTCGAGTAGTGTGGTGTCGAGGCAGCAATGGGATTGGGTGTAGGTATACTGTGTCCCTGGGGTGGGTGGTATTTAGTTGTAGTAGAGTGAATCAGGGATTGGTATTTGCGGCAAAATCTTGAGCCTAGTCTGTTCCTGAGGTTGAGAGAACAGGGTTGGTTCGGTGTAGAACTTGGTAGCAAAGTGATCCAGCCATTGGGCAGGTGCGTTCAAATATGGATTGGTGCAATGCATAATAAAGTGATCAGGCGAGTATGTGAAGAGGGGGTGGTGTAGCGTGGTATGCAGTCTTTTGGCTGTGTACCCCGTATATGGTGGGGCCGGGTGCATAAAGCACTCGAGTGTAAACAGTGTAAAAAGTGTGCTACAGAGATTTAAGATGTAGCAGTACATCTTAGTGTGTGGTCTGGGATAGAAGTAAGGGCACTAAGTGTAGAGGGACTAGGAGGTAAAACGCCTAGCAATGCTGTTATTGGCTAGAGTTGGAGTAATCTGCAAGACGGGAGTAAGAAGGCTGTTGGAACACAATAGTAATCAAAGTCTACTTGCTTGGCCTAATAGCGTTAAGAGTTCGAGTAGAGGTACTTACTAAACCAGAACTAAGGACAGGCTAATGTATAGAAGCTGAAGGTGCTGACATTATCAGGCAAAAACGGAAATAGCTGGCAAACGCAACGTACAGTCTTGATATATGTAATACAGCAACAGGCAGCGAGTAGGATAATACACTGCAGTGATGTGGGCATGATCGTGCTCGATAGCTATACATATAGGTAGGTGCAGGACATGCGTGTTATAATACTGAAAGTAATAACAATACTGTATGCATACAGTTTGAAAAATGAGCAGAATTGCCAAGGGTATGTGGTTCAATACGTGCTAGTTCCCATTTCAAGTGGATTAAAATAAACAGAGTAACCCGTGGATAGGAAGCAGAACAAAAGTGACCCCAATTACCATAGCAACGCGATGTCGTAGTATGTAGGTTATATCTAATGTAGCAAATGCTAGGATAAGCTATATACGAAATGAACACATAAAAGGCACATAATTCAGGCAATTCCGGTGAGGCTCATTATTAATCAGTCCAGTAATAAAAATACAAATGCACCTGCATCCTAGTGAGCAACGTGGGCGCAAACTATCTATGTTACAGTATAGGTGCAGTACACTGAGTGATGTGTACAGCAGTGCAGATGACATACCAAATAGGTGTTTTGGGTTCAATGCCACGGATTTGGTGTATAAGAAGAAGCAGGATTGACGGCTAGATGGTACGTTAAGTTATTTGGTAAAGGATGGGTCAACACAATGGCGTGAATACGCAAGAGGGGCCAAGGTTAAGGCATGTGTTTACGTACAAAGATGAAACGCATTGTAAACAGAGGGACAAAGTACTTACAGGGTGTTATGACCGTGTGCCACATGGGGGGCAAAAGTGCACTCAGAGCAAGGGGCATCCCAATAACGAAGTCCTGGTGTGGCTTAGTAGACCTCCAATAGTATGCCAAGTAGATAGATGTTATAAGGTGCTGCCTTTCTAGCCTGACTCTAGACAGGCTCGAGACAGGCGCCTTTGTCCGGCGCCTTTATCTGGCGCCTTCGTTCAGGGAGCCGGCTTATGCCTGCCGGCGTTCTGATTGATGCTAAGGGCCTGCTGTGCACCAATCCAATACCGGGGGTGGAGATGGATGTGGGAGTGGTTTGTAGATCGGGATCAGGCAGCCATCTTAGTAGATGTTATGCCTCATGAAGCACAATGGCGACGAGCACATACAAGGTGAAAATGAAAGGTATAACAACCTATTTTAAGGCTGTGCAGCAATCAGTGTGAACCGACCAAATTATGGATTGGTTGAAGCCTGTATTGTGCGTTACACCGCACTTCTTGCAGAACGCTGCTTCTTCCTTCTGGTAACATGCACGGGGCCCACAGGCTTACCTGAGCATGTTGGCCAATCCAAAAGGGTGAAGCACTGCTGCTGCAGTGTTCAGCGTGCTAATGGTACTTGATGATATGCTGCAGAAGGATCAATCACTGTAAATTACTTAGCATCCTTTAAAAGTGCTAATGCTTCTGAGATCACTGGCAGGGGATCTCGATCTACTAGAATATTTTTATTCATATCCCTGAGATCTACACAGAGTCTCAATTTTTCATTTGGCTTTGCCACCAGTACCACTCGAGATAACCATTCTGTTGCTTCTACTCTTTCAATAACACCCTTTTGTAGTAACGTGTCCAATTCTTCCTTTAGTTTCTCTCACAAGTGATGAGGTACAGGGCATACTCTGTGTATTACCGCATTGGCATTGGCTTTAAGTTTTATGCAGTGTTCGAAGTCTTGAGTTCTCCCAACTCCTCCGATAAAATCTCTCGGAATTCATTTTCCCATTTGTCTTGGATCTCTCTGATTGCAATTGGTTCATGCGAATTCGCTTGAATACGAATTCCCAGGTTTGCTTGTTCATCTCATCCTAATAGTGATGATCCTTTTTCTGCTACGAACACTTCTGTTGTGCTGGTCAATTATAACCCTTATATTCTATTTTAGCATTGAATTTCCCCAACATTTCTATTTCAACTCTCCCTAATCATGTGGTCGAATTTCATGTTCTCGTACATCTTGTATTTTCCAACTAACGACATTCAAGAAGGTTTCACCAGAAATAATTGGCCAAAGGGATGCACTGTCCACCTTCATCAGTAATTATTTCTCATTGATGAGAAACTCATCTGAAAGGCCTTTCTTTCCTCCTCCCAGAGCTGAGATTTCAAATACATGTCGAACGTTTGTGTTCTTGTTTTCCGTCAAAGATAGTTGTGCCACTTCTCGTTCTGGCTTGGTTGGTTGGCTTGGTTGTTCACTGTACTCTCTTTGCACACTTGGCAAAATACCCCTTGCATTTGCTTTTTATGCAAGATGCATTCCTCGCTGCGCAGAACAAGCTTGAGAACACATGTGCAGTCAACCATACTTGACACAGCGTAATTCTTTTCTTCCTTCCTTGCTCCTTCTGTTTCTCAGAGCACACATCTCACTCCCTCCTTGATCAACTCTCATATCTCTCATGTAGTGAGCGGTCTGTTCGATGCTGCAAGTAAGTTCCACTGCTTGTTCAAATGACAAATCCTTTGCTAAGAATTTCTCTTGAATTTTTACATTGTGCACCTCACTAACTGATTTCTGATCAGAGAATGTGTCAATTGTCCAGATTCACACGTGTGACTAAGCGTGTGTAGCGCAGCCACATAACCCTGCACTGATTCTGCAAACTCTTGTCGCCTCTGGAAAATGTATGTCTATCAAATGTTATATTCTTTTTTTTTTAACAAGCTTGATTTTATTATTTTTCAACAGCCACCAAAACACAAGAACATGTACTGAGCAACATAAGTCACAGGTTGTTAGATGACAGCTTATCTTTCCCCCCTTCTCCCCTCCATCCCCCCTCCCACCTCCCAACTCCCACAACATAACCATGGTGGTATATCCAAGTGTCCAATTTTACTCCCGAAGACTGGCCTACATTGTCTTTCTGGATTACGGGATCAGCTTAGAGCCTGAAAGTTCAGCAGATCCCCTTTAGTACCCACGGGCCATCCCCCACAGGGTCACAGCACCTAGACATTTTTGAGGATGCTATCTTATGGAATTGATTGTCCCTTTCGGCTGTGAATTCATGAAATCAAAGCCATACTTTCACATAGTTCTGATATTTATTCATTGCTAATGCTCAAACTTTTTCCATTGCCATAATGTTCCACAGACGAACCGACCACATCGCCAGTATTGGTCCATGTTCCGATTTCCAGTTGTTTGCCAGTGTGATTCTCGCTGCCGTTAACATGTGGGTGATCAGCGTTGCTCTCGCTCCCGCTGCCCCATATACACCTTCCGCTACTGCCCCCAAGAAGACTACCTTTGGACACATTGGTAACTGTATATCCAAAATGTCCTTAATGTGGCCTAATATTTACTTCCAAAACAATCCCGCTTTAGGGCACGTCCACTACATGTCCCATATTCCCCGCCTGTCCACATCCCCTCCAACACACTCTATGGAAATCTGGGTTTGCCCTATGCAGTCTCAGTGGGGTCATGTACCATCTCAAATAAATCTTATAAGCAGATTCTTTAATTGTGGCACACCTCAAGCTTTTCTGGGCGCTCGCCCAAATTTTCCTCCATTCCATCTCTGATATGGGCATGCCCAGATCTTGTTCCCAGCTCCTCATAAACGACAGTTCGTATTCCATTGTATATCCATATATAAGCGATACAATCTCGAGATCCCTTTTCTTGGAGCACCTTCTTTCATTGTAAGTTCCAACCCCACCGGCTCTCTACTAGCCACCTCTCAACACTCTAATTTATACAAAATGGAATCTTTCATTTTCAGGAAGGGTGAATCTCGTTTTGCATGCCTCAAACTGCATGGGAACACCATCTTGAAACAGATCCCTTAATGTTAGGGTGCTAACCACTAACTAGCCCCCACAATTCACCCAAAATCCTGGGGTTAGGCCCGGGGAGAACTCACCATTGTGACCCAGTGGGGTAAGGGGACCCTTCCCCGGGCTGAGGTTCCTTGCTCCCAACGCCATGTCCTAGTACCTGAGTGTGTTTCTTGTGGAGGCCAGCAGAGTCCCCCCAGTCTCTCTTGCTTTAGCCTTCAGGAAGCCCAGATACCCCAATGGAATGCTCGTCACCTGCTGTTCCAGCTCACATCCCCTTCTTTCCATCTCCCGCGAAGACCAGTGCAACATGGGCGCCAGATGGGCCACTGAGAGGTAGCGGGACATCTCTGCGACTTACAACTCACCTCCCTCCCACCCATTCCCAGGGTTCTGAACAGGATCTTTCTGGCCACCTGTGGCTTCTCACCCCTCCCCCCCCAGATGAATTGTGATATCTCTTTCTGGTGCCTTGTTATGAGTTTGGGGGTAATCCACAACGGCAGCGCACTCACCACATATAAAAATCTGGGAAGGAGCGTCATTCTGACTGCTGTTATTCTTGCAAACCAGGACAGCTCCTGCATGTCCCGCCTTTTTAAATCTTCCCTAAGACTTCTCAGGAGACCCGGGATATTGGCCTCAAAATTCCCCTACTGTGTGGGAGTCAATTTTATCCCCAGATATTCCAGATGCTCCTTCTCCCACACCAATGCCCCCTCCCCCCGGCTCTCCTCCCGGAGCCCCCTGTTCCTCTGAGAGATTAAGTGCCCTTGATTTCTGGAAGTTAATCCGGAAGCCTGAGGCCTCTGCAAAACTTCCCATGAGTTCCAACACCTTTGGCAGTGACTCCCCCGTATCTATTAAGAACAATAGTACATCATCAGCGTATAATGCCACTTTATGTTCTGTTGCTCTCCCCACTGTTAGGAAAGATTTCATACTGTAGGTAATTTTCCTTCCATGTGGCAACCCCCAAACTTTTTGCTGTTGTTTTACACCCTGATCTAGACTTTGCCAGAGAAGCACGGCCTCCTGCCGCACTCCTCTGGGCTTTCACTCCATTCTTATGGGGAAACTGACATGCCCTTAAGACAGTCAGTACCGGGAAACGTTGTTTTCCGTAGTTCTTTCTCTCATGTTGCAGCTTTCGCGCAACATGACACAAGAGAGCACTGTAAGCTAAGTTACTCCTCCCTTGGGTCTCTAGTCACTCTACAGGCCCTAGAAACTCTGATTGGATTGTTAACGAACGGTGCAAGTGAATCACGGACGGGACTGGCGGCAGCGATCGTTTCTTTGTGTTTTGAGCTCCTTTTGGCTGTTTAAGCGCGTTTCTCGCGCTTAGCCCAAAATGGTGGCCTGGCTCCCAAAATGGCCAGACCACGAGGCTCTTTGTCCTGCCCGCTGACCGTCTTGCCCCCTTCACCTTCCCCAGGTCCAGCCGACCCAGGGCCTTCCTTATTTGGGTATGTACTTTCCCGCGAAACACAGATGCTTTCGTGGGCTTCTACAGGCCTGGTGTGAGCCTCCAGGATGTGGGAGGGGATGTCTGGTCCCAATACACATCCTGGGTGCCAGAGAGTCTAGTGTGTCTTGAATGCCTGGGACCACAGTGGTCCGTGATAAGTCCACATATGGTGTAAGTGTTTTGTGAGTAGATCTCCCATTGGGTCCTCTCTGTTTTGTCGCGAAGGGAACTCTGGATAAGAGGAGGCTGGAAACACCACTACCATGTCGATCTCCTGAGTTCTTACGAACGACGGATACAGGAGCCAAGTATCCTGCAACCAAGAGGCTGAACCGAGGAATCGCTGGTGACCCGCTGAAGGACTGCTCCTCTGCACTGCTGTCCCTCTGTAAAACCATTCTGCCTCTGATCGAACGAGAAGGCCTGTACTGGTACTTCGACCCTTTGGAATAGTGGGAACAACTATTCTCGGCATCATCATCTCCTGCACGTAAGCCTTCAGAAGCATCTCTGGGCCATCCAGTGGACTGACCAGCCTACCCAGGAGTCTTGCTCTGTCACCGCCGTCCAGTTGCTGCTGTATTCCGAGTCCTTGACACTCTCACACGATTTGTACACTTGGCATTCCCAGGTCTGAAGTGAGAAGTGTACATTGGGCTGAAATACACACAGCCGCTTCGTTGCCCTGCTGTGGTAACAATCTGCAGGTTCACTGCGTTTGGGACATCCTCAACTCTAATTTCTGCCGCCGCGGAATCCGCACGACGCCGAGACATCCCCTGCTCGTACCTGAACCTGCCAGCACTGAAACTGACGCGGAGAAGCCTGGGTCTGCCTGCATCGGGGACCGGTGATTAGCAACTTCCTTCTAGTTAGGTGGCCTCTGAAGGCGAACTGGGTCTAAACGATTACTTGCACTGCCTGTTTTCCTCCCCATCTAGGTGGTCTGGATATTTCGTGCTTCTAACTCTTTAGACCCTTCGGTAATTGTATATATATTGTATTTGATTGTGATGTGTTGGGTTACTTGAGTTTTACCGTGATTCTTTTCTATGGTCAGTGTTACAGAGGCCTTGTAATAAATGTGTCTATTTTTAAATAACACCTGCTTGGAGTAATTTGTAAGTGTCCTTGCTTTGTGTGCTCATTGCGGGATTTCAGTCACCCTCACTCCGCTACCTTGATTGGTCTGGCTTGTTCAGAGGTTACCCTGTTCCAAGAAACTAGGCTGGCCTTCTGAACATCTGCCCCTCCCGAACAGAGTTAAGAAATCCATCTTAACACCCACCACTCCCTTTATTGTTGGATCCGACCTTATCGCATGCGCCAGTGGCTCCATGGCCATAGCGAAAACTAGCAGGGAGAGCGGGCACCCCTGTCTCGTGCCTCTGCGTATTGCTATGGACTCCGATTGCATGCCGTTCATATATAGCTTCATGGACGGAATCGGAAAGTTTGCCAAAATCATACGTGTAAAACTTTCCCCACACCGTAAATGGGACAGCGTACGTTTAAGGTAGTTCCAATCCATGCTATCAAATGCGTGTGAGGCGTCTAACGCTACCACTGAGAACATCTGCCCAGTCCTTTTCCCCCATCTATCATATTCACTGCCCTGCGAGTATTGTTCTGGGTGTGTCTGCCCATTATAAATCCTGCCTGATCCTGGTGGATGATTTTATGCAGATACCTCATCAATCAAAGTGCAATCATTCTCGAGTATTTTTTGGCATCACCATTGAGTAGTGAAATTGGGCGATAACTGGAACATTGGGTGGGGTTTCAATAGCAGAATGGGGGTATGGGGCCCTCTATGACCAGATACCATCCCTCTTTCCCTTATAAGGTTAAAGAGTTTTGTCAATGGGCCCAATTAAAATCGGTTGGAATGCTTTATAATATTAATTCCCAAACCCGTCTGGGCCTTGAGCTTTGTTCCCAGCCGCATATTTATTGCCCTCCCCGTCTCCTCCTCCATAAAAGGAGTCTCCAATGCCCTCCTTTCATCCTCTGTCCATGTTGGCATGTCACAGCCTTCCAAGAATTTCTTTTGATCCTCCTCCCTGAGACCCTCCCCCGCTAGGGCTTTAGCGGAGAAATTATACATGATCTCTCGCTTTTCTTTCTCCCCCCATTTTAGTTGCCCCTCCTCATTCCTCCATTGTGAAATGTATTTTTCAGCCTGTCGTTTCCTCAGTTTTGCTGCTAGGAATCTGTTTGCCTTATCCCCTTTGGTGTAGTATGTTTGCTTAGTGCGGATTAATAATTGTGCCGATCTTTCTGCCACATGTGCTTCTAGTATAGCCCTGACTTTAATGAGGGCCCTCCATACCCTCCTCTATCCCGTTTCTTTGTATAAAGCCCCTGCTTCCTTAACCTCCCTCTCCAGAGCCACTCTCACACTTTCCTTCCCTCTCATATACGCCACCGTTTGTGCAATAAATTCCCTCCTAATTACCGCCTAACTTGAATCCCACACCACTCCCCAGTTGATCCCCTCTGTGTCATTCTCCTTGAAGAAATGCCTCAAAGTGTCTTCCATAAGCGCCCTCGCCACTGGATCCTTCAAAATAAGGGGATTTAATCGCCATGCTTTCCGCCCTTCTGGTGCCTCCTCCAGGGGCTCCCAATACAGAACCACTGGTGCATGATCCGAGACAAACCTCCCCCCAATTTCTATTTGTTACCTGAGGTATCTCTATCGGCAGTTCACCTAGCCGGAGAGCAGAACACGGCGGCAGACGCTCTGAGCAGGCAGAGCACAGTCTCCCACGAGTGGGAACTAGCTCAGCAAGTCCTTCAAGAGACCTTCACCCTTTGGGGAACCCCTCAAGTGGATCTGTTTGCAACCAGTACCAACCGGAAGTGCGATCTGTACTGCTCAAGAGAATTTCCCCTGAGAGGATCTCTAGGAGATGCGTTTGTGGTGGACTGGGAATTTCCACTCCTATACGCATTTTCTCCAGTCCCCGTCATTCCTCACGTGATCAGGAGGTTGAGAAAGTTCGGGAAATCCACAATCCTAATTGCCCTGGATTCGGACAGGAGGACGTGTTACCCGGACCTTCTGGACATGTCCATCTGCCCTCCAATACGTATTCCACAAAGAGAGGATCTTCTCTCACAAGAGGGTGGTTGGGTTCTCCATCCGGAGGTCAAGACACTCAGCCTTCATGCATGGTTTCTGAGAGGCTGAGATACAATGATTGGGACTTCCAGACGACGTAATGGAGATTTTACTTTCCGCCAGAAGGCCAGCAACCAAATCCTTGTACCGCTGTCGTTGGAATAAGTTCAGTAACTGGTGCAAGCACAAGAATGTGGATCCTTTTCAGTGTGGCACTCCTATGGTGCTTTCTTTCCTGTTGCATGTGGCTAATCTGGGACTCCAGATTGGAACTATAAAAGGATACCTGGCGGCGCTTTCCATTTTTTTTTTAATCAAAGATTTTATTAGTTTTGAACATAAAAACATTACAATCATCTCTCTGTATTACAAGGGGGCGGGGGGAAAGGGGAAGAAGCATATATGGAGGCAACATGTCCAGGAGGTGAGTAGAGAGAGATAGGACAACAATAAAACAAAGAACACAACATCAGGAACCATGGTCCCACGGACCGTTAAAGTATAGCAAGGGCAACTCATGGCACAGTTTAATCATTACAGTCTCATTCAACTCGGCCGCGTGCAGCCGCCTTTTATTTCGGTACCTGCAGCGCTTCATCTGGCGTCTAGTTGGCCTCCTCCCACCGATTCCATATTTTGTTCGCTTTTTGCGGGCAGCCCCTCGCTGCGTATACTCGGCGTTCCATCGCGCTGCAAATGTCCACATCTGTGACCCATTGGTCAAAGCTAGGTGTGCGCTCCGATCCCCACAGTTGTGCAATGGTCCGCCTGAGTACCGCCGCTGCCGTTGACCAGAGCAGTTTCTCGTAACGGGACAGGTCAGTTTCACCGGAGATCCCTAGAAGGAGTTGCTTTGGACATCTCTGTATAGTCTTGCATATGACGCTGGACAGTTTGTCACAGCATTTCTGCCAGAGCCGCTGAATGTTATGGCATTCCCATAGGATATGAAAGAAAGTACCTTCCTCGTGCTTGCAGCGTAGACATCGTGCATCCGCTGTCTTACCCTATCGGAAGAGAGCTACTCTTGGGTAGTAGATCCGGTGCAGAATCTTGAGTTGGACCAGACGAAGTTTTGAGGAGATTGTCACCTTGCGGGAGTACATCAGGGCTTCAACCCAGTCTTCTGGTTGGATTGGTCCCACGTCTCGTTCCCACTTGGTTTTCAGACTGGTCAGTTCGGGTGTCGCAAAGGATGTTATTACGTTGTATATGGTTGAGGTGACCTTCTGCTCCACTCGGTCTGGTACTATGTTGCGCTCTAGTGGAGAGCTATCTGGTATGTCTTGTGTGATCTGCCGGTGGCACTCCAAGCGTGCTTCAGTTGCGTATAATGGTATCTTTCTGTGGCTGGGAGGGAAAATTCCCGTGTGTAGAGTCTCAAACAGTATCGGCTTGTCCTCTCGTATCACTTTTCCGATGCTGGTGATTTGTCGTTGGGCCCATTCGGGCCATCTGTGCAGTTTTTGTATTTCAGGAAGGCACCTAGTTGTTCCACAAGGGCTGGGCTAGTGTCAATTTCCCATCCCACCCCAGGTATCTGTGTGCTTCCCTCCAGACTCTTGTAACGTGCATGGCCATGTCTGCCTTTGGTGTGCAGCTCAGTCCGCTGTACAAGTGCTCCAATGTTGTTGTTATGTTGTTCGCATTAATCCCTTTGATGTGTGGGAGGCTCTCGTCCCCATGGAATATGTCGTTTACCACTGCCATTTGGCTAGCCAAGTAATATGATTGTAGTCTGGGTAGCCCAATCCCTCCCTTCCAGATGGACCTCTGAAGAATGGAGAGAGCAATCCGCGGATGCTTCCCGCCCCATAACAGCCGCCGGAGGATGCGATCAATTTTGTGGAATTCCTGGTGCGGGATGTAGAGTGGGGCGTTGTGCAGGATATACAAGAATTTGGGCAGGGCGATCATTTTGAACAGGGCGGCTCTACCCATCAGCTCAGTGGCAAAGAGATCCAGTGACGCGTGTCCTCCGCGAACCTAGTTACAAGGGGGGAGAGGTTCAAGGATGTGTAGTTGGCGAGATGGCTCTTGATGTGTATCCCAAGGTATTTGAACTGTACTGTTTCAGTTTGGTAAGGGCCGGCTGCTTGGGTCGTCGCTGACGTATCATCTATGGGAAATAGAATGGATTTGTCCCAGTTCACTCGTATGCTCCATTTCGTTCTAACATATGCGTGACTCTGGGACAGGAATTGTCTGGGTCCTTCAGATAGATGAGCAAATCGTCCGCGTAGAGCGATACTCTGTCTTCCCAGGTTGAAGACCAGCGAAAGCCCTCCCAGGTTGGAGTGTTTCGTAGGAGGATTGCCAAGGGTTCGATCGAGAAGATCATGGCCGAAAGTGGACAGCCCTGCCTTGTGCCTCTCCCCAGGCTGAAGGAGTTCGATTGCCAGCCATTAACCTTAGTCCTGGCTACTGGGTATTTGTATAGCAGTTGCACCCAGCTCATGAAGTTTTTGCCAAAGGCCTTTTCAAAGTCTATTTCTAGTAGGGCAAGAGGGCCTTGTATAGTGTTCGCTCTTTCCAGGGCTGAGTGCAGTCTGCGGAGGTCCATGCGCGTCGATCTCTGTGGCATGAAGCCGCATTGGTCCGGGTGGATCAGGGAGGGGATTACTTGCTGTAGATGATCTGCTAGGAGTTTTGCCAATATTTTAGTTTCGCTGTTTATGAGTAAAATAGACCTATACGAGCTGCAACGTTCAGGGGGTTTATCCGGTTTTGGTATTGCTATTATTGTTGCTTCTCGCAAGTCTGACGGGAGGATGGCCTTCTCTCGTGCATGTTGGTACATCCGGAGTAGATGTGGGCCAATCGCATTGGTTCCTATCTTCCGCCATAGTTCGACTGGGAAGTCATTTGGGCCTGGGGACTTGCCGGCTTGGAGGCCGGACATGGCGTTCACTAGCTCATCCTCCGTGATGTCCTTCTCCAATAACTCCTTTTGCACTACGTTTAGGGTGGGGATGTCAATTTCCTCCATGATGGTAGTGTCTATCGGAGTCGTGGATTCCCTGTAGAGCTCAGCGTAGTACTCCGCAAAGCCTTGCATTATGTCCTGGTCTGTCACCCGTGGGTTTGGCCCCTCTGTTTGTAGCTGCCGTAAGTGGCTGCGTCCCTGCTCCTTCCGTTCCAACCACGCAAGCATTTTACCAGCTTTGTCTCCTGTTTCGTAGATTCTTGCTCGCATCGCGGTGTGTGCGTGTCTAGCATTGTCCATTGCTATGTTTTGGAGCCTCTTCTGAGCTAGAAGCAGTCTGCGGTTTGTGTCGGGCGAGTCTTCTATTATGTGCCTTTCCTCAGCCTGCTTCACTTGCTGTTCCGCTTCGAGTGTCTTACGGAAGTGCTTTTTCTTTTTTGCAGTTGTCCATGATATAAGTTCACCTCTTAGTACTGTTTTGTAGGCCTCCCACACGGTCACTGGGTCTGGTGCAGTCTCCGTGTTTAACTCAAAGTATGTATTGGTGGCCTCCTGGAGCTTATCTACTAGTTCCGGATCACCCAGATAGTAATAGTTTAGGCGCCAGCTCGGTGGAGGGAGCGGCCTGGATGTTGTGAGTTTTAACTCCAGTGGGGAATGGTCGGAGATGCCCCTAGGGAGCAGGTTTATCTCCTGAGCTCTGTGTATGTCAATAGATGGGATGAGGAAGTAATCCAGCCTGGATAGCGAAGCGTGTGCTCCGGAGTGGAATGAATATTCTCAAGTGTTTTGGTGGAGGTCTCTCCATATATCGCACAGGCCAAGCGCGTTGGTGAATGTGGCTAGTTTAGTGGGTACAATGGGGTTCCTATTGCGTAAGTGTGATCGATCCAGGGTTGCATCCATGACCTCATTGAAGTCGCCTCCCAGTACCATGATGTCGGAGGTATCATTTGTAATCAGCGGGCCAATATCCGTGAGCAGTGGTTCTAGTAGGGTTGGCGGTGCGTAGATAGCTAGTAATGTAATTGTCTGTTCCCAAAGCGTGCACGTGACATATATGTACCTGCCATTGGTGTCGTGAGTGACCGTGTTGAGGTAGAAGGGGAGGTTTTTGTGTATTGGGATCATGACGGCCATTGAACCCATCGTGAAGCCTGCGTGTAGTGTCAACTTGTAGTTTGTGCACTTGAATAGGGTACTTTCCGTGCCCGCAAGGTGGGTTTCGGATAGGAACACTATGTCTGGTGCCTGCCCGTTAAGAAATTGCCGTACCAAGCGGCGCTTGATTGCGTTGCCAAGGCTGTTGACATTCCATGTCATGAGCTTGAGCGTTCTAAAATTGTTGTTATTGGAGCTCTGTGCTGCCATGTCAGCTTGCGGCATTAGGGTTGTGTACTAGTTCCGACGGCGTTGCGCGCCGGCCAAGTTTTCGTCCATGAGTTTTCCCCATCTTACGCGGCCTTGGTATAGTGTGTGTTTGACTGGTCCCATATTTAACTAAACTTAACAAACCCTCTACCCCCCACCCTATACTCCTCCCAACTAGAAGCATCGGTCGCCCGAATCTTAAACTTGTGGTGTCAACTGGACACCTTACATGCAATAATCTGAATTAAAGTTTCTGTGGTGCTCCCCAACGGTGTACCTCTCGGGGTAGCTCCTCTAAGACTATTCTGTGGTGTGGCTTTGGGGGGGGGGGAGGGCCTTCGCCGTGAGGTTGCGGGTCTTCATCGCGACCGCAACTTAGAAAGGTGTGTTGGCTTGTGGTCGGTGTACCAGTCTGTGGCATACAGTCAGGTGGTTCAATATTTACTCGCTGCCTTGTTTCGGTGCATTTTCAGAGGTGGAGGCAGGGTGTCATCCGCCAATATCTTCCGAGGGATCTTGTGCCGGTTGCTGTCTGGGCGGACGTTGTTGACCGGGGGGGGGTCTGTTATTCCTGTCCCCGAGCAGTCAGTTGACCAATCGCCTTCTATGTGTTGTTCAGCCCAACGCCATGCTTCTTTAGGGTCATTAAAATGGACCGATGTTCCTTTATGGTAGATCTTGAGTTGTGCCAGGAAGAGCAGCCCATACTTGACCCCCAATGTTTGCAGGTGCTTTTTGAGTTGGGCAAAGGACTGCCTCGCCTTCTGCACTTCTCTCGTGAAATCAGGAAAGAAGGCAATTTTTGATCCATTAAAGGTGATCGAGCCGCTGGCTTGTGCGTGCTGTAGTAGGGCATCACGGTCTCTGTAATTTAGAAATCTGGCGATCACTGAGCGCGGGGGTGCCTCCGGTATCGGCCTGCCCGTGGGCATTCTGTGTGCACGCTCAATAGAGAAGAACCTGGAGGAGGAGTCCAGGTCGAATGTGTCCGATATCCACTGCTCAAGGAAGAGCTCCATAGAGGCTCCCTCGGCTTTCTCGGGTATGCCGAGTATGCGCACGTTATTTCGCCTCGAGCGCCCCTCCCCATCTTCAATTCGATTCTCCAGCACTTTGAGTTTCGACGTGACGCTTCTGAGCTGCTTTTGCATGTCGTGTACTCCTTCCTCTGTATTTGAGATTCTCTGCTCAGCTTCACCCGCACGTGCCGTTAGCTTTTGAAGATCGTGTCTGAGGAGGGAAACATCCAGACTTATCCCGTCCATTTTTTGTTCCATTGAGGTGCGGGAGTCCGCTATGGCGGCCATGATGTCCCTCAGGGAGATTGTGTGGTCGGCCTGCCCTTCTTCCATAGTCGCTGAGTGAGGGTCGGGAGCCAGTGTTGGGGGAATGGTATATTGGTCCATTCTGCTCTGTGTGGGGAGCCTCTTGGTTTTGTCCATCCCCATATTCCCTGTTGTATCTTTGGGCCACAGATGCCGTGCCGCATTCACTCTGTGTTAAAGCGGTGATACTCGTCGTGGTCTCACACTCGCAGCATGTTGCTGTCTCACTGCTTCCCAGGGTTCGGGGCGTCTATAATCCTAGCAGTCAGATTGGCGCCACTGTTCCCCGCGATGCCCCGTCCGTCCCTCTGGGTCCGCTTGGCACAGGCTGTTGTTGCGCTCTGCTTCGACTCCAGCCCGCTCTTTAGCGTGGCTGTGCAGTGTTTGTGTTCATGCAATATGCCCGCTCACCTTTCTTAAGGTAGGGGGTTACTTCTCCGCTGAGCATCCACCCCGCTTGCTCGAGACGCCCGTTGCTAATGAGGGCTCCGGATTATGATGGCCGAATGCCGGAGCTCTGGTCCCCCACCTTCATGAGTTTCTGGCTTCGGTGTTTGTGGGCGCTGGGGCTCCACCCTTTCTCTCCCAGCGGGCTGGCACCATGTGGTCTGGGTTCTGTAACCAGATATGTGCGTCGCCAGGCAATGAGTCCACTAACGCCTTCTCAAGGGAGATCATTGGCGGTCGCACGCGTGTTATGCTGCACCGCTTTGGACATCCCTCGGTCCGCTGTGTAGCTGGCCTATCTCTCGCAGAGCTCCCGCTCGCATGGGCCGACTTTTCTCGGCAGGCGGGTCTTCCACCTGCAGAGGCCCCGTGCAAGAGTCACACGGAGGCCTCCTTTGGGTGGACACAGGCTGATTCGAGCACGGGTCAGGGAGACGCACGCCAGCGGGGCGCTGCCCTCTTCCGCAGCTTTGTTGTCCCGCTCAGTCTTCCGTACAGCCGGCCCCCGTGGATTCACCCTTTCTTCGCTGGCGGTGGCAGGTAGGTGTTGGGCAGGGTGTCGCTGCGCCTGGCGCTCTCCGCCGCAGGCTCCAAGTGTGTGTTGGTTCATGTGAGGGCGGCCATCTTTGGAGCCGGCAGCTCGTCAAGCGCGCAAAGTTCTTCGTGTCCCAGGCGGCATCGGGCAGATGCGTTTCGCTCTGATTTCCCTCTCCTCTTCTGCTCTAAGGTGTCCTGCACCCTTCAGTTGTGTTTGTGTGCTTTTAGGTGCCAAATAGCAGGATTTTAGAACAGGATAGGTGTTGCGGCAACGGGAGCTCGCGCTCCTCACGTCTTCCTCATGTCGCTGCTGGCCACGCCCGGTGCTTTCAATTTTTAAGCGCTCCTCTGAAGAGGTCTCCTATTTCAAGATAGCTTTAATTGTTCAATTTCTGAAGGGACTCACTAATGTGTATCCTCCAGTCCTATTTAATGCCCCTGCTTGGGATTTAAACCTTGTGTTTAAGTTTCTAATTTGTTCCCCTTTTGAGCCTTTACATTCCTGCCCGTTAAGGCTCTTAACTCTGTGGGATATATTGACCCACTCAACAGCATTTACCCACGACAACCAAGCTGCAGTTGTGCAGAAACCACAAAATGGTTGCGCTCGCTCCTGTGAGTGCCATGGCTCAAAACTGCGTTTTTGCAACAACAAAAATGGCTGCACCGTCCTTCCAAGTACACATCGGGCAGGATGGAACAAAGGGGGCACATTGAAGCCGATTGCCAGTATATTCCGACATAAACAAAAGAAAGAAAGTGGAAAAAGCAGTGTTGCTTTGCTGCAAAAGCCAAAATCCCCATTGAAAAGAAACCCTTTTTCACCTTTAAAAAATGCGGCTTTGACGCTAATTCCCTCTGTTCCTTAAAGCCACTGTGATTAATAAGCCCTACCAAGCCCTGTGTGTCTCACTGTGCCTCACTGTGCCTCAGCAAAACCAGGCATGATTCTGAATTGACAAGCAATGTCAAACCAACTCTAAAAAGAAAAAAAATCAACCAGGAACTTTACTTTGACTTACACGGGAAACAGTCATTTTCTTTGCAAACGTATCCAAAACTCAGCTGTTCAGAGACAGACTATAACTAGCTGAGTCATGTCTGTTTCAATGTATCTGTGCTGTAGACCAACTCCAGCATTCAAGAGAATAACTATAGCTGCAAGACAGTGTGTGAATCTGCAGGAGATGGAACGTTGAATTTAAGAAGGAAGGCCAGCTGCCCCACTTGTAAAAAAAAAAAATGGGCCTTTGCAAATTAAAGAAAAACAAATGCCTGTGTGTTGGAACAGTACACTGATGAATGAAAGCCTGTCAGTCTTTTGCAATCTGAAGGGGTTTGTTGCTGGTGAGACTATATAACAAGGGTTATTTTATGCAAAAGGCTGGTTTTAATTCTGAATCTAAGATCAAAGATCAGAAAATAAAGGTTACAACTATGGTGGCTGGAGTTGCAAGTTGAAAAACAGGTTTTCTGCTTGAAGGGGTGGAACCAAAAGGAGGGCTCTCTCAGCAGATACTGACAACCCCCTGATAATTACGCAGTTGAACAGACTTTCGTCTCTGCTGGGACCCTGACAATGAAGCTCCCAGGGAAGGAAGTCTGAAGTGTGAAGGGGCAAAATAACTTCAATCAAGGGAGAAACCCCCACCATGCTCTGAAGAAAATTACAGTTTGCAGCAGTCGAAGGAAAGAAAAAAAATTGACCCAGGAACAAAGGGACTGCCATTTGTTCCCAAAGATTATTTCAGGAGTAAACTTTAAAGACTTCTAGCTCTGCTGCAAGACTTTGAAACATTGTAAAAATGTTGCAGTTTAAAAGTGATTTTGTGTTTTATTTTTAGACATGGTACAACTCACGGACACCTTGGGGACAGAAAGGGCAAAGTATTGAGGATAAATTGAAAAGTATCAATGTTGCAAACATACATTTTTGTACATACATCTCTTGGGATAATTTGCATCTGTGTATAAAGTTATGGAATTTTAGACCGAATCTTCCATGCTGAAAATTACCAAAATGTATCAGACAGGCGAAACAAGGTCCCACAGACTGGAGGATTTGACTGCAATGTGCTGTACAAAATATGTAACCTGTGTATTTGCTAAGCGATTGCAATTGTATAAATCTATGTTTTTGGCAAAATCAGATTTTAAGTAAAGTAATTGTGAGAGTTTTTGGACATTGTAAACCTCACCTCATAAATCTGACATCATTCCCTTGGAAATCCAACCAGTTGAGAGCGAGTGGGAGATTAGCACCCCTGTCCAATCCAAGTAGTTTAGAGGCGTGCTTAGAAAACCCTGCCCAGCCTATACTTTGATGATGTCATTATGCACTATAAATACGGGTCCCTGACAAGACTCTTGCCACAGGGACTCTTCCTGATTTCCTGCGCTGCGTTCCTGTTCCCGTCATCTTCCAGATCCAGACTCCAACTTCAAGGCCAAAGCATTGGTGATCCTACTCCAGGGCCCACTGCATAACCTAAGCAGTGCTGGTCCCATTCCCAGCAAGGCCTCAAATCTAAAATCTCCCATTAACAAGGGTAAAGCAGTGGTACCTTTTGGCATCCTGATCCAGCCTGGCTTGCTGCCACTCACTGCATGCTGCTGCCATCCTGCTACCCTGATGGCCTTTAGTATCCAGTAACCAGAATTGCCTGTCCAGTCCTTGCCAGCTGGTGACCAGAACCGCACAGCTGTTTGCCAGGAGCCCTGCCGTGTAGTGACCAGACCCGGTTGACTGTCCAAAAAAGCCCAAAACTAAAAAGTGGATTGTGAGTATTTCATCAACCCATAGAAATCTATAGTATACCTTGCCTTGTCCTTATTCCCCTCTATAAGTCATTCTATCCTTATCCTGATAACTTGTCCAACTGTCAGAATTACTTGTGCTTCATTTTACTCAAAGCACGCCTCCTTCTATATTGCATAACTCTTTTAATTTACCAGCTAGAGACTTACTTTCAATTCCATTCGGTACCTGTTATCTATATCTATTCCCCAACATGAACACCACACTCCAAATCAGTGTATTTCACCCATTTGTATTGAAAACCGTTTGGGTATTTTTAGGCGGGAATTGCAAAAGTGTACATTTTAAACGCATTATTTGACTGCAATCTGTTTTAAAATGTCCACTTATTTCTGAACTGTATGTTTTTGGTAACCCATTCTTTGTGATTGTTAGTATCTTTGCATTGCTTCGTTAGTAAAGAATCGTATCTGCTCCAAGGTTTAACACAAATTGCTTATTAATTTACCCAGTTCCGAGTATCATTTCACCACATTGCAAGGTGTTTAAAATCTGTTTCATCTCTTATTTGGGGAGGGAAAGTCCGATTTAGATTCGGTTTTCAGTTTCTTATTCCCGAGTACCTGCTGCTTCTTTGTATTTAGAATTGATTATTTGTGGGTTGAGGGAACCTTGCAGGGGGAAATTCTAACTTGTGTGCTATCTGTCCTAAATCAAAAAGTGCTCCTATTCTGCTGTGCGGTGTATGCTCCATTAAAAAGTCAAACCCCCTGCATTGCTCACATTCTCATTGTCATTCATCACCCCATTGGTGATTGCTGCCCCATATTAAAAAGTGTGTGATTTCTTTTGAATTTTAAATAAATAAATATTGCATTTGACCAACCAACCTAGTTCATGGTCCATTGTGACCCGGGGTATTTGAAAAGGGAGTGTGATATGAGTGGTGTACCATCCCAAAACTGAATCCACATCAATAAGGAGAAAAGCACCTCAGTTAGGCGCTATGTACTAGGCCGAGACCAAGGTGTGCGTGTTGCTTGATTGAAATCCTTAACAACTCTGAAAACTGCACTTCTTGTGGCATTAACATCAGCCCTCAGGGTGAGTTGTAGGCTCTTTCATGCAAGCCTCCTCATATTACATGTCATAAAGATAAGTAAAACCATAATTCCTGCCGAAAGTAGTCTGACTTCATCTGTCGCAGAAGAGAACACTTCCATCTTTCTATCCTCCCCCTCATTTAGGTAAGGAGGAGAAAAGGCTTCATAGGCAGGATCCAAAAAGGGCTCTAAGCTTTTATATTGCAAGAATGGCAGAATTTCGCCATGATGATCAACTATTTGTGGGATACACTGGGCCTAAATTGGGGCTTGCTGTAACTAAACAAACCATATCCCAGTGGATTACACTAAGTTCAACCCTGACGTCCAGGAGTATATTCTGGACCTTCCTTTTGAGGGGGTTGATGTGTTCCATTCAACCACAGACGAGGAGCTCGATAAGAAGAATAGTTCAGACTGCAAAATCCTTATCGATCCTCACCAAGTCCACCCCCAAGGCATATAGCCAGGCGCACCAACGCTCAGAGAAAGGTTGGTCCTTTGGGGGCGTCAGGGGCTTCCAGGAGAGACAGTCCAGGCAACTGGACAGATCCCTGAACCAGCATAGGCGCAAGCAGCATAAGGCTGCGCAGACAGGGTTTTTTCAGTCCCCCTCCTGAGACCCAGCCTCAGAGGATAAGAAAGCCTGACACACCCATCCAGATATACAAGTCTCTAGTGGGGGGCAGACTTGCCCTTCATGTTCACCACTGGCGGACAAGGTTCACGGACGCATTGATCCTATCTGTAGTATGCACGGGCTTCTGGCTACCTATTCCTACTTCTCCTTTCTCCTCCCCACCACTCCCACAGATTGATACAGCAACTATGTTGGCGGAAATGTGCTTGCCCGTAGAGGGTCAGGCAGTGGAGGAAGTCCCAGCCGCACAACGACGCCTGGTCTTCTATTTGCAGATTTTTGCCATACACAAAAAGAACCAGGCGGGCCTGGGAGTTGTGTTGGGCCTTTCCACCTTGAACCTTTGCTTCCCTCTCCAAACGTTCAAGATGGTTACCCCAGCGCTAATAGCAGAGACATTTGTGTGCAGGAGACTGAAGGATGCTTACCTACACGGCCCGATCTGGCAACCCCATTGGTCCTTTCTCAGGTTCTGGATCATGGGTTTTCACTTCCAAGACCAGGTTCTACCCTTTGGCCTCAATTCGGCCCCCAGTGTCTACACAACAGTGACGAACACAGTGGCAGCCCTACTCAGGGCGCAGGGCCACCACATCTACCCATATCTAGACCACTGGCTAGTCAGGGCAAGGACTCCGGAGGCAGTCCACCACACTGCATCCGACTTTGAGTACACTTCACGAGCTGGGATTTTCCATCAATCTCAAGAAGTCACAGCTGGTGCCCACGTAGAGTCTAACCTTCCTGGGTCTTATCTGGGATACAGTTCCGAGAATATTTTCCCCTCAGCAGACAAAATCGCAACCATCAAGAGGGCCCCGGGGCATTTTCTCAGCAGAGCAGTGATCTCGGCATGGTACGAAGCGCACTCTACGAAGAGGCCAAGGGAACCCCCGGCCGGTGGAAAATTGAGACGAGCAGATAATCCAGCACACAAAAGGGGAACCGGATACCTTCGGCGCCCAGGAGGGTTAGACGGGCACCCCCCATACAGCACATCCAACAAGTGTCAAGTGGGCAGGAATCACCCAGAGAACGGGGGAGAAGCCCCCACCTAAAGGCATAACCAGGAGTCTGCCGCCACCGAAGATCTCATGCAACAAAGACTAAAGAGGGCACCCCAGGACCCAAACACTCAGAAAAACAGGAAGGGACCCTCCAAAAGCTTTGGAGAAAAGAGGGGGAAACCCTGGAAGAGGTCTTCCTGGTGGGGACAGAAAACTATCACCCTACTGACACAATTAAGCTTAATACGCGCAGAACTCGCCCAATCCCTGCAAGATATCAAAAGCAATATCGCAGAATTGAACGACAGAGTTGACACAAATGAGAACGCCATCCAAGAGCTCACAGAGGACACCCGAAAGATAGACGCACTGGCGGAGCAGCTAGCTGTAGCAACACACAATCTAGAACTCCAAGCAGAGGATTTGGAGAACCGCTTGAGGCGGTTGAACATCAGGGTGAAGGGGCTGCCCGGGAGCGTGAGCGACGCCGACCTCAGGGAAACAATACAGCATGTGTTCAAAGAACTGCTGGACATAGAGGGCCGGGAAGAAACCTTCGGGTTGGTCTTCAGGTGGGAAGGGCACCAACTCTGCATCACGATGCTGGAGGAGGACCTCAAGCTCTTGAACATCAAAGAAGAGGGGGACGCAGTGGGAGGACAAGGCAGGAGAACAGACTACGAAGGCCACTGAGAGAAGCAATGGGAGTGGAGGAAAGTTGGGGAGACAAAGTTAAGGTGCGACTATCTTCTGGGCCCAGGGGGGCAACAATCCAAATCCCCAGACTAACCAGTCACTCCCTTTTAAAAGGTCCAGTTGAGACCACTAGGCATCTGCCCTGACCCTGATGAGACTCGAGGGGAACACCAGCCGAAGGGCCTGCCAGGGGAGGCGGCGGGGAGGGGGGGGGGGTGGTGACAATTCTTGGAAGCGGTGAGCGCAACGGGATGGCACTCCCTGCACGTTAATCTCTGGGAATGGAACGAGACCCTGCAACCCAAGACGATGTTATGCCCTAGGGAAGTTATGCCGAGTTTAGCCGGAGGGGGAAAAGGGGGAGGTGGGAGAGAGGGTCGGAGGGGGAGGGGGATCGCAGCAACATGACCGCAATCAGGGCATAGTGAGTTATGGGTAGTAGCAAAGGGATCAAAAGTCTTACACTCAACGTTAGAGGGCTAAACACACCAGCTAAGAGGCAGAAACTGCAGAATCTCCTCCAGAATGATAAACCTGGAATTGTGACTCTCCAGGAGACCCATTTCCACTCTCAAGACAAACATAGACTGAAGTTGAGGGTACCCTCAGGTCCTACAGGCCAATGACAAGAACAAGTTTAGAGGGGTCCTCATTGCGTTCAGACACCTACCGAATGTCCAAATAACTGACAAAAAAGCTGACAAGGAGGGTAGGTTTCTCTTTGTCCATCTACAATGGGGAGGAAAACCCCTCACAATAGCCACAGTGTATGACCCTAACTCTGGGCAAAATGGATATTTGAGGGGGGTGATCGAGAAACTAGACCAATTCACAAGGGGCCAGTTGATACAGGGGATTTTAATTTGGCCTGGCACCCGAGCAAAGACAGAAGCGCGGATAGCACTCCCACATCTAGTGGCCCATATAATAGGCTACAGGCTAGTATGGACAGACTGGCTATAGCAGACACATGGCATGAACTAAAAGGAGACTCCAAGGGGTACACCTACTTCTCCCACGTAGAGAGAACGTTCTCAAGAATTGATTACATCTGGGTCTCTGTGTCACTATTCGGTCAAGTGCGGAACACAGATGTGGGACCTATCACCCTGTCTGACCACGCCCCATTGCAACTAGAAATTAAATAGGAAAAGCGGGGGTCGGGACTTTGGAATTGGCAGTGTCCCCGCCACTTGCTCAGAGACACAGTAATATGTAACGAGCTATGCCAAACTATCCGCGATTTCTATGTCGAAAATAAAACCCCGGAGGTGCAAGAAGCGGTGATGTGGGACGCCTTTAAGACAACCATGTGGGGGGTGTTCATAGCAAAACAGGCAGCACGGGCCAAACAGGAAAGGGCCCTCCAGACGGATTTAGAAAGGCACTTAAAAGGGGTCATTGAGAGAATGGAAACTGACAAAGGGGCAGCGATCAGGAAAGAGTATAGGCACCTTAAAGGACAAATCAGCGTAAAGCAGGTAGAAAAGTCACTTATATATCTGAGGCAGAAATACTACCTCCAGGCTAACAAAACGGGCAAGATATTGGCCTGGCAGTTTAAAAAAAAAAAAAGGGAAGCGCTGGGTGTGATTTACCGCCTCCAAACTGCGGTGCACAGGTAACCACACAAACAGAGGAGATCCTGCAGGCATTCACACAGTTCTACACCACTCTGTACACCACCGAAATGCCTGACAGTGACCTCCAAAAGGCCTTTCTAGGATCTTGCCACCTAAAGAGATTGGGCCAGAGCCAGCGAGAAGCCCTGGAGGGGGTGATTACAGAAGACGAGGTTCAGGCGGCGATCAGATTGCCCTAATAAACTTCGATGCCAAAATCTTTACAAAAATCGTAACAACTAGAATGATCAAAGTAATCCCGGACCTGATACACCCTGACTAGGCAGTCTTTGTCAAGGGGAGACAAACGTTCGATAACATCAGGCGAATATCGCATCTAATAGATAAATCAAACTGGGCGGGCCTGAGGGCGGGGGTCTTAGCACTAGATGCCGAGAAGACTTTCGACCGGGTCGCATGATCATTTTTGTTCGCTACTATGGAAGCAATGGGGTTCAGCCCGGCCTTCATTCGCCTGGTGGAAGCCAATTACAGATCAATGCTGATCAGGTTAGCTATCAATGGGTACCTCTCTCAAGCGATAGGGATGTCAAGGGGAACTTAACAGGGTTGCCCCATGTCACCAGACCTGTATGCAATCTTCCCCAAGCCATTTCTGGCTAGAATCAGACGGGAGAGGGGAATAAAAGGGATCCCTTTCGGAGGGGAGGACCACAAGGTTATGACGTTTGCTGACGACCTGCTGGTCGTACGCATGGACGTGGACACCGCCCTCCCAAGGCTAACAGAACTCCTTCCTAACAGAATTTGACAGAGTGGCGGGTCTGAAGACCAATACCAAAAAATCTGAAATAATGAAATTGCAGAGAGACAATTCCCCAGAACCTATAGCTACAGGGCAGTTTGCATGTGCGGAGGGATCCCGTCGCTACCTTGGGGTGACATTAACCCATTCCCTAGAGGATATGTACCAAGCAAATTATCCTCAGCTACTGGAAACATTCAACACATGGCTGGGGGGCAAAAGGAGGGTCCTTAACATATCTTGGACGGGCCGCATCAGTGTCATCAAAATGATAATACTCCCCAGAGCACTCTTATTACTTCCAGGCCCGCCCCTTAGCGGTTCCTAAACATTTCTTCAAAGTCCTGAATAAACTGGTGCAGAACTACATTTGGCAAGGTAAAGGACAGAGGGTGGCATGGAAAGTCATGATCACCCCCACAGGGGCAGGGGGAATCGGTGTCCCGAACTTAAATATATAAACCAGCCCAACTCTTTATTGGGAACCCAGACAGCATTTGGCGTACGATGGACAGGACAGTAGTGAGTAGGCCCCTAGACGAGGTCCTGCGGTAGCCCAGAGCAGATGGGCCCAGCAACATGTACAAAAGCAGAATAACAGCCCTGCTGGAGAATACATGAGACGTTCTGGTTAAAGAGGCGAAGATCACGTCCTGTCCATCTCCGTTCACTCCCCTATTTTGGAATCCACAGTTCACCCCGGGGTTGGAGAAAGGAGCATTTGCTAGGTGGGAAGAAGCGGGATGCATCCACGCAAGGGACATGATGGAGGGGCAAGAGGTTAAATAATTTCAACTATGCAAGCAAACCATGGGGCTGAGGGAGGAAGACGGGTACCATTACGCTCAACTGAGGCATTGGCTCTTCTCTCAAGACATGAAAAAATCCGCTGCCAGAGACTTTACCCCTCTAGAAAGGTACTTACTAACAAACACCGGTGACAGGCAAGTAATTAGCTAACTCTACAAGTTATTCACCACACCAAAGACTCAGCCCCAATGCCCCTATATGAGACAAGGAGGTGACAAGCTACCGCACCCGATCTCCGAGGAACAATGGTGGGAAGTGTGGCAGAAAATCCCCAAATTAATGAGAGGGATGCAGATCAGGGAAATGTGGACCAGGATTCTGGTGCAGTGGCACTTAACTCTGATAAGCTACACAAAATATACCCCTCAGTTGCTCAAACTTGCTTGCGGGGATGAAAAGAAGTGGGCACATGGCTCTAGATGTGGTGGTCATGCCCATTCTAAAGCCATTCTGGGAAGTGATCAATAAAGAAATTAGAGGGATGCAGATCAGGGAAATGTGGACCAGGATTCTGGTGCAGTGGCACTTAACTCTGATAAGCTACACAAAATATACCCCTCAGTTGCTCAAACTTGCTTGCGGGGATGAAAAGAAGTGGGCACATGGCTCTAGATGTGGTGGTCATGCCCATTCTAAAGCCATTCTGGGAAGTGATCAATAAAGAAATGAAAGACATCTTTGGTCCCCAAGTACAGAGAGAATATGGACAAGCTATGTTGGGCCTGAGCGTTGTACTGGACACACTACTGACCAAGCCACAGAGGAAAGCGTATATGGTCCTAAGTGTGGCGGTTCTCTCTCTCTAATTGCGCAAAAGTGGAAGCAAACCACAATCCCCAGCGAACAGGAATGGATAGCTAAAATATGGCGCTACACCTCACTGGAATGGGTAACCTACACCATTCAAGGAAGATATGCAAAATTCAAAACCGAGTGGGACTTGGTTCTAAACTTCCTACATAAAGATTATCGCGAACAATGGTGCCCTCAGAGATAAAGGTGGCTGGACATACTACAAGCTACGATTCGTTATACCCAGAACATTACCCTCAGAAGATATACTTTACAGCGATACAGGGATTGGGTGGGGGGGACCGAGGGGGGAGGAGGAGGTTGGTTGGTTGGGAAAGAGATAGTTATTGTTATTATTCAAATTTCAAAATGCCATTAAAAACTTTAAAAAAAATGACACTTGGCAGGCCTGAACAGGCTTTATCCGCCTATCAAGAAACCACACCTGGTGTGGGACCTCAATGTGGTCTTGGGCACCCTGACGCCTAAACCATTCGAACCTATGGCATCCGCGGACATTAGGCTAGTCACCATTAAGACGGCCCTACTGGGGGGCCTTACCTCGGCACGCCGGATCAGTGAAATCCAGGCACTGATGGCTCCAGAGCCTTATACTACTTTTCATAAGGACAAGGCGGTGCTTAGAACTCACACTGCATTCTTAAGGTTTTCTCCACCTTTCACCTAAATCAGGCGATAGTGCTACCAAAGTTCTTCGAGGACCCCAAGGATGACGCTCAGAGGGTATTGCACTGTCTGGATGTCGGGCGTGCTCTGAAATACTACCTAGAGAGAACCAAGAGCTTCTGCAAATCAGACACCCTCTTTGTCACCTTTGATGGGTCAAAGCCTGGCTTTCAGGCCTCCAAGGCCTCCTGGATGGTTATGGTCATCAAGGAGGCGTATGAGGGGCAGCGCAAACCTCTTCCAGCAAATATGCATGCCCACACAATCAGAGCTAAAGCCACATTGGTTGCTTTTCAGAGGCACGTCTCTTGGCTGGTTATTGGCAAGGCGGCTATATGGGCCACACCCTCAGCCTTGTACAAGCACTACTCCTTCAGATCCCGGATTACCTGGCTATGATTGATTTCAGTCCCTCTTTTGACACCGTAGACAGAGGGAGCCTTTGGGACAAACTCCAACGCTGGGGCATCCCGTTGGGTCTCCTCAAGGTGATTTTGCTGCTTCATGATCAGACACAAGTTAAAAATAAGATTGGATGAGCAAGAGAGGAGCACCACCTGGATTAAGACCTGCAGAGGCCTCAAACAAGGCTGCTCCCTTACCTCAATGTTGTTTAACTTGTATCTCTCTGATATTGGCCCTGCACTGCAGGATCCAGCCACATTGCTGCCAAACCTATGCTCTCATTATCCAATAGGTAGGCTATGCTGATGACTTAGTTATAGATCTAACTCATAAAGGACTTCAGTGTGCACTGAATCAGCTCCTGAAGTACACAGATCTCAACTTCCTTAAGGTCAACCCAAACAAAACCAAAATCATGCTGTTAAATCCAACCAGAAAGATCTCAAAAACTATCCCCTTGAAATATGAAGGGACGCTTATTGATGTATCAATGTACAAGTATCTGGGGATTAACTTGGATAACAAACTCCAGGGACATGAACACTTTGCACAGGTGAAATCTACTACTCTATCTAACTCAGGTTGTATCCTTGCGTGTGCACGCCAAAGGGGTGTGGGGGAGTTATTCAGTGGCCAGTGTTCTGCAGCTGTACCAGGCCAAAATGTCCTCCGTTATACTATACGGGGCAGCCATGCCATGTGAGCCATGTCTCAACTGGGAAAAAGTATGCAAATTAGAACATACCTTATTGAATAGATTGCTGAGGGTACCTGTCTGGTCATCTATCAAAATGATATATCTTGAATTTAACATCCTGCCCATTGCTGAGAGAATGATATCATCCTGTCTCTTAACCCACAGGTACTTAGCCAAAGCATCTAAGAATACATTGCAGACCAATATTTGGGAAGCTCTGAGGACCAAAACCCACTTAATGCCTAAGAGCAGTTTATTGACACTTACAGACATAGCGATGACCTAGTTACCAAGAATGCCCCAGGACACAGCTGAACTTGGTCGTATAAACTTCAAGGTCCAGGTGAAGGGC
Organism: Ambystoma mexicanum; assembly: GCF_040938575.1. NCBI lineage: Eukaryota > Metazoa > Chordata > Amphibia > Caudata > Ambystomatidae > Ambystoma > Ambystoma mexicanum. Next base: position 674,703,494 of record NC_090932.1, on the reverse strand, counting down.
ATGCTGTCTGAAATAAGTAATGAACAGCTTACTCTCAATCTGGCTATGATTGAACAAGGCGGTGATCTCGTCCACTATCTTGAAGTGAGAAGTACCATTCCCAAATATGTGAAGAACTTTATTGGGAACGCGCTGGTTTGGGAGTACCTCAGAGTCAAATTCCTATTGGTTAAAACCTTGGATCTGGAGGGGAAATGGGCTGGTCGCCCAAGAAAGGAAAGATCTTGCCGGCTATGTGAGGACGATCTGCCTGAAACAGCAAAACATCTATTGGCGGCCTGTGGTGTTTTAATCTCTTTAGATCTTGTGCTTTACTTTCTGCAGGTTTCGTTACCAACATAACTGTGGAAGCATTGTGGTCTCTATTCCTGAGTGGAAACCATGAAGCGTGTATCATCTATTTGACTGCTATGTGGGAGAAAATTCAGGATATTCTACATGATGTAACATGACCTTATGGAACCTAAGAGACGTTTATCGGTCCCCCCGCTTTGATGAGGTGGTCGACTTGTCTCTATTGTCCCCTACGCCATTGTTGGGTGTCTAATACACTAAGCTGGCTGTAGCAGGAACAACATCCCCCACCCAAATCATGGTTTATGTAACTTCCACATCTGTTGGGAAACATGATGACTGGGACTAGAGTCGGATCCTATAACTATCTTTTTCTTCTTTTAGGACTTATGATTTGTTTTTTCCGTCTTGGTAACAGTGTAAAATGTTTTTTGTACAAAACTATACCACAGTATAAATAATAACATTTTTAGAAAAAGCCTTGCTACTCTGCTAATTAACCTTGATTGGGTTTGGCTAGAATGCAATGCTTTCCTGTTAACCATAATAGGTTGGTTTGCCAAAATTCACCCCAGGGTTAATTTCGGAAATCCAACAGTTGGTAGGGTGCTTGCCCCTTGGATTGAGGGCTGAGTGGGCGACCTATATCTCTGGTTCTTCTTGTAGGAGGTTGCGTGTAGGGTGTCTGTCGCTTTCACAGTCGCAAGTGAATTTGTGAGTTACTTTTCTTTTGTGTCACCATACTTTGGTGATAAAAGGTGTTCAGGTGGGTATTTTCTCTTCTTGTCCTTTGGGCAATTCTTAGTCTAATGTTGGAGGTTGCTTCTTCTCTGTTTACTTCCATCCAACCAGGGACCAGCAGGCATTAGCCGGCACTCTCAACAAGGCCCACTGCCTGCATCTGGTTTCTTTCATCTGCTTTTTACTGAGAGAGAGGTCCTGTTTGCACCCTCCGGCCATCTGTTGTTTCCTGCACATGTGGAGTTTGTACCTGGCTGCTGACCCCTCCATTAGGTAGGTGCACTTTCTGTGCATTACTGCACCTCCAGGGAAATTATTGAACATGAAAAATCGGACATTGAAAAAAAAGAACAAAAAATGAAATTTGCTTAAAATTGTTGGAAAAGCACTGTTTTATTGGGCATTTTCATCGTGCTGCCGTTTTTTGAGATTTTAATACCCGAAGCTGCCTTGCTATTTTGAGAGCACGAGTTCTCCCACTATTGCCTGCTTATTTGACTGATTTTTGGACCTTCCAAGATGGCCACCAGGGTTTTCTTTGTTGTGTAAGCAGGCTGGCTGAACTACCTCTCCCTGTGCAACACTCCCATTGGTTGCTGAGTGTTTTTTTCCATCCAACCAGGGATGGGCAGGCTTTAGCCGGCCCTTTCAGCAAAGGCCCACCTCTAATGCCTCTGTCTGCTACCTGTCCGCTTCCGGAACGCTAATTGGGATCCCCCCTGCACCATAACCACAATGATGCTGCCACCTCACTCCTCTAAGAAAGCCAGACTACCTTGACATTGTCAGCTCCAGAACTATGGGTTAGTTCCCTCCTTCTGGACTCACTCCTACCACCTTTGACTATCACTGTTCTTTCTGCTTGTTACTCCCTTGTTGTCATCCTGATGCGCAGTGCTTCTTCAAACCCTTTGCTAACATCTGAATTCCTTATTGGAAAGTCAAATCTTGCTATTTTTGCTTTTTACTAGAAAGTCAAATCTTGCTGTTTGTTTTTTGCTAGAAAGTCGAATCTTGCTGCCCATTGCTAAATTATCTGTATTTTGCTTGTATACTATTGCTTCTCTGTAACTTGCCAGCCCAGTGACCTCACCACTCTCTTTTTCCCCACACCTACCTGCCTTAGCCCCCCATCTTCTCCATCCTCTCCTCGCTTTACACCCCCATGGCGCTTTCTGTTTCTCCTATCTTTTCCAACTGCTTCTCCATTGACTATCCTTCCCTTCTCACTAAGTCTGGTAGGAAGAAGTTCAAAAAGGGTATCTTGGCCACTAACCCTGTTCTTCCTACCGCCGACACCTACTCCAATACTTCTTCCAGACAGCCCCTCACTGACATCCTCTTTGTCGTTCCTTCGCCAGTTCTATGGACTCTTCATATGATCTCTGTGCTCTGTCCTATCTCCTCCTCTCCCATTAATGGTGGCACTCGCTGGAAAGTTCTCATGGCTTCCTACGACTTCTCTAAATTCATCATTAATGTCTACCTTAATGGCACTGTCATGGTCCAAGGCCCTCAGACCAATCTCCTCCTCTTTGATAGGTGCTTCCCTCGCCACATCAATTTCCTCTCATCTCCTGCTGTCCCCTCCTCTCCTCCCTTGGATACATTTCCCTCTTTCTCCTCCTCCTCCACAGGGCATACCTCTGATCTGTACCCCTCCCCGGAAGGTCTTTAAGGATGGCAACCTTCTTCATATTGCCACTCTGTCGCTCTGCTGTTAAACACTCCTCTGACATCTGCCACCTCCTTGAAGAACTAGACCTTAAAGGCATGGTCTAGTAAAAAATGTTATTGTCCCAACGGGTCGGCAATGTTTTTTTAAGCCTAAGTGCTCGATTTTAGAAAACTTTCCTATGGACCTTACCCGAGTTTTCGTCCATTAAACGCACGCGAAAACAAGCACCAGGGAGCCGCCATTTTCTGATAATCCTATCTTTTCCCCGATCGCCCTGGTTGACCTGCTTTTGCGGCACTAAATCAATTCCCCCGCCCCTGAGCCTGTCATCAGCAGACTCGTACCGCCCATTTCCCAACGCCAAAGCACGTCTCTCGCTGCGCTTCAGCTAATGACGTGTCGCCATGGAAATGGCTGGATGCCTCTCTCCTCAATAAGTATAAACAGACCGTTTCACAACACACAGCAGCCGATTTTCGATTCCATTGCTCTCTCTGTGTTACTTTGAGTATTCTGTGACTCGTTTCAGTGCTCTGTTCAGCAACCTTCGCCGCTTGTAGCCCGTGTGAACAGATACCAGTACCACCGCTATAAATTATTTTAGTTTGTTCAACACACAGTGGCTACAATAATGCCCTACATGTACGAGCCCGAGTATACCGAGGAGGAACTACTGGAAAGGGAAGCACGCGAAAACGATGGGGATTCGGACGGCAGTTGGCAGGACGAATCAACAGATGAAGAGCCTGGGCCTAGTCGAATGGACGGCGTCTCCACCTGGTGCACATGCAATCGGTGCGAGCTAATGCCAACCGAGGAGGAGAACTGCTGCTGCCGAGAAAACTCGGGATGCCTGGCCTACATTTCGGAAGGCGAGCCACGACCGCAATGCATCACAGAGCTGCCAGACTTCAGGGCAGCCTGCCTCACACGGGCCGTGTTGAGAATAATGATGGTGCTTATGCACGAACTTCGAGCAACTGTTCGTCCTCGTAATCCGAGTAACGAGTAAGTATACTCTGCTTGTCATGCCACTCCTACTTCATGTTCTTCTACTATATCCAAAATTACATCTACAGATCATTGTAACGCATGTAATTCATTCAATAGTGTGCATTGTCTAGATAGCATTTGTCCGTGTAAAATGCCATTAGTTACAAGAATTGTCATTGACAACAAACGTTTATTAAACTTATCTGGGTCATTTAAAAACAGTTTGTTTCATTCCTTTTCACAGGTGGTACAGGCTGGTGGCCTATCGTTCCTTTACATGGTGGCTTCACGGGAGGCTTGGACACCGCGTTCGAAGAGTGATACCCGCCTGTGCCGTTCGTGCCATTAGAGAAACGTTCCCGAGTGACAGCGGTCAGTACAGGGGATTTTCTCTCGCTGTGCTGCAACCTGACCTGTATAATCTTTAAAGTCTTCTATTTTTGTGTCATGAAAATAAGATACAAAATAAAACACCACATATATTTTAACAACGTTTGTCTCGATTTTTTAAATGAATCAAGTGTGTCTCCATTCAAGGATGGACGTCAGACACCTGTGCAGGGTGGTCACTATCTATCTAAGCTAACATAACATATTCTCGATAATGCATGCACTAAATAACACTTGTTCAAAGTCTTTCAGTAGGTTATGTCTCTATAAAAGTCACACATATATCTATACTAACAATAACCATTGGATTATACAGGCCCTAGGGTCTTGGCCACTTTAATACACCGGTTGAAGTGTGGGTCTGTGCTCACAAGAATCTCCGGTATGTGGCATTTGTTATTGATAAGCAACGATATACTATCATTGATATAAAGGCGATATACTGTATATCGATATGAAGGCGGTTCACACCCGGGGATGAGCGCTGGCACGGGGGGGCTGTCCGTGGCGCGAAAGGCCAAGGTGCCAAACTGCATGTACACTTCAAAAGGTGTCCCACGCCAAGGGGCCATCGGTCACATGGCCTCCTCAGACCCCGTGTCTCCAGGCAGGCCTCCCCTGAGGCAGGCCGCCCCCCTAATACCACGACATACATACGTCATTCATTCACAAACACACCCCAGTTTCTAATACTTTAAAAACCACTCGATATGTCTCATGAGAACATCTTTGTGCTTTGCAAGTCAACTCTTGACCGTGCTACCTGGGAACCACTGAGATCTATGCTAATCTGCTTGTCGTCGTGCTATCCGTGAACTCTGTGACCGACCGCTTCGAGCATACCCATCAGTGCGCTACCTGTGGCCATCCACCTATTCTCCCGCAAGATACTGCTCTGCTTGCTGAACCCGACTGTTTGTTGGTCAAGGTAAGGCCATGTATCCTGGTTATATTTCGCAGATTTTTAAATTTCTATCTGTTTTCCAGTAGAGTACAAAATAGTGCTATCTTCATTGGTCTCATTGGTATTGACTTCAGTTTCCATTGCTATGCTATCAATAGATCTATTTATTTTCATCTGTGACTATTGTGATTGAATTGCATCCTTCGGGGGTCCAGTCAATAATGTTAGCATGTTTCCTTCTCGTGCAAGACAGAACATCCAAGGGATGAGTCACATGTTCAGATTTCAGTCACATCAATTATACATTTCTGCAAATACTAAGCAGCACATAATGAACTGGTATAGTTCCTGCGACCAAAACAAACCTTGCATTGATCATTGTATGATTCATTTACTTTTGTATCAAATCTTTACTCTTGAAGATTCTATATTAATGTCGATATTTACTTTTCAGATTCATCAACAATGCCTGCCTGTTCGATTAGCGGTTGCCCTTCGAAGACCCATGCGAAATCTGAAGGAACTACAATGCATGTGTTCCCGAAAACTGTTGATCGAATAAGAGAATGGGTCAGACATTGCGGATATCCACTGGATGAGCTGGAGAGTAGAGTCCAACAAGTCTTAGAGGACAAGAGGGGTGATCGATACCGCATCTGCAGCCGGCACTTTTCCTTGGACATGTACACAACTTCTTGGGTAACAAAGAAGAATAAAAGGCGCACGACACGGAAATTGCGCGAAAACGCTATTCCCACTCTATTTGTCCACATTCCACCACCGGTGAGTCAAGTGTCCGGATTTAGCTTTAGGCCTTGCGGTAATGTGTAGCCGAATGGATTAATAGATATTGTAGGTGTTCTATCCCTTGTAATAATTTCGATATTGTTATGAGTGTATACTTTTTTGAATAATGACATTTATCAATATATTCTTTTTCCATTTCATAACCCACAAACGCAATATATATATACATATATATATATGGGGACAGGGAACTGTGCTGTTTTGAGCATTTTTCAAGTATTCTGTTGGCTTACATGGCTATTTTTAATATTGGCATTTCATTATCAATCATTAATTGACCTTTACAGCTTCTTGACTATCCCTTGAATCTGAAGCAAGAACATTCTACATCCTTGACTTGGTCGCAGTTATCAACCACTTCTAGCGCGTATCAGGTAATCTTACTAGGCTAATCCGCTACAGACCTGTTTTATGCATGCCTAGTAATAGTTTCATTCTATCGTGTAATTATTTTACAGAATGTTTGATTACTGCTTTCCAATTAATATACACCTTAGTTATCGTCCACTGGTGTTTGTTTTCAGTTATAATTAGTGTTATCTATACTAATGCAAGTACTGTCTTTCAGGGAGATGCTGAAGCGTCCGCCACATCTACAACGTTTCTAGATGTTCCTCACCAGCAGGAGGTATGGATACTGACAGCTCCATCGAGCATCATCATCAGAGCTGGAATTCTTGTCCTTTGATTGTTCTACACAATGTTTCATTCGTGGTTAGCCGTTGATATGTACCTGTGCTGTCGACCCCAGGTGTATTTTATGTTTTCGCAATTGTAATCCTCACTAATGCAAGTACTATGTTTCAGGCAGTTGATGGAGCGTCAACCCCTGCACTTGATGCAGAGCCTGACATTCAAGTATACGAATCGGCGCAACAGCTTTCGGAAGTGCGCACTACATTTGCAACATCAATAGATATTCTTCAGCAGCACGAGGTATGGATAATGACAGCTCCATCATGCGTGATCGTATAATGTGATTCCATTTGCTATACTTTCTTCCCTATTAACGCAAGTGCTGTGTTTCAGGGAGACGACGGAGCTTCCACAACAATCAAAACATCTCATTTAGATGATGCAGATGTAAAGGAATCGTTGAAATAAGTCGATGAAATGTGATCATATTTGGATTTTCCTTGATTCTTTTGGACAATGCATCTTTCGCGGTTATCTCCTTATATGTACCTGTGCGTTCGAACACAAGTGTGTGTTATATTTCCAATATTGAAAACCATACTAATCCAAGTGCTGTGTTTCAGGGAGACGACGGAGCTTCCACCACAATCACAACATCTCAGATGATGCAGATGTAAAGGAATCGTTGAAATAAGTCGATGAAATGTGATCATATTTGGATTTTCCTTGATTCTTTTGGACAATGCATCTTTCGCGGTTATCTCTTTATATGTACCTGTGCGTTCGACCCCAAGTGTGTGTTGTGTTTCCAATATTGAAAAGCATACTAATGCAAGTACTGTGTTTCAGGGAGATGCGGATGCCTCCTCTCCAATACAACCATTCATGGAAGTCCATGAGGAGCCAGAGGTATGGATACTGACAGTTCTATCGAAATAGATCATCACTGGTCGAATACTTGTCCTTTGATTGTTGCACACAATGTTTAAATCGTATTTGGCTATTAAGATGTACCTGTGTGTTCGTCCTCACGTGTGTTTTATGCTAACAATATTTTGATACATAGTAATGAAAGTACTATGTTTCAGGGAGACGATGGAGCCTCTTTCCGTGCTGTCTATGCGGATACAGAAAATATAGTGCTTGCAGCGCAAGAGGAAGGGAGGACATGCGGAAACGAATCAGAGCTACAGCGTGCAGATGTTGAAGGTCGAGTCAAAAAAGTTGCAAAGAAAAAACAACAAAAAAAGGTTAGTTACAAACAGTTAATAACTTAAAACATTTTTTTGTGGTGGGGACTATTTTATGTTTTTTTCCAGTCAATTCTACTACACTCCATCTTGTGTTTAAACTGAACATCCCTTTTCCAATTTCTCCTCCAGTTACCCGTGGGCGTCAGAACTATACACACACAGACAGTGAAGCGAATGAGAGATGTGGCTTGCCAGACCATGCACACCATGGAGGAACTATTAATTGCGGTGAGGCGTGTTCAGGCCCGAGATGTTCATGTCCAATGGCCAGAACATGAATTAACTGTATTTGTAGACTACAGCAAAGTTGCATCGGACCACAGCTACAGTGCGACCGGACCACCACAAGAAGATGTTATTGAATGTATTCAAGATAGCTCTGAAGTAGTTGCAGATCAATTTACACAATCTACACCCGCCAAAAATTTGCCACCAAAAAACATGTCGACATTGTTGTGTTCTCCCATCAATGTTGAAGTAGCAGATGTTGAAATGAGAGAGGATGAACCAGCCGCAGCATCCATAGACGCTTCAGAACTTGATAGCAGCGATATTACTTTCGAATGTGTTGAAATCTCCACAACGTCACAGGCCGAAACAACGTTGACGCAGGATGACAGTCTAATGAAAGAGAGCAAATACATTGTATTCGACAGTTGTTTGATGGAAATTATAAGTATGCTGAAATGTGAGCGTTCCATTAGAGGGAATGTATGTGGGAAGCCATTGATTAATGTGACTCGTCAAATAAAAGGCAGTAACGTCAAAATAAATGCCGCCTGTAGATTAAATCATGGGTCTCATGGTCTGCACAACCAATGCTGGGGAAAATGGCAGCAGGCAATCTACTGTGTGCAGCAGCATCACTTTTTAGTGGCTCCAGTTTTAGGAAGTTAGAGGCTTTCTTTCAGTTTGTGGGACTCCATTTCATTTCTAAAGCGCTGTACTAAACATACCAACGTGATTATCTGTTTCCGGCCATTAGTGATGCTTGGAAAATTGAACAATTGTCTCTAGCAAGTACATTCAAAGGCAAACGATTCAGGCTAGCCGGCGATGGACAGTGCGATAGCCCTGGATTTTCTGCCAAGTACTGCACCTACCACTTTCAGGACATGGATAGTAAGAAAATTGTGAGTTCGGTGGTCGTGCAGGTAACACAATGTACATCGTCAGTGGCCATGGAGAAACTAGGATTTATAAAATCAGTGGAATATCTACAATCGAGGGGGATGCACATCGACCTCATAGCCACGGATAGACACGTTTCAATTGCCAAGACAATGAGAGAGCAGTTCCCACATATTAAACATCAATTTGACGTATGGCATCTTGCTAAATCAATCAATAAGAAAATCTCGGCTGCAGGAAAAAAAAAAGGTTTTGAAAATATTTTGCAGTGGTCACATTCTATCACCAACCATCTTTGGTGGAGCTCAAAAACTTGTGAGGGGTCAGTGGAAATACTACTTGAAAAATGGCGGTCACTGATGCACCACTGTACCAACCTTCACCGCTGGACAGCAAATGAACATTTCCACCAATGTGAACATGGCCCTTTGTCCCCAGAGGAGGCACGGAAGAAGAAGTGGTTGATTCCATCTTCACCGACACACAAAGCCATTGAGAAGATTGTTTTCGACAAAACTCTATCAAGAGATTTGAGAGGACTGACAGACTTCTGTCACACAGGAGATTTGGAGGTGTTCCACAATATGTGCCTAAAGTACAGTCCAAAGCGCTTGCATTTTAGCTTTCGGGGCATGAAACATCGCACTCTACTAGCGGTCTTGGCCCATAACAGCAATGTCGGACGTGAACAATCTAGGACTAGGGGCAAAGTAAGGATGCCTCGCTACACTAAGGTGTTTTCAAAACGAAGTAAGCAATGGGTGATCAAACCAGTCTATGATGAAATGCAGTTCGACTTTGTGAAAGGCCTTATTGTTGCTGTGTTAGAGAAGCACAGATATGGAATTTTGGACGTTTCTGTACAGAGCAGTGATCCATTGCCACCAAACATTGCGACTGCGCCATGCCCACCCCATGCACAGCTGATTGCGAAGTACAAATCCCGGTTTAAATAATTGCAATACGATTGTCTTTTTGTAAATAAATGTTATTGTACAGTGTACCTTTTAAACCTCACCCCTAACTTCACCATCATGGGTGGCGAACAAGCTGGGTGTCATCTTTGAATTCTCTCTATTCACCTCACATATGTGTATGTATATATTTTTCTCATGTCTCATCTCATGTAAATGTAAATGCTACGCACTGTTAACGGAGGGGAGGCTTGCGTATTGCAAATAATAAAAAAAACTATAAATCTCACTTTTAACTCAACTCCTGTGGTACTTTATACTTTCCCTGACCTTCCGCCAATAATTAAATGTCTCAATTTGGGCTGCACAGCTCGCAGACAACGGCGACAAAATTGGGGCACTTAGAACGCGCCAGCCAAGCGGGCCGTGGCATTTGGGAGAGAAGCCAGTTCCCATTTGCACATTGAGGCGCACTACATAGACGGATTCTAAACTTCAAGTTCTCATAGATGCCCATACTACGTGATGTTGCAAATAAAGAATGCGAAGGACAGCGCCCAGATGAGGCCCACAAGTTGCACTGGAAGTATAAGGGTCTATTGTTTTTTGACCTTGAGACAGGGACCATGCCGAAAGAATTACATTTGAAGGGAGTGCGCAATAACGTAAGAGACGATAAGGCAGAAAATTCAGAAACTAGAGTTTCTGTTTAGTTCAGTATACGAAAAATCGTTGTCAAGAGCACGGTCCGTTTTACAGACTGCATTACGAAGAGACACAATGGAAATTTCAAATATAATGTAAGTAAATCTTTACACGCTTTTATACCGGAATGAAGATTTAATGAATGGATGCATGAATAAATGAAAGAATGAAGAGCTAGGAAAAGCAAGTAACACGTATTCGTAGTGGGCACATGGGCATGCAGGTCCACTGTTCTCACCGATCTCGGTCCTTGGCCCAGCCACTTTTTCCTGCACTGCCTAACTGCACTGCGGGACTGTCTCTGTATCCTTCAGCCCCTTCTCCCGGCATTTACCTTGCACTTGCCACCAGCTGGCCCTATTATTTAATTTGTATTCAACTAACCATGTACAGCCCTTCCCCATGCGCGATCAGAAAGACACCTGGCCTAGTAGGAACGTTGTCTGTCTGCCCTTGTTCCCCACCTGCCTCGTCACGCCTAGAAGCACGAGTATAGGCACGTTACAAATGGCATATCATATATCATATCATTCCTCACGCATGTAGACTAACTGTTGTTTATCATTGTGTGTTTGCCTCGATTTATCTCGTTACTTTTCGCATTGATTCTATAGACAAACATACTCCATTGAACTATCCTTGCAAGCAAATAGTTTCTGATCGGCCGTAATAAATAAAATGAGTAATATTAATGAAGTTCGGCTAGCGAGACTAATTATCATTTTTTTGTTTCCATAACAGGTATTTTATCCCTTTCTGCCACTGCCATCTGTTTGAGACACCGGCGGATGGATTCTTCAGCAGACACCTGCAGCTTCGTGTCAACAACTGGAGCACGATCACCATATTATGGGACGATCGCCAAGGGCCCACATGCCCTTACACTGTACTAGTGGCTAGAAGCAACATAACAACCTTTAGGCTGGACTAGTGCCTATTTGATGGAACAGCCTTGCGGTTCACCGCGCTTCCAAAGTGATTCTTTTTACGAAAATGAACACCCTGTGTACCATAAAGGAACATAGCGTGACTCAAGATGAAACGGGACAGTTATTTATTGCGGATACAGATAAAAGAAAATAAATGCCTTCCGGAGTTTATATGGCAATTGCTAAATATTCTCTAAACATTTAATGTCCAATAAATGTACTTTACCAAATGTACCGTGTTGCTGTTTCATTGTAAAGTACAGTTTCATATTCCGAATTGTGGCGCGCTGTGTTGTGAGTTGATCTGTGTTGGTTTCCGGGTTCTGTGTGGAGTCGCGCAGAAGGCGACTGGGCGCGTTTGCCTACGCAGCACAGTAACGTCACGGAGAGAGGCGGGGAATATGAATGTTTTGATAATGTCAGGCTCGGGGGCGGGGAATTGATTTAGTGCCGCAAAAGCAGGTCAGCCAGGGCGATCGGGGAAAAGATAGGATTATCAGAAAATGGCGGCTCCCTGGTGCTTGTTTTCGCGTGCGTTTAATGGACGAAAACTCGGGTAAGGTCCATAGGAAAGTTTTCTAAAATCGAGCCACTTAGGCTTAAAAAAACATTGCCGACCCGTTGGGACAAAAAATTTTTTTACTAGACCATGCCTTTTAATGTCCTTGGTTTTACTGAGACATGGTTCACGGGCAGCTCTGTCCTGAGCTTTGACTCTCTCCTCCCCGATGGCTACAAGATCCTCTCCGCACCCAGATCCTCCTGGTCCGGTGGGGGGTAGCCCTGATCTTTCCTGAGTGGACTCCTGCCTCTATTATTTCCACTCACCTACTCCTCTTTTGAATGCCTTGTCTGTAGGCTCTCTCTCTCTCTCTCTCTCCTACCCATTCTCTTACTTTGGCTACCATTTACCGGCCTCCTGATCAAATCACCTAATTTCTCTGAGTGGGCGGACCTCTCCTCCTCCCTCCTGACCTCTACAACTCAGCTCCTCCTCGGTGACCTCAATATCCATTTAGACTCTCCTTGTTCCTCTACTGTACTCTTCCATAACCTCTGTGACTCCCTCTCCCAGTCCATACTCCCCTCTGGCCCGACTCACTCTGCAGGGCACACACTCAATGTCTTGATCTCCTCTGACCTCCACCTCTCCATCCCTCTGACCACTCCTCTCTCCTGGAGCGATCACTCCCCCCTTTCCTCTCATCTCTCCCTCTCTTCCCCCCAAGCCAAGCCTACCCCAACACTGCCACATACCTTCTCGGACATCCGGCCCATGAAGCGTGTGTCAGTTGATTCTTTCGCCGCCACCTTCTCTATCCCCCCCTCTGGCTGTCTCACATCCTGACACAGCCCTGTCTTTGCACTACTTTTCAATTTCTGATACTCTTGATGCTCTTGCCCCTGTCAAGCCAAGTGCAATTCCTGGTATGACTCCGACCTAGCTACACTTAAACGTAAGTGTAGGGCGGCTGAGAGGAAATGGATGGCTTCTTGTTCATCCTCTGACAAACTGGTTTGTCGCCTTCTCCAAAGGCAATACCGACTCTGTCCTCACCAAGAAGAGAGTCCACATTCAAGCTTGTGTCCCTGCGGGCACGAACAACTCGGCCACACACTTTAAAATCTGCAAGGAACTGGCCAACCCTGCTGCAGTCTCTACCCCTCGTGTTGCCACCCAGGCTCTTTGCAATGCCCTTGCCTCTCACTTTATCTCAAAACCCAGGACATCCTGTCCACCCTCTCCACCCCTCCTCTCCCCTCTCCGTCTGTGCTTGCTGACCCTCCTTCAGCCACCCCCCACCCTCCTTCTCATCCTTTCTTCTTTCCTACCCTGATGAGGTTGCTAGACATGTCCGATCTATGAAAGCCTCGTCAAAACAGGTTCATAACTGTTCCTCTAAAACCATTAAGGACCACATTGACCCCCTCACTCCAGCCCTTGCTGATTTTTGCAGCCACTCCTTTGCCTCAGGATCCTTCCCCTCCCCTCCCCTCTGAAGCACTCCCTTGTGCATCCTCTTCTCTAGAAACCCACAGCTGATCCTTCATGTCAGTCTATTGCCCAATTTCCATTACTCCCTTTCGAATGGATTGTGTTTTCCCACGTATTCCTCATCTTGTGATAAATCGTTATCTCTAGCTTCGATGCTTCGGAAAAAAAAATTCTCGGCAGGACAATCGACGCCACGATCTCGAGCACAGCGCCCTCTGCCGAGAATTTTTTTTTTCCGAAGCAGCGAAGCTGGCGATAACGATTTATCACAAGATGAGGAATACGTGGGAGGAACATCCAGTCGAAAGAACATTACAGTTGGTAAGTGACTTGTTCTTCTGGGCAAACTCCTGGAAAAGCTGGCCATCTCTCAGCTTAATCTTCATTCCAATTCTGTTGGCTCACTCCATGACCACCAGTCTGACTTCAGAGCAGCCAGAAGCACAGAAACTGCTCTCCTGAACATCCGTCAAGATCTGCTCTCCAGCCTTAACTATAACATTCCCTCTGTCCTCATCCTCTTCGATCTCTCTTCTGCCTTCGACTCGGTCAACCATACCATCCTGCTCAACCGTCTCCGTGATAACCTGCGTATCACTGATCAGGCTCTGGCCTGGCTGACCTCTTTCCTCTCTGATCGACCCTCCCAGGTCCAACTTGGGTCCTTCCTATCATCTATCTTCCTCTCTATCTGTAGTGTTCCCCAGGGGTCTAACCTCTCGCCCTGGCTTTTCAACCAATACCTGGCAAATCTCGCCCACTGCATTGTCATTTTCTGCTTAAATTTCCAGTGCTACGCTAACAACACAACTCATTTTCAGGCTGCCCTCAGCCACCTGCTCTCCCTCTCTCATCTCTGATTGCCTAACTGCCATTCAAGATGGGTGTGCCGCCAATGATCTTTGTCTGAATGCCAGCAAGACGGAGATCCTCCTCATCGGCTCACCTTCACCATCCTTTCCCCTCGCTCTCTGGCCGGCCTCCCTTGGCCCTCCTCCTACCCCCACCTGCAAGGCTAAGAACCTCAAGGTCATCTTTGACTCGACAATTTCCTTCTCCACCCACATCTCTGATGTCTCTAAAAAGTCAAACGTTCTACTGCACCTCCTCAGAGGTACTCTGCCTTTCCTATCCTTCCCCCAGAAGCTCATGGTCTCACAAGCTGAGATTCTCTCTAGGTTGGACTATTGTAACAGCCGCTTTGTAAATCTACCTGCCTCTACTCTCTACTCTTTGCCCTCTGCAGCTAATCCAGAAAAAGGACTTTAAGACTTGTCCTTGGCCTCAAGCCCTGGGATCGTATCTATCCAGCTCCGAAATCTCTCCATTGGCTCCCAGTGGATGTGCAAGGAATACATTCAAAACCCTCTGCATTGTCCACAAGGCTTTCTGGGGCCTGGGTCCAAAATACCTTCAGCTATCCCTCCGCAAATACCTCCCCTCTCTAGCTCTTCGCTCCTCTACCTCTAGCTCCCTCAGGGTCAGTTGTTCTTCAAAAAAACAAGCTGGGGGTAGATCTTTGTCTTCGGCTGGGGCCTCTGTCTGGAACAGCCTTCCTGCCACTCTAAAACTTGAGTAGAACCATCTCTAGTTCCAGAAGCACCTCAAGACCTTCCTCTTTGCTTCTGCCTTCACTCCCCCTCTCCCCTGCTGATCTGTTCTCTCTTGGCACTGTGCACCTGACCACCCTCTGTCCTCCCGGCTGAGGTACCTGCTCACCCTGCCACCCTCTCGCACTGCCTCCGGACCACCCCTTGCACTGGGGTCTGTATCTGTACCCATACAGTCCCCCCTTTTTCTTCTTACACTTATAAGACCTACCCTGTCTGCTGCCTTAAAACCAGCACTTGCCACTTGCTGGCTGCACTACCACTGTTTGTTGCCTTTATTATTTATTTATTATTATTAATCTGTTTCTCCTTTGATCCGCACTTTCCACTTCTGCCCCCTTCCATGCACTTTTTCCCTCCCCCTCTCCCATGCACTTGCGTGTTCTCAATGTCACTGGTCCTAGTAAGATCGTTGTTTTGCTCTCCCCTGTTCCCCTCCCTTGCCTTGTCGCTCTCTGAAACACTTGTGTACGAGCCTGATAGAAATAAAATATCAATATCAATTCTCTCCCAGTGAGTGTGACTTCTTAGATTGGCTGGTTGTTAGGCATTGTAGATGATATGTATGGTGAGGCATAGTGATTTTGGTTGCGCTGTCTTGGAAAGGGCTTTGTTCTACGGGGAGATCCTGCGTGAAGTTTCCTGGAGCATAGATGTTGCATGAAATAATTGGTTGCTTTATATGGCTTTTTTGCTGCTTCTTGCACCTTTGTGTAGTTCCTGTCTGGCAGTCTTTCCATAAGTGAGGCATATTTGCGTGTTTTGTGTCTGGTTTATAGGGAGATGTGACTGGAGCGCCTTTCCTTGGTGTTGTAGTATGTTGGGGCGCCTCTATTCTTCTGTGTGCCTTATGGTTAAGTTGATCACTGGGAACTGATTAAACTACATTGGTGGGTGCGTGAGGTTTACTTCAGCTGTTGTAGTAATCCCTATGGCGCTTTGGCTTGTTTAGCGGTGGGCATATCCGGGAACCTTTATCAAAGAGCTGTTCTATGAAAATAGTGTAGTGCAGAAATTGAGCATTGCACTCAGTTTTTTTTTCAGCAGTAAAGCTATCATGGTTAGTGGTGTCTTTATCCGAGCTACAAATTATCCCGGTGGACAAATATCAAAGTTGGAAGCATTTCAGTGGTACATTAACAAATGGTAAATAATTCTAGTTATACACGATCTCAGTGGCAGGTATCAAAATTGAAAATTATCCAGAAAGCCATCCCTTAACTTCATACTATGTGGTCCAGTTGGTCAGTGTAGATGGTGTTACAGAGAAGGGCTTGGGCCTGGTGAACTGGCAAACA
The DNA here is from genome assembly GCF_040938575.1 of Ambystoma mexicanum. Taxonomy (NCBI): domain Eukaryota; kingdom Metazoa; phylum Chordata; class Amphibia; order Caudata; family Ambystomatidae; genus Ambystoma; species Ambystoma mexicanum. The sequence continues at coordinate 674,687,215 of NC_090932.1, read as the reverse complement.
GGAGGCATCCTTGATATTCGCTGGCTACCTTGAGGAGCTTGTTTAAGAGCAGTGTTCTGGGTCTTGTGACTCCGGAAACAGCCAATCTGTGTTGGGGAGGGTGGGCTGGGGGAGGTGCGGGGAAAGCAATTGGTGTATGAGTGAAAGGCAGTAAAAGCGGAGATTGCCGTTTAAATGTGCAACAATTTTAGGGCCCATGCTTAAGTACTTTTTGTGAATATACATCATGTTTTTAGAGAGAACGCCATCTGAGAATGTGCTCTAAAGCCACCACCATTACCTACATACGGCCTGCATACCTATTAATTGCTTTTGACCACTTACAAATGTGTGCACGTTGGGGCTTTCAAACTGCTGGGAAACATTGTGGGCGCCTCGTAATTAAAGGTTTTACATTTGGAATGATAGCATACATTGTGGGAGCACTAGCAAATAAGGTTTTATAGCGTGATTTCAGGTATGCATTATGGCATGGCTGCATCACCATAAATATTTTAGAGGCAATGGTCATTAATACTGCAGGAACCAGCGTCATGAGTGTTTTAAAGTGTGAATACTGGCATATGTTATGAGCATCATGAAAGTCTTTGTAGTGGGACTGCTCGCACATACTGTGAGCACATAATCGTAAAAATGTTTTACAGAGCAAATGCTGGAATACATTGTGGGCACAACATAATTCACACATCATTCTTGCTCTCATACATTCATCAGTCCTCACATTTGTAGTTACACCTCCACACTTGCATCCTTTATCTACTTAGCCAGATGGGACATATGGTCAAGGGGAAAGCAGGGTAAGTGGGTTTGCATACATGAACTACATTCTTTTCACCACACAACGCCAACACTATTTGCTTTTTAATTGCTGTTAATTCAAATTCTTAGTCTCCATTTTACTGCCTAATTGACGTTTATTGCAGCTCCACTGTTTTAAATGTCTTCTTTTTTTAGGAAAGTTAGTACAGAACTTTGAAATGAAGCTGGGCTGGGGCAAATCTGTACCTATTCCTCCGCATCCAATATACATTCCACCTTCAATGATGGAGCATACACTCCCACCACCTCCTTCTGGATTGCCTTTTAACGCACAGCCCAGGGAGAGACTGAGGAATCCCAATGCTCCATTACTGCCTCCCAAAAACAAGGAGGAGTTTGAGAAGGTAATTTAGACAAATAGACCACCTGTTAGATTTAATTTGAATGACTAAATCTGCTGTAGTCTTTTAAAAATAAATATAAATTACATTGATAATTAATTTTTGTACTGTCCCATCCAATTAATAGTTAGGTTGCTCTTTTATTCTGCACTGTTCTGTGTGGGCCTAGTCCATCATTGTAGCATCATTGGCTTCCCTTAATTGTAATCTGCTAATTTGTTGGTACCAACTGTTCTTCAAATTAAGCATTGTAATGTGGGTGTCTTTGGGTATGTTCCTAGTTGATAGGATAGATGCCATTTCCTAAAGTGAGATGATTTTAAAATAAAGACAAGAGCATATACTGTGGGGGAAGCATAGTGTTAGTAACTGGTAAGTATTTTGTTGATGTACATGTTTAATTTCAAGCACATTTAATGGTGATCATTAATATAGTAAATGTTCCATTTAAAACGCCATTAAGAAATGTAGAATTGCATAGCCCCTCATCTCAAAAATAATTCTCAGTTTAGTATGTTACTGGTGCATACATGTGCACTTTCATAGTAATTCTATTAGCATTTGTGAAGTATTTTATAGAATTAAATCAATAGATATTCATAGAACTCATCAGAGCAATGGTTTTCTTGCACAACGTTTGCCAGTTATGTCTTATTGTTTATTTATATGTATTGTTTTGCTTATTCCTTGTTAACAATACTCACATATTCTATGTTTATTATCTGATGTGACTTCATATACAGACTCTGTCGCAAGCCATAGTCAAAGTGGTTATCCCAACAGAAAGGTACATATTTTTCTTTATTATTACTGATAACGATATAGAAAATGCCCCATATGAATTGAAAAAGTCAATTGTGGTCCTACAGAAATGGTTATAGCTTAACTGAGCAATGGTTCCTTTTTGATGTCAGGATATGATCATTTAATTATCCCACAGTAATAGTCTAATGGTTAGGGTTATATTTCACTGATTACGATTGGTGGTGAAATAGTGAACTGTATATTTGTTTTTAACAGCCGCTCTGGTAACAATTTTACATTCAGTAAAAGCATATTTTTCATTTGTATAAGCTTGTATTGAGTGATATATCTGGTAGACCTAACATGCTAGCAGTCTTCTGTTGTGTGTTTATGCATGCAACATACTGTTTGTGTTTTTGCACTGTTAAACATTTATTTTCAGTGTTTTCTTAGAGTATGACCGTGATTGAGCTATGGGCACAAAGTAAAACGATAGATGTTCCCGGAGGGAGAGAATATATTTGACAGATTTCCGTTCTAGAAGAGTATTGAGACATATTGGGTATACTCTTGCTCAGTCAAGCCTAAACCTTTCCCCAGAAGGACAGGGCACAACACTGGTTGAAGACTTAAAAATGCTCCGTTACTACATGTTCATTGACCTTTGACATTGGCATTGGTGAGCAATACCAGATGAACTGTTCTCGGCAGCGGGGGACCAGGAAAACATCAAGGGATGGATTGGGAAAGTATACACTTTTTGAAGAGATTTTGGTATGATCAACACCAATAATTGTGCTTTTATTATGATTGAAAGTTCTGTTGTTTTTTTCTGTTGCCCTTCTTTAGCTTTTTGATATTTCATTTAATGAACCTTGCCATCCATTTGTGCTGCAGTGTTATAGTTAAAAAGCATGGTGGTATGTATATTCTAAAACTCCATAAAAAGCACAGCAGAGACCACTTATGCTTCATTCTTGTATAAACTGCACATTTATTGAAATTATTGATCATAAAGGAAAGTAATGATAATAATGGTTCTTAGTTAGAAAAATATAATACAAAACATGTGAATCTGAGCTTACTGCAAGTATTCCAACTTTGTGGATAATGTTCAAATAGTATATGCAACACTGAGAAGATAAATATCCACTTGTTTATATTTTCCTGCTTGAATTTAGTTGACATGGCCTCTAATTGCATTTCATGACATACCCCTTGAACATAATTTAGGTTAGGCTTCTGCTTTTTATCCATATTTACTTCATTATTTCTTAGTGGAAAAACATTGAATCATAGCTAGCATTTTATTAAATGCCACAAGAAGGGATTGTCACGCCCGGGAAAGGCTGCATAGCCAATCAGGTGGCTGGAACAGCAGGCGAGAATACACATTCTCTGCCTGCTGCTGCCAGCCACCTTAGGCCCTTCCTCACAAGGAGGTGCCATTTAAAAAAAAAAAGAATATTTTTAATGTGGGGTGGAAACAGGAGCCTCTCCCTGTTGCCTCCCCTTCCCCACCCCCTTCCTCCCTCCCCACTTACGTGCTGGTCCGGAGCTTTGTGCTCCAGTCGCGGCTCTCCTGTCTCTTTAAAAAATATCCTCCCTCCGGAGATTGGCTTTACAACGCCAATTCCTGAGGGGGGAAATAAAGCATTTGCACCCCAGATCAACCCTGGGCTGTGAATGGCCTTCACCCACACTATGGGAGGTGGTGGGGGGGCAACATGGCCGGTAATGGCCCACAGCCCTCGCCAAGGCCCTCATTTCGCTCAAGCCTAACTATGCTCGGGCTGGCAGGCCATATCCGCCCCCCACAGCCGGGGGAAAGCCATAGTAAAGTCTGCATCATGCAATGATATGATGTGATATGGCATTTATAACGCGTCTGTACACAAGTGTGTCTAGTCACGAATGATGATCTCTGTAAAAATAGACATTGTTAGCTGAAAATATGACCTTCTGCCTTAACGTTGAACCTAAACTCTGAATTGCTTGTTATTGGATACAAGTTTGCGTTCTTTTATGTGAGAATGCTGCAACAGAGCAGTTGGTGCAAGTTAGAAGTTACAACCCTGACCAATGTAATTTCTAGGCATGATGCTTCCACAACATAGATGTTTTTGGGCTGTTATTTTCCCAGTAAGGACTATTCTAACTCTGAGTGTCAATAAAGTGTGGTCATTTAACAGTATGTGGGCTGTATGAACTGGTATAGCCCGCAGATTCTTCACTGGGTCACTCGGTGTTGGTTGAGTTCCGTTACACCTTTTTTCTTACCACTCTGCCTCTGGCAGTTATCCATTCTCTTCTGAATGGCCATTCTTATTCTAGTAGTCTTTCCCTGCGCACTTCACCTCCCACAGGATTCTGAAGACTCTCATACACCTGGCACGACTTCCCTCCTGCAATGCTATCCTCTACTGTCTTTTACTCCTGCTTAGGAAGATGAATTTTCAGAATAGGCCCTTTAGAAGGCTTCTGAGAGGCCACCTTAGTTAATGAACAGTGTTATTGAAACTTGGGGTCTAGCCAATCAAATTAGTGTAGCAGAGCAGTAAGATTTAGACTTCTGAAGATATAGGGTAAAGATGTCTGTTCATAGCCACAAAATGAAGTTCATGCATTTTTAAATGATGAGCATAAGTATTTACAAAGATGAGTTCCACCCACTCTCTGGCCGCACCAAAGCATTCGGCAGCGCGAACATGGGTATTATATGGTTTCCCGGCACTCTTACCAGTGAGCTACATAAGGAGCAATGTAATACACCATTGTAAGTGTTATGCTATGCTTCAGTTCAAGCTTATCTGTGACTGAAGTCAAGGAGGGACAGGGCATTATCTGTGTGTGTATGCAGCCCCAAACATCAAATTCACATGTCATGTTTGGCTACATAAATAGCAGTACAATTACTGAGGCAGTGTTAAGTTTCATCGCCCGATCAGTCTTGTTCATCTTCATAGCTTTTCTTTCCATACACATTTGCTATCACCAGACCTATGCTACCCTGCCAGTACTGGAATGTCCTCTTGTTCTCCGGCCAGTCTACCTGTGCCATGGGATCTGGAGCCGGTACTTCTTCTAGGATGGTAATAGCTACAGTTTTGAAATACACAGTAATAAACAATCAGATGGTTGTTAAAGTGCCCTGGGTCATTTGAGAAAACAGTTGCACATGAGCTTAGTATTTCGTTTAATTATGATTGTGTCACCACCTAGCCTAGTGGAACCAAGGAAGTGAAATATGCACTGTTCTATTCAGGTCCCCATACCAGCCTTTGGGGCACTTTCATTTTCCACAATCACACTTTTCGTGACACGGAAAGTAATCAGGCAGGGGTGGTCTCTCTGGTAAAGCATGGAATACAAGATAGCTGCAGAAACGGAGGTCAGGGTTAACACCAGCTCTCGAACAGTAGCATAGGCACCTGCATGTTCAGACAAATCTACTGTCCCAAAAGGAGCGCACTTACAACCAGTTTTGCACTCATTGATTAGACGTTTCCCAGCATTCTAGCAGAAGTCGGCACGTCAGACTCCTGTGTTCAACTATGGTGCTCCGGCTTTATTGCCTTAGGTGTGAAGGGCTTTGTGAGAGCGGTTGGGTTTTTCAATCTATTATTGGGTCAGTGGCGCTATGATTGAGCTGAACATTACCCAGGGGCATTATTGTGCAACTATGGTGACGATATGGTGCAGTTTAAACAAACATGCTGTGGTGAAATGTCCCCTTTTGTTGGCGAAACATGTTATGATGTATGATGGTAGATCTGCGCCCCTTTCAGTTATGGTTTAATAACGATCAACACGGATCCCTATCACTGTGCAATGACAGGTTTACTTGAGAAATGATCTGTTTTCACTGATATGTCATTTTTGAATGAAGTTGTGTTAGGATGCATTTGTGAAAGGATATTGGGGATGGGTCTGTGTATGGTGTTTTGGGGATGCAGTAATTCTAAAAACGATTCGGTAAAATGCACTTTTATATTTTAATATTGGATTTTAGGATGCAAAATGGAAGAAATGTTTATTTGTAGTTTGCTATTTGACCGGAGTGCTAGGAGTAATAAATTGGAAATAAGGAGTTGTGTTTTGATTAGCTTACATTTTTTTTAAATTTATTTTTTTATGAATAAATGGGAGGGAGCGGGTCAGTCCTTTTCAACGTGATTGTGGAAGGGAGATTTCAGAGGTTTGGGTTGTGTAAATCCAAGAGGTTATTTCTGTTTTTTTTCTTTTCTTGTTATTTATTGGTTCTAAGTTTTGGTTACTTTGAGTTGTTAGGTTTCATCACAGGAGGGGTGCAATTTAGTTCTGTTATGGCTTCCTCTTTCACGAGGAGTTTAAAAGTGGTTTTGTGGAATGTTAATGGAGCGAATTGTACAAATAAGAGGAACATGGTAGAATTATCTGTGTAAATTTGAAAATTCAAAATGTTGCCTACTGTGTGTGTAATGTATATGCTCCTAATGGTGGGGACAGAAGTTTTTTTTTACTTCCCTTTCACAATTTTTGCACAATGTGAATGTGAGAAATGTTATAGTGGGGGGAGACTTTAATGTTACTCTAGATCCACAGATGGATAAAAGTGGAGATACAACGGACAATGCAAATATTTTAAAAAGAGAAGCCTTGATTCAATTTATGAATGAATGGAATCTTTCAGATGTGTGGAGACTAAAGAATCCTTTGGTAAAGCAATATACCTTCTTTTCTGCAAGACACAGTGTACACACGGATTAACCTCCTTTTGACTTCAAGCTTGTGCACACAGTCAATCATAGGGGGAGACATTAATGCCATCCTGCATTCTGACCATGCACCGATCAGTTTTGAAATGAAACTTACTTTTCCCCTGCCTAAGTCAAACTCTTGGAGGATGAATGTTACACTCCTTAATGACAATGATATGGTGGATAAAATAGTAAAAGAAGCAAGATTCTTTGTGGCTGAAAATTGGACTGGTGAGGTGAAAGTAGAATTTGTGTGGGAAGCCTTCAAGTCATACATGAGAGGAATGTTGATTGGTATATCAAGCAAAAAGAAAAAAGAGAAAGACACTGAAATTAAGAAGCTGAATGAGGAAATTGAGATTCTTGAAAAAGAAAACATGCAGAAATTCTCTGTATGTTCATTTGATTGCATGCAAAAGAAAAAAGATAAGCTAGAAGATCTGCTTGCGTCAAAAGCTGAAAGTCTCCTATTTAAAACAAAATGCAAATACTATGAAAAGGGCGAGAAATGTGATAGACTTCTTGCTTATCGCTTAAGGACTATGGAGAATGAGAAATCTATTAATGCTGTAGAAAAGACGAATGGGATTGTGACCTTTGAGCCGGCTGAAATTAATGATACTTTCAAGGAATATTACTCATACCTGTACTCTTCAGAGGTTCATATGTCCCAGGGGGAAGTAAGAGATTATGTTACTAGTTGTCATTTGGAAAGTTTTAAATCAAACTACAAAGATTCCCTTGTGAAAGACTTGGATGTAGAGGAGCTCAGAGCTGCTGCGAGCGCTTTAAATTCACAGAAATGTCCAGGTCCGGATGGTTTACCAGCTGAACTGTACAAGATTTTCCCTGAAGAGGTTTTTCATCTAATGTTGGCCATGTTACACTCATCTTTAATAGATGGTCGTCTTCCGGAATCTGAGACATGCATTGATATCTGTTTTTCTGAAAGAAGGGAAATCTCCAGTCAAAACAAGTAACTATCGGCCAATAAGTTTGTTGAACACAGATAATAAAATCTTTGCAAAAGCATTGGCCATGAGAATGGGGGCATCTCTATCGGATATAATTGACAGAAGTTAGACTGGCTTTGTAAAAGGGAGGCATGCCTCGGATAATATGAGAAGACTTTTGTTGACCTTGTTTGAGAGTAAGGATCATATGGAATATGTGGTGGTGTTGTCACTGGATGCGAAAAAGGCTTTCAACCGGATAGAGTGGAATTATCTTCTGGCAGCCTTGGAAGGTTTTGGATTTGGGAAAAAGGTGACAGATTGGATAAGACTATTATATTCAATGCCTACAGCCAGTGTGATCACTAATGGTCTGGTATCGGACAAATTTGAGCTTGAAAGAGGGACAAGACAGCGCTGTCCACTGTCGCCCATTTTATTTGTCATCGCAATGGAATTATTGGCTGTAAAGATACGAGAAGACAGGGCAATTGAAGGTGTTTCTTTTGGAGAGGCATGTCAAAAAATCTGGCTTTATGCAGATGATATGTTGTTGGTTGTCCGCAATGTGGAGTCCTCCACTCCGGCCCTAATTGACCAAATAGACATTTTTCATAAAGTTTCAGGTTATAAAATTAATTGGTCAAAATACGAGGCACTGCCAGCATCAATTTAATGCTCAACCTTGACATTGAAAAATGTTGCCTTTAACTGGTGTCCGAACAAGATGCGCTACCTTGGAATTTGGCTGACTAAAGATATGGCTAAAATGATGGAAGTTAATGTTACACATGTTATGCAAAATATGGAATCAGTCTTTAAAAGATGGAGTGAGTTGAGATTAAGTCTATGGGGAAGAGGGCATGCAATCAAAATGACGACAACTCTGATAGTTAACTATGTCTTAAGCATGATTCCCTTGCAGCTTAAAAAATGTTATTTGAAGAAAATGGAGAGCTTGATCCAGTCCTTCCTGTGGGAGGGAAAACAACTGCGTCTGAAACTCTGGAAACTTCAACTCTCACAGGAATGTGGTGGTTTGGGGGTCCCGGATTTTGGAAATGATCATTTAGCATTTGGGGCTCGCCACTTGGTACCTTTCATAGATGATTCTTCTGATGTCTGGACAATGGCAGAATCAAGTAGATCTTCGCCTCTTTCCCCCAGGGCAATTCTGTCTACAGTGGATGGAATGGGATATAAATCATCTCCACAACAGCTTTTGTGAGGTCATGCTGGAAGAGTCTTTGGAACAAGAGCAGAAAGGAAGTTTCAGAGGATGGATTGAGTTTGCTCTGGTTGACTCCTGCCATTACGTTGAAGGGGAAACCACTTTTCTAGTCAAACTGGCTAGTGGGTGGTGTACAGTGGCTAGAAGATCTTGTTGAAGAAGGTAAATGGATCAGCTTTAAAAGATTGAAGCAAGTTAAAGATCTTAGAGATTGCACAATGGGGGAGTATAGGAAACTGAAAAAAGCTGCAGGGCACAAGATTCCGGATGGCTACAAGAGATGGCATGATTGGCTGAAAGACTATAAATCAGAAGGTGGCATGGCTTCGAAAGTGTACAAGAATCTTGATCAGTATAAAGAACCAAACTATGAATTACTATCAAAATGGTCAGACTTATTGGACTCAGAGATGTCGGAGGGCAGATGGAGGAATCTGTGGAGAAATGTGGCTCTAACATCCTTGAATCTAGGAGAAAGGTTTAGACAGATCAAAATTCTAAACAGAGTTTTCTGGACGCCACAAAGATTGCATGCTAGAGGCTTGACGGATTTGAGTGCATGTTGGAGGTGCAAACATGCTACTGGTTCTTTTGAGCATATGATTTGGGATTGTTATGAACTAAGGTCTTTCTGGAGTGAGGTCACTATGAAGATGAATGAAGTTCTTCTGATGCATTTGGACTTTGATTATACAACTGTAATTTTGGGTGAGGATGACATGGTGGATGATCTCTCCTTTCCACAGAGGTGTTGGTTTTTCAGGGCGTCAAATTCTGCCAAAAAAATTATATTGAGAAAATGGAAAGGTGATGACAGACCGACAATTTCAGAATGGATGGATGATCTGAAACAAGTATCCAGAATGGAAAGATTGATTTTATACAGGGATAAGAAAATTAATTTGTTTGATCAAATTTGGGGCCGATTTTTGGATTTATAAGACTGTTGTCTACATGGTTTAAATCAAATCTGTAATTTTCCTCTTTTTAGGAAATGTGTATTCATTAATGTGATGATCCTGATTTTTTTTTTCTGTTTTATGTTTACTTATTGGTTATATATTTTGAGATGTGTTATATTTAAAATTCAATAAACATGTATAATAAAAGATATGGGGGTGATGTAGTGGTACAGCGAGAAACAGAGCAAGCACTGAAATAAATCAAATTAGGCAAAATGTACACAAATAATTCATTTATTAGGCCTTTAATCACTCTAGACTCATGAAATCACAAGTAAGTATGTTTAAAGCAAAACCATGTACATAGTTGGTGGTCTGACTAGAGTGAGATCCAACTTTGCCCTGAAAACAGTAAAAATATTTTAACAACATGGATCTAATTAGAAAAGCAATTGAAAAAATACTCTGCCTTATAAAATAATGCCCCTAGCACTTTAGAAGTCCTTCCCTGCTAAGGTAAGTAGATTTAGTGCCCCAAAGAGTGAAAAGTATCAGGTAAGTATCTGTTGCTGAAAGTATTTAAAAGTGGAGAACAAGTATTGGGCAACAGGTAGGCACATTTTCCAGTGATGATAAAAACAAATGTAACTTCAGTAGAATAGGGTAATACTGGGCAGGGTGCATGGATCCATGTCCAGAACTCCACCAATCACAACCACGCAAGGGAGGGTTATGATGATGACTTGACACTGCTACAGCCCTAGGGCGGTAGGGGTGGAGACAGGTAGGCAAACTCCCAACAAACCATCCCCCCCTCTCGCTCACCCCCACCTGCGTTTCTCAGACTCACTGAGAAACCACACCCGCGGTTCTCAGATGTGCTGGCTTTACTTCAGGTAAAGGTTCGTTTGCAGGGCGTTTTTGGTGTCTGTTAAGACGGATTTCTGAACTCTGACCTGGTGGACAGAGGTTCAGAAGGCCAGCCTAGTTTCTTGGAACAGGGTAACCTTCTGGACAAGCCAGACCAATGAAGGTAGCTTGGTGGCGGTCAAGACTAGGTCTCAGGAGGGGTGAGGGTGACTGAAAGACCTCAATGAGCACACAGCGCAAAGGACACTTACAATTCACTCCCAGTCAGGTGTAGATATATTACAAATACGTTTATTTCAAGGCCTTTGAGTTTCAACACACAAATCGAATCACAGTAATACTATTAAGCCAACACAATCCTAGCTAAATACATATATACAAGACCAATGGGGTCTAAAGGGTTCATGCACTAAATGGGTCCACAACCAGGAAGGAAACAGTCAATGCAAATAGTCTTTAGTCCCTTCTGCATCCAACTCACTCCTAACTAAGAAGCAGTCCAATCCCTAAGAAGAGTGGAGTCCATTGCTCAAATGTACTTGCACTGCTGGCGCACGCGGTAGTTCAAATGGGCAAAACGGGGTCTCTTCAAGGGTCTGTAGCAGCTCAGGAAGGTGGGTGAGGCGAAGAATAGGTTCCTACTATTCGAGGAGGGCCTCCACTTGAGGGCAGAGTCGATTCCAAGAGTTGGGAATAGTTCGCTAGTTCGCACTAGTAGTGGAAAGGAAGAGGGGCCCTCAGGGGCCACTTGTGTGTAAAAATGTATGAATGTGCTAGGGGCCACCGGTTAGGTTTGCGATTCCTCACCGAGCCCCACCGCACTCCGGACCAAACTTCAGCGGTCGAGTCTACTTCGGTTGCACGTTCGAATGCGGCAATCTCGCGGCTCTGCGGCTTTCAGCAACGAAGTTACAGCGTTGATTCCCCTATGGGATAGTGGCGATTTCTCCGCTCCTGGTGGATGGATCAGGCCAGTTCCGCTGCAGCAGGCTTCAGGGCACAGAGGACCAGTGCTGCAATGAACTTGCAAAGTTCGTCACCACGGCTGGGTGGCACGGCAACCATGTAAACTCTGGTTCGGGCACACTCACTTTACTCCAAACCTGGGAACGCCAAGTGTACGAAATTCGGTGTGAGAGTTCCGTGAACACAGAGCTTGTGATGTGCCAAGTTTCAAGGGCCTCCTCGAAACTGCGGCGGTATCAGAGCCCAACGACTGCGCAAGCTGGTCAGTCCACTGTATGGCCCAGGGACACTTCCGAAAAGGCTTACTTGCAGGTTAAGATGAAGGTGCCAAGAATAGTTGGTCCCACTATTCCAATGGGTCGCAGACCTTCTAGGACGATCAGATACAGAGGGGTCCAGCGGGATGACAGCGGGCTCAGGGTGCCAAACCTTCCAGCGAGTCACCAACGGTTCCTCGGCTCGGCTTCTTAGTTTCAGGATACTTGGATCCTATCCTTCGTTCAGTGAGAACTCCAGAGATCGACCTGGTATGGGTGTTTGGGGCCTTCTCTTATCCAGAATCTCCTTTGTGCCAAAACGAAGAGGACCCAATGGGCGATCTGCTCACATACAGACATACCATACGTGGACCAATCATGGACCATGGTGGTCCCAGGCATTCACAGCACTCCAGACTCTGACACCCAGGATGTGTATTGGAGCTAGACGTTCCAGCCCACATCCTGGAGGCACACACACAAGGCATGCTGACCCGGGTTGGCTCGACCTGGGTAAAGGGAAGGGGCAAGATGGCCAAAGGATAGGACAAAGAACCTCGTTGCGTGGCCATTTTGGAGCCAGGCCACCTAACCTTGCCAAACGCAGTAATCACAGTTTACCTCGCATGAAACTGTTAAAAATATGCGAAATGATAAGCTGCCACCAGCCCTTTACAAGGCACATCTGCACGTCTCCTAAAAAATCCATACTTCGAGAGTATGTAGGGCCTTTGGAAATGACTAGACTCAAGTGTAGTGTACTGTAAGGTACTTTGTACACATGTTACATGTTGCAGAAAAGTTGCAACATGGACAAGTACTAAGGGAAACAAAGTCACCCAGTATTGACTGTCATTAAGGGCATGTCAGTTTCCACATTAAAAGTGAGCGAAAAGCCCAGAGGAGTGCAGCAGAAGGCTGTGCTCCTCTGGTAAAGTCAAGACTATGGTGTTCAGACATCAGCAAAAAGTTGGCGGCTACACAACTGAAGGGAAAATTACACATAAAGGGGAATCTTTCCCAACAGTGTCTGACTTGGCTCAAGCTAGACAGTGGTTCAAAGTCTGAGATGGCTCTGCATATCTTGAGGCCGGAGGGCTCTGGCGCCACAGGACCCAGGGCAACAGGAGAGACCAGGACACGACTGAAGCAGGCAACAGTGAAAAACACCCCGATCAGAGGGGCAGGGGAAGCTTGTTGCGATAAGGAGGACTCCGCTCCAGGAAGGCCCCTCTTCGTGATATAGAGAAGCAGATGCAGGACAACGGGTCCTTGGTCACAAGCTGATGACATGTGAAGTTCCAAACCAAAACTCTAAAGGGGGATTATACATTGAAGCACACCCTGGGTGACGCTGGTCAGCCCACAGGATGCTTCAGGATGCTTCCAAAGGCTTCCGACGACAGAATCCTCATGCAGAACTTAGGACTGGTTGATCCCACCAGCACAAGGGTCGAAGCACTGACAAGGGTCTTCTGGAGATTTATATAGAGGTACAGGACTTTGCCAGACTTGGCTGGAAGCACTGCGATTGTTCGTGGGAATCTTGCTTCAAATGTTGTTCTGAAAAAAGGTTGCAGGACTCCTCCTTTTATCCCCTTTTCGAGCCAGGGTTGTCCCCAACCCACCCATGATAAGTATCTGCACAATTCAAATTAGCAAGGGCTGTCTAATTACATACAGGCTTTTGCCCTAAGACTGATGAACAACAGACATACTCCTGGCTAGAGTCTGAATTGGGACTAGACCGTACCAGCCCCCACTTCTGACTGATGCTCACCCGACTGCTTTGCCCAGGAAACTCATGGTTTTTCCAGAGCAAAGACCTTACCATATATGGCATTTCCTGACCTGAGAGCACATTGCATGTCCATTTTGAGTATGTGACAGTACAAATGAAAATACACAGTAGGAAAATCTCTGCTTCCTCCAGCCTGTAACACCAGCAATTCTGTCACTTTTATGTAGTGTTACACCACGTAAAAGTAACAGAATTATTACAAAAATAAAAAGGGATACAAAGTACCTCTGCAGAATTTCACTGCATCGTGATGCGTGATACATTAAAAGAACAAAGTTATCTTGCAAAGCCTGCACTGGTAGCCATATGGGATGACCCGTACCCCCAAAAGAGATGCGATGAGCAAGGGAAGTAAAGCAAAAAACCTAACTTGCCTCCAAAACCGGAGCCCAGGGTACAAACAATTGGGTGTTTTATACTGATGTCAATGAAGGTAAGACTACAAAAAGAAAATATTTCCTTACAGGCACTTATCCTCAGGCCGCAATGACACATGTCTCATTCAGTGTCCTTTATAGTGCATCACCCTTCCGACCCCCTCATTGGTAGAAGGAGTAATCAAATGCGCAGCGACTCCATTCTACTGGCAAATACCCCCCAAAAGACTTCACTCCCCCATTTATATTTTGTTCCACACCTTTCTCTAAACTATTGTCAAGATTGGTAATAACTTTGTAGACCTGCTATGAGGAACTAACAGGGCATTGTGGTCCCTGAAGTAGAGTTAATTGCGCAATCATTCTTGGGCTTTTAACTCCTCTCCAGGGACCACAAGGCCCAGTTCTGACCTCAGTCCAGGTCTATAAAGCTTAATTGGAACATTGGAATGTTTTGGTCCAATTGCAGACAGTGCAGTAGCAGAAGGCAGGAATGGTTGGTATAAGTCTTCGATCTCAACATTCCAAAGTTTCACCTTTGTATTTCCTTGTTTCAAATGGATCATTCTTCTCTCTATTTGGAAAAATGTTTGAACAGCTTGATAAACATTTGTGGGTCATATCGCTTGGTATGGCCCACACTGTGGGTGTATAAAGCTTTAGTATAAGCACTTCAAAGGTTTGCCATTTAATTAGATATGCATTTATTCAAGTTTTTCCTGAAGAGAGCAATAGATCGACTTTGCCATATCGTATTTTCATGAACCCACTCATAAGTCGCCTAGCTGTTGAGCCGTGGCAACCAATTTGGGAATAAAATAAGAAATGCTATTTCTTACTTCATAATAATGTGAAAGCAGGCACGTGCCATTCGCTCCCTGTTTAAATAAGCTGTTTTGATTAACCCCTCTATGGTCAAGACACCCTAATAAGTCCAGAACTAAACTTGGTTATAATTGTCAATTTGTATGATTGTTTCTTCTTCACATTACTTGAATGCCAGCGTTCATTTGAGACATATCTACCACTCATGGAATTTGGTGCTTGAAATTCAATAGAGCCAATTGATATAGCTATTTACCTGCTGAACCTTTACCCCAGATTTAAAAACATATTTTGTAAACTATAATGTGTAAAAATGCTGGTGTGGCTAGCAGTATGATCCTAGTTGAATCTATAGTAATGGTGGGCGTTTTGAGTCAGATGCCATTTTATACCGTGTCCTTTTTATGTGATTTTGATACATATGGGTGGACCCTACATGGGTGGTCATTGTTTTTGTGCCGATTTAACTCATCTGTATTTCCCCTGCCCGACAAGATGTGTACAGATGTCTATAGATGTGAGCAGGTGGATTGTGCAAGACTTTTCAGGCTATTGTACCTTTGAATAAAACAGAAAAGGAACCCAAATTCTCAACGAAAGGAAAAGTTAGATGGTGTGATAAAGATATGATGGTGACAAAAGCGTGGCTCTCACGACTTAGTTTTTTTGTCCCACACCCTGATGGGACATTCTGGTGAATTTATTAGCAAGTGCTACCATATATTGTGGTCTCCTAGCACAAGTAGGCTACATACTACCAACTGCACCTCCTCAGAGGTATTCTTTCTTTCCTCTCCTTCCCCCAGAAGCTCGCTGTCTCTAGTGCTCTGGTTCTCTCTAGGCTGGACTACTGCAACAGCCTCTTTCTAAATCTGCCTGCTTCTACCCTCTGCAACTCATCCAGAACAGGACTGCAAGACTTGTCCTCGACCTCAAGCCCAGGGATTGTATCTCTTCAGCACTGAAATCTCTGCATTGGCTCCCAGTGGCTGCAAGGATTAGGTTGAAGACCCTCTGCATTGCTCACAAGGCCTTCTGGGGCCTCAATACCTCCAACTCTCTCTTCGTAAATATCTTCCTACTCGAGCTCTTCGCTCCTCCACCTCCAACTCCCTCAGGGTCATTCGCTCCTCCAAGCAACGAGTTGGTGTTAGATCTCTTTCTTCGGCTGGGGCCTCCCTCTGGAATAGCCTCCCTGCCTCTCTGAAACTTGAGGAGAACCTTCTCCGGTTCTGGAAGCACCTCAAGACCTTCCTCTTTGCTTCTGCTTTCTCTCTTCCTCTCCGCTGCTGATTTCCTGCCGATACTGAACTGGTCACCTGGCTACCCTCTGATTTCGGGCCCAGGTCCCTGCCCGCTCAGATGCACACCCGCACTGCCTCCCGGCAACCCTTGCACTTGCGTCTGTATCTGTAACCCTACAGTCCCCTACCTGCACTTTTGGACACCTGCTGTCTGCACTTACCCCTGCACCTTCCACCTGCTGGCCGCACTTCTTGTTATTGTTTTGATCCCATGTACAGCACTGCCCCCTGCCCTTTCCCCTGGCACTTTTATTAAGAACTTGAATAGGGTGCAACTAAGCTTTTCCTCTCTCACATCTTCCCTGGATCTCCCTCGACCCTAGCCCAGACTTCCCTAAATTTCAAGGTGGTATCTAGAATCTGGATGCTAGTGGCGAGGCTAAAATACAACATCCTTTACCTTACTCCCTCTGGGGTCTTCCAGGTAGATTTCAAACTGGGGGTCCCCCAAGATGAATGATCACGGTAATTGGTGCCTTCCAAACATCCATGTCACACTCAACCCTTTTCCTCTCACACCCCTCTACTGCTCGCCTTGATGTTCTTTCCTTCCTTTTACTCTCCTCTCTTCCCCACTTTGTGTGTACTCTCCCCATTTCCCTCCAGTGTTATTCCACTTCATGTTTACTTCTACTCTCCACTCTGCTACTCCCTGTTCCCTTATCCACGACTCTCCACTCCCACAACTCTGCTACTCCTACTACTCTCTACTCCACTCCCACTACCCTTCAATCATACTGCTCTTCACTCCTACTCTCTACTACTCCACTCCCCTACACTCCACTCCTGGTACTCTACATTCTACTGAATCACCCCCACTACTCTTTACTACTACACTCCCACTACTCTCTACTGTCCCACTCCCTCTCCTCTCTAGTACACCACTCCCCCATCTTCCACTACCCTCTACTCTATATTACACTTCTACTTGTCCGTTACCCCTTTTTCAATCTCTCAATACCCTTTCCCACTCCACCTTACTTAATCCCCTACTTTCCCACTTAGTCTCAATCACCTTGAACACACACTCGCACCCAAATACCACTTTCTCAAACAAACCAAAACTTTACCTAACACACACTTTCTGTAATTGTCTTCCACGCTCTGCTGCACTGTTCCTCCTCTGCCTGGTCTCTCAGTCCTCCTTCCCCCTTTTTGACCTCACCCAAACAACCCACACTCAGCCTTTCATCCTGCCCCTTCTTCTCCTCCTCCTCCTCCCTGTTCCATTAGCTCTCTGCCTCAGCTGGATCCCAGAGCCACCAATGCCTTGCACTCCCTCAGGGGTCATGTTACATAGATGAGAAAACCATAAGGCATCTCTTTAGACCCTAGCCCTTTTCGAACGTGGGATCCTCCAGCGTATTTCAATGGTGCCTCACTACAGTCAGTCTGTTTCAGAGTTCTCGTTTGGTGGCAGATGGACGTCCTTTTCGCCACAAACAATGTTCCACTATCTTGGTGTTCACACCTCATCTGTCGCTGGTGGGTTGCATGTTCCGTCCTCCACAACAATGATCTCTGGATTCAGTAGTCCTGGAAAGGAAGATGAGAAAACACTGACCAGCAAGTTGTAAGTATAGAGTGTTAACCAGTGAGACAGACAGTGACGACCTCCCATATCTGGGGAAGGACTGGCTCTGGCAAAAACTGCAGTAGTCTTCCTGTCCCATCTTGTTGGGGGCCCATGGCCCATCACCCCTCTCCCCTGATAAGGTCCGGTGTCTGACGCTGTCACGTATGCGAGATACACAATGTGTATGAATGTCTTGGGCTGTTGGTGGGGAGAGTGTGGCAGTTCTTTGAAGCATTTGAGAAGGAAACTAGCATTGAAAAGAGGACTATTTTGTCATCTTCTAAGACTTATGCGACACCGCTGAGTTTCCACAAATGGGTTGTACATCATGCTCAATTCATTTAGCAAGTACTATTGTTTACAGTGGTCTCTTGAAGGAGGTATGCAAGTTGTAGGCAGGAACTAGATGGGCTCATCTTTTGTTTTTGCAGATGTGAATGGTTTGGGTTTGCACAGCTAGATACACAATGTGTATAGATGTCTGGGGCTGTGGGTAGGCAGATTGTGAATTAATTGAAGCACACTGCTCTGCTGTCTTCTTAGACTTGTACAATGCTGTTAAGGGACATCCAGGGCAGTTTTCGTTTGTATGTGCTATTGCATGTGTAAAGATGCATAGAGATATGTGCAAGGAGATTGTGGAATGTCTCCAAGGCAACTATATCTTTAATAAGGAAATGGAACCAAGTGTGCAATATCCCTAAAACAGTACATGACCACTTCAAGCTAAGGAAAGGCTAAAAGGGCATAATGCCATCTATGAAGAGTTGCCTCACACCCGGGTTGGATATCCTGGGCAACTCCCAATTTCAAATGCAATACTTAATCAAATAAATGAACTTTCCGAAAGCAGTAGATTGTCAATGGTAAATAGTTGTTACATGAAATAATTAATATAAAGATTGCATGTTGTTCATGATTCCTTAGAGATCAGCACTTCTTGAAAGACATGCAACATCACCTTCAAGCAAATGATCTTCTTGGCTGTCGGATTAGCGGCAAAACACTGGACTGTGGTACATCACAGTATGCATGAGGGAGATCACCAGAGTGTCTGCTGTTTAATTATATATTTTGCATCTCTTTGAAAATCACAGACTTCTGGAAGATATTTAGCAAGTGTAACGTTTCCAAATAATCAAGTGCCTTGTTTTTGCCCTAGACTTACTCTTTGTTTTAATAGATGAGAAATCTTGAGAAGGTGGTCCAGGGTCATCCGGAATAAGAGTTTGCAATACATACATGGCTCCAACCGCTCAACATTGTGCAGTCTCCAAAACTTCACATATTTAAATTCTTGGCTTATTATGACATTCCTGTTTTTATTTTCAAGATACTAATTGAGGCGTTTTGGTGCCTAAACGTATTGTGGCAGTTCCTCCCTGCCCCCAAACCTCCATGCCAGAAGTCTGGTATTTTGTATTCAAAGTTGGTTACAATTCTTTTTTTTCAAAAGCCATGCCCTCTACCCTCCTTCTCCCTCCCCTAATATGGACCTTGAGGTCCTTAGAGTTCAGGGGGGTGACGTTTGGGTGCCACTTTGCTAGGGACACAGCAGCTTTAGCAATGCTTGAACTCTAACAGTTTCAAGAACATCTCAGATGAGCTGATGTGTACTTGCATAAATACAAATAATAATGTCTTGAAAAAAATGACCCTAATCATGAGTTTGGCGGTAGCCCCTAAATTTGGCGGTAATGGTGTTACTGCCTGGAATACCGCTCTGCCCGATCACGACCCTGTAAAATGACCACTGGAACCAAAAAGGACTGGCCTTAATACAGCTGACTTTAATCCAGCCGGTGATAACACTGCCGACAATACAGCACGAAATCGTATCCCAACCCCATTTCCAGCGGTATTACCACCCGAAAACCAGTGTTAATACAGCTGGATTTACCCCCAGCCATCCAGCTGGAGGTAAATTTAACCCAGGTGCCAGGAATAAAGCCACAGGGTCATACTATGCACACCAGAGGGCTACAAAAGACACACCCAGGCCCCAAGCACACTTCAACACCATGCTGACTTTCTGTGCTGGGAGCTTTGACCTGCAGTTCCACATGCTTTGCCTGGAGCTACAGATGATGGACAACGAGGGCAGGGCACAGGGAGCACAGGGGGCGGGATGGGTGGAATGAGAAGGAGAAGAAGGTGAAGGAGACCAGCCCCAGCAACGCTTGCAGCCATCCCCAAGGTCAGGCTGTCCCCCTGGGCCTTCAGTGACATCCAGATAGTAACTGAGTACCAGCTGGATCGGGCCACCATCATAGAGCTGCTGGCCACAATACAAAATGACATTGGGGGCAGGATTGCCATCCGCACAGCGGTGCCCCAACTGGTTAAGCTGGTGGCAGTCCTGCAGTTCCTGGGGACGGGCACCTTCCAGCACTGTGGTCACGATGCATAGCATGGCCCAGTCCACATTCAGTGCAGTCCTGGGCCAGGTGCTGGATGGCCTGCTGCTCCAGGTAAACCTGCACATGGCACTGCCCACTACCCAGGCACAGGTGAATGACCTCAAGGCATGGTTCTATGCCATTGCACAAGTGCCCAACATCATTGCAGCCATCGACTGCACCCATTTTGCATTGGTTATGCCCCAGCCACATGAGGCAGTCTTTCAGAACCGCAAGCACTACCATTCATTGAATGTGCAGATGACCTGTGGGCCTGACCTAAACATCAGCCACTGCTTTGCCCGCTACCCTGGATCCACCCACAACTCCATGGTGCTACGCAACAGCATACTTCCGGCCTAAATGGAGAGGCGCAGGGGAAAACGGACCTGGATAGTGGGTGAGTACAAACCCTGATCAAAATGCATATTAAAGCTGAAGTAAAAAAGGGGGAGTATTGCCACAGGAAGTATTGCATGGAAAGAGGAGGCATCGTCAGCACCTCTGCAGCACTTACACCATTAAGGTGGGCATCTAAGGGCACATGCACATGGCCACCACACCTGGACCCCACATCGCTGCAAATACAACTACAAATCAGACCAGAATGCACCTGGAATGTGCTGCAGTGCAGATCCGCATCGCCCAAGAGGGAGTCCACCCCGTGCCCCAGATAGGATTCTGAAGTGAGAGAATACCACTCCCAATTCCCTAAAGTACTGTGTTAATTAAATATCGAGGATTAAAGATGTACATGAACTTCAGAGAGAGTATCCGATTAGAGCACTGAAACATGTATCAATTGTTAAACCAAATTGTTGGTGCAATGGACATTTACCATCAACCAATGAAACAGGCACATCACAAAACAAATGTCTACTTTCCCTGATCAGGCAATCATAACAGTAGCACCATCCTGTGGGACTCCATGCACCACTGGCCAAGCCATATCCAAAGAGCGTGGCAGGTTGAACCTGGGGCACACAGCTCCCACTGCCCCTTGCCCGATAATGGAAGGGATTATTCCCACACTCTATTATAGGTACAAACTGTGAGTCCATGCCCATTCATAATGAGTACAAGTGGCCCATGCACGCCATTACCTGTAGTGCCATGTCCACCAGTGCCACAGTAGCCATCCAATGTGCAGACAACCAGCATCCGCCAAAGGACAGCCACCTCAACAACACGTGGTGCATGTACATGACAAAGCGGTACAGCAAGACTTGAGACATATATACATGTCAGGCATCAAACCAAAAATTCAACACAATTTAACAATTTCTCAAAAAAAGCATTAGTTTATCTAAGACAAAATCAACAAGTGACAGTAAAAATAGCAGACAAAGGAGGAAACATAGTGTTAATGAACACGGAAGACTATGTCAAATGAGCATTACAACATTTGGATGATGACTTATGCTATGAAAAATTGACCACAAACCCATCACCCAAATTGACACAGGATTGGAAGACAATGGGTCTCATTATGACCCTGGCGGTAGCCGTGCCAGTAAAAATGGCATGGCTGCCGCCGGAGTCATTTTTTTTCCTGCACCTGGAAATGGGGACTTACCGGGGCATTATAGCTCCGGCAATCCTGGTAATTCCCCATTGCCGGGCGCCAGGAAAAAATACTCCCCATTCCCATTCAAGTCCAATTGGACTCAATGGGGAGGATGCTAGCATCGGCATCATTATGAATGGTGCCGGTGCTACCGTCAAGGTCTGCGAGCGGGTGCCATTTGCCCGCCAGGTCTGACCTGGCAGGCTGAAAGGCACCCACTCGCCGCACCGGTAATTACAGTGCCGTTAGCTTACCGGCATTGTTGTAACCGGACCGGTATACTCATAATGAGGCCTTATGAGTTTACATTGGTGAGACATAGGATTGCTATCTGAGGAAGAATATGAATTCATGTATAATCCTTTTCCAATCACTGCTACAATATACTCTATCCCCAAAATTCACAAACCATATTTGATATTAACAGCCTGCAGACCTATTATAAACAGCATAGGATCATTAACTGAACCAATATCGCAATACATAGACAGACATCTTCAACCTTGAGCTGCAGGACTAACATCATACATACAGGACACAAAGCATGTGATTCAGCAATAGGAACTAGTGCAATGGGAAGCCAACTACCAACTAGTCACACTGGATGTTTCCGTCCTTTATACAGGTATCCTTCACAACAAAGGAGTAGATACAACTCATTATTTTCTAAAAATTAGATGTGTCCTTTCATCAGCAAAACCTAATAATTACAGAGATGCTCACCTTTACCCTGCAGAACAACATTTTCACCTTTAATCAACAACTGTATAAACAGCTGGATACGGTAATGGGAGCTAAATGCACACCATCATATGCCAATCTATACATAGGACACTACGTGATTGAACATGCCTGGCAACATCCTTCATTCACAACAAGCAGCAATATAATATACTGGGACAGTACATCAATGATATTTTTATGATTTGGAATGGCAGTCAACAACAATTTACTGATTATCATAAATATCTCAAGGACAACAAATACAACCTAAAATTCACTCTACAGGAGAGTACTACAGCAATAGATTTTCTAGATCTTCACTTGTACATTGCAAACAATACTATACACACAACACTTTTCATAAAACCTGCAGCAGTGAATAGCATTCTCCATGCTAAAAGCAATCCTCTGAATCCTGTTATTTCCAACGTTCCGTATGGAGAATTCTTAAGAGTGAAGAGAAATTGGACCACCAATTCAGAATTTGAAAAAAAATTGAAAAATTCAGCCTATACATTCAAAGAGGATACAATCAAAAACATCATACCAAAATCTATCACAAAAACAAGCAACGTTCAAGAGAAGATCTACTAACCCACAAACTGAAATCAAATACATTAACAGCACCAAGCAAAGTAAGGTTCATAACTACCTACAGCACGAACAGTCAATCAGAAAAGATTTATCAAATAATCGGAATATCTTACAATTGGATGCAGAGCTAATCTCTTATTTGGATAGTACACCCTGTTTGACCTTCTGCAAATCCAAAAATGTGAAAGCTATCTTGAGCCTGTCGCACTTCTCAACAACAAAAAATCAAGAAACAGGTCTTCCAAAAATGTGGTTGCATCCACCACCACAAGGAAACTATAAGTGTGGCAATTGCCAAGTATGTCAATTTTCAGAAAATGGAAAGACCAATATTCATATGCCAAATGGGACCATTAGAAAAATAAAGCACTTCATCAATTATAATACTGAATATGTAATATACGGGATACAAAGCATTTGCGACTAATAGTACATTGGCAGCACAATCAGGCCACTGAAGATTAGAATTGGCGAACTTTTGAGGTCAATCAAAAATAAAGAACTTCGATCTCCTATGGCTTTTCACTATCAAGAAAATCATCCAATCGAATCGATGGACAAAATCAGATTTTTTGGATTAGAAAAAATCTATTTGCCACCCAGAGGAGGAAACAAAGAAAAAATATTAAGATGCAGAGCGTCATGGATTTGCACAATGGACACTTGTCATACAGGTCTAAACACAGACATGGAAATGTACCATTTTCTTTAAATGCGTGTTTTATATCCTTTAGAAATTAATGAAACAGTCTATCATTGAACTATACAAAATGATGTTAACAAATCTGTTTATTCCATTTTTGTTTTAGCTTATTACGTTCAGCCTTTCATTTCCTTCAATCCTAAATGGGTTTCTTTGATCAATCAAGTTTTTAACGAATAAGCCGAAAAAAGTGTAAACACACTAAGATAACACAAAGTGTATTTCCGCTTAGGTAACCACAAGTATTTTAATTATATAGTACAAAGTTTAGTCTTTAACCATCTAAATAATATTACAAGTTTAGAAACCATCAACTATTCAAGCAGTGAGATATCAATCACGCTACAGAGTTTACATTTTAAAAAGGTCATTCTAATATGACGTGGCAATAGTATCGCAAGGTATTTCAGCATGTTGAATGGAACTCCGCGCTAACAGGACAGATCCACATCCCATTGCAAAATGGAGGACAGATGACGTGGTCACACACAACGTACGTGGCTGTGTCATCACGTTACTATTTAATACGGCCATTTGGATTTCCAGCGGCAATGGAACCGCGAGGAAACTAGTGTCTCTGGGGAAACCGCTCAACAAGAATACAAGGTAAAATGCAATTCGAAATAAGATAGTTTTCACAACTATTATAATCAGCCTCTTTTTAACCAGCATCGAGTTCTTTTTAGTTACTGAATATTATAATTATAAATACTATTATTTGTGTATATTGCAGGAGGAAACTCTGACTCATTATGAAGTAAATCAAACGAAAACAAAGAAAGGGATCAGATTTGAAATAATTCTTTAAAAGCGCAAGAACTACTATTCACAGTGAGTAAAATCAACTCATTCTTATTATTAAATCTAAAAGCCAATTCTGAAACCACCATTAGCCATACTTAAACAAGACATTTTATTTGTTTGGTACTAGGCCATTTATACTAGGATTCAATCTCCAACCCTCCTGATGAGAGGGGATTTAATAAGTAACAGTAGTAGAATTACTGGAACATTTAATTTTAAGCAAAGCAATAAAGAGACATTATACACCAGAGAACTAAACAACTGGCAGAAATGTGAAATTTGGGACAAAAATGTACAATTTGCAATATTGAAGCATTCACAATTTTTAATCAGAAAAAGATTAATTGATTTGGCGCAACAAAATGGATCCTTTGTTATTACATGACAAGTACTGCACGGCATGAAACTGGAAGGATGGGCACCCATTACACATTGCATGGCCATGCTGCTCACAGGAATATCCATGGTGCGTTATGACTGAATGTACTGAATCTGCAGACCCACGCATGATACAAATGCATGATGTTGTTATCCCATCCCATGCAGGGGACTCAGGATACCAGCAGCTCACCTGGCTGATGACCACTGTGCGTGACCCTCGAACACCACATGGCCACGCCTACAACCATGCCCACAGACAGACACGCATCTGATTTGAATGTGCTTTTGGACTTTTGAAGGCATGATTCAGGTGCCTGGATTGCACTGGAGTGGCCCTCATGCATGCCCCAGACAAAGTAGGCAAAATTGTCTTGGCATGTTCAGTGCTGTGCAACATCTGCCTCAGGCGGAATGTGCCCCTACCCCCTGACTCAGACAGTCAACAGCCAGGGGCTGATGATGACGAGGACCATGTGGCCGCAGCCAGGCCAGATGCACAAAGGGATGGAGTAAGGGAGGGGAGACTGGCCATGCAAGCACTGATTGACAATTATTTTTAGCATGATGACTGGACACATAAAACAACCTAAACAATTTTTAATAAAGGATACTAGTACACAATCATGATTGTCCTTGCATATTGACTGCTTTTAACAGTCTTAAATGTATGTAAAACTAAACCCATCCACCACCAACTCCCCTGCACATAGTCCCCCCAAACCCCACCAACTCCCCTGCACACAGTCCCCCAGCCCCCACTAACTCCCCTGCACATAGTCCCCCAGGCCCCACTCAACCATGTGTCCATGTGATGGCCCCTCAGGCCAACAGTGCACAGTCAAATCACTGGCTATGTGGCCACTTGGCTGCACCAAGGTGTTGACGTGTTCCATAATTTGCTGTGTTTGAAGTTCTTCTTGAGCAGAACTGTCACTTCTAGAGCAGCATGATGGTGATGAATATTTTACACATGTGGTAAGAGAGCTTTTGTTTGGGCAAAGATACATTTTATTTTTGTTATGTGTTTATTTTAAACCAATGCAAGGTGGCAACAACATACATTTCACTAGAAAACAGCATTTGTATAATAGTGACGCCCGCTTTTCCCCGCTTCCCCCCCACCTTCCCAGTCCGCCCACAAGCGCCAGAGTCTCGTCAGTTTGCGCCCTCTGTTTCCGTCTCAGCACCTCCCTCCCCCCGAAGGACTCCCCCGGCACCGAGGACCCTCCTAACCTCTGGAGGTTTATAGGTTAGGGCCAGGAATTTCTGGTCATAATCCAGAAATGGCGCCTAAATGTTCTGGAATTGGTGTAAAAGTCCGGCTCTGGGGAACCACCAGGGGGCACAGTTGACAATGGCTGCCTGACAAGCAGCTCTGAGCCCCGTGAGAGAACACGCAATAATTTAGAGCTTTTCCCAAATTAAGAAAGAGACGCTGTGAACTTTTATGGGTATCAGAAGGGTGGAGGAATAATCGGAGGAGTCAACGGAGGTAGCGGAATAAAGATAAGGCGGAAACCGTAGAAGCTCCCCATCCCCAACCAGAGCGCCGAGAACCCCCCTCCCCCGGCGGTGAGACCGAGCAACGCTGTATACTCACCTGGGCGGCGCGCAAGAAGGGGAGAGAGGACGTCGCACAGGGCAGGCGACACAGGCAGAGAAAGGTCCTGTTGAGGCCGAGAGGGACTGGCCAGGGAGGAGACAGGATGAGCCGGAGCACACAAAAGAAAAAGGCAGTGAAGGACACGCAGAGAAAAACAGCAGCAGGAACCCCTCAAGCAAGTGAAAAGGCCTCAGAAGTTATTGGGGACCGGAAACCAAGGGGAGACGGGACATAATTACAAAAAAAAGGGGGCGGGGACAAAAGTAAAATAGATAATCCAACAGTACGAGAGACTATTGAATTGAATCACTGCCCCTCAATAGGCTGGGGGATCAATAGAGACGCCTCAAGAAACCCCGTGTCCCAGAGCGCCCCAGGAAAGATCCCAGAAAGGTCCTAAAACCAGGCATCACACAGAGGGAGCAAAGGACCATGCCACAGAGACAGTCACCAAGGGGGCAAGAGAGTCAGCCCACGAACAATGAGCGGAGCATCGGAAGGCGGGGAGTGACTCTGGGCATCAGGAAGCAGCACAGGAAGGAGGCCAAAGCCCGAAGAATAGAAAAGAAAATGGCAACCGGCAGGGGAGAGGCTTCAACAAGACGTAGACCCGCAATCCCAAAAAAGGACCACAAAGTGAAGGACTGAAGATTTTCTGATCCACAGGGCGCAAGCCCAATTGCGAAACACTGACAACAGGCGACAAGTGAAATTAACCTCATTGGGGCGAACATAGTGCGGCGGGTCACTGCAGCCCCACAAAGGATACACCAACTGCTCTTAATGAGTGGGTGCTTGCAAAAGAGACATACTGAAGAGGGGGCCAAGATAAAGCAGCACCCCAGCGAGAGGCAATGCCAGAAACACACTCCAGACCCAGCGCAGGCACATAGCATCAACTGGGCAAAAAACCAGGTGCAGGCCGCCAAGCCCGCAACCACGCCAGGAGAAAGCTGCCAGGTGCATACAAACACGACAGAGAGCATTGAAAAGTTGCAGCAATACAGGAGATCGCCGGGGACTGTCTTGGGGGTCCCGCGAAAGATGCCAGAAATGATGGTCGCGGCAACCACCAAAGAAGACGTCGCAGGAATCATGGTGGAGATTAAGGCGCTGCGATCTGATATACAAACCTTAATCTCAGAGATACGTGGCAAAGTGGACATTGTCAAAGGCAAGGTGGAAAACCTTCAACACAATCAAACCAACGTGGATCTAAAATGCACTTAAACGCCAGAATGACAGACATTGAACTAAAAGAAGAGGAGCTGGCTCTCAAGGTGGATGATATGGAAAATGGGGAACGGAGACTCAACCTGAGCATACTAGGACTGAAGGAAAAGCAGGGGAGACCCTGCAGCAGGTGGAAAAGACTGTACAAGACATAATAAATCAGCTGTTTGAAGACGAAAGAGGGAGTCTCATAGAAAGAGCCCACAGAGGGGGTAGGGCTTTCGGTAAAGGGCCCTGCTCTATCATAGTGAAATTCCTGAGATACAAAGAAAAAACATTGATCCTGAACAGGGCGAAACAAAATCAGGACACCACCTTCCAAGGCTTGCAATAAAAAAAATTCCAGGACCTATCGAGCTTCACATTGGGGAGGAGGAGAGCATGTAGACCCCTGACCACCTGGCTTATGAACCATTCGATCCGGTACAGATGGGGATACCCATTTGACTTGACGGTCGAGCACAAAGGAGAAGACTTCAGAGTCACAAAACCAGAGGAGGCACTCCAAGTCCTGAGCAGCCTTGAGACCCAAGAGGAAGAAGGAGGCCGCTGGCCCAGCTGGCTCACAGTCAACTCAGAGAAGCAAAGGAGTGGGAATGCCACAAAGACAGAAAAGTGGCAAGGGAGGGAGAAAGTACTTTAAGCCAAGTCCGATTTCACTGGCAAAGCCCCCATGAAAGACCAGAGAGAGGCCACCGCCGCCTCATCGCAACACACAAATTTACACCTCCACAAAAGGCTCTGCAACACACCATGCATCAGAACAAGGTAAAACAAATATAAGGGAATCAGTATTTGCTTGCATTGGGGCAGGAGTCAGTACCCCGTGTGGCCTTCAGTTCTGAGAGTGTGTCTCCCACCCAAAGACCCGAGGCACAGCTAATGGCTTTGGCTCTGTTACCCTGGTTAACCAGTTTTAAGGTTGGGGCGAGGGTACAGGGAAGCGAACAAGGGTCCAAGAGCATGCTGAAACGACAGGATTAATGAGTTGGGGGTTAGGCACAGCAGCGTCACTAGGAGCGGGGTTAGTAGGAAGCAGACGGCTGAGCAAAACCAAAAGGCGGGAGGGGAGATTGGGTTGGGCCCTGGAGCACCCAGACGACAACAAGCTTAATGAACCAGTGGAGTGGGGGCCAAGGTAATGGAAGAGGCGCGGGTCTCACTGCCCGGCTGGGGAGGGGAACCGTCAGAGTGGGTACCTTGAACGTAAAGGGGCTCAACTCGCAAACCAAAAGATCTCTGCTCATCTGAGATTTCGAAAGGGAAGAGCTCGATGTACTGTTTATACAGGAGACCAGACTCAAGAGGGGAGAGGAACGGGCACTGAGGTGGGAGAACGGTGCACCAAATATATTGGGCATCAGGGGACAGCAAGAGGGGCGGAGAGCACCCAACAGTGGAGGCAACATGCGGGGGCAGACGCTTAATAGTTAGAGGCAACTGGGAGGGAGCACAGATTGTATTGGTAGGGGTATACACCCCCAACCAGGGCCAGGGCCCATTTAAGGAAAACGCCCTTAAAGCGGTGATGATGACCTGGTACTGGTGGTGGGGGGGGACTTCAACTCATGTGCCGATCCCCGAATTGATAGACAGCAGACCATGGTTAGAAGCAAAAGTGGCATGGTTGATAATTCAGGCAGGTTCAGGACCACACTGGAGTTGGAGGGGTTGGTAGACGTATGGAGATCATGCAACCCTGGGAAGAGAGGATACACATTTAAATCAGAAGTGCACGGCACCTTCACAAGGATAGATTATCTACTGATCGGGAAGGAAAACCAAACTAGGATCTGGGATAGTACTATATGACCAGTAGCCTGGTCAGACCATGACATGGTCATATCATCGCTAGATCTAGAGGGAATGGGCCTCAGTAACGAGATGGAGATGCAATGACTCCCTATGGCGGGACAAAGTCTATGCGCAGGAGCGGAAGACGGAGATATATGAGTACTTCCTACTTAACAACAACGGTGAGGTGAACATAAACACACTATGGGAGGCTGGCAAGGCGGTTTGGAGGGGTCACCTCATTAGAGAAGAGACAAGACTGAAAAGGGACCGTAAACTCCTAGAAGATAAGCTGAGGGTGAAATAGTGAACATGGAGGGGAGAATGCATACACAGGGCAGATACCGGGACGAACACTTATCAGCCATCAAAAAGAAAAGGGAGGAGATAAGGTCCCTGGGAAACTACGTGATCATGAGAAAATTAAAGTTTCTGAAGCAGACCTTCTATGAAAAGGGGGACATGGCCGATAGAATGTTAGCTACCAGGTTGCCAGGGGGCAGAAAGGTGGGTTGAGGCAATAAACACGGGGGGAGAGACTCAGCTACATGCCCCGAGGGAAATTGCGGGTCAATTCGCCAACTTCTATGAAAACCTATACACCTCAGAGGGGGGCATAGTAGAAAATGAAATGAGGGATTACATAGAGGGATCTGGTCTGACCCAGCTAAAAAAGTGAGGAACAAGCTTTCCTTGAATCCGAAATCACACCAGAGGAAGTTACAGCAGCCATCAAAAGATTACCACAGGGAGGTGCCCCAGGTGAAGATGGGTATACTATGGGATTTTATAAACGCTACGCAGATACACTCGCCCCACACATGTCCGCACTGTACAACCACATATGTCGAACGGGCCAGGCTCCTCCCTCATTCTTGACAGCACACATAGTAGTGATCCCAAAGATAGGGAGGGACCCAGCATGTTGCAAATCCTACCGACCCATCTAACTTCTGAATGCGGATGCCAAGATATACACCAGGGTACTGGCAACACGTATGGAGGGCATAATGCACCGTCTGGTCCACCCGGACCAGGTAGGCTTTATAAGGGGCAGGCAAGGAGCGGACGCGATACGGAAAACGCTCGACATAATGGAACACACAGAATCAATAGAAGGGAACCATGCCCTCCTAAGCTTGGACTCGGAAAAAGCCTTTGATAGTGTAGAGTAGGACTTCATGTGGGCGGTCCTGTGCAACATGGGTTTTGTGGAAACACTGATAAGGGGAATCCAAGCCCTGTACAGGGGACCAAAGGGAAGGGTTTTGGTTAACAAGGCAACATCGAGAGAATTCATACTCACTAGGGGGACGAGACAAGGCTGCCCCCTCTCTCCCCTACTATATGCCCTATCTATGGAGCCTCTGGGGAACAATATTCGAAGAGAAAAGGCAATATAGGGAGTCGTCATTGGGGAAAGTGAATACAAAATAGCGATGTTTGCTGATGACATCCTTCTCTACGTAGCAAACCCACACAGAGATGTCCTAAGAGACCTCAAAACGATTAGGGACTTTGGCAGATGGGCGGGCCTAAAAGTCAACCCCGACAAGTCGAGCCTGTTTCTCTACAAGTCTGCAGAACTTACCAACGAAAATGCCCCCACCATTGGAGGTATCCCAGTATCACATCACAACTTAAGATACCTAGGAATCAATATCGCAAGAACCACGGAAGGGCTATATGAGGCCAACCTACCACTACTGATGACGGAAATAGCTAGGGACCTGGAGAGATGGGCCCAACAGACGATCTCTTGGTTGGGGCGACTAAATGCCATAAAAATGGTAGTGCTCCCCAAGCTATTGTACCACTACCAAATTCTTCCCATTGCCATTCCAGATGCACATTTTGCCGACCTAAAGAGAATGCTCCTCCAATTCCTGTGGGAAGGGAAAAAGCAAAGAATCTCCTATGCAGCACTCACCCAACCGAAAGAAAAAGGAGGGGCGGGACTCCCCGACATGTACTCTTACTACCTGGCAGCCCAATTCAGAGCCATCGTACCGCACCTAAGAGGAGACAGGCAAAAGCAATGGGTAGCTATTGAAAACCATATAATAAGACCGGTCACGCTGGGAGAGTGGCTATGGGCTCCGAAAAACACCTTCCCAAAAAGCGTCCTCAATCACCGTGCAATGGGTTCCCTCCTGCAACTATGGCGGCAGAAGCATGAAATGAAGTGTCTCACAACATGGCCCTCACCCATGAGCTGCATATGGGCCCCGCTGGTTCGGGACAAGATCACAGAACCACAAAGATTCCAAGAATGGTACAAAGCGGGACTAGAAAGGGTGGGCCAACTAATAAAACCCGAGGGCTGCATATCCATCCAAGAGCTTGAAGCAGGCCTCCAAATTGGACCGATTGATGTTTTCAAATTCTTCCAATTAAAGGGGAAACTTACAGAGAGGAAATGGAAGGACAAACTGATGACCTCACCCCACTGGAAAGTATCCTGAGTGAGACACAGCATAGCTGAGGTCTGATCTCGAAGATATACGTGGCCTTGAATGAAGCGAAGGGAACAGATCACAGAGCCTCTGGAAAAGATGGGAGAATGATATGGGCCCGATGACGGATCATCTATGGTCCAGGTTGTGCAAAACAGTACATAAAACGGCAATCTCGGCCCAATATAAGCTCCAGTGGATAAAGTTTCTGCACAGGTGGCAGTTCGTCCCTGTGAGGCTTTCGAAAATGTTTGTGCAAACTAGTCCTATGTGCTGGAGAGGCTGTGGTGCCCAGGCGAACTACTGGCACATGTGGTGGTCATGCCCAAAATCGCAAGAATACTGGAAGGAGGTCCTAGGATGGATTAAAAAGGTAGAAGGGATCCCTAGGAACCTAGACACCAAACTGGTTCTATTCGGTCTGGAACAACGAGAGGAGCGCTGGGCAAAGGTACCCCACATGACACACTTTCTGTTGCTAGCAGCGAAGGCGTGCATCATGATCAGCTGGAAACAACCGGTGCTCCCAACAGAAGCCACCTGGGCAAGGAAAGCCAAGGACTTGTACGACATGGAAAACATAACGGGGGGGAGGGAGGTTGTAGCCACCATAATGGCTTATGTTCTTTGATCTTATGTTTAAGAAATGCTGTATAAAAAAAATAAAAAAGTCTGGCTCTGGCTGCCGTTACTTTCTCTGCAATCAAGATGTACTACATCTTTCCCCACCACAGAGACATAAAAAGTCCTTCAGCTGATTTCCAGGTGCGGGCGACCACTATTCTTCCCACCAGGAGGCACTGGGACAGCAGCTTGGCTCTCCTTCCAGATCACGGGTAGACCCCTGGGACCAGGGGACCCCAAGAGAACAGGCTGGGGCTCCAATGGGATCATTGCTTGGGTGATGTCTTTGATGGTGGCTATGTAGTGCTCCCAGAACTGTTTCATCTTCGGACATGCCCACCACACATGAAAGAAGGAACCCAGTCGTCCACATAGTCTCCCGCAAGAGGGGTCCAGGGCCCGATTCATATGGTGAAGCCTAGGGTGGTGGGGGGTAAGTACCATCGTAACAGGATTGTATATGCACATTCTCTATTAGTGATACAGTAAGACGATGAATGCGTCCGTGTCCATATGTCCACCCAAGACTGGTCCTCCATGGGATGTCCCAGGTCTGCCTCCCACTGAGCCATATATAGAGTCTTTGAGGAAAGAAAGTCTCCTTGTAGGCGTTTATATAAGGTGGAGATCCTCCCCCGAGCCGGGAGGTCTCTTTGGGTCAGTTCGAGGGAAGTGGGGGTGCGTGTTGCCGCTTGAAGGGTTTGAGGGTGAGAACACCAGTGACGAAGTTGGATATAAGAGAATCTATCTGTTTCCCTGAGCTGAAAGGCCTCCTTACATTGTTCAGAGGTGCGGGGCAGGTCTCCCATAAAGAGCTGGTCCAGAGTTTCAAGACCCCCCGCAATCCAATTTTTAAAGTTCTGTGGACAGGCACTGAGCGAGAATTAAGGGTTGTGGAAAACCAGAGAGAAGGGACCCAGACCCTTCGGGATCCCCTTGCGCCTCAAGGCCCAGTCCAAAATGTGCAGGGTATGTTTAGTAGATAGCAGTCTCTCCCATCGCCGCTGCAGTGGAGGCGAGATATGTGGAAGAAAGCGCAGGGGGAGAGACAAGCGGGATTGTTCCACCTCCACCCACCCAGGGCGCCCGGAGGCCATGAGCCAAGCGTGGGTGTGCGCTAATTGCCCTGCCACCTGATAGCCCCGCAGATCAGGGACTCCGAATTCGCCCATCCTAGCGCCACCCAACATTGTTTTCTGGGGAATCCTAGCCCTTTTACCCCTCCACATGAACCGGAGCATTTTCCTCTGCAGGCCCTGGAGTGCGGGCAGTGGGATTGCGACAGGCAGGGAGGTGCAGGCATACAGAAATCTGGGGAGGAGGTTCATTTTACAAGCTGTAATCCGACCCATTAGTGAGATTTCCTGTGATGCCCATCTCTTCAGGTCCCTCTCAAACTCTTTAAAGAGTGGGGGGGGAATTTACTCGATACATATCCTTCGAGCTCGCGGGAACTTGGACCCCCAGGTAGGATATTGTCTTTTCCTTCCATTGAATAGGGCACAGCGGGACGACGGACTCCCGTTTATCCGCTGTTAAGCCTATCCCCAGGGCCACCGATTTATCGAAATTGATAGAGAAGCCTTTGACCCTCCCATAATTATCAATTTCAGAGAAGGCCTGTCTTTAGGAGGAGTCGCCCTCTGAATGGTTAGCAAGACATCGGGCCTCATTACAAGGTTGGAGGCAGCCATGGAGCTATTAGCTCCATGGCTGCCTCCAAAACCCTGCCGACTCTGCCCTGGTGAATGGAGCAATTACCGGTACATTCCAAGCTTGGCGGGACCGGTAATTCCCCATTCACCAGGGCCCTTCCCCATTCCCATTGAGGCCCTATAGGGCTCAATTGGAATGGGGAAGGCACTAATAACAGTACCGCAAATTGCGGTACCGTTATTAGCTTCAGTCTCCCTTTTGCAGGTCCCTTCCTTAACGCCTGGAAAAACCAGGCATTAAGAGGACCCGCAAAGGGAACTCTTAGTAGGGCGGTAAGGGATTACCGGCACCGGTGCCCTTACCGGTGCCGGTAATCCCTTACCGCCCACCTTGTAATGAGGCCCATCGTCTGCATAGAGGGCTATTTTATGTTGGGAGGGGCCAATCTGAAGACCCTTAATGTTATTGTTCAGTCTGATTCTTTGGGTGAAGAGTTCCATAACTAATGCAAATAGCAGCAGCGGCAATGTACATCCCTGCCTAGTCCTGCAGGTCTGTGGAATCAGGCTAGAAAGAGAGCCATTAACTCTAAGGAGAGTTTTTGGGGACTTATAATTGGCTAGGACCATATTCTGAAAGGCTGGACCGAAGCAAAACGCTTCTGAAATGAGATGCATAAAGGCCCACTCGACTTTGTCGAACGCTTTGGTAGTGTCCAGGACCATTTGTGCCAATTTCCGTGCATCTTGCGAGGCTACCTCGATTAAGTCCAGAGCTCTGCGGATATTATCCCCTACGGCTCTATTTTTAACAAAGCCAATTTGATTGGGGTGAAATATGTCAGGCAATATGTGTGACAAGCGATTAGCGAGGATTTTGGAATAGATATTAGCCTCTATGTTTAATAAGGCAATCGGCCTGTAGGAAGCTGTGTCAATGGGATCCCTCCCCGGCTTAGGTAGGAGAATGGTAATTGACTCCTGCATGGAGGGGGTTATGGTGCCCGGCTCCCTAAAGGAATTAAAGAGTGCGACCAGAGGGGGAACCAGTTGGGGCCAGAAGATCTTATAAAATTTGGTGGAATATCCGACGGGCCAGGGGCTCGGGATTTAAGGGACTTGATTGCGGCCTCCACCTCCTCAACTGAGATTGGAGCGTCCAGACTGTCCTGGACCGGGTCATCTTGCTGGGGAAGCGCTGTTAGGCAGAATCCTGTGCAGTTCCCTTAGGGAACACTGCAAAAATATTGACTACAGGAGTAAGCAGTAAACCCAATTGGTAGCAGTCTGCACCACCCAGAATTACCTGGTAGCTGTGGCTGAGCAGTCAGACTTCTCTCAAGAAGAGTAGGGCAGTATGCAGAGTATACACAATAG
Source organism: Ambystoma mexicanum (assembly GCF_040938575.1). Classification (NCBI taxonomy): domain Eukaryota; kingdom Metazoa; phylum Chordata; class Amphibia; order Caudata; family Ambystomatidae; genus Ambystoma; species Ambystoma mexicanum. The sequence goes on along the minus strand of NC_090932.1, from coordinate 674,651,597 downwards.
GGCCAAAAACACAGTAGAGCAAACAAACACTGACCAGAGCTTTGCATAAAAAGTATATAATTATTTATTTAAAACACACTTTAAGTAATATGCTAGCACTTTCAATAAAAAGCAAGTTAAAACACAGTCGGATAAAGTATACACACCTCCCTTAATTATTATCAAACAAGTCTAGGTCAAAACACCACTAATTGTTAAAACAGGTGTGAGCGTGTAACCTAGATGGCACTCCAATAATTCAGTTAAAGGGAGAGAAAAAGGAAGGTCATAGAAATAAAACAGTTCCCAACACTTTTAGGAGTTCTCAGCAAGAGAAGAAGGGCAGTATATACTGTAGAGCCAAAGTTCATAGGACAGGCCCACTTTAAATGGAGCAAAGCGAAATGTGCCGAGGATCACATGGTTTTAAAATGCACTAAAAGTCTTTGCAGAATGTTCAAAAGAGGTTGGGGTGATTCAAGGAGGTAAAGTCAGAAGGTCTGGGGCCAACCCAGTTGGCAAGCCAAGGATTTAAGGGTCATCTTGGGCAAACCAAAGAAAGGGAGGCCAGGTGGAACACAGTAACTTAAAGAGAGAGGAAGCTCTAGCGGTGGCAGTTGTTCCTGACAGTGGTTGCAGTTTGTTGTTCCGACCAGGGGAAGAGAGGATCTTGTCGAGGAGGAAACTTGGAGTCGATGCACTGCACAGGGATGAAACCAGCCGCGGAGTTCTCCTGTTAAAAGGTGCGTTCCTTTTATTTGCGGTCAAAGTCGTGAAGCTTGGCTATCCGGCCGCCGGGGTGCTTGGCACGGGCGATTCGACCAAGAGACGTCTTTGGAAGGCGGAAAGGGTGAACTGGTTGGTCCCACCAGCTCAGAGGAAGAAGACTCGTCCAGCAGAAGATCTTCTCTTGTCGTTGGGAAAGTGGTGAGTTCGTTGCAGCAAGGCTCCACCGGTGCTGTCGTCGCTGCGGACGGCTCAGCTTCTTCCCTCTTCGGATTCTTAGGTCCTGTGGCAACTTCTGAAGTTCCAGTCCCAAAGGCCCTGCTTTTATGCAGAAAACCCCCCATTCATCAGCCTAGCTGTCAATCACACATGCTAAGTGGTGAGCCGGGCGGCTCACCACTGGGCCAATCAGAGTAGAGTGCGACTTGGGTTGCCAAGGCAACGCAGTCCAGGGCGCCAATTCCCCCCTCCACCCTTCCTGTGGAACCCAGACAGAGTGGCACCATTTGGAGGGCTTCTGTGGAGAAGCCCGCCAAAAAGTGGAACAAAGGGCTCGAGTTGGTCAGAGTTACAGAGGCGGACACAAACGCCATTTTAGAAAAGACCCAACCGTTAATTTAATATTAAATAAATAAAGTGGCGGTATCTTTAACATTGCACCAAAAAGTGGTGCGTTTAAAATCAATGGGAAAATCCCATAGAGAATATTCTGGTGGAATATTTCGCTTGGTAACCACTGCCACCAGCCAGAAACTCGACAAGGGGGGGACTGGACAGTGCCCCCTTGAAAACAGACCCAGGGGCAATATAATTAACCCCTTCCAGTACTTCCACAATATGATGGTTTGTACTGGTTCTGTTCATAATTTAAGACTAGTAAAGTCAATGGTTACTTTACACGCCCTGGGAGACAGTAGTCAGTCCCAGGGTATGGAGTCTATGTTTGGGGGTCACTGTGACACCCCTGTGTTACTGCACTGAGGGTGCTGTGTAACACATACACAAAAAAACAGATGATACCCTATGGAGTAAAAGACCCCATAGCCGAAAATCACACAAATAGTCAGAGACATATCTCAAATCATGCCTAAGAGTGGGAGTAAAAGAGTCTCACTCTTAGCAGGAGAAAAAAACAAACCCCAAAAATCCAGCAAAGCTGCTGGGGCACTCACTAGGTTTGGGAAATTAGCCTTATAAGAGAATTCTCCCTAACACTCGCCCCCCCCAGACTAAGGGACAGGAGGATTGAATCCACTCCTGGATGAATCTCATACCTCTAGTCGGTTATAAACATCCTAGAGAGACCATCAGCATTTTGGTGGTGACATCCTGACCTGTGCTCAATGGTGAAATCAGACCCCTGAAGGCAGATTGACTTTCTCAATAGTTTTGGGTTTTCCCCTTTCATTTGCATTAACCATCTCAAGGGTTGGTGGTCAGTCTGAATAACAAAAGTAGAACCATACAGGTATGGCCTACCCTTCTTCAGAGCCCATACAATGGCAAAACATTCTCTTTCAATAGTTGCCCACCTTGTCTCAGGATCCTTCAGTTTTCTACTGATGAAGCAAATGGGGTGTTCCCTACCTTTCTCATCCAGTTGGCTAAGGACTGCATCTACACCTGCATTAGAAGCATCTGTCTGTACAATGAAAGTTTGGTGGTAGTCAGGAGCTCTTAGTACTGGATCTTGACAAAGGGCTTTCTTCAGGTTTTCAAAGGCCTGATTGCACTCCTCATTCCATTTGACCTTTTTAGGGAATTTATGAGAGGAGATCACATTCAGTGGAGAAGCTATGGTCCCATAGTTCTCTATGAAATTCCCGTAGTACCCAGTGAGGCCTAGGAAAGCTCTCACCTGGGTCTGAGTAGTAGGTGTTGTCCAATTTTTCACAGCTTCAATCTTACTGGGCAAAGGCCTTATTTCACCACCTCCTACCTCATGTCCAAGGTAGACCACTTTACTCTGCCCAATCTGGCATTTACTTGCCTTTATTGTCAGATTGGCCTTCTCAAGAGCCTGCAAAACTTGTCCTAGGTGGTCAACATGCTCTTCCCAGGTTTGGCTGAACACTGCAATGCCATCCAAGTATGCCAGGCAGAAGTTCTCCATCCCAGTCAGAACCTGATTTACCATCCTTTGGAATGTAGCAGGTGCATTTTTCAGTCCAAAAGGCATAACCTTAAATTGGTATAAGCCAACTGGGGTAGAAAATGCAGTTTTCTCCTTGGCATGGTCTGTCAGGGCTATTTGCCAATAGCCTGACGTCAGATCAAATGTGCTGTGGTACTTGGCTGCACCAAGTCTATCCACCAACTCATCTGTCCTTGGCAAAGGATGGGCATCAGTCTTGGTACTGCATTAAGGGCTCTATAGTCCACACAGAATCTCAATTCTTTGGATCCTGCCTTTGGTACTAACACAACTGGGCTAGACCATGGACTAGTAGAGGGCTCTATTACCCCGAGGTCAAGCATCTTGCTGACCTCTCCTTTGATGTGGGCTCTTACATTCTCTGACATTCTGTATCCTCTGCCTTTTACTGGCAGACAGTCACCAGTGAGTATATCATGCTGGCCCCAAGGGGTCAAGCCTGGTGAAAGTGAGAACAGGGAGGCAAACTGATTTAACATAGATTTGCACTCCTCTTGTTGGTCAGGTGTCCGATTTGAAGAGATATTAACTCCTTCAATCTTTTCATCCAAAGCTAGGCCTCTGAGGAGATCAGGGAGAGGTTCACTCTCTTCTTCCTCTGCTGCTGAAGCTAGAAGCAAGGCTCCTACTTCAGGTCTGGAGACATACGCTTTTAGTCTGTCGGTGTGGAAGACTCTGGGAGCCTCCTTGGGATTGCCCAAGTCACCAGATAGTTCACCTCTCCAAGTTTTCCCACAACCTTGAAGGGTCCCATCCATTTGTCTTGCAAGGCCCTCTGCCTTGTTGGAATCATAACAAGAACTAGCTGGTCTTGAGTGAACTCAACCATGTTAGCCTTTTGATCATGCCAATGCTTGACCAAAGCTTGACCAGCCTTCAAGTTATCACTAGCTTGAGCCATCATCTGTGACATTCTCCTCCGGAGTCCTATCACGTAGTCAGTCACTCTGACTGGCTTGGGGGAAGGAGCACTCTCCAACCCCTCCTTGATCAGGGTCAATGGACCTCTGACTGGATGGCCATAAAGAAGTTCAAAGGGACTGTAACCTACTCCCTCCTGAGGGACTTCTCTATAAGCAAAGAGAAGGCATGGCAGTAGAAGGTCCCACTTTCTTCTAAGGGGTTCTTCTAAAGCACCTATCATGCTCTTCATTGTCCTATTAAACCTTTCAACCAAGCCATTTTTCTGTGGGTGGTAGGCGGTAGAGAACTTGTAGGCAACTCCACAGTTTTTCCACATGGCTTTCATGTAGTGGGACATAAAATGTTACCCCCTGTCAGAGATTACCTCCTTAGGAAACCCAACCCTGGTAAAAAAAAAATACCAAGAAGGGCCTTAGCCACAGCCTGAGCTGTAACAGTCCTCATAGGAATTGCCTCAGGGTACCTAGTAGCATGGTCTACGACAACAAGGATGAACCTGTTGCCTGAAGAGGTTGGAGGATCAAGGGGGCCAACAATGTCAATCCCTATCCTCTCAAATGGGACTCCCACTACTGGGAGAGCCACTGAAGGTGCCACATTCTTGGAACCACTTGTGCCAGAAGTTTGGCAGGTGTGACAGCTCTTGCAGAACTTATCTACCTCAGCCCCCATCTTCGGCCACTAAAAGTAGAGAGAGAGCCTTTCCTTGGTCTTCTTGAAACTCAAGTGACCAGCCAAAGGAATCTCATGGGCTAACTGCAAGAACTGGAATCTGTTTTCTTGAGGGACAACAAGTCGTTTGTAGTCTCCAGGTGCAGACTCAGTCGGTTCACTGTAGAAGAGGCCATCTTCCCAGTGCAACCTATACTTCCCAGGCTCTTGCCCATCAGCCTGAGAACCTGCCTGGTGGCGAAGACCTTCCAGAGTTGGACATTCTCTCTGGGCCTTACGGAAAGCTGATCTGCTGGGTCCACCTTCTGCCAGTAAAGACTGCAGCTCAGGATGGTCAGCAGGGTCTAGATCTCCAATAAGTTCTTGGCCTCCTACTAGCTCTTCTTCAGAGTCTAGTTCAACCACACAGGGTTGTACCTCCCTCTCAGCCTGAGCTGAGCTGGAGGTGGAGTTACTGGTGTAACTTTGGACAACCTAGGGGAAGTCCTTGTTGGAAGCACTGGAGTGCTTGCTGCTGGTTTCCTTCTAGAAGTCTTGGTTTTCCCTTTGCTTCTGATTGTTGAGCTATAGCAGTAAGTAGCTCCAGTGGAGTAGGAGTGATTTTCTCTTCCGTCATCTACTTAGGAGAACCTCTCAAGGTTTTCTCCCTTGCAGGTCTGGTTAGTTCCTGTAACCTTTTACTAGGAGGTCTGGGGGTATATGACACAACTCCAAGAGCTTTCAGGTCATTTCCCAAAAGAACTCTTCCTGGTACCTCACATTGTACACTGACAGGTATCTTCACAGTCATATCCTTGCACTGGATGAGAGCTGGTAACTGGGGACACATCTGCACAGGCCCTCCAGCTAACTCGGTGAGGCGTTTGGGTGCCCTAGCAACCTCCTCTGCCTTGAAAAAAGATTCATCCACCACAGCTATGCTGGCCCCAGTATCCCTAATGGCAGGAGTCTCCTGACCATTCACTTTCCTTATAATACTCTTTAGTATTATCTGGGATAGAATTATAGACATCTAAATTCTGTTGTTCCCACAACCCCAGGGACACTAAAGAAACACTGGCTAAGACTCCAATGGGATCATCAGCCAGTAGTAGAAAGTTTCCGCTTGTCATTGGTACTTCCTCCTCTGGAGCGAAGGCTAGGGAGACAGTGTGGACCCCTGAAGGTTTACCCTTACATCTGGGATCCCTTTTCACATGGTCAGTAGCCTTACAAACATAGCATGTCCCAAATGCTTTCTGGAATGGTGGCTTGGTCTGACTTCCTTCTGGTCTGGGACCAGAAGATACACTAGCCTGATTTGGTTTCCCATGTGGCTTACCCGTATGGTGCTGTTTGGGGCACTCTTTGGAATTGGAATTATTGGAATTCTTTGGAGTCTTTTTTTGGCTGTTTTCCCTCATCCTTTTTCTGAGTTACCCCAGAATCCTTGTGAGTGGCCCTGTTGGCAACCCACAAGTCAGCAGCCTTAGCTAGCTTCTTGGAATCTATTTCCTTAGAATCAGCCAAGTGCTGTCTGAGCTCAGGAGAGCAGGCATCATAAATTGACTCCAACATAACAAGATTTCTCATCCCCTCATAAGTGTTCACTCTGTAACCCTTAATCCATCCCTCTAAGTTTTTCAAACTTTCACTCACCCAGATAGCCCAAGGGGTACCATCATGCTTTTTGAGGGTCTTAAACCTCTTAAGGTACTGGGAAGGGTTCTTCCCAAATCTAGCTATTAAAGCTAGCTTCACAAATTCATAGTCCATCCTATCGACCTCCCCCAACTCCATTACCACATCAGATGCAACAGGGGGGAGCCTAGAGAACAACCAAGGAAGCAACTGATTCCCTGTGATGTCCTGGAGCCCATGATTATATTCAAACATAGCCAACCAATCCAACACATCCAAATTAGGTTCATACATACCCACAATCTCTTTAGGCATCCGGGGTCTTTTGGGACTGGAACTCCTAGAGGATCCGGGGAGAGAAGTATTTTCAACAGACAATTTCTTCATCTCTAACTCATGCTTGAGCTCCATTTCTCTGAGCCTTAGTTCTTGGTGCTTTTGTTCAGATTGGGCACTAATTTTTTTGAACTCTAATTCAAGTCTCATTTTTTCCAGTTCAATGAATTCAGGACTTAATGTGGGACCTGACAAAGGTCCAGTAGACCTAGCTTGAGGTGCTAGAGAAGGCAGAGGGACAGTTATATTAGTCTCACTTTCCTCTTCTGAATCTACAACAATATTATCAATACTTTGATCCATATTACCATCATTACTGTTGTCTACATTTGCTGGGGAGGTAGGCTCCTCTGAACCACTACCCAGACTTTCATTTTCTAACAATATTTCTATAAGTTCCATTTTCTTGCCTTTTGCAGGGAGATCCTTATGTCTACAAAGAACTCTTAAACAATCAGCAGTTTTTGCAGAAAGGGACTCCTGGCTGTAACTTTCCATAGTTGACTTGTTTAAAAAAAATAGCTTTTACAGTGCTAAACTTTGTGGTTAGTTGCACTAAAGTATTTAGAAGCACTCTAAAATGTATACTCAATACAAATCCCACCTCTGTACACCAGTGTTAGGCAGAATCCTGTGCAGTTCCCTTAGGGAACACTGCAAAAAGATTAAGACTACAGGAGTAAGCAGTAAACCCAATTGGTAGCAGTCTGCACCACCCAGATTTGCCTGGTAGCTGTGGCTGAGCAGTCATACTTCTCTCAAGAAGAGTAGGGTAGTATGGAGAGTATACACAATAGGGCCAAAAACACACAGCAAACACACATTGACCAGAGCTTTGTATAAAAAGTGTGTAATTATTTATTTAAAACACTTTAAGTCATATACTTGCACTTTCAATAAAAAGCAAGTTAAAACACAGTCAGGTAAAGTATACACACCTCCTTTAATGATTATCAAACAAGTCTAGGTGAAAACACCACTAATTGTTAAAACAGGTGTGAGCGCGTTACCTAGATGGCACTCCAATAATTCAGTTAAAGGGAGAGAAAAAGGCAGGTCATAGAAATAAAACAGTTCCCAACACTTAGTTCTCAGCAAGAGAAGAAGGGCAGTATATACTGTAGAGCCAAAGTTCATAGGCCAGGCCCACTTTAAATGGAGCAAAGCGAAATGTGCCCAGGATCACACGGTTTTTAAATGCACTAAAAGTCTTTGCAGAATGTTCAAATGAGGTTGGGGTGATTCAAGAAGGTAAAGTTAGAAGGTCTGGGGCCAAACCAGTTGGCAAGCCAAGGATTTAAGGGTCACCTTGGGCAAACTGAAGAAAGGGAGGCAAGGTGGAACACAGTACCTTAAAGAGAGAGGAAGCTCTAGCGTTGGCAGTTGTAACTGGCATTGGTTGCAGTTCGTTGTTCCGACCAGGGGAAGAGAGGATTGCACAGGGATGAAACCAGAGTTCTCCGGTTAAAAGGTGCATTCCTTTTATTCGCGTTCAAAGTGGTGAAGCTTGGCTATCCGGCTGCTGAGGTGCTTGGCAAGGGTGATTCGACCAAGAGACGTCTTTGGAAGGCAAAAAGGGTGAACTGGTTGGTCCACCAGCTCAGAGGAAGAAGACTCGTCCAGCAGAAGATCTTCTCTTGTCGTTGGGAAAGTGGTGAGTTTGTTGCAGCAGGGCTCCACCGGTGGTGTCGTCATTGCGGATGGCTCAGCTTCTTCCCTCTTCGGATTCTTAGGTCCTGTGGCAACTTCTGAAGTTCCAGTCCCAAAGGCCCTGCTTTTATGCAACAAAAAAAAACGAATTATCAGCCTAGTTGTCAATCACACATGCTAAGTGGTGAACCGGGCGGCTCACCACTGGGCCATTCAGAGTAGAGTGCGACTTGGGTTGCCGAGGCAATGCAGTCCAGGGTTTCAATTCCCCCCTCCACCCTTCCTGTGGAACCCAGACAGAGTGGCACCATTTGGAGGGTTTCTGTGGAGAAGCCCGCCAAAAAGTGGAACAAAGGGCTCGACCTTGGTCAGAGTTACAGAGACGGACACGAACGCCATTTTAGAAAAGAGTTCTGGCAAAAAGACCCAACCGTTAATTTAATATTAAATAAATAAAGTGGCGGTATCTTTTAATATTGCACCAAAAAGTGGTGCGTTTAAAATCAATGGGAAAATCCCATACAGAATATTCCGGTGGAATATTTCACGTGGTAACCACTGCCACCAGCCAGAAACTCGACAAGGGGGGACTGGACAGTGCCCCCTTGAAAACAGACCCAGGGGCAATATAATTAACCCCTTCCAGTACTTCCACAATATGATGGTTTGTACTGGTTCTGTTCATAATTTAAGACTAGTAAAGTCAGTGGTGACTTTACATGCCCTGGGAGACAGTAGTCAGTCCCAGGTAATGGAGTCTGTTTGGGGGTCACTATGACACCCCTGTGTTACTGCACTGAGGGTGCTGTGTAACACATACACAAAAAACAGATGATACCCTATGGAGTAAAAGACCCCATAGCCGAAAATCACACAAATAGTCAGAGACATATCTCAAATCATGCCTAAGAGTGGGAGTAAAAGAGTCTCACTCTTAGGAGAAAAAAACAAACCCCAAAAATCCAGCAAAGCTGCTGGGGGACTCACTAGGTTTGGGAAATTAGCCTTATAAGAGAATTCTCCCTAACAAGCGCCGCCTTCCGCAAATATTCTTTTTGCTCGCACTCGGTCCCGCGGTGGCACGGTCATCACCTGTACCAGGTGGGCCACTGCCAGTCATTGCTTCTCTTGCTCCGCATACTGCACCACGCCATGTTGATCTCGCAGCCCAATGATTGTGTTGCTCCTCTTTGCCTTAGCTAGTTTTGTCACCAGCAATTTATTAGCTTTATTGTCACTTGCGTAGTAGAATTGCTTAGCTTTAGCCAGAAGATGTGCCGTATGCTCGATATAGTGGGCCTCTAACTTCTTCCGGGCGACGCCAATGGCACGCTGGGTTTTTGGAGACCAGCCTTTTCACTTGTGAATCTCCTCCGCCTCCTGGAATTCCTTCTCAAGAGCCAGGTGGGCCTGCCGTTTATGCCTGTGGTATGCTGCTCTCTGCGCCATCAGTTCCCTCCGTATCACAGCTTTCATGGCGTCCCAGGTGTTCGCCGGGGAGGTGTCTTCGCTTGGGTTCTCCTTAAAAAAAATCCTTGATTGTTGTGGCAATCGTGTCTCTCAGTGGCATCTCATTATGCATTGGGTCATACAGAGTGCATCTGCGTTGCGAGTTAGGGATTGGCTCATATGCTCGAATCTCCAAGGTTACTGGGGCATGGTCGGATAGTATCCTGGAGCCAATGGACACCGCGTCGACATAGGTCAGAATTTGTGGGGATGTCAGAAGAAGGTCGATCCTCGAAAAGGTCCTATGTACATAGCAGTAAAAGGAAAAGTCCCTCTCAGTGGGATGGAGAACCCGCCACAAGTCCGCCACCTTCAGAGTCCTGAACAAGCGAAGGAGACCAATCGCAAGAGCGAAGTCCCTGGGTGAGGGAGGATGTGATCTGTCTTTCGTGGGGTCCGGGACCCCATTAAAGTCACCTCTGATTACAATTTGGCCCTCTATGAAAGGGGGGAGGGCAGTGCCCATAGACTCATAGAAGGCAATTTGTCCATTGGGGGCGTACACGGAAATGAATGAGTATAGCTATCCCAGCAACAGGCATTTGACTGCCATATATCGGCCCTCAGGCATAGTTTTGTTTCCAAAATCTGAGGGTTCAGCCCTTTTGCGTAGAGGACCGCAGTACCCCCTTTCTTGGTGCTGCCAGAGGCCAAGAATTGAAGTGGGAAATGTCTGGAGCACAGCCGCCCAAAGTCTGCAGTTAATAGATGAGTCTCTTGTAGTAAGGCCACTGCAGCATCCTCATCTTGTAGTCTCTGCAAAATGGATTTGCGCTTAGCCGGGGAGTTCAACCCTCTAACGTTGAAAGAAACGAATTTCAGAGTTCAGTGCTTCAGGGTGTAATCCAGGGACACCGCGACATCTGGGTGGGGGGATTGGGGAGGGTACAGATCAGCCATCATTTCGGGGTGTCATCAGGTGGATGCCACTCTACAATTGGGATTTTAACCCCGGCCTCCAAGAGGTCGGAACTTTAACTGGTAGGGGGGCTGACATTTTAGGTCGGCACTAATCCAGTCCAACGGGGCCTAAAGTGTGCCCCCAGCCAACCGGGCTGGGGCATGAAACGAGCACTGTGTTTCTTTACAAGAACCCATAGATGGCAAGTACCTTGGAAATCGGCATGGACCGTGGGAAGCCCGCCACATATATCTGTCATTTCATGTTTCGGAGCCTGGCGAATCGTTACTGAAGAGGCACATGATCTCGGGGGAAGGAAGGATGCTGAACTTCACCATCTGAGGCCGGTGCCGGCCCATGAGTTGCGACCATGCGACCAGGCCCACAAAGTCCCGGACTCCGGCACCTCTTCGACTTTGTCTCTGCGGCGGGTGACCACCTCCTCCCTTTGATCCGCACCCTTGACCAGGACGCCCGCCTTAGTTTCGGCGGGGAGGCAGATGTCTCGCCCTCTGTGCCCTCCGGAGCAGAGCCCCCAGGGGAGTCTGGGTGTAAGATCTTTTCTGCATCTTCAAGGTGACTGATTCTTCGGAGGGTGCCATTATAAGAGAACTACAGCGCCGTTGGAAACAACCATCTATAACGGATCTGGTGGTCCTGAAGGAATAGAGTCAGAGCCTGGAGGGACTTTTATTTTCTGTAGCGTGAGGAGGGAGAGATCCTGGTATATCTGGAGGGAAGACCCCTGAAAGGACAGTTCGTCCCGGGACCGGCTTATTGTTGAAATGGCCTCCTTCGTAGTGTAAAAATGCACCCTTGTTATTGCATCGGGGGGGTCTGAATCTAACCCCTGTCGCGGGTGCAACCTATGGGTGCGTTCCAGAAGCAGCTGAGGTTTGTCCAGCTGTGATAGCAAGGATTGGTAGAAGTCCCCGACATATTCCGCTAGGTCTTTGCCTGGGACTGAGGACGGAATTCCCTGAATCCACAGGTTATTGCGCTGGGCCCTGTTCTAGAGGTCCTCCTGCTTAAATTCGAGGATCTCACACTTATCCTGAAGAGTTCGGATCGAGCGTTGGATCTCCACTAGGGCCTCTGAATGGTCTTGAGAGCGGTCCTCAACCTCTCCAAGCCTCAACTCTGCCTCCGTGACCCTTCGGTCGGTTGCTCCAATTTCGTAGTGAGCTCGATCATGCATGACCTAAATTCCACCTTGATATATCCACCATGAAGGCTTGGATGTCTTCCTTAGTGGCCAAGGACCCTTTGTCATTCAAGGCTTTTGTGGTGTGAGCTTAGGAAGATCACGCTTCTCTCCTCAATCAGCTGACAACAACATTGTGGCAATGTCCAGGTTCTTAGAAGTTTTCAGCTGCTTGGACATCATAGCCCTAGTTTAACAATGGCGGAGAGCTTAATGTCCTCTGAGGATGAGTAGCGCCGATGAAGCTGCTAGCCAGACGCCCCTTTCTATGCTTGGCCCTGTGGGGACCAGGAGAAGCCTCAGTCTCTGCTGTCCATTGCTGTAGGGACTTCCGAAAGCAGCGCAGTGCTGGCGGATGAATGGGGGGAGCCCCCTTATTCTGGATTTGTCATCTGTGGGCGAGGCACCCCAGGGCCCCCCCATAACAGTCGGGGATCCCGCTGATGCCGAAAGAGAACGTCATCCAGGAGGGGGCAATCCTCCAGGCTAGTCAGGATGAGAGTTAGTGCTAGCCGTCCGGTGCCCGGGGCGGGGGGGTCTCGCCCTGTTATGCAGGTGAATTCCGCCTATCTCCACTGGCCGGGATGACCAGCCGAGGTGCTGCGTGAATGGTGGTCAGAAGACGGGAGACACTGTGGAGGCCGGGCCGCCCGAGGAGATGAGAATGGGCTCCAGAGTAGCTCAGCACCAAGAGAGAGAAGGGCCAAAGTGCCTAGTCCCAAAAAACTCATCCATGAGCAAGATTTATCATAGTGCAATCCCCTCCGTAGTTGTCTTAGAAGACTTATTGTCTCACAGTTTCACAGGCAGAATCACCGCCTCTCCAGTGAGGGGGGACTAGAGGAGGTTATGGAGACTTATGTGGTCAGGTAGGTGATGCCCACCACATGGGGCTCAGGTTGCCCCAGCTCCGCAGAGCTGCAGAACGCATCCTGCACCCCCGTGCCCCCACCAGGGGAGGCCGGCAAGCACAAGACCAGCACAGAGGGGGAGGGGAGCGAAGTTCCACCGTGGGCCGGGTCGTCCCAGGAGTCAGGAATAGTGGTCGTGCAGGCAGTCACACAGCGCTCGAGCTCCGGCGCCTCTCCGAATGTCGGGGGGAACCAGTGGCACAAGCAGCATCTCCGTGACACCCGAGAATTGCAGGGAAGCCACCAGCATAAGCCAGTCCGCTCTCTCGGAAAGGGGAGACCGCAGGAGCTCACCACCTCTCCCGCCGATTGGCCGCCAAACTCCACTCTGTGGCGCCGTCCACCGTCCCGGGCTGCATGGCCCCGAAGCTGCAGTGCCCCTCTCCAGAGCGCGCTGGCGGGAGCAGCCCGACTCCGTTGGATGATGCGGCGGCTCACCTCCCAAACCAAATGGGCCCCCAGTGATGGGGCGCCTGGAGATCACATGGCGGGTAGGGTACCTCAGGAGAGGTCTTCGGAGCCGCAAGTCCTCGCCTCCAGTTCCTCCTCATCTGTCACTGCAGGTCCCAACGGCTCCGCCGGCCATCTTGGAGTTGCACGGCGGTGACCCCACGGGACTCTTCGGTCCTGCTCCAGGTCCCCAAGGGACTCCAACCCTTCATTTCTGCTCCAAAGGCAGCCCCAGACATACAGGCACCGTGACCGGCATTTATTTTATAAGAAGTTAGCCGAAACCATGCTAAAGTCTGCAACGCCACAGGCTCCCCACGGAGGCCATCAAAAGAGTGACTGCATCGCTGGCGCTCTCTGCCACGCCCCTGCAAAGATACCTTTTTATGTTTCTTTCTGTCTTAACACCATAGGTAAGTTATTCAACATCTTGCCTCCATCACAGAGAAGGCATGGTCACCCCTTGTGGATCTATGCTATTGACACCTTCAAAGATTGACTTCAAGAGGATCTGAAAGTCCATACTGGGGCGTACTGATGGAACCGATCCGATAGAAAATGGGGTTCCTGATTGTAAAACGCTTCATTTACTGTATATAAAGCTTTAAAGTTCACACGGTGTACAATAGTGCTGTCAAATTTTCTAGGGTTCATCAAAACATGCTGTTGCTTTCTATATATCCTGTAGTCGGTTAAATTGACTAGTTTGGGAGACCTAGAAAAACACTATTGGCATAGTGGAGAAGGCTGTAATAGCCTGAAATCGGTTTTAAAAGTGTACAGAATCCCATACTTTGTTCTAGTGTCAGGTTACATGTGGATTTCACTCCCTCTTTCCTTATATGATCTTGACTTCATCAGTTTCTTTTCACACAGAGCGAACATGTTCTAGCTGCCAAACAATATTGGTTTTCTAACAGAGGAGCGTCCTTTCGAGTATCTGCAAGGTAATGTCTGCTGCCTGCCAAATATGTCAGTTGTGTGAGGAGACTCATTCAAGGGCATCTTTGGGACACCAAACATGGAGACACCAAGGGTCTCTTAGGGGAACGTCAGAGTTGCGTACCAGGTGATACTTCAGATTAGTGCTCATTCAACAGAGAGGTTCAATAAATTAGCCAGGAAAAAGCAAAAAAGACCAGGACCTTTCTCTGGAGCTACAATATAAGGGAGAGTTTTGCAACCTTTGGCTCATCAGCTAGTTTTTTTTACTACAACTTCCATCAGCTCTCACCAGCATAGTAAATATTGAGATCTATCATGGAAGTCGTAGACAAAAACATTTGGAGCGCTACAGATTGCAGACCCCTGTTCTAGTACATTGGCCCTCGTAGCGCTCCTACACCAGATTAGAAAAAGGGGTCTAATCTCACGAGATTGCCTCTGTTTTTTTTTTAATCAAACAATTTTTATTGGATTTTCACATACATATAAACAGTGCATCCACTGATGGGTGCGATGCAAACCCCCCAAACTCCCTTGCACTCTGAGCATCAGCAAACTGGTCATAAATCAAAATTACTGGCAGTGTTAGATAATGTTTCATTGACAAAAGTGTTGCACTTTTTCCCAGAGGTGTACATATTTGGCTAGGCAGTAAACCAGTCAGTGGAAGTCTTCCCATTTTTGACATATTTTACTTGCTTTGAGGGCAACCCCTTGCGGTATACACTCGGTGTTCTATTGCTGCGCATATGTCAACATCCGTAACCCATTAATCGAAACTGGGTGTCGCCTCCGAACCCCATAGCTGTGCAATGTTCCTCCTAAGTACTGCTGTGGCAGTCGACAGAAACAACTTTTCATATCGTGTCAGATCACTTTCGCCATCCACCCACAGCAACAGCTGCTTTGGCTCTCTTATTATTTTGTCCATGACCCTTGTTAGCGCATCACATGTCTTCCAATATTGTTGTATGCAGTCGCATTCCCATAAAATGTGAAAGAAGGTGCCTCCTCGTACTTACAGCGCAAGTACCGTGGATCTGAGATTTTCCCCCACCGGAAGAGTGCCACTCTGGAGTAGTAAGTACGATGTAGGACCTTAAGCTGGACGAGCCTGAGTCTGAACGAGATTGCTACCTCCCGAGGGTACATCAGCGCGGCAATCCAGTCTTCTGGTTGCAATGTTCCCACATCCCACTCCCATTTGGCTTTAAGGCTAATTAATTCCTTTGTGGCAAAGGAGGTGATTGCATTGTACATGGTTGAGGTGACTTTGTGTTTGATCTGCTCCGGGACTATGTTGCGTTCTATCGGGGTGTATTCAGGCATGTTGCTCATGTCCGGAAGGCTTTGTAGTGCGTGTTTTATTTGAGTATAGTGGTATTGTTCTGTGTTAGGCAGAATCCTGTGCAGTTCCCTTAGCGAGCACTACAGAAGATTAGGGCTACAGGTGAGAGCAATAAATCCCCTTTGGTATCAGTCTGTACCGCAAAGATTTAGTTGGTAGCTGTGGCTGAGCAGTCAGACTTATCTCAAGAGGGAGATGAGCAGTATTCAAGGTCTACACAATAGGCCTTCAGTACTATGGAACAAGGGAACACTGACCAAAGCTTTGTAGTAAAAAAAGTAGATCTATATTTATTTTATACACTTCTAGTAAAACACATTTATCACAGTCGTCAAGCAAGTTAAAATAAGTCAAAGAAAAATATACACACTCCCTAGTTAAATTGTAGACCAAGTGAACCAGAGTGAAAACTGAGCAAAACGGCAAAGTGAAAACCACACACAAGGGACACTCTAGCAATTTCTCACAAGGGAGGGAAAGCACAAGTTATACAGAAATATCTTCTTACACACCCTAGAAACACTTCCCATAAGTTTGTGAACCAGTTTAAGCAAGGCAGTGCATCAGTATGGAAACTACTTAAATGAAAAATGAGCAAAATGGCATTTCACAAGGTTTAAAAGTGGGAAGGAAAGGGTGGTTATAAGAAGTAGGTGCACCAACACAGTTCTAGTTGAGAAGCAATCTAAAGAAGGCAGTTTTAACACATTTAGCCAGAGTCAGTAGGCCTGTGCCAGAGTCAGTGGTACAGGGCAAGGGCCCAGGAGCAAAATGTTCTTGTAGCTGCAGTCAAGTTTTTGATTAACAATTTTGAAAAGGTGGATGCAGAAGATGAAAGACAATTGGCCTCATTACACGGTAGGCGGTAAGGGATTACCGGCACCGGTAAGGGCACCGGTGCCGGTAATCCCTTACCGCCCTACTACGAGGTCCCTTAGCGGGTCCCTTCCTTACCAGGCGTTATGGAAGGGACCCGCTAAGGGACTTCAGAGCAAATAACCGTACCACAAATTGCAGTACCGTTATTAGCTCCTTCCCCATTCCCCATCATCATCTTATCGGAGAGAGCTACACTGGCTCTCAATTGCTGGCCGCATCAAATTTAAGATAGCCTGCATTATTTTCAAATGCATAAATGGCATTGCCCGTCTGTATCTGAGAGAGCTAATTCAGCCATATCACCCAGCAAGACAATTACGCTCTAGTGACAGTCATCTTCTTATCATCCCCCACTCAACCTATACCTCCAGAGGTGACAGAAGATTTTCCGTCTTTGGTCCTAAGCTGTGGAATTCTCTACCTCTGCAACTTAGGACCATGAGCTCTCTTCTGCAATTCCGCCGAGCATTGAAAACCTTTCTCGTTAGGTAGACAGTCCTGCTTTTTAGGGGATTTGTTTCGATTTATACACTCTACCTTTGTTTTTGTCATCTGCGCCTAAATACGATTAAGTTCGTCATGTGCGCGCTATAAATACAAAAAATCAAAAATATCAAAATCAATCATTCCCATTGAGCCCTATGGGGGCTCAAATGGGAATGGGGAATGGTTCCCGGAATGGGGACTTACTAGGTCCTCCAAGGTCGGAATGACCCGGTAAGTCCCTATTCCGGGAACACGGACCCAGAATGCGGTAAGGGGGTAGCCATGGCGCTAATAGCGCCATGGCTACCACCTACCGTGTAATGAGGCCCAATGTTAAGAGAAAGGGGCGGCCAACCCAACAGGTAGGTAAAGGATTTAAAACACCTTTAGCTCTACCGCGAAGAAAGGGCGGCCTGGCGGAACAATGTACCTTTGAAATGAAGAAGTGGCTCCTGTGGTGGCGGTTGTTCCTGGTAGTTCCTGCAGTTCGGGGGATCCAGCAGAGGAAGAGAGGCCCTCGCCGTGGAGGAAGATTCGAGTTACTGCACTACCCAGGGATGAAACCAGCCGCGGTGCTGCCCGATGAATAAAAGGTACGCTCCTTTAAATCACGGTCTGGGTGGACTGGTGCCTGGCTATCCGACCTCCGAGTACAGGGTACTGGCGATTTGACCAAGGCAGGTCCGGGAATGCTATTGGAAAACTGGTTGGCCCCAACAGCTCAAGGGAAGAAGGCTTGTGCAGATGAAGATCTTCTCTCATCGTGTGGAGAAAAGTGGTGAGATGCTGCAGCAGGGCTTCACCGGTGGTTCAGTCGTTGCAGATGTCTTTGGCTTCTCTCCTCTTCTGCTTCTTAGTTCCAGTGGCAACGTCTTGTTCTTCCAGTCCTCAGGAGCCTGTTTTTATGCAAAAAGATCCCCATTCATACAGCCTAGCTGTCACTCACACAGTGGAGTGGTCATCTTGGCGGGAGACCCTCCAGCCTATCAGGATAGAGTGCGACATGGGTTGCTGAGGTAACCCTGTCCAGGGGTTCTACTCCCCCTCCCACACAATGGACCCACCCCAGACTCAGTGGCGCTGAAAGAAGGGCTTCTTGGCAGAAGCCCGCCAAAAGGACGAACAAAGGATCCCCGACCTGGGTTAGGAGTTTAGAGATAGACACGAGAAAGAAGTTATGTTAAAGTTCTGGCAAATAAAACCTACCGGAGTAAAGTTAATATTGAAATGCACCGGCAGTATGTTAGAGGCTGTCAGAAAATGTGGTAGCCTCGAACAATGGGAAAATCCCATACGTAAATATTTGCCGTTGAATATTTATGGTAGTAACCACCGCCACCAGCCAGAAACTTTTGAGAGAGGGACTGTATGGTACCCTCTCGAAAATGAACATGAGGGAAAAACTATTAACCCTTTCCAGTACCTCCATAGTAAGAAGGATTGTACTGGTTTAGTTCATAAAAATTGACTAGTAAAGTCAATTGGGACTTTACATGCCCTGGGAGACAGTAGTCAGTCCCAGGGTATGGAATCTATGTTTGGGGGTCGCCACGACACCCCTGTGTCACTGCACGGAGGGTGATGTGTAACACATGTGAATAAAATTGGTTCCTATGGAGGTGAGAAAAACCCCATAGACATTAAACACAAAAATAGCCTAGAACACACATAGCAAAAATGCCGCCTAAGAGTGGGAAAAAGAGTCTCACTCTTAGCAGGAGAAAAAAACAAACCCTTCAAATCCAGCAAAGCTGCTGGGGGACTCTATAGGTAAGGGAAATTAGCTATAGAATGAGAATTCTCCCTAACATTCTATTGGTGGGAGAGAGAAAAAGGATTGTAAGGTTTCGAATGTGACCATCTTGCCCTCTCGTATGACATCCTTGATTCTCATTATCCCATGTGTCACCCAGGCGGGCCATCTAGGGAGCTTGTTTACTTCTGGGAGGTATCTGTTGTTCTGTAGTGGTTGCCCAGGTGTGAGTTTCATGTCCCATTCGATGTACTTGTGTGTTTCTACCTGGATTCGTGACAGATGCGATATAATGGATGGGGAGCTGCTCTGCCCAGGTCGCGGCATAGGAGTTTGATGGGGGGCACTCTATTGCTAGCGTTTATCACTCTGACATGTGGCAGTGTTGCGTCCCGGTGAAGCATTTCATTCACAGCAGCCATCTGACTAGCCCAGTAGTATGTCTGTAGTCTGGGCAGCCCAATTCCTCCCTCACAGATGGTTCTTTAGAGCGTGGCAAGTGCTACGGGTGACCACTACACCATAACAGATTTCGGAGGGTGCAATCGATTTTCTGAAACTCGTACCATGGGATATGTAGCGGGGCATTTTGTAGGATGTACAGGAAACTGGGAAGGGTGATCATTTTGAAGAGGGCTGCTCTGCCCAATAGGGTTAGTGGTAGCAAGGTCCAGTGACGATTGTCCTCTGTGAATCTTGTTGGGTGTAAGTTTGCAGGTATGTAGTCCGTGAGATTTTTTGTGATCTGTATGCCTAGGTACTTGAATTGTCTCGTTTCAACACGATACGGGCAGTTTATCGGGAATAAGATAGATTTAGATCAATTGACGCATAATCCGCTGAAGGCTCCATACCTCTCTAGCAGGTGTGTGACTGTGGGGCATGAGTTAACCGGATCTTTCAAGCAGATTAACAAGTCGCCTGCATACAGTAAGACCTTGTCTTCCCAAGTGTCCGACCATCGGAAGCCCTCCCACAACTCTGACTCCCTCAGCAGCACTGCAAGGGGTTCTATAGCTATTGCAAAGATCATGGCTGACAGGGAGCAGCCTTGTCTCGTGCCCCTCCCTAGGGCAAAGGGGTCTGACCACCAGCCATTGACTCTAGTTCTCGCTCACGGGCAGTTAGGAGTTTTACCCATGCCATAAATTGGTGACCAAAACCCATGCAGTGCATTACTTCCCATATGGCATCCCAGTGCACCGAATTGAAGGCTTTTTCGAAGTCGATGGCAAGCAATGCCAAAGGACCTCGGAATGTGTCGGCTCCTTCCAAGGCTGAATGTAACCTGTATAGGTCCATGCATGTTGACGTCTGTGGCATGAATGTATCGGTCCGTCTGGATCAGGGATGGGATGTCCAACTGCAGTCGATCGGCTAATACCTTAGCGATAATTTTGGTTTTGCCATTAATGAGGGAAATGGGTCTATACGAACCACAATTTTCGGGGGATTTGTCTGCCTTGGGCAGCACTATTATAGTGGCTTCTGTAAGGTCTGTTGACAGGGAGCTCTGGTCCCGTGCGTTCTGGTACATGCACAGTAGATGCAGGGTGGTCTCATTTGCCCCTATCTTCTGCCATAGCTCTATTGGGAAGCCGTTCAGGCCTGGAGATTTCCCGGATTGGAGTCCTGACATGGCTGCTACCACTTCCTCTTCAGTGATTTCCTTCTCCAGGAGGGTCTGCTGCTCGGTAGTGAGGGTGGGGAGGGTGATTCCTGCCATGATTGATTTGTCTATGGGGGAAATGGGTGCCCTGTATAGGTCCACGTAGTATGTGGCGAAGCTTTCCGCTATGTCTCTATCTTACGTCAGTGGGTCAGAGTCACCATTACTTAGTCGTCTAACATGATTGTGTCCCTCATCCCTGCGTTCCAACCATGCCAGCATCTTGCTGGCTTTATCCCCCGTCTCATACACTCTGGCGTGTAGAGCTCTGTGCGCTTGCCTGGCATTGTCCAGAGCTATGTTTTGAAGGCGTTTCTGTGCTAGTATCAATGCCTGGTGTGTTTCGGGTGTGGCCTGAGACAGGTGAGTCTCCTCTGTATGTTTGACCTGCTGCTCGACTTCGTGCATCATGGCAAGGTGTTTTTTTTATGCGCAGTAGTCCAAGATATGTCGCCCCTCAGCACAGTTTTATAGGCTTCCCATAGTACTCCCGGGTCGGCTACAGTCCCTGTGTTTAGTTCAAAGTATATTTTTGTGGTATCTTGGATCCTTTCTACTAATTTGGGGAATACCAGGTGATAATTATTTAGGCGCCAGCAGGGAGGGGGGTTCGGTCTGGAGGTGCTAATTTCTAATACCGGAGGGTAGTGGTCAGAAATTCCTCTGGGGAGTAGATATGCCTCGCATACTTTGTATATGTCTATAGATGGTATGAAAAAGTAGTCTAGTCTTGAGAGCGAAGCATGGGCTCCCGAGTGGTAGGAGTATTCTCTGCGATCAGGGTGCAAAGTACACCAAGTATCCCGCAATCCCAGGGCGCCTGCGAATGTGGCCAATTTTGTGTTTGTGGTGGGATTCCTACCTCGTAGATGTGTTTGGTCCAGTTCCACATTCATGACTTTGTTGAAGTCGCCTCCCATTACAATGACATCCAACGTGTCTCGGGTGATCAGGGGGGGAGATGTCGGTGAGCAGCGCGGGTAGCAGGGTTGGTTGCGCATAGACTGCCAGCAGTGAAATAGATTGTTCCCACAGTGTCCCTGTTATGTACGTGTATATGCCCCCCATATCCTGAGTGACAGTAGTTAAGTGAAAGGGGAGTTTCTTGTGTATTAATATCAGTACGCCGCGGGAACCCATAGTGAAGCCAGCGTGGATTGCTATTCGGTATTTTGTGCGTTTAAATAAGGTGCAGTTTGTGCCTGCCAGGTGCGTTTCGGTCAAGAATACTATGTCTGGCATGTGCCTGTTCAGAAGTTGCAGGACTAGGCGTCGTTTAATTCTGTTACCTAGACCATTAACATTCAATGTCAGGAACCACAGGTTCCTGATAGTGGTATTACATGTGGCCATGATCAGGTGAGGAGGGAGTGTTGGGTGCCTTAGTGTTTATTATGAGGTGCCCATGTATCCCACGCACTGTGTTTGGCCTTTGGTTTCGACCATACCTGGTGTCCCTGCTGGATAAACAATGTTCTGGCGTTGCTGTTGCGCCTATAAGTTTGAACATGTGCTCCGTTTGATAGATCCCTAAGAAGCTTAACCAAACTGATCTCTGTGCTCCCTGCCTTATAGCAGGCCCACCCTCCCTGTGTCCCTCCCTGTACTTCCTCCCAACCAGAAGCACCTGTAGCCCGAACTGCGCGCCAACTGGGGGTGTAACCTGAAACCAAAACATTAATGAAGGTAGCGGGGAGCTCACGCCAACCGTGTATGAGTTTCCATCTTCCCGTGGCGGCCATCAGTGCATGGTCCCCTTAATTCTGCATTGTATGTGAGAGCGGTGTCATTACGGCAGGCTTCATCCGGTTCTCTTGGGGATCTTTTGTGTTCCGGTATGCTCAGAATTTGGGTCTCCATCCATTCCCGGGCTTCTTTTGGTGAGTGGAACAGATGGGGGGGGTGCCTTTGTTGTGCACTTTGAGCAGTGCTGGGAAGAACAGCGCGTATTTCATCGAGAGAGATTGTAACTTCTTTTTAACTGAGTCGAAGTATTGTCATGCTTTCTGGACCTCCCTGGTATAGTCCGGATAGAAGCAGACATGATGGCCATTGTATGTAATGGGGCCAGTGGCGCGGGCCATTTGAAGAATTGTGTCTCTGTCCTGGAAGTTCATGAGTTTGGCAATGATTGTGCATGGCTGTGCACCAGGAATGGGCCATCCGGTTGGAACTCTGTAGGCTCGTTCAATGAAGAATTTCTTAGGTGCAAATATATCGGCCAGCTAGTCTTCCAGAAAGAGCTCGACACTAGGGCCCTCTTTCCTTTCGGGAATTCAGAGAATCCGAATATTGTTTCTCCTCATGCACCCCTCACTATCTTCAGTTCTGTTTTCAAGTTGTGATACTTTTTGGTTTATGGCGGCAAGCTGTTTCTCCATCCGTCCTATGGTGTCCTCTGAGTTGGAAATCCTCTGTTCTGTTTCCCCCAACCTCGAGGACAAGTTGTGGAGGTCCTGTCATAGAAAGGAGGACACCTCTGTGGCTAGGCTTCCTATTTTCCCCTTGAGGGACGTCCGCGACTCTTTGATGGCTTTCATGACGTATGTCAGAGATGTGGAGTTCATCCTCTCCTGTCTCCCTGTTTTCGGGTGTTGTGGTTGGGGGGAGCCTGGAGGGGCCCGACCGTATAGAGATCCATCTTACTCTGGAGGGTCTGTCATTTGGCTTTGTCTTTGCCCATTTCGTTGCCCGGCTCAAGGGGTGATGTGACGTTGATGGTCTGTGGTTCCCTGATCGTATGAACTCTTTTGTGACAGTGATTGCTCCTTTGGGTCGCTGGTCCGGGGTTAGCCTGCGCTGGCCATGGTTGTCAGTTTTCGCCTCTGTGCGGATTGCTGTGTAGCCTTGTGTTCCTAGTGATTGTTGAGGGAGGGGGAAAGGTCAGTGGGGGACCTGCCCCTTGTTTGCTCCTTATGGGATCTTTCCGTTGATGACGAAGGGTATTCCCACGTTTCACTGCTTGTGGGTCATCTGCGGGACGTTGTTGCGCGACTAGGTCTGTGAGAGGCTACGCTGCCCAGTTTATCTTTGTGGGGGGCGTGTCAGCAGCTTTGTATGAGTGGGGGCACAGGCTCCTGAAAGGACTGTGTTCCGGCGATAGGCAGTGCTGTGTTTAAGCACGTTTGCAGTGTGGGGCCAAGGGCTAGGTGCTGCCGGTGGTGGCCAGTTTACATTGTATCTGGGCTTGCTCCGCTTCCCACCCGCTGCGCAGTGTCCTCACTCAAGCTCGATGCTCCGGACGTACCTTCCATGTAGTGCGGGTCAGACTCTGCGCTGGGTTCTTACTGTTCCGGTCCGCTTCTGCGATCTGGTTTGTGACTGGAAGTGTGTGGTGTCGCTCCTTCTTGGCAGCCTGCAAGGTGCTTGTCACTAGACCAGTGGCGTCTCGCTGGAGGGCCAGCTGGTGGGGGAGGGCTGTGTTGCCTCCCACTTTGAATAGGGCTGTCCGGGTCCGGGATCACCGGTGCCCCAGATCGGGGTGCATCCACTGCGGTTGTCGGTGCTCCTAAAGAGAGGTTTTCTCCTCGTCCCCACAGTATTTAATAAGGTCCCTCCCGGCATTGGCGAGGATCAGTGTCAGCGCCGTCAGTCTCCACCACTGCTGCAAGTCCGGTGCGAAGGAAGGAGCTGTGGTCACTGTTTGCCGCCACTGGGGTGAGGCTGCCGCTGAGGCTCGCACTGCGGTGCAGGCAAGATGGCGCCAGCCCCTCCCCGGAGGGTCAGTCCTCTGTTCTTGTCCTTCCACTGCTTTGGTTCCAAACAGGTGTGCCCTCAGTTTTTAGGGCACAGCTTCTTTGGCGTTGAGTGGGTTTATGTCTTGCAAAGAGTTGGGGGAGGGGAGGAGGAAGAAAACAGGCCTTACTTTTGGATACTGGCGGCTGCCGGGCGCTCACAGCTCCGAGACCTCTGCAGCCCGCTTTTCGGTTTCCTGGCTCCGATTTCGATCAGGGTTGATGCTGCCGGTGGCCAAGCTGTTCCGCCTCTGTATCGTTTTGTTTCCTTTCTGAAACAAATGCTGGGGATCAGGATATCTAAGGATGTTTCTCACAGCTGACAGGAGCGAGCTCTTCTAGATCCTCATGCGCGGCCCCTGCACGCGCAGGCTGCCTCTGTTTTAATTGTAGACAGTTTCTTGAATGTCCATATGCATTCCAATGAATAGTCCAAGCACGATGATCAATCCTTGCAGGGGAACTGACCAATTTGGTATTTTCAGGTTTCATGGCCTTAAGAGATTTTAAAGGTGTATGATCTGTGTGAATTATGAATGGAGTCGTTTTCAGATGCTTTGGTCTTTAAGGCACTTTAGGACCTACGGTGTTGCACTCTGTTTCAGCAGTGGCCCCTCTCTGCTCTCTATCATTTAGTGGGCAACTGAGGAAAGCTAATGACTTCTTGCCTTTTTCATCTAGTTGAGACAAGACCGATCCTGATCTTACTTTGGATGAGAGAAAACGTTTGATGTACTCTGGTGTACTCGCCACATGTTTTCCCTAGGGCCTACTGCAACCCTCAAAATGCCTGTTGGCATTCTTCAGGCCAAGCACCTTTTTGGAAGTTTGTTGACATTGGAGTGCCTCTGTGGTCTCTCAGTCAGACACCAGGTTCCAATATTATCCAGTTAGGCCTAAACACGACTTTCCCTTGGTTTCAGTAGTTGCCAGTCAGGAACCATCCAGATTCTGCACTTTATAGCTGTAACTTTCCCACACCTACCTTGTGACCAAGGTAGTCCACCGAACTCCGACCTTCCTGGCTTTTGGTTGCCTTGATAGTGAGATCAGCTTTTTGCATGGCCTGCAACACTATTCAAAAGCTGAAAATGCTCTTCTCAGTTTGAGCTGAAGGCCGCTATGGCTTCCAGAAATCTGGTAGAAAAAGTGAGAGCTTAGTTCACCAGCCTTTGAAAAGTGGCAGCTACTTTATTCAGCCCATAGGACATTGCACTGAACTGGTGCAAGCCTTCCTGCAAATGAAATGCAGTTTCTCCCTGTCATGGCTCGTTAAGGCAATCTGCTACTAACCAGAAGTAAAGTAAATGATGCTCAAAATCAGAATGAGAAATTGGATGAGAATTTCTCTTTATGATCGCATTGAGTACCCTATGGTTCGCACATACCCTCAGATACATTTTTCTGGATTTCAGAAGCTGGAGGACAGGAATGGACTACAGATTTTGGCATTTCCCGATCAGTCACATAAGTCACAGACCCTATTGGGCATTCTGTCATTCTAGTTCTTAATGTCAGACTCATTCCAGTGTTTTTAACATGTCTGCATAGTGTGAATGAATCTGTGAGATGGAAAGGCTTCTGATTAGCTGAGCGGGATACTAGTTATATTGCTGCTGTACCCACCTAATAAATAGTATAGGTTAAACTTTAGGGGTACAGCTCAATCCCATGGGTCTGTCTTTGTGGTCAGGTAAACACAGTTAACCCGGATGTTAAAATAACTCTGCAAAGTTAATGGTTGTGCATGACAGTCCCAGTCTCTGGTTGGTAAACTTTAGTTGGCAAAAGAGGTTTTGCAGATTAGCAGGAAGACTGAAGTTGTTGATCCAGAGAAATGAAAAACTGCGTATTTTGCACTTGTGATGTTTGCCAGATGTTCAGTCCCTGAATGAACCAGGAAGGTGTGGCTGCTCCCTAGCCGTTGCAGTTTAGTTATGACTTGTATTACTGGGACCTAAAACATTTTTCAAGGTCCTCTTGTTAATGTTTTGCTTTTGTAACAAACAGCAGCCCGAGCTGTCTGTTACCAGTGCTCGGGTTTTTTGGATCTAATTAGCCAGGCATGTCCTGGAAGCGGGGGATCCTTGAGGCTTGTAACCAGACTCTCTCTTGGTTAGGGGAAGGTAATGCTGACTTTCTAGTTTCTTTTGTCTGTTTTGGGGCACTCAAAGGGCTTTACTTTCAAATGGTACTTGATGTGATGCAGGACAGCAGAGCATTTTCCCAGTTCTCATTATTTTCAGCTTCTTCTTGGTTCGAGGGTAGTCGTAACAGTTTGTTCCCAGCTTCTCTATGGCAAATTCAAAACAGTGAGGATACAAACTCTAAGGTTAAGTGGGAAATTAGTGAACTGTCTGCTTCCGCTTCCAGGGGTTCATTCTTTCAAACTTTTGACCCCCCAAACCATGAGGGCTATCTTCCAACTTGCAGAGACAACAGGTTGGACTGAAAGTCTGAAGTTGCTGCTTTGTATTGAGAACTCTGGACGTTTTTCTTTTTTTAATTTACTGGTTCAATACCACGTTGTCCCTTGAGTCCTAATTTAATGAATCACCATGGATGCTTCTTTGTGTTATGTCCCCAATGAGAGACCTTAATTGTTTCAGGGAGTGGTGCCCCAAAGACACCTATTTTTCCCTGGGTTAAAATCCCCATTAAGATCTCTGTTTACTCACCATAGGGTTGTGGCAGCAAAACTATATTATGAATTCTTTCTAACTATTTGGATACAGAGTCTCTTCCCTGGCCTAGAGCCCCGTATGGCAATCTTGTGTTGGATATCCCATAGAGTGTGTATGAGTTTGTGCCCTTAAGAGTGCGCTTTGACCACTGTAAGTGTAAAGGGTGGCGAGCTGCATCACCAATTTCACAAGGTCTACCCAAAAAGAACTTACATAGATGAACTGAAAATTGGACTGGAAATGGCTGTTCGCGCTCTGCCTCCTTGGAGTATGATTTAAAATAAGTTAATATGGCAGTAAATTAATATCATCAACATTCTTCTTTCATAAGCGATTGTATTCCCATAGGGTCAGCCGACAGGTGTTTTGACCTTGGTCGTTTTCAAGGCCTTGGTATTCACTTGGTATTAATTTTCCATTTCCAATCCAATTGTCTGATAGCCCATAGAGGTTTAATAGCCAAACTATGGATTCCTTTATATAAAAGGATATAGATATATATTGTCAAGGCTATTGCCATATTGCCAAGTCTGAGACAAGTGGCCAAGACTATATTTGGGAAGCAACTGGGTAGGATGTCTGGGATTGAAGACTGAATCCACATGTGCATTTGCTAAGGATGAAGCCTGGGATGGTTTGCATTCTGCAGCGCCAAAGTTTTGGGTAGCCCCTGTAAGGAAGGGTGTTTATTAAACTGTATAGATAGGTTGGAAAAACGCCCATCTAAACCTAAATCTAAGATGGGAGCAAGCTATGACCATCAAATAATAAGGCAGTCCTAGTGGCGTTGTGTCAAATAAAAGGCCTATACTAAGAAAAACCTTTTGCCAATCCTTAAACTAAATACAAAAGAGTGTGGGATGGGGTTCACAATGTTCACAAATGATAAGTCAGGATGCGTTAGCCAGGGGTCTCCCTTCCCCACGTTTTGAGCACGGGACAAGGCAGGAGTCCTGAGCACAGCACATTCTCGAGCTTCCCAGCACGAGACAACATTTCTGGTTTATGGATCAGGACCTTCAGTGGTTAAGTCTCTGTTCTACAAAAAGTCTCTTGTCCCCCAAAGACCTGAAGGGTTTCAAAAATAACAAACAAAAGACTTTCTGTTGGGTGATGGTTTCACCCCTGGGTCCCTATCTCCTCTGGGCGCAGACCCCTCTTGAATATCAGCTTCCGTCCCGTCGGGTTCAACTATGGCTTTTCACAAATCAATTTCTCTTTTAGCACTCACAAATCTTAATGTCTTTTTAAACAGTTCATCGTGGACATCCCTCTACCTGGTTCATTTTTGTGAACACACTATTTCTTGGGACTTTAGACTTCGCTCCTCTTTATTGGCATCCCTCCGCCGGGTTCCCTCTTGCCATTTCACAATTCCTTTTACCTTTTTCTGATGCAGGATTTACGTCTGCGTAGGCACGCTCCATGTACCATTGACATCTGCTGTGACACACTCGGGCTATTGTTTGCGGTGTTATGTTTCTTTCTGCAGAGGCTTCACAGGTCTGGGTCGGAAAAGGCAAGGTCGCTTCCCTCCTTGTAGCCCCTTCGATACTCTCCGCCTTTCTCCTCCTGTTGAACTGCCTTGCTTAGATAGCTTTCTCATCGTGCGGTCTGCCTTGCTCGTTCTGTGCTCTTTTGCTCAGCCTTTTATCCCTGTGGGGAAGAGAAAGGACTGTTGTTTGTGTGTGATTCTGGTCAATTGCCTGACTCTGCCTGACCCTTGTGTCGGGACATGTCAGGTAAACAGCTCTAGAGTTTGTCTGTTGTCTTTCGCGGTGTGCAAAAGTGTTTGTGTGGAAAAGGGGGGGGGCAGTGTTTCTGAATGGGATAGAGAAAAAATGTTGGAAGAAGGGGTATACCGCCTCACCGTCGGTGTCCCACTTCCACTCCCCGAGGACCCCACATCCAGGTGATCCTCCCTCACTGGTCCACCCCCAGGAACTGGATCCAATAGCGATGGCTGTGTCCTCTCCACCTGGATGTCAGATCCCCGGGGACTAGCTAGGGAGACACCTTCAGGTTTCTCACACCCCCAAAGGTTTGAAAGTGTGTGTCATTGTCGTTGGACAAACTTACACTTTCTGAGAAGTCCTATAAAGTATGTCAAACTGTACCCTACCATTATCAATCACAGGACATGTCTCAAAGTACCGGAAAAGAAAAGTCCAAACTAAGTGGGCCACGAGGAAGCTCTACAGTGGCATGTGTTAAAGATCACAATCCAAAAATGAAGAGTTGTTGTGCTCTTTGGATGTTATAACCAAAAATGTGATGGATGGGAGGTTTTGAATAAATCTTAACCACTGGCACTGCTGTGGACTACCTTCCACGCCACTCTTTTTTTGGCCCGTCTGCGACATTGCAAAAGGGGTCCAGCCCTAAGCAGATAAGTCCAGTACTGCCACCAATGGGAGCAGCCCAGCTCTGATATCAGATCTAGCTACAGCTTTGAGAGATGCAAGCAGGCTAAACACTTCACCTGTTCTCTAGATGGTGCAAACAAGTCCTTTTGGGCACCGTAGCACTATAGCCAAGGGGGCTCTTGGGCAGGGCACCCCAACGAACACACTTTGTTTGATGAGTTGATTGACATACTGGATACAGGGCACCCTCAAATGGCTGTTACCTTTTAAGGTTTCTGAAAAGGCCCCCATTATGGACATATAGCTAAGGCCATGTTTGTTACCGTCCATAGATCAGGACCTAGTGAAGAAATTCAAGCTAGCATTGTCAGATCAGGACCTTTTTGTACAGACATTCCAGTCCTAAAAGCTTAGTCGTGCAGGTGGCTGCAGCGGGATCAAAGGTTTAATTCTGCTCTACCTTGTCTCCTGTCAGGGTAGTAAAGATATCGATGCCAGGGCAAAGACGGTGTTTCCCTCGGGAAGTATGGCACAGAAGGCCATCAATGATTTGTGTGTCCTTGCAAAATATTTTCACTCCTATGTCCAGGGCCTGGAGTTTGGAGCTGCATTGTGTTAACCTAAATGAGAAATACAAGACTTTTTTAATGAGCCCGTTTCTGATGGAAAGAAGCAGTCTGTAAGACCTTACAGGTTCCACTGGATGCCAAGAATTATATGGCATGCTCTAAGGACACTAGCCCTCTCTAGGAGATATTCTTGGTTGACATATGTTTGACCCAGATTTCCAAATTCCAATTCTAAATTGAAGGACAAGTAGAGGAATATTTGGATGATTGGTTGATCAGTGCTTGTTTCAAGAGCAAGCTCTGAATTATCTGAGCCAAACCTGCCATCTTCTGCACGGATTGTCAGGTGTCACCTTCACTAGTGTTGCACATCATCAGAGCTGTCCTGGACTGTCAAGCAAGGCTTTACCTCCCGAAGGCATGGTCGAGAATATCAGTCAAATGGCAATGAAATCCCAGTACGCTGATTCACTGCTGGTCTCAATCTTTCTTTTGGTGCCGGGCCTCATGGTTTCCTACATTCCCTTGGTGCTGAAGGCCCATTTGCAAAATCAATCCCTCCAGTGGCTTCTCCGGTCACAGGTCTCAGGTAGAATGTGGACATCTTTGGGATTCCTACTTTGGTGTCACATCACCTTCTGTGGTGGGCACATCGAGAGAATGTGATTGCAGGGGTTCCATGTGATGTTTTCGCCGCAAAAATATCGTGATGCAAAAATATTGCCATATTTTTGCGGCGAAAATAACACATGGACACTGCGGGGGACACCCCCGCAACCCCCGCATCATTTTATTATGTGCGGGGGACACCCCTGCAACCCCCGCACCTAATATTTTCGCCACCAAAAATATCGCCTATGGGCGTTCCCGACGACCATATGTACGGCGATATTTTTGCTGGCGAAAATATTACCTGATACCATTGCAGGGGAATAGTTTTGGCAACTTTGGCTAGCGACCCTGGTGGCTGCCTCCTTGAACGGCCTGGGTGCTCACTTGTAGATGTTCACAGTCAGCGAGCTTTGCTTTTCTGCAGAGTACAGTTTCCACATCAACCTCTTGGAGTTGTGGGCAATCCGACTGGTGCTGATATCCTTCCTCCCTCCCTTCCATCCAGGGGAATAGTGGCGTGATCCTGATGGACAGCATTTTGGGCATGTACCTTCTCAACAAGAGAAGGGTGTGGGATCATTGCCCCTGTGGCAGGAAAGGGTGTGGCTCTGGTTCAGGGCTTTAGAGGGCGTGTAACTCTCTGCAGCCCATCTGGCCGGGACAGCAAATCTGGTGGCGGATTCATTGAGTTTGCAGGCTTTGGTCACCCATGAGTAAGAGCTGTGCCAGAAAGTCCCTTTTTCGATCTTCAACCTTTGGGGAACCCTGCAGGTGAAATTGTTTGTCTCCAGTGATGGCAACAGGAAGTGTTAGCTGTGTCATGCTTCAGGGAATTTCTTCTCAGGGGGAGGGGGGATGATCTGGGGACACATTTGTGGTGGACTGCAATTTTCCTCTTCCTTATGTGTTTGCAGCAGATCCTATCATCCTGCATGTTCTCAGGAATTTGAGGTGGTATAGGACCACAGTGATCCTGGTTACCCTGGATTGGGGCTGGAGGATTTGCTACCTGGCCCTTCTGGATTTGGCCATCTGCCATTCATGGCGCATTTCCCCTGAGAGTAGATTTACTACTGAAGAGGTCTCGTTCTTCATTCAAACCTGGGTACACTCAACCTTCTTCCATGTGATTTCTTTTTTGTTGTAATTTACAATACATGTCAGGTGTTAGCTCTGGATTATCAACTTTTTATTTCAACCCCTGCTGATGTACAAAGGAAAGGAAAGGGAATAGGACATAAGAGTAAGTCCGTTTCTCACTGTGGAGACTGCTGTTGTCCTAAACCAAAATCCACCTCACTCCATATTGCTGTTCCACTTTCCACTTTAATATGAGACCAAGGATCCCACACTGTAAGAATGATTGACCGAGCAGGTAGTATGTGAGAAGAATGTTCATAGCTGAAGGGGTGCCTGTATAAGTGTGCTGTCCAGTGTTTGAAAATGAATGCTACTGCGGAACATACTCTAGTGTTTTTTTCGTAAAGTAGTACCTTAACTATCTTTGCTGGTATTTTTTTTTTTAATGTTTTATTTATTTTAAACCACACATCAAACATAACCAACAATTAGGACATTTTCATGTTACACGTCTTGTGTTACATTCACATTTTGCACTTTACAGTCCTTCTCCCCCCCCCTTCTCCCTCCCCCTTAACTTGAGCCCATAATACGATGCCTTAAGGAACATTGCTTAGGGTTTATCAGCAGTAATGTTTCAGAGTATGTCATCTTCACTGGATTCAGCCTCAGGAAGTCCCGACATCCTAGCTATCATTTGCCTCCATGCCATCAAGGGCCCTGTTTCCTCTTCCCCTCCCCTGCTGGCCGCCTCATACCATGCCATCGTCTCCACCTCCGCCCACTTTAAGAGGTTGTTCCACCACACCTCTAGCCTAGGTCTATGGGCTGCTTTCTAGCTTATGGCTATTCTCCGTTTGGCCAGTATATAAGCCAGGTCTTTCAGTTTGCTAATATGTTTTAAATTACGTGGTCTGGCAAATCCCCCCCAGCATGCATGCTCATGCCGATTCCACCTCTAGCTTGATCCCGCTTTGGGCCAGGCGTTGTTTAACCTCCTCCCAGAACCTACCCACCTCCGGGCACGACCAGAACATATGAATCATCCCGGCATTCACCTCCCCGCATTTGGGGCATTTCTGTGTCCCTGTGTTTCCAAACCTGGCGATTTTGCTCGGGGTCATATATGCCCTGTGGGTGATGTACAGATGGATCTGCTGCAGCTGTGCGTTCCGGGACACTTTCTTGTGGTACCTCTGGGCTCTCTCCCACTGCCCATCCTGCATAGGTTTTCCCACCTCCTCCTCCCACTCCAGCCTCAGCTGGAGCAGCTCCTTGCCTACTCTAGACATCAATAGTTCATATATTCGGGATATCTCGTGCCCGCCCTCCGAGATGTAATATATCGTTTCAATGACTGCGTCGAGTTGTGCTGTCAGTGCTGCTGCTGCCCACATCTTTCTTATTCGTTTAATCAATCTGGTGTATGTTGTGTTGTCCTGGGTGTACCCCGGTGTCTTCCATTAACTCTTGGAAATCTAGTGCCTCCCCTTCCTACCACATGTCCTCGAGCGTCACCAGGCGCGTTGGTTCCCAGAATTTACAGATCCCTTTATTTTTGCTGGTAGTTAACCTTTTTCCTGATTAAACCATTTTAATATTGTTTAAGAACAGCATGTATGCAAGAAAAGCAAAAGTGAAAAATATTTTGTCATTAGTTTCTACTTTTAGATGGATGATACCTGCTACTCTATCATATAGTGCTGCTACTTATGCCTTTAGCTTTTTACATTTTAAAAATGAGAAGTCCAAATGTTTTTTGCTAACTGAAACAGGACAGGAAATGATGGCCTCACATTTATGTTACAAAAAAAGTCCTAAACCAAAACCACTAAATCGCAGAATAGTAGCATCTTGGTGATGTCACGTGGCTAGAAAAATCATGATTTTATTAAAGGCAGTTATGTATTAACTTTGTTTTGGAAAATTGTATAGTGCAGTATGTCACAATATAGACCTTAGGTGCTCTTTTAGTACATACCTAAGGAATATGGTGCTTTTAGAATGAAATATGGATCCCAGGAAAAAATGCAATCTATACTTTTTCAATTATCCTAGATTCCTTAATCTCACTCTTCCAATTTGCTTATATATCACACTGCTAAAACTTTGTCAAAAAACAGACTGGCACCTGTACCACACCAAGCTGGTTGGTGAAAGGTCCCTGCAAAGAGCTTTAGGGAGTTTGTACAATTACTTTGTTCTTGCTGTACTTTCAGAATCCCACCCTAATCAGCTTCATTAATTTCCTTAATTACCATGCTTGCCCATTGCCAAGCTCCCCAATGTAACAGGACATATTGTAACTGAGCGATCGTGCTGCCCAAACTCCTTTGAAAGGAAATGTTCCCACTGCAAAAATATCATTAACTCCTTAAATGTTTATTTTGGAAGGTGGAGCATCAACCTCATAGTAGGTCAAAGTATTTAATTTATAACTCAAAACAGCCCAATAGTTATTTTTATCTTTAACCACTACTTCATTCAAAAGAAGATGCAGAGTTATAGTACACGTTATCTACATTAATTTGCTTAAAATATCAGTAATGAGACTGCAGCCCAAAAGTCTGTGCCTTCTCTGCGAAGATGCACAAACTGAAACAGGACACGAAAAGGCAAATACAAACACCTTTGCGCTGATCTCAGCTTTATAATTCGAGGGGATTGGGTCCTCCGACGTATTCCATATCTATGACATGTAATCACCACAGCTGTGCTGCTTCGGAAACTTTTTCGGCGTCTGCGTCCTGCGTCGATGACGTCGATACGCCGTCGTCGAGGACCTCCTCCGACGTCCGACGTCATCCGATGTGATAAGTAGGACGCACGACGCCCATAGCCTCAGTTCCGTTTTTTCCGCGAACGTGTTGCTTCGTGTTTCTCGGTTCTAAGCCTCGACTCTTTGGAGTTCTGTTCTTTCTGGTTCTTCGAACCTGTTCGTTTGTGAATTTCCTTTGGCGATGTCTTCCACTTCGTCTTCAACCCCGCGTCCGGGCTTTAAGAAGTGCGGGGAGTGTGGGTCCAAGATGTCGGTGACTGACTCGCACGACGCCTGCCTCTGGTGCCTCGGGGAGGCCCACGACACGGATGACTGTATCGACTGCCAGTCGCTCACGTCCAAGGCCTTACGCGAACGTAAGAAGAAGTTGTCGGTAGGTCGGGTGTCCAAGCCCCGGAAGTCGAAGTCGGCGGGGCTTTCGACGGATGATTCGAGGGGTGACTCTCCGCGTCATCGTCGGAAGTCTCGTCGGTCTTCTTCTAGGAGTGGGTCTCGCCACTCCTCAGCCTCTTCGAGGCATTCTCGGAAGCGCCGTCACCGGTCGCCTTCCAGGTCCTCTTCCGAGGATTCTGCACGGCACGTCGGTTACCCCACCAGCCGTGCGACGCCGGAGGAATGGGCTTCCTTCGGGAAGAAAATGTTGGCGATTCTTGAGTCGCAGGGTACTCAGCCGTCCGCGCCCCCGAGTGGGGTCGGCAGTGTGAGGTCGAGAGACACCGCTCGCAAGAGTGGTCGGCACGAGTCACGGGAGCGGTCCCGTTCGGACAAGGAGGCTCGTTCTCGCCGTACCCGTTCCAGGTCCCGGTCCTCGACGCGTTCGAGACCGTGTGCTCCTGTGAAGTCTTCGAGGAAGACATCGACGTCTGAGGCGTCGAGGGCGTCGACAGGCTTTCTCGAGGCTCCGGCTTCGAGGACGTCGTCGAGGCCGTCGACGATCAGGTCGTCGAGGGACACGCTCGGGGCTCCGGCCTCGAGGGCTGTGTCGACGCCGCCGATACTGGAGGCACTGCATCTGACGTCGACGCCGATTTCCTCGACGTCGACGCCGATCCTCTCGGCGCCGTTGCCGGTTTTCTCGGCGTCGGCGCCGATTCGCTCGACGCCATCGACGCCTTTCGTGTCGGAGGTGCCCCGTGTCACGGGTGTGCCCCCTAGGAAGGCTCTGGTTAAGAGCAAGCACTCTCGGGTGCCTTTTCGCCACCTGGAATATATTTCGGAGGCGGATGAGGATTCTGATGGCCTGGTTCCTAGTTTGGTGCCAGATGACATTGTCTCGGGCCATAGTCAGTTTGACGATTTGAGGCAGTCACTGCATGATGCCAGTGGACTGGACACCTCTCCGGAGGTGGAATTTTGTAGGCCTGAGCCTGGCTCCCATGCCGATTCCTCATACCGGCGCCTTATGGCTAGGGTGTCTGAGTATCTGGGATGGTCTGCTCCCCCAGGGGAGTTTGTGCAGGATGATCTGACGGACATCCTTGATGTTGGTCCCCCAACTGACCCGGTACTGCCGTTCCATATGGCTTTACAGAGAAGGGTGGCGGCGGCTTGGACTGCTCCGGAGAGTCTCCCGGCGGTGGGCAGATCCTTGTCGCGTAAATACCGTCCAGCCAGTAGCGACCCCTGCTACTTGACCAGGCACCCCACTCCGGAAAGTTTGGTGGTGCAGGCGGCCACGGCCCCGGCAAAGCAGGCGTCGTACCCTACCATCCCTCCTGATAGGGACGACAAACGTTTTGATGGCTGGGCGAAGAAAGTGTTTTCTTCTGGTGGTATGGTGCTTCAGGCGGCCAACTCCATTTGTGCCTTGTCTCGTTTCACGCACACTCTGTGGAACTGTGTTGCGTTAGCGGCTGAACGTATTCCCGAAGGGGATGAACGGGATGGTTTCCTTTCTATGGTCCAGGATGGTAAGGATGCCATGTGTGAGTCCGTTCAGTCGGGTCTGGACTTGGCTGAATGCGTCAGTAGGTCCATGGCGGCGAGCACCGTGATACGCAGGTTTGCGTGGTTGCGGAAGTCGGGGTTTGCTCCTGATGTGCAGTCCCGGCTCCTCAACATGCCCTTTGATGGTGAACACCTTTTTGGCAGCAAGGCTGACGAGAGCCTTGAGAGGTTGCAGACCTCAAAAGCTGCAGCGAAGTCGTTGGGCGCTGCAGTTCGCCAACCTCCGCCTTTTCGTCCTAGGGGACAGCAGTGGAGGGGTGGTTCCTTTCGCTATTACTCATCCTTCAGTAGAGCGAGAGGAGCTGGCAGTCAAAGAGGCCAACGCAGGGGTACCAGAGGTGGACGACAGGGTACCCGTGGTGCCAAGGCCGCTCGGGCAGTTGCCTCTTTGCCCTCAGGTAACGCCGCAGCCGCTCCCACTCAGTCGTGAGGCCATGTCCCATGGTTCGCCGGTTGGGGGAAGGCTGGCGCAGCATCTTGTAGAGTGGCAAGCCATTACTTCAGATGTGTGGGTTCTGGAGATCATTGCCCACGGCTACTGTCTTCCTTTTCGGCACAGGCCTCGCGACAATCCACCGGGGAACCTCTCTTTGCAGAGTCCGGATCCGCTCCTTGCGCAGGAAATTCAAGCCCTGCTGGAGAAAGGCGCCATAGAACTGGTGCCTGTAGCGGAGAGGAACATGGGATGGTATTCCCCTTATTTTTTGGTTTCAAAGAAAGACGGGGGATTGAGACCCATCATGGACTTGCGCGGTTTGAACAAACTCCTCAGGAAGGACAAGTTCAAGATGGTTACTCTCTCTCAAGTCCTCCAGGCCCTTCAGCTTCAGGACTGGTTGGTGTCACTCGACCTCAAGGATGCTTACTTCCATGTGCCGATCCATCCCAAGCACAAGAAGTACCTGAGGTTCGCGGTTGGCGACTCGCACTTTCAGTTTCGGGTCCTGCCGTTCGGATTGACCTCCGCCCCGAGGGTTTTCACCAAGCTCATGGTGGTGGTGGCAGCGCATCTCAGGCAAGGGGGGATTCACGTCTACCCCTACCTGGACGGTTGGTTGATCAGGGGGAGCTCTCCCGAGCAAGTCCTGGATCATCTATCGATCGCCTGTCGCTCCCTTCACAGGCTGGGCTTCTCCCTCCATTTCAAGAAGTCCCATTTGACACCAGCACAGCGGCTCCAGTACATCGGAGCAGTGCTCGACACTTCCCTGGGGCAGTGTTTTCCTCCCCAGGTGAGGGCTCTTCACATTCAGCAGATGGTGCACAAGTTTCAGCATGCCCAGACGCTCCCAGCGTTCGAGTTCTTGAGGTTGCTCGGCCTCATGGCATCCTGCATTCTTCTGGTGCCAGAGGCTCGCCTGCGGATGAGATCTTTGCAGTGGGCACTCAAGACGCAATGGTCGCAGTCCTCCGGCAGGATGTCGGACTCGGTTCAGGTGCCGTCCTCGGTCGCCCGGGACCTTCTGTGGTGGGCCGTCGAAGGCAACTTGATGAAGGGGGCTCCATTTTGGCTTCCCTGGCCGGAGGTGACGGTCGTGACGGATGCATCCCTCACGGGATGGGGAGCTCATACCAACGGGCTGACAGTCAGCGGTCGTTGGTCTCCGTCGGAGTCCAGACTCCATATCAATCTGTTGGAGCTGAGGGCCGTCAGGCTAGCCCTGAAGGCTTTTCTGCCGTCTGTGCGAGGGAAGACTGTCCTGATCCTGACGGACAACACAGTGGCCATGCACTACCTCAACAAAAAGGGGGGGGCAGGGTCACTTCCTCTGTGCAGAGAGGCGATGCAGCTCGAGTTCTGGGCCATCCAGCAGGAAGTTTCGATCTCGGCAGTTCATCTGGCCGGAGCCGAAAACGTGACGGCGGACGCTCTGAGCAGGCAGAGCGCAATCTCTCACGAGTGGGAGTTGGCTCAGTAGATTCTCCTGGAGATCTTCGCCCTTTGGGGGACCCCTCAAGTGGACCTCTTCGCCTCCAGTGTCAACCGGAAGTGCGAAAGGTTTTGCTCGCGGGAATTTCCTCCAGAAGGAGCCTTGGGAGACGCGTTCGTGGTGGAGTGGTCATTCCCGCTGCTGTACGCGTTTCCTCCAGTCCCCGTCATCCCGCAAGTGCTGCGGAGGTTGCGGAAGTTCGGTTCCCGGATGATCCTCATTGCCCCGGCGTGGGCTCGGAGGACGTGGTACCCGGACCTCCTCGACTTATCCATCTGCCCTCCACGTCGTCTTCCCTACCGAGACGATCTGCTCTCACGGGAGGGGGGTCTGGTTCTCCATCCAGAGGTCAGATCCCTCAACCTTCACGCTTGGCTTCTGAACGGTTGAGGTATATGGATTGGGACCTCCCTGAGGACGTGATGGAGGTGTTGCTTTCGGCCCGCAGGCCGGCAACAAAGTCTCTGTACCGTTGCCGTAAGTTCTGCGACTGGTGCAGAGTTCAGAATGTGGATCCTTTTGCATGTGACATCCCCATGGTTCTGTCCTTTTTGCTTTCTTTGGCCCACAGGGGCTTGCAAGTGGGTACCGTTAAGGGTTACCTGGCGGCGCTGTCCATCTTTAAGCGCTCGTCTGAGGAGTGTTCTTACTTTAAAATCCCTTTGATTTCACAGTCCCTGAAAGGGCTCGCTAATGTGTTCCCTCCGTCACCTTTCCTGGTCCTGGGATTTAAACTTGGTTCTTAGGTTTCTTATGGGTGCTCCGTTTGAGCCTTTGCATTCTTGCCCTTTGAGGCTGTTAACTCTGAAAACTGTGTTTTTAGTTGCGGTTACTTCCGCTCGCAGAGTGAGTGAGTTACAGGCACTTTCAGTCAAGCCTCCCTTCACTGTATTTCACAAGGACAGGGTTGTCCTTAGAGTTCGTCCTTCTTTTCTTCCGAAGGTAGTGACGGTATTTCATTTGGCCCAGAAGGTTGTTCTTCCGGCATTCTATCCTCCTCCGCATCCTGGTAAGGAAGAGGAGAGGCTCCATGGGCTTGATCCTAGGAGAGCTTTGAGCTTTTATGTTTCACGCATGTCCCGGGTCAGAGTGGATGATCAACTCTTTATTGGTTACGCTGGAAAGCGTTTGGGGCAAGCTGTGACGAAACAGACTTTGTCTCGCTGGATTGTTTTGGCCATCTCGGAGTGCTACCGTTTGGCGGGTAAGGACCCACCGGCTGGCTTGCGGCCCCATTCTACCAGGGGTATGGCTGCGTCTACTGCCCTGCAGAGGGGTGTTCCTATTCGCAACATCTGTGATGCAGCCACCTGGGCTTCAGTACATACATTTGTACGTCACTATTCCCTTGATTCCATCCGGGCACAGGATCTGGCCTTTGGCAAGGCGGTCCTTTGCTCTGCTATTTGATTGGCTATTCTAAATTCTTTCCCTCCTCCTTGCTTTGGTACTGCTTTGGGAGTCTGTCATAGATATGGAATACGTCGGAGGACCCAATCCCCTCGAAGAACAAGTTACTTTCTTACCTGGTAACGTTCTTTCGATGGGATGGTCCGACGACGTATTCCATATCGCTCCCGCCCGGCCTTCCCCGCTGCAGAATTTCTTTTGCAATTGCAGCTTACGTTCCGCAAGGCTTTGTGTCTGACTGGCAGTTGACTTATGTCACACGTTCTGGGGGAAAAAACTACAACTGAGGCTATGGGCGTCGTGCGTCCTACTTATCACATCGGATGACGTCGGACGTCGGAGGAGGTCCTCGACGACGGCGTATCAACGTCATCGACGCAGGACGCAGACGCCGAAAAAGTTTCCGAAGCAGCACAGCTGTGGTGATTACATGTCATAGATATGGAATACGTCGTCGGACCATCCCATCGAAAGAACGTTACCAGGTAAGAAAGTAACTTGTTCTTCTGACTGTTTATCATCCTGTTTGCATGTATTCAGGGTCCCAACTTGAGGTTTTCAAATGTAATGCTTTCCATTATTTAAAGTTTTGGAAAAAATGGAATATCCGTGAACGTTTGCCATGTTTTTATTATAAATTAGTAATATTGAAAAATAGGCACATAGTCAACACATGTATTGTGCATTCCTGGCACTTCATCGCTGTTAACTGTTAATAGTTGCTGAAAAGATAGGAGGGAAAGAAAAAAAGATGGAAATGTGTGTAATGTTGAAAGGTATGGGGTGGAGTAAATGACCTCTTACTTGAAAATAAGCTGGTGTCTCAGTTGTCTCCATTTTGGAAATTCTATTGAATTATGGGCATGCTCATTTCCCTGTTTGTAAGTTATTAGAAAAAGAAGTAGAACACTCTCAAGGAATTATGGCCTCTATGAGGATTATGCCCATTCAGCACATCAAAGGGTTAGCCCTGCTAACCCTTTGATGTGCTGTTTCTTGTGTTATGAGAGCAAGCCTAGCAATGAAGAAAAATGGGGGTGAAAGATGGAGGTAGAGAATGATAGAATGAGAGGTTACGCTGTTGATTCATAGTGTTTGGTGTAAGGGAGGCATGGTACCACAAGTATGACACTGACACAAAAGATACAGTGTGTAAAACCTTTATTCAATTTTCGGGGTTTGGAAAAACTCCTACTTTTCCCTATAGCTGGGATGGGAGTAGTCTCTACCATCAACTAATAAATAATACAGTCCTAGTTGAGTCTGTAAAATCAAAACAGCCTACACTAACAAAACCTAATGCCTGCCCTTTCTCTTGCACAAAAAGTGTGTAAAGGAGAATATGTATGCAAAGAAAATCAGTGTTAGAATATAAACAATAAATGTGGCTGAGTCACCTCTCCTCCCCACATTAGACGGCACGGAGTAAGACTGTCCCCGTGGACAGGATGACGCACTCTGGCTCAGGTTCTTAAAATAAAGGCATTTCAAAACATGGGTTGAGGCCCGCCTGGCATTCCAGTCTCTTTCCAGCTTTCAAAACACAGTTCAACAAAAGGTTACGCCGGTCTCCCTAAGTCGGCTCGGACCTTTTCCTGATGTGGAAGACTTTCAAATGTGTGTGGCTTTTAATATAGCCCTCCGCAAGGCCACTTGGACTTTCCCTTCAACCCACACTCTTGTTATTTGCCCCAGTGTCTCTTGGTCTGGGTAGTTTGATGTCATAAGCACAAAAGTTCAACATTCACCTTTTTACCTACCCCTTTTTCCCGGGGTTACTTTGCTTCTTCGGTTCATTCACTTTATTGCTTCATATCAAAAACATTTCACCTTTCACAGAGACTTTGGAATGGGCTACTTCCTTTTACTGGACCACTCTGCTACTCCGTATCGCTGGTTTCACAGCTATTGGTAATTCAATTCACCACAGTTCTGCCTTCCTTTGCGTCTCATCCACATGTCAATTTACAGGCTGTGTGCATTTCGTTCTTGTCTTTGCAGTTTTTTTTATTTTTATTTATTTATAACTCAACACACAGGAGAATATACATTCACACAACTTATAGCTTCTTAAAACATATAAGGCACAAACCCCCCCCGAAGTTCCTCGATGGGCACTGTTCCCGGGCCTAATCAGCCAGGTCCGGCGGCGGCGGCGGATCGTCCATAGAAAGAAGGGCTCTCGCAATCAGGCGTGGCTTATATGTCAGGGCTGGGAAGTTCTGATCATAGTCTAGCACCGGTGCCCAAATGTCCATAAATCG
Organism: Ambystoma mexicanum; assembly: GCF_040938575.1. Lineage (NCBI taxonomy): Eukaryota > Metazoa > Chordata > Amphibia > Caudata > Ambystomatidae > Ambystoma > Ambystoma mexicanum. Next base: position 674,610,104 of record NC_090932.1, on the reverse strand, counting down.
GTGGAGCAGTCCTGCTTTAGCTGCCGTGGCCTTCTCAGCTATCAGAATGTCCCAGAGTTTGACCCAGCAAAGGGTCATCAAGGGTTTATCAGTGGATTTCCAAGTGCGGGCCACCGTGATTTTGGCTGCCAGCAAGAACTGGGATACTAGGGCCGCTCTCCTTCCTGATCTCAGGTATACGTCTGGTAGCGGGATCCCCAGGAGGACTTGCTCAGGTGTGAGGGGAATGGCAACCTGGGTGACATCCTTTTATAGTGGCTACGTAGTGAGTCCAGAACTCCTTTACTTTGGGGCAGGTCCACCACATGTGAAAGTATGATCCTGGGAGGCCGCAGAGACGTCAGCAGTGAGGGTCCAGGGCCTGTTGGAAATGGGGGCGGAGGGGAGGGTTAATACCACCGCAGGAGCAGTTTATGGGCGCACTCCCGGTTGGTGATGCAGCGGGATGCTGTGCGTGTTCTGGACCAGATGTCCACCCACGTGTAGTCTTCTATGGCGTGCCCAAGGTCCATCTCCCATTGAGACATATAGGAGGGCTTGGAACGAAAGGGGTCATCGTGTAGCAGCTTATAGAGGGTTGAGATCTTTCCCCGGGCTGGCAGGTCACTCACTGTTAGCTCTAGTGGAGTAAGGGGTCTTATGGCCGCGGCCTGGGTCTGGAGGTGGGAGCACCAGTGCCTGAGTTGGGCGTAGGAGTATCTATCCGTCTCTGCTAGTTGGAAAACCGATTTACAGCGTTCAAAGGTTAGGGGGGAGTCCCCATCGAAGAGTTGCCCCAGGGTTTCAAGGCCATCTGCGACCCAGTTCTTAAAGTTCCTTGGATGTGCTCCGGGGGAGAACGCTGGGTTGAGGAAGATTGGAGAGAGTGCACTCAGGTCTCCAGGAATGCCACGATGTCTGCGGGCCCACTCCCATGCCTTTATTGATTGTTTCGTGACCGTTAGTACTCCCGGCCAGCTCCGGCGTAAGGCGGTGGGAAGAAACGGGAGGAAGCGAAGGGGGAGAGGGAGGCAGGATTGCTCAATCTCCACCCATTTCGGCCGCCCTGTGGCGAGCCCCCATGCCTGAAGGTGGGCCAGCTGCGCTGCAATTTGGTATTTTCGGAGGTCGGGCACCCCCAATCTACCCAGTCTCGTGCTGGCCATCATCGATCTTCGCGGGATGTGTGCTTTCTTCCCCTTCCAGATGAAAGCAACCATCTTCCTTTGGAGTCGCAGTAGGGGGGAGCAGAATCAGGGCTGGGAGGGAGGCGCAGGCATAGAGGAAGCGAGGGAGAAGGTTCATTTTACATGTCGTGATGCGGCCCGACAGGGAGATTTCTTGCGATTGCCAGCGGGCCAAGTCCTTCTCCAGTTCCTCGAAGAGCGGCGGAAAGTTAGCCTGATAGACTTTCGTTGGGTGCTTCGAATCTGGACCCCCAGGTATGGGATCGAGTGGGTGCTCCATTGGAACGGGCCTCGTTACTCTAAGGGCTTTCGTTCAGCCGGAATCAGGCCCACTCCGAGGACCGCTGACTTTTGAAAATCAATGGCAACCCCTGATGCCCTCCCAAAGTCGTGGATTTCAGTCAGGGCCGCCCTCATGGAGCTTTCAATGTTCGTGATGGTCAACAGGACGTCGTCTGCGTAGAGGGCAACTTTATGCTGTTCGGAGCCGATCTTCGGGCCACTGATCCGGGGTTTTTACGAACTCGTAGAGCCAGCGGTTCCATGGCCAGAGCAAAGAGCAGCGGGGATAATGGGCATCCCTGCCTCGTCCCGCATGTGAGATGGATTGGGTCCGATAGGTGGCCGTTAACTCTCAGCCTGGTCTTAGGGGCTTGGTAGTTCGCGAAAACCATTTTCCCAAAGGTCGGACCAAAGCTGAAGGCCTCAAGAGTGAGGCGTAGGTAAGACCAGTCGACCTTGTCGAAGGCCTTGGTTGCGTCTAGCGCCAGTAGGGCCAGTTGTTGGGAGTCCCGATTGGCGATCTCTATTAGGACCAGTGCTCTGCGGATGTTATCTTTCGTCGACCTGTGACTTATAAACCCTGTTTGGTCTGGGTCTATGATGCTCGGAAGGATAGGTGCGAGACGATTGGCCAGAATCTTAGAGTATATATTGGCATCCAAATTCAGCAGAGAGATGGGTCTATACGAACTGATTTCTTGAGGGTCCTTTCCAGGCTTGAGGATGAGGACTGTGACGGATTCCTGCATCGTTGGAGTGACTGTTCCAGTGGCTGCGAATGTGTTGAAGAGGTGAGCCAGGGGTGTCACCAGTTGGGGCCGGAAGAGTTTGTAGAAATGGGTGGAAAATCCGTCCGGACCTGGGGCTCTAGATTTCAAGCTTTTGATGGCAGCCTCCACTTGCTCGGTTGTAATAGACGCTTCAAGTTCTTCCCTGGCAGCCGAGGTCAGAAGGGGGAGGGCTTCCTCTTGGATGTACGCGCGCTGCTCGGCCGGGTCCCTCGGGCTGCCGTCATTACTTCTGAGTGGTGGGCGGCTGCCAGGCGTAATTTCTCGTGGTCCGCGTACCAGGCATAATTTCCCGTGGTCCGCAAAGTGGATCGCCCCCTGCGGGTCGTGGAGGCTCAAGATGGAGTTCCTGCTCTTCTCCCTGGCCAGTTTATTAACCAGCAGTTTGTTGGCCTTATTGTTATGAACATTGGAGCCTCTTCCTTGCCATTTGCAGGACCCTTTAGGATTTTGGGGCCCAGCCCTTTCTTTTGTGGGTGGCTTCAGCTTCACGGACTTCGGCTTCCAGGGCAGCACGGGTCGCCTACTTTCTTTTGTGGGATGCGCCACCTTGGCCGATCAGTTCCCCTCTGAGCACTGCCTTCATGGCGTCCCAGGTGTTGGCCGGGGAAGTATCCTTGTCCCGGTTTTCTGCAAAGAAGTTTTTTATTGCCCCAGCGATTGAGTCTCTCACTGCCATGTCCCCCAGGATAGGATCACACAGACTCCACTGGCGGCGAGGAGGGGGATCCGGGTTTTGAGACCGTAGGGTTAAGGTGACTGCAGCGTGGTCCGAGAGAATCCAGGGGCCAATCACCACCTCGTCCGTGAAGGTCAGGATCTGGGGGGAGGTCAAGAGTAGGTCGATCCTGGAGAAGGTGCGATGCACGTACGAGTAGAAAGTGAAATCTTTTTCATCCGGGGACAATACCCTCCAGGAGTCTACAATGTTCAGCGTGCGGAACAGGTGGAGCAGGCCAGTGGCCAACTTCAAATCTCTGGATGTCGGGGGGTGGGATCTGTCCTTGAGGGGGTCCGGGACCCCGTTGAAGTCCCCTCCCATGACGACTTGCCCATCGATGAATGGGAGGAGGGAGTCTTCTAGGTCTTGGTAGAAGCCTTGTTGGTGTACGTTCGGAGCGTAGGCCGAGATAAGGGTGTAAAGTTGACCAAGGACAGTGCATTTTATTGCGATAAATTGACCATCCTGACATCGTAGCAAATCCAGGATCTGGGGCTTCAGGTCTTTCGCGAATAGAATAGCGGTGCCTCCCTTCTTAGTTCCATTGGAAGCGAAGAATTGTAGCGGAAAGAGTTTGCTTCGCAAACGAGAGAAGTCCGCTGGGATCAAGTGTGTTTCTTGCAGAAAAACAATCGAAATCCCATCGTTCTGTAGCCTTTGCCGAATGGATTTCCTCTTCAGGGCGGGGGCAGTGGGGGGGAGGAGTTCAAGCCCCTAACATTCAGGTTGGTGAACTTGAGTTTCAAATGTGGCGGCTGGCTCAAAGAGTTCGCTTGCTGGGAGGAGGACAATTGGAGGGGGATCAAATCAGCCATGGCTGTGAGAGCATGGCTATTTCAAGTTCTCCTGTGGTTGAGAGTTTTAAAACTAGTCTCCAACGGGAGATATGAGCGTCCAACAACTGCCTCCAACGGGAGGTCCAAACTGCGACCAGGGGGGCCGATTTTAAACTATCGGCATGGCCCCTACCCGCCCAGGCTGTCATCTGACAGAACCAACATGGTTGGGAATTTCTCCAAGGGTAAAAAGGTGGCATCCGCCTTGGAGGAGGGTATGGACCGCATAGGGTCCGCGGCGAGCTCGAACGGCTCAGGTGGTTCCAATGCTATGTGTCCTGTGCGGGCATCCTCGCACGTCATTTGGGTTTGCGATTTCTCTGCACCCTTGACCAAGGGGCCCGATTCGGCTTTGGGGAGGTAGTGTTCGGGGCAGGGCTTGTTCGGCCCGGGAAGGATGGATCTGTGGTCCGAGGGACTCCGGACAGAGAATTGATGCTGCATCGTCGAGGTGGCTGATGGTGCGGGGGTGCCTTTGTAGGAGAATTGTAGCGCTGTGGGGAAGAGCCACCGGTAGCAGATCTGCTGGTCTCGGAGGAAGAGCGAAAGTGGGCAAAGCATCCTGCGCTTCTGGAGAGTTAGAGGGGAGAGGTCCTGGAAGATCTGTAGTGGGACGCCCTGGAAGGAGAGCTCATCCTTTGATCGGCCTATTGCTGCGATGGCCTCCTTAGAGGTGTAAAAGTGGACTCTTGTAATTACGAACGGAGGGGAGTCGGTGTCCACTCCCCGGCGAGGATGCAACCTATGGGTCCGATCAAGTAGGAGTTGGGCCTCGTCCAGATCCGTTAGGAGAGAGTGGAAGAAAGTGCTTACATATTCAGGGAGCTCCTTATCAGAAACAGAAGTAGGTACCCCTCGGATGCGCAGGTTGTTGCGGCGGGAGCGGATTCCATGTCTTCATGTTTGAATTCAAGAATTTCGGTTCTCTCCATTAACGTCTGGACAGTGCGTTGTAGTACCGATAGCGAGTGGAGTGATCTGTGGTCAGGTCTCAGCCTCCCCCATCCTCTGCTCTATGCTACAGACCCTTTGGTCAGTTTGTTCCAGTTTAGCAGTGAGTTCCGTCATGTAGGTTCTAAATTCTGATTCGATATCCGACATGAAGGCTTGGAGGTCATCTTTGGTTGCGAGCGTCCCTTTGTCGTCGGTTGCTTTCTGGGGTGTAAGTTTGGAGGAATCTGCTTTCTTTCCTTTATCCGAGGCCTGTAGCATGGTGGAAATGTCAGCCGATTTGCAGGACTTCAGCGCTTTAGTAATGGCTTCAGAATGAGGGGGCACCCTCCGGGGGCCCGGCCCGAATCCACGTGGCGCAGGGTCCAAAAATGGCAGAAGCAGAGGCGATTGGGGGTGGAGTGGGCCGGAGTGCCCCAGGAGGTGGAAAGAATTTCAGGCTTTCAGGGAGCAGTGTGTTTCGCTGTAATGGGTGGGCCTCACAGAGCAAGAAGGCCATGAGGCCCTCTGCGGCGGGGCCCAGGATGTGGCCGGCGGGAGCAGGCTCTCCCCGGCTGGCAAAGAGGAGGTGGGCAGGGGCGCCCAGGAAAGCAAGGAAGGCGTCACACTCCGGGATCGGGTGCAGCCATCGGAAGTTTCGGGCCCCGCAAGGAGGGGGCAGCGTGAATTTGTGTGGGTCGGCGGGCCGGCGGGGGGGGCAGATGTTGCGAGCCTCAGAATGCTAGGCCACCCCCAGCTCCACACCTCGGGCTCCCGGGGGACCGGTGCGTGGATCACGCAGATGACGGGCTCACCAAGGCATCGGGTGCGGTCCAATGGCGGGATGCAGGCTGGGCTCCTCTGAGCTGCTTGAGAGCGAGGTGTAGCTGGCGGGCGTACGGGAGCAGGGGCCATCAGCGCCCCCTTAATGTGCGCCAGAGAGGCTTCGGTCTCCAGGGTCCGCCGCGTTCCGGGGAGGAGGAGTTGGCGAGGTGCGGGCTCAGAGGAGCGGCCGCCATCTTGGATGCAGTGCAGGCCGCCGGAGGAACATTTCTTTTGCCGCGTTTACTGCAAACCCGGGGGCGTTAAGCTCCCAGGTTGCAGGTGATGATGCTGGGGATATTCCGCTGCCTCAATCTAGCGGCGTTCATGGCAGGCATAGCAGGAACCAGGAGAAAATAGCTTTTAGCCGCGGACCCATGGAGAAGCCATTAATGGAGCTGCCTCATCGCTGGCGCTCCAGGCCACGCCCCACGTCTTTGCAGTTTTAAGTATCGAGCCAAGGTCAATACCGCGGGCTTGGCTTCGCCTCCCCAACTCACCTTTATCCAGAAGTTCTCTTCTTGCTCGTGTTCCACCTTGCTCAGAGTGTGTTTCTATGTTCCGCATTTTTTCTGTGTGGCGAGAGCTAATTGGTATCAGTTGTATGTACTTAGTCAAGTGCCTGACTTTGCCTGACCCGATTAGCGGGACATGTCCAATGAGATATGTAAGGGTTAGCCTCTTTACTCAGTCACCCTCTTCCTCAGCCCAGTGTTTGTGTCATGAACTTCAGATCACGCCCCTTTAGGACCTCCTGGTCTCAACGGGGCTTACATTCCGTACTACTTCCAACATGGCCGTCCAGAGCTGAAGGCCTTGCTCGCTCCATGCGCTGAACGCGGCGTGATCTATTTATAGACCACGCCTTCCGCGGCTCCGTGCGTCTCAATGCTATTGCAGAGTAGCCTCAGACGTGTGTTCGTAGCTTGCGGTATTGTTTTCTTTGTCCCAGTGCTATTACCCGCTCCTGACCCTTTCCCCCTTCCTGATTCCGAGCATTACTAGCCTTTCCCAGACTCCCGGATTCCTGGACTCTGCGCTCCCGGAACTAAACGCAACCTGGAACCAGATGAGACTCGAGCAGCGCTGTTCAAGACCCGGAGCGTTCGCAAGAAGGCAGCGATCGAAGACACCGGTAAACACCGGACCCAGGTGAGAAGGGGGGGGGGACTCCTTGACAGTTTGAGACGCCACCCGATTAAACCTAAAAACGGGATGGAAGCCGCCGTGCAGGACTTAATGCGACGCATGCAAGAATTATCAACCGAGGTCCAAAATCTTAAGGCGGAAAACGCTGCGCTCAAACAATTGGTCTTATCCCGGGATTCTGCTACAAAGGAGGGTGCCCTGTTGGGCGGTATTGTTGACAAGCATGATGGTTCGGCAAAAACACTTCGCGGATTCCTGGATTCGTGCCTGGTCCACTTTACCTCTAAGCCCTATTATTTCTCTACTGCTAGGGCTAAGGTGGGTTTCATCATATCCCACCTTTCCGGCAACGCCTTAACTTGGGCAACACCCCTTGTTAACTCCGGCGATGCCCTCCTAGACGACTATGATGGGTTCATACAGGCCCTTAAAGGCATGTTTGACCGTCCACAGCAGGTCTATACTGCCCCAGAACGCTTGCTGGACTTTCAACAGGGCTCCCAAGATATGCTCACTTATGTGACCAGATTTAAACAATTGGCTAAGGAAGCAGACTGGTCCTCTGAGGCTAGTTTTACCCTGTTCGGGAGAGGCCTGAACGATGAGATCAAGGATGAACTGGCCAGGGTGGCCTGACCAAATTCATTCCAAGCACTAATGGACCTGGCCTTGCAAATAGACTTTCGCATCCAGGAAAGGAAGGCTGAAAGGAAGAAATCCAAAGGAAACCCACCCAAGATGTCCTTTGAGAGCACAGCCAGAACAGACGCAAACCCAAGTCCAGCCCGAGAAGCTGAACCCATGCAAATTGGAGCCTTTCGTGGACCCATATCACCTCAAGAAAGATTGAGAAGGATCCATACGGGTTTGTGTATGTATTGTGCTTCAGACAAACATTTGGTCAGGGAATGTCCTCTGGCACCTCCTCGGCGTTCGGAAAACACCAGCTCCCGATCTTAAATGGAGCAGAGATTCGGGAGAGAGATGTTTGCTCCACATCAATTCCATCCTTGAACTCTCCTGGACAAAACAGTTTGGTGATACTGCAGGCCTTCCTGTCGCCCTCCAAAGACAAGACCTATCCCATTCTGCCCTTGGTGGACTGCGGAGCTATGGGAATTTTCATTGATGAAGACTGGGTTGTTAGTCATCATATTCCGTACGAGACACGAAACACCATGCAGCCGGTGGAAGCAATTGACGGAAGACCCCTCTCTTCAGGACCCATAAACCTGCAGACTAAAGAGATCCAACTTTCCATAAACCATCATCAAGAGCGGATTACATTCGACATCATTAAGTCAGCCCATTACCCCATGGTTTTGGGGATGCCCTGGTTACAAAAGCACAATCGGTATATCAATTGGACAACAGGATCATTATTCCTGGGCTCAGAGTTCTGTATGTCCCATTGTCTATCCCTGGACCCCTCCTAGATAACTTCTAAAGAACCACCAAGAGACCAAGAAACACTGCTCATGGTTTCCAATATCATACAAGTTCCAGAGGCCTATCGGGGATATGCTGATGTATTTTCTACTGCCATAGTCCAAGCCTTACCCCCTCACAGGCCTGAAGACTGTGCCATAGATACGGATCCCTCAGCTGTAATTCCCTTCGGCAGAATGTTCATTCTTTCCGAATCTGAGAAAAAGGCCCTTCGGGAATACCTAGACACTAATCTTGAAAACGGCACCATAACACCCTCAAAATCTCCAGCGGGTGCTTCGTCGTTCTTCGTTCCCAAGAAGGATACCAAGGAACTCAGACCTTGCCTCGACTATCGAGGCTTAAATCAATGCACCCTCAAAGATCGGTACCCACTGCCCCTGATCTCGGATATCCTGGAAGCTGTGAGAGGAGCCGTAATATTCACCAAATTGGATCTCAGGGGTGCCTACCATTTGATCCGTATCCGGGAAGGAGACGAGTGGAAGACCGCGTTTAGAACACCCTTTGGCCACTACGAGTACCTGGTCATGCCCTTTGGACTAGCCAATGCCCCAGCAGTATTCCAACGTTTTATGGATAGGGTGTTCTCTGATATGTTTCTCTTCGTCATTGTCTATCTGGACGACATATTGATTTTTTCCAAGGACCCTCTGAAGCATGAAGGACATGTTAAGGCAGTTCTACAAAGACTCCGGGAACATCACCTCTTAGCCAAGCCTGAAAAATGTTTGTTTCACGTTTCCTCTGTGCACTATCTGGGATTTATCCTTAGTCCAGAGGGGATTGGCATGGACCCCTCAAAAGTAAAGGCCATTCTCGCCTGGCCTACTCCCACGTCCGTGAAACAAAACCAATCCTTCCTAGGACTAGCCAATTTCTACCAAAAGTTCATAGCCACCTTTTCCGAGATTATACAACCTATAGTGGCTCTGCTAAAGAAGGATACCCCATTTGTCTGGTCAACATTACAAGAAACTGCATTCCAGCGTTTGAAGACAGAGTTCACACAAGCTCCCATTTTCGCTCAACCCGATACAAGTCGACCCTTTTTAGTGGAAACGGATGCCTCTAATTACGCTATAAGAGCAGTGTTGAAGCAGAAAATGGAGGACGACTTGGAACACCCCGTTGCTTATCTTTCAAGAACCTTAACTCCGAGTGAAACACACTACTCCGTCCTGGAAAAGGAACTCCTAGCCATTCGCCAAGCCTTCACTGAATGGCGACACCTACTTCTGGGAGCCACACATCCTGTCCAAGTCCGTACTGATCATCGAAACCTTCAGATTCTACAGTCACTGGAGTGCAGGAACAGTTGTCGGGCACGTTGGGCCTACTTTTTTGCCCAGTATCCGTTCCACATTACTCATGTCCCTGGATCACAGAACCTGATTGCTGACGCCTTGTCTCGCCGTCCTGACTACGTGACCACTGAAGATAAGGCATTTCCTAAAATGTTTTCTCCCACGATCTTCTTAGCCCAAGCAGTTGATCTCCTGGAAGAAGTCCGATCGCAAACCCAATCCTCGGAAATATGGAAGGACATTTCAACAAGAAATCACTGGAAATTAAGAGCCAAGGAAGGCTACTTATTCAAGGACAATGCACTACTCATTCCTACACGGAAGTTACAGCAAAAAATAATAAACCTTTGTCATGACACACTCCATTCCGGGCACAATAAACATGACAACAAAAGACCGGCGGGTCTTCTTCTGCAGCCCACTCTACCCTCTAAACCATGGGAAATCATCGCTACAGACTTCGTAGTGGAGTTACCACCTTCCCGAGGATATACTACCATCATGGTCACCATAGATTTGTTTACCCATATGGCCCATTTTACGCCACTGATGAAACTACCCTCCTCTTCAGAGCTAGCTGGAATATTTCTGGAACACATATTCCGACTACATGGGCTTCCTTCCAAGATCATATCTGACCGGGGTACCCAATACTTTTCACAATTCTGGCAACACCTCTGTCCGGTACTAGGAATCCAACGTGCCCTCTCTTCAGGATATCACCCCCAAACCAGCGGAGCCACAGAACGTGCAAATCAGACCCTGGAACAATATCTCTGATGTTTCGCCACCAAGGTCCAGGATGACTGGTCTCTCCTGATACCTGTTGCGGAATTCGCTTACAACAACTCCGAACACTCAGCGCTACAGACCAGCCCCTTTTATTGTAGTCATGGGTTCCATCCATCGGTTTTACCCTCGGTTCTTCCTTACCCTACACCAGTACCTACTGCTGACTTCTGGATCGAAACTCTTATCAACATTTACCGGGAGGCTAAAGAACACTTGGAGAAAGCCAGATTACAGACCAAGAGGTATGCGGATTCCAAGAGAAGACCAGGTCCTTCCTATACGGTCGGTGACCGAGTGTGGTTGTCATCAAAACTACTCCCCCGACACTTGCGACCAAACAAGCTGGCTCCCCGCTACTATGGTCCATTTCCCATCAGGGAGATTATCAATCCTGTCTCATATCGAATCAAGCTACCTGACTCCTGGAAAATAATTCATCCAGTTTTTCACACATCCCTATTGAAGCCCTACATCCAATCCTCTCGAAAATCCAGTAGACCTCCTCCTCTACTGGTTGACGACCATCTGGAATATGAGGTGTCCCAGATTTGTGACTCCAAGTATAAGCGGGGCCATCTTCAATACCTAGTGGAGTGGAAAGGATATCCTCCTAGCGAAAGGACCTGGGAACCTGTTTCAAATATCAAGGCTCCTCGGTTGCTCAGAAGATTTCACCTAATACACCCGGGCAAACCTGGAGGAAAAGGCCTTCGGAGGAGGCATGCTGTCATGAACTTCAGATCACGCCCCTTTTGGACCTCCTGGTCCTTGTCTCAACGGGGCTTATATTCCGTACTACTTCCAACATGGCCGTCCAGAGCTGAAGGCCTTGCTCGCTCCATGCGCTGAACGCGGTGTGATCTATTTATAGACCACGCCTTCCGCGTCTCAATGCTATTGCAGAGTAGCCTCAGACGTGTGTTTGTAGCTCGCGGTATTGTTTCCTTTGTCCCAGTGCTATTACCCGCTCCTGACCCTTTCCCCCTTCCTGATTCCGAGCATTACTAGCCTTTCCCAGACTCCCAGATTCCTGGACTCCACGCTCCCGGAACTAAACGCAACCTGAAACCAGACGAGACTCAAGCAGCGCTGTTCAAGACCCGGAGCGTTCGCAAGAAGGCAGCGATCGAAGACACCGGCAAACACCAGACCCAGGTGAGAAGGGGTGAACTCCTTGACAGTTTGTGTGTAAAGGGGGGGGGGCATTGGAGGATCCTAGAAAATAGGATGGGGTATGGGAATGGGGTGAATACCTCATCCCACCATCGGCTGCCTCACTCACACTCCCCGAAGACCCCTCAACTAGGTGATCCTCCTGCACTCCACCCCAAGGGTCTGGAGCCAAAGGTGATGGCCATGCTCTGGCCACGAGAGAGATTCCCGGGGAGTAGTAGATGAGACACCCTTTGGTTTCTCACATACCCTTCCCCTATGCGATGTAGTCACATCTATTTCACAGTGAAACTGGGAAATGAAATCAACGTTTGTTAGGCAGAATCCTATGCAGTGCCCTTAGGGACCACTACACACAATTAAGACTGTGGAGTTCACCTTTGGTACAAGCCCGTACTACACTGTTAAAGTGGTAGCAGTAGCGGAGTAGCCAGACTGGCTGTCAATCACTCAGCAGGGTGGTTGTCCAGCCCGGACAACCACCGCAGCTAATCAACACAAAGTGCGACTTGGGTCTCCAAGGAGACCCTGTGCAGGGGGTGACTACACCTCTCCCTCACATTCAGCCCACCTAGACACCCAGACGCCAAAGGAGGGCTTCTGGTCAGAAGCCCGCCAAAGGTCGGTGAACAAAGGAGGCAAACCTGGTTTGCCGCGCAAAGAAAGACCCAAGAAGGATGTTAACAAAAAGAAATGGCAATTAAACCCAACCAGAGCCAAAATAAAAAGTATTTGGGCTAGCAGGTTTAAAGTTCGAGGCTACTAAAATAGCCTAAAACAGTACCACGTGATGTAATATAATCGCGGTAGGAAAATTAGGGTAGATACCACTGCCACCAGCCAAGTCTTAATGTTAAGGGTGCGAAACAATGCTCCAGGAGGTACAGATAAAAAGGGCTAAGAATTAACCCTTTACAATACTCCATGTAAGATGGGGTGTACTGGAACTGTGGTTAAATGACCATGTTAAGTTAATGGCAACTTACCCTTTTCTGGGGGACAGTAGTCATCCCCAGAAATGGAGTCGGAGGGAAGTCTAAAAGACAACCCGGTGTCACTGCACTGAAGGTGCTGTGTAACACACAAAAGAGTGGGGCTACTAAAGTGGTGTACTCCAGAGTCCACAATCACAAAAACAGATGGAATACACATGGCAAAACACAGGTAAGAGTGGGGGAAAAGCTCATACTCTTACCCAGTGGAATAAATAAACTCCAGAAATCCAGCAAAGCTGCTGAGGGACTCACTAGGTAGGGGAAATTAGCCATAGAATGAGAATTCTCCCTAACAATGTTCCCCTGTTCTTTACCTTTTTGGTGTTCCACAGTGAAACAGTAGGGTTGCAGGTCTAAGATCCACTCTGGGTTAGTCCTTTTGTTGACTTATCCATACCAAAGGTGAGTGGTCGGTGACGAGTGCACATTTTCTCCCTAGATGGTAGTACCTAAGATAGATAATTGCCCATTTGATGGCAAGGGCTTCCAGTTCTAACACATAGTAGTTCTTCTCACGAGGGAAGAGTTTACGACTAGTGAATAGGATGGGGTGTTCTAATCCATCGTATATTTGGATAATACTGCTCCTAACCCTGTGAGCGAGCCATCGGTCTGTAATATGAATTCCTTTGAGAAGTCCAACGAATCTTCTGGGGTTCCGCATTTCTTAGTTTGTCAGTCTGGCTGTTCTATCTTAACAAATTCAGGATAAACCTACGGTAATAACCAATCAATCCCAGGAATGCCCTGAGATTTTTCTTGGTCTTGGCTGTGGGGGCATCTAGGATGGTTTTCACTTTTTCTTGCTGGGGCTGGACACTGCCACTCTCTACAAAGAAGCCTAGGTATTTCACTGCCGACTGAGCCAGCTTACATTTTGATGGATTAGCAGTTAAACCGGCCTCTCAAATGGTTCTTATAATAGTAGAAAGATGAAAAAAAGTCTTCCCAAGTTTTACTACAAATGACTGTCGTCAATATAGGCCCCACAGAAATCAGAATAAAGGCTTTAATATCGTGTCCATAAGTCGTTGGAAAGTGGCTGGGCCCCCATGCAATCCAAAAGGTAAATTGGAATAGTCCTATTGTCATGACCACGGGCCCCAGAACACAAAAACCAGACCATCTAGTGGCAGGGGCAATGGGTCACTTGACTCACTAAACACAGGGGCTCTGGCTGGACTCAGTCCTGGCGCCTTTGGTGCCAGGCTCAGAGAGAGATGTGAGCAGGAAAACTTTATTTCAGTGCTGGAGTGCTTTTATTTTACAAGAACTTTCCAGGTGCTGAAAGCCTTTATTCGAGTGAACATCCCCATGTGCTGACTCATCGGGCGTGGCTGCCTAGGCCTGGTCTTCAGGTGCTGACTCATCGGGTGTGGCAGGGCGAGGTAGCAGGCAGGCCAGAGCTACTGAGCGTGGCCAGGAACAAGACTATATAAACCCACCAATCCCTCAAGCAAACGCTTCGCGTTACTTTGCACCTCTCTGCAACGCGACGCTCACCACCGCCTGGACCAGCTACTTACCTCGTGATCCTGCAACAACAGCATCCTTACCTGGACCCTGGCTCACATCTCACGGCAATGCTCCATCTTCTTGGCAGATCCCAAATCGACAAAGCATCACCTGCGCTCTCTGTCCCACGAAGCCGAAGTCCTGAAACGGTAAAAGAAGACAAGACAAGGTTAGAACTCCCGAAAACACCCAACCCAGGGTCGTGCTGCATTTAAAACCCAGCGTGCACCCTGAGGCACCATTAAAAGCTACTTACCAGCTGTCGGACCATCTCAGCAGAGAAAAGAGACATTACATACAAAGGACAGAGAACAAACTTTACAAAAACAATTACAACAGTCGAAAGACAAGCGGGCAAGTGGAAACAAGGGAAACACTTAGCTACAAGAAAAGTGGACTAGTCGCAGCTGGCCTGGACTGCCACGACAAGGGACCAGTGAAGGAACTTTGTTCCCTTCAACAAGCACCCCTGCCAGAAGCAGCAGGACGGAGAGCTCATCATCATCATTCAGCAGGTGAGCTTCAAGAGTAGTGCAACCCCAGGGAAGCCACATCCAGGGAGAAGAGGTCTGGAGAAGGGGTCAGGGACCACAGCCTGCATACTCATCACCGCAGTTCCCCACACAGACGCAGAGGGAGAAATGGACAAGAGGAGTTTCATCCCTGGTAGGGCTGCGACCGTGCCCCACCGCCTTTGCAGAGACCAGGTGAGCGTAACAGAACGCGAAGCCTCCTTCGAATCTCTGCCGGGCGTTATGGAAACTTCAGAAACAGACTATTCGGCCCAGTTACTGGGAGAGTTAAGGGCTGAAGTTCATGCCTCAAAACAGGAAACCAATGCCTTAAGGAGGGACCTCATTGTGAACCGAGAATGCACGGACGATTTAGCAAGGCAGATCCTCCAAGCACAGGCTGGCCAAGCCCCATTACTGGGGCTGGCCCACCCTATTCCACCACCACATTAAACGCCAAAGCCTGTACAGGTGGTTCTTCCAGTGGTGGTTCCCTTAGCTCCGCCCGAACGCTTCACTGGTGATCCAAATAAGTATGCTGTATTCATGAATCAATGCCGCCTTCATTTCCTGTGCAGACCTGGGGCCTTCCCCAACGATCAATCTAGGGTGGCATTTGTACTTTCATATTTGGGAGGAAGTGCGGCGGACTGGTCTATACCCTTGGTAATTCAAGGTGACACCTTGCTTCAGGACTTTGGGGTTTTCAGCACGAAATGGAGAAACTATTTGCACGGCATGCCCAAGGTAATGCTCTGGACAACAAATTATTGTCACTCCGGCAGGGTAACCAATATTTGTTAACCTACATGGCCTCCTTCAACCGTCTTATAGTCCAAACAAATTGGCCAGATGGAAAAAGAAATACACTCTTTCTCCGCGGATTATGAGGGGAGCTTTAGGACGTTCTAGTCCAAGTAGTAAATCCCCCGGAGGGGTGTGCTGAATATATTGACCTAGTAGTTCAACTCGATCATAGATTGCAGAATCGGAAAGTGGATAGAGCCAGAGCTGAAGGGCGGTCGGTCTATGTGCGACCCCATGAGAATCGGATCAAGCCGCATGAACGGTCGGAACCAATGCAGACCGGGGGCTTGCGGAGCCCTCTCACCAAGGTCGGAAAGAGAAAAAAGAAGACAGCAACAGCTCTGCTTGTATTGTGGTAAAGCAGGACACTTTCTCAGAGAATGTCCACTCCAACGCCCGGCAAGCGTAGCGGTGAAAAGGAACCAATACAGACCTCACACCTAGTCATCCCGGTGCTCTTGGTAGACCACACCCATCGAAAATGCATGCTTTAGAAGCATATATATTAACAGTGGAGCTGTGGGGAATTACAATGACCAAGATTTGGCTATCCGTATAGGTGTTCCTCTCCGATAGAAGCAGAGATCGGAAAATGTTACAGCGGTTGATGGATCTCCGTTATCATCTGGCCCAGTGACGCATTATACCAAAAAAGTTACACTTCTGTGTCAGGGAGGTCACCAAGAGGACATCACCTTCGATCTCATTGGCGCTCCTCAGTTCCAAATGATATTAGGAATGCCTTGGCTGGAAACCCATAATCCCAAAATCAACTGGCGTGAAAGAGTTCTGACTTTTCCCCAGACTGTGCTAACACCTGTTTCAACAAAGAATGCTTAGTGAAAGATTACATTAAACCAAGTTCAAAGAAAGGAATGGTATTAGGTCTCACCAGTTCTTTACCCTCTGAATACCTGGATTACCAAGATGTATTTCAAAAGGAGTGAGCGAATACCTTACCCCCGCACAGAACGTACGACTGCCAAATTGATCTTTTAACCGGAGCCCAGATTCCTTGCAGTCGGATTTATGCCCTAACAGAGCAAGAAAAACAACATTTAAAAGCATACTTGGATCAGTATTTATTTCATTCGCCCGTCAAAATCCCCTGCTTCCTCGGCCTTAATTTTCGTGCATAAGAAAGAGGGAGACCTGAGAACTTGCATTGACTACAGAGCCCTCAATCAGATCAAGATAAAAAAACGGTACCTGTTGCCACTCATTCCAGAACTTCTGGATGAAGTAAAAAACGCGCAAATTCATACCAAATTGGATTTACGAGGGGCCTGCCATCTGGTAAGAGTCAAAAAGGGGGATGAGTGGAAGACAGCCTTCCGCACAAAATATGGCCTTTACGAATATCAAGTTATGCCCTTTGGGCTTTGTAATGCCCCCGCAGTGTTCCAATATTTTATGAGCGATGTGCTCTGTGAACTATTGGACGTGTGCGCACTCGTCTATATCGACGACATCCTCATTTACTCAACCACCAAGGAGGATCATGTCAGACATGTCCTGGCTGTTTTAGAAACACTTCGGCAACATCGGCTGTACGCCAAGTTGGAGAAATGCTTCTTTTACGTGACAGAGGTTGAATTCCTCGGGTTTATACTCACACCGCGAGGGGTACACATGGACACGCACAAAGTAGATACCATCCTCCAATGGCCCTCACCAACTTCCACGGAAGGTGTACAAAGTGTGCTTGGGTTTGCCAATTTTTATCGTCGGTTCATCCCAGGATTCTCCCAGATTGTTCACCCCATCACATCCCTTCTGCGAAAGAACAAACGATTTCAGTGGACCACAGAAGCAGAAGAAGCCTTCCAGACCCTAAAACGGGCATCCCGACCCGAATTGCCATATGTCGTCGAAACCGATGCTTCCAACGTAGCAATGGGAGCGGTTTTGTCTCAGCGAGATCCCGAAACAGGACAATTACATCCCTTGGCTTTCTGGTCTCGTAAGTTCTCCGCTCCCGAATTGAACTATGCGATCACAGATAAAGAACTGTTAGCAATAAAAGCATCATTCAAGGCATGGAGGCATTACCTTCTTAGAGCCAGGCACAAAGTCACCGTCATTAGGGACCATCGTAACCTACAATATCTGAAAACCGCAAAAGCACAATCATCACGTCAACTCCGCTGGGCTCTCTTTTTTGCGGAATATGACTTTGTCATTACCTACAGACCCCCGGAGTACGCAATGGAAAAGAGGACACCCTATCATGATTGAGCGAAGATGAAAAGGCGCTCACCACACCAGACCCAGTGGCAATCATTCCTGAAGAACAATTCCTGAACACGATTGCAGCAACTGCCACTTTGGACGACTTAAAAATTGACCTTCAACACTTGATGAACCATTCAGAACAGCAGGAATGGCTGTGAAGAGGAGACCAATACACTATTGTGAACAATCTACCACACTTTCAAGGGAGACTGTACGTTCCGGATAAAGACCTGCAAAACCAAATTATAGCAAACTACCATTACTCTTTAATAGAAAGACATCCAGGAATGGCTAAAACTCAAGCTAAGATTAAAAAAAAATACTGGTGGCTCACTTGGCGAAAAGATATTGCCAAGTTCATCGCGACCTGTGGTGTTTGCGCTCAGCACAAGTCTCAAAAACAAAGTCCTGCAGGCCTTCTACGTCCTTTGATGGTGCCCCTGGCGCCTTGGCATGCGCTGTCTATGGATTTTATTACTGATCTTTCCCTGTGCAACGGATACAACACCATCCTGGTCTTCGTGGATCTGTTCTCTAAGATGGCCCCTTTCATTCCTCTAAAAGGGGTCCCGACTCACCTCTACGCTGGACACCGTCTTTTTGGAACAAATTGTCTGACTACACGGATTCCCATCAATATTGATATCAGACCACGGAGCTGTTTGTCTCAGCTCTCTGGAGGAGATGTTGCAGAATCACCAAAATCGACTTTCGGTTGTCCACAAGTCATCATCCCCAAACCGATGGCCAGACCAAACAGACCAATCAAACGGTAGAGCAGTACTTAAGGTGCATGTTACAACAAACCGAAGATACCTGGAAGGACATACTCTGATTAGCCGAATATGCATACAATTCCATCCACACCAGTATAGGACAAACGCCATTTTACACAATATATGGCCTACATCCACGAACATCTGTCTTTGATTCGCTTGAAGCACTGGAGATGCCAGTGGTAACAACCTTACATGAAACCATCATTCAAGTCCTTAAGCAGGCAGCAGAACATTTGACCAGAGCCAAAGAAAAGCAGAAACAGTTTGCAGACCGACACCGAAAGGAGGCTCCAAATTATCAGGTCGGGGACAAGTTTTGGTTAGCTTCCAAAAACATTTCTCTGATGGGGCCACAAATCTTCCGTCCCAGGTACCTAGTACCCTATTCCATCACAGCCGTGATCAACCCTGCAGCCATGAAATTAGAATTACCAGGCCACATGCGGATCCACCCGGTGTTTCATGTCTCCCCCCTAAAACCATTAAGACCAGGTACGAGGATTGATACTCCACCAGATCCCGAAATAGTTGAAGGAGAACCAGAATACGAAGTTTAAAGGATGCTAGACTCTAAGATGGTCCGGTCCAAGCTATACTTCCTTATAGACTGGAAAGGTCATGGACCCCAAGATTGGACCTGGGAACCCAATGAACATGTCCACACTCCACGATTAATCAGGCAGGTCCACCGCAATAACCCCACTAAAGCAGGGCCGGGGGGGGAAACCCCTTGAGTGGGGCTTTGAGGGGGAGTGCTGTCTTGACCACGGATCCCAGAACACACAACCACACCATCTAGTGGCGGGGGCAATGGGTCACTTGACTCACTTATGTCCCTTTGGGACTCATAAACACAGGGGCCCTGGCTGGACTCAGTCCTGGCGCCTTTGGCGCCAGGCTCATATAGAGATGTGAGCAGCAACACTTTATTTCACTGCAGGAGTGCTTTGATTTTACTTCAGTGCTGGAGTGCTTTTATTTTACAAGAACTTTCCAGGTGCTGAAAGCCTTTATTCCAGAGAACATCCCCATGTGCTCACTCATCGGGCGTAGCTCCCTAGGCCTGGTCTTCAGGTGCTGACTCATCGGGTGTGGCAAGGCGTGGCAGCAGGCAGGCCAGAGCTATTGGGCGTGGCCAAGAACAAGACTATATAAACCCACTGATCCCTCAAACAAATGCTTTGCGTTACTTTGCAACATGATGCTCACTGCTGCCTGGACCAGCTACTTACCTCGTGATCCTGCAACAACAGCATCCTTACCTGGACCCTGGCTCGCATCTCACGGCAATGCTCCATCTTCTTGGCAGATCTCGAATCGACGCCGCAGCACCTGCACTCTGTCCCACAAAGCCGAAGTCCTGAAATGAGAAAAGAAGACAAGACAAGGTTAGAACTCCCGAAAACACCCAACTCGGGGTTGCACTGCATTTAAAACCCAATGCGCACCCTAAGGCACCATTAAAGGCTACTTACCAGCTGTCGGATCATCTCAGTCCCACTCCTCCGTACCGCCGGCTCTGCTTCTTCTACCGCAGATACCACTGGCACCTCTACACCACCTGCAAGGGGAGGGAGCAGAGAAAAGAGACATTACATACAAAGGACGGAGAACGAACTTTACAAATACAATTACAACAGTCGGAAGACAAGCGGGCAAGTGGAAACAAGGGAAACACTTACCTACAAGAGAAGTGGACTAGTCGCAGCTGGCCTGGACTTCCACGACAAGGGACCAGTGAAGGAACTCGGTTCCCTTCAACAAGCACCCCTGCCAGAAGCAGCAGGACGGAGAGCTCCTCATCATCATTCAGCAGGTGAGCCTGAAGAGTAGTGCAACCCGAGTGGAGCCACATCCAAGGAGAAGAGGTCTGGAGAAGGGGGTCAGGGTCCACAGGCTGCATACTCATACAACCCCCCCTTATATTCACGCAGGAACCGCACTGCTCATCACTGCATTTCCCCACGCAGATGCAGAGGGAGGAACAGACCAGAGGATTTTCATCCCTGGGAGGGCTGCGACCGTGTCCCAACGACCTCTGCAGAGACCAGGTGAGCGCAACACCTATTGGTGTTGAGAAAGCTGTCTTTTCCTTATCAGGTCCATGCCAATACCCCCTGGTTAAATCTAGGGTTGATAGGAATGTGGCATTTCCAAGTGTATCTATTAACTCATCGATGCGTGGCCTAGGCATCGAAGGCAGGGATGGCGTTGACCTGCCTGAAGTCTATGCAAAACCTCCAAGAGTGATCTGGTTTAGTCACCAACACAATAGGGAAGGACGGTGGACTCAGAGAGGGCTCCATGATGTTTGCCTTCAACATTTTTCTAACTTTATGAATTATTATCTGCTTTTGTGCTTCTGGGAGTCTACATAGCTTCAAATGGACCACTTTCCCCTTTGGAGTTCTGGTATAATGGTAAGTACCATGTATTCTCCCTGGTTTCTCACAGAATGCTTTGGGGAATGCAGTAATAATGTCATTCAAATCCTCTTGCTTATGTTAAGATCGTTCTTGGGGAGTAAATTCAGAATACTCAGGTACCAAACAATACAATATAGAGGCGATGGTAGTGGATGGATTTTCTTTCCACTCTTTCAGGAGATTTACATGGTAGAGGTGGATCTTTTGCCGTCTATTGTGTTAGATTATTTTAACGGTACAGGTTCCTGTTTGCTCTAGCACCTCATAGGGCCGGTGCTACTTTGAAACAAGTTTATTTTCAGATGTGGGTAAGAGGACTAACACTTTCTGTCCTACTGAAAATGACCTTAGAATCACATTCTTGTCATAGGTACATTTTTGTTGGGCTTGAGCTTTCTTCCTGTGAGTGTGGACTAGACTCCGGACGAGTTTCATGTGCTCTCGCAATCGGGTAGCTGTCTGTGAGAGGGGAATGGGTGGCTCTTCTCATTCTTCCCTAGTCTCCCGGAGCATGTCCAAGACATCTCTTGGCTCTCTACTGTAGAGTAACTCAAAAGGAGAGATACCTGTGGGTGCCTCAGGGGTCTTTCTCACTGCAAATAGGGCCCACAGGATCATACGATCCCAGTTCTTCCCATCCTCGTCTGCTAACTTTCTAAGAATCATTTTGAGGGTCTTATTAAATCACTCTACCAATTTGTCTGTTTGGGGTGGTAAACAGTTTTTTTTTATATACATTTTATTGGCATTTTCATACAACATAAACATTTTTGTACCCCTCCCACTTCTCCCCCCTCTTGTCTCAACCTTGGTCCAATGTTTACCTCCTTTGCCCCTAAGTAATGAATTGTCAACCCCTCGAGATTAACTACGTCCTATTCCCTCCACTGAACATCTCCCCTCCTCAGCGTGAAGTTCCTTTATACCTACAGGTGATAAATATCAGTCCCAAAAGTCTCATCTTCCTCGGGCACCAGACCACTCTGGATTCGAAGGTCCCAATCCACAAAAAACCCCGATGATCCCCTTGTATAGAGTAAGATACCCATTCTAATGCTGCAAAATACCAGACCTTTCCTACCCATTCATGTTCCGTAGGTGGTTCCCTTGTTTTCCAATTCTGTGAAACCACCAGTGCTCCTGCCATCATTAAAATCGCATACACCTCACAGCCCTCGCATACAGCTCACAAGTGGGAACAGGATCTGGGGCAGCAAATAGAAGATCTCGAATGGTCCCAGATATGCACGTTGACCAAACACATATCATGTAACTCTAGATACAAACTAATTCATTATAAAATAGTACACAGGACACACTATACTCCTGTAAGACTCAAACACATCTACCCCACTGTTACTGGAGCATGCCCGAGATGCCAAACCGAAGATGCAGATATTTACCATATGCTCTGGGCATGCATAAAGCTGAGAGACTATTGGGCTGAGGTTTGTACAGCTCTGGATGAAATGGCAGACCAGCCCATTGAATGGACACCTCGTTTGTGCCTGTTGGGCGCGGTGGGGAGGATGAACCCGACATGGTGAAAACATTTGAACTTGAGCCTGTTAATAGCCAAAAGGGCGATATTAATGAAGTGGAAGAACGCTGCCCAACCTACCAAGAGAGACTGGGACAGAGATATGTTATAGACAAACGACACAGAGGAGCTATAAATAGACTTGGTACTACCCTCCTCCAGACCCAGAAATATATGGGCCAGAATCAAGCAGTACCTATTGGATGAAGCCGAAACTGAAAACCCAGACACAAACTGAAAGTGATTGTGTACGATTTATTGTTATTGATAGAAAATATGAATATGTATGTAAGTGCTATTCCTGTGTACAGTAATGTTCTAAAAAAATCACATACACCTTGTATTGTGCTTTCGAGGCTAGTTATTCAAATATCCCACCTAAACCCAAAATTGCAAGGCCTTTGTGTCCCTTTCCCTTGATCTCCAGGATCTCTTCTTTAGCTTCCTGAATCTTATCCCAAAACGGTTCGGTTTGCTGACATTCCCACCAGATGTGACTCCATGACCCCTCCGCTCTGCACTCCCTCCAACACATCTTGAGGACAGTATGGAATTAATGTATGGAGCTTCACTGGTGTGAGATGCCATTGGCACATCAACTTTACCCATATCTCCTGTAGTTGAATCGACCTAGTCAGTCGAGGGATACTCAACCATAGTTGTAACCACCCTGCCTCATTTATCTGTTGGCCTACTGATTCTTCCCATTTCCTCATATAGCGCCTGTGCCCTGGTTCCATATTTTGCTTGATGTGCCCATCAATTGTCCCCACCATGTTTTTGTCCCCTGAGTCTGATAGTAGGAAGTTTTCAAAGGGCGTTGCTGCCTCCTTTATTATTAATCAGCCAAAGTCTCCGTTGAGTGTAACGAAAACCTCTCCCCTTCATCCAGTACAAAGTTGAATTTACATTGATTAAAGGATTAAATCTTGCCACCCATACACATATCCTGTATCTTGAGTTATCCCCCTCTTTCCATTTGCTGAATACCAACCCCCCTATCCCGGGGAAAATTGAGGCGCGTGGAATATTGGAGTAAACGGTGACCGATAGGTGGAAAGGCCTGCTCTGTTTACCAGTTCATCCCACGACAGCAGGGATCCTATTGTGCTGCAATACAAATTCTGTGGTCTGTCCCTCTTTGGTTTTCAAAGTGGCCCTCTACCACTGCTTTGTCCATATCTCTCCATATCCTTTGCCTGTCGTCCTTCAGCCAATCGCTGATTACTTTAATCTGTGCAGCTAAGTAAAATGCCCTGATGTTTTGTTTTCCCAATCTGCCCCTGTTTCTTTGCATGGTCATGACCAATCTCGCAACTCTAGGCATTATATTATTCCATATGAACTTCCCTGTGTGACTTTCAATCGCTCGGAAGGAGGATTTGGGCACCCTTGTTGGAAGTGTCATAAAATAGTACACGGGTTTCAGAAGAATAACCATCTTAAGGACATTAATCCATCCTATCAACGAAATTGTCAACGGGCAAAAAAGTTTTTTAAAAAAAGTAATGGCCTCTATTAGGGGAGGGCTGTGAGGGGTAGTTGTCAATGAATGATGCTTCAGTTGTTTTAGCAATATTGACCCCAAAATATGTTATTGCATTGCATGCCCAGCTATATAGAAAGGTTTATTGAAGTTCCTTCTCCCTATCTACCGGAATCGTCGGGTTCAAGACCTCAGAATTGTGTGTGTTGATTTTTCAAACCTGTAACTACTGCAAAGTGACTCAGTTCTCTATTCAATTCTCTGAGGGATCTTTCCGGGTCTGTGAGTGTTAATTGCATATCGTCCGCAAAAGCAGCTACTCTAGGCTCCTCTCCGCCAAATGGGCTTCCTGCTATGTCCGCCAATTTCCTTATTGTAGCCAAAAACTGCTCCAAATGAATCGCACACAATAATGGGGACAGAGGGCACCACTGTTTTGTTCCTCTAGATATGCGGATTGCCCCTGTTATGTATCCGTTGATCAGCAGCCGCAGTGCTGGGTTATAATAATTGGTCCCAAACCCCATTTTCTCCATCGTATGAAACAAGAACTGCCACTCCACTCTATGGAAAGCGGTAATGAGGGCGCTATCCTTCTGGTGTTATCTCAAATCTGCCTACCCCATATAAAGCCTGAATGATCAATGCCAATAGGTTTTGGGAGAAGCCGGTCTAGACAGGATGCTAATATTTTGTATATATCTTTGCGTCTGTATTGATCAGTGCTATCGGCCTGTATGAGCTGCAGTTGCTGGGTCATTCCCATGCTTCGGAAGTAGCACCACCTTCGCCTCCTCCATTGTTGGAGTGTTTCTCCTCGCTGTCCTGAAGTTATTAAAGAGTTGGACCAGATGGGGAATTAACTGTTCCGTGAAGGTTTTGTAAAAATCTGCTGTGAAACCAACTGGTCCTGGAGCTTTATTGACTGGTAGTGACACTATGGCTCTACAAACCTTTGTTGTAATGTCTTGTTCTAGTTCCAATTTCTCCTGTCCTGTTATTACGGGTAGATTGCATTTATCTAGATATTCTAGTTGGGACTGCTCAAGGAGGTTATCAGATTTGTATAGATCTGTATAATAAGCCGGAAATTCCCCAATAACATCCGTTAGATCTGAACTCTCTCCTCCCCCTTTCATTTTAATTTTTAATATAGTTCTAGCGTTTTCCTCCTTTTTTAACATCCAATAGACAGTCCGCCTTGTTTGCCTTTATGTAGTATTTCTGTTTAAGGCGGCACAACAAAGAACGTTCTGCCGCCCTTATTTGCAAGATTTCCAACTGTCCCCTTATGGCCCTGTATTCCCTCAGCACTTTCCCACTTGCTCCTGTACCCATCTTGGATATAACTTGTTTCAATTTCTCCTTCAGCTCTTTTTCAAAAAGTCTCCGCTCTCTATCTTGTCGGGCCTTTACAGCAATAGTCTTTCCTCTAATTGTAGCTTTGAATGCGTCCCATCTCATAAATTGATCTGTGTCCCCCTGTTTGTCTCAGAAGAAGTCCTCTATACCCGCTTGTATCTCCTCCCCCAGTGTTTCATCGTTTACTATGTGAGTAGGGTATCTCTACAGCCCTGGAGTGACATCTTTCCTACTCACACTCAAGGCTATGGGAACTTGGCCAGATAATGCTATTGTGCCCACCTCTATCTCTGAGACCAGACCCAGTAAATTCCTTGATACCCATATGTAGTCAATCCTGCAGGAGGTCCTGTGAACATGAGAGAAAAAGTTATACCCCTTGGTGGTTCCCTTCTTTTCCCGCCATCCGTCCACCGACAAAAGTCTAATTATTTTCTTGCACAATTGTATTTTGGGTTTACCCTGGGCATGCATCCTTCCCATGCTCCTATCCACCCCCAGATCCCAAGCTAAATTGAAATCCTCTGGCAGTATTATTTGTCCTTAGCATATCCTTCAAGTTTGTTCAGCATCCTCTGAATAAACCCGTCTTGACCAGAGTTGGGAGCATAATAGATAATTCCCCCTTCACCTGTAGAATTAGTGCCAAATATCCCCCCTTCGTGTCTTTCTCACAATTCACTACTGTGAGGTTTAGATTATTCCGCATTGCAATCATCACCCATCCTTTTTTACACGTGTCATTGGATTGGAATATTTTTCAGTATCCCTGTAGTCTGATTTTGTCTTTGTCCCGGGCTTGTACATGTGTTTCTCTTGGGGCTAAGAGATCTGGTCTTTTCCTTTGTAGGAATCTTTTCAGTTTCTTTCTTTTCACAGGAGAGTTTAACCCATTAATATTTAATGAAGTAATGCTAATAATATTGGTCGTAGCCATCATCTCGACACTTCGTAAGGATATCTTTATTCACATTGGATTCTTAATTGGGAACCCTCTCAACACCCTCCCCTCTTCCCCCTTCCGCAACAACCCTCTCCTCTCCCAGGTCCCCCTCGCTGGGTGGACTCAACCAGTCTCTAGCCCCTCCTGATACCCTCTTGGTGATTGAGCCCAAACTGCAACCTAGCCTTGCTGTCATGGTGCATGCCCCTAGACATCAGGAGTAGATCAGCCTACCCAAGTTGCTGGCACCCATGGGGACCTTTAAGGCCCCAAAAGTTTGCCTTAAGACTTCCTGGAGTCAGTCCTGGCGCCGTTGGAGCCAGGCTCATGTTATTCCATCTTGTTGCAGGGAGCATGGACACACACATAGCCCAGCCTTAAAGAACTGAGCCATACAGTCTAGCTTGGGTGTGGCTGGAAGGACTACTTTACCTGGGACTACTTGTGCAGGGTGTGGCTGGAGGGACTACTTTAGCTGGGACTACTTGTGCAAGGCAATATAAACCACACCCTAAGGACAGAACACGCTTCGCGTTATTCTGCACTCCTGCAGCGTAACGCTCACCGTGTCTGTACAGCACAGCTCCAGATACTCGGTCTTCAGCCATGCCTGTCTTGGGAACCAGAATCATCAGCACGTGTGGAGAAAGGAAAGGAGGAGAGAATAAGAACTAGAACAATGGTTGAGTCCTTACCTGAGAAGCAGTCCATCCGAAAGGCTTTTCCTTCTGCCGCTCTCAGGATTGTTGCAACAGCTGAAAGGAAAACACACGCATAGGGAACCAATACTCACCCGGAGGTTGCGCTCTTCCTGAATTCCATTGAAGCGGTTATGCGATCGCGGCTCCGGAGCTACACTGCACCTGCAGAACAGGAAAAAAGAACAGCAGGTTAGTCGCGCAAAGGAAAAGAAACATTTACTGTACATTTCGACACCGCGCTCTCGCGCTAGTACTCACCTGCAGGAATTCTGCTCAGCGTCGTGGGGAGACGGCAATCCTTCATCTGGCACCCTCCTAAACCGCACCTGTAAAGGAAAAAGGAACAATAGTGAGAACATTGGCAACTAAGAACATTTAAGGAAAACTATACCAAGAGTCTATTGGTATAGAGACTTACCTACAGAGTCAGTTACTCAGAACTTCGCTACAGCCCGCAGGATCAGTGACGCAACTAGATCCAGAAGAGAGGCTGGAACATTACCGCACCCCTGCATTCAGTTGTAGGACGGAGAACCCGCCATTGAAACGCCTAAAGTGAGGCATAAGCAGAGAGGGACACTAGGAGGCTACGGGAGGTGGGAGTCTAGCCCGCCCCTCACGGCTGGTTAACATCTCATTTGAACATTCCAGGCCAACGCTCCCCTGTGAAAGAGTGAGACAGAGAAGACACGTGCAGGCATTCATCACCCAACTTCGTGCGACGCACATGCAGACATTCACCGCTCAGCTTCGTGTGACGCCCCCGTGGAGACCAAGTGAGCGTGACACTTAACCAGTGCAGGATCTCTCAAACCCATGTGTAGATCCCAACTCCCACCTTCCCCCCGACCCCCCGACACCTTCAATTATAAAATGACCACCCTCCCTGAGCTATCATGTTGGTGCGTTCTCCGGGCCTGTGTTTCCCCCTTCAGGTGGCTGTAGAATCGTTTGAAGGATTCCTTTGCTCGTCTAGCTGTCAGTCTCTGGGCCCCCTCTGATCGACAGGGGCTCCATTCTTCCTGGTGTTTTTCTGCCTCGCCGTGGTCCATTCCCATCCCTTCTTTTTGTTCTGCCTTTTCGATGTAGGCTCACTCAATCCTGACTCTTCCTCTTCAAGCCCAAGAATTCTCGGGCCTTTGTCGCAAGATGAAATGCAATATTGCCATCCTTCCCGTTCAAAGACTAGGCCGAAGGCGATTGTCCAATGATATTGAATATTTTTGTCGCATAGAACACACACAACCGGGTTAATTTATTTCCTTTTGAGCGGGTTATTTGGGACAGATCTTTAAAAAGTTGGAGATCTGAGCCATTGTATGTTATCTGCTTCGCTTTCCTTTTGACTATAGTCATATAGGGCCGCCAAGATGTCTCTTGGCCTTGCACCAGTTTCTTTCTTTAACGGCCCCACTCTATGCACTCTGTCAAGTTTAAGCTCTGTGTCGCTGTCCACTTCTCTTAAACTCTGTGAATATTTGTTTTTATCGCTGCCTTAAGTTCCTTATCATGCACTCCCTCCGACAGGCCCTTTAGTCTGATATTTGATCTTCTGGACCTATTTTCGAGGTCCTTTGCCTCTATCTCTAAGTTGTGAGTTGCATTTGCTAATTGTTCCACCAATTCGTCCGTTTTCCGTGCATCCTCAGCCAGTTCCTGGAGCGCATTCTCATTTGTGTATACTCTTTACTCGATCGTATTCATGTCTGTTTATTTCATGCAGTGCCGATGCCAGGTTCTCCCGCATTTTATCCACCTCTATCTGCACGGCGCCTGCAATCTTGTCACCAAAGTCTTGGAAATATTGTCTGAGGATGTCTTGTGTAATGGCCTGGTCCTACCCAGATACATCTTGGGGCCCTACATAGTCTTGTTTTTCCGTACTTCTGTCCCCCTCCAGAAAGGTTCCCTTATCCCTTCTCCACAGCTTTCGAATATTGCTTTCCTGGGGTTTGTTAGCCTCTTTTGGCAGACTTTGAGTCTCTTTTCCTCTATTCTTGAACATGCTTGACCTCTGTCCTCCCTGAGGGAGTAGAGATTTTATTGAAACCTGCAAATGTAGTTGGTCAGTATAACTGTCTCTGCGGTTGGGATTTCCAACTATTATGTACTCCTCTGTACCTTCGTCGTTGCTCTCCACTATTTCACTTTGAGTCCTTTAGTTTTGTAGATCTTCCAGGGTACTTACACACTATGTACAGTATCACTTTGGTTGTGAATACTAGCTTCCAGGAGCCCCCTCTATTTCTATTCCGAATATATTGTGTTAGTTACTACAAACATTCAGGAACAGACTCCCTATTTCCCTTTGTGGTCTCTTGTTTTCCGTTTGCTGGTAGGTTTCCCAGGATGTGGGGAGAAAGGATCCAACACCCCTCGTGTGTTCTTTATGCAGGCTACTTGCCCTGGCATTCACCGCCTCATTCACCTGGTTGGCCCGAGATCCACGTGTGCCCAGGATCCTCTAGTTGTAGCTTTTTCTGTCTCCTTTCCAAGTATTTTCCTCTTCCCAGGGGTATCCAAGCTTACATAGCTGTCCAGGGCTGACCTTTAACCCCCTCCCACTCCAATCCCCCGTTCCAGACTCTTAGCCGCTATGTTGCCGGAGCTCTTCTGGCCACCAATTTTTTCACCAGCTAGATGAAGGGCTTGTTCCTGGGGTAACTCCAGAAGCGTGTCACTCCCGATCGTCTACTCCTCTGCTGCACTTCTTCCTGTTGGGTCACTGCTCCCCCCTTGCCAGACCTAGTTCTGAGTCTGACGTAATAAATACATTATCTTATGGGCTCAGGTTTGCATGCCAACCAATCAACACGCTTTTTGCGCCTCCTCCCTAATCATGGCAGCAGCTCATCGCGTTATACAGAAACACAGCCTTGGCTTAGCTCAGTCCACAGCTCATGTATGTCCAGGACCATGCATAGTGAAATACTGTCAGTTCTAACAACTATGATTCTGTTTCTGTAAACAACATTTCTAATAGCTAGCGTCCGCCTACAGATTCTTATCTGAGATTATATCATGGCTGTGGCAGCTGGCATTGTAAAACATTTCTCTAGCAAGGAGCTGAGTGTGCCCCAGCTCTGACTTTTAAAAAGGTTTTTCAAAGTCACTGCTTGTGGAGGAGCTTAGAAAAGCCAACCTAGGGGGTTGTGGCCTGGACTGCCAGCGATGCGGCAGCTCCTCTAATGGCCTCCGTATGGGACCCGTAGCTTCCTTGAATTAAAGAGTGCTCCCACCGTCTCTTCGCATCATAAATGCCGGCAGCTGTAAGCAGAGGTGCTGTGTGTTGGACCAGAGCGAAATAAACTCCTAACACATGTTGAAGCTTCGGAGCGGAGCGGGAGAAGGTTGCAGCGCCGGCCGTTAGGACAGTCCAAAATGGCAGGCGGACTGCAGAGACTTCACTGCTCCGCTGAACCGTAACTGAGGCAGCCTTCGGAGTGAAGGGCTTGACCCCTCGATGTGCCCTGTACTGTGCCGCCACTCTGGATCAGCTGCCGCAGCCCACCCACAACCACATCGGGACACGAGCCCTGCTGTGTTGCTCCACCAGCCTCAGCCACGGAGGGGGGTGCCCCGAGGACAGCTCAGCAAACATGGACAGCTTTAACGTGGCTTGTGGCGCCGAACTCTGTCGGGAGCCCCACTGGCCCCCGCTGATAACTTTAATCAAGAACAGATTACGACGGCCCAGCGGTGACTGAAGCAGGGGCAGCACTGACGTGCGGCGAACCCGGCCGAAGACCCAGTAGCCCCCGCTGGCAACCAGATACAGAGCCTGGTGACCCAGCGGGACCCCTCGCCGGTGACCAACAGCACAATGTGGTGACTCGCTGGGGCCTGACGACGTGGCACATCCCCCTGCATCTCGCGCTCCCCCTGACCGGCCTGCTGTATTTCCCAGGCACCGTGGAAACAGCGGACGTTCAGCCACCTGGATCCCAGCAATCACCCCACTACTTTGGTGAAATTATTCAGCCCTCAGCCCCACGGAGGTGAACCCACAACTCAACCCTTTCCCCAATGTGCCTGCCTTGCCTACACCATTTCCATGTGGAGTTACACATTCAACTTTGACTCTCCCAGTGAACGTGCCTTCACTCTTCCGGCTCTCCTTTTGTCTCTGTTTGACCACCAAGGCTGCCCCCAGCTTCCTATATGAGGGTTGCCCATTGGCCTTCACTTGACCCGCTCCTTACTGATGACTTGACTTGGAGGGGATAATTTCGCCAACACAGCAGCTTCTGAGAGGCTTTCCCCTCTGATCTCAGCTTCTCCCGCCGCCGCCGTGCTTCGCCAGCTTTGGCCCCATCCGAGGCCCCGTCCAGCACAGCGCCTGCCATCAGGAACACCCTGGCTTACAGCTCCACCTTGCCTCGGATCTCCCGAACCCTGATGTTGGTTTCTGAGGAAGACCTTTGCTCCCAATCCGGATGTAACGCTTGCTTGGCTCCCCTGGATAGAACTCGGGCTTACAAGAACTGCTTCTATTCCTTGGATCTTCCAGCCCAGTCTCTCTTTACCCTGAGGCTTATTTCAACGGAGTCCCTGCAGGTGACCATACGTCTCCAGCATGGGGTCTGGCATGGATTCACATGCTCACGAATATTCCCCGTCGTCAGGCTGGGAATCCTCAGTAAAGAAAAAACCAGTATCAGTTTCGTTTCTGATCTGTCTTTCGTAGTAGTAACCAATCACTGATCTCTGCGTCATACTGACCACAGCCAATGACTGCCCTCTACCTAAGCCCCGCCTCTGGCAGCCATCTTCAGATTTTTACCGCACGTTCAAGTGTTGGGATCCTCGTGCTATTGCTCTCGAGCGTTAGTGCTATTTTTTCACGTTTTTTCTCAAAAACTTCGATTTTTCGGTCAAAAAGAGCCTCAAGCTCCACCGTTTCTTCATCCGATCAACGGGGACCCATGTTGGATTCGTCTACGCCCCTCAAGGGTGAAGATTTCGTCGAGCCACGCTCTTGGAGGACTCCAGAAGTTTCTCAGGCCCATCTCGGACATGGCCCAGGAGAAGGGAAGCTCGACGCCCGGAAAGCTGTTCAGGGTTTGCCCTGGATGCCAGCTTCAGAATGTCTTTAAGGAGGACGAACACTCATTTTGTCTTTACTGCCTACATGAGGACAAGACGCACGTGTAGAAGGACTGTGCGTTTTGCGGCAATATGTCGGAGCGGACCATGAAGGACCACCATCAACGTCTCGCCAACTGGCTGGAAGGAAAGAGCCCGTCAGGCGAGAAGAAGAAGAAGAAATCCGAGCGGTCTTCTAAGACCTTTGAGGACGCCCCGGCGACGGGGGTCCAACACAAGGCCAAGCACCGCGAGTCCGCTGGCACCGGGAGCGCCGAACGGTCGGGCTCTACGGGCGCCAGGCAGGGCGCATCCTCCCCGGCACCATCAACCACGAGCCAACGCTCTGGTTCGGGTAAGAGGAAGGCCGAGCACCCGGCGAAGCTCCTGGAGAGGCCCCGGTCGAGCTCGAAGGCCCCATCGGAGGGAGAGCGAGGCAGTGTCCCTCCCCCCAAGGAGAAGGCGGTGTGCTCACCTAAGGTGGTGAAAGCCTTAATCCATCCGGCCAAGGCCTCTATCGAGACAGTCGCGGCGGCCCTGGCTCAGCCTGTGGAGGCTACACCGGTGGTGGCGACCTCGGGGCTCAGAGTCTCCCTGCCACCGCGGAGGGAGTCCTCTTTTATGCCCATCGACAGGACCCCCGTGAAACCTCAGACGGAGAAGAAAAAGGGGGGGCAGGAGGTCGTCATGGATTCGGCCTCAACCTCTGAGGAAGAGCTGATCGAGGTCTTAAGCCACGGCGTTGGCGTGGAAGAAGACCAGCCCGTCGGTAGGGATCCCGACGTAGGAGACGACGATAACGTCGAGGGTGCCGACGGGGCCCCTGACCACCCGTATTCCCATCCTAAAGGGACACCGAAAGTTTCTCAGGTTCGTGGTCCAAGGGCGTCACTATCAGTTCAGAGCCCTTCCCTTCGGACTAAGGTCGGCACCCAGGGTGTTCACCAAGTGCCTCGCACCGGTGGCGGCGCAGCTGCGCCGAGAGGGGATCCACGTCTACCCCTACCTGGACGACTGGCTCATCCGAGCCAAGACGAGGGAGCTCGCCATGGAGCACACGGCGAGGACCGTCCAACTTCTCACGGACCTGGGATTCTCCATAAACTACGCCAAGTCCCACCTGGTGCCCGCGCAAGACGCACTGTTTCTGGGAGCGAAGCTCGACACAGTGTCGCTTCTGGCCTCTCCGTCGGAGGAAAGGACGAGGGCCATTCTGGGCAAGGTGCAGCGGATGCTGGTTGCGGACGCGGCCAGAGTGAGGTCCATCAAGTCCCTCCTCGGAATGATGTCTTCTTGCATTTACCTCATCCCCCTGTGCAGGCTCCGGATGCGCCCGTTGCAGGAGTTCCTGGACGCGTGCTGGATCCAGACGACGGGCAGCTTCGAGGAGAGGATCACACTCGACGAGAGTTTCCGACGAGCGATCCGGTGGTGGGGCACCCACGCACATCTGACGGCAGGCATGGACTTCCAGACCCCCGGCCACCAGGAGACAGTGACCACGGATGCCTCCCTGGAAGGGTGGGAAGCGCACACCGAAAATCGGCACGCGAGAGGCCTTTGGCTCCCGACGGAGAAGTCCCTCCATATCAACGTCCTGGAGCTCCGTGCAGTGTTTTGGGCCCTCAGGTCCTTCCTTCCGTCCCTCAAGGGCAAGGTGGTGAGGATCTTCACCGACAACACCACCACCATGTTCTACATCAGGAAACAGGGCGGAACCAGGTCCCCAGCCCTGTCCAGGGAGGCGCAGGATCTGTGTCATTGGGCCGTCGCCCAAAGGATGTTTCTGGTGCCGTTTCATCTGGCAGGGATAAAAAACACAATCGCCGACTCACTCAGCAGGGAGCTGCGCTCGTGCCATGAGTGGGAACTACGACAGGATCTAGTGGACCGCCTCTTCCGACGGTGGGGCACACCCCAGATCGATCTGTTTGTGACGGCAACGAACTCCAAGTGCCGGAGGTTCGCCAGCAGGTTTCCCCAGCCGAGGAGCATGGGCGATGCTTTCTCGTTCCCCTGGGAGGGCCTGTTTCTATACGCGTTCCCTCCATTGCCATTGCTGATCCGGCTCATCAACCAGCTCAAGAGGTCACGGTGCAGGATGATCCTCGTCGCACCTGCGTGGCCGAGGCAGATATGGTTCCCGGACCTTCTGGACTTGTCAGCGTCCCCGTCAATCAAGCTGCCAGTGGACGCGGATCTGCTCTCTAGGGAAGGAGGCGCCATCCTCCATCACGACCCGAAGTCGCTGAACTTGCAGGCCTGGCTCCTGCAGCGTTAGAGTTTAGGGATACGACATACTGGCCGACTGCAGAGAGGTTCTTGCAAAGGCCAGGGCGTCCTCAACTCTTAAATGCTACGGACACAAATGGAAGAGGTTCTCTGTCTGGTGCCACGCACAGAAGATTAACCCTCTGCAGATTACGGCTCCCCAAGTACTGCCGTACCTACTGACGCTGGCCAAAGCTGGACTGGCGCACGCGTCCATCAAGATTCATCTTGCTGCGATCTCCCAATACACCAGAACCACGGGGCGGACGTCTTTGTGGTCTCATCGTCTGGTGAAAGAGTTCATGAAGGGACTGTTCAGATCGTTCCCGCCGGTGAAGGCTCCGGCCCCGGCGTGGGAGCTCAACGTGGTGCTGACCAAGCTCATGGGACCTCCGTTCGAGCCTCTGCACTCGGCTCCGTTGAAGTTCTTGTCGTGGAAAACAGCGTTTCTTGTGGCCATCACCTCCGCACGACGGGTGGGAGAGATCCAGGCCCTTTCCTGCAAGGCCCCGTACTTGACTTTTCACGACACGAGGGTAGTGCTCAGGACGCACCCCTCCTTCATGCCCCAGGTGCCGTCGGACTTCCACCTCAACGAACCCTTGGTGTTGCCTGTTTTCTTCCCGTCGCCTTCGTCGCCGGCTGAAAGGACTTTGCACTCGCTGGATGTGGCTAGAGCGCTGAAGTTCTACGTGGACCGCACAAAGGGTTTTCGGAAGACGTCACAACTCTTTGTGAACTTTGGACCTGTCAATCAGGGGAAGGCTCTCTCGAAGGCTTCCATTTCCAGATGGCTCTCCGGCTGTATCATGTACTGTCATCGGTTGGCAAACCGACCCCTGCCTGGCCGTCCGAGAGCCCATTCCACCAGAGCGATCGCAGCTACCACAGCGTTCCTATCTGGTGTGCCCTTGCTGGACATCTGCAGGGCTGCTACATGGAGGTCGACGCACACCTTCATGAAATTCTACTGCGTCGATCGGGATTCCAGGGAGGAGTCCAGGGTCGGCCAAGCAGTGCTGCGCAACCTGTTCGCCTAAGGTGAGCCTGGTGAGGAGGTAAGATTTGCTTAATGTTGAGTTTGATGTGATGCTTAATGTTGAGCCTTTGCCACCTCCCGTGGTTGTGCATGTGTGTACTGCTATGTATTCTTTATTCATGAGCATGTGAATCCATGCCAGACCCCATGCTGGAGAAGGAACAAGTTACTTACCTGTAACTGTTGTTCTCCAGCATGGGTCTGGCATGGATTCACATACGAACCCTCCCGCCTACCCCTCTGCGGCTCTTCACTTGGTCATACTGCCACTTCACGTGCTACCAAATCTGAAGATGGCTGCCAGAGGCGGGGCTTAGGTAGAGGGCAGTCATTGCCTGTGGTCAGTATGACACAGAGATCAGTGATTGGTTACTACTACGAAAGACAGATCAGAAACGAAACTGATACTGGTTTTTTCTTTACCGAGGATTCCCAGCCTGACGATGGGGAATATTCATGAGCATGTGAATCCATGCCAGACCCATGCTGGAGAACAACAGTTACAGGTAAGTAACTTGTTCCAACCTCTTTATCTCCTTAGAAGCGCCCAAGAACCCCCCATTCAGTCGCCCATCTCACGTATAGGAGACCCTAACCCCCATGAGGCGGCGGATGAGGCTTGCCGGCTCCCCTCCTTCCCGCTGACGCTCCAGACTTTGTGGGACCCTGCCCTCTGATTTCAGCTGCTCTACCCCTAAGGTCACACAGGAATCTCCTTACTGGAAGCCAGAGGGATGGCTAAGCACCTCAAACCCCCCAAGAACTCTGACATTGCCACCATGCTGCTCTCAGCGGACAAAGGGAAGAAATCCGAGCCCCCAAAACTTACTCCCCAGAAGCTCTTGGAGAACAGAGCAACGCTGGCGACCAAGGAAGACCTCCAATCTTTCATGTCTGACATCAAGGCGGGATTCCAGTCCTGCATGTCCGAGCTCACCACTAAACTGGAGGGGACGGATCAGAGGGTCGCGGATGCAGAGCAGAGGCTGGGAGAGGTGTAGGACTTGACTCGGGAACATTCTGCAGCCCTCGTGGAGGTACGGTGCTCGATGCAAGCTCTTCTTGATAGAAGCGAGATTCTAGAATTCAAGCAGGAGGATCACGAAAACGGAGCCCGCCGTAACAAGCTACGGATACGAGGGGTTCCCTCCTCAGTGCCCCGATAAAGACCTTGCGGAATATGTGGGTGACTTTTTCCAATCTCTGTTGCCACATCTAGACAAGTCACAACTTATCTTGGATCGCACCCACAGGCTGCGCCCTCGCCGGGGAGTCGACTAATACCCCCCCCCCCCCGACGTAATAGCAAGGGATTGCACTAATCTCTGCGATAGGGCGATCCCGAGATGAGCTAACCTTTCAGGGCTCCCCGCTCCAGATCTATCAGGACCTCTCCCTCCTGACGCTACAGAAAAGAAGAGCCCTCTGCCTTCTCATGCTCTTCCCCTGGGACCACCAAATACGATACCGCTGGTTGTTCCCAACGGCCCTGCAGTTCTCATACAACGGAACTCTTAGTAGAATTACCCATCTCGATGACGCCACAGCGATCCTGTACCCCGACTACCCCAGGAGAGCAAAGGACCCCTCATCGGAAGGCGCTGCTGGTGACCCAAGCAAATCCCCCGCCCCCTAGTCGAGGCGTTCATCCTGGTCAAGGGTCCAAAGAAGCCGGAACAAGAAATGGTCCTCTGCAGTTCAGCTAAAGAAAATAGACGACGTTGAGGCACTGCGCAGCGAGAGCGACCCTGCGGGCCTCACTCAGCCCATGCCCAACTCCAAGGTGCATGCCATCGAAACTCCCTTGGAGTGGAACCCGACAGTTAGTGACTGTTCTAGCCCTGTTGGCTAGGGATATGCCCGATACAGAGAAATCGGCACCACAGTTTATGGTCTTGTACTCCTGTTGGAGGCTCATGTTAAATACCCAGACCTCCCATTGGAGCTCAGTGTTAAAACCCCAGTCACATGATGACCTCGCTCTGAACAAACCTCTGAGCGATGTACTCCCCGGCCCCTACTCCTGGAACCCGCGGAAACTCAGAACTCACCCCCTCCACACCAGAAACTGAAATTTGTTACGCTTAATGTCAGAGGTCTAAATTCCCCTCCTAAAAGGAAATCCATCCTACAATGCCTCCAAGATGGGGAGTCCTCTGTGATTATTTTTTCAGGAGACCCCCCTAATCCCTGCAGACTTTCACCACCTGCGCAGCAGATTCTTTCCTCTGCAATATTTTGCTTCTAATGGAACTAAGAAAGGGGATGACCCAGGAAGCGAGGGAATGGTGTTGGAAGAAGATCATGTGGGGATACTCATTCAAAGTAGTTGTATCACTATGCATGTTCCTTGAGAAGTTGGTTATGGAAATGCACATGAAAGAATCATAATACCAAAGGTGTATGTTCTCCTATGTAATGACAAGATCATGTTTATTTGTTTTAAGAGTATGTATAATTATAATTTTTGGATTATGAAATGTAAATAGAAACTTGTGTACTCAATAATGAAATTTTAACTTTCTGTAACTGTATTTCTGAAGATGTTGTAAAAAGTTTGTTAATCAAACTAATAAACAACTTTTATATACATTTTTTTTAAAAACTAAGAAAGGGGGCACTGCCATCCTATTCGCAAGAGGAATTAGACCACAAGTTCTGGAAATGCATTGTTGCCCAGAAGGCCACTTTGTGGCTTTCAAATGCCTTCTCTTCGGACAGCTTTATTCCCTCATTTCAGTCTACGCCCCAAACGACAAACAAGAGGAGTTCTACAGGGACATTGAAGCATCTCCTCTCCCATTTGTCTAGGGCCAGATCTTAATTGGTGGGGACTTCAACGGGGTCCCTAATCCGCTGAAGGACAAATCGCATCCTCCGACCTACAGGGACAAGAAATAGGTGGCAGGCCTCCTTCACCTATTCCGGGCCCTGCACGCAGTGGACACGTGTAGAGTGCTCTACCCCAACGAAAAGGACTACTCTTTCTATCCATATGTCCACAGGACCGTCTCCTGGATCGACCTCTTGTTGGCCTCCCCCCAAATCCTCGCCTTTGTTGACGATGTTATCATTGGCCCTAGGGTGCTCTCCGACCACACTCCAGTTGCCATGACGCTCTGGGTCCATGGTCCCGACCCTCCTCCTCGACGCTGATGGAACCCATATGACCCCATCCTAAACAACATGGCATTGAGAGACTCCATAGCTAAGACAAGCAAGAACTTCTTCAGGGAAAACCTGAATGAGGACACAACCCTGGCGAACACTTGGGATGCCATGAAAGCCGCGGTGGTACGGGGAGAACTGATCGCCCAAGGAACAGCCTTTCACAAACGCAAGCGCCACACCCGCATGCACCTAGAGGCCAAGATTTGCAAAGCTGAGGCCGTCTGTAAAAACAAAAGCTGGTCCTCGAAATCCCATCGGACCCTACAGGCGGCTCGAAAAAACTTGGAGGCACATTAGGCGGAGGACACTGCACAGCTGCTAGTTAAAACCAGGCAGGGATACTATGCCAAAAGCAATAAGGCGAATAAGTTATTGGTTGACAAACTCGCCAAAGCGAAGAAACAGAACACTATTCTAGGCCTCTGTGACACCCAAGGCAAGGTTCAATTTGCAGAACAGGATAAGCAGCGACTTGCGGCCACCCACCTCTCAGAAACAATGTCGGCGTCCCCGAGGAATCAAGCAGAACTGGACTATCTTTGAGGCGCTGCTCTCCCCCACCTTAAGGTCTCGGTGAGGGAAACCCTTGAGTCCCCCTCTCCGCTGAGGTCGTCGAGGCGGCTATTAAGAGCCTCAAATCTGAGCCCCGGGGCCAGATGGGTATACAACATGGTTTTATAAAATGTTCTGCCCCCAATTTATAGCCCCCCTGACAACCTTCTTCAACTCTTTTGTGGCCGCAGGA
The DNA here is from genome assembly GCF_040938575.1 of Ambystoma mexicanum. Taxonomy (NCBI): domain Eukaryota; kingdom Metazoa; phylum Chordata; class Amphibia; order Caudata; family Ambystomatidae; genus Ambystoma; species Ambystoma mexicanum. The sequence continues at coordinate 674,571,077 of NC_090932.1, read as the reverse complement.
ATCTCACAGTCCTCATCCTCAAACCAGGGAAAGACCCTAGGGATAATGGCTCATACAGGCCTATCGCACTCTTAAACCTCAACGCTAACATATACTCATAAATTCTGGCGAATCGTCTGGCTGGCGCCCTCCCCAATATCATAGACCCAAATCAGACAGGGTTTATATTGCACAGGTCGACTGGAGATAACATTCGTAGAGTCCTGATCCTAATAGACATCGCAAACCAAGACTCGCAAAAACTTGCATTGCTGGCCCTGGACGCTACTAAATAGTTTGATAAAATGGACTGGGCATTCTGCCGGCTTTCCCTTGAATCCTTCCACTTTGGCCCAATCTTCCAAATGCTTGTCCTAGCCAACTACCAGTCCCCAAGGACCCTTCTCAGATTTAATGGCCTTCTGTCTGACCCAATTTCTTTGACCTGAGCAACCAGACAGGGATGCCCCCTGCGCCCCCCCTGCCCTTTGCCCTGGCAATGGAACCTCTTGCCCAACGCATTCGTATGAACCCACAGATCAAGGGCCTCCAAGTGGGCCCTTCCCAGCACAAGATCGCACTTTACGCCAACGATGAGTTGTTATCTCTCACAGACAAAACCTACGAAATCCCACAAAACAGCTTCCTTCCCTTTCTGCTCAGAGTGAGTAATTATAGATGCATATGCACTTTGTCATGTTCACCCCCTAACCAAAAAAGGGGCGAATAACCATGTAGTTATCAAAAATATACATATTTTAATCTTCATCAAACGCACATTACACATAACATATTTCTCTAAAAAGGCTTGACACTATAATCAGAACACGTTCTGAAAAACATATCTGTATGTGTATATATTGTCCACCTGGAAAAAGAAAGGCTCGCGCTTCAAACCCTTTCTATGCCTAACTCTAGGGTGTGTACCGATCTTGAGAAAGAAAGGCATGTATTACTACCTGCCAACCCTCAGTGCACTCCCAAGGGAATATAATCCCAAAATGTGTTAATGTTGCAGGCACGTGAGCTATAATGGGATCCTCACTGCTTGCAGTTCTGAGTTTAACTGAGAATATCGTTTTCTTTTCTCTAGGTTTTAAGTTAATGAGGTAAATAAGGTGAATAGGTGTGTAATCACTGCTTAACTGTTAAGTTGCCAAGCAGTTGTGTTTTCCTTTTTTGATTAACTTCAGAGTTTCACAATACGTATATCAGTTCTTTGATGTAAAACAATACAACTTTGGGAGAAGTAGAAAGACCCATCATGGGTTGTTTTAATCAAAATATATAATTTTTCTTTCAAAAAGCTATAATTTGTACAATTTTTACAAAACCCTATTGTTAGATACACTTTAAACCATAAGATTCTTTTTCATACATAAATTCACAAAATCCCTTTTTAGGTCACAACAAAAATGAAGTCACACAAATTTCTTGGTTAAAGCCACCAAACCAAAATAGTATCAAGATTTGTCAATTTGTTGCCAACGCGTTTCGGACTTTTCTGACAGTCCATCTTCAGGGCTAATGATACTATTTGTTCCAACAATACATATGTTCTTGAATTCAATTCCTACGGTAAAAACATATAGACAGTATTTCACTATTAGTGTTTCAACACTTGTTCAAAATTAGAAAACTCAACAGTAAAAAATTATGACTTGAAATGTTAAATGTCAGACAATTCAAAACGTTACTCTTAACGCACCTTCTTCTAATGCCCCTGGCACCTTGCTTACTGATTCTTGGACAACCTCTTGTTGGTAGGCATAGCTGCACCTAATCTGCTCTGTATATGGACAATCTTACTTCATGGAAGTTTCTTCTCAAAAAGTTTCTAGAGAAAACAACAGGGGAAAATAGTGCTTAGTGTGTTTGTCTCTGGAGTGTGTTTATAGATAATCAAAGTAAACCGCTATGTGTTGGGGAGGCAAAACAAGGGGGGTGCCTCTCCCCCCATGCTGTTGGTCTGGCTGTATCATGCTAGCCAGACCAATCTTGACCACCACTGTTGTTATTATTGCCCCTCCTAATTTGTATGGGCAAGGGACTGTGCCAACACTTCAAAGATGTGTTTCTAGGACCAACATGAATCTTAATCAAACGAATATACACAGAAATCAATCCACGTTATATATCCTGCTGGTGCTGTCTTCAGGGCACTTAATCTTTGTTATATATTCTCTGGTTTTCACATATGCCATCACGTGCTAGCAGTCATATATTCAATAGTCTAAATAACAAACATTTGGTCTAAAAAACATGGTTTTGTGACTTTAAGCATAGCAAGTCATACATAGCATCTACATCAACTTCATCTCTATTTAGAATATAAGCAGAGGGATGTATTTCTTCGTGGTCTCATTACTCACCACTATGACACAATTCTTCAACATTTTACATGTCCTAATCTCTTACAGACATTATCCGTTATTGTTAGATCATAAATAGTTCTCATTGTTCCAATCCTATTCCCCTTAGGAATTATGGATAGGTTATACATACAAGTGGAACACCTCCCTGTCTTGCATTTAGGTTTCTGAGATAAATCATCAAGCACACGACATGCAGGGCACTTAATGAGTGCTTACCTACTACAGACTCTTTACATCAGGACTTGCCAACATCGCACTTGCTTCACTTCACGTGCTGACTACGGAACCCCACGGATATGTTATTTGTATATCCACCTCCAACTATTGCATTCTGTGAAGAAGTGGAGAGACCACACGAAGACCTCACATTCATGCGCCCTATGTTGCATTGGGCTTACCGGTTAAACTTTTCGGAGTGCCATATATGGGATCCTTCACCTTTGGCCTCAATTGTTGTGTAACCCATAACGCAACGATATGTTGCCACTAGACTAATGAGACAAAGGTAAGAAGACTGAAATGTCTTCTCGCGGGGACAGTGGATCATTATTACTGCCAGAGTGAACGTACTGGGCGATTCTAAATAGCGAAGGGTTATCTATCACGTGTGACGCTCGCAAACGCGTGCGTCGTATTCTCACGTGATCAGCGGCCATTTTTGTTTGGTTTTGACGTCTGCCATCTTGAAGCGGGGTGTAAAATGTATCCAACGCTCTACTGTTTCTCATATTTGTAAGTGTTTGTGCTTGTGTTGGAAAATTGTGGGGCATAGAGAAATACCGAGCCGAAGTCTAGAAACAACTTGAAAGAGCGACTTTCTACAAACCGTTACCCAGTGACCCTACTCCCAGGATTCGGGAGGAAGTTGATAGTCTTCTAAGTCATGCAGAAAGTGAAGGATGGATAGATGCTGATGAAAAAGCTTTTTTGACACAACATCATCCAATCACACCTGCCTTCTACTGCTTACCTAAGATTCATAAACATCGGGAGGACGCTCCTGGTCGTCCCATCGTGGCAGTGATTGGCTCAATTTTAGACCCTCTATCGATATATACTGATTTTTTACTAAGACCATTTGTGAAAAAACGATGCGCTCTTTCATCCAAGATACAACACAGATGATCCAGGTACTAAATACCATATATGTGGAAGCAGACGATATCTTAGTTACCCTAGATGTCGAGGCATTATATATGAGCATTCCCCAGATGAAATGTGTTAATATAATGGGAAAGTACCTAGAACGAAGAGAGGACAGGACAGTTCCATCAGCATTCATTTTGGAATGTATCAGACTTGCCCTCACTAATAATTTCTTTATTGAACAGAACACTTTTTACTTGCAGCAACATGGCACTAGTATGGGCTCAAGTTTCACACCAGATCTGGCAAATCTTTTTATGGATGACCTCGAGATACATTCAGTCTATGCAGAACACAACCCATTTAAACATTTGATGAAAGTGTGGGTTTGTTATATTGACAATGTGTTTATGCTATGGGGAGGGAATTTATCAGAGCTTGATTCGTTCCTGACTTGGGTTAATGACCAAGAACAGTGCATCAATTTCACCATGAGCTCAAACAACAAAAAGATCTCTTTTTTTAGACCTCAAGATCTAGAAAGATGCAAACAATAAATTTGGCACCACTCTGTTCAGAAAAGCCACGGAGAAGAACACTTTATTATTGTTTGAGAGTTTTAACCCGCAATCCCTGCAGCAAAACTTACCGTTTGGCCAGTTTTTGCGTGTTAGAAGAAACTGCACTCACAGGGAGGATTTCGATGCAAATAGCAAAGATTTATCAGCTAGACTAAAAGCAAGAGGTTATCCACCATTCATTGTGCGGAGGCCAATGAAAAGAGCCAAAAACACTCAAAGACAAGATTGTCTTGTACCACGACCTCGAGTTGCAGAAGATAAGATCACATGTGTCTCCACATTTTCACCTATTAGCAATGATTTGCGTAGGAGTATACTCAAACACTGGAGCATCATTAACACCGATGATTTCTCCATCAACAAACCGCGGTTCGCATTTCGTCGTATGCTGAATCTGAGAGATAAACTGGTACATACCTATAGAACATCTAAGGATGGTAGTCCCATGACTCAATCGACACTGTGGAATTTGCCACCGGTGGTGGGCCATTATACATGCGGCAAGTGTTCAGTGTGCAAATTGACATTGAATATGAAATATGTAGATTTGAAAGGGAGGAAATGGGAGCTTAAAAATTTCATGAACTGCAATTCGAAGAGGGTAGTGTGTGGCATAAGGTGCCCTTGCGGGTTACTGTACATTGGCAAAACTAAGAGGCCCATTCGACAGAGGATCTGCAAGCACAGATCCTGTGTGAAAAATCAGGTACCGGAAAAACCATTAGTAGCACACTATAAGAGTGCACACCACATGTAGATGACATCCACTAGTTCATTATTGAAATGATACTCCCCCAACCTAGAGGAGGCAACAGAGACCTTAAACTCAGACAAGCTGAACAAAAATGGATTTATTCATTGGATACCGTAAGAAACGGTTTGAACATTTCCATTGAATGGTCCTTATTTATCTATCACAAAAAATAACAGGCCAGACCCAGAGGTGGGGGCAGACGAGATGCGACATGATTCAGATGAGGTGTGGTACTAAAGAAACTGGGACTTGTAACCTTCTACGGGAAGCCGCGGAAGGTAGTGAAAGCACATTTTGGGTGATCAACTGCACCTCAGCCTGATATTTGCATTCAGTCTGAGTTGAGGGCCATATTAGGTACAGGCTCCCCTTGATGATGGCGGACGTTGCAAACATAGATTGGTATCCGTCGCGTATGGGATACCATGACAGATGTCGACACCTGACTTTGCATGGCATAACACCTATATATTGAGGTGTAGGATTTTCCAACACAAGCACAAACGCTTACAAATATGAGAAACAGAGCGTTGGATACATTTTACACCCCGCTTCAAGATGGCGGACGTCAAAACCAAACAAAAATGGCCGCTGATCACGTGAGAATACGACGCACGCGTTTGCAAGCGTCACACGTGATAGATAACCCTTCGCTATTTAGAATCGCCCAGTACGTTCACTCTGCCGCATCGATACAACAGGCGAGAGACTGAGAGGACATAAAGCCCCCGTGAGGGAAGAGTAATGCGCTGGCAGTAATAATGATCCACTGTCCCCGTGAGAAGAAATTTCAGTCTTCTTACCTTTGTCTCATTAGTCTAGCGGCAACATATCGTCGCGTTACGGGTTACAACAACAATTGAGGCCAAAGGTCAAGGATCCCATATATGGCACTCTGAAAAGTTTAACCGGTAAACCCCATGCAACATAGGGCGCATGAATGTGATGTCTTCGTGTGGTCTCTCCAAAAAATATTCTTTTATAAAAAAAACACACAGGTATTCACTTCTTCACAGAATGCAATAGTTGGAGGTGAATATACAAACAACATCGCCAGTTTCGCTGTAAGGAATTAGGGAAACGTGGGGTTCCGCAGTCAGCACGTGAAGTGAAGCAAGTGCGATGTTGGCAAGTCATGATGTAAAGAGTCCGTAGTAGGTAAGTACTCATTAAGTGCCCTGCATGTTGTGTGCTTGATGATTTATCTCAGAAACTTAAATGCAAGACAGGGAGGTGTTCCACTTGTATGTATAACATATCCATAAGTCGTAAGGGGAATAGGATTGGAACAATGAGAACTATTTATGATCTAACAATAACGGACAATGTCTGTAAGAGATTAGGACATGTAAAATGTTGAAGAATTGTGTCATAGTGGTGAGTAATGAGACCACGAAGAAACACATCCCTCTGCTTATATTGTACATAGAGATGAGGTTGATCTAGATGCTATGTATGACTTTCTATGCTTAAAGTCACAAAACCATGTTTTTTAGACCAAATGTTTGTTTGTTTTTTAGAATATTGAAACTATGACTGTTAGCATGTGATGGCATACGTGAAAACCAGAGAATATATAACAAAGATTAAGTGCCCTGAAGACAGCACCAGCAGGATATATAACGTGGATTGATTTCTGTGTATATTCGTTTGATTCATGTTGGTCCTAGAAACACATCTTAGAGGGGATTGGGTCCTCCGACGTATTCCATATCTATGACAGGTAATGTCCACAGCTGTGCTGCTTTGGAAAATCTTCGGCGTCTACGTCCTGTGTCAATGACGTCGATGCGCCGTCCCCGAGGACTTCCTCCGACGGCCGACGTCACCCGTTGTGATAAGTAGGACGCACGACGCCCGTAGCCTCAGTTCCGTTTTTTCTGCGAACGTGTTCGCTTCGTGAATCTCGGTACGCCTCGACTCTTTGGAGTTTGCTGTATTCTTCCTGGTTCGTTGAACCTGTTCGGTTTTTGTGAAGACCTGTTTGTGACGATGTCTACTTCGTCTTCAACCCCGCGTCCGGGCTTCAAGAAATGCGGGGACTGTGGGTCCAAGAAGTCGGTCATGGACTCGCACGACGCCTGCCTCTGGTGCCTCGGGGAGGCCCATGATAGGGACGACTGTGTCGACTACCAGTCGCTCACGGCCAAGGCCTTGCGGGAACGCAAGAAGAAGCTGTCGGTAGGTCGGGTGTCTAAGCCCCGGAAGTCGTGGTCTACGGGGCTTTCGACGGATGACTCGAGTGCGACTCTCCGCGTCATCGTCAGAAGTCCCAGTGGGTCTCCTTCCAGGAGTCGGTCTCGCCACTCCTCTGCCTCTTCGAGGCATTCTCGGAAGCGCCGGCATCGGTCGCCTTCCCAGTCCTCTTCCGAGGACTACGCCCGTAGGAGGGTCGCTTATCCCACCATGCAAGCGACACTGGAGGAATGGGCTTCCTTCGGGAAGCAGATGTTAGCGATTCTTGAATCGAAGGGCACCGGTCCGTCCGTGCCTCCGAGTGGGGTCGGTTGGCACCGGTCGAGAGACACTGCTCGTATGCCTTTGGGCTTGGGTGGTCGGCACGGCTCGCGGGAAAGGTCCCGCTCGGTCAAGGGTAGCCGTTCTCGCCATGCCCGTTCAAGGTCCCGGTGCTCGATGCGCTCGAGACCGCGTGATCCTGTGCCGTCTTCGAGGAAGATGTTGACGCCTGTGGCGCCGAGGTCGTCGACGATTTCTCTCGAGGCTCCGCCTCCGAGGGGGTCGTCGACGCTGTCGGTGCCTAGGTCGTCGAGAGACTCGCTCGGAGCTCCGGCTTCGAGGCTTGTGTTGACGCCGTCGATGCTGGTGGCGCTGCAGTTGACGTCGACGCCGATTCGCTCAATGCCGATTCTCTCGACGCCGGCGCCGACTCATTCGGCGCCCTCGACGCCTTTCGAGGCAGTGGTGTCGGAGGGGTCCCGTAGCACGGGGTTAGCCCCTAGAAAGGCTCTGGCTAAGGTCAGGCATAGCTTTGGTCCCCAGGTGTCTTCCTCTCACCGCCTGGAGTACATTTCAGAAGGTGATGAAGGCTCTGATGAAGGCTTGGTTCCGTGTACGGTACCAGATGAGCTTCTCTCGGGCCATAACCAGTTTGATGACCTGAGGCAGTCACTGCATGATGCCAGTGGACTGGACACCTCCCCGGAGGTGGAGTTTTGTAGGCCGGAGCCTGGCACTCATGCCGATTCTTTGTACCGGCGCCTTATGTCTCGGGTCACCGAGTACTTGGGATGGTCGGCTCCCCTAGGGGAGTTCGTTCAGGATGATCTCACGGACATCCTTGATCTTGGTCCCCCCACTGACCTGGTACTGCCGTTTCATATGGCTCTGCAGAGAAGGGTGGCGGCGGCTTGAACTGCTCCGGAGAGCCTCCCGGCAGTGGGCAAGTCTTTGTCGCGAATATACCGTCCAGCCAGTAGCGACCCCTGATACTTGTCCAGGCACCCCACTCCAGAGAGTTTGGTGGTGCAGGGGGCTACGGCCCCAGAAAAGCAGGCGTCGTATCCTACCATCCCTCCGGATAGGGATGACAAACGTTTTGACGGCTGGGCGAAGAAAGTGTTTTCTTCAGGGGGTATGGCGCTTCAGGCGGCCAACTCCATATGTGCCTTGTCTCGTTTCACACACACTCGGTGGAACTGTGTTGCATTAGCGGCTGAGCATATTCCCGAAGGGGACAAATGGGATGGTTTCCTTGCTATGGTTCAGGATGCCATGTGTGAGGCTGTTCAGTCGGGTTTGGACATGGCAGATTGTGTCAGCCGGTCCATGGCAGCGAACACCGTGATCCGCAACCACGCAAACCTGCTTAAGTCTGGGTTCGCTCCTGATGTGCAGTCCCGGCTCCTCAACATGCCCTTTGACGGTGAACATCTTTTTGGCACCAAGGCTGACGAGAGCCTTGAGAGGTTGCAGACCTCCAAAGCTGCAGCAAAGTCGTTGGGCGCTGCAGTTCGACAACCTCCACCTTTTCGTCCTAGGGGACAACAATGGAGGGGAGGTTCCTTTTCGCTATTACTCGTCCTTCAGTAATGCGAGAAGAGCTGTCCGTCAAAGAGGCCACCGTAAGAGTGCCAGTGGTGGAAAACAGGGTACTCGAGGTGCCAAGGCCGCTCGGGCAGTTGCCTCTTTGCCCTCAGGCAACGCTGCAGCCGCTACCACTCATTCATGAGGCCAGGTCCCATGGTTCGTTGGTTGGGGGAAGGCTGGCGCAGCATCTTGTAGAGTGGCATGCCATTACTTCAGATGTGTGGGTTCTGGAGATCATAGCCCACGGCTACTGTCTTCCTTTTCGGCAGAGGCCTCACGACAATCCACCTGGGAACCTCTCTTTGAAGAGTCCGGATCCGCTCCTTGCGCAGGAAATTCAAGCCCTGCTGGAGAAAGGCGCCATAGAACTGGTGCCTGTAGCAGAGAGGAACAAGGGATGGTATTCCCCTTATTTTCTGATTTCAAAGAAAGACGGGGGATTGAGACCCATCATGGACTTGCTCGGTTTGAACAAACTCCTCAGGAAGGACAAGTTCAAGATGGTTACTCTCTCTCAAGTCCTCCAGGCCCTTCAACTTCAGGACTGGTTGGTGTCTCTCGACCTCAAGGATGCTTACTTTCATGTGCCGATCCATCCCAAGCATAAGAAGTACCTGAGGTTCGCAGTTGGCGACTCGCACTTTCAGTTTCGGGTCCTGCCGTTCGGATTGACCTCCGCCCCAAGGGTTTTCACCAAGCTCATGGTAGTGGTAGTGCATCTCAGGAAAGGGAGGATTCACGTCTACCCCTACCTGGACGATTGGTTGATCAAGGGGAGCTCTCCCAAGCAAGTCCTGGATCATCTGTCCGTCACCTGCCACTCCCTTCACAAGCTGGGCTTCTCCCTCAATTTAAAGAAGTCCCATTTGACACCAACACAGTGGCTCCAGTACATTGGAGGAGTGCTAGACACATCCCTGGGGCTGTGTTTTCCTCCCCAGGTGAGGGCTCTTCACATTTAGCAGATGGTGCACAAGTTTCAGCTTGCCCAGACTCTCCCAGCGTCTGAGTTCTTGAGACTGCTCGGCCTCATGGCATCCTGCATTCTTCTGGTGCCAGAGGCCAGGTTGCGGATGAGATCTTTGCAATGGGTACTCAAGCTCCAGTGGTCTCAGTCGTCCGGCAGGATGTCGGACCCTGTTCAGGTGCCGCCCAGGACCTTCTGTGGTGGGCTGTCGAAGGCAATCTGATGAAGGGGGCCCCATTTTGGCTGCCCTGGCCGGAGGTGACGATCGTGACGGATGCATCCCTCACGGGATGGGGATCTCATGCCAACGAGTTGACAGTCAGCGGTCGTTGGTCTCCGTCAGAGTCCAGACTCCATATCAATCTGTTGGAGCTGAGGGCCGTCAGGCTAGCCCTGAAGGCTTTTCTGCCGACTGTGCGAGGAAAGAGTGTCCTGATTCTAATGGACAACACGGTGGCCATGCACTACCTCAACAAAAGGGGGGGGGCAGGGTCACTTCCTCTGTGCAGGGAGGCGATGCAGCTCGAGTTCTGGGCCATCTAGCAGGAAGTTTCGATCTCGGCTGTTGATCTGGCCGAGAGACGACAACGACACGGCGGACGCTCTGAGCAGGCAGAGCACGATCTCTCACGAGTGGGAGCTGGCTCAGGAGATTCTCCTGGAGATCTTCGTCCTTTGGGGGACCTCTCAAGTGGATTTCTTCGCCTCCAGTGTCAACCAGAAGTGCGAAAGGTTCTGCTTGCGGGAATTTCCTCCAAAAGGAGCCTTAGGAGACGCGTTCGTGGTGGAGTGGTTATTCCCACTGCTGTACGCGTTTCCTCCAGTCCCCCTCATCCCGCAAGTACTGCGGAGGTTACAGAGGTTCGGTTCCTGGATGATCCTCATTGCTCCGGCGTGGGCTCGGAGGACGTGGTACCCGGACCTTCTCGACTTGTCCATCTGCCCTCCACGTCGTCTTCCCTACCAAGACGATCTGCTCTCACGGGAGGAGGGTCAGGTTCTCCATCCAGAGGTCAGATCCCTCAACCTTCACGCTTGGCTTCTGAAAGGTTGAGGTATAATGATTGGGACCTCCCTGAAGACGTGATGGAGGTGTTGCTCTCGGCCAGGCGGCCGGCAACAAAGTCTCTGTACCGTTGCCGTTGGAGAAAGTTCTGCGACTGGTGCAGAGTTAAGAATGTGGATCCTTTTGAGTGCGACATTCCCATGGTTCTGTCTTTTTTGCTTTCCTTGGCCCACAGGGGCTTGCAAGTGAGGACCATTAAAGGTTACCTAGCGGCGCTGTCCATATTTAAGCGCTAGTCGGAAGAATGTTCCTATTTTAAGATTCCTTTAATTTCTCAGTTTTTGAAAGGGCTCACTATTGTGTTTCCTCCGTCACCTTTTCTGGAGCCCGGTTGGGATTTGAACCTTGTTCTTAAGTTTCTTAAGGATGCTCCGTTTTAGCCTTTGCATTCTTGCCCTTTGAGAATGTTAACTCTGAAAACTGTGTTTTTGGTTGCGGTTACTTCCGCTCGCAGAGTGAGTAAGTTACAGGCACTTTCAGTTAAGCCACCCTTCACTGGGTTTCATAAGGACAGGGTTGTCCTTAGAGTTCGTCCTTCCTTTCTTCCGAAGGTGATTTCGGAATTTCATTTGCGTCAGAAGGTTGTTCTTCCGGCGTTCTATCCTCCTCCACATCCTGGTAAGGAAGAGGAGAGGCTCCATAGGCTTGATCCTAGGAGAGCGTTGAGCTTTTATATTTTGTGCATGTCCCGGGTCAGAGTGGAGGTTCAACTTTTCATAGGTTACGCTGGAAAGCGTTTGGGACAAGCTGTGACGAAACAGACTTTCTCGTTGGATTATTTTAGCTATCTCCGAGTGTTACCGCTTGGCGGGTAAGGACCCTCCGGCTGGCTTGCGGGCCCATTCTACCAGGGGAGTGGCTGCGTCTACTGCCCTGCAGAGGGGTGTTCCCATTCGTCACATCTGTGATGCAGCCACCTGGGCTTCAGTACATACTTTTGTACGTCACTTCTCCCTCGATTCCATCCGAGGGCAGGATCTGGCCTTTGGCAAGGCAGTCCTTTATTCCGCAATTTGATTGGGCATACTAAATTTGTGTTCTAAATTCTTTTCCCACCTCCTTGCTTGGTACTGTTTTGGGAGTCTGTCATAGATATGGAATACGTCGGAGGACCCAATCCCCTCGAAGAACAAGTTACTCTCTTACCTGGTAACGTTCTTTCGATGGGATGGTCCGACGACGTATTCCATATCTATGACAGGTAATGTCCACAGCTGTGCTGCTTTGGAAAATCCATCGAAAGAACGTTACCAGGTAAGGGAGTAACTTGTTCTTTGAAGTGTTGGCACAGTCTCTTGCCCATACAAATTAGGAGGGGCAATAATGACAACAGTGGTGGTCAAGATAGGTACACACCCTAGAGTTAGGCATAGAAAGGGTTTGAAGCGTTAGCCTTTCTTTTTCCAGGTGGACAATATATACACACACAGATGTGTTTCAGAATGTGTTCTGATTATAGTGTCAAGCCTTTTTAGAGAAATATGTTATGTGTAATGTGTTTTTGATGAAGATTAAAATATGTATATTTTTGATAACTACATGGTTATTCGCCCCTTTTTTGGTTAGGGGTGAACATGACAAAGTGCATATGCATCTATAATTACTCACTCTGAGCAGAAAGGAAAGGAAGCTGTTTTGTGGGATTTTGTAGGTTTTGTACTTTACTGTCCTCACCTACACAGCCCCTAAAAAGAGGACTTTTGTAGCTCAAGATAGCTTATCTCTCACAGACATACATCTCTGTTCTTAAATTTGGGAAGGTAGCAGGCTTCTCCATTAACTTCGGGAAGTCAGTGGCCCTGGGGGTTGAGTTGGGGCCAGGGGAATGGGAATCTCTTGAAACGCTATGCCCAATTCAATGGAGTGAACAGTCCATTCCTCCTCTTGGGGGGGGGGGTCCAGATCCCTGCCCGCCCGTGCAAGGTTTACCAAGCGAACTTCCCCCCCACTTTTCAAGGAGCTGGAGGAGGACCTTCCCGCTGGATTCCACGGGAGCTTTCACTTCTGGGTCGTATCACTGCATGAAAAATGAATCTTCTTCCATGGTTCCTCTATGCTTGCTCATCCCTCCCTGTCACAATTCCCCTGCCTCCCCTGAGGTGCCTCCACAGGACAATCTTCTGGTTCATTTGGAAGGGTGGGAGGTTGCGGATCGCCCAGAGGACCATGGTGGGCAGTTCTAGACTTGGGGGTCTTGGGGTACCTGACCTGCGGAAATATCAGGTAGCGGCACAGCTGGCCCACATCGAGGCCTGGGCCTCTGCCCCAGGACGCCCAAAGTGGGTAGAACTAGAACAGTCTCGCCTCCCTCTCCCCCTGCGTTTTCTGCTATATACCCCCCCCTCACTTCGCTGGACTTGGCCAAGAATTTTGTCTTCCTCTAAACACACCTTAAAAACGTGGGACTGGTCTCTCAAACATAAGGGTGTCCTGGGATGCCTGGGTCCCTCCTCTCCAGTATTTCATAACCCAGCCTTTTTGCCAGGATCCTACCCCTCAAATTTTAGGAACTGGGTGGCGAGCGGCCTTGAGGCACTGGGTCAACTCTTTGCGGACCGCCAGCCGCGCTCCTTTGAGCAATGTAAAGCAGCCTTCCAACTGACGGAGACAGATTTAACTACTCACAACTCCGACACTGGTGCTCCCACCATTGTCTTAGTCAGCAGCGCTGCGCAGACTCACAGTTCCCTCAAACTTACAGTGAAGGACCTACCTCTGCGAGGGACGATCTCTACTCTTTACAAGTTATTGCAGACAGACACTCTCGCCGCTAGGATGTCACGGTGGGAGGCAGACCTGGGGCACCCCATGGAGGACCAGACCTGGGTAGACTTATGGTCAAGAACGCACTGCTCCCCCATCTGCATTACCAACCGGGAGTGCGCCCACAAGTTGCTTCTACGATGGTATTATCCCCACTTTGCTTACGCCACTTTCACCGAGCACTGGACCCCCTGTGTTGGTGCCTCTGCGGGTACCCGGGCTCTTTTTTTCCACATGTGGTGGACATGCCCAGTGGTGAGGGAGTTCTGGCTCCAATTTATCCCCACAATAAAAGACATTACTCAGGCGGTGATCCTGCTTGAGCCTGACCCCGTCCTCTTGGGAGCCCCAGTCCCAGGCACTTATCCAAGAACTGGCAGGAGGGCTGCCCTCATTACGCAACTCGTTCTAGCCGCAAAGATCACGGTAGCATGCACTTGGGAATCCGCGGAGGGCCCTCTGATGACTCTAAACTCTGGGACATTCTAATAGCGGAGAAAATCACTGCACCCAAAGATGGCCTCTTCCACCGCTTCGCGAACATTTCGGCGCCGGTCCTAGAGTAGGACCAGAGCTACCCAGCACTAACTTATAAAACACGGCTGGTTGCAAGGGCCCTTGCACCGGATTCCGAGGGGCTGGCACTGACCCAGGCTCAACCAGATCATGATGTACCCTGATCCAGGGGGGAGAGGAGAGGTGGGGTGTAGGGTATGCTTGTAATTTGATTTGAAGGTAATGCTTTGTTTGATATCTGTTAATCCCTGTGTCATCTGAGTGCTGGCTCAAAATAAACATGTAAAAAAAAATATATATGCCAACCTAGGGCTCGTAAGGTTATTCACAACAGCAAAGCCACTCTCTTAAGTAGCGGTGACCAAGCAGCAAGGCTGAATTAAGGAGGCACTGCTGTGTAGTACAATTAAAACTTAGCAAAAATGATAAGGTAATGCCTACACCAGTAACCTATAAAGATAAAACAATTTATGTCAATGCTACACAAAGGAAATCTTTAATTATTCGAAGTTCAGTAAAAATACATGTGCCTATATGCAGCTAAGTTAAATAACCCACTATGGGTTACACACTATTTTAAAATTACATGCGTTCTTCAAACAATAAATGATATGATATGGCATTTATAACGCGCCTATACACAGGTGTTTCAAGGCACGACAAGGCAAGGGAGGGGAACAGAGGGAAGACAGACAACGATCCTACTAGGCCAGGTGTCATTCAGATCACGCAAGTGCATGGGAAGGGGAGGGGGAGAGGACAGTGCAGTACAAGGGATAAGAAAAAATAACAATAGGTAAAGTACGGCCAGCAGGTGGCAAGTGCAAGGGTAAGTGCAGACAACAGGTGTCAAGTGCTGGTAGTGGGACTGTAGGGATGCAGAAACAGTCCCCAAGTGCGGGGTTGCCAGGAGGGCAGTGCAGGAGTGCGACTGGCGGGGGAGGGGACGTTGGCCTGAGATCAGAGGGCAGCCAGGCAACCAGTGCAAAGTCAGTGTCAGCCAGGAAGTCAGCAAGGGAGAGGAGGAGAAAAAGCAGAAGCAAAGAGAAAGGTTTTGAGGTGCTTCCAGAACCGAAGATGATTCTCCTCAAGTTTTGTGGAGGCAGGGAGGCTGTTCCAGAGGGAGGCCCCAGCCGGAGAAAAAGATCTACCACCAACTCGATGCTTGGAGAAGCGACTGGCCCTGAGGGAGTTTGAGGCAGATGAGCGAAGAGCTCGAGAAGGAAGATATTTAGGAAGCGAGAGTTGAAGGTATTGAGGCCCCAGGCCCCAGAAGGCCTTGTGGACGATGCAGGGGGTTTTGAACTTAATCCTTGCAGCCACAGGGAGCCAGTGTAGAGATTTCAGTCCTGGAGAGATACGATCCCTGGGCTTGAGGCCAAGGACAAGTCTTGCAGTCCTGTTCTGGATAAGTTGCAGAGGGCGGAGAGTAGAAGCAGGCAGATTTAGAAAAAGGCTGTTGCAGTAGTCCAGCCTAGAGAGAACCAGAGCTCTGGAGACAGTGAGCTTCTGGGGGAAGGAGAGGAAAGGAAGAATACCTCTGAGGAGGTGCAGTTGGTAGTGTGACTTCTTAGAGAGGTCAGAGATGTGAGCGAGAAGGAGAGTGTAGAGTCGAAGATGACCCCGAGGTTTTTTGACACACAGGTGGGAGCAG
Organism: Ambystoma mexicanum; assembly: GCF_040938575.1. Taxonomy (NCBI): domain Eukaryota; kingdom Metazoa; phylum Chordata; class Amphibia; order Caudata; family Ambystomatidae; genus Ambystoma; species Ambystoma mexicanum. The sequence continues at coordinate 674,555,289 of NC_090932.1, read as the reverse complement.
GAAGGGGGCCAAGAGAGGCCGACCAGAGAGCTACAGGAAAGGATGGAGTGGGTTTGCCAATGAGGAGAATCTCAGCCTTACTGGCATTAAGGCAGATGTCATTGGCGGCACACCACTCCTGGATAGTAGACACAGTCGGAGATGAGGGAAGTAGAGGAGGCCGTGGTTAGCCTGAAAATGAGCTGGGTGTCATCCGCATAATACTGAAATGCATTTAACAAATAATGGAGAACATATGTTATACACAAGAAAAAATAATCCTTATAATTATAATGCACCCGGCATCATATACTAAAACATCAGAAGTCCAACCCTTGCGTTCTACCAAGTCTCTGGTAGTCTTTTCAGTGTTTCAAAAGGTTCCAGAGGAAAGAGGTGAGTGGTCTAGGAAGTACTGAAGTCACTTAGTGCAGAGTAGATGCGACAAGCAAAAAAGGGACTTTAGAGTTTTAAGTGAGTTTTTAGTGAAAGGAGGGGCAGCTACCCACCCTGTGGTTCCTAGGATGACATTCAGAATTACTGAACCAGGCACTACCGGCCAGGGCCAGCATCCGGAAGTACTTGGGTAAGCAGGACTTTGCGCCCAGTGCAAATCGAAGTTGGAGGGGGTTGATTCAAGAGAGATGTGATCTCAGGCCCCTGGCCCCCTAGAAAGTTGAGAACCATTCCAGGCACTAGTAAATTGCTGGGGAAGATGTGCCCCCTCATTGTGTCCGTGCAGGAATGCTGGTTCAAGGACAGTCATTGCTGGCTATCTCTAGGCTCATGTAGAGACTTCAGATCTTCCTGTAGACTTTTCTCCTGGTGGAGGGCAGCGCAGTGGATTTCCAACATCACTGCAGATCCTTGAGGATGCCCACATTGACTTCCAGCTGTTTGGCCATCTGGAACAGATAAATACGTGCCTTGCAGGGGAAATGCGAAATATGTACACTTAGGGAAAACAGGCGATGTACCACGAGCCTAACAGGTGTCATATGGAGGAAAGCACTGTGCAAATATCTTCTGTGTCGATTAAAAGATCAAGCTTCTCTACACAGTGGTATTGGCTGAGCCAATGCTGGTTTCTGCACCTGTCCTCTCGCGTCCCTCAGTCGTCTTATTCGAGCCTTCTTCAGCTCCAGTGGTCGACTTGACTTCTGGTTCCAGCTTGTCTCACTGTATCAAAATCTGGCCCCAGCCCTCCAATAAGGACACTTGGAGGTGGCTGTCCAGTATTGGACAGCCAGCTTCTTTGAATCTGCCCAGCAACCTCAAAGCCCCTGGTGTAATGTGGGTTTGGGGAAGACAGTGCCCCTCCCCACTTCCTTCCAGAACACACAGAAAGAAGTAGTGGTGGGAGGCTGATGACGAGAGAGTACGATTTGTAAAACAAATCTCCTTAACACTGACTCTGAAACATCACTGGTCTACTGTTTTAAGTGAAGCCTTCCAGGGTACATATAAGGCACACCATTCCCCATGACCTATGTTCCTTATTTCTGTGCACTTAGGATTTTTCGGGATGTCATAGAACCTCTGGGTTCAAATGGTGCAGGGCCTCTACTTTATACTTGTCCATATTACCAACCATCTGCATCCGGTGTTTGGGGGCCAAACATAACACTTCTGAGTACGGTTCCTATCAGGCCATGCTGTGGGGTATACCCCTCTCCCTCCCCATCCCTGACGATGGAGGGCTGCCTGCTGCTGCAGAAGTGTCGGTGAGTGTGCCGCCCGAGTCCCCCTTGCGCGACCCTCCTTGCCTGGCCTTGGAGCACAGAGCAGTTCATACTTGCAATTGCCGGGCCCACCAGAGACCCTAGCTATTCTTACTAAGCCATACGGCGAGGTGCCCATGATATGCCGCAAACAACCTATATTGTTTACAAACAACTACTAGCCTGACACTTGTGAACACCGCGATAGCATGGGAGACCCATGGGGGTTGCATGGTCACTCCTTGCTGGCCGATCCTGCTGTTGGCCTCCTGCCTCCCCCGACGCGACCTCAGGAGGGGGCAGCCGCTTCGTGCATTCTCCACCATTGCAGAGTAGGGCATTGAACACCTTTAAATTCCTTATATAGCTTACTAGCATACGCGCGGAGCGTGCTGACAACCCTACAAGACTTGATCATACATAGATGCCCATTGAAACCCACGCTGGGTCCCACAGGGTTTGCCGGTGTGCACAGCCCCCGGTTTGTGGGCTGTACACTGATGTAGCTCACATCACATTGGGCATTCCTGGCATGCTGATTGAGTGATACTCGGGTGATACCCTTACCCGTAAAGCACCCGCCTGGGCCTGAAGAATCCTGCTGCATACCAGTCTATGCCTTAAATCAAACTCTATGGCGTGAACGTTGCCGCCACTATTTGTGAGTCTGTCGGCGGGTCTCCATCAAACGAGCACTTGTGGATATGGTGCCAGTGTACTGGGTAGGTTGGCCTTCTATTGGCAGATAATTGCGCTATCGACCCTCCAGACACAGGCCCTTTCACAATTTCCCCCGATTCGCGCTGACGCCTCTGCCCATACAGTGCGTCACGCGCTGGCTTAACAGTGAAGCAGAATGACGAAAGGGGCTGGGAGCAAGAAAAAAGGCCCAATAGACTCCTACACGAACACCCCAACCAAAACATCTGGAGCCGATTGTTAGGGAGAATTCTCTGTTAAGGCTAATTTCCCAAACCTAGTGAGTCCCCCAGCAGCTTTGCTGGATTTTTGAGGTTTCTTTTTTTCTCCTGCTAAGAGTGAGACTCTTTTTCTCCCACTCTTAGACATGATTTGAGATATCCTTTGACTTTGTAATGTGTTTTATGGGCTATGGGGTCTTTTACTCCATAGGGTTTAATGTATTTTTGGTAAGTGTGTTACACAGCCACTGGCGTAACAGGGGCCCCCGCAGCCCCCGCGGTGCGGGGTGCCCCGCCAGCACATGTCCTAGGAGGAGGGCCCCACTGAAGAAAAAAAAATGTTTTTTTTAAAAAAAAAATTTTTTTTTCTTTTTGAATTCAGTCTACATTCATAAAGAAATTATTTCTGTAACAGAAATAATTTCTTTATGAAGGCAGAGGGACTACAAAAAGAACATTTCTTTTTTAAGTCCGAGGGCTACGCCCTCCCCATGGCATGGAAGACGGACGCTAGGCTCGAAGCCTCCATGTCATGGGATGGGGGGAGCCCTATGACTTCAAAAAGAAATAGTTTATTTTTGAAGTCACTCTGCCTTCACAAAGAAATTATTTCCGTTATGGTTTGGTCCTTAACGGAAATCATTTCTTTATGAAGTCAAAGGGCCTCATTACGGGTTTGGTGGTAACCGTGCCGGTGCTACCGGCAGGTTGCCGTCGGACCCGTAATGATTTACTGGTGCCCAACTTCCCAGCAAATGGTAAGTCCCAATTTCTATAGAGTCTATGGGAATGGGGACCACGGAAGCACCGGCACCGTTAATAACGGAGCCGGTGCTTCCATGAAAACTCTGCGGGTGGGAGCCATTCTGCCTGGCAGGTCTGACTTGCCGGGTGGGACGGCATCCGCCCGCAGAGCTGTAATATGCCGGTGCAGAAACAGTGCCGGTAAGCTTACCGGCACCGTTGTTTACAGAATGGCATATTTGTAATGAGGCCCAATTTCATTTTGAAGTATTAGGGCTCCCCTTAACCCCATGATGTGTGCTTGTGAGTGTATGGTGAATGGGTGCACACTTAAATGTACGACTGGCTACCTGGGTGTGAATGTATGGTGAAATAATGCACACTTAAATGTATGGATGGCTGGGGTTGTGTGTGTTTATATGGTGATTGGTGTGTGTGCTTGCGTTCAGGGGTGCAACAAAACCTACATTTCGGGGGCTAACCCTTCAAATGTTGGGAGAGGCGCTAACTTCCTGGGTGGTGGGGGAGGGGCAAACTTATTTGTTTGGAGGGGGATCTAATTTCTTTACTCATTTTAATGAGACTATTCTAGTGCAGCTTCAATGTTATAAGCAATTAACTCTCTCCTTTAAGGTTGAACGCACCCACTTATGGATTGCTGTCAGAATGAGTGGTCTCCTGTTCCCCCTCTACCCTTCCAATCACTCCCCTGGCATGCAAATATTAAACCCACATCACGATTTCAATTGCATAAAACATTTGGCATTTGACAGCAGGTACTACCAGTGAAATGCGTTATGTTAGTATTAACTGGGCTCTTGTTAACAGCGAAACCCAGGTGCCATAACATCTGCCTCCTGTTCTGCCTGGCAACTGCTCTAAAGGTCAGCCAGGTCGAATCAACAAACATAGCCCAAAGTTCAGGGGGAGTGCTGAATCCCAGTCAACTCAATGGTGTTGCACCAATACTTGTGTCTAATGTCTTGATTACTCATGACTCCTAGCCCTATTCTTCCTCGCCCCAGTGTGTATGAGAAAGTACTTGTGTATAAGGCACTCTACCTCATACACAAGTACTAGGATGAGGTAGAGGTACATGGAGGTAATGCCTGACTTAGCTACCTGTACTCTTCATTACTCCTAGTCCCACTCTTCCTCATCCTAGTACTTACCTATGAGGTAAAGAGCCTCATACGTAAACTCTGGGACAAGGAAGAGGTAATTCTGGGCCAAGCAGATGATTTTGGAGGTTGGGTTAGGGGTGGTAGGGAGAGCGGATGTGTGGGTGGGGGGCAGGATTGTGCAACAAATCATAATGCTGCCCATGTCCAGGTTAAGCAGGCATGATATGTGGTATTAGTGGCTAGAGAGGCATTTTGGTGCAGCCAGTCTAGTCATTCCTCAGTTTGGTATGACTTTTTTTTTAACTGGGCATTTCTGATAAAGCAGTCCTGCTAAGTGAATTACCTGGCTAGACTGCCATTTGGGTGCTGCCAGTCTAGCCGTTTCTTACTGCGGCATTGTATATTTTCATGGGCATTTGTGATCAAATGATATGATATAAGTAATTTATAACGCGCCGGTACACAAGTGTTTCAAGGCGCGACAAGAAAAGGGAGGGAAGATAGTGGGAGGACAAGACAAACGATCTTACTAAGCCTTGTGTCATTCAGATCGTGCAAGTGCGAGAATGAGAAGTGCAAGGGGAAAGGGTGGGGGGAAGTGCAAGGGAGAGGGGAGGGAAAAACAGGGCAGCAATGCTCGGAGTAAGTGCAGCCAGGGCAGCATGGCTCTGGGTATTGCAAGGCGAACAAGGGACTGTAGGGTTACAGTTACAGCCCCTAAGTGCTTGGTAGGCCCAGAGGCAGTGCAAGGGTGACTGATCAAGAAAAAGTCTGGACTCGGTGAGACTCTGAGGGTAGCCAAGCAACGAGTCGGTACAGCGGACAGGTAGGTCAGGTAGGCCAGCAGGGGAGGGAGCGAGAGAAAGCAGAGGAGAAGAGGAAAGTTTTGAGCTGCTTCCGGAACTTAAGGTGGTCCAGCTCAAGTTTGAGTGGGGCAGAGAGGCTGTTCCAGAGGGAGGCACCTGCAGAGGAGAGAGAGATCTACCCCCACTCTCTGCCTGGAGAAGTGTTTAACCCTTAGAGAGTTGTAGGTAGCTGAGTGAAGGGCTTGAGAAGGAAGATATTTTGGAAGAGAGCGTTGGATGTAGTGCGGGCCCCAGGCCCAGAAAGCCTTCTGGACAATGTGCAAAGGGTGTTGAACTTGATCCTTGCAGCAACTGGAAGCCAGTGGAGATATTTCAGGGCTGGAGAGATAAGATCCCTGGGCTTGAGGCCAAGGATAAGTCTTGCTGTGCTGTTCTGGATTAGTTGCAGAGGGTGGAGAGTAGAGGAAGGCAGATTGAGAAAGAGGCTGTTGCAGTAGTCCAGCCTAGAGAGAACCAGGGCTCTGGAGACCGTGAGCTTCTGGGGGAAAGTGAGAAAGGGAAGAGTTCCTTTGAGGAGAAGCAGCTGGTAGTGGGACTTCTTGGCGACGTCCGAGATGTGAGGAGAGAAAGAGAAAGAAAGAGTGGATTCAAAGATGACACCAAGGTTGTTTGCCTGACAGGAAGGGCCCAAGGCGGGCAGCTAGAGTGAGAGAGGGAAAGCAGGGGCAGGAGTCCAAATGAGAAGGATCGCCATTTTACTGACATTAAGGCAGAGATCGTTGGAGGCACACCAATCCTGAATCGCGGATAGGCAGTCAGGAATGAGCGAGAGAGTAGAGGAGTGTGAGGGGAGCCTGAAGGAAAGCGGAGTGTCAGCCGCATAACACTGAAAGTTAGAGGAGAAGGTAGAGTTCAGGTGGGCCAAAGGGGCCAAGTAGAAGTTGAAAAACCATGAAAAGAGGATGGAGTGGAGAGAAAGGGACCAAGTTGGTCCTGGGAGGGGCTGTCCAAGCAGAAGGAGGTCAGCCACTCGAGGGCCTGATCCGTGATGCCCAGGTTCTCATGGAGTCGATTGATCAGGATGGCATGGTTGAGGAAAGATCAGGAGGATGAGAACAGAAGGAATGCTGGAATCAAGGTTAGAAAGCAGATCTTTATAGGTGTTCAGGAGAGCAGTTTCCGTGCCTCTGGCAGCTCCGAAGCCAGACTGAAGGTCATGGAGACAACCAACAGATTCTGTGTGGAGAGTAAGCTGGGAGATGGCCAGCCTTTCCAACAGTTTGCCCAGGAAAGGGGTGATGGAGATTGGGCGACAGTTTGCCGGGCAGGCAGGATCGGCAGATGGCTTCTTGAGGAGTGGGTGCATAAGAGAGTGGTCAAGGGGAGAGGGGAACGTTCCAGTGGCAGAGTGATTACAGAAATCGGACAAGGCTGGAGCGAGGTTGTCAATATGGTCCTTGATGGTTTTGGAGGAGCAGGGGAGCACCTGTTTGGATGACACTTTCATAGATTGGACTTGTCTAGAAACCTTGTCAGGTGTTGCCAGAGAGAAAGAGGAGAAAGGAGGAAGAGAGGTAGAGATGGCCAAAGAGGGGCCGAGAGAGGAAGAGGAGATGAAGGACAGGAGTTTTAGCAGAGAAGTGAGATGACAGAGCCATACAGAAGGCCTGGGAGGGAACAGGAGAGGTAAAGACTGCAACAGGATTGACCAGTTCCTTGTAGATTTGAAAGAGTTTGGCCGTGTTGTGAGATGCCACAGGCTTGAATGTGTGTTCTCTTCTTGATGAGTGTTAATGCTTCGACTGGCATTTTGGCGCAACAGTCTAAGTATGTCTAAATGTGGTCTCGCAAGCTTTACTGTAACGATATTACGTGTCTACATTGGTCTACATTGTGTAGCCAGTTAGACATGTTTTCATTGTGGCATGGCATTTTTAATAGCAAAGTATTAATGTTCCTGTGCACTGTTGGTGACTTGCATCTATTGGATTGGTGTTACCCTACAAACAATTGCAAACACTCTGGCTTTTTAGGCAATTTTTCTCAGAAAGTGTGCTGCACATCGCATTAAAACACATATTTATATCTTTCTCCTAGTGCAGTGTGTTGCATATCCCTTCATCAGCACGTTTGTGTATTTCGCAAGCGTGATAAATAATCTATGCCGGCCCAGAGTTTGGCGCGACCAGTGATTTGTTGCTGATTTAGGGGGGCCCCCTCAGCATGGCTCGCAGGGGGGCCCCCACATTTTGTGTTACGCCACTGTACACAGAACCCTCAGTGCAGTAACACAGGGGTGTCATAGTGACCCCCAAACATAGACTCCATATCCTGGGACTGACTACTGTCTCCCAGGGCATGTAAAGACACCATTGACTTTACTAGTCTTAAATTGTGAACAGAACCAGTACAAACCATCATATTGTGAAAGTATTGGTAGGGGTAATTAGATTGCCCCTGGGTCTGTTTTTCGAGGGGGCACTATGCAGTCCCCCCTCGTCGAGTTTCTGGCTGGTGGCAGTGGTTACCACGTGAAATATTCCACCAGAATATTTCCTATGGGATTTTCCCATTCATTTTAAACGCACCACTTTTTGGTGCAATGTTAAAGATACCGCCAGGTCATTTATTTAATATTTATACCCCGGTTGGGTCTTTTTGCCAGGACTCGGTTTTAAAATGGTGTTTGCGTTCGCCTCTGTAACTCCAACCCAAGTCGAGCCCTTTGTTCCACTTTTTGGCGGGCTTCTCCACAGAAGCCTCCAAAAGTGGTGCCACTCTGTCTGGGTCTACAGGATGTGTGGGAGTGGGGTTTAGGTACCCTGGACTGAGTTGCCTCGGCAACTCAAGTCGCACTCTTGTGTGATTGGCGGCCCGATAGCCACGCTTCACCACTACCGCAAATAAAAGGGTAGTACCTTTTAACCGGGAAACTCCACGGCTGGTTTCTTCCCTGGCAGTGCAACGACCTCCAGCTTTCCTCCACGTTGAGATCTTCTCTTCCCCTGGACGAAGCACTGACTTGCACCCGCTGCCAGGAACAACTGCCCCCGCTGGAGCTTTCTCACCATTTCAGGTACTGAGTGCCGACTGGTCTCCCTTGCAACAGACTGTTCAAGGTGTCCCGTAAATCCTTGACTTTCTATCCTGGGGTGACTTGGGACCTCCTAATTAACTTTTCATGACTTGATCCAACCCTTTTTGAACTCTGTGCAAAGACTCTTTAAAAGTACTATTCAACTGTGTCCACATTCTTGGATACATTCCGCCTTGCTCTCACCAAGAGTGTGCCTGGCCTATGACTTTCTTGCTCCTCAGTAGACTCTGCCTTTTCTGACTTGCTCTGGTTCTCCTAAAGTGTTGGTATTGTGGATGTTCCTAATTCTGCCTTTTCCCCTCCCTTTTGAATTAACTTATTGGAGTGCCATCTTAGGTTAAGCGCTCACCTCTGTCTGAAAATAAATGGTGTTTTAACTAAGACTTGTTCAATAAGTGATCAGGGATGTATATATATTAATAGTGACTGTGTTTGAACTTGCTTGCCATATTAGTGTTAGTGTTTTTTTACAAAGTGTGTTTTCAAATGAATAATTATATACTTTTATACCCAAGCTCTGGTCAGTGTTTGCATGTGCTATTGTATTTTGGTACCTATCTTGTATACTCTATATACTGTCTAACTCTTCTTGAGAGAAGTCTGGCTGCTCAGCCACAGCTACCAGGTAAATCTGGGTGGTACAGACTGCTACCAATTGGGTTTATTGCCAACACCTGTAGTCCTAAGCCTTTTGCAGTGGTCCCTAAGGGAACTGCACAGGTTTCTCGATGATCCTGCGGCCATCGATGACCAGCCCTCGGTTTCCGATGCTACCATAGATGACCATTTGCTGGCGTCAACTCAAAATGGTTTCATGGCGGTCAACATGAAACTGGACGACATTGTGCCCACCATCGGCTCCTTGAAATAAATCCAAATTGGAGGAGGAGGGCGCCCGCATAACTGAGGCAGAGAAGCAGATTGGCGATACAGAGGATAAGGTCGACAAGCACGATCGTGATAGACCACAGCTGTAACAAGAGGTCAACAAGATCCGGAATAAATGTGAAGACTTGGAATCGCGCTCCTGGTGCAATAATAGCTGCATCATAGGGATTCCTGAGGCGGCCTGTAAGGTCCCGATGGAGCCTTTCATCGAAAACTTGCTGAAATCAATGTTCGACCCTTCAAAGCTCTCCCAGCACTTTCTGGTAGAGAGGGTGCACTGTGTACTGGCTCCAGTCCCCAAACCGGAGGCCTCCCCTCGCACTACCCTGGCTAAACTACTAAATTATCTGGACGGGGATCTCATCCTGCGCCTGGCCAGGGAGAAGGGTACGCTGCGATTCGAGTCCTCCGACAGTCACATATATTCAGACTTCTCTGCCAATGTGCAGGCTAAACGTAAATCATATGATCCAGTTAAAAAGCTGCTGCGCGTGAGACAAATCCCCTACGCACTACTGTACCCGGCCAAGTTGCGCATCCAACATGGCGGGCGCGCACACTTTTTTGAGAACCCGGCTGATGCCACGGCCTACATAGAAGGCTCCATTTCTATTTCACTTCCGAGGCGGGATGGCGAGGGTGACCCTAACCCCCACTTACGCAACAATGATCTTGATATAATGGACGATGACTGATTACCTTGGGCATTGTAATATGCTCCCCCTCCATTGTGTTGAACATGGATATGCAATCCCCGTGTTTCTGGGGCTGGCCATGGTCACTGCGGTCTCCTGAGTGAGAGCAGCCCCTGCTCACAGCGCACCCCAGGGTTTGCCGACTAGTTTTTTTTCTAATGCAGTCCATCGTCAATTTCAGGGTGATGATGTGGATGTTGGGCTGGAAGTGCATCAAGTTGGGGCAAACGACGTACGAGCGAATCAACGCTCGCAGGGATTCTAATGTTTATGTTTCTGTGTTATGTTCTTCACTAAAAATCAGTGCAAACTGTCCCTCGACTGCACACCACAGTATTATCCTTTGTTTTTCTTCATTTATGTTAAAGCCCTCACTTAGTACAACTATGTCGCTATAGACAATAAGATCTCATTCATGACCTGGAACATCCAGGGCCTTAATCATCCTCTATAGGGTATCTCTTCTTAAGGAATCGATGAAGGGCTGAGTATTGGAGCCAGACAGGTGAACCTCGCTGTAGGGTTATCAGCAGATCCTCCCACTCAATAAAGTGGTCCTGGTAGTTGGCCTCATAGACTCTGTCGTGCGTACCCGCCACAACTACACCGAGGTATGTGGTTTTCTGATTGTGCCCAGGTAAAGCCCATGAGATCAGGGGGGAGAGGTAGCGTTTGTTAATGGGAAAAGTGTTGATTTGGTGCAATTGACCTTAAGGCCGGAGAGTTCCCCGAACTGTACCACGTCTTCAAGGATCGGGCGCGATTATGTTCAGGTGAGCGGATGAAAAGCAGGGAGTCATCTGCGTATAGGGAAATAATGTCAGATGTATCTAGTAGACGCAGTCCCCGATGTGAATGCACCTGCCGTATTCTATCCGCTAGGCGCTCGCTGGCAATGGCAAAGATTAGGGGAGAGAAAGGACATCCCTATGTCGTGCCTTGAGATATACAAAAGGGGGGCGAACACATAACCTCAGTGCGAACCCTGGCTGCAGGGTTTCAGTAAAGTAGTTTAACCCACGAAAGAAACCGGGCCCCAAAGTTGCATTTTACAAGTACTCGCCAGAGATAGCTCCAAGACACAGAATCAAACGCCTTCTGCATATCGAGAGCTGCCGCCACGGCATGGGTGTTTGGATCCATTCTGCTAATGATGTTAAAAAGGCGATGCAGATTTAAATAAGTGGAACGGCCGGGGATAAACCCAGACTGATCTGGATGTATAATGTGGGGCATATAGGGAGTTAGTCGCATGGCAAGCACCTTAGTATATATCTTGATGTCGCAATTTATGAGTGAGAGAGGCCGATTTGATCCGCATTGGGTAGGAGACTTATCAGGCTTAAGTAATATGGTTATAACGGCCTCCCGGAGAGTGGGTGGGAGTGTACCAGATATATAGGCTTCTTCCCATAACGCTAAGAGATGGGGGGACCAAACGTGATTTGTATTGCTTTTAAAACTCAATGGGGAAACCGTCAGAACCCAGGCTTTTGCCCGATGCCAATGAGTTGATGGCCTCGGATATTTCCTCAGTTGTGATAGGGGAGCAGTGCTAGTGTCATCGGAAAGGACAGCGAGAGGAAGGGCCTCTAGATATGTATCTATGTGTGGCTTCGGGAGAGTGTCAGTGTTTGTATATAAAGCAGAGTGGAATGAACGGAACTGGTCGTTAATGTCCTGTAAAAGGGTGGCCAGAGAGCCATTCGATCTTTCAATACCAGGGATGTGCGGCGAGCCCATCTCTTGCCGAAGAATTCTGGCTAGCACACGGCCAGGACGCTCACCCTCACCATAGCATCTCACCAGTCCAGGAGTGTGTATGAATTTTCTCTCCCTTTCAGCATGAGTGCGAAAGGTGTCCAACTCCGCACCAATACTGGCTAGGGTAGTTGGCGAATAATGTAGGGCATATTGGGCCTCCAGGGAGGAAAGTGTAGATTCGCTTAATGAGATGTGTCTGCGGATGTTCCTGAGGATCCCAGACTCTTTGGAAATAGCCACTCCCCTGATGTAGGCCTTAAATGATCCTATAGGGTGGCTTGTGTAGGAACAGACCCAGAATTCAGTGTAAAGTAGTCGTCAATAGCCTCTTCTAGGTCGGTCTTGAAGGCCACGTCCATTAGTGACTGAGGTTTTAGTTTCCAGGAGCGGGATGCAACGTGATACATGCTCCAGGCGAGGGAGATGGTCACAGGGGAGTGGTCAGAGTGAGTCCTGGGAAGAATTAGCATTTGAGTGACATACCTGAGTAGTGCATCTGATGTGATCCATCTGTCTATCCTGGAGTGAGAGTCGTGGACAGAGGAGTAAAAAGAGAAATCTGGGAATTGGGATGTATTATTCTCCACGCATCGGAGAGCTCTAGCTGTGGGAGGGATTCTAGGATGACCTTGGCAGCTCTGGAGAGTTGGCGGGGCTTGGTGCTAGACCTGTCCCAGTCAATGTCCAGGATTGTGTTAAGGTCGCCGCCCCAAAGGATGGGAATCAGGGGAAACACAATTAGCAGTGTGATAAGATATGAATAAAACTCGGGGTCATCAATGTTGGGTCCATACACATTGAGAAGTATGATCTCTTTACCATTCAGGCATCCATGAAGCAGAACATACCGACCTAACGGATCTATGCGGGAGGAGATGAGATGGAATTTAACACTCTTATGAAGTAGAATCATGACACCCCTGTTTTGGGTAGAGTAGTCCGTATAGAATCTCTGTGTGCGCCGTGACTTTGCGAATTTTAAGCATCCCTGTGACCTGGCATGCGTCTCCTGTAGGAAAAGAATCTTAGCACCATGACGTTCTATGTACAACTGTACAGACCTCATTTTTTTGTAATTTCCTAGTCCCCTAACATTCCAGCTTAAAAAGGTCAGTTCATTATCAGCCATTATAGATATTTGAGAAGAGAAGTACCATGCAGCGACGAGGCCACATATTATGTGCCCAGACTGATTGGTATGAGAAGAGACCGTCCGGTGCAAGTGTCCAAAATGGTGTAGTCCCACGCACACCCTCCATTGCAGAAGTCAAGCATTTTTCTGCGTAACACCCCAATACAACAATCCCCAATGATATCCCTCCCCCAACCAGAGAGGTAATATCTCTCTTGCCCGCCGCCACCCACATCCCTCCCCCAAATGAAAGAATGAATCCCATCCCCTTATTAAACCAAACAGCACAGACGCACTCTGGAGTTCCAAGGGAAGTGTCCCTGTTTCCCACCTGTGGCCAGGAAAGAAAACCACATTACGCAGCTTCTGCTGGAGGTGTGAGCAATGCTAAAAAAGGCTGCAATAGAACTCTTCCCAAAGAGGCTCCGGAGTATATTCGCAGTACTTCCTCGTCGGAAAGAAGAACAGTGGTTGGCGGCCCATTCTAGATCTTCGCCGCCTCAAAAAATACATAATATCCCAGAAGTTCCGGATGGTCACCCTCCAGCAAATGCTGGGACAGCTGGAGGAAGGCGACTTGCTGTCGTCGCTAGACTTGGAGGATGCCTATTTTCACATCCCCATTCATAAAGGACATCAAAAGTTTCTGCGCTTCGTGGTCCAAGGGCGGCAATACCAATTCAAGGCCCTCCCCTTCGGCTTGAAGTCGGCCCCAAGGGTCTTCACCAAGTGCCTGGCACCGGTGGCGGCGCGGCTGCACCTGGAGGGTATCCACATCTACCCTTATCTGGACAATTGGCTCATCCGAGCAAAGTCAAAGGAACTTGCTGTGGAGCACAGAGCGAGGACCGTCCGCCTGCTCACGGAACTGGGGTTCTCGATAAACTATGCAAAGTCCTGCTTGGAGCCATCTCAATACGCTCAGTTCCTGGGAGCTCGGCTCAACACGGTGGCGCGCCTGGCTGCACCGTCAGAGGACATGATAAAGGCCATCCTGGGAAAGGTACAACGGCTGTTGACCATGAAGGTTGCCAGGGTGAGGTCCATCAAGTCCCTGCTCGGCATGATGTCGTCATGCATCTACCTCGCTCGGCTGTGCAGGCTGTGGATGCGGCCGCTGCAGGAGTTCCTCGACGCCCGTTGGATGCAAGCGACGGGAAGCTTAGAGGACAAGATCGCCCTCAAGACATTCCATCGAGCAATTCGATGTTGGGGTGGTCTGCGCGCATATAGCGGCGGGCACAGACTTTCAGACACCAGCGCGTCAGGAGACTGTGACAAGGGACGCCTCCCTGGAGGGATGGGGCACATACACCAAAAATCTCCACGCAAGAGGCCTTTGGCTCCCGGAGGAGAAGTCATTGCAGATCAATGTCCTGGAACTCCGGGCTGTGTTTTGGACTCTCAAGTCATTCCTTCCGTCACTCAATGGCAAGGTGGTGCAGGTCTTCACTGACAACACTGCACTGATGATCTACATTCGGAAGCAGGGGGGCACCAGATCCCCAGCTCTCTCCAAGGAAGCGCAGGACCTATGGCACTGGGCCGTCGCCCAAAGGATGTTCTTGGTACCCTTCCATCTGGCAGGAGTGAAGAACACCGTCGCCGACTCACTCAGCAGTGAGCAGTGGACCTGCTGTTTCAACGATGGGGTAATCCCCAGATCGATCATTTTGCGACGGCGATGAACGCCAAGTGCCGGAGGTTCACCAGCAGGTTTCCCCAGCTGGGGAGCATGGGGGATGCGTTCTCATTCCCCTGGGACGGCCTGTTTCTCTACGTGTTCCCACCGCTGCCGTTGCCGTCAACTCAGATGGTCCCGGTGCAGGATGATTCTCATCACAATGGCGTGGCCGAGGCAGATTTGGTACCCGGACCTTCTGGACATGTCAGCGTCCCCTCCAGTCAAGCTTCCGACAGACGCAGATCTTCTCGCCGGGGAAGGAGGCGAGATTCTGCACCACGACCCGGGGTTGCTGAACCTGCAGCGCTAGAGTTCGGAGGATATAAGATCCTGGCGGACTGCAAGGAGGTGCTTGCCAAGGCCAGTGCTTCTTCAACTGTTAAGTACTATGGACATAAATGGAAGAGGTTCACCGTCTGGTGCCGTGCACAGAAGATAAACCCTCTACGGATTATGGCCCCTCAAGTGCTGCCGTACTTGCTGTCACAGGCCAAGGTGGGGCTGGCACACGCTTCTATCAAGATACCTCTGGCAGCTATCTCCCACTACACCAGAACTCCGGGGCATTGTCGCTGTAGTCACATCGCCTTGTTAAGGAGTTCATGAAAGGACTTTTTCGCTCATTCCCGCCGGTGAAGGCTGCGGCCCCGCCGTGGGATTTCAATGTTGTGCTGACTAGGCTCATGGGTCCTCTGTTCGAGCCTCTCCATTCGGCACCTCTGAAGTTCCTATTGTGGAAGACTGCGTTCCTGGTGGCCATTACCTCTGCACGACGAGTGGGAGAGATCCAGGCCCTTTCCTGTAAGCCTCCGTACTTGACTTTTCATGCAGCAAGTGTCGTGCTGAGGACGCACCCCTCCTTCATGCCCAAGGTGCTATCAGACTTCCATCTCAACGAGTCCTTGGTGTTACCCATTTTCTTCCTGTTACCGGCTGAGAGGACTTTGCACTCTCTCGATGTGGCTAGAGAGCTGAAGTTCTATGTGAAACGCACAAAGAGTTTTCGGAAGACATCACAGCTGTTTGTGAACTTTTGCCCTGTGAACCAAGGGAAGGCTGTTAGGCAGAATTATATGCAGTACCCTTTGGGAACACCAAACACAATTAAGACTACAAGTGACAGTAACATTTCACCTTTGGTACAAGCCTGTACTACACAGTTAAAGTGGTAGCAGTAGCAGAGCAGCCAGACTTATCTCAAGAATAAGTGAGCAGTATCAAATAGTTACACAAAGGACAGCAGTTACTATGATTCCGGCAAACACTGACTCAAGGTTTTCACTCTTCAGTTGTATAACATTACACTATTATAAGCAGTCTAAAAATCACACTCTTAATACACCACATCACTTCCCTTAAATTCCAGACAAGTTAAGCTCACAAGCTCACAAAATGAAGTGGGAGCAAAATGGCACTCCAGCAATTTAAAAAGGGAGGGAAAGACAAAAGTTAACAGAAATGAATCCACACCAACAGGTAAGTACTCAGGGCAAGCGAACAAGAGAGACTACAATGATAAAATCTGATAGAAAAGGCTTAGGGCCAAAGTCAATGGTTCAAAAGTCTTTTGCTCAAGATAATACAGTTCAGGGTAGTTTGCGGTAAAGTTCGTGGCACGGTTCATGGACGAGGTTGGTTGCTAGAAAAGTTAGTTCAAAGAGAAGAGGACGACAAGCCCTCGGATTGGAGAAAGATTTCAAACACTTTCACCGTGGCTGAACGAAACGCACAACCGGATTTTCACAGTACCTTAAAACAGAGAGGGGACTATAGCTGAGGCAGACGTTCCTGGTAGTTCCTGCAGGCTCACGGTTCCTGAAGCGACTGTCGGACTGATCAGAAGTAGGAAGACTGGAGGGTCCAGCACTACCCAGGGAAGAAACCAGCAGCGCCAAACAACGAATAAAAGGTGCGCTCCTTAAAACCCTAGCAGGGTCCGACCTTCCTGGCTATCCAGCCCACTGTAGCTCTGTACAGCGAATTCGACCAGAGGCGGGGTCCTGGCTTGTAGTTTGGGTGAACTGGTTGGTCCCACCAGCTCAAGGGAAGAAGTTTCCTGGAGGATCTTCTCTGTCGTCGGATTCTGGAGATTCGGACCTACAGCAGGGCAGGGCTTCACCGGGCAGTTCAGTCATTGTAGGGGTTCTCTTCTTCCAGTTCCTCTTTGGTTCTTTCGTTCCAGGGGCGACTCTGCTCGTCCAGTCCCAGAGACCTGCTTTTTATGCAGCTTTCCCCCATTCATACAGCCTGGTTGTCAATCACACAGCAGTGTGGTTGGCCTGGCAAGGCCAGTCCCCTTAGCAAATCAGACAAGAGTGAGATTTGGGTTACCAAGGGAACCCATAGCAGGGGTCCTAAAACCCCTCCCTCACATCCTGCCTACCCAGACTCTCAGGCGCTAAAAGGAGGGCTTCTGTGTGGTAAACCCGCGAAAAAGCGATGAACAAAGGGACCAAACCTGGTTTTGCACGCAGAGTAAAACACAAGAAGGACTTTAACAAAAAGAAATGGCGAATAAACCCGGCCAGAGCCAAAATAAAATATATTTGGTCATGCGAGTTTATGTTTGAGGCTAATAAAATAGCCTAAAACATTACCACGTTTATATAAGATAATCGCGGTAGAAATGTTAGGGTAGATACCACTGCCACCAGCCAAGTCTTAATGTAAAGGGAGCAAAACAATGCACCAAGAGGCACAGACAAAAAGGGATAAGAATTAACCCTTTCAAATACTCCATGGAAGATGGGGTGTACTGGCTCTGTGGTTTAAAGTGACTAAGGTAAAGTTAATGGCAACTTTACCCTTTTCTGGGGGACTGTAGTCCGCCCCAGAAACTGGAGTCGGTGGGAAGTCTAAATGTGTCACTGCACTGAAGGTGCTGTGTAACACACATGAAAAATATGGTGCCCTGGAGTAGGTGAGGCTCCAGTGTCCAAGATCACACAAAAAGTAGAAATACACATAGCAAAACACATGTAAGAGTGGGAAAAAAGGCTCACACTCTTACCAGGTGAAAAATAAAAATCCTAGAAATCCAGCAAAGCTGCTGAGGAACTCGGTAGGTAAGGGAAATCAACCATTTATGAGAATTCTCCCTAACAAAGGCCCTCTCCAAGGCTTCCATCTCCAGGTGGCTCTCCGGCTGCATCACGCACTGTCACCGGTTGGCAAACCGACCATTGCCTGGTCGTCCGAGAGCCCATTCGACCAGAGCTATTGCTGCAACTATGGCGTTCCGGTCTGGTGTGCCCCTGCTGGACATCTGCAGGCTGCTACTTGGAGGTCGACGCACACCTTCACAAAATTCTAGTGTGTTGACTGGGATTCCAGGGAGGAGTCCAGAGTCGGCCAAGCAGTGCTGCACAACCTGTTTGCTTGAAGATGAGCCTGGTGAGGGGGTAAGAGATGCTTAATGTTGAGTTGTTGAAATGCTTAATGTTGAGCCTTGCCACCTCCCGTGGTTGTGCATGTTTGTACTGCTATGTATTCTTTTATTCATGAGCATGTGAATCCATGCCAGACCCCAAGCTGGAGCAGGAACAAGTTACTTACCTGTAACTGTTGTTCTACAGCATGGGTCTGGCATGGATTCACATGCAAACCCTCCCGCTTACCCCTCTGCTACTCTTCTCTTAGCCCTTCTGCCACTTTACGTGCTACCAAATCTGAAGATGGCTGCTAGAGGAGGGGCTTAGGTAGAGGGCAGTCATTGGCTGGGAGCAGTATGACCAAGAGACAAGTGATTGGTTGTTAGGAGAAAGATAGTTCAGAAACTAAACTGAAACTGATTTTTTCTTTACCGAGGATTCCCAGCCTGACGGGGAATATTCATGAGCATGTGAATCCATGCCAGACCCATGCTGGAGAACAACAGTTACAGGTAAGTAACTTGTTCCATAGACGCAGAGCCAAACTTCAGGTTCCCTTTCTCTCTGGCAGCTTTGAGGAACCCATCTCTATCCCAGTAATTGAATACTCTCACTGTGAGGCACGTTCTGCCGCCCATGGAGGTCGAGAGATCGATGCGCTCTTTCTACCAAAAATATGTTTGAAACTGGAGGGCCACCAGAGTGTCCAGTAGGAGCTTCTCAACACATTTTTCCATGAAGTCTATCACTGTTGACTCTGGCACCCCCAGTATGCTCAAGTTATTGCTTCTAGACCTCCCTTCGAGGTTATCATTATTCGCAACCACCTTTTTGACCATCTGTTGGAGGAGCATCATCTCCTATTGTAGTCTTGCGTCCTTACTCCCCATCACGTATTCTTTGATCTGCTTCTGACATATGGCCACACAGGTTCTCCATCTGCACCGCAGATATGTCCCAGGGACGTCATTTCACCAAAATGCCAGGGGTAGCGGAAGTGAAATCATATGACCCTTGACCTCTGATGACATCACAGGAAGTGATATCATTTGACCCCACACCGAAGTGACATCACAGGAAGTGATGGAACACCACCTTTTACACCTTGACAAAATAGGAATTGGCATCACAGCATTGTTCCTAAGTACACTATGAAAAATATGGTTACAATATCACTGTAACGTGATAAACATTTCATACAAGAATGAATCACCATATGTATCAGCAGAAAAAACATGCTATAACTGAAACTTGCGAAAAGCAAAATACATAGTCCAAAATGGATGCTTATTCTACTCTAAATGCATTTTTGAGTATTTTGTCTGCATTGTGAATTTGAGGTTTTTAAGAACAGACTAAATCAGACTCACCCCCTGAAGTGTGCGTGAAATAAACCTGTAATGAGTCTAGCAATTATTGTATGGAATTCCAAAAAGACAAATTATTTGTTATTCCTATTCTTTGTTATTTAGGGTCACTGCTCAGTGTTACACTTGTGAAATCCCTGTTTTTTTAAGATGCCTGAACAAGAAAGCCAGCCACTCTAGAAACAAAGAGCCACATGGCATTGGCCAGAGCCCATGAGCTTCAATTTGTAAAAAAAAAAATATATATAATATATATTTTTTTAGGGGGTTGCAAGAGAGACCTCAGGGGTCGCAAGCGCGACCACTGGAGGCCCCTAAATGTCATCTCTGATATGTCCACTTTGCAGGTTAGGGTATCGTTCTTCGTGCCTAAGTTATCTGTCCTGGCCTTCAGGGCCATAAGGGTCTTGTTGAGAGCAGTGATATCAAGTTGGGCGGGACAAGGTAGTGCCTCTGTCATTTTTGACTGACCTGTTCTGGCAAATTGCTAAATTTTTGCCTGTCTTTTAGGCTTTACCATAATCACAGGCACTCTGGTACACTGTCTCTTTCATGCTGTGTGCAGCACCACAGAATATTCTGCCATTTCAGAGGTCTTGGGCCGCTATCCCTCACATGATGAAGGACATAGCCGCCGCTCACATGCAGATGTTGCTTCCACCTAGGTGTAATAGCAGTAATGGCACAACTATACCCCCCTCCTGCCTGTTTTTCACAGTAAGGATCTGACAGACACTATCCCCTTGTCAGCGAACCGCCTTCCAAGACATCTGCCTCTCACATCATCACCATGCTGTGCTAGTGTCAGATTTCCTTGAGCAGTTCATTACTGGGGTTCTCTTTGCAATCACTGCTTTTGCGCAGCTTATGCTACCCATGGGACCCGGGCGGATCACAATGCAGTGTTCGCCCGGCGGCGGCACCAGGGCACTGTGACCGCCTCACCCGCAGGCAGCAGCGCTGATGCGGACAGGGCAGATAGATGCGCCCACCTTAGCGCTGCCTTACCGGCTCCTACGAGTCACTCTCATGGGCACAGGCCAAAAGGGATCACAGTGTCCATGCGCTACTACAGCCATCCACTGGAGAATCTGTCAGGCTCCCGCACTGCACAGAACGCCAGCAGTGCTTCACCCTGCCAAGGGCCTGCATGCGGGATCTCTCGCTTCTTGCACTCCCAGGCTGCCTTTCAACAAGATAAGTACATCGGAGTGTGCCGCAGCGGTTCTGTTGTACAGGGGTACGCCCTCTGGCAAATAAAAGTTGTAGGAGAACGATTTTTAAACAGTATACTAGGGTTGGCTGTTGGAGCCTTCTTAGGCCACCAACCATCTTGTAGCTGCACAACAGCGCCCCCTCTGGATACATGCTATGTATAATGGGCAGCTTGAATTTAAACATGTTTTTTGCTGGAGTAGGTTTATGATAAAGCCATACAATGTTTATCCCAGCCCAGCCTTGAACCAGATTTGGTATTTAGATATTATATTGGCCTCTGGGGCCCATTTGTCAAGATCTTAAGAGATGAGTTTTGCACAAATGCTGCTGCTGACGTCTAACAGAGCTATAGGATGGTAGCTCTGAGGATTCTGTCTCGGTTCTTTCTTATAGATTGGAACAATGAAGCTCTGACTAAAGGTGTTACAGAGAATGTTCTTTGTTGTTATTTCTGCAAATAAATCACACAAAATGTGCGACCACAGTTTAGAGTTTGTTTTTAAATAGAGATTCCTCAAGCCATTGGGTCCCATTGCTCTGGATTGTTTAGCTTTATTAATTATAAATTCTATTTCATCAGAATAGAATTGCTTTTTCCAACATGCTAGACTCATCAATTGCAGAGTGGATCCCAGTGTACTATTACATTTCTCTTAAGTATAAAGGAATGCAATTTGAGTAACACTGAAATACCTTATTCCTTGATACAGACAGTGATAATGGATTATTAGTCTTCTTAATTTCCAGCTATTACAAAAGTATCTATTTTGATAATAGCAGGTTTGTGCTAAAATGTTGAAACACTGCTCCGTATGCATATTCCTTTACATTTCGTATTTTTCCTGATTTGGGTGCTATGCCAATCTCTTAAACTTCTGAAGCTTTGTACTCAGGAGACCCCTGGCTGGCACATATAGCAGAGGTTTGCTCCGAGAGTACTTTAAGACGAGATAGCTGCAGCTTGAGATGGATGGGGGTGCAGATTTATTGTCACGATGCCCGCTCCCGGGGAGCCGGCTCAGGCCCTGCGTCCCCAAAAGCGGACATCAAGTCCCCGGGGAAGGTCCCAGCAACCCCTTATAGGGGCCCTTTGGACAGCGTCCTGGCGCCTATGGCGCCAGGCTCATAGAAAACATCAGTCCTGGCGCCATAGGCGCCTGGCTCATTATGAAAGTGTTTGGGTGCACTTACCTGATGCAGACCATGCTGCAGAACCCCGGCCTCCTTGAGGCCTGAAAGGAACTACTTTACCTGTGGGACTCATTCACCACCCGGGCGTGGTCGGGGAAGGATACATACCTGATTGGAGGAAAGACACATTCTAGGAACTTCTTCCAAGGCTATTTAAACCACACCCGATCAGCCACACGTGCTTCGCGTTCTTCTGCATCTAGCAGCTGGACGCTCACCGTGTCTGCTCCTGCACCTTGACTTCTGCCACACCTGCCAGCATCCTGAATCACCTGCAAAGGAAGGGAACAAGACAACAGAAGAAGGAAAAGGCCTCACCTGCTAAATCTGCATCCCAGAGACATTTCGCCGACAATCCTGAAAAGGAAGACATTTATTTTTAAAAGCACATCGCATCGATCGCTGCAGCGCCGCATTCTACTCACCTTTACAGGGCGCCTCCATGTTCAGCAGCGACCATCCGGATTCGCAGTCGCGCCCCCTCACCTAGGGAGAAAAAGACAAGAACAAAGGTGAGAGGAAGAAGGGAAAAGGGAAGCTAAAACTCCATGTCAAGACTTACCTGTTGGGTCATTCCCTTTTCATTTCGGGTCCGCGCCGCATTCAGGCAATTTCGGACCCCGGCCCCTAAGGGGAAAAAGACATCAGCGTTAATGAGTGAATGAAAAGACATTACCAAAACACTCATTAAAGAATTACCTGATTTCCACAAGGATTTCACCGCTCACCTCGGGTCGGTGCCTGTTCCCCGGCATTCCGTACCCCGGCCCCTATGGGGAAAAAGACACTAGCATTAGAACATTAATGCATGGACACAAGGGGAACCACTTATAGAAAAACTTACCTGGAAGCCAAGCAAGTTTGGTTCTCACCCATCCGAAAATCCAGTGACGTAATTGGATACCAACGTGCCCCTGCATCAGAAGCAGGATGGAGAGCTTGTCCTTCTAGACCCTAAGGTGAGACGCTACGGGGAAGCACAGAAGGGTTTTGAAGAGGGTGAGAGGGGTAAGTGGGAGGCCGATTGCATTACCCCACAGACAGTTAACCCCCTATTCTCACCTACAGAAGGATACTTTTGCGAGTCAGACAAGCCAGATCTGGGGCCCGGTCCAGTCCGTCTTCCGAACCCTGCGCATCACCTTAGACGAGGTCACAGCAGCGCGAACCAGACCAGCGCCCCCGTGGGAGTCAGGTGAGCGTTACATTTATTACTCCAACACCAATCAATAAGGACAACTCAATGGTTTGGCAATGGGAGTCCATTTAATGACAAGTACAAAAAACGGCGAGTCATGGCAATCAGCAGTGATGCGATAGTCTGTCTCGCTTCAACTCCAAAGAACTTCATACAAGTAGTAACATTTATACTCAACTCGTCATAAGTGACGTGTAACACTCAAAAGTTAATAAGCATTTCTATTGGTTCGGAAAAAGGTAACTTTAATTTCGAGGGGATTGGGTCCTCCGACGTATTCCCTATCTGACATGTAATCACCACAGCTGTGCTGCTTCGGAAACTTTTTTCTGCGTCCTGCGTCGATGCGCCGTCGTCGAGGACCTCCTCCGACGTCATCCGATGTGATAAGTAGGACGCACAACGCCCATAGCCTTAGTTCCGTTTTTTCCGTGAACGTGTTGCTTCGTGATTCTTGGTTCACGCCTCGACTCTTTGGAGTTCTGTTCTTCTCGGTTCTTCGAACCTGTTCGTTTTGTGACAATCCTTCGTGTGAAGATGTCTTCTACTTCGTCTTCGACCCCGCGTCCGGGTTTCAAGAAGTGCGGGGAGTGTGGGTCCAAGATGTCGGTGACAGACTCGCACGACGCCTGCCTCTGGTGCCTCGGGGAGGCCCACGACACGGATGACTGTATCGACTGCCAGTCGCTCACGTCCAAAGCCTTACGCGAACGTAAGAAGAAGTTGTCTGTAGGTCGGGTGTCCAAGCCCCGGAAGTCGAAATCTGCGGGGCTTTTGACAGATGATTCGAGGGGTGACTCTCCGCGTCATCGTCGGAAGTCTCGTGGGTCTCCTTCTAGGAGTCGGTCTCGCCACTCCTCAGCCTCTTCGAGGCATTCTCGGAAGTGGCAACACCGGTCGTCTTCCAGGTCCTCTTCGGAGGACTCTGCCCGGCACGTCGCTTACCCCACCAGCCGTGCGACGCCGGAGGAATGGGCTTCCTTCGGGAAGAAAATGCTGGCGATTCTTGAGTCGCAGGGTACTAAGCCGTCCGCGCCCCCGAGTGGGGTCAGTCGTGAGAGGTCGAGAGACACCGCTCGCAAGAGTGGTCGGCACGAGTCACGGGAGAGGTCCCGTTCGGACAAGGAGACTCGTTCTCGATGTACCCGTTCCAGGTCCCGGTCCTCGACACGTTCGAGACCGTGTGCACCTGTGAGGTCTTCGAGGAAGACATCGACGTCTGAGGCGTCGAGGGCGTCGACAGGCTTTCTCAAGGCTCCGGCTCCGAGGAAGTCATCGAAGCCGTCGACGCTCGGGTCGTCGAGGGACACGCTCGGGGCTCCGGCCTCAAGGGCTGTGTCGACGCCGCCGATGCTGGAGGCGCTGCATCTGACGTTGACGCCGATTTCCTCGACGCCGATCCTCTCAGCGCCGATGCCGGTTCTCTCGACGCTGGCGCCGATTCGCTCGACGCCATCGATGCCTTTCGTGTCGGAGGTACCCCGTGGCACGGGTGATCCCCCTAGGAAGGCTCTGGTTAAGAGCAAGCACTCTCGGGTGCCTTCTTTTCGCCACCTGGACTATATTTCAGAGGCGGATGAGGATTCTGATGGCCTGGTTCCTAGTCATGTTCCAGATGAAATTGTCTCGGGCCATAGTCAGTTTGACGATTTGAGACAGTCACTTCATGATGCCAGTGGCTGGACACCTCTCCGGAGGTGGAGTTTGTAGGCCTGAGCCTGGCTCTCATGCCGATTCCTCGTATCGGCGCCTTATGGCTAGGGTTTCTGAGTACCTGGGATGGTCTGCTCCCCCAGGGGAGTTTGTGCAGGATGATCTGACGGACATCCTTGATGTTGGTCCCCCAACTGATCCGGTACTGCCGTTCCATATGGCTTTACAGAGAAGGGTGGCGGCAGCTTGGACTGCTCCGGAGAGTCTCCCGGCGGTGGGCAGATCCTTGTCACGAAAATACCGTCCAGCCAGTAGCGACCCCTGCTACTTGACCAGGCACCCCACTCCGGAGAGTTTGGTGGTGCAGGCGGCCCCGGCAAAGCAGACGTCGTACCATACCATCCCTCCTGATAGGGACGACAAACGTTTTGATGGCTAGGCGAAGAAAGTGTTTTCTTCTGGTGGTATGGAGCTTCAGGCGGCCAACTCCATTTGTGCCTTGTCTCGCTTCACACACACTCTGTGGAACTGTGTTGCGTTAGCGGCTGAACATATTCCCGAAGGGGACGAACGGGATGGTTTCCTTGCTATGGTCCAGGATGGTAAGGATGCCATGTGTGAGTCCGTTCAGTCGGGTTTGGACTTAGCTGAATGCGTCAGTAGGTCCATGGCGGCGAGCACGTGATACGCAGGTTTACGTGGTTGCGGAAGTCGGGGTTTGCTCCTGATGTGCAGTCCCGGCTCCTCAACATGCCCTTTGACGGTGAACACCTTTTTGGCAGCAAGGCTGACGAGAGCCTTGAGAGGTTGCAGACCTCGAAAGCTGCAGCGAAGTCGTTGGGCGCTGCAGTTCGCCAACCTCTGCCTTTTCGTCCTTGGGGACAGCAGTGGAGGGGTGGTTCCTTTCGCTATTACTCGTCCTTCAGTAAAGCGAGAGGAGCTGGCAGTCAAAGAGGCCAACGCAGGGGTACCAGAGGTGGACGACAGGGTACCCGTGGTGCTCAGGCCGCTCGGGCAGTTGCCTCTTTGCCCTCAGGTAACGCCGCGGCCGCTCCCACTCAGTCATGAGGCCATGTCCCATGGTTCGCCGGTTGGGGGAAGGCTGGCGCAGCATCTTGTAGAGTGGCAAGCAATTACTTCAGATGTGTGGGTTCTGGAGATCATAACCCACGGCTACTGTCTTCCCTTTCGGCACAGGCCTCGCAACAATCCACCGGGGAACCTCTCTTTGCAGAGTCCGGATCCGCTCCTTGCGCAGGAAATTCAAGCCCTGCTGGAGAAAGGCGCCATAGAACTGGTGCCTGTAGCGGAGAGGAACAAGGGATGGTATTCCCCTTATTTTTTGATTTCGAAGAAAGACGGGGGATTGAGACCCATCATGGACTTGCGCGGTTTGAACAAACTCCTCAGGAAGGACAAGTTCAAGATGGTTACTCTCTCTCAAGTCCTCCAGGCCCTTCAGCTTCAGGACTGGTTGGTGTCACTCGACCTCAAGGATGCTTACTTCCATGTGCCGATCCATCCCAAGCACAAGAAGTACCTAAGGTTCGCGGTTGGCGACTCGTACTTTCAGTTTCGGGTCCTGCCGTTCGGATTGACCTCCGCCCCAAGGGTTTTCACCAAGCTCATGGTGGTGGTGGCAGCGCATCTCAGGCAAGGGGGGATTCACGTCTACCCCTACCTGGACGATTGGTTGATCAGGGGGAGCTCTCCCGAGCAAGCCCTGGATCATCTGTCCGTCACCTGCCACTCCCTTCACAGGCTGGGCTTCTCCCTCAATTTAAAGAAGTCCCATTTGACGCCAACACAGCGGCTCCAGTACATCGGAGCAGTGCTCGACACTTCCCTGGGGCAGTGTTTTCCTCCCCAGGTGAGGGCTCTTCACATTCAGCAGATGGTGCACAAGTTTCAGCATGCCCAGACGCTCCCAGCGTTCGAGTTCTTGAGGCTGCTCGGCCTCATGGCATCCTGCATTCTTCTGGTGCCAGAGGCTCGCCTGCGGATGAGATCTTTGCAGTGGGCACTCAAGATGCAATGGTCGCAGTCCTCCGGCAGGATGTCGAACCCGGTTCAGGTGCCGCCCTCGGTCGCCCGGGATCTTCTGTGGTGGGCCGTCAAAGGCACCTTGATGAAGGGGGCTCCATTTTGGCTTCCCTGGCCGGAGGTGACGATCGTGACGGATGCATCCCTCACGGGATGGGGAGCTCATGCCAACGGGCTGACAGTCAGCGGTTGTTGGTCTCCGTCGGAGTCCAGACTCCATATCAATCTGTTGGAGCTGAGGGCTGTCAGGCTATCCCTGAAGGCTTTTCTGCCGACTGTGCGAGGAAAGAGTGTCCTGATCCTGACGGGCAACACAGTGGCCATGCACTACCTCAACAAAAAGGGGGGGGCAGGGTCACTTCCTCTGTGCAGGGAGGCGATGCAGCTCGAGTTCTGGGCCATCCAGCAGGAAGTTTCGATCTCGGCAGTTCATCTGGCCGGAGACGAAAACGTGACGGCGGACGCTCTGAGCAGGCAGAGCACGATCTCTCACGAGTGGGAGTTGGCTCAGGAGATTCTCCTGGAGATCTTCGCCCTTTGGGGGACCCCTCAAGTGGATCTGTTCGCCTCCAGTGTCAACCGGATGTGCGAAAGGTTTTGCTCGCGGGAATTTCCTCCAAAAGGAGCCTTAGGAGACGCGTTCGTGGTGGACTGGTCATTCCCGCTGCTGTACGCGTTTCCTCCAGTCCCCGTCATCCCGCAAGTGCTGCGGAGGTTACGGAAGTTCGGTTCCCGGATGATCCTCATTGCTCCGGCGTGGGGTCGGAGGACCTTCTTGACTTGTCCATCTGCCCTCCACGTCGTCTTCCCTACCGAGACGATCTGCTCTCACGGGAGGGGGGGGTCAGGTTCTCCATCCAGAGGTCAGATCCCTCAACCTTCACGCTTGGCTTCTGAAAGGTTGAGGTATAAGGATTGGGACCTCCCTGAAGACGTGATGGAGGTGTTGCTTTCGGCCCAAAGGCCAGCAACAAAGTCTCTGTACCGTTGCCGTTGGCGTAAGTTCTGCGACTGGTGCCGAGTTCAGAATGTGGATCCTTTTGCATGTGACATCCCCATGGTTCTGTCCTTTTTACTTTCTTTGGCCCACAGGGGCTTGCAAGTGGGTACCATTAAAGGTTACCTGGCGGCGCTGTCCATCTTTAAGCGCTCATCTGAAGAGTGTTCTTACTTTAAAATCCCTTTAATTTCACAGTTTCTGAAAGGGCTCACTAATGTGTTCCCTCCGTCACCTTTCCTGGTGCCCGGTTGGGATTTAAACCTTGTTCTTAAGTTTCTTATGGGTGCTCCGTTTGAGCCTTTACATTCTTGCCCTTTGAGGCTGTTAACTCTGAAAACTGTGTTTTTAGTTGCGGTTACTTCCGCTCGCAGAGTGAGTGAGTTACAGGCACTTTCAGTTAAGCCGCCCTTCACTGTATTTCACAAGGACAGGGTTGTCCTTAGAGTTCGTCCTTCTTTTCTTCCGAAGGTAGTGACGGAATTTCATTTGGCCCAGAAGGTTGTTCTTCCGGCATTCTATCCTCCTCCGCATCCTGGTAAGGAAGAGGAGAGGCTCATCCTAGGAGAGCTTTAAGCTTTTATGTTTCACGCATGTCCCGGGTCAGAGTGGACGATCAACTCTTTATTGGTTACGCTGGAAGGCGTTTAGGGCAAGCTGTGACGAAACAGACTTTGTCTCGCTGGATTATTTTGGCCATCTCGGAGTGCTACCGCTTGGCGGGTAAGGACCCACCGGCTGGCTTGCGGGCCCATTCTACCAGGGGTATGGCTGCATCTACTGCCCTGCAGAGGGGTGTTCCTATTCGCAACATCTGTGATGCAGCCACCTGGGCTTCAGTACATACAATTGTACGTCACTATTCCCTCGATTCCATCCGAGCACAGGATCTGGCCTTTGGCAAGGCGGTCCTTTGCTCTGCTATTTGATTGGCTATTCTAAATTTTGATTCTAAATTCTTTCCCTCCTCCTTGCTCTGGTACTGCTTTGGGAGTCTGTCATAGATATGGAATACGTCGGAGGACCCAATCCCCTCGAAGAACAAGTTACTTTCTTACCTGGTAACGTTCTTTCGATGGGATGGTCCGACAACGTATTCCATATCGCTCCCGCCCTGCCTTCCCCGCTGCAGAATTTCTTTGCGATTGCAACTTACGTTCCGCAAGGCTTTGTGTCTGACTGGCAGTTGACTAGTGTCACACGTTCTGGGCAAAAAACTACAACTGAGGCTACGGGCGTCGTGCGTCCTACTTATCACATCGGATGACGTCGGACGTCGGAGGAGGTCCTCGACGACGGCGCATCGACGTCATCGACGCAGACGCCGAAAAAAGTTTCCGAAGCAGCACAGCTGTGGTGATTACATGTCATAGATATGGAATACGTCCTCGGACCATCCCATCGAAAGAACGTTACCAGGTAAGAAAGTAACTTGTTCATAGGTGCTATATCTGTATATGGTAACAGAGTGAGGGGATTGGATAAGTACTGTCAGGTGGGCGTCCAAGCCCTTCCTTCAAAATGACTACTGCAGACGTCACTAAAAGTACAACGTCCCTTTGGTTCTACTGCTATAGGACCCTAGATTGTGTGGTGTATTGTGATTGGGTTGGCACCAACCCCATGCATACATTTCCACTTTACTTAGCAGCATGCAAAATGGTCAGCCAGGTGCAGGGTGCCCTCTCAGCTACCCGGCCTTCCTCCAATTTAGGTTACAATCAATCATCACTTCAACAACTATGTGTCAATTATGTTACTGTGGTTGGCCTCAAAACTGCATCTTCTGTCTGGAACAATTCTAATATCTCTGTCTGGGCGGATGCCAAGCGTAGGTGTGAACTTGTGCTTCTCCTCGCTCGGATGGTCACGTGATGCGGACACCGTGAATTTTCCTAGGTCCTCTCAATTTGTGCATTTAATTCTTATTGGGCTTGCCACCTGCCTAGGCTTCCTTATCTTGACCTTTCAGAGACAGGATATTCTGTTCTTAAGTTTCAATTAGATGTAGCTAATGTTCTTTCCTTCTATTGGTATGACCTTTGCTCTCTTGGCATGAGTTGCATCTGCCGTTTTTCGATTCAGCTGTCTCTTCTCATTTTGCTGCAATATGAATCTTGTCTTGTTTGGCCTCCAGTAACCTGAGTTGATTCTGCTTTTCGTGTAAAGTGGAATCACACTTATAATAATGTGCTTCGTTTTGAGGTAGATTATGTACAATGGCACTTGCCGTGCTATTTTTCTACTTAGCATAGCAAGCCACACTGTTTTCTTAGCTTTCTTGCAGTTTCAAGCATATGTACAGGCATTAGTTGGTTGAATATCATCATCCTGCTTACAGCTTAACTCTCCTATGAGCCATTCGCAGTTTCACTGTACCGGCCGTGTGTACTTACACATGCATGGTTTAATCTTTGAGACAAGCATATGCTACTGGCAGGATCAACCAGGTAGCCACACCTGCTGGAGGGTAACTCTCTTATGCATTGATAGTTTTATATCACCTTATACTCGCGATCTCTTTTCTCATGGCATTTCGTCTCCCTGTGTCATTCTTGGTTCGTCATTTATTCTATTTGTGAGTCTGTCCGGCCTCTCGTGATGTCACCATTCGTCTTCCATTCAGACCTTTTTGGTTTCTTCCGGGACGGTACTTAGGCCATCTTCATTTCGTCTCATTTGTTGGTAGGATTTTCTCAATGGATACCTTACTGTTCATGGTTGTCTGGTTATTGGTACTTCAATAGGTGTTGCTCTTCTGATGGGTACTGGACAGAGCCCTACTGTGCCTGTCTGCTGGTTAATTTGCTCATACGTCACATATTTTGGTGTGAATGTTCCTGGTACTTCAAAATGGGCGATGGGAGTGCAGGCTTTATTTGGGACCTCTACACTCCCCCCTCTGGGTGATTCATCTACCACTTTCACCTCCTTCTTTGGATCCAATTCACTTGATTCGTCTATCTTTATCTTCACTTCATCGCCTGGGTTCATTCCTTCATCTTCTGGATCTAGACATGATGGTTTGAAGAAGTGTCTCTTTGGAGTCCATATTTTTTTTACTCCTTACAGGATTCCTGCCGTCCTTACATGTTCGTCTGTATTCCATGTCATTAGTTGACATTGTCCATTTGGGCTACAGTAAACCCATCTTCCCACATAATTTCTGTGCTTCCTGGGATAGAGAAACTTTGTACCTTCTGGCGAGTGCCTGCTGGCCTTCACAAAGTCTCTTATTTCTTCATCAGTCAGGTCTTTGGGCTTCCATTCTGGCTTCACATCAATCATGATCTTCATCCCTATGGCTTTCTTTGCAGTTTTCTGGCATTGCAAGATTATTATCTTGATAACACAAAATCCTAGTAATATCATCACTAGCAGGGCTCCCAGAAACTTGAATATGTCTGCCATTCATTGTGGGACCCACGAGAATAGTGATCCAAACCAGCTGTCATCTTCAACTTCGTCATTTTCGTTGATCATCTGGTTCTGTAGCTTCGTTAGCATACCTATGGCTTCTGTTAAAGTTCCATTTTCCTCATCGTGAGAAGGAATACATGTGCAACATGATTCTCCTATTTTGGAACAAACTCCTCCATCCATGGCTGTGATCATGTCAAGCACATATCTGCGGATGGCTCTTAACTCTTCCTTTATTGCATTGAATGCTTTTATTGTCGTGTTGATGGTCTGCATTAACTCCCATCTGGTTATCTGTAACCATTTAGTATTTGCTCCAACTTGGAATCTTGGCATGAAAATTGTTGCAAACACTGATGAGGTGAGGCTGAACAGCCTGTGTTCATATGGGATTGCATGAAAAGCTTATTCTGATTTAGCAGAGAAGTAATTCTCTTTCTTCATCCGAGTTATCAGTTCCACAGATCTCTTCTTCCTCAGGTGAGCATCTGCTTTTGGGAAGCTGTCAATATTCAGGTCACTTTTCAGGATCACCAATGCTGGAACGTGGACGTTCACTATTGTGCATGTGCCTCCCAAGTCTCTTGGCAGTCTGATGAATGCTTTGGATCCACAAGCCCAATAATGATCCATTATCACTGCAGTACCGTGTACCATTCCTGGAGCGTCAAAAACTTGTCCACAGTTCTGATTCTCTCCCATCTTCCTTGTGCCATTATTCCTGAAGCAGAACTTTGCGCTCTCCAGGGGCACTATCTTTCTCCAGCATTGGATCTTTCATGGATTCACATGCTTAGAATATTCCCCGTCGTCAGGCTGGGAATCCCCGGTACATTATATAGACCCTTTCCCGTAGGAAAACTTTTTCGACGCTTATGCGTCCCATCCACCTCGTTTTGTATCATGCGTGCCCGCGCCGTCAGGACGCCTTGATATAAATACAGGACCCGCCCCCGCGCTCCCTCAGATTTCAACCGTCTTTCAAAGTAGTGGGATCCTCGTGGTTACTGCTAATCGAAATTAGGTTGTATTTTCGCTTCGGCGACGTTACATTCTGGAATAAATATGTCCGGAAAAGCTTTATTTCGTCCTTGTGCGACATGTGGACTCAAAAAAGTCTATGAAGGTGATGCCCACATGGATTGTATCTACTGTCTCCACCCGCACCACACGGCGGATACATGCGAGATATGCCAGGGTTTCTCCCAAAAAACCCTTAAAGACCGGAAAAGAAGGCTGGTCGACTGGCTTAACGACGGAGCGGGTGCCTATCCGGCATCAGAAGTTGGCTCCACAGCCTCCAGGAGCAAGTCGGAACCTCCCTCGAAGAAGGTGCGGCCTGTCGAAAAATGCCCTGCGGACAAGCATACGGGGAAGCATGCTGGGTCTTCCTCATCACACAAAAAGTCCTCCTCCTCCTCCTCATCCTCTAAGACGGAGAGGCAAGCGGCATCAAAATCCTCCTCAGGGGACCGTCCTAGGTCTTCCGTGAGTCGAGACGCTTCAGCAGGGAAGTCGGCAACGAAATCAGCTACGAAGTCTAAAGGCTCGGTGCCGGCTACTTGCTCGTCGACCCCGTTGTCGCCGACGATGCCTATTACTATTCAGGCAGCAGCGGTGGGGATTCCTTCGTCGACGGTGACTCAATCTATGGCCTGGCAGCCAGAGGTTTGTGACCCGGCCCCCCCTGAGGTCCTACTGCAGCCAGACACGGCCTTGTCGGGGTCGTCGGTGGAAGGAGAATGTGGCATGGTTATGCAGCCGTCGGACTTGGGCCTACGGCCTTCCAATACATCGACGACGAGTGCGAGTGGGGGTATGGTCCCTCTATCCTCGACGTTGCTGACCCCCCAGACGGTTTTGTCTCTGGATGTGCTTAATACACTTCAGAAGCTCCTGCAGCGTCTGGATACGCAGATCCCTCAGCCTGGCACTTCATCGTCGATATTTTCTGCACCTTCCGTCGACGAACAAGCTCAAGCAGCTCGCTCGACGACCAAAAGCCCGTCGGCCTCCCAGGTGGTGAAGGATCGTCCTCGAGCGCAGGAGGAGGGTGAGCTATCGGAGTCCGATTCTATACGAGGTGACTCAGGGTCGGACATCTCCCTGTCACCGTCGAGAGACCCAACATGGAATTCGGATGTAGAGGTAGAGTCTACGAGGAGCCAGGCACAACCATCTCCTCCGGATGATGTGGGAGCCTTCCATGCAATGATGGGAAAAGCGTGTTCCGAGTTCGGCTTAATTCCTGAGGAGCAAAAGAAAGATTGCTTTCTTTTTGATCACATGGGTCAAAGGAGGAAATCGGTATTTGCCATCCCAATCCTGGACCACGTATAGCAAGAAGGCCTCAAGACGATGCGTCATCCGTTCTCGGAACCGGCTGTTAAGGGGCGTATTAAGAAGAAGTTTAAAGCTCTGGAGTCCACTCCAAAATGTCTAACATCACAGCCACTGTCAGACTCTGTGGTATCGGCGGCAGCGGCTAGGAAGGCCAGAGTACAGCAAAAATGTTCAACCCCACCAGAAAGGGAGGCAAGGAGGCAGGACGCCTTTGGGAAAAAGGTGCTCTCAGTCGGCGCCACGACGGTAAGAGCAGCCAACTCCTTGGCGATTGTATCACGTTACGATAGGGAGATGTGGCATAAAATAGCCCCTATCCTAGAACATCTGCCGGAAGAACATCGAAAAGCAGCCATGTTGCTAGTACGGGATGGCGAGGAGGCCTCGAACCATGCAATTAATATTGCGGTGGACCTAGCAGAGTCTGGGTTCAAACAAATCAATCATGGCGTAGTACTTCGTCGACAAGCGTGGCTCAAATGTACTACTTTTAGACCTGAAGTCCAGTACAAAGTCCTAGACATGCCATGTGAAGGAGAACATCTGTTTGGAGACAAGGTAGATGAAGCCTTGAAGGGGATGAAAGAAGACACGGATACAGCTAGGTCTCTTGGCGCCCTCCAGACAGGTAGAAGTTTTCACTCTTTTCGCCCCTTCAGGGGTGCTTCCGGAAACTCCCGCTTTGGAGCCTCTAGGGATCGTGGATTTAACAGGCCCTCATACGCCTCACAAGGTTACAGACGGGCATCCCAGTCGGCACGTAGAGGCAGAGATTATCAAGCCTCCAGATGACGCGGCTCGGGTCCCTCGTCGACGAAGGACAAGCAAACCAGCAACCAATGACGGCCTTCGAAACGTCCTGGGGGGTCGAGTCTCTCATCATATCGACCAATGGAAATGCATCACCACAGATCGATGGGTTCTGGACACGATTCGCATGGGTCATGCGCTGCAATTCAAAAACAAGCCTCCAAGTCTTCCGCCAGTGTTTTCGGCCCAGCCCCACCTTCGAGTTCTAAGACAAGAGGTGGCGCTTATGCTACAAAAAGGGGCGGTAGAACGGGTTCCTGTGGTACAGGAAGGACAAGGGGTTTATTTCCGGTTCTTCGTCTTCAAGAAGCCAAATGGAAAATGGAGGCCCATTCTCGACCTGAGGGTACTCAACAAATGGCTAAAGAGCTCAAAATTCAAAATGCTAAAGCTCCAGGAGGTTATCAGGTCAGTGCAACCCATGGATTATCTGTCGTCGCTAGACCTTCAGGACGCATATTTTCATATCCCAATACGTCCACGACACAGGAGATATTTAAGGTTCGTCGTCGGGCGAAAGCATTTTCAGTTCAAGGTCCTCCCGTTCGGTCTCAAGTCCTCCCCCAGGACGTTCACCAAGTGCTTGGCCCCCATAGCGGCCCATTTAAGGAAGGACGGTCACCATGTCTATCCCTATCTAGACGACTGGCTGGTCAGAGGCTCGTCCATGGAACAAACACGAAACAGTCTGGGGGCCACGATGTCCCTCTTACAGGAACTGGGCTTCGCGATAAACTTCAGCAAGTCCTCCGTAGAGTCTTCGAGGACCTTGGTCTTTCTAGGAGCGGAGTTTCATACGCACACAAGCCTTGTAAGACCATCCAGCGAAAGAATACAGAAGCTACAGAGCAAGGAGTCGGAATGGAGATGCGGTACCAGGGTGTCGGTGCGAAAATACATGTCCCTGCTAGGGACCATGTCATCCTGCATTCCGTTGATAAACAACTGCCGTCTGTTTATGAGGCCTTGCCAGGAATTCCTAGCGGACCGTTGGGCGCAGAGCCAAGGTCGCTGGTCCGACAGACTGGTCATCGACGAACAACTGGTACAAGCCCTCTGTTGGTGGAGAGTTTCCACTCATCTAACGAAAGGAATGCCTCTGGTGGAACCGGAGTTCCAGAAGACGGTGGTGACGGATGCATCGCTGAGCGGATGGGGAGCTCATCTGGATACGTTACAGGTACAAGGCCGGTGGTCGTTACAAGAGTCCTCCCTGCATATCAACCTGCTAGAACTGAGAGCAGTGCGGTGGGCTCTAAAATCTTTTCTTCCTCAACTGAGAAACTCTGTGGTGCGTGTCATGACGGACAACACGACTACAATGTTTTACTTAAGGAAACAAGGAGGAACACGTTCCAGGTCCCTGTCGACGGAGGCACATAAAATCTGGCATTGGGCCCTGCAACACAACATGCTAATCTTGGCGTTCCACCTGCCTGTTGTGAGAAATGTGGAGGCCGATGCCCTCAGCAGGGAAATGAACGAAGTTCACAAATGGGTGCTGAACGACCAGCAACTACAACATGTATTCAAGAAGTGGGGACATCCTTCCATCGATCTGTTTGCGACGAAGGACAACAGGAAATGCTTGCAGTATGCAAGCAGGTGGCCTCAGCAGGGCTCACTGGGGGATGCGTTCTCCTTCCCAGGGACGAACAAATTCCTGTACGCATTCCCTCCATTTCCTCTTATCCGGAGGACGTTGCAATGGATCCTCAAGTACCCATGTCGGGTGATCCTGGTGGCCCCGTATTGGGCCAGACAGATGTGGTTTTCAGACCTGCTGCACTTAGCGGCGGCGGAGCCAATGCGGTTCAGGAAGATCCCCAACCTTCTGTCTCGACAGGAGGGTATCGTTTGGCATCACGACCCGGACAGCCTCAAGTTGACGGCCTGGCTCCTGACTTCCCCGAATTTGGCCAGCTAACGATTCCGGAGGAGTGTCGTCGTATTCTGCAAGCGGCAAGAGCACCTTCCACAAACACTTCATACTCGTACAAATGGAGGAGTTTCTGTCAGTGGTGTGGGGATCAACCAGGTCTGGTTCCGCAGTCGATTACGCCGGAACAGCTCCTTCCATACTTGCTGTTCTTAGCTCAAAAGGGCTTATCGGTGTCGTCGATAAAAGTACACCTGGCCGCCATCTCCAGGTTTACACGTCAACGACATTCCGCACCATTATTCAGCGACCGCCTGATTAAGCACTTCCTTAAAGGGTTGTTCAGGAGTTTCCCTCCCGAGAAGAGATTTCCTCCGGTGTGGAGCCTCAATCTGGTGTTAGCGTCTCTTATGAAACCTCCTTTTGAACCAATGTCATCGTCGTCTCCAAAGTTTTTGTCGTGGAAATTGGCCTTTCTGGTGGCCATCACTTCAGCCCGACGTATTTCGGAAATCCAAGCTCTAATGGTAGACCCATCATACTTAAGATTTTTTAAGAACAAGGCGGTCCTTGCCACTAACCCACAGTTCATACCGAAAGCTCCTTCAGTGTTCCATAAACATTCCTCTATCGTCTTACCTACGTTTTTTCCAGAGCCATGCTCGGGAGCGGAGCGCACGTTACACACATTAGACGTGAAGAGGGCTCTCAAGTTTTATCTTCATCGCACGCAACCTTTCAGGAAAACGAGGCAATTGTTCGTGGCCTATGGTCTGGGTGCTAAAGGCAAAGCCATTTCAAAGCAAGGACTGTCAAGATGGGTATCGTCTACCATTTCGTACTGCCATTCCAAGGCTGGGAAGCCTCTTCTGCGACGCCCAAGAGCTCATTCAACTAGAGCGGCGGCATCGTCGACGGCGCTGTGGTCTGGAGTCCCTCTGGGGGACATCTGCATGGCGGCTACCTGGGTGGCTACACACACTTTTACCCGCCATTACTGCCTGTCACAACAACATGCCCAAGATACTCGGATGGGACAGGCGGTGCTTCGACACCTATTCCAATAAGGTAAGCTCCGGTTGAGGGGTTAGATCTTGTTGCAATTATGATTGAATATTGTTCGTTTTCTATGTTAGCAATTGCTGATGGGTACACGACCATAGGGAACGGGCATTGTGAGGAAAGTATGTGAGTTTGCATGCACGCCTCCTCTTTTCGGGATGGTACTGCTATGTAATCTATTCTAAGCATGTGAATCCATGAAAGATCCAATGCTGGAGAAGGGAATAGTTTCTTACCTGTAACTCCATTTCTCCAGCATTGGTATCTTTCATGGATTCACATGCGCCCGCCTGCCTCCCCTGGGCATGCAAACTAGTTCCCCCACTACTTTGGGGGCTGAAATCTGAGGGAGCGCGGGGGCGGGTCCTGTATTTATATCAAGGCGTCCTGACGGCGCGGGCATGCATGATACAAAACGAGGTGGATGGGACGCATAAGCGTCGAAAAAGTTTTCCTACGGGAAAGGGTCTATATAATGTACCGGGGATTCCCAGCCTGACGACGGGGAATATTCTAAGCATGTGAATCCATGAAAGATACCAATGCTGGAGAAATGGAGTTACAGGTAAGAAACTATTCCCATCTGCAAGGGTCCTCCTTTGTCTTCGACCCATCTAAGTAGTTTTGCAAGTTTTGGCCATAATGACTTGCATCCGTTTCGCACTATGTTGATGGTTGGCTCGTAGTGACCGAAGACCATCCATGCTCGGCATATCACTACTCCTTTCTCCCATCCGTCTGGTGAAAGTACTGTTCCCCAAATTTGCATTTGACCTCAATTCTTCCATCTCCAAGCTTCTTCTGGAGTCTTTGCTTGGACATTTAGCTTCTGGTTTGCTTCTCTTCTGATCTCTGCTCCTTTAACTCCAGGCTTCTCATATCTGATCACAATGTGTTTCGTCTTTCCATTGTTTCTTGTCTTTATGTCCTGGACATAGTCGTCTTCATTTGGATCAGTTGCTTCAGTTGCCCATTTCAGAGAGGCATCACTACCCATGAACTGGCCTCTGGTCTTGCACATTGCTACGTGCGACATACAGTGTGCTGTCTGGACATCGATTTCTACAGCTACGAAGATCTTGGACTTCCCCATGCTGTATGGTAGGAGTATGCAAACAAAGCATTCCCCTTCTGAACTTCGTCTTCCAACTTCTTTCATGTGCTGGTACCAAATGTTGTTTCCCAGATGGGCTGTGCTGTCCAGGTAGTCGTTGAGTTCATTGTCATCTCCGTGCATACATCTCTTGATTCTTATTTTTTTTCCTGTAGTTGGCTATGACTACATCCATGAATGCATCGGTATGGCTTTATCTTGCTGGAGGATTTTCAGGTCTCCTGGTCCATGGTGCAGGCCTCCTCCTCTGCACCATTTGAGTGGACAAGAGCCTGGTAGCTCTTTCCCTCTCCTCATACATCTTTCTCCTGCTAGTTACAAATGCCAATGCCAACCAGCCTGACACTGGTCCGGTGTATGGTTGTATTGTAGTACTGGTACTTGTTCCTTGCATTGGAATGTATATGCTTGGTAATACAGTCTCTGCGATTTTGTTCTTCAGTTCCTCTTCTAGCTCCCTTGCTCGTGCTATGTGCGTAACTAATGAGTCTACTATCAGTTGCAGAGAGTTTCTCAGTGTTGGCTCTTGTTTCTTAAGAGTTTCTGATAAAACTGCTTCTGTTGGTTTTTGCTTTAATTCTTGTTTACTCACAACATTTGCTGGGGAGTTTCTTATGGCAGGCAGTCTCTTCTTCTCTGCTGCTTTTGTTTGTGATTCTGCAGTCATTGACACTAGGCCTGTTTTGTGTGCATTCAGTGTTTGTGTGCGCGTAGTTGTCAGTGATGTTGTCAGTGATGTTACTTCATTCATTCCTTGCCAACCCTGTCTCCAGCTTTTCTTTTCGTTCGTTACCACAAGTGTGTGTGTATCGTTGCTAATTACATCAATTTCAAGTTCATTCACTCCACCGTCAGATCTTCTAGAGACTGGAATAACTATATAAGGTCTGGGTGCTTTTGTGGGTTTTATGCGCGCATCATTAGGTGGGTGCACTGAAATTGGGATGCTTTGTGCACCAATAAAGAATGCAGTTCTGATTGTTAATGACAGTAAAACAATGATGAATATGATGCATAGGTACATTATGCCTCTGTAGGTCAGGCGGCAGCATTTTCTTCCAGAGAAGCAGGTGTGCCTCTCTTCTTGTGGGAGGACCAGATTGCTGCTCTGGACCCCATCTCGATCATTCAACAAATGTCAGTGTTTATTGTTTGTGTTTTAAGAGTGTCCGGTACCCCACAAGTGTCCCCCCTCTCGCGAGTTACAAATTGTCTCTTTTGTCAGGATACAGTTCCTTTGCTAGACTATGGGAAAAACCTGAAATAAAATAACATTTTAATGAGTCCCTTTAATGTACATGTGCAAAATAGGTGAGCTCCCAATCCACTCCTCGGATTTGCTTCAGTCCTGAGGACATAGTGTATGTTAATCAGTAGGAAGGAATAGGGACAAAAATAATAACAAACATGACACATGGAGTTCTTGGCACCGCTTCCTTGATCTGTCCCTCGGCGGAAGGCTCTTAGAATCTCCTCAGATATCTCCTCTGATGGTTAGAAAGTTCCACTAGGAGTACGATTCTATGTAAGAGCATTTCCAATCAGTGCAATATTAGCTGGGTCTCTGATGAAAGTGATGACGTCAACATCGATTGGTCTCCCCACTAGCTCTGGAAAGTTGGTGACTAGACGAAAAAGGACATTGTGTGCTAACCTGCTGTCTTCTGGTGACAGGCACATCTATCCTGTTTTTGCTGAGGTTCAGGATTACATGTTTTCTCCTAAATGTGAACAATGTCTGCACTGTCCGGTCGCATGGAGTGCAACTAGAATTATGATTTTATTTAAAAGATGGCTTAAATGTTCTGTATTTGCTGGGTCTCTGAGGAATGTGAGTGTATCTGTTGTTCTCCCAATAAGAGATGGACAGTCTTCGATTATGCGAAAGAACAGTGTGTTGATGAGCTCATCTATTTCCGCCTGTGTTGGGAACATTTGATTCTTTCTTAAGTTAGTGACACTGGTGATCCTCCTTACCAATGACGGGTATGATCTTAGCACTAGATCAAAATAGGTTATTATGTCCTTTGTGATGTCTCTACTTCCCCGCCACTCGTCGATTCCTCTCGTTGGGGTGCAGGCAGGGGGCCTGCTCCGATGTAGGGTTTTATATCACTGAGAAAAATCCAAGCTCTCCTGCCTGGTAGTTTCACTGCAGACAGAGTGTAGTCCTCCACTGTAAAAGGACTGTTGAACCTTGGCTCGTCCCACTTTTTCCTTCTATGATTCATCACAAGGATGGCGTCTCCAGGGAAGACGGGTGGAACACGTAGACCTTGAAATTGGTCTGTTGAAGTGTCTCCTTCTGTGTTCTGTGCTGCTCTGAACCCTTTTCGTCGTCGCTGCAGCTGGTCTGAAATTAAAGTAAGGCAAGATGTCATGCAATTCAGATAGTTTTGCATTTCAGACCCCAAAACCTCTCCTGTTGACTGGCATCACATCTAGCTCTATCTCGGGGTGTCAGAGGAGTCCTCATTCTTCTTCCTGTGGCTATCTCATGTGGTGTAAAATGGTCAGACCCGGGTTGGTCCCGAAGTGCATACAGTGCCAGTGAAAGGCAGTGCAACCATCCCTTGTTTAGAGTAAGCTTCAACTTGGCTATTCTTTCCTTTAACAAGCTGTTGAGCTTCTCACAGACCCCATTACCTTTTGGATGATATGCCGACGAGAACTTATGCTTTATACCAAGCAGCAAGCTAATCTGCTCGAACACTGCATTGACAACATGAGGGCCATTATCTGACCTCATGACCTTGCACACCCCCCACCTGGGGCCACTTCTCTCACAAAAAATGTGGCCGCGCAGGTAGAGTCTGGGTTTGTACATAGACCTGCCTCAATCCATCTAGAGAATGGACACACCACAACAATTAAGTATCTGTACCCATTACATACATGAATTATGGTGACATAATCGACATGCAAGTGTTGAAAAGGCCCATTTGGCCTTCGGATGATTCCTCATTACTTTTAATGTGTGCCCCGCCGTGAATTGCTGACAAATTATACAGTTTACCATAAAGAATGCAACGTGCTCCGCTAAATTCGGTATGAACCAGTATTCTGCGAGTTTTGCTGCTAGGTTCTCTTTTGTCATGTGCGCCGGGTAATGCAACTGCTCCAGCACTATTTTTAATAGGGGTACAGGCATTACTGGTTTTCCACTGCTGTCTTGTCGCCACAAGCTGTCAGAGGCGTTTAAGGAACATCCTCAACGCTTCCACAGGTTCTTCTCTTCCTGTGGTGCCTTCCCTTGGAGTTCCATTAGCTGTGTTTGCCCCAACTTACTGTAACATTTGGGTGCAGTTCATGTAACCATCATCTGCTCCTTGGCTTGGATAACTTCCACTTCCATGATTGTTTCACTTTTGGATGCCCACGCTTGGCTTCCTTGTCTGCTGCTTGATTCCTGCGTGAGATAAAATCTGTCCCCTTCATGTGGGCGGTGCATTTCACGACTGCTATGCCCACTGGGAGCTGTAGTGCCTTGATCAGCCTGTCCAATAAGGCTGCATGCTGCACTGGCGTGCCGTCTGCTCGGAAGTAGCCCCTCCTTTTCCAGTGCGCTAAGCCTGCATGCACTGCTGTCATCACATAGGCGCAGTCACTGTACACAGTTACTTCCTGGTCTGCGTCATTCTCAATGGTGAGTATTAACGCCAATAATTCTGCAGCAGAAGCTCTCTGAGATGTCAATGTGCCCTTTGGTTTGTCTAGAATGGCAAATAGCGAGTGCTCAACGTACAACGTCATTGAGCATCCAATTACAATGGTTGTAGCTTTCTCCATGGCGAACGCTGCAGCAGCTAAACTTTGTTCGCATGGGAAATGACCCCTCATGACTGGGTCCAAGTTCCCACTATACTACGCCAGGGGCTTGTACCCCAAGGTGGTTCTCTGTGTGAGTACTGCCGTCATAACGCTGCCATTTGTGTGTGAAAACAGGTAATATGCCTCTGCATAATTGGGGATCCATAAAACTGGTGCTGTGCAAATGGCTCTTTTGAGTTCAGCAGATTCTTTCTCCATGGTCTCAGACCATTCAATCTTTTCTTTCGTCACTTGGGCCTTCTTTAGGCCCTGAAGTA
Organism: Ambystoma mexicanum; assembly: GCF_040938575.1. NCBI lineage: Eukaryota > Metazoa > Chordata > Amphibia > Caudata > Ambystomatidae > Ambystoma > Ambystoma mexicanum. The sequence goes on along the minus strand of NC_090932.1, from coordinate 674,512,981 downwards.
AAGGCTTGGTGTTAGAGCTGTAGTCGAAGACCCATGTCCTGACATAGTTGCATAGGCCTAAAAAGCTCTGCATCTGCTTTATCGTATGTGGCTTAGCCGTGTTAAATATGGCTTCAGCCCTTTCTGGGGTCACCTTCTTTCCCTCATGTGAGATCAGCTGGCCTATGTACAGCACTTCTTGTTGACAATATTGTAACTTTTCTTTGTCAACTTTATATCCCTTCTCAGCCAGTATAGTCAATAGCTGAACAGAATCGTGCCTGCATTGCTGTTCTGTGGTGCTGCAAATAAGATGTCATCCACGTATTGCAGGATGACACTTTCTAGTGTAATATTGCTCAAGTCCATCTGCAGGACTCGGTTGAAAATAGGAGACTCACAGTACCCCTGTGGCAGCCTCGTGCTTTTCAGATGCATTTGTCTGAACATGAATGACGTCAGATCTTGTGAGTCACGGTGCAACGGGATTGAGAAAAATAAATTTTTCAAGTCAATCACTGTGAAATATTTTGCCTCAATGGGTATGTTACATAGAATTGTAGACGGGTTCCGGACTAGAGGGAACTCGGCCTCAACAATATCGTTTATTGGCCTCAGATCTTGAATTATCCTCCATGACCCCCCTTTACTTTTTTCACCAGGGTTAACTGACGTATTACATGACGACTCTGTCGTCACTAAGATGCTTTGCTCTATCATAGCAGAAACTGTCTTAAAAATCCCTTCATCTGTCTCTCTGGACATGGGATATTGTCGGGCTATTGGTAGAATTGCTCCAGGTTTCAGTTTAATTTTCACTTCTCCAACCCCCTTCAAGAGGCCTACGTCATAGGGGCCTGTAGTCCATCCTGAGACAGGCACCTTGGCTATGTCGTCATCAAAATATTCAGGATGATTTAGTGCCAACATCATTCTCTGAGGTACTTCTCTTTTAATCATCTTTACCCAAAAGGTGAGACTCACTTCCACCATTGTCTCTCCTATATCTGTTTGTTCTTCAAACAGATCGTCATCGGTGACGTCAGTCCATCGATATCCTTCTTCGATGGCGATTACTGCGCACCATTTTCGATTCTAGTCGTCATAACCATCAATCAAGGCCACTCTCTTTCACTGCAGCCGTGTGTATCATCAAGGGAAATACTTGTCCCTTCTCCTCATGCATCAGTATTCTGGGTCTGAATAAGAACTCATCAGGGGTTCTCATGATTTTGTCTGCAAGGCCTAGCAATCCTGCCATAAGCACACACATACCATATGCGAACATTTCTGGCTCTAATGGTATGGCCCACATGGCTCTGAGTATGCTCTAATCATTTTGCATACATTTGAGTAGTGCATCCCTGGAATGGAACATACTATGCCCTTCTCTGTGAACGAGATTGTCATGTTTACCTTTGTCATTAAATCTCGACCCAAAATATTTACCGGGGTCTGCCGAGAATATAATAAAGGTACATTCATTTTGCATTCTCCTATGGAGACTGGAAGTGCATTTGTGAAGGGAACATGACTGTTAGCTCCTGTAAAACTGAGTATCTATGGCCTCACCGGACAACGAAAACTTGCCTTCACGTATGTTCGAGCATGTTGCACCTGTGTCAACTAAGAAGGAATATTCTTTATCCCCTATAACGACATCCACCCTAGGTTCCCTGTGAGGGTCTGGTGTCACTGATAGGATAGAACACATCAGGGTTCCCAGTGAGCTGTCCTAGTTTATATACAAATTTGGCCCACTTTGTGCTGGTGAATTTCCCCCATTCCCATTGTTACTCCCCATTCCAGGGTTCGTGGTCTGCCCTGTGCTCATCGTCTGCGATAGTTGCAGAGGTGCCTGTTGGGATTGTCCTTGTGGAAAATTCACCATGCTTTGCGGTTGTACCCCTTGTTGCACTCCTGGCGATTGTTGTTGCACCGTGTGATTCTGTGCACCACCCTGCTGTAAAACTGCACATGGATTCGCCATGCCTGCTCCTGTTCCTTGGCCATTCTGCATCATGCCTTGATTTATGCATGTGCGCGCCAAATGCTCTGTCATTCCACACAGCCAACAAACTGGCGGTGGTCGGATCATTTGCCCATTTGACATATCTTGGTTACCATTTTGCATATTTTGAAAGCCTCATTGATTATTTTGGAAACCTCCCTGATTGATCTGCCATCCTCTTCCCCTAAATTCTCTTCCCCTAGAATAATACCCTGTATTGCCCTGATTATTCTGCTGTGGACTAGCCACCTGCTGCATGCTTGATTCAGCTGTGCTAGTTCTCATGGCTCGCTCAAGAGCATATTTTGTCAATTTCTCTTGCACCAATTTTGCTTCATCACCCTTTCAAGTTGCTACCTTTTTGCGATTCTTTTCCTGCAGCAATCTACAATAATATGTGATGGTCAACTGTATTTCAGCACAAGGCTTGGCTTCAATTCCCACCAATTTCTTGAGTTGTTTCTGTATTGGCTCTGGCAGCCTTTGGCACAATATATGGTAAAATACAGGTATAGATTTTGTCCAAGATTCATGAGTCTCGAGCACTCATGCGTCTTGAGAATTCTGTATATAAATTAACGGATCTTCAGACTCCTTCATCTTTCGCGTCATTATAGCTTCCATATCAGAAGTATCTGGGTATAGTACTCGTAGCGCTTTCCATACTGGGGCTCTTCAATTGTTGAATGGAGCTCCGTTGTGCGTGGAATTAATTGTGGTTACGCCAGGGCAGCCTGCTTGTGCCCACACATCGTCTGCTCTCTCACCAAGTATGGTGATTAGGAGACCTTTGGTGTCCCCTATGGCTAATGTGTTTCCTCATGTCAATTTTTCAAACTCATGTATCCACTTTCCGTCTCCCGACATCAGCATTCAAAGCTTGTTTTTCAAATGTTCTCGATCCATGTGTGGCCATGGTATATATTGCGGTCTTACCCCCCACCCCCCTTCCCGAGCAACGGAAATTGGAATGTGTAGCCCTCTCTCTCTCTCTCTTCTCTTTGTTCTCCTGTATAATGCAGGGGTAATATTCCTGCATCGCCGTCTACCTGGCAATGCCCTTAGTCTGTCCATATAGGGCAGCGAAGACACCCCGGTCTGACCGTGAGATACTTCTTCATATCGATCAGGCTGTGCGGTGGACTCTGATGCTCTCGGTGCAGATTCGCTATTGTCTAACCACCTTATTCCTTTTTCCTTTTGGAGTCGTCTTTCCCTCCGTCCCTCTTCCTTATTTTCCTTGCGCTCCTCCCTTTTGGAGTCGGACATTGTCTGTCCCCAACTAGTGCAACTTCTCATATCCTCTTTGTTCCTACTTATTTCTGATTTATCCACGGATAGCTCTCTATTCCCACTACTTCGGGAGACCTCCTCAGTGTCATACAGCGGAGTGCTCTCTAGGCACTTGTCTTCCCCGTGCCCTTGGGGTATTTGTTCTAGCCCCATTTCATCATATATTCTATCTAATGTTTCTCCGATGCGTCTGGTGTCGAAGTCATCGTCAATATTTGCCCTAGACGTGCCTGGTACTGAACCACACTCGGGAAAGAATTCTTTGAATTCTTCCCAGTGTACAGCTGGAGAGGGTTTTTAACCTCTTTCCCCAGATATTCAAGATGGCGTGCTCTGTCTTCGCTTACGTTCTACGTCGTCATCAAATTCTTTGCGTTTCCTTGCCTCTTCTCTGACCCTATTTTCTTCCTTTCTCTTTTCATTTCTACCTTCATCTGCCCTTCTAATGTCCTCATCTCTTTGTCTTTTTATTCTTCTCCCACGTATCCTTTGCTCCTCCTCTAACCTTTGCTGTTTCTGTTTGTCTTGGTCATTGGCTGCTCTTGGGTTGCGATCGCAACATAGCTGTTCTCGCCTTTGTCTGTCTTTGTTTCTTATCCTTTCGTCTCTTAACTCCTTCTCTTTCCCCTTTCTCCGTGTCTCATCTAACCTCTCCTTTTGTTTTCGCGTCATTAGTGCCTTTGCCATCGAGTTTCAATAAAATGTGTCCTCCCATCCATTCGTCTTTTGCGAATGCTATCTCATCAGTTCCATCTTCGCTTCCCTTCCATCTCTTCCCTTCTCTTTCTTTGTCGAGAGATGCACTTGTCTGTGCCTGATCTCTTCTTTCGTTATCACGTCTCTTCTTGTCCCTTGGGTCTGCAGAGGCAATATTCTATCCTTATCTTCCTTTGATTTTCTTCACTACTATGTGTAGGTGACTCATATGCGGGATTGCTATACCCTGTGGCTGCTTTGAGTCCTCTCACTGGGTATAACCCCTCATCCTTACTTTCTTCAATTTTTGTTTTGGGTGGGGCAGGTGGCGCGGTAGGTGTCTCAACCCCCTCTGTGCATACATTAAGTATCCAATCTGTTGGAGGCTCCTCCTCCTTTCCCTGTTAATACATTTTCCACAACTCGAGACCAGCAAGGCGTTTTTCTAACTTCTTGCCTGTATATGTGGCATGCAAATATGTCGTCATATGTTGTAAGACGGCTTTAGATAAAGACACATTTTGTGGCCATGACATAAACATCTTGTGGGCGGTACCTTAAACCCACTCGGTACTATATTTCTTTAGCTTGGGTGCCTGTTTTGGCAACTGCTTGCATAAGTGTGCCAATGGAGTCATATCTTTCATGCTCAAATCTGTTCCCCTTTCTCTTATATAACATTTGTCAACGCTTTTGTGTGGCTTAAACAACTTCTAACAATATGTGGGAGCACCAAACGCTGCAAGCTCCAATCCAAATGTTCACAAAATAATATAAAAATACCTTCTGATTTACTAAAAAAAAAAGCAATTCATATGCGATTTTATCTCAGCTATTAAATCGCATAAAATAGAAATCAGTTTCCTCTAAAAAAAACGTTTTTTTACATATGCCGTCATAAAAAAAAACATGAGACACTTGACAGACTAGACGGACACCAGCTGGACACCGGTATCTCTGCCTCTAATCATTACCCCTTCATGGAGTGTAAACGTACCCCTTTCACGATGTCTTTAAACGTTGTGGTAGTTTACTTGTTCCCCATTATGTGGGACTCTGGGTACATGTTTCTTCTAGCCGCTATATTAAAGCGTAGGAATAAGGTGAATCCTCTCACTTCTAGGGTGTCTGCCCCGGTAACCTCCCTCTTCTCGGGTGTCTGCCCCGGTAACCTTTAGTTTACTTTTACTACTCTCGAGTCATTATCCCCTTATAAATATATACAGTCTTCTCCACGTCTAACTATATTTAGTTTTTTCTCCCGCCTCCCTCCGTTACCTTTACCCGTTACTTGTTCTAAAGCATGCACTTTTGCCAGAACATTAGTCTTTTTCACTCACCGTTTGCATGGTTCTTCTCTGGACCCTCGGGATCACCGCCTTTGTTACCGCCTTCTTCGGTTTTTCGCCCGTTCCGCTGCCTGTAGGAATGGGAAGGTATGCGCAGGGAACACGGGTCCCGTCAGGCCTTGACTGCAGTCTCTTTATGCTACCATTGTCTACGGGGAACTTCACAGTCTACTCAGCCAAATGGCAAAGGACTTGTGATATTGCCGAAGACCTAGAGTTACTTTATGTCGACGGTCAATAGGTGTCTTATTTAAATCAATAATTGATAATCAATAACCATCAAATCTCTGCTACCAAGTGTACTCGGGGGACCCCCGGCCGGCCCATATAGCCAAGGTTTGCTCCGTGAGTACTTTAAGACGAGATAGCTTCACCTTGAGATGGATGGGGGTGCAGATTTATTGCTCCAACACCAATCAATAAGGACAACTCAGTGGTTTGGCAAAGGGAGTCTGTTTAATGACAAGTACAAAAAACATAGCAATCAGCAGTGATACGATAGACCGTCTCGCTTCAACTCCAACGAATGTCATACAAGTAGTAACATATATACTCAAAACTCGTCATAAGTGACGTGTAACACTCAAAAGTTAATAAGCATTTCTATTGGTTTGGAAAAGGTAACTTTGATATAGGTGCTATATCTGTATATGGTAACGGAGTGAAGGGATTGGGTAAGTACTGTCAGGTGGGCGTCTAACCCCTTCCTACAAAATGACTACTGTAGACGTCACTAAAAGTACGACGTCCCATTGGTTCTACTGCTATAGGACCCTAGATTGTGTGGTCCATTGTGATTGAGTTGGCACCAACCCCATGCATACATTTCCACTTTACTTAGAATGGTCAGCCAGGTGCAGGGTGCCCCCTCAGCTACCCGGCCTTCCTCCAATTAAGGTTACAATCAATCATCACTTCAACAACAAAATGTCAATTATGTTACTGTGGTTGGCCTCAAAACTGCATCTTCTGTCTGGAAAAATTCTGATATCTCTGTCTGGGCGGATGCCAAACGTAGGTGTGAACTCATGCTTCTCCTCGCTCGGATGGTCACGTGATGTGGACATCGTGAATTTTCCTAGGTCCTCTCAATTCGTGCATTTAATTCTTATTCGGCTTGCCACCTGCCTACGCTTCCTTATCTTGACCTTTCAGAGACAGAATATTCTGTTCTTATGTTTCAATTAGATGTAGCTACTGTTTGTTCCTTCTATTGGTATGATCTTGGCTCTCATAACAAGAGTTGCATGTGCCAAATTTCGATTCAGCCGTCTCTTCTCATTTTCCTAGAATATGAATCTTGTCTTGTTTGGCCTCTAGTAACCTGAGTTGATTCTGCTTTTCGTGTAAAGTGGAATCGCACTTTATAATAATGTGCTTTGTTTTGAGGTAGATTATGTACAATGGCGCTTGCCGCGCTATTTTTCTACTTAGCATAGCAAGCCGCGCTGTTTTCTTGGCTTTCTTGCGGTTTCAAGCATATGTACAGGCGTTAGCTGGTTGAATATCCTCACCCTGCTTACAGTTTAACTCTTACGCTTTGATAGTTTTAGATCACCTTAAGCTCACAATCTCTTTTCTCATGTCATTTCGTCTACTTGTGTCATTCTTGGTTTGTCATTTGTTCTATTTGTGAGTCCGTCCGCTCTCTCATGACGTCACCCTTCGTCTTCCATTAAGACCTTTTTGGTTTCTTCCGGGACGGTACTTAGGCAATCTTCATTTCGTCTCATTTGTTGGTAGGGTTTTCTCAATGGATACCTTACTGTCCATGGTTGTCTGGTTATTGGTACTTCAATAGGTGTTGCTCTTCTGATGGGTACTGGGAAGAGCCCTACTGCGGCTCTCTGCTGGTTTATATGCTCATCATAGGTCACATATTTTGGATTGAATGTTCCTGGTACTTCAAAATGGGCGATGGTAGTGCTGGCTTTATTTGGGACCTCCTCTACCGCTTGCTACTAGTGAAGCAAGTTATTAAAAACATGATTTTCTTTATATTCTGTCTGTGCCTTTATCTTTTGAACTTTGTGTGATTTCCAGGGAGCTGGTGAAAAGTTCAATTGTAATTTTCCCTCAGTGTCTTGCTGTTAAAGTGGTAATAATCAGGCCCGGTGCTTTGGTTATTGATTGATAAGCAATGTTTGACCTGTTACAGAGGGCTGAGGAGAAACTTTCCTAATAAAAACATTGACAAAGATCAAGGTCCTGGGAATGCATGTGTTACACCATCTATGTGGCGGCAATAGGATGCTTAATCTATGGAAGAGAAATGTATTTGAATTAACAGATTGGACTCATATACCCAAGGTCTAAATTCAGACTCTGAACTATTAATGTTTCTGTATTTTTTCACCTCAAAATCCTCTTTTGCTAATATCTGTGCATTTCACATTTGCATTCTTCCTAGTATTAGATATTATTGCATATCATACTTTCTTTTTTTATTTGTTATTGTGCATTTAGTTTATAAAATAAACCTTGCACAAACATTCAGTTCATCAATGATTACACATAGAATAAATCCAAGCGAAGAGAATTAAAATCATCATACAATCAATACAACGCTTCTCATATATTAGCTATAAAAACAATTCATAACAAATATACATTTATCAATAACAAAAAAATCCTGAAAAGCTATATAATTCGTAGTTTCCAAGTAGCCTATATAATTCATATTGATAGTCTTCTAAAATGGTAAACTGTAGGCATCAAACAAATCCACTGACAGTTATAATTGATAAAGATATTTCGGCAATCTCTTCCCCCCTCGTTTCACCGGATATATTTATAACATTCCACCTCGTTTCAAAGTATTATCTTTGACACATTTGGCTTCAGTTGGATTTAGCATTTTTCATATGCTTTTTTCTATGGCTCGTTGAGTTGCATGCCCCCGGCGTGGCAAGGGTGCAGTGTTTATCAGCATTCTGGACCCCTCCTGGGTCTCTCTTCACTTGTTGCTGTTTGTGGCCACGCCCCCTAGGACTCATAGCACCGTCGCCGACCCCCAGCGGTGAAGCCTGCGGCGGGGCAATGGCGCAATGTTTGGCAGCATTCTGGACCCCTACTGGGTCTCTCTTCACTTGTTGCGGTTTGTGGCCATGCCCCCTGGGACTCATACCACTATCCCCAACCATACAGCGGTAAAACCCACTTCGGGGCAAGGGCGCAGTGTTTTGCGGCATTCTGGACCCCTCCTGGGTCTCTCTTCACTTGTTGCTGTTTGTGGCCACGATCCCTAGGACTCATAGCCCCGTCCCCGAACCCGCAGCGGGGCAAGGGCGCAGTGTTTGGTGGCATTCTGGAGCCCTCCTGGGTCTCTTCACTTGTTGCTGTTTGTGGCCACGCCCCCTGGGACACATAGCACCGTCCCGAGCCCGCAGCAGTGAAGCCCACAGGCGGGCAAGGGTGCAGTGTTTGGCGGCATTCTGGAACCCGCCTGGGTCTCTCATCACTTGTTGCTGTTTGTGGCCACGCCTCCTGGGACTCATAGCAATATCCCCGACCATGCAGCGGTGAAGCTCACGGCGCTGCAAGGGCGCAGTGTTTGGCACAAGCTGGTGGAGGAAATGAAGCAGGGTCTTTGAAGCACCCAAGGCTACAACGCTTCAAGCAAGGTAGCGCCGACTGGATTGTAGCTCCCTGGGCACTGTTGGAACTGTCCTGTGAGGTGAACCAGCCACTGTTGTGGGCATTCAGCGTTGGTGGAGGGGAGGAACCGGATCTTTCGCCACCGGCATATAAGGTCAGGTGCTGAGCTCTGTGGGGGTGTGGTGAGCCTCCTTTTCCCTCTTGGAGTTTGGAACTTTCGGATTTTGGAAACCCTCAGCACCTTTGAACGGTCTCACAGGGTCCCCAGGGCCTCCCACTATCCAATTACATAATGGTTGGCCCTCCTCGTTGTGCCACCTTTGGAGCCCCGGAAGAAGGAGACATCTCTTCCCCTTTCTCTCCCAACCACTTTCGTAGTCCTCCCTTCTGTCAAACATTCTAGGACCCCGTGTTCCTTTGGCATACCGCAAACCTATTCAGGGAAGAAGATTGAGGAGGGGCTTAATGTGCATGGCTACGTGGGTCTTGCAGGGAAATGGAGTATGTCTTGGGATCCCCAGTGGGAATGGGGCACCTTTGGTCACTGCCTGCGATAAAGTGAGAGACAAAGAGGGAGCCTCTGGGGATCCCACATCTATTCACTCCCTCATGCACAGCTCGCTGGCAGGGCCCTTATTATAGCCCACTAGGTCTTGTGGTGCTGTGCCGTTTCCTCGCTCTACAAATAGTCTGGCTAGCCCCTCTCTGGAAGGATTTGCACCCTCTGCTAACCTGCTCACCTTGGTGGGGGATTTGACTGTGTGGCTACATCCAATCTTTTGAACAATCTGACAAATGGCTGTGAGATGATCTCAATGGGCATCTCGAAGTTGACTGGTGGTCCTGATTTGCTGGCCCCACCCTTGGCATTATCCTGTGCCCCCTTTTTGGACCTGGCCCCTCCCTTATCCAACCTTTGGCCCAAACCCCGACATTCAAGCCTTGCAGTCGACATTGGCTCTTCCTGAAGCACACTCACTCCCGCTTCCTGTGCCCCTGTCTTTAGATCCAGGGGGTGTGGGCAGAGTTGGCTTGGGCTCAGGCTTAGGAGAGAAGTCAAGCCCCCCATCTAGCATTGGGAGTCAGCTCTTGTCTGATGCCCCCTTGGGGGCTAGCTCATTCCTTTGTCTCAGCCCTCTTGGGGCTTCTAAACACCCCACAAATGGAGAACACTGTCCACCAGCCCCACCAATTGGTCAGGTTGCTCTTGTTACCTCCTGCTTCTTGAGCTGGCCGAGATCAAAAATCTCCTACATGTCTTGGTCAAGGGGGTGTTGGGGCTCAAGGGTGCAGGTGATGTGGGGACGGGAGGAATGGGTCCACTAGGGGTAGGGAGGATTAAATCGAAAATGTGTTAAAGGACACACCCCTCGCAACCCTGGACTGCCCACTGCCTTAGTGGTTAGGCCTACCCCCTTTTTCAGGAGTCGACCAGAGGTGGTCCACCCCCAGTGGTACCTGCTCGGAGGGAATCCACCTGGATCTTAGACTCAGGGGTCGAGCCCTTACTATTGTGGAACCCGTTGCACTGTTTTGTTGTTCTTTCCATTGTTGTGTTTGAAATTATTCATCAGAATTGTATCTTTATTTTTAGAACTGTTTTTGTCGGATGTACTTTCATGGCCTTTTCTAGATGAAGAAAGTTGTTTGACTGACTGACGAGATATTATTTTCTTCAGTCGCTGCCTGCTTCGGGTGTCTGAGTACTCTGGTGCTTCACTACTCTTCCCAATCCCACTCTTTGCAAATCAAATCAACAATGACAATTTAGAATTCATTGCTCTCTATTGATCTTTTTATCCCTAACCTTCTTTCATTCGTTTCCTTTCTTATGTACTAGGTTTGCGCCTGTAATTGCACATTAATCAGATCACAATTTTCCTATCTAAAACCTGTAACACCACTCTTGCTAAATATGCAAGCTAACTTTTTCATGTTTATTTTGGCATGGGTGGCTTAGAGGCCAATAATGTCTTGGGAATGTTCCAAACTTTTTTTGTACTATTTACTTTTAGTATGGGACATGAATATGTCTAGGTTTCAAAATGGGCTTGATTGAGAAACTGAGTTAGAGGTGATATTTTCAAGCAATAGTTAATAGATTTGCTCTCTATCATTCGCTGTTATTTCATTATTTTCCACTATTAGCCACACATTTCATTCTCCCCCCGCACCTTTGTTTTCAATTTGTACCATTGTATAGTCATAGGGAATTGCCAGAAAGGCGCGCAACACATGCAGACTGTTTTCATTTTTAGGTTTGACTATTAGGTAGTGCCCTATCACCACCTATAACCCAAAACAATTTAATTGGAGTCTATATATATATATATATATATATATATATGGAAAAAGAGGAAAAGGGAGAGACCGCACTCTCCGCGGATCATATGGCAGGATCCAATCAAATATAATGCGCAGCTCAAACAGGGAAGAGGTTGTAAAGTAAGTTTAATAAATTAAACAAAAATATATTAACAAAAAGCACGGCTGGGAAAGCAGCAATAACAGAGGCAAGACGCCCGTGGGCACGACCTGCTAACAATGCGTTTCACGCTCGACTGAGCGCTAGGTCACATAAAGGAAAGAAAAGGACCAAAGCATAGTTATAAAAACAAATGGTCCTTTTGCTGTGTCAGTGGAACTCAATAGGTGCATAGAGGCATGGAGTAAATGGCAGCCATGTTGGAATGGAGAGGCAGCCTTTGCCAATGATGGAAAAAATGCAGGATTACCGGGAAAAAAACGACAAAAGGTAACATTTTCTGTTAAATATAAGGTGCAAAGTGCACAGAATACAGAAACGATAATCAATGGGTAAATGGAAAACCAGGAATAGAAACTAAGCCACATAGTCCAAACCAAATGCACCCACGGTTCCACTGCGAATTCATGGTCAAGTGGGAGAGGTCCAAGGAACATAAGCACATAATACATAAAATAAAATAAATTGAAATTTCACGTACAATGAGTGAAAAAGTACATGAGTATCAATAAATAAGAGCAAAAGACCGCAATGGCCCAAGCCCATGTCAGGAATAAAACAGCTAATACATATAAATAAAAGCTGAGAAACCAGTCAGTATGCCATACTAGGACAGAGAATAAATAGAGTAAAGTGCAAGTGCAAGCAAAAAATAGCAGCGTAAAAATACAGCTCTGACTAAAAGTGCATAGCAACAGCAACATTTGCAAAATAGCAAAGCCAAAATAGCAGCATCTACATGTGCAAAATTGCAAAATACATCCCTAGCCATAGAATGCATACATAAAAACTGGAAGTAACAACGTTGTTATACCTGCTCTGCGTCGTCTGCTTTCCAAGACGAATATGTTGCTACTGAGCTGTACTACCCATGCCCGGGTACAGAAAGGCGAGAGCTGGGATGTGAGGATGGATACAACCTGTAGGTGGTGGTTGTCTTTTTACCCACCCATGGCAATTTTTGTCCCTTTGACCATTCCAAACAGTTTTGACTTGTGTATAAATACTAGATATTTGATGAGCAATAGCCAGGCGCTGACCTCATATCCTGAGGTACTCACACTATTTTCCAGCTGTTGCAATCTTTTGTTCGGTTAATACCATAATGGTAGTCCCTGGCTAATGCCTATACCATGCCTAGACCAAAGCAAAAACGGTTAGCTTTGCCAATGCTTGTTTCATGCTTTTCACGAATATGAAAACACCAGCACACTTCACCAAACCGTATTTCTTCTTTGTTTAACAAAACTTGGAATATTTGAAATCATTGCATTTTGAAAGCCTCTTGTTGTGAACTTAAAGGTAGGTAAACTGGGTCATAATTGGTTATAACGCTGGTATTAGCTGCAAGTGGTCTCCAACACTCTTTTAAAAAACGTACACCTGTTGACTATACATCCAAGAAGGTATACTCCATCACCCGAAAGGGTGCTACTGGCGGCACTCCTGTGTCATGGTTATGCCATCCAAATACCCATTTTCATCACAATTTGAAATGAGCCACTACTTTGCACAATATTTTTGTATAAACCCATGGCTTGAAGGAGCAAATGGAAGCTGCTCACTAGATTTCATGTTTGAAATGTAGAGAACTGATTGTTTGGGGAAATTTGAAAATTCTAAAAAATAAGCATTTTTCTGGGCTAACATCAGTATTTTTGAGGAAGCAACATCAACCGATTGATCCCTTTGATATTAAAATGGTAAAGCATTCTCTTCTTCATGGATCACAGATTCATCACTGTTCTCCTGCTGTTTTTTTTGGCACAAAAATATTGCTGGGATAATCTAGACATGGATAAAGAACTTGTATGAATGGCCCTTTAAAATGGATTGTGTCCTCCAAATGTATTACTCATCTTAGATAGATAGCCTCTCCAGCTTAGCTGCTTTTGAAAAATAATTCAGTAGAGGTAGCTGTGCGGCGATGCTGTTGACTCGATGTCACACGAGGGCCTTCGTCTCGAGGTTGACGTCATCACTGGTACATATAGCCTACGCAGTGCCTGTTAGCTTCAGTTATATTTTTCTGCGATAGCTGATGGTTTGAGAAATTATGGCACGCTTCGGTACTAGTAAAACTACGACATTTAAGCAATATGTCCCTCGCGGCGGGGGCATTACCGAGTCAGGTAATGCCCTGAGGCCCATGGTTATAGGCCCAAGCAACGGCCTATAACATAACATTCGCTGTTATTTCATTATTTTCCACTACTATCCACACATTTCATTCTCCCCCCGCACCTTTGTTTTCAATTTGTACCATTGTATAGTCATAGGGAATTGCCAGAAAGGCGCGCAACACATGCAGACTGTTTTCATTTTTAGGTTTGACTATTAGGTAGTGCTCTATCACCACCTATAACCCAAAACAATTTAATTGGAGTCTATATATATATATATATATATATATATATATATTTCTGAGGCTTGTGGAATCTGCTTAGATCACATGCTGTGCATAGGCCGACATCTAGTGGAAGCTGCGGAGTATTACAGTTTGTTTTTCGAAACTCGAAAATGGGCGTCGACACAGGCGTGCCAGTAATACTATCCCTAGTGTGACGTCCACTGTACCCAAGATCCCTCACGCGTCTAGGATCCTCAGATGTTTTTTTTCCACCATACTGGTCGGAAGCATCTTGCGGAGTCCCCTGGCTTAGCCATACTTTTGCTAATTATTGAAGTTAAAAATTATTTATTGACATCCTTCCCCACCCCAACGTCGACCCTTGACGACGGCTGGAGAAGACATTGACCGTCGGCTGCTGCATGACGGATCTGGGCCTCGAAAGGCCGCTGGCCTCGGCCCGGGCCTAGTAGGCCGCTGGCCTCGGCCCTGCAAGTAGGGAGAGTGGGGGGTGGTACATACTCTTCACTCTGGGTATATAGGTACACCTTATATATTTCCTACACTTACCAGCCCGCTGCCTCAAGGTGCGTATGGAGGGTACCCCTTTCCAATTCTGCCCCAAGTGCAACCGCAAATATCCTTGGGTCGACAGGCACGCCACGTGCAATCTCTGCTTGCCGAGGGACCACCCCGAAGCGTACTGCAGAGCGTGTAGTAGGTTTAAGCCTAAGACACTTAAGGACCGTTCGACAAAGCGTTGGGCCCACCACGCCAGGCAGGCGGCCATGGCAGCGGAGGGCACCTTCAGCGATGGCAGCGACGCCGTACTTTCGGACGGCGAGGGCATTACGGCGTCGAAAGACTGCCGAGCGCAGGTCCCCGACCTCGGAAGGTTGTCCGGCAGGGCGGCTATGGGGAAGACCCCCGGCGACGCAAGCGCTACACACCCTACGCACACAAAGCACACTAAGTCCAACCGAACCTCGACGACGTCGACTTCTCGGAAAGAGGCACAGATAGAACGGTCCGACTCGGTGTCCTCTGGGCGCTCTCGATCGAGATCGCCTCATGACGCAAGGCAATCATCCACTCTTGCCAAGAGTGCCTCGCTCCCTAGATTAACGGAAGTTCGATCGTCGGAAGACGAAGACGACTTCCACCCCCAGGCCGCGCTCCAGGAGACCGAGGCCGCAGTTAACACCAGCAAGGCCCCACGCTCGAAACACACAGATACCTCTCCCGACCCTCGACGCCAGGCGTCGAAAGTCTCTGGGGCCTCCAAGGGGCAGGGAAAACATTTTTCCACGCACGGGGAGGGGGGGAAACAGCGGAAAGCACAGCCTTCCACTCCTAAGCAGACAGACAAACACAAATCTACTGGGACATCAACATCCAGCAAGGGTACCCTTGTTAAGTCCTCTAAGTTGCCTACTAAAGTCATACCCTGTTCCAAAGAATGGTCCAGTGAAGACATAGACAGGGTCATGTCAAGGATGTCTTCCTTAGCTGATTTTTATGACAAAAACCCAGAACATTTCCTTTCGTATGACCCTCAAGGGGCCACACCCTCAGGCTCCTCTGATCCTATCCCCCTAAGTAAAAAGGCCCGGTTCGAAAGACCTGAACCCTTAGAGGTGCAGCATTATTCTACTCCATACTCTACTCCACACCCCAGATACCAAGGACAGCCTTTCCCTGAAAGGGACCAGGAGTTTGAAATTATGGAGGAACAAACCGGGACTGAATACTATGCGGAGGATGAGGACCTGGAGGAGGTAGAAGATGAGCAGGAAATTTACAGAGTAGATTCCCCGGTAGAGAGCGAAGCCCCAGTTACCGACTCGCCAGTTGATAACCAGCCCCTCCTTAATGAAGTTCTCGCTCGCGCAGCAGAACACTTTCACATCGACACCCACGGTGTACAGGAGGAAAGGGACTTCGCAGAAGAGTTGGTGGGAGAGAGGAGGCCGGTCGCTCAGACCATCCCTATCCTTAAATCCATCCAACGTAGAATAGATCCATCCCTGGTGAATCCTAACCTCACCAGAGCCGTCAACCCCAGAGTTGAAAAACTTTTTCGGGCAGCCCAGTCTGACCCTCTTTATATAAGAGGACATCTTAAACCAGACTCCCTAGTGGTTACCAACACTCGGAAGAGGGCTGGGACACCCTTATCGTCGTCAGAAACTCCTCCCGACAAGGAGAGCAAAAAACTGTACGGGTTTGGCAGGAAGGTAGCCTCAACGTCCGCCTACCAAGCAAGGATTGCAAACTCCACCACCCTGTTGGCAAGTTACAACTGCCATCAATGGGAAGAGGTCGCGGCGCTCATAGCCTCTGCTCCTGAACCATTAAAGGGCCACTTGGCTCGGATCTCGGCAGAAGGGAGAGCCGTGTCTGGTTGCATATTAAAAGCAACTTTCGACGCCGCGGACAACGCAGGAAGATTGATAGCAGAAGGTTCTGTTATCAAGAGACATGCGTGGTTACGGCAGTCGGGGTTCAAAACAGAAACCCAGGCTTCATTAATAGACAAGCCGGTGGAACCCGATCTATTGTTTCGGAAAGCGGTCGAAGACGCACTTAAAAATGCCAAGGACGAATACGAGACTCTCAAATCCCTTGGCCAGCTTACCAACAAACCCCCTAACCAGAGGGGGAACAGTAATTTTCCTCGCCCACGCGGCCAAAATTCACAAAGAGGCAACTATGCCCAAGGACAGGGTACACAATGGAACAACAACCAGCAGTCTACCCAGAGTTACGGCAGGGGTAACAAGAGAGGTCGTGGAAGAGGCAGCCCCAACAAGGGAGGTGGCACGCCTCCACCAAAGCAGTGACGCTCAGTTCAGGGTCCCTTCTCACGCAACCCCAGTAGGGGGACGCATTTCCAACTTCACCCAGGCTTGGGAAGGGATCACCTCAGACAGATGGGTGCTGTCAACAGTATCCGCAGGATATTGTATAGAATTACTGCAGCGTCCCCGGTACCACCCTCCATGACAAAGAATACACTCCTTAGAACATCAGAAGATCCTTCTCGAGGAGATCGCCATTCTGCTAGAAAAGGACGCGATAGAACTTGTCCCAGGACACCAGGTAAACAAGGGTATCTATTCAACTTACTTCCTTGTGCCAAAGAAAGATTTGACAATGCGCCCAGTATTGGACTTACGGCCTGCCAACAACTATGTCAAGCCCCAAAAATTCCGTATGACCACGCTACAAGAGGTAATCCCCCTCCTAAAAAAGGGGGATTACATGGCAACCTTGGATATGAAAGATGCTTATTTTCATATTTCCATGCTCCCAGCGCACAGAAAATACTTGCGCTTCAAGGTGGACAGTCGCCACTACCAATTCAAGGTACTGCCCTTCGGGATAGCTTCAGCACCAAGGGTATTCACCAAGGTACTGGCGGTGGCAGCTGCACACCTACGCAGGGAGGCAATCCCAGTGTACCCTTATCTGGACGACTGGCTCATAACGGGGGAAAACCCAGGAATTTGCAGGTCAAACATTCAGAGGACTATCGACCTCCTCCACGAATTAGGCTTCTCTATCAACGAGAAGAAGTCAAGTCTGGTGCCAAGCACCTCAAAACAGTTCCTAGGAGCAATCCTAGATACTCAGAAAGGGTTGACCTTCCCTTCGGAAGAGAGAATTCGGAATATACTACGGCAAATCCCACATTATCAGTCAGGTCAACAAATAACGGTACGCAAAGCAATGCGGTTACTGGGCATGATGGCGTCATGCATTTATCTGGTCCCCCACGCGCGTCTGCGCATGCGTCCCATGCAGGAATGGTTGGCGAAACAGTGGTCTCAGGCAAGTGGTCAGTGGGACGATCTAGTGGTCGTTTCGCCAACACTCGTACAGAGCTTACACTGGTGGACAAGAGAGAATCTCGCAAGGGGAAAACCCTTTTACGATCCCGAAGTACAGGCAGTGGTGACTACAGATGCATGCCTGACTGGGTGGGGAGCTCACCATCTCCACCACACAGCTCAGGGTCTCTGGTCTCACTCAGTAGCCAAGAACCACATCAACCTGCTAGAGCTTCTGGCAGTATTCCGAGCGCTTCGGGCGTTCGAGCCCCATCTGCTAAACTTGTCGGTGCAGATCCAGACGGACAGCACGACAGCCATGTTCTATCTGAACAAACAAGGAGGGACTCGTTCGCCAAATCTGTCCAAGCTTTCCCAGAAAATCTGGATATGGGCACTCAGACGGAACATATTCCTGTCATCACAACATGTTCCAGGGGAGCTCAATTCCCTAGCGGATGCCCTAAGCAGAGACTCCCTCCCAGAAGAACACGAATGGGTCCTTCACAGAGATATCGTAGAAGATCTCTTCTCTCAGTGGGGTTTCCCCACTATAGACCTATTCGCCACAAGCGAAAACAAACAATGCCCAAGATTTGCATCCAGGTTCCCCCAGCCAGACTCCCAAGGGAACGCCCTGTGGATGAACTGGTCAGGGATGTTTGCGTACGCTTTTCCACCAACTCCTCATCAGGAAGGTGGTGTACAAGATGAACAAGGAATCGATGACGCTCATCCTAGTTGCTCCCATGTGGGCGAGACAACCATGGTTTCCACACCTACGCAGGATGGCGGTGTGCGAACCCATCAAACTCCCAGCCTGGTACAACCTACTGTCCCAGCAGCAAGGTCAAACAGTGCACCAGGAACCCAACTCAATGAACCTGGCAGCATGGCTCCTGAGGTCATAGAGTTTGGGCATCTCAAATTACCACAGAGGTGTATGGACATCCTAAAAGAATCCAGGAAACCAAACACAAGGCACTGTTACTTTGACAAGTGGAAGAGATCTGTTATTTGGTGCCAGAATAAACAAATCAACCCAGTTGATTGCACTCCTTCCAACGTTGTGACATACATGCTCCACCTGCTGGACGCAGGTTTGGTTTTTAACTCTCTGAAGGTACACCTGGCAGCCCTCTCGGCTTACACCACATCCCATAACAAAGTATCGTGGTGGAAAGTACCAGTAGTTAAAGCCTTCATGGAAGGAGTAAAGAGACTTCACCCTCCTCTTTCGAACCCACCGCCAGGATGGGACCTCAATGTGGTGCTAGCTAAGCTCATGGGCCCCCCTTTCGAACCCATGCATAAAAGAGGTCTCAAACACCTGACTTATAAAACGGCCTTCTTAGTAGCCATTACCTCTATAAGAAGGGTCAGTGAAATTCAGGCTCTGTCAGTGCAGGATCCTTTCTTTACTATCCACAAAGACAAACTGGTTTTACGCACACACCCTAGGTTCTCACCTAAATTTATATCTAAGTTCCATGTAAACCAGTCCATCGAGCTTCCGGCTTTCTTCCAGAACCCGCAAAGCTCAGCTGAGGTGAAACTACACACCCTTGATGTGCGTAGGGCGGTCCTCTACTATGTAAATAAAACCAGACCGCTAAGGAAAACAGATCAACTGTTTGTCTCCGTAGCTACAGGCAGAGAGGGGGATCGCGTCTCTAAAGGCGCGATCTCGAAGTGGATTATCAACTGTATACAGCTGTGTTACTCTCTTTCTGAAAAAACTCTGCCTTTTACGCCAAGGGCCCATTCTACTAGAGGCATTGGGGCCACTCTGGCTTTCATTGCAAATGTTCCCCTCGACACCATTTGCAAAGCAGCTACCTGGAGCTCTATTCACATTTTTACTCAGCATTACTGCATTGACACTCATTCCAAGACAGATACACAAGTGGGACAAGCGGTTCTAAGACACCTGTTTGCTCATGACCCTTCTCACATCCCACCTCCTTCTTCTGGTACTGCTCGCTAATCTATGCACAGCATGTGATCTAAGCAGATTCCACAAGCCTCAGAAGGGATACATTACTCACCGTAATCGTATTTCTGATGCTTGTATCTGCTTAGATTCACATGCGACCCATCCTTCCTCCCCTCCGAGAGAAGGCGCATGATTGCTTGTAGTCTTACCTTTCTGTCTATCTGCTTGGATTATCTGTACTCACGCTACTCCTCATGCTTCCTCATGTCATAAAAAATACAATCTGAGGATCCTAGACGCGTGAGGGATCTTGGGTACAGTGGACGTCACACTAGGGATAGTATTACTGGCACGCCTGTGTCGACGCCCATTTTCGAGTTTCGAAAAAACAAACTGTAATACTCCGCAGCTTCCACTAGATGTCGGCCTATGCACAGCATGTGAATCTAAGCAGATACAAGCATCAGAAATACGATTACGGTGAGTAATGTATCATATATATATATATATATGAAAAAAGAGGAAAAGGGAGAGACCGCACTCTCCGCGGATCATATGGCAGGATCCAATCAAATATAATGCGCAGCTCAAACAGGGAAGAGGTCGTAAAGTAAGTTTAATAAATTAAACAAAAATATATTAACAAAAAGCACGGCTAGGAAAGCAGCAATAACAGAGGCAAGACGCCCGTGGGCACGACCTGCTAACAATGCGTTTCACGCTCGACTGAGCGCTTGGTCACATAAAGGAAAGAAAAGGACCAAAGCATAGTTATAAAAACAAATAGTCCTTTTGCTGTGTCAGTGGAACTCAATAGGTGCATAGAGGCATGGAGTAAATGGCAGCCATGTTGGAATGGAGAGGCAGCAATTGCCAATGATGGAAAAAATGCAGGATTACCGGGAAAAAAACGACAAAAGGTAACATTTTCTGTTAAATATAAGGTGCAAAGTGCACAGAATACAGAAACGATAATCAATGGGTAAATGGAAAACCAGGAATAGAAACTAAGCCACATAGTCCAAACCAAATGCACCCACGGTTCCACTGCGAATTCATGGTCAAGTGGGAGAGGTCCAAGGAACATAAGCACATAATACATAAAATAAAATAAATTGAAATTCCACGTACAATGAATGAAAAAGTACATGAGTATCAATAAATAAGAGCAAAAGACCGCAATGGCCCAAGCCCATGTCAGGAATAAAACAGCTAATACATATAAATAAAAGCTGAGAAACCAGTCAGTATGCCATACTAGGACAGAGAATAAATAGAGTAAAGTGCAAGTGCAAGCAAAAAATAGCAGCGTAAAAATACAGCTCTGACTAAAAAGTGCATAGCAACAGCAACATTTGCAAAATAGCAAAGCCAAAATAGCAGCATCTACGTGTGCAAAATTGCAAAATACATCCCTAGCCATAGAATGCATACATAAAAACTGGAAGTAACAACGTTGTTATACCTGACACAAGCAATGGGAAAATGATGACAGTCTCAAAAATACAGCATAATTAGAAAAGAAAAAAGGAAAAGTACATGTGCAAATGGTGTCAAAAAAGATGCTGTCAATAAAATATGACCGAGGAAACGCAGCATTAAAGATTAAAAGAAGAAAGGACTACAAGAAAAAAATAATTAGTTTAGAATGACGCTAATTTCCTACAGAATCGTGACTACAGTAGCTAAACTTGGACCGTGAACGGTCCGAAGAAAAATAATAATAAGACCACCAACGAAATAAGGTGGAAAAATAATAATACATACAGGTCACACACAGGCCAAGGATAGGACAGTGAACCAAGATAAATAGCAAAAAGACCCATCTAAACAAGCAATGAAATCAAAAGACATCAGGAAACCCCATAAAGAAGGAATAATAGGCCTTAGGTACCCAAAAACTTGTATAACTCCTCATCCAAGTTATGGCCATTGGGAGAGTTGGTGTCAAAGTCCAAGATGAATCTCGTCTCCAGTTGTTTTAGCTTTAAAACACGGTCTCCACCCCTAAGATGAATTGGAATGTGTGCCACTGCAAAAAATCTTAGCAAATTCACATCATTCTCATATATATATATATATATATATATATGTAAAACGAGGTCTGGCGTCTTGCATGGAATATTCTTTATTTAATTGCCAAATTAATGCAACTATTTCTATTACGTTTTTTTCTGTTCCGCGTGCCATCTACAGGTCATTTGTAGAAAAAAAAAGTGCTCATCATTGCGCTGTCTGTGCTAAACTGCTCTTGCATTTTTTTGTTTTCACATTTTTTAAAAAGGGACCTAGTGTCTTTCTTTTCATTGATTTATTTTGCAATACACTTTATACATGTTAATTTCACTAATTAAACAACACATTTTTATTTATCTCTGATTTAAGTTCTCACATTAATATAATTTGGATGCTTACTTTGATTATTTGCAGTGTGTGCTTAGCAACAAAAATGGCCACCACTGCTAACAACGCTGCAAATAATCAGAGTAAGCATAAAAATATGATATTCATGTAAGAATTTAAATCCGAGATAAATGAAAATTTGGTGTTCAATTAATTAGTGAAATTAACATGTATCACGTTTTTCATTTGTGCCAAACAACAATATTTGTTAATCTTTTTCAGTGGAATATGAAAAACAAGCTGAGTGTGGACATCACGGGCGAAGCCTGGTGCTAGTAATTATATAATTATAATTGATCTTTTATAACCCATTAATACCGAAGAGGTTTCTAAGCGCGGACCCGGGATTCGAACCTGTGTTGCTCTGCGTCGTCTGCTTTCCAAGACGAATATGTTGCTACTGAGCTGTACTACCCATGCCCGGGTACAGAAAGGCGAGAGCTGGGATGTGAGGATGGATACAACCTGTAGGTGGTGGTTGTCTTTTTACCCACCCATGGCAATTTTTGTCCCTTTGACCATTCCAAACAGTTTTGACTTGTGTATAAATACTAGATATTTGATGAGCAATAGCCAGGCGCTGACCTCATATCCTGAGGTACTCACACTATTTTCCAGCTGTTGCAATCTTTTGTTCGGTTAATACCATAATGGTAGTCCCTGGCTAATGCCTATACCATGCCTAGACCAAAGCAAACACGGTTAGCTTTGCCAATGCTTGTTTCATGCTTTTCACGAATATGAAAACACCAGCACACTTCACCAAACCGTATTTCTTCTTTGTTTAACAAAACTTGGAATATTTGAAATCATTGCATTTTGAAAGCCTCTTGTTGTGAACTTAAAGGCAGGTAAACTGAGTCATAATTGGTTATAACGCTGGTATTAGCTGCAAGTGGTCTCCAACACTCTTTTAAAAAACGTACACCTGTTGACTATACATCCAAGAAGGTATACTCCATCACCCGAAAGGGTGCTACTGGCGGCACTCCTGTGTCATGGTTATGCCATCCAAATACCCATTTTCATCACAATTTGAAATGAGCCACTACTTTGCACAATATTTTTGTAAAAACCCATGGCTTGAAGGAGCAAATGGAAGCTGCCCACTAGATTTCATGTTTGAAATGTAGAGAACTGATTGTTTGGGGAAATTTGAAAATTCTAAAAATTAAGCATTTTTCTGGGCTAACATCAGTATTTTTGAGGAAGCAATATCAACCGATTGATCCCTTTGATATTAAAATGGTAAAGCATTCTCTTCTTCATGGATCACAGATTCATCACTGTTCTCCTGCTGTTTTTTTTGGCACAAAAATATTGCTGGGATAATCTAGACATGGATAAAGAACTTGTATGAATGGCCCTTTAAAATGGATTGTGTCCTCCAAATGTATTACTCATCTTAGATAGATAGCCTCTCCAGCTTAGCTGCTTTTGAAAAATAATTCAGTAGAGGTAGCTGTGCGGCGATGCTGTTGACTCGATGTCACACGAGGGCCTTCGTCTCGAGGTTGACGTCATCACTGGTACATATAGCCTACGCAGTGCCTGTTAGCTTCAGTTATATTTTTCTGCGATAGCTGATGGTTTGAGAAATTATGGCACGCTTCGGTACTAGTAAAACTACGACATTTAAGCAATATGTCCCTCACGGCGGGGGCATTACCGAGTCAGGTAATGCCCTGAGGCCCATGGTTATAGGCCCAAGCAACGGCCCCGGGGCATTACCAGACTTGATAATGCCCCCGCCACGAGAGGCATATTGCTATTAGTACCCCTGTTCGCAAGACCGGGTTACTAAAAGCATTTTTTCTGTCCCGAAACATGGTGTTTCGAGACAGAAAAAAATAAATAAAAAGAATGATAAAGAAAATGAAAATGGCCGCCGGGGAAGGGAAAACGGAGTCCGTTTTCCCTTTCCATGGCGACCTTCGGGAGGGACGCGCTGGGAACAGAAGTGTTCAAAGCGCGTTCACTCCTGAAAAAGGAGAAATCAGAAGGTAAGTGGGCTTGGAAGAGCGTGGAGGGGGAAGAAAGGGGGGAAAAAACATACCTGCGTCCCCAGTGGGGGGCAATGGCAGTTTCTCAGCCGTGTGGAGGCTCAGAGCAGGGATAATCCTGCTACAAGCCTCCTCATTGGCTGAGGGGCTGCCACACCCCCCTCTGGGAACAATGGCCGTGGAATCGCGGCCGAGGGATTGCCGGCCGGTTAACGACCTGGCGAGAGCCAATCAGAATGTGTTTTACTTTCTGGTTTACTCTTGCCGGGTACTAATTACGAATAACGATGGCCTTGTCTTCAACACCATGGACCCCGAAGAATGGGTTTAAAAAATGTCACGATTGTGGCTCTAAAATGACTCTCACGGATCCTCATTGTGTGTCTGTGGTGCCTGGACGTGTAGCATCGGGCAGGAGACTGTGGGTCCTGTCAGTCTATGACTGGTAAGGCTTTGAAAGAGCGAAAAGAGAAATTGGCTGCGGGGAGGCCCCCTACTAAATCACCCTCGATGACCATGTCGAAAAAGCGCTCGTCTGACAAGTCGAGAGGTGACTCTCCTCGAAGGAAAAAGTCCAAAAAGCTCTCCGGATCCAGAAGTTGATCCCACCACTCTTCATCTTTGTCGAAGAAGATGAAGAAAAGTCGACATAGATCACCTTCCTCATCCGATTCATCTCCTGATGTTTAAATGCCCAATCAATTCGTCAACTCCAGCTGAGTGGGAGTCATTGAGACAAGAAATTTAGCAAATCTTTGAAAAGGAGGCCCGACCCCCTCGCAAGAGAAGGTTAAAAGCCATGCTCCTGTCGCGCCTGCCAGAAAACCCCACGAGAACCATTGAAGTCTCGACTCGACTTGACGAAAAGTCATCAAAGACTGAATCACTTTGCGGTTCGACCTCCTCGAGGACTCCGTCGACGCCAAAGTTGTCAAGGACACTGACGCCATTTGCTTCCAAACCGTCAAGGCATCGGTGTTGAAGCTATCAATGCCACTGTTGCCAAAAACCTTCTACGTCATCTGTGATCGAAGCCATGAACCCCTTTTCCCATGAAGGCTTCATTACCCTCTAAGGAGGATGAAAAATCATACAAACCTTTACCTAGAAAGGATTTTTTCAAATCTTTGTCTTCTATTTATTAATAACACGATCTTTCAGACCCAGATACACCTCCCTTTGAATTACAATTAGATACACCTAACGTCCCAGAGCTTTTACCTCTGAGGAGTCCAGATTAAAGGACTTGTACGAAAATCTCCAATCTGCAAGTGGCATTGGCATGTCACCTGAATTAGAATTTGGCAAACGGACCTGGAAGACCACGCAGATGCAGCTTATGACTAATGTGATAGATTTCTTAGGATTTCTTAGGATGGGGCAGACCCTAACTCCCATTCAAGCAAGATTGCTTGACTGATATATTGGATAAAGCTCCTTAGAAGGATCCTGTACTTCCTTTCCATATTGCCCTACAAAAGAAGGGTAAAGGCAGACTAGGAGGCTCCAGAATCTAGTACAGCAGTGAATAAAGGCCTCCCCTTCCAGCGCAGATCCTGAATATTTGTCAAAGCATTCTATGCCAGAGAGCCTGGTGGTTCAGAAGACATCTGCTTCTAAGCAAGCGGCTTATCCAACCATTCCAGACAGGGATGATAAGTGCTTTGATGCTAGGGCAATGAAAGTGTTTTCTCCCGGGATCATGGCTCTTAAGTCTACAAATGCCACATAGGCCTTAGCTAATTTTACGTTTACCCTGTGGGACTGTATAGACATGGCGGCTGAGCATATCCCTGAAGGGGAAGAAAGAGGTGGCTTCCTGAATATTGTAAGAGGCTGAAAGGAGGCTATGTGTGAGTCTCTTCAATCAGGACTTGAACTTTGCTGACAGCATCAGTAGAGTGGGGACAAAGGAGGTGAAGCAGATGGGGCACAATGAAAACCTGAAAACAGGATCACACGCACAAAGAAAAAAGTGCCCTATAGCAATAGTCATAGATAGATTCAGACAAAACATCTCATCATGTTCATTATTTCTTCATTTAATTTTATTTTGATTTATATTTTCTTTCTCTCAAAAGAATTAGCAAAATCATCAGCCAATGTAGTTAAAACACCATTACTAATACAACCCTAATGTTCCTATCCTGGAGCACCAAACAATGCTCCCACGCACTGCACAATGTAATCAGCACTTCTAATCACATTTATACCACACATATACAATATTCCAAACGTAATGAAAACACAAACAGAAGGACACAGAAAAAGTAGAAAAGAATTCTTCGATTTCAAATGTTATTTACTGCAAAAGGACCATATGAATATCGGTCTTGTATTACAACTGTCTTGATTCTAACACATTCATGTGCCTAATATTGTCAACTTGAGTTTTGGCTTGGAAATGGGGTTCTTAGAAAGAATGTCAGACCAGCCTCATCAAGACGAAGTTGTTGGGTGGTGAAGGAGAAGGGTAGGTGTCAGCTGTGGTGAATGGAAATAAAACAGTTGTCCAATTTTAAATATCTCGAGGGAAACGAGGTTCACTGTCTGATGAATTAATCAAAACAAAGATTATAGCCAGTGCAGACCCCCTGATTAAAGAACCAAGACTGGAGGTGAGGACCCGTGGACAGAATCAGAGGCACGGTGCTCATAGATCAATATGGGCAAGGAGCTAAATATCAAAGCTGGTCATGTAACAATAATAAGTGAATCATGACCAGGACTGTAGTAGCAGTCAGGCTACCAGGGCATCTACATAAACCCTGGTTAGTAATGTAGCACAGATGGAAAAAGTGCCGATTGGATTACCAGGGCATCACGAAACTGTGGGAAAGTGAACATAGTGCACTTAGCATACAGTGAAGTGACGTCAACGCCTGAGATGCTGGACCCGTGGACAAGGAACTGCAGAACAGGTAGCATGCACATGCAGAGTGGTATTCCAAAAGTCAGTAAGGGTTACCTTAATAGTGAAACCTCGGGGGGGGGGGGGTTGCCTGCAGCTGTGTATCACTCGATGTAGCTGTGAGGACCGGAAAGTCCAGGCAATCGGCTAGTACTCTAGACAGCATCAGTAGAGCACTGTCATCCGCAGGTTTGCATGGTTGAGGAAGTCTGGATTTTCACCCGATGTACAGGCCAGGCTCCTCAACATGCCCTTTGACGACACTCCGCTGTTTGGCATCAAGGCTGACAAAAGCCTAGAGAAGCTGAAGACCTCAAAGTTGGCAGGCACATCCCTTGGTGCCGCTATCAGATAGCTACAGCCATCATACCCCAGTGGGACATCTTGGCGGGGTAGGTCCTTTCGCTTCTACTCCTCAGTTGAAAGAGAGAGAGGACTGGCTAGTCAAAGAGGCCAAAGAAGATTCCCTCATGGCGGACGATGGAGGGGTGCCAAGTCCGGTCAAGCAGCGGCTACCTTACCTTCAGCTGCTGTTTTGGCCACCTCAAAACGCACAAGAACCTGGTGGGAGGCAGACTCTCGCAGCATCTGCAAGAATGGTGGGATATTACTTCAGATGCGTGGGCATTGGAAACTGTAGCCCAGGTTTACTGCCTCCCCTTTCTAAAAAAGGCCTCGGGATCATCCACCGGTGAGCCACTCGTTCAAAGTTCCAGATCGTTCCTTTTGCAGGAATTTTTGAGCCTGCTAGAGAAAGGTGCTATAGAACCAGTACCTGTGATGGAGAGGAACAAAGGGTGGTACTCTCCCTATTGTCTAATCCCCAAGATGGACGGAGGATTGAGACCCATCTTGGACTTCAGATGCTTGAACAAGTTCCTCAGGAAGGACAAGTTCAAGATGGATACCCTTTCTCAGATCGTTCAGGCCCTCCAGCTTCTGGATTGGATGGTGTCATTGGACCTTCATGATGCTTACGTTCATGTGCCTATTCATCAAAAGCACAGAAAGTACCTGAGGTTCGCCATTGGTGGTTCTCACTATCATTTTCGAGTTCTGACCTCCGCCCGAGGGTTTTCACCAAGTTGATGGCAGATGGTGGTAGCGAGTCTCAGGAAAGGGGGGGGGATTGATGTCTACCCCTACCTGGACGATTGACTGCTCAGAGCCCGTTCTCCCAAAAAGGCCCTGGAACCTCTCAGCAAAAACTGCCACTCTCTCCACAGACTGGGCTTCTACCTCAATTACAAGAAGTCCTACATGATACCATCTCAAAGGCTCCAATTCATATGAGCAGCCCTGGGTGCATCCTTGGGAAAAGCCTTGCTACTAGAGGTGAGGGCTCAACACATCCTGCAGATGAAAGAAAGGGTTTGGCTTTTTTCACAGCTGGTCCACTAGGTGACTCATTTATCAAACCTGATTCACTTGATAATCACAGCATCCAATTAATGAATCCAAAGACTTTTTTGAAGTAATTAAGTGAATATATAAGTTGTCGCAATTCACTGGAGTACAACAGTATAAAGCCTAACCTGTTAAGTATTTGTTTGTAAAGAGAGACTGCAGGACTCTGCGCCAATTAATCACAATTGATAAACTTTATTCAAATAAGTGCCCTTGATGATAACACGTGTTTCGGCTCAGCAGAGCCTTTCTCAAATCTGGGCTAATGCTCCAGACTATATTTTCAACTTGAATTGAGACTGTACCATTCGTAAAGTCCAATGTATTATGCGTCTTCTCGCTCATTATTCTGGACATGTCCATCTGCCCTCCAATATGTTTTCCACAAAGAGAGAACCTTCTCTCGCGAGACAAGGGTCAGGTTCTCCATCCAGAGATCAAGACACTCAGGCATGGTTTCTGAGAGGTTCAGATATAAGGATTAGGACCTCCTGGATGACGTAATGGAGATTTTGCTTTTGGGCAGAAGGCCAGCAACTAAATCCTTGTGCCAGTGCCATTGGAACAAATTCTGTAGTTGGTGCAGGGAAAAGGATGTGGACCCTTTTCAATGTAGTGCACCTATGGTAGTATCTTTTTTTTGTTACACTTGGCATCTCTGGGGCCCCAGATTGGGACCATTAAAGGATACTTTGGCGGCGCTTTAAGTCTTCAAGCGCACGTCGGAGGAGGTATCCTACTTCAAGATGCCATTAGTCATACAATTCCTAAAGGGACTCACTAGCATGCTCACTCCTTCCCCATTTCAAGTTCTGATTTGGGACATCAATCTTGTACTAAAATTCCTTATGTGCCCTTCTTTCGAGCCACTTCATTCGTGTCCTTTAAGGCTATGGACCTTTAAAACCATCTTATTAGTTGCATTAACATCACCATCCTATTAGTTGCATTAACATCAGCCCGCAGGGTGAGCGAACTACAGGCCTTATCTTGTAAGCATCCATATACTATTTTCTTTAAAGACAAGGTAGTTCTTAAAGCCAAAACAACTTTTCGACCGAAAGTTGCATCAGACTTTCATATATCCCAGAAAATTGAATTGCCATCTTTCTGTCCGCCTCCACATCCTAGCAAGGATGAGGAGAGACTGCATAGGCTTGATCCAAGACGTACACTTAGCTTTTACATTTCCAGGATACCTAAGTTACGTCAGGATGACCAACCTTTTGTTGAATACACGGGTCACAATTTGGGGCTGTTACAAAACAAACTTTGTCTAGATGGATCATATTGGGCACTACAGAATTGGCTGAGAAATATACCTGAAAGGCCTCAGGGCCCATTCCATAAGGGGCATGGCAGCATTTTCTGCTTTACAGAGAAGGGTGCCGATACATAATTGTGTGGCGGCCACATGGATTTCCATTCACACTTTCACAAAATATTACTGTCTGTACTCGTCCTCGGGTTAGGAAGGAGGATTTGGTAAGGCAGTTTTACATGCTGTCCATACCAAGTCTTAAATTTGCATCTAAAATTCTTACTCCCTGCTCCAAAACATAACACTTCTTTGGGAGTCTATGTAAGATGAGGAATACGTGGGAGAACACAATCCATTCGAAGAACAAGTTCCCTACCCCTGGTAACATTCTTTCGATTGGCTGTTCCTTCCACGTATTCCTCATCGCCCCTCCCAACCTACTCCACAGTAGAATTTCAGTGCATTGCACCTTACGCTCTTTCAAGGTCTTATACTGTTTTGGACACACTAGAACCGTTAATTGTCGATGATGGCGTAAAAATAGGACTGAAGCTAACGGGTGCTGCATGTGCTATTTCTACCAGTGATGACGTCGACCTCAAGACGGAGGCCCTCGTGGGACATCGAGTCGACCGCATCGACGCACAACACCCTCTACTGAAAAATAATTCTGAAGCTGCTAAGCTGGAGACGATATCTATCTAAGATGAGGAATACGTGGGTGGAACATCCAACCGAAAGAACGTTACATGGGGTAAGTAACTTGTTCTTCTCTTGCAGCGCTGTTTAACTTTGGAGGAGGCAGGTACATAGAAGGAAAACGTAGCAAGACAGGTTTTCCTACGTCAAGAGTATGCTTACAATAAATTCAGATTACTTCAGTCATATGCATTGCCCTAGGGGACCAATGGATCAAATAAAAAATCACTCGCCCTATGCAAATGGTGCCTGTAGTCCCTGACTCACGGGACATCCATCCTTCCCACTTCCTCCCCAAGACATGGCCTTTCCCTAGTCCCATGGACCCCCACACCACACCTATGGCTACCATTGAACAGAAAACATCGGACCTCATAGAGCCCAGAAATGAACCCCTAACTCCAAACCTTGTGACACATACAATTCCATGCTCCCTCGAAGTTGGAAACAAACGCCTAGCCTCCCGCCATGTCCAAACTACAAGAAAAAGTTAGGAAATCTTACATCCAACCCGTCGGATAATGGACAAATACCACCGTTTTCCAACATCAAGGGCACCCTGATCAACGCTAGATCCTTCTTGGCACACGCGTTAGACATAGCTGACCTCATCATCACCCACGACCTGGCAATCAAAGAAACCTGGCTCCACGCAGCAGCTGGTCCTATCCTTTCCATGTCCATCCCTGAAGGTTACACCATCCTTAGGAAAGATAAAACAGAATCCAAAGGAGGGGGAGTAGCGCTCATTGCTAAAAACAACCTCCACCTAAGAGCAATAATCAACCAAACCTTCGCTTCAGGGGAACTAATCTCGCTCAAACTCTCACTCTCAGCAACATATACCCTCACTATTCACCTTATCTACAGACTGCCTGGCCCCCTGGTATCCATTGAGGAAGATATAGCGACCCTCCACACCGCTAACACCAAACCTCAATAAAAAATTATCATCGTGGGAGACTTCAACCTAGGCCTAAAGGACCCATCCGACTCCCAGGCTACAGTTATCGCCAGTACCATGGAAGCACAAGGCTTTACCTTCAGAATAATGAGCCCCACACATGATAAAGGACATACACTAGATTGATTAGCAGACCTTAATTGTCTCACCAGCATCCTAGCCAATACACCTTTCCCATGGTCCGACCACAACATCATTCAAGTTGGTATTAGCTTTGCAACCATGCCTAACATCCCACCACAACTAACTCCAGCGGCCCCATCAAGAAACCACAAGAACATCACCCATGACAACATGCTGCCCTTATTACTTCCAATCATTACCCACCCAAACACTACAGCCAACCCTACCACCCTGGTAACGCTCTTCAAACAAACCCTACAAGAAGCCATCGACAAAGTGCCGTCCTAGGTTATCGCAGAGCTAAACCCATCGCCCACACCAATTCCTGGTTCACTGCCAGCCTAATAAACCTTTGAACTGCCAAAAGAACAGCAGAGAGCACTTGGAGAAAAAAAAATCCAACAAAAACAAATGTCTGTTCAACTCCCTAGCTATTGAATACAAGACAGCCATCATCCACTCAAAGGGCAATACCTATAACACTCAATCGAGAATGCCAACTCAGACACTAAAGAACTCTTTACTGTACTACGGGAGCTTGAATCCCCTGCTCCTACCCCAGACCACTGCATCAAGGATCTCTCCTGGTGCACCAACATCCAAAATGCCCTATCCGACAAAGTAGCCTCACTCCACAACAACATCAAAGCCAAATCATCTAAGCCTGCCCTAGTCAACCTGGCCCCAACTTGCCCCCCTTCCACAATAACCCTATCCCCAGATTTTAATTCACCCCGATCACCACTTCTGAAATTGTAAAAATCGTCAACGGATTAAAGCCATCCAGGTCAAAAGGCCATCCAGGTCCCAAGGCGACATTTGACCTGCAACCCTCATCAAAGATAGTGCCCCATTCATCACCACTCTGATTAACAATTCCTTTACCACCAGTAAAGTACCTGAAAGAAGCATGGGTGCTCCCCCTGCTAAAAAAACCTAACCAAGACCCAAACATCCTGACCAATTACCGTCCAATCACTACAGTGCCGTTTCTCCTGAAAATTCGTAACAGAGTCGCATACCTACACATTAAAAAAATACTTGGGAATCCACAGCCTCCTAGGCCTCTGCCAATCAGGCTTCCACCCTGGTCATGGGACAGATACTGCCCTCTTGGACCTCAAAATCCAAATGGACCAAATTAAAGATAAAGGTGAACTGGCAATTCTCCTCCTCCTAGACCTGTCCCCTGCATTACACCTAGTCAATCACAATATCCTGTGCCAACACCTGGCACATGCAGCCCACTTCTTGACCAATGGCATAAAATGGATCAAATCCTTCCTGGCAGACCGCACCACATGAGTTTTCTCCTCCACTGCAGCAGCACCTCCTGTCCAAGTTACATGTGGAGTCCCACAAGGATCCTGTGTCTCCCCCACTCTCTGCAATGTGTTCACCAAGCCTCTCTTTGACCGCCTCGACAAACTGGGCGTCACATACACCAACTATGCTGACGCCTACCAATCTCTGGAAACTTTTGACACCGACACCAAACTTCTGAACAAAATCTACCTCACTATCCAAGCATGGATGGCACAACATGAGCTCTGTCTGAATGATGAAAAAACAGAGCTACTCATCATCGGCAACCTCCCCAGCCTAAACTCACTACCGCAATCCTACAAATCCTTCAATATCGATGGGAACATCATTACAGTGGCCAAGGAGGTAAAAACCTTAGTTTATTTGGTCTCAATACTGTCTCTCACTAGACAAGTCAACGCCATTGCCTCAGCAGCAGCAGCATGCACTGACAAACTGATAATAGCTGCCAGACCATTCCTAAAAACAGACAATTGCATCACACTTGCCAGAGCACTCATCCTATCCAGAATTGACTACTGCAACTCCCTCTTTGCAGGATCAAACATCCAAACATCAGTAAGTTGCAAATATTTCAAAATAACACAATCAGAGCCGCCCTCAACATTTCCAAAAAGGATCATATTTTCTCAGCCAGGCGTAACCTCCACTGGCTGCTGGTACGCGATCATATTAAATTCAAAGTTCTCTCACTAACGGATAAATACTTGTCCAAAAGCACCCCAGTTTACCTTTCCAACCAAATCTCTAAAGGCCAGACTAACAGACCTACCAGATCTGCTCACCCCCACATCCTCACTATCTCTAGATTCAAACTGAAACCAACCAGAGGCTGTAGCTTCCCAGTGATCGTGACGAAACAGTGGAACTCCATGCTACTAGCCCTTAGAGTGGATGTTCCTCTCTGGTCTTTCCGCAAAGGTCTTAAAACCTGGCTCTTCACCCAAGACAACTAAAGCACCACCAACTTGACCATGATTAACCCGGTATCCACTAAAACAAGGGTTTACTCTACACTATATGCAAGTAATGCAACTGTTTAGGGTAACACTGTATTTGTAACAATGTACTTGATCCATGCCAACTTCTAAGTAGCCTACTATGACAACCTATAATCCACCAAACAGTAAGACTGTGTTATGACTGTAATCCATTACCACAATAAACAAACCTGTAACCATTTGCTTAAGTTAAGCACCCAGATGGCCCAGGGCTTGATGCGCTATACAAATGTATAAATAATTAAATAATGTAAAGCCAACTCCTTTTTAAAATGCTGAATCCTGCCCCCTGAATTTCTTTGTGAAAAACATAGAATGGTAGATGGCTAACTGTAAAACTGGAATATATATTCCACAGATGTGTTTTGGGTTACATCAGATATACAACCTGTCCTTTGCCTTCTTTGTTTATGTTGTAACTCGGGACCTTGGGGTAAATAGGACTTCACATTGAACTGCCTGCTGCTGCAATTTTATATTGTTTATTCCTTCTTCAATATTTTCCTTTCAAATGGATTTTATCCATGGAACCCAGTACAGTGGGCAGATATGAGAGGCATGAATCGACAACCTGTGCCGAAAAGAAATTCCTAGGATCCTACCACCCTCCCATCACCATCTCTTGTTGCCATCCTCCCTAATCCACAACACAGGAGAACTTTGGGGGTATAGGAAATGTTGTATTCCTTACTGTGATGTTGTGCCAGTGGAACAGACCTTCCATGTTCCACTGATGTTCAGTCATAGCAGGAGGTTGCAGCGTTTACAAACCTCTTTATGAACTGCTATTATAAGTACACCACGCTTAACATATTTTTGGTATCCTGCTCATCTTTTTGTTTCCTTGATCTTGCCTTTTACTGGCCAGGTCTCGATCTTAATGCAGACCCATAGCGATTTACTGGAAACAATGAGGAAACGCACGAGTTGCAAGAAAGCTGTTTTAATGCATGTTAGAGCAAAAGAAAGGAAGGCCGGAAGGTCACTCTTGTAAAACAGGAAGACTCTCGCAACACGCCTTCATTACATTGCAGTATTTAAGGATGAAAACCACAAGATTAACAAACAATACAAGAAATCAGGTGTATTACAATTCCCACATCCCTATTGGTGATCATCTCTAGGAGTACCTTAACACAATATATGTTCTGGCATCTCATTGGTTAGTGCGATCCTAGTGGCCAAGTGAGTGCATCCCCCTGCAGACACCCTAATTGCATAATCAGCAGAAAACGTTAAACCAACCCCCATAGCAATAAACTTGAGTGAGCTTCTCTCCCATGGGACTGGTCATCTATCTTGGCAGCCTC
This sequence comes from Ambystoma mexicanum, assembly GCF_040938575.1. Taxonomy (NCBI): domain Eukaryota; kingdom Metazoa; phylum Chordata; class Amphibia; order Caudata; family Ambystomatidae; genus Ambystoma; species Ambystoma mexicanum. Next base: position 674,478,044 of record NC_090932.1, on the reverse strand, counting down.
TTGGGCTCAGGCTGTGTAGTCCCTCAAACAGTAACATACTTTTGTAGCACTCTTAGTGTAACATATTTCTGTCTCTGGCAAAGTGTCTTCTGGCCAAGACCTCCTATCTCTTGAGAAGCATTTGGCCTCATGAGAAGTGCAACTAAAGCACCTGCTCTTGATGAATTCTCCTATTTGTGTGTGTTTGAACACCACCCATGTACCCAGCAGTCCTAGACCTGAGAAGGGGCAATAGAACTATAGCCTGGGCTAATGTTTTGTCATAATCTCTACATGAGGTCTTTGCTCACACTGGGAGAAACTGTGTGACACTCTTATGTCCTGGGAACAGCTTTGTGGAAGAAACAGTTGGGGTCTAATTCTTTAGACAATAGCTAGTGCATGTTCTGCCCCTCCACCATGGCTCTGGCATCATTTCTTGACAGCAAACTCTGGCATATTTGTGTTAAACCTTAGGCTTAATATGACCACATGCTGTACTTTATGGTGTTTAAGAATGAGAATAAAAACGCCTTCAGGGCCTGGTCCAACAAAATGGCCTACCCTTGATCAGCTTGTCAGAGCTCCTCATGTGGGTAAAATTCAGGGAGTCTGTTCTTCCAGTGACGTTTGATGTGTTGATAGTGCATCCCTATCTCTACATTCCCCCATTCTAGTTGGTTTATCAACTACTCTATGCTTATCTCTTGTCAAAAGGATCAACTGGCACCTACACCTTCCTAACAATTCTAGGATCCCTCTTCTACTCTTCCTGGCTGCTTAGCAAGAAAAAGCAATTCCCATCTCCTGCACACTCAATGTATGCCTCTATATTAGTCTCAATATTGTGTGGATACTCAAAAAGTGTGCATGATGGACCAATTTGATGCTATATCCTAACCCTTGCCAGGCTGACCAGTACTCCCTGCTTGTGTCTCAACATCATACAAGAGAGGTGTATCTTTAATAGGCTGCAGTATGAGTGGCATCATTGGCATGACCTTACCAATTGTTTTCTTATGGCACCCCGTGATCAGTTGACAGCTGCAAAACAGTACAAGTAAAAAACATCAGCACAGGTATAAGTAATTTAAAGATGCTAGTCATCCAGGATGGTATCCAAGAGAAAATAGATGTCAGCCAGTCATTTGCATTGGCCCCACCTTCCTTTTCCATGGTGGTGCGTATATCACTTGGGTAAGCAATCAATTGTCTGTATCGTTTGGGAGTACGTAGGTGCAACATGATGCCCCTATCTTGGTGCACAGCCCTCCTTCCATGGCCGTGAGGAGTTTCAGGATATACCTGTTCTGAAGAGACACTATTCTAATTGCTCGGAGCTCTTACCTAATGGCGTTTGGGCCTTTTTTAGGTTCATTGGCCATCTGGATCAGCTCCCACCTTGTGATTTGGAGCAATCTCGGATTTGCTGCGGCTTGTATTCCTGCAAACAGTGAAGCAAAAAATGTCTGCCTTGCTGAACAGTCGGAACTCAGCTGGTCTATCTTCTAATTTGTTACTGGAATCTTCTGATAGGTAGTTGCTTCCCAGTGACGTGGCAGGCCCAGGGACTGACGGGCCTCCTGATGCATTTTTTTTAACTTGTTTTATCATAGGTTATTCACTGATTGTTGTAATGTTTTCATTTGGGACCACTAGCATCGGAGATTGCAGGGTTGCTGACGAGCACACTCCTCCCCAAAATTATGGTAACTGCACATAGGCCTGTCCTCCGCAGACTCAGTAAGTTTCCATCACTGCCACTGTGCTAGTTTGGAGATCAGGGATGCTAACAGTCTTGCTGCAATTCTTATTGCTCACCAAAAATATATTGCCACTGCCTCTTAAACACAGGGAGAATCGAAAAAGTTCTATTACTTTACTGGGTTTGTACTGGTCAAGCCATATCCAGCTTCTAACATACTTATTCCACATACAAGGACACATTCCATTTATTTTTGAAACTATCTCCTTAGACAGTCCCGCCATACCTCCTGCTCTTCACCCAATGAGGCCTTCTACCCATTTATCCATAAAGAAAACTGCTCATTTCCGATTGCAGCCTAGGTCTATCACATTGCTGCTTGCCCCTTACTACACTATTAGAACACCGGACAGTGGGCGGTACTGTAAAGACAACCTTATTCTTTCTATCCCCTTTTATCCCAAGGTCTGCTCCCAACTTTCTTGAACCTTTAGTATCAGTTTATTTGCAGCCACCTCCTTGGTCAACCCCTTTATTTTCACATAGGTGGTTTCACATATGGAAGTGTGAGCTCCAAACCGCTGTAAGTTTATCGAGTGTCTCTTGACCATTCCTCGCAACTTGCATAAAGCTAGGTGCACTAGGCATTGTGCCTCCATTGGTGCTATTTCTCGTGTTATAAACAGTCTGGGCATCGCTGTCACATGGGGGATCAACAAGCAAACAAAACAGGGTTTGCTCGATTTCTCCCTTCCAATCAGTCTCATATGCCTGTACCACAAATTACTGTCTGCATGGTGAGGCACATCACTAGACCTATCTGGTAAAACATTTGGGTTAGTGATACCCTGCGTTACTCTAATCATAGAGACACTAATATTTGCTGGTACATCTGCAATGTTATTTCAATTATACCCTCCTCCCCTGAAAAAAAAGAAACCATATGACCACAGCCATGAAAATAGAAAGGGAGAGAAGACAAAAGAGCAAAACACAAAGCATAAATCTGTTCATTACATTTTCATCTTCTTGCCCCTGAGATCCTTATGCCCAAATGGCTGTATTATGTTCATAGAGGTGAAAGTGCCCATAATCCACTTCTCTCCATTCCCTCCTACTCCTGCTGCAGTGTGGGGGAGCTGTTGCTCCAGGAGCAGGTGTCCAACTGAGTGTTGTGTAGGTGTATCCATGAGTGCCATCCTGCTACCGTCACTGATCTGGGGGTGGCATACATTATCTCGAAGGGGACCTCAAAGCGTGGTTCCACCCACATTCTCACAAGTCTACGGACAAAAACCTTGCCTCCGGGAAGAAGCTGTTCTTGTGATGAGGCCTGTTGCTGCTGTGATGAGGTGCCTGGTGGCGGTGGTGCATGCTCATGATGCTGTGGTCCAACTGGCAAGATATAAACTTTACAGATGTATTCAGTTCGCCAAAGATATCCCTGAAATTCCTCACCCAAAACCTTTCCAGATTTGTGTGTATTGAAGGGTGAACGTGCAGTTATGAGAGGAGTGTGCAGCCTCCTGCCTGTCACTATTTAATGTGGAGAGAGGTGATGCTCTGACCCTGGACCATTTTGCAGCGCAAAAGGCAGAGGGGTAAACAGTGCAACCAGGAGCGTTTCAACGTAGCACACAATTTAGCTACCTTTAGTTTCAAAAGGCCTTTCAACCTTCCCACAATTCAGTTAGCCTGGAGGTGGTACACTGAACATAATTTGTGTTTGATTCCCAGCAGAGATGTTATTTCTCTGTCACTGTATAAGTGGGCTCTGTTGTCAGGGCATTTGTGACATCATCAGATCTATCGGGGAAACACTTCGGACACCAAAAATCTGGCTGCACATTTGACATCAGGGATGACACACTGGCCTGCCTCGATCCATCGTGAAAAAGGACACATCACAATAAGGTAACAATAGTTACGGCCCCTTTTAACCATCTTGACAATGTGGAGGTGTCTGAAAGGACTGTATGGTCGGAGCAGATTTGCTTTGAGTTGCTTGAGTGTGTGCCCTATAGTGTACAGTTGACAGATAATGTATATTGCTATAAAATCAATAAATATCTCTTGGAGGTTTCGAATAAAACATTCTTCCTGTAAGCCTGCAGTGATACATTCCTTGGATGTGTGTGCTGAGAAATGCAGTTGGTCACGGGCATTGGTAGGCTATGCCAAGGACATTACTGGTTTCACTGTACTATTTTGTCACCAAATGAGATTAGTAGGAGAAAGGGAACATCCTCTTTTACCCACAATTATTTTTCTTCTGCAGGTACTTTCCCTTGTAACTCGATGAGCTGAGGGAAGGGGCATTGTAAGGTGTTGTGTCAATCTGCTGTTGGACAAGTCATGAACTGTGTCTTCTGGAGTGTGTAGGTATGCAGCTAACTGGGCGCAGAGTCTGCCACCCTATTGCCACAGGAAATGGGGTCCGGGTTGTTCGTGTGAGCTGCGTATTTCACCACTGCTACTGCCGTGGGGAGGGATAATGCATCTATAAGCCTAGACAGTAGTGCTTTATGTTGTACCTGTGTGCCATCTGATTTGATTTTTTAACACCCTCCCGCACCATCTTTAGAGGCCAGAGTGTTCTCTAGATGTGAGTAAATGGTGGTGGGAAATCCCTGGGATAATTATAATGCTCTTATTGGGACCACAGGTTCTGCTGCTTCACTCATCCCAACAACATTTACTGCCCATGCTCCATACCCGCTACTGCTGCCCCTGTTCTCCTGACACCATCATTCTGGTTAATTGCTGAGAATCAGTCAACGAAAAGCACCTTCCCTTCCCCTAATGCATCTTCCTTGACGTGCCCTGGTTTATCAGTGCATTCCTCATAAGTAGCGCAATCATGCAGCAGATTGTTTGCCTGTTCTGGCTCTGCAAAGGATGTAGCTAGGTTGACAGTGTGACACATTACATTTTGAATGGAGGGATTTGACAGGATAACCTGATATCCCAACATCGCTGGATGCAGAGTGTGCGATTTGACTTCTCTAGTGCTGCAGAAAACTGCATGGTCTACGGATAAAGTTACTGGGCAACCCATATTAATAGCGGATGATGCTGTATTGTAAATGCTGCTGCCTCCAGAGCCTGTTCGGATGGAAAGTCCTGGAGCCCACTGTAATGAGCCAGAGGCTTATGTCCAAATGACGTCTTCTACGTGAGGACAACCGTCATCACTTGACCATTCAAGTGGGAGAAGAGAAAAAATTGCTTTTTATAATCTGGTGTTGCTAAAACAGGGGCATTACTAATCGTATTTTTAAGCTCCTGAAGTGACTCTAGCATCAAGTCCGTCCAGACCAGAGGTCCTTTCGCGCTCTGCTTCTTTTAGCCCTTGCAATTTCGAATAGTGGAATATATCAGTGCTCGGCATTAGTTACACAACCCCAGGAACATTTGCATCTGCATAACCGTGGCTGGCTGTGGCCTGTTCTCCACTATGGTAACTGTGACACATCCCAGGGTATCACCACTGCTTCCATAGGTGGACCCCCATCCAATGAGGCCAGGATGGTGAGGCCCTACCGGATAGTCCTACTGGGGGTGGTACTCAGTGGGTGGAAATCATGGGAGGAGAAACCCCCTTTGGGACTAGTGACACCAGGTTGGGAGAATGCAGCATCCCTGCCAATCACCTGACCCCTTCCCTACCATAACCCACCTCCCTTTCACCTCCTCCCTCTCCGCACCTACCCTCATATACCATGTACTTTTGTAGCCCAGCAAAAATAGAGTACAGAGAAGAGTAAGATCTTTAGTGAGTTGCAACGTCATGCCTCACTCGGTACTGGGATGAGGAAGAGGCGTGGAGTAGTACAGAATACTTCCCAGAACCATTATGTGCATTCTAGTGATTCGCAAGAGCTGATTGGGAGAAGACAGGTTAAAAGTAAAGAAAGACTTGACGAAGTGCCAAGAGCTCCCTGGAGGTACCGCAAGAGCAAGCATGGATCAGAAGTGAAGGTTGAAGCCTGCCGATGATGCCATAAATGGAGTGTGTGTCTGTGGCTGGTCCAGGACGTAGAGACCACACGGCCAGACGGTGGGCTGAAGTTCCTGGCATCCCTGAAACCGGGGGAGTGTGGGTGGTAGGAACATTGCTGCCGGGAATGCAGAGAAGGCTGCAGAGCTGCTTCAGAGCGAGGGAGGCTTCCGAACAACGCCGGAACAGAGCCCAGCTGCTCCGGAGGAGCAAACACCTGCACATTAAGGTATGGGGATGACCAGTGAGGCACTGAAAGCCTAAGGAGGTGGTGGCACAAGCTGTGAAAGGAGGGTCTGAGACCCAGCAACCGTGGGAGGAATGGTTGACTGGACATGGGATTGTGCTAAGGCTTGGGAGGAGAGCGAACTGAGCCTTCAAAGTGGGAAACTAAAGCCAGAAGTGTGACCCGCACTCATGTAAAGAGAACTGTGAACCTGATATACAGTACATGCAGTACTTGGCAGGCGAGTAAAGTTTTTATGTGCCATCACAGCTTGGGAGAGCATCCAGGCTCTTCTTTTCCTTCACAGTACCTGGTGGGAGGAAGCCAGGTCTGCCAACCTGGGTCGGGGTCCTACCAAAGCTTGGAAAGTGCATCCAGGTTTTCTTTGTCACAGTGCCATAGGAGGAGAAAACCAGGTCTTTCAACCAGAGTCAAGGACCCAATCCAGTTTAGAAACACATCCAAGCAACTTTTTTAATGTGTAATTGTGCCTGGTGAAGAGGAACCAGGTCTGCCAATCAGGGGCAGAGACACAGAGGCAAAAAAAAAGCCTTAGAAGTGTCAACCAGGGGACAGGATTTTCACCAACACCTATTTAACTTTAGGATTAACCTGAACAAGGCCGGGAAAGGGTGATATTCCCCAATTCTTACAGGTCTGAAGATTCCAGAACTCTCTTTTGTCCAGGGAAAGGATGCCACTCCCTTTAGGCTTGAAAGACCGAACTTTTGTTTAAACATAGATGTGGGAGTTAGGCTTCAGACATTGGACATTCAGACTTTTGATTTGGACATTATGATAAGTTATTTCAGTTGTGGCAGGGAAACGCCTCTTAGAGTTAGGGCGAGTTAGGGTTTAATTTTCCTTTTCACTTTTGAATAAATGTTTCTAATAACTACCATGACCCCTCCATATCAGATTCCAACTTCTGCACCCTTACCTAACCTTTCTGGAGTGATCTTTCTCCTGCTATCATCTGTCCTAGATACACAACTAACAATACTGCAGTATATTCCTGTCCCCCTTTTAACCCTTCTCTGCTAATAGTCAGAAGCTTTACTGAATCCTCTCTGCGTTGTTCTTCTGTTGTACTGCAAACCAAGAGGTCATCCACATATTGTATCCATAACACTTTGTGTGTGCAAGTTTCCCAGATTAATTTGCAACACTCCATTAAAAATGCTGGGGGATTCGCAATACCCCTGAGTCAAACGGGTGTGCTGGTACTAACTGCAGCCTGATAGGTGAATGCTGTGAAGTACTGAAATGGTGTAATGGAGTTGAGAAGAATGCATTTCTTCAGGTCTATTACATTGAAACATGTGTCGTCTGCGAGTATATTAAATAAAATGGTGGCAGGGTTGGGAACAACTGGGCATTCTGCCTCATCAATGTTATTCAAGGGGCACAAGTCCTGGACTGTCCTCCAAGAGGACCCTTTCGTGTTTTTCACAGGATATATAGCAGTGTTGCATGGGGGTTCTGATGGCTGTATTATGCCCTGCTGCCATAGTGCCGCTGAAGTGGAGGAAATGCCTTCCTCTGCTTCTTTTGACATGGAACAGTGTTGGACTCGGGGCAGAACTGCGCCTGGTTTCAATTTAATGCAAACCACCCCTATGCTTTTAAGCAGCCCTACATCATGTGGGACATTGGTCCACCGCTCTCTGGGCACCTTTTCCAAATCTTCCTTTATGTTTGGTGATGCTGCATTGGGGAGAGGCATGGTGTGCTGTACTATTCTGTGATCATTTACTATCTGGCAGGGTATGGACATTTCAAATTTCATTTCCCCCTCGTCGTCCTTATCTTCAAACAGCCATTTGTCAGATACGTCCCTCAATGGCTGTGTTGGGTCAGTGCACAAAACCGTGCGCCATTCTAGGTCTTCTTAGTCCAGACCGGACAGAATTACCATGTCTGCTCTAGGGATTACTGCTTGCAAATATATTTTAATATTGGTGCCTGGCCCCCATTCCTGCTGGACAGCTGGTCTAAAGAGAAACTCCACAGGTACATAGAAAATCTTGTCCTTAATACCCGGTACCCACCCAACATGACAGTTACCTCATAGAGGAATACATCTAGGTGGAGCAGTTTACCTTGCGTTGCACTGGGGGCACAGAGTTCTTGTGTTATTATAGCTGCTGTGGTGGGATACGTGTCGGTGCGTAGAACATACTATGCTCTCCTCTAACAATGAAATGGTCATGTTCAACTTGCTCATTAGGTCTCTACCCAGGAGATTCGCTGGGGAGTCTTGTAAATACAACAAGGGTACTGATAGCTCCTGCAGCCCCACAGTGATGGGTATTTCTTTAGTGAAGGGAACTGAAAACAACTGCTCCAGAAAATCTGTGTCTGCATTATTTTGTCTGACATGGGAAACGAGCCCTGCGTGATCCAGGATTTGGTCGCTCCTGTGAGAACCACAAAAGAGAATGTTCGACCTCTTATCTTCACTCCCACACAGGGTTCCCTATCCGCATCGGTTGTTATTGACAGTACTGGGCACACTAAAGCTCTCTGTGGGCTGTCCTATTGGGGAAATGTGGTTGACCCTGGGAGTGGGAAAATTCTGTTACCATTGTTACCGGACCGGCACACTACAAGTCTGTGGGCGGGTGCCGTCCTGACCGCCAGGGTCAGACCTGACGGGCTGAACACCACCCGCCCGCAGACTTTCACAGAAGCACCGTTATTAACATGTTGGTGGTTCCGTCATCCCCATTCCCATTGAGTCCTACAGGACTCAATGGGAATGGGGACTAACAATTTACTGGTGCCTAACTTCGCTGATCGCAGGGGTTGTAATCCCCTGGTGATTCCGGAAAGCCAGGTGCCAGTAAATATTGCAAGTCCGGCGGTAACCCGCCAGCAGCACCGGCAGGGTTACCACCGGACTTGTAATGAGGCCCATTGAGACTCTTGGGTGTTACATTGTGAATGAAAGGCCATAGTGAACCAGACGGAGGGAAACCCACGCTGTATAAGGGATCGGAGCCCGGCAGAGGTGTATCCTAAGGTCCAGAGTAATCGGCCATGAAGATTTATTGTAGGAACTATTGTTTTTGTTGATTGTAACACATCAGGTCTTCTGAGGCAAAATACTGTGTGTGAAAGAGGCTTGACCACAGAAGGCCCTGATAATTTGGAAACAAACTGTAACCTTGTGCTGGCGAGGCCCAGGAGTGTACTGTGCTCAGGAGCCCCACCTTGTCCTGTGCTAAAAACGTGGGGGAGGGAGCCGCCAGCCATACCATCCTGATTTATCATTTTGAGAATACTTCTTTCTTTCCTGATGAACATTATCCCACACTATTTTTTAACGTAGTGGTAAGGTTTGGCAATAGGTTTTTTACTATAGGCCCTTTTTATTTGACAAGACACCACTAGGACTGCCTTATTATTATTTGATGGTCGTAGCTTGCTCCCATCTTAGATGTAGGTTTCGATTAGGTGTTTTTCTCACCCATTTATACAGTTTAATAAACCTCCTTGAACTGTGATCACTTGTGTCTGTCTTTACCTTTGCCACTATGAGTTCCTTACAGTGTCCAGGCTTTTTTTCTTGTGTCCGGCTGACACAGTGCCTTTCCTCACGGCTCCTCCAGGTTGGACTGTTCTTATCAGAAGACCTTCTTTTCTTTTTATTCGATCGCTTCGTTCTGGTAGATTGAATAGGATGGTCTGCTCACTGCGGTTCTGCAGGGTGCTCCTCTGCACTTCGCATCTTCTTCCTGTCAGTACTATTCTTCAGGATGTCATGACTATTCTTCTGACCACATGAGAAGTGTTCTCCCCCATGGGAGGAGGATCTACTGTGTTCCCCAGCCCCTTCTGAAGTAGTGACAATTGTGTTCCCTGTGAATTGGGTCAGTGGACCAGCCCCTGCCTCCTTGTTTTAGCTAGGGCCATTCAGCTGGGTAGCGGCCTAAGCCTTTGCCTGTATGCCACTGCCGCCGCCTCCTCCTCCTCAGATTCCTACCCTGTTTCATTGTCTTCTTCTCTCTCCCCATAACGTCTGTCTCTACACTTGTCATCATCCCTATATTGCGACCCCTCACTTACCCCGCATATGCTATCGATATCCTCGAGGGTCGGCAGTGGGGGGGGGGGGTCTGCTACCCATTTTCCCATCAATCTTAAAGAGAATCTGTTCTGACGTCTACTGATCAGCGCAGATCGCTGCGCACTACCCCATCTCTCATCCCTCCGGGGTACTCTTGAGTCAGCACTACTCATGATAGTTGTTTTTCCGCTTCCTGCACTGACTTCTCAAGCTGTCTGCGAGCCTTACTTTCACTCTCAGCAATTTTTGAATCTCTTGCTGCTTTCCCCACATTCCCTGGTGCTGCCTTCCCCCCTCAACGGGGGAGAAAACTGGGGGTTGGTGTAACCTATGGCAGGTCGCTTGGGATATGCCACAGACGGTGGTGGCAAGGCACTGGATGAAATGTATGGCAGGGCCCAAGCTTGCATGACCGCTGAGATGGACACCTCCCGCTACTATCAGGGGCATTCTTATCAGGGGCACTCCCATCTTCAACAACCCTAAAAATACTTTGCCGATTTTTCAGTTGTTTCCCTTAATAAGTCGACAAAACATATGTATGTACATGCTCTAATATTCTTTTATCATACATTGCTTTTTCATGCCATGGTGTAAACATTTTGGCCACTGTTCCCCACACCCACTCTGTGTGATACTTCCAAATATTTTCCTTGTACTGCAGGAGCGCATTACATATGTGCTCCAATGGCTTTGCAATTGTTAACACAAAAACTATAACCACACAAGCCCAATGGCCGCCACTTTTGGCAGGTTTGTCAAGAGTTCCTATGTCCAATTCTCACAAAAACACAATTTCCTCCCACTTCTACTAACAATCTTCAGCTGCCACAAAAGAACACTTTGTTTACTGAATCTCCTCAAAGATCTGACTCCAAACACACTTCCTCTGCACAATTGCTAACAATTCTTCAAAACCAATACCTTGATGTACTATTACTACCAGCCTCTAACTAAAATATATATACAAATGCAAGTTATCAAATAAAACCACATTTATTTACACACTGGTGTAGATCCTTCCTTTGTTTCCTTGCCTTGAGACTAGGGTACTCAAAACCACCTAAGGTTCCCTTGCCAGGGTGAACCCATATAATAGGGAGCGCTGGTGCCCTTAAATTTCAAACAAAGGCTGGCTGCAGAGCAGTACTAGGTGGTAGGACCTCAACTGCTACCAAGTAATATAGTTACAAGAAAGTGGGTAGTACTGCGAGTCTGTGCACTGCCCAATGTAAGTAAATGCAGTTGAAACGTCCGATAGATTGTGTGATGAGTTTATTCAGATGATGAGACAACACGTGTTTTGACCCTCTGGTCATTCTCAATGCTCCTTAATGCTGTGAGGTAAGTCTAAATGATGCGCTCTTCAAACTTGTTCTATTTCAGATTGCTAATAGGTTATATAATGACTTGAGATGCATAAATATCCTTAGTTACCTAGTCTGCGGGATCATTCCCGGGCACCGCTGCTAGGTGTATTACAAATCCCACATCCCTATTGGCTATCACCTATATGAGTACCTAAACACAATGTATCTTCTGGCATCTCATTGGTTAGCGCAATCCTAGCGACGTAGTGATTGCATCCCCCTGATGACAACCTAATAGTATAACCAGCAGAGAAAGTTAAACTAAACCCCACTGTAGCAACAAACTTGAAACAGTGAGCTTCTCTCCCATGAGACCTGTCATCTGTCCTGGCAGCGTCTCGTTCTCAGGCTGGGTAGCCCCTCAAACAGTAACATACTTTTGTAACTATCTTAGTGTAACATATTGCTGTCTCTGGTACACAGTCTTCTGGCCAAGACCACCTATCTCTTGGGAATTAGGTCGCCTCATGAGAAGCAAAGCTAAGGCACCTGCTCTTGAGGAATTGATTCTCCTATTTGTGTGTTTTGACGCCTCCCTTCCATGTACCCAGCAGTCCTAGACGCAATAGGGGCGGGAGAACTACAGCCTGGGTTATTGTTTTGGCATAATTACTACACAAGGTCTTTGCTCACCTGGAAGATATTTTGAAGTTATTTTGAAGTTATCCTCACGTATGTCTTCTTTGTGCCAAGGACATCAACTATAACTTTGTGAGAGTCTAGATGACCTGGTTACAGCTTTGTGAAAGAAACGGGGTCTAATTCTTAAAACAATAGCTAGTGCATGTCTTCCCCCTCCACCCTGGCTTTGGCATTATTGCTTTCGCTGAAAGGGAGCAAGACTGTGATTTTTTTTTTTTGAGTAAATGACCAAATATTCAGAAATGGGCGTAGTGTTATCAACGGCAAAGCCTATAACCTTAATGTCAGTAACTACTACTAAAAAAGAAGACCGCAAACCCTGTGATATTTTATAATTTTATAATTTATCATTGTTTTTTTATAAAACGCTTAATACCAAAGAGGTTTCTAAGCGTGGACCTGGAATTTGAATCTGTGTTGCTCTGCGTCAGCGTCATCTTGCGACCAAGACGAGCACGTTGCCACTGAGCTACACCACCCGTGATGTTAGCGTTAAACATTAGGCTTAATGTGACTGCATGGTATTATTTATGGTGTTTAAGAATGAGACCCTTGGTCAGCTTGTCAGAGCTGCTCATGTGGGTAAAATTCACTTAGCCTGTACTTCCTGTTATGTTTGGTGGGTTCATAGTGCATTCCTATCCCTACATTGTCATTCCTGGTCTACATATCTGCATAGAATGTCACTGTGACGACTCCAAATTTGAAACTACTTTTGCAACCATGACCTGTGAAGTACTTTGACAGCTGTGATCGAGACTGGCTGAGAGAAACTTGTTTTCCAGTCCCGTATAGATGCCAGCTCCAACAATGTATATCTTGGAGAGTGCAGCCTAATATAAGGAACCTTATTAATGTATCAAGTTACATTTTTCCCTTGTTTTGTTGATTAGCAGAGCTCTACAGCACACTTCAAATAATGGTGCATTTTAGTTTCTACATCCATTCTCTTAGCAGACAATCAAGGGTATGTCCTTATACAAAAGCCCATTTCCCAATCAAAGAGGCTGATGAAATGTCATGAGAACTATCCCCCACAACACTTTCCAGGCAGGCCTTGTTAATTCCTATGAAAATAGCATCTGCTGGAGCTGGGTCTCGAACTAGAGAAGGTACATATGCGTCCCTCCCTCCGGCCATTACAGCACCTAGGACAACGTAGGTGTCAAGCTACTGGAGGGCTGCGAGAGCAGACCTAATGCCCCATCAGTTGTAAAATAGATGCAACACTGACATCTGCTGATGCAGCCCAAGTTCCTTACTCAGGAAAAACATTTTGCATGTGAGAGTTGAACCCCAAAATCAACGAAAACAAAATAAATCTTTCGCATTTTACACTTAATCATCAGGGGTGGACTGGCCTATAGGGAACTCTGGAGATTTCCCGCTGGGCCTCTGCACCCTGGGCCTCTTTTGTGTAGTATTTCCAAATTTTCTCATAGGAAAAGCATTTGGCTTGCTGAAAATGTGTCATATGGGGCCACTTTGGACATTATTTCCAGGGCCTCTTTTGGTCCCCAGTCATTATTTCTAGGGCCTCTTTTAGTTCCCAGTCCACCCCTGTTAATCATATATTAATCGCCCTCCTCAAAACAAATGTCAGTTTTAAGTTCCAAGTAAACCCACTTTCTCGGTTTAAATGACCTATTAAGTGACACTCGCAGTAGGTCTCAACATTCAAACAGAGATCACTCAAAGGGACATTTTGGAAGAGTCATGCCTTAAGCTATAAACTTTGTATGTGACGTTTGGCAAAATAAATCCAGTGTTCATTGACGTTTAGTTCTGTAGCACAGCTTTTAACTGTTTCGTATCCCGAAAGGGAATCTTTACATAAAGTTAAACGGTTGACTCTTAGGGCCTGATTCACAGAAGCATTTTATAATGGCGCCATCACATAGGAAAATGCTCTGTGAATCAGGCCTTTAATTGAAATGCCAAATATAACTGTGCAATAGTTAACAGGCTAACCCTTCAATTTGAGTCAGTAACGCTTTGTCTTTACTCTAATTTGATGTTAATGAGGGAGGTCAAATTATTTTGCAAAATGTCCCATCTGTTAATGTTCTCAGTTGTAGTTATTTCCGCCATGTGGGGGCCACAGCACACAAGGTGAATTATATTGAGTTGTTTTTCATATTGTATGGGAAAATACATTCTGTAATTATCAGATTTACTTTTTCTCCCTCTACCATGAGCTATATATATATTTTTTGGTTTGCATATCCTTTTTAGGTATCCCATTCATTCATCGACAGTAATTACTTTGTGTTAAAGTACTACGAAGTAATTCCTTCTAAATTACTTCAACAAATATGGGTATTTAAGCATTAAGGGAACATTTCGAAGTCATTGACTCGTAGTAACTTACCACAAAGTAATTACTGTAGATGAAATGACATGGAACCCCTTTTTATATAGTAACTTATACAAAGTATTAGAAATATTTTTTCTGGACTTTGCTTGCACCTTGTGTCTTCTAAGTGAACTGCTAATCTGGCCTCTTAAATTACCACTAGAGTACATCTGTATTAAAAACAGCAAATTTGACTTTTCTAATAGGAAACCTGTGCTCCCAGTCCTGAAATGCAGCTCAATAGGAGCTTACACATGGTGTTTGGAAAATGTACCACAGGGTACTTCCATTTTGACTGATAAAAATCGATCAAATGGTACAATTTGACCGAATTCGGCTAGTATCATTCGATCGATTATTTTTAAAAATATATATATATATTTTTATTTTTTTATTTTTTAAATAGCGAACATGTGGCGTGGGGTTTCCCCTGTTCCCCATGTTTGGTATTTGTGGGCTTGGGGGTTGCGGGGTGTCCCCTGCTTCCTCAGCATTGGAGGCGGGGGACCGAAACAAAAAAGGGATCCAACTCCCGTTAGAGGGCCTGATCTGATGTTGCAGGGGAAGCGGCAGCAAGCGAGCAAGTAAGTTCGGGAGAGGGTGTAGGGGTGGTGAAAGTTACATTTTGGGTTGTTTGGCAGAAGTGCAAATCGATTTGCGGTGAAATTGACCACGGTCAATTCCGCTGTGAATAATTGCAGTTCGGTCAAATAACCCAGATACGTGCCACAGTACCACTGAAAGTGACCTACTCATTTGTACATGAAAGAGCCACATATTTAATATTTAAATGTGTCTGAATATTTGTTTTATGATGTTCTCCATTGTTACTAAGCTTCCTGTTCATTAGTATATTTTTGAAGGGGTACTTCCACCTATTATTACAAAAATAATCTGTTTCTCTTCTCCTGGAGCCTTCCTTGGACCTTGCAATATTTTGAGATTCCATGGGATATATTTAAGTCAGAATTTACCAAATTTTAAGTCACATGTGCACCTGCTGCATGTGGTTTCTTTTAGGCGATCCTCTTAATTGCTGTAGTGGACACCTGGTGTTCATACAATGCTCACTGAACCTGCCCCTCAAACATAACCCCAAAAAAGAAATAATCAAGTTTAGTGTTGTGTGCTACTATACAATATGTAGTCATAGGAAGTCAAGAGAAGACTGAGGGTGGTGTAACTTGACCTGTGAGGGATGTCTTTTCTCTCCAAACCTCAACAAATATTCTTAACCTTTCCCATTGAAGGGGAGGACAATATTTTTTAATTTTAGGTGGCTGTCTCTGAGTAATGTATGCATCTAAATTGCCAGTTAGTGTAAAAATGGCTTTCTTTGTATGTAGTAGAATCTCTCGTGGAGTGGAGTTTTTTAAAGCTATCGATTTGAAACTGTTTTTCTTTAACTGTGTTGTTTTTGTAGGAATTTACTGGCTCTGATTCATCGAATGATAGAGTTTGTGGTGCGTGAAGGACCCATGTTTGAAGCTATGATCATGAATAGAGAACTCAACAATTCTATGTTCAGGTGCCCATCTTGTATTTTTTATTTGTTTTGTTTTTGTTTGTTGTTAAATGAAAATAAAGAAAATTGTTTTTTTTTAAAAAAAGTAACAATGCAAATGTTTTCTTTCCTATTTCATCCTTTTTTTTAACCAATTGTTCTGACTTTTGCAGAAATACTGTCCCAACTCACACACACCACATGACATATCTTCTAGATCTTCAAGCAAATTGGGTGGGGAAATGAATATTAATTATTCAGTCACCCCTCTCACGTATTCGTAAAGTTTTGAGGAACAAAAATCAGTACTGTTTTCCATAATTAATATTGTAAAACCACTAATGTAACAATCAGTTTATATTGTCACTAGCAGACTTACATTTCTAGCCAACCCAGCAGTGATGTTATGTGCATCCCTTCCCCAATGCTTTTTATTGTCTCCACCCCTGATGACTAACCATGACTGCCTTTGTTGAGAGGTGTGATGTGTTGGGTGTGCATGACTTGGTTAAAGCAACAGTGACCAGTGTATTTTCATAGTTTGTGAAGCGCATACTAAATATTCCATGAACGAGAAGATCATGCAGCAAAACAAGTGTAGGTTTGCAATGAATAGCTCTCAATGTAACTATTTAGTGCCACCAGTAAAAATGACTACTATATTCTCCTTGTTAACATGTGTTTGTTTAATTAGTATGAACTAACTTTATCCATCAGATATTGGTGATATAAGAACAATCTGTTTAATCCATTTCAATCACCTTTCTGGATACTCATCTTTTTTTGCCTGTCCTTAGGTTTTTATTTGAGAACCAGACTCCAGCCCATGTTTATTATAGGTGGAAACTGTTTACAATTTTACAGGTAAGTTACAAATATTTCACACATATTACTTTGCTATTGGAGTGGTTTTTTAAATGCATATATTTGTTAATGTCTTTCAGGGAGATTCAACAACTAAATGGCGAACTGATGATTTCCGCATGTTCAAGAATGGCTCATTGTGGAGGCCACCGCCTTTAAATCCTTATCTGCATGGGATGGCTGAAGTGCAGGAAACCGAGGCCTTTGTTGAAGATCGCATCAAAAAGGGGGCACTCAAAGAAGAGTAAGATTTTTTTTGTTTCTGATCATTAAGTAATTTTCTCTTTTGACCATCATGTCGATAAAGAAATAACGGAAAAAGGATTCCATCAAAAACTAAAGAAACGAAGAAAGGGAACTGAGCATTTGGTCATTGTGATTTATGGGGAATTTCACATTGACAGAAGAATCAATGTTAAACCAAACAGTTGCAAAAAGGGGTTTCTCATATATAGTGCCTTACTTAACTCTTAGTATTTCCTTCTGTTTCCCCGATATAAGGCACCTTTTCTCATTGACCAGGCATTCCACTGTCTCTTTTGAAGGCTTGTCCTGCTCTTTTTTCCCAGTTTGTATTTTTTGTCTTTTATGTCTCTAGACCCTAGTTTCAAAAGATTTCCCATTTTTTATTATCCGTGCAGAACAGACATTTCTACCCACACCCACTATCCCTTACTCGAATATTTAACATTATTGGCAACTCCTTTGTTCTATTGTGGTGAGGAACTTGTATTGTCTTTGACATAAAGAGGAACACCCACCCTCCCCAAACCTTGAACTAGCCACACCCCGCCCTCCACTAAATGAAGGAAACTGTTGCATGGAAACTTAGAGATCCAACGTATTGTACTAATGTAAATGAATTAAAACACTCCTTCCCGCACCACATGTCCTATACATTAATTTGGCCTGTGATTGGTGGTTTGTTTTGTGAACGAAAACAAAGTAAGACTGTATAGTTGAAGTAAAAAATTACAACATTTGTTGAAAGTGCACACACCTAGCTCGCCATTTGTACCCTATCGCACTAAATCCACAAAGGGGTGTACATCATATTTGTGTTTTTCGTTTTCTTTTCAGCATCATTGCGATTTGGAAAGCACTCTGAAAAGTTGATTTTGGGCTGTGTGCACTTAATTCATGGTTGCATTGTGTTGCCTCTTCAGTTCAGCACGGATAGTGGGGCACAGCATTGCATTGGGTGTCATTTCAAGCACCAACGCGCATTCATATATTTTCATAGTGTAAATAATAAGGTGTTAAACATGAATTCTATTTTTCTTTAAATGGTATGCCACAGGTGGTGACAATAGAACACACCATAGTTAGGTTGAACCAGCTTTTTTGGAAATGTGACAGGTTTGGGTTGAAGGGTGCCCTACATAGGGTTAGTAGACTAAAACATGGCTACTCTAAGTAGGATAGTGGATGAAAGGATGAATAACGTAAGTTCAGTGCAAGGACCCAACCTAATGGACCAAAGGTCCAAAGCCCAGACGCTATGGTGGGTTGTAAACTCATACGCGTTACCCCAAGACAGTGTTCTGTAAGTAAGGCCCATCTACAGGGATTTTAAAATCTCCAACACGCTTCTTTGATAGTGTTTGAGCATTTATTGCGGATCTCAGTCTGTTTTAGCCCTGAATGTATTGGTTTTAGCATTCGTCTGGGCCTTGGTCTCTCTCTGTCCTGACGTGTTGGATGAGGCAACATCCACTTCAACTGCTAATGTGGCAAGTCCTGTATTGGACTCCTAATCCTCAAGAGTTTTCTTTACTCCCATAAAAGGGTAGGTATTCCCCTCTCCCCTACCTGTGTTCTTTAGAGTAGGATTTTCTCCCTCCCACTCTGGATTCCACAATGGTTACCAAGGCTACTCTATTTGTGCTAGTGGTCCCACCTGCCACCAGAGTCTGGGCTAGAGCTAAAGACAACAGTGGGCTTCATTCTCAATGCTTTTCTTAAGATGTAGTATCTGCCTGTTGCGTTCTCTGCTGATCTCGTCAGTCCACTCAAACTGGATTCTCTTGTGCTCTGGCTTAACTAGCCCATCCACCTCCTTCTCAGTCTCGTGGCTAATAATTAGCCATCTTGTCTTGGTCATCTATGGTTATCCCTCCCCTGTCACTTCTCACAACAACACCACAACAAGACCACTCTCTCTTGAACCATTTACCTCTCTTGGTAAATGGTTTGCCTTGCCTGGCCCTGAGATGTTGGGTGTTTTAAAAAAAAAAAGAAGGGTTGGCTCATGCTCTGGCCCTCACAGCCTGGGAGGTTCTAAGAACCATGTGCATCATGTTGGGATCAGGAAGTCTCATCCTAGAAGCCTAGGCTCCTGCTTCTCCAGATTTCCTGTGTCAGTTGAGTGCCTCTCTCCACTGTTGCTGCCTCTTAATGTTTGCTGTATTCAATTTTGTTGTCTGCCATGCTTAGTTCACGTCCACGGTCTATGCCAGAACATGCTCAGCAGGCATGCACTGCTTCTCTAATCCTCCTGAGCACATGGACCTGCGGACATGTGCCAAGTAAAGTAGAAAAACACCTGCTGATTCTACAGATTACGCATATTTATCCCTGTTTGAAAAGGGCAATTTTTACCCTTTTTTCACAAGCTGGACCACTTGCTCTTCAAAGGAAGGGCTGGGAGATTCTCCATATACCACTTTCTGGGGGCCGCTCCCCCTGTCCCAGAGCAAACTGATAGAAACCTCAAGATGCACAAGTGCTGAAAATAATGGATCTGTTTCTATGTAAACCTTTTTTTGTTTTCAAACTCTAGGTTCAACCCCTCTCCAGATCTATGATGATCTCCCCCTCTGGTGTTGGTGCTGTAGAGCCAATTTAGGGCAAGTTTCTGTATCTGTGTGCCCTGGGCACTGTAAGTATTATCTGTTCTTTCTTTCTTATTCTCTCCTCTCCACCCGGCTCAGATTTATAATGCTTAGAACTAGGGCATGCTCTGCTAAGGAGCCCAACTCTCAAGTAGAGCGTAGTAGCCAGAAATCATCTACAGAGCTTTCTCAGCAGATGATCAGAGGGAGCCCGGTGGAATGCAAACTAGTGGAACCTCACATGATGTCTGGTCATGCTACTCCTAACAACACTAGGTTGTCAATGGTGCTTGCAAGGAGCTTGAGGAGAAGACAGTGTCTTCGGGAAGTAAAAGAAGAATTTGGATTTGAAAGCGAGGAATGTCAACAGTTATGACCAGAGGTGATCTGCATGGGCATATAATGAATCCCTTTAACCTGAACGCTGCTATGAATTGATAAAGATCTACTTATTGAAGATTATCAGGCAGACTGTAACGCTTTAGGGGTAACAGTAGAATAAGCTCCACAAACACCAACTAAGAGTATGGACAATGTTATAGCGGAAGCAATTGCAAAGTCTCCTCGGTTAAACCAGAATTTGGCTAATGGGGAAAGCAAAAAGGTTAATTGGTAATCCGTTAAGGAAATGTAATGCTGACCTTGACAAATGTCAAAACAGCTCCGACTTTACTCAATGGGTTGTCTCCTTGGGTAATTTTGTAGTACAAGTCCCCTCCACTAAAATAGACAATCAGTGCCAAACGGATGAGAATACTGTCCAGAGTTTGTCGATTAGTAGAGGTATAACCTGTCAAACTGATAATACAGATTTTGAAAACCCTACAGGGGGGTGGGGGGTGACAATACCCAGTTGTCCCCTGCTAAGGAGGTTCTGTCAAAGTTATCAATTAAAGTGGTGCCTGCTGGTAAATGCAAACTTTTAGTAACTAGGGATACTAAGATTCATAGCAGGAATAACAAGGCTACATCTGCGGAGGAGGTAATTTATAACAAGAAGTTGAGTATGCCGCTGGTTCAAGATTCCAACCAAAGGCATTGTATCCTGGACCATAGAAACTTTATATTGACTTGTGTTAACAGATTAGTACATTGGGAATCAAACCAATCTTTAAGAAATAAGGTTTTACACTGGTTGCAAACAAGAACAGGATATGGATGTATTAGAATCCACGATGTTAGATTCCTATGGAAGACACAAATCAAGGAATGGTCTACAGATAATAATGTTGACTGTGTCATAGTAGGATGCGGACATGGTAATCTAACCTTGTTTGAGTCGCTGTAAAATCCTGAGGAACAGTTCTTCTACCTCCAAAGTTAGAATTATCTTCGACAATATGTGTTTTTAGTTGTAACGGAATTGCATTGATTTTTATTCAGACTTTGTGACTGGTAACTGTTACATTCTATGGTCGATCTGTTTGTAGGATGGGTATCTGTGTTGCCTACCTATGTGTTGTTGTGCACTTTTCTTCTTTGTCTGTTTTTGTTTGCGCCCCTAAGTTTCCGGGTCAGTGGTGCGCGGCACAAATGTAGTAAGGTAAAGTGTTCTCTTGCTAGTCATTGCTCATGCTCTACCGTTTAGAAATGTATCGTTGATCTGTAATTAACTCGCTCAGCAGCAACCTGGCTTTTGCATGATTTCATGGGTTTTGTCACGACCCTCGCACAAAACCCCCTCTGGCCCCCATTGGCCAGGTGGAGTCAGGACTCGGCATCCTCTTCAAAAGCCCTCATGGGGACAGTCCTGGCACCTATGGCGCCAGGCTCATACACCATGAACAACAATGTGCTTGGGAACTACTTTATTGTATTGTCAGCCAACATGGAGGCATCCACCTAGCTTGGTTCCTAAGAACCAAGCTATAAGGTCTAGTGTTTTGGGTGTGGCAGGCCTGGAACTACTTTCCCTGGTACTACTTTACCTGGGCTATATAAACCACACTCTTACTGCAGAACATGCTTTGTGTTACTTTGCAGCTTGCAACGTGACGCTCACCGTGTCCAGCTATTCCCTCGAACCTCGGAGAAGCAGAACCTGCAAGGAGACGAAAGGAATATCATTAGCAGCAGCATCTTACCTGCAGTCTTCTTCTTTAAACACTCGCAGCTACTGAGAACAGCTTCCTCGAATCTGCACGCCTCCCGGACAGAACAACCTGAAAGAGGAAGATAGAGGCAAGAGACATTTACAAATTACAAACTGCTCAAAAGGCTTACCTGGCTGGTTGTCTCTCGGCTGGCACCACTCCGGACATTCCACTCGCGCTGAAGAACACCGCGACCTACAAGGAAGGAAAACGCAGGTTAGCAAAGTCAAGACTTCGCAGCGCTGCGCATAGCGCTTACTTACCGCATCATAGTGCTCTTAATGCGCCATCATTTACCAGTGGGGCTCAACCAAGCCAGTTCGCCGCGCTGAAGCTCTGCATATCTGAGGGAGAAAAAAGAGACATTTTAAACAAAGAAAGGCATGCAGGATAGCAACAAAACTAAAGAACAGCAATAAGACCTACCTGAACAATATCAAATGTCCCGGCGTCAGTGAAGTAACTGGACCGCACTTGCACATGAAAGACAACGCGCCCCTGTAAAGAAGGTAGGACAGAGAGCACGCCTAATTCTACCACAAGGCAGAACCTTCCCCGCAGACCATATCAGGGCAAAGCTGAGAAGCATACCAGCGAGTAACCCAGCTGGGTGGCGTCCCTGTGGATACCAGGTGAGCGTAACAGAAAACGAAGCCTACCATAACAAATCCACCTGTGCGCCATGGAGACATCAGAAATGGACCAATTGGCCCAATTACTAGGAGAGCTTCATGCTGAGGTTCATTCTGCCCGACAAGAGACTAATGCCCTCCGGAGAGACCTAATAGTGACCAAAGAACGCACTGAAGAGATTAGCAGGCAATACTTGCAATCACAGGCAGGGCAGACGCCTCTACCTGGAAGCAATCCAACGGTGCAAAACCCCGCCATATCACCCAATCCGGTACAGATCACGTTACCTGGAACAATGCCCCTGGCACCACCAGAAAGGTTCTCAGGTGACCCACGGAAGTATGCGGCATTCATCAATAAGTGCCCCCTTCATTTTCTTTGTAGGTATTTCCAAACGACCAAGCTCGGGTAGCTTTTGTCTTATCATACCTGAGTGGTAGTGCAGCAGATTGGTCGATGCCGTTGGTAACCCATGACAATCCTCTATTACATGACTTTGGGGGGTTCCAGCGAGAAATGGAAAAACGTTTTTCTCGCCATACCCAGGAACAAGCAGTAGACAATGAACTCTTGTCCTTCCGACAGGGGAATTAGGAATTGTTAACGTACATTGCTACCTTCAACAGACCGGTTGCCGAAGCTAGGTGGCCAGAAAACAAAAGAACCACGTTATTCCATCGAGGCTTACGAGTTGAATTAAAGGACGTCTTAGCCCAGGTGGTTGATCCACCCAGAGACTGTGCAGAATTCATAAATCTGGTCGTCCAGCTAGACCACCGGTTGCAGGACCGAAAGGCAGACCGGTCTAAGACGGACTCTCGGACCGTGTATGTTCGACCAAGGGAAAACACACCCCATATCTGAAAATGCTGTAGAACCCATGCAGATTGGAGGGATACGGCCTACATTAATAAAACAAGAGCGGGACAAAAGAAGACAACAGCTTTGTTTGTATTGTGGGAAACCAGGAAATTTCCTGAAGGACTGTCCAGTAAAACCCCCAAGAAGAACAGTCGGGGCCACAGAGAAGGATGAAGCTAAGGAATCGGGAAACTACCAAGCTCGACAAACGTAGAGGTTTCAGTTTGTCGAGTGAGAAGAAAGAGTTGCTGACCTCGCACTTTGCAATACCAGTGATCTTAATTAACCACCAACAGTCGTCAAGAATGCATGCCGTTGAAGCATACAACGATAGCGGAGCAGCAGAGATGGGGCTTCCTTTGTGTTCTAAGCCAACTATGGACAAGGTAACCACCGTAGATGGGACAGAAATCGCTTCCGGACCAGTAACCCAGTGCACAGCCAGCGTAACCTTGCTGTTTCAGGACGGACATTGGGAGTCTATTTCATTCGATCTCATCAAGGCACCTCAGTTCAGGCTAATACTAGGGATGCCATGGTTGGTTGCTCACAACCCTTTGACAGACTGGCCGGCACGAAAATTAACCTTCCCCGGTGACTGCTCCCCTGCCTGCTATTACCAAGAGAAGAAACCCGATGTCTGTACCCCGATGATATGATATGATATGATATGGCATTTGTAACGCGCCTATACACAAGTGTTTCAAGGCGCGACGAGGCAGGGAGGGGGGAACAAGGGGAAGACAGACAACGATCCTACTAGGCCAGGTGTCATTCAGACCGCGCAAGTGCAGGGGTAGGGGGAAGGGAAAAGTGCAAGGGGAAGGGGGAGGGAGGGGGAGTGCAGTACAAATAAGTAGAATAGAAATAAAATAATAAATAAATAGGGCCAGCTGGTGGCAAGTGCAGACAAGTGCTGGGGGGGGGGGGGCTGTAGGGATACAGAGACAGTCCCGCAGTGCAGGGGTTGCCAGTTAGGCAGTCCAAGTGAAGAGTGACTGGGCCCAGGACCGAGGTCGGTGAGAGTGGCCCAGTTGCAGAATCAGTGCAGTTTAGGTGAAGAATTTAGCAGGGGAGAGGGTGAGAGAAAGCAGAAGCGAAGAGGAAGGTTTTGAGGTGCTTCCGGAACCGGAGATGGTTCTCCTCAAGTTTCAGGGAGGCAGGAAGGCTGTTCCAGAGGGAGGCCCCTGCCGCGGAGAGAGATCTACCCCATGACTCCCGGAGCGACAGTATCAACCCTGGGAGCAACTAATACCTTGCCAAATGAATACCATGATTTCCAGGATGTTTTCCGAAAGGACCAAGCCAATACATTGCCGCCACACAGGCCCTATGACTGTCAGATCGAGCTTGTTCCTGGTGCACAAATCCCTTGCGGCAGGATCTACGCGCTCACAGAACCAGAAAACCTTCATTTGAAATCCTATTTAGACCAGTACCTTGCAAACAGATTAATCCGTCCTTCGAAGTCCCCCGCAGCCAAAAAAGGAAGGAGACTTGAGAACCTGTATTGACTACCGTGCATTGAACCAGATCACCGTGAAGAACCACTACCCCTTGCCACTTATCCCTGAGATGCTAGACCAAGTTAAAGATGCCCAGATTTATACCAAATTGGACCTTCGAGGAGCGTACCACCTGGTCTGAGTCAGAAAAGGAGATGAATGGAAAACCGCCTTCCGTACTAAGTACGGCTTGTTTGAATATCAAGTCATGCCCTTCGGGTTATGCAACGCTCCTGCGGCATTCCAATATTTCATGAATGACGTCTTAAGGGAGTTAATTGATGTGTGCGCCTTAGTGTACATAGACGACATCTTAGTATACTCAGCCTCGGAACAAGATCATGTCAGGCACGTTCGTTCAGTCCTCACCAAGCTCCTTCAACATCGCCTGTTTGCAAAGCTTGAAAAATGCTTTTTTCTCGTCACCGAAGTAGAATTTCTTGGCTTTATCCTTTCTCCAGGAGGCATCACAATGGACGTGCACAAGGTAGATGCCATTCTGAAATGGCCTTCACCGACGTCTCTGAAAGGGGTACAAAGCATGCTGGGCTTTGCAAGCTTCTACCGCGGGTTCATCCCAGACTTCTCTCAGGTTGTGCACCCAATCACAGTACTATTTTGAAAAAACAATAAAAAGTTTGCTTCGACCGAAGAAGCAGAAGAAGCCTTTCAGGAACTTAAAAAAAGGTTTACCTCCGCTCCAATCCTGCGACATCGTCGTCCAGACCTCCCTTATGTCGTTGAAACTGATGCGTCCAGTCTCGCAATGGGGGCTGTCCTTTCACAGAGAGACCTGCAAACTGGCCAGCTACATCCTGTGGCCTTCTGGTCGAAAAAGTTCTCACCTCCAGAGATTAATTATGCCATCAGGGACAAGGAACTCCTGGCTATCAAATCTGCCTTTAAAGCCTGGAGGCACTACCTTCTGGGGGCCAGACACACCATTACAGTCATCACAGACCACCGAAACCTGCAATATCTCAAAACAGCCAAAGCCCAGTCCTCGCGCCAATTACGGTGGGCCCTTTTCTCCGCCGAATATGATTATGTAATCACATTTCCACCAGGAGTCAGAAACTGAAAGGCGGATGCCTTATCTCGCATGGGCATAGATCAAATAGTATATACAACTCCAGACCCAGTACCTATTATACCTGAAGACAAACTCTTGGGTATAACGACAGCCTTAACACAAGCAGAACTACTAAAAGAAATCCAACGGACAATGAATCCTGATGCCTACCTCGCATGGCAAACTCAAGGAGAACAATATACCATCAAAGACCACCTACCCTTTTTTAGGGATCGCCTATATGTACCCAAGAAGGAATTACAACAGCATATTATTTCAAACTATCACGATTCACTGATCTAAGTGCATCCTGGGATCACCAAAACCCTAGCTAAGGTGAAAGAGAACTTTTGGTGGCGTACCTGGCGTAAGGACATCATTCAGTACATTCAGTCCTGCGGTGTCTGCGCACAAAATAAATCACAGAAACAAAAACCATCTGGTCTCCTACAACCATTGGACATTCCTCCAGTTCCAATGCACAATCTTTTCCTTGACTTCATCACTGATCTACCTCCAAGCCAAGGGTTCAACACCATCCTTGTAGTTGTGGACTTATTCTCGAAGATGGCCATTTTATTCCTCTCAAAGACCTCCCAGACGCAGCCACTTTAGCAAAAGTGTTCCTGGAGGGCATGGTTAAGCTACATGGCTTACCTTCGGTTCTGGTCTCTGATCGAGGCAGCCAGTTTGTTTCAAACTTCTGGAAAAAATGCTGTGCAATGGCGCAGATCGACGTTCGGCTATCTGCCAGTCACCATCCCCAAACGGACGGTCAAACCGAGAGAACCAATCAGACACTCGAGCAATATTTACAGTGCATGCTGCACCACGAACAAAGGAATTGGAAAGTTTTACTATGGATAGCTGAATATGCGTATAACAATTCTTTGCATTCAAGCACGGGACAAACGCCCTTCTATACCCTTCATGGCAAACATCCACGTACCTCTGAACTAGAACTTCCAGCCAGCTTGGAAATGCCAGCGGTAAAGACTCCGCACACAACCATTACTCAGGCTTTCAAAAGGGCAAAGGAACACCTTATTCATGTCAAAGAAAAACAAGAGATTCCCGACCAACACCGGAAAAAGGCCCCTGATTATCAAGTAGGAGACAGTTTGGTTAGCCGCTAAATTCGTACCCATCAAGGGAACCCGGACCTTTCATCCCAGATTCTTAGGACCCTATACCATTAAGAAAATGATCAACCCAGCAGCCGTGAAACTGGATTTACCACCTAATCTACACATCCACCCGGTATTCCATGTGTCCCTCCTGAAACCAATGCAACCCGGCACAACACGGATTAGGACACCACCTAAGCCCATACTTGTTGACGGAGAACCAGAATTCGAAGTCAAAGATATCTTGGACTCTAAATACTCTAGGACCAAGCTATACTATCTTGTCGATTGGAAAGGATTTGGACGACAAGATAGAATCTTGAAGCCCAGTGAGAATATCCACGCACCACGTCTAATCAGGAAATTCCATCGGAACTTCCCAACCAAACCTGGGCCAGACAGAAGGAACACCATGGGAGGGGCCTTAGGGGGGAGTGCTCTCATGACCCTCGGCCAAAACCCCCTCTGGCAAACCCATTGGCCAGGTGGAGTCAGGGCTCGGGCCTCTAGAGCATGGCATCCTCTTCAAAAGCCCTCATGGGGCCAGTCCTGGCGCCTATGGTGCCAGGCTCATACACCATGAACAACAATGTTCTTGGGAACTACTTTATTGTATTGTCAGCCAACATGGAGGCATCCACATAGCTTGGTTCCTAAGAACCAAGCTATGCGGTGTAGTGTTTTGGGTGTGGCAGGCCTGGAACTACTTTCCCTGGTACTACTTTACCTGGGCTATATAAACCACACCCTGACTGCAGAACCTGCTTCCTGTTACTTTGCAGCTTGCAACGTGACGCTCACCTTGTCCAGCTATTCCCTCGAACCTCAGAGTAGCAGAACCTGCAAGGAGACAAAAGGAACATCATTAGCAGCAGCATCTTACCTGCAGTCTTGCTCTTTAAACACTAGCAGCTACTGAGAACCGCTTCCTCGAATCTGCACGCCTCCCGGACTGAAAGACCTGAAAGAGGAAGATAGAGGCAAGAGACATTTACAAATTACGAACTGCTCAAAAGGCTTACCTGGCTGGTCGCCTCTCGGCTGGCACCACTCTGGACATTCCACTCGCGCTGAAGAACACTGCGACCTACAAGGAAGGAAAACAAAGGTTAGCAAAGGCAAGACTTCGCAACGCTGCGCATAGCGCTTACTTACAGCATCATAGTGCTCTTAATGTTACCAGCGGGGCTCAACCAAGCCAGTTCGCCGCGCGGAAGATCTGCATACCTGAGGGAGAAAAAAGACATTTTAAACAAAGAAAGGCATGCAGGATAGCAACAAAACTAAAGAACAGCAATAAGGCCTAACTGAACAATATCAAACGGCCGGGCGTCAGTGAAGTAACTAGACCGCACTAGCACATGAAAGACAGCATGCCCCTGCAAAAAAGGCAGGACGGAGAGCACGCCTAATTCTACCACAAGGCAGAACCTTCCCCGCAGACCACATCAGGGCAAAGCTGAGAAGCATACCAGCGAGTAACCCAGTCGGGTGGCGTCCCTGGGGATACCAGGTAAGTGTAACAGGTTTATGTCCTTTATACGATGGTTTAATAAAAAGGAAACAGGAAATGTATTCTTGTTGTGCTTCATTGTTTCTTCTTGTTGCCCCAATTTCCTCCCTCCAAATGACTATATACAGTATTTTTTTTACTGGTCTATGCCCTTAATTTCCTTTTTTTAAATTATTAATTGGCTAATCCAAGTTAGCCCTACATAATCATTACACAATCAATGCACAACAGAATACAAACATTTTAAGTTAAGCAACAAACACATTTAAGAATCAATCAACAATCACATTTAACAAAACAGTCATGTTTAAAAATAGGAAAGTAGAAAATATATATAATTAAGATGTAATATCAGTGAAAGTGTTCTATTAATTCTAATGTTATAAATAATGTACATGTGCCAGAGATTTAGAAAAACTCTGATTCGGATATCACGATTCTTTAATCGGAACCACCTCAATGCTGCCCAATTATTTTAGAAGGGAAATTGTCAAACTGACCTCCTGGCCGCTGACCACCCGATCCCAAAACTCTTTAGTATTCAGCCTGCAAGGGTCATTTATGAATCTGCCAAAGTACCTGCATCTCTTATCATGTAGGACTTTGCATTCTGATATGAAATGTTCTGTACTCTGAATTACACCCGCAACATTACACATTACATTACATTGGAATTCCCTTCCTCCTGCTCTAAGGGAAGACCTCCCCTACCGGCAATTCAGACACAATTTGATTCAATGGCTAAAAGATCATGATGTCTAATTCTCACCCTATTGACTTCCAGGATCTTATGTATATTTTGTATACTTGTTCCACCTGATTTATGCCATACCTGCACTATTGTAAACCCATTGCATATACCTTTGCGATTCTGTAATATTACCTGTATTCTTAAACGTACTGTATATAGACCTGCAATTCCCTGACAATACATATTCACAGCAATGTAACCGCCGCTGTACCCCTTTGTCTAATCTGTACTTTGAAGTAACCTAAATTGACTCTGTAACCTAAGTTGAACAACCCTCTTTTGCCTTCGCGCCCGAATACCCCTGGGTCTGGTGCGCAATATAAATAAAACAAACAAACAAGGAACAGCCCTTGGTGGGAGAATTTGCCCTAAAACGGATTGTGATAATATCTTCAGTTTGAATTAGATTCAGTCTAAATATAAGGAATTACAATCTCTGGAATGGATTTGGAAACCTAACAAGATACTTTGGCAGACACCCCACTGGTTTGTCGCAAGAGGGAAAAACTTTTATATAGGCTGAAATTCTGCATTTGTTTAATCGTGCATTCACAGTCCTTCCAGAACAAAAGCTTTTTGGCTAGAGTGAGCAGAGACGTTAGAATGTTGGGAGCCACACTAATGTCCGCTAATATGACTTCTACATATATACAAAAACGGCCTATAGGTCTCTTCTGATTTTTCTCATGTGCGTCCATTACAAAATCATTAAATGGGGACCCTAACGGGGGAATTAGCAAGTTTCTGTATAGTAACAGGACTTTACAGTGATACCAACCATTTAAAGAGATCAAGCCTAGCTCAGAACATAGCGACCGATGGGCACACAGGTTGGCAAATTAAGTACTTTCTTTCATATCAGGGTACATCTGGGATTCAATAACATCCCAATCTATCTCAGAAGCAGAATAAAGCCCTTTAATTTGAATCTTGTTTGGATCATTTCTTAATTAAAAAGTGGAAAAATGAGTTTGCCTAAATGTGGATTTTCTACCTGCATTGAAATACCCGTAATGTTAATCTTACCATGCGTCAACCTGCTGGGCTTCTTTACATAGCCTTTACCCTAACCTTTCAATTTCTTATTTTTATGGCACTTTATGGGGTTATTCCGCAACCCCCCCTTACTACCCTCTTTTTGACCATGCTAATTCGAATGGATTGTGTCCTCCCACATATTCCTCATCTTAGATATCTTGTCTCCCAGCTTTGCTGCTTCGGAATTTGTTTTTCACCAGAGGGTGCTGTGTTCGTGGCCGCAGAGTCGTAGTCCCTCGAGGGCCGCCCTCGACGTCATCCGCTGTATAAAGGGCTCGAGCCGCACCCGTTACCTCAGTTCCGTTTTTCCGAGCACTGCTTCGTGTCACAGAACGGCGCATCAGGTTTTTTCTCGACGATGTCCTTGTCATCTACTCCAACCACACCCAAGATGGGTTTCAAAAAATGTCTGAAGTCTGGTAGGAAAATGTCAATTACCGACCCCCATCAGAAATTGCCTTTGGTGTCTCAGCCCTGACCATCGGGTTGACGAATGTGGTTCCTGTCAGGCCATGTCCAATAAGGTTTTTAGGGAACGGAAAGGTAAGCTGGCGGTGGGGGAGGAATCTTATAGGTCTTCGAAAAGACAAAAAGATTCAGGAAAATCTCGACATGGGTCGAGGAGGTCGAGGTCCAAGAGTCGCTTGAGGAAATCTTCCTTGTCTTCGTCCAAGAAGTCAAAAAAGCGACGTCACAGGTCTTCTTCCTCCTCTTCCTCCTCGTCTGAGAGAAGGGTGACTTATCCCTCCAAGCACGATTCCCCAGAAAAATGGGAGGCCTTTAGGGCTTCAATGCTTAAAATATTTGAAAAAGCGGCCTAGACCCCCCCGCCACCTCCCCGAAAAAGCCACGTGGAGCTCATGCCCCCGCCCACTCCAAAAGTGACAGAGGGAGATCAAAGACCAGGCACGCGAGATCCGACAAACAGTCGAGAGTGTCTTCAGGAGAAAGTTCTCTGACACCTCATGTAAAGGCAAAACCAACGGTGCATAAATCGGGAGTAGCGGAATCAACGTCGAAGTCAAAATCCAACTTGACACAGTCCACGACAATAACATCGAAGCCGTCAATGAAAATGGCGTTGATACCTTCGACAGTGTCAAAGTCTACTTCGACGGCATCAAAGCCTCCTTCGAAAACGTCAAAGCCAGCGTCCATACCTTCGACGCCTTTATCGAGGCATTCCTTAATACCGATGCCAAAGTCGACGCCATTGTCCAAGCCTAAATCGGTGCCACACCTTTTACCAGAAAAGGTTTTCCAGCCTCGACCCAGGCAGGAATTTTTCAGATCTATGACATCTATTTTTGAAGAGCAGTCCTCTGAAGAGGATGTAACTTCAGCTGGGGTTAGGTTTGGAGCCAGGGAGGTTCCTGAAGAGTTAATAGACCCAAATACCAAGATGACAGATCTTTATGATGGTCTTCAAAATGCCAGTGGCCTAGACACTTCCCCAGAAGTGGAATTTGGGAACCAGACCCTGCAGATCATGCAGATCCTGGGTATAGGAGCCTCATGGGAAGGGTCATTGATTTCATGGGTTGGAAAGCATCTTCCCCAAGTTTTGACCAGGATGATATTACCGATATCCTGACTGAGGGACCTCAAAAAGATCCTGTACTCCCTTTCCATAAGGCACTGCAAAAAAAGGTGATGAAAAATTGGGATACCGCTGATTGGGGTTCGGCAGTAAATAAAAATGTGTGGCAAAGTACAGACCATTTCAACAGATCCTGAATATCTATCTAAACATCCCTCTCCTGAAAGTTTAGTGGTACAAGCTGCAACCTCCACTAGGCAGTCATCTTACCCTTCAATAACACCAGATAGGGATGATAAAAGAGCTGATGCTTGAGCCCGGAAAGTCTTTTCTTCGGGCAGCATGGCCCTTAAATCAACTAATGTAACTTGCACTTTGGCAAGATTTACATACACCCTGTGAGACTGTATGACAATAGTGGTGATAGTGAAATATGGGAAAGAGGCTATGGAGGAATGCCTCCAGTCAGGACTGGACACTGCCGATAGTGTAAACCGGTCCATGGCATCTAGCACGGTCCTACGCAGATTTGCATGGCTGAGAAAATCTGACTTTGCACCTGATGTGCAGTCCAGATGACACAATATGCCCTTTGACGGCTTGAGGTTGTTCGGCAGCAAGGCGGACGAGAGCTTGGAGAAGCTGCAGACCTCGAAAGCGGCAGCGAAATCACTCAGCGCCGCTATAAGACAGCCTCAACAACACTCCTATGCAGGCTCATCTTCCAGGAGGAGTCGTCCCTTTCGTTTCTACTCCTCTTTGTGAAGAGGGAGGGGGCAGGCCAGTCAGAGGCCAACAGAGAAAACCCCTTGTGATGGAAAGGGGAGAGGTGCTAGATCAGCCCCAGCAGTGGCTACTACCTCCTCAGCCACTGTTGCAGCCGCTGCAAAGCCACTTTGAGGTCTTCACCCACAAGACCCCAGTGGGAGGCAGAATCACTCGGTATCGGAACGAATGGCAGGGAGTTACGTTAGATGCCTGGGCGCTAGAGATAGTGATCCATGGTTACTGCCTTCCTTTTCAACAAAGACCTCAAGATCATCCACCACAAGCGAATTCTGTCAAGATTCAAGACCCGCTCCTTGGAGATTTCAACTCTGCTAGAGAAAGGCTGCAATAGAACATGTACCTGTAGCGGAGAGGAACAAGGGTTGGTACTCCCTGTATTTCCTCATTCCCAAAAAGGACAGAGGATTGAGACCCATCTTGGATTTAAGAAATGTGAACAAATTCCTCAGGAAGGACAAGTTCAAGATGGTGACACTTTCTCAGTTCCTTCAGGCTCTTCAGCTTCAGGGCTGTCTGGTTTCGTTCGACCTTCAGGATGCTTTATTTCATGTGCCAATCCATCTCAAGCACAGAAAGTACCTGAGGTTGGAGGTTCTCACTATCAGTTTCAGGTTCTGCCATTTGGGCTGACCTCCGTCCCGAGGGTTTTCACCAAGCTGATGGAGGTAGTGGCAGCAAGTATCGGGAGAAGGGGGATTCACTTTACCCTTACCTGGATGATTGGCTAATCAGGGCAAGTTCACCCGAACGAGCCCTGGAATATCTGGCCATGACCTGCCACTTCTTACACAGACTGGGCTTCTTCCTCAATTACAAGAAGTCACAAAGGATTCCAAGCCCAAGACTCCAATTCATCGGAGCAGTCCTGGATACTTCCTCAGGGAACGCCTCACCTCCCGAGGAGAGAGCTCACCACATTCTGCAGATGGTAACAAAATTTCAAAATGCCCAACATCTGCCGGCATTCGATTTTCTAAGGTTGTTAGGCCTCCTGGCATCCTGAATTTTTCTGGTGCCAGAGGCCAGATTGAGGATGAGATCCCTTCAATGGGCCCTCAGGACTCAAAGGTCCCAATTTTCGGGGGAGATGTCAGATCTTCTGCGAGTCCCGGCCATAGTGTCTCAAGATCGTCTATGGTGTGCTTGCAAGTAAAATATCCTCAAGGGAGAACCTTTTTGGCAACCATGGCCGGAGATAACAGTAATGACAGATGCCTCACTCACGGGGTGGGGAGTCCACACCAACGATCTTGACAATCAGCGGTCGTTGGTCTCCATCGGAGTCCAAACTACACATCAACCTTTTTGGAGCTGAGGGAATCAAACTAGTGCTGAAGGCCTTTCTGCCCTCTGTACAGGGAAGGAATGTCCTGATAATGACGGACAACACAGTGGCCATGTACTACCTCAACAAGAGAGGAGGCGCTACCACTGTGCAGAGAGGCAATGCAACTCTGGTTCTGGGCAATACAAGAAGGAATCTCTCTGCCGGCAGTTCACCTAGCCGGAGAGCAAAACACGGCGGCGGACGCTCTGAGCAGTCAGAGCACAGTATCTCACGAGTGGGAACTAGCTCAGGAAGTCCTTCAAGAGATCTTTGCCCTTTGGGGAACCCCTCAAGTGGATCTGTTTGTGACCAGTGTCAACAGGAAATGCGAACTGTACTGCTCAAGGAAATTTCCCCCAAGAGGAGCTCTAGGAGACGCGTTCGTGGTGGTCTGGGTATTTCCGCTCCTATACGCGTTTCCTCCAGTCCTTGTGATTCCTCATGTAATCAGGAGGTTGAGAAAGTTCGGAAACCATGATCCTAATTACCCCCGATTGGGCCAGGAGGACGTGGTACCCGGACCTTCTGGACATGTCCATCTGCCCTCCAATACGTCTTCCACAAAGAGAGGATCTTCTCTCGCAAGAGGAAGGTTGGGTTCTCCATCTAGAGGTCATGACACTCAGCCTTCACGCATGGTTTGTGAGAGGCTCAGATATATGGATTGGGACCTCCTGGATGACGTAATGGAGATCTTGCTTTCGGCCAGGCGGGAAGCAACAAAATCCTTGTATCGGTGTCGTTGGAACAAATTCAGTAACTGGTGTAGGGATGAGAATGTGGATCAATTTTTATGTAATGACAGTACTTTCTTACCTCTTACACTAGGCCAATTTGGGCTCCATGTTGGTACTATAAAAGGATATTTGGCAGCGCTATCTATCTTTAAGTGCTCCTCGAAAGAGGTGTCCTATTTTAAAATGCCCTTAATCATTCGATTCTTCAAAGGGCTGACACATGTGTACCCTGCAACACCTTTACAGGTGCCCATCTGGGATTGGAATTTAGTCTTGAAATGTCTTGTGTGTGCCCATTTCAAACCCTTACATTCTTGCCCGTTAAGACTTCTCACTCTTAAAAACAATTTTGTTAGTTGCTATAACGTCAGCCTGCAGGGTGAGTGAGTTGCAGGTGCTCTCATGTAAGCCTCCTCACACCATTTTCCATAGGGACAAACTTATTCCAAAAGTCAAACCATCCTGCTTGCCTAAGATAGTCTCTGATTTCCATCTGCCACAGAAAATCACCTTACCTTCTTTTTACCCTCCTCCACATGCTAGTAAGGAAGGATTGCACAGACTGGACCCAAAAATGGCTCTCAGTTTCTACATTTCCAGACTGGCAAATTTTCGACAATGTGACCAACTATTTGTTGAGTATACTGGACACAAATTGGGCCTTGGAGTGTCTAAACAAACTCTATCGAGTTGGATAATTCTAGCAATCTCAGAGTACTATAAATTTGCTAGGAAAGAGCCTCCAGATGGGTTAAGGGCTCATTCATCCAGGGGTATGGCAACTTCCACGGCTCTTCAGAGGGGTGTCCCGGTGCAGGATATTTGTGCTGCGGCCAACTGGTCGTCAATGCACACTATTGTGAAGGATTAATGCTTGGACTCTAAATCATATCAAGAAGGACTGTTTGCAAAAGCTGTCCTTCATACAGTCCAGGATTGAAATTTCTGGTACTCCCTCCTCCAAATTCTTACTGCTTTGGGAGCCTATCTAAGATGAGGAATACGTGGGAGGACACAATCAATTTGAAGAACAAGTTACCAACTGTAACATTCTTTTGCTTGGATGTTCCTCCCACGTATTCCTCATCGGCCCTCCCAACCTACCCCTCCGTACAGTTTACGCCAGTTGCACTCGAACTTCCTTAAGAGCCTGAGGACTTAAAAGCCTGATCAACTGCTGCGACCGTGAACAATGTAAAAACAGAACTGAGGTAACGGGTGCGGCTCGAGCCCGTTATACAGCAGATGATGTTGATGGCGGCCCTCGAGGGACTACGACTCAGCGGCCTCGAACACAGCACCCTCTGGTGAAATGTCTTTTCCGAAGCAGCAAAACTGGAGACAAGATATCTAAGATGAGGAATACGTGGGAGGAACATCCAATCGAAAGAACGTTACTGTTGGTAAGTAACTTGTTCTTCTTTACTGGTCACTAACTGACTAGTTCTAAATTTAATTCTACTAACTGTTAATCTCTTTAGTGTTATAGAATGTTTCTTATATACATATTTACCTCACCATATTTTTTTCAGTTAAATGTATATATTTTTTTTAATAATTCATTGTTTTTGGTTTAAATCGTGCATATTCATACATAATTTTCAGTTTTATATTTAAAAGCTCCCAAACCTATATCTTTAAGTCTTACTATCTCTAGACCTAAAACTGTTGTCTACCTTTCATTGTCACAATGACTTCTTAAATGATAATTGTAGGCATTAAACAGTTAGAATGCTTTTCTTAAATCTTTTTTTGTGTCTCACAATGGTGTTCACGTTTTATGCTGACGTCTTTTGGACCAGCTAAATCTTATCCATTGTGCATCTCTTCTGAAGTGCATGTACCTTGTGTTGGAAGTGTTTTCTTAGACCTTGGGTTCAGGAAGGTTAATACAGATCTGTGTTTCAGACATATTCTGTATATACTTGAATCTCCCAGTGGTAAATACAGCAAAGCATTCAAGGCTATATTTTCAAGAGGGACACGGTGGAGAAAAGGTATAGAGTAACATAGAACGCAATTAAGCAGACATGTTAAAATATACTCTTTGTATAGCAGTAGCTGAAACAGTGTGCCATAGGTAACTGGAGTTATGATGAGCCTAAATTCTTCTCCCATGTGGCCAAGGGAAGGCAGCCGCTACCTGATCCCAACCCTGGAGGTGGTACTGACTGGGTGGATCCCATGGGAGAAGGCCATCAAGGGAATGTGAGTGCTCCGTCTGGAGAGACACTGTATTCATCCTCTTCTGAGGGTCAGGGTTCCCTAATGCCTGAATATCTGATGGCAAGTTGTCATAGTAACGCCTCCTCTCCCAGACTTACCCAAGATACAAAGTATAAGATTAATTTTGGTAAACAGGAAAACAGTGTGTATATATAGGGGACATGGAGCTAATGCAACTACTTTTAGTAGTTATGATTTTTTATTCGGTTTGGAAAAACCTAAGGAAAAAACATTACCTCCTTTAAAAGCTCCCCTGAAGATATATCCTTTGACCCTCTTAAAGTAGATAAAATTATGTTAAAACAACTAAGAACATTGTGGACTTCAAGTCCCAGAATGATCTTAGTACTGAGACGAGGAAGAGGAATGCAGAGTTACCCACACCTGACCGGGACCTTTAAACATTTAAAGGCCCTTCAGGTGCATATTAATGAAAGCAGGGGAAGCAGGAGAAGCACTGGGAGCTATGTGAGCAGCAGAAGCCACAGCAGGAGAAATCAGAAGCTGGGACCGACATGTTATCAGCAGCAGGACGCTGTGCAGAGCAAGCACAGAAGGTCGGATCCCCAGTAAGTTGCAGAGGACGAGAAGCAGGAAACAGTGTAGAGGCCTGGAAACCCCAGAGCGGAGATAGGCTCTCCGAATCTTGCAACTTGCTTCAATGAACTGTTGTCACCAAAGCGCGTGTGGAACAGCGGGTGATCCCGAGACAGCCAGCGGGCAAACCAGAGCTGTCAAAACGTCGGCGAGGGTCTGATGTCACGGAGGCAGAAGCAGCAAGTCTGCAGGAGCCGCCAAGAGTTGGCCTACTAGAGGTAACCATGGGGGCGCTCCAAAATAGACAGCTGGGTACACATTTTGAATACCGAACCATAAATCAAGCGGAATAATATTGTAACCCGTATTGCCAAGGCTAAAGGGGACAATAACTTAACAAAGTGAATATACTCTCCCACAAGGGAGACATCGAGCAAGAGACTATTGTAACAAGCATTACCAAAGCATATAGGGGGCAATAACTAAGCAAAGTAAATATAATCTTCCAAGATGGAGATGGCAAATAAGAGAACACTAAAACCGGTATTACCAAAGCCAAAAGGACACACTAAAAGAGACAAAGGGATATCACTTGCTTAAAGAGAGATCCCACCAAGGGACACTAACATTGATTGCCAACAGTCAAGAGGTTTCATGAAGAGAAATCGTACTGCAGGACAAAGGCTCTCCCTGTATAAAGGATTAGGTGGGATAGGAGTATAAACTGCATTGCCTAAGGCCAACTGATGCATATGGCAAGTATTGTCCTTTTGTACTGTGTAAAAGAAGTTGTGATCCAGTTGTGCTTAAAGTCAAGAGACTGAATCAAGAAGCAGTTGTTGATTTCTCTTTCCCCATTGATGTTTTAAATGTAGAAAGATTGGAACAAACCTCACCACAGACTACAAATAGTAGTGTTAGGAGTTGTTATCCTGACAGGAGAGTACACCAGGAAAGGGACAATTAGAGGTTAGTCCTGGCAAGCGAGTGGACCAGGAAGAAGATGATTTAAAGTACTAAAAAGTAGTAGACGGTTGTGGTGGAAGAAGTGACAATTCTACCAATGTATTTTGATGAACTGTTATGTAAACCATCCTGGCAAAACGGTGTTGCGCATGAAGAAGAAATGTGAGATGATAACAAGTGATTTGCTTTCAGAGTGGAGGTTATTTACATTGACGTTTGGTTTGACATCTGAAGAGAGAACCCTTTTTGGTTTACCAAGCAAAGATTGTTGAAGCTCTGATAATTGTTTTTAAGATAACACATTCTTGTTAGAACTGAATTAGTAAACTTAAGCAAGACAAAGGACATTTTGGAACTGTGCATTTTACTTGGCTAATGAAATAGAACTTTGGGTTTGAAACCTCCTGAATTGATCCAGGGGAAGGGGATCCAACCCAGATCACAAGGATCCTTGTTTATTGTGTTTCTGAATTTGAGTTGTTGTGTAAAGCTCACATTGCCAGACATTTACTTTGTTTTGTTGTATGTATATTAGTGTGAGGGACAGGTACCTTTGGATATTAGCTCATTTTCCATTAGCCTTAGTGTGTTAGGTAGGGAATCCTTGTTAGGCTAGGGAAAGAAAGGCCTTCATCTCATCTTTTATTATTTAATAAAATGGCTTCTTGTGAGGAAACTCTACTTGTCTGTCTCACATTTCTGACCCCTCACAGTGTATAGTTGTTTTTGAATTATTTTATTCTGTGTGTTTATCAATGTTAAGATGCATTTTCGGAACCAGCCTTGTGGAAGGGCTCTGAAAGGCCTCTTTAATTGATGAGCAAGTTAATTGACACTTTGATTTAGCCAAACCCTTTCAAGAACTGAGCGATACAGCAGACTTCAGGAGCTATGGTGGCAGAGTAGTAGCACAGTTAACACAAAATAGAGAACTAAACTGCTCTAGCAAGTCACCTCTTCGCATTAGAGATCAGCAGCTGCAGGATGATGGGTATTGTGCCTGAAACTTTTCT
This sequence comes from Ambystoma mexicanum, assembly GCF_040938575.1. NCBI lineage: Eukaryota > Metazoa > Chordata > Amphibia > Caudata > Ambystomatidae > Ambystoma > Ambystoma mexicanum. The sequence goes on along the minus strand of NC_090932.1, from coordinate 674,438,764 downwards.
AAAACTCAAAACAGGGACTGCTGCACTGGACATGCCCTAGCTGAAGCTGGTCAGCCCACAGGATGCTTCCGAAAGCTTCTTGGGGAGGATGTTTGTGCATGGGTCAGGACTGGTTGGTCCCAGGGTCGAAGCACTGACAAGATCGATCCAGAGACAGGGCTTTACCGGGACTTGGCTGGAGGCAATGCTAGGTATCTTCAACAGTCGCCTGCTCTTCAGCAGGCTGACATTTTTCATAGGGGTCTTGGCTGCAAATGAGGATCCGCAGATAGACTGGAAGTTTCCTTTAATCCCACATTTGAGTTAGGGTCACCCCAACCCACTAATGCTATTGATCGGCACCATTCGAACTGGCAAGGGTGGTCCAGCCATGAACAGCTTCTTTCCTCATATCTGCCCAGCAACAGACCTATCCCTGGATTCAGTGTGGATTGGGACTAAACCGTTCCAGCCCTCGCATCCAGCCATTTGTTGATACTCCTGTTATGTCTGGGAAACTAGAGGTTTTGCACAGGAAAAGTCACAGCTTTTTTGAATATTTGAAATGGCATTATGTGGAAAAATGCAAAAGTGCACGTGTGGGAAAAAAAAAACACAGTAAAAAATAATCTGCTGCCAACAGCCTATCTTGGACACATCACAAAAGTAACAAATGGTACTATATGGAAAAGGGGTGCTAAGTACCAATTCAGTACTATAATGTAGCACTTCACTCTTAAGTTGTGTGCTACATTAAAACAAAAAGGAATCTATCAAAGGTATACTGAGCCCCGAGCACTCGTAGTCTTAGGGACTGCTCAGTGCCCCCAAAACAGATGAGCAGAGCAAGGTAAAGCAAAACATGCTTTACTTCACTCCTGACATTAAATGTGCGGCTGATAAAACATACAGGCCGTTCCCTGCCTTTGTAATCCACCTGTGAAAGTACTACTCCTATACATGCACAATAAATGGGTTCTGATAATGAGGTCCTAAAACAGGGCCCTAACTCAGTGAATCCTTTACGCTCTGCAAGACCTTCTTACACTTCTCCGTCCAAGCTACCTTTTTAGGTTTCTTGGGAGTGGTGACAGCAGTCATAGTGACAGACATGGTGCAATAGTCTGCTGTGAAATTCCAATAGTACCCAGTGAGGCCTAAAGGTCTTTCACCTGTGTTTGGGTGGATGGGGTCTCCCAGTAGTGTACTACTTGTGTCTTTGCAGGGTAGAGTTTGAATCTTGACCCCACCAACTTTGTGCCCAAGGTAGGTCACTGCGCACTGTCCCATCTTACTGTCACACTCACCTGGGTCTCTGCGGGAGCGCTGAAGCCTTCCGGACTCTTCCCCTGGAGTAGTGGAGTGGTACTACTGGTATCTGTTGAGAGAGAAGCGAGTTGCTCAGTTTGCCTGAATATGGCCGAAATCCCCCTTTCCCTCCTCCTGTGTGTGCACTGTGGTGGATGTGTAGGGATTTGGCTCACCCTTAGAATAGATTGGGCGAGCTCTCCATCCTGAACTAGGCAGGGGCGCTGTACCTCTGAGACCTTAGGAACTCCGTTAGGTTCGGGGAGTTTGCTGATGTGCTTGTTCCTGGTGGCTAGTAAGTTCTAGTTCCTGGTTACTGGTAAGTTCAAGTTCCAGTTGCTTCGCTGGCTCGAGTTATGTTCTGCAGGTAAGATATAGTTCCAGAGTGCAGGTAAATGAGTTCTTGTTCCAGTTGCGTCACTGGTTCGGGTTATGCGTGCAGGTAAGTTCTGATTCCAGTTACTTCACTGGTTCGGGTAATATGTGCAGGTAAGTTCTGATTCCAGTTACTTCACAGGCTCGGGTATTCTGCGCGTCTTTGAGATCCCTTGCTATGCGGTGAGTTCTGCGTGCGGTAGGCCAGATGATTGCTAGTTTTAATCCTGTTCTTTCTTTCTTCACAGGTGGTTCGCGGCGGTTCTCGGAAGGGATCCGACCAGGGAGGTGTGCAAAAGAAGTCTGGGCGCTACCTTCAGGTTTTCCAAGATTCAGGTAAGTGATGCTGCTGACTGCACGCACGTTCGCTGAAACTGAGAAGGTGTTAACAGGTTCTGCTTTTTCCTTTGCTGTCTTCACTTTCAGATGCTGGGATCCAGGGTGTGCATGCGGACAAGATCGAGGAGGAAACAAGTCGAGGATCGCGGTAAGCGTGTTGCTCGAAGCCACAGTAGCAACACGAAGCATGGGTCTGCCTTTGGGCACGGCTTATATAGCCGACCACTCCCAGAGGCTGGAACGTGCCTTGGTATTTGCAGGATTCACAGGAAGTCCCTCTGGGGCCATCTTGAGTGTGCTGGAAGTATGCCTGGGCCAATCAGAATCCCTAAAGGGGGCCGGGCTACCTGTGCGATGCATTTGAGTACAAGAGTGTGGAAAATTGATGTTTGATGCCTGCAAGGCGTGTTTGGCCTGCCAGGCCTTAACCCATCTTGCTCCTTCCTGTTCCCCAGCATATATGACACTTACGTCTGGTAGACTCTGTGGTCATGTGGGTCTGTTCAAAGGCCTGCAATACTCTTAAGATGTTCAACATGTTCTTCCCATGCTGAGACAAAGACTGCAATTTCATCCAAGTGTCCATGCAAAAATCTTCCAACCCATTCACAACGTGGTTTACTAGCCTTTGGAAAATAGCAGGTACATTCCTAAACCCAAAGGGCATTACCATGTACTTTTAAAACCCCTTGGGTGTAGAGAATGTAGTTTTCTCCTTGACTTTCTTTCAGGAATATTTGCCAATATCCTCTGGGTAAATTAAATATGCTGAGGTACTTGGCAGCACCCAGCTTTTCCACCAACTCATCAGTTCATGGTAAGGTTTTGGTATCTGTCTTGTGTGAGAAACCAAAGGGTGTCACACTTACTAGTCTCCGGGTATCTCTCTCTCAGGTGGCCAGGGCATGGCCATCGCCTTTGGATCCAGACCCTGGAGTTGGACCAGTGCGGGAGGATCACCTAGGTGGGGGTCTTCAGGGAGTGAGGGTGCGGCAACTGTTGGTGAGATGCAGTATTCCCCCCTTTCCCATACCCATACCCCACCCTGTTTTTTAGGATTCTCCAATGTCCCAACTTCCCTCCCCCCAAGTCTATAAACACTGGGCTGAGGAAGAGGGCAACTGAGGGTAGAAAGGCTAATACTTACTTATCTCATTGGACATGTCCCGCTAATCAGGACAAAGTCAAGCATTTGACTTGACTTCAATCAAATATATCTGATACCCATTAGCTCTCCCCACACAGATAAAGGACGGTACATAGAGACACACACTGAGAAAGGTGGAAAACAAGAAGTAGCAGATCTTCTGGGGCATAGGCAAACCCATTAGAGCAGGACGACCGATCGAGGGATTAGGGCAAAGGGTAGAGAAATCCTGAAGTTCCCTGCAGGAGGCTGTTGCCCCCGGGAAGCCGTGACGCAGAGAAATCCAAATCGCTGACAAGAAGCCTACATTGTGTTTCAAGGACGCCAGCGACCCTCCCGGGTGAAAGACCGAGTTGGGGACGCGAGGCCAAGCCTTTGGTATTAACCTTGACTCGTGAATCAAAGCTGCAGAGACAAGAAAGGAACTTGCACAACCAGTGAATTAGTGAAAAACATGAAAGGCCGGTCTGTGTCAAGGAAAGATTGAAGTCGCAACAGTGTATCTCACAATTAAAGGTTGCGCACATGCTGATGAGACGCGAATGAAAGCAGACCAGTGATGAACCTTTACTTTATGGATAACTGTGAAGCCAGTGATACAGAGTAGCAGAGTGGTCCGGAAAAAGGAAGTAGCCCACTCGAATGTCTCTGCGAAATATTTGATGTCTTGTTATGAAGCGGCAAAGTGAACAAACTCTGAAATGCGCGATGGTCAAGATTAACCCCGGGTGAAAGGGGAAGTGAAAAGATGAATGCTTTAAGAGAAAGATTTCTTTGAACTTTTGTGCTTGTGGTGTGGAACTACCAAGACCAAGAGACAATGGGGCAAATAACAAAGGGAGAGCTGGGGTGAAAGTCAAAGTGTTCCTGCAGAGGTCTACAGTAAAAGCCTCACACATTTGAAAGTCTTTGACGTCAGTGATGTGTCTGACCGCGACTGAGGGAGACCAGGAATATGAAATAAGTTAGGGAAGGGAACCCCTAAGGAATGTAAATAAAGCTTGAGGAAGGGAACCCCTGCAAGCGCTGTGATTGCAAGGTCTGAGCCCGGCTGAGGGAGCTCTGTGTTGAATCAGATACTTTTTTGGTTGAAAGGTCTGAGCCCGACTGAGGGAGACCTACATGAACTATTGATGCCTTGAGAGGTCGAGCGAGACCTACGTGAACTTTTGTTGAACTTTTGAAAAGCTTACGTTAACATGGAAGGCCCAGCGTGCCTCGACCCACGTTTTCAACTGCCTTTTTTTGTTAACCTGAGCCAGATTGTGTCATCCTGTTTATGGGGGCCGCCTTACTCTGTGCTGTCCAACGTGTGGAGGAGAGCTTACTCAGACACCTTGATCCTTTATGTTGTAACACTGACCTTCCTTTGCATACACATTCTCCTTTTTCACACTTTTTGTATAAGAGATAGGGCAGGCATTAGGTTTTGTTAGTTTAGGCCGTTTTTGATTTGACAAAGACTGACTAGGACTGTGTTTTCATTATTTGATGGTAGAAATGACTCCCATCATAGATATATGGCAGAGTAGGAGTTTTTCCAAACCCAAAAATTTAATAAAGGCTTTGAACTTGTAACTCTTCTGTCAGTGTCATCCTTGTGATACCATGCCTCCCTTACACTTGGCAACAGCATTAAGGGCCATAGACTCTGCCGAAAATCTCAAATTAGAGGTGCATACCTTGTTAGTATGAAATCCACTGGGGCTGTTCAATGCACTAATGGAGGGCTCTAGCAGCCCAAGGTCCAACATTTTGTTGACCTCAGACTTAATGTGACACCTTACTGTCTGAAATTCTACAACTCCTAATCAGTACTTAATTTGTGAGGGCTCAGCCGTAGAATTTATTTCTGAGCCCTGGCACTTATTGTCTCAGACTCAGATTGATTATGAAGTAATGATAGCAAGAGCATCCATCAGCCCCAATGAGCAGGTGTGAGATGTACTTTAACCCCAAATGTGTCGACTTTGTGGTGAGCAGCTGTGGGTGGTGGCAGCAATGGTGGGTAACTGCCCGCCTGCAGTGTCACAAGCGTGCTAGAGGAAATGTATTATATATTTTCTTACAAATTAAGCACTGCTCCTAGTCTTTATATGAACATTGACCCAGTATCAATATCAAGTTGACACTAAGGTGTTACAAATGGAGTTAGTGAATGAAAATAAGTTGGCAAAATGACCAAACAATGTTTTGATCTCTTAGTGTTACTTTAGTGTCAGTGTCATTTGAGGGGCTAATCGGGCACCTCAAATGGAACCATCAGAAGAGCTGCTTTGGGAATAGATCAGGTAGAGTCTTAGAGTCGTCTTTTTTGCAATTTCTCCCATTTCTTTCCTACAGATTAATGCATTCAATCTATTTAAATGGAACACTGCAGGATCCTGTTTGTGGCATCCCAGATCCATTAAATAGTTGACCTCACCTAGTCAATCATCAACTCTGTAAGGGCCTGACCATTTTTCCTGTGAGGCTGTGAGCCTTATAGGGTCCATGATCAAAACTCCCTGGCCATGGTAAAAATGAACATGTGAGGCTTTACAGGCCCGCAGCTTTCCATTGGTGTCTTCCATCCAAAGAGCCATTCTCCTCCTAAGGCCCAACCATATTTAATGTGGGTGAAGTAGAGGGGGGGTGGTCCCATTTTTCCTTCAGCAGTGCCAAAGGGAGTCTGACTGGGTGGCTAAAAAGAAGCTTAAAAAGGCTCAATTCAACCCCTCTTGTGGCACCTTTTTGGGCATGCAAGAGACATTGGAGTTGGAGCTCTCAGTTGCTCCTCTGGGGCTTTTCAAGTGCTCCAATCATGTGTTTTGATGTCCTATCATTCAACTATCATTGGCGTTTGGATGAGAGGCTGAGGAGAATTTGTAGGAAACCCCACAAACCTTGCACATTCATTTGATGTAATTGGACAGGAAGTGTTTCTCCCCACCAGACATAACTTCTTTAGGGAATTAAAACCTGTTAAAAATACCAAGCAGGGCTTTTGCAACTGACTTGGCAGTTAGTATTATTTAGGATGGTTTCAGGATATGTAATGGCAAAGATACCCATGCTGCCTGGGGATGTTGGAAGGTCCAAAAGACCAACAATATCAATCACCACCCACTACAGGTAGTGGTATCAATGGAGCCTGGATCTTTGCCTCTACTTTGCCAGACAACTGACTAGTGGGAAAGCTCCTGCAGAGGTTTTCTATCTGCACCCCATCTTAGGCCAGAAGAAATACATGCTTAATTTCGGCCCGCTTAATTCCGTTATGTCTTGCAATTGGAACTGCATTTGCCAACTCAGGCGGAAGGTTCTCACAGACTGGGGTACCCACAACTTCCTGGGGTATCCAGATGTGGACTCATTGGGGTTCACTGTACAGGTGTCCATTGTCCCAAAAAATCATGTTTGCCAGAGGACTCCCCTCCAACTCGAAACATAGCCTTCCAAAGATGGACTCTCTCTGGCCATTACTGTGTTCTGCACTTTAGGTGCTCCGTTGTGCAATAAAAATGCGGAATTCAAGGCTCCTTTTAGAGCCCAGAACCTCTGACAACACCTCCACCTTGTCAGGTTCAAGCACTGGGCCAAGTTCCGCGATAGTAGTTGCACGTTCTTTGGGGAGAGAAGATTTCTTCCTCTTCAAAATATTTGTCTTCTTTTTGCTTTTGGGTTTCTCCTGTATCTTAGGAATGTTCCTGGCAGCCTTTTTGGTCTGTGCCCCTAACGAGTCCTAGCTCCTTGAGGTCATTCTCCAACAAATCTCTACCTGGAACTTGCCTCTACACGCTCATAGGAATCCTTACAACCTGTCCATTTACTGGTAGCGCATCATACATTAATGTAAACAATTAATGGGGAGAATAACACATGATGGGCCTCGGGGGAACTCTGACAAGCTTCTATGTGTTTACGGATGTGGAATCTACCATACTTCATCTGGCCCCAGTGTCCCTGATAACGGTGGACTCCTGGACATCTATCAGTACCCTATCCTTTAAAGAACAATTTATAATATCAGCGATGGAGGCACATAATGCAGCAACCTGTTGCTAGCAGGACCTCAGGGATATTAGTGTAACTTCTGCCCAACGCCTCTGTGCACAGAGTCAGAGGAGAAGGGTGTTGCTGTGAGTATACTTCTTTCTTCAGAAGGGAAGGCCAAATCCACATTGTGACCATCCAGGTTCTTAACCTTATGTCTGAGGTCCCCTTTCACATGATCTTGCTCCACAAGCAGCACAAGATCCAGGGGCTCTGTGCATGTAGTGAAGCTTATTGTGGCTTGACTATTGTTTAGGATGGGGAGTACCACTACTCTTTCCTTAATCCCTATGCAGCTTGCCCCCTTATACTTTTTGTGGGTTTTTATAGGGTCTAGTTTTTTTCATATGACCCTCCCACATTCTCATTTGTTTCTGTCTCTCCTCAAGCTTGTAAGAAGCCCCCTTTGTCCCTATGGATGAAATAGCTCACTTTTTTAGATCTGCTAGATGCTTCTTTAACTTAGAGGAACAAGAAGCAAACATGTGTTCCAGAATTTGCTCATGCCTTCAAAATAGTCAATTTATGGCATTCAATTGGCCTCATTGCGAGGCTGGCGGTAAAGCGTTAACAGCACTGGTAAGGATGCCGGTGCCGTTAACCCTTTAACGCCGCATTCCGAGGTCCCTTAGCGGGAGCTGCTAAGGGACCAGGGAGCTAATAACGGGCCCGTAATTTACGGGCCCGTTATTAGCTCCCTCCCTATTCCCATTGAGCCCTATGGGGGCTCGAATGGGAATGGTTTTCTGAATGGGGACTTACCGGGTCCTCCAAGGTTGGAATGACCCGGTAAGTCCCCATTCAGAGAACCCGCACCCGGACACAAGTTTGGAGGCAGCCATGGCGCTAATAGTGCCATGGCTGCCTCCAAACTCGTAATGACCCCCAATGTGTTTAAGAGAGCCATTCACATAGGTTACCCAAGAGACAATTCGCCTTTTACTTGTGTCTCTAAATTTCTTAAAGTATTGGTCAGGAGTCTTCTCAAATTAAAAGGGTAGCTGATTTTCTTTAAAAAAAATCTTTTCTATAAGGTACTGGCAACCAAAGGATGGGACTGCATCCACTCTGTGGAAGCCCACTGAATATACAAGCATTCTTATCAGACTCTTCAGCTTCTTGCACCTCGCAAGCAAATTCAAACTCAGTCAACCATTCAGTTATATAATTTTCTTCTTTTAGACATTCAACAGATCCTTTGGGAACCTGCATGTGTAAAAGGTCTAATACCCTGGCCCTGAAAAGAGAGCATGCTATCCTCCTCAGTCTGGTGTGCACTAGAAAGAAATCCAGAGCCAGTCCTACCCCTGAGGAGGACTAGGGCAGGTGAGAAAGACCCTTTTCATATCCCCTGGCTTGTGTCAACAATTTGGTATTACCCAAATTGTTCGAACACAATTGTTCGAATGACCTAATTGACCGAAAGTCAAGGGTCTGAATTGACCTTTGCACAATTGACTGTATATATATATATATATATATATATATATATATATGAGAGAAACTTTATACCTGAGTACAAAGTAAGCGGAGTGCACTCCAGAAAGCAGTCCAGTGAGAAAACTCCACGCTTGACGCTGAGTCAAAAAAAACAGTTGTCGCCAAGCAGTAAAATACTCCTTTATTAAATTACATTTCATGGACAAAAATAGAAAACTATATAAAATGGGGGGTTGCGGGGGGTTTCCCACCGCGTATATGTAACAATTGACCTTCACAATTTGGTCAATTGTGCAAATGTCAATTGTAATTCGAACAATTGTAGTTCGAACAATTCGTATACAACCCTGTTTTGTCTCACACCATGCCTCTGAATCAGTAGGCAGGACACAATGTTTTTTTCTTTCTATAGCCAGCGTACATGTTCTGAGGAAACACCAGTAGTAAGAGGACAAGAACTGCCCTCCATCACCACACACTATCCAGAACAAGCTGTAAAAGATCTGTACCCGGCCCAGTGTAAATAATCCAACTGCTTCCCTATCGATCGAGGTTCTTCAGTAGGAGACAAAAGGAGAGATGGACCCCAGCAGCAGAACACCTACATGGCAAGAGTCCTGAGACCACCAGGGAAGAAACAGGGGAACACAAACTCTACAAACCTCACTTGACCTAGGGGAGTCAGGACCGAGGCTCCCTAACATTAGCTTGGATGTGCCTACTCTGTGGCGGGCATGTGAAGAGAAAGTGTGCCGGGTTTAACACGCTATTTGTTAACTTTGCTGATTTTAACACCTCCTTGGTGGGGAAGGAAGGGTTTGTAGCACAGAGCAGCAGGGAGATGTAGCGTGGAGCAGCAGGGGTTTGGAACATCAAATGGTGATAACTAAGGAGTGAATGACATCGGATGGACGGAGGTGAAAGATGCAAGGTGGGTGTAACCGAATCCTGGGCAGCCCTGGCAGATTATCCGAGCGGCCCTATCCCCACATCCCATAAGAACACCAACCACTGGATAGAGTATGGAGGGTTGGGAATTAGTCCCGGAGAGAGATTAGTTAGAAAAGGCATTGGTGTTTAGGTATTTCCCATCTAGCATAAGGTAGAGTCTAGAAAGTGGGGAGAAACAGTCTGTATATTACTAACCAGAGGAATAAGGAAGCCTTGGTTAGGGAAGAATAGTGCTTTTTAAGACGCGCGGCCCTAGGGACCAAAATAATCATCAAATAAAATTCCTTGATCTGCTGGAGTCTTTCTTGAGCCATCTGTGACAGATGAGAGCCTAAAACATTCCCAAAACCCCATTGGATCCTCAGACCTCTCTAACCGTCGCCTGTTCAATCTACTTTCTCATCTTTTCCAGTTGGAAAGCCCTGTGCCTCTCAGCTGCCTCTCTGCTTGTGTTGCTCCACTATGTCAGCCACCACTTAAGTCCCAAAACCCAAGTTTCTCAATCAAAGAATGCCTTTGCATCACAGGTGGTGGCAGAGTATTGGTATTCTCTGGAGGTGAACCTGCAGGGCCACCCGTGCTGGGGCCGGCACCAGAATAATCTCCCTAACCATCAGCAGGGAATGCACCATTCCTAGAACAAACCATAATTTTCTGCACAAATTCTGCTTGTGTCCCAGAAATTGAGAGCTGCTTCTTATTGCACAATCTCCTAAGGTACTCTACCTTATGCTTAGAAAGGGACTCCACAGTGTTTTTCCATTTTTTACAGTAGGTTTAGTAAATGTACTGGCCTAAAACCTTTAAATAGTAGAGTTATGTATAATGAGACTACTTTAACACTTTAACCCACTGCTGAGCACCAATTGTGTAGATAGATTTTCAGAATGAGTCCTGAGGGGGTGGGGGTTGTTCTAAGGTGCCACCCTATTTCAGTGAACAGTGAAAAGACATTTAGTTCCAGCCAAATTCAATTAAGGGAGTGTACCTAAGCAGTAAGGCTTAGACATCAGGAGAAAAGTAGTCAGCGGAATGGTCCACTAGGAAACGCATTGAACGCTGAAATACAATTAGACAATGTACGAAATTGCACAATTTAGTAGGCCTAACATACTATAAGCAAATTAAATTACAGATTAGTATTGCCAAATAAAAACTTAAAACCTAGAACACATCTGCAGTTGATATCACTAGAAATTATCCACACATTACTTTTAAAACCAAAGTGCTTCAGCAGTGAAATATGAGAACCTTAAGCAGTAAAGTAAGTGAAAAACAGTTTAAAGAATGCAAAAGGAATTGGAAGTAATGAAACGCCATGGAAACAGGTTACCCTACCCTAAAAATAAGACCCTATTGCTTGAGAAGATCTTCCCTGCTTAGATAAATATGCCTCCCACCACTAAGAGTAATAAGTCGCTGCCAAATACATACATGCAAGTAAAATGTTCCAGTAGTGTAGAAACATAGGTAAGATCAGAAGATTAGGGGTTCTCTCCATATCCCACAACTATAGGGGAAGGCCAGGGGTTGTGTGTGGGGGTGCTTGGCAAGAACTTCACTGATCATGACCAGGCAAGGGAGAGAAGGTGAATACTTTACACCATTTCAATGTTATGGTTGGAGGGGGGTGGAAACAGGCATGCAAGTTTACCCATTGTATTACTCTGGTTCCATTAGTATTCACCCCATGGGTTCTTATATTTGCTGGGATGACTCATTTCAATTGTTGGTTCCGTTGTAAGGAGTCCAGGGCTGCGGTTGCAGTGGCAGTTTTCAGGGTTCAGATTGGTTACAGTTTATTTATTTATTTATTTATTCGGATTTGTATAGCGCGCAACAGCTCCTGAGCATTGTGGTGCTTGTTACAGTGAGGGGTGACAACTTAGTTACATAGATAGCAGAACAGAGAGGTCAAAACTTAGTTACATAGATGGCAAAACAGGCAAACCTAATGTGCTCATGGTAGAACAGTTAGTTTGTAGCGCAGCATGAATAGGGCTAGAGGGAAGACAAAGAGGTATAAAGCGAGAGTTTAATTAAAGAGAGCAGTTTTCAGGTTTTTGCAAAATGCATGGAGAGGAGTTTCTGCTCTGAGTACAGGGAGGAGCGCGTTCCATAGCTTGGGGGCTAGATGTGGGAAGTCTATTCCTCCAGCTTTAGCTCTATAGATGCGCGGGATGGTGAGTTGGTTGGTGTAGCATGTTCTTGTAGGCCTAGTTGAGGTGGATCTAGATAGTGTCTTAGAGGTAGGAGGGTGCAGTGAAGTTGATGCATTTGTGTGTGGTGGTAAGAATTTTAAATGTGATGCGGTCTTTGACTGGGAGCCAGTGAACAGATTTTCTTGCTTGAGAGATATCTCTTTTTGGTATACTTAGGGCTGCTCTTAGTGCGTTATTTTGAGTGATTTGGAGTCTGATTATGTTTTTTGTGGAGGTACCGGCAAGTAGTGCATTACAATAATCAAGCTTTGCCCCTATGGTAGCTCTAGCTATAGAGAGTCAATTGGCCTTTGTTAAGAAGGGTTTGATGGCGTTGATGAGTTTGGTGCCTAGGACGGAGGCAGAGACAATAGCGCTGACTTGCTTGTTCATGGACAGTGTAGCATCTATATGGACCCCTAGTGTCTTAACAGATGAAAGCACTGGGATGATACTGCTGTTGATATTGCAGTTGGCATAGAGACAGTCTAGATTGGCTAGAGTGGATTTTTGGCCAAGAATAAGACTCTGTCTTGTCCCCGTTGAGGCAGAGGCCATTGGTGGCCACCCAAGCTTGTATAGTGGCGTAGATTTGCCAAAGGGTAGTGGCATCTTGAATGTATGAACCGGTGCCGTCAGCATAGTTTGTGTATGCGATCCCAAGTGCATCAAGTTTATCAAAAAGAGGTTTAGTGAAAATATTGTATAGCGTGGGGGCAGTACAAGATCCCTGAGGGACGCCACAGTGAATAATGGTGGGAGCTGCATTAGCTGTGTTAGAAAAGACTTTCATCACTCTACCTTCTAAGAAGGAGATGATCCATGTAGCTGCATGCTTGGAGAAGTGTGCATCATGTGTGAGGTGTGGGGTGAGGGTTTTGTGATCCACGAGATCGAACGCCGCCGATAGGTCCAGAAGGAGGAGGAGGGTGGGCTTGCCGTTGTCTAGGATTTGTTATTTGTTTTTTTAGGTCTAACAGCACGTTTTCAGTTCCGTGCTCTTTGCAAAATCCTTGCTGCCCTTTTCCTAGGATGGAGTTGGTTTGTAGATACATTTGGTTCTGGATGTGAGCGGCTTTGTCTAGTAATTTGAGCAGAAACGGTACGGTTGTTATGGGCCGTTAGTTGTTGGGCTGGGAGGGATTTAGTGTAGGCTTTATTAAAAGGGGGCACACGCAGGCCTCCTTAAGGCTGTCAGGGACAATGCCTGATTTAAATAAAGAGTTGATGAAGGTGGTAAGGAGAGGGGCAAGTGGCTTGGCACGATCCTTAATAGTCTTAGGGGGGCATATATCGCCCTTACATTGCAATGGTTTGAGGTGTTTAAGAATGTTTATGACTTCTGCTTCAGAGATGTCTTTAAATGCGAATTTGGGGAAGTTGATAGTTTTGCTGTTGGGCAGAGACAGTGCTGGCTGACACTTGTTCTGATTCAGAAGGGTTTGGTAGTGGTTAAGAATTTTGGTTTGTAGCATGTCTATTTTGTTTAGCACAGCAGCTTGTATGCTGTTACACTATGCTTCATCTTTAATAATTCTGTCTGTGCAGATCGGAGGGTCTGTGAATTCATTAAAGATAGTGAAGAGTTCTTTGGATTGGGAGTTGGCTTAGGATATTCAGCTATTGTAGGCTTCAGATTTAGCAATAAAAATGGCATCTTTGTACTTTTTGGCGATAGTTTTGAAGCTTTCTTTAGCGGTGTCAAAGGGGTTAGCCTGACAGTTTTTACACGCCTGGCGTTTGTTGTTACGTAGGTTTTGGAGCTCGTCCGTGAACCAGGAGTTTGAGTGTAAAGACTTTTTTCCTTCTTTTCTTCTAATGGGGCAATGGTGTTGACTGCATGAGTGATTGTGTCCTTGAATATATCAGCTAGGACATTTGGGTCTTGCGAGAAGGGAGGTGCTAGGCAGGGGGTGTCGGGAGGGCAGAGGTTATCTGCTGTTAGCTTTTTCAATGTAGCAGGAGCAGGAGTGGTGATTCTGGTACTTAGAGCTGTGGGCATGGTGAATTGTATGCAATTATGGTCTGTCCAAGGGTAAGCGGTGTTAGAGGTGATGGTGGAGTCACAATTGTGGTCAACCACCCAGTCAAGGGTGTGGCCTTTGGCGTGGGTGGGTGTCGAGATTTTCTGGGTGAAACCCAGATCTGTCACGTCTTTGGTGAGTGAGGTGGGCTTTTATCAAGAGGGTCACTGAATCTTAGGTTGATGTTGCCTAAGAGTAGGGTTTTAGTGTTTTTTAAAAAAACATTTTCACTAAGTGTGTGATGTGTCCTTGGAAGTCAGCCGGGAAACCTGGTGGCCTGTAGATGACGTGCATGTTTATGATGTTTTTGGGAGATAGTGATAGTTTGGCTGATAGTATGTCTGCATTACCCTCCCCAGTTGCAGGGTATGAGCCTAAAGGCAAGTGCCTCTTTGAAAATCAGGGCAACCCCTCCTCCTATTTTAGTGAGTCTATCCTGTCTGAGGATAGAATAACCTAGGGGGTAGGGCTAGCGCAGTGGTCGGGCCAGATGCCTCGTGAAGCCATGTTTCTGTGATGGCCAATATATCTAGGTCCTGACTTAAGATAAGGTTGTTGATTTCAATGGCATGGGCGGTAAGAGAGCGGACATTAAGCAGGGTGCATTTATATTGTGGGGCAGCGTTAGTTCTGTTTTGTCGAGATTGTTTGGCAACTTTAGGTGTGGACTTCTGAGATTTGCTAAAGTAGACTTTGGTCTTAGAGTTAGGTGGTGGCATAGTACTGAGAATAGCGTTGTGTATGTTTAAGTGGTGAGAGTAGTCTGCCAGTGGTGCGAGTTTCTAGTCTAATGTTTCTAAGGGTTACATGAGTAGGGCTGGTGTTGGTGTGCACGGGTAGAGTGTGGGATCTGAGTCTGAGAGTCTGGAGTGCCAATTAGGAGTGTGCGTGAGAGAAGTAGAAGTACAGTGGGAGAGTTAGGCCTGTGGATGTTAGTCATGGTGTTGTTTAAGCTGAGGGGGTTGAGATGGTTGAAGGGGTCCATCATGGCATAGAGCAGTATGGTGTTAAAGATGAGTCATGTACCTAGCATGCTATGGAAGTGGAGCGTAGTATACCTGCTAAGCATGGAATATACTGTGGACAGTGCTGTGTCAGTGTCAGACTAGTTCAGGCAGGTGCGCTGTAGGAGTACTATGTCAAGATATAGGTTTAACGTGCGACAATGGGTTAGATCAAACAGTAGGCTATTATAGGATAAGCTATTTCAAAATACAATTTGCAAAGGCACTGGGCTAGATAAGCAGCACGATAGGCTATTTCAAAATACAATGGGCTAGATGAGCAGCACGATAGGCTATTTCAAAATACAATGTGCTAGATAAGCAGCACGATAGGCTATTTCAAAATACGATTGGCAAAGGCACTGGGCTAGATAAGCAGCACGATGGGCTATTTCAAAATACAATTGTCAGTTCTTTGGTGGTTACACACTCGGATGGGATGGTTCCAGATACCTTGCAGCTTGACAGACAAAACGCCTCGATATGAAGACCACTGTAGGTCCCATGAGACAGGAGAGTCCAGGGTCGAAGCTGGCAGCAGTGAAAAACACTGCAATCTGGTGGATGCAGACGATTCGCTTGGTGAGAGCAAAGAAACAATCA
Organism: Ambystoma mexicanum; assembly: GCF_040938575.1. Classification (NCBI taxonomy): domain Eukaryota; kingdom Metazoa; phylum Chordata; class Amphibia; order Caudata; family Ambystomatidae; genus Ambystoma; species Ambystoma mexicanum. The sequence goes on along the minus strand of NC_090932.1, from coordinate 674,423,358 downwards.
ACAAGGCCCCTCTTTGTGGTATAGAGTAGCAGCTGCAGGAGGACATGTCTTTGGCCACAAGCTGGCTACAAATACAAAATTCCAAACTGAAACTCTGAATGGGAACCAATGCACCAGGACATGCCTGTAGTGAAAATGTTCCACATAAATGGACAAACGCTTACATCCCTAGGGTGGAAAGGGCAGTCCTTCAGATGGCTCAGTTTGTGGTGTAAAATTTTCCCTACAACTGACCCTGCAACAAGAAGAGGAGGTCCAAACTTTGCTCTTAGGTAGTTTGCCTCCTGGTTTTCACTAGCACCAGGCTGAAACCTTAGTGCCAACATGAGATTGATACTGGGGATAGTGTTCTTACCAAGTCTAGGAGTTAAATGTTGGCCGTCAAGGTGAAATCCCTATTTGTCTGAGGTTAACAAGATGTATCTAGGTGTTATAAGCCCTCAGCAGTGCATAGTCCAGCACAGTGGTTCTGGTACCAAAGGCAGGTACCTCCTGATTTGAGGTTCTGTGTGGACTATAAAGCTCTAAATCCTGTCTCCAAGATGTATTCCCACCCCATTAACTGATGGGTTAGTGGGCAAGCTTAGTGCTGCAAATTATCTAAGGGTCTTGGAAGACATCCCTTAGTGAAAGTGCCAAAGAGCAGACTGTATTCTCCACAACTGAGGGTCTTTACTGGTTCAGGAGAATGCTCTTCTGGTTAAAGAATGTACCTGGCACATTTCAGAGGTTGGTCAGTTAAGTCCTGAGTGTCTTGATGAATATCTAGATGATGTTGTAGTTTTCATCCCTACAGAGAAAGAGCACGTGAGACACCAAGAAAGAACTGCAGAATCTTCAGCAGGCCCACTTGACCATAAAGGGAACTAAATAACAGATTGGTCAAGGCCCAGTGACCTGCATTGGTTACATGGTTGGTGTGGGCAAGATTCAGCTTCTGTACAACTTGTACTTTGCTGGGTAAGACTGGTACACCCTTAGAACACAAACCCAGGTGAGAGTCTTTTTGGGCCTACCTGTACTACAGAAATTGTATTGTAGTCTATGGCACCATAACTGTCGCTTAGACTGCATTCACCACTCATAGGAAACCTAAAAAGGTATCTTGGTCTGAGGAGTGTGAGAAGGACTTTTAGGGCTTGTAGTTTTCACTGCACCCAGGCCCCTGTGACCAGGGCACCTGATTATCTGAGGACCTTTATAAGAAAGACTGATGCCTTTGACACTGGAGAAGATGCAGTCCTCCGTTAGCTAAAGGCAGGGAACATCCTATATGCTTAATCAGTCTCCAATTTAAGGGCAGTGAATTGAGGTGGAAAAGTAGAGTTTTGCGATTCTATGAGCCCTTCAGAAGCAGAGAAACCTGCCTCTTTCAGACTCACTTCAACATTAAGACTAACTATAAGCCCTTAAAGTGGCTAATGAACATGCAGTGTCATAATCCTAAATTGCTGAGTTGGTCCATAAGCCTTCAGACCTTGACACTATTAAGCATAGGCCAGGTCCCCATCATCATAATGCTTATGCTCTCCAGGATGTATAACTGAACAGAGTACCTGTTGAGTACTGACTGCATGTCTGCACAGTACGCTCTGCATTTTCATTGCTCAAATTGCTGTTACTTCTTACAACTGGACTTCATTACAACTTTCCTGTGGACCTTCTTGGCCTCACAAACCACGCCCAAAGTGACTATATAATCCAGCGCCACGTGCACCAGCGCACCATGCACACCCTGCGGAGTACTGACTGCATGTCTGCATAGTATGCTCTGCATTTTCATTGCGCTCAAATTGCTGTTCCTTCTTACAACTGGACTTCATTACAGTTTTCCTGTGGACCTTCTTGGGTATTTGACCCTATTTTCTGGACTTTAACTTCTTGGCCATATTACATCAACTTTAAAACAGCTAATATATTATATCTTCTTTACAGCCTCACAAACCACGTCCACAGTGACCATATAATCCAGCGCCACTCCCACCAGCACGCACGCACCCAGCAAAAGTACCTGCTGAGTACTGACTGCTGACCGCTGCGACCAAATTCTGATCCTGTATATTTTTTTCTTTCTATTTGGATTGTGTCTCGATTTGGAACCTTAGTTGAACGAGGTCTTGTCAGTGTCAGATCCCGATTGAAATGTTTCTCTTAACCACAGGTATACCTCGTCTGCCAAATCACGTAACTCGGAGGTTGCCGCCATTAAAATCGGTTCCTAGTCCTTCTGCATTGAAGGCTGCAGCGTCTCTGAAATCAATCGGCTCTTCTCCCGACATTCGCAATTTCCTTGTGAATGCCGAGTTAAACAGCTGCATTTCATCTAATTCTCTTCCACAAAGTACGGTGCTTTCTCATGTAACAGGTAACTGCGAGCCCCTACCTAATGAACTAGACCAAGGGTTTCATACGCCTTTGCTCTCTGATCTTACTATGCAAAATTGTATTACATCCATAACCGATTCTTTAGAACCGGAAATATATCAAACTGAGTTATTTTCCAGAAACATCAACTGTGGTTCTGGTGCTTTCTTATAACAAACCACAGCTTGTTGCTCTCTACTCAGAAGTAGCCAGTCCGGATTTTATTACGAACAAAGTTGAGAACTTTGCTTGCAAACTCTCTGTAAGAATTCAGAATTTAACTTTGCCACTTTCCTCACCAACTTCTCACTTGACCGAAGCCGCCATGTTTTCTAGTGATGACTCACAAGTTCCTATAAATCCAGCTCGGCAGAGCTGTGCTGCCCTTTCGGTTATGTCAAATTCCCCAGAACTTTACCCCACGGATGCTCCGGACGACATCTTTTCTCCAGGTGATTGGGACTCATCCTTGGTGGCTTTGTTTACCAAACCAGTTCCCCGACCATCCTTTGGATTCCCATCTATTTCGAATCCTGCTCTTGAATCAGCCCCGACAGCTATACATTTGAGTATATATACTCTCACTAAGCTATTTGAGGTGCTTGATACTAGATCCGCCTCTCAAACTCTCTCCTTGAACCTATGCCATAATAAACTCGACTGGGTAGCCTCAAATTTATCTTACTATACAATTACTCCGACTGAGAAAACTAATTTGCCTGCTCTTTCTAACAATGATCTTGTTGAAATACCTCTGGAGAGAACCTTGAATGAGACGTAAATCGGCTTAACTCTACCACAAGATGGCTCTCCAACTGGTGATAGCAATGATTTTGATGTAACACCTGAGATTCAAGTGTTGGAGAAACCTGTGTATGATGTCTTTTCCCGGGCCCTCCAAAATAATCATAGAAAAAGGAAAAGAGACAGGAAACGTACTTCACAAATATATACTGATATTAATATGAATCAGAAAATTGAGCAAGGAAAAGTAAAAAATCTAAAAATCTTCCTATTCCTCCAAAGTCTAAAAACTCTAAGTCGAAACTGAAAGAAATTTTGCCTAATAGTTCTCCTCCTCAAATTTCACCTCCTGTTAATTTGAACAACCGTGATGGTGACTTAGTTCAAGATTTAGTCTCTGAGTCTATATTCCTATATTCTATATTCCTATTGAGACCGCAAATTCGAGCATCCAAAACACGACTGATGAAAATGTGATGGATCTAGCAGTATATTCTCATAATAATAATTCTATTATGGAAGATGTTTATCACAGTTTACATGCCATTCCAGGTAATGGTCATGTGGTACCATCATTTCATGTAAACTTTGATGTAACGCTTGTTGGGTATAAGACCCTACATCAGAAGTGTCAAGATATAGCTCTCAAACCTTCTTCTCTACTGGAAAAGGAAACTTTGCAAAAGTCCTCATGCCCAAATTCACTTAACTTACCCTCAAACCTCACCTCTGATAATGCGGATTGTCTTATGCCATTGAGTATACAATCAAACTCTAACTCTGCTACATTACCAAAAGTCCCATTGCAAGCATCTCCTGACGTAATGTATGAAGACTTTCGACTCGTGATATATAATCACCAACCAAATACCCTCAATTATGAACTTATTCGGATCACCATGCTCGATAGAGTATTTTCTGATCTGTTTCCAAATCGTGCAACAATTTTGACAGTATTAAATTTGATTTCTACTCTGAAAGAAATTAATTCTAACGATATCCAATTGGTGCGATATCCCATCCTGGCTCATAAGGATATTACAGAAATTACCATACACTCCCGAATAGTTAAGAATCTAGTGTGGAGTGAAAGGCAGCAATTGTTTGACAAAGGTCTTCGTCTTGAAGCCATTAGAACCTCCTCAGCCAGTTTTGCCCAATTACCAAAATGAAAACTGCAGACAAACTGGCACTTAAATTCGTGGAACACTACTTTTATCAAAGAGTCATTGTGCCTTAGATGCAAATGTGAATCTTCCCTCCCTTCCCAACCACCCACTTCTAAATGGAACTGGGTTTGTTGCAGCACAAAAAGAAGCACATCTGCCTACTTATCACTAGTATGAGCCTACTGAGTTATTCCATTCATGCTCTCTGGGTTTCTGGAACACCAGGGGGTTTTCTCATTTAAAGACTACTTCCTCATCTATGTTAAATGAATTTGATATAGTCATGCTCCAGGAAACATGTTGCTTACAACCCCTGTTTGGGAAAATCACCAAATTAAAGTAGTTCCAGCTTCCAAAGCATCCAGAGGATGCCCAGCCGCGGGTTTGTTAGTTGCAGTCCGCAATGACTCACAACTTTCTATGGAGGCTTGGACATCTACAGACCCAGGTATACAAGTGGTTAAATTAATTTCCTCAGACATTAATCATCCTCTCTATGCAGTCTCTATAATTATAAATGTATATTGAAACCCTCTCTCTCCCTCTGAACCATTGTTCATTGATAAAATAGAAACAATTTTAGATAAAATTTTACTAGAACTAAATTTCACAACTATAACAATAGCTGGAGACTTTAATCTAAATTGTTTCTCATCTAGTAATACATCAGTGGATTCGAGAGTACGATGGTGGTTAAACTTAATGGATTTAAGGTGTTTTACCATTTTGAATGGCTCTACTTTCGAAGACTCTACCCCAAAGCCCACTTGGTCTAGGAATTTGAGCTTGTCTGTTCTAGATTATGTTTTTATTTCATCAGATTCGGATAAACAAATAACCTCCTTTCAAATAGTTTCTACTCCCGCTAGTGATAATGACATTCTTAAGGTAGGCTGGATCCCTCATTTACATCAAAAATGACAGTTATATGATCATCAGCTCTCTGTAAATAGCGCATCCAATCGTCTTAAACGCACACCTAGACACATTTCTACTCTACTGTAAACTGTTGCAAAGTGAGAAAGATGTTCAAACTTATGGACAAATCTATAATGATTGTATCATGCTGATTAAACAGGAGAGTTATCATAACATTCGTCCATATTATACTCATACTCACGTTAATATTGCAGCTATTAATGTTCTTAAATGGGAGCTAAAACAATCTTTAAAAACTAGTTTTGCAAAATAGTCGCCAGCGCTAACAAATCTTAAAACTAAATACAAAAATAGAATCAAACAAACTTTGCTAAATTACAAACAAGAGAAGGCTGAATAAATGTTAAAAGCTCTTATATCTAAATCTTCAGGTGAGATTTGGAAAGTGATTAATAATTTACCATCTAATGCTTCAAAAACAGTTTTGATCAATTCCATCTCTGAGTCCACCTGGATTAATCATTTCCAAAGCCTCCTTTGTTCTTTTAAAACTTTGATCAGGTTTAGCTGGAAAAGTAATACTGATCTAACTAGCTTAAAGATTGATACCTTAGACATTGTCTTAATAAAAAATAAATTGAGCTCCTCTAAAGCGCCTGGATCCGATAATGTAACGAATGCAATACTTAAATCCAATCCTGAGGCATGGGCTGTTGTGTTGGAAATTATCTTTAAGAGTGTATTAGATACGACTGAAATCTCTCCATCATGGAGAGACTATTCTCATTCCAATTTTTAAAAAAGGAGACGGGTCAAATCCTGTCAGCTATAGGCCCATAGCATTGCTTGATGTGCCAGGTAAAATCTTTGCCAGATTGGTTGTCCGCAATTTTACCAAATGGGTTATTGATAATAAATTAATGAATAGACACCAATCAGGGTTTGTGCCAGGTATTGGGACGACACTAAATGTATTAGTACTGGCCACTATAAAACAACAAGCAATCCAAACAAAGCAAATGGTTTTTCTTGCCCTGAGCAAGCATTTGATTCGGTGCCGCGCCAGATTTTATGGTCTAAACGTTTAAAGGCAAACTGCCCTCTGTATCTTTTTAATTTATCAATTTAATTTAAATATGTCAATTAAAGTCAAACTGACAACAAATGGTCTTTTATCTCAGGCAGTTGAGACAAATGTTGGTCTAAAACAAGGATGTGCCTTTGCTTCCATACTTTTTAATTTGTTTATTAACGATATTCATCACTGTTTTAGTTCTGTCCGATCATTTTCACCAAGACTTGGAGCCACTGAAATTTCTTATCTGCTATACGCCGATGATTTAGTGGTGTTAGGTAGGACTCCAACTGGCTTGCAAAGAAAATTGACCGCCTTGTCAGACTTTGCACAACAGAACAATTTGGTTATAAGTACGTCAAAATCAAACACTGTGATGTTTAGCTATAAACGCCAGAAATCAAGCTATAGATTCGATTGGAAGCTAGGCAACAGTGCTCTGCTTCAGATATTTCAATATAAATATCTTGATAATATAAATTCTCATCTTTCTGATCAACCGTTCAAAGGAGAGCTGGCCTGCAGAATGAGGCTGCTAGCCATCCAAGGGAAAGCCTTGCAAATGAAATATGGAACATTTTCCCTTCTAACAGCGCCTATTTTCTATATGCAAAAAGTAATCCCGATAATTACCTACGGGAGCCAAACTAAAACCTCCCCTAAGGCACTGAGATGGGATATACTGGAGGGGGTATTTATTGGAAGTTAATCTTAACGGTCCCTTTGAGTACTCTAATTGCTTTAATAAGATACAAATTCGGGCTAACCTCATTAGATGCTTGTCTCATGGTCAATGCTATCAACCTATAGGAAATGTCTTTTGTCTACTACTACCTCACATAATTTATTCCCTGTTATGAAAACGATTCTACAAGCCTCTAATAATACTACATTACAGGAATGGAAACAGACTTGCTGTCAGATACTTTTAGAAGCTGATATTACTGAATTAATGCTACTTGAAACGCCCGATAAAGCTAAACTTAAGCTTTTCAGACAGGATTGGATTAGCACTTCTGAAAAAATCAAAAGCTATAAAGCGGTCAAGGAGCGGGCTTTTCAAATTAGAGCCCTCAATGTATTACCGCGGTACCTTGCTAAATTTCCCGATCGCTGCTATGCTGATGCATTTCTATGCTTCAGGCTGAATTTACTTTATACTAATAAGATTGCAACTTATAATAAGGCTAATATATTAAACAATACATGTAGAGATTGTAAAAGTGAAAACTGCGTGGAGACTACAAAGCATATCATGACAGAATGCCCCTCATTAGCTGACATGAGAACTCGTTACTTCCATAAACACTTTCAGCATTTAACATTATTAACTCAAGACCAACTCTGGTCAGAATTATTTAATGCGACTAAGACTGCTATTATTATTGATATAATTAAATTTTTAACGTAACTTAAACTATTGCTACCAACTAACTAGACAGAAGACCTGCCTAAATGAATGATGAATTATTATTGTTTAATGTAATTCTTTTATTTATTTTTTTTAAAGTGTTAAGTAGAAAATTGTATTGATGGATACAATTTTAACATTGTAAAAAATAATGGTAGATATTTCTAAGTATGTTGTATTATGTGTTCTCCTTTTTTTCTTACGAATTTTAAATTAATTAGAAATTGTGTGATTTATTGGATTTTAGTAACTTTATATAACATTGTTTGAAAGATTGAACATGATAGAAAAAATTGATATAAATTGATAAGTTTGTATAATGTGCAAATTGAAAAAATAGATTTTTCAACTAAACCAATTTTTATTAAATAAAAAATAATAATAATTAAATAACTGAACATACCAGGAAATACATTCAGGGGTCCGGGGGATTAGATCCTGTGTGTGCGTGGGGGAGTGCCAGGAATGGTTTTCTTTTTGCTGCTTTCCCTCCATAGACCTCTATGGACCTCCCACCAACCCACCCTAACATTTTTGCTAGTGTTTTTAACCTGTTATGACTTTTGGACATGAGTAAAGCCTTTTTGCTTTACCTACCTTTCTTAGTTCATCTGTTTTGGGGGCACTGATCAGCCCCTATGCTCTGAGTGTTAAGAAATAACTTGTTTTTCACTGCACGCCTCACTTTACAGTGAGGTGTGATAGGCATACTTTGCATTCCTTTTCTCTTTTATTTTCGGTAACTTAGATTACTTTCATGATATGTCCAGAATGGACTGTGGCAGTGTATATTTTTCGAGGGGATTGGGTCCTCCGACGTATTCCATATCTATGACAGTAATCACCACAGCTGTGCTGCTTCGGAAAATCTTTCTGCGTCCTGCATCGATGACGTCGATACGCCGCCCTCGAGGACCTCCTCCGACCAGAATTCAATTTTTAGGGTTCTGCAGTCTCGTTTTACAGAACCATGAGGTACACCTTAAAAAGGCCATTTGTAAGCCCAAGATGGCAGCCTCCATAATGGTTTAAACCAGTTCCTAGTCCTGCACAGGGCACTATACTCCCTGTGGTGGTTTGCCTGGATGTTTGTTGTTTTTTTGTTCCAACCTGATTGGATGGGTGCCAACACCTTTGTTTTAAATTCCCTAATGGGATTGGTGGGCTTTCAGAAATTATATGTAGTGGAAACCCTGTTCCTGAGCTCAGAGGTGCCTGATGTTTGGAAGGTAAGCAGGGTTTTCAGTTGTTTACCTGTGTTGCCGCATTTTAGGCCCTTTGCTGGCCATACTGGCTGGATGCAGTGGCATGAGCATTGATCTGGTGCAGGTTAGTGACAGCTGTGTTGCCCTTCCCGAGATGTCCTCATCCTGCTGCTAATCATCCTCATCTGCTTGGGCCGTGTATTCCATCCTGGAGCCATTTTCCAGGCTTTTTTTCCACATTCTTCAGTCATTTCCTAGCAGGGTGGTGTTCCTTGAGTTTGAAAACTGCAGCACCTGTAAATGTGTTTGGACTCCAACAATCCACCAAATCTGATTGCCTGGTTGACTGAGCAGTCTCTGACTGCCACCACTGTTGTCCTGCTGCAGAGGGTGTTTTTGCTGGTGTGATCACCCCATTTGCTTATGGAGCCACTGGGATCTGCTGTGTGCAGGTTCCTCTGTCCTATTGGATCTATCGCTCTCATAGATTCCACTTCTGGATACTGGCTCCCACTCCTGTGAAGGCTGATAGTTCTTCTGGTTCATTGGGGTCGTTGTTGGTGCTCGTGCTAATCCCTGGGCAACAAGTTCTGTCATTTCACCCTTTAAAAGGAAGCTTTTACTTACTGAGTAGGGTTGCCTTCAGGGAAACCGACTTTCTGGAAGAAAACCCTGTAAGTACTTACATCTGGGCTCTGGGTGGGTGGATAATTAATGATACTCACTGTCAGGGGAACCCTTGGTCTGTGGTCATCTGATTCTGCAGGTCCTCTTCTACTGCTTTTCCCATTGGTTAACACTGCAGGCTGAATCCTGCTCTGCCTTTCTGCTCATGGGGCTGCTTGGTCTTTAAACCTCCACTGGATCCCTTCTTCTGGGTTTTCCACTGATGTCAATTGTGACTTACCTAGCTTGATCTATTGTTTCCTATGGGAAACTGATCTCAACACTGGAACCCGTACAAATGAAACTAAAAATCCAGGACTTGGTGGGTAACTCCATGGACACTAGGGGGACCTCGGAATAATGCCACAGTCCACATATGTAACTTACAGAGACTTTCTCTGATTTATTGGGATTTTTAAATCTTTGTCGAATTGATTTTTTCCTCCCATGGATAATCCTATCCGCAGCGCAGCTGATCTGCAGACCCTTTTCCATTACCAGATGGTGCAGCGTGGCTCGTCATTGGCTCTGCCCGACACCTCTACGTGCTTTACATGTTGTTGGGGCCAGTATACATCGAGGCGCCACTCCCTGTGACTTCAGTTTCTTTTTTCGCGCACTTTGTGTGCTTCAGGAACGCGCTACTCTGTTTTGATCGCAAAATCTCCCAACCGCGCTAAGGCCTTTGGTTTCAAGATTGAACCTAATCTCTGCAGTAGATGCAAGTGTATCCACAACCCACTTTGGGATGTAGGCTACTTACAAGACTCTTGCAAGACAGATATTGGTGGCCAGGGCTTAGTAAAGAAGTACATGACAAATTATGCCTCTCTTGGCCCTCTTCCTGCTCCCACCTGTGAGGCTAAAAACCTCGGGGTCATCTTCCACTCCACACTATCCTTCTCTCCTCACATCTCCGACGTCTCTAAGAAGTCACACTACCAGCTGCACCTCCTCAGAGATATTCTTCCTTTCCTCTCCTTCCCCCAGAAGCTCACTGTCTTCAGTGCTCTGGTTCGCTCTAGGCTGGACTATTGCAACAGCCTCTTTATAAATCTGCCTGCTTCTACTCTCCGCCCTCGGCAACTCATCCAGACAGGACTGCAAGACTTGTTCTTGGCCTCAAGCCCAGGGATCGTATTTCTCCAGGACTGAAATTTCTGCACTGGCTCCCAGGGGCTGCAAGGATTAAGTTCAAAACCCTCTGCATTGACCACAAGGCCTTCTGGGGCCTAGGGCCTCAATACCTTCAACTGTCTCTTCCTAAATATCTTCCTTCTCAAGCTCTTCGCTCATCCGCCTCCAACTCCCTCAGGGTCAGTTGCTTCTCCAAGCAACAAGTTGGTGGTAGATCGCTTTCTTCGGCTGGGGCCTCCCTCTGGAACAGCCTCCTTGCCCCACTGAAACTTGAGGAGAACCATCTGCGGTTCTTGAAGCACCTCAAAACCTTTCTCTTTGCTTCTGTTTTTTCTCCTCCTCTCCCCTGCTGATTTCCTGGCTGAAACTGCACTGGTTACCTGGCCACCCTCTGATCTCCGGCCCAGGTCCCCTCCCCACCAGTCGCACACCTGCACTGCCATCCTGGCAATCCCGCACTTGGGGATTATTCTCTGTATCCATACAGTCCCACTACCAGCACTTGACACCTGATGCCTGCACTTACCACCTGCTGGCCGTACTTGTTATTTATTCTATTATCCCATGTACTGCACTGTCCCCTTCCCCCCACACTTTCCCTTCCCCCTTCCCATTCACTTGCGCGATCCGAATGACATCTGGCCTAGTAGGATCGTTGTCCGTCTTCCCTCTGTTCCCCCTACCTTCCATCGTTACGCCTTGAAACACTTGTGTATAGGCGTGTTATAAATGCCTTATCATATCATGTTTGCAAACAACTGAGCACAATTTTCAAAAAACACCAGAGAGCACACTAACAAGGGTGACCGTGTCTTTTAAATGCATGTATATGCACCAAATAGGTCCTCCGACACCGGTCAACAAGCACAAATATTTGTTGGTCGTGGTAGACTGTTGCACACGATTTACCTGGCTAATGCTCCAGAAGAAAGCTGATTGTAATGTTGTCATAAAAGGTTTACTGTCCTTAGTAGCTATGACAGCCCTGAAATTACTCTAAACTGCCAATGGACCAGCCTTTTCAGGCAATGCCTTAAGGGGGGCCCTGTCAAACTGGGGTTGTACTCTGCACTTATCACACCTGTTTTGCCCACAGGCAAATGGAGATGTGAGAGAGCCAATGAGATAAATCAGGCAAACCTTGACCAAATGAATCCTCTCTTCTGGATATAATTGGTTAAATCATGTACCTTTAGTGCAGCATAGTATAAATAACCTACCTCGCCTTTCCCAATGTGAAGGTAAAACAACTTATGGGTTGCTTTTTGGTGCTCCGAGGTATATGCCTGACTTATACAATCCTTGTAGTTCTCTCACAGAACAGACTAGTTATTCCTCATAACTCTCCTGAGAGACTCCATCCACAGTGATGAAGCACTGCAGCACCAAGACAAGTCACAGAGCACCTTGAAGTCTGTGGACTACATCCTGGAGAAGTTGCATGACAAAGAAGCACTTGGAACGCACTACAGAACTCCAGTGAAGGTACTGGAACTCATTGGCTCAAGAACATCCTTCGTACCAGCCTGCCTCCTGAGAAAGGTTCATGCCAAGTGTCAATAGACCACCTTAAGTCAGTTCCAAGTGGTTACACCCCTATTCCCAAGGGATGAGACTCTATCTTGAACAATCGGACCAGCAGGCAAAAATAGAACACCACCTAATGTTAACAATAACTCCAGTAACCTCTGCATCCAATAGGATGTCTATTTTACCGGAACAGATCATCCAGAAACAAGGCTAGAAGTAAAGCCAGTCGCAAAGTTCATCCGAAGGATTTTTGACTATCCAAAGTGAACCAAGAACTGTAAATTGTGTGTTGGAGCAGTGATCTTCTTCTACACTTTGCTGTGAATACGTCTTCTCACTTTTTTGTTGTATTGACATCAGAATTTTTTTTTATCCTTATGGAGATCCCGATGATCAGCAGACAGTTGAACATAGCAACTATAGATCTAGCAAATACACTACACCCAACACACAAGGCAAGTGCTGGCTGTTAATGAGGGTGGTGTCTGAACACAAATAACCATATACGCACTAGAGTTGGGGCATTTCTGCACACACCAGTGTAAAACCTACAGTGGGCCTTGTATGCAACTTCAGGTACATTCACTATCAGTGATAGATACATCTAGGCTAGTGTCTTCTATGATACATGTCTGACACCTATAGGACCATGTTGAGGACCATGATGGATGCCTTTGCTCAAGCAAGAAGCACTGTTAGATCCTGAAGATGATATAGTAAAATTAGATGACATGGCAGAAACAGATCATGAACGTTTTTGTGAAATATTTTGATGCCTTTCTTTTAAACAAAGACCAGTGCAGTGGCCTCACAAAGCCAACTGGGAGCACTGTCCAGTTCCATTACTGAACTCGCCACCAGAGTTTAAGGCACAATTCCCATACGTACCAAAACTCCCATTGGAGGGAGAGTTGGTAAAGTTGGACGACTATATATTTCCCCCACTACCTGCAAATGGCCAGTTTGTGTTGTCCTCACATTCTGTGGTGTATAAAACATGCAAATAACAAGGGGGGTCCTGGGAGACTCTCTGCCAGACATTAGTCCTGGTTACAAGAGCCTTACCCAGAGTCTTAAGTTCACTATCTTTCACAGAGAAGGAATATCCCAAACATATCAGTCTTTGTCCTGCCCTGGGGCAGTCCAGCACCGAAATGCTAGGCAATTCTCCTCTAAACAAGAGTACCAACAGCAACCCAAGACACGTGTTTCGGTCTGGTTGAACCTCATCAGTAGGGTGTAGCTGTGCCTCTCTAAGAATAGTGAGCAAGGGTTCATGTCTGGATTCCCCTAGTAATTTAGGGTGAGACCCAAAGTTACTTGAAATATGCAAATAACAAGGGGGGTCCTGGGAGACTCTCTGCCAGACATTAGTCCTGGTTACAAGAGCCTTACCCAGAGTCTTAAGCTCACTATCTTTCACAGAGAAGAAATATCCCAAACATATATTTGCTATTTCATAACCAGTGAAGATCCTGAGTGAATAATGTATAGTGAATAAGTAGAATGTTATGTCTTTTATGTTCTTTTGTCTCTTCACTTTTATTTCCTTGATCTCCATGATGTCTTCATGGCTTGTTTTATGGCTCATGGGGGTGGGGTGAGTGACTTGTAATTTAGCCTGAATGCTAGGATTAAGCGCTATCTAGAGCCATGTCAGCAGGCAGACATGTACGTGGTTTAATTCCATTGAATTGTATTTAGGCAATGGGCAGAATGAACAATTATGAACAGCAAGTTTAGTTTGGATGTCTGGACTGTGCGCCAGCCTTATCTATTGTTATGGTACAAAGAATATTTATGGGATGCACTCCAAACAACCTGGGAAGTGTTCCAATTGTTCCATTCTGTTATAGTAAATATTTCCGAATGTTTCTGTTAACAATAACAATTATTTAAGGAACTACAATGAACTACAATGTTTCTGAGAAAGGCCGGATGTGGGAGAGAATGGGTGAATGTAGGCTATAGGATATTTAGCAACTAACCGTAGTGCGATAGGCAAGCAACTTGCCAGTGGGCCAAAGTTTCAGGCAACTTGCTTTCAACCTTACTTTAGAAATAAAGAAGCATTGTGCTCTTGCCAAATGGTACTGAGGTGCTGCATCTTGCTAGTACAGGGTGGAGTCCACATCTTGATCTTGCTAAATGCTGATAATGAGGCAAGACGTCGAGAAGCATCTCTCTAAGAAGGGACTTGGGGGTGACGGCATAAATTTAAAAAACACTCTTACAGTATATAAAGGCCTACTTCAGGGAGGGCCATGAGAGTTGTTCTGAAGGAACTGGAAGAAGCAGGAGGCAGCCGAGGCTGGAAGGATCACCCAAGAGGAGACTGGACCCAGGAGCAGATTGGAATTACTCTCCATGCAAACCCTGTGGACAGAGGCGTTGCTAGGGGGGGCTTAGGGGGCTATAGCCCTGGATCTTTTGGTTGTAGCCCTGGATAGAATCTCAGGGTCTACAACCAAAAGTCTAGCTAGCCCCCAGTCCTGACATTAGCTTAGCCCCTGATCTTATCCAGACCTAGCAACACCCCTGCCCATGGATGGGCGAGGGGAGGAAAGCCCTCCTTTTTTTCTGCTTGATTTTTTTAAGCCTCTGAATTTCGTTTTTTTGGTTTCTGAGTCTCATAAGGACTTTTCTCTTTGCTGTTGGGAGGAACTATTTTTTACTGTATGGGGCTGTATGGCGAGTATCCCTACCAGTGGAAAGCAATTCACCACCTATGAACAGACCCTATTCCCAATTGGCTGTTGCTGGTGCCATGGTCAATCCCAAGTGACACTGAATCTTTTTGAAACATTTTTCTTTGTTTTTGCTGCTTTTGCTAAAAAAGACCATGCTGATTTTGATTGGTGGTTTTTTTCAGTTTTTTTCAATTGGATTTGATATTTTTGGGATGTATTGGCCTCTGTAGGCCTCCATCCTTCAGCTCTCATCCCCCTACTTCTAAGGATAGTGGTGAGTATGACAACCTGTTTTACCCATCATTAATATTACATTGGGAAACAGGAGCGGTCTAGTGAGATTTATTGAGGTAGTTTGTTACTTCTGTGGTGGCTATTATGCTTCTGAAATTATATATTTGTCTTAAGTAGACATATAGGCAATGACAATAATAGTTACATATTGTTACGATTTGGCCGTACAGCAACCCTTCGCTCCATCTACAAGGGGTCGAGCCTCGCTGCAATTTACCTCCCATGCCCACCGTGGAAGTACTCTAGCAGCCCCTTGGAGACCACAAGGTAGAAGCTTACCAAGAGGAAGAGACAGAGGGGACCCTAGGGGTGGAACGACAACAGACACCATTTTCTCAGCCACCCAGAGTAAAACAAACGTCTGAGACATTCTGCCACAAGTCCACTTTGGGAAGACGAATGTCGTTGTTCAGCATAGAATGGTCTCTAACCATGTCCAGTGCTTGGGCCTTACAGGTTGTTCAGCAGGGTTACTGCCCTTTTCATTGTGTACTCCTGACCACTTTCCTCACACCACCACCTTGCCTCCAGACCTCAACCACTTGGAGGAGGCCCATCAGCTTCTATCAAAAAGCTCGAAACAACTTGTACTGCGTTCAGAACTGGGCAAGGGTGGTATTCAACATTTTTTCTGGTGCAGAAGGAAGAAGGCGGCTTGTGTCCAATGCTGGATCTGTGGCTACTGAATTCGTACCTGCGTTTCTTACTGGGTTTGTGCAATCCGTTTCCTGTATGCAACTTGCCCCTACATTCTTGTTCTATTAGACTGCTCACCCTAAGGTGATTTTCCTGGCAGTGATCACTTATGCTAGATGGGTGGGTGCGAACCAGGCGTTACCTCCTTGTTTGGTTCTTTCCATAGAGAAGGTGACTTTGAGAGTTAGACCTTCCTTTCTCCTGAAAGTGGTCTCGAATGTCCATCTTTGTGAAAAGATCTTCCTGCCTTTTTTTTCTCCACTCCATCCTTCCAAGGCTTAGGAACGTTTCCATTGGCTGGACACGGTGCAGGCTGTGGGCTACTATGTCTCATCAACGATTGGTATCAGGAAAGATGACATTCTTGCAGGGCTATGATTAAACAGACCCTGTCGAGGTGGATCATTATTTGCATTTCAGAATACTATGGTCTGGCTGGAAAGGATGTGCCTGATGGCCTCTAGCCTCATTCCACTAGAGGACAGACTGCAATGTGGGCACGTCTGCACAAGTTTGCCAAGCATAACTGCTTGAATTCTCTTTCAAGACAGAGTGGGGAGGGCGCTCCTCCAGAGCTTTCTGTTCTCGGTGGTACCCATGATTGCCTCCTTCCTCCAGATACACATACTGCTATGGGAGTGTATCGTAGATGAGGAATACGTTGGAGGAAGGAATCCATTAGAAGAACAAAATGTTTACTTGGATGTTCCTGCCTATGTATTCTTCTTGGCCCTCCCTACCTGCCCCTCTTAGTAGATAGCTAGTACACCATCTATTCTGTGGTCCCTGAATGCTTGAGTCCTAGGGAGAAAGAGGGAAACTGAGGCCACAGGACGCAGCGCCTCAATGTATACTGACCCAATGTCCTGTCCTGCGCGGGTCATGTAGTGACATCAGGCGGACGCATATGTAGAGCTGCGCTACACCCCCTAGTGAAGTTTGCAATGTGTATAGGATTATCATAAATGAGGAATCCTTGGGAGGAACATTCATAAGAAAGAATATCACAGAGAGGTAAGAAATGTGTTCATTACCCTTCTGCCTACGATGTACTTTGCATCACTGTGTGCTGCTATTGTTTCCATCTTTGGAATGTATGTGCCCTTCTGTGCCTAGGGACTTTCTTCCTGGACTTTTTATCCCTTCAAGCTGTGTTGGACATTGTGTTCCCCTGTGCTTTAAAGCAAAGGTGCTATAACTGTATTTGCATATGCATTATGTATAATATTGTAATTTGAATGTAGTAGGAAATATGTGCTAATTTCTATGTGGTACGTTTAGCATCCTGACTGGCAATCATTACTGTGTGTAATAGTGTCTAGGGGTCTTTTTCTTACATCTGAAAGGTTTTATGTATAGTGCCTACCACTAGGTATGGGTGTCTACATTTTAGGTTTAGGAGTGAGTTAGGCCGTTACTGGCCATTTACAGTTTTTTGTATATTCACTGTGCTCTGCTATGTGTTCTGTATAACCCAAGTACATATTTTTCCCATTATAAATATTTTATATGTGTGACCTTATGATATTTGTTCAGAATACTAGTGTGGTGTAGTCTTTTGTGGTTTCTGCTGTAATTGTTTCTCTCTGCCAACCTTCCTCCGTCCCAAAGTTAAGCCTGACAGATTTGCTACAGTTACCATTGGGGAGTCTGCTCTTTCCTTTTGGGTGACGTACTGTTCCACCATTATGTTAGGTGATTACACAGCCCTCACAGTGGCTTGTGCAAAAAACCCTGTAGCACCACAAGATTTCACCTTGTCGTTTTGTCATCTTGTATTTTGACCTTTTTGCTGCCCTCTCCGGGCCAAGCCTTCTATAAGGCCTATAGTTTCCCAGGCAAAGCCATGGTAACTGTTTGTGGCTGGATGTGAGGGCTAGGACTGTCTGGTCTCAGTCCACATCCAAAGTGTATCGGTAGCAGGGAAAATGTGGTGGCCAGAGGCTGTCCATGATTCTACAGGCACTGCCGGTTCGAATGGTGCAGATTGCATTGCAAGGCTTGATGAAGACTAGGCTCTAATCCTGGGTAAACGGAGGACTTTTCTAGCAATTTTTCAGATCGTTGTTGGAGCCCAGACATCTATGAAGTGGAACATCTCGCTAAAGACACAGAACCTGTCGATGCAGCCATCAAGCATTGTGTTCAACAGTCCCAGCTAGGCATGCTTCTTTGCTGATACTCCTACGTCCCGTACCCTTTCCTCTATACTGTATGGGCGTCCCTCGCTAGGGATGGCAGACGGAACCTTTATCACCAGAAAAAATCTTCTTCCCATTTAAATTTAGAGACGCGCAGCCCTGGGAGCATGCGATCCCCTGACGCCGCCCACTGGAGCCACTCCCCAGTCCTCTTTTTCCGCATCAACGGGAACAGACCGCTTTCACCAGCGCTCCTCGGTTAGGCCTCCTACCTAGTAATTCCACACGCTCTTCCCAAGAGAAGTGTTTTTCGTCGTCTTTCTTGTCTTTAATCAGATACCTCTGTCCTCTGGCGCCATGCTCCTTACCGGCGCATGTCGATGTCCACGTGCAGCTTCAGCAGGTGTCTAGCCTGCGAGGGGCTCTTCCCTACGTCCGACCCCCAGGTAGGGGCACTTTTTCATCCGCACCCCGCAAAGGCGACTCCTTTACCAGGAAGCGCATGCGCAGGAGGGACCTTTCAGGTTCTTGTACCAGGGCGGGTACTGAGGCTGCTACAGCTACCGGCCACCAGGCCGAGGGGTCACTAGATCCTACCAGTGATGTCACTCAGGAACTCCAAAGTTCTATTACCGGGTCTACATCGAGGGGCTACGCCCTAGTACCGAACAGATGTCTGAGGGGCCGCCTATGCACAGCACTACCAGCGACATAGCCGAGGGCAATCAGCCTACCAGGCCCCGTACTGAGGTGCAGGGTAGTCCTGAACCTCCACTGCCAAGAGTTTGGAAGAGGCCGGGCCCAGCGCGGCAAGCACCGTGACACAGGCACGAGGCATGCAGCCTGACAAGATGGCCCCCCAGCCGAGATAAAAATGTGGCTTGCCCGACACCATCACCTTTTGGGGAACAGGTAGGGGAACGAGTTTCCATGTGGGGCTGGTCTTCACCGGGCACGTGGCCTATGGCATACCCGTCATCGTCACAGGGCAGATGCACCCCGCAGACAGTAAAGAAGGGCGTGTCCAGGTCTCAACCAATGCCTGCACCTCCAAGCGCTCCACTGGCCTGTGAAGACAGGTTTTTAAAAAAGTTTCTGACCCTCATGAGGTCTCCACAGATGGGCATCATCCTCAAGGATGAGATAAGGGACATGCTCCCTCCAGTCCTGCCGCTGGCACCCATGGCCACTCCGCCCGTGGTTCCAGCGGCTCCGCCCACGGTGCAGCCCCAGCTGCCTTTGCCAGCTCCCATGCCAGCTCCCACGCATCCAACAGTCTTGGCAGCACCACAGTTTTGCAACATCCACCAGGCTCTGTCTGTATGCCACAGCCACCGGCGCCCAGCACTCCTCCAGCTGCACCTGACCAGCAGGACACCTTGGTGAACACGGGCGAGGAGGAGGATCTGGACACACTGTTGTTGGCCAAGGCCTTATATGAGCGGCTCGCTGGATTGGCCGAATACCGGAGGCGGGGGTCCTAACATAGGTCCTCATCCTACGCCCCTGGGCTAGAACAGGGATTCTGATGCAAAAAGATGTGGTGGCTCTTGCCAAAAAAGGGATGGCTTAAACCCCATTCGGCGCTGCCTACCAACAAGCATCTCAACGCCAAGTTTAGGCAGATGGAGGGGGACCCTCTCTTGCTGTCGGCAGACTCTGTGATCACTGCTGCTTCGCTGTACTCCAAGCCACAATCGTCTTCAGCTACATCAGCCTCTGCACTCCTGGATATGGGGGAGAAGATCCTGGAATCATACGGGAAGAACATTTGTTCCAACGCTTCCCTGCATCTTCATCAGTCTAATGCAGACGCTATGCTCGCCGCTGTCAACCAGCGGCTTTGGCGCAGAATCGCTGTCTTCCTTCAGGAACTTCCAGTACAGAGCCAGGCACGCTTCAAGACGGGCTGGCGGAGGCCAAAATTGTAGCACAAGACATTATGGAGTCCACGGTGGCGCACATTGACACCTCAGGCCGTGCCACTTGCATTGCTATGGACATGAGAAGGGCGGCCTGGTTACGGGCAACCAAGTTCATCCCGGACATCCATGAGCACATACTGGACCTTCCCTTTGAGGATGGCGACCTGTTCCATTCCACTACGGACAAGCAACCGGATGAGAAGAACAGTTCACAGACTGCCAAATCCTTATCCATACTCGCTAAGGCCACTCCTAAAGCGTGCAGCCAGACGCACCAGCGGTCAGACAAGGGTCAGTCCTTTGTGGGTTTCCAGGAACGACGGTCCAGGCAACCCAACAGGTCTCAGAGCCAACACCGGCACAACCAACACAAGGCCGCGGACAAGGGCTTTTTTCAGTCCCCCTACTCAGCCTCAGAGGGAAACAAGGCATGACACGCCCATCCAGGTCCACGTGTCTCCGGTGGGGGGCAGGCTTGCCCTTCACTCCCAATGCTGGCGCACGAGGTTCGCAGACCTCTGCATCCTCTCAGTAGTATCCATGCGCTACAGCCTACCTATCCATCCTTCCCCTCTCTCCTCCCCTGCGCTCCCACAGATTGGGACAGCAACTCTGTTGGCGGAAATTCACTCGCTCGCAGAGAGTCAGGCAGTGGAAGAAGTCCCAGCCTCCCAGCTGGGTCTGGACTTCTATTCACCAATTTTCCCCATACGCAAGAAGAACCAGGCAGGCCTGAGAGTTGTGTTGGACCTTTCCACCTTTCCCTCCCTCTTCAAAATTTCAAGATGGTTACACCAGCACTTATAGCGGAGACACTGTGCACGGAAGACTGGATTTGGTCCCTGGATCTGAAGGATGCTTACCTACACGTCCCAATCTGGCAGCCCCATCGGCCCTTTCTGAGGTTCAGGATCATGGGCTTTCATTTCCAATACAAGGTTCTACCCTTTGGCATCAATTCAGCCTGTGGGTTTTTACAAGGCTGATGAACGCAGTGGCAGCCCTTCTCAGGCCCCAAGGTCACCACGTCTATCCATACCTGGACGACTGGCTCGTGAGGGCAGGGGCTCCGGTGGCAGTCCACCACACCTCCTCCGCCCTCATGAATACTCTACATGAGTTGGGATTTTCCATCAATCTCAAGAAGTCGCAGCTGGAGCCAACGCAGAATCTAAAGTTCCTGGGGCTCATCTGGGATACAAGCTCAGAGAGAGTCTTTCCCTCGAAGGACAAGATCATAGCCATCAAAAGGGCCACATGACATTTTCTCAGCAGAGCAGTGACCTCTGCATGGTGGTACCAACACCTCCTGGGCATCATGTCAGCATGTCTCCTGGCAGTGCCATACACAAGGCTCAAAATGAGGCACTTGCAGCTGCACTTGGCAGCCTCCTGGAGTAAGGAGAAGGGTTCCCAGGCATAGCTGGTCAGCATCCCATTGCATCTCCACCAGGACCTAGTCTGGTGGAACACGGACTACAACTTGCGAGTAGGCAGGCTCTTCCGTCAACCAGCTCTGCAGGTTACCATCACTGCGGACTCAACCCTAGAGGGCAGGGGAGCAACCTTGGACAACCAGTGTCCATGGGGTTTGGTCCCGGCAGGAGCAGGAAGGCCACATGAACTGGTTCGAGTTGATGGCCATTTGGCTCACCCTCAAACCCATCCTCCCGATTATCAATGGCAAGGCGATCCTCATTCAAACAGACAGCTCTACCAGCATGTATTACATCAACAAGCAGGGTGGCACCAGGTCACCCCCCCCCCCCTCTGATGTCTAGCAGTCAACTTTTGGGAGTGGGCTCTGGTAAACAACATGCACTTGGTAGCAGTCCACCTCCCGGGGGAGTACAACCTGGAGGCGAACAGGCTCAGCAGGCTGGGTGCGGACAACTACGTATGGCAGTTGAACAAACATGTCCTTCATGGGATCTTCAACAGATGGGGTCATCCTTAGGTGGATCTCTTTGCCACCTGGTCCAACAGGAGGTGCCCCAGTTCGCGTCCTGGCAGGGACAGGGCTGGGGCTCTCTGGGTGATGTGATGCAATACAGTAGAGCAGCATGCACGCATATGCCTTCCCTCAAACTCCCCTGGTGCACAAGGTAATCTGCACGATAAGGGAGTTCTGGCACCTCCGTATCATTCTGATAGCTCCTTGGTGGCTGACAAGGCCATGGTTCTCTGAACTGCTCAGCCTGTCAGATCAGCCCCCGAACCACCTTCTGCTGGGTCCAACTCACCTACTATCTCAGCGGGGAGGCACGGTCATCCACACCGCCCCCAGAAGTTAGCCTTTGCAGCGTGGGTTCTGAATAGGTCACACTAAAGCGTCTGCATCTGTCACAGGCTAACCTAGACATCATACAGGGCGCTAGGAGTGATGCTACTAGGAGCCAATATAACAGCAATTGGACTAGGTTTTGTCACTGGGCAGAATCAAAGGAGGTTGATCCGCTGACCTGCATGTTGGATGACAGGCTTTTCTTCTCAACACACCTCGCACATTCGGGGGTGCTGGAAGACACATACTGCACCTATCTGGCGGCCATCAGCGCCTACCGGAACTCAGAGGAGGAGGTCTTCTCATCCTCCATCACAGTGGTTAAAAGACATCAGGCGGGCCTCACCAGGCTCTACCGGCCTATCAAGAAGCCACACCGGGTGTGTGACCTCAACTTTGTCTTTGGCGCCTTGGTGCATAAACCATTTGAGCCAGTGGCATCCGGGGCCATCAGGCTAGTCAGCATTATGACATCCCACTTGGTAGGTCTTACGTCTGCACGCAGGGTCGGTGAAATCCAGGCACTGGTGGCTTCAGAGCCCTACTTTTCATAAGGACAAGGTGGTGCTTAGAACTCACCCCGCGTTCCTACCTAAGGTAGTCTCGTCTTTTCAACTGAATGAGGAGATTGTGCTGCCTACTTTCTATGCGGATCCTACGGACGAAGCACAGAGGGTAGTGCAATGTCTAGGTGTTAGGCGTGCTCTAAAATTCAACCTAGGCAGAACCAAGAGCTTCTGCAAATCAGAGGCTCTTTGTCACCTTCGGTGGGTGAAAGCCAGGCTATCAGGCTTCCAGGGTCTCCATAGCAAGATGGATGGTTGCAGCAATCAAGGAGGCCTGTGAGGGGCAGCACAAACCACTCACGGCAAATAAGCATGCCCACGCTATCATAGCCAGGGCCACAGCGGTTGCCTTCCAGTGGCACGTTCCGTGGCAGGTCATCAGCAAGGCGGCTACATGGGCTACGCCTTCGTCCTTCTGCAAGCACTACTGCTTGGATGCCAGCTCCAGGTCCAATGCAGCATTTGGGCAGGCAGTATTAAGGAACCTGATTTCTTAGGAGGGTCACCTCTCCACACTGGGGCTACATTCAATTGTAATCGCACATACAGTATGGAGGAAAGGGGACGGGAAGTAAGAGTAATTATAAATCACTCTCTGTAGTGACTAACGTACTCCTAGCCCATAGCCCCCTTTCCTCCATATGTCCCACCATCCTCCCCCTTAATTAAACTGGTGTCATTAGGCAATGGTAATATTGTCTATGCGTCTAAGGGAACTGAGGAGTGTGCCGGAGGGCGGAGACAGGAGAGCGCATGCTCCCAGGGCTGCCCCCCCTGCACGTCTCTAAATTTAAAGGGGAAGATGATTTTTTTCTGATGACAAAGATTCCGTCTCCCGTCCCTAGCGAGGGACGCCCATACAGTATGGAGGAAAGGGGACTATGCACTAGAGTACGTTAGTCACTATGGTGAGTAACTTATACTTTTCTAGAAGTTATTCATTGGTGCTTTGACTCCTGGACAGATGGGAACAACCAGTCTCAACCCCTGCTTGTGGATCCTGCTCTTGTTAGCCTTTGGAAGTGTCCCGAAACCATCCTGTGGGCTGTCCACTTGTGGGCTACTTTGCTGTATCGGTCATTGTCCGGAATTTGGACTTGGCACTTCTCAGTCCTTCGACTAGTGAAACAGTTGTGCTGTTGTATCTGCCCAGCATTGAGGGGCCTATCAGGGCAAGGCACTTTGTTTTCGCCATGAGGGTCATCTTCTGAACGCTTTGGCCATCGCTGTTTTCTGCCTGCATCGTGGTGGGCTTTTCTTCATCATGCCATGGTCATCCAACTGTGCAGTGACAGGAACCGCCGACTACCCAGACCTTTATCCCAACCCTGAAAGTGGCCTCTGCATCAGCAACCCCTAGATCCCCTCCAACTGAGCCGAGACATAAAGTGGACCCAGCAGATTCAGAAGCTTCAGATGTGGTTTTTGACTGAATGATAGCACAAGGGGTGCATTAACAAACCTGTTTCTACCCCAAGCCCCACCTCCTATACGATTTACCAGTTGCAAAGTCCTAACCCTACATTTCTCTTGCATTGTCTTAATTGGGGGTTTTCTGGCCAAGGAATCCCCCACCTCCCGGGCTTCTAAGGTGGGATTTTGAGAAGATCTCCAATGAACTTTGCTTTGTTTCTCACAACTTGGAAACACTTAGACATTTATGTTGGCTTTGCCGCACTTTCTCAGCCTTCTTCAGATTCCTAGCTAGCTGCAAAGGTTTAACTTTGGGACTTGTGACTCCTAGAGCACTATCCCCATCTTCTTTACCAAGGCAACAATCTTTTAAGCATAGGGCAATATTCTTATAAATCAGTGTATTATGTTTTAAACTCTTTGAATTACTTACATGTTCTCTAACTGATTTATTATTTTCCCTTATTTTTTTTTTATTTGCTTTACTATATTAGTGTTCAATGGATTGCATTTTCCCGCAGATTCCTCATCAGATATCAATTCAAGCATCAGCTGCTCGGAAACCTTTTTGACAGGGGGTATAGTACAACCCAATTCGACCGTCTATCCTTCTTGACTCGACGTGCCACTCATCGGCTCTGAACGTGACGTTGGCCGCCATATATACTATATCACTACGCCCCAGCACCTCGGTTCCTTTTTTCCGCAGGCTCAGTATGCTGCTTTTTGGAATGAATCTCGTGAGAAATTTCTAATTTCGAATATAATTGTCAGTTTTGTCTGCTTTTCATTGATATATCCGCTCCGAAGGCATACAGGTTCAAACAGTGTCTAGACTGTCAGTCAAGATGTCGATCACCGACGTGTGTGGTGTCTGGGTAAAGATGATGTCATCGAGGACTGTGGCTCTTGTCGACAGATGAACCCCAAGTCATTGAGGTAACCGGTCATCTTAGGTAACGCTTGGGCAAACCCTCTCAAAATCCCCGGTTTGTTCGACCACCAGGTCGTCGAAGCGAGACAGAGAGTGCTAAGCCTGAGAAGGAAGACAGGCATCAGAAGAAGGCCAAGAAAAAAATCACATACTTGCAACCATTTGTCATCATCTTCCCACAAAAAGAAGAGGTGCCACTGACGCAGACACGATTCCGATTCATCAAAAGAACACAGTAAGACCTATACGAGTTCGGGTGAGTCGAAAGCATTGGGAGGCTTTCAAGGAGCAGATGCTCCAAATGTTTAAAATGGCTGCAGCTCCGGTCTCAAAGTCGCAGGCTCCCACGGCTCTAGTTGCGTCAGAATGGCTCTGCCATCAAGAAAGCCAAGTCCAAATCTGGTTTGAGTTATATGGAGCGGAATCATTGGTAATTACTTCTGCAGCTTTCCATATATGTCAGAGATTAAAGACAAACTAGACAATAGCGCTATGTGATTATCTGGTCAAGCTATGATTTATAACTAGCATCATTGACTTAGGAGATATGAAATTGGCTGGCACTGATGAATTGCAATGGGAATTTCATATTTATTTGCCTCTGAATACGTTGCTCATTGTGATTTTTGACCTTTTATAGATTTTACCGTCATTTTTATAGTAGATTATTAGTAAATCCTAAGGGATTCATAGGAACTTTGATCAATTACTGGTGTGCTATACGTTTTAGTTCCATAATGTGATATGCTGGCATTATTACAAATCTGCTATTTTTGAAATATTTTTCAGTAAATCTGTACTAGCCTGTGTTGTTTTGATATAGTGTTAATTTAAATATTGTACATTTTTTAGTGGAAAATGTTGATTGCTCTCAACCATATGTACTTATTAATAAAGAAAGCCCAGTCAGGTCGGATGCCCTAATGTTCGGCCACCGGGAAGCCGGTCATAGCACCGAAGGACCCAATGCTATTGGTGTCATTAGGTCTGGTAGGAACGACTCCATCAACGTCGGCGCTGGCGGCCGACTGTTCCTTTGTAGCTGAGTCTCGATCGACGTTCTTCGACACTATGTGGTTTATTTTTTTACCACAAGGGGGACCAGGTGCCTTTTGGATGCGGGCCTCTGGGTGAAGGTGCCAGTTGAGAGGACTGTTTTGCAGAGCAGGCTGATTTGGTTGCTCTTGCAGAAGGGCTTCAGGATGCAAGTGGTCTGAACACAACTCCCGACCTAGACATACAGCAAGCCAGTCCATATGGGCATTGTAATGCCCAGGACCGCAGGGTGGTTTAGAGTGTGGTGCAAGCAGTGGGTCTGGGCGCCCAGCAAAGTCCCTGTCAGCCTATGACCTGATAGATACTCTTGACAAAGGTCCCCCAACAAAAAGGGTGTTGCCCTTCAATGTTTTTATTGCTGATCCCATAGCCACTGTTTGGCTGAAATCTTGCTCCACTCAGCTGTGAATCCAGCAATGGGGAACTTGTTGTTTCTATCTACTCACCCTTACTCCTGAAGGTCTGGTAGTGCAAACTGCTACTGCGTGCTCCAGACCAGCCACATCTACCTCGAACTTGCCAACAGACAGGGAGTCTAAGAAGACTGACGCCCTAGCAAAAAAGTGTTTGGCTTCTGCCAGTATTGTCCTCAAGCCAGTGAACGCATCCTGCGTGTTTACCAAATATTCCCATGGTCTGTGGACAAATGGTCAAACTCTTCCAGAACCATGGCCGCTTACCAGCGGCCTCCTTCCTCCACATCTTAGGTCTCATGGCTTCCTGAATGTTCCTTGTGCCAGAGGCAAGACTGCGCATGTGCCGCTTGCAATGGCTACTGAGAGGTCAGTGGTCCCAGTACTATGATGCAGTGAAGGACATCATCAAAGTGTCAAGGTCAGTGGCCAGCGACCTGTCTTGGTGAGCCAACAGGGAAACCATGAGTACAGGGAAGCTCTTTTGGCCATGGCCAGGTGGTCGCGGATGTGTCCTTGAGGGGTTGAGGCTCTCACTGCAGGCATCTGAAAGTGAGCAGCCTTTGGTCACCAGTGGAGAGCCGGTGGCATATCAATAGGTTGGAGTTGTGGGTTATCCCTGATCGCCTTTGCGCCCTCTCTCAAAGGGAAGCAGGTCCTTGTTATGAGTGACAATACAGTGGCCATGCACTACTACAAAAAACGGGGGTGTTCGGTCCCTATCCCTTTGCAAGGAGACACTGCAACTATGCTTTTGGTTGCTGGAGAACCAGAACTCTGCTTCCGTTTTCCATCTTGCAGGAATGGCAAACAGCCTGGCAGACACTCTGAGCAGGCAGAGCATGGACTCACACGAGTGGGAAGTGTACCAGTTCTTGAGGCGATCATCACTCAGTGGTGTTTCCCAATGGTAGATCTGTTTTCCACAAACTCCAACTCAAAGTGCAGACAGTTTTGCTCAAGGGAATTCCCAGCGAACGGCGCACTAAGGGACACATTCCTAGTGGAGTGGGTCTTCAACCTTCACTATGCTTTCCCTCTGATACCTGTCACCCTGTGGGCTCTCAGGATGGTGAGAGATTTCGAGCCACCATCATCGCCCCGGATTGGGCAAGGAGGAACTTCTAGAATTGACCATCTGCCCACCTCTCCTGTTGCCTCGACAGCCGGACCTCCTATCCCAGTCAAAAAGTCAGGTTCTCCACCCAAACCCAGAATCCCTTAATCTACATGTGTGACACTTGAGAGGATAAGATTTGATGACTGGGAACTCTCAGAAGAGTAATTAGAGGTGCTACTGGCTGCACGCAGAGCATCGCAGGACAAGGCTGCAGTGTTGAGTGACGCAGGTGCGCAGGAGACACTGCCCGATGATACATAGCACACTTTGCTACGTCCACGAATCTGTGCCTATAAGAACCGAGGCACGGACCCCTCTGTGGCAAAGCCCTCGCAGGACAAGGCTGTGGTGTTGAGTGACACAGGTGCACAGGAGAAGCTCCCCGACGATACGTAACATGCTTCGCTACGTCCACACATCTGTGCCTATAAGAACCGAGGTATGGACCCTCTTGCGGCAAAGCCCTCGCAGAACAAAGCTGCAGTGTTGGCGGCGCAGGGGTTTGGCGGCAATGGGGTAGCGGCATAGACAGTGAGCACGGACGACCTCACCCACCTGTCTGCGGCCATCAGGTAAGAAGTTGCAGGGAGAGTTTGCTTGCTTCACTCCACGCAACGCCCTGACCTTGTGCCCCTTCTCACTTCCTCACATGTGTTGTTTTTACCCATCCATTACCTTTCCCCCCCTTCGCCCCCTGCATATCTGTGCTCCCTTTCATCCTGGCCACGTACGTACTCCTTGCAATCCTAGATTGCGTGCGCTCCCTCGCAGCCAGGGCCGTGGGTGTTCCTTTGCAATCCTAGAGTGCATCCGCTCCCTCGCAGCCTAGGCTGTGTGCGTTTCCTCACAATCCTAGATTGCGTGCGTTCCCTCGCACCCTGGCCGCGTGCGTTCCCTCGCAATCCTAGATTGCGTGCGCTCCCTCACATCCTGGTCGCGTGCGTTTCCTCTCAATCCTTGATCGCGTGCGCTCACTTGCATCTAGACTGCGTGTGACCCCTTGCAACTCTAGTCAGGACCCTCTCTACTCGGCCACGCCCCCCCTGCATACCCCTTAGCCCACCCCTTCCTAGACCCCTTATCCCTTCCTAGCCCACTTGCCCTTTTGTAGCCCCCGTCCCCAGACCTATTGTGTTCTGTTTTCGTGGTCTTGCTCTCCACGGTTGTTGCCTGTTTAGCATTTTTGGCATTCCTGCTATGTCCATTGTTTTCTTTTAGGTTCCCTTGTCCACTGTTCTTTTGTTGAGGATTTTGTTATCCATGGTTGTTATTGCCTGTATCTCTGCTTTGTTCATTCTTTTCTTCTAGGTTCCCTGTTCGATTGTTCTGCTTCTTGGCATTTTTTTAATTTTTTAAAGTTTTATTGGTTTCAAACTAAAAACAATGTAATAGCAAAATAAACCTTTAACAGTTTAAGAAAATCAAAAACAGAAATCCATCAATTCCAAAAATAAAAACAGTTTGTTTACTTATTTCAATTAAAATTAAAACCAACGGGTAAGAAATCAAAAAACAGCACAGAAAATGTCATACTTCAATCGCAAGAACTCAAATTCAGATCAATGGTTTACGTCAATTAACATGTCCTCCAGCCCCTTTATAGTTCAAGCCAATTATTGAGTCTATGAATTTAAGCAATGCCAAAATTCTCCCTATTTTTTGTCCCATTAGTAGCCAATCCCAATGGTCTTCCAGTGACAGACATCCCTGCAATTAGCTTCCCATAAAGTGTGCTCTTTCGGCCTGGAGTGCCTCACTTTCCAATGCAATGTGAAACAATGATTCCACCTGATCAACCTTCTTACAGAAACGACAGAAGTTATTCATTACCCCTCCCTGGTGCCATTTAAACTGAACTTCACGTGTGGGCATGATATTTAGATGGCAACGCAAGAGGAGGTGCCTGTAAAACGCTGAGGGGAATTTGCAGAGATATGAAAGTGGATCATTAAGACCCTTTTTTCCATCCACCATCTAAATGTTTGGGGGGCGATAGGTCTGGGTTCACAGGTATTGATCCAGTCTGCCCTTTCCAAGATTGACTTTACTGTAAGAGGATTTTCCCTCAATAGATCCATGTCCACTCCACAGTTAGACAGTGTTTCATTAATTACCTCAAACCACTGGTTCAAAGATCCTTCATTTGGCCTATGGACAGGTTTCAAAATGGCAAATGGAGGGGGTGCTTTCACCACATTACATTTCCGATGAGAAATGTCCTTCCATAGAACTATGGAGGCCATTGAGGGTAATCGTAACTCATGCTGAATTTTAGCTATTGATAAAGACTTAGGAAGTCTTAAAACCTTGTGGCAAAGGTGGCCTTCCATCAGGGGCCATGTTTTTTTACTTGGATTGGGCAAGGTTTCTGCTCCGTAGGTTGGGACCTGTATCACCTTTTGCCGATAAAAGGTGATAATAGGCATCATAGAAAAGGTCCCATAGCGTCTATGAATGGCTATTCATTGGTTAATCAAATTTTGCAATTTTATTTTCCGCCAAACCAATTGTGCATTTTCATTTATGTTCTTGTTAATTTTGACTCCTAAGTATATGATGGTTTCTACTAGATCCAGCCATAGTTCCTCGAGCCTCCATGAGGAAGATGTCCTTGATTTCTTCCTAGCATTGCACATAAGAAGAATTTGAGATTTTTTGACATTCATTTTCATTTAAATAAACATTAAATGCTGAGACTCTGCTTTGAAGGCCTATGGCCATTTGATCAAGAAAGACTATCGTCTGCGTACAGCAGTCATGGGAGAACACCTCCATTCAGCTTTGGTGGAAATGCGCGAAATGGCTGTTTGCGAAATCCCCAGGTCAGACAAATAACAAATACAGACTGAATAAGATGGGAGCAAGTGCGCAGCCTTGTTTCAGCCCGCAAAATGTAAAAATCTTACCAGATATCAAACAACCAGCCCCCAATCTGATCTGTATAGTTGTTTCTGCATAGAGAGCCTGGATTGTCTCTAAGATGTCTACAGGGCGCTTCCAGGCTTTCGAATTAACCCATAGACGGTTCCTGTCAACTCCGTCAAATGCCTGATGTAAATCCAGGCCATATATACTGTGAAGTTGTTACCAATCGCCCTCCGTTTTAACATATTCAGGACAAAAAGATTTATCGCGGTCCCCACCCCCTTGACGAATTCTGTTTGCCTGCGATCAAGTATCCCCTTTTCAGTCGCCCATGAACTAAGGTCACGAAGGACCACTGATGCAAAAAGTTTGCCTATTGAATCCAAGAGGGTGATAGGGCGATAGTTCTTAGGATCAGCCCTATCGCCCTTCTTGAACACTGGCACGACCCAGGCTTCCCACCATGATCCTAGCACACATCTGTTTAAATAGGGACACAGCAAATTCCACCCAGGCATCAGGTTTTGTCTTCATCATGGAGTTGGAGACACCATCAGGTCCTGCTGCTCTAGATGAACTGAGCTTCATGATCATAGACCTGGCTTCAGACTCATCAAATTCAAAAGACCAGCCACTAGGGTCATGATCCAAATGGAAATGGGCAGTGGAGGGAGATCCTTCAAAGATTTTAGAATAGTGACTGACCCATCCTTCTTCTGTGACCCCACCCATCGATCGGTTGTTTCTACTACATCCCCCATTGTTAATGAGTTCCCACAAATTGCAGGAATTTTTCCTGCAAACTGCAAGAAGCATTCTCTCGGCTTCCTTTTGGATGAGTATTTGTGCTTTCACCCAATTTTTATCGCCCTGCCTATGTTTTTTGAGTAGCCTTTTTTGCCCTGTATATACGTCAGGCTTTAACTAGCTCGATATTATAGGTGTGTTTTGGTACGAGATTGGTTTGGCCGCCTTTTACCACCTTTTGCTTGAAACCTCTCAAAACCCAATTATATTCCACCAATTTATCGTCCCTCGAAAAGCCTTGGTCTAGCCAGAGGGCCAAGAGGGACATTTTTCCTAGTGGGATTTTTACTCAATTTAAGCCTTCATGGGGGGCATGAGTTTGTTTATAATGGCCTGCAGGAATGTTAAAGCAATGGATAGCAGGTCATGGTCACTCTGGGGTAGATGCACTACCTCAAATCTAGAGATCCTATCCCTGTCACGAAGCAAAAGTCTATACATGCAACCTGGGTACCATTGCTTCAGGTGGGAGCACCCGGGCACTCGCCCGTCGTTTGCCCATTCAATAATCTCACTTCCTGCATGTTTATCTCCTCCATCTCCGTAAGAAACCTTCAAGTTTCTCCCACTTGTGAGGCCAGCCCTCTTTAGACAGTAATCAAAAATTAAAGTCTTGACAGATGAGATTTTCCATGTTTCCCCCCTCTATTAATGATTGATCCACTTTCTCCATAATTAATCCCAACCACATTTCAGCTAGAGGACCCTTCATGCCACAATACACATTAATCAACAGGTGTTTGGAGATTCCCATTTGATGTGACCTTTCAATTTCCAGTATTTGGATATATGGATTTGGGGAGTGGGGGCGGGGGTGTGGCTACATGGCCACGAAATAGGACATGGTTCCTGAGTGCTCCTGCAGATCCGCTGATGATCCTGTGATTAAAAGGTGTGTGGAGCCAACTATGAAGTGCAAACCGATATCTACAGAAGTATGAACAAATAGAGTATGCAGTCGCAAGTTTGGTGTAACTAGTAGCAGGAAGAATAAATGGCAAGCTGTGGAAGTCCGAAGAGTTCTGGTTGCGGACAAAGGCAAGATGGCGCCCATAGAACAAAGGGACGGCCTGTGAGATTGCTGCATCGCAGGGAGAGGAGTTCGCTGAAGGCCGATGAGGCTTAACCCGCTAGATGAAAGGGTTCAGAAAACGGAAGAAGGAAAGAAAGCAAGACGGTGGCTGCGAATGAAGCTGCTGGATGCGAGGAACCTAGCAGTGGCATGCACGGTGCCAACAAGGAATTGGAGGTCCAGACTGACACACTGTGAGTCACACGTGAAGAAACGAGTGCACAGCTTCAGGACGTCACCGGACCGAAAATAAGTATGCAGCATTAAATACATAGCAACTTAAAGTCTGTATGCGTATATGTAGCCCCAGGCTGAAAACATCTCACTGCAACAGCTGATGTGCGGTGTGTTCAGTCAGTTCGGACATGGAGCCTGTGGCGTAACAGACACAGTGTAAAGCTACATAGCAGCCAGTGTGGAACAGTGAAGAGCGAGCCTCGCAGAACAGCAACTGCGAAATTGACATTCGGAAGCGTGTCGCCACCCATGGATATTAAGGAAGGAAAGTGAAACTACGACACGGGCAGGCGAGACACAACGAGGAGATCCCAGGTGGGGGACAAGAAGCTGCATACTCGAATGGCGGAACGGATACTGCAGGAAGGGATTGAGCATGCTAAGAGCTGAATGAGGCAGGTAACGAGGCACATAAGGCCAATGTGGGCCAAAACACGTGCGGAGAGCAACAGATGGGCAGTTAATGATCAGAAGTGCGAAGTGGACCATCGGGAGATGAACCAGTAAGAGGTCAAGCAGTGCTAGGTGCCCAAATAGGACAACGACTGTTTGAGGCTGGCACGGGCCATGGAAGGGGCCACTGATTAGCCACCAGATGACTGAAGCAACCCAGAGGCTGGCAGTAAGCCCTCTGGTGCTGAAGCTACCAACAGTCAGACACTGCGGTACGCAGGCCAGCAAGGACGCAATAAGAGAAGTGAATAACAGTCCAATCCACCCAACTTGCACGGAGTGTGCATACACATGACAGACAGGTAAAGGGAGAAGGGGCCCAGGCAGACATATTGGACAAGATTAGAAATGTTGCGACTCCACCGTCAGACCTAGACATACCCGCTGTAAGCGCACAGGCAAAGAAATGATGGGGAAACAGGCTGTGCATGAGGACTAAGGCTCCCCATCATACGAAATAGCGGAGTGAGACGCAGAACATTGACTGGAGAAGGAGCACAGGGCTATACCCAAAAGGGAGATAATACTTAAAGGGCTGCTAGTCCTATAGCAGGATACTTCCCCCAACACAGTACGCTGTTAGCCAGGAGGCAGCACCATGTGAACTGAAGCAGAAGGCTGGTGAACGAGAAGGCACTACAATGACATCAAATGTGAACAAGGGGAAGTAGTCGTCGATAGATGCATTTGCCAAACCCACGCAGCTGACATACGGAGGGAAGGCGACAACTCAAGACACACGTGAAAGTGACCCACCGGGGCGAATGGACCAGCAAATACTGGAAGCAATAGCACAGTTGAAGTCGACGCTGGAATTTGAAATAGACGCAATGAGCATAGATTCGAACCTCTTGAGACAGGATGTTAGAGCGCTGATGGAACGCACTAGGGCATTGGAAAAAGATGTAAAGGCTAACGCAAGCAGTTGCAAAGAAAACTCACAGGACGTCTCCGTGCTGCAACAACAAGTGCGAAATCTAGAAAGCAGGGCGGAGGAGGCGGAAGGACGGGCGCAAATGAATAATGAGCAGATAATACGGCTCCCAGAAGGGGATGAAGGCCAGAACCCGACTAACTATGTGGCGGACATGCTTTTGCCAGAAATAGGGGCAGGAACACTCACCCAAGGGTTTACGGTGGAAAGAGTGCACAGGGCCCTGACAAGGAGACCTCTTCCAGGAGCTCCTCCCCGGCCGATAATTGCCAAGATTTTAAATTACAAAGACGGAGAGAGAATCCTGGAATACTTACGGAAAGGGGGAACGATCAACAGGGCATCGACAGCCATCACAGCATACCTTTTCAGTGCAGAAACAGATGATGAGCTACGGAGCTGTAAACAGAAGTCTACAAGCAGCCAACCTCAAATATATGTTGCTGTATCTGGCTAAGTCCTGCATAAAGATTGTGCTGTTTTCTTTGAGACCCCAGAGGATGTGAGCAAGTGGTTGGATTCGCAAAACATGCAGACGGAGAAAGATCAGAGGGGAGTAAGTGATAAGTGATGCTGCAATTTGTCATTAATGTACTCTGAGACATAGGGGCCACTGCATACTGATTTGCCAGAGACACTTAGCTACATAATATGAACGTTTTTAACTGTTGCTAAAAGCAGGGAGCACAGGTGTTGCCTAGCTATAGGCGGCACTGGGAATCACACTAATAACCCACAATAGGTAGTTTAGTTAGGATACTGGTAGTTTAGTATCCTCCTGCTGCCCTCCAAGGACCAGCACAGTGCAGAGAAAGGAGTGCGATGCGGGGTAGCCTGAGATTCAGTAATGAAGCTGGGCATATGTTGGGAATGGTTGGGGAGGAGGGAGAGGAGTTGGAGTTGTTAAACGGAAATTGGCCTACGTAGAAACACAGGGAAACGAGGGTGCAAGTGTCGGGATAGTGAGGGCAAAGGAAGAGATTGGAGAATATGGGGGAACTTAATATAGTAACTTGGAATTTGAGGGGCTCGAATAGCTATATTAAAAGGAACCAGGTTATGACATATTTGCGAAGGCAGAAAATAGATATAGCACTGCTGCAAGAAACCCACTTGACCAAGGAGAAAAAAGACACGATAGCACGGCAGTGGAGCTGGGTGACGCTGGGCTCAACATATTCGGCCTATGCTGTAGGGTCCTAATGTGGGTAGCACCAACGGTGCCATTCCAGATTCTCCAGACCTATCGAGATACAGATGGTAGGATGGTAATCATTAGAGGATTGGTGGAAAGTAGAGAAATATGTGTAATTAATGTATATGCCCAGAACCAAGATACCGCAGCTTACTTTAGATCTTTATATCCTAAGGTTAACCTATATATGGATGGGGCGGTGATATGGGGTGGGGACTTTAATTGCACCTTGGACCCGCCGATGGACAGATCCAATGGCACGTTTGCATGTCCAATCCCTTCGGCCAAAGCCTTAAACATGTTGTTACACACTCTTAAGCTAACTGATACTTGGTGAACAATGCACCCACATGACCGGGTATACTCACACTATACAGCCCTGAAGAACCTATATACAAGGTTCAATTATGTATAAAGCTAGGATCCTATTGTATCACGCACTGCTAGTGGTCAGGTGGTAGGTGCTTCCCACCCGAGCCACAATTCCGCCATGAAGGCTTAGGATTGAGACACTGAAAGACATAGGATTCCGAGAACACTTAAGAGCTGAGGTAAAAGAATATTTTGAGAATAACACGGGCAGTGTAGACTCGGCCGGTACGCTGTTGGAAGCCTTTAAAGTGGTGGTCAG
Source organism: Ambystoma mexicanum (assembly GCF_040938575.1). Taxonomy (NCBI): domain Eukaryota; kingdom Metazoa; phylum Chordata; class Amphibia; order Caudata; family Ambystomatidae; genus Ambystoma; species Ambystoma mexicanum. The sequence goes on along the minus strand of NC_090932.1, from coordinate 674,387,452 downwards.
AGAAGCGGCCATAGCTAAATCGAAAGGTAAAACAAGGGATATACAAAAGACAGAGAGGAAGCTGGAAAATATAATGCGAACAGGAAATAGATCTCTAGAAGAAGCCACAGAAGTGTCCCGCCTACAGCAGGAATGTAGAGAACATTGGGAAAGGTTAGGTAAACTAAGTTATAGGAAATACATTGAGAGACAACAGGCCGAAGGTGACAAACAGGGCAGATTGTTAGCATGGCTGTACAAGTGAGAGACCACAAGGCAGACAATCGGAGCCGTGAAGGGAACAGACGGGAGGTTACAGGAGACTCCAGAACAAGTTAATAAATGTTTTTACAACTATTATAGTTACCTCTATAACGAATCTGAGGGAGAAGAGGTAAATATACAAGAGGCATTAACCGAGATTATTCTTCCCAGACTAAATAAGGAAGAAAGCGAGTCCCTATCACGTTAGAAGAACTGGAAGGTGTGATAAAAGATTTGCCGACCAGTAAAGTCCCAGGGACAGATGGGCTCCCAGGGGAATTTTATAAAGAATATATAGCAGATATCCTTCCACCATTATTAGCAATGCTAAACGAGGCACTAGACAAGGGTAATATACCGGGGTCTTTGCGTGAGTTGGTAATTATCCCACTACTCAAACCAAATAAGCCAGATAGGGAATGTGGCTCTTACAGGCCCCTATCGTTACTGAACCAGGACGGGAACATTCTCACTGCAGTCATGGCCAAAAGACTGAGACCGGTCATAGGTAAACTTATACACACAGACCAGGCAGGATACGCCCCACACAGGAATATCACAAATTACTTACAGAGATTCCACCATATAATAGACTGTACCCAGAGGTATACACAGGAAGTGGCAGTAGTGGCACTGGATGTGGTGAAGGCATTTGACTTGGTCAGATGGTCATGGCTGCTAGCGGCCCTGAAAGAATTTGGTATTGGGCCAATACATATTGAATGGCTGAGGCTGTTATACAATGAACCAATAGTGAGAGTCAAAACTGAATCTACGGTTTGTGAATAGTGGCAGCTAAGTAAGGGCACGAGACAGGGCTGCCCATGGTCGCCGATGCTCTTCATCTTATCACTGGAGCAGCTGGCAGTATATTTACGGCAGGAATGCAGGGGGAGGGGAGGCGAGGCACCTGATCTCGCTGTATGCAGACGATAGGCTTTTATACCCAGAGGAGAATTTACAATATGTCCTGGATGTGATGGAACGATATGCGGCACTGTCAGGTATAACCATAAAACCTCAAAAGTCGAGTTTGTACCCCCTGGTGGTGTATGTCGGAAAACCGGCACGCAGGTTGCCAATGCTACCGATTAAGTGAGAAGTGAAGACGTTTAGATACCTAGGGGTAGATATATACCACGACCCAAAGTTAGAACATATACATAATACGATGAAGGCGGTGAACAAAATCGAGAACAGTATGGTATTTTGGTCTAGGCTATCATTGTCGATGATGGGACGCGCAGCCTTATTAAAGATGGCGGTGCTGCCGAGACTCTTACATTACTTCGCAAACATTCCATATGCGATACCTAAGACATTTTTTAGGAAGTTGCACGGTATATGTGTGAGCTTCATATGGCACAATTCAAGATGTTGAGTGGCGCTACGGAAACTCCAGTACCCTTAAGAGCAAGGGGGAATAAAGTTACCCATTTTCGATGTATATTTTATAGCGAGTCAGCTGCAATTTGTGGCTAAAGGGCTATCAGATGGACAGACACCGGAATCAAGGTTGCTACGGGCAGAATGCACTCCGTTCTTTCGGAATGAAGTGATATGGTTACCGAAGTCGCATGAGTCCAGCGAGAATATAATGCTGCGCCTGGGAAGCACGATGTGGCACAGGGCATGTCGATTGATGGGAAATACAGCACCATATTCCCTGCAGATACCACTAGTGGTGCTGGAAGGGATAGACAAACATGTTCGGCCGAGTGTGAGGCGATGGCGGGAACCTATGGGGGTGACAACAGTAGGAGACATATTAGTAGAGGGGAGGCACAAGGTGTTTGAGGAATTGATTGGGGACACAGGAGTGGACAGGGGTCAGCACATTACGTATTCTAGACTCCTGAAGAATCTCAGACCTGGGTGGCCAGAGACCGTACAGTCCCTACAGCCAGATGAGGTTATAGTCATTTTACGACATGTCGGATGGAGGTCACAAAGTCTCATGCATACATGAGCTACTGATGGGTAAAGTAGGGGAGGAAATGGGACGGACGAGGCAGAAGTGGGAGGCAGACTTGGGGGAAGCAATGTCGGATGAGATGTGGAATAGAGCGATAGGGTACCACAAAAAGGTGTTGAGAAATGCGCATCTACAGAGGATCCGATCCAGCTGTATATTACCCACAGAGCATATTTGACCCCGAGCAAAATAGCCAAGTTTAATCGTGCAAACGTACAGAGGTGCTCAAAGTGCGGGGAGATAAATGCAGATCTGGTCCATATGTTCTGGGAATGTGCGGAGATCAGCATATTTTAGGGAGCGGTATCCCAAACACTAGCAAAAGCACAGATCACTCTGGATGTGGCATCCCCTAAGGCCTGTCTGTTAGGTGGATTCCTGAGACGTAAAAAAGAGCCAAACATGTGAGTAAACTTAAGGACTTAGCCTACATTTTAGCAAAACGCAGAATAGCAATGGGATGGAAAGTAAGTACAAGACCCGCAGTGGAAGTATGGCGGAGGGATCTGTTAAAATTGGCCAATGTAGAATCTATGGTGAGGCAGGAAGCGAAAGGTAGGAACCCACAACAAGAGGAGGGAGGGCTGGAGGCTTGGAGGCAATTAGTGGTAGACCTAGCCTTGGAGCAAGGCACGCAGGACTCGGAATAGACCTCTAGCCGGATGACACGGTAATGAGGAGTGAGGCTGATAGTGGAAATTAGACATGGGTAGATGGGTGTATAAAAAAAAAGGTGAGAGGTGGTGACAAATCTAAAAACCTCGATCTACTTTGATAAGGGTAAGCAGGCCAGAGAAGGGTCTACCCTGCATCCCTTTCAGAGCCGGGTTCAAGTATGTCTCATAGCCTTCACATGCCGGCTTGTCCCTTAGCCATGTCTCTTGGAGGCATATGATATTGTAGCCCCAAGAATCATCCCCTCATCTGTAAATAAAAATTCAAATCCCTGTGTATTCCAAGATCCCACACTTAAGGATTGTCCATTCTCTTCTGCAGAAATCTATTTGTCTGTCGATTTTGCGAGTGCTCCCGCAATCCAACTCCAACCCGTCTGCCCCGAAGCTTCACTTCCAGATGGAGCAGTGTTCGGTTTCCCAAAATTTCTACAACCTTCATTTCTGATAGTGAAATTTCCAAGGACGTTCATGTCTTTCTTTTGCAAAATTTGTATAGGCTTTGTTGGATTTGCATCAGCTTTTCTTGTTAGCTGTTTTGAGGATTTGGGATAAAGTAGTAGGGGAGCCTGCTTCGTAGGTTGATTCCATTGAGAGGGCTGCTTCTTAGGTTGATTACTACGAGGAGGCCTCCACTTGTAATCACTAAGATCATATCCCAGATAGAGCAGCCTTTTGCTCTGTTTCATCAACTCTTCCTTTATGAGGAGTGAGTCTAAATGAAGAATTACGCAATCTCCTCGATCTTCAGATGGAAATTCCACTACTCTTATGGCTCCTGTGGATATGAATCTTAAGGCTGGAACACATTGCTGTAGCTCCATCACGTTGCTGCTATTTATTAATAGAATCTTTTGGTCCGCTATAATTCTGGTCAAAAGTAGTTTGGGAACCTTCTTTGTATTTTTACGGGAGTTGCAATGCTCCTTCTGTGGGTGATTTACCCTGGAGCAGTTGGTAGTGCCAACTGATTGTCTCCATTCTGTTGTTTTGACACTAGGTCTTTCGATATCTGCCTCGACAGATGTCTCATCCCCCTTATTTTTTTTCTTCAATGGAATCAAACCACTTTTCTGAGCCGCAATTTTCCTTTTATCCTCTATCGTTTGAAAAACAGGGTCCCCGGTAGAAAAATTGGAGCTGCTCGCTCTATTTTTCTTGCTGCTTTTCTGTGATATTAAGTCTTCTTGCTTTTCAAATTCCCTCAATTCAGACTCATTCAGATTATTCAATTTATCATCTTCTTCGTTCTCCATTATTTCCAGGAGATCGCTGAGGCACGTGTCTGATAGGAGTGTGGTTTCCTCTAAATTAGAGGAATGACTCTTTAAGTCCAGCATAGTCGCAGACTCTTTGGGGGTCACAGGTTTATGCAGACTCAGTTCCTTACTTGGTCTTTTGATGTTATTAGATAACTCCGTCCTTAAAGGGACTTGTATATTTCAAAGGAAGGCTCTAGATCCGTTCATCCTTTTTTATGAGCCAGTTTGAGATTTTTGGATTTCCCTTCTTGTAAGACACCACTTTTCCTTTTCTGTCCACTCACTCCTTCTTTTGTGGGCAGGGATGATGAGTCAGGTTTGAATATCGAGAATGCATGTTTCTTGTGGGGCTCAAGAGTAGGTAATTTAGTCAGCTCATTCAAGGGCTTATCTTGCTTGTCAGCTACAATTAAACCCGCTTTCGACTCCACCGTAGAGTTGCCACAAAGGGCGGGATGTACCATTGCAGCATCTCGTTCCTTAGCCTTCCACTGGTCCCTCATCCATTTCCCATCTTCAATGATGGCTTCCATCAGCAAGGTTTTATCCGCTGTTTCACTCCTGGCCAGATCACACAGCCTTCTCTGCCATTGATCAGAGGTCTCTGCCTCAGTGTCAAGTCGTTGTTCCAGTTTCCTTGTAAAGGTGTTCAAGTTCATCAGTTTCTGCTGCCAAGTGGGCATTAAGTTTACTTTCTCTTGAATCGCTGAGTGTATAGATTCATAGAACTTGCAGAAGGGGGATAAAGAGATGGTCAGGGAAGCCATCACAGTATTTTGTATATTGGCTATCTCCTCCTTCGAAATGCCATCCCCATAGCGCTGATCATCTCTTGATTCACTATAGTTATGTAACGAACTAGAGCCTGCAGATGATGAGGCACTATTGTTGCCCTGAATGTCCTGGGAGCAATAATCCTCTCCTGGGCTATCATCTGTCAGAGGAGTTGCCTCTAGAGTTTGATGGCTTTCAGGTCTCATGCTGGGGTTTATCAATGGACTTTGCAAAGAGTATTCCCCTGCAGCTGGTAAATCCAAACTAGTCCTTCCAGGACTGGACTGGGAGTTGTCCCTGTCCATAGGTTCTTTCTGCTCTATCGGGATTGCCATTTTTGAAGGCTAGAATGCTCAATTAGGACATCGAGTCTCTCTTTAATTAATGAAATTGTCCTGTGTCCTTGAGCATTTATTTTTTCTGACAAGACTGAGAGGTCAGCCAATTTAGCTGCTAGTTCAGAGTTTTTTGAAAGACGAGGATGCTGTATTAGATTGGTGTTCTCCTGCATCGGTACAGCGCAATCTTGTTTGCTGTAATCCCTGCTCTCTGTTTCAATAGTATCATTTGTCTCACTCCAGGAGACTCCTTCCAGTCTAGGGCCTTTCAGGTTATTCACACTATTCAGGGCGATATGATATGATATGGCATTTATAACGCGCCTATACACAAGTGTTTCAAAGGTGGCAGCAAGCATAACTGTGGTAGCAAGGCCTAATTGGCTTTTCAATGTTCTCCTGGGGATTGTGCACTTTGGGGTATTGAGTTATTTAAGAAGGAGCTGGTCACCCCCTGATCCAATTGGGAGGAGCCTAATTTAGTCTGAATTCAGGTCCTGGCACCCGCTTGGCTGTTTGGCTCCATAATGTCCTCTGCACCCCTTCAGAAATCGACTGACGGGGCCCCTGTGGGCTTCTAGACAAGAGCAGGCAGGTGGTAGCAAGGTGGCCACAGCAGAAACACAGTGCCTGCACTGTTTATACCCTTTTCCTTAGTTTTCCCTCTCTGTTGCCGCTGCCGGCAAGACCGGGGGAAAAACAAAAATCATCAGTCGAGCGTCAACTGTTCAATAGAGACAGGGTGTTTGTTGTTTTACGTTGATAGCGGAGGCACAAAAGCACCAAAGTCACCAAACGTGCACCACTCGAAGCGACTCCTGAAAACACGCAGTGGCACACAAAGGGAGAAGCTTACCTTTCGGTCTCAGAAAAAGAGGCAGCGTCAGTACAACTGCTCTGTACTGCTTTTCTTCACTGCTAGCTGAGGTCCGGGCAAAACAAAGGGAAATTTCAAGATTATGTCCAGCGCACAGGGTCTCCTCTGGCCACACCACTTATCACTCCTCAACAGTGTTAGCTACTTTATCCCCACTTCCACTTTGCTTACACTCGCCCACACTTCACACACTCTCCGCATACGCTGAAGCTGGAGTTTTTAAAATGAAAGCTCCTCCTCCTTGCAAAGTCGAGATGAGCCACTGAAAACAGTCCACAAGTGCGAGCTGAAGGATGAAACACTTGCCAAGACTCCACACGCATTTTGTTACCCATGGTAGTTTTGCTCCTCCTTACTTCTAGGTTCCCTGAATGATCATTTGGTTCTTTCATTCTGTTTCTCCTGGGTTGTTTGCTCACATTGTTCTGTCGTCATCCTTGCTGTGTCCACTCTTTACCCTAGGTCCCGTTTGGCAATTGGCTTGTCTCTATATTACATCTGATTTTCTGTTCTTGTTCTGTCCTCTGTGTGCCCCTCCTCCTGTGTCCCCCCCGCTCTCCCTACTGTCCCACGGGCCTGCCTACTCCCTAGCTCACCTCCTCACTCTGCCTCTCCCCCACTCTTCCCTCTGCACCCTCTGTGGTGCTCTCTGTATCTCCTAACTTCTCCAACTGCTTTTCTATTGACTATCCTCTCCTCTTCACTATGCCTGGCAGGAAGAAGTTCAAAGGGGATATCTGGTCTCCAACCCAGGCCTCCAGTGCTTCCTCCAGACAGACCCTTACCAACATCTTCTTTGTCGTTCCCTCCAGCCTTATGGACCCCCTATATGGTCTCTTTTCTCTCTACTTTTTTCCTCTTCACCCATTAATGGTAGCTCCCGTTGGGAGGCCCTCCTAGCCCCCTTCCACTACTCCAAGACCATCATTAATGTTTACCTATATGGCACTGTCTTGGTCCAAGGCCCTCAGGCCAACCTCCTCCTTTTTGATACACTTCCCACATCTTATCACCTCCCTTTCTTCTCCTGCTGTCCCTTCTCTTCTTTCTCTGTCTCCTCTGCCTCCTCCATCCTCTGCTACCTCTACTGCTGTCTCTGCGGCCATCCTGTTGCCTCTTTCCTCCGCCTATGCCACCTCTCCGGCAGCTGCTGCTGCTTCTCCAGCCACCCTGTTGCCTCTTTCCTCTGGCACCCTCCTCCTTGGCTACGTTGCCCTCTCCTCCTTCCTCCTCTGCCCCCCTCGGGCACCTACATCACTTTGCTACTCTCAACTCTTGCTCAGCTGTCAAACACTCCTCTGACATCTGCCGTCTCCTTGAAGAACTCGATCTAGATGTACTCGGTCTGACCGAGACGTGGTTCACAGCCAGCTCTGTCACCAGCTTTCACACTCTCCTTCCTGATGGCTACAAGATCCCCTATGCGCCCAGAACCAACCGTCCCGCTGGGGGTGTAGCCTTGATCTTCCCGGGGTGGATCCCTGCTTCTATCATCCCTATGCAGGACTACGCCTCCCTTGAATGTCTGGCCTGCAGGCTCTCCATCTCTCCTGGCCTTTCTCTCACTGTGACCACTATCTACCGGCAGCCCGGCCAGGTAGCCTCCTTCCGCTCTGAGTGGGCGGACTTCTCCTAATCCCTCCTCGCCTCTACCTATCAGCTTCCCCTCTTCAGAGACCTTAACATCCAATTGAATGCTTCATGTCCTTCTGCAGGAGGACTCTTTTGTAACCTCTGCAACTCTCTCTCTCTCTCTCTCTCTCTCCATCTTTCTATTCTTCCCTCTGCCCGACTCATTCTACGTTGCACACCCTGGATGTTCTGATTTCCTCAGACCTCCCCCTCTCCAACCCGCTCACCACTCCTCTCTCCTGGAGTGATCACTTTCTCCTTTCCTTCTCTCTCTCTCTCTCTCTCTCTCTTTCTCTCTCTCTCTCTCTCTCTCTTTTTCTCTTTCTTTCTCTTTCTCTCTCTCTCTCTTTCTCTCTCTCTCTCTCTCTCTTCTTTCTCTCTCTCTCTCTCTCTGATATACTTGCCCCTGTCATGAGGATCCGCCTGAAGCCCAAATCCAATTGCAAATCTTGGTACGACTCTGACCTCGTCACCCTTAAACGCAAGTGTAGTGTGTCTGACGGGAAGTGGAGAGCTACAGGTGCATTCTCTGACAAACTGGCCTGCTGCCTGCTCCAAAAGCAGTACAGACTCTCTTTCCTCGCCAAGAAGAGAGCACACATCCAAGCCCGCGTCTCTGCAGCATCTAACAACTCGGCCGAACTCCTCAAAATCTGCAAGGAGCTGGCCAATCCTGCTGGAGTCTCTCCCTCTTCTGTTCCCTCCCAGGCCCTCTGCACAGCCTTGGCTTCTCATTTCATCACTAAAACCCAGGGCATCCTGTCCACCCTCTCTTCCTTTTCTTCCTCCACTCCTGGCCTGCCTGTGGCCTCCTCTCCTCCTCCCTTCTCTTCCTTTCCCTTGTTCACCCCACCGACGTTTCTAGATGAGTCTGCTCTATGAAAGTCTTGTCTAAACAGGTTCTTCCCTGTTCACCCGGAACCATCAAGGACCACATCAACACCCTGGCTCCAGCCCTGGCTGATTTCTGATATCACTCTTTTGACACTGGAACCCCCCCCCCCCCCTTAAGCACTCCCTTGTGCACCCCTCCTTAAGAAGCCCTCTGCCGATCCTTCCTCTCCTGCTAACTATCGCCGATCTCCATCACTCCTTTCCTGGGCAAACTCTTGTAAAAGCTGGCCAACTCCCACCTTAATCTTCACACTGAATCTGTTGGTTGCCTCCATGACCACCCGTTTGGCTTCAGAGCAGCCTGGAGCATGGAAACTGCTCTCCTGAGCATCTGCGAAGACCTGCTCTGTAACCTTCCTTCTGTCCTCATTCTCCTCAATCTTCTGCTTTTGATACGGTCAACCATGTCATCCTGCTCAATCGCCTCCGTGATAACATGGGTATCACTGGTCAGGCCCTGGGCTGGCTGACCTCCTTTCTCACTGATCGACCCTGTCAGGTCCAGCTTGGGTCCTTCCTCTCCTCTATTCCTCTCTCTACCTGTGGTGTTCCGCAGGGGTCTAACCTCTCTCCCTGGCTTCTCAACCAATACCTTGCATCTCTTTCCCACTGCATCGCTGCCCTGTGCTCCAACTTTCAGTATTATGTGGGTGACACCCAGCTCTCTTTTAGGCTCCCCTCGGCCGCCTCTACTCCTCCTCTCATTTCAGACTGTCCTCAGTCCAGGACTGGTGTGTCGCCAATGATCTCTGCCTTAATGCCAGTAAGACTGAGATCCTCCTCATCGGAACACCTCCTTTCCTCTCTCTCTCTCTGGCTGCCTATTCTGGGCCCTCTTCCTACTCCTACCTGTGAGGCTAAGAACTTTGGGGTCATCTTCAACTCCACCCTCTCCTTCTCTCCTCACATCTCCAACGTCTCTAAGAAGTCAAACTATCAGCTATCTTCCTTTCCTCACTTTCCCCCAGAAGCTCCTCTGTCTCTGGACCTCTGGTCCTCTCTAGGCTGGACTACTGCAACAGACTCTTTCTAACTCTTCCTGCCTCTACGCTCCGTCCTCTACAACTTATCCAGAACAGGACTGCAAGACTTGTCCTTGACCTTAAGCCAAGGTATTGTATCTATCTAGCACTGAAATCCCTTCACTGGCTCCCAGTGGCGGCAAGGATCAAGTTCAAGACCCTCTGCATTGTCCACAAAGCTTTCTGGTGCCTGGGACCCCACTACCTCCAACTCTCTCTTCCTAAACATCGGCCTTCTCGAGGTCTCCACTCATCCACCTCCAACTCTCTGAGGGTCAGTCTCCTTTCCAAGCAGAGAGTTGGAGGCAGATTTCTTTCTTCGGCTGGGTCCTCCCTCTGGAACAGCCTCCCTGCCTCTCTCAAACTTGAGCAGAACCACCTCCGGTTCCGGAAGCAACTCAAGACCCTCCTCTTTGCATCTGCATTCTCTCTTCCTCTCCCATTCTTATGACCCGGTCCACGCACTGGTCTCCTGGCCACCTTCTGAACTTGGGCCCAGGTCCCTGTATGTCTTGTTGCACCTCGCTCTGCCTCTTGGCTCCCCCAGCACTTGAGGTCTGTATCTGTAACCCTACAGCCCCCTCTCTCTGTAATTATGAGCCACCCACTGGCAGCACTTTCTATTACCTGCAATGTGCCACCCGCTGGATGCACTTTTGACTACCTGCACTTCTCCCCACCCCCGGACTTCTCCCCCCACTTCCCTGCACTTGCGCGATCTGAATGACACAAGGACTAGTAAGATCATTATATTGTCCTCCCTCTGTTTCCCCCTCCTTGTCTTGTCGCGCCTAGAAACACTTCTGTGCAGGCGTGTTATAAATTCCATATCAGATCATCTACCAGATCTCTGTACGTGTGCAGATGGAGAAGATTCGAGGCGTGAGAGAAGGAATGCAGGATAGATCCTATTGCTTGTCCCACCACTACGGTGATGGAGTTCCTTCTATCGCTAGCCTCTGCAGGCCTTCAGGCTGTACAGTCAAAGGCTACTTTTGGCTTTGTCTGTTTTTGAGAGGTTTCCAGATCAAATAGCCTTGGCCTTGTAAATAGGTTTCTGCCTACCGCATTTGTTTTTCCAGACTAGGACCTAAACTTGGTTCTCACATTTTTTATGGCTTCTCCGTTTGAGCCCATGCATTCATGTCCTGTCAGGCTACTTACCTTGAAAACCGCCTTCCTGGTGGCAATCACGTCAGGAAGACGTGTAAGTGAGCTGCAAGTTTTATCCTATACACCGCATTTCCAACCTAACGTTAAGGGGAAGGTCTCACTCAAGGTGGGGCCAGGATTACTGCCTAAAGTGGTCTCTGAATTCCACACCGATTTGCTAGTGGTTTACCCTTCTCCACATCCTTCCAAAGGAGAGGCTGCACAGGTTGGACACTGAGAGGGCTCTTCGCTTTTATATGGCAAGGACAACCGAATTTAGGCGCAATGGTCAGCTCTTAGTGGCTTTCTGTCTTTCCAGAAAGGGGTTGACTGTGTCAAAACAGACAATCTCTCTGTGGATAACTCTCTGCATTGCAGTGTTACCAGAAAGGATGGAAAGATTTACCACCAAGTAGGCACAGTTTGAAGCCTTTATATGGTAACGCTGTCTGTCAGTGACTTTCAGTGCAATCAGGTTCCTCTTTATTTTGAAATGTTTTAAAGTTTTTTCTTAGGCTGTTTCAGTCTGAATCCTAAGATTCGTCCTCTGGAGCTGTTGAGCTTTGGGGGCAGGGTGATGGGAAGATGAGGAACTGAGGTACGGGGTCATATTGACATAGTATTTATAGCAGCCGATGTCACGCCTGGAGTCAATGAGTGGCACGTTGAGTTAAGAGGGATCGATAGTTGTCGTACTACGCCCCTTGTTGAAAGGATTGCGGTCAGCTGTTGCTGGAATGGATATCTATCTGCTCAGGAATCTCCTGGAGAAGAATCCATAGAAAGAACATTACCGGTAAGTAATTTCTCCTTCTATCAAACTGATCTAAGCTTGTGAAAAGTAAAGTTCTGGTGCGCTTTAGCAAAAACAACCCAAGGTTGATGGTACATATGTTAATGGTGTATGTTAAGTAGTGTTGCTTGCCTGTGGTTTTATTGCTGCATTTGTTCAAGGCCTAACAATTATTACTGTTTGTTTGTGTACATTCGGACTTACTTGAATTATTGAGTTCTCTGTATGCTTAACTGTACCCTTCACCGTGCCAACCCGCTCATAAGTCTAAGCCTAACTGTTCAGTCACATTACCTTGTTAGTTTGGCTACACATTAGTGTACTTTCCTAGTCACGAGAATAGGGTGGCCTCTCAGAATATGTCCACAGACCTGATTCTAAAAATTCCATCTCAATACCTGCCATTATTTGGACCTGGTCTGCAGGACATAGGAAAGCATTGATATGGCATACAGAGTGGCGGGCCAGCCGCACAGAGATGGGTATTACAAATTTAGCCTCAAAGCCAAAAGTGCATGCACCAGAACACAGTTGAGACGGCAGTACCCAGGGTGAGGCTTCACCCTTTTAAAGAGAGACAAAACTCTTAGTACGCTGTGGGAGACTGTAGAGAGTGGAGCTGCGCACAGGAGCGATTTTAAGAAGAAGAAGCTGAAGTGGAACAGACTGGTGTGAAAAAAGCTAGAGGATAGAGAAAGTGAAGCTGGAGTTCAGAATGCTGGGGAATCGGTTTGAGAGCAGGAAAAAGATAGTAAAAGGTGGTGACTTCGGTGGATCTGGAGCAGGAAAGAGGTGACTGGAGAGAGGAGGATTAAGAAAGACAGGAAGAGGCATTGGGCATTATAGAAGTAAAAACTGGAGAAATGGTGGGTAAGGAGATGCTAGGTAACGCTAAAAAGGAGCAGGGAGATCATGTGAGCAGATGTTGAGAAACAGATAAAGGGAATGGTCCTAGGCACTTTATATGCTTATCACGAGAAAATGGAGGAGGCGCAGTAGAGTCGTTGATTTGTTCTTGGGAGCAGACAATGAAGATCTGAGTTGTAGGAGGAGGAGAGGGATACAAAAGGAAAGTTTCCTAGGGTTTAAATCCTTACAAATAGGCAAGGAGACAAAGGACAGTGGGGGTGTTTCGGAGTAGAGACCGTCTCCCCAGACAGGGAGCAGTTGGTACTTAAAACACCCAGTCTGCATTCCTGCCTCAGCACCACAGTCCTTGGTGGAAACTCTGGTTTCTTGTTTGGCAACTAGTATCCATTACTTCTGCTGCTGTCTAGGCCCAGTGTGCAGTTGTGGCCAGGCTATGGTTGTCGTGAGAACCAGGATGACAAGCAGAGAAGAAACTAAATGCGTTGCGTACGAACAAAAGTCTTCGGAAACTATTTTTCCAATTCAAGAGACTTTGATTTATTTTGTGATGGAGTCAGAGACTTGTAAAAAAAAAAAAAAATGAACCACATTCCCCTCATATGCCTGAGAAAATATCAAGGGTTGCTTTAAGGGAGGGGTGAGGGTTGTGAACTCTTTCTGTACATGATTTGTTGGGTCTTAACGGACCATCGTTCTTAACGAGGCAAGTGAAGACCCTAAGTTGGCATCGTATTTATTTCCTCTTTCCACTTTGTAAAAGCAACCTGAACTAGGTGTCTTAATTGCTCCCCACAGACATGCATCCTGAGTTACATCACAAATTAATCCATAGATGGGGACCCACTGGAGGGAGGAGAGGCTGGTGAATCATGAGGGTAAAAATTAAAAATAATGAGACACTTGCACTATGTCACATTTAAGTACTTTCATCCTAACACGGCATGGAGCTTTTTTAGCCCATTTGATTACATTTTCTCCCACAAATCAACTAATTTTAAATTGACATGATGATGGGTTTTGTTTCTGTAACCTGTATGATTACAACACGTTCTTCTCAATTTGCAGCGAAAGGGACAAGTTGGAAGAGATTCTGAGGGGATTGGCACCACGGAAAAAGGATATTGGAGATGCTATGGTTTTTTGTCTTAATCATGCTGAAGCTGCTGAAGAAATTGTGGATTGCATCACTGAATCACTGTCCATTCTTAAAACACCACTTCCTAAAAAGGTATCAAGAACTGTGTATGATTTTTTTTACTCTTTTAAACTAGTACATTTCGTGGCTTGGAATACAGGCAGAAGCTATATTATCTGACACCTGGTAATTCATACAGACCTTGGTACATTTCAGTTAGCTCTTGCCCACTCCTTATTTCAAGATTAAAGAATGCTAGGGAGATGAGTTGAAAGTGGGTGGAGGAGTGGGGGCGAGAGGTGTACTGGGAGGAGGAGGAGTGGTGCGAGTGGAAGGATTAGGGGTGGTGGGAGGAGGAGGGTTAGTGGGAGGAGGAGGAAGAGTGGTGGGTGTGGGAGGAGGACAAGGAGTGGTGAAAGTGGGAGGAGGACTGGTGAAAGTGGGAGGAGTGGTGGGAGTGGGAGGAGGAGTGATGGGAGTGGAAGGAGTGGAGGAGGAGTGGTGGGAGTGGTAGGAGGAGGAGTGGTGGGAGTGGTAGGAGGAGGAGTGGTGGGAGTGAGAGAAGGGAGAAGAGTGGTGCGAGGAGTGGTGGGGGTGGCAGGAGGAGGAGTGATGGGAGTGGTGGGAGTGGTAGGAGGAGTGGTGGGAGTGGGGGGAGTGGTAGGAGGAGTGGTGGGAGTGGTAGGAGGAGTGGCGGGAGTGGTAGGAGGGAAAAGAGTGGTGGGAGGAGGGAGAGGAGTGGTGGGGGTGGCAGGAGGAGGAGGAGGAGGAGTGGTGGGGGTGGCAGGAGGAGGAGGAGGAGGAGTGGTGGGAGTGGAGGGAGTTGTAGGAGGAGTGGGAGTCGGAGGAGGAAGAGGAGTGCTGGGAGTGGGAGGATGAGGAGAAGTGGTAGGATGAAAAGTGGTGGAAGGAGGAAGAGGGGTGCTGGTAGTGGGTGGAGGAAGAGATGTGGTGGGAGAGGGAGGAGAGGAGTGGTGGAAGTGGTAGGAGAGGAGTGGTGGGGAGTGGTAGGAGAGGAGGGGTGGGGAGTGGTAGGAGAGGAGTGGTGGGAGTGGTAGGAGAGGAGTGGTGGGAGTGGTAGGAGAGGAGTGGTGGAAGTGGTAGGAGAGGAGTGGTGGAAGTGGTAGGAGAGGAGTGGTGGGAGTGGTAGGAGGGAGACGAGTGGTGGGAGGAGGGAGAGGAGTGGTGGGGTGGCAGGAGGAGGAGTGGTGGGTGGGAGTGGAGGGAGTTGGGGGAGGAAGAGGAGTGGGAGGAGTGGTAGTAGTGGGAGGACGAGGAGTAGTGCGAGTGGGAGGAGGAGTGGTGTGAGTGGAAGGATTAGGGGTGGTGGGGGGAGGAGGAGGAGGAGGGTTAGGGTCAGATCTCTGTCCTCCTTCCCAAACCTCCTCCTCACCTGAACCTTCAGAGGACTTGTCCTTGGTTGTAGAAGTTGTCTTCTTACGGGACTTCTTCTTGTCTGCCGGCTGTTTCTCCTTGGACCTTTGGTCGTGTAAGTAGGGTCTGGCTCCCTCGGAGGCCACCTTGGCAGGGATTGGCACCTGTCATTGGGGGACCCCGAGGAGCTAAGCCCCCAATTCAGGGAAAAAGCCAATGGGTGGAAAAAACCCTGATCCAAAATTCACTGAAGGATGTCTGTAGTCTGAGGTAAGCCAGATCCTGTTGTATCGGCACAAAACCCGGAAACCCAGCACGTAAATACTTCAAAGGTAAAGGACCTCAAGTAAAAGGCAATTGGAGGGAAATAATAAGAAACAAAGGGAAGCACAGAGGTAAGAAAAAGTGGAATCAGAAATATGAAAGAAGACAGGAAACTAAAGCGTGCTGCAGAAAGTCTGCTCCTTTAGGTGAGAGGAGCATAGACTCCATGGGTGAAAATACACACAGCAAAAACGGAATAAGGTTGACGAGTAAGGGATGGCAAAGGCATAAGGTGAAAACAATAAAGAACCCGAAACGGCAAGCTAGGCACCTGAAAGACTGTAAGGCACCCCGACCCTTCCACAGAGGTAGCCGCAGAGAGCCGCAGAAGAAACCCGAAACCAAAAGAAGGTATCAGGTAAGATCGAATGGCGGGAGAACACCAAGAGATAGATAAAGAAGCAGCGCCTGTCTAAGACGCTGACACTTACCCCGATAGAATCACGGAAGAGCTGCGAAAAACACAGAAGGAAACGGAGGCTCGATAGAGCAAATGACAGTCCAGAATAGCCCGGTAAGCAAGAACCAGGAAAAAGAAACAAACAGAAGCGGGACTAAGGTAGCACTAGACCCGTTAAGGCACAGAAACGGAATTCCCTAACAAAAAAGGGAAAAGGCATGGAGAAGATAAAATGGCTCTGGTAAGAATACTGAGTAAGCAGCGGAGCACTGTAGGGTGAAAAAACGGATACAACGCACAGAGTGGGGGGCGGAGTCAGCTTAAATACGGAAATCCACCAACTTGAATGAGGACTAGAGTGGGGAAAATGTTCCTAAGGCTAATGCTTCCAGCTATGCCACATCTCCCACCTCTGATTCCTGACAGTTAGTGGGAGGAGGAGGAAGAGTGGTGGGAGTGGGAGGAGGACAAGGAGTGGTGAAAGTGGGAGGAGTAGTGGTGGGAGTGGAAGGAGAGGAGTGGTCGGAGTGGAGGAGGAGGAGTGGGAGTGGTAGGAGGAGGAGTGGTGGGAGTGATAGGAGGGAGAAGAGTGGTGGGAGGAGGGAGAGGAGTGGTGAGGGTGGCAGGAGGAGGAGTGGAGGGAGTTGTGGGAGTGGGAGGAGTGGTGGCAGTGGGAGGAGGAGTGGTGGGAGTGTGGTAGGAGGGAGAGGAGTGGTGGGAGTGGTAGGAGGGAGAAGAGTGGTGGGGGTGGCAGGAGGAGGAGTGGAGGGAGTTGTAGGAGTGGGAGTCAGAGGAGGAAGAGGAGTGGTAGTGGGAGGATGAGGAGGAGTGGTAGGATGAAAAGTGGTGGAAGGAGGAAGAGGGGTGCTGGGAGTGGGAGGAGTGGTGGGAGTGGTAGGAGAAGAGTGGGAGGAGTGGTGGGAGTGGGGGGAGGAGTGGTGGGAGTGGTAGGAGGAGTGATGGGAGTGAGAGGAAGGAGAAGAGTGGTGGGAGGAGGGAGAGGAGTGGTGGGGTGGCAGGAGGAGGAGTGGAGGGAGTTGGGGGAGTGGGAGGAGGAGTCGGAGGAGGGAGAGGAGTGCTGGGAGTGGGAGGAGGCGTGGTGGGAGTGGGAGGAGGAGTGATGAAGGTGGGAGGAGGAAGAGGAGTGGTGGCAGTGGGAGGAGGAGTGGTGGGAAGGGGAGGAAGAGGGGTAATGGGAGCAGGGAGGAGGGGTGGGAGTGGCAGGGAGAGTGGTGGGAGTAGGAGGGGGAATGGTGGGAGTAGGAGGAGGAATGGTGGGAGTAGGAGGAGGAAGAGGAGTGGTGGGAGGAGGAGTGGTGAGTGTGGAGGAGGAGTGGTAACAGTGGGAGGAGGAGTAGTGGGAGTAGGAGGAGTGGGAGGAGTGGTGGGAGGAGGAGTGGTGGGATGAAGAGTGGTGGAAGAAGGAAGAGGAGTGGTGGAAGGAGGAAGAGGAGTGGTGGGAATGGGGGGAGGAAGAGGAGTGGTGGCAGTGGGAGGAGTGGTGGTGAAAGTGGGAGGAGGAAAAGGAGTTGGAGGATGAGGATGAGTGGTGGGAGTGGGAGGCGGAGGAGGGGGGAGTGTGGTGGGAGTGGGAAGAGGAGGAGGAGTGTTGGAAGTGTGAGTAGGAGTGGTAGGAGTGGGAGGAAGAGTGGTGGGAGTGGGAGGAGGAGGAGGAGGAGTAGTAGGGGCGCAAGTGGGAGGACGAGGAGGAGTGGTAGCAGTGGGAGGAGGAATAGGAGTGGTGGGAGTGGGATGAGGACAGGTGAAAGCGCGAGGAGGAGGAGTGGGGGAGGAAGAGGAGTGGTGTGTATGGGAGGAGGAGTGGTGGTATTGGGAGGAGGAGTGGTGGGAGTGGGAGGAAGAGAATGAGTGGTGGGAGGAGGAGTAGTGGGAGTGGCGAGAGTGGGAGGAGTGGGAGGAGTGGTGGTGCGAGTGGGAAGAGTGGTATGAGGATGAGTGGTAGGACAAATAGTGGTGGGAGGAGGAAGAGGAGTGGTGGGAGGAGGAAGAGGAGTGGTGGGAGTGGGAGGAGGACTAGTAGAAGTGGGAGGAGGAGGAGTGGTGGGAGTGAAAGGAGGAAAAGGAGTGGTGGGAGTGGGAGTAGGAAGAGTGGGAAGAGGAGTGGTATGAGTGGGAGATGGAGGAGGAAGAGTGGTGGAAGAGGGAGGAGGAGTGGGAGTGGTGGGAGGAGGAGGAGTGCTGGGAGTGAGAGGAGTGGTGGTGGGAGGAGTGGGAAGAGGAGGAAGAGGGGTGGTGGGAGGAGGAGCTGTGAAAGTGGGAGAAGGAGGAGTGGTGGGAGTGGGAAGAGGAAGGGGAGTAGTGGGAGGAGGAGTGGCAGGAGTGGGAGGAGGGGTGGCAGGAGTGGGAGGAGTGGTGGAAGTGTGAGGAGGAGTGGTGGGAGCAGGAGAAAGAGTGGTGGGAGCAGGAGAAAGAGTGGTGGGAGCAGGAGAAAGAGTGGTGGGAGCAGGAGAAAGAGTGGTGGGAGCAGGAGGAAGAGTGGTGGGAGCAGGAGGAAGAGTGGTGGGAGCAGGAGGAAGAGTGGTCGGAGCAGGAGGTGGTTGGAGTAGGAGCAGTGGTGGGGTAAGGGGAGGAGTGTGAGGAGGAGTGGTGGAAGTGTGAGGAGGAGTGGTGGAAGTGTGAGGAGGAGTGGTGGAAGTGTGAGGAGGAAGTACGAGGAGGAGTGGTGGAAGTGCGAGGAGGAGTGGTGGAAGTGCGAGGAGTGGTGGTGGGAGTGCGAGGGGGAGTGGTGGGAGTAGGAGGGGGAGTGGTAGGAGGAAGAGTGGTGGGAGTGGGAGGAGGGGTGGTTGGAGTGGGAGCAGGGGCGGGGTAAGGGGAGGAGTGGGAGTAGGAGGAGGAGTGGTGGTGGAATGGGGGAGTAGTGGTACGAGTGTGAGGTGGAGGACGAGTGGTGGGAGGAGAAGGAATGGGAGGAAGAGTGGTGGGAGTGGGAGGAGGAGGAGTGTTGGCGGGAGGAGGAAGGAGGGGTGGTGGGAGAGGGGAGGAGTGGGAGTGGGGCACGGGGAGGAGTGAGAGTAGGAGGAGGAGTGGTGGGAGTAGGAGTAGGAGGAGGAGTGGTGTGGCTGAAGGAGGAAGATTACTGGTGGGGGTGGGACTTGGCAGACGATGTACTTAACATGCTCCTATTAGCTTGGAGACCTGAAACAAGTCTGATTGTCTGCAGGTTGCGTACATTTTTGGCTTTTTGGCTCGGGGGATTTTGGCCCTTTACCCTGCCAGTTATCCACTGTTTTGGTTTTGTTTTGCTGTCCTTGGCCCAAAGAGGTCTGAAGACTGGCATGGTCAAGGGATATCTTGCCGCTATTTCGGTTTGTAAGAGGCCCCCTGAACAGGGCTTGTTCGTCACAATCCCACTATGCAGTTCTTGTGGGGTTTCCTCCCTGCCAGTTTGTAGTTCCAGAGTGGGATTTAAATTTGGTTTTGACAATTTGAACCCCTCCATTCCTGTTCTATTGAATTGCTCTGCCTTAAGGTGATTTTCCTGGTTGCCATCACTTACATGAAACTGATGAGCGAGCTGCAGGTTTAATCTGTTATACCTAGCTATTTGGTTTTCTCCAAAGAGATGGAGACATTAAGTGTGACCATCTTTTCTTCAAAAAATGGTGTCAGATTTTCATCTCTTACTAAAGATCCATCTTCCTGTCTATTTCCTCCACCTCATCCTTCCAAGGCAGAGCAATGGTTCCATCAGATGAACGCGGTGCAGGCCCTCGGCTATGACATCTCATACGATGGAGGCCAGAAAAGATCACCAGCTTTTGGTTGGTTACCCTGGGATACGTGCTGTCAGGGCTGTGACCAAACAGACCCTCTTTAAGGTGGATCATTCTCTGCATCTCGGAAGGCGGTGAACTGGCTGGTAAGGATGTGCCTGAGGGTCTTGGATCTCATTCTACCAGAAGAATGGCTGCCACCTCTGCCCTGCTGAGGGAAGTCCCTACCCTGAACATTTGCCAGGCTGCAACATGGGCATCTCTGCACACATTTGCAAAGCATTACAGCTTGGATTTCCTTTCAAGCTAGGATGCCCATTTTGGTAGGGTGGGTCCTCCAGAGTTTTCTGGTCTAGGTGGTGTTGTTGCTTTCCTCCCTCTTCCAGACGTACGTATTGCTTTTGGACTCTTATCATAGATTAGGAATCCATGGGAAGAAGGAATCCGTGGGAAGAGGAAATTACTTACTTCTCGTTAATGCTCTCTCTGGATGTTCCTACCACGGATTCCTCATTGCCTTCCCTACCTGCCAGTACACCATCGGTTCCTCAGTTCCTCAGCCTCAGCATCAGAGTGCTAGATAAAAAGGGTGAAGCTGAGGTCATGGGGTCCCGGTGCCTCAATATATACTCGCCCTACATCCTGTCCGGCATTGAGCACTGGATGGAGTTGCGCTGTGCCCTTTGGTGGGAGAAATGTTTCTCAATAACAGCTATGCTGTGGATAGATTATCCTAAATTAGGAATCCATGGGAGGAACATCCAGCAGACAGAACATCACAGAGAGGTAAGTTATTTATTCGTTAGAAGGGTTTTTCAAAGTCACTATCTGGGATAGGACTTGGAAATTCCAACATAGGGTCAGTACGTTTCTCCATCATTGGATCTTTTATGGATTCACATGCTTTGAATATTCCCCGTCATCAGGCTGGGAATCCTCGGGAATCTCAGATTATATTACATAATAAAGAAACAATTGTTCACTATTGCAACCCATCACTGTGCTTTTGGGTGTTTTGTGCCCCAACCAATGGGGCCTTGAGTATCTAGCCCCACCCTAGAGACTATCTATAGATTCTAACTGCACGTTGTACAGAGGAGTCCGGAACCTCCTTTTCTCCTGCGTGAAAACTCTATTCTACTTAAAAATCAAAACAAGGGATTCTACAATCAACAAACGTTTTTATCAATCATCTGCATTTTGATCAGATAAGCTGGAGAGGGGTTCCCATGGAGGGGAAAACAAAGAAATCCCTATTTAAATCATGTGACACCTGTGGCATAAAGAGTGTATATGAGGGGGATAAATGAATGCATTTATTTCCTCTACCCCAACCATATACAAGAAGACTGCAAAATGTGCAGCACTTTCAGTGCCAAACACTAAGATAGGCACAGGTGCCTCGTATGTTGGCTAAATGAAGGGAAGGATCCTCTTTCTGAGTATGGGTCATCTAAAAGCGTGGGGGGCACCAGGAGTGCGATAAGGCCTATGCTAAAAAAGGAGAGATTTCCTAATTACTCTCATTTTAAGACGAAAAGGCTGGATATTCTGGGCCATACCACACTTTCCGCCCGTTCATAGGCGGCCTCATCTACAGGCGAAATACAGCGCAAAGGGGTTTCTAATGAATTCTCGTCTATGCCAAGTAAAGGTATCTGCCCCGAAATCGAATGTCGATGGCCACCCTGTCCACTATAAGGACATCCTTGTCAACAGTGCACGGCAGATCACCGACCACTGTACGGTCATCAACGGCACAGGGAATGTAACCAACGAGGGCACGTTTGTTGATGACAAAGAAACCCCAGTCAACAACCCAGTTGACAGAAATTCATGGTGTCCCATCAACTACGTCGTCCACAACCAGAAAAAAGGTGTCGACGATGTTGTCCACAACCTCATTAACTGTGCAAAAAAACACTGCAAAACCACACAGATTACCGCCTACAAAATCAAAAACATCACATAAGGACATCTAGTCCATGAAACCAAACAAGAGAAATCCCAGGGTACAACAATAACTGGAACACACTCCTAAACAACCAGCTCCTAAGCAGGGTGAAGAGACACCTTAGTCATCAAAATCCCTCTGACAGCATTCCAACAACCAGTCCAGGAAAACGTTCCATTAGACAATATAAAGCCCCCTTCTCTTTTTCCAGTGTCCTCCATTTTACCAGACCAAATTCTAGAGCACCAGATACTCTGTGTGCTAACAGGGGTATTCACAGTTGGTTTTCTGATGAAGATGACTACTTGGACCCTCCACCTCCTCCAAGGCAAGGGACCCCAACTAAAATGGCCCGCAGCCACCACCTCCAAGTCAGGGGACCCCAACCGAAGCAGCCCCACAGCCGACACCAGTAGGCTGCACAATGTTGGTGATTCCAAACCCAACACCTGTAATCCCAGATGCAGTTAATCCACAGATGCTACTGTCTCTACAGGCTTTGTATCTCTTCAGATGCTAGCCGCACAGCTGTACAAAAGGTTACCAGAGGCCTCCAGGACGTACCAGGGCTATCTGGAATACAGCAGAAGCCAGATAAACGGGAGTATAAAACACTTACTTTAAGAACCCCACACAAAGTGGGCACTATTGCGCAGCTGAGAATTGGCCGCCACCTAAGAGGGCTCCGACGGAGGCTACAACATCCTGCTGCATTTATCCTGCTTTCGCCTACACATCGGATGCCGGAGGTGGTGCATTGCGTCCCGGTACACTGCGGCACCACACAGCACTATTTTTGGCCCGGAGGTCTGCTTTCTGTAGAACATCTGCAGTGCCTCACGGATGCCTCCGGTGCTGCATGCGTGCAGGACCGATGCAAGGCCTTAATGTGCGGCGTGGCACTGACTGCAGCCCGACTCCCTCTAAAACCCCCCCACCCCGATCCGTGGGGGGCACCAGTACCCTTCTGGTCCCGCCTCCCTGCTGGTGCAGCGGGCACCTTGGACCATCGTAATTGGCGAGTGAAGGCCGAATACACCCACACGTTGCCAGGGCAGACAGGGCCATCCCCCACGGCAATCCGCACAGGGAGCCCCACAACCGACAGCCGGACACTCGTGTGGCTCGAGGGGAACGGCTCCCGCGATTTGGGGAGCTCAGTGGACACCCTGTCAGCCCAGGACTGGGGTAGATCCAGCAGGGAACACAGGGGCAGGCACGCATGGCGAGGGACTCCAGCCTGGGCACTGAGGTGAAAGGAAACCGCATCCCTGACCCCCACCCATCGGCGCAGCTTGCGCCCCCTTCACCTCAACCTCCATCCGGGTACACCACCACCAATTCCTTAAAGAGGCAGCAATTACCTTTGCTGACAATACCCCCACCTGCAGCATGGAGAACTCTGTGTGCTGCTGACCTGGTAGCCCGCACACAATCGCCCAGTCACCTGATTAGGTTGACCCTGTGGATGGTTTGCGGATATATCCTCCAGCCTGCAGGTGGTGAACAACACGACATAGCAGTCCCCAGACATTACCAAAACACTGGGGGGGCCGCGAAAGGAGGGGGGAGTAAAGGGATTGGGAGAGGGGGGCTGAAGAATAGAACGAGGTACAATAAAACCACTGGGTGGCTCAGGAGCAGTTACTATTCTCCATGTCGAAATGGGCAACCCCAAGAAGCAAGCGAAGATTGACCAAATCCGACCAAAGCCCTCCCATGCCGGTGGAAATACCAGGCCCCTCTCACCTAGATGGGTCTGCCCTAAATCAGACCCTATTAGCGCTGAAGAACAGTACATAAAATGTGGGGGCCACAATAGACGCTTTGACATGTAAAGTGGATGTCTCAGTGATGCAGATTGACCAGCTCTGATTTCAGTCAGCAAGGTCAGGATTAAAGAAAGACCTTTCAGAAGGTGAAAAACATCCTGAGAAGGAAAGAGATACGTTACTCTACAATATTTCCAGCCAAGCTCAGGGTGGTGTACGAGAGTAGGATTTCCTTCTTTACCAACCCGCAGGGGGCAGAACGCTTTGCCATGGACATCCCGGACCTGGGGGCTTGCCCCCGCAGGTCACCATGATCACTTTACAGTAAACTCAGCTTTGTACAATTTCATGTAACATTTAGACGCTGATGCCCGGCGCTCTCTCCTCCTGTGGTCTCTACGGCACGACCACCATGAAGTAATGTTAAAAAGCAACAATTATGATGTTACAGCTCGGTCATATGGAGCCAATTCAGCCGCTGGCAGCCCCCCGTGACCAGTGGCATAGAAGGCATTGTTTGGGGAATTCATCTGAAATGATTAGGGTGGGGGGCAGAAATGGGAGGCCGGTAAGGTTTTTGTTTCTGACGTGGGAGTGGGCGGGTATATGGGGGTTTGGTTCAATTGAGTTGTGTTATGGGGTTCGCTGAGGTTGAGGGGGTATGACACGTGGGGGGCCTGGAGTGATGGTGATGCAAAACGTTTGCAAGGCACACTGAATTCTGTTTAGTTATACCTTGACATGTTTATAATTGGCACACCTAGACCCTGCAGAGAGATTTCCCCGTTCTCTGAGACATGTAAAGATGTTGAAGATACCACAATTGCTTCTTATGGAAATGACTGTGGCAGGTTATGATGGGCAACCAAGAAGGTACAATGGAACCAGGCGATGATGTTGCATTGTTAACGTGGAATATACGTGGGTTCACTAATGGGAAAATGGTTAGCCTGATTTTGAACTATGGTAGGAACCACAAGGTAAATGTTCTCTGCCTCCAGGAAACTCGTTTGGGGAAGGGAAGTAAGCTCCCCAACCTGGTAAGGTGGGGGATTCATAGGTACTGCTCATCATATACTACACACTTGCGTGGGTGGCTACTTATATACACCGTTCCCTGGATTTCAAACTCCCCGATCAGATTGGGGACAATGACGGGCAATATCTCCTGATAGCGGAGGAAATTACAGGTTGGCAGGTTCTCATTGTTAATGTGTATGCTCCCAATATCGATAGCCCAGATTTTTTCCAAAGCTGTGCAGACCATTTGCTTACCTTCCCGAATTATGAAGTAGTGTGGGCCTGGAATTTCAATTTGGTTCTCTCACTGGACCTGGACAGATCCACCTCCACTCAGACCACTCTCCCGAGGGCGGCCCAGAGATGGGCAACCATAGCGGAGTATCACAAGCTTGTTGACACAGTTCCATGTGTTAAAATTGCGGCAAAAAGGCTGTCGGTTTGCTGCCGCAATCCATGTAAAGGATGGGGGGACACCCCTGCAACCCCCAGACCCATTATACCATTTAATGGGAGTGGAGGACACCCCCGCAACCCCTTCTCCCCTTAAATGGTATAATGGGGTACACCTTTACCGGGTCAAAACATGGCATTTTTGTCACGATTTTTTGCACAGGTGACATTTTTGATACGATTTTATTACTGTATAGCGTTGACACTTGGTGTCTCCTCTACAGCACCCGTAGTCAAGATACCTTTTATTCTGGGGTTCTTGGTAGTTCCTCCAGAATAGACTATGGCCCTCATTAAGAGGTTGGAGGTAGCCTTTCCAGTAAAACAGGCAAGGCTACCTGCAAACTCACGAAAATATCTGGCACCCGGCAATGAGGAATTACCAGGGTATTCCGACTTTGCCGCACCCAGTAATTCCTCCATTGCTGGATACCATTGCCTGTCAGTCCCCATTCCCATTTGAGCCCCATAGGGCTCATTGGGAATGGGGACGTCGGATGCACCGGCACCGTTTAGAACGGTGCCGGTGCATCCGACTTGCTGTGCTCGTGGGTGCCGCTCTGCCCACCAGGTCAGACATGGCGGGCTGACAGGTGCCCGCGAGCACAGCTCATAGTATGGCTGTACGGTAGCAATGGTACCAGTAGTGCTACCGGCACCGTTGTCACCATACCGCCATACTTGTAATGAGGCCCTATGTCATGCTGTCTCGCGAGCTGGCCCGTGTAACTCAGTGAGCCCAGATCCTCCCTAGGACTTTATCCGATCACTCTCCGGTCTTGGTACACTTCACCGGCCCCAGCCGCCCACCCAGTCAACTCCATTGGCGATTCAGACCCTGCACCTTGGAAGACAGTGGGCCTCATAACACGGTAGGCGGTAAGGGTTTACCGGTACCAGTATTTTACCGGTACCGGTAAATCCTTACCGCTTTACTACGAGGTCCCTTTGCGGGTTGGGGAATTTAACGCCTGCTTTTTGCAGGCCTTAAAAACCAACCCGCAAAGGGACCCAGGGAGCTAATTACGGTACCGCAATTTGCGGTGCCGTAATTAGCGCCTTCCCCATTCCCATTATGCCCTATGAGGCAAAAATGGGAATGGGGAAGGGCAATGATGGAAGGGGGAATTACTGCCCCGCCAACCTTGGAATGGGGCGGTATTTTACCGGCATGAACCATGGCGCTAATAGCGCCATGGTTCTCCGCCTACCGTGTAATGAGGCCCAGTGTCTTTCGGGAGGCGATCCGGCAAGATATATCATAATTTTTTCAATTTAATGCAGGCTCCGTCCCAGACCCCAGGGTGGTGTGGGAGACCTTCAAGGTGTACATCCGGGGTTGCTGTATGTCCAAGGAAGGGGGGGTTTTGAAATGTATTCATAGGTCAATAGCCGCTCTAGAACGGGACATAAAAAGACTGTAGATCCAGCAGGGCCTCTGGGATTCCCCGGACATACAGGTCCTTTTGATGGAACAACATGAGGAATGGGTATTTTAATAGCACGGGAAGAGTGTTTCCTGGGAGATCCTATAGTGACTGCCGCGTACGGCGAGGGTGATCGCCTGAGCAGGACACTGGCCTGGACCATTAAACAAGAACGACAACTGGACACCATAGTTGAGGTTGAAGAAAGCAACAGGGAGCTCATCAGAGACAACGGTAGGATCAATGCGACCTTCCGTGAATTCAATGCCCGACTATACTCCTTCCCAGTGCACGGCAGGTCACGATGCAATAATGCAATGCTTAGACAGAATCGTCCTAGGGTGGCTGGATCCAGCACAGGGTACACAGCTGAATGACCCTCCCTCTGACGAGGAATTCCTCAAAGTGATCTGTTCTCTCCCTAATGGTTATACTCCGTGCCTTACCTAATGGGAATACGGCCAAATTTTATAAAGCATACCCTGATCTCATAATTCCCCACTTACGAGATATATGTATGAGGCGGCCAGGAATGCAGGGAATCTCCCCGAAGCCACTAGAACAACCCGAAAAAAAGACCCTTGCAAAATGCTCCTCTTATAGGTCCCTCTCTTTAATTAACACCGACAATAAGATCCTGGCTAAACTACAAGCCAACAGGCTGCTTCCCTATATGCCTAGCCTGGTCCTACCTGGCCAGACCGACTTTATTCCAGGGCGCTCCACCCAAAATAATCTATGCAGATTGTTCCCGCTAATGCACAACGTGAACCAAGAGATCCCTATGGTGGTGGCCTCCCTGGAAGCTGAAAAAGCTTTTGATTTGGTGGAGTGGCTGTTCCTGTTCGAGGTCCTCCATTGGGCGGGTATGGGCACCTCCTACATACAATGGATACATCTCCTGCACTCTGTCCCCAGGGCCATGGTGTACACTAACCGTACGCAATCAGAGGCGATCTACCCATCGCGAGGAACCCGACAGGGCTGCCCCTTGTCACCCATACTATTTGCTTTTGCAATTGAGCCCCTGTCCTGTGCACTGCGTGCGTACTACGCCCACAGGGGGGTAAGGATACACTCCCACAACTTCATCGCCTCCATGTATGCAGATGACATGTTATTATATGTAAAACACCCTAAAGAGTACCTCCAACCCATGGTTGATGAGATCTCTGCCTTCGAAGAACTCTCAGGGCTGCAAATCGGTTTATAGTCAAAGTTTCAAATACATAGTTGCGAAATGCAATACTTTCGAAACAAAAGGTTCGGAAAAAAAAATTTAAATGCACATTTTTTTTTTCTTTTTTTGGGGAAAACACTAATTTTTTGGGGAAAACACTAATTTTTCCTATACGGAACCCCAAAGACATTAAAAAAAAGCATTCGATTATTTATTTTTTTCGATCCTTTTGTTTCGAAAGTATTGCATTTCGAAACTATGGGCCTCATTACGAGTATGGAGGCAGCCATGGAGCTATTAGCGGGTCATTCCGACATAGGAGGACCCGGTATGTCCTCCTTGCAGGAACCATTCCCCATTCCCATTTGAGCCCCCATAGGGCTCAATGGGAATGGGGAGGGAGGTAACAACGGGCACATTACAAGTGTCCCGTTGTTACCTCCCTCTTCCCCTCGCGGGACCTGCAAAAGACGTCTGGTTTTACCAGACGTCTGATCCGGGTCCCGCAAAGGGAAACTCGTAATCGGCGCTCCCGTAATGAAGGCGGCCGGTCCCGTTCCGGCCCCCTTCATTACGGGAGCGCCAGGATCGTAATGAGGCCCTATGTATTCGAAACTTTGACTGGACACCTGTAAATCAACTGCATTAAATCAGAGGCCCTTCCCCTACCCCCCCTGTGTAGATCGACGTGACATCGGGCAAACCTTTAGCTGGTCCCCTCTGGGTATTCCGTATCTGGGCATTCATGTGTCCACATCCCCGGGGGCTATGTACAGGGATATGGCAGCACTAGATAGGCTGGGGCATAAAGTGGACGCGTGGATCCGCCTACCCATCTCTCAGGCAGCCAGGATCTTGCTAGCTAAAATGGTGATCCTACCAAAATTGTTATATATTGTTAATGTCCCGATTTGGGCACGTCTCAGGGGCCTGATGAACAGGTTAATATGGGCTGGAGGACAGGCCCGGATATCTCTTGACACAATGGCCCTCATTACAACTCTGGCAATAGCCGTGCCGTTAAAAACAAAGAGCACAAATCAGCATGATGTAAGCATTCTCAAGTGGCTAGGATTCTCGGTAAGTTACAAGAAATAATGTATAAAGCCATCCAACAGTTTGGTTTTCTTGGGGGCACAGTTCAACACCACCAACTCTTGGGATTGCCCCTCACAGTAAAGAGCAGAGTCGATTCCTCATCTACTTAGGTAGTTCCAGCCATCAAAAAGCATGTCAGTGAGAAAATTCATGTTGCTACTGGGAACAAAGTCGTCATGCATCCCATAATTCCCTATTGCAGGCTCTGCATGAGACCGTTGCAGGAATTTCTGTCAGACCGCTGTTCTTAAACAAGCAGGATATGGTAAAACAAGCTAACAGTCACAGCACACCATGTTTGCCAGCTACAGTGGTGGTCAAACCCCTTGCACATAGTAAAAGGGATGCTGATTCAAGATGTCCCGTTTCAATGAACAGTGATAACATATGCATCTCTAACAGGATGGGGCGCCCATGTGGGAGAGTTATCCATCAAAGGTCAATGGAGTGCAGAGGAATCAAAAATGCATATCAAGGACCTAGAACTAAGGGCTGCATTTCAAGCTCTTCATTCTTTCCAGACAGTGCTCAATGGGATGGTGGTCAGGGTGTTGACCGACAACACCATCACCACCATGTATTTATATACGGAAATAAGGGGGCACTCACTCCAGGATGTTGTCCCAGACGTAGGCTTTATGGCACTGAGCAAACCGCAATCAAATAATGTCACAGGAGCCAATTGCATCAACGGCGAAATGTTGGAGAGTCTATTTACTGATTATAATCTGGTAATTCTTAATGGTAATAAGTGTAATGATATGATACCTAAAACCACGAGGACAAATGGAAAGGCAGAGTGCACAATCGACTACATCATAGTGTCCCAGGAGCTGTTTCTTTATTGTAAACAGTTTAGATTGGTTCATATGAAATATAGTGATAATCAGTCACTACAGGCTCGTCTCTCTCTAGATTGTTTTCATATTAAAAACTCATCTCAGCATTCCAAGATGGCCGCCGGCAGTGGAAGCCGCGTTTGAGTCGCGCTCCCGCCGGGCCGCCAACAAAAAGCACTTCAAAGGCTGATTTCCGAGCGGATTTGCACCGGACGCACTCCCGCACCTCACATACAGGGGCGGGCGCAGTAGCGACCAGAAATCCTACCGGCAAACCCCCCCCCCCCCCCCCTCCGGGGAGAGAACCACTCGAGAGAAGCGGCTGCCCCTCCCCCACCCAGGGAAACCCTGCCACGCGTACAGGAGAGATCGAGAGATTGAGTGAAGACGGAGCCGGGGGCAAGGAGGGCACAGAGGCAGAGGGGGCTAACCACAAGCTCCCGACATACACTCACGGGGGGGGAAATAAAAATTGCACGGGGGGCCCGAGCGCATCCCCGGAAGGCGCACCCCGCATCCCCGGGAGCAGACACGGCAGGGTGAGAGCGGCTCCTCCCCCTCCGGCAAGGCGGACTGGAATCCTCGCGCTGACCGGCGGAGAAGCACAGGGAGACGGGAGGGCACATCCAGACCCCCACGGGGACACACTAAGCCAGAAGGACCACAAAGCGGCGGCAACGGGCAGCTCCGCAGTCGGCAGGAGGCGCCAGACACAGGCGCAAAATGAAGGAGCATCGATCGAGGAGGAGAGGAGACCAGGAGACAGAGGTGAGAGCGCCCGCATAAGCACTCCTCCTCTCCACATCCCTTGAGGCCCTGCACAGGTGGCAAAATCACAAGCAAGGCACCGCTCCAGGAACAGAGGTGCTGAGCACCCCCCGACCCCCACCACCACCCCTTCCACAGCATAGTGTGAAAAAGCAAGGGGGGGCTGCGGCTTCTGGGGAGGGGGAACAGACCCCACCCTAACAACGGTCAACCAGCATACCCTAGGAAGGCACAGGAGACGCCGTAATACACCCCACACAGAGGCGGACCTACGCATAATGGCCAGGAGGCATCGCTCACAGGCCCACAAAGGAAGAGGAAAATACCCCCAGATACCACCGAGAGCTTTCATAGCACCCCCACCTCAAGCACCTGGGAGACACCCAGAACCACTACAGGACCCCCACAAATAAGGAAAGATGTCAAGGGCGAAAGGGAAGGGGGGCGCTTCCCAACCCGCGTCGCAGCCTCCCAGACAGGACTCAAATCTACTTCAAATGTGGTCCTCAGATATACCGGCGATCACAAAGGACAGGGTAGGAGAAGAGCCCACATTAGACATCACCCCCCAAACCCAGAGCACCTCTCCACCGACAAAAGACGACATGAGGGCCTGGTTTGTGGAGCTACAGGACAAGTTTGTGTCCACAGTACAGGAACAGTTTACCTCATTGAGGAACGAAATGAAGCAGGCTGTCCAAGAGTTGAGAATAGATGTGGCCAAGCTGGAGGAAAGGACAGACACCCTTGAAAGAATTGTGCAAAATGTAGAAGAGGAAGCAAATCAGAACAGTGAAACACAGGAACAGTTGATACGGCTAACCCATAACCTTGAAATTCTATGTGAAGACCTGGAAAACCGTTCCTGCAGATCCAATATCCGCATAAAATACATGCCTGAATCGGTGACAAAGACCTAAAAAGGGCGGTGCAAGAAGTTTTCAGAGACATAATAGAGGAACAAGAAGCGGAGAGCTTCGGGATCGACAGAGTCCATAGGGTAGGTCCGAAAAGAACAGGCGCCCAGGGGATAGACCAAGGGATGTACTAGCGGCCCTCTCATCATATCCACAAAAGGAGCAGATTCTAAGGAAAGCGAGACAGCTAGACCACATAAGGATGAATGGGGTGGAAATCCAATTATACCAAGATTTGGCCTGAGTGACACTCTTAAAAAGAAGGAAGATGGCCCCATTGGTGAAAGAATTGGTGGCAAAAGAAATAAGATACAAGTGGACGTTTCCATGTGGACTATTGTTTGAGTGGGAAGGCAAACCGAGAAGAGTGACCACCAGTGAGGAAGGACTTCATACATTGGGCCTGCAAGCGGAGGAGGACGACACAAGAGGGGTCAGGACAAAGGGGGACCCATACAAGAGGCCGAGAGGATGTGAAGTAATGCGGCAAAGAAAGAAACAAAATGGCAGGGAGAAAGTGGGGCACCCAACTGGGGAAAAGTATAAAATCCAAATAAAACTGACAGCTCAGTCTCCGAATGGAGAAGGCGGGAGAGGTAAAACCTGAGGAACCTCGGAACACCAGATAGCTGGCGGCCAGGCAGGGGACCCGGAAGGGGCACAGCCCAGGCCTGAGGAAGATGCAGGGTTTAGGACCCCCCGCAAAGTTCACTCCGAGTCTAGAGAGAGCAAGGAGCGATAGGCGCAATGCCCTAGCAACCTTAGGTGCCTGGGCCCTCCTCGGGATCAAAGTTAAGTTACGGTTAATGTTTGGGGGAAAGTTGGGTAGTTTGGGGGGGGAATTGGGAGGGGGAGACTCCGGAAGAGGGAAGGGAAAGAAGGCAAAGACAACAGACTAGACAAGATGGGAAAACTCAGAATATTCTCACTAAATGTAAGGGGGCTGAATTCGCTGGTGAAGAGGAAGAAACTGGAAGCTCTGGTAAAAAGGGAGAAGGTGAACATTCTGCTCCTCCAGGAGACACATATTAAGGCCCAGGATAGAAAGAAGGTACACCTGAGAGGGTACACGATCTGGACGCAGGCGAATGCGGGTGAAAAAAGAGCAGGAGTGATGATTGCGGTCAAAGGGGGAATGGGGCAACCCTTATAGGTACGCAGGTAGACAGGGAAGGGAGGTTCGCATTTGCAAACTGCATGATAGAGGGATTTCGGCTCACCCTAGCGGCAATATACTCACCGAACTCTGGGCAGGACGGATTTCTCCGAGACACCCTAGGGAAACTAGAAGGTTTTGCGAAGGGAGAGATAATACTGGGAGGAGATCTAAACATGGCTTGGCAACCAAAGCTGGATAGGAGCGCTGGGGGAACTCAAAGTCAGGGGGCCCTGTCAAAACAACTTAAGAAAATGTTGGAACAGCTGGCTCTACAGGATGCCTGCAGGGTAAAGAAGGGACAAGCTAAAGGATTCACGTACTACTCGCACGTGCATAACATGATGTCGAGGATAGACTACTTCTGGGTGTCGGTGGGACTGATCGGGAAGATCCAGGGAATAGAAATGGGCTCAATAGCTCTATCAGACCATGCCCCGCTCTGGCTGGACATTCAGACGCCAGGTAGGGGAAGAGGCCTCTGGAAATGGAAATTGCCACCCGACATTCTAACGGACCAGGTGATGGGAGAGGCAGTTGGAGACAAAATTAAAGAATATTTCGACCTAAATGACAAAGGAGATATACCCCTAGGGACCGTTTGGGAAGCTTTCAAAGCAGTAATTCGTGGTCACATTATAGCACTAAAGGCCACAAAAGACAAGCAGCACTACGAATGGGAAAGAACACTAGAAAAGAAAATAACGGATATTCAAGGGGAAATGGTTGCTCATCCCACAAGAAGCCACAAGAAGGCATTGAAACACGTGCAAGGACAGCTAGATATGCTCTGCAACAAAAAAGCAGAGAAATCCCTACTCTACCTAAAGCAGCGATACTATATCAAGGCCAACAAGGCAGACAAATACCTAGCAAGACAACTCAGAGAAAAACAGAAATCAATGGCAATCTTGAACGTCAAAGACGCACACGGAAAGACACAAACACGCAACAGGGACATAGGGGAGGCCTTTAAGGCATTCTATCAAGACCTCTACGCGACAGAACAACCGGATGAAGAGCAGCAAGAAAGGTTCCTACAATCTCTCCACATCCCAACAATATCAGAGGAGGACAAAAAGAAATTGGAAACCAGGATCACAGAAGAAGTAGTCCGCAGGGCAATAACAGATCTCCCAACTGCAAAGACACCAGGACCAGATGGCTTTACGGCCCCCTTTTACAAAAAGTACGCGGACACTCTTGCCCCAGTCCTGACAAGGTTACTTAACACATTCCAGGACAGTGGAAACGTAACTCCATCCATGAAGGAGGCGAAAGTCCTAGTGTTCCATAAACCATGTAAAGACCCTACTGTCCCAGGCTCGTATCGTCCTATAGCCCTGATAAATTTGGACGCAAAAATATATACCAGGATACTCCCAGCCAGACTATCATCCCTCCTTCCGACCCTAATAAACACAGATCAATCGGGCTTCATCCCCGGCAGGCAAACACACGATAACCTAAGAAGAATTATCCACCTGGTAGAAAAAGTAGGCATTACTCACACACCAGCAGTATTGCTCTCCCTAGACGCAGAAAAGGCCTTCGACTGGGTAGAATGGTCCATCTTATTCAAAACACTGAAACACATGGGGATCGGAGACCATTTTATAAATATGGTCAAAGCCAACTATAAGTCTCCATCGATAAGAATCGCGATAAACGGGGAAGTAACGGACAGGGTGGAAATTTCAAGAGGTACGAAACAGGGATGCCCACTCTCCCCGCTCCTATATGCCATTTTCTTAGAGCCTCTCCTAATTAAAATCAGGGAATCGGTGGGGGGCAAGGGGGATCGAGATGGCGGGCAGGCAACACAAAATTATAGCATATGCAGACGATATGCTACTGGCATTGGAAGATCCAGGGAACTCTCTACCACACACCCTGAAATGATTGGAGAAATTTGGGGGGATCGCAGGCCTAAAAATAAACAGGAAAAAATCAGAGATCATGTTCCTAGCGGGAGATAAGGGGACATTGGAAAGAGTGGCGGGCTCTCTTGGACTAAAAGTAGCAGAAGAGGGCATTAAGTACCTCGGGGTGACACTCACACGTAAGGTAGACCAGATATATAAGAACAATTACCCACACTTATTGGCTAGAGTGAAGAAGGACCTAGACAAATGGTGCCCGCTTAGGGTCTCATGGTGGGGCAGAATCCAATCAGTAAAAATGAACATACTTCCCAGGGTGCTCTATTATTTCCACGCCCTCCCAGTAACAGTCCCAGACTTCTTTTTTAAAGCACTGTCCAAGGCCATTTCGGTATACGTCTGGAACAGGAAACCCCCTAGGGTGGCCAGAGCTATCCGCACCGGCACCAACCAGGGCAGGGGGTCTATCACTCCCACATTTCAAGAAATATTATCAAGCAGCACAACTTTGGGTCCTGAAGGAATGGCTGGGAGAAGACCAAAAAACAATTTGAGTAATACAAGATAGGGCGGTCGCTAGGACCCCCCCTGGAGTACCTACTGTGGAAACACAAACACCATAGACACCCGAATCTCAGAATCAGCGAGGTCATGAAAACCCCCCTCAATGCCTGGGACGATCAAACCAAGAAGGGTATCATGACCACCCCACAGGCCCCATTTACACCCATATGTCGAAATCCGGAGTTCCCACCCGGACAGGAATCCGGGGGTTTCGAAAAATGGGAAGCAGCAGGGTGTAGGAAAATAGGAGAAATGTTCCAGGACAACGAAATAAGAACATTTGCGGAATGTAAAAGAATGTGGAACCTGACGGACGCAGATAGGTATAAATATGAGCAAATAAAACATTGGCTTACCACACCAGAGGTATATCAGGCACCATTTGAAAAATATATAATAACCAACCCAGGAGACAAAAAGCTGGTGTCAACATTATATAATATATCAATACGTCAGGAGAAGAAGCCAAATGGACATATATGAAGAGATGGGAAGGCACGTTAGGGGAAGGAATAACCAGACAGCAGTGGGAAGAATTATGGGGGTGAATCCCAACACTCACCAGGGCAGTCCAAACCAGAGAAATGTGGCTCAAAATAATCACTCAATGGCACTACACCCCAGAGAGGCTCAAATCTATGTACCCGGAAACGCTGGATCGCTGCTGGAGGGGGTGCCCGGAATCAGGCACCTGGAGGCATATCTGGTGGGACTGTAAGGGGGTAAAGGGCTTCTGGAAAGAAGTGCAAACGGAAATGACAAAAATCTTTCCAGGGGCAGACCAAATGGGGGAGCGGGTGTGGCTGTGCGGATTCACAGACCCACAATCCAAAAAACTCCACAAAGCACAATGGAGGAGCTTCATGGGCGTAGTCATTGCGGCATGGGCAACGATAGCCCAAAACTGGAAAAAACAAGACCCGCCATTGGTATTCACCTGTTTACTAAAAGTCTGGTCGCAAATGACCATGGAAAAGATAACGCAACATCTTCAGGATCAGAAGAACTCCTTCATGAAGGAATGGGGGACAGTGTTGGAATATTTAAAGTTGGACTACATGGAACAATGGTGCCCGCACAATATTAAAATATCAGACATATAGGGCACGTAAACTTTTCCAGAAACAAAACCGAATAGGACCCTAATCTTCCGGGGGGGGGGGGGGGGTGAAGGTGGGGGGGATGAGATGTGTGATTAATGTGTTGATGTTTTGTACATGAAAACAATAAAAATGTTTTTTTTAAAAAAAACGATCTCAGTAAACTATGGCATCTGTACAAGGATATCGTGCAGTAAGTTTCCCAAAGCAGGGCAAAAAACTAAACTCTAACCTAGGTCAAATAGTACAAAATGGCCATGTGGCAGAAATAAATAATCTATGTGCTCCTGGCAGTTACGTTGAATTCCTATGGGATCTTGACCCCCCTCTAGCAAAAAAACATCTAAAAGTCTCATCTGCATAGTTTTGATGCAGAAACCCACACAAAAAAAGAACTAAACAAAAATATGCATGCTCTCAAAGAGGAGGGCTTAGAAAACAAAAAGAAAGTGATTTGCAACAATTATCACCATTGGTCACGTACATATAGAATAACATGTAACATCAAAGATGGCCAAATTATGCTCTAAGCCTTATTACCAACAGAGACCAGAAACGTTTGGTTGATAATCAACGGCCAAACTACAACTCAGAGTATGTTACAAACCGCCACAATCGGAATTAATGCGTGGGTAGAATCTTTTACAGAGACCAACAATAGACCAAAAATTACGAATCAGGACCCAGTTATCTGTAAGAAAAAAATAAATGGTCCCTCACCATTTCTATCGAAGAAATTGAGCGCCTTATTACTAAATCTTTAAGCTCGAGAGCTTGCGGCTCAGATGGCCTCACAAATGCAATCTTAA
Organism: Ambystoma mexicanum; assembly: GCF_040938575.1. Classification (NCBI taxonomy): domain Eukaryota; kingdom Metazoa; phylum Chordata; class Amphibia; order Caudata; family Ambystomatidae; genus Ambystoma; species Ambystoma mexicanum. Next base: position 674,351,039 of record NC_090932.1, on the reverse strand, counting down.
AATCCGATTCAACAACTTGGTCCAAGATTCTGCATGGTCTCTTGTCATGACCTTAACCCCAGGCCAAGGAACACGGGCTCCCTGGCCATCGCCACAGTATTTCAACAAGGCCCGAAGGGCCCAATCGTGCCCCTCTCGGGTACCCTGGAGTCAGTCCTGGCGCCGTTGGCATCAGGCTCATACGTCGGGTGTGGATTCCATTGGGCAATGGACTAAGATGGCTGCCCCCACAAGGATCAATAGGGAACTGCAACATGCAGTCTAGCATCCAGGGCGGGGCCCGCCCCGAAGGCACCTGGGATACCTACTGGGTATTTAAACCACGCTCGACCCGAGGCGCGCACTTCGCGTTATTCTGCTCTTGCAGCGTGACGTTCACCGGGTCCTGCTCAGCATCTTGGCCTGCACGGGCGAGAGGAGAAGAAGAACCACGTTAGTCATCCTTACCTGCCCAGCATCCAGCTCTGCCATCCATCCGGAGTCTTCCTGGAAATTCGCTGTCTTCCTCCAGCAACATCCCTGGGAAGAAGGACGAGAATAAGACAATAAGTAAGCTTACTTACCAAGCTCTCCTGGAAGCTCATCGCCTCACGAACTTCGTCCATCTGGCGTCTGGTTCATTCGACCACTTGCTTCCAGGATTCTTCTGGCGACCTGCAAGGAACAACAGCACAGGTTAGCCAACTTCCAAGGACTCTCTTAGCGCCACGCCTTGCACTCCTTTTACCTTCTCGAGCTCAGCCTCCTGTATCAGCTTGACGTCTCCATCATCCCTTCCGGCATCTGCAAGGAAGAAGGTGAAGGTTATTCGGGGCATCTACAATTACAGACATTCATTCTTATTACGAAAGACTTACCTCAAAAGTGGAGTTGCAGCCGGTCCGGACTCCAGGCCCACGCCAGTGAAGTAACTCGGCGGTATCGTGCCCAGCAACGACGCGCCCCTGCCCAGCACGGCAGGATGGAGAGCGCGCCTTAACGAAACCCAAGGTGAGAAAAGTTCCAAGGGGAATCGCAAGGGGAGCACGGGGAAGGTGGGCCTTGAGGGAAGGAGTAGTAGCTAAAATCAACCTCCTGTCTTCTAGAACTGGCCCTTGGCAGCACGAATCTCGGAGAAGGTGCAGTGTTCCCAGAAGCGTCCCAGACCGGTCGAGTGGCGTCCCTGTGGGTACAAGGTGAGCGTTACATCTCTTTGAAAATATTTTGCACACCTCATCTTTGCCTGACTCTTGGAAGCGTGCAATCATCATCATCATCATCATCCCCATATACAAAAAAGGTGATAGAATGGACCCCATAAACTATCGTCCTGTTGCTCTCCTAGACTGTGACAGTAAAATCTTCGCAGGTCTCGTGTTAAAAGATCTTGAGTCATGGGTCAATAGTAAGTCAATCCTTGCAAAGCAACAAACTGGCTTTTGCAAGGGACTTTCTATCATGGCCACAGGCCCCAGAACACAAAAACCACACCATCTAGTGATGGGGGCAATGGGTCACTTGACTCACTTATGTCCCTTTTGGGACCTATAAACACAGTGGCCCTGGCTGGACTCAGTCCTGGCGCCTTTGGCACCAGGCTCATAAAGAGATGTGAGCAGGAAAACTTTATTTTAGTGCAGGAGTGCTTTTAGTTTTACAAGAACTTTCCAGGAACTGAAAGCCTTTATTCCAGAGAACATCCTCATGTGCTGACTCATCGGGTGTGGCAGGGAGTGGCAGGCAGGCTGAACCTGGTGGGCATGGCGTCAGAAGCTCAGCTATATAAGCTGCTCCATCCTTAAAGGCATGGTCTAGTAAAAAATTGTATTGTCCCTACGGGTCGGCCATGTTTTTTTAAGCCTAAGTGGCTCGATTTTAGAAACCTTTCCTATGGACCTTACCCGAGTTTTCGTCCATTAAACGCACGCGAAAACAAGCACCAGGGAGCCGCCATTTTCTGATAATCCTATCTTTTCCCCCATCGCCCTGGCTGACCTGCTTTTGCGGCACTAAATCAATTCCCCCTGAGCCTGTCATCAGCAGACTCGTACCGCCCATTTCCCAACGCCAAAGCACGTCTTGTGTCAACATTCGCTGCGCTTTAGCTAATGACGTGTCGCCATGGAAATGGCAGGACGCCTCTTTCCTCAATAAGTATAAACAGACCGTTTCACAACACACAGCAGCAGATTTTCGATTCCATTCCTCTCTCTGTGTTACTTTGAGTATTCTGTGACTCGTTTCAGTGCTCTGGTCAGCTACCTTTGCCGCTTGTAGCCCGTGTGAACACCTGTACAATCTCGGTAAATTATTTTACTCTGTTTACCACACAATGGCTACAATAATGCCCTACATTTACGAGCCCGAGTATACCGAGGAGGAACTACTGGAAAGGGAAGCACGCGAAAACGATGGGGATTTTGATGGCAGTTGGCAGGACGAATCAACAGATGAAGAGCCTGGGCCTAGTCGAATGGACGGCGTCTCCACCTGGTGCACATGCAATCGGTGCGAGCTAATGCCAACTGAGGACGAGAACTGCTGCTGCCGAGAAAACTCGGGATGCCTGGCCTACATTTCGCAAGGCGAGCCACGACGCAATGCATCACCGAGCTGCCAGACTTCAGGGCAGCCTGCCTCACACGGGCCGTGTTGAGAATAATGATGGTGCTTATGCACGAACTTCGAGTAACGAGTAAGTATAGTCTGCTTGTCATGCCACTCCTATTTCATGTTCTTCTACTATATCCAAAATTACATCTACATATCATTGTAACGCATGTAAGTCGTTCAATAGTGTGCATTGTCTAGATAGCATTTGTCCGTGCAGAATGCCATTAGTTAAAAGAATTGTCATTGACAACAAACGTTTATTAAACTTATCTTGGTCATTTAAAAACAGTTTGTTTCATTCCTTTTCACAGGTGGTACAGGCTGGTGGCCTATCGTTCCTTTACATGGTAGCTCCACGGGAGGCTTGGACACTGCGTTCGAAGAGTGATACCCGCCTGTGCCGTTCGTGCCATTAGAGAAACGTTCCCGAGTGACAGCGGCAAGTACAGGGGATTTTCTCTCGCTGTGCTGCAACCTGACCTGTATAATCTTTAAAGTCTTGTATTTTTGTGTCATGAGAATAAGATACAAAATAAAACACCACATATATTTTAACAACGTTTGTTTCGATTTTTTTAAATGAATCAAGTGTGTCTCCATTCAAGGATGGACGTCAGACATCTGTGCTCCGAATGGGTGAAGGTCTGATCGCTGTGAAGCAGGGTGGTCACTATCTATCTAAGCTAACATAACATATTCTCGATAATGCATGCAATAAATAACACTTGTTCAAAGTCTTTCAGTAGGTTATGTCTCTATAAAAGTCACACATATATCTATACTAACAATTACCATTGGATTATACAGGCCTTAGGGTCTTGACCACAATAATACACCGGTTGAAGTGTGGGTCTGTGCTCACAAGAATCTCCGGTATGTGGCATTTGTTATTGATAAGCAACGATATACTATCATTGATATAAAGGCGATATACTATATATTGATATAAAGGCGGTTCGCGCCAGTGGATGAGCGCTGGCATGGGGGGCTGTCAGGGGCGCGAAAGGCCAAGGTGCCAAACTACATGTACACTTCAAAAGATGTCCCACGCCAAGGGGCCATCGGTCACATGGCCTCCTCAGACCCTGTGTCTCCAGCCAGGCCTCCCCTTGAAGCAGGCTGCCCCCCTGCAATCCACATAAGTGTGTCTCCATTCAGCAGTCTTCCTGTGCCTTATCTGCACGGCCCAGGGCCATCCATCCCACCCCCCTGTATCAAAGGCGGTTTGCGTCGGTGGATGCGCGCTGGCATGGGGGGCTGTGACAGGCGCAAACGGCCAAGGTGCCAAACTACATGTACACTTCAAAAGGTGTCCCACGCCAAGGGGCCATTGTTCACATGGTCTCCTCAGACCCCGTGTCTCCAGGCAGGCCTCCCCTGAGGCAGGCCGCCCCCCTGCAATCCACATAAGTGTGTCTCCATTCAGCAGTCTTCCTGTGCCTTATCTGCACGTCCCAGGCCCATCCATCCCACCCCCCTGTATCAAAGGCGGTTCGCGCCGGTGGATGCGCGCTGGCATGGGGGGCTGTCAGGGGCGCGAAAGGCCAAGGTGCCAAACTACATGTACACTTCAAAAGGTGTCCCACGCCAAGGGGCCATCGGTCACATGGCCTCCTCAGACCCCGTGTCTCCATGCAGGCCTCCCCTTCAAGCAGGCCGCCCCCCAAATAGCACGATATACATACGTCATTCATTCACAAACACACCCCAGTTTCTAATACTTTAAAAACCACTCGATATGTCTCATGAGAACATCTTTGTGCTTTGCAAGTCAACTCCTGAACGTGCTACCTGGGAACCACTAAGATCTATGCTAATCTGCTCGTCGTCGTGCTATCCGTAAACTTCTGTGACCGCTTCGAGCATACCCATCAGTGCGCTACCTGTGGCCATCCACCTATTCTCCCGCAACATACTGCTCTGCTTGCTGAATCCAACTGTTTGTTGGTCAAGGTAAGGCCATGTATCCTGGTCATATTTCGCAGATTTTTAAATTTCTATCTATTTGCGAGTAGAGTACCCAATAGTGCTATGTTCATTGGTCTCATTGCTATTGACTTGAATTTCCATTGCTATGCTATCAATAGATCTATTTATTTTCATCTGTGTCAATTGTCATCGAATTGCATCCTTCGGGGGTCCAGTCTATGATGTAAGCATGTTTCCTTCTCGTGCAATACAGAACATCCAAGTTTTTAGTCACATCATTTATACATTTCTGCAACTTATGCAAATACTAAGCCGCACATAATGAACTGGTATAGTTCCTGCGACCAAAACAAACCTTGCATTGATCATTGTATGATTCATTTACTTTTGTATCAAATCTTTATTCTTGAAGATTGTATAATAATGACGATATTTACTTTTCAGATTTATCAACAATGCCTGCCTGTTCGATTAGCGGTTGCCCTTCGAAGACCCATGCGAAATCTGAAGGCACTACAATGCATGTATTCCCGAAAACTGTTGATCGAATAAGAGAATGGGTCAGACATTGCGGATATCCACTGGATGAGCTGGAAAGTAGAGTCCAACAAGTCTTTGAGGGCAAGAGGGGTGATCGATACTGCATCTGCAGCCGGCACTTTTCCTTGGACATGTACACAACATCTTGGGTAACAAAGAAGAATAAACGGCGAACGACACGGAAATTGCTCAAACTCTATTCCCACTTTATTCGTCCACATTCCGCCACCGGTGAGTCAAGTGTCCGGATTTAGCTTTAGGCCTTGCGGTAGTGTGTAGGTATCCGGACGGATTAATTGATATTGTAGGTGTTCTATCCCTTGGAATAATTTCGATATTGATATGATTGTATAGTTTTTTGAATAATGACATTTACCAATATATTCTTTTTTGATTTCATAACCCACAAATGCAATGTATATATATGGGAACAGGGAACTGTGCTGTATTGAGCATTTTACAAGTATTCTGTCGCCTTACATGGCTATTTTTAATATTGGCATTTCATTATCAATCATTAATTTACCTTTACAACTTCTTGACTATCCCTTGAATCTGAAGCAAGAACATTCTACATCCTTGACGTGGTCGCAGTTATCAACCACTTCTAGCGCGTATCAGGTAATCTTACTAGGCTAATCCACTACAGACCTGTTTTATGCATGTCAAGTAATATTTTTATTTTATCGTGTAATCATTTTACCGAATGTTTGGTTAGTGCTTTCCAATTGATATACACCTTAGTTATCGTCCACTGGTGTTTGTTTTCGGTTATAATTAGTGTTATCCATACTAATGCAAGTACTGTCTTTCAGGGAGATGCTGAAGCGTCCGCCACATCTACAACATTTCTAGATGTTCTTCAACAGCAAGAGGTATGGATACTGACAGCTCCATCGAGCGTCATCATCAGAGCTGGAATTCTTGTCGTTTGATTGTTCTACACAATGTTTCATTCGTGGTTAGCCGTTGATATGTACCTGTGCTGTAGACCCCAGGTGTGTGTTATGTTTTCACTATTGTTATCCTCACTAATGCAAGTACTATGTTTCAGGCAGTTGATGGAGCGTCAACCCCTGCACTTCATGCAGAGCCTGACATTCAAGTAATTCCAGGGGAAGTGGAAGCGGACCATGCGTATACGAATCGGCGCAACAGCTTTCGGAAGTGCGCACTACATTTGCAACATCCATAGATATTCTTCAGCAGCACGAGGTATGGATAATGACAGCTCCATCATGCGTGATCATATAACGTGATTCCATTTGCTATACTTTCTTCCCTATTAACGCAAGTGCTGTGTTTCAGGGAGACGACGAAGCTTCCACTACAATCACAACATCCAATTTAGATGATGCAGATGTAAATAAATCGGAGAAATAAGTCGATGAAATGTGATCATATTTAGATTTTCCTTGATTCCTTTGGACAATGCATCATTTGCGGTTATCTCTTTATATGTACCTGTGCGTTCGACCCCAAGTGTGTGTTATGTTTCCAATATTGAAAACCATACTAATCCAAGTACTGTGTTTCAGGGAGACGACGGAGCTTCCACTACAATCACAACATCTCATTTAGATGATGCAGATGTAAAGGAATCGTTGAAATAAGTCGATGAAATGTGATCATATTTGGATTTTCCTTGATTTTTTTGGACAATGCATGATTTGTGGTTATCTCTTTATATGTACCTGTGCCGTCGACCCCAAGTGTGTGTTGTGTTTCCAATATTGAATAGCATACTAATGCAAGTACTGTGTTTCAGGGAGATGCGGATGCCTCCTCTCCAATACAACCATTCATGGCAGTCCATGTAGAGCCAGAGGTATGGATACTGACAGTTCCATCGAAATAGATCATCACTGGTCGAATACTTGTCCTTTGATTGTTGCACACAATGTTTAAATCGTGTTTGGCTATTGAGATGTACCTGTGTGTTCGTCCTCACGTGTGTTTTATGCTAACAATATTTTGATACATAGTAATGAAAGTACTATGTTTCAGGGAGACGATGGAGCCTCATTCCGTGCTGTCTATGCGGATACAGAAAATATAGTCGTTGCAGCGCAAGAGGAAGGGAGGACATGCGGAAACGAATCGGAGCTACAGCATGCAGATGTTGAAGGTCGAGTCAAAAAAGTTGCAAAGAAAATAAAATAAAAAAAGGTTAGTTACAAACAGTTCATAACTTTAAAAAAATGTTTGTGCTGGGGACTATTTTATGTTTTTTTCCAGTCAATTCTACTACACCCCATCTTGTGTTTAAACTGAACATCCCTTTTCCAATCTCTCCTCCAGTTACCTGTGGGTGTCAGAACTATACACACACAGACAGTGAAGCGAATGAGAGATGTGGCTTGCCAGACCGTGTACACTATGGAGGAACTATTAATTGAGGCGAGGCGTGTTCAGGCTCGAGATGCTCATGTCCAATGGCCAGAACATGAATTAACTGTGTTTGGAGACTACAGCAAAGTTGCATTGGACCATAGCTACAGTGCGACCGCACCACCACAAGAAGATGTTATTGAATGTATTGAAGATAGCTCTGAAGTAGTTGCAGATCAATTTACACAATCCACACCCGCCAAAAATTTGCCACCAAAAAACCTGTCGACATTGTTGTGTTCTCCCATCAATGTTGAAGTAATAGATGTCGAAATGACAGAGAATGAACCAGCCGCAGCATTCATAGACTCATCAGAACTTGATATCAGCGATATTACTTTCCAATGTGTTGAAATCTCCACAACGTCACAGGCCGAAACAACGTTGATGCAGGATTACAGTCTAATGAAAGAGAGCAAATACATTTTATTCGACAGTTGTTTGATAGAAATTATAACTATGCTGAAATGTGTGCATTCCATTAGAGGGAAAGTATGTGGGAAGCCATTGATTAATGTGACTCGTCAAATAAAAGGCAGTAACGTCAAAATTAATGCCGCCTGTAGATTAAATCATAGGTTCTCATGGTCTGCACAACCGATGCTGGGGAAACTGCCAGCAGGCAATCTACTGTGTGCAGCTTTATCACTTTTTAGTGGCTCCAGTTTGTGGGACTCCATTTCATTTCTAAAGCGCTGTGTATACATATACCAACGTGATTATCTGTTTCCGGCCATTAGTGATGCTTGGAAAATTGAACAATTGTCTCTAGCAAGTACATTCGAAGGCAAACTATTCAGGCTAGCCGGCGATGGACAGTGCGACAGCCCTGGATTTTCTGCCAAGTACTGCACCTACCACTTTCAGGACATGGATAGTAAGAAAATTGTGAGTTCGGTGGTCGTGCAGGTAACACAATGTACATCGTCAGTGGCCATGGAGAAACTAGGATTTATAAAATCAGTGGAATATCTACAATCAAGGGGAATGCACATTGACCTCATAGCCACGGATAGACACGTTTCAATTGCCAAGACCATGAGAGAGCAGTTCCCACATATTAAACATCAATTTGACGTATGGCATCTTGCTAAATCAATCAATAAGAAAATCTCGGCTGCAGGGAAAAAAAAAAGATTTTGAAAGTATTTTGCAGTGGTCACATTCTATCACCAACCATCTTTGGTGGAGCTCAAAAACTTGTGAGGGGTCAGTGGAAATACTACTTGAAAAATGGCGGTCACTGATGCACCACTGTACCAACGTTCAACGCTGGACAGCAAATGAACATTTCCACCAATGTGAACATGGCCCTTTGTCCCCAGAGGAGGCACGGAAGAAGAAGTGGTTGATTCCATCTTCACCGACACACACAGCCATTGAGAAGATTGTTTTCGACAAAACTCTATCAAGAGATTTCAGAGGACTGACAGAATTCTGTCACACAGGAGATTTGGAGGTGTTCCACAATATGTGCCTAAAGTACAGGCCAAAGCGCTTGCATTTTAGCTTTCGGGGCATGAAACATCGCACTCTACTAGCGGTCTTGGCCCATAACAGCAATGTCGGACGTGAACAATCTAGGACTAGGGGTAAAGTAAGGATGCCTCGCTACACTAAGGTGTTTTCAAAACGAAGTAAGCAATGGGTGATCAAACCAGTCTATGATGAAATGCAGTTCGACTTTGTGAAAGGCCTTATTGTTGCTGTGTTAGAGAAGCACAGATATGGAATTTTGGACGTTTCTGTGCAGAGCAGTGATCCATTTCCACCGAACATTGCGACTGTGCCATGCCCACCCAAAGCACAGCTGATTGTGAAGTACAAATCCCGGTTTAAATAATTGCAATACGATTGTCTTTTTGTAAATAAATGTTATTGTACAGTGTACCTGTAAACCTAACCCCTACCTTCACCATCATGGGTGGCGAACAAGCTGGGTGTCATCTTTGAATTCTCTCTATTCACCTCACATATGTGTATGTATATATTTTTCTCATGTCTCATCTCATGTAAATGTAAATGCTGCGCACTGTTAACGGAGGGGAGGCTTGCGTATTGCAAATAATAAAACAAACAAACAAAAAATAAATCTCACTTTTAACTGAACTCCTGTGGTACTTTATACTTTCCCTGACCTTCCGCAAAAAATTAAATGTCTCAATTTGGGCTGCAAAGCTCGCAGACAACGGGGACAAAATTGGGGCACTTAGAACGCGCCAGCCAAGCGGGCTGTGGCATTTGGGAGAGAAGTCAGTTCGCATTTGCACATTGAGGCGCACTACATAGACGGATTCTAAACTTCAAGTTCACAGATGCCTATACTACGTGATGTTGCAAATAAAGAATGCGAAGGACAGCGCCCAGATGAGGCCCACAAGTCGCACTGGAAGTATAAGGGTCTATTGTTTTTTGACCTTGAGACAGGGACCATGCCGAAAGAACTACATTTGAAGGGAGTGCGCAATAACGTAAGAGATGATAAGGCAGAAAATTCAGAAACTAGACCGAGTTTAATTTTAGTTCAGTATACGAAAAATCGTTGTCAAGAGCACGGTCCGTTTTACAGACTGCATTACGAAGAGACACAATGGAAATTTCAAATATAATGTAAGTAAATCTTTACACGCTTTTATACCGGAATGAAGATTTAATGAATGGATGCATTAATAAATGAATGAATGAAGAGCTAGGAAAAGCAAGTAAAACGTGTTCATAGTGGGCACATGGGCATGCAGGTCCACTGGTCTCAGTCTCACCGATCTCGGTTCTTGGCCCAGCCACTTTTCCCTGCACTGCCTACCTGCACTACGGGACTGTCTCTGTATCCTTCAGCCCCTTCTCCCGGCATTTACCTTGCACTTGCCACCAGCTGGCCCTATTATTTAATTTGTATTCAACTAACCATGTACAGCCCTTCCCCATGCGCGATCAGAAAGACACCTGGCCTAGTAGGATCGTTGTCTGTCTGCCCTTGTTCCCCACCTGCCTCGTCACGCCTAGAAACACTGGAGTATAGGCGCGTTACAAATGCCATATCATATATCATATCATTCCTCACGCATGTAGACTAACTGTTGTTTATCATTGTGTGTTTGCCTCGATTTATCTCGTTACTTTTCGCATTGATTTTAGAGACGAACATACTCCATTGAACTATCCTTGCAAGCAAATAGTTTCTGATCGGCCGTAATAAATAAAATGAGTAATATTAATGAAGTTAGGCTAGCGAGACTAATTATTATTTTTTTTGTTTTCATAACAGGTATTTGATCCCATTCTGCCACTGCCATCTGTTTGAGACACCGGCGGATGGATTCTTCAGCAGACACCTGCAGCTTCGTGTCAACAACTGGAGCACGATCACCATATTATGGGACGATCGCCAAGGGCCCACATGCCCTTACGCTGTACTAGTGGCTAGAAGCAACATATCAACCTTTAGGCTGGACTAGTGCCTAGTTGATGGAACAGCCTTGCGGTTCACCGTGCTTCCAAAGTGATTCTTTTTACGAAAATGAACACCCTGTGTACCATAAAGGAACAGCGCGTGACTCAAGATGAAACGGAACAGTTATTGCGGATACAAATAAAAAAAAATAAATGGCTTTCGGAGTTCATATGGCAATTGCTGAATATTCTCTAAACATTGAATGTCAAATAAATGTACTTTACCAAATGTACCGTGTTGCTGTTTCATTTTAAAGTACAGTTTCATATTCCGAATTGTGGCGCGCTGTGTTGTGAGTTGATCTGTGTTGGTTTCCGGGTTCTGTGTGGAGTCGCGCAGAAGACGACTGGGCGTGTTTGCCTACGCAGCACAGTAACGTCACGGAGAGAGGCGGGGAATATGAATGTTTTGATAATGTCAGGCTCAGGGGCGGGGGAATTGATTTAGTGCCGCAAAAGCAGGTCAGCCAGGGCGATGTGGGAAAAGATAGGATTATCAGAAAATGGTGGCTCCCTGGTGCTTGTTTTCGCGTGCGTTTAATGGACGAAAACTCGGGTAAGGTCCATAGGAACGTTTTCTAAATTCGAGCCACTTAGGCTTAAAAAAACATGGCCGACCCGTAGGGACAATAACATTTTTTACTAGACCATGCCTTTAAGGCCGGTGCTTCGCGTTAGTGTGCACTTGCGTGCAACGTGACGCTCACCGCTGCTTGGACCAGTTTACTTACCTTCTGAAACCAGGAGTTCTCCTGCATACTCACCTCCAGGAAACCGGTGCTTCATCGCTTCATCTGCAGACTTATCTCCTGACATCCAGTGATTTTGATCCCGACGCCGCAGCACTGCACTCCGCATCCACGAACTCGGACCCTGTGAAGAAGAATAAAGACGAGATTAGAACATCCGTCCAAGGGCCGCACCGCATTTGAACCCCGCGCGCCCCCTAGTTAACAATTTACCAGCTACTGTACCGCTGCAGCTTCATTCCTCATTCCCTCTGGCTGTCGCCTCGAGCTCAGCAGCTTCTGCCGGGCCGGCAACATCACCTGCAAGGGAAAATTGCAAAAGAGCAAACATCAAAAGTGGAAGTGACAGCAATACAAGACAACAAAGTTTACAATACAACAAAAACAGATGAGGAAAGACAAAGGCAAACAGGAACACTTACCTGAAGTATAGTGGCTTAGTCGCAGCAGGACTGGACTACCACGTGCAAAGGACCAGTGAAGGAACTCGTTCCATATCATACAAGCCCCCCTGCCAGAAGCAGCAGTAAGGAGTGCTTGCCAAAACTAATCAACAGTTGAGCTTTCCAGGGACAGCGCATCCCATGGGCACCATGGTTTGGGAGAAGGGGTCTGGAAGGGGATCAAGCGCACAAGCTGGCATACTCGCGCCCCCTATTCTCCACGCAGGAGCAGTCCCAAGCAGCATCACCTATTACCACCAGTCACCACATAAGCGCATAGGGCGAAGTCGGACCCGAGTGACCTCACCCCAGGGAGGGCTGCAACCGTGCCCCAACGCCTCCGCAGAGACCAGGTGAGCGTAACACTTTCCACCACACTTAATGGCCTTATTCTGTATACCATCAAAGATCAAAGCATATATAATAAATCTAAGCCAACATATGCTGCACTAATTGATTTAACAAAAGCTTTCGATTTAGTCAATAGGGCTCAATTGTAGGCAAAGCTAAAGACTTGGGGCAATCCCGAAGGTTTGCTCACCATTCTTATCCCTTCACCACCATACCCTAATTCGGGTTAGATTGAATTTAAACAGTAAACTTTCTCCTGATATACCCACTGCAAATGGAGTGAGACACGGATGAATTTTAGCCGCTTTTCTTTCAATCTCTATTTGGCAGATCTTGCCTACTTCCTGGTCACGCAAACACTTACTTGCCCTAAACTAAAATAGGATAAAGCCCAGCTCACTTCTTGGCTTACACCGATGATATTGGGCCTCATTACGACCCTGGCGCTAATGGGTTAGCGGCGGCGTAAAAGGCTGCAGCGCCATTAATCCATTAGCACCTAATTACGAGGTCCCTTTGCGGGACCCGACCTTAACGGCCGGTCTAGACCAGCCGTTAAAGTAGGGACCCGCAAAGGGACCTTCGCGCTAAGTATGGTACCGCAATTTGCGGTACCCTACTTGGCGCCTTCGCCATTCCCCTTCTACCCTATGGGGCAAAAATGGTAATGGGAAGGGCCATGGGGAAATGGGGAAATACCGCCCCGCCAACCTTGGAATGGGGCGGTATTTCCCCATTTCACCATGGCGGACACGTTACGATACCGGCACCAACCATGGTGCTAATAGCGCCATGGTTTAGCGCCGGTATCGTAATGAGGGCCATTGCCTTGATTGACCATACCCCCATCTGGCTCCAACATCTAATAAAGGCAATGTAACAATATGTTGGCACAAATGAATTATTAATTAACCCAACTAAATCAAATATAATGATCTTTGGATCGCAGTTAAACCAGAAAAAATCATCACCTCAATGGTGCATGAACAACCACACCCTACCTGTAGTAAAAATAAATAAGGTATGATAGGTTATGATATGATAGGTTATTTATAACGCGCTTAATATCCAGAGGTTTCTAAGCGCAGACTTAGTGATCGAACCCCTGGTGCTCCGTGTCGTTTTGCTTCCAAGGTAAACACGTTGCCGAGGAGCTTCTTGGATTTAATCTCAGAATATCCAAGTCCTTAAAAGATCTGATTGAGGAATTGGAGACTACGTCCACGCAATACAGAAGCCAATAAAACAAAATGTTGATGTCACTGTGTAGATTTTCGATCATACCCCTGTTAAAGTTTTACAAGGGAAAAGTAATCCCAGCAATATTATACGGGATAGAAATCAATACCAGTGCCCACCAATTCAACTGGGCCCTCCTTCAAGGTCGATTGTGGAAAAAAAACTCTCTCACTCCCCATATCTTTACGAATAGCTCGTTTTAGATATGAATTGGGATTATACTCCCTTCAATCACAATTCGAATTGAAAGTACTACTTTTATACAGATCCATTCTAAATCCATGCAAAAAGCCTCTGTATGAGGGCAGAAGACATCATACATATTGACAAAAGAGCCAATTCCTATCCAAACTACAACAAGATGCTGAACAAGTTCTTAAAAATTGTGAAACAACTAGTGAAACCCTTATTGTGAATCCAGACAAGGCCAAACAAGCCCTAATGAGAACTGACTGGATCACAACAAGGCTTACTTTTGCGATCTCAAAAATACCAGAAATGTGGCTGTTTGTGAAAAACCAAGTAAATATGTATTGCCCTATTTTAGCAAGCAACATTATCAGCCCTTGAGAAATATTATGCCAAATTTGTACATCATAATTATTGGTTAAACACCTAAGAAATTTGGCATAGGCGTTCTGCCAGTAAAGAGATCTCTTTAGCAATGGAGCTTCTGAAACTACTGATTGAAATGCATTTCAACGAAATCCCTCCGTAAAAGGAAAAATAATTGGAAACGTCAAAAACCTATTGTTAGATTGATGATATTCTTATAGATATCTTTTAAACGAAATGTAACAAGCTGAGTGACAAATGTTTTATTTCTTGCTTTATTCATCTTTTTTTATTTTTTTATTTTTTTTTTAAACTTCTTTTTATTAAATTTCAGCAAACAAAAGAGAAGAAAAGAAGAAGAAAATACCCCCACCCCCTAACCACCCTTCCCCCCAAGGCAACAGAAGTCCATTCATGTCTCCATGGCTTCCTGAAGCGTTCTCTCCATGGTTGTGCCAACAAACCCCACAGTACATTACCCTCAACGATCCCACCCCCCTCCCCCCAGAATAGCTACTCCTTGTCCACGATCCATAAACGTCCTTATTCATTGCTAGAGTTCAACACCGGTCCAATAATCTCAGGCGTTGAGGGCGCCACCCAATCAGGAAATCGTCTTTAAGAAAAGCCAAAGTTTCTTCCCAATCTCTAGCGAAGGACTGTAATTTGTTGTCCTTCGCATACGTTGCCCATTCAAGTGCAATGATTTCCCACAGTTTACGTAACAGGTCCTGTAAGAAAGGGACCTCCTTACTCTTCCATCTTTGTGCTATTACCGTCATAGCTGCGATTGTAAGAACCGCCCTTGCCTTCCCTCTGGAGCTAGGCTCCCCCGTACCTCTGCTCCACCCTAGACCCATAATGATCTCCTCAGGGGGTCTACTACCCCCGGGCCGAAGGCCCGCTCCTGGGCTCTCTGAACCTCCAGCCAGAAAGACCTGATTTTCGGGCATGACCACCAGATATGCCGCGTCGTGCCCTCCATCCCACAGCCTCGCCAACATATCCCGGGGGTAGAGGGGTAAATCTCCCGCAGTCGAGGTGGCGTGTAGTGCCATCCAAATAGTACCTTATACCACATCTCCTGCAGTTGGGATGCTCTAACTAGCTTGGGGATCATCCGCCACAGTCTTTCCCACTCCTCACGCTCAATCCCTCTTCCCAGAATCCGTTCCCACCTTCCCATGTACGCCCAGGAGCTTCTAATAGTGGCTTCGTCTAAAATCATGTAAAGATTAGATATGAGACCCTTGGAACCGTCGCTAGATAGAAGGAATTTCTCAAACCTCGTGTTCCCCCTTGTTGCAGCTTCTTTGTTCACTGGGTGAAGGGCCCAGTGGCGCAATTGAACGTATCTAAGTCTGTCTCCCTCCTTAACCCCGTACTCCCTCTTGCACTCCTCAAAAGAGAGAATCTTCCCCTTCCGAAACAGATCACCCAGCCTCCTACAACCCCCCTCTCGCCAGTGCTCAAATTTATTCATCTTTTTAACACATTTATTTTTAAACTAGCACAACGATGACCGCATTACAGGCAATTACCAGATACATTGTTCATCCCCTGTCTGGAGATCAACAAGAAGCAAGCAGAAGTCCCAAGAGCTTGTGCCCCCCTTCCCCTCCCTCTCTCCTTCCCCATCCCAGCAGGCCCCCCCGGTCCGATCCGGTAAACACCCCCCCCCCCACCACCCCTCAGTACCCTCGCCCTTCATGTAAAGGACCATCCTGGTCTGAGTGGGTTTGTTGGTCTGCGCCGGAAAGTTTTGGTCATAGTCTAGGAGTGGTGCCCAGGTGTCTGTGAAGTGATGTAGGAGGCCTGCTTTAGCTGCCGTCACTTTCTCTGCAATCAGTATAGCCCATATTTTTATCCACCACAGAGTTATATAGGGGCCCTCAGCCATTTTCCAAGTCCGGACAACTGTGATTTTCACGGCCAAGAGAAGTTGCGTCAGCAATTTGGCACGTTTTCCCGATCTCGGGTATACTCCTGGGGCTGGGTCTCCTGGTAGGATGAGTTCCGGCTCCATGGGGAGTGCCACTTGGGTGATGTCCTTGATAGTGGCGATGCATTGTGCCCAAAAGGCTTGCACAGTTCGGCATGACCACCACATATGGAAGTATGACCCCTGTTGACCACACAGGCGTCAGCAGCAGGGGTCCAGGGCCCGGTCAATGTGATGTAGCCTGAGGGGGAGGGTAGTAGCAGTGTAGGAGTAACTTGTGGGCGCACTCTCTGTTGATGATGCAAAGGGATGAGGAATGTGTCCTTGCCCAAATGTCCACCCAGGTCTGATCTTCCAAGGAGCGCCCCAGATCTGCCTACCATTGCAACATATATGGGGCCCTCGGGTCAGAAAGGTATCCTGTAGTAGTTTATAGGGGGTGGAAATGTTTCCCTGTGGCAGGAGATCTTTTAAGCTAAGTTCAAGGGGGTTAGGGGCGTGTACCGCTGCTTGACAGGTTAGAGGGTGAGAGCACCAATGCCGCAATTGAATGTAGGGGAACCTGTCGGCCTCAGTCAATTGAAAGGCTGTTTTACATTGAATGAGTGAGGCTGGTCTCCTCGAAAAGTTGTCCCAGGGATTCGAGATCCCCGCAATCCAATTCTGGAAGTTCGGTAGATGGAACCCTGGCGTGAAAGCTGGGTTATGGGAAATTGGGGAGGAGGGTCCGAGCCCCTTTGGGATGCCCCTGTGCCTTGCGGCCCAGTCCCAAGTTTTGAGAGTATTTTTGGTGAAAGACAGCAACTTCTTCCAGTGCTGGCGCTGTGGAGCGGGATGTGTGGGAGAAAACGCTGGGGTAGTGACAGGCGGCATTGCTCCATTTCCACCCACCTCTGGCATTCAGAGGACGCAACCCATGCCCATATGTGTGCCTGCTGTGCTGCTACCTGATAATTGCGCAGGTCCAGGACCCCCAGCCCACCTACTCTAGCACTGCCCATCATCACCCTTTGGGCAATCCTCACCTTTCTCCCCTTCCAAATGAACTGGGACATTTTCCCCTGCAGCCGGCGGAGAGGAGGTAGAGGGATTGTGGTGGATAAGGAGGAGCAGGCGCACAGGAACCTCAGTAGGAGGTTCATTTTACAGGCCGTAATGCGCCCTGTCAGTGAGATTTCTTGGGAGCGCCAGTGGTCAAGGTCATTCTCCAGCTCTTTAAAGCGCAGGGGAATTCGCCCGGTATACCTCTCTCGGGCATGCAGGAATCTGGATTCCCAAGTAAGGGATGGCTTTTTCACTCCATCGGATCGGACAGACGGTTTCAAGAGATTCCCCTTCCCCCGGCTCTAGGCCTATCCCCAGGGCTACCAATTTACCAAAGTTGATAGAGAAGCCCGCTACTTTCCCAAATCTATCGATCTCGGCGAGGGCGGGTTTCAACGAGGCGCTAATATCCGTGTCAGATAACAGCACATCGTCCGCATAGAGTGCGATCTTGTGCTGGGAGGGGCCCGCTTTGGGGTTTAACCAAATCCTTTGGGCAGAGTGCTCCATAACTAGTGCAAATAGGAGCAGGGATAGGGGGCAACCCTGTCTGGTTCCGCAGGTTAAGGGGATCAGGTTGGGTAAAGAGGCATTGACCATAAGCAGGGTCCTCGGAGATTGGTAGTTAGCTAAAACAAGTTTTTGGAAGGCTGGGCTGAAGCGGAACACCTCTAAGGTGAAGCGCATGAAGGCCCAGTCCACTTTGTCGAACGCTTTGGTTGCGTCCAGTGCTAAGAGTGCTTGTTTCTGTGTGTCGTGTGTCGCAATATCAATTAAGTTAAGGGCTCTACGGATATTATCCCCAGTTGATCAGTTTTTTATTAAGCCTGTCTGATCCGCGTTTATTATGTCAGGCAGGACCCTTACTAGGTGGTTCGCCACCATTTTTGAGTATATGTTAGCGTCTATGTTTAAGAAGGAGATGGGACTATATGAGCTGTTGTCCTTTGGGTCTTTGCCCAGTTTAAGAATGAGGGTCGTGATAGATTCTTGCATAGAGGGGGTAACAGCTCCTGACTCGCCAAATGAGTTAGAGGGTGACAAGAGGGGCTATCAATTGAGGGCAGAAAACTTTATAGAACTTTGTTTAGTGCCCATCCGGGCCTGGAGCTCTGGGTTTGAGGGATTTGAAGGCAGTGTCAATTTCCTTACCTGAGATCGGGGCATCAAGGCTTTCTCGGGACAGTTTTTCTTGATCCCCATATTGGACCCTGCCTTGTTGGTCGCGTAGACCAATGATCGTGTTTCTCCTCCTTGCTTTGTGCTTTGGCTAGCTTTTACACAAGTCATTGATATGCCTTGTTATTCCTGGCATAATAACTTTGTTTAATTTGGCTAGCAGGAGTGCTGTATTCTCCGCGTAATGGGCTTCAAGTTTTTTCCAGGCAGGCGGTAGGGAACGCTGAGACTTAGGGGATCAGCCTTTATGCTTATGTTCTGTTTCGGCTCTCTGGACCTCCTCCTCGAGTTTCAGTCAAATCTGTCGTTTGCGATTAATTCTCCTCGCACCACTGCTTACATGGCGTCCCATGTAATGGCTGTGGAGGTATCAGCGTTTGGATTTTCCTTGAAGAAGTTTCTGATTGCTCATGCTATCGAGTCTCTCAGTGGCATCTCATTAAGGATGGGATCATAGAGATTCCATTGGCGTTGCGGGACCGGGTCTGGATCGTGCGCCTGAAGGGCCAAGGTTATTGGAGCGGGGTCTGATAGTATCCTGGATCCGATGGACACCTCATCAACGTAGACTAAGGTCTGCAGGGAGGCCAGCAGCAGGTCGATCCGGGAGAACGTTCTATGTACTTAGGAGTAAAAAGAGAAGTCCCTCTCGGCGGGGTGAAGCACTCTCCATGTGTCCACTACATCTAGGGTCCGGAAGAAACTCAGCAGGCTGCTGGCGAGTTTGAAGTCTCTGGGCGTAGGGGTGTGTGATCTGCCCTTAGCTGGGTCTGGGACCCTGTTAAAGTCTCCTCCGACGATTATCTGGCCCTCAGCAAATGACAGGAGGGTCTTGCCCAGAGCATCATAGAAAGTGTCTAGACCATCATTCGGGGCATACACTGATACGAGTGAGTACAGCTGTCCCAGCAGGAGGCATTTGACCGCCACATAACGACCATCGGGGCATCGCTGAGTCTCCAGAATTTGTGGGTTCAGCCCTTTTGCGAAGATGATCACTGTACCCCTTTTCTTAGTGCTGCTGGACGCCAGGAATTGGAGCGGAAAGTACCTATTGCGGAAATGTGCAAAGTCCGCCGAGAGGAGGTGTGTCTCCTGAAGGAAAACCACTGCGCTTTCCCCGTTGTGTAGTCGCTGCAGCACAGATTTGCACTTGACGGGGGAGTTCAGTGCTCTGATGTTGAGCGAGACAAAGTTCAGTACCAGATGAGGAGGGGGAGAGTCTGGGGCATTCGTGGGATTCGGGGGAGGGGTTTGGGATGGTCATGGGTCAACCATCTCCTGGGGGTTTCATTAACAGGATGTCATCTTGTGGCTGGTATTTTAACCTTGACCTCCAACGGGAGGCCGAACCTTGAAAAACTTGGGATGCCGATTCTTCTCATCCGACGTGTCCCATAGCCTACATGGCTAAACCAGTCTGTAGCAGGGTTTCTTGAATTCCACTCCAAGGGGACAATGGTAGCATGCACCTTGGAGTCGGGCATGGGCCATGTGAAGCCTGCAGTTATGTCGTCGTAGTTCCTTCTTCCGGCGCCGTCCATTTTCTGCCAGAATCGCAGTTGGTCATTTTGTGTTCCAGTTTCTCTGCACCCTAGTCCAGGCTGGCTGTTTGAGTTTGACGGGGGAGCAATCCGGTTAGTTCGCAATGGGATTCGTCAGGACGTCCCCTGCCCCCCCAGGAGAGTTAGGGCGCAGGATTGTTGCTGCGTCTTCTAGGTGGCTAATTCTCCAGAGAGTTCCATAATAGGTAAATTGTAGGGCCTTTGGGAACAGCCATCGGTACCGAATTCGGTGATCTTGGAGGAAGAGAGTGAGGGGTTGCAGGGCCTGCCGCTTTTGTATCATCACGAGCGACAAGTCTTGGTAAATTTGCAGGGGGAGCCCTGGAATGACAGCTCGTCTCGGGTTCTCTCAATTGCCATGATTGCTTCCTTGGTGGTATAGAAGTGCACCCTTGTTATTACATCCGGGGGGGAGGGGAGTGAGAGTCCTCTTCCATGCCCCGACGAGAGAGCCGTCTGTGGGTGCTATCCAGGGTGAGTTGTGTTGTGCCTAGGTGTGGGAGCAGCAACTGGAAGAAATCACCCACATATTCAGCCAAATCTTTGTGTAGGATCGAGGATGGAACCCCCGAATGCGCAGGTTGTTACGTCGGGCACTGTTTTTGAGGTCTTCCTGCTTATATTCAAGAATTTTATTCTTATTGTGTAATGCTTGCAATGAGCGTTGTATTTCCACCATAGTTGCGGAGTGTTCTTGTGCTAGGTCCTCCACCTCACTCAGCCTTTGTTCCGCATTCGTGACCCTCTGGTCTGTTTGCTCGAGTTTACTCATGAGCTCTGACATACAGGACCGGAATTCAGCCTTGATATCAGACATGAAAGCTTGGATGTCCTCCTTTGTCGCCAGCTGTCCCTTGTCCTCCAGGGCTTTTTGGGGTGTGGATGTCTGGACTTCCGATTTTTTCCCCTTATCGAAAGGAAGAAGCATGGTGGTAATGTCTGCATTTTTTGCGGGTTTCAGCTGCTTGGACATCTCTGCGACCTCCCCTCGGGGTCCCCCCGAGTGACCTCAGGATTTGTAAGCATGGAATAGGGGGAAGGGCTCCGATGAAATCTCTCTGTTTTGCTGGCAGGAGAAAAGTATAGGAACCTACAGCGTTCTGATGGGCAGAGCGCAGATTTGAGGTCTGGGCGTGATGCCTTTGTCTGGAATGGGACTTAGGCAAAAGTCGAGGACCCCAGATTGGGTCCCTGTCGAGGTAAGGCTCCAAGAAGATGGGGGATACGCTTGCCAGTAGAGGATTGATGATCCAGCAGCACCCCCAATCGGATTAGGCTAATGGGGTGATAGAAGCGGCGTTAGTTCCTGAGATGCCGGCCAATGCTTCTTGCAGCGCGGAGGGTCTCCTACTTCGTGGACTCAGTTGGTGGCGTGCGCTTGCCGGGCCGATTCTATGGAGCCAGCCGAGTACCTTTTTGAGGTTGTAGTTAGGGCAGCCTTGGGGAGCAAAGTCAATTCTTGTGGGTTGGGGCTGGAGAGGCACACAAGGGGTTAGCCTACCTCAGCCCCAGCAGTAGGTTTAAGGGGCCGTTGGGGTGGGAAGTGCTTTGTGCAGAAGCCGGTCTACGCAGGGCCGGCTTCTGCGTAGACCGGCAGCTGCCGGGGCAGACCTCAGCTGCCCCTGGAGCATTATGCTTCAGGGGCAGCTGAGGCGGGAAGTGCTTTGTGCAGGACCCGGTCCGCGCAGGGCCCCTGCGGCGTATCTGTGTCCTAGGCCTATTCCTCACCATCACGGGCCACTCCGGGGGAAGACAGAGAGGTCCGGAGCACCAGAGAGAGTTGGGTTGTGGAGCCGGACGCTGATGCCCCTGGGGTGATAGACGAAAGTGATCAAACCTCTATGGTAGGGAGGATGGCCCCAGGCATCTGCAATGGGTGGCTGTTGCCACAGTGGCCCGTTCCCCCAGCAGTGTGGTGGGGGCTCATCCCTGAGCACCATCTCCAGCAGTGATGAGCAATGGGGGAGGGTGTGAGGCTGTGACGTCTCCCGCACTCTCCAGCTGGCTGAGTAACTTGCGGCGTCGGGTGGGCAGGAGGTCGGAGATCGCAGCTCCGATGGCTCTAGTTAGCCCCTGCAGCAGCGGACCGGCAGCTCGTCAGATGAGCTCCGCTGTCATCTGCCTGTTGGTTCTGTTGTCCCCCTCCCCCGGGGAGCCACCTCCATGGGTCTGTGATAAGCACTGCTCCCACACTGTGTTGTGACAGGGGTGGGTCGGGCTGTTAGCCACCTCCGGGCCAGCGGCGTCTGCGAGGCGGGGGCGTATTGCAGGTAAGCGCCTTCCAGCTCTTTGGAAGCTTCGGCCATGAGTCGCTGACAGTTTGGTTGAATTGCCGTAGATGCGATCCCAGACCTGTCTGCCATTTTGGATCTTCGGAGGTGGGTGCCTCTCTCCTTCAGGGGATGCGAGCTCTGGTCCTGGTTAGCGTTAGGGGCTCAGCTTGAGTTCAGTCGTTGCCCCAACGTTCCGGTTGCGGGTAGTGCTTAGCCCGACTCAAAACGACAGCAGCAACCACATATTATGAA
Source organism: Ambystoma mexicanum (assembly GCF_040938575.1). Taxonomy (NCBI): domain Eukaryota; kingdom Metazoa; phylum Chordata; class Amphibia; order Caudata; family Ambystomatidae; genus Ambystoma; species Ambystoma mexicanum. The sequence continues at coordinate 674,328,545 of NC_090932.1, read as the reverse complement.
AGTTGTCTGCGGGCTTCACACAGAGGCCATCAGAGGAGCTGCCACTTCGCTGGTGCTCCAGGCCACGCCCTTTATTCGTCTTTTTGTATGTTTGAAGAGAACTGTGTAAAAAATGTCTATGTATGGCTGACGCAATAAAAAATAAATAAAATAAAAGTCACAGGTAAGCAGAACGAAACAGCAGACCAACTCAGCAGAGTAGTGAATCGGAACCACAAATGGCAACTATCAAGCACACAACTGAACAGGGTGTTCAAAAAGTGGGCCTCCCCTTCAATAGATCACTTTATAACATGGGAGAACAAAAGATGTCCAAAATTTGCCAGCAGATTCCCACAAGAGGGGTCTCTAAGGGAAGCCTTTTCACACTGTCATGGAAGGTGGTGTTCACCAGGACCTCTCAACCCCAAAGCATGGCTCGTGATTTCATTGAATCTGGTCATATTCCAACCCCACAAGATTGTAGATAAATCCTTAATGCAGCAAGAGAGACCTCTACTAACACATCCTATGAATACAAGTGGGCCCGTTTCTGTGCATGGTGCGCTCAACAGCTGCGGGACCCTCTCCACATCACACCACATCATCTTTAACCATACTTGTTAAAGCTGGCCAAATAGAATCGGTTGCACTTCTCCATTAAAGTGCACCTGGCCACGATCTCCAGATATGACATGAGGGCCTAGCTTGAACCTCAAAGTTCAAGGATTGTGAAACATTCATGAGACAACTTTTTCGTATCTACCCACCAAAAAGAAAGCAGCTACCACAATGAAGTTTAAACACGGTCCTCCCGGCACTTATGAAAGCGCTGTTTGAGCCTATGATTAGATATGTCTCATGGAAAATGGCCTTTCTACTAGCTGTAACATTGTTCTGACGAACGTCAGAAATACAGGCTCTCTCAATAAGAGCCATACCTGCGTTGCAAGCCAAACAAAGTAATCTTAAAAAGCGTATCCAAGTTTTATCCCAAAAGTGCTCACAGAGTTACATTTGCAAACAGAACTAATACCACCGGCTATCTTTGGTAGTCTGTCCTCTCTGGCTGAACAAGGCCTTGAAGCTTTATCTGGCCAGGACAAAATATTCTAGGCATATGACAGTTCCAAGCAACGAATAGCCATATAGGTGACGTCTGTGATTTCAAAAGCTCACGCAGAGGCAAAGAGACCTCTACGAAGGACAATCTGGGTGCATTCTACAAGAGCGATGGGTTCTTCGGCAGGGTTGTGGTAGGGAATCCCGCTGGCCGACATTTGCAAGGCAGCTACTTGGGCAGCCCCACACACCTTTGTGAAACACTATTGCATGGTAGGACAGAACGAATCGAAAGCAAGAGTGGGAAGAGCAGTGTTACAGCGCCTCTTTCAATAAGATATGCTTTTCTCCCCTTGCTCCACCAATGGGTATTATGTTACTGCTGTATTTTCTATTCAAAGCATGTGAATCCATGAAAGATACAATGCTGGAGAAGGAGTATGTTGCTTACGTGTAACTCTTGTTCTCCAGCATTGGTATCTTTCATGGATCCACATGCCCCCACCATCTGACCCTGGGGGAGTAAAGGTACAATATAATTATCCCTCCGGGGTTAGAATCTGAAGATGGTCACTAGCGTGGGGATAGATACTCAACGTCCCATTGGCCGCGGCACAAAACACCCAAGTGATGGGTTGCAAAAGTGAACAATTTTGTCTTTATTATATAATATAATCTGAGGTTACTGACGACTGGGAATATTCTAAGCATGTAAATCCATAAAAGATACCAATGTGGGAGAACAGGAAGCTAGCAACATACTCCTTATACATAATCCCAGCTGAGCAAAGCCAATCTTAAGTATCCTTAACCAAGCAGCAAGGCTGAACTAAGGAGGAAGAAGGGAGCACTGTTGTGTAGTACAGTTAACATTTATCAACCGAACTGATTTAGATGAGACCCACACAGGTAAGTTATAAAAAATAACACAATTCATTACAATACTGCACTAAGGCGTACTTTAAATATTTCAAGGTAAGTACAAAAATCACCTAAGTACATAAATGCAATTCATAGGTAAGCCACTATGGGGAACACACTGCTTTGGAATCACAAGCACTTATTCAAACAATTGCATTCACCAAAGTAGGGACAACAGATGTTAAGCACACATCCATAGTTAGGCCTTTTTATACTAAACTGAAACTTGAGAAGTCCAACCCTAGCCTATACCAAGTCTCTGCTGTTGGGAAACGTTTCTCTAAATGCAACTCACAAAATGAGGTGGGAGTCCTGCCGCACGACGGGTGCCCTCCGGGTGGCAAAGAGAGGAGGCAGATGTTCCAACAGGAGCCGGCACTGGCGGCAACAGATCTAAGCCGCGAGGACCCCTCCCCCCTCCAGGTAGGAGGAATGACAGCAGAGCCATGGGGACTGCTAGAGGGACGGTGAGCTTGAAAGCTTGGAGGCAGTCATCCGGAGACCTGGGGGAGGAGCATCCCCCTTTTTTGAGTGTGGAGCATGGAGCGATTTCGGCAACCTGAGGGGAGGGAGAAGGGAATGGTGAAAGACCCCAGAGGGTCAGCCATGTCAGAAGGCGGCTGAGGGGCTGATGAGTGGTACGAAGCGGGCGGACCTCGGGAGACCCCCAACTGATTCTGCATGGCATGGCTGCTGAAGGATCGGTGTGAGTGGAGGCTCCCACACCAGGGGGCCTAATGTGAAGGGGCAGGACACTTGCCAGTACGGGGAGACTGGGACCCGGTGGAGGAGCGCTGGGAGTGGGCAGAGGAGTCCAAAGCTCAAACAAGATCCATGGGGACCCCACAAGACCCACTGTCTGGGGGGCGCAGCAAAGCACACCAACCTGCGGGGGACCTCAGTCTAAGCTGGTCGAGGGGGCACAGCTTCATGAAATAAGAGCCCCTGGATCACATCGGGGTTCCAGACAACAGTGGATAGTGGAGCCCCAGGCATTCCTCCCCCACTGCCCCTAGTTCTGGAGCGCTGCAGGAGGAGGTCTTGAGGAGCTAGGCCCTCGTGCCAGAGGGGGCAAGGCACGAAGAGGACAGACATCAAAGAATGCAGAGTGGAGATCCTGGGCGGGTGGGGGTGCTGGAGGAGGAAACAAAGCTAGAGGATCAAGGGAGTGTGGGCAAGACTACGGGGCCAGTGTGGCTGATCACGCCCAGTGCTGGCTGAAGTTCAGCCGCTCGCCACATTTGGGTCCAGCAGAAGGACCTGGGCCTTGGGGCACCAGAGACTTACAACCACCAGAGCGGCCGAGACTGGGACGGCAGGCGACACACCGCCTACTGGCGGACCTGCACCTCATACACTCCTTACTTGGCTGCACACAGGGGATTCTCGCAAATAGATATGATCTTGATCTCGGATACTCTGGTTTCTCAGGTCACGGGCTGGGGATAGGGGCGAGATACCTGTCGGATCATGCGCCCGTCTCCCTTAGGGTGGACCCGATAGTTTTGCTCCCACGTGTCCGCAAGCGAAGGTGATTAAACAAACTGACCACTAAATACTGTGACCTGACCTGGATAGAAATCAATATACGTTACATTGAAGGTCAGAGTACTGTTGTGTTTTATGAGGTGGGTCCTGGTACAGTCTACCGATCTACAAAATCACAATGGCTTCACAACTCCAGAAGCATCTGTGAGTAAACGTGTCTTTCAAAAACCATATACTGAGATGAAACAAATTGAATTCAACCCAGTAGACACTGAATCACAATTCAATATTTTTATTAACATGTATAGAAAACAATCATTATAGAAAACTAATCTCATAATTATAAAAACAATCACCAAAATCAGTATCAATAAATTGGTTAATCAGTCCATCAAATTCATAATTGGACTGATCAGATACATCATTCCCATCTAAAACCACAAAAGACCACACATCAACCATACTGCATTCATACTCGAACCATTCATCAAAGCACTCAGTTATGACAGATATTTCATCAATATAAAAACAATCGTACTAAAATACAACATTACAATTTCTAGTCCATTATTAATATGAACCGTGAATTTATCACAGCTGAGCCAGCATTGTTTGTACGGTCTATTCTGACTCAAGCTAGTGTCACATAAAACTGTTTACAAATAACAGTACATTCCCCGACCCGACATGTTTCTTTCTGTGCAAATCTTGGTTAACAGAAATTCTTCAAGGGTTACTAAGGTCCAGCGTGGTCAAATGGAATGTAGATGGAAAAATAGAGCATGTAGGCTACACCAACAGGGCTCACCTAAATATAAACATAAAAAACATCATCAATCAGGCTCAATGCTTAAATTTCTAGATTGATCATTATTACCACGACACCATAAATGAGCGGGGTGTAGAAAAGGGTTATAAGTACCCCCCCCATCTAACTCTACCACTAGGGGAATCATGGAAACCAAAATACGGAACCATCATTGGAACACCATATTAATTGGTATATCCAGAGTAATACCACCATCACCAACACCGTGTGACATGCCAAGACTTCCAGAACTACTGAGGTTATACCTCCATGTGGAGGTAAAACCAGCCGGGACCCAGTTGTATACATGCATAAAAAAAGAGAGAAGGTATGTAAGATGGGTCAACTCGGACCAGACACTCACAATGGATCTTCTATAAGTATCTCGATGAGTACCACTGGTGTTTACCACCCAGAATGGTACACAATCACCGAAGGAACTAGCAGTGCCAGACACTCAAAAAAGGGGGAAGCCCAATTCTGTAGAGTCTGTATGTACATCACAGCCAATCCTTGACCACCTATAAACATAGAGGCGGAGCTTAAACAATTAGCAACCATAGCGGCATTGTAAGACACAAACATCTCTTCATTCACATTAGCGCGATTAGCGTGATGTCTTAGAAATTAGCCTGTGTAGGCACCCTATATTCGCGGTCACAACACCCAAAAAGAAGGTGACTACCACGAAAAACATGCACATATCACCCCGGCTTACCTTAATCATCAAGGTCTATAAATTCCGGACACGTGCATAAATAGAGATTGCCTCCAAGCAAGTATCTTCCCGTAAAACGGCAACGGAAACGTCATCTGTCTCAATCAAAAACAGAGGTTTAACAATACTACAAAAGAAAGAAATGGGGACAGATCAGTGGGTTAAATCACCACCGTGAAAAAATCGTCTCCAACTGATAAAGGCATCCATATATACTAGTAGTGCAGCAGGGGTGTTCAAACGAGTTATGTCTCGTAGGAACGATAACAACTATCCCACCCCGACCAATACGGGTACACGGTACAGTGAGGGAAAGCGAACCAGTGCGGAGAGCACAGGACAGTTAAGCCGGTATAACCCTGATGACCTAAACATCGCACACAGAAACCACAAGGAAAGCCCTGCTTACCTAAATACCTTCCAAGCGTACTCCGCTGGTGGCCGCAGTGGTTCTGTGAGCTGACACGTCCAACGGTCGAACTCGGCATATCCGGGTAATGTACATGCTCGCGTGATCACGTGTGATATTTCAAAATCATTACATGTACTCATACTCAAATACAGGTAAACAAAACTCCTACCTCTCTCTTCTTTGGGATCGATAGTTCGGTAACCTTCTGGAGTAGTGGGAAAATACCTAGAAACCCCTCCACCATCCGACTTCGGAGAGTCCGACAGTGGTGGAGCCTCCAGGGAAAAACCCCTTACGGGGGAAAAAACCCTGTGAAGGGCTGCTAGAGAGCGTAGTTTCCTGAAGACTACTCCCTGCAGGTGTTTCTGGTATAGAATAATCAGCTTCTTCGGTAGAACTTCCCAATCTCCTCCAAGCTCTATAAGTGATGGGCGCAAGTAGACACAGAGAGGAATTAATGACACGAAGGATAGATGTTACAGACCCAAAAAGAGGATAAAAGGCTTACCCTAGGAACTCCTAAATCAGGCCCGGAAGACCGGAGAGTTAAGTTCCTGGATGGCAGTTTTGGAGAAAACAGGGGGAATAGTTGCAAAGCCTAACAAAGTGTAAAGAAAATTAGACTTGGTCTTTCCCCTCCCAATCCTGATCTTGTTAACTGAGAAAGAAAGTAACTTAGCTTACCTCCTGAAGGAGAGACTGACCCTCTGCTAGTACTGGGAAGAAGTAGGCAGCGTAATGGCCCGTGTAAAGAGATGAAGGAATCCTAAAGAAAGGAGATTGTGAAGAATGGAAAAATCCTGGGTAAAGCAAAGGAAATGCCACTGAAGGAAATCTGACTTCCATATCAAAAGATCGTACCAAGAGCTGTGTCCTAGAATCCTTGGACGAAGGATCGTCTTGTAAAGACAGGGACTCCTCGGATTCCACGGCAAGCAGAGAAGAAGGCAGAGGATCTAAGCCGCGATCAGATGATTGCCTAAAGTGAATGGTAACGGAGTTTCAAGAATAAGTAGGAACAGGAAAACAGAGACAGGATAACCACTTAGCTGTACGAGGAAAGAAGTGGAAAGGCTGCAGGTACCAGTGCATACTTACGTCTGCAAAGCGCGGCTTGACTCAGGAAAGAGAGTAGCAACGCGCCGATGTGCAGGTGCTGGATACGGAAGTACTGCTCGCCAGTCCGGGGTCGTGGCTACAGCCTCTTCCTCATGTGGCCCATCGGCTATACCGTGACTTGCCGCAATGGGATTCTCCATGTTGGATGAGTAAAATGGACGCCGTACCTTTCGTCCGTTGTCCCAAGGTTCGTGTATTCCACGAACCATCGCATCACGTGACGATCACGTAACGTAAAGCTTAGAGTGTCATGAAAATACACGCCCACTCAATCTCCGCTCGGACTCCAAAACCAGCCGTTACGATGAAACACGAGTACATCATTATCAGCTACATTTCAATGGTTAAGTAAGTGAATCCCACCATATTAATCAAAATGAGTTATTGTGGTTAAATAAACAACTACCAGCATGGTAGTTAGGCACGATCCGGCAATAATGCTCAAAAGAGCGTTCACGCTTTAATTTATGAAGGTAAACATTCCCCAGACACGTGGACACTCATAGGGTGTGTTATATACCCTTTCACCGTCATGTCTATATTGCAAGAAAACTCGACAATCTTCTGGAGAACGTTATATGCCCGAAATATCTTTCAAAATTAAAGCTCTGCACAAAGAGTAGCCCGAAGTGTGAAACAACACAGGCTAAAAATTCCAATCTATTGCCCCATTTAAGCCGGCCACATGACTTTTACTCAGAAAGATAAGTTTGGTCTCCTCTCTAGATAAAGTTTGCTTATCCACAGAAATATTATTGATGACCACAATCTTCTTTAGTACTGTCCATTTTAGATCGTCACAACCATGATTCCGCATTATGAAATGTCCTACCAAGGGAGCTGTTAAATTCCTCAATCTGACGCAACTTCTATGTTCACTGATACGGATTTTGATTTTCCGTTCTGTTTTTCCGATATATATTTTATGGCAGGGACACCAGATAGCATATATAACAAAGCTCAAGTTGCAATTCGAGAACCCTCTTTGTTCCCAAGGTCTTGGAAGCCCAAAATCAACCTCAGTGGTTTGTTTAGTAAAAGGACAACAGGCACATGTACCACAAGGGGCGTGTCCTCTCAATTTGGGTAACCCCCATTGTTGGGTAATGGTAGATTGCTTGTGAGACCTATTACTGATATCATTCCTACTCACCATTTCCTTGACATTACGTCCCCTTTTGAAAGCACACCGTGGACTAGCCACAGGTATCTTGGCGTGTGCTAAAAGATGCCAATGTTTCTTGGCAATCTTAACCACATGATTGGAAAGATGGTTAAAGGTGCTAACAAAGACTACAGGATCAGATTTGGAATGACTGGATTTAGATCTATATTCCAGCAATGCCTCCCGATGGTTATTTGAGGCTCTCTTCAACGATCTCTTAACAATCTTGCTAGGATAACCTCGCTGGATCAAATTGGGACTCAAAATTGAGGCTTCGGACTCAAACCTCTCCTTCTCACTGCTATTCCGTTTGAGTCGCAAAAATTGCCCAAACGGTAAATTATCCCTTAGGATTAAACAAACTGATCCTAAGGGATCGAGCCATTAGGCCACATGTGGAAACCACTCTGAGGAATTATTTCAAAGAGAACGCCACTCCAGGCTTAGATTGGGGCACAATTTGGGATGCTAGTAAGGCAGTAGTACAGGGTGAGTTTATCGCACCGACTGCACATTTCTTGAGGGGAAAAGAAAGGGTGAGGCAGAAATTGGAAGCAGAAGTGGGGATTGCAGAGGCGGAACACAAACGGAAAGGTTCACAAAAGACCTGACAGGACCTTAAGAGGGTTAGGGCTGCATTGGAGGCATGCCTCGCAGATAAATCAGTGCAACTCCTTCTGCAGACTAGACAAACGTGCTACATAAAAGGGGATAAGGCTAATCGGTTTTTGGTGGCCAAACTAAGTAAACAAAAGTCCCAAAACTATATTAGTCAATTTAAACACCCCGGGGGAGAACCAGGAAGAGGGGAGGCTGAAATAACCAAAATCATGCACTTTTACTTCACGTAGAACCAGGCGGGGGAGAACCTAGAGAGGGAGGCGCAGGAGGCTGTTGGGGAGAATTCTCACTTTATGGCTAATTTCCCTTACCAATGGAGTCCCCCAGCAGCTTTGTTGGATTTGAAGGGTTTGTTTCTTTTTACCTGCTAAGAGTGAGACTCTTTTTCCCACTCTTAGGCAGTTTTGCTATGTGTGTTCTAGGCTATTTTTGTGTTAATGCCTATGGGATTTTCTCTCCCCCATAGAAACCATCTTTATTCACTTGTGTTACACAGCATCCTCGGTGCAGTGACACTGGGGTGTCGTGGCGACCCCCAAACATAGACTCCATACCCTGGGACTGACTACTTTCTCCCAGGGCATGTAAAGTCCCCATTGACTTTACTAGTCAATTTCTATGAACTAAACCAGTACAACCCATCTTACCAAGGAGTTAATAGTTTTTCCCCTATGTTCATTTTCGAGAGGGTACAGTACAGTACCCCTCTAAAAAGTTTCTGGCTGGTGGCAGTGGTTACTACCAAAAATATTCAACCGCAAATATTTCTCTATGGGGTTTTCCCATTGTTCGAGACTACCACTATTTTTGATAGCCTCTAACATGCCCCCGGTGAATTTTTAATATTAACTTTGCTCAGGTGGGTTTTATTTGCCAGATCTTTGATATAACTTCTTTCTCTACAATCCTAACCCAGGTTGGGCATCCTTTGTTCGTCCGTTTGGCGGGCTTCTGCCCAGAAGCCCTCTTTCCGGCGCCACTGAGTCTGGGGTGGGTCCATTGTGTGGGAGGGGGAGTAGGACCCCTGGACAGGGTTGCCTCCGCAACCCATGTCGCACTCTATCCTGATAGACTGGAGGGTCTCCCGCCAAGATGACCACTCCACTGTGTGAGTGACAGCTAGGCTGTATGAATGGGGCTCTTTTTGCATAAAAGCAGGGTCCTGAGGACTGGAAGAGCAAGACGTCATCACTGGAACTAAGAAGCCAAAGAGGAGAGAAGCCAAAGACACCTGCAACGACTGAACCACTAGTGAAGCCCTTCTGCAGCATCTCACCACTTTTCTCCACACGACGAGAGGAGATCTTCATCTGAAAGAGCCTTCTTCCCTTGAGCTGGTGGGGCCAACCAGTTTGCTAATCGTCTTCCCGAACCTGCTGTGGTCGAATCGCCAGTGCCCTGCACTTGGAGACCGGATAGCCAAGCAGCTTTCGACCCGGACCGCGATTAAAAGGAGCGTACCTTTTAAACTTTGTTTGGCAGCACCGCGGCTGGTTTCATCCCTGGGTAGTGCAGTACCTCGAATCTTCCTCCACGACGAGAGCCTCTCTTCCTCTGCTGGACCCCTCGAACTGCAGGAACTACCAGGAACAACCGCCACTGCAGGAGCCACTTCTTCACTTTAAATGTACATTGTTCCGCCAGGCCGCCCTTTCTTCGCAGTAGTGCTAAAGGTGTTTTAAATCCTTTACCTACCTGTTGGGTTGGCCGCCCCCCTCTCTTAACATTGTCTTTTCAACTCTTGCAACCACCATTTCAAATATCGTTAACCAAAGACTTGACTGCAGCTACGAGAACATATTGCTCCTGGGCCGTTGCCCTGTACCACTAACTTTGGCACAGACCTATTGACTCTGGACACATTTGTTAGATCTGCTTTCTCGAGATTGATTCTCCATTCGAACTGTGTGGTGCACCCCTTTCTTATAACTACCCTTTCCTTCCCACTGTTGAATCTTGTGAAATGCCATTTTGCTCAGTTTTCATTTAAGTACTGCTTATACTGATGCACTGTCTTGCTCTAACTGGGTCACAAGCTAATGGGAAGTGTTGCTAGGGTAAGAAAGAATCTATTTCTGAATAACTTGTGTTTTCCCTCCCTTGTGAGAAATTGTCAGAAACTCCCTTGTGTGTAGTTTTCACTGTGCCGTTTTGCTCAGTTTTCACTCTGGTTCACTTGGTCTGCAATTTATATAGGGAGTGTGTATATTTTTCCTTGACTTAATTGAACTTGCTTGATACTTGTGATAGATGTGTTTGATTAGAGGTGTATAAAATAAATATACATTTACTTTTTAACTACAAGCTTTAGTCAGTGTTTCCTTGTGCCATAGTCTAGTGGGCCTATTGGGTAAACCCTGAATACTGCTCATCTCCCTCTTGAGATAAGTGGCTGCTCAGCCACAGCTACCAACTAAATCTTTGTGGTACAGACTGATAAGGGCTTTTATTGCTCTCACTTTTAGTCCTAATCTGGTGTAGTGCTCCCTAAGGGAACTGCACTGGATTCTGCCTAATAGAGGCATTTTTGGGAAAAGTGGATTTGCCGCAGATCTCAGAGGCAGACAGACAGGCATTTAGGCCCCGATAACAGAAGAGTAGGTGTGATGCGCTTTAAGTGCTCTGAAAGGGAACAAATCCCTGGGCCCTGATGGGCTTGGAAACGCTTACTATAAAATGTTCAGGACCATACTAGTGGGCCCCCTGACAAAACTTTTTAACCATATAAGGGATATGGGGCGAATCTCTGGCGATATGGGCCCGTCTACCACAGTGCTCCTGGTAAAGCCAGGGAGGGATTTGTCGGACTGTGCGAGTTATCGCCCCATCTCTTTACTTAACGGAGATGCAAAGCTGTACATAATGATTTTGGCACAGAGGTTGGCCGGGGTTCTTCCGGCGATAATTCACACGGACCAGGCCGGATTTGTAAAAGGACGCCATACATGCGATAATATTCGCAGAGCCATAAATGCTATTGAATGGGGCTGGAAGTCAGGATAGCGCATGTCGGTGTTGGCCTTGGACGCTACCAGGGCTTTTGACAGCCTGGACTGGAATTTTTTACAGTTGACTTTGGGAACATTTGGGTGTGGACCCACATTCTCCTGCATGGTTTTAGCTAATTATGGTAACCCGACCACTAGATTCATGGTTAATGGGCAGTTTACAGCCAGCATTCCCATACGTAAAGGGCCCCGTAGGGGTGTCAACTATCCCCGTACATTTTTGCCATGGCCATGGAGCCATTGGCACAGGCGATTCGAACCGAACAAAAGGTTCTAGGAGTATCTACAGCAGGTAGTGGCACTCAGAAAGTAGCCCTTTATGCAGACAATGTTTTACTCTTCCTAAGGGACACAGCACAGTCTCTCCCCATGGTCATCACGCTGCTGGACAGTTTCGCAAGGGGCTCAGGATTTCACCTCAACTATACTAAGTCCAAGGCACTCAACGTTACGGAAGACCCAGAGCAGGTACGGGAGTGGGGGCAGAGCTATCCATTAAAATGGGAACAGAAAACTATGGCATATCTGGGAATAAACAAGACACCTACTTATGGGAGGCTATATGGGGCTAATATCCCGGGATTACTGAAAACTTTGAGAGAGAGGACTTCAGAAGGTGGGACATGCAGGAGTTATCCTTCGTTCGCACGTATCACAGCCATAAAGATGTCCCTGATACCTAGGTTCTTGTATGTGGTGGGTGCACTCCCAATACAGATCCTGGGATCAGTGATTAAAAACGCGCAGAGGGAAATCATGTCTTTTATTTGGGAAGGGAGGAGGCCTAGAGTCCTTAGGAAGGTCCTATTCCACCCACAGGCATTTGGAGGGCTGGGAGTACCAGACTTTCACAGATATCTATGGGTGGCACAAGTGGCACCAATGTTCCAATGGGCTCCCCGGGAGAACCAGAACTGGTGCGCAACCTTGGAAAGGGAGGCGACGAACATACCCCTGGAGAGTTTAGGCTTCCTACCTCCAAAACACGGGGGAAGAGGAGGCACACTGCTGGAGACAACAAAAGCTACCCTCTGGTATTGGGACAAAGCGTTACGGGCGAAGAAAATAAAATCAGGGGGATGTCTGCTTACACCAATGGCTTACAACCCAGATTTTACGCCGGGAATGCAACCCAGTTTCTGGCAGCACTGGGGAGAAGGGCAGGCCCTGGTCTTGGAGGATTTCTATGTGGAGGGGAACCCCTTGACATTTGAAGACTGTAAAAATAAGTTTCAGATACCCAAAGGTGAGCGCTTTCGATAAACCCAAATTAGGCATTGGATCTCAAACACAATAAAGGAAGGGGCTAATAGAAGCCCAATAGGGCTGGAGCTCACGGTAAAAGAGGGGGTACCTGAGAAGGCGGTGCCGAGGCTCAACCGACTGATGGATGGGTCGGACCCGGAAGAAATCCAACCATACATCTCGAAATCGGGGCAGGACTTTGGAGAACCTATCACAGTGGACATATGGGGTCAAATTTGGCGACGGGCAATGAAAAGCTCGAAGTGCGTTTCTATTAAAGAAGCAGCATATAAACTATGTCTGAGGTGGTACATGATGACACGACACATGCATTCCATCAACGCAAGTTACCCCTCGACATGTTGGGAGGGCTGTGGGCAGACCGGGGATATGATTCACCGGTGGTGGGCTTGTCCTGTGGCGGAGACATATTGGAAAGAAATCCTAAGCCACATCAAGAAAGTGACTAAGGCGCAGTTACCTTTTGACCCAGCAGTGGTGTTGTTGGGAGCAACAGTGGAGGTAATCTATGCCGCCACGGGATGTAGTGCCATCCTCATCTCCCATATGCACAGTGCGGCCAGGATTAATTTGGCACAGGCATGGAAGGACAAGCAAGGGCCGGTGGTGGCCATGTGGTGGTTGAGGTTATGGGGAGGGATGGCCATGAAAAAGGTGACTGCGCTGGTATATGGAACTAACCAAAAGTGTTTAGCCACTTGGATGCCCTTTCAGGAATTCATGGTGTATAGGGAGCTGATGTATTTCAAGCGAAATATGCTTTGCAAGGTTTCTATTCTCTGAGAGGGTTACCAGTCATTTGGTCGAAAACCAAATGGTCGAATGACCATTTGATCGAAGTAAAATGGTCGGGAAAAAAAAAAGGTCGATTTTTATTTATTTTTTTATTTTTATGGGGGGGGTTCCTCCCCCGACCCCCCCTTTGTCTTTATTAAAAATGTTTTTAAGCAACCAAAACTTTTAAAAAATATATAAATAAATAAATTTTAAAAAAATTCGACCTTTTTTTTTCGACCATTTTGATTCGATCAAATGGTCATTCGACCATTTATTTTCGACCATTTGACCGGACACCCTCTGAGAGTTGTTCTGGTTCGGGGTGGTAAGATTTATCCGATAAGTACAACCGAAGAGCATTAGCAGAAAGTACTCTTTCTCAATCTTACATCAATATATTAAATAGATGTGGTTGGGGATAGGGAGGATGCCGGGGTGCTAGGGGGGGTTATAAAAAAGTTAAATTATGAGCATAGGTGCAACAAAGCTGTTAGTTGAAATTAAGAGCTGCATAGGTAAGAATGCATATTGTGGATTTGTATCATTGGCTCATTCTAATATATAAAGATTGTAAAAAAAAAACATAAAAATCATGCAAAACATTGTGTTCAGGCGCAGGGAGGACTGCTATGTCATTGACTGTGACAGATTGACTGAATTATTTAGTGGGACTCGGCTGTATTCATTGTGTTGCAGCTCATATACAGCCAAACAGTGTTTCAACAAGACGTGTGTGTGTGTGTGTGTGTGTGTGTGTGTATATATATATATATATATATATATATATATATATATATATATATATACACTTATAAAACAGTCTAAGATAAAAATGTGGATATATGGGTGAATAGCTGATCAGTGTAAAGCATAGCGGAAGAATAGAATCACAACACTTATATAGATTAACCACAACCATTAAAATCAAGTTAACTTACCCCAGGGGATAAAAACGATGTTAACAGTTGTTAGGCTACATTGCGAAATGAAAATGGGGGGCCATTACTTATGTTATGTTAGTGATATTTATACTACACACTGCTGCCATTTGCATGGTCTCTAGGCGCTGTGGCAGGTCTGAAATATGAGATATGGGGCAGGTTTGTTTGTGGGAGAAGAGGTAGAGCGCACAAGTGCTTTTGTTATGGTGTTGGTAGTTTTAGTTCTGGAGAAACGGTCACTGTTTGCGTATGATTTGGTTCTTGCACCATTTTCTAGCTGTTGCCATGTTATGGCCCGGTCCATTATGGCAGTGTTTAGGAAATGTCTATTCCTTGATTTTTAGCTGCTTCTATCATGTAGTAACATCAAAGTTTGTGTTGTATAGGACCTGCAAGTGTTATTTTTCAGTCTTCTGAGATTGATGCCATAATTGTACAAGTAAATTATTTCCTCTTGTACTAAAAATAAGACAGAAGTGTGCTCTTGCTCAAGTCCTGTTAAAAATAAGTACTAACCAAAGGCAAAAGTTTTGGCATTTGTATAGGTACTATGCAATGTAATGTGATTGGCCTTGTGTAGCACTCATCTTCTACTTTTGGTGGCCTCACTGTATTTTGCTTTGTAAGAAAAAAGGGGGTGGAGTTCATTAGTGGGAAAGTGAGAAGGGCATATGTGAAAGATTTAATTTTTGCTGCTTTTCTCTTGTCGGGACACACTATTTTTGCATTGTTTGGACTCCTGACCTGCCTTATTCGAGGTAAGTAAAGCTAACTGCTTACTTCTCTTTTCTTTTTGTTAATTGTTATAGGGAAACTGATCAGTTCAAAAGACTATCTGTACTGAGAGACTATGTCTCTTTTTGTGGATTCCTTGTATTGTTAGAACTGCACACATCACCTGTGACTGGGTGTCACATTAAAGAACTGCTTGGACACCAAATGGACATTTCAAGGGTGTTTATATAGTACCAGAGCAAACTGTCTGATTGTGTCTGGGAATTTTAGGGCCAATCAGGGATTTGGGCAGTTTGGCGCTAGGGCTGTCCCTCTTTCTCTCCACTTCCCTGGTCTTTCCCTCCCCCTTAGACCAGGTGTCCGTAATGGGTGCTTGCTCTTTTGCCAGGTGCCCCTGACTGTCTGGTTTTTACTAACTGCTATGGATTTATTCCCTAAGTTGTTTGCTGACTGACTTCATAGGGGCCTTCTAGTTTTCCCTCTGCTAGTCCTGCTTAGTGTTCTCTGGGAGTTTAGGGATGGTGCCTTCTTACGTAGTCCAATTGCTCGGCACTTATGCGCGGTCTCATCTGGCCTTCTTCTACACTGGTGTCCCACAGTGTTCTCCTCCCCACCAAGATGTTATCGCTCTGATATTGCATTCCGCCTTCCTACCTCCACCCTTTGTTGTTAATATAATGTCCTCCTCTCACTCCTCTCACTTCATCCTTTCTGTATTCCTCCACTTGCTACTACCACCACTACCTCCAACTACTGTGCTACTGCTCTCTGTTGTTACCCATCTTCTCTCTCGCTTCTTCTTCTCCGCCTTGCCACTACTGCTCATCCACTACTACAACTACCTCTCCACACTTAACACTACTTCTACTCTACATTCCCGCTGCAACTACCACTACTAGTCCTCTCCTTGAACCACTACCTTTCCTCTCCTATTCTCATTACCACTCATTACTACTACCACTTCTTACTCCCACCACTACTCCTCTAATCGCACTACAACTCTCTGCTCACTGCTACCCCTCACTACTCCTGTTCTACCACTCCTTAACTTACTCCTCACATCCACGCACAACCACTTCACAGCCCCCTCCCTCCCACCCTCCCTCTCCAGACTCCTTCCACACTCTCCTCCTCTGGTGGTTCCATGTGTTAATATCCCCGCAAAAATATTGCGATACAAAAATATCGCCATATTTTTGCTGCGATATTGACCCATGGGCCCTGCGGGGGACACCCCTGCAAACCCTGCGTTATTTAAAAATGTGCGGGGGACACCCCCACAACCGCCGCTCCCACAAAATATCCTCCTCAAAAATATCCCCTATGGTGAGACATGTATGGCGATATTTTTGGTGGGGATATTTTGTAGGGATACCCCTCAGGTCTCAGACATCCTCCTTCCACTGATTGTCCTTACCCAACTTAAACCCACGACGACTCACACTCTCTCGCCCCCTTAGATTGCCCCTCCCAGGAGTGGCCAGCTCTCCCTAGCCAATCAACGTACCTGTCTCCAGCGGTGTGTGACAGGGGAGGATAGGGGGAGGCTTCATGGAGGCTGGTAAGCTCTGCCCCCGTTTCCATGTGGGGCGGCCTCTTTCCTGGTGTATAAAGTAAAGTAGTCTCCAAGGGACGGTTTTCCCTGGCTGCTTGGACCTTCATATGGGTCCTTTTTAAATAAATTAACTCCCTGGTGTCTAGTGGGCTGGTCTCCCTTTGGCGCGACCACAGCAGATACCGTCTATTGGAGCTGTGCTTTCTTCCAGGACGCTGCGCTGGTCTATGGCACTCCGCTACGTCCTCCTTCCTTCTGGCTCTGCTTCCTTAAATGTTGAGGTGGCCACTAGGGCTAACGAGGAGAGCTCAGTCGTGGCGCAGTTACTGTTGATGTGCTAAAGGCTAGGCCTGTGGCGTCTTGCGTGTGTGTAGAGTAAGGTGGTTGGAGATCTTCGAAGAGGAGTCCGTTAGTCAGGAGAAGGCAAGAGTAGACCTTATGAAGGTCAAAAACAACCTGTAACCCTGCAGTTTTAGCCCAGGCATTTGCAGACGGTCTCATTCCTCTAGCTTCCAATGCCATCTCTCTCCCTCATTGATACATTGTACCCCATATGGAACTGGCCTCCTACATTCTTGTGGTGCCAGAGGTTTGACTGCACATGAGATCGCTGCAGTATCTTCTGTGGAAAGTCAGACATGGGAGACAAGTGATCCAATGCAAAGGAACAATTTCATTGGCTGGTCCAACTAAGGGCTTATTAAATCCATTCAAATGAGACAGTACAAGACTCCACTCTCAGTATAAGGCAGTACCACCTAAGTATATGGTAGTGTAGACAGAGCACTCTGGCTTATCTTTGGAGGGAGAGAGGGCTGTATAATCAGTGTAAAGAAATAGTAATACACAAATGTTCCAAAGAAACACTGAAACACTATGTTTTGTAAAGATAAAGGGTTTATTTAAATACAAGTAGTCCATGGTAAATCTTGGGTAGATAAGTACTATCACAGTATACATAACCTCAATTATAAAAACAAAGTGCTATGCTTTAAAGTGCAAGAATAGCCCTTGTTCAGAACACTATCCGTATTTCTAGGTAAGTCCGACCTTATAGACCTTTAGTATATTGCTCACCTATTCATGGGGAGTAAAAACATTAGTTACTTTCAGTTAACTTCACAGTAATTCAAGGGTAGTGGACCCTGTCAGTTATGCAAAGACACTCAGTTAAGGAATCACATAATCAACCAACCCTGTTACCAGGATACTTTTCTGAACACTGGAACACTCATTCAAGGAACAGTATATCCCTATAACTACATTTATGATAACACACAGTAAGAACAGTTTGTGCAATATACAATTGCAGTTGCTTTTCAGCTCAGTGGAACACACTCTAAGGTAAGCAAGAACTATTTACACTAATTTAGGATGCACCAGGCAGACCAAGGTTAGCTACACCCAAAGAACACTTTTCAAGAATGGCATACAGCTATTCTAGGCAGATAAATCCTAATGTTGGAACATACTAGTACAGTTGCTTTTGAGATCAGTGGAACACAGACTGAGGTAAGCAATATCTCTAACTTATTTTATGATGGCACAAAGCTAACTCAAGGTAAGTCTAACCTATATACTTTTAAGGAGCGATCAGCAACTTAAAGGTATGTATAAACCTAAGACTGTTTAAGCACCTGGGGACCACTTCCGGTGGTGACGGTACGCGGTACAAATACCTTTAACGTTAACATCTGTATAAAACAGACCAGGAAAAGAAAAACCCACTGTTACACTTTATGGATGACTCAATGTTATTCTAGGTAGGTAAAACCTAAGGCAGACTTATTCTAAACAGGTCATACAGCAAGTTAGGGGAAGCAAGACCCAGTTGGGGAATTTATACGCTTTGAAAAAAATAGTTGGTGAAGCCAACAGCATTACCTTTGGGAAAGAGGCACAACCAATTCACAGGTGAGTAAACAACCTTAGATATACTTTTCAGAATGGGACTGCAGACATTTAAAGTAAGTAAGAAAGTTTGTAACTGCTCACTCTCCGAGTTAGTTACCAACTAACTCTTTCACAAGTAAGTACTTTTCAACATGAGTTCTACTTTTCAAGACACAGGTCCTCATTACAACCTGTCAGGTTTGGACCGCGGTGATTCCGTGACGGCGGTAACAAAGTTTCCGTGTCCCCAAGGTTGCGGAAAGACCGTCCGATTACGTGCTGTCGGTCGCGCGCACCACACGGACGCGGAAACGTTGTTACCGCCATCACGGAAAGAGCCACGGAAATGGACATAGCGCTGCCACAAGTAGCGCAAAACCCGTGTCCGTCGCCACGGACACGGAACCGGAAATACCATGATCGCCAAAACAGGAAACAGAGAGGCGGCCATCATATAAAGCACAATCCATTGCCATCCAGAGTCAGCACAAGCAGAATCCACACTGTGAGAAGGCAAAAGGGACCACCAGCATGTCTGCCAGGATTCCAGCTCAGAGGCAGCGCAAACAGCGCTTTAGTGAGGCGGAGCTAGCTGTTCTGGTGGAGCATATAGGGGAGCATGCAGAGATGCTGTTCAGTGCCGATCAACGGCGTGCCACACAGCAGCGGAGGAAGGAAGTGTGGGCGGAAGCAGCACGCAAGTGCACCGCTGTGGGCGTGACTGTGAGGAGCGCCAAGGACTGCCACACGTGGTGGGACGACCTCAGGCTGAGGGTTCGGAACCTGATCTCCACACACCACCAACGCAGCAGTGGAACCGGTGGAGGACCCCCTTCCCCACTGAGGCTGCAAGCATGGGAGGAGCGTTGCAGCAGTGTCCTCCACCTTGAGCGCATCCATGGGATCGGGGAGGCTGAGGCAGGAGTGAGCCCACCTGCAGATGCTGGTAAGTGGTGAAACATGAATGCCACATGAGAATATGTTGATGGCATGACTGGGCCAAAGGACCCATTAACAACCCCCGCCCCCCCCCCCCAAGCAGTGCATGACTGGGCCAAAGGACCCATTAACAACCCCCCCCACCCCCCAAGCAGTGCATGACTGGGCCAAAGGACCCATTAACAACCCCCCCCCCCCAGCAGTGCATGACTGGGCCAAAGGACCCATTAACACCCCCCCCCCCAAGCAGTGCATGACTGGGCCAAAGGACCCATCATGATCCGTATGGCAACCAATATCACAACAATGCATACCCCCAACAATCAGATGCATGTAACTAATGTAACTAACACTATTGAATGATCAACCTGTATGATGCATGTGATGCACCCATCAGCCACCACCACAACACTAATTACCTGTCCTCTGTGTCCCCACAGCCGTATCAAGTGACAGTGATACTGCACAACAGGCCAGGCAATCTGCACCGGCACGTGTCCAAGTCACCGCCCCTGCACAAGAGGATGCTGCCAGCAGTTCGGCATCTCTGCCCCCAGTACCAACTGCAACAAATGTGCCGGCCACCACCACCAACATCCCCAGCGTCTCCACGCTGCCTGAGGCAACACAGGTGCCACAGGAACCCATCATGCCCACCCAAACCAACACAGAAGGCAGCTGCACTGCAGAGGAGGCGGCCTGTAGTGACAACAGTGCCCCGGCAGAGCACTCTGATACTGGGCCACGGGGGGAGATGCCCACATTTCCACATTTGATGACCTTGGATCCTTCCATCAGCTGGAGTTTAGCCCCACATCACTCCGAAGTCCCATGAGGTCACCCACCCCATCTAAGGCAGAGCTTAATTCCCGCATGCAGCGGATGGAGGAGCAGCAGGCTACCCTCACCCAGCTGGTGGAGAGGCAGCTCGAGGAATCTAGGCTGCAGAGGGAGTGCTACAGCACGTCAGTGCGTCGCCTATCAAGGTCCATTGGACGCTTTGCCAGCACCTTTGTCACCCTGGCACGCCATGTGCGGGAGGGTAATGACAACACCTCCAGGCTCATAGAGTCCGTGTTGATTGAGCAACAGGCAAATATTGCATATATGCCATCTATACCTGATTCTGTGCCATCCAATACCACCACCCCATCCAGCTCCACTACTGCCAGTCCAAGGAGGCGCTCGAGTCAGCTAACGGGGCTCTCGGGCAAGGATGCACAGGCACAGAAGCGCACATGGAAGTGATGGCATGTGTGTGGGGCACTGCAGGACACACGTGGACTTGAAGGGTGTGAGGGGTGGGTACATTTGGGTGGTGGGGGAGGTTGTTTTGGGTGTTTGAACATTGGGGCCTGGGTGGGGGTGGGTACGTTTGGGTGGTGGGGGAGGTTGTTTTGTGTGTTTGAACATTGGGGCCTGGGTACGTTTGGGTGGTGGGTGGGCATGGGTGTACAGCTTCCCTAACCATTGCACCTCCTTCCCTGTTGTTAATTCATCAATATATCCTCATTTGAAATCAAAACATACATGTGTGGACATCTATCATTTCATTTGCAGTACAACAAATCATTTATTGTCATCACCATGTCCATGCATTGCTGTGAATGTGCTGTGTCTCAAAAGTAAATGCGAATCAGTTCATCCCGTGCTCTTTGGCCATCAAGTGGACCCCCAGGGGGAGGTGGTGCCATCCCATCCCCATCCACATATCCATCCCCATCTTCTTCATCTGCGTCTGGGGGCATTGGGATGTTCCTGCGCAGGCAGAGATTGTGCATCATGGCACATACGAGCTTGATTTTACCAGTCTTCACTGGGCTGTACAGCAGTGATCCGCCAGATCTGCTCAAACAGCGGAACCGGGCCTTCAGCAGTCCGAATGTCCTCTCAATCAGTCCACGTGTACGGACATGTGCCCTATTGTACGCCTCTTCATGCCTGTTCCTTGGTCTCCGTACAGGTGTCATCATCCATGGCGTGAGTGCATATCCAGCATCACCTACATGGGATGTAGATGGGGGGACATGTAGTGTTTGTGGTATCATGTCTTCATCTGATGCTGTGCTATCTTGTATCATTGTTCATTCATGCATGTGTGCCATGCAGTGGTCGGAAATGTTTATTGACCATCACAGTGGATGTAGCCAAATGGATATAGACCTACACATTTACGTGCATGTGTACTCTGCCCTGCGGGTGACATTTGATTGTGAGTATGGCATAGTGCAGTGATGTGCACACATGGCAGAGTCACCCCACTGTAATGAAGTAGTTAATGCAGGACGTCTCATTTACAGGCATCATGTGCATTGGGAGGGCAGTGTTCCATTTGTGGGTGGGTGTTTGCAGTGGCACAAGGTGTATGGGACAGTGACAGTATCGGCTGTGTGTGTCATGTGGCAGGGTGTGTACGGGCACACTGTGTTGACCTGTCATGTCTTCCTTTGTGATGTTTGGGATCCGCTGTCTATTTGGTTGATGGCAGGGGGGGTGATGCATGTGCGGTCACAGCGGCACCCTCACATTGCTCAATGGCCTGGAGACACACACACCACTTCAACAGGGTCGGAGCATTGTCAGCTGTACTCACCTAATAGCCATGTAGTTTGTCCAGCATAGCGCTCCATGTACCGTGGCAATGTGGAATTCCGCAGTACCATTGAGTCATGGGTTGAGCCTGGGAAACGTGCGCAGCAGTGTGTAATCAGTAGCGTGGCATCACATACCATCTGTACATTCAAAGAGTGATACTGTTTCCTATTGCGGAACACCATCTCAATTGCACGTGGTACTGTCAGCTCAATGTGGGTGCAGTCAACTGCACCTATGCAATTTGGCATGCCTGCTATAGCATGGAAGGCCAACTTGGTGGCAATGACCTTGGGGAGGGTATGGGGTAGGGCTATGTGTTCCGACACATGGCGCAACAGGG
This sequence comes from Ambystoma mexicanum, assembly GCF_040938575.1. NCBI lineage: Eukaryota > Metazoa > Chordata > Amphibia > Caudata > Ambystomatidae > Ambystoma > Ambystoma mexicanum. The sequence goes on along the minus strand of NC_090932.1, from coordinate 674,306,203 downwards.
CATCCAGTACCTGTACCAGGATTTTTGAAAAACAGGGTTGTGATATGCCGTGCAGCTCACCGACAGTGTGTTGATAAGTGCCAGTGCCAAGGAAATGCAGCACAGACACAACCTTCAGGAGGGGGGGATGGCGGTGGGGGTGTCTATGTGGCTGCTGATGTTGTCCTCAATCATGGCAGTGATGTACAGGATTGTTGGACGGTCCAGCCGGTATAGTGTGTGGATCTGTCCTGGGGTAAGGTTCCAGGGCGAGGCCCTGATGCGTGGTATTGCAGGCTGCCTGCGGGGTTGTGCCAGCTGGACAATGGGGTTTGCCATAGGTGCAGGGTTGGCTGGTTGGCGCCTGCGCCTCCGCCTCCTCCACCTCCTCCGCCTCCTCCTCTGCACCATTACTGCCATCATGTGCAGTGCTGCCTGTTGGTTGAGTAGGCCCAGTCCAAGTGCGTCTAGAGCTGCTGCCTGCATGGTTCTGTGTTGTGTTGGGCTGGGTGTGGCCCTTTTGTAGGCTCCCAGTGTGCTGCTGGATCCAGCTGGGCTGATTTGGTGCATCTGTGCCCTGATTCAGTTCAGCAGGCACTGTTTAACGTCATATTTGCGGTGGCGGCGGTACCTCCACCGTGATCACGGTTTTAACGCCATTCTTCTGGCGGTGTTTCCGTGTCCGCGCTAGTTGTGATGCTCGCTGTGTTTCGTATTGCCGGTAACGGAGGCGTTTCCGTGCAGGTGGACTTTACAGGACCCTTAACTCCGCAGTGGCGGTTGGGCGAGGTGCTATTTCCGGGGCCGCGGGTCATGATTGGGCGGACGTGGACACGGTGCCGTTATGGTTTTACCAGCAGCGTTAACTCTGGACCGGTGTACTTGTAATGAGGCCCATTATCCTTTTCTTATCCAGTCTTCCCTAGTCTATTGCATGAGTTCTCCCAGAGGCAGAAGAGGGACCTTAGTGGTCTAGGTTCCAGCTGTAGGCAGGGTGAGATAGGGTTCTGTTGCAGGCAAAAGTGAGAGTTTCTGTGGAAGACAACTCAAACTAAGTAGTTCACTTAAAAGTTAGTTAGGGTCCAGGGGCTAAAGAGAAAACACTGTAGGAAGATTCCGGCAGTAGGCCTGTATGAACTGGGTAGAGGACTCCCAATCACAGAAAACACCCCAAAAGATTTACAGAAATCACACAGGCTTAAGGTAAGTAAATACCCCAGCCACCACAGTACTTCAGCATGGAAGAAGAGTTGCAGCAGGAAGACTTCAGTATCTGCTGCCAAAAACCGGGCGATGGATTCCTTTGTCATAAAGATGCAAGACAGGACTTTGAAAGGGATTCTGAACCAGGGATCAATGGAGAAGGCTCTGGGCAAGAGTTTCTTCGTGGCTGGATGCGACTCCATGGTTTTGGTGCCCTTTTCAGGAGCCAGAAGAAGACTGAATATCGCTGGTTAGATTCTTGTTGTTTGCACGGTCTAGCACTCTAATGAGGGGATGTTTAGTACTCAAATTGTGTCTCTGGCATCCCAGCAGGATGCCACCAAAGTTTCAGCTCGATTCGGAATACGGAAGTCCTTGTACTGCACAATAGCTCGAGGTCCCAGGGCATTTTGGTATTGCAGCCCTGCAAGGTCGCAGCATGATGTGGGATGGCTCAAAATGTAGGTCTTCTAGAGTCTAGTGGACCACACCAGGCTCTCGGCCAGGTGTGTCCATTTTGGGATCTCGAGGTTGATTGGAAGGACGGGTTACAGCAGTCTCCGGTTGCACAGCAGGCTCTCCCGTTGCTGGAAATCGCTACGGTCTTAGTTGCTTCATCTTCCTCTTTGGTTTCAGCTACAGGGGTCGGTCGACTTGTCAGCAGCTTCCAGGTTCGGAGTATTTATTAGGAACTGCAGCACAACTTTGCATTCTTTCCCCGCATTTTACAGAAAGGTGCGGTCTGGCACTCCAATCAGGACAGCCAGCCCGCCACTGCCAACTGTTCCCTTTCTGGCACGGTGGAAGACAAAGGGCTGCAGATTTTTGGATTCCTCCCTCTCTTTATGCCTTTCCAGACTCTGGAGCCTGGGCGGGGAATCCACAGGACAAAACAGCCACATAGGTCGTCCCTGCCTAGGATGGCAGGGGGAAGACCTCAGAAACAGCAAGCACACGAGAAATGGTGAAAATTAGCAGGGGAGCCCATAGGGGGAACCCAGCCTAAGCCCAAAAGTTGTAGGAAACTATAACTTCAACGATACACTATGGTGAGACATACAAAGCTCACCCATAAAAAGAGTAAATACTAGGTGAGAGGGGAAAAAGGTTCCCCTTTATATAGGGACAAGGTAAAATAGTTACCTAGTGAAAGCAAAATGTTCTGGGGTTGACCCAGGTCAGGAGTATTTATCATTGATATGAAAATCTTACCTAACAATCACATCTTTAATCCATATGAAGAAATGATGCATTTCAAGGAATACAATACTGAAACCTACACAATATTAGTTATATGGCGCATAAAGTGCATTGCATTGTGCTACAGCTAGACAGTTACTATAAACTATCATAAAAACTACAACCACATGTGTTGATAGCGATAAGCCAAAGTGCCAAGTGCAAAAAAAGAGCGGCCACTGTCTAAAGAGGCCTCTAATCCAATTTATTAAAATATAACCTTCTCAAATCAATCCTTTAAAGAAACCTATTGCAATCATTGGATTTGCAAAAATAAGAACTTTAAAGTCTACTAGTTGAGACAACAATGGAATTCTCATGTTGTCTTCAAAATCTTTTGAGCTCAATGAATTCTAACTGAATTACAATTCAATAAGTAGTTTTGCCATTACAAAGCACACATTTCCAGCGATATGACTTGATATCGCCATTCATGTTGTTGATAGCCGTCATCTCATTGCTTGGTCTCATGGCACTTAGTTGTTTGTCTATTGTCCTGTCCATGTCATGATCTCTGCTTCAAAAAGGTCAGGGTTTTCCCAACTCCCTTGAAAGCAGATCCATAACCCAGGTTCCGAGTGCCAACCAGTCCCAATTGGGACCTTTTGGACCCAGTCCTGGCGCCAGTGGCACCAGGCTCATAAATATGCCCAGTCCCAGCGCTGGAAGCGCCGGGCTCATAATGCTTGGGTGGACTTACCTGCAGCAGACCATGCTGCTTACTTGCCTGCCAGTTGAGCCTCTGATCCTCTTCTGTTTGGAACTACTTTTCCTGTTGGGTGGGGCAGGAGCCACTCCCTAGATTCAGAACACTGGAACTTTTCTGGAAAGCAGGAACTCTTTTCTTACCTAGGCGTGGCTGTGGAAGGAGACACCTAAGCACTACAGGAGGCTATTTAAACCACACCCGATGGATGAATCTTGCTTTGCGTTATTCTGCATCCTCTGCAGCAGAACGCTCATCGTGTCTTCTGTATCTGATCCTGGGCCTAAGGAAAAAGGCTTACCATCCTGAATCCAGTCTTCAGCAACACCTATAAAGACAAGAAAGAACAGGTTAGCATTACGGTCTTCAGTGACAGCTCTTCACTTATCTGGTCCATCGGCTGTCACCAACGCCTCGCGCTGCATTCCGGCATCTGAAAGACAAAGGCTTACCTACTCTTCGTGCGCTCCGGAGGTCTTCACACTGCATTCCGGCATCTGAAAGACAAAAGCTTACCAACTCTTCGCACGCTCCGGAGGCCTTCGGCGCTGCATCCCGCATCTGAAAGACAAAACAAGGTGCGTTTAAAGACATTGGGGAACTTTAATACTCACGTGCCATTACTCCTTTCCACATCTAACCCAGTGGGTATTCCGGCACCCTGCAGCCGCTCCGAACTTGTACCTGCAAAATAAAAAGACAGTTAGAGCGCATCGTGAAGCAGGCAACAAGTGCTTACTTACGTGCTTCCAGGCGCTTCTATTCATCACACGGGCTCCATCTTCAACTCACTTCAGCCCGTCATCCGCCATCGCCGGAACCCTGCAAAACAAGAAACATCATTACTAAAGACTTTAAAGACATTAGAATTACTCGAAACTTACCGTTCGTGCAGTAAACGACGGACAGCAGTCCTCTGAAGTCAAGAGGCCTGCTCCCCTTATCCAGTGAAGAAACTGGTTACAGCACCCTGCCCCGAGGCAGATGGAGAGCACGGCGTTCACTTACCTAAGGTGAGAGCGTTAACCTTTGGGGTTCTACAGGAGAAGAGAAAGGGAAGAAGAGAGAGACATTCTATAACCCAGTGCCTTAATCCCATATTTTCTATCTGCAGACATCTTACCCTTCAAGTCATTCATACAGTGCACAGAGGTCCAGCCCAAAGAGCCAGCCGTGTGTTACACATCACCTTTGCAGATACGGTATACGCCCAGTCAAGACCGGCGCCTCTACGGGAATCAGGTGAGCGTTACAGAACGCAAAGCCTACCACAAAACTCCCGTCCAGGCGCTATGGAAACCTCGGATACCGACCAGCTAGCCCAGTTACTTGGGGAACTAAGGGCAGAAGTGCATGCAGCCCATCAGGAAATGAACGCTCTAAGAAGGGAACTGATTATTTCCAAGGAGCGAACAGATGATCTCGCTAGACAATTGCTACAGTCACAAGCCGGACAGACCCCGTTACCCGCATCTGGGGGAAATCTTCCTTCTACATCCTCTATGAATCCAGTGCAGATCAACCTACCTGGGAATGTACCTCTGGCTCCGCCCGAACGATTTTCTGGTGACCCAAAGAGGTTTGCAGTATTTATCAATCAGTGCTGGTTGCATTTCTTATGCCGGCCAGCAGCCTTTCCAACTGATCAAGCTAAAGTAGCTTTCGTGCTTTCGTACCTTAGTGGCAATGCGGCAGACTGGTCGATCCCTCTAGTAAATCAAGATGATCCGGTCCTCCATTATTTTCAAGCTTTTCAGCTCAGTATGGAAAAACTGTTCGCAAGACATTCACAGGGGCAGGCCTTGGACAATGAGCTTCTTTCGTTGCGACAAGGTAATCAAGACCTTTTGGCTTATATTGCGTCTTTCAAAAGACTGATAGTGGAAACTCAATGGCCTGAGGACAAAAGGATTACGCTGTTTTATAGAGGTCTACGTGGAGAGCTCAAAGATGTGTTAGCCCAAGTAGTGAATCCCCCACAAGATTGTTCGGACTATATAGACTTAGTCGTTCAAATAGATCACAGACTGCAGAACAGGAAGGCCGATCGTTCCAAGTTTGATGCTCGAGTATTTTCCAAACCGCCAACTCCTTCCAAAGGAGTAGACTCCGGGGAACCCATGCAAATAGGGGGTCTGAAAGGTCCTCTAACACAAAAGGAGCGGGAAAGGAGAAAACAGTTGCAATTATGCCTCTATTGCGGAAACTCAGGGCACTTTCTTCGAGACTGTCCGGTGAAACCTGCCAAGAGGGCAGTAGGAGCTGCAGTTGCCAAAGTTACAAACTCTGAGCAGGGAAACGACCTCGCCCGACAAGAATAGAGGTCCTCTTGCCGAGCGTGAAAACCAGTTCCGTGACCTCGCATTTCGTGATACCTATGGTCCTCATTAGCCCTGATAATCCGGATCGATTACATGCAATTGAATCTTACGTCGACAGCGGTGCCATCGGCAATTATGTGGATCATGAAATGGTTTTGAGGATGAATCTAACTCTTTGTCCCAAGGCTGTAAAGGACGTCATTACTACGGTGGATGGTACGGAGATAGCCTCCGGGCCAGTAACGCATACCACTCAAGAGGTGACGCTAGTAAGTCAAGATGGACACCATGAGAAGATCGTGTTCGATGTGATCAAGGCCCCTCAGTTTCAGATTATTCTAGGAATACCTTGGTTAGAGAAACACAATCCTCTGATCGATTGGCGAGCAAGAACGGTCCAGTTTCCAGAATGTGTCTCTACTTGTCACCCTCCACCTGGTGTTGCACTGGCAGCAATTTCTTCAGAGACTCCCCAGTTACCTCCCGAATACCTAGAATACCAAGATGTTTTCCGGAAGGATCAGGCTAACTCTCTACCTCCTCATAGGTCTTATGACTGCCAGATAGACCTGATACCTGGATCTACTCCTCCTTGTAGTAGAATTTATGCCCTCACCGAGCCTGAGAACCTTCACCTTCGACAATACCTGGATCAATACCTGGCAAATGGGTTTATTCGTCCTTCCAAGTCCCCTGCTTCTTCAGCTTTGTTCTTCGTTCCAAAAAAGGAAGGAGACCTTAGAACTTGTATAGATTATCGCTCCCTGAACCAGATCACCGTTAAGAATAGATATCCGTTACCTTTGATCCCTGAACTCCTGGACCAAGTCAGAAAAGCATGCATATATACAAAGCTGGATCTTAGAGGAGCTTACCACTTGGTACGAGTAAAAGAGGGCGATGAATGGAAGACGGCCTTCCGCACCAAGTATGGACTATTTGAATATCAGGTCATGCCCTTCGGACTTTGCAATGCCCCGGCCGCCTTTCAATATTTTATGAACGATGTCCTCAGAGAGCTCATAGATGTGTGTGTTGTTGTTTACATTGACGACATCCTCGTTTATTCTTCATCGGAATCTGAACATCGGAAACACGTGAAAATGGTCCTCGAAAGATTGCGTCAACACAAACTTTTCGCTAAATTGGAAAAATGTGTTTTCAACGTGACTGAAGTTGAATTCTTGGGTTTCATATTATCACCTGGCGGAGTGCGTATGGATTCAAAGAAGGTCGATGCAGTTCTCAAATGGCCATCACCATCCTCCGTAAAAGGTGTGCAAAGCATGTTAGGCTTTGCTAACTTTTACCGCAGGTTTATCCCCGAATTCTCTCGAATAGTCCAGCCCATCACTGCCTTGTTAAAGAAAAACAAACGTTTTGAATGGTCTACCGAGGCGGAACAAGCTTTCCAGGATTTGAAGACTAAATTTATCTCTGCACCAATCTTAAAACACTCTCGCCCCGAACTCCCCTACATCGTGGAAACTGATGCTTCAAGCCTTGCCATGGGGGCAGTTCTATCACAAAAGGACCCGGTAACCAATCAGTTGCATCCCGTGGCATTTTGGTCCCGCAAATTCTCGCCTCCTGAAATCAATTACACGATTACTGACAAGGAACTTCTGGCTATCAAGTCTGCCTTTAAGGCTTGGCGGCATTATCTGCTGGGGGCCCGACACACCGTTACTGTGATTACGGATCACCGAAACCTGCAATATTTGAAAACCGCAAAAGCCCAATCCTCTAGACAACTCCGTTGGGCATTATTCTTTGCCGAGTTTGACTTCATATTTACCTATCGACCTGGTACAAAGAACGGTAAAGCTGATGCCCTTTCTCGGATGGGAGTGGAAGAACACTTGATCAACCCTAAACCTGTACCAATCATTCCCGAACAAAGAATTCTGGGTGTAATCGCCACAGAATCCATAGAGGAAGTTAAGGATAAGGCCAGGCAACTTGTAACTCCAGCAGACATACAGAATTGGCATCTGCAGGGAAAGGACTTTGCAGTAAAGGACAACTTATTGTATTTCCAAGAACGATTATACCTACCCAGCACAGATTTACAGAAAAAAGTAATCTCTTGTTATCACTATTCTTTAATTGAAGGACATCCCGGTATGGCCAAGACCTCAGAAAAGATCAAGCGCTACTTCTGGTGGCCGTCTTGGAAAAAAGATATCAGAGACTTTATAATGTCCTGTGGAGTATGCGCCCAAAACAAGAGTCAAAAGGAAAGACCAGCAGGCCTCTTACGCCCTATTGACATCCCACCTCGCCCTTGCATACGCTTTCTATGGACTTCATCACCGATCTACCTCCATGCTCCGGATACAATACGATTCTAGTAATCGTGGACTTATTCTCCAAGATGGCGCATTTCATTCCGCTCAAAGGCTTGCCAACAGCAGCAACTCTGGCCCGAGAATTTCTCGAAAACATCGTCCGACTGCACGGTTTTCCTTCGGTTCTAATTTCGGATCGAGGTAGTCAATTTATTTCTCATTTTTGGCGAAGTTGCTGTCGGTCAGCTCAAATTGATGTGAGACTATCGACCAGTCACCACCCTCAGACCGACGGACAAACCGAGAGGACCAATCAAACTCTGGAACAGTATTTACGCTGCATGCTGCAACAAACTGAAAAAACTTGGAAAGACATCCTTTGGATAGCCGAATATGCCTACAATAACTCTGTCCATTCGGGAACTGGGAAAACCCCGTTTTTTCTTTTGTACGGCAGTCACCCTCGAACTTCGGAGTTGGATCCCCTCCAAGATCTTGAAACACCAGCAGTAGACTACCTGCATTCTACAATCACCCAAGCCTTTAAGGAAGCTGTTTCTCACCTTCAAAGGGCTAAAGAACAATACAAGAAAGGAGCAGATCAACATCGGAAGGAAGCCCCTCAATATCAAGTAGGGGATCAAGTCTGGTTATCCACCAAATATCTACCTCTAAAAGGGCCACGCACATTCAACCCAAGATACCTTGGTCCCTATTCCATCACTACCATAGTAAACCCAGTAGCGGTCAAGTTGGACTTGCCCCCGCACATGAAGATACATCCGGTCTTCCACGTCTCTCTATTAAAACCCGTGCAACCTCAAACCCGACTAACTAAATCTCCAAAACCTATCCTAGTTGATGGAGAACTCGAGTTTGAAGTCAAAAGCATTCTGGACTCCAAGATCTCCAAATCTAAACTATTTTACCTAATTGACTGGAAAGGCTACGGCCCCCAAGAGAGATCCTGGGAACCTGCTGAATATGTCCACGCTCCTCGCCTAATCAAAAGATTTCACCTAACATTTCCTGACAAGCCAAAACCCCCGGAGAAGCCCGGTTTGGGAGGGGCCTTGAGGGGGGTACTGTCATGATCTCTGCTTCCAAAAGGTCAGGGTTTTCCCTACTCCCTTGGAAGCAGATCCATAACCCAGGTTCCGAGTGCCAACCAGTCCCAATTGGGACCTTTTGGACCCAGTCCTGGCGCCAGTGGGACCAGGCTCATAAATATGCCCAGTCCCAGCGCTGGAAGCGCCGGGCTCATAATGCTTGGGTGGACTTACCTGCAGCAGACCATGCTGCTTACTTGCCTGCCAGTTGAGCCTCTGATCCTCTTCTGTTTGGAACTACTTTTCCTGTTGGGTGGGGCAGGAGCCACTCCCTAGATTCAGAACACTGGAACTCTTCTGGAAAGCAGGAACTCTTTTCTTACCTAGGCGTGGCTGTGGAAGGAGACACCTAAGCACTACAGGAGGCTATTTAAACCACACCCGATGGATGAATCTTGCTTTGCGTTATTCTGCATCCTCTGCAGCAGAACGCTCATCATGTCTTCTGCATCTGATCCTGGGCCTAAGGAAAAAGGCTTACCATCCTGAATCCAGTCTTCAGCAACACCTATAAAGACAAGAAAGAACAGGTTAGCATTACGGTCTTCAGTGACAGCTCTTCACTTATCTGGTCCATCGGCTGTCACCAACGCCTCGCGCTGCATTCTGGCATCTGAAAGACAAAGGCTTACCTACTCTTCGTGCGCTCCGGAGGTCTTCACACTGCATTCCGGCATCTGAAAGACAAAAGCTTACCAACTCTTCGCACGCTCCGGAGGCCTTCGGCGCTGCATCCCGCATCTGAAAGACAAAACAAGGTGCGTTTAAAGACATTGGGGAACTTTAATACTCACGTGCCATTACTCCTTTCCACATCTAACCCAGTGGGTATTCCGGCACCCTGCAGCCGCTCCGAACTTGTACCTGCAAAATAAAAAGACAGGGCGCATCGTGAAGCAGGCAACAAGCGCTTACTTACGTGCTTCCAGGCGCTTCTATTCATCACACGGGCTCCATCTTCAACTCACTTCAGCCCGTCATCCGCCATCGCCGGAACCCTGCAAAACAAGAAACATCATTACTAAAGACTTTAAAGACATTAGAATTACTCGAAACTTACCGTTCGTGCAGTAAACGACGGACAGCAGTCCTCTGAAGTCAAGAGGCCTGCTCCCCTTATCCAGTGAAGAAACTGGTTACAGCACCCTGCCCCGAGGCAGATGGAGAGCACGGCGTTCACTTACCTAAGGTGAGAGCGTTAACCTTTGGGGTTCTACAGGAGAAGAGAAAGGGAAGAAGAGAGAGACATTCAATAACCCAGTGCCTTAATCCCATATTTTCTATCTGCAGACATCTTACCCTTCAAGTCAGACATACAGTGCACAGAGGTCCAGCCCAAAGAGCCAGCCGTGTGTTACACATTACCTTTGCAGATACGGTATACGCCCAGTCAAGACCGGCGCCTCTACGGGAATCAGGTGAGCGTTACAGTCCATGAATGTTTCTGAAGTGTACATTGATCATGTTATTTCGCTGGCAATGGTGCGGCTAAAATATGCTCTTGGTTTAATACATGCCCTCTAACCGAGTGCTGAGGACCCTGTGCAGCAATCCTCCCAGATTAGTTAAGGATACAAGCCATTACATTTTATCTAATCCTTCCCTTCAGACACACATGTCTCTGTTTCTTGTTTATTCCCGGTGATGAGGGATTAAGCACAAAACCTATCTGAGGTTGGTATATTAGACAGGACAGGAGGCTCCTTTTGGTACAGCTGTTATTCAAAGTTTTCTGGTTTAGGCGGTGTCCTTGCTCTCCTTCTTACTCCAGATCTTGGTACTGCCTTGGGAGTCTATCATAGATAAGGAGTCCGTGGGAGATAGGAATCTGTTTGAAGAACAAATGACTTACCTTTCGATAATGTTCTTTCTGATGGATGTTCATCTAACAGATTCCTCATCGCCCTCCCTACCTGCACCTTTGGCGGTTAGCTAGTAAACCTTGGTCCTACGGTCCGCCAGCATCAGAGTGCTTGGGAAAAAGGGTGAAACTAAGGTCACAGGGCAGGGCGCCTCAACATATACTGGTCACGACATGTCTGGCGCAGGGCACGTAGAGGCATCCGGCAGATCTGATGCTGAGCCCTGCTGCACCCGCCAATACCCGCATCCCCCTCCCAAACCCCGTGGCAGCGCAAAAGGTTCCAAGGAGTGTCAAGGTGGATTTCTAGATACTGGCCTGGTCGACAGATTTTAGGAAGCCACCTTACTTATAGTGAGCAGGGAACTCTGAGCAGTTAGCCAAAACACAATCGATGTAAACAAGGAGAGTATTCAAGGCTATTCTCAGGAGAGTGTGAGTGGGTTCCACAATCAGTTCACACAGTGAAGCATGCAATAATTCAATTTAAACAGGAATGTATAAAAATACAAATATTTACTCTAGGCCTTAAACACACAGAAAAAAAACCTAGCAGGTAATATTATCTCACACTACTCAATAATAAACATATATACATTCACCATAGGTTCTTGAAACGCATTGAGTGACTTAAATTGTCACAGGAGGTAAGTAAATGAATGCAGTAAAGATGGAACCAAGTCACAAGTGAAGTCCTCTAATTTTAGCAGTCCAATCCCTAAGAAGAATGGGGTCCTGTGCTCAAACCTTGGAGGAGCCACTGTTAGGGAGAATTCTCTGTAAAGGCTAATTTCCCAAACCTAGTGAGTCCCCCAGCAGCTTTGCTGGATTTTTGGGGTTTATTTTTTTTCTCCTGCTAAGAGTGCGACTCTTTTACTCCCACTCTTAGACATGATTTGAGGTGTTCCTTTGTCTTTCCATGTGTTTATGGGCTATGGGGTCTTTTACTCCTTAGGGTTTCATGTGTTTTTGATGTGGGTTACACAGCACCCTCCGTGCCGTAAACCAGGGGGTGTTGTAGCGACCCCCCCAACATAGACTCCATACCCTGGGACTGACTACTGTCTCCCAGGGCATGTAAAGTCCCCATTGGCTTTACTAGTCCCAAATTATGAACAGAAACCAGTACAAACCATCATATTGTGGACATACTGGTCGGGGCAATTCGATTGCCCCGGGGTCTGTTGCTCGAGGGGGCATGTCTCCGTCCCCCTTGATCGAGTTTTGGCTGGTGGCAGTGGATACTACTTTTTATATTCAACCGCGAATGTCTCTATGGGATTTTCCCATTGTTCGAGGCTACCAACTTTAATTATTTAATTCCTATAGCCTCGAACATACCGCCGGTTTATTTATTTAATATTAATTCACCGGTTGGTATTTGTTGCCAGAACTCGATTCTAAAATGGCATTTGTGTTCTCTTCTGTGACTCCAACCCAAGTCGAGCCCTTTGTTCCACTTTTTGGCGAGCTTCTCCACAGAAGCCTCCAAAAGTGGTGCCACTCTGTCTGGGTACCACAGGGGGTGTGGGAGGGGGTTTAGGCACCCTGGACTGAGTTGCCTTGGCAACTCAAGTCGCACTCTTGTATGATTGGCCCAAGTGGTGAGCCGGCCGGCTCACCACTTAGCCTGTTTGATTGACAGCTAGGCTGACTGAATGGGGGTTTGCTGCATAAAAGCAGGGCTTTGGGGACTGGAACTTCAGAAGTCGCCCCAGGACCTAAGAATCCGAGGAGGGAGAAGCTGAGCCGACCTGCGACGAAGACACCACCGGTGGAGCCCTGCTGAACCGTCTCACCACTTCTCCCGACGACAGAGGAGATCTCCAGTCCGGAGAGTCTTCTTCCTTTGACTGGTGGGGATGACCAGTTTTGCCTTTTTTTCGCCTTCCTGGAGCATCTCGTGGCCGCCTTGCCCGTGCCAAGCACCCCGGCAACCGGAATACCACAGTTTACCACTACCGCGAATAGAAGGATAGAACCTTTTAACCAAAGAACTCCGCGGCTGGCTTCTTCACTGGCAGTACAACGACCTTCATCTTTCCTCCACGTCGAGAACTCCTCTTCCTCTGGACGGAACACTGACTTGCACCCGCTGCCAGGAACACCTGCCCCCGCTGGAGCTTCCTTCCCACTTAAGGTACTGTGTCCTGCCGGGCTTTCCTTGCGACAGATCGTTCAGGGTGACAGTAAAGCCTCGACTTTCCAACCTGGGCTGGCCTGGGACAACCTAGCTAACTTTTCCTGACTTTAATTTCATTTTTGTGTGCAAACTATCTACAACTCTTTGGGCATAACCCCACTGTCACTGTGTGAACCTGGACCCCTTCTGCTTGCTCTCTCCAAGAGTGGGCCTTGCAATTGACTTCCTTGCTCTCCAGTAGAACTCTGCCTATCCTGCCTTACTTTGGTTCTTTAAAAAGTATTGAAATTTGTGTGCTTCCATAACTCTGCCTTTCCCCCCCCCCTTTTTAATAACTTATTAGAGTGTCATCTTATGTTAAGCGTTCACCTCTGTCTAAAAATAAGTGGTGTTTCTCATTAAGACTGGTCTAATAAGTAATTAGGGTTGTATATATATATTAGTGACTGTGTGTTGAATTTACTTACCTCTTTGTGCTAGTGTAATCTACAAGTGTGTCTTTAAATAAATAATTATATACTTTTACACCAAAGCTCTGGTCAGTGTTTGCTTGTACTACTGTATCTCTGTACCAATTGTGTATACTCTATATACTGCCTAACTCTTCTTGAGGGAAGTCTGACTGCTCAGCCACAGCTACCAAGTGAATCTGTGTGGTACAGACTGCTACCAAGTGGGTTTACTGCCAAACACCTGTAGTCTTAAATCTTTTGCAGTGGTCCCTAAGGGAACTGCACAGGTTTCTGCCTAACAGCCACACTGCTTCTCCCCAGAATGTATCTGTTGCAGGTAAGTTACTTGTGTTGGTGATGGATTCAAAGAAGATATTTGACAATGGTACTAGGTAAGTAAATTGTGTTCTTATCTTTCAGTAGGTTCTAACCAGGTTCGATGACCGAAAGGCAGTGGAATGGAATACCTGGATGCAAAGGCACTGGTTGCGTTTATTTACTGACTCAGATTTTCCCAGGTGACTTGATGGGTCGACTGGTTGTTCACTGGAGGTTGGATTTCCCGCCATTGGTTCTGACGAGAGGTGCCCAGGAGTTGCGAGCGCAACGATTTGTCCGGTCAGGTCACGATACAAGATGCAACCCCTAGCGATGAAGGACAGCAAGATTCACAGATGCAGACCCCTTCAGGACACTTCACCGGATGGGGTAAGAGAGTACCAGTGATGGCCTGGGGACATACTACTGCAGGGGTCCTTCCAGTGGCGGTTGAAGAAGCTTCACTAAGATAAGATCCCTTGATGCTGGGACGCTGAAATTCAGAGGGAAGGTGACTCAAACCACAAGCTAGCGACCACCAAAGTTCCGGGTGCAACTGCGGAACCACAAAGCATCTGTCAAGGAAGCCAGCATTAAAGCCGGTCAGTGGACCGGGTAGTCCAGGAACACTTCGGAAGGCTGTGTACAGCTAGATCCTCAAGAAGGCATTGAAATTAGTTGGCCCCACTAGTCTATGGTCTGAAGCACCGCTCAAGGTCTTCGGAGAACAGGTAGTCCAAAAGCGCTTCACCGGGCCAGATGCAGAAAGGGATGCCAGGCTGGAGTCTTCTTCAGATCCTCCGTCGGCTGTTTCTCTACAAGGGATTTTCGGCTGCAACGCTGATCTGAAGAAATGGCTACAGGTTTCCTTTTCCTATCCAAAACCCAGCATGGAAGCAAGTCCAAGCCTACCAATCGTAATGATTTGCACCATTCAAACAGCCAGTAATAGTTCAATCGGGGACAACTATTGGTTTCACTCATGCCCCACACCCAGACTATGTGGCAACATGTATGTGGACTGGAACCAGCCAGTCTCAACCCTTTCCTGGGCCACACATAAAGAGGTAGCACGGGCCTGTGAAAGCAGCAGCTTTCCCAGGCAAGTGCATGACCATATATGGGATTTCCTAACCTGGCAAGGTAGGTGAAGGCCAAACTACAACATGGCCAAGGAACAAGCGAAAATCTTGTGGCATGGCCATTTCAGGGCACTAGCCAAATTTAGTAGCCATACACGGTAAATGCGACTGTACACAGTAGAAATAATGCAAAAATTGAAAAAAATATATCTGCTTGCCAAGAAGAGGAAGTGCGCACAACACTTATTTCTTTAAAACAAATTTACAAAAATTTAAAAAATTCCAAAATGTGTGTAACCGACAAGAAGTCAAAGTGCAAGTCATTAACCACTGTTCACATATGGTAATAATACAACCAAGAAAACACTGGGGAGATTATGTTTATAGTATTAATTCACATAGACGAATAAAGCAAATTGTTATCCTTCTCCAGTCACCAAGCAAAGTTAGGAAGTGCTTAACTTTGCTCAGTGATTGTTTGCCAGTAGTAAGAATCACACACAAGTTACATTGGAACTGAAGTGAACAGTGAGGAATGCTTCCTCTGGAAGGGTTGATTTTAGATGCTATTTTTGTATTCATTAGCAAGATGTATCCAATTTGAGCACTGAGACAGTTCACCCGATGAAGGACCTGTGGTCCGAAATGCATTGGGCCATTTTATATCTGTCTCTGAGCAACAACTGTCTGGATTTAGCTATAAAGAGAATTATGGATAACAATTTGCTTTGTGTCTGTGAATTGATACTATAACATAATAATGGTGTTTCAGCATTTTGTATGCAATATAGTGTGCAGTCAGATCTGAGGAGGTTCGCCCCAATGTTTTCTTGGTTAAAAATATATCTGATGCCACCAACTTGTCTTTCGGCACATATAAAAGTAATCAAAGAGATGAGTTTAAAAAAATCCTAAGTGTAAAAAAGCTAGGGTCTCCATTGCACTGCATTGTAAGTTGCTGTGTTCAATGTAAAAGAGTTACAAGAATTGAAAAGATACAAGGGAATCTAAGTTTCCCAGTACTGGTGCTGATCCGTTTCCCCATAAGAAATGACTAAAAAGGCCAGGGAAGTGAAGCTGAAGGCTTTACTTCCCCTCAAAAACTGGGAACCGGTTAAAAAAACAAATAAAAAAGATTGGGGGTACAAGGAAACTACGGAGGGGAAAGTTTCCAACAGAGAAATCTTTCCTTACAAAGAGCAGCTGTGCAGGGGAGAAAGATATGATAGATGAGGAATCCATGTGAGGAGCATCCATCAGAAAGAACATTCTTGAGAGCAATATGTTCTAAATGATAATTCTATATAATACACCTGCAAAAAGGGTACAAATGAAATGAAATGGTATCGGGGTGAGGTGGGGGAGGGGAAAGAGGACACCATGAGAAATGTAGGAGGAGTTGGGAGAGATTGGGGGGCAGGGGTAATTGGGGACCAAGTTCAGAGTTCAAACGTTTTTGCATAACTGGGGTCATAGTAGAAAAATGGGATTGGGATTGAAAGTGCGTCGTTACAGAAATAACCAGGGTTATTTGCCCGCATTTATGGATAACCAGGGTTGTTTGTAGTACATTGCGAATATAACTGTGGTTATGGAAAAAATAAGTTAAAAAAAAAATACAAAGTTCCAAAAATTAGTCATACAAAAAAAGAGCAATTTTACAACTACGGTTAGGTGGGGATAATGAGTTTGGCCGAAGGATATTGGCACTGGGTTACTTGAACGGACTGAATGGTGCAATATGGAAAGTGTACACGTGTGAAGGCCATGGGTAGTGGGCCCCAACGAAACCTGCTGGAGCAACATGTTAAACAGTGCAATATGGAAAGTTGGCACGACCAAAGGCTGTGGCCACTGATCATGGCTAGTGTGACTAAAAAAAACATAGCGGTGTTGCCACAGCCGAAAATCATGGCTGGTGGGCCCCCTTAGCAAACCTTTTGGAGCAATATGTAGAGTGGCCATGGGTGAAGGCCGTGGGCACTGGCTATGGCCAAAGGCCATGGCTAGTGGAACCGAAAGTAAGCTATTGGGGTAACCTGTAAAGGAGCCACAGGCATAGGCCGAGGCCAATCGTCCTGGGCGAAGGCCACGGCTAGTGAGTAAGAAAGAAAGGTAGTGTTTTAAATTATAGAGTGTGTACGGCCGAAGGCTGTGCTCCTGACCAGGGCCAAAGACCCTGCCTAGTGTGCCCGAAAGACATGTATGGAGGCCACAGCAAAAGACAGTGGCCACCTAGTGGGTCCAAAAGAAAACTATTGGGGGAACATGTACAGAAGACATGGTCCGAGGCCATGGCTTGTGGCCCGGTAGTGTTTTAAAATATACAGTGGGCACGGCTAATGGGTCCAAAATAAACGTGTTGGGGGAACATGTACAGTGGACACGGCTGAGAAATGTGAAGCACAACACATGCACAAAACTATTTTAATGGTAAAAGTCCCAGTGTTGTCGGGTGACATGCTGCCCTCAATTCTACTAGAACAAGGTATACACCATAAAGGATACAGGTGGAGTTAACATTAAAGGATGCAATATGGATCCGAGTTCTTTCTTCTTAACCTTCACTGAAGAATCCTCAAGGAAGAATCTTTTCCATTGATTACACCCACTGCCCGATACAAAACACGGCTAGAGCGAGGAATCAATTGAAAGGATGAATAACTATGCACATTCTCCAATCTGTGTATATAAAAGCATAAGGTAAGTAATAAGAATTTTAGCTGTACTCCTTAAATTCCACTACTAAAGCTACACTAACCTGTAGGAGTGGTTTGTCGAGTTGAGGTGAGCTTCAATGTTCCAAATGAATCCAAAACACCAACACAACGAAAAGGAAGGGGGGACGTTAGTAGGAAACTAATCCTGAACGGAACGAGGGCCGAACTAGAGTCTGGTAGGTGCACTTCTGGATAGCGTCCTTAGTTCGGTGCACTAAACATAACACATCATAAACCTGGTATCTCCAGCAGGGTGTAACTGGAAGAGTCTTCGGTTGGCAGAACGTAGATCACCTTGATTAATGTTGGAAAACAAATTGTCCTGGCATCTCCAGAAGTTCAAACAGAAAATCTTTCTCTAATCAGTAGTGCGTTATCCCCCATTGATGCCAAATTGGAAAAATAATTAATCCCAACCGGGACACAGTACTTAAATGAATATTCGTGGACACGGAACTAAGAAAGATGCTGTAAATACTCCTGTGGCTCCGAGAGTAGCATTGAAGGTTATAAACGAATGATAACACACAGCAGTGGACATGTGCTAGAAGTATACCTTACGGCAGGTTCATCCGTGACTAGTATGGAAGCACTCGGATGATGATACAATAAGGCGAAAACACCTCCGCGGGAAACAGCCACCTCTGTGGGAAACAGCAAATGGCTTCGGGGAGCCGCCACGAGGTGCAGCAATCAGCTTTGATGTTCAGGTCTCAGGAAATAGCGTGGAAATTAGTCTGGAATCCAGAAATGGAAGCAGAAAAGCTTTAAGAAGCTTAGGGATGAAGGACGGAGTCCGCACAGAAACAAACCCCCAGCAGGAAACAAAGTTGCAACAATCAGAAGCGCGGGGCGCTTAGAGACCAGGACCTAAATACGTACCAAAGGCACGTGACTGGTGAGCCAAAGGCAGGCTCACGTGACTTTAGGAGCAGGAATGCAATGCCGTTTAGCGGGGAGTTTGGAAAATAGCCTCCACCTGTTATAGAACGGTCTTGCTGCCGTTCTGCAAGCATATGGACTCCTGCTACCATATGCAACAGGTGAGTGAGGCATGACATCGGTGCAGAGCAACACTATTTCCTCTGTGAGCAGGGACACACTGATCAGCACAGTGACTGTTTACCACACTCTGGACCTGGAGCGAGGACAAAGGGCCCATGATTGCGGGTCCCTAGAGGTTCCCTGCAGACTAGTCCATGCACAGTGGAACTTAAAGGCACTAATGCCGAAGCCGTCGGCGTGGAGTCCGAAGTTACCCGCGGCGGGGTCTTGGCAAAGGTATCTAGCATCTTCAGGCAAAACATGAATTCCTTACTTATCTTAGATAAACTCCCATAGCAGTACCCCCTTTATAGATTGTAAGAGGGGGGGGCAGGACAGCGGATTCTCATGAAAACTCAGATCAAAACATTTTGCAAGACTGCCCTACCAAACCAGACATCCTGTCTTATAGTATCAAGACAGTTTTGTTTTGTAAATGCATGCAGCGATGATCATGTCGCTGCTTGGCATATATCCAAAGTAGGAACTCCTCTGTAGTGCTGAAGAGGCAGCTACCCCAAACCCTTCCGGAATGTCCTTGTCTGCCACAGTGTAACATTCAGAGGTGGCCAAAACAATCCACCTTGTCAACGTTGGCTTTGACATGCCTTTCCCTAGTCCGGTATAACTGACAAATTATCTTCTGTCCTGAATGTGTGGGTCCTAGCAATATAAATTCCTAGATCCCTTTTGGGGTCAAGCCTATGTGACCGCTACTCATCCTTGGAGGGATGAGGAGGGGGGTAGAACATTGCCAAGTTAATTTTCTCTACAAAGGGAAATTCTGACACTGCTTTAGGGAGAAAAGATTATTGCACCCTTAGCATCAGTTTTTCCCTTGAGATAACCGTGAACGGTGGCTTATAAGAGAGCATTTGCAATTACCTCACTCAGCGAGCACAGCTAGTTGCCACCAGAAAGCTTTTCCAAGTAAGGAGCCTGAGTAGGCAGTAATGCATTGGTTCGAACAGGGTTCCCATCAAAGTCAGAACTAAGTTTAGATCCCAAGCGGGCACAACAAAGGTGGTCTGGGAGAGGGGCTTGCCAGCCCTTTCAAGAATTGACATACAATTGGGAAAATGGGAACCTTGCTGAGGTGTGCACTTAAAAATGAAAAGGGCCTCCAAGTATCACCAGACAACTTGGTGAAAGGAGTGTTGCTTGGGCAACCTTGGCCTGAAGTGATGGTGGTTATCGATGCGTATTTGAAAGGTTGGGGTGCTTATCTGCAGGACCTGACAGTCAGTGGTTTGTGGTCTCCCTCAAAGACTAAGGAGCACATCAGTTTGTTGGAATGGACAGTGATCAGACTGTCCCTGGTTGCCTTCCTTCACCCTGTGAATCCCAAACTCACGTTGATCCTGACTGACTAACACGGTTGCCATGCACTACCTCAACAAATGAGGTTGTGTGAGCTCCTTGTCTCTGTGCACAGAAGCAATCAGACTGTGGTTCTGGGAGATAGAGAACAGCATATTTCTGATGGCAGCTCATATGGCTGGCACATAGAATGTCTTTTCAGATGCCTTGAGCAGACAAACGTTGGCCTCCCACGAGTAACAACTCTGCCAGTAAGTTCTATAGGAGATCTTTCCCAATTGGGAGACTCTTCAGGTAGACCTCTTCGCTTCCAGTGCGAGCATGAAGTGTTCCAGCCGATCCCCATTATTTCGCTTTTTCTTAGGGGATTGTGCCTATTCGGGTCCATAATGATATTGATTGCCCCGGACTGGGCACAGAGAATGTGGTACCCAGAGTTGCTGGACATGTCCATCTGTCTTCCCTGGCGCCTTCCGCAGAGAGCAGATCTGCTTTCCCATTCGAGAGGACAAGTCCCCCACCCAACCCACAACAGCCTAAACCTTCATGCCTGGATGCTGAAAGGTTGAGGTATAAGGAGTGGGATTTGTCAGAGGACGCCTTAGACATGCTCCGCTCTGCTCGGAGGCCTGTCATCAAATCTGTTTGTCTGCAGGGGGCATACATTTTTGGCTTTGCGTCGGGAGAGGCATCTGGACCTTTTTTCTTGCTCCCCACCCTCTGTTTTGTAATTTCTGCTTTCGGCTCGTTTTGAATGATTCCCACAATCATGCAGTTTCTGTGGCGATTGTATAATTGGTTTCTCCCATGCCAGTTTGTTCCGGCTTGTGATTTGAATTTAATATTAACATTTCATATTGGTGCTCCATTCAGCTCCTTCATTTTTGTTTAAGATTACTCACCCTTCAGTTGATTTTCCTAGTCACCATCACTTCACTAGACGGGTGAATGAGCTCCAGGATTTATCTGTTAAGCATCTCATTTGATTTTCTCCAAAGAGAAGGGACGTTGAGAGTAAGACCATTGGTCTCTGATTTTTTGTCTCCCTCAAAAGATCCATCTGCTTGTCTTTTTTTCCTCGGCCTCATCCTTCCAGGGCAGAAAACAATTCAATCGGCTGGACTGTGTGCAGCCCCTCAGCTATTATGTATCTCGGATGAGGGAGACTAGGAAAGATAACCAGCTTTTTGTTGGTTATGCTGCTGCCCAAGCTGTGAGGGCTGTGACCAAGCGGAGACCCTGTCAAGGTGGGCCACCCTCTGCATCACTGAATGGCATTATCTGCAACATGGAGCCCCTGGTGTGGATATTTGCCATGATTCTGTTTGGGCTTCTCTGCATGTGGTTGATAAACATGGCTGCTTGGATAGTCAGTGAGGACAGGATGCTTGTTTTGGTACCGCTGTCCTTCGGAGTTTTCTGTTTTAGGTAGTGTACTTGCTCTCCTTCCTCCTCCAGATTTACATACTGCTCAAATGAAGGAATGAGGAATCCGTGGGAGGAATATCAGGAAGATTGTCACATGCGTGAATCTGCATGCCAAATCATTAGTTGGCTTCATACCAGCAATTGGAGCATACAGTGCTTCATGGTGTGGTTGAATGGGGGGCTGCATCTTCAGTCCCGTGCTCATGGACAGTTGGTGGAGCATTCTAATTGCTTTGACCCTTCTATACATAGGGCTAAGAGAAACCTCCAGAACTACATGAGATCTATACGTACTTGTTGCCATTATGCTGCTCAGTGCAAGAGCAAATTACAGACTCTTGCTATTACTAAATATAAGAACTGGCTAAGAAGCTATCAATTTTCCCTGCAATCTTCTAACTGGATGTCCTTTTGGGAAATAGCAAAAAATAATGATGAAAAAAGGTTCGGGCCATGTCAAGACGCTTTATATCTAATAGCTTGGACATAGAATTGAATCCTATCTGTGAGAGCATTTGGGATGAAACCGTTAGGAATCTATTCTATTGCCCTAGTATGGACCCAGAGGTAAATACCCCCCAACGTATATAAGCAAGAATTTTCCGATGGTTTCCAACGTGATGATATCCTACATATAATCCATTCTTTGATTAACTCTCGTGCCCCTGGCCCTGATACACTATCCAATGCAGCGCTTAAAGAAAACGTGGAATTTTGGGCAGTGGTCCTGGAAAATCTTTAAAAAAAATATTAGCTCAGGGGGTTATACCTCTTAGTTGGAGGCGATCCATTTTGATCCCCATCTACAAAAAGGGAGCCCGCACTGATCTGGTGAATTATCGCCGTCTGGCAATGATTGGCGCTTGCCAAAAAATCTTTGCGAATATACTACTAAAAAAAACAAATGGATAGCAGAAGCGGGTCTGCTGCCACCGGATCAAACAGGCTTTCATAAGCGGGGCAATACCAATCACAACAACTGTACACTTGGATATGTGATTGCCTCAGCTAGGAAGACTCCAACTAAAAGCCTCTACCTGTGCTTTATAGATTTTAGTCGGGCATTCGATATTGTTTCACAACCATTGTTGTGGAATAAGCTCTGATTCTGGGGAATCGATTGCTCATTACTTTATTTTATCGTCTTACTTCATACCGATAACTCGGAAAGTGTACGACTAAATCAGGTGGGGCAGATGTCATCTGAGATAAGGGCTAACATCGGAGTGAAGCAGGGTGTGTAATGGCCCCCATATTTTACTCTCTATGTGAGTGATATGGGCCCTTTCATTCAATCAGCCTTAAACGTACCCCCTAAAATAGGAGCCCAGGCTGTGTCTTGGCTTGGATATGCCTTCCAGTCCTGCTGGATCGAACACCAATAGGGCTGCAGAGATCGATCAATGCCTTAGCTCTGTTTGCACATAATAACAATCTGGTAGTAAACACTAGCAAGACTAAACTAAAGTGTTGGTCATTGGTGTGCGCTCCAGCGGGACAACATTGAATGGGAAAAGGCTTGAGGTGTAAAACAGTATAAATATCTGGGCTTTCCAATCTGCAGCTCCACATCTGTGGAATTTAAAATCAGCATGTCCGTTCTAAGATCCTTAAGAATTAATTCCTCTTCAAAAAATGTATTTGTCTCAAAACTGGGAACAACATCAATGGTCAGAGAGCATTGTATTGGAAAGGTATTGTGCCCGGAATTCTCTATGGGCTGGCTCTGGTGCTGGGTCATTTGATGAGTTGGGTGACTCGTTTGGAAGGGAAAATACTGCGTTCCATATTGGGGGTTCCACAGTCAGTGCCTGTGGAGGCTATGCAGTGCGAACTGGGCTTGCAATCTATAAGATCACGCTGGCTTGCACAGTGGAGTATAATGTATATTACTATTCTGCAAGCGGATGTAAAAGCTGATACTCTTTTGTCTTATCTGACTGCTGCTGATACATGCTGCTGTGAGACTGTGTTCCTATCGCAGATGCGTGAGGACACTGCCTCCCTACTCTTCGACATCAATCTCTCAATGAATGACCTACTGGCGCTTCCAAACTGGGATCAAGTCTTAAAGAAGAAAGCCTCCGCTTTGGCTCACTGTAATGATGTTGACCGTCTATCTTCCCTGAAACTTTACACAGAATATAGTAAACAGGGTTTTGGTAGAAACAGAAAAAGTGCACCATGCACATATCTAAATACAGTTTACTTAGCATTGATTAGGAGATTTATCATCTATTTGCACATGAATATTCTCCCTACTTTGAAGCATATGGGCAGATGGAAAGCTCTGCCCAGGGAGGAACGACTGTTGTCTGTGCAACCAAACAGTGGAGACAGCGCGTCACATCCTAACACATTTGAGATGTGAATCCCGATCTTCCTCTTACTCTTTGTCAAGAAGAAAAGACTGGGGATTCCAAGATGGCCGCCGTCCTCTAGACATCGTGTTCCCGGAGCTCCTGTCCTGTACGCAGTCCGAAACGGCTGATTGTAATTGAATAGCCCTCCCCGGCGCTCACACATTAGCTCAATCAGTGGGGAGACAGACCCAGTGTGGAAGGGGAGCGTGCTGACAGTAGGAGTGGCCGCGAAGCGGTGAGGAATTGTGCCCGAGATCAGGTGTTGGTGGCGGGAGCTGCGATCATCGCCGGTGGAGGAGTTCTCGGGCGCCTGCTTCGGCCCATGTTGAAGCTGGCTGAAATGGCTCCCGTACTTCGGCGTGCCTGCCCTGCGGGCTGAGGAAACACGGATTGTGGATTCGGGCAGTCGGGACAACTGGAGAGTGGTGGAGAGTCTGGCTGGGGGTGTCCGCCGTGCCTGCGTTCCTGGCGGCAGACGCTGGAGGAGAGAGCGGCCCTGCTGCCTGGGGTGCGCTCGGCAGCCCGACCGTTCATCTTGCTGACGGCTGGTTCCCCTGCGCGGCCCTTAGTTGGCTGGCCGCGGAGGCTCCCTACCTGGGGAGTTGCACTGCTCCGTGTGCCGGGAGCTGCAGGAGGGACGCTTCTGCTCGGTGGGGAGAGAGGAGTTGAGCCGGTGTGCGCCCTTGGAGGCTGATGCGGAGGCAGCCATACTGAGACGCTGGGGGCTCGGGGAGCTGTGGAAAGACGGTATGCTGAGATACAAGGACCTGAGTGGCCCCCTTTGATTCGGCTCCCAATCCTGCTTTAGCTGTTGCCACTTCCTTCCGGCGTTGGACTGCCGCAGACGGCATACGCTGGGGGATGAAGAGGGAGCCCCAGGCGACGATTTGACACGTCAGAGCGGGGAGTCGCTGGCCCAGGGAGAGGGGTC
Source organism: Ambystoma mexicanum (assembly GCF_040938575.1). Taxonomy (NCBI): domain Eukaryota; kingdom Metazoa; phylum Chordata; class Amphibia; order Caudata; family Ambystomatidae; genus Ambystoma; species Ambystoma mexicanum. The sequence goes on along the minus strand of NC_090932.1, from coordinate 674,281,693 downwards.
TGGGGCTTGTCTGGACTCGGGCAGCGGGGTCCCCTCGGACCTGGGGAAGCTGCTGGTTTTGCCTGCGGGAGCGCGCATTGTTATTAGCGGAGAGCTAGAGGGAACGAGTGGAGGCTCCGCAGTCCGGTGTAGGAGCACGTTGACCTCCGGGTGGAGGGGTGCACTCGTGGCCCACTCGTGGGGTCCGGCATGGACTTAGTATAGCGAGCGAGACGGACCCTTGAGCCTCCGGCTTTATTGGACAGCAGGTGGCAGAGAGAGATTCCGAGTTCTCTGGGGGGAGGGCAGAGCTGGTGGCCCGACATGTCCAGAAATAGACTCCGGGACCCCCCCCTCGGCTTCTAGGAGCATTGGGAAGGGTCGAGAGACCTCCTTGGCCGAACTCTGGGCCAAGGATCAAGACCAGGAAATCCATCATCGGAGCGAACTCGCAGCGGAGGATGGCGAAAACGGGCAGAGCGAAGTATCCCCCTCTGTCCGTCAAGATGGGCATGTCACACACTCAGCCCAACAACAGCATCTTGGCGAAATGGTGGATAAAATTACGTTGGCGAGCCAAAAACAGATGGACACTCTGAGGATTTGGCTGAGGGGCTAAAAGGTATAAAGCGGTATATCCGCATTGTCGAAGAGCGAGTAGATACCACCAAACGGGCCGTTCAGGAGCTGACAGAGGATGCGCGCAAGGCGAAGAATCTGCTGGAAACATTGGCGCAAGCTACCCAGACTTGGAGATTCAACTGGAGGACCTGGAAAACCGCTCCAGGAGAGTCAACATACGGATTAAGGCATTGCCGGAGTCCGTGCAGAATCAGGATCTGGCGCAAACCCTTGTGGCGATTTTCAAGGGCCTTCTTGAGAGGGACGCGGAAAGTTGCAGACTTTCAACTTGACAGGATTCATCGGGTTGGCCCTCCCCGCTTGGAGCCAGGTGCTAGGCCTAGGGATGTTCTTGTGGCCTTCCACAGTTTTGCGACAAAAGAAAAGATCCTGGGGAAAGCGAGGGAAGCAGGGCATGTATATTACAACGGTGGTGAGATATTTTTATTTCAGGATCTATCCCAAATAACCCTCAACAAAAGGAGGCGGATGAGGCCAGTCTTGTCCTTCCTTCGGGAGAAACAGATCAGGTATAGGTGGCTCCATCCTTTTGCGCTAGTCTTCGAGTGGGAGGGTCAGCAACGCAGAATCATGACATGTGACCAAGGCATGGAACTGCTGGGTATCGAGGATCACTCATTAGCGGACCAAAGAGACCCTCCCGGTCGCGACAGATCGGGCAAGCCTTGGGAGTGGGCCACGATTAAATGGAAACGGCCCAGGAAGCGTCTTGCCAGGGTGGCGGACCACAGCTCACCGGTGGGGTCTCGCCCGCACACTCAATCTCCCTCTGCTGATAACCCGGGTGGAACTGGGGTTTTGCACTCATAGAGCTCTAGCAAAGTGAGTCCGGGGAGGGCACCTGCGGCATTCTTTTGTTTTCGGCTGTTTGATCGCTAATGAAGTTACATGGTTTCAGGGCGGGGGGTGGGGGGGAGCGTCTCTTTGAATGGGATTGGGATATCCTGCGTTGGGGAATACTGGGTTACCTTTGAGGCTCAGCTCTTGTCTTTTCGGGACGAGGGGGGCATGTTGCCAGCTGTGCCCGCCCAGGGGGTGGTTTGGATGTTGGGGAAGGGGATGGGGGGGGTATCTCAGGAGCAGAGAGGAAGACCGAGCAGTTTAGCCTGCAGACCATACATAACTGGTCGGATACCATGCAGCGTGAGGAGCATGGCGTACTGGTTTTAGTTCTTATGGGCAGCATCTTTACTTAGTATGAACCAGTTGAAGATACTATCGTTAAATGTGAATGTGCTCAATTCTCCAGTTAAAAGGAGAAAGCTAGAGCTCTTCATACGTAAGGCGAATCCACACATAGTGGCCTTGCAAGAAACCCACATCCAGACACGAGATCAATGGAGGGTTAGGGTTTGGGGATACAGCCGGCTCCACCAGGCCACGCAGACATGTAAGAAGGGAGGGGTGATTCTTGCCCTGCAGGATGGGCTGGATCTGTCGGTCAAATCTATGCAGAAAGATAATCAGGGAAGGTATCTGGCGTTGCTGATGGAGGGCAGAGGAGAGGTATATACCCTGGCCACATTATACGCACCCAATACTGGTCAGGATGCCTTTCTCCAGAGGTCTCTTGTCCGTTTAAGGGACTTTGCCAGGGGGCGTATAGTCTTAACTGGGGATTTCAACATGGCTTGGGACCCGTTTAGGGATAGGAGCAGGGAAGTATGGGGTATGGCGGGCAGACCCTCGGGAGATCTTCAAAAGAAAATCCAGGATTTGGCCTTAGTTGTCACTTGGAGGGAAACACAAGGTGGAGACAGGGGATACACTTTTTACTCCTATGTCCATAGGACCCACTCTCGTATATCGACTATATCTGGACTTGGGCCTCTCTACTGGGACATATTGCTGAGCTCTCTCTTGGCCCCATAGCGTTATTGGACCACGCCCCTATGACATTAATCCTCGGAAGAACGTGGGGACCTAGTGGTCTGTGGAGATGGCGCTATCCTTCAGCACTGTTCAAAGATCCGATCCTGGTCAGGGAAATTGATAGGGAGCTGGAGGAATATGTGGAGAAGAATACCTGGGAGGATACTTCTCCACAAGAATGGTGGGATGCTCTTAAGGCCACGATAAGGGGGAACATTTTGGCAATTAAGGCCAGGAGAGAGAGGAAGTTGAAGAGGGAAGAAGAGATTGTGGGCGAGAGACTTAAGGAGGCAATGGCACGGTTGGCCATTAAGCACACACCGGCCGCCGCTAAAGAAGTTTGTGCACTAAGAGGGCAACTGAATCTCATCCAAACTAGAGCAGCCGAACGTAGTCTGCTACGCCTGCGACAGATACACTACATGAAAGCTAATAAGGCTGATAGGCTGCTAGCGCGAATGTTGAGGAGAAACGAACAGCGTAAGACGATCTTAGCTATAAAGGGGGAGGGGGCCCAGAGACTTACAGATATTGTAGCAATAGAGAGGGAGTTCCGCCAGTTTTACTCTACCTTACATACGTCAAGCTCTACGGATCCCACGTTACAACAGGCTTGCTTGGATAGAGTTGATCTCCCGGTCCTCTCGAGAGATGAGCGGGATCAACTGGAGGGGGAAATTACTACTGAGGAAGTAAGGAAAGCGATCTCCGAGCTCTCTCCAAATAAAGCCCCGGGGCCTGATGGCTTTATGGCCGAGTTTTTTAAAAATCATAAAGAGATTCTAATCCCTCACCTAACTAGGCTTTTCAATTGCATTGGCTCGTGTGGTGTCTTCCCTAGCTCCATGAACAAGGCCAAAGTAGCTCTTATATATAAGCAAGGCAAGGATCCAGAGGAATGCGGATCTTACCGACCGATTGCACTTATAAATGTGGACGCAAAGATCTACGATCTACACGAAGCTTCTGGCATCCCGATTAGTTTCTCTCATGCCCAAATTGATACGAAACGATCAGGTGGGATTTATAAAGGGACGTCAGACTGCGGATAATGTGCGAAGAGTGCTTCACTTAGTTGAGAAGTCTCAGATTAGGGATATCCCAGGTCGTCTTTTAGCGGTTGATGCCAAAAAGGCTTTTGACCGCGTGGAGTGGAGCTTCTTGTTCGCCACTATGGTTAAGGTGGGGTTCGGGCCTAAATTTGTGGCTCGAGTAAAATTGGCCTATCAGAGTCCGTCCCTTCGGTTAGTGATCAATGGGCGGATCTCGGAACCAGTCCAAATTGAAAGGTGCACGAAACAGGGTTGTCTTCTGTCTCCGTTACTCTATGCACTCCATTTGGAACCCTTTTTAGAGGCAATAAGAGAGAATGAGGGGATAAAGGGCATGGTATTTGGGGGGCGAACCCATAAGGTAGCTGTGTTTGCAGACGATATGTTGCTCACTCTGACTGACCCTATGACATCACTGCCAGCGTTGCAAGAGCAAGTGGATCACTTTGGGCGACTAGCGGGGTTGAAGGTGAATACCAATAAGTCGGAGGTCCTAGGCCTGAACCTGTCATCAGGTGTAGAGCAAAATATCAAGAAGGGCTACGCCTTCAAGTGGTCATGCGGAGGACTTGCGTATCTAGGGATCTACATTACCAAAACAGTAGAGGAGCTCTAACAAGCGAATTACCTCCCACTGTTGGAGAGAATTTAGTCCAAGCTGATTGACTGGGGCCCATTGTACATCTTGTGGTTAAGGCGCATTAATGTTCTCAAAATGGCGGTGCTGCCGTGTTTGCTATATTTTTTTGCCGCTCTCCCGGTTGCAGTCCCTGACTCCTTCTTTAAAACTCTCCATACTCTTACTAACCCGTTCCTTTGGTGCCGCAAAAGACCCAGGGTCGCCGTGATTCTTATGAGGACCCTCACCAATCGAGGGGGCCTGGGGGTGCCTGACTTTAGAGCCTACTACCTGGCGGCTCAGGTGAGGGTTCTTCGTGATTGGCAGAGGGATGACCGGGACAAGCCGTGGAGACCTATGGACAGGGCAGTAGTGGCCGGAAACCTAGAGGAGGCTCTTTTGCTCCCGAAAGCAGATAGACCGCCTCAGATGTACAGGAGCCGGATTACTTCGGCGGTAGGGGATGCTTGGGATGCAGTAGTCGGTAGGGTACACAACTACTTTTCCCTCCCCCTACACACCACTTTATGATAACCCGCAATTTTCACTGGGCTGTAAAACCTCTGCATTCGAGGACTGGTACCAAGGGGGGTGCCGGATGATTTGGGATATGTTCGAGGGGGATAAGCTGAAGCCTATGAGCAGTATAAGGCTGAGTTCGGGTTGAGGGAAGCCCACAGATATAGATATATGCAATTGAGGCATTGGTTGTCCCACCCAAACCAGAAACAGGCAGGCACACGTCCCTTGACTCTGTTTGAGAAATATCTGGATACACATGAGGGTGACAGGGGTCTCATAGCATCCATTTAAAAGGTTATTAAAATGGGAGAAGACATTCCACGTAGAGCATACATGGAGAAATGGGAGGTGGCCACGGGCATTGCAATAGATGAGGAAGAATGGCAGGAACTGTGGAAACAGATCCCGAAATTAACTAGATCTATCCAGACCCGGGAGATGTGGATGAAGCTAATCCACCAGTGGCACTTGACCCCAGTCCGACTTAATTAAATGTTTGCGAGCACCTCGCTGCTGTGTTGGAGGAACTGTGGAGAGCGGGGCTCGTGGGCCCATATTTGGTGGGATTGCCCAAGGTTGGTCGTTTTTTGGGGGAGTATTCCTCGGGCCATTGAACGGGTACTAGGCATCACGCTGGGGGGTAACAGAGGTCTCTCCATGCTAGGCCTCAATCGGAGCCTGCTGGAAATCCCCAGGAAGTCGGGTCGTATAGTATACGTCACTATGATGATGGCTGCAGTACTGGCACGCAGGTGGAGATCACAGGAACCCCCCCGGAGCATGAATGGGTGTCGAGATTGTGGTCGGTCGTGGCCATGGAATGGCTCTCGCACTCAATATGGGAAATTTCTGTCTAGATGGGCTCCCGTGTTGGACTTTTTAAAAGAGGGCGCATGTAGAGCCTGGTGCCCTAAAAGCATGGAACTACTCGGCATTATACTCCCTCAAGAAGATACTGATTTAGGAGTGGACTAGATTCTAAAAGTAGCTTTACCTGAACTTGGACACGTTGTTATGCTCCTCTTTTACCAAGTCTTCATTCCTCTACTGCTGAGACTTTCTGGCTTCATTTCTACTGCTTCTGAGACTCCGAAGGGGAGGGTTCAGCGGGGGGGAGGGCTGGGGGAGTGTGGGAGTTTTCTTTTCTTGTTACGTTCCTTATTCTTGATTCTTGGTTATTAGACATTGAATGGTTTCCTTGTTGTGTTTGACCTTTATCCTTTGTAAAATATCAATAAAAATTAATTATAAAAAAAAAGAAGAAAAAACTAAGATATTCATCATTCGACGCCTCTTCTGACAAACTGGTACTCTTCCCCGCCTAATCTGCCTTGGTTGAAAAGTGTTTGGAATCCTGCCAGAAAATGTTGGTGGCCTTTGAGAAAGCAGGTACATCCACTTCCTCCTCAGCAGGCAAAAAGCAAAGACTGTTGAGCCCACTGACCCTGACTAAGCCGGTAGCATCTCTGATTCCCATCCTTCCTGTGTGCCCAAGATCCTGGGGTCAGTTAAGATCTCAACGAAACTCTAAGGGCTCTCAATGTCATCGGCAACCCCATCGCCCATGCTTCTTTTCGTTAGGCCGGCTGCAATCTCAAAAGGCCTATCAACAACAGGGCAATCGTCTACTTCGTGGTTTATTTGGAAAAACAGGAATGATTTTTGGGGTTCTTTTCAGAGTATATTCGACGAGGACGGCAACCTTATTCCATTGTGGATTCGAGCTGTTTGCATCGGTTTGATCAGTCGAGGAGTTCCAGACAAAAGAGAACAGGCTACCCGAATTGGCCCTAAATCTTAAAGATGCTAGTGGTCTAGACACCTCCCCAGAGGTGGAGTTCAAACAGCCAGATCCTCATTCCCATCCTAATTCTGCCTATAAGAAGGTTATGGTAACAGTCACTGATGGCTTCGACTAGGGCCCCCCTGCTAGAGAGATCAAGGAGTATGTATGACAAGACGTATTACACCCGGTCTAAAAAGATTTTTCTTCAGACAGTTGGGCCTGAAAGCCAAGAACACCACATGTGCACTTGCTAAATATACTTGTGGATCGTGGGCGGTCGATATCGGAGTCAGTGGAGCACGTCCAAAAGGGCGAATTGAGGGATGGGATTTCACAACATTGTGGGAGATGAGAAAGAGTCCATGTGCCTCCAGTCTGGTCTGGGTTCTGCAGACTGCGTGGGGGAGAGCCACAGGTACAAGCTCCGGTTCACTGAGTTTTATCTGGCTCAGAGTCAAGTTTTGAACAGGATGTACAATCCAAGTTACTTGGAATGCCATTTTATGGTTCCCATTTGTTTGGCCCTAAGGCAGATGATAAACTAGGAAAGTTACAGGTTTCTAAGGCACCAATGAAATTGCTGTAAGCGGCTGTGCGTCAACCCACTCAGTCTGCATCCCAATAGGAGGTTAATATTTTTCCCTGCTACAGGTACGCTAGCCAAAGATGCAAACAGGCTACTGCCAGACAAACTTCTCAAGGCCATTGAGAGGAAGAGATGGTAAAACTCCCCAGTCTACCACGGCTTCAGTCCACTCCAGTGCGGCACCAGCTGCAAAACCGCTTTGAGACCCTTTCTCATTCTGCCCCAGTAGGGGGGCTGCCTACTGCATCATTCCTTAGAATAATGCAACATTACTGCCTCCCCTTTCTATATTGTCCGTCAGACTGCCCCCATCCGACCACCCTTTGTTCCGGACTCACTTCTTCAGAAGGAGATTGTCACACTACTGGAGAAGGGTACCGTATAATTGGTACCACAAGTAGAAAGGAGCAAAGAGTGGTATTCTATTTCTCCAGCATGGGGTCTGGCATGGATTCACATGCTCATGAATATTCCCTATCGTCAGGATGGGAATACTCGGTAAAGAAAAAATCAGTTTCAGTTTCGTTTCTGAACTGTCTTTCTACTAACAAACCAATCACTGGTCTCTGGGTCATACTGCCCCCAGCAATGACTGCCCTCTACCTAAGCCCCTCCTCTGGCAGCCATCTTCAGATTTTTACTGCATGTTCAAGTGTTGGGAGTCCTCGTTTTATAGCTCTCAAGCTTTTACTACGTATTGCGTTTTTTTTCGAAGAGTTTACTCTTATTTTTTCAGTCAATTCGAGCCTCAAGCTCCACCGATTCTTCTTCCGATCAACGGGGACCCATTTTGGAAATTTCTACGCCCCTCAAGGGAAGATTTTTGTCGAATTACACTTCTTAGAGGATTCCGGAAGACCTTTGAGGCCTACCCCGATTCGGACATGGTCCAGGACAAAGGAGATTCGACGCCTACTGGATCCAAACTGTTTAGGAACTGCCCAGGATGTGGACTGTATAACGTCTTTAAGGAGGACGGTGCCTCTACTGCCTACACACTGACAAGTCGCACGTGGAGGAGGACTGTGCGTTCTGCAAGGACATGTCTGTCTGGACCATGAAGGACCGTCGTAAACGACTCGCTGACTGGCAGGAAGCAAAGAGCCCAGCAGCAGGTGAGAAGAAGTCTGAGCGGTCTTCTAACACCTTTGAGGGCGCTCCGGCAACGGGGGCCCAACAAAAGGCAAAGCACTGCGAGTCTGCGGGCACCAGGAGCGCCGTTGGTTCGGGCTCCTCGGCTGCCAGGCAGAGCGCGATGTCACCGACGCCATCATCCACGAGCCAACGCTCTGGCTCAGTGAAAAGGAAGTCGGAGAACCCAGGTAAGCTTCGGGAGAAGCCCTGGTCGATCTTGATGGAGAAAGCCAAGGGGGGGCGAGGCAGTGACCCTCCCCCTAAGGTGAAGGCCTCAGACACACCCAAGGTCGTGAAGGCCCTAATTCACACATTACAAATAATAATATTAAAAAAATAATAAAACAAACCCGGCGAAGGCCTCGATTGAAGGAGTCGTGGCGGCCCTGGCGAACCCTGCGGAGGCTACCCCAGTGGAGACGACTTCCGGGCCTAGAGTTTCCCTGCCACCCCAGAGGGAAACATCTTTCCAGCCTATCGAGAAGACCCCTGTGAAACCCTGGGATGAGAAAGAGGGGGGGCACGGTAGCCCTAACGGGCACAGATACCACCTCCAAGGGTGAGCTGGCTGTCGCCAACGCTATCCTGGACAAGAAGTTCGAGGAGGTCAGGACCTACGGGAGGGATCCCGACGAGGCGGACGTACAGAGCAACGGTGAAGCCGACAAGGAGCTGCGGGCTGTGGAGGAAAAGGAGGACCCTGCGCCCCAGCCGTCGCTCCCTTCGCAACCGATGCCTACGCCACAGGACAATTCAGGAGCAATCTTGATGGCTCTGGAGACCCTCCTGTGTACAGAGATAAGGACAAGGTTGCCCTTACCTCCAGCAGCGTCTGGACCGTCGGGGAGCCCACCGACCAAGCGGAGGCGAGTTCATCCTCCCCCTCCCTTCCCGCCTTCACCCCATCCCCTCCTCCGAGGGACGAGACTGAGATGGGGACAGAGACGACAACAACGGTGGCGCCGACGGAATGGATCTCCCGTCGCCTCCCGCCTGGGCGCCCCCCAACCCCTGACGAAATTGGCTCCTTTCACGCCATGATCGCCATGGCCTCAGAGCTTTTCCAGCTGTGTCCCGAGGAGCAAAAGAAAGAGGGATTTCTTTACCAACGACAGGAAGCCAAGAGGAAAACCGTACTCTCGGTCCCGCTGTTGGACAACATATGGGACGAGGGTCTGTCCTTTCTGAAGAACCCTTCCACGGCCCCTGCGAAGAGAGACCGGTACCAGAAGAAGTACCGGGTCCCGGATTCCGCTCCTATGTGCCTCAGGGCGCAGCTGACCCTGGATTCTGTAGTCTTTGTGGCAACCAAGACGAAAGTCGCAGGGGCGACGGCTTCATCCTCCACTTCACTGCCGGACAGCGAGGGAAAGAAGCTAGACGCCATGGAACGTCGAGTCATCTTGTCGGCAGCGACTACCATTAAGGCGGCCAACGCCCTCACGATCATGGCCCGCTATGATAGGGAGCTATGGTTCAAGATGACCCCTATCCTGGACTTCCTCCCGGACGACAAGAGGGCGGAGGCCCTGGAAATCCTGAAAGAAGGCGAGCTGGCATCTGATCACGCCATCACTGTAGCTACAGACATCGCTGATACTGGATTTCGTCAGATGGGCAACAGCGTTTGCCGGCACGGTTGGCTCAGGGCCACCGACTTCCGTCAGGATGTGCAGACCAGGGTACTGGACATGCCCTTCGACGGAAACAACCTGTTCGGGAAAGCGGTGGACGAGTCGCTACAGGCCATCAAAGTGGACACTGAGACGGCCCCTGCCCATGGCACTCTTCATCAACGACAGACGTCCTTTCGGACCTCCGGAGGCAAATCTCAAGGTGCCTCCAAAGGATTCGGCAGCAGTTCATCGTCGTACCTCCAAGCTGCCCGTTCCTCGTCGGAGGAAGCTTACAGAGGCTGCAGCAAGGCCGGTGGATACCGTGGTCATCGCCAAGGAGCACAGGGTGGCAAGGCCTCGGCGAAACAGGACTGAACTGGCTGTGACGTCAGCCCCCCACCTAAGCACCCCGGTGGGAGGCCAGCTGGCGAACTTCGTCGGCGTGTGGGAGTCTATCTCCACCGACGGTTGGGTGCTGGATGCCCTGGCCCACGGGCACACTCTGGAGTTCCAAAGAAGGTGCCCCCATTTCCCACCTGTGGCCAGGAAAGAAAACCACGTTCCATAGCTGCTTCTGGAGGTACGAGCCATGCTGAAAAAGGGCGCAATAGAACTCGTTCCAAAGAAGCTTCGGGGCTCCGGAGTATACTCGTGGTACTTCCTCGTCTGAAAGAAGACTGGCGGCCCATCCTGGACCTTCGGCGCCTCAACAAGTACATCAAAGCCCAGAAGTTCCTGATGGTTACCCTTCAGCAAGTGCTGGGACAAATGGAGGAAGACGACTTCCTATTGTCGCTGGACTTGGAGAATGCTTACTTTCACATCCCCATACACAATGGACATCGAAAGTTCCTACGTTTCGTGGTCCAAGGGCGGCACTACCAGTTTAAGGCCCTGCCCTTCAGGTTGAAGTCGGCTCCAAGGGTCTTTACCAAGTGCCTGGCACCGGTGGCGGCGCGGCTGCGCCTGCAGGGGACACACGTATGCCCCTACCTGGACGATTGGCTTCTCCGAGCAAAGTCAAGAGAACTCGCCATCGACCACACAGCGAAGACCGTCCACCTGCTCACGGAACTGGGATTCTCAATCAACTTTGCAAAGTCCCACCTGGTACTGTCGCAGGACGCCCTGTTCCTGGGAGCCAGACAGTGGCGCGGTTGGCCTCACCGTCGGAGGAAAGGACGAGGGCCATCCTGGGCAAGGTACAACAGCTGTTGACCATGGAAGTGGCCATGGTGAGGGCCATCAAGTCCCTGCTCGGCATGATGTCATTGTGCATCTACCTCGTGCGTCTTTGCAGGTTGAGTATGCGGCCACTGCAGGAGTTCCTCGACGCCTGTTGGATGCAAGCGACAAGATCCCACTCAACAAGACTTTCCGCCATGGGATTCGGTGGTGGGACAGCCGTGCGCATCTCGTGGCGGGCATGGACTTTCACACCCCAACGCACCAGGAAACGGTGATGACAGACGCCTCCCTGGAGGGATGGGGAGCGCACACCGGAGATCTCTAAGCAAGAGGCCTTTGGCTCCCGGAGGAGAGGTTCCTGCACATCAACGTCCTGGAGCTCCGGGCCGTGTTCTGGGCCCTCAGGTCTTTCCTTCTGTCCCTCAAGGGCAAAGTGGTGCAGATCTTCACTGACAACACCACCACAATGTTCTACATCCGAAAGCAGGTGGGCACCAGATCCCCAGCCCTATCCAAGGAAGCGCAGGATCTGTGGCACTGGGCCGTCGCCCAGGGGATGTTCCTGGTACCCTTCCACCTGGCAGGAGTAAAGAACACGGTCGCCGACTCACTTAGCAGGGAGCTGCGCTCGTGCCACGAGTGGGAACTCTGGCAGGATCAAGTGGATCTACTGTTCCGACGATGGGGCAATCCCCAGATAGATCTCTTCGCGACGGCGACGAACACCAAGTGCCAGAGGTTCGCCAGCAGTTTTCCCCAGCCGGAGAGCATGGGCGAGGCATTCTCCCTCCCCTGGGACGGGCTGTTCCTGTATGCGTTCCCACCGTTGCTGTTGCTTCTGCGATTTATCAATCAACTCAGACGGTCCCGGTGCAGGATGATCCTCGTCGCACCGGCGTGGCCGAGGCAGATATGGTTCCCGGACCTTATGGACTTTTCAGCGTCCCCCCAGTCAAACTGCCGACGAACGCGGATCTTCTCGCCAGGGAAGGAGGCACCATCCTACATCACGACCCAGGATCGCTGAACCTGCAGGCCTGGCTCCTGCAGCACTAGAGTTCGGAGGCTACGATATCCCGGCGGACGGCAAGGAGGTCCTTGCAAATGCCAGGGCGTCCTCGACTCTTAAGTGCTATGGACATAAATGGAAAAGGTTCTCTGTCTGGAGCCGTGCACAGAAGATCAACCCTCTACGGATTACGGCCACTCAAGTGCTGCCGTACTTTCTGTCGCTGGCCAAGGTGGGGCTGGCACATGCCTCCATCAAGATTCATCTGGCGGCTATCTCCTGCAACATCAGAACTCCGGGGCGGTCGTCGCTGTGGTCTCACTGCCTGGTGAAGGAGTTCATGAAAGGACTGTTTTGCTCGTTCCTGCCGGTGAAGGCTCCGGCTTGGCGTGGGAGCTCAACGTGGTGGTGACCAGGCTCATAGTTCCCCCATTCGAGCCCTTGCATTCGGCACTACTGAAGTTCCTATCGTGGAAGACAGCGTTTCTTGTGGCCATCACCTCTGCACAACGAGTGGGAGAGATCCAGACCCTATCCTGTAAACCTCCATACCTGACATTGCACGAGGCGAGTGTAGTGCTGAGGACGCACCCCTCCTTCATGCATGAGCCCTTGGTGTTACCTGCTTTCTTCCCGTCGCCTTCATCGCTGGCTGAGAGGACTTTGCACTCGCTGGATGTAGCTAGAGTGCTGAAGTTCTACGTGGACCGCACAAAGAGTTTTCGGAAGACATCACAGCTGTTCGTGAACTTTGGCCCTGTGAACCAATGGAAGGCCCTCTCGAAGGCTTCCACTTCCAGGTGACTCTCCGGCTGCATCATGCACTGTCACCGGTTGGCAAACCGACCGTTTCCCAGCTGTCCGAGAGCCCATTCAACCAGAGCGATCGCTGCTACTATGGCGTTCCTGTCTGGTTTGCCCCTGCTGGACATCTGCAGGGCTGCTATGTGGGGGTTGACTCGCACCTTCACGAGATTCTACTGCACCGACCGGGATTCAAGGGAGGAGTCCAGAGTCGGCCAGGCAGTGCTGCGCAACCTCTTCGCTTGAAGGTGGGCCTGGTGAGGAGGTAAGAGATGCTTAATGTTGAGTTGTTGAAATGCTTAATGTTGAGCCTTGCCACCTCCTGTGGTTGTGCATGTGTGTACTGCTATGTATTCTTATATTCATGAGCATGTGAATCCATGCCAGACCCCATGCTGGAGAAGGAACAAGTTACTTACCTGTAACTGTTGTTCTCCAGCATGGGTCTGGCATGGATTCACATGCGAACCCTCCCTCCGACTCCTCTGCGGCTCTTCTCTTGGTCCTACTGCCAGTTTACGTGCTACCAAATCTGAAGATGGCTACCAGAGGCTTGGGTAGAGGGCAGTTATTGGCTGGGGGCAGTATGACCCAGAGACCAGTGATTGGTTTGTTAGTAGAAAGACAGTTCGGAAACAAAACTGAAACTGATTTTTTCCTTACCGAGTATTCCCAGCCTGACGGGGAATATTCATGAGCATGTGAATCCATGACAGACCCATGCTGGAAAACAACAGTTACAGGTAAGTAACTTGTTCCTTATTTCCTGGTTCCAAACGACAACGGAGGATGCAACCCATCTTGGACCAAGCTTGGAATCCTCTCCATCGCACCAGCTATCTCTTACAGAAGAGATTTTCCATAAACTTCAAGAAGTCTCAAGTGGCACCCTCTCAAACACTCCAGTTCATTGGAGTGGTTCTGGACTCTCCTACAGGGAAGGTTTTTCGTCCTATGGACAGAGTTTTAGCACATCCAACAGATGGTCACTGTGTTTCAAAACGCTCAGTGTTTGCCAGCCCTGGACTTCTTTTGCTTGCTAAATCTCATGGATTCCTGCATTTTCCTTGTACCGGATGAGAATGAGGTCACTGCCGCAGGCCCTCTGGTCTCGATGATCACAGTTCTCAGGCTGCATGAAATACCTTCTGCAGGTCCCGATCAGTCTCACAGTCTCGTGAAGTGGTCTTGCAGACAGAATTTGATGGCAGGAAGACGTTTTTGGAAACTGTGTCGGGAAGTGCTCATGGTCACGGACGACCTTCCTGAAAGGCTGGTGCGCTCACCTGAATGAGCTGGCTGTGTTCCCTTTCAGAGACAAGACAGCAGATAAGCCAGTGGGCAATCCGACTGGAGCTGATGGCCTTCTTGCCGTCTATACAGGGGGAAACTGTTCTGATCGTGACAGACAACACAGTAGCCTCGGCTCAGAGTCTATTGCACCCTCTGCTGGTTTTTATAAACACATCAACTTCAATAATAATTGAAACATTTGTACCAATGCGGCGGGACTACTTTGTGAGATTGTGAGACTTCATGCAGGTATGGATGCTGATGCCGCGATTTTAACATTGCAAGCCTAAACTAGCTAAACTAATTTAACTCATTGAGACTTTAATAGCTTTTAACAGACTTTGGGGGTCATTACAACTTCTCCTGTCTGGAAACAATGCCGGTAATTCCAGCACCGGCATTTTTTCAGTGGGAGCAGTGATCTACCAGCAGGACTGACCTGCTGGTAGTTCACGCCATTACCAGCAAATAAATGCCGGCATCACCGGCACCGGTACTGCCAGTGTTTCCGACAATCCCATATCTTGGAATAGGAACTTACTGCTGTCTCCACCACCCCTAATTTCCCGGTAATACCAGGATATCAGGCGGCTGAGACGTTAGGGGCAGTGTCTCAGGATACCGGGAAACTCGTAATGAACCCCTTTGTCTGGCTCGAATCTAATGTACTGCTATTTTGTTGCCTTTTAAGCCCTTAAACCTTTTACATTTTTTCAATCTCTTTTTCAATCTGTTTTAACCTTTTTTCCCTTTATTGAATTTTTGAAAAAATGGCTACAGGACAGCTAAGTAGGAGTGGTGCTCTGCCTCCTCTTACAAATGCTGAGGCTGGAACATCCAGAGGGACACTGCAACCCGGTCTTCTGGAAGATATGACCCAGCCGAGCAACGCTGACAATCATGTCATAATTGAGGGCCAAATTCACACCTCTATGCCGCTGCCTTCTCTGAGACTTGATCTCGTGACTGATAAAGTAAAGGCCAAGTCTCTAGTGCATTCTCTTACATCTAATCCAAAAAGCCTGGCAAATTTTAAGTTATCAACCAGATTTAATATTGCGTCAAACTATTCAAGCTTGCCAAAATCAGCTCTGGCTTATTTACCAAATCAAGGTGAGAGGTGCCATGTGAAACAGCTTGTAAAACCTCTGGCTCCTTCTGGGGCAGGGTCTCGGCTAGTGTGGGCCCTACTGCCACTGACAATGCTAATATAGAGGTGTGCAGTATTTGAACGACTCCTTCCAAGCCCTATTATCAGCCAGTAAGGGCCTACTTAAGGAAATCACGGATTTGGAATTGACTGCACATTTTTACCACCTTAACTCCAATGTATCTGTCAGAGCCACTGTTAAGCGTAATGGAAAAGGTACTCCTGAGAAAGAGCCCATTCAATATCTCGGCTGCGAAGTCGAGCTTGAATGTTCTTTGTAATGAGAGTGCTGTGCTAAACTGCCAAAGATGCGACCACCCTGCAGTTCCCCAGTCCTTGGCAACATCAAGTGGGGCTGGTCTGCAATTGGGGAGTGCAGTGAAATTCCCTCTTGTAGAGGCTGAGGGCCAGACTTTATCTGTAAAAGTACCCTTATAAATTGGCTCACCTGAGATCCCTTTAGTTGTATGTCCAAAGGGGAAAGTCATAAGTGATCCCCCTTAAATTTTCTCCAGGTTTCATATACAAGCTCAATTGCTGGATCGCAGCAAACCTCTGGTGGTATCAAAGTGAATCCAGCCTATGTGAAAACGGTCAGTTTCCTTTCCCTCCCCCACATGTCTCTACCCCATGTCCAGACCCAATCATCTATTCTCAGTACCCCTTTTACCTCGTCTTTTGTCCCCTTCCCCCTTGCTCAAGTTTGGGGTGGTGGGCTGAAATCTATGGCCACTGATACAATTGATTACCAAGAAACTGTGAGTATTACAGGCCATATGAGTGAGGTTATGGGGCAAGTCCCTCAGAGGAGAGAGGGTCAAGGTCTAATACCAGCGGCCTCCTTTTGCAGTTCAAAGGAAATGGTTTTGGAGGTGAGGAGTCTGTACTTTGGCTCAGGGAGAAAAGTATCTGGCAGTTAACATGGGCAATACGAACAATACACTGGATTTTGTTTTGACAGCCCTAATCCACCTACAAACTAATTTTTATTGAAGGTTTCATTATGGGTTCTAAGAAGGAATTTAAAAATGGATATGTTTGGAAAGATATTGCCCTACAAACTGATTTTGGAACTGCTACAGTAAATCTGACCAATGATGAGGAAGCTGAAAACGATTCAGAACAAATACAGCTAATGACCCCTCACCCGCCCATTGATTTCAGCCTGACCAGGGTGAGACAGGAGGGCATATCGCCTCTGTCGTCTCCAAGCTCGAGTGTCATCCAGATGGCTGAAAGTTATGATCAAAGCATTGTAGTTATTACCGTGTTATCACACCACAGCAATGCAATCTTCTATCAAAAACATAAAACGGATGCCAGAAATCCCAATCCAGGGCCAAAATAAGGACACAAAATAATTAAAAAAGAATACGACTCAAGGTTTAAGGAAATTCCTCTGCAATGTGTTGGTGCCCCGAGCTACTTCGAAGTCAGTGGTTGTACAATATGTTCAAACATTGCCCCCTATTATGGAATTGCCAGTGCATAGTGTGTGTGTTGAGACATACCGACAGAGGAAGCTGTTCAGACACCCCCACTATAACTTAGGGCTGGTGGCATGACTCAGATGGAGACACAGATGGAGGGGACTAACATTTGTGGCAGAATAGAAGAGTTGTGAGTAGGGAATTGGAGTCGGGATGCCCGATCTCTGAGCCGGTCATATATACCAACGGAAGTGCTTCAGACAGAGACCCCTCAGTGGTAATGTTTATGACTCTAGAAGAACGAAGGCGGGCAATCACTTTGGGAAATACATCTTACTCTAAAGGGAAGGAGTGTACTGATATTCCCCTCCCCTCGCACTCCACCGCTGCCTTTTAATTGCCTAATCGTAGAAAAATTACTGTTTGACCAGCAGGCTCCGATTCTGAACAGGACAACTGTGCTCAACCTCTTAAAGAATGTTCCATCTCTCACACAATTTGAGTCAGGGGATATCAAGTGCGTTGAGTTTTGGAATGACTATCTCCTTGACAAAGTTATATTACACTTTAGGTCTAGCCTTGTTAGAGACTAAGTTGTTGCCGCTGCAGACCACATTAGATCTTGGGGTTATGAAATTTCTACATTTGCATCATGGCACAATATGCATGCTCCTCCGAAACCCCTGCCTGACAACAACTGCCAGAATTTGTGCCTTGATACTGCCTTGCCCTTACAGAGTAAATGTTTTAGAGGTATAAACATGAAAAGGCAGATAAACTAGCAAAGCACAAGGGGATCAGGAAATGAAAACAACTGAGAGTTGTTGCTGGTTGGCTGGAGCATCGGATACAAGGCATGGTACATTCTATCAGCCTTGATTCTACACTAACATCAGTAGAGCTTCAGCTAATCTCCTGGAATACTAGGGGCTTTACTAATTTATTGTGAGAAGCGAGTGTTGATCTATCAGTGGTTATTTTCGGTTTCCAGGAGACCTGCTTACAAATCGCGCCTACTATAGATGGGTTTACTCTTTTCCTGTCCCTTGCTTATAAAGGTAAAGTAGGGTGGCCTGCATCTGGCTCTTTGGTCGGGATAAATAATAACCTGAATGTCCAAGCAACTGTTTACGCCCAACCAAATCCCTTTGTCCAAGCTATAGGATTAGAGTGGAACAGATCTGTCTATCCCTGTTTGGTGTACACTTTAGTAGTAAACCTATATTGGAACCCTGTGAAGATTTCCCAGGTAGAATTCTTTGATTCAAAAGAAGACATTGTTAGATGGAAATCGCATAGAAACCTGAACTCTATTATCATGTGCAGGGATTTAAACGCCATCTGTGCTTCTGTAGTTGATGGTAAAAAACGTTCCCTTTACTGAAAAGGCCACTTACAAAAGAGGTAGGGATTGGTTATTGCTCATGGAGGCATGGGGTCCAAGTATTTTGAATGGAAATGTCACGGGTGATGAAATACCACATTATGCATGGACTAGAGGTGCTCAGGCAAATATTTGAGACTATTGTCTTGTGACTGATTAAATCTTCATGGATGTTAAGTCCCTGTCTTTTGGCCATACTACGGTTAACGATCAATTTCCTTTGTGGGTAAATTGGGGTGTAAAATCACAGAATCTGGAGCATAAATTCTACTGCAACATGCTGGACGTAAATCAGGGCGGCAATTATGTGGAATTGGCATAACATTCAAATGTTTAATCATATTCTAATAGACACATGTCCGGGAAATCAATTCTATGAACAAATAGAATATTACCCTTACAAGACATTTCTGGAAAAAGTTTGAGCGAGTGCCAAAACGCCCAGATCCGCAGAAGTGCAGTGTAAAAAGAGAGTTGAGAAGTGCAGTGAAACAATTAAATTCTGATGACATTGTGCCAAAGTGTGGCTTAAAGAAAGCTTATAACAACTGGCTGCATAAGCACAAACATCAGATATTGCTAACTGGCGCACATAAAATGCAAAATGTACTGTCACAGAACAACAGCCGAGAGTTTTGGTCCAAGATCACATCAGATGAGACTCCCCAAATGTGTGCTCAGATGAATCCAATTTGTGGGAGAAATAGATAAGTCATTTTGAAAACATATATACACATACATGTGAATATACAACCGTAGCCCCATGGCATACTTATAATCTCTGGACTCTAGAAAGAGACTTGGAAAGTGTAGCAGAGATAATCAGCCAGAGTAACAACTCATGAGCCCCTGGCACCGATGGCCTAGCAACTGTGGTCATCAAAGGCAATATCATCTTCTGGGCCAGTGCCTTGATGGCCATGTTCAATAGGGTGATCTCTAGTAAAAGAACTACAGATTCCTGAGTATGCTCCATTATTGTTCCTATCTATAAAAAGTGTCTTCGTGCAGGTCCAGTAAACTATAGGCCGATTAGCGCTGCTGGACGTCCCCTCAAAGATGTTCACAGCCCTTCGTTTGCATGATTTACAAAAATGGGCCAAGGAGACTCAAAGACTGGAGGACGTCTATCAGACTGGTTTCTGCAAGGGTATAGGAACTTCCACAAATGGGTTTATTCTCGGCCTGCCAAAAAAGGAGACCATGGAGAAATCAAAGCTGCCATACATTGCATTAATTGACTTCCCCATGGCCTTCGACAGCATAAATAGGAATACGTTATGGACTAAACTCCACTGATGGGTCTGCCCAGCTCCTCTATTGGAAATGCTTATTGCGCTGCACACTAACACCTCTGTTCAGATTAGATTGAATAGGCAGGGCCGGTTATCTGCACCAATTCAGAGTCTATGGGGCTTGAAACAAGGCTGCCCTTTAGCCCCCTCCTTCTGTTTAATTTATTTATTTCTGATGTTTCTTCCTTTCCCCCAGGTCTGAATGGCACCCCAGTCAATGACTTACTGCATACAAAGGACATGTCCTTGATCGACCATACTCCTATAGGTCTGCAGAGGCAACTGGCAGAGTTAGAAACCTATACTAGGACGAATGGTTTTAAGTGATATAATAGTTTTTTTTTTTTAAACGTTTATATCAAAGATGAATTTAGAAAGGCGGTCTTTCTAAATCAAACTGCCATGCCCATACTGCACGCGAGTGCATGCAGGGGCTGACAAGCAGATCAGGACCCGGAAGCAGCCTTGGGGGTGTAGGGGAAGGAGAACGGGTAATTGTATGTGTGCGTTTGTTGTGTGTCTGTGTGTGTTTTGGGTGAGTAGGTAGGGGCTGAGTGAGGGGAGTTCGGGGGATGAAACCCCTCGTTTCCATGCAAATCCTGCCAGCAAAAGTGGGGGGTGGGGAGGGGAGCCACGTAGTCTTTTTTGCTTTTTGTGGGCCGCCTAAAAACGGCAGGAAAAAAGTACCTACAAAAAGCAAAAATAAGGCATAGAACCGGACAATGACCTGAGCATTAAAGTAGTAAAAACTAAGATCTTCTCATTCTGTCAAGGAAGGAAAAATGGTATCCTGAGTTTATATGGTACTTAAGTAATAGGCAATTGGAAAGAGTGGAGAATTTCATTTATTTGGGTTTCAATTTATGTGAAACAAATAGTGAAACTGAGCTTTTTAATCATAAAAAAACGAAAATTATTGCACTTGTAGCACAAGCAGTGCAAATAAATAGAACGTTCAGGCACTTTTTATTAATCCCAGTGGTTGAATTGTACACGAAGAAAGTAATACGAGTCATCACATATGGTGCTTAAACCCTGCTTTTTCGATTTAATGCCTAAGTGGATAAAATTGGAGTGTTTATTTTGGAGGAGAGTGTGCGTAGGCTACAGCAGGGAGTACCAGCACAGGTGATCAGATATGAATTGGAGCTTCATTCTATTGGCTTGGGAGGATAGCTCAGGGGCAATGTGCTCGCCTTGGAAGCATGACGACACGGAGCACCACAGGTTTGATCCCTGGGTCCGCGCTTAGAAACCTCCTGGGTATTAAGCGTGTTATAAATAGCCTATCATCATATCATATCACGGCAAGGGTTTTATGGAAGAGCCTGAGGTGGTTGGTGAAAATTATCTATGTGGAAGAGACCTCTATTTGGTGACAATTACGGCAACTACTAGAGAATCGCCTTTGCAACCCCCTGAGTAAATGGGGTGAAAAGTGCCAAGAGTGTATCCTCCAATACGATTTGTTCTTGGAATGGTTACCATTGATGCCGGACAAGGTGAAACAAAAACTGTGGGAGTGAGACTGCATATTCACTATTGAGGAGGTCCGGGGATACCATCCATTCTCCAGAATATTGTTGGACGCCAGACCGTATGGTGTTCTCCCACACTATTTTATAAAGATTACCTGGTCAATATTGCTGCACACAACTTCTGCACCTCTTCCTTAATCTCTTGCCTCTTGCCCACTATGGAATTCATAGGAGGAAGGCAGGGCTTGGAATGCAGACTAAGAATTTGCAGACATTGTAAAGAAGAGAAATCACTGAAACTATTTATCATATACTGATGGAATGCCACGGTTTAACTCAAAGTCGCCTCCTATATTTTAATCATCTGACTAAGGATCACAAACTGCTATCGGGGGGCTTGGTTTGGCAATACATCTTTACTCAATCTAATAGATGGGGTCTTTCTAGCTGCACTTCTCAAATAAATTTTTCACTGGAGGGAGCGATGAATAAGAGGAAAGCAGTCCCATGTTTATCGCAGATTTTATGGCTTAAACAAAAGGTTGACTTGTAATGTTTCAAATGTTGATGAACTGATTTGTTTAATACTATTTTAAATATGTGATGTGCTAAGCAATTGATTGTAATGAATATTATGTATTTCTTGAAAATTCTGTTAATGAGTGTTGAAGTATTATAATGATATTGTTTGCCTGGTCAAAGGTTAATTGTGAACTGTATCACAATTATTTTTTTTAAAGTATGTGTTTTGAGTCTAATGACTTGGCCACAGAACTTTCTTGACCAAAGTGCTTTGGGATTCGCTCGCTGCACATATGTATACACCTGGAAGATACCAAACTTGGAGAACCATTGGTGTAGGTCTGAAACTGCTTCCTCACAGTTTCTCTGCTCTCCACTTTCCTTGGCAAAGACTATGCTATTTCTGACATGAATTGTGAGGTGTATCTTTTGGAGGGGAGGGGAATAAGGTTCTCCAGATTATTGCCCTGCACTTTTAGAAACAGATTCTAATGTAGCTTACTCCCTTGCAATGATTTCGGAAGCAATGCTGCATTTAATCCAGAACAGGACTGCAAGACTTGTCCTTGGCCTCAAGCCCTGGGATCGTCTCTCTCCAGCTCTGAAATCCCTCCATTGGCTCTCTGTGGATGCACGGATAAAATGTAAAACCCTCTGCATTGTCCACAAGGCTTTCTGAGGCCTGGGTCCAAAATACCTTCAACTATCCCTCCGTAAATACATCCCCTCTCGAGCCCTTCCCTCCTCTACCTCCCTCAGGGTCAGTCGTTTTTCAAAGAAATGTGCCGGGGGCAGATCTCGGTCTTCGACTGGGGCCTCCCTTTGGAACAGCATCCCTGCCACCTTTAAACTTGAGGAGAACCATCTCCGGTTCTGGAAGCACCTCAAGAACATCCTCTTCGGCTCTGCATTTTCCCATCTTCTCCCCTGCTGATCTGTTCTCTCTCTGGGCACCGTGCACCTGGCCACCCTCTGACCTTCGGGCCCAGGTACCTGCTCACCCTGCCACCCTCCTGCACTGCCTCCGGACCACCACTTGCAATGGGGTCTGTATCTGTACCGATACAGTCCCCCGCCCACTTTCTATCTGCACTTATCAGATATACCCTATCTGACTATCCTAGCACTTGCTGGCTGCACTAACACTGTTTATCACCTGTATTTATTTATTTATTTATTTTACTTATTAATATTTATTCTGTTCTCTCCTCTGTTCTGCACTTTCCACTTCTCCCCTCTCCCATGCACTTGCACACTCTTAAAGTCACTGGGCCTAGTAAGATTGTTGTTTTTGTTTCTCCCCTGTTCCGCTCCCTTTTGCCTGGTCGCGCTCTGAAACACTTGTGTATGAGCGCGATATAAATAAAATATATCATATCATTAATGCTTCACCCAGCAACGCTTGGTTTTGTCATTAGATGTTTTGTTCTTTCTGTTGCTTGAAGAGATGCCATTGCTATCGGAATCCCACATCACATTTTTTTTCTATTTTCTACCACAGATTGCTAGACTATATTTGGTCTCGGATGTATTGTATAACTCCTCAGCTAAAGTTGCCAATGCATCATATTATAGGAAATTGTGAGTATTCCTGTTTATTCACATTGCCTACCATATACATATTTATTTAGTTTATACATTTGTACTGCCTATATTGATTGGAGATTGTGGGGTTGGAGAATAAATTAGCGGAAAGAGACTTTTCTTTTTCCACTCAAATGTGGCATTGTCAAAGCTCTAGTGTTCAGAACAGAGCTGCAGTTGCTAATGTCCAAGCATTGTGAAAAGTAAAATGTTACTTTCATGTATTTACAAACCATATATACATTATTTTGATTGTTAACCTTTTTTTTTATATTTTTTTTTTAGTTTTGAAGCAAAATTAGGTC
Organism: Ambystoma mexicanum; assembly: GCF_040938575.1. Classification (NCBI taxonomy): domain Eukaryota; kingdom Metazoa; phylum Chordata; class Amphibia; order Caudata; family Ambystomatidae; genus Ambystoma; species Ambystoma mexicanum. The sequence continues at coordinate 674,258,443 of NC_090932.1, read as the reverse complement.
AGATATTTGCTGATCTCAATACTGCATATCGAGCTATACAGGGTCATTTGCAATCCGAAAACTTTAAGGTAATTTCATTTTTGGCATTTCTTTTTCCTTGATTTTTTGTTGTTGTTTAAAACATAGGGTGCTGCTGTTGCCACAATGTTCCATGTGTTAAAACTTCGAAGTGGAGCATTGAACATTATTTGTGCTTCTTATGCTAATGCCTTCTTTTCGGCTGTGAAAATAGTCTTTCTGATCGATTCCTTCCTCCCATGGATTCCTTATCTAGGATAACCTTTCCCACCTGCAGCTCATATCTTCGGAAACCTTTCATGGCTCTTAGTTACTTTTTTCCATGCAGTCTTCGCTTCGGGAACATGCTGCTTTGTTCAGAATATTTTTCAACGTCCTTCCCAAACCTGCAAAGGCTTCAGGTTTCAAGCCTTGTGTGGATTAGGGCCGACAAATGTAAGAATCCGACCTACAGAGGATCCGTTTATACTGTCTCTGGGTGGATCATGATACCAAGGACTGTGGGTCATGTCAGTCCATGCACCCTAAGGCCCTACAGAAGAGTGGGGAAAAGCGTTTTACCAATTTCCATAAGATGGAAGTCGCAGGGAAGTCGCAGGCATGTCGCAGGGCATGTACTGTCTCTCTAAGGGCAGGTCTACGGACCATGAGGAGAAGAAGAATTAACACCTTAAGAAGTCCCATTCCCCAAACATTTTCTTCAAGCACCATTCTTCTTCATCGTCAAAGAAGAAGAGTCACTGATCAAAGCACTCTCCAGAACCAGTGTAACAGGTACCTTTTCCCACCTAGTCCTCCACCCCAAAGGAATGGCCAGCTCCAGGCAGACAGCATTGAGTAGGCTGCTGGTCACGTGATCAGGTCCTGCCACTCAGTTGCTCCGCCCATCTCCAGTTTTCACGTCTTCCAAGCCTCTACCTAAGGACTAGAGGCCAGCCACAGGCAGACAGCATTGAGTAGGCTACTGGTCACGACCAGGCCCTTCTCAGTTGCTCCACCCACCACCTATTTAATCCGTCCATTAGGCATCCTCAACGCCAGCATTCTCAGAAAAGGACGTGCAAAGGCAAGGACCTCACCAGTCTGTGCCTGTTCTGGCCTAATGGGGCCAAGGGCCTGACCCGCTATCCTGCATTTCACCTACAAACTAATCACCACTACTGCTTCTCACTAAAAGACATTAAAATGTGTCTTCTTGCTCCACAGCCCATCCCCAATCTCACTAGGGTTTGAATGGCCAAGTGCCCTGGGCAACCCCGGTAAGTTACCCTTTGCGAACCTCATCAGTATTGCTCTTGCCCCATCCAAAACACATGGAGCACATGCACACGCCCTTTCATATTGTTCAATGCTCGCTTAGCAGTCGCTCACACTGCAGAGATTTCTGACCTCATCTCGTACAACAACCTTGATGCCCCGTTTATAACTGAAGCATGGTTTACCCCGTCCTCCCCACATGTTTTTGACATCCTCCTACCCCAAAACTACTGCCTCCAACATGCCGACTGGAGCGATTGGCCATGCTCCATCATCCCCTCTCCCAGAACAAGCTCTTTTAAAGCACTCGCCCGCCAGTTCCCGCTATCGCACAAAGATGCCATCACCTTCCACCTCATCTACAGACCACCTCACAGGAGTGACTCTTTCATTGCAGACATCTCCAACTTACCCTCCTCTGTCAAATTAGCACCTTCAAATAATGTCTTTCTTTGTGATTTTAACATCCCCAAGTCACAGGCTGACAACCACACTCGCAGCTTTCGCACTGACCGCTTCCATGGACCCTATACAAATTGTGCTCTTCCCCTATGCACAACAACGGCAAAACTCTAGACTTAGTCTTCACATCATCCCCCTGCATCACCTGTGCAGACCCTATCCCACTGGACTGGTCTGACCACGCCGCCATCTAATTATCAGTCACCTACTCGACTACTGCTCACTAAGGTCAGGCTAAACGCCCCCTCACTCAACGCCACTCATTCTATAGCTTCCCCGGGCAATGAGCTAGAAGCAAACTTTGCAGACTTCCCCACCACAGTAGTAAAGCATTGTACCAAACCCTCACTCGCCCCTGAGGTACCAGCAACTCAGACAAAATCCCAGAGACCATTGAATCAACCTCTCACCGCATTAGCATCACCTGCACCCCGGCACGCACCCTGCCCCCTGGACTGAATGTCCTCTTTTCTTTCCCGCAGATCTCCTAAAAATGATTGCCTCCCTCAAACGTACTTCTTAATCTGACAATATAATTCCACCCTCTATTTATTTTTATGGTGACATTTGTAAAGCACACCGAACCTGTGGGCGTCATCATCATCCATTATTAAACAATTGACGAGCCCTGTCCTCAATGCGCTCCTCCGCATCATCAATGTCTCCCTCGCAGAAGGATCCTTCCCAGACACCCTCAAGACTGGTCTCATACAACCTCTTTTGAAAAAAAACAATCCTAGATGACCTGGCCAACTACATGCCCATTCTGAACCTCCCATTTATTGGCAAAATCTTTGAAAAAGTTGTTTTTACCCCTATCCTAAGCAAACTACATTGGCTTCCTCTCCAAGTTCAAGAATGCATGCATCATCTATTAAGCAGTCACGAGAAGCACACCAGCGTACCTGATAGCTAAGCTCCACATATCTGGTGGCACATGCTCCCCATGCAGCAAATCGGCCAACCGGCTTGGACACACATGCTGACGCACAGACCTCACAGTACTGTGCTACTGTTAAAAGATGCCAGTCTAAATGCCAGCTATCAACACACTGTAAATGCCCCACTGCTCTCAAGCTGGTCCGTGCTTTAAACAATAAAATAATAAATAGAATAATAATGGGAGGCCTTTAGGTTAAAGATGCTTTGCATCTTTAACAAGGCTCAGATGGCCTTGACCCCTGCGCCTGCTGGGTCATCGGGACCACCCCCCTGAACAAACCAGCAGGGAACCCAAAAAGGACCGCAGCCACATGCCCTTTGGCTCAGTCCGGCCTCCACCCCTGTGCTGATACACTCCACCCTCAGACGTTGAGGTCTTGGGGATGGCACCAGCCCCCTCGACTTCAACTTAGCTCCTTGCGAATATGCCCCCCTACCTATGGGGATAGTCATGCCGAAGATGGGCCTAATCTTTGACAATTAAGGTGACCCCATTCGCTTTGGGATAGAGCTACTATGAGCAAGAGAGGACTGGTACTTCCCTGAGGCGTTCTATGGCGAGGGTGAGGGTGTGTTGGAACTGGCGTCTGGACCTCAGGAAGTTAGTGGCCTTGATACTTTCCCAGAAATGGTTATACTACCAGTACCAACACCGGGTAGACCCCAGCCTTCTTTCCAGCACCTCATGCCAAAGTGATGGACATTCTGTGGTTATCAGCACCTTTCACCCCTAAAGTTCAATTTGAACTGATAGATACCCTGGATGTTGGACTCAAAAGGGAGAACTTGCTGCCTTTTAATTTGGCATTTGAAGCTGATGTGTTGGAGTCCTGGTAGAAACCTGCCTCTGTGCTTGAGGTGGGTTGGGAATTGGCAAAGAAATGCTGCCAAACCTCTTCGGACATGGCCTTCCTATCCACCCATGAATCCCCTGAGAGCATGGTTTGCAGGCTGCTACTGCCAATTTGCGGATGTCCACTTTATTTATTTTGTTTATTTATAGCATGTGTTACACGCCCAGACCCGGAGGTATCACGGCGTAAATTACATAGGAATGCTTGTCTGGTTACAGAAGAACTTACAATAAAGGCAGGATTAGTTGCAAAGTTATTTAACATAAAGGCAGCACAGTTCGGGAGACAAAATAGTTACAATACCGGCCAGGCATTTCAGGGTACAGTGATACTGGTTAGAATTTGTTGAATAGCCATGTTTTTAATAAGACTCTTAAAGAGCTGGTGGGAAGGCTAATTTCTAATGTGCATAGGAAGGGAGTTCCAGATTTTAGGTGCAGCAACTGGGAAGCTAGCAACCCCTGCCCTGGAGCTCTTGAACCTTGGGACGACAAGGTGTGTGCTAGAGACGGATCTAGGGGATCTAGTTGACCTTTTTTGGGTGACAGTTATTGAGGTGTGAAGGGGCATCATTGGTAATATATTTGTATGTGATAAGAGACTTAAATAGGATTCTAGCTTGGATGGCTAGCCAGTGAGCTTCTCTCCTTATGTGAGAAATATGGTCACTTCTTTATAATCCAAAGGCTGCCTGTAGGGCTTTGTTTTGTAGCAGTTGCAATTTAGCCATATTAGTATTTGTAGTTCCTAGCAGGAGGATGTTGCAATAATCCAGTTTAGATAGTATGAGGGCTCGTGCTAGGGTGAGGTCGTTTTGTGGGGTAAGAAATTGGCAGCTGAGTGCAATAAGTTTGGCTGTGTAGTTAGTAACGGAAGAGAGTGCACTGATGTGTTTCATCATAGTAAGGTTAGAGTCTAGATAAAAGCCTACTGTTTTAACCTGTTTGAGCAATGATATGGGTGTTCTGTCAATGGTAATGGCAGAGTAGTCGGGGTGAAGAGTTTTCGATCAGGTGGGGGGGGGTCTACAATGAGAATCTCAGTTTTTTCATCATTGAGACACAGACGATTAGTCGCCATCCAGTTTTGTATGATGGCATAGATCTTGTTAATGGAAGCAGAGTCTTGTTCATGGTCACCTGTGATGGGGATGAGGATCTGGGTATCATCAGCAAAACTAGTGTAGATGACTCCCATGGCATCAAGTACTGCAAATAGGAGTTTAGTATATGCGTTATATAAGGTGGGAGATAGGCAAGATCCTTGAGAGGCCCCTAGGGGTACTGGGATGGGGTTGGCAGCCTCATCCCCAATGGATACTCTCGAAGTACGTTCCGATAGGAATGACTTGACCCATAAGGTGGCTTCTGTAGAGAAGATAAAGTTTTCTGACAGAGCGTTGGATAGCTTATCATGGTCCACTAAATCAAATGCAGCAGACAGATCGAGTAAGACGAAGATAGTTTCCCGGAGTCTCTTATGATGTCCATCTGGAATTTGAGGTCTAGTAGGGCCGTTTCTGTGTTGTCCTTGGGCCGGAAGCCTGATTGTTTAGCTCCTAACAAATGGTTGCTTTCTAGATATTCTTGAACTTGGGTGTGGGCTATTTTGTCGACTATATTTAACAGGAAGGGAACCCTAGTAATGGGTCGGTAGATAGTGGGTATAGCGGGGTCCAGAGAGGGTTTCTTCAGAAGTGGGGTTACCCAGGCTTCTTTGATGCTGGCGGGGACAGAGTTGGTAATGAAGGAGGCATTCATGAAGTTGGTAATGATTGGTACTAAGGTAGGGGCATAATATTTGACTAGGCGAGCAGGGAAGCTATCGCCTTTACAATTGGAAGATTTCAGCGAAGAGATGGTGTTCAGGACCTGGTCTTGGGAGACAGTGGTGAATTTGAATTGGGGGCTGTTTCTCCGGTGCTAGCAACAGGTTCCAGGGAGGGTGTATTAATACCGGCCAGTAGTTTCCTTTTCAATAGTATTTTCTCTTGTAATGTAAGGATTTTAGAAGCTAGTGCATTCTGGATAGTGGTGCACCAGGCTTTGCTCTAGTTAATGGGGATGTAGGAAGGGATGGGGGCTTCCAGTTCTCTAACTATAGAGAATCATTCTTTGCTGTTGGAGGAGGCGTTGTTCATGCAAGTAGTATTCAAAGAATTCGTTTTCTGGGCTAAAACAGCTGATTTGTAGTTTTTGTTGGATGCCAAAAATGCGTTTGTGGTGGCCGTGGTCGGAGTCTTTTTATGTGAATGCTGCAACGCTCTTTTGTTACGTCGGAAGAAAAGTGAGCTCTTAATTGAACCAAAAATTGCTTCGTTTCATTGCGAGGTATTTTAGACGTGAGCGGGGCACTGCATCAATGGTCGATTTCAGATAGTTATGATAGATAGCGAAAATACTGTCGGGGTTGGTATTTGATGTTGGGTAGGTCTTGAAGGTATCAGTCAGAATAGGGACGAGATTTTCTGCTGTAAGTTTGCGGGTGTTTCTCACAGCGATGGGGCAAGGTGTGGATTGAGGTACACCCGGAGTATTCGGTGTCAGTAAGTTAAAGCATATTAGATAATGATCCGACCAAGTGATTTCGGAGATGGATTCTAGCGATAAGTTAGCATTTAATGTTAGGATCCAGTCTAGGATTCTTCCTTTGGAATGGGTGGGGGAGTTAACAATTTTGGTCAAATGCATTTCTTGGAGGGCCTTATAGAATGCGGTTGCTTTATTGTGCAGTTTGTCATTAAATGCAAGGTTAATGTCACCTAGGATAATACATTTGGTGTTAGGCTTAAGGAGGGGGTGATGAGTAAGGGGATGTCTGTTTCGGGGTGGTTAACATTATTCGGTGATCTGTAGATGATGAGAAAGTTGATTGTGGTTTTAGGATCGGTAGAAGGGGTTCGTATCCAGCTACTGGGTCTGGGTCTGGGTCTAGTGCACAGGATCTGAACAGTGTGGATTTGGCTATAATAGCTGCTCCTCCTATGGTATCCTGGCATTCGGCCCTAAGGATGGTATAGTCAGGAGGGGTAACCAGGGCAACTAGGGGGCCAGAGGCTTGATGTAGCCAAGTTTCTGTGATGACTAGGAAATCTAAATGATGGTCGAGGAGTAAGTCATGTATGTCAATGGCATGCGCTCCTAGAGATCGCGCATTTAGAAGGCCACCTTTCAGGTTAGGATTGGACACTGGCCGGGGCAAGGCGAGGTCTGTAGGCATGGCAGGGGTGCTATAGGGGGCATGCACCTTGGGCCGCGAGGAGTCCTGGTCACACTGTGGTGTAGGAAGGGGGGTGAGGGATGGTAGACCCACAGTATACAGGTGGGGGGGTGAAGTGGGCCAGATGTGTGGATAATCTCGATAGCCTTGTGGTCCCCTGGATGGGGCGGGTAGTGAAGAGTAAGGTTACTGGTATTCTTTTTTTTTTGATAAAACATTTTTTATTGTTTTAAACATTCCAAACTACACAACAACAGCTTTCATGGATTAGCATGTCCTTCCAAAATACAACCATTAATAGACCATGTATCAATCACTCATAACATTACCCCAGGTTTTAGTGCATTCCGACCATATCCCTCTTATTGCATATGACCAGGTCCAGCCGGTTCTAGGGACCAATCTCCTCCCACCTCCCCCATATCTTGTCCGCCTTAGTAGGGCATCCTCTGGCGGTATATACTCGGTGTTCTATGGTGGCACAAATGTTCATGTCTGTTGCCCATTGCTCCATCGTTGGGGACTCCGGGGCTCCCCATTTCTGCGCTATGTTGCGCTTCATCAGTCCTGCTGCTGTGTTCAGGAGCAGCTTGCCCCATTTAGTAAGTTCAGTCTCAACCGGCGCCCCCAAAATGAGAATCCTCGGGTCTAGTGGTATGCGGCACGCCAAGACATTGCCAAGTACAGTACAGCATTCACTCCAGAAGGTACGGATTTGGGGGCATGCCCACAGGGTGTGGAAGAAGGTCCCCTCCTCATCCCCACAGCGGAGACAGTTCGGATTCAAGGCTCTTTCCCATCTGTATAGTATCGTCCTGGGGTAATAGACCCTGTGCAGGATCTTTAATTGAACCAGCCGAATCCTGGAAGAGATGGCCACCTCCCATGGGTGCATTAGTACTTGGATCCAGTCTTCTGGATCGATCACCCCTACATCTGCCTCCCATTTAGTTTTCAGGGTCGTGAGTTCCGGTGTGGCAAAGGATGTAATAGCATTGTATAGGATGGAGGTGCATTTGGTGGGGATAAGAGCTGGTAACATATTACGTTCTATTGGTGTGTAGTCCGGGATATTGGTACCTGCCGGTATGTGGTTTCTTAGGGCGTGGGCCAGCTGTACATAGTGATATCGCTCAGTATCCGGGAGTTGGAATTTTTGCTGTATAGTTTCAAACGAGGCTATGTCCCTCTCCTCAAGAATGTCCCCAACTCTCAGAATCCCAGCCCTTACCCATCGAGACCATGGTTGAAGCTTCTTTACCTCGGGCAGGTTACAATTTCTCCACAAGGGTTGTGCCACAGTTACACTATTTCCCCACCCAACGAATCTATGCGCCTGTTTCCAAACCACAATAGTATGAACCATGGTTGTTGGTGGGAGGGGTCTCGGAAGAGTTTGGTATAGCAGTTGCCACGGGTCGGTATCGTGCATGGCTGCAACCTCGGCCTTGATGTGGGGGAGCTCCCTATCTCCATGAAGCAGGTCGTTGACTACTGCCAGCTGTGCAGCCCAATAATATGTTTGGAGGCGCGGGGCTCCTATCCCACCCTCCCAAACCGATCTTTGGAGCGTAGTGAGCGCTATCCTCGGTTGACCACCCCCCCATATTAGTTCCCGAAAAAGGGATTCAACCCGCCCAAAGTCGGAGTCCGGGATCCTTAGTGGGGCATTTTGTAAGACATAGAGAAACCTTGGGAGAGTTATCATCTTAAAGAGTGCGGCTCTTCCCATGGGCGTAAGAGGAAGAAGTCTCCAGTGGTGGGCGTCATTAACGAAACGGTCAAGGACCGGTTGAAAATTGCGTAGTGTGTATTCACTCAGGTTTGTGGTCACCCAGATCCCCAAGTATCGAAAACCTTGCGGTTCTGTTCGGTACGGGCATTCCCGAGGGTCAGCCTGCACGTTGCCTTTCACCGGGAAGAGAACTGATTTCCCCCAATTGATTTTAAGCCCGCTAAGGACACCAAACCGGGCAAGCATCTGCGTCACCTTGGGGCAGGACCGAGCTGGGTCTCCCAGGTAAATCAGGAGGTCATCTGCATACAAGGAAACACGGTCCTCATGTCCTTCAGGCCATCTGAACCCCGTCCATGCAGCGTCTTGTCGAAGCCAAAGGGCCAGAGGTTCAATTGCCAGGGCAAAGAGAAGGGGAGAAAGGGGACATCCCTGTCTCGTGCCCTTTCCCAACGGGAAGGACCGAGACGACCAACCATTCACTCTGACCTCCGCTCGAGTGTTAGTGTAGAGTAATTTCACCCATTTCAGGAAGCTGTCCCCAAACCCCATGCGCTTCATGACCTCCCAAAGGCAGTCCCACCTAACCGAGTCGAAGGCCTTTTCAAAATCTACTGCCAGTAGGGCGAGAGGGGTGTCAATGATCGGGGCCCGCTCCAGCGCCAGATGGAGCCGGCGCAGGTTCATGCGCGTTGATTTGTGTGGCATAAAGCCACATTGATCCGGGTGGATCAAGGTATGGATTACTGATTGCAGCCGGCTGGCAAGGAGCTTCGCAAGAACCTTGGCTTCGCTATTAATTAACGAGATAGGCCGGTAAGAGGCGCACTGCTCCGGGGGCTTATCGGGTTTGGGAATGACCACAATAGTGGCTTTACATAGGTCAGGTGGGAGGGTGCCCTGGTCGCGGGCACCAAGAAACATCCTGTATAGGGGGGTCGCCATTTTATTCCCTCCAAGTCTCTGCCAGGTCTCGGCCGGGAAGCCATTGGGGCCCGGTGTTTTCCCTGTTTGGAGTTGCGCTAGGGCTTCGGCTATCTCGGATTCAGCAAGATCCGAATCTAGCTCCTCCCGTTGTTGTGGTGTCAGAACCGGGAGTGTAATCTCATCCAATAGGGTCGGGTCGAAAGGTGCTGTCGGGGCTCGGTAGAGTTCCGCGTAGAACTGGGCAAATGCTTCTGCTATGTCCGCGTCCGTCTGATACCCAACTCCATTTGGGGCAACTATCTCCCTGACATGACGTCTCCCCTCCTCCCTCCTCTCCAGCCAGGCCAGCATCTTGCCCGCCTTGTCTCCCAGCTCGTATATCCTCGCTCTGGTGTCCCAGTGAGCCTGTTTGGCATTATCTAGCATGATATTTCTGAGGGTTTCTGTGGTTTGTTTGAGGAACCTTTGAGTCTGCGGGGTGGGGTCAAGTATATGCGTGCTTTCGGCCTGGACCATTTCAGCCTCTGCCTCTACTATTTTTTGGAGTCTCTCCCGCTTTTTGTTTGCTACCCAGGAGATGATCTCCCCACGCAGCACCGTTTTATAGGCCTCCCACACCACCACCGGGTCATCCACTGCTGGTATATTTATGTCAAAGTATTCATCAGACCGCTCCGTAAGGCGGTCTACCAACTCTGGGAAGCCAAGGTGGTAGCTGTTTAGCCTCCACGTTCTAGGGGGGGTTACAAAGTGTGTTCGTATTTCAATCAATAGGGGGGAGTGGTCCGAGATTCCACGAGGGAGGTATTCAGCAGATATTGCCCTATGTAGGTCTGTGTTCGGGACCAGGAGGTAATCAAGTCTAGAGAGGGAGCCATGTGCTCCCGAGTGGAATGAGTAGCCTCTATCCTGGGGATGTAATTCGCGCCACACATCTCGGAGGCCCAAGGCAGACACAAAGTTGGAGAGTTTCGTGGGAGCATCTGGGTTACGCCCTCTAAGATGGGTACGATCCATAGCATTGCACATGACGTCGTTAAAGTCTCCCCCCAGGACCCATCGATCTGGGTGGTGTGTCCCCAGGAGAGCGGTGACATCCTCCAAGAGTCCCTGGCCCAGTCCGGGTGGGGAATATATTGATACAATGGCCAGCGTTTCGCCCCAGAGTGTACCTAGAATGAGTACATAGCGACCCCGTGGGTCCAATTCCACCACCTGTGGGGAGAACGGGAGCCTTTTGTGTATAAGAATAAGGGTGCCCCTGGATCCCATCGTGTACCCTGCATGGAATGCGGTCCTGTAATTTGTTCTCTGAAAAAAGGTGCAGTGTGTTCCCGCTAGGTGCGTTTCCGATAGTAGGGCCAAATCGGGAGAATGCCTATTCAACAGCTGTTTAATCAGGCGTCTTTTAATCCCAGAGCCCATTCCGTTCACATTCCAACTAAGCAGCTTAAGGGACCTGGGGCGATCGGGTGGGGGTGGGTGTGCTTGTGGGTGTGTCATCTAGAGCTTTCCGTTAAAGGACGCGCAGGGTGTTTGGGTCGGGAGAGCTGCCTCCCCTTGGTGTGTCTGTTGGGGATATGGTTCCAATACATAGTACAGCAGGGTGTAATGTACAGCGGACTGTTCTCAGGTCTGTGGTTGGGCGTGCTATGAATCCGAGCTAACAAAACAACATTAAAACTTTCCCTTTCTTCCCCCACCCTATACTCCACCCCAACTTGAAGTACCTGTCGCCCAAACATACAAATACAACCGACTGTCAGGGGACAGTCAACTCATCAACCCAGGACTATTCCTCAAGTGGTATAACACTACTTAGTCCTAAGTTGCCTTGTTCCGGCCGTGGGGGTTGCGTGGACCGGGCCGTCAGTTACACAGACATCGGGTTCACATTTAATTCGCTGTTAGCATGGACTAATAACATGGCGCCAGGGCTCAAAGCGTAACTGCGAGTGGGTACCTTATTCTCCATTTCAGTCATTATCTCTGTTTGGCTGTGCCTGGGGTTGGTGCTGCGGGGGTTCAGGAGGTGCCCTGTCCCGCCTTGGGCGATTCCTGCCGTTACCCTCTCTTCCGTCTGGCCTCCAGTCGCCCTCCAGGTGTCTTGCTGCCCAGTTCCAAGCTTCAGCTGGGTCCGTGAAGTGCACAGTTGTTCCATTAAAGTATATCTTCAGCTGCGCCGGGAATAGGAGTCCGTATTTTACGTTGAGGGTCTGGAGACGTTTTTTGAGAGGGCCAAAGGATTGTCTGGCTCTTTGCACTTCTCTAGTGAAATCCGGGAAAAAACCTATTCTGGAGCCGTTGAACGTTATAGTGCCCTTGGCTCTGGCCATTTGGAGTATTGCGTCTCGGTCTCTATAGTTCAGCAGTTTCGCAATCACTGTGCGGGGTGGGGCACCTGGGATTTGCCTGCCAGTTGGCATTCGGTGGGCCCGTTCAATTGAAAAGAAGTTCGACAAGGTCTTGGGGGCAAAGATGTCTGCGAGCCATTGCTCTAGAAACAGTTCCATGCTTGCTCCTTCCGATTTCTCCGGCAGACCGAGGATCCGAATGTTGTTTCGTCTCGCTCTGCCCTCCCCCTCTTCCACTCTTTCTTCCAATGCTCTGAGGCGAGCTAGCGCTCCTGACATTTGCTGGTTCATCGTCCTTACATTGTCCTCTGTTTCTGATATTCGACCCTCGGCTTCTCCAGTGCGGGCTGTGAGTTTTTGGAGGTCGTGGCGTAATAATGACACATCTGCGCTGATGCCATCCATCTTCTTTTCCATCGAGGTTCTCGAACTTGCTATGGCGTTCATGACATCCTTCAGCGAAATGTTCTCCTCCGTTTCTGGTGTTGCGGTAGTACCGGGTTGTTCCGGCGGGAGGGCTTGGGCGGGGGTCGCATACTGTTCTATTTTGCTCTGCGTTGTCGTGCCTCTTGCCTTATCCTTACCCATATCTGAAGGTGGGCCTCGGGAGATTGGCCCCACTCACGCACTGTTGATAAGGCTTTGCGACGTATGCTTCTTGAGGCTGTTTGTAGGGCGGGCAGGTGCGGCACCCCGTTCCGGAGCTGGTAGGATCTGGTGGCGCCCAACGGTTGATGAGTGGGTTTGCCTCTACTCCTCTATTGCCGCACTGTGTGCTTGATTGTTGGCCTCTCGTTGTGGGATTGCTAAGAGGTCAGTCCACAGGTTGCGTTCCAAGCACCAAGCCTCAGGTCACTCAGTGGCTTGGTGCGTCGTCTCCGGCGCCTCAGTGCCGCTCTCTCCACTCCGATCCCCAGAGTCCCAACCTTCCGCCAGCTCTATCCCGTGGGCCGGGGTACGGAGTCAAGGCTGCCCCCAGTGAGACAGCGCTCCCGCGGGGGCCGGGCCCCTGTGCGCCCGAAAACACACAGCTGGATGTGGTCTCTAGGAGCGGGGCCGCCTACCTTCTCAGTTGCGGGCAGCCCCCGCCGTGTGACTCGTTCCACGGGTTCGTGTCCCGCCTTCGCCCTCCAGCCGGTCCAGCCGGTCAGGGTGTCTGCCTCTCCGGTGGTCAAACGCATCCACGGGGGGGTGCGGGGGGTTGGATTCGCGTGCGCTCGGAAGCACACGGTGTGATGTGGCCGGCAGTGGGGACCGCCTACCTTCCCAGTCGCAGGCGGCTCCCACTCTACGATTCGTTCCGCCCGGCAGGAGTCCACGATCTCGTCTCTCCCCTCCGCTCTCCGCTTTCCGTTTTCCGTTGTGGTTCTGCGCGGCTGCTTCAGGCCCCAGCGGGGCAGGGTGTCTGCCTCCTGCAGTTGGCGCCGTATTACGCTTCCTCTTCTAGGCCGCTGTTCCGGCGGCCATCTTGTCCGTTGCCGGCGTCTCGGGCTTCTCGAACCAATTGCTCCCGACTGGAGCTGCGGTTCGGGTCGGTATTATGCCGACCTAAGCGCCCAGGGTTCCGCTGCGCCTGGATATATTTTCCGCCGTTGTGGTGCCCGAATTACAGGATATTTCCAGGATTTTGGCTGACGGCCGCGGGAGCTCCGAGGGATCACGTCCTCATCCCGTGCTCGCTGGCCACGCCCCCGGTTACTGGTATTCTTGAACTAAGACGCTTGTAGCGTGTTGATCCTAAGCTGGGGGCAGTAGACCCCGATAGGTTTACGGGGCGGGTGGATGCAGTGTTCTCAAGGGGGCTGGTTAGGTATTTGGGATTTATTCTACTATTGGAGCAATCTATTATGGTCACCAGGTTGGAGGACGTTGCTACCTTTTCCAGTGCAGCATTGCAGTGGATCTCCTCGTTTCCGAGCAATAAGGAATGCAGAGTCTATTCTGAGAAGGCAAAGGCAATGCCCATGACCATGAAATATGGTGTTCATGTATTTCGCCCAGCCTTTATAACATCTTCATGGTACCCTTCTTTGATCTTTTAGAGCAAAGTGGGGTAACGTTCACAAACTATGCTGATGACACTGTGTGCCATCCCTATCACTGGCATTCATGACACTGACGAACTGCAGCTGAAAAAGGTTTACTCCCTCATTGAAAGTTGGATGGTACATAATGCCTTGTCTCTGAATAGAGTTAAGACAGAGCTCTTGGTCAGAGCTCTTGGTCTTTGGCACTCCTAATATGATTAGGAAATTGGGCCCAGTGTATGAGAGTTTCTCAATTGCGGACACCAGAATAGTCGTCCAAAAGAAGGTTAAGACGCTGGGCGTCCTACTGGACCAACATTTAAATATGAAGGCCCATGTAGGCAGTCTGGTGTCTTCTTCAGCTTATTATATGGTCAATACAAAATGCACAATCTAAAACTATTGTTAAGATGGCACTTAACGCTCTGGCTCGGGTAAGAGGAAGGCCGAGCACCCGGCGAAGCTCCTGGAGAGACCCCGGTCGAGCTCGAAGGCCCTATCGGAGGGGGAGCGAGGCGGTGACCCTCCCCCCAAGGAGAAGGGGGTGAGTGCACCTAAGGTGGTGAAAGCCTTAATCCATCCGGCCAAGGCCTCTATCGAGACAGTCGCGGCGGCCCTGGCTCAGCCTGTGGAGGCTACACCAGTGGTGGCGACCTCGGGGCCCAGAGTCTCCCTGCCACCGCGGAGGGAGTCCTCTTTCATGCCCATCGACAGGACCCCCGTGAAACCTCCGACGGAGAAGAAAAAGGGGGGGCAGGAGGTCGTCGTGGATTCGGCCTCAACCTCTGAGGAAGAGCTGATCGAAGTCTTAAGCCACGGCGTTGGCTTGGAAGAAGACCAGCCCGTCGGGAGGGACCCCGACGTAGGAGACGACGAGAACGTCGAGGGTGCCGACGGGGCTCCTGACCGCCCATCAGACTCCCCTCAACCAGTGCCGCAAGACAACTCGGCGGCCATTTTGTTGGCTATACAGTCCTTATGCTCGGAAATAAGGACGAAACTGCCGTTACCACCAACGGAGGAACCGCTCCCAACGGGGGACCCGGAGCCAGGCCCTTCTGGGAGCCCTCCCCCTAAGAGAAGAAGGATTCATCCTCCACCTCCTTTTGAGCCATCGCGCCCTGTTCAGCCCTCCTCCCTGTCCACGACACATGGGGATGATACGGGGACTGACACGGCCGCGACGGGTACAGACGACGAGGTTTACGACGAGGATCTCCCGTCGTCACCTCCGACCCGTGCTTCCCCGCCCGACGAGATTGGATCGTTTCACTCCATGATCGCCAGGGCATCCGAGCTTTTCCAGCTCTGCCCGGAAGAGAAGAAGGAAGGTTTCCTTTATCAACGGCGCAAGGCCAAGAGGAAGACGGTCCTCGCTGTACCTCTACTGGACGATATTTGGGATGAGGGCCTCGCCCTCCTCAAGAACCCATCCACGACGCCGGCTAGAAGGGATCGGTACGAGAAGAAGTACCGGGTCCCGGACGCGGCCCCCTTGTTCCTTCGGGCACAGCCGACCCCAGACTCGGTCGTCTCCGCGGCGGCCAGGAAGAAAGCGGGGGGGGCGCAGACTCTACGTCTACCTCCCCGCCGGACGGCGAGGGAAAGAAATTAGACACGATGGGACGCAGAGTCATCTCGTCGGCAGCGACGACGATTAAGGCGGCCAACGCCTTGGCTATCGTAGCCCGCTACGACAGGGAGTTGTGGTACAAACTGGCCCCCCTGCTGGACTTCCTACCAGACGACAAGAGGGCGGAAGCCCTAGAGATCTTGCAGGAAAGAGAGGTGGCGTCGGACCACGCCATTACGATTGCGACGGACATCGCTGACACTGGATTTCGCCAGTTGGGCAACGGCGTGTGCCTTAGGCGGCGTGGATGGCTCAAGGCTACTGACTTCCGTCAGGACGTGCAGACCAGAGTCTTGGACATGCTGTTCGACGGAAACAACCTGTTTGGGAAAACAGTGGACGATTCCCTTCAAGCCATCAAGGCGGACACGGAGACGGCCCGGGCTCTTGGGGTTCTCCAGCAACGGCGGCCGCCCTTTCGGAGCGGCGGAGGCAAACAGGGTGCCTCCAAAGGTTCCAGCGGCGGATTTTCCACCTACCGTCAAGCTGCCCGTTCGTCGTCACAGGAAGCTTACAGGGGACGAGGCAAGTCAGGCGGACCCCGCCGTCGTCGCCAAGGAGGACAAGGCGGCAAAGCCTCGTCGAAGCAGGACTGAACCGGCCGTGGGGTCGGGCCCCCGCCGAAGCACCCCGGTGGGAGGCCGGCTGGCGAGCTTCGTCAGCGTGTGGGAGTCCATCTCCACCGACCGTTGGGTGCTGGACGCCCTAGCTCAGGGTCACGCTCTCGAGTTTCTAAAGAGGTGCCCACGCGTCCCCCCTGTGGCCAGGAAAGAACATCACGTCCCTCAACTTCTCTTGGAGGTAAAGGCGATGCTCAAGAAGGGCGCCATCGAGCTTGTCCCAAAGAGGCTTCGGGGCTCCGGAGTTTACTCAAGATACTTCCTCGTGAAGAAGAAGATGGGAGGATGGCGTCCCATCCTGGACCTACGACGACTGAACAAATTCATCAAGGCACAGAAGTTCCGGATGGTCACCCTCCAACACGTCCTGGGCCAACTGGAGGAGGGCGATTTCCTGTCGTCGTTGGATTTGGAGGATGCCTACTTCCATATTCCCATCCTAAAGGGACACCGAAAGTTTCTCAGGTTCGTGGTCCAAGGGCGTCACTACCAGTTCAGAGCCCTTCCCTTCGGATTGAAGTCGGCATCCAGGGTGTTCACCAAGTGCCTCGCACCGGTGGCGGCGCAGCTGCGCCGAGAGGGGATCCACGTCTACCCCTACCTGGATGACTGGCTCGTCAGAGCAAAGACGAAGGAGCTCGCCGTGGAGCACACGGCAAGGACCGTCTAACTACTCACGGACCTGGGATTCTCCATAAACTACGCCAAGTCCCACCTGGTGCCCGCGCAAGATGCACTGTTTCTGGGAGCGAAGCTCGACAGTGTCGCTCCTGGCCTCTCCGTCGGAGGAAAGGACGAGGGCCATCTTGGGCAAGGTGCAGCGGATGCTGGTTGCGGACGCGGCCAAGGTGAGGTCCATCAAGTCCCTCCTCGGAATGATGTCTTCTTGCATTTATCTCATCCGCCTGTGCAGGCTCCGGATGCGCCCGTTGCAGGAGTTCCTGGACGCGCGCTGGATCCAGACGACGGGCAGCTTCGAGGAGAGGATCACACTCGACGAGAGTTTCCGACGAGCGATCCGCACCGGATCTGATGGCGGGCATGGACTTCCAGACCCCCGGCCACCAGGAGACAGTGACCACGGATGCCTCCCTGGAAGGGTGGGGAGCGCACACTGAAAATCTGCACGCGAGAGGCCTTTGGCTTCCGACGGAGAAGTCCCTCCATATCAATGTCCTGGAGCTCTGTGCAGTGTTTTGGGCCCTCAGGTCCTTTCTTCCGTCCCTCAAGGGCAAGGTGGTGAGGATCTTCACCAACAACACCACCACCATGTTCTACATCAGGCAGCAGGGCGGAACCAGGTCCCCAGCCCTGTCCAAGGAGGCGCAGGATCAATGGCATTGGGCCGTCGCCCAAGGGATGTTTCTGGTGCCGTTTCATCTGGCAGGGATAAGAAACACCATCGCCGACTCGCTCAGCAGAGAGCTGCGCTCGTGCCACGAGTGGGAACTACGACAGGATCTAGTGGACCGCCTCTTCTGACGGTGGGGCACACCCCAGATCGATCTGTTCGCGACGGCGACGAACTCCAAGTGCCGGAGGTTCGCCAGCAGGTTTCCCCAGCCGAGGAGCATGGGCGATGCTTTCTCGTTCCCCTGGGAGGGCCTGTTTCTATACGCGTTCCCGCCATTGCTGATCCGGCTCATCAACCAGCTCAAGAGGTCACGGTGCAGGATGATCCTCGTCGCACCTGCGTGGCCGAGGCAGATATGGTTCCCGGACCTTCTGGACTTGTCAGCGTCCCCGTCAATCAAGCTGCCAGTGGACGCGGATCTTCTCTCCAGGGAAGGAGGCGCCATCCTCCATCACGACCCGAAGTCGCTGAACTTGCAGGCCTGGCTCCTGCAGAGTTAGAGTTTGGAGGATACGACATACCGGCCGACTGCAGAGAGGTTCTTGCAAAGGCCAGGGCGTCCACAACTCTTAAATGCTATGGACACAAATGGAAGAGGTTCTCTGTCTGGTGCCACGAACAGAAGATTAACCCTCTACGGATTACGGCTCCCCAGGTACTGCCGTACCTTCTGACGCTGGCCAAGGCTGGACTGGCGCACGCGTCCATCAAGATTCATCTTGCTGCGATCTCCCGATACACCAGAACCACGGGGCGGACGTCTTTGTGGTCTCATCGTCTGGTGAAAGAATTCATGAAGGGACTGTTCAGATCGTTCCCGCCGGTGAAGGCTCCGGCCCCGGCGTGGGAGCTCAACGTGGTGCTGACCAAGCTCATGGGACCTCCGTTCGAGCCTCTGCACTCGGCTCCGTTGAAGTTCTTGTCGTGGAAAACAGCTTTCTTGTGGCCATCACCTCCGCACGAAGGGTGGGAGAGATCCAGGCCCTTTCCTGCAAGCCCCCGTACTTGACTTTACACAACACGAGGGTAGTGCTCAGGACGCACCCCTCCTTCATGCCCAAGGTGCCGTCGGACTTCCACCTCAACGAACCCTTGGTGTTGCCTGTTTTCTTCCCGTCGCCTTCATTGCCGGCCGAAAGGACTTTGCACTCGCTGGATGTGGCTAGAGCGCTGAAGTTTTACGTGGACCGCACAAAGTGTTTTCGGAAGACGTCACAACTTTTTGTGAACTTTGGACCTGTCAATCAGGGGAAGGCTCTCTCAAAGGCCTCCATTTCCAGATGGCTCTCCGGCTGTATCATGTACTGTCATCGGTTGGCAAACCGACCCCTGCCTGGCCGTCCGAGAGCCCATTCCACCAGAGCGATCGCAGCTACCACGGCGTTCCTATCTGGTGTGCCCTTGCTGGACATCTGCAGGGCTGCTACGTGGAGGTCGACGCACACCTTCACGAAATTCTACTGCGTCGATCGGGATTCCAGGGAGGAGTCCAGGGTCGGCCAAGCAGTGCTGCGCAATCTGTTCGCCTAAGGTGAGCCTGGTGAGGAGGTAAGAATTGCTTAATGTTGAGTTTGATGTAATGCTTAATGTTGAGCCTTTGCCACCTCCCGTGGTTGTGCATGTGTGTACTGCTATGTATTCTTTATTCATGAGCATGTGAATCCATGCCAGACCCCATGCTGGAGAAGGAACAAGTTACTTACCTGTAACTGTTGTTCTCCAGCATGGGTCTGGCATGGATTCACTTGCGAACCCTCCCGCCTACCCCTCTGCGGCTCTTCACTTGGTCATACTGCCACTTCACGTGCTACCAAATCTGAAGATGGCTGCCAGAGGCGGGGCTTAGGTAAAGGGCAGTCATTGGCTGTGGTCAGTATGACGCAGAGATCAGTGATTGGTTACTAATACGAAAGACAGATCAGAAACGAAACTGATACTGATTTTTTCTTTACCGAGGATTCCCAGCCTGACGACGGGGAATATTCATGAGCATGTGAATCCATGCCAGACCCATGCTGGAGAACAACAGTTACAGGTAAGTAACTTGTTCCTTCATTTTGATAGTTGCAAACCTTGCTGCCCAAGATAGTGATAATTTGGACCATCTGTTCAAGTCAGATTTAACGATGTTTCACAGGGGCGGGAAGTTCGCTTGAAACAGGTTGCTTAGGGCTGGCGTGATGTTCACACCCAAGTATCTAATCACCTCTGTTTGCACTTGGAATCCCCATCTTGTTGTTAGCTGAGATGGTAGTGGGGTGGTCGGGTGAAGGGACATTGCAATTGTTTTCTTTAAATTGGCTCGTAATCCGGATAGTCTTCCGTATTCCTGCATGGTTTCAAAGAGGGCAGGCATAGATTCTGAGAAATATGTTAGGTATGTCAGGATGTCATCCGCAAATATCGCCAATTTATATTCTATCCCTCACCTTACCATGCCGCGAATTTCAGGATTTGAGCGCACCTTCTGCGCAAAGGCCTAGATTACCAGGGTGTACAATAATGGGGAGTGGGGGCAGCCCTGTCGCGTACCTCGGGTTAGAGTGAAGGGGTCAGAAGGGATACGATTAGCGAGAACTTATGCTGGGGCATTGCGATATAGTGCACTCGCCCCTCTAGCCCAGACCTCTCCCAAGCCTGCCCATTTCATTACTGCATGCAAGAAAGGACACTTGACGCGATCAAAAACCTTTGTGGTATCGATGGACATCAAAGTGGGACAGTCTTCTATTTTGTCAGGGTGTGCCATGAGATCTAAGGTTTTCCGCACATTATCTGCACCTTGCCTACCTCTTATGTATCCCACTTGGTCTGTGTGGACCTGCTGGGGGAGAACCAGAGCCACCCGGGAGGCTAGGATGCTGACGTAGAGTTTAGCGTCCACATTTACGAGAGAAATCGGGCGTTAAGATGCGCACTCTGAGGCATCTTTGCCCTCTTTGGGGATCACAACTATTCTTGACTCTGCGAACGACAGAGGGGCCTACCTGGTCTCTAGTATCGAGTTGAAAAGTTTAGTTAAGTGAGGGATGTGGGCATTGGAATTTGCCTTGTAGAAGGCTGGGGTGAATCTGTCCTGCCCGGGTGCAGAGCCAGCCTTGAGATGGGAGATGGCGTCTTTGACCTCATCAGTTGATATTGGGGCATTGAGGGCTTCTAGATGTTCGTGTGGTATCGGGGGGTGGGGTAAACTCGATAGATTTTCTATGATCTCAGAATCTGCACCTCGATTTTCTGCTGTATACAGGCTAGTATAAAATTGAGAAAAACGGTCTGTAATTTCTCTCGGCCTGGTCAGGAGTTGGCCCTGATAGCTTTTGGTTTTGTATACTGCTCTGTCTGCCCTCTGTTTCTGTGGGCAGTTTGCCAGCATGGTGTGGGATTTGTCGCCTCTCTCATAGAAATCTGTTTCAGCAATCTCAACTGCATTAGTGCTCTTTTCTGCCAGATGTCTTTCAGCTCCTCCCAAAGCCTTGTGATATGTTCTAAGATTAAATTCACCCGCACTTTCTGGGTGCGAAGTTTGCACTTGTGGTGCGCGATCTCCACTTTCAACTCTATTTCCCTTTTCAGTTGGATTTTCTTTCTGTGCGTGCTCTCCGATATCAGTACCCCCTCATAATGTGGCTTTCCCTACCTCCCATATAGTGGTTTGTGTGATTTCTTCAGTGTTGTTTAACTCGAAATTAGTCTTGATCGCTTTTGTGATTGTGTTTTTGAACACTGGATCCTTACAGAGATAATCGTTGCACACCCATCTCCTCTCTGTGCTATGAGGCGGTCCCAGGTCCAGGTCTAACACACAGAGTTCATGGTCCAACCATGCCACTAGCTCTATGGAGGTGTCTAGCACTAGATGTACCCTTTCCGCACTGACTAGCAAGTAGTCAATACGAGAATGGGTTTGATGTGGGGGAGAGTAAAAAGTGAAAGCCTGACGTTTGGGGTGTGTCGCCCTTCTGGAGTCTGAGATGGGGTTCCCTTAGCTGGCCTAGGAACTTCTCCCCTTGTGTAGAGCTCGGTGGTTGGACATTCAACCTCACTGACTCCCAAGCCCGAGCGGGGTCTGCTATCATATTGTAGTCTCCTCCACAGACCAGTGTGTCTTCTCTCCAGCCCTCAAGGAAATCAAACAAAGCCTTGGTAAACTGCAATTGGTTTTGGTTCGGGGCATAGGCCGAGCATAGGGTGACCATGTGTGATCTTAGTGTACCTTTGAGGGCTACGTACCTACCCAGGTTATGTCTGTACTTGGATGCCGATAGATTTCCTATTGAGAATCCCGACTCCCCCATTTTTTTCAGCCCCTGAGGCCAAGATTGCATCCCCAATGTACCTACCCACAATACTGCGTTCCTCCGCCTGGGTGTATTTGGTTTCTAGCACAAACAGTACATCCAGGTTTGACAGTTTGAAAAGCTGCACTAGCATCGAGCGCTTGTGAGGCAAATTTAGGCCCTTAACATTGTGGGACCCAATTGTTATCTTATTGTGTGTGGCCATTTTGAGTTGTGTGCTGATGCCTTGATTTCTTGCTGGGATAGCGCAGTCCGGGTCTTGTGATGAGTGTACAACTGACCAGTGGCTGGACTTGTGGTGGGCTGTGACGTGAATGTGACATTGCTATAGCGTGGAATGAAAGTGGTTCTTCCCTTTGATGTGAGTTGTTCCCACACCTTCCTTTCCCTGTGAAAAAGACCACAGCAGGCGTTTTCCAGTAATAGAGACGCCCTAAAAATTGAACAGTAGGGCCACACTACAGGGACCCCTCTCCAGGCAAACTTAACAAAAAACGTATACCTCTAAAGCAGTACGGTGAAAAACAACCTTGCAGAGAACTCTCATAACTTCAAATTCTGCCATTTTCATGGAAGTGTCAGGACCGCTCCTTTGGAGCGTCTAGCAGCATTGACAAACGTTTTGCTCAGAATGTTCACCAGTGGGATGTACTTTTGCCCGCTTGAAGACATTCCAGGATGCAAGAAAATAAAGGCACATCTCACTGTCATGGGGTGTTGAGCCTTTTGTACTTCCATTTTGAGGGGGCTCGCCCACTTCTGTGCGACATTGGGAAGCCCTTCTGCGTCGGGCCTTTGTCTTTTCTAAATGCTTCCCCTTCTGAGCTCGCTTGTTCTAGGGCCCTTTTAGCTTTGTCCTCTGAGGTCATTCTAAAGTTTTCTCCGTCGTATTCGAAGCTCAACGAAAAGGGGTGGCCCCATCGGTACCGGTCCCACACTCCTTCAGCCATGTTAAGGGGCAACAACTCCTCCGCAAATTTAGTGTGGTGGCGGAGAGATCCTGGTACAGTTTGACGCTTGATCCTTCGAAGTCTATGGGCTTGTGATTTCTGGCTTTCTGCAGGATCTCTTGCCTCTCTTTGTAATAGTGACATTTCACCAGGACGGAGCGCAGGCCTTTCGGTGGTCCAACCGCTCTGTGGATCCTACTGAACTCCAGGGTGGGGGAAGGATGCTTCGGAGAGGGATGTTATCTGAGCTTTTACTTTGATCTCTAAGCTCACAGGCGTCTCTCCCTGTTTCTCTTCAAGGCCCATAATGCGAATATTAGTCTGCCTCTCCCGGTTTTCCAGGTCGAGTTTGAGATGCATATTGCTGGTTGTGCTCCAGGGCTTCCATTCGATCTTCCAGCTGGGCCATTCGTGCCTAAATGTCTGTGACAGTCTCCGTTAGGCTAGTTTTTGATGGAGCGGATTTCCCCCAGCAGCAGGCGAATGCCCAACTTGGTGGCACGGTCACAGTCATTACCCGGGATCTCTGTGGAGCTTTGGACCTCTTTGTGTTCCATGGCTTCGGGCGTGCGACTGAACGTACACAGCCTGTTTAGGGTGTGCGGATCCAGAATCTACTGGTGCAGGGGAGACACGCGTTGGTGTCCGGCCCCGGTTTCTTTGAGGGAGGCGGCGGTGTTCAGAGATGGCACTCAGCAATGAAAGCCGCCAGAACATCTCCAGGTGTGTTATGCAGTGTCCAGCGGTTTGAGCTGGCACACAGTAAGGCCCCTGAAGCACTTCTGTGGAGGGAGGACTCCTGCCCTGCACTGTGTGACTAATGCTTCCCTTAATCCTTTGATAGTTATCTGCCCTTTACGTGGCTAATGCCAGTTGAACACTATATAGCTATGCAAGCAGATCCTTTCCCATTGTGCCTGGCAGAGGCTAGTACTCGTGTTGAGGGGTTTGCTGGCTGGAGCTGCAAGGTTGGAGG
Organism: Ambystoma mexicanum; assembly: GCF_040938575.1. NCBI lineage: Eukaryota > Metazoa > Chordata > Amphibia > Caudata > Ambystomatidae > Ambystoma > Ambystoma mexicanum. The sequence continues at coordinate 674,234,817 of NC_090932.1, read as the reverse complement.
GCTAGACGGCAATCCCAGGCCAGAATTGTGGTGGACTGAAGTGTGTCACTGTGTGCTGCGACCCCTTATGGCGATATGAGGCTGTGAGTTGTGGCGTGATAGCTGCCTTGTACACCTGTCGAATTCCAGCAGCCCACACTCTGAGTAGTTAGCCAATAGTGTTAGTGTTCTAGCCTTGTGAGTCTTGATGCGCTTCTTGGGAACGCTGTACTCTTTATGACAAGTGTCATTGGGTAAAATCATGGCGTGAAAGGCTGTTGCATAAGCTAGGGGCCCTGGGGCTGGGTGGCGGTCTGGGATTGTTGCAGTGCGAGGGGGTGAAGGTAGGGGCCCCTCGTTGAGGCCTCTCGAACAGTTGGACCGTTCCCACTGCTCTGTGGGGTCGCGCCGTAGGGGTGTCCTCTGTGGGCCTACACACCGGAGAGTAGGGCGCTGGTACCACGCGGTGTCCCAGAGGGGCCGCCACTGAAGAACGCAGCCGGCGGCGCCAAGCTTGATAACGCTCTGAAGGGGGGAGGCGCTGTGCCGTGGTGGTGACCGGAGCTGGGGAGGGACAATGAAGGGGTCGCTGTGCACGCACCGGGGCACAGCACACATGCCCTCTAGGGCCACGCAGAAGCCTGCCCGCTCCACACCGCGTGTGCCCTCCCCGCTCCAGCCGGCCTCTTACCCGGTTTGGTGTCGGCTTCAGGCAAGGCGCCCCGCCCCGGCCCGCCGATGCACTGGGTACATGCTCCTTTAAGTGGGCACTGGGTGTCAGCTGGGTGCACGCTTCACTGTTGCAGTCTTTTCAGCTGCACGCCGCCATTACCTCCTGTTAGGCAGAAACCTGTGCAGTTCCCTCTGGGACCACTACAAAAGATTTAAGACTACAGGTGTTTGGCCGTAAACCCACTTGGTAGCAGTCTGTACCACACAGATTCACTTGGTAGCTGTGGCTGAGCAGTCAGACTTCCCTCAAGAAGAGTTAGGCAGTATACAGAGTATTCACAATAGGTCAAAAGAACACAGTAGAACAAGCAAACACTGACCAGAGCTTGGTGTAAAAGAGATATTATTTATTTAAAAACACATCTAATAAAACACACTGGCACTAATATCAAGCAGTTCAAAAACACAGTCACTAAAAGATATACACTCCCTTCAACGATTAGTTAGACAAGTCTTAAGTAAAGCAACACTTATTTTCAGACAGCGGTGAGCGCTTAACGAAGATGGCACTCTAATCAATCGGTTTAAAAGGGAGAGAAAGGCAGAGCAAAGATAGAAACAGATCCCAACACTTTCGGAAGAACACAGTATGAGAAGAAGACAGGTTAAAACCGTAAAGTCAAAGTTAACAAGGCCAGACCCACTTTAAGAGGCTCCAGTCGAAAATGTGTCCAAGGTCACACGGTTCAAAGTGCCCAAAAGTCTTGCAATGAGTTCAGAAAGAGTTGGACCAAAAAGAAAGGGACCAGTTAGATGGTCAAGGCAGCCAGCCCAGTCCAGAAGGTTAAGGGATTATTATTACCTTGCAGCAATCTTTAGAAAGGGAGGCCTGGCGGACACGGTACCTTAAAATGGTGAGAATACTCCAGCGGGGGCAGTTGTTCCTGGCAGCGGGTGCAAGTCGGTGCTTCGTCCGGGGGAAGATAGGATCTCGTCGGGGAGGAAAGCAGGAGTTCTCAATTAAAAGGAGCGGTCCTTTTATTCGCGGTCCAGTGGTAAGTGGCTATCCGGTTGCCGGGGTGCTTGGCACAGGCAATTCGACCACAAGACGTCCTGTGATGCGAGAAAAAGAAGGTAAACTGGTTGTGCCCACCAGTCAGGGGAAGAAGACTCTCCAGTCGGTCGTTGGGAAGTGGTGAGTCGGTTCAGCAGGGCTCCACCGGTGGTGTCGTCGTAGCAGGTCGGCTCAGCTTCTCCCTCGTCGGATTTTCAGGTCCTGTAGCGACTTCTGAAGTTCCAGTCCCAAAAGCCCTGCTTTTATGCAGCACACCCCCATTCACTCAGCCTAGCTGTCAATCAAACATGCTAAGTGGTGAGCCGGCCGGCTCACCACTTGGGCCAATCACACCACAGTGCGACTTGAGTTACCAAGGTAACTCAGTCCAGGGTGCCTAAACCCCCTCCCACACCCCTTGTGGTACCCAGACAGAGTGCCACCACTTTTGGAGGCTTCTGTGGAGAAGCCCGCCAAAAGTGGAACAAAGGGCTCGACCTTTGGTTTGGAGTTACAGAGGCGAACACAAACGCCATTTTAAAACCGAGTTCTGGCAGAAAATACCAACCGGTGAATTAATATTAAATAAATAAACCGGCGGTATGTTCGAGGCTATAAGAATTAAATAATTAAAGTTGGTAGCCTCGAACAATGGGAAAATCCCATAGAGATATAGTCGCGGTCGAATATAAAAAGTAGTATCCACTGCCACCAGCCAAAACTCGATCAGGGGGGACGGAGACGTGCCCCCTCGAACAACAGACCCCGGGGCAATCGAATTGCCCCGACCAGTACGTCCACAATATGATGGTTTGTACTGGTTTCTGTTCGTAATTTGGGACTAGCAAAGCCAATGGTGACTTTACATGCCCTGGGAGACAGTAGTCAGTCCCAGGGTATGGAGTCTATGTTGGGGGGTCACTATGACATACCTGTGTTACTGCACGGAGGGTGCTGTGTAACACACATAAGAAAAACATATGAGACCCTATGGAGTAAAAGACCCCATAGCCCATGAAACACATTAACATTCAAAGGAACACCATAAATCATGTCCAAGAGTGAGAGAAAAAGAGTCTCCTTCTTGGCAGGAGAAAAAAACAAACTCCAGAAATCCAGCAAAGATGCTGGGGGACTCACTAGGTTAGGAAATTCAGCCTAAACAGAGAATTCTCCCTAACACCTCCCTGCTGCGGCTCCATGAGGCGGGGTCCCCAGTGTTCTGTATGTATACCGGAGCAGAAACGTTGTACTTTGATGGCAAGAAGTTTGCTTTAAAAGTTATTATCCACCATAGGATTGTGCCTGGAGAGTGAGACGCAGGCTCAGGGTGCCATTCCGTCTGCGCCCCCTGATGGTCTCCAATATAGATTTTTTAAGTACTCCTGTGGGCTGGGAGATAATTGATGTGGCGTTGCAGGGCGAAGTTGCTGGAGGTGGGAAGGGGGATGCTTTAGGTAGGAAGGGTGTTGGGCAAGGGAGAGGGTGGTGCTGGGGGCACCAATTCGCGCAATGCTTTTGCCAAACTGGGAGAAGGTGCCTGCCGTGCAAGGCAGTAGTCTGGGCATGTTGTGGTCAGTGCAATGGCTATAGGCGGTTGCCTGCAAGATAGTCATGCTACAGCGCAAGTTGTGGGAGTGGGCTACATGAATCGCATAGGGCTATTTCCTCTAGTCACAGGGTGTGCGTGTGCAAGCAGACACATTAAGATCTCAGGGTTTATATTGCGATACACAAGGCTCTGAATTCCCAGCGGTGATCAAGATGCAGCTCAAACTGGATTAATAATGGCGAGCAGCGTACATCGTGATTTGAAACAGTATGTATTCTAGCGGCAAACAAAATACAGTATACACTGGATTAGCAATGTTGAGCAGGATGCCGCATGATTTGGATTCTAGTGGCAAACAAAATACAGTGTGCACTGGATTAGCAATGGTGAGCAAGATGCAGTATGATGTGGATTCTAGCGGCACACAAAATACAGTATGCACTGGATTAGCAATGGCAAGCAAGATGCAACATGAAATTAGTTCTTGGCTGTAACGGGGGTCAGCAATATCAGAGACATGGCGATGTACGATGAAGGAACGTGGGTGTACTCACACAGGAAAAGATGGATGGTTGCGTCCTCTGTGCAGGCAGCGAAGGGGAGAGGTGTATATGGTGAGATGCTGAGCGGGGGAAGATCGGGCTGGAGAGCCTTCAGCGGCAACAGGTTGGGAAATTGTTATGGCGCCACATTTGGAGGAACGGGTGTAGGCTGATTGTCACCACAATCGGGGTGAGATCGTACTGGGACACATGTCTTATTTTGGTAAGTTGGGTGAGGGCGCACACGCTAGGATGGGAGGGGTGCAGCTCGGAGAAAGCGTACTGGCTCACTGGTAGGGCTCAGTGATATACACTGGACTAGTTGAATTAGGGCCAGGCGGTCGCAAATCACTGCTCCAGGCTGCTCCCGGCTCAGACAGGAGCCTTTGATGTTGTGCCTTCGATGGTAGGGCCGGCTTTGGCCTGCTGCTACTCCGGATTGGTTAATAACAGGTCAGGCACACAATCTGCTCGACAGGGGGACTCCAGGAGGTGCAACCAGCCAGCGATTAGGCGGTGACCATCTTAACAGGCCCCAAACAAACGTGTTTGTGAATGGGCACCGATGAAACAAAGTCTTCCGTAGCAAGTAGCGGTGATAGCACGACTGTAGGCAGCACTTTAGGGTTGCATTGAGGACGTTTCGCCTGAATTGCCTGTGGGCAGAGAAAACAAGATATGGGACGCATGGGGCAAGCATGTTTTTCAACTCGGGCAGCCTTGCCATCAGAGTGATTACTGCTGTGCTCTTGCCAAATTTTCTTTTGGCTTCTAGTCGGCAATGAGTGGCACATCCGAATACCTCCCAGAATGGGGTTTTAGCCAGGGCTTTGATGCCATCATTCAGGATGTCAAGGAAGCTTCCTGCCAGATTTTGGATTTGGGAAATGGATACAACTGGCTGTGTGGGGTGTGCTATGGATAGTACCACAATGGTCAAGCAACATTCTTGGATGAGCACTTAAGCGTTCACATAGGATGCACATTTGAAGCTCCTGCACATGCTCTTAACTTCTTTTGAGCCAAAGCCAAGGACTCGTCGACAAGATTTCAATCATCTAAGCCGACTGCCAATTCTTTCGATCTAGTTATCCAACAGCCCTCCATCCCATCAGGCAGAGGTCATAAATGTCAACCCTCCACATCCTTTACCCAATGTGGGGGAGGTCAAGCTCGCCCATGTAGACAGACTTACTGTTTACCCCCAGGAGTAAGGACAGAGGAGGTCAGAGAAGGGGAATTGCTGCCACCTCAGTCCTCTCGGCCACCCGGAGTGCAAAACCCCTGTAAGAGTCTTCTCCTGCAATTCACCAGTGGGTGTGGGGGGCACTTCCCATTTTAGTTTCGAATGTTCCAGTACCACTTTCATTCAACATACTCCGTTCCATCCTGCTCCCAACATTATCTTGCCCGCGGACTCCCTCCTTTTGGAGGAAGTCTGTCAGCGTCTGACGAAGAATGCAATTGAATGGGTGCTGCCCACAGAATGAGGCAAAGGATGGTACTCCACTTATTTTCTGATTCTGAAGGAGGACAGGCTTGCACCCCATCTTGGATCTGAGACTTTTGAATCTGTACCTGCGCAAGGACAAATTCAAGATAATCACTAGCTCAGATCATACAAGCCATAGGCATGCAGTACTGGTTGGTCTCACTGGAGCTTCAGGATGCCTACTTTCATGTGCCAATCATGTGATGCACATGTGGTACCCGAGTTTCACTATGGGCTAATAGGTTACATGTCTTTATACCGAATTAATTTATAAAGAATGCACATATATAGAATATTTTGTAACAAATTTTTTTTATAGAGAATGTACTTTTTGGGGGGGTTTTCTTGGGGAGGGTGTCACCAAACACCTGTTTCCCACTCCTAAAAACCCACTCCAACCGGTTCCCAAAAACATTTAACCCTTTACCCCACCCCTAAATGCTCCTCTATAAAAAATGTCATTAAAAAACATTCGATAAAAGTTCTTTCTTTAAAAAATATTCGATATAAAGACTGCATACCGGCCAATATCACTACCAGTTCAAAGTCCTGCCGTTCTGACATTACTCAGCAACCAGGGTATTCACCAAGCTGATGGCAGTGTTGGCAGCTTGCCTCAGGCGGGAAGGCATTCATGGCTTTCCTAACCTGGACGATTGTCTCCTCTGTTCCAGACTAAGCATCAACACACGTGTTCCGCATGTGCAGCCTACTGCACATTTTGGGCTTTTCCCTGGACTTAAAAATGTTTCATTTTTTCCAGCCCTAATCCCTCTGATTCCTTGGGGCAGTGTTGGACACTTGCTTGTGGGCAGAGCCTTTCTGCCCGATGCAGAGTGATGAACACTTCGGGATAGTCTGAGTCCACCAAGCCCAGGATCAAGTTCCAGCCTCAGCATTCCTGCGTTTTATGCGTCTTATGGCCAGCTGCATTCTGGTGCTCATGTATGTCCTATATGAGGTCGCGTCAGTGGCTCCCACTTTGCCAGTCTGTTTCAAGGGCACTTGTCAGACCTTTTGCAGGTTTTTGGTTGGGTTTCTCGAGACCTTGCATGTTTGTTCATATGCTACAATCTGTTGAAGGTTGAGATGCTTCGGCAACCCTGGACTCAAGTAACTCTGGTCACTGATGTTTTCCTGAGAGGTTGGGGTGCTCATCTGTCAGATCTAATGTTGGCAGTTGGTGGTCTCACTTGGAGTCTCTGGAACACATAAACTCACTGGAGTTGAAGGTGATCAGGCTGGCCCTGGCTGCCTTCATCCCCTCTTTGCAGGTCAAGTCTGTGTTGTTCCTAATGGACAACACTGTGGCCATGCACTACCTCAATGAATGAGGTGGTGTGGGATCCAGAGAAGCAATGCATATGGTTCTGGGGTCTAGAGAACGATGCATCTCTGACAGTGGCCCACAGTGCCAGGAAGGCGAATGTTACGGTGGGTGCATTGAGCAGACAGAATTTGGCCTACCACGAGTGAGAGGTCTGTTAAGAAGTCGTTGAGATTCTTTCCCAATGGGAAGCTCCTCTAGTAGACCGCTTCACTTTCAGTGTAAACCAGAAGTGTGGGTTTATCTGCTCCAGGGAATTTCCTCGGCTGGGAGCTGTGGTGGACGCTTTGATGGTCAACTGGTCATTTGACCTTTGATATGTGTTTCTGCTGAGCCCTGTCATACTGCTGGCTCTCAGGAGGCTGCACTGTTAGTGAGATTTATCATTTTTCTGCTTAATTCTCCCTCTCCTAGTGAGATCCCAACACTTTTCTTTTTTCTCCATAACTCTTAAATGCATCTGTGTTTTACTATTGCAGCACACAGCTTCTTATGGGCAGTGTTGCTGGGGACCATTGGGGTCTGTAAGGAAGGTAAGGTATCAAAGCAAGACATACACAAGTGATCACAGTTCAATGATGTTTATTAAACCGTAAAAATGGGTCAGATAAACACCTAATCTAAACCTAAATCTAAGATGGGAGCAAGCTACGACCATCAAATAATAAGAACACATTCCAAGTGGAGTCTAGTCAAATAAAAAGGGCCTATGCTAAAAGAAACTCTTGCCATCTTTACCGCTATGCTATGAAATAGTGGGGGATAATGTTCACAAGAAAAGGAAGAGGTGTTCACAAAATGATAAATCAGGATGTTATGGCAAGGGTCTCCCTTCACCACGTTTTTAGCACGGGACAAAGTGGGACTCTTGAGCACAGCACACGCCTGAGCTTCTCTGGCATAAGCTTACAGTTCCTTTTCTTTATATCAGGGCGTTCTGTGCTCAAGTCTCTTCTCATGAAAAGTCTCTTGCTTCAGGGGGCCTGATATGCCAAAACAAACAGTTCCTTCTGGTAACCTTCACATCAGATGATTACTCTTCACCCTAGGATCCCCCTGAGGCGGGCTCCTATCCTTCTTTCAGCATTAGCCTCTCAAAGCCCATGCCAATTTAAACAGAAACTTCCGAAGGGCGATCACGTCTTGCTGGGTCACTCTATTATTCTATGGCAAGTGTGTGCTTCACAATATCACAGTTCGCACAGCGTTCCCCTCAACCAGGCGCAAATGCCAGTTTCACAATTCCCTCAGTCGAGTTCACACTTTCCACAGTTCACAATTTCTAAATCTCATCAGAAAGTGAGGGTTCCCTTCCCCTAGCTTTCTCTTGGCCGTTGGGTTCACATTTGCCGCAGTTCACATTTTAAAAAAAAGTCATTCTAGACCCCTTACGTTCTTCCCATTACCTAAGTCTGGGTCTCAGCCCCCAGTCAGGCTTTCTCTAAAACCCCCAGTCAGGCTTTGCACAGTTCATTCATTACAATGTTTTAGGGTGTGTTAGGGTTCACCCCAATTGGCAGGCATCCCTCAGTCGGGTTCATGTCTGCCTCCACAACGTGTCGAAGACTTTTGACTGTACAAGGGGTTTGGTTTGACCCTCGTATGACCACCTTGACACCTAATGCCGGACTCCCCCAAGGCCTCTTGGTACTTGCTGTTTCTCCTGGATCAGGAGAGGTGGCACATGCCAGAGACCTTCGAAATGAGCGCCCACGTGGCACTGGACCACTCTATCTCTGGTGCCAGTTTCTCTCACAGAAGTTCACATGGTCTCCCTCTTCCGGGCTCAGACCCCTCCCAGAATGTACACAGGGCTCTCCCTCTGCCGCGCTCGGACCCCTCTGACAAAGTTCACAATCTTCAAAAGTATGTTTTTGGACCGCCAGTCCCAGAAGGCATTTTGCTCCCACTTCACATCTCCCCAAAACGGCATTCCGTGTTGTGGGAGCTGTAGGAGCCACAAGGGAGATGTTTCAATAAGGTCTTACATCCTGCCCCTCATATACCTGGGTTCGCCTGTCTGGCCCCAGGGGAGGAGTTCTGCTGTAGGTATCGCAAGGCAACCCTAAGCTGCCCCCGGTCTTGCTTTCTGGAAGTACAGCACCCTCCTCCACACTGCAGTCTCCTCTCAAATAGCAGGGCCAGTGTTTGGGCGGTTTTCTCCTCCTCCGGTTCTTCCAGGGCTTCTACAGCTCACTAGCGCTTTCTCCTTCTCTCGGGCACCTTCCAGCATCCCGACTCCCTCAAAGTGTGCTTTCCTGCTCCGCCTTTTATACTGCCTGGGAGAGACAAGTGGAGCCAGATGCGAATAATTAAAGAGGGAGGCCTGACTTAGCCTGGCCTCATTAATTGGAGAGTCTGTTTTCTGTGTCTGTGGTTCCCTGTTGGTGATCGTCATCCTCCCAATCTCTCTCCTCCAAGTCTCAGTGACTTTAGAAAAGAATAGAGGGGAGGACTTTTGGGGATTGTAGATTTTACTAGTAAATTTAGGAAAATCCTGAAAAATACTGTCGAGTAAGGGGGGGGGGGTGTATTCCTGTTGTCACTCACGGTGAGTTGTACGTCGGGGGTTGGGGGAGTTGAGTTCCTTAATATCCTAACTGGTAGGAATGCGAAAAGGTGTTATAGGGAAGGGAGTACCATGTCTCACCATCTGGTGCCCCTATCCTACTCCCATATGTCCATAGCCTCGGTATTACACAATAAGTGCACCCAAGTACCAACTTGGGGCCTCCCTTCTTTTTTCGCCATTACTAGTGTGGTTGTGCTTTGCTAGCCCTTCTTCTACCATGCCCCCACCTACACTCTAGAGGGTCTGGGCAGGCAGGAGATGGGGGAGGACTTTTCCACCTCCCTGTCCTTTGTCTACCATAGTGCCTGAATAGAACCAGCTCCCACTGGGGATCTGGTTGTCCTGATTGGACAGCCAAACGCCCCTTTCTGTAAATTGCTGAGAGAGATTGCACAGGGGTGGGCTGGAACTTCATAAAAGGCGAGGCTTCTGGATTGAAAAGCAAGTCGACCACTGAAATATGAAGTAACCGAAGAAGATGACCAGAGACGCCTGCAGACCCTTTGCAACACTGCAATGCTACCACTGCTTTCCTAACCCCATTTTCTGTGCAACCGAGGAGCTCCGAAGAGGACTCCTCCTTCCCTTTGCCTGGTGGAAACTACCAGTCGTAAGACAAATTTTGATTTGAGCCATCTCCCAAGGTCCTGTGAGTTTCCAGAGCCGCAGCACCCCTAATACAAGAAGACCTGCTGCCCAGTTTGAGTGCATCATTGCGGCAAAGGTTGAATCCTTCCAAATGTTTGCTGAGCCCTCAAGCACACTACAGAGATCCGATATGCGTCCTTTGTTGGTGCTGCAGAAAAGGCGCCAAAACCGCAGAGTGACCAGAGAAGTTGCTGAAAGTCGTGTCAGAGATCCTTCCTCGAGACTGCAGCTGAGAGATCCCGGCCATTGTCCTGCCTTCAATCATCAGACCAAGGAATCCAGAGATCGGGTCCAGAGCTGCAACATCACGGAGCATCCACCACAAAAACGTTCTTCTAACCTAATGTCATGATTGCTTGCGGTCAGGCCTGACCCTTGGACCCTTAACTCAACCTCATTTGAGGCTGTGAAAAGTGGGCACGAGGTCATTAGTCATGTTCTTGCCGATATGTACCCCGGGCAGTGTTGTAGCGCTAGAAGACAGCCTGCCTGAGTGTGTGTGCCTATCAGCATGATTGAACCAATACAGCCAGGAATGTGTGAAGTTCTTTAGATTCCATGATAGACCATTCTAACTCAATACTCTGAATTATGCACTTGACACTGGGGGTATTGGGTTATTATTTGTAATATCACACATATCTCCTACAGGCTCTAATTTGCATTAAACATGCCAAAACAGAAGCAAATATAAAATAACATATCATCACACATATGTACAAAACTACTATGTGAGCGAAGAGCATGGTTACTTTAATGGAAAATAGAACCAGTGGTCATTTTAGTTTAACAGCATGAGTGACCTGGGAGTATGGTATGTTGTGCTATGCTATGTTGTGCTAGGCTATGCACCTTTTAGTATCAATATGCACCCAGCAAGTCCCCACATTCAACTCACGTTTAGATCAGGATGTGCTTCAAATGAAACAACACCTTCTGAGGTTTAACGAGTTCTGCTTAGCTCAGATCGGCTACTTCCTCACTGCCACTGCGTCTGCCACTTCCCCAGCCCGCTGGCCTTTGTCAGTCTGCTGCTCGATGGGCAAATTCCCTCCCCCTTCTTGTGCTTGCGCCTTATATCTAAGAAGGGATCTCACCATGTGAGCGTTATTTCCGCTACCTGGAAGGTTAAGGCCTAACGCTTCAGAGTGTCACTTTGCTCCTTGACAGTGCAGTTTTCCATGTGAAAGAAGTGTTTTTTTATTTGCTCGCTGACTATCTTCGTTATATTAAAATGGGCCTTGGTTCAGTGACAGGATAAAGCATGTCACTGGCTTCTAAAAAGCCTTCTCAAGCGTGTACTTGCTATTCGTGTATATTGGTGTTTCCTGTCCATGACTCCTTTTCAGATGTAATGGTATGACGCCATCTCTTTGCACTTGCTGCATGCAGTTAAGACAGGAAGTTACCACTTGCGGTTTGGTTCTCTGCCCGAACAGGAAGACACGATTTTCTGGCCTTTTGCTTTAAGGCAACAAGGTATTTTCTGAACTGAAGCAAGTGTCTGCATCTGTTCCCTGACAGTTATATTCAATTACCTGTTTAGCAATTTGCCATTAGCAATTAACAATTACTTTCGCCATTGTTTCACCTGCAAATCGCCAGATGTGTCAACAAAGATGTCTTACCAGGCTCGTTATCTCGTAACACTAAGGTACTGTGGGGAAAAATATATTGCTTACCTCTGCCCTCTGCAACTCATCCAGAACAGGACCGCAAGACTTGTCCTTGGCCTCAAGCCCAGGGATCGTATCTCTCCATGACTGAAAATCTCTGCACTGGCTCCCAGTGGCTACGAGGATTAAGTTCAAAACCCTCTGCATTGTCCACAAGGCCTTTTGGGGCCTGGGGCCTCAATACCTTCAATTGTCTCTTCGTAAATATCTTCCTCCCCGAGCTCTTCGCTCATCCACCTCCAACTCCCTCAGGGTCAGTCGCTTCTCCAAGCAACTAGTTGGTGGTAGATCTTTCTTCGGCTGGGCCCTCCCTCTGGAACAGCCTCCCTGCCTCCCTGAAACTTGAGGAGAACCATCTCTGGTTCCAGAAGCAACTTAAAACCTTCCTCTTTGCTTCTGCTTTCTCTCCCCCTCTCCCCTGCTGAATTCCTGGTTGAAACTGAGATTGCACTGGTTACCTGGCCACCCTTCTGATCTTGGACACAGGCCCCGCCAGCTGCACACCTGCACTGCCTCCCTGGCAACCCCCGCACTTGGTGACTGTTTTCTGTATCCCTACAGTCCCCCTACCAGCACTTATGCCTACACTTACCTTGCACTTGCTCCAATTGGCCGTATTTTTATTTCTCTATTCTTTTATCCCATGTACTGCACTGTCCCCTCCCCCTTACCCCTCGCTCTTCTCCCCTTCCCCCCTTCCTATGCACTTGCGCGATCTGAATGACACTTGGCCTAGTAAGATCGTTGTTTGTCTTCCCTCTGTTCCCCCTCCGTGGCCTCGCCGCGCCTTGAAATTCTTGTGTATAGGCGCGTTATAAATGCCATATCATATATCATATCAAAAGACTTGCTGTGCCTACGAAACTGCCTCTAGAACCTGAAGCTCAGCTAGGATAACACTAACCAACCGTTTTCCTTCCCAAAAATCACTATCTTATATGTGTATGCAGATTAAGTACAATTACTGTATTACTTTGTGGGTGCACGTTATTACTGATAGAACTGTCAAACTCCTGAATAAATTGTATACTTTCAGCAACTACCAACTAAGAAGTGACCCTTTGAAAGTATTGAAAAGTATACATGTGTGTGTTGGTTTATTGTGCTAAGTATCTAACAGTGACTATTGTGTAAATATAATAAATCAATATTTTAATATATATTTTTGTGTAAGTGTTTCTTTGATGTGCATTACTGACTGGGTTCAGTGTACATACCTACAGCTCACATCTTCCTCTTAAGATAAGCCTGACTGCTCTGCCACTCTACCAAGGTCCTTGAGTAGTAAAGACTGATACTAACGGTTGGGGATCTACAAACCATTGCGATAGCTTGCTAAAGTCTTACCTCCAAGTGGACTCTCCTACCATGCGCCTGTTCTGGTCCACATTGATCCTAATAGCTCTGGATTGGGCTTGTAGAATGTGGTACCAGGAGTTGCTGAACATGTTATCCACCCTTCCTGGGGCCTTCTGAACAGGGTGGACCTGCTCTTGAGAGCTGGGTCTTCCACCTAAAACTCAGCAGCTTGAACCTTAATGCTTTGCTGCTGAGAGGCTGTAGTAGGAGGAGTGGGACTTGTTGGACAACGTCTTGCATGTACTCCTCTCAGCTCAAAGGCTTGCCACTAACTCTGCTTATGAGGTCCTGCACATTCTAAGCTTGGTGTTGGGAGAGTGATCTGGACCCCTTACCCTTTCCTATAGCCCCTGTTTTGGATGTATTGCTGTCCTTGACCCAGATGGGCATGCAGATTGCCACTGTGAAGGAGTACCTGGCTGCTATCCCGGTTTTTAAAAGGACTCCTGAGCTCTTTGTTCACAGTTTACTCTGTTATGCAATTTGTACAGGGATTGTGCAGTCCGTTTTCATCAGTTTGGTGTGTAGTTCTGGCGTGGGACTTGAATTTGGTATTCACTTTTGTTATGGGTGCCATGTTTGAGCTTCTTCATTCATGTTCTATTAGATTGCTACCCTCAAGATAATTTTCCTGGTTGCCATCACTTACGCGAGGCAGGTGAGTGAACTGCAGGCATTGACTGGTAAGCCTCCCTATTTGATTATTTTCCAAGAGAAGGGGGCAGTGGGAGTTAGGTCAGCCTTCCTTCCAAAGGTGGTCTCAGAATGTCATATCTATCAAAAGATCCATCTTTTTTCCATCCTCTGGACTCATTGCAGGCTTTTAGCTAATAAGTCTCTCGGACGTGAGACATTAGGAAAGATGACCACCTGTTTGTGAGTTATGCTGGTGCCTGTTCCGGCAGGTCTGTAACCAGATAAAACCTTTTCGAGGTAGATCACATCTCGGAATGCTATGAACTTGCTCAGAAATATGTGCTTGAAGGTCTTGGGGTACTTTTGACCAGAGGATTGTCTGCCACCTCTGCTTTTCAGGGCGGGCTCCCTGTTCTCAACATTTGTCAGGCGACTATGTGGGCCTTGCTGCACACATTCACCAAACATTACTACCTGGATTCCAAATGAAGACAGCATGCCTATTTTGGTAGGGCAGTCCTCGAGAGCTTTTGGGTTATAATTTGTTTTTATTGGGTAGATAAGTGTTTTGGACCTGGACGAAGCAGACGTACCTGCTGTTGTTCCCTTGCTACCAGAATCTGCCTGCAATTTCCTCATTTTGGTGGTGCTGTGAATTCAACTCCTGCAACTTTAAGGCCCGGACCGGGAACGCTGTGTAAAGCGGACAACCTCCACCCCCCCTTCAACAGCTTAAAATATTGCGGGAACCGCAAAGCGGACGAAAAGTGGCAGTCTACAGTGGTGTGGTGTGCAGGACTGTTCACTGTGGACCCTTTCACTTCTATTTCCCTTTGTCTGGACTTTTTACCTAGAATCTGCCTGCAATTTCCTCATTTTGGCGGTGCTATGAATTCACCTCCTGCCCGGGCCGGGGCCGCTGTGTAGAGCGGACGAGCTCCATCCCCTTCAACAGCTCAAAATATCGCATGAACCACGATTCACTTCTATTTCCTTTTGTCTGGACTTTTTTACCTCGAATCTGCCTGCAATTTCCTCATTTTGCTGGTGCTGTGAATTCAACTCCTGCAACTTTAAGGCCCAGGCCAGGAACGCTGTGTAAAGCGGACAAGCTACCCCTCCTTCAACAGCTTAAAATATTGCAGGAACCACAAAGCGGCCGAAAAGTGGCAGTCTACAGTGGTGTGGTGTGCAGGACTGTTCACTGTGGACCCTTTCACTTCTATTTCCCTTTGTCTGGACTTTTTACCTAGAATCTGCCTGCAATTTCCTCATTTTGGCGGTGCTATGAATTCACCTCCTGCCCGGGCCGGGGCCGCTGTGTAGAGCGGACGAGCTCCATCCCCTTCAACAGCTCAAAATATCGCATGAACCACGATTCACTTCTAATTCCTTTTGTCTGGACTTTTTTACCTCGAATCTGCCTGCAATTTCCTCATTTTGCTGGTGCTGTGAATTCAACTCCTGCAACTTTAAGGCCCAGGCCAGGAACGCTGTGTAAAGCGGACAAGCTACCCCTCCTTCAACAGCTTAAAATATTGCAGGAACCACAAAGCGGCCGAAAAGTGGCAGTCTACAGTGGTGTGGTGTGCAGGACTGTTCACTGTGGACCCTTTCACTTCTATTTCCCTTTGTCTGGACTTTTTACCTAGAATCTGCCTGCAATTTCCTCATTTTGGCGGTGCTATGAATTCAACTCCTGCCCGGGCCGGGGACGCTGTGTAGAGCGGACGAGCTCCATCCCCTTCAACAGCTCAAAATATTGCATGAACCACGATTCACTTCTATTTCCTTTTGTCTGGACTTTTTTACCTCAAATCTGCCTGCAATTTCCTCATTTTGCTGGTGCTGTGAATTCAAAGACTGCAACAATAAGGCCTGGGCCGGGGACACTGTGTACAGCGGATGAGCTACACCCCCCTTCAACAGCTCAAAATATTGTGAGAACCCCGAAGCAGCCGCGAAGTGGGCATAAAGTGGCAGTCTGCAGCCCGCACTGCCACTATCTAATTACTGTTAACACGAACATGACCGATGACCGGAAAGGCGAGCCCGTGAGTACACCTGTTAATTTGTGCCAAGACTACACAGCATTAAGACCTGTTTCGTTTGACAGACACCACCCGACTAGCTGCGTGTGCCTTAATTCATTGATATCCTGCCGACGGCCACCGTTGGCGATCTAAATACTATTTAGTATTGGAAACCTGTGCAGAGATTGTTTGGAGTTGGCGTGGCTGGATCCGCTGTGGTCTCCGACGCCGGGCATTTGAGGTGATCACAACGCACTCTGTGACATTCTGGTTTGGGTCGCGCGGGTGGTCAGGCGCTTCATATAGCTCCCAAACCCATTGTCTGGGAGAGAAAGGAGGATGTTGGGTACACCGACATCTACTATAATAGGGAGCAGGTCCAGGTGCTCAAGGACCCCGGACCTGGCGCAAAGTGACCTTGCCTTGGACATGATTTCCAACCGTGATTTGGAAGAAGACTGGCAAGAGCTAATGGGAACTGAAGTGTGGCACCCCCTAGCTTTGAGGCCTACGGAACAGACTGAGCATAAGTCAAGGCCATACCCGATTGACATCGGGGTTGAAATCGGTGCGACAACAAACTCATCACTCAATATCTTGGAGCAAGAAGGTGCGGGAAACAAATCCTTGGCCCCACTGCCGTCTCATGATTCCGCGTCATCCTCTTAGACAAAGAGGCGGCAGGTAATATCATCAGGCCGGCCCAGTCGGCTCCACATGGAATGGGAAATGATATGGAGCCCTTGCCAGTTAGCTTTGAGGTACCTGATGAGGTCCTCTTGTTGCAGGGTGAGGGCAAAAATGAAAATCTTGGGACTCGAGAGTGGAATCCATCAGCAGCTACACCTCTCTATTTGAGGCCAGTAGGCCCAGTATCTAAAGTTGGCTACAGGTTTGGGATACCGGACTGGAAGGCCCTGCAAAAAAAACAAGATCAACTCGTCTGAAGAGTTTTTGGAATCCTAGAGGATTGGCTCCTGAAAACCCCCTATCCAGGCCGCTGTTCGTCTACCGGAGGGCTGAGGAGTCAGCCCTTGGCAGGGGGATGGAAGCTCGGGGAGGGGGGGGGGCGGGGTCATATAGAATAGAGGCAAGTACAAATTCCCTATATAGGGAAGGTGATTCTGCACTTGCTCGAGACCTGCTAGACCCTCAAAAGGAACTCAACTTTAAGCCTTTACCAGTGACAGGTTTCAAACCCACTGAGGGAATTCGGGCTTCCACACTGTGTTTGCCTGAATAAAGAAGGCAGGCGGAGGATCTAACCTTACAGGACTCGACATTTGCACAGAATAAAAGGGTCATAACGACTAAAGACAGGGCGCAACAGTGTAGTACTTTACTTGGCCCCTTGATCTCTGAGCGTAACCCGCAGGTCCCTATAACAGGGGAAATATCAAAAGACAGTGAGAAAAATGTAAAGAATCGAGATCGACCCCTCTCGGATGAAGACCTCCTGTTGGATTTGGCTGCGGCGCACGTCGAGAACCGGCCGAAGGCACAATTGCCGATTAATGCTGGTCTTATAGCGTCACTCACACTAACTCTTGCGCCGTTCATGAAGTTGCATGAAACTATGAGGCAACAAATTAGGGACCAGACCACGGTAGCAGCCATGCTCCACACCAAGCTTCTTTTTGTCTTTTTGTGGAAGGCTTTGTAACGGGCATCCAAACCAATCTCGAGAAAAATAAGGAGGAAATTACCACCATCCTCCATAACATCATCGATTCAGTCACAAGAGATAAAAGCAAGAGCCGTCTTTATGCAGAGCAATGGAACAATCGGCCCAAAAAGAATGAAGATCTTATAGTTACATCTATCAGCGTGCCGGTGGAAGAGGAGGTGTAGAGGCAGCGGTGGTGAATCTACAGGGTGCGCGGAGGAGGTCCCCCTCATATGGGTGTGACTTGCAATCCCCTCATATTGGTGCAGCGAACCAGTGCAAAATGCCCAGCAGGGCACCTTGGAGAGTCCTCAATCGGAAGGGTATTCGGCAATCTCGGCTAAAATTCCCCCTTAGCCCGGGCCACAAAGAAGGGCCCCAATCCGTGAGTGTGGTGGCCCCGCAAAGTAACCTTCCTAAGGAGAAATATGAGATTTTTGCTAAATTGTCTGAGGGGAAAAGACTGAGTGCCAACAAGTCTCCACCAAAGTAAGAAGGTCGCCCTGAAAAAGAAACTAGCAAGTGAAAAGGGAGCAGACACCCCAATACAAACCAGCCGATGTTAGTCTAAACAAAATCAGTTAAGATCTTTAGGCAAAGAGAAACTGACCCCAAGAAACTTAATCCCACCCAAACCCACAGAACATCCGATTGATAAAAGGGTTCCACCAGGGTCCTCGGTAACAAAGTGCCAGGTTACCATGAGAAGGAGTGAGAGCTTGGACAATTCGATCAGCCAGATAGAGTTGTTCTAGAGGAGGAAGAGCAGATTGACTTGATTAATCTTTCCACCTATTCCTACTTGGACGAAGATGAAACTATGATCGATGTCGCCCAGGAGGAAGCTGTTGCTCCTTGTAGATCACTGCCACATGGAAACCATAGTGATCCACAAGTACAGTGAGGAGGAAGAAGAGGAGGATCTCGGGTTTCTTGGTAGTTCAGAAGCAAGATCGAATTCGTCTTGGAGGGATGGAAGGAGACTTGCCCTAACAAACCCTACCTGGCGAAGAGATTGAATTATCATAGAAGACTTGGAGATTCAGGCCCTCCCTCCTGTTAACCCTAAAGACCTGGGTAAGGGCCAGGATAGGAACCCAAACCTGGTCTTCTTCAAAACAATGCAGCATAAAAGACAGGACTGCCTCAGAAATTTGAGGGACAAGAGGAGTTGTGGGCCCGGAAGTTCCAAAGAAACCCACAAGGCGACCTGATGCTAGTGGGAAGGCCCAGCAATCCCGAACCAACACCAGGGAAGGGCCAGGACTGGAAGGGCCTCATAAATGATCCAACAAGACTTTCAGACTTGCATTGGAAAGAGTCCTGGTTATCAAGGACAATCTGATATTGAATAGGGCCAGCGTCTTGCGCCTCTTCCCTAGCATTCCAGCTTTGGCCCAAATCCATTCCAGTGATTTGCATTTGGTAGAATTTCCTGAGGACGATCGTTTAGACAAAACAGTAAAGTATCTGTCTTCATCGAAGAAGAAAGACTCCCTATTAAAGGAGAGGGGAACTTTGCTATCCATCGGCTTTGTTATGACCGTCTAAGACATTAAACTGCAATCTCAGTCTAGGGAAGTTAAAGACAACTCAGAGGTAGAGCCAACAAGACCTTGGCAGGTGAATAGTCGGCCATTGTCAGAGCCACACAAATGGGGGCCTTTGACGAAAGAAAGGCCCCCCCCACCCGCCCCGAGGGACATTTCCCCTTTAAATAATCGGAAGGTCAGCGTAATAGTGGAGAATAACTGCATGCGCAAAGAAAAGAAAGATCATCCTGATGCGCAGAGACATGACTTGAGTGAAGAAGGTTGGAGATGGTTGGCAGGGGCATTGGCCGCTGGCAGTGCATGGTCATAGCGCCCCTGGCAGAAGGGGGGGTCCACGAGAGACCAAGACCATGGACAGATGAGCCTCTGTAGTTGGAACACGAGAGGCTTTGTTCATCTGTTTGGGGAGGGGGCCCTAAAATTCCAGGACTATGACATTGGGGGTCATTACAAGTTAGGCGGTAAGGGATACCGGGCACCGTTAAGGAGACCGGTGCCGGTAATCCCTTACCGCCCAATTCCGAGGTCCCTTAGCGGGAGCCTCAAAGAACGTGTGGTCTGACCACACGTCCTTTACGGATCCGCTAAGGGACCAGGGCACTAATAACGGTACCGCAAATTGTGGTACCGTTATTAGCTACTTCCCCATTCCTATTGAGCCCCTATTGGGGCTCAATGGGAATGGGGAATGGCATTTGGAATGGGGATTTACCGGGTCGGCCTCGGGCGGAATGTCCCGGTAAGTCCCCTCTACACCACACCAGACCCGGACACAATTTTGGAGGCACCCAAGGCACTAATAGCACCATGGCTACCTCCAAAGTCGTAATGACCCCCATTGTCTGTTTGCAGGAGGTGTGGCTCCAGAGTGCACCCCTATTGGAAGGTTTTACTATATATTTCAACACGGCTGAGAGGGGCCGGAAAAGTAGACCAATGGCGGGACTGTTGATGGCATTAAACAACGCTAGGGATTTCAAGGTGATCTCTAAAATTCAATCTTTACCACTGATCCAGGCCCTAATGATGAGACCAAGATCAGATCGACCGGAGCGAGCAAAAACATTCATGTTGATAAACCTGTACTGGAATGAGGCTTCTGCCATGGGAAAGGCCTTCGTAGGCTCTGTCCTAGCTCTTATTGGTGAGGCGAAGGGCATCTGGCTGAATTTGGAAGTCCTATTGTGCAGCGACCTCAATATTCATTGTTTTTATGTGAATTTAGCACTGATTTGAAGACCCCATTCCATCAGCAAGTCCTCAAGTCTTGAGAGGCCTTCAAGGGAGAGAGGAGCTCGCCTTGAGAAATCTCTAAATGGCAAATGGTTATTCCAACGGGGATGCCCCTGCAAATCCAACATGGAAAAGGGGTAGGGAAAAAAGGTCCTGGACTATGTCTTTGCTTACGATAACATGCTTGAGCATATATCAAGTTTATTGGTCATACATATAGACCTCAGCGATCACAATATCGTCAATGCAACCATTATTAATTGGACAACAGACCCAGTCCATGCATTACCCTTAAACTTGGAAGTGGAACCGGGCAGAAACAGGATGAGGTTGCAGCAGGTTCCGACTGATGCTGCAGCCGCCTCTGAAGGAGAGGCGGCTGGTCAGGTGTGCCCTCACCTCAGTCTTTGATATAACTCGAATAGCCAGCAACAAACCAGGCTTCTCTTCATGTCATACTTTTGACTGGGAGGTGGCGAGGAGGAAAAAGGCCCTCAATAAAATGGTCAGAGCAAATCGACTAATAAATCCAGATCAGTCAACGAAAAGATCTAGGAGACTAAAACAAAGTTTTAAAAATTGGCTAAAGACGGGGGGCGCTGTTGGACGCCGACAAATGTGGCCGCCTAGAAGAGAACCTTGGCAAATACAACAATCCTTATAAGAAAATCCTGCGGTTCATGGAGCTTTGGACAGGGAAAAAAAGCAGATTGGGGTTGCTGGAGATTCTGTGCACCAGTGGTGTAAGTTACAGGCGGTTCGAAGGAACCAAAACCCGGATTGAGCAAAGGGAAGAGAAACTCTCGTAGCGCGGCGGTTCACTGGGAGCGGAAAACTCCTGAGTCCTGCACTGCCCCCAAACAATGAGGCGGTTCGGAGCAGGCAAAAGTGAAAATATCTGCACAGCGGGAGCCCCGACACAGCGAATCCTCGCGGCGCAGCAACCCCGATAGCAAAGACAGTCTGCATGGCAACATATGCTAACTAGTATTTGCACATTGGAGGGAGAGGCGACGCGAGAGAGGAACTGCACCGGCCATCCCCGCAACATAAATACTGTCGGTGCGCCGTCCTCAGATCCTGACAAGGTGCGGT
Source organism: Ambystoma mexicanum (assembly GCF_040938575.1). NCBI lineage: Eukaryota > Metazoa > Chordata > Amphibia > Caudata > Ambystomatidae > Ambystoma > Ambystoma mexicanum. The sequence goes on along the minus strand of NC_090932.1, from coordinate 674,213,728 downwards.
GTGTCCCCTCCCCGGCCAGGTCACTGTGTGCACTGTGGGCGAGCAGTCAACTCCGGCTGGGTCGAGGGAGACTACGGGCTACCATTGGGGTGGATCACAACTGGAAAAAGGTACGTGGGAGCGTTGGTGGAGTGCCGGAGGGCGGCCCATGGAGAGACAGAGGCTGGGAGAGCTCGCAGGCACAGCCCCACGCACTCATTGAGGTGGCTGGGGAAGATCTGTCAGAAAGAAGGCAGTAGACGGCATAAAGGGCTCGGAAGGGAGGCAGGTTAACTGCTGGCCATAGTAGAGGGTCCCCATACAGAGATCTCACCCTGAGAGCATGCAGATCTCCCGGGGGTCCGGACTGTAGCGTTTTGCCACCATCCAGTTACCCTAATCATTCTGTCCCAGCACTTGTAAGCTTGGACAGGAAATAAAACTGCAGCCTGCTCACAGGAAAACACGCCATCTCAGCACAAACTCAGACACGTCCCAGTGCTCCGCTTTTGTCCAGACCCAAAAGACGAGCTCAGGCCTCCCAGAGCATGCAATAACGCATTGGAGGCACTAGAACAGGAGGTACAGTTGGAGCATAAGCATTGCCAAGCAACCACTACTTGGGGTTTGAATCCTGCCTCCTAAGCTGTCCAAATAATAAAGGAGCGCCACATTTGGAGGACGGAAGGGGGTGTTCTCCCCGACTGCATTAACCTGGGAACCAAAAGGGATACACTACTCTCCACACCGACAACTCCCCCTTCACGGTAGCCTTCTTTGCACACAACAACCGACCTGAACGGAGTGGGCAGACCCACGACTAGCCTTGGCTAGTACCTATACAGCTATACAATGACCAATGCTAACCCAGGACATGACCAGAGGCAAGAAAGGAAATAGGAAAGGCCCCATGGATGTGTTTACTAACCCTAACACGGCAGAAAAAAGGGCAGCTACCATGCAGAATGGCCCCACAAACATCTCAGCATCTACAGAGAGAGAAACATACCCCTACATGACGGCACTGCAAGCAGGATTCGCGGCAGTAAACGGAAGGCTGGACGACATTAGAAGCAACATAGCCTCAATCAGGGCTGACCTACAAAAAGTGAATGCAAGGGTCACCAAAGCTGAAACTAGAATAGGGGTGCTGTAAGACACAACTACCATACAAAACAAGGATATCGAAGACATTAAGAAAAGCCTAAAGCAGGTCCAATCCAAGTGCGATGACTAAGAACCTAGGTCGTGACGAAACAACATTAGAGTGGTGGGATTGCCAGAAAAACCCCTGAATGTGCCGATGGAGGTCTTTTTGGATGAGGTGATAGGCAATATGCTGCCGGAAGCTCAGTTTTCACAATCATTTCTCATCGAGCGGGCCCACGGATCCCTGGCCCTTCCCACCCAAGCCAGGGGTGCCGCCGAGAACAATCATAGCACATCTACTCAATTACCGGGACAGAGACTTGATCCTTAGATTCTCCTGTGAAAAAGGAACATTGACATATGACTCGGCGCGAGTGCGTTTATACCCTGATTTTTCCAACTGTGTCGAGGCAGCCCAGCGCACTTTTGATCAAGTAAAAAAGGCACTCAGAGCCAGATCCATACCCTACGCCATGCTGTTTCCGGCAAAGCTCCGGCTACAATACTCATGGAGAGCTCACTTCTTTAAAACACCAGAGGAAGCAATGGGATTTATAGAGCAGAACATCCCACTGCCCGAGACCGGACCAGTCCCTCAGTCTTGACTCGATAAAAGAAATGCTATGAAGCAGCAGGATACGAGAAGCAAACCGAATATACCCAGATCCGCTAGAAGATAGCGCAGCAGCTCCCAGGAGGAAAGAAACTGAGTTGTAAAGGAAGTTGACTGCCATACAGCGTCACCCGCAGTTTCAGATTTTGCAGTTTGAAGATGGGGTTACACTGTCCAGTTGGGGGGATGGTGAGTGTGGGGTGGGTGTTAAGGGCACGTACAGTTGCCAAAAAAGGGAAGGGACAGGGGAAAGATATGCTGCCGTTACTGAGTACACATATAATTGCGTGGGGGGGGGGATGTGTTGTTTAACTTAAAAAACTGACGAACATATAGCTCGTAAGAGGTCTAGTCGACCGCATAGCTTCTCGACAGACATGGATAAACTATACAGATGGCTACATTCAAGATGACGGAGGGTATCAAGCTTTTTTCCTGGAACATCAGAACCTTGGCAAACCCCATCAAAGCCAGGAAAGTCCTGGCATATGTTAATAGGCATAAAATGGACAATCTCTTTATACAGGAAACACATGCTATCAAGAGAGTGATGCACACATTTGCTCGCAATTGGGGCCAGCTGCGTATAGCGACAGACTATGCCTCGCAAGCTAGAGGGGTGCTAATGATAATACACCAATGAACTGGGTTCCAGATGACCAAGTCAAAGGTAGACATGGAAGGCAGATAAGTTATAGTGTGGGGAACACTGCATAACCTAGAGATCATCATAATCAATACATACGGGCCCAATATAGACTGTCCTGAATTCTATCTCCAGATATTGGAACTGATTGCACCAGTGGGAGATGCTAGAATAATATGGGTGGGGGGGGGGCGGAGAGGGCAATCTAAATAGAATCCTTGACCCAAGGCTAGACAGGTCATCAGAAGGACCTCGGAACCACACTAAATCAGCGCTGACTATACTTCAAGCTATGGCCACGCTGCCACTCTCGGACGTACGGAGAGAGCTCCATCCTGACCGGCGGGAATACACATTCCATTCGTATGTACATGAATCCAGCTCCCGTATAGACTATTGGCTGTGCTCGCCAGAATTCGTCCCATGCGTGAGAAACTGTGTGATGCTACCCCGCACACTGTCTGATCACTCTCCAGTGCTTTTGGAACTACGGCTGGTGGACAATCACCAGAATGTACGTCAGTGGCGGATGCCTCCAGCGTTATTGAAAGACAAGTCCGTGATTGAGACACTGAGATCAGATCTCCGGTCCAGCCATCTCGCTAGCACTCCTGGCTGGATACTCCATTCTCCGCCAAGATAGACTGATGTCTAAAGGAGGAGGTGTAGCCCTCATCACCAAAGATGCACTGTCTATCAGACTCTGCAACCACCCGTGGGAAGTCAACACTGACCTACTCTCAGCCAAACTATCCCTGTCACCTAACTGCACCATCAATATCTACCCGATGTATCGGCCCCCTGGCCCAGCACCAGAGTTCTAAGGACACCTCCTCCACTTACTGGACAACAATCTAAAAAGATCCACCAAATCCATCCTACTCGGCGACTTTAATCTAGGCCTGAATGATCCTAAAGACAAAGCAGCCACAGCCCTAGCCAAAGAACTAAAGGATTTAGGGTTCATACAAAAAGTTATTAGCCCTACCCATTGCAAACTTTGCACCCTCAATTGGGTGACAAACCACAACTGCATCCAATTCACCATTTCCACCACTCCCACTTCTAAAGCTCTCACCTATGCTCCCCCCACCCGCCAGCACAGGTCACAAGTTCAAAAAACTAACCTCTGACAACATTCGTCCTTTCCTGGAAGTGTCTGAACTTAAGCCTCCATTCTCGAATGACCCTAGCACACTCGCAGACATCTACGCTGACACCCTCACCAGAGCTATCAACACTATAGCCCTAATCGAATTAAAAAAAGAATAAAAATCCATGCACACCAACTCATGGTTTACGGACGAACTACACGCCCTTCGTACCTGTAAGGGTAACACCCTAACCAACTGGCATTATAAGCTCAGCGATTCCACCAAAGAAGAATTTAAAAAACTATCCTCGCAATATGAAGAAGCCATATTCAAAGCTAAGTCTAAATTACTCAACCTTAGGATTTCCAAGGCCAACTCACAATCCAAAGAAATGTTCTCCATCTTTAAAGACCTCATCACCCCTCCTGCCAGCCCCGATAAAATCATTAAAGATGAAGCATGGTGCACCAGCATACAGGCAGCCCTGCTCAACAAAATTGAAATACTCCAAGAAAAAATACAAGCTCAATTCAAAGCCATACCCAAGATCGACCACCTTCCCTGCCTAGCCTCCCTTCCCAATCTTCCCCCCAACCTTTTCTTCTCATTCTGTGACGTCTCAGAAACTGAAGTCCGCAAACTCCTCCAGAAGCTTAGACCCTTGACATGCAAAGGAGACACTTGTCCTCCCAAAATCATCAAAGAATGTGCGGACTCCCTGGCTCCTCTCATCACGGCATTCATTAATGCTTCCTTTAAAAACTGTACTGTCCCCTGCAGCCTCAAAGAAGCTTGGGTTCTCCCTCGTCTAAAAAAAAAACGACCCCAGATCCCTCTGCTCCTAACAATTACCGCCCCATTACCACTGTCCCATTTCTCTTCAAAATCCTTGATAAAGCAGCCCATAACCAGATACAACGGTTCCTTGAAACCAACGCCATCCTTGGTAAAAGGCAATCGGGGTTCCGTAAAGGCCATGGCACTGAAACTGCCTTTCTGGATCTAAAAAATCAAATAACCACAATTATGGACAAAGGCAAACCTTCCCTCCTCCTACTCTTGGACCTCTCGGCCGCCTTTGACCTTGTGGATCACAAGACTCTCACCTCTCACCTTACACATGCAGCTCATTTCACCAGCAAGGCCTCCTCTTCGATCACATCTTTCCTTGAAGGAAGAGCCATGAGGGTCTTCTCAGACCGGGCAAACGCTGCTCCCTCCACCATCCATTGCAGAGTTCCCCAAGGCTCCTGCACAGCTCCCACGCTATATAACCTATTTACTAAACCACTCTTTGACAGACTAGACTCCCTCGGCATAGCTTATACCAACTATGCCGATGATACGCAGGTCCTCCTACCACTCTCAGACATGTATGACCAGGACACCGCAGCCCTCCTCCAGATCTACACAACCATCCAAGCATGGATGGCAGTAAATGGGCTGTGTCTCAACAGCGATAAAACCGAGATCATCATTATGGGCCCCAAAGAAATACTAGCCAAACTTAGCCAACAATACTGCAACTTTACCACTGATCGCTCCATCAACCCAGTCTCATCAGCAGTCAAGACAATAGGGGTCTACCTAGATTCCACGTTGTCCATGACTCGCCAGGTCAATACCATCACCTCTGTATCTGCCCACACCACTAAGCTTATAAACGCAGTCAAGCTATTCCTTTCTGACCAGAACTGCCTATCAATAGCGAAAGCAACCATCAGCACTAAATTAGATTACTGCAATGCTCTCCCAGCTGGCACGTGTGCTAAAAATCTCAATAGACTCCAAATAGTCCAAAATAATGCTCTCAGAGCAGTTTTCAGGATTCCAAAAAGAGACCACATCACGCAGGCCAGGCGAGCTGCCCACTGGCTCCCTGTTAAGGAGAGAATCACCTTCAAGACTCTCACCCTAACACACAAATGCTTAAGCCTCTTTGCCCCTCCCTACCTATCAGAAACCTTTTCCAGAGACACCTCATCAAGTCCCAAAAGAACTTGCCATGCCAACAAACTATGCATCGCACCTATCAAAAAAGCCAAAGCTGGTGGGATTGGCTTCCCACACTTAATACCCAAACTTTGGAACACCTTACCCAACTCACTCAGAGCTGAGTCTTCCCTCCCAGCCTTCCGTAAAAAGCTTAAAACAACACTCTTTAACTAACACTTCATTCCCTCGCCGCCCCCTCCTACCACCCTCACTCTGCCTGCAACTAAGTATGTACTATGCCTTGTTCTGTATCTTCAGTGACCTTCACGTTGTTGTAAGATGTCTGCAACTAAGTACGTACTGTGCCTTGTTCTGTACCTTCAGTGACGTTCATGTTGATGTAAGATGTCTGTAACAGCGCCACGATGCCCCCGGGCTGATGCACGCTTTAAAAAATGTTAATAATAATATAAATTACTTTTTTGACCGCAGTGCGGGATCGGTGGGTTCTCCAATCACGGTATGGGAAACATTTAAGGTCTGGCTGAGGGGACATTTACTATCATGCTCACATGGCATCCTACGAGACATAAAGAGGGAACTGCATCAAACTGAACTCGCACTTAAAGATCTTGAACAGTCCTACGTACAATCACCGGGGAATGATAAACTGAAACCGCTACAGGACCAGTTAACCAAATTTAGGGCGCTAGCGTCATGTGCGGTCCTACTTATTTCACAACCAATAAAGGCCAGGAGATATGGTGAGGGGAACAAGGCTAGTAGATCCCTGGCGAATCTCATTAAAGCTGAACAGGGGGTAAGGCAGATCACAGGGAGAACAGGCCCAGATGGCACAATACACACAGACGCCCAAGCAATAAATACGGTGTTCTTGGGGTTCTATACTGAATTATATGCAAATGTCGATGTGATAACGGCGAATGAACTCCTGGAATACATGGACTCGTCCCCGCTGCCGGCATTGGAACCGGTAGACAGGGACTTGTTAGACATCCCCCTCAATGCAGAAGAAATTGGGCAAGCCATTAAAGACTTCCAAGCGGGGAAGGCTCCCGGCTCGGATGGTATTCCGGCAGAACTCTACAAAACCTTTAACACAGAGCTCACCCCAAGCTGCTAGAAGTATGGGGCGAATTCTTGGAGAACGGAACACTACCGGTATCCATGAGGGAGGCCATAATCACTGTCCTACTCAAACCCCATAAACCCCTGCATGAGCCTGCATCATACCGTCCCCTGTCCCTGATAAATGTGGATACTAAAATATATGCCAAGGTAAAAGCCAATCGCTTACTGCCACACATGAATAAATTAGTCCACCCAGATCAATCAGGATTCATCCCTACTCGATCCACCGCTCTGAATCTCTGTATGTTTTTCGCCATCACCTCACAAATAGACCCAAATGCCAAAACTGTAGCGGTAGCTCTAGATGCTGAGAAAGCATTCGACTCTGTATCATGGAGGTACATATATTCTATCCTTCGCAAAATGGGATTTGGGCCAGGCTTCCTGAGTTATGTACGACTGTTTTATAGAGACCCAATGGCCAAAATTAGAAATAAAAGGAGCCTATCAACTGGGTTCCAATTATACCGAGGCACGAGACAGGGATGCCCCCTAGCCCCCTTCATCTTTGCATTAACCATAGAAGGCATGGCTGTGAGACTGAGATATAAACACTGTTGGAGGGGAATCCGTATAAGGGGACCCCCTCAATTTATCTCACTCTATGCAGTACCTCATGCTGTACCTAAGGAATCCAGAAACAAACTTACCTCCGGTGATGAATGAGATACAAGAATTCACAACATTTTCAGGATATAAGTTTAATCAGGCCAAATCCGAAGTCATTCCCCTAACACAAGCCACTACCCAATCACAAGCCACGGCCCAATTTTGGTGTTCCCCAACAACAACACAGTACCTAGGCATAATTATGGCAACAGATAAACAAACCCTATTCACTTCAAACTATGAACCATATATATCGCTGCTTGAGTGCAAACTGAAGGTCTGGGACAAACTCCCAATATCTGTGTATGGCTGAATATCCCTACTAAAATGGTGGTGGTACTGAAGCTGATATATTTATTTAGTAACCTCCCAATCTGGCCTGGGCAAAACCTTTTTGACTCTCCAAAAAATAGCCACAAACTTTGTGTGGGGGGGAGGCAGGGTGAGGCTACAGTGGGCCAACAAGAGCAGAAGAGCGGAAGAGCAGTGTTAGGGAGAATTCTCTGTAAAGGGTAATTTCCCAAACCTAGTTAGTCCCCCAGCAGCTTTGCTGGATTTTTTGGGGTTTATTTGTTTCTCCTGCTGAGAGTGAGACTCTTTTACTCCCACTCTTAGACATGATTTGAGGTGTCCCTTTGTCTTTCCATGTGTTTTATGGGCTATGGGGTCTTTTACTCCATAGGGTCTCATGTGTTTTTGATGTGGGTTACACAGCACCCTCCGTGCCGTAACCCAGGGGTGTCGTAGCGACCCCCAAACATACACTCCATACCCTGGGACTGACTACTGTCTCCCAGGGCATGTAAAGTCACCATTGGCTTTACTAGTCCCAAATTATGAACAGAAACCAGTACAAACCATCGTATTGTGGACGTACTGGTCTGGGCAATTCGATTGCCCCAGGGTCTGTTGTTTGAGGGGGCACGTCTCCGTCCCCCCTGATCGAGTTTTGGCTGGTGGCAGTGGATACTACTTTTTATATTCGACCGCAAATATATCTCTATGGGATTTTCCCATTGTTCGAGGCTACCAACTTTAATTATTTAATTCCTATAGCCTCGAACATACCGAGGGTTTATTTATTTAATATTAATTCACCGGTTGGTATTTTTTGCCAGAACTCGATTCTAAAATGGCGTTTGTGTTCTCTTCTGTGACTCCAACCCAAGTCGAGCCCTTTGTTCCACTTTTTGGCGGGCTTCTCCACAGAAGCCTCCAAAAGTGGTGCCACTCTGTCTGGGTACCACAGGGGGTGTGGGAGGAGGTTTAGGCACCCTGGACTGAGTTGCCTTGGCAACTCAAGTCGCACTCTTGTGTGATTGGCCCAAGTGGTGAGCCGGCCGGCTCACCACTTAGCATGTTTGATTGACAGCTAAGCTGAATGAATGGGGGTTTGCTGCATAAAAGCAGGGCTTTGGGGACTGGAACTTCAGAAGTCGCCACAGGACCTAAGAATCTGAGGAGGGAGAAGCTGAGCCGACCTGCAACGACGACACCACCGGTGGTGCCCTGCTGAACCGTCTCACCACTTTATCCGACGACAGAGGAGATCTCCAGTCCGGAGAGTCTTCTTCCTTTGACTGGTGGGGATAACCAGTTTTGCCTTCTTTTCACCTTCCTGGAGCATCTTGTGGCCGCCTTGCCCGTGCCAAGCACCCCGGCAACCGGAATACCACGGTTTACCACTACTGCGAATAGAAGGGTAGTACCTTTTAACCGAAGAACTCCGTGGCTGGTTTCTTCCCTGGCAGTGCAACGACCTTCATCTTTCCTCCACAGCGAGACCTCCTCTTCCTCTGGACGAAACACCGACTTGCACCCGCTGCCAGGAACAACTGCCCCCGCTGGAGCTTCCTTCCCACTTAAGGTACTGTGTCCCGCCTGGCTTCCCTTGCGACAGATCGTTCGGGGTGACAGTAAAGCCTCGACTTTCTAACATGGGCTGGCCTGGGACAACCTAGCTAACTTTTCCCGACTTTAATTTCATTCTTTGTGTGCGAACTATCTACAAGACTCTTTGGGCATAACCCCACTGTGTGAACCTGGACCCCTTCTGCTTGCTCTCTCCAAGAGTGGGCCTTGCAATTGACTTCCTTGCTCTCCAGTAGAACTCTGCCTATCCTGCCTTACTGTGGTTCTTTTAAAAGTATTGAAATTTGTGTGCTTCCATAACTCTGCCTTTTTCCCTCCCTTTTTAATAACTTATTAGAGTGCCATCTTATGTTAAGAGCTCACCTCTATCTGAAAATAAGTGGTGTTTCTCATTAAGATTTGTCTAATAAGTAATTAGGGTTGTATATATATATAATAGTGACTATGTGCTGAATTTACTTACCTCTCTCTGTGCTAGTGTAATCTACAAGTGTGTCTTTAAATAAATAACTATATACTTTTACACCAAAGCTCTGGTCAGTGTTTGCTTGTGCTACTGTATCTCTGTACCTATTGTGTATACTCTATATACTGCCTAACTCTTCTTGAGGGATGTCTGACTGCTCACCCACAGCTACCAAGTGAATCTCTGTGGTGCAGACTGCTACCAAGTGGGTTTACTGCCAAACACCTGTAGTCTTAAATCTTTTGCAGTGGTCCCTAAGGGAACTGCACAGGTATCTGCCTAACAAGCAGCCCCAGACTTCCTGCTTTATCATTACTCTGCAAAGGCACACTTTGCAAAATACTGGCGCAACACTAGAGAAAGGTATGCCCACATACAAGCTGAGAAGTTTGCGGCCGCCCCCATAAACTTACAATCTATGAAATTCTCCAAAGCTAAAAAGGATATGGGCGAGGTGGACCCAGTGACCGCCACTGTTCGAGCCTGGAAACTATTTAACAGAGTGGGATGCACAGACCCTTACTGGCCTTACACTCCCCTATGGCACTACCCGGAAATCAAAACTACAATAGACACAGCATTACAGAGGAGATGGGACCCTGGGAAAGAAATGCGGCTGGGAGACCTATACCCCGATGATAGCTTTGTGTCACTGGAGGAAGTCCAAGGGAAAGTGGGCGCAAACCTAACCACTGCACTACAGTAACAACAACTAAGGGCTGCATGCAGAAGCAAGTGGCCTTCATTCCCAACTGCACCGACCCCACACCAGTTTCTGGCTGCCGTTCTGACCCAGGAAGGCTTCAGAGGCAACATATCCACGCTATACAAAGCTGTACAATTGCATACCCCATTCAAAAACACGATAAGGGCAAAATGGGAACGTGACTTAGACACAATAGATTTTTTTTTTTACAAACATATTTATTAGGCCTCAAAACACTAAGCGGGTAAAAATCAAGAAATGCATATATCACACAAAACACGCACACATGTACAGATTTGGTTATCTCAAAGTGAGTTTACCTACAGGTTAGACCAAAACACAGTAAAATTAGGTTGATCTAGTTAAACAATGAAACTGCAGCAAGTAAAGTGGAAGGAGAATGCATTAAAACAAACCATATACCCTGCAAAATAAAAGGCCGACATCTAACTTTATCAGTCCTTCTGTTTCAGGTAAGTAGGCTTAATGCCTCAAGAGATCCAACATTCCAGGTAGGTACCTGAGAGGGGGGGTAAACGTTTCAAAGATTGGCAAAGCTAACCGGTTGGTAGGAAAATGTAGTTAAAAACACCTTTGGGTTTAACAGGTAAGTACGAATGTTAAGGCTAAATCTCAATCCCACCATACTAGGGTCGTCCTTATGTAAAAATCAGAAATTGAGAAATTGCGTGTAGTGGGCCACCAAAGTTGGCACTTCCGCGAGTCCCCTGCATGCAATTTCCATCACTCTCAAAGCAGAAAGCAAAACTAAAGAGCAAAATGAGGTGAAATCCCCTTTACTCTTGTTTTACTCTCAGCTCCGAGCGGTATGAAACACCGCCTGCGAGTGGCATTTTATAATGGACTCCAAAGGAATCTGCCTTCCCACCGGAAGGTGACAATGTGAGGCATATTCCATTGGAATCCATTTGTTTTACAACTGCATGAAAATCTGAGATGGAGGAGGAAAGCAGAGATCCTATCTCTGCCTTGCCACCCTTCTACACCTCAGGACTGCTGCAAAATAAGCTGTTGCGGAAAATGAGACACAATAATAGATCAACAATGGGCACCATACTGCTACTATACCAGATCTATTTCCATGAATGTTAGACTGATCAATTTCAAGATGTTGAATCACCTACACATCACCCCCAACAGAATCTCTAAATGTGACCCTTCCAAGCAGGCTCTTTGCCCAAAATGCAATGTTCCAGCAGCAAACTTGATACATATGTACTGGGAATGCCCCACGATCAGACGATTCTGGGAAGAGATAGCCACAATGCTGAAGGACATACTAGACATACGTATACCGACTACCCTGCAGAAATACTTACTGAGAGACTAGGGAAGGCCTCCACGGTCACTCGCAGACTCTTTGCCGTTGCCGGGGCATTCGCCAAAAGGAACATACTTAAGTACTGGAAAGCGAAAACAGCCCCGATCTCACAAGCATGGCTTAGAGATCTGATATGGGTACGTGAATGTGAAGAGAACTATGTCAAAGGAGTGTCGCCCACATGCAGGCCAAAGGACATATGGGGCCCTCTCAGGAGATACCTAGACGCCGACCAAGTGTAGACAAACAAAGATACGTCCAGAACTGATTAATAAATAGGACTGATCCAGCAACGCCTGTACTTTGTCAACTGTCATATGTTAGAATGTATGCTGAAAAAACTCTGTACAATGTCACTGGTATTATGTAATCGTCAGCTGAAATAAAAGTAAAAAGAATTGGCTAAAGACTCATAAATTCAGGATGCAGAAAAAATGATGCTTTCTCTCTCATCTAAGAACACGGCTGGATTGATGAACGCCCTTCATGCTCCCCAGGCGTCCCCGACCTTGAATCCTGTATCCGCTGACTCCCGGGAAAGGCATTTCAGTGCTCTGTATTTGCTGCCCATGAATAGTAAAATCTTTGAGGAGGAGAAGATGGAAGGCCCATGGATCTTCTTGACAGAAAAGAGTGAGATTCTGGACCTGATCCAAAAGGCAAGCAAATCCAGGGCATCTCGCTCAGATGGATGACCAACTTAATGCTGAAGAAAGATCCTGAGAAATGGGCCAGGAAGATGCATCAATGGTTCACTCGAATGAAAAGGGGAAAAAACATTTCCAGAATCATGGACGAGTTCCATAATCGTGCCAATTTTTAAAAAGGGTGATAGGTCTATTCCTAACAACTATAGGCCTATCGCCCTATTGTATGTGATGGGCATATTTTTGGCTCTCTTTTTGAAGGCTCTCATGACCCGGAGTAAAGCACCACTGCATTATGATCTGTGGCAAGCAGGTTTTGTGAAAGGCACAGGGACTGCCCTGAATCTCTTTGTGATCAACATCTTAAAGTCGAGAGCTAAAAGGAAAAATGGGTCCGAACTATAACTTGCCACAATTGACCTAGCCCAGGCGTTCGACACATAGACAGACAATTGCTCTGGGCAAAATTGAAATCCTGGGGAGGTCCAGACGACATAAGAGAGGCATTGGGAGTCATTACGAGGTTGGAGGTAAGTAACTGTCCTTACCGGCATGTCGCAAATAGCGTGTCCGTGTAGACAAGAGCCTGCTAATAGAGGGCTATTACGACCTCCCGGGCAAGAGCTTTGCGCCATGCCGGTAAAGGGACGAAAAATTCCCTTAGCGGCATCATGCATAGCGCAGATTGCACTAGCGGCATGAATCAAGGCGGCATTAGCGGCCACCGCTATTAGCGGTCACCGCTATTAACTGTCACCGTAAATAAGCGGAACCGGAAGTAGCGTCATCGCACAGGAACGGGAAGGGGCACGGCCGCCATCTTTAATAACACAATCCATTGCCATCCTCTGCACACAGGACCTGTGGGACACTACTGTTCGTGGAAAATCATCATCCAAAACACCACAATGCCAAAAGCTATTAAGAAGGGCGCCTCCCGCCAGCGCAAGGAGCGCTTCAACGAAGACAAGTTGGAGATGAGAGCTGGGACCCTGCAGGAACATGCAGACATTGTGTACGCCCAGAGCATGAAAAGGGAGGCCATCATCAGAAAAAAAAGAGATCTGGGCACTTGTGGCGCAGAAAGTGAGTGCAGTTGGGAACATCCCACGCACCATAAAAGACTGCAGGAAGCATTGGGATGACTTGCGGCTGCGAGTACGGAACATACTGTCTGTCAACAGGAGCCAGGCAATGGCAACAGGCGGAAGAGACAGGTCCACCATCAAGCTGTCCCCATGGGAGGACATCTGTGCCAGCCTGATTGGCATTGACGGGATAGAAGGTGTCGGAGACATGGAGTGTGGCGCCATAACATCAGCGGATGGAGGCGAGTGTCCTAAGAAAACACTGTAATGCAAAGTCTGATGAAAGTCAACCAATATTTCTGTCCAAAGAGGCAAGCCATGGCCCAACACACACACACTCCCAGAAAAGTTGTCGGACCCATCACAGACACATGCAGATGCCTGCAGCAAGGCAATGCCGTACCTGACACATACCACACAAAATGTAAATGCCATAAGTCACACTGTATGCAGGCCCAAACAAATATGCATGTCACATACCATAGGTCTTGCCCCAAATTGAGTAACCCCGACGTATGCCTGCATCACCCACCCAAGTATCAAACAACGTGATCATCCAAACTCAAATGCCTATTACCCTCGATTGTGTGGATGATCAATTGTACAAATGTATGCATGATGCCTATCAAAACATCACTCATGCCGTCCCTCTCTTCGACCCCCACAGGCTCAGGCCATAACAGCGATGCCCATGACTCAACCCCACAGAAAACCACCCCCCGGAAGAGGGCCCAGGATGAGGCCAAACCGGCCTTCAACCTTGAAGGACCTATCCAAGGCCCGCCGTGCACCACCAGTGAAAACACCTCAGGTTGCCAGGGCACCGGTGCTGCCAAGGGCCGTTAAGGAGGAAGCGGCAACACCTGTTGCACAGCCACAGGAAACAGCTGAGGCACCACACTCGGCAGAGTCCAGTCTGGCTGGGGAGGTGGCAGCCAAAGCACCCCAGGCTGAGGAGGAGGCACAGGAGGAGGTATGGGGGCCCGTTGAGGACGATTCCTCAGAACTGCCCTGCACGCCCAGTCCACTGCCATCCCCACAAATCACATCACTTGAGTCAGACCACGGCACGACCCCGGAACAGTCTGGGGGGGAGTTAATTCAAGGGGACATCAGTCCCATAGTGGAGAGCAGTGAGGCCGAGCAGGACACCCAGGCACCGTCCACCTCCACAGGTGCACCCGCAGGGCCGCAGCGTTCTGAGCAGCTGACTGCCCTTGTGCGGCAGTTCCTGGAGGACAACCCCCAGGCAAGGCAGGAGTGGCGGGAGAACATCGCCTCTCTAGGCAAGACCATCACAGACAACACCGCCTCCCTGGGCAAGATATTTGCGGAGAATACTAGCCGCCTGTGCGAGGAGGTATCCGCCCTGCGGCAGATACTCAGCCGCATAGCCGATGCCATGGAGTCGGAACGTCCGGCAACCCAAATTGAGCAGACGACCACACCATCCTCGTCAAGCTCTACCCAGACCAGCCCACTACGCAGGTCGTCGCGCACCCTGCGCTGGCCAGACATGCCGTCACCAGGTCCAGGGAGTGCTAAAACATAGTCTGGGCAGCCTGATGAAGGCATTTGAGACTTGTCGGGACATGTGTGGGGGAGTTGTGGGGGATGGGGGTGAGGGTGTGTGGGGGAGTTGTTGGAAGGGCGGGTGTGTGGGGGAGTTGTCGGGGGAGGGGCAGGAGGAGTGGGGGGGTGTGGGGGAGTTGTGGGGGGAGGGGGTGATGGTGGTGGTGGGTTAGTGCACTTTAGCTATCATTGTAAAATTCAATACACCCGTTGTGTTAAAAGAAATACTTGAGTGGACATTAATTATTGCGCATGTGTCATTTATTCATATACAGTGCATAGTGTACATGTACCCCCCACCCAATGCCCTCTGTCCAACTATCATGTCACCCTCTGCAGCCATGTGTGTCAGAAATATTGTGCAATCACTGACTGGCGCACAGCATGTCCCTCCTGTGCATCGGCACCGCGATGATGTCCAGCCACATCCTCTTCATCCCCTTCATCATCACCAGGTGGTAGCAGTTCAATGTCAGAGGCAGGGGCACGTTCCGGCGGATACACATATTGTGCAGCATGACACATGCCATGATGATCTTGGCCACCTTCTCGTGCCTGTAGAGGAGTGCCCCACCCGACCGACAGCGAAATCGTCCCTTCAACAGGCCAAAGATCTGCTCAATGACCACACTGGTACGGGTGTGGGAACGATTGTAGTCCTCCTCATGCCTGTTCTGTGGGTTTCGGACAGGGGTGAGGAGCCACGGCTTCAAGGGATAGCCACTGTCACCTGCATGGGAGGCAACAAAAAGTACATGTCAGTCGAATCATGATGGACAGCTGTACTAGTCACACATGCCTGCAGATTATCGTTGGTCACATGCACATGTCCCTGGATGTATGCATGCCATTTGCAGGCCCTCAATGTGTCCTGTGCCATGGACTAATGGTGTCGGTTGCATCTTCAAGATGATACATTGTGTGCACTGACGTCTTGTTGCACATGAATCGTGTACGCATACAGCTGTGTTTGTGTCAAATTTGTGATGTGTTGTGTTCTGTGAGATTGATTTACAGGGAGCGTTGGCAGTAGTCTGTGCAATATTAGGCAATCAGCACTGATTTTTCACATGGTGACATGCAGCATTCCTATGGATGTGGCGGCCCTGTGACGGACAGTGGATTCCCTTGTTGGTTCAGTTCAATGCACTCCCAGGGATGCTTGTCCTGTGTGGTGATTTGCTAGAGACAGCAACACAGTGCATATGCACTGCATGTTGCTGGATGGCGTTACGGAGGGTGAGGTCCGCAGATGAGTGGTGCACGTGTTGTGGGATGTGGGGTGGTTTACTGTTAGTCATGTAGTGATAGGTGTCGACCTTGCTTCATTCCTATGGGATTTGGGTGTCATGTACTGTTTGTGATGCTTTGGGGCACTGTGTTCGGTGATGTACACATCGTGCAGTCACATCAACATTAACAGCATGGTGGTGTGTGCATCTCTCCCCCCATTTCAATGACAAGTGCCAGTCATGCAACTTACCAAGCAGCCAGGCTCGCCGTCCAGCATGTCGCTCCATGAAGCGTAGTACCGTGGAGTTCAGCAGGACCATAGAGTCATGAGTTGATCCAGGATATCGGGCACAACTATGTGTGATGATCTTGCTGGCGTTGCATACCATCTGCACATTGATGGAGTGGTATTGCTTGCGGTTGCGGTACACCACCTCCATGGCATGCAGGACCACCAACTTCACGTTGGTGCAGTCGAGGGCACCTGCACAATTTGGCATGCCTGCCAGTGCATGGAAGCCAACTTTTGTATCAAAAATCTCCTGGGGAGTCCGTGGTAGGGATATGTAGTCCCTTGTGTGCTTGAGGAGGGCATCCAGCACTTGGTTCAGAATGCGAGAAAATAAGGGTTGTGATATGCCATGCATGTGCCCCACTGTGTGCTGGTAGGTGCCTGTGGCAAAGAAGTGGAGCACAGACACTGCCTTCAGTAGAGGGGGGATGGCGGTGTGTATTTCAATGAGGCTGACAATGTCGTTGTGTATCATGTCCACGATGGTGGTTATGGTGTCCCAGTTCAGACGGTATAGGGTGTGGATCTGCTCAGGGGTTAGGTTGAAAGGACTGGCTCTGATAAAAGGGATTAGGGGCTGCCTGCGTGGTAACGCTGGCTGCACTGGTGGGGCATGCTGGGCCTGTATCACCCTCCTTCTCCTCCTGCGTCTCCTCTGTGGTGCCAGCTGTTGTTGTTGTTGTTGCTGGTGTAGCAATGCAAGCGTGTCCTCCAGCTCCAGTATTGCTACTACTATTGGAATCATCTTGGTGTGGAAGGGGGTGTGGTGTGTGGGTGTGCTCCTTTTATACTGGGCCAGACTCCCTTGCCTCCACCTGTGATTGTGTGCACCTGTGGCAGTTGGGAACACTGCACATGGCATTTTACGGTTGGTTCACGATGCCGGTATTACGGGCATGCCGGTATCGCCTATTAGCGCCTTCATGATGCCTTTATTTGCTTGTCCGCCTGACTTGTGATTTACTCCCTTTAGCGGCATGCCGCTGTTGCCGGTATGATGGGCTGCGTGCCCGCTGCCATGCCGCTATTAGAGGCACCGTTATTTACGGTGCCGCTAATAGCGGGTTGACAGGTCGGATTAGCCCGGAGCGGTAAGCAATGCCGGTAATCCTTTACCGGCATCGTTTTTCCCTTACCTCCAACCTCTTAATGACCCCATTGAGGCTGCTACATGAAGATACCTCTTTGCGAATAAGGTTCGACCGAAAGGGAAATCTGAGTGACCCAATCAAAACATTTAATGGTCTGAAAAAAGCTGCCCCTTGGCACCCGCCATATTTAACCTGTTTATCTCGGACGTCAATAAAGCCCTTGAGTCAGTAAGGAGCTTTCCTCCCCGCCTAGCCGGGGTGGCGATCGGTCGCCTGTTGTATGCAGACGATTTGATCCTCCTGGACCAAACTAAGGTGGGTCTTCATAGACAATTGGACGCATTAGAAAGCTACATCAAAGCAAATGCTTTGAGAATAAACGTCCAAAAATCAAGAATCCTCATATTTGGTCGGAAAAAGGAATCAAGGTGAACAAAACCAAAGCCTGGTTCGTAAAAGGGGAAAAAATATTGGAGGTAGACTCTCTAACCTATTTGGGCATGTGCCTGAACGACAGTGCGGTGGATGCACATAGGGAATTAACGCTCCGAAGCAAGGCGAAGAACTTAGCTGCCCAGGCCAGAGTGATTCAGGCGCGGTTCTGCAAATTCTCCTTGACTCCAATAATTGTATTTTACCGCCTGACAGTTACACCCATTTTGACCTACGGGGTGGAAGCATCCTTCACACTATCTGCAAAGGTCTGGGTGAAATTGGAAGGAATTGTTTGGAGAAGAATACTGTTTTTACCTCATTGCGTACCAGTCCAAGTCATAAGGGTTGAGTTGGGTTTGACCTTGTATGCATGCACAGTATGGAAAACACCGTAATTCTTCAGAAAATGCTGTGAAGAAAACACTGCGGGAGCTTGGGCAGCTATAGGAAAAGCCATGCTCGGCAACACCGACTCACTGCTTAATGCCTGGAGGGCGGTATGCATATCTATTCTGGAGGGACTGAATGAGACTAAATTGACCCTCCTGAGCAACCGGGTACAGGTAAAAAGGAAACTTTATGGCTTAGACTGGATCCACACCTTAGAAGCCAGGTGGAACTCCAAACTCTATGGAAGTAAATTCTCGGATATAAGGGTGAGGGGCTCGGTGCCCAATTGTCTGACTAAGTTTTCTTGCAGATACCGGCGCAGTCAATTCATGCGCTTCAGGTTAAACTTGTTTCCAATAAAAGAACTCACTGAAGTCAGAAAGGTGAAATTACAGCAGAACTTTCAATGTAGATGCAGATTTCTCATTTTACCACATTGGTGCAGGAAGCTGCCCTCACCCAGAAGGTGTTGTGACACCAGTAGCCCTGACTCTCCTGTTCGTCTAGGCGGTCCTGGGTCGCCTCCACAGTTTTCCTTCCTGGGACCCTTTGCTACTAGTTGGCTACCTCTTTGCCCATCAAGCTGCCTGAACCTGGTTAGTTGGGTTTGTTTTCCTCGCCATTGTTTTCACTCCTGTCTGATGGGCCCAACTTCAAGGAAGGCACATTGTTCTTTGTTTGGGCCATCTGGGTCGTTGATAGTGAGGGTTCAAGTACCTGCGTGACCAGATCCAGTAAACCGCCCTGCAAAGCAAGATCTTGTACTCACTACTGTGGTAAATCAGAAATTAGAGACAGACACAAAGACAAGTTCTCAAGTGGTTTTGGTTTATTGAAGTAAAGAAACATGAATTCTCCTCCAGAAGTAATCTACTCTCCACTTGGCTTGTGTGTGACCTCCACCCAATTGTGTCTTTAGTTTCTTCCTTTTTATGCAGGCTCCCGCCTATTGGTACAGTTCCAAACAAGTTCTGTGTCTTCATACTACAGTTCAAAAACAAGTTGTGGCTCACCGGTACAACAGTTCCAAACATGTTCCATGTCCTTGACTCTCAATTGTGGGGAAACAAGAAATGTTTAACTTGTCAAACTTTTCATGTACCCCCAGTTACTCTACTAAGTAGGTTTAGTCACTTCCTGCTATTTTGAACAGTGCATTATTGCCCTAACTGCATTAGTCCTATATTGTAGTGCATATTACTTAACTGCAGATACACTTTGCCTTCTCACTGCATCTGGTTGCCTGCTTCCATACTCTTTGCCTTTGACATATTTCCGTTTGAGATATATGGAGCGTGTTTTAGAGAACCGCCTTACCAGGCAAAGCGGCTTCAGTAGGTACAAGTAGCAACATTAGGCGGACCATCTCACTCTGAACCGTGTGAGCACTGTGGAAGTAGTGTGCATAGCAGAAACTGTATAAATGTATCACAGAATGTCTTCTACTAGAATCAAGATTGTACTCCCACGGCTGAAAATGTGGTGTATGCTCAAGACTCAATGCTGAGAACCTGTGAATGTCATGCATTAACATTGTTGCTCACCAATATCATGCAATGTCTGGACCACCCCTTCTATTGAAATGCACCGAGGCCCTTCTGTATAGAAGGGTTGTGCACTGAAGGAGGGGGTTGCTGCACCGACTCTCGTTCTGTGGTTGGGTTGCTCTCTGTCCTCTGTTTGCTGGCTTTGCTGACTGCCATTAAAGATGTTCACCAATCCACCTGATGAGTCTGTGGTTGATTTTTCCATTGCACTATAAAAGGGGATTGCTTTGTTTTGTGAAATATAGCTTGAGAAAGGCCAGGGGAAGTGAGGCATTCCTCCTGGTGTTGTGAACTGTGAAATAAAACTTGAGAAAGGCCGGGTGATGGGATACATTCCCACTAGTGTTGTGAACTGTGAGAGCAAAGCCTGAGAAGACCAGGAGAAGGGAGTCATTCTCATGGCAATTGAACCTGTAAGTAAGATCAAGTCATTAGTCCATGGGAAGGGAGTCATTCTCCCGGGCATACCAAATCTTGAACTTTCTGATGCAGAGTATCAGAGGATCTGCAACCCTTTTGTTTGTTTATGAAGTTTTAAAACCAGGGTAAGGGAGTCATTCCCCCTGGTGCATCCAGGAGGAGGGAGTCATTCTCCTGGGCCAAGAACATTGGTACAACTGTTTAGTTATAAGTCTAAGGGACGGAGACGGAGACATTTTGGCACAGGACAGTGGACTTTTTAAGTTGTTCAGACATCTTGACAGACCCATTAGTACTTTAGTTGGGTGTCCGCTCATTTGGGCGAAAAAAAAAAATCGAATGAACATTTGGTCGAAACCAAATGGTCGAAAAAAAAATGGTCGAATTTTTTATTTTATTTATTTATATATATTTTTTTGTTTTGTTTGGTTAAAAAAAATATATATATATATATATATATAAAAAAGGGGTTTGGGGGGGAACCCCCCCAAAAAAAAAAATGTAAAAAAAAAAGAAATTCGACCATTTGGTGTCGACCAAATGACTGGTAGCCCTTTAGTTGAGGCAGGGAAACACCTCATAGTTATAAGGAGAGATAAGTTTACTTTTATTTTCATTTCAAATGAAAATCTATAACAATCACTGTACCACCTGTGTCAGTCGTCTCCTTCTGCACCCTTACATACTCTTACGTCCTGTCCCCTTTCCTCCATACTGCATGGGCGTCCCTTCCAAGAGACAGAAGACGGAACCTTTTTCACCAGAAAAAAACATCTTCCCCTTTAAATTTAGAGGCGCGCAGGGGTGCGGCCCAGGGAGCATGCGCTGCCCTGACTCCGCCCTCTGGCACCACACCCCAGTCCCCTTTTCCACATCGACGGGACAAATTCACCAGCGCTCCTGGGTTTGGCTTCGGCCATGTAATTCCACGCATGGATACTTCTTCTCTTTGCCTTTTTTTTGTCTTTTTATCATTCAGGTACTCGGTCCTCAGGCGTCATGCTCCTCCCCTGCGCATGTCGACTTCCACAGGATTCAGCAGGTGTCCATCCTGCAACGGGCACTTCCAAACTTCACACCCCCACACCCTCTGCATACGTTGCCTTGGCCAGACCACGGTTGACAAACTTGTTCAGCGTATAGCTCGCTGTCCTCGAAAGCGCTGAGGAACAGACTAGCCAGGTGGAGGGATCTCTTCCAGAAGTCTTGAAACATCAAACCAATCCCAAGGTAGGGCCGATAATCTCCATCGCACCCCGCAAGGAAGACTCCTTCCCAGGGACTCTCCCACGTGGGACGGACCGAACAGGTCCTTCTACCAGCACGTGCACAGAGGCTGCTACAGCTACCGAAAAAAAAAAAGTTGATGGCTGGAAGGTTTTGAATTAATCATAACCATGGGCAAAGCTCTGGGAAACCCTCCAGACCATTGTTTTTCAGCCTGCCAGGCCATTACAGAAGGGGAAAAACCATATGCAAATCAGGCTTGATCCTACCCTTAAGGGGCAGTCCAGCCCGAACTGCTAGGTCACATCCCTTCTGCACGAGACCACAAGCATTCCCAGACATGTTTCAGCCTTGTTGGGCGTCATTAGTGAGGAGTAGCTTGGGTCTCTAGGCCCGGCAGACTCGGGACCCACGTCTGGGCATACCCGTCCCACTCGGGGTGACTTTAGCAAAAAAAAAGTTGATGGCTGGAAGGTTTTGAATTAATCATAACCACGGGCAAAGCTCTGGGCAACCCTCCAGACCATCGTTTTTCAGCCTACCAGGCCATTACAGAAGGGGAAAACCCATATGCAAATCAGGCTTGATGCTACCCTTAAGGGGCAGTCCAGCCCGAACTGCTAGGTCACATCCCTTCTGCACGAGACCACAAGCATCCCCAGACATGTTTCAGCCTTCTTGGGCGTCATCAGTGAGGAGTAGCTTGGGTCTCTAGGCCCGGCAGACTCGGGACCCACGTCTGGGCATACCTGTCCCACTCGGGGTGACTTTAGCAACAAAAAAAAAAGTTGATGGCTGGAAGGTTTTGAATTAATCATAACCACGGGCAAAGCTCTGGGCAACCCTCCAGACCATCGTTTTTCAGCCTGCCAGGCCATTAAAGAAGGGGAAAAACCATATGCAAATCAGGCTTGATCCTACCCTTAAGGGGCAGTCCAGCCCGAACTGCTAGGTCACATCCCTTCTGCACGAGACCACAAGCATCCCCAGACATGTTTCAGCCTTGTTGGGCGTCATCAGTGAGGAGTAGCTTGGGTCTCTAGGCCCGGCAGACTCGGGACCCACGTCTGGGCATACCCGTCCCACTCGGGGTGACTTTAGCAACAAAAAAAAGTTGATGGCTGGAAGGTTTTGAATTAATCATAACCACGGGCAAAGCTCTGGGCAACCCTCCAGACCATCGTTTTTCAGCCTGCCAGGCCATTACAGAAGGGGGAAAACCATATGCAAATCAGGCTTGATCCTACCCTTAAGGGGCAGTCCAGCCCGAACTGCTAGGTCACATCCCTTCTGCACGAGACCACAAGCATCCCCAGACATGTTTCAGCCTACAGCTACCGGCCTTCAGGCTGAGGGATCCTCAGATCCTCCCGGTGACAGTGTTGAGGGACTGGAAGGTTAATTTACCGGGTCTTCACCTGAGGGGCTCTGCCCTTGTACTAGCATTATGGCTGAGGGGAAACGCCCTAGTACCGGCAATACGTCTGAGGGGGTGCCTAAACGCAGCTCTACCTCCCCCGGGTCAAGTGTGTCACACCTACTGGGCCTAGGCCCGAGGAGCAGGGTAGGCCTCGTGATCCACACACAAGAGTCCTGGAGGAGGCCGGGCCCAGCGGGCCGGACAACACTTCGCAGGCATGTGGCAGGCAGCTCAACAGGATGGCCGCCGCGCCAGACAGAGGCAACCATCCAGTGCCATTCCAGGAATTCAGTGAAGAACAAGTGTCAAGGTGGGACTGGCCTCAACCAGATACGTGGCCTACGGCCAATCCCTCTTTTGCGCAGGGCAGCTTTCCTTTGCGTCCATATGGGCAGGGTATGCAGCGGCTCCAGCAGCTCCCTGCTACACCGTCGGCAACCCATGCCACCTCCTCGGCCAGTGAAGAGGCTTTTTTCGAGAGGTTCCTCTGCCTCATGAAGTCTCCTCGGATGGGGGTAATCCTCAAAGACGCAGTCACGGAAATCCTCAATGCACTGCTAGCGGCACCACAGACGTCTCCGCCGATGCCCCAGGCCCCGGTGCAGCCGCCTCCTCTGGCTCCTCAGCCGACGCCTCAAGCGATTCTTTACCAGCCTCTGCTTCGTCCTCAGCCTCCAGCCGTGCTCCCTGTACCCCAGCCTCCGGCGCTCTCTACTCCTCCTCCTCCCCAGGATCCCCCTGACCTGCAGGATACAGACGAGGAGGAGGATCCATACACGCCATCCTCAGCCAGGGCCTTCCATGAACATCTTGCTGGGCTGGCGGAGTATCTGGGCCTACCCCAACGTGAGGTCGAGCAGCCGGCAGAGGGGGTCCCGGCGGAAGTCCTCACGTGACTCCCCTCTGCCAAATCGGGAATTCCTATGCAAACTGATGTATCTCCCTGGCCAAGAAGGGCTGGCTTAAACCCCATTTGGCCCAGCCGGTCAATCGACACCTGGACGCCAAGTACAGGCAGGTGGAGGGGGATACACTCTTGCTCTCGGCCCATCCTCAGCCACACTCCTCGGTGATCGCTGTGGCATCACTATACTCCAAGCCTCAGTCATCCTCAGCCGCCTCCTCTGCGGCGCTGCTAGGCAAGGAGGAGAAGATCTTGGAGGCGTATGGCAAAAAGTTGTATTCCAACGCTTCCTTGCATCTTCGTCAGGCCAACGCTGATGCCATGCTGGCTGCCGCCAACCAAAGATTATGGCGGGAAATTGCAGACTTCCTCCCGCAACTCCCCCCTCAGATCCAATCGCGCTTTAAGGCGGGGCTAGCCGAGGCCAAGCTGGTGGCGCAGGAGATCATGGAATCCACTGTGGCCAATTTTGACGCCTCTGGCCGTGCCATTGGACATGAGAAGGACAGCCTGGCTCCGGGCAACAAAATTCAACCCGGACATCCAGGAACGCATATTAGATCTACCGTTCGAGGGGGGGGCGCCTCTTTCACTCCTCCATGGATGAAGAGCTGGACAAAAAGAAAAACAGCTCACAAACGGCCAAGTCTTTATCCATCCTTACAAAGACCGCGCCCAAATCGTACACCCAATCTAAGCAGCGCTCCTACAGGGGTCATACGTACAGAGGGTTCCGCGGCTTCCAGGAACGGAGATCCCGGCAGCCGGACCGCTCACCGTCTCCGAACCGGTGCAAGCAACAAAAGGGGGGGGGATAAGGGCTTTTTCCAGTCCCCCTCATACGCGACAGCCTCCGAAGGAAAGAAGGCATGACACGCCCCTACGGGTCCATGTGTCTCTGGTGGGGGGCAGGCTTGCTCTCCATGCACATTTCTGGTGCCAGAATTTTGCGGTCCCATGGATCCTCTCCGTAGTATCCACGGGGTACCGCCTCCCTATCGCAGCCTCTCCTCCCTCCTCCCCTCCACTCCCACTCTTTTGGCGGAGATCCAGTCGCTCGTAGAGAGCCAGGCAGTGGAGGAAGTCCCAGCCTCCCAGCGAGGCTTTGGCTTTTACTCCAGGATTTTTTGCCATTCAGAAAAAGAACCAGGCAGGCCTGAGAGTTGTGCTGGATCTTTCCACCCTCAACCTCTCCTTACCCCTGCAAAAACTCAAGATGGTTACGCCAGCTTTTATAGCAGAGATATTGGACAAGGGAGACTGGATGTGCTCCCTGGATCTGAAGGACGCAAACCTACACGTCCAGATTTGGCAGGCCCATTGTTCTTTCCTACGGTCCAGGATCATGGGCAATACAAGGTCCTTCCTTTTGGCCTCAACTCGGCCCCCAGGGTCTTTACCAGGCTCATGAGTGCGGTGGCGGCGCTCCTCAGAGTGCAGGGCCTCCACATCTACCTGTACCTCGACGACTGGCTCATCAGGGCTACATCTCCGGAAGCGGTTCACCACTCTTCCCATGCCCTTCTGAACACACTGCAGGATCTGGGCTTCCCGCTCAATCTCAAGAAGTCGCAGCTGCTGCCTCCGCAGACTCTGACATTCCTGGGCCTCATCTGGGACACGTGCTCTGAGAAGGTCTTTCCGTTGGAGGACAAGGTCTCGGCCATCAAGAGGGCCACCACCCACTTCCTCAGCAGGGAAGCGACCTCGGCATGGTGGTACCAACATCTCCTGGGTGTACTGTCAGCGGTTCTATTAGCCATCCCGCACACGAGACTAAGGATGAGGAGGATTCAGCTACACTTCGCGGCATCATGGAATCAGGAGCGGGGCTCTCAATCCGAGATTATCAACGTTCTTCTGTCTCTCCACCCGAACCTCACTTGGTGACCCCGAGACTGCAACCTACGGATGGGCAAGCCCTTCCAGCTGCCCACTCCGTAGGCCACCATCACCACCGATTCCTCGCTCAAAAGCCAGGGAGCCATCCTGGACGATCTCTCGGTCCACGGCACCTGGACTCGACAGGAGCAGAAACTCCACATCAATTGGCTAGAGCTGAACACCATTTGGCTAGCGCTCAGGGCATTCCTACCACTTCTCAGGGGCAAGGTTGTCATCATCCAGATGGACAACTCGACCAGCATGTACTACGTCAACAAGCGGGGAGGCACCAGATCCCCCTCCTCTGTGCAGACTCGCAATCAGCATGTGGGAGTGGGTCCCGGAAAACGACATCTACCTCACGACAGTCCACCTCCCGGGGGAAGCCAACTTGGAAGCGAACAGGCTCAGCAGGCTGGGAGCGGACAATTAAGAGTGGCAGCTAGTAAGAGTGGCAGCTTAACGACCTTGTTATTCAGGAGATCTTCAGCAGGTTGGGTCATCCCCAGGTGGATCTCTTTGCCACCTGGCACAACAAGAAGTGCCCCCAGTTCGCCTCGTGGCAGGGCCCTGGGCCCAGCTCCTTGGGCGACACATTTCACTTACGGTTGAACTGCATGAAGACCTACGCCTTTCCGCCCACGCCTCTGATTCACAGAGTAATTTGCTAAATCAAGGAATCTCGCCAACTCCACATCATTATAATAGCTCCGTGATGGCCGGCCAGGCCATGGTTTTCGGAGCTGCTCAGCCTCTCGGAGATGGCCCCAATTCACCTCCTGATGGGCCCAGCTCATCTTCTGGCACAGCAGGGGGGCAGAGTCATCCACCCGCGCCACAGAAACTAGCCCTTGCAGCGTGGTACCTGAGCAGGTAACGCTGCGGCACCTCAGCCTCTCACAGGCTAATTTGGAGATCATACAGGGCGCTATGGGCAAGGCTACCAGGGCCCAGTACAAAAGCAAGCGGACCAAATTCTGCCACTGGGCAGACTCCAAAGAAATCAATCCCATGGCGTGCACTTTGGACGACGTGCTCTCCTTCTAGGCGCACCTCGCCCACTCGGGCGTGCAGGTGGACACCTGCCACACTTACCTCGCAGCCATCGAAGCTTACAGGAACTCAGAGGAGGGCATCTTCTCCTCCTCCAATCCTATCAAGAAACATCTGATGGGACTCACAAGGCTCTACCCGCCCGTCGAGAGGCTGCACCCTGTGTGGGACCTTAACATGGTCTTGGGTGCCCTGGCGCACAAACCATTCGAGCCAATGGTGTCCGTGGACATCAACTGGTCACCATCAAGACAGCCTTATAGTCGGCCTCACCTCTGTGCGTAGGGTCAGCGAAATACAGGCGCTGGTCGCTTCGGAACCATATACTACCTTTCACAAGGACAAAGTAGTCCTGCAGACACACCCAGCATTTCTGCCCAAGTTGCCGTTTGCGTTCCACTTGAACAAGGAAATAGTCCTTCCTATGTTTTTTTCCCGATCTCAAGGACGAAGCACAGAGAGTGCTGCACTGCCTTGATGTCAGGCGTGCCCTCAAATTTTACTTGGACAGGACCAAGGGCTTCCGCAAGTCGGACGCCCTGTTTGTCACTTTCGGAGGCTAAAGAACAGGCTATCAGGCCTCCAAGGCTTCCATATCCCGCTGGATGTTCTCTGCCATCAAAGAAGTGTATGAGGGCCAGCGCAAGCCGCTCCCGGCCAACATGCATGCCCACGCAGTCAGGGCCAAGGCAACGGCCATCACTTTCCAGCGTCATGTCCCATGGCAAGTAATAAGCAGGGCAGCCACTTGGGCCACTCCCTCAACCTTCTTCTGCAAGCATTACTGTTTGGATGCCGGCTCTAGATCTGATGCGGCTTTCGGACAGGCGGTTCTTAGGAACCTATTTGCTTAAGGAGGGTCTCCTCTCCACCCTGGGGCTACATTCAGTTGTAATCGCCCATGTAGTATGGAGGAAAGGGGATGGGACGTAAGAGTAATTATAAGTTACTCACTGTAGTGACTAACGTACTCTTAGTCCATAGTGCCCTTTCCTCCGTACGTCCCACCAACCTCCCCCCTAATAATACTGGTGTCATTAGGCAATGTTAAATCTATTGTCAACGCGTCAATGGGGACTGAGGTGTTGCACCGGAGGGCGAAGTCAGGGCAGTGCATGCTCCCTGGGCCGCACTCCCACGCACATTTAAAGGGGAAGAAGGTTTTTTTCTGGTGAAAAAGGTTCCATCTCCCGTCCCTTGGAAGGGACACCCATGCAGTATGGAGGAAAGGGGACTATGGACTAAGAGTACGTTAGTCACTACGGTGAGTAACTTATAATGTATCTTTGTAGTCCTTTTCTGATTAGTTTTCTCATGCCTACCTGGACCTCCTGGCTTTATTACTCCCAGGTCCCTTGGTTACTTAGCCCTGACTGGGCTCTCTGGCCCTTCAGACTATATGCCTCTCTTGAAACTCTTACTCCATTGTGGGGTCTTAGCTGCAGGTTCACCTCTCCAGTGTATTTCTATCTTTCTGTTAGCCCACCGTGGGCTATCTGGCTTCACTGGCTGTTGGCCTGTTATAAGGTCCTCACCCATGAGCACCAGTGGCTCACATCTGCAGCAGCTCTGTCTCCCTCTTCAGGGTACCTGGGATGTTTGAGCTTTCCGCCCTCATAGGTTTGGCAGCATTTCACGGGTTCTGTGATTCCTCCCCCCACCATGTATCCGATATGGTCCTGCCTCCAGGATCGATTCGCCCAGCGTTTCAGCTAGTACGGCAACAAATACAGGTTAGAAATCAAACCAGTCAGTCCTAAAGGGCCCTGTACATTACTGTCCTGCTCAGTTCACAGATAACCAGCAAACATTTGGGTCTCTGTGTTAAATGGAGGTGGAAAATTCTTGGTTGGGATTTCCTTATCCCCGATTCGGGGGGAGGGAGCGGGGGCTCACCCCCAGTGAGATCCTGCTTGCCCTGTCTCCTATGCGGTGTTAAGAAGGGTGGGCTCACCTCCCTAGTCCCAAAGTGGGTAAATCCTGTTGTCGAGAAGGGATGAATTCCCTGGATTCGTCACACTGTTATGCAGTTCCTGAGACATGTTTTTGGGAACCACCACTGTGAGTACTTACCACTGGGCCCTATGTTCATGGTTTATTCAAGATACTTAACCCTCGGAGGTCCCTGTGGTGGAGGAATCCTTTTTTCATGTTTCATAATGGGAGCTGCTGTTTTGTCTATGTGAACTCTCACAGTACTCACAATAGACATGTGTGTATGAATGTAATCTGTTTTTGCCCAGATGATGGTCTTCAGTGAGGCTATCCTTCTCAGTTTGGGGGACAGCCAAATGTCTGAAAGATGCTTGTTGTTAGGTGGATTTGTGCACAAAACTTTTTGTTAGGGCTGTGTAATCATCTAACTTAATACTGTAACAGAGTGTCACCAAAAAGTAAAGACCAGACACTTCAATGGTAGTTGTAGCAGAGCAGTCAGGCTCAACTTCAGAAGGAATAAGAGATGGCGGGGCGGTAGCACAGGTTTCCTACTACATTCCAAATAAAGAATTATACATCATGCATGTATCCATAACACAGTTATAGGGTATCAGGTAATAAAATTGCTGCAAAAATGTTGCTGGTAAAAAAAAAAAGCAGCAAAAATGCTGTGGTTTGACCC
Source organism: Ambystoma mexicanum (assembly GCF_040938575.1). Taxonomy (NCBI): domain Eukaryota; kingdom Metazoa; phylum Chordata; class Amphibia; order Caudata; family Ambystomatidae; genus Ambystoma; species Ambystoma mexicanum. The sequence continues at coordinate 674,184,342 of NC_090932.1, read as the reverse complement.
AGTAAAGGTGTACCGCATTATACCATTTAAGGGGAGCGGGGGTGTCCCCTGCTCCCCTTAAATGGTATAATGGGGCCAGGAGTTGCAGGGGTGTCCCGCGCATCCTTTACATGATTGTGGCGGCAAAACCATAGCATTTTTGCCACAATATTTTGTATACACGGCCATTTTTGCCGCGAATCTAAGACATGGAACCAGTTATAGCATTTAGAGGTAGTGAGCGGGTGAACACAATGTCCAATACAGCCCAGAGGGCTACCAACGTCCAAGATATATTTTAGTTAGACGTCCCTAGACCTAGGAGGGCATATTTTACTCGAAGTAGGGTAACAGTAGCAACACAGTATTGCAAAGCCTATCACATGTTTTTACTGACTTCTTTTTTATTAAATGTAACTGTTTTAAAAATAAAGCATAACAAACAAACAAGTGGCAGTGCTTGATAGAACAGCTTCAGTAGTACATTCATGAAATCAATGTGCAGCAATAGAGGGGAAAAACACCATTGTGGCAGAACATCCGAGTGCTAAGCACAGGGTAGGGCCAAAAAATGGTACCAGCCATATATCTCAACTCTCCCCTTCCCAGCATCCCCACACGTTCTGAAATTGTGGGGGACAACCCCTAGAGTTGTATAGTTGTCTCTCGAGGGACATGCATCTGCCAATTTCAGCAGTCAAGCGGCTAAGCCATGGCTGGTCCACTGAGCCCCACATTGCAGTGATAATCCTCTTTGCCATTCCCAATGTGCCGTGTATGGCGTATCATCAGGCGAAGGGCCCTTTCCCTGGTTCCGCCCCCGTAGAGCACTTGATTGGGTGCCTTCTCTCCCATCCATCCCCTTCCAATCGCCACATGTGGAAGTCTGTGTCCCCATGTAGCCAGTCGTTCACTACCCCAAGTTGCCCCAACCCCCTTCCCATATGGAGCGCTGCAGCGTTCTGAAAGCAAGGCGTGGTTGTCCCCCCCTCCCCCCACAACAGACCCCTTAGGGTGCCCTCAATCATGGCAAAAACAGATTTGGGGACCGGAAGTGGCGTGTTCTGTAGCAAATAAACTAATCTAGGGAGTGCCAGCATTTTAATAAGCGCTGCCTTGCCCAGCAGCGTCAGCGGGACAGCTTGCCAATGAACTGGATCTGAAGAGAATCGGATTAAGGTTAAGGCGAAAGGAAATCTGATAGGCTCTGGCTCACGTGAATGCCCAGATACTTAAATCCTGAGACTGAGACTGGATAAGGACACCCATGGGGATCCCACAACCCCCACAGCGGAAAGACCACTGACTTCAGCCGATTTACCTTAAGGCCACTGTACTCCTGGTATTCCGACAGTATTCTAGTCATGACTTGACAGGAGACTTCAGGGTTGCTTATGTAGATTAGGAGGTTGTCTGCATAGAGCGAGACCCGGTCTCCCCCCGCGCCACTATCCCCCAAGACCATTGGAGTCCCGTCCAGTCCGGGGCTGTCCAAAGTTTAATTGCTGGTGGCTCTATGGCCAGAGTGAACAGCAGGGGTGAGAGGGGGCAGCCTTGCCTCGTCCCGTGCCCAGGGCGAAATCCGCAGAAGATACCCTGTTGACCTGGACCACTGCTTCAGGGGAGGTGTAAAGCAAGCAAACCAATTTGAGAAAATTCTCCCTGAACCACATTTGTACCATAATTTCCCAGAGACGCCCAACTCACTGAGTCAAAAGCCTTCCCAAATCTACAGCCAGGAGTGCTACCGGCTCTGGTATTATCTAGGCTTGGCTGATGGCAAATTGTACTCGACTGAGGTTTATGCGTGTGGATCTGGAGGGCATGGTACCGCATTGTTCCGGGTGTATTAACAAGTCTATTACCCTGAGTAGATGGTTATCCAGATCCCGCTCTAGGACCTTGCCCACCCCATTAATCAATGATATCGGCCTATAGCAAGCACACTGTTCAGGTGGTTTCCATGGTTTCGGCAGGAACGCTATACAGGCTTTCCTCATGTCTAGGGGGAGATAACCATCCAGCTTACACTGCATAAAGAAGCGGTGCATGGGCCCAGTAACCAGGTCTCTGGGCTGTTTCCAGATCTCTTCCGGGAAGCCGCTGGGCCCTGGGGTCTTACCAGACTGTAATTGCACAAGTGCTGTGGCCACCTCTTCTTCCGCAATGTCTGACTCTAGCCTCAATGTCTGCTGTTCTGTAAGGCAGGGGAGTGCCACAGTATCTAAAACGCTAGGTCTGCCCAGTGGGGCAGGGTCTCGCGGGGGGCAATACACTGCTTCATAGAACACAGCGAATGCGCCCGCAATGTCTGCGTCCTCCATCGTCGCCCCGCCCTGAGCGTCCAGTATAGCCCATACGTGTCCCCTCCCTTTGTCCCGCCGTTCCAGCCATGATAGCATTTTTCCTGCTTTATCCCCGGATTCATGAATTTGGCACCTTACGGCCCAGTGAGCCTGCCTAGCATTGTCTAAGGCCATGTTCCATAGGGCCTCCTGTGGCGTGACCTGGGAATTAGGCGAAGCTGAGCCAAGGAATGCCTCTGCTTCCCTGACCACCAGTGCTTATGCCTCCTCTACTTCTTTAGCATGCTCTCCCTGTGCGGCACCAACAAGTGATATTGCCCCCCGAGCCCCTGCCCCCTTAGTACCGCTTTGTAGCCCTCCCAAAGTGTGACTGGGCTATCAAAAGACCCCTCATTTGTGGTGAAATATTCTGTCGTTTTACAGGACAACCCTTCCATTACACCTGGGACCCCTAGTTAATATGCATTGATTGATTGATTGATCAATTATTTGTATGGCGCCTATACACAATGGGGCTCATTACAATACTGGCTGTAGCCGTGCTGGTATAATTTTTTTCCCGCCGCCCACGAATGGGCAATTACCGGGTCATTACGGCCCTGCTGGACCCGGTAATTGCCCATTCGCGGGCGCTAGAAAAAAATGCTCCCCATTCCCATTGTAGCCTTATAGGGCTCAATGGGAATGGGGAGGTCGGATGCACCGGCACCAATCAGAAAGGTGCCGGTGCATCCGACATGCTCTGCTTGCTGGTGCCGGTACGCCCGCCAGGTCAGACCTGGCAGGCGGGTAGGCACTCGCAAGCAGAACTCATAGTTTGCCGGTCCGGTAACAACTGTACCGGCAAGCTTACTGGTACCATTGTTACTGGATAGGCAAACTTATAATGAGGCCCAATGTGTTTCAGAGCGCTTCAAGGAGGGAAGGAACATGGGAAAATACAGCTTACATTCTTACAAGTCCTTGAAACAATTCAGAATATGAAAAATAACTATCATAATCAGCCTGGCGACATTTAAGTTGGTGCAAGTGCTGGGAACAATTAGGGAGAAGCGGGGAAGGGAAAAATTAGACAAAACCAGCAGTAACATTACTATGCCTGACGACAATTGATGTAGTGCATGAGTGTACAAAAGGAGGGAGGGGAGGGAGGGAGGGAGTGGAGTGAGGTCGAAGGAGAGGAACAAAACAAGTGACTATCATAAAGGTAGTGCGGGGGTGAGGGGAGAAGATGACAATGAGAAAAAAGGGGGGACAGACAAGCTGCTATCAAAGGTCAAGGGACAAATGATAGGAGTAAGGGCTAATAGACATAAACAGCGACAAAGGAGAGGGGGAGGGGAGAATGGAAGGCTGCGAAAGAATAGGCGTCTAAGATTACTATGCCTGACGGCAATTGGGGTAGTGCCAGACTTTAACAGAAGAGGGGAGGGGGAGGAGAGGGCAAGTGGATGAGAAGGACAGGCCACTACGATTACTATGCCTGACGGCAATTGCCTTGCCCGCCCACTTTTGAGCTCCATAAGGAGTGGGGAGTGATCCGAAACCCCTCTGGACAGAAATGTTCCTTATAGGAGCGTATGCGTAATACCTTGGGGAATGAAGAAGTAGTCGATCCGTGACATGGAGCCATGCGCGTTAGAGAAAAATGAGTACCCCAATTCGGACTTGTGTAGCTTTCTCCATGCATCCACCAGACCCCTGCAGTAGCAAAGGATCATAATTTGGTGGTGCGGTTTGGATTCCTACTACCTATATGTGTTTGATCCGCCCCCAGGTCCATGACCTGGTTGAAGTCCCGTCCCCTATTATCGACGTAGCAGCTTGGTCTTGGAGTGTCAGGGCTTGAGGGTTGTTCAATAGTTGGAGCTTCAGTGGGGGAGGAGCGAAGACAGCCACCACAGCCCAGATGGCCCCCCACAGCTCCCCTTTAACAGTGTACCTGCCCCTAGGGGCCGCCCGGACCTCTTTGAGTGGGAAGGGAATCCACTTGTGTATTAGTATCAATGCATCTCATGCCCCCCCACACCCTCTCGAGAAGCCCTCATGAAAGGCCATTGTGTAATTTGTTTAGTTTAGTTTATTATTTATAGAGCGCACCATACCCTGGGGCATCAGGGCGCAACAGACAAGAAAATGCTCAACTTAGTTACAAGTACATAATAAGTGGGAAAATACGAACATCATCAATGTTACAATAAGTAGGAAAGTACAGACATCATCAATGTTGCAATAATCAGATATATACACATATGGACACAGGATCAGGTCAAGGAACAGTGAAGTAACCGGGTACCTGTGTCCTGGATAGTCATGGGCTTAAGATATACAGTTGTGTCAGGGGTAGTGCATCTAGGGGTTATGCCAGTTGTAGTAGTTAGATTCCATTAGCTATCAGCCACCCGATCAGGGTCTGTCTGAAGTTAGTGAAGGGCTGAGGTTCTCTGATGCCTTGGGGGAGAGAGTTCCATAGCTGCGCAGCCTTGACTGGGAAGCTATGACCTCCTATAGTGGAGAGTTTGAAGCGCGGGACTTGGAGGCAGTTTGCGTTGGCTGTTCTTGTTGGTCTGGATGAGGTTCTTTTACATAGCCTGTCCAAGAGGTAGGGTGGTGCTTTATTGTTGAGGCACTTGTGTGTGAGGGAGGCGATCTTGAGTTGAATTTTATCAAAGGTGGATAGCCATTTGTATTCTCTTCTTGCAGAGGATATATGCTCCTTTCTGTTAATCTTGAGCGCTGCTCTCAGGGCATTGTTCTGGAGGACTTGTATTTTGTGAATGGTCTGTTTATTTGCCCCAATGTATAGTCCGTTACAATAATCCAATATGGATAGTATAAGGGCTCTTGCCAGTGTGATGCAGCTGTCTGTGGAAAGGAATTGCTTACTAGCTCTGATAAGTTTGCATGTATATGCCGTAGCAGAGGCTAGAGAGTTAACTTGTTTGGCAAAGTTCATGGTGGCGTATACGTAGAATCCTAGAGTTTTCACTTCTGTAGCTACTTTTATGTTGTTTCCATCAATAGTGAAGTTGGCATAGTCCAGGCAAAGTTTGGAAATATAGGTTGGGGTGCCTAGGATGATAAGCTCAGTTTTATCATCGTTCAGGCATAAGCTGTGGGTGGCCATCCAGGCCTGAACGATGCTATAGATTCTATTCACTAGAGCCAGGTCCCTGGCGTAAACTCCTGAAAGCGGGAGGAGGATCTGGGTATCGTCTGCATAGTTAGTGTAGGCGATACCCAGATGAACCATTTCCTCGTAGAGGGGCTTCGTGAAAACATTGTAGAGGGTAGGTGACACACAAGATCCTTGTGGTACTCGGCAGGTTATAGGGATTGGATCTGCTGAGGCTGATGGAGAGAAGACTCTCATAGTCCGGTTACTCAGAAATTACTTGATCCAAGTTATAGCCTCTTTAGAGAAATGGGCTGCAGAGTCAAGGTGGCTACATAGGACTGTATGGTCAACTAAGTCAAATGCAGCTGATAGGTCCAGGAGGAGGAGTAGGGCTGCTTGGCCGTTGTCTCTGCATTCGTCTATTTGGGCCTTAAGATCTATTAAAGCAGTCTCAGTCCCATGTTTCGGGCGGAATCCAGATTGGCGAGTTCCAAGTGGGTGGTTGGATTCTAGGAAATGTTGTATTTGCATGTAGGCCACTTTGTCTAGAATTTTTAGAAGAAAGGGTACAGTCGTGATGGGCCTAAAGTTTGTGGGAAAGGCAGGGTCGAGGGTTTGTTTCTTTAATAGTGTCAGTACACAGGATTCTTTTAGGTTGTTTGGTACCGTGCCTGTGGTAAAGGAGGAATTGATGAGTTTGGTTATAAATGGCGATAGTTCTCTCGCGGCATCCTTAATGAGTTGTGCTGGGCATTGATCCCCTTTACAGTTGGAGGGTTTAAGTACCAGAATGACCCTTTCAACCTCAATGGTTGATACCTTAGAGAAGCAGAATCGGGCATCTTGATTGGGCTGTGGTGGTGGTGCTGAGATTTGAGGGATGTGAGGCTCTTGAAAGGTTTGCAATCTGTCCCAACAAGTTTTTTCAGTCAAAAGCACAATGTCCGGGGCATACCTGTTGAGCAACTGGGTGCCGTTTGAAGCTGGAACACTACCCGTTCACATTTCTTGTAAGCAGAGAAACCACCCCCTCATGGGCCGTCATCCCAGTAAAATACGGATAGTGCCGGCACGGCCAGAGGTCCCACCCCCTCCCTGCATGTTGTCAGACTACCGGTCAATATCCCCCCTCCCACCACACAGGGATCCCCCAGCTGCCCACCAAAAATAACTCTAACAAACCCCCCGCCCCAAAAAAACTTCCCACTCAACCAGTGGTTCCAGAAAACCTCCCACGTATCCTACCCCGTACTCCCATCCCCCCAACTTGAAACACCTGTCGCCCTAACACTACACCAAACTGGTGCGGAGAAATGATCGAGACAGCACCAGGCAGAGGATCCAGGAAAAGGAAGGACGCTAGTGCACAGACTAACTAAAACAGATTCAATAAAGGATCTCGTCTACACAGACCTTAAATTGAACTGTCCGCATTCAGAAAACGGAAAAAAGAATACGGAAACACCTGCCTTAAGCCATACATGAGCCAAAGACCACCTGATAACTAATACAGGCTCTGGCCCCCACTACCGATTTCGACTAATGAGAACATTCCGTTCCCACCCGCTTAACATAAACGATTAGACGCGGCTTGAACTTTCGAAGCCCCTATCTATAAAGAACGACTTTTGAAGTTCCAAATTCTCATTTTATAAGGTCGTAATATAATTCAACTTATAGAATATTAATAGACCTAGGAGATCGAAAACCTGCTTAACTCAGGATCCTTACCTCCTCAAGAGCCACTCGCTCCCGACAGGACTAGTTGCAGAAGGCAGATCCAACCCCGCCATGCAATACCAGTAATAGGAATTGATATCCGATGACAAATGTATTAAATACACCTCCTACTGATGTTTGTTTGTACTGTAAGGAATGATTTAGATACAGTGACACTACTCCTGAAGAAAGTTCCCAGAATCACCAGAGAACTGAAACATGTCGAGTTCTATCTAACCATCTAGTGTAACAACTACTAGCTTGACGAAATAACTGCCCCATAATAGGGCTTGAGGACCTTTGCAAGTGTAAAATCTTTTTTCTGCATAGATCAACATATCCATTTTAAGCTTCTAGATATTTGATATCAAAATATACAAATTAATGTGTCACGACTAAACAGTCTTTCTCTTTTTAGACATTGTGTGTATGTTTTATTGTACCAAATGAATGGGATCGTCCCATCATTTCTTAACTCAAAATGTATTTTTTCTACAAATTATTGAATTAAAATATGACTTTAAATATACCATTTACAGCTTTGATTTAATGAACACAACTGTAAACTGTTGATATGTGTTAACTACCTCCTGATGTTTTGAAATATTGACCCACCCCCAATATAAGGTAGAACGACTACTTAGGTAGTTCTATTGGGTTTCCCTAAAGACGTATATTGGAGAAACAAAATCAACCATCTGCGGGGTGTCCGCTGAAGCAGTCTGTGCAAGCCTCTCTCCTGACCTGCGGCCGCCTATGACCAACTACCCCATAGTGATCTCACCCAAGTGTTAGCCAGTGCCGCCCCGGCTGTGAGGTCATCCGTTGCCCGCTGTCTAAATCGCTGTCTCGCTAGCCGTGGACTGTTCCATGGGTTGCGATTCGACAGTTCCCGGCCCGGTTCTTGTCGTGGCCGCCTGCCTGGCAGGTGAGGTCCATGCAGTGACAGAATCTTGAGATTATAGCCTTTGGAATCCGTGCATTTTTCTCCTGCTTCCAATGCCTGGTAAGGCTCATGACTATTTCTTGGGGCACTGGGGCCCACCCTGTTTACAGAGGCCTCCTGCCTTCTAATATTCTTTTTGGGTACTTTGTTGTGTTTTCGGTCACTAGCGACATGATTTTCTTGTGCAGAAATATTTTCTTGAATGATTTAAATGCACCATGCTGATGCATCCATGGCATCTGCTTGGCCCTGACAACATGGCCGCCCTGATTTCTGTGTCCCAGCTAGCTTGCCTGGCCTAAGCCTGCTCCCGCTCCTATTGGCTGGTACAATCTTCATCAGCCAACCACAAGAACCGGGAGGCCGGGAGCCTGCCCTTGTATCAAAGGCCCACATCAAAGGCTCCTGCCTGCTCCCTGTCCGTTGCCGGTACACTGTAACACTGTGTAAGGACTTCTTGCACCCCCCTCGCTTGAACTTTGAGGATGTTGTTCCCAACTCTCCAGTGAAGCCTGAACTACCATGACTTTCTAACCTCCATAGCCCCCTCCAAACCTGACATTCTCCTCCTCTTCTGACTTTCCCTCTCACTCTACATCTCACCTTGTCTCCCTCGCTTACAGTCTGTGATTGCACTGTGTTTTCACCTACTGCTACCAATTTGAATGTAGCTATATTTTCACCTACTGCTGCCAATTTGAATGTACCTGTGTTTTCACCTACTGCTACCAATTAGAATTTAGCTGTGTTTTCACCTACTGCTACCAATTTGAATTTAGCTGTGTCTTGAATTTTGCTGTGCCCTTGTGGTTGTATTTCGTGCTTTATCTCTTGAACTTTGTTGGCCCAGTGACTGCATTGTGCTACTCTGCCCCGCTGGTCCTATCCTGACCCTCCCCCTCTGACTCCCCTCTTCCCTCTCTCTCTACCTCACCCATGGCGCTTTCTGTTTCTCCGATCTTCTCTAACTGTTTCTCCATTGACTATCCTTCCCTTCGCACTAAGTCTGGCACGAAGAAGTTAAAAAGGGATATCTTGATCTCTAACCCTGGTCTCCCCATCGCTGATACCTATACCAGCGCTTCCTCCAGACAAGACCCTCACCGACATCCTCTTTGTCGTTTCCTCACCAGTTCTATGGACTCTTTATATGGTCTCTGTGCTGTCCCCTTTTGCCTCTTCTCCCATTAATGGTGGCACCCGCTGGGAGGTCCTCCTGGCCCCCTTCGACGACTCCTAAGGTCATCATTAATGTCTACCTGAATGGCACTGTCTTGGTCCAAGGCCCTCAGGCCAACCTTCTCCTCTTTGACAGACACTCCCCATGCCTCATCCATTTCCTTTCTTCTCCTGCTGTCCTCTCTCTCCCTTCCTCGGTTTCCTTGCCTCCCCCTCTCTGCCTCCCCCTTGGCTACCTTGCCCTCTTCACCTTGCCCTCTTCTCCTTCCTCTCCCGCCTGCCCCCACCCCTCTCGGGCTCTGTCTACACCTCCTTCTACACCTCCACAGGGTGTACCTCTGATCTATACACTTCCCCAGAAGTCCTTCAAGGATGGCAACCTTCTCCATATTGCCACTCTCAACTCTCGCTCAGCCGTCAAACAGTCCTCTGACATCTGCCGCCTCCTGGAAGAACGTGAACTCAATGTCCTCGGTCTCACCGAGACATGGTTCACGGCCAGCTCTGTCACGAGCTTTGACACTCTCCTCCCTAACAGGTACAAGATCCTCTCCACACCCAGATCCCCCCGTCCAGAGGTGGTGTGTAGCCCTGATCTTCCCTGAGTGGATACTGCCTTCGTCATTTCTATGCAGACCTACTCCTCTTTCGAATGCTTTATCTGCAGGCTTTCTCCCTCTGTTGGCCACTCTCTAACCGTGGTTACTATCTATCGGCCACCTGGTCAGATCACCTCCTTCCTTTCTGAATGGGTGGACCTCTCCTCCTCCCTCCTGGCCTCAACCACTCAACTCCTCCTCCTTCTTCGAGATCTCAAAATCCATCTGGATGCTCCCTGTTCCTCCTCTGGACTCTTTCGTGATCTCTGCGATTCTCTCACTCTCCTTCTATTCTCCCCTCTGGCCCGACTCACTCTGCAGGACACACGCTGGATGTTTTGATCTCCTCTGACCTCACCCTCTCCATACCTCAGAGCACTCCTCGATCCTGGAGTGATCGTTCCCTCCTTTCCTCCCATCTCTCCCTCTCCACCCCTCAGGCCAAGCCAACTCCAACACTGCCACCTACCTTCTTGGTCATCCGACCCATGAAACATGTGTCAGATGAGGCTTTTCCACCTTCTCTCCCCCTCATCCTCCTCTCCCCCTTCTCTGGCTGACTCACATCCTGACACAGCCCTTTCCATGCTCTACTCGTCTATCTCTGATACTCTGGATGTTTTTGCCCCTGTCACGAGGATCTGCTTGAAGCCCAATGCAAAGTGCAACTCCTGGTACGACTCCGACCTAGCTACCCTTAAACGAGAGTGTAGGGTGGCTGAGAGGAAATGGTGGGCTTTTTGTACATCCTCTGACAAACTGGCCTGTCACCTGCTCCAAAGGCAATACCGGCTCCTTGTCCGAACTAAGAAGAGAGCCCACATCCAAGCCTGCGTCTCTGTGGCATCTAACAACTTGGCCGAACTCTTTAAAATCTGCAAGGAGCTGGCCAACCCTGCAGCAGTCTCTACCTCTCCTGTCACCGCCCATGCCCTTTGCACGGCCCTTGCCTCTCATTTCATCTAAAAAAACAGGACATCCTGTCCACCCTCTCGTCCTCTCCTCCTCTTCCCCCCCTCTCTATCTGCTAACTCTGGCCCTCCTGTAGCCGCCCCCTCCCTCTTTCTCTTCCTTTCCTCTGTTCTCCCCCGACAAGGTTTCTAGACAAGTCTGATCTATGAAAGTCTCGTCAAAATAGGTTCTTCCCTGTTCATCTAAAACCATCAGTGACCACATTGACATCCTTGCTCCTGCTCTGGCTGACTTCTCCAACCACTCCTTCACCTCTGGAGTCTTCCCCTCCGCTCTGAAGCACTCTCTTGTGCACCCTCTTCTCAAAAAACCCTCAGCCGAACCCTCATGGCCGGCTTACTATCGCCCGATCTCCATCACTCTGTTCCTGGGCAAACTTCTGGAAAAGCTGGCCATCTCCCAGCTTAATCTTCACACTGATTCTGTTGTTTGTCTCCATGACCATCAGTCTGGCTTTAGAGCTGCCAGAAGCACGGAAAAGGCTCTCTTGAACATCTGTGAAGACCTGCTCTCCAACCTTGACTCTAACATCCCTTCTGTCCTCATCCTACTCAATCTCTCTTCTGCCTTTGACACGGTCAACCATGCCATCCTGCTCAACCGTCTCCGTGATAACCTGGGTATCACCGATCAGGCCCTGTCCTGGCTGACCGCTTTCCACTCTCATCGACTCTCGCTGGTCCAACATGGCTCCTTCCTTTCCTCTATCTCACTTTCTAACTGTGGTGTTCCCCAGGGGTCTAACCTCTCTCCCTAGCTGTTCAACCAGTACCTGGCACCCCCTTGCCCACTGCATTGCCTCACTCTGCTCCAACTTTCAGTGCTATGTGGATGACGCTCAGCTCGTTTTCAGGCTTCCCGCTGCCACCTCTTCTCCTTCTCTCATCTGTCACTGTCTGTCTGCTAACCAGGAGTGGTGTCCCTCCAATGATCTCTGCCTTAATGCCAGTAAGACGGAAATTCTCCTCATCGACACACCTGAACCCTTCTTTCCTATCACTCTTTGTCTGGCCTCCTTTGGGCCTCTTCCTTCTCCCACCTGTGAGGCTAAGAACCTCGGGGTCATCTTTGACTCCACACTCTCCTTTTCTCCTCACATCTCTGACGTCTCTAAGAAGTCAAACTACCAACTGCACCTCCTCAGAGGTATTCTTCCCTTCCTCTCCTTCCCCCAGAAGCTTACTGTCTCTAGAGCTCTGGTTCTCTCTAGGCTGGACTACTGAAACAGCCTCTTTCTAAATCTGTCTGCTTCTCTCTCCGCCCTCTGCAACTCATCCAGAACTGGACTGCGAGACTTGTCCTTGGCCTCAAGCCCTGGGATCGCATCTCTCCAGCCCGGAAATGTCTTCACTGGCTCCCAGTGGCTGCAAGGATTAAATTCAAGACCCTTTTCATTGTCCACAAGGCTTTCTGGGGCCTGGGGCTAAAATACCTTCAACTCTCCCTACGCAAATACCTTCCCACTCGAGCACTTTGCTCCTCCACCCCCAACTCCCTCAGGATCAGTTGCTTCTCCAAGCAACGAGTTGGCAGTAGATCTCTTTCCTCGGCTGGGGCCTCCCTCTGGAACAGCCTCCCTGCCACTCTGAAACTTGAGAAGAACTCGCTCCGGTTCCGGAAGCACCTCAAGACCTTCCTCTTTTCTTCTGATTTCACTCTTCCTTTGCCCTGCTGATCGGTCTGCTTCGGCACCTTGCACCTGGTTACCTTCTAATCACGGGCCCAGGTCCCTGCCCGCTCAGCCACACACCCGCAATGCCTCCTGGCAACCTCTGCACTTGGGTCTGTATCTGTAACCCTACAGTCCCCTTACCTGCATTTATCAGACACCCCTTTTCTGCGCTTTAAACGTTGCACTTGCCACCTTGCTGGCTGCACTGCCAGTTATGTGTATCCCTTGCTCAGCACTTTCCACTTCTCCCTTGAACTTTCCCCCTTCCCCCTCCCCTGCACTTGCACGTCCTCAATGTCACTTGGCCTAGTAAGATCTTTGTTTTGTCCTCCCTTGCCTCGTCGCGGACTGAAACACTTGTGTATGACGTGATACAAATAAAATATCATATCATAGCCATGTCCACGCCTCACTTGTATTGCCAAAGAGGTGCACAGTCCCATCGTGGTATACCTTGAGTTGTGCTGGGAAGAAAGGGCATACTTAATGCCCAACAAATGCATCTTCTTGACTGAGTCAAACGATTGGCATGCTTTCTGAACCTCCCTGGTGTAATCCGGTCAAAATCTGATTCACTAGCCGTTACATGTGATGGGGCCAGTGGCTCGAGCCATTTGCAGCAGGTCATCCCGCTCTCAAAAGTTGAAGAGCCATGCGATTATTGTGCAAGGAAGCGCACCTGGGGTGGGGCGAACCATTGGGATCCTATGCACACTTTCTACCGAAAAGAATTTTGAGAGCTTCTTTGGAGTAAACAATTCCACCAGCCATCGTTCCAAGAAAGAGTTCCATGCTAAACCCCACTTTCCTTTCCGGTGCCCCAATGATGCAGCGATTATTGCAACATGCCCTTTCTTCACTGTCTTCCACTCTGTTTTCCAGGTGCTTGAGCTTCGGGGTGACTGTTGCTAATTGCTTCTCCATCCACTTAATCACATCTTCTCAATCCGAGATTTGCTTTTGTGCTTCTACGACCCTTTCAACCAGGTTCTGCAGGTCTTGCTGCAGGAAGGACACTTCCTCTGAGAGGCCATCAATCTTCTGGTTCTGTGGCTTATCTGACAGTAGATTCCTCCACCTATCTGGTGCTGCTACCTCCGAGGGAGGCCCGTCCATGGGTCCATTTGTCACCCGATCCCTTATGTGGTGCTGCCTTGCAGGCTCTAATCTCTTGTCCCCATTTCATCCTGGGGGGTGCACCGTTGTACAGGGCCTCAACTCGTTGTGCCACCACAGTCTGTATGGTCGCTGGCCTGCACACCCGGCTTTGAGGGTCCTTGCCCAGGTAATCCACCCTACATGCTACGTCTCCTCCTCCTACCCCTGTGCACTCTTTCGCCCACCAGCTATTGTGACCCCTGGGGAGATCTGTCCTTCTGCGCAGCTGTCACAGTGCGACCCTGTGTAGGGGCCTGCCAGCCAATTCAAGTCTCTTGGCACTTTGACTTTTGCAGGATTTCTCTTTTTTTAAAAAAAAGTTTTTATAAAGGATGGTGAAAGCTGCAAGCATTAATTATAGTGTCAGAGTTGGAGAGAGAGAGAGAGAGAGAGAGAGAGAGAGAGAGAGAGAGAGAGGGAGAGAGAGAGAGAGAGAATATGAATGAGAATGGGCCCTCTTGTCTGTCCGAGTTTCTGGGCACTATATCAATGCAAGCTGGTGGGTGTTTGCCAGCTCCCTTTGTCCCCTTTGCTTGATTTATTTTACTGCTGCGCCTCCACGTTTCTCATCTCATTATACATAGACAGCCGCTTTCCAGGTTGCTCAGACACGCGTCAGCCTTCCCCCTTGTCCTGGCAGCTGGGCCGGCTCGCTACGTCTACCGCTCTCGAGTGCCCCCAGTTGTTCCGGGCCATTGTGTGTCTCCAGGGGCGGGTCTCAAGCCATCTCCTCTATTTGAACAGGGTGTCAACGCCGCTGGCCCGCCCTCTTTCTATTAGCTGGATTCCCTGTATAAAAGTCACTTGCCTGTGAAACCAGCTCTACTGTCACAAGACCACACAGACCAAGAAGAATACAAACCCACGACTACATACTCAACCCGAGAAGATGGAGTAATAAGGCTCAAGCCTCGGTATCCAAAAATCACAGCTGATGGATAAAATCTATCAGCAAGAAGAAGAGCAAGCGCCTGTCGCGGTTGCTGCAGCTCCACACACTGCTCCACGGTGCATCAACATGCACCTGCTCTTCTGTGTTATCTCTGCCGCAGCCGCTCAGTCAGCGAGTGGCAGGCTACCACACCTATTCCCTGCACATACCTTCAGGACATAGTATTGTTGCAGCCAACTCCCCAAGCCCACGCAGCCACCGCCTGCACCTCCTCCTTTGCTGTTTTCCACCGCCAGCCCCCACGTCTCTCTCCGGGTCGCAGGCCAGCGTTCACGGGCACCGTTGGTTTTCAGGACAGAGTCCCTTCACCGCAATCTCTAGGCCGTCAGACTTCACGCACCGGCCCCTGGCCCCGTATGCTCCACAGTACGTTGCTGTTGGCCTCTCCGATTGGAGTCTTAAGCAACAACTTCCCAGCCACCACGTCCCAGCAGCTCGCTCTGCCCCTCAGCAAAAAGGTGCCAAACTCGGGTCTGCTGCTATCTGCATGGGTTTACCAAGCTCCCCTGCCCTGATTTCAACAGGAAATGCAGCAGATTGGAACCGAGAGGTTCAGTGAACTCCTACAGGCAAAAACATTAAAAAATGTATTTGGGAAAGCAGGATATTTTTACAGGATGTCAGCAGCCCCAGCGGAGCTACAGAGGCTTATGTCCTCTGCCCCTCGCCACGCAACAGCCACCGACTTCTGTTTGAAGTGGTCACTTTGGCTGTGCACCTTTGTATGACCAGAACTCAACCCGTTTTTTCCCCTTTTTTTAAATGGTGATGTGTATGTAGGGGTTGGGGGCAGGGGTAGGTGGGTCGTGTGGTAGTGAGGGTGTTGGGAGGGGTCCTCCACAAGAAATAAATCCTAAGCAGGCATATAATACAAAGATTTAAAAATACCTAACAAATTAGAGAAAATCTCTAAAAATCACAGGGCTTGGTGGAGAACCCAAGGGACCCTAGAGGAGCCCTAAAAAATGCAACAGACCAGGTAAGTACTTTCCAGCCTCACTTGTAGGGGTTTTAAGGTGAAGAAAGTGTGTCACTCTCATGAAACGATTACAGATAACCTGTTATAAGGACCTTTTCCCTGGTGGGACGTTCCTAACACTAGAGGAATTCGGAGCAAGATGGGTACTCCATTCCCTAGAGGTGTTTACATACTACCGACTGAGAAATACCATGCAGCAAATATTCCTTACCTTCCCTGAACAACCTGAGGTAGCCGACATATTAGATAGTGATCCGGAGGGAGGAGGGGTGTATGGTGGCAGAGTGGTTTCAGCAATATATGCCATGTGTATCAGTGGTAGGGTGGATCCGACGGCTTCTTCCAGGGGAAAATGGGAACTATCACTGGGGTGTGAGATACCGGGCGAGACATGGAGATACTGCTGTGAAGGAACAGGGAAAGTGGCTCTAAATGCAAAATTCAAACTGATTCACTTTAAATACCTGCATCAATTTTACTACACACCTAACCAACTCCGGCGGTTCTTCTCGGAAACCCCTAAGGGCTGTGCAAGATGTCATAATACCACAGCAAACTGTCTACACGCAGCATGGGAATGCCCCCCAATTTACGCCTTCTGGGACCAAGTCTTTGACATACTGGGAGAGATAATAGACAGGTTGGAACAGGATCCATTGGTGGCACTGCAGGGATACACCAGATTAATTCCTAAAGGGCTGAGAAAGTTAACAGGGCTGTTTTTGCTGTTGGCTAAGAGACGGGTTGCAATGTTGTGGGGGGACACAGTCCCCAAATCTGGATCAATGGAGGGCTGATATTCTATACTGGTATGAAGCCGAAACAGAATACAGTGCCCTAACAAATCACTGATTTGAAATAAGAGACATATGGAGCCCATACATAAACCATCTGATGATGCAACCCTGGGAGACTCAGGAAGACACCTCACCCCCACCGGGAAGTTAGATACCTTAAATGGACTCACGGAAAAAACAACCCCGACAATACACATTTGGCTTTGTGCAAGAATGCAGAGATGATTGACCCTGTCAACAGAGCATACCGTGATATCTCAGAAATACGCACAGGTAGCTCAAAAGACTATATGTAGAATATGCGATTGAAATGTGTTGTTCTAGGCTCATTGCAGGGTTGGGGGGGTTGTTAAGGTAGCAATAGCTGCCAGTTGTGTTTATAAATGCCAATAAAAACACTATTAAAAAGAAATAAGTTGAAGAAAGTGTCTGATATGAGATAAGTGGGCAAAGTCTGTACGCTGACTTGTTGCTATGATGAAAAGCCAGGTAAGCCCCTGTTCCTCCCCACAAGAACCCAGAAGAAAGCATTCGACCCCAGAGGAATCAAGTGAAGACTCAAAAGAAGAGATCCAATCCAGTGGAGGGTTTGGGACCCAGCAGCAACAAAAGCAGAGCAGGATTCAACCCCCAATAACAACCAATCACGTATATTTGTTCGAAGGGGACCCACAGAACCAGACTTCTAATGGCCACAGTGACTCCCGAGGATGATTATCTTGAATATCCCGCCGACCCAGGTCCCAGAGATGAGTACTTAGGGTTGTTCCTGAAAACATACTTCCAGGAGAGCAGAACAATCTGGTAAGTAAAGGCTTCTTTTTAAAAGGTGAAATGGAGGCTCCAGTCACCCAAGGACTTCGAACCCTAAGCCAATGATGATGCCAATGGTCCAAACAAACAGCAATCGTCCTTCACAGGAGTGGGAACCATGATCCATATGTGAAATCAATAACAGTATGACTCCTGGAGTACTGAGGGACCTGCACATGGCAGACCCTTGCGACTCAGCAGGCAAATGTGAATAATACACCAGAAAAATGGCCCCTGCATCAGGACAAAGGTAGTGGCTACCAGAGACGGCACAGACCAGCAGATTTGGTGGAGGGTGGAAGTCTCATCTGTGTGACCGCTTCCAAAACCAAGGCCGTACACACTTGCAGGAAACTGTGGTTAAATTCAGTAAAACTACCCAGAAAATGGTCCACAGCACTTCTGCTTTGGACCATTTTCTTCGCCTGGCCCCAGCATAGAGGGCTAGTAGTAGGACGAGGAAACATCGGGAAGGACACCCAGCAGCCAAAAACCCAAACCAGAGAAATGCCCAGACCACTGCATCCTGACAGTATGGCCAGATGAGAGCCTAAAAATGCAGGAAGACCGGGAAACAGCAGGAACTCCTCGAGCAGGTAAGCAAGCTGGCTCACTCCTCTGCCAGCCCACCAATCCAGTTATGGGATGTTAGAAAGAAGGTTTTGGTGGACAGCCAATCAGATTTGCACTACAAACTGTGCCAAACACCCAGGCCCATCCCTACAGTAAGTTTAGTGGACTGCCAAAGGCGAGGAACTGGTCTAGACCAGTCGTAGCCACTATGGAGACTGCCATCTTGGGCTTACAAAGTGCCCCCATCGGCAGTACGTAAATGGCCTGCCTCATGGTTTCCCTGAAAAAAGGAATCCCTAAAACAAAATGCTCGAGAGCAGGACTTAAAAAAAAGATAGTACCCCAATGGCTACCATAAAGTTACATTGTGTTACTAAAGTGGTAAATGGAGCAACAGACCTCGAGATATTGACTCTTCTTAAATTAAGAAAGAAACTATAAACCTGGCTGTTCGAATTGTATTGATTTTCCTCATCAGCGTCAGTCTGCTCTTCTATCCTTGTTTGGTCAAGCGCTAAGAAACCTTATGGTCATATCACCTATTCACAGTGTTCTAATAGAAATTGAAATAAATCGACTTGCACCCTTAATGGATCCAGAACTAAATATTATCTGCCACCATCCTGCTCCCTAAAACCAATGTAGGGTGATAAAATCCCACAAAGGCAAACATGGTGTGCCTGAGAAGGCACCGCTGGGACTTTGCGCCTTATGGGCAACCCAATTCCATATACCTTAAGTGAGATAAAAAGAGATGTAGTGGCAGAGGGATTTTGGCAGAAGTCCCTCTGGCCACCAAAATAATTTGGAAACCCCAGAAAATAGGGGGAAAAAGTAAAAAAGAGCAGAGATCCCATAAAATGAGACCTAACACTTGTGATATGATTGGAGGGCTGGAGTCACCACCAGCCCTGTGTGTCTCTGTATACAGATCCCCATTCTTAGACTCTACCATTGCCCTCAGTCTTCTAGAGATGCTCTCCTGGGCTGCCTGCAGTGCATGCAATTCCCAACCCATTGTGAAGGACGGCGAATAAGAATCAACCTGAGCATATTTTTTCCTTTTTTTGCTACTGTCCGATTACTAATAACGGCCAAGAAATGTCACGTCATTATAATAAAGGTGCAACACTTCAGAATATTCTGCATAACTAAACTTACGCTGGCAGCTAGGATTGGGGGGAACAGGTGTATTGAGGGGATCCAACATCTGTGATGGGGAAAAGGGTGGAAAGTCAAGAGGAGAACAGAGGATGAGTGATGTAGTGACTTCCGAGGGGATCGGGTCCTTTCAGTAGTTAATGGAGCAATGGGGGCTGCCTAGAAACTATCATTGCAAACACTTGCAGCTTAGGCATGCTTTGGAATCTCATATGAATGGAGAACCGGAGATCCCACAGGCTTCCCCAATCGAGCGAAATGTACTGGACAGAGAGATAACGGGAAAGCAGGTCTCAACCCTCTAAAGCGCTAAATCTTAACTCCACAACACCATTAGACAAGCTGAAGGACAAATGGGTGCAGGACTTGGGAGAGATTGAGGACGACGAATGGGCGGTGGCCCTACTGTACCCCAGGGAGGTAGCCATTGTAGCCTGCCTGCGGATGATACAATTAAAGTACTTGCATATGGTCTATTAATCCAGGGACAGACTAAAGAGAATGGGTAAAGGGGAGGACAACACCTGTCCCAAAAGTAAAACCCACAAAGGGACCTTTATTCATATTGTGTGGCAATGCCCAGAGCTGAAGAGGTATTCGGAGGGGGTACGACGAGAAGTGGAAGGTACCACTACACTGGAATCCCAAGGGGACACTACTGGGGATTTGGGGGGGAGTATGAAATGGACAGATATGATAAGGGCTTTATTAACATAGGCCCTCATTACAAGTTTGCTGGTTCGCAAACAACGGTGCCGGTAAGCTTACCGGCACCATTGTTTCCGGACTGGTAAACTATGAGTCTGCTGGCGGGTGCCGGTCCGCCCGGCAGGTCTGACCCTGGCGGGCAGAACAGCACCCACAAGCAGACTTTCACGGAAGCACCGGCACTGTTGCCGGGGCTTCCGTGGTCCCCATTCCCATGGAGTCCTATGGGACTCCACAGGAATGGGGATCAACATTTTACCAACGCCTGACTTAGGCTGTAATGCCCCGGTTATTCCGGCAAGTCAGGCGCCGGAAAATAATTTCGGGTCCGGCAGCTACCTGCCGGTTTTCCAACACGGTTTCCGCCGGACTCGTAATGAGGACAATAGTGTTTATAATGGCCAAACGAGCGATCGCAGAAAAGTGGATGAGTCCTGACATCCCAAAAATTGGAGCGTGGAGAACAGTGATGGACGTTAATAAACGTTGGGACCAAGTATTGTACAAACATAGGGGATGTCCACAAAAATATGAAAAAATCTGGGGGAAATGGGGATGAAGGGGAAGGTGTAGGAGATGCAAACTGTGGGCGGAGAGACGCAGAGGGGGATGGGGAAGAGGTGATAGAGGCCTTGGGCCAGGGTTACTGGGACTAGTGTTTTAATGTGAAAGAATTTGATTTGACCTCTGATATACCTGTTGTACAAAACATAATAAAAAGTTGTTTTAAAATAAAATATTCTGCATAGCTGGTTTTATTTGCACTTTTTAATTTTTCACTATGATAAACTGTGTTGTTCCATCTTCTTCATGTGTGAGACTTTAATAGTTTTCTTAATATCTTTACATATACTTAAGGCTTACATTTTAATAGATTATAGTAACCAATTCAAATGTTTTATTTTGTTATCAGCAACGAGTGATGACTTGTTTTAGAGCCTGGGAAGACTGGACCATTTATCCTGAACCTTTCCTGATAAAACTACAGAATACTTTCTTCGGCCTTGTAAATGTAATGGGTGATAAATTAGCTGAGGTAGGTGTATTGATTTGATGGTACCCACATCCTATTGCACAATGCACATTTTAGTGCAAATTTATTTTAATGTACATTTTTACTAATTTTAATTTCTCTTGCTTTGAGTTTTTCTTTGAAATACTTGTGCACCATGTTTGTGTCTGTTGTGAGAAACCTGAAGGTGTCTCACGTACAAGTCCCCAGGGATCTGTCATTCAGGTGGCCAGGACATGGCCATCGCTTTTGGATCCAGTTCCTGGGGGTGGACCAGTGAGGCAGGATCACCTGCATGGGGGGACCTCGAGGAGTGGAAGTGGGACACAGACGGGTGAGATGCTGTATCCCCCTTCTTATAACACCTTTTCCCCATCCTACCCTGTAGGATTTCAAACACTCTGCCCCCCCCGCCCCTTTCCAACTCTAACACTTTCGCACATCATAAAAGACGACGGACAAACACCAGAGCCGTTTACCTGACATGTCCCAACACAAGGGTCAGGCAATTGACCAGAATCACACACACCTGATGGTCCCTTCCCGTCCCCACAGGGATAAAAGGTGGCAGGGATAAAAGGTGGAGCACGAGAGCACCAGATGAGCAAGGCAGACAGTACGACAAGACAGCTATCCAAGCACGGCAGTTCAAGAGGAGGAGAAAGACGGCACGAACCGAGAGGGTGACAAGACAAAGCAACCTTGCCCTTTCTGACCAAGGCCTGTGAGACCTTGGTGGAAGAAATTGTAAAACCGCAAACAGTAGCCCAAGTGTGTTGCAGCAGATGTCAACGGTACACACAGCGTGCCTTCGCTGATAAGCAGAACAGAGGGAGACGCCTGCTACTGTGGTACCGGCCTTGACTCCCGATACGAAGAAAGCTAAGCGGTTCATCACAGCCGGTGAGTCGAGGGGAGGAACGATAAAGAAACCGATCTGTGTTGAACAAAAGTAGCAAACGGCTGATTGCAGAATGTACAAAGAACTGTTGATGTAAAAGGGGAAAGCCAGCTACAGATGAGCCAGGCACCACGTGGGTGCTCACTCGAGAAACTCTGAGCGATTACCTGATTGTTGAAACTACTATTACCAGAAGGCCTTGGGAAAGGCGAGAAGAGGGTCAAAGTGTCATACAGGGGTCTAGTAAAATCCTCTGTACAGTTGAAAGTCTTTGACCAGCAGGTGATAGAGAAGAAGGGACACGAATCCCACATCATAAGAAAGTATAATGAACTGTGAGATTGGCAAGAGTGAACCGGAAGGAGGGATGCCGATGAAAAGGGGCGAAGTCTCAAGTCCCAAATGAACAGTGTGTTGACAAGAGTGAAACTGGCAAAGTTTGGTCCACATTGAACTGTTTGAAAAAGCATTAAGATTCGAGAATGTTAGGGAGAATTCTCATAAATGGCTGATTTCCCTTACCTAAACAGTCCTCCAGCAGCTTTGCTGGATTTCTAGGGTTTATTTTTTTCACCTGGTAAGAGTGTGAGCCTTTTTCCCACTCTAACATGTGTTTTGCTGCATGTGTTTTCACTGTTTGTGTGATCGTGGGCACTGGAGCCTCACCTACTCCAAGTGCACCACCTTTTGTATTTGTTACACAGCACCTTCAGTGCAGTGACACAGGGTTGTCTTTGAGACTTCCCCCTGACTCCATTTTTCTGGGGCCGACTACTGTCCCCCAGAAACAGGTAAAGTTGCCATTAACTTTAAATAGTCACTTTAAATTGCAGACCCAGTACACCCCATCTTACATGGAGTACTGGAAAGGGTTAATTCTTATTCCTTTTTGTCTGTGCCTCTTGGAGCCTTGTTTCGCTCCCTTAACTTTAAGACTTGTCTGGTGGCAGTGGTATCTACCCTAACTTTCCTACCGTGATTATATTATATAAACGTGGTATTGTTCCAGGCTATTATAGTATCCTCGGACATAAACCCGCTTGACCAAATACATTTTATTTTGGTTCCGGCTGGGTTCATTCGCCATTCCTTTTTGTTAAAGTCTTTCTTGTGTTTTTCTCTGCACGCCAAACCAGGGATGATTCCTTTGTTCGCTGTCTTTTTCTTTGCTTGTCACAGAAGCAAGGCGCCTTATAGTCTAGGTAGGCAGGATGTGAGGGAGGGATCTTCGGACCCCTGCCATGGGTTGCCTTAGTAACCCAAGTCGCACTCTTGTCTGATTGGTTAAGGGGACTGGCCTTGCCAGGCCAGCCACCCTGCTGTGTGATTGACAGCCATGCTGTATGAATAGGGGAAAACTGCATAAAAAGCAGGTCTCTGGGACTGGAAGAGCAGAGTTGCCATTGGAACGAAAGAACCAACGAGGAACTGGAAGAAGAGGACCCCTACCACGACTGAACCGCCCGGTGAAGCCATGCTGCAAGTCCGAATCTCTAAATCCGACGACAGAGAAGATCCTCCAGGAAACTTCTTCCCTTGAGCTGGTTGGACCAACCAGTTTGCCCAAACTACAAGCCAGGACCCCTCCTCTGGTCGAATTCGCCGTACAGAGCTACAATGGGCCAGAGAGCCAGGAAGGTCGGACCCTGCTTGGGTTTTAAGGAGCGCACCTTTTATTTGTTGTTTTTCTCTGCTGCTGGTTTCTTCCCTGGGTGGCGCAGGACCCTCCAGTCTTCCAACTTCTGATCAGTCCGACAGTCGCTTCAGGAACCATGAGCTTGCAGGAACCACCAGGAACGTCCACCTCAGCTACAGCTCCCTCTACATTTTAAGGTACTGTGAAAATCCGGTTGTGCGTTTCACTCAGCCGCAGTGAAAGTGTTTGAAATCTTTCTCCAATCCGAGGGCTTGTCCTTCTCTTCTCTTTGAACTAACTTTTCTACCAACCAACCTTGTCTGGAATCTGTGCCACGAACTTTACTGCAAACTACATTGAACCTATTATCTTGAGCAAAAGACTTTTGCACCATTGACTTTGGCCTTAAGCCTCTTCTATCTGATTTTAACCTTGTAGTTTCTCTTGTTCAGTTGCCCTGCTTACTTACCTGTTGGTTTTGCCTAATTTCTAATAGCTTTGTCTTTCCCTCCCTTTTAAATTTCTGGAGTGCCATTTTTCTCCCACTTCATTTTGTGTGCTTAACTTGTCTGGAATTTAAGGGAAGTGGTGTGGTGTATTTATGATTGTAATGTTTTCACTTGCTTAGAATAGTTCAATGTTATACAACAGTTGAGTAAATAAATATATATTCTTTTACTTAGAAACCTTGAGTCAGTGTTTGCCTGAATCATAGTAGTTGCTGTCCTTTGTGTAACTATTTGTACTGCTCACTTACTCTTGAGATAGGTCTGGCTGCTCCGCTACTGCTACCACTAAAACTGTGTAGTACAGGCTTGTACGAAAGGTGAAATTGTACTGTCACTTGTAGTACTAATTGTGAGTAGTGTTCCCAAAGGGTACTGCATATAATTCTGCCTAACAGAGAATATAAGCTGAGGAGATTGTGTTGAAAGCTATAGTGAACCTGACCGAGGGAGGCAAACAGTTGAGAAGGATCTGCGCCCGGAAGAGGGGGATCCAGGGGTAAGAAACTCATACCCCAACAACACGTGAATTCAACTGAGAAATTGTTTTTGAATACAAGACAAAGTGAACCCGACGGAGGGAGGCAGCTATTCGAGAGGGGTCTGAGGCCCGGAAGAGGGGGACGCAGGGGGTGAAGAATCAGCACCTCAAGTGCAACCCAAAAGGAACTTTTTTGTTTGTTCATTTTAAATCGATCAGGCCATCGGAAGCAGGAAAGCTAACGTCTGAAGGTCCTGATATCATTAAGAACTATTTGGGGATCTGAGCCTGGAAGAGGGGGAATCCCGAAGTGAAAAGTAATCACCCAACGTACATAGTGAGAGGAACCTTTGCTGTTATTTTGAATACATCAGGCCCCCAATGGCAAGAGACTTTTTTCAGGGCAAGAGACTTGGCCATCGACGGTCCTTATAGCTGAGAACGGAACTGTTGTCTCGTGCTGGGAAAGCTTGAGCGTGTGCTGTGCTCCAGAGTCCCGCCTTGTCCCGTGCTCAAAACGTGGGGAAGGGAGACTATGACTACCGCATCCTGACATATTATTTGTGAACACTTCTTTATTTCTTATGAGCCCCATCCCACACTCTTGTGTATTTAGCGTAAGGATTAGCTATATGTTTTGCTTTCTATAGGCCTTTTTATTTCACAAGACACCACTAGAACTGCCTTATTTTGATTTGATGGTCGTAGCTTGCTCGCATATTAGATTTAGGCTTAGATTAGGCGTTTTTTCCACCCTACCAATGCAGTTTAATAAATACCCTTGAACTGTGATCACTTGTGTCTGTCTATTCTTGATACCATGCGATCCTTACACTGTGTTCTTGGAAATCTGTATCAAAGCATGGAAAAGTATTTCCCTTCAAAAGGTCCTTTTCCTAACCAATTGTTTTCTCTGACCAGCACTGTATATTTGGTGAAGCTTTGTGTAAAAATGGTAAAGGAGGTGTGCCCCCTGTTTCTCAATTTGTTTTATGGAAATTGTTAGAATATTTTGAATCTGCAAAGAGGTAGTGAATTTCCATCCACTGACCATAGACCTAAATATAGTCACATTGCCTTAATAAGTGAAATGTGGGAGTTCTGTCTACCTTCTATCCTCTGGTCTCCGTTTTGTTACTGAATACAAAGGCGAACTTCGGTCTCCTTTTCGATGCTGATTAGCAAAGCCATCAATATTTGGGACCTAAAATCAGCACCAGCAGCAAAACAATATATTTCCAAAGGTTATCGCTAATGATGGATATAGAGCTAGTTATGAAAAATTGCAATTATTTTGGAATACTTACTCCTTCTGCCCACCTTGGAACTGCATTGTTCTCTACACTAAAATTGGGATGTTCTTCCTACTAGTATAAGTATATTGGGAACTCTGCTCCTGTAGCAGACTGGGCCAGAAAATGTTCCTTTGTATAGGAAATGCTTCACCTTCAAATATTGAAACCCTGCAAGCATTGCTCTAATCTCCATGAGTAGTCCTCCTATAAAACGTCACAAATTGGAACCTACCAGTTCCTCCTATTTACACATGTCGGTTCAAAGAACTGCTCTGCTCTTATTTCAAGGTACATTTTTGTGCATCTGTTGGTTCCATATTTCTTAATGGTATTTGTAAAGAAAATCTGTGAGGAGAACGCGAAAAATGGCTTAAAACGACTGTCTCTTTTGGCAAATAGTGGCTTGAGAAAGGTTGGTTTTCCCCCTAGATGTCTGCATTACAGAGGAGTAGTGGTTTGCATATTACTAAGAGGTTTATGATACTGTGAATCCCCAACCAACAATAAGAGTGTATGCTCAGGACAATAGACACTGACCGCTTGGTGTTTACAGCTCAGCAGAGAACTATGGTTTGGATTGTCAGAAAGTGGGGAAATCCCTGGCGTGGACATGCCAGTTCCCTTGCTTAAACAACCATCTATTATTGTGGTCCTGTTTACTCACCAATTGTTTGAGTTAAAGAGAACCTTAATTTGCCTGGAGTCATGGAAACTGCAGAGATTGTCCCGCTCTTTAAAAAGGGAACCATTGGAGAATCAGTCGATTATTTAACAGTTTTGTTGATTCATAGATTTTGGCTAAAAAAGTCAATCTTGTTGAATCAAATAGATGATCGGTGCATAGAGGACAATGCGTTATCCCATTTGTTAGCTGAATTTCGAAAGATTATAGGAATAATTAATCAATCATTATTTTTTAATCCAAAACTTTGTTATAGTAAAAATAAAAAAATAGGCATTGTGTGTCACCTTTATTGATTTAGAGGAGTTTTTGATCTGTCTCTAGGCAACATTGTCTACTCTTTGAACACATCTTTTTCTCCTTTTAATCTTGTTTGCAATTCAGCTTCTTTACAAGACTGCACTGGAGGGAGAAACCACTAGAGCTTACCTGGTTTCCTCTCTTCTTTTTCCTTATAAATCCTATGACAGAAGTAGTATTGGCATTGCATGCTGATACCCATGTATGTCATTTTTCTTTTTGCTAGGGATACAATGTTGAGTTGAAAGATTCTTGTGGAGCTTCAAAAACAGCATAACAAATTTCACAATATCTACCAAACCTAGGTGTTGAGCATCAATGTCCAGAAAACAAAATGCATTTTATTAAAGACCAGTAAAGGTTGACCTATTCCTACAAGGCCCTAAGATCAAGTGTGTCTGGTCTTTTAACTGCCTTGGAGTTGGCTTAATCCAGGATGGTTCCTAGCATCCAGAGGTGGACACATTTAACATGATCTTCTCAATATATACAGAAATGCGAGAGCCCCTCTACTGAGAACGAACATGGCCTAATAAACTGTTATTGTGGATAGTCCTTCCATGGATTTCTCATTTTAGATTTATCTTTCTATGGCAGCAGATTTCAGAACCATTTCGGCAGGAGCGGGGCACCGTTCCTTTGGCTCTTCATCATTGAGGCAAGATGTGAGATCAGTGTTAGTCAAGGTAGCTTGCACCGCACCCAGTAACCTCAGTTCCTTTTTTCTCCATGCTCAGCACACTTATCTGAACTACTTCTCACCTCAAACTTCGGAATTACTCTATAAAGGTGTTATTTTTTTCTTAGCTGAGTGGTCTACCCTGATGTCCTCTGGCTTCAAACTATGTGAGAACTGCAATGCCAACATTTTTCTTCTAAATACCCAAAAGGTATTCATCTGGTCACAAAGCAACTGACTGCGTTTCATGCTAGCCTCGGATGCCTAAAACATTGAAAGCGAGACAATCGATGATGACTCTCCGACGGTCTTGTGAAACTTAAAGAAAAATAAAATTCAAGGAAAATGTCTCTGATTCCAATGAAAGGTCTGCTGAGAGCCAAACAAAGATTGAGAAAACAGAGAAAAAGGTCCCACTCTCGAAAGGATTCCCATCAGTCGCCTTTGTCTTCCAAGAAAAGGAAGAGGAAGCATAGATGCTCTTAAAGGGACATCCCACCTGATACATGTATAGTTCCCATCCAAGTCTGCTTCAGCAGAGAAATGGGAGGCATTCTGTCAGAAAAAGATGGAAGTCTTTAATAAGGCAGCTCCCTCTGCCTCCCCCCTCAGAGCCCAAAAAAAGAAACCCACTACACTGAACTCCTGCAGAGAATCCTAGAGAGTGTATTTCCGTGTGCTAGAAAATCGAGCCATGAAGTCTTTGTTGAGGAAATTAGAGACTGCCTCTTTTGGCATTGTTCGTTGCACCTGCGCCCTTCTCAAAGGAACTATTGACCTAGATTGCAGAGCCACCTTCGAAGTCGATATTTTGCCCAAAGTCAAGAAAGGCTTTTTGAGCACTTTGTAAGATATCTTCCATGATAAAGAGGAACCAAATACTCTTCGGATTTGAGCTACTAAGGCCCACCTATTCTCTGGAAGAATTTTGCTTGGTCGATAACAGAATGGCAGGGTTAGCATCATTCCTCCAGGATGCTAGCCGACTCAACACCTCCCCTGAAGTGGAGTTTGCTTGTCAAGTTCCATTTGCCCTTCCTAATCCCTGCTACAGGGCAGTAATGGGTAAGGTCTCAGAAGCCCTTAGGCGGGTGTCCCTGGTGAAGGACATCAGAGTACAACCTCACAGATATTCTGGACAAGGATCCTTCAAAGCAGCTGGTTCTTCCATTCCATTCAGCTCTTAAAGATCCATGCAATGGATTGCTTTTCTCCCGCAGATTCCTCATCTTGATAGATATCCATCATCCAGCTCTGCTGTTCGGAAACCTTTCGGCAGGGGCCGTAGTACACCTCAACTCGGCCGTCGAACCTTCTTGTCCGGCTCTCGATCGTCGGCTCCGGAAGTGACAACAGGCATCGCATATATAGCACGTCACTGCGCCCCATGCTTCAGTTCCTTTTTTCCATGCGCTTGCATGCTGCATCGGGAACACAAGTCGAATTTACTCAGCGTTTTTTTGTACCTAGTTGTACGCGATTGCATAACCGACCCCCACGACGTGTCTGTGGTGCCAAGGTGTTGGTCACGACACAGAGGCCTGTGCGTCGTGCGCAAAGATGCAGCCGAAATCCCTGCGTGAGAGGGACAGGAAACTGGCTTTGGGCCAGCCGGTCGCCAAATCGACCGGCGCGTCCCTCGTCCGGTCTTTGGAGGCCGAGGATGATGTGTGAGCCCACCCCCAACAAAGGGTAGGAACGACATCTCAAGAAGACTAAGAAATGGTCCCATTCCAGGAGCCATTCATTGTTTTCCTTAGCAGAAGAAGTGGCACCACCACCATTGGCGCAAGTCCAGCTCAACGTCGGAACGAGGTAAGCCCTCAGCGGGCTGAACACTCGGGAAGAGTGGGAAAGCTTTAAAACTTCCATACTTGATATGTTTAGGCAACAAGCTGCTGTAGGTGTGGCTCCGGCCCCTGACCAGCAAGTTTTGGCAGCAAAAGCAGCGCTTGGTGCTTCCGACCCCAAGCCAGCCACTTAATCGACATCATCAACGTCGAAAACACCTTCGGGCGTCATGCATACCTGGCATTAGTCGCCAGAGGGCCGTAAGGCTGAAGCCCACAACGGCCATCAGAGCCTCCCTTGGCGCCGAAAGAAACTTCGGCATCGAAAGCTTCGGGTTTGAAACCTATTCTCAAGCCCTTGGCGCCGCCAGTCACAGCGATTCCCTTGTGCTGCTATGGAGATCGGGTTTCTTCAACTCGATACAATCCATATTTGGTGTAGATGATCCAGATGACTGGTCGACCCCGTTTACATGGGAGCCCGGCGGCGTCGACTTTTTAGATGACCATGCCAATTTATTGGCCCTTGCTCAGGATCTAAAAGGCACCAGTGGTCTGGATACTTCCCCAGACCTTGAGTTACAATAAAACTAACCCTATACCCATGCTAATGTCAAGTTCAGGGATCTGGTGCACAGGGTTGTTGACACCCTTGGGTCGAAGTTGTCCACCGCACCTCATCAGGGGTATGAGCTCACTGACATTTTGGACGAGGGTCCCACAGTTGAGCATAACATGCCATTCAACCCTGCCTTTGCGGACCCGTTAGCCTCCTTATGGCAGCACCCTTGTACTATTCCCCCTGTGAATGCCAATTTTCCAGGGAAGTATAGGCCGGCAAGAGGAGACCCTTCTTTCCCCGACACACACACCCTTCCCTGGAAAGGGTTGCTACTATTACCACCAGACCTGCGCCATCCACTTCCAATCTGCCTACGGACACAGAGTGGAAGTAATTGGATGCATTGGCCAGAAAGATGTTCACCTCTGGCAGCATGACGCTCAAAGCCACAAACATAGCCTGTGGATTTGCCAAGTACTCCTTTGGCTTATGGAAGGCTGTGAAACATGCTGCTGAATACGTCCCTGAGGGTGCCATGCAGGACTGATTTTTACAGCTGGTGGAGGATGGGAAGGAGTTATCCAAGCATATAAATATAAAATATAAATATAAATAAAATAATAATAATAACTATTGCAAACAGGGCCTGGACGTAGCACACTGTGTTGGCAGATCAATGGGTTCAGCAGTAGTAATGAGATGCCACGCCTATCAGGCTGCTGGACGTGCCTTATGAAGGTGGCATGCTTTTCAGCCAGAAAGCAGACGAATCCTTGGAGAAACTTAAGGAATCAAAGTTGGCTGCTAAATCATTGGGCCTAGCGGTGCAGCCGGCCAAGCATGCCTTCAGCTTCGGCTCCACGTTACGTACCCTATGGCAGGAAGGTGCAGCTCCTGCAAGCCAGGCAATGGCAGAGGGGCCTCTAGAGGCCAACAAGCAGCAACAGTGGCAGGGGCACCTGGGCCCTCAAAGCCACTTTGATTTTCCCCTCACACGATGCACTGGTTGGTGGATGGTTTGCAGGGCATTGGCCCCAGTGGCAGGAAATAACTTCCTATGCCTGGGCCCTGCAGTTGATTCAGTGGTGTTATTGTTTGCCTTTTCTAAAGAGGCCTCCAGATAGACCTCCACCTCCCCCAATCCAACCGGGACTGGAGTTCCAGGAAGAACTGAGAGCCCTGTTGTCGAAGGGTGCCGTGGAAGAGGTACCTCCCAATCAGAGTGGGTCGGATTGGTATTCCTGTATTTTCTGCTGCCCAAGAAGAGAGGAGGTGCCATCCTGGACCTCAGGGCCTTGAACAAGTTCTTCAGGAAAGACAAATTCAGGATGGTGACGTTGAGAGAGATTCTCCACGCTCTGAAACTTCAGGACTGACTAGTGTCAATAGATCTACAGGATGTTTATTTCCATGTGCCGATATGCCAAAAGCACAGTAAGGTCTTAAGGCTCCTCATAGGGGACAAGCACTATCAGTTTAAAGTGCTTCCCTTTGGGTTGACCTCGGCGCCAACACCCTTGAACTGTGATCACTTGTGTCTGTCTTTACTGTTGCCACCATGAGTTCCTTAAATGCCCACGAGGGGGCGGGCATGATGCACATGTTCTGGACGTGCCCAGTGATTCCAGGTTTTTGGTTAGAGATGGCACGAAGGGCGACCAGGGGAGGGATCCAGATGCAAGCATGGCCCCCAGAATGTTATTTGCTGGGGTTGTTCCCAAGAGGTGGGAAGCGTGATATGCACCTTTCTAGAATGAAGGACTTCATTTGTGTACTGGCGAAATGCAGAATTGCAATGGCCTGGAAAATAGCTGAGGGTCCTAGGATAGAAGTCAGGTGGGTGGATTTGAAACGTTGGTCCCTAGCCGAGACCTTAGTGTATCACAGAGCGCTGCAGAAGGGGATGCATTAGACGAGTATGGGAATTGAAGCCTGGAATGCGCTGACACAGACAATGTTTACCCTGGGTGAGGAGGGGTCTCTCTGAATGCACACGGTGAGGGGAGGTCCCAAGAGACAGACCCGAAGACCAAAGGTGGGACGCATCACAGTGGAAAAGACGGGAAGGGGCTGGGGGAGGAGAAAACTGTGTTAGATGGTACAAGGCCGTAAAGGACTAGTGATGGCAACGGACCATAACATGTATGGATATGTGTGCTTGCAATGTCACAGTGAATTCCAGCCTGTCGGTTTTCTTGTTTTTTTCCTTTTTTGTTCTTTTCTCTTGTTTATCTGTTAAACTATAAAAATGGTTTTTAAAAAATCTCTAAAAAAATATTGAAAAGTAAAAATCAGAAGGAGGTTCACTGTGGTGGTATCAACCTTACCATGTAGGTATTTGCGAGCTTTGCACTAACCTTATTTTCTTATGAGGGGAGCACAGCCTTTTCTTTATTGCTGCATTAAATATGTTCCTATTGAGGTCTCTAAAGGAAAATATATGTTTCTATTACTTTTTTGGCCCAGACTTCTGTCAGTGCATCTTGAACCAAAGAAAAAGTTATTTACATTTCTTAAAATGTACCTTTATTTCTTCTGCGTTGAGTGTAACCAGGGCATCCTTCTACATTTCAAGCATCAGTCTCACCGCGTCACCTGGGTGACACAAATATGTATATATAATGTAAATCATCTGTTTCATTTTAAACACGCTTGTCAGAATAAATCAACCACTCTTACACCACACCTAGTGGTTGTTCCCACCGTGTACATCCATGGCTCATCTTATATTTTTAAGATATATATCCTCCACTTCGTTCTATGAGGAGTTATGTGAGATTCAGTGCTGCCTTCCTAAATGGGAGCGTGTCAAAAGCGTCTCCAAGGCGACCGTCCGTGGGACAGTTAGTTTCTGTCTCTTGATCATGCCGTGCCCGGTAACTATTTGCTCTACAGCTGATCGAGATCTTTTCGTTTTACCAGTCCACTTCTGCTGGCGCTCGTTATACTGTTTGATTTCCCACTATCACCTGGTGTCACACCAGGGCCCCGAATCTCCTTACCTTTAACCACGTGAAACTATTCCTGGTTGCCACGGTTAGAGCATTCTGCCGTCTACTTCCTCATACGGAAGGTTACCTGGTTACCATACTAAGTAACTATGCTCACGTGACATCTGCTGATGTCAGCTTTGATGTATTTAACCCGAGCGCCATTTTGGAAAGCATTAAATCGATTGGATTTATATGTACTTCCTTATTGTACATTAAAATTCTGTTCCCCCCGAGCGGTGAACACTGATAGCAGTTATCAGTCTCTGAAATGCCACACGTTGTATATGAGCCCAATTGCTTCCAAAGATTGTCTCGCCATTGGGGGCCACATGTATCTTCCTGATGTTCCCCATTATTGATTTATACCAAACCAGGTGTCATTTTGGAACGTGTGGTTTGTGCTTGAAACCTTGTTGATTTACAACATGTGGTTTTTGCTTGGAACCCTATTCTGGTGCTGAAATAACGGGAAACTGATAGTGTGTAATAGTCTTTTCATTTTTGAAGTTATACATGCACACACGTTCTGCTGAGGTTCATTAATCCATAGGAAAACCATATTTATCTTCCTGATGTGCCACACTGTGCTTTTCCTTTTCCAGACCCTATTTATTGAACAGAGCTCAAACAAAAGTTAGTTGTTGACTAGAAGACAAAGCATCCAGGTCTTTCCCTACCTGGAAGACTGGCTCATCTGTGTTCGCCCCCCAGACCAGGCATTGGCACATCTGTTCTGAATGTGCATTCTGTTGCACACCTTAAATTTTTCCCTGATCTTCAAAAAGTCCTAGGTTTCGCCAGTCCCTCTGATTTAGCAGGACGGTCATAGACAATTGCCTCTGCATTCCCCCTGAGATTCAAGTATTGAACCTCTCTGATAGTCCATGTCTCCCAATAACAGGAACGTTGTCTGATAAGTAATACTCCTTGTTTCTCAGCCTATCAGTAGCCAAGCATGAAGGTTCAGGCTGTTGAGCTTCGGATGAAGTACTCAACCTTTCAAATGGGAGAGCACATCCACTCTTTATAGAAGGCATCAGGGAGGGCATATGGACCTATCCAGTAACTCAAGGTGGAATCCAACTTGTACAACATTCTGAGAACCAGCGTAATGACAGGGATCGGCGGAAACACCGAAGGGTGGTTGAACCTTCAGCATGCTCTCAGAGCTCCCTGCCGTATACATTCCATGGAGCAGAATAACTCCCACTTCCTGATCACACGGAAGCTCTCCCATTTGAAAGGGTGAGTAATTCATCTGAAACTCAGCAGCCTGAACCTTCATGCTTGGCTACTGATAGGCTGAGATACAAGGAGTATAACTTATCGGACAACGTCCTGGATGTGCTCCTCTCAGCTCGGAGGCCTGCCACTGACTGAATTAATGCTTGCAGGTGTTGTAAGGTTTTGACCTGGTGCCTGGAGCAGGATCTGGACCCTTTTCTCCTGTTCCCCATACCCAGTCGTGAAGTATCGTCTGTCTTTGGCCCAGTTGGGCTTGCTGATCGGCACTGTGAATGGGTACCTCACTGCTATTTCCTTCTTTAAGCGGTCCCCTGAACAAGGCTCTGTCTTCACGTTTCCTACAGTCATGCAGTTCTTATGAGGTTTATGCAGTTTACCACATGCCATTTTGTGATTTCGGTGTGCGATTTGCATCTGGTGTCAACGATTCTCATGGCTGCTCTGTTTGTGTCCAGGCTTTCTTCTTCAATTGGATTGTTCAGCCTTAAATTGAATTTCTTGTTCACTGTCACATTTGGTAAACTGGTGAGAGAACTCCATGCATTATCTGTTAAATTTACCTCTTTGCTTTTTCCCAAAGAGAAGGTGATGTGTAAAGATGAGTCCTGGCCAATGATGACTCTGACATCCTGGGATGTACCAGTGACTCCTTTAATAAGTTCCTTGTACATTACATCAGGTACATAAGGTCAGGTACACATAAGTTAAGGGCAACATGCACCGGCATCCTCTCTCAGGGGGTCTACATCTCCAACTGACTCTCACAGATCACCACTTATACATCAACATTCTCTCAGGCTGCATTTTCTGTCATTCACTCCAACATTCCATGCATTCTACTCAGGGTCCAGGGGAAGCTTAGTCACTACATGATGCTAAGCTTGATACCCTCCTTTCTTCAGAAGGTGTGCTCGGATATCCATTTTCCTGGGGTTTATCCATCCACCCATCTTTCCAAGACAGAGGACAAGTTTCATCAGCTGGACCCGGTGCAGACTCTGAACTTCTACATCTCTGGGACGAGGATTGTCAGGATGGATGACCAGCTTTTTGTTGGTTATGTTTGTGGAAGGGCTGTGACTAAACAGACCTTGTCAAGGTGGATCATTCTCTGCATCCCAGAATGCTATGATCTAGATGGAAAGGAAGTGTCTGAAGGGCTCATGGCTCATTCTACAAAAGGAGTGATTGCCACCTCTGCTTTGCAGGGGGTAGTCCGGTCTTGGACATCTGCTATTTCAGTAGGGTGGTCCTCTGTGGATTTTCTTTGCCTAGGTTGTTTCCTTTTTTCTCCTCCCTCCTCCAGAATCAAGCTACAGGAATCTCATAGATGAAAAATGCATGAGCGCAAGGAATCCATTAGAATGTCCCTTCTGATGGATGTTCCTGCTATGGATTCCTCATCGCCTTTCCAACCGGCCCCTCTTTGGCGCAGAGCTAGTATAGCTAGTACACCATTGGTTGTGCTTCAGAGTTGTAGGGTAAAGGGTGGAAATGATGTCACTGGGCGCAGTTGCTTGATATTTGGTGGCCCAGATGTCATATCCAGTGCCGTGTATGCAGCTTTGTTGTGCCAGCATCCCCGGGTGGTGGAAAAATTTCAAAAGAACTGCTGCACTGTGAATACAATATCAGAGATGAGTCCAACGCCTCTAAGAGCCCTGCACCGGACATGATGTGGGAGAAACATCCATTAGAAAGAACATTACCGAGAGGTAAGTAATTTGTTCTTTACTCTGGAAGTTGAGTTTAGCCAAACAGATGAATGTCTCAAGGATTGGCAGTCTTACACGATTGTGCCAATGATAACTGTCTCGAGGACAAAGGTCTAAAAATTACTGACCACATGGAGCCATTCCTGAAGTCCCCAAACACGGCATATGAAAAAAGTGCCTGCAGAGGGTACCCAAACTTTATGTGGATGGGTGTTCCAACCATATTACCAAAGAAAGGGAGAGGGAATTGGTTGCTAGCTTTAGCAATGCTTGGATAAATGATCTGGCTGAATCTTGGTCCTCAAAGTAGTCAGTTGGCAGAGCTGATGGCAACTTATAAAGCTATCCTCACTGCATTAAACCAACTCACAGAATGGTTAATCATTTCTGATTATGTCCAAAATGGGTTTGTGGAAAAATGGAGGCATGCTTTGTGCAAACAACAAACTTTTAAAACATAGGAACTAATTCAGACCGTCTGATTTGTTGATGTCGAAGGACATGACCTTCTTTTGGAAAAAGGAAAAAGATCATGCCAAAATAGAGGATCCCGATAAAACAGGAAATAATTTGGCTACTCAGTTGGCCAAAACAAGAGCACTATAGGGATATTGCATAGATATGAAACTCCTGAGAGAAATCTATGTCACAGCAGTAACCAAATCCCAAACTCGTGTTGACCGTGAACTTTCAGCTTCTCGGTGAAGAACACATGCTCCTGTTGCATATTTGATCACTGCTCAAAAAGAGGATCTCTCATTTGCTAATTCGACAAATTCCTAGTGCACCCAACTACATTTCCTCTTACAGAACGACATTACCAGGGAATGGTAAGATGGGAGATCATTGAGTCTTAATGTAATTCCAGAATTTTCTACAATTCAACACAGACCCTTGTTAAGGAAACTCTAACCTGTGAATGACCAGTGGGTAGTACATACCACATTCTGTAGTCTAATGCTCAACCACGCCAATGATGCGGTAATGGTGGGACATCATGGACTTCAAAAGACTCTGGAAATTCTTCTGAAAGTCGCTTACTTGGACACGCATGGGTCAAGATCTAAATACTTAACTAAACGGTTGTCTGGTATGTGCCTAGTTCCAACTGAGTTCGCCCACTCAGCGTCTTCTCTAAAAAAAAAAAGAAAAAAGAGGAATTCAATTACATTAATCTGATTTTTAAGTTAATTTTATTTGACTGGTAATTTGTTCTGCAAGAGGACACAAATGTGTATTGACGGTTACATCCCTCTTTACAAAGTTGATTGAATGTCTTTGTGCCCCAAATTATAGGGCATAAAGTGCCAATACTTGATGATCAACCATGTCTGAGAAACCAGGCACATACTTAAATTTAGGTTGGTGGTGTATTCATTGGGCCTCATTACGACCCTGGCGTTAAGGGTTTAACGGCGCCGTAAAAGGTGTCGGCGCCGTTAAACCCTTAACGCCTGATTACGAGGTCCCTTTGCGGGACCCGACCTTAACGGCTGGTTTTTCCAGCCGTTAAAGTTGGGACCCGCAAAGGGACTTTGGTGCTAATAACGGTACCGCAATTTGCGGTACCGTTATTAGCGCCTTCCCCGTTCCCATTGAGCCCTATGAGGCAAAAATGGGAATGGGGAAGGGCCATGGCGGCATGGGGAATTACCGCCCCACCAACCTCGGAATGGGGTGGTAATCCCCCATTCCGCCATGGCGGAAACCGGCATGGACCATGGTGCTAATTGCACCATGGTCCTCCGCCTGGGTCGTAATGAGGCCCATTCGCTTGCAAGTCAAGGAGTACAGCATCCTGCCTCTAACCAAAAGCCACCCAACTGACCAGATCCACCTAATTGACCAGATCCACCCTCCAAACCGCTTACTTTTATAGATCACAAGTTAACTGGCCAACCTCTCCTTAGACCTTCTTGCACATTTATGCCACCTCCCATCAAACAATAACCCCATTCATTTAGACTTCAAGTAAGTTTATAAAGTTCATGAATGGAAGTGACATATGATGATGTATTTTTGGTTTAGCGTTACCATGCGGGATTCAGGAACTTCCTCCACAAAAGTACTTCCGGTCTCACCTCCTTAGCGTGTGTCCTCCACCTCCGGGGCATATGCTTAACTTAAACAACTCCTTGTTTAGTCCAGTTTCTGCTAAATTGTTCCTCTAGACTTAGGCCTGTAGCCTTTCTCCAGAATGTAGCAAAACCAGCATTGTCTTTAGTAAAAATGTGGGAAATAGCTGCTTAATAACGGCCATTAAAAAAAAAACGTTTTAGGTGTAAGTGTGACATATCATTCAGGCGGGGTGGATTCTGCTGCAGGCCATTTGTGGTTTAACCCGATCCCGCCTGCAACTGAATTTCACCTTCCAAAGTTTCTTCTGTGCATTTATTTATTCACTAAAATGCATATTTAAATAATCCCACCAACCTTCTCAGTTTTCTTTCTTCATCTTTGTGTAGTTTCCTTCGTTGCATGAGAAAGGATATGGGAACCGGGCCATCGTGGGAAGGTGTTTATGGCTCCCCTAAAATATAATCTAACTCAAAATCAGCATTTATTCAAAGTTTGCATTACCATTGCAACTGGCCCATTTCATACTGCATCTACAGCAACTTGATTGATGCAAATGGTTATAAAATAACTTTTGAACGTTTCTGGAGGGTGTATTAAATACTGCCACCTCAGTCTCCTTACAGTGACATCGGAGACAGCAAAATTAAACGCCTATCAAAGAAACAAGAGTGTGACACAATATTAGTGAGGTTGTTCAGAGATTTCATTGCTAATCAAACAATTCACATCAAATGGTAGCTATATGATGGGCTGTCTCACATGCCTTTTTCCTCCTCACTGAATGTAACTTCCAACACCAGCAGGATTTTCATTACATATGCTATCTTCCTTACTTCCAGCAATCATTTTAGCAAGTTATCAAATCGTCTTGGAATAATCAAAGGCCATCTCTGCTGAACCTCTGTCATCTTTCCTTCCTTTTCTCCGCTGCAGGCTAGAAAATATCAAATTGGCAAGTTCCGGTTTGCAAGACAAAGTAAATATATCCACTGATGGCACAGACACCAGGTCTGCTATTCTCCTTTCCGAACAATAGCTTACCATATAAAGTAAATCCTGTTGCTTTCCCATCCCAGCATATTCAATTACCGACTAGTATGAACTGTCCTCTTACTAACCTGCTCAGTCATTGGGGCTGGTATGGTTGGAGGGGCCATAATTTCCAATTGGAACCAATACCTAACTGCATATCAGAGGTTGTCACTGGGGCAGACGTCTGGTATCGAGCAGGATTTCCAGGAGGTTGTATTTCCAAAACATCTCGATGAGTGACCCGGCCCCAGTTGCAACCTGCCTAAGGACTAGCTTGCTAGTCAGTGCTCACTCTCCTTTTACTGAACCCTTTGCTTAGAAAAGTTCAAACTCTGCTCTTGTGTCTCTATCCACTGCATCTACTTTAATAGGAGCTCCAAAGTTAGGTAAAAGTTCAAATAATTTTCAGGTCAGTACTCCACTCAATCCAACACACTGCGATTGACCTGACCTTTGGTGGTGGAACCTGGATTAAGGATCCTTCTCTAGGCCTGAGTGAGTTAGGGTCAGGACTTTACGCTCTTGTTCCCTATGGGAAACAGGGTAAGAAAGCAACAGGCAGATATACTTACCCCTGGCTGTGAGTTCTCCGGATACCATGAGGGTAATTTTGAGGTCTAGCCAGGAGAGATGCTTTGTTTCACATGATTTAGTGTGTCGGTCACGGTACAAGACAGATTCCAGTTGAAGTCACAAATGAAGACAAGTGAAGACTTCTGTGGGAGAGACGGCCACAAGACACCTCAGACACGAAGAAGACAAGATCCAATGAAGGTCACCACGGTCAGTCGGCGACAGAAGATAGTACAGCAGCGAATACAGGAGCAGCCCAAGTCCAACTTCCCTTGGAGTGAGATGGTTAAATATGCAGGAGTAGGCAATTTGTGGCATAAGCTGAAGATTGTCAAAGTTCCAACGCTCTTCTCCGACCGACGACCGCTGCAGCGAGGTAGCCCAGAAGGGAGCTGGTCACTCCACCAGTTGGTCCAGAGACCCTTCTGAAGGATCAGCAGGCACGATCTTTGAGCAGGGGTAGAGACTGACTATTCCCACGGGTCCAGCAGTCGAAGCACCAACAAAGGATCAAGACACAAAAGCAGGGTTTCACTGGGACAACACAAATCAATGCTGGTCAGCTGAGGGGGTCTTACACGGGTTACTAGCAGGCTGCTTGTCTCTTTGTGGAAGTCTCGGTTCCAATGATGATCTGCCAAACAATCGCAGGAGTCCTCCTTTTATCCAAGTCATGCTGGGAACAAGCCCACCAATGGCGAGGATCAGCACCTTCAAACAGCCAGTGGCTATCCAATTATGGATAGCCACTGGTCCACCCATCTGCCCAGCAATAGACTTTCTGGCAGCACTGTGTGGATTGGGACTAGACCGTCTGAGCCCCCTTCACTGGCTCACACACACAACACCCATTAGCCCGGGAAAGTCACTGCTTTCCCCTGGAAAGCTATTTCGATATAATGCATTTCCTGACCTGAGAAGGCAGGTAGAAGGCAGAAGAACAATATGGCAAAAGAACAAGCAAAAAGATCTTGGCCATGTTAGGGTGCTAGCCACCTTTTAGTTGGCATTTGCAGTAAATGCAAAAGTGCACAAGTAAAATAACACACTATACAAATCTGTTACAGCTGCCACCAGCTTGTCTTAGGCACATTTTAAAAGTTACCAAAAAGCAATTATATAAAAAGATATAAGGATAGTAAGTATCCTAACTGCACTTTACTCCAAGGTAATGAATGCAATTGTAACAATACAATGGGCCTCATTACGAGTCACCTGGTATGGAAAGAACGGTGGCGGTAAACCCGCCGCCACCGTTCTTTCCATACCGGGTGATCTCGAGTCCTGCAGGCGGGAGGTGTCATTCCCGCCAGGTCTGACCTGGCGGGTTTAACACCACCCGCCTGCAGGCGGACGAAGAAACACTGGCACCATCACGAGATGGTGCCGGTGTTTCCACTTCCCCATTCCCATGGAGTCCTAACGGACTCCATGGGAATGGGGATTAACCAAATTCCGCCTTTGGAATTCCCGGGTCACCGGGGTCGTAATGCCCCGGTAATTCTGGGAATCACGGAGGCGGAATGGTAATACGAGTCTGGCGGTAACCTGCCGGAATTCCAGGCACGGTTACCGCCGGCACTCGTAATGAGGCCCAATAATTCTGAAAGAAAGACTTAGGGCCTCATTATGACTTTGGAGGTATTGGCGCCATGGCTGACTCCAAAATTGGGTCCGGGTTCCCTGAATGGGGAATTACCGGGCCATTCCGAGTTTGGATGGCCCGGTAATTCCTCCTTCAGGGAACCCGGGCCCGGACCTTCCCCATTCCCATTTGAGCCCCCATAGGGCTCAATGGGAATGGGTGCGGGAGCTAACAACGGGCTGATTACGACCGGCCCGTTGTTAGCTCCCTGGTCCCCTCGCGGGACCCGCTCTGGACATCTGGTAAAACCAGACGTCCAGAGCGGGTGCCGCGAGGGGACC
The DNA here is from genome assembly GCF_040938575.1 of Ambystoma mexicanum. Taxonomy (NCBI): domain Eukaryota; kingdom Metazoa; phylum Chordata; class Amphibia; order Caudata; family Ambystomatidae; genus Ambystoma; species Ambystoma mexicanum. Next base: position 674,143,304 of record NC_090932.1, on the reverse strand, counting down.
TCGTAATCGTGCGGAGTGGGTTTAACAGCGTTGGCACCATTACCGGCGCCGTTAAACCCATTCCGCACATCTTGTAATGAGGCCCTTGGTCTCTCAGTACTGACAGTCTTGGGGACTTATCAATTTCCCCGAAAGAGAAAAAAACGGGCAAGGGATGTAAGGCACAAGGCTTTACTTACCTTCAACAAGTCAGGACTGGGTTTAAAGCAAGCCAAACGGAAGGGTTTCCCATAGATCTCTTAGGAGATAAAGGTGCAAAAACAAAATTTTCCTAACACAGCTGAGAGTCCCATAGATAAGGATTGTTCTCTCTGGACGCCACCCTGCTTGCACAGTACAACAGCAGGGCGGTTGACGCCCGTAGCGAGCCCCCAGTTATGGATGAAAAAAAACAAAGGGTATAAAATAACCTCTGCTATGGTAGTACCACAGAGATCTTAAGCTCACAAGTGGGGTTTCTCGAGACCCAGAGAGGAAACTGAAGAGGCAGATAATCCCAGGAAATCCAAGGAGAAGGAGAAGGGACAGGAAGGAAGGGAGAAGCAGGGGAGAACAATGAAGGGGGTCCGAACAAGGGAGCAGCTTACGACACACTTGGCTGTGGTTTGATGGCCTTGTATGATGTGGTTAAGAGTCTAGTGCCTGGAGAGGACACACACTGCTAATGCTTGTTGCCATCTTGGTGGAGGCATGCTTGTATGTCTGCAGCAGACTGCAGCTTCCACTGTCGCCATAGTCACCGACCACGTCTGTCTAGGAACCTTGTGTTCCATGACCAGAAGAGTGGTAGGAGTGAGGTGGGGTGAACAAGAGGAAAGAGTAGTAAAGGGAGAGGCGAGTGTGAGCATGTTTGAGGAAGCCTGAATCAATTGGAGCATTTGTATGGCTCAAATTCCCATTAGATTGCTAACACCTTAATAGAGTTGGGACAATTAGGAAGTCCCAGAGGAAATCTAGATAGCTGGCGTTTAGATCTTCTTTAGCGCAAGCTAGTTTTTAGATTGTATGCATCAACAGTCGGTAGCATTAACAGGGAGTTATGGACGCCTCGATTAGAGAGGCGGGTTATAAGACAATAGATTGAGGCACTGCAGTAGGCCCCACAAAGGGGAAATAAAACCTTTGAAAAATAAGTTAAGTTTGAGAAACCTCTTGCTTGCCATTTCAGCACGTTATTCCACCTCCTACCAAACAACCCCAATAATTCAGAGTTCAAGTCTGTCTGCAATGTTCATGAATAGAATTGACTTATGATGACGTATCTGGTTAATCGTGACCAGATGAGAGATGGAACTTCCTTCCACAAGGGTGCTTCTGGTCTCACCTCCTCAGCCGAAAAGGGTAGGTCCTCCACCTACATGACATCTGCTGTGAGGGACCTGTGGATGTGCTCACTTCATTATTCTCAACATCCTGTACTTAGGTGGCATGGGAAGGGCCATTGCTTTTTTTTAGATCCTGAGCCTGAGGATGGAGATTCAAGGGAGGATCAGCTGGGTAGGGGAGACTTGGCGAGTGGTAAGGGGGATGCCCTTAGGTGAGACGTGGTATCCCCCATTTCCATTCCGTAATGAACCCTTAATCCCAGATGCATTTATGGGATATTGTTACCTGTTTCCCTTTGGCCAGGATAACACGAGAAGATATTATCAGTCTAGAAACACCAGGAAGAGGGTGAAGAGGAGGAGGTTCAAGGGTGAGACATGTTATCCCCCCTTTGCCGGTGAACACCAACCTTACCCCGCCCCCTTCCTTTATAGGTTGTTGTAAACCCTCTTCCGCTCACTTTTCCTCATTCAGACCAGTATAGTACTGGGACGAGGGAAGAGGTGACTAAGAGTAGTGAAAACGAACAGGTCATTTAACCACTCTAGTACTGGGACAAGGAGGAGGCCTGAGGACTGCTATAAGGGTCAGGCATGTCCCAATAATGATCAGGCAAGTGAAACTAAGTGTTCACACCTGCAACCTGTTAAATGGTTTCAGGTATATAAAAAGGGTCAGAAGCAGCAGAGAAGAGGACCAGTTGGGCCAGAGAGCGTGGAGAGCATGGCCATCCGAGGTTGATTGACAGGGAAGGTTCACTCAGACCAGGGCGCTGCAGGGGCATGGTGTGTGTTAAGGCGAATGCCGAACAGGCAAGAATACGTGATGAAGGGTTCTGAAGACTAAAAAGCAACTGATTGAATACCAAACAAATTGTCAAGCAAGTACTGCTAAATGGGTCACCTAACCAAATATGCACTATTGAATACCAAACAAGTTGAAAAGCAATAAATACGTTTTGGATGCTGAATTAAAGAAAAGGATATGAGAATATTGCAGAAATGAAAATGACAGTGAAGTGCAATTGCGAACGAGAGGAATTTAAATAAACAGCAGTTGCAAGCAAAGTGAAAAGAGCGAAAAGCAAAACCCTATTGGACAGTGTGAAAGCAAGGTGGTAACCAGGAGAAATACAACAAAGGAAAGTGTATGAGAGTCACATGCTGAAAAAGGTAAGAAGCCAGTAAAGTGAACCAGAAATATAGATGCACGTATAGCACTGATGCAGAAAGGGTACCTGTGTTGTCAAAGAAGTCCTATGAGAAAGAATGAATGTTGTAGAGTGCCAAGGGTCATCGGTTGCTTGACCTGTGATGAGTAGACCGTGTGGTCCAAAAACTGTGCCTTGACCGAAGAGCATTTGATAAAAGGGTGCTGCCAAAAAAAGAGTCCACTCTCATTGTCTTCTTAACTCAGAAACGAAAGTGAGTCGACTTGCAAAAAGAATGTAATGAAACATTTTGTGCTTACACTAAATTACTTTTTTTTAAAAATGAAAATTCATTTTGATCAAAACCAGTAATGGTGCTTAATTGATTCAGCTAAAATGGCACTGCAGTGTGATACAAAACATTTGTATAAACTCCTATATTTCAGATGTAAGGCCGACAATACATTGATTTGTGACCTGGATTTTATCTATTGTTTTTAAAAGTAAAAAATGTACTTTGCTGGGCCTGCTAGTTGAAAGGAATGTACCCATGCCCTAAATTAGTCATGTCATATTGGGGTGCATGTCTGTCCTTTGAGACAAACTGTTTTCCTGGAGTAACATCGCTAGTATAAGCTACCAATCTGATTGGCCTTGTGTTGAGAGCTTAGATGAAGACAACACCTTTGTAAGGTGAAGTCTGCATTATGCATGTGGTCCAACACAGAAGATTTTGGGCAGAGGAAACTAAAAACTGAGCGGCAACTAGATTGATTGTCGGCAGCATTTATCTGTGGGATAGCAGATTGAATTGAATCTAAGCCCTTATGCAGGTGCATTTATTGCTGAAAGGATCCCAGAGCAGGACATAGGTCCAAGACTGAAAGAGACTTTGGAGCCATATCCTGGGACAGGTTCCCCAAGAGGGAGAACATTCTCTGGTGCCAGCTGGTGATCTCTGCCCACCTACCTGAATTGGAGAGAAACAGAACCAAAGTCAGTAGATATGTTCTGAGGGGATTGTACTAATATTCTATAGAATAAAAGAAAATCCAGTGTCCCTTTTTATAGAATTTAAAAGTGGCCCTGTCTAAATGATAGAACACTGTGAATGTGGCATGGTCATTAAGTCAGGGGCACAGGCATGCAGGGTTCTCATGCACTGGAGACCTGGGTGGACACTGCCCTGGCTCCTTTGGCGCCAGGCTCATGAACAAAAGTAAACAAGAACATCCATTTAACACCAAAAAGCTTTTATTATGGACATAGCACTTCAGATGCATTAACCTTGAACATTCCATCCATTAAGCAGCCCCAAGTGTATTCTTGGGTGTGGCTGCTAATGGACTGCCTTCGCACGTGCTCACTCTCTAGGAGTGGCAGGGTGTGGCTGGTAACCGGCCCTATTGGGCGTGCCCATGATCTCAGCTATATAAGCTGCCCCGAGCCTCAAGACAGACTCTTCGCGTTATTCTGCCCTTGCATGCAGCGTAATGCTCACCGTCGCCTGAGGTCAGACTTACCTTTGAAGATCCTGCTTCCTGGACATCCTGCTTCCTGCCAGCATACTTACCAACTGGGGGAAGCTGTTCTTACCTGTACATCTCTTCGGCGAACCAAGTATTCATCCTTACACTTTCCGGAACGCCAAAATCTTCATCTTGGCACCGCAGCATGACACGCTCCATCGCAGACAGCAGCACCTGCAAGGAAAAACAGAAGACAAGGTTAGACATAGAAAAAAACAGTCAGTTTAAGGTTGCGCTTCGCCATACTTTGCGCTTTTCCCTAAACCATCATTTACCTGCTGTCGAACATTGCGGTAGCATCCATCTTCCATCCGGCCGTGTCTCGCGTCTCACAGCTGCATTGAGGCCGCATTTCCATCTAAGGGAAGAAAACAGAAGAGAGACATTATTGCGGGCATAAATAGGAGCAAAATATAAAGACATTAAAGAGAACGAACAGCATCACGAGAGCTCAAGAAAGACTTACCAATCGTAAGGAGACGCATAGTTGCAGCTGGACTTTGGGTTGAAGGGTTTGAGAGGTTCAACAATCACAGATTGGCGCACTCACCCAGTCTTATCTCCACACAGGAGCAGTATCACCACGTACCACCGCTCACAGCTCTTCTACTGAGGGAGAGGCCTGAAGGGGGTGATTCAAGTTCAGGGAGGGCTGCCACCGTGCCCCAACGCCTCCGCAGAGACCAGTTGAGTGTAACAGAATGGGACTATAGTACAAGGTGTATGTGCCATTGTAAATACAAATAAAATTGAAACCTTTTGTGTTAAGCATTGTTGAGGGTCTTTTTTGTGCAAGCTGTTATTTATTTTTAAATGTCTTTATTGGCATTTTTCCATGTTTACACTATCAGCATGTTTCATGTATCACATTGCCTTTAAGTATGCATACATTTTATAACAAAAACAATAACATATGAGAAAGGAAAAAGAAAAGAGAACAACATTAACTGTCTCCGTGTGATTGATAACCAAGGTCAGTATGAGCAATTTTCATGTAGGGGAGTGTCAGAGCGGGGAGGGGGAGAACATGAGAGGGGGTCCCAACTCGGGCCTTGGGAGTGTTCCATCACGGGTGTCATGTCGGATTGTGAGTTCCATCAGGACTTGGAGAGCATGTTCATGGGGGCTTATAGTCGGAGGGATGAAACATGCTCCACACCAATTCTTTCCAGGCGTCTAGCTCCACGCTTGAAACTTCAGTGGACCTGGCCACAGTGTCATCTCAAGCCTTGGTTTCGGCACCCACCCAGCGCTCTAGTTCTCTGTAGCATGTTTTGTACTGTGGGCCGCTGGGGAGTTTCCAGGCCATTGCGATGGTCCTTTTGTCCAGCACACATGCGATGTCCATGAGCTTCATTGTGTGTTTGGATTTGGCTAGCCTGGGATAGATTCCTAAGAGGCATTCTTTAGGGGACCACTCATACTTGGACATGCCCGCTCTCTTGCAGGCCCGTTCTACCTCAGCCCAGAGACGACGTACCTCTACACATTCCCATAGCATATGTGGGAGGTCTGCCTTGTCAGCCTTACACCAAGTGCCGTTGGGTTGGGTTTGTTTGGTGAACTTTGTAATCCTATTTGGGGTTAGGTACGAGCGGTATAGTACATTCAGCTGTATTAGTCTAAACCTGGAATTCCTGAACACCTCCTTGGGAAAAGCGAGTGCCCTATCCCACTTCTTATCTGTCATGGCTAGTCCAAGATCTTCCTCCCACCTGGATTTTAATTTTGCACTGCAGGGGTTAGGAACGTCACTTAGGTGGCTGTATAGTTGGGACACTGGTCTCCAGCCTCCCCACCCCAGGTTATATAACAATGTTGAGAAAGGGTCTGCTTCGGGTTCCTCAGGCCAGGTTCCCCATTTAGTGCGTGCCACCCTGCGGATTTTCTTGGTACCACAAAAATTGACCGCTGGGTATGTCATCTTCAGCCTGTAGCGAGGCAAATTCCCGAAAAGTACCCTCTGTGTATAAGTCTCCCCAGGTGTAAACTCCCTTTCTCTGCCAAAGTCTGATGGTCATCAGATCGGCGTTGGTTTTGCATAGATCTGAAATCATTGGAATATCTGGGGAGTAAGAATGTTCTAAGTGCAAGAGTGCCTTGGACCTGTGCCATATTTTTCTTCCCAGTGGTGCTATTGTGAGTGCTTCTTTCAGGAGTTGTTTGGGTGCCCAGGGGAAATCATGTGCTCTAGTAGAGTAGTTTCGGACGTGATTTGCCCATTTGGCTACGAAGCTAAGTTGGGCCGCCAGGTAATATTTCTCTAGGTTTGGGAGTTGTGTTGCCCCCCTGTCTGTATGGCATGGTCAGTGTGGATAGTGTTATCCTGTGTCTACCCTTCCCCCATAGGAATTCCTATGAGGGCTTGAATGGGAATGGGAAAGGACCGGGCCAAGGTTCCCTGAAGGAGGAAATACTCCATTCAGGGAACCCGGACATGATTTTGGAGGCCGCCATGCCCTTATTAAGGGCATGGCGGCCTCCAAAGTCCTAATGAGGCCCTATGCCTTGTTTCAAAATAAATGGTTTATATGAAAAATAATCTCAAAGAATAGTCACTAATAGTTTCTTAGTGAGGAAGCGGCTAACACATCTTTCATGTAACAGACTTAATATGCCAATGCATTTCGGAGATTCATCTCCTTCGCCAGGGCCAGTCTATTACATAGTGAATCAATTGCATTATGGTAAATAATAAATTAAGACATCAATATTGCAAATAGTAAAGAAAAAGGTAACATACCATGCGTAGACAATTTCAATTGTGAGTGGAGGGCCGGGAAGAAAAAGGTAAAAATGTGTAAGAGACAAATCAAATGAATACTGAAGTGAGAAGGTAGGAGAATGTGTGTATTTTACCTGTAAAGTCTTGTGCTGAACAGGTGAAAACCTGTAGCCATGCGTGTAGCAATTCTGAGTGCTTGATGTGAACACTCGAGGGTATACAGGGAGAAAAATCCTGCCACTCTATTGTAGATGCAAAAACATAAAATGTAATCAGTTTAGAGGGAACCGTATACTGATGTCTAAATGTGGATCGATCCGTCTCTGGCGTACCTGGCGAGAGAAGAAGTCTCTGTCAGTGTTCCCATCCAAGGCGGACGCGCACACGAAACCATGGGTTTCCTTGTTTAACCATTGCTAAGGTAACAGAACTCTTAAATACCACGTGACCGTGCCGCGTCGGAAAGTGGCGCGATGCGGAGGCTAAAAAAGAAATGCGGCTAGTGTGAAAACAGGGTATTGCTGAGAGAAAATAAACATATGTGTGATTGTCTGTTACCATTCTGCAAATTGTAGTGCGTATGAAAGAAAAAAAGTAAAAAAAGAAGCATAGAAATAGAAGAAATACTGCTAACAAAACTAAGGAGTGTGTAATGAGTGTGCATACATAAAATAAATGTAAAAGGAGTGAATGAAGAAAGATTACTAACAATACTGACAAAACTGAGCAGTATCCATAAGATGTAAATGTGTCACTCCATATAGTGCTGATGGAGATAAACCCAAGAAAGGAATGTGTCATGCTGTTGGAATGAGTGCCAATGACACGGACGGTGCCACCCGAGGGGACACCGTGGGTCTCAGACTAAGGGTACGGGATTTGCGTCAATGGTGCTGTTAGTACGGCGTTGCTGAAAATATAAGAGATATTACATGCAGAGACACCCCTCGAGGAGAGGGGTGTTGTAAAGGACCGGTAGGGGGTGTCTGTACTTCCGCTCTTTATATGGTAGAGGAGAGGCACAGAGGACCCCAGCCAAGATTCTCTATTATTGGTAACGTAGTCGAGCAATCAAGGCCTAGCTTCTCAGGAGGTGATGCGGGCTGGTTCTTAAGTACAGTGTAGTCCCCGAACCCCCACAAAGGAATGTCCACACACTGTATTACTGAAACAGTCTTTATATAATTAATATTCAAAGGTATGTACACGATCACAAACGCACTTTGTACTTGGAAGTCAATAATGATAAATATATACACGTCTAGAGTGGTACCACTAATGTTATCAAATCTCATTAAAGTGCATCAACTGTACGGTTAAAGTGTCACATAGATCAATAACGAGTAAACCAGCAATAGAGATAGGAAGGAACGCAAGATGGTTGAAACAATAGGCAGAATACTGACCCCTACCACTAGGCACAGTTCTGTGTGGAGATCCCCCCACCTGGGCAACCTGTAGATAAAGATATATAGCACAAGCCCAGTCCATATATTGTTCAATAGTCTTACTTCTTCCTATTAAGGTTTTACCCCCCCCAATGTACCTGGTGGAGTAGAGTTCTCCGACGATGCACCGACCGATCCTTCTTGAGTGCCTCCCTTTCAGGCGGGAGCCACGGATCGTCGAGAGGTGTCAGGGAACTTGGCGTTCGGTGTCGGGGAATCGAAGGCCCTTCTTGAGTGCCCTCCCTTTAAGGCGGGAGTCACGGGTCGTCGAACGTCCGACGGTGAACAGGGTGAACTATGGCAGGGAAGTAGCAGCTTCGTTCCTAGCGGTGCTCGTCGACGACAGAGCGTTGGCGTCCTGCAAGGAAGAGGCGTGCGGGGCACCTCGGTGACAATAGTTCTGGACCGCAAAGAGATGATGAAGAACTGTGGCCCAGCAAGGGCGTCGAGTCGTCGGCGTCTCTGCGGTCTGTAGGTGGCGGGAAACCCACCGGTGGATGCTCCTTGGCGCGTCGACAGTCGGGCCTTCTCCAGCGGGAGACAAGCGGATGGCGATGCAGACGAGAGCGTCCGATGATTAATTAAAGTTCTTAGGCAAAACGGGAGCTCGGCGGCTCCGGTCGTCGACGGCAGTCGTCGACAGTGGCGGACAACAGTTCGGGTGCTTCTCCTTGGAGTTCGGCAGCAGTCCCCGTATCGGGTCGGCAGCCTGTCGAAGGTCTGTCTACCAGGGAGCGTTGGCAAAGATCAGCTGTGCACGATGGTCCCTCGTAGCTCGGGAAGAGGGTGCCTTACCAGGTCCTCTCTGGGTCAGTCCTTGGAGGCACAGCAGCTTTCAGATTGTGAAGTAGAGCAACAGCAATTCTTCTCGTCCCGCAGGGCTTCAAGGTCAAGCGTCAGTTAATCCAGTTACTCGTCGTAGTGGACTTCAGCTTCTGAACACGATTCCTAGCAGTGAGAGGTCCCCAGATATACTGTTGATCTCCCATTCATTCCGCTGGGTCACACTCAAGCATCCAATCACGACTACGGGCATTCATGCAGGCACGCAGCCAATCAGGCACACAACGTATTCAGGCCATTCACTTCTCTCCAGACACTCACAACAAGTTATGTGTATTGGGACAAGTACCAAGCCATTCAACACTCCAAGCTGCATTCATACCGGTTTCGGGCAGGGTTGTCTCAGTCATTGTGTCAACCACCAGATACTAGACACCCACAACACAGAATGCATATTCGTCACACACTCTGTTCACCCAGGTCCCACCCACAGGAGGTATCCACAACATACATCATCGGGAAGGCTCCAGCTAGTCTGACTGGGCCTTCACAACAACACCATATATGGCACTTCCATCCAACAGCCAGTCAGGGGGAAGGGACAGAGTCAGGGCTTCCCAGGACTTTGGAAAAACCAGGTAATGGGTAATAGAAAGCAAGAGGCCACCAGGGCCATCTTGTTTTCCATCAGGAATCAACTGATCCCAATGGCAGGGCTGGGGTATCCCAAAATGGAGGATACGCTGCGCACCTGTCACATTCAGCATGGAGCTGCCACCAGCCCATTTCCTGCTCTGTGGGCCACCCACAGGTGCCCAAAAACATACACTAGGGGCACAGGGTTGTACCCCCCCACCCATGGGTGCCATAAGGGTTTCCCCCGGGTCCGTTCACCAAACCAAAAGAAAGAGAGCTGCACCGCCACGAGTCCCACATGAACTCCTGCACGGAAAACACGACAGAACACACGATAAAAAGCAGTAAAGGACAAGGATACGGAGGCCCTGTCCCTCCGATGCATTTCCAGCATCACAGGTGTGAAAACAATTACTGAAAGACAATGTAAGATACTGATGATGAAGGTGCTAAAAAGTTCACATGATGGAGGTCAACTGTTGCTTTCGTGTCCATAAATGATAGTTAGTACATATAGTATCTTTGCTGATACCAAATGTACCAATATAGTCGGAAAAGGCTGTAATGTAATATAAATCTTAACAGTGTATATGAGAGTACAACAAGCAAAGCTAAACATGTTGAATAGAACAATGATAATTAACCTCCTCATTGAGACCGTTTGGGGTCAGGCTGCCAAGTGTATTGATCCAAAAGGATCGATACACTTGGCAGCCTTGCCAAATTGTCTATGCATGGTATGTTACCTTTTTCTTTACTATTTGCAATATTGATGTGTTAATTTATTATTTACCATAATGCAATTGATTCACTATGTAATAGACTGGCCTTGACGAAGGAGATGAATCTCCGAAATGCATTGGCATATTAAGTCTGTTTCATTAAAGATGTGTTAGCCGCTTCTTCACTAAGAAACTATTAGTGACTATTCTTTATACATTTGCAGTCTCAAATACAATTGATAGCGAATTGGTCTTTGGTTGACAGTGTTTTTATTTTGATAAAGGTAATTTGGGTGCTGCTTGGTGGTGACTAGTAACACTCAGACTGCCGAGTGTGTCACAATTTATGAAGAACAGAATTTTCAAGTCACCTTCTAGCGCACCTAAAGTTAACGCTAACTATAGGTTAAATGATGTTCCAAAAATCATGTTTGTTGTATCATGACGCTTTTTTATTCCAAAAATGATCCTCCAAAAATTGTTCTTAAATAGTAGTGCCCTCTACACGTGTTTCACAATATCTTTTGGCTCATCAGGAGGGATTTATAACAGAAAATTCAATTCAAATTCATTGATTAGATATAAACATGCCTAATGATTAAATATTTGCATTCATCTAGAGAGCTTGGTCCATGTTTAGATTCAAGCTCTCAAGTCTCAATCGAAAGACTTTAAAGAAACTCCTATTGGGGTAAAACAGCACAGGGGAAACCCCAAACACACATGTTACAAAGACCACTCCAATTTCAAACTAATTTGGAATCTAAACATGGACCAAGCTCTCTAGATGAATGCAAATATTTAATCATTAGGCATGTTTATATCTAATCAATGAATTTGAATTGAATTTTCTGTTATAAATCCCTCCTGATGAGCCACAAGATTTGGTGAAACATGTGTAGAGGGCACTACTTTTTAAGAACAATTTTTGGAGGATCATTTTTGGAATAAAAAGCTTCATGATGATCCACCAGGGGCGCAGAGATGTGCTGAAGCATCTCAGCTCGTCTCCTCCGAAGGGCACCGTTTGAGGGTCTTGAGCCCCCCCCCCAGTACCCCCAGAGTGAGGAGTAGACCATACCCCCACCTTACCAACGTTGGTGGGCACATCACCTCGAAATTTGGACTTCCGTGGTGGAGCCGCTGTGAAACTGCGACCCGTTGTAGTTTGGAGGGATAGTGACCCCTCCCCCCTTCGGCGCCGCGGCTCCACGAGAAACTACGCAGAGCCCGGGCTTGAGAGCGGCCTGCGACAAGGCCGGGCGACGCTGGCTGGCGCCTTCTCCCCGGATGGAGGTAGTGGCGGCGGGGCGCGCCCTGGACGGGGCTGGACCTGCTCTCCCTGGGGCAGACACGAGCCCCCTGCAGCGTCCGGGGAGGGCCCGGAGCTGCGCCGCTGGGCCCCCCTGTGCCTGGAGAGCAGCCACAAGGCCTGTGGAGAGTGAGATCGGACAGAGCAAGTGGGCCCCCGCCGAGGGCTTACCACGCCGTGAGAGGGACGAAGGCGGAGAGCTTGGACCTAGCGCAGAGTCGGACGGAGGGGCCTTTCCCTGGCCCGCTCAGATCGGATGCGGCATTAACCCCTGCGGGGTGGCACCAGTGGGCCCATGAGGTGAGGAGACCACGGCGGGACCCGAAAGGCACCCTGAGGACCTCCTGCGAAGCCGGCGGTGAGGCCCCCTGAACACGCGCCTTTTGGAGGCAGACCCCCCGAGGCAGAGATGACCGGGGGGGGCCTATGAGCTGGAAGGAGGCACTACAGAGATTTCACCGTCCGTCCCCGGGCCCTCAAGTACGTCCTGAAATGGCGGCACAGACACACCTGGAAGCTGCGGACACCAGCACTGTCACCAGGGGCATGGCGGCCCTCCTGGAGGAAATCAGAGGCTTCAGGGCAGATATAGCGCTGCGACTGGACACCCTGGACAAGAAAGTTGACAAGATAGACGATAGAGTTCTCGCGCTCGAGAACAACACTGCTTCCAACGATATTTTCGAGACCCAATTCGATATGCGCCTTGCGGAGCTTGAAAGGAGGGAAGAGAAATGCTCCTTGCAGTTGGATGACTTAGAAAACAGGGAACGTCGGTGTAACTTGCGCTTTCTAGGTTTCCCGGAGCACGAAGGTGAAACGCAGGCGGACATCAATAAAGCTGTTAGCGCAGTGGTTGGTTTGCCGTTCGGAGGGGCCAACACGAATGTACTCACCATCGACAGAGCCCACAGAGCGGGCGCATCCTCCAGAGGCCTCAGGTCCATTCTTGTTCGCTTTCACTATTTTGCCGAGAAAAGCAAGATTCTCGAATTGGCTCGCAAGACAGGCCCAGTGGAGTGGGAAGGGGCCCAAATGTCAATCTATCAGGATCTGTCGGTTTTCACATTGGCAAGGCGCCACCTATGCTCTCCGCTGACAAAAATGCTCCAGTCCAAGGGGGTCCGGTACAGGTGGGGGTACCCCTTCTCACTCTCTTTTGAGTTTGAAGGCTATAAGTATGCCCTGGTGACGGAGGACGACATCCAGAGAGTGACAGGCGAACTATTAGCCGGTCCGAATATGGAACTGGGTCACCAGGAGGGTGAGCGAGCTCCGACAGGCCCAAAAGGAACCAGGGCCCCAAGGGAAAGGCGCAGGGTTCGAGGCCAAAGGAAGTTCAGGAGATTGGCCCCGGCATCCCCGGGGCTCCCGGACACATGAAAGGACCCACGGTGATCAATGAAAAGCCTGCGATCGACTTAGTGAGTGGATGGGGGAAACAATTGTTTATACCCAGGGACGATCTCGGGGGTGGGGGGGGGCTCGAGTTGTTATTAATCAAGAGTTATTGAGCCCGGAGGAGGAGACAATGGTGGCCTGGTTGGCGATAGAATGACACCAAAGACCTGCCAGGCGATCAAGGGGGAAGGGGGAGGAGGGGGAAAAGTAAGGGGTTGGGGATGTTGGGGATACAGTTTTGGAATGCCAAGTTTTGGGGTCTACTACGCGCCCCCAGGGCTTTCACGAGCCTCCAATGGGGTGGGCAAGCACTGCGGGAGCAGGAACTGTTGCTGTTTTTCGAGGGGAGCTACAAACTTTTATCACTGTGTTAATGGATGATTTGCTCCAATACTTGACAGTGGGATCGTTAAATGGGCGGGGGCTCAACTCGCCTACAAAGAGGTCGTTGTTGGTGCAGGAATTTGCAAGGCTCCGGCTTCACTTCTTATTTGTACAAGAAACTCACTGGGTTCGGGGCAAGGAACCAAAGCTCAGGGCTAAAGCTATTGACCACGTATTCACAGCATCTTCTCAGGCAAAGAAGCGAGGAGTAGCTTTGGTGGTGTCCCCCGGGGCCCATTTTGTGTTCAAAGCTCTGAAATCAGATCCAGATGGACGATATCTCATGGTTAAGGGGGAGGTGTGTTAGGGAGAATTCTCTGTTTAGGCTGAATTTCCTAACCTAGTGAGTCCCCCAGCAGCTTTGCTGGATTTGTGGGGTTTATTTTTTTCTCCTGCCAAGAGTGAGACTCTTTTACCCTCACTCTTGTACATGATTTGAGTGTATTTCTTTGAATCTAGATGTGTTTAATGGGCTATGGGGTCTTTTACTCCATAGGGTTTCATGTGTTTTTGTGATGTGTGTTACACAGCACCCTCCGTGCAGTAACACAGGGGTGTCATAGTGACCCCCTAGTATAGACTCCATACCCTGGGACTGGCTACTGTCTCCCAGGGCATGTAAAGTCACCATTGACTTTACTAGTCTTAAATTCTGAACAGAACCAGTACAAACCATCATATTGTGGACGTACTGGCTGGGGCAATTTGATTGCCCCAGGGTCTGTTAGTCGAGGGGGCACGTCTCTGTCCCCCCTGATCGAGTTTTAGCTGGTGCCAGTGGATACTACTTTTTATATTCAACCCCAAATATTTTCCTATGGGATTTCCCATTGTTTTAGGCTACTATCTTTATTTAATTATTTAAGGTAGCCTCGAACATACCGCCGGTTTATTTAATTAATATTAATTCTCCGGTTGGTATTTTGTGCCAAAACTTGATTCTAAAATGGCGTTTGTGTTCTCTTCTGTGACTCCAACCCAAGTTGAGCCCTTTGTTCCACTTTTTGGCGGGCTTCTCCACAGAAGCCCTCCAAAGTGGTGCCACTTTGTCTGGGGTACTTGGGCGGGGTGGAGGGGAATTTAGGCACCCTGGACTGAGTTACCTAGGCAACTCAAGTCGCACTCCGTCCTGATTGGCCCAAGTGGTGAGCCGGCCGGCTCACCACTTAGCATGTTTGAGTGACAGCTAGGCTGAGTGAATGGGGGTTTGCTGCATGAAAGCAGGGCTTTGGGGACTGGAACTTCAGAAGTCGCCACAGGACCTAAGAATCCGACGAGGGAGAAGCTGAGCCGACCTGCCATGACACCACGACCGGTGGAGCCCTGCTGGGCCGTCTCACCACTTTTCCCAACGACATAGGAGATCTCCCGCCGGAGAGTCTTCTTCCTTTGACTGGTGGGGATAACCAGTTTCACCGTCTTTTCGCTTTCCCGACATATCTCGTGGCCGCCTTGCCCGTGCTAAGCACCCCTGCAACCGGGATACCACGTTTTACCAAGACCGTGAGATAAAGGTACCACCTTTTACCAGAAAACTCAGCGACTGGTTTCTGCCCTGGTAGTGCAACGACCTGCATCTTTCCTCCACGTCGAGATCTTCTCTTCCCCTGGACGACGCCGCAACTTGCAACAACTGCCACCGCTGGAGGATCCTTCCCACTTAAGGTACCGTGCCCAGCCTGGCTTCCCTTGCAACCGACTGTACGGGGTAGATTTAGCCCCCGGCTTTCGAACCTGGGTTAGCCTGGGACACCCTGGCTAAACTTTTCTAAGCCTCTCTAAACTCTTTCCTGAACCCCCTGCAAGACTTTCTAAGCCTAGTGTAATTGTGTGATCTTGGGCGCATTTGTGCTCTGCTCTCTCTAAGAGTGGGCCCAGCCTTTGGACTTTGGCTCACCAGTGACTTTTTGCTCTCTGCCTTGCTAATAGTGTTCCTGAATCGTAGAGTGGTGTAATCCTGCATCTTCTGTCTTTTTCCCTCCCTTTTTCACAACCTTAGTAGAGTGCAATCTAGTTAAGCGCTCACCTCTGTATGAAAATAAGTGGTGTCTTACTGTGATTTTCTAATAAGGGAAAAAGGGGTGTATATATCATAATAGTAACTGTGTTTAGAATATTTTACAATAAGAGTGCTGGAGTGTTTCACTGTGTTTTTATAAATAAATAATTATATACTTTGATACCAAAGCTCTGGTCAGTGTTTGCTTGTATTATTGTATCTGAGTGCCTATTGAGTATACTTTGCATACTGCCTAACTCTTCTTGAGGGAAGTCTGACTGCTCAGCCACAGCTACCAGGTGAATCTGGGTGGTACAGACTGCTACCAAGTGGGTTTACTGCTAACACCTGTAGTCTTAAATCTTTTGCAGTGGTCCCTAAGGGAACTGCACAGGTTTCTGCCTAACAAGGTGCGGGGTCGGCTGTTTACTCTGGTGTGTATTTATGCCCCGAATGAAGCACAGGACGCCTTCTGGGTTGAAATGAAAGAATTAATAAAATCATTCACGGAGCGTACCCTATTGGTTGGGGGAGATTTTAATATGGTTCTATGCCCCGAGAGGGATAGGAAATCTGCTAAACCCTGCCTGAACGTGCGCCATCACGAGAGGCTTGCTGAGGCCTTTCGCGAAGTGAACAGTGAACTGGGCCTGAGTGACATATGCACCTGCAAGCAGGGTCGGAACCCCGACTATACTTTTTACTCAAAGCCCCACGCAGCTTTCTCCCTCATTGATTACATCTTGGTCGAAACTTTGCTTCAGAGGGAGGTCACTGACTCGGGAGTGGAGATTGTCCCCTGGACTGACCACGACATGGTGAAAATTAGACTGGGTCTCCCCCCCTGCCCCAGCAGTAGGTTCCCGGTGGAGGTGTAATGACCTTCTTCTACAGGAACAAAGAGGTCCGCCAATCCCTTCTGGTGGCCATAGAGGACTACTTTTCCCTCAATGATAACGGTGAGGTTGGGGTCATGGGAGTATGGGAGGCTTTTAAGGCTACTATTAGAGGCACCCTCATTGGGATAGGGTCGGGGGAAAAAGAGGGAAAGAGCCCGGGAGGAGAAATCACTAAGGGAAAAGATAGAAGCTATACAACCAGGGGGGAAATTAAAAACACAGATGTTCCCTGGGAAATGGGAGGAATTGCAGAGGTTACGAACCAAGTTAGAGGACCTCCTTGTGGGACAGACGGAAAAGAAACTCTTTCTTAAAACAGAAATATATGGAAAAGGGGGAAAAGGCGGATAAGATAGTGGCTTGGAGGCTTGGTGAGTTAAAAAACAGCAGAAGGGTCAACTCCATCCACACCCCGGAGGGGGATTCGACAGTGCGAGATAGTAAAATCGCGGAACAATTTAGGCGATATTATGAAAAGCTGTACAGCTCGGAATAAGTGGGTGATGTGAACGAGGTTGACAGCTTTCTTGACTCCCTCCCGATCCCGGGTCTCCACCCCGACAAAGCTGAGTTACTGGAGCTGCCCATAACCCCACAAGAAATAATAGATACCATATCCACGCTGAAAAGCGGAACAACCCCAGGGGACGATGGCTACACAGTCAAGTTTTATAAAACTTATCGGTCCACGCTTGCCCCATTCATGGCCAAGATGTTCAATGCTGCATTGAATCAGGGCTCCCTCCCACCCACGATGATGTCGGCTCTGATTGTAGTGCTCCCTAAGGAGGGAAAAGATCCCGCCTATTGCCAATCATATCGCCCCATTTCCCTTCTCAACACTGATGTTAAAATCCTGGCTAAACTCTTAGCAAATAGATTGGCGAAACTCCTCCCTTCCCTAGTACATGGCGATCAGGTGGGTTTTGTTTCGGGACGCCAGGGATCAGACAACATTAGGAAAACCCTCGATCTCATGCATGAAGCTTCAAAACAGGAGGTGGAAGGCTACCTCCTTTCGTTAGACTCAGAAAAGGCCTTCGACCGTGTCGAGTGGCCTTACATGGGCAGAGTTCTTCGCAAGATGGGGTTAGGAGACAACTTTTGTGGGTGGATCGCAGCACTTTATAACGGCCCCTCAGCGAGAGTATTGGTCAATGGAGGCACCTCGGAGCCGTTCTCCCTTTCCAGAGGCACCCGACAGGGATGCCCCCTTTCTCCCCTTTTATATGCTTTGGCGATGGAACCCCTGGCTATAGCAGTCAGGACAGACCAAGAGATCACGGGGATAAGGTGTGGCGACTGCGCCTTTAAACTATCCTTGTTCGCAGATGATATCCTGGGCTACCTAACCAACCTCCGAGTCTCCCTACCACGGTTATTCGATCTCATACACTACTTCAGCTCCTTCTCGGGGCTGAAGGTAAATACGTCCAAGTCCACCATAATGCCCATGGGTCCAGGGGAACATGAGATCGAGGGCAGCACCGAAATACTGGGGGTAAGAATAGAGCGGGAATCCACCAGATACCTGGGTACCACCACCCCCAGAGACCTCTCCCAACTATACCAATGTCATTTCCCAGGGATCTTAGCTCAGGTTAGTAGCGACCTTAAACGATGGGCTCCCCTTACACTCTCCTGGCTGGAGCGCATGGTTACGGTGAAGATGAATATCTTGCCCCGCCTTCTTTATCTCTTTGCGGCGCTCCCAGTGGTGATACCTGAGGCCTTTTTTGAGGTACTCCAATCCCGGGTCCTCCAATTTATCTGGAATGGCATAAATACGAGAGTCAAGACTTCTACTTTGACCCTTCCAAAGTCAGACGGTGGGTTCGGTCTCCCGGACTTCAGGCTTTACTATAAAGCAGCCCAGCTCCGAGTGATGTTGGAACATATGAGGGATGACATGGGAACATATTGGACATATATTGAGGACATTCATGCCCACCCGAGAAAAGTTAGAGACCTTCTGCGGGCCCCCCCTAGGGTTCTCCCCTCACATCTCAGAACTCATCCCACCTTGGCGGCCCTCTGGGCGGCTTGGAAGCCTAACACCGCTAACAAACAACTATCCTCATGGCCATCCCCCCTGACTTCGCTCTGGGGCCCCCCTATTGATCTGGGCTCTAAGGGATTCCGAGACACCCAATCCTGGTCCGACTCGGCCCTGGAGAGAATCTCTCAATTGTATCGCGAGGAGGGCTTTATTGAATATGACAAATCGACCGAAGCACTGGCGGACAACCCTCCCTCAGTCTTCGAATACCTACGCTTGAAGGGGATCTTGACCCACCCTCGCTGGGCCGATCGTCTCAAACGCCCACTCACCCCTTTCAAGACTGTCCTGGCCAAAAGCACAACCCAGAGGGGCTCCTTATCTATGTTCTATAGCGTCTTGATAACAGCTGACCTAGAGGGCAGACAACCTTTCAAAAAGATCTGGGAAGGTAGGCTGGGCATGCCTCTAGATGACCATACGTGGAGAGCAATCTTTAAAAGCATTTTCACGGGTTCTCTATATACGGCTGCTATGGAACATAACTTAAAAATTCTCCATTCATGGCACCACCCCCCGGCCACCCTGTCTAAAATGTTTAGGGATGTGTCTCCCTTTTGCCCCAGAGGGTGTCACCAACGGGGCACATGATTTCATCTGTGGTGGGAATGCCCGGTCATTCAGGTTTATTGGTCGGAACTGCTTAGTTGGATTAAGGAAATTGAGGGGTCCTGCCCGACCTTACTGCCATTGGAAATCCTCCTGGGCACCCCCACGCCGGAGACAGAACTGAATGCGTTCCCTAAGGTCATTGGGGCCATGTTGAGAGCGGGGAGGCTAGCGCTCGCCCAAAAGTGGAAAAGTGTATTGGCCCCGTCCAAAGAGGAATGGCTCAGCAAACTCAGGTCGATTTTCATATACGAAAAGCTTACTGCAATAACGAATGACATCATGACGGACTTCGTGCAAGAATGGACTGCAGTTCTTCTCCATGAGGATTGTATTTCTATGCGCCTGTAGACTGTATCTTAGGTTGCCTCCACAAGATGCCTGTCTCCAATCTTTCTGTTTTCCTCCGGTTAATTCACAATCTGAACCCACTGTGTCAAGTGATTTGTCTAAATGGTATTTGGCAAGCAATCGTTCTCCCCAGAGCTATTATTGTTCGTGATCTCTCAAAACTTGGTATGTTGAAATTGGGCTAGGGAGGGGGGTAGGGGGGTGGCGGGAAGGGAGTTATATTTGGAAAAACTGGCAACTTGTTACTCATTTTGTGTCTTACTGATGGAACGGTTCGTTTCGTTCAGCCCAATATGTATGTTGTCAATAAAACAAATTGTTAAAAAAAAAAAAAAGCGCCTCATGATACAACAAACATGATTTTTGGAACATCATTTAACCTATAGTTAGCGTTAACTTTAGGTGCGCTAGAAGGTGACTTGAAAATTCTGTTCTTCATATTAGTGACTATTCTTTGAGATTATTTTTCATATAAACCATATATTTTGAAACAAGACATAGGGCCTCATTACGACCCTGGCGGAAAGTGACTGACCGGACCGCAACAGCGTAAATAGCGTTTCCGCCATTGCACGAAGGAGCAAAGTGCGGCTAATTACGACCCATCGGGCACGAGCATTACGCCATGGCGGAATCCGAAAGGCTGCGATGGCGGAAATGACCCCAAAACGGCCCTTACCGCCGCCGTACGCTGCACCAGGTGCAATACCGCCACCCATCTTAGCGGTCACCGTAATGAGCGGTCACCGTAACGAGCGGGCACCGCAAATTACGGGCACCGTAAATATACGGAAACGGAAGTAAAAGCATGTGGCCGGAACGGGAAACAGCACGCCGCACAACTATAAAATCCGAATCCCAACACAACCATTAAAAATCCGACCCTGACACACATCCCAACCCGTTAGCAACCCCAGTTAAAAAAATAAATATGGGAAAGGTAGCCAAGAAAGCGTGTGATCGCAAGCGGCAGGTACACTTCTCCCGAGAGGAACTGACCGTGCTCACCGAGACCCTCCAGGAAAATGCCGCCGTCGTCTTCTCCAGTCAAATGACCAGGACGGCCCTTGCCAACAAGAAGGCCATATGGGCCCTGGTGGCACAGCGCGTAAGTGCGGTGGGGACAACACCCCGCACGCCACAGCAATGTCGCAAGCGGTGGGACGACCTGCGGATCCGCGTACGCAGCATACTTTCTGCGAACAGGAACATCGCCACAGCTACCGGGGGGGGTTCAGAGTCGCCCATCAAGTTGACCCCCTGGGAGGATATCTGCGCCTCCACCATAGGAATGGAGAGCATAGAGGGAGTCGGAGGGATGGAGAAAGGAGTGCCGACATCCGGAGAATCAGGTAGGTTGGCCAAGAGAAACAATGCGAAATCCACAAAACACGAACATGTGCAGTACCATGTGACCCCATAGTGCAATACATACTTTGCCCTGACAGCGCCCTCTAAAAGTCAGAATGAATAAACAAATCAATCAAGATGCCATAAACAACCCCTACATGTGCAGCATGCACCCCCTAACTGCAGGCAGCCAAATGAATGCATCCTCAATCCACACGAAAATGAGACCACCTCCAAGGCCCAGTCCCAAATCAGCCTCATGTACCACCCCAATGCATTTGATACGTTGCCATTCCAAATCCGACAGACCCATAACTAACGCTCGCCCCTCTTTACTCCACCACAGGGTCCGATACCAACGACGAGCTGCAGGACACCCCTACCAGCACGCCTGCAAAGAGGGCCAGGACCAACGTCCCAAGAGCCTCCACCTCAGGTGCAAGGATCAAGACACGGCAGCAGCAGGAATCAAGTGGCAGCACACTGGAGGGGACTGCAACAGGCACCCCAGCAGCCAGCAAGTCCACAACCCCAGCACCACAGGTCCCCCCAAAGAACGTATCTGATGGCACTGCCTCTGGTGGTAGCAGCACCATAGGTGACACAGCTGTCATGCCAGCATGCTCCGACACGGAAAACAGTGCTGGCGACGTAGGTACCATCCATGACCTTTCCCAATCCCCCTGCATGTTCCATCCCCTACACCATGACGAAACCACGCAGGGGCACCCTGAAGACGACGACTGGCCAACCCCCACAAGTCCTGTGCCAAGGCAACATGTGTTGAGCAGCCCCCCTGTCACACCACCGCAAATGTCCATGGCCCAGCAGAGGCAACAGTCCCTCGACCTGCTGATCGAGCAACAGCAGGAAGTGTCCACGCTACTCAAGGACCATGCAAATGAATGCGGGGGTTCCAGGGCAGCCATGGAAACATCCACCGAGACACTCAGGGCACAAATAGAGAAAAGTAGTGAGAGCCTCAGGGGAGAAATGGAGAAAAGCACCGAGAGCCTGAGAGCACAAATGGAGAAAAGCACCGAGAGCCTGAGAGCACAAATGGAGAAAAGCACCGAGAGCCTGAGAGCACAAATGGAGAAAAGCACCGAGAGCCTGAGGGGGGAACTGCATGCGACGTCCAAAGACGTTTGTGCTGAACTTGCTGCTGTGCGCCGTGTGCTCTCGGAGCTCTCACAAACCCTCAGAGACATGCATGGACGCGAGCAGGCAGAGACATCATCCGTGGCAAGTTCCGTCCAGGGCAGCCCCCAACGCAGATCTGGCAGGAACCTGCGCTCCACGGGCAGGGGTGCCCCTGATACCCGTAGAGGGGGCTTGCAATAGCGTCCAACCACGGACAGCATGCATATTTGGACACTGGTGTTGGGGGGGGAGGTAGTAGGGTGGAGGGGGTGTGTTGGGCTTCACTGGGTGGCGGGTCCATAGGGTGTATAAATCAAATCACATTAACAATACAGCACCTCATTATCATCCAATGACATGTGTGGACATTGATATTTGCGTACGAGGCCTTCATACTACACACACACAGTGCCACAGGTCCCCTTTCCGTGTAATAGGCACCATGCGTGGTTGCTAGAAGCATGCATCTATGATGCTCTGTCGGATTGCACGTGCATCCTGTGCCTCATGGACTCCTTGAGGTGCCTCCACATCCCCACCCTCATCATCATCATCATCTTCAGGTGCATGCAGTACAGCGTCAGGGGGCATGGGCACATTCCTACGTATGCACATGTTGTGCAGCATGACACATGCCATGACCATCTTAGAAACCTTCTCATGGCTGTACATGAGGGCCCCGCCAGACCTGCTGAGGCTGCGGAAACGAGCCTTCAGTAGGCCGAATGCCTGTTCAATGACCACACGGGTACGTGAGTGGGCATGGTTGTAGTCCTCCTCATGCTCGTTCTGTGGGTTCCGGATTGGTGTAAGGAGCCATCTCTTCAGTGGATACCCGGCATCACCTGTATGAGACGAATAAAGGGTGTCAGTGGAATGATAGTGCTAAGTAGCCCCCCCCCCCCTCCTGCAAGGTCATTGACGCATCAAATGGGCCACGATGTCATGCATGGAATGAGACTCACCGAGTAGCCAGGATCTGTGCCCTGCGTGTCGCTCCATGTAGCGTGGTATTCTTGTGTTCCTCAGGACCATAGAATCATGGGTAGATCCTGGAAATCTGGCACAACAATGCGTAAATATCTTGTTGGAGTCACACACCATTTGCACATTGATTGAATGAAATTGTTTCCGGTTGCGGTACTGGACCTCCATGGCATGTGGGACAACCAATTCAACATGGGTGCAGTCGATGGCACCAATGCAACCCGGGATGCCGCCAAGTGCATGGAATCCCACTTTTGCGTTGGTAATCTCCTGGTACGTGCGTGGTAGTGTGATGTGGTCGTCGGCGTGCTTCAGGAGGGCATCGTGCACTTGGAAGAGTGTCCGTGAGAACAGTGGCTGTGAAATGCCATGCAACTGTCCCACTGTGTGCTGGTAGGTGCCTGTGGCCAGGAAGTGGAGTGCAGACACCACCTTCAGTAGGGGTGGGATGGCGGTTGGGCTATCTATCATGCTCACGAGGTCAGCATGTGTCATGTCCACAATGGCGATTATGGTGTCCCGGTCCAAACGGTAGAGGGTGTGGATCTGCTCAGCAGTGAGGTTGAACGGATCGGCTCGGAGGCGTGGGATTGCGGGCCGCCTGCGTGGTGGTAGTGGCAGTGCTTGTGGGCCTTGCTGACCCTGCCTTGCCCTCCTCCTCCTCCTTCTCCTCCGTCTCCCCTGTGCGCCCGGTTGTTGTACCTGTTGTTGTTCGTCGTCTTCTTGTAGTTGTAGCACTTGCAGTGCTATCTGGTCCCCCAGGCCCAACATCGCTAGTCCTGCCGGTAGCATTTTGGAGTGGGAGTGGTTGTGGGAGGGGTTTGGGTCTGCTATATATGTGCTGTCGGCCTGTATGGCCTCCACCTGTGCTGATTGAATGAATCTGTGGCAGATGCAATCCCTTCTGGCCGAGCACGTCCCGCACGTAAGGCTGCATTTGGCCGCATGGCATCTTGGGATTGGAATCATGTATCAAATCCCGATGGCAGTGTGATGTACTTTGACTGATTTTCATGCTATGCTCCCATTGTTACACATGCTATGATTGCAGCCGCTTACATACCTGTGAAGAGTCAGTGGTATGTAGGGCTCGATCGATGGCCGACCCTCATGCAGCACAGTAACGTACTTCACCGACGGGCGTGGCGTCCCATTTGTGATTGCAGCCAGCTAGCATTATGACACACAGCCGCACTACATTGATGTAATTGTGAATGCAAGCGTTCACAGAAGCCTTTTCGACGTAATGTTGCAAGTGAGGAATTCGAAGGCCAGCATTTTTGGTTTTGAAGTAGCGGCGAGGATACGCCCACAGGTCTGGCTGGAAATGTAACGTTCTATTGTAGAATGTCCTTGGGACATGGCCCATAACGAGCAAGCAATGAATGATATGAATTGAATGGGATGCGCAATAGCGTAGTGGACGATAAGGCAGGACGTTCCCAAATCCATCTTGCTTCACAACACTACAGATCCGGCCAGGAGCACAGTGGTTTTTGCAGACTGCATTACGCACAGACGCGATGGAAGTTTCACATATTATGTGAGTGAATATTCATGCGTTTTCATTGCGGGATGAGGGAATGATGAATGGATGCATGGACAGATGATTCCGTTTAGGGTCTGCCATGTACATGGGTTTTTTGAATCACTCCCCTTCCCCTGCGCTATGTGATGCAAGGCTGCCATAGTGGGACTTACGTCTATCTGCCCTTGTCGGATCCTCCCTGTCTCGACGCGCCTTCATACACTTGTGTCTAGGCACGTTACTAATCCCATGTCATGGGTTCTATCTTGACGGACGCATGCACAGTAACCGACGTTGCCAATGGTGTATTTACCTCGATTGATTTCGTTATGAATCGATACTGATTTAGGGGTGTGTATATTCCTTTGGAGTGGGCTAGCATGCATATGGGTGTGGATTTGGTGTGTTGAATGAAGATTGTAATGCATCATGAGTCCCGTAATGCAATCGGTTAATTTGTGTTTCTTTTGGGTGACAGGTATCTCCTGCCCTATTGCAGATGCCATCTCTACGCCACTCCTCCAGATGGTTTTTACTCTCGACTCCTGCAGCTTCGGGTGAATCAGTGGAGCACCATTTCGATCTTATGGGACGATCGCCAATGGGCCACATGCCCTTACGCTGTACTGGTGGCTAGGTGCAACATTTCGGCCTTTCAGCTCGACTAGTGCCTGCCTCATGGGACGGACCTGCGGTTCTTGCCGCTTCCATGTTGCCTTTTGGAACGTTGATGTAGGCCCTGTGTGCCATGATGGTACAGGGCGTCACACAAGTGGAAGCTGGTCAATTATTGCAGATGCAGCCCTCGGTGATGATGGTTGTTTTGGTGTTATTTTGCAAATTGCTGTGGGGCCTTTGTCATTTGGATGTGCATTTAAATTGTATTCCGATATTTGTCGTGTTGCGTTGTTCTTTGCAGGTGATGTGGCGATTTTCGATTTGTGGCGGTATGTATTGCGAGATGATCTGCATTGTGTTCCGCCTTCTGAGTTGAGTTGTGTGGTACAGTACTGGCCGCGTTTGCCTACGTAGCACAGTATGGTCACGGATAGGGGCTGCCATTGTGACTGTTTACATGATGTGCTGTTCAGGGGCGGGGGATTGGCTTTTGGCCGACTGGTGCCTGTCAGCCAGGTCGATTGGTGGAATGATGGGATGTTCAGAATGTGGCTGGTCACAGGTGACTGTGTTTGCGTGCGTTTGTTGGAGGGGGACTGGGGTCATGTCCATTGGAATAGCTTCTGTATTGATGCCATCTGTGCCCTGCAGCTCCCATCGGCCCCTCTTGGGATGAGCCTGGCTGCTCAGTCACTCTGCCAACTTGTGTGGTACATGCTTCTGCTGATGGTTGGTTTGTTTACTGGCAAGAGTACAGGGCTGGTGCAATCCCCCTCAGGATGCTGTTTTGGATGTTGCCTTGCGCTGGTGGCAAGCGATGGGGGACTACTGTTGTTTTGTGTCATGTGTTCTTGATTTTCATTTTGATGTATTGTACCTTCACATGCCTGTGCTGCATCAGTACGGCTATGGTGACATGCCGTACATGGATGCCCACTCACGGGGCGCTTTGAGCCCCTGCATGCTTTTCTACGTTGGCATGCATGGGTGAATTGTAGATTTCACTGGTTGCATAGTGTGAGTACATTGCGCCTGCCAGGAGTTGTGCAATGTGGCCAGGGAGTGGAGTACAGGCACTCAGTGGGCCATTTACGGTTGGTTCACGATGCCGTATTTCTCGCCATGGCGGAATGGTACTTTACGACGTGCTTGATGGCGTTCAGTACATGTCCGCTAGGGTCAGAATTCGCGTACCGTTGCGCCATGGCGGTGATTCCGGTTTTGCAAGGCGCGCGTGCGCGTACTTGGTGCAGTTAGCGTTGCCGTTCACTGCGGTGTCGCTAATGGCATCGTACTTTACGGTGACGGGTCATAATCGCAACGAGCGGTGTTCGATGGCGGTATTGCATTTCCGCCATCATTTTTCCATTTCCGCCAGGGTCGTAATGAGGCCCATAGACTGATTTTTTGAGGATTTTTACCCATTTGGATACTTTATTTACACATTTAATAACCGCAGATGTGAGCTTTCTGAAATCTTTTGTAAATTCAACATCCCAGGTTGGTATTAACAGAGAGCGACTGTGTGGCTAGGTTTTTTTACCCAGTCTTCTGCTTCACAATTAGAGCTATTCCGACCTTTTTCCTGCGTAGGTAGGATTTAATTCTATTCCTGCTGAGATAAGTGCCTAAACTCCGCACATTCCATGTTATCACTTTGTTATACGTGGACATGGCGATTCCGGAGCGATTTTCAGGGTTGTTTGGCCTTCATCCGCGGCACCCGTAGTGGTGTCCAGAGGATGGTGTTGTCTCGCTGTCCAGCGACCCATTCCCAGCAGTAACAACCCCCACCCAGCTCCCCCCAAAACGGTGCATGGTCACTCGGAGACATTGTGACTATATTAACCTTCTGTCTAATGAATAATTAAACAAAACTTAACAACCAGTAACTGCTCCCAGCAGTTGCTTCCAACAGGCAACGCTCGGGAGCTCCTGCGTCTTCTGGGCCATTCCAGCTCATCCGACGCAGGTAGTGTGCCGGCAGCTGGCCTGCACAAGTTCCAATGGGAACCGCATGTGTGTGGTTCCCTGAGCTCCCGTCCGTTTTTACGACTGATGGCATCACAGTGGTAGATGGTCATAAATTACCTGTATCATTCACCCATGTAATGTCACCTGATAGTTCGTACAAAGCTTGCCATCCTCTTATCTTGCTTCAGCTCGGGTTGTGGGTTCCTCATCTCCGGATAGATTGTTATGCTCCAGCCACATGTTTGCTGCAGACGGGGTTTCCAGAAATATCGTCTTTCCCTTATATATCACCTTAAGGCGCGATGGGTAGAGCAGCATATAATTGAGGTTAAGTTTCCGTAGCCTTGCCTTCACTGGTACAAAGGAGTTCCTTTCACATTGCACCGTGGGAGTATAATCTCGATACATGACAATCCTTGAGTCATACCGTTTGATCTCCCCTCCTTCCCTTGAGAATTTTAGTATTGTTTCTCTGTCGCAAAAGTTTAAGATCTTCGCGATCATTGGACGTGTGTGAGAACCTGGTGGGGGCTGTTTTTGTAGAGATCTTTGGGCCTGTTCCAAGAGAACCCTTGAGAGAGTTTCCCGGCCCAATCTCTTGTTTGAGCATGGTCTCCACAAATTCGATTGGGTTTAGTCCTTCTATGTCCTCCAGAATTCCTAGTATGCGAATGTTGTTGCGGTGTGCGCTCCCCTCTGCATCTTCAGATAGTGCCTCGAGTCTTGCTACCTTCATTTCCAGTTCTTGAACCCTCGCTTTCAGATCTGAGGTGATCTCAACAGTGTCCTGCAGGTTGGCTTCCACCGTGGTCACTCTCTCTGCCAGGTTGCGGGCGTCCTGGCGCATTAGCTGCATGTCCGACTTGACCTCCTCAATTTTGGTGTCAATAAATGTTCCGAGTGCTGCGATGGCTTGCAGTACTGGTGCGTCTTTAGGATTGTCATCGCAGGTGAGTGGTTCCTTGTCTGCGATGGCTTCATTTTGTGGTTGTTGTTTGGGCCTTCAGCCTTGGGTGGGTATGAGAGTCCCCCGTGGAATTGGCGCTCCTCTCCTGATGATTCCGAAAGTAGGTTGGAGGGGCCCGCTCACTTTCTTCAACTGTCTTGGATGCTAGTTGTCTGTGGTGTGAGCTGTCCACTCTGTTCTTGCTGGCGCCTGTTTTCCCTGGAGGAGGCTACCAGCTTCCTGTGCGCTTGCTTGTTCAGCGCGCCGACGTGTCCTCTGCCTGCTGTGCTAAAGTGTTTGGATTCGGCGTGTGATCGGGGCCCTAGGGCTGTGCGCCCGGAGTCGGCATAGTCTGCCGGGGGGACGTCTCCTTTCACCTTCACCTTATCAGTCTGCTGTCGGTGCCCCCGCCTCTGGCTTGCTCTCTCCCCATGAGTTTAGCCACCACCCCCGTGGCTGTTCTTCTTGTGTTGGTCTCCTCCGGTGGGGTGTGCCCAGTAACCTCCCTTTGCTATCTCTTTTGATCTTGGATTGCTTCGGGTTGCCCTATTCTCTGCACTTGCAGGGCTCTTCGCTGGAATCCGCTGTGATGATTCCCGTGCGGCACTGTTCACTGTTAATACTGCCTGATCCTTGAGAGTTGTCTCTTCGGCAGTTGCGGGGCCCAAGCTGTCCTGCCAGTCCCATGCGCTGTGCATAGGGTTCCCTGTGGGGCTCGGTGCGCGTTCCTGGGTTCTGGTACCTTAGGGTCTGCCCTCTTATTCTTGGAGGTCTAGCCCCCATCCGAGTCCCTGCGGGCCCCTCTCTTGACGCAGGGAGACGTCGCGTGACCTGCCAGGTTCGTGTGTGGCCCGGCGGGGTGTGTCTCCGTGCGCGTTGCTTATCGGTGTTTAGGCGGTATCCCTGCTCTCACTGTTCTTCTCCGCCTCAAGCTCAAGGCTTCGTCAGGCTTTGCGCTCACTAGGGCAGTGGCACTGCGTACCTTAATTCTGTTGTGAGGCACCCATATCCTGTGCCGGTGTCCAGGAGTCAGTTGGAGGGCTTGCCTCACCGCTCCTTTCGGTAGGCGCGCAAATCTTCTTCCCTGGTCTCGCTCCGCAGGCGCGTCCAGATGGGAAGCACTGCTTCTCTCCTCCCTCTGGCGTTTCCCCTTGGTCAGCCGATGCCACCACGGATGCGACTCTCCCCGCAGCTGTTCACCCGCAGGGGAAGGAGTGATCAAATCCACCTTCTGATTTGTGTCCGGGTATGTCCGCTAGCACAGGGGTAACTCCTGTTCACTTCTCCGCTATGCCCAGCGGAGGGGATTTCTAGTGTGTCCCCGATCCGGTTCCACGATTGCTCTGCGCCATTTTGTGAAGTGAGGGGGAGTCCGTTACAGCAGTCGGCTATTGGGTTTCCCGGGTCCGATTTCGGTCGGGAAAGCCCCTGACAACTGATGAATAGTTCTGGCAGTGATGGTGCGTGTTATAGCGAAAAACAAGTGAGTTTACCACTGCAGAAAGGATCGGTTGGAGGATCCAGGACAGGAGCTCCGAAGAACTGCTCCTTCACTCCATGCGTGCTAGCCACGCCCCCCTGTGCATGCTGTTATACTGTAAGAGCTCAGGGTCCCATAGACTGCAAATTGAAATTAAAGATATTACTTCTTGCAAGTGACATCAATAAAATTAAATTACCTTCCTTTCCTGATCCAAAAGAAATAGGGCCTCATTCTGAGTTTGGAGGCAGCCATGGTGCTATTAACACCATGGCTGCCTCCAAACTCGAATCTGGGTCCGGGTTCCCTGAATGGGGCCTTACCGGGTCATTCCAACCTTGGAGGACCCAGTATTTCCCCATTCAGGGAAGCCATCCCCATTCCCAATTGAGCCCCCATAGGGCTCAATGGGAACGGGAGGGGGCTTAATAACGGGCCCGTTAATAACAGGCCCGTTATTAGCTCCCTGGTCCCCTAGCGGGACCCGCTAAGGACGTCTGGTCTGACCAGACGTTCTGAGCGGGTCCCGCAAGGGAACCTCGTAATAGGGCGGTAAGGAGTTAATGGCACCGGCATCCTTACCGGCGCTGTTAACCCCTTGCCGCCGACCTCGTAATGAGGCCCATAGTGATTAAGGCTGGTAAGGGGGCCTGAGTCATTGAAAACACGGATTGAGTTTGGTTTCTTGTAACCCATCCAATTAGCAATTGATTTTGAGATGATTACTGGTTGAAATATTGATAATTAGCCCAACATTTAAAACATACATTGGGCCTCATTACGAGTTTGGAGGCAGCCATGGTGCTATTAGCACCATGGCTGCCTCCAAACCGGGCTCCATTACCGGGTTCCTTCAATGAGGAATAATCGGGTCATTACAACATTGGAGGACCCGGTAATTCCTCCTTGAAGGAACCATTCCCCATTCCCATTTGAGCCCCCATAGGGCTCAATGGGAATGTGGAAGGAGGTAATAACGGGCACATTGCAAATGGGCCGTTATTACCTCCCTCTTCCCCTCGCGGGACCCGGAAAAGATGTCTGGTTTTACCAGACGTCTGTTCCAGGTCCCACAATGGGAACCTCGTAATGGGCGCTCACGTAATGAAGGGTCAAAAATCAAACTGTCGCGAATCATTGAACCTGGCAAATAAAAATACTCGAGAGCATCATGAACCCTCGAGTAAGCGCAAAAAGACTGTGTCATTGACGCCATTATCGAAGGGACATTCAACGCATAAATCTGCCTCATCGACGGCGTCTTCGACTCCGTCGTCGACTCCGATGAAGGATAAGTCTAGGACTGCCTCTACGTCACAGGCACCGGAGGTGTCGAAAACAACAACCATGACGTTGTGTAGGATTCCGATCCTCTCGAGTTCGAGGCCTTTTCCAAAGCCTTTTACAGGATTGTCAAAGCCCACAACGTCCACGTCGACAACCATGACGTTTTCTCAGGCAGTAACAACAAATGTGTCTCCTTCTTCTCTAGACATGGGTTTTACTCCATATCCTAGGTCTGATTATTTTAGAGCCTTGTCTTCCATATATGAAGAAGGGGAGGACTCTGACAATGAGAGACCTTTTGGTCTACAAAGGACTACAGTACCCATTCCAGAGGAATTAATCTCTGAAAAAAATAGGTTAAAAGACTTACAAGAGTCTCTACATGAGGCAAGTGGTATAGATACATCTCCAGAAGTAGAGTTTGCTAAACCAGATCCTGGAGAACATGCTGAGATACCTTATAGAGCTCTAATGGCCAGAATAATTGAATTCATGGGGTGGACTACACCTGCACCTTCTTTTCAGCAAGATGACCTTACTGATATATTGGATAAAGGACTCCAAGCCAAGAGGATCCTGTTGTTCCTTTTCATGCTGATCTGTAAAGGAAAATAACTGCAAATTGGGAGACTCCTGAAGTTATCCCTGCAGTAAATAAGAAACTCTCTGCTAAATACAGAGTATCAGCTTCAGATCCAGAATATCTAAGTAAACATCCAACTCCAGAAAGTTTAGTTGTGCAGGCAGCGTCTTCATCAAACAGTAAGTCGGCACACCCCACTATTCCACAAGACAGAGATGATAAAAGATTTAACGCCATGTCAAAGAAAGTCTCTTCGTCATGTAGTATGGCACTGAAATCTATCAGCGCCACTTGCACGCTAGCAAGATTCAGCCACACACTTTGGGAGTGTGCTTCATCTGCGGCTGACTGTCTCCCAGAAGGGGAAGAACGGGAAGCATTCTTAAACATCATCAGGAATGGTAAGGATGCAATGTGCTAGTCCCTTCAAACAGGCATTGACTCTGCTGACAGCATCAGCAGGGCCATGGTAGCGAGTACCACAATCCACAGATTTGCGTGGTTGCGGAAGTGTGGGTTTGCTCCAGATGTGCAAGCCAGACTTCTGAATATGCCTTTTGACGGCACTTCTCTATTTGGAAAGAAGGCTGATGACATTCTGGAGAAATTGCAAACATCCAAAGCAGCAGCGAAATCTCTTGGGGCTGCAATCAGGCAAACTCCAAATCGCCCCACAGGTACTTCCTGGAGGGGTAAGTCCTTTTGCTTTTACTCTGCATTCGGAAAAGGCAGGGGATAGCCAGCTCAAAGGGGCCACAGATGTTTCACCCGTGGTGGACGGGGAAAAGGTACAAAATCTGCAACAGCAGGTGCTACTTTACCCTCAGCATCTGTGTCAGCCGCTTCTAAACCCCTCTAAGGTCTCCCCTCACAAGACACCAGTAGAGGGCAGGTTAACGCAACATCTGGCAGAATGGCAGGCTATTACGTCAGATGCTTGGGCATTGGAGACAGTTGCCCAAGGTTACTGCCCGCCTTTCCTACAAACCCCTCAGAGTCATCCACCAGGGAACAACTCTTTGAAGTTTCCAGACCCGCTCCTTATGCAGGAGATTTCAGACCTGCTAGAGAAAGGTGCCAGAGAACCGGTACCCGTAGCAGAGAGGAACATGGGTTGGTATTTCCCCTACTTTCTAGTACCAAAGAAGGACGGAGGATTGAGACCCATCTTGGACTTGCGAGAATTGAACAAATTCCTCAGGAAAGACAAGTTCAAGATGGTAACCCTTTCTCAGATCCTTCAGGCCCTCCAGCTTCAGGACTGGTTGGTATCTCTAGACCTTCAGGATGCTTATTTCCATGTGCCAATCCATCTCAAACACAGGAAATACATGAGGTTTGCAATTGGCAACTCTCATTATCAATTCTGAGTTCTGCCATTTGGTCTGACCTTCGCCCCGAGGGTCTTTACCAAGCTAATGGCGGTTGTGGCTGCAAGTCTAAGGAGGGAAGGGATTCACGGCTACCCCTACCTGGACGACTAGTTGATCAGAGCAGTATCCCCGGAACAAGCTCAGATCCATCTAGATTATGTTTGCCACTTCCTTCACAAGTTGGGCTTCTCCCTCAACTTAAAGAAGTCACAGATGATACCATCAAAGAGACTCCAGTTCATTGGAGCAGTCCTGGACACATCCCTGGGAAAAGCCTCGTCACCAGAGGTGAGGGCCCAAGATATTCTACAGATGGTCACCAGGTTTCAAAATGCCCAAGGTCTTCCAGCCTTCGACTTTTTGAGGTTGCTCGGCCTCATGGCATCCGGCATCTTCCTAGTGCCAGAGGCTCGCCTGAGAATGAGATCCCTCCAGTGTGGCACTAAGGACCCAGTGGTCACAATTCCCAGGGAGAATGGCAGATCTCCTACTAATTCCGGACAGAGTAGCTCAAGACCTTCATTGGTGGGCCTGTCGGGAGAACATCTTAAAAGGAGAACAGTTTTGGCAACCATGGCCGGAGATAACAGTAGTCACGGATGCTTCACTCACAGGGTGGGGAGCCCATGCCAACAACTTGACCGTCAGCGGTCGTTGGTCTCCATCGGAGTCCAGACTACACATCAACCTATTGGAGCTGAGAGTGATCAGACTAGCGCTGAAAGCTTTTCTGCCATCAGTACCGGGAAAAAATGTCCTGATAATGACGGACAACACAGTGGCCATGCACTACCTCAACAAAAGAGGAGGCGTAGGGTCACTGCCACTGTGCAGAGAAGCAATGCAGCTCTAGTTTTGGGCAATTCAAGAAGGAATCTCTCTATCGGCAGTTCACCTAGCCGGAGAGAAGAACTTGACGGCGGATGCTCTGAGCAGGCAGAGCACAGTCTCCCACGATTGGGAACTAGCTCAGGAAGTCCTTCAAGAGATCTTCGCCCTTTGGGGAACCCCTCAAGTGGATCTGTTCGCCACCAGCATCAACAAGAAGTGCGATCAGTATTGCTCAAGAGAATTTCCCCCGAGAGGAGCTCTAGGGGACGCGTTCGTAGTGGACTGGGAATATCCACTTCTGTACACTTTTTTCCTCCAGTCCCCGTCACTTCTCAAATGATCAGGAGGTTGAGAAGATTCCAGAAACCCATGATCTTAATTGCCCCGGATTGGGCCCAGGAGAACGTGGTACCCGGATCTTCTAGACATGTCCATCTGCCCTCCGATTCGTCTTCCGCAAAGAGATGATCTTCTCTCACAGAAGGGAGGTCAGGTTCTCCATCCGGATGTCGGAACCCTCAACCTTCACGCCTGGTTTCTGAAAGGTTGAGATGCAAGGATTGGGAACTCCCGGATGACGTCATGGAGGTGTTGCTTTAAGCCAAAAGGCCAGCAACAAAGACTTTATACCGCTGCCGTTCGAACTAATTTTGCAGCTGGTGTAGAGAAAAGAATATTGAACCCTTTTCATGTAATACACCGATGGTGTTATCTTTCTTGCTTTACTTAGCAAATTCAGGTCTCCAAGTTGGTAAGATCAAGGACTACCTCGCAGCGCTGTCAATCTTTAAGCATACTGCTGAGGAGCCTTCATATTTCAAATTACCCTTAGTAATTCAATTTCTTAAAGGATTAACTAATGCTTATCCCCCAGAACCTTTTCAAGTTCCATTGTGGGACCTAAACCTAGTCTTAAAGTTTCTGATGGGTACTCCATTTGAACCACTTCATTCCTGTTCATTAAGGTTTTTCACTCTTAAAACAGTTTTTCTAGTGGCTCTAACTTCTTCCAGAAGAGTGAGCGAATTACAAGCTCTATCTTGCAAACCTCCTCATTCAATCTTTCATAAAGATAAGGTTGTTTTACAAGTGAAGCCCAATTTTCTTCCAAAGGTAGTCTCTGAATTCCACATTACTCATAAAATAGCTTTACCCTCGTTCTATCCTCCTCCCCATCCAGGGAAAGAGGAAGAGAGATTACACAGACTGGATCCAAGGCATGCCATAAGCTTTTACATTAGCAGACTTGCAAGAATCAGGCAAGCAGACCAATTGTTTGTGGGATATGCATGACACAAATTAGGTTTGCCAATTACAAAACAAACCATTTCAAGATGGATTATTTTAACTATTATAGAATGCTATAGATTGGCAGGAAAAGAGCCCCCTCAACATTTTAGGGCTCATTCGGCTGTCCAAAGAGGAGTTCCAATTAAGGACATATGTGCGGCTGTCACAATGTCATCCGCACACACTTTTACCAAATTTTACAGCCTTGTTTCCTCCTCTAGCCAGGAGACAAAATTTGGAAAAGCTGTGTTGCATTCTGTACATCTTTAAAGGGAAACATTTAATTTTTACTCCTGCCTCCTCTATACTACTGCTAAGGGAGTCTATCAAAGATAAGGAATACGTCGGAGGACACAATCCCCTCGAAGAACAAGTTACTTACCAAACTGGTAACGTTCTTTCGATGGGATGTTCCTCCGATGTATTCCTTATCGCCCCTCCCATCCATCCCCGCAGTAACACTTCCCTGTAGTTGCAGCTTACGCTCCTTCAAGGTTACTCACCAATTCATGCAAAGCAAATCTAAACTCCAAAACGGAACTGAGCAACGGACGCTGCGCGAGTCGATTTGTACTCATGATGACGTTAGCGCCGATACGGAGGCTGTCAAGGGACACCGACTCGCGGGACGTCGACGCGCAGCGCCCTCTATAGGAAAAAAAATAATAATTCCGAGGCCAGCAAGCTGGAATGGATTATATCAAAGATGAGGAATACGTCGGAGGAACATCCCATCGAAAGAACGTTACCAGTTTGGTAAGTCACTTGTTCTTCTGATGAATTAGCCTTTCCTCCCACAGATTCCTTATCAGCCCAGAAACTACTTCTTGAGGAATAGCTTGTACATCTCAACTGTTTTGTGATCTCTCAGCTGCCACATGCTAAGGAAAGGGATGGAACTGAGGTCATGGGGCTTGTCTACTCCATATAGACTGGCCCTGATGTCAACTGCAGCGTCTGGGTGCACACGGGAGCCACACTGTGCCCCCTTGTGGATGCAAAAATATGAAGACAGCTGGTGCTGCGGGAGGAAGGATTGAACCATCAGAAAAAAAATTAGAGAGATAAATAATTTGCTCTCCAGTCTGTCTTTAATCATCTTGCTTTCCTCCAGAGCTTTGTGTCACCACCCAAGTAGGCGCTGCCAACCGGAGGCCAGGACTGCTGCTACTGGCGTTTGACTTTGCAGAGTTATATTTTCTCAGTTCATTGTGAGAACCAACCGTGCTTTGTCCCCAACTGTAACATTGGGTCTGTTCGCCACATGGTCAGGAGGAGGAGCGGGAGCACCACAGTAATCAGCACTGTATCTCAAACAGCCAATCAGAAACTGACACATCTCTACCACTCATTCTTATGAGAGGCTGGCTCCCTGTGGATTACATGCTAGTCTGAAGGCATCCCAGGGGTACTAATGGCAGTATTTGCTGTCCTGAGTATCTGTGTGATGTCTTATATTGCTGGTGACCCTGGGTAGTTGGAACACGTCATTTGAACAATGAAAACAATCTTCAATGGATTGCCTTTCTCCCGCAGATTCATCATCTGATAGATATCCTCATCCAGCTTTGCTGCTTGGAAAAAACTTCGATAGGAGGCGTAGTGGACCTCGACTTGGACATTAATCCGTCTTGCTCGGTGCTCGATCGTCGGCTCCGGACGTGAAGCTGGGCATTGTATATATACTCCGTTACTGCGCCCCGTACCTCAGTACCTTTTTTTCTGCACGCTCGACACGCTGCTCTTGCGGAACATACTGCTTAGAGACACCTTTTTGGATCAGATTTGCTATTTTTTCTCAACCGCGAGATGTCCACGCCCCGTATTTCAGAGTTTAAGTATTGGACGGACTGTGCTTGTACGATGTCAGTGAGTGACCTGCACGATATCTGTGTGTGGTGCCTCGGCACGCGTCACCACACTGAGAGGTGCTCTCACCCGCGCGGTCGACCGTTCCGTCCTCAGAGGCCGAGATGGAGGGGTCTACCCATGAGAAAGAAGGACATTGGTGCAAGACAAAGAAGCAGTCCCACTCACGGAGCCGCACTTCCTCATCCTCCCATAAAAAGAAGAGGCGGCATCAACGCGATTCTGACTCCTTATCGGAGCGGGGTAAGTCGACGGCGGGAGGAATTGAATTGAAATCGCAAATGTTAGCAAAGTTTGAAAAGACGGCTGTAGGTGCGATTATGCCCCCCAAACAGCAGGCCCCAGTGGCTCAAGTAGCGCTCGGTGTCCCCGACCTCACGCAAGCACTGATACCGACAGTGTTGGGAGAGCCTTCGGGCTTGTCCCGAAGAAGGCGGACAAGCCTTCAAAACCAGGACCTTCCCATGAGCCTCAGGGGTTGGTCATTCCCGACACGCTCTCAGCGCCCAAGCTTCGGCCCGGCGCAGACAGCCAGCTCTTCGGCATCGAAGGATAAGCCCTCGATGCGTGACAATCGATCCTTCATCCCACTTTCCTGGTCCGTCCTTTTCAGATCTATGGCACAGATTTTCACCGCTGATGGGGTTTGCGGGGGGACCAAGGAGACATCAATCCAATTTATTCATGGGCTAGTGGCGTTGATTATTTTGACGACCAGGCAGACCTCCTGGCCTTGGTACAGGGGCTGCATGATGCTAATGGGTTGGCTACATCCCTGGATGTGGAGTTTCAACAAACCCAACCTTCCACTCATGCCCATGCCAAATTTAGGTCACTAGTGAACGGGGTGTTCAACACCTTAGGACTGAATGCTGTGGCAGTTCCAGTCCATGGTTATGATTTAACCGACATCCTGGACGAGCGTCCCACTATGAAAGAGGCAAATGCCTCTGAATCCGCTGATAGCTGACCCGGTAGCCTTCTTGTGGCAGTGGCCCTGTTCTGGTCCTCCAGTCAGCTCCACTGCAACTAGCAAATACAGGCTGGCAAGAGGGGATCCGTTCTTTGTTCTGTCACCCTTCCCCGGAAGGACTAGTTGTTTAGGCAGCCACTGTTTCTACCAGGGCAGCTTCATCAACCTCAAACCTGCCTCCTGACAGAGGGCAAGAGGCTGGATGCTGTCAAAAAGAATGTTTTCACATCTGGCAGCATGGCCTTGAAGGCCACTAACGTGTCTTGTGGGTTTGCGAAGTACTCATTTGGCCTCTGGAAGGCGGCAGAACACGCAGCACAATACATCCCTGAAGGGCAGCTGCAAGATGGTTTTGTACAGCTTGTGGAAGATGGGAAAGCGGTGGCCAGGCAGTCACTGCAGACTGGCCTGGACTTGGCAGACTGCGTTGGCCGGCCAATGGGATCAGCGGTGGTTCTCAGGAGGCAGGCCAACCTGCGCTCCTCAGGCTTTTCACCTAACGTCCAGAACAGGTTGCTGGACATGCCTTTTGAGGGAGTATTCCTTTTTGGGCTGAATGCAGATGACTCCCTGAAAACGTTTAAGGAGTCAAAGATTGCTGCGAAATCGCTGGGCCTAGCTGCGTAGCCGGCTAGTCCTGTCTTCAGTTTTGCCTCACAGGGCAGGGGCTATAGGCGGTACATCCCCAACGGCAAGAAGGCACAGCTCTCTCAAGCCAGATAGGGGCAGAAGCGTTTCTCCCGCTCCGGAAGGGGCAGAGGGGCTTCGAGAGGCCAGCAAGCAGCAGCAACTGCGGTGGGGTGGCTCCGTCCTCAAAGTCGCTTTGATTTTACCCTCCCACAACTCACTGGTTGGTGGACGCCTGTCTGAGCATTGGCCTCAATGGTGGGAGATTACCTCTGACTCCTGCGTCCTAGACCTTGTGGGGTGGGGCTATTGTCTGCCCTTTTAAGGGAAACCTCTGGACAGACCCCCATCACCTCCATGCCAAATGGAACAGGAGCTCCAGGAAAACTACAAGCCCTGTTGTTGAAGGATGCTATGGAAGAGTTACGTCCCAAGCAGAAAGGGTCGGGCTGGTCTTCCTGGTATTTCCTGGTACCCAAGAATGGAGGAATTCTCCATCCCATCTTGGACCTCAGGGCCTTGAACAAGTTCCTGAGGAAGGACAGTTCTCCAGCATGGGGTCTGGCATGGATTCACATGCTCATGAATATTCCCCGTCGTCAGGCCGGGAATCATCGGTATAGAAAAAATCAGTATCAGTTTCGTTTCTGATCTGTCTTTCTCAGTAGTAAACAATCACTGGTCTCTGGGTCATACTGCCCCCAGCCAATGACTGCCCTCTCCCTAAGCCCCGCCCCTGGCAGCCATCCTCAGATTTTTACCGCACGTTCAAGTGTTGGGAGTCCTAGTGCTGTAGCTCTCGAGCTTTTGCTGCGTTTTTGCGCTTTTTCAGGAGATTTTCTCATTTTTCGGTCAAATAGAGCCTCAAGCTCCACCGTTTCTACATCCGATCAATGGGGATCCGTTTCGGAGTTTCTACGCCCCTCAAGGGTGAAGATTTCGTCGAGTTACGCTTTTGGAGGATTCCAGACGTTCCGAGGCCTACCCCAGACATGGCCCAGGAGAAAGGTAGGTCGACGCCCGGGAAGCTGTTCAGGTCCTGCCCTGGATGCCAGCTTCAGAACGTTCAGAGCATTCGTTATGCATTTGTTATGCCTCTACTGTCTCCATGAGAACAAGACGCACAAGGAGAAGGACTGCGCGTTTTGTGGGAACATGTCGGAGCGGACCATGAAGGATCGCCACCTCCGTCTCGCCAACTGGCTGGAAGGTAAGAGCCCGCCAGGTGAGAAGAAGAAAAAGAAGTCCGAGCTGTCTTCTAAGTCCTGTGAGGGTGCTCCGGCGACGGGGGCCCAACAAAAGGCTAAGCACCGCGAGTCCGCGGGCACCGTGAGCGCCGAACGGCCGGGCTCCTTGGCTGCCAGGCAGGGAGCATCCTCCCCAGCGCCATCAACCACGAGCCAATGCTCTGGCTCGGGTAAGAGGAAGTCCGAGAACCCGGCGAAACTTCTGGAGAGGCCCCGGTCGATCTCGAAGATTCCGGCAGAGGGGGAGCGAGGCTCGGACCCTCCCCCCAAGGTGAAGGCCCCAGGCGTACAGAAGGTGACGATGGCCTTAATTCACCCTGCTAAGACCTCGATTGAGGAGGTCGTCACGGCCCTGGCTCAGCCTGTGGAGGCTACACCAGTGGAGGCGGCCTCAGGACCCAGAGTCTCCCTGCCACCGCAGAGGGAGTCGTCTTTCAGGCCCATTGAGAAGACCCCCACGAAGTCCTCGTTGGAAAAGGTGGGGGAGGGGCTGGTGGCCATCGTGGATACGGACACGACCTCTGAAGAGGAGCTCATCGAAGTCGTGGAAGAGGCCCAGCCCATCGGGAGGGATCCCGACGAGGGCGACGACGAGAGCGACGGTGTCGCAGACAAGGCTCCTCAAGAGCCCTCGCTCCCGTCGTTTCTGGCGCTGCAGGACACCTCGGCGGCCATTTTGTCAGCGATTTAGTCCTTATGCTCAGAGATAAGGACTAGGTTGCCCCTTCCCCCGACGGAGGTACCTGAGCCAGACCTGACGGGGGAACCGGAGCCAGGACCTTCGGAGAGTCCACCGCATAAGAGGAGGAGGACGCATCCTAGGCCGCCTCTGCGGGGTTCTCTGCCTTCCCCCTGGTCTACTACCCACGGGGATGATACAGGCATGGACACGACTACGACAGGTACAGATGACGACGGAGGCGACGACGGGACGTGTCGCCCCCTGCCCGGGCGTCTCCGCCTGACGAGATTGGACCCTTCCCTTCCATGCCATGATTTCCAGGGCATCCGAGCTCTTCCAGCTCTGCCCCGAAGAAAAGAAGAAGGAAGGGTTCCTTTACCAACGGCGCGAGGCTAAAGGGAAGACGGTCCTCGCCGTACCGCTTCTTGATGACATCTGGGATGAGGGGCTCGCCCTCCTCAAGAACCCTGCCACGGCGCCTGCAAAGAGGGACCGGTACGAGAAGAAGTATCGGGTCTCCGATGCTGCCCCCTTGTGCCTTAGGGCGCAACCTAACCCGGATTCGATCGTTTCGGCAGCAGCCAAGAAGAAAGCCGGGGGGGGCATCGGCCTCCACTTCAACCTCCCCGCCGGACGGCGAGGGTAGGAAGCTGGATGCGATGGGACGACGGGTCATCTCATCTGCAGCGACGACCATCAAGGCGGCCAACGCCCTGGCCATCGTAGCCCGCTACGACAGGGAGTTGTGGTTCAAGATCGTCCCTCTGTTGGACTTCCTTCCGGACGCCAAGAGGGCTGAGGCCCTGGAAATCTTACAGGAAGGTGAGATTGCCTCGGACCACGCCATTACGGTGGCTACGGACATCTCCGGCACCGGTTTCCGTAAGTTGGGCAACAGCGTTTGCCTGAGACGACGAGGATGGCTCAAGGCGACGGATTTCCGCCAGAACATACAGACCAAGGTTTTGGACATGCCCTTCGATGGGAACAACCTGTTTGGCAAGGCGGGTGATGAGTCCCTTCAGGCGATCAAGACGGACACGGAGACGGCCCGTGCACTGGGTGTGCTCCAACAGCGACGGCCGTCCTTTCGGAGCTCCGGAGGCAGACAGGGTGCCTCCAAGGGAGCCGCCAGTAGCTCCTCTACGTACCGTCAAGCGGCAAGATCTTCGTCGCAGGAGGCCTACAGGGGACGCGGCAAGTCAGGTGGATCCCGCCGTCGTCGCCAAGGTGGTCAAGGAGGCAAGGCGGCCTCCAAGCAAGATTGAACCGACCGTCGGGTCGGGCCCCCGCCGAAGCACCCCGGTGGGAGGCCGGCTGACGAGATTCGTCGGCGTGTGGGAGTCCATCTCCACCGACCGTTGGGTTCTGGACGCCCTGGCCCTGGGGCACGCCCTCGAGTTCCAGAAGAAGGGCCCCCGCATTCCTCCCGTGGCCAGGAAGGAAAATCACGTCCCTCAACTGCTGTTGGAAGTAAGGGCGATGCTCAGAAAAGGTGCCATCGAGCTTGTTCCAAAGAGGCTTCGGGGCTCCGGAGTTTACTCAAGGTACTTCCTCGTAAAGAAGACAGGAGGATGGGGTCCCATCCTGGACCTGCGACGACTGAACAAATACATCAAGGCACAGAAGTTCCGGATGGTCACCCTCCAGCACGTGCTGGGACAGCTGGAGCAGGGCGATTTCCTGTCGTCGTTGGACTTGGAGGATGCGTACTTCCACATCCCTATTCTAAAGAGGCACCGAAAGTTCCTCAGGTTCGTGGTCCAAGGGCAGCACTACCAGTTCAAGGCCCTCCCGCTCGGAATAAAATCTGCGCCCAGTGTGTTCACCAAGTGCCTAGCCCCGGTGGCGGCGCGGCTGCGCCTACAGGGGATCCACGTCTACCCCTACCTGGACGACTGGCTCATACGGGCAAGGACAAGGGAGCTCGCCGTACAACATACTGTGAAGACCGTCCAGCTGCTCACGGACCTGGGGTTCTCCATCAACTTTCCAAAATCCCACCTGGTCCCGTCGCAAGTCGCCCTGTTTCTGGGAGCACAGCTCGACACAGTGGCGCGGCTGGCCTCACCGGCGGAGGAAAAGATCAGGACCATCCTGGGAAAGGTGCAACGTCTGCTGGCCACAGACGTGGCCAGAGTGAGGTCTATCAAGTCCCTCCTCGGAATGATGTCCTCCTGCATTTATCTGGTGCGCCACTCCAGACTTCGGATGCGGCCCTTGCAAGAATTCCTCGACGCCCACTGGATCCAGTCGACGGGCAGCTTCGAGGACAGGATCCCGCTCGACAAAGCGTTCCGTCAGGTGATACGATGGTGGGGTATCCGCTCTCATCTGATGGCGGGAACAGGTTTCCTAGCCCCGGCCCACCAGGTGACGGTGACGACGGATGCCTCCCTGGAAGGTTGGGGAGCGCACACCGGGGAACTCCACGCGAGAGGCCTTTGGCTCCCGGAGGAGAAGACACTCCACATCAACATCTTGGAGCTCCGTGCAGTGTTCTGGGCCCTCAGGTCCTTCCTTCCGTCCCTCAAGGGCAAGGTGGTGAGGATCTTCACCGACAACACCACCGCGATGTTTTACATTCGGAAGCAGGGCGGAACCAGATCCCCTGCCCTATCCAAGGAAGCCCAGGATCTGTGGCATTGGGCCGTCGCCCAAGGGATGTTTCTGGTACCCTTTCATCAGGATCAAGTGGATCGACTCTTCCGACAATTGGGCGAACCCCAGATCGATCTCTTCGCGACGGCGGCGAACTCCAAGTGCCGGAGGTTCGCCAGCAGGTTTCCCCAACCGAGGAGCATGGGCGATGCTTTCTCGTTCCCCTGGGACGGCCTATTCCTTTATGCGTTCCCGCCGTTGCTGTTGCTACTCCGGCTCGTTAACCAGCTCAAGAGGTCCCGTTGTAGGATGATCCTCGTCGCACCGGCGTGGCCGAGACAGATCTGGTTCCCGGACCTTCTGGACTTGTCAGCGTCCACACCAGTCAAGCTGCCGACGGATGCGGATCTTCTCTCCAGAGAAGGAGGCGCCATTCTTCATCACGAACCAGGGTCGCTGAACTTGCAGGCCTGGCTCCTGCAGCACTAGAGTTTGGAGGATACGACATCCCGGCCGACTGCAGAGAGGTTCTTGCAAAGGCCAGGGCATCCTCAACTCTCAAGTGCTACGGACATAAATGGAAGAGGTTCTCTGTCTGGTGCCGTGCACAGAAGATTAACCCTCTGCGGATTACGGCCCCTCAAGTATTGCCGTACCTACTGTCTTTGGCCAAGGCTGGCCTATCTCATGCTTCCATCAAGGTGCATCTGGCTGCCGTCTCACGTTACACCAGAACTACAGGATGGGCGTCCTTGTGGTCTCATCGACTGGTGAAGGAATTTATGAAAGGACTGTTCCGATCGTTCCCGCCGGGGAAGGCCCCTGCCCCGGCGTGGGAGCTCAACGTCGTGCTGACTAGGCTCATGGGGGCCCCATTCGAGCCTATGCATTCAGTGCCGTTGAAGTCTCTGTCGTGGAAGACAGCATTCCTCGTGGC
This sequence comes from Ambystoma mexicanum, assembly GCF_040938575.1. Taxonomy (NCBI): domain Eukaryota; kingdom Metazoa; phylum Chordata; class Amphibia; order Caudata; family Ambystomatidae; genus Ambystoma; species Ambystoma mexicanum. Next base: position 674,099,645 of record NC_090932.1, on the reverse strand, counting down.
CATCACCTCTGCACGACGAGTGGGAGAGATCCAGGCCCTATCTTGCAAGCCTCCATACTTGACTTTTCACGACAGGAGGGTGGTGCTGAGGACGCACCCCTCCATGCCCAAGGTGCCGTCGGACTTCCACCTCAACGAGCCCTTGGTGTTGCCAGTTTTCTTCCCGTCGCCTTCGTCGCCGGCTGAGAGGACTCTGCACTCGCTAGATGTAGCTAGAGCGCTGAAGTTCTACGTGGACCGCACGAAGAGTTTCCGGAAGACATTACAGCTGTTTGTGAACTTTGGACCTGTGAATCATGGGAAGGCTCTCTCGAAGACTTCAATTTCCAGATGGCTCTCCAGCTGCATCATGCACTGTCACCGGTTGGCAAACCAGCCGTTGCCAGGCCGTCCGAGAGCCCATTCGACCAGAGCGATCGCTGGAACTACGGCGTTCCTGTCTGGTGTGCCCCTGCTCGACATCTGCAGGGCTGCTACGTGGAGGTCGACGCACACCTTCACGAGATTCTACTGCGTCGACCGGGATTCCAGGGAGGAGTCCAGAGTCGGCCAGGCAGCGCTGCGCAACCTGTTCACCTAAGGTGAGCCTGGTGAGGAGGTAAGAGATGCTTAATGTTGAGTTGTTTTATTGCTTGATATTGAGCCTTTTGCCACCTCCCGTGGTTGTGCATGTGTATACTGCTATGTATTCTTATATTCATGAGCATGTGAATCCATGCCAGACCCATGCTGGAGAAGGAACAAGTTACTTACCTGTAACTGTTGTTCTCCAGCATGGGTCTGGCATGGATTCACATGCGAACCCTCCCGCCTACCCCTCTGCGGCTCTTCACTTGGTCATACTGCCACTTTACATGCTACCAAATCTGAGGATGGCTGCCAGGGGCGGGGCTTAGGGAGAGGGCAGTCATTGGCTGGGGGCAGTTTGACCCAGAGACCAGTGATTGGTTACTACTGAGAAAGACAGATCAGAAACGAAAGTGATACTGATTTCTTCTATACTGAGGATTCCCGGCCTGACGACGGGGAATATTCATGAGCATGGGAATCCATGCCAGACCCATGCTGGAGAACAACAGTTACAGGTAAGTAACTTGTTCCATTCAGGATGATGATGTTGAGAGAGATTATCCATGCTCTCGAGCTACAGGACTGGCTGGTGTCCGTAGATTTTCAGGACGCTTTCTTCCATGTGCGTATACATCCGAAGCACAGGAAGTTCCTGAGGTTCCTCATAGGGGAAATGCACTATCAGTTCAAGGTGCTTCCCTTTTGGATGACCTCCGCTCCAAAGGTCTTCACCAAGCTCATGGCAGAAGTCACAGCTCACCTCAGGAGATCCGGGTTCCTGGACGACTGGCTGATCTGAGGGAAGTCGGCGGAGCAGGCATTGTCCCACTTGGAGGACACCTGCTCTATACTCCAGAGACTGGGCTTCTCCCTGAACTTGCAGAAGTCCCATGCTACACCAACCCAGAGGCTCCAGTTCATCTCGGTAGTCCTAGACACTCGGGCAGGGCAGGCCTTCCCACCCGAGGTGATAGTGACCAGCTTTACACAGATGGTGAGTTTGTTCCAGAACCACACCGCCTTACCAGAGGCTTCTTTCCTCCGCCTCTAAGGCCTCATGGTCTCCTGTATTTTTCACGTGCCAGAAATCATTGCAGTGGCTCCCACGAGGCAGTGGTCCCAGTACCTCGGAACCCTCAAGGATTCCCTAGGGATGTCCAGGTAAGTGGTCAACGGCCTCCTCTGGTGGGCCGACAGTAGCAATCTACTGGCGGGCCACTGTGGCCTCAGGCCCGAGTGGTGGCAGATGCGTCCTTGAACGGTTGGGGCGCTCACTGCGAGGATTTGCAGGTGAGCGGCCTTTGGTCTGCAATTAAAGCCAAGTGGCACATCAACAGGCTGGAGTTGAGTCATCAAGCTAGCCCTTAAGGTCTCTAAAAGGGAAGCATGTCCTCGTCTTGACGGACAATATGGTGGCCATGCACTATCTGAACTAAGAAGGTGGCGGTGCTCCGTCCCCCTTTGCAGAGAGGCAATGCAGCTGTGGTTCTGGTTGTTAGAAAAATGGATATCGGTCTTGGCAGTTCATCTAGCATGGACAGAGAACGGTTTGCCAGACTCTGAGCAGCCAGAGCATGGTTTTACACAAGTGGGAGGTGTGCCAGGAAGTTCTAGAGGAGGTCTTCTCTCGCTGAGATACCCCGACAGTGGACATGTTTGCCAGGGAGTCCAACAGGAAGTGCAGACAGTTTGGCTTGCAGGAATTCCCAGTGAATGGCACGCGACGTGGCGCGTTTCTGGTGGACTAGACCTTCCCTCTCCTCTACGCCTTCCCTCTGATTCCTGTCATTCCTTGGGTTCTCAGGAGGTTTTGAGCGACCATGATCTTGATCGCCCCGGATTGAGCGTGGAGAATGTGATGCCCGGACCTTCTGGATCTGACCATCTGCCCACCTCTCAGGTTGCCTCGCCGCCCAAGATCTCCTGACCCAGTCGAAAGGTCGGGAACTCCACCCGAACCCAGAATCCCTTAACATGCTTGGCTCTTGAGAGGATGAGATAAGATGACTGGGACCTCTCGGAGGCGATACTTAAGGTGTTGATGGCTGCACGCAGGTCGTCAACACGATCTCTGTACGCATGCTGGTGGACAAGATTTGAGTCGTGGTACATGGAACGCGAGATTGACCCTATTGCTTGCCCCACCACTACATTGATGGAGTTCCTGATGTTACTGGCCTCTGCTGGCCTTCAGGTTACCACAGTCAAAGAATATTTGTCTGCCTTGTCTGTGTTCAATAGGTCTCCTGGATCAAGTTTCCTTTTTACGATGCCGGTTATGGGCCAATACCTGAACGGCCTTATGAATACGTTTCCACCAGTTCTCTTTTTATATCACATTTTAATGCTTTTAGTAACAATGTACAACATACAAAATGCAACCGCACCCTATCCATCCCCCCGCCGCCTCCTGCCGCCTTGTCAGGACCGTAGTTTGGTTGTGCTGCTTTGTTCTTGTCTCCGCAGCTATATGACCAAATGCTACATTATTGAATACACTCCCTTCCACCCTCCCGTTTCAACACATTAGTTCTCATTCCACTCCCTCTTCCCACTTCCCCCAGATCTTGGCATCTTTGGCTGGGCACCCGTGTGCGGTATATATTCTGTGTTCTTTCGCTGCGCAGGTGTCCATTTCGGCAGACCATTGGGCTAGGGTCGGACAGTCCGGGGCTCCCCATTTTTGTACTATATCACGCTTTATTAAACCCATTGCATTAGACAGGAAGATTCCCTCCCACTTATTCGAGTCGTTTTCATCCGGGACCCCTAACAGCAGTTTCACAGGTTCCAATGCCACTGTGCGGCCCAGGACCCCCGACAGTCTTTGACAGCATTGCGTCCAGAAGGTTTTTATCCGGGGACATTCTCAGAGCAAATGGAAGAAAGTACCCTACTCTCCCCGGCACCTCAAACAGTTGGGGTCAGAGGCCCGCCCCCATCCGAAAAGGGCAACTCGGGGGTAATAGACTCAGTGTAATATCTTGCGTTGTACCAATCGGATTTTGGAGTCTATGGCGATCTCATGTGGGTGCATAAGAACTTGAATCCAGTCCTCTGGTTCTATGGGGCCTACATCCCTTTCCCACTTGGTCTTAAGGCTGGCCAGTTCCGGTGTATTGAATCCATTTATGGCTTTGTATAGGATTGACGTAACTTTAGTGGGAATGTGTTGTGGAGGTAGGTTGCTGCGTTCCAGGGGGGAGCACTCTGGTGCGTCTGCGAGTGCCTGTCTGTGACCATTGAGGGCGTGCTTGAATTGCAAATAATGGTAACGCTCATTCTCGGGAATTCCGAATTTTTCTTGCAGTGTCTCAAATGGGAGAATGGAACCATCTGTCATTACGTCCCCGACTATGGTTATTCCTGCCTCCACCCACTGGGTCATCATAGCAAGTTTCTGCATTTCAGTGAGCATGTAGTTGTGCCATAGCGGTGCGCTAAAGTTAGTCTATTCCCCCAGCCTATGTGTGTATGTGCCTGCCTCCAGATGACTGCGGTATGTGCGGAAACAGTTTGCGGAGGGGTTCTGGGAAGGTTCTGGTATAATGTGGCAAGTGGCGGGGTGTCCTGTATGACGGACATCTCCGCCCTAATATGTGGGAGATCCTGGTCTCCGTGAAGCAGGTCGTTGACCACTTGCAGCTCGGCGGCCCAATAATAGGACCAGAGGTGTGGTATTCCAATGCCCCCTTCCCAAATGGACCTCTGCAGTGTTGTTAACACGATACAGGGTTGCCCGCCCTTCCATATCAGTTTCCTAAGGAGGTGCTCCACTCGGATGAATTCTGTGTCCGGTATGATATGTGGAGTGTTCTGTAATACGTATACAAAACGTGGAAGTGCCAGCATCTTGAAAAGCGCTGCTCTACCCATTATCGTGAGGGGGAAAAGCATCCAGTGCTTCACATCGTCAGCAAAGCGATCCTTTAATGGGTGCAAGTTAAGAGGAACGTAGGCCGAGAGGCTCCCAGAGACCCATATGCCCAAATAGCGAAAGCCCACCCTCTCCACTCGATAGGGGACATCCCGTGGGATTGCCCAGTCTCCTCCTTTAACCAAAAAGAGGACCGATTTGCCCCAGTTTACTTTTAGACTGCTGAAGTCCCTGAAGGCTATCAACATCCGGGTCACCATCGGGCCTGCATGTTCTGGGTCGCTCAAATAGAGTAACAGGTCATCCACATAGAGGGAGACCTTATCTTCTCGTCCTTCTGGCCATCAGAACCCACGCCATGTGGTGACCTGTCGAAGCCATTGTGGCAGTGGTTTTGTTGCCAGCGCAAAGAGGAGGGGGGGGGATAGCGGGCAGCCTTGCCTTGTGCCCCTGCCTAGTGGGAAGGTTCTGGAGGACCAGCCATTTACCCTGTCCTCCGCTTGTGGTTCCTCATATAAAAGCTGAACCCATTTAATAAAGGTTTCTCCAATCCCCATGCGTCGCATCGTCACCCACAGACTTCCCCATGTCACTGAGTCAAACGCCTTCTCGAAATCAATTGCCAGAATAGCGAGTGGCAGTTCCAGAATTGGGGCACGTTCTAATAATAAATGGAGTCGGCGTTGATTCATTCTAGTCGACCTATGTGGCATGAAGCCGCACTGGTCAGGATGAACCAAAGACGATATGACCGAATGCAGCCTGCTGGCTAATTCTTTAGCGAGAATTTAGGCTTCGCCGTTAATAAGTAATATCGGTCTGTATGATGAGCATGATTCGGGGGGTTTTCCCTGTTTAGGGATTACCACAATGCTGGCCCTTCTGATGTCCATGGGAAGAGTGCCCTGCTCTTTGGCTGCAAAGGGATGTGACCTAGCAGTTCGGGCTGGACTGCCCCTTTTGGGGTGTGGCCAAGTCTGATTTGCATATGGTCTTTCCCCTTCTGTAATGGCTTGGCAGGCGAAGAACGATGGTCTGGAGGGTTGCCCAAAGCAATGCCAGTGGTTAAGATTAATTCTAAACCTTCCAGCCATCACCTCTTTGTTTTTGCTTTGGCTGCGAGGAACATTTTATGGGGGGGGTGTTGCCATCTTGTCGCTGCCCAGTCTCTTCCACGTCTCAACCGGGAATCCGTTGGGACCCGGCGTCTTCCCGGATTGTAACTGGGCTGTGGCCTCCGCTATCTCGGTTTCCTCTAGGTCTCAATCGAGGTTTGTTCTTTGCTGCTCCGATAATTGTGGGATCACGATTTCGTCCAGGAGGGGCGGGTCTGTTGGGGCCACTGAGGCCCTGTACAAATCGGCATAGAACTTGGCGAATGCCTCTGCTATATCCAAGTCTGTTTGGGCCAGACGTTTCAGATTGTCGACAATCTGTCTGATATCCATGCCCCTCCTCACGTTTCTCCAACCAGGCCAGCAACTTGCCCGCCTTATCACAGCATTCATAGTCTAGTCCTTGATTCCCTATGCGCCTGTTTTGCATTGCCTAGTGCCGTGTTATGAAGGGATTCCCTGGCCTTTATCAGAGAGCGGTGTGTCTCTGGGGAGGCATCTAGTATATACTTAGTTTCCCATTTTTCCACCTCCCCCTCTGCCTCCGTCAATTTCCTGTGGTGCTCTTTCCTTCTGTTACTCGTCCAGGCGATCATCTCCCCTCTGAGCACTGCCTTGTGTGCCTCTCATAGTATGATTGGGTCCTCTACAGAGCCTGAATTTATTTCGAAATATTCATCTGATTTCTCTGTTATAAACTCTACAAATTCGGGAAGGCCCAGATAATAGTTGTAAAGTCTCCACATCCTCGGGGGGCCGTGGCCTACTCGTGCGAATCGCCATCTCCTGGGGAGAGTGATCTGAGATACCTTGGGGGAGCAGTTCTGCCTTAATGACTCTAAATGCCTCGGAGGTTGGGAGAAAGTAGTAGTCTATCCTGGAAAGGGACGCGTGGGCTCCTGAGTGGAAGAAGCCTTGATCTGCAGGGTGGAGTTCCCTCCATACTTTACACAGGCCTAGCGTGGATGAAAAGGTAGCCAACCTAGTGGGTATGTTGGGGTTGCGATTGCAAATGTGAGTTCGTTCGTGAGTGTTGCATAGCACGTCGTTGAAATCCCCCCCCACCCCCCAGGATCCACAAATCCAGCTGGTGATGAGCCAGTATGGTGGTCACTTCTCTCAGCAGCCCTTCCCCTAATCCGGGCGGGAGTATATGGGTAGTATAGCTAGTATTCCCCCCAAAGCGTGCCACGCACCAACACAAACCGGCCACTGGGATCCTGATCCACCGCACTCAGTTTGAATGGGAGTCGCTTATGTAGGAGTATCAGAACACCCCGGGAATCCACAGTGTACCCCACGTGAAACGCCAGACGGTAATTAGTTCTACGGAAAATCTGGCAGGTGGAACCTGCCAAGTGGGTTTCAGTGAGGAGGGCCACGTCAGGGGAACGACTGTTCAGGAATTGAACAATAAGGCATTGTTTAATGCTTGATCCCATGCCATTTACATTCCATGTGAGGACTTTAAGGGGTTTAAGGCCGTTTGAAGTTGTTAGTGTCTGTGTTGAGAGTTCTGTTATGAAGGATGTGGTGGCGTACGTGATGAGCGTTTGGAGTGTTTGCAATCGGAAACATAGCAGTCACATGGAGCAACATTGAGTGTACCCAGGAAAAGGCGAGTGGCGGCCTCATGAGTGGCGATAAAACTGGTGCAACTACCCTGTGAATGTGTCTATAAACATTTCCCCTTGCCCCCCCATACTCTACCCCAACCTGAAGTATCTATCGCCCGAACATGCTGGTGCTGGGGAACTGGCGCTACAGCGTTAATTAACTAAGTAAACTCTCCTAAATCGCACCCGGTACTTACTGTCCTTGTAGAGGTGCCGGAGGGGTTTATTGGCAGCCAACTTGGCCGCCGATGTCGGAGTGTAGAGGCGAGTAAGGCATTGGTGAGGCTGGTGGCAGGTGGGATGGTAGCCCACCCTGGTTCGACTGTTAAGTAGTTGCTGTGCCTCAGTAACCTTTAATGTTTGTCTGTCTTCACTGTTCTGCGTTTCTTTATGGCCCCGGCATTTCCTGTGGAATGGGCTGTCTTGGGGGTCTCTCCCGACGTGGTCTGTTTCGTGGCCTGTTCCCAGGGATTGGCGCTGACCAGTCTCCGTCAATATGAGTTTCAGCCCATTTCCAAGCTTCTTGCGGGTCGGTAAAATGGATGGTAGTGCCCTGGTGTTGTATCCTGAGGTGGGCCGGGAATAGCAGCCCGTACTTCACATTCATCGAGTGCAGCTTCCTCTTGAGGTGTTCAAATGACTGTCTTGCCCGTTGAACCTCTCGGGTGTAGTCCGGGAAAAAGGCGATCTTGCTGCCGTTGTACGTGATCGACCCCTTCGTCCGGCCCATCTGTAATATTGCATCCCTGTCACAGTAATTCAAGTTTGGCAATAAGCGTTCTCGGGGACGATCCAGGGATTGCTCTGCCCGCTGGGATCCTGTAGGCCCGCTCGATGGTGAAGAGCTTTGAGAGGGTTTTAGGTGCAAAAAGATCTGCTAACCAATGTTCCAAGAAGAGCTCCATACTGGGCCCCTCTGTGTTTTCTGTAAGGCCCAATATGCGGATATTGCTCCTGCGCGATCGGCCCTCACTCTCGTCCACACGTGCTTCCAGCATTTTTAGGCATGTTAGTGTCTGTGATGGTTGTTGCTGCACCCCACCAAGGCCGTCCTCCACTCTGGACACATGATTTTCTACCTCTCCAGTGCGAGCCGAGAGTTTTTGGAGATCGTGACAGAGGAAGGACATCTCGGCCGAAATACCATCCATTTTTTTCTCCATCGAGGAGCGGGAGTTGCCGATGGCCACCATCACGTCCTTCAGTGTCAGGGGGGGTCATCTGGTGGTGACGGGGTCTGTTGCGTCCCCGCATCAGGAGTTGCGGCAGAGGAACTTGTGGCATAGTGGTCCATAGTGCTCTGTGTTGTGGTTCTCCTGCTTTTATCCTTTCCCATCCTCACATCCGGTGGTGCACCAGGAATGGTGTGGTAGGGCGAGGCGAGAGGGGTACAGAATGTGTCATCTGCACCACTGGGCTACCCACAGGCTCGAGTGTCGTAGTGGTCCCTCTGCGGTAATCAAATGCCGTTCGTCGATTGTCTTACAGGGGGTGAAGCCCCAAGGAAGTTGTGGATCTTTCCAACCTTTCATTAGTGTTCGGTAGAGAGGAGCCACGACCTGTGTCGCTTCGGGCTTTCCCTTGCTGTGGCGTTGTCCCTTGCGCTATCCACTGGCAGGATAAAGAGTGTGCCGAACTGGGGCTTTAGACCAGGATGTCCAATATCCCAGCCGGGTGAGCATGCCCTATTGGCAGTGACCAGATAGTGAATTGTCCTTGTACGGGGTGCTGCTGCGAGCTGTGCTGTTAAATATCAGGGTGGTGTATACCTGGCATGCGCCCCCCTGCCTCCGTGCCACTTGAATGCGTTGATGAGTTCTACGGCGCGCCCTTCTGTGCGAATCCTATATGAGGTTATCCCCTTCGCCTGGTGGCCATGGGGTGATGTCTTGCGGTCCCAGGTTCCCCCACCACACTTTTGGTGTCACTGGGCCACACCAGGGGGTGAGTCCTCGAGGGTGGCTGGCCTCAATGTTGCTTTCCTCCTTTCAGCGCCTTTTTGGTGTATTGGGGGAAAAGCTGGTGTGCATTCCAGTTCTGTGGCATAGGTTTTGTTGCAGTGGTTGATTGTTACACTGATTAGGCGGTCAGAGTAATTGGTTGGCATGATCCTTAACCTCTCCTGTACTTAGTTTGTTTGTGGAGGCTCTTGTAGACACCCCAGGTATAGGGACAGGGGAGGGATAGTATCTTTCCACCGGATGTGTGCCTTCCAGCGCACCTGGGCTGCAGTGTTCCTGCAGAGTTGGCTGTCTGTGTTACTTATAGCGAGGGAGAGCTGTGTGTGTGAGTGTGCGGGCCAGTAGACCGGTGCCTATGGCTTCACACAGTTGCAGGGCTATAGACTTTGTGGACCCCGTGTGTACCAGCAGTGGCTCAGTGACATGGTGCACCCAATGGGAGTCCTGTGCAGTGCAGCAGCCGTGTAACAGGATTGAAGGGATGATGCCAGCATAGGTGGTGTGGGGCCCAGGGGGTGTAGCAAACATGCCAGTAGTTTGATTGAGGAGCCGGGTCCTGTGGCTAGTGCCGCTTTGCTACCCCAAGGGGCACATTGCCTCCCCCCATCGCCCGCAGGTCCAGATTGTTTACAAGAGGTCACCTCTCTCGATGGTGCTGGTATGGAATTGGGCCCCCTTTCAGAGTGCGACAGGCCGGAGGCTCACCTCGATAATTCTTGTTGCTGGGGTCCTCGGGCAACCACTGGCTACTCTGCGGTGTAGCTGGCGCAGTTCTATATATCCTGGAGTTAGATCAAAGCTACTGTTTGGGCCGGTTGCAACCCAGGTCTAGTGGGAGGGGGGGGGCAACATGGAGGCAGTGAAGTTTTGCAGCGTAAGATTCGTGGCTGTGGATGAATGTCTCGCAGTCCGGGCAGCAGAGGCACAGATCAACGGAGTGGGTAGTCTGCTTCCCGCTGTTGCAGGCTTATCCCAAGGACCCAGCGGCACCTACGGGTACTGGCAGTATTGCGGCGGGATCAGGCACCTTGTGCAGGTTCTGTGTGGTGTTGCCACTGTACAGGGGTATTAAACGGGTGACTCCGGGGTGGTAAGGGGCCCAGCGGGTGCAGCCAGTTTGTTGGTGGGTTGGTGAAGACGCTGCACGCCGCAGCCAGCACTATTCTGCAAGCCCACAGGGCCCAGGGCACCTCACCCGGCACTCCGGTGTCGGGATTAATTTCAGGCGATCACCACTCGTAGTGGCCGCAGTGCGGTATCGGGCCTCCCCCCAGGTTGCATTGGGACAGGGCTGACCTCAGGGGTCAATGTCGTGGAGTCCCAGGGTATCCTCTGGCAATTCCCACCTCACGGGTAGGAAGCCATCCGTGAGGAGCCCGTCCTCTTCATGGGTTGTGTCCTGCGTGGGTGATCCAACTTCCAAACCCGCTCCGTACGGCTGCGATATCCTCTCAGATGGGCCGTCAGTGGACTGGGCTCACTGCCCGTGGAATGGCCAGCCCATCTCTTCTGGGTCTCGAGTAGGCACCCTTGGGCTGTTCCCGGCCTCCTCTGCAGGTCCTCCCAGCGCCGCCTCATTCAGCTTTCAGGCACAAGATGTGGCAGGGGTATTGTTCACAGGATCGCTGGGATCACGGGGTGGATTAAAGTCCCCTGCAGCACCATGTGTGGTCCATCGCTACGGCAAGTTGCTATAGTGTAAGTCCACAGACCCGGCCCGCTCTCCACTCTCCAGAACGGCGGCTCCGCTCCTCCCCCACTCCGCCTTCTGATGCTACGACGAGGCCAGCCGCGGGCAGGGTTTCGTTTATTCCACAGAACGCTCGGATGGGAGCCACAGTGGTCTCAAAAGGTGCCCCGACTTTTGTTCTCCTTATGCATTGGCTCCGGGCCCTGGGTTTAGGGCCGATGGCAAGGATATTTTCCTAGGATTATGGTGCAGAAGCTGGAGCTTCTCAGGTGGCGGCCATCTTTAAATTCACGCAACCTGTGAACTGATGGCAGCCATCTTGATGAGTACTGTTCGCGCTGCGGTGCCACAGCGTTCCCTCCTTAATTCCCCCATCAGGAGGCAAGTTCAGCGCTTCACGTTTCTCCCGATGAGTCTCTGGGTGTTCAGCTCCAGGTGGCTGTATTTCTTTCGCACTCTGCCTTTAAAAACAGGATGTTTATTCAGGATATCTGCCGGTGGCCACATGAGCTCTCGAGGGCTTGCGTTCTCATTGCTCGCTTGCTAGCCACTCCCCCGCCAGTTCTCTTATTCTGATTGTGGCGGCTTTCACTTGGAGTCTCCTGGGCTCCCCCGGGTTGGTGTAACCCAGGAGACTCCACGCGAAAGCCGCCGCAGTCAGAAATACAACGTTCTTGTATTTATGATTTCTGTGGTTTTCCAACCACGGCAATCACAAATACAACAACGTTGTATTTGTAATTGCTGTGCCTTTGCTTATTGCCTTCATTTTACATTTTCTGTGCTTCCCTGGGCTTCTTGGTTACAATTACATCCGCTAGGTGCGTCAGCGAATTGCAGGCCCTTTGCTGCAAACCGCCCATTTTGTGTTTTTTTTCTAGGAAAGGTCTCACTGAAAGCAATGCCACGCTTTCTTCCAAAGGCATTATCAGTTTTTCACCTGTCACAAGCCATAGATATGCCAGTCTTTTACTGGCCACTGCACCCTTCTATGGAAGAGGGGCACAAAACAAAAGTGCCTTGAGTTTCTACGTCGCGCGGATGTCATACTGTGGTAAATCTGATCAACTATTCGCGGCCTACTCTTTAACCCGTATAGGTTTAGCAGTGACAAAGCAGACACTATTCCGGTGGATTATATTGTGCATTGCAAAGTGCAATCAGTCTGCAGACCGGGAGCTGCCTTCTGGCATCAGGGTGCACTGAACCAGGGGGCTCTCTGCGTCGACTGCCTTGTAAAGGGGGGGGGTCCCTGTTAGGGATATTTGCTTTGCAGCAACAAGGTCCTTACTACATACATTTACCAGACACTACAGTCTGGACGTCGCCCGTGGGGCTAATGTGCGTTTTGGCAGGGCAGTGCTTCAAAATCTGCTACTGTAACTTTCTACCCGCCTCCTATGTTCCACTCCGTGGGGAGTTATCATATGAGGAATCTGCGGGAGAAAGGAAATCCATTGAAGGCAACATTACTTACCGTGATGTTTTCTATGGATTCTTCTCCCACAGATTCGTCAATTCCCCTTCCATCCGTCTTTGCTCAGAAAGTGTTGGCAGCTGGTGCACACCTGGTCCCGGGAGGATAGCTCAGCGGCAACGTGTTTGCCTTGGAAGCAAGACGACACGAAGCAACACAGGTTCGATCCCTGGTCCGCTCTTAGAAACCTCTGGGTATTTAAGCGTGTTATAAATGCGCAACTAAGACAAACAAAAACAATTAAGCAACTAAAAAACAAGGGGGGGCGTGGCTTGGCGCCATGGTGAACAGTCCGGTCCGGTGAGAGCTCCCGGCCGCGACGGTGTGTTTACTGATCATGCCCCGGTAAACGTAGGTTTCTGAGCCAGATATCAACCCAGTGCAGAGCTGTAAGGCTGGGGCTGCCCATGCCCCGTCCTTGCCGCACGGATCCTGTGGGGGACCGAGTTTGAGCAGTAATTCCCCGGCGCAAGAGGAGCGACCCAAGATGGCGGTCTGCGGCTCGGAGTGATCCGTCCGCCTTTTCAGCGCCTGAGCTGAGCGGGAACTCTGGAAAGCTACGCAGCGCCGCTCTCGATCGGATGCCCTGAGGCGTGAGCTCCAGAGCCGTGCTGAATGCCTGACTCGGGACGCGCATGGATCGGCGTCCAATTTCGAAGGGAAGGAGCCCCTCTCCTAGACGGAGGCCCGGGATGGCGGCGAGGAAGCATCTAGACGGAAGCCCAGCAGCGGCAGTGTGAGTGTGCTCCCTCTGCCCTCATCGAGCTCAAGCCCTCCTTACCGCAGCCTGCGGGAGTGCCAGTATCAGCTGCCGAGTCCGCGGCTCAGGCGGCAGCGCTTTCCACCTCCGAAGCTAGCGGGTCCTGCTCCTTATCGAGGCCCGCCGTCTCTGCCGGCTGCCTGCGGCGACTTGAGGAGGGCGGAGTGCAGCCTCAAGTGGAGAGGGAAGTCCGCCGCCCCGGACGTACAGACTTGCATTCCTCCCGCTGCATGTGGGAGATCAGCGGAGCTGCCGGAAAGCACACGACGGAGTCCGGGGACCTGCCCCCTCCCCGGCGAGGGAGCGTGGAGTAGGGCTCACACCTCCCCCTTACCGGGCCCCACCAGCTCTCAATCCCCTGCAGCTACGGAGGCAGTGTGTAGCCTGGGGCAACCAGCACATCGGCTGGGGCTGGGAGTGCGGGGCCCCGTTCTGCAGCAAACCGCCATCAGTTACACCTGAAAAGCCGTGAGGAAGGTGGGGCGGAAGATAGGGCGGCACCTGCCGCGTCTCATAAGTGCTCCTTGTGCCTATAGCTGGCCCTCCCCGGTACGGGTCCCGGACAAGGTCGCCCCCGGGTGGACTATTGGGATACCAGCGGGAGGAGTGAGGCTGGATTTTTCCTTCTGTACTGAGTCCCGGCACCCCGGGGGTGGTCCCCCCAGAGGCAACGTTTGGCCTCCGAAGAGGGGGCCCTCCAGCGGGTGGCCTGTGGCCCTTTTGTCCTCCACTTCTACTGACTCTGCCGCAGTCATCACCGGAACCCCATTATACTGGAGAACGCAGCAGGCGGCTATTGGATCCAAGCCATTGCAAAGTCTCCGCACGGACCCGCCCAGTCAGGGAAACGTGTGCAGTAAGAGGTCCCCGGGCATCATACAATAACTCATTCGGGGTGGGGGGGTTGACTAGCTCATGCCCAAGCTCCTAGCGTAATGTCCCGGCAACCGAAAGCTGCCAAACTGACATTGCGACCCTGTTATCCAACAACATGGGAGAAAAAACTAAGAAAGGGGAGCGCAACGATACCATGGGCCCCCCCCCCCCCCGGACTCAAATACTGAAGTACCAACCCAAGTAGTGACCAAAGCTGATCTCTAAGAGCTCCTCTCGGCCATAACCAAGGGGTACCAAAAAGGGACTGAAGAGCTAAAGGGCAAAATCTCCTCCCTGGACAAGAGGGTGGGGGAAGTCGAAACCAGAACAGAGGAAATAGAAAGCACCCTGCTCGAGCAGAGCTTCGAGATTGGAGAGGGCGCCGACAGAATCTCGGCGCTGGAGGCTAGGTGTGAAGCCCTCGAGAACAAACAAGAAGAAGCTGAAAACAGGTCCAGGCGCAACAATATTCGCCTCAGAGGAATTCCCCGTTCCGTCTCCGATGAGGAACTCACCCCCTATGTTAACGATCTGTTCCGCTTCATTCTAACGCTCCCGGACGGAGCCCCCCTGGAACTGGACAGGGTCCACAGGGTTAGAACCAGGCAAAACGCTAAAGTTGCGCCGGATGTTCTAGCAAGAATCCACTTCTACAAAGTCAAGGAACAAATCATGCAAGAAGCTAGAAGTTCGGCCTGTATTAGCATCAGGGACGCCGAAATATCCCTCAACCAGGATCTGGCGGCATCCACCCTCGCCAAAAGAAAAGCCCTTAAACCGTGCGCCGAATGGCTGCATCAGAGGAAAACCACTTACCGTTGGGGCTTCCCCACCTCTCTAATCTTCAACTGGCAGGGCAAGTCCTGGACTATATCTTCCCCCAGAGACGCCGAGCGATTCATGAACCCGGGGTGTGAGGAGGGGCCCTTCCCTGAAAGCTCGGGGGCCCCGGAGAGATCCCCAGGGGACCCCACCAAAGCCTGGTCCAAGATGTCAGGGTGCCGCAGGCCCCGAGGCCTTCTGGGCAGGCCGAAACGAGATAACAACCGTTGAGGATCCGGCCCATTCCTTGGGTCCTCCGGAACGGGCGTGACTTGTGCCCCTGGCCCCCTCCTAGCCCGTCCGCCCTCCGCCCATGTGGGGGCATCACCGAGTCTCAAATGGTACCTATCAAAGGGGCTCACTAACATGAACCTGAAAGTTTACTGGCCAACAGCAGAGGCAATGTTTGCCTCCAAGAAGAGTTAGCACACCGGTCCGGCCGGATGCCCCGTTGGTCGAAGCCTGGTCCGGAAACCTTGTTGTTCTTTGGGGGGGGGGAGAGAGGAGGAAGGGGGGGATGTAAAGGAGAGGAGATCCTCACTTAGGGGATAACTGATGAACTCAGCACTGGGAGACAAGGAACAAGAAATCTTCAAGGCCGATACAACTTACTTAGATCGTAGAGGATGGGTTCAATAGACAAAACCCTTACTATTTCAACCTGGAATGTGCAGGAGCTCAACGCACCAAGAAAGCGGAAGTCAGTGGAGCACAAACTGGACCAGCTTGCCGCGGACATTGTCTTCATGCAGGAAACACACTTGATCGCGGAAGACGAAAAGCGTCTACGGTTCCGACGCTACCCGAAATGCTACTTCGCTTCCGCTACACAGAAAAAGAGAGGAGTCGCTATATTGGTAGGTCAAGACCTCCCACTAACGCAGATCACCACCAAAAAAGATCCGGAGGGCAGATTCCTACTCCTGAGGGGCCTCCTTGTCGAACTACCGATCACTCTGGTGGCTATCTACGCACCAAACAAAGAGCAAGACCAATTCCTCCATAATCTCCTCCCGACCATCGCGGCCTTCTCGGTTGGCCACTTGCTAATTGGCAGAGACTTCAACACCCCCCCAGATCCGAGGGTGGACAAGTCGCTCCCCGCCTCGAGGGATGACTTCGGCAAATCCTTGACCCTGGCGGAATTCCTGCGTCAAACCGAGACGATCGACATTTGGAGATTATGCAACCAGGGAGAAAGGGACTATACATTCTTCTCACATGTTCACAGAGGCTATTCGCGTATCGACCTCCTGTTAACCGCCAACAAATGGGCCCCCTGTGTGGATAACATCCACATCGGACCTATAGCAATCTCGGATCATGCGCCAGTCATGATGACGCTGCTTCTCCATGGAGCTCCAGAACCCAGCCAGAGGCAATGGAAGCTGCAAGACTATATCCTTACCGACTTAGTAGCCAGCTCTGACATCACGGAGGCGATCCAGAATTACTTCACGGAGAACATAACCCCAGACTCCTCAATGGCAACAATATGGGATGCCATGAAACCTGTGATTCGAGGGGTGGCGATGGACTCAACGGCTAGACTTAAGCGCCAAAACCTGCTGAAGCAACAAAAGCTAGAGGTAAGACTCACAGAACTAGAAAATAAGCTCAAACAACGCTACACGAAAACGACCCACCGTGAACTGAAAAGAGCTAAAAGATAGTTGGAGATCCACCTAGCAGACCGGGCCGCTAAAGCACTAATTTACACCAAACAGTATTACTACCTCAACAGCAACAAAGCGAACCGGCTCCTAGCACACAAACTGAAATAGCTCCAAACCAGGAACCACATCCAAGTCCTAGCGGGCAACAGAGGCTCCCTCCACCATTTGGACTCTGAAAAACTCGAGATAATGGTCCAGCACCACAAGGAAATCATGTCAGAACCCCTGACGTCAAATCCAGCTATCACCCAATTCTTGGCCCCGATTCCAAAAACTAAGTCAAACCCATCACTATCCGACTTGGAGGCTCCTATTTCAGCGGAGGAAGTCAGCGAAACGATCCGCCACCTGAAAAACTCAACGCCCGGGCCAGACGGGTTCTCCGCAAAATTTTACAAAAAGTTTGCTCACCTGCTATCACCACAATTGGCAAAACTGTTCAATTCTTTCCTCTCCACAGGCTCCACGACCGGATCCATGAATGAGTCGATTACATTACTGATCCCAAAACCAGGGAAAGACCGAAAGCAATGCGCATCATACAGGCCCATTACACTCCTTAACATTGATGCGAAAATATTCGCCAAAATCCTGGCAAATCGGCTGGCCCCTGCCCTCCCGGAGATCATTCACCCAGACCAAGCAGGTTTCATACCGGGACAGAGCACCCAAGACAACATCCGCAGAACCATCAATATCATTGAGTCAGCGAATAGGTTGGGCTCAAGGCTAGCAGTCCTCTCCCTAGATGCACATAAGGCGTTCGACATGCTCGACTCGGGCTACGTGCAGGAAATCCTCAAGCTTTTTGGCTTCGGCCCGAACTTTGTAAAATGGATCCTTGCTATCTACCAAAGCCCCTCCACAAAAATACGCCTCAATGGGGCCTAATCCAGTACAATAAACATAACTAGAGGCACGAGGCAAGGCTGTCCACTCTCTCCGCTTATGTTCGGCCTTTCAATGGAGCCATTTGCGGACAGGATCCGTAGAAATCCATCAATTCACGGCCTCGCGTTCAAAAAAGCATCTTACAAAATCGCCCTATACCCGGACGATGTGCTGCTGACACTTACTCGGCCAGCAGAATCAATAAGAGCACTATGGCAAACGCTAGAAGAATTCCGCGCAGCCTCAGGCTTCACAATAAATATCTCCAAATCAGCAGCACTGGGCATTATTATCCCAAGAAAAGCCCAGGCCAACCTCGAAGCGGAGTTCCGGATCCCCTGGGCAAAAAACGACATCAGCTATCTGGGTGTTCAGTTACCCAACAAAACTGGAAAACTGTACAAGGCTAACTTTCCGGCACTCTTCAGAGACCTGAAAAACAACATCAACCGATGGAAAAAACAGGAGATCTCGGTTCGGCAGGATTACGGCGATA
This sequence comes from Ambystoma mexicanum, assembly GCF_040938575.1. Classification (NCBI taxonomy): domain Eukaryota; kingdom Metazoa; phylum Chordata; class Amphibia; order Caudata; family Ambystomatidae; genus Ambystoma; species Ambystoma mexicanum. The sequence continues at coordinate 674,081,818 of NC_090932.1, read as the reverse complement.
AAGATGAATCTAACTCCACGGCTGCTATATTACGCTCAAGCTCTACCGATGTCAATTCAGGAGAAAACCCTAAGAAAGCTGCAAAGAGAGATCTTGAACCAAATCTGGGAAGGAAAGAAGTCCCGTATCCCGAAACGCATCATGCTCCGAAGTAATGCCCTGGGTGGCCTTGGGGTCCCAGATGTCGCAAGGTACTGTCTCGCAGCCCAGCTCGCCCCAGCTTTCGCCTGGAAGCTTAGCGCCAACCGTCCCCGGTGGCTACAACTGGAGGAATATTGGAGTAAGATCCCACTTGAATCTTTGCCCCATTGCAAAGAGCCCAAAAGAACCCAGGACCCGGGGCCCCTACCTGCAACAAGAAATACGGTCGCCAGCTGGAAAATGGCGGCCCGCCGGTGGAATTGCAAGGGCACAACAGGACCCCTCACGCCAATCTGGGACAATCCCGACTTTTCCCCCGGAGTCTCACCAAACCAGTTCGGGGAGTGGAGGGCCGGGGGCTTGGAAACCATATCAGACTTCTTTGAAAACGGCCTCCCCTTAAACTTCGAGGAGTGTAAAACGAAATTCCAGATCCCTGAAACGGAAAGGTTCCGCTATACGCAATTGAGATATTGGCTGTCAAACTCACAGATCAGAAAACAAGGCTGCAGAGAGCTAACGGTGTTAGAACTTACCCTCGCAGCAAATCCCCCGAGAGGGAAAAATCTCTGCACTGTACAAGATCCTGGACAGAACAGATCCCGCCCAAAAAGAACCATATATGCTGAAATGGGAAGAAGACATCGGAAGACAGCTTGACCCAGAGGAATGGCAGCACATTTGGTCCCGCGCCCAGAAAAGCTCAAAATGCGTAACAAACGAAGAAAGTGCCTTTAAAGTTTGCTACAGATGGTATATGACCCCGGTAATCCTAAACAAATGTAATTCAGCGATCTCTGCTCAATGCTCGAGGGGGTGTGCGGACCAAGGAACTCTGTTCCACCTCTTCTGGACCTACCCGAAAGCCTCCATATTCTGGAAGAACATCCTGGAGCAAATCAAAGGAATCACTGGACTCACCATCCCCTGGGAGCAAGGTATCACGCTGCTGGGTGCGACGGGAGACGGTCAATTCTCCCTAACAGGTTGTCTGGCGGACCTCTGCTCCCATCTCCTTACTGCTGCCAAAATTACCAACGCCAGACTCTGTAAAAACCCAGAGGGGCCGTCCACACAGATGTGGTGGTCTAAATGCTGGGACATTGTTGCAGCCGAAAAAGTTACAGCCATCAGACTAGGCAATAAACCCAAATTCGACCGCGTATGGGCCCCCTTTCTGGACTATGTGCAGCAATTCCCCGGAGTAGCGAGACAGCCCCCTTCCCTTCGCTGGTTGGAAATTCAAAACTGAAAAGAACGTAGTAGGAACCAGGTCGAAGAGTGACGGGACTTCTTTGTGCCCCCCCAACCTTAGGAACCTCCAGGCCAAGTTCCCCAACCTCGAAAGTCCTGCGCCGAGATCTGCATCCTAAAACCAGTCAAAGAGACGCACTGAACCCTTGAACCATTACCTTGTTGAATACAGCCAGCCTTCTACCTCTGATGTGTGCACAGCTCCTTGTCCCCCTATCCACCTTCCCCCCTCTTCAGTTATGATTTAAAAGTTTTATTTTTGAAGTGAACGCATGTTTGCCTAGTTTTAGCCATAGAAAGAGGCGCTATTTTCCATTAAATGTTTTAACAAGTTTGCAAAGTATGTAATTCTCAAAGAATCTGTATGACTTGTTACCAAAATAATAAAAACAATGTTGGAAAAAAAAAAACACAATTCCTGTAACAGCGCCTTGATGCCCGCGGGCTGTGTGAGCACTTTAAAAAAAAATGCAAATGCACCTATTTTTAGTGAGTAGACACCTGGTGATGGTCCTAGAGTTAGTTTTCTGTCTGACATGCTACATGTTTTCTCAAACCAATATAAAAAAAAAAAGTCTTCTGATTCCACAAAGGTTTCTTCCCACTGGGAGGTTTGTTATTGTTAACCTCTTATAGGCTGTTTAGCCCTTGCATCTCTCGCTATTTTCCTCTGTAGCGGTCAAGCTATGGGAAAAAAGGGGGAACTGAGATATGCAGCCTAGTGACATGGAATATATACAACGTCACGTCCGGAGACAAGGATTGAGCACTGAGCAAGACGGATCGACGGCTGAGTAGAGGTCTACTATGCCCCCTGTGGAAGAATTTTCAGACAGCAGAGCTGGATGAGGATATCTATCAGATGAGGAATATGTGGGAGAAGAATCCATAGAAAGAACATTACATTAAGTAATTTGGTATCCCTACATATTATCCCCACCCAAAATATCGCCGTACACATGGTTGTTTGTCTCTCCATAGGCGATATTTTGGGGGGGATAATTTGTGGGAGCGCGGGTTGTGGGGGTGTCCCCCGCACATTTAATAATAATGCGAGGTTGTACCCCGCAGGGTGCTTGGCTCAATATCGCCGGGAAAAATAAGGCGATATTTTTGTATCACGATATTTTTGCAGGATATTAACACATGGAACCAGTAATTTCTCCTTCTGCATAAAATGTACTTGCTTGTAACCTGCATAAATCTGCATACCTTCTATGTCAGAATATAAAGTACTTGTTTCTTAACATTCTTGTGTGGGCATTGCCTTATTTAATGTTATACTTATCTGACATCACCCAATCAACCTCCTAGGAATTTACCTTGATTGCTCAGCCATTGCTACCGCTAGGTGAGACAAGCAAAGCTTGTGGAAAGCTCTGCTGCCTCGCAGTGGGTCAATTCCTCCTGACCACACAGAGGAGTGAATTCTTTCAAACACTGTTAAGTATCCTTTTCTTTCTCAACTTATTTTTTAGGGAGATATTTGAGAAGCCAAAAATAGCAGGGTCTGAGACCCTGAGTGAAAAAGGAGCAAACAAGTGAAAGTTGTATGCTTGGCAGGAGACTAAACCAATCAGATACAATCCTATGTTGCGAGTCTGTGACCCACGCCCTTGTGAAAGGCAAAGACCTGAGGTAACAAGCTACAAGAGGGTCTGGGACCCTGTAGAGAAAGAGAGACAGCCCTTGAGAGGACAACAGCTTATCAGGGGAGTAAACCAAGCCGTTCAGATCCTTGTGAGTATCTGACCTGCACCCACATAAAATGTTGAGAACAAGAGGGTCAAGTACGCTGAAAGTGAAAAGGATATAATCCTGTGCTTGGAAGGGAAGTGTGCCAAGTTGGTGGGATAAAAGAACTATGAATCTGAGAAGTATATCCTTGTGCAAAGTAGAAGAAGTCTAGGCGAAAGGAGTACAACCCTAGCCTTGGAATCCTATACTTATGAACTCTGTTTATATCATCACGTTTGATTGCCCAAGACTGGGAACTTTTCTGTTATTTGGAACTACCATGAACACTTTACTTTGGGAAGAGATCATCCTTGCATAGTTGGTTTAAGTTGTTAGTGATAGGGACAAAAGTAGGCTTTTGAGACACAACAGTGACATATTTTTTGGTTTTAGACAGCCTGATGATTTCACTAGTTTTCTTTGTATCCCTAAAGCTAAAAGGGGTTTCCCTGCCTCAGAGGCATTTTGCAACCTTTTCTTGACTAATACAAGTCTGGACCCAAAAATATGCCATCATTGTGTCCAAGCCTTACTTCTGTACCCATACGCTTAAAAAAAGAAATAAGGGGTAATTAAGACCTCACCCTTCCTAAACTAAGTGTGGGTATACAATTCAAAGGGCTAAGGAGTTGTAACTGTTGTGTTTGGTGACAACCTGCTTTAATACTTTACCAACATGCGTAATAGCCATTTTGGCTAACCAAAGTCTTTTGTTCGTGGAGACTCCAAAAATTGAGTAGTGTTGTGAAACCAGTATCCAGGCAACTGTACTTTGTAGACCTTGAATGTGATTGGAGACTGAGAATTGCCTTCTATGGTAATTTCCTGATGTGATCTCGAAGAGTTGAGGAATGCTTTGTTGTGCCTGTAGTTGTCCTATGGAGCTGGTTTTAGTTTGCCCACAAAGATGCTTGGGGTAAGTTGTTGTGTAGTAGCCTACACTTATTTGCTAGCTACCGGAGTTCAGGTGAGTGCAGTCTTGGCAGCACTGTGCGCTGTTTCTACATGGATCCTTTTGTAAGTTGTACTCCCATAAAAAATGTATAGCTTGCACATAGCTCAGGTGAGTGTGGTCTTGATGGTCTGGTTCGGGCTGAGAAGGTAGTGATCGTTGGCCACAAAACTCAAAAGCACTACGCAAGCTATTTTCTACTTCTTTTGAATCAGTTGTTTGGTGGCTCTTAGCTGAGGTGGCATATATATGCTCTTTGAAGTAAACAGCCGGTGGCCCCTATCTTGACCACCCAAGCCTCACATACTGACGTAAATCCTGAAATGGAGACTGAATCTGAGAGCAATATTATGCTTAGGAGCAAATCTGACAAAGTAACATCTGTAGGAAAGACTACAAGGAAAAATTACATCTTACCTCCACAATGTTGGGAATTTTTCTATTTTGGAGGGGTTGGTGGTGGAGAGCCCTCCTAAACCAGAGCTCCCACAAACTTGCATGAAGGATTTAGAAATTCACCAGGTGACTAATGTGGCAGCAAACGACTTGAATTGTGTGAAGATGGAGGATTCCATCCAACAATGGAACTTAAAATCTGACTCTTTGAATACTGGAGCAACTGTTGCATCCACTGTTGCATTTTATTTACATAATCTGTTTAATTCTAATAATTTGAAAACATCGAGATCCTTTGAACATTTTCACTCACCTCGGCTTATTTGGGAGTCCCAGGGTACTTTGGGTCAGCCTGAACTAGTAGCTTTATATTTTGTTTTGATTTCCCTTGTTAAATTACATGAGAATATATACAAGGAATTAAAACATCAGGAAGCTAGCTTAAATACCATTAATTCTAAACTCTTTTACTGAGGGTTTTATCTGCACTAAACCTTGCACTGCATTGGCCACAAAACGTCTTGTGGAAGCAACTATGCCATTGGTCTAATCCAATGGCAAGGTCTCCAATTTCTCCATCTTTGCATGAGAAGACCCCTGTTACTCTGTACCCCAACCCTATCTCTTACATCTGAGGCGGCATCTTTCATTATTGAATACTCGACTGTTACTGTGAAGGATCTGTAGAAAACTCCAAAACATCCTAGAAACTTATCAGCACAAATAAATACAGGCTCTAGAAAGTTTCTCTGTAAATTAAGACTTTCTTAACTTGATTTCACACAAATGAATCGAATTCCCTGAATAATACCCCACAAAGATCCAAGAAGGGAACCCATTTGATATCTGCTAGTGGGTGGAAGTTGGGCTGTTAATAAGAGCCAATAGTGCTCTACTTCTTGAGGTAGTGCCAAACAATCCACATAGTATTCTAAAGCTTCTATTAGACACTACTTAAATCCTATTCCAGAAAAAACAAGCCATGAAAAACTCAATTTGTGCCTTCTTTTCACTTATTCCACGTATGAAGAGTGATGAATTAGTTCAGATCTCACATCCACCTGATGAGAATACAGCATGCAACATTATGCCCACAAAAGAATCTTAAATGTCTGCATTAAATGCAAATTCAATTTGTGCATGTTTACAACAATCAACCACTAATGGTAATTTAATCTTAAAAAATCTATCTTTACGCAAGACTTCCTTTCTGATGTAAGAGCAAAATACGAAACAAACCTGAGATAATCATGGAGTAAAATCTTCAAATGGCAAAAATAAAGAAGAATCTTATTCAGGTGGCGCGGATAGGAATAACTGTATGTCTGCCTAGAACGTTTGGCCAATCGGAACATTGTGTCATATTAGACATATTAATTTTAATTTATTACAAAATATCCCGAGACTGTGAATGGATTCATCAAATGACACCAAACAGTAAGAATTTACATCAGATAATAGATATGACTTAGTAATAAGCCACCTGTTTTCTAGTTTTCCACAACTCTATTATTGAAAGACGCTTATTCCTTCCTCACTATGTGCTATAACATTTATGGTCCATGTGAGTATAATCAACAGATGAAGAACAATCCAATTACTTGCAGTTCTCAGATGAATTTGTCTGGCTCAAATGGGGACCTGCAAATTCAATTGGACACAAGTCCTCTCTCTTGCGAAAGAAAAGTTATAAAACACCTGTTCCAAGCCGCAAAAAGTTGGTGACATTGCTAACTGGTCAGCTATTACTTAGGTCCTGCACTTCATGAACAAAGAGGAGAAAACAGTGCCATGAGTGAAATGTCCCACTATTTTTTCATTTCTTTCTTGGGACCCTAGTGATCATTCACATTTGTTTTTTCCTCAGTCTAACAGTGTAAGGATTTTGCCATTCTTTTATTGTAGAAAAACTGGCTATTGGACAAATGAATGCTTGATGGATATGAATTATTTTACCATCCAACGTGTAAGGGTAGCTTTCCGTTCTTCCTTAAATCCAAAATGTGTTATATGGGAAGCTAATTGGACAAATATCTTGGGGGTTTAAATAACTTGGATTCGTAATGGGAGTAACTTGGGCAGTGTTTAATAGGTTTACTCAATCTTTATTGTTTGTGTTGAAATCATGCCATGAATCGTGTGGGGGATATTCTGGTGGAAGGTGACTTTAATTCAGACTATCACCCAGTCTGTCCATTGATGCTCCACACTCTAAAGCTTCTAAATTGAGAGGTAAAGATACATTAGATCTTGTTTGTGGGGCTTACCTATTGTTAATGGTGATAAAATGATATTCCGGCTCAGTCTACATGGTCAAGAGGTTCCTCTTTCTCTATAATCGATTATATTTTTTGTATCGAAAACATTTTATGAGAATTGTGTGTACTTGTAGGTTGATCCCTCTCTGGTAAGAGACCACGCAATGCTTCACATTATAAAGACCAATTTTCAGAAAAGTGTAGTTGTATCGTCCAATACCGACTTGTTGGCGAACTATCCAACAAAAAAATTCTTGTGGTGTCCACAAACCATTGCTAGATTACTAGATTTAACTCTTACCTTTACTAACCTTTACTCGTTACCTAAAAACAATCATGTCGTCAATTCCTTTTTTAGGGAAAATGGCCAGTACTTTACGAGACATCCGAGGATGCATTGCTTTGATGAGGCTGTTGCTATGAACAAAAAGGACTTGAGACACAACTTGCACTTATTATGTGTTTGTAACAATGAAAAATCATTAAACAGAAAAATATAAAGCAAGCAAATACAAATTGGCTCAGGTCACGCAAGAACTTAAGGTACCAATGAGATGCGGAACAGATGCTAAATGCATTAAATCCATCCAGGAATTAATGCAGGCAGAAACAATTCAGTATCTAACCTAAATAAATCCAATTGCTGAATCTTTGTGGACTGCTTACTTATCTAAGGTTTTTACCTCTTCAAATTCTGAAATTGAGAGTTCACTTGTTTATAACAATACTAACTATTGGTTTTTCACATTTGTAGAGGATGACATATGTCAACTAATTGTAAGAGCTAACCATTCATGTGTGGCGGGTCCAGATGGGATGCCAGTGTTGATTTTCAAGGGTCCCATCTAATGATCTAATGACAGACCTATTGCCCTCTAGGATTCGGCAAGTACATTTTTTTCTAGCTGTCATTTGGAAGAAATTAGAAAAATGTATCAATATGGAATTAGAGATGAAAATCAGTCAGGTTTCAGACAAGGCATGGAGCCTTCATTAAATGGTTATATTCTCTCTTTAATTCAACAACAATCTTGTAACCACCAACATCCTATTTACCTGGCGTTTGTAGATTTACCTCTGGCTTTTGATAGGGTAAACCGGGTCAGACTTTGGTGTAAAATTCCAGCAATGGGCTGCCCTGAGGCTATTGTGAATACCCTGAGCTATCTGCATACTGATACTGCTGTGCAATTTTGTTTATTAGATGCTAGGGGTTCACTCTCTGATGCAATTAAAACATATTGTGGGCTTTGACAGGGATCTATGTTGGCCCCAATCCTTTTTAATCTATAGATTGCTGATTTGGGGAGAGGACTTGAAACTTGTGACACCTTTCTGCCCAAAATTGGGGCATCTGCATATCAGTCATCTCGCTTATGCAGACAATATTGTATTATTAGATCAAATGCTGGTTGTACGTCAGAGATAGTTGCAGCTCTTATAAATTATATGCAAGGCTTAGATCTGGAAATTAATCCTTTAAAATCAAAAATTCTAATGTTCAATCCTGGAAAAAATAGATATGTGAAGTTTAGCTGGTATATCAACACGCAAATGGAATTGGTGGAAAGTTAGAAATATTTAGGATGTACCATTATACAAAACATCTCTCTGACAGGGGCCTTAAAGGAATTCTATGTTAAGAAATTCATTTTTTTTGACAGAGGTGACATAAATTGACATAAAATATGGTAATTTTTCGATCCATCCATGATAAAGTTTTATAAATGCAAAATTGTGCCATATATAACCTATGGAGTTGAAGTGAATCCATTTAAGTTAGTGTGGGTGTTATATCTTGATGGTCGTGAAGATTATGGGGCCTCTGTCCCCAAGTACCGTAAAGGGAGATACACAATAACTCCCTGATCGATCCTTGAGGCCACAGGTATTGAGTGCCGGAAATGCCAGGAACCAGGAACACCGGAAAAACCCCGACCGCTGTAAAGCAAGCAATGGGTAAGTACAATGACAAGGAAAACTGGCGAGGATCACAATTTAGCTTAATACTAAATGGCTTACCAAGGTGGAGGGGCCCAAACCCTAAGTAGTACAGACAGGATGGGAGGTGTTCTGTGCAGAGACAGGGTGTAACTGGCAGCAACAGGTGAGGTAGGACACTGGATGGCAATCCGGATGGACTTGCACCAGAATACCTGCGTGAGCTGGAATGACAAGTTCCGGTGTTGCTGAGCGTGGGGAGATCCGTAGGCAATCCGATAGGAGTTCTGAGGTCTAGACTTGATGAGCACGCCAAATCCAAGGGTGATCCAAAGGAAGCCAGAAGCAGTCCAAAAGTCTGGTAACCAGTAGAGCAGAACGATAACCAAGGGCTTGACAAGAAGAAGTCTGAAAAAACAGTCCGTGATTCAATACCGTGATCGTAGTAACAGGAACGCCAAACAGTGCCGAAACAAGTCAGCTGTGAAGCACTGAACGAGCGTTCCCTCACAGTATTTGAATGGATAGAGGCTTGTCAGGTGACCCTGTCACATGACGCGAGGTCCCACACGCTTCCTTGTCACGTGATCCGAAGTAACAACAGTCGGCTGGGCCTTCCGGGTCAGGTGATGATGCAGCAGGAGGGGCCGGCGGTTTCGCCGACCAGTTGCGAGATGCCAAGGTAGTTGCCACTAGCGAAATGGATGCAAAAATTTCACATGCCCATATCCAACCGGCTGTTTCCATGCGTGCTGCCTGTGATGTTGCTGTTGCTGCCGCCCTGCATGAGTGAAGTGGGGATCTATGGGTGGGGAGTGGACCGGGACCAGAGAGGGCGGTGGTATTAGACCTGTGGGTGCCTGCCTGTGGGGTATGTAGGACAGACGGCATAACAGTGGGAGAAATTGGAAGGCAGGATATGGAGACAGACCCTGAATCTTCTATGGGATTCCCAGCATCAATTATACACCATGAGCTTGGACTTCAATCTATTCCAGGCCTATATTGACTGGAAGTCGTTATTATTGTATGGTAAATTACTTAAGCGCCCCCTCTTGTTCTTTGTTCACCAAGCTTCACGATTTACTTGTGAGACAATCCTGTCCTGTTCTAAATTGGGTTATAAACGTAAAGAATATTTTAAATTATTTAGACACGTTTGAACAAGGTCTAGTTGAATTTCCATCTAGAATCAAAAAGAAATTATAGTGGATGAATTGGATTTGAACCAGATACCAAATAATGAAGTATAAACTATTTAGATGTCCTCATATTACAGAGAAAGTTAGATAATATGCCATTCCATCATAGAACATCACCAAATAGATTGTGTAGAATACATTTTTTGTGATTTAGGTTAAATCTATATCCCACTGTGGAAATAAGTGGTATTCGCACAAATATTCCTAGAAGCCTAAGAACATGTAGATACCGCAAGGACGTAACAGAAGAGGAAACTTTGGAACATCTATTGATGGTTTTCCCTACTTAAACACCAAGCGTGCTCTACGTTTTTCTCGCTTTATTGATACTTTTGGAAAGATGTCAACCTTTGCCATCTGAAGCAGCATTGTAAGTAGGAGTCAGATCTCAGTATAATGCTGCTATTAATTACATTTGGGAAATGCTTGCTGTGAAATATAAATGTGACATGTTGACATTGTTTTATAATATCTTGTGAAGGTTTATGTCCAGTTCGGATATGGATAAGTATTCCTTTCTTTTTTTTATGAGAAAGGTTTACAAAAACCATGACAAAATAATTAAAAAAAAGATTGGCTGGCTACCAAATCTTGCATGTATTTATCATTGGTGGTTTCGGTTAACCTACACACTCTGGTTTGTCATAAAAGCTGACAATTTGCACCAAGTACTTTGTTTAACTGCTGGGATTTGAACTCCCCAGAGGATGACAACAGAAGCTCTGCACCAGAAGCTTTTAGACTTGTTTCTGCCTCTCTCCTGTTCAGAGGAAAGTATGTCTATTTTTCTTTGATTCATTGGGAACAGATGGATCCATATTTCAGGAGGTGTTTTGTGACTATAAATTTGGGTACTCCTGTGCTACTTTACGCATGAGCATTTCATCCTCCTGACATCCTGGAGTATTTGTTTCCTCTGTCGTAGCCTTTACTTTATGGTTCATCTGTGTAACAGGACCCTAGTACAGTCTTCCTGGGATGGGAAACTCTATTGGTGTGTCCTACTGCACTTTCTTCAAACAATAAACTGCAACCCATGAAAAGGGTCGTCACTGCTGAAACAATTATCACAAGACTCGGCTTAAATTTTTACTGGGGATCCCTCTAACCTCAATAGTATTGTGCTCATTGGTCCGATCCCTCTTGGTCAGGGCTTTGTTTTCTGGCATTGCTTATCTGCCTGGCAACAGCGACGTCCCCTGCTGCTGCTGCTACAAAGATGACACACTGCAGGATCCTCAGCAGTGTGGCTTTGTCTGCTCCTGCGTATATCTTCTCAGAGGTCCCTTGATGCTGATGGAAGTGCTTGTTGTTGCTCCTCCCAAGCTTCGGCCGAAGCTCTGGGTCCTGGCTATCTAGCAGACAACGATGACCTCGCCTGCTCTTGAGGTATCTGGAGGCCCTGAAACTTAGCTGCTGTGAGCCAATTTCTTCTCTCATATATCCTTTTGGGGGTCACCTTACTCACTGCTGGGGCTGTGTTCCATTTTTACAGGGCTGTAGGACTCCACTGCTGAGCTAACTCATCCCGAACCAAATTACGTCTTTCCTTGCTTGTGATATCAGTACTCACCTCTGCAGTCTCATGTTCTGGTGAGTTCATCTTTGATAGGATTTCCTCTGGTGGGTCCTCCTATTCTTGGAGAGGTCTTCTTCAAATCTTAATGGATTACAGGGCATTGTATGGCAACCTACTTACCTCCTATGTTTGCATTTTCCTATTGATTTCAATGGGCCTTTAATATTGGACTAATATTGGTACTTGGAGGTAATTGTGTTTGAAGTCTGTGATCCACGTTAGAAGTCCTGATGGACTTTGTGGACTTGTGTAAAAGTTTTATTGTGTTGTGCAACCACTTTTTCTTTTTTTCTTGCCATACCCTAAAAAGTTATTTGATTTACTTACCTGTTAATATTTCATAATTCTTTCCCATGTACATGATTGTAATATAGAATATATTTCTACATACATGTCAGGTGGTCCTTCCCTCATGTAATAATCAAAAGTATTTACTGTACTTTTAAACTATGTCATCATTTTCTGGAGAGTTGCCTTGGCTGTTCTGGGCATTGTACCATTTGGAAAGTCAGGAACTCTAAAGAAACACCCTGTAAACCAAGTAGGTTGATTGTATCTGGGATCTAGAAATAGAGCCTACAATGATCTCTTGAACACTGACCCACCCTTTGTCCTTCATCTTTATCTATGCTCGAGATGTGAACAGAGAAAAGGATAGCATTGCCTGAAGCCTGCATGGGCACATGCAGGCTTCAGACAATGACAGGTGATTGAACATTGCGTTCTTGCATGTGTGCAGGTTCCCCTTTTTCTATTTTATTTTTTTTTAATTTATTTAGTTTGGGTTGGCTAATTAAATTAACCTTTCAAACATAATTACTTTTATACAAAACACATACAATAAAAGGCAAGGTATGCCAGTCGACAGATAAAAACATCATACAATATCACATGTGATTAGCATGATTGATCATATAATCGGAATAAAAAAAGCAATCAATTACTCACTTGGGCAAATTGGGCATAAATGCCTATTTGTACTTTAACTGTGATAACAATATTCTGACTTTGCCCAGCACCCATTAGAGTCTTCAGTAAGTAACTGTGCTTTTTAGTATATGTTATTCGTATGTGTAGCAGTCCGTTATCTTTTTCTTGGTTTCTGCTCTGTATACATGTTGTAGAAAAACATATGCTTCCCAACTAAAATAACTTGATATATTTTAATCTAGGATCTACCAGATGACCTTGATGGTGCTCCTATTGAGGATGAGTTAGATGGTGCGCCTTTAGGAGATGTGGATGGGGTTCCTATTGATGTTGAACCTATTGATGATATTGACGGTGTTCCTATAAAAGCACTGGATGATGACCTTGATGGTATACCATGTAAGCACTATCTATCTTATTATTCCTCTTCTAATTTTAAGCAGCTGTTTCTTCTTTGTATTTTCATGTGTCAGAACATTGAGATTTAAAGTGTTAACTATTCATTTTGCATATGTTATTTGACTTGAAACTTTAAAAATGGTGCTCCAGGCCTAAATTGTTTAAACCTTGTGGCAGTTACAAAATTGCTTACACAATGCCCTATATTTTTCTCACAATCTACCATGTGAGGATGTAAAAAATGCTGCTATGCCATTTGTGACGATACCCAGATGTGGTCCCTTCTCCTCTAGGGGGAACCCCTTCCCATCGGGCCAAGGAGGTGGAGCCACTACCCGATAGTCCCCCTAGGTTTGGTACTCAGTGGGTGGATCTCCTGGGGAGGGAAGCCCCCTATGGCATGAGTGATGATCTGGGGAGGGCATGGTATCCCCATTGCCCACCTCACCCTAACAAGCCTTCCTCAATAGCCCCCTACAAAACTATCCCTAGTGTCCCTTTCGGTTTCCATAAGCCCAGTATGGTAGGGAATACTGCGAAGAGGAAGAGACCAACTGACTCACTAGAAGCCTTCAAGATCAGCACTGACACGACGAAGATATCAACAGACTCACTAGGAGCCCTCAAGGTCCGTACTGGGATGAGCAAGAGGTGTGGCAGCATAGAGAGCACCTCTGTGAACCATACTGAGCAGTCTAGTCTTTATAGACTTTCTATTGGCTGAGGCATGGATAAAATAGAAGAGGGAAATTCAAATACAGAGAGATCTACCGCGAGCAGAGCGGAGCCAAAGCCGTACAGAAGGGAATGGCCACTGCTGGGGATGCGAACCAGTAGGTTTGGGCTTCCACACTGGTTCAGCTGTGGACAAGTCAGTCAAACCCCACAAAGGAAGGAGCAGCAGTGAGACGCCGGCCATACGCCTACGAAGAGCAAGGTGTGCTGGACTCGCTCGTGAGAACGCTGCAGCGCATGCAGGAGAGAAACAGTTAGCGACTAGTGTTAGGAAAGATTTCATAATTGTAGGTAATTTTCCTTCCATATGGCAACCCCCAAACTTTTTGCTGTTGTTTTACACCCTGATCTAGACTTCACCAGAGAAGCGCAGCCTTCCGCCGCACTCCTCTGGGCTTTCGCTCCATTGTTACGGGGAAACTGACATGCCCTTAAGACAGTCAGTACCGGGAGACTTCGTTTCCCTTAGCCATTTCCTCATGTTGCAGCTTTTGAGCAACATGAAACAAGAGTGCACCGTAACTTACATTACCGCGCTCTTGGGTCTCTAGTCATTCCAATGGCCCTAGAAACTCTCGCTGGACTTATCATGAAATGTGCAAGTGTGTCACGGACGGGACTGGTGGCAGCTATCGTTTCTTTGTGTTTTGAACCCCTTTTTGCCATGTTAACCGTGCTTCCCACGTTTGGCCCAAGTGGGAGGCCTGGCATCCAAAATGGCCATGCCAGGAGTTTCTTTGTCCTGTCCGCTGACCGTCTTGCCCCTTCACCTTCCCCCAGGTCGAGCCGACCTGGGGCAGTCCTTATTTGGTCATGCACTTTCCCGCGAAACACAACGCTTTTGCGGGCTTCTGCATGCCTTGTGTGTGCCTCCAGGATGTGGGCTGGGATGTCTGTTCCCAATACACATCCTGGGTGCCAGAGAGTCTAGAGTGTCTTGAATGCCTGGGACCACCGTGGTCCATGATAGGTCCACGTATGGTATGAGTGTTTTGTGAGCAGATCTCCCATTGGGTCCTCTCCGTTTTTGGCGCGAAGGGAACTCTGGATAAGAGGAGGCTGGAAACCCCACTACCATGTCGATCTCCTGAGTTCTCACGAACAAAAGATAAGGAGCCAAGTATCCTGCAACTAAGAAGCTGAGTCGAGGAATCGCTGGTGACCCGCTGAAGGTTTGGCACCCTGCAATGCTGTCGTCCTGTGAGACCCCTCTGCCTCTGATCGAACGAGAAGGCCTGTACTGACGCTTCGACCCTTTAGAATAGTGGGAACAACTATTCTCGGCATCTTCACCAAATCCTGTACGTGAGCCTTCGGAAGCGTCCCTGGGCCATCCAGAGGACTGACCAGCCTACACAGGAACCTTGCTCTGTCACCGCTGTCTGGCTTACTGCTAATTCCGTGTCCTCGGCACTCTCACACGATTCGTACACTTGGCATTCCCAGGTCTGAAGTGCGACGTTGTAACGCTCACCTGATTCCCACGGAGGCGCAGGTCTGGCTTCGAGTGCTGATGCTTCTTCAATGGTGAAGCGCAGGACTCTGAAGATGGACAGGAAGGGCCCCTCTACTCTGGCTTCTCCGGCTCGCAGGAATATTCCCCTGTGCGTAAAAAGGGAGTATTACCTACTGACTGAGTTATGCTCAAGCCTCCCACTCTCTTCCAACCCTCCACGATACCCTTCCACGATTCCCTGTGAAGTCTCACCTTAGGGTCAGGAAGGATGAGCTCTCCATCCTGCTTCTGATGCAGGGGCGCGTTGAAACCCAGTTACTTCACTGGATTGAGGATTATGGGAGTTCAGGTAAGCTTAACTATTCAGGTAAGGCTCTGTAAAAGTTCTGTTGCAATTTCAAAAGTCCAAGCTTAATAATAATGTTCATTGTCTTTTTCCCCTTAGGGGCGGGGGTTCGGAATGCCGGAGATATGGCGCCGACCCAAAGTGATACGTGCAGTTCCAGTAAATGACAGGTAAGTTCTGGATGAGCGCTCGGGTGATGTCTTTGCATTCGCTCATTCAATGTCTTTGTCTTTTTTCCCCATAGGGGCCGGGGTCCGGATGCCTGGAAGCGGCAAGACCCGAAATGAAATGGGAATGACCCAACAGGTAAGACTTAGAAGGAAACTGAGCTTTTCCTATTCCCTTCCTTCTCTCACCTTGTTCTTGTCTTTCTCTCTAGGTTCTGGGAAGTGGCTGTGGATCCGGATGACCGCTGCTGAAGATGGTGGCGTCCAGGAAAGGTGAGTGAAATGCAGCGCTGCAGCGATCGTAGCGAAATGCTTTTAAAATGATGTCTTCCTTTTCAGGATCGTCGGTGTGATGTCTCTGTGGTGCTCATTTAGCAGGTAAGGTCTTTTGTCTCCCTTTGCAGGTGACCCAGGATACTGACAGGCGTGGCTGAGGTTCAGATGCAGGAGCTGACACGGTGAGCGTCAAGCTGCGAGGAGCAGAACAACGCGAAGTGTGAGTTGCTGATCGGGTGTGGTTTAAATAGCTTTGGAAGAAGTTCCAAGTGTGTATCCTTCCTCCGATCAGGTATGTATCCTTCCCCGACAACACCCGGGTGGAAAGTAATCCCACAGGTAAAGTAGTTCCATTCAGGCCTCAAGAGGGCCTGGATGTGGCAGCATGGTCTGCATCAGGCAAGTGCACATTAAAACACTTGAACACATGTCTAGCTGTATGAGCCTGGCGCCTAAGGCGCCAGGACAGGGGTCCAACATGAGCCTGGCGCCTAAGGCACCAGGACTGCGTCCAAAGGGCCCCAGCTTGGGCCCGCTGGCACTCCCCTGGGGGAAATGATGCCTGCCTCTGGGGTTGCTGGGTCGGACCTGGCTCCTTGGAGGTAAGCATCATGAGAGTACCCCCCCTCAAGGCCCCTCCCAAGGTTCTTCCCTCCGGGGGTTTTGGCTTGTTCGGAAATCTCCGGTGAAACCTTTGTACTAATCGAGGTGCGTGGACATGGTTACTAGGCTCCCACGATCTCTCCTGAGGTCCATATCCCTTCCAGTCAACAAGATAGAAGAGTTTCGACTTTACCACCTTGGAGTCTAAAATGTCTTTAACTTCGAATTCTAATTCCCCTTCAATTTGAACTGGATCTGGAGGCTTGGACAATCGGGTTCCTGGTTGTACGGGCTTCAAAAGTGATGCATGAAAAACTGGATGTATACGCATATTGGACGGTAGATCCAGTTTTATGGCCACTGGGCTGATTATAGCCTTGATGGGATAAGGTCCTATGAATCTGGGATTGAAGGTTTGCGGGCCTTTGAGGGATAAGTGTTTAGTTGCTAGCCATACCTGGTCTCCTACTTGGTAAGGAGGAGTTTTACTTCGGTGCAAATCTGCGTTTTCTTTATACTTTTTCTTGGCTTGCTGTAAATGAGTTGCAGCTTCTTTGAAGGCTCGGGTTATTGTGGAATGCAGATGATTTACTGCGGGCATTTCCAGGGTCAGAGGTGGATCTAGGTCAGAGGTCCGAGGATGGTGACCATACAAAGTATAAAAGGGGGTTTGTCCGGTTCCAGAATGCACTGAATTGTTGTATGCATATTCTGCGATCCAAAGGATGTCTTTCCAATTTAACTCGGATTGGTGTAACATGCACCGAAGATATTGCTTGAGAGTCTGATTGGTTCTCTCGGTTTGTCCGTCGGTCTGGGGGTGGTGGCTGGTGGATAACCGCACATCTATTTGTGCTAGTTGGAAACACTTCTTCCAAAAATGGGAGATAAATTGACTTCCACGATCCGAGACTAATATGGAAGGGAAACCATGTATGCGAACTACATTCTCCAGGAATTCCTTGGCCAAGGTGGAAGCAGAAGGCAAACCCTTTAAAGGGATAAAGTGGGCCATTTTGGTGAATAGGTCCACAATTACAAGGATTGTGTTGTAACCAGCACAAGGAGGCAGGTCGGTTATAAAGTCCATTGACAGGGTGTGCCATGGTGCCGGTGGAATATCCAAGGGTTGAAGTAGGCCGGCTGGCCTTTTCTTTTGAGCCTTGTTTTGGGCGCAAATTCCGCAAGACAGAACAAAAGACTTTGGGCCTCATTACGAGTCCGGCGGTAACCGCGGCGGTAAAACCGCCTGGTTACCGCCGGACTCGTATTACCATTCCGCCTCCGTGATTCCCGGAATTACCGGGACATTACAACCCCGGTTTTCCGGGAATCACGGAGGCGGAATGGTGTAAATCCCCATTCCCATTGAGTCCTATGGGACTCAATGGGAATCGGGATCATGGAAACACCGGCAGCATCTTGTAATGTTGCCGGTGTTTCCTCGTCCGCCTGCATGAGGGAGGTGTTAAACCCGCCAGGTCAGACCTGGCGGGAACATCACCTCCCGCCTGCAGGGGTCGGGATCAGGCGGTCCGGAAACAACGGTGGCGGCGGGTTTACCGCCACCGTTATTTCCGGAACGCCAGGGTCGTAATGAGGCCCTTTGTCTTTTCTCCAAGAAGGCCACCAGAAGTGACGTTTAATTTTTTCCTCCGTTTTAGCGATACCAGGATGTCCTTCCATTAAAGATTCATGATGATGGGCAATAACAAGTTCTTGCAATTCTTTACTTGGCAGAAACAACCGCTCCTGGAAGTAGGGTAAGTCATCCTTAACGGTGTAATGAGGACCCTTCTGACTCCATTCCAGTAAGGTTGAAGAGTCTAGAAGTTGTTTTACTTGCGTTTGGATGTCCTCAATAGTGTGCAATGAAGTTAAGGCTAAGATTCTTTGCTCAGGTATGATGGGCACAGGTTCTAAGCTCGAATTAGGTTCTTCCATGCCAATCCGGGATAAGGCGTCCGCTTTTCCATTCTTGCAGCCAGGGCGATAGGTAATTACAAAATCAAATTCCGCAAAGAATAGAGCCCATCGGAGTTGTCGTGAAGATTGAGCTTTGGCCGTCTTTAAATACTGTAAGTTTCTGTGGTCCGTAATTACGGTAATGGTGTGTCTTGCCCCGAGAAGATAGTGACGCCAAGCCTTGAAAGCAGATTTGATGGCCAGTAACTCTTTATCGGTAATTGCGTAGTTGATTTCAGGAGGAGAAAATTTTCTGGACCAAAAGGCCACTGGGTGTAGTTGGTTAGTTTTTGGGTCTCTTTGCGACAGGACAGCTCCCATGGCCGAACTGGATGCATCGGTTTCCACTATGTACGGGAGATCTGGGTGTGGGTGTTTCAGTACAGGTGCAGAGGTGAATTTGGTTTTCAGGTCCTGGAAGGCTTGTTCGGCTTCAAGAGTCCATTCGAAGCATTTGTTTTTCTTTAGGAGAGCGGTGATGGGTTGGACTGTTCGGGAAAATTCCGGGATGAATCTTCGATAGAAATTGGCAAAGCCGAGCATGCTTTGAACTCCCTTCAACGAGCTAGGAGATGGCCATTTGAGGATGGCGTCCACCTTTCGCGAGTCCATTCGGACTCCTTGAGGTGTCAGGATGAATCTGAGAAACTCAACTTCTGTGGTATGAAAAACACATTTTTCGAGTTTTGCAAATAGTCTGTGCTGGCGCAATTTCTCAAGAACTGCCCTAACATGTTTTCTGTGATCAGATTCTGAAGAAGAGTACACCAGGATGTCGTCAATGTAAACAATGACACAGACATCGATAAGTTCCCGAAGAACATCATTCATAAAGTACTGAAAGGCGGCAGGTGCATTGCACAACCCGAAGGGCATCACCTGATACTCGAAGAGCCCAAATTTGGTGCGAAATGCAGTCTTCCATTCATCGCCTTCTTTTATGCGCACCAGGTGATAAGCTCCTCGGAGATCTAACTTGGTGTACACACAAGCGTCTTTCACCTGGTCGATAAGCTCAGGGATCAAGGGCAGAGGATAACGATTCTTAATCGTTATTTGATTTAGGGCACGATAGTCTATACACGTTCTAAGGTCGCCTTCTTTTTTCGGCACGAAGAACAGAGCTGAAGAGACAGGAGACTTGGACGGGCGAATAAAACCATTGGCTAGGTACTGATCTAAATACTGACGCAAATGCAGGTTCTCAGGTTCCGTAAGAGCATAAATCCTACTACAAGGTAGTTGAGCATTGGGTACCAGATCGATTTGGCAATCATAAGACCGATGGGGAGGTAACGTGTTAGCCTGTTCTTTCTGAAAAACGTCTTGGAATTCTTGGTATTCTGACCGTAGCTGTACAGGGGTGGAAGTTGCTGAGGCTAGACCCATAGCTGGATTTCTTGAATAACAAGTTGGTTCACAATCAGGAAAACTTATCTTCTTTGCTCGCCAGTCAATTCTGGGATTATGTGTTTCTAACCAAGGAATTCCAAGAATTACTTGAAATTGTGGGGCCTTGATCACATCAAACACGATTGTTTCACGATGTCCATCCTGACCCACCAGAGTCACTTCAACAGTGGAATGCGTTACTGGCCCTGAGGCTATTTCGGTTCCATCTACTGTAGTAATGACATCTTGGGTTACTTTCGGGCGGAGAGGAAGCTTGATCCTGGAAGCCAATTCACGGTCTATGTAATTTCCAATAGCTCCACTGTCGATGTATGCTTTTATAGCATGCAACTGCTGAGGCTGTTTTGGATTCACCAGCACCATTGGCATGACAAAATGCGAGGTCAGAGAGTAAGTTTTCAAGCTCGGCAAGCGGACCCCTACGCTTGTCGGGCTAGGTCGTTTCCTGAATCAGGTGTCAATAATTCGTTATCAGTAGCTCCAACCACCTTCTTAAGTGGTTTAACTGGACAATTTCGAAGAAAGTGACCGGAAGTCCCGCAATACAGACAAAGTTGCATTTGCCGCCTTCTCTCTCGTTCTTTCTGCGTTAATGGTCCTTTAACGCCACCGATTTGCATAGGTTCAGATACGTTGGTACTCTTGGAGTTAGCGTGGGTTTTGATCGGTACTCGGTTTTCATACTTGAACCGATCTGCTTTTCTATTTTGAAGTCTGTGATCAAGTTGAACCACCAAGTCTATGTAGTCTGCGCAGACCTGGGGTGGATTAACTATCTGAGCTAGAACATCCTTTAGCTCTCCGCGCAGGCCTCGATGAAACAATGTGATCCTTTTGATTTCTGGCCACCCAGTTTCCACAACCAGTCTGTTAAAGGTGGCAATGTAGGACAGAAGATCCTGATTACCTTGTCGTAAGGATAGCAGTTCGTTATCAAGGGCCTGTCCTGGAGAGTGTCGAGCGAACATTCTTTCCATGCTGGCCTGGAAGCCCTGAAAATCCTGGAGAATGGGATCATCCTGATTTACCAATGGAATAGACCAATCGGCAGCACTGCCACTGAGGCAAGATAGTATAAAGGCTACCTTGGTCTGATCGTTAGGGAAGGCTCCGGGTCTGCACAGAAATTGTAAACGACATTGGTTCATAAAGACGGCATATTCCTTGGGATCCCCCGCAAAACGTTCAGGCGGGGCCAAAGGCATATGTCCAGGTAGATTAATTTGTACCGGGTTACTCAAACCCATTGATGTGGAAATGTCTCCGGAATTAGGTAAAGGAGTGTGCCCTGCCTAGGCCTGTAATAACCTTTTGGCTAGGTCATCTGTTCTTTCCTTGGATAAGATCAGTTCTCTTTTGAGAGCGTTATTCTCCTGGCGGGCTGAGTGCACCTCAGCCCGTAATTCCCCCAAAAGCTGGGCCAGCTGGTCAGTCTCGGAAGTCTCCATAGCGCCCGGGTGGGAAATTGTGGGTAGGCTTCGCGTTCTGTAACGCTCACCTGATTCCCACGGAGGCGCAGGTCTGGCTTCCAGTGCTGATGCTTCTTCAATGGTGAAGCGCAGGACTCTGAAGATGGACAGGAAGGGCCCCTCTACTCTGGCTTCTCCGGCTCGCAGGAATATTCCCCTGGGCGTAAAAAGGGAGTATTACCTACTGACTGAGTTATGCTCAAGCCTCCCACTCTCTTCCAACCCTCCACGATACCCTTCCACGATTCCCCGTGAAGTCTCACCTTAGGGTCAGGAAGGATGAGCTCTCCATCCTGCTTCTGATGCAGGGGCGCGTTGAAACCCAGATACTTCACTGGATTGAGGATTATGGGAGTTCAGGTAAGCTTGACTATTCAGGTAAGGCTCTGTAAAAGTTCTGTTGCAAGTTCAAAAGTCCAAGCTTAATAATAATGTTCATTGTCTTTTTCCCCTTAGGGGCCGGGGTTCGGAATGCCGGAGATATTGCGCCGACCCAAAGTGATACGTGCAGTTCCAGTAAATGACAGGTAAGTTCTGGATGAGCGCTCGGGTGATGTCTTTGCATTCGCTCATTCAATGTCTTTGTCTTTTTTCCCCATAGGGGCCGGGGTCCGGATGCCTGGAAGCGGCAAGACCCGAAATGAAATGGGAATGACCCAACAGGTAAGACTTAGAAGGAAACTGAGCTTTTCCTATTCCCTTCCTTCTCTCACCTTGTTCTTGTCTTTCTCTCTAGGTTCTGGGAAGTGGCTGTGGATCCGGATGATCGCTGCTGAAGATGGTGGCGTCCAGGAAAGGTGAGTGAAATGCAGCGCTGCAGCGATCGTAGCGAAATGCTTTTAAAATTATGTCTTCCTTTTCAGGATCGTCGGTGTGATGTCTCTGTGGTGCTGATTTAGCAGGTAAGGTCTTTTGTCTCCCTTTGCAGGTGACCCAGGATACTGACGGGCGTGGCTGAGGTCCAGATGCAGGAGCTGACACAGTGAGCGTCCAGCTGCGAGGAGCAGAACAACGCGAAGCATGAGTTGCTGATCGGGTGTGGTTTAAATAGCTTTGGAAGAAGTTCCAAGTGTGTATCCTTCCTCCGATCAGGTATGTATCCTTCCCCGACCACACCCGGGTGGAAAGTAATCCCACAGGTAAAGTAGTTCCATTCAGGCCTCAAGAGGGCCTGGATGTGGCAGCATGGTCTGCATCAGGTAAGTGCACATTAAAACACTTGAACACATGTCTAGCTTTATGAGCCTGGCGCCTAAGGCGCCAGGACAGGGGTCCAACATGAGCCTGGCGCCTAAGGCGCCAGGACTGCGTCCAAAGGGCCCCAGCTTGGGCCCGCTGGCACTCCCCTGGGGGAAATGATGCCTGCCTCTGGGGTTGCTGGGTCACACCTGGCTCCTTGGAGGTAAGCATCATGACAGACGTGTGCTTTGGGACCGGAATACATGTGGTTGCCGAGTTGCCCTGCTGTGGTAACAAACCTGTGCGTGTTCGCTGCATTTGGGACACCCTCGACCCTGACTCCTGCTGTTGCGGAATCTACACAGCGTCGAGACATCCTGCTGATCGCATCTGAACCTGCCAGTACCGAAACAGAACCGTAGAAGCCTGGGTCTGCCTGCATCAGGGACCAGTGAGTAGTCAATACCCTAATCGGCCGCCCTCCCGCAGGAGCCTGTGGCTCTCCACCGCTGTCGTAAACAGCAACCCTTTTCCGCACTCGCGCCCTGCTTCTGCCCACAAGTGGAGGCCACGCTTGAGTAGCGGAGAACTGTTCATCATTGTTTTGTTCACCTCTCTGAACTGCCTGATCTCCCTGAAGAGACTCCTTTGCCCGTTGGCACTCGTGTGTGCAGGTACTTTTGAGCACAAGGCTCCACTCTTTGTAGGGCTCGGACTTCCTTCTAGTTAGGTGGCCTCTGATGTCGAACTGGGTCTAATGATTACTTGCACTGCCTGTTTTCCTCCCCATCTAGGTGGTCTGCATATTTCGTGCTTCTAACGCTTTAGACCCCTTGGTCTTGTATATATATATTGTATTGCTTGTGATGTGTTGGTTTATTGGAGTTTTACCGTTATTCTTTACTATGGTCGATGTTACAAAGGCCTTGTAATAAATGTGTCTATATTTTTAATATAACGCCTGTCTGGAGTAATTTGTAAGCGTCCTTGCTTTGTGTGCTCATTGCGGGCTTTCAGTCACCCTCACCCCTCTTGAGACCTAGTCTTGACCGCCGCCATCGCTACCCTGATTGGTCTGGCTTGTCTAGAGGTTACCCTGTTCCAAGAAACTAGGCTGACCTTCTGAACCTCTGCCCCTCCAGGACAGAGTTCAGAAATCCATCTTAACAACTGGGAAGCTGACGATCACCTCCATGGATGAAAAGACCGGGCGAAGAAGGCGTGATGACGCGAAGAAGGTACCAGTGTCTTGGAGGGCACCAAGGGACATTGCCAGTAAAGCGGTTTGGGACCCTAAGAAGCAACATAATTACCTGGCCAATTACCAAACCTGTAAACCCTAAAAACCAGTGAAGTAGGAAACCGGTTCGGGGACCCCAATTGAAGTACGAAACAAAACACCTCCTCGGGCATTCCTATCCGTGTCAGTACCTGGTCTGACATTTTTGAGAAAAGGGAAGCCTGAGAGAGGCTCAGGGGAAGGGAGACATTCCCCCACCAATTGTGAAGTTGTTTAAGAAGCTTGAGAAAGGCCCAGTGAATGAAGAAATTCCTCCACCAATTGTCACGTTATTTGAGAAACCTGAGAAAGGTCAGGGGGAAGGAGTCATCCCCATAACTCTGCGAAGATATGAGACTTCTTGTTTTATATGCCTTATTTGAGACACAATCTGAGGAACCTTTTTGAGACTTTTTGATTTGCATCCCTTAAGACGAACATTTTATTTGTATCACACAGAAGTGAACATTCTGCTATCATTCAGGAGAAATGAAACATGTTTCTGGATTAAGGAGACCTCCCCTTTTCCTTAGTTGTTTATATAGTGTGAGGGTTGCAAATAGGTTTTGGGACACAGGACGGAGGACATTTTGCTTTAGAGTGACTGCCTGACACATTCCTTAGTTTTAGCTGAAGCAGGGAAACCCCTCTTAGAATTGGGGGAAGAATGGGCTTTCTCTTTTATTTTCTCACCAATAGAAGTCTATAGCCAGAAACATGCCTCCTGTGTGTCGGTCTCCTCCTTCCACACCCTTGCACATTGCACAATAGGTTTTCAGATAACATCTGACACAATATAATTCTTCAGTGAGAAACCAGCTACTTAACTGCAAACCGGCCCCAGCATGGCACAATAGCAAGTTCTCTTTCATGAAAGCTTACATCTCACCTTTTATCATGGTGGCCTTCAATGAGTCTTCTTGATGGACAGTTGCCATACCCAGAGACTCAAAAACATTGCTACAACACACTTACTTGGCATGAATCCTTCTTCAATGTATCCCGATTTGATTTCTTAAAGTGATAACTCTGCCTGCAATCTTTTGTTGATCGTTACATAAATATTGCAGCATGATATATAGGAAAGGTGGGCATGAAAGGTGGAGATTATCAACAAAAGTGAAGGATAGATTTTGCAACATTTGGGCCTATATCAACTTTGTGATTTTAGTTGGAGTGAAGCCTATGATGCGGAAGACACCCACAGAGGCTCTGTTCTGACCCTGGCACCCTTTTTTCAGATATTGAGTTTTGTGTTATTTATACAACACAGATTGTGCCATATTTCTGACTTCTGGAAAAAACAGCCATGTTGTTTTGCTTTGTGCGATGCTCTGCATATGGTTGTTTTAGTTCACATTTTTTAGTAGTTCCCTGCACGTCTTACTCGCTTTGTAGTGTTCAGACATTCCACAGAAGACACCCTCAACTCTTTGGCATGCAGCTCCTATTGGCTTTTATTTTTGGATATATGTCTACATGTGCCATTGGGCTCCCAGAGTTGCGTTTATGTTGTCCTTTGGTGACTTGTCTCAACCAAAGTGTGTTGTCGGTAGGCCGGTCGTAGCTACAGGTGGAGTGGCGGTGAGTGGCAGTCTTGCAGTCTGCTACCCCATTCCAGTGTTTCTTCAGTGCCTATTGTTTCTGGGAGGAGCGTTTCCAGCCATCTCTACATAACCTTACTGACTCCGCGGAGCAGACGCGGAGTGGCGGTGAGTGGCAGTCTTGCAGTCATGCCAGGCAAACTGGCAAAGACTGCAAAGACGGTCACCCCAACGGCTGTTTCCGCTGACCAGGAAGAGGAAACAGGCCGTTGCCTAAGAAGTTCAAGGAAGAACTCCGCATCAGACAATACAAACAGCATCTTCGAACGCAACCAACTCCCCGCTCCCCGCTCCCCTCAACTCTGAGAACATGCTGCTTCGATTAACAAAGGGTGCAGCGCTTACTATTCCATCCTTACTCGACTGCGAAAAGAGAAAAACCGGACCACCCAGTAACTCCCACTCGCATTGCGTCCCCCTTGCTCCCCTTGGAGCGGAAACTCTTACCTTGGATGACCGCAATGAAGTGACTCGATTGGTCTCCGCGGCTCCCGTGACGCCCGCCTGCTCTCGTGCTTCCTCGGCCGGACCGGAGCTCCGCAGCCCCCCGGAGGGGAGACGGCGTTGAGATCTCCGGACGGGATGTTTGGCGCGGGTGCCGGTGCGGCGAAACTCGGCGGAGCCGTGACTGCACAACTGGTGGAGGCTGCGTCTACCCTGCCGATGAGGGTGGGCACCGATGAGGGAGACGCGGGCTGGCAAATCGCAACAACGGCCTCGAGGACGCAAGAGGCAGCGCGTGCAGCAGAGATCCTGGAGAGAGAAACCAACTCAGCCACGTCTATAGCCCCGCCCACTACCGCAATAATGGTAGAAGCACAGATCCACCAAAGTGCAAAGCCTAACATCAACTCAGTGGACGAAACACAGCCCCCAATTGACGTTGAACTCACGACCCAACCATCAAACGCCTCAGAAGTGAATCTAACTTCGAAAAACCTGAAAAAAAGATCACGGACTGCAGGAGACCTTCCAAAAAAAAAAACACGATAAAAAAGACCAAAAGAAGCCACCAAACCTACTGGCCAAACAAGGAGAAACCGAAAACCAGGGTAAAACAAACAAAAAAAGTTGCGTGGGCTTAAAAAATTTAAAAAGGGCAGCAAAGAAACCACAACCGCCTTTGAACAGACTTTTTTCGCAAACATTCCAAGGCAATTCAAGACAAATGCCAGGAATTAACAGATGAAGAAATTTTGGAAGCTGTAAACGAAAGCACCCCGCCTCGAAAACAGCGCAGGTTGGCTTCCATTAAGAAACCTCTCCCCGCCCCCATCAAGCGGGGCTGATTACCTCACCCAAAACATAAACAAAGACAACTGGCAATTTGCAGGTAAATGTAACACTCACCTGACTCCCACAGAGGCGCTGGCCTGGTTCGCGCTGCTGTGACCTCTTCTAAGGTGATGCGCAGGGTTCGGAAGACGGACTGGACCGGGCCCCCAAATCTGGCTTGTCTGGCTCGCAGAAGTATCCTTCTGTAGGCGAAAATAGGGGATTAACTGTCTGCGGGGTAATGCAATCGGCCTCCCACTTTCCCCTCTCACCCTCCTCGAAACCCTTCTGTGATTCCCCATAGCGTCTCACCTTAGGGTCTGGAAGGACGAGCTCTCCATCCTGCTTCTGATGCAGGGGCGCGTTGGTATCCAGTTACTTCACTGGATTTTCGGATTGGTGAGAACCAAACTTGCTTGGCTTCCAGGTAAGTTTTTTGATAAGAGGTTCCCCTTGTGTCCATGCATTAATGTACTAATGCTAGTGTCTTTTTCCCCATAGGGGCCGGGGTACGGAATGCCGGGGAACAGGCACTGACCCGAGATGAGAGGTGAAATCCTTGTAGAAATCAGGTAAGTCTTTAATGAGCGTTTTTTTGGTAATGTCTTTCATTCGCTCATTAACGCTGATGTCTCTTTTTCCCCTTAGGGGCCGGGGTCCGGAAATGCCAGGATACGGCGCGGACCCGAAATGAAGAGAGAATGAATCAACAGGTAAGTCGTAACATGGAGATTTAGCTTTCCTTATTCCCTTCTCTCTCTCACCTTTTGTTCTTGTCTTTTTCTCCCTAGGCGCTGGGGCGTGACTGCGAATCCAGATGATCGCTGCTGAACATGGAGGCGCCCTGCAAAGGTGAGTGGAATGCGGCGCTGCAGCGATCAACGCGATGAGCTTTTAAATAAAAGTTTTCCTTTTCAGGATTGTCGGCGAGATGTCTCCGGGATGCGGTTTTAGCAGGTAAGGACTTTTCCTTCTTCTGTTCTCTTCTTCTCTTCCTTTGCAGGTGATCCAGAATGCTGGCAGGCGTGGCAGAAGTCAGGATGCTGGAGCAGACACGGTGAGTGTCCAGCTGCTAGATGCAGAACAACGCGAAGCACGTGTGGCTGTTCGGGTGGGGTTTAAATAGCCTTGGAAGAAGTTCCAGGTATGTATCCTTCCTCCAATCAGGTATGTATCCTTCCCCGACCACGCCCGGATGGTAAGTCCCACAGGTAAAGTAGTTCCTTTCAGGCCTCAAGGAGGCCGGGGATCCTGCAGCATGGTCTGCATCAGGTAAGTGCACCCAAGCACTCTCATAATGAGCCTGGCGCCTAGGGCGCCAGGACACTGTCCAAAGGGCCCCTATATGGGGTTGCTGGGTCCTTCCTTGCGGACTGGATGTCCGCTTTCGGGGACGCAGGGCTTGAACCGGCTCCCTGGGAGCGGGCATCATGACAGTAAATCTCCATCGACAAACATCTCGTCAAAACCTGCCTCGCTGCCTATGGAACAAGCTCCCGACCAAAATAATGTAACCACTCCTTCAACACCTTTGCCGATAAGCATTACAGTAGTCACGACAGAAGCGCTGGACTCAGTCCAGGCTAACATAGCAACTTCGATCGACAAAGAGCACAAACTGGTGTCGCGGGCTCCGACTCAGACAATGAACCCCAGATGGCGACGCCTAACTCCTCTACGAAAAGTCCAATTTTAGCCTGCATAGGTAGACGCCCTTCAACCAGACTAAACTCTTCTCTAGACGCAACAACTAAGCACGCCCAAGACACCCGTACAGAAATCTATGTCATGGAAAAAGAATCAACTGTTACGCCTCCTCTCGTGGTGTGGGACGAGCTAAACAGAGCAAACAAACAAGCCTCAGGAAGCAACCAGAGCAACAAGTTACCCTCAACGTCCAAACCAAACCCACAGTTTGAGAGAACCTTGGATTCTTTTTACTCAAACCTCAATAACTACAATAACTAAAGAAGACATTTGCTAGATCACCCCATTAGAACCCCCTATATGGGGCATACCCCAACTCGTTTATTCTCCCCACTACGGAACAGACTCTCTTCCCAAAGCACAACAATGTCAAAAGACCCCCCACCAAAAAAACTAGACACGTTTACCCTGATATCAGCCTCAACGACGCTCTCTCTCCATTCACCAAATTATATGAAACAATTGGAGACACCTTGAAATACCAGATTTCAATCCAAGCGTCCATGTCAACCAAACTGACCTTCCTAGAAGGGTACATAATGGCCCTCGATCTGAAACAAAAACATATTGACTGTCTTCGGCCCCAGCACCCTGTAGCATCTGAAATAACTTGAAAGGGTGTCGTGAGCGCAGATTCATCATGGCAAACAGAAGCACCATGTAAATCTGAAGGGACCCAAACAACATCATTTATTGACTTAACAACAATGGCACCTTTGTCAACAGCGAAAGAAAAGACCCCAAAAGAACTAACTTGGCTACCACAAAACCCAGAATAACCTCAACTTTCGAATCAATATTTCAATCTCAAGTTGCTACTAAGGGCAAACTCCCTCCGCTTCTAAATATTTCAGCAACCCATCCAACTTCATTGTCTACAGCAAAAGAAAAGCAACGATCAACACTGGAAGAAAGCGACCCTATTAACCTCTTGCCAAGAGGGGTCGTGGCCTTCTTAAATAACGAAGACTTGATGAACATCACACAGCACTTAACGGACTCGACAACACCTCTGTCATTGAAAGATAAATCTATGCCAGAAACAGCTACGTCATTTGCACAACCGCAAATAGGACCAATGACGAAGACTCAGGACCTGAGTCTCCATTTCTCACCCTTGAGAAACGTAGAAGGAGAGCCATCAGGAACCATGATGACTCGCGAAAACCCCAACCTCACCCATCTAATTACAACTCAAAGAAAAGACCAACCCACCAAACACACGGAGAAAGAACGCGAGAAAACCGTTCTCACAACTCGAAAGGGTGCCACGTAGAAAAACGCCCCAGATTTGACGTTCGAAGATCAAGCGACCCCTTGCAAAGAACCACAAATAGATCCTTTGTAAACCACAAAACAACTTCAGATTGCCTCCAAAAAGGACCTCAAGTTAGATTGATCCTGAAACTAAAGCAAATTTCAGGAAACCGGGACAAAGTAACTTTAAATAGAAGAACAGTTATTGACCTCTTCAGTTACATCCCGAAACTGCGTGCGGTGAAGTCCGCTGATCTTCAGATGGTTGACCTAAGTCACATTCACCTTAAGGCGATCTCTCACCTCTACATATCATCTTCAACCACAAATAAACTATTAAGATCAGCAGCCGAAGATTTGTTAACCATGGGTTACAACTTAACTGAATCTTCAAGGAAAGTAAAAATATCCAAACCCCTTGAAACAGAAGAGTCCTCCAACTCTACAAATGGAAACACCGACCTAAAACAAGTCCCTCAAAAACAACACTGCTCTACAAAGAGACCCCGAGCTACTCAAACATGGAAAGAGCCTGAAAAGTTGACTCACCAGAAAGTCCATCAGACACCACCTACAAAACCACTCGACCAATCTTTAAAACCTTGTGACCAACCCCTAAAAACGCTAACCTCTTCAGCACCTCAAAGAGACAAGCGGGTACACCGGCAAACGAAAGACCCACAGAAAATACAAAGGATGGTTCAAAATGAGACTTACTCTAATGTGGTAAAATCTCTTCCAGCATCCACACTTGAGACAATGTGGTCATGGCTGCCAAAGGCTCTGAAGTCTCAACGCCAAAAATAGCCACCCAAGCACAAGACCCACAGCGACATGAATGAAGATCAACAAAACTTGAAACATGATCAAATAAAGATGTGCTCATGGAACACCAGAGGCTTCTGCCACCTAACTACCCTGGGTTCTACAAACTGGAATGAATACGACATCATTTGTCTCCAAGAGACCTGACTTCTTCAACCTCCGATCATCGACGGCTACGAGACAAACATAGTCGCAGCTAAAAAAGGCTCAACAGGAAGGCCGACTGCCGGTCTACTCGTGGCAATCCGAAGTGGTCGTGGCTTAACGAACATCAAAAAACTAAAAGAGACCCACTACATGTTAATGGTGAAGCTAAACTGGTCGCCTGCTTTGGAGACAAACACACCCCAGACAAAGTCGATGATCATCATCACCATATACTGGAACCCGGCCACAATAAACACCTTAAAATTCATCAAGGAAATGGAACGAGAAATTGACTGGATTCATTTAAACCATCAAGTTGACCATATAGTCATATGCGGGGATCTCAACATCAACTGTCAAAATCCCGCCAACCTTCCTACCATAAAACTTAAAGGCTTACCAACAGACCAGAAGGTATCCAAATGGTTGAATTTAATGGACTCCAGAGCATTCTCCAAACTTGACCACGTCTTTTACGACCCAAAGAGATGTCTTGGGAGAGAGCTAATTCAAAATCAACGATTGATCACATCTTCGTCTCTCGGCCGCTATTAAATCTAGTAACATCATTTAACGTGATAAGAACAGAAGAGAGTGACCACAACCTCCTAGAAACTACCTGGTCTTCGGCACCACCCAAATACACCTCGATGTCCGCCAATATAGAAATAACAACCCAAGGTACAAGACTGAGAATGACTGAAAGTGCAATAAACTCCCTAACGGCAGCTTATAAAGATCTAACCACACGAGAACAGCCTTTGATGGTCGACTATACTCCATTGTTGACTTCTTTCAGAGTTCCACGTGGAAAGAATAGCCACACTCAACCCCAACAGAAGCATACTTTCGACAAACTAATCTCAGAAAAGAAGAGGGAGCTGAGAAGAGCAAAAAGACAAGCATGGAAACTTAATTCCTAATCAGCACAAAACGCCATTACAATAGCCGTTAAAGCCTATAGAAATTGGCTGAAAGGCTATCGACATAACCTCTAGCTATACAGTTTTCATTGGACTCCACACGTTTGACTGTCTTGGTAGCTACCTACTTCCTGAAGAGGAGTAAAGCAACTACCAAGGCGTTATTAAAGTCCTACACCCCTGTGTTAGGTATGTTTTTCCGCAGTCCTTTGGTGAGGGTTGTGAAGAGACATCCTAAGTAGCAAACAGGCGATCTACAAAGTGACTACGAAAGTAACTTAAAAGGTAGCATTGAAGAGCAATCTGGTTTCACTTTTACTATGTAGTGGGCTGATATGGGCCAGAAACAAAGTATATTTAATCACACACACTACTGTAAAAATATATACCCATGCATTTAATATTGTATTATCATTAAAACACAGTCAAATAGGCACTCTCAAACATACGCCACAATATGACTATATAAGAAATCAACAGTAAAGGATAATCCACTGATTCTACCTCACTCCAGGATATACAAAATAGGAGAGTCACTTAGTCACTTAACAAGTGAGTTCTAGGCCTCTATAAGTCCTATTAAGGCAAGAAGAAAAGGGTTCGACCAAAAGGGGTTGCAACATTTTTCTTTTTTTTAAAATTCATTTTATAAAAAAAAAAAAAATTCCAAACAAGAACAACTCCAAACTCCAACAATTGCCCCCTCCCCACCCCTTTCTCCCTCCCCATCCCAAAAAAAAAACCACTTCCCAATGTTCCTTGCCGCTTAATGACGCTATCTTGCCCTAAACAGTCATTGTAGGTCCAATAGCTTAAGACGCTGCGGACGCCATCCGATCCTGTAGTCATCCCTGAGAAAGGCCATCATTTCCCCCCATTCACTTGCAAAGCTCTGCAGAGCATTGTTCATTGCATATGTTGCCCAGTCCATCGCAACAAACTCCCATATTTTCCACAGCCATTCCTGAAATGTTGGTGCAGTCAAGCTTTTCCAGTTCTGAGCAATCAGTGTCATTCCTGCTATGGTGAGCATCACCTGCACTCTTTCTGGAGTTCTCGATTCCCTTGCGGTATCGCCATTGCAACATTTTAATTTACTTGCCAAAGGGCCAACACATAGACAGCAAAATCAGTATTGCAGTACTCTGGCTGAATATTTCCCTCTTTGCCTAGAGAAGCACAGACATGATGTAACTCATAGTGGTTACTGAAACACTATTACTTTCTATAGTACATCGTGAACTGCAGTGATTTATTTCAATAACACTTATAAATCAGGAGTGCTGTCTAGAATTCCTGTATTGGTCCTAAAAACTCCTGGGCCTTTTAAGGGACTGGGGAAAAATGTCTCTTCAGGTAAGTGCCTTAGTAAATCATTTAGGAGTTTAAAGAGTCTTGAAAAGTTCTCACATGGAAATCAGTAGTTCCAAATAATACTTTTGCCACATTCATTGGTGAAACTTAAGGTAGGTTCTCCTTTTACTCCAGAGGTGCAATAGAAGGAGCAACCAGCCAGAGGGGACTCACCCCTCCAGCCCCCAGTGTTCAAGGACTAGCAAGCCAGAGAGGCTGGTTGTAGATGGAACATACAGCACACTCCAGACAATAGAAGTTAACAGATACATGTGAGGACCTCAAAACCCTACACATTCCTGATCCAGAGCACCTCTGCAAACAATACCATCCAGAGGGATGGAACCTCAGCCCCTATGTCACAGCAGATTTTGAAGAATTCTTCCCTGAAGCTGGAGGTGGACATGTGAGTTTGGGTGTCAGCTTTAGGTCTGGCTTCCTGCTGTTTGGGACTCCTAAGTAGACAAAACTCAAACCCACTACCTAGCAAGGATCCAGTCGAAATAAGAAGCAACAAATACAACAACTACAAAGATGACCCACCAGACAAAAGACTCTGAATCCACAAAGGCGGTGATCGGGGCAAGGAAGAACCAGACCAACGTTTCAAACCCCCTATGCACTGATAGCTCTATTGGTTACTGTCAAGATGGATTTTCAGAATCTGCCCCTTGGGCAGATTCAGAGAAGCCATCCTATTCTGGTGAACAAGTTTAGGCACTAATGCCTAGTCAAACTATTTGGGTAGTGTGACTGAGCAGCAAGGCTTACATTTAGAAGTGTGAGAGTGGTGAAGGTTTCAGTTAAACACACACTGAGCCCTCTTAATACAAGTTGGACAATGTATACAACTAATGTTATTTATTAAGGCCTTTGACAATCTCTTAGCAGTGAAAATCCACATGTAAGTAACACTAAAACATTCACTGCTATTATTTACACATTCACTTTTGGTGTGCTCTCGACTTTAGAATTCAGTTAAGTTAGTTTCAGAATTTTGTAGGATAGCAAAGCAAATAAGTAAGTAACCGTCTGTTAGAAAACAAATTTGTGAAAAATAAAGGCATTAGAAACGCCATGCAAATCCTTAAAGTATATGGTACTACACCTTAAAATGTCCTTTGCTAATTAGAGAAGAGTGTGCTTAGTGCCCTAGAGCTAGGAGTATTTTTAAGAGTCTAACAAGTCTAACAAAGTTAGAAACCAATTGAAGAAAATTTCTTAGCAGACTCTCTCCCAATTCAACCACTTTAGGGGAAGTCCTTTTGGATCCTTGACTAGAGCACGACCGATCAGTCAAGCAAGTGAGAGGTAGAAAAAGGACATTACGCCTGTTAAACCCTATAGAAGTATGGGGGATAGGAACAGGTATACTCCTATCTGCTCCCGGACCACAGTAGAAGTTCCTGGAATCGGTGGGCCACAGTTCTCATGCCTTGGTTCCAATGAAGAAAGTCCAGGGGTCTCCGGTGCAGAGGTCACTTTTGGCGTCAGGTTTTGTTTCAGGCTAGTGGATGGTTCTGTGCTCCACAGGATCGATTCTGGACACTGAACCCCTGGATACCTCTGCTGGACTGAAGAAAGGACCACCTCTCTGGCGTTGACTTCAGAGCAGTCCCAGAACCAGATGTAGGCGGTGATCACTATGTCGACTCCTAGGAAATGGCAGACGTCGACTCTCATATCGGAAAAAAAGAAACTGGTCCTGATAGGCCCCTTTATGTTGGGGAGCTTCAACTGCAGAGGACAGTTTCTGGTTTCACAAGTAAAAAATCTGTGGAGTCTCAAGGCTTAACTCAGGATGATGACCGATGCAGCTCGGTAGTCCAGAAAGAAGCTTGTCAGCCCACATGATGGTTCTGGGATGCTTCCAAAGGTTTGCAAGAGCAGACCCTCAAGCAGGGGGTCTGGACTGGTTGTTCTCACTAGTACAGTTGTTGAATCGGATTTGAGTTGAAAGCCTGTGGTTGAAATGTTTGAGGGAGAAAAGAGCGAAAGTTATTTTTCCGGAAATAACACGGTCTTTTCTCCCATGAACATTTCAGACTTTGCCCTTGCCCCCATCCCTCTACTTATCTGTGGGGGGCACACCTCTGTGTGTGCCACCGTCTCCAACATCCCTCTGCAACACCGGTTCCCTTCACTTTCGCTGCAGGGTCCGCTTTTCCTTTCTTTTCTTTTTTTATACTTTGAGTCAGGGGTTCCAACCCCCAGTCACATTACAGTAAAGAAGGGTTGCAGTAGCTACAGCTTTCCCGGGAAAAGGACTTGCCATATATGTCAAATCTGGCCCTTTGAGAGCAGGAAGGCCAAACAACAAGATAGCCAAAGGACAGGCAAAAATCTCATGGCACAGCCATTTGATAATATATGCTTCTCAAAACGGCATTTTGCACTAAAATGCAAAAGTGCACAAGACGTTAAAAACTAAATTGGTAGAAAAGTATCGTTTGCCACCAGCCCATCCTGGACACATCATGCAAGTAACTACACAGTTACGCCACATAGGGCCTCATTACGAGTCCGGCGGTAACCCCGGCGGTAAAACCGCCTGGTTACCACCAGACTCGTATTACCATTCCGCCTCCGTGATTCCTGGAATTACCGGGGCATTACAACCCCGGTTTTCCGGGAATCACGGAGGCGGAATGGTGTTAATCCCCATTCACATCGAGTCCTATGGGACTCGATGGGAATCGGGATCATGGAAACACCGGCAGCATCTCGTAATGCTGCTGGTGTTTCCTCGGCCGCCTGCAGGCGGGCGGTGTTAGACCCGCCAGGTCAGACCTGGCGGGAACATCACCTCCCGCCTGCAGGAGTCAGGATGAGGCGGTCCGGAAACAACGGTGGCGGCGGGTTTACCGCCACCGTTATTTCCGGACTGCCTGAGTTATAATGAGGCCCATAGTCTCTCTACACTTGTGATACACTTGCGTACGAGCGCGATAGAAATAAAATATCAATACAGCACTTCACAGTAAGGTGATGTGTTGAAGGCGAGCGTCCCCAGCTAGCACGATCCTCCCCACAATGAAAAACAATAATGGACTCTCCCAGGATGGGAATAAGGCCAAGACAAAGTGCGGGTGAGCGTAAATAAGAGTTTATCAATCAAAATAGGACATGCAAAGAACTCTGCAAACTCCGAGAGCGCTCTGTCTGACAATAGCAAAGACAGGCGTATATATTTACAAAAAACGTCATAAGAACCTACACACTATAGGGGGCACAAGTTTGTGGGGATTGGGTGGCGACGACTAGCTATAGGTGCTGCTGCAATGTGGTTTTCCGTGGCTGGAGGACGTCACTGGTTACCCTCGTGGGTTGGGCTGGGCCTGGCAGGACCGCTGGTTTCATCCGGGCGGTGTTGTTGTGCCAACGGTGGCCAGTGTCAGAGATGAATGTCTTTCCTGACTTTCTGCCCTAGGGCCACACACACCGCAGTCATTCAACCATTGCAATATTATCTTCTCTGGTAAATCTTCCAATAGGTTATTCTACAGGTTAATGCAACACAGGAGGAATGCACCTAGAGTGAGGTCTGTTGGCGATTCATCAATACATGGTTACCATCGTCCTGTTGACCGGGTATCGTAGGTCGTGGGGTTGGGTCTCGGGGCATGGGACAGGCGGTCCATGTCATCATGTCTTGTTAGAAGCCGTTATGGATGTGTTCCTGTAATGTTGCCATTGTATTAGGTGTCCTAATTTTACAGGGGCCATTAACCTAAGGTGAGCCAGTGGGTCATGGAGCCTAAGAAAGGGCGCCTTCGGATCTGTGTTTTCAGGCCGGGGTTTACTACTGGGTTGTAAATAATTCAGGTGGCAGGCCGTGGCCTTGGGTGCTGCGGGGGGGAACTACAAATCTTTGAAGTGGCTCCAGCCGAGTTGGGGGAGGTGGAGCAGCGCGGCACAGGCCTCTGCTTTTTCGTCTGGCAGGCTTCACTGAGAGGAAGGGGGAATGGCCTTGCATGTGCTCACAAAGGTATTTTCCTCGTGTGTTGCCGACTTTAGGTGGAAGAAGCATAAACATTCAAATAATATACAATACTCATTGAGTCTTTCCAAAGCTCACGTTTAGACATTGCTAGTGCCATCCATATGGCCAATTCGAGCACATTACTTATACACTATGTTTTTAACAACTACAACATTTTGTTATATGCTTATACATTCGCGGTAAGTGAGGTAGTAGTAAGGTTGGTGGAGCACGCAGAAACAACCCGCCAATGAGACTGACGGCAGCGGCACATAGTGGGCTTGGACACACACATGGTGCATTTTCGTGCACCCCTTACACGAGCCCTTAATATGGTTGCATTTGTCTTTCCTTGCACTCTAGCAGCAATTGTTCAGTTATGGCGCGGGACCGTGGGGTGCAATCTTTTCAATGAAACACATAACACGAAAACCCCCAGGATGCTTTTACTTTTTGTGCATAACTGCAGGGATGTGGGTGCTTCATTCCTAATATCATATGAGCACACATTCTGCCATGTTTATACATTTTACAGGTTTTTTAGTCAGAGAGGTTGTGGAGAGAACGCTTTCATCACAGGTGGTTTTCTCATTAGTGTTCGGGAACTTTGCCTTTGTCAGAGGACCATTTTACAGTTCTTTTTCCACCCAGGCCCTGCTGGCTGGGTCATGCTGGGAACAGCGATACACTGCGGAAGGTGAAATGTTACAGTGTTGGTATCTAACACTAGCTCATGTCCGTCTTGTTCGTGGGAACGGGCTCTCAGCAGATCTGCCAGAGAGCTGTGGCCACAGGAATAATTGAAACTCTCCAAAGGTGGGGGCCGTGCCGTGCTGCGGTGCACAGGGCTCAAACCATCTTTATTAGACAAAATGGTTTCCGAGGCCTAGCTACATTCAGCAGGTTTGGTCAATGTCTTCGGCCAGTGACCCATCCACCACCTGGGCCCTGGTGGTAGTGAGGGGACCCCTGACGAGCCATGGGCCTCACCGGGGGAGAAGATGCAGGGGAGGGGGGTCTTTTGGAAAATTAAACTGACAATGGTACCATGAAGAACAGAGTTCTCCTTCTCTGATGGTAATAGGGACTGTTCAGTGCCCCCAAAACAGATGAATTTAGCAAGACAATTGAGTAAAAAGGCTTGCAATGGACTCCTTCCTCACATGGATTCCTCATCTTTGATATCAATCTCCCAAAGCAACTGCTGTTTGGCAACTTTTCCCCAGCCAGGTTGTGCAGCAGGGCTCTGTGTCGACTCCTTCCAGTACTCTACGCACCCAGCACCGGTTGTAATGTTGGGGCCAGTACATATGGAGGTGCCCCGTGACCTTGGTTCCTTTTTTCTGTACACTTTGCTTTTTGTTGGTAACACTGCTCTTTCTAATTCTATCGAATTTCTCTAAAAATCTTTGCTTCTCATATTCTTTATTTGACGTCATGCCAAATTCAACAAAGTCCTCAGGATTCAAGCCCTGTGCTGACTGCAGGCACCAAATGTCTGTTTTACTGTCTTGGCGAAGGCCACGATATGCAGGACTGTGCGGCATGCCAATCAATGTACCCGAAGGTGCTTCGAGAATGTGAAGCGAAGCTATTCACCATTCTATATAAGGAGAGAGGTGACAAACTGACCTGTTCAAGGTCGCCGGGTATTGCTGCAGCACTGAGCAATTAGCCCATCTCTGTAAGGAGAAGAAAAAGAAACACTGCAAAAGCTCAAGATCCTCAGGCCGATTTTCGAAATGCTACATTTCTTCTTCGTCTAAGAGGACGAGTCGCCACTCCAGGAAAGCCTCAGAGGTGGAGTCCCAACAGGCACCCTTCCTGACAAAATCCTCTACTCAAGAGAATCGTGGCCTTCAGGCATAAGATGGTTGACTTCTTCACCAATGCCCAGTTGCTGGTGGCTTTGGACCTGACACCAGTGGCCTCTGCACCAGTGTTCTTGACCATGGTGCAGATGGCTTCAGCTTCATCCAAGCCTGACAGATCCCACCATGCTCGGATGAGCCGGCAGGGACTCAGTAGATGAGACAATTTCCCATTCAAGGGTCACTCCATTCTGTTTTCAGACATCAGTCCTCTAACCTCAACCGCCCCTCTCACTGTGCGGTCGGACAATACTAGTGTCATGAGAGAATATGCTCCAGTCCCCAGGAGAGCATACATGTCCCATTTCGAAGTCCTTAATGGAGACGGAGACCCCATTCCTTTTGGACTAGAATCCCACCATCCAAAGGAGGTCAGGGACATCCAAGAGAAGTTTTATGGTTAAGCAACGACATTTGCTTAGAACCTAAATCATACACAAGGAAAACACTTGGTGTATCAGCATTCTCTTGCATAGCCGTAAAACCTTTAAATTCTCTCTCCACAGGAATATGAACTATGAAAGACCATCTACAATTCAGAAAACCTCTAAAAACCTGTATCTTCAGCTCCGAATGGGATGAAAACGACTGAACAACATCCACGCACCAGGAAACAAACACACAACAGAAAAGGAGTGGGGAGTAGGCCGGACCGGAGTGGAGGACAGGGGAGAAATGACTGACAAAGGTGGTTTTGAGACAGGAAATGCACCCATCCTGGTAGAAGGACAAAGGTGGAAATGGGAGGGAGATGTGTCCCACTTAATCGAACCACCAGGGGTGTGAAACTCACCACACATAAAGGAATAGGGCTGGACGCAGAAACCAGGCAGCCCACAGACTAACCACGGGGCAGAGGGAACACATTACCCCTGGAGGAACTTGTGGGGGTGGTCATTTCTGCACTCTAGAATAAACAACAGGGGAAGGGATATGGATCACATTTAGTCAGAACAGCGCAGGTAGCAAATGTACTGCCACTGACAAACATACTAAAAACTCACCCTTCTGCATACACCTCTCAAACTCTGAACTAAACACAGGTATGGTTATAACTCTATAGCACCACAAACTGCACGTACTTCACAGCAACGAAACATACCATGCATAATCTCGCCCAACACCACATGGCGGCCACCAACTGAAAAACACAACTATGCTTAGTGACCGGTGTATCCAAACTGAAGCTGCCAAAAACACATCACAGCTCTCTTGCTCTTTTTCCCGCTCACTCCTACGAACATATCCGCTGCCCTCCTTGCATTACAGATCCACCAGAGCGCCAAGAGACCACACAAGTGGCAACAGTCTACGGAATAAGACCCTTTAACATAACAGAACATGGGGAACAAGTGGACCTGATGGATCTTGCTGCCGATTTGCAAGAGACGTAGACTACACGCTGGAGGTCGGCATGCTACCAGAATAACGCGAAGCGTGTGCTGCTCTTTGGGCGTGGTTTAAATAGCCTCCAAAGTAGTCCCAGGTAAGTATTCCTCCCCAGCCCCACCCGAGTGAAAAATAGTCCCTAGGTAAAATAGTCCCTTGCAAGCCTTATTTGGCTTGAAGCTCTGCAGCATGGTCTGCATCAGGTAAGCTTGCAGCATGGTCTGCATCA
The DNA here is from genome assembly GCF_040938575.1 of Ambystoma mexicanum. Classification (NCBI taxonomy): domain Eukaryota; kingdom Metazoa; phylum Chordata; class Amphibia; order Caudata; family Ambystomatidae; genus Ambystoma; species Ambystoma mexicanum. The sequence continues at coordinate 674,041,579 of NC_090932.1, read as the reverse complement.
GGTAAGTTCTACTATATGAGCCTGGCGCCTATGGCGCCAGGACTGACTCTCTATGATTGCGCCACTACCAGCTACCGCTCCCTTTTCCTCCTGTTTGTACTGCTTCCTTTACGGTCCTGCACACCGGGGCTCTGACGTCTCACACTCTGCTGCTCTGGCTCTTCAGAACCCACAGGCTCTGCAATCTGCCTTGACTCTACCTCCACAAGGCTTGATGAGGTCAGGGGACTTCCCCTGCGCATACCACTCTCCTCTCCATCTGCTCTGATTCGTCGCAGTTAAATACACGCCTCTGTTTAAAGAGACATTTTCCTTATTTCTCCACATGGATTTCATTTTACATTGCCTTCAACCAAACATGAAGTTGCCATAGTCCTATATATGCAGGTATGGTAGTGCCTCTTAGGGAGTTCCTCACAGGAACGGGAGTCCTTGTCCCCTAGTGGGGAGTCTCTCCCAGTGAGGTCCCACTTGCCTCGACCCCTACGGTGGGTTTTGCTGACCGGACTCACTCCCCAGCCTCACAGGGGGAGTGTCCCCCACCCCTCCTAGGAGAGAATGGACGAATCCCTGCGATTCATCACATAACGCTCCAGGGATTCCCTTAAGCGGCCGGAGCAGGTGCCTTTTCCGACCCAATCTTCCACACTGGAGGAATGGGAAACATCTGCCGGAAGAGTTTGACAACTTCGCCAAGGCGCTGGTTGCTCTGGCCTGTGCACCTGTGGCGCAGGCAGTGGTGTTGTCGGCTTGGGATATGGCGTTGCAGGGTCCCAATGCCTCCGTTGCGACAGGTAGGGTACTATCTTGGGACCATTTCCGCATGCCAAAGAACTCAGGCCTAGACCAGAAGGAGGTATCTATGCACACCAGGCCCATGATTTTGGGCGATGCGCCCTCAGCACCAGCGCGTCTTCGGTGTTGTATACACAGCAGCTCCACCAAAATACATCCTACTCTCTAGGGATGCCTTCATGTGAAAGATGTACGACATTTATGATGAGGCGGGAGACCTGGTCCCCTTTGGGCTTGAACCTATGGGTTTGAGGGCGGCAAGGGATTTCCCAGAATAATTCTACAGAAAGGTGAGGATGTGCTGGGCTTAGCTGAGGACCTGCAAGTGGCCAGTGGCCTTGACACCTCACCAGAGATGGACATTTTGCAAGCTCCCACCCCGGGAGATCCTCAATCGCTTTCCAGCTTTTGATGGCTAAAATGGCCAGTACTCTGAGGCTATCTGCTCCATCCAGGTCCAAGGTTCAGTACGAACCTTGTGGGTCTGGAGCACAGTGTGTCTGACTGCAGGCCCATCTGGCCGGCAAGTCGAACGTAAAAGCCGGAAGCACCGAGCAGACAGTCGTCAACCTCCCACGAGTGGGAGCTTTGCCAGGTACATCTGGAGGAGATTTTCTCCCATTGGGGTGATACTCTAGTGGGTCTCTTCGCTTCCAGTGAGAACAGGAAGTGCAAGTGGTTCTGCTGCAGGAAATACCCTCGTCATTGAGCTCTGGAGGGCACCTTGACAGTCAAGTGGGACTTCGACCTGCTCTATGCGTTCCTTCTGATCCCTGTCCTACCGCTGGATCTGAGGAGGATATACCTGTTTGGGTCCACATTGATAATGATCGCTCTGGTTTGGGCCCACAGAACGTGGTGGAAATGGCCATCTGCCCTCAATGGCAACTTCTGCTGTGGATGACCTCCTCTGCCACTCGGAGGGACGGGCCCTGCATCCAAACCTCTGCAGCCTGGACCCTCATTTTCTCCTGCTAAAAGGTTAAGGTATAAGGAGTGGGATTTGACGGAGGAGCTTCTGGACATACTCCTCTCTGCTAGAAGGCCTGCCACCAATTCAATCTAGAAAAACAAATTCTCAGATATAGCATGAAGTTGAACCCTGGTTACACAATGAGTGGGCCTTCCGCCCATGATCAACTAAATTGAAATATTCTTATACAATTTGCATTGGGAGCCAAAGAAGTTTAACCACTAAGGAGTTAGGTCAATGTTATGCAAAATTTGTTTTAAAAGACAACTAGGGCAACCATTAAATACTAAGAAAGTATATTTATTTTATAGATGCATTACTCTATCCCCTAATTGAAAGCTACACGCCCCGAAGAAGGCTTGGCCAAGGGATCATTGCGCCCACATAGCCAAAACCTAAGTTGGCAAACAGTGAAAACAGTTGTAACAATTGGAGTTTCTCATAAACAGGGTGGACTTGTTGCACACCTCTGTCTTTACATTTAGGGTAACACACAACAAAATCATGAGTGTCCAGGTTTACATTAATTCGGCGCTTTGAAACACAATTCTGTTGTAGAAAGGGCCTTACAAATGCTCAGTAAACTAAAACCTACATTGTATTTTGGCACAAGATACATATGTCCTCTTTGTTCTTTAGTGTTTGTCTTGTAGGTGTCTTGTTTTGTCTAGTGTAGGACAACTTTGGAGTCTTCAAATTTAAGTGGAGATGTTTATGATGGCAACATAAGTGTTATATTTTTGCACATTCATGAGTTGATGAATTGACACAAAGTATTTTTCTAAAGAACATAATAAATATCTTTTTTGGTCAAATCGAACACGTTCTAATAGCAATTTGCAATGAATCTTTTTGTGTACATAAATTGATTATCAAGTTGCATATCAAAAGGTATCTGGGACCTTTTTCTCTTGTGATGTTACTTGTCCCCAAACGGTCCTCGTACAGATACTGTGGAGTTACCTCAGTTCAAGTGTGGTAACCAAATCCATCTATGCTAGCAGTTGGCATTGGGACATGGGTACCGTCAAGGGGTAGCTTGTGGTCATTGCAGTCTTTACGAGGACCCCGGAGGCAGGGCTAAATTTTCACAATACCTACAATCATGGAATTCCTCCTGAGTGTGTGTAATGTGTTTTCCCCATGCCAGTTTGTTGTTATGGGACTTAAATTTAGTTTAATTATTTCTGATGGGCAGTCTGTTTTAGCCCCTTCATTCTTGTTCACTGAGACTGCTCACCCGTAAGGTGTTTTCCTGATGGGCATCACTTCCACTAAATGAATGAGTGAGCTCTAGGCATTATTTGTTAAACATCCGTACTTGGTTATCTCCAAGGAGAAGGTGAGGATGAGAGTTCGGCCATCCTTCCTCCCGAAGGTAGTCTTGGATTTCCATCTCTCTCGAAAGATAGATATTCCATTCTTTTTTTACTCTAGCTCACCCTTAAAAGGAACAGGGGCGTTTCCCCCATCTGGTCCCAATGTGGTCCCTTGGCTACTATGTCTAGGATTTAGCTTGGTTATGCTGGTGACCTTGCTGGCAGGGCTTTTACCAAACAGACCTTGTAAGGATGGATCATTCTCTGAATCTCGGAATGCTATGATCTGGCTAGCAAGGAGGTCCCTCAGGGTTTCGGGGCTCACTGTACCAGAGGGTTGGCCGTCACCACGACTCTGCGGCATGGAGTCCCTGTTCTGGACATTTGCCAAGTGACTATGTGGGCTTCATTGCACACGTTCGGTAAACATTACTGCTTGGAATATGTGGCTAGTCATGATGCTCATTTTGGTAGAGCTGTTCTTCTGGGTTTTCTGGTTTTGATAGTGCCCTTACTATCCACCCTTCTCCAGGTTTATGTATTACTTTGGGAGTCGATCAAAGAATGGGAATCCGTGGGTGGAAGCAGTCCATTGGAAGAACAAATTACTTACCTCTGATGGATGTTCCTCCTACGGATTCCTTAACGTCCTTCCTACCTGCCCCTCTTGGTGGATAGCTAGTACACTTTGGTTCTGCGGTCCCTCAGCATCAGAGTACTAGGGAAAAAAAGGTGGAACTAACGTTACAGGGTTCGGCACCTCTATATATACTAACTCCGAAATCCTGCCCTGCGCTCGGGGCGTACAGGCGTCAGATGGTGCAGACGTGGAGCCGCACTACGCACCCTGGTGGCAAAAAGTTAAGAGCAGCTGCATGGGGGAGGTAGATATCAAAGATGAGGATTCCATGGGAGAAACATGCATCAGAAAAAACATTACAGATAGGTAAGTAATTTGTTCTTATCAACAAGAAACATGACATTCCAATCCTTTGCATCCAGATACCCAGGCTGGCTAGGAATTGCTTTATGGATGATCTGATATGATATGGCATTTAGAACGCGCCTATACACAAGTGTTTCAAGGCGCGATGAGGCAAGGGAGGGGAAACAGAGGGAAGACAGAGACAACGATCCTACTAGGCAAGATGACATTGAGATCGCGCAAGTGCAGGGGTGCAGGATATTGGCTTACACTTTATCTAAACCCCTTTCTACACACGGTAGTGCACAAAGTGGTTCAGAAGAAAGCCACACTAGCTCTCATTGCTTCGATGTGAATATGACAAGTTTGGTACCATCATCTACTTCACATGGTGGTAGAAGCATCAATCAAACTGGTCACACACCATCTCCTAACAGCAGAATCACCAGATAAGACACCAGAATCCACAAGCTGTGAACTTGGTAGCTTGACTCCTGAAATCATAGAATGTTGATATCTAAACCTTCCCATTATTGTATTGAGATACTTTGGGGGAAGGAACCCAATAAAAGATGCCTGTTTACTTTTTTAAGTGGAAACCGCATTTTATTTGGAGAACACCAAACTGAACAACCTTGTAGACTGTTTGCTGGCAGACATTTTCACTGATCTACTTTACTTATTTGACTCTGGGTTAGTGTTCAGTATCTTTTAAGGCCCAACTTGCAGCTCCTACTGCATACATCACAAAACAAAGTAATCATGGAGCAAGGCGCTAGTTGTTAAAGCTTTCATGGAAGGAGTTAAAACCACCTGTTGCACACCCAGCATCAGGATGGGTTGTCACTACAGTCTTTTATATGCTAAAAGAGCCATTTGCAAAACCATACTTAAATGATCTACTTACAGGGTGTTTTTTCTAGTGGCCTACACCTCTTTGGCGGGTAAGCAAAATTCAGGCGTTTTCAGTAGACGAGTTATCAGTCCTCATCCTCGTTTCTCACCTAAGATCATATCCAAGTTCCAAGTCATCCAATCCATTGAACTGCCAACCTTTCTTCCCAAATTCACTTACACCAAGCGAAAGGGTGCTGCATTAATTAGACCAGGGGTGGCAGTGGAAAAAAGGGACTACTGGTACTCTGGCTGCATCCAAAAAGGAGTGAGATGGTCGGACAGATTGCCGGGTCGGTGTTGTCGAGTGTGTAGCAGGAGGGGTGTGGGGAAGAGGGGAGGAATGACCAGGGTCACAGACTTTGGATCAAATAGTTGGATTTCAAGGTCTACAGTAAAAATGCCTTATAGAGTTTACTTACAAAAAAAACAAATTGCATAATAAAGCCACTTGACAGCATGTAAATCCTTATAGCAACATGTTAAGCCAAATTGTGGCTTTCATTTTCACATCCTGAATGGTAAACTATAAGCCGCAGAATGCAAGATAATTCCAACCTGTAAAATCTAGTTAACCCCACAGTACTTTCAGTGATTTAAGACAATAAAAGAAGTGTACTAAAGAAAGATAGATATATGCAGATTCTTTGTCACAAACTTCCAGCACATTATTTGTGATATTGAAAACATTTGATTGGTGACTTAAAGCAAATTTGTTTTGCATGTCAAGATAGTTGACATAATGGATATTTATTTATTTATTTTGTCATTTATATAGCGCACATAACCCAATGGCATCTAGGTGCTTTTAACTTAAGAGATTGGTTACATTAAGAACTTGTTGCATGAGGTTACAATCATATAAAGTCCAGAACGGTGGTAGCAGATTACAGGTTACATCATTATCTTACATTATTTACAATCTTCTAGCGCCATACTTTGTTGCACAAGATACGTGTTACTGACGGCATAGGGTAGCAGGTGAGTAAGTTATGACATACAGGGTATACAGGTCGCAATTAAGCAGTGACATTGTTATCTTCCTGTGAAAACGTTAAACTTAGGTTAGTTGTGGGCTTGGGTGAAGAGCCAGGTTTTAAGGCCTTTGCGGAATGACCATAATGATGGGTCTGTCCTTAATGCTAGGGGCATGAAGTTCCATAATTTAGCGGCAAACACTTGGAAGCTAGCGCTGCCCGCTTTCTGTCGTCTAAATCCAGGTATAGTGACTAGGCTTGCGTAGGTGGATCTGGTTGGTATATTGGACTGGGTTTTTGATATTTGATTGAATAGGTATGCTGGGGTATTGTTAGAGAGGCATTTCTGTGTCAGTGAAAGGATTTAGAATTTAATCCGATCTCGTACTAGGAGCCAGCGAATGTTGCGTCTGGTTGACAAGATGTGTTCTGTTTGGGTATGTTGAGTGCTGCTCTGATTGCATTGTTTTGCACAACTTGTAATTTACTGTTGTTTGGGGCATTGGAGTCTGCAAACAGGGAGTTGCAGTAATCGATCCTGAATAGGATAAGTGCTCTTGCCAGTGTGATGCAGTTGTCAGAAGATAAAAAGGTTCTGCTGGCTCTGATTAGTTTGGAGGTGTAGGCTGCTGGGAGACTATAGCATTGACTGGCCTTGTTAGGGTAAGTTCGGAGTCGATGTAGACACTTAAAGTTGTTATCTCCTTGGCTACATTTATGATATTGCCGTCAATGTTGAAGGATTTGTAGAGTTGGGGTAGTTTGTTCAGTTGGGTTTGGCTACCAATGATGAGTAATTCAGTTTTCTCATCATTGAGACATAACTCGTTTTGTGCCATCTGTTGTGTACCTTCATCATATAATCTGGATACCTTGAATAATACTCTGAGGCCGGTTATACATCTATACTCCTTTATTATTCCATCTTAACTGCCTGCCCTTCACTCCTTTTCCTTGCATTCCCATTCTAGTTCCATTCCCTCTTCATTCCACATTCCACAAGCCACAGCATCCCCCCTTGCTTATCAAATAAGTTAATTCCCCATCTGTCCAGCGAGATCACCTATACATCTGCTCATTCAGACGTACAGGTTTACGAATATTTCTTTGCGGCGAATATTGACTGTCCCCTGACTTCCCTCACCAGCCACACATGGTGGAGAATGTCCACAGTCTTTAAGTGACATGACATCAACAGGTTCTTCATTTCCCCGTTCCTCATGCACCTCTTCATTCCTTCTCTCCCCATATGCTTCTTCCCCACCTGAATCATCTTGAAACAATGCATGAAAGAACGGATCCACTTCATCTCTCCTGGCAATGACCACGGGCCCTTTAACATCGGTCACAAAGAGAGGCTCTGACTCATCATTACCATTAAGGTCCATCTTCTTGACCATCTTCCTTCGCTTCCTTTGACCCCATTGCATGCTCTCATCCGCATCCATCAAATGTTCCTCATGTACCTCAACTTTCCTCTTACCAGTTGTCCAAACTCTGTCCCACTTTACTACCTCCCTTTCATTGTCACCATCCTCCTCTCCTTTTATGTACTTATAATTTTCACACCCTGGGTAAGAGTCTTTTCCCTGGTAGCTGACCATTCTTTCACTGAGAAAACATCCTGTCGCTTCATGGGAAATCCTTCGGTGACTTCTTAGGGTCTCTTCCTGAGATACCCACTTTCTTCCAACCATTAGTCCTTGATCTGGGCTGGCCACATCACATTGCCCCCCTTGTTTCCTTCTGCTCACCTCCCGATTCTCAGAACGCTCCACCACTATGCATTGTTTCCCATTCAATATTGGCTGGGCATCAGTTCCACAGGTCGACAATAGAGATGTTCTCTCTCTACACATGACCAAAAAGTGATTTCTTTGACCACATCCCACACATCTCCGACCAATGGCTGGGCATCGATCTTTGTGTGGAAACCTAAATCCACATCTAGAACACAGCCTTCCCAGACCACTTCTGTTGATACCATTCCATGTGCCTTGAGAGAACATCCTGCTCGAGTATCGGGACTGTTTTTGCAAATTGCAACTGAAGCCAGCCAGTGTCTCCAACTTCCCTTCACTTTCCATATCTGCTGCTTGTTTCTCAATTCCTTCATACATTCTCGACAATTCCAGCATGTCTTTCAATGAGAGGGGCACCTTTAGAAGATGTCTCCGCAACTCGGACGACGTGCAGCTTTCAATTATTCTTAACCTAATAGCTTCTTCATCATCAAACTTTGCAAACTCACAATAGGTTGCTTTCTCTTGCAATCGTAATACAAACTCCGCAATTGTCTCCTGTGGTCTCTGTTTGCATTGGTTAAACAGATATCTCTCATAATCTTTGTTAGGAGCAATTATCAAGCGTTCCCCTAGAGCAGAAAGAAGAAGCTGGTACGATGTTCTCTGCTCAGTTGTTGTCAATGTTCTTATGACACTCCTCATTTCTCCTCCCACCAAATTCATAAATATGTCCAATTTGTTTGGAACATTCTCATTTCCTACTGCTCTCAGGAAGCCCTCAAATTCAATCACCCACTCTTGCCACCGCCGCCCTTGATCATCATATGGCTCAAGATTGAATGATTCCGGGCGGTGTAGGTAATGGACTAAACTCCGGGATATGGGGTTTCCCCGTATGTCCTGAGCTAGATCTAAATCCCCACTTATACCCTCAGATGACATTTTGAACTGGTAGCTTGATGCAGATTTCTTTTTCTGTAGACTGCTGTGATAACAATATAGTATCTGTTCTGAAACAGGATCAAACTCTGTTTTCTATCCATGCACCTTAGCCATTCTGTATATGTAATCCTCCCTAACCATGCATGCACAGTGACTTAACCATTGATGCCTGTTAGTTAATGTACACTCTGCACTATGTCGTTGTGCACGATGTAAGGAAGGCAAAGCATTATTATATCACTTTCTGGTTTCAAATGTTCTTTAAAGCTTCCATAGTTTTTCATTTCTCTATTCATGTCTCTCAGATGAAATATTTATTTATCTTAGAGCTCAATGTTCAGTGACTTGAATGTGATGTGCTCAACGACACATTCACTGTAACACCAGTCAAAACTGCCCTTGTGATGTATGTTGTTAATCCTTAACGCGTTTGTCCGTTGACCTGTTATTTAAAAAAAAATGTCTTTTTTTTTTAACTCTTATCATGTGACTTGTCTGTGAGAATTCTCTTTGACTCTGCACCTTTAATTATTTTGTTTCCTTAAACTCAAGACTTCTAGGCGCTTTCTTATGTAAAAGAAATGCCACTGGGTTTATGATGCTCTATCTTTCCGAATATCGCACACGTTGCGACACAACATTGAAATATTTTCGTTTCCATACACGCCTCTTTGTTTGTTTTTTGCTGCGTTGCTATGACAACTCTTGTAACCTCTTTTGAATAAACAAATATGGCTGCACGTTTTCTCACGCTGTAAGATCCTTTACTCTGACTTCTGACATTCTGCATCAACTTCCACTGATCTTGGAATCAAGCATTGTGCCTCGCACATTCATAAGTTGCATTACATTCTATTTCGAAACATGCTTTCTTTAGACTTAAATATTCTAACGATGTATGCCACAGTATGAAGTCAAAATAGTCAAATTAACGCGGTGTTGCACATTACTGTATTTTCAAATATGTCCACTCTATAACATTAATTGCACAGCGCGTCCTACCGTTATCGCTGTTTCACTTTTCTTTAATGTCATCTGCAACTTTCTCTGCATTAGCCCAACGGTAGTAACTTGCTCTGATTCATCCCCTTTACAGCTCTGGTTGCCAGTCTCAGCCGTTGCTGACAGTTTTCCTTTTTTCTTCTTTTTTTTTTTAACGTATTGCTGAATCTTTCCAGTGTATTGTGCTGCTGCTGCTTTTACCGCTTCTGTTCCTCAGCAGCGTCTTTAACTTTCGATGGCCTACCTTTTCCTTGCTGTAGTCGCCCACCTGCGACTTGCTCCCTAGTATATTTCTTTTTTTCACTTCTCTTACAACCTCTTTACTCCGGGTTGGGACCTCCTCCTCAGGTTGAACGCACCTGCTCTCCAGTCTTGCTCTTTCAGTCTCCTCATAAGGCTGCCAATATTTTCCCCTGGTATCACATCACAATGTCCAAATATTTCTCATTCCTTTCCCTTTCAATTAGCCTCCTCCACAGGCTATTTTATTTTGCAGGCTTTCATTCCTTTATCAGCCCTTGTTGTTTGGACACCTTATCTTCTTCTTCTTACACACGTGGATTAGTGCTCCCTTTGTCGCCAATTGTTGTGTACCTTCATCATATTATCTGGATACCTTGAATAATACTCCGAGGCCGGTTATACATCTATACTCCTTTATTGTTCCATCTTAACTGCCTGCCCTTCACTCCTTTTCCTTGCATACCCATTCTAGTTACATTCCCTCTTCATTCCACATTCCACAAGCCACAACACCATCCATGTTTGGATGGTGAGGTACATTTTGTTTAGTTTGTTAGAGTCGGTGTCATATGCCCCAGTGATGGGTAAGAGTATTTAGGCGTCCGCATAATTTGTATACGTGACACCCAATTTGTCTAGACTGTCAAAAAGAGGCTTGGTGAACACATTGTATAATGTAGGCAAAACACATGAGCCTTGGGGCACTCTACAGGAGACTGGGGCTGGGTCTGCTGCTGAGGAGGAGGTGAAGACTCTGATTGTGCGGTTACAGAGGAAAGATGAAATCCACTCTATGGCTTTAGGTGAGAATTGAGCAGCTAGTGCCAGATGTTGGAATAGGATTTTGTGGTTAACCAAATCAAAAGTTGCAGATAGGTTGAGAAGAAGGAGAATCGCAAAGTCCCCTATGTCCTTGATTTGGTCCATTAGGATTTTGAGGTCCAAAAGTGCTGTTTCCGTCCCGTGGCCCGGGCAGAAGCCTGACTGTCTAAGGCCTAAGAGGTTATTAGATTCCAAAATGTTTTGTATCTGTAAGTAGGCTACTCTGTCTAGTATTTTCAAGAGGAATGGGAGGTCGATAGTTAGTAGGCATGTTAGGGTCCATAGCCGTTTACTAAGCAGTGGGAGTACCCAAGCTTCTTTTAAATTGTCAGGCACTTTGCTGGAGGCGAATGATATATTGATTAGGATGGTAATGAAAGGTGCTAGCTCATTGACACAGTCCTTAATCTGGGTAGCTGGGCATATGTCCTCTTGGCATCTTGAGAGCTTCAGTCCATTGATAATTTTGATGGTTTCTGTAGTGTACCCCGGTGTTCATTTGAATGTGTGTGTGACATGCTGTGATGTTGTAAGAAGGTTTACTGGAGAGGTGTCATAAGTGAGTTTGGTTTTCTACGCTTCAATTTTATTTTGAAGAGGGGTGATTTTGTTTGCTAGGGCACTTTAGACGTTATAGCATCATGGCTGATCCTTGATACAGTGATCAGGGGTTGAGGGCGGTGATTCCAACTCCCGAAGTATAGCGAAGAGTTCCCTGGAGCTTGATTGGGCATTCTCAATTCTCCGGTTGTATGAGTTCCCTTTAGCTTTGATGGTTGGTTCCTTGTATTCACTAGCTAGGGCGTAGAAGTGTGCCTTATTTGCGTGTCAATGAGGTTTTTTTCCAATTGCACTCGGCTGATCTTTTTGCAGAGCGCAGTGTTTTGAGGTTCGCCGAGAACCAGGGGTTAGCGTGAGCTGCGGGTTTTGCTTTCCGAATGCTTAGAAACAAATGATTTCATTTGCTCACTTTAACTAGCACAGATTTGCAACATAACTGGTGTTTTGTGAGCTCTTTGAGTTGGACATGTTGCATCATGCATATGAATGGCTCTGCCACTGATATAATAAATGTGTTTGCAACCTGAATAACCAGCAGAGCCAAGGATGCTGTGTGTGACTCTGTCTAGCTTTGACTTGGGAAAATGGGAGTGCTTGAATGTCCTGCCTGAATTTCAGGAGAAAGACAAAAGCATCAAGGGTGCGTTTCTTGAGCCTTTGAACTAAAGGTACGCTCTGTAAATAATAGAACTAGTGGTACGGCATACCAGTGATTTATATTACACTTTCTTCTCTGCCTTAGATGGCCACAGAGCCGAGAAGGTAACAGTGTATCCAAGGGTACTATTGCACATTGAATTATGTGAGGTATACAAGAATGCAACAAGTTAGCGGACATAGTATTACCTTTCTCTCTAAAGGCTAATTTCACAAGTCGTGGATTTGCTGCAACATTGGCTTTCATTGCAAATGTTCCTCTGGATGCTGTATGCTTCGCAGCTACGTGATATTCAGTTTGTAGCTATTAAGACAGTAGTCCTAATTTTGGAGATACTAAGGCCTCTCTCTGGTGCCCCCTCGACATTTTGCCTACCCCCACCCCCAATTCTTTGTATCACAGACTTCTTCTTTGTGGCAAGAGTGCCTTCTCCTGAAGTCCCCCTGCAATTGGAATCCTTTTTGTCTTAAGGTATATTGTGTTGGGTCTCCCCTAAGGTGCTGAGTCCTGTTTGTGTCTCTTGGGTAACTATCCCACCCTACATTTGTTTTAGGGCGTAGGTTGTGGCTGCTGCTGTTTAGTTTTAGCTTCAACATTGATGCAAGCCATGTACCTCATTGGTAGCCCATGTACCATTTGATAGCCGTTTGGACACTAGTGTGATTCCTGCCATTAGCCATTTTTATTTTAGATTCCCCTTTGTTCAGGGTAGCCATGAGGTAGGCTCAGAATGGTCACGACGACTGTGGGCTTTTTGTATGTCTATATTTATTATAATAAAATTGCAGCCGCCATATTCTTTTAGCTCGTTTAGACCACGGGCCTCAGAACACAAAAACCACACCATCTAGTGACGGGGCAATGGGTCACTTGACTCACGTATGTCCCTTTGGGACTCATAAACACAGGGGCGCCTTTGGCGCCAGACTCATATAGAGATGTGAGCAGGAGCACTTTATTTCAGTGCAGGAGTGCTTTTATTTTACTTCAGTGCACACTTTATTTCAGTGCAGGAGTGTTTTTATTTTACATACGTGCTGGAGTGCTTTTATTTTATAAGAACTTTCCAGGAGCTGAAAGCCTTTATTACAGAGAACATCCCCATGTGCTGACTCATCAGGCATGGCTCCCTAGGCCTGGTCTTCAGGTGCTGACTCATTGGGTGTGGCAGCAGGCAGGCCAGAGCTACTGGGTGTGGCCAGGAACAAGACTATATAAACCCACCGATCCCTCAAGCAAACGCTTCGTGTTACTTTCACCTCCGTGCAACGTGACGCTCGCAGCTGCCTGGACCAGCTACTTACCTCGTGATCCTGCAGCAACAGCATCCTTACCTGGACTCTGGCTCGCATATCACGGCAACGCTCCATCTTCTTGGCAGATCCCAAAGCAACGCTGCAGCACCTGCGCTCTCTGTCCCACAAAGCCGAAGTCCTGAAACGGTAAAAGAAGACGAGACAAGGTTAGAACTCCCGAAAACACCGAACCCAGGGTCGCGCCGCATTTAAAACCCAACGTGCACCCTGAGGCACCATTAAAGGCTACTTACCAGCTGTCGGACCATCTCAGCCCCGCTCCTCCGTACCGCCGGCTCCGCTTCTTCTACCGCTGGCACCGCTACACCACCTGCAAGGGGAGAGAGCAGAGAAAAGAGACATTACATACAAAGGACAGAGAACGAACTTTACAAATACAATTACAACAGTTGGAAGACAAGCGGGCAACTGGAAACATGGGAAACACTTACCTACAAGAGAAGTGGGCTAGTCACAGCTGGCCTGGACTTCCACGACAAGGGACCAGTGAAGGAACTTGGTTCCCTTCAACAAGTGCCCCTTCCAGAAGCAGTAGGACGGAGAGCTCATCATCATCATCATTCAGTAGGTGAGCCTCAAGAGTAGTGCAACCCCAGGTAAGCCACATCCATGGAGAAGAGGTCTGGAGAAGGGGTCGGGGACCACAGGCTGCATACTCATACGACCCCACTTATATTCACGCAGGAACCGCACTGCTCATCATCGCAGTTCCCCACCCAGATGCAGAGGGAGGAACAGACAAGAGGAGTTTCATCCCTGGGAGGGCCATGGGTGCACCAGCCTTAGTGCAAAGAAACAATTTTGCGGCACACATATTTATGGATTTCCAGAGGCATCACTAGCCATGCCGCAAGGAACATCAAGCAGCGCCAGTAATGCCCCCATCATGCCCCCACGCGCAGTAAAAAGCAAGTAAAAGGGCAAACACAGCGCAATCCCCCGCGCCATCCCATGACCAGTTTACAGCCCCCCAGCCAAATCGTGTGAATACTCAGTGCGGAAGGGTTACGCACTGACAGGGTAATTCATAGAATTTCGCAGAAAAGTGTCGCAAGCGGCTGGCGCAGAGTGTCCGCGTGCGATTGTCTGCGCCAGGCACGTGCGCTAAAACCGATTTCCGTGCACAGCGTATTCATGGATACTAGGCTCCCAAACCAGCCGTGGCGCAGAGAATCGCAGCGACCCTGCAGCAGCGCCAGTAACGTCCCGAAGAACGCCCTCGTGCAAGGAAAAGCCATCAAAATCGCTAAATCATCGCAAAGGGCTGCGCTAACCCTGGACCAGTTCACCGGGCTGGCAAACAGCAAACACCAAGCGGGGAACGTGTATTTCAGGGGTGCGCGGTAAGTTCCACACGCGATAGTCCCAGTGCGAGCAGGGTACGTGTATTTCAGGGGTGCGCGGGAAGTTCCACACGCGATAGTCCCAGGGCGAGCAGGGTATGTGTATTTCAGGGGTGCGCGGGAAGTTCCACACGCGACAGTCCCAGTGCGAGCAGGGTACGTGTATTTCAGGGGTGCGCGGGAAGTTCCACATGCGATAGTCCCAGTGCGAGCAGGGTACGTGTATTTCAGGGGTGCGCGGGAAGTTCCACACGCGATAGTCCCAGTGCGAGCAGGGTACGTGTATTTCAGGGGTGCGCGGGAAGTTCCACACGCGATAGTCCCAGTGCGAGCAGGGTACGTGTATTTCAGGGGTGCGCGGGAAGTTACACACGCGATACCAGCAGGGAATGTGTATTTCAGGGGTTCTGGGGAGTACTACACGTGAATTGGCCGTGTGGGTCCTCCCAGGTGTACGCTCCACAATCTCCACGGCCCCTGCAGGCAGCCCACACCACGGGGGACTACCCTGCACCCCTGCTCATGTCCCGCAGGCAGCCCATTCACCATGGGCATGCCCCCCAGCCAACCCACATGTCACCTTGCACTACTGATCAACAATGCATGTCTCCCACCACCCCCACCCCCCAGCAGTGCAGGGTCACCCTCCACCAGGCCCCCACTCATGTCTCCCACCACCCCCACCCCCCAGCAGTGCAGGGTCACCCTCCACCAGGCCCCCACTCATGTCCCCCTGCACCCCCACCCCCCGGCAGTGCAGGGTCACCCTCCACCAGGCCCCCACTCATGTCTCCCACCACCCCCACCCCCGGCAGTGCAGGGGCAGCCTCCACCAGGCCCCCACTCATGTCTCCCACCACCCCCACCCCCCGGCAGTGCAGGGTCACCCTCCACCAGGCCCCCACTCATGTCTCCCACCACCCCCACCCCTCTGCCACCATGGGCAGCCCCCACCAGGCCCCCACTCATGTCTCCCACCACCCCCACCCCCCGGCAGTGCAGGGTCACCCTCCACCAGGCCCCCACTCATGTCTCCCACCACCCCCACCCCCCTGCCACCATGGCCAGCCCCCACCAGGCCCCCACTCATGTCTCCCACCACCCCCACCCCCCGGCAGTGCAGGGTCACCCTCCACCAGGCCCCCACTCATGTCTCCCACCACCCCCACCCCCCGGCAGTGCAGGGTCACCCTCCACCAGGCCCCCACTCATGTCTCCCACCACCCCCACCCCCCGGCAGTGCAGGGTCACCCTCCACCAGGCCCCCACTCATGTCTCCCACCACCCCCACCCCCCCTGCCACCATGGGCAGCCCCCACCAGGCCCCCACTCATGTCTCCCACCACCCCCACCCCCCGGCAGTGCAGGGTCACCCTCCACCAGGCCTCCACTCATGTCTCCCACCACCCCCACCCCCCGGCAGTGCAGGGGCAGCCTCCACCAGGCCCCCACTCATGTCTCCCACCACCCCCACCCCCCTGCCACCATGGCCAGCCCCCACCAGGCCCCCACTCATGTCTCCCACCACCCCCACCCCCGGCAGTGCAGGGTCACCCTCCACCAGGCCCCCACTCATGTCTCCCACCACCCCCACCCCCCGGCAGTGCAGGGTCACCCTCCACCAGGCCCCCACTCATGTCTCCCACCACCCCCACCCCCCAGCAGTGCAGGGTCACCCTCCACCAGGCCCCCACTCATGTCCCCCTGCACCCCCACCCCCGGCAGTGCAGGGTCACCCTCCACCAGGCCCCCACTCATGTCTCCCACCACCCCCACCCCCCGGCAGTGCAGGGTCACCCTCCACCAGGCCCCCACTCATGTCTCCCACCATTCCCACCCCCCGGCAGTGCAGGGTCACCCTCCACCAGGCCCCCACTCATGTCTCCCACCACCCCCACCCCCCTGCCACCATGGGCAGCCCCCACCAGGCCCCCACTCATGTCTCCCACCACCCCCACCCCCCGGCAGTGCAGGGTCACCCTCCACCAGGCCCCCACTCATGTCTCCCACCACCCCCACCCCTCTGCCACCATGGGCAGCCCCCACCAGGCCCCCACTCATGTCTCCCACCACCCCCACCCCCCGGCAGTGCAGGGTCACCCTCCACCAGGCCCCCACTCATGTCTCCCACCACCCCCACCCCCCTGCCACCATGGCCAGCCCCCACCAGGCCCCCACTCATGTCTCCCACCACCCCCACCCCCCGGCAGTGCAGGGTCACCCTCCACCAGGCCCCCACTCATGTCTCCCACCACCCCCACCCCCCGGCAGTGCAGGGTCACCCTCCACCAGGCCCCCACTCATGTCTCCCACCACCCCCACCCCCCGGCAGTGCAGGGTCACCCTCCACCAGGCCCCCACTCATGTCTCCCACCACCCCCACCCCCCCTGCCACCATGGGCAGCCCCCACCAGGCCCCCACTCATGTCTCCCACCACCCCCACCCCCCGGCAGTGCAGGGTCACCCTCCACCAGGCCTCCACTCATGTCTCCCACCACCCCCACCCCCCGGCAGTGCAGGGGCAGCCTCCACCAGGCCCCCACTCATGTCTCCCACCACCCCCACCCCCCTGCCACCATGGCCAGCCCCCACCAGGCCCCCACTCATGTCTCCCACCACCCCCACCCCCGGCAGTGCAGGGTCACCCTCCACCAGGCCCCCACTCATGTCTCCCACCACCCCCACCCCCCTGCCACCATGGCCAGCCCCCACCAGGCCCCCACTCATGTCTCCCACCACCCCCACCCCCCGGCAGTGCAGGGTCACCCTCCACCAGGCCCCCACTCATGTCTCCCACCACCCCCACCCCCCGGCAGTGCAGGGTCACCCTCCACCAGGCCCCCACTCATGTCTCCCACCACCCCCACCCCCCAGCAGTGCAGGGTCACCCTCCACCAGGCCCCCACTCATGTCCCCCTGCACCCCCACCCCCCGGCAGTGCAGGGTCACCCTCCACCAGGCCCCCACTCATGTCTCCCACCACCCCCACCCCCGGCAGTGCAGGGTCACCCTCCACCAGGCCCCCACTCATGTCTCCCACCACCCCCACCCCCCGGCAGTGCAGGGTCACCCTCCACCAGGCCCCCACTCATGTCTCCCACCATTCCCACCCCCCGGCAGTGCAGGGTCACCCTCCACCAGGCCCCCACTCATGTCTCCCACCACCCCCACCCCCCTGCCACCATGGGCAGCCCCCACCAGGCCCCCACTCATGTCTCCCACCACCCCCACCCCCCGGCAGTGCAGGGTCACCCTCCACCAGGCCCCCACTCATGTCTCCCACCACCCCCACCCCCCGGCAGTGCAGGGTCACCCTCCACCAGGCCCCCACTCATGTCTCCCACCATTCCCACCCCCCGGCAGTGCAGGGTCACCCTCCACCAGGCCCCCACTCATGTCTCCCACCACCCCCACCCCCCTGCCACCATGGGCAGCCCCCACCAGGTCCTCACAATCCCCAATCATGTGCGTAATGGTCAGCCTCCACAGCCAAAAAGCCCTACCAAGTAACCCATTCACCCACATGGAAATGGAAATCACATGTCACACCCCCAATGTTCATGAAGCTAATGAACCCATGTCCGTCACACACATTTTTTGCAATTGAATGGGAAAACACACAACATGACATGCATGAAACCAATGAGATGAAAGCACACAGTGAACAATGGCAACAAAAATGTATTGAAAAAAATTACAAATGCTAAAGAAAGAAAACTAACTACAATGTAAATGTGAAAAAATAAGCTGCATGTCCGCATAAAAACACAAAACTGGAAATCCAAATCAAAAATTTTTTGTCCAAAGTGAAATGTAAAAACTCTCCATGCAACAAAGAACTATGTACAAAAATAACAAGGGTCCATCACCCCAACTGAACTAAGGAAACATCCTAAAAAACCTATCTAAATATCAACTATATACAAAAAGTGGAGCAGTGTCCGTCGACTCCAAATCATAATAAGAACGAAAGGAAACCTAAAACTAAAGAACTATATACAAAGGCGGCTGGCAAGTCCAGCGGCTCACTCTGTGGTGTCCCGGGCCAGGGCATCATCGAACTCCTGTTCGATGTCCCGGAGGCGGTCCAGTTCCATGGCCCCGAGGGTCCGCAGGGACGACGCTGTGCCCTCCTCCAACCCCCTGCGGATTGCCTCGAGGCACTCGGCCCGCCTCAGGGCCCTCCGCATGGAGTTCTCCGCCCTGACCATTGTGAGCCGCGCCACTTCCGCCCGCCGCCGCTCCGCACCTATGGCGTGGCCCAACCGCTGCCACACGGAAGACACTCTCTGTCCTGGGTCCCCCTGCCCTCCGGCCGATGCCTGCCCCTCCGATGTTGAAAGCCCCGAGCCTTCATGTCTCCCACCATCTTGCTGCTGCTACTGCTCTGCCTCTGCCCGTGCACTGCCTCCTTCTGCCTGCACATCCTCCGCCGGCTGGGGTGCACTTGTTGATGTGGCCACCCCTGCTGGACCTCAGACTCCCGACTGTGGCAGGGATGCCTCCTCCACCAGCCTGGCCGCACTGTCAGAGGCAGCTCCACAGGGCACCCAGGTGACTGATGGGTGGGAAGATGGCACAGAGGATGACTGGCGCGTAGGGGGTCCAGTTGAGGAGGGGGTCGGAGCAAGCCCCATCAGACAGCGGAATCCGGCCTGGGTGACCAGTCCCAGCAGGCTGACGTGGTCAACGAGCCATTCGAGATGACGTGCAGTCTCTCCATGAAAAGACTGCAGGTCACCTCGCATGGCCCGTTGACGCAACGCCACACCAGCCAGGACAGGCTCAACCCGGACCTGGATGGCCACGTCCGCAGGCAGAGGAAGGCCAGTTGACGTCAGCTCATCCCCTGCCTGAAAACGGGTCTGGACGTAGGCATCCTTGCTGGTGCAAGATGATGCAGGGACAGGATCGGGGACAGGATTGCACACAGGCACCTCCGCGGCCGCCTGTGCTGCCTCCTGTCCCTGGTCCTGCACTGCACCACTAGCACCAGTGGGATCCCCACCTCCAGACCCCGTCTCTGGTGCTTGCGCGGCCCCCTCCTCCACCAAACCCCCCACCAACCTGGATGACTCTGTGCCATCTTCCGCTGTTGGGCCCTGTGGGGTCCCAGCTGCCCCTTCTGCTGCCGAGGAGTCCAACTGAAACCTCCGCCTCTTGGACCTCCCCCCGGCAGCTGCGGCGTAGGACGCGGCACCGGACTCCTCACTCCCCGACGAGATGACAACACGGGAGGGGAGCCGGGCCTTGCGTCTCCGGCTGGCGGTCGGATCCCCGCCGCTGTGCTCCACAGCACCTTCTCCGCCCTCTTCATCAGTTGACGCTGCAGACAGGGAGAAACAAAACACAGGCATCAGGGCACTGTACAATGGACACATACACGCATGACAGTTGCACATGAGTGGCATTGGCAAACCTCAGACATGTCATCACAATCCCCAACACACATGTCATTGCAACTGGCACACATGAGCCATACCACAGCCATTTTGCAACTGCCACCCCCATCCCTACACATACAACAGCATCAGCAGCCAAAGGGGAGCCAGACATCACATGCAACACAGGAAGTGCACCACACATGTACACACACCAACACACTTGCATGCATGTCTACACCTCTGCCAAGTGTCGCACTGTTCAGACGGGCATCCATGTCACATCTGCCAATCAGGCTTCCACATACCGCTGTCACATGCATCCATGTAGCATCACTGTTGCACCCTTGTCAAATACACACACATGCACATGTACACAGTGCTCATACATGCAGTCGAAAACATACATGCCTGACATCACGGACATGTCTACTTACATACACATTCATCCAAACATGTGTCACTCACAACTGCATTTGCCATGCAAGCCCACACACACAAGCACCATCCATGTCTCACACATTACAGCCCTCGCATGTGTCAGCCCCACGGCCCTGTACACCCCCACCCATACTCCACCCCATACAAACAGATGTGCAACCGGCACAATGGCGAATGATCACCACACGCCCTGCTCACAACCAGGATGCATGTACACTCACCGCTCGACTCCAGACGGCTCTGCTTCTCTAGGACCTGGACGTGGAGCGCTGGGGATATGCGTTCCAGGACTCCCATCTGTTCTTCCGACAAGTGGCCCTGGCGCCCCTTGGCATCCGCTGCCTTCAAGAGGCGCCGGGCCTTGTTCAGGGTCCTGGACCTGAAGTCCTCCCAGCGCTTCCTGACATGTTGTAAGTCCCGGACTGCCACCCCCTCTGCGTTGATGGCAGTCACGATGTCAGTCCAGATCCGAGTCCGTCCTTCCTTGTCGGGGCGGGAACTTCCAAAGAGGGCATCATACTGCCCCAGGACTTGCTCCACCAGGACACCAACTTCGGTGGCACTGAAGCTGGTGCCCCTCTGCCTCTCTGGCCGGGGGTTGTCAGTGGTCACAGATGGTGTTTGCCCCGACATGACAACCCCAGAGGCAGGAGTGGGTGGGCAATTGGGTCCTGGGGCTGGGCTGTGGAGCGATGGAATTCCAGTCGGGAGTCTTCTGTTCCAGCAGGGGTGGTCACAGCAACAGCACCCCTGGCTGATGTGCAGGCAGCAAATGGCAGTGCACGTGGGCAGCAGGCAGTCAGGCAGCAGCAGATAGCAGGTGGGAGCGTGCTCGGGGCTCTGGGGGGCAGTAGTTCGGCCTTCTGGGCAGGAGCATGGTCTTCCGTGTGCTTACGCGTGGCCAGCTTGGTACGGAGTGATTTGGCACGTGAAAATCCTGCACGTCAGCGTGAAAACCGAGGAAAGGCCCTTAGCGCGTAAGCGCGTCAGCACGCATACGCGATTCTATTGGACCAAAGGCCCTCAGCGCGTAAGCGCGTCTGTGACGTGACCCGCACGGGTGTTTCCCACACAGCACGTGATGACAGAGCACACGTGGAAAGACAGCACGTCAGTCTCATCGCGTGTGATTGGTGGAAATGGCCGTACACGCATAAGTCACAAAGCGTGTAATTGGTGGAAATGGCCGTACACGCATAAGTCACAAAGCGTGTAATTGGTGCAAATGGCCCTAGCGCGTACACGCCGCGTAAGTGACTTTGAACGTGTGGGCCTGTATAAAAGGTACGCGTAGAATACTATTTCCTTGTACGTGCTTTTCCTGGAGAGCGAGTGGGTGAATTCTGTACTTCTGGTCGTTTCACACGCGATTTACTTCACGGCGTTTCAAGTTCGTATTCCCTGTTACCTCTGACAGATTTTTCTCTTTTTTCTCTTTTACTGGTTTACCTGGGCCTGTTCCCTCAAACAGTGTTCCCTTCTACTGTTGTCCTGTCTCCTCAGACAGCGTACAAATCTTCTTTTGGCGGGGGTGTTGCCAACCAAACGCGCTCCTTTTTCACGCTCTTTTACCTGGCAGACGGTGAGTCACGCACGTATCTAACATCTGTGCTTGCCCCGTGTGTAGCCTACCCCTTCAGAGGTCATTCTAGGCTGCGTATGACACGCATACGTTCATTCTTGTGTTACTGGGTGCCACAGCGTAGTGCAGGTTTTTCTTTCTGCACACGTGGTCTAGGAGGGGTTGCGTGCAAGTCATCTCCCTTTTTTGGGGCTCCTGTGCGTAGCGTGACCCGTCATCTTTCCCCAGGGGTTACAATCAGCCTTGCAAGAGCACTAGGGTACAATTACCATCTGGTACCCAACCCCTTTGACCCCCAATTGCCCAGGACAATATTTGACAGCCACTCCCATACGCACATCAACATCAGTGCCATGGTTGGGAGGCGAGGATTCCGTAAGGGTGGCAAAGGTGGAAGAGCCACAAGTGGTGGCCGTGGTGGATCCGGTAGGGGACGTGGTCGTTACTTGCAGGGTGAGCCTGTCCCCCCATGTGTGGAGGACCAGTCAAGGGCACCCATAATCCCCCCCCTCCCCTCCTCCCGTTGAGGCTGATGTGGCTGACACCATCCATGCTCAGCCCTTGTTGGACCGGCCCATTGTGGCACCAGACCTGGCTGACTCCATGGCTGACTTCCAGGTCAGCAGGCCTATGACACGTGCGCTGGTGCACGTTGATGTCACCATGCCACGTGCATCTGGGGCAGCAAGGTCATCTGCTGCACCAAGTAGGCAGGGCGGAGAGGCTGCAGGGGCAGCTGCGGCTCCACCCACCCCAGCCCTCACACACCCAGCCAGGACAGTGTCGGTCCTAGTCCATGCTGCTGATATTCCCCCTGACACCATCACACTAGAGCCAATGCCTGCACCAACTCCCATGCTGAGTGTGCAATCCCACACTCCTGATACAGAGTCCACCAGGGCTCCTGCCCCTAGTGTCCAGAGCGGCGCAGGACACTCAGGATCACCACTACCTTCCAAGCGGAAGAGGAAGAGTGCTCGTCCGGCACAGGCTGATGCCCCAGACACGGCTACACAGTCCGGCCCGTCCAGGAAGCCCAGCTTCACGGGTGACGAACTGAATGCACTTGTCGAGAATGTGTCCGGACATGATAACGAGATGGTCATTGTTGCAGGATCCAAGACCACACCTGCACAACGCCAGGCACACTGGCAGACCGTTGCGGACATCGTAAGTGCCCTTGGAATCGTGAGGCGCACAGCCAATGATTGCTATAAGCGCTGGAATGACCTAAAGCGCAGGGCAAAGAGTAAGCTGGCCTCAAGTCATGCCGCAACTCTAGTGACTGGAGGTGGGTCTCCAGTTGTAGACATGGAACTCACTCCACATGAGTCAGTCGCTGGGACCTACGTCACGGAGGAACAGATCCAAGGCGTGGGAGATCTCCCTGATTATGAGGCATTGTCCGGTGAGTGCACATGCATGTGTGTGTCATCCATGTGCATGGTGTGTGTGAGGGCTTCTGCTTGTGTGCCAGGTGAGTGTGTGTGCGCCTGAGTCGTATGGGTCATCCATGTGCTTCATGCAATACATCCAGCGCAGCTGCATTTGGCCATAGCTGTATCCCTTCTGCCAACAGTAGACATGTAGTCCAACTGCACGCCAGTTGCCCTTGAAGTGTCACCTTGCCACAACATTGTTGCAAAATTTAGCACTGTTCATTTAGTCAGATATTTACCATTCCACCACTTTTACTAGGCATGTCGCAGTCCTCTAGTCACATGTCTGACATGGCTATGGTAAAGTTGAGTGACTTAGTTACCTGGATATCATTTGTTCAAACATGTCCCTGTGCAATTGCACCATTTCGGACTGGCAGCTCCAGGTGAAGAATCTGACCTGTTAGAATTAGAAAAGCTATTACATGCGGGAACTGGACAGTATGCATAGGTGCTGCCCTCCTCTCCATCTTCACTCAATAGCAATGGTACATGCCATCTGTCTGATGGCATGTGTGTTTCACCTGCCAATCACAGGCCAATGTGTGATGCCACTGCCAGGCAGCATGCAGAAAATGTGTTCATCTCCAATCTTGGTGTCATCAGTGTGTGCCATTTGCCTGCCCTTCATACGCAGTGAGGCTGCATGCATGGGAGGGTTTTAGTCATGTGGGACATGTGTCAAACAAGTACTGTTTCTCTTTCTTCTCAGCCCTCATTGTGTGCCATGGTGCTAATGCCTGTTTCCATTTCTTTGTTTTTATGTCTTTGCAGGGGAAGACGCACCTGATACTGCTGGGGTTGTGGAGATGGTGCTGACCCAGGAGGGGCCCGAGGGCCGACCAACCACCAGTGAGGGAGGTGCGGTGGTGGGTGAGAACCCACAAGTGCTGCAGGTCCTGCTCTCAAGGGGTGTCTCTGGCTGCACCTCCCCCGAGCTGTACTCAGGTGTTGATTCGGATGAGACCTACGTGCCGTCGCAGGTGAGTGTTCCAGGGAGGGATTCTGTTCTGTCTCACCCACCTGCACCAGGGTCAGAACCCTCAATGGGGATGTCAGTGTTGGCAGCTACGCCTTTGGTGGTTACGGATGCAGGGTCACACTCCGCGACATCTGATCCTGTTCCTGGGCCAGCAGATCAGAGGGGGAATGCAGTCCTGCAGCCTCAGGCAGTGCCGGCACAGCAAGGCGCAGTTCGCCTTGCCCCAGACAGGTGTGGTGCCCGCCGACGTGGTGGCCGTACGCCACCTGGCAATACCGCATGGGAGCAATCCATTTACGGTATGGCAACCCAACAGGCAGCATCATCCGAGATGATGGCTCAGGCCATGGATAGGGTGGCCACTTCCATTGTCCCCCCTGAAAGGCTGATGGAGCGACTTAGAGCAGGCAACCGACTCCATCTGCCAGTCACACAGAAGGACATGTTGGGGTCCAACAGGGACAGGCGGGCGGCACTGGCGACTCTGCAGGAGGCCATCTCCATTGAGTCCCAGGGCCACAGGGAAGCCCTGAGGCAGGAGCTCCTTCACCTCAGGACGACTCTTGTTGAGCTTGAGGCTTCTACACACCAAAGGACAGAACAGCAGCTGGAGCGTCTCACCCGTACGCTCTCAGCTGAGATGCAGGCAACGAGGGCGGAGGTCCGGGCATCCCGTGAGTTGTTGCATGGGGACCTCCGCACACTCATCCTCCAGAACCAGACCTACCACACCCGCATGCTTGCAGCCATGGAGGAGCAGACTAGGGCCTTGCGTGGGCTGCCTCCCATAGTGCAACCACCTCCGGATGCAGCTGCACAGGGTGATAATAGCGACAGCAGTGATACTCCCACAATAGGGTAGCCGTGTGGGCCATGAACCCATGGAGGTGTTTTTTTTTCCCAGGATCCACGCAGGTGGGTTCTGGTGTGCATCCTGTCCTCAAACCTCCTGGGTGGCCTCCCCAACCCCCCCGGCCCTTCAATGGCCATTTTTGATTTTTAATTTTAATTTTTTTTTAAATTATTTTTATTTCTTTTATTCCCAATTTTTTTGGGACAATTTGTTGGCTTCCGTGGTTCCTGTGGGCATACGCTGCATTGTGGCTGGGCACATGCAGGCTTGTAATGTATTTGGTTCAGATGCTTGGGTTTGAGTCACACACACCCCTCCTGCTTCCCGTTTCCATGGGCTTGCAAAGGGTGTGCCCAAGTGACAGTGAATTACACAGTGACGTTGGACTCCCATGAGCTGTGTGGGCAGTCTGTAGTCAATACTGTGTATACATTCCTAGTGCATATTGCTGTTGTGTTGTACACTGCATGTTGCATTGATGTGTAACTCATCTTCTGTGTCTACCTCCAAATTTGCAGGTCCCTTCCTCATGTCTACACAAGGACCTCTAGTCTGGAGATGTGGTCCATGTTGGCAGCAGTGCACCTACAACTCTACAGGCGCCAACACTGCACAGTTGGTAGTGGTGGGAGTGCAGGCATTTCCAGGTGGTGAGACTCATAATATTATACATTAGTGATGTCATGTTAATGGTAGTACGTGCTCAAGTTTGTTGTTGGTCCGGCATTACTGTGAGCATTTCAGGTGTTGCAAGTTTCTAATAGGGACACCGTACATTGTGACACTAGTGTCATGTTGTGGGGATTAATTTGTGTACGTGCAAATAGCATGACATGGCACGGTGTGTCGTGTGGCGGTGCTGGGGTTGGGTTGGCTGACATGGCACAGTCCTCTTGTTGCATTTTGCAAGTGGGTATTCATTTCAGCTGCTTGAATTTGTAACTTCACAAAACTGCATTGGTGGTGTCAGTGTGGGTAGGGATGCACACATTGTGACACTTCCAGGTGAACAATCTCAGGCTGATATGGTTTTCACGGTTCTTTCTCCAGACATTCAGGATCAGTGTCAGGTTGAGTCATCATTGATTGTCAGATGGAATGTGCCAGGGCAGTGTGCACTCCACAGGGGTGTGATTTCTATGTGAAGTAATTAGCCACTAGCTGTGTACGGGCTGCCTCCCCCCGTGCCCTTTCCCCTCCCATGCGCAGCGGCTGTGCATGTGGTTGGGGATGGGGGGGCACCACCATGTCCACGGCCAGGCCCCGGCGTGTTGCAACGTTGTGCAGGACACATGCTGCCACTATGATCCTGCACACTACTGGGGGAGCGTACAACAGCTGACCGCCAGAACGGTCAAGGGAGCGAAAGCGTGACTTCAGCACTCCAAATGTGCGCTCCACTATGCCCCGGGTTGTAATGTGGGCTGCGTTATATCTTACCTGGGGTGGCGTGGTGGGGTTCCGAATTGGCGTCATCATGTGGGGGCTGAGAGGGTAGGCACTGTCCCCTGTGGAGGTGGTGATTGGTATCATTGGTGGGGTTGTGACCTTGCTCAGTATCTGACATGCATGCATGTGCAGTGGCGTTCATACTCACCAAGCAGCCATGTATCGCCATGCCGGCCAGCATCTAGGTCCCGGCTTAGGGTGGACATTCGGTAAATGAAGCTGTCGTGGGTTCACCCAGGATAGTTGGCATATAGTGAGGTGATGATTCCCTTGGCATTACATACTACCTGCACGTTGATGGAATGCCAGTGCTTGCGGTTCCTATAGATGTGCTCAGATGCCCTGGGGGGACGTAGAGCCACATGGGTGCAGTCAATGGCACCTAGCACTTTGGGGAATCGTGCCACAGCGTAGAAATCCAGGGCGGCAGCATGCCTTTCTGCAGGTGTTCTGGGCAGGTATATGTGCCTGCGGACTGATGGGCGTGTAGTGATGATGTTCAAGACCTGGTGTAGGCACCTTGACTGGGTGGCCTCTGATACACCACCCACAATGGCACTTGTCCGCTGAAATGATCCAGTGGCTAAGAAGTGCAGTACATTGAGGACCTTCACCAGGGGGCTGAGTGCTTGGGAGCACAGGGTGGGTGATGTGAGGTCGTCCTCCCACTCACTCACCAGGTCCAGTATGATGTGTGGTGGAAACCTGTACCTCCCATGCACCTGGTCATCTGGCATCCCGAAAAGGCTGGTTCTGGGTGTGAATATTCTGGCCCTGACTATCCTCCTCCTCCTCCTTTGGTAGGCCACGCCCACTGCTGCTAGGAACGGTATGTTCATCCTGGGTCTGAGCTAGTTATTTTGTTAGCGCGCAAATGAATGCGTTGCGCGTGTTGTAGGCGAGCGTGTGACCCGCGCACCCCTCCAATCCAGTGCCCAGTACAATAGCGTGTGGAAATTGGCGCGCACACCGGGATACAGGTGCGCTGACTTACTTGCGTGTGTAAGTGTCCGCGCACACCTCATATACACGTACATAGCCCAATCGCGTGTACACGCACTTTTGTCCAATTACACGCGATGAGACTCTGACGTGCTGTCCAATTACACGCGATGAGACTCTGACGTGCAGTCTTTCCACGTGTGCTCTGTCACCACGTGGTGTGTGGGAAACAACCGTGCGGGTCACGTCACAGACACGCTTACGCGCTGAGGGCCTTTGGTCCAATGGATTCGCGTATGAGTGCTGACGCGCTTACGCGCTGAGGGCCTTTGGTCCAATGGATTCGCCTATGCGTGCTGACGCGCTTACGCGCTAAGGGCCTTTCCTCGTTTTTCACGCTGACGTGCAGGATTTTCACGTGCCAAATCACTCCGTACCAAGCTGGCCACGCGTAAGCACACGGAAGACCACGCTCCTGCCCAGAAGGCCGAACTACTGCCCCCCAGAGCCCCGAGCACGCTCCCACCTGCCATCTGCTGCTGCCTGACTGCCTGCTGCCCACGTGCACTGCCATTTGCTGCCTGCACATCAGCCAGGGGTGCTGTTGCTGTGACCACCCCTGCTGGAACCGAAGACTCCCGACTGGAATTCCATCGCTCCACAGCCCAGCCCCAGGACCCAGTTGCCCACACACTCCTGCCTCTGGGGTTGTCATGTCGGGGCATACAACATCTGTGACCACTGACAACCCCCGGCCAGAGAGGCAGAGGGGCACCAGCTTCAGTGCCACCGAAGTTGGTGTCCTGGTGGAGCAAGTCCTGGGGCAGTATGATGCCCTCTTTGGAAGTTCCCGCGCCGACAAGGAAGGACGGACTCGGATCTGGACTGACATCGTGACTGCCATCAACGCGGAGGGGGTGGCAGTCCGGGACTTACAACATGTCAGGAAGCGCTGGGAGGACTTCAGGTCCAGGACCCTGAACAAGGCCCGGCGCCTCTTGAAGGCAGCGGATGCCAAGGGGCGCCAGGGCCACTTGTCGGAAGAACAGATGGGGGTCCTGGAACGCATATCCCCAGCGCTCCACGTCCAGGTCCTAGAGAAGCAGAGCCGTTTGGAGTCGAGCGGTGAGTGTACATGCATCCTGGTTGTGAGCAGGGCGTGTGGTGATCATTCGCCATTGTGCCGGTTGCACATCTGTTTGTATGGGGTGGAGTATGGGTGGGGGTGTACAGGGCCGTGGGGCTGACACATG
The DNA here is from genome assembly GCF_040938575.1 of Ambystoma mexicanum. NCBI lineage: Eukaryota > Metazoa > Chordata > Amphibia > Caudata > Ambystomatidae > Ambystoma > Ambystoma mexicanum. The sequence continues at coordinate 674,012,741 of NC_090932.1, read as the reverse complement.
CGAGGGCTGTAATGTGTGAGACATGGATGGTGCTTGTGTGTGTGGGCTTGCATGGCAAATGCAGTTGTGCGTGCACACATGTTTGGATGAATGTGTATGTAAGTAGACATGTCCGTGATGTCAGGCATGTATGTTTTTTTCGGCTGCATGTATGAGCACTGTGTACATGTGCATGTGTGTGTATTTGTCAAGGGTGCAACAGTGATGCTACATGGATAGATGTGACAGCGGTATGTGGAAGCCTGATTGGCAGATGTGACATGGATGCCCGTCTGAACAGTGCGACACTTGGCAGAGGTGTAGACATGCATGCAAGTGTGGTGGTGTGTGTACATGTGTGGTGCACTTCCTGTGTTGCATGTGATGTCTGGCTCCCCTTTGGCTGCTGATGCTGTTGTATGTGTAGGGATGGGGGTGGCAGTTGCAAAATGGCTGTGGTATGGCTCATGTGTGCCAGTTGCAATGACATGTGTGTTGGGGATTGTGATGACATGTCTGAGGTTTGCCAATGCCACTCATGTGCAACTGTCATGTGTGTATGTGTCCATTGTACAGTGCCCTGATGCCTGTGTTTTGTTTCTCCCTGTCTGCAGCGTCAACTGATGAAGAGGGCGGAGAAGGTGCTGTGGAGCACAGCGCGGGGATCCGACCGCCAGCCGGAGATGCAAGGCCCGGCTCCCCTCCCGTGTTGTCATCTCGTCGGGGAGTGAGGAGTCCGGTGCCGCGTCCCAGGCCGCAGCTGCCGGGGGGAGGTCCAAGAGGCGGAGGTTGCAGTTGGACTCCTCGGCAGCAGAAGGGGCAGCTGGGACCCCACAGGGCCCAACAGGGGAAGATGGCACGGAGTCATCCAGGTTGGTGGGGGGTTTGGTGGAGGAGGGGGCCGCGCAAGCACCAGAGACGGGGTCTGGAGGTGGGGATCCCACTGGTGCTAGTGGTGCAGTGCAGGACCAGGGACAGGAGGCAGCACAGGCGGCCGCGGAGGTGCCTGTGTGCAATCCTGTCCCCGATCCTGTCCCTGCATCATCTTGCACCAGCAGGGATGCCTACGTCCAGACCTGTTTTCAGGCAGGGGATGAGCTAACGTCAACTGGCCTTCCTCTGCCTGCGGACGTGGCCATCCAGGTCCGGGTTGAGCCTGTCCTGGCTGGTGTGGCGTTGCGTCAACGGGCCATGCAAGGTGACCTGCAGTCTTTTCATGGAGAGACTGCACGTCATCTCGAATGGCTCGTTGACCACGTCAGCCTGCTGGGACAGGTCACCCAGGCCGGATTCCTCCGTCTGATGGGGCTTGCTCCGACCCCCTCCTCAACTGGACCCCCTACGCGCCAGTCGTCCTCTGTGCCATCTTCCCACCCATCAGTCACCTGGGTGCCCTGTGGAGCTGCCTCTGACGGTGCGGCCAGGCTGGTGGAGGAGGCATCCTTGCCACAGTCGGGAGTCGGAGGTCCAGCAGGGGTGGCCACATCAACAAGTGCACCCCAGCCGGCGGAGCATGTGCAGGCAGCAGGAGGCAGTGCACGGCCAGAGGCAGAGCAGCAGCAGCAGCAACATGTTGGGAGCCATGAAGGCTCGGGGCTTTCGACATCGGAGGGGCGGCCATCGGCCGGAGGGCAGGGGGACCCAGGACAGAGAGTGTCTTCCGTGTGGCAGCGGTTGGGCCACGCCATAGGTGCGGAGCGGCGGCGGGCGGAAGAGGCGCGGCTCACAATGGTCAGGGCGGAGAACTCCATGCGGAGGGCCCTGAGGCGGGCCGAGTGCCTCGAGGCAATCCGCAGGGGGTTGGAGGAGGACACAGCGTCGTCCCTGCGGACCCTCGGGGCCATGGAACTGGACCGCCTCCGGGACATCGAACAGGAGTTCGATGATGCCCTGGCCCGGGACACCACGGAGTGAGCCGCTGGACTAGCCCGCCGCCTTTGTATATAGTTATTTAGTTTTAGGTTTCCTTTCTTTCGAATTATGATTTGGAGTCGACGGACACTGCTCCACTTTTTGTATATAGTTGATTTTTAGGTAGGTTTTTTTAGTAGGTTTCCTTTGTTCAGTTGGGCTCATGGACACTTGGTAGTTTTTTATACGGACATGCATGTTTTTTTTTCTCATTCACATTGTAGTTAGTTTTCTTTCTTTTGCATTCTTAATACAATTTAGTTAGCATACTTCACTGTGTGGTGTCATCTCATTGGTTTCATGCATGTCATATTGTGTGTTTTCCCATTATATTGCAACCATTGTGTGTGATGGACATGGGTTCATTAGCTTCTTGAACATTGGGGGTGTAACATGTGATTTCCATTTCCATGTGGGTGAATGGGTTACTTGGTAGGGCTTTTAGGATGTGGAGGCTGTCCATTACGCACATGATTGGGGATTGTGAGCACCTGGTGGAGGCTGCCCCTGCACTGCTGGGGGGTGGGGGTGGTGGGAGACATGAGTGGGGGCCTGGTGGAGGGTGACCCTGCACTGCCGGGGGGTGGGGGTGGTGGGAGACATGAGTGGGGGCCTGGTGGAGGGTGACCCTGGATGCTGGGGGGTGGGGGTGCAGGGGGACATGAGTGGGGGCCTGGTGGAGGGTGACCCTGCACTGCCGGGGGGTGGGGGTGCAGGGGGACATGAGTGGGGGCCTGGTGGAGGCTGCCCCTGCACTGCTGGGGGGTGGGGGTGGTGGGAGACATGAGTGGGGGCCTGGTGGAGGGTGACCCTGGATGCTGGGGGGTGGGGGTGCAGGGGGACATGAGTGGGGGCCTGGTGGAGGGTGACCCTGGATGCTGGGGGGTGGGGGTGCAGGGGGACATGAGTGGGGGCCTGGTGGAGGGTGACCCTGGATGCTGGGGGGTGGGGGTGCAGGGGGACATGAGTGGGGGCCTGGTGGAGGGTGACCCTGGATGCTGGGGGGTGGGGGTGCAGGGAGACATGAGTGGGGGCCTGGTGGAGGGTGACCCTGGATGCTGGGGGGTGGGGGTGCAGGGGGATATGAGTGGGGGCCTGGTGGAGGGTGACCCTGGATGCTGGGGGGTGGGGGTGCAGGGGGACATGAGTGGGGGCCTGGTGGAGGGTGACCCTGCACTGCCGAGGGGTGGGGGTGGTGGGACACATGAGTGGGGGCCTGGTGGAGGCTGCCCCTGCACTGCTGGGGGGTGGGGGTGGTGGGAGACATGAGTGGGGGCCTGGTGGTGGGTGACCCTGCACTGCCGGGGGTGGGGGTGGTGGGAGACATGAGTGGGGGCCTGGTGGGGGCTGCCCATGGTGGGAGGGGGGTGGGGGTGGTGGGAGACATGAGTGGGGGCCTGGTGGAGGCTGCCCCTGCACTGCTGGGGGGTGGGGGTGGTGGGAGACATGAGTGGGGGCCTGGTGGAGGGTGACCCTGGATGCTGGGGGGTGGGGGTGCAGGGGGACATGAGTGGGGGTCTGGTGGAGGGTGACCCTGCACTGCCGGGGGGTGGGGGGAGACATGAGTGGGGGCCTGGTGGGGGCTGCCCATGGTGGCAGGGGGGTGGGGGTGGTGGGAGACATGAGTGGGGGCCTGGTGGAGGCTGCCCCTGCACTGCTGGGGGGTGGGGGTGGTGGGAGACATGAGTGGGGGCCTGGTGGAGGGTGACCCTGGATGCTGGGGGGTGGGGGTGCAGGGGGACATGAGTGGGGGCCTGGTGGAGGGTGACCCTGGATGCTGGGGGGTGGGGGTGCAGGGAGACATGAGTGGGGGCCTGGTGGAGGGTGACCCTGGATGCTGGGGGGTGGGGGTGCAGGAGGACATGAGTGGGGGCCTGGTGGAGGGTGACCCTGGATGCTGGGGGGTGGGGGTGCAGGGGGACATGAGTGGGGGCCTGGTGGAGGGTGACCCTGGATGCTGGGGGGTGGGGGCGCAGGGGGACATGAGTGGGGGCCTGGTGGAGGGTGACCCTGGATGCTGGGGGGTGGGGGTGCAGGGGGACATGAGTGGGGGCCTGGTGGGGGCTGCCCATGGTGGCAGGGGGTGGGGGTGGTGGGAGACATGAGTGGGGGCCTGGTGGGGGCTGCCCATGGTGGCAGGGGGGTGGGGGTGGTGGGAGACATGAGTGGGGGCCTGGTGGAGGCTGCCCCTGCACTGCTGGGGGGTGGGGGTGGTGGGAGACATGAGTGGGGGCCTGGTGGAGGGTGACCCTGCACTGCCGGGGGGTGGGGGTGGTGGGAGACATGAGTGGGGGCCTGGTGGGGGCTGCCCATGGTGGCAGGGGGGTGGGGGTGGTGGGAGACATGAGTGGGGGCCTGGTGGAGGCTGCCCCTGCACTGCTGGGGGGTGGGGGTGGTGGGAGACATGAGTGGGGGCCTGGTGGAGGGTGACCCTGGATGCTGGGGGTTGGGGGTGCAGGGGGACATGAGTGGGGGCCTGGTGGAGGGTGACCCTGCACTGCCGGGGGTTGGGGGTGCAGGGGGACATGAGTGGAGGGTGACCCTGGATGCTGGGGGGTGGGATTGCAGGGGGACATGAGTGGGGGCCTGGTGGAGGGTGACCCTGGATGCTGGGGGGTGGGGGTGCAGGGGGACATGAGTGGGGGCCTGGTGGAGGCTGCCCCTGCACTGCTGGGGGGTGGGGGTGGTGGGAGACATGAGTGGGGGCCTGGTGGAGGGTGACCCTGGATGCTGGGGGGTGGGGGTGCAGGGGGACATGAGTGGGGGCCTGGTGGAGGGTGACCCTGCACTGCCGGGGGGTGGGGGTGGTGGGAGACATGAGTGGGGGCCTGGTGGGGGCTGCCCATGGTGGCAGGGGGGTGGGGGTGGTGGGAGACATGAGTGGGGGCCTGGTGGAGGCTGCCCCTGCACTGCTGGGGGGTGGGGGTGCAGGGAGACATGAGTGGGGGCCTGGTGGAGGGTGACCCTGGATGCTGGGGGGTGGGGGTGCAGGGGGACATGAGTGGGGGCCTGGTGGAGGGTGACCCTGCACTGCCGGGGGGTGGGGGTGGTGGGAGACATGAGTGGGGGCCTGGTGGGGGCTGCCCATGGTGGCAGGGGGGTGGGGGTGGTGGGAGACATGAGTGGGGGCCTGGTGGGGGCTGCCCCTGCAGTGCTGGGGGGTGGGGGTGGTGGGAGACATGAGTGGGGGCCTGGTGGAGGGTGACCCTGGATGCTGGGGGGTGGGGGTGCAGGGGGACATGAGTGGGGGCCTGGTGGAGGGTGACCCTGCACTGCCGGGGGGTGGGGGTGGTGGGAGACATGAGTGGGGGCCTGGTGGAGGGTGACCCTGGATGCTGGGGGGTGGGGGTGCAGGGGGACATGAGTGGGGGCCTGGTGGAGGGTGACCCTGGATGCTGGGGGGTGGGGGTGCAGGGAGACATGAGTGGGGGCCTGGTGGAGGGTGACCCTGGATGCTGGGGGGTGGGGTGCAGGGGGACATGAGTGGGGGCCTGGTGGAGGGTGACCCTGGATGCTGGGGGGTGGGGGTGCAGGGAGACATGAGTGGGGGCCTGGTGGAGGGTGACCCTGGATGCTGGGGGGTGGGGGTGCAGGGGGACATGAGTGGGGGCCTGGTGGAGGGTGACCCTGGATGCTGGGGGGTGGGGGTGCAGGGGGACATGAGTGGGGGCCTGGTGGAGGGTGACCCTGGATGCTGGGGGGTGGGGGTGCAGGGGGACATGAGTGGGGGTCTGGTGGAGGGTGACCCTGCACTGCCGGGGGGTGGGGGTGGTGGGAGACATGAGTGGGGGCCTGGTGGAGGGTGACCCTGGATGCTGGGGGGTGGGGGTGCAGGAGGACATGAGTGGGGGCCTGGTGGAGGGTGACCCTGGATGCTGGGGGGTGGGGGTGCAGGGGGACATGAGTGGGGGCCTGGTGGAGGGTGACCCTGGATGCTGGGGGGTGGGGGCGCAGGGGGACATGAGTGGGGGCCTGGTGGAGGGTGACCCTGGATGCTGGGGGGTGGGGGTGCAGGGGGACATGAGTGGGGGCCTGGTGGGGGCTGCCCATGGTGGCAGGGGGGTGGGGGTGGTGGGAGACATGAGTGGGGGCCTGGTGGGGGCTGACCATGGTGGCAGGGGGGTGGGGGTGGTGGGAGACATGAGTGGGGGCCTGGTGGAGGCTGCCCCTGCACTGCTGGGGGGTGGGGGTGGTGGGAGACATGAGTGGGGGCCTGGTGGAGGGTGACCCTGCACTGCCGGGGGGTGGGGGTGGTGGGAGACATGAGTGGGGGCCTGGTGGGGGCTGCCCATGGTGGCAGGGGGGTGGGGGTGGTGGGAGACATGAGTGGGGGCCTGGTGGAGACTGCCCCTGCACTGCTGGGGGGTGGGGGTGGTGGGAGACATGAGTGGGGGCCTGGTGGAGGGTGACCCTGGATGCTGGGGGGTGGGGGTGCAGGGGGACATGAGTGGGGGCCTGGTGGAGGGTGACCCTGCACTGCCGGGGGTTGGGGGTGCAGGGGGACATGAGTGGAGGGTGACCCTGGATGCTGGGGGGTGGGATTGCAGGGGGACATGAGTGGGGACCTGGTGGAGGGTGACCCTGGATGCTGGGGGGTGGGGGTGCAGGGGGACATGAGTGGGGGCCTGGTGGGGGCTGCCCATGGTGGCAGGGGGGTGGGGGTGCAGGGAGACATGAGTGGGGGCCTGGTGGAGGCTGCCCCTGCACTGCTGGGGGGTGGGGGTGGTGGGAGACATGAGTGGGGGCCTGGTGGAGGGTGACCCTGGATGCTGGGGGGGTGGGGGTGCAGGGGGACATGAGTGGGGGCCTGGTGGAGGGTGACCCTGCACTGCCGGGGGGTGGGGGTGGTGGGAGACATGAGTGGGGGCCTGGTGGGGGCTGCCCATGGTGGCAGGGGGGTGGGGGTGGTGGGAGACATGAGTGGGGGCCTGGTGGAGGCTGCCCCTGCACTGCTGGGGGGTGGGGGTACAGGGAGACATGAGTGGGGGCCTGGTGGAGGGTGACCCTGGATGCTGGGGGGTGGGGGTACAGGGGGACATGAGTGGGGGCCTGGTGGAGGGTGACCCTGCACTGCCGGGGGGTGGGGGTGGTGGGAGACATGAGTGGGGGCCTGGTGGGGGCTGCCCATGGTGGCAGGGGGGTGGGGGTGGTGGGAGACATGAGTGGGGGCCTGGTGGGGGCTGCCCCTGCAGTGCTGGGGGGTGGGGGTGGTGGGAGACATGAGTGGGGGCCTGGTGGAGGGTGACCCTGGATGCTGGGGGGTGGGGGTGCAGGGGGACATGAGTGGGGGCCTGGTGGAGGGTGACCCTGCACTGCCGGGGGGTGGGGGTGGTGGGAGACATGAGTGGGGGCCTGGTGGAGGGTGACCCTGGATGCTGGGGGGTGGGGGTGCAGGGGGACATGAGTGGGGGCCTGGTGGAGGGTGACCCTGGATGCTGGGGGGTGGGGGTGCAGGGAGACATGAGTGGGGGCCTGGTGGAGGGTGACCCTGGATGCTGGGGGGTGGGGGTGCAGGGGGACATGAGTGGGGGCCTGGTGGAGGGTGACCCTGGATGCTGGGGGGTGGGGGTGCAGGGAGACATGAGTGGGGGCCTGGTGGAGGGTGACCCTGGATGCTGGGGGGTGGGGGTGCAGGGGGACATGAGTGGGGGCCTGGTGGAGGGTGACCCTGGATGCTGGGGGGTGGGGGTGCAGGGGGACATGAGTGGGGGCCTGGTGGAGGGTGACCCTGCACTGCCGGGGGGTGCAGGGGGACATGAGTGGGGGCCTGGTGGAGGCTGCCCCTGCACTGCTGGGGGGTGGGGGTGGTGGGAGACATGAGTGGGGGCCTGGTGGAGGGTGACCCTGGATGCTGGGGGGTGGGGGTGCAGGGGGACATGAGTGGGGGCCTGGTGGAGGGTGACCCTGCACTGCCGGGGGGTGGGGGTGGTGGGAGACATGAGTGGGGGCCTGGTGGAGGGTGACCCTGGATGCTGGGGGGTGGGGGTGCAGGGGGACATGAGTGGGGGCCTGGTGGAGGGTGACCCTGGATGCTGGGGGGTGGGGGTGCAGGGGGACATGAGTGGGGGCCTGGTGGAGGCTGCCCCTGCACTGCTGGGGGGTGGGGGTGGTGGGAGACATGAGTGGGGGCCTGGTGGAGGGTGACCCTGGATGCTGGGGGGTGGGGGTGCAGGGGGACATGAGTGGGGGCCTGGTGGAGGGTGACCCTGCACTGCCGGGGGGTGGGGGTGGTGGGAGACATGAGTGGGGGCCTGGTGGAGGGTGACCCTGGATGCTGGGGGGTGGGGGTGCAGGGGGACATGAGTGGGGGCCTGGTGGAGGGTGACCCTGGATGCTGGGGGGTGGGGGTGCAGGGGGACATGAGTGGGGGCCTGGTGGAGGGTGACCCTGGATGCTGGGGGGTGGGGGTGCAGGGGGACATGAGTGGGGGCCTGGTGGAGGGTGACCCTGCACTGCCGGGGGGTGGGGGTGGTGGGAGACATGAGTGGTGGCCTGGTGGGGGCTGTCCATGGTGGCAGGGGGGTGGGGGTGGTGGGAGACATGAGTGGGGGCCTGGTGGAGGCTGCCCCTGCACTGCTGGGGGGTGGGGGTGGTGGGAGACATGAGTGGGGGCCTGGTGGAGGGTGACCCTGGATGCTGGGGTGTGGGGGTGGTGGGAGACATGAGTGGGGGCCTGGTGGAGGGTGACCCTGCACTGCCGGGGGGTGGGGGTGGTGGGAGACATGAGTGGGGGCCTGGTGGAGGGTGACCCTGGATGCTGGGGGGTGGGGGTGCAGGGGGACATGAATGGGGGCCTGGTGGAGGGTGACCCTGGATGCTGGGGGGTGGGGGTGCAGGGAGACATGAGTGGGGGCCTGGTGGAGGGTGACCCTGGATGCTGGGGGGTGGGGGTGCAGGGGGACATGAGTGGGGGCCTGGTGGAGGGTGACCCTGCACTGCCGGGGGGTGGGGGTGGTGGGAGACATGAGTGGGGGCCTGGTGGGGGCTGCCCATGGTGGCAGGGGGGTGGGGGTGGTGGGAGACATGAGTGGTGGCCTGGTGGGGGCTGCCCATGGTGGCAGGGGGGTGGGGGTGGTGGGAGACATGAGTGGGGGCCTGGTGGAGGCTGCCCCTGCACTGCTGGGGGGTGGGGGTGGTGGGAGACATGAGTGGGGGCCTGGTGGAGGGTGACCCTGGATGCTGGGGTGTGGGGGTGGTGGGAGACATGAGTGGGGGCCTGGTGGAGGGTGACCCTGCACTGCCGGGGGGTGGGGGTGGTGGGAGACATGAGTGGGGGCCTGGTGGAGGGTGACCCTGGATGCTGGGGGGTGGGGGTGCAGGGGGACATGAGTGGGGGCCTGGTGGAGGGTGACCCTGCACTGCCGGGGGGTGGGGGTGCAGGGGGACATGAGTGGGGGCCTGGTGGAGGGTGACCCTGGATGCTGGGGGGTGGGGGTGCAGGGGGACATGAGTGGGTGCCTGATGGAGGGTGACCCTGCACTGCCGGGGGGTGGGGGTGCAGGGGGACATGAGTGGGGGCCTGGTGGAGGCTGCCCCTGCACTGCTGGGGGGTGGGGGTGGTGGGAGACATGAGTGGGGGCCTAGTGGAGGGTGACCCTGGATGCTGGGGGGTGGGGGTGCAGGGGGACATGAGTGGGGGCCTGGTGGAGGGTGACCCTGGATGCTGGGGGGTGGGGGTGCAGGGGGACATGAGTGGGGGCCTGGTGGAGGGTGACCCTGCACTGCCGGGGGGTGGGGGTGGTGGGACACATGAGTGGGGGCCTGGTGGAGGGTGACCCTGCACTGCCGGGGGGTGGGGGTGGTGGGACACATGAGTGGGGGCCTGGTGGGGGCTGGCCATGGTGGCAGGGGGGTGGGGGTGGTGGGAGACATGAGTGGGGGCCTGGTGGAGGCTGGCCATGGTGGCAGGGGGGTGGGGGTGGTGGGAGACATGCATTGTTGATCAGTAGTGCAAGGTGACATGTGGGTTGGCTGGGGGCATGCCCATGGTGGATGGGCTGCCTGCGGGACATGAGCAGGGGTGCAGGGTAGTCCCCCGTGGTGTGGGCTGCCTGCAGGGGCCGTGGAGGTTGTGGAGCGTACACCTGGGAGGACCCACAAGGCCAATTCACGTGTAGTACTCCCCAGAACCCCTGAAATACACGTACCCTGATGGAATAGCGTGTGCAACTTCCCGCACACCCATGTAATACACGTACCCTGCTCGCACTGGCCCATTCGCGTGTGGAACTTCCCGCGCACCCCTGAAATGCACGTACCCTGCAGAATTTGCGTGTGGAACTTCCCACGCACCCCTGAAAGACACGTACCCTGCTCGCACTGGGACTATCGCGTGTCTAACTTCCCGCGCACCCATGTAATACACGTACCCTGCTCGCACTGGCCCATTCGCGTGTGAAACTTCCCGCGCACCCCTGAAATACACGTACCCTGATGGAATCGCGTGTGGAACTTCCCGCGCACCCATGTAATACACGTACCCTGCTCGCACTGGCCCATTCGCGTGTGTAACTTCCCGCGCACCCCGGAAATCCACGTACCCTGATGGAATCGCGTGTGGAACTTCCCGCGCACCCATGTAATACACGTACCCTGCTCGCACTGGCCCATTCGCGTGTGGAAATTCCCGCGCACCCCTGAAATACACGTACCCTGATGGAATCGCGTGTGGAACTTCCCGCGCACCCATGTAATACACGTACCCTGCTCGCACTGGCCCATTCGCGTGTGTAACTTCCCGCGCACCCCTGAAATCCACGTACCCTGATGGAATCGCGTGTGGAACTTCCCGTGCATCCATGTAATACACGTACCCTGCTTGCACTGGCCCATTCGCGTGTGTAACTTCCCGCGCACCCCTGAAATCCACGTACCCTGATGGAATCGCGTGTGGAACTTCCCGCGCACCCATGTAATACACGTACCCTGCTCGCACTGGCCCATTCGCGTGTGGAAATTCCCGCGCACCCCTGAAATACACGTACCCTGATGGAATCGCGTGTGGAACTTCCCGCGCACCCATGTAATACACGTACCCTGCTCGCACTGGCCCATTCGCGTGTGAGACTTCCCGCGCACCCCGGTATACACGCACACGTATTTTTTGTCAGCGGGTCCGTGTTTGTGGGTACCCCTTTGCACGTCATTTGTCCTGGAGGGCCACAGTATAGGACATTCATCATGGCAGTATATAGGTGCTATTTGTTGGCGCACCTTTTGGCGCACATTTCTTACAGCCGCAGAGACGCTACCGCCTGCTTTCTTGTGGCGGTCGTGTTTGTGCCTGTGCGCTGGTTTGAGCGTGCGCTTTTTTGCCCTATTCTATTCCATGAATACGTGTTGTAGGCTAGCGTGTGGGCGTTCCGTGCACTTGTGCCCTGTACTTCCCCCGTGACGCCCACGTTTTGGCAAGTTGTTCCCCATTCCGAGTGTTACGCCCGTGTTCCGCCTACTTTTGTTGCGTGCGCCGCGCTATGTGCGATTTTCGCTCTGGCCTGTGCGATTTTCACTGTGACCTGGCGCACGCTGTTAGATGGCCTGTGCGCCAACGTGCGCCGCGCACTTTTTTATCGCACATCCGCTGGTTTTCTCGCGCACGGACTTCCATGAATCGATGTGCGCTGCTTTTCGTGCGATTTTCGCACTTGCACTGCGATTTTCGCTATTCCACTGCGATTCGCACGTTTTTGCCCACTTGCGCCGCGCAAATTATTCCATGAATCGGCCTGTGAGTTTCCATGCAGTTTGGCTGGGAGCGGACCGGGTACCCCAGTGTTCCTACGTGATTTGGCTGGGGTGCAGGTGGGGTACACGCTGAGTTTCCACGTGATTTGGCTGGGGTGCGGATGGGGTACGTGCTGAGTTTCCACGAGATTACCCCAGATGCACCCCAGCCAAATCACGTGGAAACCCCCACACGTACCCTGTGATACACGCACAAATCCACTGGAAGCAGATCCCTCCTGATTGGACAGCCACACCCCTGCCCCCGTCACCCATGACCACAACCTGCAGGCAGCCCACACCACATGGGACCCCACCATCACCCATGACCACAACCTGCAGGCAGCCCACACCACATGGGACCCCACCATCACCCATGACCACACCCTATAGGCAGCCCACACCACAAGGGACGCCCCATCACCTGTAATGCCACCCCGCAGGCAGGCCACACCACATGGGACCACCCCAACCCCCATCACCGTGACCACACCCTGCAGGCAGCCGTCAGCGTTAACAACCTCCTCCTCGGTTTGTGATAGTTCCCCCTCCTCCTTACCTGTATCAGGGTCTTCTTGTTGTGGACCTTGAAGTGTCTGTTTCCATAAACTCCTTTTTTTTGTAAGCAGGTATGGTCTGCCACGGAATTAAGCCACCGTGGATGCTAATGTCAGCAACCAGGTGACCTCCTTCCGGAACAGCCGGTACTGGAGAAAAAGCCCGGAGGCATAAAAAACACCTTAGAAGATTCAGGTTTGTCCGGTGTCCCTCTGTACAGCAGGAGAGGATGCCAGGAATATTGGTTCCAGTGAAACTGACAAGCTGACTGGACTAGGTGAGTAATAACTGGGGATATGTATAACCAGAGAGGGTAGAGGGAGGATCCAGCCAAGGACGGAATCAGGTGTGCATTGATAGGAGGGAAGTAAAGAGCCGTGATGAGGGGAAAACAGCCACGGACGAGAGGAAGGAAGAAGAAAAGGACACGGCAAAAGAAGACGAGAAGGGAATGGAGAGGACCGATAGGGGGCAAGCGGAGATGCAAGGAAAGCCGCAGGCGCGGGGAGAACAAGAGAGAGAAAGTGTGCGTGTGTGCGTGTGTGAATGTGTGAATGTGTGTGTGTGAGAGAATGTGTGCTTTTCGCAAATTATCGGGGATGAAATGTCCGAAAACAAAGTGTTCGAACTTTTGGTCATTCGAACACTTTGTTTTTGGATTTTAGCCGCGATAATTTTACCTTTGGTAAAATCACTTGGATTTGATAGGGAGACATAGAAAAAAATACATCAGGGTACTGAACATTTGTGTGTATGGCACAAAACATATGAACATGAATTGCACTGGCAAACGCCACAAACATCATCACCTTCCAGAACACACTGGTACATGTAATTAACACATAAGCACATACATGACCCTCCTTCACACCAGTCAATCACATTCATAGACAAGGGACTGTCAGCACCTACAAAATGTGCATGCCCCTCACATGCATAATGGGACATACATATGTAATTCACACACATCACCTGACACCTGACAGTCCTGAGGCAGTGCATGGAGCCATCACATCAGAGTCCACGCAATGTCAATTTGTCCGCAAGAGTCAAGCACACATTCAAATGCCCCCGTAACATCCATCCAGGAGTGTTGGCCAGTCACACACTCACTACTCGGACAATTGCACATGTACACCATGCATGTCCATGATGTTGTCGATAGCACCCATGTGTCACACCTCTCACACGGCCACGTCCATACACATGTATGCAACCATGTGCACATTGTTACATGCTGCAGCGCATCACACATTGCAACTGGAACATCATTGATGTCACACATGCTTGAATGGACACACATGAGGGGTGCCACCTCCTCTGTGTTGATGGCCCCCACGAAGTCTGCCCAGATCTTCCTCCGTCCTTCCTTGCCGACTTGCGCTGGTCCGTGGAAGAGGTCATCATAATGCCACAGGACTTGCTCCACCAGGATGTCAACTTCCCTGCCTGAGAAGCTGACAGCCCTCTGCCTCGCTGCCGGGGGGTTGCCACTTGGCTCCGATGATGTTGGGTCAGACCTGGCAACCCCCAAAGCAGGTGTGGGTGGACAAGGTGGTCCTGCAGCTGGTCTGTCGAGCGGTGGTCTGGCACGGTGGGAGTCTTCTGGATCAGCAGAGATTGTCACCAGTCCGACGACAGGAGCACTGGCAATGGCTGTACAGCAGGCACCAGAATTGCAGGGCATGTGGGTAGCAGGCACACACAGTGGGTAGGCAGCAGCAAATGGCTCGTAGGATGCAGCTCGGGGCACTTGGAGGCAGGTAAATTGGCTTGTAGGCAGGAGCGTGGGTTTTCCGTGTTACTCGCGTGGGCAGCCGGAAACAGAGTGACTCCGCACGTGCGGAAAGCGCGCCTTGGCGTGAAATCAGAGGAAATGGCCTAAGCGCCTAAGTTACGTGATACGTGCTGAACGTTGGGGGTGGCGTTCAGGATAAAGTAGTGCGTAGGAGGCCATCGCACGCTTGCGCGAGTTATAGCGGACAGACTTGTGCATTTTGTTTCCACGTGATCTCTTCACTACTGCGACCATGCTAGCCTCTGGTTATGGTGGGGGATTGCCTCCGCTCACACATGCGTGTACTTTTGAGGCTGTAGGTGAGTTCCGTACGCATTTTGCTTTCTGTGGGTGCCCCGTGTGTCGCGTAATCCCTTAATTAACATCACTGTACCTTACGTGTCTTTCGCGTACATATTTTCTGTGTTGATGGGTGCCACAGCGTAATGCGTTAGGTTTTTCATTTACATGTGGGCTACCGAGGGGTTGCATACACGTATTTTTCATATTTGGGGTGCCTGTGCGTTACGCAGCCCTTTTATTTTTCCCCAGGGGTTACATTGAGCCTTGTTGGGGCACACTGTTACGTTTAACATCAAGTACACTGCCCCCTCACTCAAATTGCCCCGGACAATCGATAGCTTCACATCCCATTGCGCTAATCCATCAGTGCCATGACTGGGAGGGCAACTAGTGGGAAGGGAGGCAAAGATGGCCGAGGTGTCCGTGTCCGTGCAGGGAGAGCTATGCCCCTCACCCAACAGGGTCAGGAAGCTGCAGGGGCAGCTGCAGCAACCACCACCCAGGCTCTGGGTCACCCAGCAGGCCTGTAGTGCTGCCCTCCACGGAGACGCAGGGGCAGATAATATCCATGCATCAAAGGGGAAGGGACATGCTGTGAAGCGCCCCGGCACCGGCACCCAGGTACAGCCACCTGCAAGGGCACCTACTGTCACACCATCAGTTGTGATGCCACAGCCCAGGCCACCAGTGCTCCAGCCCCTTCTGACCCAACCAGCCGGGCCACAGGGAAGCCCTGAGGTTAGAGTATAAGTCCCTCAGGACTACACTAGCTGCACCCGAGGCAGCCAGCAGTAGACGGTCTGAACATTAGATGCAACTGATGACTCGTACCATCTCGGAGGAACTGCATGCATCCCGTGAGGTGTTGCATGGAGACCTCTGATCCATCATGTTGTAGATGCAAGCATCTCAGTCTCGCATGGCCCCTGCCATGGAGGACCAGACCAGGGCTATATGTGGTGATCCTCCCTTAACACTACCACATTATGATGC
The DNA here is from genome assembly GCF_040938575.1 of Ambystoma mexicanum. NCBI lineage: Eukaryota > Metazoa > Chordata > Amphibia > Caudata > Ambystomatidae > Ambystoma > Ambystoma mexicanum. Next base: position 673,997,497 of record NC_090932.1, on the reverse strand, counting down.
AACACCAGAGAGTGGCGACAGCAGCGACAGGTCTCCCGATCCATGCTAGCCGTGCGGCCCATTAACTCATGGAGTTTTTTTTTTTCCCTCACAACATCCACACATGTGGGTGTTGATGTGCACTGTGCACCTCCTCCCTCCTGGGTGGGTCCTCGACAGACAGACAGATTCACTCTTGGGTCCTGTGTTTCAGGTATTTTGTACCGGCCAATTGATGTTCCTGTGTACATTATTAGATTGATGAGTGAGAGTTATTTCTGAACTTGTTCCGTTGATTGTTGAGCGCTTTGGGACAGTAGTGTTATGTGTTGGCCATTTACTTCTCAGTTTGGACATTACATGCCATGGCATGGTGTGTCAACCAGGTGACATGAAGTGTGGTAGGGCTTAAGTGACATACCAGCATTTAGATGTGTACTTTGGCATGGTGTTAGTGGCATACTCCATCTTCCATGTGTTCCTTTTGTGCACAACTGATTGAGATATTTTTAGTACTAAGGGATGCACACAATGTAGCACTTCCAAGGACACATTCTCATGGTGTTAAGTTTGGGACAGATGATTGTCCCTTTGTCATCATCGATTGTCACCTGGAATGTGCCAGGGCTGTGTGCACTCCACAGAGGATGGATTTTAGGTGAAAAATTGTGCCACAAGCTGGGTACGGGCAACCTTTCCCCTCCCATGCGCAGCCCCCGTGCATGTGGTTGGGGATGTGGAGGCACCACCATGTTCACCGGTACCCCACGCCGTGTTGCAACGTTGTGCAGGACACATGCTGCAACAATGATCCTGCACACTATTGGTGGTGCATAAAGTAACTCACCCCCAGAGTGGTCAAGGGAGCAGAAGCGTGACTTCAGCACTCTGAATGTGCGCTCCACTATGGCCCTGGTTGCAATATGGGCTGGGTTGTATCTTACCTGGGGTGGTGTGGTGGGGTTCCATATTGGCGTCGTCATGTAGGTGCTCAGAGGGTAGGCACTTTCCTCTGTGGAGGTGAGATGGTTTGTCAGTTGTGTGGTTTTGTATGTGTGAGACATGCATGCATTTGCAGGGCCATTTGTACTCACCAATGAGCCATCTGTTGCCATGTCTCCCAGCTTCCAGGGCCTGTTGTAGGGGTGACACTCTGAATATGAAACTATCATGGGTGGACTCTGGATATTTGGCATATACAGAGGTAATGATTCCCTTGGCATCACATACAACCTGCACGTTGATGGAATACCAGTGCTTGCGACTGCGATAGATGTGCTCTGTGGCCCTAGGTGGACGTAGAGCCACATGGGTGCAATCGATGGCACCAAGCACTTTAGGGAAGTGCGCCACCCCGTTAAAGTCCTGGACCACGGCCTGCCTTTCTGCGGGTGTTCTGGGCATGTATATGTTCCTGCGGACTGAGGGGCGTACAGTCATGATTGCCAACACCTGGTGTAGGCAGCGTGACTGCGTGGCCTGTAAAATGCCCCCGACTATGGCAGTTGTCCGCTGAAATGACCCAGTGGCCAAACAATGCAGTACATTGAGCACCTTTTTGAAGGGGATCAGTGCTTGGGAGCACAGGGTGGGTGATGGGAGGTCATCTTCCCACTCTGTGACCAGGTCTAATATGATATGAGGTGGAAACCTATATCTGCCATAGACCTGGTCATCAGGCATCCCAAAAAGGCTGGTCCTGGGTAAAAAATGCATGCCCTGGCTATCCTCCTCCAGCGGTGTCCCACAATCACTCCTGAGACAAATGGTACATTTGTTGGTTTTTCTCGTGCCCTTTTTATGCATTGTTTTTAGTGCACAGTGACGCTTACACCTGTTTTCGCGTGGCAAACGTGTTTCTGGATTAGCGCGTCTTTTTCTGTACGCCAGTGAGCGTTTTTATTTTGTTTTATTTAAACCTTTCACAATCTACAGTATACACAAATACAAAACACTAAAAACATTTCCACTTCTTAAAAGCAGAATAAAAGAGACATAACAATGTACCTATGTGTATGTCTCCATAAGTGCTTATTTCATTTATACAATATCAGATATACATTTTAATTACTGCATTGCTCAGAGAGGCACAGTTCATTATAAGATATTCTAATGTTTCGATCTTGGAGTTGTGTTTGCAAAATCTGCAAATTCTTGGCTGACAAGGAAGTTAAAATCTTATTCTGCTAACTTCCCGGGTGGGATGTAGATTCATTCTGAGTCTTCAAATTCATTCATCGACTGTTTAGAGATTTTCTTAAGTACAAAGGGACATTTTCCAATTCTTTCTCACCCAACCAGGTAAATCGGGACAGTTTGTAATTCTTGTTCTCAGATCTAATTTGAATCAAATCCATTATTTATTTATGCCTCAAACAAACTCTTTTATAAATAACAAAACACAGGTAAATAACACACTAAAACATTCACTACCATTATGTACACATTTCATATTGGTGTGCTCTGCTAAGAGCGCTAACTCTTCACTTTTTTTAATTCAGTTAGATGTAGGTTTCAAAGTACTATAAGTTAGAAAGCGAACAAAGACGAAGAACCAGATTAGTAATCAATATGAGAACTAATACATTTACAACTAAGGAGATATTAGTACCATACAAAACCTTTTTGTTATGAAAGATTTTCTTGTTGCTACTTTCTTCCCGTAGCCTTCTATGGGGGCACCTTTTCTTTTTGCTTTGTTTTGTCTCCTGACGTACCTTTTTAGCAGTGAGTAAAAAGCCTTCTATTTTATTTCCTTTGCTTTGTGCTTATTTGTATAGGGAGACTGATCAGTCCATAAGACTGTCAGTGCTGAGAGACCCTTTAATGGATTGCTTTCCTCCCACAGATTCCTCATCTGATAGATATCCTCATCCAGCTCTGCTGCTTGGAAAAAATTTGACAGGGGGCCTAGTGGACCTAGACTCGGCCATCGTTCTTTCTTGCTCGGTGCTTGATCGTCGGCTCCAGACGTGACGTCAGATGATATATATATATATATATATATATATATATATATATATATATATATGCGCTGTCACTACGTCCCATACCTCGGTTGCTTTTTTTCCGCGCGCTCACACACTGCTTCAGGAACGCGACATTTAGTCTTCGACATCAACATTTTTCATAAAACCTCGGCCTTTGAATGGTGCACCAACTGCCATTCCAAAATATCGGTGACCGACCCACACGACATTTGTCTGTGGTGTCTGGGTACGGATCACGGCATGGAGGGATGTGGAGGGATGTGTGTTGTTCTCCAAGATGCTTTGGGCCGACCGTCCCCAAAATCCCTTCTGTGGTCGCTCGTTCGGTCCTCCGACGGTGAGACAGAAGGGCCCACACCAGAAAAGGAGAACGAAAAGCTTTGGCGGTAGGCCAAAAAGCAGTCACACTCGAGGAGCCACTCTTCCTCATCTCCATTGCATAAGAAAAAGAGGGGCCATCGTCACGAGTTCAGCTTGTCGTCGGAAAAAGATAAGCCCTCAGCTGGGCCGACCACTTGAGAAGAGTGGGAGCATTTACAAAAATAAATGTTGGCCATGTTTATAACACAGGCTGCTGCATGTGCGTGACCCCCAACTGCAAGCCTCAGCTGCAAAAGCGGCACTCCCGACCCGACACATGCCAAACCGTCGGCGTCAGAGAAGACTTTGGGCTTGACGCCGAAAAAGGCCCAGAAACAATCAATGCCCCGTCCTTCTCAAGAGCATCGACAGACTGACGTTCTTGACGTCACAGTAATATCCAAGCCTCAACTGCCGTTAATGGCCATTCCATAGGCTTCGATAGAAAAACCCTTGGCACCTACTGATCCTTTGTCCCGCTCCCCAGGTCAAGATTCTTCGAGCCCATGGCATGGATTTTCGGTGCCAACCAGGGCGATGACCTGGGGGACATCGATCCCATGTATACAGGTTCAGACCCATTAGCATTAGCCCAAGGATTACACAACGCCAGAGGCCTGGACACTTCTTCAGATGTTGAATTTCCACAGGGCCTTCCCTACATGCACACCCATGCTAAATTTAGGGCCGTATTTGAAACTGTAGAAGAAACCCTAGGTTTGAAGTCCTCTTCAGCACCTGTTCATGGCTACGAATTGAGAAACATCTTAGATTAAGGTCCTGTGACAGGGCATAACACGCCACTTAATCCGGCATTTGCAGACCCATAGCCTCCTTTTGGCAACATCCCAGCTCCATTCCCCCGGTCAACTCGAACTTTACGGGGACGTACAGGCCGGCAACAGGAGATCCATGTTTCCTTGCTTCTCATCCTTCTCCAGAAGGGCTTGTTGTGCAGACAGCCACAATCAGCACCAGACCTGTGGCATCTACTTCCAATCTGCCTCTGTAAAGGGAAGGTAAAAGGTTGGATGCAATGGACAAGAAGGTCTTTACTTCTTGCAGCATGCCGCTGAAAGCCGCCAATCTGGCATGTGGATTTGCAAAGTATTCTTTTGGTTTATGGAAAGCCATGCAGCAGGCTACGCAATGCATCCCCGAAGGTGAACTGCAGGATGGGTTTACACGGCTGGTGGAAGATGGGAAGGAGGTGGCCAAGCAGTCGTTGCAAACGGGCCTGGACGTGGCCAACTGCATTTGCAGTTCCATTCGGTCAGCGGTAGTGTTGCCAAGACAAGCCCATCTCAAAACCTCTGTTTTTTTTCCAAACGTCCAAAATAGGGTACTGGACATGCCTTTTGAGGGAGAGTTTCCTTTTGGTTCGAAGGCGGATGACTCTTTGCAAATGTTTAAGGAGTCTAAACTAGCCGCAAAATCACTGGGCCTAGCTGCGCAGCCGGCCAAACCTGCCTTCGTCTTTGCCTCTTGGGGCAGAGGCTACAGGCGCTATGTGGCTTATGGCGGGAAAGCGCAGCTCCCACATGCCAGGAAGGGACAAAAGCGTTTCCCGCACCCCCGAAGGAGCAGGGGCAGCACCGCCCTCTAAGCAGCTTTGATTTCCTCTCCCACGACTTACCGGTTTGTGGACGTTTGTCAGAACATTGGCCCCAGTGGCAGGAGATTACCTCCAATGCCTGGGCCCTGCAGCTCGTTCGGTGGGGTTATGGTGTGGCCTTCTTAAGGAAAACACGAGACAGACCCCCACCGCCTCCAATCCACCCGGGACAGGAACTCCAGGAAGAACTGCAAGCCCTGTTATTGAAGGATGCTGTGGAAGAGGTGCCTTTCAAATCAGAGAGTGTCGGGTTGGTATTCCCTGTATTTCCTGGTACCCAAGAAGGGAGGAGGTCTCCGTCCCATTCTGGACCTCAGGGCCTTGAACAAGTTCCCGAGGAAAGACACATTCAGGATGATGATGTTCAGAGAAATTCTCCATGCTCTTGAACTTCAGGACTGGCTGGTGTCAATAGATCTGCAGGACTCTTATTTCCATATGCCAATACATCAAAAGCATAGGAAGTTCCTGTGGTTCCTCATAGGGGACAAGCACTATCAGTACAAAGTGCTTCCCTTTGGGTTGACCTCCGCTCCAAGGGTCTTCACCAAGTTCATGGCGGCAGTCGCGGCTCAACTCAGGAGATCCGGCGTCCATATATTTCCGTACCTGGATGACTGGCTGTTCCGAGGGAAGTCGGCGGGGCAGGTCTCCTCTCATCTAGAGGAAGCCTGTCTGCTACTGCACAGGCTGGGCTTCTCCCTAGCCTTGAAGAAGTGCCATGTGACACCAGTCCAAAGACGCCAGTTCATCTGAGCAGTCCTAGACACCTGGGTAGGGAATCCCTTCCCTCCGAGGAGAAACTTGACAGCATAGCACAGACGTTACCCTTGTTCTGGAATCACGCCACCTTACCAGCAGCTTCCTTCCTCCGCCTCTTAGGTCTCATGGCCTCCTGTATTTTTCTAGTGCCAGAGGCCAGGCTGCCCATGAGATCCCAACAGTGGCTTCTAAGAGGTCAGTGGTCACAGTACCTCAGAACCCTCTCAAATCTCCTTGTGTCCAACCAAGTGGTCCTCAACCTTAGCATGTGGACTGACTGCAGCAATTTTATGGTGGGGAAACACTAATAGCCTCCTTGTCCTGAGGCCCGAGTGGTTACAAATACATCTCAGAAGGGTTGGGGCGCTCACTGCAAGGATTTGCAGGTGAGCGCCTTTGGTCAGCGACAGAAGCCAGGTGGCACATCAACAGGCTGGAGTTGCTAGCCCTGAGGGCTTTCGTATTGTCTCAAAAGGGGAAACATGTACTGATCCTGATGGACAAAACAGTAATGCACTACCTGAACAAGCAGGGTGGCGTGCGCTCCCTCCCCCTTGGCAGAGAGGTGATGCAGCTGTGGTTCTGATTGCGGAAGAATCAAATCTCGGTCTCAGCAGTTCATCTGGCAGGGACAGAGAACGGCTTGGCAGATGCTCTGAGCAGGCAGAGCATGGTCTCACTCGAGTTGGAAGTATGCCAAGAAGTCCTGGAGGAGGTTCTCTCTCTATGGGGTACCCCAGCAGTGGATCTGTTTGCCACGGAGTGCAACAGGAAGTGCAGACAGTTTTGCTCAAGGGAATTCCCAGCGAACGGTACACTGGGGGACGCATTCCTGGTGGATTGGACCTTCCCTCTCTAGTACGACTTCCCCCGCGATTCCCATCATCCCATGGGTTCTCAGGAGGTTGAAGAGGTTTTGAGCGACCATGATCTTAATCGCCTCGGACTGGGTGAGGAGAACGTGGTATTCCGACCTCTTGGATTTGACCATCTGTCCGCCTCACTGGTTACCTCGGCACCCGGATCTCCTGACCCAGTCGGTAGGTCGGGTACTCCACCCTAACACAGAGTTCCTCAACCTACATGCATGGCTCTTGAGAGGATGAGGGTATGATGACTGGGACCTCTCAGAGGAGGTACTCTAGGTGTTGCTGGCTGCACAAAGACTGTCTACAAGATCTCTGTATGCATGCAGGTGGAAAAGATTTGAGGCGTGGTGCAGAGAACAGTAAGATCAATGCCATCTCTTGCCCCACCACTACAGTGATGGAGTTCCTTCTGAAACTGGCCTCAGAAAGCCTTCAGGATACCAGCCAAAAGATATTTGGTGGCCTTGTCTGTGTTCAAAAGGTCCCCGGTTTAAGGTTCCTTTTTTATGATCCTGGTTATGGCCCAATCCCTGATGGGCCTTGTGAATATGTTTCTGCCATCTCCCTTTGTCGTCCCGGACTGGGATTCAAATCTGGTTCTGACTTTCTTTTTTTTTTTTAAACTTTATTTAGTGCAGTGGCAGACGTACATCCCCTAAACACATACATATGCGAGTTCTTTATAATTTTATACGAAACCAACTTAGTGCATTCAAACAGGTTACACAGAATACATGGATAGTATTAATCACACGTTCACTGGCCCAAATTCCTCTTTCAAAGGTATTCACTGAATGGTGCCCGTATTTCCTTGGGCCTGCAGCAGGGAGCAACCAGCGAAATGTAGCCCTCCTCCCTTTTATTTGCATAAGTTAGTTCCTTAAGCCAAACCTTAACATCAGGGTCAGCTTTAGATTTCCAGCACGTCAATATACGATTTTTAGCAATTAGATATCCCAAATTAAACAGTCAGCGAATCTTGACAGATACCTTCCCAATGTCCCCCAACAAGTATTTGGGGGGTAGAAGTATAGGGGGAATGTTGGTAATATTGTGCAGGGCATCTGCCACTGTGCGCCAGAACTGTACAATCTTCGGGCAGCTCCAGTAAATGCGTAGGGAGTCAGCAGTGTCTGCACTGCATTTCATGCACCCACTGCTGGCTGAGGGTGCAAACCTTGCTATCCGCGCAAGCGTTTAATGTAGTTGGTTTAGTATCTTGAACTGTAATCAATCTTGGTTCTGACATTCTTGATGGCGCTCTGTTTGAGCCCATGCGTTCCTGTTCCTTGAGACTATTGTCTTTGTAAACAGCCTTTTTGGTTACGATCACGTCAGCCAAGAGAGTTAGTGAGTTGCAGGCCTTGTGTTGCAAGCCCCTCTTCCTGCGATTTGTTTCGGGAAATGTTTTCCCTTAAAGTAAGACCTAGCTTTCTCCCAAAAGTGTTTGAGTTCTGCCTTTCTCAGTCCATAGATCTGCCGGTCTTCTACCCTTCACTGCACCCGTCTAAGGAAGGGGGGTAGTTCCACCGCTAAGATCCCAAAAGAGCTTTGAGCTTTTATGTCATTAGGACGTCATCGTTTCCGAAAGTCTGTCCAACTGTCCGTGGCCTATTCATCGTCCCACAGAGGTCTAGCGGTAACAAAGCAGACTATACCACACTGGATTATCCTTTGCATCGCAGAATGTTATCAGTCTGCAGGCAGGGAGCTTCCTCCCGGCATCAGGGCACACTCGACGAGAGGCGTCTCAGCTTCTATAGCCTGCAGAGCGGAGTTCCTATTAGGGACATCTGTCGTGCGGCCACATGGTCGTCCTTGCACACATTTATCAGGCACTGTTGTATAGATGTCGCCCCCGGGGCTGATGCACATTTTGGAAAGGCAGTTCTGCAAAATCTGCTAGTGTAACACTTCCTGCCCACCTCTGTGGTCCTAACTGCTTGGGGAGTCTATCAGATGAGGAACCTGCGGGAGAAAAGCAATCCATTGAAGGAGAAATTACTTACTGTAATAATCTTTCTATGGATTCTTCTCCCGCAGATTCCTCATCGCCACTCCCTTCTATCCCCGCTCAGAAAGTTCTTGTGGCTTGGCGCATCTGTCTAAGCGAAAGGACGCTTGGTGATGTCTCTGAGGTGACCGCTCCTTTCTTGCTAGTCGCTAGTCACAAAAATAAATTACATTTTGTTCTTGGATTCTTGGGGTTTTCCCCCCTTTGGGATGTTTCCCATTGTCAGGATTTTAACAGGCTAGTTAGCCTTGTCTCCCATCATTTTCCTCTGCAGCGTTCAAGCAAGGGGAAAAAGGGTGAGCCGAGGTATGGGGCGCATTGATGCAGTATATATGCACAACACCTGACGTCCCATCTCGAGCCGACGATCGAGCACTGAGCAAAACGGATCGACGGCGAGTCGAGATCCACTACATCCCCTGTCAAAAAGTTTCTGAGCAGCAGAGCTGGATGAGGATATCTAGCAGATGATGAATTTGCAGGAGAAGAATCCATAGAAAGATCATTACCGCAAGTAATTTCTCCTTTATGGATTTCTTGTATTTTTTACAACTGCATACATCACCCTAAAGTGGAATGTGGCTAGGATATTTTGTCCTTATCTTTTTTTTTAATAACTTCTGGGTTACAAATAACATTCCTCCAGGATCTGCTGGTGGCAACTAATATTTTTCTACTGTGTTTTAATCTGTTTGCTTGTGCACATTTGCAATTACTGCAAATGGCTACTAAGAATGACAAGCACTCAAAGATTGCTGTGCCACAAGATTTTCACGTGTGATTTGGCCAGATTGTTCTTTAGGTTTCTTCCTGCCCTCTTGGGTCTGGAATAGTTATATATAGGAAACCCTTTTCTTGGGAAAGCTGCTGCTTACCCCGACAAAGAGGTGATTTTGTGTGTTAGCCCGGATGTGGGGGTTGGGACTCTCTGGTCCCAGTCCACATCGAGGTTTCTTAATGTCTGTTGCTGGGCAGATGTTGTGCCTAGTGGCTATTGTGGTAGGTCATAAGAAGTAGGCAGACCATTGTTTCCATATTTAGAGATATTTATTGAAAACAAAAGAATGATGACTAACTTTCCCTATTATAAGGTTTCCCTACCTAACAACTAAAACTAGGGAGCTCGTCATCTTGACTATAGTACAAAGTAAGTACGTGCTCCGTCCAAAAGCTAATCTTCACTGACCGTACCAATTGTCCTAAATAACTAAAGGCCAGGAGAATGACTCCTTCTCATGGGCTTTGCGTAACCAGCACATTTCTCTCATTATAGGATATTCAAATAGTTTCCTGCTATTTCCTCTACCAGTCTATTCAGTTCTTTCCAAGGATTTCTCCACTTTTCACTTGTTACTTCTGTTGCAACTTTCCGGTTCCTCTATCTTGGCTTTTGAGCCTTCACACCTATACTTATTGGGATCCCCCTCAATTTTTGTAGGAAACTGCTCTTTTCCTGGTGTTAGCTCTTTCAGTTCAGGAGCTCTTGGTTGTTGTTAGTTATCTCTTGTGCTACATTTATCTTCACACTGGGATTTGTGTACTGTGTCCAGTGACCTCTTTTATCCCTTTCATAGGTTTTCCATTCCCTGGGATAATTTGTTTGAATCTCCTTATGATCCATATAGTCACACTCACTAGGGCGAGTGGACAGAGTCCCTTTTTGGTTCTCACTTTTCAAGTTGTTGCATTCACTGGGACGAGTAGGCAGTCTCCTGTTTGTGATATTCACTCTTCACCTAGCATTGACAGTCACTGGGACGAGTATGAGGAGTCCCTGGGTGATCTTCACTCTTCTTATACTTTTGCCAATCACTGGGACGTTAAATTTGTTCTTAGCACTTAAGGAATTAGATTTATTCCATTTCTTATACTCCTCTCTTTCACCGGGACTAAGAGGATGGCCCACATTATTATATTATTTTTATTTAGGCATACAAATGTCTCTTGTCTTCATAACAGTGCCACTCCCCCCACCCCCGGATCTCCTGCTCTCCCCTTTACCGTGTTTGTAATGGGGCTGCTTCACTGAGCCAGCTTCTTCCTCCTCTTCGGGTTTCACGATTGTCAGGGCGGCATTCCTCACATAGCTGGTTAGAAGTTCCTGGGCTTCTCAGTTCTGATTTTATCTTGCCCCTCCCCATTTTATGATGGAGCTCTGGGACTTCCCCAGTTCGTCATGATAGTCCTTTTTTTGGTGTCATAGATATATTCATAATAACTCCTTTGGGTTCCTTCGGCCCAGTAGTTAGCAGGTACTGACTTCATGTTTCTTGTGATCTTACTCTGCTCAGTATTGTAGCAGAAATGAGGAGTCTGGTTTTCTGTCCACTGATATGTTATTAGTGGGTTTCTGAGTGATGTGAAAAGGGAGTTCCTCATCGAAACAAGAGCCTTTGTGCCCATGGGGGGTGTGGGGTGGGGGGAGTCTCTCCCTGTGAGGTCCTACTTTCTGCTACCCTTGCGGGGGGAAATATCACGTAGCAGGCTCACCTCCCTAGCCTCACAAGGAAAGGCTCCCCCCTTGGGAGAAGTGACTAAATCCCTCGATTCATCGCACTATCCACGATTAGATAGCCACTACCAGTTTGAATGGTACAGATTCTTGCAATTGGTGGACAAGGGCAAACTTCCAGTCCAGATGTTGGTTAAAAGGAGGACTATTGCAGCCATTTGACAACTAATCGTTGAAGCCATGTTCCCTATGAGGAAGTGCATACTGCTGATGACCCGAGGATGATCGTTGCATCTCACCAGCATTGCCTCCAGCCAAGCCCCGGTGAAGACCTGCTCCTCTGTCATGAACTCAAGAATCCCTCATCTGTGCCTCATTCCCAGGAGCCCAGGACCTGTGGGAACAACCAGTTTTGACCCCTTCTTGAGGATCCGAGCCTTTGTAAGTGCCCTTGGACCAACCAGTGGACTGACCAGCTTTTTTCTGGGCTACCTCGCTGCAGCAGTCGCTGTTTCAAGTGCATCCTTGGAACCTGGAGGATCTACAGCTTGTACTACAAGAAGTCTGGTCCTATATTTTCATCCTTCTTGCGTCAACGGAAGCTGTGGTGTGCCTGCTCCTTTGTTCGTCCATTGAAGATTGCATTCACAGCCTGACTGTGGTAACTCCCATTGCAACTCGTCTTCGCTTCAAAGAGGTGCCCTGAGGTCGCCTGCTGCAGAAATCTTCTTTACTTCTTCATATCGGTGTTCAACTAGAAGTTGCCTGGAACCAATGTTCAAGCATTGTGACCGACCAAAACTGAATCATGGGTCTGGAAGTGACCTTCACCCAGGACCGCTGGGCCCCTCTCGACCTGACCAAGAGCTGAAGAACATGACCCCAATGGAATTCAGGACCTCAGAAGTGTCTCTGATGAAATCTGAATCAGGGGGTTAAGTTAATATACAGTTTTGTTTCCCCTCTGTTTCCCGTAGGGTTACATTGGTATAAAGTCCTGTCCCTATGTCACTCTTTCCTGACTTAGATCGGTAGTGATCTGTTCAGGGACCCCCTCCTATGCCTATCCTAGTGTAGTGGAATTGAGAGAGTTACTTACCTGGGCTTTCTTTATCTTTCGGAACTCTGTATTGCAACCACTGGAATCATCCAATCACATAGTAAACTTTCCTGAAAAGTATAACTTAGCAACTGATGATTTTAGGGCACAGAGCCCAAAGCCATTTTAGGGCTGGGCTTAATAAGTGCAAGTGGATTTTTTATTGTTGCTCTCAAGTGCTCCTTCTGTATTTCATGCATCTGACTACTTGTTTTACACCGTTTGCTATTTCTATATTCTCCTATGGGTGAATAGACCTCATTACGAGGTTGGTGCTAAGAATCTGCCTTTAACAGCATGCCGGTAATAACATGTCCATCTTGGCTCGATTCCGCAAACAGCTGGTGATTACGAGTGCGCGAGCACATGTACCCCTGCATGCCGGTAACAGCCGTACCGGCATGCCAGTAATGACCCTGAAACCCCCAGATTGCGGCATCAATGAATGCGCACATAACACCTCCGCCCTCGGCAACCCCTACATAGCGGTACCGGTATTAACATAGTGGTAAGACCGGGCCCGTTATTACTGGACCCGGAAGTAACGTCATCGCGCCGGAACGGGAAATGCTTTGGCGGCCATCTTCAAAAACACAATCCATTGCCATCCTCCACATACTGGACCTTCACCACCAAAACTCCAAGCACACTACGGACAAAATGTCAAAGGCTACCCAGAAAGGCACTGCCCGCCTAACATGTTTGCCGATACCCTAGTAGAGAATGCGGATGTGGTACTCTGCAGCGACCTCAGGCGTCCAGCCCAGCTGAGGAAGAAGGCCATCTGGGAGGAAGTTGCTAGGAAAGTAAGTGAAGTCGGCACCACCGCACGCACAGTGCGCGATTGCAAAAAGCGCTGGGATGACCTCAGGCTGAGAGTGCGAAACATCTTGTCAGCCAATCGGAGCCAGGGGCTGCCAACAGGTGGCAGACCTCACTCACCCATCAAATTGGCCAGATGGGAGGAGACTTGCTGCTCAGTGATGGATGTGGAGTCCATTGAAGGAGTCGGTGGAGCTGAGTTCGGCGGAGCTGAGTTTGGCGTGCCAACATTGGAAGATGAAGGTGAGTCTCCCTACAAACACACGACAACCAATCATCACAGTTGACCTCCAAATGTTATAGCAATGACAGCCAATACATGGCGCATCATACACACCTACACAAATCCATATACACATGCTGGGCCCACCACTATCCTGTTCCAATGCATGCTGCATGCCACACCCATACACGAATACACACCTGACACACAGATGACCTGCACGTGTCACACAGCACGCAAGTCACAACACACATCAAGGCCCCAAAGCAGACACCATGGTGTACATGTGAACACCTGCATGATTGCAAAACAACATCCCCCAACCTTGCACATACCCAGTCTGCTGCAAAGCCAGGCATGCAACTGATCACATGGCGCCAACTGCACAAAGACAAACGCATGCATGATGCAAGCACCACCATAATTGATGCCCTGCCACTCTCTGTCCCCCACAGGTACGGATGCAGACACCGAAGAAGCACAGGGAAGTGCACAATCCACAACACCAGCCAAAAGGGCCAGGGGCCAAGCTGATGGCACCGGGCCATCTACTTCGAGGGGACTAAGGATGGGCCAAGCAGCACGCAAGACAACAACCAGTGCCCAACCAGCCACGTTGCCACCCACACAGGACCAGCAGACACCTGCCCCTGCACCCCTGGACACACAACCTACACAGGCCGAGGACACATATTCTGCCATGGACAATGAAGGCACACAGTCCACTGCCGCAAGCACAATTGGGGAGATGGCTGCATCGGCACAGCACAGTGGTGACGAGGAAGCTGGCCCTGACGATTACACCAATACAGGAGTCCTCCACTCAGAGCCTGTTGGTCAAACCCCAAGCCTGCAGGTCACCCCACAGGACACCTCTCGCCATGATTCATCAGAACAGGGCAGCCATGGAGAGTGGTCTCCGACATTGCACAGCCCCATATTGCCTGTAGTATCACCATCTAACCCACCAACCACCACTCACACTGCTATACGGGACCTTGGGGGACGTCTGTCCAGGATGGAGGGCCGGCAGGAGGAGATGCAAGGCTATGTCAAACAGTACATTGCTGAAGGCGAGTCAACACGCTGCGTTATCCGTGATAGCACTGCGGCCGTAATCCAGGCCTCCAACTCAAACGCTCATCAAGTGCGGGTTGGATTCAATGCCTTGGGCCATATCCTTACCAGCATTGCAGACAGCATGGAGCAGAGCCAAACTACGGCTTTGGGGACACAACCATCTACCTCATACGCATCGACCACGCCAGCAAGTTCCAAGCAGACCAGCCCTGTGCGCATGTCCCTGCGAAGTGCGCGGCGCTCAGAGATCCAACCCCCACCTCCGAAGGGGGCTTGACAGTAGCAGGGCCACCCTGCACAATCTGTTTAGCACCGCATCCAGACACATGTTGTGCCATTGCTAACTTTGGCTGTTAGGGGAAGGGTGGTGGGTGGTGGTGGGTGTAGTACTGGGGATGTTAGGGGGAAGGTGGAGGGTGGTGTTGGCTGTAGTACTGGGGGTGTTAGGGGGAGGGTGGTGGTGGGTGTAGTACTGGGGTGGGAGGGTTTGGGGGGGCCGTGTGGGGGTGTGTCGGGGGGAGGCAGAGGGGTGTTTGGGGGTGTGGAGTGTTAAATCATGTTGTACACACCATCACTTGAATACACACGTTGTGTACAAAACGTCAAATAAGTGGACATTGCTTCTTTGGTGTGTGTCAATTTATTGCTTCATAGTGCACTGTGCCCATATACCCCCACACCCAGTGCCCACAGTTCCCAATACATGGCACCCTCTGCATCCCAGTACATCAGAATGATTGGTCTATGAACGATTGGCGCACTGCGTGACCCTCAAGTGTATCGCGTCCTGGCCTATGTCCAACATCTACTCTTTCCGCTCCTTCTACTTCACCAGGTGGTGGCAGCTCCATGTTAGGTGGCAGGGGTACGTTCCGCCGGATGCACATGTTATGCAGTATTGCACATACCATGATGATCTTGCCCACCTTCTCAGGCCCGTATATGAGGGCGACACCCGACCTGCTGAGGCAGCGAAACCTTGCCTTCAACAGGCCAAAGGTCTGCTCAATGACAACACGTGTGCGTGTATGTGCACGATTGAAGTCCTCTTCGTGCCTGTTCTGCGGATTTCTGACAGGGGTGAGGAGCCACTCCTTCAGAGGAAAGCCAGCATCACCTGCATGGGAGCAGAAGGAGGTATGTGTAAGGATACTTCTCAGTTGCCATATGTGCTCAGCCTGTACATCTTTCAAGTTCACATGCACTATCCCGTCGATGGTAGCTACATCCACATAACTATCTGCCCTGTACAGTACTTGCCAATCCATGGTGGTAGCCTTGGGTGACGTACATGACTTAGGGGCCTAGACATTGAAACCACCAGGCACCCCGATGCATTGTGAAGGTCCATTATGTACGCACATGTGAGGGCTGTGTGGCAGGGGATTACTCAAGATGCTTTTAGGCCTCCCGCCCCCATACCTCTCCTCCCATGGCCAAGAGGGCATTCCCCTTGCATATGCATGTAGCCCCCCTCCATCCCTCTCCTCCCATCGCCCAGTGGGCAGACTCACCCAACAGCCAGCCACGTCGTACAACGTCTCCTTCCATGTAGCGGGGTAGTGTGGAGTTCTGCAGCACCATGGCATCATGTGTGGATCCTGGGTATCTGGCACAGCAATGTGTTATCATCTGGCTGGCATCACACACCATCTGCACATTGATGGAGTGGTATAGCTTCCGATTGCGGTACACCTCCTCCATGGCATGTGGGACTACCAACTCTACGTGGGTGCAGTCGAGGGCACCAATTACATTGGGCATGCCTGCCAGTGCATGGAATTCTATTTTGGTGTCATTCGCCTCCTGTGGTGTCCATGTTAGGGATATGTAGGCCCTTGCGTGCTTTGGTAGTGCATCCAGCACTTGGTTTAGCACAACAGAGAAGCATGATTGCGACATGCCATGCATTTGGCCCACTGCGTGTTGGCCAGGAAGTGGAGCACAGATGCCACCTTCAGCAGAGGGGGGATGGCTGTGCAGATGTTGATCAGGCTGACCAAGTCTTCCTGTATTATTTCCACTATGGTGGTGATGGTGTCCCTGTCCAGGCGGTACAGAGTGTGGATCTGTGCTGGGGTTAAGTCAAATGGATTGGCCCTTACACGTGGAATTGATGGCTGTCTGCAGGGAACAACTGCATGCACTGGTGGGATTTGCTGTGCCGGTCTCACCCTCCTTCTCCTCCTGCGTCTCCTCTATGTTGCCTGTTGTACTGCCTGCTCAAGGAGTAGCAGTGCAGGCATGTCCTCCAGCCCGAGTATGGCAAGTGCAAGTGGTATCATTTTGGTGTGGGAAGGGGTGTGGTGTGTGGGTGTGCTCCTTTTGTGCTGGGCCAGACTCCATTGCCTCCACCTGTGCTGATTGTGTGCACCTGTGGCAGTTGGTTACACAGCAGATTGCTCATAACGGGTGATCCGCGATGCTGGTGTTGCCCGAATCATGGTGGCCCTTCTTACCAGCATTTCGATGCCGGTATGTGCATTTCAGTGCGACTCGTGATGTCCTCTTCCTTGCGGCATGCCGGTATTACGGGTATGGCACCCACATGTCGGTACGGTGGTGCACAGCCACAGCGGATCCTTGTCGATGCTGGTAGGACCGGCGTCTAGGGTCGTAATAGTACGGACCGGTAATGGATGCTGGTAATGCCTTAGCGGCTCCGTTGTTCGAATACCGACGGATTGGGCCTTGAGGCTTCCGCCTCGGCTCGGGCCTGGGCCGCTGGCCTCGGCCCTACAAGTAGGGAGAGTGGGGGGTGGTACACTTCCACACTCGACACCTTATTACCTACACACACTTGCCCGCTGCCCACAGGTGCGTATGGAGGGTACGCCCTTTCAGTTTTGCCCCAAGTGTAATAAGAAATACCCTTGGGTAGATAAGCACGCTACGTGCAACCTTTGCCTACCCAGAGACCACCCCGAGACGGGTTGCAGGGCCTGTAGCAGGTTTAAGGCAAAAACTCTTAAGGACCGCTCCACCAAGCGTTGGGCCCACCACGCCAAGCTAGCAGCTATGGAGGCGGAGGGTACCTTCAGCGACGGCAGCGACGCCGAACTTTCGGACGGCGAGGGCACCAAGGCGTCGAAGGACAGCCGAACGCACGTCCCCGGCCTCGGAAGGTCGTCCGTCCCGGCGACTATGGGGAAGTCCCCCGGCGACAAAAGCGTTACACATACACACGCTAAACACAAAAAATCCACCCGAGATTCGACGTCGTCGAAACCTCGGAAAGAGGCACAGAAGGAGCGGTCCGAAAGGACGTCCTCTGGGCGGTCCCGGTCGAGGTCGCCGCACGACGTCAGGCAAGCCTCCACACTTGCACAGAGTGCCTCGACCATTAATATCCCGGAAGATCAATCGTCCGAAGACGAACACGACTTCCACCCCCAGCCTGCACCCCAGGAAAAGGGTACATCACTTGGGAGTAAAGAGGGGCCAGTTTCGAAGCCTAGTTCGAAAGACAGGGATTCCACCTCCGATCCTCGACGCCAGGCGTCGAAAGATAAGGGAAAGGGGAAACACACTTCCACCCACGGGGAAGGGGGTAAACAGCAAAGGAAACAACCCTTGCAGTCCTCCACTACAAAAGAACTGACCAAGTCTTCTCAGGGCCAATCCATAGAAAGTCCCAGCAAGGTCACCCCAAGCTCAAAACTCTGGTCATGCGAGGACATTGACAGAGTAATGTCAAGGATGTCTTCCTTGGCGAATTTTTTCGAAAGACACCCTGAACAACTCCTAGCTTTAAACCCTCAGGAAGATTCTCCCTCAGGGTCTAGGGACTCTATCCCCTCAAATAAAAGACCCCGGGTCGAGACACCATTTAGGCCTTTAGACCCCATCGAGGTCCAACCCTATTCTTACCTCTTCCCTACAGACCAAGGAAACTCTTCCCTTATAGAAGGTCAGGAAATTGACACGCCAGAAGATCCTGCAGGATCAGATTATTACGGCGAAGACGAAGACGAGGATGAGCCAGAAAATAGCCCAGATATTTTCAGAATGGACTCACCAGTCGAAAGGGAAGCCCCAGTGTCTGACTCCCCAATAGATAATCAGCCCCTCCTGAATGAACTGCTCTTTCGGGCAGCTAACCACTTCCACATAGACACACAAGGTGTCCAGGAAGAAAGGGACTTTGCGGAAGAACTAATAGGGGAAAGGAAGCCAGTAGCCCAGACCATTCCCATCCTAAAATCTGTTCAACGCAGAATAGCACCATCCCTTGTCAACCCAAACCTGACAAGACCTGTAAATCCGAGAGTGGAGAAGCTGTTTAAAGCAGCCCAGTCGGACCCCCTATATATTAGAGGTCAACTTAAGCCAGACTCTCTAGTAGTAACCAACACCCGCAAAAGAGCTGGTACACCATTATCTTCCTCTGAGGCTCCCCCCGACAAAGAAAGTAAAAAACTTTATGGTTTTGGCAGGAAAGTAGCTTCCACGGCAGCCTACCAAGCCAGAATCGCGAATTCCACCACACTGTTGGCTAGCTACAACTGTCACCAGTGGGAAGAAGTGGCAGCACTAATAGACTCTGCTCCCGAACCCCTTAAAAGCCAGCTAGCTCGCATTTGTGCGGAAGGAAGGAACGTGTCAGGCTGCACTGTAAAAGCAACTCTGGACGCCGCTGACAATGCGGGTAGACTTATAGCAGAGGGGACTGTCATCAAAAGGCATGCTTGGTTGAGGCAGTCGGGATTCAAAGCAGAAACACAAGCTGCGCTCTTAGACAAACCAGTGGAAAGTGATCTCCTGTTTGGGAAGGCAGTCGAGGACGCTCTAAAAAACGCTAAGGAAGAATTCGACACCCTCAAATCCCTTGGCCAGTTAACTACCAAACCACCTAACCAAAGAGGGAATGGCAATTTTCGTCGCCCCCGCGGCCAAAATTCCAATAGAGGAAATAGCTACTCCCACACCCAGGGTACACAGTGGAACACCAGCTCACAACAGTCTACCCAGGCGTATGGTAGGGGTAGTAAAAGAGGACGGGGTAGAGGCAGAGGCAGCCCCAGTAAAGGAGGAGGCACGCCTCCACCAAAGCAGTGACGCTCAGTTCAGGGTCCCTTCCCATGCAACCCCAGTAGGGGGACGAATATCAAGTTTCACCCAGGCATGGGAAGGGATAACATCCGACAGATGGGTGCTGTCAACAGTATCCAATGGGTACTGCATAGAACTACTGCAACGTCCCCTAAACCATCCTCCAAGACAAAAAGTCCACTCTTTACAACATCAGAAGATCCTCCTCGAGGAGATCGCCATTCTGCTAGAAAAGGACGCGATAGAACTCGTCCCGGGACACCAGGTAAACAAGGGTATCTATTCAACTTACTTCCTTGTGCCAAAGAAAGATTTAACAATGCGCCCAGTTTTAGACTTACGGCCTGCCAACAAGTATGTCAAGCCCCAAAAATTCCGTATGACCACACTACAAGAGGTAATCCCACTCCTAAAAAAGGGGGATTACATGGCAACCTTGGATATGAAAGATGCCTATTTTCATATTTCCATGCTCCCGGCGCACAGAAAATACTTGCGCTTCAAGGTGGACAGTCGCCACTACCAATTCAAGGTACTGCCCTTCGGGATAGCTTCTGCACCAAGGGTATTCACCAAGGTACTGGCGGTGGCAGCTGCACACCTACGCAGGGAGGCAATCCCAGTGTACCCTTATCTGGACGACTGGCTCATAACGGGGGAAACCCCAGGAATCTGCAGGTCAAACATTCAGAGGACCATCGACCTCCTCCACGAATTAGGCTTCTCCATCAACGAGAAAAAGTCAAGTCTGGTGCCAAGCACCTCAAAACAGTTTCTAGGAGCTATCCTGGATACTCAGAAAGGATTGACCTTCCCTTCGGAAGAAAGAATTCGGAACATACTTCTGCAAATTCCGCATTATCAGTCAGGTCAACAGATAACAGTACGCAAAGCTATGCGGTTACTCGGCATGATGGCGTCATGCATTTACCTGGTCCCCCACGCGCGTCTGCGCATGCGTCCCATGCAGGAATGGTTGGCGAAACAGTGGTCTCAGGCAAGTGGTCAGTGGGACGATCTAGTGGTCGTTTCGCCAACACTCGTACAGAACCTACACTGGTGGACAAGAGAGAATCTCGCAAAGGGGAAACCCTTTTACGATCCCGAAGTACAGGCAGTGGTGACTACAGATGCATGCCTGACGGGGTGGGGAGCTCACCATCTCCACCACACAGCTCAGGGTCTCTGGTCTCACTCAGTAGCCAAGAACCACATCAATCTGCTAGAGCTTCTGGCAGTATTCCGAGCGCTGCAGGCGTTCGAGCCCCATCTACTAAACTTGTCGGTGCAGATCAGGACGGACAGCACGACAGCCATGTTCTATCTGAACAAGCAAGGAGGGACTCGTTCGCCAAATCTGTCCAAGCTTGCCCAGAAAATATGGATATGGGCACTCAGACGGAACATCTTCCTGTCATCGCAACATGTTCCAGGGGAGCTCAATTCCCTAGCGGATGCTCTAAGCAGAGACTCCCTCCCAGAAGAACACGAGTGGGTCCTTCACAAAGACGTAGTAGAAGATCTCTTCTCTCAGTGGGGTTTCCCCACTATAGACCTATTCGCCACAAGCGAAAACAAACAATGCCCAGGATTTGCATCCAGGTTCCCACAACCGGACTCCCAGGGGAATGCCCTGTGGATAAACTGGTCAGGGATGTTTGCGTACGCTTTCCCACCAACTCCCCTCATCAGGAAGGTGGTGTACAAGATGAACAAGGAATCGATGACGCTCATCCTAGTTGCTCCCATGTGGGCGAGACAACCATGGTTTCCACACCTACGCAGGATGGCGGTATGCGAGCCCATCAGACTCCCAGCCTGGTACAACCTTCTGTCCCAGCAACAAGGTCAAACAGTGCATCAGGAACCCAACTCTATGAACCTAGCAGCATGGCTCCTGAAGTCATAGAGTTTGGACATCTCAAATTACCACAGAGGTGTATGGACATTCTAAAAGAGTCTAGGAAACCAAATACAAGGCACTGTTACTTTGACAAGTGGAAAAGATTCGTTATCTGGTGCCAGAGTAAACAAATCAACCCGGTTGATTGCACTCCTTCCAACGTTGTAACATACATGCTCCACCTGCTGGATGCAGGGTTGGTTTTTAACTCTCTGAAAGTACACCTGGCAGCCCTCTCAGCCTACACCACATCCCATAACAAGGTTTCGTGGTGGAAAGTACCAGTAGTTAAAGCCTTCATGGAAGGAGTAAAGAGACTTCACCCTCCTATCTCGAACCCACCGCCAGGATGGGATCTCAATGTGGTGCTATCTAAGCTCATGGGGCCCCCCTTCGAACCCATGCATAAAAGTAGTCTCAAACACCTGACTTATAAAACGGCCTTCTTAGTAGCCATTACCTCCATAAGAAGGGTCAGTGAAATTCAGGCTCTGTCAGTGCAAGATCCTTTCTTTACTATCCACAAGGACAAACTGGTTTTACGCACACACCCTAGATTCTCACCAAAATTCATATCCAAGTTCCATGTAAACCAGTCCATCGAGCTTCCGGCTTTCTTCCAAAACCCACAGAGCTCAGCTGAGGTGAAACTACACACCCTAGATGTGCGTAGGGCGGTCTTATACTATGTAAATAAAACCAGACCGCTAAGGAAAACAGATCAACTGTTTGTCTCCGTAGCTACAGGCAGAGAGGGGGATCGCGTCTCTAAGGGCGCTATCTCAAAGTGGATTATCAACTGTATACAGCTGTGTTACTCTCTTTCTGAAAAAACTCTGCCTTTTACGCCAAGGGCCCACTCTACCAGAGGCATTGGGGCCACTCTGGCTTTCATTGCAAATGTTCCCCTTGACACCATTTGCAAAGCAGCTACTTGGAGCTCTATTCACACTTTTACTCAGCATTACTGCATTGACACTCATTCCAAGGCAGATACACAAGTGGGACAAGCGGTTCTAAGACACCTGTTTGCTCATGACCCTTCTCACATCCCACCTCCTTCTTCTGGTACTGCTCGCTAATCTATGCACAGCATGTGATCTAAGCAGATTCCACAAGCCTCAGAAGGGATACATTACTCACCGTAATCGTATTTCTGATGCTTGTATCTGCTTAGATTCACATGCGACCCACCCTTCCTCCCCTCCGAGAGAAGGCGCATGGTTGCTTGTAGTCTTACCTTTCTGTCTATCTGCTTGGACTATCTGTACTCACGCTACTCCTCATGCTACCTCATGTCAGGAAAAACACAATCTGGGGATCCTAGACGCGTGAGGGATCATGGGTACAGGGGACGTCACACTAGGGATAGTATTACTGGCACGCCCTGTGTCGACGCCCATTTTTCGACTTCGAAAAACAAACTGTAATACTCCGCAGCTTCCACTAGATGTCGGCCTATGCACAGCATGTGAATCTAAGCAGATACAAGCATCAGAAATACGATTACGGTGAGTAATGTATCCCATATATATATATATATATTTTATAGTAAGGGTGAGACAATATTTCTTTAGAGGTTTGAGTTTTAAATGCCTAATAAATAATTGTGTATTTTTGCACTTTCCTATCTGACTGGAATTATTGGTGGTATTCTGTGTCGACTCAGTGTGATCCTAGACCACTCTTGCACCCCTCTTGAGTCTAAGTCTTGCCACTCTGCTGCCTTCCTTGATAGGGTCTGGCTACACTTTAGTGTCATTCCTGTTCACCATAAACGGTTGGCCTCCCAAAATCCATGCCCAGGGTGGATTTCGGAAATTCACCTGAGCACTTTTAAATAAGGTATTTACTTTAAAAAGTCCTTCCCTAGCTAGAAAAGTGGGAGCCTGGTGCCCTTAGAATAACAAAAAAGTATTTTCAGGAGGCTGGGAGTCTCTTTTTGGAAGTTGCACACTTGTTTGCTAGAGCCAACGAGTGGTTGTAAGTGTTCCCAAAATCAAGAGGAAAGCCTTTAACAGATCCTCTCCCAATCCATCCGCCTTGGGGGAGACCTAAGAGATGATATCACGGCAGAACCCCATCATTCAAGATGAGGCAAGGGAGAGAGAGTGCTAAGTATTTACACACATCAAACCCTGTGGAAACAGGGGGCCAAAACCGGAATGTTTACTCACCCCATATAGTGCGATTCACTCGGGACCACTGTAGCAGTTCCTGAAATTGTTGGGCCCTCTGTACTCATGCCTTGAAGGAAGTCTAGGGTTTTTTGTGCAGAGGTCACTTCAGACATCAGGTATTTGGATCTGGCTAGTTTGTGGTTCTAGGCTCTGTTTGACCTATTCTGGACAGCTAGACACACAGACTACTGGACCCACTACTATGTCCACAACCTCAGTGGACGATGCAGGTGGTGAACAGTGATGGCCGGTTGAATAAAATGGAAGAAGATGACCCTTGTGGCGGAAACAAAGAAATTGCCTCTGTAAGGCCTGCTTCCTGGTGGAGAGTGGCAACTACAGGCAAATGCTTCTTGTTCCATAGGCTGAGGATCTTTGGAGTCTCAAGGCTCAACTCACGATGGCAAGAGTTTCTGTGAAGTAGCCCAGCAGGATGTCTGACTAACCCACAGGCACTGTTCCAATCGCTTCCAGCAGCTGAATCTTTGAGCAGAGGTCGGGCCTGGATGGTCACACAGGTCCAGGGGCCAAAGCACAGATGGTGGTGTTCAGGAGATCTGCAGAGAAACATGGCTTCTCCAGACAAATGAAGAAAGGGCTGCTGACAATCTGGTTCTTAAGCATGCTGCTCTCCTTCATGGGACCTTTGGCTCCATCTACAGTCCCAGGAATGGCTGCAGGAGTCTCTTTCTTATCCAAAATCCGGCTGGAGTTGCCCCCAGCCAACCATTGGCAAGTATCTGCACCATGCAAACTTGGCAGGGACTCTCCAATCACGGAGAGCCCCTGGACATTACATCTGCCCAGCAACAGACACGCTCTGGTACGATTGTGGACTGGGTCCAGACAGATCCACCCCCACATCCGGCCACACAAGAACTGCCACTTTTCCTGCGAAAACTAGCGCTTTCCCCTGGAAACGGTTTACCATCTATGAAAAATCCAGCCTCTCAAGTGCAGGATGAAGGCCAAAATGACAGACGAAAATCTCGTGGCATGGGCATTTTGGAGTATATGGTACTATAATTGGCATTAAGCAGTAAAATGCAAAAGTGCACAAGACTATAAAAAAAGAAAATCCCATAAAGGTTTCTGCTACCACCAGCCCATCCTGGACGACTCATGCAAGTAACCAAAAAGGTTAACAAAAACAGTTATAGAGACAGTAGGGCTCATTGCGACCATGCCGGTCAGGTATCAACATTGCCGGTAAGCCTACCGGCACCGTTGTTACCGGACTGGCATAGTACAACTATGCGGGCGGGTGCCGTCCCACCCGCCAGCGTCAGACCTGGCGGGCGGAATGGCACCCGCCTGCAGAGTTTCACGGAAGCACCAACACCGTTATTAACAGTGCCGGTGCTTCTGTGGTGCCCATTCCTATTGAGTCCTATGGGACTCAAATTGGAATGGGGATTTATAATTACCGGTACCTGACTTACCGGAACACTGGTGTTGTAATGCCCTGGTGTTTCCGACAAGTCAGGTGCCAGTAAATCATTATGTGTCTGATGCCTACCTGCCTGTTTTGCTGGCACAGTTACCGCCGGACCCGTAATGAAGCCCAGTGTCTCTACCGCACTTCAAAGAAAGTGATTTTAGCCAATAAAAACAAACAAGCAATTTTACTATGGATAACAGAGTTCTCCTGCACTGATAGCTAAAAGCATGGGCGGCACCAGCCATGGGCTTGGAGGGCTACAGCCCTCCCACTTTGAGGAAGAAGGCATCACACTGATGTGACGCTCAGCCCCAGCCTCTGTCGGCAATAGCACATTTGCCATCTCGTCAAATTTAAACAATCATCAATGTGATGGCACTGTGCCAGTGGCGGAAAAACACAGTGGCAGGGGACAAAAGCCTGCCAAGGCAATATTAATAGGCCCCCAGTGGTCTTAAAGCTGTGGGGCTCGCTCCCCTAAGGGGGCCAGCACCTTCCTGATGGTGGGGAGGGGGTGCGAATCCGAAGGCGTGAAGCACCATCAAAACTATTTAGCCATATCTGCATTTCAACTGAGCATGAAGCTACGTGCAGTGAATGGGTATATTAATGGAAATAAGTGCAGCCTGAAACTAAGATTCAGGGTGTGTTTGTTTATCGGTTACTGAGTTGGGAGCGAAGTCCCCTGAAAGAGGGGTATGACATGATATGACATTTATAACGTGCCTATACACAAGTGTTTCAAGGGAAGACGGAGACAACGATCCTACTAGGCCAGGTGACATTGAGATTGCGCAAGTGCAAGGGAGGGGGAAGGGGAAAAGTGCAGGGGGAAAGGGGATGGGGCAGTGCAGTGTACCTAGGATAGCAGTAAAATAAATAAAGACAATAAATAAAAGTGCGGCCAGCTAGTGGCAAGGGTAAGTGTAGACATCAGGTGTCAAGTGCTGGTAGGGGCTGTAGGGATACAGAAACAGTCCCTGAGTGCAAGGGTTGCCAGGGGGCAGTGCAGGTGTGCAACTAGTAGGGAGGGGACCTGGGCCCGAGATCAGAGGGTAGCCAGGTAACCAGTGCAGTTTCAGATTCAGCCAGGAGATTAGCAGGGGAGAGGATGAGAGAAAGCAGAAGCAAAGAGGAAGGTGTTCAGGTGCTTCCGGAACCAGAGATGTTCTTCCTCAAGTTTTAGAGATGCTATTCCAAAGGGAGGCCCCAGCAAAAGAAAGAGATCTACCACCAACTCGCTGCTTGGAGAAGCGACTAACCCTGAGGGAGTTGGAGGTGGATGAGCGAAGAGCTCGAGGAGGAAGATATTTAGGTAGAGAGAGTTGAAGGCATTGAGGTCCCCGGCCCCAGAAGGCCTTGTGGACAATGCAGAGGGTTTTGAACTTAATCCTTGCCGCCACTGGGAGCCAGTGCAGAGATTTCAGTCCTGGAGAGATATGATCCCTGGGCTTGAGGCCAAGGACAAGTCTTGCAGTCCTGTTTCGAATGAGTTGCAGAGGGTGGAGAGTAGAGGCAGGCAGATTTAGAAAGAGGCTGTTGCAGTAGTCCAGCCTAGAGAGAACCAGAGCTCTGGAGACAGTGATCTTCTGGGGGAAGAAAATGAAAGGAAGAATACCTCTGACGAGGTGCAGCTGGTAGTGTGACTGATTAGAGACGTCAGAGATGTGAGTAGAGAAGGATAGTGTGGAGTCGAAGATGACCCCGAGGTTTTTAGCCTCAGAGGCGGGTGCAGGAAGAGGGCCAAGAGAGGCCAGCCAGAGAGTGACAGGAAAGGAGGGAGCAGGTGTGCCGATGAGGAGAATCTCGGTCCTACTGGCATCAAGGCAGAGATCATTGGCGGCACACCACTCCTCGATGGCGGACAGACATGCAGAGATGAAAGAAGAAGAGGCGGCTGAAGGGAGCCTGAAAATGAGCTGAGTGTCATCCGCATAGCACTGAAAGTTGGGGCAGGGAGTGGCAATGCGGTGGATAAGAAGTGCCAGGTATTGCTTGAACAGCCAAGGAGAGAGGTTAGACCCCTAGGGAACACCACAGGTAGAGATAGAGATAGAGGAGAGGAAGGACCCAAGTTGGACCTGGGAGAGTCGATCGTAGAGGAAGGAGGTCAGCCAAGCCAGGGCCTGATCAGTGATAGGCAGTTTGTCACAGAGACGGTCGTCCAGGATGTCATGTTTAACCGTGTCAAAGGCAGAAGAGGGATCAAGTAAGATGAGAACACAGGGGGTGTTGGAATCGAGGTTGGAGAGCAGGTCTTCACGGATGTTCAGGAGAGCAGTTTTAGTGCTTCTGGCAGCTCTGAAGTCAGACTGATGGTCATGGAGACAACCAACATATTCATAGTGAAGATTAAGCTGGGAGGTGGCCAGATTTTCCAGGAGTTTGCCCAGGAAAGGAGTGATGGAGATTGGACGGTAGTTAGCCGGGGAGGAAGGGTCGGCAGAGGGTTTCTTAAGAAGAGGGTGCACCAGGAGGTCTTCAGGGGGAGGGGAAGACTCCAGTGGCAAAGGAGTGGTTGCAGAAATCATCCAGAGCAGGAACCAGGGTGTCAATGTGGGTGAACCTGTTTTGACGAGATTTTCATAGATCGGACTTGTCTAGAAACCTCATCTGATGCCTCGCCCCCCTATTCCAATTTTTTGTTAAACTAGGGTGCTTTTTCTCCCCTCGCAGGATTCTCAAATTTAGGTGGCCCTGACCTACTACGCATCACTGTTTGCTCTGCATTGTGTTAACCTAGGGTGCTTTTCTCCCCTCGCAGGATTCTCAAATTTAGGTGGCCCTGACCTACTACGCATTACTGTTTGCTCTGCATTGTGTTAAACTAGGGTGCTTTTCTCCCCTCGCAGGATTCTCAAATTTAGGTGGCCCTGACCTACTACGCATCACTGTTTGCTCTGCATTGTGTTAAACTAGGGTGCTTTTCTCCCCTCGCAGGATTCTCAAATTTAGGTGGCCCTGACCTACTACGCATTACTGTTTGCTCTGCATTGTGTTAAACTCGGGTGCTTTTCTCCCCTCGCAGGATTCTCAAATTTAGGTGGCCCTGACCTACTACGCATCACTGTTTGCTCTGCATTGTGTTAAACTAGGGTGCTTTTCTCCCCTCGCAGGATTCTCAAATTTAGGTGGCCCTGACCTACTACGCATTACTGTTTGCTCTGCATTGTGTTAAACTCGGGTGCTTTTCTCCCCTCGCAGGATTCTCAAATTTAGGTGGCCCTGACCTACTACGCATTACTGTTTGCTCTGCTTTGTGTTAAACTAGTGCCCTCCACTCACTTCCTGTCTGCATACTCGTGGCGTCCGCCTCCCCTCCTACTCCATGGTGCTCTCTATCTCGCCTATCTACTCTAACTGCTTCTCCATTGACTATCCTGCTCTCCTCACTAAATCCGGTAGAAAAAAGTTTAAAAAGGACATCCTGGTCTCCAACCCAGGCCTCCCTATCGCTGACACCTACACGAGCGCCTGCTCCAAGGAAACTCTCACTGACATTCTCTTTTTCATGCCTTCACCTGACCTATGGACCCCTCACATGGTCGCTGTGCTCTCTCCTTTCTCCACCTCTCCCATTAATGGTGGCACCCGTTGGGATGTCCTCTTGGCCCCTTTCCACTCCTCTAAAGCCATCATTAATGTCTATGCTAACGGGACCGTCTTGGTCCAAGGCCCTCAGGCCAACCTTCACCTCTTTGATAGACGCTTCCCATGCCTCATCAACTTCCTCTCCGCTCCCGCTGTCCCCCCTCCTCTGTCCTCGGCTACCTTGCCTCTCCCCTCCCTCCCTCCCCCCTCTCTTGCTCCCTCTTCAACTCCTCCTTTAACACCTCCGCAGGGCGTACCTCTGATCTGTACCCCTCCCCGGAAGTTTTTCAAGGGTGGCAACCTTCTCCACATTGCCACTCTAAATTCTCGCTCTGCCATCAAGCACTCCTCTGATATCTGTCGCCTTCTTGAGGAACTGGACCTCGACGTCCTCGGTCTCACTGAGACTTGGTTCACTGCCAGCTCTGCCACCAGCTTCGACACACTCCTACCTGACGGCTACAAGATCCTCTCCGTGCCCCGGCCCAACCGTTCAGGGGGTGGTGTTGCCCTTATCTTCCCTGAGTGGATTCCTGCCACTGTCACTCCTACGCAGACCTACTCCTCTTTTGAATGTCTTGTCTGCCGACTCTCTCTCTCTCCTAGCCATTCCCTTACCGTGGCTACTATCTATCGGCCACCTGGTCAAATTTCCTCCTTCCTCTCTGAGTGGGCTGACCTCTCCTCCTCACTCCTGTCCTCAACTACCCAACTCCTCTTTCTCGGTGACTTCAACATCCACCTCGATGCCTCCTGTCCCCCCACTGGTCTCTTTCGCGAACTCTGTAACTCTCTCTCACTCTCTATTCTCCCGTCTGGGCCTACTCACTCTGCAGGGCACACTCTTGATGCTCTGATCTCTTCTGACCTTCCCCTCTCCCTCCCTCTCTCCACTCCTCTCTCCTGGAGCGATCACTTTCTCCTATCCTCCCACCTCTCCCTCCCTACCCCACAGGCAAAGCCACCCTCTTCACTGCCACCCACCTTCTCGGTCATCCGGCCCATGAAGCGCGTGTCAGCTGAGGCTTTCGCTGCTACCTTCTCGCCCCCTCCTCCCCCCCCGGCTGACTCCCACCCTGACACAGCCCTCTCCATGCTCTATTCCTCTATATCTGATACTCTCGATATCCTTGCCCCCGTCATGAGAATCCGCCTGAAGCCCAAAGCCAAATGTAACTCTTGGTATGACTCGGATCTCGTCACCCTAAAACGCAAGTGCAGGGTGGCAGAGAGGAAATGGCGTGCTTCATGTTCATCCTCTGACAAACTGGCCTGCCGCCTGCTCCAAAGGCAATACCGGCTCTCCGTTCTCACCAAGAAGAGAGCCCTTATCCAAGCCCACATCTCTGAGGCATCTAACAACTCGGCCGAACTCTTTAAAATCTGCAAGGAGCTGGCCAACCCTGCTGCAGTCTCTACCTCTCCTGTCCCCTCCCAGGCCCTCTGCACTGCACTGGCCTCGCACTTCATCTCAAAAACTCAGGACATCCTGTCCTCGCTCTCCTCCGCTCTCCTCCCTCCCTCTCTTCCCGGCTCTTCCTCTTGCTCTCTTGCAGCCGCCCCTCCGCCCTCCTTCTCTGCTTTTCCACCTTTTTCTGCTGATGAGGTTTCCAGACAAGTCCGATCTATGAAAGCCTCGTCTAAACAGGTTCACCCCTGTTCCTCCAAAACCATCAAGGACCACATCGACTCCCTGGCTCCTGCCCTGGCTGACTTTTGCAACCACTCATTCGCCTCTGGAGTCTTCCCATCCCCCCTCAAGCACTCCCTTGTGCACCCCCTCCTCAAGAAACCCTCTTCCGACCCCTCCTGCCCGGCCAACTATCGCCCAATCTCCATTACTCCCTTCCTGGGCAAACTCCTGGAGAAACTGGCCATCTCCCAGCTTAACTTCCATGCTGAATCTGTTGGTAATCTTCATGACCATCAATCCGGCTTCAGAGCGGCCAGAAGCACGGAAACTGCTCTCCTGAACATCCGTGAGGACCTGCTCCTGAACCTCGATTCCAACACTCCCTGTGTTCTCATTCTGCTCGATCTCTCCTCTGCCTTTGACACTGTCAACCATGCCATCCTGCTCAACCGTCTCCGTGATAACCTGGGTATCACTGGTCAGGCTCTGGCATGGCTGACCTCTTTCTTTTCCGGTCGACCCTCCCAGGTCCAAATGGGCTCCTTCCTCTCTGACATCTTTTTCTCCACCTGTGGTGTCCCCCAGGGATCCAACCTCTCTCCCTGGCTTTTCAACCAGTATCTGGCACTCCTCGCCCACCGCATCGCCACTCTCTGCCCTCACTTCCAGTGCTATGCGGACGATACCCAGCTCATTTTCAGGCTACCCTCGGCCTCCTCCTCTCCTTCCCTCATCTCCGACTGTCTGTCTGCTATCCAGGAATGGTGTGCCGCCAATGACCTCTGCCTTAACGCCAGTAAGACCGAGATTCTACTCATCGGCACACCCACTCCCTCCTTCCCTGCAGCTCTCTGGCCGGCCTCCCTTGGCCCCCTTCCCGCCCCTACCTGCAAGGCTAAAAACCTCGGGGTCATCTTCGACTCCACACTCTCCTTCTCTCCTCATATATCTGACGTCTCTAAGAAGTCACACTACCAGCTGCACCTCCTCAGAGGTATTCTTCCCTTCCTCTCCTTCCCCCAGAAGCTCACTGTCTCCCGAGCCCTGGTTCTCTCAAGGCTGGACTACTGTAACAGCCTCTATCTTAATCTGCCGGCCTCCACTCTCTGCCCTCTGCAACTTATCCAGAACAGAACTGCGAGACTTGTCCTTGGCCTCAAGCCCAGGGACCGTATCTCTCCAGGACTGAAATCTCTTCACTGGCTCCCAGTGGCTGCGAGGATTAAGTTCAAAACCCTCTGCATTGTCCACAAGGCCTTCTGGGGCCTGGGGCCTAAATACCTTCAACTCTCTCTTCCTAAATATCTTCCTTCACGAGCCCTTCGCTCATCCGTCTCCAACTCCCTCATGGTCAGCCGCTTCTCGAAGCAACGAGCTGGGGGTAGATCTCTCTCCGCAGCAGGGGCCTCCCTCTGGAACAGCCTTCCTGCCTCCCTGAAACTTGAGGAGAACCATCTCCGGTTCCGGAAGTACCTCAAAACCTTCCTCTTCGCTTCTGCCTTCTCTCTCCCTCTCCCATGCTAAACCTGCTTAACTCCCCACTGAATTCTGCACTAAACCTGCATCTGGGCCACTCTCAGCGACCTCGGTCCAGGGCCCAGCCACTCTCCTCTTGCACTGCCTCCCTGGCTCCCCCTGCACTGTGGGACTGTCACTGTATCCCTACAGCCCCCCTTCCCAGCACTTGCTCTGCACTTACCTCGCACTTGCCACCAGCTGGCCCTTTTTATTTATTATTTATTATTTTATTTTATTTTATTACGCTACTTACCTTGTATTGCACTTCCCCCCCACCTCCTCCCCCTGCACTTTCTCCTTTTCCCCTTACCACTGCACTTGCGCGATCTGAATGACACCTGGCCTAGTAGGATCGTTTGTCTGTCTTCCCCTTGTTTCCCTCCCTCCCTGCCTCGTCGCGCCTTGAAACACTTGTGTATAGGCGCGTTACAAATACCATATCATATCATATCATATCTGAGGAGAATAAGGGAAAGTCAGAGAAGGAGGGAGGAGAGGTGGCAGAAGAAGGGCCGGAGGAAGAGTAGGGAGAAGAGGGAGGAGGGGGAGGGGGAGAGGAAGAGGGAGAGGACAGGATGTCCTGAGTTTTAGAGATGAAATGAGAATCCAGGGCTGTGCAGAGGGACTGGGAGGGGACAGGAGAGGTAGAGACTGCAGCAGGATTGGCCATCTCCTTGCAGCCGTTAAAGAGGTCAGCCGAGTTGTTAGATGCTGCAGAGACGCGGACTTGGATGTGGGCTCTCTTCTTGGTGCGGACAAAGAGCCGGTATTACCTTTGGAGCAGGCGGCAGGCCAGTGCCAGTTTGTCAATTGATGTACCAGAAGCACGCCATTTCCTCTCAGCCACCCTGCACTTGCGTTTAAGGGTGACGAAGTCTGAATCACACCAAGAGTTGCACTTGGCTTTGGGCTTCAAGCTGATCCTCATGGCAGGGCCAAGAACATCAAGAATATCAGATATAGCAGAGTGGAGCATGGAAAGGGCTGTGTCAGGGTGTGAGTCAGCTAAGTGGGGAGGGGGGGGTGAGAAAGTGGCAGCGAATGCCTCAACTGACACACGCTTCATGGGTCGGACAACCGAGAAGGTAGGTGGCAGTGCTGGAGTTGGCTTGGCCTGAGGGGTAGAGAGGGTGAGATGGGAGGAAAGGAGAAAGTGATCACTCCAGGAGAGAGGAGAGGAGAGGAGACGTGAGAGGGATCGAAAGGGGAAGGTCTGAAGAGATCAGAACATCCATAGTGTGCCCTGCAGAGTGAGTCGGGCCAGAGGGGAGAATAGAGAGTGAGAGAGAGTCGCAAAGGTCATGAAAGAGTCCAGTGGAAGGACAGGAGGCATCCAGGTGGATGTTGAAGTCTCCAAGAAGGAGGAGTTGGGTGGTTGAGACAAGGAGGCAAGAGGAGAGGTCTGCCCACTCAGAGAGGAAGGAGGGGATCTGACCAGGTGGCCGGTAGATGGTAGCCGCAGTAAGGGAATGGCCAGAAGAGAGAGAGAGCCTGCAGATGAGGCATTTAAAAGAGGAGTAGACCTGCGTAGGAATGACAGAGGCAGGAATCCACTCGGGGAAGATCAGGGCTACACCCCCTCCGGAACGGTTGGATCTGTATACAGTATACTGTGACAACTGTGGCTGTTGCACAGAGGAAAAATCCTGAAAGAAGAGAAAACTAATTCGAAAGGGGCTGGGCGGAGGTGAAAGATCAGAGCAGGATACAAGTAAAGGGAAGGAGGCATTGTATATGAATTAATAGCACATAAAGAGCTGAAGGGACAAACAAACAAAAAAGGGTGAAGCCTGACAGCCACATTCATTAAAGGGGTGAGGGTAAAGTGAGGGTGGGTGGAGCAAGTGACAGGATGAGAGCAAAAGAGAGAAAGGAAAGGGAGACAGATGAAATAAAGAATGATAGAGGCGATATAATAAGTAGGAGTGAGCACAAGGCAAAGGCATGTGTGAGGGAAGCAAGAGATTGAATGAGTGGAGAGGGAGTAACTGGGAAGGGGAAGAGAGAGAGGTATATGGAAGGACTGCTGGATAGAGTGGGTGCGAAGGAGAGAACGAGGATGATAGACTGACACACAAGACAGACGCAGAGCTATAGAGTTTGCACATGTGGTATATAACTGAATCATCCAGTCCAGGCTTTATTCTTTGCATACTGGGACTGTTAATCTTGCTCGGAAGGATTCACCAGGACTGGATGACCTATTCGTGCATAGCATGGGATATCTTCTGGGCTCTGGAGAAGGAGTAAGAGAGACGAAATACAAACCAGGATGTGAAAATATAGCAGATCGAAAGAAGGAGAAAGGAGTGACAGAATGGGTGGGAGAGGACAGAGAACAAAAGGGAGTGAAAGAGAAGGAACATGAGATGGTAAGAAAGAATGGGAGGGAGGATGATCCAAGCAACTGAACGAGTGAATGAAGAGACAGAATGTAAGTGAGGGAGAAGCAAGAGTCTGCATGAGAGGGAGAGCAGATAGAATGTTAGGGATAGAGCGTGAAAGAGTACAAGTACAGACCAGACATTGTAACGAAGGAGTGAGAGAAGGGTGACAGAACAGAGGAGGAACAGAAAAAACAGAGATGGTGGAGAGAATGAGCTGAGAAAGGTGAGTGATAAGGGAGAATAGAAGGCAAGGGGCCTCATTACGACCCATGCGTTAACCATGGCTCTATTAGCGCCATGGTTGACGCCGGTAATTTACCGATTCCGCCATGGTGAATGGCGGAATTACCGCCCCATTCCAAGGTTGGCGGGGCAGTAATTCCCCATTCACCATTGGCCCATCCCCATTCCCATTTTTGCCCCCATAGGGCTCAATGGAAATGGGGAAGGCGGTAGTTACGGTACCGCAAATTGCGGTACCGTAATTAACTCCGAGGTCCCTTTGCGGGTCCAATCCAGGTAGGGACCCGCAAAGGGACCTCGTAATTAGGCGGTAAGGGGTTAACGGCGCTGCCACCTTTTACAGCGCAGTTAACCCCTTACCACCTGGGTCGTAATGAGGCCGAATGTAAATTAAGAATACAAAATGAAAACACATGTTTTGAGTGAGCCTGTCGCATGATGTGTAACTGCCTTCTTCAGTGATTAGGCTTTGGATCTTTTTTTGTTTTTTTCTCAATTGAATTTTATTGACATTTTTCATAACAGTGCTGTTAGGAGCTAGTCGCTTATTCACCATACAATAAACATTCAGACACCAAATTACAAGATTCCTCCAAAACAGCAGCATTTGGTTCCAAAGATGACGGCTAGGCCGAATGGCCGAATACAGTCAACATGTGCGTCTACTTTGACGGTGCCGTGGATGTTATAATACTTACTAGGCTCCTCTTAACTCCCTGCCCCCTCCCCCTCCCTCTTCACAACGACAGCGATAAAACATAAACATTTCTTGAGCACATCCCAAATGGGATAGCTGTCAACACTTTTAAACTTCTGCCACTTATGTCAGGGTCGGACTGTAGTGTCCACAGACCACTTTGTTTGCTACACATAATTGTTCTGGGGCAGCCTGCTAGGCTGTTCTGTCAAGCACTTCAGTCTCACGTACCACCTTTTCCTGGCTTAGCCGCCTTGTAATACTCTAAGAATGGGAGCTATTTCATGTCTGCGTGCATGCGTTTCCATGAGAACTGCTGTGAGGATTTCAATTTCGTAGATTTCATAGGCTTTGTTTAACCATTCTGACTTAGTGGGGAGGGTGTCCCTTTTCCATTGTCTTGTTAAGCACGTCCATGCTGCTAACACCAAGTTCCGAGGCATGTGGGGAAGCAGTGTGTAATCTTATGCCCCCTTTTTTTACCCCCAAACAACAGCAGTGGTGACATAGTTCTGGTGATACTTTCTGTTGCGTGCCCCCAGCCCAACACCTCCTTACAATAGAGTTGTGCTTTCGGGCAGCCCCACCATTGATGCCAATAATCGCTTAATGATAATTGTTTTTTTTATAGATGTGTTATTAATATATTTGATATGCTCTTTTGTAAAAGTTTTCTACAATTTATAAAAAAATTATTAAATTAATCTGAAACAAATGAATTCTGGCATGCTGTCGTACGTCTGAAACACAAACTCTTCAAATAGGGTTGTTGTCTCGGAGGGGATTATGCAGCGTTTTCACGCATAAATTTACATGAATTTACTATAGGAGGTTGTGCAGTTATCCACAGATAATTGCAGGTTTTTGTTTTGTAATAATCGCTTACTGCGGCACAGCCCCTCCAACAATTTGGGCTGGCCCCTGAGTACATTTTAGATAGACTTTGCGGTGTTAGGTGCCAGTGAAATAATCTGCTATCATGCATTTTACAGTGCATCAATATCGTGCAGGATCACACTGCCCTCTGCCGAGAACCTGCTTGAGAAGTGTTAGTGGTTGCTGTAGTTGCTTACTCAAGTGTGGATCTGACAGCACGTCCCAAAGTTGCAAGTACAGAAGTGGTGGTATTTCCCTCATGTGTAGAGCTTGTTCCAACTCTCCCCTTGTTAGTAGTGTACCTTTGCACCACATTTGCCCGGCTCTGATCAGACCAGCCTCATGCAGTGTCTGGAAGCTGTTGGAGTCAGCTAAAAGGTCTATTATTGGCGCGATCCATAAACAGCTAAACAGGGAGGGCCATGATGTCACTCCTGTGTCCCCACTCTTGCTACACACTGTGTCCCCACTCTTGCTACACAATGACCAGAAAACAGCCAGCAGACGGTGTGTTTGGATTCTGCAGGGCAGTTTGTGTTGTGGCACCCACAGCCATTCCCCTATTGTGACCGGTGGAAAGAGCCTGTTTTCTAGCATCACCCATTGTTTTTCACTATTTTCCCACACGTGGTCTAGGAGTATTCGTAGCTGGGCGGCTCTGTGATATTCGTGTAGGTCTGGGTAACCTAGCCCACCCCTGTCTTTTGGGAGAATTAGTGTTTTGTAGGCAATTCTAGGCCACTGAAGAAACGCGAGGAGCTCTTTCTGCATTTCTAGGTGAAAGGCAGCCGGAATCGTTACCGGCAAAGATTGAAAGAGAAACATCAACCTGGGTAATTTATTGTCGTAAACCTGGCTGGCCAGGATAGTGAAAGATTTGCCCATCTCCCTATGTCTTGAACAATGGCTGCCCATAGCGCCAGGTAATTTGCCCTGTAGAGATCACCAAACTGTCTTGTAAGTGTCACCTCTAGGTATTTAATGCTTTACTCAAGTATTTGGATGCCGTGCTGTGCTCTCATCTGTGAAGCACAGGTGCTGTCTATTGTTAATGGCATGGCTGTGGTTTTGTGTAGGTTGATGCAGAACACCGAATGTGTGCCATACTCTGCTATGGCTTCCAGAAGGGCTGGGATAGAGGATTCCGGATATGTGACGTAAGCCAAGATGTCATCTGCGAACAACGCCAGCTTGTAATCCCTCCCACGTCGCACTAGCCCACGTATGTTGGCACTTTGGCGGATCGCTTGTGCCAGTGGTTCTACGGCCAGCACACAAAGCAAGGACGATAGTGGGCATCCCTGGCGCGTCCCCCTGCTTAATTGAAAGCTATCCAAGGCTATCCCATTGACTATGACTTGGGCCGTTGTGTTTTTGTACAGAGCTAGGGCCCCTGTTGACCAATACTTGCCCAGGCCTACTTTGCTAAGGACTGCAGGATAGCTCAGCGGCAACGTGATCGCCTTGGAAGCAAGACGACACGGATCAACAGGGGTTCAATCCCCGGTCTGCGCTTAGAAACCTCTGGGTATTAAGTGTGTTATAAATAACCTATCATATCATGTAGAATGGGCCACTCCACCCTGTCAAAAGCCTTTTCAACATTGATTGATACATACTCTGGTCTACATCGTCTGCATTCACACCAGTGATGAGATCCAGGGTCTTATGGATGTTGTCCGAGCCCTGCCGCCCCACTACATACCCTACTTGGTAATTTTGTACCAATTTGGGAAGGATATTTCTCCAGGATGGGGTCTGGCATGGATTCACATTCTCATGAATATTCCCCGTCGTCAGGCTGGGAATCCTCGGTAAAGAAAAATCAGTATCAGTTTCGTTTCTGATCTGTCTTTCGTAGTAGTAACCAATCACTGATCTCTGCGTCATACTGACCACAGCCAATGACTGCCCTCTACCTAAGCCCCGCCTCTGGCAGCCATCTTCAGATTTTTACCGCACGTTCAAGTGTTGGGAGTCCTCGTGCTTAGCTCTCGAGCTTTTACTGCGTTTTCACGCTTTTTTCAGGTGAATTTTCACATTTTTTCAGTTAATCGAGCCTCAAGCTCCACCGTTTCTACTCCCGTTAACGGCTACCCGTTACAAGATTTTCCTACGCCCCTCAAGGGTGAAGATTTCGTCGAATCAACTTCTTGGAGGATTCCAGAAGATTCGCGGCCTACTTCGAGATGGCCCAGGACGCGAGTTCGTCACCCGGACCCAAGCTGTTTTGCAGCTGCCCTGGATGCGGGCTGCAGAATGTGTTTAAGGAAGACGAACATTTGCAATGCCTCTACAGTCTTCATGGGGACAAGACTCATGTAGAGAAGGACTGCCAGTTCTGCAAGAACTTGTCGGAGCGGACCATGAGGGACCGTCGATCCCGTCTCGCCAGCTGGTTGGAGAAGGGCTCAACGGGTGAGAAGAAGAAGAAAGGGTCCGGCGACGGGGGCCCAACACCAGGCCAAGCGCCGCGAATCTGCTGGCTCCGGGAGCGCTGAAAGGTCGGGCTCTTCGGTCGGCAGGCAGGGCACGCCTTCCCCGGCACCGTCAACTACGAGCCAGCGCTCCGGTTCGGGGAAGAGGAAGTCCGAGACCCCGGGTAAGCTTCGGGAGAAGCCCCGTCCGATCTCGGAAGAGGGGGAGAGAGGCGTCGCCCCTCCCCCTAAGGAGAAGGCCCGGGACGCACCTAAGGTGGTGAAGGCCCCTACCCAGCAGGCAAATGCCTCTATCGAAGCGATTGCGGCGACTCTGGCCAAGCCGGCAGAGACCCCGCCAGCGGAGACTGCCTCCGGGACTAGAGTTTCCCTGCCGCCAAGGAGGGAATCCTCTTTTCAGCCCATCGTCATGGCCACCATGATGGAAGAAGCGAGGGGGGGCACGGTAGTCTCCTCGAGCTCGGAGTCGCCCTCGGAGGAGGAACTGACCGAGGCCGTGAGGAATCTCGAAGTCCAATTCGAGAAGGTTCGATCCCGTAAGGAAGATCCTCGGGAGATAACCGAGGAAGACGACGATGGCGAGGAAGAGCAGCCTTCCCTTCCGGCGCAGCTGGAACCTAGGCCTCAGGATAGCTCGGTGGCCATTTTGTCTGCGATCCAATCCTTATGCTCTGAGATAAGGACGAGATTACCACGGCCCAGGCCGGAGGACCCGCAGCCTGGCCCGTCGGGAAGTCCTCAGAACAAATGACGGAGGACCCAACCCTCTCCTCCACTCGCCCCCGTAAGGCCTACAGTTCCCTCCTCATCCTCCCACGAGTCGGGAGATGACGGTGCGATGGGCTCGACGACGGGTTCTGAGGGCGACGACGACGGAACGGGTCTCCCGTCTCCCGTCGTACGGGCCTCGCCGCCCGACGAGATTGGCTCATTCCACGCCATGATCGCCAGGGCGTCCGAATTGTTCCAGCTCTGCCCGGAGGAGCAGAAAAAGGAAGGTTTCCTCTATCAGCGCCGGGAGGCCAAGAGGAAGACTGTCATTGCGGTGCCTCTAATGGATGACATCTGGGAAGAGGGCCTGTCGATTCTCAAGAACCCCTCCACGGCACCAGCGAAACGGGACCGGTACGAGAGGAAGTACCGGGTCCCCGAAACCGCTCCCCTGTGCCTCAGGGCCCAGCCAACGCCAGACTCGGTTGTCTCGGCGGCGACGAAGAAGAAAGCAGCGGGGTCAGGAGCCTCGACATCGAATTCCCCGCCAGACGGCGAGGGAAAGAAGTTGGACGCCATGGGGCGGCGGGTCATTTCGTCGGCGGTGACGACGATCAAAGCGGCCAACGCCCTGGCGATCGTGGCCCGTTACGACAGGGAGCTCTGGTTTAAGGTGGCCCCCATATTGGACTTCCTACCGGATGAGAAGAGGTCCGAGGCCCTGGGAATACGTCAAGAAGGTGAGGTGGCGTTGGACCACGCCATAACGGTGGCAACCGATATTGCCGATACCGGGTTCCGCCAGCTGGGCAACGGTGTTTGCCTATGACGACGGGGTTGGCTCCGGGCGACCGACTTCCGTCAGGACGTCCAGACCAGGGTGTTGGACATGCCGTTCGACGGCAGCAACTTGTTCGGGAAGGCGGTGGACGAATCCCTCCAAGCCATAAAGATGGACACGGAGACGGCCCGCGCCCTAGGAGCCCTTCAGCAACGACGGCCCTTTCGGAGCTCCGGAGGCAGACAGGGTGCCTCCAAGGGATCCAGCGGTGGCTCGTCGTCCTACCGCCAGGCGGCACGCTCCTCGTCTCAGGAGGCCTACAGGGGTCGCGGCAAGCAGGGAGCG
Organism: Ambystoma mexicanum; assembly: GCF_040938575.1. Lineage (NCBI taxonomy): Eukaryota > Metazoa > Chordata > Amphibia > Caudata > Ambystomatidae > Ambystoma > Ambystoma mexicanum. Next base: position 673,957,436 of record NC_090932.1, on the reverse strand, counting down.
CCTCGCCGCCGTCGGCAAGGTGGCCAGGGCGGCAAGGCCACCACCTCCAAGCAGGACTGAACCGGCCGTGGTCTCGGGCCCCCACCAAAGCACCCCGGTGGGAGGCCGGCTGACGAAGTTCGTCGGCGTGTGGAAGTCCATCTCCACTGACCGTTGGGTGCTGGATACCCTGGCAAGAGGACACTCTATCGAATTCCTGAAGACATGCCCTCACGTTCCACCTGTGGCCAGGAAGGAAAGTCACGTCCCGCAACTGCTGTTGGAAGTACGGGCGATGCTCAGGAAAGGCGCCATCGAGCTTGTCCCGAAGAGGCTCCGGGGTTCCGGGGTGTACTCAAGGTACTTCCTCGTCAGGAAGAAGATGGGCGGCTGGCGCCCCATCCTGGACCTTCGTCGTTTGAACAAATACATCAGGTCACAAAAGTTCAGGATGGTCACCCTCCAGCACGTACTGGGACAGCTGGAGGAAGGCGACTTTCTATCGTCGTTGGACCTGGAGGATGCATACTTCCACGTTCCCATCCTCAAAAGTCACCGAAAGTTCCTCAGGTTCGTCGTCCAGGGACGCCACTACCAATTCAGAGCACTGCCGTTCGGATTGAAGTCGGCCCCCAGGGTCTTTACCAAGTGCCTAGCACCTGTGGTGGCGCGGCTGCACCTGCAGGGGATTCACGTCTACCCCTACCTGGACGACTGGCTCATCCACTCAAGGACGAGGGAACTCGCCGTCGAACACACTGCAAGGACCGTCCAGCTACTCACAGACCTGGGATTCGCCATAAATTACCCAAAGTCCCACCTGGTGCCGTCGCAGGTGGCCCTGTTTCTGGGAGCGAAGCTCGATACAGTGAGGCGCCTGGCGGCACCGTCGGAAGAACGGACGAAGACCATTCTAGGCAAGGTGCAGCGCCTGCTAGCCATGGACGTGGCCAGGGTGTGGTCCATCAAGTCCCTCCTGGGGATGATGTCCTCTTGCATCTACCTGGTGCGCCTCTGCAGACTACGGATGCGCCCTCTTCAAGAATTTCTCAACGCCCATTGGATGCAGGCGACGGGCTCCTTCGAAGACAGGGTCCCCCTCAACGAGGTGTTCCGGCGGGCGATTCAGTGGTTGGGCGTTCGAGCGCACCTCACGGCGGGCAAGGACTTTTAGATGCCGGCGTACCAGGAGGTTGGGGCGCCCACACCGGAGATCTCCACGCAAGAGGCCTCTGGCTCCCGTAGGAGAGGCTCCTGCACATCAACGTCCTGGAACTCCGAGCCGTGTTCTGGGCTCTCAAATCGTTCCTCCCGTCGCTCAAGGGCAAGGTGGTGCGCATCTTCACGGACAACACCACGACAATGTTTTACATACGGAAGCAGGGAGGCACCAGATCCCCAGCCCTATCCAAGGAGGCACAGGACCTGTGGCACTGGGCGGTCGCCCAGGGGATGTTCCTGGTTCCCTTACACCGGGCAGGAGAAAGAAACACCATCGCCGACTCGCTCAGCAGGGAGCTGCGCGCGTGTCACGAGTGGTAACTGTGCCAGGATCAGGTGGATCAACTCTTCCGACGATGGGGCAAACCCCAAATCGACCTGTTCGCAACAGCGACAAACTCGAAGTGCAAGAGGTTCACCAGCAGGTTTCCCCAGCCGAGAAGCATGGGCGATGCGTTCTCGTTCCCCTGGGACGGCCTATACCTGTATGCGTTCCCTCCGTTGCTGCTTCGACTCATCAACCAGCTCAAGAGGTCCCGGTGCAGGATGATCCTCGTCGCACCGGCGTGGCAGAGGCAGATCTGGTTCCCGGACCTTCTGGACTTGTCAACGTCCCCTCCCATCAAGCTGTCGGCAGACGCGGACCTTCTCTCCAGAGTAGGAGATGCCATTTTCCACCACGACCCGGCGTCGCTGAACCTGCAGGCTTGGCTCCTGCAGCGCTAGAGTTTGGAGGCTACGATATACCGGCCGATTGCAGAGAGGTTCTTGCAAAGGCCAGGGCGTCCTCGACTCTCAAATGCTACGGTCATAAGTGGAAGAGGTTCTCTATCTGGTGCCGAGCACAGAAGATCAACCCCCTACGGATTACGGCCCCTCAAGTGCTGCCGTACCTGCTATCGCTGGCAAAGGCTGGGCTAGCCCATGCCTCCATTAAGATTCATCTGGCGGCGATCTCCAGATATACCAGAACCACAGGACGGACGTCCCTGTGGTCCCATAGACTGGTAAAGAGTTTATGAAAGGACTGTTCCGGTCGTTCCCGCCGGTGAAGGCCCCGGCCCCGGCGTGGGAACTTAACGTGGTGCTGACCAGGCTCATGGGGCCCTCATTCGAGCCGATGCACTCCGCACCGATGAAGTTTGTGTCGTGGAAGACTGCATTCCTGGTGGCCATTACCTCCGCACGACGAGTGGGAGAGATCCAGGCCCTATCCTGCAAAGCACCGTACTTGACTTTCCATGCCTCGAGGGTGGTGCTTAGGACGCACCCCTCCTTTATGCACAAGGTGCTGTCGGACTTCCATCTTAACAAGCCCCTGGTGTTACCTGTTTTCTTCCCGTCTCCTTTGTCGCCGGCCGAGAGGACTTTGCACTCGCTGGATGCGGCTAGAGCGCTGAAGTTCTACGTGGACCGCACAAAGAGTTTTCGGAGGACATCACAGCTATTCGTGAACTTTGGACCTGTGAATCAAGGGAAGGCTCTCTCGAAGTCATCTATTTCCAGATGGCTCTCCGGCTGCATCATGCACTGCCACCGGTTGGCTAACCGACCGCTGCCAGGCCGTCCGAGAGCCCATTCGACCAGAGCAATCGCTGCTTCTACGGCATTCTTATCTGGTGTGCCCCGGCTGGACATCTGCAGGGCTGCTACGTGGAGGTCGACGCACACCTTCACGAGATTCTACTGCGTCGATCGGGATTCCAGGGAGGAGCCAAGGGTCGGCCAAGCAGTGCTGCGCAACCTGTTCGCTTAAGGTGAGCCTGGTGAGGAGGTAAGAGATGCTTAATGTTGAGTTTTTTGTATTGCTTAATGTTGAGCCTTTTGCCACCCCCCGTGGTTGTGCATGTGTGTACTGCTATTTATTCTTATATTCATGAGCATGTGAATCCATGCCAGACCCCATGCTGGAGAAGGAACAAGTTACTTACCTGTAACTGTTGTTCTCCAGCATGGGTCTGGCATGGATTCACATGCGAACCCTCCCGCCTCTGCGGCTCTTCGCTAAGTCATACTGCCACTTCACGTGCTACCAAATCTGAAGATGGCTGCCAGAGGCGGGGCTTAGGTAGAGGGCAGTCATTGGCTGTGGTCAGTATGACGCAGAGATCAGTGATTGGTTACTACTACGAAAGACAGATCAGAAACTAAACTGATACTGATTTTTCTTTACCGAGGATTCCCTGACGATGGGGAATATTCATGAGCATGTGAATCCATGCCAGACCCATGCTGGAGAACAACAGTTACAGGTAAGTAACTTGTTCCTAGTCAACCGGGTTGCTGGAACACTTGCATATATTTTTGCATCTACGTTTATCAGCGATATCGGTCATTATGAGCCACAGTCTGTCTTGTCTCTTTCCCCTTTAGGCAAAACTGTAATCCTGGCCTGGGTGAACGAGTGCGGTGCCTGGCCTGTCTGCATTACGTTTTAAAAAAGCTTTGTGAGAAACTGGGCAAGCATCGGCCCGTATGATATGATATGATTGGTTATTTATAGTGCGCTTAATACCCAGAGGTTTCTAAGCACGGACCCGGGGATCTAACCTGTATTGCTCCGTGGCGTCTTGCTTCCAAGACAAGCACGTTGCCCCTGAGCTATCCTCCCGAGACACAGGCTGGGATAGAAGGATAGAGTATAGCCATCCTGCCCTGGTGCTTAGCCCGCTTTGATCTTTGAGATTGCATTTAGGACATCAATACTACTGACTGGGACGTTGTGTGGTTCGCACTACTTTACCATCAGTGTCTTTGGCACCAGCTTAGTGAGGTATTGCAACTTCAATAAAAATATCGACGACTCCTCGAGCGTCAAGTTCAAATTTTCTGAAACCTTCAATGCCCATTCCAGATAAGACTTATATTCCTTTACCAAGGAAAGATTATTTCAAATCACTATCCTCAATTTATGAGGAAAATGAACCATCAGAGAACAATGTGCCATTTGGGCTACACTATGGTACCAAATGTGCCTGAGAGTTTTATTTCAGAGAAGTCAAGATCAAAAGATCTTTATGACAGCTTCAAACAGCCAGTGGTTTGGACACTTCACCAGAGCTAGAATTTGGTAAACATGAAGCTGGTGAGCATGCAGATGCATCATATAGACAGTTGATTTCCAAGGTTGTGGACTACTTGGGATGGAGTAGACCTATGCTCCCCTTCAAGCAGGATGATCTAACAGAATTCCTTGATAAGGGTCCACAAATGGATCCCATTGTACCATTCTACATTGCTCTCCAAAAAAGGGTTGCAGCAAATTGGGAAATGCCAGAGTCTGATCCTACAGTAAACAAAAACTTAACTAGAAAATACTGCCCATCTAGTAGTGACCACAACTACTTGTCAAAACACCCCACTCCAGAATGTCTGGTGGTGCAGGCAGCCACAGCAACTTCAAAACAGGCAGCTTACATAACCATCCCTCCAGACAGGGATGACAAGAGAGTAGATGCATGGGCAAGGAAAGTATTTTCTGCAGGGAGCATGGTTCTTAAATCTGCCCACTCCACATGTGCCTTAGCAAAGTTCTCATTCACTCTATGGGACTGTATTTCAGTGGCAGCTGAGCATATTTCCGAGGGGGAGGAAAGAGACGGATTATTGGCTATTGTTAGAGACTGCAAAGAAGCCATGTGCCAGTCTCTTCATTCGGTTCTGGATTCTGCTGACCGCATCAGCAGAGCCATGGCAACAAGCACCGTAGTACGCAGATTTGCGTGGCTGAGGAAGTCAGGATTTGCTCCAAGTGTGCAGTCCAGACTCCTCAACATGCCCTTTGACGGGTCTCACCTTTTTGGCAACAAGGCGGACAAAAGCCTTAAGAAGTTACAGACCTCGAAGGTGGCAGCCAAATCCTTAGGTGCTGCTATAAGGCAGCCTCAGCCCTTTCGCCCCATTGGACAACCTTGTAGGGGTAGATCATTTACCTACTACTCAGTTGGAAGAGTGAGAGAAATGGCTGGTCAAAGAGGCCAAAGAAGATTCCCTCGTGGTGGACGAGGGAGAGGTGCAAAGTCCGCTCAAGCAGGGACATCCTTACCAAAAACCACTGCTTCAGCCGCTTCAAAACCTTTCTGAGGTCTTGAGTCACGAAACACCAGTGGGAGGCAGGCTGACGCAACATCTGAAAGAATGGCGAGACATTACTTCGGATGCTTGGGCACTGGAAACCATAGCCCAAGGTTTCTGCCTCCCCTTCATTCAGACACCTCAGAACCATCCACCGGGGCGCCACTCTTTGAGGATCCCAGATCCGCTCCTTGTGCAGAAAATGTTCACCCTGCTAGATATAGGCGCTATAGAACCAGTGCCTGTAGCTGAGAGGAACAAAGGATGGTACTCTCAATATTTCCTAATACCCAAAAAGGACGGATGACTGAGACCCATCTTGCACTTGAGATACTTGAACAAGTTCCTCAGGAAGGAAAAATTCAAGATGGTCACACTTTCTCAGATCCTTCAGGCCCTCCAACTCCAGGATTGGATAGTGTCATTGGACCTTCAGGATGCTTAATTTCATGTGCCAATCCATCTCAAGCACAGAAAATACCTAAGGTTCGCTGTTGGCGGTTCTCATTATCAGTTTTGAGTTCTGCCTTTCGTGCCGACATCCGCCCGAGGGTTTTCACCAAGCTGATGATGTTGGTGGCAGCGAGTCTCAGAAGAGGGGGGATTCACGTCTACCCCTACCTGGACAATTGGCTGATCAGGGCGCGTTCCCCCGAGCAAGCACTAGATAATCTCAACGTCACCTGCCACTCTCTTCACAGACTGGGCTTCTCCCTCAATTACAAGAAGTCCCATATGACACCATCCCAAAAGATGCAGTTCATCAGAGCTGTACTGGATATATCCTTGGGAAAGAGCTTGCCACCCGAGGTGATGGCTCAATACATTCTGGAGATGGTCTCCAAGTTTCAGAGTGCCCAGCATCTCCCCGCCTTTGACTTTTTGAGGTTGCTTGGCCTCATAGCATCCTCCGTTTTCCTGGTGACAGAGGCTTGCCTGAGGATGAGATCCCTTCACTGGGCACTCAGGACACAATGGTCTCGGTTCTCATGCAACATGTCAGACCTACTTCAGGTTCCAAGCAGGGTCGCACATGATCTTCTGTGGTGGGCCTGCGAGGACAACATTCTGAAGGGAGAACCTTTTTGGCAACCATGGCTAGAGATAACAGTAGTGACGGATACCTCACTAACGGGGTGAGGAGCCCACGCCAATGATCTGACAATCAGCGGTCGTTGGAGGTTCGGGTTCTCCATACAAAGTTCAAGACACTCAGCCTTCACTCATTGTTTTCCGAGAGTCTAAGATACAAGCATTGGGACCTCATGGGTAAACGTAATGGAGATTTTGCTTTCGGCCAAAAGGCCAGCAACAAAGTGCTTGTACCATTGCCATTGGAACAAACTCTGCAGCTGGTGCAAGGACAAGTATGTAGACCCTTTACTATGCAAAGCACCAGAAGTGTTATCTTTTCTACTATACCTAGCCAATCTGGGGCTCCATGTTGGAAAAATTAAAGGCTATTTTGAGGCGCTATTCATCTTTAAGCGCTCGTCGGAGGAATATTCATATTTTAAGATCCCACTGGTACCACAATATCTAAAGGGACTCACCAATGTGTTCCACCCATCTCCTTTCCAGATTCCAGTTTGGGACCTTAATCTGGTATTAAAATGTCTTGTGTACACCTTTTGAACCTCTACATTCATGTTCGTTAAGGTTGCTAACATTTTAAACCATTCTGTTGGTAGCTCTAACTTCAGCCCGTAGAGTGAGTGAATTGCAGGCACTATCATCTAAGCCACCCTTTACTATTTTCCACAAGGATAAGGTTGTTCTAAGAGTTAAGCCTTCATTTTTGCCTAAAATCATTTCAGATGTTTATGTAGGACAAAACATTGTATTGCCCACTTTCTATCCCCCACCTCATCCTGGCAAAGAGAAAGAGAGATTACACAGAGTGGATACATGTAGAGCTCTAAGCTTCTACATTTCTAGATTATCCTAACTTTGTATATATGATCAGCTTTTTATAGGCTATACAGGTCACAAATTGGGTCAGGCTGTGACAAAGCAGACCTTATCCAGATGGATCCTTCTGGCAATTTCAGAATGCTACAGGCTGTCGGGCAAAGATCTTTCAGAAGGCTTAAGGGCCCATTCCACCAGGGGCATGGCTACCTCTACGGCTCTGCAAAGGGGTGTCCCGGTCAAACACATTTGTGAGGCAGCTACGTGGTCTACTATACACACATTTACGAAGCATTACTGCCTTGAGGCTTCCCTCGGTCAGGATGGAAGCTTTGGAAAAGCTGTCCTCCATTTAGTTCATGGAAACGATTGATAGTTAGATTCTTCCTGCTCCACCAAAAAAAACACTGCTTTGGGAGTCTTTCAAAGATGAGGAATTTGTGGGAGGACACAATCATTCGGAGAACAAGTTACTTACCCCTGGTAACGTTCTTTCGACTGGATGTTCCTCCCACGTATTCCTCATTGCCCTCCCAGACTACCTCACAGTAGAATTTCCCATGCTATTACAGCTTTCGCTCCATCAAAGCTTAGTACGGTCAAACCTGTGGTTATGCGGGTAGTGCTATATTTACCTTTGATGACTTCACCCGCAAGACGGAGGCTCTCGAGGGACATCGAGTAGACTGCATCGATGCACAGCTCCCTCTGCCGAAAAGAAAATGTTATGCCGAAGTAGCTGATGCTGGATATCGAATATCAAAGATGAGGAATACGTGGCAGGAACATCCACTCAAAAGAACGTTACTTGGGTAAGTAACTTGTTCTTCTGTACTCTTCTGCCACTTCTATCAGCATGTAGTCGATAAGAGAGTAAGTCTGGTGGGGCGGGGAGTAGAAAGTATAAGCATAAAAGTTCTGAGAGTTTGCTCCTACTAGGGATTTGTCGTGGTACCACGCTGCTTCTTTGTGAACTCCAATCTTATGTGAGGTCTATTATCATGTTGAGATCACCCCGCAGATGAAGACTCCTTCTCCCCGTGCCCCCAGAAACTCAAGCACCGATTTGCAAAAAGGAAGGTTGCTGCTAGTTGGGTGCGTATATGAAGCAGAGTGTGCCTGGTGTTTGCACAATTGTCCCCTTCACTGCCAAATATCTCCCTTCCAAGTGCCTGTATGTGTTGGTCATTGTTAGGCCCAGTGATGCTCTGTATAATATGCCCACCCCTGCTTTCTTTGCAGTGTTTGATGCCCAGATTGCACCCCCAATGTGTTTCCCTTTAAGCGCGTATCCCTCTCTCTTTCTGCACTTAGTTTCCTGTATGCATAAAATATCTAATGCCGATAGTTTGAACTACCTTAAGAGCATGGTACGCTTCTTCATGGAGTGGAGCCCTTTTACATTTAGGGTCCCACACCTTAGTATGCCGCTAACCAACATCCCACTGCATGCAGTGTTCCCATGCCACCTTCGATTCGGGATCTAGACAGCTTAGTGTGCTATCAAGGTTTGACCGTGGTGCACAACTCGGTGTGTCGCAACCTTATGCTTCTCTGCCATTGGTATTGCCATGCTTGGTAGCATACGGTGCCGTTCCCTCCACCCCTTTTCCCCCGCCTGAAACCCTCCCCAATGAAAACCAATGAAACAACCCTAGTGATAGAGACGCCTTTTGGAGACCCCTTGCCTGGCCTGGCCGGGCCATTAAACTCAATAACTGAACTGCAAATTTTTTGCCAATATCCTGCGCCAACTTGGTTCAATCCAAACGTGCCTTCAAGCTTGTGGGCTCAAGTTTCTCTGGTCCCGTGGTCTCTGACTTGCTCCACGTGATACCTCCAGTCAATTGTCAACCTTCGTGGACTGGCGGTTGCACGTCCCGTTGGTGTGGTACATGATGCCAGCCAAACTAATCCTCATAGCGTGTTTTACCTGCAATATTTCCTTGCTCCTTCTGCTCAGCCCCGCCTCGGTTGGGGCCGCTGGCCTGCTTCCTTTGGCTCCTGCGTGTTCCTGATCTCACAGAGTGACGATCCTCTGTACTCTGCTTGCAATTGCTGAAGAACGTAAGACGCTTCATCTCCCGTTGTAACCTTGTCGTCTCCCCCTCGATTTTTAAAGCTAAGCGAGAAAGGAAACCCCCACCAGTATCTGATGCTCTGATCTTGTAGCCATGTAGTCAGCTGTTTTCAGGCCGTCTCAACAATAGAGTTGTTGCGGACAGGTCTTGAAATATACAGAGGCTCGATCGCTCAAAGTCCATCTTGTCTCGTTCCCTTGACTTTAGCACAATTTCCACCTTCTGCTTGTAATGGTAGCATTTTGCTATAACCGACCGTGGGCCGTTTGGAGGTCCCCCTCCTCTGTGCATCTGTCAAATTCTTTTACAGGCTTTGGCGGTTCTTCCAAGAGGGAATTTATGAGAGCTTTGGCTTGCCGAGTAGCGATTGCGGTGTCTCCCCTGGCTCTTCCTTCAAGCCCATTATCTGTATGTTGGTGCGCCTTTCTCTGTTTTCGAGGTCGTCAACCTTTGCTGCCAAGTCCACTTCCTTTTGTCCGACGTCGAGAAAGAGGCTTTCCACTTTCATCTCTGTTAATACTGCAGGTTTATGGTTGTTTTCTAACGCTTCCAGTTTGTCTTCCATTTTGTCAATTCGTGTCTGGATTGCTGTTACAGTTGACAAAATGCTGCTCTTCATCGACCTGATTTGGTCTAGCAGTAGGCATCTATCTGTTTTTGTCGAGGCCTTGTGATCTTCTCCGACGGAATGAATGCACGGCTGCTTTTGTGCTGGGGTTCAGCATGGCTACTGCTGCGGCAGGGCAAGCTGTGCGGTGGGGGTTGTCGATTTGCTGTTTAACTGCTCTTTTGTGGGCTTCCTCTAGTTCTGTGGCCTGTTCCTCTTTCAGGCGGGTGATGTAGCTGTCCTTTATTTCTTCTGGGGCTATATTTCCTTTGGTGCGGTCCTGCGGCGGCTGTGAAATGCAGGCGCCGCACACTTGGCCCCCACCTTCCTGACTTTCAACAGTATCAAGCGCTTATTGCCCTCGAGATACTTCTATTGTGCTGTAGGCCGCTGTTGACCCTACCACAATCTCTGCATGGCTCTAATGGTATTAGTTTGTGCCTTGCTGTGGCTTGCACAGTGGGGTGCCTTTACTCTGGGCTGCTGAGTCTGCTCAGTTCATCCAGGCGCGCAAGTTAGTTGGCGGTTCTCCTCTCAGAAACCTGCTGCTTGCTCATGTCCCATGCAATGTTGGTTTAGCCCCAGCAACATGGACGCGGCTCAGTTGAGGCTGGTGCCCCTTTTAAGGAGACCATGGAAGTTGGAGGCTTTGATTACTGTGCCTCAATTGCATGCACCTGCGCTTTGATGGCCTTCCTGTGTGGTTGGGCTTAACTGGGGCTGGTGGCTGCAATTTAATTTCTGCATCTCAGGGCTTCCTGCCTCCCTTCCTGATGCCTCCAGCGTAGTCCTGCCCTGCCTGCTTCTTCTTAATGGTCCACAACGCCAGGCCTCTCGCATGGTGTGAAGACCACCACCTTGCGGGTGTAATCTGCTCCGTTTTAGCAGGCACGGCTGTCCCTCGACGTTGATGCATAATTTCGGAGCTTGTGTGGGTGTCTTCAGTCTTTCTCGAGCCCCCCTGCAGGATTCTCTCGCCTGCCTCCTTCCCACTGTTGCCGGGGTGCTGGGGCAGCTTTGCCTATCATGCAGGGCTCCCCCTTACCGCATATGTATGCACTTGTGTGGCACCAGCCGGCGTACTGCAGTCAGGCCCCCACAACTGTTGATTGCTCTGGGAGCGCGTGGCTGTCTACTCCTTGGGGAGCTGCTGCATGTCAGGTGCTCGTTCCCTTGTCCCCCGTTCTCACTACTGCTCATATTCACAGTGCGGGTGCCCAGGAGCGTCAGCCACAACCCAGTGGCATTTTGCAGGTAGTCTGTTATCTTCAACGGCTGCCGTTCGCCATTCCACCACGGCAAACAAGGGAGGCAAATGGTCATGCTGCCATTACCTCTGTGCCCCCTAGCAATCTCCCAGGCTTTGGATCTTTTAAATTGGAAACATATGCTCCCTCTCATTTACCTGCAATGAAATAATCTTAGACAATTGGTTTGATAACCTGCTTTAACCCCTCTTCAGTCCTCCTGCCCCAGAAGCTTACTATTCAATTCTCGTGCTGTTGTCCTCATTGGTGTGCATTTTCACCCTCCTAGCAAACCCAATGTCATCTTGACCTCAATAGGATAAAGTCATCCAAGCTTGCCCTCCCCTTCGAGGCTAAACCAATTTACTGGTATGCATTAGAGTGGGTGAAGGTGGCATCTTGACATGCAGTCGGCCACAGCCAACCCCTTGGTAGGGGTTAACACCTGTTAACACTATGACAAGGGATAGGCGGGGCCATCTGTAAAAATGTTACTTCCTGGGGGTTGGTATAAATAAGTGTAAAGACCACTGCCCCATAATGAAGCTAGAGGCTGGACTGTTGGGCTGAACTTGTAGATGGCCAAGGCTGTAGATGGCCAAGGCTGTAGATGGCCAAGGCCTCCAATGAGTAGCATCTTTGTTAAACTAAATAGCCTCTGAATTGCAGCAAAAGATGCATTTAATGGCCCAAACGAAGTTGAAATAACTATTCAGCCTCCTGGGCTCAAGGCCAGGGTGATCAAAGGCGCAATGTGTTTAATGCCCCCCCACTCACTACCAGCTTTCAAAACTAACATTCAGACCCTGCCCCACCCCTCCCCCTCTAACCACCAAATATTGAAGCTGGCTCTTTCCCTGCCCATTGGGACTGATCAGTGCCCGCAAAACAGATGAGTTTAGTAAGGTAAGCGGAGCAAAAAAGCTTAACTTACCTTCCAAAGTGGAGAAAGGTTCAAAACAATATTTTTTTTTGATAACACATTTTATTACATTTTATGCAAACGTACAACAACTTACAAACTACAACCATAAAGGTTTGCATACAGGTGATAGAGCAGTTCGAGGGGACATACTGGAATAAATTTGAATATAAGCAACCATAGAGACACACGCGCTGCAAGGTATAATAACAGTGAGGACAGCGGATCGTTGTGAATTCAGGTGTTACTCAAGTCACCCCAAAGATTGATATAGGCACACACAGTTTAGCAGAATTACACGACAGTGCACGATATCCACATTACAGCAGAGTTATGTCTGTTCCCATTTTCCCCATATCTTATCTGCTTTCCCCGGGCATCCTCTAGCTTGATAGACTCGGCGTTCCATTAGGATGACAGTATCTACGTCCGATATCCAATGATCATACTTCGGGGTGTTTTCTGAGCCCCACAACTGCGCCATGTTCCTTTTGGCAATTCCTGTGGCAGTCGAGACAAGTAGTTTTTCAAAGCGCGACAGTTCCACTGTGTCATCAATGCCCAAAAGGAGGAATTTGGGCTCTGTCGGGATTGGACGACATATGACTTTTGAGAGTCTCGCGCTACATTTATGCCAGAAGCGTTGTATACGTGTACACTGCCAGAGAATGTGGTAGAAGGATCCTTCTTCTTGTCTGCAGCGTAGGCATCTGGGGTCGGTCGCCTTGCCCCAATTATACAGGGCTATTCGGGGATAGTATATCCTATGTAGTATCTTGAGTTGTACAAGTCTGATTCGAGTCGAGATTGCGCAGTCTCTAGGATACATCAGAGTCGCAATCCAGTCTTCAGGTTCTATAGGACCAATATCACTTTCCCATTTCGCCTTCAGAGACAAAAGTTCCTTCGTGGCAAATGAGGAAATAGCATTGTACATGGTGGACGTGACTTTATTGGTTACACTGTCAATAACTATATTCCTTTCTATAGGCGTGCATTCCGGCATATCTGTCAGCTGGGCCCTATGCAGGGTGATTGCATGCTGTAACTGACCATAGTGATAGTGTTCAGACTCGGGCAGGTTGTGTGCTGCAACAAGCTCGGGAAACTGCATCAATCGATCGTCCACGATTATTTGCTGAATTAGCTGTATCCCGGCTGTAGCCCAATTTGGCCACTTCGGAAGATTGCTTAAGTTTGGGAGGTGAGCATTGTTCCAAATGGTTTGGACTGGGGTAATTTTGTTATCCCAGCCTAGGTGTTTGTGTACTTCTTTCCATACCAGGGCTGTGTGTGTTGCTATCGTGCATTCTGATGAGCGAGACTGTTTGCAATAGAGACTTTCAATCGGGGACATGTCATGTCTCGCAGCCAGTTCAGCTCTTATATGAGGAATTGTCGGGTCTCCGTGCAATATGTCGTTGACTGTTCCTATCTGTGTCGCCCAGTAGTAGATCTGTATGTTCGGGAGTCCTATTCCCCCTTCCCAAACTGAACGTTGGAGGGTTTTGAGGGCGTTTCCCACCCCACAGGAGTGTACGTGTTGTGCCATCTATTCGATGAAACTCTGCGGTGGGGATATGGAGAGGGGGGTTCTGGAGGACGTATAGGAATCGAGGTAAGGCCAACATCTTGAAGAGTGCCGCCCGGCCTAGCAGAGTCAGTGGTAATGTATGCCAGTGGGCTACATCGTGTTCATACCTTTTGACAAGTGGGTGCAGATTTTGTTTTACGTAACTGTCTAGGCCATTGGTGATTAGAATGCCCAGGTATCGAAACTGTGTGTTTTCAACCATATATGGGGAACCTGACGCCGGTATGCAGTCTACCCCCTTTACCGGAAACAGCACAGATTTGGACCAATTTACTTTAAGTCCGCTAAAGGTACCATAATCAATTGGAATTTGTGTGACTACAGAGCAGGATTTCGCTGGGTCGCCCAGGTACACTAGTAGATCATCTGCATAGAGGGAAACCCTGTCTTCCCAGTTTGGGGTCCATCTGAAGCCAGACCACGTGGTAGCGTTCCGCAATAGGACTGCCAATGGTTCTATAATTAGCGCAAACACCATCGCCGAGAGCGGGCAACCTTGTCTGGTTCCCTTCCCTAAGCGGAAAGTATGCGATGACCACCCATTTACTTTAACCTCTGCTACTGGATTGTTGTATAGGAGTTGTACCCAATTTATGAACGGTTCCCCGAAGTGCATCCTGGGCATTATGGCCCATAATGCATCCCAGTGAGCTGAATCAAATGCTTTTTCGAAGTCTACGGCCAGTAGAGCTAGTGATTGCTGCAGGGTGGTGCTCTCTCCAGCGCCAGGTGCAGTCTGTGAATGTTCATTCTGGTCGACCTTTGGGGCATGAAGCCGCATTGGTCCGGATGTATCAGTGATGTGATGACTACTTGTAATCTATTGGCTAATATTTTGGCTAGTATTTTGGCTTCACTATTGATGAGGGATATGGGGCGGTAGGAGGAGCATTCCTCTGGGGGTTTATCTTTTTTGGGGATCACTATAATGGTGGCTTTGCGGAGATCTGGTGGAAGCTCGCCTTGATCTAAAGAGTGTTCAAACACGTTGAGCAAGTGAACAGGAATATCTAGGTGGTTTAGATTTTTCCAGATGTTAAGTGGGAACCCGTTCGGGCCTGGGGTCTTGCCTGCTTGGAGTTGTGTAATGACGGTCGATATTTCATCAGTAGTTATTTTGCAGTCTAGAGCAGAGGCTTGCTCTGTGGTGAGTGTTGGAAGGTCAATATCGGTTAGTATGGCGCAATCTATGACATTGGTGGGGGGGGTTTATAGAGGTTCTCATAGAATTCAGCGAATCAGTCAGCAATCTCAGAATCGGTGTGGACTAGGATTGTGTTCAGAGTTCTAATGCATTTCACCTTCTGTTGTCCTTTGTCGCGCCTTTCTAGCCACGCAAGCATTTTGCCTGCTTTATCTCCTGTTTCGTATACGCGTGCCTTCATGGCAGCGTGTGCTTTTTGGGCACAGTCTAGGGTTAGGTTATGCAACTTCTCCTGTGCCATTATTAAGGCTCTATTCGTCTCCGTGGTGTCGCTGGCAATGTGTTCCAACTCTTTGGAGATGACTTCACTTTCGATAATTTCCTCGCGGTGTTCCTTCTTCTTGTGAGGTGTCCATGATATGATTTCTCCGTGTAAGACCGGTTTGTACGCCTCCCATAGTGCACTGGGATTATCAACCGAGTCTGCATTGAGCTCGAAGTAGTTGGAGGTGGCTGTCTCCAACAGTTCTTGAAATTCCGGGAAACCCAAATAGGAGTTCAGCCTCTACGAAGGGGGCAGTCGTGGTCTCTCTGTCTCCAGCTCAAGCAGCAGTGCGGAGTGATCGGAGATTCCACGTGAAAGGAAGGATGCATTGCTTATTTTATGACTGATTTGGTGTGGTAAGAAGAAGAAATCTATCCTTGACATTGAGGCATGGGCCCCCGAGTGGAAGGAATATTGTCTAGCCTCAGCATGAAGGGCCCTCCACGCGTCACATAGGCCTAATGCTGACGCAAAGGAAGCCAGTTTGGTCGTGATGGAGGGATTCCTGGCTCTCAGATGTGTGCGGTCGAGGGTATTATCCATGACCTCATTGAAGTCCCCTCAACCCCCCGACACCCAGGTATCTGCACGTCTAGCTGCCAGGATGGGGGTAATTTCGTTTAGCAGTTCGTTGAGGAGAGTTGGCGGGGAGTATACTGCCAAGAGTGCTAGTGTTTGGTTCCATAGAGTTGCTTGGATGTGTACATATCGGCCTCCTCTATCTTGTATTGTGTGCGTGATCGCCAGCGGAAGCCTTTTGTGAATTAGGATGAGCACCCCTCTCGCACCCATGGAGAAGCCGGCGTGTACCGCGGTGCGGTAATTAGATCTCTGGAAGAATTTGCATACGTTTCCAGCTAGCTGTGTCTCGGTCAGAAGGACTATATCTGGGCAATGTCTATTTAGATGTTGCAGAACCAGTCGCCTCTCGATGCTGGCACCCAGTCCATTCACATTCCAGGCCAGTAGTTTGAGCTTTCTTTGGGTTGCGGCGGTCTCAGCTGCCATTGACAATTTGAAATTTACTTTCACAGATATGCGCCCCTGGTTGCATACGCTGTGAATCTGTCCCATTTAATCCACTCAGCATGCTCATTATGTCTCTTTATGCTAAACACTGAACAAATACAAAAGATCTAACTCCCCCCTCCCCATACTCCATCCCCAACTGAACCATCTGTCGTCCCGGTGTTAACTTCTTAACAATTTAACTGAATTCTACATCTGGTTTCCCCGAGTCAATCCGACTCTAGAGTACCCGTATGCCAGGTGGAATGGCACGGAGAGTGTCTCAGGGCAGGGAAGCGGAACTCCGCTTTGCGGTGCTTCGGGTTCTCTTTATGTCCGGGGGGTGGGGGAACCCGCTATTTGGGTGACCGCCAGCCAGAATTGCTTTGGTTTCTTCGCTTGCAGTGTGCGGCATAGCACATATGCAGTACAATAGTAGTGGTCTGGATGGCTGATGTAGTTTCATTGTTTTTAGGCCTCAGCCTGCTGTGGGTTCACAATCTGTTGTTGCTGCTGTGGATCCATATCAGGAGGCCTCTCAGGATGAGGTCTGCTCCGTTCTCCTCTCCCTCTTCCCGCGTTGGTCCAATCGCCGTCTATGTGCCTTTCAGCCCAGCTCCACGCCTCTCTAGGATCAGTGAAGTGCACCGTTGCATTCTTGAGAAATATTTTAAGTTGGGCGGGGAAGATTAGGCCCTATTTAACACCCATTGATTGCAAGCGTTTCTTGAGGGGATCAAAAGATTGGCGTGCCTTCTGTACTTCTCTGGTGAAGTCAGGGAAGAAAGCAATTCTTGATCCATCGTACGTAACGGTTCCTTTAGATCGCGCTAGTTGCAGTACTGTGTCTCTATCTCTATAGTTTAGGAACCTTGCGATGACTGTACGTGGCGGTGCCCCTGGTACGATCTTGCCGGTAGGGATGCGATGGGCTCGCTCAATGGAAAAAAACTTAGAGAAGGACTGTGAGTCGTATATGTCCGCGAGCCAACCCTCAAGGAATAGTTCCATGCAATCTCCTTCTGCTTTTTCTGGAAGACTGAGTATACAGACGTTGTTGCGTCTTGATCTACCCTCGCTGTCATCTGCTCTTGATTCCAGGAGCTTTATGCGTGCCAACATGCCAGACATCTGTCGATTCACCCCGCGAAGACTGTCCTCGGTTTCCGAGATCCGCATCTCAGCCTCCCCGGTGGGTGAGGTCAGCTTCTTCAGGTCATGCCTTAGCAAGGATACATCTGCACCAATACTATCCATCTTTTTTTCCATGGAAGTCCTTGAACTGGCAATGGCACTCATGATGTCCCTGAGGGAGATGTTCTCCTCCATGCAGTCTGTATCGTGTTGCAACGGTCGCTCCGGGGAACGAGACAAAGGCGTGGACACGTATTGTTCAATCCTGCTTTGTGTGGAGGTCTTCCGGGGTTTCTTTCCCCATTTCTGGTATTCTGGCAGGGTGGCCGCGAAGGTCCAGGTTGCGTCTGGAGGGAGATGCCCGGTGGGGGGGCAGAGGAGCAAGTGTTATTGGGAGGAGGGGGAGGTTTCCGGGTATGGCCTCCTCGTATCTACAGGGCTGTGAGCCGTGGTAGATGTCGCTTTAGTGTGTCAATGCAGCTCTAGGGAAGGAATGTCTATAGGCCACAGACCCTCGTCTGAATTCGAATGAAGGAGAAGCCCACTAATGGATCTTGGTCTGCCGTCAGTACTAAATTCTGTGCACTGTATTTGTATAGGTGGTTCACCTAGTCGAGCTCGTAATATTGTGTGGTTGCGGTTAGAGCGCGCTCAAGGAGGAGGGTATCGGTAGGATATGCAGGCCTGGGCCTAGCGGAATGTCGGCAAGAGGAGGGTCACAAATAGTTAACACGCAGGGCCCGGCTGGCGCAGTGTGTTGGTTACAAGTCCTTCTGATACGGCTGGAGTATCGCAAAGTTATTCGCTATGGCTTGCTATCTTTTCGCACAGCCGTATTACCCCGCAAGGCTTGGAGCTGTGCATGGATTATATTGCGCATATGCTTGAGGCCGGATTCCTTGGCGTAGTTCAGTAAGTCCGCCCAGAGTGTGATATATGCTTATATGGAGCCGGGAGATGTCGCACTGGGCATCAGGCTCCTAACTCTCGTCCCCCCCACTCCTTACCGCCAATCCAGGGCTGCCACGAACCACTGGGGAAGTGGGTAGGAGCTGCTCCGAGAGAGCACCAGGCGCCCAGCGTCGCACGGAGCACCCGCGCCGCCGTCTCGGCTCCCAGCGGTCCGATGGCGTTGGCTCTCCCTACTGAGTCAGCCATCAGCAAGGCACCGGCACGGGAGTGAAGGGAGGTAGCCACTCCGTGCATCCGCTGTCGTGGGTGGGCAATGGGAAGCCCGCGGCCTCCCACAGGGACACTCCGGCTCCGCGCCTCTACACACAGATGCACAGCTGGACAGTGAGATCCTCCGTCTCCGGGGGAATCGGCAGGCGGGAAGCGGGAAGTCCAGAGCCGGGCTATGCTCGGCCTCAGCCTAACAGGAATCGTCGCCGGCGACTGCTCGCGCTCCGCCGCGTGTGTACCCAGAGGCGGGACAGTCGCTCCCCCTTCTCCGGAGCGTCGCCGATCCACAGGCAGGACTAGTCAGTAACGTATGATACCCGCCGCGCATCCGCGGTGTCCAGCGGCCATTTTGTTGGTCGTATGGCTCTTGGAGCCACCGCTTGGAAGCTCCTCAAATTACGTTTCTGGGCACCGATTTCCTCCAGGATCAGACAGAGAGGTGCTGCGTCGGGTCCCACATCGAGGAGGCCGTTCAGGTGCGCATTTGCTAGCGAAAGAAAGGCAGGATATTGACAGGATTTGGCTGGCGGCACAGGAGCAGTGCGGGGTCACGTCTTCATCTGCCGCCTGCTGGCCACGCCTCGGTTCAAAACAATATTGAAAGTTAGGTTATCCCATTGATGTCCCTGGAGGGAAAGAAGCAAAACAAATATTTTCTTACACTGTGTATTATGTACAAAATACTTCTTTCACCTGCTAGAGATCTATATGTGTAACATAATAAAAGTATTTATTTTTCATTAGCACCTTGGAAGGGGGCACTAGCCAATCAGGATGCTCGGAACGCTGGCTGTATTGTCTGCTACAAGCCTGCGTTCCGAGCAGCCTGGGTTCTGGTTCTGCTAGCCAGCACCCTCTACTCTTCCCTTCACTACTCTCATTTCTTAGTGCCCGTGTAGTCCCTACGCAGGTGCTAAGAGTTTTTACTTAAAAATAAAAAAAACATACCTTATGGTGCAGTGCCATCTCCGAAGTACGTTTCATTGTTGATGTTGTCACGGTCAGCAACATAGAAAATGGACCTCAGGAACTATGGCACGCCGCCCTGCCGCTCCGCATGGTATGTTTTCTTTAAAAAAAAAGAAAAAAAAACCATTAGCAGCTGCATAGGGGAAAACAAGAATGTCAATGGTGATATATAGCGAGGTGGCGGGCTGACCCTGTCAGAACGCCACCGCCCGCCCGCGCTAATGGATCCTTGCTTCGCTCAGGCTCTTAACATGGTCAGCGGGCCATTACTAATATGGTTGGCCCGCCGACTTCCTTGATATATATCACCCCAGTATATCAGTTGTGTATTTTCTAGGGATACGTGTGTGGACTAATGTTCTCCTTGTGTCTGCCTACTACTGCTACACAAAAGGTAAGCCTTGTCGTTCTGTCCTTGTTACCTACCTTAAAGAGAAGTTTGGCTCCCATTTCTGAGTGGGACCAAGCCTGATGTGCATATGGTCTTTCCCCTTTTGCAATGGCCTGGCATTCAAAGAACGATGGGCTAAGAGGATTGCCCAGAGCAATGGCAGATGTTAGGACAAATTCAAAACCTTCCAGCCTCCACATCTTTTGTTTTGCGTAAGTCACCTTGAGTGGAACGGGTACGCCCAGACGTGGCTGCCGTGTCTGCTGGGCCTAGAGACCCAAGCTACTCCTCCTTATGAGGCCCAACAAGGCTCAAACATGTTTGGGGATGCTTGTGGTCTCGTGCAGAAGGGATGTGACCACCGTGCAGAAGGGATGTGACCAAGCAGTTTAGGCTGGACTGCCCCTTTTGGGGTGTGACCAAGCCTAATTTGCATGTGGTCTTTGCCCTTTTGCAATGGTTTGGCAGGCGAAGAACGATGGCCTGGAAGGCTGCCCAGAGCCATGCCAGAGGTTAGGATTAATTCAATAACTTCCAGCCATGACATCTTTTGTTTTGCGTTCCATTACTTGTCAGTGTGTCTGTATCCTTGTTAAGGTCAGTGATTGTAGATTCCTTGGTTGTATATAAACTGCCTTAACACCTTTACATAACACCACTGTATAGACACAACGAAGTGGAGTAGATTTCCAGGTGAATCAAGCTATTTTATGATATTTGCAATTGGCCAACTACAGACCTATCTCAAACCTTTTCATAGACAAACTAATTGACTGAACATCCTACACCCAGCTATGCCTTTTCACAGAATCTAACCTCCTCCTCAACCCCTCCCAATCCAGCTTCAGACCCCTACGAGGAACTGAATCGTGCCTAGTCTCAATCTGGAATGATCTCAAAAGAACCTCAGACTCGGAAGGTTGTGCCGCACTAATCCTTCTCGACCTCTCTGCGGCTTTCGACAACATTGACCACCCCACCCTCACGGGCAGACTCCACTCAATCGGCATCAGGGGTGCAGTGTTGAAGTGAACCTCCTCTTTCCTCTCCAACAGATCCCAAATTATACACATGCCTCCCTTCGCCTCGACTCTGCGCCCTTTCACCAACAGAGTACCAGAAGGTGCCTCTCTCTCAGCTCTGCTCTTGAACCTCTGAGCCCCCTCCACGCTATCATCCATTCAAATGGCCTGTCTTGCTACAACTACACAGATGAAACCCAAATCCTCTTGAAGGTCCCAAAGGACCCCTCCAGCACCTCCCCCGACCTCGCTTCATGCCTAATAGAAATCAACCACTGGATGACCACTAACCACATCCTTCTCAATCCCGGAAAATATGAAATCGTGATCAGCGAAAAGACTGACCTCTACCCCCAACACACCTCTTGGCCATCCTCTCTAGGGCCTTCTCTCTCTACCTCCAATACAGTAAAGAACCTTGGATGCACCATGGACTCCGATCTGACACTATCACATCACATCATGTCAAAATCTTGCTATCTACACCTATGCATTCTTCGATGCATCTTTCCCTTACCTCACCTTCCTACACAGTCACCACAATCACGACCACCGTCCTCTCTCACCTAGACTATGCTAACACTCTATACCTGGGCACTCCTGCATCTCAACGTACAAAACTCCAATGGGTCCAAAACACGGAAACTAGGCTCCTTCTTGCCCTAAGCCCCAGAGAACATATCACACCCGCCATACGTGTCCTTCACTGACTACTGGCCGAGCGACGGTCACCTTCAAGGCTATTTGCATTACCCACCGTGCTGTGCACAATACAGGCCGAGAATATCTACAACACAAGCTCACCCCCTACAGGCCCAGCAAAAACCTGAGATCAGCTCAGCTCTCCTCCTTGTTATCCCTGTCCCCAAATCGACCAGAATAGGGGGCACCTCCTTCTCCGTCCAAGCACCCACCATATGGAACTCTATCCCTTTTAGCATCTGCCTCATAGAGGATCACTTAATCTTCCGGAAGGCACTCAAGACCTTGCGCTTCCCTTCTGCATCATGACTGGCCTAATCCACCTCATGGGTGAACTATCCCCCCCCAGACAGTGAGGTAGGGCCATCGATGAGTCACGTGAGGAAGTCAGCAAGACAGTACCAAATGGCACGGAAAGGATTCTGCACTCCCTAATCACAACTACATATCAGCCATGACTCACTGGTACGTAATGCACTCCATCTCAATGGAAGATAGCCATATCCCTCACGGGCACGGCCACCCACCTGCATACATCTGCAACAATCCACTACCCAATCTCATATTGCACATCCCCTTTACCACTAAAATGCAGCAAAGTCCCACGAAATAATTTGGTCTAGCTGGGCACGTAATCGATCTCCTTGACTTGCATACTGTTTCGACAGCCCATCACACCAGACACCCACTAGCAAGCTATACTTGGGTCACTAACAGGGATTTAGCTGCCCCTCCAAGAGCATTCACCAACAGTGCTTTGAGGCCACACCATTGGCATTAGGCGCTATACAAATGCCATAGAGCATAGCATAACATAACTATTCCTCCACCCACTACCATTTTCAGATAATGACCACTAGATTATGCAAATAAGGTGAGTTAAACATATTTACAACCCCCCATTCTCCCCAGATGGGAACTACCTGACACTACCTCCACTTTTTTTTCTTCTTTGCTGTCACATTTGGACATCTATCAAGAAAGAAAGAATCTGAGGACGTTGATACATTCATCATCGTAGTACTGTGACCCATCACTGGATGTTGTCACTTCTGCCCAGAGGGACGTGAGACCGCTACCCGATAGTCCCCCTGGGGGTGGTATAATGCGGGTGGATCTCACTGGGAGGCACCGATATGCCCGCGCAGCATACAGAGTAAGAGAGAGGAAGAGGAACAGGTAAGGTAACGAGAGGCGCGGGGACCGATGGCGGCTGGAAGGTACGTCAGGCAAAAACCTGGTACTGAGAAAACGAGCAGACCTATTCCCCTTTTGTCAGCACTTGGCAAGCAAGGCAGCCAAGGGGACCTAAAAAGGAGGAGAGAGAAACCATGTTGGGGATCCAAACCAAGAGTGTGTTAAGAGTCATCTTCCTTGTGGCAGTACGTGGCAGGAAAGTGAACCAAGTGGGCCAAAGCAAAGAAGAAAAGAAACAAGGATCGTGGACCCAAACCAAGGGAGCGCGATACAAGTCATCTTCCTCGTGGCAATACATGGCAGCGAAGTGAACCAAGCCAAAGAAGAAGAGACAAGCAAGGGTTGCAGACCCTCATAACACTCAGAGTTGGGTGTTGTAGGTGTGAAACCTAAATGAGGCAAAGACCAGCAAAAGGGAATTATTTCCCCTGGTTTTAAGAGATTGTTTTACAATTACCAGGAGAAGAGAGTCATTCTCCTGGTAACTCGGACCAGGTGGAAGGTCCAACCTGGTTGGGGAAGGGAGTCAATCCACTGCCTTTTTGAGACTGAGACCGAACGCCAGGAGAAGGGATGCATTTTGTTGGGAAAAGAACAGTATTGCTTTATTCCTTAGTTTATAGTGTAAGGGCCAGAAGTAGGGCTTTCTCCAGTGGCGGCTGGTGAATTTTTTTTAACTGGAGGGGTGTAAATATATGTCCCAGATATGCCACAGCGACCAAGCGTAGAGAGGGGGCCTGCACCAATATAGGTGGGTTCAGTTTGCAATTGGTTGTGTAGGGAATCTCATGAAAAAATCAAATTGATGCAAGTCACCAACAGTGCACAGGAGCATTTCTCCAAAACCTTTTCATGATGCCTTTTCGTACACTATGTGCCAGTTTAAAACATTTTCACACTGGCTGTGCCCATACATTTCCATGCTAACTGCACCATTACACCCTAGTATTCCAGTATAAGAACATACTCATGTTGGCTTTGTGCATAATGCCAGTAATGATACTATAAGAAACAATGTCCATGTTTGTTCTGCCAATATATGGCAGTACCCCATGTAAGGACATACTACATTTGGCTTTACCATTAAAAATGCATGCCAAAGTATGAAAACATGTCCAACCTGGCTGTACTAAAATGCCAGTCGAGTTACATAATAACACTTGTCATGCGTGCGTTATAAAAGATGCGCAATACAAAATGTCATGCCTTAGTATGAAATGGCTAGACTGGTTGCATAAGAAATGCCAGTCTTTCATGGTAATAAAACTTATTATCCTTTCTTTACCAAAGATGTCCAATACAAAATGTCATGCCACAGAAAGAATAATACCACTGATCATGCTTGCATTATCAAAGATGCCCAATATAAAATGTCATACCACAATAAGCAACTGCTAGACTGGCTGCAATGTAAATGGAAGTTAGCACAGAGGCAACGCACTGGTCTTGGAAGCAAGACCACGCAGAACAACAGAGGTTCCAATCCCGGATCCGCACTTAGAAACCAAACTCAGGTACGGTATTAGGTGCTATATAAAAAACAATTAAATTAAATTAAATGAAAATGAAAGTCTATCTAGATAACACTTATCTTTCTTGCTTTATCAACCATACCTTGTAAAAAATGCCATGCCTGCTCCATGGTACGCCCACGGCTTGCACTCAGACATAATCCCATTAATGATTAATGGGATTATGTGTGATTGCGAGGCGTGATGGGGCCCATGGGGCAGATGCGTGTCAGGAGCAGAGGTAACAGGTAGAGCCATGGCATTTTATTCTGGGCATAGATGCCAGGGAAAAATGGGCATCTATCAGATGCCCATCAATAAATGGCAATCCTTCCATCATTGCCCTTCAGCGCCTCACATGCACCGCTAATCAATTGTGTGTACATGCGAGGCGCTGCAGGGCTTAGGAGTCAGGCATGACATTGCAGGTGAGGCGCTAGGAATCCAGTGGACTGTGCAGGCATTCTTTACTGGGTATACCCAGTTCCTCAAACGCGCACAACTAATGTGATTGTGTGTATGCGAGGCGCTGGGGGCACTGGGGTTAGGCATGTATTTTACTGGACATCCATCATAGATACCCAGTAAAATAAATGACATGCCTGTCCCCTGGATCCCGAGCTCCTCACACACGCACACAATCAATGTGGTTATGTGTGTATGCCAGCCACTGGGGGTGCAGGGGGAGGGGATGATATTTTCTACTGGGCATCTATCATAGATGTCCAGTAAAAAAATACCATGCCTGTCCCCTGGGCCCCACAGTGCCAGACACAAGCACGCAATCAACGTGATTATGTGTGTATGCAAGGTGCTGGGGTGCCCAGTGAAGCAGGCATGTTATTTTGAATACACATCTATGATAGATGGCCAGTAAAATAATGCCATCCCTTTCCACTGGGCTGCACAGCGCCAAACACACAATCAAAGTGATTATGTGTGCATGCAAGGTGCTAGGGGCACAGGAGGGGGCAGGTATGGTATTTTTTTACTGGACATCTATCATAGATGTCCAGTAAAAAAAAATACCATCCCTGTCCCCTTGCCCCACAGTACCTCAGACGGAGCGCTGATTTTGGCCAGTGAGAAGGGGAATTGTGCAATAAAGGCTTTTTTTCAATGCCTTTGTTGTACAAACCTCCTACTTGCCAAAATCAGCTCGGGCAATGCTCTGTGTCTTGGTTCCGTTGGGCCAATCAGGGACCACTGTTAGTTTCATCCGCAACACACCCACCCACACGGGATTTCCTGGCAAGGCAGGAAGAAGGCCAAACAACAATATGTCGAAAGAACAAGCGAAGGTTGGACACTAGCCACCTTTATTAGCCATACGCATTAAACACGAATGTGCACACTAGAAATAACACAGACATGGTAAAAATAGACAGGCTGCCCAAAGCTTGTCTTTAGGCACATACAAAAGTAACCATAAATCCCAAGTGTAAAAGACTAGGTTGATACAAAAGTATCCCCATTGCAAACATAGTTTCCCAGAACTGATCAATTTCCCCATAACCAAATTAGGAAAAGTCCTTGGGAGTAAAGCTGAATGCTTCACGTCACTGTACAAAGTCAGGACAGGTTCAAAAATGAAACCAAAACGTTTGGGGGTCTATAGAACTATAGAGGGAAAGTTGCCAAAATTGAAATCTTTCATAACAGTTCCTTACGTTTGCGTATAGTGTTTCTAGCTCCTTTCTTTCTTACATATTTGTTATTTAATTTGTTTTTTTCTTACCTTGTTCTTTATTCACTTGCTTTGCTACACTACACAATTGTGTTAACTGTAGTGCTCTGTAGCCAGAGCACCCCAAATGTTACTGTGATACTTACTGTGGTTTTTAATTGCTAAGAATTTGACCATGGCCTACATTGTAAATTTGATAATAGTATTTTTATACATTCTGCCTAACTTATATTATTGAGAGTTCTCTGTGTGTGCTTAACGGAACCCTTTACCACTCTCACAATTTCCTAAGTCTAATCTTTGCTGCTCTGTCATACTACTCAGAGTAAAAAGCAAGGTGCAGATCCAAACCTCCGACCATCTTTCTACCTGTCTAAAGTGTTGGAAAGTATTGTATTAAAAAACACCTTACTAACTTGCTTGACACTCACAGCCTTCGCGACCACTTTCAAGCTGGTTTTCGAGCCAGCCACTCCTCTGAAACTGCTCTCATAAATGTCTCCAACTTTATTGCCTCTGCTAAACATTCCAATCTATCATCTCAAACAGGGGTCTGCAACCATTGGCTCTCCAGATGTTTTTTTTAAAAACTGTTTTTATTGGTTTTACAACATGTAACTCATAACATTCCCTTCCACCTCCTCTTTCCCCGCCCCCCTCCCTCCCCTGGGATCTCCCAGGAGTCTTCCGTACTGACCGAGGTTTCCTTCACCCTGTCAGTTAAATATGTCCAATATTCTTATTTTATGTGGGCACCACTGTTCCATGTAGTCACTCTGGAGGTATTCAAGAATTACTCCCCAGTTGTCTCGAAATCTTTGATGGAGTCCTTGTATGTTGTATGTTAGTCTCTCCATGGTTATGTGTGACCAGACCCTCCTTAACCAGTCGAGGGCCTGGGACAGGTTCTTTTGTTTCCATTTTTGGGCTATATCTAGCCACGCGCCTATCAGTAGGCCCATGAAGTTCCGTTTCTGCGTTCTGGTTAGTTGTTTATCTTTGGGGTCCCACAGTCCACCCAGCCATACTTCCTCTCCTATTGTCTGCATTGTTGACAACATAAGTTTCATGTGTGATTGGATTTCCCCCCAGGTATTGCTGTAGGTTCGGGCAATCCCACCAGACGTGTCGCCAGTCCCCTTCCCCTCCACATCCCCTCCAGTATTTATTCGGGGAGTTCCGAAAAATTTGATGGAGTCTTTCTGGTGTATAATGCCATTGTAAGAGGATTTTCATCCACATTTCTTTTGTCTGTATTACCTTAGTTAGTTTTGGTATCATATGTATTCCCATTGTCCTCTGGGGATCGCTTTCTGTAGGGTCTTTTCCCATCTTTTGATATATGTCCATTTTATTTCTTCCCCCAATGTATTTATGTACTTGTAGGTGCTTGACACAAACTTTTTCGTTCCGGTGTTTGTGATCATGTATTGTTCGAAAGGAGTTAACTCTCTTGTTGCAGCTTCTGTGATTCTGGGCATGTTTAACCAATGGGTCAGTTGGTCGTATTTGTATCTGTCGCTGATGTTCAGATTTAGGAGAGTCTTGGTATCCTCGAACGACCTTATCTTTTGATCCAGGTACATATCTACTACCATTTTTCATCCGGTCTCTTCCACCTTCTGAAATGCGTTTTTCTCCATTCCCTGTGGGAATTCAGGGTTTTTAAATAGGGGCATGAAGGGGGCCGGGTCGTTGGTTAGTGTTCCTTTCTGTGCGCCTGGTCTCATATTCCTAGTGCAGTCCTCATTATTTCACTGATTTGTGTGTTTGGATGTCTATATTTCTTCCCTAGCCAAAGCAAGTGTCTGGTGGGAGTTGTCGCCACTGCTCGGTCTTGTGCCGCCCATATTTTCTGGGAATTGTTTGGTATCCATTCTTTTTTCTTTAAGTACCCATAGCTGTACTGCTTCATAGTATTTCTTGAAGTGTGGGAGCGCACAGCCTCCCTCGTTCGTTGGAGCCGTGAGCACCGTTGACGATATTTGCGGGGTTTTCCCTTGCCACACGTAGGCCATGGTGATTTTCGTTAGGGTTTTGAAGAAGGCTGGTGAAATCCTCATCGGTATGGCTTGAAATAGGTATAACAATTTTGGAAGGATGGTCATTTTGATGGCCGTAATTCTCCCCCACTATGATATCGACAGGGTATTCCATCTGGTCAGATCACTTTTTATTTGTTGTAGTATTTTGGGGTAATTTTGTGTATATAGGTCTTGAATTGTTCCTGTCAGGGTGATACTCAGGTACTTGACCCCTGTTTTAGCCACTTTCAGATGCAGGTCTGACGCTACCTTGTGAATTTGCAAAGTGTTTCCCGCCAATATTAGGACTTCTGATTTTTGTTTGTTGATTTTTAATCCTGCCACTGAGCCAAATGTTTCAATCTCTCGCTTGAGGGTTGGGAGGGATGTCTCTGGGTCCCCGAGAGATACCAGCATGTCGTCTGCGTAAGCTGCGATTTTGTCGGTACGTCCTGCGATTCCTATGCCCCTTATTTGTTGATTGTCCCTTATTCGCGTCAGTAGTGGTTCCAGATATAATGCATATAGTAGGAGCGACAGCGGGCATCCGTGTTTCGTTCCCCGTACAATATTGATTATGTTGGTATGGGTTCCATTCACGGCCACTCTAATATTGGGGGTATTGTAATTTGCCTTTACCATCCTTATGAAGTTGTCACCTATTCCCATTTTCCCCATCGTGTGGAAGAGGAGCAACCACTCTACTTGGTCAAACACTTTCTCTGCGTCCAACGCCAGAAGTATCGCTGGGGTCTGTGTTCCTGTTTTTTCTACCAGATGGATGACCCTCCTGATGATATCATGAGTTTGTCTCTCTGGGAAAAACCCCGGATTGGTCTTGATGGATCAATTTCGGGAGTACTTGCTGTAGCCTATTGAATAATATTTGAGTGTACAGTTTAGCATCTTGGCTTATGAGGGCTATCGGTCGGTATGAACTGGGGACTTGTGGGTCTTTCCCTTGTTTATGTATCACCAACATCTTTGCTTTGTTCATGGTTTGAGTGATGTTCCCTTTATCCTTGAAGGTGTTGTATGGTGCTGTGATGACCGGGGCTAGTATAACTCTGTATGTCTTATAGAATTGTGCAGTGAAGCCATCTGGGCCAGGTGCCCTGTTACTGGGGAGTTCTTTGATTGCTGTTTGGACTTCCTCCTGTGTGATGTCTTCTACCATAATTTGTCTCTCTGCTTCTGATAATACCGGGAGTTTCACCCCTTCTAGATAATTTTTTGCCGACTCTCGTCAGGTTGGTCCGAAGTGTAAAGGCGCCGATAGAATTGCTCAAATATGCTCCCAAAATCTGCAGTTTGTGTTTTCCTGTGCCCTTTCTCATCCACCAGCACCTTCACTGATCTGTCCTGCGTCTTCCCTTTGAGTTGTCTGGCCAGTAGTGTGTCTGCTTTGTTCGCCTTTATGTAGTACCAGTGTTTTGTCCTTAACAGATGTCGTTCAGCTTTTTTAGTGCAAATGGAGTCTAGTTGGCCCTGGACATGTCTCAGTGCTCTTTGCAGCTTAATCGTGGGTTTCTGCATTATTTCGCCTGGATTTTGGTTATATTGGCCTCTAGTTCTTTTTCCCATTGGGTATTCTGTTTCTCTCTTTGGGTTATAAGTGTGATTAGCTGTCCTCTGGTAACCGCCTTCAGGGCTTCCCATTGTGTTTCTTTGGAGATTTCGGGTGTATTATTGAACAATAGGTATTCTTCTATGTGTTCCCGTAGGGTGTTCCCTAGCACTGGGTCCCTGATTATTTCCTCTGGGATTCGCCAGTTCCATAGTCTTGTAGGCCTTGGGATCAGTGCAATCTCTGCCCACAAGGGGGCGTGGTCAGATAGTGAGATGGAGCCTGTTTCTACCTTACGAATTTTCCCCAGGATACCTGTTGAAACCCAGAGGTAGTCAATCTTGACATTGTGCCATAGATGTGTGAGAAATATGGGAAGCCTTGCTGGTTAGTATTTGTGTTCCTCCATACATCTTCCAGCGCGAGGTTGGACATTCTTTGTTTTAGTGCTTTCGATGGCGTGCCCTGTCCCTGTTGTCTGGGTCCTGACATATCCCGCGGGGGATCCCATGCAATATTCAGGTCCCCTCCCAGTATAATGTCCCCCTTTGCAAATCTTTCCAATGTGTCTAGGGTTTCCTTAAGGAAGCTTTCCTGTCCCGTATTTGGAGCATATAAGGCTGCCAGCGTAATGGGGTACCCTTCTATTTTTGCATTGGTGAATAGGTATCTCCCCTGTTTATCCGCCTCTGAGTGCGTTATCTGCATGTTGAGAGAGTCCCTGGCTGCAATCATGACCCCTGCTTTTTTTCCGAATTATTGGCCTGTGATATCTTGTTGTACCCTCTCAGTCTG
The DNA here is from genome assembly GCF_040938575.1 of Ambystoma mexicanum. Taxonomy (NCBI): domain Eukaryota; kingdom Metazoa; phylum Chordata; class Amphibia; order Caudata; family Ambystomatidae; genus Ambystoma; species Ambystoma mexicanum. The sequence continues at coordinate 673,927,142 of NC_090932.1, read as the reverse complement.
ATCCAATTTTTGTCCTGTCCTTTAATATGTGTTTCCTGGAGCATGATTGTCGTATTTGCCTTGCCTTAAAAAGTGCTCTACTTTCTTTCTTTTTACTGGGGAGTTTAATCAGCGGATATTATATGTCAGTATTTTTATCCCCATGCTGTTTTAGGGATTTCTATATCTGAGAGTCTGTCAAAATAAAGAAAAGAGTGGGCACTACTTATTAATTGATAAGGTGGTCTGTACTTGGTAAGATATTTAGTCCTGTCGCCAGATTCCTCCCCGTTGCTTAGGGAAGTAGAAAATACTAATATGATGTTGACTGGTTAATTATCACCAGTCTGCTGGAAGGACTTGTGTGGGTATCCCACTAAATTTCTTTTTAAAGAGTATTTAGTTTCTTCAATAATTCTTGAAAAAGTACTGATAATTCCGATGAATTTATGGTAAAAATATTTTTATTCAACCATTTACATCTTTCTGAGGCCTTTGGCAAACGTTATATTGTTCAATGCATTTCGGTCAATGATAGACCTTCATCAGGAACTGTTAATAATAAAGAAAAAAAGAAAAAATGAAAATTAACTAAGGTATTTGTATAACTTTACATTAACAAATAAACTAATCATATATTTTGAATTATGCTTAAAATCAGCTCTACTATACATATTGCAAAAAGGGTACCTGTGTAGAACGTTGCTTTAAATCTTTGGCCTGATTTACTATGCTTCCTTATTGGTAATTTATCCAATTTCTCTTCACTCATGCATGCTTGTTTGTGTTAGCTGTTGCATGTCCTTAATATGACTTCTTTAACTTCCTGGTGATATAAACAATAACCAATGTATGTTCAAATTCTAACAAATATTATGTGCAGATTGTTCTATCTGCTAGAGTTCAACCTCCCCGCTGGGGGAGTCTTACCTGTTGTGTAAGCCAAAGTAGTAGCACCTTGCTCGCGTGAAAACGCATTGCTGGTTGCCCCGCTTGCTTTTATATTGAAAAAAATGGCGCCGGCACGCAACGCGGTGACGTCATCAACGTGATGACGTCATCGCGCGCCGGCGGCCATTTTGGATTGGTCAAAAATCGTTGTTGGATCATTATAAGTATTATGCTCATGCATTGTCTACATATGTGTTAAACTCCTCAAATAAAAAGCTCTCATTGCTAAACTCTAAGAAAACCACCTAAAAATTAACATGTTTGACAGATCAATATGAAAATAAACGCAAATTAAAAATATGGTCCACTGATTGTGTAGACTATTGTAACTCCACTTAAAGTGATACATGTGTTTTCTTAAGTCATTAAAGCACAACAATGTACATTTGATGTTCTTCAATATAAACCTCTGGTAATACAAATAAATTACATACTTGTTCAAACTCTATTACCGTATGATTCAGCCTTCTACACATATTGTTGGACATTCAATAGTTAACAGCAGACTCACGTTCTAGAAGGCAAGGTATAATTTGAACTTAATCATTTTAAATTTACTTTAGAGAAAACATGCAAAATTGCATTCCTCATTGAGACCATCCGGCTGCATGGAGTTAAGTTTTTCAATCCAGAAAGTTTCTTTCTGGTTTAGAGTCTGTTAATGTCCACTCTCTGTCCTTGGGAAACTTCAAGTACATCCAAAATTTGGAATTTTAATTGCGCTATCTGGTGCTGGGCTTTTTTGAAATGTCTCGCTACTGGAGATTTAATGTTGCCTGTGCGAATGTTCGAACGATGTTCATTCCATCTGATTTTCGCTTTGCGAGCAGTCTGTCCCACGTAAAATTTGCCACATGGGCACTTAATACTGTATATGACGTTCATAGTATCACATGTTGCACATTTTTGTAAGTAGATTTTGCGACCTGTTTTGGGAAGAAACACAACATCCCCCTCAACTTCGTCTTTTGCATCGAGAATGTCCTTGAATACTTGCTGGACGGCATCTTTCAGATCTCTGTCCTGCACTGATTCCACCATGTTCTTGATTCTAATATTCCATCTTCTAGATCTGTTTTCTAAGTCCTTGCATTGCATCTCAAGATTGTGGGTCAGTGTCTGCAGTTGTTCCTGGGCCTCTGCGTATTGTTGTGCTTCTTCGAGGTTTTGTTATTTTTTCCAGGGTGTCTGTTTTTTCACCAAGGTTAGATATCTCTGTTTTGAGTTCTTGTACCACAGTTCTCATGTTCATTTTCATTGTCTCGAATTGGGATTGCATTGTTGCCATAAACTGTGATTGGAATTCCCCCGAACCAGGTTTTCATGTCTTCCCTAGTTGCCATGTCTTCGGATTCAATTCCCGCTCCCACTTTTGCTGTATATGCCTCTTGATTTTTCTTCCTCGTGGAGGTCGAGGGGGTCGCTACTTCTGTACCCCACAGCTGTGGCAGACACTGATCCTGCTTCTTTTGAGGTATTTGAGGGGTAGCTTGCGCGAGTTTTCCTCTAGATTTGGACATAGATGCAAATATGATTTCCCCCCGTGGCCCTGTGCCTCGGTGTGTCCTCCTCCCCTTGGTGAGACTCTGAGTTCTTATGGCCCCTTTTTTGGGGGTTTTTGCCTCCCCCTCTGATCATCTCGGCTGGCGGGAACCTCCTGTGAGTCCTGGACTCGTATGTGTTGGGATTATCGTGTGGCTCTGGTTATCTTCTCTTCCCGATGTCTTCAGCGAAGTTAGCACTGAGATTTGTAGGCGTTATAGGAGCATTTAGGTTCTTTTTTTTAATGGGATAAAACTTCCCCTCTTTAGTGTTGTCTGGGGGCACCAGAGAGCATACCAGTGCCTTTGGTTTGTTGCGTCCCCCGGCTTCTGGGTCCCTTTGTGGTTCCCGCCCCCCGGCCGGGCCCATTTATTATCTGGGTTGCTGAAGAGTGGGGGCTCTCTACTGTGAGATATCTCCCTCCTGTCCGTGGGGGAGGGGAAGTGCGTAGGCGGTGGGGAGACCAGTGCACACCATCCCCTGCCCCTCGCTTTGTATGTGTTGGGGGGAGGAGAGAGTGAGTCTAGTGAGCTCCACGTGAGCTTGTTCGGATTATGGCCACCTTCTGTATCCTCCCCACCCCAGTCCGGACCTCTGATGTGGCATACCTTGTTGTGTGTGCGGGTCTGTTCGTCCGCTGGTGCCCTCCGGTCGTTTCCTGTGCTCCCCCTTGATGTTGGCTGGGTTTGAGTCTGGTAGGTGGCCCCCTCCGGCCCAGCTCCTAATCCGTGGTGTGTGTGCGCTTTGATCTGCTGGTAGGTGTCGGGGGGCCCCTGCTGGTCGGGTCGGCCGCCTCTGTCGCACTCCAATAGCGTCCCGTTGAGGGGCTGCAGGCCGCTGCTGGAGTCGTTGTGGGACGCTCCCGCGTCCTCGATTACCCGCTCTTTGGCGTTGTTTGCCGATTGAGCTTTCTCTGGGGGTTAGCTGACCCCGCTTATTGGTGTCTGCTCGCTGGTGTCGGCAGCTATAGGAGTAGGTGGCGCCTCCTCCCGCCAGTCTCTCCAGAGCTTTTTGGGCCCGGTTACTGTTCCTCCTGATCTGCCCGCGCTGTGATAGAGGCTGTGACGGGCTCTTCTCTCCGGCGCAAGGATTGGCAAGGTCTGGCGTCTGGCTGGATGTTATTTTCGTTGATCCGAGGCTATCAGATGGTGCTGCTTTTCCCCGTCCTGCTATGCCGTATGTGCTCCACTGTGACGGCTAGCTGATGTGCATTATTGTTTCGGTCTAGAGGGGAGAGGACGGAGCTGCACTCAGACACGTCCTCTCTGCGTCGCCGCCATCTTGGAATTCACTCTCCAGATGTTTTGGACCACAACCCCCCTGTTTCCTTCCCATTGACTATGCTGGTGAGGGCTCCTAGGATTTGTAGTCTAAAACGTCTGAAGAGCCAAAGGTTGGAGACAGCTGCAGTCTATCCTAATCCTCCTCGACTGCTGCCTTTGATACTATTGATCACTCCATCTCCTCAATACTCTCTCTCTGCTTAGGATTCATGATCAAGCACTTGTCTGAATCGAGTCCTATCTGACTCCTCGTCAATTCTCTGTTTCCTGGAATACTACCACCTCTCAACTCACTTCTCTTACTGTTGGTGTTTCATAAGGCTCGGTCTTTGTCCTCTCCTGTTCACACTGTACACTTCTGCTCTCTGTGCAGCTATCTCCTCCATTATGTTCCTCTACCAACTCTTCTTTGCAGATGACACCCAAATCTTTTTCTCCTTTCCTGAACTCTCCACTGAGCTTTCTAAGAAAATCTTTCTCAGGCGCCCTTCTTTGTTAGGTCCTCGCGCTGAACTCTTTAATATTGAGTCTTGATGTCGAACATGAAAAAACATTTATCACGTCAAAATAAAAAATGGAGACCCCGAAGTAAACTGCCTCTATATGCAAAGAATGCAGTCCTGTGCGTAGAGCCCAGGGGTATCCGGTAGGGGGATGCTCAGGTCCAGAGTCTGGACACCCCTAGGAAAACCAATCCCTAACAATGTTAATCCCTGAGTGGGAGGGGATATTCTACCACTGGGGAACTCAAGTGGATCACTTAAATTCCAGTGTGAACAGGAAGTGTGAGTTAGTTTGCTCCAGGGAGTTTTCCTCGACCAGGAGCTCTGGGAGAAGCACTTTCTCCCTGTTCAGCTCCACATTGATTCTGATAGCCCTGGACTGGGCCCGGAGAACATGGTACACAGAGTTACTGGACATATCCATCTGCCCCCCTCCCCTCACTTGTGCTTTTTGAGAAGAGTAGATCTCCTTTCCTCATTGGAGGAGTTGGAGGAGCGGGCCCTCTATCTGACCGTCAGCAGCTTGAACCTTCATGCTTGGATTCTGAGAGGCTGAGACGGAGTGGAATTTGTTGGACGATGTCTTAGATGTATTCCTCTCAGCTCAGAGGCCTGCTACCAATTTGATTTATGCCTACAAATGGCATACATTTTCAGGCCTACAGCTTGGCACTGTGAAGGTGCATGCATGCCACTTTGTGGTGCCGGCATGGCATTTGAATTTGGTTTTGGCATTTTCTATGGGTGCCCCATTTGAGACCCTTTATTCTTTTTTTTTTTTTTTTTTACCAGTACATTTTTATTAACAATTTTCAGTGAAACCAGTGCCAAGAAACACAAGGGAACAGCAACTCCCCCACACCCTCCCCCCAGAACCAAGAGGTCTGTTGAAAGCATATCATCTTTATGAGAACTGTACACATAATGCAAAATTATTTCATGTTACATCGGCCCGGGTGGCTCATTGAATCAAGTTCTGTAAGCGGCCTCCTCGTAGGGTATCTGTGGCTAAATGTCTCAAGACTTCACAGGTCCGACTCGTCCTGAGGGATAATGATGCCCAGTAGTTCCATAGCTTTGGGGCACCAGTCCCGTCGGGCTCCCGCTTTTAGGTATGTTAGCAAATTGGCCCAGTCTGATGTGAATCGCATGTGTTGACCTTGGATAGAATAGGTCAGCCATTCCATGGCTACCAGTGACCACAGCTTGGCGACCCACTCATGTTCCTGTGGGGGGACCCTCAACTTCCACCTCCTAGCTAGTACCAGCGCAGCTGCCATCATCATTATTATGTAAAGTTTGCGGTCCGCTCTAGCGGCCAGTGTTGTCAGCAATCCATTAAGGCCTAATAAGTCCAAGCCTCTGTTTTGGGCCAGGTGGACTCCCAGCACCTGCGCAATCGCATCTTGGACCTGTGACCAAAATGTGTCAATTTTAGGACATTCCCACCAGACATGCGGCCAGTAGCCCACTTTGCCACATTCCCTCCAACACATCGGGGTAAATTTTGTTTAACCTGGATGGGGTTAGGTGCCACCTCAGTATCAGTTTCAGCCACATCTCCCGAATTTGGATGGATCTAGCAAGTTTCGGGATCTGAGACCACAGCTTTACCCATTCCTGTTCCTCTATGGCCGACCCTACATCCTGCTTCCATTTTACCATATACTTCCTTGATTGTAAATTTTCCTGCCTTTTGATGAGTTTATAAATGGACGATACCACCCCCTTATCTCCCGTGTCAGTATCAAAGTACTTTTTGAATTGGGTGAGGGTGCGTGAGCCCGCCTGCTTAAGCGTCTGCTGAGAGACCCAGTGCCTGATCTGGAGATAGGAAAATCTCTGCTTTTCCCCTAAACCAAAGTCCTTCTTACACTCCTCAAATTGTTTCACCTCTCCCCCCTCCAACATATCCCGCACCATTCGGCAGCTCCCTGGAACCACGGAGCAAAGGTCAGCGGGTTGGTAACTGCTGGAATGAACTGTGATTTCCCATGTAAGGGTGTATACGGGGATGGGAAAGTGGTAATGTGTGCTCTGCTAATGGCTTGATGCCATGCCTCACCTGTCGTTGATGGTATATCACTGCAATACATTCATGGAGGCCTATCATGCTTGGGCACCCACAGAACTCCCTCCAGGTCCTTCCCCACCACCGCTCTATCCATCCGCCTCCACACCTTCCCTCTGTCATTTCTTTGTCAATCTCTGATGACTCTAATCTGGGCTGCAATATAGTATACCCTAAAGTCTGGCTCCCCCACTCCACCCCTTTCGGACAAAGCTTTCATGAGGGAAGCCGCCAGTCTCCGACGCTTTCGATTCCAGACAAAGCGACTGGTTATTTTTTGTAGGGTCCTAAAGAAAGTTGCAGGGATTCAGACAGGGAGAGCCAAGAAATGATAGAGGAGCAGGGGCAAGATTGCCATCTTCAGGGCGTTGATTCTGCCCAGCCACGAGATTTCTAGCGGTCCCCAGTCCACCAGTTTCGATTTCACTTTCTGAAGGAGCTGAGGGAAGTTTACCTTGGATAATTCCCACGTGGTCTTGGTCAGGTGAATTCCCAAGTACTTTAGCGAAGAGTCAACCCACCTGTACTTATAAGCCTTCCTGAGGTCCTGGACCTCGCTAGGTGACAGGGTGAGGGGGAGCGCTTCAGACTTGTGGGCATTGATTTTTAGGCCTGCAACTTGGCCGAACCTGTTCAACTCCCTCGCCACTGCTAGCAGGGAGGTGATCGGCTTGGTCAGTGACAATATCATGTCATCTGCGAAGGCCCCGATCTTGTGTTCCTCTCCTCCAAATGGGATCCCCTCTATATCCTTGGCCGCTCTTACCGTCTCCAGGAATGGTTCTAGGTGAAGGGCGTAGAGGAGTGGTGACATCGGGCAGCCCTGCTTAGTGCCCCTTCCCACCCGCACCGGGGTTGATATTTGGCCGCTTATTGCTAGTTGGATTACCGGGTTACGGTAATTTGCGCGCGCGATGCAGCCCGGGCCAAACCCCATTTTGCCCATCGCCGCTAACAGGAATCCCCATTCAACCCGGTCAAATGCCTTCTCGGCGTCGATGGCCAATAGAAGGGCCGGGATGTTCTTTTTCTGTGCCTTTTCAACCAGGTGGGCCAGTCTTCTAACATTATCCGATGTTTGCCTGCCTTTAATAAACCCCGACTGGTCAGTGTGTATTAGTTTGGGGAGGACTGATTCAAGTCGGTTGGCCAGGACCTTGGTGTGAATTTTGGCATCTACGTTTATTAAAGCTATTGGACGGTAGGAAGCACAATCGGTCGGGTCTTTGCCCTTCTTGTGTATTAAAATGACTTTGGCTTCATTCATTGAGTTAGGGAGAGTTCCTGTGGACCCTATGCAGTTGAACAGTTTGGTGAGAATAGGGATTAAGACTTCTTTATGTGTCTTATAAAATTTTGCTGGGCGGTAGATTGTTGATCACCCTCCTAACCTCATCCGTAGTGATCTCCAGCGCTTCCCTATCCTCCTGGGAGATCCGACTGCACCCCGCTTGACTAAATAGGCCTCCTGATCCGCCCTTGTAGGTTCTCCTGATTTATAGAGGTCAGAGTCAAATTTGCAAAATTCACCCTCAATGTCGGGATTCTTAGTAAGGAGGACCCCTGTCTGCCCCTTTATTTTCAAGATTGTTTTATCACCTGCCTCCTTCCTTAGCTTTCTGGCCAGCAGGCGGTCCGCCTTATTGCCTCTGATGTAGAACCTTTGACGCAGCCCGAGGAGATTTCGTTCGGCCGCCCTAGTCTGTATAAGGTTCAACTGACCCCTCACTGCCCTATATTCCCTCTTAGTGGCTGCTGACATCCTGCCCCCCATGCGAGTCATGACCTCCTTGAGTCTAGCTTCTAGTTGTTGCTCCTGCAATCTCAGCTCTCTTTCCCTTCTGGCCTTGATTGCTATGATCCTACCCCTAATGGTGGCTTTGAGGGCGTCCCACCAATTTTGGGGGGTCGTGTCTTACCAGTTATTGTGGTTGGTGTACTCCAGAACTCCATCCTCTATTTCCTTGACCAGGACTGGATACCTGAACAGCGGGGTAGGGTATCTCCACTTCCAAATCCCTGGGGAGTCCTTTGGTCTGGCTATTGAGAGGGTAAGTGGAGCGTGGTCCCCAAGGGTTATTGCCCCTACTTCCAAGGCTATGGCTCTTCCCAACAATGGTTTAGAAATCCAAGCATAGTCTATCCGCGAGTGTGACCTATGTACATGTGACTAGAAGGTGTATCCCACTGCATCACTGTAAAGTTCTTGCCATGCATCAACCAGGGCCAGGTCTCATTTTCTTCACCAGGTCCCCTGATGGTCCCCCCTGTGGGCCCCATGAGGTGGAGCTCCTGTCTTTGGCGGGGTCCCAGGCTAAATTGAAGTCTCCTAGTAGGAGGATATTCGCCTTCGCGAATTCACCCTAGGCGGGTGACAGCGTTTTGTATATAAGAGTCTTGGGCTTGATTTGGAGCATACAGAGTTGCTACCGTGAAGGACTCCCCCCTTTCCCTGGAGTATCACCACTAAGTATCTGCCTTGGTTGTCCTTCTGCGTATCTCCGATGATCAGATCCAACCCATCTCTCAAGGCTATTAGGACTCCCCCCCCCCTTCTTGTTGGCTTGTGTGGCCTGTAGCACTCGCGAGTATCCCCGAAGTCTTATCCTGTGGGTGTCCCTAGTGTGCACATGGGCCTACTGCATAGCCACTACATGGGGATGTTCCCGCCTGCATAGCTCTCAACTCACACGCTTTTGGCGGGTGTCACCCGCCTTGTAAAGGGCTGACTCACCCGCCAAGTCTCCTGCACGCCCATTTATTTCAATGGGCGTCTCACCCGCCAAAAACAAAATCGGGTGATTTCACCCGCCTTTGCACCAGAAATGGTTGAGAGCTATGCGCCTGAGGAACCTCTCAACTTTCTTCCTCTTAACCAGGGAATTTAGGCCGTTCACATTTAGTGAAAGCACTTTCAGTGCCTCGGAGTTAGCCATATGAAAAGGTTATAAGAGACCTGGTTGGCCAAGTTGTGCCCCCTGAGCCTTCCGCCGGAAGCTCTTGGATGTGTGCACTCCATTCGCGGGCCGCTGAGTGACCCCTCCAGACCTGAACCTTGGATCTTCTCCCCCTCTCTGCCTCCCCCCACCTCCTACACTACGAGAGCCGGACTCAATAACAAACCTAGAAACTCCCCCCGCGGGAATTCCAGGAACTCTCCTTCCCATTCCAAGATGTCGGGTCCCTCCCTCCTACCCGTTGCATCCCACTCTTGTGTAGGCAATCACCTCTGATACTTTTATACGCACGTTTGTTTCAACCTGTGTATGCTCTCCCCAGGGTTGGTACATAGATATGGATTGTGCGCCTTAATTTTCTTGTAGGCCCCTGTTTCCGGGTTGGTCGCCCTGTTCTGGGACCTGGGCCTGGGTGGGAGATCTGAGCTGGGGTTGCTTCCGCTCCCTCCTTGTTTTCTTTGGGCCCACTTCTGAACATTCCCATGGCTTCCATGATACTGCCCGCCCAGTCGGGGATGCTCTTGGCAGAGGTGTGTCTTCCTCGAGGCCTAGTAAAGATACTCCTTGGTCACAGGTCGTAATTCTCCGGTTCTTCCCCTGCCACAGAAAGCTGAGGGCAAATGGATGGAGCCACTTGTAACGCACTTGATTTTCTCTTAGATGAGCTAGCATTGGGGCCATGCGCCGCCTCCTATGCAGGGTAATTTGAGATAGATCTTGGTAGAACTGAATTTCTGTGCCATTGTGGGTTATCTGGGCCGCCTTCCTGGCAGCTTGCAGGATCCTCTTTTTTTGGGTGTAACTATGGAACGCCACCAGTATGTCCCGTGGTCTCGCTCCTGGTTACTGACGCTTCGGCCCCACCCGGTGGAGCCTGTCGACTTGATGTCCTCGATCAGGTCCGCTTCCATGAGGTCTCCGAATTATGATTTTATCTTTCATCTTTCGGCCAGATCTTGATCTTGGACTACTTCTGGCAAGGATTTAACCCTTATATTGGACCTTCTGGACCTATTCTCCAAGTCATCCGCCCTCAGTTCGAGGTTATGTGTTGCTGTAGCAAGGGTTTCCAATAGGAGTCTGCTTTCCGTGCGTCTTGTGACAGATCCTGTATGGCCCTCTCGTTCATGTCCACTCTCTCTTCCATGTTTGTTAAGGTCCCTCTTTATGTCTTGTAGGCCCTCGGCCAGGTCTTCCCTTAGCGCGTCCATTTGTTTCTGCCCTGCTTCAATGATTTTCTCTACGATTTCCCCAAGAAGGGTCCTGAGTAGTGATTGGGTTACAGGCGGATCTTGCGGTTCTTGGGTGGTGATCGAGGCAGGCGGCGTGGCCCCTTCATTGGGGTCCTGAAGTCTCTGCTCTCCGAGTTCCTTGGCCCACATCTGGGCTAGTGACTCCTCCTGAAGCTTTTTCGCCATCCTTGATGAGGCTGGGGTGTCCTTAGTCTTACTTCTGGACATCTTGCCTGGGCGCGGGGGACCTCCAGGTGGGTGGCACTTTCAGCTGTTCTACAATATGGATTCCGGCGATAATTTTGAGACTGGACTCGCCCCTTTGGTGTGTCCAGGCGAGTGCGTCTGCAGTGCTGGTTAGGCACGAGAAAGCAGTTCGGGGTCTACCCCTTTTTAATTGAGACTAGCCTCCTCTCGGGGTCTCGTTCTGGCCCTTAGAGCCCAGGAGAGCCCTTGGTCTTAGGAATATGATGCTGGTGGAGGGGGCACCGGACCTCAGGGCCCCCCGTCAGCCCCCAACTTGTTGGGGGGGTACCCCCTCACCCGGTATTCGGGCTCCTAAAAGTCACCGTCACAACTGTGGGGGGGAAGCGCAGGGCCGTCGGTGGCCCCCCGCCAATCCCCCCCCCCCCACTTACTTGGATGCCAAACTTGCAGAGCGCCGGTCTGGGGCCAGATCTCCACCCCCGGCGGAGAGATGTGTCCTCTTATCTTGGGCTGCGCCTCTGCCTGCACAACAGCAGAGCTGTTGCTGCAGCCGCTCGGGTCCAGGGAGCTTCCTCCACACCACAAGTTTCCCGGGGAGGGCAATTTCAGCTTCTACGTGCTGCTTAAATGATGCGGTGCGGGAGCTCGGGGCGACGCGTCCTCACACCACCACCTCCAACTTGGAATCCCGAGACCCTTTATTCTTGTTCTATTAGATTGCTCACCCGTAATGGGATTTTGCTGGTCTCCATCACTTACGTTAGACTGGCGAGTGAGCTGCAGGCATTCTGTTAAACCTCCATATTTAGTTTTCTCCAAAGAGAAGGTGACGTTGAGAGCAAGACCCTCCTTTCTTCTGAAGGTGATCTTGTATTTTCATCTCTTAAAAGATCAGTCTTCCTGCATTTTTTCCTACGCCCCATCCTTACAAGGCAGAGGAATGATTCCATCGGCTAGACCCACTGCAAACTCTGTTTCCTTGTGGTCACACTGGTAACAATGGTGCGTGGCCCTGCTTCATTATGGCGTCCTGCTTGGATTTGCATCCTTTGAGGGATCCGAAATGTGAGGCAGACAACTTTGTAAAGAGTTTTTAATTATTGCCAATATTATTAAATAAAATGGGTTGAATAAACGCCTCACTATCCCTACCCTAACGTGGATTTCCCTGCCTATAGTAAACTAAAACGGAACACTCTAACCAAGCGATCTCTAACCCTCACACTTATACGTCATAAGCTCTTACACCTCCTGGAATGAGAAGCCTTCAAATCTTTGGCAACAGCGGATTTGGTCAGAATGGTCTGCTTCAAGAATGACTGTAGGAAGAATTGTAGCTTTCACAATTCTTCCCCCAAATGTCAAAGTTAAAATGTTGCTTTCCAATAATACCACTCTTCAGCACTTGCTCCTTCTACTACTGGGCGTAATCTTTCACCAGGTTTCTTCTGGGCAATTTCCTCTTGCCCTACGGGTCTACTCACCTGCCTGTCTACCAAAACAGATGTGCTACCAAAAGTGCTTCAATGGCAATTTTCACAGTAGACTAACAACATCATCAATGGCCTTCTTTAACATAGGCAGGTTAACAGCTTTCAGGGAATAGACCATTCACATTGATCCTAATCAGAACCTCTCAACAAAAGATGCTCATCTCCCTCTGGATAACCACATCCAGAAGGGCAAGCTGCTTGCCACCTTTCTTTCCCTTCTGCATCAATACCAAAAATAATGTTCAGGGTCAAGTCTTTTCCTGCTTCTGTTTTGGCTGTAGCAATGTGAATCTAAGTCAACCACAATGATGGGTATCTGAACCTGAATGGAAACCTTTACAACCTTGGGGCTTCTCACTATTCCCCTTCTTGTGTTTGACAACCTTTATTGGACTGATATTGCCAGTTTCTCAATTTCTCTTGTCTTGGGTATTGGTGGTATGCCTGGGTTTCTAATACAACCCCCCTATCAGCTTCTTGATGTTTGCCTAATGTCACTTTCATTCCTGGACCTCGTTTGGTTTCATATCAGCCACTTCTGCAAATCTGCAACAGTTGGATATTTATTAGATTCATTAGCTTGTCTTTGGAAAAGTGCAATGATTCGATATTCGCAAGATGTATTAGCGTGCCTTTGTAAGTGTGTATCAGATTGGTATTTGTGATGCTTCTTAGCTTGGTTTTGTACTTTAACAACGGTTCGGCATTTGTAACTACAAAGATTATTCTGCCTTTAACTTGCTCGCGAGTGATCCCGCCTGCGCTGAACATGTGTCCTGCACCAAAGCCCCCCAGAGTCACTTGAGTGGCTTCGATTCACCAGGTGAGTCGCTTACAGGTGCTCCTCTCCGCATTCGCAGGACTGCTGCAGCGTGGCTTCTCCCCACCAGGCGCCACAGTGATTTGGAGTCGCTCTGACTCCCGAGACTCTCCGGTGCAACCTTGCCACCTGAGACCTCTCGATTGCTCACACTACGCCTGCTTACCGCTGCGAAAGCTCTGCACAACGTAGTCTTTCTAGGTAAGCGTTTCTTCCACATGCTTCCCGCTGCGCGACCACTGCAGTTTAGGATGATAGAGGCACAGACCCTCTCAGGACTCACAATGGTCCCAGCGTCTTCCAGCTCCTCTACTCCTGTCTCCTGCAACCTACATGGACTGCCCTTCTGCTTCTCAAACCGCTTCTACCTCTGCTTCATCTCTACTACCTGTACCTGAGGCTGCCTTTTATGCCTCCCAGTCTCCCTCACGTGTAGGTCATTTCTGTTAGCTGACCACTTCTACATCCTTGTTCCTCTGTATCCCTCTTCCTTGTCTCAGCCCTGAGGGAATTATGGGACTTGTTCTGAATGAAAGAGCTTTTCTGTCACGTCTGTCACGAAGGAGCCATTGTCAAGTAGAGACAACAGTTCTTAAACATGCATGCACATTGAGATACATAGATGGGGAATTTATAAATCTACATGTGCTGTGCTTTCTTTATAAATAAATATAATAACTAATGTCAGAATGCCCAAAGCAAAACTCCCAGTGTCAAAATCCCAAATTTGTCCCTTACTAAGCTAACTAAATCAAAGAAAGTGTCTCATTCGTCCAGTGGGTTGATTCCCCTTCCTTAGAGAAAAGACAGTTCTTGTCTTAATAGAATTTTCCAAATATGGTTTCACCTAGTCTTTGACTGTTGGAGGAAGTGTCCCGCTATCTCCAGCCTTTCTCATGAAGAAGGTTAGCCTGGGTGCATTTCCCAAGCTGAAGGGGTCCCTGACCCTGGCTCCCCCTCATTAGGTACTGTGATGAAGAAAAACAGCATATATGCACTCCTCAAGCTATAGTGGGTGATACAGGCATGGTTCACTAACCTGCCAAGCACTGTATGAACTGTCCACCCAGTTCCAGTTCTCTTTATTTGGGTGCAAGTCCCGAACCTGCAATTCCAACCTCAGTGTTCCCTTCTGTGTGCTTGGTTCACCCTCCTGCCAAGCCCTAGTACATCTTTGTGTACTCTGCTTTTCGCCTGGTGTGTTAAGGTCCCAGACCCTCCTTTCCCAGCCTTCTGATTCGTACCACGACTTCCTGGAGCCTTCACCTCCTTCCCGACCACCCGCATACCTTGTGGTGTGATCGGCACAGTTGTCGACTCCCTTGAGGTAGCTCTGCTCGTTCGTGGGTCTCTGGTGCCTTCTTGGAGGTTCCCTTGCTCTGCAGCGGCTCTGCGACCTTGCTTTCTTCCGGCATGGCGTGGTCTCCAACTTCCATGATTCCTGGGTGTCTGGGGCGTTCAGCGTATTTGTCTGCCTGTGGACCCTGCGGTCCTCGCATCCTGGACCGGCCCCATACTCTCTCTCTTTCATCTTGTCGTCCCCATCAGCACCTGCCTGCACGTCAGGTTATCCTAGTTCTTGCGGTTCCTCCAGGTAGGGCATGACGATATGTCAAGTCCTTCTTTGATTTTTATCTTGCTTCTTCCAATCAAAGGCTGTGAACAACTCGACTGTTAAAAGTGGATCCAATGGCTATTCAGTATTGCTGCGCACCTCCTCCTCGTCTCAGTGAATGCTGGTGTGGTCTCACTATGAATCTTCCTCGCCTCAGTAATCTTTAGATGCACGGCTTTAGAAAAGCATGTAGGGTATGAGGGTAGAAGTGAAGAGGACTGAGGTGAAGGAAAAGTGGGATAACTGTGGGAAGAAAGTGTAGGGTAATGGGGTAAGTGAAAATAACATGTTCTCCCGTTGTGGTCATCACTGATCCCAAAAGGGGTTTCCCTCACCTGCTGAGTACCACCCCCAGGGGGACTATCGGGTAGCGGCCTCACCATCTTGGCCTCATAGGAAGGTGCTGCCCCTTTGGAAGCAGTGACAACATTGTGGGATTTGTCACAATATACTGACCGCAGTGTCATGTCCAGCGCTGCGCTATGACATACCATAGATGGGGAATCAGCTGGAGGAAAATCCATCAGAAAGAACATTACTGATAATCTGTATTCTTCCAGAAACGGAGCCTGGGGCAAGAGCAATTGTAATCTGGGACCATAATAACTTTGAAACCCTTAAAAAGCAACAGGCGGATTTACATTAAAACTTGTCACAAAACAAATTAGTTTACTGCATGGTTGACACCAAGGCCTAGGCACTTTGCCTACCAGCAGCAAAATAAATGGGGGTTTGGGCAGACAATGGGACATTTTTCAAAAATACTTTGAAAAAACAGGCAGGTTTACATTAAAAACCAGTGGAAACACATTAGTTTTCACCAACACTGAACAGCCCCACTACTAAATACGTTTTGGAATTAAGATGTTTATTTCAGTTTATCCATTCGTAATTATTTTTTAATACCTTTTTGCTTCAGTGGGTTTCTAGAGAGAACTGGGGGAGGGAGAACAAGCAGTCTTCTGTGTACTTGGTGGAGAGAGGAAGCCGACGCAGTAGATTAAAATACACACTCTCTCCTCACACCCCCTCCATCCCATAACTATCCCACACACATACACTGAGACCAAAAATGCAACATGTTTCTTAATCCTGCAGAAGAGTATATGCTTTTCATGCCAAGGTGCTGTTGCCTGTCCTCAAGGAGAACAAATGGGAAGCTAGTTTGCACTGCTAATGTGAGACTGTTTAACTGTCTAATTTCCTCAGATGCCGGCCAGTTCAAAATGCCCAGGGGAGGTGTATGTCATTTGCTGAGATAGAGAATGCAGTCACATACTTTGTTGCTCAGAGCACTGAAAGTGACTGAAGGGGAGAGTGAATAAGTGAGTCATGACGAAGGTGTTTTTCATTGTATTATGATTTTTTCTTTTTTCTCTTACTGCCCCAGTTTAACAGTGCTGAGACTGTGCCCCATGGTATTGCACCCGGCGGCAAAAGGCAGTGCAAATCCTCCACACTCTCCCCTAACTATTCTCCTACTGTATGTGCCCAGTGGTCTAGCGCCCTGAAGCACAGCACAAGGCCGTACCAATCAGCAGTACCCCAACTGTAGCTGTCATATGTGCCCTATGGTATAACACAGAGAAGCACAAGCAGTATGAATACCCCGCCTACCTGCACATCTGCTGTATTTGCTCTCTCTGACCATGCTAACAATGAAACATTGCCCACCCTCTGTCTCATGCTAAACCAGCTAAGAAAGTTAAAGGGCAGATGGGTTATAACAAACAAAGCAGCTATAACAAAGCAAAATAAGCAAATCAGCTTCTGAGTGCCTAGGAGCAGCCATCTTTTGTAAAACCCTTGGCTAGTGTGTATGTTTGGGCTAACATATTAGAATGCTGCCTGTAGGAGCTCCTGTAGTCTTAAGTGCCACCTGTATCTGTGCCACAAACCTATAACTGTATATAGATGATGGTTGCAGAAATATGCAGATCCTACGTGTTTGGCTGCACTCCCTTGTGTCTTGGTTTAGCAGCCATGTGTGTATCAGACATTTTGTATTTGTATTGGGATCAGAGTTTTTGGGTGAGAATGTAGGCCGGAACTGTGGCTTGCTCCATCAGACCATTGCCGACCATCCCCAACCATGGTCGACCATAGTTGCACAATCTACCTATCCAATGTCTGGGGAGGTGGACATGTGCCTGGGACCCAAGTCCTCAAGTGCAGAAGTGAAGCAGATTCCTTTAGCCATGCCAAAACTGTTGCATTATTAATGCTTGTTTACTTGGAAACCCAACTTTGTGGAGGTAATATTTAGAAAAGAGCATCATGTAAAAATAAATTAAGCAGTAAGTACTCTTTGCTTTCTGAGCCATGACCTGCTAGAGAGAGCCAGGTCATTTATTAGCCCAATTGTATTAGATTTGATATAACAGCATACATCTCCAACCATGTACGCTAATACAAATTATAACCCTTGGAATGTTAACTTGCCATTTTCATTAGACGATCTGTGGGATGTAAGGCCTGGTGGGGTTCACAGATTGTCCAATATGCCACATTTCAAGCCTACTGGCAGCATTGACCACTCCACAGCCAATTACACTTCACCGTCCAGGTGGAATTTTGTACTGCCAACAGTCACCACCTTCATATCATTGCCAATTCCTCAAGATTGGCCAGGCAAATTTCAAATTCAACAGTCCCCTACCTCCCCATGTTAATGATAATCCCCAAGGTGTAGTGACATTACCCCAGGAATTACAAAATGCTATACGACTTATGTAGACCTATAAAGGTATGACCTGCATCCACCCATTTTTGACTTTGACTTTTTTTCATTCACTTGAAACGACGGCGTGGTTTATAATAGCTTTATAGACCGTGCCCTCGGATCCTACCGGTTTCTATTGGCCTGTAAACACCCTTACTCCCCTGTACTTTTGCTCGGTTTTCAGGGCCACTAATGCCAGATAGGGCCTTCGGGCTGTGTCTTTAAAGCTTAACTTGAATATTGCAATGATGCCAGCTCAATTGCAGAAAGTGCCATCGGAGAGACAAATACATATTTCTGTCTCAACAGACCAATAGTTCTCCTTTTTGTGTTTTAAACGGAGCATTTTACCCTCATTCGGAGGAATGGTATATTAGCGATTCTGTCCTCTCGTCTGGCTATTAGCAGGAGGTGACAGCCCTTGGAATGTGCCATTATTGCTTAATTTGCTTCAGTACACATATGAAAAGAAGTAAAAAGCAAGTCATAGGGTTCTTTTTTAATTATGTTGGAAACAGTAAAAGTTATTATAAGCAAGGTGTCTATAAAATTGCAAAATATAGTTGTAAAAATTAAATGTATTGTCAAGTTTGTGAAACGTTCTGTGTCTTAGCCACTGGTAATGCTTTGCTTGGTTGCATTTTTTCCTGGACAGTGGATATTACTGAGGATACCAAAAAGGATGAGCCAATTTTTAAAGTTGCCCCTTCAAAGTGGGAGGCAGTCGAGGAAGCAGAATTGCAATCACAAGGTTAGTTGACACATTTATTTTATTATGGTTGGATTAAATATTATCTCGATATGTACCGTGCCATGCTGCCATGTACACGGTCTCCAGGCGCTCTGGTGGATCTGTAAGGGTGGGAAGTGGGGGGTTGTTTAGTTGGGAGAAGAGGGAAAGGCATCATTTCGGTGCTTTGTGTGAAGGTTACAGATAAGTACCCGGCGCTGTGTTTTACTAATCTTTCTCGATAATTGTCCAGATCGGTGGCCTTGTGATTACAGTGTGGACATGTGTTGGCCAGGGACCACGTATGTTGGTTGTAATTAGCGGTGTAATTTTATGGTGCTCAAAGTTTGGGAGTTATTTTTTAAAGCTGTATGTTAATGATGGATTGTACTTGAGTGTGGTAAGGTGGAGCAAAATTGAGGTTAAGTCAAAAGGTAGGCAGTGTTAATGACACTTGTTAGTAAGCATTTGTCACCTTTTGTTTCAAGATTTTGCAAAGCAGATGATTGGGTTTTACAGTATTTCAAACATTGTCTCAGCTCCTAAGAATCTTTTTTAGCACAAGGGCTATGTTTTGCATCATAACAAAAAAAGTGAGCTATTTTGTTCATTTCTATGCAGCATGCAGTTTGTAATAATTTCTTAACTTAGAATGTTGTACCCCTTATCACTGCATTTTGAAAACTAAATGGTACTGTTTGTTTAATTGTACTTTTCAAACAAATCCTTTTCTGTTTGTCTAGATAGCGATCCTAATCACCTTTTTCCTGTAAAAGATAATCAAATGAAATGTATTTGGGGGAAAAAAGACAATTGTTACCAGAGCCCTCGGATCCACAAATTATCGCTCCCAAGGAAGTACACCAAAGGGAAATGCAGTTCTTTGACCTTTGCACAGGCAGCACTCCAATTGAAATAATGCACTCTTATTTCTGTGGAGTAAACTAGAAAGGTGACCGGTGAACAAACTTCAATTGGCTGTTTTGCAATCTACATGATACAAGCAGGAAAACACTTACATAAGGGCTCCTTTTGTATATCTTTGAATTAACTGCCCTGTGTATTTGAAATTACTTGACGCCTATGCGCCATATCTTTTAGCCTTAAGATAGCAGTGCCTTTTTCATTTTGCTTTGACACACACAAATGTGTCCTTTTGAATGGATTGTGTCCGCCCAGGTATTCCTCATCTTTGATATATTCCCATCCAGCGTAGCTGCTTCAGAATTATTTTCACAGCAGGGGTGCCGTGCGTCCTCAATCTCCTGTCCCTCTGGGGCCTCCGTCCACTCTCTAGTATGATATTGACGTCGGTATGCATAGCAAGTACTGCGCCTGTGAACCTCAGTTCACTTTTTTTCCGAATGCACAGCATGCCTCAATGATTCATTTCTACTGTGTAGTGGTTTTGTCTACTCCTAAATTGGGCTTTACAAGGTGTTCACATTGTGGGTCGAAAATTTCCATCACTGACCAACACCATATTTGCCTCTTATGCCTTCGAATTGACCACACGGTCGATGACTGCGGTTCCTGTCAGTCTATGACAGGGAAGACCTTGAAAGAGAGTAAGGGGAAACTTGTCATGGTTAGGCCCCCTTCGAAATCCCCTTTAACCACTCCTTCGAAGAGGTCGTCTTTGGACATGATAACTTTGTTACGGAGATTTCTCCAGAATGGCTAATTTCCCTTACCTACTGAGTCCCTCAACAGCTTTGCTGGATTTCTGGGGTTTATTGTTTTCGCCCGGTAAGAGTGTGAGCCTTTTTTCCGGTTGTAGGTCATTTGGTCGAAAACCAAATGATCGAATGCCATTTGATCGAGTCAAATGGTCGAAAAAATGGTCGATTTTTTTGTTTTTTTTTAAAAAAAAATTATTTTTTTTATTTTTTTTTATGGGGGGGTTCCCCCCAACCACCCTTTTTCTATATTAAGTTTTTTTTACCAAACAAAACGAAAAAAAAAAATATATAAATAAATTTAAAAAATCAACCATTTTTTTTTCCGACCCTTTGACTTTCGATCAAATGGTCATTCGATCTTTTATTTTCGACCATTTGACCGGACACCTTTTTCCCACTCTTCCATGTGTTTTGCTGTGTGTGTTTAACATTGTCTTGTGTTCATAGACTGTGGAGCCTCACCTACTCCATAGGCATCATCTTTTTACTGTGTGTTACACAGCACCTTCAGTGCAGTGACACAGGGTTGTCTTTTTAGACTTCTCAACTCCGACTCAATTTTTCCGGGACTGACTACTGTCTCCCAGCGCATGTAAAGTTGCCATTGACTTTATTAGTCTCTTTTAAAACTCACAGACCCAGTACAGACTATCTTACATAGAGTTCTGGAAAGGGTTAATACTTATCCCTTTTTGTCTGTTTCTCCTGGAACATTGTTTCGTTCACTTTTCATTACGACTTGGCTGGTGGCAGTGGTAACTACCCTATTTTTCCTACTGCGTTATCTTAAATAGCCCTGGTATTGTTTTGGGCTATCTTGGTAGCCTCGAACTTTAACCTGCTGGACCATATACATTTTTATACGGTTCCGGCTGGGTTTATTTGCCATTTCTTTTTGTAAAAGTCTTTCTCGTGTTTTACTCTGCGCGCCAAACAAGGTTTGGTTCCTGTATGTCTGAGGGGGACAGGATGTGAGGGAGGGGTTTAGGACTCCCTGCACAGGCTCTCCTTGGAGACCCATGTCACACTCTGATATGATTGGCTGTGGTGACTGTCCCGGCGGGACAGCCACCCTCCTGTGTGATTGACAGCCAGGCTGTGTGAATGGGGAAAAACTGCATAAAAAGCAGGTCTCTGGGTCCTGAAAGGCATAGTCGCCACTGGATTGAGAGAGCCGACGAGAAGCTGACAGAAGAGGACCTCTACCACGACGGAACCTCCCGGTGAAGCCCTGCTGCGGGTCCGAATCTTCAAACTTCGACGACAGGGAAGATCTGCAAGGAATCTTCTACCCTTGACCTGGTGGGAACAACCAGTTTACCAAACTGCTCGCCAGGCCTTCCTTATCTGGTCGAATTTACTGAACAGAGCTACAGTGAACCGGATAGCCAGGAGGAACAGACCCTGCTTGCGTTTTAAGGAACGCACCTTTTATTCGTCGCTTTGCTCTGCTGCTGGTTTCTTCCCTGGGCAGTGCAGGACCCTGCAGTCTTCCTCCTTCTTGTCAGTCCGACAGTTGCTTCAGGAACTGTCAGCCTGCAGGACCTGCCAGGAACGTCTGCCTCAGCTACAGCATTCTTCTGCTTTAAAGGTACTGTGCTAACCCGGTTGCTAGTTTCGTCCAGCCGCGGTGAAAGTGTGTGAAATCTTTCGCCAATCCGAGGGCTTGTCCTTCTCCATTCTTTAAAGTAACTTTTCGTCTGACCAACTTTGTTCTGGACTCTTGGCAAAGACTTAACCGCAAACTACTCTGAACTGTGTGATCCTCTGCAAAGACTTTGGTCCATTAACTTTGGGCCAGGCCCCTTCAATTTCATTTCCTCACTGTAGTTCCTTTTTCTAGATTGCCCTGCTTACTTACTTGTTGGTGATGCTCAATTTCTGTCTAACTTTGTCTTTCCCTCCCTTTTAAATTGCTGGAGTTCCATTTTGCTCACACTTCATTTTGAGCCTAACTTGTCCAGGATCTATTGGGTGCGGTGTAGTGTATTAGTAAGGTGATTTTTCAACTGCTTGATAATAGTGAAATGTTTAATAACTGATGTGTAAATAAATGTATATTCTTTTACTCAGAAACCTTGAGTCAGTGTTTATTTGAATCATAGTAATTGCTGTCCTTTGTGTAACTATTGATACTGCTCACTTTACTCTTGAGATAAGTCTGGCTGCTCAGCCATCGCTACCACTTTACTGTGTAGTACAGGCTTGTACCAAAGGTGAGTTTGTACTGTCACTTGTAGTCCTTATTGTGTGTGGTGTTCCCAAAGGGTACTGCATATAATTCTGCCTAACAAAGTTCGAGGGTCGTTTCGCCTCTTTGTAAGCGCTCAAACAATCCAAGCGCTCTCGATCCAGAAGCAGATACCACCTTTCTTTGTCTTTGGCCTCCCGCAAAAGATGGAAGAAGAGACAGCATTGTACATGCTTTTCATCTTCAGACTCCTTGCCCGACCGCAGAGTTATTTTCCCAGGTAAATTGGCTACCAAAGCCGAATGAGTGAGCTTTCAACTCCAGATGATGGTCTTTGAAAAAGCGGCTTCTCTTGCCCGTTCGAAAAAGTTAAGCTAGGCTTCCGACCCCATCGAGCCTAGGTTAAGCCTTGCACCTCCATTTGTTCAGCGGGACTCGAGTCAAGACCATCAACGTTGAAGCAGTCACCATCTTTGGATTCTATGGGCCTCATTATGGGCATCTGGTAAAAATGCCCCAAAAATTGCTGGTAATACCAGCACCTGAATTTTTACCAGACTGCCACCAGTAATATCCTAGCATTACCAGGATATTGGGCAGCGGAAACGGTAAGGCAGTTTCGCCAGTATCCCGCTGGCAATTCGGACAGGATACTGGCGAAACTGTAATGATGGCCTATGTCTTTATTTTGTGAGGCAGAGGAGGTAACTGATCAGGACACTCCTCCTTTTGGCCTGGAATGTGGAGCTCCCAATGTTCCTGAGGGCTTGATTTCTAAGGAGTCAAGGATGCAGAATCCGTTGGACTCGTTAAGAGATGTTAGTGACCTAGCTACCTCTCCAGACGTCGAATTTTCCCACTCAGAGCCTTCTGCACATGTAGATGCTTCCTATGGGGCAGTTGGGTGCAAGGTTACTGAATATATGGGCTGGGGAAGGCCGGCTCCGGTTACGAACAGTATTACCTCATGGATATTCTCGACAAGGGCCCCCTTAAACAACCTGTACTCCCTTTCCATACTGTTCTGAAGAGCAGAGTCATGGCAAATTGGAAATAAGGATTTCACCTTAAATACAGGCCTTCGAGTGTAGATCCAGAGTTCTTATCAAAACAGCCATCTCCGGAGAATCTAGTGGTGCAGGCTGCTACTTCTTCATAAAGGTCTGCCGCCTGTCCTACAATTCACCCTGATAGGGATGATAAAAGGTTTGATAGTCTAGCATAGAGAGTTTTCTCAGCCAGTAGTATGGCTTTAAAATCCATCAATTTCACGTGTGCATTGGCCAAATTTACACTCATGTTGTGGGAAGTTGTAGCTATGGCATCCCTTCACCATCCCTGATGGTGAAGAAAGGGATATATTTTGAAATATTGTAAAAGATGACAAGGACGCAATGTGCCCGCCGCTCCAGTTCAGTTCAGATCAGATTCAGCTGATGGTGTCAACCGAGCGATGGCAGCCAGTACTCTCTCGCAGAGATTTGCCTGGTTGCATAAGTCTGACTTTTCACCAGATGTCCAAACAAGACTTCATAGCATGACTTTCAACGGCTCCCATTTGTTTGGCTCCAAGGCTGATGAAATCTTGGAAAAGCTTAATTTCGCGAAAGCAGTGTCAAAGTCGCTGGGCACTGCAATTCGACAGCCGCAACAAACCCACGCATCTTCGCAAGGTTGGATGGGCCGATCCTTTTGCTATTTTTCACCAGTTGGAAGGACAAGAGGTCGGATCACACAGAGGGGCCAGAGGAGATTTCCTAGTGGTAGACGAGAACGAGGTGGTAAGTCCTACCCAAGCAGCTGCAAACTCATTGCATTCAGCAGCTGCCACCGCTACACCAAAACCTCACTGAGGCCTTGTTCCACAGGACGATGTTGGGGCCGGCTGACTCAGCATCTGGAAGAATGGCGAGGCATTACTACAATGCTTGGGCCCTGCAGACTGTAGCCCAAGGTTACAGCCTCCCATTCTTGAAAAGTTCTTCCAATTGTCCACAAGGGAGTCAGTCCTTTGAGGTACCGGATCTGCTCCTTTTGCATGAGATTCCTATTGTGCTGTAGAAAGACACTATAGAGCCAGTGCGTGTAGCGGAGAGGAACCAGGGATTTTACTCCCTTTCATTCTTAATACCAAAGGACGAAGAACTGAGACCCATCTTGGACTTGAGATGCTCGAACAAGTTCCCCAGAAAGACAAGTTCAAGATGGTCACTCTTTTTTCTCAGAGATCCCCGTGGCACTCCAGCTCCTGGATTGGATCGAATCATTGGACCTGCAGGAGGCTTACTTCCATGTGCCTATTCATCACAAGCACAGGAAGTACCTGAAGTTTGCATTGGCTGTTAAGAAAGATTTACATTTATGTGTATTTTCCCTCCAGTTGTGAACCCCCCAACTTTTTGCTGTTGTCTGCCATCCTAGCCTGACTTTTGCCAGTGGAGCATATCCTTCTGCTGCACTCCGCTGGGTTTTGGCTCACTTTGTTATGGGGAAATTGACATGCCATTAAAGACAGTCAGTACTGGGAGACTTTGTTTCCCTTTAGCCTTTTGCTTTGTTGCAAGTTCTTTGCAACATTTTTACCAGTGCACAAAGTACCTTACAGGACAGTGTGCTGGGGTCTTCCTTTCGTTTTTAAGGACCTAGACACCCTCAAAGGATTTTGTCCCTTTACCTTCCCCAGGTCCAGTAGACCCAGGACAGTCATTATTTGGTCAAGCATTCTCCTGCGAAACGCCAAGCTTACGCAGGCTTCTGCATGTCTTGTGTATGTACCTCCAGTATATGGGCTGGACTATCTAGTTCCAATACACATCCAGGATGCCAGAGAGTCTGGTGTTCTGGGAATTACTAGGACCACTGTGGTCCGTGATTGGTCCACGTCTGGCATGGCTGTATGTGAGCAGGTCTCTCATTGGGTCCTCTTCGTTTTGGCACGAAGGATATTCTGGATAAGAGAAGGGCCCAAACACCCATACCAGGTCAATCTCACTGAACCTAGGATAGGATCCAAGCATCCTGAAACCAAAGTCTGTGTCGAGGAACCGTTGGTGACCCACTGGAAGGTTTGGCACCCTGAGCCCGCTGTTGTCCCGGAGGACCCCACTGCCTCTGATCAAACTTAGGTCTGTGAAGGTGCTTCAATCCATTTGAATAGTGGGACCAACTATTCACAACACCTCCCCCTTAACCTGAAAGTGAGTCTTCTCGGAAATGTTCCTGGGCCAACCAGTGAACTGACCAGCTTGCCAAGGACCTTTGTTTTGGAACCTCCACCGTCTCGAGTTGACTCGTGAGACTGTGGAGATCATAAGCACTGGGTATAAGACACTCTCCCAATGAGTTTTGTACACATAGGCACCCTAGGTCGGGAATTAGGAAAGTACGCCTAAACACAAGTTCACGTAGTCACTGTGTCGCCCAGCTGTGGTGACGAATTTCGAGGGTGCGCTGCTGCTGTGCCCTGATCCGAGCTGATCCCTTCACCAGGAAAAGAGAAATCATCACTGTTCCGCCACGGAATCATCCCTGGAACTCAGCCGCTGAAAGCCGCAGAACCGCACAATTGCAGCATTTGAACCAACAACCGAAGTGGACTCAACTGCTGAAGTTTGGTCCGGAGTGCGCCTTGGGTCGGTGAGTACCTGAAACCCTTACCGGTGGCCTCTGGCTCATCCATCCATTTTTACGCACGAGTGTTCCCTGAGGGCCACTCACCATTACCGAGGTAGCCTGTGTTACTGTCCTATTCCCAACTCTTGGATCCTGTTCTGCCCTCTTGGGGAGACCCTCCTCGAATTGTGGGAACTTATTCTTCGCTGCCTCTGCAAGAGACCCTGTTTTTGCTCTACCGCACGATCGCGTGTGTCTGCACCGAAAGTACTTTTGAGCGCTAGGCTCCACTCTTCTTGGGGATTGGACTGCTTTAGTTAGGGTTTGATAAGTGAAGAACTACCTAAAGTTTATTCGCACCGTTTGCTCCCTTTCTTTACAGGTTGTGGACCCTTGCTGTGTGCCATTCCTTTAGGCCAATTGATAACTGTATATATGTGTTATAGTAGTGTTGGGTTGGTTTAGGATTTACTGCTGATATTTGCTTTGTGTTTGATTTAAAAGGCCTTTACTAAATGTAAAAAGGCCTTTACTAAATGTATATTTATTTTTGATATACACCTGACTGAGGGTAATTTGTAGTGTTGTTTACTGTGTGTGCTCATTGTGGGCTTTCGATCACCCTGACCCCTCCTGAGACCTAGTCTTGACCGTCGCCAATGCTACCTTGATTGGTCTGGCTTGTCCAGAAGGTTAGCCTGTTCCAAGAAACTAGGCTGCCCTTCTGAACCTCTGCCCACCAGGTCAGAGTTCAGAAGTCCATCTTAACAATTTGGTGTACAGCGGTGGAATAGGATCGAAGGTACCCAGTGTTGCACGCTGTTAAAGGTACTCAGATTACACTTACCCGGGACACATGGAAATGTCTAAGGCTGAAAGAGTAGATTTTGCAAAATTGAAGCCAACTCTCCTCTTAAAGTTTGGGACAATTCCTGCCCAATACTTGAAGAGGTTTAGTGAGTACAGAAAGAAAGAAGGTAACACTTGGGTGTCCTATGTTACTGATTCCTTGAAAAACTTGACTGGCTGGGTTGGAGGCTAGAAGATCTCCTCCACCTTTGAGGGTATGATTTCTTTAGTCATGCTTGAACATAGTTTTGCATCTTGTTCCCTGAGCTTAAGTGGCATTTGGCTGATTCAAAGGAGTTAGATCATAAGAAAATGGCCATGGCAGCAGATTTATGGGTGTCACGCTGAGTGTCCCATAAGGACAAGCCTACTCCTGGTAAGCAGGAGGAGGGGAAAAAGTCTAAAGATAAAGAGGGTAAGGGAACTGATTAAACTTCCTCCCAGAAGGGCCACAAAAAGAAATTCAAGGGTAAGTACCAAGAGAATGTCCAGGGTAGTGGAAGTTATCCTTCCAATCAGATCCCTGGATATAATAAGATGCCCTATGTCCCAAGACCCAGTGGATCTTGTGTGGCTTTTGGAGCAAATTTCCATGTGAAGGGGGACCCCGGATGTTAGGTCAAAACCTTGGGGGTCCACTCTGTGAGTCTGGCCTTTCCCTCCTATGAGGAGGAGGAGATCACAGGGGAATCCTTCTCCTCTGACTCTTTCGCCAGTGGGATAGAATCTGAGGTAGCCCTTGTTTTCATGGGATCCTGGGAGCCTAAAGCAGGTTCCTCTGAACTGAGGTTCTGTGTGGATTATAGGGCTCTGAATGCTGTCACCAAGACAGATAAACACCCCTTGCCTAGAACTGAGGAGCTGGTGGATACTTTGGGTACCTCCCAAGTACCTCGGCACATTTGACCTCACTGCAGGGTATTGGCAAATATCCCTAACTGAACATGCCAAGGAGAAGACAGCATTCTAACTCCAGAGGTTCTTTACCAGTTCAGGGTAATGCCTTTTGGGTTGAAGAATGCCCCTGCCACTGTTCAGAGGCTTGTGAATCATGTTGTGAATGGGTTGGATGAATTCTGTCTTGCATATCTGGATGATATAGCAGTTTTCAGTGCCACCTGGGAGAATCATGTGGAACACCTCAAAATTGTGTTGCAGGGTCTTCAAAAGACCCACTTGACTATAAAGGCCAGTAAGTGCCAGATTGGTCAAGGTTCAATTGTCTACTTTGGACATGAAGTAGGTGGAGGGAGGATGCAGCCTCTATCCAGTAAAGTAAAGCAGTACAAGACTGGCCAACCCTACCTACACAAGCCCAGGTGAGAGCCTTTTTAGGACTCCCAGGGTATTACAGAAACGTTATGGCAGATGATGGCACCATAGATGCCCCTCTGACTGTTCTCACAACTCCAAACAAAACCAAGCAGGTCTCTTGGTCTGAGGATTGTGAGAAAACCTTTGATGGCTTAAAAGACTCATTGTGCCAGGGCCCTGTTCTCAGAGCCCCTGATTACCAAAGACCTTTTGTTGTGCAGACAGATGCCCTTGACACTGGGATAGGAGTTGTATTATTACAAGTAGATGAGAAGGGTAAGGTACACCCTATTGGGATTATCAGTCGCCAGTTAAAGGACAGAGAGCTCAGATGGTCCACAGTAGAGAAAGAATGGTTTTCTGTTGTGTGGGCCCTAAGGAAGCTGAGGCCCTACCTCTATGGGACCCACTTCACTGTGCAAACTGGCAATAAGCCCTTAAAGTGGCTGATGAACATATGAAGGGAGAGAATCCTAAATTGCTCAGGTGCTCCATAAGCCTGCAAGGGTTTGACTTCACTATTGAGCATAGGCCAGGTGTTCAACGTTTCAATGCTGATGGGTTTTCCAGAATGTTTAACCGACCTGAACAAGAATCTCATCCCGGGGTGGATTACTTCCCCCTGTCCACGGTCTGGGAGGGGCGAGTGTTAGGAAAGATTTCCATGTATGTGTAATTTCCCCTCCAGTTGGGAACCCCCCCAACTTTTTGCTCTGGTCTGACCATCCTTCGCCTAGATCCAAAAAGGGTGTTGTTTCTAAATCAATAGACTAGAAAACCTCAGACAGAACAATCAGCTTTTTGTGGGACATGCTGGTCACAAGCTGGGTCAAGCTGTAACCAAGCAATTTTTATCCTGTTGGACTATTTTTTGCATTTATGAATGCTACAACTTGGCAGGCAAAGATGTCCTTACAAGTTCCTTCTACCCGCGGTCTGGCTACTTCTTCGGATTTGCAGGACAATCTCTAGTACTGCAGCTTGGTCTTCTCTTCATACCTTGACAAGGCAGTATTGACTAGATTCTGCATCGGGTCAGGAGGTGAAGTTTGGGAAAGCTGTTTTGCACAGAATTAATGAAAAGTACATTCTCTGTTCCATCTCCTACAACACACTGATATGGGAGTCTATCAAAGATGAGCAATACCTGGGAGGACACAATCCATTCGAAGAACAAATTACTTACCATGGTAATGTTCTTTCGACTGGATGTTCCTCCCACGTCTTCCTCATCACCCTCCCAACCTGCCCCTCTACCCTTGGGGAATTTCCGTGTTTTACACCTTTCTCTCTTCCGACGTCAGGTCATCTTGTGGCCTTAGAGACGTCTGTGCATACAAGATGGGGGAAAACTAAGAACTGAGGAAACTGGTGCGGTGCATGCTATATACACCGATGTCATACTCTAGAGTGCACAGAAGTCTCATAGGGATGCAAGATCAATGACGTGATGACGCACGATGCCACTGCTATGAAAAAAATTCTAAAGCAACTGACACTGGTTGGGAATATAGAAAAGATTAGGAATACGTGGGAGGAAAGTCATTTTTTCTTCTAATGCATTTTGTCCTACCATGAATTCCTAATTTTAGATATATTCTGCGGCAACAAATCTGAATGTTTTTCTCCACCAGGGGGCACCATGCAGCATCTGCATTGGGACCCTCGCAACAGACTTCGGTTTCGGTTATTGTTAGGAAGTATTCTCATAAATGGTTGATTTCCCTTACCTACTGAGTCCCTCACCAGCTTTGCTGGATTTCTAGGATTCATTTTGTTCACCTGGTAAGAGTGTGAGCCTTTTTTCCCACTCTTACATGTGTTTTGCTATGCGTGTGTTTCTACTTTTTGTGTGATCTTGGGCACTGGAGCCTCACCTGCTCCAGGGCACCATATTTTTTGTGTGTGTTACACAGCACCGTCAGTACAGTGACACAGGGTTGTCTTTTAGACTTCCCCCCGACTCTGGGGCTGACTACAGTCCCCCAGAAAAGGGTAAAGTTGCCATTAACTTTACCTTAGTCACTTTAAACCACAGACCCAGTACACCCCATCGTCCATGGAGTATTGGAAAGGGTTAATTCTTATCCCTTTTTGTCTGTGCCTCTTGGGGCATTGCTTCGCTCCCTTTACATTAAGACTTGGCTGGCGGCAGTGGTATCTACCCTAACTTTTCTACCGCGATTATCTTATATAAACGTGGAAAAGTTTTAGGCTATTATATTAGCCTCAAACATAAACCCGCTTGACCAAATACATTTTATTTTGGCTCCGACCGGGTTTATTCGCCATTTCTTTTTGTTAGTCTTTCTCATGTTTTACTCTGCGCGCCAAACCAGGTTTGGTCCCTTTGTTCATCGCTTTTTCGTGGGCTTTCACACAGAAGCCCTCCTTTCGGCGCCTGAGAGTCCTGGTAGGCAGGATGTGAGGGAGGGGTTTTAGGACCGCTGCCATGGGTTCCCTTGGTAACCCAAGTCGCACTCCTATCTGATTGGCTAAGGGGACTGGCCTTGCCAGGCCAGCCACCCTGCTGTGTGATTGACAGCCATGCTGTATGAATGGGGGAAAACTGCATAAAAAGCAGGACTCTGGGACCGGAAGAGCAGAGTAGCCACTGGAACGAAAGAACCAACGAGGAACTGGAAGAAGAGGACCCCTACAACGACTGAACCGCCCAGTGAAGCCCTGCTGCAGGTCTGAATTTCCATAATCCGACGACAGAGAAGATCCTCCCGGAAACTTCTTCCCTTGAGCTGGTGGGACCAACCAGTTCACCCAAACTGCAAGCCAGGACCCCTCCTCTGGTCGAATTTGCTGTACAGAGCTACAGTGGGCCGGATAGCCAGGAAGGTCGTACCCTACTTGGGCTTTAAGGAGCGCACCTTTTATTCATTGCTTTGCTCTGCTGCTGGTTTCTTCCCTGGGTAGTGCAGGACCCTCCAGTCTTCCTACTTCTGATCAGTCCGACAGTCGCTTCAGGAACCGTGAGCCTGCAGGAAAGTCTGCCTCAGCTCCAGCTCCCTCTCCGTTTTAAGGTACTGTGCAAATCCGGTTGTACGTTTCGTTCAGCCGCGGTGAAAGTGTTTGAAATCTTTCTCCAATCCGAGGGCTTGTGCTTCTCTTCTCTTTGAACTAACTTTTCTACCAACCAACCTTGTCTGGAAACCGTGCCATGAAATTTACTGCAAACTATCCTGAACTGAATTATCTTGAGCAAAAGTCTTTTGAAACATTGACTTTGGCCGTAGGCCTTTTCTATCTGATTTTATCATTGTAGTCTCTCTTGTTCGATTGCCCTGAGTATTGGTGTGATTCAATTTCTGTTAATTTATGTCTTTTCCCTCCCTTTTAAATTGCTTGTGTGCGATTTTGCCCCCACTTCATTTTGTGAGTTTAACTTGTCTGGAATTTTTAGGGAAGTGGTGTGGTGTATTAAGAGTGATTTTTAGACTGCTTATAATATTGTAATGCTATACAACTGAAGAGTGAAATAAATATTCTTTTACTTGAAAACCTTGAGTCAGTGTTTGCCTGAATTATAGTAATTGCTATCATTTGTTTAACTACTACTCACTTACTCTTTATATAAGTCTGGCTGCTCCGCTACTGCTACCACTTTAACTGTGTAGTAAAGGCTTGTACCAAAGGTGAAATTGTACTGTCACTTGTAGTCTTGTGTGTGGTGTTCCCAAAGGGTACTGCAAATAATTCTGCCTAACAGTTAGGATGCAACGTAGATATAATAGCTGACACTGTGCCCCATGACCTCAGATCCTTATTTTCTGCATACTCCGTACACAACAATGGGAACTTCACAACTCAAACACTACATTTCTGAAGTACTCCTTTTCGATGATATTGTCGATGCTGCAACCTTCAGGTTTCAAGCGCTCCAAGGACTGCGTTGCAAAAATGTTGATTACTGATCCTTACAAAATATGCCTGTGGTGTTTCTGTACCTACCATGAAACTACCGACTGTGGATCCTACCAATCGATGATGCAGAAGGCCCTGAAGGAGATACTTTTGAAATTAACTCTCTGAGGATCCTTGTCCAAATACCTGAGTGCTACACCCTTGAAGGTGTACCCCTCCAAAGAGAAAAAAGATGTTGACTGTTCACTCTTCAGAGAAATCCGAGCGAAAGTCAAGGAAGCATAAGAGATTACGCTCCCGAAGTGACTCCCATCATTCATTTTCATCTTCGAAGAAAGAAAAAGAAGAGAAGCAGACACTCACCTTCAGACTTTCTTGCCGAAAAGGCAGGTAAGGTTCTGTGAGGGTCGAGGAGTAAGAGGCGTATACAAGGCTGGCATGTTGATTGGCAAGGACTTTTATTAATAACAAAAATGGTGGGGGTCTGGGGTGGGGTTGGAGAAAATCCTAACTAACCCTGCTTCCATGAGGGGTTTCCTTACCTCAACAAAACTTGCTAATGAAACTGCTTGTCAGATTGTCCAAAGTAATGTTCGCTGTCCGGTGTTGAAATCCTAACCTATCCTTCACAAGCTAAACCTAATTTAATGTGACAAGG
Organism: Ambystoma mexicanum; assembly: GCF_040938575.1. Lineage (NCBI taxonomy): Eukaryota > Metazoa > Chordata > Amphibia > Caudata > Ambystomatidae > Ambystoma > Ambystoma mexicanum. The sequence continues at coordinate 673,894,855 of NC_090932.1, read as the reverse complement.
GAAAAATGTCTTTTGGCTGCTGTAATGCAGCTCCGCTTTGCAGTTCAAAACCAAAGTTCCAAGCCGGTGTGGAAAATGTTTTTATTTATTTATCATGCACATAGCCAACCATGGCTTTACATATAAAAACATCTATAAAAACATCAAACTCCAAATCATAAAACAACAAGATTACCTTCAATAAAACGGAATACATTTACAACACATGAAACCAAGGTGCCAACAGACCATTCCGTTAAAAAAGCCAAAACAAGTTCATAAAATGTCATCATGTGGAACATGAGATTCTGGTCATTTCCATACAATAATGCTTGCCGTGTGTCATACATATTCACATCCTCATAGCTATTATCATACACCTTCAAATATTTACCTCTTAGGAAACTGATGCTCTCGCACTGACATATAATATGTTCAGCTGTCTCTATGGTTAACATCCCACATAATCTGCAGTATCTCAAATGCCTAGCAATTCCCAATGTTTCTCCTCGAATCTCCAGCGTATCACGCATATTACATTTAAGTAAAAGGTTTTGCCTGATAGTATTACAGACTGGATAGGCAGCTTGATACATAGGCTTTATCAGATCTGTACACCAAAACTCCAGAAACAACCCACTATTTGATTTCATTGCAAGATTAATCATATCACGTTCTTTTGCGTGATTTAATATGTCTGTTTTCAGTAAACGTTTAGTCTTGGCGTGAGTATTTTGCAACCACAAGTGTGCATTCTCTTTAGCCCATTTACAATACACCCTATCCATCACTGCTATAATGCAAGAGTCCAACAGAATACTTTTTGTCTCAATACCTCTCATTAGTTCCACAATAAAGGTATTATTATTTAAAGTGCACAATTTCACATTTAACATTGTTGTTTTATGATCTAAAATATGAGTTGCACCCAAAAGATTACACTCTAATAAGAAATATTCTCTAGGTAAAGATTTAGGCATTCTAAATAAAATCTGTAATAATTTCCCTTCAAACTGGTTCATTTCATTAACAAAGCTTGTACCCCATATTTCTGCAGCATAAAGTAGACACAGTAGCACTTTAGGTGTGGAAAATCAAACATAAGTTACAGAAGACTGAAGGGGTTGATTCCCTTTCCACAGAGTTGTTCCAGCTATATCCAAAGTGATCTTGTTTCTACAATGCTCAAAGTGTGTCCTTGTCTGGTTTGGCGGACCTGCCTCCCAGGCCCTTTGACAATGAAGAATGACCTGGACACCTCTTGGGGGGTCCCAGGCCCTTTATGAGCCGGCCGGTTCTCAGGGTACTGTGACGCAGAAGAATAGTCTGGCTTGTTCTCCTAGACTGTGTTGATGGTTCCTGACCCTCTTTGTCCACTCTCCTGCCAAGTAGGGTACTTCATGTTCTTGTTCTCAGCGTCCTTCTCTCTGTCTTCACATCCACCAACAGCCTTGGTTTACTCTTCTGCCAAGGTCTCTGAGTGTCATTTGTGTACGTATGGTTTTTAGTTTTCTTTATCATTGGCCAGGGTGCACATCTCCAGCCTGAGTCACGGACCTCCTTTGTTTGGTTATTCTCTCTATTCTCTTTATCTGATGCTCCTTGATGCCACAGCCTTGGTTTACTCCCATGCCAAGGTCTGGGAGTGTCTATGGTAAGTGTAAAGTTTGTATTTCCTCTTAATACTCTTTGGGATATGTTTTCCTCATGTGGGTCCCAGACCCACTTCACGTGATTCAGTTTAACATTCTCTTTATGCGACTTCTTTTTATACCGCAGGCCTGGTTTACTCCCCTGCCAAGCTCTTTGCAAACCATTTGTATTTCCAATGTGTGTATTCCTTCTGGTTACTGCTTCTATGGTCTTCATGGTCCCAGACCCTCATACTATACTATTCTTCTCTTCTGTGGGTGGGGATCCCCAACTCGCAATATGGTAGCACAGTGACTTGGTACACTTCCCTCCCAAGTGGATGTGTTTACTGTCGCTCCTTCTTTATAATGGCTTCCATCCCTTCTCGACCCACCATGTGTTTGCTTCTGTAAATTCGTAGTTCTGTTCCAGAGACCTCTTCGGTCCTCCAGCACCCTTCCCCACCCCGCTTCCGTGCTCCTGCGGTGTGCAGCTGTCGGGCAGCAATACTTCTCTGTGGTGTTCGGGTGCCTTTTGTAGTCGTCAATGGCCCTGCCGTTTAATGGCACATTTATGTGTTCTTGTTGGTACACGGCTGCATTGGAAACATGACAACCTGGTGTGAAATCCTAGTAGCTGAACACTTGAGCAAGCAAACTTTTTTTTATTGCAGGCGTCAAAAACACAGAAACAGGGTTGCGTCTACCCGTTGAAAAAAGTGAGCGGACGCTGTCCACCCACATGTATCGACTTGTGCCCTGATAATCAGTACAGGGCCAGAACCAGAGAAAATATCCCCTCCAGTCTCCAGGAAGACAGCCTCTCTTGTTACATCCTTGGTAAATAGTCATGGCTCACTTGCAGTCTTCATATACAATGTGCGGAAAATGTTATATTCTACTTAAACGCTTTTTGGCTTGGTAAATATAAGGATGTGGAAATAAGGCAAATAGCTAAAACAGTTTTGTACAATATGTTTAATTGTGCTGGGGGAAGGCGCAGATTTTAGGCAGCTAACTGCTGCTTTGCATTTGCTTTAAAAAAAAAATGCCCCTTTGCAGTTCTTAACACAATGGTCTCTTAAATAGACCATGAATAGTAAATTGCACCCACTTTAAACGCTCTGCTGTCGGGCAGCAGTGCTTCTCTGTGGTGTTCGTGTGCCTTTTGTAGTCGTCAGTGGCCCTGCCGTTTCTTGTTCAGCTTTCTTGTTGGCGGTTTGTCTGCCCGTAAGTTTACCTTTCTCGGGATGGAATTCCCTTTTCCCGGTAATAGACCGGAGCGGGGGGTGCCTGTTGTTGTATTCGGGTAGCACATCCAGGAGGTCTCCCTCCTTGGACGGACTTCTTGCTCCCGTTTTGCCTTTGCACTGTGTCCCTGTACACCTCTGCTGCATCTCCTGCACTTCCAGCCTGGAAGTTGATTGTGCTTCCTGCTGTCTTTGCCCAGCCCATTCATATTTCCCGAGGCCAATTAGGGAAGGACAACAAGTAGACTATTCTCTCCTATTGGGAGGAGTGATCATCATGCCTCCAGTCATCTTCCTTTTCCCAGCAGTTCTTGGCTGAGAAGTACTAAAAAACACATGGAGGCATTAGGTAATGTGGAACTGGAGGGTTTTTGAGGGAATGTGGGAGGGTTAAAGAGATACTGTGTTCTCCCTAACAGGTCACTACTTTTGATGGGGTCCTCTTCCCATGAGATCCTCCTGCTGAGTATCCCCCCTAGGGGACTATCGTATAGCGGCCTCACCTCCCTCGCCTTATGGATACGGGCTTCCCCATCTAATGTAGTGACGATACCTCGGGATTCGTCACAGTTCCGATCCAAATCTGGATGGGCCCACCTAGTGAACTTAAGCCAGCAGGGACTCTAATAAAGGCATAAAGGCTCTAATGCCTGACAACCCAGGCATCAATGGACTTATCCATTTCGATGCTCTTTGAGACCGACCCGCCACGTTCTTCGAAAGGCCCATCGACTTGAAGACCTAGAGGACTCCTCAGAGCTGTGATATGCGCCAAAGTCAAGAACATGTTTGTTGACTTTTGAGAAGATTCGCAACGAGGAGGGAGAGGAAACCCCTTCTGCAATACATCCCCTACAGTTTACTAATCCTCCTGAAGAGTTTTTCACAATAGAAGCTATAATGGAAGATTTAGCTGCAGACCTCCAGGAGGCAAGTGGCCTTGACACTGCCCCTGAAGTTGATCTATACCCTCAGGATCCCCATGCGCATCCTAATGCTGCATACAGATCAGTCATGGGAAAAGTGCCTGAAACCCTAGGTTCTGGGTCCTCGAACCAAACATGTCACAGAATATGATCTCAGATATTCTGGGCAAGGGCCCAATAATGGAACCAGTTTTGCCCTTATAGGCAGGGCCAGCCCTAGGATTTGCAGGGCCAAGTGCAGCAAATTAAGTGTGGGCCCCTTAATTTGCATTTGATAACATAACAGGAAATGACATCACAAGATAATGACCACTACATATGCAGGCAGCAGCGAAAACATGGCAAAATATATATATATATTACACATATATATATATATTTATATATATATATATATATATATATATATATATATATATATATATATATATATATATATAATTTAATACAGGGCCTGCGGTAGCGGCCCTGTAGATATGGTTAAGTTGCTCTATATATATATATATAATCTGAGAGGAGAATTTAATTTCGAATAACAACACTAGCAAAGTATAAAAGGTACCCACCTTTTAAGCCCAACAATTTATAATGAAATATTCTGAAGAAAACAAAATCCAAAAAAGAGACGTGCGCTTAAATGGACATTTGTGTTCTTGTTGGTACACGTCTGCATTGGAAACATGACAACCTGGTGTGAAATCCTAGTAGCTGAACACTTGAGCAAGCACACTTTTTTTTATTGCAGGCCCCAAAAACACAGAAACAGGGTTGCGTCTACCCGTTGAAAAAAGTGGGAGGACGCTGTCCACCCACATACATCGACTTGTGCCCTGATAATCAGTACAGGACCAGAACCAGAGAAAATAACCCCTCCAGTCTCCAGGAAGACAGCCTCTCTTGTTACATCCTTGGTAAATAGCCATGGCTCACTTGCAGGCTCCATATACAATGTGGGGGAAATGTTATATTCTACTTAAACGCTTTTTGGCTTGGTAAATATAAGCATGTGGGAATAAGGCAAACGGCTAAAATGGTTTTGTACAATATGTTTAATTGTGATGGAGGAAGGCACAGATTTTAGGCAGCTAACTGCTGCTTTGCATTTGCTTTAAAAATAAAAATGCCCCTTTGCAGTTCTTAACACAATGGTCTCTTAAATAGACCATGAATAGTAAATTGCACCCACTTTAAACACTCTGCTTTAAGAAAGAAAGTGATCAGCAGTGCTTATAAGGCCTGCAGCGCCTATTGGGCCGCTGGGAGAGAGTCAAGGGGAGTTTGTCTCTCCCGGTCGCAGCAGGAGGTTGATAGGTGACAAGTTGCCTCACCCGAGAAACAAAAGGGAGCCAAACCTCGAGAGAGACCAGCCACTTTTGAAAAAGATATTCCGACATCCCATCACCATGCATGCTGCAGCGTGTGCCGCCCGTGTGCTCAGAGTGGACTGCAGCAAGTTTAGGTACTCTGAGCACTCGGCCCACACTGCAGCCTGCAAGAGGAGTCAACAGCACCCTCGGTGCGGGGCCCTAGCAGGCGCGGGGCCAAGTGCAGCCGCACATGCTGGACACGCCTAGTGCCAGCCCTGCTTCTAGGCAGCCCTAAAGGACCGACTTATAGAGCTATGGGAGAAGCCCTGCTCGGCACCAGCACTAAGAGGGTAACTTACAAAGAAGTGCAGGCTGGCTTCCTTTAACCTAGCCCGGGTGCATAGTGGTACAGGCTGCCAGATCAGGGGCCACATATTCAGCCTGTCCTTATTGGCCCCAGATAGGAACGATAAAAAGATGAAGGCATGGTCACAAAGGTGTTTGCTTTAGGGAGTATGGCCTTTAAAGCAGTAAACTCCTCCTGTGCCTTGGCAAAAGACACCCACACATTGTGGTCGGTTATTGAATGGGCTGCAGGAGAAACGAGAAACAGTTTCATAAAGATTGTCTCTAATGGGAAGGAAGCAATGTGCCAGGCCCAGCAATCTGGCTTAGACACTTCAGACTGCCTAGACAAAGAGATGATAACCAGCTCAGTACTGAGATGCTTTTCCTGGCTAAGGAAATCGGGGTTTGCGCCAGATGTACAAGACAGGCTACTAGATATGCCCTTTGATGGATATAATCTTTACAGCTCAGAACTGAAAGCTTGGAAAAATTACAATCTTTTAAGGCTGCTGCAAAGTCACTTAGGAATTGGCGGAAACATCAGCATCCTGGAAAACGAAAAAGTTTAGTTATCATGCATCATTTAGTAAATCTGCCACAAGGCACAGGAGATTCAAAAAACCTACAAGAGGTAGGGGTGGAAAAGCAAATCATATCACTGCCACCGCTGCTGTCCCCTCAGGCTCTGCAGTGGCACCAAAACCTGCATACTCGCACCCTTCACACCATGCCAGTGGGAGGGTGTCTGATACAATATTACAGAGAATGGCAAAGCATTACTTCAATGGTCCCAGTATTTCAGCATTTTCAAGGACATTACTTCAGATGAATGGCTCACTCATAGTCTCACAAGTCCCTCCACTTTACTCGCGCTGTTTATTCTCTACGCTTTGCGTGATTATGCATCACATTTTTGTCCTATTTCAACATGTCATGTTTAAGCTCCCATACTTATATAACTTACATTTTAACTAGCGTGGAAGCTACTAGCACCTTCATGTGGACGTAGTGGGTAAACTCTGCTGCACTGCTGTGAAAAAAAACTCAATACATCTTAGATGTAGACATTTTAGCTGCTATCAATTTGCCCCTCCCCCTTTCTCCTTAGGGTGACTCCAGTAATTTACAGTCTTGCTTTACATCTTCTATGCCAAATGATCGACTCATTTGCACCTGTAGCCAATTGCATCAATCATGTATCACCTAGACTGCCAAAATCAAATAATTTGGTAACATCTTTTTTCCATCCTTAGGAAAAGTTAAAATTGGAAACAGTTCAACTTCTTCTCTACATACCTATTTATCAATGCCTCAATTAACCCTGCAGAGTGTATCAGGGAAGGCTCTTGATTGCCGTAACTTGAATTCCCTGGAGCATAGTTTTACTGACACTCCCCCAACTATTTCTACATCGCGTGCAGACCCTTTTTTTTGACTTTCCACATGCATCATCTCAACCCAGAAGACTTTCAACTATAACTCCAGGCATGCATTTCAGATGGAACACTCCATCTGACCAAACTTTGATTGAAATCAATCAAGTATTCTGTATATCACTATCACTCTATGAAGGTTTCAAGCTAGAAGTAAAAGCCAGTTCTGTGTCTCGAGTCATTATTGTTTAAATTTGACAATATTAAATTACATATTGCGGCAAAAGAGTTTTAATGGATTGCGTTTCTCTCGCAGATTCCTCATCATGATAGATATCCATCACCCAGCTCTGCTGTTAGGAAACTTTTCGACAGGGGGCGTAGTGGACCTTGACTCGGCCGTCGATCCGTCTTGTCTGGCTCATCGACCGTCGGCTCCTGAAGGGATTTCAGGCGTTGTGTATATATAGCACGTCACTACACCCCATGCTTTAGTTCCTTTTTTCTGCGCACTTGCACGCTGCATCAGGAACACGACTCTAGTTTATCCAGCGTTCTTTTTGTACTATTTGTATGTTTTCCTTCGAAAACCTCGACTCAATGTCGTCTCACAAGGTTTCATGCTTCAAGCGATGCTGCGATTGCAAGGTCAAAATGTCTGACTGACCCCCATGACGTCTGTCTATGGTGTCTAGGTGTTAGTCGTGACACAAAGACCTACATGTCGTGCACAGAGATGCAGCTGAAATCCATACGTGAGAGGGCCGGGAAACTGGCCTTGGGCCGACCGTGTGCCACGTATCTGTCACGGTCACGTGTGTGGGTCTTCGGAGGCCGAGACCGAGGAGCCCACTCCCGACAAGTGGAAGGAATGACATTGCAAGAAAACCAAGAAACAGTCCCATTCCAGGAGCCATTCCTAGTCTTCATCGCAGAAGAAGAAGCAGCACCATCGATATCGACATGAGTCCAGCTTGTCGGAACAAGGTAAGTCCTCAGCGGGGCCGACCACCCGGGAAGAGTGGAAAAGTTTCAAAAATGCAATGCTCGAAATGTTAAAGAGGCAATCCCCTGTAGGTGCAGCTCCGGCCCCCGACCAGCAAGCTTTGGCGGCAAAAGCAGTACTCGGTGCTCCTGGCCCCAAGCCAGCCACTCCGTAGACATCGCTGGCCTCAAACACCTTTGGGCGTTATACCTACTAGACATAAGTCCCTGGAGGGCCGTAAGGCCAAGGCCCATGACGCCCATTGATCATCCGAGCGTCCCTCAGCGCCGAAAGAATCTTCGGCATCGAAGTTACGGCCTCAAAACCTATTCTCAAGCCCTCAGGCCGACATTTGCGAAGGTTCATTTGTGCCGCTGTCGAGATTGAGTTTCTTCGATGCAATGCATATTTGGCGCTGATGACCCTGAGGACTCAGCCGACCCTGTCTTCATGGTAACAGGCGTTGTCAATTTTTCTTCTTTCGACGTCCAGTCTGATTTATTGGCCCTAGCTAAGGGTCTACAAGACACTAGTGGTCTGGATACCTCCCCAGACCTTGAGCTACAGCAAAACTAGCCCTATAACCATGCTAATATTAAGTTCAGGGATCTGGTTTACAGGGTTGTTGACACCCTTGGGTTGAATGCGTCCACTACATCTCTTCAGGGGTATGAGCTCACTGATAATTTGGATGAGGGTCCTACAGTCGAGCATAACGTACCATTCAACGCAGCCATTGCGGACCCTTTAGCCTCCTTATGGCAGCACCATTATACCATTCCCCTGTGAATGCAATTTTACAAGGAAGTATAGGCTGGCAAGAGGAGACCCATCTTTGCTTGCCACACACCTTTCCCCGGAAGGGTTGGTTATACTGGCTGCCACTATTTCCACCAGAACTGCGGCATCCACCTCCTAATCTGCCTACGGACAGAGGGAAAGAAATCTCACGCATTGGCCAGAAAGGTGTTCACTTCTGGTAGCATGCTGCTCAAAGCCACTAACGTAGCATGTGGATTCGCCAAAAACTCCTTTGGCTTATGGAAGGCTGTGGAACATGCTGCTGAATATGTCCCTCAGGGTGCCATACGGGATGGACTATTACAGCTGGTGGAGGATGGGAAGGAGGTAGCCAAGCACTCATTGCAAACGGGCCTGGACGTAGCAGACTGTGTTGGCAGAGCAATGGGGTCAGCAGTTGTAATGAGACACCAAGCTTATCTAAAAACATCTGGCTTCTCTCCAAGTGTTCAAAACAAGCTGCTGGACATGCCCTTTGAAGGTGACATGCTTTTTAGGCAGAAAGCAGAGGAATCCTTAGAGAAATTCAAGGAATCCAAGTTAGCTGCTAAATCATTGGGCCTAGCGGTGCAGCTGGCCACACCTGCCTTCAGCTTCGCCTCCAGGGGCAGAGGCTATAGACGTTATGTGCCCTATGGCAGAAAGGCACAGCTCACGAAAACCGGCAAGGGCAGAGGCGCTTCTCGCGTCCCAGAAGGGGCAGAGTGGTCTCTATAGGCCAGCAAGTAGCAGCAGCGGCAGGGTCACCCGCGCCCTCTAAGCTGCTTTGATTTCCACTCCCACGATGCACCGGTTGGTGGATGTTTGGCAGGGCATTGGTCTCAGTGGGGGATGATAACTTCCGATGCCTGAGCCCTGCAGTTGATTCAGTGAGTTTGTCTGCCTTTTCTAAAGAGGCTCCCAGACAGACGTTCACCTCCCCCAATCCAACCTGGACATTAGCTCCAGGAAGAACTGAGAGCCCTGTTGTTGAAGGGTGCCGTGGAAGAGGTACCTCCCAATCAGAGAGGGTCGGGTTGATATTCCCAGTATTTCCTGGTGCCCAAGAAGGGAGGAGGTCTCCATCACATCCTGGACCTCAGGGCCTTGAACAAGTTCCTGAGGAAGGACAAAGTCAGGATGGTGACGTTGAGAGACATTCTCTACGCTCTCGAACTCAGGACTGGCTGGTGTCAATAGACCTACAGGACGCTTATTTCCATGTGTTGATACACCAAAAGCACAGGAAGTCCTTAAGGTTTCTCATAGGCGACAAGCACTATCAGTTCAAAGTGCTTCCCTTTGGGTTGACCTCCATGCCAATGGTCTTCACCAAGCTCATGGCGTAGTTGCGTCTCACCTCAGGAGATCCGGAGTCCATATATTTCTGTATCTGGATGACTGGCTGATCTGAGGGAAGTCTGCGGGGTAAGTCTTGTCTCAACTGAAAGACACCTGCCTACTACTACACAAGCTGGGCTTCTCCCTCAACTTGAAGAATTCCCATTTGACACCAGTTCACCGGCTCCAGTTCATCAGAGCAGTCCTAGACACCCGGGTAGGGAAGGCTTTTCCTCCCGAGGAGAGAGTCAGCAACACAGCCCTGATGGTGCATTTGTTTTAGAACCATGCCACACTTCCAGCGGCTTCCTTCCTCCACCTCTTGGGTCTCGATGGTCTCCTATGTTTGTCTAGTGCCAGAGGACAGGCTGCATACGAGATCCCTCCAGTGGCTCCTGATGTACCAGTGGTCTCAGTATCTAGGAGCGCTCACGGATCTCCGTTTAGTGTCTAGCCATGTAGTCTGCCAACTCGGCTGGTGGAACACGTGCAGCAATCAATTAGCGGGGGAACCCATCTGGCATCCTTGCCAGAGGCCTTAGTGTTCACGGATGCGTCCCTGAAGGGTTGGGCCATTCGCTGCAAGGATTTGCCGGTGAGTGGTGTGTACTCCCACCCACTCTGCGCAGAGGCAATTCAGCTATGGTTCTGGTTGCGAGAGAACCAAATCAGGTCTCGGCAGTTCATCTGGCGGATACAGAGAAGACCTTGGAGGATGCTCTGAGCAGGCAGAGCTCGGTGTCACACGAGTGGGAAGTGTGTCAGGAATTCCTCGAGGAGGTCTTCGCTCTCTGGGGTACCCCGACAGTGGATCTGTTCTCCACAGAGTCCAACAGGAAGTGCAAGCAGTTTTGTTTGAGGGAATTCCCAGCGAACGGCACACTGTGGGATGTGTTTCCTGGTGGACTGGATCTTCCCTCTCCACTACGCCTTCCCCCCGATTCCCGTCATCCCTTGGGTTCTCAGGAGGTTAAATAGATTTAGAGCGACCATGATCTTGATCGCCCAGATTGGGCGAGGAGAACGTGGTACTCCGAGCTCTTGGATCTGACCATCTGTCCACTCACCGGTTGCCTCTGCGTCCGGATCTGCTAATGCAGTCAGAGGGTCGAGTGCTCCACCTGACCCCGGATTCTCTCAACCTACACGCGTGGCTCTTGAGAGGATGAGGTATGACTGGGACCTCTTGGAGGAGGTACTTGAGATATTGCTGGCTGCACGCAGACAGTAAACTTGATCTCTTTGCGCATGCAAGTGAGAGGATTTGAGGCGTGGTGCAGGGAACATGATACTGACCCTATCACTTGCCCTACCACTACTGTGATGGAGTTCCTTATGTCCCTGGCCTCTTCAGGCCTTCAGGTTGCCACAGTCAAAGGGTTTTGGAGGCCATGTCTGTTTTCAAGAGTTCCCTGACCTATGTTCCTTTTTTACTATTTTGGTCATGGCCCAATTCCTGAAGGGCCTTCTGAACAAGTTTCCGCCAACCCCATTTGTTGTGCCAGATTGGGATTTTAATCTGGTTTTGACCTACTTGATGGCAGCTCCGTTTGAGCCTATGCATTGATGTACTTAGCAGCTGTTATCCTTTAAGAATGCCTTTTTGGTCACAATTACATCTGCCAAGAGGGTTAGCGAACTGCAAGCCTTGTGCTGCAAACCTCTGTTTCAGAAGTTCTTTCATGAGAAAGTCTCTCAAAGTCAGACCCGGATTCCTTCCTTAAGTGGTTTCATTTTCATCTGTCCCAGTCTATTGATTTACCTGTCTTTTACATTCCTCCCTATCCCTCAAAAGAGGAAGAGCGGTTCAACCGCCTTGACCCCAAGAGAGCATTAAGCTTCTATGTTGCTTGCACATCTGAGTTTAGGAAATCAGACCGGTTGTTTATGGCCCATTCCTTGTCTTGAAAAGGTTTTGCCATCACTAAACAAACCCTGTCACCTTGGATTATTTTGTGCATATCTGAGTGTTACCAATCGACAGGCAAGGAGCTTCCAGCGGGCATCCGAGCCCACTCGACCAGTGGGTTCTCAGCCTCTACTGCCCTCCAGATAGGAGTTCCTGTTAGGGATATATGCCGGCCGGCCCCTTGGTCATCCTTACATACCTTCACCAAGCACTATGCCTTGGATGGTTGCACAGGAGCTGATACAAGGTTTGGTAAGGTGGTTCTACAGAATCTACTGGATTAAATCTTTCTGCCCTCCTCATTTATCCTTACTGATTGGGGAGTCTATCTTGTTGATGAATCTGCAGGAGAAAAGCAATCCATTGAATGAGACATTACTCACCGTAATGATCTTACTCTGGATTCTTCTCCCGCAGATTCCTCATCGAAACTCGCATCCATCCCCCTCAAAAAGTTCTCTGGGTTGTCGCTTCTGTCTAAACGAGAAGGCATCTGGTGAGGGCTCTGGGATTACCGTTCTGTCTGATTGTTAAAAAAAAAAAAGTTTTCAATCATTGTTATAGGGGTGTGGGGGTCACCCTGGTTGGCTGCATCTTTCTAACATTTTTAACGTCTGATTAGCCTCCTCCTGTGGTTTTTCCTTCTGCAGTGTTCAAACGTGGGGGGTAGCTGAACTGAAGCATAGGGTGTAGTGACGTGCTATATATACGACTCCTGATGTCACTTCGGGAGCTGACGATCTAGACCCGGACAAGACGGATCGATGGCCGTGTCGAAGTCTACTACGCCCCCCTGTCAAAAGGTTTCCAAACAGCATAGCTGGATGATGGATATCTATCATGATGAGGAATCTGCAGGCGAAGAATCCATAGAAAGATAATTACGGGGAGTAATTTCTCCTTCCATTTGGACAGCAACCATGTCCTTTAACAACAGAGGCTGAGTAAGTTATAACTGCCGACAATATGAGGTGGGTATATGTAGCCAGGGATGTTAGTCTGGCTGATGATTGTTGGTATATGGGGACTTCCAATGTGAATGCTTCTGCTGTGGAAAGATGTCTGTCCACTCCTCTAATTAAAAAAACATCAGCCACATTGGTGTCAAGCATAGCACTTCCTCCTCAGCCAACATCTAACTCGCCAGCCGACTGTACATCTGATGATGAGATGGCTTGTTTACCACCTATGAATCACCCGACCGTTATTAATATTGACACCAACACTGAAGCTTGTTGTTTTATAACAATTATTTCCTGTTTGTCTAATGTGAGATAGTTACACTAGTAACCTAAATACAATTGTGAAACATGGCACAGCTAAATGTTGCCATGTTCCGCTCAGATTGAATATGGGACATGCATCTCAGACTCGAGGGAGAGCCTACAATGTCCCCCCTCCATCATGAATACGGCATTAAGCACACAGTTGGATTTGCCAACTTTAATATCTGGCGGTGAGATTAATCAACCATCTAAGCTCAATTCTGGTCAGTCCTCAAGAACTTTACAAGGCATAAATGTACCTCAATGTTCCTCTTTGATGGGGGTGGGAGCCTCTCCTGAGTCCACTATGAGAGAGACGGTGCACAGTCTACCTATTATCGGGTAACAAAAGTGGCTGACTCGCATGTCAGTGGCAGAAAGCTCCAACAACACACCTACCTCACAATCAAGAAGATGGCTGCTTGAGAGTCTCTGGCATAGAGAGGGCGTAGGGGAACAGTACGGCTCTCCCCTGGCATCCTAAACAAATTGAGGAGGAAGGGATGCTGAACTAGAGCCCTGTGCCTATGGGTAGCACAGTGGCAATGGGCTTGTCTTGGAACAAGTTGACGTAGAGCAACAAATCCCGGATCTCCGCTTAGAAACCTCTTAAATAACCAATCATAATAATAAAATCCGGTTGATATCTGGGGTTCCTTGGTCACTGCCGTCCTGAGGATCAGCTCTGATGGTTTGCGGCTGGCCAGGCTGGAAGATGGCGGTGCCAGACTGGTCCCATCATGAGGAGAGGTGGCACACCTGCTTTGCGGCTCCGACTGGTGCTTCGCATCAGAACCGCCTCTAGTGCAGCTTGCGGCACGGTGAGCACTGCCTCTGTATAGCAGCGTTGCTGCTGCTATACTATGGTGTTTCGCCAGTGCAGTGAGGGTGTGTGGAGGCGTCCTGGAATAAGGAGCCCCCCCGGGCCGACGTGGCGGTGAGGTTGTGACCCGGAGAGGCGGAGCAGTGGGTTGGGGACATGATGCAACCCCCTGTATAGTCCCTGCCAGCACCTACATCGCGGTGCCAGGGGCTTGGTAAGCAGGGGCGTGGCCCCCCACAGGATGACTTTTGCTGAGCTGGATATGCTTCAGAGGCGCCTACCCTGGTGGAGCGGCTCGACAGGGTCTGCGTCCTCATCTTGGCTCCTCACGCTGGCTCCAGAGCGCTGGTGTCCCACTGAGCGTCATCGCTGCAGGCAAGCTGTGGTAGAAGGTGTGTGCAGCACAAAGGGGCAGCCTACATGGTGGGGGAGGACAGTTGCTCTGGAGGGCAGGGGTGCCTGGAGACATGGGAAGCCACCCAAAGTGCTTGGGGCTCACTGCCCCTTCTACACTATAATGTGCATTACTGGAAGCATTCTGAGCTTGTGCAGCGGAGGCCACGTGGGAGCTGAGATGTTATTCCACCAGATAGTCTACTGCACAGGGTCCTCATGCCCACCTTGAGGCGACAGCTCCGGGCTTGCTGACCCCCATATCCAGTGTGGATTGCAGGTCCTGTCTGCAAGCTCCTCTGGAGCTCTGACTTGCATTCTTCCCTTACTGGGGATATGCCACTTGTTCCAGCGCTTTCGGCTAGGAATTCCCGTTGGCTGGCTCTAGGCCTGTTGAGCGAGAGACTGGCCTGGTGGTATACTTGTGGTGCTCTGGAGGAACAAGCTTTGCAACATAAGCGGATTGGACTGACTGCTCCCTCATATCCTTGTCATGGCTGAAACTCTGAAAATAGGCAAGCAGGGGGACATCTCCACAATGCTGCAGTCCACAGACAAGAACAAACGCACTGAGGTGTGGGCCGACCCCCCTCCCGCCCATGTTCACACAGATGTCAACACAGTCTGACCTGAAGGATCTGCTTGCCGAAATTCGCTAAGATATTCACAAAAAGACAGAGGAATTCTCCCACAAGATTCTGGCCCTGGATAAAAGAGTCTCTGAGGCGGAGCACAGGGTGTCTGAGGTGGAGGATACTCTCTGTGAGCAGTCTTACGAGGTGGGGGAATGCTCCACTGGAGGCCCTAGAGGTCTGCTGCAAGGCCCTGGAGGATAAACAGGAGAATGGGGGGAATCACTCCCGCAGAAGTAATATTCACATCTGGGGCATTTCTTCAACAGTGCGGGACGAGTAACTACCCAACTTTGTGACTGATCTTTTTTTTGCTCAAGGTAATCCTCATTCATTTCTTGTGGTTTCATTTCAGTTATGGGCATTTGGATTACTTTGGGTGTTGAAGTGGACACTGGGATAAGAATGGATGCACAGTCTTGATTCAAGTCACAGGCATGAGCAAGCGTTGAAATACAGTCTTTGAAACAGAGGCTTGTTGGTCTGGCAATCTCTTTGGATACTGCAGTAATTGTGGGGTTGTAAACACTAGAAAAGTCAATTGCATTGCTCTCTGTGTGCAAGGCAGTGCTGGTTACTGGCGTTGGAACCAGGGAAGGAGTTTGGGTCGAGGACAGCATTGGAGTTAGACTATGGTTAGGCTCCTGGAAAAAAGTCTTGTGCCGAGTCTGCAGAAGTGTCAGAAGAGATAGCAGAGGTAGACTCAGCCGGAGACAGAAGAGGCCTTTTCAAAGAGTCACCCAGTGAGGTACAGGAGGACAGGTCTTCACCTAATAAATCGTAGTTGGGAAAGCCTGGCTGGCATCTCTAACAGAAAGAGAAGAGCACTCAAGTTAACCTGCAACTGGTAAGCATATTCCTGCTTCAATCTTTCTATTTGCTCCAACGTTCTTTCCTTTAGCTTATGCAACTCATTCGGAACCCGAATGTCATCAATAATTAGAGAGAGAATGTCTGGTTCAAGGTGACGTGGGTTATCGGAAGATATGTATCCCTCTCTTACGTTTTGCCCGTACAGTATGGCATCGTCGTCATTTAAATCCATAGTTTGCCTCTCTAGAGCAAATAGCTGTTTCTGGATATTTGCCAAATCAAAGACACCCTCGGGGGTCTTATCTGGTCTTTTTTTGGTAGAAGGCTCAGGATCTGCTGTTATCTTAGCATAAGACTCTGAGGTTTCAGAGTAGATCTGTGGTTCAAAACAAAGTCTAGAGGCATGAGTGGCATTGTTGCGGCTACAGGCTTGTATGTCCGGATAATGTATAGCACCAACATAAAGCGTCTTGGAATCTTGCTTCATGATGTCAGCCCTAACACACTGAATAGTGACAGGGCAATCATTTACAGGTTCACTGGAACAGTAAACAGTAGGAAGACTATTTACAGTGGGATACATTGAAGCCTTCCAACCAGCCCTTGTCTTGGAGGGGCATTCCAAGGACTGAGTCAAATTCCTATTTTCTTCCTGTAACTCTTCTACAGTCATCAAGTCGGGATTAGCAGAAAACACAGAGTCCCATCCCAGAGTACTTGGTTGGGCAGAAAAATGTGAAAAAAATTTGGCACAGAGATGCCCATTCTCTCTGAGGACGGTAGCTTCATTATGGGTAAAAGTATCAAGTAACTGGGTGCTGGCAGCTGCAGAGCTGAGAATAACAACAAAGCTTAAGCGGCCCGGGAGGGAAGATGAGAGCAGCTTGAGGAAAGAGCCGATAAGAGTAAGAAAGGAAAGGGAAACACAGAAAGAACTGCAAAGGAGCGGAGACGGGAGAAAAAGTCGGGGCTGGAAAAAACTACAGAGAATAGTTAGCGGGTGTGAGCACCGGAAGGGATACCCAAAGAAAGCAGGGAAGAAAGAGAGAGAAACGCCAGGCAGCGAAACCAAAGGAACGAAGGAGCAACGGGCGAGGAACACCCGCAACAGGGAGGAAACACCACCGACAGTGGCCGATCGCAGAGCGTTCGCTCAAAGGAAGGAAGTGAAAACACTAGCGTGACCTACACAAACAAAGCAAAGGTGCAACGCACCTGACCGCGGCCGACTGCAGTGTATTAAAGAGAAGCCGCCATATTGGGATGAACAACTAAACTGCACGCTGCAGTTTACGGCCAGATGACGGGACGGGACTGCCACATAGCTTCCATGCATGCCACAACTTCCAGGGGCGACGCATGACAGTACCTGTCGCTATGTTTGTTTCTGTACCCACATGTTCACTTAAATAAACTGTTTTTGGAAGAAGAAAAAAAAACAATTGAGCAAATTACAACAGCCTGCATCAATCTCTGCCAAATCCCTTACGTGTGGGGCGCTGGGCCAATCCCAAAGCTTGAATGATATATCCCATCAGCTGATCAAGGGTCTTTTCATGCACACTCCAATGGGCCATAATGCACTTCCAGGGAGTGAGAAAAATGTGCATTTATCACATATAGGTCTCGTGGACAAGGAGAAAGAAATCCTTGTGCAACTTCCCTATGTAATTTTATTTGAAGGCTTCTTGCCTGAAAATAATTCTGTAACATTGAGAAGATCCACCATTTCACAATTGCTCTCGCCCATACCAAATCTTTCCGAAATGTCTTCTAATGATCTACAAAGAGTAGACTTCATCAATTGCTCTAGGGCAAGTTTCTCTGTCTTTCTTAAATCTAAATTTGTGTTTGAACACATTATGAAAGAAAGGGAGAACTTAAGAGTACTAGATTTTGACGTCTCCCATTACACCTGGCCATACGTCAAAGACACTAAAGTATGTGATATTTGAAGTGAATCTGTACTAAGGGCTGAAATTCAATGTTTAAAAAGTATGATCCACACTTCTGAGCAGGCCAATAACTGGTCATGGTTACTAAAGGTATCACAGCAAAAGTGAACTTCTAGTGTCCTGATAATATTCAGATATCAGGACTCAACTTAATATCATGGAACACAAGAGGTCATGGGCATTTGTTTACCAATGTTGAACTTGGATGCAAACTAAAAACTGCATTTGATTTTGACTTCCAGGAGATTTGGTTGGTGTAATATCCTGTGATGGGTGGTTATCACCTCTCTTGCCAACTTGCAAAGCAAGGACCTTTAGGTCGCCCCTTTGGAAGCCTGATAACGGGTGTTCGCTCCTTCCCTATCATCCCAGTAGTTGGATCACATCAATTGTGCACTGGAATTTTGGCTACCCATATACAACACAATACGGAAGCACTGATCAATTATCTAATTGTGAATGTTTATTGGCATAACAAACTTGAGAAATCTTGACTCCATATTGTGTTGTTTAACTGTTTTTTTTACAGGAATGGTCTTGCATCTGTCCGGGAGGTCACTAAATGTTGGTTGGAGATTTAAACTCTAATTGTATTAATCCCGAAGTCTTGGGTGAGGTCGATAGGAAGGGAGTTTGGACCTCTAATAAAAGAGGAAATGGTAGGTGATGGTTGACTTGTATGAATGGCCTTGGTCTGGATCTTATGAATGATTGCTTTTCGTCTTCTTCTGTTGTCGCCCCCGCCTGGACTGATGGCAATAAGTCATCTACATTCGACTACATTTTTGTCAGTTCTTGGCTGCATTCTCGATGCATTAGGTTTTTTGTCATTCCTACCAATCTTAGTGACCATGGCATGTTTGAAATTGTCTTTGATATCAAACTGGAATGTGAACTAAATTCCTATCTGGCACCTTGTGACTTGGTGGTCAATTTTGCTGGTAACAAGATCACATGGAATGCAGGCCTTGAAATGCAGGTGAATACCATCTCCCTAATTTTCTATGCATCTCTAAGGAAGAAGGGAAGCACATCTCACTTACTTGTGATCAATTTGGTAGATTTGTAAATTCCCTAATAACTTCTGGTGCAATAAGTAAGGATGGGAGGCTGACCATGTTGACTAAAAGTGGAAACACTGCTCGACATACTCATACTTATAATGAAGAACTAGTTTTGAGAAGGAGAAACATGAGAAAGAGTATAAGATGACTTAGATCTCCACTGAAACCTCCACTCCATGATGCTCAAGAGCTTATTAGGATAATGTGCAGTCCCAGAAATATTGGATGCGAAAAACTAGAGCAAAAAGATTGCAGATGGACTCTGAATCCATGCTAATTTGTCTTAGAAATACGAATTCTAGAGCATTTTGGAAACTGATCATTAATCGAGACCGATCGCAATCTAGCATGCAAATTAGTGCAGTAACAGAATTAGTGTGGGTTGACCACTTCAGGATTATCCTTTCTGTCAAAAACACTCATGAGACACCTTCCGTGCCTTTACTTCATGATTATGTTTCACATAAGAACCCTGAAGACTTTGGACCTGAGGTGGTATATCGATCATTATTGCATCTTAGCTCTACTTCTTCTTCCAATTTATAAAAGAGGATAAAGATCTTGCCTGTTGAATTATCACCCAATTGCAATCCAAGATGCAGAAAGGAAGGTACTCACTTCAATACCATTAACCCATCTTTAGTCTTGGATTGCTGACTTTAAAATTTTGGACAAGTGGCAGACTGGATTTAGGCATCATTTAGGGACATTGATAAATGGCCTGATGGTCAACTCTCTACAACACTTGGCGGGGGGGGGGGGAGTATAAGTCAATTTTTTTTGCGACCTCGACCTTAGTTCCTATTTTGATGCAGTCGGTCGCAACAAGCTTTGGCTTAAGCTTCAGAATTGGGGCATCCATCCTGGACTTTTCAGACTCATTGAGGGTCTTTACACCAACACTCACTTACAGGTTTGCCTACACTATTCAGGTGGCATTTCCAGATCCATCCCTGCTGCTTGTGGGGTTTGGCAGGGATGTGTTATAGCTTCCTGCTTATTTAATCTTTATCTTGCAGACATTGATGACCATCTGTAATCGGCAGTACTTGTTTCACCCAAATTGTGTAACCTTAAACCATGCTCCTTAATATAGGCTGATAACTATCTGCTATTTCAATGCCTAAGAAATTCTTTTGTTGACTATATTGAAGGCCACTCTTTGAGAGTCAGTCCCGAAAAGACTAAGGTGCTACAATTTTCTAAACTCAGGACCAAGAGCTCTTATCGCTGGAGGATACAAGATTCAAGAATTAACACTGTCTCCTCAATGACCTATTTAGGTTTTTTGATCAATTCAAAACCCTGCATAGGAATTTTGAGACAGTGCTTTAAAGATTGGGTACTCGCTCTGTCCTCCCAATTACTAAAGGATGGCCAAAAAGATCGGAAATTCTCTTTAAAACCTGCATTATCCTTCTATGAGGGAAAACTGGTGCCCAAACTACTCTTTGGCATTGAGACCTATCATGCTAGTATGGTGAACTGTCTTCCGTCTCTTGAAGCCCTTTTATTGGCGAAAAATACTTTACTTCCAATTGCAGCTATACGATACGAACTTGGCATTATATCCTTACAAGCAAGAGCTGATTGGAAAATGTTGTCACTTTATCGTAAGATACTATGTCCTATCAAGAAATCTTTGTTTGAAGAGTTCAATAACATTTTGCAGACAGAGGGATGTGCCTGGTTTCGTCTTATCACGAACAGATGCAACACTATACTTGATACCATCAATTCTCCTATTGAAGATCTTGTGCATATTCCAGCTAAAGTAAAATGATCTTTGCGCAACTATGATTGGATTAATACAAAAAATTCTATGTACTCCTATCCGTCATTGTCATCTTTGCACTGATCACAAAAAGTTGGGTATCATAGCACCCTTTTTTAAAAATATATATTTATTGTTTTCAAATACAAACATATAACTGAGAACTGAACAAGACACCCCACAACTCCCCCCCCTTAATCCCTGGAAGATCTTCTTAGAGTCTCTAATAGCACCCTTTTTATGCATCCATCCGGATAAGCTAACAAGGGCCATCTTTCAATGTTTTTGTTGGAACCTGCTCCTTCTTACCAAGCAAATCCTTGTTCAATATAGTATCATTTCTACCGAACAGGCCAGCTGTCGCTTTTGTCATATACCAGGTACATACGAATCCTTAAAGCTTTTGGTAACTGAATGCACTTGTTGGGAGTGTGTTCGATTTGCTTTATTTTGATAAATATTTGTCAACAATTCAATCTGTTGGCACTGACCGCTTTTAGCATTTGTGTTTAGCTGGGCACACAACTTCTAGTGTTATTGCAGTTGTTGGGCATATAAAATCACTGAACCTGCAATATGATACTATATGATATTAGATTTTAAATGTTAATGTTTTCCCTGCAATCTTTAACAGTTAATGGTGCTAAGTGTGTTCAATAAAATAGCAGCTAAAAAACAATCTCTGGTCCCATAGCAAACCACGCTCAAACCTACTCCCATCTTGCCGAAACCTCCTCAACGTTTCAAATTTGCACCAGTACCCACCCAAGAAGTAATCAACATTATTGCCTCTTTGAAACCCTCCAATTGTCAAGGCGACTCATGTCCAGCCTCGGTCATCAAAGACATAGCCAATGAACTGGCCACTTTTATTACCACGCTCATCAATGCCTCCTTTCGCACAGGCACCGTCCCAACTAATCTGAAGAACTCATGGGTACTCGCATTACTTTAAAAAAAACACACTCGACCCTAGCATCCCCACCAATTTCTGTCCCATCACCACGGTACCTTTTTTCCTGAAAATCTTTGATAAGGCTGCCTATAATCAGATCCAAACCTGCCTTGAGGCCCATAAGCTACTTGGACTCCGACAATCTGGTTTCAGGCCCCAACATGGGACAGAAACTGCCCTGCTTGATCTAAAGATCCAAATTGATGACCTGAAGGACAAGGGGAAATCCACTCTTTTGCTCCTGTTGGACCTGCCAGCCGCCTTTCACTTGGTTGACTACAAGGTGCTCTGTAAACACTTATCCTCTGCAGCTCATTTTCCAACAGAAGCAACAGCATGGATACAATCTTTCCTCAGCAACAGATCCATGAGAGTCTTTTCTGCCTCTGCAGCAGCTGACTCCAACCCCCACCACCTGCGGTGTTCCACAAGG
Organism: Ambystoma mexicanum; assembly: GCF_040938575.1. NCBI lineage: Eukaryota > Metazoa > Chordata > Amphibia > Caudata > Ambystomatidae > Ambystoma > Ambystoma mexicanum. The sequence goes on along the minus strand of NC_090932.1, from coordinate 673,872,919 downwards.
TTCAGGTGTATCACCTACCATGTACACTGTGTTCACCAATCCTCTGTTTGATGATGTGACCCATCTCGGTATCACCTACACTAACTATGCATATGTCACCCAGATCCTCCTACCTTTGACAGGAGATTACAAAACAGACCTTGCCCTTGTCGACAAAATTTACCTCATTCAGGCCTGGATGGCCACACACGGTCTCTGCCTGAATGATGAGAAGACTGAGTTACTTCTGCTAGCCTCCACCACCAATATAAAGAATTTGAGCGACCTATACCGCTCTTTCAACATTGATGGTAATGACATAAAGGTGGCCAACAAGGTTAAAACACTGGGATTTTACCTAGACTCCTCCCTGAGTCTGCGCAGACAGGTTAGTGCAACTGCTTCATCCACTGCATACACGTGCAAGCTTATACATTCTTGCAAACCCTTTCTATCCCCAGAAAGCTGTATGACCCTAGCGCGTACGCTAGCCTTATCCAACATGGTCTATTGCAATGCCCTTTACTTAGGAGCAAGCAAAACTATTACCAATAAACTTCAAATTTTGCAGAACAATACCCTTAGATCTGCCCTGGGCATTTCAAAATGGCAACATATCTCATCAACTAGACGGAACAACAACTGGCTTTCTATCCAAGAAAGAATCCAATTCAAAACAGCCTCCCTTACCTATAAATGCCTTAACAATATTGCCCCTCAATACTTGGCAGAAAATCTGTCAAAAACAACCCCATCAGACCAACCAGGATGTCCAATACTGGCCACCTAAGGGTGCCGAGCTACAAAGCTAAAAGAGCGGGGGTAGCAGCTTCTCAGTGATGGCTGCCCAACTCTGGAACTCCCCCCACCCCCCCTGACTACGCAATGACCAATCCTACTACAAATTCAGGAAAGACACCAAACTTTGGTAGATCTCCAAAGACACACCTGTTTAGACCTCCTTGCCGTGCCTATATGTACATATCTCTCACATATCTCCCCCAGTAACCGCACACCGTACGACCTTGCCCCGGTATGTATATTTGGCATGGATTGTGTCCTCCCGCGTATTCCTCATCTTAGATATATCCTTACCTTTAGGTTTCGCCTCGGAAAAAATGTTCTCTCTCCAGCAGAGGGCGCTCCACTCAAGGCCGCGGCATCGATGTCCCTCGGTGGCATCCGTCGAACACCGACGTCATCCACTGTATAAGAGCCTCGAGCGCGCCCGTTGGCTTCAGTTCAGTTTTTCCGTTAGCTTCGCTTCGGATCGAGTTAAACAGCGCTTCAGTATTTTGTGTAAAAAAAAAAAAAGCTATGTCGTCGTCTTCGAACCGTTCCACACCGAAGACAGGTTTTAAAAAATGCCTAAAATGTGGAAAGATGATGTCCCTGACGGATCCACATAAGAATTGTCTATGGTGCCTCGGTCCCGACCACCGTACGGAAGACTGTGGTTCGTGCCAGTCGATGACCCACAAAGCCCTAAAAGAGCTTAGAGGTAAACTGGCGATGGGGGAGGGTTTATCGAAGTCCACTTTAAGAAACATCATTCGAGGAGTAGATCGAGGAAGTCTTCTTCTTCGTCTTCCAAAAAGGCTAAGAAGAGAGGACGTCAATCTCCCTCATCCTCTTCGACATCTTCAGAAGAGGTTATCACATGTCCATCTAAACATGACTCTCCGAGAAAATGGGAAGCTTTTCGAGTTTCCATGCTAAACATTTTTGAGAACGCGGCCCAGACCCCCTCAAAAATAGCTAAAGAAACCATGCTCCTGCTCACAAGAAAAGTGACAGAGGAAGGTTCAAAACAAGGAAAGCCGATAAAAAGACGTCGAGAGAGTCATCGAGAGATTCTTCTCGATCACCTCGTAAAACAGATCCTTCAGTGCATAAATTGAAGGCAGAGGGAAACAAAATGGCGTCGAAAGATCATACGCCATCGAAGTCGACATCAACGTCGTTGAAGACTTCGAAGGTCCTCCAGTCGACAACTCCCTCGAAGGAAGCTACGTCGAGTTCACGCTCGAAAACCACGAAAGCTCCTTCGACGGTTTCCACGGCTCCCTCGACGATTACATCGAGGTCGTCGAAAGTTCCTTCGTCAGTGTCGAAGGAGGTGATTAAAACTTTGGCGCCATCGATGCTTTCATCAACGCCCAAACCTTTAATAAGGGAAAGACCTGTACTGCCTGAAAAGGTTTTTCAACCTGAGTCGACATGATTTTTACAGGACCATGTCATCCATCTATGAGGGAGATTCATCAGAAGAGGAGGCAGTAACCTCTGCTGGTGTTAAATTTGGCACAAGATCTGTCCCAGAGGAGTTAATTAACCCTCAATCAAGAATTCAAGATCTGCAAGAATGTTTACAAACAGCAAGTGGCCTGGATACTTCTCCAGAGTATGAATTTGACAAACCAGACCCATCAGAACAGGTTGATATGAGTTATAGAAAACTCATGAGCAGAGTTACAGAATTTATGGGGTGGGGTAGGAGTTCACCAGTCTGTCAAGCTGATGACATGACGGATATATTATCTGGAACACCCCAACAAGACCCCATTATACCATTTCATATTGCCTTACAAAGAAGGGTTAGTTCTGCATGGAAACGTCCTGAAGCCATAGGAGCAGTAAATAGAAAGTTTGTGGCAAAATCTAGACCTTGCACATCTGATCCGGAATACCTCAGCATACACCCAACTCCGGAACGTTTGGTAGTACACGCAGCCATGTCCACAAAGAATGCGGCATACCCTACAATCCCTCCAGATAGGGATGATAAAAAGGTGGATGCATGGTCTAGGAAAATCTTCACATCTGGCAGTATGGCTTTGAAGTCTACTAATGTAACTTGTACCTTGGCAAGGTTCACATATTCCCTGTGGGACTGCATGTCAGCCGCAGCTGACACATCCCGGAAAGTGAAGAACGTGATGGCTTTCTAGCTATTATAAGGAATGGAAAGGAGGCTTCGGGAGAATGCCTTTAATCAGGGTTGGACAAAGCTGACAGTATCAACAGGTCCATGGCGACTAGCACAGTGCTACGTAGATTTGCGTGGCTAAGAAAGTCTGGGTTTGCTCCTGATGTGCAATCCAGGCTTCTTAATATGCCCTTTGATGGCTCGAGGTTGTTCGGTAGCAAGGCAGATGAAAGTTTGGAGAAGCTACAGACCTCCAAAGCGGCAGCAAAATCTCTCCGTGCCGCCGTAAGACAACCTCAGCAACGCCCCTACACAGGCTCATCTTCCTGGAGGGGTCGTCCTTTTCGCTATTATTCCTCAATTGGAAGAGGAAGAGGGCAGGCCAATCAGAGAGGTCAAAGAAAATTTCCACGGGGGCGAGGAAAAGGTGCTAGATCAGCCCCAGCAACGACATCTGTACCTTCAGCCGCTGCTGCAGCTGCCGCAAACCCACTTTGAGGTTTTGACCCACAAGACCCCGGTGGGAGGCAGGATCTCACAGCATCTAGAAGAATGGCGGGGCATTACTTCAGATGCTTGGGCACTGGAAACAGTATCCCAAGGTTACTGCCTTCCTTTTCTAAAGAAACCTCAGAATCACCCCCCGGAATACAACTCTGCCAAACATCCGGATCTGCTCCTGTTGTAGGAAGTTTTATCCCTGCCACAGAAAGGTGCAATAGAACAAGTACCTCTAGTGGAGAGGACCAAGGGTTGGTATTCCCCATACTTTCTTATTCCAAAGAAGGACGGAGTTCTGGGACCCATCTTGGATTTGAGAAACTTGAACAAGTTTCTAAGGAAGGACAAATTCAAGATGGTCACACTTTCTCAGATCTTTTAGGCTCTCCAAATCCAGGATTGGTTGGCATCATTAGACCTTCAGGATGCTTACTTTCATGTGCCAATCCATCTCAAGCACTGAAAGTACCTGAGGTTTGCGATTGACAATTCTCACTATCAGTTTCGAGTTCTGCCATTCGGGTTAACCTCCGCCCCAAGAGTTTTCACCAAGTTGATGATGGGGATCCATGTCTACCCCTTTCTGGACGATTGGATAATCAGAGCACGTCCTCCAGAGCAAGCCCTGGATCATCTGTCCAAGACCTGTTACTTCCTTCACAAACTAGGTTTTTCTCTGAATTTAAAAAAGTCAAACATGATACCATCACAGAAACTCCAGTTTATAGGAGCAGTCCTGGATACCTGCTAGGGCAAAGCCTCGCCTCCCGAAGAGAGAGCCCACCACATTCTGCAGATGGTAACAAAATTCCAGAATGGCCAGCATCTTCCGGCCTCTGATTTTCTCAGGTTGCTTGGTCTGATGGCATCCTGCATTTTTCTGGTGCCAGAAGCCAGATTGAGAATGAAATTTCTTCAGTGGGCTCTCAGAACTCAATGGTCCCAATTCTCAGGGGAAATGTCAGATCTGCTGTAGGTCCCAGCCCAAGTAGCACAGGACCTACAATGGTGGGCTTCTCCTCAGAGGAGAATGGCTGGAAATAACAGTAGTGACGGACGCCTCACTCACAGGGTGGGGAGCCCATATCAACGATCTGACAATCGGCGGACGTTGGTCTCCATCGGAGTCCAAACTACACATCAATCTTTTGGAGTTGAGGGCAATCAGACTAGCGCTGAAGGCCTTCCTGCCCTCTGTACAAGGAAAGAATGTTCTGATAATGACGGACAACACAGTGGCCATGTACTACCTCAACAAGAGAGGAGGAGTGGGGTCACTACCGCTGTGCAGAGAGGCGATGCAACTCTTGTTCTGGGCAATACAAGAAGGGATCTCTCTATCGGCAATTCATCTAGCCGGAGAGCAAAACACAACAGCGGACGCTCTGAGCAGACAGAGCACAGTCTCTCACGAATGGGAGATAGCTTAGGAAGTCATTCAAAAGATCTTCGCCCTTTGGGGAACCCCTCAAGTGGATCTGTTCGCGACCAGGGCCAACCGGAAGTGCGAACTGTACTGCTCAAGGGAATTTCCCCCGAGAGGAGCTCTAGGAGACGCCTTTGTGGTGGTATGGAAGTTTCCAATTTTGTATGCATTTCCTCCAATCCCTGTGATCCCTCAAGTAATCAGGAGGTTGAGAAAGTTCGGGAAAACCATGAACCTAATTGCCCCAAATTGGGCCAGGAGGACATGTCCATCTGCCCTCCAATACGTCTTCCAAGAAGAGAGGATCTTCTCTCGCGACAGGAAGGTCATTTTCTCCATCCGGCGGTCAACACACTCAACCTTCATGCATGGCTTCTGAAAGGCTGAGATACAAGGATTGGGATCTTCCGGATAACGTGATGAAGATTTTGCTTTCGGCCAGAAGGCCAGCAACCAAATCTCTGTATCGGTGTCGTTGGAACAAGTTCAGTAACTGGTGCAGAGAAAAGAATGAGGACCCATTTCAATATAATATCCCCACAATCTTATCTTTTATGTTACATTTAGCCAATCTGGGGCTCCAGGTTGGGACGATAAAGGGATACTTAGCAGCGCTATCCATCTTTAAGCGCTCTTCTGAAGAAGAATCTTACTTTAAAATACCCTTGATAATTCAATTCCTAAAAGGTTTAAATAATGTTTTTCCCCCAATACCTTTCCAGGTTCCAGTGTGGGATCTAAACATGGTTCTAAAATTTCTCACATGTATTCCATTTGAGCCTTTACATTCTTGTCCACTAAGGCTGCTTACTTTGAAAACAATACTCCTTGTAGCATTGACATCAGCCCACAGGGTAAGTGAGTTGCAGGCGCTTTTGAGCGGTCCTCCTCACACCATCTTTTATAAGGACAAAGTAGTTCTTAGGGTTAAACCTTCTTTTTTGCCAAAACTTGTTTCCGATTTTCATCTGTCACAGAAAATAACTTTACCTACTTTTTACCCTCCTCCTCATGCAAGCAAGGAAGAGGAGCGGCTTCATAGACTAGATCCCAGGAGAGCTCTTAGTTTTTACATCTCAAGATTGGCAAAAATTCGTCAGTGTGATCAACTTTTCGTGGGATACACTGGACGCAAACTGGGCCTTCCGGTAACTAAACAAACATTATCCAAATGGATAATTTTAGCCATATCAGAATGTTACAGATTGGCTTGAAAAGAACCACCTGATGGACTGAGAGCTCATTCAACCAGGGGCATGGCAACTTCAACAGCACTAAAGAGGGGTGTCCCTGTACAAGATATTTGTGCAGCAGCCACATGGTCATTCATTCACACCTTTATAAAACATTATGCACTGGACTCGACTTCTTCTCAAGGAGGTCTGTTTGCTAAATCTGTACTCCATTCTATACATGATTAAAAAAAGATACTGTACTCCCACCTCCATTACAAAACTGCTTTGGGAGTCTATCTAAGATGAGGAATACGTGGGAGGACACAATCCATTCGAAGAACAAGTTACTTACCAACTGTAATGTTCTTTCGATTGGATGTTCCTCCCACGTATTCCTCATCGACCCTCCCAACTTAACCCCACAATACAGTTTACGTGAATTACACTCTAAACTCTTTTAAGGGTTGGGTCAAAAGAGGCATTCCATTAACTAATCAAAATCCATGGACTATAATATACGAAAAAACAGAACTGAAGCCAACGGGCGCGCTCAAGGCTCTTATACAGTGGATGACGTCAGTGTTCGACGGATGCCGCCGAGGGACATCGACGCCGCAGCCTCGAGTGGAGCGCCCTCTGCTGGAGAGAGAAAATTTCCGAGGCGAAACCTAAAGGTAAGGATATATCTAAGATGAGGAATACGTGGGAGGAACATCCAATCGAAAGAACGTTACAGTTGGTAAGTAACTTCTTCACCTTGCTTATTGCTTAAATGAGTAACTGTACTCCAGACACACTCCTCTGTATATAATCACTGTGTATACTACCTATTCTTGCCACATGCCACCATTTGTAACTACTGTGTATACTGTGCCTACCACCTTGCCCATGTATGTATATACCTCACCTACTGCTTAAGTGTGCAACTGTATTCTTGCCACACTCATCCGCATGTAATTATTGTGTATACAACCTATTTCTGCCACATTCCCCTATTTGCAACTGTTGAGTGTACTATCTTCTCTGTAACCATGAACATGCATATTCTTGTAATGCACACAGATACCTCAGGGTGGGGTGCACAATATAAATAATAAACTAAACTAAACTAAACTGTTTTAATGCTCCTTATGAAATGTTATTCTATGCAATGAAATGTATTCTATGAATTTAAATGTATTGCACTTTAAAGAAATCTATTTGTTTTACTATTCTATTGTTATTACAGGTTGATTTTATCAACCATATACTAAAAATAAAATAAAACTGTTATCAAGGCTTTTCGTATTAATGGACACAGATCCCCCTTGCATAAAATCAATTCGCACAAAAAGGGAGCCAAGATAGATCCAAATGACCTTATAGAATTCTACAGGCAAACCATCCAGTCCTGGGGATTTGCAAATATTAAGTTTTCAATCACTGTTAAAGTCTCTCCAACTTCGATCTGAACATCTAATGCAGCACCATCTTCAACTGCCAATTTAGTAATGTTTAAAGAATTAAAACATGTCTCCAAATCATACTTTAACGGAGATGCATCCGCAGTATATAACAATTCGTAAAATGAACTGAATGTGTATTTACCTCTTTTCGACCATGTTCATCTTCAATGCTTTGTACATAATCTCACTCTGTCATTCCCTCTCAATTTAGTAGCCAATAATCTGCCACTTTTGTCTCTGCATTCCCAATATTTTTGCCTCATGAAAAAAGACTGTTCTCTGCCAGCAGATTAGTCTTATTGGCCAGTTCCTCCTGTGCGCAAATCATCTTTATTCGATCAGCCACATTCATGGTTTGTGCATACCACCGCTGCAAGGAGGTAAGCCCCTGTTTCAACAAGTTTAACTCCTGTAACCCAGCCTTCCTTGAATAAGAGGTCCTATTCATGAATTCACCTCTCACTGTTGCTTTAAAACTATCCCAAACCATGAGGATGTCGACTGAACCCTCATTTCTCTTGAAAAACACCTCAATGAATGTCTGAAAATATGTAATCTCCTTAGGGTCTTGCAAAATACCTGTTTTCAGGTACCATCTAATAAAGCCAGATTTCCCTCCCCCCAAACCCAGATGCAGGTCCACCAAGGCATGATCTGAGATTTCACGCTCCCTAATATTCACACTCATGACATTATTAATTAGCCTACCTGAAACTAGTAAATAATCAATCCTAGAAAGCAAATCCTGTACCAGTGAGTAAAATGTGTATTCCTTCGAAGAGGTATGCATGACCCTTTAAAGATCTACTAGGTCAACGGTCTGAACAAAAAGAATTAATTTTCTACTTTATCCGTAATTCGTGTACCTGCATGATCCGGAACGGTACATACCATGGTCCAGAACACAATTCAATTCTCCACCTAATATCAACGTCTCCACACGCAAATCACGTAAAAATCGAGTGAGTCCAACAAAAAATGGCTTATTAGGCAGACACAGTACATAAACACATCCCAATGTTATCACCCTACCACCATGAAGTATATCTGCAAATATAATTCGTCCTTCACCATCCATTGCCACTCTTTCAGTTTTGAAGTTCATACCCTTTCTGAACATAATGCTTACCCCTCTTGATTTCGAAGTATAACAATTTGACAACTCACAAGAATATCTTGAACTAACTAAGGGCCTCATTACGAGTTAGGCAGAAAATCTGAGGTAAATCCTCCAAAAAATAGCCCTGAGGAATTACTGTTAACTCTACTTGGTCAGGCGGAATTTCCACTTGATTACAAGTGGTGGTGGCGGTGTAATTTCCCCATTTATTTTGGGTTCATTGGACCCAATGGGGCTTTTTTTTGCGGAATTACCGCTGCAGTAATTCCACCCATTCTGCTGATTTTTTTGCCCTTGAAAGTGAAGATTTACCTCCAGGGTTTTGCTGGAGGTAAATCCTCCACTTATAACACAAACTCATAATTTGGCGTAGTGGTAAAATTGGCAGTAATGAGGCTCTAAGTATTTTGTTGCTCCATCAAGTAATTGTGTTTCCTGTAAAAAAAAAAACACATCAGCCCTTGTTCTCCATATCCTAGCCATCACATTTTTCCTTTTCCGTGGTCAATTAAGGCCATTCCAGGTCATAATTGTCAAGTCATTCAACCCGCACCCTCACAACTTTTATATTGCAAGCCTTCCATAAACTCTCATGTAGTGATGAAACATATTTTTCCCTTAAAAGTTGTAACATAGACCTGGAATATCGCCAATCCCAATCGTAGATTCTGGGACACCTTAGAAACCATGCATTTCGCCCTCCACATATAGGCAATACGACCAACACAAACAGATAGAGGGAAAAAAACATTGAAAAAGAAATGACAACTCAATATCAACCGTATAGCGGTCGAGTTAGGCCGGAACCATACACAAATTAAAAACGATTTATACACATTTTATTCTGAACCATAACCCCCCAGTAGCTGGTGCCTGTTAGTGTAATAGTATAACTGACCCTTTCCTTCCCCTTTTGTGAAACAGAGAAAACAACTGGTTCACTTAACTCACATCCCAATTTATTATCTGAACACTGATAACTCATCCCTATGGTATCTGTACTCTCACATATCCCACATCAATTTGGACGGTTCAGCCAATATTATATATATGTTTTAAGGATTCATTCTGGCAATAACTTAGTGTAAAGCTCCATGCAATCCTCACCATTCTATGTGCCATTGACCACTTCTAAGCAAACTACAAACATCAAGTTTCTTATGCAACCCAACCTTTTTCTTCTTTTATTTTCCTTCCTATTTCCTCACCTTCTTCAGGCAAGATCTGTTTTCCCCTCCCACTATGACACCCCCACTACTAAGAGTTATACAAAATAAACCCATGTCTATAATGTCAATCAATAAATATATACCTATTCCAGCCCACCTACCATTGAACTAACCCTAGTTAAATGTATAAAAGGTCCGGTGTGACACAGCCTGTATCAACACATTTTATATCCTACCGTTATGCAGCATACCCCTTGAACAACCCCCAGCACAGTGATATATACTCTCCATTGGCCAGGAATTGCAACCGCTATGTAAATTCAAATCAATGTTACTACTACACCACGCGTAAACTCTGAGTAAGATCAGCATAGTAATATCTTTACAGGTGTTGAAAACTCTCGACAGTAGATATGAACCTGGGAAACTGACTGTATTAATGGATGAACCATGAGTAAAATGTCATTTCAAGTTTCTTTTTCATTCTTCACATGTTCGTAACATTCTCTGTGTTTTAGAATGCAGTATACATTTATTCCCCAGCCCCCCACTAAGGATATCAATATTGCAACCATCAGGACATAGCTATCATGTTCTGTCGTTAAATATATCAAAGCAATCAGTTTCTCCATGGACCCATAGCATTATCAGAGCGCTCAATATCTCAACTTTGCAGTTGCTCCCCATATCTATTTGAAATGAAGCATTTTTGAACATTACAATATAAATCAGGTAGTTCACCATCAAACCATAATTGATCATGCGAGTTCCATTCAAGTTCACGCTTTGCTAGATACTTTTCCAGATGTAATTTCATGCATAGCTCTGACACGCTACAAAACATAGAGTTGGTAAATTCGGGCAGCGTAATCCCCCAATCCATTTAACGGAACTAAGTTGACGTAAGAGTGCTTCGACTTGCCCGTGAAACATCAGCAAACCCATAGTCGGGTCTCCAGTCCAGTGCACACTTTGCATAAAAGAATATGTCGCACCTATGTCTCTTTGGCAAGACACGGCACTCCGGCCCCCCCACACCCCACACAAACATAACGGGAGTCTTCCATTTCGTGAAGCTAATCTACTGCGTGCACGCCATTCCTTCAAGTTGCATTCACTTCTATTTTCTTGCGTGCGCGACGGCATCGCCCTTCCCCACACTGCAGGGTCCCTTCCTCGAAAGTTGCTCGCGCTCCGGCTCCAAACAAAAACATGCTAAAGCTGTTTTCAACGGTCCACTAAGTCCACATCACACGGTAAAAAAATAAAAAAATGTAACGCTAGAGCGATGTATGATTGTTATAATAAATATGTAAGACATATTAGTTCCGCAATGATAAGAAAACCATGGCCCATAATCACAAAATGAGTGATAACAAAACCAGACCACAGTTCCTTTAAGATGTTTATCTCTTTTTCTTTCCTGAGGCTACATTTTCACGTGTAGTTGTCGATTCCTCCATTGGTTCTTAACCTAGATCAGACAAGAAAGCTTCTGCTCCACAGTGATAAGTAAGAGTGGATCTGGCCATCAAGCATCACCCTAAAGATAGCAGGGTATACCATGTAGTACTTCAGGTTCTTACGCCTTGCTTTTTCTTTTGTCATATTAAAGGCCCTTCTCTTCCCAAGCACATCCTTGCTCAAATCTCCAAAAATCATTATCCTGTGACCTCTCCATGAAAGATCACTCAGTTCTGGAGCTCTCTTAAGTATTAATTCCCTCACAGGATACCTTAGGAATTTCACAATAAAGTCTTTTGGCTTTTTTCCAAGTGCTTTCTTCGGTCCGAAGGACCTATGAGCTCTCTCTATTTCAAAAGGCATTTTTGGGTCCAACTTAAGTAATTTAATTAGACTCTTCTCCAAAGAATCCAAGGGGCAGCCCTTCTCAAAATGTTCAGGAAATCCTGCAATACTGATATTATTTCTCCTGGAAACATTCTCCGGTTCAGAGTCTTTAAGGGATGATTTTTAATTTTGGATCTACAGTTCCCTTATCTGTTCAGCCATCCTCGTGATTCATCATCAACCGCTACAAAACATAGAGTTGGCAAGTTCGGGCAGCATAATCCTATTTAATGGAACTAAGTTGAGGTAAGAGTGCTCAGACTTGCCAGTCAAACATCAGCAAGGCCATAGTTAGGTCTCCTTTCCAGTGCGCACTTTGCATAGAAGAATATGTTGCATCTATATGTCTCTTTGGTATTCCTGGCAGGGCACTTCGGGCCCCCACTCCCCAACCCGACAAACATACCGTAAGTCTTCCATGCCGTGAAGCTCATCTACTGCGTGCACGCCATTCCCGCAAGTTGTATTCACTTCCTTTTTCTTGTGTACGTGACATCATCACGCTTCCCCTGAACTGAGTTCAGGTGACCCTCTACTGAATCAACTTTGGTGGACAGCTCAGTATATTTGTCTTCCTGAGCAAACAACTTTGCCTTGATTTCTGCAATGTCAGAAGCCACCTTGGCCAAGAGTTCCAGAGGTTTATCCTCTCTCCTTTCATTCTCTGCACCATCAGTATCACTGTCCTTCTGCCGTTTAGCTGGTTGGGATGTTTCAGCAATATTGGGGTCAGCCATTGTAGAGACATATGAGTTCAGGACACAGGAGCTCGGCCTTCAGGCTGCCATCCCTGGAGCACCTGGTTCTTCAATCTTCGTATCTTTTCTTAGAAGGCCCCGGACAGACCCACCACGTCTTGCTTATCAGCTGGAGCCAGCTTGCAAAGGATGCAGGAAAGGAGGTGCTAGCCAGGGAGAATGCTACAGTTGTTACTCCAGTTACTTCCTGGTGCCCTTGAAAGGGGGACGACTCCTTCCCAAGCTTGGCCGCGAAAGCCTTGAGCAAATTACTGAAGAAGGACAAGTCTAGGATGGTGATGCTGAGAGAAATCATCTTGACTCTGATATCCAAGGACTGGTTTTTATTGTTGGACCCTCAGGGCACCCGTTTTCCTGTGCCAATCCATCAGAAGGCCAATGGTTTCCGGAGGTTTGTCATAGGTGACGGTCATTACCCATTTAGAGGGCTCTCCTTTGGCCTGACCTTCGCACCCAGGGAATTCCCCAAGCTGATGGCAGTGGTTGCTGCACACCTCAGTAGATCAAGTAATTGTATTTCCATACTTGGATGACTGGATGATTCCAGGGCGGTCCACAGAGCATGTTTTGAGACATCTTGAGGATACATCCTCATCGCTGCACAGTCTGAGCGTCTTCTTGAATTTGCAGGAGTCCCATATGGCACCAACGCAGAGGCAACAGTTAATCTCAGCTGTCCTGAATACTCGGTGGGGAAAGCTTGTTCACGCGATTACAGCAACTCCAGCAATCTTCCAGCATCTATGCTCCACATTCTTGTGTCTCATGGCCTGCAGCAGTTTCTTGGTGCCAGAGTTCAGATGCGCACTCCGTTCAGTGACTTCTCAGGAGCAAGTGGTTGCAATTTTCAGGCAACATTATGGATGTCCTCTGGGTATCAAAGGCAGTGGTTAACAACCTTACGTGGTGGGCCGACAGGAAGAACATGATGGTGTGGCAAACATTCTAGGCACCTTGGAGGCTCAAGTGGTCACAGACACTTCTCTGAAAGGTTGCAGCCTTACTGCAGGGACCTGGAGGTGAGCAGCCATTGGTCCCAAATGGAATGCAGCTGGAATGTCAATCTGCTGGAGCTGCTAGTCTTCTGGACAATGCAGTCACCATGCACTACCACAACCTGCAAGGAAGCATGCAGTAACTGCCCATGTTAAAGGAAGCCATGCGTCTTTTGGTTATGGTTGCTGGAGAAGAACTCGATTTCTGCAGCGCATCTGGCATGGATGGAGAATGGGTTGGCGGATGCTCTGAGCAGGCAGAGCACAATCTCCCATGAGTGGGTGATCCTGTCAATGGACCTGTTTTTAACGAAGGACAGCAGGCAATGCAAGCAATTCTGCTCAAGGGAATTCTTAGTCCAATAGGTCTTGACCTTCACTTAAGCATTCCCACCGAGCCCAGTCATCCCGTGGGTTTTCTGGAGTCTGAGTTGGTTTCAGGCATGCCTGATCCTAATCACCCGGATTGAGTGCAGAGAACCCAGACCCTTCTGAAGTTGGCAGGTTGAGCACCTCACTGGCTTCCTCTGTGGCCATACCTCTTGTCCCAGTCGGAAGGTCAGGTGCTTCACCCAAACCCAGGGTCTCTCAACCTACATGCGTAGCTCTGAGTGGTTGAGTTATGAAGACTGGGACCAGAATGAGATGGTCTTGGAGGTGCTGCTGGCTGCTTGCAGACAGTTTACCTGGTCTGTTTGTGTGCAGATGGAGAACGTTTGAAGCATGGCGTAAAGACAGGGATGCATTTCCCATCTCGACTGTCATGGAATTTGTATTATCCTTGGCTAAAATGGGTTTACAAATGGGAAGGTAAAGGGCTATTTGGCTGCCTCCTTTTGTGGCCCAGTTTCTGAAGGGTCATGTAAACCAGTTTCCCCAAAACCTTTTGTTTGCCTGTCTTGGGATATTAATTTGGTTGCGTGCAGTGTGGTGTCGGAATTCCATATTTCTCAGAATGTGGCACTACCAGATTTCTTCCCTCTGCCTCACCCATCCAAGAAGGAGGAGAGGTTCCATAGATTGGATCCTAAGAGGGCTTTAATCTTCTATTTGGCAAGGACAGCTTCTTTCTGGCGGGATGATCAACTGCTTGTTGCTTGTTCCCACTATAGTAGGGGCCAAGCAGTGACAAAACAGAGACTCGCGCTGGATCGCTCTGTTTAGTTCAGAATTCTCTGAGAAGGCAGGGAAGGAAGTTCCACCCGGTCTATGTGCTCATTCTCCCATAGGTGTGGCAGAATCATCTGCCTTGCAAAGAGGCGTGCCTGTTAGAGAAATCTGTCAGGTCGCGACATGGACATCCTTACATACTTTCTCTAAGCTTTACAGTTTGGGTCTGGCCCAGGCAGAGGTGCTCACTTTGGCTAGGCTGTATTGCAGAGCTTTCAACCATAATCTTACAATCCATTGCCTGTTGTGGATACTGCTTTCGAGTTGATCAAGATGAGGAATCTGTGGGAGAATTCAACCCATTGAAGGAGAAATTGCTTACTGGAAATGTTTTTTCATTGGATTTTGCTTGCCCAGGTTCATTGCCCTCCCTATCTACCCTGCTAGGGAAGCTTCTTTAGCCTTCTATAATCCTTTCTTTTATATGTAGAATAGATGAGGCGCAATTATTTTATTCCTTTAGTCTTGCCTATCGGTTCCTTACCAAAATAAAAGTAGTAGTTCTATTATTTTTCCGTGTACACAAATGCATACGCTCTTCTGCCGAGCTAGGGGTGGGAAGATGGGGAACTGAGATATGGGGGTGTAGTGCATGCTCTATGTACGATCACTGACATCACGTCTGGAGTCTAGGAGTGGCTTGGTTGAGGTGTGAGGGAGTCGAGGAGACAATATTGCGCTGCACTGCACCCTTTGTTGAAGTTTTCCAAGCAGCAGGTGCTGAGGGGATGACCTATCAAGATGAGACATTTGTGGGAAAAGAATCCCTAGAAAGAACTTTAACATAATTTCCTCTTTTCCCACATTTTCAGAAAATATTTGCATTTTCGTTTTTGTAAACCAAAAGCCCTCTCTGTAAGTTTCAAACTCTTCAGATTGCTTTTAAAGTCGTGTTGGATCTATATATATTAACTTTGGGCTTGTGTTTCTTTATAATTATAATTAGGGGAGAGGGTGGGAATCTGTAACCCTTCCTCCAAACGCTTTATTTCTGGTACACTTGTGGATGTAAAATGAAAGTCTTAGATCCAGACCCTCCTGCAATAGTGGGTGAAGTGTATCCTGATTATGAAGCTTAGTTATGCAGATACCAGATGTGTTAAGCACATTAGTCTGAAAAAAGTCAAACCTGCTGTAAGATATTCACATATTGGGCCTCATCACAAGTTGGGTGGTAATGCCGGCGCTATTAGCCCTACCGCCAAATACCCGGCGCTATTAGCGCCGGATCACAGGTTTGGCATAACGGTTAGTGCCCATTCCCCATTGGGCCCATTCGGGAATTCCTCATTCCCCATTGGGCCCAATCGGGAAAATTTGCGCCATTAGCGCCGGCAGATTTTCCGCCAGCGGTAATGGTGCCATAAATCGGCAAATTTGCTGCGGATTTCCCCTCAAGCTCAGAGCTGGGGGAAATTCGGCAAGGCCATGATCTGGCGGACCCTTAAATGCGGCGGTAATAGCGCTACTGCCACATTTAAGGGTTACCACCAGACTCGTGATGCGGCCCATTGTCTGGAGTAATTAACCTTTAAATGAGATGACAATTGAAAAGAAATCCCCAGTCATATATTCAACACAGATGATGCATGTTATGCTTAATGAATGTGGCAATAAGACCCGAGGCGGCGGGCCAATACCGCCACAGGTAATGCCCCCGGGATCCCTAGTTACAGCCCCAAGTGTAGCGAGGGCCTTAACGAAGCCCCGGGGGCATTACCGTGGGCGGTATTGGCCCGCCGCCGAGGGTCTTATTGCCATTAGTACCCCGGCCCGTTAGACCGGGGTACTAATGGAATTTTTTTCCAGAAAATGCCCACCGGAAAGGGAAAACGTAGTCCATTTTCCCTTTCCATGGTGGCCATTGGGAGCGGACGTGCTGGGAACAGAAGTGTTCCCAGCTCTTTCGCTCCAGAGAAAAAGAAAAAAGAAGGTAAGTGGGGTTGGGAGGGCGGGGAGGGGATAGCTTGGAGGTGAGGAGGGTGGAGGAAAAAAAAAACACTTACCTGAGTCCCCGGCAGGGGACGAAGGCAGCTTCCAGCCTTGGGAAGACTCGGAGCGGGGATTGCCCCATATCGAGCCTCCTCATTGGCTAAGGGGCTGCCACAACCCCCGCCGGGAACAAATGCAGGGACGTACGTGGTTCCACGGGATTGTTACGTGGTATGGCTCAGAAACGAGCCAATCACGTTAGTGTATGCCATAGACGCACGGACCGCCGGGTACTAATGGAGAGTAGAACCTGAGAACTCCACATAAAGGGATTTGTTTCTAATGGATTCCTTCCTCCCATAGAATTCTCATTCTTGATATTCTAACTCCACTGCTAGCTGTCCTCTGAAGTTTTTTCACCACCAGATGGCGCAGCACAGATCTGCGTTGACACCGCTTGTTATTTTGTCCCAAGCCGGGAATAACGTTGAGGCCAGTATAAATGGAGATGCTGTGCCCCCTGACCTAAGTTTCTTTTGTTCCGTGCACTGTTTGCTTTTGGATCGCACCCCTAGATTTTCTAGCTACTTTGTTATGCCTAATACCGCTCCGCTCTCCAACTTAACCCCTACTTCGAATCCAGGATCCAAATGACCAAGTCAGACCCCCACTGGGTGCTTTTATACTGCCATAGGAGAGAATCACAACACAGATGTTTGAGGCTTCTGTCACTTGATGCTCTGCAAAGCCCTCGAGAAGAATCCTGCAAAACAATATAATTAATTCAACAAAGGTGGAAAAAGCATGCCTTCCAAGTACACAGGTATGGAAATAAGAAAGGTGCCTGTTGAGGAACAGGAGCGTTCTCTGGCCAAGAGGACAAAACAAAGCAGAAGCACAGGAAGAGGTCCAGGTCTTGAGACTGTTCTAGAGATCACTCTTTTTTTCATTCTCCAGAGATCATAGGAACCATCACCTATAAAACAGGTATCTTTCTCCACTAAGTCTTGAAAGGGGTGTGGGGGGTGCTGTCATCCCTAGTGGTCTGGTACCACTTTATCCCAGTGAGGCTCTCGATTTCCCAAGGACAATGAGAGGATGTGCTTGTCTTGGTCCAAACCCTCTCTTAGGCAAATGGGGTGGACCCTGCTCCTGAGCTAGCAATCTCACCAGCATCTTTTCCTGGAAAGTTCCACTCTTCTTTTTAGGGGACCATTGCCAAGGTGGTTGATACTTTAGGGTTGTCTATTGTTACTAAGCCTTGAGTCCAGTTTGATCTTTCTGGCGTCTTAGATAAGTTCCCCCATGGAAGAACCTTCTGCCTCCCTTTCCTAGTGGTCGCTGCACCTCTTTTGGCAGCTTGGGAGAAGTTTGCCTCAGTCCCTACATTGGATTGTGATCTTGCTAAGAAGCACCATCCCAGCTCCCTCAGATCCTGGATTCCTCTTGACTCACCCCTCACTGTAGAGCCTGATGGTGCCTGCTGCTACTGCAGGGCTGAAGACCACAACCTTTCCATTTCTGCAGCCCGACAAGAAAGCTGGATGCTATGGGCCACAAAGTCTTCACATCTGGAAAGCCTTGCATTAAGGGCTGCCAACACCACTTGTGCATTGGCAAAGTACATCTATGGTCTGTGGAGTGTCATCTTCGGGGCTGCCAAGAATTTTCCCATTGGTGAGGTGGAGAGTTTCAACTTGTTGTTGGCGATGGGAACAAGGTTGTGCGCCAGATTTTACCATCCGTCCTGGACACTGCTGATTGTATGACCCCTACAATAGGCACCAGGTCTGTTGTACCTTGATATTGCTGGATAAAGACTGTGGGATTTGCCCATAGAACTCCTGGATATTCTATTTGATGGGAACGCCAGTGTGGGTCACAGGCATATGTATCACTGCAGATGTTCCAGGCATCCAAGGCTACAGCTGATGCTAAGGTCTGGTCATGCAACAGCCTTCTTCCTCCTCACAGCAGCCTCCTTTTCGGCCATTCCGTACCTTCACCCAACATGGCAAGTCAGGTGCCTTCCAGCAAGCAGTCGCAGTGCCATCCCACATCTGCCAGGGTAAAGGCAGAGGTGGCTTCTGGGACGCCACCATCCACACACTGACACCTAGTGGCAAACCACTATGAATTGGGGTTCAGCAATTAATCGCCTGTCAAAGGGTGTTTTTCCCCAGTTCGTGGAGGAGTGGAGTTGCACCAACTCAACACTTGGGCCTCCAGGTCTTAAACCAGAGTGTTTGCCCCCTGTTACTTCTGCACCCACCAGACCGCCCTCCCACTCCTTTCTCTCCTCAGTACACTTCCCTATTGGAGGAGGTCCATCATCTTTGGAAAAAGGGCAGCATTGTGACTTTTTATTTTCTGGTTTCAAAAAAAGACTCTAGTCTGCGTTCCCATCATGGATCTGAGGCTCTTGAACTTGTTCCTGTGCAAACATCAAGAGGGTTATCCTGGTCCATATCTTCCAGTATATTGAGCAGCAGGACTGGCTTGTCTCCCTTGATCTCCAGGAAGCCTTCCATGTGCCGATCGATCCCTAGCACAGGAAGTACATGTGATTCGTGGGTGATGATGCCTATTACCAGTTCAGTCCTACTGTTCTGTCTTTTCTCAGCACCCACAGTCTTCATCAAACAGTTGGCTGTCATTAGAGCTCATCTCAAGAGGGAGCAGTGCTTATCATCCTCTATCTGGACAGTTGGCTCATTCGGGTCTGGACCTTGAGTTGGAAGAACTTTACCACATATGGAGTCTTTTGTGCAGTGTGGGCTTCTCCCTGAACTTCAAGAAGTCCTTTGTGTCACCATTCTAGTTCCTCCGATTCATTGACTCCTCCTTGGACACTCACCTGGCCAGGGATTTCACTCCCAAGGGTCAGGTTGCGAACATCCTTCAGATGGTCTTGGGAGGATAGCTCAGGGGCAACGTGATCGCCTTGGAAGCAAGATGACGCGGAGCAACACAGGTTCGATACCCAGGTCCGCGCTTAGAAACTTCCGGGTATTAAGCACATTATAAATAACCTATCAAAATCATAATCATGGTGCAGGTTTTACATTAAGAGAAGCCAATCCCAGCCGACACCTTTGTGTATTTGGGGCCTCCTTTCCTCCTGCATCCTGGTGGTGCCAAGTACCAGTTACGCATTAGGTTGCTTCAGTGGCTGCTCTTTTGCCAGTGATCTAAGTTTCAGGGCAACATGTGAAATCTTTGGCAGGTTTTGGACCTTGTGTCTCAAGATCTTGTGTGGTGGTCCCTGTGAAGCAACTTGCTGAGAGTGGTGCTGCTTTGGCAGCCCTACCCCCAAATGACTGTGGTCATGGATGCTTCCTTGAAGAATTTGAGTGCTCATTCACTAGACCTTACAGGGTTCAGACTCTGGTCTCTGGAAGTGAGGTAGCGCTTCAACTTGTGGGAGCTAGGGGCAATAAGGCTCCCCAGATTGCCTTCCTCCCCTCAGTGGGCAAGACTGTGCAAATCCTTGGCCATGCACTACCTCAACAAGTGGAGTGGTGTCCTTGCCTCTGCAGAGAAGCAATGAGACTGTGGTTCTGGGCTCTGGAGAGCAATATTTCTCTGATGATCACCCATCTCGCCGGATAGAGAAAGTCGTAGTGAATGCATTGAGCAGACAGATGATGACCTCCCTCTAGTGGGAGCTCTGCCCATCAGTTTTGGAGGAGACCTTTTCCTTTTGGGCACTCCTCAAGTGGATCTGATTGCTTCAACTGTCAACAAGAAGTGCAAGGTGTTTTGCTCCATAAAGTGTCCTCAGCAGGGAGTTCTGGGGAACGCACTCACTGTAGATTGGAACTTTTATCTCTTCTATGCATTTCCACTGATCCCTTTCTCAGGAGGCTGCAACTGTTGGGGTCCATGTTGATTCTGATTGCTCTGGACTGGGCCTGAAGTTTGTGTTACCCAGAACATCTGAACATATTAATTTGCCCTCCCTCATGCCTTACAGAAAGGGTGGCCCTGCTTTTCCATCCAAGCTTGAGCAGCATAACCTTCATGTTTGGCTGCTTAGAGGCTGAAATGGAAGAGTGGGGTCTTGTCGTTCAACATCCTGGAGACACCCCTTTCAACTTGGAGGCCAGCTACCAAGTCCATGTATGCCTGCAAGTTGTTTCAATGTTCGTCTTGTTTTCGAAGGAGAGGTCTGGATCCTTTCATCCATCATACTTCCTCTATACTGGGGATTCATGCTTTGCTTGACCCTGACAGGCTTTCAGATTGGCACTGTGAAGGGGAACCTGGCTGCCATTTTGGTCATCAAAGTACTCCTGATCAACACTATGGGCCTCATTACGACTTTGAAGGCAGCCATGTCCTTAATAATGGCATGGCTGCCTCCAAAATCGTGTCCAGGTCTGGGTTCCCTGAATGGGGAAATACCAGGCCATTCCGACTTTGGAGATTGTACTACCAGTTTTCCCCACATTTTGTTGTTCCTGCATGGTATTTGAATTTAGTTTTTACTTTCCCCATAGGAGCTTTGTTTGTGCTCTTCCATTCGTATTGTTCAAGACTGTTCACACTTAAAGTGATTTTCCTGGTAGCCATCACTTCGGCGAGATGGGTAAGAGAGCTCCAGGTGTTATCTGATACCATACTTGGTCATCTTTAAGGAGAATGTTACTGAGAGTGAAACTGTCTTTCCTGCCAAAGGTTGTGTTTATATTTAATCTGTCTCAGAAGACCCCTCTCCCTATGTTCTTCACTTCGACGCATCACTCTGATGGAATATAGTTTCCGTTGGCTACACCCTGTGCATGCCTTGAAATACTACGCCTCTTGCATACCGGAAATCGGAAAGATGACCAGTTCTTTCCAGATTATGCTGGTGCTCATGCTGGCAGGGCTGTGACAAAATGGACCCTGTCAGGATGTATCAGCCTCTGCATCTCTGAATACTATGATCTGACTGGGAAGGATGTGCCTGAAGGTCTCAATGCTGATTTGAACTGAGGGCTGGCTGTCGCCTCTGCCCTGCAGAGAGTGGTCTCTATCTTGGACATTTGTCTGGTGGCTATATGGGCTTCATTTCACACATTTTGCCAAACATTACTGCCTGGATTCCCTGTCTGCGCAGGACACCTGCTTTGACTGAGCAGTCCCCAAGGTTTGTTTTATATTTGTGGTGTTATCCACTCTCCTTCAGATTTTCTTACTGCTGTGGGAGGAAGGAATCAATTCGAAGAACACACTACTTACCTCCTGTTGATATTGTTTTTAATGGATATTACTCTACAGATTCCTTATTGCCTCCCAACCTGTCCTTCTTGGCGCAGGCTCATTCAGCCATCTTGCAATTCCTTAGCTAGTGAGTGCTAGGAAAGACGGCAGAATGGAGGTAATGGGGCTTGTCAGCTCCATATGTTCTGGCTTCATATTCATGCTGTGCCCCCTTGGTGGTAAAAAAAATTTCAAGGGCAGCTGCCGCTGGTGATGGCAGATTGAAGATAAGGAATCTGTGAGAGGAACATGCATCAAACAGTACATTACCGAGAGGTATGTCGTTTCTTCTTTGACCTGTTGATTGGCCAGAGAAACTGCTATTCTACTGTAAATGTTTTATTGAAAAGTTGGTGACAATGTAATTTATGTATCTTTGTTCATGCAGCTGTTACAACATCGAAGTGGGAACTATTTGATCAGCATGAGGAATCTGCAGAAGAAGAAAAGCCAAAGTAAGATGTTACTTTAAGATTGGGCCACAATCAAATATTTGAAACAATTTTAAAATGTGTAGATTTGAGTACTTTGTGTTAGGTTTGAATTTGTTGTTTCACTGCAGTGTCATAGAAGGTAACATTCATTTGCTCTAGAAACCTATGAAGAATACAACCTTCTTAGTTGCAGTCAGTGTATCTTGAATCTTTCTGCACTCCTGCGTCCCATGGTCTTTCCTCCATACTCGTGGGCTGTCGTCCCTAGAGTATGTTCTGAAACAGTATTCTAGTGCATACATTCCTGCCACGGATTTCTCATTCATGAAAACCACCTCAGAGTTACTCAGATCTAGAACATTTTCAAACAGCACCCACATGGTACCCGTGACTGCCTCCATCATGGTTCCCTGGAACCCAAAGCGCAAGAGGTGAAGTTACTAATAAATAAGGCACTGGTGCCATTCTCTGCAATTCCGTTTTTTCCAGGTCAACTGAAAAATAATAGAACTGTCACCAAAATATCCAAATTGCCTCACGTGCACCATTTAGATGGGAGCGGCGAGGAAAGGTGAGGAATCCGTGATAGGTATCCTATTCATCCGAAAGAACCTTACTGAAAGTAAATCATTTGTTCTCATATTGGAAACATTCCTCCCACAGATTCTTCATCTCTGAAAGACTCCCAAAACCATGCTGAATAAAATAAGAGCAGTTAGCAAAAGGGAAAAGCACCACTTCTATAGCTGAAAACCTTGAAACACTGACATTCCCAACCTTACCTTCTTTCCAGCAAGCATGTTGCGATATAAGTACTTTGTAAAGGTGTGCAAGGAAGCCAAGGTTGCAGCCTTGTAGATATACAAAAAAAAGGAATCCTTATCTGAAGTTCATAAGAGACGGTTCTCTGTTAGAATGAGCATTCAAGCCCTCCAGGACCAGCTTGTTGGAAAACTTCTTGTTCTCAGAAATACATTATTTCTAATGGATTCCTTCCTTGCACAAATTCCTCATTTTATGATAGCCTATCCACAACACAGCTGCTCTTTGGAAACTTTTACGCTGCCAGGGGGCGCAACGCAGCTCGACCTGACACCTCTACGTGCCCGTGCCGGGCATTGTCGGGGCCAGTATATTGAAGCACCAATATACTCAGTCCCTTTTTTCCATGCACTATATTCGCTTCACAAACACATGTTCGAATGAGTAGTCGCCATGCCCCCAACGCTGCCAAGGCCTCATGGTTCAAACAGTGCGCTGAATGCAGCCGGCAGATGTCTGTTTCAGAACCACACCAGATTCGTTTTTACTGCTTGGGTGAGGTGCATCCGGGAACTGGTGGCAAAACATTGTGTCTTTCTCCACAAGAAGGGTGATGTTGCGTGGTCTCTGTCAAGGCCATGCTGCAGAGAGCATTGGTCCGAGACTACGTCCCCTTCATGAAAAGCACTGCAAGAGATCTCACTCTCAGGATGGATCCTTGCACCAGCATCTTCCACAAAGAAGAGCCACTGATCCAAAGATCTCTGGAGCCGGATAAAATACCTTTTCCTACCCAATCCTCCACCCCGGAGGAATTTGAATGATTTTGCCAAAAGATGCTTGACAACTTCGGCTTGAGCGACTTTGCATCTGGCAACGCTGCGGTTTTCGGCATTGACGGTGCCCTCTGTGTCTTCCACGACCGGCAGTTTACCCACTGTGGACCACTCCCGCAAGCCTACTGGCTTGGGCATGGTCAAGAAGAGGCAAGAGCTGCCCCTAAAATCTCAGCACCGGCCCCAACTTCGTCCTCGACAGCGCTGGTCATGTTGAGATGGATTTCTAGAATCTGACCTGGTGGGCAGATTTTAGGTGGCCACCCTAGTTATAGTGGAATAGAGGAACTCTGAGAATTTAGCCAAAACCCAATCAAGGCAGCAATGGAGAGCAGTCAGTGTGAGTGGGGCCAGGGGGCCACAATGAATCCACACAGTGAAGCACACAATAATTCAACTTGGATGTTAATGTACAAAAATACTATATTTAATTGAGGCCATAAACACACACTCAAATATGAAACAACTAGGGGATCGTATTGGACAGCCCTCAAACAAATATACAGTCGCCGTAAGTTCTTAAAATGCATTCATTAACTTAAATCAATAAAAGAAGGTAAGCAAGTGATGCAGTAAGATGGAACCAAGTCACAATAAATATGCCTTAGTTTCAGAAGTCAAATCACTATAAAGAGTGGGGCCCTCTGTCCAACAGTCACAATGCTTCTCTTCACAATGTATCTAATGCATATAAAGTACTTGTGTTGGTGAATGTCCAAGAGAAGAGATGCAACAAAGTTACTGGTAAGTAAAAATGTGTTTTTATCTTTCCGGTTTCACTGCTCAGGTACGACAACCAAAAAGCATTGGAATGGAAGGATACAAAGAGACTTGCTCTAAATGTTATCCTATGGAGGACAGGGGGAGACAAATGCTTTGCGTTTACCTATCCCCCTGACTCTGATTTTCTCTGAGAACTGGATGGGTTGGGTGAGGGTCGCTGGAGGTTGGTTTTCCCGATGTTTGTTCCGCTGAGAGGTCTGTGAGAAACCTGAAGGTGTTTCACCCGCCAGTCCCTGGGGATCTGTCATCCAGGTGGCCAGGACACTGCCATTGCTTTTGGATCCAGTTCCTGGGGGTGGACCAGTGCGGTAGGATCCCCTGGATGAGGGGTCCTCCAGGAGTGGAAGTGGGACCAGTCTGCACCAGCCTCCACAGCAGCCTTTGGCTCCAATCAGCACACCTCAGCCTTTGGCGCCCAGTACTCCTCCACCTGCTCCAGACCAGCAGGACACCCTGGTGGACACCGATGAGGAGGAGGACCCTGACACACTGTGTGTTCAGCCAAGGCATTCCATGAACGGCTCGCTGGTCTAGCTGAATAATCGGGGCTTCCACAACTGGAACTTGAACAATCAGAGGAGGGGTCCTGGCCGAGGTCCCCACTCTATGCCCTGTGGCTAGAATGGGGATTCTGATGCAGAAGGAAGTTTTGGCCTTGGCCAAAAAGGGATGGCTTAAAGCCCATTCGGCGCAGCCTACCAAGCAGTGTCTCAACGCCAAGTACAGGCAATTGGAGGGGGATCCACGCTTGCTGTCGGCACACCCTCAACCACACTCCTCAGTGATTACCATGACCTCACTCTACTTCAAGCCACAGTCTTCCTCGGCTACCTTGTCCTCTGCGCTCCTATGCCATGAGAAGATCTTGGAGGCATATGGAAAGAAGGTCTATTCCAACGCCTCTCTGCACCACCTTCAGTGTAATGCGGATGCTATGCTCGCTGCCATAAATGAAAGGCTTTGGTGGGAAAAAGCTGACTTCTGGTGCAGAGTCAGGCACCCTTCAAGGCGGGGCTGGCGGAACCAAAAATGGTGGCGCAGGACATCATGGAGTCCACAGTGGTTCATATAGACACCTCAGGCCGTGCCATCTGCATCGCTACAGACATGAGAAGAACTGCCTGGTTACGGGCTACCAAGTTCAACCCGGACATCCAAGAGCGCATATTGGACCTTCCGTTCGAAGGTGACCACCTTTTTCATTCCACCACCGATCAGGAACTTTATAAGAAGAAAAATAGTTCCCAGACCGCAAAATCCTTATCTATCCTCACAAAGTCCACGCCGAAGACCTACAGCCAGGCCAGCGTTCTGACAAGGGGCGGGCCTTTGGCAGGTTCCGGGGCTTCCAAGAACGAAGGTCAAGTCAGCCGGACTGGTCTCCAAGTCAGCACCGCAGCAAACAGCATAAGGCAGGGAACAAGGGCTTCTTTTAGTCCCCCTCCTCAGCGGGAAAGAAGGCATGACACTCTCCTCTGGGTCCGCGTGTCTCCAGTGGGGGGCAGGCTTGCCCTTCACGCACAAAATTGGGGCGCAAGGTTCGCAGACCTCTGGATCCTCTCAGTAGTGTCCATGGGCTACCGCCTACCAATCCCTCCGTCTCCTCTCTCCTCCCGTCTGCTCCCACAGATTGGGACAACAACTCTGTTGGCGGAAATTTGATCGCTCATAGAGAGTCAGGCAGTGGAAGAAGTTCCAGCCTCCCAACGGGTTATGGGCTTCTATTCACGGATTTTCACCATACACAAGAAGAACCAGTCTGGCCTGAGAGTTGTGTTGGACCTTTCCACCTTGAACCTTTCCCTCCCTCTCCAAAGGTTCAAGATGGTTACCCTAGCGCTTATTGCAGAGACACTGTCTCTGGATCTGAAGGATGCAAACCTACACATCCCTATTTGGCAGCCTCACCAGTCCTTTCTGAGGTTCAGGATCATTGGCTTTAATTTCCAATACAAGGTTCTACACTTTGGCCTAAATTCGGCCCCCAGGGTCTTTACCAGACTCATGAACACGGTGACAGCCCTTCTCAGGGTCCAGGGTTACCATGTCTAGCCATACCTAGACTGGCTCGTCAGGGCGAGATCTCCAGAGGCAGTCCAGCACACCGCCTCCGCCCTCATGAATATGCTACACGAATTGGGATTTTCCATCAATCTCAAAAAGTCTGAGCTGGAGCCTCCTCAGAATCTGACGTTCTTAGGCCTCATCTTGAATACAAACTCTGATAGGGGTTTCCCCTCAGAGGACAAGATCACAGCCATCAAGAGGGCCACGGGGCATTTTCTCAGCAGAGCTGTGACTTCGGCATGGTGGTACCAATACCTCTTGGGTATCATGGCGGCATGTCTACTGGCAGTGCCTTACACAAGGCTCAAAATGATACGCTTGCAGCTGCACTTCTCAGCCTCCTGGAGTCAGGAGAGAGGTTCCCAGGTGGAACTGGTCAGCATCCCTCCCCATCTCCGACAGGACATAGTCTGGTGGAGCACGTACTACAACTTGCGGATAGTCAGGCACTTCAGGCAACCAGCACCACAGGTTACCCTCACCACAGACTCTTCCTTGGAAGGCGGGGTGCCACTCTGTCAGCCACAGTATGCATTGAGTTTGGTCTCTTCAGGAACAGGAGGCCCATATCAATTGGCTAGAGCTGACGACTATCTGACTTGCCACTGATCATCGGCAGGAAGGCTTTGAGAGCAAGATGATCCTCATTCAAACAGACAACTCCACCAGCATTTATTATATCAACAAGCAGGGTGGCACCAGGCCCCCTCCCCTATGCACCTTGGCAGTCAGCATTTGGGAGTGGGCTCTGGAGAATAACATGCACTTTAGGGCAATCTAGCTCCCGGGGGAGTTCAACCTGGAGGCGGACAGGCTCAGCAGACTGGGTGCGGACAACTATGAATGGCAGTTGAACAAACAAGTCCTTCAGGGGATCTTCAACAGATGGGGGTCATCCTCAGGTGAATCTTTTTGCCATCTTGTCCAACAGGAGGTGCCCCCAGTTTGTGTCCTGGCAGGGACAGGGAATGGGGCTCTCTGGGCGATGCAGATACAATGGGACAACATGAACGCGTATGCCTTCCCTCCCACTCCCCTGGTCCACAGTGTAATCTGCAAGATCAGGGAGGCCCGGCACCTCCGTGTCATCCTGATAGCTCTGTGGTGGCCCATGAGGCCATGGGTCTCAGAACTACTCAGCCAGTCAGAACAGGCCCCGGTGCCCCTTCCGCTGGGTCCAGCTCACCTACTTTCACAGCAGGGAGGCACAGTCGTCCACCCTGCCCCCCAGAGGTTAGCCCTTGCAGTGTGGTTCCTGAACAGGTCACATTAAAGCATCTGCGTCTGTCACAGACTAACCTATACATCATACAGGGTGCTAGGAGAAACGCTACTAGGTGCCAGGACAAGAGCAAGTGGACTAGGTTTTGTCACTGGGCAGAATCCAAGGAAGTCGATCACATTGGACGATGTGCTATCCTTCTCGGCACACCTCCCAAACTCAGGGTGCAAGTAGACAAATGCTGCACCTATCTGGCGGCCATCTGAGCCTTATAGGAACCCAGAGGAGGAGGTATTTTTATCCTTCCACCTGAAAGAAACAAGACATTTGGCTGGCCTCACCAGTCTCTACCCACCTATCAAGAAGCCACACCCGATGTGGGCCTCAATGTCGTTTTGGGCTCCTTGGCGCATGAACCGTTTGAGCCAATGGCGTCCGCGGACATCAGGCTAGGCACCATTTAGACAGCCATCTTGGTGGGTCTTATGTCTGCACGCAGGGTCAGTGAAATTCAGGCACTGGTGGCTTCAGAGCCCTGTTCTACCTTTCATAAGAACAAGGTGGTCCTTAGAACTCATCTGCCATTCTTACTTAAGGTAGTCTCCTCGTTTCACCTCAAGGAGGAGATAGTGCTACCTACTTTCTTCGCAGACCCCAAGAACGAGGCGCAGAGGGAACTGCACTGTCTCGATGTCAGGCATGCTCTAAAATTCTACCTGCACAGAATCAAGAGCTTCTGCAAATGGTAGGCTCTCTTTGTCACCTTCGGTGGGTCAAGGCCAGGCTATCAAGCTTCCAAGGCCTCCATAGCAAGATGGGTGGTTGGTTGCTGCCATCACAGAGGCCTATGAAGGGCAGCACAAACCACTCCCGGCCAAATATGCATGCCCACACTATCAGAGCTAAGGCCACGGCTGTGGCTTTCCAGAGGCACGTTCCGTGGCAGATCATCAGTAAGGTGGCTATATGGGCTATGCCTTCAGCCTTCTGCAAGCACTACTGATGGATGCCAGCTACAGGTCAGATGCAGCATTTGGTCAGGCAGTTTTAAGGAACTTGTTTTTTTAGGATGGCCACCTCTCGACCATGGGGCTATATTCAGTTGTAATCACCCACACATTATGGAGGAAAGAGGACGGTACGTAAGAGGAATTATAAGTTACTCACCATAGAGACTAACGTACTCCTAGTCCATAGTCCTGTTTTCCTCCATACGCCCCACCCTCCTCCCCCTTAATAAAACTGGTGTCATTAGGCAATGGTAATATTGGCGACGCATCAAAGGGGACTGAGGAGTGGCGCCGGTGGGTGGCGTATGCTCCCATGGCCCTGCCCCCGCACGCCTCTAAATTTAAGCGGGAAGATAATGTTTCTGGTGAAAAATGTTCCATCTCCCGGCCATAGCAAGGGACGCCCATACAGTATGGAGGAAAGGGGGCTATGGTGAGTAATTTATAATTTCTCCTGAGCTTTATCTGAAGTGTAGATTCCGGCCTAAACTCTAGACATCTTTAGATATAGACTCCTCAAAGTATTGCCAATGCATTTCGGATTATAAATCCATCTTCAGAGCTGATCCAGCTGAGCACACGCTTGAGGACAGAGAGAACGCTGTTGCTGAGGAATTGTGTAGCGTGTGGAGAACAGCATCACTTACAGACCCTGGTTAGCCCATTGGGGATCAGATAGAAAACATTGGTACAAGAATAGGAGTGATTAATCCGAATTATGAAGGTTATGTGAAGATATGTAAATTTAGTAGAACAATGAACAGTCCCAGAAGATTGCCAATACTTTTCAAGGAGTCTAATGTTACATCTAAAGATTTCTCAGTTGATGAACAAGTCATTGTTTGGTGATTTGAAAAAGCTATGTATTGAGTGTGATTGGGTAACATTTGAGGATACACTTGTCACAGACTAACCTAGACATCATACAGGGTGCTAGTTCAGTAAACATTAGAACTTATTTGTTATCCATTTTTGATTTCTGAAATTGGCACTACACTTTGTGTGTATCATGAAATTATTTTTGGTAGAGTAACAATTGATTCGCTGATATGTTTCTTGGCAAATGTAAATACTGGCACATAAAAAGCAGGTTATGTGTCTTTACTTGTCTATATACATTTTTTATTTACCCTTTTTGAGAATTATTACCAAAAGGAACCAACTAGGGCAGTCTTCCATGTTGGAATGCATTTGGGTCTTCTATTGGAAACAGTGGGTATAACCTTTGCTTACTTTTAGCACCTTCCGTGGCTGGGGAGCGATATCCATCTGCACTTGATATTTATAAACTGTTTCGATACCTATACTTCCTATTTAATGTTTAACAGAATATTTGTTGTGCACCTCACATCCTGTTTTGGAATGTCTTTCACAAACAGGTCAGAACTAGTTTTGCAAATTTAGAACTCACTCTGTGCTATGAAGTAGCTTTAATTGTTGCCAGATTTTAGAACCCCTCCCCTCTCTCGTAGGATATTTTCCAGCTATTGAACTCTGCACTGGATTGTCACATATGATCCTATTAGGGACACCCCTGGTTTATAGCAGGCTGTACCCCAACTTCAATCTATCAAAGGCTGCTGCTGAGAGAGTTCATATTGTTGGGGATTCTATGGGCACTTTTTAGGTCCCTCAACTTTACTTGTTTTACCCAGTATTTTTTTTATCAACTTCTTTTTGGGGGCCATTCGATGCCGTGTTACCTTAAGGTATATGGTATTGGGTCACCCCCAAGGTGCCCAGTTCCAGGGGTGCCTCACAGACTCGCCATTTTTGCCCTACAATGATTTTTCACCATAATTAGGTTTTAAGGAGTTTGTTAGTGGTAGCTATACTTTGGTTTTGCCTTCAAGTGTCGAAACTATTTTACCACTTTGGTAGCCCATTGATATGATATGATATGGCATTTGTAACGCGCCTATTCACAAGTGTTTCAAGGCGCGACGAGGCAAGGAAGGGGGAAACAGAGCGAGGCCATAGACAACGATCTTACTAGGCCAAGTGACATTGAGATCACGCAAGTGCAGGGGAGGGGAAAAGAGCCAGGGGTAAGGGGTGGGGGCAGTGCTTTACATGGGATCAAAACAATAACAAGAAGTGCAGGTGGTAGGTGCAAGGGTATGTGCAGACAGCATGTGTCCAAAAGTGCAGATAGGGGGACTGTAGGGTTACAGATACAGACCCAAGTGCAAGGGTTGCCGGGAGGCAGTGCATGTGTGCAACTATGCGGGTAGGGACCTGGATCTGAAATCAGACAGTAGCCAGGTGACCAGTGCAGTATCAGACAGGAAATCAACAAGGGAGAGGAAGAGAGAAGGAAGCAAAGAGGAAGGTCTTGAGGTGCTTCTGGAACCAGAGATGGTTCTCCTCAAGTTTCAGAGCTGCAGGGAAGCTGTTCCAGAGGGAGGCCCCAGCCGAAGAAAAAGATCTACCAGCAACTCGTTGCTTGGAGAAGCGACTGACCCTGAGGGCGTTGTAGGTGGAGGATCGAAGAGCTTGAATAGAAAGGTATTTATGAAGAGAGAGTTGGAGGTATTGAGGACCTAGGCCCCAGAAGGCTTTGTGGACAATGCAGAGGGTCTTGAACTTAATCCTTGCAGCCACTGCAAGCCAATGAAGAGATTTCGGTTTTGGAGAGATACAATCCCTGGACTTGAGGCCAAGGACAACTCTTGCATTTCTGTTCTGGATGAGTTGCAGAGGGTGGAGAGTAGAAGCAGGCATATTTAGAAAGAGGCTGCTGCAATAGTCCAGCCTAGGGAGAACCAGAGCTCTAGAGACATTGAGCTTCTGTGGGAAGGAGAGGATGAATACCTTTGAGGAGGTGCAGTTGGTAGTTTGACTTCTTAGAGACGTCAGAGATGTGAGGAGAAAAGGAGAGTGTGGAGTCGAAGATGACCCAGAGGTTCTTAGCCTCACAGGTGGAAGCAGGAAGAGGGCCAAGGGAGGCTGGCCAGAGAGGGACAGGAAAGGAGGGTGCAGGTGTGCCGATGAGGAGAATCTCAGTCTTACTGGCATTAAGGCAGAGATCGTTGGTGGCACACCACTCCTGGATAGCAAACAGACAAACACAGATGAGAGAAGAAGAGGCGGCAGAGGGAAGCCTGAAAACGAGCTGAGTGTCATCCGCATAGCACTGCAGGTTAGAGCAGAGAGCGGCAATGCGGTGGGCGAGAGGTGCCAGGTATTGGTTGAACAGCCAGGCAAAAGAGGTTAGACCCCTGGGGAACACCACAGGTAGAGAGTGAGATAGAGGAAAAGAAAGACCCAAGTTGGACCTGGAAGGGTTGATCAGAGAGCAACGAGGTCAGCCAGGCCAGGGCCTGATCAGTCATAACGGAGACGATTGAGCAGGATGGCATGGTTGACTGTGTGAAAGGCAGAAGAGAGATCGAGTAAGATGAGGACAGTGCCTTTGTGGTGTCCATCGGGGCACCAGTGTATTTTTTTAAACCTGCTCTCATCTATTTTGTAGACATGGGCTGCCTTTGTTCAGGTCAACCGCAAGGCGGCCTTAGAATGGCCAGTCTTACCATGTGGGCTCTTTGTGAGCCCACAATGGCAACTTCAATTTTGGTTCTAACTGGTTTTAAGCCAGTATAGGTCCCTAGGCTCTCCCTCTGACTTCCTTTGGGTGTGACGTTGGCAAAGTGGCAACAACTCAACCAGAATGGTTGGTCATCTAACCCTTATGCCCAGCCCCCATTAGTGATTAGCTGGCTGGACTTTCACCAGCGCCTTTGTGCAGTGATGTTTAGGCTCTGCCCTGCCCATCTCTTGCTGCTTTTTCTGGAACTTGGAGGTGGCAGTTCTGTCAACCTGCTGAAGGAGTTTTACCATGCTCCCCACTGTTTGTGCTGATATTAAAGCCCTCACTTCGTGAACCTTGCTGAGCGCAATAAATTCGCCATATCCTGGTTTGGTTTTTCTGCTCCTGGAAGTCCTCCCAAATTCTCCTGCAGTCTCCCCACATCTGCCGGATCGAGCCCTCCTCACTGGAACCATTTTCTGGTCCATTTAACATGGCATCCTGTTGTTTCCTACCAGGATCTTCTGCTTGGCTGTGGATCACTGCTGGTGATGAGGCTTCACCTCCCTGCCAGATCCTCAGCTGTGGACGGCTGAGGGTACCTCCTGCTGTTGACCCAGTCTTGAGATTCTTTGCTACTGTACTACCTTCATGTTCTGTCCACCGAGGTGCCGGGATACGTCTTTGCAGGTTCCCCCACCTTCCTTCTATGAGTCTTCCTTACTGAAATCTTTGATGTAGGCTTGAGGCTTCATGCCGTGGGAGGTCTGTTGTTTCTTTTCTGGGTCATCCCTGGCTCCCGCTGAAAGTCCCTCAGTACTGGATCCTGTAAACCAAACCTGAAAAGGAAGCCTGTACTTCACGGGTTGTTTCGTGCTGCTGAAGCTATTTTCTTGGAAACCACTGACATGATGACATTGTTCTCGGCCCTAGAGAGGGCCATTATTCATGATGCTCACCCTCAGGGGCCTCTCTGGTCCGGTGTAGAAATGTTTTGGAGGCAAGTATGTACCAAATTTTTCATAGACTTGTATTGAGGCTTCTCCTTCTCTTCTGCATCTTCCTGTGGAGCTTCTGGTTCATCCATTTACCTTTGCAAACCTTCTTTGGGGTCTCTTTTGACCTTCCCTGGGTTTGTTTGCTTCATAATGTGCACCTGTGGTCTAGAAAATACTTGCCTCTTCTAAAGCAGATGGCATAATGACTTCCTTCCCATTGATTGTTATGGAATTAATTTCAACCTGCTCTGGAACTCTTGAATTGGCTCTGGAGTTACTTAACTGCCTCTGCACATTTTCCCTTGATCCACAAGCGGTTCAGTAAGAACTGGACCATGAATTATAATTGTGGTAGTTGGTTGGAATTTCTGATACATTTTTAAAGTCATGCTCTTAATTTTTTCAATATTGTTTTTTAACACAGTAGCTAATATTAGCAACACTGTACATATTTTCCCCTGAAGTGTTTTGCAAAGGGTTCTTGGAAGCCTTTGTCTATAAATTGAAACTGTTCATCCTCTTTATGGCTATGATGTATTAACGCGTGCATTTGCGTTATTTTTAATATTATGTTTTAGGTGTCCAAATTAATGTGGAGTGTTAGAATAGCACTTCTGTATTTTTGTCTAGTGGGCAAAAATGGCTACATACCTTCTCCCCACCACCCCAAACTCTACCTATATGTGTTGGGTGCTGACTGCCAGGTTTATGACCTTCCTTGTATACCAAGGGTGGGTTGGGTATTGCCCAACATTGTGCAGGCCCATTGAGGGCTTTACCTGCTTGTTTGCTTCTGTGGTCCCTTTGCTCTCCCCACTCCCTTTTAATTTATATGGGGTGCTTACTTGTCGTACTGTGCCCACATACAAAATATGTGGTTAGGTGAGTCGTTTAGGCATTTACTGTTTTTATAATTTTCTGTGTTTCTTTTTTAATACTGTGTATAATATTTTAAGTACTTATTTGACCCGATGGATTTCTATGTGTGAATCAGAGTGCATATTTTTTCAGTATATCAATGTGGTGTATTTTCTAGAGGTCTGTGTGGACGAATTGTATCTATGTGTCAACCTGCTATCTACCTGAGAATGAATAAAGAATGAATAAAGCAAAAGGAAATCCCAGATTAAGACTGCGCCCAGTTTTTCAAAACATGATTTATTATATAAATCCCCTTTCTGATGACACGTGTTTCGGTCTCTTATAGGACCTTCTTCAAATCGGGGCTTATTTTCACCTAATGCCCCTTAATGGGTTTAAGCAAATAGTAGCCGCTCATCAAGTCTCGGGTTAGATCCCTGACAACAAATGCTCGCGAATATAATCGCGTACTGCCGATTGCCCACTTCTGGAAAATCGGCAGTACGCGATTATACACTACTGTATTTTGTACCTAATGTGTATACTCTATATACTGCCTAACTCTTCTTGAGAGAAGTCTGACTGCTCAGCCACAGCTACCAGGTAAATCTGGGTGGTACAGACTGCTACCAATTGGGTTTACTGCCAACACCTGTAGTCTTAAACTTTTTGCAGTGGTCCTTAAGGGAACTGCACAGGTTTCTGCCTAACATATGCTTGGCAGGAGAGTGAACCAAGCGTACACAGCAAAGCAATGGGAGTCTGGGACCCGCACCTAAATAAGAGGATGAGAGGGTCTGGGACCTTGAATGAGTTGCATACTTCGCAGGAGAGTGAACCAAGGGGAGGCAAAGCACCTGTGAGAGTCTGCGACCCGCACCCATATAAGAGATCAAGAACAAAGGGGTCTGTGACCCTGAATGCAAGTAAAGGAAAGTCTGAATAATTGTATGTTTAGTAGAAGAGTGTGCCAAACGGATACAACACACAATTGTGAGTCTGGTACCCACACCCAAATGAGAGAAATAGGGTCTGGGACCCAGTGAAAGAAAAAGAGACAATTCATGGGAAAGCACTGATTTGGCAGAGGAGTGAACCAAGCCGTGTAAATTATTGTGAGTCTCGGACTCGCACCCACATGAGCGGTTGGAAATAAAAGGGTAAAGAGCCTGGGAACTGGCAGAAGGGATTCCTATGCTTGGTAGCAAGCTGTACCAAGTGCATAGGATAAAGAAACACAAAGACAAGACATATTACCTTGTGAATTGTTCAGTGGCATTTTATCTAAGAGAAAAGGGGCTCATGAGCCCTAAAAGGAATGAGCACAAGACCAAGCGGACAGGATTTAAGAACTGTGAATCCAAGGAACGGGTCCTCCTGAGTTATCCAGCTACTTGGGACAGGAAGAAGTCTAGGGGAAGGAGTGAAATCCTAGCCTTGAAATCTTGCATTTTGGATCATTGTTTTGCATCACCTCATACTACTAGTGAAGCTGGGAACTTTTCTGTCGTTCGAAGTACACAAGGAACACGTTTTCCTTTGAGAAGAGATCATCCTTGCACAGTTATCATAGAATATTAGTGTTAGGTGCCGAAGTAGGTTTTTGGGACACGACTGCGAAAAACATCTGTATTTCAGACTTCCTGACAATTTCACTGGTTTCCTTTTGGATAGAGAGGCATTTTTTCAATCTTCTTTTTATTAATAAAAGTCTATACCCAAAAACATGCCACCATTGTGTCCGAGCCTTGCTTCTGCACCCTTACAACACCCTGACCCTGGGGGACTCTGTAAGAAGCACAATCTGTATTCTCTTCCCTGAGAATTCCACAGGTGTGCACTCATCAGGGAAAAGTGGAGTAAATCAGTCTGGGAAATGCCGACTGTAGTCCCGGCCTTACTCCAAGGGAATACGAAGGAACATCTAGTCTCACACTCTTTCAACTGCCTGGGCCTGACATCTGGGGGCGGAACCTGAGTTTCAGCATCCTTCCTGGGATTTCCCCAGATTAAGGTAGGTAGCTTCTCTTTCCCTATCCTGCAAACCTAAATGCATATAATATGAACATATTGCACTGAATCTTGCTGTGATAAGGTCAGTTCCTTGACCTTGTCAAGAGTGAACCCCTCTCAGCCTGGGGTGCAAGGCCTATCAGGAAGGAATCAAGAACCAGTCCTACCCCAGAGGAAGACGGTGGCATTTAGGAGGGTCCCATTTCTTATCCCTTCCCCGAGTGCCAATCTATATATGTGCAGATCCGATTTGCATCACCCCATGCTTCTAAGTGCTGGCCAAGGTTTCTTTTTCTTTTCCAGACAAACCACTGACGTGCGAGAAGATCACCCACAAGAGAGAGCTGGAGCCCCGGCTCATCTGTCAGGAGCCCCTTCACAAGTGGCATACAGACTCCTCATTTGAAGGGAGGCAACTGAGTGAGGAGTCGGAGCTCCAATGCAGCTGTTGCTGATGCCGCACACCAGCTTCAGCCCGCACAGCACTGAGACAGGTACAGCTGCCCTAGAGAACCAGCGCCATCACCTGAGAAACTATGCAACAAGGGCTGGACTTACTCTAGGGTTGGTCAGACCAGGCACCTCCTCCTCCGCCCCATACCATGACCTTGGACACTCTGCAACACGAACCACCATTGTTCTGTGGCAGCACTGTGCGTAGCTTAAAACGCTACATGATAGCTTTGTTGTATGTAACACCCCCTGGGTGATGAAGACAACGCTAGATTGGTAAGCGACAGTGTGCCAACTAGTGGATAGAGCGGAAATTAAAGGAAACACCAGGCAGTTGTGAGTTTGGCTAGTGTGGGAAAAAGAGGGTGTGAATGTTAAGTGTTTTTGTGTGAGTGAAATGAAGGGTGTCTGAGTAGAAGGTGGGGTGGAGGAGTAGTAGTGTGGAGGGGGTACTTATCGTGTCTATGAGAGAGCAGTGACAAAAGGGTGGAGGCAAGACTTAGGAAAGATAGACAGCTGAGGAAAACGCAGGGAGTACAAATGGAGGTGGGAGGAGTTGGAAGGAGGACAGTAGTAAAAGGGAAACATCAGCGAGGGAGAGCAGTACAATGGTGTTATACGAAGAAAACCGAATCGGGCAGTGTGTTTGAAAGGCACAGGCCATTATCCCTTTTTAGTCAACTAACCATTGGATAGTGCATTGGCAGTCTAAGAAGTCCCTGAGGGGGGGGTAGACAGATGAGGCATTTGGTCTTTAGGTTTTCACTTATAGGATAAGCTGAGACCTGGATATTATGGGTCAATATTCTGTGTATACTAACCTGGGCACTAGGGAAACCTGGGCTAGGAAGGATTGGTGCAAAGAAAGAAAGAAAGAAAGAAACCAAGAAAGAAAGAAAGAAAGAAAGAAAGAAAGAGACAGAAAGAAAGAAAGAGATTGATCACTCAATAAAACACCCCTCGGCTGTCTGAGACTCAGAATATTCCTTGAGGAACCATTTGTGACATAGTACTACAGTTGCTTATAACCTTATAGTGCCTGTGTAAGGTTTGAGCTGATACTTGAATTGTATGAATTCTAAAGGGAAGGCAAATGGATATTCTATTTGCGTAACCAAATTGTGATTATGTATGCGTTTGTACTGTTTTTTTTACCTTTCACAGTTTTTACTTAATTCATATGTGTTGCTAAATAAATAGCAACATGTGGTACTTCCCTGTGTGGCCATCTATTGCTTTTCTAACTCGTGTTATTAGTTGTACTTTACACCAGACCCCTGATCTCCTTGGTCTCAGCCAATCTGCTTGTCTACCTTGGTGTCAAACCTTTGTAACTGATCCATTGACACTTTGTAACCTTTACAGCGACCTTGTCAACATCTTGGGGTCCTCATCCTAATCTTTCAGAGGTACAGTTCTTCACTGCCTGGGAGCTTCACCTGCATATATTAACCTGGGCACCAAACCAAGCCATTTTCTGCTTCCAACTATCTTCATCACTTAAGCAGTCTTCCTTTGTGGGCCTCTTTTGCAACTACTATTGGGATGGATCACCTCTGTTTGCATCCCTTGTCGAGATCAATGTGAAGATTGCCTTTTCTACAGCTCCCCAAAGCACTTGGTAACTTGGGGCAGACGTTTTTTAAGCGGTTCTGGTTCGCCAACATCCTCTATATCCTAAATGTGTTGCAGGCCCTCTTACACTGCAACATTTTTGGGGTGTACAGTCCTTAGTAGCCTGCATAGCTATCCGCAGTGCTTTTTGAGCACCCCATTTTGGCCCAGAGTGACTCTGTTCCCCTGACAGTATGTTGTGGAATGAGCTGGTGGCAGCTTTGAATTAATGTTGACTGCACAAGGGTTGTAGGCAGTTTAACCCCATTGACAGTCCCATGCGACTGCACAGTAGCTATTGGGCACTAATGCATTTTTTACGCTCTACTCCCAGCTGTTTTGAGCCATCCCTTTCTCTATGCGGACCATGAGGCATGGCCGTTTTGCTGATTTATGCTCACCCAGAGCCCATAGTCACCATCTGCTGTGGTTTAAATTCCCAGTCTACATCCAGTTGAGGAGTGATTGCGTATTTGGTGATTTATAGGGCCAGCTTGATTTGTTCACCATCAAAACCTTTGTGTAATTGCCTGTGATGGGATTGGTGAGCAGTCCCTGATTGAATGTATTATCAATGGGAGTGAGAAACCAAGAGTATTCTTCAGACTTTTGTACCTGAATTCATGGAAGAGTGCTGCTGAAAACTGGCTTCTACTGAGGTTCCTTGTAGGGCCACACACACGGGAAACTGTCTCCTTTGTTCTTGCTCCCTGCTCTACCTCTGATGTTGAAATCCAGTGTTGCGTCATTCCTTAGCTTCCTGCCATTCAACTAGATAGTTAGTCTGACTAAGTTTGTGAGACATCTTCCTGGTCTGCAGTTCTGTTTCCCTGGCAAATCCTTTTGGACCAAGTGCCTTAAGGTGGGGAGTCTTCCTGGCCAGGGAATTGAGTGGCTTGCTGTTGCTTTGCGTCATCTCAGGTTTGGGATTTATGTATTTATTTATTGTGCATTTGTAAGGCGCTTATACATCAAGTAAATTGTGTTTCAAAGTGTCCACAGGTCAATAGAGAGGGAACTTGTGAATGAAAATCAAATAAAACAATGAAAGATAGAGGCGGACCTACTTGACCTTGTGAGCATTCAGAATGTACAAGTGGAGGGAGATAGAGAGGGGATGAGGAGGTGGGATAAATGCTAGGTGTACAAGGGGGGAAGTGCTAGAGATTGAGCAGCTGTAAGTGCCTGAGTGAGTGAGTGGGCGGCTGCCAATAAATAAGTAAGTGCAGGCCTGTGGTGGTATAGGCCAGTGGGTGCCAGGCCAACTGCTGGGTGCAGGCAGAGGCTGAAGGTGATTTGGTGTGGGAGGCCAGGGCCCAAGAGGACACATAAAGGCCCTGGACGCCAGTCTCAACAACTGTGCGTTGTTTTTGCAGAGGAGTGTGAAAGGGAAGGTCTTGAGGAGCTTCCGGAATTTGAGGATATCCGGCTCAAGATGAAGAGGAAGGGGGAGTCTGTTCCATAGCAGGGAGCCTGCTGAGCAAAGAGATCAGCCACCGGCTCTCTGTTTAGCGAAGCTCTTGACACACAGGGAGTTTGTGCCGGAGGAACGTAAAGATCTGGAGGGGGAGTATTTCGTGAGAGCAAGTTATAGATATCGTGGTCCCTGTCCCCAGACAGCCATATGGATGATGCAGAGGGATTTGAACTTGATCGTTGCAGCAACCGGGAGCCAGTGGAGTGTTTTGAGGGCTGGAGAGATGCAGCCCCTGGGCTTGAGGCCAAGGATAAGTCTTGCAGCCCTATTCTGGATTAGCTGAAGGGGTTGTTGAGAAGAAGAGGGTAGATTAAGGAAAAGGCTATGGCAGTTGTCTAGATTTGGGGTTGTTTTACCGCGGATAAAACATTTCCAAGGGAAATGACCGCAAGAGAACTGTACGTTATGCAAAATTGTTCATACATTTCCATCCATGGAATGCCGACGCGCTGTGTACCTGCGGCGCTGGTTCCCTTTCACTTTCGTGATCGGGAACCAGCGCTGCAGGGTCCTTTTTTTTGTTTAAATTTATTTTTTGGTCGTGTCAGCTTTAGGGGGGTCCCCCGCAACCCTTGCTTACTATACTGTATAGTATAGTGAGTGGGATGTTGCAGGGGACACCCCAGCAGCCTTTTTTTTTCTTTTGGTCGGATCTGCTGCGGGGGTGTCCCCTGCAACCCCCACTCACTATACCATGTAGTAAAGTGAGAAGGGTGTCGCGGGGGATGCCACTGGAGCCTTTTTTTTCTTCTTTTTTTTTGGACTGCAGGACCCAAAATCCTGCTGCTTTTTTTCGTGACCTACACCACCAAATAGATATTACAAAATGTCCTACAAACATTTAGTCAGTAGGACAATTAGTAGTATCCATTTTAGAACTTTTGGTGGTGCAGGTCATTTGAATTAGGTCTTTTTGGCCGAAACCGTAGTATAGCCTGGAGAGAACCAGAGCTTGGGGGAAAGTGAGGAAAGGGAGAATTCCTTTGAGGAGGTAGACTTGAAAATGGGCCTTCTTAGCAAGGTCCCTAATGTAAACGAGGAAGGAAAGAGAGGAGTCGAAGATGACTCCAATGTTTCTGGCTTCAGATGAAGGAGAAGGGCGGGAGCCCATAGAAGATGGCAAGAGTGAGCGGAGGAAAGAGCAAGAGTCCCGATAGGAAGGATATCAGTCTTGCTGGCATTGAGGCAGAGATCATTTGTAGTGCACCAGGTCTGGATGGCAGATAGGCAGTCAGGAATGATGGAGGAAGTAAGGAGAGGGTCAGAGGTAAGTTTGAAGAAGAGTTATGTATCATCTGCGTAACACTGTAAGTTGGGGGAGAAGGTGGAAATGAGGTGTGCAAGTGGAGCAGGATGGGTGTTAAAGAGCCAGGGAGAGTGTTGGAGCCCTGGGGGACACCGTGAGTGGAGATAGAGGTGGGCGTGGCGGGGGAGGGAGAAAGAGCCCAGAATAACCTGGGACGCACTGTCACTGAGGAAGAAGGTCAGCCAGTCCAGTTCCCGCTCCGAGATACCCAGGGTATCATGGAGCCGTTTTATGAGATGGAGTGGTTGACCATATCAAATGCAGAGAAGAGATCAAGTAGAATGAGAACAGCTGGAGAGTTGCAATCAAGAGATGCAATGCGAGCAGTTCCTCACAGATGTTCAGAAGAGCGGTTTCCGTGCCTCTGGATGCTGATGTTCATGAAGGCAACCAACAAGTTCAGTGTGCTGGGTAAGTTGGGGAAGACAAGCTTCTCCAAGATGTTCCCAAGAAAGGGGGTGATAGATATGGGGTGGTAGTTGGCTGGGCAAGAGGGGTCTGCAAAAGGTTTTTTCAGGAGGGGGCGCACAAGGGAGTGATTGAGTGAGGAGGGTAAAGATCCAGTAGCAAATGAGCGGTTGCAGAAGTCAGCAAGTGCGGGGGCAATAGAGCCAATTTTGTCCTTCATGGTTCTGGAGGAGCGGGGGAAACCTGTTTGGAGGAGACCTTCATGAAGCGGACAACTCTGGTGACCTCATCAGGTGGGATAGGGGAGCAGGAGGAGAGAAAGGCAGAGGGAGGGTGGGAGGCATAGGAGGCAGGTTGGTGGGGGAAGATGAGAGGGGGGCAAGGGTGCTCAGGATGTCCTGAGTTTTTGAAGTGAAGTGTGTGGCCAGTGCGTTGCAGAGGGCCTGGGAGGGGAGAGGTGATGAGGAGACTGCAAAAATGTTGGCTAGTACCCTGCAGATTTTAGAGACCTCAACCATGTTTTTGGATGCACCAGAGATGTAGGCCTGGATGTAGGCTCTTTTCTTGGTGCAGATGGAGAATCTGTATTGTCTTTGGAGCAGGTGACAGGCCAGTTTGTCAGAGGGTGACCCTGAGATCTGCCACTTCTGTTCCGCAGCTCTGCACTTGTGTTTCAAGGCTGCTAGTTCAGGGTTGTACCAGATGTTACGCTTGTAGGCATGTTTCAGGTGGATCCTCATGACTCGGGCAAGAATGTCAAGGGTATTAATAATGGCAAGATGGAGGTTGCTGAGAGCAGAGTCAGAGGTAGAGTCTGCAGTGGGAGCAAGGGGGGGAAGGTGGATGCGAAGGCAGCACCTGACACTCGTTTCATCGGACAGATGTTCGTGAACGAGGTTGGCAGGGCTGGGGGTCAGGGGCGGTCAGAGTGCCGAGAGGACCCAGGTAGGAGGATGTCCTGGGTCATTGTTACCTGCCATTTCCCTAATCCGTGGACCATTTATTGTTGGTTGGCTGACCTGGAAACTTTGTGGGTTCATCAGTGCTCCGGTCATTGTCTTCATGTGTCTCGTGGGTAGTCCTCCCAGGTGTCCTTTTGGTTTCTCCTTTGGTCATCTGAATCCTTACTGGGGAGTGACTAGCCAGACCAAAGCCTGGCCCCTAAACTGACCTGTCTACCAGTCGTTCCTTGGCTGAGTACTCCAGGTCCAGCACTTGTGAGTATGTCTTCCGAGGGCCAGGGGTCCTGTTCCTGTAGTTTGTTCCATCTGCAGAGGTCCCCTACCTCTTGGAGTAGTGGAATTTGTAGGTACATCCCTCGACTGTTAAACCTTTTTTGGCTTGATTTATGTTTCTTTTCCCCTCTACATTCAGCTCTACCTGGTTTGCTGTTGCTTGAACCCTAGGCTGAAACTATACTCAAGGGGTACCCTCTGGTGTTCCACCTGGCTAGTCAAGTCTACTCCTGCTTCTCATTGGTACAAGTAGAACTTGTCTAACCTTTTTCTTGAGGCACAACAGTTCAATGGGAAATGACCCCATTGTGTTCTATGTGAGAACTCCTTCAAAGTTAAATGTTTCCCTGGTCTCCCAGAGGGCCTTAGAGATTTTAGGGGAAAGACTGCAAATTTAGAAAGAGCTGATAGATCATTATAGTTTTTAATATAATAAATCATGGCAGTTAACTCTGAGTCAGAAAACATGGCGTTACAGTACATAGTTTCTATCTATTTGCTAGGGGGTGAACTGGGACCTATTCAAGCCCAGAACCGTTATTCTTGGTCGCTTTACTGTATGTTGTCCCTTTTGGGCCCATTTGCTAAAATGTTCTAACCCATTTCCCCCCTCTCTTTCAGGAGTTTGATAGGCTCAGTACTAAAATGACTCTTATATTGAGTGTCCTGTAATAAAGTGGAATCTTTGCATTTTTGTTGCATTATTGCTTTGTAGCCGTATTGTACTTATTTAGGTATTTTAGTAGCACTGTATGCATATAGTTGCCTTCAAGAGCTTTCAGTAGGTGAAGTGGCAATATTTCAGTGGAATATTTAACTTTTTTTTTGCACATGTCACGATATACAGTTTATTTTTGTTTTTGTTTTTTTACTTAGCATCATGACTAATCCCAGTTCTTTACAATCCACCTGGAGAATGTAAACCACATTCTTGGGATTCCTGCAAGTACACAAGATTGTAATATAGCTGCCTTCTTAGCCAGTTACCACAATTAACATGTTATGGGGAACTGACTTACTGCCACGCATTTCAAATTATTTTGAATGGTATTTGGTAATTTTGTAATGCATGTGTTGGCTAACCATTGGTGAAGTGAATACATTTCTGGTATTGTTGGGTGAATCTATATGAAGGATGAATATATATTCATATATGCTTTTCAAAGCTGCTTTTAAAAGTCCACGTTGTATAAAACCCATGTGTAGAAAGCTGACTTCAAATAAAACGATTGATATGGCAAATCATGGAAGAATTTGTGTTGCACCTTTAGAAGCAGTACTAATAGTTTGCAAATGTTTTCCAGCCAAAAAGAAGGAACTGCCTATGTTGACGATGATTCTCAGAGCTCCAAGTCAGATGAACAATGCTACTCCAATCCAATCAAAGACGAATTGAATGAAACTAAATCCTATATCAAGTTTACAGAAATGATTGAAGAAAAGCGTGCCAAACTTCGGGAAATTGAGGTCAGTGCTGGAATAATTTGCCCTACTTTTTGGATGGTTGGACAGTTTTCTTTTTAACACACTACAATGCACATGACATTGTGGACAAAATGGGTTCCAAGAAGTAAATAGCGGGGCAGCGTCCAGGGTATGAAATAAATTTTAAAAGCAGCATAAGGTCAGATAGCACAGTGAGCTAAGTGCTCGCCACTGATATGTGTGCGTAGCCTGCTGTGGTAGGTTTGTAATCCTGGCAGGGTCAACACAGCCTTTCATCCTTCCGATGTCGATAAATTGAGTGCCACTCTGTGGCATAATAATGTCTTCTGTTATTTCAACTCTCTGAGACCTATGGGTGTGTAGTGCTATATAAGAAATACATTATTATTATTCACCAGGGGATGAAGCAGTGTTAAACTGGCACATGACATCCTTTGCATTATTTTCTACGTTTTTTTGTGAGACTTGTATATAAGTAAATATGATGCTAAAAAAAGGCCTTGCTAAGCCAATGCGGTAGTGGAAAAACTCCACTGGCAGATTTTAAGTCCTACATGTTACATGTGCTTGTATTTAATGAAAAAAGAAAAACTGATGTGATTGGTGGAAGAACTGTGACACACACCCACAGTATATTCTGCACACTACTAGGAACCTGCCCTCTTATTGTCAGTTTATTTTTGTTTAAATGTTTTTATTGTCCAACAAACAAACCAATATTAGACAAGCATCGCCATATCATTACAGTGGTTGAGGTACATGTCTCTTTTA
This sequence comes from Ambystoma mexicanum, assembly GCF_040938575.1. Lineage (NCBI taxonomy): Eukaryota > Metazoa > Chordata > Amphibia > Caudata > Ambystomatidae > Ambystoma > Ambystoma mexicanum. The sequence continues at coordinate 673,827,997 of NC_090932.1, read as the reverse complement.
GTGTCCACAATGGGTGTCTATTACACTGTATTATGGTCTCTCTCGCTTGCTTCCCCAGTGCTTACTCCAATTCTCTATTCTGGTACATCCTGTGAGTCTGGGTTATCTCTCAGACTGGAACATATTCCATGTCAAGGTGTTCCATGCTTCAATTCCCTCTCCCCTCTTATGGTTCCCTTTCTGTAGCGCTCTTAGCCCCACAGCTGTTTCTGCCAGCGCCCATCTTTGCAGGTCTGCCCACCAGGCTTCCAATCTGGGGCCTTCAGTCAATTTCTATGCCATGGCGATCCTGTGTTTTGCTAGTATGCATATTAGGTTGTTCATTTTGGCGAAGTTGGCATTTGGTCTTAATCCCATAGGGAACAGGCCTAGCAGGTGATACTCTGGGGGCCATGTCTGCATCTTAATGCACCAGTGCTACTCTGTTTGCCAATGCCCCCCAGACATTTTGGATAACCGGACGCCCCCAAAACCTATGCATCAAGTCCGCTCCTTCCTGAGCGCATCTCGGACAAACCCTGACACTGGTGCCGGTTATTAGTGACAGTCCATGCGGGGTCATATATGCTCTGTGGGTGACGTATAATTGGGTGAGCTGGAATCTAGCATTTCTAGAGACTGCTTTTGTGTAAAACAGCGTTCTTCCCCTTTCTGCGTCCATCAGCATTCTCCCAATGTCTGCCTCCCATTTGTGACGCACCTTAAGTTGCACTTCCTCCACCTTATTAAAGAACAACTCAGAGTCTAGAAATGATGTGCCCCCCTTCAGATATGTGATACATGGTATCAGGTGTCACATTAAGCTCTGCTTCGTCCTGTGCGCCAGACCATCTGCTCCTAATTCTTCTGATCATGCCTAAATGTAATAGGAATTGACCTTTATGTGTGTCATGTTCGTCTATCAGGGCCTGGATGTTATCAATTCAGTATCCCTAACAAGGTCCCTGATGGCAGGCACCCCTCTCTCTTCTGTATTCCGCCAGTGCGCCCTGTTGTTCACCTATTATTGCTATCAATGGGACTTGTACTGAACAGGGATCCAGGCTGCCCAGGAGTTTCCAAGTACTGTGCCATATATCCTTACCTAATTGCAGCAACTGGGAAGGTCTCTCCAAGGCAAGCTCTTTTACCCAAAGTACTTACTTCAGGAAGCATTGTTTCAACAGCGGTTGCAGCAGCAGGGTTTCAAGAGAGGTCTTGTCTCCCAGCCATCGCACTACATGTTGCAGCTGCCCTGCCAAGTAGTAGCTTTCAAAGTGGGGCACCTTCAAGCCACCTTCAACATAGTCTCTCTGCAGTGTACTCAGGACTATTCTATTTCTGCCTCCTACCCACCGAATTCCCTGAACTGCTTGTTCAGTTTTCGGAAGAAGGGTGCAGGTATGTTGTACATCACATTAGTAAAGCAGTGTAAGAGCCTGGGAGTGCAACCATCTTCAGGAGAGCCACTCTCCCTGTGACTCCGAGGGGCAGCTTCTTCCAGAACTTCATGGAGCTGTTTACACCATCCGCATCTTTCTGCGTGTTGCTCACATGAGAGGTCTCCGGGTCGTGTCATATTGCAATGCCCAGATAGCGAAAGGGCTATGTTTGCCATTTGAGGCCTAATCGGGGCAGCATTCACTCTTCAAGGGCTCTAAGCCCTGCAAGCGGAAACGGGCAGGATTTTTCACGGTTCCCTTTGATCACTGACACCCTAGCAAACTTGTCTATGACATCCAGCAAGTGTGGTAGATTGTCTTCTTACATACAGTAGCATGTCATCAGCGTATAGGGAGATCAGGTGTACTGTTCCATCCAATGCTACTCCTGCCTCCACGTATTCCTTCCTGAGGAACACCGCCAGCGGTTCAATAGTCAGTATATATAGCATTGGTGACAGTGGGCAACCCTATCTCGTTCCTTTTTGCACCTCTCATGCCTTGGAGATCTGCCTGCATGTCTTAACTCTAGCTACAGGTGCTGTGTAAATCAATTGACCCATCTTAAGAAGGCCTCCCCTATGCCTTAATGTCCTAGGGCCTTCAACAGCCAGTCCCAATAAACAGAGTCAAAAGGTTTGACTGCATCCAGTGATGCTACACACATTCTTCCGACAGGTGATTAGTTCTATCTAGTACATGGTGTAGTCTTCTCAAGTTCCATATTTTTGTTATTCCTTGGGACATACCCCGTCTGGTCTGTGTGTATTAAGTCTCCTACCACTCTTTTAAATCTATTTGCTAGGATCGCTTTTAGGATCTTACAGTCCTGGTTGACCATTGCGAGGGGCCTATATAATCCACAGTTCTATGGTGCTTTGCATGGTTTAAGGATCGGTATGATGGTGGCTTCTTTCAGGCTGTTGGGTAGTGTTCCTAATTTGTATGCCTCCGTGAAGGCACTCAGCAGTTTGGGTGCTAGCATGTCCACATATGTTTTATAGAACTCTCCTGAGAGCCCTTCTGGTCCTGGGGTTTTGGAAGTGGGTAGTTCTCTTATGACTTCTCTTACTTTGTCTAGCGTCAGTGGTGCATCCGGCTTGTTCGCCTGGTCCTCGCGGAGTTTCTCTTATTGTCAATTATTATATCCTAATCCTAAATCTATTAACCCATAGCACAGACGTCAATCTACACAGAACTCCGTCCTGATGAAGGCCGTGTTAAAGATGAGGCACACCTAGCCCACCTAGAAACGGCTGAAACACCTGGTGTAGATGCACTACTCCCCCCAAAACTACAGCACATTAATGCTGTTTACGCAAGAAAAATAATTTTGTGTACCCACCATTGTTCTATGTGTTTTCCACAAACGTTGACTTGAATATGTACACTGCAATATGTGAATTTCTTGGCAAATCCTAATAGGAGTCGGGTTTGTTACACACACACAATTTGGAGATTGTCCCAAAAAATGTTTTTTTGGCACTGCGTGTTGTAAATATCTTTCTGTTTTTTTGTCTGATTGTTCTGTTTTAGCAAACCATTTTGATGTCTTAATTTCTCTAAATGTTGGATTTATGTCTTTTTTCACACAACTTTAATATAAAAAAATGAGATTCATCTCTACAACATACTATTGAAGAGTGATTCCTTCCTTAGCAATGCAGAGTTTGATAATACATGTGGAGGTGTTGTTCTGGGCCTAGCATCCTTGGACCTATTCATTTGTATCTTTTGTTTTCCTAGTTAACCCTCCTGGGTAGAATAGGTTCCACACCAGGAGCCCTATTTTTTGATTCTAGTTTGTACTTGGGAGTCTGAGCAATCCGAAGTATATAACACAGAATTGTATTCTGTAAATGCTTCTATTATTTCTCTGGAGGGCGAGCTAATCTTACCTTGCCCAGATTCAGTAGTGCGGATGATCCTAGCTTCTTCCTTCATTCTGACTTATTGGCTTTGATATGGTAGCTCTGTCTTAAATACAACAGGGCCTTCTCTGCACGTCCCTTCTGCAACAAGTCTAATTGTCCTCTAAGATACCTACATTATTTCCGTATTCGTGCCCCCTTGTTCATTTCCATCTCCTTCATAACTAATTTTAATTGCGTTTCCAACTCCAGTTGGGCTGCTACTAATATCTTCTCCCTTTGGGCTTTTTTTGCAATTAATTCTCCCCTCATTGTTGTTTTGAAGACATCCCATACCCATCTTTCCAGTGTACCTTGAGTTCCATTTAATTAAAAATGTTCCTTGATTCTGCCCTGAATTTCTTCACCCAATACCTGATCTTTTATTATATGTTCCGGTAATTTCCACCGCCATAACCTTGTCCCTTCATTTTCCTGGAGAATTGTTCATTTTAATAGGGCATGGTCGGATAGGGCTATTGGGCCCGTATGCATCTGATGTATTCTTCCTAATAATGAAGCTGATACCCACACATAATCTATCCCTGAAAATGTATGATGGACAGATGAGTAAAAAGTTTACCCTTTAACTTCCTGCTGAGTTTCTTTCCAAGCATCTATCAATGATACGTTGGCCATTTTCATTTTCAATCTTTGAGAAGGGGGTCATTGTGAAATCTGATCAATCCTGCTCCTATCCACATGGGGATCCCAGGCCATATTGAAGTCCCTTGTCAGAATCATTTGTCCTTCTGCAAACGGTTCTAGCTTGCCCAGAACACCTTGCAAGAACGCATATTGCCCTGGATTCGGAGCATACACTGTGGCAATTGTAAAACGCGTTCTCCCTATTTGTAATTTAATGAATAGGTATCTTCCCTCCTTATACATTTCTTTAGCCAATATATTCTGACCGACCCAAACTTTCAAGGCTATGAAGACCCCTCCTTCCTTTCCCTGATCGTTTGATTTTATAATATGTGGGTAACCAAATAATTTCAATTCATTTGCATCTTTGCTTGACACATGTGTCTCTTGAAATGTCACTGTATCGGGTTTCTCTCGGCTCAAAAACGAACCGACTTTGTCTTTTGACTGGGGAGTTTAAGCCCCTAATATTCAAAGTTAGGACCTGGATTACTTGCTTACCTCCCAGCTGGCTAAATGTACTCTGAGTGTTTCTTTGGTAGCTGACCACCCTCTTTCCCCCTAACCATTTTCTCCCAAATCCCCCCGTTCCCTCTCCTCTCCCCGGTTAAGCCCAACCAATTCCCCTTCATCCCACACATTGCGCTATGGAGGTTGAGCTGTACTACGCACCTAGAGATTTATTGTGTGGGTCTACCTGTACCCATCACCCCCTGATTCCAAGCGCTGAGAACTCCCCCACCTTCCTTCCGCCGCCTCATATGTTCAGAGTTTGAACCCCCCTCAACAAGTTGATCTACTTCAACCAACGCTACCATGTCAATAATTCCCAGACTTTAAGATAAATCACATTTACATTGTACATTTGTACCCTCTCCGTTGACTTTGGACATCGTACTCTGTCGCCGCCACCTTGGAATTGTTCTCACAATGCTTTATCTCGAGATGGCTTAGTCCATTCCCATCTTCTGAATCTCCCCGTCTGTCTTTGCGAGCTACCTTTTGATGACTCCCTTCTTCTTCTTCTTCTATCTTTAATATCCAGGTGATTCAATGTTGTTGACCTTCCCATGAAAACAAGAGTCGAAAAAAAGGAAATGTCCATCTGTAATGGACTTGATTTTTGATTAACACTTTCACCACTGGACCCATGAGTCTTCGCTTCAGCAAAGTTGCTTGCGCCAAATCCTGATACAATTGGATTTCTGATCCGTTGACCTTAGTAGGGATTGATTTTGTTGCTGCCAGTAGGATTGATTCCTTCTGTCCAAACCTTTGAATTACCACAATGACATCTCTGGGCCTTGCTCTTGGATTTTTTACGTTTTGGGCCTTTTCAGTGTATTCGGTATTTCGGGACATCTTCCCCCGTTTCCAACTCTAGCAGATCAGCAAACACCTGTTGCATAGTCACTTTTAAGTCTCAATCCTCGATCATTTCCGGGAGGGATTTGACCCGGATATTTGATCTCCTTGATCAGTTTTCAAGATCTTCGATTTGTATTTCCATGTTATGAGTCGCCGTTGCCAGCTGATCGGTCAGTGGATCTATTTTGCATGTGTCTTCGGCGATATCTTGAATCGCTATTTCGTTTGTTTCCACCGCTTTGCTAAATCATTAATGTCACTTTTCCCCTCCTGTAGAGATTGTGCAAGCTCTGTTCTTATAAGTGCAAGTTTTGCCTGAGGCGTTGGCATCATTTAGTCCTTGCAGTCATTGAAGCATTGTTTGAATACTTCAGTTGTGGAATCATTCTCCATCGTCTTTGGCAATGAGACTGGTGCTGATTCTTGGTGGGTTGGTGAGCGTTCCTCAATAAGTGTCTCTTCCCCTTCTTTACGCCATAATTTTGGGAGCGCGCCTTCTTGTTGTTTTTCTTTTGCAATTTGTAGTTAGGGACCCCTTCCACTGGTTCTTTTGATATCTTCCGGGACATTGTGGAATAGTTCTACAGTCACAACCTTGCCAGCTCTCCCCTCCACCCCTTCATGCGACAATTGGTGGGTTCTTGTCAGATCTTACCCCAACTTCACAGGATAAAACAGTTGCTCAGACAGTCCCAACCTTTTACACTGCCAACCTAATCACAGGTCGCTCTTGCAGGCTGTTGTACTCGTAGTCAGGGATTGTTAGTTGCCCTGGAATGCCCACCATGCATAGAATCCTTGGATTACTTATAGGAGCCCTTTGGCTTCCGTACCACCTCAGCACTACTTAAAACCATGTGATATCGATCAAGTCACCAATCCACTAACGCGCTATGTCTACCCTCCGTGTTTTAGGAGACTCGCGTTTCCTTAAGCCAAGCAGAGGGTCCACAGATCCACCTCACAACTTAGGGTCCCCGTGTATTCTCCTCAGCGTGGATGGTGCATGTAGCTTTTTCAGGCCCGACCCCGCCACAAGTTGTTGGCCACACCCTCCCTTTCATCGATAAAGCAGGTTGTCAAGTCTGTCACTCTGCTACCATCCCCTGTTCTCTTCATCCACAGTGATGATGGTGATCTGTAGTTTTTCTCAGCACCTATCCCATCATAAGCACTGTGGTCGCCACTGACCGCACTGTGAGATGCCACGCCATAACACCACCTCTGGAACATCGCGGTCACTTGTTGATGTTGCGCAGCCGGCATCCACTTTAAATTCTTTTCCCTGATCACAGGATCCTGTTGAGAACAGCTTGGTAGTTGTAGTGTAGATTTGGGGTCTAATTCATTCTCCATGAGGAGCCCTCTCTTTACACTGCTAATATCTCGGTGGCCATCTTGGAAATCATTGCGTGAGATGTTTCAATTCGTCCTGCTTCTGTATGTCTGGACCCAAGCCTTCAGGGTTCAAATGATGTTGGGACTGCAACTCGAAGATGTTCATCATGGACCCACACTACATCTGTGTGTGGTGTTGCAGGGCATAGCTCTCAACGCACACGCTTTTGGCGGGTGTCACCCGCCTTGTAAACAGCTGGGACACCCGCCAAGCCTCCTGCATGCCCATTCATTTCAATGGGCTCTCGGACGCAAAAAACAAAATCGGGTGTTTTCACCCGCCTTTGCGACAGAAATGGTTGAGAGCTGTGCGCAGGGTGGAACACGATACGAGCAATGCGGTTCCTATCAGTCGATAAACCCGAAGACTCTGAGGAAATGCTCGGCTAAACTGGTGGAAGGGAGGCCACCTACGCTATCGCTAGATAGTTTGGACTCCAAATCCTTGGCATCGATACCGAGGGCCCGCCTCCCAAGAACAAAAACTTGGGAGAAGGCAGGCGACCTAAGAGAACAAAAAAGAGAGAGAGATCCAATTTGCACAGGAAGTCTTGTAACTCTTCCTCTTCAATCTCCCACAAAAGGAAGCAACAGCAAAGACACAAATGCGACTGACACTTTGACGGAGAGGGAACTTAACCCTCCAGCATTTCATCTAGAGAGGAGTGGGAAGAGTTCATGCAGAAAATGATGCAGCTTTTTGAGAAGGTAGCAGCAGGTATGGCTTTGGCTTCACCACCACTGAATGTGTTTGAGACCCTCGGCACAAAGAGTTTTAAAGAAAGGTCAAACACCCTCAATTTTGACCGCAACTGTATTGAAGATCACTCTGGCATCGATGCCACCCACAGCAGAATCCTCTAATGCTCAGGTTGGATTTCTCCCATCAATCTCTGTTCTGTCACAAGATCGAGGCTACGAGCCAGATTCCAGGGTGGATTTCTTTGCCTCTATTTAATGTTTGAATGGGGGTAGGTGGGCACCGCTTGACTCTTCTGATTTTGAAACATGGTTGTACAGTAAATTCTTTAATTATTTTGTCCTGTCGCCAGGTTCCGCCCCTTTTGCACTATGGGGTGGTTCGAAATGTAGCAAGAGTAAATCTGGGTTGGATGTCCCAGACTACTGGAAGGATTCGCGTGGTAATCCACTTCATTAAGTTTCTATTCAATTTCAGTTATCCATACATATTTGTTTTTGAATAATACTCCAAAAAATGTTGTAGTTTTTCATAAGATTGTCTTTATTCCAAAAGACCTTTATGAAGTAGGCCTGTTGCACCCTTTATTCTGCGTCCAATGCATTTCGGTCTCAATTTCTATCTCACCTTCAGTCTGGTGCTCTCTGTATCTTTTTTCTCAATGGTAAAACGAATTGTCTCCAGTTGGATTTATCCAATTTGGATTTATGGATTTATCCAACTGGAGTCAATTCGTTTTACCATTGAGAAAAAAGATACAGAGAGCACCAGACTGAAGGTGAGATAATAATTGGGACCTCAGACCCCACAGAGAGAAAACAAGAAGTTGGGCAGATTGCAAAAAATAGTCCCTGAAGGTCAAGTGTGACCGAAATGCATTGGACGCAGAATAAAGGGTGCAACAGGCCTACTTCATGAAGGTCTTTTGGAATAAAGACAATAATCTTATGAAAAACTATAAAATCTTTTGGAGTATTATTTAAAAACAAATATATATGAATAACTGAAATTGAATAGAAACTTAATGAAGTGGGTTACCACGCAGGTCCTTCCAGTCATCTGGGACATCCAACCTAGACTTACTCTTGCTACTTTGCCTCTATTTAAACCATATTTGATGATTAAAGGGATCCTATTCCCTTTGGGGTGGAACCCTTGACAGCCGTGATATTGGACCACCTACTGAACTTTTTTTTTTTTTTTAAATATGTTTATTTTAAACCAAAGCAGGAAAAAGAGTACAGTTATGCATCAATTCAACATTCCCATCAAATTCCGCCCTCCCCCATTCCCCTATTGTGGATGCCGGCCTGGCTTAGAGTCCCAGGAGTCTGGGTTTTCCCTCCTCCCTTCTTATCCCTTGTCCCCGTCATCTGGTATATTCCCGCTGTATAGATATTTCTTGGCCTGTTGAGGTTTGTACGTGAGGGCTGGGAATTTTAGTCAAGAAACGGGCCCCAAATGTTCTGGAAGCAGTGTAGAAGCCCTGCCTTAGCCGCTGTCACCTTCTCTGCGATGCGAATGTCCCATAATTTGACCCACCAAAAAGGCAGGAGTGAGCCCTCCCTAGATTTCCAGGAACAAGCAATCGTTATTCTTCCTGCTAGAAGGCATTGGGACAACAGTTTGGCTTTGGCTCCCGACCTTGAGTAAATTCCAGGCACTGGCGCACCTAGTAGGATGGGTTCCGGCTCTAGTGGGAGCACCGTTTGGGTAATTCCTTCAATGATGTCCAAACACTGTCTCTAGAATTGTTGGGCTTTTGGGCATGTCCACCACATGTGGAAGAAGGACCCTGTGTGTCCGCATTGTCTCCAACATGCCGGGTCGAGAGATTGGTTCATGTGGTGGAGCCTCAGGGGGGAATAGTACCAGCGCAGAAATATTTTGTAGGTGCATTCCCTGTTGGTGACGCAGGCTGAAGATGAGTGGGCCTGAGTCCATATTGTCTCCAACATGCCGGGTCGAGAGATTGGTTCATGTGGTGGAGCCTCAGGGGGGGATAGTACCAGCGCAGCAATATTTTGTAGGTGCATTCCCTGTTGGTGATGCAGGCTGAAGATGAGTGGGCCCGGGTCCATATGTCCACCCACGTCTGGTCCTCTACGGGATGGCCTACGTCTGCCTCCCATTGTGCCATACAGTGAGTTTTGGAGGCGAGGAAATCTCCCTGAAAACGTTTGTATAAAGCAGAGATCTTACCTCGGGCCGGAAGATCCATCAGGGTTAGTTCCAATGCCGTGGGGGGGGCGAGTTTCTGCGTGACAGGTTTGCGGGGGGGAGCACCAATGGTGAAGCTGGATGTAGGAAAACCTGTCTGTCTCTTGAAGCTGGAAGACTTCCTTACACTGGATGAAGGTGCAGGGTTCACCTCCCACAAACAGTTGTCCCAGAGATTCTAGGCCCCCTGCGATCCAAAAAATTCCAGGGATTCATACTGGGCGAGAAGGTTGGGTTCTGGAATACCGGTGATGAGGGGCTCGGTCCTCTGGAACCCCGTTTTTCCTTAGAGCTCTGTCCCAAATGTCTATGGTGTGCTTGGTAGCTAGTAATAGTCTTCCTGTCTGCCGCATCGGTGGTGAAATGTGCAGGAGAAAATGTAGGGGGAGGCACAGGCGAGATTGTCCAAGTTCCACCCATCTCAGGCGATCAGAGGCCATCCGCCACACTTGGGTGTTTGCTAATTGTGCTGCCATCTGGTATCCTTGCAGGTCGGGTACCCCCAAGCCGCCTAATCTAGCGTTGCCTAGCATTGTTCCTTGGGGGATCTTGGGGTTTTTTCCCCCTCCAAATGAACCGTAACATGTTCCTCTGGAGGTCCTAAAGGACCGGCGGTAGAATAGACACTGGGAGTGATGAGCAGGCATACAAAAATCTGGGGAGGAGATTCATCTTGCAGGCGGTGATGTGGCCCTTTAGTGAGATTTCTTGTTGTTTCCAGTGCTTCAGATCGTCCTCCAGCTCCTTAAGGAGAGGGGGAAAGTTTATGCGGTAAACGTCTTTTGGATTTGCCGGGATCTGGACCCCCAGGTAGGGAGTTGCCGTGGTCGCCGTGGTCTCCCACCGGTTCGGGGCTTCTTTCTCGGACGGGGTCAGGCCTATCCCGAGGGCCACGGACTTATTGAAGTTGATGGAGAAGCCAGTGACTCTTCCGTAATTGTCTATCTCGGCCAGAGCGTGTTCCAGTGAGGGGCCGGGCTCTGAGATGGCAAGTAAGACATCGTCCACGTATAGGGCAAGTTTGTGTTGGGAGGGCCCGACTTGGAGTCCCTTAATAGACCTGTTTAGTCTAATTCTTTGGGCGAAGGGTTCCATGATCAAGGCAAACAGAAGTGGTGACAGCGGGCATCCCTGCCTGGTCTCGCTGGTTAGGGGGATTGGAGCAGAGAGGCTGCTGTTGATTCTCAGTAGAGTCTTTGGTGATTTGTAGTTTGCTAGGACCATGGCTCAGAACTCCTGCCTGAACCTAAAGGCTTCTAGAGTGAGGTTCATGAAGGTCCAATCCACCTTATCGAACGCTTTTGTGGCGTCGAGGGCCAAGAGGGCCAGGCCTTGTGAGTCCCGGGTAGCCAGGTCCACCAGGTCCAGCGTTCTGCGAATGTTGTCGCTTGTTGCTCTATTCCTGATAAATCCGGTCTGGGTGAATTATGTCGGGCAGGTTGCGGGAGAGGCGTGTTGCCAGGACCTTAGAATAGATATTGGCATCAATGTTCAGCAATGCAATTGGTCTGTAAGAGGCTGGATTTGTTGGGTCCCCTCCAGGTTTAGGTAGGAGGACAGTGATGGATTCTTGCATAGAGGGGGTTATTGTGCCCATTCCCCCGAAACGAGTTAAAAAGATTCACCAGTGGTGACAAAAGTTGATCCCTGAAGATTTTGTAGAATTTGGTGGTACATCCATCAGGTCCGGGGTCTCGGGGTTTAAGGGCCTTTTGGCCTGTTCTACCTCTTCACCTGAGATCGCCGCACCCAGGATGTCTCGGGCTGAGGTCTTCAGCTGGGGGAGGGCGGCTTTCTTCAGGTATTCTGTTGGTTCCTGCAAGTTTCGTAGTGGTGCGGACATTACTTGCGTGAGGTGATTTGTTGCTAACTGTAATTTCTCTAGTTCCGAATATTGGATTTTGCCTTGCGGGTCTCGTAGTCCAATAATGGTGGTGTTCTTCCTGATTTTGGCAAGTTTTGCTACCAGTAGCTTATTTGCCTTATTGTTTCTCACGTAATAGAATTGTTTGGCTTTTACTAATAGTTGCCCCGTGTGTTCAGCGTAGTGCGCCTCTATTTTCTTCCGTGGCGTCCGGAGGGCTCGTTGTGTTTTGGGGGACCGTCCCTTTTTCTTATGAATGTCTTCTGCTTCCCGGAGTTCTTCCTCGAGGGACAGGCGAGTTTGTCTCCTGCTCCTATGGTATGCCACTCCTCGAGCTATTAGTTCTCCTCGAATGACTGTCTTCATGGCGTCCCAGGTGTTGGCCAGGGAGGTGTCCTCGTTAGGGTTCTCCTGGAAGAAGTTTGTGATTGCTGTTGCTATGGCGTCTCTTTTAAAAAAAAAAAAACTTTTTATTGGATTTTACAAGATAACAAACAGAACATTCCTTCAACCCCACGTCCGTCCCCCTCCCCCCTCCCCCCCAGCGACGAGCTTGAACTGTTTAACCGTCCTTTTACCGAGCTGGCACTCCACATTTACTGTAAATCCAATAATCTCAAACGCTGTGGGCACCACATTACCCTAAAGTCATCTTTAAGAACATTCAATAATTCCCCCCAGTCCGCCGTGAAGCAATGTACCTTATCATTCATGGTATAAGTCGCCCATTCCAAAGCCACAACTTCCCACATTTTTCGGAGCCAGTCTTGACCCATAGGAACCTCAGGGCCTCTCCATCTCTGGGCTATTAACAGCATAGCCGCAAGCCTCATTATTGCTTTAGCTTTCTCCCTTCCTCTAGGCTCACCTGGCCCATGGTCATTCCGAATGCCTAAGAGGATTTGTGCTGGAGTTCTTTCATCTCCCTGGCCGAATGCTTGCTCCTGGGCCTCCTGTATTTCTCCCCAGAACGGTTCAATTTTTGGGCATTTCCACCAAATATGCTCCGCGGAGCCTGCCATTCCACAATCCCTCCAGCATTTCCCCGACACTGACGGGTAAATCCTATGGAGCCAGACCGGGGTATAATGCCACCCAAACAGAATCTTATACCAAGTCTCCTGTAAGTGGGACGCCTTGACCAGTTTAGGGATTCTCCTCCACAGCCTCTCCCAATCTCTCCTGCTAATCTCACTCCCAAGGACTTGCTCCCAGTCCCGCATATACCCCCATTGAACCCCTGTCTTTGCGCTACCAAGAATCTTATAGATCTTAGAAATGAGGCCCTTCGCACCATCCTTAGTAAGTAGGAACTTTTCAAAAGGCGTTGGTTCCCTTATGGCCGCCATTCTAACCCCTGGCTGTAATACCCAATGCCGTATTTGCGCATACCTTAGCCTTTCATCCTCCTGTACCGCAAAGTTCCTCTTACAATCGATGAACGATAGGAGTTCCCCCCCCTTCCCCCTGGAACTTGTCACACAGTTTCCTGCAGCCTCCCTCCCGCCACCTTGTGAAAGCTCCTCTCTCCAGCCCTGGAGAAAAGTCTCCATTACCGAAGATTGGAGTGAAGGGAGATGGGGAATGTGGTAATCCCCTTGGTGCCTGCCAATTTGTCCCAATTGTCAGCCATAAGTTTGGTGATGGAACTCTCGTAGAGATGCCGGGGTGTAACTGGTTTTGGGAGCCATAACACTTCAGCTAGGTCTCGGTGCACCACTACACTATCCATCCTCACACATCATTTGTCATGCATGCCTTCTTCCCTTTTCAACCATTCCCTGATAATGTGGAGTTGTGTAGCCTCATAATATTGCCGAGAATTTGGTAGTGCAAGGCCTCCCTCGCCCCTTGCTGCCATCAGAAGCCGAATTCCCACTCTGTGTCTTTTCCCTTCACAGATAAATCCCTTAATCAGCGCTCCGAACTCCTTAAAAAAGACCGCAGGGACTGGCTGTGGGACCGCTTGGAATAAATACAATAGCTGTAGGAGAGTAACCATTTTAACTGCGGCTATCCGCCCCATCCAAGATACCCTTAGATCTTTCCATCTTTGGAAGTCTTTCTTGATCGCCTTAAGGAGCGGGGGGAGGTTTGCTGCGGTCCATCCTCCCAAAGTTGCTGTAATCCTCACCCCCAGGTAACCTATCCCTCCAGGGCTCCACAAAAAGCGAGAGCTCGCCTTCAGGCCCTCCCTTTCCTTTGCACTTAGGGACAGGTTCAAAACCTCTGACTTGTTGGCATTGATCTTGAGGCCTGAGGCTTCCCCGAAGGTTTCCATGAGGATCACACTAGCCTGCAGCGATTCCCGCGGAGCCGTGAGCATGAGCAGCATGTCATCAGCAAAAGCCTCTACTTTGTGTTGCGCACCTCCGAAAGGAATGCCCTGAATCCCCGCTGCCTCCCTGAAAGCCTGCAAAAGCGGCTATGGCGTCTCTTATTGGCATCTCGTTTAGTATTGGGTCGTATAGTGACCATCTGCGTTCGGCTGCGGGGGTTGGATCATGAGTGCGGATTTCCAGGGCCACAGGGTCATGATCGGATAGTATCCTTGATCTGATGTATATCTCGTTAGTGAAAGCAAGCACCTGCGGAGATGTCAGGAGGAGATCAATCCTTGAAAATGTTCTGTGGACATAGGAGTAGAAGGAGAAGTCCGTCTCTGAGGGGTGAAGGACCCGCCATGAATCTACTACCTCCAGGGTCCTGAATAGGCGTAGCAATCCGAGCGCTAGCACGGTGTCTCCAGAAGAGGCTGGGTGTGACTTGTCCCTTGTGGGGTCTGGCACTCCGTTGAAATCGCCTCCCATCACGATTTGGCCCTCTATAAAGGAGATCAATGTGGCGCTCAAGACTTCATAGAATGCGACTTGTCCTGTATTCGGGCGTACACCGAGATGAGGGTACATAGCTGGCCTAGCATGAGGCATTCCACTGCCACAAATCTCCCCTCTGGGAAAAATTTAGTTTCTAGGATGTGGGGGTTTAACGCCTTCCTGAAGAGAACCGCCGTACCACCCCTCTTGTTGCCACCTGAGGCAATGAATTGCTTTGGGAATTGTTGTGAGCGCAGTCACCCGAAGTCCGCTGGCAGCAAGTGCGTGTCTTGGAGTAGGGCCACCGCTGCATTTTCGTCTTGGAGCGTTTGTAAGATAGATTTGCGTTTGGGGGGGGGGAGAGATCAACTCCCTGACATTAAGGGAGATGAATATTAAGGTGCGGTGTTCCTGGATGGGGGGAGGAGTTGCTGTTGGGTTCATACGGGAGGCGTGGGTTAGGTATGAGTCCGCCATGGCTTAGGCGAATGAGACTATTATCCTGCTCTTGGGATTTTTGCTCTTGCCTCCAACGGGGAGGGGGGCTGTTAACTAATGGGGGGGCTAGTTTTGTGGGACTGGTACCACCCCAGGCCAACTGGGCCAGGTAACTAGTTAGCCAACATGGCTGAAACTTGAGGCCAAACAGAGTCTAGCATTCCAAGGACTTTTGGATGGATTGTACCACGGAAGTGGGCAGGAGCCGTGAGGGGGAGGGGGCGCTGCCATGAGCATGGAACAGTGCCTTTCTAGCTTCTCTGTGAATGGCGTTCCGTCAGAACAAGGAAGTCCAGGTCTAGAGGGGGGTATAGGGGTTGTGCCGACTAGGATTACCGTCGAGCGGGAGCTGCAGGATCCCTTTGTGTAGAGTGTCAGCTTCCCGTCCTCTTGCCTGAGTACCCTCTTTTAGTGTTACTCATTTCTTCTTCCTATCCCTTGGGACCCTTGTCCAAGCAGTTCACTTCTCTTTTGGAGGGGGCGTAGGGTCCCTGCCTGTGGTGGCCTCGGAAGCCCCGGGGGAGGCGATCCTGGACAAGGTTGGATGCATGATTTGTGCGGCGTCCTCGAAGTGGCTAATCCTCCTTAGAGTGCCTTTATAGGTAAATTGTAACGCTGTTGGAAAAAGCCATCTATAGCGGACTTGCTGGCTCTGAAGAAAGAGGGTCAGGGGCCGGAGGGATCTTCTCTTTTGCAGCGTGAGGAGGGAGAGGTCCTGGTAGATTTGAAGAGGGGAGCCCTGAAAAGTTAGTTTGTCCCGGGTGCGACAGATCGACGAGATGGCCTCCTTTGTAGTGAAGAAGTGTACCTTGGTGATAACATCGGGGGGGGAGTCTGACTCCACTCCTCGGCGTGGGCGCAGCTTGTGGGTACGGTCTAACAAGAGTTGGGACTTGTCTATGAGTGTTGGATTCCGTCTATAGCCGTGTTATGGTCTTGGGCTTGGTCCTCAACTTCCCCCAATCTTTGTTCTGTTTCCGTCACCCTCTGATCGGTATGCACTAGTTTTTGTAGAGAGTTCGGCCATGCAGGAACGGAACTTAGATTTGATATCGGCCATGAAGGCCAGTATCTCGCTTCTGGTTGCGGGGGTCCCTTTGTCTTCCCTGCCCATCTGTGGCGCAGTGTTGAGGGGGGGTCCTGTTTCTTTCCTTTGTCCGCCGATAACAACATTGTGGTAATGTCTGTGTTCTTTCTAGATTTAGGTTGCTTGGCTATGGTGTCGCTATTCATAATGTGAGAGTGTAGAGCAGCTGGGGAGAAAGGGAAATCTGGGGGTGGGCCGGGGTGCCCCAGGAGCCGGTCAGTCGCAGAAGAGGATGTAGTCTGTTGTTGCTGCGGGGAGTGAGGTTGTCGGGCTTCACAGAGGCTATCCGTGTGCGCTGTTTGTATTTAGCCTAGTGGGAGAGTTCGGTCACAGCGTGGGGAGGGGTCCTGGACAGATCAATGGCACTGCTTGGCGTTGGTGCACTCCTTGTCGCCTTAGGCTGCGTGAGTCTGTGGTCTGGAGCAGGATATATGAGCAAATGGAGGGAGGGGGCAAAGGGTCTTCAAGGGCAGAGGAGAGGAGCCCCATAAGCTGTGGGCAGGCAGGAAGCTCTAGAGCCTTCCACTCCTAAGCACTGGGGCTCCTAGAGGTTATGCTCACTCCCAGAGGCGATGAGGGCGGGAGGAGGAAGCCTCCCATGTCCAGCGTCTTGGGGTGGATAGATGCCACCTTGATGGGGGGCAATAGGTTGCTGGGTAGGCCGGGGCGCCCCAGGAATTGGTGATATGGGCCCCCGAAGGCCTGGTGGGGATTGTGGGACCCAGGCTAGGTCAATCTTTTACAGTGGGGGGGGGGGCAGAGGGCAATCATCCTTCTGCTGGGCTCCAGGCAGGGGCTCCCCCAGATGCCTGTCTCACGCTGCCTTCAGGAATGGGGGTTAGAGCATCCAGAGTCACACGCCCCCCATGCTGCAGGCACGGGTCCTTTGTGGAGGCATGTGACGCGTGAAGTGCTGCTGCCGGGCTTCCGTCTTGATGCCTGCAAGCCGCCGCCTCCCGATCAGTGTCGGGCAGCTGATTCTCGGATACCGGCGGGCAGCGATTTCCATTGCTAGTTTCGGGCACTTAGGGTGTAGAACGCCCATTAATTTTCGTGTCAGTTGTGCTCGGAGTAATCCGGTTGCACAAGCTGGTGTTTTCGATCCGTTAAACCAATGCAGAGTCGTCCTGGGCACTAAAGCAGGGAATTATCGGAGTAGTCCTGGGCACTAAAGCAGGGAATTCTCGTTATTCCTGGATACAGGGTTGCAAATGGGCACAGTTAAGGACTATTTGTCCACCTTGTCTCTAATCAAGAGTTCACTGGAGCAAGGGTCTTTTTCTCCATCCGTGTTGTGGCTCAGTTTTTGAACGGTCTTGTAAATAAGTTCCCCCAACGCCATTTGGTGGCCCAGCTTGGGATCTGAACTTCATCCTCTCTGGTTTGATGGCCGCTCCCTTTGGACCATTGCATTAGATACCGATCATGTTAATCAGGTTAAAGACAGCTTTTTTGTGGCCATCACGTCAGCTAGTGAGCTCCAATCACTTTTGTGCAAGCCCCCATTCATAAAGTTCTTCAAGGATAAGGTTTCTCGGAATGTCCGACCCAAATTTCTACCGAAAGTGGTGTCTATCCGTATCCATCCAAGGAACAGGAGAGACTCAATAGTCTGGACCCCAAGAGGGCATTAGGTTTTTACCTGGCAAGGACAGCTCATTTCTGGGAGGATGCCCAACTGTTCATTGCATTCTCCCATTTCAGTTTGGGGTAGGCAGTAACAAAACAGACTTTCTCGCGTTGGAGCATTCTATTTATTTCCGAATGTTAAGAAAAGGCAGGGAAGGAAGTGCTGCTGGGCCTACATGCTCGCTCTTCTGGGAGGGTGGCTCCATCATCTACACTACAGAGGGGTGTGCCAGTTAGGAAAATGTGTCAGGCCACAACCTGGTCTTCTCTGTTCCCCTTCTCTGCACATGGCAATATGGACCTGGCCTGGGGCAGAGATGCCCCCTTTGGCATGTTGGTGTTGCAAAGTATCTCGATGTACACTTCCATCCCACTGCCTGCTATGAGTAATGCTTTGGGGGTTATCAAGATGAGGAGTCTGTAGTAGAATGCAATCCATTGAAGAAGCAATTACTTACCAGTAATGTTCTTTCTATAGATCTATATATTCTCCCACAGTTTCCTCATCACCCTCCCTACCTGCCTCTCAATTGAAGCTTATGTACCATTTACCATTCTTGGCTAATTTGCCTTGTTCTTTTTGTGGGTGAGTGATAGTCAGCGCTGTGACACTTTTAGTCTATTTGTGTTTAAAAAGCAGTAGTTGAGCCAAAAGAAAAGTGTTCTAAGGCCATTAGCCTTACCGGTCTGTTCTTCGCAAAAAAAGTGTTTTTAAGTGTCCTTTCACATTTTTCTTTTCTATGTATGGGAATTGATTCCCTGGGCTGCTAGGGGGTAAAGGTGAGGAATTGAGGTATGGGGGTGTAGTGCATGTTATATATGTGATCAATGATGCCACGTCTGGAGTCAAGGAGTGGAGCATAGTTGAGACATGCAGGGGTTGAGGAAATTACGCCAAGTGGCATTATGCCCCCCCTGTCGAATTTTTTGCAGATTACGCTGGCGTGGTGATCTATCAAGATGAGTCTGTGGGAGAAGATTCCTTAGAGTATTATGGGAAAGTAATTTCTCCATCTTTATGGTTGAAATGGTTAGCTGCCCGACAGGGAACTCAGAAATGTATAAAGGACTCTTGCGCAACAATGAGAAGTCTCATCCACCTCTGCATCACTGCATGGGTGCTTCATGACACCCATCGGAAGGTATGGCACCCAGCAAATAAATGGCACCACTCATCCAGAGCCCAACTGTTCCTTTTGCTTCACCACAGGTTGCCAAACCACTCATCCAGAGCCCAACTGTTCCTTTTGCTTCACCACAGGTTGCCAAGCCTCAAAATTTGCTTCAATGAATTGACTTTCTCCCGCAGATTCTTCATCAAATAGATATCCATTCCAGCGTCCGCTGCTCGAAAAACATTTCAACAAGGGTCATAGTGCACCTCGACTCGGCCGTCGATCCGTCTTGTCGTCGTACATATACTCTGGCGTCACAACACCCCTGTACCTCAGTTCCTTTTTTCTGCTCACTCGGCACACTGTTCACAGACCAACTCTCTCACAAGTATGTTTTTCAATCCACACATTCATAGGTGTTCGACTGCAATTTTGATAGCATGTCCACTCCCACAGTGTTGGGCTTCAATCAATGTAAGGACTGCAGTTCCAAAATATCCATCACAGACCCACACAGCATCTTTGTGTGGTGCCTCCGTGTCGATTACGTCACAGAGGACTGTGGTTCTTGTGGGAAGATGAACCCGAAATCACTACAGGAGGGGCCTGCAAAACTCACGTTAAGGCGGCCTCCATCAAAATCTCTGGCTCGCTTGACCACCCAGTCGTCAGGACCCGATACGGAAGGGCCTACTCCTGAAAAGGGAGGATAGGCTTTGGAGGAAAGCAAAACAAGAGTACACACTCTCAGAGCCACTCCTTTTCCTACCGTAAAAAGAAAATGCGTCATCGCGCGCAGGCACAGATCCAATTCATTGGATGAACCCGGTAAATCGTCGGCACGGCCTACATCAAAGCCTGAGTGGTAGGTCTTCAAAGAGCAGATGCTCAACATTTTTCAAAAAGCAGCTTTGGATACGGGTGATCGCTCGAATCGGCTCAGTGCTGAATGTGGCCAGTATGGCCTCAACGCCGATGATGACCTGTGCGCCTCCCGGCACTGATTATGTCCAGTGTACTGTTACGCTCACCTGGTATCCACAGGGACGCCACCCAGCCAGGTTACTCGCAGGTATGCTTCTCAGCTTTGCCCTGATGTGGTCTGCGGGGAAGGTTCTGCCTGAAAATACAGGAGGACTGTGTTCAAGACTGACCGACTGGGATAAGTTTCCTCCCTCCCCCCTGTATGCTTTCAGTCCCTCTGACGCCCTCTCCTCACCTTGTGGTAGAATTAGGCGTGCTCTCCGTCCTGCCTTCTTTGCAGGGGTGCGTTGTCTTTCATGGGCGAGTGCGGTCCAGTTACTTCACTGACGCCGGCCCGTTTGATATTGTTCAGGTAGGTCTTATTACTGTTCTTTAGTTTTGTTGATATCCTGCATGCCTTTCTTTGTTTAAAATGTCTCTTTTTTTCTCCCCTAGTTATGCAGAGCTTCAGCACGGCGAACTGGCTTGGTTGGGCCCCGCTGGTAAATGATGGCGCATTAAGAGCGCTATGATGCGGTAAGTAAGCGCTATGCGCAGCGCTGCAAAGTCTTGCCTTTGCTAACCTGTGTTTTCCTTCCTTGTAGGTCGCAGTGTTCTTCAGAGAAAGTGGAATGTCCAGAGTGGTGCCAGCCGAGAGGTGACCAGCCAGGTAAGCCTTTTGAGCAGGTCTTAATTTGTAAATGTCTCTGCAGCTTTCTTTAATGTTGCCTCTATCTTCCTCTTTCAGGTTTTTCTGTCCGGGAGGCGTGCAGATTCGAGGAAGCTGTTCTCAGTAGCTGCGAGTGTTTAAAAATGAAGACTGCAGGTAAGATGCTGCTGCTAATGATGTTCCTTTTTGTCTCCTTGTAGGTTCTGCTTCTCCGAGGTTCGAGGGAATAGCTGGACACGGTGAGCGTCACGTTGCAAGCTGCAAAGTAACACGAAGCATGTTCTGCTGTCAGGGTGTGGTTTATATAGCCCAGATAAAATAGTACCAGGGAAAGTAGTTCCAGGCCTGCCACACCCAAAACAATAGACCGCATAGCTTGGTTCTTAGGGAACCAAGCTATGTGGATGCCTCCACGTTGGCTGACAATACAATAATGTAGTTCCCAAGCACATTGTTGTTCATGGTGTATGAGCCTGGCGCCATAGGCTCCAGGACTGGCCCCATGAGCGCTTTTGAAGAGGATGCCAGGCTCTAGAGACCCGAGTCCTGACTCCACCTGGCCAATGGGTTTGCCAGAGGGTGTTTTGGGCGAGGGTCGTGACATGTACCCCAGGCATCAAAGCCTCTTTTGGCACCGGTTGACATGGCACCATCAGTATCGGATAGCCAAACATTTGTATGTCCCTTAGTCGAGCACCGAGTTTTTCGACACAGTCGTGACAATTTACAACGACAATGACGACCAACTGTCGTGTGGCTTCGACCCTGCTTTTGCAGGCGCTGGAGGCAGATACTTTTTCCTGGGATTTTGCCTGGGTGCTCCAGCTCGTCCAATGTGGTTACTGTCTGCCATCCTTAAAAAGGCTGCTGGACAGACCACCCCCTCCTCTGTGGGATATTTTGACCCACTCAGTTGTGCTAAGCTATATCACTTGCTGCATTGGGGCAAGAAACAGCACAAAAATGGACGCGCTGACCCCTGTGCGCACCAAGATCGCGAAACTGCGTTTGGTCACAACCAGAAAATGGCTGCACTACTCTACCAACCCCATTTCAGGTGGGGTAAAACAGTACTCACTGCAGGAATGTGCCAGTGCGCTCTGCAACATTTTACATGGAGCAAAGGAAAGAAGCAGCATTACTTTGCTGTAAACCCAAAATGCCTCTTTAAAATGTCATCTTGTCAACCTTCAAAGTGCTGTTTGGTGCTAAATTCATCAATTCCTCCTGAACCACTATGATCAAAAAGGCCCTGCAGGGCCAGGATCATTCTTGAGTCTCAGAGGAACCAGGCCTCTTTTGAATGACAGCCCCTATCAAAAGTATCTTTGGAAAAGCAAACCAGGGATTGTGTTTTCATTTTCCACCGGAAACGCGGCTATTTCTTTGCAACAAGTATTAAGAATCAGCTGTCCAGAGCAAGACTATAAAC
Organism: Ambystoma mexicanum; assembly: GCF_040938575.1. NCBI lineage: Eukaryota > Metazoa > Chordata > Amphibia > Caudata > Ambystomatidae > Ambystoma > Ambystoma mexicanum. The sequence goes on along the minus strand of NC_090932.1, from coordinate 673,806,258 downwards.
AGATGCATGATACATGTATCCATGCTGCAAACTACTCCAGCAGTCAAGGAAAGAAATAGAGCTGCACAAAGTGGGTATTTGCTTCAGATGAAAACCGAATTTAAAGAAATAAGTTAAATGTGCTTTTTCCTGAATGAAGAGCAAAATCGCCTATTTTTAAAGTATATTATTGTGTAAAGGTGTGCTCATTTAGAAATGTAAGAATATTTATTGCTGGTAAAAGTACTTGTTACGCTCACCTGGTTCCCACGGGGGTGTCGACCAGAACTGGGCCGCTGTTGTTTCCACCGGCATGACGTGTAGCGCTGAGATGACTGACTGGACTGGCCCGCTCAGCCTAGTTTGTCTGGCTCGCAGGAATATTCTTCTGCAAAGGAGAAGAGGAATTAACCACCCGTGGAATTGAGTGTCAACCCACCTTCCCCACTCCCGTTGTCTTCCCACAGATCACTCTTGATGTCCCCTCCTTAGTCTCACCTGATGGTTTGGAAGGATGAGCTCTCCATCCTGCGTCGACCGCAGGGGCACGTTGATGACCAGTTACTTCACTGGCGTAGAGGAATTGGTGAGTTCCAGTATTGACTCTAAAGTACAATTGTTCATGAGAGTTCAAATGTCTGATCTTCACTCTGTCCGATTCCTTGCAGGTTGCCGATTAATCCACTCGAAGATTTCCAAATGGCAATTAGTAAGAGTCAGGTAAGTCTATTGTGGTTTTCCCCTTAGGGGCCGGGGTACGGCGATGAAGCAGAGTTGACTGTGCCGACCCGAGATGAGGTGAGTACCCCCCGTGGTAAATCAGGTAAATCCTTGGGGGTAGCTTGTATAGCCTTAGAGAGTCCCCTTGCTCACCTTGCTGTCTTTGTCTCCTTAGGTGTCAGAGGGCGGCCGCGAGATGGAGAGAGCGTAATGGAATGCTGAAGTACCGCCAAGCAGGTGAGTTCAGCGCGGCGCCGTAGGAATGCGAAGCAATGCTTCAAAGAATTCTGTCTTTCAGCTCTGTGGCGAAATGGATCAGGATTCAGGTAAGGATTAAAGTTAAAACTCCTGTTCTAACCTTTATCCTTCTTTTCTTCTTGTTCCAGGAGCCCCAGGACTGAAGCGGGCGTGGCTGAAGACTGGAGCTACTGAAAACACGGTGAGCGTTACGCTGCAGCAAGCAGAGTAACGCGAAGCACGTGTGGCTGTCCGGGCGTGGTTTAAATAGCTTTGGAAGAAGATCCAGGTAAGTATTCTTCCACAGCCCCACCCAAGTAACAAAATAGTCCCTTCAGTAAAATAGTCCCTCCTAAGCCTCATTTGGCTTGAGTCTTCATGCAGCATGGTCTGCCTCAGGTGAGTATGCAGCATGGTCTGCTTCAGGTAAGTTATCAATAATGAGCCTGGCGCCCATGGCGCCAGGACTGACTTTATCTTTATGAGCCTGGCGCCATAGGTGCCAGGACTGCACCCTAACAGCCCCTAACTGGGGCTTTTGGGCATGCCCCAAGTGGCATGATTGCTGCTTCCGGGGCTGCTGGGCCTGGTCTGGTCTTCCAGGGGCAGGCATCATGACAGCACTCCTATAAACTGTTTTGATTCCTAGGTTTCAGGCAAGATTTAAAATGAGAAAATAAAAGCTAAACCCAGGATAAGTTGGTAAACTATATATAAGAAAAAAACCTGCTCTGCCAGTGCTAGCCCTGAGAAAGGGTGACACCTCATAAACTGCTGGCACAGGAAAGGCTAATTGCTAGCTTGGAGGCTTTGAATACCCAGGACAATGGGACTTCCCAGTCGGCATCAGCCATTTATCTTTGCCCCAGGATAAGACAAATAGCAGGCTAAGACTCTCACCTTTCAAGTGGCAGGGGCAGGAAACTTCAGTCAAGGGATAGGCCCCTAATTCTGCTTCAAAGGAATTGACATTTGCTTACACTTGGGGGAAAAAGAGAAAAAAATGGACAAGTGACATTTGGTGTTTACAAAGCCTACTTGTAACTGAACTTTCAAGACATTTAACTTTGCCACAAGAATGAGGAAAAATCTGAAAGTTGGTAATTTGAAATCTAATTTTATGCTATTCATTTGTAGACTTGGTAGGACTCAGTACTGCATAAGGAACAGAAGTTATAACGAATGACCGATTGCGTGGAAAGTATTAATGTTGCAAACTTAACATTTTAGCAGATATTCTTGGGGTAAATGCGCATCTATGTACAAAGTTGGGAAATTTTAGGCCAAATAGTTCATGGTTAAAATTACCAAAAGGTAGCAGAAAGGCAAAACCAGGTCCCACAGACTTGGGAGTTGGAGTGAAATGTGACCCACAAAATATGTAACCTGTGCACCTGATTTTCTTAGAGGTCATAGCTACATAAATATATATTTGTGGGAAAGGGAGGTTTCTAGACATTGCAAAAGCAACACCATAAACATGACATCCTTTTCTGTGATCCAATCAGCGAATAGGATGGCGTAAACTGTGCTCTTGCCCAATCATAGCATTAGGGGTGTAGACAGTAAGCCTGCCCCTGCCATATACTTTAGTGAGGTCCTTTGGCATGATAAATAAGGGAACCTGACGACACACAATACTGATTCCTGACTTCTTCCTGATTTTCTGCATGGCGTCCTGTTCCTGATTTCTTCATCTTTGATCCTGATTCCTGATTTCCTTACTAAGCCAAGGCCTAAGCATTGCTGAACCCATTTTCAGATAGGTCAAATTCTGAAGCAGTCCCAAACCCAAGGGAAGCATTTTGATCCAGTCTGGCTTGTTGCTACTAAATGCAAGGCTGCTGCAAAATCGCCATCCCACTGATCTCCAGTAAACCAAAAGTGCAGTCCAGTGCCATCCAGGTGACCAGATCTGCCCAGCTGACCCGTTCCACCAGATTTGCCCAGCTGTCCTTGGTTAGACTCGATCCGTGTGATGACCAGAACCCTTGACGGTCCAAAATCCTAAATTAAAGTGGACTGTATGTATTAATAGGAAGCATAGAAAATCATAGCATACCTTGCCTGGTTGTGTTCCATCCCAATCTCTAAACCATCCTATCCTTACCTTAAGAACTTGTAATATTTTCACAACCATTCTTCAAACCTTGTCTTTGATTCTTTGCGCTAGTGCTAACTTCTTTAAATAATTTTGTCTTTTGAAATCCTAAACCCTTAACCCTCCCTCGGGTAATTCCATTGGGTCCGCCCGTGCGGGCGCAGAGTTCCTGGTGTTGGTTCCGCGGATCAACTCTAGAGCTTACTGTTTTTCAATCTGGTAACCTAGCCTGAATGCCCTAGTGTAGAGCATAACTATCCTTGTAAAAGTTGATTTCTGTTTTCTTTTTCGCACCTTAATTTTCCAAAAACGCCTCTCATCCAACGTTGCATAACTCACTCAATTTAATAGATAGAGACTTCATTTCAACTCTGGATTATACCTAAGACCTGCAGCTACATCCCAACCTAAAGACTCTGAATCAGTGTATTTCACCGGTTTTTCTTAAATACCGTTTGGTTAATTTTAGGCGGGAATCCGCATTTCTGCTAAGTTTTAAACGTGTGATTTTTGTTTTAAATTATTTTCAAACTTCCATTAAGATTCAAAGTGTTTACTTTTGCTCAAACTATAGCTCATGATGGTTAGCATATTTCCAATGTTGCTCCCATAGAAATGTGTATTGATTTAAGAACTTTTGCACACATTCATTGTTTTACATAGCCATTTTTTAATGAAATTTTAAAGTGTACGACTGTAAACCAGTTTTTCTCTCTTGTTTGGGGAGGGAAGGTTTTATTCAAATTCTGTTTACTGTCCTTTATTCCTGAATAGCTGCTGCTTCCTTATATCTATTCCGAATTGCTTATGTATGGGTTGAGGAGTATTGCAAGGGGAAATACTAACGTAAATGCTATCCTTCCAAACCAGCCAAAAGTGTTATTTTCTCTGATATTCTATATTTTGTGTTGCTAAATGTGAATTTAACTGCCTTCCATACCTACTTATCTGTTATTGGCACCACATTGGTTATTGCTGCTCCCTATTAAAAAGTATATGTTTGATTTGAATTTTAAATAAATAAATAAATATTACCTTTACCAACCAGCCTGATTCCTGGTCCATTGTGACCAGGGGTGTTTTGAGAAGGGGTGTGATATGAGTGGTATATCACTCAGAATATTGAACCTATAGACCTAATAAAATAAGCATTTCAGCTGTGCGCTGCATACTAGGCTGAGACCAGGGTGTATCGCCTGATTGAAATACTTAACACCTCCTCAGCAACCGGAACAGGAGCTGCAGGAAGAACTGTGAGCCGTGCTCAGTTCTCAGTTAAAAAGTTTATTTCGGTAAGGCATAGTATACCATTATAACACAACAGATTGCATCATAATAGCCATAAAAACATTGAACAAATAATATCATCAAAAAAGCTTCCGAACAAAACTATAAAATCATGAACAGTCAGAGTTTAATAGAATTTCTCTTAATGACAAGGCATGCTTCAGGAGCATCAAAACGGCCCACCCCACCTGAACAGAGTCTGTCCAAAACAGATAATACAATGCGGGCTCATAACTTCGAAAGCCACGGCACTGCAAAGCGGGCTTCAATGTTTGGTTGTTCCCTAAACACTGAAAGTAGTAGGAAAAAACAAAACGAGCCAGGTCTTCTTAAGACACCCTACAAAAGGGACATGACTGATCCACACTCCCTTTAGACCGAGCCTACTTCGCGGCTCTCAAATGTATGCAATTAAAGTGGGCCCTTCAAACCGAAAGCGCTGTGACAGGTGATTAGTCCTGCTCAGATATTTTTGAAAGCAGGGTGACGTAATAATCAGATGTGCCCTGTTGGCTGGCTTCATGAACTCCAGAGACTCTCTTCTAGCCAAGAGAAAGTGGAGCGCTCTTATTCTCGCAGAATTTAAATCAATCAAAGACAGCAGAGTTGGCCTATGGAAACAATGATCCACCCCCGCTTCGGCCAACCTCGTTTTTACATATCTGAGCCATAGGATTTTTAAATAGGAGTCTTTAGATACCAAGTAGCTCATTAATTCTTGGGTCCTTAAAGCTTTTGTATTCTCCAAATCCTGAGCCAATGGCTAACCGGTAAGGATGCGGCCAGATCACCCAAAAACCGGCAGCCAAGCTCTTGATGAGCTGCAACAGTGGGGGTTGACCCAGGCAGCCCCAAAACACTCTTTAAAAAATAATTCTCAGCCACTTGGATGGGCTCCAGCTTGCCAAAGCGCCATACCATATCTTGCTGGCTTTAACATGGTAAACTTTCACCGCAAATTCTGTCGGCTTCCCACCCCCTCCACCCCCGAATGGCCTGCTTGAATCTTTGCAACTGCTTCTCAACGTGTGCCTCTGCCCCAAAATATGCAGAAAATCTCACCCCAGATAGCCAAAATGATTCACTTTAGGGATTGGCTCCCCTTTGCAGGAGAGAGCTGAAAACCTTAAGAGACGCTTCCTCCCACAACAAACCATAATGGCCGATTTTTGGGCATTTATCTTAAGCCCTAGAGTGTCCATAAAGCAGGAATAATCATTGACCAAGCGTTGTAATGATCTGGGGGTGCGGGCGAATAGGACTGTATCATCAGCATAGTCAAGTAACATCAAACACCTGTTGCCCAGCCTAGGGAAGTCAGAGGGAGAATTCAATAGATGTTCATATAAGCCATTGGTAAAAAGACAGAAAAGCAAGGGTGCCAGGACGCGGGCTTGGCGCACCCCACATTCCACCTGGAAAGTAGGGGTACGTTGCCCACCGCCTCCACTCCTAACTTGAGCCACTGTAGAGAGGTGCATTCTCTCCATTAGGTCCACCAATGCACCTGGGCAGTTCATGGCCCTGAGTACACTCCACAACCTAACACGATTGACAACGCTGTACTCGGGTCCATGAAAGCCAAAATGATAGACTCCTCCTTGATAAACAGCGAGTGTGCTATTACCAAATAAAGATTCAGGAGCTGCTCTGCTGTTCCCAGATGTGGCCTGAAGCCCAACTGAATGGGGGAAAAAAATTTGAACTCTGGGCTTATTACTCTATTCTCCCTAAAATAGCCTGTCCAAAGATCTTAAATGCTGAGTCTAACAAAGAAATATGTATATAGGACGCTGGCTGGTGCCTTTTTGTAAATTGGGCATATCAACGCACAAGTGCCATAATCAAATCTGCAGGGGCATTATCTGGCCCAGGGGCCCTGTTCCTACCTTGGTTGTTAATAGCCAGCATAATTTCTTCCACTGTGTAGACAATCTCCAGAATGGCTAAGCTCAGAGTGGACGACCAGCTCTTTGTGGGATATACGGGTCACTGTTTGGGACAGGCTGTTTCTAAGCAGACCCTGTCTAGGTGGATTATCCTCAGATGCGTCCCGGACAGGGTTGGAGCTCATGCCGGCGATCTGTCCATCAGCAGTCGCTGGTCTCCATCGGAGTCCAGACTTCACATTAATCTTTTGGAGCTGAGAGCCATCAGAATGGCACTGAAGGCTTTTCTGCCATATGTATGGGGGAGGAATGTCTTGATAATGACGGACAACACGGTGGTAATGCATTACTTCAACAAAAGAGGGGGTGTAGGGTCACTGCCTCTGTGCATGGAGGCAATGCAGCTCTGTTTCTGGGTGATCAACGAGGGAATGTCCCTATCAGCGGTTCATCTAGCCGGCAAGGAGAACATGGCGGTGGATGCTGTGAGCAGGCAGAGCGCAGTCTCCCACGAGTGGGAGCTAGCTCGGGAAGTCATTCAGGAGACCTTCGCCCTTTGGGGAGACCCACAGGTGGATCTGTTCGCAACCGGTGCCAACCAGAAGTACGAAATGTTCTGCTTGAGGGAATTTCCTTCTAGAGGAGCTCTAGGAGACGAGTTCATAGTGGAGTGGCTCTTTCCGCTACTGTACGCGTTTCCTCCACTACCCGTCATCCCTCAAGTTCTCAGGAGGTTGAGAAGATTCCGGACCCGCATGATCCTCATTGCCCCAGATTGGGCCTGGAGAGCGTGGTACCTGGACCTTCTGGACATGTCCCTCTGTCCTCCAATACGTCTGCCCCTCAGAGAGGATCTTCTCTCGCGGGAGGAAGTTCTGGTTCTCCATCCGGAGGTCAAGACTCACAACTTTCACGCATGGTTTCTGAGAGGTTGAGATATAGAGATTGGGACCTTACGGATGATGTAATGGAGATTTTGCTTTCGGCTGGACAGCCGGCAACAAAGTCCCTGTACCGTTGTCGTTGGTGTAAGTTTTGCGACTGGTTCAGAGGAAGGAATGTGGATCCTTTTCAGTGCTCCATTCTGGATATTCTCTCTTTCCTGCTTTCCTTGGCCCATAGGGGTCTTCTGGTGGGCACCATTAAAGGTTACTTGGCAGCGCTATCTATATTTAAGTGCTCTTCAGAGGAATGCTCTTATTTTAAAATTCCACTGATAACTCCGTTTTTGAAAGGGCTCACAAATGAGTTCCCGCCGTCGCCATTTCAGGTGCCGGTCTGGGACCTTAATTTGGTTTTGAAATTTCTGATGGGTGCTCCATTTGAGCGTTTGCACTCTTGCCCGTTGAGGCTTTTGACATTTAAAACTGGTTTCTCGGTTGTAGTTACGCCTGCTAGAAGAGTGAGCGAGTTGCAGGCACTTACTTCTAAGCCACCCTTTACTTTGTTCCACAAGGACAGAATTGTACTGAGTTTGTCCGTCCTTTTTGCCTAAGGTTGTGTCAGAATTTCATTTGAGTCAGAAGGTGGTACTCCCCGCTTTCTATCCTCCTCCTCATCCTAGCAAGGATGAAACACGGCTCCATAGGTTGGAGCATAGGAGAGATTTGAGCTTTTATCTCTCCAGAATGGCCAAGCTCAGAGTGGACAACCAGCTTTTTGTGGGATATACGGGACACTGGTTGGGACAGGCTGTTTCTAAGCAGACCCTGTCTAAGTGGATTATCCTCACTATTTCGAAATGCTACCGATTGGCTGGTAAGGACCGTACTAAGGGTTTGCGTGCCCACTCCACCAGGGGCATTGCTGCTTTGACAGCACTCCAGAGGGGTGTGCCGGTTAAGAATATCTGTGACGCTGCAATGTGGTCTTCTATACACAGGTTTGCTAAGCATTACTCCCTGGATATGTCCCATGCTGCCATTTGAATTGGGTATGTCTAAATTCTTTCCCCTCCTCCACTAATCTTTACTGCTTTGGGAGTCTGTCATACATGAGGAATACATTGGAGGACACAATCCATTCGAAGAACAAGTTACTTACCAAACTGGTAACGTTCTTTCGACGGGATGTTCCACTAATGTATTCCTCATCGCCCTCCCAGCCTACCCCTCTCAAGAATTTCCCATGCCATTACAGCTTACGTCCCGCAAGGCTAAGTGCAGTCGGCTTAGGACTCTAGGCATGTATGCCACACGTTGTGAGAGGGGAAATAAACATGGACTGAGGCTATGGGCGCTATGCGTCCTACTTGTAACATCTGATGACGTCACCTTCGACGGAGGCCCTTGAGGGACATCGACCTGATGCCATTGACGCAAGGGTGCCCTCTGCCAAAAAAAAAAAATTCTGAAGCAGCAAAGCTGTGGACATTACATGCCATAGATGACGAATACGTTGAAGGAACATCCAGTCGAAAGAACGTTACCAGTTTGGTAAGTAACTTGTTTTTGTCTATGCAAGCAGAACTTTGAGGGGATTGGGTCCTCCAACGTATTCCATATCTTTGACAGTAATCACCACAGCTGTGCTGCTTTGGAAATGTTCTGCGTCCTGCGTCGATGACGTCGATGCGCAATCCCTGAGGACCTCCTCCGACGGCCGACGTCACCCGATGTGATAAGTAGGACGCACGACGCCCGTAGCCTCTGTTCCGTTTTATCCGCGAACGTGTTCGCTTCGTGAATCTCGGTACGCCTCGACTCTTCGGAATTTCTGTTGTATTCTTCTCAGTTCTTTGAACCTGTTCGGTTTTTGTGAAAAGCCTGTTCGTGATGATGTCTATCTCGTCTTCAACCCCGCGTCCGGGCTTTAATAAATGCAGGGACTGTGGGTCCAAGATGCCGGTAATGGACTCGCACGACGCCTGCCTCTGGTGCCTCCGAGAGGCCCACGACACGGACGACTGTGTTGACTGTCAGTCGCTCACGGCCAAGGCCTTGCGGGAGCGCAAGAAGAAGTTGTCGGTAGGTAGGGTGTCTAAGCCCCGGAAGTCGAGGTCTGCAGGGCTTTCGACGGATGATTCGAGAAGTGACTCTCCACGTCATCATCAGAAGTCCAGTGGGTCTCCTTCCAGGAGTCGGTCTCGCCACTCCTCTGCCTCTTCGAGGCATTCCCGGAAGCGCCGGCATCGGTCGCCTTCCCCGTCCTCTTCCGAGGACTCCGCCCGTCGGCGGGTCGCTTATCCCACCATGCAAGCGACACCGGAGGAATGGGCTTCCTTCGGGAAGAAGATGTTAGCGATTCTCGAATTGCAGGGCACCAGTCCGTCCGCGCCTCCGAGTGGGGTCGGCCGTGATCGGTCGAGAGACACCGCTTGCACGCCTTCGGGCTCGGGTGGTCGGCATGGTTCGCGAGAGAGGTCCCGCTCGGACAAGGGTAACCGTTCTCGCCATGCCCGTTCCAGGTTCCGGTCCTCGACACGCTCGAGAACACGTGATCCTGTGCAGTCTTTGAGGAAGATGTCGATGCCTGTGGCACCGAGGTAGTCGTCGACGACCTCTCTTGAGGCTCTGCCTCTGAGGGGGTCATTGACGCTGTCGGCGCCTAGGTCGTCGAAGGACACGCTCGGAGCTCTGGCTTCGAGGCCTGTGTCGATGCCACCTGACATTGACGCCAATTCGCTTGACATCGACTTCGATTCTTTCGACGCCGGCGCCGACTCGTTCGGCGCCCTCGACGCCTTTCGAGGCGGTGGTGTCGGAGGGGCCCCGTGGCACGGGGGTAGCCCCTAGAAAGGCTCTGGCTAAGGTCAGGCATAGCTTTGGTCCCCACGTGTCTTCCTCTCACCGCCTGGAGTACATTTCAGAGGGTGATGAGGGCTTGGTTCCGTTTACGGTGCCAGATGAGCTTCTCTCGGGCCAGAACCAGTTTGATGACCTGAGGCAGTCACTGCATGATGCCAGTGGACTGGACACCTCTCCGGAGGTGGAGTTTTGTAGGCCTGAGCCTGGCACTCATGCCGATTCTTCGTACCGGCGCCTTATGTCTCGGGTCACTGAGTACTTGGGATGGTCGGCTCCCCCAGGGGAGTTTGTTCAGGATGATCTCACGGACATCCTAGATCTTGGTCCCCCCACTGACCCGGTACTGCCGTTTCATATGGCTCTGCAGAGAAGGGTGACGGCGGCTTTGACTGCTCCGGAGAGTCTCCCGGCAGTGGGCAAGTCTTTGTCGCGAAAATACCGTCCAGCCAGTAGCGAGCCCTGCTACTTGTCCAGGCACCCCACTCCGGTGAGTTTGGTGGTGCAGGTGGCTACGGCCCCGGCAAAGCAGGCGTTGTATCCTACCATCCCTCCGGATAGGGACGACAAACGTTTTGAAAGTGTTTTCTTCAGGGGGTATGGCGCTTCAGGCGGCCAACTCCGTATGTGCCTTGTCTCCTTCACACACACTCTGTGGAACTGTGTTGCATTAGCGGCTGAACATATTCCCGAAGGGGACGAACGGGATGGTTTCCTCGCTATGGTTCAGGTTGGCAAGGATCCCATGTGTGAGGCCGTTCAGTCGGGTTTGGACATGGCAGATTGTGTCAGCCGGTCCATGGCGGCGAGCACCGTAATATGCAGGTTTGCGTGGTTGCGGAAGTCGGGGTTCGCTCCTGATGTGCAGTCCTGGCTCCTCAACATGCCCTTTGACGGTGAACATCTTTTTGGCAGCAAGGCTGACGAGAGCCTTGAGAGGTTGCAGACCTCCAAAGCTGCAGCAAAGTCGTTGGGCGCTGCAGTTTGACAACCTCTACCTTTTCATCCTAGGGACAACAATGGAGGGCAGGTTCCTTTCACTATTACTCGCCCTTCAGTAAAGCGAGAGGAGCTGTCAGTCAAAGAGGCCACCGTAAGAGTGCCAGAGGTGGAAAACGGGGTACTCGAGGTGCAAAGGCCGCTCGGGCAGTTGCCTCTTTGCCCTCAGGCAACGCCGCAGCCGCTACCACTCAGTCATGAGGCCAGGTCCCATGGTTCGCCGGTTGGGGGAAGGCTGGCGCAGCATCTTCTAGTGTGGCGTGCCATTACTTCAGATGAGTGGGTTCTGGAGATCATAACCCACGGCTACTGTCTTCCCTTTCGGCAGAGGCCTCACGACAATCCACCTGGGAACCTCTCTTTGAAGAGTCAGGATCCGCTCCTTGCGCAGTAAATTCAAGCCCTGCTGGAGAAAGGCGCCATAGAACTGGTGCCTGTAGCGGAGAGGAACAAGGGATGGTATTCCCCTTATTTTTTGATTTTGAAGAAAGACGGGGGATTGAGACCCATCATGGACTTGCGCAGTTTGAACAAACTCCTCAGGAAGGACAAGTTCAAGATGGTTACTCTCTCTCAAGTCCTCCAGGCCCTTCAACTTCAGGACTGGTTGGTGTCTCTCAACCTCAAGGACGCTTACTTCCATGTGCCGATCCATCCCAAGCACAAGAAGTACCTGAGGTTCGCGGTTGGCGACTCGCACTTTCAGTTTCGGGTCCTGCCGTTCGGATTGACCTCCGCCCCGAGGGTTTTTACCAAGCTCATAGTGGTGGTGGCAGCACATCTCAGGAATGGGGGGGTTTCTCGTCTACCCCTACCTGGACGATTGTTGATCAGGGGGAGCTCTCCCGAGCAAGTCTTGGATCATCTGTCCGTCACCTGCCACTCCCTTCACAAGCTGGGCTTCTCCCTCAATTTAAAGATGTCCCATTTGACACCAACACAGCGGCTCCAGTACATCGGAGCAGTGCTCGACACATCCCTGGGGCTGTTTTTTCCTCCCCAGGTGAGGGCTCTTCACATTCAACAGATGATGCACAAGTTTCAACCTGCCCAGATGCTCCCGGCGTTCGAGTTCTTGAGGTTGCTCGGCCTCATGGCATCCTGCATTCTTCTGGTGCCAGAGGCTCGTCTGCGGATGAGATCTTTGCAGTGGGCACTCAAGATGCAGTGTTTGCACTCTTCCGGCAGGATGTCGGACCCTGTTCAGGTGCCGCCCTCGGTTGCCCAGGACCTTCTGCGGTGGGCCGTCCAAGGCAATCTGATGAAGGGGGCCCCATTTTGGCTGCCCTGGCCAGAGGTGACGATCGTGACGGACGCATCCCTCACGGGATGGGGAGCTCATGCCAACGAGTTGACAGTCAGCGGTCGTTGGTCTCTGTCGGAGTCCAGGCTCCATATCAACCTGTTAGAGCTGAGGGCTGTCAGGTTAGCCCTGAAGGCTTTTCTGCCAACTGTGCGAGGAAAGAGTGTCCTGATTCTAACGGACAACACAGTGGCCATGCACTACCTCAACAAAAAGGGTGGGGCAGGGTCACTTCCTCTGTGCAGGGAGGCGATGCAGCTCGAGTTCTGGGCCATCCAGCAGGAAGTTTCGATCTCGGCAGTTCATCTGGCCGGAGACGACAACGAGACGGTGGACACTCTGAGCAGGCAGAGCACGATCTCTCACGAGTGGGAGCTTGCTCAGGAGATTCTTCTGGAGATCTTCGCCCTTTGGGGGACCCCTCAAGTGGATCTGTTCGCCTCCAGTTTCAACCGGAAGTGCGAAAGGTTCTGCTCGCGGGAATTTCCTCCAAAAGGAGCCTTAGGAGATGCATTCGTGGTGGAGTGGTCATTCCCACTGCTGTACACGTTTCCTCCAGTCCCCGTCATCCCACAAGTACTGCGGAGGTTAAGGAGGTGATGTTCCCGGATGATCCTCATTGATCCGGCGTGGGCCCGGAGGACGTGGTACCCGGATCGTCTCGACTTGTCCATCTGCCCTCCACGTCGTCTTCCCTACCAAGACGATCTGCTCTCACGGGAGGGGGTTCAGGTTCTCCATCCAGAGGTCAGATCCCTCAACCTTCACACTTGGCTTCTGAAAGGTTGAGGTATAAGGATTGGGACTTCCCTGAAGACGTGTTGGAGGTGTTGCTCTCGGCCAGACGGCTGGCAACAAAGTCTCTGTACCATTGCGTTGGTATAAATTCTGCGACTGGTGCAGAGTTAAGAATGTGGATCCTTTTGAGTGTGACATTCCCACGGTTCTGTCTTTTTTGCTTTCCTTGGCCCACAGGGGTTTGCAAGTGGGTACCATTAAAGGTTACTTGGCGGCGCTGTCCATATTTAGGCGCTCGTCTGAAGAATGTTCCTATTTTAAGATTCCTTTAATTTCTCAGTTTTTGAAAGGGTTCATAAATGTGTTCCCTCTGTCGTCTTTTCTGGTGCCCGGTTGGGATTTGAACCTTGTTCTTAAGTTTCTTATGGGGGCTCCGTTTGAGCCTTTGCATTCTTGCCCTTTGAGACTGTTAACTCTGAAAACTGTGTTTTTGGTTGCGGTTACTTCCGCTCACAGAGTGAGTGAGTTACAGGCACTTTCAGTTAAGCCACCCTTCTCTGTGTTTCAGAAGGACAGGGTTGTCCTTCGAGTTCGTCCTTCCTTTCTTCCGAAGGTGGTTTCGGAATTTCATTTGGGCCAGAAGGTTGTTCTTCCAGCATTCTATCCTCCTCCTCATCCTGGTAAGGAAGAGGAGAGGCTCCATAGGCTTGATCCTAGGAGCGCGTTGAGCTTTTATATTTCACGCATGTCCCGGGTCAGAGTGGATGATCAACTCTTCATTGGTTACGCTGGAAAGCGTTTGGGACAAGCTGTGACGAAACAGTCTTTGTCTCATTGGATTATTTTGGCTATCTCCGAGTGTTACCGCTTGGCGGGTAAGGACCCACCAGCTGGCTTGCAGGCCCATTCTACCAGGGGTATGGCTGCATCTACTGCCCTACAGAGGGGTGTTCCTATTCATAACATCTGTGATGCAGCCACCTGGGCTTCTGTACATACTTTTGTACGTCACTACTCCCTCGATTCCATCCGAGGACAGGATCTGGCCTTTGGCATGGCAGTCCTTTATTCCGTAATTTGATTGGGCATGCTAAATTTGTGTTCTAAATTCTTTTCCCACCTCCTTGCTTTGGTACTGCTTTGGGAGTCTGTCAAAAATATGGAATACGTCGGAGGACCCAACCCCCTCGAAGAACAAGTTACTCTCTTACCTGGTAACGTTCTTTCGATGGGATGGTCCGACGACGTAATCCATATCGCTTCCTCCCTACCTTCCCCGCTGCAGAATTTCTTATGCGATTGCAGCTTACGTTTCCGCAAGGCCTTGTGTGTCTGACTGGCAGAAGACTGGTGTCACACATTCTGGGGGAAAAAACTACAACTGAGGCGATGGGCGTCGTGCGTCCTACTTATCACATCGGGTGACGTCGGCCGTCGGAGGAGGTCCTCGGGGACAGTGCATCGACGTCATCGACGCAGACGCTGAAAACTTTCCAAAGCAGCACAGCTGTGGTGATTACTGTCAAAGATATGGAATACGTCGTCGGACCATCCCATCGAAAGATTTTACCAGGTAAGAGAGTAACTTGTTCTTCTACAGCTCTGATGGACAACTTACCTGTGGTAATCTTGTACTTTTGAGACCCACAATGTTCCTGTTCCATGTGAGGAAAGAAGGAACTACAGAGGATGGGAGTGAGCATTCCTGAAGCCTATGCTGCACCTTTCTTTAAGTGAGGGGCGCTTCAACTGCAGGGACACATTACTCCTGTTCTCTGTATGAGAATATTTTACTCTAACTTTACAGCTTGCACTGATCCATTCCATCTGTTCTACAATTAAAGCTTGCATTTGGGGTTGTCCTGTTTTGTCCTTTCTGTTTGTGTGGGGGAGAACTGCATTGCTTCTGCAGATGCTGCCCTGTTCTGTGTGAGGAAAGCGTTAAAAAGCTTGTGTTGGACTCAAGATGGCTGCCAGATGGGAGAGGACATAGACACTGCCCCCCCCACCCCCTTCCTCCGGGCCTGGACAAATAAGCTAAAAAAATAAAGCAGAAAACCACAGTGTTAGGGAGAAATCTCATAAATTCTATTTTCCCTTACCTACTGAGTCCCTCAGCAGCTTTGCTGGATTTCTAGGATTTATTTTTTTCACTTGGTAAGAGTGCGAGCCTTTTATCCCACTCTTACATGTGTTTTGCTGTGTGTGTTTTACCTTTTGTGTGATCTTGGGCTATGGAGCCTCACCTACTCCATAGGCATCATATTTTTTAATGTGTGTTACACAGCACCTTCAATGCAGTGACACAGGGTTGTCTTTCAGACTTCCCACCGACTCAATTTTTCTGGGACTGACTACTGTCTCCCAGAAACATGTAAAGTTACCATTAACTTTATTTAGTCTCTTTAAACCACAGACCCAGTACACCCTATCTTTCATGGAGTATTGGAAAGGGTTAATCCTTATCCCTTTTTGTCTGTTTCTCTTGGAGCACTGTTTTACTCCCTTTCCATTAAGACTTGGCTGGTGGCAGTGGTAACTACCCTATTTTTCCTACCGCGGTTATCTTAAATAACCATGGTATTGTTTTAGGCTATCTTGGTAGCCTCGAACTTAAACCCGCCTGACCATATTGATTTTAATATTGTTCCGGCTGGGTTTAGTCACCATTTCTTTTTGGAAAAGTCTTTCTCGTGTTCGTCTCTTCGCACCAAACCAGGTTTGGTTCCTTTGTTCGCTGTCGTTTCGTGGGCTTCTGCACAGAAGCCCTCATTTAGGCGCCTGAAGGTCTGGGTAGGCAGGATGTGAGGGAGGGGTCTTAGGACCCTTGCCATGGGTTCCCTTGGTAACCCAAGTCGCACTCCTGTTCGGTTGGCTAGGTGACTGTCCGGCCGGGACAGCCACCCTGCTGTGTGATTGACAGCCATGCTGTGAATGGGGGAAAACTGCCTAAAAAGCAGGTCTCTGGGTCTGGAAGAGGAGAGTCACCACTGGAACGAGAGAACCGAAGAGGAGTTGACAGAAGAGGACCCCTACAATGACTGAACCGCCCGGTGAAGCCCTGCTGCAGCTCCGAATCTTCAGACTCCAACGACAGAGGATCTTCCAAGAATCTTCTTCCCTTGGGCTGGTGGGACCAACCAGTTCACCCAAACTCCAAGCCATGACTCCCTCCTCTGGTCGAATTTGCTGTACAGAGCTACAGTGGGCCGGATAGCCAGGGAAGTCAGACCCTGCTTGGGTTTTAAGAAGCACACCTTTTATTCGTTTCTTTGCACCGCTGCTGGTTTCTTCCCTGGGTAGTGCAGGACCCTCCAGTCTTCCTACTTCGTGTCAGTCCGACAGTCGCTTCAGGAACCATGAGCCTGCTGGAACTACCAGGAACGTCCGCCGCAGCTACAGCTTCTTCTCCATTTAAGGTACTGTTCAACCTCAGGTTGTTCGTTTCATTCAGCCGCGGGGAAAGTGCGTGAAATCTTTCTCCAACCCAAGAGCTTGTCGTTCTCTACTCATTGAACTAACTTTTCTGCCGACCAACTTCGTCCGGAACTCTTGGCAAAGACTTTTTTTTTTTTTTTAATATATTTATTATGTTTTCAAAACCAAACAAAACACACATTACAACTGTTTCAATACGCAAAAAGCATCATTAGACCATCATATTTCCATTAGAACTCCCCAACTCCCCCTCCCCCCCCTTAAACTAGAGCCAATTCGCACATGGCTTCTACTGGAGAATTATCGGGTGGCACAATACTTTAACGGTCATCGCCCGAGTCCTCTGTTCCATTGTTGCCCTGGTAAGGATTTGCCATAGAGGTCACCAATTGCCGCCAGGCCAGCAGGGGCCCTACTTCCTCCCCGCCCCCCCTGGTGACAGCTTCAAACCAGGCAACAGATTCAGCTTCCGCCCATTTCAAGAGGTCCGCCCACCATAGCTCCACCCTAGGTTTAAGGGTCGCCTTCCAGCCCATTGCAATCCTGCGCTTGGCCAAAACATAAGCCAAGTCCTTCATCTTGCTTATGTGTTTTGAATGCCTGGGTCTAGGAAAAAGCCCCAGCATGCATGACCAAGCCGATTCCACATCCAACACCACTCCCCCACCAGCCAGCTTCGTATTAACCTCATCCCAGAACCTGAGCACTTCCGGGCAGGCCCAAAACATGTGTAGCAGCCCTGCATCCACCTCCCCACACCTGGGGCATTGCTGCGTAGCTAGTCCCCCAAACTTTGCAATCTTCCCGGGAGTCAGATAAGCCCTGTGAGTAACATACAGTTGAAGATGTTGGAATCTCGCATTCCGGGACACCTTTTTATGGTACCTCTGAGCCCACTCCCATTGCCCAACTGTCATAGGTCCTCCGACCTTCTCTTCCCAATCCTGTCTTAATTGGAGCAACTCCTTCCCCGCCCTTACTCGCAGGAGCTCGTATATCCTAGAGATTTCGTGCCCGCCCTCTGACACATCATAGATGGTTTCCAGGGAGGCATCAGGATCCTCCGCTAGCACTATCTCGGGCCATCTTTCTCTAGTCTTTTTCACAAGCCTAGCTTAAATTATATATTGGCCACCATGCACCCCCTTCTCTTCCTGCAACCTCTGGAAGTCCAATGCCTCCCCATCCTGCCATATGTCTCCGAGGGTGGCCAGGCCTACCTGTTCCCAGTATCTCCGGACCGATTGGAGTAGCTGAGAGTCGCTCCCGCAAAGCGCCACCAGCGGGACCTGCGGGGAGTACGGCTCCAAACCCCCCATCATCCTCCAAGTCCTTTGCCAGATCTCACAGCCCAGTCTCAGCAGCCGCCCCCTGCCCACCAGTTTGTCCCTACGCAACCACACCACTTCCTTCAAAAAGTATGGGGCTGAATCTCCACGCAGAAGCCTAGCCTCTGCCGAGTCTTCCGCCGAAAGCCACCTGGCTACATACAGCAGCTGCCCCGCCAGGTAATAGAGCTCAAAATTTGGCAGGCCTATGCCCACCTTGTCATACGGGTTCTGAAGCTTCCACAGGGCCACCCTGTTCCTGGAGTTACTCCATACAAAACCCCTGCACACGCTATGAAGTTTCACAAATAGGCTTCTGGGTATCAAAAACGGGACATTCACGAAAAAGTGCAAGAGTCTAGGCAAGACCACAATCTTGAGCAAGGCCGCTCTCCCCATCATAGTCAGGGGCAATCTGGCCCAAAACACCATGCTGTTCTTGATCCCCTCTATCGCTCTTTCCATATTATGTGTGTGTTCCGCCTCTATCTTGTGGTATATATTTATTCCCAAATACCTGAATGTTTCTGTCTGCCATGGTATTGGCAGGATAGGCAACCTCTGCGACGGGACATTCCTGTATCTGCCCAGAGGAAACAGACTAGACTTTCTGGGGTTCACCGATATGCCCGAAAGGGCAGCGTATCGTTCCATTACCTCCAATACATACTGCAGATTTTCTTCCGGATAACACAAGTAAAGAAGCATGTCATCCACATATAGTGATATCAGGTGCCTACCACTGACAGTGCTTATGCCCACCTCCCCGTATTGTTGACGCAGGTATATTGCCAACGGCTCTAATGCCAGTATGTATAGCATGGGCGACCAGGGGCATCCCTGTCTGGTCCCCCTACTAAATTGCCAGGTGTCTTAGACTGTGGACCCCGTTTTGACTCGTGCCATCGGGGCGCTGTAGAGCAACTGGACCCACCTGAGGTACCCAGGTCCCACTCCGTATCCCTTCAGGACCGCTTTCAACCAGGGACATCTACCTGAATCGAAGGCTTTGACTGCATCTAACGACACTATGGCCAGCTCGCCCGTTTCCTCCTCAGATTGGTCAATGATATGGTGTAGCCTCCTGTGGTTATCGGTAATGTTCCTGCCTGGAACGTATCCCGTCTGATCTGGGTGTATCAGCTTCCCAATCACCCTCTTCAGCCTATTAGCCAGCACCGCAATAAGTATTTTGCTGTCCTGGTTGAGCATGGACAATGGTCTGTAAGACCCGCACTCTACGGCCGGCTTACCTGGTTTCAAGAGTGGGATGATCACAGCCTCGCGGAGGGACAATGGGAGTTCCCCCTGCTCATAGGCCTCGTTGAAAGTGGCAAGCAGTGGCTGGAGCAGCTCCTGCTTATATGTTTTGTAAAACTCACTAGGCAACCCGTCTGAATCAGGTGCCTTGCATGTGGGCAGGTTCTGAATCACCATCTCCAGCTCATCTGAGGTGACAGGTGCGTCTAATTCTGCGTGTTCTAGATCGTCCAGGGTGGGCAACTCTATGTCCTCCAATGTGTCCAGTATGTCTTGACACATATCCTCCCCTGTGTCCTCGTACAAGTGTCTATAAAACGTAAGGAACTCCTTCTTTACCCCATCTTGGGTGTTGCATATGCAACCTCTCTCATCCCTAACCTCACTGATCACCGAGCGGGGGGTCTCACTCTTATACAGCCAGGCCAGCAATCTGCCCGGCTTGTCACCCCCTGCATGTATCCTCTCCGTATATTTCCTGTAATTGAGTCTGCACAGCCTATCCCAAAGTGCACTGCAGGACACCCGTAGCTCTTTTACCTTGGTTCTGTTATCATGGGCGGTGTTTTCACAACGCGTGAGATCCTCCAGCTCCCTTTCCGCTTCTTGGAGTTCCCTTTCTATACCCCCCTGGAGCCCTTTAGCCTTGGAGATGGCTACCCCACGCACCACCACTTTGAACGCTTCCCACAGAGTGCCCACAGAACGTACGCTTCCCGTGTTTATATCAAAGTATTCTTCGATGCCATCCCGCAGACCCTCGCGGAACCCCTCGTCCTGCAGCGCCTCGGTCCTGAGCCTCCATGTTGGGATCCGCGGTCTTGGGGGCTGGTGTCTCCACTCTACCACCAGGGGCGAGTGGTCAGATAATACTCGGGCCTTATATTCCGCTCCCACTATGTCTCCCACTATCTCGGCCGTTACAAATATATAATCTAGCCTTGTGTGCAAATCATGTGGCGCTGCGTAGTGTGAATATTGCCTATCCACAGGGTGCAACCTCCTCCACACATCCTCTAGGCCTAGGTCTTTCAGTAATGTTCCCAGCGCTTTAGCCGCCGGCGCCATTTTTCCTGCCCTGTCCATTGACCTATCCATCCTTGGATTCAGGGTACAATTAAAGTCCCCCCCCACACCACCGTACCCCCTGCCAGGGGCCCAAGTTTACTGTAAAGAGTCTAAAGTAAGCCGCTGTGTCGTTATTGGGGGCGTACAAGTTTATGATGTGCACTTCCCTGTTTTCCAGGAGGTCCGTTACCACCACCATCCTAATATCCGGGTCTACCGTGGAGCCAAGCACCCGGAACGGCACATGCGGCGCCACCCAGGTGATGACCCCTCTAGCATACGCCGAATACGCAGCACGTACAACAGTGCCCTTCCATTTCCTCCTGACTACCTCCAACTTCTCCTTAGTAAGGTGGGTCTCCTGCAGCAGGGCTATGTCTATGCGCATCCTCTTTAAGTACAGCATCACTTTATTCCGTTTCAGGTAGCTGTTGAGGCCCCGTACATTCCAGGTCACAACTTTGAGATTACCCGATCCATCTATTCGGACTACTCCCATCCTAACCCTTCACTTAATGCTCCCATTGCTAGTTTGTTTTCCGGCTCTCTCCCTACTATTTACAAACAAAACCCCCCTTCCCCATCCCCCAAATCTAACCACAGCACATAACTCCCCCCTCTCCCTACCAACCCCCAACAATTGCCCAGCTCCATCCCTGGATCTCAGGCCTACCCATGTCTGGACCTGCCTTGTATCTGAGAACAAGGACGCCGCAGGGCGTCACCAATCTAACGGTGACCTAACTAAGTATACTACTATTGGGGTCAGAGTGCGCTTCCCAGGAGCTCCCAGTCATCTATTTTAGGAGAGGTGCGTCCAGCGGGACCCGCCGGCAGATACCATGACTTCCTCCCCACAATCACAATACCATTCTATATTCCAGTCCCAGTGTCATGACTATGGCACCACGGGTGCCCTCGCGACGTGCTACTTATCTCCAGCTGCTTCCGTCTGGACATCCGGTTCCTGAGGTCGACCCTGCATATCCAGCCAATCCATCGCTTCAGTCGGCGTCTCAAAGAAAAGGGATCTGTTCTTGTAAAACACCTTTAACCTGGCGGGATAGAGCAACATGTAGCGATGGCCTGCTTCTCTAAGCCTCCTTTTCACCGCTCCGAAGTTCATTCGCCAACGCTGCACTAGGAGCGTATAGTCTGGGTACGCCGTTATTTTCGCTGACCCCCTTTCTATCATTCCTCCTTTCTGGAAAAATTCAAGAATCTTCACGCGGTCACGATAATTCAAGACCTTCGCGATCAGCGGCCGCGGGGGGGGCTCCTGGTGCCGGTCTCCTGGTCAAGGCCCTATGCGCCCTTTCAACCGCGAACCCCTGGGTCAACTCCCCGCCTGTAATCTCCTGCAAGAGCATGGTTTCGACGTATTCTGTGGGGTTCGCTCCTTCCATCCCTTCCGGTACACCCACTATGCGAATGTTATTGCGTCTGGCGCGCCCTTCCGCTTGCTCCGCTCTGTCCTCCAGGTTGCCAACTCGCTGCACGAGGGCATGCTGCTCCTTAGCATGTGCAGCGCACGCCTCCGTGTTCGGGGCCAACTCCTTCTCCAGTGCCCAGTGCGCTCTGCGATCGTTCGCACGTCCTGCCTCAGCAGGTTCACCTCTTCCTGGACCGCTCCGATCTTGAGGTCTAGGCCCTCCTGCAGCTCTTTCATGGCTAGGCCCAGCTTCGTCACCTTCAAGCCAGCAATTGCTGCCAGCACCTCCTGGATAGTGCCCGGTGGGTCCGCCGCCGCCGCAGGGGTCTCTTTACTTTTGCCCCCCTCCACACCCGGGGGCGACTTGGTGTAGGCCTCCATCGTGGGCTGCTTGATCCAGAGTCTCACCACTTTGGAGGAGATCCTGCCGCGTCAGTTGAACACGATCCCACCGTGCTTCTCCTCGCACCACTGTTCGCATGGTCGCAGACCACCCACTGCTGTCCAAGCCTGCGCTCGTCCGCAGCGCACGTCTCAAGTGGGCTGTGTCCTCCCACGTACTTGCGCACCCCCGGCGTTAAGTTACCGGGCTCTGCCGTATATGATCCATGAACAACGCTCCCCAGTACCTTGGTGCCTCCACTTCACAGTCACAAAGTCATCCGTCGTGTGGGGTAGTCTCAACTGTGGGGCTCCCGCTCCCATATTCCGGGGGGCCACCGTGAGTGCCAAAAAGGGGGCCCTAGTAGGCAGCAAGGGGCCTGCAAAGGTCCAAAGCAGCCCGTTCAGGAAGCCTGTGCCGATGTTCCAGTATGCGGGCACAGCGCCAGCAATCCAGTGCACACTTAGCTGGTGTGCCGTGTCTGTGTTGGGCCCTTCCGTAGCACGGCCTCCACTGCCCCCAGTGTGTTCAAGGGTGGGCCCAGCGCACCCCCCGGTGCACACAAGTGTCCTCCTATCAGGCGATCCAGTTCAAGGGCCTGCGGGGCACACGGAAGATCTGCCACTGTCCGTCGGCAGGTTGGACAGGGTTTTTTTCCCTCCACATCCCCGAGCGAATACACAGTGCCAGGGGACCCGCAGCAACAGCCGCCCCCGCGAGTTCGCCGCTCGCAGGATCCGCGGCGGCTTTTTTGCCAGTAAGGATCACGTTGGCCTTCCCCCTCGCGCAACACTGTATCTACCTGGGCGCCGGTGGCTTTTAAGCAACTCCGCCACGGGCACAGTCACCGCAGGCAGGTCGCTCAGCAGGATCTCGGCTGCTTGCAGCCCGTGGGTCAATCCTATTGTGGATGCCTGCAGCCTCCGACGTGCTCTCTCCCAGCGCTCCTGCTCCGCTCCTCAGTCTGCGTTCGGGCGACAAACGTAAAGTTCGTCGCAGGGGCCCCGCAGGTCCTAAGCACGCGACTGCAGAGGCGCCCCTGTGACTCCCGTCTTCTTCTTTGTTCTGGCCACCATTTTGTCTGTGTCCTCGATCCGGGACCCACAGCAACACGGTGGGGATAACTCGGGCTCCGAGCGTTCCCCACCCGCCAAACCTTCAGCGAGTGTCACCGCAATGTTCATACACTTATGTGTAATTTTTCAGCGCCGGCTGGTCGCCACACACGCTCCAACTCCACAGGATCAATTCAGGATCTACAGAGCTCCACGAAAGCACAGCCTCCTACATGGCCGTCCAAGCCACGCCCCCAACTCTTGGCAAAGGCTTAACCAAGAACTCCCTTGAACCGTGTGATCTTGAGCAAAAGACTTTTGTCGTATTGACTTTGGTCCTAAGCCTTTTTGATTTGATCCTATCACTGGAGTTCCTCTTTCTAGATTGAATTGCTTACATACCTGTTGGTACTGCTCCATTTCTGCCTAACTTTCTTTCCCTCCCTTTTTAAGTAACAGAGTGCCATTTTGCTCCCACTTCATTTTTGTGAGCTTAACTTGTCTGTCAACTATTGGGAGTGGTGTCGTTTATTAAGAGTGTGATTTTTGAACTGCTTCACTTTAGTGACATGTTATATAACTAAAAAGTAAATAAATGTATATTCTTTTACTTGGAAACCTTGAGTCAGTGTTTGCTTGAATCATAATAACTACTGTCCTTTGTGTAACTATCTGATACTGCTCACTTGCTCTTGAGATAAGTCTGGCTGCTTAGCCGTTGCTACCACTTTACTGTTTAGTACAGGCTTGTACCAAAGGTAAATTTGTGCTGCCACTTGTAGTCCTAATTGTGTGTAGTGTTCCCAAAGGGTACTGCATATAAATCTGCCTAACACACAGCAACTCGCCTTCCTGATGGTACACAAGTCCCCTGCAGTCGAGGAGAAGGTGTAAGCCGCAGGAGGGCCCCGACTGATACAAAGGGGGACGTAATTGAATAGTGGGCCCAGGCGGTGCCGTGAGAAAACCTGAGGCACTGAGGATCAGCGTCAACCTCAGGAGCTGGCCCGCCCGGTCTTGCTGCGTATTGCCGTCTGGGACTGCAGGGGAGATCAAGCAGAGTTGAGGAGGCTGTACAGAGCCGTGGACAGGACCCTGCGGGCACTTCTGATTCCCAACCCCAGATCCCTCTCCCCAGGCAGGGCCGCAGCGAGGAGTAGATGCCAGGAAGGAGGGGCGGCGGCTCCCCCTCCACTATCTCACTAAGGACCCAGCTCTGCTGCTAGGAAGGGACGCCGAGCAGCACACGCAGCCTGCTCAAATGCTGCGAAGGAGGTAGAGACAGCAGTAATAATGGGACCGAGAGACAGAGTAAAGGAAGCATGCCAGGGAGTTTGGGTCCCGCCCTGGAAACCCCGTGAAGGTACTAGTGGAAGGTGGTGTGCTCAAGGGACACTGCTGTGGTCCTGCAAGAACACACTCCCCCCTGATTGAACTAGCTATGAAAGGCCTGAAAGCGGAAATTGTGAAACTGGAAGAGAAGATGGACACTGAAAAGGCTGTACAGGATTTAGCGGAAGATGCCAGCAGAATGGATGATGCCCTGGACCACACTGCCTCCCTATCGCAGAACCTCAAAATCCAATTTGAAGGGGGACGCTGTCGACCAGCCGACAGATGCAGATGTAAAACTCTGCTGCTCCGCCGGGGCTGCCTAATCCTGCTCTAAATATCCTTCAAGGCGATTAAAAGCCTGATTTTCGGGGGCGCAGACGGACTGAGGGACATTTTGACCCAACCCTCCCGAAATCCTGGGGAAAATCGGAGTCCCCTGCACCAGTTCAGAGAACGGACCTGTGGCAGCCGGCGCGTAGACCGTGGCCTGCTGGGCGGGAGACCTGGACGACACAGAGTACACTGACTGCAACCGCTGTCTCCGGGTGCATCCCGGGGAACGCCGGCTGACAGAAGAGGGACGAACTGCACCCAGATAGGCATCCTCCTAGGACCCTTACGACAGCGGACAAAGAGCCGTAGCTGCTGCGACCTGGGATCTATAAACCCACAGTGAGGGACCGCTGCATTGAGCAGCCACACGGCAGAGACATAGGAATAGAGAGGGCGCCTTCCCCGACCTGAGACTGCACAGGAGGGGGCAGAGCCACGGACCGCTCCACCTGTGGGTGACTACCAATATTGTCCCCAAGCCTCTCTCCCACCCCCCACGGCTGATAATCTGCTGATACGCTGATAGGAGAGCGGACCCTGAGGAACCGGCGTGGAGCGGGAGTGCACCTCTCGAAATCCTGAGATGGGCTACCCCCGATAGGGTTGCCCCAGCACAACATTATGTGTTGGTCCCCAAGGATTGGCAGCCCCGGAGAGGAATGAGGACTCGCAGACAGACCCCCGGGGTTTTTCCCCAAACAGGTACCAAGCCACACGAGTTGGGGTAGAGGGTCCTCCTGAAAACCCCCCCACAACCCTCCGAGTTGGGTTTTTCCCTTTGATAGTTTAAATGGTTAGGGCAACAGGTGCTTCTGGTTGGGGGGAAGTGCAGGGTGGGGGGGAGTTCAGGGATTTCAGGGGTTGAGGGAAAAGGCCTAAGGACACAAGTAACAGTACCAAAGGTCAGTGAAATAAATGACTGGAGAAATCCTTGCATGGGGACACAAGAGGGGCCGAAACACTGCCCCCAATGGCCCGCATGTACACATTCACATAGACACGGCCTATGGTTCACAGTTTGGGGTTCTAGGGTTTGCACATGTAGTACACAAAATCGAACACACAATGAGAGAAACAGGTGGGCACTGGAGACCGGGGTACCTCACGGCAGTGGACACGATGGAGATACCCGAGTTGCATCACATCCTCCCAAACAACCCTAAAATAGGAGACACACGGACGTAACACAGCTGAGACAAATATCCCTGCTGACCTGGAATGTGAACGGATTGGGGTCAGGTATAAAGTGAAAACTGGTACTCCAATACCTCAACCGCCACTCCCCAGACATCGCATTCATAACAGAAACCCACCTGATAGGTACCAATAGTGGGCTCTTCAAGAAATGTAACTACCCACACACATCTTGCAGGGTTTTCCAGAGGTTCCAGGGGAGTCATGATCCTCTTACATAAAAGAATTCCATTTGAGACAAGAAAGGTAAAAGCTGACCCTCGGGGCAGGTTCATGATGGTACTTTGGGAATCACGGGGAGAGTCCTGGGGCCTCATAGCGGTGTACGCACCTCCCACGCTGACGGCGGAACTCCTTACTGAGCTCCAAGTCATAATGCTAGAGGAACGAGCGGACTCGTGGGTAATAGGGGGGACTTCAATGAAGTCATGGAGATAGCTCGTGATAGAACACACGTGGGAAATAGGGTGGTGGATACCCCAACCGAGCTGCACTCTTTCGCCGAGGCAATTGGGCTATCCGACATGTGGAGGGCAACCCACCCATCGGACAGGGGCTACTCGTTCTACTCCAATGCACATCGATCCCTATCCAGACTCGATTACATCTTCACCCGGAAGAACATGGCCCACCGACTATTATCCGCAGAATTCCTGGCGGGATGGATTTCCGACCACTCCCCCCTGCTGGTTATATTCAAGGGTTCAGTACACAATCAGGAAACCACTTGGCGTCTGAACGCCTTTTACTTGAGGATACCCGAAATACTGGAGGGGCTCTCGAATAAAACGTCAGAATAGTTTGACCTAAACGAAGAAGAAGTGGATTGCCCATTAATAAGATGGGAAGCATATAATACAGTTATACAGGGGAAGCAATATCCTTGGTGACTGCTCACTGCAAACGACACAACGAGGCAATCACCGAAGCAGAGGCCCAGGTAACCAGGCAGGGAGGAGAAGGTGCTCGAGGAGGGGACCTATGAGGCGCATGACGCCTTAGTGACAGCCCAAGCAGTCCTGAAAGACAGGGCCCTAGAGAATGCCCGAACTGCCCAGTGTCAGGTCTGGAGCCAGATATACGAGCGGGGGGACAAAGCAACCAAGACACTAGCCTGGCTAGAGAGAAGGGAGCAGAGTAAAGGGCAGGTACGGGCCATCCAAACCCAGAATGGGGAAATGTTAATGGGCGACTCTGAGATCGCGGAGGCCTTTGCAAAATATTACAGGGAACTATACTCCCCACCAGCACAGGAACCCCTAACAAACACCCCCTACTTCTTAGACTCGATCACAATCCCCCCCTCTCAAAACCACAGTCAGAACAGCTAGACGCAGCCATCACTGAAGATGAGGTAGGGGAAGACCCCTGGCCCCAATGGATTCCCATTAGAGTTGTGGAAAAGACTGAGCGGAACTACAACGAAGCACATGCACAGCATGTTCCTCCGCAGTAGGGAACAGGGCAACCTCCCCCCGGACCTCTGTATAACGACCATAGTGGTGATCCCCAAGGCAGGGAAGCCCCCAGAGCACTGCGCTTCGTACAGGCCCATTTCCTTAATAAATGGAGAGGCAAAAATATTATCTAGGGTTCTCGCAAATAGACTGCTTGGGGGTGATTGGGTCTCTAATTCACCCAGATCAGTGCAGATTTATTTCAGGCAAGTCCACACAAATGAATCTCCGCAGGGTCCAGATCGGCCTTGACCGGGCAGACGAGATCCCATCTCCATTAGCCCTCCTTGCGGTCGATTTTGAAAAGGCCTGTGATTCGGTGGGGTGGGACGCCGTGTGGGCCATAATGGAACGCATGGGCTTCGGGCATCATTTTATGTCATGGGTCAAGCTTCTCTATACCCTCCCCGAGGCATCCGGAAGAGTTAATGGAAGGACATCCGGAACATTCCCGCTGAGTAGGGCGACCAGGCAGGGCTGCCCCTTCTCGCCCCTACTATTTCTCCTGGCCATCGAACCTCTTGCGATCTGGCTACGAACTGACACACAATGGGCAGGATTTCCCTGGCCAAGGGGATGGGGGGACCGCGTCTCGCTGTACAAGGATGATCTCCTGTTCTATCTGAGCAATCCCAAAACCTCCTGCCCGATTGTGACCAGAACCCTGGAGGAATACCAACATTTTGGGGACTCTGGGTTAACGCACAGAAAACAATTTACTTTCCGGTGTAAGGGGGGGAGGAAGGAATCCCAGAACCCAGCCCATACTCTGTTTCGGTACTGGGCATCACCTACCTGGGTATACGGATTAGCAGGACACAAGAAGACTTTAAAACTGAACCTGCACCTGATAATGGAAAAATTCGAAAACGACGTCACCCACTGGCACTCCCTCCCACTTTCACTACTCGGGAGGGCGACACTGTTCAAAATGCTAGCGCTCCCGGGATTCCTGTACGTCCTACAAAATGCCCCGCTCCGCCTCCCGGCCACAACATTCGCAGACATCGACAGGACCCTCCGTACATTACTCTGGGGAGGGAAACAGCCGCTAATTGCTTTAAAAACGCTCCACCGCTCAGTGTGTGAGGGGGGCATTGGATTGCCCAACATCCGCACATACTTTTGGGCTGCACAGTAAGGAGTGGCAAATGAGTGGCTACACATGGATTCACTGCACCCACATACCCGTGTCGAAACAAGGAACACCGGCTCCCCTTACCCCCTGTGCATACTATATGATGACAAAAAGAACCTAAGAGAGGTACCGAGCGGGTCCCTCCATATCCAGCGAACCTGGAAGGAAATACACAGATACATCGGCTGGGAAGGCAGACTAACCCTGATCCAACCCCTCTGGCGCAATAAACACCTCCCCGAAATCCCAAAAATGGGCCACTTTGAAACCCAGGATATCCGCACTGGTAGACATCGTTCATGAGGGGTAATTGATAGACTTTGAAACTCTGCAAACGAAAGATGGATTGTTACCCATGGACCGCTTTAGATACCTCCAACTCACACACGCCATCAACACCCAATTCCCGAACCTCGCCGACATACCCATCTGCTCTCCCCTGGAAACAAATGTGCTCCCACACCGTATTCCTCTCAAGGTAACCTCCACCCTCTACCAGGCAATTAACTCCTTTGGGTCGGGGGACCTCGCCAACCTCAGGGGCAAATGGGAACAAGACCTGGGGACACTGGAGGTGGAAGAATGGGTGGAGGCTCTGATGTCCCCCAGAGAAATAGGCATTGATGCTAAACTCAGGCTGATAAAGCTACGAATCCTACACCGGTCCTACTACTCCAGAACGCAAATGGCCAGCTGGGGGGAAGAGGTTGATACGGAATGTTGCTGATGCAAAAGGGCGGAAGGGCACCTTCTGCCACATGATTTGGGAATGCGGGCTGCTGCAGGAGTTTTAGACACCATGTCTACTGCGCCTCTCTGGAATACTGGGCACCACAATCCCAAAGGACCCCAAATTTATCCTGTTGGGAATAGGGGGTGAAACCGACCTCAAACACGAAAGGACATTTCTGGAGGTGGCATTTGGATTGAGTAAGAGACTAACGGCTGCTACTTGTGGCTCAGGAGATAAGATAAACATGGGTCGGTGGTCCAATGAAATGGACAGATGCGCCTCCCTAGAAAGACGGATTTATAATGCAAGGGCGTCCCCTCGAAAGTTCCAGAAAATATGGGGGAAATGGGAAGAATGAAAACATTGAAACCAGGAAAATGGGAGAGCCTGAGGACCCATAACGCCCACCCGGTGGGTGGTGCAAATCTTCTGTCCCCATTGTGTCACTCACCGTCAAATGCTATGTCATGTTTTGCTATTTACTGCGTCCTTGAAGACAGGACTCCTAATGTAAGTGTACTCATGTTGTAACAAAACCTAATAAAAAGAACTTGGAAAAAAAGAAATCCAATTTGAAGACTTGGAAAACAGGTCGCAGAGGTTGAGCATAAGGGTAAAGGGTTTGTTGGAAGACATTGGTGACAAAGACATTAATGCCACGATGCAGCAATGCTTTGGGGATTTGCTTGCTGAGGTCGCACCAGAGCAGATAGGCATAGACAGGATACACAGTGGGGCCAAAAGATCCGACCCAGGGGTGCGCCCCCAAGCCATGTTGGCCACCATGACATCTTATGGCCAAAAGGAAGACTTTTTGAGAGCGGGCAGGGATTCACAACACCTTGCAGTGAACGGGAAGGACATATCACTCTTATCAAAGCCTGGCACAGTCCACCCTACACAAGAAGAGGGTGATGGGGCCAGTCACCAAGTTTCTAGTGCAAAGATGGATGAGGTCCAGAGCGGACCTTCCTGTTCAGCCTCCTTTTCACCTGGGAAGGACGTCAGCATTGAATTACCACAGTGGAAGAAGGCGAAAGGATACTACAGATTGGGCCGAAGAAGATGGTGAAGAAACTGGCGAGGAACCCATCAGGGCAAGAACAGACATGCCTGGGAGTGGGAACTCATCCCTAAGAAGAACCAAGGGAGAGGAGTGGACTGATGGGTAGAGGGGTGAGAGGGGCAATACTCACAAGGGGTTTGCTCTATGCAAGACATAGTCGATTTCTGATGGAGAGGCTGAAGCCCTGAAGTAAGCGAAGGAAAGCCCTCTCTTTAAAGGGAGGGTGATTAAGACATTAGTATTTGAAACTGTTGTGGGTTAAAATGTGTTGGGATAACTGTTGGCTCAGAGGGAAGCGAGAGGAGGGGAATTGTGCATGGGTCTGTCTTGGTCCGATGGGGATGAGACTCTCTATTTTAAGGGGGTTGGTAACCTCAGTGTTCAACTGGGTCACTTCCGGAGGGCTGTGGGGTGGGCGGGGTTCTACTCTGGTTCCTGTGGGATTAGTGATTCGACCCAGGAGTTGGGGAGGAGGAGGAAGCGGGGGACGATAGGAAAGGGGGAAGTCACATCCTAAGAGCAGGGCCAGTAGTAGCAATCAAGCAGTGATGAACAGGGGGAAAGGGAAGGAGGGGTATGTTGGGAATGTTTAACCACTTATTGTTCAACAGCCATGGGATGAACTCTCTGGTTAAGCGGAAAAAGCTGGGGCTGCTTCTAAAGAGGGAAAAGGTGGATGTTTTGATGCTGCAGTAGACACATGTCAGAAAGAGGGACAAGGGTTTGTGGAAGCTACCTCTATACTCAAACGTATACCAGGCCAATGCAAAGGGAGACATGTGGGGTAATGGTGGCATTCAAAGACACACTGAATGCGCAGGTAATGCGGACGCAAGGGGATAGAGGGGGTTGGTATCTGTTTGTTAGAGCCCAGATAAATCAACAGAAGTACACACTAGTGACCGTATATGCCCCTAACAGTGGCCAAATAGGCTTTCTGAAGGAAGTCTTCATGTTGCTAGAGAGGTTTGCAGAGGGTGAGATCGTTTTTGCGGGAGACTTCAACCTAGCCTGGGACCCTCAGGTGGATATGAGTTTGGTGGGGGGGACAAAAGGGGCCACTGGGTTGGACGGGGCTCTGAGGGAGAGGATGAAGAGATTGGCCCTACGGGATGCTTGGAGGGTGCTTAAGGGATCAGAGATAGCATACACATGTTACTCCCACGTTCATTGCACAATGTCTCGGATAGACTACATTTGGGTTGACCCCAAGGTTGATGAGGAGGGCAATTGACATGGATGTCTGCTCATTCACATTATCCGACCATGCTCCATTGAAACTCATTTTAAGCTGCCCGAGCTTGGAATGGCAAATCTGTGGCTGCGGGTTCCCCAGTGCCATTCTGGGGTAGCCAGTCCTGATGGAACGGATCAGAGTAAAAATAGAACAATATTTTGAAGTAAATGAAACCCCGGACGTGAGTCAGGCGACAATATGGGACTCATTCAAAGCGGTGCCAAGAGGAGAACTCATAGCGATAAAATCCACACGGGAAATGCACTGGGGGCGCATGGAGAGGGATCAGGAGGATCGGTTAAATGTCATTACACAGTCCCTGATGGGGAATCATTCGCGGAAACTGCATAGGGAATACCAGAACACCCATGGCCAACTGGACCTGATTCAGACTCGTAGAGTGGAGAAGTCCCTCTTGGCTGTAAGACAGCACTACTATGTTGGGGTGAATAAAACCGACCTACTGTTAGCTCGACAACTCTGGGGGAAGGCAGCCGCCCGGACAGTCATGAAAGTAGCCACGGAGATGGGGGGGAAAGGGTGTCAGACAATGGGGCAATAGCAGAGGCCTTCTACAGGCGTCTATACTCCACAGGCCTCCCCGATGAGCAGGAACAGGATCCCTACTTGGAAGAGTTTCACTTGCCTCAGAGCCTCGGAACGCTGCATATCTCCAGCTTGTGCCACACATAGCCTCCTCCTGCATTTTCAGCCAGCTCACACCAAGAGAAGCTAAGGTGGGGCTGCTTTTGTGTTTTGCTGCTGTATGACCTCCTGTTGCCACCTGACTATGGTGATCTTTCTTTGGATCTTGTCTTCTTCGTGTCCCTGAGGTGTCCCGTGTCTAGGCGATCCTTGTGGTGGGAACAGAACAAAGAACCTAGAACGGTATCTTGAACCTACACAAGTGGAATCCAAAATGTCCAGAGTCATGGGGTAAGTCTACATAACTTTTGCATTCTCCCTGTAGGGTTCACTGGGCATCCAGACACCAGCTCGCTATGCTTTAACCTCTGGTGGTGGAACCTGGGTTAAGGGTTCTCTCCCAAGGCCTACTCTAGTGAATAGGATTGAGTTGAGGCCCTTCTTTAGCTTTGCTAAATACGTATCTAACTTTGAAAACGTCTTAAAAGCACTGCCACAGCCCACTGCATCCTTTCCGAATAACCTTACCTGAAGAAGTTATACATTTGAACTTGTGACTTTTGGACACAAGGCCCCTATACCATCTTAGGGTTGCCCTAGTAAGATTGAGGGAAGCTGTTCTTGTATTGGTTTTGCTTATTTTCCATACATATGACTACTTACCTGCATTGCACTGGTAAATTATTCATATGCCATTCAATTTTCCGAACAGTTATGAGTACATATATTTTATATGGTATATGCTCAATGTTTAACTATATGCCTAATAAATAACAATTTGTATATACTTCCTGTCTAGCCTGATTATCAGTGTTGGTCTATGTGGACTCATTGGAGGCCTACACCCCTCTCACACTTTCCCTGAGACTAAGCCTTGCCAGCTCAGCTACCTTATCTCGATGGGTTTTTGCTAACCTCTTGTTGTCTTCCGTGTTTACCACAAGTAGGGTGCCTCTGTGATGAATTGTGGGGTTCAGCCACTTCTCCCCAGGGGGGAGCCTTTCCCTGTGAGACTAGAGGAGGTGGGGCCTCAGCCCGCTATGCAATACCCCTCCTAGGTTTAGAGGTAAGCGGGACCTCACTGAGAGAGACTTCCACCCTGGGGACAAGGACCCCCTTTCGGAGGAGGAACGCTCTAACCCACCCAAGCGTAATCCATCACATGCAACACCTGTCGGAAGAAAACCTGAAGAACACACTAAGACGAAGAAGAGGATGCAATCAGTACAGGATACAATCATTGCAGAGAAGAACAACGTGGACACTCCGCTGAGGGAGTCCCATTGCAGCGTCATAAAAGTAAGGGGAGGAGACCAGGAAGTGTGTGAAGCCTGGTAGATTCAAACCAGCTGGAGAGGCCCAGCTGAACGAGGGAGAGACATGCAGTTTCCGATGCGAGGACGAAGCTGGTGTGTGAGACCGAACAAATCACCAGTGTGAGAACAAGACGGAACACTTGATAGAAGCTTCCCGAAGTGAGCGACAGAAAGGTGGTAGCATGACCGAAGCCCCGGTGGACTAGGTCCATTAACATTGCCAAGACCACTTAGCCGAAGGTCCCGCAGAGGGGACGGACTGAAGAGAAGCAAAGAAGCAAAGTTGTCATCCTGACAAGTACCGCAGAGCATCCCGTGCGAACTCCAAGCCTGGTGAGGTGACCCATAACACAAGAAGGTAACAGGGAGAGCAGGAGACCCAGGCGGCGAGGAGAAAATTACAAAGTAACTGTTCATACTCGTTAAAGTGCCCAAAAGTGAATATAACGATTGGCCTACCCATACTCATAGCAGTAAGAGAAGCAAATATAACAATTTGCCTACTCATACTCATTGCAGAGAGCGTAGCGAATATAATGAATGGCCGACTCAGATTTTTCCCAGTGAGATGGGAGCAGAGGAAAAGTGTGATGGATCACTGGAGAGACTTTACCTATCCCAGTGAAGTACAAAGGAGTAAAATGAATACAGACCTGTACTGGGGAGACCTTACCCGTCCCAGTATTCAAAAGCCTGGAAGAAGAGTGAAGAATATAAACCAGAGTTAACAGACACTAATGAGGAGAAAGCAATTGTCACTGACCAAGATAAAGGTTGGACATTGAAAGACAAAATCCTTTATAAATTGTGTGAGAAACCGAGAGCAGAAAAATACCAAGTCCCTAACTTCTCAAGGAGACGAGAAACCCGAGGGAAACAGGAAAAGGTGAGAGTCCCATTGAAGGAACTGTGCAAACTGATAAGACACCTTACCAAGAACTATTTAAGAATATATTGTTCAAGTAAGTTACTAAGAAAGTAACCCACAGGAGAAGGGAGTCATTACTTGTTCACGTAAGTGGTAAGGTCAGATTAGTTTAGCTTTTGGACAGTAGACAGACTTTCTTTCGGATTCAGATAACCGACAAGCACCCTGGTTAGTTTGGTTAGGTAGGGAAGCCTGTTTAGAAAAAAGTTAGGAATTTTCACCTTTTTGTTTTACTAAACACCCGTTCAAATAGAAGTGCTGAGTCTGTCTCTTCCTGACTCGCCACACCTTTCAAAAGGCTCCAACCAGAGCTGATCCTGGAAATCCATTTTAAATGTGGGGAACTGAGGTAAGGGGGGGATTAGTGCATTCCTTAAGTACGGTGAGCGATGTCATGCCAGGAGTCAAGGGATGGCATGTTTGATACACGAGGGAGTATAGAGACGATTTTGAGCCATGGTGCGCCACCTGTTGAAATTTTCTAAGCAGCTGATGCTGAAGGGATAATCTATCAGGATGAGGAATCTGTATGAGAAGAATCCATAGAAAGACGTTACTGGTAAGTCATTTGTCCTCCTCCGTGCCTTGTAGCATAATCACTGTGCATTGCGTTCCTTTGTCCATTAGCAAGTTCTGTCACTGAACCATTATTCTTGTGTTTTTTCACCTTCCTAAATTGACCAGACCTGTTGGTCCCAGAGGATTTTAACACTCTGGAGATGACTTAAGACCCAAAGCATGTGATAGACTGGGGAAGTTGGTGCTTCTTTCCTCAACCTAGTGCTTCCAGGGCCTGCATCACAGAGTGGGGGGTGGCGGCTTCAACCCAGAAGCATCACATAGTCTCAGAAATGCAACTTTCACAACTTCCCTGAAGCTTCCTGGACCCATTATATGCAAAAGACCTGAAGTGGGGGGTCCTGCTGATATCATGGTGGCATTGTTGCTATTGCTCAAACCTACCTTCTCCTTTATCGGACATCCTGGCTGGCACTCTACATCTGCTCCGTCTAGTGTGTCTGTCCTGAATCCCTTTCTCCTCATTGGAGCTGCCTCTGATCCAAATTCATGTGTCACAATGATGCTTCCTTGCTGCTATTATGCCGTCCATTTCGTTGATTTGGCTAATAGGGTCGCACAATGTTGCAGAGGTGTTGTTCTTCACCCAAACTGACTCTACAGGGGTTCTGCATCAGGAATCAGGACTGTGTGCCATGGCTTGACTCCATCTCGGCAAACCCTCTCCAGGCTGTTTGTCATCGAACCTGGGACAGGAACTTCTTTGGTGGGGTCCTCAATCCACACCATACCCAAGGTTGCCTCCACTGAAGCTCCCCTACATTGCTTTAGCACATGCCCTAATACTGTGGAATCTCAGTTCCCATAGTCACCTTACAGTTTGATTTGGAGGTGCCAGCAAGTGACTGCTCTCAGTTGCCTTCTTAATAAAGCAATACATAAAAACATTTAGAGTATAACCGCAAGCTATGTGTGGACCTGGTCCTAAATGTTTGTCCATAGACTTATTTAGAGATGGGTTTGTGATTTTTAGGGGCACTTCTGTTTATAAAATACCCTTTATATTTTAAGGACTTGTTTGCTTTTTGATACTTTTACAACTGTCTAAAATAGCTTCAACATTTTATTCACCTTTTGATTTTAAATCAGTTGTCCCTTCTAAGCACTATGTTTTTAAAATAATATCTATTTTTAAGCACTTAATTAGCACTGTCGATATTTCCTGGTACTTGATGTTATAATAAAGAAAATAGACCTATCTTTATTTTGTGTTAATGTGTGACTAACTATACCTCTGTTCCAACACTCTGCCGTCCTAAGAACGAGCCTAGAATGATCACTTACAATATGAGAGTCAGGACTAACTTGGTGGAAACCCTGCCGATGCTCGCCGGGTTTCTCAGTGCAATCCCCCACCAGAGGACATATAGAAAAATATCCTAAGAGGTCTGGTAAACCAGAGATTCTGGCCATCAGATTAAAATTGAAATATCTTTGAGTATGGTGTGTGAGGATCTGTATGACAGATCAGATGAGCCCTTTGCTTCAGTATTACAGTATTAGTAACACATTTTTTTTCTGGGGTCTTTAATTCTTTTGACTTTTCCAACTTTGCAGACGGTTCGTCAATATAGGCCCTGGAGCGATTTCCTAGATCCATTCCATCCTGAATAACACAGTATAGCTTTGGGATGGATAAATAAGTGTCCGACTGGCTAGAGTATTATTGTGGAGTACTGTTGTCTCCTGTGCTCTTTAATGTAGGTGTTTGTCCTCATTTTCACTTGTTTTCTTCTATTGAAACGGCCTGCCATTCTTACGCTGATTATACAACTTTCTATTTCATGGTGAAGGGCCATGCCAGACTTAAATCCCTTTCAGAGTGTCTTAAAGCAGTGGGGTGGTGGGTACGGGTGAACTGGCACTGGTAAATATTACCAAGTCAAAGAGAATTGTTTTTAGACAGCTCTTGGGCGCTTTGCAGCATGCTGAAGCGAAACACTGTTTTTCCTTTTCTTCTACATCCAAAGAAAGAAATCTTGGGGGTCGTCTTGGACATTATTTTTCACATGGCCTCCTAGAATTCCGTTTCTGTCAAGGCTACTCTCTTTCTAATGTACTCCTTCCTCCCACTGATTCCTCATCTATGATATTGTTAGGTCCTGGTTACCTTGCACCAAGAACATTTCATTGGATCTTGTGGCTACAAAGATTCTCACGCTGGATGCAATGTTTTCAAGGTGTCTATCTTTAATATCCGTGATGTAGACACATGGTCTAAAGAGTGGTCAACCGACACATGTTTCAAACCCAAATGTTCCTTTAGACCATGTGTCTACATTACGGATATTAAAGATACACACCTTGAAAACACTGCATCCAGTGTGAGAATCTTTGGAGTCACAAGATCCAATGAAATGTTCTTGCTGCAAGGTAACCAGGACCTCCCACTATTCCCTTACAAGAGGTGTTGGGTTCACCTTTTCCCACCTGTGACCTTGCTCAGAACCATTGAGACCATCAGATCAGATATCAAGCTCAGCACAGGAGTGTTCTATTGTAGAGCCCACTTTTCTCATCTATGATATCCCTATCCCAGCACCGCTGTTCTTCAGAAACGTTTCCACCACCAGGGGACGCAGCGCCACGTCGGCTCCGTTTGACGCTTGTCTGGGCCCCTCGCTGGCTATGACATTGGGGCCATTATATATAGCGAAGGAGTGCCCAGTGACCTCAGTTTCTTTTTTCCATGCACTCTGTTCGCTGATCAGAACACGCTCGTTGAGCTTTACTTTATATACTTTTTGCAGTATGTCATGCCTACTCTATCCAATGCATCAGGATTCAAGCAGTGTGTGGACTGCGGCCATCAAAAGTCCCTCTCGGATCCGAACCGGATTTGTTTGTATTGTCTGCACGACGACCATGACACCCAGGATTGCGGGTCATGCCAGTCCATGCACCGGAAGGCCGTCCGGGAGAGGACGGCGAAGATCTTTACCTTCATCTACAAGTTGTAAGGGCGAAGCTCTGGGGTCTTGGTCAGGTAACACGGTACAGAACGATTCTCCAAGGAGGAGAAAAGGACAAAGAAGCATCGGAAAGAGACCTCCTTCCCCGAGTGAGTCCTCGCACCGACATTAGTCTTAGAAGAAGAAGAGCTACCGCTCCAGGGGTGCCAACTGAGCATCCAGCACAGGTGCTTTTTTTCCTACCCAGTCCTCTGCGCCGGAGGAATGGGAGAGCTTCTGCAGAAAGATGTTGGACATCTTTGCCAATGTGCCGGCTGCTCATGCCTCTGCTCCTGTGGCACAGGCAATGGCAGCTCCAGTTACCGGTCTGCAGGCTGCCACTGTGTCTGTTGCAACCGGCTAGGTACCCTCTATGCATGCCTAAGGGCAGGGGCCTGGTCCAGACAGAGATTAAGTTCTCTCGGCACTGACAGTTCCCGACTTGGGGGCAGACCTGGCATTGCCGGAGTCCATTCATACTCCCTAGGGATGCCTTCTTGTTAGGGTTTGTGACATCTATGATGGGGAAGCAACCAGATCCCTTTTGGCCTTGGGCCTACAGGTTCTAGGGAGATGAGGGATTTCCCAGAGGAATTCTGCAGGGAAGTTGAGGACATGCTCGACCTGGCGAAGTACCTGCATGGGGCCAGTGGAATCGACACTTCCCTGGAGATGGAATTTTTGCCAGCTCCCACCCCAGGAAAGCCTCACTGCACCTTACAGCGCTTGATGGCTAAGGTGGCCAGTGCTTTGGGGCTATCGGGGAAACTTTAAGGGGTAGAACCACTTCCTACACAGTAAAAGAAAGAGCAACCCCAGCAGCCGGCAGCTGTACTTTCGGGGAGAGGGCAACTAGGTTGCAACAGGAGAAACTATGGGAATGTAGATCATTACATTTACTGAAGTGGTCCTCCAGGTGCTATTATTTGATTTGTAGACTGCCAGAGTGTGAAGATACATAATGTGGTTCGGGACCCCTTGTGCTTTACATATCTTGTACAGCCCGCCGGCTGCTGGCGTTTCCTTTACTGTGTAGGAGGTGGTTCTACCTCTTAAAGAAGAACACAGCTATGGAAAATGTTAATGTTTTTGTTTTCTGATGAACATTATAAGAAATTGATTAGTGAGCCGGCAGCTTTTCCCCTGCTTCCTGAAAACTGTTGCACCCAATGATGAAAATAATGGTAATATTCTGATTCAGAGGAAGAAGAAACTTGTAAGGAAGGAATTGCATGGAAAATCCATGCTAGAATTTTTATGTTTATGAGTAGTACCAGAAGGCCTACAAGTAAGGAATGTCCCACGGGTTTTTATTGACAACCCTGATTTAAAAAGAACTTCAGTGGGGCGGGGGGGAATAAGTGCTCCAGAGATTGGATTGGATTATTTTATTTATTGAAACAGCAGCGGAAGAAGTAAGGAAGCAGGGAGAGGATCTTAAGGCCTTATAACAGACATTTCTGGATAATGCATTGATAATAGACACAAAATTGAAATTGGAGCGCCCGAATGAAAAGATTAATACGTTTAAACAACTTAATAAAGATAGAAATAGCTGAAAAATGAAAAAAGACACGTCAGTTTATAAGGAAGAGGGTATTTCCATATTTGAGAAATGAGTACTATGATGAGTCAAATAAGAAACAGCAGGGTCAGATGTCAGTTTGGATACAGACCGAAGAAGAAGCGATTTGTGACTTTCTCTGACACAAGTGCCAGATCTAGTGGGAGCCATTTTAAGGGGTTGGCTGTGACCCAGGGCCTTTAAATTTAAATGTGTCATCAGTGAATCAGAGAATGCAACCCCAGCAGTCGTTTCGCGGGAGAGGGAGACAAGGTTGCCACAGGATAAACTATGGGAATGTAGATAATTGAATGTATTGAGGTGGTTCTCAAGGTGCTATTATTTGATCACTAGAACTGTGGTCAAGTGCAACTCATGGCTAAAAATGTCAGGGTCTGCAGCCGATGCCCAGTCCAGGCTGTCAGATATGTCGTTTGACAGCCATGAGGTTTTTGAAGATCAGACTGACGACGCCCTCCAGAAGGTTGATATGATAAGTCATTTATGAGGTGCCTGTATACAAGTGTTTCTAGCCGCGACAAGACAAGGGAGGGTAAAGAGAGGGAGGACAAAACAATGATCTTACTAGGCCTTGTGTCATTCAGATTATGCAAGTGCGATAACGCAAAGTGCAGGGTGAGGGAGAAGGGGGAAGTGCCAGGGAAGAGGGAAAGGGAAAGTGCAATTGGGGCAGAAATGCTCGGGGTAAGTGCACGGCAGAACGGGACTGTAGGGTTACAGTTACAGCCCCTAAGTGCGTGAAAGGCCCGGAGGCAGTGCAGAGGTGACTAGTTGTGGAGGAGCCTGGTACCCACGAGGCTCTGAGGGTAGCCAGGCCACCAGTCAGCGCAGCAGATATGCAGGTCAGGAGGAGGAGGAAGAGGAGGAGGAGGAGTAAGAGGAGGAAGAGGAGGGAGGAAGAGGAGTAAGAGGAGTAAGAGGAGTAAGGGGAGGAGGAGGAGGAGGAGCTGCTGCTTCAGGTGGTTCGGCTCAAATTTAAGAGGGGCAGAGAGAGAGGCACCTGCAGAGGATCAGGGATCTACCCCCCACTCTCTGCCTGGGGAAGCATCTGACCCATAGAGTTAGAGGTGGCTGAGTGAAGGGCTTGAGAAGGAAGATGTTCAGGAAGAGAGAGTTGGATGCAGTGCGAGCCCCGGCCCCAGAAAGCCTTGTGGACATACAGAGGGCCTTGAACTTGATCCTTGCAGCAACCGGGAGCCAGTGGAG
This sequence comes from Ambystoma mexicanum, assembly GCF_040938575.1. Classification (NCBI taxonomy): domain Eukaryota; kingdom Metazoa; phylum Chordata; class Amphibia; order Caudata; family Ambystomatidae; genus Ambystoma; species Ambystoma mexicanum. The sequence continues at coordinate 673,765,596 of NC_090932.1, read as the reverse complement.
GGATTTCAGGGCTGGAGAGGTATGGTCCCTGGGCTTGAGGCTAAGGACAAGTCTTGCAGTCCTGTTCTGGAATAGTTGCAGAGGGCAGAGAGTTAGAGGAAGGCAGATCGAGAAATAGGCTGTTGCAGTAGTCCAGCCTAGAGACAACATAGGGCTCTGGAGACAGTGATCTTGTTGGGGAAAGTGTGAAAAAGAAGAATACCTCTGAGGAGGTGCAACTGGCAGTGGGCCTTCTTGGCAAGGTCCGTGATGTAAGGTGAGGAGGAGAGAGTGGAGTTGAATATGACACCAAGGTGTTTTGCCTCAGAGGAAGGCAAAGGAAGAGGGCCAAAGGGGGACGGCCAGAGTGAGAGAGGGAAAGCGGGGGTCCCAATGAGAAGGATCTCAGTCTTACTGGCAGTAAGGCAGAGATCGCTGGAGGCGCACCAATCCTGATTCGCGGATAGACAGTCAGGAATGAGTGAGTGAGGAGAGGAGGCTGAGGGGAGGCTGAAAGAGAGCTGAGTGTCATACACATAACACTGATAGAGGAGAAGGTAGAGATAAGGTGGGCCAAAGGGGCCAAGTAGACATTGAAGAGTCAGGGTGAGAGGTTAGAGGCCTGAGGAACACCACATGTGGAGAGAGAGGGAGAGAGAGAGGAGAGAGAGAGGTGGTGTAAGAAAGTACCCAAGTTGGATCTGAGAGGTTCAGTCCAGGAAGGAGGAGGACAACCATTCCAGGGCCTGATCCGTGATGCCCAGGTTATTGAGTCGATTGATTGTCCTCGAGTCGATTGATCAGGATGTCGTAGTTGACCATGTCACAAGCAGAGGAAAGGTCAAGGAGGGTCAGGACTGAAGGAAGGCTGGAATCAAGATTAGAGAGCAGATCTTCACAGGTGTTCAGGAGAGCAGTTTCCATGCCTCTGGCTGCTCTGAAGCCAGACTGATGGTCATGGAGACAACCATCAGATTCAGTGTGGAGGGTAAGCTGGGAAATAGCCAGCTTTGCCTGGAGTTTGCCCAGGAAAGGAGTGATAGAGATAGGGTGTCATGATGCCTACCCCCGGGCATCCGGATCAAGCCCATCAGCCCCGGGAGCAGGCATCCAGGTATTTAATAAAACCCCAGCAGCCCCGGCTGGGGGCTGTCTGGGTTCAGTCCTGGTGCCTTAGGCGCCAGGCCTCATAATAGAAATCAGTCCTGGCGGCAGAGGCGCCAGGCTCATAGACTTTACTTACCTCATGCAGACCATGCTGCAAATGAATCCAAGCCAACGTGAGGCCTGGATGGGACTAGTTTTCTACAGGGACTATTTTTTACTCGGTGTGGTTCTAGGGACTTCTTACCTGGAACTACTTTGGAGGCTATTTAAACCACACCCGAACAGCAGCACATGCTTCGTGTTATTCTGCATCCAGCAGTGTAATGCTCACCGTGCCTGAAGTCAGCATCCAATCTACAGCCACGCCCGTCTCGAATCCAGAGCTCCTAGCAATAGAAGAAAGAAGAAGGAAAGGTTAGAAAACAGATATTATTTCAATCCTTACCTGAATTCCGGATCCATCACGACTTCGAACTTGAAAAGGACATTATTCTACACGTGTCGCATCGCCAGCTGCAGCGCAGCGCCATACTCACCAGTCCTCACAAGATTTTTCGATACGGCGCAGCCTCCATCATTTTCTCCGCCGAATTCCACCATCTAGGGGACAAAAGAAACATAAGGTGAGCCGATAGAGCCAACAAATACAACCTCTCCACCATAGACTTACCTGATTAACAACCGGAGGCATTATTCTGTAACAAACCGCAACTTCTTACGCCGCACCTGTAAGGAGAGAGAAACCAGCAATTTAAACACACGCATCTTTTGCCGGACAGTGTTGGGTAATACAGACTCTTACCTCAACACCATCAACTGCCACAGACAATCTTCCCTTGCACCCAGCTGCTTCACAAGAAAGGAATGTGCAAGAGTGAACATCGGACATATTGAACTCTTTGAACTTTATACTTAAGGGTTCTCGCCTGGAACCTCGGAGTCAATATTCATCCGGAACTCTTCCAACGCCCTCAAACCAGTGAAGTAACTGGTATCTATGCGCCCCTGCATTCCACGCAGGATGGAGAGCTCATCATTTACAAACATAAGGTGAGCTTACAGAAAGTGAATATCGGTGGTGATTAGTGGGGAGAACAGTGGGGTGCCATTACTAAAATCCACGGGTGGCTGAATCCCTTTCTCCACTTGCAGGAGAATATTTCTACGGGTCAAGCAGACGAGATTAGGCGGTCCAGTCCAGTCTGTCATCTCTGCACTACGCTTCATGTTGGAGGAGGTTGCAGCTGTCCGGGTCCGATTGACGCCCCTGTGGGAGCCAGGTGAGCGTAACATAGGGTGATAGTTTGTCAGACAGTCGTCCAAGGCGAATAAGTCTTTGGGGGTAGCAGTGCAACAGCCTTCCGCACATCCATTGTCTTGTGGCAGGGTTTTCATCCTTTTCCCACCTTTGCCCTGAGGGGGTGTGGTCATTCCATCTCAGTAAGAGGGCAAGGCATACGTTTCCCGAGAGGTAGAGTAAGAGGTGCCCAGCGAAGGGACTTTACAAAGCCGCTTTCCGCCGCTGAAGCCCAAGGTGCCAGACCTTAGTGACTGGCTTTGCCATTTGTCACCGGTAGGGGGGAAGCTTTCTCTGTTCAGCCAGAAATGGTCAAAGACCATGTCCGACACTAAGACCTTAAAGGTCATTCAGCAAGGAATATTGCTTTCCATTCCTTCAGTGCACAACAGACCTCAGGCTACCCCCTTGTCTCTGGACCCCATTCTCCTGGGAGAGGCTCGTCGGCTTCTTGTGGAAAGGGCGATTGTGCTGGTCCCGCGCTCAGAACGATGGAAAAGGGTGGTATCACACCTATTTCTGATGCCAGAGGAGGACTTGGGCCATCCTGGACTTGCGGCTGCTGAACTTGTTTCAAGATGGTTACTCTAGCCCAGATTCCTCAAGACTTCGATCAGCAGGACTGGTTGGCTTCCCCAGACCTTCAGGATGCCTACTTCCATGTGCTGATTCATCGAAAGCACGGGAAGTATCTGCGGTTCTTGGCGAGTCCACACCATTACCAATTCAAGGTCCTGTCACCCGGGCTTTCTTCAGCCCCCAGGGTTTTCTTCAAGCGCTACCTGTGGTAGCAGCTCTCTTCCCCAGGGAGGTCATTCTATGTCTTTCCATACCTGGACAACTGGCTCGTCAAAGCTCACTCCCCAGATATGGTGTTGGAGCACCTACTTTGCACATACACTCTATTACACAGCTTGAGCTTTTAACTGAACTTCAAAAAGTCTCCGGTTTCACCATCCCAGCCCCTGCGATTTATCGGACACTTGCCTGGGCATGCACTTCCCGCTCGAGGATCGAGTGGCGAACATCTTTCGGATGGTCAACATCCTCCAATCTCAAGGACAAATCCAGGCCTCGGCCTTCCTGCGTCTTCTGGGCCTCATGGCCTCCTGCATTCTAGTGGTGCCGAGGCAAAGCTGCGCATGAGATCGCTTCAGTGGTTTCTCTGTTGCCAATGGTTGCCGTTTCAGGGGCCACATGTTAGACTCAGATCAGCTGGCCCAGGATCTTGAGTGGTGGGGCGTGCGAGACAACTTGCTGAAAGACGTTCTGCTTTCGGCAATCTTGGCCCTAGGTGGCGGTGGTCATGGACGCATCTCTGACTGGCTGGGGTGCTCCGCTGTCAGATCTGGTCTCCCACAGAGTCTTGGGAACACCTCAACTTGCTGGAACGCAAGATGATCAGTCTGGCCCTGGTATGTTTCCTCCCCTCTGTGAAACTCAAGAATGTGCTGATCCTGATGGACAACACAGTGACCATGCATTACCTCAATAAACAACGTGGCACAGGGTTCTTGCCTCTGTGCAGAGAAGTAATGTGACTGTGGTTCTGGGCTTTGGAGGACAGTGTCTGATGGCGGCTCATCTGGCCAGATGAGAGAAAGTCACAGTGGATGCCTTGAGCACACTGACTTTGGCCTCCCACGAATGCAAGCTCTGCTAGGAAGTTCTGGGGGAGATCTTCTCCTGTTGGGGAACTCCTCAAGTGGACCTCTTTGCTTGCAACATCAACAGGAAGTGCAAATTGTTCTGCTCCAGGAAATTTGCTCATCAGGGAGCTCTGGGGGATGCTTCCACCAATCCCTCTCGTTCCCCTGTTCATCAGGAGATTGTACCTGTTCGGAACTAAAGTGATCCTGATCATCCCAGACTGGGCCCGGAGAACGTGGTATCCAGAGTTTCTGGACATGCCCTTCTGCCCTCCCTGGTGCCTTCTGAGGAGAGTCGACTTGCTCTCCCATTCGGAGTAGCGGATCCTCCACCTGAACCTTGAGAGCCTGAATCTTAATGCTTGGCCACTGAGTGGCTGAGATATAAGGAGTGGGACTTGTCGGACGACATCCTCGATGTGCTCCTTTCAGCTCTGAGGTCCGTAACGAAATCCATTTATGCTTGCATGTGGCATACATTTTCAATCTGGTGCCGGGAGAGGGACCAGGACCTTTTATCCTGTTCTCTATCCTCTGGGTTCGATGTACTGCTTTCTTTGGCCCAGGAGGGCCTGCAAATTGGCACTGTAAACTTTAGCTCGCCGTTATATATCGTTTTTCAAGAGGCACCCAGAGCAGGGTTCATTCTTAACAAACCCCACTGTTATGCAGTTTTTGCTGGGTTTGTGCTACCAGTTTCCACCCTGCCATTTTGTGGTTCCAGCATGGGATTTGAATTAGTTTTGATGTTTTCTTATGGGTGCTTTGTTTGAGCCCCTGCCCCTTTGTATTAGGTTACTCACCTTTAAGGTGATTTTTTTTTTGGTTGCCATCATTTCCACGAGATGGGCAAGAGAGCTCCAGGCTTTGTCTGTTTTACCTCCCTATTTGTTTTTTTGTTCAAAAAAGGTGGTGATGTTGAGGGTGTGACCCTCCTTTCTGCCAAAGGTGGTACTGGATTTCCATCCCTCTCAGAAGATCCATCTTTCTGTTTTTTTTCCATCGCACACTTTCAAGGCAGAGGAACAATAGAATGTCTACATCTCTAGCACTAGAGGCTAGGAAGGATGACCAGCTTTTCGTTGGTTATGCTGGTGGTCATGCTGGCAGAGCTGTTGACAAACCGACCTTGTTCCAAGTGGGCCATTCTCTGCATCACAGAATACTACAATCAAGCTGGGAGCTATGTGCCTCAGGGTCACGGAGCTCATGCTACCAGATGAGTGGCTGCCACCGCTGCCCTGCAGAGGGTAGACTGGGTCCTGGATATTTCCTAGGGAGCAACATGGGCGTCTTTGCACAAGTTTGCTAATCATTATTGCTTGTATTCCCTTGCGGGCCAATATGCCTGGTTTGGTAGGGCAGTCCTCCAGAGTTTACTGGTTTAGGTGGTGTCCGTGTTTCCTCACTCCTCCAGGTTATGTACTGCTTTGGAAGTCTATCATAGAATCAGAGCGAGGACGGAGTCCATTAGAAGAACAAATTACTGACCTCCTGGTAATGGTTTTTCTGATGTACATTCCTCCCACTGATTCCTCCTGCACCTCTTGCAGGAAGCTAGTACACCATTGGTTCTACGTTCCCTAAGCTTAAGACTGCTCTGAAAAAGGGTTGAACTGAGGTGACGGGTTGCAGTGTCATTAAATACTAGCCCAATGTCCTATCCGGTGTGGGGCGTGTAGAGGCGTTGGACAGAGCCTATGTGGTGCCGGGCTGTGCCCACTGGCAGCCAAGGTTTCTTGAGAACAACTGTGATGGGATAGGGATATAGATGAGGAATCAGTGGGGAGAAAGTCCATCAGAAAACATTACCAAGCGGTAAGTAATTTGTTCTATAGCTGCATTGGCTGAAGTATATCATTCTTTCTGGGGCTAATTCTTTGCCTGTATGACTCTAGGGGATTTAGCTAATTCAAGGATAGTCTACAGAGGAGCTCAATATGCACACCTTCTAGCCAAGCTCCTTAACCTGCTCCAAATAGCGCAAAATGCATAATTACTTTTATTCTACGATGGATACAAAACGTATCACATTTCTGGGTTAAACAATAATTGCACTTGGGGGTCTGTTAAAGATCCGATCAACTTCAAACTCTGCTGTTTGGTTCATAAAGCATTGGCTGGCAAGGTACCATGTTACCCTGTGGCTACGATATTGTGCTATTCCCCCTGCTGCTCTTTGCATACCTCTTGCCTCAATTTAGTTGTGCCAATATTAGAGGAATAGGTTTTGGAGCTTGACGTTTTTGGGTCTAGGTGCTTCTACTCTCGAATAGACTTCCCCCGATCTGTACTGTATGTCTAATCTTCTAACTTTTTTCTTTTTTACAAACTTTATTTTGTATTTTTTTCAAGAGATCTGATAGCAAACGTACGCATAAAGTGGAGCGAGGTATTGTACATTTCTTTTCTTATTGTTTCACAGTTCTCACATTATTACTCTGTCCATAGAGTCCTTGAATATAGTAATTAACATTTAACAATGAACGATTGTCCCCTCCCCCCTCCCTCTCCCTGTTTATTCTCATCTCATTAGTGTTCGGTTGAGTTCATACAAAACATCTCCATTCGTTTAACAATGCAGTTTTCTTCTCCAGATGGTTCACTTCTGACCTTTGATTATATTATGGAGACTTTACGCAGTATTCTAGGTTTGAAGTACATTTGTTCATTGGCTCTAGTAAATTCGTGAAGGGGCATCCATGTATTCAAATACTTCGAGTATGAGCCGTATGTCAAGGCTGTCACTTTCTCCAGGGCCATAATTCCCTATAATTTAACCCACCATATGGCTTCTACTGGTCCCTGTTTGTTTTTCTACATATGTGCCAAATTAATCCTCGCTGCGCTCAACATGCGGGTAATGAGTGTGGCTCCGTTTCCAGTGTTTGCGTAGAAATTCTCGATTGATGCCCCTAATAATATTACCAGTGGGTCCATGGGGAGCTGCACATGTGTTATTTCTTTGATATGAGTCAGAATTTCCTTTCCAATATGTCTGTGCCCGAGGGCAGGTCCACCACATGTGAATCATATCCCCCACCTCAACGCAGTCTCGCAGCACAACGAAGAGTAACTTGCTTTGATAGAATGTATTCGCTGTGGAGTCATGTACCATCTGAGGCATAGTTTGAATGCCGCCTCTTTGATTGAGGCACATTTAGAGCTTTTCCCTGCTCGCTGCCATACTTGCCCCCATGTCTCTATAGGTATAGGCTTGCCCGCCTCGTCTTCCCATTTTCTCATATATGGGAGGATTTCTTCCTGATCCTCTCCAGAGAGCAGGCTATATATTCGTGATATGCCTTTTTCGGGTGTTCCTTCTTGTATGGTGAGTTCCAGCCCTATAGGTTCTCGAGAGGCTCCCTCCTTCACCTTTGTATTTGTGACCCAATGTCTAATTTGAGTATAATGATATTTTTCGCTTTCGGGGACCGAAAACTTCTCCTTACACCCTTCAAATGTCAGGGGTACCCCATCTATGTAAAATTCTTTTAAGGTAAGATTTCTCCCCTCACCCCAGCGGGACCAAAAATGAGGTTGTGTACTTGGTGTAAATTCTGGGTCATTGGCCATTGGTGTGAATGGGCCTCCTCCTAGTTTTAGCTTCTTATTTCGTAGGGCTTTATCCCAGTACCACAGAGTAGCTTTTGTTGTTTCTAAGAGTGTGCCTCCATTCCATCTATATCTAGGGTGTAAGAACCCCAGGTTCTCAAACAGAGTTTTTGTTGCTTCTCTTTCTAGATTTATCCATAGATTATGGATCTCTCTTGGAGGCCATTGTAGCATTGGTCCCACTTGCGCTGCCCAAAGGTATCTACGAAATTCCGGTACTCCTAGTCCTCCCATTGCCTGAGTTGGGAAAATAATTGTTTGGGGGATTCTTGGTTTCTTTCCTTTCCAAATGAAGGCCAAGACCTTCTTTTGCAGGTTTTGGATTGCTGGGGGCAGGAGGGGGGGTGGGGATTTTCAGAGGGAGTGCGCCCATTATATATAGAAATCTGGGAAGCAAGGACATCTTAACCGCCACTATCCACGCTGTCCAAGACAGCTCCTGTATATCCCATCTTTTCAGGTCTTCTGTCAGGGTTGCCAATAATCTTGGGATATTTGCCCCGTAAAGCTTCCTGTAGGTAGGCGTTAGGTTTATGCCTAAGTAGGCTATGGGTCCCTGACTCCATTTTAGCCGATAGTTCTCCCAATCTGCTAGCTTATCCAGGTTTTCCGTGATATTAAGAGCGCCAGATTTAGGGTAGTTAATGTGAAAACCTGAGACTTCTGCACATTTCTTTAGCATTGTGATTGTGTGGGGAAGTGAGCGCTCTGTGGCCTTCAGAAAAAGAAGGATATCGTCTGCATATAGGGCTATTTTCTGGCTTCCGCAGGTCCCCGTCTCCACCCCCAGGATGCCTTGTTCTGCTCGTATTCCTTGTGCCAGCGGCTCCATAGCAATTGCAAAAATTAACGGTGAAAGTAGGCACCTTTGCGGATTGGGATGCTTTCCGATAACTGAACATTAATCATCAATCTTGTAGATGGATGTATGAAATTATCCAGAATCATGGAGGAGAAAATCGGCCCACATCCAAACTTCTCCAGGACTAGCTGCAGGAAGCTCCAGTCTAGGCTATCAAAAGCCCTGGAGGCGTCCAGCGCCAATATCGACATAGGCTGGCCTGTTCTCTGCGCCCATTCAATAATATTTATAGCCCTACGAATATTATCATAAGTATCGTGTCCTCTTACAAAGCCTGCTTGGTCCGGGTGGATTATTTTGACAAGGAATCTAGCTAATTTTTGTGCTAAAATGGTAGAGTAAATCTTCGCGTCTCCATTTAGCAAAGAAATAGGACGATAACTTGAACAATCGGTTGGGTCGCTGTCTGGTTTTAAGAGGAGGACCGTAGTTGCTGAGCTCATTTCCCCCGTGACTTTGGCCGGTGTCCCTTATATAGTTAAATAGGCGTGTTAGTGGACCGACCAATACGTTTTGAAACGTTTTATAATGGGCATTACAGAGACCGTCCGGGCCCAGGAATCTGTACCCTTTCAAGGGGTTAGTGACTCCCCTCACCTCTTCTGATATCAGAGCTTCTAGCTCCGGTCTATCCTCCTCAGTTATTTGCGGCAGTTCCATATGTGCTAGGAATTTCGTTTGTGTCTCCATTTGTAAATGGTCCCCTGACAGGTGTTTAACATAAAATGCATGCATAATCTCTGCTATCCCTTTTTCATCTTTGACCACCTCTCCCCCTGGATGTCTTAGTTGGTTAATGCGGTTGCGGTCCTTATGCTTTTTCAATTTAGCCGCTAATAGTCGATTGGCTTTATCCCCTTTTAAATAATATGTTTGTTTTGTTTTAAGGAGGAGTTGTGTGGATTAATTCGCGTAGTGAGCCTCTAATGCAGCTTTAGATTGTTTGAGTTCCCACCAGGCCCTTTGGGATTTTTATCTCTATATTGTGTTTCGGCTACTTCTACTTTAGAGTCTAGTGCTAGCCTCTCTCTTTCCTTTCTCTTTAGGAAATTCGCTGTGTGTGAAATGAATTCCCCTTGGGCCACTGCCTTACTAGCATCCTATTTTATTCCCCAGTTAATCCCTGGTTTGTTGTTTTCGATGAAATAGTTCCTTAGCACCTGTTCTATATTCGTTCTCAATGCCAGGTCAATAATAGCTCATTTAGCCGCCATGGTTTACGAGTTTGTGGCTTCGGGCGCAGCATTACCATGGTTATAGAGACCGGTGCGTTATCTGATATACATTGCATCTCTATTTCTAGCCCCGTGACCTGTGGGATAGCTGCATCTGATATTAGGATCATGTCCATCCGGGAGAACCCTTTATGTACTGTTGAGTAAAAGGTGTAATCTTTCTCTTGAGGGCGGAAGAAGCGCCAGGTTTCAATTAACTGTAGGTCTCTGAGGAATTGCGCCAGGGCTCGTCTATTCACGTTATCGCTGGATGTTGCTGGAAGAGATTTGTCCATAGAGGCGTCCATGATGCAGTTAAAATCTCCCCCTATAAGGATTTGCCCTGTTCCCCATTCTGCGATTTTCGGAATAAGCTTCACCAGGAACCTGTCTTGCTTTTCGTTGGGAGCGTAAATCGTCACCATGGTCACCTGCTGGTTCATTAGCATTCCCCCCAGGATTAGGTATCTCCCTTCCGGGTCTTTTTTTACATACTGTTTCTCAAAATGGACCCCTTTAGCTATGAGAATTTCCACCCCTCTTTTGTTTGTCCCACTCGAGGCCAAGAACTGCGTTGGAAAGGCTCTGTGTCGTAGCCTATGCCCGTTGTTAGGCAGAATCATATGCAGTATCCTTAGGGAACACTACATACAATTAAGACTACAAGTGATAGTACAATTTCACCTTTGATACAAGCCTGTACTAGACAGTAAAGTGGTAGCGATGGCTGAGCAGCCAGACTTATCTCAAGAGCAAATGAGCAGTAGTAGGGATTACACAAAGGACTACAATTACTGTGACTCAAGCAAACACTGACTCAAGGTTTCTGGTTAAGAAAAATATAAGTACATTTATTTTTAAACCATCTGTTCACAAAACACTTCACTTCTATTAAACAAAACCACATTCTAAATATACTACACACAACCAATTCCTCTTGTTCAGGTCAATTCAAGGTAAGTACATTAGGATTTGACAGACCAGTGTTTCGAAACAAAGACGTTACCGTGGGTTAATACGCGATCGCTTTTTGACAGTAATGACAGTTCGGTCTTACGAAAATAAAGCGTACCGTGGGAAGAAATGCACCCGAATTCAAACACACTTAGCACAGAGAATTAAAACAAGGGAATATTGGATAAAAATCATAGGCAATACTTTTGTCAAGGCAATTGAATCAGAGGACTTTTTCTAAGAGGCAGATAAAAGACAATAGGCCTGCGCCAGTGTCAAATGGAGCAGGGGCTCTGTTGTCGAGGATCACACGTTTAGAATAGTTCAGATTACAGCTTCCAGGAGTAATGGATATTGTCAACGATGAATAAAAGGTGCACTCCTTAAAAACAGGAGAGGGCTCTTCTGATGGCTATCCGGACCACTACAGCTCAGTGCAGCGATTTCAACCCAGAAGAGGATTCTCTGGCTGTAGACGGTGAGCTGGTTGATCCCACCAGGCTCAACAGAAGAAGACTCTGCACTGGATCTTCTCTGTTGTTGAAGGGTAGATAGCTCAGGACTGCAGCAGGGCTTCTCTGGGATCCAGGAGTTGCAGCAGCCGTCTTCTTCTCCACTTCTCTTCGGTTCTTGTAGTTCCAGTGGCGACTCTGACTTCCAGCCCAAGAGTCCTGCCTTTTATGCCAAAATCTCCCATTCACCCAGCCTGGCTGTCAATCACACATCAGGGGGGTTGTCCAGCCTGGACAAGCACCTCAGCCAATCGACACAAAGTGCGACTTGGGTCTCCAAGGAGACCCTGTGCAGGGGGTTACTAAACCCCTCCCTCACATTCAGCCCACCTACACACCCAGACACCAAAGGAGGGCTTCTTTGCAGAAGTCCGCCAAAGGACGGCGAACAAGGAAACCAAACCTGGTTTGGCGCAAAAAGCGAACAAGAAAGTCCTTTCCAACACGAAATGGTGAAAAACCACGCTAGGACCCAAGATAAAAACGATATGGGGTAGCGGGTTTTATGTTCACGTATGTCACCACAGCAAGAACACTAAAACGGTAATCTGTGTAAAAATGATAGTTACCACTGCCACCAGCCATGTCGAGTCGGGAAGGGGAACACAAAGTGCCTCTTGAGTTACAGAAGGGCAGGGGAAAGATATCCCCTCCAGTACTCCATTGTAAGATGGCTTGTACTGGATCTGTATTTTAAAAGGACTAGTAAAGCCAATGGACAGTAGTCATCCCCAGAAATGGAGTTCACAAGGGAAGACTAAAAGACATCCCTGTGTCACTGCACTAAAGGTGCTGTGTGACACACAAGTATAAAGATGATGCCTAGGGGGTTGGTGACACTCCGTAGCCCATGAGCACAAAAAGTACAACATACACAAAAGATACACTGTAGGAGTGGGAAAAAGGCTCACACTCTTACCAGGTGGAAAAAATAAACCACAGAAATCCAGCAAAGCTGCTGAGGGACTCACTAGGTAAGGGAAATTAGCCATAAATGAGAATTCTCCCTAACACTCGTCCTTCGGGAGCAAGTGGGTTTCTTGTACCCATACCACCGAGGCCTCCTCATAATTGATCTTCTTTTTATAGGGGAGTTTAGCCCTTGCACATTGAGCGTGATGAACTTTAGGTCGGTCATTTCTAGAGTAGATCATCATATTGCCAATCTGTCCCTTTTTCCGCAAGAATCGTTGAGCATTGCATTTATGTACTTATGAGCCTCAAACGCGAGTTGTGTTTTATACAAAATTCTTCCCTCCCCCATATCCCAACTTCCCCAAACCTTCCAACCTTAACTGTTAACATAAGCTGCCACAACAACTCACTAGGAATTAACTTTCCCAGGACTTGGGGTTCTGTGTGTCCCCCTCCAGCACCTCCCCCCGAACCCCACTAAGCCAACCCCCATCCTTACACTGATTATCTTTGTCTTCTATAATGTGGCCCTTTGATAAGAGTTAATTTGTCCGGTATTTGCCTCTGAAGGGCCATCACTAAGGTTCCTTATTCCTAAGTGGTAAAGGCACCCCCAGAATGTATAACTTATAACTTACAGGTATCTTTTACCCTTGCATGTGGGGTCGTCATGCCTGGTTTGTCTCCTTATGGTTCTTAGTGCGCCCTCGTGGGTGAGGTCGCGCTTGCTTCCATTGATCTCTCTCCCGGGCCCTGCTATCTTTAGAGTGGTCCGATGACGTCTTTCTTTCAGTAGCATCTTCATTCTCTTCTCCTTCTCTCATGAGCTCCTCCAACTCATCTTCCTTCGTAATCGTGTATCTCAGCCCCTTCCATTCAAAGCGAAGTCCATTCAGGAAGATACATCGATATTGAATTGTCTTGTTTCACAGCCAATCAGTTACCACTCGCAGCCGTTTCCTCTTTTGTAGTGTAGCTTGGGCTAGATCTTGGTAGAGCTTAATGGTTGTCGTCTGGAATCGAATGGGTTCTTTTTTACAGCTGCCTTCATGATGTCTTCTTTTAGTTGATACAAGTGTATTCTGGTCAGCACATCTGGGGCCAAGTTTCTATTGATTTGGTATGTGGAGTAGACTCTATGGGTTCCGTCCAGTATTATGTCTCTCCCATCCTCCGGGCCCAGTAATTGTTGAAACAGATCTATAACTGTTTGTTGTAACTCAGAGTCCGGTATTGATTTTGGCATGCCCCGGATTCGTATATTATTGCGCCTTGATCTATTTTCGGCGTCTTCTTGTTTGTTTTCAGTCCATTTGTTGTTCCAATTCCTGAACCCTTCTGGATAGTTCATCTTGTTCCTGTCCTTGTTCAGCCAGTGTAATGTCTGCTTCATCAATTCACTTCTCGACTGCAGTGATCCCTTTATTGAGGTCCGCTATTTACTTGGCTAAATCAGAGGCGCTGCCTTTAATGTCTTTTTTTTAGCTCCTGTAGCATCTCCAACAGGTCAGACTTGTGCAGCGGTTGATACTCTTGTAATAGCTTGTCCCCTTGAGTAGGGGAGTGTACTTGAGCGGTTGTCTGTTGCAGGTTGCGTTTCTGGGAATCCGCTGCTTGTATGAATGCCTTTATATCTCCGGAGGATGAGCCTTTCTGCTTCTGCACCTGCTTAGCCATGCTTACTGAAGACAAAGTGTAGGATTCTGGATCTAGCTTAGACTTAAAGTCCAATTGCAGAGTGCGCTCTGAATTGGTTAATTAAGGTCTTTCTGGCTTCTTGCCTTTCAAGGTTCCCTCTGGTTCTCGGCTTGGGTATTGGCGCCACGTTGTTTTCAGGATGTAAAGCCTGTGAGATATGCATAGGCGCTTCTAGGCTCTGGTCACCGGCTCATTCTCTTATGTTCTCCATGAGTTCTGCTTTTCTTGTTGCGGAAGGGGTTTCTTTCAGCCTCTAGTGGGGACCCCTGCTGCTGCTATTGGCTCTTATCAGTGGTATCTTCACTTGGTATTACAGCTTGCTGGTATTTTGTCATATAGGGCCTTGGCCCATGTAGCCACCGGGGGTCTCCTCCGCCCTCGGAGTCCCTTCCCTCTCTACTCCTTCGCCCCCTCCGGCTTGCTGTCTTCCTTAGGCGCTTACCGTGGCCGGCGGGTGGGCGCTGCTCTCACCTCTTTCCCGGGTTCGCTTCACCACTCCCTCCTGTCTTCTTGCCTCATAGAGCGGGGTCGCAGTACGTTCCTCGCCCGTGTCCGCGTCGCTGTCCGCTTTCCACACACGCCGGATTCTTAGTCGTCTGCGGCTCCCTTCCTGTCCGCTTCACTTTCAGCTTCCACTGAACACTTCTTTGCTCAGAGTGCCGGCGCGACAGTTCTGCTCCGGTGATCGCTCGCAAGTTCTCCAGGCGCTCGGTCCCTCACGCAGCTGCAGACGGGATCAGTCCAGCACGCATCGGGGGAGGGAGGAGGAGAGTGCCGCAGACCACTCCAGGTCTCTGTCGCTTCAAAGTATGACAATGCGGTCCGGGTGCCCAGCATCTGTATTCTACTCCTTGCTTTCTTTTCAGGGGCCTTGAGTAGCCATACTAAATGCCTTGAAGTCCCCCTTGTCTTCAGTGTGTTTCTTTGCTCTCCTCCCCCATGAAGCGATTGGCGGCCGCCATTTTGGCGCAAAGATCAGTCCGTGATTTAAAGCTGCCTCAAACTTGTCTTTCAAAATGTTTCGCTGCCTTCTTTCCAAGCCATCGTGTGCCCCAAATATTCATGAGTGCATGGGTTGGTTCTGTAGGGAAATCGGCATCTTAGAAGAGAGTATGGGCCTCCGGGCTGTAAGGAATCACAGAGCTTACCGAGGAGCCATCTGTCCAGGTCCTCAGCTAGCCACGCCCCCAATTTGCTAACTTTTATGAAGGTCTCCTAGAGTTATCTCTTTGTGTGGGCCGAGCCCTAGTTGTGCCTGGTTAGGTCAGTGCTTGTCCAGCAGGGTGGCTGTGTAAGCAGGTGCCTCTAGACCAGGGGTCTGCAACCTTTGGATCCGCAGATGTTTTGGACTACAACTCATATAACCCCTTACCATTGACTATGTTGGATAGGGCTGATGGGATTTGTACTCTAAAACAACTGGAGAGCCAACGGTTGCAGACCCCTGATCTAGATGGTTACCTCTATAATTGTGCGCCTATTGAAGTGTTGTCACCCACCCTCTTCATATATATTTTTGATGTGTCATGATATTGTGAAAATGTCATGTCACACAAGTTAGATCTATTCTTTTTCTGCATTTAGATGCTATTTTCAGTTGGAGTTTCAGAGGAGCTTTTTCTTGGGTCTGAAACCTCATGCCTTTTTCCTATTGGAACTTATTTAAGAAATTGCAGTTTTTAGAATTAATGTAGTTTGACATACGTGTTCAGAATAATGATACCACTTGTTAAATACTGAACTCTTTATTTTGCAGCTTAAAGTAATAAAGTTTCAGGATGAATTGGAATCTGGAAAAAGGCCAAAGAAATCAGGACTCAGTATTCAGGCTCAGGTGGAAAACTACAGAGACAAATTGCTGCAGAGGGTAAGACATGTTGACCATTTTCAGCATACCTGTCTTGGAAGAGATTATGTGTGTATATGTACAGTAAGGGTGGTGAGCATATTGTAAAAAAGGTAGAGCATGAACAGTAAAACAACACAAGAACAGTCGCCTTTAAACAGAGACAAAGAGGTAAGATAGGAATGCAGCCTAAGCCTGCCCATTGTCAAATTATATGAGTAGCCTGTCAATCTCCATAGATGTATCACTGGTCCCTGGATTATCACTAGAAGATACATATAAGTGGCTTACTTTACGCCGATGATCTTGTACTGCTATCCCAAACAGAACTAGCGTCAACATAATACATGGATACTGCAGTCCATGGTCCCTGAAAAGTCAAGATAACAATCATGGCCTCCGTATAAAAGAAAACTCAGACTAGTATTTATTTAGGACCAAATGGATGGACAATAAAATATAAATCTAGGAATAGCATTCAAAACTGCTCTAAGATGTCTTCAAGAAAAGGCAGTGTGATTGCTCCATTCAATTAAAGCCCTAAGTACAAGTTATGAATCCACCTGTGAAACTCTGGATGTTATTATTTGACTGTCATTGAACCAATTCTCGCATACTTAAGTTAACCCTTATGACCCAGTTATACCCAAGAATACACAAAGAGGGAACATGGTTTGCTCCACAGAAAACTTGCACCTGTTTTTTTTTTTAAACCAAACTGAATGTCCGCAGGAATGACACGAGAGTGCCTGCTGAGCAGAACTAGGATGACACCTAATCAAAGCTTGACATGGATAATCAGATTGATCACATAATTCTAGATGCATCTCAGTCGAAAGACCCAGACATACACACCCCTAGAGGTGGCAAACAATAACGTCCGGAGAAGCAAGAGAGACAATTCACCACCTGAATCTAGCAAAATAAGAAAGATGCACAACCCACTAGAAACGCCAAGTAAAATTAAAAATCAAAATGGAGTGTAACAGACTAAATAGGAACTATATACTTGCACCTTACCTACTTGCAGTGAACAACCAAAAAACGCAATCGATCACCAAGTAAGCAGGGTCAGAATGACAGATATGTAAAGCCAAGCAGGACTGACCCTTTCAACAGTTTGAACTGGGATTCAGAGACAATTAGATCCACTCTCCTATACAAACTTCCCAAATATGAAGAAAGAAATGTGCTTTTTTGGAGGATTCTTGTGAATACCCAACCTGAGAACGCAGAAAGATAAAGAAAAGAGATACTCATCTAGGAGAATCCCAGAAGCGGTAGTGAAAGTAGAACACCTGTTTCACTTTCAGGAACATCAAGACTTCTATGTAAACTGTTGCGAAACCTACAGATCTGTTTAGCTTTTGCAATACATATAAACAAATCTCTTTAATATGATTGAGCAATACAGACAAAATATTTGTACTGGTCAATATCAGGTTTGAAAACTGGCTTGGATTACCCAGTTCTCTTTCCAAGTAGTCATTTTTTGCTTCCCCCTTCGAGTGGGGCTTACAACATTTCAAATGTTGGGTGGGTTTTCCTGCGCCCTTTGTTCAAGGTATGAGGAACACTTATTAACAACTAGGAGACTGGGTTTCACTCATGTTCAACTGAGTCTCCTAGTAGGAAATGTTTCATAGCAGTATTGACTGCATTCTTAAGAGGGCAGCGAGATAGCTTGAGGGCACAGTATAGCACTTAAAACATTCAATAAGGGAATATTCTCACAACATATTCATTGAAGCAATATTGTTATCAGCTTTGCAGATAAGTAAAAGGTAATTGAGTTTACAGATGAGCAACTTGAGCAACTTAATGAAACTGAGTTTTTGCAGTGTATTCCATGTGACCTTTATCATCCCTGTCAGGTGTTCAGTAACCAGACAGCACAAGAAAGTTTGATCTGCTCATTAAGGGATTACAGAGTGTGGGCCAAAATAACAAACCGAGATTAAATAAACTTTACTAAAATGTCAGGACGGTCTTCGGGTTACAGCCAACTGAATTCTCAGGATTGATCTAATCTTATATTTATGACCAATTAAGAGTTCAAGACCATCTAAAAGTTTTAAGACTCCTTCATCTTCACAGATTCTCCCATGTTTCACTTCTGCGGGGGGGCTCTTGTAGCACAGTCTTTAGGTAAGTTTGTTTGCACTCTGGTCCTGTTCCCTTGTAGGGTTCTGGCTTATTGTTCCCTTTCCTATGTGATGTGCTCTTTCTAATGGATTCTGCCAAGCGCAAGGCTGATATATGGGCCATCTGGTGGCTAAGAGAATAGTTTAGGTAGTTGACTCTTGTCAGGAGCATATTTCACAAGATTAGGAATCTGTGCGAGAACTGGTGCAGTTCCTTGCCATTGGTGGGCTGGAGGCAACTCTGTATTCTGGATAAAAGGGGGACTCCTGCAGCCATTCTTCATATCATCGTTGGAGTTGAGACCCCCTGTTAAGGAGAGCCGCCCGCTGAGGACCCCGACTGTCTATTTGGAAGCTTGCCAGCAGCACTTTCTTCACGTGCCCGGCATTCCCTGGCTCTCTGCAGATCACCTGAAGACTTTTCACCCCTGGACCGTTGCGAACAATCAGTCCCGACCTCTGCTTGATGATTCAGCCAATGGAAGCGCTGTGAAGAGTCCCGAAATCCTCCTGTGAGCTAACCAGATGTTATTTTGGGCTACTTCGCTATACCATTTGCCATTCAGAGCTAAAACCTGGGGCTCTGCAGATCTCTGCTTATGGACCAAGAAGCATTTCCTGGAAGTTGTAGAGCTCTACCACAAAGAGGGTCCGTTAGGGACCCGTTTATTTGTTTCCATCACAGGGATCACCTTCTGCCATGTTCTTAAAGTGCCCTTTGCACCCGATGCCCCTGGAGTCCTCCAACAGAACTAAGGGACAAATCCAGAAGGCTTTGCGCTTTCGGGAACTCCTACAGGGGTCCCTGAGTGAATCAGCATACAGGGCGTGAGTTAACCTACCTGTTCAGATCCTCCCCTGAAACCTCCTAAGGGTTCTATGGGTGTAAAGTCCTAGCTCTATCTCTATCTTGCCTAGTCCTGAACCTGTGTTCTAGTCCGATATCTTCCCCTGGGTCTCCCCTAAGGTGATTGGATTGGGGAGAGTCTGTAAAAGACGTTCTTCTTGTTCGATACCAAGCGTGTTCACCAGAGGGGAGGCAGCAACCCTGATGTAAGAACTCTAGGGCCCAAATGTTGCATGTGCTCATTGTTCCAGAGAATCCCTGGAGTTCGTGATGCAGGTATCGTTTCCCACCCAATCCTCCAGCCCAGACAGATGGGAGGACTTGTTTTTTTTTATTATTATTAGTTTTATATGGTTTACAAGGAAAACCTTTAAAACAGATAACAAGATACACTACTTCGTACTTCTTTCACCAAAAATATGTTAGACGATTTGTCAATCGTCCCCTCTTACTGTCGGAATCGGCTCTTTTAGACGGGTTTTCAATTCCTTCAACAATTGAACTAAGCCAAACATAATTTTTAGGTCAGCACTTTCAAACATAACTTTCCACCAGTCATCAGCCGTATAGGTACTTCGTGCCTCAAAGAGCGGTCCGAATAACTTTGTTCGCAAAGAGCGAAATTCTGGGCAGAGCAACGTCAAGTGTTTTAGTGTCTCTATCGAATGATTACAAAATCGACAGATTAAATCGACAGGTTCCTTACGTAGCCAAGTACCTGTACGGTCTTTTGTCATGAACAGATTAAGTCGAAAGTGCAGATATAGTAATCTTGAGTTCTGATCAGGAAATTGCGTCAGATACGGTTGTAGTTTGTCTAGCTCTTTTGCTTCTGGTGGTACTTCTCTTAAGAGACGAGAGCTAGATCTGTCGATACAGGTTTGATGCCAGTCCGCACTCCATAGTTTACGTTTGGCCTTGTCAGGATTTTCAAGTAAAGTAGTAATGTCAATGTCATTTGCGTCCAAAATTTCAGAACATTGCCGATTCCATTTAGCAAGCATTGTGTATTCGGGCTCTGAGTCCGGCTTATGTATTATTTTGAATGGAGGGGCTGCATTGGAGAGCTGTGACTTCCTGTATAAAGTTAAAGCATTTCAACATACTCTCGCTTGTATGGAAGTCAGTCCCAGTTCAAATCTTATGTTGCTAGTCGGACATCCTTTAGAGATGTGTAATGCTCTGGTCCAAAAGTTGTTTTCAAGTGTGTTCCATAACTCGTGTGAGCAGCCGAACATATTTTCAGCACCATAGTTCAGGGTCGGTATTGCTTTTTGTCTGTAAAAATTGATCACAGGTTTTATAGAAAATTTCCCGAATTTTTTGTTTATGATCGCGGCCTGGCAAGCCAGTTGTTGACATTTCCTTTTGGTGGCCTCAACCCAAGGATTGTCATTTATGTGTGCACTTATTATGGATCCCAAGTATTTTATGTAAGTAGAGATCCGGAGCGGTATTTTTTCCAGGTACCACACATATTGGGTTGATCTCTTTTTATAGGCTGACAAGTTGCGCAGTATCAAGATTTCGCATTTCTTCTTATTTAAACAAAGCTTGTTTCTCGTTACATATCTTTCTAAGGCGTCTAGTTTTCGTTGTAGGCCGACCGGTGTGACATCCAAGAGTAATAGGTCATCAGCGTATAACAAGTAACCCAACTGCGAGCCATGAATTTTAGGTGGAAATGCTGTTGCCTCGTTTAATGCGTCCCCTATGTCGGAGATAAAGAGGTTGAACACAATTGCAGCCAAGGGGCATCATTGTTTCACTCCTTTATAAGTTGGAATCAAAGGAGATAAGGATCCTCCTTGGTCGAGTCTGACTTGCACAGTGGTATTAGAATGGAGCTCTTTTATTGCGTCTATAAGATCCACTGGACACTTCCAAGCTTTGAGTTTCTCCCACAGAATGTGGCGGTCAACACTATCGAAAACGTGTGAAAAGTCAATAGATACGACATAGATGGCAGTGTTAGTTCGTATTGACTCCATTTTTAAGAGATTCAGCAGAAGGGTGTTCAGACCGCAACCTACGCCTTTAACAAAACCCGCTTGTCGTGGGTCATTACGGTGATTTTTAAGTGCCCACGATTTTAAGGTTTGTTGTAGTTGAGTTGCATAGATTTTTCCTATTACATCTAACAAGGCGATAGGACGATAGTCTCTTGGGTCCAGTCTGTTCCCCTTTTTGAAAATCGGCACAATTATGGCATTTTTCCAAGATCTTGGGGTAGCTCGTTTTGTTTTTATTCTTTCGAAGAGGAGTAGACAGAGCTTTGCCCATTCTTTCGGGTTTTGTTTCATTGTGTAGTTTGTGAGGCCATCCGGCCCTGGAGCTCTTGATACGTTGGAGTTCTTAATTGAGTTTGTAATGTTTGTTTATGTCGAACTCCAGTGTCCACGGGAGTTTGTGCTCGGTTGTACTTTTGTTTTCCACTTCCAATGTGTTAAACAGGTTCGTATAATGTTTTACCCAAGTTTCTTGGTGAATTGGAGATACTTGTAATGCTATTTGTGGGGCGGCAAGATTGTTTTTTACACGCCAAAATTCAGCTGAGTTTTTATTTTTGAGATTGCGCTTCATCTCTTCGGAGTCGTTCTGCAAGATTGTAGCATAATGGTTATTTCTCCAGTGTCTGTATTTTTGCGTTATACGTTTTTTAGCTGCGTCGTATAATTCTTTGTTACTTCTAGGTATCATCCTTATTTCTTTACGTAGAGTTCGTTTTTGTTGCAATACTTGTAGATCAAACTTATGTTTATGCTGTGTTTTTTGTTGTTTAAGGCCTTGTTTGCATTCCACAAATTGAATCAACAGGTGTTGATAATCAATCTCACCTGGAGTGTCCTCCAACGCAGATGTTACCGAGTTTATATCTTTGGTTTTAAAGTTAAGACGAATTCTTCCGGATCGGTACGTGGTGTCGTGGAGCCATAATTGTTGGGATGTCTGGCTATAGGCATTGAACGACATCTTTAGCATGTCATGATCACTATGTTTCATTTTGGTAATCTCGAGCCGATGTACTTTGGCTGCAAGGTCTTCAGACACGAAGAGATAGTCTATAGTTGAAGATTGATTTTCACGTCTCCATGTGGGCTGTGCCGGGATATCACCCGATGTATTCCCATTCAAAAGTGTAAGGTTTCTCGAATTTATTTCGTTCATCCAGAGCTGTCCCGTTTTTCCATTGACCTTGTGATTCAAGGAGTTTATTTTTGACGCAGTATTCAAATTCAAGCAGTCTATGTTAAGATCACCGCAAAGAAGAATCGATGGTTTGCTTGAGTTTTCCATTAGGTTGTCCAGTGTAGCGGTCACCTGGTCTATAAACGTAACAGCGTCAGTTATAGTGTGATTCCAATAGAGATTAATTATGTACATGGACTCTGATTTGTCGAGGGAGGTAAAACTCACTTTAGCAATTTGTATATATGATGAAACATTTTCTGTCTCGATAATTCTGAGTCCGCGATCTTTTTTGACCGCTATCAAAAGGCCAGACATAGGCCTACCTTTGGGTGGTTTAATCGCTGGATTTACCACTATCTCAAAGGCAGGCGACAACGGGCAGGTTGTCAGCCAAGTTTCTTGTAGACAAATCAGATCTAAGTTGTTCATCCAAGGGGAATTGAATAGATGAACAAAACCCTGTGTGTTCCACGGTCCGAAATTAAGACACTGTGGTGAACTCCGATTTAAGCATTAATCATGGTTTTTATTGTTTAGGTTTGCAGCTAACCATGCCCAATTTCCATTTTCTGCGTCATTCTTTTGAGTTGGCCCAATGTTTTTGTTCAGACCTTCAACGGTTATTTGGATTTGGTCATTTAAGTAGAACTGAGTTGTTTCTGTGTCCTTTGGTTTGGTCTCGTTTCGAGTTGATATCCCGGGTTTCGTGTCTTTATATTCTTTGGATTTTATACTCGAAGTTATTCTTTTCTTTGGATTTTCCTGGCTTTTATCATGTGTGTTGTTTGAAAAAGGCTCAGGAATTTTGTCAACTAGGCTCTGTGGATATAAGTCGAAACCTAGGGACAAAAGTGCAGGTACCGCGTCCAGCAGTATCTCGCAAATAATTTGGGAAGCAAGGTGCAGAGTCACCATATCATTTCTTTCTTCACAGTGAAACTCCACTATTTTTACGTCGTCGGAATTGAGTGTTCGCAGACTCGGTATCAAATAAAATAGTTTGGATAGATATTGTCGATTTAGAATCAAGTTATCACAAGTCAAGTCTTTCCAGAATTAATTTTTCAAAAGAGGATTCTTTTTTTATTATTTTTAATTTAGGCATCGTGTTTTTAGAACTTGGTTTAGTTTCATCTTTCAGCTTTTTGTATACAAATTGGCGTTGATGGTTCGAGCGTCTTGAGATAGTCGAACCGCTTTTTCCAATTTCTGTGGGTTTATCGGAGACTTCCACATGACTGCTATCACAGTCAAGGTCCTTCAGACTCTTCGACACCAGCTTGAGCCGCCTTTCAGCCAGTGTTTCGAAAGGTGAGTCTGGTTTACCGTTCGCTTCGGTAATCGTGGGAGCAACCTTTTTTATGGACATGTGAGAGTCCATTGGTTGGCATGTTACAGGTTCGAGATCCTTGGAGCTTGTGGCCGCCAGTTTGAGTCGTCTTTCAGCCATTGTTACAAATGGTGTATCTGGATCGTTATTCAGTTCAGAGATCGTGTCAACAGCACTGACGATAGTACATGTGCGTCATGTCTTTGATGATTTTTGAGTATCAAGTAAGACGTCGGACTGAGCCTTCTCGATGTTACAGCTTGGATAAGAACATTCCACTCCTACATGTTGTGAAGGTAAGCTCTCGTTTGCAATATCTAGGAGCTCGTCTACTTGATTTACTTCATCATCGTCATATATAGATAGATTTACCAAATCCAGGTCATCATCTGAAGTACTTTCGGGAGAACAGGTTTTGTCATTAGTGTTTCCAATTCTTTGGAGGGTTTTTGAGTTAGCAAGGTCGGAGGAATTGATCTTGTACCAGCGACTATTAGGTTCACTGTTTTCAGGTTTCGCAGAAATTTTCTGGAACCATTTCCACGTCTCATTTTTTTGGACGGTAAATTTTTAGATTTTTTCTCGCAGTTGGCAGACTTCCCAACAGAGAGTGTAGATTCTGGCTTTGACAGCCGTTTGTTTTTTTTAAAGATGTCGTATACCTCCACACTAGCGGAGGTCGGCATAACACTTCGTCTTGTCGGTGTTATATTATCATTTGCACCTTTTTGCTTTGGGACAGGTTTACTTCTTGAAGATGATGCCGGTTGAGGGTCTGCGAGTGCAGAATTGCATGGCTGGCTACTAATTTCAACCATCTCATCAAATGTGGCTAACATTTGTGAGGAAGAGTCTTTATCGCACACGTTATACACAGGGAGAACGCACTCCTTCTGTGAGTGTGGACCACCAGTCTTGTCTGCGTTCTTATCCAACTGAGTCGTTATATTTTGTTTTTGGGTGGCCAAAGTATAGCTCGTCAAATTTCGATTTACTTGCTGTGTTGTGACTGTTACATCAAGCGCACTGTCTGTGTCGCTATGCGCCTTAACTGAGTCAGTTGCTTCCAAGTTTGTGTTACACACCGACTTCCCAGGGTGCTCTTTGAAAAGTTTTAAGGCTTCCCGTGCTACTTCTGCGAGCAATTTTTTGTCTTCATTATTGTTTGCAGTAAAGCTACAGACAGAGTTTAGAATACAGTCAATTTTGTCATTTGTAGAGGTTAGGTTAGTTTGATATTTCGTTTCTTTCCTTTCTAGTTGAATTATTTTTGTGTTGAGAAGCGCAGTTAAGGTTGCAAGATCTTTTATGTTTTCATTCATCTGCTCGTAGAGTTTCAAAAAAGGCGCAATAGAAATTCCCATAGATGCTATGATAACAGCCTGTAGGTCTTTAGAGACAGGTACATTTCGAGGGACCTCTTGTTTATTGGGCATACGCACTTGTTTTGAGGAGTTTGAGTGTCTGCAAGATCTGATTTTAGGGTAAGGACGCTCCATGATCGAGGAGTCAGACGAAGACGTTTCTGAGACAGAAGTATTTTGTAAGTGTTTGTTTCTAGCGGTTTTAAAACATTCAACGTATTAAGCTGAGGAAGATTTGTGACTCGTTTGATCCATGTGGAATTCTGAAGTGGAGGTAACTTTTGACTTTTTTACCTGAGAGCAACGCAGTGGTGATAAACTGTCTGTGTTAGTCCAACTGCGTTTAGCTCCAACGGTTGCTCTACGTGTGACACTTTGAGAGCCGCTTTGTGTCGCTTCATTGATCACTTGTTCTAACCGTTCATTTTTGAACGTCTTGTGACCTTGATTCACTATTTCAACATGTCGGTTTTGTTGGAGTTTAGTCATCAGTGCTAAATCGGTAATTAGCTTATTAGCGATGTCTAATGAAGGTCTACGGGTCCCTGTGTTATAACTACCTCAGTGCGAGCTTCCGAGTTAGGTACTGCAGAAAGCATTAGTACCTTTCTGCTCAGATCGTGTCTTTGAGGAAGTTCGGCACAAGAAGTGTTTGATGTATTTGTTGTTGGTGTAACCGGTACATCATTGCCAAGAAAGCCGTCGTGGTTGAGTAAAGCTACAGCATCAGTGGGCATACTGCAAGAAGGTAGTGGGTTCGTGATGACACAGTCCCCTCCATCACTGTCGACCATGGTCTCGGGGTTGATGCATGTTACGAACGATTTGCTGTTGCGGTCGTCTAGTTCCCTGAGGTTCATTACACCAGTCTCCCCAGTGTTAGAGTCCACAGAACACAGTGTAATCAGACGACTTTCGTCTATACCGCTGTGTTTGTGAATGTGCACATCGACCGGCGTTGACACAAGTGTTTCTTCCGTAAGATCGAGCTTTGGGTTTGCCATTGAGCCGTGGTTAACGTGACAGGCATTGTTCACCAAGCTATCTAAACACACTGACCCTGAGGTGGGGTCAGTGCTATTAGTTAAGTTCTATGGTGGACACTGTTCAAAGGCCATATGTATTGGGGCATCATAAACGGGTTCAACGTTTGTGTCAACATTGTTGGCGTCGACCTCGACCATTGGGCGGATGGCATCGCCTGTCTCAGCGATGACTTGTGTGCTTAGAGTACTTACGGTTGTTAAGTTCCGCTCCCCACAGAGAGCTACAGCCGTCTTCTCGGAGCCAGGGTGTGCATCCATTGAAGTCCATTTCTTGGTTTGTGCGCGTGTCTTAGCGAGATGCATCAGAGTCGGTGTTACTGGGATAGATTGTATCAGGGACTCGGCGTACATCAAGGCAGCAGCAGGCGTGATGTTTAATTCGTGCAATCCGACAGAGTCTCCAACCGCAGAACAGCAAAACAGCACAGTACTCGCCCTTTCACCGAGGGCTTACGCCGCAAGGGCGTGGAGGCGGCTCTTTTAAAGTCAGCTGATTCTGCTGCTGGCTTAAAGGCACACGCACCTCCAAAAAGTTGTTTTCCCACATTGACACTCCGCAGCGAAAGCGGGACACAGGATGGTATTCCACAATAACCTCCACAGCAAAACAGCACAGTACTCGCCCTTTCACCGAGGACTTCTGCATTCCCACAGCGAGGAGAAAACCAAACAAGCCTTAAATAGGGTGGAAGCAGACAACACCAAGCCGGGTTGAGATCCAAACAGCCCCACAGAGGGGTGAAAGTCAAGCAACCCCTAGATGGGGTGAGAATCACATGGCCCCATGGTGGGGTAAGAGTCTGTACTAACAGAATTGGATCAATGAGGGAGAACACCCAGGTTCGGGTGTACCACCTGAGAGCTCAGGGATGGGATACTGATATACGTTTCAAGCACAGAAATCTCATGGGTGGCAAACTCCCAGAACTCTCACAAACTAACAGTCCAAGTCCAAAGAAGAAAGAAAATACATTAACTTGTAGCAAGCCTACCAACTCAGCAAGGAGAATTTGAAAGCGACATTCTGGTTTCTGATTGTTATGAATTGAACACTGGAATCAGGGACCCCCTGTTGAGGAATTGAGACATTGGGTCAGAAACCCTCCAGCATTGCCACAGGGCAGGAGTCCCCAATATTTATTTATGTTGGTTTAGGTTTTGTTTTAGAGTTGGGGACAGAGATTTGGTTACTATGCACAAGAGGTTATTGGACAAACTTGACTAGCACCATTTTTACTTCTTTGCTTTCTTTGAGACAGGGCTAAAAACCATTATGGACAGATAGGTTTCCATTTTTTTATGAAGACACCAGTTGATTAACATTACACACTGTCCGTCTCCTGATTCTGACTTACCACAGTGGTGTCATTCTCTGCATCTCAGAATTCTATGATATGGCTGGGAAAGATGTGTCTGAAGATCTACAGTCTCATTCTACGCAGAGGTCCGGCTGCCATGTCTGTGCTGCAAAGAGGGAGCTCCCTGTTTTGGGCATGTTGGCTTCTTTGCACACTTTTTCCAACATGCTTGGATTCCTTTTCGGGGCACGACGCCCACTTCGACAGGGCAGTCCTCGATTGGCAGTCCTCCAGAGGTTTCTAGTTTTAGTGGTGCCCTCTTGCTCTCTCACACCCCTCCCCCCACACTCCCCCTGCCCACCCCAGATTTACATACTGCTATGGGAGTATATCATAAATGAGGAATTCCCTGGAGGGAAGGACTACATTAGAACAAATAACTTAGCCCTCTGTAATATTCTTCTGGGTGGATGATCATCCCACGGATTCCTCATCACCCTCCCAACCTAACCTGTTTGGTGCATAGCGAGTACATCTTTGGTTCCATGGTGTCTCCATTTCAGAATGCTAGGGGAAAAGGGTGGAACTAAGGTACTGGGCACTGCACCTAAATATACTCCGGACCCCGACATGTCTGGCGTGTAGAGTCTGGTGGAGCAGATGCAGAACCACGCTGCGTCCCCTGGTGGCGGAAACGTTTCCAAAGATCAGCTGCACTAGGGATGGAATATCATAGATGAGGAATTTGCAGGAGGAACATCCATCAGAAGTAACATTACCGCGAGGTAAGTAACTTGTTCATTGAGAATGACAAAATATATCATGTACTCTAGCAAGATGTACAAATTCCCTATGGAAAGCAGCAGAGTCTGCTGGGGCACATTTACCCTGTGAAATGTTTATACATATCCACAACTAGTCCAGGATGGGAAGGACACTGCAAGAAGTATCCTTGAAGTGGGCTTGGAGGCAACATGCTGTTGAAGATCTATGGGCAGAGCTGTTATTATCAACAGGATCCTGGAAGCAGAGTGCCAACTTTGTCCAGGCCTTGCAAAATAAATTGTGGACTTGCCATCCCCTTTCCTCCATACTGATGGAAGTCCGTACCACCGGGAAGGGGCCGCAGCCTTCTTTACACCGAAAAAACATTCCCTTTAATGTAGAGCATGCAAGCATGTGCTGTGCATACCTGCCCAAGCTGACTCCGCCCACATGCGTTGCCTGCCAGTCTTTTTAACTGCTCAACATGACTGAACGCCTTTGCACCTGCAGTGACAGATTTTTTCCAAGTCAATACTTTCCGCATTTTTTATAGATTTGCTGCATGCCACCCCTCACCGTCATAACTCTCCGTAAATTCCCTTCCTGGGATACCCACTACCTTTGTCTGAGGTGTTTGAGGGCCATGCATCTGTGGTATTACTATACCACCTGCAACGTGCTAAGTTCCCAGGTATTGCATCGTCAGTTGAGCCAGTGGAAGGACCTCTCCAGTGACTCTCCTCTCCTGCACGTCAAGCACTTTGCCGTGGGTACGCTGGCCTAGTGCACCGTGTGGCCCTCTGGTAAGTCAAATCTTTTCCAGGCACCCCACCCGGGGCGACTCCTTCCTTGGGACCACCTTGGGCGGAAGTGGTCCTTTGGATCCTTCTACACCAGCAGTATTGAAACTGTGGGGCGTGACCCCCTGGGGAGTCATGGCCTCATGTCCAGGGGCTGTGCGCCCACATTCTGATTATTTTTTTTTAAAGATGTTTTCGGGAGTCTAGATTCTAGACTCAAAAATAAAAAATCTGGTCTTCAGCTTCCATTGAATATTGTGTGTAATGGTACCATTTACTGCATACGGCTATCATTAAAATAACTTTCTTTCTGTCTAGATACTAGACAGAAAGAAATTTAGTGTAATGATAGCCTTACCCCCTCCCAGGGCCCCACCACGCGTAAATTGCAAATTGTTTGGCTTTTTAGCCAATTTCTTTTTAAGTGTGATCTAAAATGCAGCATTCCAATCCATTATTTAAAAACAAATCTCGGGGGGAACCCCCCCCCCTGTACCCTCCTTGATTGGTTCGGGCTCCCTCGCTACATTCGGTCGCTATGGCATATCTGGGGGAAATATGTATGCCCCTACACTTAAAAAATGCACTAGCCACCACTGGCCCTGGGACTAAATTGGGAGCAGGGAGGGGGAAACCCAGGGAATTTGGTGAGAGCAGGATGGTGGGGAGCCATGGGATAGTGGTGGGAGTAGGGTGGGGAGAGCCCAGGGACTGGGCTAGAAGTGGGATGGGGAAGTCCAGAGACTGTGATGGGTGCAGGGGAGCCCAGTGACTATACTGGGAGTAGGGTGCGGCGATGGTGCAAGATAGTTCATAGCCATTCGGACTTACTGTCCATTTGGCATTATGGGGGGTCCCGGCCTGCCCAACATTTGCTCAGGGGCGGCAGGCCAAATATTTTGAAGACCACTGTTGTAGACCCACCGGGTGTTGCCCAGAGGCTGTCGATGCTTATTCCGACCCATCGGTCAAGGGGACTCCAGGGCCTATCACCAGACATTCGTCTGAGGGGCCACAAGTTACCAGTGGCTTTGCCATTGAGGGTACACTGGTGCCTCCCAGGTGGCAGCCCAGGATTCCCTGAGCTACTCTCACCGGTTCTGCATACAAGCATCCCCCGCATCTATGGGCTTGGGCTCCATGCTGGCAGGGGAAAGCTTTTGTGTCCCAACCAACCAGAGCTACGCTTATAAGCACAAACTGGCTGGAAGCCACAGCCTTACTGTGAAATCCAAAATGACAGGTCCTACCACAGGATGCGACAAGTCCACAGCCAAGGAACCTTCTTCTACCACTTCCAGGCGAGGACACAGGACAGGCAACATGGAGTGTTGGTCACTCTAATCATCAGGCGTGCTGGCTGCCAGGTCCACCTCCAGGGGTCAAGATTCACTGACCTCCTTGGCCTCAACAGTCCCAACTGGTGCATGTGTTTGATAGACCAACTGGAATACCTCACAATGGAGCATGTCATATCTATCCTGCTCCTCTACGCAATTGTCTTTATGGGATCACCAGCCCCATCAACCGAACTGGGTCCCAGCATTGCCTACTAACAGACTGCCAGTTCCCGCACCGGTGATTTCAAGATGGACACCCACAGCTTTGGCTTCCCCTATGGGTCATTCCCAGGGACAGTAAGACCTGTTCTTTGACAGTTTTTAGAACCCGATGAGGTCTAGGGCAATGGCAGATTGAAAGGGCTAATAAAGGAGATTTTGCCCCAGTCTCAGGCACCTGCAGCCCTGTCAGTGCTGCAGCCAGCCTCTTCTTCACAGGCACTGCAGCCTCTTCAGGTGCCATCCCTGCCACAACCGATGCCATCAATGGTGCCTACAGCGTCTCAACTGGTACTGCTACCTACTATGCCAGTTACTTCAACACAAGATGCCCCCACCTCTGCTCGTCAAACCAGTGAGGGAATGCCCAAGACGCTGAAGGACCCTGTCACTCAGGACCTCCAAGGCGCATAGATCAGGAATCTGCTTATGACATTTAGGAGGCTATTCCTCGCTCTGCCAAAGCGGTTCCTGACAGAATGATTAGCTTGGCAGACTTCCTAAGTGTGGCTACACCAGAGGAACCGCAACCAAAGTCTGGTGACCTTTCTGAGGTACTGGCTCTACACTCCTCCAACTTTACCCATTCCAGAAGGTGTCTTGGCTGAAGGACAAAGCTGTTAGAAAAGCCTCACTCCTTGCAGTCTACCAATAAGAAGCTGAATCCCAGATACTGGCCTTTAGCGTATGAAAAGCTTCGCCGGACCTCGTTCATCAGTGGCAGACCCGGCCTCCCACTTCACTAATTCATCTGGGTCAGGGACCACACCATCTTCTACTTCTCTCTGCAATAAAGAGGATACACACCTTAAGTCATATGGCAGTAAAGGTGTATACCAAGACCTAACATAAACCAGTCAGTGACACTCTTTCAAACAAAAACAGTAATTACAGCTTAGTGGTACCAGAAGCTTATTTAAAAAAAAAATGTGTTTAAAGTGTTTGTGGTTAAAAGAAAACAAAACCGTAAACACTACACACAGATACACATATTATCTTAATACACTAAGCAGTATTTCATAATATTTCCTTAAATTCTCAAACTATGTTACTAACATCAATTTAGATAAAACATAATTTTCCTAGTTAATTATTCATAAAATGAATGTTTAAAATCAGTCATATAAAATTCCTTCATCATTCATTACAGTTTATCTACCTTCTTAATCAATAGCTACCACATTTAATATACATTACAATTTAAAAGGACATTTTCACAAGAGTAAATATATGCCCAAGATTGGTCTCCTCGTATATTTTCAGTGCCCTTAAAACCTCCATATTCTTTACTATAGATTTTGCTCAGTTTAAGACCGCCAGTTAGCAAGTGTCCAGATTTGTCTATCTCATTTTTACACAATTGGCAAAACTGTTCCTGCCTAGGGTTGCCCTTCCAAGCACCTACACAGAACCAGGTGAGGAGCTGTTCCACCCGGAGCTGGGGAATGAATCGTCTCACTTTTGAATTCTTTATTATAATGATATAGTTAGCTGGAACATCTATATAGATTCCCTGCTTGACATAATTAACAAAGGTAGACTTTCTGCCTAATTCTCTCATGCTAGAATGCCTATCCCAAGTGTTTGAATATTTATGGGATATATAATTTCAAAGACAATCAGTTCAAAGAAGACCTTAGTATGCTTCATCCATTTCAATAATGTCTTGTGAGTAGAATTTAAGTTAAGTATGGAATGCATAAAGTTATTGTAAATGGATGTGAGATTAGAGCTTTCAGCAAGCATCTGTATATAGAAGACACTAGTATCTATATATTTTATTATGATGAGGGAGACCAGGCCTAGGACACACTGAACTGCTTCTATAGGAGTGGAGAAAGACAGTCCCAAGGTAGCACGCCAGACTCTACCAACCAGCTTCGGGAGCCACTTGAATTCTTCGTTGGTGTAAACCTCCATCCCATAAAGGGCACTTGGGATAGTACAGCTTTTGTAACCCGAATAATGCCTTCTGTGGGAGACCACCTTTATGTGTGACACATTGATTTATGGCATTGAATTTTTGGAGTATTTTCCTAGTGGTATTAGATGCCAACTTGCTGACACTAAGAGTCGGTAATCTGGATGCCCAGATATATATATATATTTGTCAACCCGTTCAAATGCCTCATCCTTGGTTTTCCATCTAAAATGAATGCCCTTTTTTCCGGTGATTAATCCCCATGATTTTGGTATTTTTGCGATTAATAGTCAGATGAATAGCTTACACATATTAGTTTAATGTCGTGAGACTCCTCTGAAGACCAATAGGAGTGTTGTCCGGGATCACCAGGTACTCAGCATAGGCTAGCCAAGCGATGGCTTTAGTGTTTATTCATGTAGGGAAGTTTCTGCAATTTGCCATGGCGGCCTTCAAGTCAGAGGTGTACAGGTTGAATAGCACAGGAGCTAGTGTGCACCCCTGCTTGAGGCCATGATTTGTTTGGATGTTTTGACTAAGCAGGCCTTCTTTTTTTTTTTAAACATTTTTTATTATTTTTTTTTTTAAACCAAACAAAACACCACACAATACAACTGTTTCCGCATGTAGAAGCATCGTCAAACCATCATATTACATAACATAATTCCCCAACTCCCTCCCCCCCTCAAACTAGAGCCGGCTCCTCTGTGTCTCTGCTGGAGCACTATCGGGTGGCACAGTGCTTATGCGCTCATCTTCCGGGTCCTCAGATTCATTATGACCTTGGTGTGGATTAGCCATAGAGGCCACCAGTTGCCGCCAGGCCAGCAGGGGCCCTATTTCCTCCTCACCCCCTCTAGTGACCGCTTCAAACCATACTACGGATTCCGCCTCCGCCCACCTCAAGAGGTCCGCCCACCATAGCTCCACCTTGGGCCTGTGGGCCGCCTTCCATCCCATAGCAATCCTGCACTTGGCCAGAACATAAGCCAAATCCTTCATCTTGCTTGTGTGCCTTAAGTCCCGGGGTCTGGGAAAGATCCCAATCATACATGACCAAGCTGATCCTACATCCAACACCACTCCCCCACCAGCCAGTTTCATTTTAACCTCCTCCCAAAATCTGCACACTTCCGGGCAGGCCCAAAACATGTGTAGAAGCCCCGCTTCCACCTCCCCACACCTGGGGCATTTCTGCGTGACCGAGCCTCCAAACCTTGCAATCTTCTGGGGAGTCAGATAAGCCCTGTGAGTAACATACAGCTGGAGTTGTTGGAGTCTCGCATTTCGGGACTCCTTTTTATGGTACCTCTGGGCTCTCTCCTACTGCCTGTCCGTCATGGGTCCACCCACCTCCTCCTCCCAATCCTTTCTCAATTGGAGCAACTCCTTCCCAGCCTTCGCTCTCAGGAGCTTGTATATCCTCGATATTTCGTGCCCGCCCTCTGAAACATCATACATGGTTTCCAGGGAGGCATCAGGGTCATCTGCCAATGCCGTCTCAGGCCATCTCTCTCTAACCCGTTTCACAAGCCTAGCGTAGGTTATGCATTGGCCTCTGTGCACCCCTGTCTCATCTTGCAGTCTCTGGAAGTCCAATGCCTCTCCTTCTTGCCATACGTCCCCAAGGGTGGCCAGGCCCACCGATTCCCAATATCTACGGACTGACTCAAATGATTGAGAGTCGTTACCACACAACGCCACCAATGGGGCCTGCTGGGAGAGCGGCTCCGACTCTCCCATCATTTTCCATGTTCTGTGCCAGACCTCCCATGCTCAATAGCTGCCCCCTTCCCATCATTTTATCCTTTTGTAACCACACCACTTCCCTCAGGAAGTATGGGGCCGAGTCTTCCTGCAAAAGCCTAGATTCTGCCGAATCTTCATCTGACAGCCACCTGGCCACATACAGCAGCTGCCCCGCCAGATAATAAAGTTCAAAGTTTGGCAAGCCTATGCCCCCCTTATCGCACGGGTTCTGAAGTTTCCACAAAGCCACCCTATTTCTGGAGTTACCCCACACGAAGCCCCTGCACATGCTGTGGAGTCGCACAAATAAGCTCCTGGGAATTAAAAACGGGACATTCACAAAGAAATGCAAGAGTCTGGGCAGGACCACCATTTTAAGCAAGGCCGCCCTCCCCATCATGGACAGGGGCAATCTAGACCAAAATACCATGCTGTTCATGACCCCTTCTACGGCTCTCTGTATTATGTTTGTGCTCCGCCTCAATCTTGTGGTAGATACTTACTCCCAAATACCTAAATGTCTCAGTCTGCCATGGTATTGGCAGGATAGGCAGCCTCTCCAACGGGACATTCTTATATCTGCCCAGGGGGAACAGACTAGACTTTCTAGGGTTCACTGATATGCCTGAGAGAGTGGCGTAGCGGTCCAGCACCTCCAGTACATACTGCAGGTTCTCTTCTGGATAACGCAAATAAAGGAGCATATCATCTGCATACAGTGATATCAGGTGTCTACCGCTCACTGTGCTAATAACCACCTCCCCGTGCTGTTGCCGCAGGCATATCGCCAACGGCTCTAGTGCAAGTATGTATAACATGGGTGACCAGGGGCATCCCTGCCTGGTCCCCCTGCTGAGTTGCCAGACATCTGAGACTATGGCTCCTGTTTTGACTCTCGCCATCGGGGTGCTATACAACAATTGGACCCACCTAATGTACCCAGGTCCCATACCGTATCCCCTTAGGGCCGCTTTAAGCCAAGGCCATCGCACTGAATCAAAGGCTTTGACAGCGTCTAGCGACACGATAGCCAGCTCGGCCGTTTCTTCCTCAGTTTGGTCAATAATGTGTTGCAGCCTCCTATGGTTATCAGTAATGTTTCTACCTGGGACATAGCCCGTCTGATCTGGGTGTATCAGCTTACCGATCACCTTCTTCAGCCTATTAGCCAGCACTTCCGTGAGTATTTTGCTGTCCTGGTTGAGCATGGACAAAGGTCTATAGGACCCGCACTCCGCGGCCGGTTTACCTGGTTTCAGTAGTGGGATAATCACGGCCTCGCGAAGGGACAATGGAAGTTCTCCCTGCTCATAGGCCTCATTGAACATGGCAAGCAGTGGCTGAAGCAGCTCCTGCTTGTATGTCTTGTAAAACTCACTGGGCAGCCCATCTGACCCAGGCGCTTTACACTTGGGGAGGTTCCGAATCACCACCTCCAGCTCGTCCGAGGTGACAGGGGCGTCCAGCTCCTCACGTTCTAGGTCATCCAGGGTGGGCAGCTCAATATCCTCTAGTGTGTTCAGTATGTCTTGGCACATATCCTCCCCGGTGTCCTCATACAAGTGTTTGTAAAACTTGAGGAACTCCTCGTTCACCCCTTCCTGGGTATTGCAGATGCGACCTCCCTCACCGCTAATCTCATTGATCACTGATCGGGGGGGTCTCACTCTTGTACAGCCAGGCTAGCAATCTGCCTGGCTTGTCGCCCCCAGCGTGTAACCGCTCCGTATATTTCTTGTAGTTTAATCTACACAGTCGATCCCAGAGTGCGCTACAGGCTAACTGAAGGTCTCTTACCTTTGCTCTATTATCATGGGTGGCGTAAATCGTGTCGTGCGAGGCTCTCCAGCTCCCTTTCAGTGTCCTGCAGTTCCCTTTCGATACCGCCCTGGAGCCCTTTAGATTTGGAAATGGCTACTCCTCGCAGCACCACCTTAAAGGCCTCCCACAGCGTCCCCACAGAGCGCATACTGCCCGTGTTTATCTCAAAGTATTCCTCGATGGCATCCCTCAAATCCTCCCGGAACCCCTCATCCTGCAGTGCCTCTGTCCTAAGTCTCCATGTTGGGATCCGAGGCCTGGGGGTTTGGTGTCGCCATTCCACCACCAGAGGCGAATGGTCAGATAATACCCGGTGTTAAGACGGATTTCTGAACTCTGTCCTGGTGGCGCAGAAGTTCAGAAGGCCAACCTAATTACTTGGAACAGGGTAACCTCTGGACAAGCCAGACCAATCAAGGTAGCGATCGCGGCGGTCAAGACTAGGTCTCAAGAGGGGTGAGGGTGACTGAAAGCCCGCAATGAGCACACAAAGCAAGAGCGCTTACAAACTACTCCAAACAGTTGTTATATCAAAAATATATACACATTTATTTTAAGGCCTTAAAACAATGACCGTATCGAGAAAATCACAATATCACAATATTAAACCAACACATACCATATCAACACAATATATATACAAACACAACAGTCGCTAGCGTTATAAGCACGAAATGTGTAGTCCACCTGAAAGGGAAGGAAAACAGGCAGTGCGATACAATGCTTTAGACTCAGTTCGCCTTCAGAGGCACCTAACTAGATGGAAGTCCGAGCCCTGCGAAGAGTGGAGCCTTGTGCTCAAAGTACCTTCCACGCCGGTGCCAACGGGCAAAAGGGGAAGCTCTTCGGAGGAAGTCAGGCAGTTCGGGTTAGTGCACAGCAGAAGGAGAACAGGTTCCGCAACTCAAGCGCAGCCTCCACAGCGGGCAGAAGCAGAGCGCGAGTACGGCCAAAAGGGTGCTGTTTTTACACAGCAGGGAAAAGCAATGGGATACTGCAGGAGGGCGACCAGATCCTAGCTAAACTACTCACCGGTCCCCGAAGCAAGCAGACCCAGGCTTCTCCACGTTAGTTTCAGCAGCTGGCAGGTTCAGAAGAGCAGGGAACGCCTCGTAGTCGTGTAGAGCAAAAAGACGTCCCAATCGACGAAACCAGCACAGTTTGTTGCCGCAGCAGGACAACGGAGCGGCCGTGTGTATTCGAGCCAAATGTACACTCCTCCCTTCA
This sequence comes from Ambystoma mexicanum, assembly GCF_040938575.1. Classification (NCBI taxonomy): domain Eukaryota; kingdom Metazoa; phylum Chordata; class Amphibia; order Caudata; family Ambystomatidae; genus Ambystoma; species Ambystoma mexicanum. The sequence goes on along the minus strand of NC_090932.1, from coordinate 673,728,885 downwards.
GACTTGGGAACGCCAAGTGTACGAAGCGTGGGAGAGTGACCAGGACTCGAAATACAACACAACCTGGCGGCGGTTACAGAGCAGGACTCCCTTGTAAGCTGGTCAGTCAACTGGATGGCCCAGAGACACTTCCGAAGGCTTACTTGGCAGGAGAGGATGAAGTCGCCGGGAATAGCTGTTCCTGCTATTCCAAAGGTCGAAGTACCAGTACAGGCCTTCTGGTTCGATCCAAGGAGGAAAGGGCTTCACAGGACGACAGCAGTGCAAAGGAGGATTCCTTCAGCGGGTCACCAGCGATTCCTCGGTCCAGCCTCTTGGTTGCAGGATACTTGGCTCCTGTATTCCTTCGTTCGTGAGAACTCAGGAGATCGTCATGGTAGTGGTGTTTCCAGCCCCCTCTTATCCACGGTTCCCTTCGCGCCAAAACGGAGGGGAGCCAATGGGAGATCCGCTCATCAACACACATACCATACGTGGACCAATCACGGACCACGGTGGTCCCAGGCATTCACACCACCCTAGACTCTCTGGCACCAAGGATGTGTATTGGGACCAGACATCCCAGCCCACACCCTGGAGGCACACAAACGACATGTAGAAGCCCGCGAAAGCAACCACGTTTCGCGGGAAAGTACATGCCCAAATAAGGAAGGCCCCGGGTCGCCCGACCTGGGGAAGGTGAAGGGAGCAAGACGGTCAGTGGACAGGACAAAGGAGCCTCGTGGTCTGGCCATTTCGGGAGCCAGGCCACCATTTTGGGTTCAGTGCGAAAAACGTACTCAGAACGCCAAAAGGAGCTCAAAACGATCGCTGCCACCATTCCAGTCCCTGAATGACTTGCACCGATCAAAATACCATCCTAAAAGAGTATCTAGGGCCTGTAGAAGGCTAGAGACCCAAGAGAGCTGTAACTTAGCTTACAGTGCCCTCTTGTGTCATGTTGCACTAAAGCCGCAACACGATAACGGAAACTACGGGAAACAGCGTTCCCCGGTACTGACTGTCTTAAGGGCATGTCAGTTTCCCCGTAAGAAAGGAGCGAAAGCCCAGAGGAGTGCGGCAGAAGGCTGCACTTCTCTGGCAAAGTCCAGAACAAGGTGAAAACAACAGCAAAAAGTTTAGGGGTTGCCACATGGAAGGAAAATTACCTGCAATCATGAAATCTTTCCTAACACTCGCCCCTCCCAGACTATGGACAGGGGGAACTAATCCACCCCTGGATGAGTCTCTTGTTCAGGTCGGTAAAACATTCTGGACAACCCATCAGCATTGCTATGTTGGACACCTGGCCTATGCTCAATAGTGAAGTCGAAGCCTTGTAGACTTATGGACCACCTAAGCAACTTTGGATTCTCCCCCTTCATGTTCATTAGCCACTTTAACGGCTTATGGTCAGTCTGCACAGTGAAGTGGGTCCCATAGAGGTAGGGCCTCAGCTTCCTTAGGGCCCACACAACAGAGAAACATTCTTTCTCTACCGTGGACCACCTGAGCTCTCTGTCCTTAAGCTGGCGACTAATAAAACCGATAGGGTGTTCCTTACCCTTCTCATCTACTTGTGATAGTACAGCTCCTATCCCAGTGTCAGAGGCATCCGTCTGCACGATAAAAGGTCTTTGATAATCCGGGGCCCTGAGGACAGGGGCCTGGCACAAGGAGTCTTTTAAGCCATTGAAGGCCTTCTCACACTCGTCGGTCCAAGTTACCTTCTTGGGTTTCTTCGGAGTTGTGAGGGCAGTCAGAGGAGCAGCTATGGTGCCATAGTCTGCCACAAAAGTGAGGTAAAACCCCGTGAGTCCTAAGAAGGCTCTCACTTGGGTTTGCGTAGTGGGGGTAGGCCAGTCTTGTACTGCTTGTACCTGACTGAGTAGAGGCTGTCTCCTCCCTCCACCTACTTCATGTCCAAGGTAAACCACTGAGCCTTGTCCATTTTGGTGAGGGGCCACTCGGACACCCTCAAAAGAGCTAACTGAAGGACTGCTTGGGAACAGGTCGGGGAGAGGTTCAGACTCCTCTTCCTCAACGTCTGAAGCCAATAGCAGTGCTGCGATTTCGACGCTTGGGACGAAAGCCTTCAGCCTATTCACGTGAAGCACTTTTGGAGCCTGTCCAGGCCTTCCAAGGTCCACTGAATAGTTAACCTCACCCAGGGGCTCCACCACTGCGTAAGGGCCTGACCATTTGTCCTGTAAAGCTCGAGGCCTTATGGGATTCATGATCAGGACTTGCTGACCAAGTGTAAAGTTGATGAGGGAAGCTTTCTGGTCGTACCAATGTTTCACCAGCGCTTGCCCTGCCTTCAATTTATCACTAGCCAAGCCCATCAGAAGTACCATCCGTTTTCTGAGCCCTAGCACATAATCAACTACATTGGTAGTAACAGGGGGAGTGGGCATCTCCCATCCCTCCTTGACGATGGCTAAGGGTCCCCGTACGGGATGACCGAACAGAAGTTCGAAGGGGCTGAAGCCAACACCCTCCTGTGGTACCTCTCGGTAGGCAAACAGTAAGCATGAAACAAGAAGATCCCATTTTCTTCTCTGAGGCTCCTCCAGAGCCCCAATCATGCTCTTTAACGTCCTGTTAAAACGCCCACCCAGACCATTGGTCTGGGGGTGGTATGCAGAAGAGAACCTGTAGGGGACCCTACATTCTATCCACATAGCCTGCCTATACTTCGACATAAAGTTGCTGCCATCATCCGGCACAACTTCTTTAGGGAAGCCAACCCTAGTAAACATGCCGAGTAAAGCTTCTGCAACTGACTTGGCAGTTACAGTTTTCAATGGGATGGCCTCAGGATACCTGGTTGCATGGTCGACCAGCACCAGGATAAACCTATTGCCCGAGGATGTTTGCGGGTCAAGGGGACCAACGATGTCGATCCCTACCCTTTCAAATGGTACCCCCACAACTGGGAGCGGTACCAATGGAGCTTGGATTGTCGCGCCAACCTTACCAGACAACTGGCAGGAGGCACAACTCCTGCAGTGACTTTCTACTTGCACCCCCATCTTGGCCCAGTAGAAGTGCATGGATAACCTTTGCTTGGTCCTCTTCATACCAAGGTGACCAGCAAGGGGAACTTCATGCGCCAACTGCAGGAGGAAGGGCCTAACAGCAAGGGGAACCACCAACTTCCTATGGTCTCCTTCTGTAGACTCTGTGGGCTCACTATACAGGAGTCCACCTTCCCAATAAATCCTATGCTTCCCAGGAGGTTCACCCTCAAGCTGGGAGCAGGCCTGTCTCCTTAGGCCTTCCAGAGATGGGCACTCACGTTGGCCTTTACTGAATTCGTCCCTATCAGGACCTCCTTCAACTAACAAGTCTTTTAGTTCAGGATGATCGTTGGGGTCGAATACTTCAGGCATCGCCACCTCCTCGTCAGGCCCGGGCGATTGACCAACTTCCTCCACCGCAGTGGTAGGCGAGCTCGGGGGAATATTCTCTTTCCCTCGTTTTGACTTGTAGACTCCTTTCGCCTTGGGTTTCCCCTTCGGCTGGGGCGGCGTATTGGACTTGGCCAATGCTGCCCGTGCTTGAGACCGTGTGTAGGGTCTTTCGGCAGTGTCTCCTACGAGCCCTAAAGCTCTGAGATCATTACCCAACAAGACCTTTCCCGGGACGTTTCTCTGAATGCTCACTGGAATCCTGACTGCTGTACCATTTTAAAGTAAGATTTACAGGTATTACTGGAAACATACGGAGGGGGCCGTCAGCCAACTTAGTGGGCATCAGAGTAGCTCTGGCAACTTCCTCTGAGTCTACCAAGGTAGAATCCACTACAGTGCGACTGCACCCACTATCCCTAAGAGCTGGAGTATCCACTCCATTGATCAGCACACTGTCTTTAAAGTAGTGCTTGGTATTATCCGGAATCCTAGCATAAGCCTCTGCGACTTTAGGCTCCCAGGAACCCAGGGACACTAAAACTACCTCAGCCTCTATTCCGCTGGGAAATGAGTCTGAGGAGAAGGATGCTCCTGTAATCTCTTCTTCCTCGTAGGAGGAGAAGGCCAGATTAGCGGAGTGGACCCCCAAAGGTCTAACCTTACAACGGGGATCCCCCTTCACGTGGTCAGTTGCTCCACAAGAAAAACAAGCCCCAGTGGGTCTGTTTACGTAGGGAGGCTTATTGTAACCCGAGTTCTGTTTCGGAGGCGGACCTCCACTACCCTGTGAGTTCTCTTGTGTCTTACCCTTGTTTTTCTTTTTGTGGCCCTTATGGGAAGAAGATTTAGCAGATTCCCCACCCTCCATATCTTTGGACTTTTTCCCTTCCTCCTGCTTACCAGGATGAGTTTTGTCCTTATGGGACACTCGATGTGACACCCATAAGTCTGCTGCAATGGCCAGCTTCTTAGGATCTATCTCCTTCGAATCGGCCAAATGCTGCTTAAGCTCCGGGGAAGAAGAAGCAAAAATGTGTTCCAGTATGACAAGATTTATCATGCCTTCGAAGGTAGAAACATTATAACCTTCGACCCAGCCAGTTAAGTTTTTCAAGGATTCAGCGACATAAGATACCCAAGTACCACCTTCCTTTTTCTTATACTCTCGAAAACGCTTTAAATATTGGGCCGGAGTCTTCCCAAACTTTAAAATTAGAGTTTGCTTTAACATTGCGAAATCAGCTCGCTCAGCCTTCGACATTTCCATAATGGCACTACAGCCAGAATGGGGCAGTCTACTGAGCAACCACGCAATCTTATCAGCATTGTCAACTTCTTGAACCTCGCATGCATACTCAAACGCATTCAGCCAGTCCATAATGTCATTCCTTTCTTCATACACACTGAGCAGATCTTTCGGAAACCGTGGATGAGAGGAAGCCCCAGACCCATGTCCAGGACCCTTGGACCCATTTGCAACCTGAAGCTTGGCCAGTTCCAACTGGTGATCCCTGTCTTTCTGTTTTTCTGCCTGTTCGATTTTTAGTTTGGCTATGCTGAATTCAAGCTCCTGCTGCCTAAACCGCAGCTCTTGCTTCTTGAATTCAAGCATAGCATCCCCATCAACACTGGCAGAGGAAACATTAGACATCTCGTCCTCCCTGTCCTCGTGGTCGCGATGGATCAGTGCAGCGGCAGAACCGTCGGTTCTACCAGTGAGAGCAGCCCCACCACCTTCTACACTGTCCTCAGAAGTTATAGCGTCAAGCTGCACTTCTTGCCACGCCACGATTCTTTGGATCATTTCCAATTTCGTGCCTTGAGAGGAAACACCTCTCTCCGCACACATCTTTTTCAGCGTTTCTGATTTGGAAGCATTTAAAGTTAACAAGGTATTTGTTTCCATACTGTTTGATAGGACTATGGCCTTTTTAAAGTTATACTACAACAATTCACTACGTGTACTGTTTGGAATAACCTGAAATGCCTTAGTTCGAGCGCAACACTGGATACCTTCAGTCGTATCCCACCGCTGTACACCAATTTGTTAAGACGGATTTCTGAACTCTGTCCTGGTGGCGCAGAAGTTCAGAAGGCCAACCTAATTACTTGGAACAGGGTAACCTCTGGACAAGCCAGACCAATCAAGGTAGCGATCGCGGCGGTCAAGACTAGGTCTCAAGAGGGGTGAGGGTGACTGAAAGCCCGCAATGAGCACTCAAAGCAAGAGCGCTTACAAACTACTCCAAACAGTTGTTATATCAAAAATATATACACATTTATTTTAAGGCCTTTAAAACAATGACCGTAGCGAGAAAATCACAATATCACAATATTAAACCAACACATACCATATCAACAGAATATATATACAAACACAACAGTCGCTAGCGTTATAAGCACGAAATGTGTAGTCCACCTGAAAGGGAAGGAAAACAGGCAGTGCGATACAATGCTTCAGACTCAGTTCGCCTTCAGAGGCACCTAACTAGATGGAAGTCCGAGCCCTGCGAAGAGTGGAGCCTTGTGCTCAAAGTACCTGCCACGCCGGTGCCAACGGGCAAAAGGGGAAGCTCTTCGGAGGAAGTCAGGCAGTTCGGGTTAGTGCACAGCAGAAGGAGAACAGGTTCCGCAACTCAAGCGCAGCCTCCACAGCGGGCAGAAGCAGAGCGCGAGTACGGCCAAAAGGGTGCTGTTTTTACACAGCAGGGAAAAGCAATGGGATACTGCAGGAGGGCGACCAGATCCTAGCTAAACTACTCACCGGTCCCCGAAGCAAGCAGACCCAGGCTTCTCCACGTTAGTTTCAGCAGCTGGCAGGTTCAGAAGAGCAGGGAATGCTTCGTAGTCGTGTAGAGCAAAAAGACGTCCCAATCGACGAAACCAGCACAGTTTGTTGCCGCAGCAGGACAACGGAGCGGCCGTGTGTATTCGAGCCAAATGTACACTCCTCCCTTCAGACTTGGGAACGCCAAGTGTACGAAGCGTGGGAGAGTGACCAGGACTCGAAATACAACACAACCTGGCGGCGGTTACAGAGCAGGACTCCCTTGTAAACTGGTCAGTCAACTGGATGGCCCAGAGACACTTCCGAAGGCTTACTTGGCAGGAGAGGATGAAGTCGCCGGGAATAGCTGTTCCTGCTATTCCAAAGGTCGAAGCACCAGTGCAGGCCTTCTGGTTCGATCCAAGGAGAAAAGGGCTTCACAGGACGACAGCAGTGCAAAGGAGGATTCCTTCAGCGGGTCACCAGCGATTCCTCGGTCCAGCCTCTTGGTTGCAGGATACTTGGCTCCTGTATTCCTTCGTTCGTGAGAACTCAGGAGATCGACATGGTAGTGGTGTTTCCAGCCCCCTCTTATCCACGATTCCCTTCGCGCCAAAACGGAGGGGAGCCAATGGGAGATCCGCTCATCAACACACATACCATACGTGGACCAATCACGGACCACGGTGGTCCCAGGCATTCACACCACCCTAGACTCTCTGGCACCCAGGATGTGTATTGGGACCAGACATCCCAGCCCACACCCTGGAGGCACACAAACGACATGTAGAAGCCCGCGAAAGCAACCACGTTTCGCGGGAAAGTACATGCCCAAATAAGGAAGGCCCCGGGTCGCCCGACCTGGGGAAGGTGAAGGGAGCAAGACGGTCAGTGGACAGGACAAAGGAGCCTCGTGGTCTGGCCATTTTGGGAGCCAGGCCACCATTTTGGGTTCAGTGCGAAAAACGTGCTCAGAACGCCAAAAGGAGCTCAAAATAAACAAAACGATCGCTGCCACCATTCCAGTCCCTGAATGACTTGCACCGATCAAAATACCATCCTAAAAGAGTATCTAGGGCCTGTAGAAGGCTAGAGACCCAAGAGAGCTGTAACTTAGCTTACAGTGCCCTCTTGTGTCATGTTGCACTAAAGCCGCAACATGATAAAAGAAACTACGGGAAACAGCGTTCCCCGGTACTGACTGTCTTAAGGGCATGTCAGTTTCCCCGTAAGAAAGGAGCGAAAGCCCAGAGGAGTGTGGCAGAAGGCTGCACTTCTCTGGCAAAGTCAAGAACAAGGTGAAAACAACAGCAAAAAGTTTAGGGGTTGCCACATGGAAGGAAAATTACCTGCAATCATGAAATCTTTCCTAACACCCGGGCTTTGTATTCTGCTCCCACCATTTCTCCCGATATCTCAGCTGCCACAAACACATAATCTAGCCTCGTGTACAAGTCATGTGGCGCTGCGTAGTGCGAGTACTGCTTATCCGTGGGGTGCAGTCTTCTCCACACATTTTCCAGGCCAAGGTCTCCCAACAATGTCCCATTTTCCCGGTTCTATCAACGGACCTATCCATTCTGGGATTCAGGGTGCAATTGAAGTCCCCACCCCACACCATCGCACCCCCAGCCAGGGGGCCAAGTTTACTATAAAGGGACCTAAAATTAGCTGCAGTATCGTGGTTGGGGGCGTACAGATTTATGATGTGCACTTCCCTGTTTTCCAGGTGCCCTGTTACCGTCACCATTCTGCCTTCCTGGTCTACCGTTGAGCTAAGCACCTGAAATGGCACATGCGGCGCCACCCAGGTGATAACCCCTCTAGCATACGCTGAGTACGTCGCACCCACCACATTACCCCTCCATTTCTTCTTGACCACCTCCAACTTCTCCCTGGTGAGATGAGTCTCCTGTAGCAGGGCTATGTCAACGCGCATCCTTTTTAAGTACAGCATTACTTTATTCCGTTTCAGATAACTATTGAGGCCCCATACATTCCAGGTCACTATACGGAGATCACTAAGCAGGCCTTCTTGATTGAGCCTTACTTGTGCAGTAGTGCAAGCATAGGGACTTCTAATGAAGTGCAGAATTTGGGGGTGGATGCCTCGTGCCTCCAACTTACTCTTCAAAGTCTCCTGAATAACCAAATCGAAAGCTTTACTGCAATCTATACAGAGTGACAAGCTTGTCCTCCAGTGTCTTAAGTATCAGAAACTTGAGAGTCCATAAGCAAGCCAAGGTACCAACCCCTTTCTGAAAAGCCAATCATTGATTACTAAGCATCCTTTGTTCCTTAATCCAAGTTTATCAAGGAGAAGCAAGGGAAATACGTTTGCCATTGTGTCATCCATTGGTAATAAGTGGTCGTTGTAAAGGCTTTCCCTTGGTCCACTTTTTTAAACCACAAGCAGCAATTTTCTCCAGATCGTTGGAATTAATGACCAGGGAGAATATATTATACAGAACAGTAGCCCAATAATGCAGGTCTCTTTTGAATGTGGCATTTGCCAAACCATCTGGGGCTGGTGCCCTGGAAATGTTTAGCCTATTTATCTTGTATTCTACTTTTATTTATTTATTGATTGTTTTTTACATTTATATAGTGCACCGAACCCTGTGGCATCTGGGTCCTTTAAACTTAAGAAGGTGGTTACAGCGATTGCAAAGTGCAGTAGTGTCCAAGTACAAACATTAGAAAAAGCCTGACCTCATGTTGCAAGGCACCTACATCAAGGCATGCAGTTACAATGGTAAAGTCTGGGTACATGATATGGCAAAGCCTTATCTCTTGTTGCAAGGCGGCTATATCAAGGCATATAATTACAATGGTAAAGTCCAGGTACATGGTGTGGAGAAGCCCAGCCTCATGTTACAAGGCGGCTACATCAGAGCATGAGTTGAAAATAGGCCAGGTTCGAGAAGATGGGAGAAACAGAGGGTGCAAAGTAGAGCGGGGCAGCAGGGGAGGAGGTCGGCAAAGCAACAGCAGTGTAGGGAAACATAATGCCGTCATTAGGCCAACCAAATTTGCGAGAAAAGCAAATAGTGCAGCCAGAAAGGAGCAACAGAAGATCTAATTGGCAAGAGCAAATGGGGACCCGCAGCGAACCGGCAGCGGACTTGGAGCAGCCAGGGCCTTCGAAACGGCCCTTAGAACAAACGCCCGGCTCCCGCCTCCCGGTTCATTCAATTGGCTGATATTCGCAGGGCTAGCCAATGGGAGCGGGAGCCGGTCAGGGACGGCATTGAGAGGGGCTACGGTCCAAGAGAGTGGCCATGTTTGTAGGCCAGACCATGAACCACGAAGGCAGCATCTCACGAAAAGTATATGCATAGGACATGTGTAGGCAGGAAAAAATACTTTTAGAGATTTTGCAACGTGATGGTTTCAATTACCAAGGTAACTGTGAAGGTAAAAGCAGACGTGCAACTCAGCGCCCAATTCAGTGAAGGAGCCTTACCAGCGTATGGGCAGCAGGTCTTAGGTGTCATGAATGCACGTATCAGGGTTCCCAGTCTCCCCAGTGTCCCCGCCGATGCTCCTAGTCCCACCCGTCCCCATGCCCGGTTCCGGGATTCACCTGTGCTCTCCTCACGTTCCCGTGTGCCATTGCATGGGCTTCAGTTTACTGCTCCCCACTCGCTACGACGCTTGCTTCAGTGGCGAGTTCCATAGCGATTAAGGGACCGGCTTTGTGCTGCACTTTCGCATGCCATACCCAAAGCCTCTCACTCACGTGGTTCGGCCACGGTCCACGTGTCCAGAAAGACTGCCTTACTTCCGCATACCAAGACCAATGCTCTCTGCTCTCGTAACATGGCCGCGCTCCACTTGACCAGAAAGACACACACACGGAATACGTCCGCGAGTCACGTGGCTGGAGCCTACGGATCACGTTTCTGAGAAGGAAACAAAGCGCCAGTATTTAAACGGCCGCATCGGTACCCCCGATACTTAACAGCTGTTAAATTGGACACTTTTCGGCGCTACGTATTCTGAATGCTTGATTGCCTGGATACCGATCTTGGACTGTCTTAAGGATTTGCTCTTGGATCTTCCTGATTTTGTCTTCTGGTATTATCGGATTACCTGTCACGGATTACGGACTGTATATTGGACTTCTGCTTGCTCAATCCCTCGGTACTACGCTTCTTGGTTTCCTTGTCCAGGACTTTGATATCAGGTGGGCCCGGTCCATGAAAACAACACCTGACCTACCGGCACACATCTCCTGCTGGGAGGGCCCTTGGTGGGTCCCGGAACCCCTTTCATAGGTGCAAAGGATTACTTCACCGCCTCAGTGGGTAAGACCGTTCCATTTGTTTCTGTTTGGCCAGTTGTTGTTGTTAGGCTCATAACTTAACCAGTGTTTTCTTTGCAGTGGTCCGGGGTTCTGAGAGTCTGCGGTTCCGGAAGAAGATCTCCCACCTGTGGCCTCAAAGGTTGTACAGGGAGTGCTTTTGATTCTCCCTGTGCGGCACCTGTGGACAGAGGATTCTTCTGACTACACGACAGTCAAGACACAACATTAGGTGAGCGTTGCTCATGCTGGAATCCTGAGCTCCGATTAGCTGCTCCTCGCTCGCTGCTTGTGAATAAGCAATAGAAGAACTCCAATGGCCTCGAAACGGGCCTTAGAACAAACGGGCCAGCTCCCATCCTCCCTAGAAAAGTCTAAGGTCTCTTCCTCCACTGGGTACCCCAATATTACAGATGCTTCTAACTCATAGGTCTCCCTGTAATACATGCTTTGCACATATGCAATCTAAGTTGTCTCCGGGACAGGATTAATTTGCCTTTTTAACAGAGAAGGAGACAAATGTTGTTTTATAAGGGACAAACATTTTTTTTAAATCTGGAGTTCTAAGAGCCTGGAACATTATCTGCCACTGTGCAGAGACAAGGGAGCCTTTATGTGAACAAATCTAGTTTTTATACCCTGTTTTAGAGGGGGCAATCTCACTATTATTCTCAGGATCAGAAATTACCATTTGTTTAATTTCTTTAATTGCCATCTTTAACTGTTTTTTCCTTTCAACGATGGCCATATAATTTATTCAGTGGATTACTTTTCTCCCGCAGATTCCTCATCGTGATAGATATCCATCATCCACCCCTGCTGTTTTGAAACCTTTCGACAGGGGCATAGTGGACCTCCGTTCGGTCGCCGATCCGTCTTGTCTGGCTCTCGATCGTTGCTCCAGACTTGATGTCAGGCGTCGTATATGTACCACATCACTACACCCCATGCTTCTATTCCTTTTTTCTGCGCGCTTGCACGCTTTATCAGGAATACAACTCGAGTTTACTCAACGTTCTTATGGTACTTTGTACACTTGTTTCTCAAAAATCTCTACGCATGGTCGTTCCACAGGTTTTCGGGCTTCAAGTGATGCCGCGATTGCGAGGCCTACATTTCTATGACCGACCCCCATGACATATGTCTATGGTGTCTGGGTGCTAGTCACGACACGAAGGCCTGCGTGTCGTGCACAAAGATGCAGCTGAAATCCCTGTGTGAGAGGGCCGGGTAGCTGGCTTTGGGCCGGCCTGTCACCAAGTCTCCTGCCGAGACTGGGAAGAGTGGGAGAGTTTTAAGGACCCTGTCAGAGAAATGTTTAAGAAGCAAGCGGCTGTATGTGCGGCTCCAGCCCCCGACCAGCAAGCCTCAGCGGCTAAACCGGCGCTCGGTGCTCCCGAACCAAAGCCAGCCACTCCGTCGACATTGTTTGTGTCAAAAGTGTCGTCGGGCGTTACTACCTGCAGGAATAAGTCACCGTAAGGCTGAGCCCCCCCGACGCCCATCGGTTACCCGAGCATCCCTTAACGCCGAGAGAACCTTCGGCATCAAAAGCTTCAGCTTCGAGACCTACCCTCAAGCCTTCAGCACCGATAGTTGGCGATGGTTCATTTGTGCCACTATGAAGATTGGGTTTCTTAGATTCCATGCATTCCATTTTCAGAATCGAGGAGCACGATGACCCTGAGGACCCAATCGACCCCGTTTACACGGGAGCCGGCGCCGTCGACTATTTTCGACGACCAGGCCGATTTATTGGCTTTGGCTCAAGGTTTACATGATAGCATTGGTCTGGATACTTCCTCAGACCTGGAGTTACAGCAAAAACAGCTCTATACCCACGCTAGTGTGAAGTTCACGGAGCTGATTAACAGCATAGTTGACAACCTGGGGTTGAAAGCGTTCACTACTCCTCTTTAGGGGTATGACCTTACCGACATTCTGGATGAGAATCCCACAGTCGAGCACAATATGCCTTTCAACCCAGCCATTGCGGACCCCTTAGCCTCCTTATGGCGCACCCTTGTACCATTCCCCCTGTGAATACCAATTGCACAGGTAAGTATAGGCTGGCAAGAGGTGATCCTTCTTTCCTCGCCACTGTTTCCACCAGACCCGTGGCCTCCACCTCGAATCTGCCTGCAGATAGAGAGGGGGGAAAAAAGTGACGCTTTGGCCAGGAAGGTGTTCACTTCTGGTAACATGGCGCTCAAAGCCACTAATGTGGTGTGTTGTTTCACTAAATTCTCGTTTGGCTTGTGGAAGGCAGTGGAACGTCCCTGAGGGTGCCATGCAGCACTTTTTTTACAGCTGGTGGAGGATGGGCAGGAGGTAGCCAAACAGTCATTACAAATGTGCCTGGGCATAGCATACTGTGTTGGCAGAGCAATGGGTTCAGCAGTTGTGATGAGACAACAAGCATATCTTAAAGCTTCTGGATTCTCTCCAAATGTCCAAAACAGGTTGCTGGACATTCCCTTTTGCAGGTGACATGCTTTTCAGGCAGAAAGTGGACAAATCTTTTGAGAAATTCAAGGTGTCAAAATTGGCTGTTAAGCCTTTGGGCCTAGCGGCGCAGCCGGCCTAACCTGCCTTCAGTTGTGCCTCCAGGGGCAGGGGCTACAGGGGCTACAGACGTTATGCGCCATATGGTAGGAAGGCGCAGCTCACACAAACCAGGAAAGGGCAGAGGAGCTTCTGGCATCCTGGAAGGGGCAGAGGGTCCACTAGAGGCCAGCAAGCAGCAGCAGTGGTGGATGGTTGGCGGGGCATTTGCCCCAGTGGCAGCAAATAACTTCCGATGCATGGACCCTGCAGTTGATTCGGTGGGGCTATTGCCTGCCTTTCCTGAAGAGGCCTCCAGACAGAACTCCATCTTCCCCAGTCCAACTGGGTTCGGAACTCCAGGAAGAACTGAGAGCCCTCTGTGGAAGAGGTCTATAACTGGGGAGTGGTCCTACCCTCTGGAATTCAAATGCATGCAATACAATTTAAATCCAAGTTTGTTTGAACCCTTGTGAACACCCAACTAGATGGGGCATTCACCATTTGTAACAAAAGCACACTGCTAATGAAAACATATACCATTCATATTTGGTAGTACAACTTTTTATTAATTAGCTGATACTGTGGCTTTTCTTTGCATTTTTTGTGGAGAACAATTAGTGATAAGCATGGTCATGAAAACAATTAGTGTTGAACATAGTTGTGCCTAAAATACAGTACGCAAACCTAATAGTTACAAAGCGTGATGGATACGCTAAAACCTTTTGGAAAACCACTCATAAGTAGGTGAAAACCATTATGTAGTTAAATTCAGTGAACACAGAGTGTGAATGAAAGTAGAGAAGGGGAGACATTGGCTGAAGGTCTCCTATGCCCGGCTAGAGTCTGACCTCGTAGTTGGTGGAGGAGGTACCTCCCTATCAGAGAGGTTGGGTTGGTATTCCTGTTACTTAGGTCTCTGTCCCATTCTGGATTTCTGGGCCTTGAGCAAGTTCCTGAGGAAGGACAAATTCAGGATGGTGACATTGAGAGACGTTCTCCACGCTCTCGAACTCCAGGACTGGCTGGTGTCGATAGACCTACAGGGTGCTTATTTCCATGTGCCGATACACCAAAAGCACAGTAAGTTTCTAAGGATCCTCATTGGAGAGAAGCACTATCAGTTCAAACTGCTTCCCTTTGTGTTGACCTCCGTACCAAGGGTCTTCACCAAGCTCATGGCGGTAGTTGCGGCTCACCTCAGGACACCCAGGGTCCATATATTTCCGTACCTGGATGACTGGCTGATCCAAGGGAAGTCGGCGAGACAAGTCTTGTCTCATCTGGAAGACACCGGCCTACTACTGCACAAGCTGGGCTTCTCCCTAAATTTGAAGAAGTCCCATCTGATGCCAGTTCAGCAGCTCCAGTTCATCGGAGCAGTCCTAGACACCCGGGTAAGTAAGGCTTTCCCGCCCGACGAGAGAGTCAGCAACATGGCATCAGATGGTGCAATTGTTTCAGAACCACACCACTCTTCTAGCGGCTTCCTTCCTCTGCCTTTTGGGTCTCATGGCCTCCTGTATTTTTCTAGTGCCAGGGGCCAGGCTGTGTATGAGATCCCATCAGTGGCTCTTGAGGGACCAAAGGTCTCAGTATCTGGGAGCTCTCATGGATTGCCTATTAGTGTCCAGCCAAGTAGTCCATGAACTCGGCTGGTGGAACACACACAGCAATCTGTTGGCGGGGGAACCCTTCTGGCCTCCTTGGCCCCAGGCCCGAGTGGTCACGGATGTGTCCCTGAATGGTTGGGGTGCCCACTGCGAGGATTTGCAGGTGAGCGGCCTCTGGTCTCCATCAGAAGCCAAGTGGCATATCAACAGGGTAGAGTTGCGGGCCGTCAGATTAGCCCTGAAGGCCTTTGCCCCATCTCGGAGGAAAGCATGTCCTTGTCCTGACAGACAATACAATGTCCATACACTACCTCAACAAGCAGCGTGGTGTGTACTACTGCCCACTCTGCACAGAAGCAATTCAGCTGTGGTTCTGGTTGAAAGAGAACCGAATCTCGATCTCAGCAGTTCATCTGGCGGGGACAGAGAACACCTTGGTGGATCCTCTGAGCAGGCAGAGCATGGTCTCACACGAGTGGGAAGGGTGCCAGGAGGTCTTAGAGGAGGTATTCGCTCTCTGGGGATCTCCAGCAGTGGATCTGTTCACCACAGAGTCCAACAGGAAGTGCAAACAGTTTTGTCGAGGGAATTCCCAGTGAACGGTGCACTGTGGGACACATTTCTAGTGGATTGGACCGTCCCTCTCCAGTATGCCTACCCTCTGATTCCCGTCATTCCTTGGGTTCTCAGGAGGTTGAAGAGATTTCGAGCGACCGTGATCCTGAACTCACCGGATTGGGCGATGAGAACATGGTACTCCGGTCTCCTGGATCTGACCATCTGTCCGCCTCACCAGTTGCCTCGGCATCTGGTTTTCCTAACCCAGTCGGAGTGTTGAGTGCTACTCCCGACCCCAGATTCCCTCAACCAACATGCGTGGCTCTTGAAACGATGAGGTCTGATGACTGGGACCTCTCAGAGGAGGTACTTGAGGTATTTCTGGCTGCACACAGACCTTCTACTAGATCTCTGTACGTGCACAGGTGGAGGAGGTTTGAGGCATGGTGCAGGGAACGCGAGACTGACCCTATCTCTTGCCCCACCACCACACTGATGCAGTTCCTTCTATCATAGGCCTCTTCAGATTGCCACGGTCAAAGGGTATTTGGCGGCCCTATCTGTGTTCAAGAGGTTCCCAGACCAAAGTTCCTTTTTCAACATTCTGTTCATGGCCCTGTTTTTGAAGGGCCTTCTGAACAAGTTTCTGCCAACCCCTTTTGCTGTCCCAGATTGGGATCTTAATCTAGTTTTGACCTACTTGATGGCATCTCCGTTTGAGCCTATGCATTCATGTTCTTTGCGGCTGTTGTCCCTTAAGACAGCCTTTTTGGTGTATGGGAGGAAAGGTCTTTAGGACCCCTCTTCTCCATTTCTCACCCTCGTGCCGTCACAGATTTCCCCCCTTCTCTCCTGTCTATGTTGTTTACTGGAGTTCTTTGAAGGAGTCTTCTTGTGCACAGTTTGGGTCTTGTATAACCCTGTGCGAACGTCCTCGGGTTCCAGCGTGCGTTCAGTGTTCCGACTCCTGGAACGTTCAGAATGTCTGGGAAATCCTTGAAGTGATGAAGAGTGTACTCGGAGACGGGTACACGGAGGTCCGGGATACAAGAGGTAATAAAGAGGAAGGGAATGAATGAGGAAGGAAAAATAGGGGCCAGGAACCAGGAATCAATGAAGTCAGCGAGAGCGAACTACGGCAGCACACGTCTAGCCACTGCAAGCGGTAGCGTTGAGACGCGTGGGGCCGCGGGGGCGTGGCTTCTTTATAGAACGTGCTACATCCGATGCGGAAGCTGGTAAACAACGTTCTGTGTTTGACGGCCATGTTGGAAGTACTACTGAGTGTAAGCCCCAATGTGTCAGGGACCAGGAAGTCCAAAAGGGACGCGTCCGACGGTTCATGACAGCATGCCTCCTCTGAAGGCCTGTCCCTCCGGGTTTGCCCGGGTGTATGAGATGATACCGTCTGAGTAAACTGGGGCATTTAGGTTTGAGATTGGTTCCCAGGTGCTTTCACTAGGAAGGTTCCTTTTCCACTCGACCAGGTATTGTAGCTGACCACGTTTGTACCTGGAGTCACATATCCTGGACACTTCGTATTCCAGCTGGTCCTTGATAATTACAGGGTTAGGCCTAAGGGCAGTCCGGGTAGGACTGGATGTGTGGTTTCATTAGGGACGTGTGAAACACTGGATGGATCCTCTTCCAAGAGTCTGGTAGTTTGAGTCGGAAGGCCACTGGGTTCATAATTTCCTTTATGGAAAAGGAGCCATAGTACCGGGGAGCCAACTTATTCGGTCGTAAATGTCGAGGCAGTAGTTTCGAGGATAGACAGACCTTATCACCCACTGCATAGGAAGGTCCTGGTCTTCTTTTGGAGTCCGCATAATGCTTGGTGTGAGTTTGGGCCCTTTCTAAGTGTTCTTTGGCTTCCTCGTGTACATTGATGAGAGTTTCGATCCAGGAGTCGGCTGTTGGTACTGGTGTAGGATGTGGGAGAATGGAAGGCAGAAACGAAGGGTGAAATCATTGGCTGCAAAAAAAAGGGCTTGTCTTGACAGCCGAGTGATCCAAATTGTTGTAGGCGAATTCAGCCACAGGTATTAAGAGTGACCAATCGTCCTGTACCTTTGTAGTGAAGCAACAAACATATTGCTCTAGGGTTTGGTTCACATGTTCAGTAGCTCCGTTAGTCTGTGGATGATAACCTGAGGAGACGACATGTTGGATCCCTAGTATACGGCATAAGTGTTTCCAAAAATGAGAAATGTATTGAGGTCCTCTGTCTGATATGATCTTGGAAGGGAGTCCATGAAGTCGGAATATGTGTTCCAGGAAGATTCCAGCAAGTTCTGATGAAGGTGATAGTTTATACATTGGTGTAAAATGAGCCATATGAGTGAATAAATCGATGGTGACCATGATAGACTTGTATCCCCTGGAAGGTGGCAGTTCCACAATGAAGTCCGTAGCGATGAATTCCCAGGGTCTTGTTGGTAGCGTAGGTTGAAGTAGGAGACCCGCCGGTCTCTTGTTATCATGTTTGCTTTGATTGCAGACTGCACAGGCTTGGATGTACAGTTGAACATGAGTTTTCATTCTTGGCCACCAAAATTGTCTTTGTATTAGACAGAGGGTGTTGGTGATGCCATGATGTCCTGAGTGAAGGATATCATGACAGAGGTTTATAATCCTTTGTTGTAGTCTCTGTGTGGGAATGACCAGGCCATTATCCTTGAACAGATACCCGTCCTTTGTTCTTAGATTCCATCGATTCTTCCCTGTAAATTCCTTCCAGAGCTCAGAGGACTGGGTTTGCATCCGAATGTCTTCCAGGAGGCTGATTGCTTGGGCTACAAAAATTGTGTGGGGAAACATCTTTGGGAAGGATTGATCTTCAAGAGTTTCGTAGTCGGGAAGTTGGGATAAGGCGTCAGCAATTATGTTCTCTGTTCCAGGGACATGATGGATCTGGAACTGGTACTGGGCAAAGAAGAAGGCCCAACAGGCTTGACGGCTATTTCTACATTCTAGAGACTGTAAAATTTGAAGATTCCGATGGTCTGTGCGGACCTGAACAGGATGTTTAGCTCACAGAAGTAGATGACGCCACTCTGTGAAGGCTTGACGGATGGCTAACAGTTCCTTTTTGCAAAACGGAATAATGGGTTTCGCTGGGAGTTAGAGTTTGTGAAAGATAAGCAATCGGATGTTCTAGATTATCCTCGTATTCCTGCTTTAGAACTGCTCCAATGGCGTAGTTAGAGGCATCCGTTTCCACTAGGAAAGGTCGATTGATGTCAGGTTGAGCCAGGATGGGTGCTTGTGCAAACTCTGTCTTTAACCGTTGAAATGCTTCATCTTGGGCTGCTCTCAGGAGAAAGGGAGTATCTTTTCTTTAACAATGTAATGATCGGTTGAACTTTCTCAGAAAAGGAAGGTATGAATTTCCGGTAAAAGTTGGCAAGTCCCAGGAAGGATTGAATCTGTTTCACGGTAATTGGAACAGGCCAGGATAGTATGGCTTTTACTTTTGAGTGGTCCATACCCATTCCTTCTGGACTAAGGGCAAATCCTAGATAGTGAACAGTAGAGACATGGAAAAGCATTTCTGGGGTTTAGCCAGGAGCTTGTGTTCACGTAACTGCTGTAACACTGCCTTAACATGCTCTTCATGCTTAATGTTAGGCAGAAACCTGTGCAGTTCCCTCTGGGACCACTGCAAAAGATTTAGGACTACAGTTAAACCCACTTGGTAGCAGTCTGTACCACACAGATTCACTTGGTAGCTGTGGCTGAGCAGTCAGTCTTCCCTCAAGAAGCGTTAGGCAGTATACAGAGTATTCACAATAGGTCAAAAGAACATAGTAGAACAATTAAACAATGACCAGGGCTTGGTGTAAAAGAGATATAATTATTTATTTAAAACCACATCTAGAAAAACACACAGGCACTAATAGTAAGCAATCCAAAAACACGGTCACTAAAAGATATACACTCCCTTCAAAAAATATTAGACACGTCTTAAGTAAAGGGGGCTTAAGTAAAGCCCCACTTATTTTCAGACAGCTGTGAGCGCTTAACGTAGATGGCACTCTAATAATTTGTTTAAAAAAGGGAGAGAAAAGCAGAGAATAAATTGGAACAGATCCCAACACTTTTTCACGAACACAACAAGAGAGGAAGGCAAGTAACACCGTGAGTTTAGAGTCAGTAGGCCGGATCCACTTTAAGAGGATCAAACGAATTGTGTCCAAGGTCACGCAGTCGCAGTGCACAAGAGTCTTGTCAAGGTTCAAAAAGGAGTTGGACCAAAGAAAGGGACCAGTTAGGAGGTCAAGGCGGCCAGCCCAGTCCAGAAGGTTAAGGGGTTATTATTACCTTGTAGCAATCTTTGAAAGGGAGGCCTGGCGGACACGGTACCATAAAGTGGTGAGAATACTCCAGCGGGGCAGTTGTCCCCGGCAGCGGATGCAAGTCGGTGCTTCGTCCGGGGGAAGAGAGGATCTCGTCGTGGAGGAAGACAGGAGTCTGTTGCACTGTCAGGGAAGAAACCAGCCGCAGAGTTTGTCAGGTAAAAGGATCGGTCCTTTAGTTTGCGGTCCAGTGGTAAGTGGCTATCCGGTTGCCGGGGTGCTGGACACGGGCAATTCGACCACTTAGCCGGTCGGGGGTCCGAAGAGAAGAAGGTAAACTGGTTGTGCCCACCAGTCAGGGGAACAAGCCTCTCCAGCCGGGAGATTTTCTCTGTCGTCGGGAAGTGGTGAGTCGGTTCAGCAGGGCTCCACCGGTGGTGTCGTCGTGGTAGGTTGGCTTAGCTTCTCCCTCGTCGGATTCTCAGGTCCTGTGGCGACTTCTGAAGTTCCAGTCCCCAAAGCCATGCTTTAATGCAGCATACCCCCATTCACTCAGCCTAGCTGTCAATCAAACATGCTAAGTGGTGAGCCGGCCGGCTCACCACTTGGGCCAATCACACAAGAGAGCGACTTGAGTTACCAAGGTAACTCAGTCCAGGGTGCCTAAACCCCCTCCCACACCCCCTGTGGTACCCAGACAGAGTGGCACCACTTTTGGAGGCTTCTGTGGAGAAGCCCGGCAAAAGGTGGACAAAGGGCTCGTCTTGGGTTGGAGTCACAGAAGAGAACACAAATGTCATTTTAGAATCGAGTCCTGGCAAAAAATACCAACCGGCGAATTAATATTAATTAAATAAACCGGCGTTATGTTCGAGGCTATGAGAATTAAATAATTAAAGTTGGTAGCCTCGAACAATGGGAAAATCCCATAGGAATATATTCGCGGTCGAATATAAAAAGTAGTATCCACTGCCACCAGCCAAAACTCGATCAGGGGGGACGGAGACGTACCCCCTCGACTAACAGACCCCAGGGCAATCGAATTGCCCTGACCAATACGTCCACAATATGATGGTTTGCACTGGTTTCTGTTAATAATTTGGGACTAGTAAAGCCAATGGTGACTTTACAAGCCCTGGGAGACAGTAGTCAGTCCCAGGTTATGGAGTCTATGGTGGGGTGTCACTATGACACCCCTGTGTTACTGCACGGAGGGTGCTGTGTAACACACATAGTAACAACACATGAGACCCTATGGAGTAAAGGACCCCATAGCCCATAAAACACATTAACAGTCAAAGGAACACCATAAATCATGTCCAAGAGTGGGAGAAAAAGAGTCTCACTCTTGGCAGGAGAAAAAAACAAACTCCAGAAATCCAGCAAAGCTGCTGGGGGACTCACTAGGTTAGGAAATTCAGCCTAAAGAGTGAATTCTCCCTAACACTTAAGATGGTCCTTAGAGAATATTAGGATATCGTCCAGGTAAACTATGACGAAGAGGATCAGTATATCAGAAAACACCCGATCCATGAAACGTTGGAAGACCGCTGGGGCATTGGCGAGTCCGAAGGGCATTACCAGGTATTCAAAGTGACCAAAGGGTGTTCTAAAGGCTGTTTTCCATTCGTCACCCTCCCTAATACGGATCAGATGGTAGGCACCTCTGAGATCCAATTTCGTGAAGACTACAGCTCCTCTCACCGCTTCCAGGATATCTGAGATTAAGGGCAATGGGTAGCGGACCTTCAAGGAGCACTGATTTAAACAACGATAATCAAGACAAGGCCTAAGCTTTTTAGTATCTTTCTTAGGAACAAAAAACAACAAAGCTCCTGCTGGTGATTTGGATGGTCGTATGGTGCCATTTTCAAGGTTGGTATCCAAGTATTCACGGAGTGCCATTTTCTCTGGTTCGGATAAAATGACATTCTTCCAAAAGGAATCACGGCTGAGGGTTCAGTATCCATAGCACAGTCTTCAGGTCTGTGAGCGGGTAGGGCCTGAACTATGGCAGTTGAGAACACATCAGTGTAATCCTGATAGGCCCTAGGAACCTGGATGATATTTGAGACCATGAATTGGCCTTACTGGTCTGTCAGCGTACCTCCAGAAGATGTTGGCGAGGAATCCAGGGATAGACGATGAGACATACAATGCTAGGAACCCAGGAACAAGGATCCTGCTGCCCAGTTGATGTATGGGTTGTGCTTTTCTAAGCAGGGCATATCCAGTACCATTGGGTAATGAGCAGACTTTATGATGTCAAATTTGATCACCTCTTGATGATGGTTTATCGAGAGCGGGGATCTCCTTGGTCTGTAGGGTTATGGGTCCTGAAGAGAGAGGTCTTCCATCAATAGCCTCTACAGGTTGCGTGATGCCTCGAGTTTCATATGGAATGTGGTGGGTAGTGACCCAATCTTGATCTATAAATATCCCCATTGCTCCACAATCCACCAATGCCAAAATGGGGTAGGTTTCGTTCTTGGATGGCGATAGAAAGGCCTGTAAAATCACAAGATTGTTTTGCCCAGGAGAGTTCAAGGATGGAATAGATGTGGAGCAAAGATCTCTCTCCCGAAGCTGTGCTCCATCTAGGATCGGGAGCTGGCGTTTCCCGAACGCCGTGGAGGAGCTAAGGGACATTCTCTCACTAGATGTTTGTCTGAAGCACAATACATACATAGCCCAGTGGGAATCCGTTGCATTCTTTCTTGTGGGGATATGGGTCCGCGGAAGGCCCCTAGTTGCATGGGTTCTGGGTCGTTAGTGGGGGCAGGAGTGGGCTCAGCCTTCGAGGAAGATTCTACGGAGGTCTTTTGGAAAGGCATTCTAGTCTTCTTCTTTTCTGCCTTCCTTTCCTGGATACGGAAGTCTATCTGTAGAGAGAGGTCCATAAGAGCCTAGAATTAACCTGGGCGAGCCACTCTGGCTTGCTCATCTTTTATTTCTTCATTCAGTCCTCTTAGAAAAAGGGTAAAGCAGGCTTCTGAGGACCAATCTGCTTCTTTAGCCAGTTGCTTAAAGCGTGTCATGTATGTAAGCATATCCTGGGAACCTTGTTGGAAATCCAGTAGGCGTTCCTGGGCACTATATACCTGTTCTGGGCAGTCAAACGTGGTCTTTAGAGCCTGTACGAATCCATCGTAGTCATCCAGGAGGGCATCTCCAGAATTAACTAAAGGCGTAGCCCAAGTTAATGCATTCCCGAAAAGATGCGAAATCATAAAGCCCATCTTTGCCTTGGGGGTAGAGAAGTAGTAGAGCTTAAAGGTAAAGTGGACTAAACACGAGTCAAGGAATCCGCAAAGGGTTTTTGAAGAACCGTCGTATTTATCTACTACTCCGCCCAGTAATACGCTTTCCTTGGTCGTGGAATCACGGGACAAGACTAATTGTTTTAATGCGGCATTCTCGGCTTTAAGATTCTGCAC
Source organism: Ambystoma mexicanum (assembly GCF_040938575.1). Lineage (NCBI taxonomy): Eukaryota > Metazoa > Chordata > Amphibia > Caudata > Ambystomatidae > Ambystoma > Ambystoma mexicanum. Next base: position 673,705,967 of record NC_090932.1, on the reverse strand, counting down.
TTCAGTTGTTAACTCCTGCATGCTGCGCATGAGATCTTGAACTGCCGCCTCCATGTCCGTATCAATTTCAGTTTGTTAGCGTCTCAATCTGTCACAGGATTCCCCCCTTCTCACCTGTCAATGTTGTTTACTGGAGTTCTTTGAAGGAGTCTTCTTGCGCTCAGTTCGGGTCTTGTATAACCCTGTACGAACGTCCTCTGGTTCCAGCGTGCTTTCAGCGTTCCGACTCCTGGAACGTTCAGAATGTCCGGGAAATCCTGGAAGTGATGAAGAGTGTACTCGGAGACCGGCACATGGAGGTCCGGGATACAAGAGGTTATAAAGAGAAAAGGAATGAATGAGGAAGGAAAAATAGGGCCCAGGAACCAGGAATCAATGAAGTCAGCGAGAGCGAACTATGGCAGCACATGTCTAGCCACTGCAAGCGGTAGCGTGTAGACGCGTGGGGCCACGGGGCGTGGCTTCTTTATAGAACGTACTACGTCCGACGCGGATGCTGGTAAACAACGTTCTGTGTTTGACGGCCATGTTGGAAGTACTGCTGAGTGTAAGCCCCGATGTGGCAGGGACCAGGAAGTCCAAAAGGGACGCGTCCGACGGTTCATGACACGTGTGGCCTATGACTAGCCCCGCAGCCACCTATGCACCTGGGCCCGGGATGCGGGATGGCTGCCGGGCGACACATGGGGCTGCATGGCTCACCACGTAGTCTGTATCCGACTCCATTTTGTGTTACACATGGACTCCATTTTAGAGCAACCAATTTAGCCCTCACTGGGACATACAGTCTGCAGGGCTGCAGCTCTCCCCTCCTGCTGACTGCGCACAGCGAGCCCAGCGCTTTCCTCACCCCCCTCCCCTTGGCAGCTCTGCTGAAAGTCCGTTCTCACGGGAGACTAGGCACGAAGAAGCCACATTACAAACATTGTATCTTTCACCTTCCGCAGTACATCATTGAACTACCCATGACCAGATCAAGAGCTGGGGTCTGAGAAAAACAACCCTGTCTCTATGAAGCATGTCCTGCCCCCTTACCGGCCCCTGCATCTATGATATGTTGTGCGGAACCCTTAACCCTGTAATCAGTTTTTAAGTGCCGGATAAGAATGCCAAGCCTGTGTGACACCCCGGTTTAACCATGTAGCTCAGCCATCTAAAAGGACGATAAATTAGTTTAAAGCCTATGAGATTGATTGCACATATCCAAGCAAGATAACGTGCATCCTCCCAGATTGCACATGGACCCACACAGTGTATGCTCAAATCTTTCCATCATTGATCAATGGTTACTGTTGTAAACCATGCAAAACGATGTACAAGTCACAGTGTATTTAACCTCTTACGAAATGTATGATTTAAAAAATATCCACACTGAGTGTAATAGGTGCCCACTGCATAACAGAATGTCCCTATAAGTAGTCACTTGATCCTTGAGCATTGAATTATGTACTGTACATTGTAAGCAAAGCATTGTGGACTGCCAATGCACACACACTAACCAGTTCCTACCTCATTTATATAATATAAGCTTTTATTATTTGTGCCTCACGCTCCAATGTGAAGTCTCAGTTATGTGATGTTAAACAAGATCTCGTGTTCATAGATTTTATGCTGAAAACATGGTACCAATGATAAACGAGAATGCGAATTACCTATAAGTGTTAATACTTTTACATAATCTTTGATGTATATGTATACGTGCTGGCTCGTTCCTACCCCTCGTTCATATGGTATGCATGCAACCCCATAAGGCAGACGGAGTAAGAGCGCCAGGGCCCTCTTTCCCATCTCCTTCTGGACTGCATATTCAGCCCCCACCCTCTGCCCTTCGCGTCTGGGTCGGCGGTTAAAGGCCCATGCTTTATTCCAAATGACCCTCCTTGCCTTCCCATAGTGTCTACACTGAGAGTTTGCTTTTCCATCCCCCCGGCCCCCTGACACACGATGCCTCCATAAAAACTGCTGTGGACATAAAACTACTGGCAACAAGCCCCTCCCACCCCGCCGCCTTTTTGATGTACCATCTATGTGCCCCCTGACCTAGTCTCACCCCAACCCCGACTGACCATGCTGGTCATATATTTACTCTTGTACTAACATACTATAAATATGTCCCCTTTAGATCTGACAGAAGCAATTGTTGGATGCAGTCCAGACATGTGCCCACTAACCGAGCACCTGAGCTCCTAAGCAGCCTCTTTATCATACAGTGTTTTTATAATGATACGTTACAAGAATTTAGAGTTATGGGCCGTTTTCTGTGTGATGTAAGATTAACAACCTTTATTCTTAACAGGGTAGAATAAATTGGAATGATTAGTGAAATAGTATGTGTGGCCGCAAGGGCAAATATTAGAACTTTTCACGGTGTATCAACTTGGACATTTCATGACCGGACACTCCACCCCGATGAGCTCAGCTGACCCACACGCCTCATCTCGACACCATGTGACGTCTCACCAATCAGCAAGAACCGACATTTGTATCCGTCGTCTTTGCCCAATCCCTTCAATTCATGTAATCCCTAGTCCCCACGTCATAGATGACGTGATTACACCTGCCAGGAGGGTTAGAGAACTGCAAGCCTTGTGCTGCAAACCTCCTTTTCTGAAGTTCTTTTGTGAGAAAGTCTTTCTTTAAGTCAGACCAACATTCCTCTTGAAGGTGGTTTCAGAATTTCTTCTGTCCCAGTCTCTTGATTTGCCTGTCTTTTATCCTCCTCCGCACCCCTCAAAGGAGGAAGAGCGGTTCCACCTTTCTATGTTGCTTGCACGTCTGACTTTAGGAAATCAGACCCGTTTTTTTGTGGCCCATTCGTTGTCTAGAAAAGGCCTTGTCGTCACTAAACAAACCCCGTCTCAGTGGATTATTTTATGCATATCCAAGTGTTACCAATCGGCAGACAAGGAGCTTCCAGCGGGCATTAGGGCCCACTTGACCAGAGGGGTGTCAGCCTCTACGGCCCTCCAGAGAGGAGTTCCTGTTAGGGATATATGCCGTGCGGCCACTTGGTCACCCTTACATACCTTCACCAAGCACTGTGCCTTAGAAGTTGCAGGGGGAGCTGATGCTAGGTTTGATAGGCCAGTTCTATAGAATCTTCTGGTTTAAATCTTTATGCCCTCCTCCATTATCCCCTTGGGGAGTCTATCATGATGAAGAATCTGCAGGAGAAAAGCAATCCATTGAAGGAACCTTACTGTAATGTTCTTTCTATGGATTCTTCTCCCACAGATTCCTCATCGACCCTCCCATCCATCCCTGCTCAGAAAGTTCTGTGGTTGTCGCTTCTGTCCAAACGTGAAGGCATCTGCTGATGGTTCTGGGATGACCGTTTCTGTTTTTAAAAAACAAAAAACATTTTTTCTTCACACATTGTTGTTGGTTTACACTGTTAGGGTGTACCCTTGTTAACGTTTTAACGGCTGGTTAGCCTCCTGTTGTTTTTCTTCTGCAGCGTTCAATCGCAAGGGGAAACGTTTGGAGGAACTGAAGCATGGGGCATAGTGACATGGTTTATATACGACGTCTGATGTGATGTCCGGAGCCAACGATCAAGAATCAGACAAGATGGATCAACGATCCATGAGTCGAGGTCCACTATGCCCCCTGTTGAAAAGTTTCCGAACAGCAGAGTTGGATGATGGATATCTATCATGATGAGGAATCTGCGGGAGAAGAATCCATAGAAAGAACATTATGGTAAGATAATTTCTCCTTCTCTTTCCATGCAATCTTGTTGTGCTGTAAGGCGCTTTGGTGTAAAGCGCTATATAAATAATAAAATACAAATACAATCTCTGATAGTTAGGTTTCCCTGTGCGTTATCCGACATAAGCATCACCCTTTTTTATTGTACATTCATAGTCATTAATCTCATGGATTACGGGGATACTACCTAATATATTGCCACCAAACCAACAATTATTAAAAGCAGTCACATTCTTCTCCGTCCATAACACACAGTTCACAGCCTCATTAACGCATATATTACCCATCAGTTTGTCATAATATCATTCATCGTCCTTAGTGATTCCAAATTGTAACATTTTATGATCACTAATCTCTGTAAGAACTAACTGAAGTCCATTATTCTTTCAAATAAACCTCCTGATAGTAAAATGTAGTCTATCCAAGAGGTTCCGCTTCTATTTGTACAAGTAAAGGGGAATGATCTCAGATCCCGATATCTTAGTAAATTGTCTCAGATCCTGAATAGCAAAGAAGTTGTGGCAAGATCCTTCCCTGTAAGTTGGATCTTGCTCAGTGTGTTCTATCCCATTGACTTCATGTTGATTCATAACAGTATTATAACATGTATCTGTACTGTTCCTACCTCCATGTAGCGTCTGGCAATTTAGGTCTCCTGCAATAATGTAGGCAGCACCTTGCCATTCTAGTAGCCATTCTGCAGTAGCTCCCTGTAGAGTAAATAATATAGTTTTCAAACATATTTGGCCTGGCAGATAATATACATTAAGAAAAAGAACTTAAAGAATTAAAAGAATTTACTGGCTCTAGTCAGGGTAACAGTTGCCGCTATTATATTAGGATTCTTTTTCTTCAACTTAAACTCTTTTATGGGAAAGTGTTTTTTTGCACCTGTGAGAAGCCCTGCACAGGGCCTTCCTTTATTGGGTCATTTAGCTTTCCTCTGTAGTGTCTGGTGTCCATCCAGGGAATAGCAATCCATCATCCAGGTTTCTTGTATAAATATATCTGATGTCAAGCTATACGCCTGCCCCTTGGAGTTAGTCATAAAGGAATTGTATCCTCTAGTGTTCGAAGAGATGACTTGGATATGTTTAATTCTCTCTCATTTATCATCCCCTTACATATTCTTTAGCCTTCTAACTTGTTTTGTCTAGGTTGCACTGGTTCATGGCTGCAAGTATTTTTGGGTTTGAATATCAAGATTCTGGGACAGTAAAATGTTACCAGAGGCTTCAGGGCCTCATGGCAGCATGTGATCTATATGTTCGGCATGCCTGATTGGAAATAAGATGACAGCAACCAGATTTGAGCAACTCATGGAATCTGCCCCAGACAAGCAATTGCAGCACATTCCTGTAGAAGCAACCTTGGATCAAGATCTTCTTTGGTGGTCAGATCAAAAGAATATCTAACAGGGTGCCCACTTCAAAGAGCGTTCCACCAAACAGTGCACCACCAGACTCTTCCCTGACCAGCTGAGGAGCCACACTGCGTGGCCTGAAGAGTCCAAGGCCTTTGATCCGACCAGGAGAAAGCACACCATTTAAATGTCCTAGACCTACAGGCTATCTTCAATGCCCTACAAGAATTCCTGTCAAGCATCTGCGGGAAGACTGTTCTAGTCCAGACGGACAGTTTGAATGTAATGCTTTACATTAACAAGCAGGTAGGCACCAGCTCAACACCCCTATGTCAGCTTGCGATCTCCATATGGCAATGGGCAGTGCTCCACAAAATGGTGCTCAAGGCAATCCACCTGTCAGGAGTGCTAAACACAGAAGCAGATCTCCTAAGCAGATTACAACACTCAAGCATGAGTGGGAGATGAATCAGTGTTAGAGGAGTTCTACTGGCAGTAAGACTTTAGTAAGCTATCCCAGTGGTTTGTTGATCCCCAGCTCTTAGTATCAGTCTATACTAGCTCAGGACCTTGGTAGTGTGGCAGAGCAGTCAGGCTTATCTTAAGAGCTGTAGGTAAGTACATTGAATCTTAGTTAGACAGGCACAGCAAAGAAGCACTTACACATATATTTATATAAAAGATATATATATTTATTATATTTATAACAGAATCACTTTAAATACTTCCGACGTTTACGATAGAACACTTAGGAATACTAGATAATACACTTCAAAGGGCACTTTCACTTTTGTGTTTGTTCGCAGTTACTTTTGTAGCAACTTTAGAAAGGGAAAAGGTAAGGTTATTGTATTATCGGTTATTGCGCACTCATGGGCTTTTCTACTGATCATACAGTAATGTATTTACTCTGCAAACACATACAGAAAAGTCACTTAAAGGAAGGAAAATAAGTGGTTAGTGCAACATGAGCTTAGTTCAAGGTTCTAGAGACAGTTTCTTCCCCTGGCAAGACTTTCAAGTCCAAAAACGCAACCCTAGCTAGAGGCAGTTCAGAGAGGGCTTGTAGTCTTGGCAAACAGCAAATAATGAAGAGTTCCTGCGGATTTCTTCCAGTGTCTAAAGTTATTGAAGCAGCAAGTTAGCAACTAACAACAGAGACCTAAAAACCAACTTGAGAAGGGGACACAAGCAGCGGCTTGGGTCAGAGGTGAGAGGGGGTTGCCCTAGACACCTCTTGTGCACTCCAACGCTCTGGAGCAACTTCTTGGAATCAGGTAAGCAATACCTTTTTCCCCACAGTACCTTTGGTTTGAAGAAAGTGTTTGTGTTGGCTTCTCCGCGATGTGGCAGCTCTGGACCCGACCTCCGGATTCCTTGGTCTGATGACGAAGGCAGTACAACGGACGGTGTCTCTCAGCAGCAGTCTCAAGGGAGGACCTGTAGCATGACTTTCAGCAACTTCTTGGTTTACTCTGCGGTTTTGGCGCCTTTTCAGCAGCACCAACAAAAGACATGGATCGTCCGGGCAATCTTCCTTGCTTCCTGCAGTCCCACACTCAGGTGAGGGGTTCTGGGCGAGTTGCAACAGATCTCTGGAGGACCCTTACAGGTTCAGCAAAGATTTGGACGCATTTGGCCTTTCCACAACGATGCACTCGAAATGGGAAGCGGGTCTCCTGGTATTGGGTTTGGCAGCTCTGGAAGCTCCTAGAACCTTGGGAGATGGCTCATTTCAAAGTTCGTCTTGGGATTGGTTGTTCCGATCATCCAAAAGGAAGGAGTCCTTCTCATCCAAGCTCCTCTGACGCTTAGAAAACGAGGTCAGGACAGCAATGGTCGCTTCACGGTCTTGCAAAGGGTCTGCAGGCATCTCTGGTTGTCTTCTTCTTCGGTTAGTTCTGTTTCCTGTGGTCGACATGCTATACACTCCAGAAACCTCACTTTTTATACAGTTACAGCACACACTCCTTTGCAATCTCTCTCATCATTTTACAGAAAGGGGTGTTTGGCTGTCCAATCAAGACAGCCAGAGCCCCTGTGGGAGCTGGACCTATTCAGGCACTCTGGCAGACAAAGGGCAGGGGGTGGATAACTCCTCCCATACTTCCTGCCTGCCCAGACACTCTGAAGCCTAGGAGAGGATACCTACTGGTTCCTGCCAAAGGCAAAATACACACACATACCTCTACCACACATAATGGTAGAAGAAGGGCTAACAAAGAACATCCAAGTTAGTAATGGTGAAAAAGGAAGGGGGGGCCGCAAGTTAGTACTTGGGTGCCCATATTTTGCAGTACCGGGGGTATGGACATAGCCTGCAGTATAAAAAATGCACAATAGTTGGTAGAACACGCCCACTACCACCAGCCATAACTAGGTGATTGTCTAGGCGACTAAAAAGTCACAGGAGCAGAGAGAAAGGGGATACTAGGGGTATCCCTTTGGCGCTCCACTGAAGGTGGTGTGTGCCAATCTCTCAGACTATAGAGTTTTGGAAGAGGCCCTATCTCTCTATCCTTAAGAACTGTAGTTACTTAAGGATATAGAAAAATAATCTTAAAGGAGGACCCTAAGGGTCCCCAGCAACACTTCCCATAAGGAGCTGAGTGCTCCAGTAGAAAAACACAGATGTCTTTAAGAGCTATGGAGCAGACAGACTTCATAGTACATGTGAATACAAAGAATGAAGTTCCAAAAGACAGAGCCCACAAGAATGAATGAGTGGGAAAAGGCTCCACTCATTCAGGATTGAGAGAGAAAGATCCAGAAGTCCAGAAAAAAGTGCTGGGGGTCTCACTAGGAGAGGGGACGAAGCACCAAAATGATAAATCTCCCTAACAATCACTCAGCGATCAAACCAATGTTTCGCTCTTGGGATCTCCCCACGATGGACCTGTTTGCGACAATTCAAAACAAAGTGTCCACTTTAAACCTCCCTCGGCGGGATGGGAGCAGAATCATTGGGAGATGCTCTGATCATTCCCTGGACACAACGTTCATCTATGCGTTTCTGCCTGCCCCTCTGATTCTCAGGTTCCTAGCCAGGTTGAAGGCATCCAAAGGCGCCAAACTCATATTGATGTTCTCACATCGGCCAGTCCTCTTCTGGTACCCTGAACTGGTAGGGTTCCACAGGATTGGTACCTTTCCCATCCTGCATTTGCACAACCTGTCACGCCAACATCAGGGCAAGATTCTGCATACTTGCCCTCATTGGCTCCATTTAGCTGCCTATTCACTTAGGCCTATCCTCGGAAAACATGAGAATTATCAAGGCTGCTAGGAAGCAACTAACAAGGTCTCAATATAAAATCAAGTGGATCAGATTTTGCCACTGTACTTTGGGTAAGAACATCAAACCTCTGATGAGTATGCTGGACAATATGCTATCCTTTTTATTGCTCCTCGCATCTTTGGGGGTCTGGGTCGACTTGTGCCAGACCTATTTGGCAGCCATTTCAGCCTACCAGAACCTAGGGGATTCATCCTTCTCTGCTGCAAATCCTGTCCTGCTGAGACATGTGGAAGGCCACCTACAATGACAAATCTGTTTTGAGGGGACTGCAACCAAATTAGTCTAGGCTCCACACGCTGCCCGAAAGTGCAGACTCAATATGCTACATCCAGTCAAGAATAGCACATTTTTTGCCCCGTTGGGGATGTCGTTTTGGAAACTTTTGAGCTTGATGAACTAACTATCATTGGAGAGAATGTGTTTTTTTTTATTACCTTGATGTTTTCTACCTTTTTATCAACGCACAAGCTCTTTGTCATCGTTTAAGAGGCCCTATAATTATGGGCTCACATGCATTTTTGTGTACCATTAGGCGATAGTGCATCGCAAGCACTCCACTACCAAATCTATTTTGTGGGGACCGGGACCAGATTAGTCCAGACTCCATGCGCTGCACCAAAGCACAGATTCCACATGCTACATTCAGTTAAGCACAGTAAGTTTACACCGCTGGGGATGCTGTGCAAGCGACTTTCGAGCGTGTTTAAATAATTGTCCCGGGTACAGACTACTATTTAGTACATATCATTTGTTTATCATAGATCATCGCCACAGGAAGCTCTTCCCTGAGTCCACAACACAATTCCCCGCTATGATGAAGGCCGTTATATTCACTGCCATCCACGTTTGCTGAAACAGTCGCGTCGACTTTTTATATCGCACAGTGTAAATTCTTGAACACTGGGCACTTAGTGTACGATTTCAACGTATATAAGTTTAATACCCCATAGAAAGTGTAAGGGGTTGTACTAGTATGATGTTTGCTTTGTCTTTTTATGAATTTGCACCTTTGTATGTTAGTTATTGTTTATTTTTTTGTTGGGAATGTCTGATTTTCACTCTCCTCTGGCAATTGTTAATTTGTACTTAACATTGTACATTTATGTTTCATTTACCAATCATTAAAATATTGGTTTTCGCTTTGTCCGGGCCCGCCATGATCATTTGTTTGAGATATATATATATATATATATATAACTCCTACAATTACATCCAGATTTTAAACAGGCAACACAAGGTTTGGGACTTGAATGTCATTTTATTTACCCAGGCCCATTAACCATTTGAGCCAGTGGCATCTTCTGATTTTAGGTTCCTATCCTGGAATGTTGCTCTGCTGGTAGCTGTCACTTCGGTTAGGAGAGTGAGCACGGCTTTTTTATCATCCGAGCCTTATACCTTTTTTAATAAGGCAGGTTTCTCCTCTGTACACATCTGGCCTTCTTCCCAAAAGTGTTGTCCTCCTTTCATATTAATGAAGAAGTGTTACTTCCAACCTTTTTTCCAGACCATCAATCCTCGTCATACTCTGTCCTGCATTGTTTGGATGTCCGCAAGTCTCTCAAATTTTATGTACACAGAATATAACAGTTCAGGAAATCTGACGCCCTCTTTGTTACTTTTGGTGGTCAAAACCCAGGATCTAGAGCATCCAAATCTACTATTGTGAGACGGCTGGTATTGGCTGTTAACCATTGCTATGCCTTACAAAGATTGGCACCCCTAAGGATATTCACGCTCATGCAGTCAGGGCTAAGTCTACTGCGGTCGCCTTCGAGCAACATGTACCATGGAACACCAGCAGGCCTGCCACGTGGGTCACACTGTCAGCTTTCTGCAAGCATTATTGTCTTGATACTAGCTCCATAGCTGATGCCAGGTTCAGTCAGCCAGTCCATCAGAATCTATTTGTTAGTTAAGCAGCCTCTACCCGACAGTTTTCATGCTACAAATTCTCTTATTAAAATGGAGGAAAGGGGACGGGATGTAGGATAAAGAAATAGTCACCTTAATGCTGTGCCTCTAGTCCATAGTCCCTTTTCCTTCACACTTCCCCCTCCATTCCCCGCAAAATTGATTAACTTGGAGATTAGCAGCCAACAAGTGGGAAAAGGACTGGTGGGCAAAGGCATGGGGATGGAATCGGCGTGGCCGGGCATACCCCTGCATGCTCTAAATTAAAGGGAATGTTTTTTCTTTTGCTATGCCAAAAAGGCTCTGGTGCCGTCCCCGTGCGATGCACTCCCATCAGTATGGAGGAAAGGGGACTGGGAGTACGTCAGTCACTATGTTGAGTTACTGGGCCTCATTACAAGTTCGCCGGTCTGGGAACTACGGTACCGGTAAGCTTGCCGATACCGTAGTTTCTGGACCGGCAAACTACGAGTTGTGCTCGCGGGTGCATTTCTGCCCGCCATGTCAAACCTGGTGGGCAGAAAGGCACCCGCGATCACAGCATGTGGGATGCACAGGCACTGTTCATAATGGTGCCGGTGCATCCGGGCTCCCCATTACCATTGAGCCCTATGGGGCTCAGATGGGAAAGGGGAAGAATATTTCCCGGCGCCCAGGAATGGGCAAATACCGGGTCCGGCAAGGCCGTAATGTCCCGGTATTTGCCCATTTCTGGGTGCCGGAAAAAATAAAATACCGGCGGCACCCGTGCCTGTAATACAGGCACCCGTGTCTGTAATACAGGCGCAGCTACCGCCAGCCTCCTAATGAGGTCCACTGTTTCTTTATATGTAGCCTCCCCATCATTTTACTTACATTTTCTAAAGAGAAGCAATAAGATGTTCATATTATTTTTCCCATACCTTTATGTGACTGTCTTATATTGCATCTTAAAACAAAATGCTACCCCCCTAAGAGTTGCCCTTGACTCTTCAGCTGTTGATACCACTAGGCGAGCTAGGTAAATGGTATGGGACACCATGTTGCTTAGCTGGGCAGTATTTTCCTCCCATCCCCTGAACACAGGAAGGAAAGAACAGTTGTAGCATTAGGGATGAATTTTGGGAAGCTGATGAATGCAGTATCTGGATGTCTGCATGCATGTGCCCATGCTTTACGTTTTGCATTTTTAATGTTGTGCCAAATGTACTATGCTACTGTACTACTATGCAGGTATTTCACAGGTCAGGAGGGGACTAAGTACTAAGAAAATGTGTAACCTGTGTTTTTTTATAAATGATGCTCCAGATTGTGTTAACCTTATTAATGCTATCTGGAACTATAAAGAACCTGAAATCATTAAGGCCAAAAGGCTCCTGCTTCTCTAAGGACATCTCTATGACAAACCATTAAATGCATTCATGCAAAATCAGCAAAAGTTACATTTACATATCACTTTACATGTTGTATTGTTCAGGAAAAAGAGAAGGAGCTGGAAAGAGAAACAGAAAGAGACAAAAAGGATAAGGAGAAATTGGACTCCAGGTTCAAAGACAAGGATAAGGATGATTCTACGCCAACACGCAAAGAAAGGTGAGTCCTTTATAAACAAATGCTTTCAGAAGTGATCTAGTCCTGAGAAATTTCAGGATAATTTACAGATGTAGCAAATATATTTTTTTAACATTTTTATCAAAATATTTTTTCAATGTACAGATTAATTATTTAGTGAGTGTACGGTTGATGGTCTGCAGTGATAGATCTGTTATGAATCTCTTAATCTTCTTTCTTACTTGTCCTCTACTGGTTCACTCATCTTTTTCCCCAAGTTAGTCTTCATCCAAGACCTCACTAGGGATGTAACTTTGTGTTATGCCAGTGAGAGACCTTCAGCCTTCAGGGTGGGTTGAGAAAAAGGTACCCCATGTTTTCCTTGGTACATAACGTTGCCATGTTATTTATGTGAGCCAGTGAGAATGGAGGCCATAATAATACATTGCAAGTTACTCCGGCAATTGCAAATAAATAGCAGTTGGGATTAGTACTTGAGCTCTTACCTTAAAAATGAAGAGTTTTCATTACATAGCCTAAATTTGTGTAAAAGGATATGGACTTGCTCATATCTGTTTTTGACTGCTCTGTGCCCAGGAAAGCTAGGGTACAACAAGCAGCAAAGGCCAGATCCACTTCCTGGCGGTTTAACTGAGAAATATCTCAGTAATGTTTATATGATGTTTCCCCCCCCAACGCCTGAATGATTGGGTAGCCACCAAATATTTGAAAGGATGCAAGATTGTAATTGAAAACATAGTTTATGTTCCTTCCTTTAAGATAGAGGAATCTCCATCTAACTTTTTATCATTGGGAAGATTCCCAAAATATCTTAAAGAAAACCTGACCCTGAAGACTCTAAGGAACCTTTGCTGCAGCATCCTGCCCAAAAAACCACCCTGACATGGGAGCCCTGCTGCAATCTACGGAGTCTATCTTTCATAAGACTACAGTGAATCACAAGCAGCTGATGCATTTTTCTAGAAGTCCTCAAATGAGGGCTTATGCAGACCGACCCGCAGTGTACCTGCAGGATTTCAAGGTAGGCCTGTCTCTTGAACTAGCATCTTTGACTGAGCAGTCTGGCTTCACTTTCAGTGGATTGCATCCTCCCACAGGGTCCTCATCTTGATGGATCATCCCCAGTGACAGCTGCAATCTGAAAACTTCGACAGGGGGCATAGTGCTGCTCGACACCTTCTCTCTGACTCACTTGCCTCACCTCCATCCCTCCTCAGCTCCAGAAATGACATTGACCATCTTATTTATAGCATACACTATGCCTCCTTACCTCAGTTCCTTTTTTCCACATGCTTAGCATGCTGTTAGGAAAACAAATAGTCAAGAACATTTTCAGGTGTCACTATGTTGGGCTCCAAGCCTTCGGGTTTCAAGCGCTGCCAAGACTGCATCTCTAAATGTCCATTACCGACTCATATAATAGTTGTGTGTGGTGCCTGTGGATGGAGCTTGACACAGAAAAATGCGGCTTATATCAGCCACTGAACTCTAAGGCCTTTAGAAAAAGATCTATGAGGTTGGTGCTAGGGCGACCCAATCAAAGTCGCCTGCCTGAATGCCAAATTCTCTGGGGCCGACAAAGGCACTCAACCCGTAAAAGAAATGTGGCTGGCAAGGCAGGTGACACAAAAAGGTAAAAAGGAGATCCAACTCTCACAGTGAGTCCCACCACTCCTCTTACTCTTCGCCCCACAAGAAAAAGAAGCACAGACATAGGTGGGAGTAATCCGACTCATAAAAAGAGAGGGGTACACCTACCCCTCGAATGGGGCATAAAGGGTGGAATATAAGCAGCAAATGCCTGATTTGTCTGACTTCCATGTTCGGTCAACTGGCACAAAACCATAGGAGAAGGGTCTCACTCCCTCGGGCTTGACCCAAATGAGTTAGAAAAACTCGACAGGATTCCTCGGTGTCACAATAATGTCCACTGCTGCCCAACAGGCTCCATCAACCTCACAGGATCGGGGATATGCCCCAGAGCGCAGGTCAGACTATTTTCAGTTAGTGCAATCTATCGATCACGTGCCTAATTTCATGGCGTGCCAGGTGGAGCTGCTTGAATTTCCATCTGCCATTCATGACATTCGCAGGTTAGGCATGCCCCACCTCCTCCCCCCCTCCCAAAGGAGGCCCATCGAGGATGCTACTTCAATATGACCTCACAGATATATTTGCTACAGGCTTCCAATCGAAGATGGCTCTTACACATCGTTCACAGACCCAATATTGTCGCTATGGCAGCATCCATGTTCAAAATATTCAAGTCTGCCCGGTTGGATCAACTCTTTCTCTCGTTGCACCCGACCCCCAACGTTCTGGTGAGCCAGGCCGCAACCGATAACTCCAAGACATCAACGCCGAATTTGCTAGCTGACAGACTGCAAGAAGATGGCCACTTTGGCAAAGAAGATTTTTGTGTCGTGAAGACTTAGTCTCAAGGCAGTGAACGCCTATTGTGCACTTGTGAAATTCCCTAATATACTTTGGAACGTGGTGTCAGAAGTGTCCATGCATTTACTGGAGGAAGTGGTCAAAAACTGTTTCCTGGACAACATTTGTAATAGCAAGGAAGCAACTTGCCAGGTCCTTCAAGCTGATCTGGATGCAGCAGATTGCACTGGTAGGGCCATGGGAACGCCGACAGTCATGCGCACCAGTGCTTACATTCGAGGTTCCTGCTTTTTTCTGGAGGTTTAGGTGAAGCTGCTGGATAGGTGCTTTGACAGGGAGTATTTATAGGGCCTAAAGCTGACGAATCCTTTGAGAAATTTATGGAATAAAGGATTACAGCTAGGTCACTAGGACTAGCAGTCAAGCATCCTACCACATTTTCGTCTTTCTCCTTTGGGTTGAGAGGTAAGGAGTTCTGCCGCTACCCTCCCTGTGTGAGGAAGGCCTAGTTACCTCAGACAAAGCAAGCCCGGAAAAGATTTTAACCCCTCGTCAGGGATCAAGGGCAAGTAAAGTGTCAGATTGCTTCAGCTTCAACGATGTGAACTGCCCCAAAACCACATTCTCCAACCATGCCAGCCTAGTTGGAGGAAGAATCACTGATGATCTAGGCAGTTGGTGGGAGATTACCTCCGATGCTTGGGTACTCCAACTGATCAATCTGGGCTACTGCCTGCCTTCCTAAGCAGACCCTTGGGCAATCCACCAACTCTTCCCTTCAGACCCAAAGACAGAGCTCAGGGAGGAGTTGAGGTTGTTGCTGGAGAAGGAAGCAGTGGAGGAAGACCCAGCCAAGGACAGAGGTGGTACTATCTCCATTTCCTTTAACCCAAGAAGAGGGAGCTCTCTGCCCCTTCCCAGGCCTCAAGGGCTTGAACAATTTCTTGAGGAAGGACAAACTCAGGATGATGACCTTCTGCATGTTCTACAATCACGGGACTGGTTGGTGTCATTGGATCTGCAGGGTCCTACATGCTGATTGATCAAAAGCACAGGCATTTCCTGAGGTTCATCTGGGGCACACATTATCAGTTCAAAGTGCTCCCTTTTGCTTGACCTCTGCATCCAGGGTGTTCACCAAGCTGATAGCAGTGGTGGCGGCACACCTTAGGAATGAGAGTCTTTGTCTTCCCTTATTTAAATCCGAGGTCAATCCCCAGAACAGCTATCAAGTCCTCTCGAGGACACTTGTGCACTGGTTCAGAACTTGGACTTCTCCCTGAATCTTTGGAGGTCATACACGACATTGGTGCAAAGGCTCTAGTTAATCAGAGCTGACCTGGATACCCAGGAAGGTGAGGGGGAGGGAGGGATTTTCTCCCCTGAGGATGGAGTCACCAGCATTGGTCAAATGATCATATTGCTCCAGAACACAGGCAGGTTACCACCATTGGCTTTTCTTTGCTTCCTCAGTCTCATGGCAGTCTACATTGTTCTACTGCCAAAGGCCAGTCTAAGGATGTGCTCCACGATGACAACCACGGATGGCGAGAAACTCTCAGGAGCAACGAATATGTGCCCTCCAAACCCAGAAAAAAATCACCCCATCAGCTTATGTACAGCACGTTTTGCCACTTCCCGCTCAGGCAAGAGGCTACTGGACACACCCCCTCTGGATCCTTCACAGAAGCATGCTGGAGCTGCAGATGAGAGAGGACTAGGCAGTTTATTAACGGGAGACTTTAAGGCACAGAAGAGAGAGAAAGAGAACTGTTTTCCTTACCTCCCTATGATGCATCTGTGTTATGGTGGCACCCCTTCAAGAGGAAGCAAGGTGCCTGAAGAAACAGTACTCTTCCTCTGGTAGGGAAGACGAGTATAAATAAAGAACGTGAGCAAACATCCTGATTGCCTGTGATGATAAAATCAGGAAGCATGGCGATCTTCTTGGTGGCGTGGCACTAGGCATTAAAGACAGTAGAGAGAACGCTAGCATGGCATCTCATTGCTCTTTTTGTATCACAATTCTCTTCTGGGGCCTCCGTCTTCATGGCTGCACACACCACGTTGCAACTATCAGAGGAAAGGAGCTAAGGTATGTGATATCACAAAAGTGTGTTATGAGCTGCCGCAATGAGAGGAAAGGACCTATCTACATTCTTTCGAAGTGATGTGGCTTTCATCCCCGTCTGCTGCCTCTTCAGCAGTTTCCAAATGGTGGATAGTGAGGGGTACAGAGGCATCATGGGCTCATGTAAGTGAGGGAATAATACTCTGGGTATAATAGGATCCTGCCAGCTCTCCTAATCCTAACCGCTCCCCTCAGTGGCTACTGCAACGTCAGTGATTGCAATGCTCCAATGGCCTGTCATTAACAGCCGACTGGGAGAACATGATGGTGGGGGAGTCATTCTGCACAACCTGGCTTGAGACTCGGGTGGTCACGAACGTGTCCCTTAAAGACTAGGCTCTCATTACGGAGAGCTGCAGGTGAGCAGGCTCTGGTGCCAGGTGAAGCGGCTATGGCACATCAACTTTTTGGAGATGCAGCCTTTGCGCCTGCTATTCGGTGGAAGAACGTCCTAGTTTGACTAGACAACACAGTCACAATGCATTACCTTAAAAGGAAAGGGCGCATGCGGTCTCTGCCCCTATGCAGGAAGGCAATGCAGCTTTGGTTCTGGGCATTGGAGAACAAGGTTTTAATCTCTGCAGCTCTTCTGGCAGGGAGAGAAGAATGGATTGGCGAATGCAGACAGGGTTCAGTCTCTCCTGAGTTAATTTGCCCAGAGGTCATTTTGAGGATCTACTCCATTTGGGAAACCCTGTCCGTGAACCCGTTTGGAATGAACGAGAACCCGAAGGGCAAATGGTTATGTTCAGGGTAATTTTCCCTAAGGTGTGGGGGGGGCAATGCGGGATGCCTTCTTCAGGAGTGGATCTTTGATTTTCACTATGATTTCTGTGAGGAACCAGGAATGAGGCATGGACACAGAGACTTATTTATTGACAAAAGAAAAGGGGTTTGGTAAATGCTTCTCTGTCCCTACACTAAGAGGTGTTTGTCTACCTCAAACAAAACAAAGGGTTGGTGGGATGTCAGAATGTCCAAAGTTAAACGTCCAGTGTCCAAAGTACTATTCTCATATTCTAAAAATCAACTCCACAGTAAAAAGGGAAAATTAGCCTTATTACGGGTCTGGCGGTAACCCCGCCGGTGCTACCAGCAGGCTGTCGCTGGACCAGTAAAAACATACCAGCGCCTGACTTCCCAGTGCCACCAGCTCTTTACGAGTTCAGAGGCCAAGAAGTCAGGCACCGGTAAATTTGTTAATCCCCATTCCCATAGAGTCTCATAGGACTCTATGGCAGTGGGGACATGGAAGCACCGGCACCGTTGGTAACGGTACCGGTGCTTCCGTGACGGGTTTGCCTACCGTGACCGCTGCGCCTGGCAGGGTCAGATCTGTATAGCACAGCGGCTCTGGCAGGCAAACGCGTAGTTTGCATATCTGTAAACAAGAGTGCCGGTGAGCTTACCGGCACCCTGGTTTCTCCACTGGTAAATGTGTCATGAGGCCCAATGTCTTTGTCCTTTGATGTATAAATGTTCAAAAGGAAAATGCGTAACTCTAGCACAGTAGTTCCAGAAGGATAGAGTTCTTTGTTCCAGGGGGGTTCCCTTCCCCTGGTTTTCTCTTCACTCTATTTTGTTTTTAAGAATATGAGTTCCTTGAGTTTCTCTTGATCAACAACACAACCGGTACAAAAAACATGACTCTTATTCTTTATCCTGTTAGGATACCTGGTGTACTTTCCTGACAGGTTTTCACACCTCTTCTCTTGATCAACAACGCAGCTGGTAAACAAAGAAACTTCTGTATCTCAGTAGGATACCTATGGTACTTCCTTGCCAGGTTTTCACTCTTCTCCTCCTTGGTTAAATGCAGTCTTTTTTGCTAGACCTGATTTATTCTTCTCAGGACCTCTTTAGGTGATGTATTTCATATACACTGTTCAACCTGTCCTTGCCTAGTGTGCTTCCCTACCAGGGCTTTCTTCTATAACCATACTTGCAATTGCCTGGTATACTTTCCTGCCAGGGCTATGCTATATTCACACACTTGCAACTTCCTGGTACACTCTGCTGCCAGGGCTTTCTTATATATGTATTACCCTGCCCCTTAAATGTGCCTGGTATACTCTCCTGCCAGGGATGTTCTCATGTGGGCTCTGTGCACACTTCCAAATGTGATAGTCTCTTCTGTTTGCTGTATCTGAGAATGTATCTGCCTGCTAAACTATCCTGCCAGGGCTTCTCATATATGTGTATTGCATACACTCTCAAACTTGAAAGTCTCTCACTTGTGTTCTGTTCTCCCTTTTAAAGAAATGCTCACTTGCTCTTTCTCTTTCATGTGCTTCATTAACAATTATTTGTGTTTGGCCTAGCTGCCAATACGCCCCAGTGACCGTGCTTCCCTTGGGTAGACTCCTCGACTCTTGCTGGCATACTCTGTTTCTCCTGCAGCAAGCCGGTGGCAGTCATACAGCATTTCTTTCCTTCTTGCCGCCTCTTTTCCTCGGCTTCTCTACCTTTCGGTTCCTGCTGGGATTGTCTGCGTTGTTTCAGGCATCGGTTAGGCAAAGGCTGACTCCTAAGACTTGCAAAAACCCAGGAGCCCTCTGTTGGCTTCTGGCATTCCTGCAACGTGTTCTCTCTCGCAGTCCACTTCTCTTTCCCTTGTCCTCGAGCTGATTGGCTGCATGGAACTCTCTGTCAACCCTACAGTCTCTTGGTCTGTATCGAGAGGAGCAGCTTTCTCATGCCAGCAGCGGGCGTAAGTCAGCTGCTTTGCCGGTTTACATTTCCCGGCTACTGGTATGCACTCGCAACAACTAGAACGCAGCTTGTGCTCTTGGCCTCTTTTGATCTGTATTACTAGACTCATCTTTTTCGTCACAGTATTCTTGTAGTTATGGGAATGGAAGTCTTGGTAAGTGTTCTCATTGTTCTTTAAAGGCAAGTCAGCTCTGGATGACTTGTACGTAGAGTCTGAGAAGGGGAAGGTGTTTTTATGAGTCTTAAAATGCAAGTCAGATTTTGATGGCTTACATGCAGATCTTGTGAAAAGGTCTTCAGTACCCTTCCTAGCTGGACGAGGGGAGGTATAACAAAATGCCATTAAGGCATTGGGCATGGATGGGGTATCCTCAAAAGAAAAGGGGGGAATACCACCTCATGTCCGATGATGCCATGATACACTCGCTGAGGCTGTCTCCCCCCCATGTGATCCTCATATAACCACTCCCAGGGTCACAATCAGGTAGCGGCTGCCGTCCACTGGCCACATGGAGAGAAGTCGCTGCCGGGAAAGAAGTTGGAACCATCAGATTCATCACAGTTCCCTTCCTTCCGATTCCATTCATTCCATTGGTTCTCTGGTGGGCGGGGTGATTCCAAGCTCTCCTTGTCTTAATCGGCCCGGATTGGGGGAGGAGGACATGGTACTGGACCTTCTGAAGTGTGCCTTTTGCCCATCTCGCTGGCTTCCTAGGGGGTCGCCTTTTGCCCATCTCACTGGCTTCCTAGGGGGTCTGACCTCTTCTTCGAACCCGAAGGATCTAAATTTTAATGCGTGGCTCTTGAGAGGCTGAGGTATAATGGCTGGGATTTGACAGATAAGGCTTAGAGGTGTTAATGGCCGCACACAGGCCTTCTACTAGGTATATTTATGGGTGCAGATGGAGAAAGTGTGTGGAATGGTGCAGAGAGAGAGATGTGGACACCCAATGCTGTTCCCCACCTCTGTGGTTGTAGAGTTTCTGTTGTCAGTGACCAGGCAGGGCTTACAGAAGGGCACAGTCAAAGGGTTTCTGGCATCTCTCTCCCTTGCAGAGCAAGGATCTTTCTTTATGGTCCCGGTGGTGGCCCCATTTTTGAAGGGACTTGTGACCATTTTACCTCCGACACCCTTAGCTTGGGATCTTGATTTGGTTTGTTCATTTTTGATGGTGGCCCCTGCACTCAACATCTATCAGATTACTAATTTTAAAGACTGCATTCTTAGTGGCCATTACATCCGACGGGAGCACAAGTGAGTTGCAGGCCCAAAAAGCTTTTTTAAGGAAAAGGTTACAATAAAGGTTAGCCCAAAATGTTTGCCAAAAGTGGTCCGATTTTGTTTTACATGGGTTTTTTCTGGCTTCCCATCCTTTTAAGGAAGAGGAGAGACTCCATAGGTTAGACCTGAAGAGGGTGTTGAGTTTTTACCTAGCAAGGATGGTTCCTTTCCACACGGATGACCTGCTGTTTGTTACCTTTTCACAGTCAAGGCTTTGCGGGGCAGTGACCAAGCAGACCATATCTGTCAGGACACTTCTTTGCATTACAGTGTGCTACTAGAAGGCACGAGAAAGTTCCACCAGGTCTCTGAGCCCACTATAAGAGGAGTAGCAGCTTCTTTTGCCCTACGAAGGGAGTGCCTGTAAAAGATATCTGCCAAGCCAGTACATAGGCTTCTTTGCACACCTTCTCAAAGCATTATAGTCTGGATCTGTCTTAGGCAGGGTAGTATTGCAAAGTTTCCAAGTCTAGAACTTGCAGACCCCTTCACATTTTACTTCTTTGTGAGTCTCTCAAAAGGAGCAATCTATGGGAGAAAGCAATCCATTGGAGGGAAAATGACTTACCAGTAATGTTCTTTCTAATGCATTGCGTTCTTTGTAAGGGTGCAGAAGTAAGGCTGACACAGAGGGGTCATAGTGTTTGCTTGTGAGTGAAAGTGAAACACTTGTGTATGAGCGCGTTATAAATGCCATATCATATCATATAAACTTTTATTCAAGGATAAAAAGGAAAGGAAAACCCTATCCTGCCCTAACTCTTAAGAGGGTTTTGTTTCCCTACCTTAACTGAAATAACTAGTGTCAGAATGTCCAAAGCAAAAGTCATAATGTTCAGTGTCAAAATTCTAAATCTGTCCCTTACACAATAAGCTAACTAAATCCGAGAACATGTCTTCTTGGTTCAGCGGGTTGATTCCCCTTCTGCTGGACAAGAAGCAGTTCTTGTCTTAATAGGATTTTCCAAATATGGTTTCAGCCAGTTCTTGGCTGTTGGGGGAAGTGTCTGGCTCCACAAGCCTTTGTCAGGCTCAACACGTAGTTCCTTAAGGCCCCAGACCCTGGTTGGCTGCTTTGACTTCCTCTTACTGTATACTGAAGAACAGCCTGGCTGTTTCCCAAGCTATAGTGCATCCATGACCGTGGTGGGCAGACCAGGTTCCCTATCACCAGGTACTGCAATGAAGATTAGCCTGGAAGCACTTTTGACGGGTCCTTGACCCTGGTGTGCACACCTGGCTCCCCCGAATTAGGTACTGCGTCAAATATGATTAGCTTGGATGCACTAGCAAGCTGAAGGGGGTCCTTGACCCTAGTGTGCAAATCGGTTTCCCCCTCACCAGGTACTGCGCAAAGAGGATTAGCCTGGAGGTATTTACCAAGCTGAAGGGGGTCCTTGACCCTGGTGTGTAGACCTGGGTCCCTTTCAACAGGCACTGCGACAAAGAAGGGCGGCCTGGATGCACTCATCAGGCTGTAGTGGGTGATACATGCTTAGTTCACTCTCCTGCCAAGCACTGCAAACTGTCCATCCATTTCTCTTTATTTGGGTGAGAGACTCACAATTCTGACCTCAGTTTTCCTTTCTGTGTTCTTGGTTCACTCGCCTGAAAATATTGAAAAGGTGATAGCAACATGCGCGGGAAGTGAGAGAAATATGGTCGGTGAAGGAGAGGGAGGAGTCAAAGTAAATGCCTAGATTACGAGCATGGGCAGAGAAAGGAAGATTAGCGGGTGGAAAGTGAATAGAAGGAGGAGGAGAAGGAGAAGGAATACTGTTGGAGGGAAAGAATAAGACTTCAGTCTTGTCTGTATTGAGAGAGAGAAAGCGGCATGACATCCAGTTTTTATTGGCTGTAAAACAAGAGGAGAGTTTAAGATGGAGGTCAGGAGTGAAGGAAGAAAATGAGAGGAAGAGATGATAGGGGCGAGAAGGGAGGTGTAAAGAGAGAAAAGAAAAGGGCCAAGGACAGAGCCTTGGGGTACACCATAGTCCAAGGGAAGAGTAAAAGAGGTATGACCACCCCAGGAGATGGTAAAAGAGCGGTGGGAGAGGTTAAAAGAGAGCCAGTTGAGGACGAGCTTTTGAAACCTAAAGAGGAAAGAGTGTTGAGCAGTAAGGGTGATCAACAGTGTCAAAGGCTGCAGAGGGATCAAGGAGGATGAGGACAGATGATTGCTTGGAGTAGCGAGCAGTGAGGAGGGGGTTGAGAACCTGAGTGAGGGCAGTCTCAGGGGAGTGTTTAGGGCGAAAGCCAGATTGAAAGGGGCGAAGGAGAGAAAAGTTAGTAACAAACGCAGAGAGCTGAGAGTAGACTATGCGTTCAAGTAATTTAGAGAGGAATGGAAGAAGAGAGATTGGACGGAAGTTGGATACAAGATGAGGTTTAGCGGAAGTTTTCTTCAGAATAGGGACGATAGTAGCATGCTTGAAGGCGGAGGGGAAAGTAGCAGAAGAGAGACAGATATTGAAGAAGGAGGTTAGGTAAGGAATGAGGGGAGGGTAGATTTTAGGAATAAGGAGGGTAGGGATTGGATCAGAAGGGGCAGCAGTGGGATGAGATTTGGACAGGAGAAGGGAAACTTCAGACGGAGTGACAGGAGAGAAGTCAGGGAGAGAAGTCAGTCATACAGGTAGGAGGTCTGGGGGAAAAGGGGGGAATCGTAGCAGAAAGAGAAGGAAGTGATGTTTTGGCGAAGAGAGAGAATCTTGGAGGAGAAGAAGTCAGAGAAGTCAGAAGGGGATAAGGGAGATGAGGTTGAGGGGTCATGAGTAGGTGGGGAGAGGAGGCGAGAAAGGGTTTGAAAGATATGACAATGATGAGAGGCTTGGGAGTGTAGAAGGTTAGGGCAGTAGGGGCGTTTAGCAGAGCTGAGGCTGGAGTCATATAAAGAGTGGTAAGAGAAGTAGGATGTCTGGTTAGATAGAGAGGGGAATTTGAGCCAGCAACGCTCGAAGCGGCGTATGAGACGACGCATGGACAAGAGGTGGGAGGAAAGCCAAGGTTGAGAAGGCTTACGAGTAGGGCAGAAGGATGAGAAAGGATAGAGTTGATCAAGGCTGGAAGAGATTGATGAAGACAGAGAGGATAAGGCTTCATTAGCCGAGAGAGAAGTCGGAGAGAGGGGGAAGAGAGGAGGAGCAAGTATTGTGAAAGAGAGAAAGGCTAAAGTTACGGAGAGCTCTTCGAAAGAAGGATGAGGAGGAGGGCAAAAGAGGGTTGAGGGAGAGGAGGAGTAAGGGAGAAGGAGAGTAAGGCTAGGTCAGAGAGATAGTTGGGTAGAGTAGAGACGGAGGAAGTGAAGGTTAAGTCATAACATGTCCAAGACAGCTGCGGTCTTATTGCAGATGGATCGAACATTCCAGAGAGCAATGTTGATAAGCCTGGAGGGTTGGAGAATAGGGGGGTATATAAGATTGGGACGAAGGGGAAGGGAAAGAAGGGGATGGGGTGGACGGGAAGGGGGTTGAGAAAGGGAATGGACATGATGATGAGGGGAAAGGAAAAGAGAATAGGGAGGGTAGAAGAGGCACGAAAAGGGAAGGGGGTGAGGGGGACGGGGAGAGTGAGGACTGGCGATGTGCATGACAGAGAAGCTTAAGTGAGTGGGTTAGGTGGGTCCAGGAGAAAAGGCGAGTCGTAGGAAGAAGGGGCTCAGAAGGTATCAGGAAATATAAGTCAAAAGGGGTCCAGATGGTAGGGGGGTCCAGCCGAGAGGAAGGCCCACGAGGAAGGTCCAGGGTCCAGGTTGATGCAGGCAGTCCTTCAATAGATAGAAACTCGGTGGAGACAATGGGACGACAGACCGGAGGGGCAGATGGTTAGTAATCAGGTAGGACTATGGTGGTAACAGTTGATATGAAGGAACAGATGGCTCCAGAGGTAGCAGATATCCCTCAGAGGAGAGAGATCAAGTTATGGTGGGGGCCAATAGGCAAGAAAGGCCCGGGGGTAGTAGGCAGTTTGCAGATCCAGGGGTTAAGGTGGTAGCCGGCAGCAAGGGAAGAAAGAAACCAGATGGTGGCAAATCCAGTGGTTATGATGGAAGCAGGCAGCCCAAGGGAAGTAAGAGTCAAGTGGTGCAGGTCCAAGGATTAAGGGGGTGGCAGGCAGTCCAGAGAGAGATCAAGATATGGTGGGGGCAGGTAGGCAGGAAATGTCCAGTGGGTAGCAGGCATTTGCAGATCCAGGGGTTACGGTGGTAGCCGGCAGACAAAGGGAAAAGAGAATCCAGATGGTGGCAAATCCAGTGGTTATGGTGGGAGCAGGCAGTCCAGGGACAAGAGAGTCTGGTGAAGGGGGGATGGTCAGTAAATATGAAGGGACCAAGAGGCGGCAGAGGTCAGTAAACAGGTAGGTCGTGGAAAATGGCAACCAGTGCAGGAGGCAGCGGCACTGAAGGTGGCAGGTAGTCCGCAGGATTAAGGCAGCCAGTGCAGGAGACAACGGCAACTGCAGGCAGAGCACTAAATAGTTGCCCAGTGGTGGTGCCCGGGTGAACCCAGGTGAGAGAGGGTTGCACACTGACAAGTGAGAAGTTGGACAGGGCAGCCAAGATTGGCAGGTGGTGGCCCAGTACACCCACCTGACAGAGGCAGTGACAGTGCCCGCTTTAGTCAAGGAGAGGTAGGTTCCTCCAGGCTGTGAAGCAAGAGTAGGAGAGGCAGTGACAGGGCCCGCTTCAGCCAAGGAGGCAGGGGCAACAGTAGGTTCCTCCAGGCAATTAGGCAGGAGAGGCAGTGAAACCCCCACACCCTCGGAGGAGATGCAATGGAGAAGTGCTACAAATGGAGAAGTGCGGTCCGTGGCCAACAGGGCTTCAGCTCATCCGCCCAGGATGAGAGCAGGAAAGGCCCGCAAAGAGATGGCCGTGGGGCCGGGGCTCGGAGGTGTCTGCAAAGAAGGGCAGAGCAAGCCGGCAGAGACCCAGGACACCGGCCCGGGGCAAACGCCGAGGAGGGGCCGGAGCTGGGAGGTGCCGGCACAGGAGGCACAGATGGGTGGAGCAACGGCCGGCAGAGGCCCAGGACAACAACGCTGAAGAGGGTCCGCCAGGCACCGGCTGTGACCAGCAGCAGAGGAGAGGCGGCGAGCCAGGCACGTCCAACAGGGTCGCTGCTGCAGAAGAGACAGAGGCTGCAGGCACGGACGCCGACTCACCACAGTGCCAGCAGCAGAGGCGAGGTGGTGAGCCAGGCAGCAGAGGAGAGGCCAGGGCAGGAGCGTCTGCAGCCCCCAGCACAGAAGAAGCAGCAGAAGCCTGACAGCTGCAGCCCCGAAACCCGAATCCGCAGCACCCGAAACGGAGGCTGGAGACACGGAGGAGAAGCAAAGACAGAGGTGTCCGCGGTCCACAGCACCAAAGGAAAGGCAGAACAGGGCTGTCCAACGTCAGTGTGAGAGAGCAGCAGCCGTGTAGGATCCGAGGTCAAGGACGTCAGCTCCCCGTCGCACACAGGGAGAAGCAGGAACAGGTGCGGCTGAGTTACCCCAGAGCCAGAGATAAGCAACGCAGAGAAGGCACAGATGCGGGCAAGTAGATCCAGTGAAGGCCCTGCAGACCTGCACCGAAGAAAGGCGGGAAGAGGCCCGTGTGGCGACCAGAGCCCCAGAGCAGGAAGGGAGGCACCAAACAAGCAGAAACTCGGTCTGGAGATGCACCAAGTAAGTAAGTGCCAGTGAGAAGAGTTTGACTGAGGAAAATTGTTGTATTTGTTGAATTATTTAGGGTTTGATTCAGCCTGAGGTAGAGAGGCGCCGGTTCAGGCAACCAGGCTTCTGCACCCCCTTGTGGTCATCTTAACTAGAGGGTGGTAATTTTAACTAGATGGTAATTTTTTAACTGGTGGTAATTTTAACTAGAGGGTACCGGTCAGTCTCTTTCGAATGAGTGCCCACGTGGTGCCGGACCACTCTGCAACTGGTCTCTCCCAGGATTGTTTCAACAATTCTGTAACGCACAAAGTCTTTGTTCTTGATTCACATTACGTTGCCATTTGCAAACTCCATTCAACACAGATCCATTTAATATCGGTTCTCCTTCCGTCTCAATGGCTGTGATGAACTGTCTCTGGAGTCAAGGGTGGTAGCATGATAGCAAGCGTCTCTCCCTGACTTGGTTATCAGTGTAGGAGTAGGAGGGCTCCGTGCACCGTTGGCATCTCTTATTCCACATGCTAGCTATTGTTTACGGCCTTATAATTCCTTTCACTTTGCGGTCTGGGTTGAAAGGGCAAGGGCACTTTCCACCTTGTCGTCCTTACGGTTATCGCTGCCTTTCTCCTCCTCTGAACTGTCATCCTTGAATAGCAGTCTCGTTGTGCGGTCTGCCTTGCTCGAAGTGTGCTTTCGTGCTTCGCTTTTATCCCTGTGGGGAATGGAGAGGGACGTCAGGTGTGCATAGTTATTGTCAATTGACTGACTCTGCCTGACCTTTGTGTTGGGACATGTCAGTTAAACGGCTCAGGTATTATTACATCGTCTGTCACGGTGTAGGAAAGTGTTCGTGTTGGAAAGGGTGGGTAGAACTTGTGAATATCCTATGGGGTAGGATGGGGAAAAGGTGTTATAGGGAAGGTGGTACTGCATCTCACCCGTCGGTGTCCCACTTGCACTCCCCGAGGTGATCTACCCGCACTGGTCCACCCCCAAGAACTGTATCCAATAGCGATGCCCGTGTCCTGGCCACCCGGATGACAGATCCCTGGGGACTAGCGGGTGAGACACTTTCAGGTTTCTCATAGTACCACCCCCAGGGGGACTATCAGGTAGCAGCCTCACCACCCTGAGCTCATGTGAAGGGGCTGCCCCTTCGGAAGCAGTTACTACATCCTGAGATTCGTTCCACTGCCCACCGATTCTTAATCTTAGATATTAGTTTCCTGCTTTTCAGATCTTGGAAAAATGTTCAGCAGCAGGGGGTGCCATTATTATTTTATTATTATTATTATTATGGTATTTTTGGAGTGCAGACCTAGCTTTCGAGAAGCAACGCAGCGCTTTACAGAGGTAAACAACAATACAGATGCATAGCGGAGTGCTTTTTCAGAGATAACAGCACAGATATTGAGCAGGGGGTGGGATACAGAGGGGCTGTGGCGGGGAGGACAGGGGCGAGTGGCGTCTAGCGAGTCAGGTGGCATGTGGGACAATATGATGGTCTAGGTGTTGAGGCAGAGAGATTCCTTGAAGAGGTGGGTCTTGAGTTCTTTTCTGAAATGGAGGACCGTGGGGGCGAGTCTGTTGCTGTGAGGGAGGAGGTTCTATAGTTTTGGGGCATAGGCAGAGAAGGCTTGGTTTCTGGTCCTTTCCTTTTTGCAGCGGCAGAGTTCAAGCTTGGCTTCTGGTGGTGCTGTCCTCCGGAGATGCAGAGTTTCTCCGCAAGGTAGGTGGGTGACTTGAGGTTGACTGCCTTATAGATGAGGCAGCAAGACTTGAAGGTGATTCTTGCATGCAATGGGTGCCAGAGAAGGTCGATGAGGACTGGGATGATGCAGCAGAGGGGCAAAAAGAAATGCAAAAAGGAAATCTTTCCTAACACATGAGAACAAAAAACATCACACCAAAGGGACAATGGGTCTGAATCTTCTCCAGAGAGGTAAAAGATATCTCTCACAAGCTACTCTTCAGCGAAGCATGGGAGATTTTCAAACTTCAAAAGTCGAACATTTTTTTTCTTTTTTTTTTCTTTTTTTTTAATAAAAATGTATTTGTTATTAGTTTGAATAACAAACTTTTACAAATATGCAATATATTTTAAAAACAATACATGTCGAACATTTTCTCAAAGTGTGTCACTCTGGGTGAAAAATGCGAACTAGGGACTTGTGGGTTAGTAATTCATCACACATAAAAAATAAATGGATATATGCTATCCAGTGATACTTTAGAGAACACCTTGCTCTGAAATAATAGATTTAGGTTCACGGAAAAAGCTGGCAAAAATAAAAGTGTGCTCAGATGAGAAAAATTGAGTTTGCTAAGTTATTGTTGGGCTGTGATGTTCTCATCAACCAGCCAAGGTTTGCCCTTCTGGACCTGTGGTTACTTGCACGTTTGCGTTCTTCAGAGAATTTAATCCTCTGGCAAGGTCACCCAGGGCAAATTAATTTGCTTTGTCTTAGTTTGCTTAAAGGCAAAGGCAAAACCCTCATGGAGCCACAAGCATAAGTGGAGTAAGGGTTTGGTCAAGGTTCTCCTAACAACCCCTATCCCATTCAGTTCTCCTCTGCTCCTTCACTCCAACTTGTGCTCGTTCTCTTCTAGATTTCCGTGCTACAACCCAGTAAGTGCCCCTAGCTGCAGAGCCGCAACCTTGTTTATGGTGCAGATTCCTCATCTTTGATATTTGATATTTCATAGCCAGCAACCGCTGGTACAAGAACATTTTTCACAGAACCCCTTGAACAGTTTACTCCTAGGTGCAAAGCTTCAACATTTAGTATATGTATAGAGCACACCAGCCCCTGTGACCTCAATTCCTTTTTTTTCACGTACCCAGCACACTGCACTGGGGGACCTCCTGCCAGGTTAAGTCTTTGCAAGTTGGCTGGACGATAGACGAGCGCATGCCTGAGAAAGGCCCCTCTTTGGAGAGGGAAGCCTGAAAGTGACACAGAAAACATTGATCCCGCTGGTATGAGGGCGAGGACGATTTGTCTGACTTCAGGAATAAAAGCTGAGTGCCTCACAGCATCCTCTACAGCAGAGGAGTGCAAGTCTTTTCATTGGCAGAAAATGCTTGAAATATTTTCCCAGGCATCATTGGCAACGGTTTGGGTTTTGACCCTGATCGAGAGGGAACGACACACAATGCCACCCAAGGTCAGCAGGCTTCTGTCAAGTCTTCATCTGCGTGGTCGAACGCTTGTATCCCGCCTTGAGAAAAAAGCTGCTCTGGAGACTGGCATAGTCATCAGCCCTAATTTTCTTCTTTTATTTTTTTATTGGCATTTCGAGTATTATATACATAAACTGTAATCCCAATCCCCCAACCACCCATATCCCTGTCTACCCCCCAATCACCCCTCACACCACTTATAGTGTCCATCAAGGATCCAAGTTTATGCTATACACAATATTCGCAGTTTATGGGGACACTGTGCCACATTATAGTCATCCAGCAGGAATTGCAATACCATCGCCCATTTTTTCATAAAAGCCTGATGCGCGCCCTGTATATTATGTCATCCATTCCATAGCTTCACAGTTCCAAACCTTCACAAACCATTCATGAATGAGTGAAAGATCCTTGTCTGTCCTGTGCTATCACCACTAAATGCTAACTGTAAAATTGTCTGTGCTTTTCGGATGTGTTTTGGCCATTTCTTTTCTTCCGTAGTGGCGATTCCCAGGAGAGTGGCTTTCGTATGTACTTGCACTCCTTTACTGAATATATTCTGCATACGCTTGTTTATTGTTCCCCAATTTTCCGTTAATTTACGGCATTCTAACCATATATGTCTCCAGTCACCTTTCCCAATGCAGTCCCTCCAGCATCTATCAGAGGTAATCAGTTTCATTTTGTATAGTCTCTGTGGGGTATAGTGGGGTATAGTGCCATAGCACCATAGCCTTATACCATGATTCTCTGATCTGTAGAGATTGTGTTCATTTTGGAATGTCCTTCCATAGTAAAGTCTGTTGCCACTTCTGAACATATTTCAAATTCTCTTCTCTGACCACTTCTTGTATTAGGTGGTACAGATTAGATATGAGAGTTTTCTCCACTGGGTTTGACACTAAACATTTCTCAAATGCTGTGAGTGGTCTTGTGGCCGCTGCTTTATTCGAGGGGGTCAACAGCCAGTGTCTTATTTGTAGATATTAGTATCTATACGTTTCATTCAGTCCCAACTCCGTCTTACATTGATCAAATAATACATATTCCCTGCCATGAAACATATCCTTAATTTTATTACAATTCCTATCTTTCCATTTATTTAAGGCCTCCTCATCCATGCCCGGTTGATATTGCGGATTGTTAAATAAAGGTGAAAAGGGGGAAGGGTATGCCGTTATTTTGCAGTAGTGCACTACTTTGTCCCATATAGTTTCTACCAGATTCGTAATTTGACTGGCATGCATATTTTTGGGGTGGTCTTGTTTAGGGAGTCATAGCAGTGCCACAATATGGGGGCCACATATTGCTTTCTCCAGCCCATATTTTCTCGGATGATGTGGAGAACCATTCCCTCAACACCCGTAGCTGTGCTGCTTGGTAATATTTTACGAAATTAGGAAGTCCCAGTCCTCCCGCTTCTGATAGCATCATTAGAGCTTTCATAGCTACCCCTGGGGTTTTATTGTGCCATATGAATTTTGATATCACACTTTTTAGCTCAGTGAAAAGGAATTGCGGTATATATATTGGGAGGACCTGAATCTTGGGCAGTATTAACATTTTAACTGCGTTTATTCACCCAAACCATGATCTCGTTAATGGGCTCCATCGTTCCAGCAACCAACAGATTTCCACCAAAATTGGGGGGAAATTTGCCTTATATATGGATTGTATCGAATTTGTTAGGTACACGCCCAATAATCTAATTTTATCTTTTGCCCAAGCGAATTTGGTGTCCAGTGACACTTGTGCTACTAGTGGAGGTGTAAGAGTTATATTCAGCATCTCAGATTTTGTGAAGTTTAAGCCTACTACCCTTCCAAACTCTGCCAGTTCCCATGTAACCCCTCAACGATTCAACTGTCCCTGTCACCGTTATCAACATATCAGCATATGCCAATATTTTATGCTGCTCTGATCCAAATGGTATCCCTTTAATTTGGCCTAATTGTCTGATTCATGCTAAAAAAGGGTTCCAAGTGAATTGCATACAAAAGGGGGGAGAGAGGACAGCCCTGTTTCGTTCCACAGTTTAACGCGATTAGAGCGGATGTGCGGATGTGTGGCCATTTATAACTAGTCTTATTCTGGGTTCATTATAATTACCTTGAATCATATATATAAAATTGGGGCCAAATCCCATGTTCTCTAATGTTTTAAATAGAAAGGACCATTCCACCATATCAAACGCTTTCTCTGCGTCCAAAGGCAGAAAAAGCCCTGGCTGTTGTTTTTTAGTCATTTCTTCAATCAGGTGGCAGGCCCGTCTAATTTTGTCATGTGTTTGACGCCGTTTAATAAACCCAGATTGGTCCGGAAGAATCATTGAGGGGAGTATATCTGTTAATCTATTGGCTAATATTTTAGTGTACATTTTTGCGTCGAGATTCATCAAAGCAATGGGACGGTATGACCCACATAATGTGGGATCTTTGTTTGGTTTTGGGAACAGAATCATTTGAGCTTCCCTCATGGGGGATGTAATATTACCTGATTCTTTGAATGAGTTAAATAATTTCACTAATATAGGGGCCAGTACTGTTTGGTTAGTTTTATAAAATAAGGCCGAAATATCCATCTGGACCTGGGGCTTTCTTTAAAGGGAGATCTCCAATTACCTGGGATATTTCATCTACCGTTATTTCCCGTTATTTCCCGATCTAAGTGTTCGCATTCCACTGGCGTTATCTATGAGGGCCTGACAGAGTGTAGGTATGTATATTGTACTTTTTCATCAGGTTCATCCGATTGATACAGTGTGAGATAAAATTCCTAAAATTGTTAGTATTTGTGGGGTCGATGCAACTAACTCCCCCAGGGTATCCTTTACTCCCTTGATTATATGTGAAGAGGGATTTTGTCGCAATTGCTTAGCTAATAACCGGTCAGCTTTATTCACTTGCATATAATATTTTTGTTTAGCGTATAACAGACTCTTTTCGGCTTTTGATGTTATCATAAGATGGAGTCTCCCCCTTACATTCCTATACGCCTTTTTAATAGCCATCCCTCAGTCCATATCAATTTTTTACATAATGTCTTCAAGCTCCTCTTCTAACTCCGACTCCATAGCGGTTCTTTGTATATGGCTGTGGGCCTCTTCAGATATAAGGATCCCACGGAACGTTGCTTTAAATGCATCCCATAATATGTTAATTTCCGTCTCACCTGTATCGTTTAGCTCAAAATATTCTATGATCAGGTCCTTTAATTTATCCCTTGTTATTGTGTCCCGAAAGAGAGAGGTGTGGCAAGTCCAGGACCATAGCCCCTAAGCTGGCCTAGGAAGATAAAAATTAAAACTTATTCCATCAGTTGTGTGGATGTCCAAATGTAATCAATTTGTGAAAATGATTTATGGACATGAGAGTAATGTGTGTACCCTTTTTCAGTTCCGTGCATTGTAACCCAAACATCTACTATTGCTAGTTGTTCTATCTGCCTGCATAGTTCGTGTGAGGGGGGAGGGTGACCATATTGAGTTCTATTACTTCTAACCCTATGTGGATCCCACGGCAAGTTAAAGTCACCGAATATCAGCCGGTCCCCAACCATAGACCTTTCTAATTCTGCAAGCGTCTTCGTCAAAAATCTGTCCTGTCCCGTATTTTGGGCATAGATCAATGCCAGAGTTAGTGTGGTAGGGCCAATGTCAGCCACTATAAAAATATAACAGCCTTCCTTATCTGCCTCAATTTTGTTTATTTTAATAAGAACCCCCTTCCTTATAGATAGTTGCACGCCAGCCATTTTGTTCTTTGCATTAACATGAATTATTGTGGGATAATGTTTTAAATTAAGTTTGGCTTTGTCCTCCTGTCGGATATGAGTTTCCTGCAGAGCCAATATTTCAGGCGGTGTCATGTTAGGAATCCCTCAAGTTTCCTGCGATTTACTTGGGTATTTAGCCCCTGAATATTAAGAGACATGCAACTAAGTGCCATTTGTACCTGTACCTTCTGATATTAAGACTTGCCTGTATCCTTGACTTCAAACCATACTGCGTTTCTACATGCATTTGCAGTTTCCCCCCCCATTGTTCCCAAAACTTTGATCCCTCCCACCCAAACCTCTAACACCCATATTATCCTCCCAACCTGCCCATTCCCTCCCCCACCCCTGGTGCGACCCACTGTATCTAGAGTACCTTTCACCACTGCATCTCCACCTTGGATTGCCACTTCCTCCAGGGATCCACATAGGGTATGGGTATCCTAAAACCCTCTTCACCTCAACCCTACGGATTCCAAAACGGTGTATCTCATTGCGCACCTTGTAATTCTTAAATAATTGAACAGCTTCTGTGTGTTTCCCAGTCAAGCGTATGGTTTCTTGTCTAGAGATATCATTTTTTGGGCATACTTTGCGGACCTCTTAGGCAAAGGCTCTTACGATCAAATTGTGCCCCTTTGCTGTATACATCTCCAACGTCCTGCGCTGACCCGACTGTTGAATGCATTGAGGTGGGGGGGGGGTGAACCATTTGTAGCAGGCGACTTCGAGGGGTTTCAGATTCTTCTTCTTCAATTTTGAGCAGTTTCATGTCTTCTTCTCTGGTATTTATTCTGTGTTGTTTCCCATCTAACGTAAATACCAGGCCAAACAGAAATGTCGAACTATATCTTATCTTTTGTGCTTGTAGCGTTTTCACCACTATTTGTATGCCTCTACGCTTCTGAAGTGTGATAGGAGACAGATCTTGAAATAACTGAATGAGTGAGCCGTTGTATGTAAAAGGGCCCACCTGTCTTGCGGCCCACAGTATTTGTTCCTTTTGCGGGTAATCCCTGAAACATGCCAAAACGTCCCTAGGGTGCACCTGGATCCGATCTCATTGGACCCACTCTGTGAACACGGTCTAGTCGTACTATTTCTTCCTCTTCCGCCCCAAGCAGTTCTTTGAAGATCAATGTTATTGCTTCCTTTAAATTGGGATCCTGACCGATTCTGGGAGATTTCTAACTTGAATATTAGATCTACGAGATCTAGTTACTAAGTCTTCACATTGAAGCTCCGAATTATGAGTAGATCTCGCAAGATGTTCCAACAATTCTTCTGATTGCCTGCTGTCTTGAGTTAGCTCCTGTATGGCCTGTTCATTTGCATTTGTGCGTTTTCCCAGGTCTGTCAGGTTTTTCTTGAAGTCTGTGAGCGCCTGTTTTATCTCTGATGAAAAAGCTGTAAACTGAGTCTGAAATGTCGCTGTGAATGAACTTTGAAACTCTTGGAAGCTTTTAGTGAAGTCTTCTTTAGCGCCTACCATTTCCGTATCCGCAGCACTTGTGCGAGTGGGAGTGCCTGGGTTCTGAGGCTTAGAGGTTCTGGCCCAGATATCTTGTAAAGGACTTACTTTTAGTTGGTTGAGGAACCGTTCGGGCTGTTGAAACCACTTTTTTCTTTGTTCCCGCATAAGATAGCTTCTACATATGGGCCTCTCCCGAACATCCTAAATGGTTTTTGGAGTTAGTTATAACTGTATCTGCTCCCGCCCAATGCCAATAGATGTGCCAGGCTCGTAGAGAGCGTCTTTGCTGTGGGTTTGCTTCCATATTGCTCCAAGTCCAGAGATCTGCAGGTATTATATAGTCTACCCAGATAGTAGGTCCTTGAATATTATTTGTTACAGCAAAACGGTGTGCAGAGAGTGATGATATATGTCGCCTTGTTATGGGCTGTCTATGAGGCATCTCCTTGCACTCTTTCACTTATTCTGTACAGCAGGTAAGCCAAGATTGCATTTCTGGCCATGAGCATGCGCTCCATATATTTGTAAACCCTTAGCATCTGTAAGCTGCTAGTGAGAAAGTGTCAGTGTACAGGGTAAGCACACTGCTATAGCATAGTTCTCCAGTCAATATGCTTTAGTTTAAGTTGTATCTTAATTTCCAATTTTCGTTTTTATAGGAAATTGTGGGTCTTCTCCCTCCCCTGCTATATTGCTTTGTGTGCCAGGAACTTTTCACTGCCTTTCTAACATGCAGGAACTGGTTATTCCACTGGCATATATTCCTTCAGCAGAACTGTCTAGCAACGCTGTTTTGCTGTGGGGGTTAATGGAAAAGTCTTGAAGTGTTGCTGGCAACCCGCTCCTACAATTACGGTGCTCTCCCACGTTATGAACCGTTTCGCAGTGCCAAGCGCTGCATTGACATATCCCTCTGCTCTTCCTCCTTCCCACATCAGTATCAGCACAAGACCTGTAGTTCAGCATCTTACTGGGGTGCCCATCCGTGCATTACCCTTTGCCAGCCTTCCTTTATTTAAATACCGGACTTGCAGGCCCTTCGGTACCTTAATTTATGCGCTGTTCATTTACCGAGTCTTGCTGCTTGTCGGGCTGGGATCATCTCACGGTCACTGTTCTCCTCTTTCTCAGCAGCGGGACGGTACATATAGATTGAATGCCGCTCACGCAAAGTATTATCCGGGAAAGTGGAGGGCAGAGATCAGGCCAGTCCAAATCTCATCTTCTATCAGCACAGTCGCTGCGAGTCAGTTCGGGTCTTGTTTCTGTGTCTGCTGATAATTCTGAGATGCCCTTTGGCCAGGCGCGCTATATAAATAAAGAAATACAAATGCTGGAGATGACCACGTCCTCATGTGAATCGGGCGTGCCCACATGTGTGAGTTTACTGCCACCACTGTTTTCAGGCTGTGATCTGCATTATTCTTATCCCTCTTGACACTGGAGCCACCGGATCTGTATTAGGTGCTTGAATTCCGAAATTTTCTGTTAACTTCAAGCGATAAACTGTGCATGTAGTAATGTAGACATGACAAGCTCTGCCTGCACAGGTCCTCAGTGCTTGGTGGCCATCTTGGAATCCAGCCCTAATTTCCTAAACCACCTCCTGCAGTGCAGAGGGGACTTCCTCCCATTCCCAAAGACATTGACATCCACATGCCTGCCTTTGGGGAGATTAACTTCGAGACTGGGGAGGATTTGTAAGATGATTGGGTCCCTATCCCTCTTAGTGTGGAATCTTTGCAAGCTATACAGGGTCATGGACCCAAGGGGCACAATGGAGACCAACCCAAATTAATGGAATTGGCCACTGATCTTCGAGACGCCAGTGGCATTAGACAACTCACCAGATTATCATGGGGACTGCTTTGCAGGGCCACCCAAAAGTGGCTTTTCGTGATACTGTAGAAAAAGGGTAGAAGCTCTGCACCTCGGAGCCCAATCTAAACCTGTCCAAAGATCCCTTTTACTATTTAACCCGGCAGTCACCAACCCGTCGCTGGAATTGTTGCAACACCCCAAGGAGCTAGCGAAGAATTACAGACTAGTCTATTTGGTTCTGGCTCATTTGTCCAAACATGCCATTCCGGAGACGGAACTACTGCCGGCATAAAGTTGTCCGTCTTTCCTACGTTCCCTCAAATTGAGAAAGTCGGAAGCTTGATGCCTTCTGAAAAAGATCTTTGGGGCAGGGTCTGTGACCCTCAAGGCCTTTAACGCATCCTGTGCTGTGGCAGTCCCACTTTGGGGTGGTTTCAATTCCATTACAGAAAATGATAAAGAAGCTGTGCATCAGGCACTTCACGTGTGGCTGGATATGCCATATTGCTTAGCCCAGGTCATGGGAACAGTAGCCATCATCCGAGGGCATTTTTGTATGATGATGTCAGACTTTTGACACTGATGCAAGATCCATTTTGAAGCTATGAATGGCAATCAGGCGCACCTTATTTGACCTGGCAGGGGCCCAGGAGCTTACAACAGTCAAGCACAAAGTGCATCTAAGCTCTCTGTGATGGCAACCTCAAAACTGCTATCAGGGTGCCTTTGGCACATTCTACACAAATGGGGAGAAGCATTTAGACATTCCTGACCGATTGGCATGTTACTACTTCAACGCATGGCTTGCCCATGCATACTACCTTCTGTTCCTAAGGAAACCTCAACACCACCCCACCTTAGATAATACCTGTGCCAGACAGTTTTGTGTTGTAGGAGATATGTGCCCTCTTGCTATGAGCGACCATAGTGCCTGTTCCTGCAACTCAGTAGTGTAGATGTATTCTCCATACTTTTTGATTCCCAAATAGGACAGGGGTATTCAGCCCATCTTGAACTTGCGACTCCTGAACGGGTTCCTCTGGAAGGAGGAGGTTCAAGAGGGTTACACTTTCCTATTTCGTTTGTGCCCTAAACTCCAAGTACTGGCTAATGTCAGTGGACCTCCAGGGTGCTTATTCCCATTTGCCTAACCATCCACGACACCGAAAGTACCCAAGGTTTGGCGGTAGGGGGCGGCCATTACCAATTTTGTTTGCTGCCTTTTGACCTGACCTCCACCCTGATGGTTTTCAGCAAACTAATGTCAGTGGGGGCAGCCCGTCTCAGGAGGGAGAAGATTTTCTTCCCTCTACCTGAACTATTCGTTCATCCAAATCCGCTCTCTAGAGTAGGTTGTCTTCTATCTCCACCACACCTGCCACATAGTGCACAGCCTCGCTTCTCCTGACCTTCATGATTTATATTTAAGTGACACCTTCCCAAGAGCTCCAGTTTATTAGAGAGTTCCTGGACACTTGCTCTGTAAAGGCTTTTGCTCCCGAAGACATGACCTCATACATCTTTCAGATGGATCAAAATTCCTAGATCCATTTTTCTGACAGCCTCGTCTTTTATTTGTTTGGGGCTCATGGCATCTGGCATTTTCCTGGGGCCGGGTGCTCGACTAAGGATGAGCTTGCTCCAATGGCTTCCTTGCTACTTTGTCCTAGTTCTTAAGCAACATGTCCGACCGGATCTCGGCCCGTGTAGTGCAGCATCTATGGTGTTGGGCCCATTGGACAATCAGAAGGCAGGGAAACTCTTTTAGCAGCCGTGGCTGGAGACAAAGATAGTCACAGATGCTTCCCTGAAAATGCAGGGCTCACCGGGGGGATCTCAGAGTGAGCAGGATTTTGGTCCTTGGTAGAGTCCAGATAGCACATCAGTCTGCTAGAGCTGTAGGGCAGTGAGTCTGACCCTGAGAACCTTTCTTTCTTCATTTTATTCAAGAGAAGTGTACAGGTATCCTATAGACCGCAGTGTGTCCATGCATTTCTAATGGATTTGTCATCTATCAAATCCCTTTCCACTGTGCTGCTGGTCTTCGGAAGCTTTTCCACCACCAGGGGGCACAGCATGGCTCTGCCTTGGCTCCTTCCGGCACATTCACACTCCCCACACTAGACATAACGTCGAGCCAGTATATATCTTTTTTTCCAGGCACTCCGATCACTTTGGGAACACGCTCTTTGATTTTTATTTTTTATTTTTTTTAATATACTTTTAAATACCATGCCCAACTTAATCACAGCTTCGGGGTTTAAACCTTGTGTGGATTGCAGCCGGCAGATGTCTGTATCAGATCTGCATAGGATTTGTCTCTACTGCTTGGGAAAAGATCACAACACCCTAGACAATGTGATGTGCATGTCTATGAACCGGAAGGTCATCCAGGAAAGGTTGGCGAAGCTCTTCACCTACATCCACAAGGACAGAGGGGGGGAAGTTGTACAGTCCCATTCAAGGTCGCGTAGTGTGGAACACCAATCTGAGGAGAGATTGCCCAGAAGGAGGAGGAGAAGAAAAGCACTGCAAAAGTTTCCGTCTCCAAGCGGATCTTTGCACCTGCGCTCTTTCTCTAACTCGAAGAAAAGAAGCACACCACTCCAGGCATTCCCTGAAGGCAGCAGCTTTAGTATTTTTTCCCATCCAATCCTCCACCACGGAGGAATTGGAGAAGTTTTGCATGAAAATGCTTGGCATCTTTGTCAAGACACCAGCAGCTTTAGCCCCGGCACTGACGGAGCTGACGGCTTTGGAGTGAGCGCCAATTGTGCCAATGGCACCGACTGGTCCCACCACATCTTACAGAATAGTCAGTGTACCCACAAGGGAACACTCCCTTGCGCCTATGAGCCCGGGTCTGGTACACAATGGTGGCAAAGTCTCTTGAATTGACCTGCTCTGCCTTTGAGAATCAAAGCCTGGGTGCTGATTACCCCTCTCCCTATGAAACCGTTTGTTAAAGATGTACCAGATTTATGATGAAGAGCGAGAACAGGCACCTTTGGTCTCCAGAGAGGAGAAGGGATTTCTTAGTGAAATTACATGGGGAAGGTGAAAACGTCCAGGGGTTGGCTGCAGATATTCAGGAGCCCCCTGAGCTGAATATCCTTTTTGCCTCCACTCTGGGTAAGTCTCGGTCATCGTTCTAGAAGCTGATGACCAAAGTTGCTGATATCCTAGGGTTATCCGCTGCATCCAGCCAAAGTTTATTTTGAAGTGACGGAAATTCTGTTACTGTTCAACGTGGTATTAGAAGCTCTCATGCTAGAGTTGTGGGAATGTCCTGCCGCTGCACCTGCTGTTGACAGGGAACTGGCTAGGAAGCACCACCCTGCCCCGGCAGACTAGGACTTTTTGTGCACTCATGCCTCACTTGAGAGCTTAGTGGTACAGGCCGCAACTGCAAACATGAAAATATCCACATTTCCCTCTCTCCCCCCTTGAAGAGAAAGTTAGCCAGTTGATGCCTGAGGGAAGAAGATGTTTGCTTCAGGCAGTCTAGCCCTTCGAGCAGCCTTCTTGTGTCCTGGCAAAGTTCTTATTTGGTCTCTGGTCCACAGTGGCCAACACAGCAGACCACATCTCTGAAGGGGAGATGAGAGAGTGATTTTGTACCATGGCAGGGAGGCTTCCCGTCAGATTCTGCTCTCCGGACTCAACATTGCTCATGTTGTTAGACGCTCCATGGCAATAAGTACAGTAGTAAAGCGTCGCTCCTGGCTGAGGATGCCGAGCTTCGCTCAGGT
This sequence comes from Ambystoma mexicanum, assembly GCF_040938575.1. Classification (NCBI taxonomy): domain Eukaryota; kingdom Metazoa; phylum Chordata; class Amphibia; order Caudata; family Ambystomatidae; genus Ambystoma; species Ambystoma mexicanum. Next base: position 673,665,948 of record NC_090932.1, on the reverse strand, counting down.
TGTTCAGGCAAAGCTTTTACACCAGTTGTTTGATGGGCAGGACCTGCTTAGGGCTAAGTCAGATGATGCCCTTCAGATGTTCCACCGCTCCAAATTAGCTGCGAAGTCCTTGGTTCTGTTCCATTTACAAGTGTCTGTGTTTTCACACCCTCTGCCTCTTTCGGGCCGGAGAATGGGTCCAGGCAAACCCTTGAGGGCAGACAATTCCTGAGGGGTGCCCTGCAAGGTTTTGGGGGTAGAGGGGTTGTCTGTGGTCATTGATCCCTCTGCCACCCAGGGTGCAAGACCTCTGAGAGATCTTCTCCCACAAGTCCCCTGTGGAATCAAGAATTTGCCAGTTCAGCTCAGGATGATCCTGAACCACGTCACATGCCTGGGTTACCGTCTCCCTTTCATTCTACTTCCTCGGGACACTGTCCTTACACCACATCCTTGCATCCTGGCCCCATTCTATTGGAGCAGGTCTGCCCACTTCTTTCGAAGAGCGCAATAGACATGGTTCCGTGCTCAGAACGAGGCAAAGGGTGGTACGCCACTTATTTTCTGGATCAGAAGAAAGACGGGGCCTTTCTCCCAATACTCAGGCTTAGGTTTCTGAATTTGTACCTGCGAAAGGACAAATTCAAGATGGTGACACTAGCCCAGATGCTCTTAGCCCACGATCTGCATGGCTGGTTGGTGTCGATGGACATTCAAAATGCCCTCTTCCACGTGCTCATTCATCAAAAGCACAGGAGGTACCCGACGTTTGTTGTGGCCCAACATCATTACCAGTTCAGAGTCCTGCCGTTCCGCCTTTCTATGGCACCCAGGGTTTTCACCAAGCTGATGTCAGTGGTAACGGCTTGCCTCAGGAGACAAGGCTTTCATGTCTTTCCATACCTGGACGATTGGCTCCTTTGAGCTTGCTCCCTAGATCAGATGTCAGCACATTTGTTCCATATGTGCAGCCTGCTGCACAGGTTGGGCTTGTCCCTGAACTTCAAAAGGTCCAATGTTTTTACTGTCCTAGTCCTTCTGATTCATCAGAGCAGTTTTGGATACTCACTTGAGCAGAGCCTTTCTGCTAGAGGACCAAGTGTCAAACATCTCTCAGATGTTATATGTCCTATGATCCCAGGAACAAGTTACTGCCTCAGCCTTCATCCGCCTGCTGGGCCTCATGGCCACCTCCATTCTGGTGGTCACTGATGCTCTTCTATGCATTAGGTTTCTTCACGGGCTTCTCTGCTTCCAGTGGTTGATGTGAAAAACATGTCAGATTTTCTGCAATGGCTCAACACCTCGCATGACGGTTCCTGAGTGACAACAAGCTGAATGGCAAGTTGTTCCGTCGACCTTAGCATCAGGTAACGATAGTCTGATGCATCCCTGACCGGTTTGGACGATCACCTGTCGGGCCAGACTGTGAGTGGACTTTGGTCTCCTTTAGAGTCCCGGGAGCACATAAACTTGCTAGAGCGTAGAGCAGTCAGACTAGCTTTGGTTACCTTCCTCCCATTTTATTTAACTTGCAGTTTATCACATTACAGTATTTGCATTGCACCATGATCATTACAGTTGTTGGCCATACAGTACTTTGTTAGAGCATAACATACTCAATTGTCAAGATTTCTTTGATCATCCTCATTTTCGTCCATAAGATACTGTCTGAACCAACCCCAGACATCTTTAGGGTGGCATGTCAATGGCAATAGGCTGGTATATATCTCTTTATCATTCGCCCACATCATATATTTCATCCAAAGCATCATTATTACTTGGTGGCTAACAAAAGACCCAGGTTCATGAATTTGCACAAAGTTGGGTTCATCTTAGAGACAACTCCCAATACACATTTCCCCGGATCCCAGCTTATAGGCATTTCTCATCAAGTTCTTTACACACATCTGCCCAGTATTTGGTTAGTCTTGTTCAGGACCACAACATGCGGACTATACCCGCCTCTTCACATCTGCATCTCGGGCATTCCCCTGTGACCGTGGTGTTCATGTTTTTGAGTCTGGCTGGGGTGAAATGAGCTCTGTTCAGTATTTTAAAGTGTATTAGGCGGTACCTGGAGTTACAAGAAATATTTTTGGTCAGGCTACATAATTGTGCCCACTGAGCTTCAGCAATGGTGATACCCGAATCACGTTCCCATTCTTCTTTAACATTTAGGGTTTGGGTGTCCCTAGCCAGTAGTGTGATTTTGTATAGTGTAGAGGCTGTTTTTGTCATGATGCCTACCCCCGGGTACCCAGACCAAGTCCAGCAACCCCGGAAGCAGGCATCAAGTTATACTAAGCAAACCCAACAACCCCTGCTAGGGGCTATTTGGGTGTAGTCCTGGCGCCGACGGCGCCAGGCTCATATGGAGAGTCAGTCCTGGCACCACAGGCGCCAGGCTCATAGATTAAAACTTACCTGATGCAGACCATGCTGCAAACTCACCTGATGCAGACCATGCTGCAAGAGCTCCAAGGCAAAGGAGGCTTGGAAGGAACTACTTTACCTAGGGACTATTTTTTATTCGGGTGGGGCTAGGGAGGAATACTTACCTGGGACTACTTTGGAGGCTATTTAAACCACGCCCAAAGAGCAGCACACGCTTCGCGTTATTCTGCATCCAGCAGCGTAACGCTCATCGTGCCTGCAAGTCTGCATCCAGTCTTCTGCCACACCCGCCTCGAGTCCGGAGCTCCTAGAAAAAGGGAGAAAGAAGGAGAAAAGATTAGAACAAGAGCAATACCTTTGATCCTTACCTGAATTCCCGATCCATCGCGCCTTCGAGCTGGAAGAAAGAAGTTATTTTATGCGCGTCGCCTCGCCTGCAGCAGCGCCGCGCTGAACTCACCGGACTTCGCAGCATCTTCACATTCTACCGCATCCTTCTGCATGCTCCCGCCGCACTCCGGCACCTGAGGGGAAGACAAGAACAGCAAGGTGAGCCAAGGGAATACACAGAGGCAATATTAGTTACCCCCCTTAGACTTACCTGATTTTACCACCCGGGATACTATTCCTCTTCACGGGTCGGCGCAGCTTCCACTGCATCCTCGCAGAACCCTGGCCCCTAAGGGGAAACAAAAGGACAGCAAGGTCAAACAAGGGGAAACCTCCTCACCACAATAGACTTACCTGATTTTACCGCCGGAGGCATTATTCCCCGAGACTTCATACTTTCTCTCAGCGCCTGAATAAGGGAGAAGGCAACAGGTTACATATTGACATTATTTTATCGAACTGTGTTGGATAATACAAATCCTTACCTGAATATTACCGGTTGCCACGAGGAACTCTTCGCTAGGGTCTAGCTGCAACCTGCAAGGAATCGGACAAGAGTGAAAGTCAGACATTTTAACTTTTACGAACTACACACTTAACGGCGTCTTGCCGGGAATCTCAGAGTCAATATTGTTCTGGAACTCACCAATTCCTTTGAGCCAGTGAAGCAACTGGTTATCTACGCGCCCCTGCGCTCAATGCAGGATGGAGAGCTCATCTTTCCAAACCATCAGGTGAGAGTATAAGAGGGGACACCAAAGGTGATCAGTGGGGAGAACAGCGGGAGTGGGGGGGTTAACGCTCAACTCCACGGGTGGGTAGTTCCCTTTCTGCATTTGCAGAAGAATATTCCTACGGGCCAAGCAAACAAAGCTAGGTGGGCCAGTCCAGTCCGTCATCTCGGCACTACACGTCACATTGGTGGAGACCGCAGCAGTCCAGTTCAGATCGACGCCCCTAAGGGAGCCAGGTGAGCGTAACAGAACGCGAAGCCTACCCACAAATTCCCACCCGGGCGTTATGGATACCTCAGAAACTGACCAATTGGCCCAATTACTAGGGGAACTGAGGGCTGAAGTGCATTCCGCCCGTCAAGAAACCAATGCCCTTAGGAGAGAACTGATTTTGTCAAAGGAGCGAACTGATGACCTTGCTAAGCAACTACTGCAAAGCCAGGCTGGACAAGCACCCCTTCCAGGTCCCGGGGGAAATCCAGCTCCTGTGTCATCGAGTAACCCTGTGCAAATAAACCTACCAGGAAATATTCCATTAGCTCCGCCCGAACGCTTTGCCGGAGATCCCAAAAGGTTTGCCGTGTTTATGAACCAATGCCGCCGCTTGCACTTTTTATGCAGACCTGGAGCCTTCCCAAACGATCAAGCCAAGGTAGCCTTTGTATTGTCATATCTCAGCGGCAGTGCAGCTGATTGGTCATTTCCACTAGTTACTCAGGATGACCCAATTCTTTGGGATTTTCAGGGCTTAGGTCAATGAGCATGGAAAGACTATTTGCCCGGCACTCCCAAGGACAGGCCCTGGATAACAAACTTTTGTCCCTACGACAAGGTAACCAGGACCTTCTATCCTACATCGCAACCTTTAATAGGTTGATAATAGAAACTGGATGGCCTGAGGTAAAACGAATCACGTTATTTCATCGAGGGCTTCGAGGAGAACTCAAGGATGTCTTGGCTCAAGTCATGAACCCACCTCAAGACTGCGCTGAATATATAGACTTAGTGGTCCAGTTAGATCACAGACTTCAGAACAGAAAGGCTGATCGAGCCAAGTTTGAGAATCGGGTGTTGGTCAAGACCCACGCTAACCCCAAAGGAGAAGATGCTTCAGAACCCATGCAAATCGGAGGGGTTAAAGGACCCTTAACCCAGAAGGAAAGAGAAAGGAGACGGCAAATGCAATTGTGTCTATATTGTGGAACCTCTGGGCATTTTCTATGGTATTGCCCTGTAAAACCACCCAAGAAGGTGGTAGGAGCTGCTGATAAAAGCCATATGGAGTCAGACTCTGGAAACGACCATGCCTGACAAGCATAGAGGTCTGCTTGCCGAGCTTGAAGAAGGATACTCAGTCCTCGCATTTCATCATACCAATGGTCCTCGTAGATCCAAGGCAGCCATTGTGAATGCACGCAGTAAGGGCATACATTGATAGCGGGGCCATAGGAAACTATGGGGACTACGAATTGGCTTCCAGGATGAATCTACCTCTCTGCCGAAAAACCACCTCAGATGTCATCACCACAGTCGATGGAACTGAAGTTGCCTCTGGGCCTGTAACTCATTCCACCGCAGAGATAACACTATTGGGTCAGGATGGGCATCAAGAGACTATTGTGTTTGATCTAATCAAAGCCCCACAGTTCCAAATAATACTGGGGATACCTTGGTTGGAAACACATAATCCTTGTAGTGATTGGCGAGAGAAGAGAATAACCTTCCTGGATTGTGCACAAACCTGTTACCCAAAGAAAAATCTGAACGCAGGCCTGGCAACAGTAACCACAGCAGTCGTGCAACTACCTCCAGAATACCAAGAATTCCAGGATGTCTTCCAAAAAGAACAGGCAAACACCTTACCACCTCACAGATCGTATGATTGTCAAATCGATCTCATACCCGGTGCACAACCTCCTTGTAGCAGAATCTACGCCCTTACGGAACCTGAGGACCTTCACCTATGACAATACTTAGACCAGTACCTTGCTAATGGCTTCATTCGCCCATCCAAGTCCCCTGCATCTTCAGCTTTGTTCTTCGTGCCCAAAAAGGAAGGTGACCTCGGAACGTGCATAGACTACCGCGCATTGAACCAGGTAACTGTTAAGAACCGATACCCATTGCCTCTGATCCCTGAACTACTAGACCAAGTGAAGGACGCTTGCATATACACTAAGTCAGATCTCCGGGGGGCATACCTTCTGGTACGTGTAAAAGAGGGCGACGAATGGAAGACTGCTTTTCGCACTAAGTATGGGTTATTCGAATACCAGGTGATGCCTTTCGGGTTGTGCAATGCACCAGCAGCCTTCCAATACTTCATGAACGATGTCCTTCGTGAACTCATTGACGTTTGTGTTGTCGTATATATCGATGATATTCTAGTATACTCCTCTTCAGAATCTGACCATGTGAAGCATGTCCGAGCAGTCCTTGAGAAATTGCGCCAGCACAAACTATATGCAAAACTGGAAAAATGTGTTTTTCATGCCACAGAAGTTGAATTCCTTGGGTTTATCCTGCCCCAAAAGGAGTCCGAATGGACTCACGAAAGGTGGACGCAATCCTTAAGTGGCCATCACCAAGTTCAGTTAAAGGAGTACAAAGCGTGCTCCGCTTTGCCAATTTCTAAAGCAGATTCATCCCGGATTTTTCACATGTTGTACATCCCATCACAGCACTCTTGCGAAAAAATAAACGCTTTATGTGGACTGAAGATGCTGAAAATGCCTTCCAAGAGCTGAAAGCGAAATTCACGTCTGCACCTGTATTAAAGCACCCGCGCCCTGAACTTCCATACATAGTGGAAACTGATGCATCCAGTCTAGCCATGGGAGCTGTCCTGTCTCAAAAGTACCCTGAAACTGGCCAGCTTCACCCAGTAGCATTTTGGTCCAGAAAGTTCTCGGCACTCGAGTTAAACTATGTGGTTACCGACAAGGAGTTATTAGCCATTAAATCCGCCTTCAAGGCTTGGCGGCACTATCTTCTCGGTGCCAGGCATACCATTACTGTGATCACCGGAACTTACAGTATTTAAAGACAGTCAAGGCCCAATTGTCACGCCAACTCCGATGGGCATTGTTCTTTGCCGAGTTCGATTTCGTGATAACCTATCGACCAGGTTGTAAGAATGGTAAAGCAGACGCCTTATCCCGAATAGGGATGGGAGAGGCAGAAGTGAACCCAAAACCAGTAACCATAATTTCTGAACAAAGGATTCTTGGCATGACTACTCTACAGACACTAGAGGACATTCAGGTAAAGATCCAACAACTCTTTGATCCTACAGCCCTGCAGGACTGGGTAAAGAAAGGCCCGGAATACTCTGTCACCAATGACCTGCCTTATTACCAAGGGCGGATATTTCTGCCACATAAGGAACTACAAGAGAGCTAGTCATTTCCCGTTATCATGATACCCTAATGTAGAGGCACCCAGGTATTGCAAAAACTGAAGCTAAGATTAAGAGACAATTCTGGTGGCCCACCTGGCTAAAGGATATTAAATCATTTGTGATGTCTTGTGGCATTTGCGCCCAAAACAAAAGTCAAAAGAAAAAAACAGCTGGACTCTTACAACCTTTAGACATTCCGCCTACACCATGGCACACCTTATTGTTACACTTTATTACTGATCTACCCCCGTGCAATGGATTTAACACCATTCTAGTTATTATGGATCTTTTTTCCAAGATAGGCCACTTTATTCCTTTAAAGGGTTTAGCTTCAGCTTCAATCCTGGCCATGGAGTTCCTCGAAAATATTGTTCGCATACACGGATTTCCGTCCATGTTGGTCTCTGACCGGGGCAGTCAATTCATTTCACATTTTTGGAAAAAATGTTTTCAATTGGCGCAAATCGATGTGAGGTTATCGACCAGTCACCACCCCCAAACCGATGATCAAACGGAGAGGACCAACCAGACTCTCGAACAATACCTGCGTTGTATGTTACATCAGACTGAGAGTAATTGGAAAAACATTCTTTGGATCGCCGAATATGCATACAATAATTCAGTACATTCTGGAACTGGACAAAGCCCCTTTTATACCTTATATGGGCACCATCCTCGAACCTCAGACCTTGACTCACCCCAACACTTAGAAATGCCCGCAGTGGACCATCTGCACGCTACGATTACACAAGCCTTTAAGGAAGCAACTGAACATTTAAAAAAGGCGAAAGAAAAATACAAGAAAGATGCTGATCGGCATAGAAGTGATATTCCACAATACCAGCTAGGGGACCAAGTATGGTTAGCCACAAAACATATACCTCTAAAGGGAACACAGACTTTTAACCCCAGATATTTGGGACCTTACTCTATTAAGGCCATTATCAACCCAGTGGCTGTCAAGTTGGACTTACCTGCTAATATGCGAATTCACCCCATCTTTCATGTGTCACTTTTGAAGCCAGTGCAACCAGGGACAAGACTAACTAAGCCACCAGACCCCATCTTTGTAGACGGGGAACCTGAATTTGAAGTTAAGAACATCCTGGACTCCAAGCTGATAAAGTCAAAACTTTTTTATTTAATCAACTGGAAAGGTTACGGACCACAGGAAAGATCATGGGAACCTAGTGACCACGTTCATGCACCCCAATTGGTGAAAAAATTCCACCGAAATTTCCCAGACAAACCGAAACCACAGGGAAGAACGACTTTAGGAGGGGCCTTGGGGGGGAGTGCTGTCATGATGCCTACCCCCGGGGACCCAGACCAAGTCCAGCAACCCCGGAAGCAGGCATCAAGTTATACTAAGGAAGCCCAACAACCCCTGCTAGGGGCTATTTGGGTGCAGTCCTAGCGCCTATGGCGCCAGGCTCATATGGAGAGTCAGTCCTGGCGCCTATGGCGCCAGGCTCATAGATTAAAACTTACCTGATGCAGACCATGCTGCAAACTCACCTGATGCAGACCATGCTGCAACCTGCAAGGAATCGGACTAGAGTGAAAGTCAGACATTTGAACTCTTATGAACTACATACTTACGCCGTCTTGCCGGGAATCTCAGAGTCAATATTGTTCTGGAACTCACCAATTCCTTCGAGCCAGTGAAGCAACTGGTTATCTATGCGCCCCTGCGCTTAATGCAGGATGGAGAGCTCATCTTTCCAAACCATCAGGTGAGGCTATAAGAGGGGACACCAAAGGTGATCAGTGGGGAGAACAGCGGGAGTGGGGGTGGGGGGGTTAACGCTCAACTCCACGGGTGGTTAATTCCCTTTCTCCATTTGCAGAAGAATATTCCTATGGGCTAAGCAAATGAAGCTAGGTGGGCCAGTCCAGTCCGTCAGCTCAGCACTACGCGTCACATTGGTGGAGACCGCAGCTGTCCGGTTCAGATTGACACCCCTGTGGGAGCCAGGTGAGCGTAACAGTTTTCTTAACCCTACTCGGTGAGAGTACATAACCCAGACTAGGGTGTGATTGGGGTTCCTCTGGGAAGCACTCCCATGTGTTAGCAATAGCCGAACGTAGCCTGAGGTATTGCAATTTCTGCTTTGGTGTGTTGTCTATGGTCTTTTTGATTTCGTCCCAGCTAGTGAAAACCTGTCGGTGTACAGATCCCCAAAGTGGACTATGCCCTTGTTTCTCCAGTGTGTGGCCAGTGTGATATCCTGGGTTTGGGGAATGAAAGAGGCATCCAATAGGGGCATACCAGGGCTGTATAGCACAGTGTTTCTGGGATTGTTCGTTAGTCTGGACCATGCCCTGCAAGTGGTGCGTGCAGGGTCCATATAATTGTTGCTCCCCCATCCACCCCTGGTTAGTTTATGCAGGAGACGTATTGGACCCTCTTCATGTGTTTCAATCGTTGTGTCTGGTGCCTTCGGTCTATCATTCCAATATGTTGCATAGTAGGCCTGTGCTGCTAGAAAATACAGCTCAAATTCGGGTGCTGATAGTCTCTCCTGCTCGTATGGTCTAATAAGCCTTTTCCAGCTCACCCTTGATTGGCCTTTCCATATGAAGGCTGAGCATGCCCCCTGTATTCTGGTGAAATGGGAGTTACCTGGCCACAGTGGTACCGTGCTAAACAGATAGAACAACTTGGGGAGTATGATCATCTTAATCAAAGCCAATCGGCCCATAAGTGAAATCAGTAAATGGTTCCACCGGGTCAGTTTGGCGCAAATTACATCCGTGAGAGCACCGTAATTAAGTGTACGTGCTAGTTGTGTTGTTTCGCTATATGTGCTCCCAAGTATTTCACCATCAGTGGGGCCCATTTGAGTCCATGTAATTCCGCCAGTTGTCTAGTTGCGTCTGTTAACGGGAATATCACTGATTAAGCAGCATTCAGATCAACCCATAGTGCTCCGAAATACCCTTACCGCTTTAAGTACTTGTCTCAGGTGTCCTGGGGTCTTTCACATATAACATTATGTCATCAGCATACACAGTTATAAGTTCTGTTCTACCTCCTAATGGTATCCCCACTCTAGTGAACCTCGCCCTCAACAGATCTGCCAGCGGTTCAATTACCAGTGCAAATAACAGCAGTGACAGTGGGCAACCTTGCCTCGTGCCCCCTGCTAACTCCAATATTGAGGACAATGTCCCGTTAACGCACACCCTTGCGTATGGTTGTGTGTATAATATGCAAACTCGCTGTATTAAGTTTGGGTCGACTCTGCAATTATTCAGGACTCTGAACAGGAAAGGCCAATATACGTTATCAAAAGCTTTTTGCATATCCAGTGCTATAGCGACTCCTTCTGCATCTCTAGGGATTTTCGCCAGAATGTTATAGCATCGGCGGTTATTGGAGGTGGGGCCCTGATAATGGGTGGGTGTGGGGGTCTGTCGGTAGACAGCAGGAACGAGACCAGGTGGTGGTCGGTCCAGGCTAATGGTGAGATGTTTGTAATGTTCGCTAGACAGTTGTAATCGGCCACCCAATCGAGTGTTCTGCCTTTGGAATATGTGGGTGACATACTTCTTTGTGTGAAACCTAGTTCCGAAAGAGTATTAACTATAGTGCTGGCGGAATGGTCTTCGGGGTCATTGTAGCCCATGTTAAAGTAGCCTAGGGTGAGAACTTGGGTAGAGCTTGTGAGGGTACTGGAGAGGATAGTGTTAATATCTTCATCAACGGTGCAAATGGGGCCTGGCGGGCGGTAGATCAAATGGATGTTGAGAGTTTGGGTGTTTGTAAGTAGGACTTTGACTGAGAGTGTTTCACATGATGGGACATTAGTGGGTGTTGCTAGTCTCATGGTAAGACTACATTTGTGAATGATGGCAATACCTCCTCCTCTGGAATTGGGACGGTCTTGTCTCCGGATAGAGTAATTGTCTGGGATTGCCAGCATAAGCATGGGGCCTGCTGCTTGGTGTAGCCAGGTCTCCGTGATAGCAAGAAGATCAAGGTCTTCTTTGAGGATCAAATCAGCAAATTCAGTAGCGTGAGCTACTAATGATCTGGCATTGATCAAGGCTCCCTTTATTTTGGGGCTGGTTGTATTTTTAGCGGTAGTGGTGTGGCATTTGTTCTGTGTTCAATCAGGGGTAGCCTGAGTAGGGGGCTGAGTGCAGGTCTAGGGTTGGAGTTTTGGGGCAAGTTAGATTTTTTAGTAGAAGAGCTGGGTAGAGTTGTAGCGTTCTGTGAGGTTGGTAGTGAGCAGGCGAGGGGCTCATAGATTTTGGCTAGTCTGGCTCCGAGTCCTAGGTTCTGACTGATAGTAGAACGAGGGAGACTGGTAAATTGCAGTGTTTGAGGGTCATTTATATTTGGGTATGAGGACTTGGTATTAGGCATAACTGGGTATAGCATGTTAGGTAGCTGAGGTAGCCGAGGAGCCATGCTCGGCCGTAGTGCAGTGTTGAGTAGGATCAAGATGCAGGCAAGCAAGTTGGTAATTAATGGACACATGCTCACTAGTAGTGGCAATGGTGTTAGGTGACCAGGGAGTAGGCTTGGTTAACACTGGTTAGACCTATGTACGTTGGTATGGCATCTAGGTTGGCATACCACAATAAGGCTAAGATACATTACGGTAACACCTGAGTGGGGCTGAGCTAGTTAGCTGCGAAACATTGAGAAGCACCTCAGGTTGGGATAGGATAATGTTGCTAGCTAGTAACACCTAGATTTCTGGCAATTCAAATGTAGGATATCTGACATAGCGTGGCACATTGGTGCTAAGTATACTGCCTCAATAGCAGTCATATTAGGTAGGATACATGCAAGATCTGCTAGTATGCAAGTTTGGAGTGGGCACAGATGACTAAAATGCAGGTAGGCAGCAGCTAAGTTTGAGATAGGCACAAATGACTAAAATGCAGGTGGGCATCATCTAAGTTCGAAATGGGCTCAAATGACTAAAATGCATGTAGGCAGCATCTAGGGTGTACTCCCAAATCACAAACAGTGTGGTCAATAGCAAGGCTAGAGTATCAACCGGACAGGTACATGTGCAAAGTCACGATTGGTATGGTGAAGGCGTGGCTAAGTATAGTTAGCTGGGCATGCCAAATAACTAGTGAATAAGGCCTGGCATGGCAATGTGGGCAGTATGGGAAAGAGCACAACAGGCAAGTGGAGAGAATCAATAGGGTTGATGAACATACCAGGTATTAAGTGTGTTTGTTCACCAGAGTATCAGCAGACAAAAATGCATACATGTGCATGTGCAGTAAAGGTAGCCAGATGATCGGCATGTGAGCTTAACGACGGAGTACAGTCACAGCGACAGGAATGTGCGCGTGAAGTGGTAGTTGGCCCCAAAAGTAAGTTCAATAGGCTTTGTTATGGTCGGTGCAGTTAAGGGTGCACGTTCATAACGGCGTGCAGTGCTCAGTTCAGCAACGTTAATACTGTTGGATGGTTTACCAGAATAGCGCCAATGAGGAAGGCTTCACAGAGGGTGGTGCCGAAGTAGGCGAGGCAGTTGTGGAGCAGAGTCCAGGGCCGTAGCACAGGGGCAGACAGGAAGGGGCCTTTGCCTCACAGGCCTTAGGCGACGGCTTCCGCCTCTGGTTTTCCAAACGCCGGAATATGCGATCGTTGAGCAGGTTGCTAGGCAACCGATGTAAACAATATGGGCACGATGATGCGGGCGGCCATCTTAGGGCTGGATGTTTCATGCTCGAGTGCAGACTGGCATTGGGGCCCAGGTAGCGCCTGGATGCACTGGATAGAGGCCTGGATGCCCCTCTTAGCAGGCAGAGGCGGCGAGATGTGGCCTTTACACACGATGAAGAGGCCTGGTCAGTGGCGTGCGCATCAGATTCAATGGGATTCAAATCCTAGCTGCTCCTGCAGCATGGTGCGGCGCCGGCACCCGACGAGGAGGGAGAAGGTGTTGCAGGGTTCCTACCCTGATAGAAGGTTGCTTTCCAGGTTTAAGCAGTAGGGTTATAATCGCTTCTCGAGTCGTGTCTGGGAGCTTGACTGTTTCAAGTGCTTCGGACCATATCGCGTGTAGCCGAGGTGCTAATATCTCTGCAAATTCTTTATAGAATTCGGCCCCCAGACCATCTGATCCTGGAGCTTTCCCATTCAGTAGGGCTATTATGGTATTTTTTATCTCGTCCACTGTAAGAGGACTCTCTAGGGCTTCTCTAGCTTCTCCCGATAACAGAGTGGTGGATATTCCAACCAGGTAGCCGTCAATTTCCTCCTCAGTGGCAGTGCTTTGGGGGGAGTATAGTTTAGCGTAAAAGTCAAAGAAGATTTTACTAACTTCTTCCTGTTCTGTAACAACTACTCCATCCTCCCTGGCTTTACATGGAATGTTTACGCTTCCCCTTTCACCCCAGACCAACTGGGCTAATAATTTACCTGGTCTCTCCTGTTTACCATACCTACGTGCTGCCTCAGGCCTATCAAAATAGCGCAGTTCGCGGTCTGCTGCCGCACGGAATTCGTCCACTTGTGTTTTGATGTCAGATGTCATCTGTGCTGTGGGGGCCATCACATACTTTTCTTGGAGTTTGGCTAATGCTTCCTCTTTTCTCCTCAGTTTTCCACGTATATCCCTAAGCACCCTGAATTCTGTGGACATAGCAGCGCCCCTAATATACACCTTAAAGGCTTGCCACAATACTGCCTGGCTTGAGACGGACCCATCGTTATTTTCAACCTCCATGGAGCCCTGTGTGGGTTGGCTTCAGGAATGATCATCAATAGCGTTATCGTGGAATGGCCTGATAGCGTCCTGGGGAGAATTGTGGCCTCTGTTACCCCAGCTCAGCGTCTCATGTGGAAACAGCCAAAGGTCGATTCTGGAGTGCATGTCGTGAACCAATGAGTAGAAGGTGTATGCCCATTGTGTCCCATGTAGGGATCGCCCGGCGTCTCTCAGGCCAAGATCTACCATGTGTGTACGTATCGTGTGTGCCGAACCTGTTAGGGACCTATGAGTAATTGCTGTACAGTCAAGGTCCACATATAATATAGCTATGAAATCCCCCTGCAAATGATGTGAGCTGATGGATACCTAGCACACATCTAGAAGACTTCGGTATAGTACCCTTGATCATCAATATTGGGGCCTTATATGTTAACCAATAACACCTCCATGGTTCCCAGTTTGCCATGTACCACCACATACCTGCCTTCGGGGTCGCTTTCCGTGGCAAGATGTATAAACGGCAGTGTCTTATGTACCAATATCATGACTTCCCGAGCTCTGGTCAAGTATGACGTGAAGAATTGATGGTCCCGACACCCTGGTGCAATCTTACCCGCCTGTTGCCCAAGTAAGTGCGTTTCTTGTAAGTGCAATATCCGTGCCCCTATTCTGTTGACATATTCCATTATTTTCCGTGCCTTCACCGGCATACCTAATCCTCTGACATTCCAGCTCATTAGTTTAATCTCTTCAGAGTTCCTTATAGAATGTAATCTGTTATCCGTCTCACGTTTCCAGCCCCAATATATAGTGTGCCCTGTATTGTAAAGTAGTGCTATCTGATTATGCATTCTTTTGTCTTTAACACCCCAACTGATTATCCCACCTCTATACAGACTACTAATTGCATAAGAACACCTTGCAATGAAACTTCAGTTTTCCAACGGTTTCATCCCAACCTTCCCTTTCACCGGCTGACTGGTAGGTCCAGTATAGGACCCTATGGGATGGGTTACTATTGGAAAGTTCTTTGTCAGGTGGTATACTTGGATCATCCGCAAAAATTGCTACACTAAAAATGTTACAGTGAGCAGTTTGCTGATTGGCTGGCACCCCTCATCATCTGCCTTCAAAACCCTTGGTTCTAATTGGTCAGGCTGCAGGCCCCGAAGCATGGGACACGCGTTGTTTGCAGCCCGCGGAACACCTGTTCTCAGTGCATGTCTACTATGTTTCCATAATTGCAACTATGTGTTTGCTTATAACAATAGTGTGAGGATGACTACTGCCATGAGAGTGCTCCATTCCCAATCATAGACGGTGTCTGCAAAGTATCAAGTATGTTGCAAGTTGCTGTCCAGTCCTGGACCTGCTGCTCGTTCTCAGCTTCTGAGTTGGCTTACTCGGATCACGTGGCCAGAGACCACTCTTGCAGGCTCAATTAGTGTTTATTTTACAGGGAACAATTGCTACTGCCGCCGATGCCTCCTTGGCTCAGGATATGAAATGTCACTTTGCAACATGATGTCCTTGGCAGTCTGCGGCTCACGCCGTAGGCGCTTCTGCTAGCGCAGCACCTTTCAGTTTCAGATTTATCAACGACTGCTGCGGCCTACTGTTTCCTCCTGTGGCCTGCTCTGGCTTTCAGTATGGAGTCGGCATAGTCCATGTGTTAGTGTGAGTTTTACGGTTGGTCAGGTCCCTTGGGTGCTCCTGTCCTTCCATAGGGCCCTTGGGTGCTCCTGTCCTTCAATAGGGCTAGCTGCGTGGAAGCATCAGCAAGCGTATACGAGCTCTTCTTGCATTTCTGCGGTGGTATAGCGAGCCTAATGATAAAATAACAAACGTGCTACTATGAAGGTGTCACAGTCCTCTATCTAGCGAACTGTACATGTTCTTTATGTAGATTGTTGTGTGTGCATGTGTGAGATGCACAGATTGTATGTATGCTTTGTGTTTAACGGAACTATGTCGTTGGGATGACTCTAACGACCTGCATCATACCAGCCTTGAATACAGGGATTTTACTGGAGTCGGTCAATGCAGCTTTCTCCAACTCGGTCGTGTGTCTCTTTGTCCGTTCGTGACAGGGTTCGTGTTACTTTGGGAACATATGGCCGACTGACTGGGTACCGCTCACGGTAGTTGTCCTTGGTTGAAGCAGTAGGGGCGGGCATAAGTTTGTATGACCGGTGGCCATGTTGTTGTTGTTGTTGTTGGTGCTTCTTCCGGTTGGGGGGGGTCGTCCAGGACTGAGACTGAGGTTTTTCCTCTTCACACATTTTGTGGAACTTCAGTTTGTCGGACATCTCCGAACCTCACAGATTTCGGTCAGACATCCCTAACGATCAGTCTTCGTCCGCCAACAGTGGTTGTTTATCAGGCAGGGGGATGTTCGCTTCCACAAAGGTTACTGTCTCCACAGGAAAAGTGAAGAAGTATGTTTTATTGTTGTACTGCATATGTAGCCGGGCTGGGAAAAGCATCGCATATGGTACCTTGCATTCCCTTAACATTTTATTTACTCCTGTAAACGTGTGTATTTCTTGCTGGACCGCCAGGGTGTAATCGGGAAAAATACGGACCACACTGGACCCCATCTTTAACTCATGCTTGTCGCATGCAGTTCGCAGCACCAGATCCCTGTCCTGGTAGTTCATAATCCTTGCTATTATCGGCCTAGGGTGGGCCACAGGCTTTGGTCTTGGCACCAGGGATCTGTGTGCGTGTTCGACTAGAAACATTGGTGACCAGCCAGGGTCCCCCAGCAGGTCCTTTAGGAGCTCTTCAACTGCCAGTTCCATCGGACCCTTCAGCGCATCCTCTGGGACCCCGACTATCCGTATGTTGTTCTGGCGGGATCTTGCTTCCAAGTCTTCGCACTTGAGCTACACTGTGCCCAAGTCCTTTTCGAAGGTCGTCAGTATTCTGTAGCACCAGCAGCAAATCCTTTGCAGTGCTGATCCTCGTCTGTCTCCGTTATGCGCTGCGTGGCTTTTTCCTGTTGATTGCGGGTTGTAGTGACATTAATATTAATGCCATCAAGCTTGTCATTGATTGCTGCGAAGCCTTGTGGCATTAAGGTAAAGACAGTTTGCGGGTCCATAGCGACAGGTGTCTGGTTCTGAGGTTGTGGTCTTGGGGCGTTAGAGCAGCTGTCCCCAGTATCTCCTGTCTTGTTGGTAGATGTAGTGAACTTATCCATTGCACCCTTTTTTTAGAAGCTGCCCCTCTGGGCATTTTATAGTTCACTAGGGCAGAGTTCCGTGTTGGCGAGTCTTCCACTGAGCGCTCAGATAGTTTGCGCGCTCCCTTCAGGGTTTTCCCCAAGCACATGAGCTCTTGCAATGCGTCAAGAATGGGGCCTATTCGTGTGACATAGCGATCATTAGTGTTTGCTCCGGCCTTGGGGCGCTGACCCCTTGTCTCTACTCTTCAGCTCTCCATCAGCTCAGTTATGTCTTGGCCCTCCTGCTCATCTCATAGTTTCAGTGCGAGTAGCAGAGGTCGCCCCTTTTTAGAGCACTTCCCCCAGTGGCCTGTCCCCAAGATGTAACTAAAACGTAGCGTGGTACAGACCCTGTGTTGCAGGATGAAATTGGGTGACCCAGATGGCGCGAGATCTCTTCAGTTTCCAGGCCTTACTTCCATTAGCTGTGGCGCTATCACATCGCCTTAGACATTCTGTGTTGTAGCATGCCGGTGTGGCCTTTGTAGTGATCGGTATGCAAGGTGTGGGTCCCGTGACCCAAAAGGCTCCAGGTAGACTTGACTGTGTGCATGCAGTGAACCCAGCCGTCACTGCCAAGCACCAGTCACCAGTTTTGCCACCTCACCAAGCTCTTAAAGCATCCAGACTCGTAGCGCTGCCTGGTATTTTTATTGCCACCCAGTGTGAGTTAATTACACTATTCCGCGCGTCTTCCAATTCCAGTATATGCTGTTTTTCCTGTGCTTCCTATGTTGAGCACCGGTTGCATTCAAAATTCCAGAATACTCTACCAAGGGATACAAGGGGGTGTTCTTAGTAACGTGAGTACCCGTGTGTGTGCTACTCTCAAGAGAGCAGCTGCTTCCAGCTAGGTGCGCCACCGGGTGCCCTTAGTGCTGCACTGTGATTAGCCGTTTGCCCACCATTAACTGCTATTGTCCTTCCCTTTATATACAGCGCTGGCCTTTTCCATTCCGGTGGCCACAATGTCAGGATTCCGCTGGTGTCCCTACCCTGAGGGTATCATCTGGGCCCGGGGCACGCTCATGCAGCTTAGGGAGCCTTTTGTTCGGATGGCCCTGTATGTTACATCTCGCCTTCCTGGCCGTGACCCTACACATTAGGCGCGTGTCATCTCCCTCAGATCCCTCTTCTTACTGCGCTTCGGTGTCGGCCACTCTGCCCTACCATACAAGCGTGTGGGGAGTGCCACGGTGTCTCCGGCCCTGGAGTTCCCTTGTGCCTTCTGTCCTGCGGGGACACGGTCACATCTCAGGCCCCGCAAGTCCGGACGTCAGTGTGCCCTTGAGAGGTGGGCATCACTGGAAGTCGCGTCTGCGCTTCTCGCCGTGGAAGTCCTCCCCTTCACGGGGAGGTTTATAGGGGCACCTATGCTTGGGATATGCTCAGGGCTGCCGGTTTGTACAAAGGCTGGATTCTGGGTCCCAGATTATGCTGATCTGGGCCTTGATTGTATGATTCCGCAGCTCACCATGAGGAGGAGTCAAGGATGGCGATGGGCTTCAAGATCGAGTGGCTTTCGCAGGCCCAGTCAGGAAGCTGGCATATCTTTTAGTTTGCTGATCGTTTTCGGAGATTTTTCATCAGAGGGTCCCTAAGCCTTCATACATCTTTTCATCCAATAGGGGCTGAAACCGGACAATATTGCAGCTGTTTGTCACCCAGGACCCGAGCTCGCCACCGGAGCTCGCTCACAAGGCTGCATTCAGCTTTGTGGGCAACAGTGTCCCCCCACCCCCACGATTGGGAGCTTAGCAGGAGGTTTTGGAGGAGGAACATATTTGACAAGGACCTGGTATCATTGGCTTATGCAGCCTCATCTTTGGTGGCAGCTTCGGAGTGCACTGAGCTCTTACGAGCCAGCAGAGACAAAAAACTCTTTGATGCGGAAAACAGATAGAAACCTGTCTCGAGGTCACACTGCTCCATATTTAGATGCAAGTCCTCTGACCTTGACACTTCCTTCCACAGTGCCCCTGGTGATGCCCGATTTTAGTGATGCTGGAATTTTTGGTGAGTATGCTCTGCTATCGAGGGGTGCATTCATATCTTGGTTGGAAGACATTAATGATGAAGTGGAGCAACCCCATTCCTTTTGGTTTGGGACCCTTAAACACTGGGGAAGTTAGGGACTTCCCACAGGAGTTTGATGGTGAGGAGGGTGACTTGGTTGACCTTGCTGCTAACCAACAGAAGCCCTCCCTACCTGCACTGCTTGGTGGATAGTGAGTACACCTCGGTTCTGCGGTCCATCAGCATCAGAGTTGCAGGGAAACAGCGTAGAACTAAGGTCATGGGTTACAGTATGCTATACATTACTTACCGGAATCATATTTCTGATTCTTGTATCTGCTTAGATTGACATGCTTTGCATAAGCCGACATCTAGTGGCATGTGTGGAGTATTGCACATGTTTTCGAAGTTCGAAAATGGACGTCGACTGGGCATGTTTGTAATATTACCCAGTGTGACGTCTACTGTACCCATGATCCCTCATGTGTCAAAGTCCCTCAGGTTGTTTTGTTTCTGACATGAGGGAGTATGAAGTGTATTTCAGTGGATTGCCTTTTCTCCCACAGGTTCCTCATCTGATAGATATTCCCTCCAGCTCTGCTGCTTCGGAATTTTTTTGACAGGGGGCATAGTGGACCTCGAACCGGCCGTAGACTGACCCGTCTTGCTCGGTATCTGGTTGTCGGCTTCGGACTTGATGTAAGGCTTCGTATAAATACCACGTCACTACGGCCCAACCTCAGTTCCTTTTTTCTGCACGCTAACACTCTGATTGGGAACACAGAGGGCTTCATTACAGGTCCGGTGGTATCCCTGCCGGTGCTACCGGCGGGTTGCCGAAGACCCGTAAAAAATTAGTGGCGCCTGACTTCACGGTACCACCGGGCTATTACAAGTCTGGCGGGCGAGAAGTCAGACGCTGGTAATTTTGTTAATCCCCATTCCCATGGAGTCCCACAGGACTTACCGGCACCCTTATTTCCAGACCATCAAAATCGACATGAGTCCCAGAATCTTCTACTCACTCGACGTTTTCGTCAGAAAACATTGTATTTTTTTCAATCCTCGATGCAAGATGTTGGTCGCTCGGGTATCAGGTTTTAAGAGGTGTTCCGATTGTGGCACCAAGATGTCCATCACTGACCCATATGAGTTGTTTCTCTGGTGTCTCGGCGGTGTCCGTTGTATAACAAAATGCAACCCAAATCCCTACTTGATCGAGTCGCAGAACTCTCTCTGGGTCGACCACCCTCAAATTTTCGATACTATGGCAGGTATCTTCGGCAGTAATAAAGCCAATGATCAGGGGGATGTCGACCCTATTTATTTGGATTCAGGAGGGGTTGATTATTGTGATGACCAGAATCAGCTTTTGCAACTGGCTCAAGGCCTCCAGGACACCAGTGATCTGGACACCTGTCCAGGCCTGAAATTCCAGCAATTCCAGACCTATCTTCATAATACTTCTAAATTCTGGGCTTTAGTAGAAAGGGTTATTGACACCGTGGGATCGCATTAATCAGTGGTGCCTGTACAAGGTTATGACCTTACTGACATTTTAGATGAAGGCCTCACTGCAGAACTTAATATGCCTTAAAACCCTGCCATTGCCGATCCTTTAACAATTATGTGACAAAACCCTTGTTCCATTCCTTGCGTCAGCTCCACCATTTCCAGGAAATACAGGCCGGCTATAGGAGACCCTTCATACCTCTCCTCTGCCCTTCCCCAGAGGTGCTACTGTCTCTTCTACACCTGCATCTTCCATGTGCACTCTGCCTACCGACAGGGAAGCAAAAAAAGTGGATGCCTTAGCAAAGAAAGGATTTACTTCAGGTAGCATGGCTCTAAAAGCTACAAAAACTGCAAGTGGTTTTTGCCAAATACTCCCTTTGTCTATGGACAGCAGTTGGAAATGCTGCTCAGTATGTCCCAGAAGGAGAAATGTGAGAGGGCTTCCTATAGCTAGTGTAGGATTGGAAAGAGGTGGCCAGACAGTCTCTGCGAACGGGCCTGGACATCGCACTAAAGATCAAGAACATATAAAAAACATATTTTCAACAATCAATTCATGTTATGTTACTTGGCATTTGTATAGCGCCTTATGTATCATTGGTATGATCTCAAAGCACTGGTAGGTTGAACGCCCTCGGGAACAGTAGTTCAAGTCAGTAGAGAGAGAGAGTGTGTCGTAGGGTGCGTGGGTGCACTGGATATGTGTGCAGCTGGTGAAGTTGTTGGATGATAGCTGCTTCCTTGCGATAGGTGTGGTGCTGAAGAAATCAGTTGGCTGTGTTCAATCTGGTGGGTGGACACCTAGACTGGGTTCTGGCTGCGTTAGGCCTGAGGGACGCTTATGCACACAGCCAGCCGGAATGTGCTCAGCTTGCTGCGTTTTATTAGGGTCATGAGGTGATCATGTAGTCGTGTTCGTATGTGAACAGCTAGGCCGAATTAACAGGTGTATAGCTGTGTTCTGGTTGAATGATGGTGTATAGTAGAGAGTAGGCATAGTGGTTTGATATTGTGGCTATCAGTATAAGCGCCTGAGACCAGGCATGTGAGCAGGACAGTGGGGACGTACATAGCAACATACAGATATGTAGGGACAGGATGCGTACAGGTATATATGGGATACAGATATATATATGGGGATACAGGTAGACAGCATACATAGGGGATACAGATATTTGGTAACATCATGGTGAGCAGATGTTGCCTCTATCCGCACCATCCGTAACATCCGCACTTGGTAAAAGCCCTTGGCACCGACTTCAATTCCAAGGGAAGGGCATTGAACGGATAATGTTGCCCTTGAACCACGAAGCATAGGAACTTGCGGTGGCCTTTGTGTATGGGGATGTGAAAATAGGCATCTTCCAAGCCCAGCGACGATGGAAAATCCCCCTCTTCCAGCTGTCCTAGCACGTGCTGAAGAGTCACCATATGAAACTTTTGAGACTTGATGTACTTGTTCAGATGGCGGAGGTCCAGGATGGGCCTCGAAACGCTGGTCTTTTTGACAAGAAAGTAACGAGAGTACACTCTGGAGCCTCTTTGGGACGAGCTCTATCGCACCCTTTTTTTAGCATGGCCCGCACCTCCAGCAGAAGCTGAGGGGTGTGGTTTTCCTGTCGGGCTGCTGGTGGTATACGAGGACACTTCTGTTGGAATTCTAGGGTGTGTCCGTGGGCGAGAGCGTCCAGCACCCAATGGTCTGTGGAGATGGTCTTCCACACGCTGACGCAGTTCGCCAGCCAGCCTCCCACCAGGGGTGCTCGGGTGGGCGCCCCGACGCCTCGCCCAGTTCAATCTTGTTTTGACATCAAAGCACCGCCTTGGCGATGACAACCTCCAGATTTGGGACGGCCTCTGTAGGTCTCCTGGACCAACGAGCAGGAGGGTTGACGGTGGGACAAAGCACCTCCCCCGAATCCTTTGGAAGAACCCTGAGATTTTCCTCCAGAGGTCCGAAAGAACGACCTTTGCTGAAGCGTGCCCAAGGCACGAGCCGTCTTGGTGTCCACCTTGATGGCCTGAAGAGACTCGTCCACAGTCTTCCCAAAACAAATTGTCCCTGTCGAAGGGCATGTCCAACACCTTCGACTGAACCCTGTGTCGGCAATGTCCGTGGCCACTGTAATGGCGTGGTCCGATGCCACCATGCCTTCCTGTAGGATCTCCAAAGCTTCCGCCCTCTTGTCGTCGGGAAGGAAGTCCAGGAGGGGAGCGTTCTTGAACCAGAGCTCCCTGTCGTAACACGCCATGATGGCGAGGGCGTTTGTGGCCTTGATGGTCGTAGCTGCCGACGTCATAACTCTTTGCCCCATGGCAACTAACTTCTTCCCCTCATTGTCTGGGGGGCAGGTGGGGAGGCCTATGCTACAGCATAAGAATAGAGGCAGCATTTACAAACTCAAATCCTTAACCAAGTTTAAACCATATGTCTCAAAACTGTTAAAACATTTTCTATTCCCTTAAAACACCCTTTCTCTGGTACATTGCACTTTTCAGATAGGACAGGAGGGCCGAAGCAGTCAGCTCTTATTCAGCCATCAGAAGTATCAATAATGCGGCCCTATAAAGGCGGATATTCGTAATCTTGACTACCTGCAGGATAGTACTCCTTCTAATATCCCCATATGCAGGGCAAAATAGTATGAAATGCTTCAGGTCTTCACTTGCTGCCCCACACACTAGGCAGCTAGTGTCATTAGGGAAGCATGGCCACTTTTATGCATTGCCCCTTAACTGTAGGCAATCAAACTTAGACCTCGTTGCAAGCCATTTAGCCTTCTTTTTTTGTGGCCCATACAAGGTGTATGTTGGCTTTCAGAATAGGTGCCCGTACCAAATTGGCCCGCTTTTCAGATATCCCCCGATTCACGGCCTGCTTGTTCACTCTCAACTGCATGGGGGACAACAGTGCATCAGGCGGGAACTGAACCTGAATGTTACTAGAGCACAAAGACTCCTTTACATACGCCATGGGTGTCTTCTTTTCCGAAATGCATGTTAACCGGTTTCCTTGGTGGCTGCGACACCCCAGGCCCAAATCTGTAGGTTGTCCACAAGACCAAAATCCTAAAAATGTCCTCTTCTCAAATCTTTCGGGACACCACTGGTATAGCCTGTTCCCTTTGCACCCACATAGGTGCGCCCACACATGTGATGGACCGTTTACGTCCAGACACCTGCGGGAACGTGGGACATGTGTTGTTGCTGGCGTGGTTCAGTGGTTTCCTGGCAGCAAATGTCTGTAAAGTGTGTTTTTTTCACAAAAGTTTTGACTTTGCCGGGCATTGTGGATAATACATTCTAGGGCGATTCGTGCAAGTCAGACCTCCGAGGATTCCCATGGGTGTCTGCTTTTCAGAAATGCATGGGGTTCCCTGTTTTCCTTGGTGGCTGTGACACCCCAGGCCCCAATCTGTAGGTTGTCCACAAGACCAAAATCCTAAAAATGTTCTCTTCCCAAACCCTTTGGGATACCAGTGGTTTAACCTTTTCCCTTTGCACCCAGCTAGGTGCACCCACACATGTGAAGTACCGTTTTTGTCGGGACACCTGTGGGAACATGGGATCGTAGGACATGTGTTGTTGGTGGCGTGTTTCGGTTGTTTCCTGCTGGCAAATGTCTGTAAATTGTGTTTTTTCCCTAAAATGTGGACTTTGATGGGAATTGTGGGTAATACATTCTAGGGCGATTTGCGCAAGTCAGACCACTGTGGATTCCCACAGGTGCCTTTTTTCAGAAATGCATGCGATTCCCTGTTTTCCTTGGTGGCTGCAACACCCAAGGCCCAAATCTGTAGGTTGTCCACAAGTCCAAAATCCTAAAATGGTCCTGTTCCCATACCCTTAGAGATACCAGTGGTTTAGCCTTTTCCCTTTTTGGCCAGGTAGGTGCACGCACACATGTTATGTACCGTTGGCGATGACAATGTCCTCCTCCATATTTGGCACGGCCCCTGTAGGTCTCCTGGGCCGACAAGCGGGACGGTTGATGGTAGGATGAAGCACTTCACCCGAATCCTTCGGAAGAACCTTGGGATTTTCCTCCATAAGTCCGAAAGGACGGCCGGCATTGCTGCAGCATGCCCAAGGCATATGGCCTGAACAGACTCGTACACAGTCTTCCTGAACAAATTGTCCCTGTCGAAGGGCATGTCCAACATCTTTGACTGAACATCCTGGCGGAAATTAGTGGTCCTAAACCAGCCCTGCCGACAAAGGCAAATACTATTGCCTATTTGGCGGAACCCTGTGTCGGCGATGTCCGTGGCCACTATAATGGCGTGATCCGATGCCACATTGCGTTCCTCTAGGATCTCCAATGCTTTAGTTTCCTGGTAGCAAATGTCTGAAAATTGTGTTTTGTTCTCTAAATTATGGACTTTGCTGGGCATTGTGGGTAATACATTCTAGGGCGATTTGTGCAAGTCAGACTTCTGTGGATTTCTACGATTGTCTTCTTTTTAGAAATGCATGGGGTTCCCTGTTTTCCTTGGTGGCTGCGACACCCCAGGCCCAAATCTGTAGGTTGTACACAGGTGCAAAAGTCTAAAAATGTCCTCTTCCCAAACACTTTGGGATACCAGTGGTTTATGAGGTGCCATTTTCATCGGGACACCTGTGGGAACGTGGGACGTTAGGACATGTGGTGTTTTCGTCGTGTTCCAGTGGTTTCCTGGTGGCAAATGTCTGAAAATTATGTTTTTTCCCTACATTTTTTACTTTGCCAGGCAATTATGCACCCATGTGTTGCCCATTGCATTTGAGTCACCTGTGCCTATTTTGACTCTAGGCGCTGCCCCACTGCTTTTGAGTCACCTGCGTCTATTTTAAATCTAAGCGCTGCCCCACTGCATTTGAGTCACCTGTGACTATTTTGTACCCATGTGTTGCCGATGGCATTTGAGTCACCTGTGTCTATTTTGAATCCAGGCGCTCCCCCACTGCATTTGAGTCACCTGTGTCTATTTTGCACCTATATGCTGCCCATTGTATTTGAGTCAACTGTTTCTACTTGAACCTGCTTTACCCTGATAGACTGACCCACATAGCACTGCTCTAGCCGGATTGCCCACCCTATCCTACAATGCCGCAAGATGCAAACTTTACGAGTCTTACTATCCCTTCTCATACTAACATCAGTTCTAATCTGCAAACTTAGGATCGTTCCAGCCCCTACCACTGACTACACTACCTCTCAACTCCTGGCCCCCCTCCCCACTATGACCCAGTTTCAAACCCAACCGCTGATTAGGCAGAATGACCAGGTTGAAGAACACCAACTGTTCCCTACATTTGAATCCAAACCGTGCCACACCACATCTAGAAATGCTAGACTCAGGGCCAGACATGCAAAACTATATGAACCGTGTGCTAGAATGCTGATTACATCAAACCGTAGCAAGATTACACCCAACAGGAGCACAAAAAATCCACACAACCTACACCTGAGGACACAGAATGCCCTCACCTCTGCCACGACCCAAGAAATCTCCTGTACACCTACTTCCACCACCCCCCACTTAAAAGGTGCTTTAATTAACACTAGATCTAGGATCGCTCATGCCATTGAGATTGCTGATATTATCCAGACTGAAAACCTTGACTTCTTGGCTATAACAGACTCCTGGCTCCATGCCGCTGCAGGACCTGCCATCATGTTAGCTATCCCAAATGGTTACACCATCCTAAGATCAGATGGAAGCGAAGCCCGTGGAGGCGGTATAGCCCTTATCATCAAATCTAACTTATCTACCAGGCTAGCTCCATCTAATGATACTAAATCCTATGAAAGTCTTACAGCCAAGCTAGTTATTAACAACTCGCAAACCCTCACCATCCACTTGATTTACAGACCTCCAGGCCCCATTGGAACCTTCGAAGAGGACATTTCTACTATTCTATCTCACAGCCTAACAAACTCATCACAGGTTATTCTCCTAGGGGATGTCAACTTGGGTTTTAATGATCTAAACGACCTTCAGGCAAGCAGAGGGGCCAATCTACTCTCAGAACTAGGCTTCTCACAAAGAGTGCTTCACCCCACCCACAATAAAGGCAGGATACTCGATTGGGTGGCAGACCACAATTGCAACGCCTCCATCCTATCAATCTCCCCCCAAATCTGGACAGACCACCACCTTATAACATTTGCTCTAGAAACCAATAGACCTACTCCCACTATCATCCAGTTAGCACCACCCATCCCGACAATGAATAAGAAAAACATTACCCCGAATAATTTACTCCCACTTATCCTTCCCACTCTCAATTCACTTCCAGACAACCTGGACCCTGAAATTCTAGTGAATGAGTACAACAAAATGATGTCCTCTGCAGTGGACTCAATTGCACCACTTAAAATGAGACAAAGCAAACCTAAAGCCCACCTCAATTCATGGTACACCCCCCACTTGAAAACACTTTGTACCAAAAAAAGACAATGCGAAGTTGCATGGAAACTACAACCCTCGGAAGAAAATAAAAGCATGCTAAGAGATATATCTATCCTCTATAAAAAGGAACTACTGTCGGCTAAACAGGAAACTTAAAACAATAGAATAGCCCAAGCCAACTCTAGTATGAAGGAACTCTTCATCTTAAAGGAAACGGAATCTCCCATCCCAGTGACAGACAACTGTGTCAAAGACAAGCTATGGTTCACCAATATCCAGCAAGCCCTGGCGAACAAAGTGACAACACTCCAATCCAAAATTGCCGAGAAAAAATCCTCCATTAGTCTGGATACCATGCCTAAAAAAATAGCTGTCATCCCTCCCAAAATAACATTGACACTCCTCGTTGAAAGTTCTCTAAAGTATCCATTATTGAGACTGCAAAAATGATACTGTCACTCAAACCATCACATCAAAATGCCAGGGAAACCAATGCCCAGCCCAACTGATAAACGACGCAGCCAGAGACCTGGCTTCTTTCATCTCAAAACTTATCAATGCCTCATTCGCAACAGGGTCTATACCAAGTAACCTAAAAGAATCCTGGGTACTCCCACTGCTTAAAAAACAGACCCTAGACCCAGCCATACCCACGAATTACCGCCCAATCACCACCGTGCCATTCCTCTTAAAAATCATAGATAAAGTGCGTACTCACAAATACAGAAACACTTAGAAACTAACCATCTGCTAGGAGTACGGCAGTCTGGCTTCCGCCCCCAGCACGGTACTGAAACAGCTCTTTTAGACCTAAAGGCACAAATCGACGAGCTGAGGGATCGAGGAAAACCTGCCTTACTCCTCCTCCTGGACCTATCAGCTGCATTCGACCTTGTCGACCACAAGGTCCTTTGTAGGCATCTGGACATGGCTGCGCACTTCTCTGAAGAAGCCGCAGCATGGATCCAATCATTCCTCAATAACAGGACCATGAGAGTCTTCTCCTCAGCAGCAGCAGACTCTATCCCCATCACTTGCAGCGTGCCCCAGGGATCTTGTGTTTCTCCTACACTCTACAACATCTTCACGAAGCCCCTTTTCGATAATCTGGACAATCCTGGTATCACCTACACTAATTATGCAGATGATACTCAGATTCTCCTACCACTTACTGGTGATTATGAACAGGGTGTATCTCATCATCCGGGCATGGATGGCCATTCATGGACTATGCCTGAATGACGACAAAACTGAAATCATTATCCTTGGCACACCCCCCACCCAAAAAAACTGGGCCCTAACTATTCCTTTTCAATATTGATAATAATCAAATCACCTCCGCTCACGCGATCAAAACTTTGGGTTTCTACTTGGACTCTACTCTATCCTTCAACAAGCAAGTCAGCGCGATGGCCCCTGCCACCGCTTACACCTGCAAACTGATCAGGGCAGGCAAACCCTTCCTATCTAACAATAGCTGCATCACACTTGCTGGAGCTCTAGTTCTATCAAAGTTGGACTATTGCAACTCACTCTACATTGGGGCTAATAAGGAAGTTATCAAAATAATTCAAATCTTGCAGAACAAGGTGCTTAGAGCAGCACTAGGCATTTCCAGAAGAGCCCACATCACTGAATTTAGAAGAGCCAATAACTGGCTTTCAACTCAGGAGAAGATCCAGCTAAAAGTAGCCTCACTCGTCTACAAATGCCTCAATAATGCCGCACCTCGTTACCTTTCTATGAGATTCACGAGAATAAACCCAACAAGACTCACCAGGTCCTCAAACTCTAACAATATCTCAACACCTAGATTTAAACTATCTAGAGTTGTTGCCTGCATCTTCCAGGTCAAAGCAGCTAAACTATGGAACTCCTTACCATCCACCTTGCGAACAGATCAACCATACCCCACTTTCCGACAAAACCTAACAAGATGGATCAAAGATGTGAACAAATAGACTACCAACTGCCCTGACTTATTCCGTATGACCTTCCACTGTTTTGTACTCTTGCACTCATCCACCTCCCAGCCTTTACCGCATGGATGAGTAGGACTGTAAATACTTGTATTATTACTTTTTGCCTTGTATATATTTGTATCTCCATATTTGCCTTGTGTTTCTGTAACTAAGCTGTAAGTTGTCATATGCAATGCGCCCGGTTACCCCTGGGTCTGGTGCGCAATACAAGTAATAAAAGAAAAACAAAACAATGTGGGTAATACATTCTAGGGTGATTCGCGCAAGTCAGACCTCTGTGGATTCTCACAGGTGTCTTCTTTTCAGAAATGCATGGGCTTCCTTTTTTTCCTTGGTAGTTGCGACACCCAAGGCCCAAATCTGTAGGTTGTCCACATGACAAAAATCCCAAACATGTCCTCTTCCCAAACCCTTCGGGATACCAGTAGTTTAGCCTTTTCCCTTTGCGGCCAGGTAGGTGCACCCACAAATGTGAGGTACTGTTTTTGTAGGGACACCTGTGGGAACGTGGAAAGGTAGGACATGTGTTGTTGGTGGCGTGTTTCGGTTGTTTCCTGGTGGCAAATGTCTGTACATTGTGTTTTTTACCTAAAATGTGCACTTTACCAGGCATTGTGGGTAATACATTCTAGGGTGATTTGGGCAAGTCAGAACTCTGTGGATTCCCAGGGGTCCCTTCTTTTCTGAAATTCATGGGGTTCCCTGTTTTCCCTGGTGGCTGCGACACCCCAGGCCCAAATCCGTGGGTTGTCCACAAGACCAACATCCTCAAAATGTGCGCTTCCCAAACTCTTTGGGATACCAGTGGTTCAACCTTTTCCCTTTGCACCCAGCTAGGTGCACCCACACATGTGAAGTACCATTTTTGTCGGGACACCTGTGGGAACGTGGGATCGTAGACATGTGTTGTTGGCGTCGTGTTTCGGTTGTTTCCTGCTGGCAAAGGTGGTTGTAGGTCAAATGATCGAATCTAAATGGTCGACAGGACAAATGGTCGACACCAAAAGGTCGACAGGTCAAATGATCGAATATTTTATTTTTTGTTTTTTCACATTTTTTTGTTTTTTGTGGGGCCCCTCCCAACCCCCTTTTTTTTGCTAAAAAACACTTTTTTTCCTACACGAAAACCTAAAAAAAATATATATCTAAAAAATAAATTCGATCATTTGACCTGTCGACCAAATTGTGTCGACCTTTTGACTGTCGACCCTTTGTCTGTCAAACATTTGACTAGAGACCGGCAAAGTATGGAAATTGTGTTTTTTTTTCCCTTAAAATGTAGACTTTGCCGGGCATTGTGGGTAGTAAATTGTAGAACGTTTCCCGCAAGTCAGATCTCTGTGGATTACCATGGGTGTCTTCTTTTCAGAAATGCATGAGGTTCCCTGTTTTCCTTGGTGGCTGCGACACCCAGGTCCAAATCTGTGGGTTGTCCACAAGACCATCATTCTAAAAATGTCCTCTTCCCAAACCCTTTGGGATACCAGTGGTTTAGCTTTTTCCATTTGTGTCCAGCTAGGTGCACCCTCACATGTGAAGTACTGTTTTTTGTCGGGTCACTTGTGGGAAGGTTGAAAATGTTTTGTTTCTCTTGGTTTTGATAACGTTTTTATACATTTGCTACTGCACTTTGTTACATAACCCTTTAATTTCCCAAATGTAAACTACATTTTGTTGCTGATTGTGAGGGGTAACCATCTGCACAGGCTGCGCTTGTTACCTGTTGTATGCTCACTCGATGTGGTAAGTTTGAGCAGGGTGGATGAGGAGTATGAACAAAAAGGCACAACTGATTTGTGGTTCAATTGTTTTATGGTTCAAAAAGCCCAGCTTTTTTTTCCTTCTAGTAAGTAATAATACATACTGATTTAAAGTTACAAAAGAAAAGTGGTACATTCTTGGTACACATAGGTACACATTTCATGTAAGGTACTTGGTACTAAAAACAGATAATACAGAAGATACAGAAGATGCCAGCGTTTGGGAGCGTTTGAGAAACTACCCACCATTGAGCACGCCAAATCCCCAAGCCGATCACGGCTAGATATCCGGAATAAGCACACCAAACACAAACTTTTACACTGCATTATTGCTACAGCTACGGTACCTCGGCCAAGCAATACATCACGACTTGCCCCGAGTTAAGCATACTGAACTGACCAGCAACATGTTTTGGGAATCATCCGCTGCTTAATTTTTTCTATAGCTTGACTATGACCCTTCTGAGAGCAATTACAATAAGGTTTCTAGAATGAACACAGTTCAGGTTTAGCATTAGCATTATAGTCCAATGTACTACATGTATCTATATGCCCTGATGACGACCTCATAGGTTGAAACACGTGTTGGCATTTTCTGTAATTCTTGGCTTTGTTTGGCATCTTCTGTATTTCTTGGCATTGTTTGCATGAACTTCGCTTTGGACACTGCCTGGTATTTATCTGTTTTTAGTACCAAGTACCTTACATGAAATGTGTACCTATGTGTACCAAGAATGTACCACTTTTCTTTTGTAACTTTAAATCAGTATGTATTATTACTTACTTGAAGGAAAAAAAAGCTGGGCTTTTTGAACCATAAAACAATTGAACCACAAATCAGTTGTGCCTTTTTGTGAATACTCCTCATCCACCCTGCTCAAACTTACCACATCAAGTGAGCATACAACAGGTAACAAGCGCAGCCTGTGCAGATGGTTACCCCTCACAATTTGTTTCAGTCTAGGTGATAGTTGGAGATCACCCTACCATCCACACGACAGCAGCTTAACCAATACCTGATCTAATCACATATAAAGACTTCAAGGTGTGCGCTCTCCTGATTAGGGCCCTACTCCCACAATACATTTTGTTGCTGCTTTAGGCACTGTATGCTTTTGTAACCTGCACAAGTCACCTATCCTTCAAAAGGTCTGCCTGTGCTCTTTCAAAAAATGTATGCTTGCCATTCCTCACCACATTTGTTTTCCTTATTTTCACATGCTAAGTACGTCTGTCTGGGCACTCAGCATAAAAGTCCTGTGTACCATGGCTCTGTTTTTGGTCTGTGGTATCGCTTGTTTTGTGAAACATTAAGAAAAATGTGTGATTTCCTAAATAGAGGAGTCGGGGGACTGTAGCAGTGAATTGCTTTTCTCAATATTCACAGAAGCCATTACCTTACAGTTCCAACCATGTCCAGCACATACCTTTTTTTCTGTCATTTTTTCCCCAAACTATTGTAATTTTACATATATAGTTGTTGCCTGACCTGCGCAAAGGACCCCTTCCTAAACTTGGAATGCTGTCTACTTTTCGGAAATGTATGACTTTCTGTTTTCCTATTCAGCTTTCCTACCCTCCTCTTCCATTCCCTCCACGCATGTCCTATTGGAAGAAAAGGGAAAAATCATCTTGTTTTCAGAAATGCATGGGGTTCCCTGTTTCCTTGGTGGCTGTGACACCCCAGGCCCGAATCCGTAGGTTGTCCACAAGACCTACATCCTAAAAATGTCCTCTTCCCAAACACTTTTGGTTACTAGTGGTTTAGCCTTTACCCTTTGAGACCAGCTAGGTGCACCCACATGTGAGAGGCACTGTTTTCGTCGAGACACCTGTGGGAATGTGGGAAGGTAGAACATTTTTTGTTTTCTCTTGGTTTTGATAATGTTTTCATACATTTGCTACTGCACTTTGTTACAGAAGCCTTTAATTTCCCATATGTAAACTACATTTAGTCGCTGCTTTAGGCACTGTACACTTTTGTAACCTGTACAAGTTGTTAGGAAGAATTCTCATTCTATGGCTAATTTCCCTTGTCTACTGAGTCCCTCAGCAGCTTTGCTGGATTTCTGGAGTTTATTTTTTCCACTTGGTAATAGTGTGAGCTTTTCCCCCACTTTTACCTGTGTTTTGCCATGTGTATTTTAACTGGTTTTGTGATTATGGACTCTGAAGGACACCACTTCAGTAGTCCCTCACTTTTGTGTGTTACCCAGCACCTTCAGTGCAGTGACACAGGGTTGTCTTTTAGACTGCCCACCGACTCCATTTCTGGGGCTGACTACTGTCTCCCAGAAAAGGGTAAAGTTGCCATTTACTTTACATAGTGATTTAACCACAGATCCAGTACACCCCATCTTACATGGAGTATTGGAAAGGGTTAATTCTTAGCTCTTTTTATCTGTACCTCCTGGAGCATTGTTTCGCTCCCTTAACACTAAGACTTGGCTGGTGGCAGGGGTATCTACCCTAATTTTCCTACCGCGATTCTATTACATAACGTGTTAACTTTTTAGGCTATTTTAGTAGCCTCAAACTTTAAACCCGCTAGCCCAAATACTTTTTATTTCGGCTCCGGTTGGGTTTAATCGCCATTTCTTTTTGTTAATATCCTTCTTGGGTCTTTCTTTCCGCGGCAAACCAGGTTTGCCTCTTTTGTTTGCCGACCTTTGGCGGGCTTCTGACCAGAAGCCCTCCTTTGGTATCTGGGTGTCTAGGTGGGCTGAATGTGAGGGAGGGGTGTATTCACCCCCTGCACAGGGTCTCTTTGGAGACCCAAGTCGCACTTTGTGTTGATTGGCTGAGGTGGTTGTCCGGGCTGGACAACACCCCTGCTGAGTGATTGACAGCCAGGCTGTGTGAATGGGGGATTTTGGCATAAAAGGCAGGACTCTTGGGCTAGAAGGCAGAGTCGCCACTGTAACTGCAAGGAACCGAAGAGAAGCGTAGAAGAAGACGGTGCTGTAACCCCGAGTCCCGTTGAAGCCCTGCTGCAGTCCTGAGCTATCTACCTTTCAACGACAAGAGAAGATCCAGTCCGGAGTCTTCTTCCCTTGAGCCTGGTGGGATCAACCAGCTCACCCTTTCTTCAGTCAGAGAATCCTCTCCTGGGTCGAAATCCCTGCTGTGCTGTAGTGGTCCGGATAGCCATCAGAAGAGCCCTCTCCTGATTTAAAGGAGCGCACCTTTTATTCATCGTTGTCTTTTTCGCTGCTGCTTGCCTCATCCCTGGGTAGTGCAGATTGCTCCGGACATCCTCCTTCTTGTCCCCATGACTGAAGCCGCAGGAACCGTGAGGCTGCAGGATCTACCTGGAACAACTGCCGTGGCACCAGCTTTTCTCCAAAGGAATAAGGTACTGTGCACATTTGGTCATTCTCTCCATCTGACCATTCGGAATCGGGTGAACCCTTTTCCTCCACGAAGATTTGTCCTTTCTTCCTTCACTCGTATAACTTTTCCTTCCATCTGACAATATCTAAGTACTCTTGAAATCTCGAACTGTTGAACGTGTGATCCTCGGCAACTGAGCATCTGCACCGCTGACACTGGCGCAGGCCTATTGACTTTATCTGTATCTTTGGACGAGTCCTCTGATCCCCTTGCCTTGACAAAAGTATTGCCTGTGATTTTATCCACTTTTCCCTTGTTTAAAATTCTAAAGTACAAAGTGTGTTTTAACTTCGTGAGCATCTCTATCCGCGGGTACGCGTTAGTCTCGCAACACCGGTCTATCCATTCCTAATTTACTTACCTTGAATTTGCTGGAACAAGTGGAGTTGGGTGTGTGGCATATTTTACATGTGGTTTCGAATTTATAGAAGTGAAGTGTTTTGCAAACAGATGGTTTAAAATAAATGTACTTATGTTTTTTACTTGAAACCTTGAGTCAGTGTTTGCTTGAGTCACAGTAATTGTGGTCCTTTGTGTAATCTCTACTACTGCTCATTTACTCTTGAGATAAGTCTGGCTTAACAGTGTAGTACAGGCTTGTACCAAAGGTGAACTATTACCACTCGTAGTCTTAATTGTGTGTAGTGGTCCCTAAGGGCACTGTGCAGGATTCTGCCTAACACAAGTGACCTATCATTTAAAAGGTCTGTCTGTGCTCTTTCAAAAAATGTATGATTGCTATTCCTCACCACATTTGTTTTCCTTAATTTCACATGCTAGGTACGTCTGTTTAGGTCCTCAGCATAAAAGTCCTGTGTACCATGGTTCTGTTTTTGGCATGTGGTAATGCTTGTTTTGTGAAACATTAAGAACAATGTGTGATTTCCTAACTACAAGAGTCGGGGGATTGTAGCGGTGCATTGCTTTACTCAATATTCACAGAAGCCATTACCTTACAGGTCTAACCATCTCCAGGTCATACCTTTTTTCTGTCATGTTTCGAATTTTTTCCTAAACTATGGGAATTTTACCTATATAGTTGTTGCCTCACCTGCGCAAATGACCCCTTCCTAAACTTGGAATTTGGAGGCACATCCATCAGAAAGAACATTACTGATAGGTTAATAATCTATCCAGGAGATGACTCTGTCAGAAGAATCTATAGAACATTACTAGTACGTAATTCCTCCTTTACACTTGCCTTGTGGTTTTCCCAAACAAAGCAATGTCTAAGAAACACAATGGCCAGGAGCAGGACTTAATCAAACGCATTAGTAACCCAATGGTGACTGTACGGCAACTTCCATTTCTGCTGAAGCAACAACTAAATCAAAGCTGCTACCAGACTACTCACCATAACCAATGTAGGGTGATAACATTACCATTGAGCAAAGGAGAAATTACTTACCGTAATTTTCTTTCTATAGATTCTTCTCCCACTGATTCCTCGTCAGATTGATATCCATTTCAGCGCCAACTGCACAGAAAACATTTTGACAGGTGGCATAGTGGACCTCGACTCAGGCATCAATCCGTCTTGCCTCGATGCAGCGGTCGTTACTCCGGACGTGATGTTGGTCGTCGTACATATACTGTGTCCTGGTGCCCCTGTACCTCAGTTCCCCACCTTGTTTTTCCCCAAGCTCTCCTTGCTTGTTCAGGTAGTGCATGGCCACTGTATTGTCCATCATAATCAGGACGTGTTTCCCTTTTAGAGAAAGGGCGAAAGCTTTCAGGGCTAACCTGATCGCTCGCAGTTGCAGCATGTTTATGTGCCTCCATCTCGGGAGGATAGCTCTGGGGCAATGTGCTCGCCTTGCAAGCAAGACGACACGGAGTACCACAGGTTCGATCCCCGGGTTCGTGCTTAGAAACCTCTGGGTATTAAGTGTGTTATAAATAACCTATCATATTGAGCTTCCATCACAGACCAAAGACTGCTCGCCTGCAAATCCTCTCAGTGAGCACTGCAACCCTTCAGTGTCGCATCTGTGACCACCCTCCCCTGGGGCCACGAAGGCCACAATGGCTCCCTTCCAACATTTACTCGCTGCTGGCCCACCAAGAGAGAGCACTGCCCACCGAGCTCAACACTTTAAGAATGTCTTGAAACTTGACAAAATAGTGGGACCATTGAACCCGCAGGAGTCATTGCAGGGACCGCTTCCGCTGTCTGCCCTCTGGCACTCTGGTACTAGAAAAATGCAGAGGCTATGAGACCTAAGTGGTGGAGGAAGGAAGCCGCTGGTACGTTGTTGGGGCACTGAACAGCTGAACCATCTGCCTGTCACTTTCAACTCTCCTCGAGAGCGCCCTTCCCCACCCTAGTGTCCATAACCACTCCAAATAACTGGAGCCTTTATGTTGGTGTTGTGTGGGACTTCTGTAAATTCAGGAAGAAGCCCAGCCTGTGGAGTAGTGAGCAAGTTTCCTCGGGAGGACAAAACTTGCTCCGTCGACTTCCCTCGGATCAGCCAGTCAGCCAGGTATGGGAACACATGGACGATGAATCTCCTCAGGTGGGCCGCAACTGTTGCTACTAGCTTAGTGAAAACTCTTGGGGCGGAGGTCAACTCAAAGGGGAGCACCTTGAACTGGTAGTGCTTGTCCCCTATGAGGAATCTCAGGAATTTCTTGTGCTTCTGGTGGATCGGCACGTGGAAATATGCATTTTGGAGATCCATTGACACCAGCCAGTCCTGAAGTCTGAGAGTGTGGAGAATTTCTCTCAACATCACCATCTTGAACTTGTCCTTTCTCAGGAACTTGTTCAAGGCCCTTAGGTTCAAGATGGGATAGAGTCCTCCCCGTTTCTTGCGTACCAGGAAATACCAGGAATGCCAGCCCAATCCTCTCTGCTCGAAAGGTACCTCTTCAACGGCACCCTTCAAAAGCAGGACTCATAACTCTTCCTGGAGCTCCTATTTTGGGTGATGAGGAGGGGTGGGGCGGTGGCCTGTCCGGCAGCCTTTTTAAGAAAGGCTGGCAGTAACTGTATTGGATGAGCTGGAGCGTCCAGGCATCAGAGGTAATCTCCCGCCATTGTAGCCAGTGCTCGCCTATCTGTCCTCCAGCGGGGGAAATATGCA
Source organism: Ambystoma mexicanum (assembly GCF_040938575.1). Classification (NCBI taxonomy): domain Eukaryota; kingdom Metazoa; phylum Chordata; class Amphibia; order Caudata; family Ambystomatidae; genus Ambystoma; species Ambystoma mexicanum. The sequence continues at coordinate 673,628,977 of NC_090932.1, read as the reverse complement.
GGGAGAAATCAAAGCGGCTTCACGGGCAGAGCCGCTGCTGCCGTCGTCTGCTGGCCTCTGGAGGCCCCACTGCCACTTCCGTAGCAAGGGAAACACCTTTGCCCATGCCTGGGTTGCAGGAGCTGAACATTCCTGCCAAAGGGGGGACGTAACGTCTGTATCTGCATCCACTTGAGGCGAAGCCAGAGGCAGGTTTTGCCAGCTGCTGGACAGCTAGGCCCAGAGACTTGCAGGCCAGCTTTGATCCCTTAAATTTCTGCAAGGCAATGTCCAGAAATTTGTTTTGGATGTTGGGGCGAGAACCCAGACGTGTGAAGATAAGCCTGTATCCTCAAGACAGTCGCTGATTCCATAGATCTTCTGATGCAGTCCGCAACGTCCAGACCTGTCAGCAATGACTGTGGACCACATCTTACAATCATCCACAATTCTTTGGAAGCCCTCCTGCATCTCCCCCCTCGGGAATGTACTGAGCGGCTACCCTGATAGCCCTTCACAAGCCAAACGTGTACTTTGCGAACACGCAGGACGCATTAACCCCCTTATGGGCCATACTGCCCGAAGAGAACACCTTCTTGGCTAGGGCATCAACCTTCTTTCCTTTCCTATCTGTAGGGAGGTATAGATGTGGATGTGATACTGAGGATGGTAGGAGCGTATAGGAAGAGTGGACCCTCGCGCTGATCTGTTCTTTCTAAGTTGACCTGAATTCTTCCTGTAGCCTGATGTTGAGATTCCAGTCGGACAGAGCTCCTGAAGTCCCAGTGGTTTTGAAAGTAGAGAGTTGGGATTGGAACCTCGGTAACAATGGCGCTGGATATGGCGTTTGCCAAGTGGTATGATAGTACCCTAGTATGACTTTCCAATAACTGCTGGACACATTTGGATGTTAAGGTTGGTCGAATTTAATGTAGTGTTGTTTAGATCACAGTGACTGCCCAAGTTGGACGGCCAAACTGGACTTACATTTGCATATTAAGTATATGCCATTTGCATATTAAGTATATGCCATTGGCATGTCAAGAATTGCCAACACGTGTTTCGACCTAGGGTCTTTCTCAAGGCTGTGCATGGGTGTAAGAGTGACAGTGTGTGCCAGTGAGGTGAATACATACAGTGAGAGACATGGTTTTGTGGTGGTATTTATTCATATTTTTACACGTTTTACAATTGCAAGGGTTCCTACAGGATGTTGGTCAGATTGTTGGGGACACATAAAATGGCAAATATTTCCATGTATACAGTTAGTGTTTCATGGTGGAACGTGAGTTGACCGTGAGTAGTGTCTGTCAAGTGACCAAAATGCAATAATAACAACAATAATAATGAACATAATAGTCATATAACAGCAATTGTAATGATGATGGCAAAAGGAGGGGAGAAGGAGAAAGGGAGGAGTTAGTAATGGGGCAGGCTTTAGGGCAGTATTGGGCTAGGTAGTTTACAGTAGGTTCTTACCGTGTGTGGGCAGGCCTGTTCGGTCCTAATGTAGGTTGCTGAATAGCTTCTGTGTGGAAGAAGGAAGAAGCATTAGCTGTTGAGAGCCTAGTGATTAAGGAGCTGAGGTGCACACGTAAAGTTGTAGTTCTTAGAGGAACTACTACTGGCCATTCTGGGTGCATCCATGAAGTCATCATCTAATGTCATGGTCATGGGTGACTTCAATCTCTGAGGCCGTGTCTGATAAATATGCTTGATACATCAGGTTTCTTGCAAAATGTTAAAACTCCCACACACATTAGAGGTCACATCCTAGACTGGATACTAACCAGGAACATCAGCATCTCACCAATCAAAGTGGATGCCTGCCCTTGGTCCAAACACTCATGTATTCATTTTAAACTCCTACCTTATGCTCTAAAACGTTGCACATAAGAGACAACGAAACCCATCATGGTGAGAAATACCAAAAACGTAACCTCTCAAGTGTTCTCCACCGTGGTGCTCCCACAACTGTCCAGATTGCCCAATGACACATCCTTAGAAAACCTCACTAAGCAATTCAGAGCAATCACTAACAATGTGCTTGACACCATGGCACCACTATGCCCCAACAAACCCAAAAAGGTGTCCAAGCACAACCACTGGTTCAACACTACGATCATTGCTCTCCGAAAAGATAAACGAACAGCTGAACGGAACTGGAGAAAGAACTTGTGCGTCTCCACAATGGTAGCATACAACACAGCAGTCAGAAAATACCAGAAGGGTATTCTAGCAGCCTAGCAAAATAACTTCAATGACCGTATTACCACCACCAGATCTAGCTCACATGATCTTTTTTCCATCCTTCATGAACTAGAGGGAAAGAAACATAGAAGCCTGTTTCACAGTCAAGGATGAACGGTGCAAAAATATTCAAAATAAATTCTCTAGGAAGGTAGTGTGCCACCAAAATGACATTGCCCATCGGGTCTCTGAGCTTGTGGAACAGTACACCGAGACACAAGCTCTTAATACCACAAAAAGACTGTCCAACACTGTGACACCTTTCAAGTTCAAAGAACTATCGGCACTGGAGATTCAAAGCATTGTGCAAACTTTTAAACCAGTCTCCTGCAAAGGTGAAATCTTTCCTGCATCACTTTTCAAAGACTGCCCTATCCCACTGCTTCTGTGGGTGACAAAAATAATAAATCTATCCTTCTCCGAAGCTCAGGTTCCAACATGTTTGCTGGAAGCCTGGATCACCCCTCTTCTAAAAAAAAGACAATTTAGATCAAGCGGTAGCTTCCAACTTTCAACCCATAACCAACGTACTGCTTCTGCTGAAAATCCTTGACAAAATTGCCTACTCTCAATACTGTGAATACACAGAACAACATAATAGATTAGGTCTGGGGCAGTCAGGTTTTAGTTCGAAACATGGGACAGAGACTGCACTGCTGGATCTTAAATCTAATATCATAACAATAGTGGACACGTGCAAAACTGTACTACTCCTCCTGTTCGATCTTGTCGATCATGGGATGCTGGTTGATCAACTGATCACAATTGTAAAATGCTATGAGTTCGCCGCCAAATGGTTCAAATCCTTCCTCGGACCAAGGCATGCAAGAGTAACACAAAATAACAAGTCAGCTCCTACATCACTGACCTGTGGTGTACCCCAGGGATCCTGTCACTTCTACTGCTCAACATTTACACCAGGTCCATGTGCGACTTACTGGACAATCTGGGAGTGCAGTTTGCCAACTATGTGGATGCCACTCAGATACTTATTGAACTCTCTGGGATGTGCTCCACAGATTTGGAGAGAGTGAACAAAATCTACTCAGCAATTCAGGCTTGGATGGCCGAAACTCACTGGCCCTCAATAATGAAAAAAACAAGCTGCTAATCATGAGGCAAAAAAGAAAAAAAAATGGACCCACAATACAGCCACTTTACAATCATAGGTAACACCATCATGGTGGCCAGCACGTCAAATCGCTGGGAGTATACTTAGACTTGCATTTAACATCAGACCTGTAGCCCACCTAAAATCATCTTGCTCATACAACTGCTGTGGCACATCAAACCATATCTGCCTGAACAGAGCAGGGCTGCAGTGTCCTCTGCCACTGTTAACGCTAAACTAGACTACTGCAACAGCCTAATGGCCGGCACCTCATTGGCAAACATAAAAAACTACAATCCGTGCAGAATGGCGCGGTACGTGCAGTGCGTTGTCTCAAAATGTGAGCGCATATAACAGAGGCTCTCTGCAACCTTCACTGGCTCCCTGTGGAGCAATGAATGCAGCACAAGGTGATCTCCCTTGTGCACAAATGCCTATCTGGGAATACCCCCCCCATACCTCTGTTCACGCATACAAAAAGCTCCCTTTAAACAAACCCTAAATTGTAACAGAAATGGACTACTGGAATGCCCGTGCCCTAACCTAAAAAGGCTAGGAGGCACCAGTTTTGATGTTTGGGCTCCTGCTATGTGGAACGCACTGCCTATTCCACTAAAGACGTTACCATCTCTGTCCCAGTTAAAAGAAAATCTGAAACCTTTCTGTTCGATAAAGGTAAAGCCTAAGAATCTACCAACTTAACAGCCTTCGCTCCATGTGTTAAATGTCTCAGTCTGTCTTGTCAGCGCTCTGTGGCGCTATACAAAAATATATAGATGGATAGAGATAGATAGTCACTGGTATACCTCCTACAACACCTGTCCAACATGAATACCTGTGATTTATTGGGTGGGGTAGATGTAGCCTAGCTTATGAAAGATGTGCTCTGAACCTTTTTTGGAGCTGCTCACATAGCCTCAATGAAAGATAACCTCCTGGCTTATTGTCTGAACCCATGTTTCTTTATTAAAGTGGTTGGTTTTCAGCTGTGTTTATAACTCTGAGAACTCGGCAGAATGAGACAGTAAAAATTTACAAAGGTGCACTGGAGAAGCAGGCGGAAATGAAATTGTGTAAATGGTCAGGGAGTATGTACAACAACCCCTGTTCTCAACACACAATCAGAGATAACAGTCCTAAGTGAAAAGATCCTTTTAAAAAGATCTTTTCCCTAGAAGACCGATTTAGAAAGACCGCTCCGTGACCGCATACAGCAGTCTTTCTAAATGGAACTGTCACACACCTGCCGCACACGAGTGCGCGCAGGGCCTGACAGGCAGATCGGGACCCGGAAGCACAGGACCAGGAGAATGGGTAAGTGTTTGTGGGTGCGTGTGTGTTGGTATGTGTATTGTGTGTAAATGTGTTTTGGTTTAGGGGATTGGGTGGTGGAGGGTGGTGGTGGGGGCGTGGAGGAACAATGGGGGGCTCGGAAGGAAAACCGCATTTTAAAGGTTTCAAGAGAAAGACCTTTACAATGCCGGTTTTCTGATCAAAAGAAAATCGGTCAATGTAAATCGGTAATTTTCTCTTGAGACCTTTAAAAAGAGGTCTTTTCACATAGAACCGAGATAAGTCTTCTTCATAATCAGGAATTACATTGCTCTTGTCACCTAGAGAACTCTTCTCTTCTTCAGTGAGCCTTACTGATTACTTTCTACAGTATTAGGCGGTAGACAAAGTGCCTGTGGGAGGCACTGCTGAATCAGGAATCCTCAGTGTGGATGGGTGTAAAAGAACATAGTGGATATTCAGCATCTCAAATGGTGGATGCTTATCTACATGATGCATCTCACACAGGTAGTGATGATTATTTACTACAGTACTCATTGAGTAAGTGGTCTATGTGGCCAGCAGTACTTGTTAGAGTTGCAATTTCAATGGATGGCATTCTCCCGCAGATTCTTCATATGATAGATATCCCTTCCAGTGTTAGCTTCTCAGAAACTTTTTGGCAAGGGCGCAGTATTAATCTACATCGACCGGCAACTGCTCTTGACTCGGCCACGGCACTCCAGGACTACGGACGTGACATCGGCAGTACATATATTGCGTCACTGTGTACCTCAGTTCCTTTTTTTCTATGTGCTCAGCATGCTGTTTTCCGAACAGCTCTCTTCAGGGAGTAAGATTTATTTTATTCATTGACTATATGTCAGCCTAAAGCTACGGGATCCAAACACTGCCAAGACTGCGGCATCACAGACCTGCACAGTATCTGCGTGTGGTGTCTCGGGAAGGAGCACAACATCGAGCAGTGCGGTTCCTGTCTGCAGATGAACTCGAAGTCAATTAGGGACTAGTTGGCGAAGCTAGCGCTCAGACGGCCTCCATCAAATTCTCCAGCAGGTTCGAATGTCAGGTCATCGGGCCCCGACACCAAAGGCCACACGCACAATAAGGAGGACAGACAGACACCACAAGAAAGTGAAAAAGCACTTGCACTCCTGCAGCAGGTTCACACCATTCGTCTTCCCTTAAGAGAAAGAGAAGCCATTGGCCCAGACATGATTGATTCTTTGGAGGAGTGTTGGGGAGAATTCTCATTCTATGGCTAATTTCCCTTACCTAGTGAGTCCCCCAGGAGCTTTGCTGAATTGCTGGAGTTTCTTTTTTCCACTGGGTAAGATTGTGAGCTTTTCCCCCACTCTTAACTGTGTTTTGCCATGTGTATTTCATCTGTTTTTTGTGATTGTGGACTCTGGAGTACACTACTTCAGTAGCCCCACTCTTTTGTGTGTTAGACAGCACCTTCAGTGCAGTGACACAGGGTTGTCTTTTAGACTTCCCACCGACTCCATTTCTGGGGCTGACTACTGTCCCCCAGAAAAGGGTAAAGTTGCCATTAACTTTACATAGTCATTTAACCACAGATCCAGTACACCCCATCTTACATGGAGTATTGAAAAGGGTTAATTCTTAGCCCTTTTTATCTGTACCTCCTGGAGCATTGTTTTGCTCCCTTAACATTAAGACTTGGCTGGTGGCAGTGGTATCTACCCTAATTTTCCTACCGTGATTATATTACATAACGTGGTATTGTTTTAGGCTTTGTTAGTAGCCTCGAAATTTAAACCCGCTAGCCCAAATACTTTTTATTTCGGCTCCGGTTGGGTTTAATCGCCATTTCTTTTTGTTAACATCCTTCTTGGGTCTTTCTTTGCGCGGCAAACCAGGTTTGCCTCCTTTGTTCGCTGACCTTTGGCAGGCTTCTTACCAGAAGCCCTCCTTTGGCGTCTGGGTGTCTAGGTGGGCTGAATGTGAGGGAGGGGTGTAGTCACCCCCTGCACAGGTTCTCCTTGGAGACCCAAGTCGCACTTTGTGTTGATTGGCTGAGGTGGTTGTCCGGGCTGGACAACCCCCCTGCTGAGTGATCGACAGCCAGGCTGTTTGAATGGGGGATTTTGGCATAGAAGGCAGGACTCTTGGGCTAGAAGTCAGAGTCGCTACTGGAACTACAAGGAACCGAAGAGAAGTGGAGAAGAGGACAGCTGCTGCAAGCCCGAGTCCCGGTGAAGCCCTGCTGCAGTCCTGAGCTATCGACCCTTCAACGACAAGAGAAGATCCAGTCCGGAGTATTCTTCCCTTGAGCCTGGTGGGATCAACCAGCTCGTCTTTTCTTCAGTCAGACAATCCTCTCCTGGGTCGAAATCACTGCTGTGCTGTAGTGGTCCTGATAGCCATCAGAAAAGCCCTCTCCTGATTTAATGGAGCGCACGTTTTATTCATCGTTGTTCTTTTTGCTGCTGCTGGCCTCATCACTGGGTAGTGCAGATCGCTCCAGACGTCCTCCTTCTTGTCCCCACGACTGAAGCCGCAGGAACCGTGAGTCTGCAGGAACTACCAGGAACAACTGCCGTGGCACCAGCTTTTCTACAACGGAATAAGGTACTGTGCACACTTGGTCATTCTCTCCGTCTGACCAGCCGGAATCGGTGCAAACCCTTTTCTTCCACGAAGATTTGTTCTATCTTCCCTCCTTCTTATAACTTTTCCTTCCATTTGACAATTTTACAAACTCTTGGCATCTCGAATCTCGACTTGTTCAACGTGTGATCCTCAGCAACTGAGCATCTGCTCTATTGACACTGGCACAGGCCTATTGACTTTAATCTGTATCTTTAAACACGTCCTCGAGTCTCCTTGCCTAGAAAAAGTATTGCCTTTGGTTTTTTTATTCACTTTTCCCTTGTTTGAAATTCTTAAGTACAAAGTGTGTTTTAACTTTGTGAGCATTTCTCTCCGCAGTACGCGTTAGTATCGCAACACCGGTCTGTCAAATCCTAATGTACTTATCTTGAATTTTGTGGCACAAGTGGAATTGGTTGTGTGTAGTGTATTTTACGTGTGGTTTCGAATTGATAGAAGTTAAGTGTTTTGTAACAGATGGTTTAGAAATAAATGTACTTATATTTTTTACCTGAAACCTTGAGTCAGTGTTTGCTTGAGTCACAGTAATTGTGGTCCTTTGTGTAATCTCTGCTACTGCTAATATACTCTTGAGATAAACCTGGCTGCTCCGCTACTGCTACCACTTTAACATAGTAGTACAGGCTTGTACTAAAGGTGAACTTGTATTACCACTTGTAGTCTTAATTGTGTGTAGTGGTCCCTAAGGGCACTGCACAGGATTCTGCCTAAGAAGGAGCAGGGTAATTCCTGTCAGGCTACGGGAGCCCCGATTGAAGAGGGTGCAGTGTTTTAAGGAGCAAATGCACCGACTCTTCCTAAAGGCCGTGGCTGGTATAGCTCTGGCCTTGATGCCACAGGCTGGACTGGCACCAGTTGTGCCCTGAGGTTCCGGTGCAAAGATTGACCACTTTGGGTCCTACACTCTTAAGCCCTACGCTCTTGAGCTCGACCTTGACTATGAAGCAGATACTGGTGCTGGTGGGCCTTGACATATCAGCCCATAGAGACCTCTGGGCTGGGTCACGAGTCGAGCCTTCTTTGGTACATGTGGTCGATTTATGATGATGAAGGGTATCTGGCCCCTTTTGGCATGGAGCCAATGAGCAGGGAAGTTGGGGGAGTTGAGGAGACCAGACCAATTTGCTGGCCCTAGCTGAAAGTCTGCACGATGCAAGTGGGCTTGACACATCTCCCTGACCTGGACTTGCAGTAGGCACCCCCTTATGGACCCCCAATGGCTAGTAAAGGAGGACAGTAGAAAATGTGATACTGTCCTTGGGTCTGGTTGCCCCGGCCAAGCCCCATACGGAATATGAATTTACAGACATTCAGGAGAAGGGACCACAAACAGAGAGGGCATTGCCCTTTAATATGGCCATATCGTACCCCAATGGCACTTTGTGGCAAAAAACATGCTCCATACCAGCTGTGGGTGCATAATTTACAAAGAAATAAAAAACGGCCTTGGAAGACTTACCTTCCCTTTCGTCTCACCCTACGCCAGAGGGTTTGGTGGTTGAAGTCACTACAGTGAGCTCCAGACCGGCCACATGCACCTCTAAACTTCCCACAGACAGGGAGTCCAAGAAAACGGATGCCCTGGTCAAGAAAATCTTTGCATCAGGGAGCCATGGCCCTGAAGGCAATTAATGCCTTCTGTGCCTTCGCGAAATACTCCCATGGGCTCTGGAGGATAATAGCAGAAGCCACAAATCTCCTCCCGGTTAAAGAGGTGAGGGATGGCTTTCTGGATTTGATTAATGATGGGAAGGAGGTGGCTTATCAGGGACTGCAGGTGTGCCTGGATGTTCACAGTGCTGCAGAGGTGAACTTGTCTACACAGTTCAGGGTTCTCACCTAATGTCACGATCCGTCCCTGGAAGCTATGGCACGATTGGAAAGCACTGCCACGAAGAACCTGACAGTAACGGCCTAGCCCTCAACCAACATGGAGGCCACCGCTACTTAAACCAGCCCCGCCCACTTACCTGCGCGTTGTATCTGTTGTACTCGCTCGCTACTCCGAGTAGCCTCCTCCCAGCCTTCTACCGTTTTCTACCTGCGCTTCACTCTACTTGCCCTTCCTACGATTTTACCTTGCTTCCTTCTTTCCGCGGCATTCCACTCTGATTCCTTACCTTCGGCGCCTCGCCGTTCCGACTCGCGGTCTCCTCCGCCACTCTCGCGCCTCATCGCGTTCTTCTCTATTAGCTTCGGGGTTCTGCTTAACAGTCTGCAGGGTTTTTTGTGCCATCCATCGGCTTTTTCCCTGTCTTTTTGGGGCTTGGCTCCTCGGGGCCCCCCTCAAGACAGGTCCCATTCCCTGTCGAGGTGGCCTCCGAGGGAGCCAGGCCTTACTTGCATGACAGGAGATCAAGGGAGAAACCATCTAAGGAACATCCCAAGGCACTACGGAAGAAGCCATCCAGTGTCCGAGAAGGCCAAGGATCTTCAGGTGAGGAGCAGGGGGGGGAAGGTGATCAACGTGACAGAATACAACGCCCGAACGTAACCATGGCTTCTCTGGAACAGTACCAGGAGTTGGTTGCCGCCTTACAGGGTTTAACCATAGAAGTACAAGCCCTGAAGACTGAGAACGCCGCTTTACTCCAACAAATGGTCTTCCGTAGAGATGACCAAGGGGATTTGCCGCCTATGCCTCTTACATTTGGAAAGTATGATGGTTATCCCGGCGGTCTAAAGGAATTCTTAGACGCCTGCCAAGTACACTTCGTCTTTCGACCTTATGCTTTTGAAACTGCTAGAGCTAGGGTCGGTTTCCTTATCACCAACCTAACAGGGAATGCCTTGGCATGGGCCACCCCTTTGGTGACCAGAAACGATCCTGCTCTGTCCAACTATGACCAGTTTGTGGATCTCTTCAAAGGGAGATTCGATCGTCCTGAGGTCCTATACACCTCTCTTGAGGCAATACTCGATGTGAAACAGGGGAACACAGACGTGCAGACCTACATATCCCGATTTCTGAGACTAGCGGCGAAGACAGACTGGCCGGATTCGGCGAAGCAGACGATATTTAGGAGAGGTCTCCAGGACGAACTAAAGGACGAGTTGGTTAGGGTAGCTCGCCCACCGTCGTTCCAAGATCTCATGACACTGACGCTGCAATTGGAATACCGGCTATCTGAACGCCGACAGGAAAGAAGGAGACCTCGGCTCAATCTACCATCACCTAGTCCTGCTCCACATCCTCCCAAAGACATGCCGACATCAGAAGAACCAATGCAGATAGGAACAGCCCGAGGTCCTTTGACGCCTGCAGAACGCAAAAGAAGGAGAGACTCTGGTCTCTGTTTATACTGCGGCTCCTCGAAGCATTTACTCAGGGACTGCCCGGAAGTACCTCCACGAAGAAAGGAAAACTCCAACCCTCGGTCCTTTGCAAGGGTGGTCTCGGGGGAACAAGAAGCAGCCCTTGCAACCTTACCCGACCCTCGGAACTAAGGGAAGACAACAGTCTGATGATCTTTCGGGTTCAACTATGGACTACAGAATCCTCCCCCATAGAAGTTCTAGCCATGCTGGACTGCGGAGCCGCAGGAAACTTTATGGATATCGAATGGGCTAAGGCACAACGAATCGCCATTAGACGCAAAGAGAGACCTTCCCTGTAGAAGGGGTAGACGGTGAACCCTTGTCCTCAGGTCCCATATATTCCGAGACTTTACCCTTACACTTGGTCTTGGGAGAACACCATGAATCTATGATATTTGACCTGATTCGAGCAGCACATTTTCCTTTGGTGATAGGTATTCCATGGCTTAGACGTCACAACCCTCAGATCAATTGGACCACCAATGTTGTGCGTTTTGACTCTACTTATTGTAAGGACCACTGTACCATCAATCCCCCTACCCAGGGAGAGAACAAGGAGCACCGAGCACCCCAGCATAAGGTGGTAGCTGCCATTCCCCTACTATACCAGGAATATGCTGAGGTGTTTCAGGACACTGTACCCAAGCTATTACCTCCCAATCGACCAGAGGACTGTGCCTTAGATCTCCTTCCAGGGTCCGTGGTTCCCTTTGGTAGAATGTATCCTTTGTCTCCTTCCGAAAGACTAGCCTTACGGATCTACTTAGACGATAACCTTCAGAACGGACTCATTCAGGAATCCCGATCGTCCGGGGGAGCATCGTTATTCTTCATCCCCAAAAAAGAAACCACCGAATTGCGGCCTTGTATTGATTATAGGGGACTCAACCAGATCACTGTTCGTGACCGCTATCCTATGCCTTTAATCAGAGACATTCTGGAAGCGGTCAGAGGGGCCTCTTATTTCACGAAGCTAGACCTCAGGGGAGCCTATCATCTTCTCAGGATAAGGACAGGCGACGAATGGAAGACCGCATTTCGAACCCCATTCGGGTTAAATGAATACCGTGTCATGCCCTTTGGTCTCGTGAATGCCCCAGCTGTTTTCCAAAGATTTATAGATAAGATCTTTTCTGACATGTTGTTTGTGTCGGTTGTCATTTATCTGGATGACATCCTTATCTACTCTAAAAGGCTTCAAGAACACCAAGAACATGTGAGACAGGTGTTACACCGACTCCAGTCTAACCACCTTCTGGTAAAACCCGAGAAATGCCAGTTCGAAGTAACAACAGTTTCTTATCTAGGTTATATCCTATCCAAGGAAGGAATCCAGATGGAACCCGAGAAGATCAGAGCCATCATCGAATGGAAAGAACCTAGAGGAATAAAGGAGGTTCAAATATTCTTGGGTTTAGCCAATTTCTATCGCTAGTTCATCCCTAACTTTTCCGACCTGATGTTACCTATTACCGGTCTTCTTAAAAAAGGAGTCAAGTACGTTTTTGGTCCAGAACAGAAGAGGGCATTTTTGCGCCTTAAAGAGTTATTCACTTCGGCTCCCATACTTATACAACCCGATCAAACAAGACCCTTTATCGTGGAAACTGAGGCGTCTGGAGGAGCACTGGGAGCCGTACTTCTACAAAGAACGGACGATGGCCTCAAACATCCAGTCGCTTATTACTCAAGGACTCTGACGAAAAGTGAACGTAATTACTCAGTTCTGGAAAGAGAATTACTTGCCATAAAATCAGCCTGTCAAGAGTGGAGGCACCTACTCTTGGGAGCAGCTTATCCTTTCCAAATACTTACAGATCATCGCAACCTCCGAGTATTGCAGCAGATGGAGTGCACCAATGCTCGACATGCCAGATGGGCCTATTACTTTTCCCAATTTGAGTTCACCATTTCATATGTACCGGGTACTGAAAACAAGATGGCAGACGCACTCTCCAGATGCCAAGGAGAGGAAAACAACCTACCGCAAGAGCATGACCTCTTGTTCCCAAATCTGAAGATTATGGCTAGGGTCGTGCCACTTCTACAAGATCTGGTAACCCAATACAGTCTTCTACCGGCCATACCCGCCTCCGTCACTCAGGCCAATGACGGTCTATACTACCATGGTACAGAGCTGTTTCTCCCTTCCAGAGAGCTTCAAGAACAGATACTATCATGGTGCCACGATACCCCCCTAGCGGGACACCCAGGTATCAAGAAAACACAGGAACTCATAAGCCGCAGATTCTGGTGGGCAGGACTACCCAAGGATGTCAAAAGATATGTAACCACCTGTCCTGTATGCGCCGCCAACAAATACCAAACAGGCAAACTTTTGGGCCTGTTGCAACAGCCTTTCCTACCCACTAGACCCTGGGAACTGATTTCCATGGATTTTATTGTTGACCTGCCAGAATCCGAGAATAAGACAGCTATTATGGTCACTGTAGACACCTGCAGCAAGATGGCTCATTTTTCTGCTCTTTCAGGTCTTCCGTCAGCTCCAGAGACGGCTTCGATCTTTCTCAGAGATGTCATTCGTCTCCATGGATTGCCTCGGACCATCATTTCGGACCGCGGAACCCAATTCACCTCCAAATTCTGGACGTTACTATGTCACCAATTGGGTATCAGCCGAGCACTTTCCTCTGGTTTTCACCCCCAAACTAACGGACAAACCGAGAGACTCAATGCTGGGTTGGAACAATATTTAAGGTGTTTATGTAGTCACAAACAAGAAAGATGGGCAGCCTTTCTCTCTCAGGCTGAATCTGCCTATAATAACAATTACCACACGTCCATTTGCATGAGTCCATTCTACTGCACTTACGGGTATCATCCACAACAACTGCCCTGGACCGGAATGCAACCTACCCAATCTCCCGCCATAGATGACAGGTTGTCCGAACTCAAGGAAGTTCATAGAATGGCTAGAGAAGCACTGGAAGGCAGTCAGCTCACACAGAAAAGATGGGCGGATAGAAGTCGACGGACCAACCCAGAATGGAAGCCAGGACAGAGAGTCTGGTTATCTACCAAACATCTTCCTAGATGGATACACACAGGCAAATTTGCACCTCGATACCTGGGTCCTTATCCCATCATCAGACAGATCAACCCCGTAGCTTATGAACTACGCTTACCTAGGGGTCTTCAAAGGGTACATCCAGTCTTCCACACCTCATTACTCAAGGAATACAAGGAGGATCCTTTTCACCGCAAGACTATGAAGATTAAGACTCCGAAGATGGAGGAATCCCAAGAATACGAGGTTGATTACTTAGTGGATTCACGTTACCACCGAGGGAGACTCCAATATCTGGTCCATTGGAAGGGATATTCCGAAGATGAAAGGACGTGGGAACCCAGGTACCATCTTCACGCACCCAGACTCGTAAGAAGGTTTCATCTGAGGTATCCAGGAAAACCAGGGGGGTTCCGGGGAGGGAGAGGCCATACTGTCACGTTCCGTCCCTGGAAGCTATGGCACGATTGGAAAGCACTGCCACGAAGAACCTGACAGTAACGGCCTAGCCCTCAACCAACATGGAGGCCACCGCTACTTAAACCAGCCCCGCCCACTTACCTGCGCGTTGTATCTGTGATTTTCAACGATACGCTCGCTCGGCTACTCCTCCGAGTAGCCTCCTCCCAGACTTCTACCGTTTTCTACCTGCGCTTCACTCTACTTGCCCTTCCTACGATTTTACCTTGCTTCCTTCTTTCCGCGGCGTCTGCCGCTCATCATTCCACTCTGATTCCTTACCTTCGGCGCCTCGCCGTTCCGACTCGCGGTCTCCTCCGCCACTCTCGCGCCTCATCGCGTTCTTCTCTATTAGCTTCGGGGTTCTGTTTATCCTTTGGGATTGGGACTATACCTGACTTCTAGTCTCTCCCTCTCTTTCTATCCTTTCTGCTTCCTTCGCTCTCTTCTGAGATTGTTACGGATCCTTCTGTGACAGCTTACAGTACTCTTCTACTTCTCCCAATACCTCGTACTCTTTGCTGGTATATTATTCCTGGAGCTTTGCCGGCTTGCTTCCTATGTGATCCTGAGAAGTGAAAGTCACCCCAGAACTTTACCGGTCTGCCTCTTGCAACTATACTCGACTCGAGTATCCTTCCTGGAACAGTCTGCAGGGTTTTTTGTGCCATCCATCGGCTTTTTCCCTGTCTTTTTGGGGCTTGGCTCCTCGGGGCCCCCCTCAAGACAGGTCCCATTCCCTGTCGAGGTGGCCTCCGAGGGAGCCAGGCCTTACTTGCATGACAGGAGATCAAGGGAGAAACCATCTAAGGAACATCCCAAGGCACTACGGAAGAAGCCATCCAGTGTCAGAGAAGGCCAAGGATCTTCAGGTGAGGAGCAGGGGGCGGAAGGTGATCAACGTGACACCTAACTTTCAAGCCAGTTTTTGGACATGACATTTGACAGTGAGCACTTGTTCGGGCCAAAAGCTGACAAGTCTTTGGAGAACTGTAAAGACTCCTAGTTAGCTGCTAAATCACTGGGTCTAGCTGTGCAACAGCCGACCAAGCAATCCTTTGGCTTCCCCTCTAGAGGCAAGGGTTACAGGCCATATGTACTATTTGGAAGGAAGGTACAGCTCCCACAAGCCAGGCAAGGGCATAGGCTTTTCTTGCGTCCCGGACAGGATAGCGGGGTCTCAAAGAGCCCTCAGACTGCAGCGGTGGCGCCCGCTAGGCTGTTTTGAGTTTTCCCGGCACGTTTTCGCAGTTGGAGGGAGAATCTGCGAGCACTGGGACAGGTGGAAGGAGATAACCTCTGACACAAGTGCCTTGCAGTTTGTCAGATGGCGATACTGTCTGCGATTTCTAAGACAACCTCTGGATAGAACACCCTTCTCCACAAAAACTGGAACAGGAGCTCCAGGAGGAAATGGGGGCCCTGTTATTGAAGGGTGCAGTGGAAGAGGTGCCACCTGAGCAGAGAGGATCGGGCTGGTACTCTCAATATTTTTGGGTACCCAAGAAAGTAGGGGGACTCTGTCCCATCTTGGACGTCAGGGGCTTGAACAAGTTCCTTAGGAAGGAGAAGTTCAGTATGGTGACGTTGAAAGAAATTCGTCAGGCTCAACAGCTCCAGGGCTGGTTGGTGTTGCTGGATCTTCAGGACGCTTATTTCCATTTGCCGATCCGCTTTGCCTTAACCTCCGCACCCAGGGTTTTCACCAAGTTGATGGCAGTGGTGACGGGGCAACTCGGGCAATCCGGTGTCCACGTATTTCCATAGCTGGACAACTGGGTGATCCAAGAAAGGTCTCCGGAGAAGGCTTGTCCCTGAACTTCCAAAAGTCCCACCTGTTACCAACACTGAAACTCCAATTCATCAGAGCAGTCCTGGACAGTCGGGTAGGGAAGGTTTTGCTTCCGAGGAGAAAGTCACCAATGTCAGGCAGATGGTTGTGCTTTTCCAGAACCACATCAGTCTACCAGCGGCTTCCTTCCTGCGCCTCTTAGGTCTCATGGCTTCCTGCAT
The DNA here is from genome assembly GCF_040938575.1 of Ambystoma mexicanum. Taxonomy (NCBI): domain Eukaryota; kingdom Metazoa; phylum Chordata; class Amphibia; order Caudata; family Ambystomatidae; genus Ambystoma; species Ambystoma mexicanum. The sequence goes on along the minus strand of NC_090932.1, from coordinate 673,612,889 downwards.
TTTACTGGTACCAGATGACATACTGCTGATGCAATCCCTGCAGTGGCTGTTGAGGGATTAGTGGTTCTGGTACTTCGACACCATGAAGGACATTCTCAGGATGTCGAAGTTGGTGGCCAACAACCTCTTTTGGTGGGCCAGCAGAGAGAACATGATGGAGGAGGAACCCTTTTGGCCACTGTGGCCCCAGGCCCAAGTGGTCACGGATGCTTCCCTGAAGGGATGGGGCACTCACTGCAGGGATCTGCAGGTGATTGGCCTTTAGTCCCAGTGGAACGCTGGTGGCACATCAACAGACTGGAGTTGCGGGCGATCAGGCTAGCCCTGATGACCATTTTGTCTTCCCTCGGGGAAGCACATCCTTATCCTGACAGACAACACAGTAGCCATGCTCTACCTCAACAAACAAGGGAGTGTGTGTTCCCTGCCCTTATGCAGGGAGGCATTGCGACTATGGTTCTGGTTGCTGGAGAACCAGATCTGTTTCTGCAGCCCATCTGGCAGGAGCAGAGAATGGGTTGTCGATGCTCTGAGGAGGCAGAGTATTGTCTCACACGAGTCGTAAGTGTGCTAGGGAGTTCTGGCCGAGATCTTTGCTCTATGGTATACACCTACAGTGGATCTGTTCACCACAAGGGCCAGCGCGAACTGCAGACAGTCCTGCTAGAGGAATTTACTGAGGAAGGGTGCACTAGGACATGCGTTTCTCATGGAATGGGTCCTCGACCTTCATTATGCATTTCCACTGATGCCTGTCATCCCGTCGGTTCTCAGGAGGTTGAGGAAGTTTGAAGCCTTTTGGGTGGCCTGTGAGTCCCGTGAGATGCCCACGAGACACTGTATGTTCAGACTGTTGGGGGTAATTTTTCTTAACTCTGATATTGCATTTTGAATATCAAAGCATTTATGACAATGATTTGAATGAAAAGCAACAAATAATCTATTGGAATGTTTAAAAATCTGAGCTAGTCATTGTTTGTTTTACATAGGAAACAACGACACAGCACATCTCCTAGCCCTTGTCGTAGCAGCAGTGGGAGACGAGCCAAATCCCCTTCGCCAAAATCTGAGCGCTCTGAAAAGTCTGAAAGGTCTTACAAAGAGAGTTCTCGTTCCCGGTCTTCTCACAAAGACTCTCCAAGAGACGTCGGTAAAAAGCTCAAACGGTAAGTATTTTTGCTGTGGATATGAATACATAATTAATGATTGTATTGGTTGCACCACCTAGTAGCTATCACTGGAAGTTCACCTCCAGATCAGAACCACATCGCCGTGCAGCATGGGTATGAAAACTAGATGAAAAGCTTCATTTTTTGCTCCATGCAGAATATTCTTATAAGGCGTTGCTGTTTTATGCTTAGCTTTATCAACCAAAGACGGACAGCCCTCCAGGATGCAAAAACCAACCACATACTTGTTTCATCAATGTTATGACAGGTTTGAAAATAGCACAAACCTACGATAGGAAGGCGATTCTTTCCTTGCTTTTTTCAAACCCACCATAATAGTGATGGTGTATGGAGAAGCATGCTCAAATCTCGGGCATGTCAACCTGCGCCACACATATGAGGCCCAATGAAAGAAAAACGCAGATGTTGGTTTTGCATCTTTGAGTGCTGCCTCTTTGTTTGATAAAGCTGTGTGTAAAATAGATCTGCCCTATAAGAGAGTGACATTTTCTGCATGGAGTAAAAGAGAGCATTTAAGCTCATTTGCATAACCACGCTTCATTGCTGTGTGGCTCTGCTATAATGAAATGATATTTTATCATCATCTGGAGGTAAGTATCCAGTGGTGTTTGCTAAATTGCGCTGTGTGGTTTGTGTCTCCCTATTTAACACCCATTACAGGTGAAAGGATTTTTCTTGTTTTTAAAAACCCACCACAATTTTTTTGCTTTGTGAAACACAACTGAATACTTCATTTACCTGAATTAAAATCGAAATGAAATATTTAAATGTGGCAAGCGCGAAACTCTGTATATTGAATACATTTAAATTTAAATGCATCTTTCTGTTGGCTACTTAAATCCTTCAGTTTTCACATTTTATATGTCTTCCCCGCATCACTAATGTTGCACCAGTCTCATGCATACATTCGTAAATTAAACATCAGACTTTGCATGTTCTTTAGTGTCTTCTATCCATCAACGACGATGTAGTTTAGTGTTAAGTTTTGTTTTTTTCTAAGCACACTCAGCCCTCTGTATAAAGAGAGTTATCCTTTGATAAGGAGTTGGTCGTTGTCTGGTGTATAATTAGCTTTCAAGCTGCCTACAAACGCAAGCAGGATTACTTTGCTTAATTTTTGCTGGCAAAACACACATGACCTACAAGGAGATGTGACATCCAAAACCTGTTAGTAGAAAATGTTTTTCACAAATCGAAATCTTTGTAAATTAGTGATTTAATATCTCTAATTCTCCAGCATGGGGTGTAGCATGGATTCACATGCTCATGAATATTCCCCGTCGTCAGGCTGGGAATCCTCTGTAAAAGAAAACAGTTTCACTTTCACTTTAAAACTGTAATTTTCCTCTAAACCAAACACTGTCCTCTGGGTCATACTGCCCCAATCCAATAACAGTCCTCTGTCTAATCCCCGCCTCTGGCAGCCCTCTTCAGATTTTTTAACTGCATGCTTCTGTATTGGGAGTCCTTGAATTGCTCTCCGAGCTATTTTGTTCTTTTTTCGTGGAAAAGTTCTCTTTTTGTTCCATCAGAGCCCTTTTGCTCCTATCTACATCGGCCAGCAACGGGAATCCGTTGTCGGTGAAGTTGCGCGCCCCTCAAGGGCTGTTGTTCAGCGAAGTTTCTGGAATTCCGACTTGGGCCTACCTCGCGCCCTCCGAACATGACGGAGGAGAAAAGGGAGGGAAGGACCTTCTTTAGACCCGGCGCTCAATGCGGGCTAAGGAACATCTTATTGGAGGACAAACATCAAAAGTGTCTCTACTGCCTTCACCCGGACCACAACAAGGATGGGTGCAAGCCTGGGATTCTCGAAAAAGACGAAGAAAGACAGGTATATAGCAGGCTGGCGGCATGGCACAAGTCGAGCAAGGCCCCTGACCCCTCCACCAAGCAGGTTCATGACTCACCCAGGACTGGTCAGTCCGAGGAGTGGTCTCCCTCCAAGAGGAGGTCTAAGTCCTTTGAGGACGCCAGATCCATGGGGGTCCAAGACAAGGCCAAGAACCGCATGGCTGATATTGCCTAGTTCGCCGCTGATGTGGGTCCCAGGTCGGATAGACGTGATCGCCATCGCCGTCCACCACCTCAGCCAGCCTGCCAATGATTTCCTCCTCAAAGAGGAAGTCCTCCACCCTGGTCAAGTTACAGGATACATCTGAAAAACAAAGGCCGGAGGAAGAGGGCTTCACAGCAGGCTCACCCGGTGCAGCCAAAGACCCAGTCGACCGCTTTGTCGACATCCTCTGCGATGACCACTACGGCGGGAGGTACAAACCCGGCCGAGGGTGGTCCCTACAGCGCAGAGATGATCTCTGCCTCCCAGGCGCAACACGGCTGCCGAGGCAGCAGCAAATGCTGAAGGAAACCCTGGGGGGGTGAGGCACCAGTTAATATCCCAGTATACAGCCCTCAGGAGGGAAGGGGGAGTGAGGAGGCCCCAAAGCAGCACTCCAATTTTCCATACGATCAGCCAATGGACATCTACTCGATGGACGACGACGACCAAGCGTCCAGCCGTACAGTCCACCAGGAGGAGGACGACGACCAAGCGTCCATCCTTATATGTCCACCAGGAGGAAGGTGGCGCAGGGCCTTGCACCCCACCGCTCACTCCCCAGCTGATGGACATATCCATGGACATCCTGTCAACTCGCCACACACTAGTGACAGAGATCCAGCAACGGTTGTCTCCAACACCAGCACCGGTTGTAACGTAGGCCCCTGACTAGCCTCCACGTTAGAAGAGGAAGCGTAAGCCGATGCCGCCACATCAGCCTTCGCCAGCATGTCAGGACCCGACTCCATCAGTGTACGCGAATACATACATGGACACTGGTATGGACATGGCCACGACGGCCATGGGAACCGACAATGATGAGGACTTTGTCCCGGCGTACAACTAATCACAGCACCTGGGCGCTTCTCATAGTCTCTCCCCCAGATGAGGTAGGATCATTCCACTCAATGATCTCCAGGGCCTCTGAGCTGTTCCAACTGTTGCCCAAGGAAACCAAAAACAAGGGCCTCCTATACCAGCGACGAGAGTACAAGAGGAAGACGATCATGTCAGTACCCTGTTTGGACAAAGGCCTGCCCCTCATGAAAAACTCATGCATGGCTCCATCCAAACGAGTCAGGTTGGAGAGGAAATATCGGGTGCCAGACTCTGCACCCAAGTGCTTGAGGTCACAACCGTCACCAGACTCGGTAGTGTCATCCGCCTCAGGAAAACGTCGGTCCCCCTGGACAATGAGGGGAAGAAGATGGACGCCATGGGGAAGAGTGTCATCTACATGGCTGCATCTGCGATCAACACGGCTAATGCTCTGACTATCTTGTCCCTATACGACTGGGAGCTCTGGTACAAGCTGGGCCCTATCCTGGAATTCCTTCCAGACGACAAGAAAACCGAGGCTCTCGCCTTCTTCCAGGAAAGGGACGTGGCATCAGACCATGCTATTATGGTGGCAATGGACAAGGCAGCCACAGGCTTCCGACAGATGGAAAACTGTGTTGGCCTTCATCGACAGGGATGGTTGAAGGCCACTAACCTTCGCCAGGATATTCATGCAAAGGTGCTGGACATGCCTTTCGACAGTGAAAACCTGTTTGGGAAGGCGGTCGACAAATCCCTACAAGCCATAAAGATGGACACGTACACAGTGCGTTCCCTTGGCACTCAGCAGCAGCATCGTTTGTCGTCTTTTCGCTCCTCAGGGAAAAGTCGAGCAAATCATCCAAGGGATACTCCACATCATACAGGCAAACTCGCCTGGAAGCCAACAGTGATCGCTCCAGGCCTACAGTAGCGGAGGTCAGCGTAACTGTTGGCCACAGGGCAGAGCTCCGGCGCCCAAGTAAGTCTGACCCGGCCAATACGTCGGGCCCCGACGCAGGCAAGGCTGGCTGACGAGGTCCATCAGCGTGTTGAAGAAGATCACCACCGACAGGTAGGTGCTGGACGCTCTCGCTCAGGGACACACCTTTTGAGTTCCAATGCAGGTGCTCTCGTATTCCACTGGTTCCCCGTCAGGAGCAGCACATCTCTCAGCTCGAAGAAGAGGTGCGAGCCATGTTACAGAAAGGGGCGATAGAGCTCGTTCCCCAATGGCTTCGGGGCTCCGGAGTCTGTTCCAGATACTTTCTGGTCAGAAAGAAGACAGGAAGTTGCAGACCCATCCTGGACCTATGCTGTCTGAACAAATACCTAAAGTCCCAAAAATTCAGGATGGTCACATTGCAACATGTGCTCGGTCAACTGGAGGAAGATAATTTCTTGATGTGGGACCTAGAGGATGCATACTTCCATGTCCCCATACACAGTAATCATCGGAAATTACTACGTTTTGTGGTACACGGCCAACACTACCAGTTCAAGGCCCTAATGTTCGGCTTAAAGTCGACCCCAAGGGTTTTCACAAAATGCCTGGTCCCGTTGGCGGCCAACTTGCATCTGCAGGTCCTACACATATACCCGTACCTGGATGATTGGCTGATATTCGCTCTATTTCAGGCGCTGGCTGACGAGCACACAAAGAAGACCGTCCGACTAATGACAGAGCTGGGGTTCTCCGTAAAGTATCCGAAGTCCTGATTAACGCCATCATAGAACCTGCTGTTCCTCGCCACCAGACTCAACACAGTGGCTTGCCTGCCATCCCTCTCGTGGGAGAGGCTAGCGCCCATTCAAGGGAAGGTGCAGCGACTGTCGTCTGCGAAGCCGGCCTCGGTTCGGGAAATCAAGTCAGTGCTGGGCATGATGTCGTCCTGCATCAACCTCGTCTGTCTCTGCAGGTTGCAAATGTGATCCCTACAGCGATTCTTGGATGCACGTTGGATACAAGTGTCTGGGAGTTTTGCGGACAAGATCCACCTCAACGAGGAGTGCCGGTGTGTGTTAGAGTGGTGGGGGTGCATGCCCACCTCACCCAGGGGACGGGATTTCAAACGGCGCCATACCAGGAGACGGTCACCACAGACGGCTCAATGGAAGATTGGAGAGCTCAAACCTGATTACACAACTTCTGCACATCAACATCCTGGAGCTATGGGCAGTGTTCTGGGCCCTCAAATCTTTCCTACCATCTTTGAGAAGGCAAGGTGGTGAGGATCTTCACGAACAACACCACCACCATGTTCTACATCAGGAAGCAAGGCGGGTACTCAATCTCGAGCACTCTCTAAGGAAGCTCAGGGCTTGTGGCATTGGGCCATCAGACATGGGATTTTCCTCGTCCCGTTTCACCTGGCAGGCGTCAAGAACACCATCGCCGACTCCCTCATCCGGGAACTGCGCTCCTGCCACGAGTGAGAACTTCATTAGGATCAGGTGTTCGTCAAATGGGGCAATACTCCGATCAACCTTTTTGCCACAGTGGCAAACTCAAAATGCCAGAAGTTTGCCAGCAGATTCCACCAGCCGAGGAGAATGGGGGGGGCACCTTCTCCTTCCTGTGGGAAGGTCTGTTTCTGTACGCTTGTCCCCTGTTTCCTCTCCTGCTACGTGTGATCAACACACTCAGAACGTGTTGGTGCAGGATAATACCCAGCGCCCTGGCGTAGGCGAGGCAGTTTTGGTATCCGGACCTACTCAGCCTGTCAGTGACCCCTCCAGTCAAGTTGCTGCTACTTCCGGATCTATTCACCAGGGAGAATGGCACAATCCTTCATCACAACCCAGGATCTCTGAACCTGAAGGCATGGCTCCTGCAGCCTTAGAGTTTGGAGGTTATGTGCTGCCAGCACACTGCATGGAGGTCCTTGTCAGGGTGTTTCGGTCATTTGATCTTTAAATTCTGTGATGCTACCGCCAGACTCTAGTCTGGTCTTCATCCCAACTCTTGTAAAGGAACATTGGTGGCGGGTTTGATAATTTAGCAAACTCTGACAGTTTTCTCCACTTGGTTTTAGTTGCCAGTGAGATCAGGCCAAACTCCTCTTTGATGATTGAATTTGGGGTCGAATTTGCAAGTCCCAGCGTTTTTTTCCAGAGCACCCCTTGAACCGAGTTGAGGTACTCCCCCAGATTGTTTAGGAAAGATCCAGACCATACAACAGTACCACTTCCACACTAGACAAGTAGTAATGCAACAGGGGTTTTAGCGAGAAGTGACACAGCTGAGAATTCCACCTTTCCCTGGAGCTCTCGTATTGGTGATATGGTATGCCATATATCTCAGGGACTCTACCCTCTCAAGGGGATTACCTCCCCTGTGCCATATCATGGTTTTAGGCCACCTTTTAGTAGAGAAAATAATGACCTTCGACTTTTGACCATTTGTCTTTAGGTTGTTTTCTGCTGCATAATTTAAAAAAGGGTTAGCTTCCTCTGCAGCCCAATTGGTGTCAGGCCAAACAAAACGGTGTCATCAGCAAAAGTGATACAGTCTAGGGATACTGACCTCAGCTAAACAAAGTTTGTAGTTACTCCCACCCAGAGATGTTTATGGTCTGCCAGGTAAAGATTGAACAGAGTTGGAGCCACAACACATTCCTGCCGCAAACCCACATACATGGCGATAGGGTCATCCTGGCTCCTTCCGTAGTCAGCCTTACCCTGAGTGTTGTGTCTGTATGCAGTAATGCCAAAAGCTGGACCAAACTTTGTTGCAAATTCATAGCTGAGAGTTTCCTCCAAAGCCTTGATCTGCTTATGTATCGAAGGCATTGGACATATCTATTGATGCCATTTAAACTGTGCCCACCACTCGGTTTTTAACAGCTACTAGCAGATGTGACACATTCAAGGAATTTAGGGAGGTTCCCATTCCTGCTCGAAACCCAATCTAATATTGTGAGAGCAGGCATTGCAAAGTAATTTGTGCCTTAAGTTCCCTTAACAGGAGAGTTCCAGATATTTTCCTGGAGGAGTCCAAGAGGGCTATAGGTCTAAAGTTCCTAGGATCCATCCTGTCACCTTGCTTAAAAATAGGAATGATAGTAGATTCTCTACATGTATCTGGAACTGTAAGCGTTTTGCTTACATGATTGAATAAGTCCCACAGAGGATTGGCCCAGGCCGCCAGTTTGCTCTTAATTAAAGCCGGAGGGATGTTGTCAGGGCCAGGAGCCCTTGATGTTTTGCCTTAGCAATTGCCCACAATACATCATCAATCTGCCACTTGAAGTCACACTGTTCCGTCCCCAGATTGGCTAAGGCTAATTGACCTTCATCACCATGGGGCATAGAGTGGTTTTTGGTGATCTAGCTTACCCACACCTGTGCTGTGATGTTACACTCAATACAATTCTGCAAACCCTTCGTGATTCCCCCCATTTTTCTCCAGAAGTTTATCTTTTTGGATGAGGGTCTTAACCTCTTTATATTCTTTTATGAGTCTTTCCCGACCACTGCATTTAAGGGTTTGTTTGTATTTTGCTACAATGAACCTCTTGGCATCTTGGAATGGGCGTCCACCAGTTGGGATTTTAAGGGAGGTTGTGATAGCTGCCCTCTTGACTTGTTTCGCCTCCTTAACTTTGTATCGTAAGGATGATTATGTTTGCCATCACTCATTTGACCCCTATTGGAAAAAAGTATGCATTCCAATAGGCTATGGTTGTAATTATTGGCAGTTATCCTAACTCCTTCCATCTCCATGTTTCGCAGGTCGTTTTCCCCTATATTGATAAAAATTCGACACACTTTGGTGTTCCATTTCACCGTCGCCCCCCCCCCCTCCCCCGGTGTAATGAATGCTGCACCATATTCCAGATGATAAATGGAATTTGGTAGATGCATGGACAGAATTAAAGGGAAATGGTCGCTGCCCAGGGCATTCCCCCTCACCAAAGGGTCACATAAACAGCCTAAGTCCTCGGATACAGAGAAATAGTAAATCCATGGCCCCATGTATAAAAAGCATTCAGCTCCAATTCCCCTGGTAAACAGACTTGAAGATCCCACGTCACAAAGTATTGGTCCCATGCAGCCCCCTGAAAGAGAAATGCTCTTTGCGCTGTGGGGTCCCCCTGTCGGTTGAGATCGTACACAGGTAGCATTGAGATCCCCGGCCACGACGAGGTACTCTTACTCCTACGTCCCATCCCCATTCCTCCATACTGCAGGGGCGTGCTTCGCTAGGGACAAGAGACAGAACCTTTTTCACTAGAAAATACCTTCTTCTGCTTTAAATTTAGAGGTGTGCGGGGGCGAGGCCCTGGAGCATGCACTCCCCTGACTCTGCCTACTGGTGCCACTCCCCAGTCCCCTTTTCCACGTTGACAGGAACGGACCGCTTTCACCAGTGCTCCAGGGTTGGCTTCGGCCTTGTAATTTCACACGCTCTTCCCCAGATACTGTCTTTGTTTTTTTGGTCTTAATCGGGTACTCCATTCTCTGGGGCCACACTCCTCCCCAGAGCATGTCGACGTCAGCGGGCTTCAGCAGGTGTCCAAACTGTGAAGGGTTCTTCCCTACGTCCGACCCCCACGCTCTTTGGCTCCTCTGCCTTGGCCCCGATCACAGATGGAACGGGTGTACCGCGTGTGACACTCTTACACCGCACGTGCTGAAGAACAGGTTAGCTCTGTGGAGGGATCTCTTCGAAAAGTCGCCTCCAGAGGACTTGAAGGACTTCGTCAGACACAAGTCAAGGTCCAAGGTAGGGCTTTTTTTCCATCGCATCCCACAAGGGTGATTCCTTCCCAAGGAAACGCCTGAGCGGGACAGACCGGTCAGGTTCTCGCACCAGCACAGGTACAGAGGCTGCCTCAGCTACCAGCCGCCAAGCCGAGGGGTCGTTAAATCCTTACGGGGACAGTGCTGAGGGACTGCAAGGTTCTTTTACCGGGTATCCACCCGAGGGGCTATGCCCTAGTACCAGACAGATTTCTGAGGGGGCGCATGTAGGCAGCACTACCGGCGACACAGCCGAGGGCAGTACGCCTCCCAGGCCTTGTCCTGAGGTGTAGGGTAGGCCTCAAGCTCCACCGCCAAGAGTCCTGGAGGAGGCCGGGCCCAGCGAGGCAAACACCACAACGCTGATATATGCCATGCAGCCAGACAAAATGGCCGCTTTCCGATACCGGCCCCTGGTGCGGAGCAGGTGGGAGAATGAGTTTCAAGGTGGGACTGGTCTTTACCAGGTTCGTGGCCTCCAGCTTATCCGTCAGCATCACAGGGCAGATTTACCACACAACCAGCAAGACAGAGTACGCCCTGGCCCCAGCAGCCCCCTGCTACTCTGTCAATACCACCTACCACTCCTCCATCCTGTGAGGACAGGTTTTTTGAAAAGTTCCTCACACTCATGAGATCTCCTCAGATGGGGGCCATCCTTTGGGATAGGATCACTGCCGGCACCTATAGTCATTCCTCCTATGGCTCCAGCGCCTCAGGCCCCCACGCAGCCCCTGCTGCCGACACCGGGTCCTTCGATTCCGGCTCCCTGTCTCCCACAATTCAGCGGTTCTGCACCAGCCTCCACAGCAGCCCCCGGCTCCGGTTCCCACACTGCAGACTTCAGCGCCCCGCACTCCTCCACCCGTGCCAGACCAGCCGGACACCTTAGTGGACACCGATAAGGAAGAGTACCCCAACACGCCTGGGAAGGCCTTTCACGAACAGCTCCCAGGTTTGGCCAAATACTTGGGGCTTCCACGACCCGAGGTGGAACAACCGTAGGTGGGGGTCCTGGCCGAGGTCCTCACTCTATGCCCCATGGCTAGAACGGGGATCCTGATGCAGAAGGACGTTGTTACCTTGGCAAAAAAGGGATGGCTGAAACCCTCTTCGTCCAAGCCTGTCAATCAGCGCCTCAACGCCAAGTACAGGCAATTGGAGGGGGATCCACTCTGGCTGTCGGCGCACCCTCAACCGCACTCTTCGGTGATTGCTGCGGCATCACTCTACTCCAATCCTCAGTCGTCCTCGTCTTCGGCGCTTCTAAGCGAGGAGGAGAAGATCTTGGAGGCTTATGGAATGAAGGTCTAGTCCAACGCCTCACTGCACCTTCGTCAATCCAATGCGGATGCCATGCTGGCAGCCCTTAATCAGAAGCTTTGGTGGGAACTGGCTGACTTCCTTCCAGACCTTTCGGTGCAGAGCCAGGTACGTTTCAAGGTGGGACTGGCAGAAGCTAAAATGGTGGCACAAGACATTGTGGAGTCCACCGTGACACACATTGACACCTCAGGCTGTGCCATCTGCATTGCCACGGACATGAGTAGGACTGCCTGGCTACGGGCTACCAAGTTCAACCCGGACGTTCAGGAACACATATTGGCCCTTCCATTCGAGGGTGGTGACCTCTTTCATTCCACCACTGATGAGGAGCTAGACAAGAAGAAAAACAGTTCCCAAACTGTGGAGTCTTTATCCTCACGAAGGCCATTCCCAAGGTCACACCAACTCTCTGACAAGTGGTGGATCTTTGGGGGGTTCCGGGACTTTCAGGAACAGAGGTCGAGACAGCCTGACTGTTCTCTGAGTCAGCACCAGCGAAAGCAGCAGAAGGGGGGGGTGGCAATGGCTTCTTTCAGTCCCCCTCCTCTGCCCCAGCCTCAGATGGTAAGAAGGCATGACGCGCCCCTTCGTATCCACGTGTCTCCGGTGGGGGGCAGGCTTGCCCTTCACGTACCGTCTACCGATTCCTCCCTCTCCTCTCTCCTCCCCTCCACTCCCACAGATTGGGACAACAATTCGGTTGGCGGAAATGTGTTCGCTCGTAGAGAGCCAGGCAGTGGAAGAAATCCCAGCCTCCGAGCGGGGCTCAGGCTTCTACTCCAGGATTTTTGCCATACAAATGAAGAATCGGGCTGGCCTGAGAGTTGTGTTGGACCTTTCCACCCTGAAACTCTCCCTCCCTCTTCAAAAATTCAAGTTGGTTACGCCAGCTCTGATTGCGCAGAACCAGTGCAGGGGAGAATGGATGTGCTCCCTAGATCTGAAGGACGCCTATTTACACTTCCCAAATTGGCAGCCTCATAGGTCGTTTCTACGGTTCAGGATCATGGGCTTCAACTTCCAATACAAGGTTCTACCCTTTGACCTCAACTCAGCCCCCAGGGTCTTTACCAGATTTAAGAATGCAGTGGCAGCCCTTCTCAGGGCCCAAGGTCACCATTTCTACCCGTACCTGGACGAGTGGTTCGTCAGGGCGAGATCCCTGGAGGCGGTTCACTACACTTCCTCCGCCCTTATGAACACCCTCTATGAACTGGGATTTCCCATCATTCTGAAGAAGTGTAGCCTGTGCAGAGCCTGACTTTTCTGGGTCTCATCAGAGAGGTGACCTCAGCCTGGTGGTACCAGCATCTATTGGGTATCGTGGGCGGCGGTCCTACTGGCAGTACCTCACACGAGGCTCAGGATGAGGAGATTGCAGCTGCACTTTGCAGCCTCATGGAATCAGGAGTAGGGCTCCCAAGCGGAGCTTGTTGGCATTCCTCCCTTTCTCCACCAGGACCTTGTCTGGTGGTCCACGGACTGCAACCTGCGGACAGGCAGGCCTTCCGGCAAGCAGCACTGCAAGTGACCATCCCCACTGATTCCTCCCTGGAAGGCTAGGGTGGGCTACCCTGGACAACCACAGCCTCCATGCAGTCTGGTCCCTCGAGGAGCAGGATGCACATATCAACTGGCTAGAGCTGAAAGTTATCTGGCTTGCTCTCAAAGCCTTTTTGCCGCTTATCAGTGGCAAGATGATCCTCATTCAAATGAACAATTCCACCAGCATGCATTACATCAACAAGCAGGGTGGGACCAGGTCACCCGGACCCCCCCCACCCTCCCTGGCCCCTCTTTGCAGCCTGGCCGTCAGCATTTGGGAGTGTGCCCTGGAGAACAACATTTACTTGAGTGCAATCCACCTCCTGGGGGATTTCAACCTGGAGGCGGACAGGCTCAGCACCCTGGGAGCGGACAATACAAATGGCAATTGAACTTTCAGGTCGTGCTGGGGATCTTCAGCAGATGGGGGCATCTTCAGGTGGATCTTTTCGCCACCTGGTACAACAAGAAGTGCCTGCAGTTTGCATCTTGGCAGGGACAGCGCCCCGGTTCCCTGGGCGACGCCTTGCAGTTACAGTGGAACAGCATGACAGCATATGCATTTCCTCCCACTCCCCTGATTCACAGGGTGATCTGCAAGATAAGAGAATCACGTCACCTCTGCATCATTCTGATAGCTCCTTGGTGGCCTGCTAGACCATGGTTCTCGGAGCTGCTCAGCCTCTCGGACAAGCCTCCCATTGACCTGCCATTGGGCCCAGCTCACCTATCGCAGCAGGGAGGCAGGGCCACCCACCCGCCCCACAAAAGTCCCTTATAGTGTGGTTCCTGAGCAGGTCAAACTAAAGCGCTGCGGCGGTCACAGGCCCACCTAGACATTATACAGGGCTCTAGGAGCGATGCTACTAGGAGCCAGTACAAAAGCAAATGGACTAGGTTTTGCCACTGGGCAAATTCTAAGGAGGTTCACCCGCTTACTTGCACGTTGGATGATGTGGTATCCTTCTCTGCACACCTCCCACACTCAGTTGTAGACACACGCCGTACCTATCTGGCGGCCATAGGAGCCTACCGGAACTCGGAGGACAACGTTTTCTCTTCCTCCAACCCGGTGGTTAAGCGCCATCTGGTGGGCCTCACCAGACTCTTTCCGCCTATGACGAAACCACACCCCTTGTGGCGACCCTGCGCACAAACCTTTTGAACCAAAGGTGTCCGCGGACATCAGCTTGTCACCATTAAAACAACTCTCTTGGTGGGTCTTACGTCTGCACATAGGGTTAGCGAAATCCAGGCACTGGTGGCTTCAGGACCGCACGCTACTTTTCATAGAGATAAGGTGGTCCTGAGAATACATCCCGCGTTTGTAACGCTCACCTGGTATCCACAGGGACGTCACTCAGCCTGTTCTGACCCCTTACAACCTCAAACCCTTCCCTGGAGGCTATTCGACTGGAGACTGGAAACACAGGATTGGTAGAGTTTAACTCCCTATTGTCTCTGTGTGCTTGAACCCCTTCTTCCCCGGGGTCCAACCCTTCCCTTTGATCCAAAGCTCACCTTGTTTTCTTGTATAGTGTGCTCTGCGTCCTGCTTTCAGCGCAGGGGCGCGTTGAATGATGCAGGCTCGTTGCTGCCTAGTTACTTCACTGGCAAGAGTCCGACAGGTAAGTATAATGAGTCTTTTGAACAGTTCTCTAACTTCGTTCCTTTCCTTCCTTAGATGACGGCCGACGTCCGGGGATGGCGGCGTGCTGCTGAGATGAGTAGCGCTGAAGGTGAGTGAGAGCGTGATGCGCGATGCACCCCTTTCGTATTTGCATTGAACTGAGTTCTTTTTCTGTGTCTTTTAGGTGCCGCGACGTTTTCAGCGTGGATGCCGGTTATGAAGAACAGATGGATGAGAAGTTCCGGAGACAGAGTTCCCCCCAGAGCGGCTGGGATTCAGGTAAACGTTTGAAGCTCGTACAGTATTTAAAAATAAGCGAATATTTGCAGAATGCTTACTAATGCCTTTTTTCTGTTCTTTTCCCTTTTCTTTAGGAAGCGGCGTGCCGGGATGGGAATGACAGCGCCGAAGATGCCCGCAGAACAGAAGGAGCGATGAATGATGGGCAGAAGCGCGGCAAGGTAAGGCTGTTCCTAACAGTGCTCTTTTTCATGCAGGAGCTGAGCGCAGAAGAAAGATGCAGGTCTACTGGAGACCGATCCGAACACGGTGAGTGTCACGCTGCAGGTGCAGAAAACGCAAAGCATGTTTCTCAGCCTGGGTGTGGCTTAAATAGTCTCTGGATATTCCAGGTGTCTTTGGGCTGAACCACACCCAAAGACTAGACCGCACATGCAGTTCTGAGAACCGAAATATGTGGGGGCATCCATCTTGTCCCCATCAATGCACTACAAGTCCAATCCCCAATGTTATCCTATGGGAGTGAGTGAGTCTGGTGCCACAAGCGCCAAGTCTGACTCCAAGTGGGTCTTTGGAGGGATGGAGAGGCCCTTGAGGGCCATGTAGGTGATCGTGGCCTGGCTCCAGCCTGACATCTTGGGCTGGGGACATGAGGGGAGGAATCATGACAGCATTCTTACCTGCTGTGGTCTCTTCTTTCCATTTAATTGAGGAGACAGTGTTACCTACTTTATTTGTGGATCCTAAGGACGCTGCTCAAAAGGTCTTGCACTGTCTTGATGTCAGGTGCAATCTGAAATTCTCTCTGGACAGGACCAACAGCTTCCGCAAGTCGGACGCTCTTTTTGTCACCTTCAGGGGTTCAGGGCCGGGTTATCAGGCTTCCAAGGCCTCTATAGCAAGGTGGATGGTCTTGGCAAGCAAGGAAGCCTATGAGGGGTAGCACAAATCACTTCCAGCGAACATGCATGCCCACGCTGTCAGAGGCAAGGCCACAGCAGTTGCATTGCAGAGACACGTCCTGTGGCAGGTCATTAGCAGGGCGGCCACGTGGGCCACTCCTTCAGCCTTCTGCAAGCACTACTGTTTGGATGCCGGCTCGAGGTCAGAGCCGGCTTTCGGACAGGCAGTACTAAGGAACTTGTTTTCTTAAGGAGGGTCACCTCTCCACCCTGGGGCTTATAACGGATTTACGACACGGCACACTCCAGACAAGGACTCTTTCCACTGCAAGGAATGTGGCGCACAATAAAAACGCTTTTTATCTTTATTAATTTCGGATTCTACTTTGAGAAGGCACCACACCCGTCTCACACCCACCTTAACAAACACCCTGTGTCGCAATGGACTATGAACCAGACCGATGTGTAACAATGAAATATTTATTCATTTTTAGAATTCAAATAAAATCGAACAAATCAAAATTAGGGCAGCAGCCACCGCGGTGTGGCAGTACAAATGCAAAGTCTTATAGTACAATTATTTCAACTTTCAACATGACATACCTACACCGTTCATAAAAATTAATAGAAATGGACACAAAATCACACAATCACAGGTGACACATAGGTTATGCACTCCCCCTGCAACACTTCCCCCAAACACCTGCTGACAAAATTCTGTGTGGATGGAAAGCAGTGGCAAGGAGTCAGAAAGAAGATGGAAAAATCAGATTGAAAATCCAACCCAACACCCCAGAATAGGAGGTCAGAAACAAATGAAAACCTTCAAAATGAGCAAAATGGCATACTTGGAATTTACTGGTTACTTATAGATCGGTTTAGACTTGCGGTAGGATTGCTAGGACAGAAATTCTTTTGACTGCACTAAAGAGAAAAGGAAGCTTACAGGATACTGAGCAGGGCACCAAAGCAACGTGAACACAGGTGAGAAAATCGATTTTGGGAGGAAAACAAGGCAACAGAAATCACACGTGGAAGAATTGCAATTTCTTATTTTACACAGGCTTTAAACTGGCAAGCAGCTAAGAAAATGTGCTTAGCAGTCAAAATCGGAAATCGGTTTTTGGGATGGGAAACAAAGGCACAGAACAGATAGGATACTGAGGGGAAAGGATGACTGTATAGGATGATAGTATGTTTTTTTAATGGGAAATGCAAGTCGGATTTTTTAAAGAAAAGCAAAATACACAGGCAAAATCGGTTTTGTTAGCACAATGATTAGTTCTACTGAGACCATATTTTAAGGACTATAATTGTTAAAGAAAGGCACTTGTCATAAAGTGGTTGGGTTCGAATTGCAACCAGCTCACTGGGAATCTCTTTATAGGGGAATTAATTTATTTATTTTGAATGATACTAGGGATTTACACAGAGAACTGGAAGAAATAGAAAAGAAATATGCTAACAGATATAGAGTAACACAGATTCTCCTAAGGAAAGGGTCAACAGTGGATACTAGCAATTTGGCATTTTTATAGGTTTGAACAGGATGCAAGGTGAAAGAGCGGTTATGCCGTTTTTGGGTACTGGGTGATAGGATACTTACAAGGCAAGATTGAGTTTGGTAATTTGGACAGCCAGCAAGGTCTCTGTGCAGCGGGGCCAAGAATCTGGTCACGGGCAGCGGGGTCAAGAGATCTGGTTACTGAGTCAGCTGGGCTCCTCCTGGATGGGAACAGCTGGGCACGGTCTGGTCACTGTGGATAGCGAGATGGGTCAGCTGGGCAAAATGTCTGGTCACTGGATTCTCCTAAAGGGAATCAGCAGCCTCTCTTATTTTCTCCCTGGATTATGGGTATGCCTGGATATGAATGGGTGGTTCTGCCTGGATATAGATGGTCGTGCCTGGATGGACTCAGCTGCCTCTGGATCTGGTTTTGAAGTCTTGGAATCTCGAATGTTGAATATCCCTTGTTTCTCCCTGTCTCCCCGTCTCCCACTTAAATAGCCAGAGTGACATCATAGAATTTTACAATCTGGGGGAAGCACCCAATAATTGGTCCTATCCCAGCCTATAGGTCCTACCACCTCCCTCCGGGCTGATTGGTTCAGGGGAAGTGACATCAGTTTATGTTTGTGCGTTTTATGACTTGCTTTCTCTCACCACAGTTACTTTTTACCAAAAATAAGTTATGGAGCACAACTTAAAAATTCTACTAGTCACCATCAAGAGAAACAGAGCATATTGCATATTTCACAGGGAATCGGACAGTCCGGACAGTCCGATCACCAACTCTGTGCGAGGTAGCATCGCTTTTGGGCACAACTTCGCCATTTTTATACACAGCACAATACTTACAATTCTTCAAATGGTTACACATATGCCCCCTAGTATTTGGCATATTTTCCCCAAGTTTAATGTCTGTGCCATTTATGCCTCACCCACAAATGCATTGTTCCTGCCATTCTAGTTCCCCTGGTGCCAGCAAGCTGCCGTGGGCCTCATTTTGCTTGTTTAAAAATCACATTAAATACTGGCATAATATCGAATTGTTGCTTATTAGGGTGCTGAAGCAAGTGTCATAATGTACAACTGTTCTTTAAAGACCATGGGGTGAATTTTTCACAGATGTGGGCGGTCCTTCAAATCCTAACAGCCAAATTGTTAGTCTTAACAAAGGGTTTCCATGATGCCCTTTGAAACCAGGCAGTTGGGGCTGGAGAGGGGTGTCAAAGGAAATCACACCTCCTTGTGAAATGCTAGTTCCCCGTGGTTATTTTGTTCCGTTCTGTAGGGATGCCGGCCAGTCTGACGAGACTGCGAACTTCCACACCTTGGCCCCTTTCATGTACCCCTGGGGAGCTGGTTCACTGATGGAGGTAATTCTGTTCCCATGGGAGGCAGGCACCTTTGAAGTAAGTTCCTGCCAAACCTGTTCTGCTGGTTTCCCATGTTTTTTTCTTTTCTTTCTTTCAACAGAAACCAAGTCTTTTGGGGAATAAATGTCATGTACATTTTAGCGTAAACACCCATATTCAATCACATTTCTGTGCAACCACAGGGCATCATTTAACATTTTACTTTCCGAAAGCATTTTCCTGCTTTGCAAAAGCACTGTTTTACACATGGTTTAATTTTTCTTTTATGTCGCTTTCAGAAATGCGGCTTCTGCCGCACATAGTTTCACTTCAATTTGCCTTCTGGAGGACTTTTACTAATACGGTCAGTTTCCGGACATACAAAGATATACTGCCAAACATCTCTTTGAAATTGACATGAGAAAGAAACACTGCGTTATTCCTTTCATTTACTGCAGCTTATGCGCAATGTTTTTAGAAAACGAAAACGCAAGCCGTGTTTAAGAGGAAATCCAAATTCTTTGCCTTTAAGTTCCCAGTACATCCGCTGTCTGGAAATGTATTGCCTCACTTCTTGGTACTCAGCAAAAGTAAAGCATGCCAGGGTGGGTTTTCATGAAGAGCACAACTTTGTGATGTTTTAAAAATGAAATTGTGAGAAAATTGCAAAGCCGTCTCGGATGTCATGTGTGCAGCTTCAGTATTCAGAAAACAGAACAGCAAATGTGGCGCCGTTCTGCATGTAGGTCATTTTCAGATGGTTAAAATGGAGGTCAAATAATGCAGAGTACCTCTTTTGGTGGCATTCTTGTATTCAGTGCTCGCCACACATATGTGCCATGGAAAGAAAAGTGCAGCCATTTTTCCGCAATATTTCCATGCGGTTTTGAGGTAAAGGGATTTTTGTTGTGGGCCTTAAATGTACCCCACATGCTATATTCAGTTGTAATCACCCATGCAGTATGAAGGAAAGGGTGCGGGACGTAGGAGTAATTATAAGTTACTCACCGTAGTGACTAATGTACTCCTTGTCCATAGTCCCCTTTCCTCCATGCGTCCTACCACCCCCCCCTAATAAAACTGGTGTCATTAGGTAATGGTAATATTGTGGAGGCGTCAATGGGGAATGAGGGGTGGCGCTGTTGTGCGCAGTCAGGGGAGTGTATGCTCCCAAGCCGTGCCCCCGCACGCCTCTAAATTTAAAGGGGAATAAGGTTTTTTCTGATGAAAAAGGTTCAGTCTCCCGTCCCTAGCAATGGACGCCCCTGCAGTATGGAGGAAAGGGGACCATGGACGTTGCTCATGCCTTGAAATTCTACGTGGCACACATGAAGAGTTTTCGGAGGACTTCTCAATTGTTTATTAACTTTGGACCTGTTAATCAGGGGAAGGCCTTGTCCAAAGCTTCCATCTCAAGATGGCTTTCCGACTTTCCACAATGCCCATACCAGGAACAGCCTCAGATGAGAACAGTGATGCAGACACAATGGCTGAACATTGCAGTTTTTTCGCCCTTTCCTTTTGCTTCTCTGCTGTTTTCACTATTTTTATTCTATTCTCTTTTCCTCTCCCTTACCCTTCTCTCTCCTCCCCCTCCCCTACTTTTTTCTGTGCACTTACTCTATAAGAATTGTCCCTGGACCTAGTATGATAGTAACAAATGTTTGTCCCCCCCCCTTAACTTGTTACCCTCCCCTGCCCCTCCAGCACTATCTGAAATGTTATCTGGCCTATTATGCTTTTTTTGTTCCTCTCCCTCCTCTCTTCTCCCCTCTCCCTCACCTCGTCTAATTCTGCGGCTCTACCAGAAATGTCGTCAGGCCTAGTACAGTAGTCGCCTGGTCTATTCCCATTTCCTTCCTATCAGTGTCTTAGCACTTGCACTATCTGAAATGTCGCTAGGCCGAGTACGATAGTTAATTTCACATTCTTGTTGTTCATGGCCTGTAAGAATGTTTTGTATTTTCTCTTGTTTCCTCCCTTGTCGTGAAGAGCTTTGAAACACATTGTGTATAGGCACTATATAAATAAACTATCATATCATGATGCACTGTCATCGGCTGGCTAACCGGCCTCTGCCGGGCCTTCCGAGAGCCCACTCCACCAGAGGGATCGCTGCGACAATGGTGTTCCTTTCTGGTGTGCCCCAGCTCAACATCTGCAGGGCTGCGACATGGAGATCCACGCATAGCTTCATGAGTTTCTACTGCATCAACGATTCTAGGGAGGTGTCCAGAGTCGGCCAGGCAGTACTACGGTTGAGGTGAGTCTGTTGCAGGGTTAAGTGTTGATTGCTTCTGTTGAGCCTTACCACCACCCCTGGTTGTGTAATGTCTACTGCTCTGTATTTGTTTTTCATGAGCATGTGAATCCATGCCAGACCCCATGCTGGAGAAGATTTAATTACTTACGTGTAACTATTGTTCTCCAGCATGGGTCTGAGATGGATTCACATGCGAACCCCCCTCTGGCCCCTCTGCGGGTCTTCTTGGTGATACTGACACTTTACATGCTTACCAAATCTGAAGAGGGCTACCAGGGGCGGGGCTTAGGGAGAGGACTGTCATTGGAAGGGGCCAGTATGACCCAGAGGACAGTGATTGGTTTAGAGGGCAAATACAGTTTTAAAGTGAAAGTGAAATTATTTACTTTTACCGAGGATTCCCAGCCTGACGACGGGGGAATATTCATGAGCATGTGAATCCATGCCAAACCCGTCCTGGAGAACAATAGTTACAGGCAAGTAACTTAAACCTTGCTTGCATGTGGTAATCTTCTTTGTCCACTGTTGGGAAATATTTTCTTTTTGCACCTTTCCCTCCAGGGATTTCTATGGGACCCTTATTCTTTTTTTCTTGTTATGAACCTTTTTCTGACATTTTGTAGTTAAGTAAAGCCTTACTTCCCTTGCCTGTTTTGCTCATTGTTATGGGGAAACAACTAGTGCCTAACACTGTCACTACTGGGAGACATGTATGTCATTATGCATTCTTGTATTTCTACAATTACACACACCTTACAGCAGTGGCCTGGGCCCCCCTTGAACAAAATGTGGGTAGGCCGGGGACCCCAAAATTGCCAAATGGCCATGAACTATGGCACGCCGAGGCTGCACCCCACTCTTAGTATAGTCCTTTGGCTCCCCCACCTGCTCCCGTCAGACTGTGGGCTCCCTCATCCCACTCCTATCCCAGTCCCTGGGCTCTCCCCACCCCACCATAGTCCATGGGCTTTCCCCACCCTGCTCCCATCACTATCCCATGGCTCCCCCCACCCTGCTACTTTCACTCCCCCACCCCACTCCTAGCACAGTCTCGGGGCTCCCCGCTCCTCCTACCCCACTCCCTGTATAGTCCCTGGGCTCACCCTACCTCACACCCTGCATAGTCTCAGGGTCCCCACCCTCTCCACAAACAGCTCCAGGGCTCCCCCATCAGCTCCATAAACAATCCCAGGGCTCCCCCCACCCGCTTCAAAAACAACCAAGGGGTTCCCCCAACCACTTCAAAAACAACCATAGGGCTCCCCACCAGCTCCAAAATCAACCTAAAAGCCTCCCATCCTTTCCACAAACACCACCAGGGTGCCCCCACAAGCTTCAAAAACAACCCCAGGGCCCCCTCCATACCTCGTATAATCCTGGTCCCGTTTCGTTCCTTCAACTGGATCCAAACCCCCTGGAAGTGCGCTCTGTGAAAATGGACAGAGAGTGCGCTTCCAGAGGGTGTCTATTTCCTGGGCCAGCCACTGACACTAAGCCTGGCCCCGTCACACTGAGCATGTGCGACGGGAGGCCATGTTAGGAAGGGATATGCACAAATGTGCATGTCCCATCCTATGCCAGATTTTCTTTCCACCCTTTATAAAAAAAGAAACATTTATTTATTTAGGGTAATAATTTCAGGCGGGGGTACCATGCCCCTCCACCCCCCCGGCATCAGGCTGCGCACACCACAGTTTGAAGACCTGTGCCTTAGAATAAAGTGCAGTTAGGGTGCTTTGCATCCTTGTACAATGGCTTTTGGGTTACTTTTATGATGTGTGTATGTGTGTGTGTATTTGTTGGTGTGTGCGTGCACCAGAGGAAGGGGCTGAGACAGTCTAGTCCCAGTCCACATCTCTGGTGCCTGAATGTCTGCTGCTAGGCAAATGTGGTGACCAGTGGCTATCCATGATTGGCTAGCCATTGGCTGTTTGAATGGTACAGATCCATATCATTGGTGGGCTTGGGCTTGCTCCCAGCCTAATTTTTGGATAAATGGAGGGCTCCTACAACTGTTCGTCAGATTATCGTTGGAACCAAGACTTCTGCGAAGAAGAGCAGCCTGCCTACTACCAGAGGACGACCCCTGCAGTTGACCAACATTGACTCCAGTGTTGTCCCAGTGAAGCCCTGCATCTCTGTCCTGATCTCAAGAAGGTCTTTGTTGCTGCTTCAACCCTGGACCTGTGGGAAAACCCAGTTCCAACCCCTGCTCGATGATCCATGCTGGCTGAGCCTTTGTAAGTGTCCCTGTACTAACTGATGGACTGACCAGCTCTCTCCTTGGCTACTTCGCTGCAGCTGTCGTTTGATGGAGAGCCTTGGAACTTTGCAGATCATCTTTTTCATCGAAATGTCTGCTGCTCCAGCATTTTCAACTGTCTCACTTCAATTGAAGCCGTGTTGGGGCTGCTCCTCTGTTCACCGCTGGATGATCGCCTGTGTCCTCCTGGTCGTGGTAACCTTTCCTGGATCTTGTCTTCGTTGCCCTGGGGTATCCGGGGCCGTCTCTCACTGACAAATCCTCACCTGTCTTCATTTGAGTCTTCAATTGTAAGCTGTCTGGGACCGAATTCCTAAGTACTGCGACCGACCAAAACTAAGTCCGACAAAACAAAGTATCTCTTCTGACCCTCGCAGCAGGAACCAACAAAAAAGAACAGTCACGCAACGAAGACTGAACCTCCATAAATGATATCGGAGAAATCTAATCTGAGCTAGGCGGGTAAGTCTACATACCTGTTTTGTTCCCCCACCCGTCTGCCATAAAGTCCTGACCTTTGGTGGTGGAATCTGAGTTAAGGCCTCGCAAGGACTATCCTAGTGTGTTGTCTTTGAATGGAGTCTTGAACCAAACTTTATTTTTTTACCGACTCTTAATAATCATAACATTTGATTCTGCAAATCTCTATATAAACCTACCAGAAGGTGTATATGCTTTGGAATTGGTGACTTTTGGGCACAAGGCCCCAAACAATTTATGGTTGGAATTAAGAATTCAAGAACCTGTTTTGTGTTCATTCTAAAGTGTGCTTTCTATTTCTATGCATCTGAATTACTTACCTGTGTTTCACTGTTCATTGAAACAAATTGTAGTCTATCTCTCCTAAGGGTGAATGTATATGTCTAATGCAAGGTTGTCCAACATATGGCCCGCGGGCCACATTGCGGCCCTATGAGCCATTTCATGTGGCCCGCGAGGCCGAACAGACAAACAAAGGAAATCCAAAAGAACAAGCTGCATGGGTTGTGATTTCCATTGGCTGAGAGCCAATGGAAATACTGTTGCCATGCAAGGTACGGCGAGCGCACCACCTTCACACTCCTGTTCCAGTCAGCTTCGTGTGAATCACCAGCCCAGCCCCCCAGCATCACGCCTGTGACCGAGGCCTGGTAAGTTTTTATTTTATTTTTATTTATGTGTGGCGGAGCACTGTTACTGCCTCTGGTGCCCCCTGGAAGGGGGCACCAGAGGCAGTTACAGGCCCGGTGCATTTTTTTTTTTATGAATGTTTGTTGGGTCTGTAAACCCGAATTCTGGGCCATGGCGGGGATCTGTTAATGCATCTGGTGCCCCCTTGCAGGGGGCATCAGAGGCAGTAACAGGCGTTCGATGTTTGTCGGGTCCGTGCACCCGATTAATTTATTTATTTCTGCAATGTTGGGCCTGACCAACATTGCGGATATAAATAAATTAATCGGGTCCACGGACCCGAAAAACATTGAACAAATAAATAAATAAACCGGGCCGTGCATGGCAGAGCACTGTTACT
This sequence comes from Ambystoma mexicanum, assembly GCF_040938575.1. Taxonomy (NCBI): domain Eukaryota; kingdom Metazoa; phylum Chordata; class Amphibia; order Caudata; family Ambystomatidae; genus Ambystoma; species Ambystoma mexicanum. The sequence continues at coordinate 673,588,538 of NC_090932.1, read as the reverse complement.
GCCTCTGGTGCCCCCTAGAAGGGGGCACCAGAGGCAGTTACAGGCCCGATGCATTTTTTTTTTTATGAATGTTTGTCGGGTCTGTAAACCCGAATTCTGGGCCATGGCGGGGGTCTGTTACTGCATCTGGTGCCCCCTTGCAGGGGGCATCAGAGGCAGTAACAGGCCACGGCCTGGTTTATTTATTTATTTGTTTGATGTTTGTCGGGTCCGTGGACCCGATTAATTTCATTTATTTCTGCAATGTTAGGCTCGACCAACATTGTGGAAAGAAATAAATTAATCGGGTCCACGGACCTGACAAACAATGAACAAATAAATAAATAAACCAGGCCATGTCAGAGTTACAGCCTCTGGTGCCCCCTGGAAGGGGGCACCCGAGGCAGTTACAGGCCCGGTGCATTTTTAGACTTTGCCAACTTTGCACCAGACCTGCAGATGAACTTAACTGGTCTGCTGTTAAATCTCAGTTACCAGTTTAATGATATCCACTACACTACAGAATAATTGCTCATTTTACTATAGCTAATATGATAGCTCAGTGGGTTGAGCGCTCACTGCTGCGATGTGTGTGTGATCTGCATATTCGAATCCCTGCAAGGCCATCTCAGCCTTTCATCCTTCGTAGGTTGATAAATGAGTACCAACACAGGTTGGGTGATATTGTATGCATATTTGTTCTATAAAAAAGAGCTTTAGTGAAAGTGCTATAATATAACATATCATTTGGCCTTGGACGTCTGCTGCCACTCATAGTAATTTGACAATAGGGATCTATACACACAGATATTAATGAAACATATGGTGATCCATTCTTGTATGAAATGTGTTCAATGTTTGTCGGGTCCGTGGACCCGAGTAATTTTATTGGACCATGGCGGAGGACTGTTGTTGCCTCTGGTGCCCCCTGGACCAATCACCTATGGTAGCAGACATACAGGCTGCAATGGATCTAGTTGCAGCTCACTAATTGTGCCACCTGCTCCTCATGAACCCCCATAGTTGGTCAATGTAGTGGTGTCATCAGGAATCAAATTTAGGAGGGGCACAGAGGGGGCCAAAGGCAAAAGTAGGGGACATGGTCAACATAGATACAGAATATTTACTTGGCAACACTGGTCAAAACTATTATCTGCATAGTGAAGTACCTAATCACCAGTGCCATGGTATGCTCAGGCAGCATCAATCATGCTTTGTACAGGACAATGCTGCCTAAATTGGGAACAACCAGCATAGACATGTTGCTACAGGGGCATATTTTTGGCACAACCAGCATGCCAATGTGTTACATCTGTGACAGTGCTGTTTTACAACACTGTGGACACATTGATCATTAAAATGTGTTGTGTTCTACAATGTTCTTGTCTGCTGTTGGTGACCTGGAATGTACATGTCCCCCTTTAGAACGGATTGTAAACTTATGGCTTTTTGGCCAGTTTTCCTGCTGTAAAATGCACCATTTCAGCCCCATATTTGGAAATAAAATCTTGGGGGGGGGCGGGACCCCCCAAACCCTCCCTAGATCATTACAGCTCCCTCGCTAAGCTCGGTCGCCCCCACTGTTTCAGAAAAATATGAACACATACACACTGGTGGAAGAAATCACAAGAAACTAACCTTTGATCACTGCCCCTGACACCCAAAGCTATCTTTGGGACTGCATGGCTATCACTGCCTGTGATGCTATTGTGTCAAAGGTCACACACCATCGATTTTGAATATACTGCTTTGGGTAAGGGTGTTGACTTTTGGCTCGCCGGCCCACCGGCCCACCGAGTGACAAAAAGTTAATGCTTCGGCCCCACATTCAAAAAGGTTGGACAAGCCTGGTCTAATGGATTTTGTCCTCCCACAGATTCCTCATCTTAGATATATCTAAATCCTGCTTTGCAGTTTCAGAAATATTTTCAACCGCAGAGGGCGCTGTGCGGTATCAAGTCGTTGTCCCTCGACGGTTACCATTCATGAGTCCCGATGGGACTTCGATGATAAGCCTGCGGGGGAAAGAGTGCAGGTGTTTGCTCCCAAAGGAGAGGAGTTTTCTTTTCGCAGCAGCTCGCCGCCGCCAAGCCCCACCCACGCACGGTACCGCTTGTACAAATTATCCAGGCACCCCCCGTGATTGCAAAGTCTGCGGGGGGAAAAGGGTGCTGGTTTTTGCACCCTCAGGGTGTTAGCTTCCCCGCAGGAGCCTCTGCCCAGTGAACAATTTTCTGGTGTTCCTCCAGTGGAGTGAGGAGTTATTTGTGCGCTTTGACCCAGACCTGGATTTAACAACTATTCAAGCAACAACTATTCAAGTAGGGTGAGCTTCCTCCTTACCCAGACCCTCTATTTCTCTCCAAGCACACGAAGCGCCCATCCAGCAGAGAGGCCAAGATTGAAGGCCAAGGGTTGAGCAGGGCTGGCTGAGCACTTTCCAGTATGGGACTGTGGGGCCTTTCAAGCATGTGACTGTACCATTCTCTAACTGTTTGCCCATGAGACAAGCCAAGCCATTTTCACATCATGTATAACCAACCCTGCTTCACCTCCTGTACTAACCCTGTTCCACCATGCAAGATTGTGCAATACCCAAATGGAAAATATTGACCGGCAAATGGTAATGTAGCCCCTACCATGCTCCAGCACTATTAAGAAAAAAGTTCTCAGTCCTATAAAACTTAGGGAGAGGCGTACTTGTCCTCCTCATCTCGGGAGGATAGCTTGGGGGCAATGCGCTCCCATTGGAAGCAAGGCGATGAAGAGCAACACAGGTTCGATCCCCGGATCCGCGCTTAGAAACCTCTGAGTATTAAGCGCGTTATAAATAACCTATTAAAATAAATATAAATAAAGGAAATTCATCCATTTCTTGGTAACAATCATGCTTGGGGGAATCCAGCCAACAAACCAAGGGATAAACTACATATCCCCAGCGGCAGCAGAGCAGCTATCCATACCCCTGAGTATCCGGACAGAGCTAATCCAGCAGATATTGTTGTTGTAGATTCTTCATCTGACCTACTATTGATTGAGGCTCTGTCTAGTGCTCCAGTTGGGCACAAGAGGGGGTGAGGGGACTGGAAAAGCTCTAATCAACCCGACCACGGAGGCTTTGACTTCTAATAAGTATCCACCAGTGAGTTCTGCTTCACCCTTATTGATATTCCCCCTTCTTGATATCCCCCCTGCTATGGATAGTGATGATCCACTGTTTGTGCCCGTGGCTGTGCTGGCGAGTACGGGCCAGAATCCCACACCTAATCCACACCCATATTGGATACTGGGAGGGGGGAATAAACCAGGAAGAGCTCAAGGAGAGACCGTAAGGACAAGGAGACCCTACCTCCACAGGGGCCTGAACTAGATTCCAAGATGCTGGCATCATACCCAGCCCTGAATAGTCTGTCTGTAAAGACGGCACAAATGGATCACAAGGATGTGGAGGGACAACAGCACCCTGCTAAGGATGCCGCCTTTGATATTAATTCCCCCCTTTTAGGCACAGCCCTGAAAAAAAAGGATCAAGATTTGCTCCCTGAGAAAATCCCCTTGTTGAGTTCTAGTCCCCTTCAACACCCTAAGAGCCCTCATAGCATCTGGTCCACACACCGGGCACACTGCGGTTTTAGCCGCTGAGGGGCACCTAAAGCCTGTGGATGTAAATGCAGTCTTATCTTTTCTGAATTAGTAGACCTAAAGAGGCTGCTTCTGGCTCTTTTTGAAGAACATCAGAGTGGGGGAGCCGGGGTGGAGGGCTCTATTGGGGCAGGAGGACACTACATGGGTTAATAAACCATCTAAGGAGGTAGCCCACAGTTACATTGATGCTCTTACAAATACAAAGAGCACCAGTATGATGGGTTTGGGTCTTATCTGTGCAAATGGAGAAGACACCAGTCCTAATAAGTCCTTGGTTAACCGGGTACCCCAGGTCTCTACCCTTTCTGGTTGCCCTGTACCCATCCGAAAACCATGGAGCCAAGTTGCACAAATGCCCCAGCAGCTCATACCCCGTGGCAAGTGTATGCATTCAGCACCAACCCAAAGTATGATAAACCAGTTGGTAGGTCTGGTTATGCAAAAGGAAACCATGTCCTTAATGATGTCTGCCCTAGGGTATGCAGACTACAACCGGGGGAGTCTATGATCAATAGTAGTAGTTTGCCACACCCTGATTTGGTCGCAATCAACACCATAATCTTGAGCCTTGTTAAACTGTATGAGACATTGGATGCCAGGTTAACCACACAATCATGCCAATTCAACGATATAGTTAAATGGTTGAATGCCAATTGTGCAACACTTAAGCCCCATGATGCACAGGCAACACTGTGCCCTAAAGCTCTTGAAGTCTCTGCTAGTGGAGTGGGTGATTCCAACTCTTATGAGGTCACGAGCGAAGGTGTTGGGTCTCAGATATTGCCAATAAGACCAAGCTCCCAACTACCAGTTATTCCCGGCATAATTCGAGCTATTGACTGTTCACCAGCGTCAAGAGCTAGACCTCCTGCAGATGACTCATGGACCTCTTCTGATTCCCCGCCTCTTGCTACAATTCCTCCATCCAAGAACATTAGTGTGCCCTCATTGCCCCAAGATTCTTTGGTAGCGCCAGCCACAACTAAGATTAAACAATTTCCCAAGCCCCTAGTTAAGGGGCCATGTCTCCCCTCAAAACAATCCAAAAATATGGCCGGGACAAAGTTTGCAAAGAGCACCTTAAATGCTGTTTTCCAGGTCATTGGGAAAACAAATCTCAAAGCACTAGTGCCTCGATCTCCAGTTGTCCTGTTTTGCCCCCCATGTCTTCCACTGCCGCTAAGACTTTGAGTACACTCAAACCAGTTATCTCACATTCTCCTCTTAATGATTTGGTGAACATCATGGAAGAAAACGAGACCCATGATAAAACAACACCCCCAGTTCAGGCACCCAAGAAAAGTACAAAGTCCTCTGATATGCAATCCCCTGACTTGGACGATGCACAAAATGCAGCAATTCGGGCAGACCTGAGAAAGATGGTCGACATATATTTAATAGCCCGACTGCCTGGTTCAAACACCCAGGTGCAGGGTGATTGCATACCTACTGTGCACACTGATGGCTCACGTCCGTTGATGCCTGCAATACCATTCATGGTTGAGCGGGGTACAGCCACCAAAATTGCACCTCCAATGCACCCAATTAACTATGTGCCTAATAAAACATTATCACTTGACTCTCAACATTTGACAGAGCCAATCCAGGATATGTCAACAGACAATGTCAATGGCATGCAATCCATCTGTGTGTACAACTCAGGAGGCAATGAGATGGGCCCCTCATAAGCCTCCTACATCTTTTGTACCACAAACAGCAGATCAGTTGAAACCATTTTGTCACTCCTTAATTTTGAAATGTCACGAAGGTGGGTTCCCTAACTATGATCTTAATAGGCGTAGTATCCTGAACACTTTCAGTGATGTGGTAGCGCTTGAAGACGTCTCTTCAAGATATATCGAACAAATTGAATTAATTGCGGAAGGATCGCGCTCCAAAGTTAGACTATGGATTCCATCTGGGGTGGTTGTAAACACAATCTGGAAAGCTAAAAGGCAGCTATTTCACTTAGGATTTCTGCTTGCGCAAGATCCAGTGCGCCATGTCGAAAGGGCAAAAATTGAGAATCACAGACCTGGAATACCCAAGGACACTCCCACTTACAGATTTCCATCAAACACCTGCCTTATACACACCACATTATAGCGTTGCAGGAGACATGGTTGGTCTCCCCTCCCGTTTGGGATGGTTATGACTCTGTTTTGCTTTCTGCCATTCCAAGCAAGGGTCGACAATCATCAGGGTTGATGGTAGCTGTTAAAGCTGGTTTGGGTTTAACAATTGAACCATGGGCGTCCATTAGTGCCTACATCCAGTTGGTGAAGATTTCCAGCAAAGTTCATACCATAGCAGTGGTCAATTTATACAGGAATGTAGCAGGCTTGTCTGATGAGGCCTTTTATACTGGCTTAGCAAGAATCCTTGACCTAATTCTTATGCATGACCAGATTATAAACACCATGATCTTGGGCGATCTGAACCTAGATTGTTGGAATCCCATTTGTATTGATCCTTTCACTTGCAATGCACATGCAGTGCTTTTTTCTGCTGCACCTAGCCCATCAGGGACTGCAGATGGGTACTGTCAAGGGATACCTGGCAGCATTATCCATTTTCTTTTTTTTTTTAATATGTTTATTTTAAACCAAGGCAGAGTGTAAACAATACAACGTAAACAGGCTTTGTACACAAGTCCAAAGGCAATGAAAATCCCTTCCAATCCCCCAACCATCTCCTCCCTCCCAGCCCACAGTTGGAGATGTCTCTCAATAGCTTGTGCCCTGCCTCTATTCCGGTCGTGTCTCCCCCTCAGGAAGCGTCCCTGTCCCCCAGGGTCCACTGGATGTTGGAAGGCTTATAAGTCAGTGCTGGGAATTTTAGGTCATATTCCAATATTGGGGCCCAAGTGTTCTGAAAGCGATGGAGGACCCCGGCCTTAGCCGTTACCTACTCCGCGATCAGGATGTCCCATATTTTCTCCCACCACTGTGACATGAAGAGGCCCTCTGGGGCCTTCCAGGAATGGGCTATCACTATTTTCCCGGCCAGGAGGCACTGAGTTAGTAGTTTGGCTTGGCATCTGGAGTGCGGGTAGGTCTTGGGGACCGGGACCCCCAGAAGGATGGGTCCAGGCTCTAGGGGGAGGGCTGTTTGAGTGATCTGTTCAATGGTGGTTAAGCATGACTTCCAGAATTGTTGAATTTTTGAACATGTCCAACACATGTGAAAGGAGGAGCCCGGTCTGCCACACCCCTTCCAGAAGGTGTGGTCAAGAGAGTGGTTCATGTGATGAAGCCTGAGAGGGGAATAATACCAGTGCAGCAGCACTTTGTATGCACACACTCTGTTGGTAACACAGGTGGAGGATATATGTGCTCGGGTCCAAATGTCCACCCAAGTTTGGTCCTCGATCGAGTGTCCCAAATTCGCTTCCCACTCGGCCACGCATCAGGTTTTTGAAATGAGAAAGTCCCCTAGGAATCGTCTGTATAGATTGGAGATCCTGCCCCGAATTGGGAGGTCCTTGAGGGTTAGCTCGAGAGGGGTGAGAGGGCGTGTAGCTGCTTGGAGAGTTTGTGGGTTAGAGCACCAGTGCCGAAGCTGAATGTATGTGAATCTGTCCCTTTCCTGAAGCTGGAACTTCTCCTTGCATTGTGCAAACATGCAAGGAAGATCTCCCACATCCAGCTGATCTAGGGTCTCAAGGCCTCCTGCAATCCAGTTCTGGAAGTTCTGGGAGTTCGTTCTGGGTTAGAAGGTCGGGTTATGGAAAATCGGAGATAGGGGGCCCAGGCCCCTCGGGATTCCCTTATGTTTCAGCGCCCAGTCCCAGGAGTTCAGGGTGTGTTTGGTCCCTCCCAACCAGCAGGAGTCCCTCCCAACGCTCCATGAGAGAGGGTGGTATGTGTGGAAGAAACTACAGGGGTAGTGGTAACCGTGATTGTTCAAATTCTCCCATCTGGGGCGATCGGTGGATATTTTCCAGGCGCGGATGTGTGCCAGTTGCGCTGCCACACTGTAGGATCGCAGGTCGGGGACCCCCAATCCGCCCAATCTTGCGTTGCCTAACATTGCTTTTTGAGGGGATCCTGGCCTTATTTCACCTCCAGATGAATTGGAGCATTTTCCTCTGTAGGTCGTCCCTGTGAATACCAGGTGAGCATAACAGAACGCAAAGCCTCAATAATATTATCCACCTGGGCGTCATGGAGACTTCAGAGACTGACTAGTTAGTTCAGTTGTTGGGACAATTACGCGCTGAAGTACATTCAGCCAGGCAAGAAACCAACGCTCTTAGGAGGGATTTGAATGTTACTAAGGATCACACCGACGAAATAAGTAGACAATTGCTCCAATCACAGGCAGGACAGACCCCATTGCCTGGTAACATTCCGCTAGCACCTGTTGCCAACTTCTTCCACCAATCCAGTACAAATAACCCTTCCTGGGGCAGTTCCTTTAGCTCCACCTGAACGATTTACAGGGGACCCCAAGAAGTGCGCAACGTTCATGAACCAGTGTCGACTTCTTTTCCTTTGCAGACCTGGGGCTTTTCCTAACGACCAAGCGCGGATGGCTTTTGTCTTGTCATATAAGAGTGGCAGTGCTGTGGATTGGTCGGTACCATTGGTAAGTCAGGATAACCCGTTGTTACATGACTTTGGGGGTTTCCAGATGGAAATGGAAAAACTCTTTGCTTGTTATACCCAAGGCCAAGCATTAGACAACAAACTTTTGTCACTCTGTCAAGGAAGTCAAGACTTGCTTACATATATAGCAACATTTAACAGACTAGTCGTTGAAGCTGGATGGCCTGAGGAAAAAAGGACCACACTATTTTATCAGGGTCTACGAGGGGAACTAAAGGATGTCCTTGCTCAAGTGGTTAACCCACCTAAAGACTGTGGAGAATTCATCAACCTTGTGGTGCAATTAGATCACAGATTACAAGACCGGAAAGAGGACCGGATATGGTTAGACATTCGAGCTGTGTATGTCCGGTTAAAGGATAATGTTCCACGTACATTGGAAAACACGGTAGAACCCATGTAAATCGGAGGTGTACGGCCCCCTTTAACTAAAACTGAAAGAGATAAGAGAAGGCAACAGCAATTATGCTTATATTGCGGAAAATCAGGCCACTTCCTCAAAGAATGTCCAGTGAAACCACCAAGGAGAACTGTTGGAGCCACAGAGAAGGAAGATAATAACAAAGAGTCGGAAAACTACGAAGCCCGGCAAGCGTAGAGGTCCGCTTGTCGAGCGAGAAAGATGAGCCACAGACCTCACACTTTGCATTACCAGTAATTTTGATCAATCATCAACAACCGTCTCGGATGCATGCTGTCGAAGCATACATAGACAGCGGAGCAGTTGGGAATTATCTAGACCAAGATCTGGCGGCAGAGATGGGGCTTCCCTTATGCTCTAAGTCGACTACTTACTACTGTTGATGGGACAGAAATAGCTTCCAGACCAGTAACCCAATGTACAGCAGCACTAACCCTACTGTACCAGGGTGGACACAGAGAATCTATTGCATTCGATCTCATCAAAGCTCCTCAGTTTTGACTAATTTTAGGGATGCCATGGTTGGTAGCTCACAACCCTCTAATAGATTGGCATGCCAAGAAGTTGGCCTTTTACAATGATTGTGCTTGCACCTGTTATTACCAAGAAAAGGGGAAAACAGACTTATGTTCATCTGCTACTCCCAATTGAATACCAAGATTTTCAAGACGTGTTCCAGAAAGAACAAGCCAATACTGTACCACCGCACAGGCCCTACGATTGACAGATCTACCTCATACCTGGTGCGCAAATTCCTTGTGGTCGAATCTATGCACTTACTGAACCAGAAAACCTCCATTTGAAATCTTATCTTGCTCAGTACCTGGCAAATGGATTTATCCGCCCATCTAAATCACCAGCAACCAGTACCTTATTCTACGCACCAAAGAAGGAAGGAGATTTGAGGACTTGCATCGACTATTGCACATTAAACCAGATCACAGTAAAAAAACGTTATCCACTGCCCCTTATTCCCGAATTATTGGATCAAGTTAAAGACGCCCAAATCTATACCAAGATGGTATGCCCCCCCAAACTGGACCTTGGGGGGGGGGGGGGGGCGTACCATCTTGTTCGAGTGAAGTAAGGAGACTAATGGAAAACCGACTTTCGTACCAAAAACTGCTTGTATGAATTCCAGGTAATGCCTTTTGGACTTTGCAATGCTCCTGCTGCATTCCAGTACTTTATGAATGATGTTTTGCGGGAGTTAATCGACGTTTGCGCCCTGGTTTACATTGATGACATCTTAGTGTTTTCTGCTACAAAAGAAGACCATGTCAGGCATGTCCGCTCCGTCCTTACTAAACTCTGCCAACATAAACTGAATGCTAAACTCGAAAAATGCTCTTTTCATGTCACCGGAGTGGAGTTCCTCGGTTTTATCCTCACACCAAAAGGTATCCGAATGGATAGGCACAAGGTAGATGCCATTCTTAACTGGCCGTCACCAACTTCATTTAAAGGAATCCAGAGTATTTTGGGCTTTGCAAACTTTTACTGCCGATTCATCCCAGATTTTTCCCAAATAGTGCATCCAATTACATCACTATTGAGAAAAAACAATAAAAAGTTCCATTGGACCGAAGAAGCAGAGAAGGCCTTTCAAGAACTTAAGAAAAAATTCACTTCTGCTCCAGTTCTGCGGTATCCTCGCCCAGACCTCCCTTATATAGTTGAAACAGATGCCTCTAGCATGGCTATGGGAGCTGTTCTCTCACAAAGGGACCCAGGAACTGGCCAGTTACACACTGTGGCGTTCTGGTCACGAAAATTCTCGACTCCCGAACTCAACTATGCCATCACAGACAAAGAACTCTTGGCTATAAAATCAGCTTTCAAGGCATGGTGACACTATCTCCTTGGTGCTAGACATACTGTCACGGTCATAACTGATCATCGAAACCTGCAATACCTAAAAACAGCAAAGGCTCAATCATACCGTCAAATGCAGTGGGCTCTTTTCTTCGCTTAATATGACTATGTGATCACCTACCGGCCAGGAGTCCGAAACGGAAAGGCTGACGCCCTGTCCCGCATGGGTGTTGATGAAAAGGTATACATAACTCCAGATCCAGTAGCCATCATTCCAGAAAACAAACTCTTGTGTCTTACGGCAACATTGACACAGGGTGAACTCCAAATCAAGATCCAACTCTTAATGAATCCCACTTTCTCACAAGAGTGATGTACTCAAGGAGAACATTACCACATTAAAGACCAGTTACCATATTTTAGGCACCGTCTATACTTGCCAAGTAAAGATTTACAAGAGCAGGTTATTTCGGTTTATCACGACTCCCTGATTGAAGGTTATCCTGGAATTGCCAAAACTCTAGCTAAAGTAAAACGAAACTATTGGTTGCCCACATGGCGTGAAGACATCATACAATGTATCCAATCTTGCGGTGTGTGTGCACAAAACAAGTCCCAAAAGCAGAAACCAGCTGGACTTCTCCAACCATTGGAAATTCCTCCCGCACCATGGCACACACTGTCCCTTGATTTCATTACAGATCTACCTCCCAGTCAAGGATTCAACACCATCTTAGTAGTTGTAGACTTGTTCTCTAAAATAGCACACTTTATTCCTTTTAAGGGTCTTCCAAATGCATCCAGTTTAGCAAAAGTATACTGGAGGACATCGTACGGCTACATGGCTTTCCATCGGTCTTGATCTAAGATCGAGGTAGTCAGTTTGTATCCAGCTTCTGGAGAAAATGCTGTTCAATGGCCCAAATTGACATTCGACTATCCACAAGTCACCATCCTTAAACAGATGGCCAAATAGAAAGAACAAACCAAACTCTCTAGCAATACTTAAGTTACATGTTACATCAAGTGGAAGGAAATTGGAAGGACTTGTTATGGATAGCTGAATATGCCTATAATAATTCATTACACACCAGCACTGGCAAACCCCTTTCTACACTATATATGGTAGACATCCACGTACTTCAGGATTGGATCTCCCAACCCCTTTGGCAATGCCAGCGGTTAAAACCCTACATTCGACTATTTCCCAGGCCTTCAAAGAAGCAGCATAACATTTACTCCAAGCCAAGAACAGACAAAAGAAATTTGCTGACCAACATCATAGTAAAGCCCCCGACTATCAAATTGGAGACAAGGTCTGGTTAGCATCAAAATATGTGCCCATAAAAGGGACTCAGGCTTTTTGTTCCCGATACCTGGGACCTTATTCTATTAAATCCAAATTAACCCTACCACCCACTATGCAGATTCATCCTGTGTTTCACGTATCACTCCTGAAACCGGTACAACCCGGTACTCCGGTTACAACACCACCAAAACCAGTATTAGTTGACGGAGAACCGGAGTTTGAAGTAAAGGTATCCTAGATTCAAAATACACCAGATCCAAACTATACTACTTAGCTGATTGAAAGGGATACGGATCATGGGAACCTAGTGAATACAACCATGCGACTCACTTAATTAAAAAGTTCCATCAGAATTACCCAGCCAAACCAGGACCAGACAGAAGTACCACCGTGAGAGGGGCCTTGGGGGGGAGTGATGTCATGACCCTTGCCCCTCGCCCTCACTGGCAAGTCAGCCGTCCAGTTAGGGCCAGGTCAAAGGCCTTAAAACCTCATCCAAGACTCTCTTGGAGTCAGTCTTTGGCGCCAGGCTCATAACCATCATGAAGACCAACATTAGAATGGGACTATTTAACTTGGGGGGGGTCAGCCAACATGGAGGCACACACATAGCTCAGTTACAAGGAACTGAGCTATGCGGTCTAGTCTTTTGGGTGTGGCAGGACTGGGACTACTTTACCTGGACTACTTTGGGTGTGGCAGGCCTGGGACTATTTTACCTGGACTACTTTAGCTGAGACTATTTAAACCACACCCAAACAGCAGAACATGTTTTGCGTTATTCTGCTGTGGGCAGCTTAATGCTCACTGTGTCCAGTTCTTTGATGCCAGCTTACCTGAAACCAATGACCTGCAGAGAGAGAAAGAACACTACAAAACTTACCTGGAACAGTACCCTGTCTTCAATCCACCTCTGACTTCAGTTCCACTCACCTGAAGGTACGAACTCCATCATCCGGCACCGCATGCATCCTGGAATACCATAACCTGTAAAGAGGAGAAAGAAAGACAGCATTAGTAAGCGTTTGTTCACATTTCCTCCCGAATGAAGAAGGCCACACAATTCTTACCTGGGTAGTCATCTCCTGGTCAGTATCATTGTTGGAACATTACGGCGCTCGGCGAGGAACATCGCAACCTGCAAGGAGAGAAAAGACAAGGTTAGCAATATAAAAGGCGAAACAGCGTCGCGCATCGCACATTACTCACTGGACAGCATCGCGCACACCACGCTTTCGCCTAACGGCCCATGCTCATCTTCAAACTGCATGACAATTTTCTTTGCTTAATCTGGTCTCGTGGTGGCGCCGTCATGATCTGAAACATGTGGTCCACCGCTAGCTGTTGCTTTTTTGATTCCGTGTATTGTATTACTCCTCGTGGATCACGGAGCCCTATAATGGTGCTGCTGCGCTTTGCCGTAGCTAGCTTGGCCACCTGCAGCTTGTTCGCTTATTGTTCTTCACGTAATAGAATTATTTAGCTTTGTTCAAAAGCTGTGCTGTGTGTTCGGCGTAGTGGGCCTCTAGTTTCTTCCTGCCGATATGGATGGCTCGCTGTAGCTTGGGGGACCAGCCTTTGTCTTTGTGGGCTTCCTCTGCTGTTTTAAGTTCTTCTTCAAGGGCCAGACGGGCCAGTCGTCTGTTTCGATGGAATGCTACTCCTTGTGCGATCAACTCCCCTCTGATCACCGCTATCAGGGCGTCCCATGTGTTTGCCGGGGAGGTATCTTCGGCTGGGTTTTCCCTGAGAAAGTTTTTGATCGCTGTAGCGATCTTGTCCCGTAGTGGCATTTCGTTGAGGATCGGATCATAGAGTTCATCTGCGTGGAGCATTAGGCTTGGGTTCATGTGCCCGAATCTCAAGGATTACCGGGGCATGATCAGACAGGATCTGTGGTCCGATAGACACTTTGTTGGCGTAGGCAAGCATCTTTGGGGACGTCAAGAGATCAATCCCCAAAAAAGTTTGATGCACATAAGAATAGAAGGAGTAGTCTTTTTCGGCGGGGTTAAGTACTCGCCACGAGTCCACTACTTCCAGGGATCGAAACAGGCGCAGGAGACTGAGCGCCTGAGTGAAGTCTCCAGGGGTGGGAGGATGAGATTTGTCTTTTGTGGGGTCTGGTACTTGTTAGGCAGAATCCTGTGCAGTTCCCATAGGGAGCGCTACAGAAGATTAAGACTACAGGTATGAGCAATAAATCCCCTTTGGTATCAGTCCGCACCACAAAGATTTAGTTGGTAGCTGTGGCTAAGCAGTCAAAGTTATCTCAAGAGGAAGATGAGCAGTATTTAGGGTTTACATAATAGGGCTACAGCACTATGGTACAAGAAAACACTGACCAAAGCTTTGTATTAAAAAGAATATATATATTTATTTTACACACTTCTAGTTCAACACATAAATCACAGTTATTAAAGCAAGTTAAAATCAGTCACGAAAAGTATACACAAGTCCCTGGTTAAATTGTAGACAAGTTTGAGCAAGAGTAAAACTGTGCAAAACAGCACAGTGAAAACCAAACACAAATGGCACTCGAGAAATTTCTCACAAGGGAGGGAAAACACAAGTTATACAGGAATATACTCTTAGACCTCCTAGCAACACTTCCCAATAAGTTTGTGAACAAGTTAAGGCAAGGCAGTACTTCAGCATATAGAATACTTAAATGAAAACTGAGCAAAATGGCACTTCACAAGTGTTAAAAGTGGGAAGGAAAAGGTGGTTATAGTAATTAGGTGCACCAACACAGTTCTAGTTGAGAAGCAATCTAGAGAAGGCAGTTATAACAGATTCAGCCAGAGTCAATATGCCTGTGCCAGAGTCAGTGGTACAGGGCAAAGAGCCCAGGAACAAAATGTTCTTGTAGCTGCAGTCAAGTCTTTGTTAAATGATTCGAAAAGGTGGATGCAGAAGGTGAAAGACAATGTTAGAGGATAGGGGCGGCCAACCCAACAGGTAGGTAAAGGATTTAAAACACCTTTAGTGCTACCACACGAAAAGGGAGGCCTGGCGGAACAAAGTACCTTAAAATGTCGAAGAGGCTCCTGCAGTGGCGGTTGTTCCTGACAGTTCCTGTGGTTCAGGAGATCCAGCAGAGAAAGAGAGACTCTCGTCGTGGAGGAAGGTTCGAGTTACTGCACTACCCAGGGATGAAACCAGCCGCAGTGCTGCCAAAAGAAAAAAAGGTACACTCCTTTAAATCGTGGTCCGGGTTGACGGGTGCCTGGCTATCCGGTCTCCAAGTGCAGGGCACTGGCGATTCGACCAAGGCAGGTCCTGGAAGGCGATTGGCAAACTGGTTGGCCCCACCAGCTCAAGGGAAGAAGGCTCTTGCAGATGAAGATCTTCTCTCGTGGTGTGGAGAAAAATGGTGAGACGCTGCAGCCCGTCTTCACCGGTGGTTCAGTTGGTGCAGATGTCTTTGGCTTCTCTCCTCTTAGGCTTCTTAGTTCCAGTGGCGACGTCTTGCTCTTCCAGTCCTTAGGACCCTGCTTTTATGCAAAAAAGATCCCCATTCATACAGCTTCGCTGTCACTCACACAGTGGAGTGGTCATCCTGGCGGGAGCCCCTCCAGCCTATCAGGGCAGAGTGTGACATGGGTTGCTGCGGCAATCCTGTACAGGGTTCCTACTTCCCCTACCACACAGTGGTCCCACCCCAGACTCAGTGGTGCCGAAAGGAGGGCTTCTTGGCAGAAGCCCGCCAAAAGGACGAACAAAGGGTCTTTCACCTGGGTTAGGATCTTAGAGAAAGCCACGAGAAAGAATTTATATTAAAGTTCTGGCAAATAAAACCTACCGGAGTAAAGTTAGTAATAAAATAAACCGGCGGTATGTTAGAGGCTGTCAGTAAAAGTGGTAGCCTCGAACAATGGGAAAATCCCTTATGAAAATATTAGCGGTTGAATATTTTTGGTAGTAACCACTGCCACCAGTCAGAAACTTTTGAGAGAGGGACTGTACGGTACTCTCTCGAAAATGAACATAAGGGAAAAACTATTAACCCTGGCCAGTACCTCCATAGTAAGAAGGGTTGCAATGGTTTTGTTCATAACGATTGACTAGTAAAGTCAATGGGGACTTTACATGCCCTGGGAGACAGTAGTCAGTCCCAGGGTATGGAGTCTATGTTTGGGGGTCGCTACAACACCCCTGTGTCACTGCACGGAGGGTGCTGTGTAACACATGTGGATAAAGATGGTTCCTATGAGGGTGAGATAAACCCCATAGACATTAAACGCTCAAAAATAGCCAGAACACACATAGCAAATATGCCTAAGAGTGGGAAAAAGAGTCACACCCTTAGCAGGAGAAAAAAACAAACCCTTCAAATCCAGCAAAGCTGCTGGGGGACTCTTTAGGTAAGGGAAATTAGCCATAGAATGAGAATTCTCCCTAATAGTACTCTGTTGAAGTCTCCCCCAATTATAACTTGGCCCTCTGTGAAGGGAGTGAGGGAGGAACCCAACAAGTCGTAGAAGGCTGCTTCCCGGAGGTAGGGGCATATACTGATACAAAAGTGTAAAGGTCTCCCAGCAGTAGGCATTTGACTGCTACAAATTGGCCTTCCAGGCAGGTTTTTGATTCCAGGACCTGGGGGTTCAAATCCCTCCTGAAAAGAATTGCTGTGCCCCCCTTTTTAGAGCCGCCTGAGGCGAAAAGCTGAAGCGGGTAGAGTTCGGAGCGGAGGCGCCCAAAGTCTGCTGGAAGTAGGTGGGTTTCTTGAAGCAGGGCCACTGCTGCATCTTCATCTTGAAGCTTTTTTAGTATCGAATTCCGTTTGGCGGGGGAGTTTAGTCCATCAACGTTGAGGGTAAGAAATTTCAAGGTCTGATGCTCCTGGGCTAGGTCCCCCCTCGTTGGCGTAATCGGGGGATCTGGAGGGCGTTGGGCCGGAGGGGATTAAACTAACCGCCATCTTGAGGAAAGGCTATGAATGTGTCACTCTGCTCTTGGGGTTTTGGAACAAGCCCCCAACGGGGGGTGTAACTTTAACTGGTGGTGGGGCCGACATTGTCGGTACGGCTGTTCCCCTGGCCAACCGGGTCACTTGAGAAAATAGTCTGGGATTCCAAGGACTCGTAGGCGGTATGTACCTTGG
The DNA here is from genome assembly GCF_040938575.1 of Ambystoma mexicanum. Lineage (NCBI taxonomy): Eukaryota > Metazoa > Chordata > Amphibia > Caudata > Ambystomatidae > Ambystoma > Ambystoma mexicanum. The sequence goes on along the minus strand of NC_090932.1, from coordinate 673,571,652 downwards.
AAATTGGCATGAGCCGTGAGTGGGGCCCGCTGCATTGATTATGACCGTTCTTAACTTGGGTCAGGATCAGTGAAGTTTCTTCGAGCTCGGGCTGGGGGTCTATAAGGACACAGGGACAAAAGCCGCCGGCTGCGACCAAGCCCCAGCCTACCTTCTTCTGTTGCTTCTTGGCACCTTTGACCAGGAGGATCGTCTGGGATTGGCGAGGTGGATTCTTCGAGCGAAGATGGATGCATAATTTTGTTAGCATCTATGAGGTGGCTGATTTTGTGCAGGGTGCCGTTATATGAGAACTGCACGGGGGTCGGCAATAGCCATCTGTATCAGATTTGATGTTCCTGCACGAAGAGGGTCAGAGGCCGGAGAGATTTCCTCTTCTGAAGTGTAGGCAGTGAGAGGTCATGATAGATCTGGAGAGGCGAACCCTGGAAGGAGAGCTCATCTTGAGAGCGGCTGATTGCTGATATGGCCTCCTTTGTGGTGTAAAAATGTACTCTAGTTATGACGTCGAGGGGGTGGAGGTCTGAATCAACACCCCGACGTGGGCGCAGTCTGTGAGTGCGGTCCAAGAGGAGTTGAGATTTGTCCAGTAGTGGGAGGAGAGATTGGAAGAAGTGCCCCACATATTCCGCCAGGTTTTTGTCCGGGACAGAGGTTGGGATCCCCCGAATTCTGAGGTTTCTGCGCTGAGCCCTGTTTTCAAGATCCTCTTGTTTGAATTCGAGGATTACGCACCTGTCCTGCAGGGTTCAAATCGAGTGTTGGACTTCCCCTAGTGTGGTAGCATGGTCCAGGGAGCGGTCATCCACCTCCCCCAGCCTCTGTTCCATCACAGTCACTCTTTGATCGGTCTGTTCCAGCTTGGTAGTGAGCTCCGTCATGCAAGATCTAAATTCAGATTTGATATCGGTCATAAAAGCCTGTATGTCCTCTTTGGTGGCAAGGGCTTCTCTCTCCTCTTGGGAATTCTGTGGGGTAAGCTTGGGAGGGTCATGCTTCTTTGCCTTGTCGGTCGACGTAAACAGTGGCAATGTCTGAGTTTTTGCCAGCTTTTAGTTGCTTTGCTATTGCGCCAAGTGGGGTTTTAGGGCAGGTGGGCCAGTAATCACTCGGGAAGGTAAAGTGGGGGAGACTGTTAATTGAGGCCAGGGCATACAGGTTATTTAGGGGGGGCTCTCACTTCCTTGAACAATCCCTGCGGGGGTTGAGGTTTCCATAGTTTGAGGCCTCCCAGAGCAAAATGCAGAGGGGTTTTGGCTCTCCCATTGCAGGGTGAGATTGTAGTGTTGCCTCTGGCTCTGGCTTCCTAATGCAGGGTTAGGGGGAGGGGAATCGCAGAGTGGGCCGGGGCGCCCCAGGAAAGAAGTGAAGGAGGTCGGGCGAAGCCAAACAGTCACAGGTGCACTCCCATTCAGTGCGGCCTCAGGGCGGAGTGTGGGCGCCCAGTTCTAGGTGAGCGCTGGTTTCAGTGAGGATCCTTTACAAAGACCCCATCTTGTGGTAGCTTACATGTGAGGCTGGAGGAGCTGGAGGGGCTGGGTGCCCTGTATGGGAGCTGGGGTCTGCTGCAGTCATGAGCCACTGGTGGGTAGTTGTTGAGGTGGAGAAACGCTTGCTAGATCAGTTGTGGGGTTGCCAGGGGCTTTAGCCCCGTGTGTAGCACCCGGGCCCACGCCAGCAGCCCCGGAGCGTCAGCAGCGGTCCGAGCCCAGGATGAGCCCCCTCGACGTGGGCGGCGGGAATTGAGCATTGCTGTATTAGTCCAGAGCCCCATGGGGGGGGCGCCAGGGGAGCGGTATGCCACTGCTCTCCCGCAGCCCGTGGAGTTGTTGGAGCATGAGGCTGGGGGCCAGCGGGGCCACACCACGCCGTCCCGGGGCTTTGATGTGCCCCCAGTGATCCACGTACCTGGGGTTACCGCAAGGGCCCCTCTCCGTTATGTGGCATCGGCACCAGGGCTGGGGCTCTCATCTCCACGCATGTCATGCGTTGCGCTGTGTCCGCACCTGGAGGGCCTGGGGTGGCTATTGTGTCCTGGGGTCGGCGGGGTTCCCAACGGGGGTTGCGGCTCCTCCACAAGCTTGCGACGCCTCTTGCGACACCTCGGTATGGGTTCCGTTTGCTCCGTCCGCCATTTTGGGAGGAGGCGGCGGAGGGGCCGCAAATTCAGATTATCGTTGTGCGGCTTCCCGGTGGTGGCCAGCCACGATTTTCATCTCTTTATGAGGCCCTGGGCTTCCGACCTCCTAGGTAGGATTTTGGCAACATGTTAGGCGGTGGAACTTCACTAAACTGCTGAAGCAGCGGGCCCGTCACAGAGGCCTCTAAGAGAGCGGCCTCATTGCCGGAGCTCGAGGCCACGCCGCATTATCCATTTTTAAATGCCAGAGCAAGGCTCTTACCTGAAGATGCTGATTGTCATTCAATTCCTCAAAGGACTGACAAATATTTTACCACTGGTCCCTTTTTTGGTTCCATCCTGGGATTTGAACCTGGCACCTTTTCAATGGGGGCTCCATTTGAACCGCTCCATTCTTGTCCTCGAAGGCTATTAACCCTGAAAACCATCTTTTTGGTAGCCATCACTTCTGCCCGCAGAGTGAGTGATCTATAAGTCTTGTCATGCAAACCACCATTCTCTATATTCTCCAAGGATAAGGTAGTACTTAGGGTTCGTCCCTCCTCCCTTCCCAAGGTGGTGTTTAAATTCCAACTGACACAGAATATAACATTACCAGCTTTTTTCCCACCTCCTCACCCTTCTAAGAATGAAGAAAGGTTACACAAGCTTGACCCGAAAGGGGCTCTTAGCTTCTCCATTTCTAGGATTGCAAATGTCAGGCAAGATGTCTGTTTATTGATTATACCGGACATAGGCTACGCAAGGCCGTGACCAAACAAACTTTATCACGTTGTATCAGCCTATGCATTTCAAAGTGCTACCGCATTGTCTGATGAATCCTGTGGACTCTTCAAAGTGACCCTGCATAAAGTCTCCTCCCAGGTGGCCAGAGAAAGGCAGATGCTTTGTTATCCTAACCCTGTGGGTGGTATTAGCCGGGAAGATCACCTTGGAGGAGAAAGGCCCCAGGGGAATGGGAGGACTCTGTTGGATGAGAACAAGTATTTGTCATCCTCTAGGGAGGAAATACCAAAATATGTAATGGCCTGCTGTCAGAGAGAGTTTCTAATTTCTCAAGGTGACTATCTCAATGTAGGTGAAAACAACCATAACCACAAATGCATTGGGAGGAATTAAACCCCTTTTAAAATCGTAGACATACATAGAGGTGAAAGCTCTCATGACTTCCAGAACTACGAGCCCTGTTGTTAAAGGGTGTCGTGGAAGAGGTGCCTCCCGAGCAGAGGGTCGGCTGGAAATGCTAGTATTTCCTGGTACCCACGAAGGGGGGAGGTCTCTGCCCCATCTTGACCTCAGGGCCTTGAACAAGTTCTTGAGGAAGGACAAATTCAGGATGGTGACATTGAGGGAGATTATCCATGCTCTCGAGCTGCAGGACTGTCTGGTGTCCGTAGATCTTCAGGACGCTTACTTCCTTGTGCTGATACATCACAAGCACAGGACATTCCTGAGGTTCCTCATAGGGCACAAGCACTATCAGTTCAAGGTGCTTCCCTTTGGGTTGGTCTCCGCACCAACGGTCTTCACCAAGCTCATGGCAGTAGTCGCGGCTCACCTCAGGAGATCGGGGTCCATTTATTCCCGTACCTGGATGACTGGCTGATTTAAGGGAAGTCAGCGGACTAGGCTTTGTCCCACTTGGAGGACACCTGCTCTATTCCACAGGCTGGGCCTCTCCCTGAACTTGCAGAAGTCCCACGTGACGCATGCCCAGAGGCTCCAATTCATCGGGGCAGTCCTAGACACTCGGGTAAGGAAGGCCTTCCCACCTGAGTTGAGTGACCAGCATTGCACAGATGGGGTGTTTGTTCCAGAACCATGCTGCCTTACCAACGGCTTTCTTCCTCCGCCTCTTAGACCTCATGGCCTCCTGTATTTTTCCAGTACTAGAGGCCAGGCTATGAATGAGATTGTTGCAGTGGCTCCTATGAGGCCAGTGGTCTCGGTACCTCAGAACCCTCAAGGATTCTTTTGGGTGTCCAGGTCAGTGGTCAACGACCTCCTTTGGTGGGTCAACAGCAGGAATTTACTAGCGGGGGAACCCTTCTGGCTGATGTGGCCTCAGGGCCGGGTGGTCACAGATGCGTCCTTGAAGGGTTGGGGTGTTCACTACGAGGACTTGCAGGTGAGCAGCCTTAGGTTAGCAGTGGAAGCCAAGTGGTACATTAACAGGCTGGAGTTGCGAGCCATCAGGCTAGCACTGAAGGCAGTCGCACCGTCTCTCAAGGTGGGAAACATGTCCTCGTCTTGATGAACAATATGGTGGCTATGCACTACCTGAACAAACATGGTGGCGTGCTCTCCCTCCCCCTTTGCAGTGTTGTGATGCAGCTGTGGTTCTGGCTGTTAGAGAACCGGATCTCGGTCTCAGCAGTTCATCTGGCGGGGACAGAGAACGGTTTGGCAGACGCTATGAGCAGGCAGAGCACAGTCTCACAAGAGTGGGAGGGGTTTCAGGAAGTCCTAGAGGAAGTCTTTTCTCACTGGGCTTCCCGACAGTGGACCTGTTAGCCAAAGAGTCCAGCAGGAAGTGCTGACAGTTATGCTTGCAGGAATTCCTTGTGAACGGCATGCTAGGGACATGTTTCTGGTGGACTGGACCTTCCCTCTCCACTACGCCTTCCCTCTGATTCCAGTCATTCCTTGGGGTCTCAGGAGGTTTCGAGCAACCATGATCTTGGTCACCCCAGACTGGGCAATGATAACATGGTAACCGGACTGTCTGGATCTGACCATCTGCCCACCTCTCCGGTTGCCTTGGCACCCGAAATGCCTGACCCAGTCTGAAGGTCAGGTGCTCCACCCGAACCCGGAATCCCTCAAACTACACGTGTGGCTCTTGAGAGGATGAGATATGATGACTAGGACCTCTAGGAGGAGGCGCTTGAGGTGCTGGTGGAGATTTGAGACCCTATCTCTTGCTCTTATTACAGTGGTAAATACATCTGTCACTAGCCTCTCTAGGCCTTCAGGTTACCACGGTCAAAAGATATTTGGTGGCTTTGTGTGTAAAAGGTCTCTGGATCAAGGTTATTTTTTTACGATCCCGGTTATGGAGCAATTCCTGAAGGGTTCCCTTGGTTGTCCCAGATTGGGATTTAAATGTGGTTCTTACTTTCCTGATGGCGGCTTCCTTTGAGCTGTTCCATTCTTGCTATTTACAGCTACTTACACTCAAGACAGCTTTCTTGGTTGATATTACTTCCGCTGGGTGGGTCAGCGAATTGCAGGCCCTTTGTTGTAAACTTCCATTTTTGCAGTGTTTTTTGACGAGAAGGTCGCGCTCAAGGTACGGACAGGGTTACTCTTCACCTTCCGCAGTCTATTGATCTGCCTATATTTTACTCACCACCGCACCCCGTCTAAGGGGGAGGAGCAAATTCATCGGTTGGACCCCAAAAGGACCTTGAGTTTTTACATGGCTAGGACAGCAGAATACTGAAAGGCTGATCAGCTATACATTGCTTACTCTTCGGCCAGGAATATTCTAGGTGGATCATCTTTTGCATTTCAGAATGTAACCAATCTGCTGGCAAGTAACTGCCTCTTGGTATCAGAGCACACTCGACCAGAGAGGTTGCCACATCCACAGCCTTGTGGAGTGGAGTCCCAATCAGAGACATTTGCAGAGCGCCTACTTGGTCCTCACTCCACACTTTTACAAGGCATTCCAGCCTAGATGACGCCCGTGGGGCTGAGGCGCGCTTTGGCAGTGCAGTGTTACAAAACCTGTTGCTATAAGCGTTCTACCCGCCTCCATTGTTCCACTGCTTTGGGAGTCTATCAGATGAGGAATCTGAAGGAGAAAGGCAATCCATTGAAGGAGAAATTACTCACCGTAATTTTCTTTCTATGGATTCTTCTCCAGCAGATTCCTCATTACCCCTCCCATCCGTCCCTGCTCAGAAAGCGTTAGCAGTTGCTGATGTCTGTTCTCGGAGAGAGGATACATGGTGATGGTCCTAGAGTGATCGTTTTCTGGCAAGCTACTTGTCTTTCAAATTCATTTATTTTTCAAACAAAATGATAATAATAATCACTGTAGTACTATTTGGAAAGTTGTTCTGCTAGTCTTCGTATTTCTATGGGATCCATGTTTTTTCTATCTTTCCATTGGCCTTTTGACCTTCTCTCGCTATTTTTCTCTGCAATAGTCGAGCACGGGAGACAAAAGGCAGGACTGGGATACGGGGTGTAGTGACACAATATATATACATCACACGACGTCCGATCCGGAGCTGACGATTGAGCACCGAGCAAGACGAATCGTCGACCGAGTCGAGGTCCGCTACGCCCGCTGTCGAAGTTTTTTCTGAGCAGCAGGGCTTGCTGAGGATATCTATAAAATGAGGTATCTGCAGTAGAGAAATCCATAGAAAGAACATTACAGTGAGTAATTTCTCCATCTATGACAGTGATCTTCAAACTGTGGGTTCCGTCTCATGCCCCAGCCTGAAATGGCCCTATTGTTTTTTGTTTTTTTTTTAAAGGGAAAAAAAAGCTGTTGTAGGATGGGACATGCACGTTTTAATGTCAGTGGCTGACCCAGGAAATAGACACCCTGGAGGTACTCTCTCTGTGCCTTTCCAGAGAGCACGCTTCCAGGGTGTTTGAATCCAGTCGCAGGAACGAAACAGGACCGGGATTATACGAGGTAAGGGGGTGGGCCCTAAGGTTTGATTTTTGGAGCAAGTGGGGGAGCCCTTATGTTATTTTTATAGCTGGTGGCGGAGCCCTCAGGTTATTTTTGGAGCAGGTTGGAGAGTGCTTTGGGTTGCTTTTGGAGCCTGGGAGAGCCCTTGTATTTCAGGCCATTTGGCATTTTTGACGTCGGGGCTGGCCTGCCCACATTTTCCTCATGGGCAGGGGGGCAAGCCTAAAAAGTTTGAAGACTGCTGATGTAAGATGAGAAATCCGTGGGAGGAAGATCCAATAGAAAGAACATTACCATGGGTAAGTAATGTGTTCATCTGTTTTATAAGGGTATTGTGTGACAATATTTATCTAGTATTTTTTTTTAAGGCAGGAAAGAAAAACCAGTGTAGGAAGTGACATGCACGTTTGTGTATATCCCATCTTAACATGGTGGGGGGGAGCCCTTCGGTTGTTTTTGGAGAGGGTGGGGGAGCCCTGTGAATGTGCAGGATGTGGGGTTGGGGGAGCCCAGGGTCTATGCAGGGAGTGGGGTAGGAGGAGAGGGTTGGGGGGGAAGCCCTGGGACTGTGCTGGGAGCGTGGTGGGGGGAGCCATGGGATAGCGTTGGGAGCAGGGTGGGGGAGCCCAGGGACTGTGCTGTTGTGGAGAGAGCCCAGGCACTATACTGGGAGTGGGCTGTGGCGACGGCACGCAATAGTTCATAGCCATTTGGCATTTTTGGGGCAGCCCAGCCTGCCTACACATTTTGCTCAGGGGGATTGAGGGGACCAGGCCAAAAAGGTTTGAAGACCACTGATCTGAGAAATCGCTGGGAGGAAAGTTACCAGGGTAAATCATTTGTTCACCTGTTTTATAAGGGTATTGTGTGACAATGTTTACCTGGTATTTATTTCTGCTTAGTGTGTAAGCTAAAGGACTAATCATTGTATTTGTATACTTACCTGTGTAACTGAAATTACTGCTGTTGCTCTGTACAGACTCATCGTAGCCTAGACCACTCTGACACCTTTCCTGGGACTAAGCCTGGCCGCTCTGCTACCATACCTTGATTGGGTTTGTCTAACTTCTCTGTCTTCACTGTCACCAATACTGGCTTCCTTCATTTTCTTGATGCCAGAGACCAGGCTTTGGATGTGATCCCTTCAGTGGCTTCTGACGAGCCAATGGTTGCAATATTCTGGTGAAATGACAGACTTCCTCTGGAAATCGAGAGTGGGGGCCAATGACCTCTCGTGGGGGCCAACATTGAGACATGATGGCCGCAGAACCTTTTTGGGCACCACGGTCAGAGGCCCAGGCAGTCGCAGGCGCTTCCCTGAATGGCTGGGGCTCTCACTGCGCGGATCTGCAGGTGAGCCATCTTTGTTACCAGGTGGAATGTCGCTAGCATATCAACTTGGTGGAACTGTGAGCAGTAAGGTTAGCCCTGGCAGCTTTTGCACCTTCCTTCCAGGGAAAACATTTCCTGATTCTGACAGTCATCAATGCACCCATGCATGGCCTTAACAAGCAAGGGGTTGTACGGTCATTGCCCCTGTGTAGGGAGGCCATGCGGCTTTGGTTCTGGCTACTGGTGAATAATATCTCTGCAGCGCACCTGGTAAGGATGGAGAACAGTTTGGCAGATGCTCTTAGTAGGCAGACCGCGTTCTCTCTCGAATCATAGATTTGCCCTGAGGTCATTGCAGATATTTTCTCTATTTGGGTTACTCCGCCAGTGGACATGTTTGCGACGAAGGACAGCGCAAGCAAATCCTCTTGAGGGAATTTTCCATGAGGTGGGCATTGGGAGACATGTTCTTGGTGCAGTCGGTCTTCGATGTCCACTATGTGTTTCCAACAGTCCCAGTCATCACGTGGGTTCTCATGAGGTTTTCAGGCCTGCCTGATCTTAATCCCCCCAAACTGGGTGCAGAGTATGTGATACTTTGACTATCTGGATTTGACAGTTCGCCTACCTTGCCACCTTCCTCAGAGGCCAGACTTCTTGTCCCAATTGGAATGGTCAGGTGCTTCACCCAAACCCAGACTCCATCAATCTACATGTGTGACTCTTGAGAGATTAAGGTATGAGGATTCCAATCTGAATTATGAGGTTTTAGAGGTGCTTCTGGCTGCCCGCCGGCCTTTCACCAGGTCTGTGCGTGCAGATGGAGAAGGTTTGAAGTATGGTGCATGGACAGAGAGGTGGACCCTGTGTATTATTTGATGGTGGCACCTTTTGAGCCATTGCATTCACCTCCATCAGGCAACTCCCCTTATAGACATCCTTTTTGTTGGACATCAAATCAGCAAGACACGTTAGTGAGCTTCAGGTGTTTTTGTGCAAGCAGCTGTTATCATTTTTCAGAAGATAATTTCTCTGAAAGTCTGACCCAAATTTCTGCTGAAAATGGTTTTGGAATTTCATATCTGAGTGTGGAGTAATCAATTCTCTTTACGCCACCTCACCTGTCCAAAGAAGAGATGAGGCTTCATAGACTGGACCCTAAAATAGCATTGAGGACAGCTGCCTTTCGGCAGAATGATTAACTATTTGTTGCATTCTCCAAGTTCAGGATTGGACAAGCAGTAACAAAACCTGGCAGCCATCTTTAAATTACAAGATACTAGTAACACTTGTCTGTTAGAGAAGCAATCGGAAACAAATAAGGCAACTCACAGAAGCACATTGGAACACCTAAGCCACTGTGAAAACGTAGTCAGGTTTGGCCCATGAATCAACAGCGTTTAGCGCATGGAAACGGCAGAATGTGGCGTCCGTGGCTGCTAAAGAGTCACACTTCATCAGAGACCGCACATGTCCGGTTGTGAAGGCGCTTGCAGTATTGCTCCTGCCAACTGATGTACTGGAGTACAGATTTGCTCTGCTGTCCACGCCCTTTCCTCCAGCATGAAACACCAGCATCTACGTTGCTTAGCAACGCTCAAGGCCACACCTCCTGCCTCGCTTTCCAGCTCTTAACATCCACCCCAGGCGAAGTCGGGCACAGTTGGCCGTCGCTGTCTGCAGGTGTCCACGGATGTGACGCGGCCCTACGGTAACTCCACCATTCTTCAGGTGCCTTCGTGAATCTCGGTCTTGGCCGGCCATGTCATCTCCATCTGACTTCCGTAACCCAGCACAACCATCTCTCCAAATTCCTGGTTCAACAATCTACTCTACTTTGGTGCTGGTAACATATTTCTTGTTCATTTCCATTTTTAACTTTATGCCTCCAAAAAGCAATCCTTCTACTCCTAGACTTACCTCTACTTGTAATGATGATCATCTTATCTACCCTCCACGTATTGCCAACACTGCAGTCATTGATCTTGGATTATGGAATGCAAGATCAATTTGCAACAAATCCTCTGCCATGCTGGACTTTTTTCTAAGACTCAATTTACACTTTCTCTGGAGGGGGTATTGGTATTCTTTATCAATCCTCTTTCTCACTCGTTTCTTTGTCTTTGACTCTCCCAACTTATTCTTCGTTTGAATTTTCTTACAATATCTTTTCTAAACCAGATCCTATTTCCTTCCTGCTTATCTATCGACCCTGTGGCCCTGTTGGCTCCTTTTGTGATGACATTGATAACCTACTTTCCTATATTCTACCCTCCGCCCCCCAACTAATTCTGTTGGGTGACTTCAATCTTCACCTTTTGTCAACACACTCCTCTTTCCCTTTTCTCTCAATTCTTGACTCTCATTTTCTTCATCCTCTTGCTACTCCTCCATCTCATATTTCCGATTCATGTCTTGATCTTATTTTTACTTCGTCCTTTTCTGTCTCTATTGTTTCCTCTCTCCCAGTTTATCTTTCTGACCACTATCATTGTTAGGTTGAGGGTTTGGGGTTAGAAATAACCACTAAGGAGCCTTGTTAGGTTTAGGTATCTTTAGTAAGTCCACAGGAACACAGGTAAGTACATCAGGTATAATATAGGATAAGTACATGGGATAGAAGCATCCACCGGTCCCCCTGTGCCAAGCTTAAGTTTCCAACTGGCAATCCAGGAACACAGGCACTCACATCCAAACATTCCAACCAGAACACTCCATACCAAACATTCCAGACTCAGGCACACATACATACAGGGAATAGCCACATATTAAGGATAGGTAAAACACAACACATCTCCCCCCATACATAACCATGCAATCAAGGGAAGAAACAGAAGGAACAGTGTTACTAAATTGTATGTATATAAAAAAAACGGTCCTTCTAAACATCCATCCAGCAAACTGCTCCTAGCATAAAGCTATCCCCTACCAAATCCTTAGAGTATCTGCCAATTAGCTAACCCACTTCCAATACAATCACTAGAACCATAACAGGCCTATTATGGAGCTCGCTACAAGGGAACCAGCCCGCAATCTCATACACAACCATTACCACCTACATCACACAATAACCCTGCATCATCATTCACCAACTACAAATTGTGCTAACACAATCTACAGGGTTAAACCCCACTATCTGCCTAAAGCGTACTCATCTCCACTCCACTGTGAGTGTCCTCAAAACACCCTCACCTGGCACCAAAACCAATGTCGTTCATAATACTGGGTAAGCAGCATGGACACTACTTTGAAAATAACATGCTTCACCAGAGAGCACATACAATAGCAACGCTCCACAAACATGCCAACTTCCTCACATAAGCCTTGGCATTACACCAAAACATGCCAACTGGACTGTGCCCACCACTGAGCACAAATATTCGACACCAACAGTGTCAGGATTCTTGATACCCCACCATTTGACACACCAAAGTGTCGGGATTCTCTATCCCCCTATCTATGACACACCAAAGTGTCGCAATTCCCCCACGGGACCAACAGCCCCCACAACAGGTACCTGGCGCGACCACCTCATCCGAGGAAGACCACCACAATGGCATCTAGTGCCGGGACACCCAGTCCCCCAAGATATGGCACGACCACCTGAAGCCAGGAAGACCGCCAATGACTGCTGAGCACACAGTCGGGATTTCTCATCCCCCACAACTTGACACACAAAAGTGTCGGTATACTTGATACCCCATCATTTGATACACCAAATGAGCACAATACCATTTCCTCCACTCCACCACTCCAGGCACCATGCCTGAGCTAATGAATGCTCACCATTGAGCATCCCATGCTCACCATAGAGCAACCAATACTCACACTAACAACTGCTCCGGGCACAATGCCTGAGCTATTACATGCTCACATCACTGCACAGACTCATTCCCTCAAACACACCAGTCAGGAAAATTGAGCATTTAATATGATAAACAAGGGTTAAGCACCACACTTGAGTCCAATAATAAAGCTTGCAAAGTCCTTATGGTTGTTTTCCTGTGGAAGAATAATTGGTTAATACAGTGCAAAACATAAACACAACTCACATTAGGTTTTCAATTTCAGTACATATCTCTTGAATTTCCACACATAGCCAAGACATCAGAACTTCCCATAGACGCACCCATTAGCGCCAGACAACGTCACCAATACTGGCAAAACTCACCACCTCTTTAGGCACCTCAACACTGGGAAATGCATCCCCAAACACAATATGCCCTTAGAATGCCATATAGCATAATAACCAACACCACCAACTGCCACAAAATACATTTGAAGTAAACACATCTCTAACTGCAAGATGTAATGTTGAAATATTTTGTCATTGACCCACCAATATCCAGCATTGCAATACAGAAATATAACACTTTTTTTTTTTATTTTTATAATGACCTTTGCATCACTCAATATAATTTCCATGAGCTCGAGACATGCTGCTTCCAACCATAAGAAAATAACAGGCCATGTACAATTGTAATGTCAATGCAACTAGATGAAAAGAAAAACAAATCCGCCGTATCCTGCAAAATAAACGTTAGCATAGTACCTCATGTCTCCGATGGTTTAGTATGCATTAGGTGCAAAAAAAAACTCTTCTGCTTTGGCAGCTAACACAGCTGATCCATTTGTAAACTTGCACAATACGTTTTTCCGGATGTCACGAAACGAGCACTTTGATCCAAATGTAATAAGCATTCCATAGAAATGCGATACACGCCGTAACACGTTTTGTATTTGTTGCAATCCATTTCCTTGATGGATCCTTCATGCTACGCAGATGAACAGATGCTGCAGACCCGGAAGTACTGCACATTGCGGGCACGTTGGAAGGTCCTTTTTTCCAATGCAGCACACTTCGTCATGACACGAAGCAGGCTGCTGCGCACTCCAGGAACGTTCGCTCCAACGTTCCAACACAGCGGACCCTCGCCGACACCACCAGCATTGTGATGACATCACCATTAATGTCGGGCACGCCGACCCGCACAGAGCTCCTCGCACCAACCGTCGTCGGTGCAGCCAAAGCAGGCATCCCCCAAAGACGCTGAGAAAGTGCGAACCCTCACACGCCACTCCAAAGCTGCTCCAAAAGGTAAAGCCATCAGCCTCACTGCCGCTAATATACGTTGCAGTCTCTGCTATTGATGCAAAGTTATAATGTGCTGGCCACATTAAACCTCGATATTTCCCCGGCCGCTTACACGCTGTCACAATCGGCCGCTGTTCCCTTCAAAGGCCAACTTTAATTACGCTGACAGCCATGCAGCGCTGTCCTGCAGTGTCACTGGGTTGAGCCTTTCACTCATCCATGCAGGCACAGCACGCTTACCTTGGGGCCGGGGGTGCCGGTGGATGCCTCTGTGGTTACTGCTCCTTGCTGGTGGGCAACTTCCTTGCCACTTTCTGCTTCCTGTTAACAGTCCTTGTCTGTACTGCTGCTTTCCTTGTTCTTTTTTTTTTTCTTGCTCCCTTCAGTTTCCAAACATCCTCGTCGCCAATGTTAGGTTGAGGGTTTGGGGTTAGAAATAACCACTAAGGAGCCTTGTTAGGTTTAGTTAACTTTAGTAAGTCCACAGGAACACAGGTAAGTACATCAGGTATAATATAGGATAAGTACATGGGATAGAAGCATCCACCGGTCCCCCTGTGCCAAGCTTAAGTTTCCAACTGGCAATCCAGGAACACAGGCACTCACATCCAAACATTCCAACCAGAACACTCCATACCAAACATTCCAGACTCAGGCACACATACATACAGGGAATAGCCACATATTAAGGATAGGTAAAACACAACATTGATAACCTACTTTCCTATATTCTACCCTCCGCCCCCCAACTAATTCTGTTGGGTGACTTCAATCTTCACCTTTTGTCAACACACTCCTCTTTCCCTCTTCTCTCAATTCTTGACTCTCATTTTCTTCATCCTCTTGCTGCTACTCCATCTCATATTTCCGATTCATGTCTTGATCTTATTTTTACTTCGTCCTTTTCTGTCTCTATTGTTTCCTCTCTCCCAGTTTATCTTTCTGACCACTATCATCTTTCTGTGTCACTGTCTCCTCAAGGTTATTCACGGTCTTGTCTTCAGCTCTGCGTCATCATTACATCGACGTGATTTACGTAACTTTAACTCTTCACTCTTTAGTTCCACCTGTACCTCTGTCCTTCCTCCCCATTTCCGCTTTTTCATCCCTAACTTCTGATGAAGCTGGCTCTGCTCTTTCTTCGTCTCTCTTCTCTTGATTCACTTGACCCCTTATCGCCCTTCCATCCCACTAGCAAACCTTCCCAACCGTGGATTTCTCCCTATATTTGCTCTATGCGCCGTTTCCTCCGTTGTCTTGAAAGATGCTGGCTCAAAGCCAACTCTAAAGCAGATTATTCTTCATACTTATACTTTACTAAACGTCTCTACTTCTCTGTTCTCCTACAAACTCAGTCTGCCCATCGTAGGTGTCTTTTTCAAATTCTTTCTAGTCTTCTGTCACCTCCCACCCCCGACTACTCTGCTAATTCGACTCTGTCAGCCTCTGACTTTGCTCAGTTGTTCTCCTCTAAGGTAGCCTCTCTTTGTTCTGACATTGAAGCGCCCATTTCACCCAAAGTTACGACTTCTTTCACTCCTGCTTTCCCTGCCTCTATTTCCTGCTTTCAACCAATCTCCAACGCTGTTGCTTCCCTTCTGTTGGCTAAAGCCCACCCCAAAGCCTCTCCTACCGACCCCATCCCTTCCGCACTCATTCTCAAAGTTTACCCTGCTTTGGTGTCTCACCTCACCTCCTTCTTCAATATCTGTCTCTCAAGTTCAACTTTTCCCATGTCTTTTAAGCATGCTTCCATCATCCCAATTTTAAAGAAACCTGCCGCCGACCCACTACTCCTTTAAAATGTTCATCATATTTCCCTGCTTACCTATCTCTCTAAAATACTTTATGTATTGGACTCACTACTTACTGCACACTATTTTAAACACTCACATCTTCTTATTCTTTTAGATCTATCCGCTGCGTTTGACACCGTCAACCGCTCCCATTTATTGGCATCTCTTTCTTCCTTTGGTTTTGCGGGCTCGGTCCTATCCTGGATTCAATCATATCTGTCTCAAAGGACATTTTCTGTTTCATGGGCTGGCAAATCATCTAAATCTTTTTTGCTTGCCCATGGTGTTCCGCAAGGGTCTGTCTTGGGCCTTTTTTCTGTTCCCTCTTTACACTTCCCCTCTTGCTGCTGTTATTTCTTCCTTTGGTCTGTCACACCACTTTTATGCTGATGACACTCAACTTTTTCTTTCCTTTTCTTCTTTTTCTTCCGAGATTCGTCACACTCTTTCTGCTTGTCTTTTGACCAACAAATCTTGGATGTCTTCTCACTATCTCACACTTAATGCTGAGAAAACTGAGATTCTCTTTTTCCCTGCTTACACCGTTTCCTCTCCTCCTCCTCTGTTATTTATTTCCCTCCATCCCAGCTTCCAATCTCATGTAAGGCTCGAAATCTGAGGCTCTAACTCAACTCTAGCCTATCCGTCTCTCATCAAATTTCTCTAACTTCGCGCGCTTGTCACTTTCACCTACACAATGTCCGTAAAGCTTGTCCATTTATCAATTTTCAAGCTTCAAAACTGTTGATTTCTTCTCTGATCTTTTCCTGACTCTTTTACTGTTCTTCTGCCCTTTTTGGCGTCCCAATTTCTCATCTTACCCCTCAGAGGTTCCAGACCTCCAAAGTGACGGCTAAGTCTTTGGGTCTGGCCATTATGCCACCATCTGCTCCTTTCACAAGGAGGTTGGGGGTTTTCACCCCTCTGTTTCTTAAATCCCAAGCGGGCAGGTTCAAGTTACCCCAGGGAGACTACAAGGGAGACTCTTCCAGCGAGGAAGAGGCAGTGGTGCCCCTTGGGTGGTGCCCCTTGGGGAGGATCAGATGCGGCCACCGTCCCCTCTGTTACCCACAGTGCCAAACCTCTGTGAGATTTTCTGCCATGAGTCCCATGTGTGAGGGAGAATTTCTTTGTTGAACTTGAAATGAACCATGTCCAATGCATGGGTTTACAGATCCTGCAGCAGCGTTAGTTTATCTCCCTTTCAGCATAATCCAGATCTCTGTCCTCACACCACCACATTGCCTTCTCACCCCATTTTATTGGAGTAGGCCGGTCAACTTCTCTCGAAGAGCGTAATAGAACTGGTTCCATGACCGGAATGAGTCATAGGGTGGTACTCAACATATTTTCTGGTTCTGAAGAAAGATGGGGGCATGCACCCAATGCTTATTCTGAGGCTCCTGAATTTGCACCTGCGAAAGGACAAATTCAAGATGGTGGCACTAGCCCAGATCTTCTAAGCCCTTGATCTGCAGGACTGGTTGGTGTCGCTGGACTTTCAAGATGCCAACTTCCATGTGCCCATTCACCGAAAACACAGGAAGTACCTGGGGTTTGTTGTGGGCCAACATCATTACCAGTTCAGAATCCTGCCATTCGGCCTTTCTTTGCACACAGGGTTTTCACCAAGCTGCTGGCAGTGATAGTTGCTTGCCTCAGGTAAGGCATTAATGTCTTTCCCTTCCTTGATGATTGGCTCGTCCAAGCTCGTTCCCCAGACAAGACATTGGCACATTTGTTCCTCATGAGCAGCCTGTTGCACAGCTTGAACTTTTCCCTGAACTTCAAAAAGTCCCATGTATTGCTGTCCCAGTCCATACATAGGAGTGGTTTTGGACACTCACCTGGGCAGAGACTTTCCACCCGAGGACATAGTGGCAAACAGCTCTCAGATGGTACATGTCCTCAAATCCGAAGTACAAGTTCCTGCCTCAGCCTTTCTACGTCTTGTGATGATTCCAAGGAGATGCTCACCTCCCTCCAAGGGGGAGCCACCCCCTTCGGGACTAGCGAGGTGAGCCTGTTTTGTGTAACACTGCCTAGGGGGCAAGGTTAGTGGTATCCCTCTGGAGTTGCACCCCCAGCCCCGCTTTGGGGAACAGGAAAACCCCTGAGAGAGTTACAAGTCACCTCCCCTCACCCCAGACCTCCAGACATGAACACCTTATATGGGCTATGTGGGAACTAAGGTGTATGATAAATTAAACAAGATGTGAGATAAATTAAACAAGAGTGTGAGAGCCCCTCTGCTGAGAATGACCATGGATCAAATTCCCTGTTCTGTAGAATTTCTTCCACTCAGGAGGGTCTGCAACAACGTTTTAGCTCACTGCACCCTTCACAGAGGAGGAATATCAATTTGCATATAAATGTGGTCCCACCCGTAAGGACAGTCCAGCATCGAAAAGTGCTAGGAAATTCTACTCTGAACAAGAGTACTATAATGAACACCAGACATGTGTTTCGGCCTTGTTGGGCCTCCCAATGGCACAGTGAGCAAGGGGTCCACGTCTGGATTACCAATGGGTTACTTAAGGTGAAACCACAAGTTTTACAAATTAAACAAGAGTGTGGGAACCCCTCTACTGAGAACCAACATGGGTCAACTACCCTGTTTTATGGAATTTCTTCCACTCAGGAGGGTCTACAACCACGTTTTGGAAGCAATTCCATAGAGCAGGGTATTTGGCCCATGTTCATTCTCAGTAGAGGGGCTCCCACACCCTTCGTAAGGTGTATGATAAACCTGTAGCTCATTTTGTAATGGCTGACTTGGCTTCTGTCTCAAACTAACCCCAGTCTTCATGTAAAACAGTGGAGAGGTGAATTGACCAGTCCCCTAGAGGAGCGTTCTTGAAATAACAAATCAGAAGAGTGGCTTGAGGAAGCCTGGAGAGTTCAACTGAGTCAAAGAACCCAGGAAAGGTGTGACTAGGATGCGAGCAAGAATGCCAGATGCGGCATCCTAGCACGAGATCTGCGCTGCAGCAGTGGGGCAAGCTAGAATGAATAAGAAACCAGAAGAGGCTGGCTCAAAGAAGAGAAGAAAAATGCTGAGGCCAAGGCCCGACAAGAAGCCCCAGGCTAGTCCCTGCTTTGGATTAGCCTGGCTAGCTTTATATCTAGGTTGCCCAGCTGGGGCACCAGTAGAGCTGCGAGGGACTGACATTCCATCAGTAATGCATCCCAAGATTGTGGAATGCGCTGCCCAGGAAGTTTCGATAGAGGAGATCCTGGCATTGGCCCCGGTGATGAAATCAGGCCTGTCAGGGAATCTTTGCCCAAAAAACAAAATCCACGGTCGTCATGCAGAAGAAAACTAAAAATATGCCTGCAAAAAAACGAGCTAGGAGCAAGACGTTTCGTGAACACACTCTGCACAATCTGCAGTTAAAGCTGCTTTGACACAGCTGAATTTAGCTAGTGGTTCTTTGGGGGTAGGGAGGAAAGCTCAGGGGCAACACGCTTGCCTAGGAAGCAAGACTACGTGGAGCAAGACCGGTTCGATCCCTGGGTCCACGCTTACAAACCTCTGGGTATTAAGTGCGTTATAAATAGCCAATTACAATTACCCTGCCCAGTCGCTGGACTCTTGGACGAGTCTTGAGGGCCGCCACCTCTGGATAAGCATAACGCAGTGGCAACTGCTGTAACCACAGTTCAGAGTGGAAGCGCTGTATTCACGGAACCAGCAGTAGCTGCCTCTAGGTTTTTTCCTATGTCCCTTGGTAAATGCCCAAGGCAAGGTTCGTTATTCTCCTCCAGTCAGCCTCAAGTTCTGCCTCACGGGGCAGTATCTGAGGTTGCATTCGCCTCAGTCTACTCAAAAGGGCCCAACACTTTTTGTTCATATGATCGCCACCCTCTTGGCCCAATTGGATTCAGTAATGAACATCTGGGAAAACAGCAAAAAATGAAGGAAGATCTGCTAACTTTAGTTATTGAAAGTGTGATCCCAGAAACTCGTTCCTCAGTCCTGAATCGATCTAACCTCTTGTCACTGCTGCAAGAAATTCCCTTGTTGGGTGGAATTAAGTCTAATGACGTGGCTAAAGTTCTCTTCCTTGATCGATCCAGACTGAATCGCATGGTGATTTATTTTAAATTGAAATTGGTTATGGACACAGTTTTGAAGGAACGGGACAATCCGAGATGCCTGGGCTATGACTTGGTGCCATTTGACATTAATCCCACGGAAGGAGGCATGTCTACTTGGGGTGCCGCGTAATATGTAATCAAGAATAGGCGTCCCCAGCCACGTAGACCCAGGGGAGTAACAGAACAAGTAGCAAGAGAGAGGGGGGGTCACATGAATCATACCATTGAACGGATCAAACGGGATTGATTGCTCTCAATGTAGGAGCTGAATAAGGGGATAGGCCAGGTCAAGGATAGTATAAAATCAATCAATCTTTATTATACACATATCTAATAACATTACACATAGTACTGAGATCATGATAAAACAGCATAAAAACGAACAATCAATGTTAGATATCTCCAGTTAAAGTGCATATTGATCTAGTAGTCATCCTATAATATAAGGTGGACACGAAGTGCATAAAGCAATTATAATTCAAGAATATATTGCACAGAACAAAATTCCAATCTCAAAATAGTAACCAGTATATATTCAAAAACAAAATTATATAACCAAGAAAAGGGAAAGAAAAAAAGAGAAGAACAAAGAAAAAGAAATAGGAGGCACAGCACAACACAGGTAAGAACAATTCATATTTCCTGTGAAGTTAAATAGTTGTCCCCAATTGTAAATAAAATGTACAATAATCTGACAAGCTGAAAGTGCATCAGTGAAAAACAAAATAAATGCACTACTTGTCTCCAATCCGACCTAAATAGTCTACTTGGGGTGCCGCAACACATAGGCACGGGCAACCCACAGCACCATTCGGGGTCTCGGGCCACAGTGGAGGACCCGGTACTTTCTTTCAAAAGGAAAATCATGGTATCTGCAGAAAGCAGGCACTGATCCTGGCTTCTTGCCTCCACCTCCCAATAGACAAATGACTTATTTAACTATGATCAAGATGGTAAGGAGGCCGGAACAACAGGACGATAAGACTGCTTCTTGGTAGCATCATTTAATACAAGAGGGCACGCACACCTTTTCAACAGTCTGACTGTCCAGTCTTCTTAGTAAATTTACAGTAATCAATTTGCAGGAAACATGGCTTAAGGTATTGCCCGACTTAGATGGTTACAAGGCCATTCAACAAGCAGCACGACAGGGTGACAATGGTTGTCCTTTTGGGGGCCTCCTGACTTTGGTCAAACTCTCCCCTTTGTTTGAGGTAGTTGTTAGGGAGAATTCTCTGTTTAGGCTGAATTTCCTAACCTAGTGAGTCCCTCAGCAGCTTTGCTGGATTTTTTGGGTTTATTTTTGTCTCCTGCCAAGAGTGAGACTCTTTTACCCTCACTCTTGGGCATGATTTGAGTGTGTTTCTTTGAATCTAGATGTGTTTAATGGGCTATGGGGTATTTTACTCCATAGGGCTTCATGTGTTTTTGTGTTGTGTGTTACACAGCACCCTCAGTGCAGTGACACAGGGGTGTCATAGTGACCCCCCAGTATAGACTCCATACACTGGGACTGACTACCATCTCCCAGGGCATGTAAAGTCACCATTGACTTTACTAGTCTTAAATTCTGAACAGAACCAGTACAAACCATCATATTGTGGACGTACTGGCTGGGGCAATTCAATTGCCCCAGGGTCTGTTAGTTGAGGGGGCACGTCTCCATACCCCCTGATCGAGTTTTGGCTGGTGGCAGTGGATACTACTTTTTATATTCAACCACGAATATTTTCCTATGGGATTTCCCATTGTTTTGGGCTACTATCTTTATTTAATTATTTACGGTAGCCTCGAACATACCGCCGGTTTATTTAATTAATATTCATTCTCCGGTTGGTATTTTTTGCCAAAACTTGATTCTAAAATGGCGTTTCTGTGACTCCAACCCAAGTCGTGCCCTTTGTTCCACTTTTTGGCGGGCTTCTCCACAGGAGCCCTCCAAAGTGGTGCCACTCTGGGGTACTTAGGAGGGGTGGAGGGGGATTTAGGCACCCTGGACTGAGTTGCCTAGGCAACTCAAGTCGCACTCCGTCCTGATTGGCCCAAGTGGTGAGCCGTCCGGCTCACCACTTAGCATGTTTGAGTGACAGCTAGGCTGAGTGAATGGGGGTTTTCTGCATAAAAGAAGGGCTTTGGGGACTGGAACTTCAGAAGTCGCCACAGGACCTAAGAATCCGACGAGGGAGAAGCTGAGCCGACCTGCCACGACACCACCACTGGTGGAGCCCTGCTGGACCGCCTCACCACTTTTCCCAACGACAGAGGAGATCTCCTGCCGGAGAGTCTTCTTCCTTTGACTGGTGGGGATAACCAGTTTTACCGTCTTTTCGCCTTCCCGACGTACCTCGTGGCCACCTTGCCTCTGCCAAGCACCCCGGAAACCGGGATACCACGTTTTACCACGACCGCGAAACAAAGGTACCACCTTTAACCGGAAAACTCTGCGGCTGGTTTCTTCCCTGGTAGTGCAACGACCTTCATCTTTCCTCCAAATCGAGATCTTCTCTTCCCCTGGACGACGACGCAACTTGTACCCACTACCAGGAACAACTGCCACCGCTGGAGGATCCTTCCCACTTAAGGTACTGTGTCCCGCCTGGCTTCCCTTGCTACCGACTGTACGGGGTAGATTTAGCCCCCGGCTTTCGAACGTGAGTTAGCCTGGGACACTCTGGCTAAACTTTCCTAAGCCTCTCTAAACTCTTTTTGAACTCTCTGCAAGACTTTCTAAGCCTAGAGTAACTGTGTGATCTTGGGCGCATTTGTGCTCTGCTCTCTCTAAGAGTGGGCCCAGCCTTTGGACTTTGGTTCACCAGTGACTTTTGCTCTTCTGCCTTGTTAACCGTGTTCCTGAACCTTAGAGTGGTGTACCTTTCCATATTCTGTCTTTTTCCCTCCCTTTCTCACAAACATATTGGAGTGCAATCTAGTTAAGCGCTCACCTCTGTATGTAAATAAGTGGTGTTTTACTGTGACTTATCTGATAAGGAAAAAGGGGTGTACATATTACAATAGTAACTGTGTTTAGAATATTTTACAATAAGAGTGCTGGAGTGTTTCAAATCGTGTGTTTTAAATAAATAATTATATACTTTGATACCCAAGCTCTGGTCAGTGTTTGCTTGTATTATTATATCTGAGTGCCTATTGTGTATACTTTGCATACTGCCTAACTCTCTTGAGGGAAGTCTGACTGCTCAGCCACAGCTACCAGGTAAATCTGGGTGGTACAGACTGCTACCAAGTGGGTTTACTGCCAACACCTGTAGTCTTAAATCTTTTGCAGTGTTCCCTAAGGGAACTGCACAGGTTTCTGCCTAACAGTAGTGACATCTCGTGAGCTCCTGTTTGGAATACTAGTGACTCAGATTAGATTAGTCACGTATCCAGTAGCAAACATTTTGGTGATTAACATCTACTGGAAACCGTAGAATGGGGGCATTGAAACAGGTCATTGAAATGCTCTCATTGTGTGGCAGACTGGCTTTACACCACACCACTGGGTCACTTTTTGCTGGCAGGAGATTTAAATTCAGTCTGTATTACTGCATCTGTTTTGTATGATGTATGTTCAACCAATGAAGAGCTAAGGATCAAGAATGGGAGAGTATGGATTGATTGTTTTACAGGCTTGGAGCTGTTACCTCTCAACGTGTCCATTTTTGGGGATATCTCCCTGCGGCCACCTGGTCCAATGGGCAGAGCTCCTCAACAATTGACTATATCTTTGTGGGCTCTTGGTTGATGGGGAACTGTTCCCGTTTTGAGGTTATGAGGTCTACATTTGGTGATCGCTTTCTCTTGGCAGCCTCCTTCGACCGTTTGCTGATAACTGGAGCATTTATGGTCTCTGATTCGGGGTAGAGGGCATGTCACCCAACATCCATGGCCCTCAGCTGCACTGGACACCGCATATGCTAGAGAAAGTCAGCCGGATAGCTCTTGAGAGGACTGTATCTATTTCAATGCCTGATAAGCAGTCCAATATTTTCAGTGGCGATCTTTGAATGTTTTGTAGTAAGTGTAATTGCTCCCAATGCCTCTAGACCTGGTGATGAGAAGCGTCGTACTCCTGCTCATCCACATACATATGAAAGTAACTTAGTTAATAAAAGAACTGAAGTGAGACATTTACTAAGATACACTAGAACGGACTCCTCACTCACTGACCAGATCAGAAATGTAAAGATGAAGCAAATACAGCAGGCAAATAAAAATTGGCTCCGTTCATCTAGATCCTCCCATTTCCAACAGGATGCAGAAACTATGTTGACCAATTTGGTCCAGAGGGACTCAGTCCTTTTGGTTCTTAATTAATTCCATGGGTAACGCTCCAGTAGGTATGCTGGTCAATGCGGTAGCGGAAGATGCTTGGGTTCAGCACTTTGAAACTCTTTATGCACCACCTCCCAAATCGGAAATTTTAATTGGTTGAATTATACCTCTGAGAGGACCCAGTATGACATAACTTTTTCTCAGCCACAACTTATTGAGATTGTTTGCTATATCAATTCTAATGCACCTGTCCCGAACAGGCTTTCCAATCGTCCCTTCAGATCCAACCCATCTCTTTGGGCAGAAATTCTATTCTTTTTATTTTCTGATATTGTGAAATCTGTGCAATTCCCGCCCACATGGGACAGAGCCCACATCATACCCATTTATAAAAGGGGGAAGAGAGAGAACACAAATAACTACCGCCCGATTGCGATTCTTGATGCTGATTCAAAAACCTTTTCCTGTCTCCTCCTTGAACATCTAGAAGCCTGGGCCTGTAGCCAGAACTTCATATCTAAATGGCATACAGGGTTCAGGAACGGGATGGGTACTCACTTGAATGGCATGCTACTTAAATGTATACCGTGCCAGGCATGGTCAAAGGGGAGTAATCCAGTCTTTCTAGCATTGATTGACCTGGCTGCAGCGTTTTGTGCAGTGGACCGGGCTTTGCTGTGGGGTAAGCTTCTGAAATGGGGATTGTGATGGGTCTCTTGATACTGCTGGTCTCACAGTAAATCCTCTATACAAGTATGCCTGAATCAGCAAGGTATGTTGTCACGCCCGATAAAAATGTATACAGGTGTGAGAGATGGGTGTGTTTTGGCCCCCTGCCTCTATAACCTGTAGATGGCGGACATAGATCAACATTTGCAGCTAGCTGCTTTGGCAACCCCAGAAACCTCCACTCTGAGGCCTCTATGGACTGGATACGCAGATGATTATCTGGTCTTTGATAACACCCAAATCGGCCTTCAACACATTCTGAATGCTTTTTCTGCCTTTGTGAGTGAGAGACTCATTACATGTCAACCCTGCAAAGACAAAGGTAATGCAACTTTCATCTAATTCTAACAGGGTTCCTTTCAAGTGGCACGTACAATCGGACCCGGTGGAGAGGATTGACTCATTTGTATATCTGGGCTTTATGATTAATTCCAATCCATCCCTTGTTTCTATGCGCTCTTGGTTCCACACCAAAGCCGTCAAACTTACAAACCAACCTCAAATGGTGGACTCCAAATTCAGCAAATTCTCTCTTCTGCCCTGTTTACGTTTCTATGGGGGCAAGCTTGTGACAAAGCTGCGTTATGGGATTGAGATATATAATCTGGCCCTTATAGATTACCTAACATGCTTGGAAGCCCTGATTTGGAGAAGAGTCCTTTGTCTTCCATCCTCCGTGCTGCATGTATTTATCCGATACAAATTGGGCATTAACTCTTCGAAGGCCAGAGCACTCTGGCAATATCTATCCTTGTATAAGAACATTTTCCTACCATCAGCTAATTCCTTGATGGAGGATTTTGTGGAAGCATGTGAGCGTGTGGGGCGGGTGGGTTGGATCTCAAACCCTACAAGATGTTAGGGGGCTAACCCTTTTGTCATTAGCTGAAACTGGCTGAACAGCGGGTGACATTAAATGTAACCCTGATAATGTCAAGAAGGCCCTTTTCATAGCGGATTGGGCCAACACAGTGGCAGTGTTTCACACATATCCCGTACTAGGTCATCTTAAGGCTGATCACAAATAGCAAGGGTGTCTGACCCCATATTTATCAATCTATTATAGTAAGGCAGTGCGAATAACCTTCCTGAGATTTTGCTTAAATTTGATACGGTCAAAGGAGATAGTATTAAGATATGGTTTAGTTAAGGAGGCAGCAGCTTTCTGCAGATTTTGTCAAAATGAGTCTGAGAGAAACAATTTTTTATTTTTTATTTTATTTATTGTGTCTCTTAGTACAAATGTACTTTTAACACAAGAAAACATCACATAATACAAATTCATATTGTTAAAAGGCCTAAAAACAAGAATAATAACTTAGCACAAATTTAAACAATTCTTAAATGTGCCTTCTAAAACACCACTGCATATTCGTCATTGTTTCTCTCATTTCCTGTGAGAGAAACAATGAAGCATGTATTTCTAGACTGCGATATCCTGAAACAGCTGCGTGACAAAGTGTTTTATAAACTTAGAATTAAGGTTACCTTAGAAATTGAAGCAACGAGGAACCACTGTTTGTCAGGAACTACAACTTCCACTGTTAAATGCAGTTCTGTCTTTCATTGATTCAGTAATGATTGAACATGAATGCTGATCTCTTTATTGGACATTCAAATTTTACTTCGAGAAGCTTCTACTTTTATTTGTGCAAATATTTTCTTTTTTTTTTTTACTTTGCCTTTTACTCTGTACTATGTAAAAGCGATTATGTAATTGATTTGATCGTTTGTAAACTGTTAAAGGTTGAATTAATGTTTAACCAATAAAACAAAAACAAAAAAGAATTTGCCTATCTGTTTCCATCTGTGTTTGTTCTTACTTGCCTGTAGCATAGTTTAATCTGCCTATCTTTTAATTCCACATGTATGTTTTCTGCTCCCCTGCTGGAAAGTTGAATCTGCCTATCTGCTAATTCCACCTGTGTTTTTAAAAAGTGTGCCTTTTACTTGTCTGTTGGATAGTTGAATCTGCCTATCTGCTAACTCCACCTGTGTTTCTAAAAAAAGTGTGCATTTTACTTGTCTGTTGGATAGTTGAATCTGCCTATCTGCTAACTCCACCTGTGTTTCTAAAAAAAGTGTGCCTTTTACTTGCCTGTAGGATAGTTCAATCTGCCTTTCTGCTAATTCCACCTGTGGTTTTTAAAAAGTGTGCTCTTTACTTGCCTGTAGGATAGTTGAATCTGCCTATCTGCTAATTCCACCTGTGTTCTAAAAAGTGTGCCATTTACTTGCCTCTAAAACAGTTGAATCTGCCTGTCTGCTAATTCCATCTGGGTTTCTAAAAAAGAGCGTGCATTTTACCTGCATGTAGGATAGTTGAATCTGTTCCTTCCATCTGTGTTTTTAAATAGTGAGATTTCTACTTGCCTGTAAGATATTTGAATCCGCCTATCTGTCCACCTGTGTTTTTAAAAAGTGTGCCCTTTACTTGCCTGTAGGATAGTAGAATCTGCCCATCTGTTAACTCCACCTATATTTTCAAAGAAAGTGTTTTCTGCTCCCCTGCTGGAAAGTTGAATCTGCCTATTTTGTAATTCCACCAGAGTTTTTTTACATTTTTTTATTTTATTATGTATGTATTACATTTGTATACAACAAACATACGTTTCTAATGCATATGATATCAGCAACATCCCATAACTATGAAACTTTAAACATAGTACTATTCCATATTGATTTAATAACAGCATACTATCTTGTATCATCATGCAATCGAATGCAATTAACGTATATAACCCGACAGTGATGGTTTCATATTATATCCAATGTAAAAATGAATGTAACAGATTGACACCCACAATACAAAGTAGACATCCTCAACAAACAGAAAAAGAAATCACTCATATAAGCCATTGAAATGACTCCATAATGAAAGATATAAATATTCACTATCCTTATTTACTAATGATACTTTCTCATATTTTGATAATATTTGCATTTCTACTAACCAGTATTCCGTAACAGGTTTTTTCCTGCTTTTCCAAAATCTACGAATTAACTTAACAGCAACCACCAAGGCCTTGTCAATCCATGCATCATATTCCCTTGCAATTGAGCATCTTCCTCTACGCAGCAGTAAGATCACATTCGCAGCTGACCTACGAATAGTTAAATTTAAAACCATGTCTATTCTATCTAAAACCTCTTTCCAGAAAGTTTGCACCCCCAAGCAGCTCCAGAGTAAGTGAGGCAAAGTCCCCCTATCCCTTCCGCAATTCCAGAACACATCATCATTCATTAATTTAAGTTTGTGCATTTTTTCTGGGTTCCAGTAAATTCTCCCAGTAACTTGTTTGCCTTATGAACCGTAAGCAGGTGTCCATTTTTAAATTATTGTAATTCGACCAAACTTCTTTCAGTTTTATCCACGAACTTACATAGTCCGACCCCATATCCATGAAATGCATATAAGTGGATACCCTGTGCTCCATTCTATCAAACAATTTACAAATCTCTGATCTGTGTTCTAGATCTCTATAAAACATATACATTCTCTGATTTATCAGAAAATGCAACTCTATATAGCGGCTCAACTCTCTCCCATTTAAACTAAATTTACTTTGTAATTCCTTGAAACTCAGTATCCTATTTCTCTCTAAACTATCCCTCACTCTTAGAAAACCCTTTTTTATCCAGCTATGCCAATGTAGACATCTGTTTTGTAATTGCAGTGCTTGATTATGCCCCAGATTGAGGCATAATAGCTAATCCCAATATGTTGGTCATTTTCCATAAACCATGTTACCAGAGCATTTTTAGTTGCCACTATTGTCTGTAATCTCATGTTTTTCCCCCCAATACCTTTTCCATTGTATATAAACTATCTAACTTTGTGTGCTCACCTGGAGGAGCAGGAGCCGTTACGCACTGCTGGAGCAGTGCCTCACACCCGAGATGAGCTGGAGGCTCATCTGCAACAAAGGTAGGCCCCCTGCCTCCCAGTGTACCTTCTGCTGAGAGCAGATTCACTTTTTTGCAAAATCACCTGAAATGCATGATAATACATTTCATGCGCATCCGTGTGCCTGTATTCATTTTCTGGCTCCATCACAGCCGAAAACGCTGTTTTTACTGCAAACTATATGAGGCCACCATTGCAATCCACGAGGTTGCCCCAATCAAAGATGGCCGCCACCCCTTCCTACTGAAGCTGCCTGGCTTCGTCTGCCTGGAGGTCCTGCAGTTTGCCCTGATTGGCCATTTACCCTTCTTCTGGGCCAATCCCTCGCCGGCAGGCGAGCGCCGG
Source organism: Ambystoma mexicanum (assembly GCF_040938575.1). NCBI lineage: Eukaryota > Metazoa > Chordata > Amphibia > Caudata > Ambystomatidae > Ambystoma > Ambystoma mexicanum. The sequence goes on along the minus strand of NC_090932.1, from coordinate 673,543,275 downwards.
CCCACCCACCAAGGAACCACCTCAACAAGGAACAGCTCCTGTCTTGAGCCTATCCTGAGCCGCATGGGACGAGGGCCCTGCCGTGCTGCCTCATCAGCCCCAAGGCTTCCACGCTCGACCCCCGGTATGCAATGTGAAATCCTACGTTCGAACAACAAAACTGCTAAACACACCTACTGTAAATCTGCCCACCACAAACCTAGTCCGCGCTCCTAACGCCTCCCTTCTGTATTGCTTTACATGCATATTAACTATTTGGATCCGGATGCCTAGTGTTAGACCAGCCACTGCCCTTAGCGGCCCAGTGTTGCCTGTGTTAATTATTTATTGAATGCCCACACTGCTTTTTGCCTCTGCCATTAGCGGCCCAGTATTGCCTGTGTTAATCATTTATTGAATGCCCACACTGCTTTTTGCCTCTGCCATTAGCGGCCCAGTGTTGCCTGTGTTAATCATTTATTGAATGCCTAAACTGCTTTTTGCCTCTGCCCTTAGCGGCCCAGTGTTGCCTGTGTTAATCATTTATTCAATGCCCACACTGCTTTTTGCCCCTGCCATTAGCGGCCCAGTGTTGCCTGTGTTAATCATTTATTGAATGCCCACACTGCTTTTTGCCTCTGTCCTTAGCGTCCAGTGTTGCCTGTGTTAATCATTTATTGAATGCCCACACTGTTTTTTTGCCTCTGCCATTAGCGGCCCAGTGCTGCCTGTGTTAATCATTTATTGAATTCCCACACTGCTTTTTGCCTCTGCCATTAGCGGCCCAGTGTTGCCTGTGTTAATCCTTTATTGAATGCCCACACTGCTTTTTTGCCTCTGCCATTAGCGGCCCAGTGCTGCCTGTGTTAATCATTTATTGAATGCCCACACTGCTTTTTTGCCTCTGCCATTAGCGGCCAAGTGCTGCCTGTGTTAATCATTTATTGAATGCCCACACTGCTTTTTGCCTCTGTCCTTAGCGGCCCAGTGTTGCCTGTGTTAATCATTTATTGAATGCCCACACTGCTTTTTGCCTCTGCCATTAGCGGCCCAATATTGCCTGCGTTAATCATTTATTGAATGCCCACAATGCTTTTTTGCCTCTGCCCTTAGCGGCCACAGTGTTGCCTATGTTAAAACATATTCCTAATGCTCATGCCCTATATTCTGTCAACCCACAAATCTGCTGTCACGACCCCCTGCCACTACTACCGGGAGCCTAACTTCCCATGATGGCCACCCTAAGAGGCGCCACCCTGTCTATGGCAACGCTCCCCCCGTTACTCCACAATCTTGCACCTCAGAACAGTACCAGTACGACTACTCTACTCTACTCAGACCTTCTATGCCCTATGGAATGGATAAACAGATTCGCTTGCCCACCCACACCCCTCACACCATGCCCTACACCCCTCAGAAACACATGACTAGACTCGCCTCCCTCCACCTACTACCACCATCCTGAATACAGCTCCATCCATCATGCATAGAAACGCTAGACTTAGCCTCCACACTACCCTTAGTCACAAATCCATCAGAACAACAATCACCTACCTGACTTAGAACCATATGCAACAGACGCCGCATAGCGACTCCACAGCGAACCAAAACCCCACATCACCTCACACTCCGCCACTTATGAAAGTCAGCCCTACTTCCATACCCATTAAAGGCGCTCTCATCAACGCCCGCTCCTTGGTAGCCCACGCCACCGATGTTGCAGACATCATCTCTGCTAACCACCTCGACTTTATCACTATCACAGAGACGTGGCTCCACCTAGCAGCTGGCCCTACTCTTTCCATAGCCATCCCTGAGAATTACAACATCATCCGTGCTGAAGGAAAAAACGGAATAGGAGGAGGTGTGGCAATTATTGCCAAATCTAACCTAAACATCAGAGAAGCAACTAACTCAACCTTACCCTCAGCCGAACTCCTGTCCATCAAACTTCCATTCTCGGACACCCAAACCATCCTACTACACATTATATATTGACCTACAGGTGCCCTATCCACCTTCGAAGAGGATATCTCTCTTCTACTCACCACTAAAACCAAACCTAAATCACAAATCATCATCATGGGTGATTTCATTCTGGGACTTAATGACTCCAACGACAATCATGCTGCCTCCGTTAATGACACTATTACTCACTTGGGCCTTACTCAACACATTAACAAACCTACTCACACTAAAGGAAGATCCTTAGACTGGCTAGCAGATGCCAACTGCAATCTATCACTGACAGACATCCCACCCTGTGCTTGGACTGACCATCACCCTATCACCTTCTCTCTACCTAGAACTGCACCCTATATGACACCGCCTCCCAGGATGTCACAAATAATCTCCAGAAACAATCGTAACATCACTATGGAAAACCTTAGACCACTTCTCATGCCCATCTCAAAAGCCAACCTTCCCACTCAGAATGACAACCCGTCCACTCTGGTAGATCTCTAAAGCAATACTTTGGAACTAGCCCTCAACCAGATAGCTCCACTCAAACAACGTAAAGTCAAACCCATTGCCCACACTAACAAATGGTTCTCAGCAGAACTAAAAGATCTCTGTAACATCAAAAGAGATGCGGAAACTAGATTGAGAAAAGCTCCATCTCCATCCACTAAAGACAATTTCACTACAGCTGCCTCTAGCTAAAAATCTGCTATTCTAAACACCAAAAAACAGATTTATTACACAAGAATACACAACGCCAAATCTGGTACGAAAGAATTATTCTCCATACTAAGAGAACTTGAATCTCCACTGCCACCCACAGAGAGGACTGCAGAGACAAGGCATGGTTCAATAATATCCAACTAGCCCTCTCTAACAAAATTGCCCTTCTTCAAGCAAAGAAAGAAGCCAAAAAAGCCAACCTGGTCGCCAAAGATATCCTCAATAGCAAAAAAGAACACACCACTCCCAACTGCCCTCCTTTCCATTCCTCCTCAGTCACTGAAGAGGAAGTAGTTAAGATAATCGCTAGCCTTAAACCATCGAATTGTAAAGGTGACCTATGCCCCACCTCTGTCATTAAAGATGGAGCCAAAGATCTAGCTCCCCTCATCACCTCACTGATCAATTCTTCTTTCAAGAATTCAGTAGTCCCTAATAACCTCAAAGAAGCGTGGGTCCTCCCCCTCCTCAAAAAACTCAACCTAGACCCCAACACCCCTACGAATTACAGACCCATCACCACGGTCCCTTTCCTCCTCAAAATATTAGACAGAGTAGCCTACCTCCAAATACAACAACATTTGGAAGACTATAACCTCTTAGGCCTGCGACAATCCGGCTTTAGACCCAGGCATGGGACCGAAACCGCCCTCCTGGATCTAAAAATCCAAATGGATGAAGCCAAAGACAAGGGCAACTTGGCCATCTTGCTCCTGTTGGATCTCTCTGCGGCCTTCGACCTGGTTGACCACCAGATCCTTACACAACACCTTTCCTCGGCTGCTGCATTCTCACAGAATGCCACCAATTGGATTTAGTCATTTCTGTCTGATCGGTCAACTAGGGTCTTCGCCCCCTCAGCAGCTGCTGACCCTATCCCAATCCAATGTGGAGTTCCCCAAGGTTCCTGCATCTCTCCCATACTCTACAACATCTTCACTAAGCTTCTCTTCGACCGTCTTGACGAACTGGGTATCAGCTACACCAATTATGCAGACGACACCCAGGTCCTCATCACACTCACCGGTTTCTACGAAGATGATGTTGCAAAGCTTAATGAAAACTACCTAGAAATCCAAGCCTGGATGGCCACACACAATCTCTGCCTTAATGACGATATGACAGAATTGCTTATCATAGGCTTCCAGGCCCGCCTCAATAAATTAGATTCTCGGTACAAATCCTTCACCATTGATGGCAACATCATAAAAGTCTCCAAAGAGGTCAAAACATTAGGTGTTTACCTCGACTCAACTCTATCGTTGAAAAAAACCAATAAATGCCACCATCTCATCAACCACATACACCAACAAACTTATCAATGCCTGTACACCTTTTCTATCTTCCTCCGGTTGTCTCACCTTATCCAGAACACTGATTTTGTCTACATTAGACTACTGTAACACACTCTTCCTAGGCACCACCACCAAAAATCTGGACAGACTCCAGATGCTCCAAAACAATGCCTTAAAATGCGCTCTTAACCTATAATCTCTAATAATATGTATGCCTAAGTATTTTACTCCATTTGGGGACCATTTACAATTCCAAGATTCCAGCACATTTCTATCACATACAGTAGCGAGGGGGAATATTTTTGTCTTCTCCCAATTAATTTTATGTCCTGACAATTTCCCTGCTTGTTCGAACATTGCTTTCAGAACCGGGCCACACATTGAAGGATTTGAAAAGAGTATTGTCATATCATCCACATAAGCTAATATCTTTAGTTTAGTCACTCCTATTTGGATTCTCTTTATTCCAATACATTGCCTAATTTACGCTGCCAATAGTTCTAAGGCTAAATTAAATAGGAAATGTGATAACAGATATCCTTGCCTGGTACCTTTTGATAATGGAAATGATTTTGATATTAGTCCATTAATGTTTAATTTTGCAAATATATTCCAATGTATACAATGAACTGCCAGTATAAAAATAGGGCCAAATTCCATTTTCCTTAGTGTATATTCTAAAAATGTCCTGTTGACTCTTATCAAAAGCTTTCTCTGCATCAAAAAAAACGAATACTGATTTCGACACCTTATTGTTATGTGCACCCAAAACATCCAAAACTGTTCTAATATTATCATTACCAAATCTTCCAGGTGTAAAACCTACTTGAGAATCATCAGTTAAACCCCCCATGTATCCATACAATCTATTTGACCATATTTTAGAAAATATCTTTAAATGCACATTCAATAATGATATTGGTCTATAATTTCCACATTTTCTATGATCTTCATCCGGTTTGGGAATTAAAATTATTAAGGCCTCCTTCATTGACTTACATAGTGTCCCTGTCAGTAAAAAATCATTAAACATCTCACATAGTATTGAGTTGCGAAAAGTTTGTAAAACTCTGGAATTAATCTATCCTGCCCTGGTGATTTCCCACCATTAAGTTGTTTTATCGCTTCAAGTACCTCACTGACCTCAATATCTTCTATCTTGGTGTTCTCTTCTGATGATAATGTTGGGAGTTCAACTCTACTGAAGAATTCATTAAGATCCTTATTGCTTGGAAAAATGTCCTCTTTATACAATCGTGAATAAAACTCCCTAAAGTAGCCACAAATCTCTGAATTTTTTAACAAGGTTTTCCCTTCTTCAGTTTCTATGGATGTAATATATGTTTCATCTGTGATCCCCTTTAATTGAATAGCCAATATCCGGCCATTCTTATCTCCATATTCCCAGAATTTTTATTTGTTTAAAAAAATCCCCTTTTCTGCTATTGTATCTATCTGACTCATCATTTCTCCTTCTAGCCTTCTCAGCTCATGTTTGTTTGTTTCTGTATCAGATCCTGATAAATGTGCTGCAATTTTGTAACCTCCTCTTCTACTTTTGAAATATTTTCTAAGTTCTTCCTCCTGGCATTAGCAAATATACTTATTTAATTATCCTCTCATTATAGCTTTGAAACAATCCCAGACTATCTCCATATCAACTGTTTCTTTGTTTTCATTAGAATATCTATTACTAAAGGATTCTAATCCTGTAGTAACTGTTGAGTCCTTAGGTACTCCTGCTTGCAATCTCCACCTTTTTGTTTTGGCCCTTAGTCCCGTAGTTGTCATATGTATTTCGATAAGTGCATGAGCTGAGATTGCTCTTTTCCTAATCTCTGAGCACATTACCTGATTGACCAACCTATCATTTATGAGTATGTAATGTATTCTTGAGTGCGAGTTATGCACTGGTGAGTAAAAGGTATATTGTCTTACCATCGGATGCATCTCCCGCAACCATATATCCACAAGTTTGTAATTTTGGGTAAAATTATGAAATTCTCCACTTATTACTTTGCCCCCAAGCTTGCATTGTGTTTTCCCATCTAGTTTGCAATTAAGCACACAGATGAAGTCCCCGCCTAAAATTATATTTTCTCCATGCATTTCATTCAGCAATTTACTTAATCCATTAAATAAATGTACAGTTGGTGAGCATGAAGTGTAGATAACTCCTACTGTCATTTTTACCCCCATCATATATCATATCTGTTATTAATATATGATCTTCATTATCTTTCACTATCTTCTCTATCTTTACAGATAATCTTCTTTTAAATAGTATACCAACTCCCCTTGATTTTGAATCATAACAATTGGATACAACTTGTGTATACCTAGAATTAGTTATAAAACTCATAGATTGTTCATTTAGATGAGTTTCCTGAATAAACACTATATCGCCTTTACTTCTCCAGATTCTCGCCAAAACCTTCCTTCGCTTAAAAGCACAGCTTATACCTTTCACGTTCTATGAGACAAAACTCAATGGTTTCATTTCCTAATATTCCTTATCTACCTGCCTGTAAACTATAGAATGAGTATTCTTCCTTTCAAGTCCAAAAATGAAATAGCTAATACAATAAAAGAATAAAAAAAATCAAAGACAAAATTGAACAAAAAAACAAGTTAACACAAATAGACAAACTAGCAATTAACAAAGCATATAAGCAAAATCAAAATAGTAGTGACTGATGCTCACCAGACACATTATAAGCAATATTATGTGCAAATCCTACACTGTCTCAAACGATACTTACCAGCAAACCTATGCCCAGATCAATAACATTTTTAATGTCAGTATTTCCCACTCGTGCTCTATTCCATACGTATTATAATTCTTACAGCTTGTTATATTGTAGAGGTGTCTGTATTTAAGTAACATGTGAATCTAAATGTTTCCTTACTATCTCCGTTTTTATTTTTCTCTTAATTCTGACATATCGTCTTCTTCTCTGTAAGACAATCACCTGGAAAATGAAGAATCTTAAACTAAGTTTAACCATCTAACTAGTAACTATTATATCTAATCCATTCTAATAAATGATAGCACACTAATATTCAAATTCATTCATAAGTTATTCTCAATTGTGACATTGTATATTTTAGTGGTCTATGTTCACGATTTGTGTACTATAATGGCTTCCTTCATATTGTATATCATTTGCAAGGTTTTTTCACTTGAAGATTCCATACTTATTCAACAACCCAATGCTCCATATCAACATATGCGCCAATTCTATTCCATCTGACCTTATAACCTTGAAATGCAGAACATAAACTAGTCCAACTATGCGATTATCTACCCCAGATCCCAGCCCCATTCCTCCAAAAATCATAATCCCATCAGAAACACATTTCTTACCTAGTAGCTATCCTGTCCACATGTAAATATATTATAGCCAATCATTTCTTATTTATACCACCTCAATTTCAAGCCTAAGCCACGTGTCCAAGAAAAATAAGTGATAAAAAAAAAGATTGATGGAGGGGGGGGGTTATTACATCATTAAAAACCTGGATAACATTGGGATAGTGTCGGAAACCACCACTGACTCCCAATTTAGGCAGCAACAAGAAGCCAGGTGCATCATATTATCCCAACAACGTAATCCTTTTCTGCCCACTTGTTTTTATCTGTTAATTGCCAAAATACTTTCCTCGACTTGGCTGTAGTACATGTTAAACTTGTCCAATATTTTTCCCCTTCTGTGTTTATGCATTCTCCCAATGCTTAAAGCATCATGCCTGAATTCATTACGTTATACAAGTCCTGCCTTCTCATATCAGTTCCTATTTTGAATTGCAATTAGCAGTTGTATTAAATCTATTTTCCTGCTCCCAATATATGGATATTCTGAATGTGTAAAGGTCCAATGTTTATTCCTGGACTTTCTGAATTTCAGGGTAAGTAATTCACCTGTGATCTTACTGCCCGGGACTATTGGGAGATGCTGCGCCAATGGGCTGAAATTGTAGTCCCGGATTGAAAAGTCTTTGCCTTGCCAATGGGCTGAAATTGTAGTCCCGGATTGAAAAGTCTTTGCCTTATCCAACAATCTGATCCAGAGATCTTTAGAGGATAGTTGAATATTGTGGCAAGGGTAAGAACTTGGATAAGCACATCTACCATAGCACGTCCTAGAGTGACTCTACTCAGCAATATGGTATTTGATTTTTGAGTAAGTAAAGATAAAGGAGGCATGCTGCAGCCTTTTCAGGACCAGCACCTATGAAGGCCAGATCCTATTAGTACACAGTGAAAAGGGGTATCGTCTTTCAAATAGTGTTTTGGGAGTTCGCAGAGCACTTCAGTCAGAATTTATTTCTTGGCGCCAAGAAGCAATTACATCTGTTTTGCATGCTCAGTAGATTAATTGGTTTGTATTCACTGTTTCATCGTCTGCCTCATATCTTGCTTTCCTTAACCATCTCCCATGCAGACCTCCTATACCTAAATGCTATATTTACTCCTCATGTGTAAGACACCTCAGCTATCATACATTTTCTCAGGAGACATATGGTTGAGCATGCCTACGAAAAACCGGTAAAGCACCTTTGCCAGTATTACAGAAATATGCTTCTTGTCATTGCGCAACAGCCTCATTTCAGGAGGTATTGTTTGCCAACTCTGAAAGAGGGAATTATTCTGTTGGGTCCTCTCGACATGTTCAGAACCTCGTATTTGTTAATTGAATTTGCGTGCTGTTTTAGCCAGTGCTTTTGTATGTTAATATTTCCATATTATGAATGTGCGCTGTACTTTTCTGCTTTTCTCCACCTTCTGATTCATTGAAGATACGGAGGCAGTGCGAGCCATTTATCCGAGATTTATGGAAGCCCCGAAATTGGCCTCTTGTAAAATACAGCCACTCGGTACGAGACCGAATCCTCGTCAGTTATCTTTCTCAACTTACTGTGTGTTCTTTCTTTCCCCTGCTAGCCGTCTAGCTTCACCAAGCATCCATATCGTGTTGTTCCCTTTCACGCCGCTATTGATTGGGTGACATTTTCACGGTGTCCGGTACGCCCTTCAGTGTTTCCTGAGAGTATTCCATGTAAACCAACTTTCTTATAATGTCAGTGGGTTCTTTCCTCTGCTCGGCAAGTATTATAGTCTTGATTATCAACATAGGGCTAACGCAAGATTCCAATTAAGTTGAAATAATTCCAATTTCATGGCACCCATCTTTTCCATATTATTTATTAGCAAAAAAAAAAGTATTGATTACATTAAAAAAAAAAAAAAAAAATTACTTCATACAGATGAACATACCGTAAATGGAGTTGAAAAAGAAACATGTTATTTTGAATCAATGCTCAGATTGCTCAACCATCTTTTTCTTTTTAGATATTTTTGGAAAGTCTTGTTCTGATGATGTGCCCTCCAGGGGGTCTGATTCTAAGTATGTCAGAAAGGCTTCAGCAGATTTATGGCCAGTAAAAGAGTGTAATTGACCATCCAGCACTATTCTGAATAATGCAGGGTATATCATGTAGTATTTCATACTTTTTTCTCGAGCCTTCACTTATGCTTTATCAAAAGCATGTCTTCGCTCCAGGATATCTCTACTCAGATCAACAAATACCATTATTTTGTGACCTGCCCATGCTAAATCTTTCAGTTCCCGTGCTCTTTTCAGTACGAGTTCACAATAAAATGTCGATGAGCTCTTTCAATTTCCAAAGATATCTTTGGGTCAAAATCCAATATCCTGGGTATGTTCTTTTGTAAGAAATCAATTGCATTACCTCTCTCATCATTTTCAGGAAATCCAGCTATCCGGAGGTTGTTTCTTCGTGAAATGTTTTCCGGTTCAGTTTAGAATAAGTTTCTCATTTAGTAACTTCAGGTCTCTTACTTGATCAGCTAGCATCTGAGTCTTCTCGTCCACTGAATTAAGATGTGTTTCTGCTGAATCTACCCTCTTGGTTACTTCCACACATTTTTGTTCTGATTTAAAGAGTTTGGTTTTTATTTCTGCAATGTGCAGAGTTACCTTAGTCAGCAACTCCAACAGTCTGTCATCTCTATTTTCATCATTGTCCTTTTTCTCTACCCCTTTTTGTCTTTTAGCTGGTTTGGTCACTTCAGGGGCTTCAGGTACAGACAGTTTAAATTGAAAATTGAGAAATGGATGGAGTCAGTCTTGGGCACAGGAGCACAGCTCTCAAGCTGCCATGTCTGGAGCTGATGGTTCTGTGTCTTTAATTAGTGTGCGTTGCACTTGCCTCTAGGGCAGTTGAATCTGCCTATCTGCTAATTCTGCTTTTGCAAAAAAAATCCCTTCCCTCTTCTATGTGACTGTTGAATTGTCGCTTCCTGAAGTTGCATTTCCTTGCGGCTATCGGATCGTGCTCTGCAGTGCATCCCTCTCGCCCCTCCCCCCTTCTCCCCAGTCTCCACAATGGTGCTCTCAATCACCCCCATCTTCTCCAACTACTTCTCTTTCACCTATCCTACCCCTCTGTCTAAGACTGCAATGAAAAAGTTCAAGAAGGATCTCCTGGGCTCCAACCCTGGGCTGAACATTGCTGACACATACGTCAATGCTTCCTCCAGGCAGACCCTCCCTGATATCCGCTTTTTAATTCCTTCCCCAGCCCTTTGGGTTACTTGCATGGTCTCTGTACTCTCCCGCTTCTCTTCCTCTCCCATTATTGGTGGCATCCGTTGGGTGGTACCCTTGGCATCCTTCCTCTCCTTCAGGCTACTCATTAATGTCTATCAGAATGGCACTGTCATGGCACAGGGAGGGCCCTCAACCCAACCTCCTCCTTGATAGGTGTCTCCCGTCTCTCACCAACTTCCTAGTCCCTTCTCCCTCCTCTCATCTCTCTGTCATTCCACTGGCTCCTTTGCACACTACTTTAGCCTTCCTGGGAAGACTTTCAAAAGTGGCAATCTGCTCCACTCAGCTTCCCTCAATTCTCGCTAAGCAGTTAAACATTCCTCTGACATCTGCCACCTCCTTGAGGACCTTGACCTTGATGTCCTCGCTCTCACTGAGACATGGTTCACTGACAGCTCTGCCACGAGTTTTGACACTCTCCTCCCTGAGGGAAATAAGATCCTCACCAATCCCAGATGTAACAGGTCTGGTGGCAAGGTGGCCCTCATTTTGCCTGAATGGGTCCCTGCTACTATCATAACCACTCAGTCCTCCTCTTTTGAATCCCTTCTCTGCAGACTCAGTCTCCCCTGGCCTCTCTCTGATTCTGACCACCATCTACAGGTCCTCTGGCCAGGTCTCCCACTTCCTCTCTGAATGGGCTGACCTCACCTCCTCTTTTGTGACCTCCACCTCCAAGCGTCTCTTCCTTGTTGACTACAATATTCACCTTGACTGCCATGATTCTGCCCCATAATCTTTCAGCAACCTCTGTGATTCTCTCTCCGTCTCCATTCTTCGATCTGGACCGACTCACTCTGCCTGCTACACCCTGGAGGCTCTCATCTCCTCAGACCTCCACATATCTAACCCTCTCGTTCTCCAGCATGGGGTCTGGCATGGATTCACATGCTCATGAATATTCCCCGTCGTCAGGCTGGGAATCCTCGGTAAAGAAAAAATCAGTATCAGTTTCGTTACTGATCTGTCTTTCTTAGTAGTAACCAATCACTGGTCTCTGGGTCATACTGCCCCCAGCCAATGACTGCCCTCTCTCTAAACCCCGCCTCCGGCAGCCATCCTCAGATTTTTACTGCACGCTCAAGTGTTGGGAGTCCTCGTGTTTAGCTCTCGAGTTTTTGACTGCATTTTCACGCTTTTTCAGGAGATTTTCTAATTTTTTCGGTTTATTCGAGCCTCAAGCTCCACCGTTTCTACTTCCGACATCGGGTAGCCGTTTCGGAATTCTTCCACGCCCCTCAAGGGTGAAGTTTTCGTCGAGTTTACGCTTCTTGGAGGATTCCGGAAGATCTGCGGCCTACCTCAACGGACATGGCCCAGGACAAGGGAAGCTCGACGCCCGGATCCAAGCTATTCAGGTGCTGCCCTGGATGCGGATTGCAGAACGTTTTCAAGGAGGACGAGCACTTGCGTTGCCTCTACTGTCTTCATGAGGACAAGACGCACGTGGAGAAGGACTGTGCGTTCTGCAAGAACCTTTCGGAACGGACCAAACAAGATCGTCGTTCCCGCCTCGCCGCCTGGCTGGAGAAGGGCAGAGCAAGTGAGAAGGCGAAGAAAAAGTCTGAGCTGGCTTCTAAGTCCTGTGAGGGCACCCCGGCGACGGGGGCCCAACAGAAGGCCAAGCACCGCGAGTCCGCTGGCACCAGGAGCTCCGAAAGGTCGGGCTCTTCGGCTGCCAGGCAGGGCGCTACTTCCCTGGCACGTTCAACCACGAGCCAGTGCTCCGGTTCGGCGAAGAGGAAGTCTGAGAACCCGGGTAAGCCGCTGGAGCTGACCTGGTCGATCTCGAAGGGGGAGCGAGGTGCTGACCCACCCCCCCAAGGTGAAGGCCCAGGGCGCACCTAAGGTGGTGAGGGCTTTGATCCATCCGGCAAAGGCCTCTGCCGAAGTGGTCGCTGCGACCCTGGCGAAGCCGGATGAGACTATGCCAGTGGAAACGGCCTCTGGGCCCAGAGTATCCCTGCCACCGCAGAGGGAATCCTCTTTCCAGCCCATTGTTAAGACCCCCGTGAAGCACCCGGCGGAAAAAGAGGAGGGGGGGCCGTTGGCCATTACAGACTCGGAATCGGCCTCTGAGGAGGAGCTGGTAGAAACCGAGAAAGGCCTCAATGAGAGGTCCATAGGCCTCAACGAGAGCATAGGCCTCAAGGAGAGGTTCATAGGCCTCAACGAGAGGTTCGAGAGGGTTCGATCCCAGGGGGCGGCCCCTGCTGACGTGATCGAGGATAGCGACGATGGCGACGTAGAGGGCCCAGTGGAACGGCCATCCTGTCCGTCGCAGCCATTACCCGAGGCACAGGATAGCTCGGCGGCCATTTTGTTGGCAATCCAATCCTTATGTACCGAGATAAGGACGAGATTACCACGGACCCCGACGCAGGATCCAGAACTGGGCCCGTCGGGAAGCCCTCCAAACAAGCAGAGGAGATTCCACCCCGCTCCGCCCTTCCTGCCTGCGAGACCTGTGGACCCCTCGTCCTCGTCGGACCCTAGAGAGGATACGGCGACGGACACAGCGACGGGGATGGACGATGATGGTGGCGATGACACAGCGGACATCCCATCATGACCCCCCCCACCACCCCGTGGGCTGCCCCAGCCGACGAAATTGGCTCTTTCCACGCCATGATAACCAGGGCATCCGAGCTCTTCCAGCTCTGCCCTGAAGAACAAAAAAAAAAAGGAAGGGTTTCTATGCCAATGACAAGAGGCCAAGAGGAAGACGGTCCTCGCGGTGCCTTTCGTCGACGACGTCTGGAACGAGGGGCTCGCAGTCCTCAAGAACCCTTCCACGGCACCCGCCCAGAGGGACAGGTACGAGAAGAAGTACTGAGTCCCCGATGCCGCCCCCTTGTGCCTCAGGGCCCAGCCTGCGCCAGACTCTGTCGTCTCGGCAGCGGCTAAGAAGAAGTCAGCGGGTGCGGCGGCTTCAACTTCCACTTCCCCGCCGGACAGCTAGGGCAAGAAGTTGGACTCCATGGGACGACGAGTCATCTCGTCGGCGGCGACGACGATTAAGGCGGCCAATGCCTTAGCGATAGTGGCCCACTACGACAGGGAGCTCTGGTTCAAGATAGCTCCCCTGCTAGACTTCTACCTGACGACAAAAGGGCGGAGGCCCTCGAAATTCTGCAGGAAGGCGAGGTGGCGTCGGATCACGCCATAACGGTGGCAACGGACATTGCCGATAACGGATTTCGCCAACTGGGCAACAGAGTTTGCCTCCGACGACGAGGATGGCTCAAAGCGACAGACTCTCGCCAGGACGTCCAGACCAGAGTGTTGGACATGCCGTTCGACGGCAACAACCTCTTTGGTAAGGCGGTGGACGGGTCTCTACAGGCCATCAAGACCGACTCGGAGACGGCCCGGGCCCTAGGGGTGCTTCAACAGTGACAGCCCTTTCGGAGCTGCGGAGGCAGACAGGGTGCCTCCAAAGATTCCAGCGGTGGCTCCTCCACTTACCGCCAGGCGGCCAGCTCCTCTTCCCAGGAGGCCTACAGAGGTCACGGCAAGCAGGGGGGATCCCGCCGACGTTGCCAAGGAGGCCAAGGTGGCAAGGCCGCCTCCAAGCAAGACTGACCCGGCCGTGTTGTCGGGCCCCCACCGAAGCACCCCGGTGGGAGGCCGGCTGACGAAGTTCGTTGGCATGTGGGAGTCCATCTCCACCGACCGTTGGGTGTTGGACACCCTGGCCAACAGGCACTCGCTGGAATTCCAAAAGAAGTGCCCTCGCATTCCTCCCCTGGCCAGGAAGGAAAATCACGTCCCTCAACTGCTGTTGGAGGTAAGGGTGATGCTCAAGAAAGGTGCCATCGAGCTCGTCCCCAGAAGGCTCCGGGGCTCCGGAGTGTACTCAAGGTACTTCCTCGTCTTTGGACCTGGAGGATGCTTACTTCCACATCCCTATTCTAAAAAGGCACAGGAAGTTCCTCAGGTTCGTGGTTCAGGGACGCCACTACCAATTCAGAGCCCTACCGTTCGGATTAAAGTCGGCACCAAGGGTTTTCACCAAGTGCCTGGCACCAGTGGCGGCGCGGCTGCGCCTGCAGGGGATCCACGTTTACCCCTACCTGGACGACTGGCTAATCCGGGCAAGGACAAGGGAACTCGCCGTCGAGCACACGGCGAGGACCGTCCGGTTGCTCACGGAGCTTGGGTTCACCATCAACTACCCCAAATCCCACCTGGCCCCATCGCAGATAGCACTGTTTCTGGTAGCAAAGCTCGATACAGTGGGGCGATTGGCCTCCCCTTCGGAGGAGAGGACCAAGACCATCCTGGGCAAGGTGCGGTGCCTGCTAGCCACGGACGTGGCCAGGGTGAGGTCCATCAAGTCCCTCATCGGGATGATGTCCTCATGCATCTATCTTGTACCCCTTTGCAGACTTCGGATGCGTCCATTACAGGAGTTCCTCGCCGCCCGCTGGCTTCAGGCGAAGGGCTGTTTCGAGGACAGGATCCATCTCGACGAAGAGTTCCGTCGGGCGATCTCATGGTGGGGCATCCGTGCTCACCTCACGACAGGCACGGAATTTCAAATCGCGGCATTTCAGGAAACGGTGACGACGGACGCCTCTATGGAGGGTTGGGGGGCCCACACCGGAGACCTCCACTCAAGAGGCCTTTGGCTCCCAGAGGAGAGGTCTCGCCACATCAACATTCTGGAGCTCTGAGCAGTGTTCTGGGCTCTCAAGTCGTTCCTTCCGTCCCTCAAGGGCAAAGTGGTGAAGATCTTCACCGACAACACCACCACGATGTTCTATATACGGAAGCAAGGAGGCACCAAATCCCCAGCCCTATCCAAGGAGGCCCAGGATCTGTGGCACTGGGCACTGTGCTGCTCTGCCTCATCAACCAGCTCAGGAAGTCCAGGTGCAGGATGATCCTCATCGCACCGGCGTGGCCGAGGCAGATCTGGTTCCTGGACCTGCTGGACTTGTCAACGGCTCCTCCAGTCAAGCTGCCGGCGGACGCGGATCTTCTCTCCAGAGAAGGAGGCGCCATTCTCCATCACGATCCGCTGTCGCTGAACTTGCAGTCCTGGCTCCTGCAGCGCTAGAGTTTGGAGGGTACGATATCCCGGCTGATTGCAGAGAGGTTCTTGCAAAGGCCAGGGCATCCTCCACCCTCAAGTGCTACGGTCCTAAATGGAAGAGGTTCTCTGTCTGGTGTCGTG
This sequence comes from Ambystoma mexicanum, assembly GCF_040938575.1. Lineage (NCBI taxonomy): Eukaryota > Metazoa > Chordata > Amphibia > Caudata > Ambystomatidae > Ambystoma > Ambystoma mexicanum. The sequence goes on along the minus strand of NC_090932.1, from coordinate 673,527,499 downwards.
CACAGAAGATTAACCCTCTGCGGATTACGGCCCCTCAAGTACTGCCGTACCTAGTGTCGCTGGCCAAAGCTGGACTGGCTCACGCCTCCATAAAAATACATCTGGCTGCCATCTCCCGATATACCAGGACTACGGGACGGGCGTCCTTGTGGTCTCATTGCCTGGTGAAGGAATTTATGAAGGGACTATTCCGATCATTCCTGCCGGTGAAGGCTCCTGCCCCGGCATGGGAGCTTAATGTGGTGCTGACCAGGCTCATGGGAGCCCCATTTGAGCCTATGCATTCGGCGTCTTTGAAGTTCCTGTCTTGGAAGACAGCGTTCCTCGTGGCCATCACCTCTGCACGACGAGTGGGAGAGATTCAGGCCCTATCTTGCAAGCCTCCATACTTGACTTTTCATGACACGAGGACGCTGAGGACGCACCCCTCCTTCATGCCCAAGGTGGCGTCGGACTTCCACCTCAACGAGCCCTTGGTGTTACCAGTTTTCTTCCCGTCGCCTTCGACGCCGGCCGAGAGGACTTTGCACTCTCTGGATGTAGCTAGAGCGCTGAAGTTCTACTTGGACCGCACAAAGAGTTTTCGGACGACGTCACAACTGTTTGTGAACTATGGGTCTGTGAATCAAGGGAAGGCTCTCTCGAAGACGTCCATTTCCAGATGGCTCTCCGGCTGCATCATGCATTGTCACCGGTTGGCAAACCGACCGCTGCCCGGCCGTCCGAGAGCCCATTCGACCAGAGCGATCGCTGCTACCACGGCGTTCCTGTCTGGTGTGCCCCTGCTGGACATCTGCAGGGCTGCTACGTGGAGGTCTACGCACACCTTCACAAGATTCTACTGCGTCGATCGGGACTCCAGGGAGGAGTCCAGGGTCGGCCAAGCAGTGCTGCGCAACCTGTTCGCTTAAGGTGAGCCTGGTGAGGAGGTAAGACATGCTTAATGTTGAGTTGTTGTATTGCTTAATATTGAGCTTGTTGCCACCTCCCGTGCTTGTGCATGTGTATACTGCTATGCATTCTTTTATTCATGAGCATGTGACTCCATGCCAGCTCTTCACTTGGTCATACTGCCACCTGGCGTGCTACCAAATCTGAGGATGGCTGCTGGAGGCGGGGCTTAGGAAGAGGGCAGTCATTGGCTGGGGGCAGTATGACCCAGAGACCAGTGATTGGTTACTACTAAGAAAGACAGATCAGAAACTAAACTGATACTGATTTTTTCTTTACCGAGGATTCCCGGCCTGACGACGGGGAATATTCATGAGCATGTGAATCCATGCCAGACCCATGCTGGAGAGCAACAGTTATAGGTAAGTAACTTGTTCCTTACCCCTCTTTCCTGGTCTGATCACTCCATCCTTTCCTCTCACAATGACCTCCTTGGTCCTCCTGCTAAGCCTTTGCCTGCCCTGCCAGCCTCCTTCTCCTTCATTCAACCGATGAAGCGAGTCTCGGCTGCCGTTTTCACTGCCACCTTTAATCCTCCCCCCTGCTCCCACCACTAACTCACACTCTGACTTAGTCGTCTCTAACCTTGAACTTTCCATTTCCAACACGCTGGTTATCATTGCCCCTGTCATGAGGATCTGCCTGAAGCCTGCCTCTAAGTGCAATTCCTGGTATGACTCTGATCTGGCCACTTTGAAACGCAAGTGGAGGGTTGCTGAGCGCAAGTGGCAGGCTTCAAGCACATCCTGCTCCAAAAGCAATACAGGCTCTCCATCTGCTTGAAGAAGAGGGCCTATATCCATGCCCGCATCTCTGTGGCCACTACCGATACGGCTGAACTTTTCAAAATCTGCAAGGAACTAGCCACCCCTACTGCAGTCTCCACTCCTCCTCTTCCTTCCCTGGCCCTCTGTACCTCTTTCGTCTCTCACTTCATTTCTTAAACTCAGGACTTCTTGTCCTCACTCTCTGTGTCCCCTTACCACCCTTCTCTCTCTCCCTCCTTCTTGCCCCGCTCTCCCCTCCCCTTATACTCTCCTCCTTTTCTCCCATAACACCTGATGAGGTTTCTAGACAAGTACGCTCTATGAAAGTCTCATCTGTTCCTCCAGAACTATCAAGTTCAACATTGTTTCCCTTACTCCAGCCTTATCTGATTTCTGCAATCACTCCTTTGCCACTGCAATCTTCCCTTCTCTCCTCAAACAATCCCTTGTGCATCCTCTCCTCAAAAAAGCCTTTTCCAGACCCCGCTTATCTGGCAAACTTCCCCCCTATCTCTACTACCCCCTTCCTGTGCAAACTCCTGGAGAAGCTGACCATCTCCCAGCTTATCCACCACAATGAATCTGTTGGTTGTCTCCATGACCACATGTCTGGCATCAGAGCAGCCATAGGCATGGAAACTGCTCTCCTGAACACCTGTGAATACCTGCACTCTAATCTCGATTGCAGCTCCCCTTCTGTTCTCATCCTTCTTAACCTTTTTGCTGCCTTTAATACAGTCAGTCATACCACCCTGATAAATCGGCTCTGAGATACCCTTGGCATCACGGACCGGGCTCTGGATTGGCTGACCTCTTTCCTCCCAGGCTCAATTGGGCCCTTTCCCTTTCCTCTCCACCTCTCTCACTCTCCACCTGTGATGTCCCTCAGGGCTCTATCCTCTCACCCGGGCTCTTTAATATCTACCTTGCCCCCCTAGCCCATCTGATCTCCTCCTTCTCGCCTAACTTTCATTGGTATGCTGATTACACGCAGCTTTCCTTCAAGCTACCCTCCTCCTCCCTCCTTCTTCCACACTCATCCCTGGCTGCCTGTCTGCTATTCAGGCATGGTGCACTACTAACAATCTCTGCCTTAATGCCAGTAAGACTGAGATCCTCCTCATTGGGCCCCCTGCTCCCTTTTTCCTCCCACATTGTGGCCACCCTCCTTGGGTCCCATCCCCTTGTGTGAAACTCCTCCCTCTCTTTCTCCCCTATGAGAAACCAAAAGGTTTCTCATAGGAGTCCCCTGGGATCTGTCAACCAGGTGGCCAGGACACGGCCATCGCTTTTGGATCTAGTTCCTGGGGTTGGACCAGTGCAGGATGATCACCTGGGTGAGGGTTCTTCGGGGAGTGGGACACCAGATGGTGAGATGCGGTATCTCCTTCCCTGTAACACCTTTACCCATTCCTACCAGGTAGGATATTTAGGAACTCTAACCCCACCCCCTTTTACAACAGGAACACTTTCTCACGGACAACCCGCTATGAGAGAAAACAGACTAACCCCCAAGCAGTATACATGACATGTCCCAATACAATGGTCAGGCGAGGTCAGGCAATGACTGACCATCACATACACCTGACTTCCATTAAGCTTCCCCACACAGATAAAAGGTGGAGCACATGAGCACACTCTGAGCGAGGCAAAGCACACTAGGAAACGGCACTTTCGAGACGGAAGCTGAATGAGAGAAGACTGCAACACAGAAGGCGATCGCAAGGAAGGAATTTCCCTTAACTTTTTCGAGAAGGAACCATTACTTTACAGACCCTTGAGAATAGAAAGCATAAGACCAGGAAACTAGGCTGAAGAATCCTGCATTGTGTGTCGGAGATACCCAGGGCCTCCCGCATCTGTAATCAAGGCGGGAGAAGCTCCAGCTGCCGTGGTACCGTCCCTGGCTCCAAGAACAAAGCAGCATCAGTGAATCAACACAGCCGATGAGTTTGTTAGACCAAAAGAAAACCGGTCTGTTTTGAAGCCAAGGTTGCAAGCAGCAACATTGTATGGCGAGCGCTGGAACAAGCATTGTTAAAACACGTGTGATAAGAGGCACAAGTAAAGTTGAACTGCTGATGAGTGATGAACTTTAAAAGCAAGATACAATACCTTTGACAGAGTTGTCCGGCACTGCCTGGGTGCTCAATCGAGGTCTCTGTAAGGTATCAAGCTGAGAGGTGGCAAAAGTGAACCGAGAAAAAGTTTATATCAAGAAGAGAACAAGCAATTGTGATTCGAAGTGGTCCTGCGACTGGTCAAGCAAAACCCTGCACACAGTCAAAAGTCTTAGATTTTGATGAAGTAGAGAATTTTGGTCCAAGCCCGGCAGAGGGAGACCAATTGAGGGTTTTGTGTTAAAGTGGGTCGGAACCCGGCAGAGGGGGCCTGGGGTGAACAGTAAATCACTGGAGAAGTTGTATATGTGAGATATGTGGTCGGAGCCCGGCGAAGGGAGACCAATTGAAGATTTTGTGTCAAAGTGGGTCTGAGCCCGGTAGAAGGGGACCCGGTGTGAACAGTAAATCACCCGAGAACTTGTTTATGGGAAATCCAAAAAAGAAAGGAACTTTATTGTTTGTCGTGTTGCATCAGGCCCTCTGAAATAGAGACTTTGGGCCTCATTCCGACCCTGCCGGTAAACTGGCAAATGTGGATACCGTTTCCGGCACCAGACAGGCAGCATTGCCGCCAGATTACGGTTCCCGGCGGAGCGTTGTTGATCCCCATTCATGCAGTCCAATAGGACTCCATGAGGGGATTTGCCATTGTTACCGCCACCGCAATGCCAGTGTTGCTAATGAGGTTTTTTTTGGTTGGTAGGGCGACAGGATTACCTTCATTTTATAGCAGGAGGTAAGTCAAGGTGACCCACCGGCAAACCCGTAGTTGGGAAGTCCGGTAAAGTGCCGGTATCTGCAGATACTGGCCCTTTTTTACCGTACCGCCCGACTCGGAATGAGCCCCTTTGAATGGCAAAGAGACTTTGCACAGAAGGCTCTGATGTTGAAGTTTTGAACTGCATCCTCGTGCTAGAGAAGCCAGAGAGTGTTCTAAGCTCGAGTGTGCCGCCTTGTCCCGTGCTGAAAACGTGGGGAAGGGAAGCCAACGGTTTGAATATCCTGGCATATCCTTTCTTGAACACATTTCTTTTGTATAACATTGTTTCCCACACTATTTGTATTTAGAAGTAAGGATTAGAAATAGGTTTATTAGTATAGGCTCTTTTATTTTGACATCCTCGACTAGGACTGCGTTATTATTATTTGATGGTCGCAGCTTGCTCTGATCTTTAGATTTAGGATTAGATAGGCGTTTTTCAATCCCAACTGAAGTTCAATAAATACCCTTGAACTGTGATCACTTGCGTCTGTCTTAATGTTTGATACCATGCCTTCCTTACACTCCTCACATCATGGACCTGGCTGTTAGGCAGAATCCTGTGCAGTGCCCTTAGGGACCACTACACACGATTAAGACTACAAGTGGTAATACAAGTTCACCTTTGGTACAAGCCTGTACTACACTGTTAAAGTGGTGGCAGTAGTGGAGCAGCCAGACTTATCTCAAGAGCATATGAGCAGTAGTAGAAATTACACAAAGGACCACAATTACTGTGACTCAAGCAAACACTGACTCAAGGTTTTTGGTTGAAAAGTAAAAGTACATTTATTTCTAGACCATCTGTTTGCAAAACACTTGACTTCTATTAAATTAAAACCACACGTAAAATACACTACACACAACCAATTCACTTTGTGCAGCACAATCAAGGTAAGTACCTTTGGTTTTGGCAGACCGGTGTTGTGAAACGAAGACGTTACCGGGGGGGACAAATGCGATCACTTTTTGACAGTAATGACAGTTCAGTCTTACTAAAGATATGCGTACCCATGGAAAGAAATGTCAACGGAGTTAAAACACACTTAGCACATGAATCAACACAAGAGAGTTAGGGATAAAAATCATAGGCAATACTTTTGTCAAGGCATATAGAATTAGAAGACACTTCCCTACAAGTGAATAAAAGTCAATAGGCCTGCACCAGTGTCAAGTAGAACAGGGTTCCTGTTGTTGAGGATCACACAGTTAGTACAGTTCACGGTTCGAGATTGCCAGGCGTACTTGGATATTGTCACAAGAGGAAGCAAAAGTTATAAGAGGGAAGGAAGATAAGGACAAGCCTTTGGTGAGGAGAAAAGGGATTCATCCTAGTTCCCCGAGGTCAGAAACAGTACCTTATTCAAGTGAAGAGCTGGTGCCATGGCAGTTGTTCCTGGTAGTTCCTGCAGACTCACGGTTCCTGTGTCTTCAGTCGTGGGGACAAGAAGGACGAAGTCTGGAGCGATCTGCACTACCCAGGGCTGAAGCCAGCCGCAGCAAAAGCAACGTTGAATAAAAGGTGCACTCCTTTAAAACAGGAGAGGCTCTTCATGTGGCTATCCGGACCACTACAGCTATGTGCAGCAATTTCGACCAAGAAGAGGATCCTCTGCCTGTGGAAGATGAGCTGGTTAATCCCACTAAGCACAAGGGAAGAAGACTCCAGACTGGATCTTCTCTTGTCGTCCAACGGTAGGTAGCGCAGGACTGTCGCAGGGCTTTCAACCGGGACTCGGTAGTTGCAGCAGCCGTCTTCTTCTCCGCTTCTCTTCGGTTCCTTGCAGTTCCATTGGTGACTCTGACTTCCAGCCCAAGAGTCCTGCATTTTATGCGAAAATCCCCCTTTCACACAGCCTGGCTGTCAATCACCCAGCAGGGGGCTTGTCCGGCCCGGACAGCGACCTTAGCCAATCAGGACAAAGTGCGACTTGGGTTTCCAAGGATACCCTGTGCAGGGGGTAACTACACCCCTGCCTCACATTCAGCCCACCTAGACACCCAGGCACCAAAAGGAAGGCTCCTTGAGAGAAGCCCGCCAAAAGACGGTGAACAAAGAAGGCAAACCTGGTTTGCCACGCAAAGTAAAATACAAGAAGGACTTTAACAACAAAAAATTGCGAATAAACCCAACCGAAGCCAAAAGAAAGAGTATTTGGTCAAGCAGGTTTATAATCGAGGCTAATATGATAGCCTGGAACAGTACCACGTTTATATAATATAATCGCGGTAGAAAAGTTAGGGTAGATACCACTGCCACCAGCCAAGTCTAAATGTTAAAAGAGCAAAACAAAGCTCAGAGAGGCACAGACGAAAAGGGATGGGAGTTAACCCTTTCCAGTACTCCATGTAAAATGGTGTGTACTGGGTCTGTAGTTTTAAATGACTATGTAAAGTAAATGGCAACTTTACCTGTTTTCTGGGGGACAGTAGTCAGCCCCAGAAAAATGGAGTCAGTGGGAAGTCTCAAAGACAGCCTCATGTCACTGCACTGAAGGTGCTGTATAACACACATAAAAGTGGGGCTCATGGAGTGGTGTCCTCCAGGGCCCACGATCACACAAACAGTAAAAATACACATGGCAAAACACATTTAAGAGTGGGAAAAAGGCTCACACTCTTACCAAGTGGAAACAGTAAACTCCAGAAATCCAGCAAAGATGCTGAGGGAATCACTAGGTGAGGGAAATTAGCCATAAATGAGAATTCTCCCTAACACTGGCCAGAAAGGCCCATTTTCAACTACATCTCTTGAGAGGCATTCTCCCCTTCCTCACCCTCCCCAGAAACTCAATGTCTCCAGACCTCTGGTTCTCTCCAGGCTGGACTACTGCAACAGCCTCTTCCTCAATCTTCCTAACTCTTCCCTTTCACCCCTTCAACTAATCCAAAATAGGGCTGCAAGACTTATCCTTGGTCAGAAGCCCAGGGACTGCATTTCTCCAGCCCTTAAATCTCTCCACTGGTTCCCAGTTGCTGCAAGGATAAAATTCAAGACCCTCTGCATAATATACACATCTGGGGCCTGAGGCCATACTATATCCAACTGTCCTTAAATACCTTCCCAATAGAGCTCTTTGCTCTTCTAGCTCTAACTCTCTGCAAATTAGAAGCATTTACAAGCAGAGATTGGGGAGTAGATCTCTTTATTCCACAGGTTCCTCCCTCTGGAATGGCCTCCTTGGCTCCTCAAGACCTTCCTCTTCACTTCTTCCTCCCCCCTCCTCCTCCCCTGCTAATGTCCTCTCTGTCTGAGACTGGTGGCCTAGTTCCTTCAGAGTCTTACCAGGCGTGATGCCCTCCCCTGCCCAGTCTACCTCTGCACTTATTCCCCTGCCCTCCTCCCAACCATTCCCTTCACTTGACCCCACATTCTCCCCTCATACACTTAGCTGTATGGCCTGTACACTTGTAGCCCTCCAGCCCCTTTACTTTGCACTTAGTTGCGGCTACCCAACCCCAGCACTACCCCACCTCCCATTCCCCTTGCACTTCTCACTGCACTTGCACGATCCGAATGTCACATGGCCTATTCAGATCCCTACTCTCCTCCCTTCTGTTCTCTGCCCTCCTACCTTGCTACTCCTCGTAACACTTGTGTATAGGTGCATTACAAATTAACAATAAAATGCAAATAAATCGAAAATGATCTCACAGGTGGCTAAGCTGTTCAACCTCATTTCTGAGGAGAAGAAGGGAGGCTTTCTTTTCTTTTTGAACAGTGGTAGTCCTCCAGGAAGATTATTGTTTTGGTTCCCCTTCTGGATGACGTTTGGGAAGATGGCCTCTTGGTCATGAAGACCCCTCGCACAACCCCTGCAAAAAGGGACTGCTTGAAGAAGTAGTACCAGGTTCCTGACACAGCCCCGAAAAGCCTCAAATCTCAACCATCACAGACTCTGTGGGCTCTACTGCGGCTAAAAGAAGGTCCTCTAACCCATCTTCCTCTTCTATGGTCCCTCCTGTTCCATGAGGGAGAGGTAGCCTCCAACCATGCCATCACTGTCGCCCTGGACATCGCAGATTCAGGCTTTTGGCAAAGGGGCAATGGAGCGGGCCACCGCCCCCAAGGTTGGCTCAAGGCCAACATTTTCTGCATGGATATACAGACAAAGGTGGTGGACATGCCATTCATTCATTCAATGGTGACCACCTTTTCGGGAAGGTGGTCTACGACACCCTACAGGCCATAAAGAAGGACACTGAAACAGAACATTTGTTGGGCACGCTCCAACAGAGGAGGTCGTACTTTCGCTCCTCTAAAGGGAAGGTCTTGAGTTCCTCAAAAGGTTTCACCTCACCTTGTTGTCAGCCCTCCTATCCAACTACCCAGGAGGCATAAAATCTTATCATGCGTGGAGAAACAAGAGTACACCCATGCTTTTTCAGAATTATAAATTAGCTGCTACTTCCTATAAAAAAGCCACCATTGTTGCTAAAAGAGACTTTTTAAATAATAGAATAGAAAGCCCCCAACATAATTCCAAAGAACTCTTTCGCATTCTAAAAGAGCAAGAAAGCACTAATCATAGCATCACGGAGAGAACCATCAAGGACAATACCACTTGGTGTAATCTAATGCAGCATGCCATGCACGATAAATTAAACACTATTAAAGAAAACATTGAAATAAAAAGTTACATACTAAAGGACAATGTATTCAAGCTAGGGGTTTGGACCTATAAAAGGTCTCCTGCTATTACAGCTTTTGACTTCGCTCCCATTAATGAAGTTGACTTAGAAGTCATTATTAAACACCTTAAAGCCACAAAATGCAAAGATGACATTTTCACCACTATGATGATTAAAACCTGTACTCCGACTATTATTGCGGCAATTTGTAAATTCATCAATGCTTCCCTATTGTCAGGTTCGGTACCTCAAGATCTTAAGAAAGCATGGGTTATGCCAGTTTTGAAGAAGCCAGGTATATCAGTGGACCTTCCTAATACTTATAGGCCTATCACCAATACTGCCTTTTTGCTTAAAATCCTTGATCGTGTGGCCTATACACAGATATCTGAACATCTTAATAAACGCCCCATTCTTAATGATCATCAGTCTGGTTTTCGTGTTGGTTATGGTACTGAAACCGCTTTATTAGAACTTAAAGCCAAGTTATTAACTCGTATGGATCGCAATGAGGCCTCTTTACTGATGCTGTTAGATCTCTCAGCAGCATTCGACCTGGTGGATCATGATATCATGACCACCAGGTTGTCTGAGGTCGCTAACTTCTCAACTAATGCAACTGATTGGGTTCTCTCTTTTCTTACTAATCGAGATAGCAGGATGTTTTGTGGTACGGCAGAGTCTGAGCCTATCACAACTGCTTGTGGTGTCCCACAAGGGGCCTGTACATCCCCATGCTTCTATAACATCTTTACAGCGCCATTATTTGCCATGTTAGATCATGAGAACATTATATTCACAAATTATGCGGATGACACGCAATGTGTCATCCCATTACTTGGTTCACATGATGTGGATGAATTAGTCATTCAAAAAGTCTTTGCCATCACCGAATCATGGATGGTCATTAATAAGCTAGCATTAAATAAATCAAAAGCGGAACCTCTTGTTATTGGATCCTCACAGATTCTAAAAAGACTGGGCCCTGGCTATGATAGTTTTCAGATGGGAGATGAAACCATCATTCCACTGAAAAAAGTAAAAACGTTAGGTGTCACGTTTGACCACAGACTATCAATGAAGCAACATGTGAGCAGCTTAGTCTCCTCATGTGGCTATTATATAAAACTGTTGGCACATCTAAGACCGTTTATATCTCAAGAAAATACAGAGACGATTGCAAGAGCCATAATAGGATCTAAAATTGACTACTGCTCAAGTTTGCTACAGGGATTGGACAAAAATAGCCTTAATAAACTTCAAATGTGCCAAAATATCGCTGTTAGAGTTCTCGTGAAACTCAAGCGTAGAGACCATATTACACTAGCTACAAGGGCCCTACACTGGTTGCCAGTGGAGTCCAGAATCCGGTTCAGAACCCTGACGATCATATATATATCATTACAGGGTAAAATGCCAAATTATTTACAACAATTTCTCACCACCAGAACGAACATAAGAGCTTTGAGATCTAATTCACAACATCTCTTATTCGTTCCAAGATGCCGCACCGGCAAGGTGGCTAAATCTGCTTTCTTTGTAATGGGTCCGAACATGTGGAATGCCCTTCCCCTCGCGCTGAGATCCTCTGGGTCACTTGAGATCTTTAAAAGGAGGTTGAAGACTCATCTCTTTAATTAGCGGATTTATGTCAGTGAAAACATCTTATCTCTCATACTTCTTTGAATCTGTTTTAATTGCTATCTGTTTTGTAGCACCCTCACGCCTTTGGGTCTATGCCTGCGCTATACAAATCAATGTAAAGTAAAAGTAAAGTATATAGAGGACGTTTCCAAGCCTAAAGAGTTCGAACCAATCGTCGCGCTCCAGCATGCAGATGCCAAAGCAAGCTTGACCTGGCCCAGGGCCCGCGCCCTCACTTCCGCACCTCAGTGGGGAGTCTGGTTATCGCAGTTTGTCGACCTTTGGCGCAACATTTGCAAAGACAAATGGGTGCTTGATATCCTATAACCGAGGCACACCCTGGAATTCCAGGACAAATGCACTCACATTCCTCCCGTCCTCAGACAAGACCAACATGTGGCGCGGCTACTGAAGGAGGTTCAAGTCATGTTAAACAAAGGGGCAATAGAACCTGTCGCCCTGTGCTTCTGGGGCTCTGGAGTATACTCCAGATACTTTCTGGTGCAGAAAAAGTCAGGAGGGTGGAGACCTGTTCTAGACTTGCAGCGCCTAAACACATTTTTCAAGTCCCAAAAATTCAGGATGGTCAAGTTGCAGCATGTGCTCGGCCAACTGGAAGGAGATTTTCTGGCGACCCTCGACGTGGAGGGTCCTAACTATTGAAAACACTGTAAGTTCCTGTGTTTTGTTGTCCAGGGAAGACATTTCCAGTTCAAAGCCCTACCATTCAGCCTAAAATCTGCCCCACGGGAGTTCAAGTGCTTGACTGCAGTGGAAACGCATCTGCATCGCAAAGGAATATATGTCTATCCATCCCTAGACGATTGGCTGATCGGACCCCGCTCGCACGCGCTGGCAATCCAGCATACCGCGGGACCATCCAGGCAATAAAATTCTATGAGATTCTCGATAAACCATCAGAAATCTTGCCTAGCGCTGTCTCAGAACGCACTATTCCTGGGATCCCACCTCCACACACTCTCATGTCTATCAACTCCTTCGGAAGACAGGGTAAAGGCTATCGTGAGAAAGGTTCAAAGGTTGTCGGCAGCTCACATTGCAACAGTCCAATCCAGGATGATGTCCTCGTGCATCCATCTGGTGCTAAGACCCGTTCAAGAGTTTCTGGATGCCAGATGGAAGCAAGTCACGGCTCATAGAACGACAGGTTCAACCTCAAACCAGCCTTCGGTCAAGCCCTGCATTGGTGGTCCATTCGCCCTCATCTCTCGCAAGGCCTCCCTTTCAGACCCCAGCGCATCAGGTGACAGTTACAACCTACACCTCTCTGGAAAGTTGGGGTGCCCACATGGGCCAGCTATACGCTAGTGCCCTCTGGCTTCTGGAGGAGGAGTTGTATATCAACATCTCAGAAATGCTGGCAGTTTTCTGGGCTGTGAAGTCCTTTAAGCCTCAGCTCCAGGGGCGAGTGGTCTGTTTCTTCACAGACAACACAACCACTATTTTTTACATCAGGAAGCAGTGCGGGACTCGCTCTCCATTTCTCTCTTGGGAAGCGCAGAACCTGTGGCACTGGGCGATCGTTCAGAAAATGTTTCTTGTTCCGTTTAACCTGGCAGGCATTCCCAACACCATTGCAGACTCGCTCAACCAGGGAGCTGCAGTGGTGCCACAAATGAGAACTCCAGCACACCCAAGTATCTCTTCTCTTCAGCAAGTGGGGTCATACTAAAATTTACCTTTTTGCCATGGCACCTAACTCCAAATGCAAATTAACAAGGGGGTCCTGGGAGTCCCTCTGCCAGACATGAGTCCTGGTTACGAGAGACTTACCCAGAGTCTTTAGCTCACTATCTTTCACAGAGAAGAAATGTCCCAAACATATCAGTCTTTGTCCTGCCCTTGGGCAGTCCAGCAGCGAAATGCTAGGCAATTCTCCTCTGAACAAGAGTACCAACAGAAACCCCAGACACGTGTTTCGGTCTGGTTGGACCTCATCAGTAGGGTGGATCTGTGCCTCTCTAAGAATAGTGAGCAAGGGGTCCACGTCTGGATTCCCCTAGTAACTTAGGGTGAGACCCAAAGTTACTTAAATATGCAAATTAACAAGGGGGTCCTGGGAGTCCCTCTGCCAGACATTAGTCCAGAGAAGAAATGTCCCAAACATATCAGTCTTTGTCCTGCCCTTGGGCAGTCCAGCACCGAAATGCTAGCCAATTCTCTGAACAAGAGTACCAACAGAAACCCCAGACACGTGTTTCGGTCTGGTTGGACCATATCATTAGGGTGGATCTGTGCCTCTCTAAGAATAGTGAGCAAGGGGTCCTAACTCCAAATGCCAGAAGTTTGCCAGCAGGTATCCTAAGAGCAAGAGTCTAGGGGACGTCTTCTCATTCCCTTGGAAAGGCCTTTCCTTGTATGCATTTCCACAAATCCCCCTGCTGCTACGTGTGATCAATACACTCAGACAATTCCACTGAAGGATGATTTTCATTGCCAAGGCGTGGCTCAGGAAGACCTGGTATTCAGACCTCCATCATCTGTCAGTGGCTCCAGCAATCAAACTACCCCCTCTTCTAGACCTCCTCTCCAGGGAAGGAGTGTCAACACGACCCTGAGTCCTTGAACCCATTGGACTGGCTCCTGCAGTTCTAGAATTTGGGCACTACTTGACACCTCTGGAATGCAAGAACACACCAGCGACAGCCAGAGCTCGATTGATACTTTCCTGCTGTAAGCACAATTGGAACCGCTTCACAGTGTGATGCTGTTCACAAAGGATTTCTCCACTGTGGGTCGCAGCCCCGCAGCTTCTGCCTTATCTGCTCCTGCCTGCTTAGCTTGGGCTAGCCCATGCGTCTATGAAGGTGCATCTGGCCGCCATATTCCGTACACTCAGGCTCCTGTGAAGCTCTCCCTGTGGCCTCACAGACTTGTGAAAGAGTTCCTCAAGGGCATCTTCAGAGCGTTCCTACCGGTGAAAGTTCCAGCATGGGAACTCAATGTGGTTTTGTCTAAGTTAATAGCTCCGCCTTTTGAGCCAATGCATCGAGCATCTTTGATGTTTTTGTCTTGGAAGACGGCCTTCCTGGTAGCTATCACCTCAGCTACGCGTGTTGGGGAAAAGTCAATCCCCCTGATGTAAACCTCCTTATCTGTCATTCCATCCATTCAAGGTGGACTCATCTATTCTTTATGCCTAAGATTGCATCAGACTTTCACTTGAACAAACCTTTAGTCTTTCCAGTTTTCTTCGCTAACCCATCTTCACCGTCAGAGAGGGTGTTGTATTCACTGGATGTTTTGTGTGCCTTGAAGTATTATGTGGCACACACCAGACTGTTTTTAAAGACTTATCAGCTTTTTCGTGGTTTTGGAACTATGGCACGGGGGAAAGCCCTCTCCAAGGCTTCCATCTCCAAGTGGCTCTCTGGCTGTATCACGCTTTGCCATTGTCTGCCCAACAGACCTCTTCTACTCCAGCCGAGAGCCCACTCCACCAAAGCCATTGCAGCAACTACAGCGTTTCTCTCTGGTGTTCCCCTGCTGGACATCTGCAGGGCTGCTACATGGAGGTCTACCCACACCTTCACATGGTTCTACTGTGTCGACAGGGATTCCTGAGGCGTCCAAGCAGTGCTTCGCGACCTGTTTGCATGAGGTAAGTCTGTTCCAAGGGTAAGTGTATTGCTTCTGTTGAGCCTTGCCACCTCCCGAGGTTGTGTATATGTACTGTTGTGTAATCGTATTCATGAGCATGTGAATCTGTGTAATACCCCATGCTGGAGAAGGAACAAGTTTACTTACCTGTTAATCCTATTCTCCAACATGGATCTTACATGGATTCACATGCAAACCCTCCCCCATCCCCTCTCTAGCTCTTCTTGGTTCTTACTGCCACTTTACGTGCCCAACCGAACCTGAGGAGGGCCACCAGGGATGGAGCTTTGGAGGACGAATGTCATTGGCTAGGGCAGTATGACCCAAAGTGACAACAATATGCATAGAAGCGACAAGCAGTTTTTAGCTTTAAAGCAAAACTGTTTTAATATCACCTAGCATTCCCAGCATGGCGACTGGGAATATTCACAAGCATATGAATCCATGTAAGACCCATGCTGGAGAACAGGAGTTACAGATAAGTAACTTGTTCCTTACCTCTCTTTTCCGACATCTAAGATTCCCATCATGGTACAAACATCTTTCTTATTGAAGGTAATCTCTGATTTTCACCCTGCCCAGAAGATTGAATTACCCTTTTTTATCTGCCTCCATGCCCATCCAATAAGGGGTAGAGGCTTCATCTTTTGGAGTTAAAGAGGGCACTCAGTTTTTACATCTCTAGGGCAAGAGAAATCAGGAAAGGCAACCATTTATTTGTTACCTCTACAGGCCCCCAAACTATTATGGCTCATTCAATGCATTTGCAAATTCTACAGATTAGCTCAGAACGAAGTCCCTGCGTGCTTTCGAGCACATTCTGTGAGAGGGATGGCAGCCACATCAGAGGGATCTGGTTCCTTCATTCTACCCTCCTATGATTAATTATGCTTTTTGAGACTTTCAGAAGATAACGTTTGATATATGATAAAGGTTTAAATGAAACCATAAATCATTCCCAAAAAAAAACGCCACTTATGTTATGGAAAGTTTTTAAACTAGGGGATGGTCCATGAGGTTTGGGAGGCATTCAGCATATATGAGAAGCAAGACTACAGAAGGCAAGTAAATGTAGTCTTGTTTTTCATATATGCGGTATGCCTCCCAAACCTTATCAACCATCCCCTAGTTTAGACTTTACATAACATAAGTGGACTTTTTAAAAAAATTTTAATTGAGTGATTCATGGTTTAATTTAAACCTTTATCATATATCCAACATTTCCATTTAAGAAAAGAAAGACTTAGGGATTAAGTCATATGATCCAAAAGAAAGTGGAGCCAAAAGAAGAAAGTTATTTTTCTTTGTAGCAAGTCTTTGTCCACGTGGATCAAGTAATACGTTAAAAAAACTTCTTCAATCGTAGTCGCAAGGTTCCCCCCCTGTCAAAAGGAAGGACCAAATTTCCTTCACTTCCAATGTATTGCGGCCTTCATTTAATTTGCTCGTATGTCTGGTTCTTAGGTCAGTCAGCCCATGACGGAGCAATGTGACATGATTTAATGACTCCGTAATTTCTATTTCCTGGCAGAATCTACAACTCTCCCTCTCAGATTTCCCATAGATTTTCAGTAATTGATTTGTAGGGTATACATAAAATCTGAAACAAAGAAATTGATTTCTGTGCCAGCCATTGGGAGCTTTGGCGGAGTATTTAGGAAGAGATCCATGAGGTTTGATTTTTTCACTTAGAATATCTATGAGACAATGTGGGTTTCTTTCCTCTTGGGTTCTGATCCAGTCGTCTCGCCAGAGTTTAGTTTTGACCTTTTCTGGAAGGTTGATCAATTCTTCCAGGTTAGACTGCACATTTTCTAGACTGCTGCAACAGCAATTAAGCCACTGCTTCATAAGTATGTTGTTTGTTCAGTAGTGCTTGTTTTTCAAGAATTCATATGGCACTGCTGCAGAAGGCATTGTAATTTTCCCAAAAAATTCCCATGATTTCTATGTCACTCACGCTTGCAATGAAAAAAGGCCTAGTTCATATCTAATCGAGGCAGTGGAGGATAAGCTCCGTAGGTTCAGGATCTTTCTCCAGAATGGTCCTTCTAGGGTAGGCCACATTTTACATGAAGTAAGAAGAAATGTCTCTGCTCCAAAGGTTAATGAAGGAACCACCTTTAGACTGTAGAACATCAATACCGGAAACATTGAGAACTTGCCAAACTTTTTGTGGATCCTTCTTCCTTGGCCAGCCAAGATTTTGAGCCTGGATTTCAGATACATTTGCCGTGGTTGGTCGCACGCGCTGTTATTTTCCAGGGTCTCCAGGTAGGTAATTTGTGGGGTCATTCTCAGCCATTCATCTTCAACATACCAGTTGAATGATGGCCTTGCAGTGCCTCTTCGTGGGCCCAACGTCATAATAATAGTCTTAGTTGAGTTCATCGAGAGACTGTTTTATTTCAGGGCAGCTAGAGACCTCTGTAAGCCTATAGGGGTTTTGTCCACTAGCACAATGCCGTCTGCATAAAGTAGTCTTGACAGTTTCTCACCCCCAATGAGTGGGGGAAATTATTTTACTGTATCTAAATATTCACCAGCATCAGAAAGGAAGAGACTGAATAAGGTTGGGCGAGTGGACAACCCTGTTTTAAGCCCCTGAAAGTGGGAATCAGATTAGTCAGGATTCCCCCACTATTCAATCGAACTTATATGGTAGTGGTTTCATAGAGTGATTTAATAGCAGCCAGTATTGGGGGCGGACAGTTCCACAATTCCATTTTCTTCCAAAGGCGCTGGCTATCAATGCTGTCAAAGGCTTTGCTCAAGTCGACAAAGGCTAGGTATATCTTTGTTTTATTATTGCGTGCCTTTCCTTTAAGTAAATTAACAGGAAAAGATTGAATTCCGTGCCCACCCCCTTCAGTAAACCTGTTTGTCGTGGGTCAAATCTCTGTTGACTTTATCCATAGTTGCAACTGTTTTAGAAGGAAAGTGAAAAACAGTTTGCCCCGTGCATAAAGCAAGGCTATGGGACGGTAGTTGGTCGGATCTGTCCTATTGCCTGAAATATTGGTACAATAATTGCTTTTTTCCATGATGCCGGGAGACGTCTCGTTCTGTGGATTTGGTGGAAAAGATCCAAGATGAAAGGAAAGCATAGTTCTGGGGATTGTTTTATCATGTTTGTAATCCTGTCTGGGCCCGCAGCTCTAGAATAATTAACTTTATTGAGTATGTCCAAGAGCAGATAGTCCAGATGAAATGGCCAGGCAGCACCATTTACTTCTATCTTCTGTTTGGGTATGTCTTCCTCAGCTTCAAATAGTTTGCTATAAAACTCCGTCCAGATTTCTTCAGGAACAGTGTTTGCTAACGAAGCAGATCACGAGGGGTCTGTCTCCTTGAGTAGTTGCCACGTAACTCTAGCATCTTTCTTAAGTAGACACACCAGCATCTGCTCCGCATCTGCTTGTACTAAAGAGGCTTTTTCTCTCACCAACCAGTTCTTGTACTTCTGCTTTCTTTTTTTAACAGTAGTAGATGTTGTTCAGGAAGCGGGTGAGTAATATTTTTTAGATCTTTACATGGTAGGTTTTTCTGTCACTTTACTGCAGCGTTGAAGGTATGTCTGTGGGTTGATGCAATAGCCTTGTTCTTATTAGGTATGATCATAAATTCTTGAAGAAAAGGGATTTAGTTTGGGTCATCTCCCCCTTCAAGGTGCTCAGCAAATCAGCCACTGAAGGAGAGGATATCACGATTTTTCAGCCTCAGGCGGTTATTACCTTAGGTGGTCTCGATGTCCATGAATAATTTATCTCTTGTGGAGTGAAATATACCATCCCAGGTGAGTTGTAAGAGCGCATGGTTGCTTGTATGTCGGTGAAACACAACAAAGCCAGAAACCTCTTGAATGATAGCGCTGGAGACAAATGCATAGTCAAGTATGCTGGTCTTTCCATTACAGGACCATGCATACTTCGCTGGAATCTCCCTGAGTTTGTCCATTTAGCATATGCAGATCTTTATCATTCACAAAATCAAGCCACTTCTGTGCTCTGAGAGAGGACTGCTGTGTTAATGGTCCCGCCAATGATGACAATGTGAGGATTATAGATCAGTGAAAGGCTGTCGATGGAATCCAGAATCGTGGTCAAAAAAGCATCAGTAGTGATTATCTTGGTGTTCCAGTAGACGTTACAGACTAGTGCTGTTTGTGCCTCCTCGCCGTCTTCTTTCTGTATATTAAGTTCCACCGTTTGCAGAAAAGGGATAGGGTTAGAGACATCCAGGATGTTAATACCATCTCCCGCCTTCACCAAGGTAAGCAGATCTGCAGAAGGACTTCCTTTCCAGCCTTTATAGGCAGGATTGAGAAATGCTGCGTAGCAGTCAAGCATCGTTAGTGTGGTTAACCAAGTTTCCTGGAGGCAAATAATGTCAAACAAACCAGAGAGGATCATTGGGTCTGAACACAAATGCGAAAAACCCCTGGTGTTCCAGTTAGCTAGGAGCAATTGTGGATCTCATTGTTAATTTCGAAGTCACAGGTGGAATGTTAGACCAGCCCAAGCCTTTGTGTTCTCCAAATTTACTTTGCCATGGATTTTCCGGGAAAAAGATTGTACGCTTGGGTTGATCTTTTCCTGTGATCATGATCCTTATGTCTCCTTTGTACCGGCCTGTGTAGTTAGAATGACCATTGACAATAGATTTAGAATTTAGTAGAGCTTGAGAGGTAGACGGGACAGAAGGTATCGTATCTTCAGAGTCTCTCTTTGTAGGAGGATCCGTCTGGGCCTGGACATATCATGAGGCTCTGAATAGCGGGATGTGAGCTGTTCTTTGTTAGGGACGTCTTTCAGGTCATATCGCATAGGTAGTAAAAGGTGATCCACTTCAAGCAATGAGGTTTTCACCCTGTTTAGTCTAAGATGGAGGATCACTCTATCATGGCATCCTTCTGTCGGGAAGTCCACTATACTGATGTCATCTGAGTTTAAAAAACAGAGGAGGGGCAGTTTATGCATAAGGAGCATAACATTAGCACGATTTAAGATAAAACCATCATTTGTTCACCATAATCTGGCCAAGAGCAATCTACGTGTGCCTTCTTTTGTTACAGGTCCTTTCGGAATCCATCAAGTGTTGAGAGTTTGTCAATCGCCTGACACCCCTTTTGTCGGTCCTTTCCACTCTAACATTTCTCTTTTCTGGTTCTGGAATCTCATCGGCACTTGAGATCTGGCAGGGAAATTTGGTTAGCTATTAAGAGTTGCTCTTTCACGTTTTTCCTCTAAGGTAAGGAAGGGGCTTCGTATCACCATGGGCTTTGTGCTCCTTCTCGGGTGGATAATAGTGGAGCTGGAGACTTGCACCTCCTCTAAGCCTAGAGGAGTAGTCGTTGAGAGGCCGAACTTCGTCTGCGTCTTCCCTGCCTTCGGATGACAAGGGAACTGATCAAATGAAGCTACCTCCTCATCATCGAGGTCTTCTTCTGCAGTTGAATAGGTAGAGAAGTTTAAATAGTCCACCGATGACTGATCAAATGGAAAGGCTGTTTTGGGTATGCTATTGGCATTTTCATCTTTGTGCTCAGCAGGAAGAGAATTATTGGGCAAGGTTCTTGTCTGCAGGAACCGGGCCTCGCATAACAGCTTCTTGGTGATTGCCCCAATATTCACATTTTGGTGAGTGCTAGCCCTGCCATCCACCGCCTAATGAGGGCCACTTTCTGTTCCCAGCACTCATAGAATGTTCTGGCCTGACCTCCCCTCAGCCCTGTGGACTCCAGGACTCGGGACTTCCATGTGGGCTCTGCAACCGCTAAAACCCTGAGTAGCCTCCTCATCGGAGCACACCTGGCACCATCAATATCACCAGACTCTCTACTCTGACGCTGGGCTAGGAGGGGGGCTCTCAAGGCATGGCGATCCTCTGTGGGTCGGACCCCACTTCCATCCCGTTTGGTTACTGGAGAAGCCTACAGCAACCACAGCAACCATCAAGGGCGTATTGACCTGTTTCCGAACTCCCCAGCCCGTAGGGCCAGCTATTGCTCCTGCCAAAATCATCCTAGCAGTGATTCTGGTGTCACTACCATTTGGCCCCCTCAGACGCGGGTCAGTCTACATGAGCAGAGACCCGGGCTCTGTATCTGGGAGTTCCTCTCCTCACTTAGCGGCATGGATTGGCGATCCAGAGATCTCCTTCTGCATCCCACATCTCTTGAGCACTGAGCAGTTGTGGCCTACAAGGCACCAAACTCCCGCGGACAAGAACATCTGACCATACTCTAGAAGCTCCCTTAACGACGTCGCAACTAACTTTGTCAATGCCCACGAGGGACCCGGACACAAGCACAGACATTTTCTCCTGAGATGCCAGGCCTACAGCCTCATCTGCCTGCCTCCCGGAGAGTGGATAGGTCTCAAGCCTTCCCCCCCTAACCTGAGAAGTGGGTGCGGTGTGAAGCCCACATCTACCACTTCCCGAAGGCCACTCAGGGGACCAAACGGGGGCCTGCGGCAATGGCTAAGCATCACCACCATGCTGCTCCCCACTGACGTGGAAAAAACCTGATTCTCCAAAACCAACTCTTCATCCTCTGAAGGTGCAGGACAGCTGCCACCAAGGGGGACATTGAAGCCTTCATGTCTGACATCAAAGCTGAATTTAGATCCTGCATGATTGAGCTCACAACTAAACTAGAACAGACGGAACAAAGGGTCGCCGAAGTGGAGCAGAGACTGGGAGAGGTGGAAGAACTAACCCAAGAACACTAGGCAACCCTTCTGGAGGTACAATACTAGGTCCTGATCAATAAAAATGAGATCCTAGAATTCAAACAGGAGGCCCTCGAGAATAGGGCCTGTCAAAAACAACCTGCAGATTCGGGGGTTCCCTCCTCGATCCTGGACCAGAATCTCGCTGAGTACGTGGGCAACCTTTTTCAGTCCCTGTTGCTGCACTTGGACAAATCACAACTCACGCTAGACCACACCCATAGACTGCGACCTCGCCGCGGAGTGGAGACAGACCCCCCGCCCCCCGATGTAATAACAAGGGTGCATTTTTACTCTACCAAAGAAGCTATCACTGCAATAGGGTGATTCCGGGATGAGCTAACATTCCAGGGCTCCCACCTTCAAATCTACCAAGATCTCTGCCTGGTGACTTTACATAAACGGAGGGCCCTGTGGCCTCTTACGCTATTCCTCCGGGACCAACAAATCAGGCACCGCTGGCTGTTCCCAACGGAGCTGCAATTCTCTTATAAAGGGGTACCCCGTAGGATAAGTCACTTAGACGATGCAGCATCAATCATACGCCCGACTCCCCTGGAGGGATGAAGGATGCCCTGCCTGACCACACGACAGTCAGACCGGAGAAGCTCCCCCCCAAGCCAAAATGTTCGACCTGGACAAAGGGAAAGAAAGGTCGGAAGGCCAGATGACCCCCATGCTCGTGACTTGAGGAGGGGAGAACCGCAACATTCTCCCATGGCTTGCCGCCCTCCCTTCTCCGGATATCAAAAGATTGCTTCAGCTGATCTCAGAATGTGATGGAACATGAAACTACTAGACTCCAGTCGCGGGCTTCACACGGCCCATTCCCAACTCCGAGGGGAATGACACCAGAATATGTTTGTATTGAAATAAAGACTAATATTCTACAAACTGTTTTAGCCCTGTTGGCTAAGGGACATGCCGAAAAGAAAAGATTGCCTTCCCACGAATTTGTAGTTAGGGCCCCCTGTTGGAGGCTTATGTTAAAATCCCGGCTGCACAATGACCGCAAGATAGCAAAGCCCCCGGATGGTGACTGAGCCACACTCAACCCAGACCCCAGTTCCAGAAAACACAGATCTCTATGACATGTCCGTTCCACACCAGAAAATGAAATTTAATTCGTTGAACATTAGAGGCCCAAACTCCCCTCGAAAACGGAAATCTGCAGCGGCTACAAGATGGGGAAAATTCAGTGGTTTTCGTGCAAGAAACACATCTAATGCCAGCAGACTTTACGCATCCCCACAATAGACATATTCTGCTTCAATTCCTGGCTTCCAATGGGTCCAAGAAGGGGGGTCCAGCGATTCTCTTCGCTAGAGGGGTGAAACCGCAGATTCTAGAATCACTACGGTGCCCAGAGGGCTGCTATATAGCGGTGAAAGGCCTGATATGTGGACAGCTTTATTCCCTTGTTTTCGGTTTATGCTCCAAATGACGGCAGGAGGCGTTTTACAGGGCGCTAGGCGAGGTCCTCCTCCCATTTGTTGAACGCCAAGTCATAATTGGAGGTGACTTCAATGGGGTCCCTGACCCTGCACAGGACAGATCACTCCTTCCAGCCCCCAGAGACTTCAAACTTGCTATGAGCCTCCTTCAACTATTCCAAACACTGGATGTGGTAGACGCGTGGAGAGTGCTTCGCCCTAACGAAAAAGACTTCTCATTCTATTCACATGTGCATAGAACTTTTTCCCGGATTGACCTCCTGCTGGCTTCTCCACAGATCTTGGCTTTCGTTGATGATGTGGCCATTGAACAAGGGTACTCTCTGACCATGCTCCAGTAACTCTGACCCTCCGGGCCCATGATCCCGACGCAACTCCTTGGCGTTGGTGGAACTTATATGATCCCATTCTCAATTAAATGCTGTTAAGGGACTCCATAGCCACAGTGATAAAACATTTCTTCAGGGAGAATCTGACTGAAGACACCTCCCCAGCCAACACATGGGATGCTATGAAAGCTGTAATGTGGGGAGAACTAATTGCACATGGGGCAGCATTCCATAAGCACAAGCGACAAATTCGAATGGGTCTCGAAAAAGAGGTTCAGAGAGCCGAAGCCGAACACAAACGCAAGGACTGATCCCCGATGTGCCAGCGAGCCCTACAAGCAGCCCGGAGAAAGCTGGATGCCTGTTACACAGAGGAAACAGTGTACTTACTGGCCAAATCCGAGCAGGGCTACTATGCCAAGAATAACAAGGCTAATAAACTTTTTGTGGAGAAGCTAGCCAAGGCGAAGAAAAGGAACACTATAATGGGCCTTCGTGACCCACAGGGCAAAATCCAATATGCGGAAACCAGATAAACTGCATTTGGCAGCAGTCCACCTCTCTAAGGTAATGTCGTCATCACCACGGGACCAGAGAGAACAACAAGAGTATCTACAAGGTGCTGCTTTTCCTCAACTCGAGAAACCAGTCAGGGAGAGCCGCAACGCCCCCATCACTGGTGAGGAGGTCAACGCAGCCATTAAGTCCCTCAGGTCTAGAGCTCCAGGCCCGGACGGGTACACAACGAGGTTCTATAAAATCTTTCGCACTCAGCTAATAGCCCCACTAACAGCCCTCTTTCTTTCCTTTGGAGTTTCGGGATCCATTACCCTGTCAATGCAGGAATCTATCAACATCCTCTTACTTAAACTGGGCAAAGACCCTAGGGACAATAGCTCACATAGGTCCATTTCCCTGCTAAATATTGACTGCAACATTTATTCATAAATATTAGCGAACCTCTTAGCAAGTGCCCTCCCCGACTTAATAGACCCGGACCCTACAGGCTTCATAATGCATAGGTTGACTGGGGATAATATTCATAGGGCTTTGAAACTAGTAGATGTTGCAACACAAGATTCGCATAAATTAGCACTGTTGGCTTTAGAAGCGACCAAAGCTTTTTATACAGTGGATTGGGACTTCCTGCGATTCACCCTAGAAGCTTTCCACTTCGGCTCAAACTTTCAAAAATTCATCCTAGCAAACTATCAATCCCCAAAAACCCTCCTTAGAGTTAATGCTGCTCTATCAGACCCAATCCCCTTAACCTGTGGAACCAGGCAAGGTTGTCCCCTATCTCCTCCCCTTTTTGCGCTGGCCATGGGACCCTTCACTCAATGGGTTTGATTAAACCCGAACATCAAAGGCCTTCACATTGACGCCTCCCAGCATAAGATTGCACTCTACTCTGACGATGTGATGTTATCCATCACGGACATTAGCTCCTCACTAACGCCATCCCTCACAGACATTCACAGGTTTGGGAAGGTAGCTGGGTTTGCAATTAACTTTGGAATCAGTCGCCTTGGGGATCAGTCTGGAGCCGGGGGAGCGGGAGGTCCTGGAAACTGTCAGATCCAGTAGAGTGAGAAGGCTATTCCCTACCTGGGGTTCCAGATCCCCGCTCGTCCTGGGGATGTATTGTTTATTTATTTATAGAGTGCACCTGGCCCTTAAGCAACTGGGCGCTTGCAAAGAATAAGTTACAGGTACATAAATAAGTTACATTTCTTATGTTACAGGATCATATATCAAGCATTTCTTATGTTACAATGTCGGATGACTAACATATGGGATATGTTACAGTTTCAAGTATTTTACAGTAAATGTACAGAGTATTTAGTGCAGTTGAGACATTTTAGTAGTCGTTGGATTTGTATATTTATGTATATTTGTATATTTAACAAACTTCCCCCCGCTCTTCAAAGAGCTGGAGGGTGATCTAGATTGATGGTCCTCACATGAGATCTCACACATTGGGTGTATCACTGCTTACAAAATAAACCTCCTTCCGAGGATCCTATACGCCTGTTCCTCCCGGCCCACCACAATTCCATTGCCCCCCCCTTTAAACGCATGCAGAGGAAAATGTTCTGGTTTATTTGGAGGAGCAGGAAGGCAAGGGTTCCCCATAAAGCTATGATAGGCAGCGCCAAGCTGGGAGGGCTCGGGGTCCCAACCCTGTGTAAATATCAGGCCGCAGCACAGCTGGCACATATACGGGCATGGGTTGTGGCTTCTGGGTGCCCTAAATGGGTAGGGGTGGGGCAATCCCACCTGCTGCTTCCCTGCGCTTTCTTCCCCATATCCCGACTCCATTGCGCCGAACCTGGAATGGGATCTTGGCCTCCACTAAACACACCCTCAAGACTTGGGATTGGGCTTCAAAACTTAAGGACATCCTGAGGGGATTGGGTCCTTCCATGATTTTTCATAATCCTGCTTTCTCGGCCGGAACACGCCCACTGCATTTTAAAAACTGGATTGCGGGGGGCTTGAATCTCTGGGGCAACTCTTCGAGGGTGACCAGCCATGCTCCTTCGAACAATGCAAAGCAACCTTTCATTAACAGAATCGAATAGGTTTTCCTATATGCAATTGCGACACTGGAGCTCCCACCCCCAAACCCGTCAAGCAGCACTACGAACCCCTAGCCCTCTTGAGCTTACTCTAAAGGAACTCCTGCTTCAGGGGAGAATTTCCATGCTCTACAAATTATTGCAGGAGGATATTCTCACCACTACAGCACCCTACATGACACAGTGGGAGGCAGACTTAGGGCACCCTTTGGATGACCAAACGTGGGTGGATATTTGGTCAAGTACGCACTCCTCACCTTTCTGCATCACTAATCAGGAATGCGCCTATAAACTGTTGCTGCGATGGTACAACCCTCCACTTCGTCTGCATCACTTCAACTGAACTCTGGATCCCCAATGCTGGTGCCTATTCGGACCACCGGGGTCATACGTTCATATGTGGTGGTCTTGCCCAATTGTAAAGGATTTTTGGGCGCAATGCATCAGCACGATAAAAGACATTACCGAGGTGGTGATTCCCATGAGGCCAGAACCCGTTTTACTGGGTGCCCCAATACCGGGGGTCTACGCTAGATCCGGGAAAACAGCCAAACTAATTGCTACTGGCTGGGAAAAGTACAGTTGCTCGCACCTGGAAGACAACCTAAGGCCCCTCAATAATGCTTTGGTGGATCAAAATTTGGGACATACTGATTGCAGAGAAAGTAACAGCTACTAAAGCAGTCCTCTTACATCGCTTTGCAAACATATGGTCTCCATTCCTAGACTACGACCAAAACTTTCCATCGATAACCCCCAAAACCTGTCTGGCCAAAGGGGCCCTCCATTCGGGTGGTGAACTGCTTGCGGCTAAACCCGGACCGCTGGAACAAGAGGAAAGCTGATCCAGCAGGGGGTGGGGGGATAGGGGGAATTGGGGTGGTGGGGGGGGTTTGAGATTCTCGGACTTTGTTTACTCTGTCCCATCTTCTGTAGGGGGGTTACTACATGTCTTTGAGATGTTTGTATTGTTTAATCTGTGCTCCGGTCTAACATAAACATGTTTTATGAAAAAAGAAAGGCATGTTTAATATTACTGTTTCGATTCGAAGGTAGTGGAAGATTCTTCGACTTTTTTGGTCTAGGAGCTGCTTTAGAAGGTAAGCTGCAGTTTTTTTCCTTTTTTTCTTGTTCTGAAAGATCTGAAATTACACTGCTACTTTCTCAGGCTCTGTAGGGTGCAGCGTCAATGATACCGGACGGGTAGGTTGTACGCCCGACAGGCAGAATGTCTTGTCCGTGGCGTTCTTAAAGAGCAAACTAGCAATCCTTCCATCCGTTTTGTTAGTTTCTCTTATGGTAAGAGAGGGCTGAGATCGTAGGTAGTGCAGCTGCAGTCCTCGTACCAGGAACTTGCTTTCCAGATAAGTCTCCTTTATTTTGGGTCTGAAGAATTTCTGTACAGTCTGTATTGTTTAAAGAGGAATCCACTTTGCTCTGCAAGGTCGGTACATCTTCTTTTTTGTTATTCACCAGAGATTTCAGTTGGAGAAGTTTCAATACCGAGTTTAGGAGACATTTTTTATCTGCTCTTTCAAGTTCCAAAGCGTCTTGCAGCTTCTTCTGGATGGCGTTTGAGCACTCAGCTTCATGGTCCACCCTGGATTGCAGTGACATTATAAATAATTCAATAAAGATGATTTTTGAGTGAATCATGGCCAGTAGAGTAGCCTGATCCTTCACGCTCTCATTCATAGTTTCATGAAGTTTCATGAAGGGGGCCAATGAGATTGAAAGAGCTGACATTATGTAACATTGCATGTTGAATGTCTCAGGCGGGTTACCGCGTGCCACTTCTTCCACATGTTGAACTGGAAACGCCTGGCCATTTTGAACTTGATTTTCCAAGCAGTGCACGGTAGGCTATAAGGACAAGGTTGGTTGCATGTTTGTTGAGCAAGATATCAAGGGTCGAGATGAGGTATTGGCAGGGACGTCTGCTGTAGAGGAAGGGAGTCATTGATGCTTTGCTGATAGCTGGCTCCCGGACTGGCTTCATTGTTGAAGAGGCACGATTGGAGAGTGTTGCTGGATTCTTCTTTCCCTTCAATGCGTGCACCAGACCCATGCTTTCCACTCCTCCCTTAGAGTCTTGAAGCCAAGTCTTGGCATCCTTCATCATGGACGCAGAAGGCGGGGGTTCGACCTGCCTGGCAGGGGGGACTCTGGGGGTACATGTATTTGTTGTTTTGGGCTAGCGGGGGACACGGAGAGATGTTCGCTCACCTGTGACTTGGTTTGCTGTCTAGGCTGCAGCATCGGGAAACATCTGAGTTTCTCCATATTCAAAGTGCACAAAGATCTTTATGCCTGGTTTCTTCACTAGACCCCGACACCAGGCCACCCAGGCAACACAGGCAACACTCCAGTGCACTCCGCATCGGTCCGTGACTTTGGAGTTTTTATGTAGATGCTCCTCCTTGCAGGATGAAAGGGGAAGAAAGACTCAGCCAAAGCAGGAAACAGCGGCAGGCTGACAGTCTTCTCAAGACAAGCGACTCTCCACTGCACTCCATGGTTCTGCTGTTATTTTATCTCTGAACAGGGAAATGTTGATGGGACTGAGGTCAAGGTGCCCATGTGGATCACCTATGTACCCTTTCCCTCATTTTCAGTAGAGTCAGTGATTGTTAGGAAAGATGTCTCTTTACTGCACCTTTCCTTCCATCTTTATGGAACCCCCAAACCTTTTGCTTTTATTTTTGAATCTGACCAGTACTTTTTGCAGTGTACGGAAGCCTTATGCTTCACTACACTGGCTTTTGCTCATATGGCATGGGGAAATTGACATTTCCTTCAGGTTGTCAGTGCTGGGAGACCTTGTTTCCCTTAATCGTGTTACTGTGTTACTACTTTTGGTTACTTTTGTATAACTTGTGGTTACTGTTTTTCATTGTACAATGCAGCTTACATTGCAGTACAATGGGGTACATTTTTGTTTTGCTGTAGACTAACACTCAGAGGATTTTTGGTTACTCTAGGTGTGCTAAAAGGATAAGCTGGTGACTTTTTCCCACTTTTTGGGACTTTTCATTTTAGCCTTACCGCATTTACTGCGTTTGGCTACTTACTGTGGCTAGTGTCCAAACATGGCCGTGCCACATGGTTTTTCACCTGTCCTTTTGCCATCTTGTCTTTTAGCCTACTTCCTTACCCGAGAGACCAGAAAATCCTTATAAGGGCTTCCAGTGCCCGGGAAAGTAGAAACTTTTGATGGGCTACTGGAGGGTTGTGTGTGTTTGCTGGTTGGATGTGGGCTGGGACTGTCTGGTCCCAATCCAAAAACTGGTTTCAGTGTGTCTGAATGGTATGCATGAATGTTCCCGCCAGTGGTCCTGATTGGACCACTGCTGGGGTGTGTATGCGGGCTCGTCCTGCTATTGGCTAGTGGGAGTTTCAGCTCTTACCTGGCTTTTGGGATAAGAAGAGGACCTCTGCACCCATTCTTCAGAAATCCTGGAGAAACCTGAAGGAGACAAGTATCCTGTTCAGCTATGAGACCCGCAAATAAACCTGAGACCCAACTGAAGGAGGCCTGCCAACCAACTTCTGCTGCTGTCCTGGAGGAGCCCTGTCTTGCTTGTGATCATTAGCAGTTGGAGTGGAGGGAGCATCCATTCCCGACGTCTGCTCGGTGCCCTGCCAAAGGAAGCCTTCGGAAGTGCCCTGGAACTGTCCTGTGGCTGATCATCTTCGTTTTTGGTCTACTGTGCTGCCAGCGTCACCGTACCAGGGATCCTCAGCTGGCACTACGAGACTGACCTCTACGGAATAGGATGGGAAGTCCGACCGCAGCTGCTGAGTCCTTTTGTGTCGCTGTGCTGCGGTGTGGTAACCACAGTCCAAAATTGCGTACCTGACCCAAGTCCAGTCCTCGGAGGGGTCATGCATCGGGTTTTGCTGCATTCTTCAATCGAGAGTCCTTGCAACAGTGAAAGACACCAACCAGAGATCAGCTCAAACCTGTAACCCCTGTGAATCGAGGACTGTGGATTTCGGTTGGAGAACAAACATTGGACCCTCAGCCTTTGTCCTGCCAAGTCTGGGGAAGAATCGGAGTAAGTTACAGAGCTTCTTACCTACCCCTATACTCCCATGATAACTCAATGAACTTATAATAAACATTCATTATAATTCTAACATTATTGGCTTTGCCGTTGCTTGCTTGCACAAGACATCTAACTGTTGGGGCTACTTTTGGGCATTAGTGTAACTTGTATCCTAACCATAAGAACCCTTTACTAGACCCCAGAGACCCTACCTGCATTTTTTCCTGCTTCATAACTTCTGTGAAACTTGTATCTGAACTATTGGGGAAAAGACCCCAGACAACTTGGGACTGGACAATTTTAGTTAGGGATTGTCTCTGTGGACCTTAAGTGCCTAATACTATTCTAACCTTTCCTTTGCAGGAGTTTAATAGTCTTGCGTGATAACTCTTCTTGTTAGTAGGCATTTTAATAGTGTGTTTTGGCCAATAAATAATAACTGTATTTGTATACATCATGTCTAAGTGTAATCTGTGATTCCCATTGTGTGACCTCATTGTGGACCCTTTACAAGCTCACCACCTCTGAAGATCTTAGCCTAAACCACCTGTCACTGCTACCCGAACTGGTTTGGCTACAGCTCCCCATAGTTGTCCTTGTCACAATATAGGTTGGCCTTCTATGCACTTGTGCACCAGGCCAGAGTATAGAAAATCAGTCCTAACAAAAATGTTGTGGCAGGGTATGTGCAGAACCATGATGTAACTCCTGGTGGTTGTCCAAAACTGTGAGTGCCATCTGTGATTGTTCCAGATCAGTACTCTGTGCACAGGAATACCATATTCTTCAGAAAGAACATTACTGAACGTAGGTAACTCGTTCTTTGCTATCATTATCCATGAGCTCTTATTCTGCTGTCTTCACCCAGTGCAATGTGTGCTTTTACGTCAATAATACAATACTTGAATTGTACTTTTATGTACTCCAAGCAAAGACCCCACTGTTTAGTTTGTTATAGGTGTATACTAGTTTCTGCTCTCAAAATTGGAATAGCGCTTAAATATTGCAGGAATGAAAATACTAATGTGATGAGCGGGAGCTAAAAGCAGTCCCTTGAATCAGGACCAAACCCATTGAGAATAATCCCCCTTTGTATTCCAAGGAGCCACAGTGCGAGTTGCAAATCTCAGTTCAGCATGAAATGCACGCCACAACTTTTTGTCCTTTATATATCGTAATTACCTTTTAATTGTCTTCTGCATGTGCACGATCCCTCATTTATACACATTCCTAGACACTACGAGTTAATGTCTCTTAGCTATCCTTTTAATGTGCCAAATGGTTTCTAATGTAAATCCTTGTAGGTTTGTCATTAAGCAGGCTGTCTAGGATATGTTAAGCTGACTTTCTAGGATACGAGCAGGGACTTAATAGCTCCAAGCTCCCAGCAATTGCAAACCTTGCTAGTATTCAAATGAGATCATGAGATCTTAGACAGTAGCATCATGCTTTTAGCAAAAATCAAATTAAGGGGTAGGTAATTGCTAAAAGCAAACCGTAATTATTTGTGCTTGTCTGCTGAGCATTTTTTTTTTATGCTTGCTTCACCTCATGTCCCCCAATTCTTTATTGTTCAACAAACATATCCTTATCGGTCATCGACCAGAGTGCAACTTCATGGTCCAGAACTTTGTCGCCATATGGAGACTTTGTTGAAATTAAAATTAATTGG
The DNA here is from genome assembly GCF_040938575.1 of Ambystoma mexicanum. Lineage (NCBI taxonomy): Eukaryota > Metazoa > Chordata > Amphibia > Caudata > Ambystomatidae > Ambystoma > Ambystoma mexicanum. The sequence continues at coordinate 673,496,181 of NC_090932.1, read as the reverse complement.
CTGTATATATTGACAATTCAATAGTTGTAGTCAGACTTATGGATGTTGGAACATGCAGGTTGTGATGGTCAGATGGATGAGAGTGGAGTCTTGGTTTGAAAAGTGATTATGGAAAGCTGGGTATACCATCTGTATGCATTGATCACTGTACAGAGTAAAGCAGAAAGTAGGCTGTCCAATAACTTCACTTTAACCACCTAGTATGTTTTTAGTGTATTTAACAACCGTGGGTGCATTTAATGGTAGCAATGTCTGTGGCTGTGTTTTCTTTCGTTATGCTGTATAAGATTAATCAATGTTTATTATTATTTTTTCTCAGATCACCATCTTGTTCTAGAACACCAAAAAGGTCAAGACGATCTCGATCCAGGTCCCCGAAAAAGTCTGGAAAAAAATCCAGGTCCCCTTCCAGATCACCACACAGACCTCACAAGAAGTCGAAAAAAAGCAAACACTGACAAAACGCCCACTTGTTTTTTTTTAATCAAACAGTCTCTTACTGGATTTTACTTTTGTTTTTGTGCCTGAGCAGTCCATTGTAAAAAAAGTCTGAAAAAAGAAAGCATTTGTGGCATGTATTGTGAATACTACCATGCTCAACAGTAACTACTGTACATCTGTAAAACCGTCATTGTTTTATATTGTAATAAATACCCTCCGGTGTGTCTATTCCTCTCCTAGGAAATATTTTATGTTAGAAATCTCATCAGGAATGCCTTATCTGATGTCAGTGATATTTTATTTTAAAATGTTATATTGAGAAAAACAAACAGAATCAAATCACATGTCCTCTGCCCTTTTGTAGCTTTGACAACTTGAAGTAGATTTAAAATCAAATATGACCAGATTATGTTTTCTAAACTGCAATGAATCTTTTCAAATCATGACTACAATACAGTTTGGACTTTTTGTAGCAATTTTCGCTGTTTTACTGTGGGATATAGCCTCTGCTTGGCAAATACTGCCAGGCATAAAAGGTTAAATGCTTGTTTGTATTTCCAACTTTAAAATAACCACATTTCTTTCAGCTCTTCTCTCACACAAGATTAACAAAATATATATTTTGTTTTAAATGTCTCAACAGTCTGCATTCATGAGCTTAATTACCCAATTTGAGTTCACCTTCTCCGGGTGCAGAAACCAGTCGCAGGTTACATCTAGTAGTGCAAGCAATACTGTGTTGCCAAACTGTTAATCTGATGTTGGTATGTTCAGTCAGACTCTATCTTTTGGTGCAGGGGGTATGCAGCCACTGACCAATAGCTCTAGGGGTATACACCTCCACCTTCTACTTAAATGGCCACTACACTATTGAGTCGATACTTACTCCTTGTCTCTGCATAGAATGCGCTTCGGAGCAATAGAACTTCTCCCCGTCTGGGCACCTACTTATGACCGATTGCTGTCACCAAGTATAAGAAACCAGTACACCTTTTTTTGGTTATGTAGTTGATCAGCTAGGCCTTGATCTCCTGTTACAAATGGATGCCTTCTTTCCATGGATTTCTCATCTATGATAATCCTATCCGCAGTGCAGATGATCTTTGGAAATCACCTCCAGGGGCGCATGACATCAGGGCAGTATATAATGAGACACCCCGTGACCTCAGTTCCTCTTTTCTGTGCACTTTATACACTTCGGGAGGAAGGTTCTTCGTTTCAATGAAAAAATGCCCAACCTGCCTGAGGCCTGTGGGTTTCAACCTTTGTGGATTGCACGGCCGACACATGTTGGTTTGAGATCCCAATCCTATATTTTTATACTGCTGGGGGGAGAAGCATGACATCAGTGAAAGTTGCTTGTGCCAATCTATCCACCCAAAGGCCCTCTATTAAAGTGCGGCTAAACTATTCACCTACCTCCGCAAGAGGTTGGGTGAAGGTGGACTCTCTCTGTCAAGGTCACGCAAAGCACCTCTCCGAAGACAAGTCTCCCACAAGAAAAAAACCAGAAGAAGCAGCTGCACCAAAGGAGGTCTTTCTTCCCCAGTGGTTTCTAGTGACATAATTCTTCTTCGTCCTCAAAGAGGAATCATCGTTTCAGAGACTTCCCAAAGCAGTGCAACAGGTACCGTTTCCCACCCTATCCTCCACTTTGGAGGAATGGGAAAACGTCAGCTTGAAGATGCTTGACATCTTCACCAAGGCTCCACTGCTGACAGCGTTGGCACCGATAGTGCTGCTGGCTCCAACGGGACCCACTGTGCTGCCTTAACCTGGCAGGGTACCCTCAGGGGAACACTTGTGCATGCCTGTGAGCTCGGTCCTGCATCCCATGGGTGACAATGTCTCCAGGCGCTGACAGGCACCGCCTCTGGGCATTGTGCCATCAGTATCATCTTCGTCCTAGTCTTCGTCATGGGCGCCATTTGTGCTGAGGGTGCCGTAGCACCTCTGGTGTTTACCCCTCTTCCAATGATGCCATTTATGTCAAAGATGAGCCATATCTACATTCTACCAGCTCCAACCCTGGGTAAACTTCAGGCATCTTTTCCAGAGGTTGATGGCCAATGTTACTGATACCTTGGGCTTGTCAGCCCCATTCAGACCAAAGCTCCAGTTCGAATTAACAGACATGTACGAAGGACCCAAGAAGGAGACTTTTCTACTGTTTAAAATAGCAATGGAAGCTCCAGTGTCCGAGGTGTGGGAAAGGCCTACCTCTGCACCTGCAGTCAAAAGGGAGCTTAGAAAGAAGTATCGTCCTGCTCCCTAGGATCCACCTGTTTTGTCCACCCATGTCTCGCTGGTGAGCTTGGTGGTAGAGGACGCAACTGTAAACTTGCAGCCTTTCCTTCTCTCCCAGCTGTCAGGGAGAGTAAGAGTCTGGACACATGGGGAAAGAAGGTGTTTGCCTCGGGCTACCTTGCCCTCAGAACAATCAATGCCTCCTGCGCCCTGGCAAAGTTCTCTTTTGGTCCTTGGTCTGCAGTGGCCAATGCAGCTAACCACATCCCTAAAGGGGACATGAGAGAATGATTTTTTACTATGGTTTAAGACAGCAGGAAGGCTTCACACCAGATCCTACTGTCGGGGCTCAACATGGCTGACTGTGTTGGCCGTTCCATGACCACAAGAGTGGTGTGAATGTGTCACTCTTGGATGAGAACATCAGGGCTTGTGCAGAATGTGCAGGCAAAGCTTATCGACATGCCCTTTGACGGGCAGATCCTGTTTGGGGTCAAGGCCGATGATGCCCTACAACGGTTTCAGTCTTCCAAAGTGATAGCCTTTGGGTTTGGCTGTACAGCAACCCTTTGCCCCGTGTATCAGGAGGCAGCAGGGCTTTGCCCTTCTACCTTCTAGCTCCCTGGGGTAGAGGTCAGACGGCCCCGGTAGACTGCGAGGCAGATAGTTCCCAAGAGACAGAGGTGCCCCTGTGTGTGGAAAGGCAGCAGACACTGTCCACTCAGCCACCAGGATACCAAACCTCTGTGAAACGAGTCCACTTTGGGAGCGAGAATTTCCTTTTTCAGCCAGGAATGATCTCCCAACACGTCTAATGCTTAAGCTAAGCTTGCAGGTCGTTCAGCAGGGTTACTGCCTCCCTTTCATTCAGCGTCCTTCAGACCACTTTCTTCACAAAACCACCTCACCTCCGGGAGCCCATCCTCTCTCTCGAAGAGCGAGCTTCAACTGGTACCAGGCACAGCAGAGGCAAGGGGTGGTACTCAACCTGGTCCCAAAGAAATATGGAGGCTTAGGTCGAATCGTGGATCTGAGGCTTCTGAGTTTGTACCTGCAAAAGAACAATTTAAAAATTGTAAGTCCAGCCCAGCCCCTCCAAGCCCTCGTTCTGCAGGACTGGTTGGTGTAACTGGCCCTTCAGGATGCCTACCACATGTGGCCATTCTTCAGAAGTACAGGAAGCACCTGATGGTCGTTGTGGGCCAACATCACTACCGTTTCAGGGCCCTACCGTTCTAACTTTCTTTGCCACTCAAGGTTTTCACCAAGATTCTGACACTGGTAGTTCTGGAGAACAGGGTCGCTGATGGCTGCCCATCTTGCCAGAAGAGCGAATGTCATAGCAGATGCCTTAAATAGACAGGCCTCGGCCTCCCACGAGTGGAAGCTCTGCCAGGAAGTACTAGAGGATATTTCCTAGTCTGGGAGTTCTGAGAGACGCATTGACAGTCGACTGAACCTTCGACCTTCGTTATGCAATCCCACAGAGCCCTCTCAGTCCACTGGTTCTCAGGAGATTGCACCCAGAGTTGCTGAACACGTCCATCTGCCCTCCCTCGGGCCTTCTGGAGAGTGTGGATTTGCTCTGCCAATCGGAAGCGTGGGTCCTCCACCCAAATGTCAGCAGTCTGAACCTTCATGTTTGGCTACAGAGAGGCTGCAATAGGACTGGGACTTGTCAGACGGCATACGGGATGTGCTCCTATTGGCCTGGAGGCCCGCACTAGATCAGTTCTATGCTTGTAGATGGCATACATTCTCGGCTCTGTGATCTCGGTCTTCTTTCATGTCCTCTATTCTCTGTCCTGGATTTTCTGCTGCCTTTGGCCTGATTGGGCCAGCAGATTGGCATTGTGAAGGGGTAGCTGGCCACTTTCACGGTTTTTAAACATTCACCTGAGCAGGCTCTTTCTTCACGATCACCACAGTTTTACATTTTTTACAGGAATTGTGCAATTGATTTCTTCCACGCCAGTTTGTGGTCTCGGCATGGGATTTAAATGTAGTGTTAACGTTTCTCATGTTTGAGCCCCTACATTATTGCTCTATTAGACTGCTCACCCATAAGGTGATTTTCCTGGTTGCAATCACTTCCACCAGACTGGTGAATGAGCTCTAGGCGTTGTCTGCTAAACCTCCTTACTGAGTTTCCTCCAAAGAGTACCTCCTTCTGGACATACGCCATGCAGCTTTACATGCTTCGCTGCCCATGTTCGCCAAACATTACTGCCTGGATTTCCAATCAGGACAGGACTCTTGCTATGTTAGGGCGGTTCTCCAGAGTTTCCTGGTTTAAGGTGGTGTCCTTGCTCCCCATCTCCTCCATGATCCACATACTGCTATGGGATTATTTCACAGGTGAGCAAACCGTGGGCGTAAGGAAGCCATTAGAATAACAAATAACTTACCTTTAGGTAATGTTCTTTTTGATGGATGTTCTTCCCACTGATTCCTTATCACCCCCAACCGGCCCCATCTTGGCGGATAGCCAATACACCATTGGTTCCCCAGTCCCTCTGCTGGGGTCATGGGCTGCAGCGCCTTAATATATACTACCCCCAATGTCCTGTCTGGTGTGTAGAGGTGTCGGGTGGAAACTCACTGCACCCCTGGGTGCCTGAAAAGGTTCTGAAGATGTACTCTGCAACGGATAGGATCATAGATGAGGAATCTGTGGGAGGAACAGCGTCAGAATGAACATTACTGAGAGGTAAGTAATTTGTTCTTATGCTTGGGGAGGGATTTATTTTACCAGCAATCCATAAAACAGCATAAATTGCACACGTTGGTAAGTGTCTAGACAAATAGACAGATTAATAAGCAGAATGTTTAAAAACTTTGCATAGACCACATCATGGGCAGAGATAGTTCTGAAAGAATTAGAGGAATTAAGACATTATGACTACCTTACACCCATACTAAATCTTGTAAACTTACTTGGTCTTCTTGAAGTCCTCTCCTGCATCTGTAGAGGAATGTAGGTCCAATTTCAATTATAGAATTAAAATGTATCCTTTGTAGGTACGTTGAGTTACTTTAAACTATACATTAAAATATCCCAACATGGTAAAAATACATGCATTTGTTTTTATTAATTTTCTATTATGATTTAGTTTACAAGTTAAACCGTTCACAAATTCTCAAAACCAATACAGTAATAGACATATATAAAAATACGTTTTTGCATAGTTTAAGTTAATCATATCAAACAAATTAAACATTCATAAAACATCAGTCTAAAAATACTGTTAATTTGATGCACACAATTGTAAAAGTAACAGCAAATGTAAATGGAATAATATACATATTAGAGGTTTATCAGAAAATACGTATCTGCATTAGGTCAAAGATGGTGATTACAAATCTACAAAGTGCCCAGCGAATAGTAATATTAACACCTTCCATCAACCTAGACTGTAAAGACATTCAGAAACTTGGTCAAATTGATAATGAACAAAAGGGCTAAAGTGCAGTTGCCTGATCTGACCAGTTTTGTCGCAATAAAGAACTAGAGCCCTGATTCGTGGAATGGGGCGCAGAAATGGTGCAAGGTCTGCGCACCAAGAAGGACCCTGTGTGAGCCGTGACCCAGAAAAAATATTGCACGCCACCCGTATTCACGTATTTAAAGACGCATTACTACCTGTTGTGCAAGTAAAAACAAGCTGTGCGAGGCGCGCGCGGACCCAAGCACACTGAAAAGCTAGCAAAAGGACAAACTGCACAAGCCTCCGTGCCAACCTTGGTCTACCATCCAGAACCGCTGTGAGAAGGTGCGCATCACCTTGCAAGCCCAGGCTGCACCACAGCGAAACCGTACGTCTCACTGCGCAAGCCCAGCCTGCACCCCAGCGAAAACGCTGGTCCTCCCTCGCAAGCCCAGCCTGCACCCCAGCAGAAACGCAGGTCCTCCCTCGAAAGCCCAGGCTGCATCCCAGCGAAAACGATGGTCCTCCCTCGCAAGCACAAGCTGCACCCTCCAGACTGGAAACCGCCCCCAGCAACCCTCACCTGTGACAACCCCCCCCAGCCAGCCCACTCCAGACTGGGCACCCCCCACAGGCAGCCCCCTCCTGACTTGACACCCCCCACAAGCAGCCCCTGCCCAGATTGGACACCCCCCACAGGCAGCCCCCTCCAGACTGGACACCCCCCCCCACAGGCAGCCCCCATCCAGACTGGACACCCCACACAGGCAGCCCCTGTCCAGACTAAACACGCCCCCCCACAGACAGCCCCTCCAGGCTGGGGGACACCCCCCACATGCTGCCCCTCCAGACTGCACACCCCCACTACACAGGCAGTCCCTGTCCAGACTGCACACGCCTCCAGGCAGCCCCCATCCAGACGACACCCCCCACAGGCAGCCCCACCAGACTGGACCCCTGCCCAGGCAGACCCCATCCAGACTGGACACCCCCCCACAGGAAGCCCCTGTCCAGACTGTACACGCCTCCAGGCAGCCCCCTCCAGACGGGACTCCCCCTCCTCTCCCCCCCCACAGGCAACCCCCTCCAGACTGAACACAGGCAACCCCAGTCCAGACTGGACACCCACCACAGACAGCCCCTCCAGGCTGGGGGACACCCCCCACATGCTGCCCTTCCAGACTGCACACCCCCACTCCACAGGCAGCCCCTGTCCAGACTGTACAGGCCTCCAGGCAGCCTCCATCCAGACTGCACACCCCCCGCAGGCAGCCCCACCAGACTGGACTCCTGCCCAGGCAGACCCTGTCCAGACTGGACCCCCCAGGCAGCCCCTTCCAGTCTGGACACCGCCCAGGCAGCCCCTGTCCAGACTGGACACCCTCCCCCGAACAGCCCCTGTCCAGACTGTATACCACCCCAGGCAGCCCCCCTCCATACTGGACACCCCCCTAGGCAGCCCCCGCCCAAACTGGACATTCCCCTGGCAGCCCCCTCCAAACTGGACACCTCCCACAGGCAGCCCCCATCCAGACTGGACACCCCCCAGACAGCCCCTTCCAGACTGGACCCCCCCTCCCCAAGCACCCCCTGTCCAGACTTGCCATCCCCACAAAGGCAATACCTTTGACACCCCCCAAGCAGCCCCCTCCAGATGACACCCCCCCCCAGACAGCCCCTGTCTAGACTGGACACCCCCCTTCCGCAGGCAGCCCCTGTCCAGACTGGACACCCTCTCTCCCCCCAGAGGCAGCCCCTGTCCAGACGGGACACCCCTACCGGCAGCCCCTGTCCAGACTGGACACCCCGCACAGGCAGCCCCTGTCCAGCCGGGACAACCCCCACAGGCACACCCCTGACAGTCTCCCACAATACCAGTGCAATGCATGTCTGCAGCTCACTTGAAGTTACGTGTTATGACAGCACCATGAAGGACAACACCAATATGTACACTGCAAATACGACCAACTGGAAGCACCAGCGGTCCATCCATGATTGGGGCATCTGCTCACACACCCTTCCAGGCCTTCATCAGCCACCCCCATACAAAATGATGTTGCAACATACACAAACAATGGCCAGGCATGTCACAGCCTGGGCATCAGTGACCTGGGTGGAATGGGTAGACAAATACCTGTCAGTGAGCAATCACATGACAGGGCCATGCATAGGTGAATGTAGGGAAGTCATAGAAAGCATGACTCACAGAGACAGGAGAAATGTGCTTCCACTCCGGAAGAGCAAATGTGGCACACTACTTCATTCCAGTGGTAGAGGTTGAGTGACACATGAGAGAAGGCACTGTGTGACTGTGTATGCTGGTCGGCGTTTCTGGACGACATGGATTTTACACAACAATGCCAAAGAAACGTGCTATTAATGTGACCATGGAACGCCTCCACAGTGAGCACACCTGCCTCCACCCCAACCACACTGATGCCAAACACACAGTGATGCTGCACAGGTAAATGCTAATGAAAACATACAGTGCAGACCCAGTCGTCTGATGAACCCACCGACATGTCAGGCACATGTGCATCCTACCATCCGCAACTTTCCCAGCAAGCACACCACAAGACACATAAATTGCAATGGAGAGATGCACTGGCCGAAAATAGTACTATCAAAGAGGCCGACACGCAAATCAAATGCATGAGGCGTGGAATGTAACAAACAGAACGATGTATTGGACATAAATATGTACAAAAATAAATGGGGAATCAAGTTCAAAGTAGTCCAGGGGAAATATAAAATAAAACAAATATCCTATGCCTAAACAACTATATACAATAAAAACGGGGAAGGAAAGTCTGGGGGAAATAATTTTTTTAAAAAGGAAACCTACACCTAAATAACTATGTTCAAAGGCAGCTGGCTAGTCCTCCTCATCTCCAATTTCACTGAGCCTTTCCACCAGGGCATAGTCCAGCGCCACGTCGTCACCCCTCAGGCGGGCCTCCGTTGTTCCCAGGAGGGCGTGCAGGGTCTCCAGTATTTGTGTCTCTATCACTCGGGCATCCCTGCAAGGGGCCTCCATAATGGTAGCCCACCTCCTTGCCTGACGCAGCACAATTTCAGCCCTGGCCATCACAACCCTCGCTTCCCGAGCCCGCTTCCTCTCTGCTCCGATCTGCATTTCATATCCACGGAAGACATCCTGTCCCTCAGGGCCATGTGTGCCTCCTGCCACACATTTTGCACCTGCCTCCTTACGGTGGTCTGCTCTGAATCAAATAGCCTCCTCCTCATTGTCACCTGGTGCCTGCTATTTGGGTATGCGCTCTCCGAGCAGATGATGATACCGGGTGCGTAAGGTACCTGCACTGCTCATGGGTGCCTGCTGTCCCTCCATTGCCGCTGCCCCTGTTGGTGCCTGGGGCGGTATGGTGACCACCCCAGCTGATGTGCCTTGAACTCCCAACTTGTGCAGGGATATGGTCTCCAACGGGCGTGGTATTGTGGTTGGGACTGGCGTACATGGGGCTCTGGTGGTATCTGTGCCTGGAGGCACACTGGGGGGTGACTGGCGCAGAGGAGAGAGACGAGGTAGCCACAGCAGTGAACATCCCATGGAGCACACAACGGAACAGGCATGTTGCAAGCCAGCCGATCAGGCGGTATAGCCACTGTGATGATGTGCAAGCAGACTACGAGTAGCCTGCACATCATAACGAATGACAGCTGTCAGCCCGGCCTACAGGGTAGCACATAATCCCCGATGGCAACACCAAATGGTAAGGGGGTGTCGGTCTGGGTGGACACATCAGCCGACACCAGGTGGTGGGTCTTGGTGGAGGCATCCCAAGTGCATACTGCTGCATCCTATGGCCCAGTGACTAGATTTTGCACAGGCACCTCCATGGCGGCCTTCACAGCCTCATGCCCCTTGGACAGGAGTGCAGTAGGCAAGCTCATCTCAACACCCCCACCTGACCCCATGGGCTGGGTTGCAACGGCCACCTCCTCCCCCTTCGCCAACCTGGATGACTCTGGTGCATCTTATACCATGGATGGCATCTATGTGGCATTACCTGTCCCCACCGCTGCTGACGAGTCCACTCCCACCTTCACCTTCTTGGACTTACCCTCAGCAGCCATGCCTGATGTCACTGGCGCTGGCACAGCCACATTGTTCCCCGAAGATGAGCTGTCATGGGGGTGTGGCTGGGCCCTGTGGCTCTGCCTGATGGAGGCATCCCTGCTGCCATGCTCCACAGCACTGGTTCTGCCCTCTTCATCAGATGCAACTGTGGAAAAGGAGACACAGGACAGAAACATCAGTGTACTTCATCAAATTGTGTGTGGCAACACCAACATTCGCATGAACATGATTACTCAAAGGAACAACCATCAACCTCCACACCCACTCACATGGACACGCAATCCACATCCATGCAGACACCTTCCTGGCCATCATTCCACACATACACATTAGGCTACTTGCCACTGTCACAACCAATCATTTGCGTATGCTATACACCCATGCATCATTTGCACATGCACACGTGAGCATGCCACAGCAACAAGCACATACACATGTCATGTACACACATCAGCTGAGAGGCCCCATACAGTGTGATGACCAATCACATCAGAGTCCCGTGAACTGCAATGCCTCTGCGTGACTAAGCTAGACATCCAAATGCTTGTGTTGCATCCAGGTGTGAGTGATGCCCAGTCACACATTCCCATCTTTGGCACATACACATGAACATCATGCATGCACATGACGTGGGCAACGCTACCTCAACTGTCACACTTGTCACCCTTGCATGTCTCAGACACAAGTAACATTGCATGTGCACGGTCTGAAAGGCAGCACTACAACATACAATGCAAGTGATAGCACATTCAAAATACATGTTGGTCTGAATGCACACATGGATAGCAATGTTTGGGGCATGCATGCAGACATCCATCTCAGAAGCATACTTGCTGCAAGCCTAAGGGGCTCACTGGCAACATGCTGCTACATGCACAGGCCACATGCACCGAAGAGCATTTCACCACATGGCTACTCACCAGTCGACTCCAGCCGTTCATGTAACTCGCAGACCTGGCCGTGCAGCGCCGGGTAGAACTTCTCCAGGACCCGCATGTTGTTAGCTGACCTCCGAGGTGGCACCGGCCTGGACATAGTGCAGTGACTTGCTATGGGTCCTGGATTTAAGGTCCTCCCATCGCTTGTGCAGTCTTGAATGTGCAGGATGCTACCCCCTCTGGGTTGATGGCATCCGTTATCCTGTCCCAGATCTGCTGACGTCCTTCCTTGCCACTTTGCATCACAGAGTTGAAGAGGGCATTATAATGCTCCAGCACCTTCTCCACCAGGATGGGAACTTCCCTGGTGGTGAAGTTGACAGTTCTCTGCCTCGCTGCCGTGGGATTGCCGCTGTGGTTTGATGATGATGGTGCAGACATGGCAACGCCTGAGGCAGGTGTGGGTGGGCAAGGTGGTCCTGGAGATGGGCTGTGGAGCGGTGGTGGTGGAATGGCAGAGTGGGAGTCCGATGAAGCATCTGAGGTGGTCACAGGGCCAAGGACAGGAGCATAGGCAATAGCTGGACAGCAGGCACTTCAAATGCAGTGCAGGTGGGCAGCAGGCACACACACCGGACAGGCAGCATCAGATGGCTAAATTGGAGGCAGCACAGGGCAGTAGGTGGCAGATAAAAAGGCACGAAGACAGGAGCATGGGTGTTCTTTGTATGTCTGTGATGGCAGCCGGAAACAGAGTGACGGGACTTTGCACGTAAAAAAATGAGCGTGGGCATGTGAAATTCGAGGAAAGGCCCTCACTGCGTAACTTACATGACAAGTGCCGCGTGCAGGCATTGAGCACGTCATATTCGGGCATACATTAGTACGCGTAGAAGCAACTCCATGCGTGCGAAGGGGAGGAGACGGATGAGTGGAGTACTGTGTATTTTGGGGTGCAATGTAATCCGGTCACTTCAGGGACCGTATGAAATTCTTATTTTGGTGGGGGATTTGCCTCTGCGCACATGTGCATCTACTTTTGATTTTTGCGAGGCCAACGGTGAGTTGCGTACACATTCTTCCAACTCTGGGTGACCCTATGTATCGCGTACCTCTATTCTTGCCTTTCGGGTAACTTTCCATGGTTCGCGTTTGCATTTTAGTGTTGCTGGGTGCCACTGCATATCGCGTACTGCTTTTTTCTTTTTCCGGAAACTATCCTGGTCTCGCATACACATCTTTTTTTTTTTTAGGTGCCGGTACATTGCACATAACTTATTTTTCTCACATGGGGTACTTTTGAGCCTTGCTGGACATCAGAACTACATCTTCCATCACGTAGACTGCCCACTCACTCTAATTGTCCAGGACAGTTGCTTGGTCTGCCTTTCCCTTACATCTGGAACATGAGTGGAAAGGCCCCAACAGGGAAAGGGGGCGGAATGGCCAGGGTCAGGGATGCCCTTTGGAAGCAGCTGTCACAGCCCCAAGGGTCCAGGGATGTACTGCGTAAGCAGCTGTCCCAGCCCCAAGCGCCCAGGGACGTGCAGCGGAAGCAGCTGTCTCAGCCCCAAGGTTCCATGGATGTCCTGCGGAAGCAGCTGTCCCAACCCCAAGGGTCCAGGGACGTGTAGGAGAAGCAGCTGTCCATGCCCCTGGGTTTCCGGGACCTGCTGCCCCAGTCTGAAAGGGTAAGGAACGTGCAGCAGAAGCAGCTGTCCCAGCCCAAAAGGGTAAGGGACGTGCAGCAGAAGCAGCCGCCCCAGCCTGAAAGGGTAAGGGACGTGCTGCAGAAGCAGCTGTCCCAGTCCTAAAGGGTAAGGGATGTGCAGCAGAAGCAGCTGCCCCAGCCCAAAAGGTAAGGGACGTGCAGTGGAAACAGCTGCCCCAGCCCCAGGGGGTAGTGCCATGCCCCAGGCCACAAGTGGTCCAGCAACTGGACCCCAGAGTGGTCCCAGCCACACAGGGTCAACACCAACACCTTGTGGCAAGAAGGCAAAGCCTGCACAGCAGGAACAGGCTCAACCCCATGGCACCGCACAGGACACTGGCATGTTGAGGAAGAGGAACTTCCATGATGAAGAACTCCAGATCCTGATGGACTACATGACAGTGCACCACCGTGACATGTGCCAGCAAACTGTGAGCACCCATACACCTGCTCATCATATGGTGCATTGGCAGCATGTCACGGATGAGATCAGCGCCTTAGGGTTTGAGAAGCGCACTGCTGCACAGGTAGTGAAGTGCTGGAATGACCTCACCCGTCGCACCAAATCCAAGCTGGGTGCCAACCACGCCTGTGCTCTGGCAACTGGAGGGGGGTCACCAGAGGAGGCGGAGTTTACTGAGCATGAAGAGGCTATGAGCCAATTCATTCTACTGGAGCAGGAGCAAGGCGTGGTAGGCTGGGAAAATTACAAGGACACGTCCGATGAGTGACCAAGATTGTGCATCCTGAGTATGTGTAGTGAAGCATCACCAAGATGTATGATTGTGGTGCACATCTGGCTGCATTTGAATGACTGCCCCAGGTGAACCATGTTGTGATGTACTGCCTCCTGTCCAGTGTACACAAGAGGGATACAACCCATGTGTTGTACATCAGTTGAACATGGCCGTGTGACAGTGCTCATCCACCACTAGCATACCCCCCAACATCTGCAACATGATACCACAACGTGCCCTCTTGTTAGCTGCATCCTTGATGTCAGTGACTGTGCTCTGCTTGACATGTGCTTGTTACACTTCATGCCCTGCAGTGTATAGATTCTCTTTTCACACATGTACGTAGGTGCTTCCATGCTACATAGAACATCCAAGATGAGAACCAACACGCCTTACGGTGTGCCCTGAGTGAGTTTGCATATGTCTAGACTGTGCTCATCCCGGCTGCCCCAATGGCAATGACTCCTGAGGCAAATTGTTGTGAGGCCTGATCCCTGTTACCCTTCCACACTCAGCATACACTCCATGGGTCCATGCCCCTCTCCCTCGAGAGTCACTTTACCATGTCCATATCTACAACTCCATTGACTTACTCTCCCCACTTCACAGACCTTGGCTAGTTGGTACTCTTACAGCCATACATCAGATGGGACTGTTTCCTTTTTCACACACTTATGGCGTGTTCCCATTGTGTGCAGTCCCTGTACTAGGTCAACACTGGTGTGGCATGTGATGGATGCAGAATTGCATGTGGATATTTGTGTCTGCCTGTTGCCATGTCATGTAATTGCACGTCACACAGCCACATGGCCATGCCCATTTCACTGGGATTTGTCAACAGTTAGATGTGCCATGTGCCATAATGTGCTTGTTAAAGACCCAGTTTGTTGGCAATATGTCCACTGGAAGCATGGCCGGAGCAGGGAATGTTGTTACCAGTCTACATATGCCATGATCAGATAGCTTCTTGTACATAGTGTGTGGATGCTGTTTCTCTTATAGTGACATGCCCTGCATTTTTTTGCATGACAGCAATGTGTTACACATGTTTACTGTTGACACGTTGCACATGACCCACATGTCTTTTTCTGTCCATGTACAGGTGAGGAGGCACCAAATGCAGAAGAGGAGGAGAAAAAGAGGAAGAAGAGTATGTGGTGCTTCAGACCACCAGTGGAGGACGTGGCGTGGCAGGCCGTGAGAATCCACTGGTGCTACAGACCATCCTGAGCCGTGCTGCTAACAATTCTGACTCTTTGGACTCCAGTAGCTCTGATGCTGAACTGGATGTGCAGTACTCAATGCTGGTGGTGGTGGGTGCACCAATGGGTGGAGCAGTTGCGGCCCATGAGTCTGCAGGGGGTCAGGTGCCTTCACACCACCATGTATTGGTTTCTGGTCATGGGGCAGATGTCCAAGCGAGGTTTGCAGTCCTGCAGCCAGAGATAGTGGCATCACAGCAAGGGCCATGCTCCCTTAGATCTGGCAGGCTTGGACCCCACACACGTGGGGGATTTGTGCAGCCTAGGCAGACAGTGTGGGAGCAGCAGATGTTGCATTCTGTACACCGACAGGGTTCTGCCTATGAGAGATTGGCTAATGGCATGGATAGGATGGCCAGTTCCATGATCCCCCCCCAGCAACACAGGTGGAGCAACAGCTGCAGGTCATGCGGTCCACCTGCTGCTCCCACATGCTGCACATGGAGGCCAACATCAGGGTCCGATGGGCAGATCGGTGGTGTCTGCAGGCATCCTTGCTTGCAGAGGGTTCAGAAAACACAGGAACGCCCTGAGGCAAGAGTTGCTGGCCCGCAGAGCTGCAATCCATGAGGAAGAGGCAGCCACCAGAAGACTGTGCTATCATTGAGGCAGACTATCGTGGAGGAACTCCATGCAACCCATTAGGTTTGTGCATGGTGACCTCCAAGCCCTCAGTCTGATGGTGCATTCGCAGTATCACGCATGGCCGATGCCACTGAGGACCAGGCCAGGGAACTGTGTGGTGAGCCTTCAGCACCACTTCCACCTTTGGATTCAACGCAGGATGGTGGTGCCAGCAGAGACATGTCTCCTGGTCCACCGCAGCCATGCGGTCCATGAGCCCATGGAGGGGAATTATTTTTAAAACATTTTTTACATACACCATGTGGAAGTTGACATGCACCCTGCCCCTCCCACCTCTTGGGTGGACCGCCCCGGTCCATGATGGACATTTATGATTTATTTGCTACATTTTGGATACTTTAGTTGACTCCAGGCCCGGATGTTGGCATTTTATTTTTGAGTTGCCCTTTCCAGGTTTTATTTTTTATTATTTTACTTATTTTTTCCTTGAGTTGTGCTGTTAACCTCTCAAGGACATGAGGTTTGCAGTGGTGGACATGCAGGCATGCATAGTGAGGTCAAATTGCATGTTTGCATGGTGGTGCCAGGATGGCATGTGCAGGTAACTATGGGTTCAGTGTTTCCTCGCACATGTGACTGTGTGACTGGCACGTCTCTATGCCTGTTGTAATGGCTTCTCCCATGTTGTTTCAGTAATCCGTGATGTAGCGGTGTCTGCTGTCCCAGGGGAGACAATGTGCACCCTTTGACGTACATGCTCCCCATGCCCTCCCCCAGGCACTGTCCCTCCTGCCCTTAATTTGAAGAGACAGTTCCAGGTGAAAATGATGCAGGATTCACACCATGCTGATGCAGTCAGCAGGTAAGCATGAGCACTGTCTTGCATTTTGAGCATGCGTCACTGGTCACCATGTTTGCTGCATGTGTAACTTAACTTATATGTGCATTGCATGCTACCATGCCGGGATGGTTATTTAAGTGGTACCTCCCTCGGTCAATTCATCTATGGCCATCTCCAATCCAGGCAGTGTACTCCTTGATGTTGCTTTTACATGGCCTTCCCACTCGGTGTGATTCTCTCTCCCTCTCTCTGTTGTGGTACGCTGCACTCATGGGCAGATCACAATCTATGTCCTGTCATCCTCTTGCACCCCGTGGTAGTAGGTGCTCTCTGCATATTTTTGGGATCAATTAATGTGTTGTCATGGATGTGCATGTTCTTTCTGTTGTTACTATGCATGTCATTGCATTTAGGGGATGTGTCTCCCGATGGGGTGCATCGTATGCAAGGCAGGTGGGTACCCTGGGCAGGTAAGACAAGGGCATTTGCAGACGCTTTTGTGTTGTTTGGCTGGGAGTCTTACACTGTGTGTGATCACGTGGGATTGCCTTGTCTTGTGGGGCGCCAGTCATTCTTCATGGATGCATGTTTCACAGGGTGTGGTTCTAGTGATAGTGCCAGGCATGGTTTTGTTTGTATGGATTGGTGGGGCCACTGGTTTCATATTCAACATTATTGGAGTTCACACTGTGTGGGCCTTTCTTGGGTGTTTGGGAGTGAGTAGCAGGGCCGACTGTTTGTGGCCTGTGACAGGTGTTGATGGTTGTGCTGGCGTGTATCCTATTGCACTTTGACCATGTGTACTGAGTGACACTTCACATTCCTTGCAATGTTTGTGGGGTTATGGATCAACAGCGCAATTGGCTACTCTTCCTTAGGGTTCCCCAATTATGATGTGCAGCACCAGTTACAAGCCACAACCATGTGAACATTGATGCACATTTTTGAGAAGCTATGTTGTGTACCAGCACATTACGTTTAGTGGTGTTGGTGTTTTCACATGCATGTCCCATGCATGCTGCACCATGGTGTTTTCAGCTTCAGGTTTACTGCAGCTGGGTGCATGGTACTGCTGCATTCAATTGAATGCAGTATTTGACCAATTGTATGTTGTCACAATTAAGTCTGCATTGACCATGCACTTTTTGTTTGCATCCTACATTTAGCATGCATTCATCCCTGCTTGCTGTATCACATTGCTTTGTGTTTTCTGCTTATGTCTTCCATGGCAGTTGCCTCGGTGGCCAACCTTCCATTCATGACATCGGCCTCTGTGAATTGCTGCTTCAAGCATGATCCTGCCTGGAGTGCAAGAAGTGAGTATTTCTGTACTTGCATTCTTCTGCTTTGCATCACGGCTGAACTCTACAAAATGTGCAGGGAATTTGCCAACCAATCCACAGTATCTTCTGCCCCTACTCCTTCACAGTCCCTTTGTAATGCACTCGCCTCTCACATCTTTTCAACAACCCAGGATATACTGAACATCCTTGTCACACACTCTTCCAACACAACCCTCCCCCTTCTGCCCCCCCTTCCACTCACCTTCCTCCTTCGCTCATGCCTCCCCCGAAGAAGTCACCAGTGTAGAGAAGCAGCTGCATGCCTCTGCAGGAAATCCTGCCCCCCTACCTCGTGTATGTTGGAAGCTTGAGCTTGACACCTGCTGTTGTGACCATACCATGGCAAGTATTCATAAGAAGATATCCACTGAGAAAACCTTATCAAATGTATCCCCTAAGCTAAGAGACAATAATCTGATGGAGGAGCTCCCTCAAGGAATATGAAAAAGAGTGAAAGAGGAGCCAGTGACATCACAAAAGATGAGTGTGACGCCCTGAAAATACTGGCTGAAGAGAATGCATGGACCTTGTAGAAACTAATGACGAAATTAAGAATCAAGTAAACTTGCATATGCAAAGAGAAGATGGCACGTGTGTGACGCACAGTATATTCCATGGCCGCAGATGGATAAGGATAATTTAAGGTGTAAGCTCCCAAGTTTGACTTCGAAATTGATATACAAATTTGAAATAATGACGGGAGGAAAAAAGCTGGCCTTGGGGGACATTAAAGGTCTCCTGGCAGCTATTCTTGGGTAGAGAGCTGATGATATATGGAGAAGAGTGGGGTATTCAAGTGTGACAGCACAGAACACAGCGCATGACAGTGCACCATTTAATAATAACAGAGCAGACGTGTGGAGGGGTCACGTACAGTATGCTGACACATCGGATATGGTTGCAATTATGACACGTGCTTACATTCAGGAGAAATGGCACCTTGAAACTTGCGAGCCGTGGGAAAAAACAGTAGCATTATTTTACCACATTTTATGTCAGGAGTTGCCTGAGCCAGTATAGAGACGGATGAAGAAACAAGTGGGAATGGAAGCAAATCCGTGGGCTTAGATACAGCTGACAATAGTGCATCACAGTGAGAAAAATAGGAAGAAAGATGAGACTAGGAAAATCAAGGAAGCCAAGTTAGTCCAGAAAATATTGTCAAAATTTGCCATAGAAGGGGCCGTATTGACAAGCAGTGAAGAATTGGGAATGCGGGAAGAAATGGGTACTTTGTAGTTGAATAATCAGTGCCCGATGGACCAAGGTGGATATGGGTTCGTGCCACGAGGCAGAGGTAAGGGATATAGAGGAAGAGGAGGAGGATTCCAAAATAATCAAGGTGGGTTTCAGAATACACAGAATGAGAATAAGAGTACCCATGGAGGATTTAATCAAGGAGGACTTGTCAGACGAGCACCCCCAGTATGTTGGACGTGTGGGATGACAGGGCATATGTGGAAGCCAAGGGAATGTACAAAATGGCCAATTTTCAAGAGTGGGGGACAGCGTATCCTCCAGCATATAGCACACAGACCAGGGAAGGATTTGCCCAAAATCACACAGTTGATCAGACAGAAGCTCTGCAAGTACAGCAGGTACAGCAACAAGAGCGAGTGCAAATTAATCCAACAGAAGGGCAGTTACAACAAGCCACCATGCAGACACAGCAGTCTGCAAACACAGGACAAGTGCTGACACCCAGATTCGAAGGTGTCACTGTGCTACGAGGAAATTCTTTCACAGGGACGGGGATGAGTCTGTACCCACAATAGGATAGCTCACAGGGTGACTTGATGTGTTCAGTACTATCTGTGACACCAGACCCCCAAGAGGAACCAAGGGTTGATGTGACAATAGAGGCAAATCGTTTCCTTTTCTAGTAGACACGGGGGGGGCTACTCGTTCATGTATATGAAAGGTAAAATATCCAATGACGGGAAATGCCATTACTGCTCAAGGGTTCTCTGTAGCTACGAGTCAAGTTCCTTTTACTAATGAATTACCAGTCTCTATAGCAGAGTGTGACATGTCTGTTCCTTTGTTATATTCACGGCAGACACCGGTTAATATTTTGGGAAGAGATTTGATGACAAAGCCAAGAATTACTATTTCATTTACTGATCAAGTAATAGTGTGTTCCACTCCAGGAATACACTATTTAAACGTGGGCAAATTTATATTGGCATTCACAGAGCAAGTGGCTCTGTGAGGCGTTCCAGTAGATCCAGAGGTTTTTCTATATGGAGTGAGCATTCTATTGACCTGGCTACCTAGTTTAGTGTGAATAATTGTGAGGATGCCTGATTTTTTGTTTAGACCACGAATACCTATGGACGAAGAGCGGGGACAGACTATCCCTATAGAATTGGAGGCAGCCATAGTACAAAGGGAAATGGCGATGCTCGAAGGAGATGATGAGGGTAGACCATGGCGAACAGCAATAGCTCTTGAGGAAGGGTATAGATTGATTGACATTGATGACGACATGTTTAGGACAGACCAAACAGATGAAGTGGTGTTCTTTATGAGCATCACATATTGGATAAGGATAGAAAAGAGGGAAGTCCCAAAGCGAATGGTGATAGTGCGGCAGTGGCCAGTATATTTTCAAGAATCCTTGGAGATGGTGTCAAGTGTCCTTTGGACCACGGCCCTTATGACGTAGGTTTATTAAAGGGAATAGGAGAATTTAAAATAAAGCTGAAACCAGGAACTATGTTACCTCAAGAAAAGCAGTACCCCATATTACAGACTATTTCAGCACTGATGAAACAAGGGATTCAGGTGCCATCAGAATCGTCATGTAATACAGAGGTGTATCCGATCAAAAAATCTAAAGGAGGGTCGTGGAGATTTATACAAGATATGAGACCAATTATTCAGATTGTAGATGCAGAGTTTCCTTTAGTTCCTAATCCAGCAACGTTATTATGCTGTATCCCAGTAGAAGCTCGATATTTCATGGTGGTCAATTTGAAAAATGCATTTTTCTAGATCCCATTGCACAAAGACTCACAAGACTTGACTTACTTTATGTTCCGCCAAACTCGACTGAAACATACTTGTTTGTCCCAGGGGCACTGTGAGTCCCCATCAATCTTACAGATGGATATAGGCAATATTGATCTTAAGAGTGCGGTGATACAACACATAGGTGACATTTTAATTTGTAACACCACAGAAGATGAGTGCAGACAAGATTAAGGACTATTCTAGCAGTCAAGGGATATAAGGTAGACGAGGAGAAATTGCAATATTACCAAAAAGAGGTGTTATACATAGGTCAATTAATTTTGCATGAAGGAAAGAAGGTGACGCCAGAAAGAGCTGAGATGATTATGAAAACGCCAAAGTCAAACACAGTGAAGCAGATGCAAAGGATCTTGGGGGTTGTGTAATTATGTTAGAGCCTGGGTGTTCGATTACAGTACATACACAAGACCACTTCTGCAAGCTTTAAACAAAGCACAAGTGGATAAAGTAAAAATAGAATGGACTGAAGAAATGGAGGAAGGGTTTGCGGAACTGAAAAAAGCAATTTGTTCAGTCCTTGTTTTAGGAATTTCCAATTATGCTGAGGAATTGTATTTGTTTTCACACACAAATTGGACAGTCATGACAGCAGTGCTTACACAGAGAACCACAATGGAGTACAAGCCTTTAGCGCATTACAGTGGGATTTTGGATCCAGTTATGAAAGGACACTTCCCTTGCGAACAGTCATTGGCATCTGCTGCGTTCGCAATTTAGAATTGTTATGGGCTGCTATGACTCTTTCTCTTTTCATGGAGCATGATCTCTTTGCCATTTTAGATTGATTGATTGTTTATTTGTATAGTACCGATACACAATGTGTTTCAAAGCGCTTCAAGGAGGGAGGGAACATGTGAGAATACAAGTACATTCTTACAAGTCCTTGAAATAGTATAGAATGTGAAAAATAACTATCAAATCATAACAGATAGTACAAGTGCAAGGAACAAAAAGGGAGAGGAGAGGGAGGACGGAGGGAGACAAAACTAGCAGTAACATTACTATGCCTGACGACAATTGTTGCAGTGCAAGAGTGACACAAGGGGGGCGAGGGGAGAGGAGAGAAGGGGTGAGGAGAGGAACAAACAAGTGACTATCAATTGAAGGTCTACGACTGTTCAAGATAATGCTGGGGCGGGAGGGGGAGGAGAAAACATAAGGGAACAAGGGGAGACAGACAAGCTGTTATCAGTACTCAAGGGACCGATGAAAACAGTAAGTGCTTAGAAAAAGTTTAGAGGTGTTGGGGGAGGTAAAGACAGCTGCAAAGACAGGCAGCTACGAATTACTATGCCTGACAGCAATTAGGGTAGTGCCGGAAAATGACAGACGGAGGTAAGGAGGGGAGAGAAGGGTGGTGGTGAGGGAGGAGAGAAAGGAGGGGGGTGGGGCATGGGGCGTAGAGGCAGGAAGGGGAGAGGAGGGTGGAAGAGAGACAATCACAGGGGGGCAGAGGGAAGGTAAGAGGGACAGAAGAGGTGGGTGGGATTGGTAAGGAGGGCCATGGGGAACATGAAGACAATGGCGGGGGCAGGGGAGACATGGGGACACTGATGGGGGCAGGGGAGACATGGGGCACTGGTGGGGCGCAGGGGAGACATGAGGACACTGGCGGGGGGCAGGGGAGACATGAGGACACTGGCGGGGCAGGGGAGACATGGGGACACTGGCGGGGGCAGGGGAGACATGAAGACACTGGTGGGGGCAGGGGAGACATGGGGACACTGGAGGGTAGGGGAGTCATGGGGGCACTTGTGGGGGCAGGGGAGACATGGGGACACTGGCGGGGGGCAGGGGAGACAAGGGGACACTGCCGGGGGGCAGGGGAGACATGGGGACACTGGCAGGGTACAGGGGAGACATGGGAACACTGGCGGGGGGCAGGGGAGACACGGGGACATTGGACATTAGAGAAACCCAAAGGCACATTGACAACCCAAAGAGCTTCAGCATATGAGGTAATGATTTCTAACCTGATGATTAAGATTGTAAGATGTAAAATAGTGAATCCTGCATGTTTATAGCTGAGCCAGTAGAAGAAGGTGATCTTGTGCATGACTGTGCTATTTATGTATAATTTTCTGATGATATACCCCGAGTAAAGGAGAATGCTTTGGTGGGAGGGAAAATCCTCTTTATTGTTGGTTCTTCGAAAATTGATCAGACTAGTGGCGAAAGACATTCAGGCGCGGCTGTAGTAAGGCACAGATTAAATTGAGAATTTGAAGTTGTAGCAAGTGCAAGAATTCGTCTCACTTTTCAGCGCAAGCGGCAGAATTAGTAGCGCTTATTGTTGCACTCGAGAAACACGAAGGGCAGGAAGTGACGGTGTACAGTGACTCCGCCTACGTGATGTCAACTGAACACGCAGGGCTAGTATGTTGGAAAAGGAGGGGCTACCTCAGTGCGGGTGGCACTCCAGTGCAGCAGGCATCCTTACTGGACAGGCTTATTAAGGCACTACAACTTCCAGTAGCCATAGTGGTCGTTCAATGTGCAGCGCACACTAAGCAAACAGATTTTACCTCTTGCGGGAACTAAGCCACAGATGAAGAAGCCAAAAGGTTTGCATATTCCCCAGATATTTCGAGTTTCGATGCTGAAAATGTTAAAGAAAAAGTAGTTACAACCAAGTTAGTCCAAGAAGGTTTAATAAATTGTCAATAACCCAGCTAATAGAGATTCAAGCGAGTGCACCACAGGAAGAGCAGGAATTATGGAAATGAAGGGGGTGTTCTTTATCCCCCACAGAAGCATTATGGGCACAAGACAGCACTGGAAAGCCGGTGATGCTAGTAGCATTATTAAAGGTCACGCTTGAACAGCTGTGTTATCCCGCGCATGTAAGTAGGGAAAGTCTTGCAGCTACAATTGTGGAAGACTAGTTCATTCTGAATTTGCTGGAGCATGTTGCACTATTTATGGTAACCTGCATTGTGTGTCAAATGTTTATTGCTGGGCATACACTGAGAACGATTAGAGGGGTAATACCTCGATCGAATGGTCAGTTTCAGCATTTACAAATCGACTATGTCGATATATTGCAAGTATATAATGGATATAGGCATCTATTAGTGGTAGTGTGTCCCGTCTCCAGGTGGATCGAGGCAGGTCCGTGAACACACCCTGATGCCACTTGTGCAGCGAAGTTTGTAGTGTGCAATATATTTTCGCGATGGGGTGTGTGTGTGTGAAGTGCTGAGATCCAACAATGGGCCACATCTTGTTAATGAGCTCTTTGAACAAATAGGGCTTCTATTGAATATTAAACACAATTTTTCTTCTGCTTATCAGCCGCAAGCGAACAGGATATGTGAGGGACTCAACAGCCTCCTTAAAGAAAGAATTGCCAAGATTAAAATGACTTTGAAGAAGGGGTGGCTATATTGCCAACACTTAGCTTTGTATGCCCTTTGGAATCAGCCAGGATCAGACCACCTCACCCCTCACAAACTAGTGAGAGGGCGGAGACTGAGAATGCCTTTTGCATCTCCATCTAGAAGTAGAAGTGATGCCCAGAGTGTAGCTAAAACTTTAGGTGATTCATTGCATGATTATTTGACATGTATGAACTCTAGCATTACTCTAATTTCAGATCACGTGAAGAACCAGGGGGGGTGGTCTCAGACCACAGATGAAGACAATTCAACATCCAACCCAACTGAACTTTTATCAGCACCTAAGTTATATGTTGGCGACCTAGACCTGATCAAGAATTTTACTAGAAAGTGGCATGAGCCATGTTTTAATGTACCCTTTTGCAATGAGAATACAACCCCTTCAGCTGTAAAGGGTATCACTACATAATATCCCCAACAAAAATATTACTGTAGATATGGCCGTTTGGTTCGCCATAGGCAATATTTTTGGGGGGATATTAGGTGGGAGAGGGGGTTACGAGGGTGTCGGGGGTGTCCCCTGCAGGGTCCATGTGTGAATTTCGCTGCAAAAATATGGCAATATTTTTGCATCCCAATATTTTTGCGGTGGAATGAACACATGGAACCCTGTGAAGGTCCAAGGAAGACAAGCTTGGCTTCATTTGGGTGATGTAAAAGCCTATAAAGGTGAGACCTGAGAAGAATTTCAGCATGTGCAGACTCGATTAATGACAAAGAAGGACGACGATAAAGCAACGACCAGTGGATGAGATCGATTTAGCTTGGACTAAAATTTGGAGGACCCTCCTTATAGGGACTTGCTGAGAATTTTAGTAGGCCAAAAATGAACTTTAGAAACACATTGAAACATCAAAGTTATGCCTAAACGTCAGTTCTTGATCAGAAATTGGGAACGAGATCAGTATCCAGATTAATTTAGTGGCACATTCCTGTTCTAAGCAGTTAAACAGTTAAACATATGGTTCTTACTGATAGTGATGTGCATCGGCCTTTGCTTGCTATTTGTACTTCAAGCTTATCCTGCTCTTGTCAGAAGAGACGTTGATGTTGACACTTTTCTTTTTTTTTACAGTATCCTAAGAATGGCCCTGTGATTGGAAGGCTTGTAATTGCAATTATTGAGAAAATAGCACAGTTGCAGGTGTAAAGAAATTTGTAAAGAAATTTGATTTATTGTATTAAAAATGAGAAATGTGCTCCATTCGGGAACTGCTTGCGGCTATACACGGACCGCTGCTGGACTAGGAGGAAAGCTGAGCCAGAGGGCAGGGGGGGGGTAGGATGGGGTTTTGAGATTCTCAAACTTTGTTTGCTCGGTCCCATCTTCTGTAGGGGGGTTACTACATGTCTTTGGGATGTTTGTATTGTTTCATCTGTGCTCTGGTTTAAAATAACCCTTAACCCGAACCGCATTAGCCATACGACAAATAATGCAACAAATGACTATGGTAGACATCTGGCGAGAATTACACCCCCTAGAGCAGCGCTTCACATTCTACTCATCAGTGCATGATTCAGGGTCTCGAATTGATTACTGGTTAATGAGCTCCACACTTGTGAATATGGTCCAGCATTGTGAGATGTATCCCTGCACTCTCTCAGATCACTCCCCTGTGTCACTTACTCTGAGTGTTAATGAGGCTGTCCCCAGGGCCAGACGCTGGAGAATGCCCCCTGTCCTACTTAGAGACCCGAATGTCTGCGAATCATTGCGTTTGAAATAGAGGAATTTTTTCAACTAAACGAGGGGTCGGTGAAACGGTGCGCCACATTATGGGAAAAATTTAAGGTGTGGGTTCGGGGTGCAATCATGGCTAAAACCACAGGCTTACTTAAAACAGTTAGACAGGAGTTGGACACCACGGAAGCCAAACTTGAGCTCCTGGAGTTTGAATACACCTGTACACATAGTAAGGAGGCCCTTCTAGATATCCACAAAACATTGGCAGACTTTAATAAACTTGCTTCAAGGGAGGTACAGTATATGGCTGCCCCGATCTGAGCTTGTAGATACGGGGAAAGTAATAAAGCAGGGAGACTTCTGGCCCAGATGCTCAAGGCCGAACATGGTCACCCCCCTATAGCAGCCATCCAGGCGCCTAGTGGGGACATAGTAAATGGTGAACGAGAAATTAATTACATGTTTGCTGCATTCTCCAAAACATTATACTCTAATAGAGACACCAAAACTAAAGAAGAAATAGCAGGGTACCTGCATGTTATTGATCTCCCGACCTTGACCTCTGATACTCGCATGTTATTGGATACCCCCATAACACTCGAAATTACGGAGGCAAAAAAAGCGTTAACCTCTGGTAAGGCCCCTGGTCCTGACGGACTCGGTGCCGAAATTTACAAAGAATACCACGACATACTAGCCCCCCTTTTACTGACAGTGTGGGAAGAAGCAATGGAATGTGGTATACTACCAGACACCATGCGAGAGGCAGTCATAACTGTTCTGCTTAAACCTCATAGACCCCCTCAGGACATGGGGTCATATAGACCCCTTTCGCTTATAAACACAGATGTGAAGATTTTCGCCAAAATCCTGGCCACCAGACTGCTGCCCTGGTTTATAGTAATAAAACCGAAAACAAAAATCCCGAATACAATAATCTCGAATCCAAAATCTCGAAAAAAAAAAAGTCGAATTTTTTTTTAATGACGTTTTTTGTTCGAAATGGGGGGGTTCCCCCCCCAACCCCCCTTTTTTCTATTTTTTTTTTATTTTAACCCATTTTTTTTACTTACCTGACCCCAAAAAAGCATATAATTAAATAAATAAAAAATTCGACTTTTTTCTTTTCGGGATTTTGGATTCGAGATTATTGTATTTCGAGATTTTTTTTTCGGTCTTTTGACCGACCACCTGCTGCCCTATATGCCCATACTGGTGGATCCCGACCAGGTGGGCTTTGTACCAACAAGGTCTACTGCTCTCAATCTGCGCAGACTTTTCGGAGTTATGGCACAGATAGATCCGGCGGCAGACGCAGTGGCGGCCTCCCTTGATGCTGAGAAGGCGTTTGATTCTGTCTCCTGGGTCTGTTTCAGGTCTTTGAGAGATTTGGGTTGGGAAGATATTTTGTCAACTGTGTTAAGCTATTGTACACTTCCCCGGGAGCGAAAATACTAACTAATCAAACCATGTCGTCCCTGTTTCGTCTGGGTAGAGGCACAAGATAGGGCTGCCCCTTTTCCCCAATCCTTTTTGCGCTTACCATAGAACCCATGGCTGAATATGTCCGACAAAACCATGCATGTAGAGGTCTTCGCATGACTGGGAAACTGCAAATCATCTCCCTATATGCGGACGATACCCTATTATTCATTAGGAACCCGGAAGTAAACCTAGGGCCAATCATGTTGGAGGTTGAGACGTTCTCCGAATACTCGGGATACAAGATCAACGTATCCAAGTCGGAACTGTTCCCGCTCACGCCCAGAACTAGAGAAATGTCGGATACACACGGATTTAAATGGTCACCTATACATATCCGCTATTTGGGGATCATGGTTTCAAAAGACTGGAGCACACTGTACACGGAAAATCATGGTGAACTTTTACAATCCCTTACAGCTAAACTACAATCCTGGAATTATCCCTATATGGGCGAATATCCTTACTTAAGATGACTGTGTTACCCAAACTCCTATATCTCTTTTGCAATATACCAATCTGGCCGGGCAGAGCCTTCTTTAATAAACTCAACACTCTAACCACCACTTTTGTATGGGGAGGGAAGACGCCTAGGTTGAAATGGTCCAAAATGATAGAACCCTTTGAAAAGGGTGGGATTGCAGCCCCAGACTTTGAACTTTATGACTTAACATCTCAGGCACACTTTGCGAGATACTGGTTTGACCCGGAAGACACTGCTCCACACATTCCCCTGGAAAGATTTGCAGCATCCCCTATAGAACTACGAGAGGTCATGTTTGATCTTAAACGAAAAGAGCCATGCAAATATGACCCTGTCAACGCCACTGTACGCGCATGGTCTATGATATACAATAGGCTCGCCCTTACAACCCCCTATGACCCAGAAGTGCCATTATGGAACTTCCCAGGCATAAACCCCACATTTGATAGGGCCCTCCAGGGTGCTTGGGATCCACAAAAGCAATTTCGAATGCGAGATATGTTTCCGGAAGGGAAATACTATGCTCTTGACGATTTTATTGGGCCGGTGGGTGGAGATCACCTTAAGCGATTTCAGTTTCATAGAATGAGGGCTGCCTTTGCCGCTAAATGGCCCTCGTTCCCAGAGGAACCGGCCACACATGAATGTATTGCAGCCATGACGGAACCGTGTGGACATAGTAAAAGTCTGTCTGCACTCTATAGCCTTGTTCAAACACACTCCAAGTCAAGCAATGATATGAAAGGGAACTGGGAACGGGACCTGGGGGTGGAACTGGGTGAAGACACGTGGTTGAGATACTGCCAGTTGACCAAACATGTATCCATGAACTCAGGGCTTCGACTCATTCAGTTTAAGGTTCTTAACCAGCTACACTATACCCCAGCTAAGTTAGCTAAATTTGTACAAGGTCACACAGGAAAATGCCCTAAATGCGAAGCCCCTGATGCAGACTCTTATCATATGTACTGGGCCTGTCCACCGGTCACTGCATTCTGGGGGGAGGTGGCGGAGATCCTGGAAGACATCACAGCGATACCTGCCACACCTTCCCCACTGAAATATCTCTTTGGGGATATCGGTAAAGCTGCAACCACCACTAGACGATTATTTAACTTGGCATGTGTGGTTGCAAAACGTAATATACTGAAATATTGTAAATCAGTACATCCTCCAAGACGGCTGGACTTTTTGAAAGACTTGTCAATGGTCAACGAACTGGAGGAACAATTTATTATAACATTGCCATCGAGATGCCGTCCCAAAGATATATGGGCACTGTTCAGGCTATATTTATGTAATATGATATCTGATGAAGAAGATAATCCGACGTCACCACTCTAGTACTGTTATGCAATGTGAAAACGTGCAATCTATACTGTTAATATGTATCTATGTTGTTGTGATCGATGTGCTTCGCAAACTGCCAACCAGTTTAGTCCTGTTGTAACTCTCTGAACAAAAATAAAAATGATTAAAAAAAATAAAAATAAACATGTTTAAAAAAAGAGAGAGAAATTTAGTAGATGGCACGGTTCTAGAGAACCAGGTGGTGCAAAAAGGTGGAGGACAATGTTTTGGTGTATATTATATGCCTGCACGATTACACTCTTTGTATTTCTATTCCTTCTTTTTCACAGTCTGTCATACTAGTACTCCCACTGAGGCAGAGGCCCCTATGGTTCTCCCCTCTACGAGAACTGCTTTTGATTTCCTAACTTCGACTGAGGTCGAAGCTCCTACAGTTCCCCCACTGAGAGATCTGTTTTTACTTGCTTCATGTGTATTACGCAACTTCTGCATTTGTGAGACATAAGAGAAATACAGAAGAAGATAATGAGGCGATAAATACCTATTTAGACAATGCAGCACGCGTGGGTAATAACATGTGGTATCAACACATGAGAGAGATGGGAGAGAGAACATCTAAGGAGAGTTGCTACGTCTGCGTTCTCATATCCTATGCCATGAATACAGTGCAAACTTTAATCTCCAGAACACAATACCAGGTGTCTCATTCATCTTGCAGCATGTATGACCAGAGGACAATTTCAAGGAAGTTGGGCCGCTTTGCGATGGAGATCAAAATGGTCGTTTCCATACCAGAATGATTATATCAAGACTACACAGATGGAAAAGGAACCTGAATGGAGGAGCAAGATACTTGTGTATCCTGCAGCAGGACAGGAAGAGGTGGTCTTGGAAGGGATGAAGAGAATGAACTGTCCTTATAAAATCGAAGTAGCTGGATGTTGGGAACAAACTCAAGTCTTAGTGTATGGACGAATGAAGTCCAAAAAGGCATGGGAAGAAGGACTGGTGTCCTGTGCAGCTCATCCTTTAAAGCCAGAATATGTACAAGAGGTGCAGAGAGTGAACAATGGATGTTTGAAGTCATGGGCCAAACATGCCAAACTACTGACATGGGTAGAAGATGAATCAGGTCCAATGGTTGTGAATCCATTGGCGAATGCGACACTGCAAAACTACAGTTGACATTTCCAGGATGGGAGCAGGGTGTTATGCTCACCTGGCCTCTGCAGAGGCGTTGGGGCACAGCTGCAGCCCTCCCTGATTTTGAGTCACTCCCTTCAGGCCTCTCCCTCGGTAGAAAAGCTGTGAGCGGTGGTACGTGGTGATACTGCTCCTGCATGGAGATAAGAGTGTGTGAGTGCGCCAATCTGTGATTGTTGTACCTCTCGAACCCTTCTCTCCAAAGTACGGTTTCTGTCAGCATACGCCGGCCCATAAAGCTAACCTGTGAATTATGGAAGGTAAGCTCTCCGTCCTGCTACTGCTGGCAGGGGGCGTTGAATGGGATCTAGTTCCTTCACTGATCCCTGTAAAGGATTAGTCCAGTCCAGCTGCGACTATGCTTCTCCTTCTGATTGGTAAGTGTCTCTTGAGTGCATGTGATTCTGTTCTTTCTGTTTTAATGTCTTTATATTTTGCTTCTTATGCCCGCAATAATGTCTCTCTTCTGTTCTCTTCCCTTAGATGGAAATGCGGCCTCCATGCAGCTGACTCGAGACGTGGCCTGATGGAAGATTGATGCTACCGCAACGTTCAACAGCAGTTAAGTGATGGTTTAAGGAAAAGCTCAAAGTATGGCGAAGCGCGACCTTAAACTGACTGTTTTTTCGATGTCTAACCTTGTCTTCTGTTTTTCCTTGCAGGTGCTGCTGTTGATGATGGAGCGCGTCGTGCTGAGGTGCCAAGATGAAGATTTCGGCGTTCCGGAAAGTGTAAAGATGAATGCTCGGTTTGCCGAAGAGGGACAGGTAAGAACAGCTTCCCCCAGTTGGTAAGTATGTTGGCAGGAAGCAGGATGTCCAGGAAGCAGGGTCTTCAAAGGTAAGCAGGTCGGACCTTAGGCGACGGTGAGCGTTACGCTGCTGGTAAGTGCAGAATAACGCAAAGCGTCTGTCTTGAGGATCAGGGCAGCTTAGATAGCTGTGAATCCATTAGCAGCCACACCCAAGAATGCACTTGGGCTGCTTAATGGATGGAATGTTCAAGGTTAATGCATCTGAAGTGCTTAATGGATGGAATGTTCAAGGTTAATGCATCTGATGTCCATAATAAAAACTTTTTGGCGTTAAATGGATGTTCTTGTTTACTTTTGTTCATGAGCCTGGCGCCAGAGGCGCCAGGACAGTGTCCACCCAGGTCTCCTGTGCATGCGCCCTCTGCATGCCTGTGCCTCTGACTTCATGACCATGACACAGGGACAGTCGTCATGATGGATCGATATTTAGCTTGTGGGCCTAAGGCCTACATGTAGTTATCCAAGAATTGGGGAGGAACGTGTTCCTTGGTGCTCATTCATGTTCCAGCATTAGTGATTCCTCAGAGTGCCCTGAACATTGGAGAATTTCCAAAACTAGATGCCCATTTGAGAAAAAGAAGAGCACTTAAATTCCTCAATCGAACCAAGAGAGAGAATTATTTCTCAGCTAAGTCAATGGAAGCGTTTGACTCCATTCCTTATTAGCATAGGTTGTTCAGTAAGACTGCTTCAATCTTCAAGCCTATCTTCATGCCTGGGATCCAGACGATGGCCAATGCCAAATGGTTGCAGATTACCAGATGGGAGCTTCTGCAGACAATCAACACCACCATGAAGGCAGTCAATGCTATCAAAGAAGAGCTGAGGGCCATAAGATTAATGGCCCTACAGAACAGATATGTCCTTGACATGATCACAGCGATGTAAGGATGAGTTTGCGCCAGAATCGGGCCATGATGTTGCATATTCATACCTTCTCACGATGACGAGAAGGGGACTTTGACAGAGGCCATAACGTTGCTAACAATAATCGGATGGAAGATGAGACAGAGGACATTACAGATGACAGTTGGTTTGTTACCATATTTTCTTGGGTTCCACAATGCATGACAAACATCTCCAAGTTTCTTGGAGCGGTGTTGGTAATGGTGATGTTTGGATTCTCTGTGATCAAGATAATAATTACGCAGTATAAGAAGACAGCAAAGAAAGCAGTATTAATGAAGATCACGATTGATGTTGAATCAGGGTTTGGACTCAAGGATTTGACTGATGAAGATGTTAAAAAATACATAGAGGCCAGCATTGTAGCACCTGAAGGAACGAAGTTCCTGTATCCAAAGAATCATAAAAAATGGGTCTATTGTAATCCGAATTGACAGTGCAACTACATGACCTGGAGTATAGATGAACATGTCAAATCAGCCGGCACCCTGAGGGGGGTGATGAAGATCTGGACTCCAAAGAAGCACTGTATCAAGAGGAAATATCAAGATGTGGAGACCATTGACTATGTGGTCGAGGACTCAACCAGAGGGTGGAATGTAGAGGAGCAGCTGCATGCCTCTGCAGGACATCCTGCCCCCTACCTCCTGTATGTTGGAAACCTGAGATCTTGACATGTTTGACACCTGCTGTTGTGACCATACCATAGCAAGTATTTTGAAAGAAGATATCCACGGAGAAAACCTTATCAAATGTATCCCCGAAGAGACAATAATCTGAGGAAGGAACTCTCTGAAGGAATATGAAAAAGAGTGAAAGAGGAGCCAATGACGCCACAAGAGATGAGTGTGATGCACTGAGAATACTGGACCTTATAGAAACGAATGGCCAAGTTAAGAATCGAGTAAACGTTCATATGTGAAGAGAAGATTGATTGATTTGATTTATTTATTTATAGAGTGCCTTACACCAAGGTGCTGTACAATGGAACAACAAACTACAGAGTTATTAGTATTAGTAAGTATTGCATGTATGTGACGCACTGCAGAAAATGCAAGCCATTCAAGTACTATACAGACGCTGTAACGTGAGTAGACTAAGTGATCATAGAAGCTGGCTATATGTAGTGAATAGACTGCAGGCGAATCTGTACAGAAGCTGGACATCGGTGTTATTTATTTTAGTAAACCAGGACCCATGGAGAGGAAAGGCTGAGAACTGTCTTGCAGCACGAATAAACTGAGCTTGTGGAAATGGATGGCAAGGCTGTTTGGCCTGATATCAAAGCTGAAGCAGCCAAGTTCTGTTATCTATTCTTGAAGGCGGTGAACGTGAGAAGCTGTATCATCCCCTGCGAAGGTGCAAAGAAAGAACACCAAGCGTGCCAAGTTTTCTTCTTTACCTTTACTTTACTTTATAACATTTATATTGCACAACCATAAACCCATGGGTGTGAGGGTGCAGACACGACAAGAAAAGACTTGAAGAAACCGGGGGTAACAGTAAGAGTGGTACCACAGATTCGAGGCTACTATTTAAAAAGGAAGGTTTTAAGGCCCTTCTTGAAGTTACTCGGAGCTGCCGAGTTTCTCAATTGATCTGGCAGGGTGTTCCAGAGAGCCGGCGCCACAAAAGCAAAGGCGCCACATTGTGCTTTCTTACTTTTCACTTTGGGCTGGTGAAGCAGGTTCTGATTATTGGAACGAAGATTTCTGACACAGGGTTTTATTCCTATGTACCTTTGTAGGTAGGTGGGCATATTTCCCTTGAGGCATTTAAATGTAATGACCATGAGTCTAAAGGATATACGTGAATCCACAGGCAGTCAGTGCAAAGCTCGCCGTGCCTCAGATACATGTGCCCTGTATGCGAGTCCAGAAACCACTCTAACCACTCCATTTTGAACCACCTGGAGACGGTGATGGTTTTTTTACTGGAACCTGCTAATAAACTGCAACAATAATCCAGTTTTGATCCTATAATAGCACGAGCAATGGACTCTGCATTGGGCTGAGAGATAAATGGTTGTAGATGAGACAGCAATTTAATATAGTAGGTGGCAGAGGATACAGTAATGGCCACATAAGACTTCATGTTGAGCGATTGGTCCAGAACCACACCCAGAATCTTTACCTTGGGAAGAATGGGAATTAAAGCGTCTCCCAGCTGAAACTGTTTGTAGGCTGGGTCTAATTTGGCTATACTGCTATCAGATCCCACAACCATAATTTCCGTCTTTCCACGGTTGAGTGCAAGATTATTCAGCATCATCCATTGTTCATTTATGGCGAAAATACGGTTGAGTTCTCTTTCATCCTCGTCATGCTGGCCTGTAAGAGGGATGACACATTGGGTGTCATCAGCATAATTGGAAAAAAGTATGCCCTCCTGGGCAAGATAGTCAAAGAAAGGAGTCATGAAGATGTTATAAATGCACGGCGACAAGCTGGCACCTTGTGGCACTCCAAAGAGTATCTGGATTGGTGGTGCTTTAGCATTGTTAGCGCATACCCTACTGGATCTATTAGATAGAAAAGATAGCAGCCAGTTGGTGGTGGCCCGCAAACAATTGGCTACAGACATAAGCCTACCTGCTAGTATGGCGTGGTCGACCAGGTCGAACGCTGCCGATTGGTCCAGGGAGATAAGGAGGGAATCCTTCTGGGTGTCCATTCTTTGGAGCAGTTGTGAATAGAGATCCAGTAACGAGGTCTCGGTGCCGAAGCCTTGTCTGAACCCTGACTGAAAAGGATTGAGGATGGGGTGGGAGTTAAGATGTTGAGATATTTGAATATAGGCGACCCGGTCCAATATCTTTAGTAGGAACAGGGTGTTAGTTATCAGCCTATAGTTAGTGGGTACGTTTTGATCCAAGTTGGGTTTTTTCAGTAAAGGGGTAACCCAAGCTTGCTTCATATCGTCTGGGACCGTACAATTCTGCAGAGAAGCATTGACAAATTTACATATGGCCTGTACCAGAGTTGGGGGACATGTTTTGATGATCGTAGAAGCACATGGATCCCCTGTGCAATTAGTTGCTTTAAGTTTGTTAATTATGGAGGCTAGCTCCTCCTCTGATATAGGAGTAAAGTAAAAAATGGGGATATCTGGATCCCTATTAAAGGTATTACTGACTAAATGGGTGCCCTGTGTGTTGGAAACACTTTTTTTTTGTGGCTATGGATTCCCGGATACCATCCAATTTATTTGCCATGGCATTCTGGATATCCAAGCACCAATCGTCATTTTTGGTGATCGCAGATACTACCAGTTTTGGAACAGCCTCTTGTTCTTTCAAGATTTAAAATAATTCCTTGGAATTCGAGGTTGCCTGTAGAATTCTGGAGTCCAAATAAGGTTTCTTAGCTTCCATGATAGCTCTTTTATAGTTGTTGGAGGCTTCTTTATAGTTGGATAGTGCTATGAATGATTGATTAGTTTTCTAGATATAAAATAGTTTAAGGGAAGAAGCTTTTAGGGATTGGAGTTCAGACGAAAACCAAAGGTTAGTTAATTTCCTTTCAGATGGTTTCTTTTTGGCTTTCATGGGGGCAAGAGAGTCAGCCACTAGTTTAAGATTAGAACTAATTTTATTTGCAAGAGTGTCACTATCGTCTGTCTCTAAAATATGTAGGGTCCAAGAAGTGAGTGCTTCTATTTTATCCAAAGTTAAGGACTTGGTATTGCGATATGAGGTAGCTTCCGAACGGACAGATTGGACTTTGGTGACGAAAGGTACAGTAATTGAAAAGTGAACGGCATCGTGGTCCGACCATGGACAGGTAGATACCAAAACGTCATGATGAGGACTATTAATGACCGCAACCCAGTCCAGGATATGTCCTAGGTTATGGGTAGGGGCTTGAACTATTTGGGTAAAGCCTAAGTCTGTAAATAATTGTGCAAGTTCAGATGCGGTCTGGTCATCAGGGTGACCCAACCAGTAATTGAAATCGCCAAGCACTGTGAAGTGGGAATTGGGTTTCAATAACGGGAGAAAATAGCTTGCAAGTTCAGTGCTGAAATTGCCTGAGCATGAAGGTGGCCGATAAATAAGGACCATATTCACTGTGGGTTTAGAATTCATCCCCATTTTTATGTGAAGAAAATCTATTCTTTCCATAAGATGACCCTTGATTTTCCAGGCTAATAATGATTTCCTTAAGATGCAGGCTACCCCACCTCCCCTTCCCGACTCTCTATCCTGCCTAATCATACAGTACCCTTCTGGGATGGCGAGCTGTAGTGATGGTCCTGAGGCCGCAGTACCCCAAGTTTCCATAATGACGCAAATATCAAAGTTGTTGTCATCAATATAAGAGGAGACTTCATGGGCATGCTTGACCAGGGATCTTGTATTGAGCAGCATACAATTCAGGGAGCCAACGGATTGGGAAATGGTGTTACTGATATCTTGTCTTCATTTAAGACATTTACATTCTGCAAAATGGACCAAATCGTGGTCTCCAGTCACGTGAGCCAAGGATGGAAATAGAGTTGAGCTTGGAGTCCTAGAACGATGATTGTGCGTGCTTGCACTCCCTTATATCCCTATAGACAAAAATACACTGCAAGGCCAAGTTCAAAGACAATCTTCATGGCAGAAGGCATGG
Source organism: Ambystoma mexicanum (assembly GCF_040938575.1). Lineage (NCBI taxonomy): Eukaryota > Metazoa > Chordata > Amphibia > Caudata > Ambystomatidae > Ambystoma > Ambystoma mexicanum. Next base: position 673,459,675 of record NC_090932.1, on the reverse strand, counting down.
GTGATGAGAGATGTTGGCCTAATTGGGTGGGGAGGTAAAGTCAAGTCCACCCTCTGGCACCTGGGTATGCGATTACGTGCTGCTAAGTTAACTGAATGTTCCAGACATGGCACGAGTGTGCCAACCAATTGTAGAAGGCCGTAAAACAAAGGGCCTTATAGTTTTGAAGACCAATGATATACCGTGTACTTAATGGTGTTGACGATTGCATGTTTTAGAAGTAGGTATAAGCTGTCCACCTGATAGTAGATGTCCAATCACAATCCCACCTCTTATAGAAAGTATACTTAGATGTTCCCCTTGAGCCTATCACAATCTTTCATAGGTTTTTATCATTTACCACGTAGTATGATGTCACATCTGACATATTTTTTGTATAAAATGCTGTTTTTATGTAAAATGTATCGACAGCTCTGGCGAACGTCTGTTGATGTCCGTTGTAACTCCCTGTTTTAGATAATTGATATTAAAACAGTAACCTTTGCCATCTTCCTGAGTTGGTTAGACTATTTGGTGTGCGAGTTATTCTGCATCCCCATCCATTGCATGCACGTTACCTGAAGGGCCATACACTCACCAGAGTTGTCAACTTGTCAAGCTGAGATGTACGTGAAGACTGCGTACCTGTTTTCCTTGATGTGGATCTTGTTGGGGTCGCCAGGCTGCAGTCAGCTGAATGACGAGTGTGTGACTCGGGGAACCCGCCTCTCCACCACCCAAATGGTACAGGGTGGAGGATGGACAGACTCCCAGCGTCACGGAAGGCACTCTCCTGATTAACGTGACGGTGGGACTGTGCAAGCACAGACAGGAGAGGCAGTTGTCAGGTTGAAGATTCGGAACAAGGTGAAGTCCAAGGTGAACGCGGGAACACACCAAACCAGGATTAAGTCGGGACACCAAACCGTAGGAAGACACTTTCCGGCAAACTTCAGATAGCTGGTTTGGAGATGGCTGACTGGTCCAATGGTCTGTAAATCTCAATAGGATGAGGCACCAGGCAGGAAAAGGGGAACCAGATTGAGAAGGGAACCAACTAGGATTAGCCCAGGGAATAGAGAAAAAGGATGAAGACTCAATTGGTCCCAGGGAAGTCTGCGGGAAAAACTGGAGCCAAGGGAACCCAGGGCGAGAACAAGGAACCCAGGAGACTGGAGGTCAGGGCAAGTGAAACCCAAAAGCCCCTTGAGTTAAACTGGGCTCCCAAGCAGGTGAACGGCAAGCAGGACAAAAAGGGACCCTGGGAAGAACAGGGCAACCAGGCAGGCTGGAGGCTAGGCAAGGCAAAAAGGGGCCAAGAGGACCCAGGGCAGAGCAGGGTAACCAGGCAGGCTGGAAGCAAGGCAGGGCAAAAGGGAGCAGGAAACACTGGAAACCAGGAGTGAGCAACACGAGCGAAGCTTCCGCGTTGAGACGCGGTTAGCTTCTGCTAGCGGTTCTCTTTTATGGGCCGCCGACACCCGCGAGGCTTGAAACGCAAGCCGTTTCGTCTCCGGGTGCCGGCGGACCCGAAACGAGGCCTGGAAGGCAAGCCCTTCCCAATGCACAGGCCCAATCCACGGCGCATGCGCGGAACCGAGACAGCGGTTTCCCGCGCATGCGCCGCAACCCTCCAACAGCGGTTCCAGAAGCTCTCCTCCCGGCGGCTCCCCAGACGCGAAAGCGCGGGTAGATCCGCCAGGAGGGAGAAGGGAGAGCGATCGAAACGGACCTCGGTCTCCCCAAAAGTGGCGTGACACTATGCCCCCTCCCAGGAAGACCCGGAGCCCCGGGTTTCCAAGGAAACCTATCATAGAACTCTCGCACCAGGCGGGGAGCGTGCACATGCTGATGAGGTTCCCAAGTACGATCACAAGCCGGGTACCCCTTCCAATCTACCAAGAAATGGAGCACCCCCCTGCGATAGCGGGCATCGCAAATCTCTTGAACCTCGAATTCTGGGACCCCTTGGACGAGGACAGAGGCAGGGCGAGGGCAGGACCGACCATAGGGGTCGGCCACATAAGGCTTCAAAAGGGAGACATGGAAAACAGGGTGTACATGCCAAGAGGGAGGCAACTGGAGACGGAAGGCTACAGAGGATAACCGTTCGGTTATCGTGAACGGACCAAAATACCGGGGAGCTAGTTTAACCGGTAAATTGCGAAGTGGCAGATTTTTGGAGGACAGCCACACCTTGTTCCCCACTTGAAAATCTGGTTCCAAACTCCTTTTCCTGTCAGCCTGGGCCTTCATCCGTTCCTTGGCTCTCTTCAGGATCTCACGCGCCAATTCTTGTTGTCGTTGAATGGTTGAGACCAGGACATCAGCAGACGGAACAGTACTGGTGGGCACAGGATGAAACGGCACCAATTTGGGATGTTGACCAGTAGAGCAAAAAAATGGACTGATTCCAATGGAAGCATGAACAGTGTTGTTGTAGGATACTTCTGCAAGATCTAAGCATGCCTTCCAGTTGGACTGAGTGGCGTTGGAAAAACAACGGAGGTACTCCTCCAAGGTCTGATTAGTCCTTTCAGTAATCCCGTTGGTCTGCGGGTGATAACCAGAACTCAAAGCTCTACGTATACCCAGATGACTACACACCTTGTTCCAAAAAGCTGAAAGATATTGAGACCCACGATCCGAGATTATCTTTTCTGGAAGACCATGTAATCGATAGATTTCGTGAAGAAAGACAGAAGCCATCTGAACAGCCGTAGGGATCTTGTGGAATGGGATGAAATGAGCATATTTGGTGAAACTGTCGACCACAACCATAATGCAAGTGTACCCGTCAGAGGGAGGTAGATCAACCACAAAATCAGTGGCGATAGTATGCCACGGGTATGGTGCTAATTCCGTGGGTACCAGCAATCCCAGAGGCCGTCTCCTTGGTACCTTACATTGGGCACAGACGGGACAACTCTCGATGATTCTCTGGACATCGGTAGCCCACCTAGGCCACCAAAATTGTCGGGATATCAGTTCACGTGTAGCTCTCGTCCCGCGATGCCCACCAATGGGTGAATCATGAAACCCATGTAAAATGCCTTCTCGAATCGTACCCTCGGGAATGTAAAGCCTCTTCCGGAAAAACAGGAGTCCATCATGTTCCGATACGGACTTGCGCCGAAGAAGGGCCGATCTTTCAGGATCCTTCCAGGTGGCGTCAGCGATTGACTGTAGATGAGATGACAAAGTCAATAAGAAATGTTGAGGGGAAATCAGTGGCTGATCCAAGCTGGGCGTTTCTTTCTCCTTTTCCAGGGATCGAGAGAGAGCGTCCGCTTTCAGGTTAGCAGTTCCTGGAATGTATGTGACGTGAAACACAAATGGGGAGAAAAAGAAGGCCCACCTAGCCTGTCGGGGTGTTCGGCATTGCAAGGAGCGTAGATACTGCAGGTTGCGATGATCGGTACGAACCTCCACCGAAAAACGGGCTCCAAGTAGATGATGCCTCCATTCCTCAAACGCAGTTTTTATGGCCAACAGTTCCAGCTCGATAACCGCATAATTTCTTTCACTGGAACTCAGCTTGCGTGAGAAGTAAGCCACCGGATGTTCAACGGAAGTTTCTGGATCTTTCTGCAGAAGAACTGCACCAACAGCAAAATTCGATGCGTCTGCTTCTACTATATAAGGTAGATCATCCTGTGGGTGACGCAGAATTGGGGCGGCCATGAAAGCCGACTTCAAGGTGTCAAACGCCTGAGAAGCGAGAGAATCCCACCTGAAAGGGATCTTACTGCTGGTCAGACGGGTAAGGGGCGCTGAGATTTGAGAGAACCGTGGGATAAAGCGCCTGTAGAAGTTTGCGAACCCCAAAAAGCGTTGAAGAGATTTTACATCATGGGGTTGTTTCCACTCCTGAATGGCTTGTACCTTCTTGGGGTCCATCTCTATCCCATCCTGATTGATCACAAATCCTAAGAATTCAATACTGGATAGGTGAAAACTGCATTTCTCAGCCTTTGCGAATAGGTGGTTGAGAGACAAACGTCGAAGGACTTCACGAACATGTCTCACATGTTCTTCGACGGATCTGGAAAAAACCAAGATATCGTCCAAATATATCCAGACTGACAAACCAATGAGATCGCTAAAGATATGGTCCATAAATCGTTGAAAGATGGCTGGGGCGTTGCACAGGCCGAATGGCATGACTTTATACTCAAAATGCCCAAATGATGTCTTGAAAGCCGTTTTCCATTCATCCTCGTTCTTGATGCGTACCAGATGATACGCTCCACGTAAATCCAGTTTGGTGAAGATCCGGGCAGTATGTAGAGTTTCCAGGATATTGCGAATCAATGGAAGTGGATAACGATCTTTAGCTGTTATGTCATTTAGTCCTCGATAATCAACACAAGGTCTTAAAGTGCCTTCTTTTTTCTTCACAAAGAATAAGGGAAACCCTGCGGGAGACTTAGACGGAACTATGTATCCTTTCTGTAAACAGTCCGACAAGTAATCCTGAAGTACTTGTTTCTCATCCCGTGTTAATGCGTAAAGTTTCCCATGAGGAATCACACAATCAGGTAACAACTAGATTGAACAATCAAACGAGCGATGTGGTGGTAGAGGTATATCGCCCGGTTCAGAAAACACGTGCTCAAAATCGGCATACTCCTGAGGAACATGAGAGATGGAACACACACGGACCCCACTACCATGAGAATTCAAGGGGGTCGAAGGAGCCCGAGTTGGAGCGGACATACAGCACTTCTGAGCACAAACTGCAGAGGAAAAGGTCAGGGTTTGCGTTCTCCAATCAATTACTAGATTATGGTGTTGCAGCCAAGGTAAGCCCAGAACCACCTTGTAGGTTGGGGACTTAATGACGTCCAAAGCGAGTTCTTCAAGATGGTCGGCAATCTGAAGAGGTAGACCCACTGTGAATTGTCGAACAGGCCCAGAGGACAAAGGAGTTCCGTCGATGATTTGCACGGGCAGAGCAGTGGCTCTGGACAAGAGTGGAATCCGATTCACAGAGGCAAATGTTTCATCAATATAATTGCCGGAAGCCCCGCTATCCAACAGAGCAAACACCTACAAGCTTCTGTCAGGCAACTTGATTCGGATTTTCAGAGTCTGTAGCACCGCAGGTTGCATGGGATGTAGAACTGAACAGAACGTGGAAAGGACTGAAGAAAGAGGGGGACCTGTCGCTGCCTTCCCAATATACGACAGGTCCACTAGTTTTCCGCCTTCTTCTTCTGGGATCGTAAAGGGCACGTACCCAGAAAATGCCCAGCAGCTCCACAATAGAGACATAGACGTAACGTTCTTCTCCGTCTTCTCTCTTCCTCTGATAAAGGACCCCTCATAGCTCCTAGTTGCATAGGCTCTGGTCCAGATTCAGTAGGCCCAAATGAACCGGCAGGTAAACTGGTCGTTCTGGAACTGCCCCTCTCGAACCGACGTCTCTCTGCCTTCCGTTCTGCCAGTCTCTGATCGATTCGGAGCACCTGCTCGATTAGGAGTTGAAGAGTCTCTGGTTCGGGTATATGGAGTAACTCATTCTTGAACTCCTCTCTTAGCCCACGACGAAACAGAGTTTTTTGTGTGATTTCTGGCCATTGGGAATCAGTTGCTAATAGACGGAATCGACTAATGTATGTTATTATGTCGACGTTCCCCTGTTTCAAATCCATCAACTGGTTCTGCGCAGCGGAGGCCAGGTTAGGCGTCTGGAAAACCTCAAGGAATGCTTTTTCGAAAGCTGCAAAGTCATTCAGAATTGGGCTATTGGTAACCACAAACGGAGTTGCCCAGGCCAGAGCATTGCCAGTCAAATTCCCCAAGATATAACCAATCTTGGCCTTATCATTGTTGAAATGTGTCGACCTGAAAAGAAAATGGATTCGACAATGATTACAGAATTCTGCTACTCGTCGCGGATCTCCATTAAACTTGATGGGCGTTGTGTGTGCCAAGGATCCTTCCGCTTGTGAGGTACTCGGAACCCCTTGGGTTATCATTTGACGTAGAGTTTGGTTTTCCTGGCGTAAGGCCATCATCTCTGCCCTGAGTGCTTGTAACTCATTCCGCACTTCTTGCGAATCCTCCATCTCAAGGTCTGAAGGCAGGCGTCTCAATCTGTCAAGCTGAGATGTACGTGAAGACTGCGTACCTGTTTTCCTTGATGTGGATCTTGTTGGGGCCGCCAGGCTGCAGTCAGCTGAATGACGAGTGTGTGACTCGGGGAACCCGCCTCTCCACCACCCAAATGGTACAGGGTGGAGGATGGACAGACTCCCAGCGTCACGGAAGGCACTCTCCTGATTAACGTGACGGTGGGACTGTGCAAGCACAGACAGGAGAGGCAGTTGTCAAGTTGAAGATTCGGAACAAGGTGAAGTCCAAGGTGAACGCGGGAACACACCAAACCAGGATTAAGTCGGGACACCAAACCGTAGGAAGACACTTTCCGGCAAACTTCAGATAGCTGGTTTGGAGATGGCTGACTGGTCCAATGGTCTGTAAATCCCAATAGGATGAGGCACCAGGCAGGAAAAGGGGAACCAGATTGAGAAGGGAACCAACTAGGATTAGCCCAGGGAATAGAGAAAAAGGATGAAGACTCAATTGGTCCCAGGGAAGTCTGCGGGAAAAACTGGAGCCAAGGGAACCCAGGGCGAGAACAAGGAACCCAGGAGACTGGAGGTCAGGGCAAGTGAAACCCAAAAGCCCCTTGAGTTAAACTGGGCTCCCAAGCAGGTGAAGGGCAAGCAGGACAAAAAGGGACCCTGGGAAGAACAGGGCAACCAGGCAGGCTGGAGGCTAGGCAAGGCAAAAAGGGGCCAAGAGGACCCAGGGCAGAGCAGGGTATCCAGGCAGGCTGGAAGCAAGGCAGGGCAAAAGGGAGCAGGAAACACTGGAAACCAGGAGCGAGCAACACGAGCGAAGCTTCCGCGTTGAGACGCGGTTAGCTTCTGCTAGCGGTTCTCTTTTATGGGCCGCCGACACCCGCGAGGCTTGAAACGCAAGCCGTTTCGTCTCCGGGTGCCGGCGGACCCGAAACGAGGCCTGGAAGGCAAGCCCTTCCCAATGCGCAGGCCCAATCCACGGCGCATGCGCGGAACCGAGACAGCGGTTTCCCGCGCATGCGCCGCAACCCTCCAACAGCGGTTCCAGAAGCTCTCCTCCCGGCGGCTCCCCAGACGCGAAAGCGCGGGTAGATCCGCCAGGAGGGAGAAGGGAGAGCGATCGAAACGGACCTCGGTCTCCCCAAAAGTGGCGTGACACTACTCCATGAAGGTCTCTTCCAAACAGGTTGGACCATGCTCATCCAGAACCATCAAGGGCAACATCTCCTCTCTCGCCCCTGCTCTTGCTGATCTTTGCAATCACTCGTTTGCTACTAGTTCTTATCCATCCTCCTACAAGCAAACCCTTGTGCACCCAATCATTACAATACCATCTGTAGACCCTTCTTGCCCAGCCAACTACCACCCCATTTCCATCACTGCCCTCCTGGGAAAACTGCTTGAGAACTTGGCCCTCCCCCAAATCAACACCCATACTGAACTTGTTGGCGGTCTACATGACCACCAGTGTGGATTCCAAGCTTCCTGAGCGGTGGACACTGCTCTCCTGAACACCGTAAAAAACTGCTTGCATCCCTCAATTCCAAAACGCCTGCTGTCCTCATCTGCCTGATCTCTCTTCTGCATTTGACACAGTGAACCATTCCATCCTCATAAAAATACTCCATGAAACATTTGGCATCTCGGAGCGGGCACTGGACTGGCTTAGCTCATTCCTAACCAACCATTCCTCCAAAACCATTCCGGGCCCTTTCTCCTCACCTACTTCCTCCTCGATCTGTGGCATCCCCAGGCCTCCATTCTTTTGCCCTGCCTCTTTAACATATACATTTCCCTGCTGGAACACGTCATTGCCTCATTGTCCCCCAAATTCCAGTGCTATGCTGACGACACACAACTCTTCTTCAAACTTCCTACTGATGCACTTACACCTTCCTTCATCCCTGACTGCCTCTCCGCCATCCAGGCCTGGTGCACTGCAAATGACCTCTGCTTCTCCGCCTGCAAAATAGAGTCTCTCCCTATTGAATCCCCTGCACCCTAGTTCTTTCCTTCACTCAGGCCTTCCTCCATGGGCTCCCTCCCTGCCCCCTCCCCTGAAGCCAGTAATCTTGGAGTCATCTTCGACTCCACCCTTTCCTTCATCCCTCATAGTCAGGACATTGTCAAGAAGTCCCACTTTCAGCTCTTCCTTCTCAAAGTAACTGTACCCTCCCACACCTTTCCCAGAGACTCAATGATACCCGTGCTCTGGTTCTCTACTGGCTAGACTACTGCAACAGCCTCCTCCTTACTCTTACTTCATCCACCCTGCGACCCCTCCGGCTTACCCAGAATAGGGCAGCAACACCCAGAGACTGCATCTCTCCTGCCCTACAAAGCTGTCACTTGCTCACGCTCAACGCATGGATTACATTCAAATCCCTCTGTATCATCCGCAAGTGTAAGTGATTTCAATCCGGCACTTCACCTAAGTCAATGCCTAGTGTGTAATGCACAACTGAAATCCTTATTTATTTTGTGTCTTAAAGTTCTTTTATTCTGAACGATGTACCACTTATATCACGCCCCTCTCTTGGAACCCCCCGGTCACACTGAACCAGGAATCGGGCTGGTTTGCAAAGCTTAAATATTTATTTATGTAGTTCACAATATAATCACACTATGTTTAATGGTTATACAATAATCACCAATGGGGTGAGGTCACACTAAGCAATCTCTTTAATCACAAGGAGTAATAGTGAGCAAAACAATTCAGCACAGAAAGAATACTTTTGTGTGTGTTCAGATCAAATAGCAGTGTGGTTACTATTTCCCCCTGCACACCCCTCGAAACCCCCAACAGGCAATGTAAAGAGATAGGAGGAGAGACAGCAGGTATTCAGGAATGCAGAATTCAAACAAAATGGCAATCCCAATTTCCCCCCAGCAAACACAAGAGAGAAACAGAATTGATTGGCAAACTGTCAAAATGGTTTTAAAGTGATCTTGAGAATGAATTGGGTAAACCACTGAATATGGACTAAATTGCTGAAATTGTTCAAATTCTAATCGGAGCCCCTTATATAGTTGCAGACAATTACTAGCAATGATTTGACACTAATAAGCAACGCGAAAACTTAAAACTGAGGTCTGGTGCAATGGAAAGCTGAGATTGTCAGCTACAAGCAGACGTTTAAAATTTGTTTCTAGCTTAAAATTTGAAGACGTTATGGACGTTTTAGCAGAGGTCGTTTTTTTTTCAAATAGGCACAAAAATGGAAAACGGAAATGCACTTTTAAAAGACAAATGGAATGTCTTTACACTAGATTATGACTAGAGAAAAATAGAATGTCACACATGAATCTCCATCAATCCTGGCCAGGGACCCTTCATGTGGTGGATAATCAATTTCTTTCTGGGATTCAAATTATTTATTCACAACCCTAATGATTTATGAAATTAAATACGAATGAGAGACTTAATGTAAGAAAGTTCTGACAATTCAAAAGTATTCCTAACAAGATCAGGTTCAGAATACAATATAGGATGGATTTAGATAGGGATTACTATGGACAGTACATTTTCTAGTGACACAGTCCTATTCTATGGATACTCACTACATATGTTTGAACAGAACCGTCAGGAATTCTGGTCCGTCAAGATCAGGGATTCTGCTCAGAAATTCTGCTGGGCACACCGGACAGGACAGTGAGGTGTTCTGGTCTGCACTGCACAGCACAACTGGATTAGGTCTGCAATAGCTCTCTGGTCAGGACACAGCATAGCACGGCACAACTCAATTGAGTCTTTTGATTCTGGTAATAATACTTTTGGCAGGAAAGCAGTTACAGCACAGCCCGGCTGTTTCTTTTGTTCCCCTTAGATTTTGTGGGATTCTTTCTGGTTTTTGGAATTCATGGCCTAGTTGAAAATGGTTTAACTAATGGAATGGGCCTTTCTGCTTGCCAAGTTTCTGGAGTATGGAGCAAGGAATACGGATGGTTCTGTTTCAGGGTGCTTCGCCAGGAACAGGATAGTGGGTAAATCTGTGTGTCTTTCTAAGTCCTCAGCTTTCTCTATTTATGCATATGATAAGGGGGTGGGTATGCTGGATTATCCTAAGCGTGCCCCCTTTCCAGGCTATTGGCTAGAGCCTCCTCTCTCCCTTGATTGGAGGAGAAAACAGGGTGTCACCATGATGATGTGGGTTTATGAGTCAGAGAATCCTCATCTTGGCTTTTGAACATAAAATCTACTTTTTGTACAATACATATTTACAAATGTGCAACCTTTCTAACAATAACATATATAGATTACATATTTTGTGGAGCAGATCCTCTTCCAAGCCCCGTTGCTGTAGGATCTTGGGTCTGCTTTTGCCAGATTTTCACCCTTTTTGTCCTGAACACATGGTCCAATTTCGGAGCAAATTTCCACAAATGTGCGCATCGTATATGGGCATAAGCGTGTGAAGTTTCATGCTTTTGACATAAATACATTTGCTGCAAAACCATAATTTCCACGGTTACTTCCCAGAACATAGTTCTAGCACCTCTTAAAATGTGCAGCCAAAAATTAAATTCACAATTCTGGGGTTTACCTATTTGTCACAATCTTACACAGTAAATTATCAGTCTTTTTAAAATGTGCTTTTTGTCCTTGTGAATCAACAAATGGCTGTTTGTCCCCGCCTCCTTTTTCTTCTTGGATCTCAGGAGCAATCTCCTCCCATTTCCTTCTGGCAGAGGCCATTTACGATCCTTCCTAATTAGCATCTCCTTGAGCTGGAGGAAGTCCATTGTCTCCTTCCCACAGCAGCCCAAATTCTCCTCCCACACCTTAATCATCACATGGATGTGAGTTCCTGGTGGAGAGAGGAGCCTGGCCTTTGTGGGAAGAAGTTGTTATACTGGTTTGGCTTTGAGTCAGGCTTAAATTTAAATGGCACTTTGTTACATTATTTTCGTGGTTTAAAACAAACTTGCAATTTTCAAACAAGCAGCTAGAACACTTATTCCAGCTTCTAAACCATAAGATTTAAATAGTGACAACCTAGGTTACTCTCAATGACAGGTCACTTAAATTTCAGACACTAGATTACAGTTGTACAAGTTTAAATCCTTATGATGCAATCCACTGACCGCTGTCATTTCACAGGCAGGCACATTTTTGCGATGAATGTTTGGATGACAGATTCTGCTCTTCATGACATTGTATGTTCATAATGATTTCTTGAATGAAGTGACTAGTAACACCCAGCAAGAATATTGGATGTTTTATGGTGTTTTGGGCCGGCATTCTGCAGTTCCAGCAACCAGAAATAGATTTGAAAAGAAGATTCTGGATTTCTTTCAGCAAAACCTGCTTTTCATGCAGGCTCCATTTTTACATGTTGGGCAGCCCAGTGACATGTTTCAGGGGTGAGGTCTCCGTTCCACCACTGACATGCATGGTAGATTTGGCAGCCATCTTTTCGTGTTGTAAAGCGTGATTTCCATGGGTTTTGGCACGCATAGGGTCTTTGCGGCCATTTTGATAATTCTGGCACCACCAGGACACAGGGATGTCGCAGGGCAGAGCATAAGTGGGTTAACACATCCCACAAAAGGCTATCTGGGGCCAGGGAGCACTCTATCTTCAATGCTTCCTGATCAAATACTCCCCTTCTAGACTCCTGCGTTCCTCTGGCACCAACTCCCTGCGTGTGAAGCGGTTTGCTAAACAGAGAGTTGTTCCCAAAAAGCCTCAAGTCCTTTCTCTTCTCCTCTTCCTTCTCCTCCTATCTTCACTGCTAATCATACAGTACTGTGACTGATGTGCAGGGCTCTTATGCATCCTCGGTCCCCTGAACCCCCCACATCTCTCATCCAAGCCACTGTCTATATGCTGCACTTGCTCAGGCTCAGCCTCAGCATGGGAGGTTGTACTTACATTTTCTTTTCTTAGCACTTCACCCCAAGCACTTCTCCATGAGCATCTCAGCACCTTTTCCCTTATCCTCCTCCCCTCTACACTTGCACGTTCTGAACACTCACAAGGCATATAGGTTCATCTCCCCACCCAGTTCTTCTCATGATTTGTTTGTACTATTAATTCTATTATTTATCTCTATTGTAATTCATTGTCTACCTTCCCCTGTCCCCACCCTGTTGCCCTGTGGGCTCTTTGAAACAGTTTTTTCTAATTATATAAGCGCCTAACAAGTGACCAATAAATAAATTAATACATGTGCTCCGATGACTGTGTTAAGTGAACTGTCCCAATACTACGCAGGTGATGGCATGCCTTGTCATGTCATTGGTAGTCTTCCATGGGTGTCCCTGCTTTTTTGTGGCCTCAATTATCTGCATATGTGATGTCTTCTAATTGTCATGCAGCATGTTGACTGATGCATGCGTTTTTTGTATGTGCCATTGTCTAGTCAATGGGGATATGTGACATGCACATTTTCTACATGTCATTGAGGGGGACAGGCAGTGTGTAGGATGTTTGTCAGTGTGTGTGTTTTGTTTGTTTGATTTGCATGCAGTGTGCAGGTGTTGCTTCATGTGTGCTGGTATACATGTTGATGGTTGTCTTGTGAGTTGTTGTTTGCATGTGTGTTTATTTCACTGAGGGATGCTTGTGGGTCTTGAATTTGTGGGTGCATGGATGTGTTAGCTGCACTATGTTTCATTTTGTTCATTATCTGCAGATCCTTCCATTAGGGAATGATGGCTGTTTCATGGGATGTATTTTGACTATCGACTGCATGCCAAAGGGACAGGTAAAATGTGCATTTATCTTGCTTGTTATGGAATGGCTAATTTAGTTGCTGCATGTCTGGATGTGGTAATTCTTGTGGGTCGCAGTCTTTGTTACAATTGTCTATTACCTCTTGTTAATAGTTTTTTTGTGGATGGGGTTTATTGTAGTCATCTTGTCATGCTGAGTAACTTGTTGGTGAATAGTGCACTGCTTTTCTACACCCCACAATAGGGGCACGTTTGTGCGCATCATGCACATTCTAGCACATGTGTGCAGATATTTGCAGTTGTGCTTGTTGTATTTTGTGTCCATGTAAATTGTTGAGGACATTTATGGCTTGCAGCTCAGACATGATGTTTCAGGATTTATTGATGCTTTATTGGGCACTTTCTCTGGGTGGTTTTGTGGACACAGTGGATTGGCCCATTGTCATCATTCATACCGTCAACTCGCAATTCCTAAATATCTTCCTTCGTGAGCTCTTCGCTCATCTGCCTCCAACTCCCTCAGGGTCAGTCGCTTCTCCAAGCAACTAGTTGGTGGTAGATCTCTCTCCTCGGCTGGTGCCTCCCTCTGGAACAGCCTCCCTGCCTCCCTTAAACTTGAGAAGAACCATATCCAGTTCCGGAAACACCTCAAAACCTTTCTCTTTGCTTCTGCTTTCTCTCCTCCTCTCCTCTGCTGACATCCTGGCTGATACTGGCACTGCACTGGCTACCTGGACACCCTCTGATCCTGGGCCCAGGACCCTCTCCCGCCAGCATCACACACCTGCACTGCCCACCTGGCAACCCCCGCACTTGGATACTGTCCTGTATCCCTACAGTCCCCCTCCAGACCTCGATAGCTGATGTTCGCACTTACTCATGCACTTGCCACATGCTGGCCCCTATTTTACTTATTGTTATTATTTATTCCCATGTACTGCACTTTCCCTCCTCCCTTCCCACGCACTTGCGTGATCTGAATGACACCTGGCCTAGTAGGATCGTTGTATGTCCCCCTTGTTCCCCTCCCTTGCCTCGTCGCGCCTTGAAACACTTGTGTATAGGCACGTTATAAATGCCATATCATATCATCATATCATAGCGTATCATTGAATGGCACCTGGGATTTTGCAGGATCGTGTGCACTCCACAGGGGAGGGACTTTAGGTGAATAAGATTGCAGAAGCTGGGCATGTGCAGCCTCTCCACATGCCCTTTGCCCAGCCTGTGGGTGTGGATGGGATGCCACCACCATGTCCACCGGGACGCCACGCTGTGTTGCAACATTGTGCTGGACACATGCTGCCACAATGATCCTGCGGACTACTGGTGGTGCATATAGCAACACACCACCAGAGTGGACAAGGGACCGGAAACGTTACTTGAGCACTCCGAATGTGCGCTCCACTATGCCCCGAGTTGCAATATGGGCAGTGTTTTTCCTTAGCTCGGCAGATGTGTTGGGGTTGCGTATCGGCGTCATCATGTATGTGCTCGGAGAGTAGGCACTGTCCCCTGTAGAGGTGAGAATGGTTGTCATTTGTTGACAGTGTCTATTGGTCTGTGTGCAACATGCATGCATGTGCATGTCCATTCATACTCACCAATTAACCATGTGTTGCCATGGTTCCCAGCTTCCAGGGCTTGGTGTAGCGGGCACACCCTGAAGATGTAACTATCATGTGTGCTGCCAGGATAGTTGGCATACATTTCAGTAATGATGCCCTTGGCATCACACACAACCTGAACATTGATGGAGTGCCAATGTTTCTGGTTGCGGTAGATGTGCTCTGTTGCTCATAGTGGACCTAGAGCAACAAGTGTGCAATCAATGGCACCTAGCACTTTTGGGAAGTGCACCACCCAATAAAAATCCTGGACCACTGCTTGCCTTTCTGCCGGTGTTCTGAGCATATAGATATGCCGGCGGACAGAAGGACGTGCAGTTATGATTGCCAACACCTGGTGTAAGCAGCGTGACTGCTTGGCCTGGGAGATGCCACCTACTATGGCGGTGGTACGCTGGAACGAGCCTGTGCCCAACAAATTCCGAACAGTGAGCACCTTTTGCAAGGGGTTCCGTGCTTGGGAGCACATAGTGGGTGATGTGAGAACATCTTCCCACTCTGTGACCAGGTCTAGGAAGAAATGGGGGGGATTTATATCTGCCATAGACCTGGTCATCAGGCATCCCAAAAAAGCTGGTCCTTGGGTGGAAGATATGGGCCTTGGCCATCCTCCTCCTGCAGTGTCCCAAGATGACTGCTGCAACAAATGGTGCATTAATCGTGGCTGTATATGTGCGTTTGTTGATTGCGTGTGCTTTTTATGCATTTGTTAGTGTGCACGTTAACATTTACACCTGCTATCGCGTGGCATAGGTGTTTCTGGATTTGCGTGTGGTTTTTCGCATGCCGGCGTTCCCTGTTGAATTCCATGAATACATTTGTTTTGTGCATGTATGGGCGGTGCGATTGTTTGACAGAGGAACGTCCCTCGTAACGCCCACATTTTCGCTTGTTCTTCCTCATTCCACATGCTCCACCCCCTTTTTAGGTGGCTGCGCAGGCCCAGCCAGAGCTTCTCTTGGAGTTTTGCAAGGCGTTCGTCGGGTGGTAGTGACGTGGTGGACCAGTGCAGATTCCTCGCAAGTCCCAGGTAAGCCCCGCACATTGTGTTCCATGAACCGTTGAACAGGGACTTGCGCGCAAGTCCTGTTTTTTCCATGCAGATTATTCCATGAATCGGGCCCTAGATGTTTAAGTGTTTTTAGCTGATCAGGATTTGTACACAATCTGCAAGTCCTGGTTGATCTATCCAATCCAAGTCTTGGGACAATACACTCAAGGGTGGGAAGCTGGTTCAACTTAAACCGAATATAAACATTGCATGCCAAATTGCATGGAAACAAACAAACAAATATAATTAGATAGCTGTTTCCTTGCAAATTTTGCGTAATCTGAATAGATGTGCAATTGCGTAGTTGCTGAATAGTAACCCCCCAGTCTAGAGTAGAGAGTTTTTACTGTGTTTGGGGTCCTAGTTAGTTATAGCAGGTACTATTCTTGTCAAATAAAATGTGAGTACTGGAATGAGAGAGAACATGCTCAGGCGCAAATATATTCTTCTCATGTGGGCTATAAGGGGCTGTGTCGTTGCTCACAGTCACTAACTTATTGTAGACAGTGGAGTATGGCTTGAGACATAGAAGCCCAGGTAACAAATAGAATGAACCCTTTCCAACTTAAAGGACCCGATTGACCAATTAATTATTTTTGGTTTCCTCTTGGTAGTAAGCACGATAACCTAGGATTTGCTCCCATTTACTATCACATTTTTAACAGTAGCATATTCGGCAAATATATATAGTTTCCTTTGTAGGCCAATCAGTGTTGGGTCAAAAAACAACAAATCATCTGTGAATGCTAGCCAATTCAATCTTGTGGCCCCTAATCTAATTGGATATGCATTCACCGAATTCCATAGGCTATCAATGTCAGCAATATGCAAATTAAAGAGTAACAGAGCAAGTACGCAGCCTTGTCTAAGCCCTGTAAAAGTCTCTATGGGTCTAGACAAAAGGCTGTCCTAAAACAGGCTAATCTTCACGTACGTGTTTTGATGCAACAAAAACGGGAGCTTAACCAAGGGACCAGGAACTCCTCCACTTAGTAACTTGGCCCAAAGCCGCTGGTGATTATCACGGTCAAAGGCACTGGTCATGTCCATTGACATCATGTATACTATACCGTCAATGGATTGCCTTTCTCCCGCAGATTCCTGATCAGATAGATATCCTTTCCAGCATCATCTGCTCAGAAAACTTTTCGACTGGGGTGGCATAGTGCACCCTGACTCAGCCGTCGATCCGTCTTGCCTCAGTGCCTCGGTCGACGGCTCCGGATGTGACGTCGATCATGGTACATATACTGCATCACTACGCCCATGTACTTCAGTTCTTTTTTTCCCACGCATTGAACATGCTGCTTGACGAACACTGCTAATACACAGCGTTTACAATCGACAAATTTGTCGCTATTTTCGATGTGAGTTTGAGACATGTCCATGCCCAAGGTATCTGGGTTCAAATGCTGCAGCGACTGCAGCTCTTAAATGTCCATTTAGGTCCAGCACAACACCTGTGTGTGGTGTCTCAGTGCCGGTCACGAATCTGATGGCTGTGGTTCATCAGTGGCGTAACACAAAATGTGGGGGCCCCCCTGTGAGCCCTGCTGAGGCCCCCCCCCAAACTCGGCAACAAATCACAGGCTGTGCTACACTCTGTGCCGGCCTAGATTATCACGCTTGCACAATAGGCATGAACGTGCTGCTGAAGGGGTATGCCGCACACTGTACTAGGAGAAATATATAAATATGTGTTTTAATGCCATATACAGCACACTTTCTGAGAAAAATTGGCTAAAAAGCCAGAGTGTTTGCAATTGTTTTGTAGGGTAATACCAATCCAATACATGCAAGTCACCAACAGTGCACAGGAACATGAATGCTTTGCTTTTAAAAATGCCATGCCACATTGAAAACATGTCCAACTGGCTGCACAATGTAGACCATTGTAGACACGTAATAATATTACAGTAAAGCATGCCAGGTCACATTTAGACATACCTAGACTGGTTGCACAAAAATGCCAGTCGAAGCAATAACACTCATCAAGAAGAGGGTACACATTGAGGCCCAGGTCTTTGTGGCCTCTAACAACACAGCCAAACTCCTTCAAATCTGCACGGAACTGGTCAATCCTGTTGCGGTCTCCATTTGTCCTGTTCCCTCCAAGGCCCTCTCTACCTCTCCTCCTCCTTTCTCCTCTTTCTCTCTGACAACACCTGACAAGGTTTCTAGACAAGTCTGATCCATGAAAGTGTCGTCCAAACAGGTGGTCCCCTGCTCCTCCAGAACCATCAAGGACCATATTGACACCCTTGCTGCAGCCTTGGCTGATTTCTGAAATTGCTCATTCACCACTGGAACGTTCCCTTCCCCACTTAAGCACTCCCTTGTGCATCCACTCTTCAAGAAGCCATCTGCCGATCCTACCTGTCCAGCAAACTATCGTCCAATCTCCATCACCCCTTTCCTGGGCAATCTCTTGAAAAAAAAGCTGCCCATCTCCCAGCTTACTCTCCACATTGAATCTGTTGGTTTTCTCCATGACCATCAGTCTGGCTTCAGAGCTGCCAGAGGCACGGAAACTGCTCTCCTGAACACCCTTGAAGATCTGCTCTCTACCCTTGATTCCAGCATTCCTTCTGTCCTAATCCTCCTTGATCTTTCCTCTACTTTCGACACAGTCAACCACGCCATCCTGATCAATCGACTATGTGAGAACCTTGGCATCACGGATCAGGCCCTGGAGTGGCTGACATCCTTCCTCTTGGACTGCCCCTCCCAGGTCCAACTTGGTCCCTTTCTCTCTGCCACCTCTCTCTCTGCCTGTAGCATTCCCCAGGACTCTATCCTCTCACCCTGGTTTTTCAACCTCTACTTGGCCCCTTTGGCCCACCTGATCCCGGTTGTATACGAATTGATCGTTTTACAACTGCTCGAATGACAATTGACCTTTTCACAATTGACCGAATTGTGAAGGTCAATTGTACCATATATGTGGGGGGAAACCCCCCACAACCCCCCACCCAATGCCAAACCCCCAAAACCCAAATATATATATATATATATATATATATATATATATATATATATATATATGTCGGAAAAGACTGTTTTCTCTACAGTCCATGGAAAGCACTCCCCCATTCGAAAAATGTTACTCCAGGAAACGGTGTTCTGTGTCCAAACAAATGTTCTTTATTGATTAAAATTGCGCAGCATATGGCTCATAAAAATCCACTAACATTGTGGTCCTCCCAACACATATGGCCCTTGCATAGCAAAAATGACGCGTTTCGCGGTTTCCTCACCGCTTGTTCACAACAGGTGATCCATGTTACCAGTACTTTAAAATAGCTCATGTGGCATGGTTTTAGGCAAAGAAAGAGGACTCACTTTGGCGTATGGTCGTGAAATTTCGGCCATCTTTGCATAGGTAAGTCCCAAACATAGACATCAAAAAGGGACTAATTGGCCATAATTGCAACTCTTTATACAGTCATCCCCTATCTGTTTTAGTTAAACCTCTGCAACGGTTATAGTTGACATTGGTTTCCCCCAACATACATCGTAATAGCTCAGTGCCTATAAAGTTATTTCGTGGGGGAATACAATATGCAGGAGTACATAAAGAATATATCGTCGTATCATCTGTGGCCTTTATGTGTTTTTGCAGTTTATATGCTAATAACTTCATTTGTAAAGTAAGGTGCATGGTGCAATTCCATTACAGTGCATAGTGCCTATAAAGTGCCACATTGTGATCTGATGTTAGACATTCCTATGTATATACATTAAAGTGCATAATGCTTTAAATATTCCTATGTCCATGAATTAAAGTGCCTCGTGCTAATAGCCATAGGGCACAATTGTACTTCGACATATCATTAACATAAAACATCAGTTGTTTCTTTAGTTTAGATACTAATAAAAGGCCTGCAATAAAGTTTATTTTAGATAAAAACCAATTTTAAAACCCAATTTTTTGAAAAACAGAGGTTTCATAGTTTAGGGACCTGGCAATAGCAGTGAGAAGAGTGAGAAAAATTTGCTGAAAATACATATCCACGCTTCTCCTCATCCTAGCCTATCTTCACCATGCACATGTGTAAATTCACCAAAATTAGTTAAAAGAAAAAATCACCAAAGTGTGCTACTCTAAAATTTAAAGCCCCAACTGGGGTGCTAAAAACACCAAAATACCAAAATTAGCACTGTGTTACGTTACCCTGACTGAAACCAGAGAAGTTCTGACCAGGTCACACCCTTAGGAAAAATAGCCAATAAAAGAATTTTTTTGGAGGTTTAGAAGTAAAAGGGAAACAGATAATTTTCTCATTGAAGTAGGTCCTTATGCAAAAATAAAATAAAAATTTAGTTTAATTATGTCTGTGACACTCTCGTCATATCATTTTCCATAGGTATATCAGCCTAAAAAAGTATACATCTCTTCATCTGTATTATGTCCTTTAGGATACTTGGTCTCAAAGTCTATAATGCAGCATGTCTCTTTCTGACGGAGTGTCTTTTCTCTATCTCCGCCTCTCACATCATGCTCAATTCTGTAAATGCCAAAGAAGTGAAATATATATATTCGGTCAATTGTGAAAAGGTCAATTGTGACCCTTTAAATTCGGTCAATTGTTCATTCGAACAATTGTAAACAACCAATTTGGGTAATACCCCTGATCCCTACCATCTCCTCTAACGTTCAGTGTTATATGGATGGCAGTCAGCTTTCCTTCAGGCTCCTCTCATCTCTCGCTCATTCCTGAATGTCTGACCGTGATTCAGGATTGGTGCGCCTCCAACAATCTCTGCCTTAATGCCATTAAGATGGAGATACTCTCATTGGAACCCCTGCCCCTGCTTTCTCTCTCTGACTCTAGCCGCCCACCTTGGGCCCTCTTCCTTCGCCTTCCTGCGAGACAAAACCCCTTTTGGTTCATCTTTGACTCCACTCGCCCTTTCTCTCCTCGCATATTGGACCTCGCCAAGAAGTCCCACTACCTGCCAGCTGCCCCTCCTCAAAGTGACTCTTCCCTTTCTCACTTTCCCCCAGAAGCTCACCGTCTCCAGAGCTCTGTTTCTCTCTAGGCTGGACTACTGTACCAGCCTTTTTCTCAAGCTGCCTTCCTCTACTCTCCGCCCTCTGCAACTAATCCAGAACAGGACTGCAAGACTTATCCTTGGCCACAAGCCCAGGGATCATATCTCTCCAGCCCTGAAATCTCTCCACTGACTCCCAGTGGTTGCAAAAATCAAGTTCAAGACCCTTTGCATTGTCCACAAGGCTTTCTGGGGTCGGGCCCACACTACATCCAATGCTCTCTTCCAAAATACCTTCTTTCTCGAGCCCTTCCCCCAGCTACCTCCAACTCTCTAAGGGTTATACACTTCTCCAGGCAGAGAGTGAGGGGTAGATCTCTCTCCTCTGCAGATGTCTCCCTGCTTCTCTCAAACTTTAGTGGACCACCTGATGTTCCGGAAGCAGCTAAAAACATTCCTCTTCTCTTTTGCCTTCGCTCTCTCCCTCCCCTGCTGACCTACCTGACCTACCTGTCTGCTGTACCGACTAGTTGCTTGGCTACCCTCAGAGTCTGACTGAGTCCAGGCTCTTTCTTGATCAGTCACCCTTGAACTGCCTCCGGCCTACCACGCACTTAGGGGCTGTAACTGTAACCCTACAGTCCTGTGTTCTACTTGCACTAACCAGAGCCGCACTGCCCTGGCGGCAATTACTCAGAGCATTACTGTTCTGTTTTCCCCTCCCTTCTAACTTGCACTCTCCCCCTCCCTTTCTCCTTGCATTTCTCATTCTCGCACTTGCACGATCTGAATGACACAAGGCCTAGTAAGATCATTTGTCTTGTCCTCCCTCTATCTTACCTCCCTTGCTTGTCGCGTCTAGAAACACTTGTGTACAGTTGTGTTATAATAGACTTATATCATATAATTTTATCACAGATGCCCAAATAAATATACAATGCCTCAGTAAGAAATGGATAGACTGGCAGCTCCCAAATGCCAGTTTAGCCAGGTAATCACACTTAGCAGGACTGCTTTATCAGAAATGCGCAGTTACAAAAAAGTCATACCAAACTGAGGAATAACTAGACTGGCTACACCAAATGCCTCTTTAGCCACTAATACCACATATCATGCTTGCTTAGCCTGGACACAGACAACCATTAGGATTTGTCGCACAATCCCGCCCCCACACATCCCCTCTCCCTCCCATGCCCTACCCCAACCTCCAAAAACAGCTCCTTGGCCCAGAATTACCTTCACGCCCCTCTTCCTTGTCCCAGAGCTTACGTTTGAGGCTCCTTGCCTCACAGGTAAGTACGGGATGAGGAAGAGTGGGATTAGGAGTAATGAAGATACAGGTATCTAAGTCAGGCATTACCTCCACGTACCTCTACCTCATCCCAGTATTTGTGTATGAAGCATAGTGCCTTATACACAAATACTGCCTCATACACAAGTACAAGGACAATGAAGAATAGGGCTAGGAGTAATGACGATTCCCAATAAGTAATTATGGCATTAAACAGAAATAGGGGCTTAAGAATATTGAGTTGACTGGGCTGCAGCACCCACCCCCAGAAATGTTGGGCTATGTTGACTCAACCTGGCTGACCCTCAGACCAGTTTCCGTCAGAACAGGACACAGGTGTTGAAGGGCACCTGGGTTTCGCTGTTAACAAGAACCCAGCAATTACTAATGTAAAGCATTTCACTGTTAGTACCTGCATTCAAATTAACATGTTGATGTGGGTTTAGTACTTTCATGCAAGGGAAGTGATTGGGAGGGTAGAAAGGGAACAGGAGACTGTTCATTTTCACAGCAGTTCATAAGTGGGCGCTTTCACACTTAAAGGAGAGAGTTAACTGCTTGTAACATTGAAGATGCATTAGAATACTCTTATTAAAATGCATAAAGAAGTTAGCTGCCCCAACACAAATAAGGTTGCCCCTCCCCCACCGCCCGTGAAGTTAGCGTCTCTCCCAACATTTGAAGGATCAGCCCCCCGAAATGTGGGTTTTGTTGCACCCCTGAATACAAGCACACACACCATTCACCATATACATGCACGCACACCCAGCCATCCATACATTTAAGTGTGCACCCTTTCACCATACAGGCACACACACCCAGGCAACCACCTATACATTTAAGTGTGCGCCATTTCATCATGCAGGCACACCCATTCACCCATGTATTTGTATGCACCCTTTCACAATACACTCACACACGCACACGTCATGGGGTTGAGGGGAGCCTGATTACTTCAAAAAGAAATTGTTTCTTTTTTAAATCACTTTGACTTTATAAAGAAATTATTTCTGTTAACCGAACCATAACGGAAATCATTTCTTTATTAAGGCAGAGTGACTTCAAAAATAAACTATTTATTTTTTGAAGTCATAGGGCGCCCCTGACCCCATGACATGGAGGCCTCCAGCCTGGGGTCTTCCGTGTCATGGGGTCGGGGGATCCCTGGACGTCACTGTTACATAAATAATTTCTTTATTAAGACAGTGTGATTTTAAAAAGAAATGTAAAAAAAAGAAAATTAGAAAAAATATTTTTTAGCATTTTTTTTCAGGTGCGGCCCCATCCCAGGACATGTGCTAGCGCCCCCCCTCATAACCCCCCCATCCCCGCACTGCAGGGGCTGCGGGGGCCCCTGTTATGCCAGTGTGGTTCATGCAGAAAACTGAACCCACAGTCACTCGGGGAACTGGCGGCGAAACTCCCAGTGGGCCGATCTTCAAAATCTCGAGTGCGGTTGACCGTTCAATCGTCAGAATCTGAGATGTAGGGCAGACTCCTGAGAAGGAAGAGAGACACAGAAAAAAGACCAAGAAGAGGTCACATTCCTGTAGTCGCTCCTCTTCCTCTTCCTCCCACAAGAGGAAATGACACCATCGGCACAGACATGTCTTCGGGCGACCCTGGAAAGTCGTCGGCAGGGCCGACATCCAAGGCAGCGTGGGAGGCTTTCAAGGAACAGATGTTAGATATGTTTCTGTAATGCAGCTATGGCAACAGGTAAATACTCGATGCAGCAGGACCCAGTGGCTCCAGCGGCACCTGGTTACCACAGCCCCATAGTGACCACTGTTACGACGCCATCATCATCGGCGGAGCTGTCAGATTTGGCACCGAGCGGGGTCAGGCTGCCTTCAGTGCCAACACTTGCCAGTGCACCTCTGGCGCCGATTTCTTCCAGTGCGCCCCTGGTACCAACGCCCCTTTCAGCGCCGATTCTGAAACAGTATGTCATTGACCGCCATCGAGCAGTCTTTTGCGCCTAAGTCAAGGACCATGTTTTTTGGCTCTATGGCCGATATTTTCTACACCGCTGATGACGATGTCCAAAGTGGTTTTGCTCCTGCATGCAGGTGCTGGAGGGACACATTTCTTTGTCGACCAAGCAGAGATGGTTACACTGGCTGAGGGGCTTCATGACGCCAGTGGTTTGGACACATCCCCAGATGTGGAAACACAGCAGGCCCATCCTTACGGCCATGCTAACGTCAAATATCGGGCTTTAGTGGACAGGATGGTCGATACCCTTGGATTGAATGTTCCAGCCACGTCTTTATCAGGCTATGACCTGACTGATATCCTAGAAGAAGGGCCTGCTACTGAAAGGGCCATGCCCTTCAATGCAGCTATCGCTGACCCCATTGTCAACTTGTGGCAGAGGCCTTGCACTACGCTCCCAGTTCACTCTGACTTCACCAAATAGTACAGGCCGGCCCGAGGAGACCTACCATATCCCTCCACCCACCAACACTGGATGGGTTAGTGGTACAGGCAGCTACAGTGTCTAACAGACCAGCCATGTCCACACCAATCCTTCCGACCAATAGGGAGGGGAAGAAGGATGACGCTTTGGCTAAGAAAATCTCTTCTAGCAGCCTTGACCTAAAAACGGTCAACGCCTCTTGTGGGATCGCCAAGTACTAATATGGATGGTGGACGGCTATTTGTGAGGCTGCCCAGTGTATTCTCGAAGTGGAAATGTGTGATGGCTTCCAAAGGCTAGTAAATGACAGTAAGAAGGTGGCCCGGTATTCCTTGCAGACGGGCCTGGACATTGCAGACTGCGTTGGCAGATCCATGGGGTCAGCCATAGTGTTAAAAAGACAGGCTTACCTGAATACACCTGGGTTCTCACCAAATGTTCAAAAGAAACTCCTGGTCATCCCTTTTGATGGTGAGAATCTCTTCGGCCTCAAGGCAGACGACTCTTTGGTGAAATTCAAGGAGTCCAAGCTAGCCGTAAAGTCACTGGGCCAAGCTGTCCAACAGCCTGCCAAACCTGCCTTTAGCTTCACCTCAAGGGGTAGAGGCTACTGACGCTAAGTCCCTCATGGCAGGAAGGCTCAGCTCCCGCAACCCAGCCAGGGGCAGAGGCATTTCCAGTGCTGCAGAAGGGGTAGGAGAGCCTCTAGAGGCCAGCAAATAGTGCCAGCAGCGATGGGGGCAGCTCTGCCATCAAAGCCGCTTTGATTCTCCCCCCACAATTCCCCGGTTAGAGGAAGGATAACTGAGTACTGGGCCCAATGGTGGGAGATTACTTCTGATGTCTTGGATCTTCAACTCGTACAGTGGGGTTACTGTCTGCCTTTCTTAAAAAGGCCACCGGACAGATCACGACCACCTCAACAACTGGAACAGGCGCACAAGCAAGAGCTCTGAGCCCTGCTTTTGAAGTGCTACCTCCCGAGCATAGAGGATTGGGCTGGTATGCCTGGTATTTCCTGGTCCCCAAGAAAAGGGGAGGACTCCGTCCCATCTGGACCTCAGGGCCTTGAACAAGTTCCTAAGGAAAGACCATTTCAAGATGGTGACGTTGAGAGAAACTCACCACGCACTTCACTGGCTGGTGTCGATAGATATCTGAAGGGTACATATTTCCATGTGCCGAATCACCTGAAGTATAGGAAATTCCTGAGATTCCTCATATTGGACAAGCACACCCAATTCAACGGGCTCCCTTTTGGGCTAACCTCTGGTTCGAGGGTCTTCACCAAGCTCATTGTGGTAGTCGTGGCTCACCTCAGGAGATCTGGTGTCCGTGTGTTCCAATGCTTGGACGACTGGCTGATCCGAGGGAAGTCGACGGAGCAGGTTTTGTCCCATCTGTGAGGATTGCTGCTTGCTGCTCCACAGGCTGGGCTTCTCCCTTAACTTGCACAAGTCCCATACAACACCAGCACAAAGGTTCCAGTTCATCGGAGCAGTCGTAGACACGTGGGTGGGAAGGCTTTTCCTCCGGAGGAGAGAATCGCCCGTGCGAGACAAATGGTCCAGTTCTTTCAGAGCCACACTGCCTTGCCAGTGGCTTTCTTCCTCTGCCACTTTGGTCTCATGCCCTCCTGCATTTTTCTAGTTCCAGAGGCCAGACTGCGACTGCAATCTCTGTAATGGCTCCTGCAGGGTCATTGGTCCCAGTACTTCTGCACTTTAACAGACATTCTCAAGGTGTCCAGGTTGGTGGCCAACAATCTCTCTTGGTGGGCCAGGAGCAACAACATGTTGGCGGAGGAACCTTTCTAGCCTCTGTGGCCCCAGGCCAGGGTGGTCACGGATGAGTCCTTGAAAGGTTGGGGTGCTCACTGTGAGGATTTGCAGATGAGCAGCCTTTGGTCAGCGATGGAGGCCTAGTGGCATATAAACAGGCTGGAGTTGCGAGCCCTGAAGGTGTTCACACCCTCTCTGAAAGGGAATGTCCTGATTATGACAGACAATACAGTGGCCATGCACTACCTGTACAAGCAGGGTGGCATGCGCTCCCTTCCTCCTTCAGAGAGGCGATGCAGCTGTGGTTCTAGATTTTGGAGAATCTGATCTTGGTCCCAGCAGTGCATCTGACAGGGACAGATAACAGTTTGGCGGATGCTCTGAACAGCCAGAGCACCATCTGACATGAGTGGGAGGTGTGCCAGGAAGTCCTGTAGGAGGTCTTCCCTCTCTTGGATACTCCAGCAGTCAATTTGTTTGCCACAGAGTCCAACAGGAAGTACAGACAGTTTTGCTCGAGGGAATCCCCAGTGAATGGCACACTGGTGGATGCATTTCTGGTGGAGTGAACCTTCACCCTCCACTATGCCTCCCCCCATCCCCCAATTCCCATCATTCTGTGGGTTCTCAGGAGGTTTCGAGCGACCCTGGTCTTGATTTGGTGAGGAGAACATGGTACTCTGGGCCTTTAGAATTAGCCATCTGCCCACCTCTCTGGTTGCCTCGTCGGAAGATTGCCTCAACCTACATGCGTGGTTCTTGAGAGGCTGTGATATGACTGGGACCTCTCTGAGTAGGAACTTGAGGTTCTGCTGACTGCATACAGACTGTCAACAAGATAGCTGTATGTGTGCAGGTGGAGAAGATATAAGGCGTGGTGTAGGGAATGCAAGATGGACCCTATCTCTTGCCCCACCACTATGGTGATGGAATTCCGTCTGTCACTGGCCTCTTCAGGCCACCACAGTCAAAGGGTACTTGTCGGCTTTGTGTTCAAAAGGTCTCCGGATCAATGGTCTTTCTTTACGATCCTGGTTATGGCCCAATTCCTGAAGGGCCTTGTGAACAGGTTTCTGCCTATTCCCTTTCTTATTGCAGATTGGGACCTTCATTTGGTTCTCACCTTCCTTAGGCAGCTCCCTTTGAGCCTTTACATTCATGTTCTTCGCGTTTGCCATCACACAGGCCAGACGGGTCAGCGAGCTTCAAGCCTTGTCTTGCAAGCTGTCTTTCCTTTGCTTTTTTCGGGGGGAAAGTTTTCCTGAAGGTGCGACCTGGTTTTCTGCCAAAGGTGGTATCAGAATTTCACCTGCCCGAGGCCATTGACTTTGCTGTCTTTTACCCACCTCTACACCACTCCAAAAAGGAGGAACGGTTCCACAGGCTGGACCCGAAAAGGGCACTGAGTTTTTATGTTGCCAGAACGGAAGAATTGAGGAAGGTGGATCAGTTGTTTGTGGCCTTCTCTGTGGCTAGAAAGGGTTTAGCTGTTTCAAAGCAGTCCATCTCACGGTGGATCACGCTTTGCATTCCTGAGTGTTACCACAATGCGGGGAAATAACTGCCTCCAGGCTCAGAGCCCACTCCACCAGAGGGGTAGCTACCTAAACGGTACTGCAAAGGGCAGTACCGGTGAGGGACATTTGCCAGGCGGCAACCTGGTCCTCGCTGCATACTTTTACCAAACACTACAGCCTGGATGTGACACGTGGGGCTGATGCTCGATTTGGGAGAGCGGTTTTTCAGACTTTCCTATTGCAAGGGACTTTCATCCCACCTCCTTCATGAGTACTGCTTGAGGAGTCTATCTGATGAGAAATCTGCAGGAGAAAGGCAATCTGCTGAAGGAGAAATTACTTACTGTAATGTTCTTTCTATGGGTTCTTCTCCCGCAGATTCCTCCTCACCCTCCCATCCATCCCTTCTATGAAAATGCCTGCAGTCAGTGGCTGTCTTTCTCTTTGGAGGAAAAGGTGAGCTCTTATTTTGAGGACAGCTATCCTCTTGTGGCTTGGAGTTGCATTCCTTCTGCGGTCCCTATTTTTCCATACAAAAGAAAAAAAATGAGTAACAATTTTTTTCTCTTCACTTTCGGCTGTTTGGCCTTATCATTTAGTTTTCCTCTGCAGTGGCTGAGCTCAGGGGAAAAAAGGTGGGGAACTGAGTTACAGGGGCGTAGTGACACAGTCTATGACCGATATCCTGTCCGGAGCCGACGACCGAGGCATTGAGGCAAGATCAATCGTTGGCCGAATAGATGTACATTACTCCCCCTGTTGAAATGTTTTCCGAGCAGCTAACGCTGGAATGGATATCTGTCTGATGAGGAATCTGGGGGAGAGGAATCCATAGAAAGGACATTGCAGTAAGTAATTTCTCAATTTTTACCTTTGGAAACAGAGGCCTGGATATGAGCTAAAATTGCTGGATTTAAGCAAGTACCCACCTTCTTCCTAAACCCACTTGGAACTTGCTCAAAATGCCAGTTGGTCATCCCATTTCTCTAGTTCTCTCATCAGTCATGCAGCAGAGGTTTTATGATTTGATATGTTATTTTTTTTATTTCGCGCTCATACACAAGTGTTTCAGAGCGCAACCAGGCAAGGGGAGGGGAACAAGGGAGAATAAAAACAGCAATCTTACTAGGCCCAGTGACCTTAAGAACGCTCAAGTGAATGGAAAAGGGAAAAGGGGGAAGTGCGTGGAGGATGGAGAAGTGGAAAGTGCGGGACAGAGGAGAGAACAGAATAAATAATAAGTGCACTAAATATTTTTATATTTTACTTGTAGCATCTAAAATGGCAATTGGGTGGTCATTTGCCCTTTTGAAAATGCGTGTGATGTGGGATACATGCCAAGTAGAAGGAAAGACATTAGTTGTTAAAATGTCTGTGAATAGGTCGTAGAGAATCTTTGACCATAAGTCAGGATTTACCTTCTTAGTTAGAGGTGACAGATGTTTCGGACCCGCAGCTCGAGATGGCTTGGTACTACAGATGATTCCCTGTTTGGTTTCAATGTCTAAAGAATTGTATTTGAATAACAGAGGGGTACCATTTGGTATATCTACAGCCATGTTGTCTAGTAGCTTAGCATAGATCTTTTTGTAATATGACACCCACTCACTCTCTTGTATTACACACAGATCGGCTGCAGGGTCCGTCTTAGACACTGAATTTGTTCGGTTCCAGAACTCGGACGAGTTTGAATTTCCAAGATAAATTGGTTTTCTGGCTGTCATTCATGCATAATTGGATCATTAATCTTTTGGTTAAATTTGTGTACTGTTCGCAAATCCTCTTCAGGATCCAGGAATTGTTGTTTAAGTTTCCTGATTAAAGCCCTTTTATTTGTTTTTGCACTGGCAATCCTTATACCATATACATGTAGAGAGGTTTGTGTTACATAGCAAGCACCCTTGCCCGTTAACTGTTGCACACACGTGTCTATAGTTTCATTAAAAGTACCCATCCGTAAACAGCTCAGAATGATTAAAATAAAGATTGAAATTAAATAAATCATTCATTTTTCGAGTAAATGTCCTCAAAAGAGGACGGTTCCATTCAACACTTAACCCTTCCTTGTGAGGTTCAACCAGTGGAAAGGTGTGCGATGATTGAAAAGTTTCAATAGACATATTAGCAAATGTAACCAATGAATGGTCGCTCAACCCAATATTATCAATTGACAATTGAGAACAAAATGGCAAAAAGCTATTGGATACAAAGCACTGGTCAGTCGAAGAGAAAACAGACCCTCTATTGCACGTGTAAATATTGTCGAGTAATTCCACGCCTTTTGGAACTAAAATATGGCAATTCCAGGATGCCATATATTCTCTTAAAGCTTTGCCTCGATCAAACCCACCGGTGGATGCAGAACATGTAGTAAGTGGTATCATCAATGTTTGACGAGATTATCGGCACAGGCAAATTAAAATTGCAACAGATAACAATATTACCATAGTCCTCACCCAACCATGCTTCTGCTACTACTATACTACTACAGCTTGATAAATATTGGAGAGTTGACATTTCTCGGAACTCCCGTATAAACTGATAATAAGAATATGAGAGGAATTATGACCAAACTCAAGACCAATAGCTAGAATTCCTTCATTACTTGATTTAATTGGACAGGTCTGCACTTTGAGTTTTAAATCCACAGCTATAGCCAGTCCACCAGAGGGACACCCACTGGGACCTTTAGTAGCTACATGTGAGAGTTTGGTGAACCTCAATGCTACGTGGAGGCAACCACATAGTCACTTTTAATGAAACAATACCAGTCTCTTGTAATAATAGAATATCATGACCAACAAATGCAGAGCTATATTTAGAGGCCATTACAAAATTAGTACTATTCCATGAAGGAACACTTAAAGCATTTTTATTAAAGGCAACTGGCCCTTTAGGCTAGTGCGTTTGCCAATAGCCTCAGCTAGCCACGACCAAACTTGTTGTGAGTAATCTCCCAAGCATTTGGAAGACTTCAGAACGTCAGCCAGGTTCCCCCGATTGGTTTTGTTATGGAGTCCATCTGCTTAAACATGGTCCAGTCACTGGGATTCGACAGGAAGGGGGAAATGTGAGAAGAATTTCAAAAACCTATTTTGCTGGTTTAGCCAAACCACAAATTCTTCTGCTGTAGCTCTATCCCCTTCCCAAATGATGAAAATATCATCAATATACCGCAACCATTGTCACAAGTTATTCTTAAAGGGGTTTGTGTCGGCATAGATGGTCACGTTCTCGAACATCTCCACATATAGGTTAGCCAAATTTGGAGTCATAGCCGCCCCCATGGCCTTTCCCTCTACTTGCTGGTAAAAAGTTCCCTCGAACTGGAAAAAATTCATAGTAGGGCCATATTTTGTGCACCATAAAATGAAGCTGTTACGCACAGGGTGATTGTCTTTGCGGCCCAGAAGAGTTTCCTCAACCACCTCACGGGTGGCATTTTGAGGAATGACTGTGTACAAAGACTGAATATCCAAATAGATTAACAAGTTAGTACCCGGTACGAACCTGCCCCCTTCAATTTTGTTGATGGCATTGGTTGTATCCTTAAAATAGCTTTTCATTTGACGAAGAAACGGTCTCAGATAAAAGTCGGCAAATTTTAATAATGGCTCCAAAATGGAGTTTACTCCTGACACTATCGGACGCCCTGGTGGTCTAGTTAGATGTTTATGAATTTTTGGCAGAATATAGAAGACCGGTACTCTACCATTCTTTCTTCTTACATATTCTGCTTCCTGTTTCCCTATCATGTCATTTTCTAGTGCTGCAGAGACCTTCTCGTCAATGATTATAACCATTTCCTCTGTAGGATCTCTTTGAAGAACCCGATAACAATCAAAATTTGCCGACTTTTATCTGAGACCGTTTGTTCATCAAATGAAAAGCTATCTTAAGGATACAACCGATGCCATCAACAAAATTGAAGGTGTCAGGAAAACAAGAGAGAAAATGTTTTGGTGTTTGTCAACACTTTTTATGACCTGTCATACAAGATCAAAGGTGTGTTCTACAAGAACTGGAAGAAAGTGTATAGTAAGGAGAATGGTGCCCCCCTTGTGGCTTTCAAAAGAAGTCAAAATTTGAGAAACATTCTCATCAGGAATGACATTTCGGCCAAAAAACAACCAATAGCCAAACAAACAACTGTGTGGGGTTTTCCTCCGGTAGTTGGTAATTACCCATGTGGTAACTGTGTAATGTGTAACCTTACATTTTCCACGAAGGAGGTAAACATAGGGCTGGCAAATAGATGGAACATTACTGAATTTTGTAATTGCAATAGCATAAATTTGGTTTACATGATAAATTGTCCATGCGGTTTGCATTACATTGGGAAGACAAACCGTAAATGTAAAACTCGCATAATAGAGCACAGGAGCTGTATCAGGGCCAAGACTTTACAGGCACCCATGGTCAAAAATTGCATTGCTAATGGCCATTCACACAAAGATTTGAGGTGGGTGATCCTTAAACGGGTCAATGGACCCAGCAAAGAAGTTATAGATCAGAGACTAGTCACCTTAGAACAGAAACTCATCTTTAAAACCTGCAGCCATTTGGTTGGATTAAATGAAGAAGTCGAGTGGCATAATTTTAGGGCTATGTAATGATGAGGGCCCATGTTTCTGGGCGCACTAGTCCTCCCTGTACAGCTTGCTGCGCTCTTCTTATCATGCGAGTTATAATGGACATTATTGACTGTATCCATTGTACACAATGGTCATGCTCTGTTGTTTCTCATGTCGATTACTGCATATTTATATACAGTTCTTGCCTTATACTAACCTGGGTTAATGTGATTAATTATGTTGTTCCCTGTTTCATGCCCGATTGGGGCTCTAGTCTTACTGTTTTCATTGGTGTAGAGAGGCCAATGAGTTGTCTTTCTGAATTACTCGGGTTTCTGGTTTGAACTTTCACATCTATTTTGCCCTAGGGTACAAAAAACCATTTTTGATTACTCCCCCCCCCCGTTTTTTTAGACTAAGTGTGGTATTTCTCCATGCCCTTTTGTTGTGGGTGATTGACAGAGTATTTTCCATTAGTGGTTGTTTTCTTCCTTGTCTAAGTTATTTTCTTTTTTAGTCAGTTTGGAGGCTGGCATGAATTTTCAAAATTTAGAAGTGTTAAGTGCCTTTTTCACAGTTTGTGTTCTACTTCTGACGGATTTCAACCTATTTTTCGGTCATGAGTCCCTTTTTAGTGTTGTTTTACCTTGCCATCTGCATTATGGGTAAAAGCTACTTGTAGACAGTTCTTCCTGGCGTTTTTTTTTGGTTTTTTTTGTGTTTACAACAATGGCATTGAGAGGATTGTATGGTGGCACCCTGAACCACGGCAATCGGCAGTTGATAAAGAACTTTGGGCTTTTGTTGGTCCATTACGGGTAAGTTTACCGTTATAAGGTGTTGTAACTTGTGCTTTGTTTTGGGGATGCATGCAGTAGTTCTTAGGTAACGTGGGTACATGCATGCAGGCTCTTTTTTGAAACTGAGCAGAAACTGGACAGTGGATGCAGCACTGATTTTAAGAATTCTTGCGATGCAGTATGGAGATAAGTCTTTGAGTTAAACAGTTTTCAGAGGCTCACGAGTGTGGAGCATAGCGTGCATGTGTTTTTAAACGGAGTGATATTGCACTTTGGAGGCGGCACGAAGTTTAACAACATTTGACAGGCGGCATGTAAACCTTTTTTTTGGGATTATACGGAGGCTCAGCAGTGTGTAGCATTTTATTATGCTAGGCTAAATGGAGATGCGTTTTTTTGGGCTAAATAACATATTGAGCTCGGGCTTAGGATGTGTATACTGAGGCTCACTATTGACGTACATACCTTTATTTGGGGGCGCACTTTGTAGGTCATTTGTGTGCCTCCTTTCGTGGCCTTGGAACTGCAGGAAAATTGTTTGTTTAAATAATACCCTAGTGAACACTAGTGAACACAGCGGTTGATTACTTCTCACTGTGTTTAATTTCCACAGATTGTGTTTGAAGAGTTAGAACTCGCCACAGTGGCCGTTTCACGTAAAAAACTGATTATTCTCCTCAAAGGCTTATTCTCTTTTGGGAACACATTTGGCTACCGTACTTTGCAAGGTATGTGCAAGCATGTTTCTAGGGGGTGGTTTGACTTTTTATACTCCGGTATGATTATAGTGTGACACAGTGTGTCGTTATGTTTTCTTCTCTAGTGTGTTCTTACTCAAATCCATTGAAAAGGATTACTATTATAAGCGGCTGATATACGGCTGGATATGACTGTATTATTGGCGACATTGGATCCTTGGAATACACAGATCCCAAGGTATATATGTTTACAGCAGATTTTTGGTGCTAAGGGTTCCCGAATGGGGACTAGGTACGAGTGGCCTTATTAATTCAGGCTTCCGTGTTTGTGTAATGTTGACATATGACATTAAAAGTAGGTACATTTTGGGAAATTTTGGTGCACACGCAATTTTAATGTGGTTGTATGTTTTTATAGATTGCATTAAGGATCAAGTTCAGATCCATGCCCACCAGGACTGGAGGGGACGATCACTGTAGAATTTTAAGAAGAGCTACCCCTGATGAATGTCAGACATCTAAGAGTCAACAGACAGAAACATGTTTGGTTATATATAGATTGCAACAAATGAATTTTTCACTGATATTTGTATGGTAAATGTTGTTTTTTTAGTTAATGTGGTATGGTTGTTTTTTTAATTTTTACATTGATGTTGTGTATGTAATCGTCCTGTTTTTTGATAACCTGGTTTTAGGGTTGTTCCTTAATATGTGTATTATTTAACACAGTTTTAATGAGAATGATGTCTTTTTTCTATAATAAAAATATTTTTCATAATGATATAGATTTTGTGTGTTATACCTTTCCTTCCCATTAAAATGTGAATTTGAACTGTTTTCTTTTATACTGTAAAATATTGTCTTGGGGTCCCCAGACAGTGAAAACAGTAGATTTACGTAACAGACCCTGCTGTGGGGATTGTTTTTGTTTTGATTTGACCTCATTTGTACTGCTATCTCTCAGGAAATATGCAGGAATTTTGATCGGTTAAAGTGGTTAGATCCATTTATCTGAATAATGTTCTTGAAACCAATCAGCCTTTCATCATGGGGGAGTTTGTCTACAATATCTGTTTGGGGTAGATTAGCAGTTTCCTGGGTTAGAAGAGGTTGGTCTTCTGGGAAATTGGTAGAAATGCCCCCTATAGAGGGCCTGGCATCAGTCGCAACATTGGAAGTCTGAGGAACTTTAATCAAGTTAGGAGATTCTGTTACGTGAGACGTTGTAATTTGCTCACCGGAATCCAACACTTGAATCTCCTGGTCTCCAGAGACTTCCGTTTTGTTTGATGTCAGGAATTTGGTTATTTTTCCCTGAGTAGCACCCTTGCTGTTCTTTTAATTCTTTTTGCCCTTTTTCTCCTTTGCTGGTGTAGCAATAACTGGTTCTGAACTCTGTTTCATCTTTTGACTGGGAGTCCAAATCAATAATCTCATTGTTAAGTGGAAGTGAACGAATGCATTTCCTGGATGACCTTTTTTTTGTTTCCATTTAGATTAGGAAGGTTTTTAGTTTTCTTCTTTAGTTGCTTAGCTTTTACCTTTTTTCCCTGCAGAATGGGTGGTGTTGGTGAGGCATGCAAGGCCGGCTTGTCTGCATTAAAGTCAGGAGCCGCTAAATCTTTGGTATCTCCCAAAGATTGAAACAAGTCCTGGGAGCCACTCAATCTTAACGAAGAAGATGGAATAACGAATGGAGCATGGGTTGTCCCAATCACTGATTCATATCGATTGGTGGTATCAAAGATCAAGCCTCCCTGGTGTAGTCATTATCCAGTGTTTCTCGAATGCCAACCTTCATGCAATTTAATTTGTGAAAGATGGTTGTCAGGAGAGTCATATTTTTGATTAACTGAATCCTTGATGTTCTCAGCCTCATTATCGACTCTTGCAGCAAGTGTAGCGCTGACATAAATGAGGGGCCAAGCATTTCAATATTGGGAAGAATGCTAGGAACATTCCCTACTTGAGGGTTATTAGAAGGGTCAAAACCCACTTGAGGAGAAGGTGCCAAGTGTTGAGAATTGGAAAGAACCTGGTTAAAAATCAAAGGAGACACAGTTCTTAAGTTGCAATTTCTTTCCTTTGGGGTACCAGTATTTGAGTCGTCACACATCTCTTGGCATGTGTCCAAAAGGTATGTCCAAAACAATTGAGTCCATACGATTCAAGTTTAAGACGGTCAGCGTATTAGAGGTAAGGGATGTTAATTCAGTCTGTGGCTTCAGGTGACAGAAGTCGGTTATTTTAACCTGCTTTTGTCTATGCTGTATAGCTGTTTCAAATGGCAATAACTGCATCAGAAGTGGGTGCCACAACTGTGTAAGCACTTGGTAGAATCACAGTTGTAGGAGAAGAGTCTTGTGTTTGGATTGATTGAGGCACACGCTCTTGAGAGACAGCCACACAAGAAGAGTAAGGACCCACATAGAAAGCCTTAGAAGGGGGCACAGGGGTAGATGCATCAGTCATGGGGTCTGCCATGATAGAAGTGTTATGTTATGGATTTGTAAACATCCATCCAAAGGGCATCGTGGTGCTAGGAACCCAACAGAACGGAAGTTAGCTATGGATACATAAAAAATATTAAAAAGAGATGAGATTTCAACAGTTTATGAAAAACAGAATGGTTCAGCGTAGCATGTTAAGTGCATGGAAGGCCGTTCCATAACTTAGCCACGGCTAGTGAGGCTTGGTCCCCTCCCCCTGTCATGCAGGAAAGTCTAAACCGATGGACCTAAGTACACAGAGATTACATGGAGCAGAGAACACGACCAAGAACGTACGGGCAGAATTTTGATTGCAAATATTCTGCCCTCTCTCGTAGAAAGCTCGATGAACCATGCATAAAGATTTAAACAGAATATGCTAAGCTAGGGGGAGCCAATACAGTTTGCACAAAACCTGAGATATGTGTTCTAAAAGGCGTTTGAGTGGCTACTCTGGTGGCAGAGTACTGCAGCATCTGCGGACAGTGGGTTGAGCAAGATAGTGAGTTGCAATAGTCAACTGTGCTGCTTACCAGTGAACCCACCACAAGACGCATGGAACTACGAAGGAAGGGAAAATAATTTTCCGTAGCATTTTAATATGTATTGTTTTATTTTAGTTGAAAGTCAAACTTGGGTGTATTTTTGCATTTAGTTGAAAGTCACACTTGGGTGTATTTTTGCATTTACTTGAAAGTCAAACTTGGTTGTATTTTTGCATTTTAGTTGAAAGTTAAACTTGGGTGTATTTTTGCATTTTTGTTGAAAGTAAAACTTGGGTGTGTTTTTGCATTTACTTGAAAGTCAAACTTGGGTGTATGTTTGCATCTAACTTTGGCCATTGATTGTAACCTGCTAGCCCAGTGACTGTTCAATACTGCTTTGCTTGCTTACTCCTCCCTCTGCTTCCTCGCTTTTCCACTCATGGCGCTTTCTGTTTCTCCCATCTATTCCAACTGCTTCTCTATCAAGTATCCTTCCCTTCTCACTAAGTCTGGAAAAAAGAAATTTAAAAGGATATCTTGGCCTCCAACCCTGTTCTCCCTATCGCTGATACCTATACCAGTGCTTCTTCCAGACAGACCCTCACCGACATCCTCTTTGTTCTTCTTTTGCCGGATCTATGGACCCCCTATATGATCTTTGTGTTCTGCCCTATCTCCTCCTTTCCCATTAATGGTGGCACTCGCTGGGATGTCCTCATGGCTTCTTTCGACTCCTCCAGAGTCATCCTTAATGTCTACTGTCTACCTAAATGGCACTGTCATGGTCCAAGGTCCTCAGGCTAATCTCCCCCTCTTTGATAGGCGTTTCCCTCGCCTCATCAACTTCCTCTCACCTCCAGCTTTCCCCTCCTCTCACTCCTTGGCTACCTTGCCCACTTTTCCTCCTCCTCTGCCACTCTTCAAGCTACTTCCACAACTCTGCAGGGCGTACCTCTGATTTGTACCACTCCCCGGAAGGTCTTTAAGGCCAGCCACCTTTTTCATCTTGCCACTCTCAACTCTCGCTCCGCTGTCAAACACTCCTCTGACATCTGCCACCTCCTTGAAGAAGTGGACCTTGATGTCCTCGGTCTTACGGAGACATGGTTCATGGCCCGCTCTGCCACAAGCTTTGACACTCTACTCCCCGAGGGCTACAAGATCCTCTCTGCACCCAGATCCCCTCAACCTGGAGGGGGCGTAGCCCTGATCTTTTCTGAGTGGATTCCACCCACTATCATTCCCATTCAGATTTACTCCTCTTTTGAATGCCTTGTCTGCAGGCTCTCAATCTCTCCTAGCCACTCTCTTACTGTTGCTACTCTCTACCGGCCCCCGGGCAAATCACCTCTATTCTCTGTGAGTGGGATGACCTCTCCTCCTCCCTCCTGGCCTCAACCACTCAACTCCTCCCCCTTGGTGACCTCAACATCCACCTCGATTCTCCCTGTCCCTCATCTCTGCTCTTTCGCAACCTCTGTGATTCCCTCTCTATCCTCCGCTCTGGCCCGACACAGTCTGCAGGACACACACTTGATGTCTTGATCTCCCCTGGCCTCCCCCTCTCTATCCCTCTGACCACTCCTCTCTCCTGGAGTGATCACTGCCCTCTCCCCTCCCATCTCTCACTCTCTTCCCCCCCAAGCCAACCCCACCCCAACACTGCCACTTACTTTCTCGGACATCCGCCCTATGAAGCGTGTGTCAGCTGAGGCTTTCGCTGCCACCTTCTCTCCCCCTCCTCCTCCTCTGGCTGACTCACACCCCGACACAACCCTGTCCCTTCTCTACTCTTTTATCTCTGATACTCTTGATGCTCTTGCCCCTGTCATGAGGATCCGCTTGAAGTCCAAAGCCAAGTGCAATTCCTGGTATGACACCGACCTAGCTACCCTTAAAAGTAAGTGTAGGACAGCTGAGAGGAAATGGAGGGCTTCTTGCTCATCCTCTGACAAACTGGCCTGTTGCCTGCTCTAAAGGCAATACCGACTCTCTGTCCGCACTAAGAAGAGAGCCCACATTCAAGCCTGTGTCTCTGCAGCATCTAACAACTCGGCCGAACTATTTAAAATCTGCAAGGAGCTTGCCAACCCTGCGGCAGTCTCCACCCCTCCTCTTGCCTCCCAGGCTCTCTGCAATGGCCTTGCCTCGCACTTTATCTAAAAAACCCAGGACATCTTGTCCACCCTCTCCTCCCCTGACCCTCCTATTCCCTCTGTCTGTGCTTGCAGACACCCCTTTAATCCCCCCATCGTCCTTCTCTTCCTTTCCTATTTTCTCCCCTGACCAGGTCGCTAGACAAGTCCGATCTATGAAAGCCTCATCAAAACTGGTTCATCCATGTTCCTCTAAAACCATCAAGGACCACATTGACACCCTCGCTCCGGCCCTTGCTGATTTTTGCAACCACTCCTTTGCCTTAGGATCCTTCCCCTCCCCTCTGAAGCACTCCCTTGTGCATCCTTTTCTCAAGAAACCCACAGCTGATCCTTCCTGTCCGGCTAACTATCCCCCAATTTCCATTACCCCATTTCTGGGCAAACTCCTAGAAAAGCTGGCCATCTCTCAGCTTAACTTTCATTCAGATTATGTTGGCTGTCTCCATGACCACCAGTCTGGCTTCAGAGCGGCCAGAAGCATGGAAACTACTCACCTGAACATCCGTGAAGATCTGCTCTCCAACCTGGACTCTAATATTCCCTCTGTTCTCATCCTTCTTGATCTCTCTTCTGTCTTCGATGCGGTCAACCACACCATCCTGTCCTGCTTAACCGTCTCCGTGATAACCTGGATATCACTGATCAGGCTCTGGCCTGGCTGACCTCTTTCCTCTCTGATCGATCCTCCAGGTCCAACTGGGGTCCTTCCTATCATCTATCTTCCTCTCTACCTGTGGGGTTCCCCAGGGGTCTAATCTCTCACCCTGGCTCTTCAACCAATACCTGGCAACTCTCGCCCACTGCATTGCCATTTTCTGTTCAAATTTCCAGTGCTACGCTGATGACACTCAACTCATTTTCCGGCTGCACTCGGCCACCTCCTCTCCCTCGATCATCTCTCACTGCCTAACTGCCATTCAGGATTGGTGTGCCACCAATGATCTTTGTCTGAATGCCAGCAAGACTGAGATCCTCCTCATCGGCACACCATCCCCATCCTTTTCCCTCACTCTCTGGCGGGCCTCCCTTGGCCCTCCTCCTACCCCTACCTGCGAGGCTAAGAACCTTGGGGTCATCTTTGACTCCCCACTTTCCTTCTCCGCCCATGTCTCCGAGCTCTCTAAAAAGTCAAACTTCCTACTGCACCTCCTCAGAGGTACTCTGCCTTTCCTCTCCTTCCCTCAGAAGCTCACTGTCTCCCAGGCTCTGGTTCTCTCTAGGTTGGACTATTGTAACAGCCTCTTTCTAAATCTACCTGCCTCTAGTTTCCGGCCTCTGCAACTTATCCAGAACAGGACTGCAAGACTTGTCCTTGGCCTCAACCCCTGGGATCGTATCTCTCCAGCTCTGAAATCTCTCCATTGGCTCACAGTGGATGCAAGAATTAAATTCAAAACCCTCTGCATTGTCCACAAGGTTTTCTGGGGCCTAGGTCCAAAATACCATAAGCTATCCTTCCGCAAATACCTCCCCTTTCGAGCTCTTCACTCCTCTACCTCTAACTCCCTCCGTGTCAATCGTTCTTCAAAGAAATGAGCTGGGGATAGATCTCTATCTTCAGCTTGGGCCTCCCTCTTGAACAGCCTCCCTGCCACTCTAAAACTTGAGGAGAACCATCTCTGGTTCCGGAAGCACCTCAAGACCTTCCTTTTTGCTTCTGCCTTCGCTCCCCCTCTCCCCTGCTGTTCTGCTCTCTCTTGGCACTGTGCACCTGGCCACCCTCTGTCCCCTGGGCCCAGGTACCTGCTCATCCTGCCACCGTCCTGCACTGCCTCCTGGCCACCCCTTGCACTGGGGACTGTATCTGTACCCCCCCATTTTTCTTCTTTTTCTGCACTTATCAGAGTTACCCAGTCTGCTGCCTTAAGCACAGCACTTGCCACTTGCTGGCTGCACTACCACTGTTTATTGCCTCCATTTTCTATTTATTTTTATTTATTATTATTATTATTATTATTATTTTTTTTTTTGCAACATCAGTCTAATATGTCTCAGCGTAACATCAGACTTTTGTTACAAACGTTTTTTTTTCGCGTGTTCCTCCAAAAACGCTACCATTAGATCAAACCGAGGGAGAAAATACATTAAAAAAATAAAAATAAGTGCAAGAAGAACACACAGGAGCAACCGAAGCCACCGTGCAAGTGCCATCTAGCTTCGTGATTAAGGCGGCACAGACTGAGTTAATTGACCCACAGCCTTCAAGTTGAGAGAGGCGATGAAATCAACTATCGCACAGCACAGTTTCACCGAGTTGCCTGCCATTGCATGAGACCACCAATCTCGAGAATCTGGGCTCGCAGGACAAAAGTTCCCAAGATGTAGAATACGTTTTGCCTTAATTGACGTGCATTTAGTTATTAAGTGCTCAAGGGTTTCGGGCTCCTTCAAGCAAAATCGGCATGTGTCATCAGTTACTTCTTTGGAATGCCGAAGCCACAACATGGCTCTTGTGTCAATGGCGTTCAACCGTATTCGCAGGAACTGCTCACGATGGTGTCTCGACGGGCAGTTCGTCAGATAGTTACATGGAGCTCCATGCTTAAGTTCACCTATTCCAGCATCTAGTGTTGAGGCCATCTTTCTTCTTTGTTCGTTATTCTGAATCCACTTCACAGTCTCAAACTTTTTTTTCGCAGATTGTGGTCTCATTATTAGTTCGTCGATATTTAAATCGGCACCAGTTAATAACTGTGTCGAACGATGTTTCCATTCTTCAAGTAAGTTGGAGTGACCAGGTCCAGCACTCTTGGAAAAAATCTGATAAGCAGGAGAGATGGGCGATGCAATCATTTTCCGGAATGCCATTAAAGATTTCCACAAGACCGTGGTGTGTAGCGAGTTTAAAGAAAGCTCATGTCTTAGCTGAGTCATTGAAATGTATGTTGGCAGCCTCAGGACTCGCCGCCAAAAAGTGCCCTCAAGTTTCTGCCAAAAAGCTACGTTTAAGCACCATCCTGCTTCCGAGCCAAAAGTAATGGCCGGAACTACTTTTGAGAATAAAATGTCAGTATGGGTGTAAGAGTGAATTTCCCATATAATTTGTTCAAGAGCTGTGCTTGTATGCTGAATTGAGTCATTCGAGCTATTAGGTCGGTTTTCCAGTGATGTTCACAAAGGGAATTATTAAAAGAGATTCCTAGGTATCTTATTGAGTCCACTACATCAAGCGGGTTCTTGTCAATGTACCAAGTGAAGGCCTTTTGTCTTTTAAGGTTTGGTATACCAATGACAACGATCTTGGTCTTGTCAGTGTTTATCTCCAGATCGTTTTTGAAGAAGTATTCGTGTAAGTTTGTCAATTGCCGTTGTAGGCCTATCTGGGTCTTGTCTAAGAGGACCACGTCATCCACGTAAATGAGACATCCAATTTCGGTGTTATTTAGAATTGGTGGAAAACATCTCACATTTGTACGATGAGCTGGAATGTCGGCAATGAAGAGTTTGAACAGCTCAGAAGCTAGTGGGCAGCCTTGTTTCACGCCCATGTTCGTAGGTATTTGATCAGATAAGGCGCCTTGATTGTTTAAGCGTATACTGATGGCTGTGTCAGAATGAAGCGCTTTTATTGGTTCAATCAAGTTACTTGGACAGTTCCAGTTTTCCAATTTTTGCCATTATTATTTATCTGCTCTCCTCTGCTCCGCACTTTCCACTCCTTCCATGCACCTTTTCCCTTTTCCCTTTCCCAAGCACTTGCGCGTTCTCAATGTCACTGGGCCTAGTAAGATCGTTGTTGTGTTCTCCCCTGTTCCCATCCCTTGCCTAGTCGCGCTCTGAAACAAATTAATCCCATGAGATGGTGTTGAGGTGCATAGAGGAGCATGTTTTCTTCTGAAAGCTTGGTGGATTTTAGGAATATTTCATAGGAATTGCTTTAAAGTCTGAAGATATATCCTTTTAGGCTGGGCAAACCTTACTTCAATGGATTATTTCCTCCCGCAGATTCCTCATCATGATAGATATATATCACCCAGTTCTGCTGTTCTGAAACTTTTAAACAGGGGGTGCAGTGGACCTCGACATGGCCATCGATCATCGATAAGTTTTGTCCGGCTCTCGATCTTCGGCTCTGGAAGTGACATCAGGAGTTGTATATATAGCACGGCATTCCCCCCCCCTTGCTTCAGTTCCTTTTTACTGCGCGCTTGCACGCTGCATCGGGAACCCAACTCAAGTTTACTCAACGTTTCTTTGTACCTAGCTGTACATTTTCTTTGAAAACCTCAATGCAATGTCATCTCACAGGGCTTCGGGCTTCAAGAGATGCCACGATTGTGAGGCCAAAATGTTGGTAACTGACCCCCACGATGTGTGTCTGTGGTACCTAGGTGTTGGTCACGACACAGAGGCCTGCACGTTGTGTGCAAAGATGCAACCCAAGTCCCTGCGTGCGAGGGCCGGGAAACTGGCTTTGGGCCGACCGGTCGCCAAATCTCTGGCGCAGTCACTCGTTCGGCCCTCGGAGGCCGAGATGGAGGAGCCCACTCCCGACAAGGGGAAAGAACGACATTGCAAGAACACTAAGAAACGGTCCCACTCTAGGAGCCATTCGCTGTCGTCTTCCTCGCGGTAGAATAAGCAGTGCCACTGCCATTGACAGGAGCTCAGCTCGTCGTCAGATCAAGGTAAGTCCTCAGCGGGGCCGACCACTCGGGAAGAGTGGGAACCTTTTAAGACTTCCATGCTTGATATGTTTATGCAACAAGCTGCTGTAGGTGCGGCTGCGGCCCCTGACCAGCAAGCTTTGTTGGAAAAAGCGCTGCTCGGTGATCCCAACCCCAAGCCAGCCATTCCGTCGACCGCTTCGACATCGAACACACCTTTGGGCATCATGCCTACTAGGCATAAGTCGCCAGAGGCCGAGGCTCACAGCGCCCATCGGTTATCCGAGCGTCCCTCGGCACCGAAAGAACCTTCGCCATTGAAAGCTTTGGCTTTGAAACCCATTCTCAAGCCCTTGGCGCCGACAGTCGGCGATGGTTCATTTGTGCCACTGTCGAGATCGGGTTTCTTCGACTCTATGCAATCCATATTTGGCATTGATGACCCCGATGACCCAGTTGACCCTGTT
Organism: Ambystoma mexicanum; assembly: GCF_040938575.1. Lineage (NCBI taxonomy): Eukaryota > Metazoa > Chordata > Amphibia > Caudata > Ambystomatidae > Ambystoma > Ambystoma mexicanum. Next base: position 673,415,962 of record NC_090932.1, on the reverse strand, counting down.
TACATGGGAGCCAGCGGCGTCCATTTCTTTGATGACCAGGCCGATATATTGGCCCTAGCTCAGGGTCTACAAGACGCCAGTGCTCTGGATACTTCCCCAGACCTTGAGTTACAACAGAACCAGAAATGCTAATATTAAGATCAGGGATCTGGTTCACAGGGTTGTTAATACCCTTGAATTGAAGGCTTCCACCACACCTCTTCAGGGTTACAAGCTCACTGACATTTTGGACAAGGTTCCCTAAGTTGAGAATAACATGCCATTCAACCCAGCCATTGCGGACCCTTTAGCCTCCTTATGGCAGCATCCTTGTACAATTCCCCCTATGAATGTCAATTTTACATCGAAGTATAGACCAGCAAGAGGAGACACATCTTTTCTCACCACACACCCTTCCCAAGAAGCGTTGGTTATACAGGCTACCACTATTTCCACCAGAACTGCGGCATCCACCTCCAATCTGCCTACGGACAGAGAGGGAAAGAAATCGGATGAATTGGCCAGAAAGGTGTTCACCTCTGACAGCATGGCGCTCAAAGCCACTAACATAGCAAGTGGATTGGCCAAGTACTCCTTTGGCTTTTGGAAAGCTGTGGAACATGCTGCTGAATACGTCCCTGAGGGTGTCATGCAGGATGTTTTTTTACAGCTGGTGGAGGATGGGAAGGAGGTAGCCAAGCAGTCATTGCAAATAGGCCAGGACGTAGCGGACTGTATTGGCAGAGCAACGGGTTCAGCGGTAGTGATGAGATGCCAAGCCTACCTGAAAACTTCTGGCTTCTCTTCAAATGTTCAAAACAGGCTGCTAGACATGCCCTTTGAAGGTGAGATGCTTTTTGGTCAGCAAATGGACGAATCCTTAGAGAAATTTAAGGAATCCAAGTTGGTTGCTAAATCATTAGGCCTAGCGCGTAACCGGCCACACCTGCCTTGAGTTTCGCCTCCAGGGGCAGAGGCTATAGAGGTTATGTACCCTATGCAGGAAGGTGCAGCCCCCACAAGCCAGGCAAGGGCAGAGGGGCTTCTCACATGCTGGAAGAGGCAGATGGGCCTCTAGAGGTCGGCAAGCAGCCACAGCAGCAGGCAGTGGAATAACTTTGCTGAAAATGTTGGGGGGGACATGACAACTGAAGAAAAGGTGCCCCAGCCAAATGAATGGGGACAACATGGTGTGCCATGAAAGTTGGGGGGACAAGCACACCCGCCACCCCTAAAATTACGCCCATGGCAGCAGGGACACCTTTGCCCTCTAGGCCGCTTTGATTTTCCCCTCCCACGAGGGACCGGTTGGTGGACAGTTGACAGGGCATTGGCCCCAGTGGCAGGAAATAACTTCCGATGCCTGGACCCTGTAGTTGATTCGGAGATACGAGGGGGTTGAGTCAAAGGCTTCCCAAGCCAATAGCTAGATAGGAGGTTGCTGAAGCCTTGCAGGAAGAGCTAGATTGTTACTAGCTCAGAACAAAAAATCACCGTAGAGGAACAATACAATATAAATTTATTTAACAGGAAGACATTTTTGAGTTTTTTTGTGCCATTACGTGGCATATATGCATACAATAAATCTGCATTATAGTGGATTAGTATACAATAGTGACAGTCTATTTTCTGTGTTGTTTACTTTCACAACACATTAACTTTGTCTCACAACACATTAACTTTGTCGACACTTGAGTATGTGTTTCTGGTTCGGTAAATAGATGAAATGAGGCAGTGGCTGATAGAATCGGAGCAGCGCTGCACAGAGGATACCGAACTGTCTTCAGGACTTGGAGGTCGATTTCAGGCTGGGTGAATGAGTGGGGCGTCATCCTATAGTAAAAGAGGCTATGTTAAAAACGGTGAGTCTAGATTATGTACACTAATGGTGAGAAAAAGCAAGGCAAGGGACCTACCATGTGAATGTTGATTAGCGCCATGGCTGTGGTCTGAGTAAATAGCAGCTGCTGGAAATGCGGCTGCGGGGGTCGATCTGCAGGTGTCAGAGGCCCCGATCTAAGTCAAAAGGGAGTCAAAAATGACTGGTAAGAGTTAATCTATGCAAGGGCCGTGGCTGTGCGAATGGTTTATTCGAGCTTGTGTACAGTGGGCGGCCAAGACTAGGTGTCTGAGGTGAAGCACACTCATGACTGATTCTCCAAAATTAAGAGAGAGTTAGGGTGAGGCAAGCGTTGGATTAATACAAAAAACGCAATAATTGCAAGTCCGTTGTTTAGTGTTGTTTTAATTATGCTAGGAGACCGATAATGTGCAGACTGTTTAATTATCAGTGTGAGGCGCGAGTAATCCAGGGATCTGGACAACAAGGGTGAATTGTAGGAGTGGAAATTTAGGCGAAACCCTCAGTAATTGCGAAGGTTGGTGCACGCAATGCGAGGGGGAGAGCTGTGCCGTGAGACTTGCCCGTGTCCCGGTCGGGAAAAGAGCTGTGTCACTGTCGTCGGGTGAGCTTGACTGACTGCGCATGTCAGTAGTTAAACCGAGGCCGTAGTGCTCGCAGGCACTGCGCATGCGTCTGGGGATAGTGTACGTGGTGGGCGCGGTCGTAATCAGTGCGTAGGATTGTTGGTCATGTGTGGTAGTGGACACAATTGAAACCTGGAAATGCGTAAGCCTTTTTACTCCTTGAAGCATCGATAAGGAGATAGAATTACCGGCATGCAAACAGTTAATCATCACGGTGAGGTTCTTGTTTACCTTTTCTAAAGAGGTCTCCATAAGGACTTCCACCTCTCCCAATCCAACCGGGACAGGAGCTCCATGAAGAACTGAGAGCCCTGTTATCGAAGGGTGCCGTGGTAGAGGTACCTCCTGGTCAGAGAGGGTCGGGTTGGTATTCCCGGTATTTTCTGGTACCCAAGAAGGGAGGAGGTCTCCGTCCCAACCTGGATCTCAGAGCCTTGAACAAGTTCCTGAGGAAGGACAAATTCAGAATGGTGACGTTGAGAGAGATTCTCCACGCTCTTAAACTCCAGGACTGGCTAGTGTCAGTAGATCTACAGGATGCTTATTTCCATGTACCGATTGTTAGGACTGATTTTCTTTACTCTGGCCTGGTGGACAGAGGGATAGAAGGCCAACCTATATTGTGACAGGAACAACTCTGGGAAGCTGTAGCCAAACCAGTTTAGATAGCAGTGACAGGCGATCTAGGCTACATTCTCCAGAGGGGGTGAGCTTGTAAAGGGTCCACAATGAGGTCACATAATGGGAATCACAGATTACACTTAGACAGGATGTATAAAAATACAGTTATTTAATTATGGCCAAAACACACGATAGAAAAATGACTAGAAGCAGGTAGACGTATCACACAACACTATCAAACTAAATACATATGTACATTCACTTTCTTATAGGCATAATACAAATCAGAAACTCCTGTAAAGGAAGGGTTAGACAAGTAGTATGCACAAAAAGGTCCACAGAGATGACCCCTAACTAAAATTGCCAATCCCTAAATTGCCTGGGGCCTTGTGCCCATTAGTTCAGGATACAGTTCCACAGAACTTAGGGTGCAGGAAAAAATGCAGGTAGGGTCTCTGGGGCCCAGTGAATGGTTCTTAGGGTTAGGGTTCAATTTAGACTAATGCCCAAAAGTAGCCCAACAGTCAGATATCTTGCGCAAGCAAACAATGGCAAAGCCAAAAGTGCTTGCAATAAGCTTTATTATAAGCCCATAGACTTATAATGGAAGTATAGGGGTAGGTTAGAAACTTTGTAACTTAACGCGTACTCTGACTCTTCCCCAGACTTGGCAGAACAAAGGAAGAGTGTCTGACGTTGATTTTCTGTGGAAAGTCGCAGTCCTCGATTCCCAGGGGTTGCAGGTTCGAGTTGATCTCCGGTTGGTGTCTTTTACTGTTGCAAGGACTCTTTGTCACGCACTCAACTCACTCTCCCTTCAGTTCCTCTAGGGTTCCAATTTCCCGCCCCCGTACCTCCATTTCCCCCCGTCCTCTTGCCCGATTCCGGGACTCACATGTGCCTTCCTTGAATCCTCAGGTGCCACGGCGCCAATGGCCACAGCGCATGGTCCGGCATGCTGCTTGCTCACGGAGACGCCCGCTCCATTGGCTTCTGCCCTGGCGGTTGCAAGACCGGCTTCTTCCGCGTCACATGACCACCGCCTCCCGCTCGCGTGTTTCTAAGCTATGCTCACGTGATGCGGTCGCGGCTCATGTGACTGGGAGGAAATAGCAGCGCTAGTATTTAAACGGCTGCATCGTAGTGCTTCGGTGCTTCACAGCTGTTTTCTTGGACTCCTGTACGGCGCTATACTTACCCTTTGTCACCTCTGGATTTTGATCTCGGATTTTCACTACGGACTGTTATCGGATTACCCCTGGCTCTGGTTTCTGCTTCTTGGATTCATTGCTACGATCACGGACTGCCTCTCGGACTAATATCTACTACGTTCCGCCTTCATTGTGCAGATTCTGGCACATGGTGGGCCCGGCTCTTGCAACACTGCTGGGATTGCTACACTGCTGAAGGAACAGCTTTGCTGGGTCTCAGAACCTCCCCTATAGGTACAACTGATACTTCACAGACACCTCTTGGTAAGACTGTTCCACTTACTTGTTGATTGGTTGTTGATGCTGTTTTGGCTTGATACTTAACCGGTGTTTCCCTTACAGTGGTTCGGGGTTCCACGAGTTCCGCAGTTCCGGAAGAACATCTCCCACCTGTGGCCTCAAAGGTTGTACAGAGAGTGACTTTGATTCTCTCTGTGCGGCACTTGTGGACAGAGGACTCTTCGACTACACGACAGTCAAGACACAACACTCTCGGTCAAAGAATGCAGAAAAGCTTGATGCAGCACCCCTCTCAGGACTGGACTCAGGCCAGGTAAGCAAGTTTTGGATGGTGGTCACGGCGCATGGCGACACAAAAGGACTCAGAAGCTGGCCTTTCCCTTCTATCTCGTGCCCCCTCGATGCTAGGACGCCAACTTTTCGCAGGAGGTAGTCTTGTAGGGCCAGCTGAGGATCTCCCAAGTTTCAGGCCAATACTTGGTACGGTGTCGCCGGCAGCACAGTAACCCAAAAACAAAGCTGGTCAGCCGCAGGACGGTAACCGCTGGTGGCAACTGCCTATAGCACCAAGATGCTTCCTTCGGTGGACTTCACTCTCTCAAATACACCTATAATGCCCTTGAGAGGTCAGCAGTAAAGTTAAAGTAATATTGCGTGGCTCCATTTTGTAACATGAATGCACTTCTAAATGAGCAGGATATAAAATGAGAAGTAGGATAGACGTTACTTGTCATACCGTTATTTCCAGAAAACAAGAGCGTACTACTGATCCGGTTTTATATGAATCGGCCCAATTTTCCTCAGTACACATTAGGAACGTTTTCGATCAAGGTTAAAAAAAATACCTGTATATATGCATTACATGTCGAGCACTTAACCGAAAGGTCTCCAAGTGCGATTGTATTTTCTAGATGAAATGTTGGTTCTTAACTATATTTTAAAATAAACACAGGGTGGATGGGCCCATTTTAGTTCCTAGCATCCGGCACCGGATTTTGCTGCTTTCTGGACCATTAACTATCAGTTACTTCCACTAGGTGGCGGTGCTGCAACGCATTGTATTCGGTGTTTTGTTTTCACCAAAATAGATAGCTCTTTATGGCTCCCTTTGAACGGTTTCCATGCTGGTTAATGTTCATTTCATGTTGGTTAACAAATGCTATACAATAACAGCTGAAAATAAAACCAATACTTTTTCAGTCTTTCTGCTTGAACAAAATAATTCATGGACAAAATGACTTGCACATGTAAACAACCTTGTCAAATTGTTGCAGCTCAGACTATGCCAATTTAATCAATTATCCGTTTATCGGCCGAGACACACAGACTACACGCACTCTTTTATGTCGTTGAGTGCTCTAACAACACACGCCGAATCTGCAGAGGAAGTGGGTAGGGGGAGGACCTTGTATTTGATCAGGCGCAAACACCTCGATGGCCAGCAACGCAGCGCTGTGCTTAGTAAGGTTAGCTTGGAGACGGTTCAGGAGCGTGCCGAAAGGTGGGGGTTGGTTGGGTTAAGTGTTAAGGGACACAGAAGCAGGCGCCCATCGACCATTGAACTACTGGAGCTTTATCCCCGCTTTAACCCCCCACCCGAAATTCGTGTCCGTTGCCTAACGACCACTGAACTCAGGCGTGTTGCTAGGTCTGAAAAAGATCCGGGGCTATGCTAATGTCGGGGCTCTCAGGACCCGGGGCTAGCTAGTCTTTTGGGTGTAGCCCCTGAGCTTCTATCAGGGGCTACCACCAAAAGACCGGAGGCTATAGCCCACTAAGGGCTAAAGCCAGGTACGTAATTTCACCAAAATGCCAGGGGTAGCAGAAGTGACATCAGATGATCCTTGACCTCTGATGACATCACAGGAAGTGATGTCATTTGACCCGACCCCCTTAGTGACATCACGGGAAGCAATGGAACACGACCGTTTACCCCTTGACAAAACAGGGAGTGGCATCGTTTCTAAGTACACTATGAAAAATATGGTTACAATATCACTAACGTGATGTACATTTCATACAAGAATGGATCACCATATTTATTGGCAGACAAAAACATGCTATAGCTGCAACTTGCGAATACCAAAATACAGAGGGCCTCATTACAAGTGTGCCAGTCCGGTAACAACGGTGCCAGTAAGCCTATCCGGTAAGACACTACGGGTCTGCTTGCCGGAGTTGCTGGCCTGCCAGGTCGGACCCTGCTGGGCACAGCGGCCACGGTTAGCAAACCTATACGAAAGCACTGGCACCATTATTAACGGTGCCAGTGCTTTCGTGTTCCCCATTCCCATAGAGTCCTGTCAGACTCTATGGGAATGGGGAATACCATTTTTCTGACGCCTGGACGGGCGGGGTTAGAATACCCTGCTGTTACCGGCAAGCCAGGCGCCAGAAAAATTCGCAAGTCCGGGGCATCCTGCCGGTTTTACCGGCACGGCTACCACCAGATTTGTAATGAGGCCCAAAGTCCAAAATGGATGTTTTTTTGTGGGATTATTTTGTCTGCTTTGTGAATTTGAGGTGTTTAAGAACAGACTTAATCAGTTTCACCCCCTGAAGTGTGCCTGAAATAAACCTTTAATGAGTCTAGCAAATATTGCATAGAATTCCAGAAAGACACATTATTTGATATTCCTGTTCTTTCTTATTAAGGGTCACTGCTCAAAATGTTACACTTGTGGTACCCCCTGTTTTTTCCAAGAATCCACTATCAAGAAAGCCAGCCACTCTAGAAACAAAGAGCCACATGGCATTGGCCAAAGCCTAGGAGCTTCAATTTGTAAAAACAAAAAGAAGTTACATGTTTTTTACATTTTTTTTTAGGGGTAGCAAGGGAGACCAGCGGGGTAGCAGGGGGACCTCAGGGGTCGCAAGTGCGACCCCTGGTCTCCCCTAAATGACGTCTCTGGCTACAGCCCCTTAAACCCCTCCCTAGCAACGCCTCTGACTGAACTACTAAGGTTTATCTCCGGAGCTGTGCTTAGTAGGACAGGATGCCGATAATACAAGGTGTCTGGGGTTGTGATGTTAACAAAGGCCTGCCAGTAACTTCCGTAACACATTCCATTAATTGTAGCAGCTAATTTTATCATGCATAAATATCTAGGCAATTAAAACCGTGAAGGCCCTTTTCTAACGGAAAACCCCCACACAGCTGTAATTACCTAACAATGTGTGCCTGACTGCAAGATAAAGTGAGTCACATGCAACTCAATTTGGAACTCAAAGTGCAAACTTTAGCATTGAAACGGATAAAAACACAACACATTATTATTCTTATTATTTTTTGTTTTGTTTAGTATAATACAACCTAACCAGGCTTTATATACAGTACCAATAAAGTTATATTATTATTGGAGGTGATCTTAATTGCTTGTGCCCAGTGGTGGAGGCTCCGGTTATAGATATAGATCATATTAGGACTGGAAATCTAATTATGGGAAAGACAAGTAATGAGAAGAAGGAATCTAGAGGCCTAATATGGGCAATGTGTATGGCCAGGTGAATCTTGTATAATATGAATGAATTTTTTTGGCCGAGAAAATCATAGTAAAGCAACATGGTTTGGTCCACTGCCCTCTAAAACTCTTCTGAGTGATCATGCTGAACTTATCATACAATGTAGATTTGGAATGGCAGGGAGTACTAGACTAAAAGCAGCATGTTAGAACATCTTAGTGAATGGCGCACAAAACGGAATCAGCCAGTTTAGTCGAAACCATAAGATAAGGAATGTAGGTATTAATGAAAATTGGGCCTCATGGTCAGAAGAGGAAAGTTCTGAGCATTGTGAGAGATTGGGATTTTCAAACACACTTAGAAAATGGCGACCTAGTAGTAGGTGGGGAGCACTGGCAATACAAGCCGGTCAGAACGATTGAGAATAAGCTATTTGACTCTGCAGTGAGGGAAAGAAAAAGGGGAATGAGGGCTGAGGTCTGTAAAATTAAGCCAGCGAAGGACTGTTCTTATAAAGGAAAAGCACAAAGAATAAGGACGATCAGACAGCATTATAAAAACTGGTGTAGGGCACATGAAATTCCTCCAATATGTTAAGGATAACCAAATAATGATGAACAATATGGTGAAGAAGAATGTTAGTGCCATTTTGTGGTCCCTAAACACAACAATGTAATGCAAACGGTTAGTCACGCTAATTCTGCTACAGAAGCGAGCTCGGTAGAGCATTTCAGTACGTTCTTCCATCTTGAGTCCGGCATTGATGAGTGTGCAATGATAGGAGATTTAAATCCTTGGCAGGTGACTTTTGGCAGAGATGGTATCGAAAGTGCCAGAAACAAGCTAAATAATTCATGTGCACGTGGGCCAGATGGCATACCAAACTCACTTCTCAAGGACGATCCGGGACTTTGGGCAGATATGCTTTTCATTCTCTTCGCCCTGGTAGAAGAAAAACTGATTTTACCTTCGTCATGGTCGGAAGCTATTATATTTCCGATCTCTAAGGAGGGCGACAGACAGCCCCCTTTTGAGTTATAGGCCTATTACATTAATTGACATTTCCTCTAAGATATTAGCAGGTCTGGTATGGACCTATTGAAGTGGATCGAAATGATTGACAGTCGTGGCATATTCCAGACTGGCTTTCGTAAAGGAGTAGGGGCCACAGCCTGTGGGCTCCTTTTAACGGCGTGTTTGGCAAATGTCGCTTGTGATGAGTGTGGGCTGTATTGCCTATGCAGATGATATCGTACTTTTAGACCAAACGCTGTTTGGTCTACAACGTAGGTTAAAAAGGGTGGTAGACTATATTGCAGAGAACAAGCTGGATATTAATCGGAGTAAATGTCGAATCTCACCCCTCGAGAAGACCAAAAAGTTCTCTCGGCCCAGATGGGTCATAAGTGATCAGGTGGTAGAGGAAGTTTCTCACTTCATACACTTGGGTTTTATAATAGCAAAGCTGTCAATGATAACATTGACCAATGAAAGAGCAGAAATTAAGGTTGCAGTTTTCATCCCGATGATGAAAATGATTAAACTTAAAAAATGTGCATATTCATTATGGGCTCTTATCAAGCTTTATCGAAAGTTACCCCATCAGTGCTGTATGGCCTTGATTTGATGAATCTTAAGAAGAAGAAATGGTTCTATGTACAGGAAGGGGCGAGAGCTGACCTAGGCCTCACCAAGTTAGTTCTGATAAGTGTCATCAAGTTGGAACTGTGACTTCACTTGTGGTGGTTCCCCTATAAGTTTCGGAGACTGGGTATGTATCCCAAAATCAGAGATGGTTTGAAAGGCTCCTTGTATGGTAAAATGAGAGCTTTCTTATCTGTTCAGTCAGTGAAAACACCGTCAGACTTGGCGAGTTCATGCAAGGGTTATCTGCACAAGGCTAGTATCTCTGATGATTTCCCCTTAGCGAAAATGAAAATGAAGTTGAAGTATTGGGACAAAATTGAAGATGAAGATCTGTTGCGTCAGAAATTATATAAGGATTTGCTGTCCCAACACACAAACCAGAGAACTCTCAGGCCATATCTGATGCAGTTTCACTCAGAAAAAACTCAGGCCTGGTACTTGAGGTTTTGTGTAAACTGTCTTTACACACTGGATGTAGTGGGACCAAGAGTGGGGATATTAAGGCGCAACCGTACATGTAGGATATGTAAATCCAGTCGTCTAGAAATGCCTTGTCATCTTATAATTAAATGCCCATATCTAGTACAGAGGAGAATATTTTAATTCGAAAAAAAAATGTGTTCATTCAACCTCCACCGTTGCACCAGAAAATCTGTGGACGATTATATTAGAAGGCAAACGGGTATCATTGACTGCGGCAGTTGTTGAACAACAATGCCAGTAAGTCTACCGGCACCCTTGTTACCGGACGAGCATACTACGAGTCTGCAGGCAGGAGCCGTTCCCCCCGCCAGGGTCAGGCATGGTGGGCGGAACAGCACTCACCCGCAGAGTTACATGGAAACACCGGAACCGTTATTAATTGTTTGATATCCCTGATATATTTCAATTAGTATTTTTCGAAGAAATTTGAGCATCAGAAATAACTTTGTAAAAAGTTGGTTGGCAAATGAACACAATACCGTTGTTAATGAGCGTGCCCTTTCATTCCTGCTCCCACAACAGCTTCCTGTGTTATTGGCCCTTGCCACGCTCCGGTCACCTTCAATGTGCTGTTCCGCCCAACTCCAGGCATCCTTGGGATTTGTGAAGTGTACTGTCATGCCTTGGTGATATATTTTTAGTTGGTCAAAGGATTGTCTGTTTTTCTGGACCTCTCTAGTATAGTCCGGGAAGAAGGTGATAGGGGATCTGTTGTGTGTGATCGCTCCCTTGGTACAGGCTATTTGGAGTAATGCATCACAGTCTCTGTAGTTTGACAGTTTTGCAATCACCATGCGCGGTGGTGCACCAGGTTTGGGAGGTCCGGTGGGCATCCGATGGGCTCGTTCAATGGAGAAGAATTTGGAGAATGATTTCAGTTCGAATAGGTCTGCCAACCACTGCTCCAGAAACAGTTCCATACAGGGCCCCTCTGCTTTTTCTGGTAGGCCCACGATTCGGACATTGTTTCGTTGCGATCTTCCCTCTCCCTCGTTAACTCTTTCTTCTAGTGTTTTAAGGCGTGTCATGACATAAGTCATGCGCTGTTCCATGTTGCGTAGCCCATCTTCTGTTCCTGAAATGCGTTGCTCTGCCTCTCCCGTGTGAGAGGTGAGTTTCTGCAAGTCATGTTGAAGGAGAGAGACGGCCATGCTGATGCCATCCATTTTTTGTTCCATAGATGCTCGTGAGTCGGCAATTGCAGCCATGACGTCTTTGAGGGATAGGGTATTCTCCGTATCTGCCATCTCAAGTGGTTGGTCCTGGTCTGGGGAGGAGGTTGATGGTGTTGTTGTGGTGTACTGGTCGATTCTGCATTGGGTAGGCACTTTTTTGGTTTTGTCTTTACCCATTTTTGGGATTCGCTCAGAAATTGCCACTGCAGCATGCGAAATGTCTGTGTGTGGGGTAAAAGGCTCTCACTTTGGATGTCAGGATGCTCTGGAATCCAAGCGGCACGTATTTCTCAGTTTGTCGTGCTTTGCTGGGTGCCGCTGAAGATGTGCCTACAGGGCTTATGTGTTGGGGTACTTTTGCGAGAGTTGGGTGTTGCAGTAGGACTTACTCATCCATCAAATGCGTGGCTCCCTGTTTTTGACGATCCTCCCTATGCCTTCATGGTTCGAAGTATGTGTGTCAGCGCAGTGTCAGGGCTAAGTAAGTGCGACGGGACTCCAGTGTTGTTGCTTCCCACTTTGCGTCAGGCAGCTTTCGAGTTCGGGTGCCCTCAGGGTATGTAGATGCGAGTGACAAAGCAAAAGGTGCTTGAAGTTGTGCACCGAAAGTAGGCGCCTGTTGAAGATGCTTTCCGCTGGTCCGTGATGTTGGCACCGTCGGTGCTTGAGCGTATCGCCGTCACTCTGCGCCACATGGTAGCCCAGGCCTTAAGTATCTTTGTGTGCACTGCGGGATGGAAGCAGGGACGCGGGACACCAGGCACGTCCTGCGTCCCGTGTAGCTGCCACCTGATGCTGCCTTTGGGGTTGGTAGGTGCTGGGATCCCAGTCAGATTGGTGCGGTAGTGTTTGCACCTGCAGTCTGTGCCCCACTCCGCCCGGACACCGCAAAGGGCGAGGTATGGTGTTTCCAGTGGGGGGTGCGAGTGTGCAGCATCGGGAGGTTCGCTCAATGAGGAGGGCAGGGTGCTAGAATCCACCTTGCTTGCTCGTGGGTCGTCTGTTTATTCTCCCCGGTGGGAAGAAGGAGTGGAGCAGGTCCTCGGTACGTGCTAGTGCTCGCAGGGTGTGCAGCATACAGTTTGCCTCAGGACCTACGCAGTCCAATGCTCCGGCTTGCATGGGTCAGCCCGGAGTTCGGTGTGCAGGCCACGGGTCCGGGGGGGGTGTCTGTTCATCGCAGATGGGGGTCCGCTATTTGGTGCTTTAGCTATTGTTTAAACACACTGTTAACGTCCTGCTTCTGACTTCGGGGCTTTCTCTGCCATCGCAGCCCTCCTGTAGCTGCCCGCCTCCCCCGGCACCCCCAACACGACTGGCCAGTTATTTGGCAGGGCCTTGGTGTCTGGGCTCCCGCTGTGCCCGTGGTCTTTGTGATGAATGACATGTACCTTCTACGGAGGTCAGTGATGTTCGGGGGGCCTCCCTCTACCAAGGCGCCCATACCGCTCGCACTCAGCACACACGGCGGGCGCCGGGGAGGGGGGTTGGTGTGTATGTCGTGACTGGGGAGCCCGTGGTCTTCGGTCCCCTCGCCACTCTGTTCCTTACGGTGCATCGCCAGTACGGGCCAAGACAAGGCCGCTGTTCCCTCTGAGCCGACCCACCGGAGGAGGATGGGCACCACACATGGCCGTCCAGTTGTGTCTCAAGGTGTCAGCACCGCTCACGGCCCAGGGCACGCCAGGTGGTGCTGCAGCTGCTCGGCCACTAGATTTCGAGGGGTCCACACTTGGAGAGCGCCCCGTTCTGCAGGATAATTCTGGTGGGGTTCGAAAAGCTGCGCGGCTGTACGTTTAGTGCCCAGCCATCTTGGGTATGCGCGGCTATACGTTTAGTGCGTGGCCATCTTGGGTATGGCTGTCCACGGATCTCGGGGCCCATAGGACCGCAGAGGGCTGTCTGTGAAGGTCAAGACTTCACACAGCGTTTCCCCGCAGTTTCACCTGTCGGTTGGTATAATTTAGATTCAGAAGTCTCCATGGATAGCAGGATGTAACAGGATTATTCGGGCAGCTGCTGGAGCCTCGGGAGCTCACGTCTGCATTGCTCTGCAGTTGGTGTGACCTGCCCTCACAAATAACAAAAGGAGGCATTCTTCAAGGTTACAGTCCAGCCAGCAGTGGAAAGGTCCACCCTGTCTGAGGAGAATACACATAATCCTTTGTAAACTCATAATTATGTAGCTTTTGTAACAGGGAAGCATATTTTAAATGCAGCCACTGCGCTGCAGCGACTTGGCTGTCAGTGCAGCTGGCAAGATGGCAACTGTGTCATCTGAACCTGATCTGTGCCACTAGAGAGCAGGTGCTGTGAATCAGGCTACTGATGGAGCAGGGCACAGGTGTACACTGTGCTCTTGGAATGGAGCTTATGAAAGGGAAATATGAACTGCAGATTCCCCTTCCTGAAATAGAATTACAGGCATCGTTTTATTACTAATACAAATAAAAAATGCCAGGGCATCTACACACTTGCTAGATGACAATTCCTCACAACATAGGATCAAAGGGAGCAGCACAAGTTTGCTTTGTTTCAGTGTTGTGTGCAGATCGCAAAAGTGGAGGCTCTCAGGGGTGTGTATGTTTTAGATATTTTGAGTTCTTTCGAGCAGCGCTACAGGTTGATAATGTACATTGTTTGTGTGGTTGCCTGCTGTTTCTGGCAGAGTAGTGGTTAAGGAGAGTGTGGAGCAGGGGAGTTGCTAGGTCTGGAAAAGACCTGGGCCTAAGCTGATATCAGAAATGGTGGGACTAGGGGCTAGCTAGTCTTTTGGCTGTAGCTCCTGAGATTCTATCCGGGGCTACAACCAAAAGATCAGGGGCTATAGCCCCCTTAGCTCCCCCCCCCTCCCTAGCAACACCCCTGGTGTGGAGAGATGTGTTGACATACCTGTGGTGGGTTGGTATGGCGTTCAAGTAAATTAGTCAGGTGGTGTACATTCTGTGATGCTAAACTGTGCTGTTTCGGTTGTTGGGTAAGGCGGGAGGGGAATGAGTTTGAGGTGTTCCTTATTAATGTACCTTGCTCAGACGACCTTCCAAGGACAACCTTTCTCATTTTTGAAACTTTACAGTTGGTCACATGTATGCGTCTATAGCCATGCAGAACATTATTTCACCAACCTTTATGCCTTGTTGTGCTACATCATGTGATGTTAGCCGAAGTCATGCTATGACATGCAACACCTTTCCTTGGCACAACTTTATGGGCCACAATTTGTAGTCAGTTCGCAGGGACCTCCCATCTGACACCTCAAAGATACTCCAACTATAGCAACACTCTGGCTTACATGGGATTATGGTACAATGCAGCCGGACATCTACAATGAATTAGCAGCTGATAACCGAAAACACATCAGAAGCACAGAATTACCATGCTGGCAAGTACCACGAGAACTGTGCTTTTTGTACCTCAATCCTATCATGTTTATGGGCAGTGTCAGTGGCCTGATGTGGTTTAAATTGCACTATTTGCTCCTAAATTGACACTAGTTTCCAGAGAAATGATTTGTTGTAGAGCTCCTCCCATAAGTAAGTTTGCCCCGTTCTCAAACAGTCTCTCAAGGTAGCCCTTCGACCATCATTTCAATAGTTACCTCCCACGGCCCCACAAGGTTTTGGTCTAACTGTGCTCCTGTTCAGAAGTTGAGAAGATACTCATCTCTGTTCCTCTGGGAATCACAGTAATGATGGGGCAGAACCAGCAGTTGGGTGTTATTCCGGGACACAGATGGAAACATCTTGTTTTATAGTTTTTGCAAATGTGTGTGCTGAGCCTGGCTTGATCTTGGCTTCTCATGCTATGTTGACCTCTGGACATTTAAAGGTTTTTTTTGCCCGGTACGGTGGTGACTTGGTCGCGATTGAATTGTATATGATACAGCAAGTGTTGATGGTGCTGAAGGCTTCGAGTTCAGCCAGTACTGGTCAATCAATGTGTGTGGGGGAGGGTCATATGGTTGTTGTTCTTCAGTATTTTAATACTGCGTGCAGCCATTTAATACTCACAGTACTCTCTTCAGTAAGGCCAAGGTGTTTTGGGGGATTTTATCCACAAGAGCATTGACAGGGTCCAGGTGGGAGAAGACCCAGGCTTAGACAATGGTTCTGAAGTTGGCTTCGGGTAGCTACGGTTCCATTTTGCAGAGGAGTAAGATTTGGTACTTGCCAATGTGAGTTTTGGAGGATGGTTGACTGTCCATGATGTAGTGAGAGAGCTACCACTGAATGAGAGTTGTGTCCTGACACCTTCCAGTGCATTCGAGGGCACCAATTTGGTTTATGCAGTTGGCCTAAATCACTGGCAATGAAAAGGAATTCTGATTTT
This sequence comes from Ambystoma mexicanum, assembly GCF_040938575.1. Lineage (NCBI taxonomy): Eukaryota > Metazoa > Chordata > Amphibia > Caudata > Ambystomatidae > Ambystoma > Ambystoma mexicanum. The sequence continues at coordinate 673,400,328 of NC_090932.1, read as the reverse complement.
GCATTACATCCATATGTGGATGATGGGGAGATGATGGGGAGCATGTTAAGTTTGGAAGTGCGGGAAGAGTGCTGGTGAAAGTGCCCGTAATTTCGTGACTGCCACTTTTCCCACCCCGCCAAACTACACGTTTGCCAGTGGGGTTTCAGTGATTTACCTCCACCCAAGAGCTGGAGGTAAATCAGGCCCCCACCGGCAAATGTGGCATTTCCAGCAATCCCCTCCATGGAGTCCTATGATTTACCTCCCTTTCTGCCGCCTGTAATATTCTGCTAATAACAGGATTTCAGGTGGCAGAAACGGTAGGTCAGTTTGCTGGTATCCCACCAGAAATTATTGGCCGGGATACCATTGTGCAAGTGAAGTCAGGTCTTTAAGTGGGCTGGGGCTAACCGGGACAGAGCTCCTCCAACTGCCACTGAGACAAGGCGCTGCCAGATCTTCCTCAGTCCCCTGCGAATCAGCACCAGGCACCAATCTTTCCTGAGCTTGAACGCACATAAAGGAAACTCACTCATTTACACTAAAGCAAGCTGTGAAGGGAATATTTGCAGGGTAAGTAGAAGCTGTTGTCCACTTGAGCAAGAGAGCCAAACCCTCATCCTCAGAGGCTGACACTGTCCTTCTTCTTCTTAATTATCGGATGTGTGGGCGGACCCACGCAGGCGCTTCCCCATCCTAAAGGATGATGTGCACCAGACCCACCAATCAATATTTAGCTCACATAAACTCACAACTCCTCCCACCGCCCAGTCTGCCTCACAAAATCCAACATCACACTGACACTGTCCAAATGGGTATATATGAATGGAGGTTTGGAAACATTCTACTGTTAGGGTGTTATCACAAATAAAAAGAGCGGCACAGCCAGTGCGAAATATGTGCTCAGAAGGGTTGCAGGCTTGAATCACTGTCAAAGACATATTTGTCAAATATAAAATCGTGGTCATTCTTAGGTTCCCAAAATGCTCCTTTATTGAATGCAAAGCAGCCAGAATCTTACGTTGGTGCTATTTATACTCGCTCTTCCTCATAGGTGACTTCGGCACCGGCTGAATATATGTGGGGTCACATTTTAAAATGATGCCATTCTGAGGCAGCCGTGTGGTGCATCGACTGTAATTGAGATGTTTTCTAATGCAAACTCCAAAAATACCTGGGTTTGTCATTGAGGATGCATGCAATGAGCCCAGCCTTAAACTTAATTATTCCCCAAGCATATTCCCTGCCCCGCACTACGGATGTGAAAGTAGGGTAAACAATGTGAGTGATAAGTTAACACTTTTTAAAAAGGTGTGTCTTTGCCCAGCAATTTCACCTCTTAAAGTGTCACAGAGGTTAGTTTGTGAAGACTCATTCCTCCTTACAAAATATGCGCATGCCATCAGCCCTAATGTGGGGCTTCCTTCTGTGGCACAAACCTAAGTAAAGCAATGGAGGTAGGGGTGACTGCCTACAGATTATCATGGGGCAGGTGTATGCCCTTGTACAGCAGGAGAAAGGAAGACAGCCAGTGGCGAGCTGAAATCTTAAATGACCACTGAAAGGCGATTAGGCTAGCCCTGATGCCAGGTCTGGGTGACATATTAACAGAGGGAGGGGGATGTATTCACTGATTGCATTCTATATATACTGAGTGAGAAAGTGATTTATTTACAGACCGTGATTTATTTACAAACTAAGCTGGAGAGAAATGTATTTACAGTATGCAGACTGAATGCAACCAAGAACAACTGAGAGAATGCTAAATGACCCTAGATACAGTTGCTATTGTTTGGGCAAGCAGTCCTTGCCTATGCTTTCTGCCCCACCTTTGGACCACGCGGAGCACTCTTTAGGCCCTGCCCTACACTTTAGTATCAGCCTCTTGGTTGATAACCCCTCTATTTTGCATCCCACTGAAATAACTGATTAGAGCTATACTTTTGCTGGGGGAGATTTTCAGGGACAGTTGGGTAGTATTGGCATATTGCTGGCTATTCATTCCCAGATTGACAAGTTCTCCCAGGGACTCCACGTAGAGGTGAATAAGGATTTAGGGAATGATAGGGCCATTAAAATGCTAAGTAGTAATATAGCCCTATCACATGGTTCTTGTACCCGTGGCTTTCCATATGTTATGTACTCTGTCTCCTATGATCCCTCATTCTCTAGGGTGGCTATGGCTCATGGGAGTTGTAGTCCAGAACATCTGAAGAGCCAAAGGTTGAGGGTATTGGCCTATCATATCGGCTCCTATAAATAATGCATTTCTTTAAAAAATATATTTGTGGGGATAAGGAGTTAAAACAGGTGGGGAAGGGGTTGGTGGGAGCTAAAAACATGGGGAAACGAGGGGCTGTGGAGGTGGGATGTCACCCCCAAATAAAAAGAAAATACAAAATTTGGTATTTGTTCAGTAAAGATGTTTTGGTAAAACATGCCTTGAATAAAAAAATCGTCGGTAAAATGACATGGAATCGAAGCCGGTGGCTTACATGTTTGAATCCTGTCAGACTGTCTCAGGCTTCCATCCTTATGAGATAGATAACATAAGCAAAGGTCAAAGTGGGGGCGGGGAAATCCACCGTCGCTCCCTTACTTTGTTACCTGACGGACAGGAAGCAAGATTACCATTGTTTTTTTTTTACCCCTCCCCCATTCTGGGATTTCAATGCTGGCAACACTCATGTCTAGTTTAAATGAGCTATCTTGCTGGTGATGGATTGCTTTGTTTTTTTAACAGATTGGGACATAAAGGGCCCCATCACGATTTGGGCGGTAGCTCTTAAATGCGGCAGTAATGCTATTACTGCCGCATTTAAGGGCTGGCCCTATTATGGGTTGGGCGGTAATTTGGAATTTTGACTCCAGCAAAAAGCTTCATAGCTATTACTGCCGGCGCAATTACTGCCGGCGGTAATAGCACGCCCAATGGGGAATGGCAATAACCGCCCAACCGCTACTCGTGATCCAGAGTTAATAGCGCCGGACTGAGTAGCAGTAACGCTATTTGCGCTGGCGGTATCTCAGCAGTCTTACTGCCAGGATAACGCCAGACTTGTGATGAGGCCCAAAGACAATTCCTGAGCCAACACAAAACCCCGCTCAGCATGCACTTATATTCTGCTATTAAGCATGCATTGCTGCAGGTTCAGCTGTCTGTACAGGTAATGGGAGCGAGCAGGGTGTGTGGCTGTAGTCATCGGCATATTCCCGAATGGTGGGTAATTGCAAAGGGGAGGGTTCATAAAGCTGCATGACATGGGGGCAATGAACGAAACTAATGGTGTTCCTTTAAATGCATTTTTTCATTGTGTTGCAGTGAGTCTTTATAGAAGTGTTGTAAAAACACAGGGCCTCATTCTGACTTTGCTGGTATCCTAGCGGTAGAGCTTCCAGGATACTGGAGTGACGGTGTAAATCCCCATTCATGGAGTACCATAGGACTCCATGAGGGGATTTGAGGACATGAGGACATTTTTTGCCAGTAGGATGCCTGGTTTACCTCCAGCTGGAGGTAACCCAGGTGCTCCAACGGCAAACCCATAATCGACCGGTCCAGTAAAGTGCTGGTATCCACGAATACCAGCACATTTTGACTGGACCGGATGACTCAGAATGAGCCCCACAATGTTGCGGGGTGGGGTGGAGGAAATGCATGATCCAGATATGAGGTTTGAATTGGGGGGTGAGTATGGGGTGGGTGGGAGCCCATGCAGTGGGTGGGAGAAGGGACCATGGCTGAGGGGGACATAGTTTCACTACTTCGACCCCTGAATATAAATATAATTTAGTTGGTTTATTAACTGCCAAGTCCCAAGTGCTCTACGTTGGCGACCATGTGTTGGCCACAACCACCAAGTGCACTCTGGTTCAGATTCCCCTTGGAGAATGCGAGGCTTGGCTCAGTACCACGTGAACGCAATACACACCAAGTACACATGGATGCATTGGACTTGGACATAAGCTTGCCAAGGTATTTAAACAGAATCGAAACAGATGCTCTTCATGGCAGCTACATGGATGGCTGACATGTCTTGCTAAGCCCAAATCCTTATACCCCATTCTCGTTCCCCTGGCCGCTCCATGGCACCGTCAGGCTCTCTGAGCCTGCTACCATGATGTTCTCAATTACAGTCTGCATGGCTGGCAGTGGCTCCACTCTCACCAATCCGTCAGAGGTGGAGCATCGCTAGGTCCAGCTTTAGGTTTTGATTCCTCTAAAAAGCAATGACTGTCCTTGGGATGCGCTGATATCGGCAATGTATCACATCAGCCACCTTCATTCCCATTGGGTATTGATGGAATATTCCACTTTGAAACAGAATCCTTTGGTAGTCCACTATGGCTGTCTATCACTCTCAGAGGATTACACATCCCAATGGACGGGTGATAAACAGCCTATGGTTACAGGCACACTGATTACTAACTGTGGGTTTCGCACATCCCCTTCCTCAGGGCGTTAGAAAAGGAGAAGGCAGAAGCATTTGAGCACAAGTATCGGCTTCTTGGGTGATTGCACCTGTGACATAGTACACATTATATACAAGGAACATTCTGCTTCAATCTGGAACAAGTAACCAAAGTTAGATTGTGGGCACAGTATTGCCATTGGTGGATGGTGACAATATGCAATGAGTACGTTCAGACACATAAACCACGTGCTTGATGGGGTATTATATAAACAACAAAAGGGACGGCACACATACATAGGTTTCAAAGGTACAACGTATAGTAACCAGTTTCCGATTAGTAGCAGTTGGGGATTGGGTTAGTCAATCAAGAATGATTATGGAGGTGAGGTGGCAATTCCTGTGCACACTTCAGACGATAAGAGGTGAAGATTAGGAGCTGTCCCTAGCCCCATCACTGCTGGGATGTGCCTAGGGTGAGGTGGCATGGAGTTTAAGTGGTGGGATTCCAGGGTGAAAGAGGGCTGGAGGCAGCACACAGTTGAAGGGTGTGGTGATGGTGCGGAGAGAGTGGGATCAGGGGAAATTAGATCAACCAGGTGTGAGGCATGTTCATGGATACATTTAAAGGCCAGGAGAAAGAGTCTGAAAAGGAACAATTTTGTATTCCGTGCCACCTTCTATAGGGAGAATGCACAGAGGTGGATGAGGATTGTCGTAGATTGCAGAAGGTGTGCATTGGCAATGTTCAGTACTTTATTAGGAAGTAGAAAGGAAGAGAAGAGCAGTCCCATGAAGAGGTAGTAGCAGTTGATCAACCTTCTATGGACTGTGGTGTAAATTGAGTCTTTATAGTGTGTAGGGTGGATCTTGTGAATGTTGATGAGATTGGGCCGGGCATCCTTTTCATGACAAGTGATGGCAGCCGAAGTTTGTGGTTCTTGTGAAAGTAGACGCAACAGGTTGTGAGCCTTCAGTGACGGGCAGGGAGATCGGGAGGAAAGAACATATTTGAAGTGAGTGCCATTTCAGTGGGGTGTCGACTGGAGGGCATCACAGAGCTCTTCAACTCCAGGTATGTAGTAACATTATTGAGTACAACATTTTGGAGAAACTTTGAGTAGTAGAGGAGGAGGAAGACAGATAATTAGCTTGCAAGTTTGTTTGCATGAGCCCTAGGTTTCTTCATGATGGGTTAAGAGTTGTTACTTTGCAGCAAGGCAGAAAGATCCTCGAGGTAAGTAAGATTTTGTATGGCGATGGTAGGTGATAGTAGCTAAAGGGTGACAGATGCTTCACAGTCTGTGATGTTAAAGGGTCAGTGGGAGCACTGGAAGGGTTGGCAGATCTGAGAGTGAGTGCTAGATGGTAGGATGGAAAGTCAGAAAGTAGGAGAACATGGAAGCGTGGTGATGTAGGGAAGGGGGAGAGGAGAAGCTGAAAAAGAGCAGCAGTTAGGGTGTCATCAACAAAGAAAGTGGAATGGGAAAGCAAGATGTGAGGTTCCACGATGGATTGGAGAGTTTTGACTAGTTTACGGGGATGAGAGTAGAGAGAAGTGACTATGTTATCCGAGTTAATAGTTTTGGTAGAGTCCAGGGAAGTATGTAGAGTAAGGAGCCATTCCTTGCAGAAAGTGAGGAGAGCAGAGATGCATGTGTTATGCCATTCCCATAAATGGAGCCACATGGTCATCCTGAGACGGCGGACAGCTAAGGAGATCCAGGGTTGGGAATGAGAGGTAGCAAAAGTTTGAGCATGATAGTGATGTTCAAATGGATCCACCAGTGCTAGGTTGAATGCATGGAAGGTCTTTTCTATCATTCCAGCAGGAGTCTTGGGAGCTTGGAGAAGCACGTGACTCTGCCCAGATAGGGTTCCCAGGCATCAAATTTGAATATCTGTTTGGTGAAAGGGAAGCGGGAGAGAGAGAGGATGGGAACCAGAGACAGTGAAGTGGATGCGGGAATCATCAAAAGGAGGGGATCAATGGAGGGGAGAAGCACAAACCGAGGAGGAGAAGAAGATGAGGTCTAGAGAATGGGTTAGATCTTAAGGTGAACCAGAGAGGGATCAGAAAGAGTGGCGTCAAGTAGGTGTTTGTGAGCCTTGGTCAATTTCAGGAGGTTACATTCTCCCATGAGTCGAGCAGGGACCTGAAAGTGAAGGGAGTCCATTGGAAAGGCAAGGTCTAGGGAAGAAAAGGAGTTGGAAGTGCTGAGGAGCCGATAGATAAGCATGATACAGAGATTGGTTGGTGCAAGGAGTAGAATAGCAATTACCTCAAAGGAAGAGGGGAAGAACACAGAGGAGAGGCGGTTGGGTAGGTCTTACTTATCAAAAGGCCGACTACACAACCTCTCATGTTATGGCAAAAGCAGGGGAAAAAGGTAGTGGAATTAGTGTGCAAGGCTGAAAGCTTAGCTGTGTAATCAAGGTAGACCCATGTTTTGGCAATTCAGATCACAGAGAGTCAGGAATGAAGGAGCTAAATTAGTCAGCGAGTAAGGGGGTCTTGTTTCTGACAGATTTTTTGTTCCAGCGCCCCAATGTCAGATCAATACCGACAGGAGCGGTGAACAGCTGGGATGTTCGTGAGGAGAGATGAGAGGAGTAGATCATGTAGTGGGGCATTTCTAATGGCCAAATCTAGCCAGGGAGCAATACAGTGCTGTACCTAAAGGACAAACACAAGAGGTTACAAGGTGTGGTGGTAAAAAAGGAGGGGGCTGGTGGAGAAGTGGGGTGAGGTCTGGAGAGTGAGAAGTTAGTTTGAGTAGAGTGGTTAGCAATTGGCAAGATGTTTTTTGAAAGGCTGTCTTCAGAGCCTTTGCGAAGTGTAGTATGGCAGGTTCCAGTCTTATCTGTTTTGGTAACATGTTCCAGAGACTGGGTACAAATATTACATTAGGCTATGTGGGGTTGGATCAAGCAGAATGTTTTTTTATGGAGATGGACCTAATAGGAATGGGGAATGAGAGTTCAGAAAAGATGAGTGGTGGGGCGGAGCAGGGTTGTGAGGATGCACAGACCCTAAGCGAATAGTAAGAAAAGAGTGGTTAGGAAGAGAGTGCTGTGGGGGAACATGGTGGTTGGGGCTCTGTTGGTGTCAGGAAGCCGGCGATGGGTCAAGATTAGTCAAGAGTAATAAGTAGTGGGATCTTTGTCATTTCCCTGAATACTGCCCACCAGTGGTCCTGCCCCCTGATCCCCACCTGCCAAATCCTACCCACTGTTCCCTTCTTACCTGATTTCTTTTACCAAATCTCATTTGCCAATTTGGCTATTCTCCCTGCTGCCATTGTCTCTTTTCTCTTTAACCTTAATGGATGGATTCCAAGCCATCATTGACCTGCCTTTTGCTCAGTGCCAGATTCGCTGTTTGACATGTTCCCTCATTTTTTGATCTTCTACCCTTAACAGTATTAACCTAGCAGCATTGCAGGGACCTGCTTCACGGCCATTCTAACTACCTCTTAGATGTTCTTGTTTCAAGGAATATTCGATTATCCATTGTGACAGGAGAAGGTGTGAGCAAGCAGGCAGGGGCACAGCTTCTTTTGCATAAACTACTTCAGTTTCGCCCATCTGTCTATTGCCCCTCCGATCACTTTTGAATGAGTGGCTATAAAGATTTAATTCTCAGGGAACTCTCTTCTTGCCTCCTCCCCGAAATGTATCTTCCTTGGGGACTTTAACATCCATCTCGACTCTCCTGATGTGGCTACTGTACTCTTTTGCGACCTCTGCGACTCTTTCCCTCAATATCCTTCCCTCTGGCCCAACTCACTCTGCCAGATATACCTTGTATGCTTTCATCTCAACAGACATCCCACTCTCTAACCCTCTTACTACCCCTCTCTCCTGGTCTGACCACTCTCTCCTCTCTTCCCACCTTGTCCTCCTCTGTACACTAATGATGCCTCCGCCTGCGCTGCCAGTCTCCTTCTCCGTCATTCGACTGATGAAGCGTGTGTCAGTTAATGAGTTTGCCTCTTCCTTCATCCCTCCTCCACCTCCTTCACTTGACTCACCTGACTATGTTCTAGCTAACCTCCATCTCTCCATCCCTAACACCCTGGACATCCATGCCCCAATCATGATGATCTGCATGAAGTCGGCCTCCAAATACAACTCTTGGTATCATTCTGACTTGGCAGCTCTGAAACGCAAGTGTAAAGTTGCAGAGAGGAAGTGAAGTGGCAGGAATCTAGCTCATCCTCTGACAAACTGGCCTGCCGCTTACTCCAAAGGCAATATTGTCTCACCATCTACTCCAAGAAGAGGGCTCATGTCTAGCTCACATCTCTTGAAGCACCAATAACACGGCTGAACTTTTAAAAATCTGCAAGGAACTTGCCAATCCTACTGCAGCTTCCTCTCCTCCCTCCCGGGCCATCTGCACTGCACTGGCATCCCACTTCTCTTCCAAATCTCTGGACATCCTGTCCTCTCTGTCATCTGCTCCCCCACCCCTTCTGCTCTTGCTTCCCCTGGGCCTCATCTATCCCCATACTCTCCTGCTTCTCTCCCATTGCACCTGATGAGATCTCCATAGTACTCTGCTCTATGAAAGTCCCCTCTAAACAGGTGCTTCCCTACTCCACCAGATACATCAAGGACAACATTGCCTCTCTTGCCCCAGCCCTGGCTTGCTCAGCTAACTATGGCCCTATATCTATCACCCCTTTCTTTGGCAAACTCACTGAGAAGCTGGTCATCCCCCAACTGACCCTCCACACTGAAATAGCTGGCTGCCTCCAGGACCACCAGTCCTGTTTCAGGGCATCTAGACACATGGAAACTGCTGTCCTGAACACCCGCGAAGACCTGCTCTCTAACCTTTGGTCTAACACTCCACCTGTTCTGATCCTCCTCATTCGTTTTTCTGCCTTTGACACAGTCAACAACTCCATCCTCGTAAACAATCTCCATGATATGCCAGGCATCACAGAGCGGGCACTGGCTTGGCTGTCTTCCTTCCTTTCAAGCAGACCCTGCCAAGTGTAAATGGGTCCTTTTCTCTCCTCCACCTCACTCTCTACCTGTGGCGTTTCTCAGGGCTCTATTCTATCGCCATGTCTCTTCAACATCTACCTGGCCCTTTTGGCCCATTTGATCTCCATCTTCTCCCCTCATTTCCAGTGTTATGCAGATGACACACAGCTCTGCTTCAAGCTGCCATCCTCTACCTCCTCCCCCTACTCTCTCATACCTGACTACCTGATTGCTATTCAGGCATGGTGCTCTGCCAATGATCTCTGCCTTAATGCCAGTAAAACGGAGATCCTTCTCATTGGGACGCCTGCTCCTTGTTTCCCCCCACTCTCTGCTAAGCCTCCTTGGGCCTCCTCCCTTCACCCACTTGTGAGGCAAAAAACCTTGGAATCATCTTTGACTCCTCTCTCTCTTTCTCGCCACACATCACAGACCTTGCCAAGAAATCCAACTTACAGCTCCACCTCCTCCTGGGCATTCTACCTTTCCTCACCTTCCCCCAGAGGCTCAACGTCTCGGAGACCTGGTTCTCTCTAGGCTGGCCTACTGCAATAGCCTCTTCCTCAACCTGCGTCTTTCGTCCCTTTGCCTCCATCAACTAATCCAGAATAGGACTGCAAGACTTATCCTTGGCCTCAAGTCCAGAGAACGCATCTATCCAGCGCTTAAATATCTTCACTGGCTCCTGGCGACTGCAAGGATCAAATTCAAGACCATTTGCATTATCCACAAGGCTGTCTGAGGCCGGGGACCTCTCTACATCCAACATTCCCTCCCTAAATACCTCCCTGCCAGAGTTCTTCGGTCCTCTGACTCCAACTCTCTGCGGTTCCATGTGATAATATCGCTGCAAAAATATCGCCATACAAAAATGTTGCCATATGTTTGCGGCGATATTACCCCATGGAACCTGCGGGGGACACCCCTGCAACCCCTGTATATTTTAAAAGGGAGCGGGGGACACCCCCGCAAACCCCATCCATTTACCCCATAAATTATCCCCACCAAAAATATCGCCTATGGCCGTTCCCGACGACCATATATACGGCGATATTTTTGGTGGCGATAATATTACCTGATACCCTCTCTGCAGATCGAACGTTTTGCCAAGCAGAGAGTGGGGGATAGATCCCTGTCCTCGGCTGGCTCCTCCCTCTGGAATAGCCTCCCTGCTCCCCACAGACTTGAGCCACATCTTCTTAAATTCTGGAAACTTCTCAAGACTTTCCTTTTCTCCTCTTCCTTCCCTTTCTTCCTCCCATGCTAACTCAGCCTTTGCCACTGTGACTGGGGCTTGGTTCCTTTGGAGGCATAGGGCCTCATTACACGGTAAGTGGTGGACCAAGGTGCTATTAGCACCTTGGTCCATGCCGGTAAATTACCGGCACCGCCTTGGCGGAAAGGGGAATTACCGCCTTACTCCAAGGTTGGTGGGGCGGTAATTCCCCCTTCCACCATTGCCCTTCCCCATTCCCATTTTTGCCCCATAGGGCATAATGGGAATGGGGAAGGTGCTAATTACGGTACCGCAAATTTGCAGTGCCGTAATTAGCACCAAGGTTCCTTTGCGGGTTGGGTTTTAACGCCTGCAAAAAGCAGGCGTTAAATTCCCTAACCCGCAAAGGGACCTCGTAGTACGGCGGTAAGGGTTAACGGTCACCGTTACCATTAACGGTCACCGTTAACCCTTACCGCCGTCCGTGTAATGAGGCCCATAGAGGGGCCAGACCACCCCCCTACCCTTCTTCCAGAAACCCTTGCCAGCATTTGCCCTCTGGCTCCCTTCCCCATACTAGCCCTGACCTGGTCCACCCTGTCCACCGCACTCCCCCCTCTTTCCCATGGCACTTGCCATTTTGGCCCCCCAGCATTGCCCCCCCCTCCCCACACTTACCACCTTGCCTTACACTTGTACGGTACAATTGCCACATGGCCAATATAACAATTTTTGTTGTTCTACTTTCTTCCCATGTTCCCCCTGGAACTTGTCTTGTGGCGCCTGGAAACACTTGTGTATAGGCGCCATACAAATGTCCAATACATAGATGAATAAATACGTCAGGGGCTTGCAACCTTTGGCTCTCCCCATATTTTGGACTATGACTCCCATAATCCATTCATCATTGACTATGCTAGTTAGGGCCGATGGGAGTTGTAGTCCAAAACATCTTGAGAGCTGAAGGTTACAGACCACTGGTGTAGGTGATATTTCACCATCCTGCAAACATTGGAGCCTTTGTCAGTGAGTTCATGGAGTTTGTCAATGGCTCGTCTGAAATTTGTGTTGTTATTTTTCAGTGGTAATTTTAACATTCATTGAGGTAATATGGCACCCTTATTTCTACTCCCTCAATAGTTTTTAATGTTCATGTACTTTGTCCAGAGCTATTATACTTTGACTCAGTCTAAGGCAGAGGCATGTAACTTGTAGCTCTGACGATGTTTGAGACTACATGTGCTATGCTCCCTTGCTGTTGACTATGCAAGCCGATGGGATATGAGCCTCGAACATCTGGAGAGCCAAAGTTTGCAGACTCCTGTTCCATGAGGGAATATTTCAGATTGTGTAACTGGCTCAATTCAGTACTACTATTAATACTGGTATTAGGCCCTCATTATAAGTGAGCCGGTCTGGAAAAAAGTGGCAGTATCAATGGTTACTGGCACCTTTTCTGGACTGCCTCACTTTGAGTCTGCAGGTTGGGGCTGTGACTACCGACAAGCCTGACCTGCTGGTAGATTAGGCCCCTACTGGCAGATTCTTCCCTGAAGCACTGGCACCGTTGCTAACGGTGCCAGTGCTTCAGTTTCCCATGGGGTCCTATGGGACTTCACGGGAATGGGAACTTACTGTTCCTCCGCCGCCCGTAATTTATCAGGATATCGGGTGGCAGAAACGGTAAGCCAGGATTGCCGGTGCCTACCGGCAACCTTGTAATGAAGGCCATTTATCTTTACATTGATTCCTCTAGCCGGTTATTCTTGTTTTCTTGGGACCACTGTAAAACATCAAGGAAAGTTTTCTATTGAGGAATTTCGGTCTCTGAGTAGCACTACCTTAGTAGCAGAGGCAGTAACCTATAACGATGGCACAGACTGTTAATCACACTGCACTGCTTCTAAGTGTGTTTTAGTACAAAGCCCTCCTTTCCTTCATTCACACAGGCACGTATTGCCGAACCAGAAGTAAAGTAAGAGATTGGAAAGTGTGTGGTGTTGCATCCCGTCGGATGAGAATGCTATAGTTCAAAAGCCAGGGTGTTCCATGTCAGATATATATTTTTATGGCCAAGTGTACCTTGTATCCAGCAGCTATTGGGCCAGCCACTAATAGATCCATTGCTTTGCCCTGTTTAAGACTATAAAGAACCCTAATCTTACTGTACTTTACGAAGGGCGTCCTATGAAATGTGAAGAGATTGGGATCTATTTTGCAGGCAAAATTCTGGACATCCGGGAGAAGACACCAGGCAGTCGCCAAAACATTACTGCCCCAAGTAAGAAGGGTTTGAGTCGATGGGATGAATGTGACCCTTGTTAGTGCCACAATGTACTTACTGTTCCTTATGCAGTCTCTGGAGCCTGGTTCTTATGATGAAGATCACTTCCCAGCTTTAAAAGTAAAGGAGTGGCTTTCCTTTTTCTGCCCCAGGTGTTATCAATCATTCTTTTAGCCTGTGCTATTTCCGTGCCACATTAAAACATGTCACGTGATGCCTCTGCTTGCAAATAAGCAGCAGGACCGGAAATGGTTGGCCATCAATAGCCCGATTGCAGCTTTAGCTTTTATGGGCCCCTTTTTGGAGCAGGTGCTCTCATTACAGCTTAATATATATGTGTTGCTGAAAGACCTTCTGGCCTGCAGGTTGATCATTCCCTGGATGATGTCCACTGCATAATCACTGTTGCTGCTTTCTGCTGCTGCAAGATCTCATTGGCAGTGAACATGGTTGATCACGTGGCCCTCCTAGACATGCTCTGCCATCGAATAGGCATGGGTGGTTTGGCACTCATATGAATTCAGTCCTTCTGGACAGCCAGTCTCAACTGGTTCGGATCACGGCGGTGTGCTTGTATCCCTTCCCACGGCCTTACTAGGTAGCCCAGAGGCCAATCTTGTCACCCATGTTATTTAACCTTTACGTAGAGCCCGACACTGCAAGATCTGGTTTCTGGCTGTAGGGTCCCAACGCATTACTACATGGATGACACCCAGTTAGGCATGGGCGTTCCATTGAGTAACAATATCCAGTGTCTCTGGGGCTGCCTTCAAGGACTGAAGGGAGCATAGCTTACCATCTTTTTAAAACAGGACACCCGAAGCACCAAATTTGTCCTTTTTGCTCATGCAAACCTCTTGGTTTCGCCCTGTCATAGATACCTGAAAACTCTGTTTGTGAGGCCCCTTCATATTTCCCTTCATTAGTGAACTCGGAGATCTGCAACATACAGCTCTCCAGATGTTTTGGACTGTGATTCCCCTGACACCTCACCATTGTCTAAGATGGCTAGGGGTGATGGGAGTTGCAGTTCAAAACATCTGGAGAGCTAAAGGTTGCATGCCACAGTGTTAACACTTTAGGCTTTGTTCTATTTTGTCTCCCAAATTAATTCTTTGGCTAAGTCAATAGAATTCCATTTAATTTATTAAAGCCACAAATCCTTTTATTTCTTCATCTAATTTCCGGCTTTTAATTCAGGCCTTGATTTTGTCATGTATTCACATGGGAATCTCAGTTCTTTGCTCCATCTTCCCCAGATCACTCACACTCCACTTCATGCTGCAGCCAAGGTGGTTGCTGATGCCAGAAAGATTGACCCTTTCACGCTCATACTCAAGCAGATCCACAGGCTTCCATTGAGGGCAAGAATATTGTTTCAGGTTGCCTGTCCGACCCATAAATTGGTACATGGGTGGATGCCAAATAATCTGGTGGAAAATCTAGTCCACTTATGCGACCAAACAGGCATGAGAAGCTGGAAGGTTTTTCAATTACAGGTACCCATGTTATAGGGTTCTTCTAGCCTGAAAGGATCCCTCTCGGGTGAGCCAATCACCCCTTGGCATGCCTTTTCGGGTGGCTTTCCCCAAGATAAAGACCTCTTGAGTGTCTGAAAAGCCCTAAAGACCTGGTTTGGGGCAGTTCTTTTATGTTGTGTTTCACTTTTCGGATTTGAAACTTTGTGTAAGTATACATTTTGGTTAATCTTTTATTTATTAAAAAAATATATGTTGTATCATTGGTTTAAGACCTTACACAAATCTTTAATACATAAATACATCCAAGCACTTCAGAAAAAAAATCATGAATATTCTTAAATACCCATCAATTCCTAAAACCTGATGTAACAAAGTCTTCCTTTTCCACCATTAAAACACATGCCTCATCACGACTTGGCGGTAACCCTTAAATCTGGCAGTAGCGCTATTACCGCTGGATTTAAGGGTCTGCCAAATCAGGGCTTTGGCAGATTTTGCCCCAGCTCTGAGCTGGGGGAAATCCGCCGAAAATTTGCGCGGGAAATCCGCCAGCGGTATGAGCGCGAAATTTCCCCATTGAGCCCAATGGGGAATGGGGCATTCCCGAATGGGCTCAATGGGGGATGGGGAATACCATTACCGCCAAACTCGCCGGCGTTACTGCCCAAGTCGTGATGAGGCCCATAATCTTTCAAATTCACTACAGAGAATTCAGATGCAATCTATACAAAAATGGATTCAATGCATACAAAAGTGTAAAAGAGCTGGTATTCAAAAGTCCTTCCCAGAGCCACTCCCGCAGGTGAAATCCTTAACTAGCAACATATTTCTCAAAGCAAATAATACATATATTCCTAATAGGCACATTTCGGTTTATTGAAAAATGACTGATTTATTTGTGGACACGTTTGCATTGTACAAGGCTCTCATTGCGTGTCAGAGCTTAGTTTGCACTATATAAAAAAGAAATAAAATAAAACCAAATGATTGCTCTAGAAAAAGTGCAAATATTTTCAAGGTGCAATGGTATTGATCGGGATTAATGCCAACAAGAGTAAGATATGTCTTGCACAATCTCAGCTCTGAGCAATTTGGATTTAAAAGAATAGTTGTCACTTTAGGATATGGGTATGAGAAATCACCCCCACACACCTTTCAGGATAATGTCTTGGAGACATCTTATGAGGGGCATTTGAGCATGCCTATTAAACTGTACCTGACAGTCTTCTTCGGGGAGGTTCATCCGATGCCTCACTGTTTGCAACACACACATTTAGGGGCCAAAGAGGGCAGATCCCTTCTTGAGGGACACCATTTTTTCTAGATGGATATGCAATAGCGTGTTTGACTGGGGTGCATCACCTCAGCTTGCAATCCATGTTGTGGAGTCCCCCAGTGCTTCACCCCGCCCCCCCCTCTCATCCTTCCCTACAGTTTAAGGCAAGGCTAAGGGCACTATCCTCTGTGAACTCTGAGTTGCATTTATTTCCATGTAGGAGGATGTCCAGATATGCCGGCCTGCCATTGGCTCTCCCAACCAGACCCTCCTGCTTTATCTGCCATGAATGAAAACTCCAGAACCTAGTGGAGACCAGTGGAGTGCAACTGAGCATGAGCAAAATGGAGGTTCTTGTTTTGGCCTTTAAAATAATGCTATGGTCATTTAAATATTGAAGGACCTTTTCAAACATGCCAGTCTTGGGCTTTGCAGCACACCCACCCCATGGAAGCCTAGGACAAGATTCTGGGCGAGCGATGTTCTTGCTCTCCTTGGCCGAGGGGTGGTTGCTGCTATTTATGAGTCCTAAATGCTGCGGCATCTTTTCTTTTTTCGTCTTGATCTCGGATCACCTGATTATTATTGCTGTCTAGATCAAAAGGAGAACTGTGCGAATGCTCTGCTCTTCGGTTTAGATGGGTGACGCCACGGCTTTAAATGGGCCGGTCCTACCCGGTCCTCAGTCCCTGCACTTCCTATCTTTTAGCATTTGAGCACCTGCACTTCTCAACACCTGAAAGAGAGTACCGGTACTATGCTGCGAAGTGAAAATAAAAGCTTACAGGATTGAGCTTCTGCAGCCTTTGCTGGGGAAAGCAGCGCCCTCTCCCTCCTCCTCTCTCCACCACCCGCAGTGCCATTGATGTCTCCTTCAGGGCCCACCCTGCAGAACAAAAGGAGAGACAAATATGCATTGACTGTGCCCCAGCACAGAAGGCGGGAACGCCGTTTCGCTAAGTGGGCTTCACCCGTTACCATTGGTGTCCTTTGATGATGCAGAGATTGATTTGGAAAGCCTGGGAAATTACTTTATTAAGATGTTTCTTTGTTATTAGCAGGGCCTATTCTAATATGTAAATGTTTAAGTAATTGGAGTTTTGGTGGCAGGTTTTCGACTGAAAACTCCCACAGAGCATCAGTTAACTACCGAATTTCTCATTAGGCAATGAAAGCGAGCAATAATAAAACTCCCCTTCTAAAGCTTAGTTTACAGAGATGATAACTGCTAGTTTGATATGCAAAAAAGAAAGTCTCATTTAATACCAACAAACTGGAAGTTTGTGTGAAAGGATCTCAGATACACTGCTTTAACAAAGTGTATGTTCCTTCGCACATCATTTAATCTCACTGGGCATTGCCTGAAAGCAACAGAGTGTGCCCAGGGTGCTGCGTCAAAACAGATGGCGCCGAAATCGCTGCGCCGGAATTTCCAGCTTCGTAGCTTGGTGAGTACATGCACTTATTTATTTCCTTTTAAAGCACTGAGTAAAACATGTGGCATGTTCTCCAAAATTAGGCTAATGGGATAATCATAGGATGGGGAAAAGAAACCATGGCTCTGCTCTCATTCATCTTCTTCAAGAGTGGCACGTCAGATCAAGGTGTTTTCTGAAACTTGTGTTTGTCTCCTATATGCTTGTTTAGTGGTGACACTTCAGAGTTTGACTGCTATTTGCTGGATGAGCTCTACTCTTTGCTTACTAATCCCAGTTTATGATCCACTAGCTGGGGTACCTGGAACTGCCCTTGTCCTGATCGAGTGGTGTCTCATGTGTCCTGGAGGATGTTGCTCTTGTCTGCTTGTCGGCAAGTCTTGCTTCAGTTTGTTCTGGTGTCTCATGTGCCCTGGAGGATATTGCTCTTGTCCTCTGGTCAGCAAGTCATGCTGCTGTTTGTTGTTGTTTTTCAGAAGCTCTTGATATTGATTTTAGCTTTGCATCAGGTGGATCTTTTCCAAGTGATGTTCGTTTTTTGTGCAGCATGTTTCAGTAACTCAATGGCTTCAGCACATTTGAGAAAATGTCGAAGAAAGATTGATCGATTTTGCTCTCTTCTCGTGAATGAACTTAAGAAAACTGTAACCTTGCCATTTCCCATATTTGAAGTGGCATGATATAAAAAAAAGTAATTTTTTTTTTATTCCCTTTAAAAATGCTTTAATAAACAGTCTCAAACTGTATACACTAGTAATACATTTTAAAGGAATAACCGACATATCAAACATTTTGCTTCAGACACTTTTCAAAATGTTGCCTCCTTCTAGTACCTACTGTAGTGAATCAGGGTGAGCATCAGTAAATGAGGGTGTCTACTGAGTACATTTTTTGCATCCAAACGTAGACAACAATCTTGCCCCAGACAGATGAGGAATCCATGCAAAATTGGGTATCAGTGGGTTCAACAGTGTGGATTTGTCTAGCCAGACAAACATACACACACACAAACATTTTTTGCATATAAGATTTTTGCATCAAACAGACTACAATCTTGCCCCAGACAAAAGAGGAATCCATGCCAAATGTGGTAGACGTGGGTTCAATGGTGTGGATTTGTATAGCCGGACAAACATACACACCCAAATACACACATTCAGCTTTATATATAAAGATTAGTCTGTGCAGAGATCACAACGTTTACAAGTTTACAGGAATGTGCTTGGAAGATTTCTAGCCAAACGTTATGGTTTTAATGGACAGAATGAAGGATCCCCATTTCAAGTCTCCTTCAAATCTAACAGATCCATTAAGAACGGCCAAGAATGAGTCTCCTCTCCAAGGTGTGAGGCTCACACCCAACCAGGGAGACCTGAGTTGTCCAGCTATGCAGGCTTATTTGCCAAGTGCAACCAAGCCCCTAGAATGAACTCTTTCAATGACCCAGAGATTCATACATTTGGGTAAAAATGTCCAGAGAAACTATCAAATGTGTCCCTTGGGACATATTTATACATGTCCCCTTAAAAGTATTATTTCCTTTAAAGGAAAGCGGCTGGCCTTGATCCGATGATTATTTTCCTTTGCATTCATTCATGGTCATTTAAAAGTGAAGAGAATGCATAGTATTGAGCACAACAGCAATATTGCGAACCTTAGGAATATGGGTTCACTGCATGGGCTTTTTCTGAGTTTCTACTCCATTACTCCATCAATTTCTATTGTTTCTATTATGTTTGAGCCCCTCCTGCAAGAGAACCTACAGCTTGACATTGGATTTGCTCTATACTTTTGTAGGTATAAGGTAGTAGGATTCATAACAAATTACAGTGGTATAATTTTCAGACACTCAACGATCTTAGAAAAAGCTCCCAATAAAACAATACAATTCAAGGTAAGACACAGGCAAGTTAATGAACCTGCTAGGGAAGAAATGGGAGCCTAGAGAGGCTATTCCTCTGGGAAATAAATGACTGTTTCCACAACAGTCTCATTTCTGGGTACACAATTACGCTGATAAACAGTGGTTTATCCGAAAAACGCAAGAATACCAGAGTCTTCATCCCTTCACACTCCTTCCATTCATGATGTTACTATTTATGATTATTTGTCGACAAAAGAGAATAATAACCATGGACATTATTTAGTCAGCAGGCTAACCAAAACTACAGAAATGTACATTTTGTCTGTTGAACACTTCATATCCTCAAAGATAAGCAAGGAGAGAAGGAAGGGTCAAAAGGGTCAAGGCTCAAGCCAACCTTCAGTCAAATGAACCACCAAATTCATTGCCTTCGGAGGTCCCCTTTGTCAATGGACATGGACTGGGCATGCAGCCACCAGAGTAATTGCGTTAATAACGAGTGTGTATTGCATACATTGAGTTGACAGCAACAAGAAACGTGGTATAGTAAAGTGGGTAGCATTAATTCCAGAAAATAACTCTAGTCATCACCCAATGATTAGAAGTCACAAATCTGAGTAATATTTCCTAAAACACTGGTCTTTCAGTTTATCGCACATTTCTGCTGAACTCTTGAGCAGACACAGCCTGTCCATGTAAGAGTGGTTTGTACTGATGGCCAATATAAAGTGTTGCAGGGAGGAAGAACAACAACACATGCATATTCAAAGCACCCAATATTGTCCTGAGGTCACCAAAGCTATTGTTGTCATAGGTAAATGCAGTGACGTTTGAGAATTAGAAAGGATCACTGTGTAGCAAAGAGAATCACTTTATTGGATACAATATGCACCATAAAACAATAGTGTGACCCATACCAAGGTCAATGGTCGGAACTAAATCCCAATAGTCTTTATCAGAAATGTCACATTCTAGACCGAATGCATCTAATGCTATTGGGCTTCATTCAGACCTTCTTTACCAGTCTGCAGAGTGAAAATCTATCCCTGCTTCTGCAGGAACAACAACTGTCCCCAATTACCACCTCTAACTGGTACTTTGACCTTCAGACCCAAGACTAATAAAGAGGGTCTGAATGAAAACACTGAATGCCATCTTTTAGCAATGATTTGTGGAGAAATCCAGAAATATATATCACAGGTGATGCTGATCGTTTTGGTTTCAATGGGAGTGGTCTATTTGTTAAAGCCAGTTGAACAAAAGTCTTACCTTAGGGATTCATAAAAAGCACAGAATGGTTGCACCAATGGAATTTTCAATGGGTAATCTTGACAGTGAGATTCACCATTGAGACATACCCTTTTGAGATTATCTATTTTATTTATTTATTGCATTTGTGTAGTGCCCAAACCCTTGGGTATCACGCCGCTTGTACCAGGAAGTGAAAGCAGATGAACAAAGAGAAAGAAAAGCATCAGGGCAGGCCCTGAGTAAGTCAAAGCATAAGTGTACATCAGTCGCATTTGTCAAACAGCGCCGTTTTCAGACGTTTCCTGAAGATGCAATAAGATGGTTTGTTTTTGATAGCAGAGGAGAGAGAGAGTTCCAGAGGGTCGGCGCTATGACAGATGAGCTGGTACCACTTGCTTGCTTTTTTAATATGGGGGTAAGGAGAGGGAGAGAGGAGGAGGATCTAAGAGGGGGTCTCCTCTTATCAGGCGGATAATCTAACTTCGTCCACATCTGCAGAAATGTGATCTCCACACTTCACAGACAAATATAAACTGCCACCTAAATTCATCAAAGGGGATACTAATTGCCCTAGATTGAATAGCACCGCGTGCCCTTGGTCTACAAGAGACGTGGAATGGGCAATTTTAAGACTGAATTACACCAAAGCCCCCGGCCCGGACGGCATCGCCGCCTGCGTGCTCAAACACGATCCAAGCTCTTGGGCCCCTGTGTCCCTGTGTTAAAAATGAAATTTGATAACATCTATCCACCAAATAAAATACCTAAATCCTGGCACACTTCTATTATAGTGCCATTTTTAAAAAGGGCAACCCGGCGGAACCGGGGAATTTTTGTGCAATTGCACTTTTTGACGTTTCGGCGAAGGTCTTTTCTATTCTAATCTTAAGAGAACTTGAAATTCATATGACGCAAAACAGCATCTTGTCATGTTTCCAGGTCGGCTTCCGCAGACAGATGGGCACTGCCTTGAATGCCACCATTTTGGCACATATATTGACAAGGAGCAAGATGTGCAATTCTGGGCCGGTATACATGGCGTCTCTCGATCTAGCTGCGGCATTCGACGTTGTTATTCGTAAGGTGTTAGGGAACAAGATGCTACAATTGGGCTTTCCCGCGCAAATGGTCCTTTTACTATCTAAATTACATGAGAACACAACCTACTCAGTAAGTGTAAATCAACATGGGGCTCTAACTCAGCCGATCCCGACCTGGGTTGGTGTCAAGCAGGGCTGTAATTTAGCCTCAACTTTTTTTAACTTATACTTGAGTGATATGGACAAGCTGTGGCATCAAAAGGTCACTTTTCCGGTTAGTCTTGGTCAATTACATATCCATTGGTTGGCCTTCGCCGACAATATTCTCCTATTCGAGAAGACCCCCTTTGGACTAAATTAGAGCTTTTTGTCCAATATGCACAGAACCTCAATCTTCACTCTAATGTTACCAAATCGAGGATTGTTATTATTAATAATCTAAAGAAGAAAATATCCTCATTTAGGTGGTCCATTGATGTACTGCACGTTGAACGTGCAGTATCAATTAAATACTTGGGATATAATCTATGTGACATGTCATCAGTTGCCATATGGAAAAAATCACTTAACAACAAAGTTAAGCTGTTAATTTCCCAAATGAAACTGATATACAGCAAATACTGTAAATACTCTGATACCTTTCATTGATTGTTATATCCTAAAAGTAGAGGTAGTTATTCTATATGGACTAGACATGTGCCTTGTGAACCTCAAACCCATCCTGGACCAGCTACAAGGAAGGGTCTGGAAACAAACCCTTAGGTTAGCAAACTCTTTACCGAATTCAATGTTGCGGCACAAATTGGGGATCCTATCATTGTCGGTAAGATATAAGTGCAGACTCCTAAACAACTTTGCTAAAAATGATTTCTCCCCCAAGCAATTCCTTATATGAGGATATCGCCAATATGATAAGAGAGAAATCTGCAGTCAATAAATAGTGCATCATGACAAAATGAATAAATTGTTAAAATCGATGACGTTTGCTCAAGGCCAGCGTACGTGAAAAAAAAGCCTTTTGAATGTGCTTGGTGTCAGACAATAGAACTTCTTGTACAATTATTACAAGGAATCAGCACGGTTTATCACTAAAAGAGTGCCATGCCAGGCCTATCTCATTCGCTATCCCTGTGATGAGGCACAAGATTTTCACATACGATTCAAGCTGAACCAGTTTCACACCAACAAAAGAATCAAACACTGGTCCCCTCACACTCATGATGGATTGAAGGGGGCCTGTGGCTTTTGTGGCGACGGTACGCAAGTTGAAACCCTTAAGCATTTGGTTGTGCACTGCGAACACTTTCATATGCATACACTTGAAATATTGGGAAAAGGAAACATTGGTTCTATGGAACATTCAAGGAAATGGCTGTGGATCAGGTGCATGTGGGGAACGAGCATAACCCGGGTGTTAGCATTGACTCGATTACTAACTATTATTAACAAGGAGATCTTGTGCAAAGTAAATGCATCATAGACCAGCTATGTTTGATGGTTTATAGGTTTGGGATGGTCATCTTATTTTCTAAGAATTGTCATGCATGGTAATGTTAAACACTAGGAATGTACAATGCACATGGTTGGTATACTGAGCGAGTGACTCCATGTATCGATAGCTGTGTGAGTACCCAGATCATTTAAACTGTCTGTGTGCCCAATTGTTGAATTTAAGTGCTTTTTAATATTCTCAAACATTTTTCTGTTTTAATAATAATAATGTTTGCACATTTGCTAATTGCACAGAATCGCATCAAATGTTATTGCGTGTTATTTCAGTGTTGAGGGAATGTGCTGTAGAAAATGAATTTTAACAAATGTTAACATGATTGCTAAATTGTGTCAAGTTGTGATGAAAATCCTATGTGTGAAATGTTTATATGATCATATATGTTTGTACAAGTGAACCAATTTTAATTATGTTGTAAAAGTTTGTAGACAAACTAAATACAACTAAATAAAAAAAGGAGGATCTAAGAAGGTGGGAGGGGGCCTTTCTGGAGATACGTTGAATGAGATAAGATGGTGCAGAGCTATGAATGCATTGGTGGGTGATGAACAGGCTTTTTAAGCCGATGAGTGCTTTGAAGGGTAGCCAGTAGGCTTCCCGTCTGGCAAGCATGATGTGATCAGAGTACCTTAAGCCCTGACAGCTCTGAGGGCTTTGCTCTATAGTCGTTGCAGCTCAGAGAGGTCCTTGGCGGATGTGGCTGTGAAAAGTGTATTGCAGTAGTCAGGTTTGCTGCCAATGATGGCTCTGGCAAGCGTTTGGCAGATGTCGGGAGAAAGAAATTGTCTGCTGAGGTTGAAGAGCTTGGTTGTATAGGCTGTTAAGCTCAGAGCCCAGGTGTAGCCTGAGGGTTTTTGCATGCCTAGAGACAGGGGTGGTGATGCCATCAATGGTGAAGGCTGAGAATGCAGGGTCAAGATTCTACAGGTGATGGGGGAGCCTACAATGAGTAGCTCTGTTTTATCACCTTTGATAAAGATGGTGCTTGGCCATCCAGATCTGAATGATGCTTAAGGTTTGATTAATGGTAGTAGTGTCATGGGTATAGTTACCAGAGATGGGTAGAAGGATATGTGTCTGATCGGCAAAGTTAGTGTATGGGATACCGAGATTATCAAGATGGCCAAATAGAGATTTGGTGTAAATATAGTAAAGTGTGGGGGAGATACAGGATCCTTGTGGGATGCCAAAGGGGACAGGTATGGGTTCAGCGGCTGCTTCTGCAGAGAAGACTCTGGATGTCTGTTCACTCAGGAAAGATTTACTCAACGATGCAGCCTCAGATGAGAAGTGGAATTTAGAATTGAGGGGCTGGAATAGTATATTATGGTTGACAAGATCAAACAAAGCAGAAAGATTGAGGACAAGCAGAATAGCAAGGTTACCTGAGTCACAAATGTGATCAACTTGTATTGTGAGGTTCTCAGAGAGTAAATTCTGTTGCTCAAGAAAGAGCTGAATTTGGGTGTAGGCTGTGCAGTCCAGTATTTTAAGGAAGAAGGGGACTGTGGTGATGGGGCAGTAGTTGGTAGGAAAAGTGGGGTCAAGGGTTGAGAAGTGGGGTAACCCATGCTTCTTTGATACTAGTAGGGATGGTGCTTGAGGAAAACAACATATTGATGAAGTCTGTGATAGTGGGCACCAGAGCAAAGTTTGACTTTGCAGAGTTGGATGGTTTTGGTAACCTCAGCGGTGGTGACAGGCGAGAATTGAAAGGTAGCAGCATGGGAGTTGGGGTATCTGAGGGTGGGATAGTCAGTGAGGAGGTTTTTGGTGGTGATCTGAGTTTTTCTCATGGCGAGTATATCCCTAAACCTGTGGACTTTGGCCTAAAGGGAAGCTTGAATGGTGTTACACTAAATTTTGTCTTTAGGGAATAGGGACGGGGAGGAGATTGGCGTTTCTAGCTCTTTCGGGATGGAGAAGAGTTTTTATTATTTACATTTTTTAATTTATTATTACCTATTATATAGTCAACACAGTGAACTTTTAATACTCCTGTTGCGTTAACCAATACAAAAATATAAAGTCAAGTATTACATTTAAAATTAAGATTTAACCCAACCTTTCCACACATTACAAAATATAAGAACTAACCTTTTTGTTTCATTCAGCGTTTTCAAGCTGATTACCATTTACATACATTGACTACAATGCCGCTCCCAATAGGGGACCTTCTATGCCAGCTGCTCGTAATGCTGACAAGCGCAGTTCCAATAATGCAGGACATAGAGTCGATAGATTTTTTGCATACTCCACTTGAGGTTCACCGTATAAAAGGTAATGTCTGCGATCTCTTGGTATCTTCAACCAGGCTCCCATAATCTCAAGCGTTTTTACCAAGTTCGTTTTTATTTTTCATGTAATCCCATACCATGTTGTTACCTACAAACTGCTCGATATACCTTGGAGTGTTCATTCGTTCTTGTATATATTCTACACACACTAAGGAATTGCTTTTAGTGGACAGATCAGTTAATAATTGTTCACGTGAATAGGGACTTAGCATCACCTTTATAACTTTCTTATAGTTATTCTGATGAAGTGTCAAAACATTCTCCAAGGCAAGCCATCTAAGGGAAATAGATTTCATGTTGGCAACACAACTACTAGGCATATAACTAATCTTAGTTAGAATAGCTTTATACAGTAGTCCACACATGGAGGTTTCCAAGGCATTTGCCATCTTCCAATACATATTCAAACAAGTCAAATTAAATTTGACCCATAGTGGTAGGAAGTCAAATTCTAGGTATATCATTTCGATAGACGAATGAGGGGGCAGTCTAAGCAGTCTATTTAGCATCCTAGACTCTATGTTGCTAACATCCGAAAGTATTTTAATTGTCTAGGTCTCTGCTCCATATATCAAAATGGAAGAGATTTG
The DNA here is from genome assembly GCF_040938575.1 of Ambystoma mexicanum. Classification (NCBI taxonomy): domain Eukaryota; kingdom Metazoa; phylum Chordata; class Amphibia; order Caudata; family Ambystomatidae; genus Ambystoma; species Ambystoma mexicanum. The sequence continues at coordinate 673,374,691 of NC_090932.1, read as the reverse complement.
TACCTGGTATAGCTGTAATACGATACCCACCGAGTATCCTCCACCTTTGGAGGCAAAAGAGCGGATACTGCCTGCTATCTTCAGAGCCTTTGAGCTTACTTGTTCAAGATGTCTTTTACCACAAAGTTTATTGTCCAAGTATATACTCAGAAACCGCTTGGATTTCCTCCTCATTCATGTGCCAGCCTTTCCCTTTCTTATTTTTACGTCTCGGTGCAAATACCATAATTTTAGATTTAGCCGTATTCACAGTCAAGCTACTCAGTTGTGCCTACTCATCCAGCCTATCCAAAGAAGACTGGAGTCTGCAGGGTGTCAGGTCCAGTATTGCTGTAACGTCAACATAGCCCACCCATTGTATTGGAACATCGCCCAATTTCAGTGGAATAGACGAGCTGTTCACAATAGCCTCACCCATATCAGACATATAAAGATTGAACAACATCGCTGCTAATATACATCCTTGTTTTAGACCTTTCTGGGTGGATATCCATTCAGATGTTCTGCCAAGCTTGATCAAACCGAAGCTTTACCTTAGTGTCTTCGTGCAATAACATAATCATCCTCAGGAGGCCAAGCAGGATATCCCAACTCAACAGCTTTTGCCACAGTCTCTATCGACTGTGTCAAATGCGGCACTGAGGTCTACAAATGCCACATATATCGTTAAGTTACATATCATCCAAGCCTGCTCAATTATCATGATCAGCACCAATATATTGATCGAGGTACCAAGTCCTTTACGGAACCCAGTTTGGTTAAATGGCATGTGATTTTTTTACCTCTGCCCATTCTTCGAGCTCATTCAGCAAAACCCGGGAAAACATTTTTGCTGGGGCAACCAGCATTACCAGCAGGTGATAATTTCGAGGGACAGAATGATTGCCCTTTATTTTTACTGGGACTATAATACTGGTACACCTGGAGGTATGAATGGCTCGAGTTACCCCAATCCAATAAAACAGCTGATGTAATGTTGATGACCACAGTTCAGCGTCCAGTTTAAGCAGGGTGCTGCACATTCCATCAGGGCCAGGGACCCTAGAGGATTTACTGGATAAGATTAACATATGGACATCAGTGGCCCTTTTTATATACAACCACTCAATAGTTATCATCGCTGCCTTAAAGTTCACCACCTCCCACCCCATATGATTGTTCCACATGTGTGACGCAAACCTGTTCTGGAAACACTGTTAATATCTCTAACAAGATCATTGTTTCCATTAATGATCCTCCAGAACGTAGAGGGTTTGTTAGTTAGGGATGAATCCACTAACAACTTCCTTCGATTACATTCTGTTTCATATTTGTGCCTTCTGAGCTATGTATTCTACTCTGATTTTATGAATTTCACCTAACAGGCGGGTTGACTGCAATTTAACGCCAAATGTGATATGCAACGTAACTTGTTACGCACATTACTTCTTTTTTGTTTGATATGTTTATCAAAGCCCTTTCAATGTATTATTTTTTTTTGGCCCACATCCATTCTGAGAGTATTTGACAGAACTAGTAAGGGTACTATCTCTAATGCTCTCAACACAATTTTCATTATCAGTGATCGCTTGCACTGCTGTGGTGATTTTAGGTTTTTTCATGAAATGCTCAATTGCGGTCATGTGATTGGTGGAGGCATACCCCAACATACTGTCGCTCCAGGAGACTTGATTGAGAGCGGGATTGATGCTCAAGGTCCCTGATTGGAAACTACTTTTACATTGGCTCACAATATCAAAGTACACAACTAGTGGATAATCATCGCTTTCTTCACATGGGGCAACACACATGTCTGCTATCAACTCATTGCAATTCACTGTAAAGATATAATCAATTATACTGCTAGAACTATTCCCGATCCGCATGAACTGTGCAAGCGCAGCCTCCTGTGCCACCAGTCCAACCTCCAGTGCAGTCCCCTGCAATGGCTGCACAATAACAACCCGGGGCAAGACCCCCAGGTGCGCTACCACCAATGCCTGAGTTTGACATCTCAGGTGCGCCTTCGAGCCTGGGGCCACGCTGGAAGATGTGGATGGATAGACTGGAAATGTATTTCAGGGCCACTATGGAGACTAATGATGACAGCAAGTTGGCCACCTTGCTGTACTGTTCTGGGCCGGCGGTGCACAAGGTATTTTTGTCCCTTCAACCACGTGCCATCACCTATGCCGCGGCCAAAGACACTCTCCATGACTATTTTCTCCCCCTTGCAAACGCAGATTATGAGAGGGTCCTCACGGGGGCGGCACGCCAGAAAGATGATGAGACATTAGACACTTTCTATGGGAGGTTGAGGAGGCTGGTGGTGCCATGTGCATGGGTTGACCCGCAGATTATTATTAGAAACCAACTAATCCAGGGGTGCACATGTGGGAAATTGCACAGGCAAGTCCTGAGGGAGCCGGGCATCACCATTCCAAGCATCCTGGAGCTAGGGCGGTGCCAGGAGGTTTCCGATCTGCGTGCATCCCGCATGGAGGCTGGGGTGCGCCCCAGTAAAATGGATGATGTCTGTACGTGGCAGAGGAGCCAGACGCTGGGGGATGAATCAACGAGAGAAGGGGTCCGCCCCAGTCAACTCCTGCTCCAAGTGTGGATATGATTTACCTCATCCTGCGGAGTGCCCAGTGGCGGGAAAGACATGTGGCAGGTGTGGGGGTGCCGACCACTATGCAAGAATGTGCAGAGCCACTAATTCCCCCTTCCTGCATGGCCCTTCCCCATTCCCATTTTTGCCCCATAGGGCTCAATGGGAATGGGGAAGGTGCTAAGTACGGTACCGTAAATTGCGGTACCGTACTTGGCACCAAGGTCCCTTTGCGGGTCCCTACTTTAACGGCTGGTAAAACCAGCCGTTAAGGTCGGGTCCCGCAAAGGGACCTCGTAATCAGGCGCTAAGTGTTTAACGGCGCCGCAGCCTTTTACGGCGCCGGTAAACACTTAGCGCCAGGGTCGTAATGAGGCCCAATGTCTTCTTTATCTCCAGCGTGGGAGTGTCGAGGGCGAAAACAAGGCGACAACTTCGATGCCAGGTGCTCGTGAACGACTCCTCCATCCCTGCCGGACACTGGTGCATCAGTGAATGTCATGGCCCGAGAGCACTACGACGCCATGGTGTGTCCACCCAGCCTGACCATGCCCAAGGCGCACATATTCACTTTTGGAGGCGCAGATCCTATCGCGCTGGACGGAGCGTTCATTGTCGATGTGAAACATGGTGGGTCAGCAATAAGGGCCGATTCTACGTGACTCCAGTCAGCAGCAACACCTTGCTGAGTTGTGCAGAGGCATTGGGCATTGTCACCTTCGCTTATTCTGTTTACGTTGATGACACTCAGGTACTCCTGGAGAAATATGCAGCCCTCTTTGAAGGGACTGGGCGAATGGCTGGTGAGCCGGTGAAGTTGCACATAGATGACTCGGTTCAGCCCATTGCCCTCAAACACCGACGAGTCCCATTTCACCTCAGAGAACTGGTAGATAAGGAGCTTGACAATTTGGTCAGGCTGGACATAATCGAGAAGGTGGAGGGCCGGACACCATGGGTGTCTCCGATTGTGTTAGCCCGGAAGCCGAAACAACCTGACTCTATTCGCATCTGTGTGGACATGCGGCTGCCCAACAAGGCCATTAAGAGGGAGCGACACCTGACGCCCAGGATTGATGACATCATTACGGAACTACAGGGTGCCTGGTTCTTCTCGAAGCTGGACCTCCGTGCCGGGTATCATCAGGTGGTGCTACACCCCGAATCGAGGTATATAACAACTTTCACCTCCCAAATGGGCCTCTAACGATATAAAAGATTGAGCTTCAGGTGTCATCAGCGGCCGAAGTATTTCAGAACATCATTCAGGGGCGCTGGCAGACCTAGACGGCGTACTAAACATCAGTGATGACATTCTCGTGTTTGCCAAGTCGGAACCGGAACACCTTGCCAGGCTGGCTAAGACCTTTGAACGCCTCCCGTCTTTGGGCCTGACCCTACACCGGGATAAGTGAGAGTTCTTTGGGTTTGTCTTCGGGGCGGGTGGCGTGTCTCCTGACCCACGCAAGTTAAAAGACATCATAGAGGCCCGAGCCCCTGAGAATGTCTCAGAAGTGAGGAGTTTCCGGGGAATAGTCACATACTGTGGCCGTTACATCAGGAACTTGGCATCGAGATCGGAGCCCCTCAGGGCCCTCACCAAAAAGGACATGGCCTGGCAGTGAGGACCACTCGAGCAAGTGGCCTTTGATGATATTAAGGGAGCCCTCACGGCGGAAGACATAATGGCTTTTTTCGATCCCGCGTTGGAGTCCGAGATAGTAGTGGACGCTAGTCCATTTGGCCTTGGGGCCGTCTGACGCAGATTGACACGAATCAAGAAGTTCGTCCCATCGCTTATGCCAGCAAAGCGCTGTCAGAGACTGAACAACAGTACTCCCAAATCGAACGGGAGGTTCTGGCCGTGCTGTGGGGCTGCCGCCACTTCCAACTCTATGTCCTGGGACGACCCATGACAGTGGTTACAGATCATAAACCACTGCTACCGATACTGGCGGGATCCTCATCCAAACCTCCGGCCAGAATAGAACGCTGGATGTTGGCCTTGTTAGAATATGGGCTGTTGCTGGTGTACAGGCCAGGGAGTAACAATGCGGCAGACTATCTCTCAAGACACCTGCAAGAGGGCACTGGGGGGGTGCCATCCACTTGTGCCGATGAGGCTGATGAACATGTGCAGATCGTGGTAGAGGCCGCAACAACCAACTCTGTGCCGGTGAAAGAACTCGAAAAGGCATCGGTGGAGGATGACTGCTTCTGGATTCTCAAGGCAGCCATGCAACAGGACTCATGGCGGATGGTCATAGACTCTATGGCGGCCAGATCCCAGGAGGCCAAGTCCACACTGGAACAACTGTGGAGAGTGCGGGGGGAGCTAACCTTCTCTGAGAACGGCCTACTGCTAAGAGGAGACCGCATCGTCATCCCCCAGAGCTGGACACAGCAGATGATTGTGCTGGCCCATCAAGGACACCAAGGCGCGGCAAAGACCAAAGCACGCCTGCACCAGAAGGTCTAGTTCCCGGACCTTGAGCAGAGGGTAGAAGAATTTGTGGCGTCCTGTGTGTGGTGCCAGGCGGCGTCCCCCGCCCAGAGGGAGCCTGAAATTGAGAGACCATGCCACGAGGGACCAAACTGTGGGAAGTGGTCCACGCAGACTTTGGGTCCACGTTAAGGGACACCCACTTCCTGGTGGTGGTGGACGAGTGATGCCGCTATCAGGAAGTGGAGTTAATCGAGCCGGTGGCTTTTGACAAGGTGGCGGTGGCTATTGAAAAGATTTTTGCCACTCATGGAATACCCGGGGTGTTATTCTCTGACAACGGCCCACCCTTCCAGGGCGAGAGTTTCGCTGGGCTGATGAAGGACTGCAGCGTGCACCACCGCAAAGTAACCCCGCTGTGGCCGAGAGCCAACAGGGAGGTGGATAGGATGATGCAGACTCTCAACAAGGTGTTTCGCATTGCACAAGGGGAAGGCAAGTGCCTGGAAAGGGCACAGTACAAATTCCTGAGGGGATACCGAACTACTCCCCATACATCTACAGGGGTGGCCTGTATATCTAAGGCGATGTTCCAGCGGTGCCCACGAGATCTGCTGCCAGAAATTGCTGAGCAGGAGCCCACTGTGATTGACAATGAGGAAGTGGAGAGGGAGCGCTGTGAGAAAACTGCGCAGGAAAACCTACGGAGAGGACTGAGGGCACAGAGACTGGTGCCCGGGGACAAGGTGGTGGTGAGAAACCGACACCCTCAAGGGAAGTTGTCCTTGTCCTACGAGCCGGAACCCTTGGACGTGGTGGTGGTAAAAGGGTCGATGGTGACCGCCTCCGATGGAAACACCTCAGTGACAAGAAATGCCAGCTTATTCAAACGGATGGGAGAACCGAGAACTGAACCGGCGCCCAGTGGGCAAGTGGTGGAGGTACCGGACAAGGGCGGTGGCCCCATGTGCCTGCCAGGATCCCCAGCCTGTGAGCTGGCTGGCGAAGGGACTCTGAGCAGAGATGTTGGCAAGAGGGAAACCTGCCCGTCTCACCGATTACGTGTTAGAATAATAGAGTGAGAGCCCTGAATGTTCGGGGGACCTGGGTGGCTGCTATTAAAGGGGCTCCTGGGTTTGTTTGCACTGAAGTTAATTGTGTAGTAGATAGTACTCCTTTGTTCATTTGTTTTGTTATGAAAAAGGAGGAGTGTGATGCTGCTCCTTTAAGGACCTAGGATTGGTCTCTTGATAAACTCTCACCAGCTGACCCTCCAAGTCATCAGGAGGACCTGACCTCTGGCATTAGTTTGGAACCACACATGCCCTGGGCTCCAAACCCGAGGACTTTACAATCGGTCCTTTGGCCGAGGCCACCAATACATCAGACTCTGGTGGGGGTCGCATTTGGTTGCTTTGCCCTATCACACAAAATCAGGGTGTGTTAGGATTTTTCTTTTTGTTGTTTTATTTTCTTCATTTTGTTTTTTCAACTCATCATATAGGCTGTGGATTCAATCACACATTGTGTGGATGGTTTTTTGTTTGAAAATGTTTATTTCTTGTCAAATACCAGAATGTATGTTCCATAGTATTTGATGTAATTCACTGTGCATTTTAATGTTCATGGTTTCGATTTTTGAAAGTACCATTTTTTTGTAAATGCTCCTTTGGGAGATCATGTTTATTTGTTAAACAACAACTGTACAATTAAAAATAGCCACTAAGCTATCACAGCAGTTTTTTCTATATTTTTTCTATATATTTTTTTTGCTCCAAGGTAGTAACACTCGATGCTCCAGGGTAGCCTGAGATATCAAATTAATTAGATATCCAGAGCATTTGGGTCCAACATTTATTGTTTTATAGGCGTACTAGTTTTCAGCCTTTGTTCGTAGAGCACCACACGAAAAAACAGTGTGTGTAAAAAGAGTAATATTTTTGATGGGATATGGTCAGTTCCTTGTTTGTATAACAGCTCCTTTAAGGGCTGCACGCACGCGGCGGAGTGACGTTGCACTCCGTTGTGTGCAGTATAAATAAAGGGGACGTTCCCAACCGCTTACAGCGACCAGGAAGCCTGTACCACACGGACGTGTCCGAGTGAAGTCTGTGGAGGGAGGGGGCTCACGGACAACCGCAGAGGTGCGGGAAGAACCAGAACAATGGCTTAATTGCAGCAGTAAATGCGCTACTGGTGTAATAAAAGTTTCTTAACGAGGTGTGCCTTCAGTTACTTGATTTATATCTGTTCCTAGCGCTGACGCCCTGTTACAAACAAGCCATGACAAAGCCAACATTTTTGCTTTGTGTATATGTAGTATTCCTTTGTGAGCCACTGCCATCATAGGTAATGAAACCATTTCCTGTTGCCATCTTAAGGCTAGGCAGCACCATTATGGCATGCCTTTCAAATGCCCTATCCCATGTCTTACACAAAAGGCAAAACTGTTGGCTTTGCCAGTGCTTGGTTATCTGTGACACTCTCCCCCCTGCTTCCGTGTCCACCCTCCAAAGCTTTTACTGTGGATTTATTTAGATCTAAAGTTATCTGATCCATTAACAATCACCTCTGGAGTTTGTTAGTTGCTTTACTCTGACAATGACAGTTAATTACTTTCAGGTGAAAAGGTTCACTTCTAGGCATACTTTCACGAGGTCAATGGTCCCTTCTACTGTAATTATTTCGGGGTCATACTTCTTTTAATCATGTGGCCTGACACGTTTAAATAGTTCAGTGTTTTAGACTGTCCTCTCTTGTAGGGGTGGAGCGAAGTTGTGTTCTTCCTGAGGCAAGCTGTCATGGCTCCTCTGAGGCCTCAGAGTAAATGATAGCAGCATTGCCTGCTCAGTGTGTATGCCATTCCCCTGCACCTCCCCACCTCCAGCTTGTTAGAGAAGAAACGCTTGTTACTTACACATGGTCGCATTGCTGGATGGATGGGGAAACCTCGACTCATGTTTTTCACACCATGTTTGTCACGCAAATGTATTTTTTTTCAGTGGCTCTTTCTCCATGCTTCTTCTGTTCATGTGGGTCCCTGATAAACGCCTTTGCTGTCCCACTCTGCTTTATCCCTTTCTTTCAGCCCCCGTATAGGGACAAGGGGGGCTGGTAACTCGCAATTCCCAAATATGTTCAGAATAACTGTTTTCTTTTTCCTTTTAGGAAAACATGTGCTTAAAAGTGTGCAATTCTACATCACTTTTGAGTTTATGTTATGACCAGAGAGAGGAGGAGTGGGCGAAAATCACGTCCTGACAAAGGACGGAATGCCACATTGAGACCTAAAACGAGTTGTCCTGCCCATTCCCCTTGATGTCATACAGTCTGTCAGTAAGTGTAAGCTCCGAGAAGGCGGCATGTCTGACAGAGAAAGGAGATTAAAGGCTGGAGGCCATTATCCCATCGTCTGGCTTCCTCGTCACAGTCCTTACTTCATTGAGTCGTCGCCTCTGCAGACAGACTCTCCAAGCCACCCTTTCCTCCATCAGCATGGTGGTTTCTCAGGACTGCTTTAGTCCTACCTCCATGTTTGTCTGTTGGGTGCTTTCCTTTAACCATTGCTATAAGGTCCCTCCCACCCTTACCCACCACCTGGCTGTCCCCAAGTCCTCCTGAAGGTATGGGTAGGGTGGGAGGGATTGTGACGAGGAAGATCCGGACTTTGACTAATGAAAATTACTGTTATGTAATCGGGACACCACTCACCACCAATGTGCCTGACCCTCAATACTTCCCTCCACCCAATGGAGCTGCTTTCTTGCGCGCACAGGGATTTCACGATCATTGTGTCCTTTCTGGTAGGACAATGAGGTAATGCTAACTGACTGGAATGCAGGTAATCACTCTAATAAAGTATGAACGAATGAACTCAATAAATACACGATACACAGCTTCTGTCATAAACAACCTCTTTACTTTAATACTTTGCCCTAACTGCCCAGCCCCTTCCTGTCACGTGCACACCTGACGTGTATGGGGTCCTAAACACAAAAATGGGACAGGACACTACATCTCCCCCTTACATAAATCAATGCATGTCACATTACAACATTTCCTCAGTCTACCTTGATGGTTTTCTAACTCTCTTGGAGAGGCTTTGGGACACCATCACCTCTGTGATTCCGCTGCTAGAGCTACCATGAGTGTCTACATCAGCGTCCAGGAAATCAGTGTAGCTTTCCTGTGAACTGGATGCATCAGCTGAAACTTCTTGGGTAGGAATGTGTTCTATCATTTTTCTGAAGGGGGACACGTTCCTGGTAATGGAATGGCCAGACCCTTGAGCTGACACCAGGGACCATTGAACGTCAGTCAAGATCAATGAGGTTGAATGAAATGCAGGCACGCTTTTCTTGTGAATGAGGTTGACATACTAACACAGAGTCACCTAATTGTATGCTTGATCGTCTGGCACTTCTCCGGTTATCAGCATAGCTCTTCCGTTTGCTGGTCTCATCCTTCTTTCAAGCATGGCGATCAAGGTCTGAGCAAACCTCCTGACCAACCACCTGTGGCAATCGAGTCTTCAATACCCGGCCAAAGAACAGTTCAGAGCGACATACTCCTGTGGAGCTGTGTGGAGTATTCCTGTAACCTCGCAGCAGTGAGCAAAGGGCCTGCATGAAAGAGCCTCGGGTGATGGCATATACTTGAAGGGTTCATTTGATATTGGCTATAAAATATTCTAGAGTGGCATTTGCCTGCGGTCACAAAGGGGTGATCCGTCAATGTTGAAATCCTGAGTGTTCTGCAAACATGGCAAATTCTCACCCATTAAATGGCGGACGGTTGAACAAATTTACAGCAGAGGGAATGCCATAGTCAGGAAACATCTTGTCAAAAGCAACGATCACTGTGCCAATGTGGACGAGACCATATATATTTCTGGGAAGTGAGACATTTCATTGATGGTCACCAACACATATTTGCTATTTGTCAGTGGGACAAACATATCGCCAGCCACTTCATCCAACACCTTCAATGACAATGTCATTTTATGAGGCTCAGGGAAGTTGCGAGGGCCGGTGACTTGCAGATGACACAGGCTTCAAGCATCTTCTGTATCTTGCCATCCATTTTGTGAAACCAGACTCTTAGTGGAGGCAATTGCTCTGTGTCCCAAGTGCCCAAGTTCAATCACTCTATTCTGCAGAGACACAGGAATAACAATTCTATTCTCCTTCAGTAATAGGCTACAGACAGCTCATCCTTCATGAGGTGGAATGGCTTCATCATCTTCCTCTCTGTCTCTGTAAGCATCTCGCCTCCTTTGCATGACTCACGCCATCTCCCGGACACTACCTTTTCCTTAACTCGTGTCAACATTGTGCCGTGGCTTGATTCCCTGACAATCTCCTGAATGGTCAATGACTTTGGAAGTGCATTGTCCACAATGTAGTTAATATACTGATCTGCTTTTGCGGACTCAGCTTCTTCCTTCGCCGGAAGTGGGTATCTAGAACGAAAGTCAGCCAGATTATTGTCCTTCCCTGGCCCGCGTATAATATCAAAGCAATATTCTTGCAACCTGACTCCCCAGCGTGCAATCCGCAGAGGCATTTCAGCATGTTGCTTGCCATAGATCATCGTAAGGGCCTGATGATCTGTGACAATGGTAATCTCTTCCCATATAGAAAAAGGAGATAATGTTCACATGCCCACACTACAGCCAGGCTCTCTTTTTCAGGCTACGATTAGGCACACTCAGCAGTGGACATATGTCGACTGGCATATGAAACAATGCGTCTGGGCGATGATGAGCCTGATTTGAACTGTGCTAATCCGAAACCTAGTCCAACGGAACTTGCATCAACAGTTAATTCAGTTTAAAGTTCAGGATCAAAGTAGGCCATGTAAGAGAAGAAATTTGAGGTGTAAGCTGACATTATCCGGTACATTATGTGCACCAGTCCCATTTGCATGGCTGATTTAAAACTGAGAATGCGTCCTCCTGTTATGTTCCCTTTCACAACCTAGATGAGTAGCTTCTTTGATTTGTCGTTATAAGAGCAAGTTGTCTCAAACATCCCTTTGCACTTGAGAGGCATGCTCGACCCATATGGATACATATCGATATCAGTTGCCCTAAACATCGCAGTGTGCTTGAGCCCTTCATATGTTTCTTCGTTAATCATATTAACTGTGGCTCTTGTATCTATCAGGAACTCTCATGCACTTCCATTAAGCTGGAGGAGCAATGTTGGACTGTATTCAATTGCTGTCTTGTTGCCTATGGCAAAAACATAACCTCTCTTGTGGCCACCACTTGAAGAAGAGTCAGAGTCCCCTTGGTGTTTGGGTGAGGAAGTTGTCTCTTGTACCTTTTGTTGTAGACTTCCTTCTGAGTTCCTCTGGTGTGGATGATCTTCGATGTTTATCTCGCCTTCCTGTGTATCCCCGATGTCTTTCAGGAGAATATCTTCGCCTCGGGCCTGTTTTGTGGAGCAGAGGTTTTCTGTGCTTCTTCTGGAATACCTGTGATCAGACGAAACGTTGGACATATTTAATGTTCTTGCACATGGAGTGGAAGTGGTTCTCGCCCCCTGCAGGTTTCACACAAGTCACCAATGGCCCAACATGAGGGAAATTATATCTACACCTGTAGCATTTGCGCTGTTCTCTGCTGGTAGCCTTGTCAGTGGCCTGGACCTGACATATGGGTGCAGCAGCAGCCGTCTGCTGCTGCACCCAATGTAAGGTCCAGTATGTAAAGTATGTAAAAGCTCTCGGAAACATTCAGATTTCCTAAAGTGACCTGGTTTTCTGTAGTAGTTTCTTCTGGAACTCCATGGACTCACAACCTGCTATCACTTGTGCCCGCAGTGCTTCATCTGTTGAGTAATTATCGAAGACGCAGTATTTTACTGTTTTCCATAGCCTTGTGATGAAAGCATCTAATGTCTCTCCTTTCTCCTGGGTGGTGGTGTGAAACAGATGCCTTTCGTAATCAATGTTCCTGTTTGTAGCAAAATACGTATTCAATGAGTCAATCATTCCTGGCTGCGTCTGGCATCTCAAACACACTATCCTGCACTATTGGCCCTAGAAAGAGCATGAGAATGCCACACAATCCTCTTTCTTCTCTTTTTCCTGTCGCATCAATGTATACTTCTAATTCCTTCAACCATCTGTTCCACAGAGGTGCAAGGCTGCTGGTGTCATATATGTCAAACGGTGGAATAGCTGACCGCTGTAAGGACTCATTGCCCCCTTTCAGTCGACTTGGGAAGGCTGACGTGGGCAGTGAAGGTGTGGCATTCATAGATCCTCCTTACGACATGATGAGGCCATGCGTGGGGTCGTTGTGTAGCCTAAGGCCTGGATCCTGGCCTTCTTTGCAGTGTAATTGTCACCAGAGATCTTTTCCCCGTCATAGCAGACGTGCAGTGCCGAACTGTAATAGTCTTTCTTTTGTCCACTGAACTCTATTGAGGGTACTGGTGGTCGCGTTAATGAATCAGTTCCTACAATAAGTGTCAGAAACTCCACATGGCAACTGTGTGCTCCTTTGCAGTGGGCGACCGCACTTAAACCATTTGACCACCGGGGGCCATGGAGCAGAGACATTTCCTCTGCTGACAGCGGCCTACTCTGCAACGTTCCGATTCTCCTGGAGTCCCCATCACCAGCAGCAGGATGCGAAAAGCACACAACATTGGATCGCTCGTCGCCTGTGTTATGTCTGAGGCAGTGGCGTTGCCAGAAATCAAATTTAGGAGGGGCAGAGAGGGTGCCAAAGACAAAAGTGGGGGCCGCCTATGAAAGGTAATGTGTGATGTTACAAGCACTCCTGCAGAGAAGCTTTTGTGCACACCAACTACCCAACCCGCACTGCACCTCCCCTCCCATCAGAATGCAGGCACGAAACCATTCAGTGACTAATAGCCCATCATTAGCAGTTTTGCTTGCTACATTCGGATGGGAGGGGCTGCAAGCTGCTCTGCACACTATGGAGGTCACTGTGCAGAAGCTGGGCAGGAACACCTGAGAAGTGGCTCGTGCTCATGTTCATACGGATACGAGAATCCATACCAAGATCAGTGCTAGCTTTGAGACAAAAGGAGAGTATTTGCTGTGTGATATGCAGACATTTGCCTTAGTGGGCGTCACAAATAACACCACGAACAGGGAACTCGGTCACTGCTCGGTTTAGGTGGGGGGGGGGGCAGAAGGCGGGGCCCAGGATTACAGAGGGGGGTCTCTGCCCCTCCCCCCCCCAGAACCCTCCCTAGAGACGCCACTGGTCTGAGGTAATGGCAACTGACTGGAATTCAGTTAATCACACGAATAAAGTATGCACGAACACAATGAATACATGAAACTGAGCTTTCCTCATAAACAACCTCTTTACTTTAATACTCAGCCCTAAGTGCCCAACCCTTTCTTGTCACGTGCACACCTCACGTGTATGGGGTGCTAGACACAAAGATGGGACAGGACACTACAGCGTTGCTATTTTGCCTGTTAGTCTGATCATCCTCTGGCGCCACATTGTGTCCAACGCTAAGCAGCAGACCTCCTCCTAAAATCGGAGATTGCCAGTAAATAAGGGAAACATATTCTACATTGTGTTTCAACTTTTCTAATAAGCTACTATATACTGTTGCAAGGGCTTCCCCTTCATTCCTTTTGGCAGCTCTAAGACACGTTGGTTCCAGGCTAGGGGTCGTGACCCAGCAGCCTCCAAGTTTGATTTTCGCTTGGATCCACAGAGGCTGCTTGGAGGAACTCGGCAACAGTGGTTCTACAACACTCGGGAGAAAGCTGTAGCTAAATACGTATCACCTTTTACTACATAATTATGAGTTCATAAAAAAATGAGCACCAGGATTTTATGCATCTTAAAAGCACTTTTGCATCTTTGTTGCTTTTTTAGTTTTGGCTATTAGGCGGCGTGAAACTATGCCATTGGAGAACAGCTAGGCCGCAGATGGGATGCAAGGAGTATCACACTGCGTGTGGGTATTGTTTGGATTTTTACCAACCCACTGACTGCCCATGCTAATCCCTTTGGCCATTCACACCCACTTCCTTCCCCTCCCAGCCAAAAACACACACCCCTGGAAATCTCTTTGAGCTACCTTTATCAAGCCATAACATCAAACTCTGTGCCCATCGTGCATTCCAGTGTTATTTCAAGGCTGTCTTCTGAGAGTTAATTACTTAATTTGAGCTATACATGCGCTACAGGTGTAATAAAAATGCCTTTAACCGGTGTGCCTTCAGCCACTTGATTTATAAGCAGTATGTGCCCCTCACTGAGCGCCTGTTCAATCAAGCATTGGTAAAGCCAACAGTTGTGGCTTGTGTATAAGTATTAGATAGGAGTTTGCATTGTTGCTGCCATTACAGGCCAATTGGTACCACTACTGCAGTGCACGGTAGATGCCTATCCCTTGCCTACGCAACAGATAAACCTGTTGGCATTACCAATGCATGTTTAACTAGATATAGTAGTAACACAGTGCAAGGCCCTATCCTGCGCTCCTCGGTGTGCAGAGTGTTCGCTTGAAAGCAAAAATGCACTTTCTGATCGTAAACATTAAGCTGAAGAAATTATAGAGGTCATATATTCCCGTTTTTTTTCCAAAGTTGGCCCAACTAGTTCGAATATGAGTAACTCCAATAGCTTAAAAATGTGGGAGGTTTATGTAGTTGGTGAAGTTTTAGCTCTTTTCCTTCGGCTGAAGATGAGGCGAAATTTTGATAAAACTTATTGTAAATAAGTAAAAGTTCAAATTAAAAAAAAAACTAAAAAAAATAGCTTAAAAAATTGAGTCCAAAGATTCTGTTAAATACAGACGAGGATAGCGGTTTTTAAAAGTTGTGCTCCTCTGTTTAGTTGCCTTAGAAAATACCAAAATACACACGGTAATGACTGGCGACTCCAGACAGCAAGGTCTTAGATATCTAACAAAACATCTCAATAATACGAATTGGGATGGCTGCCTACGACCACTTAAATGTCAACCTCTTCCACTTTGAGAGGAGGTCAAGCTTGTGCTCTGTGTGAAAGGCCCCCTGGGGTATGGCAAGATATGCTGTCGTATTTCCAAGGCATACAAATCTTGCATTTGACATTTGGGCATGAAATTGCTGAACATCTTCGAGCTGTGCTTTTCTTTGGCTGAAAAAGTCGGCCGTTAAGGCGCAGGCAGATAGTCACACTTGTGGGAGCCTGCGTCTATTTCCTGGGATGGTACTACTAGAAAAAGTTGCTGTATAGCTGCTTCGTTGTTTTGGAGTATGTAAATGATCCTGTTGTGTTACAGCATGTTGCACAGTGGTACGCTACACTACGTTAAGCTGAGAAAGAACAGAGAAGATGCAACAGATAGAAGAATGCAGCTCTCTGAGTATGAAGACAGGAGTGATAGGCACATTTTGGACCACAAAAAGGAAATATCTTTGGATGAAAAAAAATGCAGAGGCCTTATAAGCCCAAATTGGACCGAGGTGGCAGTTATTGGTGGAAAGTAACTGGTTTCGGATCTTTGGCGGGTCAACAGTGTCGAGCTTGGCTTTGAGCAGTGATGAGAACGGAAGGCGCTCAGATAGGGTATATTGGATCTTGTGAGCCCAAGCGGCAAGAAGGGGTCAAGCAGGTTCAAGATACTCTGTGCTGTTCGATGGTGGCTTTTGGTGAAGCAGATCGGGGGCTCACCAGTATCTATTCGAGGTGGAGCAGGGTTGAGTCAGGTTTTAACCGCCAGGAAGGGTCAGTGAGTGACACTCCAGAGGTTCCAGTCAGCGGGTGGTGATAATTCAGAACGGTGATCCTGTTGCTCGGGTGTATGGTTCGGTGGAGTAGCATTACGAGGGTTTTTGACCAAGTCGTAATGTAACCCCTGGTTTGAGTCAGCAAGTGACTTTCCAGCAGTTTCAGTCAGGTCCCGGTGTTGAGTGGTTGATACGAGCCTAGCAGACTCAGCGCGAAAAGGGCTCAAGATGCAGGTACTGCAGTTCAAAGTTATGGAGGAATACCAGAAAGTAGCACCATTGGGATCCCGCTGCGTAAGCAGTGTGGAGCTCAGCTATGAAGGCAGTGCGACCAGCTTTGATGCGGCAGAATGGGAGCCTTAGCTGCACAGGTCCTCTAGATGCTGTGAGTCCGACTGCAGGGTCTTGATGACAGGATGAGTCATTTCAGGGTGTGCTCTCCCAGCCTTGGGAGATTCTGCTGCAAAGTGGCAGGTCCTTTTCCAGAGCAAGGCCCCCAACCCAATGCAGCCAGGCAGTGGGTAGAGTGCAGAGAGTTCTGCTGCCTTGGACTGATCCTTCTTCACCCCAGTGGCTGAGGGCTTTGGAAAGTGCAACTCTCCCAAAAGAGGTCCAATGAATCCTTCTCAGGTGTTGTTCCACTGTGAATCAAAGACACAGTGTGAGACCCCTCCTTTTCAAGGTAAACGTCCACAGGTGATTGGACTAAAGCTAGCCTTCTTTAGGAGTCCAAACCCTGCTCTTGGAATGATTGGACATTGCCCTTCTGACATAACATCCAAAGTGCTTTGCACTACAGGAAGTAGATGGGACAGGAAGGAGAGAGAGAGGCAGAGAGAAACAAGATGGTGGAATACTTCCCATATTGTACAGACCTCTCCATCTCTACACTAGCCCCACGCCCTGTCCTTCTCAATAGCATCAAATGCCTTTAGATATGCAGCACCCATGTGTGAGGCTACTTCCTTTTAATGGGTGTGCTCCTTTGATGCCTGGGCCCAGGACAGCTACCAATTGTGTGGCTTTCTCTGGGGAGGTTGCTACCTACCCTCGCAAAGAGATCAAAGAATTGTCATGGGCATTTAGGTTCCTGTCCTATCACTTGGCAGGATCAGACTGTCTGGCTAGAATACACATCACCTTCCACAGCTGAGCTGGCGCACAGGAGCTGACACATGTGGGATATCCAATTGGATGTGACTGCAATGATTATGAGCAGTACCATGTACCATGCCCTAAACCTGCCATGGCTTACATTTAGACTTTAACCGGCCACCAGCATGGGCTACTTATAATCATCATAGTTTTGGCATAGGGGTGCATGTCATAAATGCAGCCTCTGCGCTGCAGAGACTTGGCTGCTATTGCAGTTGTCAAAGGGGCACCTGTGACCTCAGGGTCTGCTCTGTGGCACTGGTAGAGAAGGCACTACAGACCAGGATACTGATGCAGCAGGGCACCGGTACACACTATTCTTTTGGCATGGAGCATAAGAAATGACAATCTGATCAACAGATTACCCTTTCAGAGATAGAGTTACCTGTTAATGAGTAAATACACATCCAAAAAGTCAGGGCTTTACACCCTTGCCAGATAGCAATTCCTCACACCATGTTAAGTTAGGTTGCATTGTTTTATATACTTTGATTTTGTGCTGTGCTATTCTATATGTATGTTTCAAACCTCACCCCACCCGCACTGGAAAAACTGTTTTGGCTTTTGTATAGGCATGGGATAGGAATTTGCTAGGAATTGCCATAATGGCACTAGCATGCCATAAGATTCAACAGCTGGAAGAATTGTGCAAGTACCCTACAAGATGAACATAGGGCCTGGCATATACCTGTCCTATGCCCATAAGCAGGCCTAAACTGTTAGCTTTGTCAATTGTAGTTTTCAACAGGATTTCAGTGCAAGTACTTGATGCTAGAGCACGCATACTGCTTATATATCAAGCAGCTAAAGGCATACTCAATTAATAGAGATTCATTACACCAGGAGATCATTTCCTGAAGCAATTAAGCTATTAATTCGCTGACGACTACTTAGAAATAACAATGTCGAGCCCTAGACAATACACATTTTAATGTAACTGTGTGACAGAGCTAGCTCTAAGAGATCTCAGGAGGGTATGATTTGGGTGGGGTTAGGCAGGTAGTCGGTGGGAATGGCCAAAGGGATTAGCATAGCCTTGGGTGGTCAAGGGCCTCACCAACAATGTCCATACAAGGTGTTTTCCGCCTCTCATCCTCGTTCCCTCCTATTTG
The DNA here is from genome assembly GCF_040938575.1 of Ambystoma mexicanum. NCBI lineage: Eukaryota > Metazoa > Chordata > Amphibia > Caudata > Ambystomatidae > Ambystoma > Ambystoma mexicanum. The sequence goes on along the minus strand of NC_090932.1, from coordinate 673,356,666 downwards.
TACGCCAATGCTATAGTTTCAGCTTTGCAGCTAATTGCCAAAACTAAAAATGGCAACTCTCCAACAACCACTTAAAAATTCAGGAGAGTGTTGTTAAGGTCTTTTTTTTCTTTTTGGTAGTTCTGGGACTGCCTTCAGTCACACATGATTTAGCAGATACCCTTTCAGTTGAGCCCTTATATGCAGTCTTCTCTCGTATGTATTTCAATATTGTTTTATCTTTGTTTTTCTACATTTTTCTATGTTCTATTTTCAAAATATCCAACTCATTTGTCATTTAAAACCCATAGTATATATACACACAGTGTAACATAGAGGTCAATGCCCATGAACACGTAGCAAGCGCTAGCCTTTCGTAAGATTTTCATTAGTCTAACCTGGGGGCGAGTTGCCTGGTAAAGGTTTCACGCCTACTGTATGCATGCAATGCACATATATAAACACAGCATTTGACACCTATGAGCTAAAAACAAACTGCTGCATTCACTGCCGGGTTGAGAATGTTGGTATACCTTTTCATGGGGTTTTATTTACTTCTGTTGGTTCAGATGTCTTTGAAATCAAATAATACTGTGAGGAATGTGACCATCCACATGGTGGGTGTGGGCTCACCTGGGCTTTTTTTAAATGTTTAGGTAAATGCATGATGGTAGACATGCCTCAGGAAAATGTGTGAGGCTAATCCACACACATTTTTCTATGCTCACACCGCAACAAACACATAGACCCGTATACTCCGGCATGGAGCCATGGTGTGGACATTGGAGACTGTAAACTGGTGATAAGCAGAATTCATTGGATGTCCAATAAAGTAATGTAGCATCAAGAAGGATGTTTCCAAGATGTTGGCCCTAGGAGTCATAGATCCATCCCACAACCCAAGGGCTAGCCCTAAAACGACCAATGGTGATAAGACTGAAGTCTTCTAATTGACAAGCTCGGCTCTGCCAAGTACATGAGTACTTTTAACCTCATGGCAGGGTACTGCTAGGACGGCTTGACAAATAGAGCAAGTAAGAGGTCAGTACTGGTACCCCCAGAAGGACATTATCAGTTGACTGTTATGCCCTTCGGATTGAAGAATGCCCCTGTCGCTTTTCAGAGGATGCTTAGCCAGGTTTTGTCTGGCCTGGAAAACCTCAGTTTCTCCTATTTAGACAACATTGATGTGCTCAGCCACACCTGGGAGGACCACATATCCTACCTGAAACAAGTGCTTCAGGCTCTGCAGAATGCAGGTCTGACTATCAAGGCCATGAAGTGTCAGATAGCAAAAGGCACAGTGACTTACCAAGGCCACCTGGTCGGGTAGGTAAGAAACAACCTTTTGAACGCAAAGTACAGGCTGTGAAAGATTGGGACATCCCCACCACACAGACACAGGTGAGAGCCTTTTTAGGCCTCACCAGGTAGTACCGTTCGTTCATCAAGTTGTATGGGACAATTGCCATGCCCCTGAATGATGTAACTTCAAAACAGATGCCAAGAAAGGTAACTTGGACTACTGCCCAGCAAACCCTACTTTCAGGATTTGCAGGATGGATTGTGCAGAGCCCCAGTTCTGAAAATGCCATACTATGGTCAGGAATTAATTATCTAGACAGACTCCTGTGATGTGGGATTGGAGCAGTTTTAGCACAGCTGAACTCTCAAGGGATGGAGCAACCTGTTGCCTGCATAAGCATGCGATTAACAAAAAGGGAAAGGAACTGGTCCATTGTAGAAAAAGAGGCTTATGCAGTTATTTGGTCCACGAAGAAGCTGAAACCCTACATCTCTGGGTCTGACTTCACAGTCCAAACAGACCACCGGCCTCTTAGATGATTAATGGCTATGCAACGGGAGAACCCAAAGCTTTTGCACTGGGCCATATCCCTACAGGGATTAGATATGGACATTCATCACAAACCTGGATCCCAGCATGGGAATGCAGATGGCCTAAGCCGATACTTTCACCTAGATTATGAACCAGACCCTCAGTAGGGTGGTGGTTCACATGTTGAGGCTGGAGAGCATGGGAGGAATCTGACCATCCGCATGGTGGGCATGGGCTCGTCTGGACTTTTTTGAAATTTTTAAGTGAATGGATGATGGATGATGGTAGACCTGCCTCAGTAAAATGTGTGGGGCTAATGCACAAAATGTTCCTATGCTCACACCACAACATACACATAAGACCCTATGTACTTCGGCATGGACATAACCTACAGGTACAGTCCACCCCTGTCATATTTAGTTGGAATATGACATGAGAGGAGAGCACAATGTCATCCCACGGATGGTGGGGGAAAGCTTCCCCTGCCATTGACAGCCTGATTAACTGACAAGGGCTCAATGGAATCACCCTGCTCTTTTATTAGCCTTGCAGCTGGTGGCAGCATTTCATTTAACATACCAATAGAGGGTACTCCAAGCAAGCCCTTGTGGGGCCTGGCTGCACAGGATAACAAAGGAGACAGCACACCCAACAAACATTTCATATGTAACTATGTCAACCTGAAGCCAGTTCCCGTCCCTCTGTATCAATGACAGTGAATTGATATATCTGAGTTTATTTCTGCAGTAGACCACCCCCACTCGGGGGACCCAATACATAAGATACAAGAATGTGGTTTGCAGAAGCCACAGAGTCTGATCTCTCAGCATCTTTAAGGGAAATCTGCTGCTTTAAAAAGGAACCACACATGAAGAACCATTAACCAGAGAGACTCTTTGATCACAGCAGACAAAAAGGTGGGAGGGGCGTAGTATCACAGGGGAGTGAGCCCAGAACTCTTTCTGTTGAGAAATGGGTTCAGCCATATTGGTTCTGAGACTCCCCTTGTTCCTGTAGGATCCCCTTACCTTTTCCTGTTGCAAAGCACTCTGGTTATGACCTCACACATACAGAAAATTGTTGGTAGGGACCGCAGGATTGTTTCACTAAGGTAGGCTCAGCCTACACCAACCACTGTGTCCCACTTGGCTTTAAGAGAGGGCTGGAGCCTCTCTTTCAGGAAGATCATCTGAAGACTTCACTTGAAGCATGAATACTCATCCTTGGGCCCTGGCCGAAGGTACAGTCTGCCTTACAGCTTCCTCCAGTAAAGGAAGGCCACCAACTTCCAAACAGGGAACCAATATCCCTCCCCTTAACTTTTCCCAAGGAACAGAGGGAGAAAAGAACTCAGAAGACCCCCCAGCCACTTCAGAACTGGTACCCAGTCAGCACACAGCGTGCACTGCTAGGCTCTGCAGCAAGTTCCCTGAACAGGGATTGCCGGAAGGTGTCTGAACCCGAAACTAAGGACAAGACAGCCACCTGCAACACACTCCCTAGCTCTCGGCCGTCCACCTTAAAGGAAAATGCAAGCCCATTGAAGAGGCAGGGAAAAGTGCAATGACAAGCACCTGCCTCCATCCGCCTTAAAGGACATTCTCGAGCCAGTCGAGTTCCTCGATTCACAACCGCTTACAATGCGGACGGCCGTCAAACCTCCAGCTACTGCTGTCAAGCCGCAGTCACTGAATGAACCCATCTCGACCAGCGATTCAGGCGTTTGCCAAGCTTACCTCGGTGAACCTTCTTGTCACCTGATACCCACCACTGACTCCCTTCTCGAATGCTGTTGCAGAAGCCTGAAAAGCACCCTAAAGCCAACTCGACTACAGCAAGAGGTGCATTGTGATTCTGCCCTGCTAGTCCTTCCCAGAAGGCCCGTAGGGGCATTTGAAGACCCTTTCTCCCTTTTTACAGAAGTCAAGAAGCCTTTAATAAAACTATTGTGGCTATTAACGATACCAACTACCCTCATGTCAGTATCCAGAGTGCATCCCTTTTCCTTCTTAGGAACGGTCTGTTCTCTGCATTCCTATACAGAGTGGCTTGTATTTAGTAGTGTTGTTAGATTGTCTATTGTGATAATAATAAAGTAGATATTTGTATACAACCTTGACTGGACACTCCTTTTATCATTGGGTAACAAGTATTTTCACTGTGTTGCGAAAGACCAATGATCCACGACCTTTAGAGGAGATAAGCCGCTGTTCCATCCACAATACCAAAATTGGATAAGGATATTTATAATTTTAATTGTATGCTTGTTTAATCCAATCTGTTTGAATCCATTCTGGTGTATTAGAGGGGTGGGGCTGAATGATGGGGGCAGAAAGCGATATTCACCCCTGGACCACTGGTCCTATGGAATGTGATTCGCCACAAACACAGAAACAGAAAACTTTCTCAGTGGCATCTCGGTAAGATGGCCGACTTCATTTGCATTTAGCAGGAATCTTAAGGGACGATGCCTATCTGAATGTAATCCGTTTAACAGTTGCTGCTGCGAAAAAATCACTGCAATGGAAATGTCACTCCATCGCTGCGCGTCGAATAATCTCGTCAGCAGAACCTCGAAGATCTCCTTCACGTGCCAGTGTCTTTTCCCAAGGTTACCGTATTTTTGAAGAAAGTATCATGATTGTCCGATCTTAAACCAAAGCATCCTGTGTTATGCTTAATTCATTCTCCCTCACTTCTGCCTAGGAGCGCTTTCATTGTGCTTGTGGAATGGTTGTCGAACATAACGCAGGCCAAATTACAGAAACGTTGCATTGGGCAAGGGCAATTAACACTAGGGCAACAATTGCCCAAGTTAAAAAACATAGGGCCTCATTACGAGGCCGGTGGTAGCCGTGCCCTTATTAAGGGCACGGTTGCCGCCGGTAATGATTTTTTACCGGGCCCATGGAATGGGCAATTACCGGGTCATGCCGACCTTGGCAGACCCGGTAATTGCCCATTCCATCGGCCCAGTAAAAATGAATCCCCATTCCCATATGAGCCCCATAGGGCTCAATGGGAATGAGGAGGGAGCTAACAACGGGCCCGTTGTTAGTTCCCTGGTCCCCTCGCGGGACCCGGAAAGGACATCTGGTTTTACCAGACGTCTTTTCCGGGTCCCGCAAGGGAACCTCATAATAGGGCGGAGTGGGTTTAACGGCACCGGCACCATTACCGTTGCCATTAAACCCTTTCGGCCCACCTCGTAATGAGGCCCATAGTCTTTCAATACAGTTTTGCACTTCACACTGGTGCTAAGACTAAGGCAAACATTGCCTTGGTGCAAACATGGACATTGGGCACATTTTTATCCTAGTGCTAATTGCAAGGGCACTGGTGCAAAGTTTCTTTAATACCACCCCACATGTTTTCAGCGTCTGGCTCGATAATGGGATCCTTGCACTGGAACTAAACAAAGGAAGCGTTACAAACTCAATTGTACAGAACAATGTAAAACAAGCATTGGCAATGCCAACAGTTTGGGATTTAGTGGAGGCATGGCAACGGCATTTGCCAGTCGCTGCATAGTGGTAATAACTGGCTACTGATGTAGCAGGTGCAAAATGGTGCGTGTACATGGGCATCTTATAGCAGTGCCTGGCACATGCCTAATACTTGTACACAAGACAAAACTGTTGGCTTTGCCGATGCTTGTTTTTAACAGGACTTCAGTGAAGGACATTCATAGTGCTTATAGAGTGGCTGAAGCCAGACCTGGTTAAGACATTTTTGTTGCCGCAGTGGTGCATTTACAACTCCAATTAAGTCATTAACTCACAGAAGACTGCTTTCAAAAAACACTGGCAGGCCGTTTGTGTGCAAAGTTTGATGGTAATGCTTGATTAAAGTGAGCTCAAAGAGTTCCCATGAAGAGTGTTTTGGGTGGGGAGGGGCAGGAACTGGGCGTGAATGGCCATAGGGATTAAAATGGCTATGGGCAGTCAATGGGTGGGCAAATGGACAAATAACACCTACAAGCTTTGTGCCCCTCCTCATTTGCCATTTCTCCCTACTGTACTCTAATGGTATAGTTTGGGTTTATAGAGTGCCACCTAATAGTCCAAACTAAAAAATAACACAATGGAACTAATCCTGACTACAAAGGCAAAAGCATACTGATCACTCACAGATTCATCTGATGTTCTACTCTTTTTCTGATGCTCTTCACTTTATGACCCTCAAACTGTCTTTACATCACAGAGCTCTGGTTGACCACTGTCTCTCATCATCTTAATTTTAATAAGCATAGAAACCCTTTTACACCCTAAATCCTCTCCTCTTGAACGCCTTCCTCTCTCCTCTGTCTCATACCGCCTTTTCTCCGGTAGGTATCACCGTCCTTAATATCTCTGCTTCCCGGCACTTTCCACAACACACTATTCCCAAATGTGTCCCTCCTTTCCTTTCTCTGCTACTAAAACTCCCATCCTTCATTTAATTGTTTCTCAACTTAATTCCTGCACTTCTTTTCCTCTGTTAACCTGTTCATCTCTTGGTCCCTCTTCAATGATGCTATCCAGCTTCTCTTTCACCGCGATGTCGCGTCTCGCTCCTTCTCTTGCTACCATCTGTGGTGTCACTTCATGCTTTCGTTTTCATCTTTTTTGTATCATCTTCCACGGACTTGCTCCTCCCTATCCCCCCCTATCTCATCACTCATAATGCATCTTGTCAGCACCACCACTCCTTTTAATCTCCCTCATAGTGAATTGTCCAGGACGACCATGAGATGGGAAATTGTAAACAAATCACTTGGTACTCCTTGAAAAAATGACCAGAGGCACATTGGGCTGGAAAAAAACAAGGAAAAAGACGGCATTCTTCAATGTGCGATTAACTAAAAGTGATGGGTGGAAGGTTTCGAATTAGCATTATCCACTGGCAATTCTCTAGGTACCTTGTCACAACACCGTCTTTTAGCCCATCTGCAGCATTGCAAAAGGGGGCCAGCCATATGCAAATCTGTGTGTTACTGCCGCCAATGGGAGCAGTCCAGCTCGAATTACTAAACCACTTCCCCTCTGCATGGAAACACAAGCAAACCCAGACATGTTTCAGCCTTGTTCAGCTTCATCAGTGAGGTGCAGCTTGGTTCTCTATGGTGCAGCAAGCAAGAGACCTATGCCTGGGTATTCCCATACATTATAATAACGGATCAGGGTTGAAAGCCCGAGATGGAAATGTTCGAGGGCGAGAAGACTGAAGATTATTATTCCGAAATAACCTTTGGTCTTGTCTCCCCTGAACATTCCCGACTTGGCCCCCACCCACACCCACAACCCCGCCCCCTACTTACCTTGCTGCCGACTCACTGTGTCCCTGCGACGCCTGTTCCCTTTCACTTCCATGATCGGGAACCGGCGCTTCAGGGTCCTTTCCTTTTTTTTTTCCAAAAGAAAATTACCCATCCGAACTGGCTGAATCACACAAGAATATGAAATGTGACCCACGTATAAATATACTATAAACTTTAACTACCTGTTCTTTCTTTGTACTTTTTATGAAAATGTATAACATTTTGAGATGTAAGCTCCAACACTAAAGGTGGGTGCGTGTCTTAAGAAAGCTCTGAAGTGGGCAGTTTACCAAGTCCTGATGACACCGCCTTCATTTCAAAGCTAAGAGCAAAGCCAATGGGTCACTTCTGTGGAGATGTGTAAAAAGAACATGTCTGCTGTCTGTGCCTGTTTCTGAGTACTGACATAGAGTCCAACATCTATACCCGGAGGATTTGAGGGCAAGCAGACAGGAGTCTATGTAACCATAGAAATATGAGGGTGCGCACACCCATTTTACATCTGTTAAGTCATTGTAGGGAGACAGAACTTGTTCTGGAGTTGCTGTAAACGTGCTCCACCCCTCCCATTCTGTAGAGGTTTGGTTTCAAAGTGCAAGACATTGGACTTGAGAGCGGCATTGGTACGTATAATTATTTTTTTATCAGGTGAAGTAGCCGTCTGACCAACAAATCTCAACACGATTTGGGCCACAATTATACATAGCCATCACAGCCTTGTGAGATGCTGTCTATCATTTCACCACTAGGTGTCTCCTTGCCATTGCACAGGGGCTGAAGCACATCGACCTGAATGGTATCTCTACAATCCATATGGAGATGGGCACACCATTTCACATCTGGGAATAGCCCCCAATCAACTAAGGCACACTCCCCCAACCATCGTGGGCACTAGTTCTTTTTAAAGTTCTGCATGAAGTCATAGCAAACACTATTTCACCGCTGTCAGTTCAGCTTTTTTTTTTTTTTACATGTACACGTTTTTTCACACGTGCTTATTCTATGGAGAAATCCATCCTGCAACTCTACAGGATATAAACACGTGGCCCCCATGCCAGCGAAAGTGAACCATGCAAGCAGTTGAAGTTTTTTTTTTTTTTAATCTCTGGGGACTGGGGTCGAAGTGCCTTGTGCTTGCATACCCGGTCCCAGCAGACGCAGGCGCACTGTTCTCAGGCACACAGATGTTCAGGTTGCCCTCGCGCCTGCTGGCCAGAGGATTGGACACATTCCTGGGAATCCCCCAAACAACCGGGGCCAGATTGTTTCCCCGCCGCCATTGACATTTGTTTGTTTCGGGTCCCAAATAAAGTCATGGGAAAAAGTTATTTATCTCAAATGTTTTTTCATGCAGGTGTAATTGGAGGGCTCAGGTAAAAGTGTACCCAGAAGGTATTAAAAACCTGAATCGCTGAGTCGTACAGCGCATTAGTATTTAAGGCGAACTGTGTTTCGCCTTCTCTAGGACCTGTTTTATATTTTTTATTTTATTTATTGCGAATTATTATTATTATTTTTTTAAAGAGTTTTTTAAAAGATAAAAGCGCATTACTTTTCTGGTAGTAGATGGCAGGAAATATAATTCCATTCACAGAATGCAATAAAAAAACAAGGTTTGATAAGGGACTTCTACATTTTCTTAGTTTATCCTATCATATTATATGATCTTGTTCCCGTGCTCCTGGGAGGCCGCCCTCTTTGGCGAACCACAGCTCTTCCCCATGTCGGTCACTGTACAGGTGACAGCAGCAACTCTGCAAATTCCCTGCTAGCCTTAAGACCCCGAACCCATTGTCCACATCAGACTGAATTTCATGCATTGTGTTTTCCCTCACAGGCATATTTTATTCAGCACACAGCTCTCCCCCCTCCTCTAACCTCCCTTCTTCACAGCAGTGCCCACCAACTGCTTCCCCCAGTCTTCTGCTCAGTAAAACATTGCATGGACAAAAGCACCATTTCCCGCCGTCAAAATGCACTCAAAGTGGGAATAGCATTTTTGGATACAGTCTCACATATTAATTGCTGCCCACAACTGCTGGTAGGACCTATTTTAACTTGGCCAAATGTCCTGCATCACATGCCTTGTGACTGAACCACACACCAGAATTGTCTGCCCACACAGCCTTGTTCTTGGACTTACTAACCTACTTTCAATAGAATTTAGGTTTGGAGACTCAGACAGTTTCCTGACCCAATAAAGGCCGTATCTATCCATGAATTTCCCAGCCAAGGAAATGATTTGAATTGTCCATTATTATTCAGAATTTAAGGGTGTCTTTAGCATAATACATTTGTATATGTGGGAGCAGCAGTCCATAAACAATGTTCTACTTGAAGAGGGCTGGTCTCATAATCCTGTCATGGATGATGGCCATAGATGGCCAGGGCGATGCATGAATTGGACATTCACTGGATGCTTCATCTTTGGTTTACTAACCTGGTGCCCTCTCTCTAGAAATGCCATACTATTAAATGGTTTAATTGTGATGGATGTTTCATCTGTGAACAGCATGTCAGTGAAGTCCTGGCATGTTGTGATACACTGTTTTGTGAACAACACCTGCTTCTCATTGTACTTTTCACAGATATTAGATGACATATTAGAACGTAACAAAAACACACCATTGCCGTGTATAAACAAGGCCTATAAACACTGCACAAAATGATTTCTCAAAAACACTTCCTTGCTGTGATATATATGAACAATCACATAAACACAGGAGAGGACCAAAGTAACATTTCTTCCCATCTTCCATCCTGAAGGCCAACTGTAAAGTTTGACTTCTATTGTATTCTGTTGTTACAAAGGAGTTTGGGAGCCCATCTACTAAGAATGAACATGGGTCATATACCCTGTTCTATGGAGTTTCTTCCACCCAGGAGGGTCCACAACCACGTCTTAGCTCACTGCACCCTTCACAGAGGAGAAATATCTATTTGAATATCTGTCTTTGTCCCACCCACAAGGGCAGTCCAGCACGGAACTGCTGGGCAAATCTCCTCTGAACAAGAGTACCATCAGCAACCCCAGACACGTGTTTCGGCCTAGTGAGGCCTCATCAGTGAGGTGGAGCTAAATCCTCCTTATCTCTTGTAACTAAGGTGTGGCTTCCACCAGTCTCATGACACATAAGGGAGAGGGAAACTCACTCCTAAACTTATGAAGAGGCATTTCTTTTAATGGAGTAACTGTGGATGTGAATGTGCAAGTTTAATAAAATAATGATCATTATATTATGTAGATCAGGAGACACAATTGAAGATGCTGAATATCCCTGTACATTGTGTATTTGCAGAGATCTTTATTTTTCCTAACTTTTACATTTATTTCCTCATTATCCACCAGCAGATTTCTATGTAGGTTACAAGATATATTTTGACCAACAAAATGCAGTTTCTTTTAAGTCATGATGGAGACATGAATTTTCAAATGATTTACATTTTGGGGTTAAAATGTAACACATGTAACTTTCCTATTCAATTTATAAGTGAAGAAATTCTATCTTCATCCAACAGAGCGCAATGTTGATACATCCAACACACCTTCTCCTTCATAAAATTAACGTTAAGGCTTGTTTCGTTTGTTCACAGAGATCAATACTTTAGCTAAATGGATTATATGAGGGGCCTGGATATGACATGTGTGGCAGGTCTGTCCATTAGCCAGTATCTGACAATGTTTGAATCAGGGCCTCACTGTGGCCTCATACCTTGTAATGGGGCTGAAGCTGCAGTAAGGTGAATCCTATGTCAACTCTAGCTACATATACCATAAAGTATGATTTTGTGAATGGGGCCTCTCTCACGTTAGAGAAATTATACTTTGGGTCCGAAGTTATTACACTATTCATTGGTGTCACAGTTTGTGCCTAAATAGATAAAACAAATGATAGTGTTTAGAACCAGACAAGAACCATACAAGTCTTTGGACTTGCCATACACAATTACAGTGCCCAGAGGAATATGATAGGGTACAGTACCTCCATCTCCTACAGCCAACTGCACAACATTGCAAAGCACTTACTTATCTTGATGCTTGATTATCCCCTTCTTTGGAATCTTTTTACACCCGGTGTAGCAGTAGGTCAAAGTAAATTAAATATATCCGCATTGGTTTTCTAAAGTTCCAAAATAGGAGACAAATTATTTGATCCTGCGATTTTCCACCTGAAGTAACCACATGCACAGACATATCCCTTCGGCTACAAGGCCATGAGGATAATCGCTTTTCCCAAAAAAGTAAACATAGTACATAGTTTACAGATACTTATTAGCATGTTATGCTAATGAGCTTAGGTCCCTTTGGAGCGTGCATGCAATTGATGGGATCATACAGAATAATTCTGAGTCCAAATAACCAAACCAACTCAGGAAGATGGAAAAGTACGGTTTTATTAACAATTATCTAAAACAGGGAGTTTACAATGGACCTCAGCGGATGTATGCTCAGGTTCTCTCAGTGTTCTTCTCACACAACAGAGGTTATATATTAGAAATACGTCCAGGTGACCTCATACTACGTGGAAAATAATGAAAAAGCTACTAAAGGTTGGGATTGGCTTAAAGGGAACATCTAAGTATGTTATCTATGGGAACTAGGATTGTGATTGGCTGCCCACTGTCAAGTGGACAATATATGCCTACCTCTAAAATATGTAATCTTCAGAAACATTAGAGACACGATTTCTCATTGGTTTTCAAACTATAAGGTCCTCTGTTATATGGACCACTACAATTGGTTCGCACAATTGTGCCATGTCTGGAACATTCGGTTAACTTAGCAGCACTTAAGCCCAGACCCAGGTGCAAGGAGATACAGCATGACAATACCTCCCCACCTAATTCGCCCAGCATCTCTCAGCACCCATGCTTTCTGACATGAAGATTGTCTTTGAACTTGGCCTTGCAAAAGTATCCTTGTTTTCAGAACACATCAGAGTGCCAGCACTCACTACAGTGTTCTGGGACTCCAAGTCCGAACTCTATTTTCATCCTTGGCTCGTGACCATGATTTGGTCTATTTTGCAGATTCTAAATGCCTTAAATCATGGGTGCACAACTTATGGCCCACGGGCCAGTTGCGGCCCACCATGCCATTTTGTCCGGCCCGCTTGGAACAAAGACTTTCCTAATGGAGGCCGGCCTGCAAGCAGCATTTGCCCCCCTCCATTAGGAAAGTCTTTGTTGTCTTCCGGGCCGGACAAAACACTGGCCCTCATTGGTTCAGTGCACACGAACCAAGCAGCTCCTACGAGCCATGTAGTGCGTGTGTGCTCCACCAATGGAGTGCCAGCACTACGGCTGGCGTGGCCAGTAAGGCTTGATGCCGGAAGGCATTTCAGCCTTGTCACGCCCACGTCAGCCATAGTGCCAGAAGCCTCGTCAGCGTTCCAGCACATCTGGTAAGTACATGGTGGGGGTGCTGTATGTTTGTGTGTGTGTGTGTGTGTGTCTTTGTCTCGGGTCCATCCTGACTGTGTTTTTTGTTTTTGTATGTATGTTGAGATGCGGGGGTGGGGGTGTGTGTTGGGTGTGTATGGGTGTTTGTATTTGTATGTCTGCAGTGCATGTTGAGATGGGGGGTGGGGGTGTGTCGGGTCTGTATGGGTGTTTGTATTTGTATGTCTGCAGTGTATGTTGAGATGGGGAGTGAGGGGTGTGTCAGGTCTGTATGGGTGTTTGTATTTGTATGTCTGCAGTGTATGTTGAGATGCGGGGGTGAGGGGTGTGTAGGGTCTGTATGGGTGTTTGTATTTGTATGTCTGCAGTGTATGCTGAGATGGGGGTGGGGGTGTGTCGGGTCTGTATGGGTGTTTGTATTTGTATGTCTGCAGTGTATGTTGAGATGGGGGTAGGGGGTATCGGGTCTGTATGGGTGTTTGTATTTGTATGTCTGCGCAGTGTATGTTGAGATGCTGGGGTGGGGGGTGTGACGGGTCTGTATGGGTGTTTGTATTTGTATGTCTGTGCAGTGCATGTTGAGATGGGGGTGGGGGTGTGTCGGGTCTGTATGGGTGTTTGTATTTCTATGTCTGTGCAGTGTATGTTGTGATGCTGTGGTGGGGGGGTTTGTGTCTGTATGGGTGCATAGTGTATTGGTGTATGCTTGTGAGTTTGTGTGCTGAGTTGGGGGATGGGGGTTCGGGTCAGTATGGGTGCATAGTGTATTGGTGTATGCTTGCGAGTTTGTGTGCTGAGTTGAGGGATGGGGGTTTGGGTTGGTATGGGTGGATAGTGTATTGGTGTATGCTTGTGAGTTTGTGTGCTGAGTTGGGGATGGGGGTTTGGGTCGGTATGGGTGCATAGTGTATTGGTGTATGCTTGTGAGTTTGTGTGCTGAGTTAGGGTGTGGGGGGGTTCGGGTCGGTATGGGTTCATAGTGTATTGGTGTATGCTTGTGAGTTTGTGTGCTGAGTTGGGGGATGGGGGTTCGGGTCTGTATGGGTGCATGGGGTGGGGGCCATGGGGCATAGTGTTTGGTTGGGGGTGGGATCCATGGGGCATAGTGTTTGCTTGAGGAGTGGGGGTCATGGAGCATAGTGTTTGGTTGGTGAGTGGGGGCTAAGGGGCATAGTGTTTGCTTGAGGAGTGGGGGTAATGGAGCATAGTGTTTGCTTGAGGGGTGGGGGTCATGGAGCATAGTTTTTGGTTGGTGAGTGGGGGCCATGGGGCATAGTGTTTGGTTGAGAAGTGGGGGCCATGGGGCATAGTGTTTGGTTGAGGAGTGCGGGTCATGGGGCATAGGGTTTGCATGAGGAAGGGGGGTCATGGGGCATAGTGTTTGGTTGGGGGCCATGGGGCATAGTGTTTGGTTGCGGAGAGGAGGCCATGGGGCATAGTGTTTGGTTGGGGTGTGGGGGCCATCGGGCATAGTGTTTGGTTGAGAGGTGGGGGTCATGGGGCATAGTGTTTGGCTGGGAGTGGGGGCCATGGGGCATAGTGTTTGGTTAGGGGCAATGGGGCATAGTGTTTGGTTGGTGTGTGGGGGCCATGGGGCATAGTGTTTGGTTGAGGGGCGGGGGTCATGGGGCATAGTGTTTGGCTGGGGAGTGGGGGCCATGGGGCATAGTGTTTGGTTGAGGAGTGGGGGCCATGAGGCATAGTGTTTGGTTGAGGAGTGGGGGCCATGGGGCATAGTGTTTGGTTGGGGGCCATGGGGCATAGTGTTTGGTTGGGGGTGGGGGCCATGGGGCATAGTGTTTGGTTGGGGGGTGGGGGCCATGGGGCATAGTGTTTGGTTGGTGAGTGGGGGCCATGGGGGCTAGTGTTTGGTTGGGGAGTGGGGGCCATGGGGCATAGTGTTTGGTTGGGGGCCATGGGGCATAGTGTTTGGTTGGGGGCCATGGGGCATAGTGTTTGGTTGGGGAGTGGTGGTCATGGGGCATAGTGTTTGGTTGAGGGGTGGGTGCCATGGGGCATAGTGATTGGTTGGGGGTGGGAGCCATGGGGCATAGTGTTTGCTTCAGGGGTGGGGGCCATGGGGCATAGGGTTTGCTTGAGGGGTGGGGCCATGGGGCATAGTGTTTGGTTGGGGTGGGAGCTATGGGGCATAGTGTCAGACCCCAAGCAAGAACCCAATAATAAAGCTAAAACAGGCACAGTTAGGAGATGTACATCCTTTGCTTTTTGTGAAAACCTGACTCAACGAAGGCCATACTCCTCTTGGGCAACCCAAACAGCAAAGTATATCAGTCCAAAATAACGGAATGTCCAATCAAGGGTCAATAAAATATATATAATTAAACGGACGATATGCAATAACTAAATAGAAATAAATGATAACAATGGAAAATGCATAGTACAAAATGTAAGTTTGAAATACAAATAAAAATCGTTACACCTCAAAACCCAAATTGGGGGTTGAAAAAGCCTTCTGTCATGCCACGACCCGCCGCGCCTACCGCCCCACCCACATTTACTTTTCGGCCCACTATAGCCATCATGTAAGGTACTTTCGGCCCTCTGTCAAAATCAGTTGTGCACCCTGATTACGTAAATTACTGAAAACTTGGCTCTTCCCCTAAAAACAAACCCTGTACTGAAACTAACTCGAACTGAATAACAGCACCGCAATGACACCAACCCAACAAACTACTAGATCTTGAATAACAATAAGACAAATAACAATACAACAGCAAGATCCAAGCGAGAAATCGGCAACTAATAACCGCTAATGTAAGCTAAAAGGACAATCAAAATAGAATGAGGAAATTAGATCAATGCAGTGAAATGGATAAAAAGAATAAATCGTATGAAAACAGTAATTGCGGTTTAAATTATTGAAATAGGTGTAATGATTGCAATGGACAAATGAACGAAACAAATAAAGAGAAGACGATGGAAAAATGAATACAGGAGACTGATGAGTACAGAGATGACATTGAATGTATGAGTGAATGGCATAAATGGAAAGTACAGAATAGACGACACAAGTACATGAGACGGGTGCAGTGCATGAAACAGATAGAGAGCATGGAACGGATCCAGTGCGTATGGCAAGTGACATGGCCTGAACCGATAATGCATGATGAATAAATGAAGCGAGTAGAGCCGACGAAATCGGTAGAATGGTTGAAGTGCATGGAACAGATGAGTGTGTAGATGGAATGAGTGTGTAGATCAGACGAGTGTGTAGATCGGACGAGTGGGTAGATCGGACGAGTGGATAGATCGGATGAGTGTGTAGATCGGATGAGTATGTAGAGCGGATGAGTACGTAGAGCGGAGGAGTGTGTAGAACGGATGGGTGTGTAGAGCGGATGAGTGTGTAGAGCGGAAGAATGCGTTGAGCGGACGGATGCCTAGAGCAGATGAATCCATAGAGTGGACGATTGTGTAGAACGGACGAGTGTGTTGAGCAGATGATTGTATAGAGCGTAGATGAACTTAGATGAAAGTTGATGTGCGTGGAGCGGATGATTGCGTGGAGTGGATGGGTGCGTGGAGCGGATGGGTGCGTGGAGCGGATGGGTGCGTGGAGCGATTGGGTGCGTGGAGCGGATGAGTGCGTGGAGCGGATGAGTGCGTGGAGCGGATCAATGCGTAAAGCGGATGGGTGCATAGAGCGAATATGTAAGTAGAGCGGGTGAGTGCGCCAAGCAGATGACTGTATTGAGTAGATAGGTGCCTAGAGCGGACGAGTGCTTAAGAGCGGACGAGAGCTAAGAGCGAAAGGGTGCTTAGTACTGACGAGTGTGTAGAGTGGATGAATGCGTAGGAGTGAAGGAATGTGTTGACCTGCAGGAGTGCATAGAGCAGATGAATGTGTAGAGCGGATGAGTGTATAGAGCGGATGAGTGTATAGAGCGGATGAGTGTATAGAGCAGATGAGTGCAAATAGCAGATGAATGCGCGGATTTGAGCGGATGAGTGTGTGGAGCGGATGAGTGCATGGAGCGGTGGAGTGGATGAGTCTGTGCAGCGGTTGGTTGAGTGCGTGCAGCAGTTGAGTGTGTGCAGCGGATGAGTGCGTGCAGCGGATGAGTGCATGTAGTGGATGAATGCGTAAAGCGGATGGGTGCATAGAGCGAATGTGTGAGTAGAGCTGATGAGTGCTCTGAGCGGATGAAAGCATTGAGCAGATGGGTGCCTAGAGCGGATGCGCGCTTAGAGCGAAAGGGTACCTAGAGCGGACGTGTGTGTAGAGCAGACGTGTGTGTAGAGCGGACGAGTGTGTAGAGCGGCGAGTGTGTAAGAGTGGATGAGTGCGTAATAGCGGATGAGTGCGTAATAGCGGATGAGTGCGTAATAGCGGAGGAGTGCATAATAGCGGATGAGTGTGCGGAGCAGATAGGTGCACGGAGCGGATCGGTGTGCAGAGCGGACGAATATGCAGAGCGGACGAGTGTGCAGAACGGATGGACGAGCGTGCAGAATGGACGAATGTGTAGAGTGTGTTCGAGTGTGTAAGAACGGAGGAATGTGTAGAACGGATGAGTGCGTAAGAGCGGAGTAGCGCCTAAGAGCGGAGGAGTGCCAGAGCGGATGGGTGCACAGAGCGGATGGGTGCGCAGAGCAGTTGGTTGCATAGAGCGGATGGGTGCCTAGAGCGGACGAGCGCCTAGGCCGGACAAGTGTGTAGAGTGGATGAATGTGTGAATGATGGAAAAGGGAAGTATGTGGATGGAATGGGTGATGCATGTGGATGGAACGGATGATGTATGTGGATAGACCGGGTGATGTATGTGGATGGAACGGATGATGTATGTGGATAGACCGGGTGACGTATGTGGATAGACCGAGTGAAGTATGTGGATGGAACAAATGAAGTATGTGGAAGGTACTGATATAATATGTGAAAGGTACGGGTGAAATATGTGGATGGATTGCATAAATCAACCTAGAATATACCGACCGGATCAGAGTACACGGAACAGACTAGACTGCATGGAATGAATTTGAGAGAACGGAACGGGTTGTAGTGCATAGAGCGGATTGGAGTACATAGAACTGACTGGAGTGCATAGAACAGATTGGAGTGCGAGGAACGTATTGGAGTGCGAGGAACGGATTGGAGTGCGTGGAACGGATTGGAGTGTGTGGAACAGATTGGAGTCCATGGAACCGATTGGAGCGTATAGAAGTATGCGACATACATGGAATGGATAAGAGTGCATACAACGTTTGAAAGAGCATGTAAACAATCATATTACATCACCACGCTTACCCTCTTCTTTACACTACCACTCAACTAGAACACAGAGATACTATGACACCATTCGGTATAGCTGTTCTCATACCAACATCCACCTCATACTCCACATCAATCTAACTAAACACCGCTGGTTACACCCCCCCCAGCCAGGCGTTCTCCACAGGCCTAACGCAGCCAGAATCGATCTGGATAAACCTGCCAGAACGAACACATACTCCTGATCTCCCAACCACCACACCTATTACTAAGAAGCAGCTATTACATGAATACGAATGCCACACCAGCTGCACACATATACGGTGCTCACACACACCTTTGACTCGCTATACTCTCTCTACTGACTTGAACTTCGGTTCCCGAAGGCGTTCAACCTACCAGCGCCTTGAGACTATACCAATGGTGCATAAGGCGCTATATAAATGCAAAGTAACATAACATAACCCCTGCCTTAAATGAATTAAACTTGACACACTTGGTGTTCTTTCTTTGCCCCTTAACAAGGGATGATTCATCCTTCGCACGTTCGCTCCTTTCCAGAATAGATAGCTAACCTTGGCTGCTTGACTCCAGGCCAGACAACCGCCACATGCAGCTCCATGATTCAGTTTATTCTTGCTGCAACACAGTTTTCCCTTTCCTCTTCACAAGATCTAGCTTACTAAATTCATGATACCGATGTCCAGCTACTATACAATGGCAGCTTTGCCTGCATTGTATTCACTACATATAACCAGCTTCTATGATGACTTAGTCTACTTGCGTTTCAGCGTCTGTACAATTATTTCATGGTTATTCTCTGCAGCACTACGTCCACGTTTAATCTTCCTTTTTGGATTTAAAAGTTCACTTGATTCCTTACTTCGTCATTCGTTTATGTAGGTTCCATACATCCTGTTCAGCCATCTCGGGACGTCGATTATATGTCTCTTAAGATGTCACTAGCTTCTTTCTTTGCTATTTTTCATATTCCTTCAGGGAGTACCTCCCTTAGGTTGTCATCACTTCGTGGATACATTTTGTGTGGTTGTCTCAATGGGTAGCTTCTTTTGAACACACACTGCGGTATTGGCACAACTGCTGGTGTCAAACATGGTGTCAAAACAATCTCAGGTCTCCGACATATGGGAGGTAGAGGGGCAGGGTTTCCTGCAGAGGCATGCAGCTGCTCCTCTACATTCCCTCTATGGTCAAATCCTCGACCTCCTCAATCATTTCCACATCCTGGTATTTTCTCTTGAAGAAGTGTTTCTTTGGTCCCCATATCTTCATCACCCCCTGAGGGTGACTGCTGATTTGACATGTTCATCTACACCCCAGCTCATGTAGTTAGATTGTCCATTTGGGGTACAATAGACCAATGGTCCCACGTACTTCTTATGATTCTTTGGATACTGGAACTTTGTTCGCTCAGGTGCTATGATGCTGGCCTCTAGGTGCTTCCTGACAGCGTCATCAGTCAGCTACTTGGCATTTGGTTCAGGTTTCACATTGATCCTGATCATCATCCCTACCACCTTCCTTGCCATTTTCTTGCATTGGGCAATCACAGAATCCAAACATTACTGACACGAGTATCACTCCAAGAACCTTAAATCTATTTGCCAACCATTGTGGAATCCATGAAAACAAAGAGGCAAACCAGCTATCATCTTCAATGTCATCTATCTCGTCTTCCTGCTTGGCATGCAGGTCTGTCAACGTTATGGCCTCTGTCAGGGTTCCATTCTGGTCATCGTGAGAAGGTGTGAATGTGCAACATGATGGCCCAATTTTGGCGCAAGTGGCTCCTTCCATTTCTGTAATCATATCAAGGACATATCGATTCTGAAGGGTCATCAGTCGTATGGCACTCAGCTCTTCTTCAATGGCGTTCAATCCCTTTATGGTAGCATTGATTGTCTGCAAAAGCTCCCATCTGGTGATTTGTAACCATTTGGCGTTTGCAACTGTCTGAATTCCAGGCATGAATATGGTTGTCATTATCATAGCAGTCTTGCTAAATAACTTGTGATCCGCTGGAATGGGGTCGTACGCCGTTATTGATTTGGCTGAGTACTAATGTTCTTTTTTTATCCATAGGAGTTGAAGTGGTCTTCTCTTTCGCAAATGGGCATCCACCTTTGGAAATTCACCAGTGTTCAGATCGCTCTGAGGAATCACTAATGCTGGAACATGGATCAGCACCTGGGAACATACTCCGCCCCAATCCTTGGGCAACTTCATATAGGCTCTCGATACACAAGCCCAATATCGATCCATAAAGATGGCTGTTCCTTCTCCCATCCTGGGGATGTCAATTGTGGTCTTGCATTCTTTTTTATATCACACATCGTTCTTTCCGTGTCTTTCGAAGCATAATGTTGCATTAACCAACAGGATTTCAACTACTGGGCCTGATTCGTCTTCTAGCCTTGTCAATAGTTTGGAGTGCTTGGCCCATGACGTATCCATCATTCACTTTCTGGGTATTCAGTCTTTCCAACAAATTAATTTCCAACAAATTAATTTCCATCGAATTTCATTCATTGAAATGCTTTTCCATCGAAAATCATATTCATTGAATGAAATTCGATGGAATTATAACACAAACATACTCTTAAAGTAGATGTATGGCTGTGTTGGAAATTGGGTTGTTGGGTTGCGGAAAGGGTTACATTTGGAAAATGGGGTTGGGGATAGGAATCTCTGGGGGTGGTGTGGATCTTTGGCGGGGACCCCCCTAAAAGCAGTTACAGGGAGCTGCCCAGTGTTAAAATTACAGTTTTCAGCACTGGACAGCTCCCTGCAACGTTAAAACTGTATGCATGTTTCATCAAACTGCAATGCAAAAAAAGTAACGTTTTTAGATAAAGAAACCCAGTTCGATGAATGGGTTTCGATACATAAACACTTTTTACTTTATATATGGCAGTTCGATGGAAAATCTTTCCTTGGTTACATTTCAATGCATTTAATGTTCATTGGTAAATCTTTGATGCAAAGACTATGAACCTATGTTCTGCACTTCTTGTATGTAGTCCGCCTTTATAAAATGAGCTGCACAGGACACCATTCCTTCTTCCCATCCCTTCTTGGTATGCACTTGTCCATAGATCAACATTTGAGTTTGTTCCCAACATCCAGGTGATCCTGCTATTTCTGTCACATCAGGGCAATTCATTCTCTTCATTTCTTCAATGATACCTCATCCTGTCCTGCAGCAGGATAGACAAGCCTCGTGCTCTTCCATCCAGGCTCCTTCTCCATTTGTGTGGTCTTGATATAGTCATCCTGGTATGGAAATGACCGTTTTGATCTTCATCACAAGGTTGCCCAACTTCCTTAAAACTTTCCTTGAGTAATATATGCTGCAAGATGGCCGAGGCATTTCGCATTGTGTTCTGAAACCTCTTTTGAAATGAAAGTCCTTACTGTATTCATGGCATAGGGATTGAGAGAGCAGACATAGCAACTCTCATCAGATGCTCTTTCCCTCACCTTTTTCATGTGTTGATACCACATGTTATTCCCTAGGTGAGCTACATTATCTAGATATGCATGTATCCTTTCATTATCTTCATCTGCATCTCTTTTATGTCTCCCAATATATTTATAGAGATCAAGGAATTTGTCATTATTCATTTTCATAGTAATAAGATATTATATGATATGATATTTGATTTGACGCACATACACAAGCGTTTTTCCGAGCGTGACGAGGCAAGGGAGGGGAAACAAGGGAGGACAAAACAACGATCTTACTAGGCCCAGTGACATTGAGAGCATGCAAGTGCAGGGGAGAGGAAAGGGGGAAAGTGCGAGGGGCAGGGACGGAGTGGAAAGTGCTGAACATGTGATAGAGCAAATACAAGTAATGTGTTCAGCAGGTGGTAAGTGCGAGAATAAGGTGTAGACAAGAGGTGTCTGATAAGTGCTGAAAGGGGACTGTAGGGTTGCAGATACAGACGCATGTGCAGGGGTTGCCAGGAGGCAGTGCGGGTGTGTAGCTGGGAGGGCACGGAACTGGGCCCGAAATCAGAGGGTAACCAGCTGCCCGGTGCCAAAGCAGGCAGATTAGCAAGGGAGTGGAAGAGCGAAGGCAGAAGCTGAGAGGACGGTCTGGAGGTACTTATGGAACCGAAGATGGTTCTCCTCAAGTTTCAGAGAGGCAGGGAAGCTGTTCCAGAGGGAGGCCCCAGCCGAGGAAAGATATCTACCCCCAACTTGTTGTTTGTAGAAGCTCTGAACCTGAGGGAGTTGGAGGTGAAGGGGGAAGAGCTTGAGTAGGAATATATTTACGGAGGGAGAGTTGAAGGCCCCAAAAAGCCTTGTGGAAAATGCAAAGTGTGTTGAATGTAATCCTTGCAGCCACTGGGAGCCAATGAAGAGATTTCAGGGCTGGGGAGATACGATTCCAGGGCTTGAGGCCAAGGACAAGTTTCACAGTCCTGTTCTAGATGAGCTGCAGAGAACGGACAGTGGTTGCAGGCAGATTTAGAAAGAGGCTGTTGCAATAGTCCAGTCTAGAGAGAACCAGAGCTCTGGAGATCGTGTGCTTCTGGGGGAAGGAGAGGAAAGCTACTTTTAAGCGGTGAGCTAGGGGTACAATCCCCAACCTGACTTTTAAAAAAGTGAACGAGCATAATGTTATTCAATAAAATCCAGATAAGGCTTGCAGCTGAATGCCAACTTGTAATCACAATATCTTAGAGCCAAAACCAAATTATAAAACTGACCGATAATATGAGCCTCCTCTTTAATATAAAAAGCTGGTTTGGCCATCTGTTTTTTAGGCTGATCTGTAGTTGTTGGGTCAGACCATAGTTCAAAATGTCCTAAAAAGGATGCAAGGAACGTAAAATTTCTCCTCCATAGCAATGTTCATCTGCCAGCTTGCAATGCAAAATAATATCCTGCATTGCATTTTTATATTTCATTAATTATGGAGAAGACCATAGGCATATTCAAAATATGAGAGGAGTTATAATTATTAGTTGTTCAATATTTCTCAAATTTAGTTCTGTATGTATGTCGGTAGCGCAGGTGTAGATTTCAGCAAGATATTTTTCAAGAATTCATTTTCAGTTACGACTAGGCCAGACAAGGGTGAGGGCCGCATAACTCTGCCCATCAAGAGTTGCCAGCCTTGCCTGCATCTCATAAATTCTTAGGGATGGCCAGACTGCCATGTTACCATGGTCCCTCATAATTCTCCGCCGAACTATAGCACCAAAGTGTGAATTTTGCCTCATCCAGCTGCAGGGTCCACCGATCACAATCCATGATCCTAATACCGAAGTAACCAGAACCAGATAGAACTCCTCCAATTGTTATTTATTTATTTGTAATTATTATTGTATATTTATAGTCAATATGACTTCATATACACATACAAAGCCATAATCACACATTCAAACAGCAGAAAACACCTATACAACCACCCACATCAACATTAAATCTAATAATATAATTCAGTTAAAAAAAATTCATTATAAGATCACAGAATTCAACAACAAAAATAAACACAACATCATTTTTCCTGACATGAAATTATTCCACAGTTCAGTTTTCAGTCCCACATTATCCATATTGCTATAAAATCTCAGAAATGATTGACGGTGCTTAGAGAGACTGTCACAATCCATTAAATGATGTTGAATCGTTTCCAAGCAGAGTTCTCCACATAATCTACAATACCTATTTTCTCAGATATACCTATTCTAGATCCCACAATCTCCAATGAACAAACCAAGTTAAACTTAATTTTTAGATAATTCCTCACAACATAGCTAGAGGGATAGGCCGTGATGAAACCCGGCATTCCATCTCCCCTCTGTAGATATTCAGTGAAATTCCCACTATTTGCCTTAGAGGCCATTTTAACCAGGGAATTTTCATAAATGCAGTGCTGAGATCATAATGAGAAAGGCATAGATCATTCCCAAGACGTTTTCCAAAGGTGCAAATATCTGGACATATACACGTAAGCTAAACGGGAGAGTGTTGCAACAGGGGCCTAGCCCAAAACCCTGCCTGAAAACACGAGTCTAATACTCAGTAATACAATAGGTGTTGCTTTTGGCAATCTTAATAATGTTTTGAGTATTTTACCTTCCAATACCCTCCTATGCCCATTAAATATACCTGCCCATACTGGCTCAGGAGGATAGCTCAGGGGCAACACACTCGCCTTGGAAACAAGAGGATGCAGAGCAACACAGGTTCGATCCCTGGGTCGCGCTTAGAAACCTCTGGGTATTAAGCGTGTTATAAATAACCAATTACATACTGCTGCACCATATAGTACACACGATACAATCTTTGCTTTATATAGCGTCAGCACTGCTTGTATACTATAACCACCCTGTTTAGCCACACATGTGCTTATTGCTCCAGTTAGTTCTGGCAATCACACTCTCCCATTAAGATGTCCATTTTGGTTACGGCCAAAAAGACCGAATGCAAATGACCTACCCATCTAAAAGTTCAAAAATAGTCACCACCAAATGTTCTACCTGCCAAATGTTCGGCTTTTGGTAAGTAGAACATAAAAAGGGCTGAGGGGACTGCAGGGATGACCCCCGCAAACCCCGCTCACTATACTGTGAGCCGGGTTTGCAGGGGTGTCCCTTGCAGCTGTCCCACAGTCACGTGGGTGGGGGTGTGGGTAGGGTTGTGGGCAGGGGTTGGGGCACATTGGTAATGTTCAGGGGAGAAAAGACCGAAGATCATTTCGAAAAAACCATCTTCGGTCTATTCTCCCTCGAACATTTCCGCTTCGGGCATTCAACCCCAAATCGTCCATTTTAACTTATCATCTACTATGACCCGTCAATTGGTATATTCTGACACCTGCTCAAGCTTATAATCATTAAGTGACCAGCAATATTTCTTAGACTTGGAACACGGGGGAGCAAAAAGCATTGTTTTTGTTTTATCAATATTCACTGTTAAACCATTAACTTGAACATATTTCCCCAGGGCATGTAGTAGAATCTGTAAACCCTTAAGAGTGTAGTCTAGCAGCAGTAAATCGTCCGCATACCCAAGCCAGGCAAAGTTATTTGTTCTAATTTTACAAGGATTGCAGTCTGTTGTTCGAATATCTCATTTAGGTCAGCCGGGTATAAGTTAAACAAACTCAGGGCCATGGAATCCATTCAGTATCTCGACCCAATGCATCTAACCTGATGTTTACACGTGTAATAATATGTAGTTGAACTAACATAGACAGAAGGCCGGGTGAAATATTCCATGCTGATCATTTGTGCCACAGGCGTTCTCGCGAGATAGTGTAAAACGCTGCACTTAGTTGTATAAAGGCAGCATAGACCAGTTGTTGCCGACTATCCTATGCTTGCTCCGCTAGCGTTACCAGAGTTACCAAGTTGTGAATCGTACTGAATTTTTTCCTGAAACCCATTTGATTATAGGGATAAATGTTCTTCTCCTCCATCCAGTCCCTAAGCTCATACAACAGTAAACTGGCAACAATCAGCTCCCTTTCTTGTAAACTGGCACGATAATTCTGTCTCTCCAAGAACTCGGGATGATCCTAATTTGACTATTATAAAGAAATAATTAATGTAATACTTCTTGCCATCAAGTAACATTCATTTTCATCAATGCATTACAAGAACCATCCGGCCCAACAGCCAGTGAGGAGTTTAAAGATCTTATTATGCATTCCAATCCTAGGACAGTCACCTTGCAGTCCCACGGGAGGGATCAGGGTTGAAAGCCCGCCATCCAAATTTTCTAGGGAAAAAAGACTGAATATTATTTTTCTGAAATATTCTTTGGTCTTTTCTCCCCTGAACATTTCCAACTTGGCCCCTACCCTCACCAACACACCCCCGCAACCCCCACCACACCCTTACTTATCTTGTGTCCCTGCAACGCCTGTTCCCTTTCACTTCCGTAATCGGGAACCGGCGCCGCAGGGGCCTTTAGTTTTTTTCTTTTCTTTTTTTTGGACGGCTGCGGGGGACACCCATGCAACCCTCGCTCACAATATAGTGAGCAAGGGTGTGGGGGACACCCCCTCAGCCCCCAGTAACGAATGTGTGATCTGGTTCAACTTTTCGGCCGTTCGGAATGTTCGAACGCCCGAAATTCGGCCAAATCACGTATTCGTAAAATTATTTTTGAAAATGTTGGCTGATTCCCATCGTACTTCACCAATATACATGGGGACATCAATTACCCTTCTACCTAATGTATTACCTCTATGGGTCACCCAATCAGAGCAAGATGCACTAACTACCATACACAAGCTGGTTTTCCAAACATTTACCAATTTCAAGAAGTGCCTTAAATCATTGCGCCTCACACTATCAGTGATTTACAGCCAAGCCTCTCTGTCCTTAAGCTTAAAATGACTACGTACATGCATTGTGTGCTCTTTTTTCTTTTCCTTTATATTTAGACTGACACAAGTACAGTCGTCCATCATATTTGCCCGGTGGAGTATCTTCTTAATATCTGACCTCAAAAGTCTTTTGGATTGTTGCACAACCACATCTAATTTCCTCTTACGATCCAGAGCTTCATTACCAACATCACTTCTCTTCTGATAGGAACGCCTTATCTGTCCGTTTGTACAAATATTACTTATGGCTTCCTCAAATGTACCGATAAGGTCATCCTCATGTCGATCGACATTGCTTACTGTTTAGCTAGGAAATGTACACATTGCCGACTAGCTATTTCATTAGCCTTAAGCACATTTGTGGGATTCCTACTAACCCTGTTTCGACCCATATTCAATGCCACAGATCCGCAGTTGTCATATAAGTGTTCTGGTTTTTCCAGTCATATATAAACAAAGAATAGGAGGTGATCACTCTCATCTCTTAACCCGATTGGCAGCCGACCTCCTTTACTACATCCAATGAGAGCCGGCAGGCTAGAGCCGGCCCTCAACACGAAGGCCGAAACACAAAGGCGAGCTGCCCCTGCCTCAAGCCTCTCTGAGCCTGAAGGAGCCGGGGGCCTCTACCCATAACCCCTCTGCACCAGAAGGTAAGCGTCTTCACACCCTAAGGGCGCTACTTAGAAGGATCTGTGACATTCTGCCCCCTTTTTTCGAACTAATCATGTAATACAAGAGACTCCTACAGACTATGAGATATGGTCCGCCTTCTATCTGCCCTGTTCTTTATATAGTCATCGAGCCACAATACTTGTGTATGACCTGATACCACAGCTCCAAATTTGCATCTACTACATCCTTTGCTCTGGCACCTATTAATTGTTGGCCACACTGATCGATTGTCCTGCAAAGGAAGCTTGTCTGCTTGCATGTATCTGCTAATATACGTATGCTATATGTGACTTAGCCCTCCTATCTTGTATTTCCACACTGTACTTATGCCTATTAATTTCTTTTTCTGGATAACAAATGTCCCCAACCTACCTAGATATCTCGTATGAGCCTCTTTCCATCCAACTGTCGCATCCAAGTTTCTAGGTAGTCGCCTACACTATCTAAGTTACCCACGTAGCAGACCACTCAGCGAGTTGCGCAGCCAGGCACCTGCCTCACTCCTCCTACACATTAGACTCGCACCCGCATCTCTATCGCAACATGCACACCTCCCACACACAGAACCTCCTTTTAGTCCTAGCTTACATCATCATCGCTAGCATTACTGCTTACATACTGACCGCAATGCATCCCAACAGCCACACAATAGTACCAAGACACCCCACCACACATGCTACTCCCCCCGAAATGCTGGTTAACCAGCTCAGGCAGCATAGACTCAAAACACGCACGCACCCTGCAGAATACATCACCAGACCTACGAAGGTAACACACAGGAACTCACGCCTAGGATCACGCACCTTAGCTAAGGCATGCCACCTTCCCTGTGCAACTGCCCATAAGCGCCCTACTAGGGTAAAGACCTCATCGCCCCCTAGACATCATAACACAAAAAAATCTACCCTCGCTACCGACGTCAGGCCATCGCAATCTAATAAACCCCAACATCTCAAATGTGCACTACTAAATGTACGCTCACTCAATGCTCATGCTATAGAAGTAAATTTCCTTATTACCCTGCAAGACCTAGATATCTTAGCCATAACTGAAACCTGGTTACATATAGCCTCTGGCCCATCTATTAACTTAGCCATTCCACCAGGCTATTTGATCCTGAGACAGGACAGACCAGCCAAATCGGGTGGTGGGGTCGCACTTATCTTTAAAGACACTCTAGCCATCAGACAGACTCCCACCACTGGGGAAGACATGTTCGACCTCCTCTCAGCTAAACTAGCACTCTCCCCTAAAGATACAATCAACATTCATGTTACCTATAGACCTCCAGGCCCAGTCAACAATTTTACAGCCGCTATCAATCACCTCCTTGGAAATAACTTTAAAAAAAAATCCAAAATTTTGCTCCTAGGAGACTTAAATCTAGGATTCAATGATAAACTTGACAAAGGAGCAGCCATCTTCGCTAGAAATCTCACAGACTTAGGATTTACACAGATAGTGACAGCTCCGACACACAATAAAGGCCGTATCTTAGACTGGGTAGCAGCCCACAACTGTGGCTCCATCCTTAATTACAACACAGCCCTCCCATGGTCTGACCATAATTGCCTACAATTCTGCTTTCCTATCACTACTTACTCCAAACCATTAATACCTGCACCAGCCAAGCTAGTCAGAAGTGCCATAAAACTCACAGCAGACAATATACGCCCCTTTCTCAACAAACCCTGCCTATCACATAGTGTCACGCCGCCCGTCCTGGGGTCTCCTTACCCGCTACGGCGCTCCCCGTCCTGGAGGCTGTATCCTCGTTTTCGGCTTCGGGGTCCGGGGGTGTCCTGGGTCCCGGGCGCTTCCGGGTCTCCTACGCGCACTACTTTGCGCATGCGCGGGCGCCCGCTCTCCGCTCTTCGCGCATGCGCAGTGCGCAGGATGCTCGATTCTGGAGGGTATGCGGCTCAAGCCTCGTTGTGGGGTGTCCGATGCCTGGGAGACGGCACGGCTTGCGTTGCAAGCCTCCCAGGTGCTGGCGGGCCTATTTAAGGAGCCCTGATCCTTTTCCAAACCGTGTCTCAACGCGGTTTGTTCTGGATCGTGTCTTTGCTGCCTTGCATTGTATCCCCGTTGCCTTCCACCTTCCCTAGTTCTGCCTGGGGAACCCTTGCCTTCCACCTTCCCTAGTTCTGCCTGGGGAACCCTGCCTTCCACCTTCCCTTGTTCTGCCTGGGGAACCCCTGCCTTTCACCTTCCCTTGTCCTGCCTGGGGGACCCCTGCCTTCCACCTTCTCCTGTCTCGCTCCATCTCCCTCCTTCCTTCCTGCTCCAGAGGTTCCGCTCGCCCACCTTGGTTCTGGTCCCAGTTCAGTCCTTCCTGTTTGTTATTCGCTCTGAGTCTACCCCCACTAGTTCCGTGCTCCTCTCCTTACCAGCCTGCTCTTCCTGTTTCCTTGTCCTCGTCCCTGGAGGGACCGTTCTGCTTCCAGTCCCCGGACCTGCCTTCCGTCGGAATCCCACTAAGGACCCCGGACCATCTACTCAGAGGCTCCCCCTGCCAGTGCTTGCACTGTCCTGACGCCACTCAATCAGGGGTGAGCCAACCCGTGGCGTTGGGAGCCGGCTCACCTCCAATCCGGTTCCATTCGGGCTGGTGTTGGGCTGGTTCCCCGCGTCATCAGTCACGTCTATCCGGATCATCTGACAGTCTGGCCTCTTCACCAAGGAACCCAACCGGACGAACAGGTACGCAGCGTTCTCGTGACGCTATTTACAACACATCCTTTCTCAACTGACCCTAATACTCTACCAGAAATTTTCAAAGACACCCTTACCCACGCCATCAATACAGTTGCTCCTCTTGAAAATAAAAAAGAGAAAAAATCACTTCACTCCAACTCATGGTTCTCAGACGACCTATTAAATCTTCGCCAAAGCAAGCTCCAAGATCTCAAAGCATGGCAGGCCAATGCCTGTGATGTCACAAAAGCTAACTTTCTGAGCATCTCTTAGAGGAACAAAAGCGCCATATTCAAGGCTAAATCAGAAACTTACAACAAGCATATCACAGAAGCTAACTCCCACTCAAAAGAGCTATTCACCATATTCAAAGAGCTCACCATACCTCCAATCTGCACTGACGAGATTGTCAAGGATGAAGCTTGGTGCAATAGCATCAAAACAGCTATGCTAAAGAAAATAGATCTACTTCAAACTAAAATAGCAGAACACTTTAAGGCCCTTCCCCCCAGCAGGTTCTCTCAAGTCACTGAATCTGAGATTATTCGCATCCTCAAACAGCTTAAACCGTCTCAATGCAAAGGCGATATATGCCCCCCCAGCATCATCAAAGAGTGTGCAGAACCTCTTACGCCAATCATCACAGCATTTATTAACGCTTCATTCAAGACGGGCGAAGTCCCAAGCAGCCTCAAGGAGGCAAGGGTGCGTCCGCTACTCAAGAAACCCTCCCTTGACCCAGCCCAACTGAACAACTACCGACCCATTACAACGGTTCCATTTCTCCTTAAAAGTTTAGACAAAGCTGCACACATGCAGATACAGTCCTACCTGGAAAAAATCTCTATCCTAGGAAAAAGGCAGTCGGGATTCTGCAAAGGTCATGGTACCGAAACGGGCCTACTTGATTTAAAAAAACAAATTACCCAAATTTTGGACAATGGCAAGCCAGCCCTCCTGCTCCTCCTAGACCCCTCTGCTGCATTTCATTTGGTCGATCATGCCACCCTCACTAACCACTTCACTCAGGCAGCACATTTCTCCAAACAGGCCACAAACTGGATCACCTCCTTCCTCGAAGGAAGAGTGATGAAAGTGTTTTCCAACACAGCAAACGCAGAGCCCACCACCATTAAGCATGGGGTCCCACAGGGCTCATGCACAGCTCCCACCCTCTTTAATCTTTTTACCAAACCTCTCTTTGATAAACTGGACGCACTTGGGATCACGTACACCAACTACGCGGACGATACCCAAGTGCTCCTCTCACTCACAGGACTATACCATCAGGACGCTGCCACCCTCCAGAACATACATGCCACCATCCAAGCATGGATGGCTACGAATGGCTTATGTCTTAATGGAGATAAGACTGAAATTCTCATCCTTGGTCAAAAATCCACTCTCACTAACCTCGATTCACTATACACCAATTTCTGCATTGACAACTGTATTATCCCAGTTCTACCTTCTGTCAAAACACTGGGAGTCCACATAGACTCCACCCTCTCCATGGACAAACAAGTCAAGGCTATTGTATCTGCCTCAGCCCTGAGTACCAAGCATATCAATGCCATCAAACCTTTCCTAACCTAAGATAACTACCTCTCGATCGCCAGAGCTACCATCAGAGCCAAACTAGATTATTGTAATGCGTTGCTAGCCGGCACATCCAACTCTAATCTGACCAAACTCCAAACTACCCAGAACAACGCAGTAAGAGCAGCAATCAAAATACCTAAAAGAAACCACATCTCGCAAGCCAGAAGGGCAGCACATTGGTTACCCGCCAAACAGTGTATTACATTCAAAATTCTTACCACCGCCCATAAATGCATCAATCTGTCAGCCCCCTCATATCTGTCTGATACAATAACAAGATCTTTTTCCACCAGACCCACTAGACAGTGTCACACCAACCAACTGAGGGTCCCGTGCATCAAAAAAGCTAGAGCTGGAGGAATAAGCTTCCCCTTAATTGCCTCGAAGTTATGGAATGCTCTACCCAGCACGCTCAGAGCAGAAACCTCTCTCCCGGTCTTCTGAAAAAAACTCAAAACTACCCTATTTAACTAACTCTTCTCCTTCTCCTTCTCTCTCTTCGCTATACTTGCAATTTCTTCTATCGTAGCTAAGTAATGACTTCACTGTATGTTTTAATAAGTCATTTTCAATTTCTGTAACAAGTGCCACGATGCCCCTTGGGCTGCCTGTGCGCTTAATCAAATGTGAATAAATAAATAAATAAATGGCCCTAACCATCGCAAGGGCTATTGAGTTCGCAAAGATATAATCAATGGTACTAGTAGATTTCATACCTATCCATGTTATCCCACAATTTGCATCACCAGGACAATGGCCATTCAATATTGTACAAATGTATTGTTGCAATATCGATAACCATGACATACCCTTCTTACAATGGAATCCCTTTGTCATAGTAGAGGAAGTAATATCATCATGAAATGCAAAATCTGATGGTATTATTGCATTGCAATCCCCACATATGAAAAGAGGTGTAAAATCGTCAATCTCCTCAAGCACGGCCTTAACTGTTTGCAAGGTCCTTTCATGACTGACATTCGCAGGAGGATTGTATACATTAATAATAATAATAATATAATAATAATAATAGTATCTGATTTCAACTCTCTCTACCTTTTGATAGTACCAATTAATACAGTTTCAATATTCTTATCTGATATTACAATTTCCCACCCATTACATACAGACATTAACAAACCCCCCGCCCCTGGGTCGTCCCGCCTGATCTTGAACTGCACGTGCATGGACTGTGGATCACCCAACAAGCTCTTGTGTGTTAACCATCCAGGTTTCCTGCAAAGCCTATACGGAGAACACATGAACATACTCTAAGAGCACACCCTCTGAATTATAATGTGCAAATCCCAGTGTTTTCCATGATCAAAATATGCATATCATATCAGGATTTGTTCATAAGGTGTGCCTGAAATACTCTCGGCAGCCATTGCAAATAGCCATCTATCCCAGAATTCTTCCAGCCCTCTTTAGGCGATGCATGACCACAGTAATCTGTTCCTTTTGCGGGAGCATTATTAGTCTTCGCAGGTCTATTATTTTCAAGTGCAGCAGCATTGCTTACTGTCCTGTTTCCATCCTCCATTTTTATCAAACATATTAGTTGGGATGCTGACTTCCTGAAACATATAGCCTCTTTCAACATTTCAACCTCATGTGCCCTAAAATATTCCATTATGGAATCAGATGTAAACAATATGTTAGATGTTAATTTCTTGGCCTCCTCATCCTGATCAACGATACTAATATTACTTGACCGAATGACTCGTACGGGAATGATACTATGGAATATCTGGCGTATTGTTGCACGATTGAGCGGAGGATGTTTAATATTACTAGTGATTACTTGTAACTGCAAAGCCTTATGGTAATTCTGTCCCTCAACATCAGAGCATCCAAATGGGGAATCCAAGGATGCTTGACATGCAATGTTATTTCTTTCATAACTAGGCCTCTTGCTCGTTTGTGTCATAGCCATCCTAGGAGTAGTACCTCCCTCAGGCTGCGTTGAATTAAACACAGGTTCAAGCCCATCTAAGTCATCACACTCTCCCACAGCCTGATTGTCCTTAATTCTCCCACAGGTGCATACACAATTTATCAAATTACTCTTTGTCATATGTGGCCCCTTCCTGTTGAATCTGGTAAAGAAGCCTCTACTGTCCTCTTCTTGATTAGATCGACACTTGCCTGATCCCTTACACTGAATCACCACCTCCTTTATCACAGGAAAATCCGCTGCTGGTGATTTCTTGCTCTCCCTTTTCTTTGTCACCTTCTTCTGCCTCAAACATTCCTTATTCATACACATAGCAAAGTATCTGTGTTCATAATCAGGGAGCACAACAGTATTGGAGTCAGAATCCTGGGCTATCTTCAGCTCACAGGCAGTTGTGGCATTATTTTCTTTCCTATTTCTACTATAATACATTATAGCTCTAGGATATATTATTTTCTTATGGTTATTCACAATTCTTCTCATAGCCCTACTATTATTGTTCTCCTGCTTCTGTGCAGTTAAATCAATATGGACTGTTTGAGTGATAGTATTATCAGGAACGCTTGCACCCAGTTCATTGGCAAACAAGGAAGTACTTTCCAAAGGACTTCATATTACAGTTAATTAAAAAGGGGGATCCTGGGAGTCCCTCTGCCAGACATTAGTCCTGGTTACAAGAGACTTACCCAGAGTCTTTAGCTCACTATCTTTCACAGAGAAGAAATATCCCAAACATATCAGTCTTTGTCCGGCCCAGGGGCAGTCCAGCACCGAAATGCTAGGCAATTCTCCTCTGAACAAGAGTACCAACAGAAACCCCAGACACGTGTTTCGGTCTGGTTGGACCTCATCAGTAGGGTGGATCTGTGCCTCTCTAAGAATAGTGAGCAAGGGGTCCACGTCTGGATTCCCCTAGTAACTTAGGGTGAGACCCAAAGTTACTTAAATATGCTAATTAAAAAGGGGGGTCCTGGGAGTCCCTCTGCCAGATATTAGTCCTGGTCTCAAAAGAGGTCAAGGACTGGTGGATTTCAATTATCTCTGTATCAAGCTCCCTTACTACATTGGACGCAGCTTTATGAGTTGCTATCATGAATATACACTTCTTTAGAATAGTGTTTAGAATTACAGTATGCTGTTCAAGGTTTCCTTCTAAACCTTCACATGTTTTCAGCAATAAGATAAGCATATTTTCTACTGCGAGGTACAATGTAGTGGAAGTTCTACTTTCCTGGCTTGCCGGTGACCACTCCGAGTGGTTTATACTTTGAGGCATATTCTCATCTCTGTTAGTTTCAAACATGGGAGAAGTTTGTAATGAGCAAGGGGAGGAAGACATCACAGTATGTTGTTTGCCAGTCATATAGATATCAGAAGGGAAATAGTAAGCTCCTGTACACCTTTCTCAGCACCCAATGCTTCCACTTTTCTATCACTTGGCATACACATTGTCAGACCCTTCCCTGCACTCCCACCAAGATCTATAACAGTAGATGAGTCAGTCTGTTTAGTGTCTTTGGGTGTATGTTCGTTTTCAACACCAATCGAGCTTTCAAAAACTTCATCTCGTATCGGGGTGAGAGCCTTGATAATGCTTTTGGTTAAACTCGAACCAAGGCAAGCAAGTGATGATGTGAGCTTGCACTCAATCGAAACAAATAACATCCAAATTCCCTTGTTCTTTAACAGGGATACATTTGGTGATCTTAGGGATGGTTTTGATTTTAATCTCTGCCATTGGAAAGCAGATTGTTTTAGGCAGGCAGGTCCATGGGGGCATAAACTGATATCCAACATTCGAGGCTTCCACAGTGTCCCGAATTCTTACCATATCATCCTCATCATCAGTAGCAAGTCTCTCTCGTGTGCGATGCACACCTCTCTCTCACGTGCGAGTCGCACATCCCTGTCGCACCGATTGCACGCTGCTTCAGTGCAGCTTCTCAGGTTGAATAACAGACAGCGGGAGTTTCGATTGTCAAGTTGGGAATTGTCCCTTTGTGGCCAAGGAAGCAATGGTGCCTTAGAATGCCTAGCGAGGGCTCAAACCCCTTAGACTCTGTCAAACTGGTTTTCAGGAATGAGCAAATGTCCAGGGATGTCCTGGAAAGATCTGGGGGTCAGGGGCGTGCCCCGAATAGTATGATTGTAATTAGCACATACACCTATCTGGGAGCTGTTCGCCCCCTTGGAATTGTTACAAACAACAATGTTCTGTCTGGAGCGAACTGTATACCTCTGGGGAAAAGGCCATCAGGGTACTTAAGTGGACACAATAACACTGCGCTGTGAATGGTGTTTGTTACTCTTTCTGTATTCCCATCTTCCTACTTTGATTGAAATGAGTATTTTTTGGCAACTTTAAAAATGTTTTCAGGATGTACATTGATTGCCTATGGCCGAATAAAGTTACTTTGATTGATTGAAAGGGCAAGCCCAACAGTCACCTCCAATGCCTTCTGGGACCCGTAGTTCTTCAGGTGGCAGCAGCAAGACCAGCCGCAGGTCACAGAAAGGTAATACCATAGTAACCACGACTAGACAGAACTCCTCCAATTGTTATTGGTAATTTAGGTTATTTCTTGTACAGACGGGTGAGAAGTCCATGGATTTAGTTTTTGCTAGATTTATAACTAAATCGTTGATTTCACAGAAGTCTTTGAACATGTTTAATTGCTGTTGCAATCTCATTGGAGAAAGAGAGGCCAAAACAGCACTATAAGCAAATCAAAGCGTTTGGATTGTATCATTACCCATGTACAAAGCATCAGTTGGTGAGGTTAATAATTTAACAACCTCACCATTAATAAATCAGGAAAATAAGCTCAGAGTTACAACACACCTTGCCATACCCCACTCTGGATAGGGAATGGAACAGTTACCTCTACTGTAGGATTTCAGATAACTGAATCTGTATTATTATTAAAACGTGTTTGTAGTGCTTCAATCATGGGAATCAGTGTTTAATTGCATTAAAATATCCCAGAGTTTTGACTGTGGAGCTCCATCAAAAGCTGCCATAAGGTCAACAAATTAAACATATAAAACAGAGAAATCAATTTTCCTAAGAACAAAATATTTTTGGGTAAGAAAAATCTAAACCCTGGTGCATTGTGCTCAAGCCTGGCCTGGCATCCTGCCTTCAAATGGCATATATATTCTCCTCTATCCAGGTTTTTAGTATTTCTGATCAAAGTTTAGCAGCCATCATCCCTAACCCATCCAAAATGGCAAATGGGAGATAATTGGATGGGTCCTCGTGTCCTCGAGATGCGTCACTAGAGGGGTCTTGGGGGGGCGATAGCTCTGGGACTTTTGGTTGTAGCCTCGGATAGAAGCTCAGGGGCTACAACCAAAAGGCCAGCTCTCCGATTCCTGACATTTGTGTGGCTCTGCATATTTTCCAGACCTGGCAACAGCCCTGGTTACCTCCTTTTTTATATATGGGGATCATTTCCACTTTAGCCCATTATGGAGGTGGGTGTAGTTGCTAAACAGGAAATTGCATTATATAGACACAATAAAGATGGAGCCTATATGGCCGGTTCAGTTTTAAAAATATCTATTGGAATCCTATCCGGACCTGGGGCCTTATTG
Source organism: Ambystoma mexicanum (assembly GCF_040938575.1). Taxonomy (NCBI): domain Eukaryota; kingdom Metazoa; phylum Chordata; class Amphibia; order Caudata; family Ambystomatidae; genus Ambystoma; species Ambystoma mexicanum. The sequence continues at coordinate 673,320,016 of NC_090932.1, read as the reverse complement.
CTTTTTTGTGCTTTGACAGCTTAGTCACTTTTTGGAAATTAAATGATAAGTAATAAATGGTTTGGACCAGGATATATGGATTCTGGTCTAACTGTATTGTATAGTCTCTTGATCCTTTATAAATGTTTTCAAAATATTTAAATCAAACATTCCTGGGAATGCATGCAGAAATAAGAAAGTCACCATCCCTTGCCCCAGTGTGTACCAAACTTCTAAAATCGAGTATTATTTATCTCTTTGATAGCATGAAATGGCAATCCCCATGCCTGGTTTCTATGGGCACTTTTTCTTCTTTTCTATCAGTTTCCTATATGGAGACTTCAATAGCCCAATAGTGCCAACCTCAAGAACATCTCTAACTTTCCAGCATTGCAGCAAGTTAACTTTGGCTCTTGTAAATTTCTTGTCATACCAAGGATTTCTTTTCAGCTTTACGTGCAACAACAGCTGGTTTGGTGGCTAAGAACCTAACCCGAAGTCATTCCTCATTTGAGAGAGTGGACTACATAAGCGTCTTCAAGAAGCGGGAGCATATCCTTATACATTCTAGGTTGTAAATTCATCTGTTCAAATTACTCGAACTTTATGGAACATCGTGGAAGACCATTAGCCACTGTCGAGATGTGGTCCTGAAGGGATCCTACTCGTTCACCATTTGTATGTGGTTGGTTATTGGTTATTGATAAAACCAATGGACAATGATCACTATAATTACATTCTGATACAACAAATCCCTTAATAATTTCTATAACATGAGGTCAATAAGAATACAGTATATATGCCTAGACTATTTGCAGAACAGGTAGGTGGATTTAGCTGGTAGATTTCCCAAATTGCCCTGTATTACTGGTAGTTAAACCCAGGGACAGCCATAAATGTGCTGCCACCAATGCCCCTTTATGTTGTTTCTTCAGGCATGGAGTCTGCAACTCAGGTATATACCATGCCAAGTCCTCATCTGCCTGAGGGCCTAATGACGCAGGTTGAGGCTCACCTTGAAAATGTAAATCACCCAAAATAACTTCATGTGAGACAGCTGGAACACACCTCTCCACAATTCCGCTCAGCTTGTCTTAATATGTAGTTCATGTAGGTTCCTAGAACCTGTCTCACCTGTTATTACTTCCTAATGTAAGTGCACACTTATCCAAACTACACGCCCATCATTGGGATGTCCATGGTGACTTTTTATAGCTTGTATGAAGTAAGAGGTATGTCCTAGGCAGCATTATATTTGGGTCTCCCAGGTTTCATGCAAGAAAATTATGTGTGACCCCTCACAAAAGGACACTATGCCTCATCAGTTAGGTTTTTTATACAGACCAGCAATATTCCACAACAAAATGTGTAAATCACTATCATTACGAAACTGGGTTCCTTGTATTGTCCTATGGTTTGGGTTGTTCTTTTTTGGCCCAATTCTCAATCAACGAAATCAAGCCCATAATCCCTATCATCGGATTCAGAAGGAAGAAAATAATGTTCAATATATATAGTCCACAAAGCTTGAATCAGATGTTGATAGCATTCCTTTTAGTGAAATTGCATCTTTTTCATAAACACAACGAAAGCTAATGACATACGGACAATAGATTTTGGACACTTGGTTGCATAATATGGGCAAGATCTAGGAATAATATAAACAAAAAATGGTTCTAGTGTGGTCTCCACCCATATATATAACAGAATATATTAGTTAAATATCCAGTGTATATAGATAGGCCTTACCTGTCTCAGTGATGTGTAAAATCAATCATCTAAAGAAATCTAAAAAAATGCAAACAATAGTAAACTTAGAACTCCTTTGCTATTTATAAATCATTGCAATTTTCCAGACTTCAGAAAACAAATAAAAATTGAGACCAGAAATACCAATTGCCAATACACTAATTAAATGTGAAGTGTGATAGAGTTAAAGACTAAAAAGCTAAAAAGAACAAACAAATATTCAATTAATAAGCCATCTATAACCACCAAATATATGTTGTATTATATATGGGTTCTTGAATGTGAAAAAAAGCACAAATGATAAATAAAAAGAACTCCTGAAGTTTGTTATGGAAGGATCAAAAAGAACGTTGCTTGCATTTCCAAAGCCAGCATACAAAGCCGGCATAAGAAGAACATGCTACTCCATGCAGGAGGACAAAATAGTTTACCTGCTTTGAAATGCCACAGCTTTAGCGTAGACATTGTGAAGTGATGATGTCATTGCACTCTCATTACAGTGCAACAACGTTCTTGCATAAAAAACAGATAACAAATAAGAGTACGTATTATAAGAGTGGTGTGTTTGTTCAGACGGATTTCCGGTTGGTTTCAGGAGCTTAGTGTTACCCTTGGTGAGGAAGAAATATGCAGCAGGCAATAATGCAGACCTCTTCAGGACACTTCACCAGACGGGGGAAGGTGTCCTGCAGTGAGAGCCACTGCACAGAGGCGACAGCAGGCATCCTTCCAGTCACGGTTGAAGAAGACCTTCCAGAGCAGGATCCCTTGAAGCTGGGAGGTTGATATTCAGTATGTAGGCAACCTACACCACAAGCTGAAGACTACTAAAGTTCCAATGACGAAGATGGAACAGCGATGGCTTTCACGAGGAGGAGAGCAGGTGAGTCCATTGGGTGGTTCAGGGACACTTCTGAGGGCTCTGTAAGCAGATGTCTAGTGTGCACATACAAAATGATTACTATAGGATTGTTGATGCAATCATAATTTGACATTGCATACCTAATGTTTGCCTCTTTTTGCCCCCTCTCTCCCTTTGTTTTGTTCTGTGATGTCGATGTTAACTCTTTTATCCACCCCCTTTTCTTGTTTTCTCCTAAATATGTGGTATAATATAATTGTGACACTGTTGTCATTTGTCATTATTTGTTAATGTTCATGCAATTTAATTTAATTTGGTTTGCTTTGGTTTGTTGCTTAATATGTTAAAATAGACTGTGTTGAAGTATTGTTAGCCCGTGTTTTGCCTTGACAAGGACCATATAGGTCAAAACACGTGTTGGCAAGGGCAAAATGGGCACTAATATTGCGATAAAAATTTGAGAATACCAATATTGATGAATTTGACTTCTTGTCAGAATATATGGAAACATTATCTGACTTTGTGGAATTTGTGTCAACAACACATGGCCCTGAAGTGCAGTACACTTATTTAAATATATACATAGGCACAATTTAGCCTGGTACACCTTGCTCATTAGAACATAGAAATATAGAACCACAGAGAAAGTGTAGAGTCCAAGTAAAATATAACAGATTGTAAGGCTTAGAAGTCTCACCTTCAGTGATGGTGTGTTCCAGATATCCAAAGAAATGAGAGGAGTCTAAAGAAAAGTCCAGGAAGACTCAATCAGCCTAACAGAATCCTCAATACACAAGTAATGAGTAGTTAAAGAAGGTCCTACTAACTTACCAAATCGAAATATCAGCATGTCCACAATGGATCACAAACAAATAGTGAAGCATGACACAAAGATGCCTGTTGTAAAAAGCATAGCTTAAAATTATGTGAAAAACATGTGAAGATACGTACTAAACAGAATCTTAGAACATTACTAGAAAATTATGATATGTAAAGAAGATTCCTGAAGACACCAGGTAATTACATGTAAAATGGAAACAATAAATACAAGGAGTATGGATAGTGTTAGAAGGGAGAGTAAAAAACATAAAATGACATCCTAATCAACAAAGGTTACAAGAAAGTAACTTGTAAAATATGGAGTTGTAAATTAATTAAGATAAGACACTTTAACAATGTAAGAAACGTGTACAGTGGGGTCAATAAAGGCACACTTTGGTATGTAGAAGAGTCACAAGGATAATAAATACATTACTAGAATTGACAAATGCGATCAAAGATAAAGAAATAAAATAAATAAATAATATATAACAATAGATCTCAAGGAGAACAAATATATGAACAGAATAGACAATTTCAATGGAAGGAATCAGTCAATGTCGATGTATAACATTCATAAAATTATTATGAGATTCAGTATGTATCATAACATATTCTTAGTCCATATTCAAAAAGTACGTCTAAAAGGATGAATAGAAAAAAACTGAATCGGATGTAGCTGTAAAGTGAACAATTCAGATAGACATACAACAGGCGCGAAGTGTTTTCAGAAGTATAAATCCAATCAACAACAAATCATGAAAAATCAAAATAAATAACAAATCAAAATAAATAAATAACCAGGACAATCACATTATTTCTCCAATGCACTGAATTAAATAATAATAAGATATTACGAAAAGGGTGAAAAGTTGAAATCTTCATTCATCCCTGATGGATCCGGGGCGTTCAGGGTATGGATCCAGTACATTCGTCTCTGAGACATAGTTGAAGCATGTTTACCAGCCCTTGGTGATACATGGACTATCTCTAGCACCACATATTTTAGATGGGCAATTGTATGTTTGTGCTTATCCAAGTGATGGAATACTGGCAATTTTTGATTCTGGGTACAAATGTTTGATTTAGGTTCCGTCAGTCTTTCCTTAACTTTCCTAACTGTTTAGCCCACATAAAATTTGCCACAAGGGCAAATGTATCTGTATATAACATTCTTCAAGTCACAAGTCACAAAAAGTCAGAGTTTGATCTTATGTCCGCTATTAGGGTGTCTGATGTAATCACCTTAATTAACATTATTGCAATGCCCACAACTTAAGCATGGAAATGTGCACAGTTTAGGTTCTGTAGTAACATCTGTTAAATGGTAGTATTCCTTTCAGATTTCACTAGATGGTCCTACCACACTTGAATGCCAGCATGGGTATTTGGGGAAGAGTCGTGAAAGCTGAGGGTTTAATTGAATTCATCTCCAGTTTTTTTCAAAAGACACACGATTTGAAATCTTTGAGATTCATATTTTGTAAGGTGGTGTAAGGGTATGGAAATAGGAGACTGACACACAGGTGGCATGCTTTTGGCTATAGTCTTTTATTGGTGAGAAAATAAAAGAGAAAACCCTGTCTGATCTGAGTTCTAAGAGGGGTTTCTCTGTCTCAACTAAATACTAAGTAATCTGTGAGGATGTCAGTCTAAAGCAAAAGAGTCCACCGTCCTGTGTCCAAAAACCTCTTTCTAACCCTTACACTATATACTCAACTAAGGAAAATGGGTGATCTTCTTGATCCAGAAGAATTGTTTCTTTCTCTGGGATGATAGCCGAAAATTCACTTCTGGGTGATACAAATGAAATGTTCTTCTTAAGGGATGCCAATCAAATGTCTCAAAAAGGTTCCTTGTATTGAGGTTCTATAAAGAAACACAGAACAAAAAGTCTCATATATTCACAGTGTTAGGGGGTTAATCCCTTGTCCTGACCTTTCTCAGATTTCTCTGTTGTTTTTCCAATGGCAGGACAAGTGTCTTTCTTCTCCTGGTCTTTATCAGATTCTTCCTAATGTCAAGAGAAGGGCTCCCTCCTCTTAGCTCCTTTTACAATGTCCACAAACACCAGGGGGTATGTCTCTCTTTCTCAAGCTCTTACAGTGCCAAATAAATGACTGTCTTCTCTTGGCTTCTTCCACAAGGTTCATAAACACCAGTCGGTATGTCTCCCTTCCCCTGACTTTCTCAAAATGCTCACCATATTCACAGCCCATCTGGTTTGTTGTCCTGCTAGGTTCTGTGACTATGAAGATGGTTTTGGAGGCAGTTCATTATTGGTTGTGGATCCCAATCCCTTCTTGGCTCTTCTTGATTCTCAATAAATGTACCCGGTTCACTATCCTGCCAGGTGTTCTTTATGTCAGGTCTCAGAAGCCTGTGGTATTGATTTCTTTCTTTTGGGTCCCAGACCCTTTGGTTTCTTTCTCTTGGGTCCCAGACACCTTTGGTTTCATTCTCTTGGGTCCCAGACCCCTTTGGTTTCTTTCTCTTGGGTCCTAGACCCCTTTGGTTTCTTTCTCTTGGGACCCAGACCCTTTTGGTTTCTTTCTATTGGGACCCAGGCCCTTTTGGTTTCTTTCTCTTGGGTTCCAGTCCCCTTTGGTTTCTTTCTGTTGCTTGTGTTCTAGGGAGCCCTGGTCCCCCAGTCTGCCAGGGACTGCCATGAAGTAGATGACTCTGGATGCCACTTCTTATTGGATGTGGGTTCCAGACCTGTGTCCCACTGCAGTATAGTCCCATGGCATTGCCAGCAAACTTTCTGGATTCCCAACCCTCCTCTGGTTGCTCACCTGTCACTTTCGGCTGATTTTGGGTCTCTTGTCCCTGTTTAGGTACCTCCTCCGTCCGGGCCATGCAGTGACTCCACAGCAACTTCCTGCTTTTGTGCGTCATGTTCCATGTCAACCACACTCTCTAGCTCTCTAGATCAGCTGGCACTTAATCCGCCTGCTTACAAACACAGCCCGACCACGGCGGAGCTCTCTGGAATGTCTCGGCCGATGGGTAAGCGTCCTGTCCTTGATTGTTTTGTTCAGTTCCTGAACACAGACTCCACAACTCCTGGATCCTCCAGGGAGGATCTGTCTCTGTGTTTCAATTTCCCTCTTCCATTTCAGCTGTGCCTTGGCCAAAAGGTATACTGTAAAGACTAGATTGCTCAGTAGGGTTTATAGAGGTGCTCTTTATGCTTCTGCACCTCGTCCTTGTCAAAGTACCGATCTTGAGGACTCCCAGTGAGTCAGTTGGTCTCTTCCTCCCCTCACTAAATAAGGGATATAGGTCCCTTGAGGGGCCCACACTTCCTCGTCCCAGTACTTCCTACCTTACTGGTTGTAAGGAAACAGATAGGAACACTAGGGATGATGTTGTAGCTGGTTGGTGAGGAAGGTGGGTAAGGTAAGGTGGGCTATGGGGATACCCTGTTCTCCCAAGGTCATCATTAATCCCGTAGGGGGTTTCCCTCCCCATAAGATCCATGTACAATTAGAGGTCATTTTCAAGGAGTTTTATTAAAATAAAACAAACAAAATGCCTAACTAGTCCTATCGCTATGAGGGAAGTTCCCTACTGTGAAGAATCCCCGGATGTCATCACTTCTCCCCTAGGGGGAAGACCTTCCCATGAGGTCAGGGAGGTGATGGCCGCTACCTCATAGCCCCCTGGTGGTGGTACTCAGCATTTTGTTTCTTTTATTTTATTAAAACTCCTTTAAAATGACCTCTAATTAGCTGAGCCCTTCTTTTGGTTCACCACAGGAGGTACTCTTTACACCCCTCTTTTCACAAAACAATGTTTTAAGACACTTTTATCTGCAGATAGCCTCCTCAATCAAATTCACAATATGTTACAGAGTAACATAGATACTCTTGTTTATGGTACTCTCAGACTTGCAGTACTGGTTGTGAGAGCGATAGAGGAGGGAATTTACAGATGTCTAAGTAATTTGATCTTTAGTCAGATCATTGTGAATAAATATAAATGTCTGCTAAATTGTCCCAGATAGATGGGTAATTCATGTCTGGCCACTAGTGTAGCTGGCCTATTGGAAACCTCAAGACACACAGACGCTGTTTTACTGACAATTGCTAGAGATGTCCTTACAAACCTAAATATTGGTAATGTATGTCTGGTGTCTTTGCAAACATAGAGGCAATCAAATCATATTTTGATGTCACTATTAAGAGAGATGGAACTGTGCTCCATCATTAGAAACATTTCTATGGCATACTCAACCTGAAAGGTTTTCTATGTGCTAAATATGAATATAGTCTTTATAATAAAGTGTATAACTCTAAGAATACACATCAGTGTCTAAACGGTTGCACAAGCTATCAGGCAAACAGATGCCTGGAAACCCCAAAAGTGGGAGCTAAAAGTCAGCATTGCAGCATTCTCTGCAGATCTACAGCATGTTTAGAAAGGATCATTCACACGTTTTGCCTGAACACAAGTGCCGAGGAAGGATCTGTAGTATTTGTGGTGCATGAGTTATTACGGAAACACACAAGTGTTACATGACCTGTATAAAAGCGCCACCTAAAACTGAATCATACATTGTCTTTGACATTAAATGATGTCAGGAAACTGGTGTATAGTTACCCAACTATATAAATGCAAACATGGACACAATACTCCGCTGTACACACTCTGGACACGCTCATACACTATGACCTCTCTCTCCCCCCCCACTAGTCACCTCTCTCTCCTGGTCAGACCATTCTCTTCTCCCACCTGGTTCCCTTTGGCCCTCTGACCCCCCCCCAAATGCCCCACCATCCTTGTTTGTTAACATCCGCCCGATGAAACAAGTGTCAGCTGCTGCCTTTGCTTCCAGCTTCACCCCCTCTCACCACCTACTTCTGATTCTACCTCTGAATCTGCCCTCAAGAACTTCCACCTTTCCATCACCAATGCTCTTGACATTCTTGCCCCAGTCATGAGGATCTGCCTGAAACCTGCTTCTAAGCGTAACACCTGATACGACTCTGAACTTGCGACCCTGAAATGAAAGTACAGGGCAGCATAATGGAAGTGGCAAACCCCAGGCTCATCCCCTGACAGACTGGCTTGCCACCTGCTACAAAGGCAATACAGACTCTTCATCCATGCCAAGAAAAGAGCCCACATAAAGGCACGAGTTTCTGGTGCATCCAACAACACAGCTGAACTTTTCAAGATCTGCAGGGAACTAGCCAACCCTTCCCCAGTATCTTCCTTCCCTTCTCCTTCCCAGGCCCTCTGCAATGCACAGGCCAAACTTCAACACCAAAACTCAGGACATCCTGATCAACCTTGCTACACACCCTCACAACCCATCACGCACCCCCTTACCTCTGTTGGCCCCCACCCTCCTCCTTCCTCCTTCTCCTCCTCTCCCCTGTCACACCTGAAGAAGTTACCAGAGTTGGATGCTCTATGAAGGTCTCTTCTAAACAGATTTCCCCTTTCTGATCCAGGACCATCAAGGATAGCATTGTCTCTCTTGCCCCTGCACCCACTGATTTCTGCAATCACTCTTTTGACACTGGATCTTCCCCTCCTCCCTTAAGCATTCCGTTGTGCGCCCACTCCTTAAAAACCTTCAGCAGACCCTACCTGCCCTGGCAACTACTGTCCTATTACCATCACCCCCTTCCTGGGAAGCTGCTGGAGAAGATGGCGTTGCCCCAACTCAGCTCACTCACCAAACCTGTTGGTAGTCTCCATGGCCAGCAATCTTGATTCCGAGCATCCAGAGGCACGGAAATTGCTCTTCTGAACACCCCTGATGAAATGCTCGCATCTCTGGACTACAAATCCCCAGCTGCCCCATCCTTCCCAATCTCTCCTCTGCCTTTGACACAGTCAACCATTCCATCCTCATACAAAGGCTCCATGATACCCATGGTATCTTGGAACGGGCACTGGACTGGCTGAAATCCTTCCTTACTGACCGCTCTATCCAGGTCATACTGGGCACCTTCTCCTTTCCTACTTCCGTCTCCACCTGTGATGTCCCCTAGGGTTCTATCCTCTCCCCTTGGCTCTATAACATCTACCTTGCTCTGCTTGCATGCCTTGTCTCATCCTTCCCCTCCAACTTCCAGTGTTATGCAGGTGACACACTGCTCTTTTTCAAACTTCCTACTGACCCTCTTGCACCCTCCATCATCCCTGACTACCTATCTGCCATCCAGTCCTGGTGTACCTCCAATGATCTTTGCCTCAACACCTGTAAAACTGAGATCCTTCTATAAAGGGGGGCCCTCTGCACCCCCTCAGTAGCCTGGACATCTGTGGACAATGGCACTGGAACAAGACCAAAGGGAAGATGGACGCCCGGATGTATTTTCACATCCATATTTAATTTCACTGGAAACACACACAGAGCTCCTAAAATCAGCTTGTCTTTTATAGTCTTTTGAGAATGATGCAACAATTCATACAATTTCAGAATAAATCTCTGATTGGTCCCTTCAACCAAAAATAAACCCTACTTGTCCGTGATTGGTTGGCTTAGCTGTCACTCACAAAGCTCACATTAGCTAATTTTGGCAAGCATTAGTTGACTGACACATAATCTGATACGCTTGTGTGAGATACAGCCGGACCTAATTATTTATCCTTCAATTCTTGTCAAAAAGCAGTCCATATCTGATTCTCGAAGCCTGCCAAATCTACTTGGCAGGTAGTGCCGTGAAAACATCCCTGAGCTAATCTTATTTGTTTCCAAGTAAGCAGCTGTTCTGCCTAATTGGTAGCCTTCCCATGGTCTTTATCTGATTTACGATCAATCATTGTCTGCTTTTCTTGCCAAGAAATTCTAAATATACTAATCCCAGACGTACTTATCTACACTGAGCTGCTGCCAAGAATTACTCATTATCTGCATGAATAATGGCTTTTGACACCTGCACCCAAGACACCATTTTGTACCTGTCATCCATCTTGGAATCTATCTAAGCCTGTTCAGCCTGGATGTTCTGGTCAGTGTCACGATTCCTGCCCCCAGCCCCTGGCATATCAGGCTGGAGCCAGGTCATGGCCACCTAGTCGGCCCCTAGGGGCCTCTCCATCTCCCCAGACACCTACTTGGACTCAGACTAGGCGCCTTTGGCACCAAGCTCACACACAGTCCTGAGATCCACTTAGTGTTGGACTTGGAATGTATCATGGGGCAATGGATGCCCCCATGTAATTCAGTTCCTTGAACTGGATGAGCGGTCGTCTTTCGGGTGTGGCTCAGCCCAGGGATACCTGGGATACCTACAGACTATTTAAACAACACCCGGCCTGAGAAACATGCTTTGCGTTTCTCTGCACCTGCAACGTGACACTCACCGCGCTCGGATCTCCTGAAGAGGCCCACTTCTTTTTTCAGTGCCAGCGCACCTGCAAGAATAAGAACTTCGTTGCCAATACTCACCTTGAAGAGCATCCAACTTCTGTCCAGCTCTTCCCAGTCTTGCGGATTCCTACGGCAGAGTCCTCTCCATCTCAGCACGCCGCGCCCTACCAAAGGGGAGAAGAATAGAAGAAAAGACGTTAGTAAGCATTCTCCAATACTTAGCTCTCTCGAATTTGCAAATAGAGTTTAATCCTTACCTGAACTCCCGTCGATCGGACAACTTCTGCTCCGGAGCATCCCGCCAATCTGAAAAAGGGGAAAAGACACAACAGGTTAGCGCAAAACATTTAAGAGGCGCCGCACATCACGCTTTCTCACCGCAGCTCATCTCCTCAGCTCGCTTCCATGCTGGGTTACTGCGGCACCTAAAAGGACATGGAAAAGACGAACATTGGTTAGTGCTAAGGAAGCCAATAAGCATCACGCTCAGCATTCCTACTTACTTCAGCAGTGCATCACCATCCTCAAGACCTTCATCACCTAAGGAAAGAAAGACACAGTATTAAAGAGACTAGAGCCATCAGAACTTTTGTAAGACTCATTCCAATTACCGGTCGGGCTGAAGCCGCAGCAAGCCCCGTCCGCCTGCCCGTGCCAGTGAAGCCTGCATCACCCAACGCACCCCTGCATCGAAGGCAGGACGGAGAGCACCCCACATCAAAAAACAAGGTGAAGAGAGGTCCGGGTGAAGGTTGGGACCCAGGGAAGAAAAGGGGGGCCAGACAACCAAGACCAATAGGGAATTGACCTCTGATAATACTGTGTTTCAGGCCCAGTGCTTGGTTGAGCAAGTCCAGGGAAGGCTTTGAAGTGGTCGGAAGTCCGGACTGGCTGAGTGGCGTCCCCGTGGATAGCAGGTGAGCGTTACAGAACGCAAAGCCTCACACCAAAAATCCACCTGGGCGTCATGGAAACGTCAGAAACCGACCAGTTAGCCCACATGTTGGGACAGTTACGCTCCGAAGTACACACAGCCTGGCAGGAGACCAACACCCTGAGGAGGGAGTTGATAGTTGCCAAGGAACGAACAGATGACCTAAGCCGACAACTTCTCCAGTCGCAAGCGGGACATGCACCATTGCCGGGAAACGTTCCTACAATGCCAGTACCATCAGCCAGCCCTGTTCAGATAACCCTTCCTGGGGCAGTTCCCTTGGCGCTAGCGGAGCCATTCACTGGGGATCCTAAGAAATATGCCACTTTTATGAACCAGTGACATCTGCACTTCCTTTGCAGGCCCGGGGCCTTTCCAAATGACCAATCACGGGTCGCATTTGTGCTATCTTATTTGAGCGGAAATGCTGCAGACTGGTCAGTACCATTTGTGACTCAAGACGATCCTGGGTTACGCAATTTTAAGGGGTTTTCAACAGGAAATGGAAAAACGTTTCGCCCATCGTACTCATAGACAGGCTCTAGACAACAAACTTCTATCCCTTCGTCAAGGGAACCAAGGCCTATTGACATACATCACCACGTTCAATAGACTTGTGGTTGAAGCTGAATGGCCTGCAGAGAAGAGAACCACGTTATTTCATAGGGGTCTGCGGGGAGAGCTAAAGGGTGTCCTCGCACAAGTAGTGGACCCCCCTCAAGACTGTGCAGAATTTATTAACCTGGTGGTTCAGCTAGATCAAAGATTGCAAGACCGAAGAGCAGATCGGATCAGACCCAACTCTTGCCCTATTTATGTGCGTTCAAGGGACAATGTTTCTCGATCAACAGAAGGCTCAGGGGAACCAATGCAGATTGGAGGCGTCAGGTCACCCTTGACTAAGGCGGAAAGAGATAGGAGGAGCCAACAGCAATTATGTTTGTACTGTGGAAAATCGGGTCACTTTCTAAAGGAGTGCCCAGTGAAGCCACCAAGAAGGATAGTAGGAGCTACGGACAAGGAAGACCTCACCAAAGAGTCGGAAAAAACTGCCCGGCCCGTCAAGTGTAGGGGTCCATTTGTCGAGCGGAGAAAGTGAACTACAGACCTCCCATTTTGCACTACCTGTGATCCTGATCGATCACCAACAACCATCGCGGATGAACGCAGCAAGAGCGTATATAGACAGTGGAGCTGTTGGGAATTACATAGACCAAGATCTCGCAGCAAAAATGGGACTTCCTTTATGTCCAAAGTTAACCACAGACACTGTAACCACAGTCGATGGCACGGAAATAGCCTCAGGTCCAGTATCCCAATGCCCTGCAACATTAACCCTTCTGTGCCAGGATGGGCATCAAGAATCTATCGCTTTCGACCTCATTAAGGCACCTCAGTTTCGACTGATCTTAGGGATGCCCTGGTTGGTAGCTCATAATCCTCGAATAGATTGGCGAGCAAAGGAGCTGGCCTTCTCCGAGACCTGTGCTCAAATGTGTTATCGTCAAGAGAAGCAATCAATCAACGCCAGAACCTTTACGCTGGTAACAGTGGTGGCCGGGACCCTACCAAGAGAGTACCAGGATTTTCAAGACGTGTTTCAGAAGGAACAAGCTAATACCCTACCTCCACACAGACCATACGATTGCCAGATTGACCTGATACCTAGCGCCCAGATCCCTTGTGGACGAATCTACGCATTCACAGAACCAGAAAACCAGCACCTGAAGTCCTATCTCGACCAATACCTGGCAAACGGGTTCATCCGTCCCTCAAAGTCCCCAGCGGCCAGTCCTCTGTTCTTCGTACCGAAAAAGGAAGGGGACCCAAGAACGCGCATCGACTATCGCGCATTGAACCAGATTACCGTCAAAAAACGTTACCCCCTGCCATTGATTCCTGAACTGCTTGACCAAGTCAAAGACGCCCAAATCTACACAAAACTAGATCTAAGAGGAGCGTATCACCATGTCTGAGTTAATAAGGGCGATGAATGGAAAACCACCTTTCGTACCAAGTATGGCCTGTACGAATATCAAGTAATGCCCTTTGGCCTTTGCAATGCACCAGCTGCATTTCAATATTTCATGAACAATGTTTTAAGGGGATTAATTGATGTCTGTGCTTTAGTATACATTGATGACATCCTAGTGTACGCTGCATCAAAACAAGACCATGTGAAACACGTTCCATCCGTACTGGCAAAACTCCGCCAGCATCAGCTCTATGCCAAGCTTGAAAAGTGTTCATTCCATGTTTCCGAGGTGGAGTTCCTTGGTTTCATTCTTAGTCCGAAGGGTATCCGTATGGATGTACACAAGGTAGATGCGATCCTAAACTGGCCATCACCAAATTCGTTCAAGGGAGTACAGAGCATGTTAGGTTTCGCAAACTTCTACCGCCGGTTCATCCCGGAATTCTCACAGATAGTACATCCCATCATATCGTTACTAAAAAAGAGCAATAAAAAATGGACAGAGGAAGCAGAAAGAGCTTTCCAGGAACTTAAGGCTTGATTCACTTCAGCCCCAATTCTACACCATCCTCGCCCAGAACTCCCATATGTGGTAGAAACGGACGCAACAAACCTGTCCATGGGAGCCGCCCTCTCGCAAAAGGATCCTGAAACAGGCCATTACACCCGGTTGCCTTCTGGTCACTAGAATTTACACCCCCCAAGCTCAATTACGCCATCACAGATAAAGAGCTCCTAGCCATCAAGTCTGCCTTTAAGGCCTGGCGCCATTCCAATTACCGGTCGGGCTGAAGCCGCAGCAAGCCCCGTCCGCCGGGCCGGTGCCAGTGAAGCAACTAGGCACCCTCCAGCCCGCATCACCCAACGCACCCCTGCATCGAAGGCAGGACGGAGAGCGCCCCACATCAAAAAACAAGGTGAGGAGAGGTCCAGGGGAAGGTTGGGACCCAGGGAAGAAAAGGGGGGCCAGACAAGCAAGACCAATAGAGAATTGACCTCTCATAATACTGTGTTTCAGGCCCAGTGCTTGGTTGAGCAAGTCCAGGGAAGGGCTCGAAGTGGTCGGAAGTCCGGACCGGCTGAGTGGCGACGCCGTGTATATCAGGTGAGCGTTACAGTCAGCTACCAACGGTGAGGTGTTATTTACTTTTGAGCATAACTCTTTTTCTATCTGGTTTTCAGATTTCCTTTTTACATATTCATGATATATGAGTAATACTGGAGACACCCTTTACTTCCTGAGTCATTTTGATCCCAAAAATATATTTTGCCCTATATGCACTCTTTGGGCCTCATTACACGGATGGTGGTAGGGATTTAACGTTACCGGTAATGGAGTACCGGTAACGTTAAATGCCCATGCGGATTACGACCCGGCTCACCGCCACTAGCGGCACCGCTAAGTACGGTGCCACTAATAGCGGTCAGTTTGCGTGTGCACGACCCGCCATCCCGTACATAATGACATGCCGCTAATAGCATACCATCACAAGGCAAGTGCACATGGCAATAGCGGCATGGTAAATCCCCCAAAACCTCTTACCGGCATGGCGCTAATACCGCCATCGCGAACCACCGTTAAAAGAACTAGGCAGTGTTAACACCTGCCACAGGTGGCCAAAATCAGCACAGGTGGAGGCAATGGAGACTGTGGCTGCTCAAAAGAAGCACACCACATCCCTTCCCACACCCCTTCCCACACCAAGATGGTTCCAATACTGGCAGCATTACATGGCCTGGAGGACCTGATTGCAGCGCTGTTGCTACAACAACAGGCAGCACAGAGGAGAGGCAGGAGGAGGTGGAGGGCTAGACAGGCACAGCAAGCACCACCAGGCCACCTAATCATACCACAGAGGCACCCACCAATTCCCTGGATCAGAGCCAGTCCATTTAACCTAACACCTGAGCAGATACACACCCTGTCCCGTCTGGACCGGGACACCATCAACAGCATCGTGGACATGATACACAACGACATTGTGAGCCTCATAGACATCAGAACTGCCATCCCCCCTCTACTCAAGGTGGTGAACCTACCAGCATACAGTGGGGCAGATGCATGGCATCTCCCAACCAGTATTCTCACGCATACTGAACCATGTACTCGATGCCCTCCTGAAGCATGCACCCGAACACATATCCATGCCACGGACTGCCCAGGAGATTGCAAACACCAAAGTTGGCTTCTATTCACTGGCAGGCATCCCAAGTTGCATTGGGGCCATCGACTGTACACATGTGGAATTGGTCGTCCCACATCACAATGAAGTAGTGTACCGAAACAGGAAGCAATTCCACCCCATCAATGTCCAAATGGTATGTGACGCCAACAAGATAATCACACATTGCTGTGCCCGATTTCCAGGATCTACCCATGATTCCATGGTCTTGCGGAACTCAACTATCCCCCGCTACATGGAGCGACAAATGGGACAACGTTCGTGACTACTTGGTGAGTAGCAAGCCAAGCACATGGCAGTGTGATTGGGGGGGGGGATAGATAGATACTCCAACTGGGGGTGCATTGGGGGGGTAGATAGATACTCCAACTGGGTGTAGCCTGTAGTCCGTCGCCCAAATGCACATACAGATGTACGCAAATGTCCATCTGGGAGGGCAGCAACGTACTTGAGATGAACGGACATGCAAGTATATGCTACACAACACAGCTGACAATCCAATTCTAGTAACATCAAACATCAATCCTCATCCACATTGCACGACACTCCACGCCACGAAATACACAAATGTCATCCATGCTGTCAACATAGTCATGCAGCATTCCTACAGCCCATCATCAACAATGCATTGTGCCCTTTGATGCATGCGAAGGGATACCCCCTAGCCATGGCAATGCACCACAAACCCATGGCACCACTGAAGTGATGCCTCTCAGCATGGCAACAGCAATGTTGGAAGGACAGCACACCACCAGTGTGGTACCAAATGTGCCTGGCCACAGGGACACCTATGACCTGGCCTCACCCAGAACATGTCAATTACTTTTGGAGGCTTCAATGGGGCATGTCTACTTGCAGGCTTGCGCTCACCTTTGCACAAAGCAGTTACACAGACCATTTCCATTCATGCAGTTGATTGTGTACATGAATCCCAATGATAGGTCAAAGTATGTGATATGAACAGGCTACACTTGTGTTGAAAAGTAACAGGACCCCATTCCTTCCCCCATATAGGTGATGCCGGCTATCCCCTGAAGAGGTGGCTCCTCACACCTGTACGGAACCCACAGAACAGGCACGAAGAAGAATACAATCGTGCACATACCTGTACCCGCCTCGTGATCGAGCAGACTTTTGAAGTCACGGTTTAGGTGCATTAGCAGGTCTGGTGGCGCTCTCCTGTATGGCCATGATAAGGTGGCAAAGATCACCATGGCATGTGTCATGCTACACAATATGTGTATCAGACGGAATGTGCCACTGCCCCCTGACATTGAAATGGAGGCACCTGATGAGGATGATGATGGGGATGAGGATGGAGGTGAAGGGGATGCAGGTCATGCAAGAGGGGATGGCCAGGAGGGACGGGCTGTGAGACAGCATTTGATCAACCAAATCTTCTGAGTACCATGTACTCGTACTGTCACCTGTATATGGCAAGTGATGCACTGGTGTCTGTTTGCTAGCTCACAATGGACCTTGGCGTCAATAAATTGCACATACACAACGAAGGAGTCCAGGCCTGTGTTTTGCTCAAACAACGGTGTATTAATGAACTGAAACAGAAAAATGTGCAAGTCCCCAATCATCCCACCACCCTTCCCCCTCACCCCCCACAACTGTCCCATCACACCCTTCCCCCCACCCCCCACAACTGTCCCATCACACCCTTGCCCCCACAACTGTCCCATCAAACCCTTCCCCCACCCCCCACAACTGTCCCTCATGAGTCTCCAACAATGTTTGCGTCCAGGCATGCACACAGGGGAATGGACAATCACACCCTATTGGTCATTGGCAGGACCAGCATTTGGGGGCTGGCTGGAGGTGCGCCTGGTGGTGCGTGCAGAGCGTCTGAGTGGGCTTGTCTGTCGTGAACTGGTGGACGAAGAGGTGGCAGACTGTCCTGGTGCTGGTGGGATTTGGCGGTCCATTGCATCCGCAATGCGTGTGAGCACCTCCCGAACGCGTATGAGCTCCTCACACAGCCTGTCTGTGCACGACTCCATCCCCTCCCTGGAGTGCCTGGATGTCTCCCCAAGCTCCACCCTGAGACGGGCAGCCTCCTCGACATGCTGACCAACCAGCACAGTGAGAGCCTGTTGCCGCTGGATGATGCTGGCCAGGTCAAGGGCAGTGTCGGGCTGTGGGGGTGTGGCTGCTGCGCATTCTGATGCTGGCCGGTGTACAGATGTAGGCTCCGGGGGGCTACTGAAGGCCTCCATGGTCTCGTCACCAGTGACGTTGGAGACAGGTGTGTGTTGGGGTGATGGCTCTGGGGTTCGAGCAGGGCTTGGGGTGTGCATGGCCAGGTTGAGATCTGTAGGCTCATCCACATCAGACAATGGGGCAATGGCTGCAGCCTCTCCTGCCGAACTGGCTGCAGCCGAGGGTGGACCCTCGCTGGCTGTGATTGGGGGGGGGTGAACCTCCAAATGCGGGGCAATAGCGTTTGGCGTGGCACTGGCAGTGGCGCTCAAACGATGTTTTGAATGCTGCAAATGGAGCCTTGAGCCTTTTCCCCTTGATGTCGTTGGGGCGTCCTCGCTGGGCTGTGGCCTTTTTTTCTTCTGCACAGGGGGTGCCTGGGATGCTTCCTCGCTGTCTGTATGTGACCCTGTCGGGGACAAGAAGGGGGATGTCATTGGTTATGGTTCAATGTACTCAATGCAGGCTACATCATGAATTCAGTTGGGGCCGTTTGGACTTCATTGTGAAGGATGCAGGTGATGTGTCATTTCAGTGGCTCATCCATGCAGTGTTGTGTGTGGCACTTGGCTCTGTTGATGTGTGCATGTGTGTGTGTTTGGGTCTGGCACTGACATGGGCAGGGTGGGATGCATGTGTGGATGTTTGGCCATCCATGAGGTGATCCAGGGCGGACATTTGTGGGGACCTGTACATTCACATTGCATGCTTGCATTAGTGCACTTACCTCCATCGGAAGTCTCTGCCACGCCATGCTCCATCCTCCCAACTCCCTCAATACATTCGACTCCGATGAGGTTGACGCATGTCTCCTCCCACTCCTTTAACTTGATTGGCGACCCAGATCCACCAGCGGTGGCAGTCTTGTGATTCTCTGCCAGGATCATTCTGACCCAGTGTCTCAGGTCATTCCATCTTTTCCTGCACTCACTTACAGTGCGCGTGCTGCTGCCCACAGCACTCACTTTCATTGCCACTTCGTCCCAGGTAGCCTTTTTCTTAAGGAGGGTCTCCCGCCGCATGTCATTTGTGAAGACCACTGCAGCATTGTCCGATAAGGTCTGAGTCAGCATGAGTAACTCCTCAGTAGAGAACTTTTCCTTCCGCTGGCGGTCTGTGGTTTTTTTCAGTGCCTTGGGCATGGTAACGGTGTTGCAATGGATCTCAGACAGCAAGGTAACACAAACAGGTCCAGGGGGCATAGGATGGCAATGGATTGTGTTTTTAAAGATGGCCGCCGTGCTCTTTCTCGTTCCTGTGCGATAACGCTTTTTCCGGTTCCGGTATTTAACGGTCACCGCTATTAGCGGTGACCGCTATTTGCATGCTGCGTCAAGGCGGAGGTAGTATCTGCACTGTCGAGGAAGACGGTAAGTGACTATTGGGGGAGTTTAGCGACAAGGCAGCAGGGGCATTACCGGCATGGTGCAATGCTCGTGTCCGCGTACTCGTAATGGTACGCTATTAGCGCCCTCCTGCGAGGGTGGACACGTTAAGGGCACCATGCCGGTAATTTGCGGATTTTACCGCACAACGTGTAATGAGGCCCTAAGTCTTCAAAAAGCACTATAATTCTGATTTCTGCAATACTGGAACCACTGATCAGCCCACCATGCCACCCGCACTCAGCTGGGGGAGGGGGGGGCAGTCTAGCACCTCCTCCACACTTCCCACCGGGACCCCTGCTCCCTTTGCTCTGGCCTTCCTCCTTGGGCTCTCCCCCTGCTCCTTCTTCTGAAGCCAAAAACCTTGGAGTCGTCTTCAACTCCTCTCTCTCCTTCTTCCCTCATACTCAGGACATTGCCAAGAAGTCTAATTTTCAGCTCTTCCTTCTCAAAGGAATTCTTCATTTTCTCACTTTCCCCCAGAAGCTCAATGTTACCCAAGCCATGGTTCTCTCTAGGCTTCACTATTGAAATACCCTACTCTTGAATCTACCTTCTTCCACTCTGTGACCCCTCCAGCTAATCCAGAATAGGGCAGCAAGACTTATCCTTGTCCTTAAACCCATGGACTGCATCTCTCCTGTCCTAAAAGGTTTTCACTGGCTCCCGGTTGCTGTACGGATTAAAATAAAATCCCCCTGCATCATTCACAAGGCTGTCTGTGCCGCACTAGCTTCAACTTTATCTTACTAAATACTCTCCGTCTAGGCCACTACATTCCTCTGGCACCAACTCTTTGTGCGTAAAGCGTTTTGCTAAACAGGGGGTAGGTGGATGTTCGCTTTCCTCAGTTGGCTCCCTCCTATGGAGCAGCCTCCCCAACTCTCTGCGCCTTGAGCAGGGCGTTCTTAAATTCTGGTAGCTCCTTAAGACTTTCCTCTTTACTTCCTCCCTCCCTTCCACTCTCCTCTGCTAATCCCACAATTGCTGTGATTGGTGTCTGGGGCCTTTATGCATCCTCAGGGACCCTGACCTGCCACACCCAGTCAGCTCAGCTCCTGTCTACGCTCAGCACTTGCATTGGCACACCCTCCTCCCTGCAGGTTCGCACTTACACCTAACATAGCTCTGGCCATCTAGCACTCAAAATAATCATTGAACTTCATCTGTGGCTCACCTATGAGCTCGGACTCCCCAGCACTTACCCCCTATGCCCTCTTCCTTCACGCACTTGCACGTTCGGAATACTCCCAGGGCATAGTAGGTTTGTCTTTTTTTCCTTTTTCCTCCCACTGCTCTTAAATATTGTGTTATGTAATGTGTTTCACTCCCTTGGCCCTCCCTTTCACCCTGTGGGCGCATTGAAACAATATTTTACTTGCTGTTTAAGCACCTAACAAGCAAACAATAAAATAAGTTAAACAAAATAAAATAAAGCATCTGCCAAAGTATTCTGATTGGGATTTTGCAGGTGACAGTTGCATAAAGGATTTCATCAGCACCTTCATTGACGCTCACTTTCATGACTACACTTTCATAGCACACAATTCCAAAGGCTACATATGGGTACTTTATTATGACCAATTCATTAAGGAGAGTATTGAGATATAGGGCCTCATTATAACCCTGTCACTGACGGAATGAAGGGGGCGGGTACGGGACCGGCCCCCTTCATTCCGTCAAGGCCGATTACGGGGTTCCCTTTTGCGGGACCTGGACCAGGCGTCTTTTTCGGGTCCCGCGAGGGGAAGAGGGAGGTAACAACGGGACACTTGTAATGTGCCCGTTGTTACCTCCCTCCCCATTCCCATTTGAGCCCTATGGGGCTCAAATGGGAATGGGGAATGGTTCCTGCAAGGAGGAATTACTGGGTCCTCCTATGTCGGAATGACCCGGTTATTCCTCATTGCAGGAACCCGGTAATGGAGCCCGGTTTGGAAGCAGCCATGGAGCAAACTCGTAATGAGGCCCATCATCTTTTATGAAAGGTTGCAAGATCATGATGTTGATGGTAGTACTTTTAAAGACTATGTTAATTGATTCTGTAAATGTTTTGCCTATGAGCTTGCGTAAACTAACACAGGCTCTAGGGTTTGAGGGGGTGAAAGGGTACTCTCATCACTTTTATTACACAGTGCAGAACTAGGACTATGTAGGAGAATTGCCAGATATGCATTGTTATGGTCCTGAAGCTATGATGCCGGATATGAAATCTAATTTTATTGAATGGCATGCGTCAGCCTGCTGCAATATTTTTGATTAACAAAAAACTGATACTTTTATTAACAGGAGGTCAACATTATTAGACATGACTGTAACCTCTCTAGGGATGGAAAAAAGAGATGAATACACAATGGCTTCATTATAGACCCAATACCATATGTGAGACACCTTATGGCGAATTACTTGATGCCTGAAAATTATTTAAACTCATTGACAATAAAACACACAGGCGTATGTACCATAAATCTTTGATAAAACAGAGAGTTATCTTGAAAGTGAAAAAAGTTGAGGAACCTTTTTTGGGGGGGTACCTGAAGGTGGACCTCAGCGCCCTTATTTGTGCTTAAGGATAGCTTGTTTTCAGGGTCGCATGAGAGGGTAACAACGGAGTCTCTGGCTCCTCTACTCCGTTTAAATAATGAATAGTATATGCAGTTACCCTGACACGTTACCCATGCACCCACGTTTTACTGAAAAAGAAGACAAGTGACCTCTTTCTCAGTGTTTCAATGTGTTCTTTTAATACGTGTTGACAGTGCCCTCTGTGATTACACGTGTTTCGACGGCACTCCTGTCTTTTTCAAATCAGGGCTAGTTATGTTGAACAGTTGCAAGTGATAATACCCATTTTTTGGAAAACAAAAACCATTTTTGTGATATAAGAACACTTAAATTAAATAGTGAGTGAAAAGCAATTTGAAATAACAATTTTAGGAAACAGCCATGTTCAAACGTTTCATAATTGTATCATTCATTACAAAACCCCCAAACATTCTTGGAAAGCATAATTTAAAGAGATTGGCCGAAGAGGGAGGGGTAAAGGGTAGGAGTATTTAAGGGTGGTAAAAGAACATCAAAATAAATGATAAAAGTAAATAAAAAGGACAAAGAACAGAAAAGCACATTGCATTAGTGTGTTTCTTGAGATTCAGATTCTGGTTCTTGCAAAATATGGTATGCATGGTATTCTTACATAGTCTTATTCTGCTTACCCAAATGGTGGTTGTTTGTGTGTATGTTTTAAAGTCTTCGTTGTCAAGTCTCGGGTTAAATCCCAGCCTAATTGAAAGGAAAAGACACACATATTTGTGCTTGAACATGAAATAAAGCAATCCATACCCATGTGATGGGCGAGTGTGTGTTTCGACCCACACAGAAGTAATAATATACTCATAATCCATTAATCCTGTTCGTAAAAGCATTTGAAATTGTCAAATGCATGAAGTTACTTAATTTGCTTTTTAGCCTGTTATCCTCGTGGGGTGATGATTCACTATTGGAGTCCTTTTTACTCATGGACCCATACTATTAAATAACACATTGGGTCTCATTACACGGACGGCGGTAACCATGGCGCTATTAGCGCCATGGTTGCCGCCAGTATTTTACCGAGTCCGCCTTGGTGAATGGGGGAATTACCACCCCATTCCAAGGTTGGCAGGGCGGTAATTCCCCATTCTCCAAGGCCCTTCCCCATTCCCATTTGAGCCCCCATAGGGGGAGATTTCTATAAACAAACTAGAGGGGTGGCAATGAGGCTTAAGTATGCACCGGCCCTCGCAAATCTAGTAATGGCTATGTATGAGGACAAACATATCTACCCAGATGAAACGTATGACCAAAATATGTGTTATGGACGCGCTACATAGACGACGTTCTGTTGACTTGGAAAGGAGATGAAGAGGGACTCGAAAACTACAGTCCGGCAGCCGGGAAGTCAGGTGCCGGTAATTTTGTTAATCCCAATTCCCATAGAGTGCCATAGGACTCTATGGTAGTGGGGACAAGGATCACCGGCACTGTTTTTAACAGTGCCAGTGCTTTCATGACGGCTTTGCCTAATGTGACCGATTTGCCCGGCAGGGTCAGACCTGTCAGACACAGTGGCTCCAGCAAGCAAACCTGTAGTTTGCCGGTCCGGAAACAAGGGTGCCGGTGAGTTTACCAGCACCCTTATTTCCAGACCGGCAAACTCGGCATGAGGCCCGGTGTGTGTATATGTTGGAGGTATTCTAAAGAAAGACCACCAACATCTACCAACATTATCTTATACATAGTGTGCTTCAAAACTGCATTTGCGTACTTGGAACTTTATGAGGTTATGGAAAAACTGCAGGACCACTGTCTATATCATGATACAGACTCTTTGATTTTTGGGGCCACAGAGGGTGTCTCTGTCCCATATTTAGATGACTATCTGGGGGATTTGACAAGTGAGCTGTCTCCCAGTGAGCCTATTGCTGAATTTGTATTTGTGGGTCCAAAGACCTATGTCTATCGTACTTCTATTGGAAAGACTTGTATGAAGATTAAAGGGATCATGTTAAATGTCTGTAATAGCGTTAAGATAAACTTTGATAGCTTAAAACATATGGTGAATGAATACAAAGGATCAGTGGCCCTTAATCTTACAAATTCTATATTTATTGGAAACTCTAACATTGGTAGAATTTAGAAATAATGGCAGATTACAGCTCAACTATTACAAAAGACCTTATGGGGCTAATTTCGAGTTCTGCGTAATTCGAAGGCGGCGACCTGTTACATTTGTACTTTCATGTAAATGAGTCCCTGCCACCTAATTGTCCTCATTTGCATGGCGAAGTGCAAAAGGGGAATGTAAAGCAGCCTTGTGTATATACTTGTATGCTGCCTTCTTGTGCTCGGCCATGAAAAGGAAGTAAACGTGCCTGCCATGTACCCATGGCAGGCAACATTTACAATGGATTCCTATGGAGTCTGCCTGCTTTTTGCTGATGTAAGAAGCTGGTGGACTCAAAAGGAATCCAGAGCGTTTGCACCAGTATGTAAATCCATGCTGGCACACATGCTTTAGCACTTGTATGGTGGAGAGGAAGGAGGCGGCGGAATCGTAAATTACGATCCACCCCTTCTCCCCCCCATACAAATGAATTCAAATCGGGCTGTATGTGAATGAAAGGCAAAAAAGACTTATGCAAGGCTCTTACGCCTTTCATTTGCATTAGGCCCTGCACCAATAGGAGCTCCTACATGTTGTGTTTGATAAATGAGTACTCACACATAGCTATAAAACACTCTGTGATGAACCGGGAATGAGAGCCGGGGACATGTGGTTCATGGTTTTGGTCAAAGAGTTTTATTTAACAGAAAAAGAGGCGAGGAAATGACTCTCTGTCCCTGTACTGGAGGTGTTTCCCTACCAAGAATCAAAGCTAAAGCTCTGTCAAGGTCAGAATGTCCAAAGCAAAACCACCCTGTGTCCAAACTGCTATCCTGGCCCTCGCATCCTAATAAAATAAATCCTGAGGTGAAAGGGGTAATGCCTTTGGCCTTGAGTGGTTTGTTAATGTCAAAGAAAAGAAAAATGTATAACACCAACATAAAGGTTCCAACAGGATAGGGTTCTTTGTTTCAGAGGGTGGTTCCCTTTTCCTGGATTTCTCTTCCCTTGGTTGTTTATTCAACAATATCAGTTCCTTGTTTTTTTTAAAATCAAATGTACAAAACAACGTGGCTTTATGTCTTTGTCTTGGTAAGATGCTTGGTGTACTCCACTGTCAGGTTTTCACTCCTTTTGTGATTAGGGTGCTGTAAGTATAACCTGGCTGATAAAATGGCATATCAGCAGGCTGCGTCAGTCTACCTCAAAGCCATCTTTATCGCCAAACGTGCCTATTTTACTGCTCACATTGAAGCTTCTAGTTCTAGGAATCACTCCAAGGAACTGTTTGAGGTGGTTTGCTCTCTTACTTCTGTTCCTTCAGAATCTATTTGATCGTGATTCTCTGTCTCTTTTCTGTGTTCCTGTCTTCACTGCAGACAATATCTCAGCAGCTGTCTTCAAATTAAAGTCAGCCTCTCCTAAAGACACTAATCCTATCAAGAGTCTGAAATATATACTACCACACATTTCCTATCTGCTTTTTGCAGCTGCCAATAACTCCTTTCAAACCGGTTTGATTCCTGCACCTCTCTCCCGTGCCAAATTTCGGCCTATATGTCTACTTCTCTTCTTTATGAAGCTTTTGGAATCCTTGGTGTGCCCACTTCTCAATACTTTTCCTGATGACTCTTTTATTTCACTCCTCACAGTCTGGGTTTCGTCCAGGCCTGGGTATCGAGAGTGTGCTGGTATCCGTGGTGGATGATCTGGCCTGGCTGAGGGATCAAGGCAGAGTTGGTGCTTTTGTGCTGCTTGACCTCCCCCGTGGCATTTGACACCATTGATCATGTTGTCTTGCTGGATCGCCTATTCAGAGCCAGCCTCTCTGGGACTGACCTAGCCTGGTTTTCCTCCTTTCTCCCTGGTCATTATCAAACCCTCTCTCTCCCTCCTTTCTGTTCACAGGCAACAGCTATTACATGTGGTGTTCCTCAAGGGTCTGCCATCTCACCTGTTCTGTTTAATGTATACGTTCAACCTCTGACCAAACTCATTTTTTCTTATGGCTTTCTTTGTTAATCCTACATTGACGACACCCAGATTCTGGTTCGCCTTGACCTTATTGAACCTGAATCGGCAGCCAGGTTTAGGGTGTGTTTGGAGGCCATGGGGAAAAGGATGTGCAATTACTGGCTCAGGTTGAACGGTGAGAAAACTGAGGTGTTGGTGGTGGGCCCCCCTCCTGTTGCTTCTCTGTGGACATCTGAATTTTGGCCACTTTCTTTGGGTTCTCTTCCTGTTCCCACTCCTGTAGTGAAAGATATGGCTGTTCAGATCTCTTCTACATTTTCTATGGGGCACCAGGACAACACAGTTTGACAATGTGGAGATTTCTAGCTCAAGCTGCTCAGGAAAGTTCTTAATTTCATCCCGACTCAGTTCGCATGCCGGTGGTAGCAGCCTTGATCACCTCATCATCGATTATTGTAATTCCTTATTTCTAGCATAGAATTCGGCAGCGTGCCTTGTCACCTCCACACCTTGTTGTGCCCTTGTCTCCCCTGTGTAATACCAGCTTCACTGGCTTCCGGTTAATCAGTGCGTTCAATTCAAAGCTGTCTGTCTGGCTCATCAGCCTTTTTTTCATCATGGGGTGGTGTACCTGCAGGCCAAATTTCACCCATATGTGCTGGGTTAAGCACTTTGATCTACGGACGCCGGCCTCCTTTTGGTGCCATGGGGTAAGGCTTAGCCAGACTGCGGGTCGTGCCGTTTCGGTGGCAGCTGCTGTATTATTGAATTCCGCTCCCCATTCTCTGTGATCGATGCCCATCCATCTTGAATTTGGCCGGGCCCTGAAAACCTATTTGTTTTAAACTAGGTTCTTTCCCCCTGATCGGCTGAGCAGCATTGAGATACCTCTGTGGTCAACGTGTGTTATATAAATCATTTAACAATAACAATTGGCACAACCTATTTGCTAATCTTGACTTGCTTTTCTCAGGACCTCTTTGATTCATGTATTTCTTATACAATGTTCCACCTGTCCTTGCCTAGTGTACTCTTCTCACCAGGGCTTCCTCTTTTACACACACATTTGTGACTGCCTGGTACACTCTCCTGCTACGGCTTTCTTGGATGCACACCCTTGCAATTACCTGGTATATTCAGGTTTTCTTAAATGCACTTTCTTCCCACTGCTTGGTATACTCTGTGGCCAGGACTTTCTCATATATGCTTTTACAGTCTTATGTTGCCTGGT
This sequence comes from Ambystoma mexicanum, assembly GCF_040938575.1. Classification (NCBI taxonomy): domain Eukaryota; kingdom Metazoa; phylum Chordata; class Amphibia; order Caudata; family Ambystomatidae; genus Ambystoma; species Ambystoma mexicanum. The sequence continues at coordinate 673,292,739 of NC_090932.1, read as the reverse complement.
ATACTTCCCTGACAGAGCTTGTTTCAGCTAGGCTCTGCGCCCTTCTCCGAAACTGATAGCCTATGGTTTCTGCATTTCCTAATATTTTATAGGCCTGGTATTTTATCATGCCAGGACTGTCTCTTGTGCACTGCATGCATTCACCAACTTGAAAGCTTTGTATTTTCCTTCTGTTCCCTCTTTCATAGAAATACTCTTCTCTCTCTCTCTCTCTTTTTCTCTCTCTCTGTCTCTGTCTCTCTCTCTCTCTCTCTCTCTCTCTCCCTCTCTCTCTCTCTCTCTCATGTGCTTCATTAATATTGACTTAATTTTGGTAAAGCTTCCAATACACCCTGGCGTCCCGTTCCATTGGGAGGACTCACTGGCTTTGGCTGGTGTATTATTCACCTTCTACAGCGGTGAGCCGGCAGCAGCTGTTCCGTGTCTCCTCTTTCGTTGCGCAACTGCTCCTTAGCCTCTGAACATCCTGTGGTCTCTGCTGGGATCTCCTACCTCATCTGTTCAGGCTCTGGCAATGCTTAGACGGTTTCCAAACACCTGCGAATGCCAGCAAGCCCTCGGTTAGCTCCTGGTGTTCTCACAGCGTGTTTCCTTCTTCACACGGCCTCCCTGCTTTCGGGCCTTGAGCCGGTCAGCTCGACGTCTCTCTCTCTAGCCTCATGGTCCCTCAGTATTTACTGAGAGAGGCAGTTCTTCCTCTCCAGCAGCTCTCCTTCTTGCTGACACTGCCTAAATCTCTATGCCACACTCTGGGTTCCCAGCTCAAACCAGGAGGAAGTCTCTCTTCTCTCTGGCTATTGTTGTTTTTGAACTTCCCGGTTCCAATTGAGTCAGTCCAAGATTTAGAGCGTGTGGCTTGGTTCTTTGGTTTGGAAATCTGTATTTTATTCCTCCTCCTCCCAGTACTTTTAGTCGACTTTAAACAGTCAATGTGTCACATTATACTGGGGAATGATAGGGGTGTTATGATCTTCAACAAAACATGCTGTCCTCATATTACCACAGAATCTAGACGGGAGGAATGTTGGTTCTGGGGTGTTTTTATTATTCCTTATGGGGTAAGCTGGATTGTAGAGGTGTGGTGAGGAAGGTTTTAGATCTCTACTAATGGTAATACGGGGTGGTTTATTCCCAATTTACAATTGTCCATCGATGCTTGAGGAGTTGGGTCTTTGGTTATTAACCTGTTATTGGTAAGGGGAATACCATGCTTCATCTGGTAGGTCACCCTTATCTCCATAAGGGTTGTCACCCCCTCTGTGATCTTTCCTCAAATAACCACCCCAGGGTTTGGATCAGAGAGCATCTGCCTCAACCTGGCCACATTAGGGGAGGTTTCCCCCATGGAAGTTGTGATGTCACTGCCAGATTCATTACTACTCCCTTTTGGATATTTACAGTTTTAGTATCTGACAGATCTAAATCCTCTTAACATGCATTGCCATGTACCACACCTTTTTTCATGCACCCTGGCAGGCCCATCGAATTTTGGTAAAAGTTATTTTGTCAAAACTATTTGATAAAATACTGTGAACACACTCCTGCACCCTCCACCCAACATTGTTTGGATATACTGATGTTGGCAGAAGACGCATAGAGAATTTCTGATCGAAATGACACAATTTAAGTTTTGTGAGGGAATGCCACTCTATTTTCATGATCACAGTTTTTCCACCTACCTAGTGATAGTAGATGACCTCGTGGGAGTGGCCTTTGATAAGCCTGAAATTGATTCACACAATATGTTCACCATAGATATATGTCCATGTTCTATGTATCACAAAACATATTTTTCCGAACGGACATTGCTGCAATGAACCTTAATGCCTCATACATCGTATTATTTAGGAACCCCCATGATAATATTACAGGTCAGTGTGCTGGGTAGGCAGATGCACCCTTCCAAACTTGACTTATTTTTACAATCTTTTGAGAATGCTACCAAAATGCTTTATTGCTATCTTTTAGTTGATTTAAAAGCAAACACTCTAGAGAAGTATAGGCTGTGAACTGGGATTTACCCTCCCGACATACCTGCAGTATCCATCTTGAAGAAATCCGCGGTTAGGTATAAAAACAGAAACCTCCACACACAGATGCATCACTCATGAGTGACACTTTCTATTCACTAATATGTTAGGGCTCCTACAAGGAAACCTAAGCGTTTCATGCATCCTGGTCACATCTTCTCAGCAGCAGAGAAAAGCTCTCCTTTGTTATGCCTCTGACGACTTGGTAGATGCCATTGCTGATATCTTCTTCAATACCCTTAAAAACATTGTACCCTATCCCCTAAACATTTACAAACTTTTCAAAGCAAAAGAGACATAGGGCCTCATCACGACTTGGGCGGTAACGTCGGCGGTATTACCGCCGGTGGTATTAGCCCTACCGCCAAACTCCCCGGCGCTAATAGCACCGGATCACAAGTTTGGTGGTAAAGTAAATCCCCATTCCCCATTGAGCCTATTCTGGAATGCCCCATTACTGGTCTTCTAAGAAACCGTTAATGAAGCATGCAGAGAAGCAGTACCTGGACCACAGAGATCAGCTGGAAAATCTACTCCGTTCAACCAGACTTCCTCTCTGGGGGAACCTCTCCCTTCTTTTTTAACTCTTCCTTTCTACTCCTCTCCTGTTTCTTATCTCAATGTTTTAAATTCCTCTCTCTCTGCTACTTTTTCATCTTCTTTCAAATATGTCTCTATTCTCCCCATTTCAAAGAAAGCCTCATTTGACCCATTATTACCATCTAACTATCGTCCGATTTCTCTTCTACCTTTTCTCGCCAAGCTTCTTGAGTGCATTTGAATATTCCCAAATGAACTGCTTCATTAATCTGCACTCTCTTCTTCTACCTTTCAATCTGGATTTAAACCCTATCACTCTACTGAATCTGCTCTCTTGATGGCCACCAACTCCCTGCTTCTCTCACGTTACTCTACACTCTCCTCTCTACTGTTAGACTTATCAGCTGCCTTTGACACAGTGGATGAATCAATTCTTCTCTCTTCACTCGTTGGCATTGGTTTTCAAGGCTCTGCCCTTAGCTGGTTTCACTCTTATCTTTCTGGCCGCACCTTTTCAGTTTCTTGGGCTAGTCACTCTTCTTCTATTCTTCATTTGTTTCACAGTGTTCCATAATTCTCTGTTTTTGGTCATCTTCTATTCTCCCTCTATACTTCTTCTCTTGGGCCTCTTATTTCTTCCTTTGGGTTTTCCTTCTACCTCTATGCTGATGATTCTCAAATCTTTCTGTCTTTCTCTTCCTTTACTGATTCTATTCATTCTTCTTTATTAGCCTGTCTTCTCACAATAGAAGAATGGATGTCCTCTTTTTATTTCCACCTCAACCCTTCCAAAACAGAGGTTTTTTTCTTTTCTCTTAATACTATCCCTCCTCCTCGATCCCCCTCTCCATCTCCTTTCTTCCATCTTCCTTATTTATTTCCAGTACTTCATGTAACTTCTGGGTTGTCTTTATTCTTCACTTTCTTTCTATGCTCATATTTCTATTACTTCATGCTGTCACAGGTTTCCTCCCTTCTCACCTGTCTGCGTTGTTTAGTAGAGTGCTTCGGTGGAGTCTTCTTGCGCACAGTGCAGGTCTTGTATAACCCTGTGCATATGTCCTCGGGTTCCAGCATGCGTTCAGCGTCCGATTCCTGGATCGTTCATAATGTCCGGGAAGTCCAGGAAACAGCAAAGCGTGTACTCGCAAAGCAAGTGCACAGAGATCCGGGATGCAAGTGAGGGCAAAAAAGGGAAGGAATGAATGAGGAGGAAGTAAAGGGGAACCAGGAACCAGGAATCAACGAAGTTAGCAAGAGTGAACTACGACAGCACATGTCTAGCCACTGCAAGCAGTAGCGTTGAGACGCGCAGGGCCGCAGGGGCATGTCTGCTTTATAGAACGTGATGCGTCCGATGCGGAATCTGGTAAACAGCGTTCCGTGTTTGATGGCCATGTTGGAAGTACTGCTGAGTGCAAGCCCCTATGTGTCAGGGACCAGGAAGTCCAGAAGGGACGCGTCCGATGGTTAATGACAGCATGCCTCCTCCAAAGGCCTGTTCCTCCGGGTTTGCCCGGGTGTATAAGATGATAACTTTTGAGTAATCTGGGGGCATTTAGGTTTGAGATTGGTTCCCAGGTGCGTTCACTGGGAGGGTACCCTTTCCACTCAACCAGATAGTGTAGCTGACCACGTCTGTACCTGCAGTCACATTTCCTGGAAACTTCGTATTCTAGCTGGTCATCGACGGTTTATAGTCATAATGTCGAAAAAAAAATGTCGACAAACAAAAATGTGGAAAAAAAAATTTCGAAAACAAAAATGTCGACATCCTATACTTATAATGTAAAAAGTCATTTTTTAGAAAAAAAAATGTCGACAAAAAAAATGTCACTTAGAACTATCAACACCTCACCCAACACCCCCCTGCCACCCCCTCCACACACCCCACCACCACCCTCCCACCCCTCATACTCAACACATTCTAATTATATATTTATTTATTTATTTATTTTTTCAATAAATAAATAACCAAAAAGAGTATCATTTACTATTGGGGGGGTCCCCCCAACCCCCCTCACCCAACACCCCCCTGCCACCCCCCCACATCCCCCCAACCACCCTCTCACCCCTCATACTCAACACATTCTAATTATATATTTATTTATTTATTTATTTTTCAATAAATAAATAACCAAAAATAGTTTAATTTACTATGGGGGGTCCCCCCAACCCCCCCTCACCCAACACCCCCCTGCCACCCCCCCCACACCCCCCCAACCACCCTCTCACCCTCATTCTCAACACATAGTAATTATATATTTATTTATTTATTTATTCAATAATTAAATAAATAAAAAGAGTATCATTTACTATGGGGATGTCCCCCCAACCCCTCTCACCCAAGACCCCCTGCCACCCCCCCACACCCCCCACTCCTCATACTCAACATATCTTAGTTATATATATTTATTTATTCATACAATAAATACAAAATTTCGAAAAAATATCGAAAAAATGTCGACATTATTGTTTGTCGACATTATTTTTTTCGACATTTATTTTTCGAAATTTTGACTGTCGACATTTTGACTGTCGACATTATGACTGCCCACCATAGCGGTTTATAGTCATAATCTCGAACCAGGGACATCGCCGTTCTTCTATGTTCTTCCGGGAGGTGGTCCAGGATAGGTGCCAGTCTGTGCCACATCTCCCTGTCATATCTGGCCACAATCGCCAGGGAGTTAGCTGCTTTCACCGTTGAGGCCCCCACAGAAAGAACCTTCTTACCAAACACGTCTTGGCGCCTCGCCTCATTATCTGGAGGGGTAGAGCATTTATGTTGGGCCTTTGCTTTTCTCGTCGCCGCCGACGACACCACCGAGTCCGGTGTAGGTTGAGCCGAAAGACACTTCGGTGTAGAGTCTGGTACTTTAAATTTCTTTTCAATGCGGCCTTTGACAGCCGGCTCAGAAAATGGGTGATGCATCGTCAATTACAGGGGTAGACCTTGGAGCAGTTCGGGAGGACTGGACGTAGGGTTTAATTTGAGACATTTGAAAAACTGGGTGGATCCTCTACCAGGAGTCTGGTAGTTTGAGTCGGAAGGCCACTGGATTAATAATTTCCTTTATGGAAAAGGGGCCATAGTACCGGGGAGCCAGCTTCTTTGGTCGTAAGTGTTGAGGCAGTAGTTTCAAGGATAGCCAGACCTTGTCACCTACTGCATAAGAAGGCCCTGGTCTTCTTTTGGAGTCTGCATAATGCTTGGTGTTAGTTCGGGCCCTTTCTAGGTGTTTCTTGGCGTCCTTGTGAACGTTGATGAGAGTTTCAATCCAGGAGTCAACTCTAGGATGTGGGAGAATAGATAGTAGAACCGAAGGGTGGAATCCTTGGCTGCAAAAAAAAGGGCTGGTCTTGATAGCCGAGTGATCCGAATTGTTGTTGGTAAATTTAGCCACAGGTATTAAGAGTGACCAATCGTCCTGGACCTTGGTGGTGAAACAATGAAGATATTGCTCTAGGGTTTGGTTCACGCATTCTGTAGCTCCATTAGTCTGTGGATGATAACCTGGGGAGAGGGCACGTTGGATTCCTAGCATACGGCATATGTGTTTACAAAATTGGGATATGTATTGAGGTTCTCTGTCTGATATGATCTTGGAAGGGAGTCCATGAAGTCGGAATATGTGTTCCAGGAAGATTCCAGCGAGTTCTGAGGAAGATGGTAGTCTATATAATGGTGTAAAATGAGCCATGTGAGTGAATAGATCAATGGTGACCATGATAGTCGTGTATCCCCTGGAGGGTGGCAATTCCACAATAAAGTCTGTAGCGGTGTATTCCCAGGGCCTTGTTGGTAGTGTTGGTTGAAGTAGGAGACCCGCCTGTCTCTTGCTACCATGCTTGTTTTGATTGCAGACTGGACAGGCTTGGATGTACAGTTGGACTTCAACCTTCATCTTTGGTCACCAAAATTGTCTTTGTATCAAATGGAGAGTGTTGGTGATACCACGATGTCCTGAGGGAAGGGTATCGTGACAGAGGCTTATAATCCTTTGTCGCAGTCTCTGTGTGGGGATGACCAGGCCATTATCCTTGAACAAATAACCGTCCTTTGTTCGAAGATTCCATCGATTCTTCCTTGTAAATTCCTTCCAGATCTCAGAGGACTGGGTTCGAATCCGAATGTCTTCCAGGAGACTGATTGCTTGGGCTATAAAAATTGTGTGGGGAAACATCTTTGGGAAGGACAGATCTTCAAGAGTCTCGTAGTCGGGACGTCGGGATAAGGCGTCAGCAATTATGTTGTGTGTTCCAGGGACATGATGGATTTGGAACTGGTACTGGGTGAAGAAGACCCAACGGGCTTGACGTCTATTCCTACATTCCAGAGATTGTAAAACTTGAAGATTCCGATGGCCTGTATGGACCTGAACAGGATATTGTGCTCCCAGGAGCAGATGACGCCACTCTGTGAAGGCTTGACGGATGGCTAACAGTTCCTTTTCCAAGACAGAATAATGTGTCTTGCTGGGAGTTGGGGTTCGCGAGAGATAAGCAATGGGGTCTTCTAAGTTGTCCTCGAATTCCTGATTTAGAACTGCTCCGATGGCGTAGTTGGAGACATCCGTCTCCACTAGGAAAGGTCAATCGATGTCAGGTTGAGCCAGGACGGGGGCTTGTGTAAACTCCGCCTTCAGTCGTTGGAACGCTTCATCTTGGGCTGCTGTCCAAAGAAAGGGAGTATCCTTTTTCAACAATGTAATAATCGGTTGAACTATCTCAGAAAAGGAAGGTATGAATTTCCAGTAAAAGTTGGCAAGCACCAGGAAGGATTGAATCTGTTTCACAGTAGTTGGAACAGGCCAGGATAGAATGGCTTTTACCTTTGAGGGGTCCATGCCAATTCCTTCTGGACTAAGAACAAATCCTAGATAGTGAACAGTAGAGACATGAAAAGGCATTTCTCGGGTTTAGCCAGGAGCTTATGTTCACGTAGCCGCTGCAAGACTGCCTTAACATGCTCTTCATGCTTAAAATGGTTCTTGGAATATATCAGAATATTGTCCAGGTAGACTATGACGAAGAGGAATAGCATGTCGGAGAACACCGGTCCATGAAATGTTGGAAGACCACTGGGGCATTGGCGAGTCTGAAGGGCATGACCAGGTATTCAAAGTGACCAAAGGGTGTTCTAAAAGCTGTTTTCCATTCGTCACCCTCCTTTATACGGATCAGATGGTAGGCACCTCTGAGATCCAACTTCGTGAAGATTACAGCTCCTCTCACCGCTTCCAGGATATCCAAGATTAAGGGCAATGGGCAGCGATCCTTGAGTGTGCATTGATTTAGACCATGATAATCAAGACAAGGCCTAAGCTCCTTAGTATCCTTCTTTGGAACAAAGACCAACGAAGCTCCCGTCAGAGATTTGGATGGTCGTATGGTGCCATTTTCAAGGTTGGTATCCAAGTATTCTCGGAGGGCCCTTTTTTCAGGTTTGGATAGAATGAACATCCTTCTGAAAGGAATCACCGCTGAGAGTTCAGTTTCAATAGCGCAATCTTCAGGTCTGTGAGGAGGTAGGGCCTGAACTATGGCAGTTGAAAACACATCAGTGTACTCCTGATAGGCCCTGCGGACCTGGATAATATTTGAGACCGTGAATGGGCACTGCTGGTCTGTAAGCGTACCTTCAGAGGATGTCAACGAGGAATCCAGGGATAGACAGTGAGACATACAGTACTCAGAACCAAGAAACAAGGATCCTGCTGCCCACTTGATGTATGGGTTGTGCTTCTGTAACCAGGGCATACCCAGTACCATTGGATAGTGGGCAGACTTTATGATGTCAAATTTGATCACCTCTCGATGATGGTTTATCGAGAGTTGGATCTCTTTGGTTTGTAGGGTTATGGGTCCTGAAGAGAGAGGTCTTCAATCGATAGCCTCTACAGGTTGCATGATGCCTCGTGTTTCATGTGGAATGTGGTGGGTAGTGATCCAATCTTGATCGATAAATATCCCCATGGCTCCACAATCCACAAATACCAAAATGGGGTAAGTTTCTTTCTTGGATGGCGACAGAAAGGCCTGCAAGATCACAAGATTGTTTTGTCCAGGAGAGTTCAAGGATGGAATAGATGTGGAGCAAACATCTCTCTCCCGAAGCTGTGCTCGGTCTAGGATCGGGAGCTGGCGTTTCCTGAACACCCTGGAGGAGCTAAGGGACATTCTCTTACAAGATGTTTATCCGAGGCACAATACATACACACCCCAGTGTGAATCCGTCGCAATCTTTCTTGCGGGGATATAGGTCTGCTGAATTCCCCCAGTTGCATGAGTTCTGGGTCTGTAGTGAGGGCAGGAGTGGGCTCATGTTTAGAGGAAGGTTCTATGGAGGTCTTTTGGTAAGGCACTTTAGTCTTCTTCTTTTCCGCCTTCCTTTCCTGCATACGGAAGTCTATTTGTAGAGAGAGGTCCATAAGAGCCTGGAAGGAACCTGGACGAGCTACCCTGGCTAGCTCATCCTTTATTTCTTCATTCAGTCCTCTTCGAAAAAGGGTAAAGCAGGCCTCCGAGGACCAATCTGCTTCCTTGGCCAGTTGTTTAAAGCGTGTCACATAGGTAAGCATATCCTGGGAACCTTGTTGGAAATCCAGTAGGCGTTCCTGGGTGCTGTAGACCTGTTCTGGGCGGTCAAACATGGTCTTTAGAGCCTGTACAAACCCATCATAGTCATCCAGGAGGGCATCTCCAGAATTAACCAGGGGCGTAGCCCAAGTTAATGCATTCCCAGAAAGATGCGAGATCATAAAGCCCACCTTTGCGCTGGGGGTGGAGAAATAGTAGGGCTTAAAGGTAAAGTGGACTGAACACGAATCTAGGAATCTGCGAAGGTTTTTTGATGAACCATCATATTTATCCACTACTCTGCCCAGCAATACACTTTCCTTGGTCGCGGAATCACGTGACAAGACTAATTGTTTTAATGCGGCATTCTCGGCTTTGAGATTCTGAACTTCTGTTGTTAACTCCTGCATGCTGCGCATGAGGTCTTGGACTGCCGCCACCATGTCCGTGTCAGTTTCGGTTTGTTGGCGTCTCAGTCTGTCACAGGTTTCCCCCCTTCTCACCTGTCTGCGTTGTTTAGTAGAGTTCTTTGGTGGAGTCTTCTTGCGCACAGTGCGGGTCTTGTATAATCCTGTGCGTATGTCCTCGGGTTCCAGCGTGTGTTCAGCGTCCGATTCCTGGATCTTTCAGAATGTCCGGCAAGTCCAGGAAACAGTGAAGTGTGTACTCAGAAAGCGAGTGCACGGAGATTCGGGATGCAAGTGAGGGCAAAAAAGGGAAGGAATGAATGAGGAGGAAGTAAAGGGGAACCAGGAACCAGGAATCAATGAAGTTAGCAAGAGCGAACTACGACAACACACGTCTAGCAACTGCAAGTGGTAGCGTTGAGACGCGCAGGGCCACGGGGGTGTGTCTGCTTTATAGAACGTGATGTGTCCGATGCGGAATCTGGTAAACAGCGTTCCGTGTTTGACGGCCATGTTGGAAGTACTGCTGAGTGCAAGCCCCTATGTGTCAGTGACCAGGAAGTCTAGAAGGGACGCGTCCGATGGTTCATGACACATGTTCATACCGCTCCCAATTATACAACATCCAAAAGGCTTGTTGGTTCCTTAACTTTTTTCACTTTCACACTTCTTATTTCTTCTTTTGACTTTTCTAGTGTTCTTACCTTCTCTTTGGGGTAGACGGTGTTCATCTTCTCCTCTTCGTTCTGATTATCACTCATCTGTTCAAGTCCCCAGCCTCCTGTCTCCTTGTGATTCCATCTCCACTGCACTGCACTATCTTCAATGGTTGTCTTTTGAATCTAGTTTGCTCTTTAATTTTCTCTGTTTTGCCTTTAAATGCATCCATAGCCTACCTCATGCCCCCTTGAACCTCTTTGCATTTTTGATCCTTTGCTTTGATTCTTTGCTTACACAACACCACTGGAATGCCCCCCCTCTCATCCTTTCCTCCTTTCAAAATCATCTGAAAACGTACCTTCTTTCTACTTGATCTTTTGGATTGATTATTTTGCACTCATTTTATTGTACTGTTGATTATGTTTGTGAAGCGATTAGGCATTAAGAGCTGTGGAAATAAAAGTACATACAAACCCCTGAAGCTGATTGTGACATTCATAGAACTGCTATGCACCAGTTAGATGCTGTGATGGCAGCTGCCCTCAATTGCCAGGATGTGCCTGAACATGAGAAGCTGACTCTTTATAAAACTATTGTACAGAAATATCTGTACTGTGTACTGTGAGAAACCTGAGGGTATTCTCCCAAGTAGACCTCAGGAATCCCTTATTCAGGTGGCCAGGAACGGGCTGGCACTCTCAGATCCCAAACCTTGGGGTGGTCGAGCAGGGGAGGATCACCTGGGTTGGGGAGCCTGGGGTTATGCTTGGGGGAATATCCAAGGTGAGATGCGGTAATATACAGGGGAAGAAGGAGAAGAGGAGGAAATCCCTGAGGCCTTTGTAGGCTGTACTATATCTGCCTCCCTTCCTCCCATTGAATCTCTCTTGACCAAATCCCATAACACCTCCATACACAACCAATGGTCTAGTGTTCCTAACCCTGTTGTAGCCAGAACTATCTCTCCCAGACTCCCTATTTTCCTGGTCCCTCCCCGAATACTCCCAACCATTCTTCTTCACGTCCCTATGATTATTCTTTCCCTGAACACTCAAGCTACCTTGACAAAACAATACCGTTGCCACAATACTTTCTATTCAGTTCACAATCCTGGCTATCCCCGTTGGCTTCATAAATCCTACAAAAAAAACATTCCAAGATCGCCTCAAACCCCTTTAGTACGAGGGTTACAATCCCGTACAACACCTCTTCCCCTCTATATCCCATCGGATACTCTGACACTCTAACCCACCCTCTTCCAACAAGAACACTTTTTTATACCACGGAAAACAACGGGCTAAATCCGAAACTGTTCTCCTGACATGTCCCAACACAAGAGTCAGGCAGAGTCAGGCAATCAATCAAAACCACTCACACCTGGTGGCCGTTCCTTTTCCCCGCAGGTGTAGCACAAGAGCACAGGACGAGCAAGACAGACTGCATGATGTGAGAGCTAACTAAGTACAGCAGTTCAAAAGGAGATGAAAGGCGGTGCGTACCAAGAGGGTGACAAGGAGAGAAGCAACCTTGCCCTTTCTGACCAAGGCCCATGAAACCTCTGCAGGCGGAAACATAAGATTGAGAACAATAGCCAGCGTGTATTGCAGCAGTTGTCAGTGGCACACCAGACTCTCCTCTGCTGATTACTAAGCCGGGAGAGACGCTTGTCTCTGAGGTACCAACCTTGACTCCAAAGAGAAGGAAAGCCAGGCGGTTCTTCACAGCTGGTGAGTCGAGGGGAGAGTCGATAAGAGACCAGACTGGGTTGAACGAAAAGTAGCCAATGGCTAATTTGAACTTTGAAAGGTTTAAAGAAACTATTGATGAAAGAGGGCGAAAACCAGCATCAGAGGTGTCCGGCACCACCTGGGTGCTCAAGCAGAAATCTCTGGGAGATTACCTGATGGTAGAGACTACTGTAACTAGAAAGCCTTGGGTCTTGTAAAATCCTCTTTACCGTCAAAAGTCTTTGACTCACAGATGATTGCGAATTAAAGGGAGATGAGTCCCGCTTCGTGAAACTAGCATATTAACTTTGTGTCATATAGATTGGAAGAGTGAACCCCATGGGGGGATGCTAACAAAAAGGGGCGAAGTCTAAAGTCCCGAAATACAGCAAATTGTTTAGCAAAGGTTGGCAGAAGTGAACCCAACAAAAAGGGATGAGGCCTGAAGTCCCTATGAAAATTGTGATGACAGAAGTGAACTCGACCAAGGGATGTCCGTGGTGAACTGCTTGGGCGAAAGTTGGCAAGAGTGAACCTTGAAGAGGGAGGCCGACAAAAGGGGTGATGATGGAACTGTTTAAAAAGACATTAAGATTTGTGAATGCAAGAAGCCTAGGGGTCCACGCCTGAGAGAGGGAGATCCAGGGGTGGAACGTCATCACACAAAATTCATTGAGAAAGGAACTGTTTAGTTGATTTTGTTGAATACGACTTGTGAGGGGTCTACGCCCAGAAGAGGGGGACCCAGAGGTGAAGCCTTCACCCCAAAATATATGTGGGACAGAACTTTGTGTTTGTTTGTTGAAAACCTCAGGCCCTCGAAGGCAAGACACTCTTGTTACCTGGTATGGGGAACAGAACTATTGGCTCGTGCTGGGAAAGCTCGAGCGTGTGCTGTGCTCAGGAGTGCCACCTTCTACCGTGCTTAAAAAGTGGGGAAAGGAGACCCCTGGCAATCACATGCTGACTTATTATTTGTGAACACTTCTTTCTTTATTGAAAACCCTATACCACACTCTTTCTGTAAGTAGTTGAAAGGATTTGGCAATCGTTTTTTTTTTTTACTATAGGCCATTTATTTTGACAAGACGCCACAAGGACTGCCTTATTTTTCATTTGATGGTCGATACTTGCTCCCATTTTAGACTTGGGTTAGGCGTTTTTTTCCACCCTGCATTTATAGTTTATTAAACACCCTTGAACTGTGATCACTTGTGTCGGTCTTTACTGTTGCAATCATGAGTTCCTTACACTACGCGGGTGTGTCTATGATAAAAATACCCTGACTCTAATCAACCCTAAGACTGAGAATCCTCCCACTCCTCTCGCACCACCACCTACAAACATTGATGCACATGCTCATGAGGTGCTGGACAATATCAACCCTGTTATAAAAAGAATGCTGAGCCACTGCTGTCCAAGTTGGGGGGTGTCTGAAGACGTGGTTTCATGCACCGACAAAGGAGAGCTTGTGTACCGAGGACAGACTTGTGCACGGGTCCAACCTCTTTGATTTAGTGCAGGGCTTGATGTAAAGCCATGCATTTCCAAGACAGAAGGCCCCTAGAGGTTGTGAATTATTTATGCAGTCTGCTGTTGAACTCAATGTGCCCTCCCATTCGTGGGTAATGTCACCAACCGGGAACATCTGGACACCTGTGAAAAAGAAAATAATTTTTAACATGTGCAGATGGTTACCCTTATGATGCAGATGCCTATACATGAGTGTGAATATAACTATGTGCGTGTAATAAAAAGTTAACAACATGGTCTTAAAGTTTAAAAGGTGTACTGCATTTAATAAAAGTGATCTACACTTCACTTTTCTATCCTCAAATGTGTCCCTTGGAAGATGACCAGAGTCCTATGGCCTATTAAGAAAATAAGACTTTTCAAATTTCCGGCTCAATAGCGATATAATGCAGTTGTCTGTACATGTGTGCTATATAGAAAGATCTTCATTGACTGCTTCGATCATAACTCTTTCCACGACGTCTCCTGATGTGTGTATGTATATTCAAATATTGTTTTTCTGTAAAGATGTTTGTCGATTTGGAATAAACAAAACGATATCCATCTATGACTTCTCCCATTATAAAAAGGTATAATTATATTATCCATCAAAGTGCCTCTTGGTGTGTAATAAAGAGTGATGAACATTTGATTTAAGATTTAAAAGATGTTAGTTAGGATGCAATAACGTGTTGTCACCATGAATCCTGACATTCCACATGTACATTAATGTATTGGTTCTTTAGTAAAGATTTTTGTTGAGTTGGAAGAAATAAAATTATCTCTGGCTATGATCTCTCCCATTTTAAAAAAGAGTAATATATTGTGTGTAATAAAGAATGATCAACACAGGTATCTGCATACATTCTGAAACTCTACTCTGATAAAATAAGAAATAGAAATGTGCACCCCTTGAATATATCATGCACGGTGTCCACATAAAAACATTTCAATACATATTTACATGTAAAAGTGACCATCCAGATGTAATCAAGTTTGATGAACATTGATGGTTGCTTGTTGTTTAAAAGTGTGCTATGGACGCATCCACCCGTGTACATAAAAAACGTGTTTTTATGATATATTTGTATTGTTTTTGGAAGCAAATAAAACAAATAAAAACGGTTCAAACCTGTTTATTGGGGTACAGCTTTTTTTCTTAACAACCATATTTTAAGTTGCCTCAAACGTATTTGAACAGGTTTGAAGTCTGATGATCCCGTAAAAATGGCAATGGGCCTCATTATAAGGCTTGCACTCCCATAATGAAGGGGGCCGTTATGGGTCCGACCCCCTTCATTACGGGAGCGCTGATTACGAGCTTCCCATCGCGGGACCCGGAACGCATGCCTGGTAAAACCAGGCATGCTTTCCTGGTCCCGCGAGGGGAAGAGGGAGGCAATAACGGGCCAGATGTAATCTGCTCGTTATTACCTCCTTCCCCATTCCCATTGAGCCTTATGGGGGCTCAAATGGGAATGGGGATGGGTTCCTGCAAGGAGGACTTACCGGGTCCTCCTATGTCAGAGTAACCCAGTAAGCCCCCATTGCAGGAACCCGGTAATGGAGCCCGGAACGGAGGCAGCCATGGAGCTAATAGCTCCATGGCTACCTCCGTTCTCGTAATGAGGCCCAATGTCTTTTATCGTGTTTTCCTCAACATGCCCAGTCATGTCCTAGCCGCTGATTGGTCCATTTGGCTAACACTCCCTCTCTCTGCACCTATTAGGTTTCTGATCTTTGCCAGGACGTGTCTCCCAACCGGACTGCTGATTGACGGGTGGTGCTCACCTTTGCCCTGCCTACCGCAGCCTTGGGTAGGAGGAGGGGTGCAACTTTGACATCGGGCCACCTGTATAAAAGGGATGAGGCATGACCCTGATAACAGGGGTGTGGCACAAACTTGACCACATCCTTCAAATAAATTACCCTGAAGAAGGGGCGGGACTAATGATGTGTGACCTTGACCTTTGAGGTGAGCCCAAAAGAGTGTGTGGCCTCCTGCTACAGGTATTAAGTGCGTTATAAATAACCAATCATATCATATGATATCATATCACACCCCTTTTTAAGATTGATGGACGGTATCCCTATATACTACTACTTAGGTCATTACTATATTATTCAAGCTTGGCATTAATTTCCTCCATCAACTTATCAAAATCAGCTTTATCTAAGGTGTGATTTACTTCTTGAATATCCTTGATATCTCTGCTAAAAGAATCTATGTTTTTTTTAAATAATTCCTGGATTGTCAATTGTATTTGGTCACGGAAGGCTTTTTAAATATTTGTTTCTGCCTCTTTACAAATTCTTTTATTCTCTTTGCATAATGCGGGTCTTAATGTAACACGTAATGATAAAGTAATACTGTTTACCTTATAGTAATCTCTTAATGTAACTTCATGTGGTTTTCTACTGATTTCTTTTCATATAAGGTATTCAAGCTGTTTATTATTCCTGGATGGGCCACTTCTTGGTATAGCATTATTTGTACCCCTAATTAAATTCCATATTGTGTCCTCATCCTGTGTTGGAAAACCGAAGGTTTCTACTTTTTTATCAGTGATATGTTTTATTTCTTCATGCAACATATTGCGCTATCAACATCTGATTAAAAAGTTGTGGTCTTTATATATTGAAGATTTGTTTATCTAGGGCCTTGGGCATAAAGGCCCGCTCCCTGTTGGAGCTGCCTTTCTTTTACTCACTTGGGGGTTCATCATCAACTCGAGTTTCTTTATATTGAAAGGACTTTTGACTTGAATCGGATGAAATGATTGCCACCATTACCGTGTTGAATCTGCAGCATATTCCGTTAGCGCACAGTAGTGGTAAGTGCTCATGGTTACATTTAAAATTTAAAGAAGAGAGAATCGAAGTCAACAGCCAATCGGTACTCTATAGTCAACTACAGTTGTAAGTTCGGTCATTTCCCTTTCTTTCAGGGAACAACCTAAAATTGTGACATGCACATGTCTGTCAAACAAACCCATATAATGGTTCACTTAAACAAAATAAGCTCAGTGGAACTACAGCGTATGTGTGTAAGAAATGTTTGAGCTACAGGCATGCAGACTCTTGCTTTGAGGGCTTAACAAATGGCCAAATGTGTCCAGTGGAAAATTAAAGATATAATTGGCAGCAGAGGGCACTTCAAGTTGAGAGGTATATTTTGCTTGATGATATGAAAAAGAAATATGTTTAATTAAAAAAAAAAGTGGCATGTTATGTAATTGAATTCCATGAAGAAAGGGGTGATGCTAAACCCATGTCTGTTAATGTTTTTTTAGAGCCCGCCTGAGGAAGGTGGACAAGTCCGAAATGCATCGGCATGGGCCTCTGCTTATTAATTTTTGAATAAAGACAAATTGTACACAAGACTGAAAACTGGAATCTAAAAGGAGTGAATTATTTTGTCAGTCCACTAAGATTGACTACATGAGGAGAATCACAAATTTGTATTTTGATAAAGACTAATCTATTAGTAGTATTTACTACAGAAAAGGTGTCTTCAAGCTTAGGGGAAACTCCACTGGGCACACTCTGCCGGCTCATCATCTACTGCCCACCACACTTTGGCGGTACAACTTTGGAATGAGATCCGGCGTGGGGCATCGTTCTAGCATGGCTGCCCCGCACAGCATCATGCTGAGCTGTTCAGTGCAGAGACGAGCCCTGCAACTATTGGGTGCTCTGTATCTATTACCTGGAGCATGAGAAGGAGCCGGCAGGTGATCGCCTGCCGCCTCAAAGGGCCTCATCTAAGGGCCAGGTCCCCCCCTGTCTGACCCTGTCCGGGCCTGGAGGAACCAGAGGACACCTCACTCCGCTACCAAACCACCTGTATGCGCCCTTTTTTTCGCTGACACTACTGCACCGGCTGCCTGCAAACAATCAACGCCCATATTTGTTGACCTGGCCTGCCAGAGAAAGCCCACAGGTCATATACTTTAATCACAATCCTGCCTTGACTTGTGTGCAGCACCTCCTCACACAAATGTCTGCCCCTACTGCAGCCTTCACCACAAGTCACGCATCCATGCAGGCCCTGATTGACTGCCTTCCACCCTCTACGAGTGCTTAGGCCATGCTATCCCTCATTTGAAGTCATCAAAGCCTTCCTCTCCTCTATCTTTCCTACTGACTTTTACCATTACTACTGTCTTTACATGCACACCCTATCTGCTGTCTAAGAGCCACCTTGCATGTCCAGCCAAATGATGCCACCCACATGTGGGCCTGTTACTAAATGTTGATGTCTCAGTGCATTGCTGATCTTCCATATGTTCTGCCGCCACGGTTTGCATTACAACTGTGTGTCCTCCATTTTGTTCTGCTTTGTAGTGCTTTTTGGGAAATTTGAAACTAGGTGTGTTTTTTAAATCTTTGCATCCTCCATTGTGTGCTGCTTGTGGTGCTTTTTGGGAAATTCAAATCTATGTGTGCTTTTTAAATCTTTGCATCCTCTGTTTTGTTCTGCTTGTAGTGTTTTTTGGGAAATTTGAATCTAGGTGTGCTTTTTAACTCCTGCTTCCTCCATTTTGTGCTGCTTGTAGTGCTTTCTGGGAAATTCAAATCTAGGTGTGTGTGCTTTTCAAATCTTTTCATCCTCCATTTTATTCTGCTCTGTAGCGCCTTTTGAGAAATTCGGATATAGGTTTGCTTTTTAAAACTGTGTACTGATTGTCTTCCTTTGCACACCTCCTCCTCTGTGCCTACCTGGCTGTTAGGCCACTTGGTGAGTTCCCATGCACTGTGCAGCTCCCCTGCTTATCTCTCTCTGCCCCTCTACTGCCATGGCATTCTCCATCTCTCCTATCTATTCTGACTGCTATTCTATCACTTATTCTACCTCTCGCACGAGGTCTGGAAGAAAAAAGCTGAAAAAATAGCTCTCCTGTACTCTAATCCAGGCCTACCTATCGCGGACATATCGACGCCACTTTCAGACAGACTATTACAGACATCCACTTCACTGTCCCCTCTCCTGACCTATGGGACCCCCCATCTGCTATCCACTCCTTCCTCCTCACCCATTAATGGTGGCACTAGATGGGAAGTACTCCTTGCATACTTCTCATTCTCTAGATGTATCATTAATGTCTGTCACAATGGCACTATCATGGCCCAAGGTTCTGAACCTACTCTTCTCCTTCTTGACCGGTGCCTGCCTTCTCTCATAACCTTTCTCCCTTCTCCTGCCACCACTGCTTCCCCTCCCCTCACTTCTCCACCACCACTGATGGTAGTACCACGCCCCATTACACCCCCTCAGAAAACCTTCAAAGGTGGTAACCAGCTTCACTTATCTACTCTGAGTGCTCCCTCTGCTGTCAAACGCT
Organism: Ambystoma mexicanum; assembly: GCF_040938575.1. NCBI lineage: Eukaryota > Metazoa > Chordata > Amphibia > Caudata > Ambystomatidae > Ambystoma > Ambystoma mexicanum. The sequence continues at coordinate 673,273,936 of NC_090932.1, read as the reverse complement.
CCACTGACATCTTTCTCTTTTTCGAAGACTTTGACCTGGACGTCCTTGCTCTTACCGAGACGTGGTTCAATACCAGCTCTGTCACTGCTCTTGACACTCTCCTTCCTGAGGCCTTCAAAATCCTCTCGAAAACCAGACCCAACAGACCTGGAGGTGGAGCGGCCCTGATCTTCTCTGAGTGTGGCCCTGCTTCCATTATTTCTCACTCACATCAAGGACCTTACCAAGAAGTCCCACTTCCAGCTCCTCCTCCACAGAGGCATTCTTCCTTTTCTCATCTTCCCCCAGAAGCTCAATGTCTGCAGAGCTCTGGTCCTCTCCAGGCTGCACTAACGCAACAGCCTCTTTCTCAATCTCCCTCTTTCCTCCTTTGGCCCCCTCCAGCTAATCCAGAATAAGGCTGCAAGGCTTATCCTTGGCCTCAAGCAAGCCCAGGGATCGTATCTCTCCAGCCCTAGAATCTCTCTACTTGCTCCCAGTAGTTTCAAGGATCGAATTCAAGACCCTCTGCATCATTCACAAGGCCTTCTGGTGCCTGGGACCATACTATCTGTAACTTTCCCCTCTCTAATTACTCCGCTGCTAGAGCCCGACGCTCCTCTAACTCCAACTATCTGACTGTCAAACGGTTCTTCAAGCTGAGAGTGGGGAGGCGCGTCTCTCTCCTCAGCTGGTGCCTCAATTTGGAACAGCCTCCCTGCCCCTCTCAGACTTCAGACAGACCTCCTTAAGTTCCAGAAACTGCTCAAAAGTCTGCTCTTCTCTATTTCTTTCCCTTCCCTGCTGATCACCCCACTGCTGCTGTGACCGGTGGCCTGATCCTTGTGAATCTCACAGGATCCCAGGCCCTTCAATCCAGTAAATATCAGCATCCCCCCCTGCTCCACTCACTGCAGGCCCCTGCTTGGTGCCTCCACATCCCTCCCCTGAGAGTCATCTGTACTAGCACTTATCTTGAGGTTCTCCTCCTTGGCTCGCCTTAGCACTTCCCTCCTGGGCCCTCCTCGAGCACTTGTCCCTTCCTCTGTTCCTCCTTCCTTCCCCAGCTCCTGCACTTCTCCTCAAATGCATTTGCCTGTCCGAAAGCCACAAGGCCTAGTAGGACCACAACTGTATACTTACTGTTTTTGCCATTGTTATTATTTCCCCTGTTCCCTTCCCATTTAGCCTTGTGAAGCTTTGAAATACAATTCTGTTTTATAAAGTGTCTAACAAATGCTTGATAAATAAAATAAATAAAATAAAATAGGTGAGGAAATGTAATGTAAATGTTCCATAAACTGGACTACTGTGCCAGCATCCACTTTGGTCTCACCAACTATGCTGTCTGTCCACTCGACAAGATCTTTAACTCCGCTCCCAGGACTCTCTTTGAACTCCCAGACTCCACACCTACTTCCTTGCAACTTCACCAGGTCAATGGCTGACAATGCAAAACAGGGCCCGATTTAAATGAATTCTCCCGGTTCTCAAATCTATCCACTAAGGAACCACTATATCTACCCTTACTCTATCCAACACTACAAGCCTCCTCATAAACTTTGCTGCCCCCTCGACTACCCTAGCGGCTTCTCGCCCATCCTGTGTCACAACCCGCTTGTGTCACCGTTCTTTTTGGCATTGTTGGAAGTTGTGGTTGCATTCAGTTGGTCTTACTCTCAAGATGGCTCCTCCACAGCGAGGGTGCAGTGAAGTGGTTTCACGTTCAGGTCTGTTTTGCGTTCTCTGATGTCATCATGCTTCACTGTTGGACCAGGATATAGACACCGCCGATCCGATGATCGGCGTATCGCTACTGTTCTCAGGACGCTCCATAAGTACGCACTTGGTATTTCCTTGGGCCTCTTCTTACCTCTCATGCTCTTACCTTCTATTATTACCTTCTTTCCGCAGCCTTGCGGAGCTCTCTCAGCGACTTCCATCAACTGCCTATTTCCGTCCAGACAGGTTCCGGTAGGACTTCCACGTTTAAACAACAGGTATACTCACCTTCCCTCCACCTGATCCAGCTCCTGGCCATCTCAGGCTGTGATTCTAACTCCTACCTTGTCTTATGCAGTATTCTGGATCCTTTCAGATGAATGAGCCGTGGACAGACTGTCTAGGATCCAGCCCAACCATAGAAAGGGAAACAACGCCATCAGAATGTCCTCTTCCAATCAAGCACCTCAACTGCACCAGCAGGGATTTCCCCCCCAGAGGGTTTCCCTGGGCCTTCACGTATGTCCCCTTCTCAATTATATGGGAGAGGAGGTACTCTGGCATTAGGGTACGTCTTCATTTGCTTTGCTTCTTGCTGCACGCTACAGGTTAGTCTATTTGTTCACATCAGAGCGTAAATTGTTACAGCTAGTGACGCTGGTACTTGAATCATTATGGCAATGTTACAGACAGCCTTAGACCAAGTGCAGTAATTGGCGACTGCAGTGCAGGGCTTATCTCATGAGGTACAAACTCTGAAACACAAGAACGCAGTGCTAAAACAACAACTGTCTATTAAACCCCCCTCCAGTTCAGAGATGTCTTTGGCCCGTTACCTGAAGGCAAGTATGATGGGAGTCCCGTCCCCGTTCTCTGAAGGAATTCCTTGATGCATATACAGTACAGTATGCATTTAAAACCGCCTTCTTTCCATCGGATAGAGACCGCGTGGATTACATGATCTCTCACTTAACGGGACCTGCTTTATCCTGAGCTACCCCTATAGTTACATCTAACAATGCAGTTTTAGACTCTCTACCTGCCTTCATAGCCAGTCTCAAGGCTATGTTTGAACGAAGGGGACTCACTGTTTCATCACAAGAAAAGCTCCTGGATTACAGACAGGGTACTCAGGACAGGGTACTTAGGATGTGTTGGAATTGTCTCGGGAGGATAGCTCAGGAGCAGCGTGCTCTCCTTGGAAGCAAGACGACACGGAGCAACACAGGTTCGGTCCCCGTGTCCGCGCTTCAAAACATCTGGGTATTAAGTGCGTTATAAATAACCTATCATATCATATCATATAACCAATTTAAACAACTAGCTGCAAGGACAGCCTGGCCAGACGATGCATTAATCACCCTATTCAGAAGGGGTCTAAACAAAGATTTAAAAGACGGACTTGCTCGAGTTCCCCGAGCTACGTCTTTAGCAGAACTAGTTTCTCTTAGCATGCAATTAGACTACCGTCTACAGGAAAGACAGACTGAACGAGGGAGAAGTAGATCTCAGCGAATAAGCATGGAACAATTACACGCCCCCAAAGCAGTTGAACCTGACGAACACATGCAGGTGGGCTATGCACGTGGTCCATTAACATAAGAGGAATGAGCCTGCAGAAGAAATCAGGGATTGTGCATGTATTGCGCCTCCTCAGAGCATCTACGCAACGCGTGTCCGGTAGCTCCTCCTAGGTGACCTGCTAGATTGGGAAATGCCAAATCCCAACCGTAGAGGGAGCCACGGTCGGGGTAACAGACAGGTTCCCAACTATTGTCCACAACTTCGCCATCCCTAGACATGGTGGTCCTGAGAGTGTCCTTTCTTCTTCTCAATAGATTGTTTGTTAATGTTCCAGCTTTAGTTGAATGTGGGGCAGCCGGACTGTTCATTGATGATCTGTGGCTAGGTCCCAAAGTATCCCACGATCCCCTAAGGCACTGCCGTCCCGGTGGAGGAAGTTGATGGCACTCCATTAGTATCAGTGGTTGTAATCTACCGGTGTTAACGGCAAGCCAGGCGCGGGTAAATCTTACAAGTCCGGTGGCCACCCACCAGTAGCACTGGCAGGGTTACCGCTGGACTTGTAATGAGGCCCAGTATCTGGATACCCATCTCGAGAACGGCCTGATTCAGAATCAACATCTCCAGCAGGGGCTTCATTATTTTTCATTCCAAAGAAAGATACAGAGGAATTAAGGCCCTGTATAGATTATCGTGGACTAAACAGAATCACCATACCAGATCCATACCCCATGCCACTCATCCCCGATATCTTGAAGGCAGTCAAGGGAGCCACAATGTATACCAAACTAGACCTCAGAAGAGCATACCACCTCATTAGGATATAAAAGTGTGATGAATGGAAAACGGTGTTGCGTACCCTTTTTGGGTATTTCGGGTATAGAGTTTTGGGCTGTCCAATGCCCTGGCAGTTTTCCAGAGGTTTATGAACCACGTCTTCTCCGAACTCCTCCTCCACACTATTGTAGACGGCATCCTGATTTTTTCAAGAAACCCGGTGGATCATCATCAAAACACTTGTCAAGTGTTACACAGGTTACGAGTAAACTACCTTTATTGTAAACCTGAGAAGTGTGAGTTCCACCAATCCAGTGTGACCAATTTGGGGTTTGTGCTGTCTTCTACTGGTATTTCCATGGATCAAAGAAAAGTTTAGGCAGTTCTGAAGTTGTCTTCTGCCTGTTCCATTAAGGAGCTGCAGAGTTTTCTTGGGTTTACCAATTTCTATAGGAAATTCATAGACAATTTCTCTGTCATCGTCCAGCCCTTGACCAAATTGCTCAAGAAGGGGAAGGTTTTTGAATGGACAACTAAAGCCCAATCAGCCTTCGACAGATTAAAATTACTTTTCACAATGACTCCTCTGTTGCGAGCTCCAGATCAGAATCTGCCATTTATTGTGGAGACAGATTCTTCCAACTTTGCCATGGGAGCTGTCTTAAAACAGGCTGTCTCACCTGGACAAGAATACCCAGTAGCCTATCTTTCTAAGACCTTTTCTCCTTCTGAACTAAACTATACAGTCTTGGAAAAAGAGTTACTGGCCATGAGCCTTTCAGGAGTGGCGGCATCTGCTCTTGGGGTCTCAACACACCATTTGAGTTACGCACAGATCACCAAAACCTCAAGAGTCTCCAGTATGTGGAAACATGTAATAGCAGACAAGTGAGATGGGCACACTTATTCTCCCCGTACAACATAACCTTTACCGTAATTCCATGAAAATCCAATCTACAAGCAGACGCGTTACCATGGAAGGATTCTGATCACGGACCTGGGTTTCAGACAGAGAGAATGTTTCCTCATGCTACGTTTATAGCTGTTATCCGTGACTTTCTCCACTCTAGATCCATGAAGACTGGTGCACTCATGGACACCATCCGTCCTCTAGCCGAGAAGGTGGGGTACACCCTTGAAGGTGGATGTTTTTATCATGATAATCATGTTTTTGCCCCTTCCACTGATCTTCAAATAGAAGCGATGCTCATGTGTCTCGATTCTCTAGCTGCAGGACATCGTGGTATCACTAGCACTCTGGCTATGGTACTGAGACACTTCTGGTGGGAAACATTGCGGAAAGACGTCTCCGATTATGTCTCATCCTGTTCCATCTGTCTCCAAATCAAGGTTCCACGCAGAACTCCATTGGGCAAATTAGTATTTTTCCAAATACCTGCCCGTCCTTGGCAGTTAATATCCACAGACTTCATTGTCGACCTACCTGTTTCCAAAGGGTGCACCACAAAAATGGGGACCATCGACTACTTCACTAAGCTGGCCCACTTCATTGCCTTACCTGCAGTACCTACAGTGCCTCAAATGGCAAGACATTTTATAGACCCCATTTTCATCCGTCATGGTCTTCTAGACAGCATAGTCCTCAGTATATCTCTCGCTACTAGAAGCTAGTTTGCTCAGCATTGGACATAAAGAGGGGCCCTGAGCTCGGGATATCATCCCCAGACCAATGGGAAGACTGAACGCCTCAATCAAACCCTAGAGGGAATCCTTTGTTGTTTAATTTCTGCTGCCCAATACAACTGGAAGGAACTATTGTCGTTGGCAGAAGTTGCTTACAACAATGCCCCACACACCATGATTGATACTAGTCCTTTTCGCTGCAGTTATGTATATGATGCTTCTTGCCTTCCATCCTCTCTTCTCAAATCCTCAGCCTTTCCAGATGATGATGCTTTGATGAGCGACATACAGCAGGGTCATCAGACAGCCAGAACAGCATTGTTGGATGCTCAGGAATGGTCCAAGCGCTATGCGGATAAGTATCGCTCCCCCACACCTGCTATTGTGCCTGGTGATTCCGTTTGGCTATTCTTGAGGTTTCTGCCCCATCATCTGGTGGCTTCTAAGCTGTCCCCGAAATTCATTGTCCCTTTCACTATGCTGGCTGCGAAGGGTCAGTTGGCAACCATTTACAACTTCCTCCTTCTTGGGCCAGGATACATTCTGTGTCCCATGTTTCCCAGCTCAAGCCTCAGACTCCTGATTGGTTTGGTCATGCCACAATAGCCTGTCGTCCCCCACTGCTGACGGCCTCGGGCCCCGAGTTTTGAGGTCTCCGGTATATGTGATTCCTCTTATCATCATGGGCGACTCCAGTATCTGGTACACTGGAAGGTTTATTCTGTGGCTGACCGTTCTTGGAAGCCTGCTTCTGCAGTCCATACTCCCTGTCTGGTTCGGCATTTCCACTGCTTTCACCCGGGCAAGCCGGGTGTGCTGCCCTTGGGAGGTGGCATACTGTCACAAACCGCCTGCGTCACCGTTCTTTTTGGCATCGTTGGAAGTTGCGGTTGCATTCAGTTGTTCCTACTCTCAAGATGGCATCGCCACCGCGAGGGCGCAGTGCAGTGGTTTCACGTTCAGGTCTGTTGCGTCCTCTGTCATCATCACGCTTCACTGTTGGACCAGGATGTAGACACCGCCGATCCGAGGATTGGCGCATTGCTACTGTTCTCAAGTACACACCTAGGTATTCCCTTGGACCTCTTCTTACCTCTCATGCGCTTACCTTCTATTATTACCTTCTTTCTGCAGCCTCGCTGAGCTCTCTCAGCGACTTCCATCAGCCACCCATTTCCCTCCAGACAGGTTCTGGTAGGACTTCCCCTCTTAAACAACAGGTATACTCACCTTCCCTCCACCTGATCCAGTTCCTGGCCATGTCAGGCTCTGATTCTAACTCCTAACTTGTCTTATCCAGTATTCTTGATCCTTTCGGAATACCGAGCTTTGGACAGCCTGTCTAGGATCCGGCTCAACCATAGAAGAGGAAACAACACCATCAGAACGTCCTTTTCCAATCAAGCACCTCAACTGCACCAGCAGGGTTTTTTCCCCAGAGGGTTTCCCTGGGGCTTTTATCTTTCCTTCTTTTTTTTTACTTATTCTGTTTCTTCTTTCCATTATTCTTCCATCTTTCTTTGTTTCTGTTCTTTATACTCTCTATCCTTCTTTTTCTTTCCTACGTTTGCTTCCTCCATCTTTCCTTTCTTCCTTCTTTTCATCCATTCTTCCCTGCCATTTGTTCTTATTTCCTTTGTTCCAACGTCTTTCCTTCCCTCTTCCGTCCTTCATTTTTCTTCTTTCTTTCTTTTCCTTCCTTTTTCGTTCCTACTTTCTCTTAAAAGTTTTCTTCTACACGTCCCCGTTTCAGCCCTTTGTTCTATCTTCTAACGGTGTTCTTCTTTTCTACCTTTACACTTTCTTTTCGTATTTCCTTCCTTCAACCCATCTTTCTTTCCTTTGTACTTATTTTCTCCTTCTGTCCTTTCTTTTTTCTTCCTGCCATCTTTCCTTTTGTTTTTCCCTTTTGCTTCTTTCTTCCATTCTTGCGTAATTGCCTTCCTTCGTCTCCTTTCTTTCCTTCCTTATGCTTTTCTTGTTCTCCTTTCCTTTCTTCTTTCCTCCCGTTTTCTTATTCTGCCCGTTTCTTCTTTCCTCTTTTGCTTCTGTCGTTCCGTCCTTCCTTATTCCCTTCAATTATCACCCCATTTTTCTTGAGTGAGGGAGTGCTATTGTGCTTCTATGGTCGAGATCCACAGAAAATGTGTCAAAATGCTCGAGGCTTGCGGCTCAAACGGTAAGTGAGACTATGGTCCCATAAAGGAGACTGGCAGAGAATTAGCGAGATTGCTCTGAGGCGTGAGATTCACTTGCAGCAATGATATGGCTGTTTTGCATGTTGTGACATTTGATGCAATGACCCAGACTGCTCCAAGATGTAAAACGTGTGCACTGATGGAAGGGAAGGGAAGGAAGGAAGGAACCCTTTAAAATCGCCCTAAAACCCTGAGGGGGGGGGGGGGGGGGGGGGTGGGAGGCGCAGGAGGGGTGGTGATAGTGGGGGTAAAAGTGAAAAAACATTAAAAACAGGGTAAACATTGAAAAAGACACAAAGCCAGATGAACAAGAAAAAAGAAGCACAGGGGGATCGGAAAAAAGAAAATGACGGAACCACGGACAAGTTAGAGGTGCAAGTGTGGCACTAGACCCGATAAACAGCAGTGGGGCAAATATTACAAGGCAGCGTTGAATTTGGAAACGGCAAATATTGCAAAAAATGCATCCGAAAGCATTAAAAAGACAGGCAACTTAAAAGGGTACAAAAAATGTAGTTGAAATGGTTTCACTTCTTTAGCCTACGCGCGTCTTTAGGGTTCGGCTAGTTTTGGACTTCTTTTTTTGTGGTGGGTCTTGTTTGGACCAGCCTTTGTGCTTGTTTTTCTTGTCGCCAGACCGTGGTGGTCGTTTTCTGCGATGGGATCTATTCTCGCCGGTGCGCGCAGAGGCAGGAGGAGAGAGCGGCTGATGCGCGTCTGCTCTCGGCGTTCACGACTTCCTTCGGCTCAAAACATGCGCCCCTTTTGCGTTGGGGAAGCCAGGCGATGGGCAAGCTGAATGGGTAGACGCTGTAGCGGTGCCCAGCTAAAGCAGCAGCAGCGCCGAGGGATCGCTGGAGAAAGACGCCGAGCCCTGCGCAGGGAGCTTCCCCCCGGAGATCCTACGAGGAGGACGCTCTCCTCTGCCGCAGGGATCAGCGCGGAGGGCTCCCTGGGAAGACACCGACTTTCCCAGTGCTGCATGGAGCGGGGTCCTTCATCACACACAGACACCCTGTGGACGTCAGGGAGCAGAACCCAGGAGACTTTTGGGGCAATAAAACACAGCCTTGCAGGGCTGACGATCCAACAGCACGCAGGGAACTCTGCACTCCACAGCAGGGGGCAGCACCCATGGACCTTGAAACAAAGTCACCCAGCGCGAACCAGGGGGGAGAACCATTTCTGAACGACAATACGGACGGCTACTTCTGCACAGCAAGCCGCTGCCCCAGTGGGCTTCTGGATGCAGACATTCAGTTCTACACGCAGCAGGGGGACAACACCCACTGAGCTTTGAACTCGGGCACCCCAGTCTGCCTGGTATAATACAGAGAAGCCCGGCTCTGCACAGCGGCGCGAGGCACCCATGCGTCCATGGATACAGACACCCAGCTCTGCACAGAAGGGAGCATCACGCGTGCATTCCTGAATAACCCGGCCCTGCGCGTGGGATAGTAGCACCCAGGCTCCGCTGAATGGAGACACCATCTGCAGAGCACAGCTGAGAACACAAGCAGACACGCACTTTCTGCACGTAAAGACCCGGCAGCACCCAGCAGACCCCCTCACTTAGCGGATAAGGAAGGACCGGCGAGATATGACGGAACTGTCAAGGGGCAGATGTTGCAGAAGAAAGGTGAAATATTGTTTCTCTGTGTTGCACTGTATCGTAACGGTGGATGCTTTTGGGGTGCCCAGTACAGCGGGGAACATTGACACGTTTGGCTAAAAGGCCAGGAGCGAGTCGGCGTGTATGCTTCAGTTATTATTCGTGGACTTCGGAGGAAGGTCTCGGCGAAATGCACCAATGATTAGCTGTTTTTGGAGATCACATGCGCCCGGCTCTGCTGTTGCCTGGGTGGACCGTGCCATAACTGCGCCCGACTGCCACGAGGAAATCCACCAATGAGATCGCACCTTCCCCGCAGCCATGAACTTTTGAGCGCCCTAAAACGGCCAGGACCGCGAGCAATCTTTGGAGCTTCTTGCCACGGGCAAACTCCCCCTGCAACTTCGCGCTCACGCCGACATTTTGTTTATAGCTGTATCTATGAGCAAGCCGCCTGGCCCCTGGGGATGAATTCAGTAACTTTTCTTTACAATGCCGTCTAGTGACACTGCTCCTGAAGAGGGCCGCCACAAAGCAGGGCGCGCTGGCCCAGATAGAACCCCAGCGGGGCCTGATGACGCAGCGCAAGGCGGGGGCCTTCCATCCAGGCGGGGGATGCTAAAGCGCCACAGGAAAGCGGGTTAGCAGCAACGAGGCAGCACATGCTGTCCCTACCTCACAAAGTTGCTTACCAAGGCGGCAGCAAGTGCAGTTACTGTCGCAGAAGGTCACTTGCTAGCGAGGCAGCACATCCTGACTCGACTCCCCAAAGGGGGCCAGCAACCGGGCAGGGCCCTACCACACCAGAAGGGGGCTGCCAGTGACGGAGGACCTGCTGTCACCGGTGCATGAACTTGAAAACAAATCCCTGCGTTCGTTGTCACGTGGCGACAGTTTCCCATTGAGAAGTGTGATTGTGGTCCCTTTCACACAGATGTATACGCTTGTTGAGCACGCTAAACATACTCTCCCACTTAAAGCACTGACTGACTCTTAGAAGAGGGCCACCAAAAGAGTTAAACCGTGATGTGGCTGCACCATAACAAACTATTTTTTTAAAGGGAGCCAGCCCAGTGTGGTGCTTCCTTCGTTAGATAGTCCTGAGGGTATTATGACCAACACATTTGCCGCCTGCCACTCCTGAGGATGAAACTCTTCCGGCGGAAGGCGCTGCTACTGTGCCTGGGCTATGTACTTCTGCTGGTGCTCACCATGGTAAATCTGGTGGACTACAGGTGGCACCGGGAGCCGCAGCAGTGCAGCCAACCTGTGGCTGGGACTCGACGACAGTCGCAGCCCTTCCAGACTCGCTACCTCTATCGGCCCTCTCCACCACCACGTCAAAAGCGCCAGCTGCTCTACGTCTTCACCACTTGGCGTTCGGGATCCTCTTTCTTTGGAGAGCTCTTCAACCAGAACCCGGATGTCTTCTTCTTGTACGAACCCGTGTGGCATGTCTGGCAGAAGCTGTACCCAGGGGATGCAGTGTCCCTGCAGGGGGCGGCTCGGGACCTGCTGAGTGCCCTCTACCGCTGTGACATGTCAGCCCTTCAGCTCTACAGCACGGGGACCGGAGGGAGCAGGAACCTCACCACCATGGGTATCTTTGGAGCTGCCACCAACAAGGTAATCTGCTCCCTGCCACTCTGTGTTGCCTATCGCAAGGACCGGGTGGGGCTGGTGGATGACAAGGTCTGCAAGAAATGCCCGCCCCAGAGCCTGAGCATGTTGGAGGAGGAGTGCCGTAAGTATAACACCTTGGTCATCAAGGGGGTGCGCATCTTCGACATCAACGTGTTGGCCCCGCTTATGGAGGATCCCTCTCTCGACCTCAAGGTCATCCACCTGGTGCGGGACCCACGTGCCGTTGCTAGCTCCAGGATCAAGTCGCGGCACGGGCTGATCCGCGAGAGCTTGCAGGTGGTGCGGAGTCGGGATCCTCGCATCCGCCGCATGCCCTTTGTGGACCCCAGCCACAAGCTGAACAAGAAGGAGGGCTCAGATTACCACGCCATTGGAGCCATGGAGGTTATATGTGGCAGCATGGGTAAGACCCTGCGGACCGCCCTCAACCCCCCACCCTGGCTTAAGGGCAAGTACATGGTGGTCCGCTATGAGGACCTGGTGGTGGACCCTGTAAGGACCCTCAGACAGGTCTACAGCTTTGTCAACCTAGTTGTGAGTCACGAGTTGGAAAGTTTTTCTCTGAACATGACCAGTGGGTCAGGCTACTCCTCCAAACCGTTTGTGGTGTCAGCCCGCAATGCCACCCAGGCCATGAACGCCTGGAGGACACTGCTCACCTTTGTGCAAATCAAGCAGGTGGAGGAGTACTGCCAGCTGCCCATGGATCTGCTGGGCTACTCCAGAGTGAGCACCCCCGGAGAGGTTAAGGACCTCAGCAAACCACTACTACAGAAGTCCCGGTTGTGAAACCCTTCAAAGCTTTTATGTGAGGGCTAGTAACCATACATTGGAGCTCCGATGACTTCACCTGTCGCATTTCAAGAACACCTGGTAAACCCCATTTTCACAAGCGCAAAACACTTCCTCCTCCTACTTAAATTGCGAACCTTTTGCATTCCACCCAGGACAAAATTAGAAGCCAGTGCGGTTTGGAGTTTGGGAATGTTTGTCTGTGACCCCCTCCCCTCGATGCCCCCCCACCAACATTTACTTATCAAACCTGAAGTGTATTTGCAGACCTGTGCTGCGTACACCACTTGACAAAGTACACGCACGTTTGATAAGGTCACAGGAGGCAGCAGAGGGGTGAGTGGGGGATGGGTCTGTTAAAAACGATGTCACTAATGCAATTAATAAATAAACATCATAAATTGTGTTTCCTAAGTTACCTCGATTGATTTTGGCACTTCGCATACATATCAAACCACCATTATTGTCTGCGGGGGTCCTTTAAAATAAGGGATTGTAATGCGTCCTTGCAGGGTGCATAATTTACTTGCCGAATTGCACATTGAATTCAAGGACAACACACGTGTGAGCGTGTGTGGTACTGGACTGGACATGTGCTGTTTTTGGGCTTGTCATCAGCAGGGAATGCTGGTGCACCCTTTTACTGTAAATAGAAATAAATAAAAAAAAAAGACGTGACATGGCGCTCTTCTGAACAGCGTGTATAGCCGCGTTGCCGCGGCTCTGCAGGGCACAGTGTCGCATAGGTCTGGTCATAAACCGGCGTTAGCTGAACCGCGCTGCATTTTCCGTTGTTTGTTTTCTCTTGGTCAGAAAGCACAACAGACGACGGACACAGCGAGAGCAAGTGTTTACATCCCGTCCCCATGCCTGGAAATCAGTTGGAGCCGGTGTTGTATGCTATCCTGCAGGCCATGATAGATTGTGGGAGGCAGTGTTCGGCAATCTTCGGAGTCACGCCCACTTGATGGCTCCAGCCATACATGCAGCACGAAAAGAAAAGCTAATGTCATAGCCCGCCTACAGCCCGCCCTCCAACATCTCTATTGAGGGATTGGCCAGAGCTACCAGGTGGGCGTTGTTGCAGGGCCTTCACTCTGTCATGGGAAGCCGAATATCATACAGTATGGTATAATATACGGCTTCCCATGTTTTTTTTTTTTTTTTTTTTAATACTGTGGAAAGTCTGGGAGCCTAGCATTCGTTCAGTTGTATTAACCTTTCTATATTTTATTCCAACATCACACTACAGTCAAAATAAGAAAGGTTGTACTGTGACAGCACATAGGGCGCACATGTTATTATTTTAAATGGTATAATTATAAGAAAGGTTATACTGTTACAGTAGATGGTGCGCTTAAACATGTTTTATGGCATAATTAACCTTTCTATATTTTATTCCAACATCACACTACAGGCAAAATAAGAAAGGCTGTACTGTGACAGGCGCACGTATTATTTTAAATGGTATAATAATAAGAAAGTTTGTACTGTTACAGTAGATGGGGCGCTTAAACATTTTTTAATTTTTTATGGCATAATTAACCTTTCTATATTTGATTCCAACATCAAAGCACGAGGAATCACTGCCGGAGCCTCTCTTAAGGATAAAGGGGCAGGTTGGGCTCAGTCACACAACTCTGTCATAATGCAGGGGGGTGCACGGTAGGGTCTCCCTTCAGCATGTGTTATTGGGAAGGGAAGTCAACAGTATTTTACGTAATTGGTGTTAAGCTCCCTGTTCACCCGCGGCTTGGTAAACTGCACACTATTACACACTGCTGCAAGTGACTGGTATGGGCTGCGCTATGTCATGGATACAACACCACTGGGTTAATGAGGCTCAAGCCCCCTACCTAAAGTTTGGGCTGTTTGTATGGGGATGAAATGCAGACTAGTGAGAGTCTTTGTAATTCCTTTCCTTTTTTCCTCAGCAGTGCTGTTCTTCAGCATGCATTCAGCCATCACACACTACAATGGGGCATTTCCAACCGAAAGATGCCCTTCCATTTACAGCTACAACTATCAATTCTGTGTCTGCTTCCAAGACGGATCTATGTGATTACTGTGCCCCAATTACTATGACCCCCAAAATGTTGACTTTTTTATTTCAACCCCATTTTCACCTCATATATATGCTGGGAGAGACACCATCAGCACCCCTACATGTATTATGGTAATTCGCATCCCCTGTCTCCCTGGGGTTAACTCACAATGACACAAGTCGTCATCCTGTTTAACGTTTAATCTGGTCCCTACCAATGTGTGGGCACCACCTACCTCCTCCCTTGACACCCCCATACCTTTTCATTGTTGGGGTGCATGATATCATGGCCTGAACGCAACTATGGTAATTCACAAAACCTGTAACACACATCCTGTTTTATGTTTACTCTGGTCCCAAATGATGTAGAGGCACCACCTAGCCCTTCCCTGGATACCTCCATACCCTTTGATTGTGGGGGTGCAAGATATCATGGCCTGAACACACCTATGGTAATTTGCATCCCCTATTTCTCTTGGGGCTATTCACACTAGCGCAAGTGGTCATCCTGTTTTATGTTTGATCTGGTCCCAACAAATGTAGAGGCACCATCTACCTCCTCCCGGAACACCCCCATACCTTTTGATTGTGGGGGGCGCAAGATATCATGTCCTGAACACACCTATGGTAATTTGCATCCCCTATTTCTCTTGGGGCTATTGACACTAGCGCAAGTGGCCATCCTGGTTTATGTTTACTGTGATCCTAACCAATGTAGAGGCGTCCCCCTAGCCCGTCCTGGAACACCGCCATACCTTTTCACTGTGGGGGGTGCAAGATATCATGGCCTGAATGCACCTATGGTAGTTCGCATCCCCTACCCCCCTGGGGTTAACTCACACTAGCGCACGTGGTCATCCGGCTGTATGTTTAATCTGGTCCCAATCAATGTAGAGGCACCATCTAACCCCTCCCTGGAGACCCCCATGCCTATTGATTGTGGGGGGTGCCAGATATCACGGCCTGAATTTACCTATGGTAATTTGCATCCCCTATTTCTCTTGGGGTAATTCACACAAGCGCAAGCGGTCGTCCTGTTTTATGTTTACTCTGGTCCTAACCAATATAGAGGCATCCCCCTAGCCCCTCCCTGGACACCCCCATAGCTTTTGATTGTGGGGGGTGCAAGGTGTCATGGCCTGAACACACCTATGGTAGTTCGCATCCCCTACCTCCCTGGGGTAAACTCACACTAGCGCATGTGGTCATCCTGTTTTATGTTTAATCTGGTCCCAATCAATGTAGATGCACCATCTAACCCCTCCCTGGAGACCCCCCATGCCTATTGATTGTGGGGGGTGCCAGATATCACGGCCTGAATTTACCTATGGTGATTTGCATCCCCTATTTCTCTTGGGGCTATTCACACTAGTGCAAGTGGTCATCCTGCTTTATGTTTACTCTGGTCCCAATCAATGTAGATGCACCATCTAACCCCTTCCCGGAGACCCCCATGCCTTTTGATTGCGGGGGGTGCAAGATAACAAGGCCTGAATGCACCTATGGTAATTTGCATCCCCTACCTCCCTGGGGTTAACTCACACTGACGCAAGTGGTCATCCTGTTTTATGTTTAATCTGGTCCCAACCAATGTAGATGCACCATCTAACCCCTCCCTGGAGACCACCATGCCTATTGATTGAGGGGGGTGCAAGATATCATGGCCTGAATGCACCTATGGTAATTTGCATCCCCTATTTCTCTTGCGGCTATTCACACTAGCGCATGTGGTCACCCTGTTTTATGTTTAATCTGGTCCCAATCAATGTAGATGCACCATCTAGCCCCTCCCTGGAGACCCCCATGCCTTTTGATTGTGGGGGGGTGCAAGATATCACAGCCTGAATGGACCTATGGTAATTTGCATCCCCTATTTCTCTTGGGGCTATTCACACTAGCGCAAGTGGTCATCCTGTTTTATGTTTAATCTGGTCCCAACAAATGTAGAGGCACCATCTACCCCCTCCCGGAACACCCCCATACCTTTTGATTGTGGGGGGTGCAAGATATCATGGCCTGAATGCACCTATGGTAATTTGCATCCCCTATTTCTCTTGGGGTAATTCACACAAGTGCAAGCGGGCATCCTGTTTTATGTTTACTCTGGTCCTAACCAATATAGAGGCGTCCCCCTAGCCCCTCCTGGAACACCGCCATACCTTTTCACTGTGGGGGGTGCAAGATGTCATGGCCTGAACACACCTATGGTAGTTCGCATCCCCTACCTCCCTGGGGTTAACTCACACTAGCGCATGTGGTCATCCTGTTTTATGTTTAATCTGGTCCCAATCAATGTAGATGCATCATCTAACCCCTCCCTGGAGACCCCCATGCCTTTTGATTGTGGGGGGGTGCAAGATATCATGGCCTGAATGGACCTATGGTAATTTGCATCCCCTATTTCTCTTGGGGCTATTCACACTAGTGCATGTGGTCATCCTGTTTTATGTTTACTCTGGTCCCAGTCAATGTAGATGCACCATCTAACCCCTTCCTGGAGACCCCCATGCCTTTTGATTGTGGGGGGTGCAAGATGTCATGGCCTGAACACACCTATGGTAGTTCGCATCCCCTACCTCCCTGGGGTAAACTCACACTAGCGCATGTGGTCATCCTGTTTTATGTTTAATCTGGTCCCAATCAATGTAGATGCACCATCTAACCCCTCCCTGGAGACCCCCATGCCTTTTGATTATAGGGGGTGCAAGATATCACGGCCTGAATGGACCTATGGTGATTTGCATCCCCTATTTCTCTTGGGGCTATTCACACTAGTGCAAGTGGTCATCCTGTTTTATGTTTACTCTGGTCCCAATCAATGTATATGCACCATCTAACCCCTTCCTGGAGACCCCCATGCCTTTTGATTTTGGGGGGTGCAAGATAACATGGCCTGAATGCACCTATGGTAGTTCGCATCCCCTACCTCCCTGGGGTAAACTCACACTAGCGCATGTGGTCATCCTGTTTTATGTTTAATCTGGTCCCAATCAATGTAGATGCACCATCTAACCCCTCCCTGGAGACCCCCATGCCTTTTGATTGTGGGGGGGGGGTGCAAGATATCACGGCCTGAATGGACCTATGGTAATTTGCATCCCCTATTTCTCTTGGGGCTATTCACACTAGTGCAAGTGGTCATCCTGTTTTATGTTTACTCTGGTCCCAGTCAATGTAGATGCACCATCTAACCCCTTCCTGGAGACCCCCATGCCTTTTGATTGTGGGGGGTGCAAGATGTCATGGCCTGAACACACCTATGGTAGTTCACATCCCCTACCTCCCTGGGGTAAACTCACACTAGCGCATGTGGTCATCCTGTTTTATGTTTAATCTGGTCCCAATCAATGTAGATGCACCATCTAACCCCTCCCTGGAGACCCCCATGCCTTTTGATTATAGGGGGTGCAAGATATCACGGCCTGAATGGACCTATGGTAATTTGCATCCCCTATTTCTCTTGGGGCTATTCACACTAGTGCAAGTGGTCATCCTGTTTTATGTTTACTCTGGTCCCAATCAATGTAGATGCACCATCTAACCCCTCCCTGGAGACCCCCATGCCTTTTGATTGTGGGGGGTGCAAGATATCAGGGCCTGAATGGACCTATGGTAATTTGCATCCCCTATTTCTCTTGGGGCTATTCACACTAGTGCAAGTGGTCATCCTGTTTTATGTTTACTCTGGTCCCAGTCAATGTAGATGCACCATCTAACCCCTTCCTGGAGACCCCCATGCCTTTTGATTGTGGGGGGTGCAAGATGTCATGGCCTGAACACACCTATGGTAGTTCGCATCCCCTACCTCCCTGGGGTAAACTCACACTAGCGCATGTGCTCATCCTGTTTTATGATTAATCTGGTCCCAATCAATGTAGATGCACCATCTAACCCCTCCCTGGAGACCCCCATGCCTTTTGATTGTAGGGGGTGCAAGATATCACGGCCTGAATGGACCTATGGTAATTTGCATCCTCTATTTCTCTTGGGGCTATTCACACTAGTGCAAGTGGTCATCCTGTTTTATGTTTACTCTGGTCCCAGTCAATGTAGATGCCCCATCTAACCCCTCCCTGGAGACCCCCATGCCTTTTGATTGTGGGGGGTGCAAGATGTCATGGCCTGAACACACCTATGGTAGTTCGCATCCCCTACCTCCCTGGGGTAAACTCCACTAGCGCATGTGGTCATCCTGTTTTATGTTTAATCTGGTCCCAATCAATGTAGATGCACCATCTAACCCCTCCCTGGAGACCCCCATGCCTTTTGATTGTAGGGGGTGCAAGATATCACGGCCTGAATGGACCTATGGTAATTTGCATCCCCTATTTCTCTTGGGGCTATTCACACTAGTGCAAGTGGTCATCCTGTTTTATGTTTACTCTGGTCCCAATCAATGTAGATGCACCATCTAACCCCTTCCTGGAGACCCCCATGCCTTTTGATTGTGGGGGGTGCAAGATAACATGGCCTGAATGCACCTATGGTAGTTCGCATCCCCTACCTCCCTGGGGTAAACTCACACTAGCGCATGTGGTCATCCTGTTTTATGTTTAATCTGGTACCAATCAATGTAGATGCACCATCTAACCCCTCCCTGGAGACCCCCATGCCTTTTGATTGTGGGGGGGTGCAAGATATCACGGCCTGAATGGACCTATGGTAATTTGCATCCCCTATTTCTCTTGGGGCTATTCACACTAGTGCAAGTGGTCATCCTGTTTTATGTTTACTCTGGTCCCAGTCAATGTAGATGCACCATCTAACCCCTTCCTGGAGACCCCCATGCCTTTTGATTGTGGGGGGTGCAAGATGTCATGGCCTGAACACCTATGGTAGTTCGCATCCCCTACCTCCCTGGGGTAAACTGACACTAGCGCATGTGGTCATCCTGTTTTATGTTTAATCTGGTCCCAATCAATGTAGATGCACCATCTAACCCCTCCCTGGAGACCCCCATGCCTTTTGATTGTGGGGGGTGCAAGATGTCATGGCCTGAGCACACCTATGGTAGTTCGCATCCCCTACCTCCCTGGGGTAAGCTCACACTAGCGCATGTGGTCATCCTGTTTTATGTTTAACCTGGTCCTAATCAATGTAGATGCACCATCTAACCCCTCCCTGGAGACCCCCATGCCTTTTGATTGTGGGGGGGTGCAAGATGTCATGGCCTGAACACACCTATGGTAATTTGCATCCCCTACCTCCCTGGGGTAAACTCACACTGACACAAGTGGTCATCCTGTTTTATGTTTAATCTGTTCCCAATCAATGTAGATGCACAATCTAACCCCTCCCTGGACGCCCAGATACCTTTTGATAGTGGGGGTGCAAGATATCATGGCCCAAACACACCTATTTCAAATTTAATTCTATCCGCCGCTCCCCACAGGAAACCCTGTGATCTTCCGGCTAATGGCGGACGATGCCCGATCGTCCGAAACTCTGGAGACAAACTTGTTTGGATCTTTTTCAATCATCCGCACCGCTACCACGTGAGCATATGGCTCTTTAGTAACGTGCATGCAATGGATGGGGTTGCAGAATAATTCTGAGTCCAAATAATGGAACCAACTCGGGAAGATGGCAAAGGTACTGTTTTATTAACAATTATCCAAAACAGGGAGGTTACAACGAACATCAACGGACGTTCGCTCAGGCTCTTGACGATTTTCTCATAAAAACATCCTTATATGCAAAGAACACGTCAGACGTGATGTCATACTGCAAGGCAAATAATAGGAAACCTATCAAAGGCTGTGATAGGCTTAAGGGGAACAATTAAGTATACATTGCATAGGGACTAGGATTGGGATTTGCTGCCCACTGTCAGGTGGAAAACTTATGCCTACCTCTTAAAACTTGTAGAGTACACAGTTTATCATTGGTCTTCAAACTATAAGGCCCTTCACTATATGGCCCTCTACAATTGGTTCGCACGCTCGTGCCATGTCTGGAACATTCGGTTCACTTACAAGCACGTAAACTCAAACCCAGGTGCCAGGAGGTGGACTGGACATTACCTCCCCACCCAATTAGCCCAGCATCTCTCATCAACCATGGCTTCTGCCATGAAGATTGTTTTACAAATTGGCCTTGCAAAGTATCCTTGTCTGTGGGAATATATGGGAGTGCAGGCTCTCACTATCGTTGTTCTAGGACTCCAAGCTGAACTCTATTTCCATCCTAGGCTCACATGACAGGAGACCATGAATTGGCCCATTTTGCAGCAGCCAACATGACCTCTGACCCTTTCAGTACAACTCACACAAAGGGAACTGATGTATGTGTTATTATTGTGTTACAATGCAAAAATACTATCATGTCTGTGGCACTAAATCATGGATATGTACTGCAAATCATTTTAAATTCCAATCCAAAGCATATGTGATTGTGCACTTCTAACAGGCAGGGGACCTGGGTAATTGGCGTGCAGGCCAATGGTGATATGTGGGTGGGAGCATATCTATTCTCTGTCTTTGCATCAGGTGGTGTGGGTTTTCTTGACTGTGTTTGTGCTTCTTTTTGTCACTTTGGTTGGGTGCATTCTGGTACATGTAGTGATTTTCATATTGGTGTACGGAATGGATGTTGTTACGCATGCACTGGATCATTTTCTTCAATTGAGACACACTTGTCAAGCCCCTGCACTCACGCATGCTATTACTGTGTTGCACCTTGATTTCCCCCTCTACACTTGCACGTTCAATGCACTCACTAGCAATAGTAAGTTTGTCTCCCCTTACCTTTTTTATCATTACTTGTACTATTGTAGCAATTATTGACCCTGGCTCTAATTCATGGTCTACCTTCCCCTTTACCCACCCTGTCTGCCCTCTGTGCGCTTTCAGGGTGTTTTGCTAATTGCATGAGCGCAGAATATTTGAACAACAAATATAATGCATACACTGCGCACAGCCACTGCTGATCGGTGTTATACATGCCCATAATTCAACAGTGCACATGCCCTTGTAGTTACATTCACCCAGCATCCAGTTACACAGTCCACTGTGACGTGCCATGTACCCAGGCAGCGTGGAGTTGCGCAGCACCGTGGAGTCGTGGGTTGAACCAGGACATCTGGCACAGCAGTGGGTGATGAGGTGGCAGGCATCACATACCATCTGCATGTTGAGTGAGTGATAGTTTTCTGTTCCGGTAGACTGCCTCCACAGCATGCCTGGCCACCAGCTCCACATGTGTTCCGGCCAATACACCTATGATATAATATGGGATTTACAAGGCGCCTATACACTAGTGTTTCAAGGCGCGATGAGGCAAGGGAGGGGAAACAAAGGGAAGACAAAGACAAAGGTCTTACTAGGCCAGGTGACATTGAGATCGCGCAAGTGCAGGGGAGGGGGTAAAGGGAAAAGTGCGGCGGAGGAGGTGGCTGTGCAATACATAGGATCAATAGTAAAAAATAAATTAAATTAAAAAAAAAAGGTAAAAGTGCAGCCATCTTGTGGCAAGTGCAGGGGTAAGTGCAGACATCAAGTGTCAAGAGCTTGTAGGGGACTTTAGGGATACAGAAACAGCCACCCAAGTGCAGCTGTTGCCTGGGAGGCAGTGCAGGTGAGCAACTGGCGGGGGAGGGGAACTGGGCCCAAGATCAGAGGGTAGCCAGGTGACCAACGCAGTTTCAGTCAGGAGTTCAGCAGGGGAAAGGGGGAGAAAAGAATCAAAGAGGAAGGTCTTGAGGTCCTTCCGGAACTGGAGATCTTTCTCCTCAAGTTTCAGGGAGGCTGTTCCAGAGGGAGGCCCCAGCCGAAGGAAGAGATTTACCACAAACTCGTTGCGTGGAGAAGCGACTGACCCTGAGGGAGTTCGAGGCGGATGAGCGAAGAGCTCGACAAGGAAGATATTTAGGAAGAGAGAGTTGAAGGTATTGAGGCCCCAAGCCTCAGAAGGCCTTGTGGACAATGCAGAGGGTTTTCAACTTAATCCTCGCAGCCACTGGGAGCCATTGCAGAGATTTCACTCCTGGAGAGATACGATCCTGGGCTTGAGGCCAAAGACAAGTCTTGCAGTCCTGTTATGGATGAGTTGCAGAGGGCGCAGAGTAAAAGCAGGCAGTTTAAGAAAGAGGCAGTAGTGCAGCCTAGAGAGAACCAGAGCTCTAGAGACAGTGAACTTCTGGAGGAAGGAGAGGAAAGGAAGAATACCTCTGAGGAGGTGCAGCTGGTAGTGTGACTTCTTAGAGATGTCAGAGATGTCAGGAGAGAAGGAGAGTGGGGAGTCGAAGATGACCCAGAGGTTTTTAGCCTCACAGCTGGGAGCAGAAAGAGGGCCAAGAGAGGCTGGCCAGAGAGCGACAGTAAAGGAGGGAGCAGGTGTGCCGATGAGGAGAATCTCCGTCTTACTGGCATTAAGGCAGATGTCGTTGGCGACGCACCACTCTTGGATAGCGGACAGTCAGTCAGAGATGAGAAAGGGAGAAGACGTGGCAGAAGGGAGCCTGAAATGAGTGTCATCCACACAGCACTGAAAGTTCGGGCAGAGAGCAGCAATGCGGTGGCCAAGAAGTGCCAGGTATTAATTGAACAGCCAGGGAGAGAGGTTAGACCCCTGGGGAACACCACAGGTAGAGATAGAGGAGAGCAAGGATCCTAGTTGGACCTGGGAGTGTCGATCGGAGAGGAGAGAGGTCATCCAAGCCAGGGCCTGATCAGTGATACACAGGTTATCACGGAGACAGTTGAGCAGGATGGCATGGTTGACCATGTCAAAGGCAGAAGAGAGATCCAGTCATGCCTGCAAGGGCACAAACACAGAGTCCCTAGTAGAACCCAAGCGCTTTTCTCCAGATTTACTTGTTGGGAATTCTTGTGTTTTGTGTACCTACCTCTGGACTGCAGCAACCACAATCTGTTGGTGGCAACTGTTGGTCTGCGCTCCTTGGAATCGCCCCCTGTGAAGGCAATTTTAGTGGCATTGACCTGGTCAGCAGTCCTGGGTAGGATGATGTGGTCTCCAACCTGAAACAGGACATGCAAAAAACAGGGTTGCACTATCCCAAGCAGTTCACTCAGTGTGTTGGTATGTGCCTGTGGCTATGAAGTGTAGCACAGACACTACCTTGAGTAAGAGGGGGGTATGGCTGTACGGATATGGATCAGGCTGACCAA
This sequence comes from Ambystoma mexicanum, assembly GCF_040938575.1. Taxonomy (NCBI): domain Eukaryota; kingdom Metazoa; phylum Chordata; class Amphibia; order Caudata; family Ambystomatidae; genus Ambystoma; species Ambystoma mexicanum. The sequence continues at coordinate 673,250,872 of NC_090932.1, read as the reverse complement.
GTCGTCCTGGATCAGGTTCGCTATGGAAGTGATGTGTCCTTGTCTAGCCTGTTCAGGGTGTGGATCTGGCTTTGGCTGAAAGGTGTGGCCCTTATGCATGGAATTGGTGGTTGCTTCAGCTTCCTGCAGCATATTTCATTCCCTTCACAGGGCGTGATTCCAAGGAGTGCAGACCATCAGTTGCCACCAACAGATTGTGGTTGCTGCAGTCCAGAGGTAGGTGCACAAAACACAAGAATTCCCAACAAGTAAATCTGGAGAAAAGCGCTTGGGTTCTACTAGGGACTCTGTTTTTGTTAAAAACTCCTTCTCCGTTTAGCACAGGCTTGAAAAGTCTGCGTGCGGAATTTCATTTGGAGTTCCCTGGTCTTGGTTAACTAATAAGCCCAATTTATGCGGTTCTGGCAGGTTCTCAATGTTCTCAAAAGCAAAGAAAGTAGTTATCTTTGCATACAACGCTGTCACAGTTCCTGCGATTGGTGTCCTGGGCCCTTATGCATCCTCGGGGCCCTGATCTCCCACAGCAATCTGCCAAGCTCCTGTCTCTCCACAGCACTTGCATCTGCACACGAGGTTCACACTCCTGCGGCCCCAGTCCGTGTAGCACTCAACATGCCTAGCACTTCATTGGTGGCTCACCCATGAGCTCGGACTCCCCAGCACTTAAATCCCTTTTCCCTCTTCCCTGCTGCACTTGCACATTCTGAATACTCACAGGGCATAGTAGGTTTGTTCTTTCTACCTCCCCCCTGCTCTTAAATACTGTGTTTTTTTTATTGTATTTCCCACCCTTGCTCCCTCCCTGCCCTGGGGGCGCTTTGAAACAGTATTTTCTTACTGTATAAACACCTAACAGTCAAAAAATAAATAAATACGTCACTGTCACAGTGACAGTTAATGAGGCAAGTCCCTTAGCACGGGTAAGACAAGCCTGTTTGGCTGCCATGGCGTTACTCAGCAATTTTGGAGTCGATACTGTAAGGGGTGTGGAAAACTTGGTCCCCCCCCCCCATTCCCGGGGAATTTTTTTTACAAGTGGCCAGAGAAGGGCCACCACTGTTGAATCCCGACGCAGGGGGTGGACGAGCGAGGGAGGATCACCTGGGTGGAGGGTCCTTTGGGATTGGGGAGGGATTCCCTGAGGGCGAGACATGGTGCACCCTTTTTTCCAATGGCCCCCTAACCGACATTCCCTGCTAATACATGACCGCAGACTTTTCCCTTTGACAAAACTCCCCGCTCTGCTAGAACACAGCGAAAACCAACTGAGGCACTTTTTAATTTCTATCCATGTCCAATTAAGAAGGACAGGCGAGGTCAGGCACTGAATTCAGAACAAGCACACCTGAGAACTGTTAGCATACCACAGGTGTATAAAAGGAGTGAGCCAAAGAAACAGAATGAGTGAGCTGGGGCCTGAGCTACAGGAGTCTGAGTACGAGAGCACAGGCGAACTGGGATGCCCAGAGAACCCGAGGCCTGCTGAGAGTGAACTGAGGCCGATATGTTGGGAGCCTATGGTGTTAAAGGGCTAACTAAAGCGTGGCAAGGGAGCCGGATCTTCAAGGAGCCAGGAGGGGGTTGAGTGCAACACTGTTCTCCAGAGTGAAGTCTGTGATGGGTGTTCGTTTTCTTGGGCCAGCTAGGCCGTCTGGGCCTGAGGAGTACTGGGTGTTGTCAAAAGGCTCTGATAACCCAATACACCAACCTGTTGTGAACTAAAAAAAAGTCTTGTGAATTAATGAGAAGTAGCAGACTTCCTGAGGAGAGGTGACACAGAGGAATTGTTGCCTAAATTAACTTTGAACTTGTGCGACCAGAACTGTTTTAACTTTGGAAAAGGAACTTCATGCAGTGCTTTTGAAAGCCAAGGGGCGCATGCTAAATCCCAAGTGGCTCAAGACCTGGGGAAGGGAGCTTTGGACCAGCTCCACTACTATCCTGACCTTTACTTTGAAGCACCCTTTTTATTTAGTCCAATCCGATGCACATTATTGTATTAAAGAGTGTGAGGGCAAGCATAGGTTTAACACAGACACTTTTTTGTTTTGACTAACTTGACTGACTTTGGACTTATATTTTAGTTGATGGTCGAGAATACTCCCATTATAGACGTAGGGCTAGTAAGCAGTCTCCAAACCCCTTTCTTTACAAAATAAATGTTTTCATAAACTTGAATCTTTGTGTCTGTGTCTCTCTCATGATACCTTGCCTGTCTCACAGAGGTCAGAAATGAAAACCAGGCACAACGTTTCTTTTTTAAAACAATTTTAATAAATGTTTCCAAACAAAATAACATACAGACTTTATTAATAGCTTCTGATGATACGTCACATTGTTGTCTGTTCAACCACCCCACACCCTTCCTCCCTCCCCTCTGCCTATTACACTTGCAATGTCTACCAAGGTATATAGCTGCTTGCTTGAACTTCTCTCCATATCTCTATTCCCCCCTTTGTGTGTTGGTGCGGGTGTCTGAGTCTGAGTGTCTTCCTGTGCAGAGGGCATCAATTCCTTTATCATATGTTTCCAGGCCGTTAAGTCCCTGTCCTGCTTTTCCTGACCCTGACGTGGACGCCTCTTGCCACACCGTTGTTTCTGCCAGTGACCATTTCAGGAGGTCCCTCAACCACAGACGTATGACTGGGCCGCTGTGTGCTTTCCACCCCATTGCAATCCTATGCTTCGCCAAGATGTACGCTAGATCTCTCAATTTGCTGACGTGTCTTGCCTGCTTTGGTCTCTGAAACATACCCAGCAGGCACGCCCCTGGGGAAACCGAGTCGGACGATAGGCCAATCCTGGTTAAGGTCTGGGCCACTTCATCCCAAAATCAGCGTATTTCCTCGCAGGCCCAGAACATATGTACCAGATCTGCATTGATCAGGCCACATTTCGGACAAGTTTGTTCTGTTGCCTTACTAAATTTTTCGATTTCCTTCGGAGTTAAATATGCTCTGTGTGTAACATATAATTGGATCAACTATTTTCGCATTTCTGGATACTTATGATACCTCATGGTTCCACTCCAGGCTGCGTCCGACAGTGGCTCTTGCAAGTCTGTTTCCCAGCCCTGCCTAATCTGTATCGAAACCAGACACAAAGTTGTCATGTTTTTGGTTAAAGACTTGTATTTAAAGGAAAATGGGTTTGGAAAATGCCTCGCTGGCCCTATTCTAAAGAGGAGTTTCCCTACCTAAAGACCACAAACTGTCTGTGTAAGGGTGTCAGAAACTAAAAAGCTGTCCTTGTTTCCAAAACGTCCTATCCTGACTCTCACAGTATAAACAAAATAACAAAGTGAGAAAGGAAATGTCTTCAACCTGATATTGGCAAAAAGAGTTAATGAATGAAAATTAAAATGGCGCCAGCAGAAATGTTCTCCAAGGTGAAAAGAACTTTGATCCAGAAGGTGGTTTCCTTCCCCTGGATTCTTAAATGGGATGGCAATGTCTCTTTACTGACAGTTAGTTTGTGTCTTTCCTTGATTAACAATACTCCTGTTGGGCAACAAGTTCTGTAACCGACTTTCTTTAACACAAGTTTCTAATTTGTCTAACAAACACTGCCCTTCTTTAGCATTTCTTGTAGCTTTGCAAATCGCCTGGTATACTCACCTGCCAGGACTCCACTTGTGTTTCAATTGCCTGGTATCCTTCCCATGCCAGGACTTACAATGTGTTTTCAAGTGGCTAGTATCCTTTTCTTGCCAGAACCTCTTATGGGATCTAGTGATTATTGCAGCGTGGCAAGTTTCGAATCCGAAAATATTAAATTCGAAAACTGCATGTTGCAATAATCACATAGATCGCCCTTGCCAGCATTCCCGCTACCCACCACCCCTAAACCCCTATGTAAGGTGGGAATCACTTACCTTTTTTACTTACCTGCATCTGTTTCTTCCCTCTGCGGAAGCTCTGCCTCACCATTGTGGGGCGGAACTTCTGCTGCAGGGTTTTACTTTGTTTTTCCTCCGCTTTCCTTGTTAGGGAAGCGGGGGACACCCGCGCAATACCCTGCCCTTTGTTCGACATTATGGGAATTTGTTATTTTTCCCATGCCAAATGTGCCTTAACCACGCATTCAGCATTTTCTTTCGGTATTTTTTGCCAAAAGGCTTCTTATGTGCTTTGACAGTTCCTCGGTATCACCAAAACTGCATATTTCGTTCTTGGCTCGGTATATCTGTCTGCTTCAATGTTCATTCAAACTTTGCCCTACACTTGCATCTCATGCATTCATATCTTATTGGGGTTTGGATCTGTACTTTGCCTTTTCTGCTTTCAAACAATCTTCTTGTGGTTTCTGTATTGGCAATCTCATAACATTCAAAATGTCGTTGGTGCGGTCGCCGGAATGCCCCAGGGTCCCCACTTGCTTTGGGCTGACTCACCGGTTCCCTATGGCATCTCTGGTCTTGTTCAGGCTTCTGCTGGTTCTCTGCAGCGTCTCCGGACTGGTTAGATTTTTCTGTGGCATGGCTCCTCCACTTGCTTCCGACTCTGGGCTATGCAGAAGTCCTTCCGGCTTCCTTCACGGCTCCACTGTCACACACCTGCTTCCCTTCAGGTCCCAGTACGGAGCATGCTGCCTCTTTGAGCTGCCAAGCACCCAGGAACTCTCTTGCGTCTCCACAGCACATCCTGCTCATGAACTGCGTCCCTCTTTCTGTCCTGGAGGCCAACCAACACTGCTCCGCCACACCAGTTAGTGTCTCCAGCATTCACAAGCCTCTGCGGAAGGTCTCACGCCTTCTCCTGAACTGCCACACATCATTGTGCAGTTGCCATCTTTAAATGTCACACACAGGTGTTTCGTTAAACTAGTATGTACATTGAGCTTCAGGCTCCTGTTACCTTGTACCAACTCCTTCATCATCCTCGTCTCAATACTTAGGTGATTATGGGAGTTGAAGTCCATGGTTGTGATTGGACATACAGTATTTGGATAGTCTCTCAATGGTTTTACACGAACGAGCGGTGCACCAGAGGCAAAAGAGGCAAAAGGGGCTTTTATTCTTCAGGTCATAGGTCAGAGTTTGACATCAAGAATATTGGGAAGAGGTTTCTTTACTTCCTCTACAAGGTGGAACAAACAGATGGCAATAGGCCATTAAGGTCTTGGGCATTAGAGGGTATTTCCCCTGGGAAAAACCCATGTCTCCAATTAAGTCATGATATCTCCCTGTTAGTCGTCTCCCCACATGTGATCCTCCCTCATATAGCCGCCCCCAGGGTCAGGATCAGGTAGCGGCTGCCATCCCCTGGCTACATTGGAGGTGTACACCGCCGGGTAAACAGTGATGACTCCATCTGAATCATAACAATAAGCATTGCCCGTTTGGCGCTTGGATAGGATCCAGGTTGCCCAGACTTGAGTCGTTAGCGCAGGTAAGGCAAGCCAGTTTGGCTGCCACGTTCTTGCTTGTTAGTATTGGAGTCAAAACACTTTCCCTGTTTAGTGCTTGGGGAGAATCCAGGTTGTCCAGATCTGGGTCATTAAGCTTTGAGTCTCTAATTACAGAATCCTTGCTAGACAGAGTTCCTAACGTCTTGCTTCTAAAATCATATGATCATGGCATAATATAACTGTCTGGGCACGCATTCACCACAATTTTGGTCCAGCGCTGACTCATCTACTGGCTGCTTCTCGCTACAGACTGCAGCAGCCTGCATTCTAACGCACTCCAGCACAGGACTCAGCGCTACGAGAGGTTTTCAAAGGATGGTGCGACTCCAAAACCAGCCCTCCAGCAACCAGGTCCCAGGGAAACAGACAGTCACAATACTGCAGTAGACTGCACTCGAGCGCACTCCCAGAAATAATTTGGATTAGATTGGCTTCCCCTCTTCATTGTAATTGGCCAGCCCTCTCACAGTATAGTGTTGGCCACCCATAGTTTACAGGCCAGCATTATCTTCCCTTTATTCACTTGGGTGCAGTAATATTGTCTGGTTCTCATATCCATGCCAGCTGGGCTTTTGGCTTGGATAGGGCTATTCTACGATCTCTTAAAGCTTTCAGTGATGTTTATGTTCCTGTTCTTTTTGTTGTTCCTCTTCTTCCAGGAAAGGTTTAAGTGCCTTGCTTATTTTTTCCTTCATAACTATTTTTCCTTAATACCTTCTACCTCATATTCAGTTCTTTTTGACCCTGGAATAGTTGTTTAATGTGGTGAGAATTTCTGTGTTGATTTCTTTCTAAAATGTGAAACTGGTTTAGTCACTGTATGGATTAGCAACGTTGGGTGGCATGGTTGATGTTTGGAGAGGTTTTTTTCTTTTGATCTTTGCTGTCTTTAAAGGTGGGTAAGAGCCAAAGGTGAAATTCTCTATTTCTGTAGCAGACCGTGAACCAATATTAAGATTCTATCCATAATAAAAAAAGATGCGTATTGGTACAAATTTACAACCATTTGCTTCTTAAATATCCATTGTGAAACATGTTTAAAAGTTATGGAGGGGGGTGTGGCTTAGGAGGCCCACACACGGATGCCTCCTTAACAGTTTCTGGACATCGCCGGGCCTTCAGTGTTAATGGCACCGTCATAAGTGTCGCCAGAGCCTAGAAATCCTCACTCTGGCTAGGTGAAGCTCGAGGCATGCAGGGATCGAGTTTCGGCACCCGCAGCCCTCGCTGGACAGGGTTGGGAATCCTGGAACCGCACCAACTGCAACATGGCGCCTGCAACCCTTGCTCCTATAAACTGAGCAGCTGACCCTCTTCTCCAGGGTAGAGATGCGTGGGTCTGGGACTGTAACTTGCACTAAGCTGTCTGACCCGAGCTTTTCCTTTGGGGTACCTGTTTTTTCTCTGCATCTTTCTCCGCTCTTCCTTTGGGAGCTGCCTTGAATTACATGCTTTCTGCCCAGCTGGTGAGTGCTCTGGCAGTTGGAGGCTTCCCGCGAGGACTTGCCAGATGCCTGACTCATTGCTTAATGCATACGGAGCATCTCCTTGAGGGCTTTGGTTGGTCCTAGGTGTGTGGTGCCTGGGTGTGCGGTGACTCTTACTACATGGGTGATAGTGGTATCTGTTGAAGTCCCTGTGCATGGATTACATGCTGCCTTCTCTCTCTTCACGAGCATTGTAGTTAAGAGCCCTCAGTCCCTGTGCACAGATCACATACTGCCTGATCTTTCTTTATTGGTGCTGGGGCTACCTGCGGTCCCTGGATTTGTTACCTGGAGGCTGTGATGGCAAAGAGGGGAAATACCCCTACAGATGGTGATATTGCGTGCTTGGTACATGCTTGTGAAGGACCTAAGAAGATTGTCAACGCTGTCCTGCTGGTGCCAAACCGGATATGGCTAACCTGCTGAGGGAACTGAATCGGGCACTCCAAAACAGTGTTGCTGAGCTCTCCTCTAAAGTTGTGACAATTGACAAACGCGTGACGGAGGCAGAACAGTGTATTAGGAACATTGAGGACTCTTTCTGAGCAAACCTTGGAGTCTTGCAATGCTTCCCAATGCCTTCCGAAGTGTGAGGCCCTGGAACACAAACAGGAGGACATCGAAAATCATTCACGACGTAACAATGTCAGGCTACGCAGCATACCTATATCTGTAAGTGACTCAGATTCGCTGAATTAGGTCTGCGCCCTCTTCCGGTCTCCTCTCTGACTGTCTGAGGATGCCAAGGTGGAACTGGACCATACCCATAGTCTTTGAGGGTCTCTCTGGGACGGATCAAGCCAGCCACCTGATGTTCTCAGTAGAGTCAATTTCCTCACGTTTAAGCAGCGCATCATGGAAGCAGCACGTCCAGACCAGCCTTCACTTTTCGGGGTGCCGACCTTCAGATATCCCATGATCTGGTGACTTTCACAATCCAGAGGCGGAGGATGCTTTGTCCACTTACTGTGTGGCTCAGGGAAGATGGTATTCACTACAGATGGGGCTTCTCCACTGCTCTTTTCTTCACTTTGGAGGAGAAACATTGGCCAATAACATCACATATGGATGCTTAGGATTTACTGTCATCATGGCCATCTGGCCCTCATGAGGTTGGGTCCCTAAGCCACAGAGGGGATTGTGGTCAAGAGCTGGTAAGGCGCGAAACCCTGGGGGCCTCTCGGGAGTAAAATGAAGGTGATTGGCCCCACGCAGGTGAAGTAGTTCTGGATGCTTTTTTTTCTTACTTATCTCTATAGGTTCTGATTGAAATTGATATTTTATTTCTATCGCGCTCATACACAAGTGTTTCAGAGCGCGACAAGGCAAGGGAAGGGGAACAGAGGAGAAACAAAAACAACGATCTTACTAGGCCCAGTGACATTGAGAACGCGCAAGTGCATGGGAGAGGGAGAAGTGCCTGGACGGGGGATCAAAAGGAGAGTGCGGATCAAGGTGGAAAAAAAATATAAATAATAATAAATAAATTAATAAATAAAAAGGCAACAAACAGAGGGAGTGCAGCCAGCAAGTGGCAGTGCTGGGTTTAAGGCAGCAGGCTGGGTAGGTCTGATAAGTGCAGGAAGAACAAAACAAAGGGGTAGGGGCTGTATGGGTACAGATACAGACTCGGAGGCAGTCCATGCGGGTGGCAAGAGGAGCAGGTACCTGGGCCCGGAAGAAAGAGGGTGGCCAGGTACATGGTGCCGAGGGAGAGTAGAATCAGCAGGGGAGAGGGTGGGGGAGGCAGAAGCAAAGAGGAAGGTCTTGAGGTGCTTCCGAAACCAGAGATGGTTCTCCACAAGTTTCCTCAAGATGGTTCTCCTCACTTTAACTGTTTGGACGATCTAGACTCTGTGAGCGGATGGACTTGGCGATGGCATGAATATTCTCTCTATTGATTTACAACAGTGTTTTGGTCTGGCGACAGCAAGCAATAGCCCCGGTCTGTGATAATAGCTCCTTTTCTGAACCGTTTTTATTTTTATACGAGTCTTTCTTGTTGGTGGGTATGGGATGGGCTTTTTTAGAAGGGTTCTCGTAAATGTTGAGGTAAAATTGGATGCGGGATGGTAAGAGTCATGATCAGTTTGCTACTTGTAGAGTGTGACACCTGCTTATTTTAAGCTTATCTCTTATTTCCACTTAGCACTGAGGTCGTGTTAGCGGACTCCCCGTTGGGTCAGAGTTAAAGTACTCGATCTTAATGTGCACGGATTTAACACCCCCTTAAATCTGTGTTGCAGAGATTGAGGGACCAGGAATGTTCCATAGCCTTGTTACAAGAGACGCACCTGTGTCACACTGATTTTTGTAGACTGCGCAATAGACACTTTGCTAAACAATATCTTGCCTATTTCAGTACTAATAAAGGTGGAACAGGGGTCGTTTTCTCCCGGGGAATTCTCTTAGTTGAGTTGGGAGGGAAGAATGACCCGCGGGGGGTCGGTTTATAGGGGTCAAGAGCTTGTTAGGCGGTCATCTGTTTACTGTCATAGCTCTTTATTCCGCCAGTGAGAAGCAGGGTGGATTCCTTGTGGACTTTCTGTCGGAAAGGACTGCTTTTGCAGATGGACAAGTGATCTTGGTGGTGGGGATAGGGGGATTATAAAATAGTACCTGACCCCATGATTAATCACACCCACCCTCTGCTACAGACTTTAAACTGGCCCAGTCTTTAATTAAAGTTCTGAGGGAAATGAATCTGGTTTACTTATGGAGGCTATTGCACAAGGGAGAACTTGACAACACACATTTTACACGCATATAGGACTTTCTCAAGGATCAATCTCAGGATCATATCTCCCTTTCTCCAGCATGGGGTCTGGCATGGATTCACATGCTCGTGAATATTCCCCGTTGTCAGGCCAGGAATCCTCGGTAAAAGAATAAACTGTTTGACTTGCACTTACAAACTGTCTTTCTTCTATACACCTAACACTGAGCTCTGGGTCATACTGCCCCCAGCCAATGACTGCCCTCTCCCTAAGCCCCTCCACTGGCAGCCATCTTCACATTTTTACCGCACGTTCAAGTGTTGGGAGTCCTCGTCTTGTGCTCAGAGAGCTTTTCTACGTTTTTGCGCTTTTTCGATAAAAAGTTTCTATTTTTGTCAAATAGAGCCTGTGTGTTCTTTCGTTCCTTTGACCGGCAAGCAGGGATCCGTTTGTCACCGTCTTTCAACGCCCCTTAAGGGCAAGAATCGTAGAGAGTTTCATGGAAGATTCAAGAACGCCATTGGGCCTACATCCCACTCCGGACCGTGTCGGAGGAGAAGAAAGAGGGAGGCTCCCTCTTCAAGCTCTGCTCCAGCTGCGGATTGAGGAACTTGTTTGTGGAGGACAAACACTCTCAGTGCCTCTACTGTCTCCATCCGGACCACAGCGAAGCATATTGTGAAATCTGCCTTGGGTTCTCCAAGCGAACCATCAAGGACAGTCACAGTAGGTTGGCGGGATGGCTTAAAGCCAAGGCCTCTACCCTGTGCGGCAAGCAGGCGCATGCCTTACCCAGGACCGGCCGGTCCGAAGAGCTGGCTTCTAAGTCCTTTGAGGGTGCTCGATCCGCGGGGGCCCAAGACAAGGCCAAGTACCGCAAGTCTGTTTCCATCTGGGTTTCCACTCAAGTGGGTCCCACGATACGCAGCGCACGTTCATCTTCACCATCTGCCTTCATCGCCCGTCATCGCTCCAGCTCCTCCTCGAAGAGGAAATCGGTTAACCCAGGGAAGCTGCGGGAAAAGCCGGAGAAGACCAAGGCGCAGGGAAAGGTGTCCGACCTGCCCCTGAAGGCCCAGGTGGTCCAGACTAAGTCATCCTTCAGGATCGAGCTGGTGGCGGCCACCCTCTCGAAGGCAAAACATGCTGACCTGGTCCACGAGTGGGAAAAGATCTCAACCGACCGATGGGTGCTGGACGCTCCCACCCACGGACACTCTCTAGAGTTCCAGCAGAAGTGTCCGCGGATACCACTGGTGGCCCGGCAGGAGGAGCAAATCCCTCCACTCCTGCGGGAAGTACGGGCCGTATTAAAAAAGGGGGCTATAGAGCTGGTTCCAATGTGACTGCGGGCTCTGCAGTCTACTGCAGATACTTCTTGGTGAAGAAGACTGGGGGCTGAAGGCCCATTCTAGACCTGCGGCTCCTTAACAAATACCTCAAGTCCCAAAAATTCATGATGGTCATGTTGCAGCACGTGCTCGGCCAACTGGAGGAAGGGGACTTCTTGTCGTCGCTGGATCTGGAGGATGCATACTTCCACATCCCCATTCACGAGAAGCATCGGAAGGTCCTGTGCTTCGTAGTACAGGGAAGGCACTACCAGTTCAAGGCCCTTCCCTTTAGACTGTATTCGGCACCCAGGGTGTTCACAAAAGTGCATGGCACCAGTGGCGGCCCATCTGCACCTACAAGGGATACATGTGTACACGTACCTTGATGACTGACTCATCCGCGCCAAGTGCAGGGAAGTAGCAGTTCAACACATGGAGAGGACCGTCCAGCTGCTGACAGATCTGGGGTTCTCCGTCAACTATCCAAAGTCCTGCTTGATTCTATCGCAGAACGTGCTATTTCTGGGGGCCAGGCTCAACTTGGTCTCCTGCCTGACCACCCCCTTGGAAGAGAGGATAGTGGCCATGCTGGGCAAGGTGCAATGGCTGTTGACACTGAAGACTGCCACGGTGCGGACCATCAAGTCAGATGGGGCATGCTTGTATTCAGTGTTCTCCAAATAAAACTATAACAATTCTCTTTGGGTATCGACCTCCTGGCCCAGCACAGGCTTTCCTGGAGAAATTAGAATTATTTCTGGCAGACACAGGGAATAAGCATGACGAGCTGTTATGTTTGGGGGACTTCAATGTATGGGCTGAGGAGGTGACATCTGGGGATGGGAGAGAATTAAAGAAGACCCTGGAAGCCCATGCTTTGGAACTTCTAGCATCATCCCCCTCACATTGCCAGGACCATTGTCTTGATGTCCTGCTATATCGAGGGAAGATAATTTGTTATGTTGGGACAATCGCATTATCATGGACAGACCACTATGCCATAGTATTTGAACTGAGAATACATAAGAAAACTCTGGAAGTGCACATGGAAAATTGGATGGGGCAGTTCCGCAAGCTGAAAGATTTTTTGAAAATCTCAGGGGAAACTCTGAAACATGCTTTGGCACAGATTGAAGAGGCTCTTCCATGTGAGGAGTTCTTCAATAAAGGCATGTAAATCATGGCTATGATATGTAATGTATAGGCCCCTCTCCAACAAAACAAGGCCATGTAACCCCTGGTTTTCGCCAGATTTGGCCAAGAAAAGGGTACAGGTGAGATCTTTAGAGAAAAAAATGGAGAAGACATCGTACAGAGGGCATTTTAGAACAGGTCAAGAGCACCTGAAGAGAATATGGGAAAGCCATTTTTGATGCCAAAGCTAAATTTATAACGGGGACAATTGACAAAGTCATGAACAGGCCACGGGAATTGTACGCTGCTATTTCCCAGTTAGCAAATCCTGGGTGTGCGTCAGCAGCACCTGAATCATCACAAGCACAGGTGGATGTTTTAATAATTACTTTATAAATAAAATAGTGCTAATACAAGGAAAGATTATGGAAATTAAACCATTACATCCCCAAGAGGATCTGGAAGTAACAGAGGAGATTAGCCCAGAATGCATATCTCATGATGAAGACACTGGGGCGGATCAGAAGCTATTTATGTTTATGAAAGTATCTGAGGAAAGGGTCTGCACCTTGCTCTCTGCATTGAAGGCTACTAATGATGTACTCTGTTATTCCATCTTCAGTAGCTAAACTAATAGCTCCAGATATTACCCCATTTATCACAAAATTTGTTAACAAATCTCTTACATCAGGGGTAGTACCAATGATTCAGAAGAAATCTGTGGTCACGCCACTGCTAAAAAAAACTAATTTAGACCCTAAGAATTTCCAGAATTACAGGCCAATGGCAGGATTGTCATGGCCATCGAAAATTCTGGAAAACATTGTGACAGCTCAGCTGCAGGAACATCTGTATCAGGAGAATCTGCAATCCGGATTCCGACCAGGTTTTGGGACGGAGATGGCGTTGCTGACGTTCTGGGACGATCTATTGGAGACGGCGGATCAGGGGGGTGTGTCCCTGTTGGTCATGTTGGACCTGTCCGCCGTCTTTGATACGGTTGTCCATGGGACCCTGCTGAAACATCTGAGAGAAGTGGGTGGAGTAGGGAAACAAGCTGTTCAATGGTTTGAATCTTTTCTCTCTAGAAGAGAACAAAGAGTAGGATTTGGAGATTTCTTGTTAGACTCAGGATTACAAAGCTGTGGAGTCCCGCAGGGATCGTCCCTTGTCACAGGTTTCCCCCTTTCTCACCTGCTTTCGCTGCTTAATGGAATCCAGGGGAGTTTTCTTCCATACGGATCGGGTCTTGTACAAGCCTGCTCTGCCGTCTTCGGCTTCCAGTGTTCGTTCAGCTTTAACGTCCGTGAAAAAATGAGGAAACTCCAGGAAGACCAGGAAAGGAGAAGTGCACTCGGAGGCGGGTGCACAGAATCCGGTAAGAAGGCTAAGTAGGAGGAGGGAGGATAGAAGGGAAAGCGAAGGGTCCAGGAATCAGGAAACTACAGAGTTCCGCAAGGTGAACTTCGGAGCACACGTCTAGCCACAGCAACAGAAGCGCTGAGATGCGCTGGGCCGCGGGGGCATGGTCATTTTATAGATCATGCTGCCTCAGACGTAAAGACTGATAGGCAGCGTTCTGTGTGTATGGCCATGTTGGAAGTAGTACAGAGTGTAAGCTCTGACGCGTCAAGGACCAGGAGGTCCAGAAGGGGCATGTCCGATGGTTCATGACATCCCTCTCCTCACTGCTTTTTAATTTATATGTTAAACTACTCATGGACATTCTGAGGGAGCACGGCATACAGTTTCACTCATACGCAGGTGTTCTTGAGGATACAGAATCTAGAGTAGACGTACGAAATAGTTGACCGGTGCCTACAAGAAATACAGGCTTGGATGTGTGCGATCCAGCTACTGCTGAATGCCAGCAAAACAGAAGTGACTCTATTCGCTTCAAAGCACAATCTGCAGAGGGAGCATTTACACTCCCTATGTTTCCTGGGGACACAGCTGAATTTCTCCAAGAAAATAAAAAATGTAGGCTCTGTCTGGGAGGATAACATGGGAAGTGGAGCTCAGGTTAGTGCGAAGGTACAAGCAGCTTTACACTCACTACGCCTATTGAAACATATCCTACCATTCATTGCAAATGAGGACAGAGCGGTAGTCATTGGCACTCTGGTCAACTCGAAGTTAGACTATGGAAATGTATTGCTGTCGGGTATACCAGCCTATCAGTTGCGAAGACTGCAGGCGGCCCAAAATGCAGCAGTTAGGCTGGCGTATAGGTAAAAAATCAGCTCCAACCTCTAACTGAAGAAGAGCCGTACATTGGCTGGCAGTAAAGGAGATAATTGAGTTTAAGGTACTCTGATTGGTTTATAGGTGTGTTAACAAGACAGGAACAAGATATCTATCAGATAAAATCAGGAGACATGTTCCTACCTGTCAAGTTCAGGTGTTCCCTTCACCCCTTCCGAGTCACTCCAATCCCCTTCCTCCTCACCTGTGAGTTCTGAGTGTAAGGATCCTCCGAACCGCTTCTTCCACAGCTCTTCTTTCTTCTTTCCTTTTTTTTTGTGGAAGGGATATGCTACAAAGGGAAGCCACCCTGACCTCAAAATAGAAGGTCTGGGGGGGGCCCTCCTCCGGTTCAGACCAGAGGGGAAAAAGCCGTAGGCATAAAAAACCCCTGGGTGATGATCAGTGATGGTCTTCCACTTGAAATAGCAGAAGGTACGTTCTTCGATGGGATGCCGGCAGGAAAGTAGCATACGATAAGAGTGGAATGGAGTGGAATGGAGAGCCTAGAGAGGAAACCGGGGGCAAGCCTCAGAGACAGACCGCGAAACACTGCAGCAAGAGGGGGAAAGCTGGAGGAAAAATGAAGGGAAAAAGAAATAAGCTCCCTGTGAAAACCTGGCGAGAGCCTGCAAGTCCCAGGAGGGAGGACACAAGAAAGACAGGAGGAAGGGCGCCAGCGGAAGAGAAGAGGAGCCGGCGCCGAGAAACAGCTCAAGGCAGCACACAAAGGGAGAAAACTTACGAGCGCTCCAACCCGAAAGCCTGACGCGAGTAGGTTGCAACGCGCAGACTTCCGGGTTGGAGCAGCTAAAAAGCGGTCCCTCCCGGCGGCCGGCCGAAAGACTAGACCGCAACTGCGCGTTGCATGGGGACGTGGTGGAACGGCTAATGGCCGCTCCAACGCCATCGGCTCCATGCACGCCAGTCGCGGCGGTGTGTAACACTACCCGACAATTGTGCTCAGCAGATCAAACTCTGCTTCATATACACCACACCAGGTATATGAGCAAAGGGGACCGCAGATTCGGCGTCTACGGTCCAAGAGAAAAGAAATAAACTACCCAGAGAAATCTGTGAGATTATAACCTTTCCGGCATTCCGGAAGGCCGTGAAGCCCTATCTGTTTTGTTAGAACTCTCCTAGTCCTTAACTGGTGTATTTCCATCTCATATGATTACGTGGATTAAGACATGGGGCTCATTACGAGAATGGAGGTAGCCATGCCGCTTTTAGCGGTATGGCTACCGCCATACCGGGTCCGGGTTCCTGGAATGGGGAAATACCGGGCCATTCCGACCTTGGAGGGCCCAGTATTCCCCCATTCCAGGAACCCGGACCCAGTACATCCCGATTCCCATTTGAGCCCCCATAGGGCTCAATGGGAATAGGGAGTATGCTAACCACGGGCCCGTTAATGACGGGCCTGTTGTAAACATCCTGGTCTGCTAGTGGGTCCCACTAAGGACACCTGGTTTTACCAGACGTCCTTAGCGGGACTCACGAGCAGACCTTGTAATGAGGCGGTAGAGGGTTAACAGCGCCGGCAGCTCTACCAGCGCCGTTAACCTGATCCGACTCTGCAGGTTGCGGATAGGACCCCTTCAGGAATTCCTGGACGCTTGGTGGATCCAGGTGTCTGGAAGCTTTTCAGACAAGATTGTTCTCGACGAGGAGTTCCATCGAGCGTTAAGGTGATGGGGTGTGTGCTCCAGCATTGCCGGAGCACGTATTTCCAGAGCCCCCATACCAAGAGACAGTCACCACAGACGCGTCCCTGGAGGGCTGGGGACCCCACACCGGACGTCTCCACGCCAGAGGCCTGTGGCTACCATAGGAGAGGGCTCTCCACATCAAAGTCCTGGAGCTGCGGGCAGTGTTCTGGGTCCTCAAGTCTTTCCTTCTGTCACTCAAGGGCAAGGCGGTGAGGGTCTTCACGCACAATACCACCATGATGTTGTACATCAGGAAGCAAGGAGGTACCAGATACCCGGCGCTCTCCAGAGAGGCGCAGGACTTGTGGCACTGGGCCGTCAGCCAAGAGATGTTCCTCATTCCTTTTCACCTGGCTGGAGTCAAGAACACCATCACCGACTCCCTCAGCAGGGAGCTCCGCTCTTGCCACGAGTGGGAACTTCAACATGATCAAGTGAACAGCCTCTTCCTCAAATGAGGCAGACCCCAGATCGATCTGTTTGCGACAGCGATGAATTTCAAATGCCAGAGATTCACCAGAAGGTTCCACCAGCCGAGGAGCATGGGGGACGCATTTTCCTTTCTGTGGGAAGGCCTGTTCTGCCAGCATTCCCCTTCCCCGTTGCCTCTCCTGCTGCGAGTCATCAATCAACTCAAACGGTGGCGATGCAAGATGATCCTCATCGCCCCTGTGTGGCCGGGTCAGATTTGGTAGCCGGACCTTCTCAGCCTGTCAGTGTTACCCCAGGTCAAGCTGCCGGTGGTTAGGATCTGCTTGCCAGAGAAGCAAGCGCAGTTCTACATCACGACACAGGATCGCTGAACCTGAAGGCCTGGCTCCTGCAGCCTTAGGGTTTGGAGTGTATGAGCTGCCGGCAGACAGCAGGGAGGTCATACTGCCACTTTATGGGCTATTAAATCTGAAGATGGCTGCCAGAGGAGGGGCTTAGGGAGAAGGGCAGTCATTGGCTGGGGGCAGTATTATCCAGAGCTCAGTGATTGGTTTATCGGAGAAAGACAGTTTGTAAGTGAAAGTGAAACTGTTTTTTCTTTTTGATTCCCGGCCTGATGACGGGGAATATTCATGAGCATGTGAATCCATGCCAGAACCATTCTGGAGAACAATAGTTCCAGGTAAGTGACTTGTTCCTTCTGATTCTGTTTGTATCAGAGGTACTCATTGCTACCAATGTACTCTCAGATCATGCAGCAGTTGAGTGTACACTTTCAGTTGATAGGTTGTTCCCCGTTAGCAGGCCCCCATGAAAGCTGCACAACCCGGCCCTCTCAGATTTGGTGTTGAAAGGACTCCATAACTAAGGCAATAACTGATTTCTTTAGGGAAAATAGCACTGATACCGTTCCGACTGCCAAGGTATGCGACCCTATGAAGGCAGTGATTAGATGGGAACTGATTGCTCACATGACTGCTTGCACTTATAGGAATAGAACCCTAAGGTAGGCACTTTAGGGGGAGATGCGCGCTTCAGAAATGGTTCATAAGCATTTAAATTCTGTCATGGCCAGGAAGGGCCTACGGGTAGCGCAAAATAAACTAGAAGCACACTTGGCAGGACATACGGCCAAACCGATTATTCGTGCTAAGCAATCTTATTATGCCATGGGTAATATGGTGAATACATTTCTGGTTCATAAATTGAAGGTCATACATACAACGAATACTATAGCAGTGCTGGTAGACTCGGACATAAATATTCAGTACAGGGAATCGGCGAAAAGGAAGGTTTCTGAATGATATTTACTCACAGAATCTGCAGCAGGCCCGCCCCCCCCCCCCCCCCCATCTCTGCGACTTACGCCAGACTACCAAATCAGGCTCTCGTCTACTGGTCAGGAGACCTTAGACACTCCCGTAACCACGGAAGAGGTGGCAATAGCAATAGTTTCTCTGAAACACAGGACCCCTAGTCCGGATAGTTTCTCAGCATCGTTTATACGATTTTTCAACCACAACTACTCAAACCTTTGACTAACTTATTCAACTTGTTCCCGGAATTTAGGGAGGGTTACTCCTTCAATGGAGTCAACTACAATTTTAATACTTAAGCTGGGGAATCCCACACATGATTGTCACCCGTACAGGCCAATTTCTTTGAACCTGGATGCCAAGTTGTACTCTACGGTGTTGGCCTCGAGGTTGGGGACGGTTCTACCCCAACTGATAAATCCGGATCAGGCTGGGTTTATTCCAAAGCGAAGCACACAAGACAACATGTGATGAGTCTTGGATATCCTTGACCTAGCCAGGAGGGGATAGTCTTGCCCTGGGAGTACTCACACTGGATGCTACTAAAGCATTTGACAGCGCACTGGCCCTACCTTTGTGAGGTTCTGCTTGCTTTTGGATTTGGCCCGTTAGCTTACTACCATTGACCTTTTACTCAAATAAGGGTTAATTGTCCCTGTCCCTATCGCTCATGGAACTAAGCAGGGTTGTCCACTGTCTCCTTTGATTTTTGCTCTTGTAATGAAGCCATTTGCGCAAAGGATCAGAGACAACTCGGCGATCACAGGGACTGAGGTAGCTTGGGTGCAACACAAAATGCCTCTTTATGCCGATGATGTCCTGCTCATGTTAACTAATATATCAACCTCCCTTGAGGCTGTCATGTCTGAATTAAGATGATTTGAACTGGCTTCTCTGTCAATGAATAGAAATCCTTGCCATAAGTGTGCAATTGCCCAAGCAAGTCATTGCCGCTGCGAGATCCACCTGTCGAATTCCGTGGACATCTGACACTGTTGAGTACCTGAGGGTGAGGATTCCTGTTTCCCCGCAGGATGTATATTGGGTCAACTTCCCAGGGTTGCTTAAGGATCTTGCTGAAGATCTTAAATGTTGGAGTAAGCAGGAAATATCACTGATGGGACAAATTGCTGCAGTAAAAATGAATCTTTTACCCAGATTCTTGTATCTTTGTCAAGCCTTGCTAGTTAAGATACCCAACCTTGAAGTACGTATGCTGAAGCGTAGCGTCCTACAATTTATCTGGGTGGGCAAAAAGCCTAGAGTTCCAAAAGCTGAGGTTTTAAGCGATGCCCGGAGGGGAGCAATGGCGGCTCTTGGACCTTCTCAGGTATTATGTGGCTGCTCGGGTTACGCACATTTTGGCTTGGAGGTCCCCTCCCAGATGGGTATCTCTTGAGCAAGCCAACTCCTCCTGCCGGTTATCTTTCTTACCCTTTATCGACAATACTAAACTCCCCGATCTGACACACACTTGAGCTCGACAAAGATCTTGCTGTATTACTGGCACGTGGCTTTTATGAAGAAGTGGGTGAATCGGGTTTCAGACCGTGCTCTCCAGTCTTTGGTAATGCAGAATTCTCCCCAGGATTCTTAGGGAATAGTTTTTCAAATTGGCATAATGGGGGTCTGCATAGCTTGCATCAGCTGTACCAGGAGGGCTCTCCTCTCTCATGTCTGAATGTAAGGCTCAATTCTCACTAACCGAAGGCGAACGATTTAGATATGGTCATATTCGGCACTGGATTTCACAACTGTGAGGAGCCAGGTGACCCGCGAAGGTGAGAGTATTGGAATGTACCCAACAGTATGGTATAGATGGGGGTAGAATCTCGTGCTTTTATAAACTTTTGGGAGGCAACTTGCTAACCGTCAGATCCTCCTACATTGCCATTTGGAAAGTGTATGTGGGACCTCCTGTCGAGGATTTATGGGAAGAGATCTGGGCTAGAATCCACGCCTCCTCTAGATGTGTAACCAATCGAGAATGTATGTATAATCTTTGCTACAGATGGTACCGGCCTCTGCTAACTTTACATAAAATGATTGCTGCTTTGAATTCGGCTTGCTGGAGGGGGTGCGGCCTCGGGAAGCTACTTTCATATGTCGTGGTACTGTCATGTGATCCACACTTTTTGGGTTGCTGTACTGTCTCACATTAAGGAGAGAACTGCAGTGGTCTTTCCCCTGACTCCACTAGTTGGCCTATCACGTCGCTCAGTGGAAGATGTGTACCCTAAATCGGGTTGCAGAGCACAATTGGCGACACACCAATTTTTAGCAACTAAAATATCAATAGCACGATCGTGGAAGGCTCCTATGGGGCCAGTATTGGCACAATGGTGGATGGAGGTATGGGACATCTCTGTTGACGAAAATATTACAGCACGTGTAAAACAATGCGCTGGCTTGGTATCTAGATTTCTGTCTCCCATTTGTTGACTGTTACCAGAATTTTCCCTCCCTAACTTTTAAACCGTCTCTACTTTCAAACTATTCCCTGATGTGATGTCCTTGGTGTGGTACTTTGTTATTTTAACAGGGTTATGCATTTTTGCATTAGCGCCTCTGTGGTGGGATGGCTTGTTGGACCCGGGAATGTTGTGCATTATGCATTCAGCCATATTTTACTGTCTATGTATGTCTTGTTTGAATAAAAGGTTTGGGAAAAAAGTTATAGAATTTTTATTTTATACTTAACAGATACTTCATTGTTCTGATATTGTGAAATGTGTAGGCTAATGGAGCTGCAACAAGAATGCTGTGTGACTTGACTAGTTTATATTTGTGTATGATTTTGTATTATCTGGGGAGATGGTTTATATTTATGGCCTGTACTGTTTGTCTAATTGTGCATAGGAGACTTTTAAATATTCATGTTCGTGTGCAATGTTTGTTGGAAACCAAAGCACAAATGGAAAAATAAATAAAAAAGAATGCTAATCCATGCACTGAGAGAAATTGTTAACCCTGAGGTGCAGGCCCGTTTCTTGGCCCGGTCGAGGTGGGCAGCTGCCCGGGGCACAACCGCCAGGGGAGTTCGCAATTACCCCGCTACCCTGGAGCCTCTGGAAGCGATAAAATTCCCCAGTTTGTGGGGCGGCACATTGCCGTGGGGAAGGTTCTGTGGGTCAGGTACTGGCGCTGCCCCTTCCGACTGTAATGTCACAAGCACTACGTAACATTACAGAAGTCAGAGGCTTCCTCTGACCACTTTTGCGCCACTTGGGGTGGGGGCATAAGCACAACAATTAAAAACACTTCAGGTCCCCCTGCAGCTAAAACCAGCCCCTCCCATCACAATGCAGGCAGGAAACTGCTAATGGTGGGCCATTAGTCACTGAATGGTTTCGTGCTGACATTGTGTTGGGAGGGGAGGTAGTGTGGGGCGTAGGGCGTGCACTGTAGGCAGCTTTGCCTCTCCCAAAATAATAGTTTAAAGCGGCGCTATTTCTTTCATGCTGCTTCTTTTCCAAACTTGATATCAATTCCACTTTAAACCACTTCCATGGCACTGGTGATGAGTTACTTCATTATGCTGATAATAGTTTTGATCAGTGTTGCTGAGTAAATATTCTTTAAGCCATGACCTGGTTCATTTATTTATTTATGCAATGTTTGTCGGGTACATGGACACAGATTATTTATTTATGCAATGTTTGTCGGATACCGGTATCCGACAAACATTGCATAAATAAATAGGTACCCGACAAACATTGCATGAATAAATAGGTACCCGACAAACATTGCATGAATAAATAAATAATCCGGTTCCATGTCTCCTTATAACAAGTCAACAGTCAGACTTTACTGTATCAAAGCATACACTTGATTCCCATTGAAAGAATTTTAAAGTGATTGTTTATTGTGTTCGGGTGTCTCCTTGTCATTGCCCTTTTGGCTTAGGTTGCCTCCAAACCCCCTTCAGCATCTTGTGTTCTTTGTTGGTTGCATATACTGCAACCTGTGCCATATTCATGTTCTCTTGGTGTGCCCAGTCCTCATTATCTGCAGCCTAAGTGGGACTAGAGCATACAATTGTCTTGGTCACCAATGAGAATGTGGCCCACTGTTGCAAATGGCAATTCATTCCTTGTGTAACGGACTGTTTGACTTTGGGTAGGAGTCCCTTAATGGTGTAGTTTGGGGGTGGGGTGGGGTGCGGTGGGGCTGGCGCGCGGGGTGCGGTGGGGCTTGCACAGGGTGCGGTGGGGCTGGTGCACGGGTTGCGGTGGGGCTGGCGCACGGGATGCGATGTGGGGGGGTGTATTCCTAGTGTTTCGCTCTGGGCACCAAATGGATTAGAAACTGCCCTGCTGAAGTGCGTTATAATGGTTTTCAAACAGGCAACATAACTGTGGAAACCATGATGACCATTCTCCGTGATAAAGAGAGTGGAATTAACATGCAAGGAGGATTCATGACAAGTGGGAATATGGCATTAATCCTGCCACAAGACTGCAGCCTACCTTGTGTTTACTTATTTACAGGCACGCCTGATGCAGACAGGTGTGAAACCATTGTTCGCTAAACACTCCTTTTGCTTGGTATAATATTTCTTTACATTAATGTTTTGGCTATAGAACAGTGATAAAAGACACACGTTATGAAATAGTTAAGTTGACATTCATCACACAATGTTGTCCATGCACGAAGCCCCCTAAAGAGACCACCTTGAGTTAAGCATTTCCATAAAACATTCAGGTGCTTCGTTTCAGCAATATGGTGATTAGCCCTCTCTTAATATGACATTCTTCCGTGTTGATGTGTCTACGTACATGGGGGAGTAAACAATGTTACGTTGCTGTCACGAAACAGAAAAGTCAAAATGTTTTTCATTTATGTGATTTTTATTATTTTTTGATCCCAGCAATTAAACCACTGTACAGGGCTTTTGTAATCCTCGGTAGCCTTTCAAATACTGTGCTTTCGTTATGTGTCGGTGCAGAAGGGTCCCTCCTTTGTTCCTGCTCAGTCCCGTGTGTGCCTCGAGCTCCTGTATTCCCCCCACAGCCCCACAGTGTAGAGATTGGTTCTACTCCATGCGACTTAATTTCTTCAAACCCCCTCTTTCGCAGTCTCCCCTTCCTCTCTCCACGGCCGCTCAGTGTTGCCAGGTCAGAAGGAAAAAATAAGTTGAATGTTCCTTCAAAACAAGCCCAAAACAAGCTGACTCCCAACCAAATAAGCTGCAAAAACAAGTGCATCTCTAAAATAAGGTGGAAAGGTCTCAGAAGTTGAAAAATAACTATAATGCAAAGAATACATACAGAGAGCTCAAACATATGTTAACAAAAAGCATTTATTAAAATTGTTATTTTCAAACAATTGGTGTCTATTTTCATTTTTTGTATGTGTGCGACTTATAAAAGCAACATTATTGGCTTTTTGGATCCTTGGCTGCTCTGGTCCTTGATTTGTTGCTCACCTCTGGTCCTTGGCTCCATTGCAGGTACCTGCCAAGTAGCCCCATGTACTTCATGACACTGAGCCAGTCCAGGCATTTCCTATTAAATGCTAGGCCTGGTATTTTACTTCTTCCCATTATATGTATGGACCTAGAAAGACCAGTATGCAAAGTGAAAATCCAGGACTAGCTCATGGTGATAAGTGTGACATGCCCCCCCTCCCACTGTCGTCCTTCTGGTATTGGTAAACCTGGTTGATTGCTCTCCTCTGGTCCTTGGTTCATATAGTCCATCACCCCTCTGGTCATTGGCTCCCTTATGACTTGCTCCTCTAGTAAATCACTAGCCCACCCATTGACTGTTCATTGCCATGCTAATCCTCAACCCTGTTCTTGCCCCTCCCCACCCAAAAAACCTTGTCATGGGAACTCTTTGAGCTCTCTTTAAT
This sequence comes from Ambystoma mexicanum, assembly GCF_040938575.1. Taxonomy (NCBI): domain Eukaryota; kingdom Metazoa; phylum Chordata; class Amphibia; order Caudata; family Ambystomatidae; genus Ambystoma; species Ambystoma mexicanum. The sequence continues at coordinate 673,227,228 of NC_090932.1, read as the reverse complement.
CAAGCCTTAACATTAAACTTTGCACTCAATGCTGACTTAATTTGAGCTGTAAATGCTACTGGTGTAATAGAAATGTCTTAACCTGGTCTGCCTTCAGCCAATCAAGTGAAAAGCACTGTGTGTGTCCTTCAGTGAAGTCATGTTAACAGTTTTTGGCTTTTGCAAACGTATCAGGCATTTGCCAGGCACTGCTATTAGATGCCCTGGTACTTGCACCATTTTGCACCTGATGCCGTTCATACAACTAAAGACAGCAGTGCCTAGCAAGGGCTTTTCCCATGCCTACACAAAACCCTAAACTATTGTCATTGTCTATGCTTGTTTCCATCATGACTAAACTACATGTTGCTATAAATACCATGTGCTTACCTCTTGGCTAGGTAATGCGTCTTCAAAGGGTCTCATGTTGAAAGAGCCCATCAATGTAAAAGAAAGGAGTACTTGCAGGTCGTTAAGGGGCTGCAGACAGCCCCGTCCAGGAGGCTGCATGGGGCTTCACATCAGGAAGGCAATCAGCCCGAGCCTCACAGCGTGTGCATAACTGCTTAGGCAGGACGGCATGTTCGCCTTTCATATTCATTTTTCTTTTTTGTAAATGGGGCCAAGTCAGCCAGACTGGCAAACAAGTGGAACAATAAGCACACAATTAAGGAAAAACGTGGACAAAAACCGCGACAAGCAACCTGCTAATATTATAAGCGACTTTGGGCAAAAACAAGCCCAAAGTCACTTATAATAAGCGGACATGGCAACACTGCGGCTGCTACAAAAGAAGAACATATGAGCAGTGTTGCCAGGTCGGAAAGAAAAAATAAGCTGAATGCCCTTCCAAAAGAAGCCCAAAACAAGCTGCCTCCCATCAAAAGAAGCTGAAAAAACAAGCACACACCTAAAATGCTGTAGAAAGGTCTCAAAAGTAAGAAACTTAACACAAAAGCATAAACATACATAGAGAGAATACAGCAATAGTGTTAAGTTGTGTTAAATAGAAACAGCACAGGTTACACAATATAATGTACACCACCAGAAGGCAGGTGTCCAAACTGAACATCCCTAGTACCCTAGCTCACCACAGATGCACAAACTCAATCCTCCACACTCCTCAAACACCAGTCCGGCCTGCACTACAATCAAACAATTTGCGTTAACGCAAATTGAAACACTTGTGTATAGGCGCGTTACAAATGCCGTATCATATCATATTAAATTGTCTACTGCTCCAGACAGCTCACTAAATGAATACAGAGAGTCCCGTCTTCTCATATCTGCAGTCATAAAACAGTGCTACAAAGCAACCTTGCCTGCTCCTAAATTAGCCCCATACCACTCCTCCTGTAGATCCTGAAATTCCAAGAAACCGTGACAGTGATAGACTGTATGCTATACAAGACATAGCATAACAGGGCATAGCAAAGATTCACCCATTTCCTGCTGTGGCAGTACTCTGGAAGGCTCATTTGTGACTGGCACAAAAAGGGGGGGAAATTAATGTTAGCTTTGCTCAGGCCAGTGCTGTTTACTAGAAGGGTTTATTTGCCCAGGATCACACAGTTTAAACAGTGAAGCTGGAATGTTAACCCACTGTACAGTTTGGGCAATACAACACATATATTTCATGCTGCACCTTGTAAAAAATCATTACATTTTGTATTTCAAGGCCCAAATTAGAATTGCCATACAGAGCAGAGCCCTAAACGTTTCCATTACCATTTGCGGGAAAGCCATCCAGTCCTGTTTTTGATTGGAATTCTGGGACTTGTAGTTTTCCTAAATTAAATGTGGGGGAAAACGGTCAAATAGCAGAATCCTGGACTGGATGGCTCCCTCACGCATGGGATGGTAACTGAGCGCTCTGATAATTATATTTGCAATCTACCAAAGCAACCATGTAATATATCAATTCCGAGAAATAAAATGCTCAGTCAAAAGATTTTTGGTTCAGCTTTATTTTTTGCTGAATTAATGGAAAACTGGAAGTATGACAATGCGAAGTAATGCATGTCGGAACTACATTTTCTTTTTCCACTACTGTGTTGAAATGGTTGTCAGAAACTTCTTGCTGGCTATTGTGAAAAATGCAGAACAATCCTTTTTCATGGCTTCCTTTCATAAGAGGCTTTCTGTTCTGCACATTTTCGGGCATTTGGCATTGATGGGGCACTGAGGTAAGGATCCGTGAGTGGCCTTTCAGATGCGAATGCCCCATCAGTGCCAAATGTCTAAGCATGTGTTAAAGGAGAGAGAAGCCCTCGAGGAAGACAAAGGTGTAATTGCAGGCCATTAAGGACACTACGCAGCTCCAGGGGGGTTATTACTGAACCCGCTTCACATTCCCGTGCAGGACGAGATGTGGAGCTGCGACGTGTAATGGGTTTGGCTGCCTTGCAAACAAGCCCAATTACACGCGCACATCTGCTCAAACAAGCGGACAGAAACCGCGACAAGCGACCTTCAAATATTATAAGCGACTTTAGGCAAAACGAATCCCAAAGTCGCTTATAATAAGCGCACCTGTCAACACTGCATATGAGAACTGCTTAAATGATAGACACGGGCACTTTAGGACAGGGGTGGAGCTACGCAGATCACTGGCCAATCCCAGGAATAGAGATGTTGGAGGGCGGGCTGTAGGCGGGCTATGACATTAGCTTTTCTTTTCGTGCTGCATGTATGGCTGGAGCCATCAAGTGGGCGTGACTCCGAAGATTTCCGAACACTGCCTCCCACAATCTACCATGGGAGGCAGGATAGCATACAACACCGGTGTGGGGATTCGAGCGGCACGGCGCTCGAGTCGCCGGCGGTAAAAGCGCGCGCACACTCTTTATTAAAACCTTTTACGTTTAGCACGAAGGATGGAAAGACTTTTGTGGGTGACTGCGAGTGTTTTACTATGCCCAACCGCGGCCGACAACAAACCCTGGCTCCAAAGAAGGGGCCACGTTGCCGTGTAATTACAGTGACAAGCTCTGGAAATGCCCCAGGCCGGGCGAGGAAAGGCTACCCTGCCCTGATTTTCCTTGGTGTTGTGGTACTCGGATTTTTTAAACTTTTTTTTTTAACCTAGAAAGGCCTTACACATTCCATAATGCCAAAAAAGACTGCGTCACGTATGAGACCACGAGGGCTCTGACTTTAATATTTGAAAAATGCAGACTGCCATCATGTTGCAAAGACTTGTATGAGGCGAACCGCTGTGTTGGCTATTAAGGATAGTCCACGCGGCTGCTTTTCTCGACACGTACTTGCCAGAAGGGACGGACCTCTGTGGTATTGAGTTAGCAAACAAAATGTGTGAGACCAATACAGCCACCCCCCCCCCCCCCTAGATGGCTTGTTTGCTTTTGAAACTGTGCCCTTTTCGAGCGGCGATGCTAGCGTGGGTTTCCTCAGTGTTTTAATAAATGATATCTACGTGCTAGCACAGATGCCTTACACTTATCAAAGGAGCAGAGTTTCATACAATACCAGGCCAATGCTTTCGCTTTGGGAGGAGGGGGGGGTGGCGGGGTGGCGGGGGGCTTGGTATCTATTGGAACGCCTCCATTCAGTTTTTGTGACTTGTGGGTCAGCAGCTCCCACTGTGGTGTTGGCACCGATGCCGCACCATTCCTCAAGAATCAATCCCGTCTCCTCGCGAATAAGCCATGTGTATATGCCATACCCGTTTGCCCTTCTTTCCGAGCCCCGGACTTTCAGTCAACTGATACATTCTGCTAACTAGATTTTGTTGCCATTTTTTAAAGAAAATGCCATCGATGCAGTCGGGCTCAGGCCTATCGGGTGGAGGGGGAGTTGTCCTGGCCTTCACACAGGTCATGTGATGTGAGCATTTATTTTTAGTTTTGGAAAGCACCACCCTATCACCTGAACTATTGCGTCTGAGTACAGCTGTGGAACAATGGCATATGAGGAGGGACACAAAGGTTGTCAGTGTTTGGTTATTTACCCACCCATTGATTGCCCATGGTCATGCTAATCTCTATGAGCATTCCCACCCACTTCATGCCCAAAACGCACCCACTCCTGGAATCTATTTGAGCTGGCTTTAATTGAGCATTGCGATCGAACTTTGCACTTGTAGTGCCTGCCGATGTTTTTTCAAAGCAGTCTTCTGGGAGGTAATCACTTAATTTGAGCTGTAAATGCACAATAGATATGATAAAAATGTCTTAACCAGGTCTGCCTACAGCCTCTATATTTATAAGCACTATGCTGTCCTTCACTCAAGTCCTATTAAAACAAGCATAGACAAAGCCAATAGTTTTGACTTCTGTATAGGTATTAGGCATGTGCCAGGTACTTCAGTTATATGCCCAGGTACTTGCACCGTTTTGTAGCTGCTACCATCAATGGCCAGTTAATAGCAATATGGCGGTGCCAAGCAAATGCCATTCCCATGCCTAAAAAAAGGCCCAAACTTTTGGCAATGCCAATGCTTGTTTCTTTTGTTTTGATGGTGTGGTGCCAAATCTGCAGGGCACCTGGAGCTTCTGTTTTGAGCTCCCCACGTTGGATTTCTTTTTGTGCATGCTGGCTTAGAAGTCAGCCCCTCCTGCAGGGCAATTCTCCCATCGTGAACACGTGGTTGGTGGGAGGGGGGCAATTCAATGAGAGTGAAGCTGGCAAGTGCCAACAGCTGTCTTCAGCTCTTTAACCTGGGAGCATGCGTGTACATGACTCAGCTCATTAAATGAACGGTTCATCTTTTTAGAATTGTGGAAGTGGGTTTTGTTTAATTAAGTTTGTCCACGTCTCAAATCTTAATTCTCTGCATGTATCCTTCCTCGTTTTTGACATGCCACTTGGTAGAGTTACACCGATGTGTTCCTAATGTTTTGAGAAACCTTTTTTTTTTTTACTACAGTAGCGTCTGAAGATATATATTTCCTGCTGTGGTAATTTCTCCTCTAAAAGCGAACCGGACTGGTTTTGTATAACATGTTTCCATAACCTTCTATATTGTCAGATTCACATATGAGCCTTGGTTGTTTCCCAGAAAAGCCAACCAAATGATTTCTTATGTTTGGTGGGCGAGGTTTTCTGTAAGGTGGGTCTCTGAAAGACAGTGCAGATTGGTGAAAGATATGTTACATCCTATCCACAGGTCAAACAATCACAGTTATGCCAGTAACTTCTATCCATTGCAGAATACATATATATGTGTAGGGGAGGCTTGCTAAGTTTGCTGGGTAGGACAGCTCCTATTTGGAAGGATCTATAGGATATTTGTGTGAAACTGTTGAAGAGGTGTGCATGCAATTTGGCAAAAGGAAAAACTGGGGAATGACCCACTTTAAAATTGTGTGATCCTGAGCAAATCACTCGGTGTTGCTCAGTCCACTTAAGTGTCCAAATTGTGAGTGCATAAACCAGGAAACACTTTAAGAAGTTTTATGTAGAAAGTAAACCAGTGTTGGCTAAGCCACCAGCTTTGGTATTTTTGGTAGTGACCCCTGAGTCCCCTCTGGGGTCATTCGACAGGCTTCTGTCATAAACCGCTGCATGGAGGGCACATTCAGGAGATTTTCACAGGATGTAGTTTGACAGGAGGTTGGCCTCTTCTGCTAGAATCACTGAGTGACTCATGCGCACGCACAAACACATACACACTGCACAAATGCTTTTTCTATAAACCTCGTTTTGTCTGAGCAAATGCTTTCCATTGAGAAATACAACCCTCCACGACCGTATCTGATGATCACAACCGTGTCAGCTGCCTCTGACAGGAATAAAGATTCCATCGGAAGTATCTGCCAATAATATTTGGTGATCAATCCTTGCATATGCTCAGGACCAGTGCAACCACTAGGCCAACTAGGTGCTCGCCTATGGGCAAGTTGGCAAGGGGTGCCAGTGTATGAAGGAAGGGGCTGTCCTGCACTTTCCTCCAAAGTTGCACTGAGTTGATAAATACATTCACCAAAGCCTGAGCCCTGAACGTACATGTAAATTCAACCGAAAGTGGTAGAGTTCTACAAAGCAGCTTGCTGGACAGCAGCAAGGCTGGTCAGTTATTGTTTTAAATTTTTCAGACTGGCCCTCCTTACATATATTAGACAATGCAATACACACACTGCCTCTAAATGCATTTTTGTGTGTGCATTTGGTTACATTTGTATATGCGTGCTGAGGGATAGCTCGGCTTCAGCAGCATCAGGGGTCTGGGTTTGATCTAGGTGGTGTCCCAGGTCAGCCCTCCAGATCCCTTTTCCAGAACGCGTCCCCTCTGTAATGCAAGTCTAAGGCTCCACGCCAAATTACGAAGAGATATAAAGGGGTGCCATAGAGCTGAGTGAGGGGATTGCACAGGGTTGGGATGCAATGAGGTTCACTGCAAGAAGGGCAAAGGAGTCTGAAGGAGTGGGTGCAGAAGCGGTGTAGGGAAAGGATAGGGAGCAGAAGGATGGTCAACAGGGTGAGGGGTAGAGGAGAGGGAAGAAATGGAAGGAGGGAATGTTTGGTGGAAATAAAATGCTGCAGCGAACAAAGGGTTTAGAAGTGGATGAGATGGGTAGGTTTTGCATATAGGTAGAGAATGAGGCGAAAGAGCTGATTGGTGGAGGATCGGAGGAGGGGAGGTTATCGGAAAAAGGGCTAAGGGACGGTGGAGAGGAAGACCTTGCAGAAGAATGCCTCGGAAAGGAAGGGCTCAAGGAATAAGAATGAGACTAGCCATCTTCTGAACCCATGTCATTTGTGACAACATCCTACAGGCCTGGATTTTGAATTCTGGCACATGCATTCCTATACTGCTTTAAAGCCTGTATTTCAGAATGGAAAAATGAAAATACAGCTCCCAGAATGAAAACTGCTATTGGCTGAAAAGCGTTCTCTGGCTGGAGGTATCACATACAATTTGGGGGCGCTTAGCAGCTGTATGAGCGGGAAGGAAGGGTTGAAGGGAGAAAAATGTGGAGGAGAGGAAGGGTTGGCAGGTGGAGGATAAGGAAGAAAGTAACGTTGAACAGGAGGAGGTGGACAAGAAAAAGGTGCTGTACTGGAAATGAGAAAGTGCATGTAGGAAGAAGGGAAGGCAGAAGGACTGTTTGAAGGTGGATCGGGCTGAGGGGAAGTGCTACATTCTGTTGGATAAGGAAAGGATTATAACAATGGCATTTTCGGCATACAGTCCTGCAGAAGTAGAAAAACGAGCAAAGGTAGACTGACTGCTCGAAACCAGGTCATTTAATTACAAGAACTGCACAGAACTGAAAAAATGCCATCACATTTGTATTTAGAAATTGAAAAATTTGAAATGGCTTCTAAGCGCATCATTTAGTCTGAATTGGTGCTAGAGAAGGATTATTTTTTTCTCAAACTATTTGGATATTAAGGGGAGAAATCGGGGGCAGTGCACGGAGGCAAAAGAGTAAGAGAAGTGTGGTGAAGCCTGCCCAAAGGAGTGCTGTGGCCTGGTCTCGCAAGGACTGTGTAATGATAATGATACAGTATTTATATAGCGCCTCAAACCAAAGCGCGTTACAGAGAACCTATTTACATACATGTCTCATCCCTAACAAAGTTGGTACTCCTTGATCGACCTCGGAAGGATGAAAGGCTGAGTTGGCCTTGCCAGGAATCGAACCTGCGAATCACACGCAGATCGCAGCAGCAAGCGCCCAACCCGCTGAGCTATCTTACCAGCTAATAACAGTGATGGATTTTCCACAAAGAACCTTGACGCTGTATGTGCTTTGCACAATATTATATTAATTTCCGTACGTAATACTCAAAATAATAATGATAATAATCAAATAGGCTCTACATTTAGTGCGAAGCTCTTTCAGGTTAAGGGCGGACTAAAGGGGCGGGGGAGGCATGCGTGGCAGCGCCTCCGTGTGCCTGCCCCAACAAATTGTGATGCTTGACCTCTCTATTAGCCCCTTTCTCCGATTACTCCACATAGTTCATATATGGCCTGCTCTTACAACTTCACAACGATTGGAGGAATCCCCAAGCCGGAATTTTCGGATAAGGTCACGTGTGTGTGTGTGCGCTGCGATACTGTTCCTGTTGTATGTCGGAGGTGATCGTGCTCTGCTGCCCGTGCTACGCTTTTCAATTTGGCGGGGAACTTGGTCTGCTGCTGCCCTGCTCCATGCTCGCGGGGTTCCTTCATGAGGGCCTGTGCGGCTACTGTTCATTCTGTGCCTATCAGGGAAGATGGCATGGTTGCTGCCCGTACTCCAGCGTCTGCAGCTAGTGTGTGGGGTGATTTTGCACTCCTGCTGACTGTGCTTTACCTGTTCTGTTCTGCCCGTGCCGTGCCTCTTTTGTGTGATGGAAGTGTGCCCTGTGCCTACCTCGCTCTGCATTTTCGGTGCACGAGGGCAAACGTGCACTGCGATATGCACTGTTGTACCGTTTTTGCGTGTGCATGAAGCTTGCCCTGCTTCTGCTTGTATCATACCTCTTCTGTATGCGAGTAAAGTTTTAACTGCTAATGCATAGTCTGCATTTTGAGTGAGTAAAACCTGCCCTGCTAGTGCTGCATCTGTTTAGTGCTGTAAGGAAAGGTACGCTGAAGGCCTGGTTTTAAGCCTGGTGGATTTTGGGGGTGACACTCTCCCATTCATACAAATGAGGAAGGGGCCCTTAGAAAAGTGGCGGTGGAGTCAGTGGCTGCATGCATGTAAGAGTTCATGGAAAAATGTATCATAGTGCGGCCTGGAGATCTCGCCAGGCTATAGCCAGAGGCCATGGCATTACGTATCTTACAAACCCAATGGAATCGTGCAACACTTGCATTGTCATAGGCTTGATGCAACTAGATATTTCAGAATCCTAAAATAGGAGACGCCTGTAAACGACAGTGGCAGGGAACGGCCAAAAACCTGGTGTTTAATGCAACCGTTGCAGCTAGGACCTTACACCTACGCTGGCTAGTTGTTTTGGCATACAAGGTCCAAGAAATCTTTACCAAAAATATATCTCTTTGCACGACGGATGTTTAACCGGAGCTACGTGGCAAAATGTTTCCTCTACACCAGAATGGAGGGGCTGCAGCCTTTCAAAGGCTTTACCGACACATCTCTGACGGTAAGCAAGCACGTCAACGACTTAAAGTGAGGCCTGGTAAGGGCAAATACCATTGTGATGGTTTGATGCAATGCGCTGGGCATAGGTACCATATCCAGGGGCATCAGAGAGGACAGTCAGAAGACCACACTGTCAGTGTTGTTAAAAGGTGAATACTGCTAGTAAGGGATGTCTCAAAATACTCTGCAGCTTCTTGCGCCACTTTTTCACTTGCCCGCTGCGCGCCGCCAGCCTCCACATTGGAACCTATGGAGGCTGTGTGTGGCCTTGTAGTGTTGGCGTGCCTGGTGTATTGATTATCCTTCCTAGATATGCTGATCCTGCCTGCTAGGTTCATTGTTTCTAATTCTGATAAGTTATTTCGGAACCTCTCCGCCTGAGACATTGCATATAAGGGTACTACGTTCTTTCATCGTCCGGCATTTCAAAGCCTGCAGTTGAAACGTGTTTGACAGTTCATCAAATGTTTTGGGGGGAGGGTAAGGGCAATAAGTGGTTGGGGGGATTGGGTATAGTTAAAAATAGGTGCAGGAGGAGGGCATGGGGGGGCCCATGAAATAAAAAAAATAAAAAATTCGATGAACTGTCAAAACATGTTTAAATTGCAGGCTTTGAAATGACATGGAACCTATGTAAGAATGTCTATTATAACAAGATCATTCAAAACATCTGGATTGTGGAAGTGTTCCACCTGGTACTTGTGGCCTGGCCAAGTACGTGAAGTGCCGGGACACCTTTTGAGCATGATGGTCAAAGTATGGGGTGCGGCGGGGGCAAAATGACCCTTTGCCTAGGGCAGCCAAAATGCTTGCTCCGACCCTGCTGCATATGCTGATCTGCTTACTGCCCAGGGTCAGTATATTTTAAACATATTAAATCATAGCTTTATATAGCGCTATAGCAATTCGACAAAAGAATGCAGTTCAGGCTGCGTAAGAGTCCAACATTGGGATTTTTGAGTTTTAGTGATGTTTGGGTCCAAATGAGAGATATGCCTCCTCTAAGGCAAGCTTCTGGGGGGAGGGTGTTAGGGGAGGGGGTGCAGTTAATGGCTGTGATGCAGAAAGCCTCAGAAATGGCCACATATTTTGGAAATGGAGGGTCTGTTCTGTCTAAAGAAGGGCAGGTGGGTTTGGCAAGGCTGCATGACACTTCGTATGCACCGTGAAGGCACAGTGGTATGTGTGGCCCCTGATAGTGACGTACTCCTGGCTCTTCAACAAACCTCCATTTGAGGAGCTGGACCTCATTTTGTCTTTGTATACATTCCAGCAAAGCAGTTAGCAATTGTTTTTACTGGCTTCTTTTGGTGGCTTGTGGGATTTTGACATCTACACTAACACAGGGACACAGAATTGACTCCAATTTCAACCAGGAAGTGGTTAATGGTGCTTAATGGCGCTAAATGTCTATGCCACTAGGAGACTGTGCCGTGATTATTCACGTGACCATGGCTTTGTTTTCTTTAATTTGCAGTCATTACAACGAACCCAAATTCCAATTCTTCCATCCAGGAAATCCGTGGGGAGTTGTCCTGTATCTTGTAGCTGGACACCTGCTAGCTATAATGCGTAAAAGGAAAGTACAGGACTGAAAAAATGACGTTTAGTCTCCTGGTCACCGCCCAGAAAAGTGCATCTGAGTGACCGTTTACCAGATTGCTTTAAGTGAAATCAACTTTTTTGTGCCAAAACTACAAAAAGCCCACTCTGTGTTTGCATTGTTCTCAATGGTAAATGTTACAAAAGTTCCTGTTAAATTCAATAGGGCCATGAACCTATAAAACGCTCTGAGGCCATACCAGTGGTTGATGAGCGCTTTGCAAATGCAACAACTAGGATGCGTTTCGTGGGCTCAGCACCTGCGCGGGGATCTCCTTGGCGCAGATTACAACACGCGCTTGCAATGTCAGCAGTTCTGGTTTTTGTGTAGGCCTTTGAAAGGCATTTAACAGGCACTGCTGTAATGCTACTAACTGGCCATTGTTGATGGCAGTTACAAAATGGTGTGAGGACCTAGGCTTATAATAGCAGTGCCTGGCAAATGCCTATCTAATGTGTGCTGTAACGCATTGAAGCGTCTTTCGTGCAAGATAGAATTACAATAATGGTCACATAACCTGCGAGACTCAATGAATATGGCAAAGAACTACTTTATTTTCAGTTTAATAAATCGGGGACACCTGAAAAAAATCAGCCTGATGCATGTACACTCACAAAGCAACTTGATTACATGGAGGACTTGTACCCCAATATGCCTCATTTATGACATCATTCTACGTGGCAAAAGACAAAACCCATGCAGGGTAGGGAATGGGGAAAGGAACATATCTACTTATAGAGCGTATAAGTGCTAGTGCTTCATTGGCTACCCCTTGTCTGTAGGGCACGCCTTGAACTACCTCTAAATGCATACAGTACTGATTATAGTGGACAAAACATCAGGGGCTTGGCTCTTGCAATATTGTGTGTCGGGTTGTCCCTCAACCCCACTGATTGGATGGCATACTATCCCAACCATGGACTTTCGGCTCCTTAGTACCACATACGTGAAGCGAAAGTTAGATGCTTGAGTCCCATCAGTCTACTCCACATTTTCCCAATTAGCCATCATCTCTCATCGGTCGGCCACAAGCCAAAGGGCCTCATTACACGGTAGGCGGTAACCATGGCGCTATTAGCGCCATGGTTGCCGCCGGTATTTTACTGTGTCCGCCACGGTGGATGGCGGAATTACCACCCTACTCCAAGGTGAGCGGGGGCGGTAATTCCCCATTCACCAAGGCACTTCCCCATTCCCATTTTTGCCCCCATAGGGCTCAATGGGAATGGGGAAGGGGCTAATCACGGTACCGCAAATTGCGGTAGCGTAATTAGCACCAAGGTCCCTTTGCGGGCCCGTTCCTTAACGGCTGGTAAAACCAGCCGTTAAGATCGGGTCCCGCAAAGGGACCTCGTAGTAAGGCGGTAAGGGTTTACCGGTGCCCCTACCGGTCCGGTAAACCCTTACCGCCTACCGTGTAATGAGGCCCAAAGTCTCTCATTTGTAGTTTGTTCAAGGGAGTGTAAGCACACCACTATCCTTCTTGAGGCTCTAACGAATAGTCTTTGTTTTCAACTTCTGAGTTACGTGTGAATAGACCATGAATATGTCTATTTCACCATTCCATTTACTGCTATTTGATTTAATCATACATGGTGCTGTTGCTCCTTCAGGCCTCTAGACACTTGCCCACTCATCTAACATGAACTTTGTATCCTTTTAATTGACCTGCAGTTTGGCTCTCATAGAAGTTTTCATCTTCCTTCGAATGTTCCACATTCAGAACTTATCCATGTACTCTGCCCTCATTCCTCATAATAGCATCTTCGTTCTGGGCCAACCTTGACTCATCGTCGGCTCTACTCACGGGGCTGGTTTTTCACGGCTCCCGATTGTTGCAGCCTCTGCCTGTTTCTGAGGTAGCTTGGTTACAGTCACGTGAACCGTCGTCCATTTTCCTGATATGGTCGCCCTTGCCATGTTATATATTCCTCTATAGCAAGCTTTTATCCGTTTTCTTTCATCCTTGCGTTACTGCGCATTCAGTTATTGCTCAGTAAGTTCCTTCATCTTCTTTTTAGATTGTTGATTACTTCTACTTCAGGTTCATGTTACTCTTAATGCTTCAGTTACTTCGTTACTTAGTATTTTCACATCGTTTGAGCATAGGCTCCTATATCTTCTTCATGACATGACTTTTGTCTTCATCGGATATCACTTTAACGTCCATCCACGATATTCATTGAGGCATTCTGACATCTTGGCAGCCAACATCCTTCCATGTTATTTCCTTCTATGCAATATCCCTCCACACTTTAAGTGCAAGGGTACGTTTTGTATGGCTGTATGAATGCATAACGTCTCTCATACACTCAAAGTGGTATAGGAACAATGTAGGGAGTCCCATTTATCGCTTTTCTCTGACCGTTCCAACATGACGGTGGCGAGGGGGCGCGGATTGGCAGCATGGCATCTACTTGCTCCTCTACAAATGCATATACACAGCCCACAACAGTTAAGATGGCCTGGAAAGCGGCAACATTACACAGCGGTTCTGGAGCCAGATCACACAGAATTCAATAACGGAAATGGACAAAGTGCAAGGCAAAACCCAGCTTGACAGCTATAGACAGCATACAAGGGTATCCAATGATTCCAAAGCATTGAATGCAAAAGCATTGAAAAAAATGCATTTTTTTCTATGCTTTTGCATTCCATGCTATCACTATAAAGCAATACAATCATAAAATATCATTGCTCTCAATATGCTTATCAAAAAACGGTTTTATATTCAATATACATCATAACTGACAGCATACTGTATTCTTAGTTACCAAAACCTACGGGGTACCGGGATTGGATAATAGTGGTGACTACATATGCATTCTATAGGGGTTACATTTCTAATTGATTAACGCTTGCCTGATGGCTCCTCCTGAGACCACCTCTAAATTGATAATAGTAAAAGACATCATCCCGACAATAAACTATTGGTTGGCCTAATACATAATGGGCGGCCTAATATTAGGGGTTTCATTGATTGGTTTTGTATTACCCAACGTTGGACAACTAACGGGTTGTCAAGACATGAGCTAGACCGGAGTAGGGGGAGAAAGTTCCGCAGACTGCTTTCCTTTCAATAAAAGAAGATACCATCCCTCATTTCTAGGCCATGAGCCAGGGCGATTCCTTTTTATTTGGCCTCGTGTTTGGGTGCATGTGTAGGTAGTATAGCAGGTGTACTATCCGTGTTCATTGCTAATGAATGGATAGTGTTCTTCAATTATGGGCCGCGTATGAGGAGACAATGTTTGGAATTATTTCACCCTTCATTTATTAGGATTTTAGCTGATATTGGTGGAAGTGTTGTGTTCTTTTACCACTGGAGACACTCTTGAGCTATTCTTCATGGGATCTTCTGGCATAAGATTTTCCTGCACCTGGCTTGCAAAGGCTGGTTGTACTCTTAATCTGAAAATATAGAGCTTGCATCTTGGGAATTGCTATCTCGTGCTTTCACTGCAATGCTCTGCCCCTCCCTTAATTCGAGGTAACCCTGGCTGTGGTTTTCAGCTTCTGCATGCGCTATGCACACATCTATATATTGTTATTTCAGCATTTTGAGTTCTTGTGAAGCCTTTCGTTTTCTTAGCGTGTTGTGGCTTACATTTTGGAAAAGATGGCAGCCCATTACTATTGTGTTTCTACATTAGTGAGCTATATTTTCGTGTCGTTCATGTTGAATTGCTTATGTTAGTATTCGTCATGTCTTGTGGATCCTATGTTAATATTCGTCATGTATAAATGCCTGTGTTGCCTAATGTTTGTGTTCTTCATGTTGAGTTACATTTGCTTTGTGTCTAATGCATGCACATTCTATTTATTTATTTATTTAAATTATTGAATAATGCATCCACGTGTATTGTATTGTCACAACGTTGGTTTGGTTTTACTCGGGCCATCTTCAGCTTTAGATTGTGTCCACCTTCTGCTGTACCTGCCTGGAATAACGGCGGTACGGCTGCCTTAGTGAGTAACGTTTCTCACCTGTGCAATATTGAACTGTGTGAGGGACAGAAGCTATGGATGACGTATTCATCTGCCTCTCAACACAACTATTGGCTTTGCCTTGAGACTAAGAAATAAATCCAATGTATTCAAGCCAAGAAATTGCACATCGCAACATTTATTTGCATATTCAAATTGCATCTGTGGAATAACTTTGGACTTTTAGTTTGATAACTTCTTCAATTACGTTTGTACTGAGTGCGAATATTGTCTCGAAACATTCATACAATATTAAGGACACACACACTGCTTATAATTCAAGTGTCAGGGCAGACCTTCTTAAGATATTTCTATCACACGAGTAGCACATTTGCAGCTCCTCTTAAGCCATTAACTCTCAGAAGACTACTTTAAAAATAAAACACTCAGACACTTTGAGTGCAAAGATTGATTTCACAGCTTGGTAAACGAACTCAGAGATCCTGGTATGATGTGTTTTTGGCAGAGAGGGGATGGAATAGGTATTAGCATGGCAATGGGTAGTCAATGTGTGGGTAAATAACCAAACAACACCTACAAGCTTTCAGTCCCTTCCAGAGCTAAAGTCGATGGTACACGCGGGTGGACGGAGTCCCCCCACTTTTTTCAGAGGGTGGACTCAGTCCCCCCCAGCTAAAATGGGAAAAATTGAACTATCCGTTGAAATTATGAATTAAAGCCAACCTCGGGGATCGAACTGCAGTCGTCAGGTTTGCCAGCTGGAAACTTCACCACTGCTCTACATAATCTGATGGAAAATGTCAAACAACTAAAGGTGAAATGTCCCATTTCAGGACTGCATGTTCCACAGGAAGAATTTGCATTGGTTCTTGGAATTTAAAACATGCACACCTTTTAACGTTTTCAAAAAAACTATTAGAAGAAAATATCCTCTCTCGGTTTTGTGTGTGTGTTGTGATTTTATGAAAGGTAAATGACATTCACCCTGTGCAATTTGGGTGGTTATGCGAAGCAAATGTAATGAAATGTGCATATTTCACCTAGATATGCTAATTTCTGGTGACATCACATCCCATTGCGTTTGTTGATAAGTCCCCCCACTTTGTTTTTTTTTAGGACTTGACCCCTGGTCCCTTTTCATATGCAATCTACCCCAGTTGAACTCTAATGCAATTGTTCTGGCTTATAAGGGCCACCTAATAGCCAAAACAAAGTATTGGCTCGTCTTGCAAACGTCAGACGTTGACACATTTATTCTATGAGTTGTATAAAAGTAACATCTATTATTTTAGCATCTAGACACCAGCACGTTTGTGTTGTGGGTAATGTATGTAGTTCTCATTTTCTCTTATGTATTGTTCATTTTATTCCGTGCCATTCACTTAGCTGAACGAGTTAAGCATCTGCTGTTGAGCTCTGTCCTCACCCTACAGGTCACAGGTTCAAATCTCTTCTGTCCTTTTAAATAAATACTTTGGATTGCATTAGATTGGCTACTCATAGCACCTGTTTAATTAGTGTACAATAAAGAGCAAAACATGTGGAAGAAAGACCTGTTTCGAAAATAAACACAAGCACTCTGAACTTTGGCAGCCAGGGAATTGTGATCCACACAAGGACAATGTGATTTCCTCAAGACTCAAGATCTTACAGCTTTGTCTAGTGCAGAAGCCAGGATTAGAACTCCTATTAACATGGCGTTAATGCTGCCCCGCTCCAAGGGCGGAACAGGGGGTAACCTTGGCAGCTCAAGTTATTGGACTGAGCGTAGCAAGAGCCCATAACGAGGGCACAGAGCCATTACCCCCACCCTCTCTGTTCCAACAAACGGAGGATTAAGGCTATTAGCACCTTGGGTTACCAAAGCGGTAACCCTGGAAGTTTAAAAAAAAAAAAAGTATTTTCCTTCATTCAACGGGATGCCATGTGCGTCACGTTGAATGAAGGAAAAAACTTTACCAAGATGGCTGTCATGGTGATAGAAGGCAGGGCTCCATGCGAAGCCCCTCTTCTATGACCATGGTGGCCGGAAAAAAAGGGAAACTGCTGTTCCGCAACAGTCAGGCAAGTGGGGAGAGAGGTTGGGATTTTAAAAATTGTTACGGGAGGGAGGAGGGTGTAAAGATGGCGGCAGGGGAGGCAGCCTGTGGATTCCGTAGGATGCGTCCTGAGATTGCAGGTTTTAGCCCACGATCTGCGGAACCTGATTGGCTGCGCCCTCCACCCCGGGTGCTAATACCCAATGTACAGGGCTTCGGTCTCTGTGCATGATCATGTGAAAGCAGTCTGGGTTATGCAGAGAATGGGTTCATGCACCCTGTTACCCTAAAAAAGCTTGTTCTCCTTTCACAGACCCTGGACATTGATTTGTTCATCAGACTGTGACCGAGTAGGGGGTGAACCTGTACCATTGTCAGATTGTTTTGGGGATGGCCCACTGAATCTAGAGGAGGGAGAGGGGCTGAAGGCATTTTCGGGTGGGAGCAGCCGCAGACTTCACCCATCCTTGTGGAGGCCACAGTCCTTATCAAAAGTCAGTGTGCATGGTGTGCACTCACAAATCCTGTCTGTGCGGCTCCTTCAGTACTAACAGTTTGTGCTTGTACACCCACAGAAGCCTTTTGGAAGGAGCAAGCACCCACTAGGGCATGGTGCCTCCTTTTGATGCCCCACCTTCACCTGAGGATACAAGGGATCCTTCTTGCTTTCCAGTAAGGGCCACCTCCTGCATGGTCTACATTTAGTGTACTCGCGCTGGCTGTGCTTGCCAATGGACTTGATTTGGTAGTGCCACCATGCACAGAGGCCAATGGGATTCCCTCTTGTCCATGGAGGATACCGCTATGCAGTGGTGGAAGTGGGGGAAAAAAGCAACGAGTGGTACTCTGGCTGCATCCAAAAAGGAGGGAGTGGGATGACCGAACAGATGGCATGGGGCTGGGGGGCATGATGGGGTGGCGAGTGTGGGCAGGTGGGATCAGGATCACAAACCTTGACTGAACAGTGAAGCAAGGATTTTAATTCACTCTGCAAATTTGACTACATACCTTCCAAGCTTTACTCTGTACACAGTTTCGATTTCAAGGCCTACAGTAATAACGTTTTATAGAGTTTACTTACAAAAAACACAAATTGCACAATAAAGCCACAAGACAACATGTTAATCCCTATATCCGAGAATGCAAGATGATGCCAATCAGAAAACCCTAGTGCTCCCCCCTGACTGTACTTTCAGGGACTTGAGACATGTAATGAAAGAATTTGTGTAATGAACTCAGATAGATCTGCTGATTCTTCGTCACAAACCACTAGCTCATTGTTATTCTTGATGTTGAAAACATTTGATTAGTGACATAAAGCAACTTGATTGTTTTGCGTGTCAAGATAGTAGTCATCATGGATAAACGAATCTTTAAATGGGGGCTTTGTGTTGTTCACTTTAACTTTCATAGATTTGCAAGGTAACTGGTGCTTTGCGAGCTCTTTGAGTTGGAAATGTTCCATCATGCATATGAAAGGGTCTGCCACTGATAAACAAAATATGTCTGCAACCTGAGCACCTTAACAACCTACAGAGCCACGGACGCTGCGTATTCGTTTGCCTAGCTGAGACCTGGGAAACTGGCAGTGCTTGAATGTCCAGCCTGAACCTATTCTATATTGGGCTCGGGAGAAAGAAAAAGCTCCCAGGACATAATTTTTTGAGCCTTTGAAATAAAGGTACGCTCTGTAAAAAGCAAACTAAGTAGCGGCACGGCGTTCCAATGATTTATATTACACTTCCGCCTCTGCCGCTATGGGAATGGAAGATACCACTTATGGAAGGAAGGAGCGTCCGGTTTCACTGCATGTCCATAACACCGGCTGTGCATTTGTTATTCCATGCCCCTATATAATACCAAATGGTGTCCCCTGGCACCATGTGTCATTTTTCCAATGGCCACAGCTTGACAGTCCAGCCCACAGTTGATTGCGCAGATGACAATGTTTCATAGTGATAAAGTTCACACCATGGGATTTCATGCATACATCGTTTTATTGACAATGTGAAATCTGCACACAGACTCATTAAAAGAGGACGTTATATTTTGTTTTGTCTGCCATGCGTATGCCACCCTGCACAGGTACGCATCTACGTATCTATATGTTTTAGACAAACGTGGCCTCCGGAAATGCTGTGGTGCCCCCCCCCCCTTCTCGGCTTCTTGTGTTAGAGACAATTGACACACTTGGCTCAGCTCTTAACCCTTCCCTAGTCGATACATTGATTTAATACTGTTACTGTGGTTAATATCCCTGATTACTACAGCACTTAGAAGTGGTAGGAATCCAACACAAAGCACCATTTGACAACGTGCTGTTATTATTTACAGGGATTGAAGTTAAGATTGGATAAGCAGGAGCTAAACGCTGCTCCTAGGTATACAGCACTACACAGTGATTAGGAGATACCACTGGAGAACAAGGAAGTCGTACACAGCGTTTTGCAAATCTAAATTCAACAAAGATGGAAACTTAACATTTTGTCAATTTATTTATGACCCCTTATGCATTAAATGCCATATAGATGTGTCCTAATATTTATTTATAGATTGTCTCAAAGACAGAGAGCTAAATTCAGATAGTTGTGTATTTTCGGCATCAGTTGGCCTGGGGAGCCAAATGTAGCTCCTGGTAGTGGTTGGTGTCAAACTAACCAGGCTCTTCTGGGCTATAAGCAGGAGCTAAATAGCTCCCAGCTCCGCTCAATTTTGAACCCTGTTATTATTGAGTAGCGGGTGCTTTTATCTCACTATCTTTCTCCCTTCCTTACTTATGTCTGCGCTTTGGAACCAATGAATGCTTTGAGTTTGTTTCCTGTTTAGGCGGTGGTCTGACTCCCTTGTGTAGACCAGGCCCTCCAGCATATATTGCCTTTTTGTGTGTTATTCTCATGCTCATCAGTTGTATTGTGGAACCTGTGAGCTAAGAAGCACACATAGCTTTGCTTCTATGCCACCAATATATGAAGGGCAAACAAGGAAGCAGCCCCCAGTTGAATGAAGAGTGGGTGAGAACAATAACACTTTGTTAGATTGAAGTAGTCCCTAGTACCATTTAGTCAGGTGACCATTTAGTCAGGTGTCTACAAACCAGGTCTGCAAGATCCCAAAACGCACCTGGTTTTCAGGATAGCCAATCATTTTTTACAGCTCCCATTTAGATTCAATACATTTAGATTCAATTCATTCAAATGTTTTTCTGTTGAACCCAGAAAAAATGGAGTTGATTCAGCTCTCGATGATCGGACTGGTTGAGACCTGCCATAAGTGGGCATGTTCTGCCAAAGAGATGTCCAATTATGAATGGAAGTTCCTGCCAAGGGTGGATTTAACCAGGAATGATCTCAACAGGGGGAAAATTATGTTGAAGCAAGTTATTAATTTTTTAACATAACCTTGGTTGTAACACCAAATAGATGCTTCAGGGTAGGTTTTGGTGAGTGTAGTTGCTAGTCAAGTACACCTGTGGCTGGCATCCATATTGGTACCACACCGCTCTCTGATATGATTTTATTGTCATGATGATATCTAAGGAGGTGCCATGATTGAGGCTTGTTTTAAATCTATTCGAGCTCACAACACTATTAAATTCGTCAAATGCCACCAGAAGGCAAACTCTAGTTATGTTCACAGTGTCACACTGTCACAATGACGAGCTGGGACTATAAATGAGAACTATTGACCTTAAGCCTAACGCTTCAACCTATGCCACAAAAGTAGAATAATGCACCTTTTCCTGGGCAAAATGACGTATTGTTATACAGAAAAGATTCTTGAGGAATTCCAGAGTTCTTAATAATGATTTATAGGAAGTCTAGGTTATTCACATATGCACAGTGCTGTGTAAAGAGTGTTATGTTATTTAATAAAATCTTTTTGTATTCCAGGGTCGCCAGAAACCACCATTGTATTTATTTTGATAAATGGAAGCATAGACGTTGCTGCCCGAAAAGCACTGAATGGCTTCTCCAGTCAGTTTGTTTTCTTGACCCTAAAAATTAACCTCGAGGGTGAAACGGTCACTGCAGTGAATCTGAAGCAGGTCACTGGCTGGATTCAGTATGCCAGCACTGCCTGTCATCCCTGCAAAGTTGATCATGTGTGTACCGTTGAGTTAGGTATTTGTCACTTTGAAAAGAAATTGCAAAGAAGACCATAAACGTGTTGACACGGTGTCCTAGGTCATGGTTCTGCAATATTTGGCTCTCCAGATGTTTTGGACTACAACTCCCATCAACCCTAGCTAGCAGAGTCATTGGTGATAAATTATGTGAGTTGTAGTCAAAAGCAACTTGAGCACGGCAGATTGCAGACCACTGTACTGAGGTGCAAAGGTGCCTTTACAAAATGGCATTGTTGGATTGAATACGATATACTGGGTGATTTATCACCATTATTATGGTATTTATTGAACATGGACCTTGCTTTGAGAAGCAACAGAGCATTCAACATGCATAACGGAGCGCTTTTCGGAGGTAACAGAACGTTTAATACAGCGGGGGGTACAATACAGAGGGGCACAGAGGAGGGGTACAGCTGTAATAGGTGGCAGGGAGGAGAGGGGCGGCCGTCATCTAGGGGTGGCGTGATGGCTTAGGTGTTGAGACAAGACTCCTTCAAGAGGTGGGTCTTGAGTTCTTTTCGGAATTGTAGGAGTGTGGGGGCGAGTCTGATGCCGACAGGGTGGAGGTTCAATAGTCTTGGGCAATAGGCAGAGGATGCTTGTTTGAAGGTGTGAGAGTTAGAACATATACCAGGGACAGAGGCTGGAATTTTTTTTTTTTTTTTTAACATTGAGAGCCTGAGGCCAGTATTTGCAGATTAAATAGAGTAGTCCTGGGGGCAGAATGCAGGACAGGGGAGGTTGGGTAGTTCCTTTGGAATCAAAGGTCTGGTATTCTTCCATTGCAGGTGGGTGTAGTCGGAGGGGTTAGCCACACCTCTGTGCCTCTCAAGCAACACAGGAAGTTTGGAGTGGAGTTTCATTTTGTGCTGGTTCCGTCCCCATAGGACAGACACCCTGTGTGTGTGTGGAGGAAGGGGGCTATGGCCTAAGGGCACAGAAGTCACTATGGTGAGTAACCTTTTCTTATTTACTCCTCAGTGTTCCCCCTGGCCAGTGGTAGTGATTCCTGGGAGGAGAGTCCTAACCACAATTCCCCATACACTTGCATGGGGAGGTCTCCTGTCATGCAACTCCTCCTCTGGGTTTATCCCGACCTCTGGAAAGCTTTCATGGGGTCTCCTGTGGCCTTCTCTGGGGTTGATTGTTGCAGCATCTGCACCAGTGGGGTAGAAATGTGCTTGCGTCCTTCAGTGTGGATGGACCTAGAACTTTTCCCATTATATCCTATGGATATTTGAACGTACACTCGAACTCTGCTTAAAGTGACTGTGGGGTACTTACCTGCCCCTGTCTGCTTGATCCCAGAGGGCTTCAGTGAGCTCTCTCTGGACCCAGATTAACCATTTTATTACCTATTTATAGTCTTTTAAAAAAACAAATCATTCCTTGTCATCCCATTTGCAAAATCGACCAGAATAGGGGGCTCCTCATTCACTGTCCAAGCACCCACCATATGGAACTCTAGCCTTTTTACCATCCAGCACATCGAAGACTACTTTGCCTTCCGGAAGGCACTCAAGACCTGGCTCTTCCCTTCTGCATCATGACTCACCTAATCCACCTCTTGGGTGAACGTTCAACCCCAGACAGGTAGGTGAGGGCATTGATGAGTCACATGAGCAGACAAGACAGCATGAGCATACACAGAAAGGATTCCGGTCGATCTGCATGATAGGATCTGCACTCCCTCATAGCAACTACAAATCAGCCATGACCCACTGGTAATTATCACACTCCATCTCAGTGGAAGACAGCCATATCCCTGCCAGGGCACGGCCATCCACCACTCAAACTCATATTGCACATCACCTCTGCTAGTAGGATGCAGCTAAATCCCACAAAGAAATTCGATCTAGCTGGGCATATAATCCGTCTCCTTTCCTTGCATGCTCTCCCAACAGCCCATCATACCACCCATCCACAAGCCAGTTCTCCATAGGTCGCTAGCAGGGACTTAGTCACCCCTACCTACCTTTGCACTTGCTAAAATGCACACACGCATTCTAAAATTATCTTATCAATTCTCGTACCACAGACTTGGTCCACCAAGAGCGTTCCCCCACAGTGCTTTGAGCCCATACCAATGGCACTAGGTGCTACACAAATGCCACATAACATAATATTGCTAGCAGATGGAGTTTGAGCAGCGTTTTGAAGAGTTACACTGAAGAGATGGCTTTGGTAAGTGGGCGGTGGTTCCAATGAAGTGGGTTAACTAAGAAAAAAGAAGCAAAACCATGAGGAGGGTTTGTGAGAGTGTGGGCTATTGGATGGTTGTAGAGTGAAAAGTGGAGTGTTCGAGAGGGGGAGAGTGCAGTGAGATCCAGTTAGGGAGGCAGCGGAGGGCTTCCCTGGATGGAGGTCTAGATGAGTAGAAGGAATTTAAAGTGTGATGGTAGGTAGAGGTGGGGGGGAATCTGGGTAGGTTGAAAAAGGTGTGTCTGAGGGTGAGGGGGATTTGTGAGGGGAGCAAAAGAGGGTTAGACCAAGAAGAATGCTTGCACAGTAGTCCAAGAGAGAAGGGTTTTAGTGAGTGAGCTGTGGGCAGATTTTTCTAATGTTTGGAAGGTTGAGTCTTGGTACAACTATGCAAGAATGCAAACTTGCTGCAGCAAGAGCTATTTAAAAAACATGCACATTTTTAATAATTATTATTGTCCCTTGCCCTCAAATGTATCAAGTATTGGAAGATGACGCCCCTAATACTTAGGATTATCTTGATTCAATTCTGCGCAATCTTAAAGGGTCCATCCAGCAAAAAGTAAGTTCTCCTTAGCCAACAATGAATCGTATCACCAACCAGTTTTCCAGAATTTCCTGTTGTATGGTAGATATGGTAGATTTTCAACACATCTTTTACTAGTATGACTGATGGCGCTACTATCTGGTTGAACTAACTACCTGGAACTTAATCAAGAGAAATGCAAATCTTTTAATCCGTACAATGGTGTTGGGACGGTGTGAGCAGGTTCTAAAGTTAGTCAATGACCTCAGCTCAAGGCCACCCAAAAGTATTGTTCCTCGTATAGCTCGGACACCTGCGCTCCTGACTCCATTTAAATATTCTATCAATACTATAATAACACAAATAATCATATACAGTCATACAATTTGCGATTATTCAAAATGTAATTTCTGTCGCCAGCCAACAAGTGTTTCAACCCTTTGAAGGTCTTCCACAGTGCTGGATAACAAAGTTGGTTCCATTCACAAAAATACCATGTATATTGAAATTGCACAAGAACAACATACACGTGTTAACAAAATACAAATATATACAACCCAAAAATAATCCAAAGCAAACATCTAATTCACAGATCATACATCAGATATATCCCAGGTTAAGTCCCCAAAACGTGTCCCAACATCAATTTAAATGAGAAAATTCATTTTTACATTCATAGATTGTAAAAGCATATTGACATTTAAAACCCCAAATGGTTAAAACATATAATATGGGGTAACACCAATTCACTGGGAAGGGGAGGGGGAAAGGGGAGAAAGGATGGGGAGAGAAAATGGGGAGAGAAAGAAAGACATTAATACAATTAATATTGTAGCATAGTTACATTCAAGTTTCCATGAACACAAACTCTTCCTGGGTGCGATGATGCCACTCATGCCCAACACTGTCTCAATTAGCTTAAATCTCCACCTTAGGGGCAATTAATTGTAATTCCAATGACCAAATTCTAAGATAGCCCCTGGTATTCCTTATTTCCCAATATGGTGCATATTGTTGATTCCCCATTAAAACTATTGTGGTGTGTGCCCTTATTGACAATACAATCCACTTGAGTGATTCTTCCCCAGTTTGGTGGCAGCTTGCCATATGCTTTGGATCTGCAAGCCCAATAGTGGTGCATCAGCACTGCTGTTCCTGCTCCCATTTACTGTATTTTCTCTGTCCTTTGGCATCCTACGGTTTCTCCTACTTCTTCATTACCATTGTGTTGATAACACAGAACTGGTGCCTTCAGGAGTATTTTAGGCAGTGGTCCAGTTTCATTATCCAGCCATGTCACTAAGTTTGCACTTCTGTCCCATTCCTTGAGGCAATTGTCATTTTCTTCTTGTACCTTATTCTTTGCAGATTCTGCTAGAGTAGGTGCCTTGCTTCCCACATCTTCCCATCCATCATTACTATATGCTCTTCCATAGATCATTATCTGTGGCCTTTCCCAGCAACCAGGCTCTCCTCCTATTTCCTTTACTCTTGTCCATGAGCATGGCAAGTTCTTCAGTGTGATAGTTTTGTTCCCCCTTTCTCTGGTCCTTTGGTTATGTATTGCAACCCCTCAAGGAGCTGCCAGTAATTTGTCATCATGGGTAATGTCTTAATATAATTGTCTTCGTATGGAAAAGTCCCCTTGGACATCCACCTTAATGTTGCTGTTTCCCTTGAAATCTTCCTCGCATTTGGAACATTGCGAGATACATCAAGCTTTGCGCTCTTGCTGCGGGTATTTCTGTTGCTACTAAGGTTCTGAAGGCACTTATGGCATAGGGGATTCAAGAGTAGACATAACAGCTCTCCCTGGTCGTATCTTTGCCAATTCTGGACATGTGCTTGTAACACATGTTTGTTACATGTGCTGTGTCTGTGAGATACATGTCAACTTCCTTCATGTCTGTGCCAACACTGCGCTTGCCTCTCCTTACCTTATCAGCCATGTATTCTTTGCCACCTGACATGGTTGTCCTTGCTGCTTGGGTTGGGAGAGTGTTATTAAGGCACACAGCGGTGGCATGCATAGCAAAGTACAGCTGCCAGAAAGCAGTACCCAAGAGCCCCGTGGATAATAGGAACCGCGCGGCGGTCAGAATAAAGTTTATTTTATTCATCATAACCACTTACGCTTCTTTTCTGAGCAGCAGAAGTGATGATAAAGTTGCCCAACTGAAATTTCGTGAGAAAAAGCATTAGTGAGTATTATTCAAGCCCCGCGAACAAAAAAATCACTAAGTGCCCATGCAAAGATTTACTCCCAAATTTTCCTTATGGATGGGTTTCATAATGTGTGCAGGATGGGGTATGCGCTGTGTTCGACCTGTGGGTATGCTTGGGCCAAATACTCTATGAATACCAGGAAGAATATCTCAGGGGACCGTGCTCTAAAGTGTCTGGATCTTCTTATAGCGTGGACAAATTGGTTGGAAATTGCTTCGGGGCGATCAATGGGAGGTAACATCAAGCAATTTTCCTAACAATTTTATCAACAGTCGCATCAACTTGCATGTGCGAGAGAGAAAGAGTTAAATAGTGTTACAGCTGTTTAATGTGCATAACCTGTGTGTGCGAGAAAAGAGAAGGTTAAATCGTATTACTGCTGTCAATGTGTTCACGTAGCCAAGTTGTAGTTTTGACAATGGGCATATGCTTTGGGCAGGGAACAAAACAACTATTTCTTATTGGTTAATTTGCACCAATGTTGCTGTGGGTGTTTCTGCAATTTGGGAACGCCTGACCATAGGGTGGCCAGTAGTCTCTAGTTCAGGAGTGTTTGTGCTTTCTTGCGGATTGTTGGTAGTTGCAGTTTTGGCCCTGTTGATCTCTGCAGTTATGCTTCTGGCCAATGCTTTTCAGGGCTTCATGTCTTGCAACTGGTTCCAAACTGTTTTTCCCTCTTGGTCTGTAACTGCCTCAACTACGTGAGGCCTGGTAAACTTGGGTGCATTCCAGCATCTGGTTAAGTTCTTTAACAAAACGAAGTCAAAGATTCTTTAGGTGTTTCCTGCTCGGTGTCATCGGTATTCTCGTTCATGTTGTCTTCTGGCCTGCCCTGGGTCCACTGTAAGTGGTGAGAGATAAAAGAAGTGCTATAAACCAGTGAAGTGACATCCCAAACATTTCTTGACCCAAAATTTCTGCAACATTGGGCCTCATTACGACCCTGGAGCTAATGGGTTAAAAGACTGCGGCGCAATTAACCCATTAGCGCCTGATTACGAGGTTCCTTTGCGGGACCCGACCTTAACGTCTGGTCTACACCAGCTGTTAAAGTAGGGACCCGCAAAGGGACCTTGATACTAAGTACGGTACCGCAATTTGTGGTACCGTACTTAGCGCCTTCCCCATTTCCATTGAGCCCTATGGGGCAAAAATGGGAATGGGGAAGGGCCATGGAGGAAGGGGGAATTACCGCTCCGCCAACCTTGTAATGGGGTGGTAATTCCCCCTTTATCCATGGCGGAGTCGGTAAGTTACCAGCATGGACCATGGGTTGCTAGATTCTGATGAACTGCTGGATAGCCGTGGCATGCAACCTTTCAAATGCATGTTATAACGGAGTTGGGTGGTTTGTTGGGGATGAGCATGACATGCTGTTGGTTGAGGATGCAATTGGAACTCTGTGCAATTGACCGCAAAACCCAAGACACTTCATCGAGTACAGTGTAGTTATACTTGGAGTAGGGGTGGGTAAACTTTCCACCCATGAATCCAAAAGTGCAGAATTCGCACTGGAATTGACTTCCACCCATTGCTCAAAATCAGCATAACGGTTCCGGTGCCAGTGAAATTTTGACCGGTTTTGTGTGGCGCATGGTGTTTTGTTTCCATGTTGGTTTTGTGTAAAGCGACGAGAAACTTTTCACAGGTCTTTTTTTGCTCTGTGCTAGTTTCGCATTGCGACATGAGAAACTGTGCACTCGCCCTTTTTTGATCAGTATTCGTTTTGTTCTGGTTTTCCTCGATCTGTGCTAGTTTCGCACAGCGACATGAGAAACTTTGCAAATGTTTTTCTATCTGCACTATGTTCACGCAGCAGCATGAGAAACTTTGCACAGTGTTTGTTTTGATTCATATTAGGTTCGTTCAGCAGAACCAGAAACTTCATACTGTGCTTTTCGATTAGTGCTAGGTTTCCGAAGTGGCACAATAACCTTCAGACGGCTCTTTTCGATTCGTGCTGGGTTCAGGCAACAGCATGAGAACTTGCACCACTGTTTTTGATATGTCGGGTGGCGGAATGTCAGATTGGGGTGAAGCGGATTGAAATCAGACAGATTTTGCTTCTGCATCTGGGCAAACATAATCTAAACATTTTGCCCAGCCCTACTTGGGGGTATGCAGCATGCTAATAGTGTCTAAATGGAGGAGAGAAAAGGCCAAAACATTTATAATCTACCCAAATTGCCCCATTCTTCACCCTGAACAAATTCTATTTAAATTGAAGGCTACTCCCCCGAAGTACACCCCTTCAGTTCAGCTCTTTGTAACAAGTGGGCCTCATCATAGATGGTAACCCTCTCTCTGATGATCAGAAACCCTTGAATATTTGATTTTGAACAGAAAAACATCAGGCTCAGACTGGTTTATAAACTCTGTATGCTAAAGGTTTAAGTGTCACAGGGTATACACCAGGTAAGTGTGGGCGCTTAGGTTTAATAATAGAAACTTGTTAGCTTCAAGGTGATTGAAACAGCTGCAGATTTTGGCACCACTAGCCTAACCCCTTCCTAGAATAACAACATGATACACTGTGTGCCAGTATCTATGGGCTTGTACCAAAGTACCACTTACTAATATTTACTGGTATCATTAACATCAAAGAGAAACACCATTAGTTGATTAGTTAGTTTTAGTTGGTGTATTTATTATTTCTATTGTCTCAAACAGATCACAATTGGCGGTTGTACAGATCAGATTGCCAACGCGTGTTTCGACCAGCATGGTCTTTTTCAAGGAAGAATTGATAAATTAGCAGCATTAGTCACGAGATAAATCAAATCTATAAGTATAAATAGAATTTGTAAATACACAAATAACCATTATTAAATGCATAGCATTATCAAAACACAAAATCATTGTAGTTCAGTTGTGTCACAAATAAGGAAAAAATTGGAGGGAAGCGAGAACAAAAAATTAGTCTAATCAGTGTGATGTAACTATAAAGGAGTAAATTGTAAATGGTTATATTTGTGGGGTCCCTCCATGGGTTAATTGTTCATGAATCAATTGTGAAACATAACAAAAAACAATAATCATCATTAGATATGGAAATTCGTTGTTAACAATGCATTGGCAGGAGAGTGACTTGTTGATTTAGCACTCCCATAAATTAATTGCTGGACTAAGATCATCAATCATCATTACATATCATGAGCCGAATAACAAAGCATTATTAATTGTTGATGAACCATATGTTGAACAGAGATATCAGCATTTTGTAATTACTTCCCACAATTACTTAATGCTACATTTTTGTGTCACAATTAGCACATATGTCAAAGATCCACCAATCGTTATTCCAACCTGAAACCTCAAGGTCTGAAAGCAGGATGCAAAAATGCACCAGTTAATTGGTAACTATGCAGAAAGTGGGGTTCAGCTCCTAAATAATAACCTTTCCCAACTCTATCTCGTTGTTTCTGTCACTAGCAGTCCCCTTCAGTTATAAACTCTCCAATATGCTCTATCAAATAATATAGCTGCTCACCCTGTTAAGGTATTAGACTCTCACTTTTCAGTCTGTCGGCTTGTTGCCCCTACGATTGATTCTGCTCACTCTGTGTGACCTCCAATGTAATTATCTGCAAACAATATGTGACCAATTACATTGGTTTTGGCGACTTGTACATTCTACAAGTCCTACGAAGAAATACTACCTGGCCTGTGGCCACCACCCTCGCCCCTACCCCACTCCTGCCAATGGCCCCACCCCCCCAAGGAGGAAAGGGTTCACTGCGTGCGTTTTCCATTTCCAGCACTAAGAGTCGGTCGATGTGATGAGTTAGGGCACAGAGTTGGTTTTTATTATTGACACATTTTACTGGGGCACTGTGCTGTAATGGTTGCCATTTGTAAGAAAAGTCCCCAAAATGTGACTGCAGAATTATCCAGTGTCCCTTAATTTCTATCCAGAAATGTTTTTTTTGTCTCAATTCAAACCTGAGCATTTTGTCAGATGGGTGGGTGGTTGTTCAACGTGACTGATCTTTAAACGATTCCGAGCTGGCTCTGTACTCTGCCAGGCCTGCTCTTTTATTTCAATCAGGTGCCCGCACAGAGGAACTTGTGTACAAGTATTAGCTGAACATCGACTTGACCCTCTATTGCCAACTTCACTGTCAGCAGTTCTGGCCTCATCTCTGGAAGCCTCTGTATGGGGTGGAGAGAACCTGCCTGCGGCGGGACCTGCCTTCTCGCAGTCCTGAGGAACCTCTTCCGTTACCTGGAATGGCGGGCCCTGCTGAGATGGGAGTGCTGGCCTTAGCAGCAGGGAGGCAATTTTCCATCCCCTGCCCTTATCTGTGTACATGGGCTAATTAGCATTTGCTGCAAAACACAGGAGCTAATTAAATACAAATGTGGATCAAGCTGTGCATGTGTCGTGACTCTGCTCAAGACATAATTGTCACGTACACGCACTAGAAAATCGTACTCTGAATAATATGGCCGCATAAACCACGCTGCTTAAAGATAATGTATGCCTGGCGGAATCGCATTTGAGCATTCAGTAATGTTTCGTTTGTGTGTGTATGTATGTATGTATGTATGTATGTGTGTGTGTATATATATATATATACACACAATGAAAAAACTTTGTTAAAGGGACGTTATGGTTCCAAGTAAAACCGGAAAACCCTTGAAATTCGCCAGTTATGGTAAACTAAGCAACCATAACTCGCGCCAGCACCGTGCACTGCTAAGACTAACACCCAGGACATCAAAGATGACATCACAAATGTCATTGATGACATCACTGATGACATCACATGTGTATGTACTTTTCATGAAATGTGTACAAGGGATTCTTATTATAATGTTGTGAAACAAGTGTCAAGGATCATTGCAATAAATATCATACCCTAATTAGTGCATTGAACGATGCATTGATATAAATAGCATTCTATTATGGGGTTCTATCTAGTATACTAAGCTACTCATACAGAAACATAACATTGTGTGCAGTGTACAAGATGAAGGTATAATATTCGTAATGTTAATATGTTGAATAATGAAATGATAATTATTTTCTTAATAGATTTTTGTGTACTGTGAAATATGTAATAAGTAGCTAATAAAACACATGTATTACATAATTGCATCACTATAGACAAAACACAAAGACACAAGAACACATACCAATATGGGTATATACAGGGAAAGTGAAGTTAGCAAAAAAGCACAAGTAGTAGCAGAAACAATTAATAATTTAACTGATTATTTTCATGCAAATAAATGATTGCTCTGTTTCAAAGCTGCTATTTACCCTAGGTATATGTATCACTTGATGTGATTGGACCCTAAGGAAAGTAGTGTGAGTACAATGTATACAAATATGACCATATACAGGGAAAGTACAGCCATAAAAAAAACAGAACTATCAGAAAGTGCTCATAAGTCTATTGATTATCTTTATGCACAAAAAGGATTGCTGTCTTTCAAGCTTGTGTCTTCCCGTATGTATATGTTTCATATGATGTGACTGGACTCGAAGGGAATTACTGTAAGAACCTACTTGAAGGATACGTCTACAAATAAAATAAATTTTTAGTTTCTGACCGTTACTGAAGAAAACCATGTGGCCTAGATATGTCAGCAAAAGAAAAAAGAGTGAGCCAGACATGTGATGTCATCAGTGATGTCATCAATGACATTTGTGATGTCATCTTTGATGTCCTGGGTGTTAGTCTTAGCAGTGCACGGTGGTGGCGCAAGTTATGGTTGCTTAGCTTACCATAACTGGTGAATTTCAAGGGTTTTTCGGTTTTAATTGGAACCATAACGTCCCTTTGACAATGTTTTTTCACTGAATTTCATAGGTTTTTAGTAGCGCAACTTAACCATAACGTCCCGGTAACATTTCTTTTTACTAAATTTTAAAGGTTTTTATTAGTGCAACGTCACCATAACATCCTTTTCAATAGATGAAGACCACTAACATCTTATGTCCTCAAAGTGGGAATGCCGGGTGGTAAAAAAAACAAAAAGATTTTCCTAACTACACCGGGACGCCGTCCCGGTGTAGGAAGAAAAATCTTTTATCAAGATGGCCACCATGGAAAGGGAAGGCGGGGTGTATAAAGAACACAACAGGGCATGAGCGGGGGTGGGTGGGCCAGGGGAGACACATGGGCATGAGCGGGGGGTGAGAGGGAACAGGGTACAAACGGGGCATGAGCAGGAGGTTGGGGGGGAAAGGAAGGAAACACGGGGCATGAGCGGTGGTGGGGGGAACACGAGAGAGACACGGGGCATGAGCAGCGGGTGGGGAGGAACATGAGGGAGACACGGGGTATGAGAGGGGGGTGGGGAGGAACACGAGGGAGACACGGGGCATGAGCAGGGGGGGTACAGGGCACACACAGGACATGAGCGGGGGTGGGGGGGAAAGGAGAGAGACAAGGGGCATGAGCGGGGGTGAGGGGAACACGAGGGAGACACGGGGCATGAGCGGGGGGTGGGGGGTAACACGAGGGAAACACGGGGCATGAGCGGGGGGTGGGGGAACACGAGGGAGACACGGGGCATGAGCGGGGGGTGGGGGGCAACAGGAGTCAGACACGGGGCATGAGTGGGGAATGGGGGTGAACAGGAGACAGATACAGGGCATGAGCGGGGGTGGGGATAACAGGAGACCGACACGGGGCATGAGCGGGGGGTGGGGGGCAACAGGAGACAGACACGGGGCATGAGCAGGGGGTGGGGGGCAACAGGAGAGAGACACGGGGCATGAGAGCGGAGTGGGGGGGTACAGGAGACAGACACGGGGCATGGGTGTGGGCAACAGGAGACAGACACGTGGCATGAGCGGGGGGTGGGGGGAACAGGAGACAGACACAGGGCATGAGCGGGGGGTGGGGAGTACAGGAGACAGACACGTGGCATGAGCAGGGGGTGGGGGGCAACAGGAGAGAGACACGGGGCATGAGTGGGGGTGTGGGGGGTACAGGAGACAGACACGGGGCATGAGCGGGGGGTGGGGGGCAACAGGAGAGAGACACGGGGCATGAGCGGGTGGGGGAACAGGAGACAGACACGGGGCATGAGCGGGGGGCAACAGGAGACAGACATGGGGCATGAGCAGGGGGTGGGGGGTACAGGAGACAGACACGGGGCATGAGCAGGGGGTGGGGGGCAACAGGAGAGAGACACGGGGCATGAGCAGGGTAGTGGGCGGAACAGGAGACAGAAAACGGGGCATGAGCGGGGGGTGGAGGGCAACAGGAGACAGACACGGGGCATGAGCGGGGGGTGGGGGGCAACAGGAGACAGACACGGGGCATGAGCGTGGGGTGGGGGGGAACAGGAGACAGACACGGAGCATGAGCGGGGGTGGGGAGAACAGGAGACAGACACGGGGCATGAGCTGGGGGTGGGGGGCAACAGGAGACAGACACGGGGCATGAGCAGGGGGTGGGGGGCAACAGGAGAGGCACGGGGCATGAGCGGGGATGGGGGGCAACAGGAGACAGATACGGGGCATGAGCGGGGGGTGGGGGGCAACAGGAGAGACACGGAGCATGTGTGGGGGGTGGGGGGAAAAGGAGACAGACACGGGGCATGAGCGAGGGGTGGGGGGAACAGGAGACAGACACGGGGCTTGAGCAGGGGGGGGGAACAACAGACACGGGGCATGAGCGGGGGGTGGGGAGAACAGACACGGGGCCTGAGCGGGGGGGTGGGGGGCAACAGGAGACAGACACGGGGCATGAGCGGGGGGTGGGAGGAACAGGAGACCGACACGGGGCATGAGTGGGGGGTGGGGAGAACAGGAGACAGACACAGGGCATGAGCGGGGGGTGGGGGGCAACAAGAGAGAGACACGGGTCATGAGCGGGTGGGAGGAACAGGAGACAGACACGGGGCATGAGCGGGTGGGGGGAACAGGAGACAGACACGGGGCATGAGCGGGGGGGTGGGGGGCAACAGGAGATAGACACGAGGCATGAGCGGGGGTGGGGGGAACAGGACACAGACACGGGGCATGAGCAGGGGGTGGGGAGAACAGGAGACAGACACGGGGCATGGGTGCGGGGGGTGTGGGGGGCAACAGGAGACAGACACGGCACATGAGGGGAGCAGGAGACAGATACAGGGCATGAGTGGGGGGTGGGGAGAACAGGAGACAGACACGGGGCATGAGCGGGGGAACAGAAGACAGACACGGGGCATGAGCGGGAGGTGGGGGGAAGGGGAGAGGCACACAGGGCTTGAGCGGGGGTGGGGGGTGGGGGGAGGGAGAGAGACACACAGGGCATGAGCGGGGGGTGGGGTAGGGAGAGAGAGACACACGGCATGAGCGGGGGTGGGTGGGAGGGAGAGAGACACACGGGGCATGAGCGGGGGTGGGTGGGGGGGAAGGAGAGAGACACACGGGGCATGAGAGGGGGTGGGGGGGAGGGAGAGAGACACACGGGGCATGAGCAGGGAGTGGGGGGAGGGAGAGAGACACACGGGGCATGAGCGGGGGTTGGGGGGGATGGAGAGATACACACGGGGCATGAGCGGGAGGGGGAAAGACACGGGGCAAGAGCGGGGGTGGGCAGGAGGGGGAAAGAGACACGGGGCAAGAGCGGGGGTGGGCGGGAGGGGGAAAGAGACACGGGGCAAGAGCGGGGGTGGGCGGGAGGGGGAAAGAGACACGGGGCAAGAGCGGGGGTGGGCGGGAGGGGGAAAGAGACACGGGGCAAGAGTGGGGGTGGGCGGGAGAGGGAAAGAGACACGGGGCAAGAGCGGGGGTGGGTGGGAGGGGGGAAGACACACGGGGCAAGAGCGGGGTGGGGGGAGGGCGACAGACACACAGGGCAAGAGAGGGGGTGGGGGCGAGTGGGACAGACACACGGGGCAAGAGCGGGGGGTGGGGGAAGGGGAGAGAGACACACGGGGCATGAGCGGGGGTGGAGGGCAGGGAGAGAGACACACGGGGCATGAGCGGGGGGAGGGAGAGGGAGAGAGACACACGGGGCATGAGTGGGGGTGAGGGGGAGGGAGAGAGACAAACGGGCCAGGAGCAGGGGGTGTGGGGAAGGGGAGTGAGACACGGTGGATGAGCGGGGGTTGGGGGGAAGGGGAGAGAGACACACGGGGCATGAGCGGGGGTGGGGGGAGGGAGAGAGACACACGGGGCATGAGCGGGGGGTGGGCAGAAGGGGGAGAGACACTCAGGGCATTAGCGGGGTTGTGGGGGAGGGAGAGAGACACACGGGGCATGAGCGGGGGGTGAAGGAAGGGGAGAAAGATACACAGGGCATGAGCGGGGGATGGGGGAAGGGGAGAGAAACACGAGGCATGAGCGGGGGTGGGGTGGAGGGAGAGAGACACACGCGGCATGAGCGGGGGTGGGGGGGAGGGAGAGAGACACACGGGGCATGAGCGGGGGGTGGGGGGAAGGGGAGAGAGACACGGGGCATGAGCGGGGGTGGGGTGGAGGGAGAGAGACACACGCGGCATGAGCGGGGGTGGGGGGGAGGGGGACAGACACACGGGGCAAGAGCGGGGGTGAGGGGGAGGGAGAGAGACACACTGGGCATGAGCGTGGGTGAGGGGGAGGGAGAGAGACACACGGGGCATGAGCGGGGGTGAGGGGGAGGGAGAGAGACAAACGGGGCATGAGCGGGGGGTGGGCGGGAGGGGGAGAGGCACACGGGGCATGAGCGGGGGGTGGGCAGAAGGGGGAGAGACACTCGGGGCATTAGCGGGGTTGTGGGGGAGGGAGAGAGACACGGGGCATGAGCGGGGGGTGGGGGAAGGGGAGAAAGACACACGGGGCATGAGCGGGGGATGGGGGAAGGGGTGAGACACACGGGGCATGAGCGGGGTGAGGGGGAGGGAGAGAGACACACGGGGCATGAGCAGGGGGTGGGGGGAAGGGGAGTGAGACACGGTGGATGAGCGGGGGTTGGGGGGAAGGGGAGAGAGACACACGGGGCATGAGCGGGGGTGGGGGGAGGGAGAGAGACACACGGGGCATGAGCGGGGGTGGGGGGGAGGGAGAGAGACACACGGGGCATGAGCGGGGGGTGGGGGGAAGGGGAGAGAGACACGGGGCATGAGCGGGGGTGGGGGGGAGGGAGAGAGACACACGCGGCATGAGCGGGGGTGGGGGGGAGGGGGACAGACACACGGGGCATGAGCGGGGGTGAGGGGAAGCGAGAGAAACACACGGGGCATGAGCGGGGTGAGGGGGAGGGAGAGAGACACACGGGGCATGAGCGGGGGTGAGGGGGAGGGAGAGAGACAAACGGGGCATAAGCTGGGGGTGGGCCAGAGGGGGAGAGGCCCACGGGGCATGAGCGGGGGGTGGGCAGAAGGGGGAGTGACACTCGGGGCATTAGCGGGGTTGTGGGGGAGGGAGAGAGACACACGGGGCATGAGCGGGGGGTGGGGGAAGGGGAGAAAGACACACGGGGCATGAGCGGGGGATGGGGGAAGGGGAGAGACACACGGGGCATAAGCGGGGTGAGGGGGAGGGAGAGAGACACACAGGGCATGAGCAGGGGGTGGAGGGAAGAGGAGTGAGACACACGGGGCATGAGCATGAGCGGGGGTGGGGGGAGGGAGAGAGACACACGGGGCATGAGCGGGGGGTGGGGGGAAGGGGAGAGAGACACGCGGCATGAGCGGGGGTGGGGGGGGGGACAGACACACGGGGCAAGAGCGGGGGGTGGGGGAAGGGGAGAGAGACACGGGGCATGAGCGGGGGTGGAGGGGAGGGAGAGAGACACACGGGGCATGAGCGGGGGTGAGGGGGAGGGAGAGAGGCACACGGGGCATGAGCGGGGGGTGGGCGGGAGGGAGAGAGACACATGGGGCATGAGCGGGGGGTGGGCAGGAGGGGGAGAGACACACGGGGCATGAGCGGGGGGTGGGTGGGAGGGGGAGAGACACACGGGGCATGAGCGGGGTTGTGGGGGAGGGAGAGAGACACGGGGCATGAGCGGGGGGTGGGGAAAGGGGAGAGAGACACACGGGGCATGAGCGGGGGATGGGGGGAAGGGGAGAGACACACGGGGCATGAGCGGGGGTTGGGGGAGGTCGAGAGACACACGGGGCATGAGCAGGGGGTGGGGAAAGGGGAGTGAGACACGGGGCATGAGCGGGGGGTGGGGGAAGGGGAGTGAGACACGGGGCATGAGCGGGGGTGGGGGGAAGGGGAGAGAGACACACGGGGCATGAGCGGGGGTGGGGGGAGGGAGAGAGACACACGGGGCATGAGCGGGGGTGGGGGGGAGGGAGAGAGACACACGGGGCATGAGCGGGGGTGGGGAAGGGGAGAGAGACACACGGGGCATGAACAGGGGGTGGGGGAAGGGGAGAGAGACACACGGGGCATGAGCAGGGGTGGGGGGAGGGGGAGAGACACACAGGGCATGAGCGGGGGTGGGGGGGAGAGAGAGAGACACACGGGCCATGAGCGGGGTGGTAGGGAGGGAGAGAGACACACAGCGTTTGTGTGCAGGCAGCAGATCCCACTCCTCAGCCCTCCGCTTGCCACCGTGTGCCGATGGCGTGAGCGGGGGGCTGGAGGAACAGGGAAGACACGGAGCATGAGTGGGGGTGGGGGGGACAAGAAGGACACACGGGGCATGAGCGGGGTTGGGAGGAACAGGAGACAGACACAAAACTTATTGTGCAGGCGGAGGAACAAAGATGGCGGGCGTCTCTGAAGCCAGATGCACTGCACGCTTTCACCGCATCCAATGAGAGAGCACGTCAGATGTCCGCGGACATCACGCAAGCTGCTTGCCCAATCACCGTCCGCGGGGCGAACAGGGAAGTGTGTCCGCGAAGCGAACACAGATATCACTAATTTTTTTCACTTACATTTTTGTCATTTTTTTTAAAAAACTACTGGACGGATTTACACCAAATAAATCAAAGCACGCTTTTGGGACCAAGCCGCCGCTCCTGCTGCAAATTTGGTGTAAATCCGTCCAGCAGTTTGGGCTGTAGGCGTGAGCAAAGTTTTTTCCCATTATGTCTAATGGAAAAAAAAGGTTTTGGGACCCCCCCTATAACTTTGCCCCCCCTGGACTAATCCTCACCAAACTTTGCAAATAAATTCAGAGTGACCCAAATACTTTTTTTTGCAAGGTTTGGTGAGGATTCGTCCAGGGAGAGCGAAGTTATAAGCCGCCCAAAAAGTGCTCTTCCTATGGAAACAACAACTTAACCATAACTACATGGCCACTACTGTGGCCATGTAATATAACACTAAGAAAGTTATAGTGGGTTTAAAGTTTTAAAAAGGTTTGAAAAAAAACCTTTCACATGAAATGTGAAAGTGGGAAAGTCCATTTGAGCCAAGTCACACATTCCACAGCGCCACCTAGTGTATATGTATATATAGGTTCTTTTCACAAAATGTTGACACTGAGACCGTGAAGATAAATGCAACCTTATAATTTCTTCAAAACCTATCACAAATGGTATTGACTTTAGTTTTGGACAAAGTACAGCCGCAAAGCCTCTTGTTCCAGACGGGTTGAGCGGGCTGGGCCATTGTTCTTAATTATCAACACAACTTCTTACCATGACCTGAAGTTCGGTGTTCCTCGACCAACATTGCAGCAGAAAGAATTACATGGTTTACCCCTTTTTATGAGGTCTACAGTGAACTCATTCTCCTTCTGTCAGTACGGTTTAATTTCTTCACCTGACAACAGGGTCTAAATGAAGGAACATTCCTCACTGAGCATTCAGGTTACAGGATCTGCTACCTAATGGACTCTACATAGCAGGACCTGAGAACAAAGGGTTGCATCCATGCAGTGACATACAATCTCTCTGCACGAACGTGCCTGCATGCACTGTCATTTAGGCCCTGTCTGGAAGGACTCACTCCGCTCATTCTATTTGTTTTTTACATTTGCTGTCTACTTTT
This sequence comes from Ambystoma mexicanum, assembly GCF_040938575.1. Lineage (NCBI taxonomy): Eukaryota > Metazoa > Chordata > Amphibia > Caudata > Ambystomatidae > Ambystoma > Ambystoma mexicanum. Next base: position 673,188,634 of record NC_090932.1, on the reverse strand, counting down.
GCTTCTGTTAACACTGTTGTGACAGGCTTAATTGAAAATATTTGCTGCAGTTGATAGGCTGGGCTCATCAATAATTCCACATAAAAATATGAGTGGCGCGTTGAATGATCTGTAACAAATCACAGCGAGGCAGTTCTTTTGTGAAATGATGCAGCGAGCACAATATTGTATTGTACTTGTCATTTATGGTGTCCAGGCAAAGTTTTGAATGAATAGTTTCGAATAACAAAAGTTCCGAAACAAAAGTACCGAAGACAAAACGTTTCGGATTAATTTTTTTAACATTAAAGGGTTTATTTTAGTAAAAAAACAGGGTTTTGGGGGGGAATCCCCCCATAAAATCAACAAAAAAAAAATGTTTGAAACTTTTTTTCCCTGTACTTTTGTGTCTGAACATTTGTCAGTGGAAAGTTTGACTGTCAAAACAGTCACTAGGAACCATCATTTATATATTGCCTTTTACCATTATTATAGTCTCAAAGCCCTGGTAGTGGGAATGCACTGGGTGGATCAAAGTCGGAGTGTTAGAGGTCATGGATTAACATTAGAATGCGTGTGTGCATTTGGCCAAATAAGGCTTAGCAGTGTTGGCCAGGCTCTGGTAGAGAGCAACCCATGTGGTCAGCATGTGGTTGGGTGCTGAGACGAGTCAGGAGATGGTGTGAGTGCTAGAGATTTGCTATGTGTTCAATGTGCCTGAATTTGTCATAGATCTTCGCTACATTTCGATGTCAGAAGTTTTGAGGCGTAGTCTGGTGTAATTAGGCAGAGAATTATGTTAATGGCACTACCCAATTTTGTCATAGTTCTTGCTGTATTCTGATATGTGCGGGTAGCCATGCCTGTGCCCAGTGTCCACCTGAGTGGTGTGTTGTACGTACCTAGCAGATTCATTGGTGATTTGTTGTCTGTGCTCCCGATCAGGTATTGCTATCTTCTGTCGATTCTTGCGGCTGCAATGAAACCGTTAGCAACAGTCTATGCTCCAACCATTTGCAACGAGGAGCACAGTTGTACTTCCAAGTTCTTCTAGACCGTTAGCGTGGCGAGTATACCCAGATATCCAGCGCTTACTGAACCTTCTAAATTGATACCTTTGCCATGGCCGGACCATCCTATAGTTAATACATGCACAATACTGCCCATCATTCAAGTCCTTCCAGTGCGATTCCAGGGCTAGTTCATGATTGCCTTCCTGGAGTAATGCACAAGAAACCCCTACCTGGCCTTCTGGCATGAGACATGCCCATGGCACAATTCCTCCCATAAGAATACTGCAGTGCATACCAATCTGTCCGATTGCGATGGTGGTGATTCTATCACAACCACTTTTAGTGTGATTTGCCTGTTTTCCTTTAAATGCTGGGCGCATTCACTATTCGATCCTGTGACATTTCATAGTGTGAACAATTATATGTAGGGCTGTGCATGGGGGGATGAAGAGTGAGGGGAGAAATATGGCGTGGGGAAGGGTTGGAGTGGGGATGGGTGTGGTACATCCAGGGCTGGCATAGCAGGGCGAGGGGTGAAAGCTTTAGCACAGCAATGGAAAATTACCCAGAGTCAAATCTGGCATAGCAGTGGGACATACATAGATTCAACTTTGGCACAGCGAGGGAAAACACTCAGATTCAACTAGGTTGCAGCAATTGAAAACCACCTAGATTTAACTTTGGCGGAGCAATGTGAAAACACCCTGAGTTAACTTTGCCACAGTAACGGAAAACACTCAGATCTTATGATGGCGCAGCAATGGAAAACGCCTAGATTTAACATTAGCACAGTGATGGAAAACCGCACAGAATCAACTTTGGCATAGGAATCGAGCACACCCAGATTCAAATTTGGCACAGCAGTGGAAAGGCACTTAGATTAGTTCGAAGCAGTTGAATACCACCTCGATTTAACTTTGGCACAGAAATAGAAACATCTAGATTTAACTTTGGTAGAGCGAAGGGAAAACATCTAGATTTAACTATGGCACCAGTAAAGGAAAACACTCAGATTTGACTTAGGCACAGTAATAGAAACATCTAGGTTTAATATTGAGCCTCTGGACCATGCCGTTCACCTTGGTCATTGCATTTCAGAAGGTAGGTGGCGCTGGGTGACTTAGAACAGACCTTGAAATCTGTTAACCTTCTGGTACACTGAGTTGCCCTAGTTATGGTCCCCGTTAACTGGTGGCCGCAGCCATTTTGGCGCTGGGCGTTTTGATGTATGTCCCATTTAGGCATGCCCTGTTGGGTGCAGGGACAAAGCCGTTCTGGGATATTAGTGCAAACAGTAATACCCTTGCGCAGGGACTTATCAATGCCGGGGTAAACTCTTTGCTTACATATATTAGCCTTAGCACTGACCAATGCCGTGCTCCGGATGACAATATACTTAAGCCAAACACTAAGTGCTCAGTACATGGAGCTGTCTGTTCCATGTACTGAACATGCAGTGTTTGGCTTAAATATACTTTCTTCCAAGCACTGCAATCATTAGTGCTTCAGATAACAATATATTTTAGCAAACAGTAACATTCCAGTGCGGATAGGTCCGGTGCCGGTGCAGTGATGACCCTGCACCCTGCTGGCCGCAGCTAACATAGTGCACCTACACCGACAGCTTGTGAAAAAACAACTGCGCCTGAATGTCTGGCTTCGTTCTACTGAACCTAGGTGCAGCATATGGTTTTGGGTGTTCAACGGTATATGTTCAGCAGAAAAGACAGTAGAGCAGGGTTGTTTAACTCCAGGCCTCGAGGGCCGGAGACATGTCAGATTTTCAGGACACCCCTCATTAATATTCATGAGATAAATGTGCGTACCATTATTCTACATGTATGGACCTTTTTTCTCATGAATATTAATGAGTGATATCCTGAAAATCCATCAGGATTCCTGCCCCCAAGGCCTGGAGTTGTACAACCCTGCAGTAGAGGTTTCACTTGTTAAAAACAAAAAAGGGTTGTGAAACCAGATGGCACAATAGTCCTGATTCTCAAAGCTGTGCACTGGACCAAATCGGAAGTTGTGTGAGCATAACACATTTGCACCTGCTTCCTTACACCAGTGTCACAATGCCTAAAACTAGAGCAAATGTCTGGAACAGGGTTGAAGTAGCAAGCTACTAGCCAGCCATAAACATTATTTGGCACCTTTGAGGCAGCGCTTTGGGGTCATACCAATGATATATAGAGCGCTATATAAATGCCAAATAACATAACCTCAATTCGACACATACATGCAGCACATCATGTCTTATTTGCCAAAAGTCAATTATCACTAGCCAGTGGCTAGTGCACACTTTGTGCCCTGCTTGGAGCTCCTCTGAGATGCTCACACGCAAATGCTATATTGAATGAGATGGGCACTGGGCAGCTACAGGTCTGCTCTAGTGCGTTTTAGGCTTTGTGATTCTAGCATAAATTATGAGGGGGAAATCTGAGGTGGTCCCGTGCATTGCCTGGTTTTTCTGAATCAGACAATATGGTCTCTCTTATGAGAATGTAGATATCCAAATTCCCGTATGTTAGCAATTGGAGTCCTGTCGAAAGCATTTTGAAATGGCGCTTTTTTGAGACACTAGCCAGAATATTTTTGTTTTTTGCTGACAGGTTCACTGCTATCCTTCTACTCTTCAATGTCTTATAGAAATTATTTGGTGGTGAAGGTCCAGTTCCTCCTTACATGCCCTCTTCAGTGAGGCAGACTGGAAGTCTTTTTTAATTAAAAGAAAATAACTATTTTCAGTATTTATTGGATTGTGCTTTGGCTTGGAACTCAAACCTTTCACAATAACAAATGTTATACACAATGCAATAGAAAAAGGAATACAAGTTCATAGAACTTTCTGCATATAAAAGTCAATTTCATCAGAAGAACAGTACCAATACATACAAGATTACAATTTGGTCCCGCAACCTAGAATTTAGTGTCAATAGCGCATTTTCTTGGAATCAATAATCAACAATCAGTTGGAAATATGTGCAATAAGAATATGGTCAGTGCAAGTGCCAGGGATACCTGCAAGCCCGTAAGTATCTTATGCCAAAATTCGACCGGAATGATTAATCGATAATACATCGCTTAAATATTTTGCATACGCTTATTAGTGGGGAATTTTTAGTACTGGTTGCCACTGTATGTTCTTGTAGACCCGTCTGCATTGAGGATTCCCCAGTCAGTGGGCAATGTATCGCACAGGCTCTCCATCTCCAGCCTATCACTATCATCAGTTGTGTTTGCAGAAGACGGGTTGTCGGGTGTTGGAGGTAATGAGCAGTGACCATCATGATGAAGAAGATGTGAAGATGACTGTGTTCTTAACATCTCTGGTAGAGTGTTAAGCACAGGTGTTGTTTCATTTTTTTCCTGACTCTCTATTTTTTATGCAATTTGATTTCCAACCTCTTCATAACTGCATCTTTTAAAATTTTAACTGTGTCTCGATCTCAGAGTTCTCATGTGCCCAGGAAAAAAAGCCACTTGGGTCTTGAAACGTGAGTCAATAAATTATACCAATGTGTCATTTTCCATTGAGGCTATGCCCGGTGTGCCATACAAGGTTCCGAATATATCCCTTACGATCTCTGCTTTATGTGTGAGGGATTGAATTGTATGCCCGATGAAGGTTGAAAATGCTCTTGGAACTCTATTTTGTCCAGTCTCAGAAACAGCCCTCTTGTATTTTTGGAATAATGGTCCTGGAGTTTGTGCCAGCTGTTGGTTGGGTACATGGTAGGATTCCAGAATGGCTAGTGGACAGAAAATTCCTGAACACTGTGCATGTGGCTGGGAGTCGCAATAGAGGGCTACTTGCATCTATCCTGCTGGGCAAGGTAAGTTAATTCATAAATGATTGTCCTCTCCTGCTGGTCTTGGGCTGGACTAGGTCTGAAGTTGCATGCCTCATGGAACATTAGCATGGGCTGATAATTTAAAGGGCCGAGGGCCGCCTCAGTGCCAAGCTGTCTCCAGGCTCTGAGATTTGATCGGTTTGGGAGTGTAGCAGCCTGTTTAGGGGGGGGGGGAGAGGCATACTGAATTGTTCTTGTTCAGCACCAGGAGCTGCATTTTTAAGGACTGCAGGGAGTTATGCATCAAGGGGACCAAAGGCTGACATAATTCAGTGCACGACAAACTCGCATCAGTAAGTAGGGAGAGGATCATTTACTGCTACATACCTAGCTTTCAAAAAAAGTGCCCACTTGGCTGACTCACTGGCATCTGTAGTGTCCGCAATCCATTCATTTCCAGTGATCCTACTATTCCACCACTCTTGAGTTAGGTCTGTGGGTTAGAGTCCATAGGTTGGTTTGGTAGATTCTAAGACACCTGCATATTTACACAGAACAGTACTACTAATTTTTCTTTAGTGTGAAAAGTAATTATTTCTTACTTGAATAATGCATCTGGGCAGTGCAATGCTTTTTTTTAATTAGATCGATATATAGCGACGTAACAGTGCTTCTGTTATATGGATGACAGCAGGAGCATAGAAACAGTTCATACCTGTCATTAACAACTATAAGAGGGAAAATTAACGTCATCTGAATGTACTGTTGAGATATATTTGATTGGTTCGAATTATAAATTCTACACTACAGTAATAGAAAGCCCCCTACTGATATAGTCCCACCCCACAATTCCGGACAAGAATTAGACAGTGTTTCCAAAACTCACATGTATTTAAAGAAAGTCAAATCCAGAGAAATATTGTCTCCAGATTTATGCCAGAGAAGTCACTACACAATTGCACAATCACAAACAGTTGGTATACAAAAAACGGAATGTACCTGCCTGCATGAACCTCACTATTTTTTACACAAGCACTAATTTCAATGACCAATTATGTTGTTTGAATTTTTATTTTATACAAAAGGGTTAAGGTTAAACCAACAAAAACGTAGTTTACAAAAATCAGAAATAACATTAAGATAACATAATAAACAATATTAATACATTTAAACAATATATTATATCCAAATCAAATATCTTGGTTACCTTAACTCACCATGTTTTTGTTTTGCAATATTTTGCTTTATAGTGAAAGTAATTTAATGTGTTGTGTGAATATTTTGTTTTAGTAGACGTTTTTAACGTTTTTTAATGTCTACTGCATTTGTGCTGCTTTTGTTAGTATTTACAGCTTGCAATATTCACTAAATTTAATTTAGCATACAATTGTTTTTTGTGCATAATGTAATTACTATAAATGGAGTGCAAATATTTTTATATGTAGAAGTAAATACTTTTGCTTTATATGATATTTTAATACTTTTTTAGTTTGTTTTTTATACTGTTATGTCTATTGTTTAGTAACTTATATGTATTTACAATGACATGCACCTTGTTAATTGATATTGTTGTATATGTAAAGTATGAGACTTGAATGCTTATGTATATTTTGTTGTAGATTTTTAAAAATATGTTGTGTATTTTAATTGCATTTCTTTTGAGAAATTATACTTGTATATATTTTTACGTTTATGTATGAATTTTGCATTACAAAAATATTTTATATGTTTAAACATAATATAAGTCTACATTTAATGTACTTTTGAATGATTTTGTATTTTATACACTTGTTTTTCTGTGTGACAGTGTTATACATGTATGACAATGCTGTATGATTGTAAGTGTGGGTTAAGAGTTAAGGTTACCATGATTTTGATTTGAATATATTTTTGTAATGTATTACTAACATCTATTATGTTGTTACCTTAACGTTATTATTTCTGAGGTTTGTAGACTGAAGTTTTTGTTGGTTTAACCATACTTTTTAAAATATATTTTCTTTCTCTGAATAATTTCATTTTTTTACGGTTACGTGATTGTTGATTTTGTGTCTGCTTTAATATTAGCATGTGTTGTAAGAGCAGTTAGTATAAGGGTGTGTACGACATAAGAGCGTGTTTCTTAAAAGCACGTAGTGTAAATCTTTGTGTAGCAAGTGTGTGTGTGTGTGTTGCAAGTTTCTGTGTGGAAGGAACGTGTGTTGTAGGAGCGTGTGTCATAATAGTGTGAGTAGGTATGGCATTTAAGTTAAAGTTTCTTATACCGCATATTGTTGCCATCTGCGTAGTGTCTTGGCAATCTGGCAAATCTGTAATGCAAGAAGGGAGGAGGTGGTTAGTAGAATTTAGCAGGAAAAAGAGCAATAGATCTGTGATGTGAAGTTGGAAAGTTCAGTTCGGATACACCGTTTACTGAGCGTAGGGGTGATTTTTGATTGGTGGTCGCCATTTGGTGTATGGGCAAGATTATGTGTGGTTTGTTTTGTTGTTGTGGTGTTGTGAAGTACGTGCGGTTTGTGGTGCTGTAAAAGTTTTGCTTTGTTTAGTTCACAGTTTGAGAGGTGTATGCAGAAGGGTGAGTTTTTCATATGGTTTGTTAGTGGCAGTACTTTTCCTACTGCTGCTGTTCTCACAAAATGTGATTTGTATACCTTTCCCTTTCAATCATTCTAGAGTGTAGCAGTTACCGCCCCATGAGTTCCTTAAGGGGTAGAGTGTCCCCTGTGGCCCATGGTCAGCCCGCAGGCTGCCTGGTTTCTGCATCTACCCCTATTCCTTTATATGTGACGTGTTCCACAGCCTTGGTGGTCTGATTTAAGTGGGACACATCTCCCCTTTTTCCACCTTTGGCCCTCTAACAGGATGGGCACACTTCAGCTCATAAAAAACTATCCTTGCCATTCAGACGCCTCTCTTCTCCACTGCTTTCCTCTCCGGTCTGGGCTGCTCCCCACTCCTTTTCAGTTGTGTGTTCGGGAGCATGTGCGATAGAAGCCTGTGTTGTCCATGCACGTGTTGTAGGTGCATCTGTTGATGGAGCATGTGTCAGGAGCGTGGGTGATAATACTGTGTGTTGTAAGAGTGATGGTGCATGTCATAGGTGCACGCGTCATAGGAGTATTGTGTGGTAGGACCGTATGTTGTAGGAGCACGAGTCATAGGAGTGTGTGTGATAGGAGCACATGTTGTAGGAGTGTGTGTTTATATAAGCATGTGACATAGGAGCACGTGTAGTAAGAGGGTGCCTAGTAAGAGTTTGTAATTAGTGTTAATAGGCACAATTACGCGGGACTTATGTCCGGAAGAGAAACTCCAAGGACCCCCCTTGTTTTTTACATATTTAAGAAACGTTGGGTCTCACCCTAAGTTACTAGGGGAATCCAGACGTGGACCCCTTGCTCACTATTCTTAGAGAGGCACAGCTCAGGTCCAACCAGACCGAAACATGTGTCTGGGGTTGCTGTTGGTACTCTTGTTCAGAGGAGAATTGTCTAGAATTTCGGTGCTGGACTGCCCCAGGGCAGGACAAAGACTGATATGTTTTGTATATTTCTCCTCTGTGAAAGATAGTGAGCTAAAGAATCTGGGTAAGGCTATCGTAACCAGGTCTAATGTCTGGCAGTGGGACTTCCCAGGACCCCCTGTTTTTTGCATAATTTAAGTAGCTTTGGGTCTCACCCTAAATTACTATGGGAATCCAGACGTGGACCCCTTGCTCACTATTCCCAGGACCCCCTCCCCCCTTGTTATTCGTATACAGATACATTTCAAACTTTAATATCTCAAAATTGGCCAATTCAATCGTCAAATTTTTTTAAGTGAACCAATTCCAGAAAACATCTAGGTGCCTGCAAAAAAGTAGGAACATCGATGGGGACAATTCTGAGATATTTTTGCTGAAAATAGTTTTTTCCCCCCTATGGAATCTCACCTGTTAAAATCTGTTCAAACACAATCAAAGAAAAATTGTAGAAATCTGGAATTGCGCATGCTGAGGCAGCTGACTCGAAAAATTACTCTGGAATAATTTTAGATTTGTTATTGCAAGCCTTCAAAAGTTATTAAGAAAACGTTTTTTTGAAAGGCCATAGAGACTTCTTCTTAACCTGAACTATGCCTTGCTCTATAATGAAGGTATTATATATATTTATTGCAATTCTTGATTGAAATGCCACATCGCCTGTAGGCCTCAAGGCGCACATGAAACAGACAGACAAAAAAACAGGCAAGCGGTAGGGGGTCAGAGACCAGACGAATTGACGTGAATGGGCTTAGATAGCCTTGAAGAGATAGGTTTTAAATTTCTTTTTAAAAACTGCCAGAAGTGTGATTGTTTTAAGATCCAGTGGAATAGAATTCCAGGTTGCAGGAGCTAATACGTCAAAGATGATTTTTTCCGAATTTGACTGAACGAAACCTGGGTTGGCACAGTTTGGCCTGAAGTAAGGACCTCAAAGATCGTGTGAGAGTGTACCTGTGAATGCGCTCACAGAGATAGCTGGGCGCTGCCTGAGTCAAGCACTTGAACGTGAGTGTGAGAATTTTAAAGGAGACACGGTGCTCAACTGGCATCCAGTGCAGACTCTCCCTGGCAGCGGTGATGGTCTGCCTAAAGGGGATGCCCAGCACTGCTCTGACCGCCCCATTTTGTGTTACCTGAAGGGCAGAAAAGTTGGATTGAGCAGTACCTGCAAGCAAGCTATTACAATAGTCCAACCTTGAGTTGACTAAAGCATAGGCAAGAGTGGACATGTTTCTAACAGATAGATACAGGCGTAAGTAGGCCAGCTGTTTGTTAATCCAGCCACACGAGGCACGAGTCTTGGCCACATGTGACCTCATAGTCAACTCAGATTCCAGTGTAACGCCCAGTGCCTTGACAGTCTTTGCCACCGGAACAGAGACATTAGAGATTACTTTTTCTTTTTTTAATTAAAGCTTATTTTTTAATTAAAACCTTAAACACTTCTCAAAATACATTACATTTTTCACACAACAATGTTTTCACTCATAGACAATCTTATAAATTACATATTCAGTATAACATCATAAAACCTAAAAGCCGTTACACATTTGTCTCACCATATACAGTTGAGGTTGCTTTCTTATTCGATTTAGCATATGTGATATGAACACATTATGAAACAGAATTGCATAGTTAGGTTTTGTTTCATTTCCCTCCTCCATTCCAATTTGTGCAATTTCAATGTCTCCAAATTACCAATATTTTTTAAAAATAATTATTAAAACATCCTGCTGAGATTACAACCAACTCTCAAACCTGCCTCTATACTATACAAGTGTGTGTCTACCTTTTTATTGTACCAGTGTCAATTTATCCCATTCTAAAGGAATTATTTTCCATACATAGTAGGCTGCTCCCACATACACTATGGGCTCAGCCATATAAATAGTGGACCAGAAATGATCTGATACATACAATAATTCTTTCATCATAAACCATCTCATTATAACCTCTTTCATACCAGTCCACCAGTTTTATCACAAGCTTTTAATAAATGTCTAGCTGTCCCGAATTCAGAGTTGCACAGCCTACACATTCTTTTTTCGAGCGGAATGCCGATCCAACCCTTGCAAATATTCATAACTAGGTAGCATGTTAAACCTTAACAACATAAGAAACCTTAGAAAATTCTCTATTAGTCACCTTCCACAGGTAATTCCGGGATTTGGCAGGCTGCATTCCTTGCAGACAATAAGTTGCAAACCTGGACTTGTTGGCTAGCATATCCATATTATTTATTCAGTCCCAGTGCAAAGCTTTCCTTTTCATCATCTTAGACAGGCAATGAGCATTCGCTGTCTCATTTGGCCATTCCATGTTAATCTCATTCATAACAATAATGGATGTGCTAGCCAAGTCCATCATAGTCTCATTAGTTTGATCTTTCTTTTTCCAAATCATTCCTATAGCCTTCATCAGGCTATCTTCCTTGTTTTCTTCAACTATCATTTTTATAAATAGTTTGCGACACCTTATTTTCCATAGAGCCATCAAGGAAGTCAACCCCAGTTCGCTTCTATGGGGGTCGATTTGGATCATTTAAGAGCCGGTCTCCATAGCTTGCCTTCAATTTTGCTCAAATCCCTGGTATATTTTGAGGCCACAGTTTCCAAAGCTTACATAGCACCAGGTACAATACAGGTCTTATACATTTCCAGTAAACCCTCAATCGAATGACCACCCTTATTATACATATAATTTCCAATAGCATTCAGTCACCTTACCCTCTATCATTTCCTTAGAGATGTCTAGGGGGATTATGTCTCAGCGGTATCCCCAGATACGGGTAAGTATCTACCACATCTATTAGAGATTACAAAGGAAGTATACTCAGAAGAGAGGTTTTTCTGCATCTGACTTGAGGCAGCAATGAGTATCTCAGACTTGTACGTGTTAAAAGAAATAGAGTTTTCAACCATCCAAGAAAGAATGGTGGAATAGGTGGCATTAATGGCCTGAGAATCTGAAGGATAAGTACCATAAAGTTCTGAATAATACTAGACATTCTACTTGTACTTTTGTCACTTCTCAATTAATATCTCTCAAAATGCTTAACTTCACAAACAAATCTCAATGTTACATGCATAAATCACGTTTACAAGTACAAGTCACATTTGCAACTGCACGAAAACAAACATTCACCATCACACACCATTTGGAGAAACCGAAAAGTTGTTATAAAATTCACTGCTTCTTTAATACATGTGGTGCATGGGCTTGCCAACATGCCTATGTAATTTACACTATGCTTTCAATAATTTGGATCTGCAGGTTTTGTGTTCCCCCATAATTGATCTCAATTCTTAGCTGTCTGGAAGAGTGTCCAGACTATTCTAAATGCAGCTAAGCCTCCCTGTCTCTTTACTTTACAAAGGAATCACCTCAGCATTTCAGAATAAGGGGATTCACACTTTGCACTTTTTTTCTGTGAATAGAAACAATCCCTTTAAGCTACCTTTCATCCACAAACCTTTCATGAATAGGGGCCTGATTACAACTCTGCCGGTCTGGTGGTAACGGTGCCGGTAGAGTATAAGTTTGCAGGCTGGGTGCCTTTCCACCCACCAGGTCTGGCGGGCGGAAAGGCACCCGCTCGCTGACTTTGACGGTAGCACCATCACCATTATGAATGGTGCCAGTGTTACCGTCTTCCCCATTCCCATTGAGTCCTGCCAGAAGAAATGCACAACTCCGGCAGCAGCCTGCTGTTTGTACTGGCACGGCTACCGCCAGAATTGTAATGAGGCCCTATGTCTCCTTCAGCAATGCTATAGACCTTCATGACTCGTTCATAGACCAAAATATTGACTAACATGGCACAAACACACAGATTCTATTTCAAATGGGCTACATTTTACAAGAACAAAACTGTGTTTAAGTTGCGTGTCTGTCAATTTTACATTGCATTTTTCAAAGATTCAATTGATTTTATAGAAATGAACTTCTCAATTTATACTTAACTATAATGAACAGTGCATGCTTATCTTACACTATTCCTGTGTCCCTTTAAGCTAGAATCTCCCTTCTTCTCACAGACCACCCTTCATCCCAGAGAGTTACCGTGGACTGGATTAAAGGGCAATCAGATTATATTGGGTTTTAGAGATTACTTTCAATGTTGCTTTCTATTTTTGTGAATCAGCATGGACCCTCTCAGTTTGGATTTCTTTAATCAGCATGGTCTGCAAACTATTCTGGACCAGCCCATAAGGACGGCTCATCTCCTGTAGAATAGGAGTCATAGGAGTATCACTCTTCCAGCCAGCAAGTAATAATTCCCTCTATCTGTGTGGAATTATCCTCCCTTTTAGAATACACCACCAATTTTCATTCAGTCACTCCACATGCAAAACTGGAACTTTGTTTCATCCCCATAACATTTGACAGAAAAGTGCTAATTCAGTAAAATAAAATGAAATCAAACACTGTGTTGCCGTGTACACAGAGACATATTACTCAACTGAATGGCATATTTCCTTCAGGAGTCATGGATTGTTCATACGGTTTCCTAATTTTTATAATTGTAAACCATGCACATTTTATATGTACTAAACAAATAGTTTTTAAATCTAAAACACATCATTGGTTTCATCTGCCTAATGTGTTCGATTAAAAGGTTATTGATTTTTAATGCAATATATATTTAATTACTTAGCAAGACCTGAAGGTTTTACCTCAGTTTGACCTGGATACATCTAGACTAATACTGCTTCTGGCCACAGAATGATCCCTGTGTTACATTACAAACAAGCTCTTTTCCATGATTATTTTCCACCCATCTGGGCTACCGTTCATTTGGATGCAAAAGGGGCTTTCTTTTTTGCTGTTGTAATTAACGTCGGTTACACACCCCTTCTTTTTGGGTTTGCTTATATGAATGTTCCTGATGAGTGTCAAATCTCAGTATAACAAGGGGGGTGGTTACCGCCATTCAAAGTTAAACCATTCTTAGAATGTAGAATGTTATATTTAGAGGGAACTATAGTGGTGTTTAGAAGTGGTCACCCTATTCCAAACCTGCAAGAACTTAAACATGAACTCGCATTTATCTAGAAATAGCAAAGCAGATTAAATCATTCTTTGTGCGCCCTTTTTAATCAGGGAACATGTATTTATTTACATGTGGTCTAAAAGAAAATCATATACACATCTTTAGGCAAAGCAAACTCATTATGCTACATTTTACCATGGTGTATAAATCAACGAGATAGTAGGCAATGTTAAACACTAGGATTGTCCATTTTTAAAGAAAAACAAAGATTCTGTATTTAGGACTGCGACCAACATTTGTATTTTAGTTAGAAGGATATCTCTTATACATGTACCTGTCTGCAGAAGAGGGTTTGTTCCTAGTACATGAACCGTAACATTTTTCAGCATAAATCTACACATTAATATTGCTACTGTAATCTACTGACAGAGCTACAATGTCCTCTAATGCAATCCGTATGTGTGGCATCAGAATGTATTTCAATTCACACAAACATAAAATGCTCACAGAAAGTAAAGTGCATTGTGTTCTGTGGGCGCCATTATGTACACGACATTGAGGTCAGGGGAAGAAAAACACATATCACAAAATGTGGCATTATTTGGAAAGTGCACAGTCTGGCTTCATGCCATTTGGTTAGACAAGCCAAGTTCTGATGTTTTGTGTTGAAGTCTTTGCACATCAGTGAAGTAGTGGCCAATCCTTGGTCAACGTCGGGAAATGAAAAATCCCTGATGTTTAACTGGAGGCAGGCAGGAGCCTGCTGCAGTGACGTTTCGGCCTTAGAAACACCGGCCTTCTTCTGGCCCAAAAGGATGGTGGAGGCCTACAATAATGTGTAAAGAAAGGGGATGGAATTTAGATAAAGGACAAGCACGGGAGAATGCAACCGCGGCAAGTACAGTCTGGGCAACAGTTAAAAAGAACAACCATAGAATGCACATATAAAGGTGTATTCTGGTCTAAAAGAAGGGATTAAAACAACTGACCTGGGATATGTCCGGGCTGGGGAGAGGAGGAAGTGGAGGACCAAGCTTGATCTGGACCGTGTAGAAAGGGATCCAGTCTCGCGGTATATGCAGTACCTTGTTATGGCGTTGAGGATAGTAGCTGTTTGTATCCTGTAATGTCCAAAAACAGGGCTGTGGCAGTAGCATGCCGTGGGAACGAGCAAAAAGGAAGAAAAATGTACACAGTGCTGTTGCAAATCCACTAGAGTGCAAGTGCACTGGGCATAGATATCTAATAGTGTCCAAAGTTTAGCATACCTATGGTTTACCAGCTCAGTTGGAAGTGAGTAGGCGTGGGAGTTGAGCGAGGAAGGGTCCGTGTGCCTGGAAGGACGCTCATGTAGCCCGTAATGCCTTCACTGTATAGTGCATCTATAGATAAGGCGAGAAGCTATTGTGAGCAGGCTATCGGCAGGCAAAGAGTTAACCACCGGTATAATGTTGGGGCTAACCAGAGAAGGACCCCTAAGGGAGAGCAGCTTGTCTGCATGGAATCCGTGGATGCAGATACCTCGAGTGCTGCTGTCTGCCGCGAAGGTGCGTACAGCCTACAGGAACGCTGGGCAGAGAATCCATGGATGTGCGCCTGTGCTAAGGAGCAGTGTGCGCGCCAAACAGGGGAGCATGACTGGGGCTGCGCATGCGTGGGGAGTTAGTGGTTGAGGGGTAGTGTATGTGGAGTCCCTGGTGTGGAGCCGCTGGTCTCCTCGCCTGCGTACAGGGATCAGAAACAAAGCTGTGGAATAACACGTCGCGGAAAATGCCCGGCCGAGAGAAGGTAGCTCGGGCAAAAGGTCTGGACGTGTAGTTCAAGTATCAAAGGTACTGTACATGTTTACCAGGCTATGTGTATATAAAAGCCTGATAGTAAAGTGTCTTGAGCGCACGTGCCAGTTACCCAGTATTTTACAATGTGCTAAAGACAAATGGAATAATTAGAGCGGGGGGGGCTGGGCTGAGCCGCACTCTGGGATCGAACATGTATCAGTGAGAGAGGAGCTCTACGGGCAAGATCGAGTGGGGACTCTCCCAAATGTGGATGGAGGTAAAATACACGGGGGGAGGAGAAGTATGGGGGGGGAAGAAATACAGTTCTAATGGTAGTTTTCTGACGCAGGGGCTTCATTCAGCCCGTGTTCAATTGTGTGCAATTTAAACATCCACCACGCCTCTTTGTAATTGAGGGCACTTTTGATGTTTGAGGTGTACTGGATTTTATCAAGGACCCACCATTTCAACTGTTCCTGGGTGTGTTTGAATTCCACATAGTGGGAGAGCAGTGGTGCTGAAGTTGAGCGGCATCTTATTTTGGAGCGATGTTCCCCGATGCGTTTGTGTACTGGTCTTGTCGTTTGGCCTACATACCGTAAACCGCATGGGCATTCAATGGCATACACCACGTTTGGAGTTTTGCAGTTGGTAAATTGCCTGACCATCCAGTCCTTGCCTTCAATTTTGAAGGATTTGATTTTGCTTGTGTACTTACAGGCTGTGCAATTGCCGCAAGGGTGGTGGCCTGTTGGTGTTCTGAGGTCCCACAATCCTGTTCTGGTAGATTTCTTAGGCAGACGAGCATGTGTGAGCCACTCGCTGAGGTTTTTAGACCTTTTCAGTGCCATCCTAAGTATAGGTTCATCTGGAAGGTTTTGGTGTACCAGTGGCCAGAATTGTTTAATGATTTTTTTGATCTTATTAGTGTCTGGTCCAAAGGTAGTCACACAGGTGATACGGTCTTCTGGTGTGTCATGATCCTTGGGTTGAAGCAATGTTTCCCTGGGGATGCATAGTACTCTTTTGCAGGTGTTTTTGACCAGTTTTTTGGGGTAACCTCGTTCCACGAGTTTACTTTCAAGGTGTGATGCATGCTGGCGATACTGTTGCGTTGCTGAACAATTCCTGCGGACTCTGAGAAATTGTCCAAATAGTAGATTGGTTCTCAGACTTTGTGGGTGGTTGCTGTTGAAATGGAGCAATGTGTTGCGGTCGGTTTCTTTCCGGTATATTGTGCATTGAAGCCTGTTGTCATCTGGGGAGATTGTTAAATCCAGGAAATTGATAGTTGTGCGGCTGTAGTTTAGGGTGAATTGAATTTCTGCTACTTGAGTGTTGAGCCATGTGAGGAATGTGGTGAGGTCTGGTATGGTACCTCTCCAGACAAACAAAATGTCATCAATGTATCTGTGCCAATGGAGGATTTTATCAAAGAATGGGTTCTGCTGATTGAGTACGAAGGAAGCTTCATATTCTGCCATAAAGATGATGGCAAGACTAGGAGCAAATGCCGCTCCCATGGCGGTGCCACTGATCTGTAAGTAGAATGTTTCTTCAAAAGTGAAGACATTTTCTGTCAAGGCAATTTCCAAAAGTTCCAGAATAAAGTTGACAGGGACTCTGCTTTGCTCCATGTGGTGAGTGAGGTGGTGTCTTAAACATTCCAGAGCTGCTGTTTGAGGAATGCTAGTATAGAGGGCTTTAATATCCAGTGTGACAAGGGTGTCATGACTGTTGTCAAACGGAAGATCTTCAAAGATGTTAATTGTAGACATAGTATCTTTTAAGTATGTCGGTGTGAGTTGACACAAGGGCTTGAGAAAGAAGTCTATGAATTTGCAGACGGGTTCCAAGATGGAGCCACATCCTGAAACGATCGGCCTGCCAGGTGGGTTGATGGCATCTTTGTGGATTTTAGGAAGTGCATAAAATGCCGGGGTTCTTCCTTCGGAGGTGTTAAGGAATGTTTCTTCATCCTATGTGATCCAGTTTTGTTCTCTGGCGTATTTGGTACTAGTGGAGATTTCTCGTTGGATAGCCTCAGTTGGATCTTGACTTAGTTTTCTGTAGTTGTTTTCATCTTCAAGAAGTATAGCGACCATCCCTTTGTATTGGCTCAAACTTTGTATTACTATACCGCCGCCTTTGTCAGCTTTCTTGATGACAATGTTGTTGTTCGATGATAGTTGCCTGAGGGCTTGCTGTTCTCCATTCGAGAGGTTGTGACGGAGTGGTTTTTGTTTCTTCTGGAGTTTTTTAATCTCCTGTATGACGCATTTCTCAAAGCTAATGAGGGCTGGTTTGGTCTCATTGTCACTTGGGCAAAAAGTGGATTTAGGTTTCAAGCCTGTGCTATCTTCCATGTTGGGAGGCTCAGAGTCTTGAAAAAAGGTTTTCAGACGGATTTTACGAAAAAAACTTTGGAGCTCATTTTCCAATGTGAACCAATTGGTGGGATTGGTAGGTACATATGAAAGCCCTCTACCAAGGACGGCTGTTTCTTCGTTTGAAAGATTGTAGTCAGAGAGGTTAAAGATTGGCAAGATGTCACTATTAGCTAGCGTCGTCGGTTGCGGCGGCGTCCTTTCGGCGGCTGCCACTGTGGGTACATTTGCATGGGTGGGGGGCCCCAGAACATGTTGCCGGGACCCCCTCTGCCTAAAAAAGGCGGCTGGTGTTGAAAATATGGAGGTCTCTGTTGGGGGTAAGGTCTGGTTGGCTGATTAGAATCTCCTGAACCTGACCCCGAGCTAGAGGTGTCAGAGAACTTAACCCATCTTCTTCTTTGTCTTGCTGAGCCTGCATTACTTTGCGCTCTCTCCTTCTCCTTGTTTTCTTTGAATTCGGGAGCCAGATATGGGTACACCTTTTCCAGTTTAAACTCATTCATATCTTTAGCTAGTTTTTTGTGTTTTTTCTCTAATGTATCAGACATAAATTGATCTTTGGCGTTATCCAGTGCAGTGTTGCTCAGGAATTTCCTCTCTTCTTTTTCTAGGTCTAGTTGGATCCGAAGGTGGATTCGTTGCGACGTCGTGATGGTTAAGACCATCAGGTCTCTGCTGCATTTTGTCGCGATTTGGCTAAAACCTAGCATGTACTCCTGATCTTCAAGAAATAGAGCCGGTTCATTGCGTACGGTTAGGCCCATTGGTACTAAGTTGGCTTTTAAATACTCCCTTAGAAAATGGCCATGAACCTCAGTCCGAAAACATTTCTTTTTTAGTTTCAAGAGTTCATCTCCTGAGGCTGTGGCGGTAGTAGTTTGTAGTGCCCCTGGCATGTTGAACATTGATGGGCCCTGTATTATAGCATTTATTTGATCCTCTGTGAAGCTCATGGTGTGGTCCATTGTGTGAATGTGATAGAAACCGTGGGGAGGGGGAAGGGGTAGTGACGACAACCTGGGTCAGAAGGAAAGAATATATCCCTGTGAGTCAAGTAGCTAGTCTTTAGAAGGAGCAAATCAATGCTCAAACTGTTTGTAGGGTATCTCCACAGCTTTGGTATGGTGCTGCACATTAAAAAGAAGCATCACAGTTTTTCAGAAACAGTTCGCTTTAGAGACAATATTGCCTTATTGTAGAGTACCAAATGGTAGCACTTTGAGCATAGTGGCCAATTCTGGACTAATCAACTCATTGCTTTATCACTACTTGATCTGGCCCACAACCTGGAATTCTTAGAAAAAGAAACCAACATGCGAAATAAGCACTACATAAACAATGGGTATGCACTGGTTACAAATTCTACCCGTGTGGCGGTTGCACGTTTTTCATGCTGCTTGAGGCTGGGGGTGAAGGGCTTACCAGGGTACCTCAAATTTGAACAGAAATGTTTCACTACTTTGTGAAACTGCATATATGTGCTAAACATATTTTCATACAGTGGGGTATGATTTCTGCCCATTGTGTATGCATGATTTGCTATTGTATGACAGAACACAGTTTGTGGTGTGAGCTAAATGCATTAAGCATATTGCTAGTCCCTGTCGCGGCCCAATGTCATGTGGGCAACCTTTAGTCCAATTCTGGCATTTTTGATAACATGTACTTGAAATGTGAATAACTAAAAGTCCCACAAATCAAAGGATTGATGATTAGCAGTGTACAATTGTCTGAAGGTGAGCAACATGACATGATACATTCAGGTATCTATGTCTCACAAGTCAAGATGAAAACTATTTTTAAATCCACTCCACTGGGAAAATGTGCTTACATTTCATTTTTGAAGTTCACGAATATTAAAATATTACCCTTCAATGAGGTTCCGAGATAACCTTCAGAAAGATTTCATTAGTTGATTGTAAAGGATCTAGTAACGTATTCTAAGCACTAAATTAAAATGGCCATTACCAAAACCAATTCCAATCAACAAAGAAAACATAAGACGTTAAGGACCTTCCTGAGTGTTCCTGTTGGTTTCCCAATATATTAATGATGCAGAGATTTATGTATATATATATATAGCTTTATTGGTTACACAACATAGGTAACCTTTTAGCCTTTTCCAAAATTCATAAAATGACTTTACATTACTGCAATACATACAAATGGTTTTGTCCACAATCACTCAATTTATCAAAAAGGAAAGGAAAAAAGGGGAAAATGAAAGAAAAAAAAAACATCTTTCAGTCTTAATAAAATGATTAGACAGAGTTATTGTCTCTTTTCTTTTCTCCACATGTAGATTATGGAACGGAACGTTTGCTTTCTCTGAAAGCGCCAACATTTTTCCACAAAACTTTTACCAAGGCTATTGTCAATGGTATGTGTGTTCCTCTAAGTAGCTCGGCCCACCACTCCGTCATTGTCTGATGACCATACTTTGCAGTGAACTCAATCAGGAACGTAATTCTTGCGTTTTCGGGCTGAACAATGTAGCACCAAGTGTTCTAGGGTTTCATATTAGTCTGCTTCTTTGCACAGTCTGCAGGTGGTCAGCTCGTTGTTTCGTTTCCCTCTGCTTATAATTTATCTGGTCGGGAATAGGTTTAACCAAAATCTTAGGAACTGGTCCCTTAAGTACCAGTTCGGGAATTTTTCTAAGTATTTTTGGCTGTGAGTTCAACTTTCTGGGTTCTTGAATTGCTTTCCCGTACAACTTGAATTTTAGACATTCTTCTTGTGTGGTTCTCCAGTCTTGCATGTACAGTTTTATTTGTACCTTGTCAGGATTTTCCTTTAAACTTTGTTCTGATTCACCCAACTCTCCTAAAAACATTTGGCAGATTTTTGCCATTCTGACAATGTTTGCTCTTCGTAGGCTTTCAACACTTTTCCTAGTGCCACAAAGCCTCCCCGTTTCGTTTTGTCTATGCACTTCTTAAATAGACTGAGGGATTTACACAGAACTATTGTGCTCATTGCTGTTAGGCCCAGCATCTTCCAAACAGATTGGACGGGGGTGCTTTTAGGCAATCGAAGCACCCTCTTCCAAAAAAGCCCTTCGATCCTGGCCCAGTTGTCATGGCCAAATGTGAAGGCAGTTTCTGCTCTGTATGTAAGTATTGGCAAAGCCTTTATACAACATAACGAATATAATATTGACCCACTATGTAGCCCACACCAACATCCAGAACTGTATTTAGGCTCTTTAAATAACATACATTACTATTATTCATCTGAATGATGCTCATATCATTAGTCAAGGAAAAATGAAGGGCTGAGTTTCTGGCCAGCAGCATGCAAAACAGATCTCTGCTATGATTCTCAACTCACATAACCCAACACCCTCATTATTACTGCCTCGAAGTGTGTATTGTTCTATATTACTTGGTGTGAAAATAATACTTGCCTAAAATCAGCACATGGAATGCAAAGGACAATGTCAAATTTACTCTGAGGATCACAGCTGAGGTGGCGCTCTAGTAGCACATTTCTAAACCTAGTCTTATTAGTGTGTGGAACTTTGCATACCAGGGCTTGTTGGCTCACAATTATACCTGGAAAGCTAGAACCCAGAAGTCCCTTAATGCAAGTGCTGTGGATTCGAATTTAGGTCGAGCTCAAGATGTGTAACAGTGCCTGGGGACACTTGCCAGCTACGGGTAATGGATGAATTTAGCCCTGTAAACAAAACATTTTCTGTGAATATGCAAAGCGGAGAAATTGCCTTTCCGCATATCAGCAAACCCATCTTCAGGACATTTTCCAAAGTAGTGCTTTAGTTTCTCTGTCTTAAAACAACACACATAACGGCTAAAATGAAGACCATGTTCCAAGATGAATAAGTGAAAGAAGTTGAGGGAATGGTGAGTTAGAGGAGGCTTTCAGTGAATGAGTGAGCTGGTGAATGTTTCCAGAAATGAGGTCACTAGACAGGCGTGAGCGAGAGAGGAAGAACCTCATGAGGGAAGTGATTAGAGAGTGAATGAGAGTACAAATGTCAGTAAGTGAAAGAGTCAATGGATGCAGCGACGTCTTTATGCGAGGACAAAATGGTCATATGCCCATGGTCCCATCCTTGGAAGGCCCACCAACTGGATGTTCGATGGAAAGAAGCCAGTGCTCATTTTTGACTAATCATAAATAACAGGTTTGATGCTGAGGTTCTGAGCATGCTGCCTGGATGTTGTTTTCAGCAAATCTCTGATCTTATCAATTAATATTGTGCTCTATATTCACTGTACGTCATAAAGTGTGTGCATTATACACCTTTGCTTTATAAATTGATTATGTACGTTTGAGTGCTGTGATAGTTCAGAAGGCCGCTCAATGTGCGTGTGACCTTTTTGTGTTGTTTATGTTAAGTACATGTATGTAAGCGCAGGTACACCCGAGGGTATCTTTGCGCTGAGGAGGTAAGGCAAGATGCCATGGCGCAGTTAAAAAAGCAAGGTTTTTAACCCTCGCCCGAAGGCAAGGTGGTCAGAGATGTCACGCAAAGGAATAGGAAGGTGGTTCCACGCTCTTGCAGCAGCAACTGAGAAGACACGGCTACTCTTATGGGCCAGCTTAAACCGAGGCACAGCCACCCGCCGGGTGGTTAGAGAGCGAAGAGTACGGTGGGTTGGTAGGGGGTGAATTTTCTTTGCAGCTATTCTGCTCCCATTCCATAGAAGGCCCGGTGAACCATACACTTGGATTTTAACAGGATCTGCTGGGCAACGGGGAGCCAGTGTAGTTGTCTCAGTATGGGAGTAATGTGGGCACCAAAAGGCGGGCAGATGATAGAACGGGCAGCAGCATTCTGGACTACCTGCAGACGCCGAATGAGATAGCTGGGTTGGGCCAGATATAAAGAGTTACAGTAGTCCAGGACACTAAGGACTAGGGCTCCCACAACAGGTGCCTGATTAGCCGTGGGAATAAAAGCGAGGACTTTCCAGAGGACCCCGAGTTTAAAGTGACCAGATTTGCAAAGTGCTCCAACCTGCTCATCCAAGGTCAGAGTGGCCGAGAAACGTACTCCCAGATTCCTGACAAACAGAACAGGTATAGGGAGAGGGTCTAGTGAAGGGGGCCAGAGGTTGGCTGACCAGAACACATGAGGTGTAGAGGTACCCACAACCAGAACTTCGGCCGCATCCTAGTACAAAATCCAAGCACGGCAGACTGTGCCTTTTCTCCCTCTCTCTCCATGATCCTGGACAAATAGTAGACACATTCTGGGGGCTATTGACCACATTTTTCCTGGCCCAATTTTGTGGAGCCAGCCCACCACTGTCAACTCTTAGCGTGATTTAAATACAAATGTGTATTGAGGGGAAAAGGCAGTACTGTGAGATCACAACCCAAGGGCAGCATGGTGTTAGGCTTTTCACAAAAAAATCAAATAAGTGATGCATGGAAATTCTTTTGGGTAGCATTCTGTTGTCTTTTAGTTTATTTGACCTTACATAAGAGCAGGGGTGTTGCCTAGGTCTGGGGAAAGATCAGGGGCTAAGCTAATTTCGGGACTGGCGGGATTTGGGGCTAGCTATAGCCTTTTGGTTGCAGTCCCTGAGCTTCTATCCGGGGCTGCAACCAAAAGACCCGGGGCTATAGCCCCCTCAGCACCCACTAGCAACGCCTCTGCATAAGAGGGTCACCCATATGCAAATCAGTCTTGATTGACATGCCAAAGTTGGCAGGTCTGCCTAAACTGCAGCCCAACACAAACAACCACAGATCTGTTTTAGAACTATTTGGCCCCACTGGGGAAGTGGGACTTGTGCCTTTAAGCACAACAAGCATAGGGGCCATGTCTATGCATGATCCGCCCACCTAGCAAGACTCACTGAGAAGGCATAAAATGAAGGAAGGGCATTTTACAGTCACAGATTCTTTCTTTTTTTGAGTTTTTCTAGTTCAATATTTCATCCCATCCTTTTTGTCTCCTGTCCAGATATATGTATTTTTAATTATAGTGTATTCATGGACAAACCTTATAAGCTCCACATTTAAGAAAAAACCCTTTGATCAATATCATAAAATTCATTTGACATGAAAAACAATCTCAATAATCAACCAAAGGAGGTCAGTCATATTTGAACGTAGGAAAAAAAACCTTCTAAAACATTAAACAATCCAATACGATTCGCAGTGTCTTCTATATGATGAGTCCCACATGTCAACCGAGGAATTGTGTATAAATAAATAACCAAAACTGTCCAACTGCATGCAGTATTCAAACTGTACCACCACAACATTCAAAGTTAAAAACATGCCATTCATACATCTACACCAAAAACGTTCCGCACTAAGAGGGTCGCAGCAAGAACAAACTTTCGGAAATATTGTATTCGATATAGTGCACTTGCTGGGCAATATAATATGTTAACTGGACTCCAGAGCATGATCTGCAGATTTGCTCTGATATGAGAATCTTCAACCTGGGACCTTGGAGTTGTAAAGTTACACGTAGGTTGAGCCTGAATTTCACAAGAACATACCTCTTTTGGGGCAGTGCCTGGTGCAATTTTGTCTGAATTAATAAAATATAAAATATTGTATGCATTCCTACAATCACTCTTTTGTTTTCCCTGACTTCAGGTTGCTACGCCGGTCCCATATTCTGGCTCTAGCATTAAAGCCAGTGAGTTTAACCTTCAAAGAGACCAATATAGATGAAGACAATTTCGTTTAACTTCCGAAGGCTTCTCAGCTCTGATAGAGTACCTCCACTCATACCCTCTATTGAGACTTAGTTAATATCTCCTTCTTTACCTTGCATAATATTCATGAAACACCTGCCCCTTCTGATTTTTATCTGTGCACTTAATGAGACTAGACCAAACTGAATTCTGAGGGTGGCCATGGGTGTATTCTTAGGCAGTCTGAGGCTGGCCCTCCAAAATTGACCTTCAATTTTTGTTAAGCAGGCATCCAGATTGCAGTTCAAGGATCCTAGCCCAGGTGTTTCGCAGATAGTAGCCATACATATCATCAGATTTGACACTGCAGTAAAAGGCAACCATCCAGCCCAAAATGGAGGTCTAATAAACGTCTGCATCGGAATGCAACCAACCGTGGGCATGTTTTGGTTTGTTTATTCATCAGTGAGTTGCAGCTCGACCATGTCACCATCAGAATTGGTTTTCATAAAAGAAGCCTGAATAAAAATGTAGAATGAAACAACTGAATGCTTTACTGAGTTTTATAGAGTCTTCATCAGGGGCAGCCTTAGGACGGGGTGGACCGGGAGACCGCCCGGGGCGCTATGCCTGCCATGGTGCCATTAGCCCCCTGCCACACCAGCTCAGGGAGTCTTTCAACGGCTCCCCCGAGCTGGCGTAGTGAGAGAAGGCACAGCAGGCGCCCTTTTGCTATTAAATGCACCCCTATTCACATGATTACCACCTCGCTCCGATGCGGGTGCAAGGCGGGTATTCCAATGATTAGCTCCCTGCGAGGCGCCGGAGAGAGGAGTTTGAAAAGAAATGTGACGCATCCTGCCTCCCCGCCGCCGCTTGTTGACCAGGGATGTGTGGGGGGGCCACCAATTTGCCTAGGGCGGGGCTGCCACTAAGGCCTGCCCTGGTCTTCATTTCTGACGTGGGACATTTGTTTTCACATTTTGCTAAGATTAGCCTTCACCGAGCGTTAAAAAATGTGCTGTATTTTCCCCCCTGTTATTACACATAATTATAAGATTTTCCTGCATAAGGCCACATGCAGTCCCGGTTTCCTTTTGCATAGAATACCTGGCACACAGTCACATTGAAGCGTCTATGCAAAGGTCAAGCCTGCCATTTGCAGTTAGTTTAAAAAAAAATATAAAAAATACTTTGAAAACTGTTGCAGCACAAGAATTACAGTAGGCCTTTGTGATTCACGCATTCTCATGTTAGGCAACCTACACACTTAAGATCTCTTTTGGGTCTTTCCCCCGCTCTTAAACTTCGATTATTTCATTTTCAAAAAAGCAAAGCAGGCGAAGGGCCCGGGGCACCTTTTAATCGACACAGTTCCATCACTCTGTCGAATGACTACAGTTTACAATTAAACCTTGCTGTAAGATCTCCTATAATGCTCGGGGCTGGATTGTAATGCGCAGCACTTTTAAGGAGTTTTTTTTTTTTTACTGTAAAGTAATGGTCCGAATCCTATTACAGATTGTAAAAAATGAGTTCATCCCATCGCTGACCGTGTCATTTCTTGCAGTTATGCTCGTGATGGAATGGAACGCTCACTTCAAGTTTGCTGGAACACTTGATGCCCAGAGCCCAACTCTTCATGCTGCTTGGGGATTGCTCCAGACAGCCCTTGCCCGGGATTCACCGGGGTTGTGAGGAGGCGCAGCGCGCTTGCCACCTCAGGTACCCTTGACCATTATGCAGTTCTGAGGCTTTGATATTTAGCAGCGCTCTGCATCGGAGCGCCTCCTTCCGCCTGCACCTCCAGGGGTGCAGTGGGGCTGGCTGCCTGATGGCATTTGTTGGATTTCAATAAAGTTGAAGGAAAGTTCTAACCTGCAGGATCTTCACGTACTGTGGCCACACCGTGCTTGATACGAGGTCAGTGGTGTGGTAAGAAAACGCTAAGTCGTTACTGCCACATTTTTCACCGGAACGGAATTACCACCAATTTCTTTCTGCACCGTCGAATTTCGGTTTGGAGATGCGCCTCCACTTTACCTCAAAAATAGGCGGATTACCTATGAGGTATTCCTGCTCATGGTAAAGCCACCAAAATCCCCATGGGGTCCTACGGACTGAATAAAATGGGGAATAGCACCATCCTACCGCCACGCGTAAGGCGTGGTAATGCCACGGAAGCAAGCGCCAGGAATGGTGGACTAGTTTGGTGATAAAACGCCAAACATGTAATGAGGCCCAGTGGCTTTTGCGAGCAAGTGGTGCGTAACAGACACCCACACGTTTGATTTTTGATCAAAGGTAATTTACTGGAGGTTTTGATAGGTGTACAATTTCTGCATCCTCAGGGAAACTGTTATAAAAACTAAAAAATGCTTTACAAATTGTTTACTACACTTCATTGAGGTAGCCCAGTGCATTTTCACAGTCACCTGCAGCCCACAATCTTTCCTTCTTCTTGGTCTTTTATCCTACTGATCATCTTTCACTTTAATCCAACTTGCAGGGCTGCCTCAATTTTTTTATGCTCGGAAAAATGTATAATTAATAACACATTACCAGCATTCTGAAAATGTATGGTATAACATTAGCGTGATAACTCTACGGTGTCCATCCCCGCGACAGAAGAGCGGTTGAACCCCTTATAGGGCCTTTCCTACCCAAAACAGTGAGTGCCAATATCCTTGAGATCCAACCTATTTCTGTGGATCAACCTCAGGATTAAACCTTTCCACTTTTAGACGCTTCCCCACTCTCCTGGTGCAGAAAAATGCTTCGCTCCATCATCCTCACCCTCAAGGCCCACCTCGGCTCCTGCACGACAATCCCCATGTGACCATGAAGGACCCATAGTCTAATTTGATGACCTTTCACATTTTAAACCGTCTGTAACCTTATTAACCAACAGCATGGTCGCTAGCCCCCTGTAACAACTAAAGTGTCTTCTGCAGAAAACTTCACACCTTTTCTCCTCTCACTTTGACTCCTGAAAACCATCAACATATAAGTCACTTTCAAGAACATCACAGACCATCACTGGCGTACTATCTCAAATGCCCTTTCTCCAAAGCAGCACTGAAATTGGTTTTCTTGAAACACTGGATATGCCCCCAAAGTCTAGCCCACCCTTCCAACATCCTACAATCCACTTCTCTACTCGACGTAACTTTGGTAACAATTTTGTAAAAACGCTATCCAGCAAACATGGAACTGATGGGCACCAGGGCCAATTTCCTTTCAATGTCGCCCAAGAAAAATCAGATAAGTTCATCACTCGTGTCTTGTAGGCACTCCTTCCGCTCTCTTGTGCCCCGCTCCCCAGTAATGTTCACTATGCTTGCTTGTACACAGCTTTTGAAGATTTCCCAAAGACACAGCTGGGAGATCCAGGGGCCACATTCGCCCAGCTTCCACAATTTGATGGGCTTCCCATTGCTCCTCGATCTTTGGCATGGATCCACTGTGAATGACAGAGTGCAAAGCTTCATAGGTGTCTATGTTTGGGGAGTTCTTAGCTTTAAACTGCACAGTCCTTGTCAGATACCCCAAAATATACATTCTGTAAACCTCAGGGCTGAGTGGGCTTTTATAGATTGCTTGGTCACTATTGCCCCCACACTTACATTTCCCGCATCAGGGGTGACCCTACTTTTGCCATATTCTTTTTCCAAAGCTTTACTACCATGACCACCGGAAGGCAATGCTTTGTCCCCGTCTAACCAAATCTTTGGTCACTGATCAACAAGCCGTAGTACCGCCCAGAAAATTCGGATGCCCATTGCCCCATCTGCAGCCTAATATAGCTAACCTCAACACACAGACGGTTCATTCAGAATGAACATCGTTGCAGTATAATGTTCCACCAAAAACGTCTACAACTACCTTAAATCCTCACATACTTGGTGAGCAATTCAAAACTTCTAATGAGGCTTCTCCGTCACTTTCGTTATGAATGCTATATTCCTACAAAACACCTGCTTGGAACCCCGAACGTGCCTTCAAACCTAAGATTTCTATTCCAAGCAACTGCTGCATTTGTTTCAGCTGTACCTTTTGCATACTGTTACTTCATCCTCTGCAGCTTTTCTGTTGGGAGTCATGGTACTTTTCCCTTCTGTGTCTGACACAATCCTCAATAATGTCTAACATGTGCAAGGACTTTTTTTCTTGAAGTAGCAGAACTTCAAACTATTTAGCCATCATCTGACATTTCTTCCAAAGACACCTGCGGTTCCCTTTCACACCAGCCTTACCCACAAGCTAAAATCATCCCACCGTGCAGCACCTGCTCTGGTCCATATTCTGCCAAAACTGCCCATACCAGAAATATGCAAAAAACAAGGGGGGTCCTGGGAGTCCCTCTGCCGTACCTTAGTCCCGGTTACAAGTGCCTTACCGAGATTCTTTAGTTCTCTATCTTTCCCAGAGGAGAAATATCCAAAACATATCAGTCTTTGTCATGCACTGAGGCAGACCAGCACCGAAATGCTAGGCAATTCTCCTCTGAACATGAGTAACAACAGCAATCCCAGACACGTGTTTCGGTCTGGTTGGACCTCCTCGGTAGGGTGGAGCTGTGCCTCTCTAAGAATAGTGAGCAAGGGGTCCCATGTCTCGATTCCCTCAGTAATTTAGGGTGAGACCCAAAGTTACTTAAATTATGCAAAAAAAAAAGGGGGATCCTGGGAGTCCCTCTGCCAGACATTAGTCCTGGTTACAAGAGCCTTACCCAGATTATTAAGCTCACTATCTCTCACAGAGGAGAAATATCTAAAACATATCAGTCTTTATCCTGACTAATGTGTGGCAGAGGGACTCCCAGGACCCCCCTTGTTTTTTGCATACCAGAAATGCCAGGTCGCTTACTCATTGAATGTAAGCTTTCGGCCCACCTGCCCTCTTTTGGACGCCAGTTGGGTATTCTGAAACCAAATTGAAACCCTCCATTTGAAGCCTGAGCACTTTCTTTGGAGATTGTGGACCAAAAACAAACATCTAATCTAACAATATAATGTATGTTTCTCTAATGCAGTAGCTTCCCCTGTTGTCACCGCTAGAGGGAGCTGCTGCCTTAGGATATATAGTGAAGCACTTTCAGAACATCAGAACCACTACCTCGAGCGCTATCCCTAACTGCGACTCACTCGCCACCAAGCTCTTCATTTCACCAGCATGCACCATCAATCTTCACCTCATTTACCGACCGCCTACCCCATCGCCTCTTTTGAGGAGGATCTCTTACACGTCATCAATCCCTCATTCAAACCGAGCTCCAAACTCATCATCTTAGGTAACCTCAACCTGGGCCTCAACAACCCCTCTGACATTCATGCCAAAAGTGTAGCCATGCCTCTCGATCACTCTGGCTTGTTTCAGCGAATCGCTGACCCTACCCACATCCATGGCCGCAACCTTGATTGAATTGCTGATCTCAACTGCAACATCTCCTGCCCGACCATCTCGACCTGCATGTGGTGAGATCACCACACCATCAGCTTTGACATCCCGATGGGCAAATGGCCCTCCTCCTGCCACACAAGGAAACCTAATGGTCTAGCCCGCTGCACCAAGAACCTAACCAAGGACCATCTCCTACCATTCCTCTCAGACCTTAAGAGCCCAACTAAAAAAACAACCGACCCTGTGTCCCTAGTCGATCTCTTAAATGCCACGATTGCTCAAGAAGTTGACATACTCGCCCTGCTCAAACAGCTCAAAGCTAAACCTGTTCTAAAGAAAAACTCATGGTTCACCCCTGAGCTCCTTGCTTCACGCACTCTGAAACATGTGGCAGAAATTACTTGGTGGAAAAACCCTTCTTTAGCTAACAAAGTCCAATTCACTTCTCTCGCCAAAGAGTACAAAAAGGCCATACACACCACCAAAGCCAACAGCTACAACAAGACAATAGAAAGTGCAAACTCAAATTCTCATGAACTCTTCACTATCTTGCACCAACTCGAGTCTCTAGTCCTCCCTCCCACCGTTCACACAGTAGATGATGACTGGTGCACTAAGGTGCAAGAAGCCCTTACAGGAAAAATCTGCACACTCCAGAAGAAAGTCTGCTCCAATCCATCCAAGCCAAACCACCACCCTCTTCTCACCCTGCAGCACCACACTCCCCATCCTCCATGCCTGTTGACTTGCACCCTGGCTCAGAACTGGAAGTAGCCAACAGAATTAAAAGCCTCAAGCCACCCCGATGAAAGGTGACATTTGCCCGGCCCCCGCCATCAAAGACTGCGCCAAGTCACTCACACCATTCATCACAGCCATAAACCACGCCTCCTTCTCCACAAATACTGTTCCAGCATCCCTGAAAGAAGCATGGATCCTCCCACTACAAAACACCCTCACTCAACCCCTTCATCCCTACCAACTACGTCCCATCACAAAAGTGCCCTTCATCCTAAAGATCCGTTCAGCCTAGATCCATGTACAACAATACCTTGAAGCCAACCACATCCTAGTCACCCGTCAATCAGGCTTCGGCACAAGTCATGGCACAGAAACTGCCCTGCTCGATCTGAAAAATCAACTAGACGACATCAAAGACACAGGTAAACATGCCATGTACCTCTTGCTGGATATATCAGCTGAATTTGATCTGATCGATCATCAGTTTCTCTGCAATCACCTCACCACCACACGAAATGTCTCTCCTGCAGCCACCGACTGGATCAGATCCTTCCTACCAGACAGATCCTCTCAGGTCTTCATAGCCAATCATGCCGCCTCACCCACGGCAGTGACCGGAGGCGCCCTGCAAGGTTGTTGCCTTTCCCCGACTCTGTTTAACATTTATACAAAACCCCTTTTCAATCACCTGTATGTCCACAGCACCTCTTACACGAACTAAGCTGATGACACCCAAATTCTCCTCCCCCTCTCAGGCTGTTACCACCAAGACAACGCTACCATCAACTCAGTCTACAACATCATCCAAAACTGGATGGCAACACTCAGGCTATGCCTAAAACTGAGCTTCTCATCGTTGGCTTCCCCACCACTCTCCGCAACTTGGATCTGGCCTACATTTCCTTCAACATCGAGGGCAACCCAATCCCCATCTCACCTGCTGCCAAAACTGTGCGTGTCTATCTGGACACCTCACTCGACCTCTCACCTCAAGTTAACGCCATCTCCTCTTCTGCCGCCTACACAGCCAACATGATCAATGCCAGTAAACCTTTCGACTTCATACTGTAAGATTAATTGGCGTGTTTTGGGAGCGCAGATCACAGCACTACTACACAGGATCAATTTATAGCATGTTTTTTTATGCAGTAACACTACATGGGTTTGGTGCATTGCTATAAGGTGATACAGCAAGGCATGTGTTGCCAGTGTAACATGGACATGTAAATGAAAATAGGCTATGCAGTCAAAAATGATTTCTACATGTAAAATGCAAATAATTTTTTTCACAGTTAAAATCATATATTTTTTTTTACCTGAAATTCCTCTATTGCAGGAGACACATTTGAGGATTAATGAACTAACCTCATTAACAAAAAACTAACATGCTAACTCATTAATAAAATAATGTGTTCTCCAGTGCAATATGGATGGAAAAGACAGGCTCTGAAAGTCATTTTAAACGCGCATCCAGATTATTATTTTTTTCTCTGTGCTGCTCTGTCCACAGTATTTGCAGGAAGCAAAGATTCGAATAAGCAGGAAATCAGTTTTGTTACAGTTGCTTACTGTAAAAGATTTCTATTGTGTGCAGGAGGAGGATAGAACATGAGGGATTCTTATTGGACAAGCATCATATTAGAGGCTGTAACCAAGTTTTCCTGTAGAATCGGGGGGAAGAGGAAGGCAGAATACATTTCAGACAGCTCGGAGAAAGACCTGACTGGTGGCTGTGGAGTTCCTGATTGAAAAAGCAGATCCCAGCTGCACTGCTGCAGAGACTGGGAATTCCAGACAATAATCCCTGGTTTGAGTAACTGCAGATGCCTGTTCTCACTGGGGGTGCTTGAAGAGGGAATTGCCACATCCAGAAGGCGACCAGCCGAAGAATTTCACATGCTGAACAGATTAGGTAATTATACATTGCAAAGTACGGGGGCAGTGTGTATGTGTGCGAAACTATTCAGTCAGCGTGGAAGAGGGAACTCCAATGTTTTATCAACAGGTTTAATGTTGCGAATTGAAAATGTTCTTGCCGCTCTCTTTTCATTTTGTTACAGATAAGGTTGTTACTGTGCAATTTCCATTTATTTCTGTAAAAAGAGTAAGATCGTGTTGAAATGCAATTTTTTATAATACACAAAAAATATCTGAAAGCAGACGGATAGTGTGTTTTATTTTTCTCTTTTATTTGTGCATCTACCATTACAGAACTGATAATATGGGGAGAGGTTTAGACAGTGCAATTGTCATTTTTAAGCCAGCTAAAAATAAGACTTAGCGGTAGCTGTGTGCATGATTCCATTCAGTATATGTGTATGTTTTCTGAACGGAACATAATAATAATATAATGAAATAGACTACTGCTGGAGGTACATGAGTCAGCAGAAAGAGAGGCCCTGGACATAGTTCACTGATGTAGATAAGTTGGTGATAAATACTGCATGTTAGCTAGCTGCCATAGATAAGACAGCGAGGACAGCCCATGGTGGCAGTCCAATTGAAAATGTGGTGTTCCTGAAATGTAAGCCTGAGGCCTCTCTAGTGATCACACGAACAAACTAAGCAAAAATAAGGGGTTCTGGATATTGGGGCCACATATAAAACAAAGGAATTATGCTCACCAGAAATACCATCAATAACGCATACCAACATAAAGTATACCACTAAATGTATCAGTGTGCGGAAATAATGTATGTATACTGTAGTACTATATACCAAATCTAATATGAATGCAAAGAGTGATTATTACTGAATTATTTTCATTTTGGCGGTAAGAAAATACTGCTAGGCCCAAATCTATACAAAATACCCAACAATACCCAATCACCTCACTATTGTCAGAGCCATCACTGGGGCCCAAGTTGTACTACTGCAACACCCTCTTTGCTGGTACTTCAGAACGCAACCTGAAAAGGTTACAAATCATCCAAAACAATGCCCTCCGTCTCAGAAGCCAGAAAAGCCCCACGTCTAAGAATCCAGAAAAGGTGCCCATTGGCTGCCGATCCGAGAATGGTACAACTTCAGATCCTCTCCATCATTCACAAGTGCCTCTCCGAAACTGCACCTGCCTACCTTTCTCAGCGCATGGAAAAATACATCCCCTCTCGCCCACTAAGATCCTCACACAACCGCTTGCTCAAAGTGCCCAGCTTCAATCGCCAATCTGCAAGAGGCTCAAGCTTCCCTGTCATCGCCGCCAAGCTGTGGAACAATATCCCCTTGTTCTTGAGAATGGACCCCTCCTATTGGTCCTTTAGGAGAAACTTGAAAACCTGGTTTTTCACCTAAGCTCCACAGAGCCAAGACACTATATTACTGCTGAACATCCTGAACATACGCTTCCTACGTTCCCTGTTTACCTTTACCTGTACGCCCCCTCCCCTTTCCCTAATGTAGCTAGAGCATAGATACCTGAGGGTTCAACGATGCTACAAATGCAAAAAAGAAATAAATAAAATAAATAGTGGTACTACTGTGTTAATGTAAACCTGCACTTTGGCCCGTGTACACAGGCTTCTACACTAGTATTATCTAATCTAGCTAGCATAAATGCACTTTTATATAGGATCCTTCAGCCCACGTCTATTGACATGCTTCATCTTTGACCTTTTTTCACCTTACCATAATTTATTTATTTATTTGATTTATTGTGCATTTGTAAGGCACTTTTACAAGTAAATTGTGTTTTAAAGGGCCCACCGGGCAACAGGGAGGGAACATGGGAATGAAAGGCAAAAATAACAATGAAAGAGAGAGGGGGTCCTACTAGGCCTTGTGAGCATTCAGAGCGGGCAAGTGCAGAGAGAGAGAGAGAGCGGGATGGGGGGTTAAGTGCTAGGAGTAACAAGGAGGGAAGTGCTAGGGAGTAAGTTGCAAGATGTTAAGTGACTGACCAAGATCATTTGGTGAGTGGTTGACTGCCAATAAATAAGTGCATGCCTGTCATAGCACAGGCCAGTGGGTGCCTAAGGCAAGTGCTGGGAGCGGGCAGAGGCTGAAAGCAATTTGGGGTGAGAAGCCAGGACCCAGGTGGACACATATGGGCCCTGATCACCAATCTCAGCGACTCTGGGTTTTAGCAAAGGAGGGGGGGAAGGAGAAGGTGGAGACGAAAGTCTTGAGGAGCTTCTGGAATTTGAGGAGATCCATCTCAAGACAAAGAGGAAGGGGGGGGCTTTTTTAGCGTGGTCCCCGGGCCCAGACAGCCTTATGGATGATGCAGAGAGTTTTGAATGTAATCCTTCCAGCAACTAGGAGCCAGTCGAGGGTTTTTAGGGCTGGAGAGATGCAGTTTCTGGGCTTGAGGCCAAGGATAAGTCTTGCAGCCCTATTCTGGATTAGCTGGAGGGGACGTAGAGAAAAAGAGGGTAGATTAAGGAAGAGGCTATTGTAGTAGCCAAGCCTAGAGAGTACCAGAGCTCTGGAGGCCTTGAGCTTCTGGGGAAAAGTGAGGAAAGGAAGGATTCCTTTGAGGAGGTGGAGTTGAAAGAGGACCTTCTTGGCAAGGTCCTGGATGTGGGAGGAAGGAAAGAGAGGAGTCAAAGGTTTTTGGTTTCAGATGAAGGTGAAGGGGGAGAACCCATAGAGGGTGACCATAGTGAGGGGAAGAAAGAGGGGACAGGAGTCATGATGGGAAGGATCTCAGTCACCAGGAATGTGCCTCACTGTGACATGTAACGACTGGGTGTCTACCTGCAAACTTTGAGCATTCTTGCTAAAACGTGGATATTGCCCTCATGCACATATCTTTATTGAATGGTCATCATGCTCCTTCCTCTACTGACAAGATGATAAGATTATGTGGGCTTCTTCCATCCTCTCTTGGGTGTTTCCATAGTCCATGTTGAGATTCTTATAACCGTGGCACCATTTGACCAATATGCATGAAACTTTGCAAATTAAAATATACAAACACCACTGAATTTGTTTAGACAGTTTTGTAAAGTTGTGTCAGAGTGGGCAACGTTTTATGCGGGGAAGATACATTTGCCATTAATTTCTGTTTGCTCCTACAGAACAAGTCGCTGGATTCATTTTATACAAACCTTCACGAGGAGTGGCTGTCTGGTCCCAAATTCATATACTTTGAAATATGTTGAATTTTCATCCATCATTTACATTTTTTAAAACCAAAGCATTTTTACTTCATGTATATATTGGACAATGAATGTGCAGATCCATTATTTAAAAGTAAAAAACGCTATTTGATTGGTTAAGAAAAAAATACTTTGATTGTCAGGGTAAGGATCTGCCGATATTCACAGATCCCCACTTCCCAAAATGTGGCTATATTGGTTGGCTGATGCTGCCCTGAATTGTCATTTTTAAAGGACCGAGTGAATTCGATGAAGGACCAGCAGATTCAGGGCAGTAAACGAGCAGTGCAGGAAAAGACATAGAGCAGCCTTTTAGGGCATGTTTTGACCCCAGGTTCATTGAGGACCTGCACACTGGGATGAATATGACTTTATTTGCACATAAACATTGCCATTTATGTCTGCATGATCCATGAATCTGCATAGGATGCACGGATGATTGAGCAGGACCGTTCCACTGAAGTGGTCGTGTCAAGGCCCTAGGAGGTCAGAATACCTCTGTAGGATTGTCCTGGTCCTCCAAAACGAGGCACTGGATCATTTTCAGTTTTGGCTTTTAGGTGCCCCTGAAAGCTCTGTCTATAAGCCAAAGGTATTGACAAGGGAAGTGAAGCTAGGAAAGAGGTGACGTATGAGGATTGAGACACACTGTTTGTGGTTGCTGTTTTGTATTTACTCTTCCATTGTCCTCCCCTGGCCATGGTAGACCCTATGGACATTCCCATCTACAACCTACTCCTCTGTGCCCAGAACCCCCACCTCCTCCTTCCGGGAAATCTTTGAGCTGGCCCTATCAAGCAGTAACCTCAAAGTTTGTTCTGCAAGTGTTATTTCAAAGTAGTCTTCTAAGATTAAATGGCTTAATTGCAGCTGTAATTGTGCTATTGGTGTAAGTAAAATGTTGTATGCAAGTGCGTCATCAGTCACTTGATTTATAAGTAGTATGTGTGTCCTCTCATCTGATGTTTGTTAAAAACAAACATTAGCAAAGCCAACCGTTTTGGCTTGTGATAAGGCATCTGCCAGGAACTACTATCAAATGCTCATACAGGCACACCATTTTCCAGATATTTCCATTTTATGATCAGGTAGTACCATCATGGCATTATCTGGCCAATGACTAGCTCATGCCTACACAAATGCCACAACAGTTGTCTTTGCAAATGCTTGTTTCAAGTTGTGAATGACCGGGATGAGCCAGGAGAGGTATCCGACCTCATGGAGACATGACTTTGCCACCACGGTCGACTTTCAGTGGTACGTTGGGACCATGGTGCCAGTTCAATAGCTTCATGAGGTTGGACACCTCTCCTGGTTTGCCCTAGTCCTCAGTGAACTGAAAAATGACTTGTGGCCTGATTACAAATTTTGTAGTAGTGGTAAAACATTGGAATCGGACTGTGCCTATTTGACCTTTAGGGTTGTGTGGTGGTTTTATTCACTGCTAATTTCTCTACCCCTGCAAAGCAGAAGTCATTTCATCACATTGGTGGCCAGCGGTAGGATCTGGTGCATACTGCTTCTAAAGCTTAGTTGGACAAAATGAGAATGTGCAGGCCATGTTAGAAACAGTGGCAGGGGATTTTGCACAATGAAGCTGAACATGGATTCGATGAAGGGCCTGAAGTCCTGCGTCCGTTGTGATCTATCAAAATACATAAAAGGGTTCCAAACAGTACAAATGAATTACTACCAAAGTTATCCCTTATTCAACCTCCTTTGTGATTTATTCCAGGAAAGTGGACGCTTCCCCCACCTCTCCCACCCGCTGCATGGCAGTTAAATTATCAAACTCAAAATGCTGAAAAGTCTCTGAGCAAAATACTGTGGCAGATGAGTCCTAGGGGGTAAGTATTGTGATCTTGAGCCACCCAAGCCAAGTACCGTTCTAATGGGTTACACGGTAGTGGATGGGGGGCAGCTATAGTGATAGTTGTTCTTGTCATTTCCCCTAATGATCGTTTAGTGTGGTATCCCAGACATCCCTGGTCTCAGTTAAGTCCTGAGGGTCAGATTCCAAGTGTCAGTCAGGTCTCAGGGTAGTCTCCCTGGGGTAGAATTGGCTACTAGGAAGCTTCTACTATATGAACGAAGAGAGGAAGCAGAGGGGTTTAGCAGCCCTGGAGTGACCAGGAGCAGAGAGATATGGATGCTAGAAGAACGCAAGCTAGAGCATGAGGAGAAAAGGGACTCCCAAAGGCAACCTTCTCGGGGGAAGGGAAGTGTTTCAAGTGGTGGCTCCCAAGGGAAGCCTAGGCACCACATCCCCAAAGTCCTGCCTTTTGAGGTGGGAAAGAATTTAGGACAATATGATTGGTAGATAATGTGGCTTATTCAAGTATTAGAGCCTTGGATTCCTTATGATATGATGTGGCGTTCATTACGTGCCTGTAAACAAGTGTTTCTAGGTGCGACAAGACAAGGAAGGGGAAACAGAGGGAGGACAAAAACAATGATCTTACTAGTCCTTGTGTCACTCAGATTGCGCAAGTGCAGGAGAGTCGAAGGGGAGAAGTGCTGAGGGGGTAGGGGAGAAGTGCAGGTAATTCAATAAGTGCAGCCAGTGGGTGGCACGTAAGTGCAGAGAAATGGGGTTGCAGATACAGACCATAAGTGCTAGGGGGAGCCCAGAGGCAGTGCAAGGGCAACTGGCCATGCAGGAGCCTGGGCCTGAGTTCAGTGGTGGCCAGGTGACCAGTGTGTGGAGCAGTCAGGACATCAGCAGGGGAGAGGGAAAGTGGAAGTGAAAAGGAAGGCCTTGAGTTGCTTCTGGAACTGGAGGTGGTTCTGCTCAAGTTTGAGAGAGGCAGGGAGACTATTCCAGAGGGAGGCCCCAGCCGAAGAGAGAGATCTGCTCCCAACTCTCTACTTGGAAAAGCGACTGACCCTCAGAGCGTTGGTAGTGGATGAGCGGAGAGTTCGAGAAGGGAGGTGTTTAGGAAGCGAGAGTTGGAGGTAGTGCGGTCCCAGGCCCCAGAAAGCCTTGTGGATGTTCCAAAGGGTCCTGAACCTGATCCTTTCCCCCACAGGGAGCCAGTGAAGAGATTTCAGAGCTAGGGAGATACGATCCCTGGTCTTGAGGCCAAGGACAAGTCTTGCAGTCCTGTTAGTTCTAGAGGTCGGAGAGTAGAGGCAGGCAGATTTAGAAAGAGGCTGTTGCAGTAGTCCAGCTTAGAGAGGACCAGAGCTTTGGAAACAGTGAGCTTCTGGGGAAAAGTGAGGAAAGGAAGAATACCTGTGAGGAGGTGCAGCTGATAGTTTGACTTCTTAGAGATGTCAGAGATGTGAGGAGAGAAGGAGATGGTGGAGTTGAAGATGACACCAAGGT
This sequence comes from Ambystoma mexicanum, assembly GCF_040938575.1. NCBI lineage: Eukaryota > Metazoa > Chordata > Amphibia > Caudata > Ambystomatidae > Ambystoma > Ambystoma mexicanum. Next base: position 673,149,958 of record NC_090932.1, on the reverse strand, counting down.
TCTTAGCCTCACAAGTAGGAGCAGGAAGAGGGCCCAGAGTGGGTGGCAGAGAGAGAGAGAGAGAGAGAGAGAGAGACAATGAGAGAGAGAGAGAAAGAGAGAGAGAGAGAGAGAGAGAGAGAGAGAGAGAGAGAGAGAGAGAGAAGAAAAAAAATAGAAAAAAAAAGAGAGGATCTGCTGTTCCGATGAGGACGATCTAAGTCTTAGTGGCATTCAGGCAGAGATCATTAGCGGCACACCATTCCTGAACTGCGGCCAGACAGTTTGGCATGAGAGAAGGGGAAGAAGCGGCTAATGGGAGCCTGAAAAAGAGCTGGGTGTCATCCGCATAACACTGAAAGTTAGAGCAGAAAGTAGCGATGCAGTGGGCAAGAGGTGCCAGGTAGTGGTTGAAAAGCCAGGATCAAAGGTCAGACCCCTGGGGAACACCACAAGTAGAGAGAGAGAGGAGAGGAAAGACCCCAATTGGACCTGAGAGGGTCGGTCAGTGAGAAAGGAAGTCAGCCAGGCCAGGACGTGATCAGTGATACCCAGGTTATCACGGAGGCGATTGAGCAGGATATGGTTGACCGTATCAAAAGCAGAAGAAAGATCGAGGAGAATGCGGACAGAAGGAAGGTTAGAGTCAAGGTTAGAAAGCAAGTCTTCACGGGCATTCAGGAGAGCAGTTTCCATGCTTTTGGAAAAGCTGAAGCCAAACTGGTGGTTGTGGAGACAACCAACAGATTCAGTGTGCAGATTACGCTGGGAAATGGGCAGCTTTTACAAGAGTTTGCACAGAAAAGGAGTGCTAGAGATCGGGGGATAGTTAGCCGGAGAGGAAGCATTGGCAGAGGGCGTCTTTAGAAGGGGGTGCACAAGGGAGTGCTTAAGGGGGCAGGGGAAGGCTGCAGTGGCAAAGGCTGGAGCAAGGGTGTCAATGTGGTCCTTGGTGGTTCTGGATGAGCAGGGAAGAACCTGCTTTGATGAGGCTTTCATAGATCTGACTTGTCTAGAAACCTTGTCTGGGGTGAACAAGGGAAAGGAGGAGAAAGGAGGAGGAGAGATGGCCACAGACAGGCCAGGAGTGGAGGAGGAGGAGGAAGAGGAAGAGAGGGTGGACGGGATGTCCTGGTTTTAATGATGAAATGAGAAGCCAAGCTTGTGCAGTTGGCCTGGGAGGGAAGAGGAGAGGCAGAGACTGCAGCAGCATTTCCCAGCTCCTTGTAGATTTTGAAGAGTTTGGCCAAGTAGGTAGATGCCGCAGAGACGCGGGCTTGGATGTGGGCTCTCGTCTTAGCTCAGACAAAGAGTCTGCATTGCCTTTGGAGCAGGCGGCAGGCCAGCTTGTCAGGGGGTGTGCCTGATGCCCTCCACTTCTTCTGAGTCACCCTACACTTGCGTTTAAGGGTGATGAGTTTGGAATCATACCAAGAGTTGCACTTGGATTTGGGCTACAAACTGACCTTCATGACAGGGGCAAGGACATCAAAAGTGTTAGAGTTAGAGAGAGGAAGGTTGCATAGGGCTGTGTCAGCGTGTGAGTCAGCTAAAGGTGCAGAAGGAGGAGTGAAAGTAGTGGTGAAAGCCTCAACTGACACCCGCTTCATGGGTCGGATGAACGAGAATGTAGCTGGCAGTGCTGGAGTCGGCTTGGCCTGAGAGGTAGAGTGAGAGAGGTGGGAGGAAAGGAGAAAGTGATCACTTCAGGAGAGAGGGGTGGTGAGAGGGTTTAGAGAAGGGGATGTCTGAGGAGATCACAATATCCAGGGTGTGCCCTGCAGAGTGAGTCGGGCCAGATGGAAGAATAGAAAGAGAGAGTCGCAGAGGTTGGGAAAGAGTCCCAAAGAAGGGCAAGTAGCATCCAGGTGGATGCTCAGGTCTCAGAGGAGGAGAAGTTGAGAGGTAGAGGTGAGGCGGGAGGAGGAGAGGTCAGCCCACTCAGAGAGGAAGAGGGCAACCTAGCCAGGTGGCCTGTAGATAGTGGCCACAGTGCGAGAGAGGCCAGGAGAGATAGAGAACCTGCAGGCCAGGCATTCAAAGGAGGAGTAGTCCTGCATAGGAATGATAGAGGCAGGGATCCACTCTGGGAAGATCAAGGCTACCCCCCCCCACCGGGAAGGTTGGTTCTGGATTCAGAGAGGATCTTGTAGCCATCAGGAAGGAGAGTGTCAAAGCTTGTGACAGAGCTGGCTGTGAACCAAGTCTCTGTGAGACCGAGTACATTCCTTGAGATGTTTACCTTTCTCAAAGGAGACACAGATACAGCGGACACTAGAAGTGATATACAAGGGTGAAGATGGGAATTGCATACCAAGAGCAGGTAGAGAAACGGGGAACACTGATATGGGGGCAAAAGTTGCTGCAAAGGAATGTTTCTAAGTGCCCTTTTAGTGTCATTTTCAAACTACAAACTGCCTGAATATTGTTTATATTTGTGGGGGGGATTCCTAGGAGGAACAGAGAGGAGAGATGTTGTAGAGAAGACTATTTGTAACCAGTGGTCGAAGTGTATGAATAGAAGTAGTGGAGCTATGTTCCCTGCTGGCCTGGCCCTGCTCCCCACAAGCCCCATTGCCACAACCCCTCCCACACACAATACACCCCTCAAAACACTTGCACCTGATGTTTAAGGGAACTTTCAGTGCAGTGCACTGAAAGTGAAGGTTTCAACTTCTTCCTACACTTTTATTTTAAAAGAAAACCATTCCGGAACGGTTTCTTTTTAAAATAAAAGTATAGGAGCTGTACAAGGTAATTTAAAAAAGTATAGGAGCACCGCTCCCGACCGCTCCCGCTCACTTCGACCACTGTTTGTAACCTGTCCCTCTAAAAGACTACTTTTAATTGGTAGAAGGGTAATACTCTGAAGAGTAGGTCGAAATATTCTAAATTGTTTACAGGCTAGACTGAAAACTGCTTGAAAGATGTCTAGGTGGTGGGGGTACCACTTCAGGAACATAAAGAGCGGACAGAGACAAATAACACATCTTACAGACTGGATGTATTTTGCATCTTGTAATTCTGTGTGGTCAATTATTTTCTGGAGCCAAGTCAACAGAGGATCGCACGGTCCATTTTCATGACAGTCCTACTTGTGATGACGGGAAGCCTACAGTTTGGTTAAGTATTCCCCAAATGTCAAGCTCCATGTGGTCCGGTTACTAGTGTACTGAAGACAGCAATGGTGCAGGAAGGCTCTTTACCCAACGGTACCACCCATCAGATCGATACTGTTCAAGAGTTCCAGACATACACCACCCAGTTTCGGCGGACACTGTAAAGTCCTGACCCACCTTTCAGGGAGGTTCCCGATCAACTGCTCCCCTCACTCTGCTCCTCTGCCACACATTTGCCTGCATTGGACTTGACCATAACTCACAGTCTAGCACTGGTTTAGAGCACGTACTCCGCCCTCATGACATTCAACCACTCTGCATTGACTGCCTTACCCCGTGGAATACAGCCCTCGGGTTCGATATGATTACTGAGGTCCCATTTTCCTCACAGTTCTGCCTCTGCAGCTGGATCTTCACGACTTCATCCAACAGGCTTACAATGAATGTGGGCCTCCCGTCCTCCACACCTCTTCCTTTTTGGCCCCTCCTCCTTTTCTCTCCCCGTTGCTACAAAGTGGTTGTCTCTGCATCAAACAAAGTCTGTGGCTCAGTGGACTAATGCATCCACTATAGGGGCCTCAGCAGGTCCACTCAGTCCTTCAGCCTTCTGAGGTCGATAAAATGAGTAGCATTAAGTTGGGTAACAATACACATCTGTTATCATTTGTCAATAGCACCAAGATGCCCCTTGGGGGAATGCGCAAATACACCCGTTATGTTATGCATGCTGGTAAACTAGACAACAAATAATGAAGGGGTGGATGAATCTTCATTCATACTTAGCCCCAATACTGAAGTCGTGGAGCGACCGCAGGCCGCCCGTGATACACCGAATGAGATTGCCAGTGTGTCTTCGGAGGCGGCTGCAAAGCCACTCTGAAAACTTGGCATGAAAGTTAAACTTCCATTCATAGGGCACCCCGCTTTTGTTTGGACTACCTGCATCAGCATTGTGAAATGTGAGCTTTCCAGGTCAGAACTCTAACCAGTATCCTTGGGCAAGCGTCATTAGCAGCAAATAGAAGACGTTTGCTCCTTATGCAGCCAAGTACTCCTTAGAAACAAGAGTTGCCTCGGGCAATCTCTTTGTGAAGAGAGAAGGCTGGTTCTAAGGTTTCCCAGGTACGCTCACAAGGCCTATAGAATGAGGATGGTAAGGGCAGACCGTGGCCCACAGCCAGTGGCGTATCCATCGCAGGGGCGGGGGGAGCAGCTGCCCTCCTCCCCTCCCCCACAGGGCTCTACAGAGCCGAAAACGAGGACATCTTTCAGAGGACAGGGACATTTTACACAACTGCTGCCTCATCTGGTGGGCCCTGGATGAGAGTGTCCCGGCCGTGCATTCTCTGGCGTCCCGGGTGGCGGTTTTCACACTTTTGTTTATCTCAGTGCCCTGCTAATGGGAACAGGTTAACTTAATGGTTGCAGCTGCACCATTCCCATTTCGAGCCTTTGTTGCATGTACCTGCTCACCTTGAGGACCACCATAAGCAGGGGAAAATGCAAATGCCAACAGGCACCTTAACAAAGCTGTCTCAATTACTAAGGTAAAAGGTTGCTGACAGCTTCTCTAATAGGGCTTTTCATAGGCATGAGTGTAAATTGGCAAAGTGATGGGACTTTTCCAAATAAGAGACCCCCCTCTCTCCCAAGTCACTTACCAGATCTGTCTGCTACCCAGCTAATTACATTGAGTAAAACAATAGAGTTCCTTTTAAAGATTAAATATATACAATTTAAGGAGATAGCAAGTTTTCCAACATCGTGTAAAATAAGTACCATTTGTAGCTGTTGGACGCATAACAAAGAAAACGGGTATGTTTAAAAAATGTTTGCATGTGTGTTCTCGTGAATGTGTTGGTGTACTTTTGTGCATGCGTTTGTGTGTCTGGGCCAAAGGCTCAGTTTGTGGGCACTGCGAGGGACATGATGCAGGACTGGGGTTGGCGTGGGCATATGTTAGGACAGATTGCAGGATTTGATTTTGGGCACTAGCAGCAGGAAAGATGGGCAGTGCCAGCATATATTGTTGAGACAGGTCCTTTTTGGGGCACTAGCAGCGTGAGCATGTGTTTTTGCTGGGGAATTGCTGGCATGTATTGTGAATAGCAGCCTCATACTTTCTTCAGACACAAAAATGGAGCGCCTTGAAACCCTTGCCTGTGTACAGGCACTATACACATAAACAATACCATACCAATACCAAAGGCATGAAAGGGGGGCAGGTCTGGTTTGAGAATAACTTGTTTGAAAGTGGGGGAATGCTAGCATGTACTTGAAGGGGGAGGCCTCCTGATTTTATTTGGGGACAGGCAGCATCAAGACACATTACAAAATGTTCCTTTAGGGATCTATTGGAGTGTTTCATGGGTCCCCTGCCATTCAAATTCTATATTATTGTTCATTTTTTTCTAAAATGTTTGCTGTGAAAGGAAAAACCCCAACCCATTATTTTAAAAAAATATGTAAGGGGCAACACTGGCCAAAATCTTACTGGTTTAGTCTATGTGTGCTCACTCGGTTGAATTTAGGAAATCATTGATACCCCTTCATTTTACAAATTCACCACCCGCAACTTCTCTGGATGTAGTGGTTTTGTTGGAGCGGGCATGGAAGCCCATTAAGATGGTAGTTGGGTCTTGCTACCTTCTTTGACCACACATTGGGAGAACACAATTTCCCAGATTTAAAAAAGGGACTTTTTTCATAGTTCGGCCGGGCCTCCCCCCACTCCTTCCATGCTGGATACTCCCCTGCCCACAGCTCTGAATGGCACCAAGGCTTCTGTGCTGGTCTGAATACAGAAATCACTCTGTTGTCCATTTCGCCTTACAAAATGCCCTAGGGCATAAGTAATGAGAGTTCAAACAAATATTAAAAACACATTTTTTTAAAAAATAGCACCTACACTTACTCATATGTTTTGATTATATGAACACCAGATTTCCATAGTTTGACAAACGTGTGTTACACAGAGTCTAGACGTGAGCCGGGCCTAATATTTATCACTCCCTAATCACTATCCGTGTTTTGGCACTGAGAAAATATTAATCTCCATGCAAAGTGACATACTTCTGAAAAATGGGCAAGCTTTTTTTATTCTGTTGTTTATTTTGTGTATCCACCACTCATAGGAAGTTGTATTTCCTACTTCTTTCTTGAGAAAAGATATTCTTTGATGTTGCTTTTCAGTCTTTATTTTTATTATTATTACGGTATTTATTGAGCGCGGACCTAGCTTCGAGAAGCAACGGGGCGCATTACAGAGGTATACAATACAGATACACAACGGAGCGCTTTGCAGAAGTATACAACACTACAGCTGCGTAACAGAACCCTTTACAGAAGTAACAACAGAACAGATATATAGCATGGGTATGGGGGGGGTAAGATACGGAGGGGCACAGAGGAGGGGTACAGCTGTACAGGGTGGCGGGGAGGAGAGCGGAAGACGACATCTAGCGAGTCAAGTGGGGCAGGGCGATGTGATGGACTAGCTGTTGAGGAGTAGAGACTCTTTGAAGAGGTTGGTCTTGAGCTCTTTTCTGAATTGGAAGAGGGTGGGGGCGTGTCTGATGCTGATGGGGAGGAGATTCCATAGTCTTGGGGCACCCATAGTCTTGGGGCGTAGTCTTTCTCCTAAAGACCTTGTAACGTGACATCCATTTCTAGCAACTTTCTTCCGCTGAAAATATGTTGGCGCTTGTACATTGTTCATTCTCATGCGTACATAGCATGTTTATGTGAAATTTCCTCCACCATTTCTATGTTCATATTATTGGGGGTCTCCTCATTGGACGTGTGATTTGAGTCATTCAGTAATTTGCTACTCTGATACTGGCAGATTTTCTTTCTACAGGTTTCACAAAATAACCCTTGTGCTTCCACTTTTCTTCTAGCCTTGTTCGGCTCCTTTGAGGTCATCTGACACGTTAACCTGAAAATCCGTCAGAGGTTTTTGTGACCTTCTCTTCCATTGATATGACATGATATGGAATTTACAACACGCCTATACGGAAGTGTTTCAAGGCGCGACGCAGCAAGTGGGGGAGCAGAGGGAAGACAGAGACAGTGATCCTACTAGGCCAAGTGTCATTCTGATTGCACAAGTGCATGGGAAGGGGGAAGAGAAAAAGTGCTGAGGGGGAGGGAGGTGGAGACAGTGCAGTACATGGGGTAATAGAATAAATAAAAACAATAAGAGAAGTAGGGCCAGCTGGTGGCAAGTGCAAGGGTAAGTGCAGACATCAGGTGTTAAGTGCTGGTGGAGGACTCCAGGGATTCAGAAAACAGTCCCCAAATGCTGGGGTTGCCAGGGAGGCAGTGCAGGTGTGTAACTGGCGGGGGAGGGGACCGGGCCTGAGATCAGAGGGTGGCCAGGTAACCAGTACAGTTTCAGCCAGGAGTTCAGTAGAGGAGAGGAGGAGAGAAAGCAGAAGCAAAGAGGAAGGTTTTGAGGTGCTTCTGGAAACGGAGATGGTTCTCCTCAAGTTTCAGGGAGTCAGGCAATACATTCTGCATTGTACCTCAGCAATCATCTCTGCCCTAAATCTACGACATTTCACTTAGTTTAACTTAGTTGCATTGGACCTAATGAACCATCCTCAAGGGAACGCTTCCAGCTTTTCCAGCTCAATCCTCAGTTTTCCAATTCCTCTCTGGTGTCGACCTAATGGCAGATCTTTAGATCATTTGCAGATATACTTATTTTACTACCTTTTATGTTTGTGGGACCGCGCTCCCATTCTCTTTCTCTGAATGGACTCTGTTTGTCAGTGCACCCTTGAATCAATCACCCTGACCACCACTAAGGGATTCATCTCCAAGCTGAGCCTGATCACCTCAGCTGAAAAAATGTCCTTACCATGAGCTCCAGGAATCCCTCCCTTCTTCCACCAGTCAGCGTATAGACGCAACACCTTTGCATCATCCAATCGATACAGTTGTTTTCAATTACATGTAGCTTAAGAGAACATTACAAATGCTCAATTTCATATGGAGTGGAGGCTGGACAAAAGGCATAAAGAGGGATAACCACTGGCCATTGATCCTTAAGTACCCTCTCCCACGCCCCCCAGCTACAACTAAGCCATTACGCAAAATGGATTCTCTTCCCACTTCCACACAACCAAGGCCCAGACAGGATATGAGATGCTGGGAAAAGAGCCAGAAGGCAGCAGCCCTGCTGGAGACATTCTGCTCCCTATTTTCCTTTTTCTAAAATCACACCCCTTTTGTGTTATTTCATGGTTGCAAAGTTAGGTGCAAAAGCAAATGTATCACAGCAGGGTTTTGCACGAACTATAGGTAGGACAAATAATGCACGATGGGTGTGGGCAAATTCATCCTAGAATGCCTCGCCACTGCTGTGCCACAATTGCCAGGTGCAGGGTGTACACATAAAATACCTCTGTACTTAGAGCGTTAAAAACCCTAGCTCCAGCGCTAAGGAATCAAAGGGGGTGGCTGGGTACTGAGGAGTAGGCTTGGGAGATGCATGTGTGAGTCACAAGGGAAGACAACAAAGAGGAAGATGGGCAGCTTGGTACAGACAAAAAATCCTGGGATACATCCAGAGAAAGGTTTTGCCCCAAGGTTACCTTCGAAAGATTCTGATATCAATATTTCACAGGGTCAGGTGATTGAGACCCTTCGTGTGCTGGGGGCGGGCGGCTTTCATTTTCGTAAAACACATTGTAGCGGTTGAGGTAACAGTATTACCTTTATGATGGGGCTATTTTAGGATTGTTTGTATGAGTAGTTTGCAATCTATATGATGGTAGCCTTTTCGAATATGAAAAGTGAACACTTATAGAAAAGGTTATAGCCATCTAACATTCAGTGTGGAGGATACTTCCCAAAGTGGAGGGATACGCATTTATTTGGAATTTTGAAATTGGGATTGGTTTGTGTGCGCATGCCTGCCGCAAGGGCGCATGATCAGTAAGTATAATGGGTTAAGGATGGGTGGGTGTGTGTGTGTAAGTAACGATAGGGTGCACTTTGAGCCTTTGTGAATGTGTTTTTTCTTTGTCAATAATAAGAATGGCATTTTATCAATTGTAAAACATTGGGACTAGGAAAGAGAATATTTAATGCAACATTTAATTGAGTGAGTTGCATTTTACGCATTTTAAGCATCCTACAAGCCTTTTAATGTATTGTAATGGGCATTTGCATAGTGCCTTTCACCATTGGTATGGTCTCACCGCACTGTAGGTTCAACGCCCTTGGGGACTGAAGTCCAAGTATGGGAAAGTCATCAAAGAAATATAAAACGTGTGTGTGCATTTTGGACAGTTCAAGGTAGGTAGAGGTGGCCAAGTCCCTGCTGGTCACCTGTGTTGAGCAGGTAGGTGGGTGGGTACCGATAGGTAGACTGGAGAGTATGTCAGAGAGATATTATGTGTGCAGCCAGACCGAATTTTATTATGGGGGGGATAGATACCCGGTAATGGCCGAGGTATTTGGTAAATAAATGAGTAGGAGAGATTAAAGGACCCTATATTTTTCTGCTGTGCTTAATGCAATAAACCCTAAATGAGGTAAAAACGTACGCCACATTCTTAGGACTGGGACTATGAAGTACTCCACTTTAGAGAGGCTTATATGCTACTATTGATGTATAAAAGCAAATTTGGTCTTGCCCATGTCTAGTTAAAGGGGAACTCGACTCGGCGAGTTGGTGGCATCCTAGGAGTCGACCTGGCAGCTGAGTCAAGATAGCTCATCCTGTTTAATCGGTCGAGTCGGTGTCACGATGGCTGGAAAGGCAGGTATGTGGATTGAGGTTCTTAGTGTCAAAGAGAACAGCGCAGGTTCTGTAACATCTTGAGGTGAGTCGAGCATGGTCCTTCTGGCTCGAAAAATGTCTCAAGGTGGTTGGCAGGCAGGCTTTGAGCTACGTTCTGGGCTTTGCAATCACTTAACGAGCCTGTCCAGGGGCAACGTGAGTCCTTTCCTCTGCCCTTCTCAACAATATTAGCTTGTAGGGAGCACTTGAAGGGTTCTGTCATCTTCAATGGTAGGGTCCTGGGTAACAGTGTCTCAATTTCAGGTAACGTCTTGGTCCACATAGCAGTGTCACCCCAAATATGCCCCTCAGATTGTAATGAACAAGAGTTTACCACTTGTTTGGGAGCCTCTGGTCTTCCCCTCTCTGTCAGAGGACTTTGGAGCAGACTGTACGTCCAACCAGGCTCAAGGTGAATCCTTCTTCAAGTTGTGTCCAAAGATAAATCAACTACGGAGCAAGCCCCTCACACTCTATTTAGGCAAAATGTCACAGCAGATTGGTCCACAGCAAACCTGCTGTTAAGGGTCCAGTCCTTGGCCCTGCTGTAATAAGTGTCCTTTGCCTTCTTATTGCATACCCAGAGTGCCTTGTCTGTAGTTATTTGGGGAGGCGATAGGACATTTGGGACCCCTATCATAATCCACGATCATGAGAACCCTCTCAGGACTGATGCTCACTCCTGGGATGTTCTAACTCTGCCCCTCGCTCTGTTTGCCTACTTCAAAAGGACTCCAGTAATTCACATACTGGTGGTAAGTGGCCATTATAACAGGACCCTGTTTGAAGCACTGGTTCCCAGGGGACCCCCAAGGGATTTTTCAGGTTTCTTAGTGGATGGTTGGACCCAGCAAGGTGGTTGTGGGTACACCAAGCTCAGACAGCTTAATATTTATTTATTTATTTTTAATTCTTGATAAAGCGCTACACGCCCGTAGGCCACAGAGCAGACCAAAGAAACTACAGCAGAACGACAGAATGAGAGAGAGGCCGGGCCCAGTAGAAACGAGACAGTTCCTTAGCTGAGTTAAAGAGTAGAGTTTATATACTTGTCTTAAATATTGTCAAAGATGGAGATGATTTAATAGCAAGGGGGAGAGAATTCCACTCTCGCGTAGCGTGAAATTCAAAGTTAGACTCACCAAATCTTTTCAGGCGAAGGTGGGGTTGGTTCAGTTGAGGATTATCAGATGAGCGCAGCACTCTGCAGGGTTGTTTCAGTGAAAGTCTACTGGTAAGATATTGGAGAGCACACATGTTCTGAGATTTGAATGTGAGGGACAATATCTTCTGTCTAATTCTGTGCTTAACTGGAAGCGTGTGCAGTTCCTTCCTGAAAGCTGTGACATGATCACGCCTAAACAATCCAAACACTGCTGTTACAGCCCCTTTTCGAGTAGTCTGGAGACGCTGGAGGTTTCCCTGTGAGGTGCCTATCAATAGACTATTACAGTAGTCTAACTGTGAGTTCACGAGTGAAGATGCCAGGAGCGATCTGTTTTCTATAGAGAGGTTTGGCCTGATCTGGTGGAGCAGTTTGATTAAATGACCACAGCATGAGCGAATCTGTGATACCTGTTTCGTCATTGATAAATCAGCATCAAGAATGACCCCAAGAGTTTTCACTGAGTTGCTAACAGCGATGGTGGTACCAGCAAATTCAAGATTTGTGTATTTATTGGGTATGGAGCTTCTTCAGGTGAGGCCCAGAAGCCATGATGAGAAGCTCCGTCTTAGAGTCATTGAGGGAGAGAGAATTCTGTATTTTGCTATAGACTTGATTTACTGAGGCAGTAGCCTTAGAATAATCACCAGAAAGTTCAAACAGGATCTGGGTGTCATCCATGTAATTCGCAAATTGGACACCAAGGCCATCGAGAAGATCAATAAAAGGTATTATGTAGACATTAAACAGCAAGGGTTATAAACACGACCCCTGCGGCACGCCACAGGTCAAAGAGATGGGATTCGCCTGAGCTCCGGCAATGGCCACTCTAGATGTCCTTGGACCAAGATGAGAAGCTATCCAATTAGCAGTACTTTCTGAGCAGTTGGCAATAGTTAACAATCTGTTATCTAGTAGTTTATGATCAATTATGTCAAAAGCTGCTGAAAGAGCTAACAATAAAAGTAAAGCTGGGTGGCTTCTTTCTATGATTCCCACGATATTAGACTTAAGATCCAGAAGAGCTGTTTCTTTTCCATGTTAAGATCTGAAAACAGATTGATGGGAATTTAATAGATTCTTTTTTTCTATAAACGCCTGGAGCTGTAGATATGCCACTCTGTCCAGGATTTTCAACAAATAAGGAACATTGTTGATTGGACTATAATTCTTCAGAACTGCAGCATCAAGTGTTTCCTTTTTCAAGAGGGGAGTAACACAAACATCCTTTAGGACAGTAGGTACAATGCCTGATTCAAATGATAAATGTATCATTTTTTGTGATCCAATGGATCAAAACATCTGAAGAACCTTTCAAAATATCGGCAGGGCAGGAGTCCCCCAGAAAGGATATAGACTTCATGTTTGTAACTGTCTCTAAAACCTAATTTTCAGTGCAGCTATGAAAAACACATTTAGGGAGGGTTTCTAGCTTGCGCAAGTGTGAACTTTTTATGGTAGTGAAGTCATTGTTAAGTGCTAGGCTGGCCATTTGATTAGTAATGCATAGGCGATGACCCGCAATTTTATTCACAAAGGCATCCTGGATGGATTGAGACCAGGTAGAATCTTTGGAGACAGGTGAGAAGGGAGATGAGTGGCTTTCAAATTCTTTGAGAAGTTTGAACAGTTCTTTGGAGATTTTATTTTGTATTTTCAATGTATAAATTATAGGTTTTCTTTTTGGCTTCAATAGTGGTGTGTTCATATAGTTGTACACTTTTTTGTAGTTTCTTAGGGTGGTAGGGCAGGAATTCTTCCTCCATTTTCATTCTGCAGCTCTTTTTTGTATCTTTCTTGCTTTCACAATCTCATCTTTGAACCATGTTTTCTTCATGGTTTCCACTTTTATCAACTTTGTTCAGGGGAAAGGATATCAAAGGTATCCTTAATGGCAGCTGATAGGTGAGAGGCCAGGTCCGAGGAATTTACACAAGCTTCAATATGACCTCGTATAGTTGTGATAAGAGCAAAGAATGCAGTTGCTGAGACGTTCTTAATGTTACGGCATGTCGTCTTCGCTCTAGGGTTTGTGTCAATTCTGGGAGGAGAATTTGGGAGCCTGATTGTGGTATTAACGAACAGATGTTCCGACCATGGACGTGGTAGGGTGCTAGTGAGTTGACTCTGGACATTTTGAGATAGTCTCCAGTCCAAGGTGTGATCATCCTGATGTGCTGGATCCTTAACTAATTGCACATAGCCAGCTACTTCCAGGGAGGAGAGCAGAGATGAGGCAGAAGGATCTGATGGATCATCCGCCCATAAGTTAAAATCACCCATTACAAGCACTGGAGAATTAGTTTTTGTGATGCTATTTAATAGTTCAAGACGCTGTTCTTTAAAGGGCAAGAGGGCTTGCAGAGGTTTATAAAGAGTAAGTATAGTAAGGGACGTATTAGGATACATTTTCCTTTTTAATTTCACGAGGTTCACAGCCATCCAGGTGGTAAATATTGGAGGCTTAGCAGTTAAAATGGTCTTTCACAATAAACGCCACCCCCCCCACCCTGTAGGTCAATACGATCAGCTCGATATATTTTGTATCCTATGGGCAAGAAATTATTAATAGCAATCTGCACTGCATCGTGTAGCCATGTTTCCGATAGTTACCGATAGTGCAAGAATGTCTGGTTCATGAGTGCAGATATGATCAGCAATCTCAAATGCATGTTCGACTAGAGAATGAGTTTTTAATAGGTAGATAATTAGCTGATTGTTTTTATGAGTTTTGTCATTTTTGTGTTTGAGACCCATGGTGTCATTCTTAACACAAATCGGCTCAATCTGATTAGTTACGGTCAGCCCATTATTAGGGAGAGCGGAAGTTGAGGTCATGGCAGGAACATAATCTGAGTAAGGCGCCCCCTTGGGGTGGTCCTTTTATACAGGGCTTGCAATTGCTTTAGTATCTAGAGTCTTTGAGAAGGAAGCGTTAAGTTGAGCGGAGTCAGTTAGGAAGGTCAGTGGGCAGTCAGGAGGTGCGCCAAGGCTTTGATTTTCGATGTATCAGCCCATTTGGTTTGGGAGTGAGTTCTTAGCTCCATGGACATACTTGCTAAGATTCAATAATCACACAAGAGATTTCAAGTTTTACCTTTGCAAAAAGTAGGTTCCGCTAAAATATGTGCTCGTTTGCAGTGGAGGACATCTTGGCTGGGTTCCCTTACCCTCACCTTGCATGAACCGGCTCGGTCACGCCTGCCGTTGTCGTGCCTGCGCTCAAATAAGAGCATAGAAAACTACGCTGAGAACTGTACTTCGTGGCAGTCTGTGCATGCGGTCTTAACTGTAAAATTCTGTTTCAAATCGCACAGATTGTAACAGAGGGCTTTGAAATACCGAGTAATACAGGCAGGCCAAAATCAACAGATGAAATACAATTCAAAATAATTAAAAGATCAGAGTTAAAAGTTACGAGACAATGGATTAAAGCATTACGTGTAGTGGACAAAAGAAGTACAGCAGAATGCAATCAATGAGAAGGGGCTGAAGGGGGTAGGAGAAACCCCTTTTATACCGGCACAGAACTACACAGAGAACTGGGAACTGTAGTTCCTGGTGGTCTGTGCATGCAGAGTCTTCAATGTGAAATTAAATCGCAGAATACAATCAAATACACAACAGGTCCTGTTATGAATGAGCTACCTCATCAAGCTGACAATAAAATGGGATCAATGCATGTGCCTGTGTAATTGGGAATCTAACTAGCCAACATGTCAAAACTAGACATGGCTTATATTTTTACCAACTGCCAACAAACCTCTGAGGTACACAATTATAAGGTTTTGAACCGGAGCTGCATACAATTTAAAAGCTGCCTCTGTTTGTTGAAACTTGTGCAGAGCTGAACATAGTTGATGTAACCCATGTGACCTTTGCACCTTCTCTGATGACACTGCAGGGAACCTGCTGGAGATGTCAAGAGGCGGATTCAGGGACCATTTGCAAGTCAGGGACCAAGGCTGATTTGCATATGGTCTTTCCTGTTCCTGTAATGGCTTGGCAGGCGAATAACGATGGTCTAGAGAGTTGCCCAGAGCAATGCCAGTGATTAAGATTCATTCTAAACCTTCCAGCAGCACTACCTGGTCCCAGCAAGGTACATGTCTGCATTATGCTTATTGGAATGGAGCATTATGAAAGTGAGCTCTGATTAGGAGATCCTGTGTCAGAAACAGAATAACCAGCATAGATTAATTATTGCCAATCTAAAAACCTCAGGCTATTCAACCTTCACATGTGGCAGTCTGTCACATGGGCCACATTTTCTCAAGGGACCAGATTATTCCTGCAGTATGTGTACAGCAGAGGACTCCTTGCTTCATAGTCCACCCAATAGCCTACTCCTTGACTCAGCGTTTGGATCTGATAAATATGCTCCTTTGATGTACACTCAGAATCTCCTTCCCGGCTGTGGCTGCGCCGAGCTTAACCTCAAATGACTTAGCTTTCAGCCATGAGATAAAAAGAAGCCTATTATCAGAAGCACTTGTCTAATTGATTGGCTGTGACATTCATTTGTGACGTCCATTCTTCTTGAGACCATGCGGTAAGGGCAGACTAGAAAAGCACTAATAGAAATAAAACATGTAAAGCGCATATGAACAACTAGGATTTGCATTAGCTTCATTTTTTTAAATCCCATTTGAAAATTATTGGAAAGGAGAAGAGTAGGCATACAAAAGACTAATATGTTAATATCCTTGTTTGTAAAATGCAACAATTCAGCATCATGTCATCAATACATCAAATCAGATGTTTATTAATAATTAAAACACACGCAGTTGTGGCTGTGCGTCAGGATTAAAGTCCCCAACCCACCCTCCCCCCTCAAATATTGGCCTTCCTTGATAACGGGCCATATTAGGGAAACCAATGCAAATCAGAGGTTTGCACTAATGCAAAACATCAGAGCAGTGCGCAAACAGGCCTTTTGCCTTATTAGGGTAGGAAATGGTAATTGTGCAACTCAGTCGCAAACCGTTACCATTAGTTGCTGCGCTGCAGTGTAATCCACATTTGCATTCGATTGTGCATTCACCGCCCGCCCCATTGTTAATACACAAAAAGTAAATAAAGAAATGCCTGCTACCATGAAAATAGAAAAGGGACTATGTCCCTTTTCGGATTACGGTGGCCATTTTGGAACCTGGTTTCCACAACCTAGTCCATTTTCTATTTTAATGACGGCGGGCCTTTTTGCAACTTTTTTTTCTCCGGCTGAAGATTTGCTTGCGCTGAGCTCATCTCCCGTCGGAAGGAAAAAAAATGAAAACTATCCGAAGCCCGGGAAATCCCATGGTGCGCAACCCCTGGCTTTACTTTGACAGGAGCAAGGTTTCCTCCAGGCTGGATGCAGCCTATGATTGCCCCCTAGCTCTGGACCATCTTAAGTAGGGTGACTGGATTTTCTAAATACAAATCTGGCATGGCCACAAACATGAAAGTTGGACTACCTCCCAAACCTCATCCCCTCTCCCCGCAGTTCCTGGTGGGATCCCGCAGTAAATAATTTACTTTTCCTGCACTGCTCCTGGAGCTGGATGTAAACTGGGCGATTTGGCTGTGACTGTAAGCATTTTAAAGGCTCTGATTGCTATTGCAGGCCTTGCCATTTTCCCATTGCCAAATAATCTCTGTTACACAATCAGTTAGTGCATGTGGCTGTAACCTGAAAGGTTTTATGAGCGTAGCCTGGGATGGTAGGGATCGGGCTTCAATTCGTGTTTTTACGTTGCATCATAATGTTTATTTGTATTATGTTGAATGGTTGCCGAATGAGAAGATTTAGGGCCTGATTCATGGATTATTTGAGCCAAAAACAACGGGATTTGTGCACCATTCTGCCCGCAAATCCCCATTAGTTAAACAGGGATTTGCGTGCAGAATGGCGCACAAATCCCATTTTTTTGGGCGCAAATAATCCATGAATCAGGGGCTCAATCTTTCCCTGCAATCGAGCTGCGATTGTGCCAGTGGTCCCTCTCCTTTTCCCCAAAACAAGCACAGGTTTTTAAATTAAAAAAGCTCTCCAATTCCAGAAGAGTCAAGCAAAAACCGGGAATTGTGATCACCCTAATCTTTAGAGATTTTGTGGCACGGAGCTCATAATACAAAACAAGTGGCATTTCAAGGACAACATAAGGAGTTCACAAGGATACTTGTGTTCAAGCATAGAACCATTTCAACAAGAGGAGCCACCAGGAAGGTAGACGGACAGTAGAATAGGCAGAGGACACAGATTAGTAGCCATATGTAAAAAAGTATGCATTCCCGAGCATAGATACAGAACTCAGACTAGTGGTATCGCACTATGTAGAAGCGCTCAAAATACAGGAGACAGTTTTCTAGAAAAGAGGAAGGTGGAGGTACCACAACACAAATGGAAAATGCAATTTAGTCAAACATAGACTGAGATTGGAAGAGGGGATGGCTTTCAAGGGGTGTTGCCATGAGTGAGCAAAGAAACACATTACTTTGTGGTGTAATATATATTAGTGGCCACTGTTTTTACACATTATGCAACACTAGCCATTTAAACCAAGAGTGAAGCTTTTTTGAAGAGTGTACTCAGAGAACTAAATCACTTTTAGGGGCAGAGCATTTTGAATATGTAAGGACAGGTAATTTTGACAAGTTTGTCACTATGAGTTTGGACAGGTTGCACAGGATTGCACACTTTGGTTAAATGGAAAATCTTGGATCTGAGAGCAGTCTGCAATTTCAGCAATTGACCACATTATTTCCCAGTGCGTTTTCCAATGATTTTTGAATGTGTGCCCTTCATGAACTAAAATAATACTCTGTTTTGTTGGCCTGACATGGAAAGTACTCAAATCACATGATAACCCAAAATGACAATGCTTAGAGAAACATGAGCTGGAAAAGGACAATTATTCTGCTGTAGCTTTATTTTCACCTTCCTCAAGGGCAGTATACAAGTTCCGGAATACTAACTGATGTGGGTATCAAACATCTAATCTGGGTTTTACTACTGCATTTCAAAAGTTTAAATATACCCAACAAAATAAAAAAAAGCATGATTTGGTTCCCTTACCACAGTCATTTCTGACACAAATGCAGATTTTTATTCAAGAAGTAAATATTTAAAATAGTAGAAACCATTTTTTGTCTCCAATAAAGCAGACCTAAAAGTTAGCACCCAGTGGCATGTGGCATTCAGTCGGCTCGCTCCTGTCTAATACCCCTTCAACTTAAATGGACTGCATGAAAACAAGAGCAGGCAGTGCGGCTAAGGAAGGACACCAGAATTTGTGAAGGTGAGCCTTGTCACAGAAAACACCACAGTACTATGCAGCTGGATAAGATGATTTGTCCAGGATCACCTTATCGTTATGTGGCAAAGGCAGGCTATGAGCCTCAAGACTTTGGTTCCAGACTTGAATTTGGCTGCCTAATCACCTCTCACGAGTAATGCTTTAGGCTCTTCAATGGGGGTGGCTGCCCAGTTTTAAAACTCTCCATTAAAGGGACAGAGCACCAGAACTGCACCAAACGGGTGCGATCTTATTATTATAACTTTTTAACATTTTGTTGTGTATATAGTATGAATCATACCTCACACAAATACTGTAGACATATATAACAGCCAACACTACATAGTTATTAGATTCAATTACATAAAGTTTACATAAACACACCCAAGTAAAACACCTCTTCAATCCTTAAAAGCTTATACAAAAAAATCCATAAAATAGTTCTACATTCTTTACAAAATACATTTTCATAGATGTTAGAACCATAGCTGCTGTTATATCCGTTTTGAAACAAAATGAGCTAAATTACCAAAATGAGTGAAAATACTTTATACCAATGCACTATGCCTAAAATTGGGAGAGATACCAAAGAAAACAATAATACACCATATGGAATATAAAAATACCATTTTGAATCATTAAAACATTTTAAATTTATAAAATGGCTGCTAGTCTCTCATTAAAAACATATACGAGCATGGGGGATCATTTCAGGGGGACATACTAATATATCAATGTATTGTTCCTACTAATAGCTGTGAATATGCATTACAGGAATTCTACAAGAGCAATAATGACAGATATCTGTGATCCATTCATCAACCTCTTCCACACACTTGCATTAATCACTGATAACCAGGAGTGAACACATTTCCCAAGATAATACACTCTCTGTGTCGCCATAGCAGGACATTCCATGGCGACATGATATGTGGCTTCATGGCGCCAAGACTCACACAATCGTCGCTTTATCATCCTCTATAAGCTTCAATCGGGGTCCAATTACCTCTAATGTAGGCAAACAATTCATTCGGAATTCCATATACCACAATCTCAGTTCATACGAAGGGCATTTCCTTAAATACCTTTGCACATCCTTGCTCACTGTTTACCAGTGTGAATTATCTTTATATCATTTCAAACAAAGTCATTTGGTTCCGTCCACCACCCTGTCGTTTTTCATTTAATTAATTTCATTTAATAAATTCAGGTGAAGCGAGATCAATTTCTAACTCGGACATAAACGCTTCACAGTTTTGCTAAACTTATGCATACAATTATTACTCTTAGCACACATAGATCTACCCAATTCGGAACAAAGAACTGAACTTGTCCCTTACATCCGTTATGTATATAAGCCCACATTTCTCCCTTTGTACATGGACCACCATGAATATATACCTAATTCTGATCTTATTTTTGATCTGAGGGGTCCTGTCAGCGGAGGTTCAATACTGCCCTCCAGATTGTCCCTTTCAATTTGTCAAACCCTTTACAGCTGACAAATGCTATGAACTCTACCCTGTATACAACCATGGAGGTCGTGGTTAGCTGATAACATTCTATCAGAGGGATTGGTGTAAAAGCAGAATACTTGCGAAATACGACTGACTCTCTTGAGTGGAATGCATGCCAGCACCTTACTCATCATTCTATTTTTTTTGTTTTTCAAAGAGTTTCTTTTTTTATTGGTGTACAGTAAACCCAAACATATCAATTCGTCTACCTCCATAATCCTTATCTTGTTTATTGACCAAAACAATTTCTTAATTGCTTTCTCATTATGGATGGACGTGACCCTAGATTTTTCTGGATTAATGTCCAATCTGTTATCAATTGTAAATACAGCCACCCCATCCAGGGCGTGCTGCAACCCTACCTGTGTAAACTCAAGGAGAATTAAGTCATCCGCATTGGCGATGCCCGACAACCTTTGTTCACCCAATTTTGGAGGGCAACCCCTCCCCTTGTCACATTTACGCCAAAGATCTGATAAATACAGGTTGAAGAGGGTTGGCGCCAGAACACCCCCCCGGCGCAGACCCCGTCCAACCGACACCTCGTCTGAAACTGCTCCCTCCGTGTTCAGACGTGCCATAATCTTATTGTTCGTTTTTTGTTTATTAGTGCATTCCGTTTTTATTTTGTAGCAGAGTAGGTATCGCTATCACCAGTATTTTTCAGCCTCAGAGGGAGGAATGGCTGAGTTTGCCTTGCTTGGATTTGGTGCTGTGCTCCGGCCTATGGCCACAGACCTCTGTAACACATTCTTTATGCACTGGGCTATCCTCTGAACCATCGAGACACCTACTAATTAATATGTTTTTCAATTTTAATTATTGGACACAATCAATATATTCCTGAGAAAAGTTGAAAATGCTGGATGGGTCGCCCTAGACTGAACACACAAACGTATGCACTTCCGTCCCTAGAAACACTTGTGTACAGGTGCGTTATAAATGGAACATCATATCATACTGTGAAGAAAGAATGCAGCACCGGTTTAACTGATCAGATAAGAGCATCGTTGTAGACTATAGTCAGACACCATGTTCAGAACCCCAGCAGCACACTATACAATATCAAGGCATGTTATTTATGTTTTGCAGAAATGAACACTGACTTCTTTTCATCAGGCAAACAGGTGGGGGCACATGCCCCCTTGACCTTCCCATAAAGAGGTCTCTGGCACTGCCGTGAAGTTGGCGTTCAGACTCTCCATGCCCACATCCAACCTTCCACCATTGCTAGGACTGTGCTCAATGCCCACCACCCTGGCGATGGCTGACGCTCATCGAATGCCCCTTGGGCCTTTTAGGAGCATGTGTGTTTCTAGAATGGGAATATGCTCAAGTGTGAAGGGGAACATCTCCATTAAAAAAAGTCTCCTATACCTGTGATGCCGGTGTGCTAACTTTGAGCTTCACTGTCAGTATTACAGTATAGACGCGAAGGAAGGCACGTTTGATGCGCTAAAACCGTTATATTTACCATCACCTGGGAAGCCTGCCGCAGGCAACCAGCAGCAACTGATAAGGTAAGTGTAGTCTGGGCGGGGGGTACAGCCATTACTGCACCTCAGTAAAACCCCATCACTTTTACTACCTAATATCATATACCTATGCATTTATCCTAAATTGAACTAGGTAGCCATATCCTGGTTTTAGCCTAAATTGTACTAGGTTACCATTTCTTGCGTTTGCCTAAATGGTACTAGGTAGGCATAACTTCCATTTGGCCTAAATTGTACTAGATAGCCATATCTTGCAATTGCCTAAATTGTACTAGGTAGCCATTTCTTGCAATTATCTAAATTGTACTAGGTAGTCATTTCTTGCATTTGCCTACACTGTACTAGGTAGTCATATCTTGAATTTGCCTAAATTGTACTAGGTAGCCATTTCTTGTATTTAGCATAAATTGTACTAGGTAGCCATATCTATTACAACTAGGGCTTCGTACTATAATGCCAAAGTTAAAACTCAGGGAGTCTATTGCTGTGCTAAAGTCAAATCCGACTGTTTTCCTTTGCTGTTGCCAAAGTTACATCTAGGCCCTTCCCCCCGCTCTACCAAAGTCAAATCTAGGTGCATCTATTGCAGTGCTAAAGTTGAATCTAGGTGGCTTTCGTCTGCTCGACCTCGTTGAATCTGTGTGTCCTCTCTCAGTGTGCCAAAGTTAAATCTAGGTGAGTTCCATTCCTGTGCCAAAGTTGATTCCAGCCAGTTTCCACTACTGTGCTAAAGTCAAACCAGAGAACTTCCCTTGGATTACCAAAGTTTACACTAGAACATTTTCATTGCTGTGCCAAAGTTGAACCCGAGTGTCTCCGTAGTGCTGTGCAAAAGTTGATTCTAGCAGACTCTAGCTTTCACCCCTCACCCTGCCATGCCAGTCCTGGATGTACCACACCCATCCCACTCCCTGCCCTTCTCCAGCCCAAATTTACACCCTCTCTCAGCAGCCCTCTGCATGAGGTAGACACTTCATTCTAAAAGCTTCTTGGGCAGCTCAGTGGCGTGCCACTCTCCAGAACTCATCACTACTCACCAGGCCCTGACTCCCACAACTCACTCAGCCTGTCCAATTCCAACCTTGCTCCCACCGACTCCCTTCACCCCCTGACCGCTCCCACCCACTCCCCTCACCCACACCGAAATAAGGCAGCACGGGCAGCTTGCTGGCATGCAACCACCCTGAACCCCTTATTGACACCACAGCATCCATTTCACACTATAAACCTGAACCCACCCTCAGCCCCAACCGTGGCAATACTGCACTGCCCCTCAGCTACTGCCTCAATGCCCTCCACCCCACCCCCTCAGACAACTAACTCATATTGCCCCTCCCTGAGAGCAGCTCAAGCCACTCTGGCAAACACAACCCCGTCTCCAAACCCCCAACCCTCTTACACACACCTGTGCCCCTCTAGTGCCCCAAATTTGCACAGGCTGTACTCACTGCAGACCGCCAGTGACACATTACTCTCCCATTCTCCCATTCTCCTCCCCAGGGTACCCCCTGGTCCTCCTGCCTAATCTCCACAGCCTTGCCCTCCCACTCCTAACCCTTTTTACCTCCCTTCAAAACACCCTCCCCAGATCAATATCACTCTAAACCTCCCACCCTCTGAACTACCCACCTTGCACCCAGACACCCCTGATCCCTTCCCCTCCACACCCAACCCGCTACTATTCCCGATGCCGACCATACAGGAGAATTTTCTCATACTTTCCCTCATACTCATCAACGCCTGATCATTCGCCAAATATGAACACATCTTTGACCTCATAGCCACTGAAAACCCTGAATCCCTATTCATCACTGAAACCTAGTCCAGCAATGACTTCAACCCCATCACACAAGATGCCTTCCCTCCCGGCTACACCGTGCTCGTACCTAACAGGCCCAGCACAGCAGGGGACTAGCCATCCTCCACAAAATACACCTTTCAGTAATGGGGTCTAGCCATCATCCACAAAATACACCTTTCAGTAATATCCACTGAGAAGCTACCTTGTGACACTAAATGCAAATCTATTGTCACCAAGTATCTCCTCAGCCCTTTTGTCTCCCACGGCTTCCTTCTCCTATACAGGCCACCCAGCTAAAACCACAATTTTAACAACTCTCTCTGCAACTCTGTCTCAACCATGCTGATCCAGCACCTCACGCTCACTTTGTTAGGAAACTTCAACATCTGGTTTGATGTTCCTGCCAACCGCATGACCAGCTCCCTCACTGACAATATGGAAGCTCTTGGCCTAACATTGCAGGATGCACCGTAGATGCTCTATTCTGGACAACAGGTCAAGTCTTCATGCTCCCGCCTCACCCCCTAATCTGGACAGACCACCATGCTATAAGTTTCTCACTTCAACACCTCTCCCCACTACCTCTTCTGCAAACTACCGCTCAACCACCCCGGCCACTCTCCCTCTCTGGAATAAAATCATCATCAACCCAGACCTGGCCAATTCCCTACTTCTTACAGGACCTCTCCGACCCAGAGCTCTCTGAAGCTATGAACCCCCTCACACCAACCCGTTGCCCCTCCTGACAATCAACCCCACACCAAAACTGGTACACGCCTTCCATTAAAGCTCTCAAAACCCTCAAGGATTGACCAGAGTAAACCTAGAGGGCTAATACTAACTCACAAAACAAAACGGCTCTCGCAAGACTGAACAGGGCATATTTGAAAAAAAAGCAAGAAATCAAAAAAAGAACACTATGGAAATAGAATTACCTACTCCACTCCACAAAATCCTAGGGGAATTCAATTTCCCTAGTTGCATACCCCCACCACTCACAAGTTCTCTGCGATTAACTTTCCAACCACTTCTATGACGTTGCGCTTGACAGACATTGTACCATCACCACAAAACTAGCTTGAATTCCCCCATCCACATCCGGCCCTCTCTCAAACCCAAACCTTTCCTCACCCTCCCGACCAACTTTCTCCTTCCTCGCTCCTCTCTCCCAGGCCGATTTCTGCAACCTACTAGCACTTAGCCGACCCTCAGGCTCACCTGGAGATCCTTGCCCCCTCTGCTTCTAAAAAAGATCCATACCTCCACCTGTGCTGGCAGTGTAGCTCACTCCATCATTAATAGATCCCTTTTATCGGGCACCTTCCCAGAGGCTTTCAAAACCTCCCATTTCAAACTGCTACTCAAAAAACCCAGCTTCGACCCACTCTCACCTTCAAGGTACCGCCCAATCTCCAACACCTGCTTCATTGCTAAACGAATTGACCACTCTGCATATAAGCAATTTGGCCTCTTCACAGAAGCCAATAGACTCCTTGACCCAGCCCAATCGGGGTTCCGACCCATCTGTGGAACAGAATCCTCACTGGTCTCTATCAGGGATGGCCTAAAAAGAACTGCCGATTCAGAAGCGTGTGCTGATCTCATGCTCCTGGATCTATCAGCAGACCTTTGATACCATCAATCACTCAATACTCAGGAACAGGCTTGTTAGGAAAGATTTCGTAATTGTAGGTAATTTTCCTTCCATGTGGCAACCCCTAAACTTTTTGCTGTTGTTTTTCACCTTGTTCTTGACTTTGCCAGAGAAGTGCAGCCTTCTGCCGCACTCCTCTGGGCTTTCGCTCCTTTCTTACGGGGAAACTGACATGCCCTTAAAACAGTCAGTACCGGGGAACGCTGTTTCCCGTAGTTTCTTTTATCATGTTGCGGCTTTCGTGCAACATGACACAAGAGGGCACTGTAAGCTAAGTTACAGCTCTCTTGGGTCTCTAGCCTTCTACAGGCCCTAGATACTCGTTTAGGATTGTATCTGATTAGTGCAAGTGATTCAGGGACAGGAATGGTGGCAGCGATCGTTTCTTGTGTTTTTAGCTCCTTTTGGCGTTCTAAGCGCGTTTTCCGCGCTTAACCCAAAATGGTGGCCTGGCTCCCAAAATGGCCAGACCACGAGGCTCCTTTGTCCTGTGCGCTGACCGTCTTGCTCCCTTCACCTTCCCCAGGTCGAGCCGACCCGGGGCCTTCCTTATTTGGGCATGTACTTTCCCGCGAAACACGGATGCTTTCGCGGGCTTCTACATGTCTTGTGTGTGCCTCCAGGATGTGGGCTGGGATGTCTGGTCCCAATACACATCCTGGGTGCCAGAGAGTCTAGGGTGGTGTGAATGCCTGGGACCACCCTGGTCCGTGATTGGTCCACGAATGGTGTGAGTGTTGATGAGCGGATCTCCCATTGTGTCCCCTCCGTTTTGGCGCGAAGGGAACCGTGGATAAGAGGGGGCTGGAAACACCACTACCAGGTCGATCTCCTGAGTTCTCACGAACGAAGGAATACAGGAGCCAAGTATCCTGCAACCAAGAGGCTGGACCGAGGAATCGCTGGTGACCCGCTGAAGGGCTTCTCCTCTGCACTGCTGTCGCCTTGTGAAACCCTTTTCACCTTCGATCGAACCAGAAGGCCTATACTGGTACTTCGACCCTTGGAATAGCGGGAACAGCTATTCTCGGCATCTTCACCATCTCCTGCCAGTAAGCCTTCGGAAGCGTCTCTGGGCCATCCAGCTGACTGACCAGCTTACACGGGAGTCTTGCTCTTTAACCGCCGCCAGGTTGTGTAGTATTTCGAGTCCTTGTCACTCTCACACGCTTCGTACACTTGGCGTTCCCAAGTCTGAAGTGAGTAGTGTACATTTGGCTCAGATACACACGGCCGCTCCGTTGCCCTGCTGTGGTAACAAACTGTGCGGGTTTCTTCGATTGGGACGTCTTTTTACTCAACACGACGACGAGGCGTTCCCTGCTCTTCTGAACCTGCCAGCTACTGAAACGGACGCGGAGAAGCCTGGGTCTGCTTGCATCGGGGACCGGTGAGTAGCACAGCTAGGATCTGGTCGCCCTCCTGCAGGAGCCCATTGCTTTTCCCCGTTGTGTCAAACAGCACCCTTTTCTGTACTCGCGCTCTGCTTCTGCCCACTGTGGAGGCTGCGCTTGAGTCACGGAACTTGTTCTTCTTCTTTTGTGCACTAAACTGAACTGCCTGATTTCCCTCGAAGAGCTTCTCCTTTTGCCCGTTGGCACCAGCGCGTGCAGGTACTTTTGAGCACAAGGCTCCACTCTTCGCAGGGCTCGGACTTCCATCTAGTTAGGTGCCTCTGAAGGCGAACTGGGTCTAAGCATTATTTCGCACTGCCTGTCTTCCTTCCCTTTTAGGTGGACTACACATTTCGTGCATATAACGCTTGAGACTTGTTGTATTTGTATATATATTGTGTTGATATGGTATGTGTTGGTTTACTATCGTTATATTGTGATATTCTCGCTACGGTCATTGTTTTAAAGGCCTTGGAATAAATGTGTATATATTTTTAATATAACAACTGTTTGGAGTAGTTTGTAAGTGATCTTGCTTTGTGTGCTCATTGCGGGCTTTCAGTCACCCTCACCCCTCTTGAGACCTAGTCTTGACCGCCGCGATCGCTACCTTGATTGGTCTGGCTCGTCCAGAGGTTACCCTGTTCCAAGTAATTAGGTTGGCCTTCTGAACTTCTGTGCCACCAGGACAGAGTTCAGAAATCCGTCTTAACAAGGCTCCACGCCCATGGCATCAAAGACACTTCCCTAAATTGGATCACCTCTTTTATTTCCAAATGCTCGCAAATCATTCTTCTCCCTCCTTTCTCCTCCATCCCTTGCCCCATCACAAAAGGGGTCCCACAAGGAACCTCACTTTCACCCCTGCTCTTCAACCTCTACCTAAGCCCACTGCCAGCTTTCATCCACTCACACAACCTTAGCTGAGATAACTAGCACCCAGATCATTTTCAAGATCACTGAGACTTCCGCCTCCCCACTTCCCGACCTTTCCTCTTGCCTCTCGGATATCGACCTATGGATGACGACCAACCCAGCAAATCAGAAATCCTAATATGCAGCAAAACTGCTCTGATCCCACAATCTTGGATGCACCATGGACACAGACCTATCTCTCTCCAAACACATCAACTCTGTGTCCAGAACCTACCACTTCCACTTGCGTATCCTAAAACAAATCTTTCCCTACCTCTCCTATCCCCAAAGAGTCAGTGCAATACTGGCCATTGTCATCTCCCGCCAAGACTTCGCCAACACCCTCTATCTTGGATTCCCGGCATGCCAGCTCAGGAAACTTCAACTAATCCAAAATGCAGTGGCCAGATTGCTCCTTGCCCTCTTGCTCAGAGAACACACCACCCCTGCTCTTAGAATATTGCAGTGGCTCCCTGTTGGCCTGTTAGCCTAAGAACCACCTTCAAAGCCATGTGCATCTTGCACCAAGCCCTCCATAATACAGAACCTGAGTTCCTTCAGAACAAAATCATCCACTACCAACCCGCTAGATATCTCTGATTGTGATCAGTTCTCCCCCTTGCTATTCACCCTTACAACTCCAACAGAGTTGGTGGCTCAGCGTTCTGTATCCTAGCTCCCACCATCTGCAACACTCTTCCTCTGCACATCCGTGGCACCGAAGACTACATTTCCTCCACAAAAAATCTTCAAAACCTAGCTATTTGCTGCATTATCCTGAAATCCCCCCCTAAAATATTTCCAACTCCCAATCCGAAATTAGAAACACCCAGCACCAGGCGTCCCCAGCTGCATTTGCGGCGACTCAGACCTCTCAGCACATGGTGGTGCCAGCCGCTTTTGCAGCAGCTCGGACCACACACACCAGCATACACTCAAGCGGCACTAGCTGAATCACATCGCTTCACATATGAAATGTCACAGGATTGATGAATCACTGCACCTGGCATGTATGGGAAAAACAGGCAAGTTGCACTCACAGTGGTTGTTATAGAATCACCGCAATCGGACAGCTTGGGATGCCCTCCAGAGAATTGTCTGGGGAGGACGTGTGCCATGGCCATGTCCCGCACCAGTAGGCCAGGTGGGGGAATCCCCCGTGCAATACTCCAGGAGGGCAATCAAGAACCAGCCCCGGAATCACTCTGGAAGGAAGTGGGATGGGCAGATATTGCACATGTAAGAACTATAGGCTGACCGCCCATGGTAAAGGTAACGACTTAAAAGGTTCAGTAAGCACTCGAAATCTGGGTAGAGTCACCACGTTATCTGTCCAGAAGAAGCCAATTACCTGAGCGGGCGCACAAACAACAATTCATCACTGAATACTACCAGGTACATATAATGCACCACTCTGCGGGACACTGGGTGCAGGCATGGCTGCCCACACACATAAGATTACAGCAAGGATAATGACAAAATTCGATCGTGCTGTTCATCGCTCTCTGACTACTCACACCAGACTATGCCTAAGCACTTCTGACATCAGAATGCAGTGCAGACCCATGACAAACTTGAGCATGCTGGACACATAGCAAGTCTATTGCACCCATGCCATCCTCTGACTCCTCTCTGCATCCACCCACATGCCTGACCACATGGATTGCTCTCTACTGGAGCCTGTCCAGCCCTGCTAAGCCCTTTTTGGCCAAATGCACACACACATCCTAATTTTGCTCCACGACCTCCAACACTCTGGACTTCAGTCCTCCAAGGGCATTCCCACTAACAGCACATTGAGACCATAATAATGGTAAAAAGCACTATAAAAATGACAAGTACAATACAATACACGTATCTTGCCTGATAACAGGAATGATCTTTTTCACTATATAAGCATCTAATCAGTTGGCTTCTCACTCATATCATTAATGTTACTGTATGGACTGTCGATGCACTTGCAACAACTATGTATACAGAATTCATGCCCTCCGACATTGCAGTGCCAGGAGAAAATCACAGAATAAAATCGCTCCTGACAGCACAATGGCAATAGTTGTACCTGCGTAATAGCAAGCTTCCAATTGCACGGTGGCAGATGCGTCTTCTCTAGGTGCCATTTTTGTTCTCTGTGGCACTTCTGTTGTCAACAGTAGCAGGAGCGGGCTAGCACACCCGCTGCCTGGTACAAAAGGGAAACAAAAATCTCAATAGACAATGTGGGTCGGTGCATCTTTAGAAGCAGGAGTGTGTCCGCCAAATGCTTTTTGGTAATGGTATGTAATGTTTATTTGTAAAGTGCCTATACACAAGGCAAGTGTTTCAAGGCGCTCAAGGAAGGAGGGAACGATAACCAGTCTGCCCAGGCAGATTGAGTGCATGTAATGCAATTAACAGTGTAGATAATAAATAAATCTGACAACGATTCTGCAGTTTTTCCAAGAGGATATAGGCAACGCCATGCAGGAGGAGAGACTGGAGGAAAAGATAGACGATCTTCAGACACAGCACGGTCAGATCGTGCAAGTGCACAGACGGTACAGTAGTGGGGAGGGGGAAGAGGACAAGTGCAGGGGGGAGTCCATGTGCCCCAGTCGGTCAGAAACTGGTAAGTGTTGAGAGATGCCATTCTCAATGTGTAATTGACCAAGTGCAGTACCAATGAGGCAAGTGCAGGCCCTGAGGCAAGTGCTGGAGTACTGGCAGAGGTGCCAGGGACCTGTGAGACTCTGAGCTACTCCCGGTGGCCAGTCAGCATGCTGTGTGGAAAGGGAGGGAGAGAGGAATAGAGCGAAGAGAGAGAGGTTAGCAGGCTAGAGGGAGAGAGAAGGAAGAGGTGAAGAGGACTGTCTTAAGGAGTTTCCGGAATTTATGGAGATCAGGCTCAAGACAGAGGGCGGCTCGGAGGCTATTCTAGAGGGAGGCTCGTGCTGAGGATAAGGATCTCCCTCCAAATCTCTGCTTAGAGAACCGGCTCACTGGCAGAAGGTTGGAGGTAGATGAGCAGAGGGGCACTATTTAGAAAGGCATCAGTGAAGATAGGTGGGTCCCAGGTCCCAGAAAGCCTTGTGAACAATGCAAAGGGTCTTGAACTTGATACTTGCAGCCACGGGGAGCAGTGAAGGGATTTCAGCGCAAGAGTGGTGCGGTCCTTGGGCTTGATGCCAAGGATACGTCTTGCGGTTCTGGTCTGGATGAGTTGCAGAGGGCACAGAGCAGAGGCAGGGAGGTTGAGAAAGAGCCTGTTTCAGTAGTCAAGCCTTGAGAGAACCAGGGCTCTGGAGACAGTGAGCCTCTGATGGAAGGTGAGAAAGGGATGAGTACCTCTGAGGAGGGGCAGCTGGTAGTTGGACTTTTTAGAGATTTCCATAAGGTGAGTGGAGAAGGAGAGAGTGGAGCCAAAGATGACCCCAAGGTTCTTTGCCTTGCATGAGGGTGCGGGCGCAGGGCCAAGGGAGGCTGGCCATAGTGAGCATGGGAAAGCAGGAGCAGGAGTCCCAATGTGAATGATCTCAGTCTTACTGGCGTTTGAGGCAGAGGTCACTTGCAGCACACCATAACTCAATTGCGGACAGTCTAATATGAGTGAGGTAGAGGAGGGGGCTGAGGGTAGCCTGTAGGAGAGTTGTGTGTCATCCGCATAACACTGGAATTTAGAGGTGAAACTGGCAATCGCACGTGCCAGGGGAGCCATGTAGACATTGAAGAACAAGGGAGAAAGGTTAGAACCCTGGGGAACGTTGCAGGTTGAAAGAGTGATAGTACAGAGAAAGGGTCCAAGTTCCACCTGGGATGGGCGATTGGACAGGAAGGAGGTTAACCACGCCAGAGCCTGACCAGTGATTCCCAGGATGTCACAGAGACGTGTAATCAGGATGTTGTGGTTTACTGTGTCTCGAAGGCAGAGGAGAGGGCAAGAAGAATGAGGACAGAGGGAGTGTTAGTGTCAGGATTTGAGAGCAGGTCTTCATGGGTGTTCAGAAGAGCAGTTTTCGTGCCTCTGGATGCTCCAAAGCCAGACTGATGGTCGTGGAGGCAACTAGCAAATACAGTGTGGAGGGTGAGCTGCGAGATAGCCAGCTTCTCCAGAAGTTTTCCAGGAAAGGGGTGATAGAGATGGGGTGGTAGTTTGCCAGAACGGAGGGGTCGGCAGAGGATTTCTTAAGCATGAGGGTGCACAAGGGAGTGCTTAAGAGAAGCTGGGGAAACTCCAGTGGCAAAATAGAGATTGCAGAGATCAGCCAAGGCTGGAGCGAGAGAGTTAATGTTGTCCTTAATGGTTTTGGAGGGGCAGGGGTCCACCTGTTTGAATGTGGCCTTCATGGATCAGAATCGTCTGGTGACCTCATCAGGTGCGATAGGAGTGAGAGAGGAGAGGATAAGTGGTGGAGGATCCGATGGATGATCGGCGGGAGACTCCAGCGGTGTTGGTGTAAGATGTGGTGTAGAAGTGAGAGAGGAAAGGATGTCATGGGTTTTTGCATTGAAGTGAGAGGCCAGGGCTGAGCAAAGGTTGTGGGTGGGTGTGACGGAAGAGAAGGTTGGTGCAGTATTGGCCAGTTCCTCACAGACTTTGAAATGTTTGGCCATATTCTTTGATGCCACTGAGTTGCGGGCCTGAATAAAGACTCTTTTCTTGGTGCGGATGCAGAGTCGGTATTGCATCTGAAGGAGGCGGCAGGCCAGTTTGTCAGAGGGTCAGCATGACGCATTCCATTTCTGTTCAGCTGCCTTACACTTGCGTTTAAGGTCAGCCAGATCAGAGTCGTACCAAGAGTTGCACTTTTTGGAAGGCTTCAGTCAGACCCTCATGGCAGGGGCAAGAATGTCAAGGGTGTTGGAGATAGAGAGATTGAGGTTAGCGTGGGCTGTGTCAGGGTTGGAGTCAGCCGCAGGAGTAGGAGACAGAGAGTAGGTGGAGGCAAAGGCAGTCGCTGTCACTCTTTTCATGGATCTGGTGACTTTGAATCCGAGTGCCCGCACTGGGTGTGCAGATGCAAGGGTAGAGGAGATCTTCAAGCGTGAAGAGAGAAGAGAGTGGTCCATCCAAAAGAGAGAGGTAGTGAGAGGGATAGAGAGAGGGATGTCGGTAGAGATGAGAGCATCCAAAGTGTGTCCCACAATGTGCGTGGATCTCGAAGGTAAGATAGAGAGTGAGAGGGAATCGCATAGATTGCGGAAGGGTCCTGAGGAGTCAGGAGAGTCCAGATGGATGTTGAGGTCACCCAACAGGAGGAGTTGAGAGGAGGAGGAGAGTAGAGGACGCCAGGTCAGCCCATTCCGAGAGGAAGAGAGTAGAATGCCCTGGTGGCCGATAGAAGGTGGCCATAAGGAGAGAAGATTTAGGAGAGAGTGAGAGCCTGCAGACTAGGCATTTGAAAGAGGATTAGGCCTGAGTGGGGATGATGGACACAGGAATCCATTCTGGGAAAATCACTGCCACTCCCCCTCCTGACCCTATGGGCCTGGGCACAGAGAGGATCTTGTATCCTTCAGGGAGGAGTGTGGCAGAGCTGTTTTGAACCATGCCTCACTGATGGCGAGCACATCAAGATCCACGAGTTCAAGGAGGTTGCAGATGTCGGACGAGTATTTGACAGCAGAGCGAGAGTTTAGCGTGTCAATATGGAGCAGCTTGTTATCTTTGAAGGTCTTCCGTGTATGCGGGGGGAGACACAGGGGACGGTGATCCCCCCGAGGATGGAAGTAGAGCCCGGGGAATAGTGGATGATGGCGGAAATCCAAGGCCGACAGGGTAGCCAGGACAGTAAGACAAGGCAAGGGAGCCTGTGCAGAGGAGGAGGAAGGCACAGAAGGTTACAGAGCCAGTGCAGCGGAGGAGGAAGGCACAGCAGAAAAGAGAGCCTGTGTAGCAGCAGAGAAAGGCACAGTAGGCAAGGGCGTCAGTGCGGAGGAGGAGGAAGACACAGTGGGCAAGGGAGCCTGTTCAGGTAGAGAGGTAAGGTTTGAGAGGCAAGGTAGGAGCCTGTCAAGGAGAAGAAGGTTGGGTTGAGGACCCTGGACCATGACAGTTCCATCTAGATAGACATTTATGATGACCCTAGAAATTGCAAAGAGGTCGAGGATGACCTCCCAGCGGGTGCCACCATTAATGGGGGAGGAGACGATAGGAGAGAGAAAGACATCCATAGGTCGGGTGAGGGAACGACAAAGAGGATGTCTATGAGAGTCTCTCTGGCGGAAGCACTGACATAGGTGTCTCAAATAGGAAGGCCAGGGTTGGAGCCCAATATGTCCTTCTTAAGTTTCTTCCGGTCAGGTCTAGGAGAGGGATAGGAAATATAGAATCAGTTGGAGAAGATAGGAGAGATAGATAGTGACATAGCAAACTGCAATGGTGACGAGGACACTTACCAGGCCGATGCACTGAGACACGTGAAAGGTGGGGGGGGACACAGAGTGTAGGGGACAGAGGGTGCCAAAGGGGGAGGGTTTCAGACGTATAAACACATTGATCTGCAGCAACCAGTCACAGCTGAAGATGATTTTCAGACACACAGCACAGTTTTCAGGAGAGAAGGCACTTTCTAAGCAGCAAGGGGGTACAGTCACTAGGAATATCACATCTAGGTTGTTAGGAAAGATTTCATAATTGTATGTAATTTTCCCTCCGTGTGTACAACCCCACACCTTTTGCTGCTGTTTAGACACCATTGACTGACTTTGCCAGAGAAGCACAGCCTTCAGCTGCACTCCTCTGGGCTTTTGCTCACTTTTTATGGGGAAACTGACATGCCCTTAAGACAGTTAGTACTGGGAGACTTTGTTTCCCTTAGTCCTTTTCCTGTGTTGCAACTTTTGTGCAACATGTAACAAGTGTGCAATGTATCTTACCATACAGCACACTTGGCTCTATAGTCGTTTTCCCAAGGCTCTAGATACTCTCGCTGGACTTTATATGAACTGTGCAGATGTGTCATGGACAGGACTGGTGGCAGCTATTGTTTCGCATTATTTTTAACCCTTTCCTGCCATGTTAACCGGGTTAAACGCATTTGGCACGAATAGGTGGCCTGGTTCCAAAATAGCCATGTCACAAGGTACTTTGTCCTGTTCTTTGGCAATCTTGCCCCTTCACCTTCCCCAGGTCGAGTTGACCCGGGTCCGTCCTTATTTGGTCATGCATTTCCACCCGAAACACATTGCTTTTGCGGACTTCTGCATGCCTTGTGTGTGTGCCTCCAGGATGTGGGCTGGACAGTCCGAGTCCAATACACATCCTGGGTGCCAGAGAGTCTGGAGTGGCCTGAATGACTGGGACCACCGTGGTCCGTGATTGGTCCACGTATGGAGTGTGTGTTTGTGAGCAGATCTCCCATTGGGTCCTCTTCGTTTTGGCGCGAAGGGAACTTTGGATAAGAGGCGGCCAAAAACACCCATACCATGTCGATCTCTGGAGTTCTCACTGAACGAAGGATAGGATCCAAGTATCCTGAAACTACGAAGCTGAGTCGAGGAACCGCTGGTGGCCTGCTGGAAGGTTTGGCACCCTGAGCCAGCTGTCATCCTATGGGACCCCTCTGCATCTGGTCGTCCTAGAAGGTCTGCAAAGATGCTTCAACCCATTGGAATATTGGGACCAACTAGTCTCGGCACCTTCATTCAAACCTGGAAGTAAGCTTTTTCGGAAGTGTCTCTGGGCCAACCAATGGACTGACCAGCTTACCCAGTTGCTTTGCTCTGTCACTGCCACCGTTTTGAGGAGGCCCTCAAAACTTGGTATACTGCTAGCTCTTTGTCCACGGCACCCTCACACCGAATTTCGTACACTTGGCATCCCCAGGTCTGAAGTGAGACGGGTGTACCAGGACTGGAGCATACGTGGTTATTGTGTTGCCCTGCCGCTGCAACGACCCTTGCAAGTGCACTGCATTTGTGACCCTCTTGTCCCTGAAGCCTGCTGCAGTGAAACCAGGTTGATTCATCCACCTGGAGCGGAGAAATCACCACTGTCCTGTTTGGGAATCCTCACTGTATCTCAGGAACTGAAAGCCACAGAGATGTACTTTTTGTCGCATTCGAACCTGCAAGCGAAGTGGACTGAACTGGCGAAGTTTGGGTCCGAGAGCACCTGGGACCAGTGAGTACTTCTAACACTAACCGGTGGCCCCTAGCACCAGGGCCCTTTTTTATGCACGAGTGGCCCCTGAGGGTCCCTCTCCTTTCCACTGCTGGTGCGCTCTAGCGACCCCATCCCGCACTCTGGAACTGCCTCTGCCTTCAAGTGGAGGTCCTCCCTGAATAGTGGGAACTTATTCTTCATCGCCTCATCCACCTTACTGAGCTGCTAGAGACCCCTGGATAGACCCTGTTTCGCCCATTGGAACAACCGCGTGCACGTGCATTGCATGTACATTTGAGCACAAGGCTCCTGTCTTCTTAGGGCGTGGACTGCCTCTTAGTTAGGTGTGCTGCTGATGTCGAAGGGGCTTAAAGACTACGTGCACTGCCTGTTTCTGTCCCCTCTAGGTTGTCAACATATTTCGTGCAGTTAACTCTTTAGACCCCAATGGTCTTGTATGTATATTGTATTGCTGGTGTTGTGTTGGTTTACTTAGTATTGCTGTGATTCTTTTGCTATGGTCTGAGTTACAAAGGCCTTGTAATAAATGTGTTTATATTTTTGATATAAAACCTGTCTGGGAGTAATTTGAAAGTGTACTTGTTCTGTGTGCTCATTGAGGTCTTTCAGTCACCCTCACCCCTCCTGAGACTTAGTCTTGACTGCTGCCATAGCTACCTTGATTGGTCTGGCTTGTCCAGAGGTTACATATACAAAAGAGGCAGGGTCAACAGAACAATAGCTATCAACAGTCCTTCACACTAAAAATTACTCACAAAATGTATACATTTTATTCAATAATCATAAAAACAATAAAAGTCAACATGTTAAAAGAGCATGATAGACCAACAGTAGTCACAGTTTTCGGAATGCTCATCAATGGATGCCTTAAGATTAATCTACTAGAGAAGACAAGACCATATTCAAAATGGAAAGACCGAAAACTGGTTGAATGTAGTAATACCTTTTTCCACTCCTGTTGTTTCAGACGTTTACCACTACAAACAGAGGTTTAAATGCCGTATAGCAAGATTTTGTGTTGCAATCCCAAGTGACGTAGTTTGAAATCCTCCTGAAGAAAGTTCTACACTTATGGAAAGGAACTGAAACATGTCGAGGCAAATTACCAGGACTATTTGAAGACTTGGGTTGTTCATGAAACAAGATCTATAAAAGAATAGAGTTTACCTCCATTTGCTGTATTGAGTTTGCACAGGGGTATCCTAAACTGATCCATTGATCGTTATATGAAGTCTCTGGGCGGATCTGCTCTGTGAGAGTCTCATCCTAACAGATGTTCCCCTGCTCCTCCTGAACTTTCAAGGAGAACATAGACTCCGTTTCTCCAGCCTTGGTGGATTCTGCAATCACTCCTTGCCACAGGCTCCTTTCCACTCCTCCTTCAGCACTACCTTGTGCACCCTCTCCTCTAAGTGCAAGTGGACCTGTTGACTTGCACTTAATGTACCCTTATACTCCCTCCCGCAGGAGCATCACCCTTCCTCCCCATCCTGCACTCTACTCTTCCCCCTCTCCTATTTTGTTACTGCACTTGCCCGCTCCGAATCGTCTCACAACCTAGTAGGAACATTATTGTTTGTCTTCTTCCCTGTTCATCCCTTCTCACCTGTCCTCCCCCACCACCCCGTCCCCGCTCACCTCTGTTACTGCACTTGCCCATTCGGAATTGTCTCACAACCTAGTATGAATGTTCATACTTGTCTTCTCCCCTGTTCATCCCTTATCAGCTTCCCCTCCCCCTTCTCTGTTACTGCACTTGCACGCTACGAATTGGCTCACAACCTAGTAGGAACATTAGGTTTTGTCTTCTTCCATGTTAATCGGTTCTCACCCCCATCTCCCTTCTCTGTTACTGCACTTGCACGCTCCAAATTGTCTCACGACCAAGTAGGAACATTATTGTTTATCTTCTTCCCTGTTCATCCCTTCACCCATCCCCTCCCCCCTAACCTCCATCTCTATTAGTGAACTTGCATGCTCCGAATTGTCTCACGACCTGGTAGGAACGTTATTGTTTGTCTTCTTCCCTGATCATTCCTTTTCACCCTTCCCCTCCTCCCTCTGCCCTCGTCTCTGTTACTGCACTTGCACGCTCCAAATTGTCTCACGACCTGGTAGGAATGTTATGGTTTGTCTTATTCCCTGTTCATCCCTTCTCACACCCCCGTTCCCTTCTCTGTTACTGCACTTGCATGCTCCAAATTGTCTCATGACCTAGTAGGAACAGTATTGTTCGTCTTTTTCCCTGTTCATCCCTTCTTACCCCACCCCCTTCTCTGTTACTGCACTTGAACGCTCTGATGGTCTCACGACCTATTAGAAATGTTATTGTTTGTCTTCTTCCCTGTTCATCCCTTCTCACCCACCTCCTCCCATCCCCTCACCTCTGTTATTGCACTTGCATGTTCGGAAATAACTCACGACCTAGTAGGAACGTTATTGTTTGTCTTCTTCCCTGTACATACCTTGTCACCCTTCCCTCTCTCCCCCTTCTCTGTTACTGCACTTGCATGCTCTGAATTGTTTGGTAGGAAAAAAGTCTGTCTTTTCCCTGTTTTCCCCAACCTTAACCTACCCCAACACCCTTCATTCTTCTTACGGCACTTGCACAATCTGAATGTCTCAAGACCTAGTAGAAGCGTTATTGTTTGTTTCTTTCTCCCCTGTCCCGCCCCCTCCCTTGTCTTGTTGGGCCTTGAAACACATTTTGCTGAAGAG
The DNA here is from genome assembly GCF_040938575.1 of Ambystoma mexicanum. Classification (NCBI taxonomy): domain Eukaryota; kingdom Metazoa; phylum Chordata; class Amphibia; order Caudata; family Ambystomatidae; genus Ambystoma; species Ambystoma mexicanum. The sequence goes on along the minus strand of NC_090932.1, from coordinate 673,112,023 downwards.
GTGTATTATAAATACCCAATAAATAAATAAAATAAACTGGTACATGCTAATAGGTTCTTCTTAGCCTGAACCTTTTTGCCCGGCTGGGATGCCATACAGGCATTGCAACGGCTTTAATGCCTTCCATTCACATTATGCCACATTTCAATCATTTTTATGGCGTAGAGGAGTGGCAGAACACAACTTACGTTTCTGACACCTTCCTTCCACCCTGCCATACAAATGCTCCAGCATTAGCTCTGGCATTTTCATGATGGTGCAAATGCTGGTGATCCCTATGGGGTCCGCCAGCGTTAGCACGCATACGACATAGGGACCCATTGTACATGCTGCCTGCCATGCATGCATGTAGGCAGTATGCACACTTAAACTTAAATGCTGCCTGAAATGCTTGCATTGTGGGCAGCGTTTACTTGTAAATGTGAACGCTGCTTACCATGCAAGCATGCTAAACAGCATTCACAAGTAAAATTAGACGCTGCCCCTGCGTTTAATTGTAATTGTGTGCGCCACTTGCCATGTGAGCATGTTAAGCGGAGCTCACAATTAAAGGTAAACGCTGCCTGGCATGCAAGCATGCCAGGCAGCGTTTACTCACTTTGAATGGCAGAGTTTAAAAGTGCAGGGCAAAAGGCGGCATCCACGTGTATACACCCCCTTTTGCCCTTCATATTTGCACTCTGCCATCAAATGACGAAAATTGGGGACCGACATATTGGTCAACAGGCAACGGCTCCCTGCCACCAAATTACTCCTTTGACGAACATGACCTCCTCTGACTATCAGAGCACTGCTAACTGAAGGGATTGTGCGTATGTGACATAATTAATGTAAGTGCGTATCAACATACCTTAAAAAAAGCCTGGGAACTTCCACGTCACAGGTGTCTGCATCTTGCGTTAGGGGTTTAAAAGTGCAGGGCAAAAGGCGGCATCCACGTGTATACACCCCCTTTTGCCCTTCATATTTGCACTCTGCCATCAAATGACGAAAATTGGGGACCGACATATTGGTCAACAGGCAACGGCTCCCTGCCACCAAATTACTCCTTTGACGAACATGACCTCCTCTGACTATCAGAGCACTGCTAACTGAAGGGATTGTGCGTATGTGACATAATTAATGTAAGTGCGTATCAACATACCTTAAAAAAAGCCTGGGAACTTCCACGTCACAGATGTCTGCATCTTGCGTTAGGGGTTTTTGATTACTCTAGGCATGCTGCATTTGTGTTCTTAACATACGGGCTAACCGGATGAATTATTTCTTCATCCAGCAATGCCAACTGTCGAATTTATGTTTAATCGAGTTCCTATACATTAGACGAATGCTTCAAATGTACTCCCAAATTATAATCCTAGTTGTGTCTGGGGAAAAGCTTGACTCATGTGTTCAGCATATGTCTACGAGTGAAAGTAGATCAATAGTGCCCGCTCTGCTTCAAGGAGTTCATGAAGTTGTGTCAAATACGTTCCTCGCGTGTTCCCTTCATGTGTGTCCTTTGCAAAGTCTGCACATTTCCAATGCTATCTTTCTCAGGTCCCGGAAGTGCAAGGCCTCTGAGTCAACATTCCTCTACGTTACAGCACCAATTAACTACTAGACTTGTCACTTGACACTTCAACTTTCCAAAGAACTTCTCCTCAGCCAGAAAAACCTCCTGTCAGACAGTGGATTAGCACGTTGTATTTGACACAACGGTGGATGTGGGAGCCATGGCTTGAGCTCCTTCCCATGCAGCCTTGGAATTAAACACTTTTTAAATGTCAGCATTGTAACACAGTAGTCTGGTCCACCAGTATAAATGAAACCTGCCAGCTTCCATACCTCTCATTCTTAATACACATTTTAAAAACATGGTGCGCAGTGCATTTTATCAGTAGCAGTGACAGACTCTGAGGTGCTTGCGCAGGCGTCATTACAGGGTCTGCTGTTTCATTCTTTGCCTCAGTCATGCTATCATCACCTCTTCATAACACATGTATAAATTACATACTTTGGTACCACTTACCATGTTTATTTCTGCGCAAAGGCGGCTCTCCGCCTGCAAGCATCGAATGCATAAAGATTTCTGGTGAGTACGTGTTTGCATTTAGGGTTGTATGTTGTACATTGCGGGCACCACGAGGGAGACCCCTGGACAATTTGCAGAGGCATTAACAAATGACTGCCAGCTGAGCTCCAGGTGGCGCCCCCATGCTGCTATAAGCCAAATGCAGCCATGGCGGCATTGCTCCAAGAAAGCTAGATGCCAGCCACTACAGGTTGCGCCTACAGGCTTGCACTGGTCTCTTTCATGATAATGTTTCCCGTCTGCTGACTTGTTCAGGCTTAAGCTGTATGAGTAGAGCGCTGTGATTCTGAACGCTGCCCTTTCCGGCCTCCACCAATGTTATTCGACCCTTATTACCAGCCTAGAATTATGGGCATGGCCACTCCTTTATCAGCCAATCAGAACACTTTTAAGTAATTGCCCCCTGTTGGGCGCTAGCCTAAAATATAGGTTTGATATATGTCCTCTGTTGAGCAGGTCCCAATAATTATCACAGGTTCAGTAGGCCTCGATGATTTTTTTGCAACACACTCCAATTGCCCCCATTTTCTTCCGGGACAAGCCTCAGAAGAACGATTGGAAAAGTGACATCACTAGAGATTTAGGGAAGCAGCTGAAACATTAACAGGAGTGGACTGGGAACCAAAACCGGGCCTGGGAATAATTTGAAAAGTGGCCCCATGTTACGCATTTTCAGCAAGCCCAACCCTTTTCATATGAGAACATTTGGAAATAAAATAGGGTGCCACATAAAAGAGGCCCAGGATGCAGAGGCCTACCAGGAAATCTTCAGAGTTCCCTATAGGCCAGTCCACCCCTGCACATTAGTCAGTGTCCCTCTCTGGGAGTGAGCGGACGAGACACATGCATTCAGGTGGTGGGGGTGGGAGCAGCTGCAAATCCAGTGTCAGCTGGTGAAGATTGAAAGTGGTGGGTGTTGCACTTCTGCCTGAAGTGCTTCGCTCGCAGCCGCTCGCGCGCGCACCAATAATACGCGGGAGCCAGGTTGCTGCGTGACCAACTTTATTAACAGCATCGGCGGAACTGCCGAACCCCGTGCCCTGTCCCTCCCCTACCCCTGACGTCACGTCCGGGACTTCATGTCCGCTGGGCCTCAACGGAGGCCCGCCCACAAAACGATGTGGAGAATCCGACATTGGGGTGTAAATGTTATTTCCAATTTAATGCTAGCAAACAAAGTGACCAAGCTAGAATCATCCACCAATGGTGGTCTAAGGGGCATCTTCCCCTGTGGAGATGTTATAAAATGAATGCAAATGGGACATTTTACAGCACAATTTCCAAGAAAAGTTGCAGATAAAAACAAAGGATTTACAATCACTTTCCTGGGTGAACCCACAAAATATTCCAATACTAGAGACTCCCAGGTCCAGTAAAATACCAAGCAGCCTTTTGCAGCTGCAAATCATATGTGTCCATTGGAAAGGTGTTAACTCTTCGCATTAGAGTGGTACATATTTGTGCCATATCGCTGTGCCAATGCATGCCACAGTCGGATAGTTTTTGCATTTAAGCGCAGAACCCTGGGTAGAATGGCAGGTTACAAGCAGCCTTGATCAGTATGGAACCCCAGCACAGTTTGAAAACGTTTAAATATTCTTCTCCATAGACACCACTTTGAATAGCAAATGCAACAGGGCCAAGAAGCAGTGCCACAAAAAAGGGAGACTTCTGCACCCACTGCAAAATATAGCTCTTTTACCATAATGGACTGATGACCACTTTGAAATACTTTGCTCTGAATCAGACAGTGGACAAAGGAATGTGTAGGGTGACTGAGAGGACGCCAGGCTCATCCTCTGGCAAACTGGGCTGCTGCCTGCTCCAAAGGCAATATAGACTCTCTGTCCTGTCCAAGAAGAGAGCTTACATATGATATGCTACTTCTGAGCCTCAGCCCATGACCTTACTGCCTCTCTCGCCTTCTTGTATATATTGCCCTGCTCCTTACTTATGTTGCCAGCTGACTTGTACCTTTTTTTGCATCTGTAACTTGGTAAATTCGTAGCTCTGAGCTAGAGACCCTACGCCCTCTTGGTGTTATTGTACATAGTGCCCTCTTCTTGATATTTACTGTACTGTTAATAGGTTCTCATCAATATGTGTCTGTAAATTGGATGAGCCTTGTTCCTTTTCGCTACTTTATGTAACTGTAACTTTGTCACAAGATTATGCGCCCAGTTGCCCTTGGGCCCGGTGCGCTTTATAAATAAATACAAATACAAATACATCCAAGCCTGCGTCTCTGTGGCCTCGAACAATTCGGCTGAACTTTTCAAAATCTGCAAGGAGCTGGCCATTCCTGCTGCAGTACAGAAGAAAACGGTGTCCACGAGCTGTGGAACACTCGCGCCCCCTGCACACTCTAGGTTTTTGTCAACTGACAAACAATGATTAATATAGTATCTGTGAATCAAATATCTAAAACATTTCTGAATCAAAGGATCTTGGTGGGAGGGGCGCCCACTTGTTAGTTAATACATATTAAAATGATTCACATTAGAATTGTTACTAAGATTTCATTCTTAATTTTATTTCAATCATGTTTCCAAAAACAGAAATCAGTGTTTCAAATTCACATACAATTCTTAAATCAGCAAACCAAAAGCAAACAATCTCATAGTCTGATACATTTCAGCAATATTCAGTACATATTGTCCGATTCATCTGAAATCCCTTGTTCAGGAGCAAAACAATTTGGCAAATGTTCATGTTCTAAAAAAGTCTTCTAATTCATTCTGTAAATTCTGTGTGGTGAAAACGAACACATTTCTAATTAGTGAGTCTGGTTTCTTCCCAAACAAAATAGTCTTAACAGCTAATAAACATGGCTAGTTTAGCAGTGTCCTACCTCTCCTGGGCACCCTTTCGCAGTCAATTATGCAGGTATTCAGTAGAGACTAGGTTGGTTAGGGTTCTGTTGTTCAGGTAACCTACAGGTGTAATGATATAGGTACAGATATAGAGTTCACTATGTGGTATATAACTACTCAAATACTGTAGATGTTCTGGATAATGTGTCCTCCTACCTGTTAGCTAGATGTGAAGTAGATATCCGACTTTGGACTAATACTTGCGTTCTGTGGTGTCCTCTGTTGTGTTGTAGAGTGGGGGCCCAATAGCTCACGAGAATCTATATGGTAAGTAATAAGTAATATATTGTTATCATTAGGCTCCATCGTTATCCCTCATATGCATCCTCATTGACAATGGGTAGATAAGTGTATGCATCGGGTAGATATGCTCGGCTCACCTTTCTGGGGTTTTTCTTTTGACTCAAGCCGGTCAAGATTCTTGTCTTCTAGTGAGTTTATTGAGCTGGTGTCACCCACTTCACTCGATTTCTACAATTATAATGATAAGTCATCTGTATTGTGATCCCCTGATTCCACATTCTATTGGTGTTATTCATTCCTACTCATTGTCAGATCTGCTTTGTGGGATGTATCGACCCACTCTGCTGTGCTATGTGGCATCACTCTGATAGTTATGGTACAAGAAACAGCAACAATGGCGGCAAAACTCTTGTGCGCACCAAAAACCTACAACAACCGTGTTTAAACACACAAAAAGATGGATGCACAGCCTGCCACCCATGGTGCATAAGTGGTGGGATAGAGCACACACTGCAGAAAAGGTGCCAGTGGGCTCCATGACCAGCAAACAGAGTGCAGAGAGAGAAGCAGCACTTTGCAAATGAAACTCCAAAATGTGCCTATAAATGATATTTGCTTTGTTGCTAAAAACTCCAAAATGCCTATACACAACACTTCTCAACAGTCAAAATCTTTCTTGGCGCTGAGATTCATGTAATCTAATGAAGAATAGCAAATATATAAAGTCCTAAAGTGTAAAGAGTAAAACATTTCCTCAGACGAACTGGATTGTCTGTAGAGTGACAGCCTCTGTCAAAATCTGTGTGAAGTACTCTGGGCTACCTTTGAATGACAGCTGTCAGATGAGCTCCTGATGAAACTGCAAAGTATCTAAACTAAAAGTCTGCCGGATTAGCAAACATAAAAGGATTGTTGCTAAAAATGAATACAGATCTTAGTTGTGTTTTTGATCCCACAGATTTAAAGCTAAGAATATAATGTATTTAAGTGATTTGATGAAACAAGTCTGGTTTCTGCTGGATTTTTAATTAAGAATAAATTAGCCCGGCTGAGCTTCAACCCTTTGGAAGTGGAAAAACAGGTTTCTCCCAAGGGGAGGGGAAATCCTCTCAGCAGAAACTCAACGGTAGATGATAATTGTGGGTTAGGCCAGACTCTTGTCTACAGAAAGAGAATAAACAATAGCAGACCCTTCAGCCCAGGAAACGGAGGTGTGAAAGGTGTGGTAAACTGCTCCTTCAAGGAACTCCCCAAGGGAGGGGGCTGCTCCTGGACTGCAGGGAGAGACAAAGGGGCGGACCATTTGCTGTTAAGCATGAACAATGAACAATTTTTAAAGACTCATAACTTGTGATTCAAAGTGATTCAAAGTGGTGAAAAATATACAAAGGACAGATCTGCTAGTCTAATTTTTGGCTGTACGTTTTAAGAGGCGGTGGAACTATGTAACATATTGTGGACAGGAATGGCAATATATGTGGTTTTATGTGAACTGTGTTAATGCTAAAATTGTGAAAGTTTACACACATACCTATGCTAAACACACACATTTGTGAAAAGTTGCAGAAAGTTTGGAAAATGTGTTCATGGCAAAAAGGACAAAATTCTGTAGAAAGGTGAAACAAGATCCCACAGCTGCAGGATTTTGAGGAACAGCTACTACATAAAATATGGAATGTTTGTGTGTGATTTGTGTAGAGGTGACCAATGTAGAAATATGTATTTAGGATAAAACCTGATTTTGAGACCAGTGGCTAAAGGGAGGTCTCTAAGGACTGTAAAGCTAAACCATAAATGTGGCATCATCCGGCCTTGATCCAATCACTCAGATACAAGGCGGAGATGAGGTCTGGATCCAATCCCAGCGCACAGTGGCAAGCTTAGTTAAGCCGGCCCATACATCCATTTTGTGATGTCATTTGAAAAGATAAATAAAGACAGCTGACAACACATAGGGACTCACTGATCCCCTCACTTTCCTGATTCCAGCAAAGCACTCTGATCCAGCATTCTTCATCCAGCTTCAACATCCTTCCAGATCCAGATGCCAAGACTCCTGCCAGCATAGAGAACTATTGGGTTTCAGCAAGGCCTACATTCTCAAACTTATTCTCACAACCCAGTGAAGCGCTGTGGTGTGGAAGGCCTTTTGAACTAATATCTTAAAACTCTCTGGCTTGCTAGCACAAGGCTTATCTGAGGAACTCACTATCCAGCTGATTGAAATCCCCAGAAACAAGAAGGGCAGATCCTATGCAAATCCGGTGACCGGCCTAGCTGATCCAGTCCCACGCCTGATGTGCTGTCCTTCCTAGACCAGACCCATTCCAATGACCAGAACTCACTGTCCCATTTAATTACAAAGGACTGTAAGTATTAATAGGAAGAACAGTGACCCTAATATATTTGCATTGTATGATCCCAATCTCAAACCCATCCTATCTTTCATTCAGAACCATCATCTTACTAGAACTATCTTTGCGCTGACTATTTTCTCATCTGTGTTATTAAACTCTAACTTCTTATTGATTTGATTAAGAAAAGTAAATCCCAGGAAGAAGTAGAGTATCCACAACAGGCGGGTCACGCTGATCACGTGACTGTAAGATCCATCTGGGGCATTCTCTTTTTCATAGTCATAATATAGTGTGATCAAACCCATCTGTCATTTTCAAAAGTGCATTTCCTTTTTCCATTCTCGCGCCTATTTTGCAAAAACGACTCTTACTAAAACCTATATACCTCCCTCAGTTTTTATGATAGAAGCAAAAGTTCAATTCCTACTTGTACCTAACATCCTTAGCTATCCAACAGTGTGATTCACCCATTATAGCAAAAATCGCGCAAAGAAAAGTTTGCCTCGAATTGAAATTCTGAAAGGTTTTACATGTGTGAATTAGCTTTAACTTGTTTCCTACTTTGACTTTGAGATTTCACATTTTTCTTTTGACTAAATCATTGTTTGTGATTGTGTGCAACTGTTCAAAGCGGCTCCCATAGGAATTTATAATAATTAAAGTCGTTTTGACCACATTTGGTGTTTTTGCTCGGCCAATTCCAAAGACAATTTCAAAGCCATGCTGACAGCTGAAGAGTCAATTCCGTTTTTCTCTTGTGTTTGAAGGGGGAGGAGGGAAGGTGGTAGTGATATTCGGTTTGATTTGTGCTATTCCTGAATACCTGCTCTCTCTTCACATCTATTTAATTGCCTATTGGGGGTTGAGGGGTGTTGCAGGGGGAACCCATAACCATAGTGCCATATTTTCTAAACCAAACCAACAGTATTCTTTTCTGTGCTGCATTTGTTTTTGTGCTCATTGCTTGATTCCTAGTGTATTAAAGACATTGTTCAGTGTTCTGTCACCCCATTGGTGGTTGTTGTGTACCTATTCAAATATATTGTGATTTGAATTCTAAATACATAAATAAATATTTACCTTTGCAAACTAGCCTGATTCCTGGTTCAGTGTGACTGGGGGGGGGGGTCTCAGGAGAAGGGTGTGATGTGAGTGGTATATCGTTAATAATATTGAATTTATAGATAGAAATAAATAAGGGTTCCATTTGCGCACTACATGCTGGGCGTGACTTGGGTGTGTGCCGGATTGAAATCACTTACAACTTACCTATAAGGGTAAAGGATCCATACGGACTCTGTTCCTGCTGTATAGATATTGCCTTGCTGTTCCTATGGATAGTGCAGCACTTTGATCCCACTCAGACTGCCGGATCTATCATGCAATGTGGCAATACGGAATGTGTGGTTAACAGTCCATATGTATAGTTGCTAAAGGGTTCTGATAGCTTTCTCCCACCTGGAGCTTAGTAAAAAGTCACCTGGACTCACCTCTCTGTTCTATATTATGGAATAGCCGCAGTATCAGCTGTCCTCGACTGATAGCGGTTCGCTTTCTCTATTTCCTCCCTGTTGCCTTAAAGCTGTGATGTGTACGTGCGTCCACGTGGTGATGTCAGATGTAAACAAATGTTGTCACCACGTTGGGCCCGCGGTCTGTACACTCGGCTTTGGTAAATCGTCAGTCCCAATAGGTTGCTTTGTCTAGTTGATGTGTATCCGTGTACAGGGTGCCCATGCTCACAAAATATTGAAGTTTTACATATCGTATTGATGAGCAGTTCCACCTGGTCCACCAAGATTACTGTACATGTGACTATTCTACTATATCCAACAACCATCAAACAATATGCAGTCGTGTGACAATTCACATGAATTTAGATTAATTAGAGTTTATGACTGCATATTGTAAGTTGCTTCCCATCTACCGATGGAGTTAGACTAGTTTGTTATGCCTTTTCTAAAAAGGCTGCTGCACACATTTGTGTGTAGAAATGTCAATGAGACTTGATGCACCCTATCTGCGCAGCACAATATCTTAGTAGATATTAGTCAATGTTCACCCCTAAAGGGGAAATAAATGTGTGTGTGTATTTGACTACATCATATTTCACCAATTAGTACATAGTTTTTCTTGTCTAGAGGAACATATCTCATGAGGCTAAGACCGTTCAGCGCATCTGTTTAGACTGGTTGTTGCCAGCAATAGGATCTTATCTTATTGCCCAAGGTTGGCTATGCACTGTGTTACTTAGCAAAGAGGCAGAAAGGACTTTACCTGGCTGTGTTGACATAAAACTTGTCTCACTCTAGTTGTTTACCTTGGTGTTATTTTCACAAGAATGCCCCCAGGTGGAATTCCTCATTCATCCCATGTGGACTCATGTTGTCTAATTTGTCAATCCAATAAAGCTCCCTTTGGTCTAATCTCTTCGAGTGGTCCCCTCCTCTAGGGGCTCTCTGTACCACTTCAAGTATTTTGTTTCTCCATTGTGCCACATTATGTCTCTTTTCTGTAAAGTGTCTAGCTACTGGTGAACGGGCGTTATTCGTCCTGATGTTACTCTTATGTTCGTTACATCTTTCTTTCATTTTACATGCTGTTTGTCCTACATAATAGATCCCGCAGGGGCAGCTCAGTGCATAAATTACTGACTTTGTGTCACAAGTCGCAAAATGTAACATTTTAATCTTGGTACCTGTTCTTGGATGTCTCACATAGTCGCCTTTTATTATATTATTGCAGTTACTGCAATGTAAGCAGGCGAAAGTGACAGGTTTTTTGCTTTGTAGTGTCCTTTGTTTTTCATCTTTGATATGTTCTACCTTTACCAATTGGTCTCTTAGATTCTTCCCCTTGTATATGCAATTAATGGTGGTTCTGGGAATAGTCTTTGTAATTGTGGATCCAATTGTATAATTCCCCAGTTTATTTTGATGAGGCGAGTAATTTGGTGGCTTTGGCTAGAATATTTAAATGTGTAGAGAAAAGGAATTTCTTTGTCCTTAGGTTTCACTCTTACTAGATCTTCCTGGGAAGTAAAGGTGGATCTGTCCGTGGCTGTTGTTATTACCCTTTCTGGGTAACCTCTTTCTGCATTTCTTTGCGCCATTTTGTCCATTTCGATCGTCAGGACTGAATCTTGTGATGTGATCCGTTTAGCTCGCAAAGATTGGCTGTAGGGCAAGTTGTCTCTAAGGTGTTTGGGAGGATGGCTTGTGTAGTGCAAACTGTTGTTTACATCAGTTGGTTTTGAAAATAAATTTGTGATGATCTCACTTCCTATTAGTTCAAGATCAACATTTAGTGTTACTTTGGTGTTCCTATATCCATTGTAAATTTAATTCTCTCATTCACCGAGTTGATATATGTTAGAAAGTGTTGTAGTTCTTCTTTGGTACCTCTGCAGATTATGAAAATATCATTGGTATATCTCATCCAGGTGACCAATTTTGAACCCCCCTCTGGATGAGTAGTGATGGACTGTGTTTCTAGATGATTCATAAATAAATTGGCATATGCTGGGGCCATGGCCAAGCCCATACAATTGCCTGAAGCTTGTAAGTAGAATTGTTGGTTGAATCTGAAGAAGTTATTGAATACTATGATCTTTGTCAATTCAATTACAAAGTTTTTTTTTTTAGCTCTGCAATCATTTTCTTTGAGCAGTGCCCATTCTAAAGCTTCCGGACCTCCATCATGGGGGATGGACGTATAGAGGCTCTGTACGGCAAAGGTAACCAAGAGGTCACTATCTTGCAGGTTATTGATGTTTTGTATAACATAAAGGAAGTGGGTGGTGTCTATTAAGTATGTTTGAGTGCGCTGAACTATTGGTTGAAGGATTTTGTCCACATAGATCGCTAGAGGATCGATGATACTGTCAGTACCGGCAACGATCGGTCTGTGAGGTGGCCTATCTAATCTAGTTGTTTGTGAATTTTTGGTAGTCCATAAAATACTGGTGTTATGGGATTGGTCTTCAATAGAAATCTCTTGGTTTCCTCAGAGATCCAGACGTTATATAGGGCTTTTTCCAATGTATTTTCTATAACCTTCATAATCCTCTGAATGGGGTCCTCATTTATGGGTATATAGGTGTCTGTATCGTTCAGTAATACAATGCATTGTGTGTTATAAAATGTGGTGTCCATCACCACTATGGCTCCGCCTTTGTCCGCTGGTTTAAGAGTCAAGGTATGGTCATCTGCTAAATCCGTGATGATCTGGCTCTGGTGTTTCCTGATGTTGTATCTCCTGATTTTGTTATAATCAATTTTCTTCAGTTGATTCAGCATCTGTGTTTCAAACAGTTTAGTGTTGTATTCTGGATTGGTAGGTCACATTAACTATTTGGTTTGATCTCCAAATAATCACTGGTGGGTGCACTCTCTAAGGAGGCTTGTATGTCGATAAAGATTTTCAATCACATTTTTCTGATAAGTATGTACAGATTTGAGCGTTCCTCAAGATGTGTGGTGTTCTGCATGGGGGTGAACGACAAACCCAGATTTAGTACTTCCATTAGGTTTCTTGATATATTTTTAGATGACAAATGTACTACTAGGTGTTGTTTGGTTTGTTTCGGGACCTTAGATTTCTATGGCTTCTTCTTGTCGTCTTGTGTCTAAAAAAGACTGTTGTACTGATGTAGATGTAGACGCAGTTTGTGAGTTTGTGAGTTGTGAAAATTGGAATTTGGGTTAAGGGGATTCAAAGCCGCTGTGGGTTCTGTGTTCTTGCTGGTGGCATTTGATATTTCTTCATCACTAGTTGGAATATCACTGCTTGTCTCACTCTCGTCCTGTCTTGGTGCTCTCTGTGGTTGTCTGTTGGGACAATGGGCTCTGGTATTCTGATAGAACTCCTGCAAAGAATAAACTATATGTTGGGAGTAATCTAAGGTGTCCCTCCTGAATTTCTGCACCTTGCGTTGTTCGATATCTTTCCTGTAGTGGTCCAAGGATGTGTTGATGTTGGCTGATTCCTGCTGCAGTCTCCACCTCTCCTGTTCCCTCCCAGGCCCTTTGCACGGCACTGGCTTCTCACTTCACCACTAGAACTCAGGGCATCCTGTCCACTGTCTCCTCCTCCTCTCCTTCTTCCACTTCTGGCCCCTCTCTGGCCGCCTCTCCACCTCCTTTCCTGTGTTCACTCCCGACAATGTTTCTAGACAATTACGGTCTATGAAAGTCTTGTCAGAGCAGGTGCTCCCCTGCTCCTCCAGAACCATCAAGGACCACATCAACACCCTCGATTCAGACTTGGCTGATTTCTGCAATCCCTCTTTTGCCACTGGATCCTTCCCTTCCCCCTAGACACTTCCTTGTGTACCCCGTCCGTAAGAAGCCCTCTGCCGATCCTTCCTCTCCGGCAAACTGCCACCCGATCTCTAACACTCCTTTCCTGGAAAAGCTGGCCATCTCCCAGCTTACTTTGCATACTGAATTTGTTGGTTGTCTCCAGGACCACCAGTCTGGCTTTAGAGCAGCTGGAAGCACGGAAACTGCTCTCCTGAATACCTGTGTAGACTTTCTCTCTAATCCCCACTCTAACCTTCCTACTGTCTTTATTCTCCATGATCTATCCTCTGCTTAAGGTATGGTCAACCACGCCATCCTGATCAATCGTCTCTGTGCTAACCTGGGAATCACAGGTCAGGCCCTTTCTCTCTACCACCTCTATCTCTACATGTGGTGTTCCCCAGGGTTATAACCTCTCACCCTGGCTCTTCAACCATTACTTGGCACCTCTGTCCCACCTCATCTCAACCTTCTGTTCTAACCTTTAGTGTTATGCGGATGACACTCAGCTCTCTTTCGGGGCTCCCATCAGCCTCCTCTGCTCTCTCGCTCATACCTGTCTGCCGATCCAGGATTCAGGAATGGTGGGCCTCCTTAATGCAAGTAAGACTGAGATGCTTCTCATTGGGACCCCTGCTGCCGCTTTCATTCTTTCCCTCTGGCCACCCACCCTGGGCCTTCTACCGGCACCTTTCTGAGAGGTGAAGAATCTTGGTGTCATCTTCGACTCCACCCTCTCCTTCTCTCCTCACATCTCTGACATTCTTAAGAAGTCACACTACCAGCTGCACCTCCTCAGAGGTATTCTTCCTTTTCTCAATTTCCCCCACAAGCTCACTGTCTCCAGAGCCCTGGTTCTCTCTATGCAGGACTACTGCAACAGCCACTTTCTAAATCTGCCTGCCTCTACTCTTTGCCCTTAGCAACTAATGCAGAACAGGACTGCAAGACATGTCCTTGGCCTCAAGCCCAGGGATCATATCTCTCCAGCCCTGAAATCTCTCCACTGGCTCCCGTTGGCTGCAAGGATCAAGTTCAAGACCCTCTGTTGTGGTTTATTACGCGGTCACACTCAACTCAGGGAGTTCCTTTCCCCCAATGAATGTGGCGCACAATAACTCACCCTTCTTTTGTCAAGGTTCAGTTTGATAAGGCCTCCAACCCGTCTCGCACCCAATCCCAAAAATTACCCGGTGCCACAATGGACTAGCATCCAGGCCGGTGTGTAGTAAGAATATATATTTATTAATTTATTTTAACCCAATTTGACAAATAGACTAGCATCAGCCACCCATGCTGAGGCAACACAAGAACAAAAATGTCTTCTATAATGGCACCAACACAGAGATAATACTGAGATGTGCCGTGTCTACTAAAGTTATTGCTGAATGTAATAATGCACCTATCAATAATGTGTCCATTTCAGATACTCAACCTATGGCTATTACACAAAATTCACTATTGTTACCTATGTCTGTAATGCCAATTGTTGATTTAACTTCAAAATCAAATATGAACATGGCACAATCACATAAATCATTGTGTTCAAGTCCCACGGTTGTGTCAATTGAGCACAATGATTCCAATAATGACGAAATGCTTGCTGCTACTCCAATTGCACTAGCTGATAGAATCATCGATGTTTCATTATCTGGAAATATGGCCATTTGTCCCCCTTCCCCAATAACTAAGGAAATGAATGATGCTGATATCAGCCTATACCAATCACCAAGTTTGTTTGACCATCCCACCCACGTTTCTGCTGAATTGTCCGCGTCTTTTACGCTGTCTACACCACGAAGAGTTCAAGTACCTTGTTCACTGCATTTTCTGTCTATGATAACTGTTTCTCCTAAGAAGTGTACCTCATTGTTAGAAATTACATTGAAAGCTATGCACATGACCATAATGCCTTTAACTAAACTGTTTGAAACATTAGACGTGGAAATTACACAACCGTCCAAGCAGATTCAATACATCATAGCACAAATGAATGCTTGTAATGTGACCTATGGAGCCAAGTCAATGTGCAGGATTCCCTTGGCCAATCATGCTGATTCTGGGTATCAGCAACACTATGGGCCTCATTACACGGAAGGCGGTAATGGTTAACGGCCACCGTTAATGGTAACGGTGACCGTTAACCATTACCGCCTTACTACGAGGTCCCTTAGCGGGTCGGTGCTTTAACGTCTGCTTTTTGCAGGCGTTAAAAACCAACCCGCTAAGGGACCTCGGAGCTAATTACGGCACCGCAAAATTGCGGTGCCGTAATTAGCGCCTTCCCCATTCCCATAGAGCCCTATGGGGCAGAAATGGGAATGGGGAAGGGCAATGGTGGAAGGGGGATTTATCGTCCCACCAACCTTGGAATGGGGCGGTAAATCCCCTTTCCGCCAAGGCGGTGCCGGTAATTTACCGGCATGGTCCAGGGTGCTAATAGCACCCTGGATCACCGCCTTCCGTGTAATGAGGCCCTATGTCTCATATAACTTAAAGTTTGTCTCACAGCCTCATCATCTAACAGAAACAAGTGCTCTTCCGTCGTTTGCCACCGTCATACGACCAAGAGAACAAAGCAATGATGATGCGTCATCACATCTTAGTAACATGACAAATTTCTATAGACATTCCCAGTCAAAGGTTTAAAAAACTATGAAATACTTGAGCTTGGTCAAAAAATGTTTTTAAAAAGAGCTTGGCTCTTAGCACAAGATCTAATGTTAAGAAGTCTGTTAGGCGTCTGCACCCTCTAAAAACTTCTGGCACTGATGCTAGCATTGTTGTCTTGAGCAAATATAAAAATATAGCAAGGCAGAAACGAGAAGGGTGTAGTGAAAAACTGAGTTTACAGAAAGATTACCCTCCTTTAGAACATCTGATATCAGTGATTGTTGCCTCTCAAAACAGTGAAGTTACGAAGCCCTCATTCAGTCAATCTTGCACTGATAAAATGGCTGGCTCTGTGTCGAATGTTGTGCATCAAAAAAGTGGCGAAGAAAAATCGTTGCACTCTGCCCAGCAGCCCATAACTAAATCCATCCTAACAGCTGTAACGCCTAGAACTGTGGAGGTAGAGTCTAATAAGTTGCCTCGCGCTAATAACGTTCTTATTGATGTTAGAGACAAAATTCAGAGATCTATAGAAGAATATCTGAATTTCTAACAATTATTCCATGTCGTTAATCAAGTGACTGGTCCACCAGGCATGAGGTATGATATGAGACCTGATACAACTAATCTCCTTACTTTACATCAAACTTCATCTGATTTTAAGGTGACACCAGAATATGAGAGTCAGTTGCTAAGACAAAAAACATCAAAACACACCTTGGCTCTAAATAACTATCATCGATTCATACCAAAATGTTGATCCGCTCCGTTCCCCTCATATGATTTGAGCAGAACAAGTGTGTTGGCCATATGTGATGAAATAACTAGTATGAAAGACATTACTTCTAGTGATATTATCCAGGTTGAGTTTTTGAACAACGATGATTTGTCACTCAGACGTTAGATTGTGGCTATCTACAAACTTGGTACGCAATGTCTTGTGGCAAGCTAGAATGGAGCTCTTTCCATTAGGTTTCATTCTGGCTTTAGATCCCATGCACTGTCCTGACACAATAACATACATGCTGCCAGTAAGTCGAGAATAATAGCTCCCGTGCGACACATGAAATTATACAATGCCAATAACAAGTCTCATCTTCACACTCTGCCTCGCAACGGAAATCAAAGCTGTTCTTATGGCCCTCAGAGTGCACATACCTTTCCATAACTACCCTTAGGGCTCCACCCCTCGATACTTTTACTTGTTAGTTGGAATGCTTGTGGCTTTCGCACTTGTTGGGTGACAGTACTACCTTGACCACTTTTAATATAATAGCCCTGCAAGAAACATGGCTTACAACACAACTGATTTGGTATGGGTATGATAACATTCTACTTCCAGCGAAGACCGGGTTAAAAGGTCGACCCTCCTCAGGGATATTAGTAGTGGTCAAGAGTGGGCAAGGATTTCAAATTCAACCCTGGGCACAGCCAAACTCGTACTTACAGGTGGTCAAAATAGCGTATGCCGCAGGTGTTATTGCTTTAATTAACGTTTACCGCAATCCAGGTGCCTTAGCAGACGTTAGATTTTTTTGTGACTTGGAAAGATTGTTAAATATGATCTCACAAGCACCTGAAGTGAAAAACACCATTGTGGCCGATGACCTAAATTTACATTGTTTGATCAGGGGGCAGAGCAGTAGCCAGGATTGTCTAACAGCTGGGGCCTGAAGCAAATGTAGTTGGGCCGACAGCAGTGACATTAACATCTGTAAATGCCCCCACCGTGCTGCTGAGTGGGCATTTACAGATTTTGAGTGGGGCCCGGTAAAGAAAATCCATCCTGCACCAAGTGGAAAAAACGTATGAAAAATCGCAATTTGTTCATGCTTAATGGCTCAATTATGGACGATATTCCTGCTCAAAACACCTGGCAAAGAGGCTCTAGTAAATCTATCATCGACTACATTTATGTAGATTCAAATACTTTTAATGTGGTTACCACATTCGAAGTTTCACAGCAGTCCCATAGTGACCATGAAATGTTAACCGCAAACTGGTGTTGCGATGCGGCTGCTCCTGTGTCTCTACATGGGCGATTTACGCCATCCTTGACGGTTAACAACTCGAGGACCAGATGTTGATGGAACTAACAGGCCTTAACACACTTTAATGAGGACATTTCAAAGTTAGGTGTAGGTCCCTGTTGGTCGGGAGAATCATACACTTCCGCTTTGCAGTTGTATAGATTCCATTCCAGTACTACAACACATAGCTATTACACATCTAAACATGAGTTTAACAGGGAAACCCAACAGCGTAAAGCCATGCTTCGTAAACAGAAAACATTTGCTGTGTTACAACCGGTGCACGTAAGATCTAAAATGATTCAAACATTGAAAAACAATTACAGAAATTGGATCAGGGCTCATAGATCCTGCTTGCACCAACGTGATGGAGAAGCCATGCTACAGGCCGTGGGTTCCAAAAATATATCGGAGATTTGGTCTCTCATCAACATTGCTAATCACTCCAAACAGTTACCAGTTCAAATTAATGGGGTTCTAGAAACTGAGTGTGTTTCATATTACACTGCATTGTATGCAAGCCCTGACTCATCGGAGTCAAAAACATTCTATTGCTCCTCACGCGCTGATCAAATGCAGATACAAGAGGAAGACAAATTGTATTATATACTAAAACCCAGTAGCTCAAGGGCCCCTGGTCCGGATGGACTTAATAATCAGATGCTCAAGCAACATCGCAGCTATGGGCCAGAATTCTTTATAACCTCTTTATTCAGGTCCTCATGATCAATGTTATTCCAGACTCCTGGCGCCCATCTGTTATAGTACCCATTTTAAAGAGAGGTGATCGGTCCTGTCCTTCCAACTACAGGCCGATCGCCCTCTTGGACACCCCTGGTCAAATCTTCTCATGCTTTATTCTCAGGGACTTTAACAGATGGGTTTTGGCTCAATTTAAATGTGACCTATGCCAGACTGGGTTTATTGCAGGTTTGGGCACCTCAGTCAATTCATTAATGATCACGTCTATTATCAAACATCATTAAATAGTCAAACAACCATTGTATTTTGTATTTGTTGATTTACGTGCTGCGCTGGACTCCGTATCTCGAGAACTCCTCTTATAAAAACTGGTTCGCAAGAACTGTCCACCATACATTATTGCGCTCATTAGCGCCCTACATACTAACA
Source organism: Ambystoma mexicanum (assembly GCF_040938575.1). Taxonomy (NCBI): domain Eukaryota; kingdom Metazoa; phylum Chordata; class Amphibia; order Caudata; family Ambystomatidae; genus Ambystoma; species Ambystoma mexicanum. The sequence goes on along the minus strand of NC_090932.1, from coordinate 673,093,399 downwards.
CCAGCATACAAGTCAGGCTAACCCTTGAAGGCCTCCTATCAACATCCATTAAGACCTGCAGAGGATTGAGGCAGGGATGTATTCTTGCCTCTGCTCTGTTCAACTTCTTTACAGCTGGAATTAGTGATGCCTTCAACAGAATAATAACTGATGCTCCTAAACTAGCATCCAAGACCGTCCCAGCCCTGCTCTATGCTGATGATTTGGTGCTCATGTCCAGGACCCCTCAAGGTTTACAAAACCTACTAGGTGCTCTCTCGGTTTATGCCAAAGACAATCTATTGACCATTAACTTGGATAAAACCAAAATTAGGATATGTAATCCTAACAAGAGAGGCAATACAAAACACATCAAATGGTGTGTACAAGAGAAGCTCTTGGACCGTGTACAACAATATACATACTTGTGCGTGATGCAATCCGATGCTAAGAATGAAGCGCAGTTATCAAATTGGAGTACCAAGTTGGACATGACCATTTCTCAAACAACCATTATTCAGGCCAAATATGTCAAGTTCTCGATAACACCAGCCTTGACATACTTTCGCCAGAAAGTCACAGCCATCATGCTATATGGTTCTGAAAGGTTAGACATCTTATCAGAAACCTTATGGTGTAGGTTTGAGGCCAGATTTTGGAAACACATTCTTGGTCTTCCAAGATTCATTCTAATTGCATGGATCAGGAATAAATTAGGACTGATATCTCTGCATGCGCGATATTTGTGGCAATTGATGGCCTTGTTTCGGAAGTGCCTTCTATCAATCGAATCAAACATGCTAATAGGCTCACTTTCTAGATAAATCCTTTCTTCTAAGGGCGAATTTGCCTGAAAATAGCGCCAAGCAGTGATCAATGTATTAGCTTGTGGAGAGGTTTCCATTAGTGATCTTATACAGAATCCATCCCGAGTAAAAACTAAACTGTTCCAATGGGTTTGGATCACAACTAGGAAAAAATGCCTGTCCTACCGCGACTTTGATGATAATTTCTTCCTTCATAAGAAATATAGCTCAGCTGAGCCCTATATGATCAAATCTCCGTCGCCTAGTCACAGACCTGATTGTTTGCGCCTCAAATTTAATTTATGGCCAACTAAGGAGGTGTTAGCTAAACGTAAAATCATCTCTCCGCAAGATAATCTTTACCGTTGTTGTAAGGTCAAACCTCAACCTGAGACTCTGCGACTTCTATTGGTGGAATGAAGAGTCTTGAGTGACAAACGTTCTAAACATCTGAAACCAGCTGTAAGAGAATTCAGAGAATTAACGCCTGATGAACTGCGGCAGATAATGTTGTGCAGATTGTCTACACCACTTAGAATTGGAGCAATTATATTTTTAAAAGATTTGAAATTGAATGATGGGTAAATTAACTGATTTAATGATATATACATTTATCTATTCCTTTGTTTTCTTGTTTTTTCTTGTTTTATCAATGAGCTTGGAAATTGTTTTGTGTAATAATTTTTCTCTTGTATTTGAAATTTTATGACAGACTATTGTAAACTTGATATATTTCAGCTAAATCAATAAAAAAAAATACTGCGATATGCAGTCACAATTTCCTGCAGCTCTCTTTTCAAGTTACTCACCAATGCAGAAACAAACAATTCAAAACACACAGTGATTGCTGATTTGGTTATAATACTTTTCTCCCAGCAATAACAGTCTACAAACCAACAAGAACCCTCCGATCGAGCAACGAAATCCGCCTGGAACTCAAACCATACCTCAAGACAAAACTTGGAGGCACCTCCTTCTACCACTTAGCTGCAAAAACCTGGAACAACATCCCAAAAGAAATAAGAAACACTGAAGACTACCTAAAATTCAGGAAATCACTAAAAACCTGGCTCTACAACACCACAGACTAAACCTGGAAAACGAAACTGGTAAAAAGGATAACTAAACTGGAAAGGCACGGACATCCCTGACCGGGGAGAGTAAATCCCACGGCAGCTGGACGGGCGACATCGGATAGAAAGGAACACAGGCGTCACGCACAGAGACTGAGTCGACTAACCCCGACAATCCCACCAACACTTTTGCCCGCCCCTTAATTTAAATTACCGCCAGGTGCCACATTGGTGTGGAATTATCAAGACACTGGCAACCTCCCCCACTACCCGAGAGGTTGTCATTGGCAGGCCCACTAGAGTCTAAATGGAGGATAAGGGGAGCTATCAGAGAGCATATTAGAGGCGGGGACTAGAGGAGTATGGAACCTGCATGCCAGTCAGGCCCATATCAGGACAGAGCCGCAACAGGGGAGACTACGCAAGCCGAGCGCTTCAATTCAGGATATAGATGCAAACTAACCAACCCTACTAACAATTTCCCTTTCTGCATACACCTCTCAAACTCCAAACCAAACACAACCAAAACCTACAACACAACAAACCGCACAAACTGCACTACATGGCAACAACAAAACAAAAACACACATAGCCTTGCACAACAGTACACAATGACTACCGGCCGCAAACACCCCAGGCCCAGCCAACGGACCCACCGGGTTGAGGCCGCCAACAGCACATCACTGCTCTCTTGCACTTTTCCTGCTTCCTCCCACTAACTCATCCTCCCCTCCTCTTTCAGAGCCACCAGAGCGTCAAGGGACCACTACGGTGGTGATAGTGCGCGGTACAAATGTCCTTTAACATTAACATTAACATTAACCCTCCAAACATCAATTAGATTTGGCCCCTCTGAATGGAAGGCCAGTGGCAGAGATTGGGAACACAATGGGAACATAGTTTTGGGATTCTGATAAAATGCACTGTTTGGAAAAAGGAAAAAATCGTTTTTTTTTTACTTATTACCACAGATACAATAAGACGGAAAGAAAAGCAATGGGGAAATGTGTTTTGCCACACCTAAAAAGAACAGGCAGGGCTTTGGGTTTTGGTCAGAGCACAATGGGAACAAAGGGGCAATTTCGTTTTGCAACCTGCACACTCACGTGGGAACAGGGTTTTGGGAATTATTCTTTTGGTAAACCTTTATGTCTATACCGGCTCAAAGAAACACTGGGAAGAGCTTTTTAGTTTCGAATTCCAACAAAACACATCCTGTGATTTCCACAGGGGAATTAATTTATTTACTTTAATTGAATATGCTAAAGATCTACACAAACAAACAGGATATTTTGCTATGGGGAAATAACTAAAGCAATGCTTGAATATGCAGGGCGTAAACAAGCTATGGCTTTGGGGATAGTTCTACTTACAGGAGAGGCCTTGTAATGGACACCAGGGAACAGCAGGGCACCTCTGGGACAGCAAGGTTATCAGTCCAGAATATTCCCCTCTGGCTCCTCCAAGGGGTCCCAGTCAGCTTCTATGTCTCCTGGTCCCTGTCTACAATGCAGGATTTGGGGCCTCTCTGCTTGGATGTTTCTCGGGAGAGTTTAGCAGCAGGTTACCTCCCGGAATAACTGGAAAAAGCCAAATTCTAATGCAAACTGGTTTACTTATATGGGCAAATGACATCACAAACGTGTCATGATTCCTACAAAAGGGATTGGTTGGCTTTCTCTACCCACCTCCCACCTGTGTGCTAATAGCACAAGGAGATGAGGGGTATGAGTTAGGAAAGCTGTGGGAGGAGAACGTTTTGTCATCCCAAATTGACATGTGGGCTTGGCCTGTTTATCTATCAACATGTCAAGCACCCTAATTTTTCAAATCTTTACATGTATGGATATATTTTTGAGAACTACATTTTAAGGCAAATCAGATGATGCTAGTCTGAATTCGGCACACCCTTCCTAGGCAGAGATATGTTTTTTCTTCATTTACTCAGGAGCCGTATCAGTGAAAAATACATCACTTCATAGTTCCTTTGTTAATTTTGTCCTTCACCCTCGCACCAACTTTCAAATCTCTCGGAATCAAGGTAAGGCCCAAATCAAAATTTTATTAATACCTTTAGTTATGTTTATCACACCAAAATCATTTTGGCATGGTTCAAAGAGGGTTACTGTCACCTTAAATAAAAGTCTGGAATGACTGTTGTGGCATATATGCTGCTCTTTTTATGTTATGTTATGTTATGTTACTTTGCATTTATATAGCGCCTTATATACCATTGGTACGGTCTGAAGGCGCTGGTAGGTTGAACGCTCTTGGGAACCGAAGTTCAGGTCAATAGAGAGAGTAGAGAGATTCAAGGTGCGTGTGAGCACCGGATATGTGTGCAGCTGGTGCAGTATTCGTGTAATAGCTGCTTCTTAGCGGTAGGTGTGGTGGTTGAGAGGTCAGGAGTATGTGTTCGTTCTGGCAGGATTTATCCAGATCGATTGTGGCTGCGTTAGGCCTGAAGAGAACGCCTGGCTGGGGGGGTGGGTAACCAGCAGTGTTTATTTAGAGTGATGGGGAGTATGAGGCAGAATGTTGGTATGAGAACAGTTATACCGAATGGTGTCATAGTATCTCTGTGTTCTAGTTGAGTGGTGGTGTAAGGAGAGAGTAAGCATGGTGGTGTGTTATGATGTGATATAAGGTCTTTTGAACGTTCTCTGCATTCCAGACCATACTATATGCGTCACGCATTTCTAACACCTTTGTGCATCCCAGTTGGCTCCACACCCTCCGGCCCGCTCGACGTGCTCATGCACTCAAGTCAAACCCACGCACTCCAGCCTGCCCCACTCATGCACTCTTGTCTGCTCCATGCATGCACTCCTGTCTGTCCCATGCATGCACTCCTGTCAGCTCCAAGCATGCACTCCTATCAGTCTCATGCAAGCACTCCTTTCTGCCACACGCAGTCCTCTCCGCCACACGTAATCAAATGCGCTCTATTTACCCTGAACCGTTTCGTGTATAACAAGTTGTTTTATGCACTCCATCCATATATTTTCATCCGTAGCATCTTCATATTTCATTCTTTCCAGCCACCTATGTTATACGTTTGACCCATAAACGTCACTCATTTCGTCTGTATACGGCACCCGATCAACCGCCTATGGCATCCAATCCGTCGGTATACGGCACTCGTTGAATTCACATATGTCGGCTGTTCCATCAACGTGCATCACCCGTTTCATTCACATCCATAGTTCCTATGTTAATTTTGTCCTTCATGCTCGCACCAACTTTCAAATCTCTCGGAATCAAGGTAAGGCCCAAATCAAAATTTTATTAATAACTTTAGTTATGTTTATCACAACAAAATCATTTTGGCATGGTTCAAAGAGGGTTACTGTCACCTTAAATAAAAGTCTGGAATGACTGTTGTGGCATATACGCTGCTCTTTTTATGTTATGTTAGGTTATGTTACTTTGCATTTATATAGCCCTTATATACCATTGGTATGGTCTGAATGGCACCTGTTCAATCCGTATATGTGATCAATTCCATTCGCGTATATCATTTGTTCTATCCATATAGACTCCATCTACATTCTTCACTCATTCCGTCTGCTTTATACATTCAGCATCTCTACGCGCTCATCCCCTCTACCCACTCATCCCCTCATACGCACCCATACGCACCCCTACGCTCTATACGCTCATCCGTTCTATACACTCATCCGTTCTATATATTCGCCAGGTTTGGACATTTATCTATACCAGCGATCTACACACTCTCCACACTTCCGTATTCATCCGCTATCCACATTCCTGCGCTCTGCATACTCATAAGCTCTACATACTCATCTGTTCCACACATTAATCCAGTTTACGCTCTTCCGTTCTGCACATTCATCAGTTCTATGCACTCCTGCATTTTATCCTGCGTTTTACCCGCTTCTCTGTTATTTACGCGTTCATAACCATTCTACACACTTATCCGCTCAGTTTGATCATCTATTCTATACACTCACCCGATCTATTCACTCATTTAATTTACACACTCGTTTGAACTATATAGTTATCTGTTCTTCCACTCATGCATTCTCCCACTCAGCGCATTCATCTGTTCCACAGGCTTCGTTAGTTTTATCTATTGCATCCACGCCATTCACTTCTGTCACTCCTTGTGCAAGTCCATTTCGGGAGTTTAAATCTCTTTACTGTTTCCGTATGATTTATTCTTATTAGGCATTTCACTGCTTTGATCTACTTTTCTCGTTTAATTCTGTTTGTCCTTCTATCTTATATTATGGGTTATTAGCTGTCCATTTCTTGCATCATGTAGTTTGTTGGATTGGTGACATTGAGATGCTGTTGGTCTGTTGGGTTAGCTTGGTACGGGTTGGTTTTAGGGGAAGAGCCAGGTTTTCAGCAGTTTGCGGAAAGACATTAAATCCTGAGTTAGGCGGATATGGGGTGGGAGTGAGTTCCACAGCTTGGGTGCCAAGGTTGAGAATGACGATCCGCCTAGTCTGACTGAGTTTGTCTTAGGTATGACTAGTAGACCAGCTCAGCTTGATCTTAAGGTGCGTGGGGGGTGATAGGGTTTTAACTTGTCTTGAAGATATTGAGGTCCGGTTTTATGCAGTGCTCGATGGGAGATGCATAAGGTTTTGAAAGCCACTCTTTGTGCTACTGGAAGCCAGTGCAGCGTCTTAAGGGCTGGGAAGATGTGGTCTCTTGGGCCGAGTGCAAGTAGCATTTTGGCTGCCGCGTTTTGAGCCCTTTGGAGTTTAATCAATTGGTACGCGTGGACTCCGAGGTATAGGGGGTTTGCGTAGTCGAGTCTTGATATAACGATTGATTGAACCGCAGAGAGTCTGTTGGGAAATGAGAGATATGGAAAGATGTGCCTAAGGGTTTTAAGGTGGTAGTGGCAGGACTTTGAGACGTTGTTCAGTTGGCGCGAGAGTGTTAGGTCAGAGTCAAGGGTGCATCCAAGATTTTTCACTGAGTTGGAGGGGGTCGGTGAGTTGCCCATGGTGGATGGCCAGGGTAGTGGGTGTGGAAGAAGTTCGGAGTTGCCACATACCATGATTTCCATTTTGGAGGGGTTTAACAAGAGGTGGCTTTGGGTCATCCAGAGTTCTATGTCCTGGAGGCAGGAGGCCAGGTCAGGTCTGGAGTTGGGGTTTGAGTTCATAAGTTTTAGAATTAGTTGAGTGTCGTCAGCATAGTTGTAACACAAGATGTTGTATGATCGAATTATTGGTGGGAGGGTGATCAAGTAGAGATTGAATAGGAGGGCAGATAGGCATGCTCCTTGTAGGACTCCCGTGTCGACTGGTCGGGCTTGGGAGGTATAGGTGGAGAGTATTGTTATTTGGTATCTATCTTTGAGGAATTAAGCTATCCATTTAAGAGCAAATTCCTAGGGAGTGGAGGCGGTCTAGGAGGATTGAGTGATTGATAGTGTCAAAGCCAGAGGATAGGTCAAGAAGGATTAGTGCGGCACATCCCGTGGAGTCTGCTGTCATTTTAAGGTCATCCCAAATTGAGGTTAGGGTGGTTTCAGTTCCATGACGGGCTCTGAAACCTGATTGTGCGGGGTCTAGGAGAATGTTGGCTTCGACAAAGGCATTTAGTTGGGAGTAGGCGGTTCGGTCAATGAGTTTGGCAAGGAACCTGGTGTTTGATATGGGCCGGTAGTTTATTGGCTCGAGAGGGTCGAGGGAAGGTTTCTTAATTAGAGGTTTGACATGAACTGTTTTGAATGCGTCTGGAAAAATTCCAGAGGAAAGGGAGGCATTTATGATGGGTCTTGCATGTTCTCCTGCGCAGGTTGAAGCGAATACTATGTATTTTTCTATTGACTAAACTCCAGCCTTTTTCTTTGTTCTATTAAGTTGCTAAGCGTGTGATCAACCAGAGTCCCTTCTTGGCCTTGCAATGGCCCTGGCTGCAACACTAATGGACATTTTATGGGAATTGTGACTTCAAAGTCACTTCTGCTGAAAGAACAGGCATGGCCTTATCTGTTTCCACCGTGGTTTAAATCTAAGCAGTATATTTATTTCTATAGTTTTAAGCAATGGCCCTGATTGATGGTTGACAACCAGACCTTACTGTCCAAGACCAGCAGAGGAAAGATCTTGGAGGTTAAGTTTCATCTTTAGGAGAAAGGACCGGCAACCTGTAAAATTCTGCAAACAATGGCTTTAAACTCACACACAATGCATTTCACAAGACATTTTATAAGGCACCCGGGCCTTATACCTATATGTAATGCACTTCTTTAATTTCACAGTTACAAAATACATGAGTATCACTTCTGGATTGTCCATATGTATAGGGCAGTTATATGATAAAACCATGTTTAAACTCTGAACGTCTAGTGAGCACTTCTGTTAGCATACTGTCATTTGGATGAGGGGAAAAGGAAGTTCTTTTATTTCTTATAATTGCAAGAAGCTTGGTTTCAATTATGATTTCGGGATCAAAGTCACATGTTGCATAAGGATATTGTACATGCTGCTATCTGTCTCTTTACGTAAAAGTGCCGCTCTCCATGGATTTAGTAAAACGGCATTCTCAGCCACATGTCTTTCTTTTACTTGCTGAAATGCATTGCGCATATCTTTGCACTTTTGAGATTCATGCCCACTTTCTTTCCTTTGCAATTTAGGCCTGTTTTGGTTCAATAGGCCTCATGTCTGACATCACCATTTCTGTGCTGGCCTTATACTTCTATGGGACTTCCCAAAATACTCTGGCCTCTTTATTTCTGGCATTCAGGGCTCTATTCCACACCACACCTCTGCATTGTCCACCAGGCTTTGTGGGGCTGGGGACCACACTACATCCAACTCTCTCTTCCTAAGCATCTTCCTTCTCAAGCCCTCCTCTCATCCACCTCCACTCTCTGACGGTACAACGCTTCTCCAGGTAGAGAGTGAGGGTAGATCTTTGTCCTTGGCTGGGGCCTACTTCTGGAATAGCCTCCCTGCCTCTCTCAAACTTCAGCAGGACCACCTGAGGTTGCAGAAGCAACTCAGGACCTCCCTTTTCGCTTCTGCTTTCTCTCTCTCTCTCTCTCTCTCTCTCTCTCTCTCTCTCTCTCTCTCTCTCTCTCTCGCCGCTGCTGATGCTCTGGTCTGCTGAGCTAACTGGTTACCTGGCCACCCACTGAACCTCATGGGCACCAGGCTCCTACACGACCAGTAGCCCCTTGCACTACCTCTGAGCCTCCCACCCACTTAGGTACTCTATCTGCAACCCTAGAGTCCCCGGCCTCCCTGCACTTACTTGAGCCAGCAGCACTTACCACTTTTGCCACTGCACCCCCCCACCCCGGAACTTCTGCTCTTCCCTCACCCTTGCACTTGCACAATCTGAATGACACAAGGCCTAGTAAGATCGTTTGTTTTGTCCTCTCTCTGTCTACCCTTCCTTGTCTTGTCGTGCCTAGAAACATTTGGTACAGGCACATTATAAATCACTTATATCATATCATATATCATATCATGTGCACGGGCCATTGACTAAATAAACATACACTCCTCACTCTGCTTCAAAGAGCCAGTGTTAATATGAGTGATTTTATGGATACACATTTTATCAACTCCCGAAAGAAACACTTATTTGGTCTTATAGGACTTCAACATGTTATCTGAAATGAGACATGGATCTCAGCATCAAGTGACTAGCGCAGTCGGCTATGTGTCCTACGAGTGAGAATGAGCTGCGTAGCTGTAGATGGCGATGAGTGACTGGCCATTTGTTACCATTGATGGCTGTTGCAGGTGCTACAGAAAGTTTCACAGGTCGTATAGCTATGCTACTGTCTCATTTTAATTATTTTGTCTCTGTTGTGGCAGCCCTTGGCTTGAGAGGGAAGGGGGTAATAATAGCAATAATGAATAAATAATAATTTAGCATTTATATAGTGCTACGAACCCTCAGGCATCTGCGCGCTGCTTATTATTACCCACGGTGTCTGGTGCTCATTTATGGACCTCGGAAGGAGGAAAAGTTGAGTTTTGGCCCTGCGCCGCTGTCAAAGCGAGCGCTCTACTCGCTGTGCTATCGGACCGGCTAAGCTAGTGATCAGACTCATGCAACCCTTCACAGAAAGAGGCCATCCTTCCCTGGAGTCTTTGATGCTGCTGGCCGTAGGGCTAACACCAGTCCTGTTCAATGGCCAGTCCACCCCTGTGCACAGCACTATGAGAGGGCATGTCCAAAGGCGTACCAGGCCTGCCCTTTTACCAAAGCAAGGTGAACAAGCCTATTGGGAAGGAGAGAAAATGTTGAGAAGTCTGCCAGTGCTGGCATAAGCGCAGCCTTCAAAAGAATGTTTTTCTCTAAATAGAAGATCAGAGTTTCATATAGCGCTTTGTGCCATATTCCATAACTCTAAAACACTATAAAAAGAGGTGTTATTACCAAATTCCAATGCAACTTTCTCCTGATGTGTAAGCAGAGTGAGGCACCTGCCCATACTTCGGAGGTAATAGACTTTGGGCCCAGTTATTGTTGTAGTGGAATAGAATGTGGAATGTGGCTGAGTAGAGCTTGGAAAGGAATGGAATGGAGAGGAGGCAGTTATTTTTTTTTTTATTATACATGTTTATTGAATTTTAAATATAACACATCTCAAAATATATAACCAATAAGTGAACAGAAAACAGAAAAAAAAACAAATCAGGATCTTCACATTAATGAATACACATTCCCTAAAAAGAGGAAAATTACAGATTTGATTTAAACCATGTAGACAACAGTCTTATAAATCCAAAAATCGGCCCCAAATTTGATCAAACAAATTCATTTTCTTATCCCTGTATACAATCAATCTTTCCATTCCGGATAGTTGTTTCAGATCATCCATCCATTCTGAAATTGTCGGTCTGTCATCACCTTTCCATTTTCTCAATATAATTTTTTTGGCAGAATTTGACGCCCTGAAAAACCAACACCTCTGTGGAAAGGAGTGGAATGGAGAGGAGGCAGTTATGATATGATAATAAATGAGTTCAGACATACAGGCTGGTTCCTGTCATTATTTGATGAAAGTATAATACCTAAAATGGTATCCCTGAAGCACACAACAATAGGCGACGAGGTAGTGACTGACCCGCAGACACGCTACTGAACTATGGAGGTGGTCAAGAGAAACCTGCTTAAGACTGATTGAAAATATTGGAGATGAATGATGAGAAATGGGAAACAGACCGAAAAGGAAATAGAAGCCAGGTGATTCAGTTGGAAAGTACAGTGATATTGGAAGCCTGAGGAAGAGGCTGGGAAAGAATAGCCAGTGGAAGTGGCCAATGAAAAGACAAAAACAAAGGAAACGGAAACCAAAGAAAGAAAGGAAGAAATAAGAGTAAGAACAGATGAGCAACGCTGCGTTGAGTTTGACTGGTATGACTTTGTAGTATACCAAGTATACGTGAATAAATGAAGGTGGAGATTACCAATGGACTGTTGTGCAGGAAAAGCATTTTTCAAAAAAAAAAAAAGAAGAGAAAGTGAACTGTGATGCTCGCTAGTGCGTGAGGCCAAAGAGTGTGGGAGGATTAAGGTAAAACATTGAAGCGGAAAATAATAATGGTGCAAGTGCAGCCAAATGAAGGATGGATCAAAGAATGGCATGGTAAGACGTGCTGCGTAATGGGGCCAGGAGTCACAATTGTATAGTTGGGTGTTATATTGATAACAATGATGGACTGTCGTGGCGTACATATAAAATGATGTGATGCGTCAGCGCAAACATTGAAGGGTGAGCATTTTTTTTAACAATTGGAAACGCGCTGCTTACTGGCACGTGAAGCTCTGACTCTGCAGTGAAGTCACTACGCGGTATATAATGACAGTGCGTACTTCCTGATGATAGAGGAAAGAACCCAAAGGAACATAAAAATATGGGCGCCCATTTTGGTTTGGTGACTGAAGTACAAGTGTTGTCATAGCAACGAGACGTTGAAAGACATTGACGTGAAAGTTATAACAAAAGAAAAAAAAGGAACTTAATGAAACGCCACGAACAAAAAAAATGTGAAATAAAGTTCAAAGGCCATCCTAGCATAGCAATACACGTGTTACCATGATAATATAACACGGAAAAAACGTTGCAAGGTCACAGTGTAAAATAAACAAGACAACTCATAGATTCATAAAGAAAGAGTTAAAACGACAGTGTAGGTTACTTTACTGAACTGGGCAGAGACTGCAACATAAAAAGTGCCCACACTGAGAAAGTGTTTTCATGCCTAAGCCTCACATTTCCCTGTCTCCTGATGGAAACACGAAAGTAAAGTAGTAAAGAAAGATACTAACAGGCTGCAGCAACGTAGCAAATGAGAACCCAAGGGCAGTGAACAGTCCAAACCACTACAGTTACATCTGGATGAAAGTGGGGAATATATGTTTGAACAAGTGGAATGCTGCACTTATGAGCTAGTGGCACAAGGTTTTGCTATTCCCTGTATATGGTCGTAGGTTTGATGATTCACTTCACGGGTGAACCAACAAGGGACCGGCATCCAAATTGGTGTTAACTTTCAAGGTATGCTTTAATTGTGTTCACACACGAATGCATAGATCAACCATGTACTAAAACACTGTTTAGAAAGAGATCATAGTCCTATTCAAGGTTATCCTGGTGTGAGAGTAACAAAGTAGAACTGGACAAATAAGAGTGGCACAGATGAAATAATGTATCTACCAATAAAGGAGAGGCAATAACATTGTGCGATCAAGCAGCAAGGGCAACGACGGTATGCATGATATGGGGATAGCTGCTGATAAAGAAAAAAGGAAAAGAGTTAAATAACTGCCAGAAGTGAATAACCATGTTCCTGAATATCACAAGTGGGAACACAAGGTCAACCCAGAATGATGGGATTCCGGTGAACTATCTGCATTGCCCTGACCCATTTATACTGGGGCCACAGGAAAATCAGGGGCAACAATGGCAGGAATGGATGGAGGAGTTTGAGAACTTTTTGAAAGCAGCATGGAACCAGAATTCCTCAAACAAAATGGACATATTCACTAATTTGGTAGGAAAGGAGGTGAGAAACATGGTGATGAGCATTCCGGCTCAGGAAAGAACAACATATCAACAATTGGTTTCCGCAATTGGTGAACATTTGGTGGTCTCTCCCAATCGGGACTATGAACGGTATGCATTTAACCAGTTCACACAGAGTCCACATGAAACAATTGACCAATTTGCATTACGGTTAAAGAGAAAGGCGGTATATTGCGAATTTGCAAGCTTTAACCTCTTAAGTGCCATTGAGGTTCCCCCCCCAGTGCCAATGGGTTTTTTTTTAAATCGCGGTATTCACCTCCCAAACCCGCCAGCATTTCCCCCCTCATTAACCCCTTAAGTGCCACCGACGAGCCGGCTCGTCGGTGGCAACCTGGAGCGTTTTTTACCGACGAGCCGGCTCGTCGCTGGCATTTAAAGGGTTAGTGATGATGAGGCGATTAGGCTCAGAATCATTGAAGGGTGTACGTCATCAAAACTTCGAAGACACCTTCTAAGAGTACCTCTCCCATTAAAGGAAGTCCTGGAGTTGGCACGAGCGTATGAAAGAACTGAATGGCAGGTGGCCAAGATGGAAAACAGCAGTGAGTTAAATACCATTAGTGGTATCAAAGCTAACAGAGGAAATCCCGATGTTCGAACCGGTTCACCCAACAAAGTACATGGTATGATACAGGCATGAGTCGACTGGAGAAGAAGTGCTATAGATATGGATTGGATTTCCCAAACTTAGGTAAATGTCCAGCTCTTGGTCGGATGTGAATAAGATGTGGACAGAGAAATCATTTCTGGATCAGGTGCAAAGATGAAACCCCAGTGTTGGCAACATGGAGATCCAGCGCACAATTGCTACCAAGAAGGAGGGGTGGCATGGTGAGATTTTCTGATGCAAGATCGGACTGGGAGAAGGGGAACAAACAACCTAGTGCTAGTGGCTATGTGAAAATGCGTCAGTCCCAGCTGAGAAGTGCCAAAGCAGTAAAACTGAACCAGAGAAAAGAGCTGGCCACGAAGCATTTTCAAAATGGGGTGGGGAGGACATGGTCATGGAAGAAAGAAGGTTGCAGGGAAATGTGGATTGGATAACCCGTAAGAGGAGAATGGAAGAAAATCAGATGCCAGTCAGTGAAAGTGAATTTGGACTAAGCAGACAGAAACAACGAGGGAATGTGGGATCCAGTCATGACCCAGAGTTATTAATAGTCATGGCTGTCAAAAGGCCCATAGCGACTGTTGTGAAAGAGGATGGTGTATTAACAAGGGAGATAGAGGATGCTTCGCTCTGTCATGCTATGTTCCAGGATGAGCTGGAAGAAGGATCAGGGAGAAATGAGGAACCTGTTGGGCGTATGTCACAGGATGACTCAAATGGAGAACTATATGGGGAAAGGAGGAGTGAAGAACCTATTAGTCTCCTGTCATTTAAAGACTCTGGATATTCGCCACCTTGTTTCTTCGGTAGTGGGTGCCCTCAAAGGACTATACATAAGCCCATACGTCTCATTGAACAAATGTCGAGGTGATCCTGTCAGACTGATGGAGAGAGTGAACTTTTATGATAAGCAAGGGGGAGGTGTTGTAGAGGAATAGAGTTGGAATGTGGCTGAGTAGAGCTTGGAAAGGAATGGAATGGAGAGGAGGCAGTTATGATATGAGAATAAATGAGTTCAGACATACAGGCTGGTTCCTGTCATTATTTCATGAAAGTATAATGCCTAAAATAGTATCCCGGAAGCACACAAGAGTTATCACACAGATTCACTGACTCTCATTCAGTCGCACCTAAACGATGTGTACCTCATTTGCTGAACACCCCAACCCATGGTGTTATCTGGCTGTGGAATCCTTCAATAACATGCAGTGCCCGGGGTGCCACATTAGCCCGCCTGCCATGACAGCTCTGGGGCGTCTTTCAAGGGCTACCCTGAGGTGGCGTAGTGGGTAAAGGCAGGGCAGGGGTGCTATTGCAATGAAATGCGCCCTGTTCAACTGCTGGCGTGGGGGACCCCAGCAGGAGAACAGGGTGCTTTTTATTGCAATACAGCATGGGGCAGCCCCATGCTGTTTTGAAAGCCGCACTGTATTGAGGTGCTTAACTCCCTGCTCCTGCATGGGAGCGGGGAGGTAAGCACTTAATTAGAGCAACCAAAAATTGGGCGCATCCACCCACCCCTGCCGGAGGGCCCCCCCTGCAGGGTCCTGATTTGGGGCCGTCAGGGGAGGGGGTGCCATATTTTGCTGACTCACCCCGGGTGCTTCCAAAGATTAGGCCGGCCCTGATAACACGAGAGGCTCAGGTCATCATTGAAACCACGGCAACCCCGTATTGTCTTAATGACCTGCTTCCTGTAAAAGATTGTCCGTCCAACTGGCAGAGGACCTCAAGAGGTCTCACAAATTGCGCATCAGAAACGCTAGCCCAGTCGCAATGAAATTGCGCAGTATTTGCCAACTGTAGCCACGCTGCTGCCACCACTGTCATCAGCGCTATACTTACATTTCATCATTCAAATGGAATTTGGTTAAACGTAAACACAGCAGATGAAAGAGACAGCAGAAAAACAAAACAGGTGATGGCAGGAAGTTTTAGAATGAATCTTAACCTCTAGCATTGCTCTGGTCAACCCTCCAGACCATTGTTCTTCACCTGCCAAGCTATTACAGAAATGGGAAAGACCATATGATATGATCAGCGCCTCAAAGCCCCCGGGCTGTGTGAGCGCTTTAAAAATGCAAATAAATAAATAAAATAAAATATGGCATTTGTAACGTGCCTATACACAAGTGTTTCAAGGTGCGACGAGACAAGGAAGGGGAAACAGGATGAGGACAGATACAACGATCTTACTAGGCCAAGTGACATTGAGATGGCACAAGTGCAGGAGAGGGGGGAGGGGAAAAGTGCCTGGGGAAAGGGGAGGGGGTAGTGCTGTAAATGGTCTCAAAACAATAACAAGAAGTGCGGCCAGCAGGTGGCAGGTGCAAGGGTAAGTGCAGACAGCAGGTGTTCAAAAGTGTAGGTAGGGGGACGGTAGGGTTACAGATACAGGCGCAAGTGCAAGGGTTGCCGGGAGGCAATGTGGGTGTGCAACTGGGCGTGTAGAGACCTGGGCCCGAAATCAGAGGGTAGCCAGTTGTCCAGTGCAGTATCAGACAGGAAATTAGTAGGGGAGAGGAAGAGAGAAGGCAGAAACAGAGAGGAAGGTCTTGAGGTGCTTTCGGAACCGGAGATGGTGGTTCTCCTCGACTTTCAGAGCGGAAGGGAGGCTGTTCCAGAGGGAGGCCTCAGCAGGAGAAAGAGATCTACCACCAACCTGTTGCTTGGAGAAGCGACTGACCATGAGGGAGTTGGAGGTGGAGGAGCAAAGAGCTTGAGTAGGAAGGTATTTCTGAAGAGAGAATAGGAGTATTTAGGACCAATGCCCCAGAAGGCCTTGTGGACAATGCAGAGGGTCTCGAACTTAGTCCTTACAGCTACTGGGAGCCAATACAGAGATTTCAGTGCTGGAGAGATACGATCCCTGGGCTTGAGGCCAAGAACAAGTCTTGCAGTCCTGTTCCGGATGAGTTGCAGAGGGCAGAGAGTAAAAGCAGGCAGATTTAGAAAGAGGCTGTTGCAGTAGTCCAGCCTAGAGGGAACCGGAGCTCTAGAGACAGTGAACTTCTGGGGGAAGGAGAGGAAAGGAAGAATACCCCTGAAGAGGTAGAGTTGGTAGTTTGACTTCTTAGAGCCATCAGAGATGTGAGGAGAAAAGGAGAGTGTGGAGTCGAAGATGACCCAGAGGTTCTTAGCCTCACAGGTGGGAGCAGGAAGAGGGCCAAGGGAGGTCGGTCAGAGAGTGACAGGAAAGGAGGGTGCACGTGTGCTGATGAGGAAAATCTTCATCTTACTGGCATTAAGGCAGAGATCGTTGGTGGCACACCACTCCTGGATAGCAGACAGACAGTCACATATGAGAGAAGGAGAAGAGGTGGCAGAGGAGAGCCTGAAATGAGCTGAGTGTCATCCACATAGCACTGAAAGTTGGAGCAGAGATCAGCAATGCGGTGGGTGAGAGGTGCCAGGTATTGGTGTTAGAAACCTGGGGAACACCAAAGGTAGTGAGTGAGATAGAGGAAAGGAAGGACCCACAGAGATGATTTAGCAGGATGGCATGGTTGACCGTGTCAAAGGCAGAAGAGAGATTGAGTAAGATGAGGACAAAGGGAGATTAGAATCAAGGTTAGAGAGCAGGTCTTCACAGGTGTTCATGAGAGCAGTTTCCATGCTTCTGGCAGCTCTGAAGCCGGACTGATGGTCATGGAGACAACCAACAGATTCAGTGTGACGATTAATCTGGGAGATGGGCAGCTTTTCCAAGAGTTTGCCTAGGAAAGGAGTGATGGAGATCGGACCATAGTTAGCTGGGCAGGAGGGGTCGGCTGAGGGGTTCTTGAGAAGAGGGTGCACAAGAGAGTGCTTCTGGGGGGGAGGGAAGGCTCCAGTAGCGAAGGTGTGGCTGCAGACGTCAGCCAGGGCAGGAGCAACGGTGTCAATGTGGTCCTTGATGGTTTTGGGAGAACAGGGAAGTACCTGTTTTGATGAGACTTTCATAGATCAGACTTGTCTAGAAACCTCATAAAGGGAGAACAGAGGAAAGGAAGACAAAGAGGGAGGAGAGGTGGCCACAGGGGGGCCGGTGGTAAAATAGAGAGTAGAGGGAGGAGGAAGAGAGGATGAGAGGGTGTACAGGATGTCCTGGGTTTTAGAGATGAAATGAGAGCCAGGGCCGTGCAGAGTGCATGGGAGGGGACAGGAGAGATAGAGACTGCAGCAGGATTGGCCAGCTCTTTGCAGATTTTAAAGAGTTCAGCCCAGTTGTTAGATGCTGCAGAGATGCGGGCTTGGGTGCGGGCTCTCTTCTTAGTGCGGACAGAGATCCGGTATTGCCTTTGGAGCAGGAGGCAGGCCAGTTTGTCAGAGGATGCGCAAGAAGCTAGCCATTTCCTCTCAGCCACCCTGCACTTGCGTTTAAAGTTGATGAAGTCAGAGTCATACCATGAGTTGCACTTGGCTTTGGGCTTCAAGTGGATCCTCATGACAAGGCAAGAACATCAAGAGTATCAGAGTTAGAAGAGTGGAGCATGGAAAGGGCTGTGTCAGGATGTGAGTTAGCAATTTGCAAATCAGTCTTGGTCCCACCCAAAAAAGGGCCAGGAGCAGCAGAGGGCCGTCTTGAATGAGAGAGTGCAGCACTGACCAGACAGGAATGCCTGTTACAGTAGCTTATACCTTGGTACGAAATGATTTTCCAAATGAGTGAACTTCAGGCAGTGCTGCCCTTAGAACCAACACTTTACTGTGGGACATTTAAATTCAGCACTCATTTTAGCACAACCAAAAGTATCGAAAATGATCAGAGTGGAAATAAATATGTTTTAAAAATGGGTCTCAAAGAGTAACATTTTTAGAATGCCAGCACTGCATCGCCACTTCTACGGCAAAGCTGTTTGAACATGTTTTTGCCAAAGATAGACACAAGGAATGTGGGATGATACAATGCTGGTTAACAATGTCTTTGATCACCACATGCAGCTCACCACAGCCTTCATGACTCCTGCGCTCGCCTGATAAACACTTATTTTGGTGTTATGTACCTGTTCCATGGGCATCACCAGAGGGTGGGGGGGTAACGGTAACTGTGGAATGGGTACATAAGGCCATTAACACCCATCCCATGGGCTGGTACGGGGCTAATTTACAGTATTTTCACTCTGTGAATGGGGCGCCTCACGGCACCCCATTCACGGAATGAAAAGACTGTTCCAAAATGGTAACCATGGAAATGGATAGTGGGACTCAGTACGGAACCCCTCTTCCTTTTCCATAATGGCCGTCGGGAGCAGAGCGGAAAGGTGCGGCTGTGACGCAGCTCACCGCCGCAGCCGAAATAAGGTAAGTGGGGGGGATTCAAAAAATAATAAGGGGACGTAGAGGGCAGGGGCGCCGAGTACGGGGAGGCTCCGGGGCCCGAGCCCCCCCCGGCAAAATCAAGTTGGGGCTGAGCCCCCCCCCGGCCGGAGAGAAGTGATGCAGCATCGACGGCCCTTTCCATCGATACTGCATCACTTCTCTCCGGCCGGGTATAATCGCGAAAATGTGCGATTAAGCCCTTCCCTCTAGGACTCATATTGGTGTATGGTCCTGGAGGGGAGGGCTTAGGCGCAGCGGTATTCAAACTGTGGGGCGCGCCCCTCTGGTGGGCCGCAGCCTCATGCCCAGAGGGGCGCGCATCCACAGTTTGAAAAAGAAAAAAAAAAAAAAAGAGGTTAAATGACCAAAGGATCGGGCTGTTGCTTCATCAACAAGCAGCAGCCCGATCCACGGCCCCTGCCACACATGCTTAGTGCGACAGGGGCTGGGCTTTTGTGAGGCCTCTGGCTCCATTAACAGCCTATTTATGAAGAAAAAAGAAGGTGTGTGCTTTTTTATTTTCTTCATGAATAGGCTCCTAATGGACCCTGAGGCTCCACAAAGGCCCGGCCTCTGTCACACTATGGGTGGTGGCAGCAGGGTAGTTTCTAGCTCATTTGGTGCCCCGGGTGAAACACTAGGATTGCGCCCTCCACCTCGCGCCCCACTCCCACCGCACCCTGTGCGCCACTCCCAAACTCAATATAACACTGCACAACGTTGGGACACGGGGACCAGTGGGGGCACAACATTGGGACACAGGGACTAGTGGGGGCCAACATTGGGACACGGGGACCAGTGAAGGCACACATTGGGACACAGGGACCAGTGGGGGCACACATTGGGACACAGTGGGACATGGGGACCAATGTGGGCACGCAGGGACCAGTGGGGGCACACATTGGGACACAGGGACCAATGGGGGCACACATTGGGACACAGTGGGACATGGGGACAAGTGGGGGCACACATTGTGGCACAAGGACCAGTGGGGGCACACATTGTGGCACAGGGACCAGTGGGGTTGCTGACATTACAGTCAGAAGAGGCAGCGCCAGCACCTGCTATGGCGCTGCCGAACTCTCTGCCCTCGGCAATCGCCGCCACAAACCCAGACATGTGAACCCCTCAAGCCAGGGGCAGGGACTGTGACTGGGGCAATTGTGCCCCCGGGGCAATTGCGCCCCGGGCAGCTGCCCGCCTTGCCCGGGCCAAGAAACGGGACTGGGTGGCAGCAGTGGTGTGGAACTGCCCAAGTGTTCGCAATTTGGAATATTTCGGTGAATGCTGTTTTTTATTTTGCGCACTTTAATTCTCTCTTCATCCGTCTACAGTAACCTCAAACGAGCATTGGCAATGCCAACCGTTTGGGCTTTTGTGCAGGCAGGGGAAAGGCACCTGCCAGGCACAGCCATAGTGGTATTAACTGGCCATTGATTGTAGCAGGTGCAAAATGGTGCGAGTACCAGGGCCCAGGGCCGGTGCAAGGAATTTTGCCATCCTAGGCAAACTGTCAGATTGCTGCCCCCACTCCAGATTCTAACCGTTCTCAATCAACCGTCCTCCCACCAACCCCCGCCCCCCCCACAGCCTTGTGTTAACGAGATGTGTATTGCAGGAGGGGGTGACTTCTAGGCCAGCATGCATAAAAAGAAATCAACAAACGAATGTGGGGCAGCTCAAAACAGCAGCTCCAGGTGCCCTGACAGATTTAGCACCATACCACGAAAACAAAAGAAACAAGCATTGGCAATGCCAATGGTTTTGGCCTTTTTGTAGACATGGGAAAGGTATTTGCCAGGCACTGCTGTAGTGGTATAAACTGCCCATTGATGGTAGCAGGTGCAAATGGTGCGGCTACCTGGGCATATAACTGCAGTGCCTGGCAAATGCCTAGTACCTATATACAAGTCAAAACTGTTGGCTTTGCCAAGGTTTGTTTTAACAGGACTTCAGTGAAGGACACCATAGTGCTTATAAATTGAGGGCTGTGGGCAGGCCTGGTAAGACATTCTTATTATATCAGTAGCACGTACAGCTCAAATTAAGAAAGTGAATAACTCTCAGAAGACTGCTTTGAAAAAACATTTGCAGCCACTACAAAGTTGTATGGTAAGGCTTGACTAACGCACGCTCAAAGTCATGGTATGGTATGGTAATGTTTATTTATAAAGCGTCTATACACAAGGCAAGTGCTTCAAAGCGTCAAGAGGGTGGGAACATGGGGACAAAACAACAGTCGTCGTTCTGAGACGATAATAGTCTTCACAGGCAGAGTAAGTGCAAATAACACAATTAACAGTTGAGACACAGCAAATAGGCCTGCCGACGATTCTGCAATTTTACCAAGTGTAATTAAGGGGGGTAGACAGGGGAGAACACACAGACAATCTTCAAACACAGTGCATTCGGATCGTGGAAGTCCACAGACAGTTCCAGGGGGGGTCCAAGTGCACCCAGTCGGTGGATACTAGGGTAAGTGCACAGAGAGTATCTCCATCCAAATCTCTGCTTGGAGAACTGGCTCATCCGCAGAAGGTTGGAGGTAGATGAGAGGAGGACTCGGGAGGGACAGTATTTAGGTAGGCAACGTTGCAGATAGGTAGGTTCAAGGCTCCAGAAAGCCTTGTGGACAATGCAGAGGGTCTTCAACTTGATCCTTGCAGCCACAGGGAGCCAGTGAAGGGATTTCAGTGCCAGAGAGATGCGGTCGCTGGCGGCGGCGCTGCTCAACACCGACACACTGCCATCTTCAGCAACCACACCCCAGTCCCCCACCCCCAATCTTACTGAGATAGCTTGCAGGCACTGACTCTGGCTTTGTTGATTTGAATAGTCTGCTTGGGGCTTGATGTGGAACCCATTCTTGAGCTGCCACATATCCCTTCAACGCAGTTTTTCAGCATGTGTGTTCTGCAAGTAAGTAAGCACATTTAACGTGGGTTTGCCCACTGGTACATCTACTTACTTGGTTGGCAGTGTAGTCGGCATTGCACCTCGGTCCAGGGGTCCTCCTCACCTGTCCCGACTCCTGCGTCGTGGTCGTCGCACTGCACTGCAGCATTCATACCATTGAGTTGACGATCGGATCGGTCAAGGGGCACTTGTGGTGCTTGGTGGCGTGCTAATGCACATTGCACAGGTACCAGCGCTGCCACCACGCCCATTCACCCATCGTGACCCTGACCCGGCCCCAAGTCCCAACCTTCACTGCCCCACCTTGTCTGCGGGTGCAGCCAGCCTTACTGCAGACAGTAACTAAAAACAGGACCAGTGCTATCACCAGGCAAGGCAGTAGTGTGGGGGGTGTTAAAAAAAGCATTTTGCAGCTCTAACATTTCCAAAATATAGGCAAGCGCCCAACCTTGCCTAGTGATAGCACTGGCCCTGCCAGGGCCTCTAATAGCAGTCCCTGACAAATGAGGTGTATGCTCATTTCTTGGAAGGTAAGACGTTATTAAGTATAAGTGGGATGTACTTTTTTTACTGACTCCTTCATTTTTTGAATAAGGGGTGTTTCAGATAAATGTTGAAAACCAGGAAAGTGGGAGTTTTTAAAACATGGAGACAACCATGGCTACAACATTTAGACGCGAGTGCTTCCATCAGTCCCAAACATCACTTGGGTTTCAGGGTGAGCTGGGTAACTGCTTTTTAACATTGTACACTACTTTACCAGAATTTCTGGTAAACTACAATGTTAAAAGCAGTTAACACTCTTCCCCCCGCCAAGTCTGAAAACACACTTGATTGCATTATACTTCAGCGAGGATTGCATTATACTTCAGCAGAACATCTGATGTGTCCACTGAAAGGTTTAAGATTAAGCTACATCCCTAACTCTATCCGGTTACCCAGAGGTAACATCTTAGCAAATGCCACTTGTGGCTGGCCAATCTACAGCAGCACTATTGTAAGTTTTAATTCTATGTCAAGACGGAGGCGAGCATTATGCTTCATCTTCTCATTTATTAGCTCTCTAGCAGTTTCAAAAATCAAATAAAATGTCCATCTTTCCGTTGAAAACCAAACATTTTCTTTTTTAACAAAAACTTCATTTCCCATCAACCCTAGGTCCCTGTCCCAGTGTCCTGGTCATGTGACCTAGTCCTTCCTCTTCCTGTAACCTCCTCTTCTTTTCCTGCTTTCCAGGGATAAGTACCCTTTCCACTTAGCCGCATATTCAGTCAGCATTTGTATTAGGGTTTTGTTGTATATTTGCAGATAAATTGAAGATTTTGTGATAACATAATGTTAAGATAGTGCGCAGGGACCGAGCAGCGTAGTGAGGATTGCGTAATCCGTGTGTTTATAAGTTTATCCGGTGGCCCCGTGCTGCAGTATCAGCACTCCAGGGGTTGGCCTGAGGCCACGTCGGCTCACTCGCGTTACACGCGAGTGAGCGAAGAGCCCCCACCTTCGTGGGGGCGGAGCAAAGTACGCGGAGGAGCCTGCAGAGGCTGCTTCGTTCGCTCGCAGCAGGCGCGAAGGAGCGGGAGCCCCCACTCTTGTGGGGGCGGAGCCAATGTCCAGACGCGTACGAGCGTCTTACGGAGAGCCGCTCACACGGCCCCCACCCTCGCGGAGGCGGGGCTTAAAGCCGGGGAACCCGGCGATTCAATTGGGAGAGCGCGAGGCCCCCTCCCTTGGAAAGGAGGGGCTAAGCGCTTCGCGGGCATTGCGCTCCGGTCTCCCTTCAGTGACAGATCATAAGAAATCACTGAAAAGACGGATTATACCCCGTTAGGTGAAAGAAGTGCATAAACACACCACAACTCGAGTCAGAGCATAAAGTGAACTCAGTGCCTGCACTGAAAGAGAAAGAAACTGCTTAGCAGCCAGGTGCAGCCTCAAGAGAGGAGAGTGAAGAGTGGACGTGCCACTACACCTGTTCAGGTACTATCAGGCACCTACCAGCACACGTCTTGTTTTACTTACATCCAACCCCCTTTACACAGGAACTCTATAAGGTTTTCCGGCATCACTAGTCCTGAAAAAATGGACCGTCTGCTATGATTGATTAAAAAATGTGTATAACAAATTTTTATTCAAATAATTCGAACTGAATTTAAACATAAAACACTACCCTCACCTAACACAGTGTACTAAACACTAAAAAACAGTTACTAAAACATGAAATACAAAGTTCACTTATTTGCATGACACAAAAGATATCACATAACATAACACAAAAAAATCTCAATGTGTCTCTAAAACAACAACCATCCCAACATGTTTCTGTTCTTCACTGCCCAGTTCGGGCGAACATTCTTCAGGGGACATTTTTTTAAAAAAAGCATCCACTAATCTCTTCAACACCGTGCTGAAAGGGTAGATTCAAACTTCTATACAGGCAAAGGAAGGAAAGAACCTCCGAGCCTGTAAGAGTAAAAGGAAAAACTAATGAGTTCCAAAAAGAGGGAAAGGAAGTACTACAAAATGTAGAAAAAGAACATGGCATAGAGGTTATGCCACACTCACACGGGTCCCAACAGGGCACCCACAAATTTACCTTTAAATGGTGAAACTTCAAAGCGCGTCACAGGATGACAAATTCGCTGGTTTCTCGCCAAATGAGAGACCACTACTTCACAAAAGCGTCATAGTCCGCTAAAGTATCGCCACACCTAAATGAGACAGAACCAATACACAGAGACCACATGCTCTGTTATATCCAGAAAGGGGCTTCAAAATGCAATTACACATGAAAACAGGGCTCCAAATATCATAAAATAAATTACCTTCACAGATGTAGGGATCAAGACTGTAACAAGCAAAGCAGCAATCAACGTGTTTGCAAAGGAGAAATCCACACAGTCAAGCCGTAAAGTATCAATCTGGAAAACAATGGATGCATGGCAATGAACACCATATGTCTGGCATCACCCTTCAACATGTACCGATGGGAGTGCTTTTATTTCACCCTCGTGATTAAGACTAAGTGCCCGTACAATATATAGAATGCAGAAAAAACTTCCATGCTGTCCATCCTACACAACGTGGGAAACCCATGGCAAAAGATAACCAAACTACCCCACGCGTACAGGAAGGGAATGTACCGGCAGTGGGAAAATTATCACACACAGAACCACAATGCTAATGACTCACCTGTACACTCAGAGGGATTAAATCACTCTAATGGCAGCTTCCAAACGCACACAGCCAACACTGAATTCAGTGAAACCAAAAACTGCTGCACACTAACAGTACGTCTATGGTCGTGCGGCAACACAAAGAAAGGACTACACTACTCAGTGTAGGAAGGAAAGTCCATCAAAAGGAAGGGCCATGTTGGAACGGACCCGGCAAAATAGAAAAAGGACTACACTACTCAGTGTTGGAAAAAAAAGTCCATCAAAGGGAAGGGCCATATTGGAACGGACCTGAAGCCTACTGGTGTAGAACAGATTAGTGGACACCACGAGCACTAAACAGGTGTTTTTTAAAACAATGATATGCTGGCACCAACACAATATGGTATATGCATCTCACACTGTCAAAAATCATACTTGGCTGACCAAATGCCAATCAATGCTTTCGTTGAGACCTAGCACATTACTCTGTAATTTAAAAATAATTTTTTGCTCTACATTCAATAATTTTCGATCCGTTTCAATTTTGGTATGTCCATGCACCTTTTTCAAAATCAGCCATGTGAAATCATTAAAACCATGTTTCTTTTCAATAAAGTGTTTGACAAGGGGAGCAGTAATCACCTGGTTTTTGAGACAGCTGCGATGTTCCACCATTCGAACTTTACATTGCCTATTTGTTTTCCCCACATAATGTAGGCCACACGGGCAAGTGATTAAATATACAACATTGGCTGTGTTACAATTTGTCATTTCACTGAAGACCCACTTTACATCAGGTAGAATTTGCAATACTCTAGTTTCTTTTGTTTGTCCACACATGCTGCAATTCCCACATGGAAAATGTCCTTTCACTTCAGGCATACCCCACAGTCTAGTTTGTCTAACCTGTGGAGTTCGCATTTCTGTCACATCATTTCTGATTAGAATATTCCGTAGATTCTGACTTTTTCTAAACGCCACTAAAGGAGGCAACACTTCTTTACCACAATAGACTTTCTTCCAAGTTTTCATCACAATGGTTTTGATTTTATAGGACAAATTCGAAAAAGTGTTAACAAAAACAGTGCCAATCTTTTTAGTAGTCTTGTTACTTTTCTCCAGCAATGCCTCGCGATTGTTATTGTAGGCTCTTTTTGAAGCATTTCTTATTACTCTAGACGGATAACCCTTGGCCAACAGTTTGTTGGTCAATACATCCGCACTTTGAGCAAAATCATCTTTTAGACTACTGTTACGCTTCAGCCTCAAAAATTGTCCGAATGGCAAATTATTCTTTAAATGTTTGGCATGATGGCTGTTGAAGTGTAATAAAGAGTTCCTATCAGTGGTCTTATTGTAGGGCTTCACTTTCAAAAAACCATTGTGATGAAAAATGGTAATGTCTAAAAAATGGGTCTCCAAATCACATATAGACCCAGTAAATTTCAAAAACCGGTTTTGTTGGTTGAGCCATGTCACAAAACTATCAGCCTCTTCTCTTGAGCCATCCCATACAATCAGTATATCATCTATATACCTCAGCCACTTCCTCAAATGATGGATAAAGGGGTTGGTGGCTGGGTATATCACTGCTTTTTCAAAATACTCGACGTAGAGATTAGCTAAATTGGGAGCCATGGCAGCACCCATAGCAGTACCCTCAATCTGTTGAAAAAAAGTACCTTGAAATTGAAAAAAGTTTTGGGTCAAGGCAAACTCCGTACACCACAAAATAAATGCATTGCTCACAGGATGACCATCCTCTCTATTCATCAACACTTCTTCAACCACCTCTAGTGTGGCTCTTTGGGGTATCACAGTGTACAAAGATTGAATATCCAAGCCTATCAGTAGAGAATGGCCCGGAATAAACTCTATGCTTTCTATTTTGTTAATAGCATCAGTGGTGTCTCTCAAATAACTTTTCATTTTCAAAACAGATGGTCTTAGATAAAAGTCTGCAAATTTGGACAAGGGTTCCAAAATAGAATTAACACCAGATACTATGGGTCTGCCAGGGGGATCAACAAGTCTCTTATGTACTTTGGGCAAGATGTAAAAAACAGGTACCCTTCCGTGATCCCTAATTAGAAATTCACATTCCTGCTTACTGATCATTTCAGCGTCAAACGCTGAAGTCACCTTTTCTTTGATAATATTCATAAGTTTAGCAGAGGGGTCATTAGCAAGTCTCAAATAGCTCACATTATCTGATAGTAGTCTTTCACATTCTCTTACATAATCACTACGATTCATCAACACAATAGCTCCTCCCTTATCCGCTTGTCTGATAATCAAGTTATTATCTTTTGCTAACTTTAGTGCCGATGCTTTTTGTAGCCTACTAAAGTTAGAGTTGCGAGACTTTTCACTGGATTCTAACTTGAGAACCTCTGCCAAAACCTGTCTTTCAAAGACAATGGATTCGGCGGTATGGGAATGACTAGGAGCACAGAACGTAGATGCATTACGCAACCCACTGAAATTGTTGCTGACATATCCTTCATGTTCACTGAAGTATTCGTTCAGACGTACTTTGCGCATAAACGCAAAAAACTCCGTTCTAAATTCAAAAGGATCATGTGATTTAGTAATGACAAAGCTCAGACCCTTATTAAGGGTACTTTCCTCTTCCGAGGAGAGGACATGAGAAGACAAATTTATCACCATTGATTCCTTGTACGACTCCTTGTCCTGACCTGGTTGTCCCAGTCTCCCCGATTCGGGCCTTGTCCTAAAAAAGGCATCCTTTGTCTTTGTCTATTGCCCCCTCTGGGACCCTTTCCTCTTCCTCTACTCACACTTCCCTGTGCTCCAGGATCATTATCTCCTGTCATGCTTTCTTCACTCGAACTGTAGGAAGTATCTCGAAAGTGTACCCGTCTATTATTTCTCGGAGTTTGAGATGTATTGCCAAATTTGTAACCCTCTGTAACAAATGGAAAAGATTTCTCGTGAGAGAAATTGGTAAGATCTTTCTTCAATCTTTTTACCCTTTCTAAAGTGGTATCATTTTTAAAGTCAACTAGTCCTTTTAAATGTTGTTCAAGTTTTACTTTGAAAGAGTCTAAATCAAGCTCTTTTTTAATTTCTTCTTCAAGTTTAGTAATGTCTATTTCTATTTGTTTAGAAACCTCTGTCGCAGTATCAATAATAAGAACTAGCCAATCTCTCCCACACTTATTAGATATATAACTCCATTTCAATTTAAACTCCTTGTTGTCTAAAAATAGACGTGGCTCATTTCTTACTATGAGGCCTTGAGGAAGGGCCTGGTTCTTCAAGTACTCAAGCATAATAGCTCCATGTAATTGAGTACGTATAAGGCGTTTCCTTAATTGGACTGATTCGTCCCATTGGTCGTTGTTATTAACATTAATCTCATTATCACCTGTCCCTGCTAGAACAGAAAGTGAGTCTAGCAGTTTCTTAATGTGATCCTCACTGTACGCCAAACACTTGTCTGCGGCCGTCGCCATAATGTGGTTCTGGATACTGTACTGAATTGTCTCAGTGTCGTACAATACTTTTATATTAACAACCTACGAGACCACCAGGAGCCTCTATATGTAGTATGTTCAAATAGGTATAAACAGTCCCCATAATAACATCCTACTCTACTAACAGGGATATCAATATGTATAATACAATAAAGAGTAAGATAACACGTCTTGTTTTACTTACATCCAACCCCCTTTACACAGGAACTCTATAAGGTTTTCCGGCATCACTAGTCCTGAAAAAATGGACCGTCTGCTATGATTGATTAAAAAATGTGTATAACAAATTTTTATTCAAATAATTCGAACTGAATTTAAACATAAAACACTACCCTCACCTAACACAGTGTACTAAACACTAAAAAACAGTTACTAAAACATGAAATACAAAGTTCACTTATTTGCATGACACAAAAGATATCACATAACATAACACAAAAAAATCTCAATGTGTCTCTAAAACAACAACCATCCCAACATGTTTCTGTTCTTCACTGCCCAGTTCGGGCGAACATTCTTCAGGGGACATTTTTTTTAAAAAAGCATCCACTAATCTCTTCAACACCGTGCTGAAAGGGTAGATTCAAACTTCTATACAGGCAAAGGAAGGAAAGAACCTCCGAGCCTGTAAGAGTAAAAGGAAAAACTAATGAGTTCCAAAAAGAGGGAAAGGAAGTACTACAAAATGTAGAAAAAGAACATGGCATAGAGGTTATGCCACACTCACACGGGTCCCAACAGGGCACCCACAAATTTACCTTTAAATGGTGAAACTTCAAAGCGCGTCACAGGATGACAAATTCGCTGGTTTCTCGCCAAATGAGAGACCACTACTTCACAAAAGCGTCATAGTCCGCTAAAGTATCGCCACACCTAAATGAGACAGAACCAATACACAGAGACCACATGCTCTGTTATATCCAGAAAGGGGCTTCAAAATGCAATTACACATGAAAACAGGGCTCCAAATATCATAAAATAAATTACCTTCACAGATGTAGGGATCAAGACTGTAACAAGCAAAGCAGCAATCAACGTGTTTGCAAAGGAGAAATCCACACAGTCAAGCCGTAAAGTATCAATCTGGAAAACAATGGATGCATGGCAATGAACACCATATGTCTGGCATCACCCTTCAACATGTACCGATGGGAGTGCTTTTATTTCACCCTCGTGATTAAGACTAAGTGCCCGTACAATATATAGAATGCAGAAAAAACTTCCATGCTGTCCATCCTACACAACGTGGGAAACCCATGGCAAAAGATAACCAAACTACCCCACGCGTACAGGAAGGGAATGTACCGGCAGTGGGAAAATTATCACACACAGAACCACAATGCTAATGACTCACCTGTACACTCAGAGGGATTAAATCACTCTAATGGCAGCTTCCAAACGCACACAGCCAACACTGAATTCAGTGAAACCAAAAACTGCTGCACACTAACAGTACGTCTATGGTCGTGCGGCAACACAAAGAAAGGACTACACTACTCAGTGTAGGAAGGAAAGTCCATCAAAAGGAAGGGCCATGTTGGAACGGACCCGGCAAAATAGAAAAAGGACTACACTACTCAGTGTTGGAAAAAAAAGTCCATCAAAGGGAAGGGCCATATTGGAACGGACCTGAAGCCTACTGGTGTAGAACAGATTAGTGGACACCACGAGCACTAAACAGGTGTTTTTTAAAACAATGATATGCTGGCACCAACACAATATGGTATATGCATCTCACACTGTCAAAAATCATACTTGGCTGACCAAATGCCAATCAATGCTTTCGTTGAGACCTAGCACATTACTCTGTAATTTAAAAATAATTTTTTGCTCTACATTCAATAATTTTCGATCCGTTTCAATTTTGGTATGTCCATGCACCTTTTTCAAAATCAGCCATGTGAAATCATTAAAACCATGTTTCTTTTCAATAAAGTGTTTGACAAGGGGAGCAGTAATCACCTGGTTTTTGAGACAGCTGCGATGTTCCACCATTCGAACTTTACATTGCCTATTTGTTTTCCCCACATAATGTAGGCCACACGGGCAAGTGATTAAATATACAACATTGGCTGTGTTACAATTTGTCATTTCACTGAAGACCCACTTTACATCAGGTAGAATTTGCAATACTCTAGTTTCTTTTGTTTGTCCACACATGCTGCAATTCCCACATGGAAAATGTCCTTTCACTTCAGGCATACCCCACAGTCTAGTTTGTCTAACCTGTGGAGTTCGCATTTCTGTCACATCATTTCTGATTAGAATATTCCGTAGATTCTGACTTTTTCTAAACGCCACTAAAGGAGGCAACACTTCTTTACCACAATAGACTTTCTTCCAAGTTTTCATCACAATGGTTTTGATTTTATAGGACAAATTCGAAAAAGTGTTAACAAAAACAGTGCCAATCTTTTTAGTAGTCTTGTTACTTTTCTCCAGCAATGCCTCGCGATTGTTATTGTAGGCTCTTTTTGAAGCATTTCTTATTACTCTAGACGGATAACCCTTGGCCAACAGTTTGTTGGTCAATACATCCGCACTTTGAGCAAAATCATCTTTTAGACTACTGTTACGCTTCAGCCTCAAAAATTGTCCGAATGGCAAATTATTCTTTAAATGTTTGGCATGATGGCTGTTGAAGTGTAATAAAGAGTTCCTATCAGTGGTCTTATTGTAGGGCTTCACTTTCAAAAAACCATTGTGATGAAAAATGGTAATGTCTAAAAAATGGGTCTCCAAATCACATATAGACCCAGTAAATTTCAAAAACCGGTTTTGTTGGTTGAGCCATGTCACAAAACTATCAGCCTCTTCTCTTGAGCCATCCCATACAATCAGTATATCATCTATATACCTCAGCCACTTCCTCAAATGATGGATAAAGGGGTTGGTGGCTGGGTATATCACTGCTTTTTCAAAATACTCGACATAGAGATTAGCTAAATTGGGAGCCATGGCAGCACCCATAGCAGTACCCTCAATCTGTTGAAAAAAAGTACCTTGAAATTGAAAAAAGTTTTGGGTCAAGGCAAACTCCGTACACCACAAAATAAATGCATTGCTCACAGGATGACCATCCTCTCTATTCATCAACACTTCTTCAACCACCTCTAGTGTGGCTCTTTGGGGTATCACAGTGTACAAAGATTGAATATCCAAGCCTATCAGTAGAGAATGGCCCGGAATAAACTCTATGCTTTCTATTTTGTTAATAGCATCAGTGGTGTCTCTCAAATAACTTTTCATTTTCAAAACAGATGGTCTTAGATAAAAGTCTGCAAATTTGGACAAGGGTTCCAAAATAGAATTAACACCAGATACTATGGGTCTGCCAGGGGGATCAACAAGTCTCTTATGTACTTTGGGCAAGATGTAAAAAACAGGTACCCTTCCGTGATCCCTAATTAGAAATTCACATTCCTGCTTACTGATCATTTCAGCGTCAAACGCTGAAGTCACCTTTTCTTTGATAATATTCATAAGTTTAGCAGAGGGGTCATTAGCAAGTCTCAAATAGCTCACATTATCTGATAGTAGTCTTTCACATTCTCTTACATAATCACTACGATTCATCAACACAATAGCTCCTCCCTTATCCGCTTGTCTGATAATCAAGTTATTATCTTTTGCTAACTTTAGTGCCGATGCTTTTTGTAGCCTACTAAAGTTAGAGTTGCGAGACTTTTCACTGGATTCTAACTTGAGAACCTCTGCCAAAACCTGTCTTTCAAAGACAATGGATTCGGCGGTATGGGAATGACTAGGAGCACAGAACGTAGATGCATTACGCAACCCACTGAAATTGTTGCTGACATATCCTTCATGTTCACTGAAGTATTCGTTCAGACGTACTTTGCGCATAAACGCAAAAAACTCCGTTCTAAATTCAAAAGGATCATGTGATTTAGTAATGACAAAGCTCAGACCCTTATTAAGGGTACTTTCCTCTTCCGAGGAGAGGACATGAGAAGACAAATTTATCACCATTGATTCCTTGTACGACTCCTTGTCCTGACCTGGTTGTCCCAGTCTCCCCGATTCGGGCCTTGTCCTAAAAAAGGCATCCTTTGTCTTTGTCTATTGCCCCCTCTGGGACCCTTTCCTCTTCCTCTACTCACACTTCCCTGTGCTCCAGGATCATTATCTCCTGTCATGCTTTCTTCACTCGAACTGTAGGAAGTATCTCGAAAGTGTACCCGTCTATTATTTCTCGGAGTTTGAGATGTATTGCCAAATTTGTAACCCTCTGTAACAAATGGAAAAGATTTCTCGTGAGAGAAATTGGTAAGATCTTTCTTCAATCTTTTTACCCTTTCTAAAGTGGTATCATTTTTAAAGTCAACTAGTCCTTTTAAATGTTGTTCAAGTTTTACTTTGAAAGAGTCTAAATCAAGCTCTTTTTTAATTTCTTCTTCAAGTTTAGTAATGTCTATTTCTATTTGTTTAGAAACCTCTGTCGCAGTATCAATAATAAGAACTAGCCAATCTCTCCCACACTTATTAGATATATAACTCCATTTCAATTTAAACTCCTTGTTGTTTAAAAATAGACGTGGCTCATTTCTTACTATGAGGCCTTGAGGAAGGGCCTGGTTCTTCAAGTACTCAAGCATAATAGCTCCATGTAATTGAGTACGTATAAGGCGTTTCCTTAATTGGACTGATTCGTCCCATTGGTCGTTGTTATTAACATTAATCTCATTATCACCTGTCCCTGCTAGAACAGAAAGTGAGTCTAGCAGTTTCTTAATGTGATCCTCACTGTACGCCAAACACTTGTCTGCGGCCGTCGCCATAATGTGGTTCTGGATACTGTACTGAATTGTCTCAGTGTCGTACAATACTTTTATATTAACAACCTACGAGACCACCAGGAGCCTCTATATGTAGTATGTTCAAATAGGTATAAACAGTCCCTATAGTATGTTAGGTGAGGGTAGTGTGTTATGTTTAAATTCAGTTCGAATTATTTGAATAAAAATTTGTTATACACATTTTTTAATCAATCATAGCAGACGGTCCATTTTTTCAGGACTAGTGATGCCGGAAAACCTTATAGAGTTCCTGTGTAAAGGGGGTTGGATGTAAGTAAAACAAGACGTGTTATCTTACTCTTTATTGTATTATACATATTGATATCCCTGTTAGTAGAGTAGGATGTTATTATAGGGACTGTTTATACCTATTTGAACATACTACCTACCAGCACACAACATGGCTGAATTTGAATGGAGTGAGGAGGAGCAAGAAGCCACATATTTTGAAGACTTGGCTCAAAGCTTCAAAGATGTGCTGGGCGAATCACTCGTAGAGGTAGTGGCTCTAGGAGTTAGACCCCTGCAGGAACGCCTGCAGACGATTGAAACATTCCTGAGTCAAAGAGACAGAAGCACCACACCACGAGCAAGCACGTCCACAAGGGCCGCGCCGGAGGGCTCACAGGGGTGAATTAAGGCCCGGAAGAGCGCAAACTCTTCTGACCCCCCGGGCCAACTTGAAGGGGAAAATCCAAAGGCCCCAGAGGCGACCGACGCTTTCATTAGGTTGAAGGAAGCCTTTATGTCCAAGTCGGGGGTGCCGAGCCTCATGACCCCCTACCCAGGGGAAGAGAATATGGGAGACATGGAAGAAGAGGTTCCCCAAAAAGAGGAACTCGCAGAATCTCCGACATCCTCGCAAGAGGAAGGTGATAAGGAGGGATATGAAGGGAGTTTACCGCCTCCGAAAAAGAGGCTGAGGAAATTGAACAATATAGAGGAGGAAACCTCAGATATGTTTCAGCCGGAGGAGATCAGAAACCCAAGATCCTCAGAATGGGTGCCTTCTCCAAGAGTGGCGCGATACATGACTCAGAGGAGGCGCAAGGCACTCGAAAAGGAGGTGAGGCAAAGGATGAGGGCTGAATGCCCCAGGCCAGAACTCCCAGGAAAGGTAGCAGAAGCACCAGAATTGGATCCTAAAATGCTAGCTTTTGTAGCTAATTCACACAGAGACCCTAGGAAAGGGATTGACCGCTCATGGAGAAGTTGCCTGGAGAAGGTCCTGGATCTAGCGGGTCCACTGGCCAAGATCATGGACCTGGCAGAGCGGGCAAAAGATACAGGGGAAGAGATTGACCCGGAAGTGCTAGCAAACTGGGCGCAAAGAGCTGTATGGGCCTCATTACGACCCAGGCGGTAAGTTACCGCCTGGGCCGTGACTTTACCACCATGGCGTTAAACTACGTTTACGCCATGGTGGTTGGCGGACTTACCGCCCCATTCCGAGGTTGGCGGGGCGGTAAGTCCCCAATCCCCATTTACCCTTCCCCATTCCCATTTTTGCCCCATAGGGCATAATGGGAGTGGGGAAGGCGTTAATTACGCCACCGTAAATTACGGTGGCGTAATTAACTCCATGGTCCCTTAGCGCCATGGATTTTAACACCTGCTAAAAGCAGGTGCTACATCCGCCATGGCGCTAAGGGACCTCGTACTCAGGCGGTAAGGGTCGGCGCTGTTTACGCCGCCGTAAAACCTTACCGCCTGAGTCGTAATGAGGCCCTATGTCTTTTAGGTAACGCAAACTGTGCGATACCCTCTGAGCGCAGAAGAGGACTACTATTGAAAATAGATCAGAAATTAGGAGACCTATCTTCATACAAGGCAGGCGAAGCTGCGCAGGGGCTACTGTTTGGTGAAACATTCGGAAAAGAGAAGGGGAGGTTCGTAGGGACCTACACCTCGCTGGAGAAAGCACAAGCCTCTATAAAGAAGATCTTCCCCGGAAGGGTTTTTGGTGGGACCGGTCGGTACGGAGGCCGAGCGACCGGTCGCTATCAGATGACCAGAAGGCCTCAATCAAACAGAGCACAATATTGGGAAGATAAGAAACCAGACACTTTCTTCCAACTCAGAGGTCGCTTCCCCAGAGGAAGGCGAGGCAAAGGACAAGGAAGAGGACAGTACGTCCCCACAGGTGAGAGCATCCACATATCCTGCAGTAGGGGGGAGGACAGCGAAGTACTGGGAAAACTGGCGCGCGCTTTCCAGCGACGCTTGGGTGCTACAGACAGTCAAGGGCCTTCACATACAATTTACACAGACCCCAATCCAGTACAATGCCCCCAGACCAATAGTAGCAGCGCGAACAGAGAAAGATTTGTTGCACGCAGAACTACAGAGCCTAGCGAAGAAACGAGCTATCGAGCCATGCATAGCTCCGAGGTTCATAAGCAATATGTTCCTGGTCCACAGAAAAGAAAAAGTGAGACCAGTCATAAATTTGAGGGACATGAACGAGTGGGTAGTTTACAACCACTTCAAAATGGAAGGGACTCACCAGTTGAGAGACACGCTCAGACAGGGCGACTGGCTCGCAAGAATAGACCTGAAGGACGCATATCTCACGATCCCAGTAGAAAGAGAATACCGATCCTTCCTGACATTCGACTGGGACGGGCGATTATGGCAGTTTGCCACAATGCCGTTCGGATTAGCGTCCGCTCCCTGGGCGTTTACGAAACTGATGAAGCCAGTAGCAGCAGCGATCAGGGAGAAAGGGATGCGGATCATCATCTACCTAGACGATATCCTAATAATGACAAGCAGTGAAGATGTTCTTCGCTACCAGACCAGCTGAGTAGCGAACCTCTTAGCCTCTCTGGGATTCCTGGTGAACCGAGAGAAGTCGGGGATGGTGCCAGCAAGGAGGATAGAATTCCTAGGTTTTATCATAGATACCAGGTCAGCGACCCTGGAGCTGCCGAACAGGAAGATTCGAGATATACGAAGAGAAATAAGATACTGTCTTGGCAGTCCAACCACATCTCTGCGAATGATCGCACGGATTGTAGGCCTGTTAGCAGCATCAATCCAAGCGATATTCCCAGGACCCCTGCATTATCGAGCACTTCAGAGACTGAAAATAAAGCACCTTCAGCAAGGGCTCAACTACCACCAGCTAGTGCCGCTAGACCAAGAGTCCAGAACAGAGCTAGAGTGGTGACTCCAGAACATGGAGGCATGGAACAGCAGAGCCATTTTTGGCGACCGCCCGGACATGATAATAGAATCAGACACCAGCAGGGAAGGCTGGGGAGCCCGATGTGGAGAGCTCCATACGGGAGGCAAATGGAGCTCGGAGGAGCTCAAACTGCACATAAACTGCCTGGAACTATTGGCCGGCTCTTTTGCGATCAAGGCCTTCACCAAGGACAAAGTGAACTCATGTATACTACTGAAGATGGACAACATCTCGGCAGTCAGATACATAAATCCCTTAGGTGGAACGAAGTCCAGATTGTTAGCGGAAATAGCCAAGGACTTTTGGCACTCCTGTCTGGAGTCAGGAACGGCAGTGATAGCAGAATATTTACCAGGCGCTCAGAATGTAGTGGCGGACTGAAACTCCAGACATCTAACAGACTCCAGCGACTGGATGCTGGACAGAGCAATCTTCCAACAGATAGAAGAGCTCTGGGGGCCGATTCATACAGATCTATTTGCGTCCAGACTGAACGCTCAGAAGAGCAGATTTTTCAGCTGGAGGCTAGACCCAGCAGCAGCAGGGACAGATGCCTTTCTACAAAATTGGAGAGAAGAGACACTATACGCGTTTCCTCATTTGTAATGATAAGCAGAGCTTTAATGAAAGTTCGCAGAGAGGCAGCGAATCTGATAATAGTAGTCCCGATATGGAAGTCGCAAGTATGGTTTCCAGCACTGATGGAACTGATAGCCGACTATCCAAGAATATTGCCGCAAAGAGAGGACCTTCTCACGGACCCAGTTGGGTCGTATCACCCTCTGAGAGCGAAGGGGATGCTGCCGCTGATGGCGTGCAAGATAGCAGGAGACGTTGGAATCTCCCAGGAATTTCGGCACAAGCTGCGAGCCTCATCGCAGAGTCATGGGCTCCGTCGACTAGAAGGAGCTACGACGCAGCATGGAACAGATGGTCAAGGTGGTGCAAAAAGAGAGGTTTTCATCCCGTTTCTGCCCCTTTAGTAGAGATTTTGAACTTCCTAGCAGAACTCTTGCAGGATGGCAAAGTCTACCGAACGATAGGGGTATATAGATCCGCAATATCAGCAGGTCATACGCCTATAGAAGGGGTCCCAGTGGGGGAGAATGTAGCAGTGATCAGACTTCTAAAAGGGATAAGATTTAGGAAGCCACCGCAGCCAAGATACAAATCTCTATGGGACGTAACAGTCGTGCTACGGCTATTAGCAGACTGGCCCAGTAATAGATATTTATCGTTAGACAGACTGTCAGAAAAGCTGGCAATGCTTCTGTGCATGATTTCATGTAGAAGAGTAGCAGATGTCAGAGCATTAGAAATAGACAGAATGGTATACGGACCAGACGGAGTGACTTTCCATCTGGCAAGGAGAACTAAGACAGATTCCTCATCAATAACATACCCATATATGCAAGATCATTCTAAATGGTGCGTAGACGCATGTATAAGAGAGTATGTAAATAAGACAGCTGAGCTAAGACCGATGGGGACGACGCAATTACTGACAGCGCGCAGGAAGCCGCATAAGGGCGTAGCGACAGCCACCATAGCGAGATGGGTTAGAGAAGTTATGTCCCTAGCAGGGATAGACATGAAAAAATTTTGAGCACACTGAGTGCGAGGAGCAGGGGCATCCAAAGCAATGAGGCAGGGTGCGACATTACAAGATATACTGAAAGCAGCCGATTGGGCGAGTGATAACACGTTCAGAACGTTTTATTTTAAACCGATTAACACATTGGCAGAAGCTATGGTAAGAAGCTTTGAACAAGAATAATGCTCGCCTCCGTCTTGACATAGAATGAAGATTCCCCCTGCTAATAGCGCAGGGAGCTCTTGATTCTATTAAAGACAAGGAGGCGAGCATTACTTTCCCGCCCTAGATACACGGGAGAGACAAGAGGAGGACAAAGTAATGTACGGTGATATACATCTGAGTGAATAACAAGATTTTCCTCCCAGAATAGGGTGTGTATCCGCCGCCCTAACATGTACTGTTGTTTCTGTCTTAGGAGACGATCAGATGAATGGCTGAAGACTTTCGAGTAGAGAACAAGACACGTTGATCAAGATTGCAAGTTAGAATGCAAGGGATCTTTTCTGCAGAGTTATATAGTTCAGAGACTTTTCGGAACAAGTTGACAGTTCAGTAATGGTTAAGATTGCAGTTGAAAAGCAGTCAAAGAAGAGGAGGTTACAGAAAGAGGAAGGACTAGGTCACATGACCAGGACACTGGGACAGGGACCTAGGGTTGATGGGAAATGAAGTTTTTGTAAAAAAAAAAAAGAAAAAAAAATGTTTGGTTTTCAACGAAAAGATGGACTTTTTATTTGATTTGTTGAAACTGCTAGAGAGCTAATAAATGAGAAGGTGAAGCATAATGCTTGCCTCCTTGTCTTTAATAGAATCAATAGCTCCCTGCGCTATTAGCAGGGGGAATCTTCATTGTTGATGTTTTACTGAACTATGGCACCACACACGTCTTGCTTGGTAGTTTTTAATCGGGAAACGTCTTTACTTCTCGTTTCCCTTGAATTGGGAACTATTTTTTTGGTGGTGGTGGTGGTGGTGGTACTCCACCTTGCAGCTGTACCTTCTGTTTAGCAAGCATTTCATTCTCCCATCCTAGTTGTGTTGCTCTGCCTTTTGAGGGAGGGCTACTACAACCTGGACGATTATAGAGCGGTGGAGTAGGGGCAGTGATGTCTTACTGGAATGCAACTCGATGGCTTAAATCTCCTTCTTACTTGACTTTAGTATATGCAGTGCATGCTAGCCAATCTGCGCTGCGCGCGACCCCTCCCACCCCACCCCGCGCGCCCTTGCACCAGGTGGGCGACTACATGCAAATTTGCGGTCATATAACTGCCAGTGATGTCACTTCCTGCATTTGGGCCCCCCCGGAAATTCATAAGTCGGCTCCCCTGGTAGAGGGGAGCCACAGGTTCAAGCCCAGGTTCCTAGCCACCTCATTGGCTGGCTCTCCCTCAACCCCCGCCAGGGTGCTAATCCTCAATAATCACCTCACACTATATTATGGCCCCACACAGACTAGTGCACATTCATTCAGTCGGCAATTGTGGGATGTGTACAGCGCTCTACAAGCCGCTAATAATGTGCATCCAACAAATAAATGTGTTGCCTCCCTTGGAAGCTTCTTGTATTACACAGAATATCTGCTGGTTTCGAGATCCAGAGCAAGTATAAACAGCGTGTCCACTTGTGTTTGTAAACTTATAGGTACACGCCATACTTTCTGTAAAATAAAAAATATCATGGGTCAAACGTCGACCTGGTTACTCAATATGTAAAGAAGCATATTTCCCAATATCACCCTGAACACTGGTTTGGGTCAGTAGTGAAAGTGAAAGGGGTTATGGGAGAGGGTGGGGATGTTCACCCTTGCCCCTCAGTTTGCCACACCAAACTCACCAACTTCGAAGCTATCAGAAACGCAGGAGCATACTTTCCTCTGAGAATATTAGACCTGTAATGTGTGTATGTAATGAGGGCGCAGAGCTCAGGCAGAGTGAGGGCCACGCCAAAGGCAGGTGAAAGCAAAGGCCACAGGAAGGGCCAAAAAGTAAAGGTCGCAACAACCAGCAGGGGTTTAAATGGGCTCGGGCTATGCGATGCCCAGCGCCTGTAGCCTCCTAAATGTTCTTCCAAACCAGGACTCTGCCGAGCTGCTCGGTCCCTCGTGACCAATCCCTCCATGTTAACTCTGTGACTGCAACGTGCACCTCCGTCAGTCCTGTATTGCAGGAGTTGAGCTGCTGGACACTTGTGCCCTCTTCCTTTCCTATGTCCACAGCTATGGAACAGTTGAAGCAGGGTGCACAGCGGGTAATGAGCGCCATTAACTCAGCAGCTCCACCCAGCTATTAAGCAGCTTTTGAATTCAGGCAGAGGGGGGAATCGCACACTGGTATGTTAATGGCGCCAGTATCGCCTGCTGTGTACCCTCCTCTTTCTGTTACAACTCTGCAGGCAGAGGAAACAAAGACATGAGGAGCGGGCACTCACCAGCTGGACTCTTCGAATACACGGCTGAACAGGCGGAATGTGGCCTTTTCCATAGCGGAGACAGACAGATGTTCTGCAACAATGTGAATGGTTGCATCACCTTATCACGCTTGTCACCTGAACCTACATTTTTATTAAATCAAAAAGGATTGCTCTTGGCGTCTCGGTTCGGGGAAGGGGGGGGAGGGATGGGGGGAGATGCTTTTAGCAATACAGGGCACAGGGCCTGCGGCACCCGCAGCATTCCTCATTCCCAATCCAGTGCCCCAGTAGGCATCTACTGCAGACCGCATCTCTGTCATCCTTAGAAACACGAACTTGCCACTTCTGGGACATTTGCTGGACAATTTATGAAAACGCAACACACAAAAAGCTTTCAATGGAAACAATTCCCAAAACCGTTAACTATATTGATGTGTATTAAAAGGAACTATATAATGTATTAATTTAGCGATCAGTCTAATATTTTTTTTAAATAGTAAAATCCAGTTCTTCCATTATGTATGAACATGTTAGTGTTTCTGTTGTTAAATGGTCGCATTTTAAAACAAAAAGTTTGATGGTGTGTTATTAAATTGTGAAGCAATAATGACTGCTAGCAGAGTTTATCAAGTGTCTGTTTGCTCTGTGCGTGTGAGGAAATCTTTCCAATAACGCTCTTGCGACCTTTATGCTCATATGGTTGCAGTAAGCTATGTTACCATGCTTTCACTTCTTAGAGACACAAGAATCCAGTGACTGATGAACTGGGGCTCAGTGGAAGTGTCCTTGTGATGTAGGGCAAAGGGTCCCTTAAAAGCCCTTCAGTGCCCTGTACTTCCTATGTGCCACGCTCCATTCAACAGGGGATAGCAGAGTTTTGTCACAATCAGGGTTTGGTGGAGGTAGTCCCAGAGAGTGTAAGACAATTCAGGGGACATGTCCAAGGGTTGGATTTGTGCCCGCCAACTGTTTCTATGGCCACACCCGATCCCCACAGGACCCAACGTCCCTCTTCTCTCTTCCCTCGGATGCCACACGCCCCGTGCCGGACCACAGCTCACACCAAAACAACAACACATGCGCCTGCTGTAAAGACCGGTAGGGGGTGTCTGTACTTCCACTCTCTATATGGTAGAGGAGAGGCACAGAGGACCCCAGCCAAGATTCTCTATTATTGGTAACGTGGTCGAGCAATCAAGGCCTAGCTTCTCAGGAGGTGATGCAGGCTGGTTCTTAAGTACAGTGTAATCCCCGAACCCCCACAAAGGAATGTCCACACACTGTATTACTGAAAACACAGTCTTTATATAATTAATATTCAAAGGTATGTACACGATCACAATAACGCACTTTGTACTTGGAAGACAATAATGATAAATATATACACGTCTAGAGTGGTACCACTAATGTTATCAAATCTCATTAAAATGCATCAACTGTACGGTTAAAATGTCACACAGATCAATAACGAGTAAACTAGCGATAGAGATAGGCAGGAACGTAAGATGGTTGAAACAATAGGCAGAATGCTGACCCCTACCAGTAGGCGCAGTTCTGAGTGGATATCCCCCCACCTGGGCAACCTGTAAAATAAGATATATCGCACAAGCCCAGTCCATATGTTCAATAGTCTCACTTCTTCCTATTAAGGTTTTACCCCCCCCAATGTACCGGGTGGAGTAGAGTTCTCCGACGATGCACCGACCGATCCTTCTTGAGTGCCTCCCTTTCAGGCGGGAGCCACGGATCGTCGAGAGGTGTCGGGGAACGTGGCGTTCGGTGTCGGGGAATCGACGGCCCTTCTTGAGTGCCCTCCCTTTAAGGCGGGAGTCACGGGTCGTCGAACGTCCGGCGGTGAACAGGGTGAACTACGGCAAGGAAGTGACAGCTTCGTTCCTAGCGGTGCTCATCGACGACAGAGCGTTGGCGTCCTGCAAGGAAGAGGCGTGCGGGGCACCTCAGTGACAATAGTTCTGGACCGCAAAGAGATGATGAAGAACTGTGGCCCAGCAAGGGCGTCGAGTCGTCGGCGTCCTGCGGTGGCGGGAAACCCACCGGTAGATGCTCCTCGGTCGGGCCTTCTCCAGTGGGAGACAAGCGGGTGACGATGCAGACGAGAGCGTCCGATGATCAATTGAAGTTCTTAGGCAAACGGGAGCACGGCGGCTCCGGTCGGCGACGGCGGTCGTCGACAGTGGCGGACAACAGTCCGAGTGCTTCTCCTTGGAGTTCCGCAGCAGTCCCCGTAACGGGTCGGCAGCCTGTCGAAGGTCTGTCTACCAGGGAGCGTTGGCAAAGATCAGCTGTGCACGATGGTCCCTCGTAGCTCGGGAAGAAGGCGCCTTACCAGGTCCTCTCTGGGTCAGTCCTTGGAGGCACAGCAGCTTTCAGATTGTGAAGGAGAGCAACAGCAATTCTTCTCATCCAGCAGGGCTTCAAGGTCAAGCGTCAGTTAATCCAGTTACTCGTCGTAGTGGACTTCAGCTTCTGAACACGATTCCTAGCAGTGAGAGGTCCCCAGATATACTGTTGATCTCCCATTCATTCCGCTGGGTCACACTCAAGCATCCAATCACGACTACGGGCATTCATGCAGGCAGGCAGCCAATCAGGCACACAAGGTATTCAGGCCATTCACTTATCTCCAGACACTCACAACAAGTTATGTGTATTGGGACAAGTACCAGGCCATTCAACACTCCAAGCTGCATTCATACCGGTTTCGGGCAGGGTTGTCTCAGTCATTGTGTCAGCCACCAGATACTAGACACCCACAACACAGAATGCATATTCGTCACACACTCTATTCACCCAGGTCCCACCCACAGGAAGGTACCCACAACATACATCACCGGGAAGGCTCCAGCTAGTCTGACTGGGCCTTCACAACAACACCATATATGGCACTTCCATCCAACAGCCAGTCAGGGGGAAGGGACAGAGTCAGAGCTTCCCAGGTCTTTGGGAAAACAAGGTAATGGGTAATAGAAAGCAAGAGGCCACCGGGGCCATCTTGTTTTCCATCAGGAATCAACTGATCCCAATGGCAGGGCCGGGGTATCCCAAAATGGAGGATACTCCGCAAACCTGTCAAATTCAGCATGGAGCTGCCACCAGCCCATACCCTGCTCTGTGGGCCACCCACAGGTGCCCAAAAACATACACTAGGGGCACAGGGTTGTACCCCCACCCATGGGTGCCATAAGGGTATCCCACGGGTCCGTTTACCAAACCAAAAGAAAGAGAGCTGCACCGCCAGGAGTCCCACATGAACTCCTGCGCGGAAAACACAACAGAACACACGATAAAAAACAGTAAAGGACAAGGATACGGAGGCCCTGTCCCTCCGATGCATTTCCAGCATCACACCTGCCTAGACACGCATGAAGCCATGCTGACGAAAGCAGAGGAAGGGATATGCAGTGGGACACAGGCAACACACGCAACACCAGATGTACCAGAGAACTGAAGCGCCAATATCGCTCACCTCGAAAACACACCTGTGCACCATCTCGATGTGCGACACCTCGCCCATGCCAGCTCCACCACAGCCTGTTGCCCTCGCGCTTGGCTGTGTAAGGACTCAACATCAGCCGAACAA
This sequence comes from Ambystoma mexicanum, assembly GCF_040938575.1. NCBI lineage: Eukaryota > Metazoa > Chordata > Amphibia > Caudata > Ambystomatidae > Ambystoma > Ambystoma mexicanum. Next base: position 673,049,395 of record NC_090932.1, on the reverse strand, counting down.
GCTGGCTAAAACAAAGAGAGAAAACAAAGAAAATGTGTAGACTTTGCAGTGCCTCGTTCCCAGACAGGGCCTTGCACCCACTCTCCTTATAACCACCCAAGAGCCCCTGGCTCCCTACATCCGGCGCATGCCATTGACATTGCTGTGCTGCCTGGCGTCAAGGTGGTCCCCCTCCCCAAACTGGTGCCCCTTCCCCTTGGCCTGCCTCCACGCCCCCCCAATCCACTGCTCTGGCTAAACGCCCAGGGTGCTATTGTTTTAGTGCACGCTAGGATTTGTCTTTCTGGATTCATAACGGGGAATCTAGGACAATAGGTCCCAGAAAGTAAAGGAAAAACATGGGGCAATGATACTGTACAGAGTATATCCTGTAACTTTGAATGTTTAAAGGCAACCTAAACAGGAACACTAAGAAGCATCACCCAAACGTAGAAATCTGTTATACATCTACACATTTCTAAAGTTTTGATTTTAACTTTGACTGACAAAAAATCACAAAGAGAAGGCAAAAACATACATTATATGACACATTTAATGGTGACCCACAGTTTTCCCTGGCTCCATACAGTCCAAAACACAAGAAAATTGAAGCTGGGTAGTCTTACTCAAAAAAATACAATTCAATTTCATTTCATTTGATTTCATAGAAACATTACAAATCTAAAATATGTTCCACACACCCAAAACAACAAGTTCTCACACATAATCCGGATACCACACATACAACAACATTAATATTGAACAATAGTATACTGTAAACAATACATCAAAGACACAATAAGACATCAAATACCACATTGATCTAATTATTGTGTCTACATAGAAAGACACAACATGTTTCTGTCTCCTGTTTTTTGTTTTTTATTTTTCATTGTTAGAAAATAGTTTTTGAATAAACAATCTTCACCCAAGATACACCAATTTGGAGATCTAATAAGAACCCGACCAGGATACCCCCTGATGAATGTCTTACCAAAGCAGTGTTTATAACAGAAGTGTGCAATCTCTATTTTGAAAAGAGATAACATTATTTTTCAGCACAATCAGACAATGCATAATATGATACTTACATCTAAATTCATGCCATGACTCCAGGCTGCAACAAATGCCAAGTGGTTGCAGATTACCAGATGGGAGCTGCTGCAAACAATAAATTCAACAATAAAATTATTCAATTCAATTCAAGAAGAAATGAGGGCTATCAGGCATATGGCCCCCCAGAACATGTATGTTCAGCACTTAATTACAGCAATGGACAGAGGTCTGTGTGTGCAAAGATTGGGCCTTCTTGCTGTACATTTTCTTACCTGCCCATGATAACGAGAATGGAACTCTGACAGAAGTAATAACTATGTTGTCAATGGTGCACACAAAGATGGTGGAAGTAGTAGACACAATTAAAGATGATGATTGGTTTACACCTCTGTTCTCATAGATAACAACTTGACTAGCAAATGCATTCAAAATACTTAGAGCAATACTAGTGCTCGTGATGCTAGGATTCTGTCTCATAAGGATCGTTGTGGGACAGTGCAAGAAGAAAGCCAAGAAAGCTGTTGGGTTGAATATAATGATTGACATTGACACTGGAACGGGTGAGCAGATGCAAAATGAAGCCAGTACATGTGAGAATATAAAGAAAAGCACTCTTGTACCTCCAGCAACCAAGTTCTATTATCCTAAGGATCTGAAAAGATATGTGGGATGTTGGATATTCTGCTCACCATCTGGAGAGTGATGCCACATGACTTGGAGTGTGGATGAACAAAATAAAGAATCCAGGACTCCTGAAAGGGGTGACAAAGATTTGGATCCTCAAAAACAAGCAGGATGAAGAAAAAATGATGCTAAATGATGCTAAATGATGAAGAGGAGATAAGGACCATGGAATAAGAGCATTTGGTCAAAAATTCGACCAGCGGGGGGAATGTAGAGGAGCAGGTAGGTGCTATCCTGCCAGTCTCCAACCTCTCACCACTGTCATATTGGAACAGTCGGAAAAGAGATATAGATGAGACCCCCCTGCATTGTTCCTATGCTGCATCGAGTGTATGAGAGGCGGTATGCAGCCAGACAGCCATACAGAATGTACCCTCGCACTGAAAGCATGGAAGGATGTCATATGGTAGAGTGTTACATGGAAGGATGTCACCTGCCAAGATGTCAGAATGCATCAGTGAATATCGTGGATGGACATTCAATGAAATCTGACAAGGGCAAAGTGAAGTCATGAAGAAGATATATGAACCTATGCTGAAATTATATGAAAATACTAAGCAATGAAGTAACTGAAGCACTAAGAGTAACATGAACATGAAGTCAAAGTGATCATGAATCTAAAAAGAAATGAAGCAACTTTCTGACCAATAACTGTAAATACGCAGTAACACAAGGTAGAAAGGAAACATATAGAAGCTTGTTATAGAGGAATATATATCATGGCAAGGACAGCCATATTAAGAAAATGGACAATGGTTCATGTTGAATGTAACTAAACTACCTCAGAAACAAGCCGAAGTTGTAAGAATCAAAAGAAAGGAAAAAGACAGCACGTGAGCAGACACGAAGATGAGTCAAGATTGGCCCAGAGCGACAATTCTATTTCTTAAGGATGAGCACAGAGCACAAAGGGAGTATATGGATAAGCTCTGAATGTGATACATTCTTCTTAGATGAAGGAAGATGAAAACATCTGTGGGAGCCAAATTGTTGGTCAATTACAAGTGTATAAAGTTCATATGAGATAGAGGGAGCAAGTCTCTATAGGCCAAGAGGAGTAACAGCACCTTCTATAATTAAATCAAATTGCAGTAAATGGAAGGCTGAAATGGACACATTTGTGGTCCACTCACACGCAACCCAGAAGTCAAAAACAAAGAGTATTCATTAGAGCTCGAAAGTAAGATAGTGGTGTGCTCATACTCCCTTGAATGTTCCAGAACAGTGAGCAGCAACAATATCAACTACAAATGGAAGACTTTGGCTGATGGTCTGCTAATGACAGATGATGGTCTAATTGTGAAAATCGGGAGTAGTGTGGTGGGATTCAAACACCTATGTTTTGTTTTACATGCGTGCTACTAAGAAGCCGAAAAGTCAGAGGTTGGGATAGTATGCCATCCGATCAGTGGGGTTGAGGGACAACCTAACATACAATGTTGCACGAGCGAATACCCTGATGTTTTGTCCATTATAAGCATTACTGTATGCATTTAGAGGTGGTTCAAGGCGTGCCCTACAGACAAGGGGTAGCCAATGAAGTACTAATGCTTATATATTTTATAAGTAAATATGTTCCCTTAACCAATCACTACCTTCGACAGGTTTTGTATTTTGCCACGTAGAATGACATCATGGATGACGTATATTGGGGTATAAGACCTCCATGTAATCAAATATGGTTGTGAGTGTGCAAGCATCGGTCTGATGTCTGCCAGTTGACCCTGCTTTATTAAACTGATAATAAAGTAATATTTCACCATATTCTTTGAGTCAGTCTGGTTATTTGGTCTAAGATCCATTATTATAATTCCATCTAGCATAAAAGATGTTTCAAGTTGCTAGAGCACAGTCTTAAGTTTTGCGATCAGATTTTTATTTTAATTTTAACAACTGTGAATGACCATTGTTAGGTTCATGAACACTAAGGAATAATGGTTAAGTAAATTCAAACATGTTCTAAGATGGCGGCTGTTTGTAGAGCACTTAAATGGAGCGTTTTCTTGACTGAATACGGAGCATCACATGATTCATCATGTGATCATTGTTACAAATTCTAGACTAGATTTCCCCACCGTAAAAGGGTATTTAACAACAATGTTTAGTTCAGTTAAGGTTGTTATAACTTTTGTGTGACTACGCTAACGACAAGCAGATATAGACAAGTACCATGATAATTGTAATTAAGTAGGATGTAAGCTAGGATGATATGTGATGGTTTTACAGATCAGCATTATCGTTTCGTGAACTGGACAAAATGTTTTAGTGTAAAAGATCTCTTCACGAAATAGTAAGTTGCATTATCCTTTGGATCATATACATTTTTGGTAAAATAGTTGTAGTACCGAAAGCTTTTCTTATTTTATAGATTGATATCTTGTGGAAACAAAAAAAGTTGTGAACTTATTGGAAGCCTGTATCAGCTTAGTAAATTGTGTAAGTTGATTAAATTGTACATGGAACTTTTGGAATTAAATATTTAGTAATCTAATTTATAATTTCAGATTACTCGAATGATATATATCCCCAATGAAGAATTAAGATTCAAAACACTTTGGATATTAATGTTATAATCACTTGAGTTTGGTGAAATTCATGGAAATACAATGACCTTAAGTTTTGATAGTGATTGAAATTGTTATCTTTTTATTTTGGAAATTATATGAAATAAACTTTTTAACAAAGGTTGTTTGTATGAAGTTTGCATGGGAAAGAACCATTACTTTGGGGGAATAATTTTTTCTTGATTGTATATTTCAATAATAAAGTGATGGAATTAGATTAAAACTGTTTACAATGTGGTTGAAGAGTGTTCGGACTCGTTGTAGAGTGCAGGAAGACTAACCTCAAGGTCCTTGAGTGTTTATTTTCTCTTTGGGACTTTTCCCATGGCCTGTGACTCTCACGTTGGTGGGTCTTAAATTTCGCATATGTCCCTTTAACTCGCCTTCATAGGTGATGACATCCACAATCGTATATGGTGATCCTCTGTCCACCATCATGTCTAACAGAATGCAATTGATTTATTTATGCTCCCATGGGCCCTTCTTCTTGCCTGTGCTTATGGTCAGAATGAAGTCAGGGTCATCATTCATTGTCATTTAGAATAGTTAACAATCTACTGCCCCACCCTTCCTCCGATTTCTTCGTAAGCTTGTATGCTGCCCCAGCCTCTGTCCCTGGCATTCTTGCCTGCTCTCCCATAATGTCCAACCATGCCATAGTTAAAACAGTCTGAATTCATAACTGGGCATCCTCTCTCTCCATTGTATTGCATGGTACGTCTGCACCTGTAGCATCTAGAGTGCGGACGCGCACCTTGCATGTTGCGATTAGTAGGCTTGTTTTTCTCATCTTTGTCAAAAGGATTCATTTTACGTTTTGTTGTGGATCCGGAATGCCTCTTATTTTGCACCAAATCTATGTCATCATTATCATCTTCACATTAGACCCAAATGTTGTTTTATTTCATGGGTGGCGTTATCCTGTTGCATAATTTTCATGCATTTGCTCCCCAATTCCATTGTCCTTGCCATCTATGTCGCCTGTTCCAGGGTGGGATCCTTTGCTTACCACAGCTTCTATTGGATGTGGGAATCTGCTGTGTGTAACATCAGTCGATCTTTGAGATATTTATCAGCTACACCAGTGATTTGCATGACACCAACCCCTCAAGGCCCTATGTAGTTGTCTACAGACTGCCCTTTGTTTTGTTTCCTTGTGAAGAAATAATACCTATCGAGGACCACATCGGTTTTGTTCCTGAAGTGTTTCTCTAACTTTGTGATGGTCGTTTTATGCTTTCTGCTTGAAGTTGTTGTATTGGAGCCCCCAACTCCATCCTAGTTGGTAACATCGGGGAGTGTGCGGAAAATCCTCAATGCTTCTGCCACTGTACAATTCAATAAGGTGGCATCCTTCAGGTCGTCATTGAACTTGCTCCCCCCAATGGCCCTCAAGTATAATTGGAAAGAATCTGTCCATTATTCCAACAGTACTGGGTGGTCGCCTGGGGATGGGAGGAATGGGCAAGGTGGGGCAGTATATTGTGAATTGTGCACTTGTTCTTCCTTTGTTAGTTGTGCGACCACTTTTCTTTGTTCACTCCTTCTTTTCTTTTCTTTTCTTTTTTCTTTTCTTTTCAGCATTACCGAGAGGCTGATTAGTCTGTAGTTTACAAGGCTGCTGTCCGCTCAATCCTCTACTGTGATTTCATAATGCCCTGAGCTGATACACTGTTGCAGGCTTTTCCTAGGTGAGGGCACACATCACCATGTGGTGCACAGCGCTAGGTCCTTTTTTCTAATGTCTGAGCAAGCACCGTGCTCTTGCAGCAGGGTTTGCATTGCTAGTGGCTCATAAGTTCCAGTGACAACATGAATCCGAACGTCCTTTAAGACGAGGTAAAATTCTGCAGGGTGGATGGGGATGGAGAAATTAACCGAACCTCAATAATAAAACCGACTCAGGAAGTTGGCAAAAGACTTGGTCTGTTTTAATAACAATTATCTAAAACCGGGAAAACAATGGACATCATTAAATGTCTGACAGTAAGAACTCAACGTTTTTCATAAAAAACACACTTATATACTAAAAACTTGTCATCAGTGATGTCACACTACGTGGCAAACTAAGAATCTTATAGGGTGATGTGATTGGGTAACAGGAAACATCTAGGTATATTTTCTACGTGGGTTGGTGTTGTGATTGGGTCTGTACTGTCAGGTGGACAATTCTGCCCAACCCTAGTGCAAGTCATTGTGAGCGTCATCAAATACATAACGTCTTATTGGGTCTCTAAACTATAGGGCTCTTTGATACGTGTCCCTTTATAATTGGTTGACATGCTTGTACCCTTCTGGAATATTCCACTCGTTAGCAGCATGCAAGCTGGTACCCCAGGTGCCGGTGGGTCGAACTTGACCATGCCTCCCACCCAATTAGCCCATCATCTATCATCACCCAAGCTGTCTGCCATGAGAATAGTCTTTTGAACTTGGCCTTGCAAGTATCACTGCTCCTGGGAATAAAAGGGAGTGTGAGCATGACTTTATCTTCCTGTCTCGGCCTAACGTGCCCAAAGTCTATTTTTTTCTGGCCATGTGACTGGAGACCACGTTTTGAGCTTTTTCGTTGTGCTTAGTACCATTTAATGAATAAAACGTGGCTCTCATTGTCCTTCCGCCGCACCTTAACAGGAGCTCGGTACTCGCCTCTCGTTCATTGCATCTTTCCATGATAATTAACTATTTTCTTGGCTACCTCACCCCTTGACACTGGGCCAGGCAGACCTCCTTGATTTTTCTTCTATCTCCAGCCAGGCTTATTCTGCTGCGCCACACTTCAAGTCCTTCAATTCACAGAGCTTTCAGTTTGCTAAAGTATGATGTGGAACTTCCAGATGCCTATGCAGATATATATACCTTGGCGCATCGCCACAATCGATTCACTACGTAGCCAGCCTTATGATTTCCTTGTCTGCTTGCGTTACTGGATCTGTACAATTATTAAATGGTTTTCATTTTCTTCTGTGCTCTTCGCACGTGCAACCTTTGTTCCGCATATAAAAGTTTACTTGATTCTCACATTGTGATCAGATTCTATATGGTCTATTCACCTTCATCTCTTCTGAGGTGTGTCACTTTGCTTCATGTGATGTCACCAGTCTCTTCTTTCATCCGTCTTCACATGCTCTTCAGGGTTCTTTCCCAAGAGGCTGTCAGCTTTCATGGATACATAAAGAAAGGTTTCCTTAATGGATAAATGCTTCAAAGGTTGCTTGTGTTATACGCATCATTACAGGTGTCGCCTTTGTCACTATTTCTGGTTCCCAACAGATAGGCAATTTAGGGTCGGGACTTCCGGCAGAGGCTTTTGGCTCCTCCTCTACAAAGGTATATACATCAGGTAAGGCCAAGGGTAAGCAAGTAGGAAGGTACACTGGAGACATGCACCGGCCTCCTCTCTCACAGGCTGCTTCACTCCAACTGACATTCATGGAGCTTACAGGGGCATTCACACCACAACATTCCATAGGCATAACATTCCATCACGCATTCTCTCAGGCGAGCATTCATGCAGGACCAAACAGAGAACACAAGATACAACACAATTCCTCACGCACACTGTTCTGGAATCTGTCTATGTAGGGTATAGTGTATTGAGATTAAACTACAACACACATGTTGGTTAAATAGTGAACCTGGGATTTTATCCCAATCTGTGCTTTTTCCACATGCCATAAAAACATCAGACTTGGTTTGTACAAACATATTGAAGTTGTGAGGAACCTGTTTCGAGTTACTTGTCAGGTAGAACTCTGTGCCCACTGTGTCAGTTTACGCACTGTGATTTATAGGTCGCATTAAACTGGGTAACAATGGAGTCCTTGGTTCCTCTACTCCATTAGGAAAGTGCAAGTTTGAAAAGGTTACCCTTAAGTTATGTGGATGCGCCCATTGATTTAAATTCCATCAAAAAAATTTAGAAAGAAAGCACACGCCTTGTGTGTTTGGTTCAGACAGTGTTACTTTTTATAGATGTTCATTGCCCTTTAGTGATGACACGTGTTTCGATGTGTAAAACATCTTTTTCAAATCAGGGCCAGTGTTTTTTTGTTGCATCTAATATCCTTTACAGCAGTCTCATCCAGTCATGGGTTAATCCCTGTTTCCCTCCGTTCTCCTCAACCGATGCCTTTCTGTCCTCGTGCACGTGTCATCACTAAAGGGTAACCTTTTCAAACTTGGTTTGTACAAATATTTGTGTGCTTTGCAAAATATTCCATCCCATGTTCGATTCAGCCGCTCTCACTGGCACGGCTCGTGTTTGTCCCTTAGAGCCTGGTCATGCCCCCCGCCACCCCTGGAAGGGCCCTAACTTGGTTCTGCTATTGAATTCCCTGGGTTCCCCAGTTCTAATGCTTGCTTACTTTAAACAAACTTGATTTCAAGTAATGCCTAAGTGAAAATGTTGCTAAGCATAATGGTTTATGACATGGGTCTGCAACCTGTGGCTCTCCAGATATTTAGGACTACGACTCACATGATCCCTCATAATTGACCTCACTGGCTAGGACTGGTGAGATGTGTAGTGCAAAACATCTAGCGTGCCAAAAGTTGCACACCGCTGTTTTATGGGGACGTCAAATACATTAACATAAAAACTAAGGGCCTCATTACGAGTATGGAGCTTTTAGCGGCATGGCTACCCCCATGCCGGGTACCGGGTCCGGGTTACAGGAATGAGGAATTACCGGGCCATTCCGACCTTGGAGAGCCCGGTAATTCTCTTTCCTGGAACCCAGACCCGGTACATCCCCATTCCCATTTGAGCCCCCTTAGGGCTCGATGGGAATGGGGAGGATGCTAACAAGGGGCCCGTTAATGACGGGCCCTTTGTTAGCATTCTGGTCTGCTTGCGGATCCGCTAAGGACGCCTGGTTTTACCAGACGTCCTTTGTGGGACCCGCGAGCAGACCTCGTACTGAGACGGTAGAGGGATAACGGGGACGGCAGCTCTACCGGCGCCGTTATCCCTCTACCACCTTCCTCGTAATGAGGGCCTAAATTTGGCTGTAGCTCTTAAAGGCTGCCATGTGCCAAAAAGTATTAAGCTATGAGGTTTTAAAGAACATTGAACCATGCATACCATTACAAAAGACAAAAGAAAAAGTATTGGCTGTCCTCAGTCGAAATATACAAGAATTCAAAATGTGTAGTTTTTGTAAAGATAGTCATTGTTACACATTTCATTAAGACATGAGTTCATCATTTAGCAGGTCCTAAACTGAACAACAAGTTCATTGTATTTGCTTACAGAACTGTTGACACATGTTTCACGCCTGTCCCTTCGTTTGGGAAGTTTCTGTACTGAGCTATCAATAAACAATAGAAAAGAAAATCAGCAAAGAAACACACATTGTCAGATGTAAAACTCAAATTAATCAGACCCGCAATGTCATAAGTGCAACTAAATTAGAAGTGAAACAAGTAATAAATGTGGCTCCATTTAACATTCTTCCTGGAGTGATGGATGTATGATAGAGTATTCATGATTGTTTGAGTCAATATACAAAATAAAAATGCATAATTGATGAAAGTGAGATTCTAACTATGAAATGATTTATATTGTATTAATGTTAGCCAAGAAATAGTGTTCTCCACCAGAATCAAGTTGACATAGAGAGTTGCAAGAAAAAGTATATGGAAATATTCCTGGCTGCTATACTTAACATTTTCTTTGAAAAAAGATCCCTATGGTACCTGAAAAGGTTTCCTAAAATGGAAGGTCAGTTAAATGGGATGCATGAAGCCGCCATTTTTCAAGCTCTATATTATAAGTGAGGACACATTCGTTTTGTGGGAAAATGTGCGACAAATAATGAAAATGAGGATGTGTATTAAATGAGCGAGTCATTGAAATGGGGTATGTCGAGGTTGCACGAGCTTAGAAAGGCATTCTATTTAGTAAATATAGGGGACAGGATTAGCTAGAGAGAGGGCACAATGTTTTCTCTCTGGCCTGCTACACTCTCTGTTTGAGCAAGTGTTGATCTTGCCATTAAGGGTCTTTCAAGAGTTTGAAGGTGGTGGTAAAACAGACAGTGGGCCTTATTTAGAGTTTGGCTGAATTACCTACCGTAATATCACCAAATGGTAATATCATGACCGCATACAGTATGCGTGTGGTAAGCAAAAGTGCCCGGGTAGAGTTAATTGGACCCTTTCGTTATTTCATATTGTGGGGTCGCAATACACTTTATGGGGATCACTAGTTATCATATAATGATAATGATAGTTTAGCATTTATATAGCTGCTACGAACCCTCAGGTATCTGAGCACTGCTTATTATTACCCACGTGTGTGGTGCTCATTTATCGACCTTGGAAGGATGAAAGGCTGAGTTTGGCCCTGCCGGGATTCAAACCTGCATTAGTAGGCTCTATAGAGATGTCAAAGCAAGCGCTCTACTCACTGTGCCACTTGACCATATGTGCTAATGATTTGGGGGAGGAGGAAATTAACCGTTGCGGCCACTTTTGTACTGCACTGCCAAACTCTAAATGGGTCCCAGTGTTATGAAATTCTGCCTCTCTGCAACTCAACCTGATTTAAGATTTGGGAACACAAATCCAGGAAAATCACCTGCTTGTGAGTGGTGGTATGTCAGGTGGTAATTTTGGCAGTAATGGTTGGACCTACCCCCAATGATGCTCCAATACGATGCAGTAACCCTAATTCTAAAACAGGCGGTAGTCAGTATTTACCACCAGCAGTAACATTTATCAAGTTAGGCAATATTTGAACACGTAGTACCTCCAAACTCATAATGAGGCCCTAGGTCTTGAAAAAGGCAGGTAAATGCAGAACATAGAGCTTCATTACGGCAACCTCGGCTTACTGTTTCCGCTGCCCGATATCCCGGACGTATCGGGATATTACAGGGGGGGGCGGCAGAACAGTACGTTCCCATAGGACTCCATGGGAATAGGAACACTGAAGCACCGGCACCGTTGTTAATGGTGCCGGTGCTTCAGTGATTCATCTGCCAGTAGGAGCCAGACCTACCAGCAGGTCAGGTCTGCCGTCAGTTCACAGCCCCTATCAGCAAACACATTGTTACCGACACCTTAATTCCAGACCGGCTCACTTGTAATGAAGCCCTATTTACTCTGTGTTTCAACGTTCATGCACCGTTGTGATAGCCGAAATAAAGGAAACACTAGCTCATGGGAGAAATGCCAACAGTAAAAGGGGCCCTAAAGTAAACAAGGGGAAGGAAAGAGGGATGTGAACTATTTTCCCATTTCGCTTATATAGCTTATTGGCAAAGCAGTAATACACTGTCTATGAGCCATCACATGTAGCAGGTTGATATCCAACGTTTTAAAATCCAATTATAAAACCCATTATAGACTACATAAATTATCAATACAATTCTGGAATCACAATCTATGAATGCTTCATTTAATTAAATTGTACCCCAGACATCATGTGTCCATATAGTCGCCCCTTTATGTTGATCATATATCATAATAATCCCATAGTACTTATTTCTGAAGTCACATTTTCTCCTTCCAGTCCCTTTCAGAAATACCATAGAAGACTTCCTGCTTGTGTGTCTGACATGTATTTCCTTATACGGCAACACCAGCGAGGGCTAAAGAAAGTAAATACTTTCTCACGTCACTAATGCATATACATATCAGCCCATATCATATATATAGCTATGATATCAGCCCATACTAATGTATATAGATATCCGTGTTGAATTATTAGGCAAGATTAGTTGAACGTGCCACATACACATTTAGTGACATCATTTGGCCCGTTGAGTGATACGTCTACTTTTATCCCATTGTTACACAGTGTACAACTCAAGAACAGAAATGTTCCTTTCTTTTAATTGGCAAGTCTTGATTGACTGCTGGTTAGTTTGATCAGAAAAGCTTTTGTCGACATTGCATTTACATTTTTTTGTGTCTTTTATAAGCTGACAGCAGGCATTTAGAAATTGTGCTTCACATCTCTTGTTCACTTTCAATTATTGGCTGGTGATTCCTGATAATGTTTTTGATCCAATCGTTGTTTTGACCAAACGTTGCCATAAACAGCAATTGGTTGTTATTTAAGCATCTCTTGGTTGTTGTTGTCAAAGAAATGTTTCTGTTTGTGGCTGTGTTAAATAAGGTGATTAAACGATCGTTGAACAATAGTTGTGTAGTTGTGTATCCAGAGAATACGGCTCATTAGTGTCCCTGGTCTGGAAAAAATGCTGGCAAAAATTGCTGGCAAATCCAGCGCTATTTTTGCCGGACCGGGGAAACGCAAGTTTGCATGTGGGGGCCACGATCTACCTCTAAGCCACACCTACGGGTACATCAGGTTCCCACGGGCAAAGAAATGCCACAATTTCCGGGCACTGGTAGTACCCGAGCCGGTAATTGTGGCAATCCGCTCCATGGAGTGGGGAGTTACTGAGATTCCCTCTACCCGTAATATCTTAGTAATACTGGGATATCAGGCGGCGGGAATAATGATTTCATTTTGGTGGCATCCCGCCAGAATTACCGGCGGGATACCACCAAACTCAGAAGGATGGATGCTGAAGCTCTAATGATGTATATATGGAGTTGATTTCGCCTACACATTACGTTATATGGCTTAATAACAAATTTGGTGGTGTGGCACATCTTTGGTGTTAATTCCTCAACAACTAAATTTTGTCTTTGTGTGTTAAGTGGACGATTTCCCTCGAGCATCTGGCTAGAAGAAAATCCTCCACTTTACCGTAAAAAACCATTGTATTTGCTGCAATGAAATTACCACGTGTGGTACATCTGCAAAAATTCCCATGGAGTACTGTGGACTCTAGAAATGGGAATCCACGCCACTTTACCACCTCTCATAATTCTGCGATAAATCTGAAGGACTGAGTGGCAGTAAAGGTATACAAGTTTACCACCAGACTTTTGATGAGGCCAGTAAAGCCATAATTATTCCACACAATCAATATTTCACCACTGGACTATAGCCAATTAAGGACTCTAGCCCTACCTTCAATAAGTGCCGAAATACCTTCCAAATTGCAGAAGAAAATGTTGGAATAAATGCGAGCAAAGTATACTCCAATTGCACGCGGGGGCAGCACTCATGTGAGTCCTGCCTCACTCGAGGGCAACACTCATGTGAGTCCTGCCTCACTTGTCCATTGGCATTTTCTGAGATGTATTTGAACATGCCCACCTCCTGGAGACCGTGGTTTATGCTCCTACATCAGAGCCCTGTGCATGCAAACAGAATAACATTAGGGAAATTAAATAACGAATAACACACACCAAAGGCAACCATTTTGTTTTATTTCAGAGTGCGCCAAGTTCTTTTTTATTGCGGCCTCCCTTATAGGTTAAACCATAGTCAAAGGGAAATATGTATTTCCGAAATGAAACCTAATTTATGGGACTCACAGGGTTCACCAGGTAGAAGGACACCTATGATACCCACTTGGTGCCTCTTTTAACCTTTGGTGGTGCAGTAAAATAGTGTCAGTTATCAAATATCACCACTTTTACTACACAGCCAAACTTGTAGTTTTCAATTCGAAAGTTACCAAAACTTTCTGCTTTTCGAAAGTTACCAAAACTTTCTGCTTTTGTGTGAAGGAAATTTGCCTCCACAGAAAGCCATTCTGCATGTAGTAATATGGAAATCCCAAATGGAGTCCAGTTGGACTCCAAAATGGGGAGTAACTAAGAGGTCTGCATGACTCTAAGGCCCTGATTCATGGAAACATTTACATGGAAAATCTGGGATGTGCGTGCCAGACTGCGTGCAAATACCTGTTTGTTGGTTAATGGAATCGACTGTGCAGGACTTTCCAAGGACTTGTGTGGCTTTTGCGCCAGCACGTCACTGCGAGCGGCTGAGTGCCTTGCGTGAGACACCAGGCAAAGCGTGGGGGTGGCTTGCACAGAGGGCCGGGTATAGACGGAACTCTCAAAACACACCCACAATTGAACGGAACGATATGTATTCATGGATCCAGCCGTACAACCTCTTGGCAGGGATAAAGGCCATGCAAAGCCCTTATTCTATCCACCACCCGAAGGCAGGCATACAGGCACTTGCTGTAACAGTTTATTGAGAAGCCACCCGCAACATGGGGAGTTCCTTTCCTCCCCATGTAAGTGGTTATGCAACAAACTGTTTAACAGATTCTTTTTTTTATCCCTATCTCAGACACATATCATGGCCCTTGCATCCCTCTCCCCTGAGCTAACAATGATCCAAAACTAGGCCGGTGTACGGGAAATATATTGGTATTTATTTAAATTAAAAGTAATAGAAATGAGCACAGAAATATCAAAAACACCACTTTATCCGTGGCACAACACAATCAACTTCTCTCAACATAAATAAATCACTTCACTAAATAATTACACTGATCAATACAAAGGCGCTTATGTAATGTTGTGCGATTTTGATTTTCCTGCAGGCTTAAAAGGGCAGCAGTAGGATTTCAAGATTGGTATAAATACATATGGCAATTATAATTTCACCCACACTTTTGGTTAAAAATAAACACAGGGTGATGTATCGCTTTGTTTTTCAGACACCCTCCCCACCCTTGTTTGGGTCAAGGTTGGGAAGTTAGACAGAAGAATTGGAATGCTTTGGGGAATTTTGGATTTCAGACCCTGCTTACTAAAAGGCCTGTGTTGGGGAAGCTGGATAAAAGGTTGGATTGATTTAAGAACAAAAACACCCCTCTTCCTTAAAGAAATTTGGCTCAGCTGGACAACAAGGATAACCCAATTATGTGATAGGCTATAGTTTTCAGCGCACACTGGCAAGTGAGCTTTGTTAATTTCAAATTTGAACAAAATCCACCCATAGCGTTCTACCAAATAGGGAATTCATTAAATTAATATTTTTGGTTACATAGGCTAGAGATCTACACAGTTTTGCCCCCTCCACCCGCACCCACTATAAAGGGAAAGGATTCAAGGCAAGCAGGCTCCCCCACCTTTTGGTTTCCCAGGGCTCAGTTCTACTTATATAGCAAGCCACTTTTTAAGGTTCAGTAAAGCCAGCTACATCTCAGGATACTCTGGAAAGATAGGGCAGGGGTCTGGTCACCCCACCCCCCTCTCAAAGATGGCCTCCTGCTCTCCACCATCGGACCCAGTCAGCTTCGATGCCTTCCTAGAGATAGGCAGCTCCATCCAGAGGCACTTTCACAGTCTCCTTTGGTGTCTCCTTACAGCTGTCAGATGGTACGTTTCAGCCGCCTTCCTGATGGTCTATCTCTTCTCTCTGTCCTCCTGTCTTTCTCCTTTTTCTGTCTGTCCCCTGTCCTAGTGCAGTCC
Source organism: Ambystoma mexicanum (assembly GCF_040938575.1). NCBI lineage: Eukaryota > Metazoa > Chordata > Amphibia > Caudata > Ambystomatidae > Ambystoma > Ambystoma mexicanum. The sequence continues at coordinate 673,033,805 of NC_090932.1, read as the reverse complement.
CCCGTATATAGCAGGGATGACACCACCAATTTTACAATCTTGGGGAAGTACCCTGCAACAATCCCTGCCATTGGGATTGGACAGTTACCCTTCTCTCTCCTCCAAACCCAGCCTCCAAGGCAGGATTGGTTTAGGGGACTGGAGCAACATATGGCAATTCCCATTTGTAATCGCCCCTTTGTTCTCCTCTCAACTTTTTGGCAAAAACTACTTATGTATCACAACTTCATAATTTTACTAGCAACTGCCAGACTAAACATATTTTCTGATTCCTCAAATCATGGAGAATTAGATAAGCCGACCACCAAATCTGCATCATGTAGCACAGTCATGTGGCACCTTTCTGCAGTTTCCATAAAAAAGCACAACAGTTATGACTATGTAAGTTATTAAGCATATCCCTAATTTAATTTCCCCCTTTGATTCCTCCTTCTTTTGTAAATTAAAATACTCCTTGTCCATTGCTAATGACAGGTAGGCCCCTTTCGACATGGCTCTTTAACTTTACTTGAAAAACAAAAACAAATGCCAGGCCGTTTTTGATTCAGTGTTTAAAATCTTGCTATTCATGTGAAAGGGACTTCTGTTTGGGGCTTTTAAATGCACCCCACGCTGCACGCGGGATTCGCCGTGCAAAGGGAGATCGTATGTCTGATGTAGGGGTGCGTGCACTCAAGCGCGGTTTGGATAGAGCTTAGCAGTGTGCGTAAGCTGCATATTGGAGTGCAGTTGCCTTGTGCAAGGGTTCACACACATATTTACCCAAAAATGTCAACTTTTACGTTAAGTGCTCCGCATGTGGATGGGGCGCTGAGTGTGGTTCCGGGGATCCCCACTCACCCCCGCCGGTGTGCTGGCTTGTGTTTTGGGGGTTCGCAGGCAGTCTTGTTGGGGTGCATTTATTTAGCGTCTGAGGCGTGCGCAAAGGTCCCTCCCCATGGCTGGTATGGCTTTGCCTGTGGGCGTTCCTCTCGCAGCCTGCACATTGGGTAGTTCTGCATGGATATTTCCATGAATACACGGAGCGCACAGATTTTCTTCTGCGTGAGGGGATGCACATAGTCGTTTTCGGTGCACGTCATTTGCGGGATCAATGGCTCTTTTCCATGAATCAGGGCCTAAATCAGATGGACTTTTCCGGTTACTACATGCTTACTTCATGCAGTAACCATAATTGAGTTTGCCAGTATTTCCAGAGGAAGCACTGCTAAACTCTAAATGAGCTGCTATGCTTTATAATGTTAGGTTCGCATGGCTGTGTTTTATGAGGCCTGAAAGAAGTCCTGTCTCCAATCTAGATCTAGCAAAAGAATATATTAAAAAGGAAATGAAATATGACCCTGGAACAGCGACCTTTAACCTTTGGCTCTTCAGATGTCTTAGACTACAAAACCCATCATCCCTAGCCAGCACAGTCAATGGCAAGGGATCATGGTATTTGTAGTTTAAAACATTTAGAGAACCACAGGTTGCAGACCCTTGATCTGACAGCTGATGGTTTCTGATAGTGATGAAATGGAACTAGAGTAGGTTGCAGGCAGGGGAAATGAAAGGCAACACCCATGATTCAAAGGTCTAGCCAATTGCACCAGCCAGTCATTGATGCGCAGAATGCAACGTATCGGATCGATAAGGTTTCCTCGCATTTTTTTGGATGATTGCGACTTTGCTGAATTTTTATGGCTGATTTTACCCCTTTTTTCCCACAAAAAAGTCGAGGGAGACCCCTTGACCCCAGTCTTTCCCCCAGCCCCACCTCCCTCTTCTTTATAGAAAACCCAAACTTACCATCTGTAGTTTTGTGGTAAAAGATTGGTGAAAAAAATCAGCCCAAAAAAAATTTCTGTGAAGTTGCTCTCAGGAAAAATGACGAATACCGAAATATCATAACAGATACATGAACATAGAGTCTTCTTCGCCAAGAGAATTATTTACAAAAATCGGATTCAAGCAATTGTACCTTCGACACAGAGGAATGTTTTGAGTACAATGTTGCCCTGTGCACCAATTCTTTCTCTAATTGCCCCCAAAGAAAGTATTGCCGCTGTTGGATAGCAGAGCGAAATACTGCAGCGTCCTGCACTGCAGAGGTCTACTGAGGGAAAGAACACCACAGACATGCATTATTCTCAAACCGTTCTTACGCTCTCCAAATCCTTAAAGTTTGCAAGTAAGTATTTTGGACAATGCCCCAGACTCGAAAAGTGTGAAAGTGAATTCGAATATAATCCTGTCCATTTCTAGCATGTTTTTACCTAGAGATTAGCAGGACAACTGTCTCATCCTTTGCACGGTTTGAGTTTTCCTGTTCAGTTATCCAAGAAATACTGAAGGACAAATGCCCCTTATTAACAAACTGCCCATTACGGGGTGCTTGTCTAGCAAACCCGAACGATAAGAGTTTAATTTTTTCCATTTTATTAAACAAGTTTGATATAGGTTGGATAGCAATCAGTGGCAATAGTCCACCGTTCTGTATGATATGATTGTTTATTTATAATGCGCTTAATACCCAGAGGTTTCTAAGCATGGACCCGGGGATCAAATCTGTGTTGCTTCGTGTTGTTTTGCTTCCAAGGCGAGCACGTTGCCCCTGAGCTATCCTCCCAAGACAAATACAGCAATCCCCAGGCATTCCAGACCTCAGGCAAAACACTGTTGGGCAATATGGACATTGCATGAATAGTGGGTGACATTGGAAAAACAAGCTGGAGCTCACCTTTTCAGAGAGGAAGCAGTCCTGAGATGATTTGGCTTCACTGATCAGCAAAACATCAATTGATTAGAACAAATAATCATGTATGAATGGCATCTAGTGTTTTTACCCAAAAAATGTCATTGAAGATTTTTTTTAGTGAACTTTTTTTTACTGCTTTTTGTCGCAAACGGTAGATGCTTTGTCTGGGTGAGATAATGTTGGGTGAGGGGAGGTGGGGGGAGGGTTGGAGGTTGATGAGGACAGATACATTGGGTCTCCCCCCACATTTTGAGAGGGAAAAGCCTATATAAATGTGCAGTAAAAAAAATCCACAGTGAAAATGTGTTGCCTAAAACCACACGAATAAATATGAATAAAACAGTTTGAAAATAAATGTTTTGTACACTTTGATTTTTGCATTGCATTTTATACCCAATTTTACATTTCATTTTTACTTTCCATTTTGTGTTGTATGTGTGTTTTTGGATTCTTAAACCGTGATATGGACACATTTGTTTACATACTTGCGCCTCAAGCCTAACCTGCTGCCCAAAACAATGAAAGCGTTCCCAGAAGTCGCTGCGTGACTCGTTGTTACGTGACGTAGCGGTTGTGCGGCTCGCGATACTGATCACAGCTTCCTCCCATTGTTCGTTGCTCGGGACTCTGGAATTTGAACTCTGAGCTGTGACCCGTTCCATGCTGCGAACGGTGTGCCCTATCTAGGTGTGAGGTGAATGGAAAAAGCGTGCCGAGTAAAAGAACAAACGGGCATTGCAAAAAGGGAAGACAATGTGGAGCTAGGTTGTTGTCCACCCTGGGGCTTTGCAACCAATTCTACCAGACCTTACATAATTTACACAGGAACGAGGCAAACCATTGTGTCCTGATGGAAACTATTAAGGCCGAATTTTATTGCACATTTACAAAAACAGCAGGATCAGCAACAAAATCTGTGTATTTACACAAATAATTGACCAAGTTCATGTTGAAGCAATGCTCCCGTTTTTGTACTGCTTTCCAGTTGAGGTCCCACTCCTCAACCTTGCCTGGGCCTGGCCCTAGGCCAGGGCATCAGTCGCGAGGTGTAGGCAGCCGTTTCTGGTTTTTCCCCCACATGAAGGTGGATGCTGCAGTGCTGCGACACACGACAAGAGGCTGACCGGCCCCCGCAGGGGGCGCTAGAGGGCCAGCCTACATAGCGGGCTGTCCCCTCTGGCCACCCCTTTCCGGGCGCAGGTCATGCCTCTCTTCTTCCTCCCCCTCCCCCTTTTCGGGGGAGGCGGAAAGGGGGGATCCTTTTGCGACACCTGGCTTCCAGCCAGGTCACTCACCCTGGGGGCACTTATAAGGGTGGGAGCTGCTGGCCATCAGTTCTTGTTCCAGCAGCTCCCGCCTGGTGTGAATCTTCAATCGTGTCCGGCAGTTTCGCAGCGAGCGTCGGATTTCAGGAGGAGTGGTAAGTATGGGGGGGGGTAACAGGGGTCTGCTCGCAGGCATACTTGTCAGCTTGAGCGGACCCGACTCGTGCAGGGGATCTATCCTGATATCTTGGTTTCATGTTTCTCTTTGGCCGCCGCGAGGGCCAGGTACGATACGTAACGGGCAAGGGGGATTGCATCGGAGTAATGGTTGCGCTTCCATCTACAGTATGGGAGCCTGCGGGTTCAAGGTAGCTACCAGAGACAATGATTGATTTCAAACGTCGCAATATGCCTGCCCCCCCGTTTTTTGTCAGATGTTGAAATATGCCTGCCCTTTATTCTGTCCATGATTCCCATGAGAGCGAACACTATTAATGTATATGGGCCTCATTACGACCCAGGCGGTAAGTTACCGCCTGGGCCGTGACTTTACCACCATGGCGTAAACTATGTTTACGCCATGGTGGTTGGCGGACTTACCGCCCCATTCCGAGGTCGGCGGGGCGGTAAGTCCCCAATCCCCATTTACCCTTCCCCATTCCCATTTTTGCCCCATAGGGCATAATGGGAGTGGGGAAGGCGTTAATTACGCCACCGTAAATTACGGTGGCGTAATTAACTCCATGGTCCCTTAGCGCCATGGATTTTAACACCTGCTAAAAGCAGGTGTTAAAAGCGCCATGGCGCTAAGGGACCTCGTAGTTGGCGGTAAGGGGTCGGCGCAGCTAACGCTGGCGTTAACCCCTTACCGCCAGGGTCGTAATGAGGCCCTATGTGTGGTTTGTATTCATGTCCGCCGTGCATGCGCTTGTTGTTATTATGAGGCAGTCACATGGGAAAGCTTTTGTAGCCATTTACGGGCATCATTTGGTTGATAGGTTGCTGAGGCCCGAGAGCTAAGGCGTAGGGAATTTTGGCTCTAGTCCAGGCTGGTCATGTGGCGCAGCAGATAGAGCACTTGCAGTTACAGTCAAGCAGAGCCTGCTAACGCAGTTTCGAGTCTCGGCCGGACCTTAAATATGTCTTTTGAATTTCGAGGCGTTTATCAAATATACATTGTGGGCGGAAATTGCCGGGGCTCGATCTCCGTGTATGTTTTGTCGATGGAGAGGTAATAATGGCCGCCGCGCCATGCGTTTGTTCTGTTTAAAAATGCAAGGTTCATCCAAAACGTCTTGCGCCCATGTAGGGCTTGTATCTTTCGGTAGTGTTTTTTGTTGTGGCCCGATCGGCATTTAAAGGTTGGCTCCAGCCGAGCCGGTCTGGTGGCACAGCGAATAGAGCGCTCGCATTTACAGGCTGAGCCTGCTAGCGCAGGTAGGGTATTAATAATAAGGTTTTCTTCTCCGGAGCTCCGGTTCGAGTCCCCGATTTAATCGAAATATTTTCCCCCGAGCGCTAACATCGTTTAGTTAAATTTGGTGTGTCGTCTTGGCCTCCGCGCCATGTTTTTGCATTTGTTGGTTTGTTCTCCCGAGCGCGAACACCGCCGCCGCGCCATGCTTTTGTTTTGTTGCTGCTACTATGCTTAAAGTGGCGTACGGCCGTGTAAGGGTTCAAGTGGCACAGCTAGTTGAGCGCTGGCACGAGCATTTATACAGAGCCTGCTAACGCAGGTTAGAATCCCGGCAGGGTTGAATTAGGCCTTTCATCCCCGAAATCAATAATTGTGCACTGGTGAGGGGGGGCATGGGTTCGGATTTCACAGCAGCCAATGTTTTTGAATTATGGCTGGGGTTTAGCAAGCGCCCGATCTCACAGGCCTCTACATATACACCACTACCCTCCGCCCACCCCCAGGTCTGCATGGCCAGCAGTGGCTGTAGTAGCGAGGGCTGGGCCTTGGATTGCTGGAGACCCGAGTGCTAATGCAATGTCCGGAACGTAATGGGCATGTTCTTTATCACTGATTCATTGTGTCTGGCTGTGCGGCGGTTGGGTTTTTGCCAATTTGAATTATGGGGAGGAGAAAAAAAAAAAAAAAAACGTTTAACTGTTTCATCTTTGAATACAGGTCAGGCAAAGGAACAGCGTTAAGAGGAATTCTAACGTTTTTTTTATCGGAAAAGAAAGGAAGTGTGGTAAGGTAAAGGCCAGGAATATTGTCTTGGGGACGGTTGAGTAAGAGGGGTAAAGCAATAGTTTTATAGTGCACTTTATTCGGTAGAGCAATGTGTAATGCATGAATGCAGGTGGGTAACGTGCAGATTTCCCGCCACCAGCACACCCGTCCCTTCTCTTGCCTCGCCTTCAGCACCGGAAGGAGCTGAACAACCTGTGCCAGTGGCCCCCTTGTTATCGGGCCGGTCATCCTTGGCCTGGCAGATACCCCAGGACATTAAGGAACAGATATGGGCCAGAAAGAGTATTGACATATTCAGCCTGTTGGCAATAGATGATGCCGGCCCCAATGTCACGTTAAGTGCTGAAGAGAACAATAAGAGGCACCGGAAATACCACCCTGAGGAGAACATCACTAACTGGGAGAAAGCATTAGATACTTCAGGAGCTGGTAGAAAAAACGGACCACAGGAGGATAGGAAAGCAGCAAATAGGACGTGCCGTTTTTTCAATAAAGGCAGCTGCAACTGGGGTCCTAAGTGTAGGTTCAGCCACGAATGTGGAAAATGTGGGGGGAACCATCCCCTGGTCAAATGTTTCAAGCGGGAAAGTGTTACAGGGGGCAGGGGACAGCAAAAATGACAGTAGGTCTCCCACCGCCACCATTCCACCCCCGGCAACAGGCGCAGTAACACAGAATTTGGATTTCTCTAAAAAGGGTCCCTCTCCAGTCAATTTACAGGTCTTAGTGGAACAGCTAAACTATTACCCCAAAAAGCGCAAGAGGGATTTGCTATTGCAAGGTTTCACGGAAGAATTTGTTATTCCTTAGGATGGACCCCTTACCTGCCGCTTTGCTAGGAACTTACCTTCAGCGAGGGATCTCCCTGGGGAAGTCGATAAGAAAGTGAACAAAGAATTGGAACTAGGCAGAATTTCTGGACCGTTTGTTGCCCCCCCCCCCCAACTTCATTGTGTCACCATTAGGCATAGTTCCCAAAAAAGAACGGGTAAGTACAGGCTCATTCACCACCTTTCTTACCCGAAGGGTGAGTCGGTGAACGACTGGCTGAGCCCTGATCTATGCTCTGTTCACTACGCTTCTTTTGACCAGGCTATGATGGTGGTTGCCAGTCTGGGCAGAGGTGCCTGGATGGCCAAGGTCGATATCGAGTCTGCATTCCGCTTATTACCAGTGAATCCGACCAGCTTCCATTTGCTGGGCTTCCAGTGGAAGGAGGGTTTCTTTGTGGACAAATGTATGCCCATGGGGTGCTCTGTGTCCTGTTCCTTCTTCGAGACATTCAGCACGTTCCTGGAATGGGCTGCGTGCAGAAGAGAGCAACGGGGGGCAATAGTTCACTATCTGGACGACTTTCTATTTTCTGGCAAGGACGGGTCAGAGGATTGTGCAATAGCAATGTCTGCTTTCCAACAATTGATGGGAGAGTTGGGTGTTCCCTTAGCTCCTGGCAAGACAGAGGGCCCTTGCAAGGTTCTGACATTCCTTGGCATTGAGATAGACACAGTTAAGGGCGCTTGTAGGCTGCCTGACGATAAGGTTGTTGGATTGAAGGCTGAGATTGAAAATAATTTGTCAAAGGAGAGGACCACCCTAGAAAAAATGCAACAACTCTTGGGAAAGCTGAATTTTGCGGCCAAAGTAATACCTGCAGGCAGGGTCTTTGAAAGAAGGCTGGCCAGGGCAACAGCTGGTGTGGTTAAGAAGCAACACCATATTAGATTGAGCACCTCCCTTAAAGAAGATTTAAAGATGTGGTACAGATTCTTAGACAGCTTCGATGGCGTACAAATCTGGCGAACCCCTTGGGAAACCAACACTGAATTACAGTTGTTTTCAGACGCTGCAGGGAGTGAAGGTTTCGGGATAATCCTAGGGCCTGAGTGGTGTGCGCAGAAGTGGCCACAGCAGTGGCATAAGAAAGGCAGAACAAAGAACATAATGGTTTTAGAGATGTTTCCAATTGTTGTCGCACTGCTGTTATGGCCTACTGTGCTGGCCAACAAGAGGGTTCGTTTTTGGTCAGACAACAACGCTGTAGTTCAAGCCATTAATTTACAGTCCGCATCCTGCCATGCAATGTTGAGCTTGTTGAGAAAACTGGTGGAAATATGTCTGTACCACAACATTGAATTTAGAGCTCGACATGTGCCGGGCCCGTCAAATATTTCTGCTGACGCTCTTTCTCGCTTTCAGTGGTCCAAGTTCCGGAAGGCCCACCCGGTGGCCAGACTCGAGGGGGCGCAGTTCAAAAAGGAGTGGTGGCAGCTGGTGGTGTGGACCGGGCGTTCGCTGAGTTGAGTGAGCGCTCACTCACGCCCGGAGTAAGACATAGATACCAGCAAGGTTATGGTAAGTTCAAGAGCGTGATTTCTCAGCTGCAGGTGGACGGACATACTGCGGAGGATCAGATACGCGCTTTTGTGGTCTGGGCTCACACAGAGGGCATGTCAAGGAGTTGGGCAGCATCCCAGTTGGCTGCAGTTGCCTTCCACTTCAAATTGAAGGGGAGGGGTGACCTCACAAAAAGTTTTTTGGTGCGCTCTGCATTGAAAGGCTGGGCCCGTTCGGAACCAAGGTCTAAGGATGTGCGCAAACCAATTGAGTTTGGGTTATTGGTGAAGTTGTTGGACAAGTTACATAGCATATGCTTCAGTGAGTACGAAATTGCACTATTCAGGTTGGCATTCGCTTGGGCCTTTTTTGGGGCATTTAGGATTAGCGAGCTAGTTTCTTCATCCAAGAAAGACACATCGGGGAGAGCCATTGCTTTAAGGGATGTATCTCTCTTCCACAGAGAAACCGGTGAAGGGGTCAGTATATTATTAAGGAAAATCAAAACGGACCAGCAAGGGAAAGGTTGTAACATAGTCTTGCATGGGGCCCCCCAGGCAGAATGTTGCCCGGTGCTCCTTTTTAAGGCATTTGTACAGTTAAGAACCACAGGTGCGGGCCCCCTGCTAATTCACGCGGATACGTCCCCACTTTCTATATTTCAATTCCGCAAGGTGCTGTCAATAGCATTGAGAGCCTTGGGCATCCAGGGTGTAGGTTGGTCCACACATAGTTTTAGGATAGGTGCAGCCACCACAGCCTTTCAACAAGGCATGACCCCCGGGCTATCATGAAGGTGGGTAGGTGGGAGTCTGGCCGTTACGACTTTATGTCCGCCCCCAGCACAGTGCATGCCCAGAAGAAAACTAGATACCAAAAGCACTCAGGGGCCAGGGCAAGGAAGGGGGGCGGTTTGGACACAGGTAGGCACAAAACTTATGTTATGGTATGTTTTTCCCCACAGATGATGCGGTGTGGCTGATCGGCCACTCATTTGTGACACGGACGGAAAAAAGGGCTAGGCAATGGACGATCGGACACAACTTGGGATTCAAGGGTACCGAGTGTGTGTGGCTGGGCACTCCTGGAATGAAGTGGCATTCCTTGCTACCGGCCATTCAATGGCGGCTACAGTGGAGGAGTGCACCAATGTGGCTGTTGATTCATTTGGGGGGCAATGATCTGGCTAAATTGGGCCATGGACGCCTGCTCGCCCAAATACAGGTGACTTTGCGCATAGCGGCGCACGAGTTACCAGGCACGGAAATATTCTGGTCAGAAATGGTGCAAAGGCGGGTGTGGAGAGACGCCATCTCTTTGCCCGGCATGGAAAAATCCAGGAAGCGCCTCAACAGAAGTGTTGCGAAATTCACCAAGGCAGAGGGCCTGGGGTTTGTAGGGCATTCCTGCTTGAGCTCCTTGCCTTCTCATTTTGATGCGGATGGGGTCCACTTATCCGATAAAGGCAACAATGTTTTCCTTACGGCGATATTGGGTGAGCTGAAGAGGGCTGGATGCAGATGAATAATGGTGAGTATGGTAACAAGAAGGAGGTCACAAGAAAAGTAAAGGGCCTAGGGTTTGGGGGCATTGATGGCAGCGTGAACCACCATCAAAGCGTGGCGGAGTTTCGGGGCGGTCCTACCCTATGAGGAATTTCACGCTGCAGCTGCAGCGGCTCGGGATTGGCCGAGCTCGAGCCGATCCCTCGACGGGCACTGACTTCCTTCCTTAGGGCGATAGGCCAACAATCTCCTGGTCAGTGCCCCTGAGTGTCTCACTGGTGTACCAGTGTAGCTGGAAGTAACCAGCAGTTTTTCAGTTTGGCCAGTGGCTAAAGAGGTGACAGTGTCACCCATATCTGACTGTTTGTAATGTGGCTGGGACCGTCCCAAGTTGTCTTGCTCCTGATAAACTGTGACTCTGTGTTTTACCTAACTTTAAAGGAGTTGTCTGTGTAATCATTTCACCGTTTATTGTACTGACCAAAGGAGGTGGGGGTGTCCAATGGGGATCTCCCCGCTATGACCTCCTAAACCCCTGCCATGCAGGGCCCGCACGAGGGGAGGGCAGAGGGGGGAAATTGCCCCGGGCCTCGCCCTCGGGGGGGGCTCGTGGCCGTGGTCACATGCCAGCATGGCCAGCGCTGAAGCATGCCCTCTTTGCTGCTATAGTTCTTTTCCACCACTGTCCCGGTCTGGGCCACACCGGAACACCTGACTGACTGTGTGAGTATATATATAATCAGTGCTATAAATGGGCCGGTCCTACCCGGTCCTCAGGACCTGCACTTTATATTTTTTAGCATTTGAGTACCCGCACTTCTCAATGTACCTGTACCGGTACTCAACTAAGTTGAGAAGTGAAAATAAAAGCTTTTCATTTCATTTTGTCGTAATTTAAAGAACTACACTTCTGCAGCCACTGGTGGGGAAAGCAGCGTCCCCTCCCTCCCCCTCTCTGCACCACCTGCAGTGCCCATGATGTCTCCTTCAGGGCCCACCCTGCAGAACAAAAGGAGAGACAAATATGCATTGACTGTGCCCCAGCACAGAAGGCGGGACTGCCATTTCGCTAAGTGGGCTTCACCCGTTACCATTGGTGTCTTTTGATGATGCAGGGAATGATTTGGAAATCCTGGGAGTTTTTGCATATGTTTCATTGTTATTAGCAGTGCCCATTCGAATATGTAAAGGATTAAGTAATTGGAGCTGTGATGGCAAGTTTTCCACTGAAAACTCGCACACTGCTGAATTTCTCATTAGGCAATGAAAGCGAGTAATAATAAAACTTCTTCTAAAGCTTAATTTACAGGATGATATCTGCTAGTTTGATACGCAAAAAATAAAGTCTCATTTAATTACAACAAACTGGAAGTTTGTGTGAAAGGATCTCAGATACACTGCTTTAACAAAGTGTATGTTCCTTGGCGCATCATTTAATCTCACGGGGCATTGCCTGAAAGCAACAGGGTGTGCCTAAAAAGCGCCTGTGCCCAGGCTGCTGCACCGAAACAGACGGCGCCGAAAGCGCCGTGCTGGAATTTCCAGCGTCGTAGCTTGGTGAGTAGTACCTGGCATGCACTTCTTTTTTCCATTTAAAGCACTGTTTATAATATACACGCACAAAGCACAGTGACACTGACCGACAGCCACATCATGTCACTTTGCTCGGTGCTGGAATTATATGCTATAATCCATGTGCCGTGTGCGTGTGGTGATAACGGACATAGAGCTGCCAGTCTGCAGTGCTAGCTGGCTGCTGCTCCTGCACTCAGCTGCGTCGGACTCGTGTGTCACTCGCGGCTCGGCATGTACGCCATCACGCTGTCATCGGGCTGGCTGGCGTCATCGTTATGTGCAGATTTCAGCCCGCGCAGCCGCCTGTGCGTGCCGCCAGCCGAGGGAGGAGATGTAGTGCTCGCTAGTTCACAGTCCTTGTTGTCGGCCAAATGAAGTTGTCATCACATAATGAAATAGTCAGTCGGCTCCATGGTGGATTGCAGGTGAGTGTAGAACTACTCACTAAGACAATGATCACCTTTCCCCCCCAAAATGTTGTGTGGTACAAGTAAGGACATGCATACATACAGAATAACATTTGGAGCCATCTGTATTCTTGGCGTGAGGCGTTACAGAAAACAATTTTTGCCCGCCCCCCATCCCTAAGTGTTTTGGTAGAGCACCCTTTGAAGACTTTTTGAAAAGTCCAAGCCATCAATACTTCTAAGTATGTAAATAACTACAGCATCCACAGGGCCCAATAAGCAAGCAGGATGCCTGGCTTCTGCAGACAAGGGACTGAGGAAGTGCACCCGGCATAGCATGAACCCAAAGCAGGAGAACAGGCATGGAGGTTGAGGGGGACTGAGAACTGAGGGATAGGTGTAATACAGTGTGAAGATTGGTAACCAAAATCCATTCAAATCCATAATGATTTATTGGCATGACTCATGGATGTGGTGTCCCGCCCTCGGGGGAACTGGAGCGGGACACACCAGACACTGGGATCACCCGGCCAGACAGGAAGGCTGCAATAGATCACGCAGCGGGTTGCATGGCAAGGGTCACCCTGCAGGGGCCGGGATTACCCCAACCCAAACCAATACTGGGGGCACCCAGCAGACAGCCTCGGCTTCGTGCTCACACAGGCCGGGGCTTCAACACAGAACATGGGCACACGGCAGGCACACCATAAAGAAGGCGCAGACACAGAGTTGCCGCTTCCTGGGTCTCTGCTGCAGTGCCCGCACGTGCATGCAGAGGCCCCTTTTATTGCCTCGAGTCATGACACATTCACCACTCGTGTACTTAAAGGGGCAACACACCACATTTAAAGGGGCGACACACCACACCTTTCTTGATTATAACCAAGCAAAACAAAACAACAAACACTGGCCTGCCAAATGAGCCCACAACTGTGGGCATTCCAGTCCGCACACCACTACTAATAAGCATGTATCTAACCACAGCAAACCTTGGTGCTTTCCTGTCCTCGCACCCTATATTCCTGGATCAAACTGTCCACCCCGGGGAATCACGCTCTGGTTGTCCTTCCTTTGCTGAAGATGCCCCTGTCCACTTGTACTACTGCAGGACAGGAAGAAGACATCTTCGTCTTCGTCATTCTCAGCATAGTCGAACTGCATTCTCCGTTGCTTTGCCAGCTGGATGGTTGCTGTTTTGGGCAGTTTTCTACCAGTTGCTTGTCCCATCTCCTCCCTGGAGGCGCTGCCTGCTGCTGGCCCCACTGGGCTGGCTGGCAATGGGGCTGGGCAAACCCTTGCAAAATGATCTTCTTTCCCGCACCTCCCGCATGTATGTCCTTTGGCTGGGCACTCGTGTGTGCGGCAGGCCCCATCCACACTGAGGGCATAATGTTGCACCCATCTCCTTTCATGGCCACTCCCCTTTTCTTGCTGGCTTACTTCCCTGCTACTTGCCCACGACACAAGCATCCTCCACCTTCCCGTTGTATGAGAGCTTCCAGCTTGAACTGCTGCCTGGAGATGTCCATGGCCGAAGCACGCACCTCCGCTAACTCATGAGTGCATCCCAGTTCTAGGCTTCAGTGCAACGTTAACCCTGGCTCCCTGAGGACCTGCTTCTGCATCTTGGCAGAGCTGCATCGATTAAAAAAAATATATATATTTTGGTTAATTTTAAATCATAACAAACAAATTCCAACAATGCGCCACACGCTCCCCATCTCCCTCCTCCCCCGATGGTAAGATAGAAGGATGTACAACAGTCATAAGATTGTGCAAAAGATTCAACATAGGGCACCTGCCAAGGAGGCATAAGAACTAGCGAGACGTTAACTATTGATGTAGACCGCTTGGAGACTTGCGATCTGGTGTGGACAGTAGATAGTTAATGTAGGGTCTCCATACGTATGGGGGCCTTGCATGAAGGGGCAGGGTCTTGATAAAATGCGTTTCAGTATCTTGACAATAAGCGATGTCTTGTAACCACAGTTGCGGGGTGGGGGGATGGCCCCACCCCCAGGTCATGGCGACTCTCCATCTTGATAGTATCAATAGCAAGCCAGTCAACCTCCTCACTGAGATCGATATGTCTTTGGTGTAACCTAGCGTTGCTACCTTGGGGCTTCCAGAAGCGGCTTATTGGTGGGCATTCCAAAGCTAGATGTATAAAGTCTGCTGCAGGTGCACTGCATTGTTCGCATGATGCCGATATCATTGGGCGTTGACTGTGGAGTTTGGGGTGTGATACACCTGGTGCAGGTAGTTAAAGTGTATCAGTTTATAGCGTGAGTTTAAGGACACCTTCTGGGTTTGCCACAGGACATATGACCAGTCTTCATCTGGGATCGTGGCCCCCAGTGTTTTTTACCATCTCGTATTCGGGGCTGTCGATTGGATGGTAGTGTCTGACAGGAGATTTTTGTAAATCCTGGATACCAGCCTTCTCTCCCCTTGGGATTGAATCACCCTGTGTAAGAGTTGCCATACGGGTGGTTGTGCCGGAAATGTGGGAAAAAGCGATTTGAGCACGTGACGGAGACGGACGTATATGAATGTGTCTAGAGCAGAGTCGGCTCCCCATTCCTGTGTTTGTTGGGGTGTTAAGAATGTCCCATCCACGAATAGGTCATTTAGTGTGTCAATCTGTAGCTTGCTGGCCCAATGGAGGTAGACCTTTTCTGCGGTTAGTGGGATCCCTGGGATGCATCTCGCTGGTATAAGTGGGGAGAACCTGACTGGGACATTGCACTTCTGCGCTATTTTCTTCCGTATTGCGTAGGTGGAGTGTACTACGTGTAGGGTTGTAGGTGGTACCCGGATAGTGCCTGTGATGGCCACTGGCAGTAAGTTATGGGTTATCAGGGCTTGTTCAATCTGGATGTGGGGCCTAATGAAATGCGTGGTTTACCAGTGTCCCAGGAATTGGGCCTGGGCGGCCCAGTAGTAGCGCTCTAGGTCAGGGAGTGCCAAGCCTCCTTTTGCTATTGGCTGAGTGAGTGTTGTAAACGCTACTCTCACGGGTTTGCCAGCCCAGATTAGCTCAAGAATTAGGCTCTGCAGCAGTAGAAGGAACCTCTGTGATAATAAAAGGGGGATATTTACAAACAGGTAGCAGAGTTTGGGCAAAATTACAATTTTTACTTCCGGCCCTACAGTGTGAGCGGAAGGTGTTTCCATCTGGATATTTTGTCTCGCAGGGTTTCTACTGCCTTCACGTAATTATCTCTAAAGAGATCTTGGTGATTGCTGGACATCAGAATCCCTAAGTATCTGACTCCTGAGTGTTCCCATCTAAATCCCTATTCATCTCTAAATTCTCTGGTTTCGGGGGTCAGGGGAAATAAAAGAGATTTTGTGTGATGAGGGCACCGAATTTCTCAACTTCTTGCTTGACTGGGTTTAGGTTCTCAGCTGGGTCGCTGATGAAAAGGGCTACGTCATTGTCAGCGTATAAAGATAGTATTAATCTATGGGGAACTGGGAAAGGCCTCTCTCTATCTGTCGGGCCCAAAGTCTGGCGGCCAGGGGCTCCTTTGCCAGTGTGAATAATAGGGCTGAAAGGGGGCACCCCTGCCTGGTCCCTTTCTGTAGTTCTATACTTACAGACTTTACTTTTCCAAGGACGATTCTGGACAGGGGGTGTTTATAGAGGAGGGAGACCAGGTTCAGGAAACGGTCGCCCAGGCCCATTTTCATGAGGATCGCAAAAAGGTACGACCATTCGACAGTGTCGAAGGCTTTTTCTGCGTCGAGCAGAACTGCCACAGCTTGAGATGATCGGTCCAGTGCTCCGATGAAACTGATAAACGTCTGATACCGAATGTTCTATTGCGACATGGGATGAAACCTGCCTGGTCGGCGATTACCAGATGCAGCATCAGGGGGAGGTTTTCCGTAGTTCTTTTCTCATGTTGCAGCTTTCGCGCAACATGGCACAAGAGGGCACTGTAAGCTAAATTACTGCTCTCTTGGGTCTCTAGTCACTCTACAGGCCCTAGACACTCTCTTTGGATTGTTAACGAATGGTGCAAGTGAATCACGGACGGGACTGGTGGCAGCGATCGTTTCTTTGTGTTTTGAGCTCCTTTTGGCTGTTTAAGTGCGTTTCTCACGCTTAGCCCAAAATGGTGGCCTGGCTTCCAAAATGGCCAGACCACGAGGCTCTTTGTCCTGCCCGCTGACCGTCTTGCCCCTTTCACCTTCCCCAGGTCGAGCCGACCCGGGGCCTTCCTTATTTGGGCATGTACTTTCCCGCGAAACACAGATGCCATCGCAGGCTTCTACAGGCCTTGTGTGTGCCTCCAGGATGTGGGCTGGGATGTCTGGTCCCAATACACATCCTGGGTGCCAGAGAGTCTAGTGTGTCTTGAATGCCTGGGACCACAGTGGTCCGTGATAGGTCCACGTATGGTGTGAGTGTTTTGTGAGCAGATCTCCCATTGGGTCCTCTCCGTTTTGGCACAAAGGGAACTCTGGATAAGAGGAGGCTGGAAACACCACTACCAGGTCGATCTCCTGACTTCTCACGAACGACGGATATAGGAGCCAAGTATCCTGCAACTAAGAGGCTGAACCAAGGAATCGCTGGTGACCCGCTGAAGGACTGCTCCTCTGCACTGCTGTCGCCCTGTGAGACCATTCTGCCTCTGATCGAACGAGAAGGCCTGTACTGGTACTTCGACCCTTTGGAATAGTGGGAACAACTATTCTCGGCATCTTCATCATCTCCTGCACGTAAGCCTTCAGAAGCATCTCTGGGCCATCCAGTGGACTGACCAGCCTACACAGGAGTCTTGCTCTGTTACCGCTGTCAGGTTGTGTTGCATTCCGAGTCCCCTCCACTCTCACATGATTCGTACACTTTGCATTCCCAGGTCTGAAGTGAGAAGTGTACATTGGGCTGAAATACACACGGGCGCTTCGTTGCCCTGCTGTGGTAACAATCTGTGCGGGTTCACTGCGTTTGGGACATCCTCAACTCTAACTTCTGCTGTCGCGGAATCTACACGACGCCGAGACGTCCCCTGCTCATATCTGAACCTGCCAGCACTGAAACTGATGCGGAGAAGCCTGGGTCTGCCTGCATCGGGGACCGGTGAGTAGCAACGCTAGGAACCGGTCGCCCTCCTGCAGTAGCCTGTAGCTTTTCATCGCTGTGTTAAATAGTACGCCTTTTTTGCACTTGCGCTCTGCTTCTGCCCGCAAGTGGAGGCCGCGCTTGAGTAGCTGAGATTTGTTCGCCCTCCTTGGTTCACTGCTCTGAACTGTCTGATTCCCTTGAAGAGACTCCCCTTGGCCCGTTGGCACCAGCGTGTGCAGGTACTTTTGAGCACAAGGCTCCACTCTTCGTAGGGCTCGGACTTCCTTCTAGTTAGGTGGCCTCTGAAGGCGAACTGGGTCTAACGATTACTTGCACTGCCTGTTTTCCTCCCCATCTAGGTGGTCTGCATATTTCGTGCTTCTAACTCTTTAGACCCTTCAGTAATTGTATATATATTGTATTTGATTGTGATGTGTTGGTTTACTTGAGTTTTATCGTGATTCTTTACTATGGTCAATATTACAAAGGCCTTGTAATAAATGTGTCTATATTTTTAATATAACACCTGCTTGGAGTGATTTGTAAGTGTCCTTGCTTTGTGTGCTCATTGCGGGCTTTCAGTCACCCTCACCCCTCTTGAGACCTAGTCTTGACTGCCGCGATCGCTACCTTGATTGGTCTGACTTGTCCAGAGGTTACCCTGTTCCAAGAAACTAGTCTGGCCTTCTGTCCCTCTGCCCCTCCAGGACAGAGTTCAGAAATCCATCTTAACAGTCTAGAGGTGAGGATCTTTGCGAGGATTTTGTTATCTACATTAATCAATGAAATTGGCCTGTACGAGGCGCATTCCTCAGGGGGTTTTATGGAGAAGGATCACGGTTGCCTCGCGGAGCGTTGGGGGCAGGCAACCTTTTTGTAGTGCTTCCTCAAATACCAGCAATAGGATTGGTACTAGGAGCGGGGCGAACGCCTTGTAAAACTCCCCTGTTAACCCATCAGGGCCTGGGGCTTTGGTGCTGGTAAGTTCTTTTATCGCTCCTTATATCTCCTCTAGTGTTAGTGATTTATTTAGGGGTTCTCTCAATGCATCGTTAACCCAATATAGTTCTGTATCATCTAGGTATTGCTGGAGGGTTTCTGGGCTACTGGTGTGTTTGGAGCTGTAAAGGTCCTGGTAGAAGACGTGGAAGGACTCTGCTATATCATCTTCTGTGTATACTAGGGTGCCTTGGGGGTTTCAAGTGCATTCGACCTGTGGGGGTTTTCTATCCGCAGCCAACAGTCTTGCCAGCAGGGCCTCTGGTTTTTGGCCTTCTCCATACTGACGGACGAGGTGGCCTTGAGTTAAGAATTTAGTTTCGCAATCAGCAGTGGACCTGAATTTATCCAGTTCCTCTCTAAGGCAAGCAAGGGAGCGGGGTTCGTTTAGGGCAGCGTATGTGTGTTCTAGTGCCTTCAGCCGTGTCTCGCTGGCGACAAGTTCTCTCCAAATCCGTTTCAGTAACCCGTTCTCTTTGGCCATGCATATCCCTCTGACATAGCACTTTAGTGTTTCCCAGAGGGTCACAACTGATACTACAGATCCCTGATTACGAGCTAAGAAGGATGTGATCTCGGACCAGAGTTCTTGGGTGAACACCTGGTCTTGGAGTGCCCCGGATTTAAATCTCCAGCGGGTTCTACATTTCTTATTATGCATGGGGATACATTCGAGAGTGACAGGGGAGTGGTCAGAGAGTGTCCTTGGGAGTATTTGGGGCTCCTCATTGAAAACGTCTGTGTTTAGACACCAGCAGGTAGTCTGGTCGTGAGCTAGTATTGTGAACCCAGGAGTGAAAGGTGTAATCACGGGAATCTCGGTGACTGAGTCTACATGTATCTACGAGGTCGTAGGCCCTACAGATCTTGTGTATCTGGAGACTCGTCTTGGAAGGAGTGTTGGTGATCGTGTGCGATTTGTCCTTTTTGGGGTCTAGCGTGGTATTCAGATCCCTGCCCCATACGATTGTGGCCGAGCCTGTTCCCTCCAGGTGTGTCATTACCCAGTCCAAGGTGTTCGCCCAGTCTATGTTTGGACCTTAAGAGTTCACCAGGACAATTTCACTACCTTCAAGTACCCCCCGGACCAGGAGTGATCTGCCTTCTCTATCGATGTCTGTTGTTAGTAGCCTAAACTTCAATCTTTTATTAATTAGTATGGCCACCCTCTAGCATATGATGAATAGGAGGAGAAGTACCTGTGGCACCCCCAGTCGGGCGCCCAGCAATTCTCAGAGGCTGGGAGGAGGTGCGTCTCCTGTATGAGGGCTACATCGATATTGTGTCTCCGAAGATACTGGCATACTTTCCGTGTTTTGGTTGGGTTATTGCCCCCCCGATATTCCGGGTTGCTAGCTTGAATGGAGCAGGGAGTGGTTATTCTTGTATCGGATATAGGTGACATTCTTGGTAGGTGCAGTGGTTGTTCGTATGTATATGCGTTGACTGTAAGTGATTGACCACAGGGTCAGTCAGTGGTGGCCAGGCTCATACATGGCGTGTTCCCTTACTGGTTTCCTATTCCCTGTGTGGTGCTGCCTATCTAGTATAGTGAGCGACCGGGTCCCCCGCCCTCCCACGGACAACTCCCAACCCGCCCGTCAAAAGACTCACCACCCCTAACTGATGTACTCCCCCCTCACACGGGCAACCCCCAACCCGCCCATCAAGTAACCCCCCCCCCCGAAAATTGGTAACTAACAAACAGTGCTGAGCTTGGGGCGCTAGTTGTTTAGGTGTGCCCGAGTGATGGATGGTATATAAGCGCTTTGGCGTAAAGTGCTATATAAACATAATAAATTAAAATAAAAATATAAATATGATGGGTGTCAGGCAT
Source organism: Ambystoma mexicanum (assembly GCF_040938575.1). Taxonomy (NCBI): domain Eukaryota; kingdom Metazoa; phylum Chordata; class Amphibia; order Caudata; family Ambystomatidae; genus Ambystoma; species Ambystoma mexicanum. The sequence continues at coordinate 673,013,863 of NC_090932.1, read as the reverse complement.
GGAGTGTGAGATGCAGTTTGGCAACTTACCAAGGCTGGCAGTTCTGTGGTTAAATTTATGACGCCAGGATCAAGGAGCCGCGTGGGTTGCCTCGCACATTGGGTCTCATCAGGGTAGATTCCTCCTCTCACGCTCTTCTCGCTGGCCTTGGGTTGTTGTCTTGAGGTCGGCAGCCCAGCTCATCCAGAAAGATGTTTGTTTCCTCTGGCGATTTGAAAAACGGTGTCTTCCCAGCATGTTGGATCCTCAGTTTTGCGGGGAAGAGCATTGAATATTGCATTTGGCTGTCCCGTAAGCAACGTTTTACTCCAGTGAAAGATCTCCTTGAGGCCTGAGCCGCTGGTGAGAAGTCGTGATAAATTTTGATGTTGTCGCCATTGAATTGTAGTTCGCCCTTCTCTCTGGCGAGTCGCAGGATAATATCCTGATGTTTGAAATTGAGCAGCCTCGCAATGATAGGACGTGGGGCAGTCCCAGGGATCGGCCGGTTGGTTGGCACCCGGTGGGCCCTTTCGACGATGAATAGTTGGGACAGTGCGGATGCACCAAACAGTTCTTTGCACATATTTTCTATGAAATCTTCAATTGTAAGTGGAATTGGTCTCTCCCTCACCCCCACTGGCCTGTTGTTGTTGTGGCCGGCCTTTCCTTCGAGGTCCTCATTCTTTGCTGCCACAGCCTTCATCTGGATTTCCAGTGCCGTTACTCCAGTCAATAGTGTTGCGTTGCTATCGTCTAGGTCTGAGACTCTTTGCTCCACTCAGTCCAGTCTGGCCCCGTGTTTATCAAGTCGATGTAGTAAATCAACTTTTGACGATAGGGCGTCAAGTTTGGAGTCGAGGTTGCCTATTCCAGCTTTGAGTTTGAGTACAATTTCTCTAAAGTCAACAGCTGGGGCTTGATTTGGCTCTTCATCTTGCTCCATCGCTGACGAGGGGGATCCTGATTGGGCACGCAGCTTAGGGGTCTTGACTATGGTTCCAGGCTCGAAGTTCAACTTCCCCTGGGATTTATCTGATTTGCCCATAATGGGTAGGTTGCTTGTAACTGCGGAAAGGAGGTGGAGGGGTTTTCCTGTTGGGCTTTTGCAATGCAGTTGGTGGAGCTGAGGTCTCATTGAGCTTGGAGGCTTTCCCGCTGGCAAGGTTCAGGGCATGGCCATTTGGCGCCAGGATTCATCGACTTTAATGAGGGATCCGAGTGTCCTGTGGTTATTGCCCGGGAGTTATTATAATATCCTGGAGTGGCCACCGGCCGATGGGTTTGTTGCAGAGGCTTAAGTTTGGGAAGGGTGAAGGGGGCTTCCGTCAGTTTCCGTTGGTGAATGTTGAAGCCTGTGTGTAATGCTCCACACCCCATCGCCTTGACTTTGTATTCTAGTTGGGAAGCATTCTGGGTGCCCAAATGTCGTTTTACTGCGAGGGAGTGATGATGCCTCTTGTTGTCGGTCGAGCAGGAGCAACGAATAATAGTTCTGGGAGGGGCGACCGGCTGTTGTTACGCACCTTGTCGCCAGGAGGAGTTTTTGCCTGAATCTGGTGGTGCAGTTGTTGGATGGAGTATTCCTGTGTCTGGTGGTCAATCATTGTTGTGTTTTATTTAGACCAACAGGCCATCACAGCCGAGGGGGCTGGCGTGAGTGTTTTTCCACTGAAGCCCGCGGTGTTGCCAGGCTATGGTTTGCGCTAGAGAGTTGTCCCTTGTCGTCATCGCTCTTCAATTAAGGTTGTATAGATTCTGAGGTCGAGGTTGGAACCTCGACTGGTGGTGCTCTGGTGACAGTGGTTGTCAGGCATAGTTATGGGAGGGAAAAGGCTCTCGTTGCATGGTTAGTGTCTCCCCTCGGTCTACTGTGTGAGCAGGCGATGGAAGCAGATTGAGGCCACCCGTTAGGCGGTGTCGTGCGTCTTGGTGGAGGGTTGTGCCCTGATGGAGCGGGGCACAAGACCCCCTCACCCTCCAATCCCCGCCGTCAAGGTTGTCGACTCTTGCACAGCCCTCTGGCTGTGCCCAAGTGTCTGGTAAGTGTCACCCGGGGGACCACTGGCTGGAGCAGGGGGGGATCTGGTTTGGCCCTGATGAGGTTGCAATCTTTGCAGGGCTGGGCGCTGGACTTGGAAGCCTGGGGATGGGGGGTGGGAGTGGGATTTTTCCCCCCTACCTGTACCGATGACTGACTGTCGTGGTCCAATGCGCCTCCCTCAAGGCAGTCCGGCCGTGGAATGTTGCCGTTCGTGGTCTTTCAGGGCGGCACGTTCCAGTGGTCCATCGTGTTTTGCGGGCGAGGGGGACGCTCCTGGTCTGTGTGGGCCGTGATTCGGATGTGTTGTTTGAAGTTCTAAAGCTGGGGTGTGTGCACCGGGCAAGTCTCCTGATCGGTCTCAAGCCTGGAGCTGATGTCTGGCAGGTGTACCCCACGGGGGGCAGCTGTGCCAGCAAGTCGGGGTGCTGGCAGGTTGACTGGAGCCCAAGGGCTATTATGTGCTGGATATTTTGGTCTCCGCTGGGTTCAAGGCCCGACAGGGCCGGGGTTGCCGGCGCCCCTCTCCCAGGCCGTCCCCTGCACGCAATCCAAGAGGCGGCCGCTGTAGTACTCACTAGTGTGTTGGTGGGGGGAGCCGCCGACATGGGCCCTGTGCCCAACGGGCGTCCCCCAGAGGCCGCGGTCTCTCTGAGTCTTGTGTGGTGGAGGGACCCTGGTATGGGCAGGATCGGAGCTGAACGGCAGGACGCTGCAGCTGCTGACGAGTGGTTCGGTTTCCTCGCGGTCTAGGGTCACTGTTTCTCCACCGGAATATTGCGGCCATGTTTTTGGCAAGACCCCGGGCTCGGTGTTGCTGGTGGCTTGGTGTGTGAAGTGGGGGGGGGGGCGGGCGATAAATTCTGGGCATAAAGTATTCGTTCAGTGAGGTAATGGCTGCGGCATATGTCTGGTCTCTGGGCCGTAAAGTCTTAAACAGTTTCTGCACTGCTGGGCCCACTGAGTATTAGGTAACAGAAGGGATAGCCCTCTATGTGTTTCTTTTGCTCCTTGAAACACTTGTGTATAGGCGCGTTACAAATGCCTTATCATATCATATCAAGGATGTAGGGCTGCAGAGTAATACAACAAAAGGTTATTCTACCAGAGGGTCAGTTCATGACAGTACATTATTCATGGTATAAAACGGAGCAAACAATATTGCAACACATTCAAGTGTAAACTCAATTTCTAGAGATTAGGAATCAGGTAGTCATGAAGCACTTACGGTTTGGTCCTCTTGGACTCCCATTAGTTGTTAGGCCTGACCTTTTGAATGGTCACTTCTGTTTTCTCAGCTCTTCTGAAACGTTGTTGTTAGGATTAAGGCACTTACTCACTTTAAGTGCTCCATGATTACCCAAGTCCTAATCTCTAGAAATTGAGTTTACGCTTGAATTTATCTGCAAATGTCAAATATGCTGTCATATTTCTTCGCTCTCTTTTTCTTTTGAATTTGCATTTTTTGAATTTGTTGCGTGTTTGCAATATTGTTTGCTCTGTTTTATATCCGTACACTTCTTGTTTTTGTGTACTGTGTTTTGTATTGCCTTGTCATGAACTATGTAAGGACATTACTAAATGTAAATGGTCAAAAAAATAGACAAGCCACCAGCAAACTTAATAAAACTGTGTTATGAATAAACATTTGTTTGACAGTAACTATATAAATTGAGTCCACCCACTAGCAACAGTGTTTGGGGGCATCCAGCAAATCTTTTTAAAGCTATTTTTTGATTCTCTAAAAAATACAATGGACATACCATGAATAATGTATTGTCATGAACTGACCCTGTGGTAGGATACCCTTTTGTTGTATTAGGGCCCGCTGAGTATAGCAGAGTTGGCCGTTTCACCCTTTCCTTGATCTCAACTGCCTCAAAATACAGCTCAAGGTTCTCCACCCACGCCGTCCAACGGGGTCCTAAACTGGCAGGTGCTCCTACCACATCAAAGGCATACAACAGCTGTCCATTTTGTCGATACGCCCCATGGTCATTATTCTTCTCAACCCCTATGATGAGTGCTTGATACACTCACTGGGAGATGCTACCCTGTGGTGTCCACTCACCCGCTCAAGAGTATCACCTCACTCGCGCCGCCTTCAGGACCCCTGGGCTTCTCCCATGTAATCAGTTGACTTGGATGTCTCTGTTGCTTGACCCTGCGGAGTGCAGTCCTCCACAGCAGCTCGGCACCAAGCTCTGGCCTGCATGTGCCCTCTGACCGCACCCCCACCAGGAAGGAACATTTTTCACCCTCCTTCTCAGATCCGGGGCTGCAGGAGGGGGGGGGGTCTTATCCCCTTCAGGGTTTGCACCAACACAGGGCACAGTGAAAGTCAATGCCAGGCAGCGCGGTAAGGTGGATGGATGTGATGTCCTTTTTCCTGCTCTAGGTATAGCAGATGCAATACACCCAGCCGACAAAGTCATGACTCGTGTTCTTAAAGGGGCAACACGCCACAGTTAAAGGGCCGACACACAACAATGGAGACACAAGTGTTGACAAAGCATGCATGTGGGTCTTCAAGTCACTCAGTATTGGGGTTCCAGATAGTGTGCTGATTTTTCTGATGCTTCTTGGTTTCCTCCTAGCAGGAAATGTGTTATTGTAAGGTACACTCACAGACAGCCATTCATATAATCTTCTGTGTCTGCCCGTAGCTCATGCTGCTACTCTCTGCTCGTCTTGTGCAGCTTTGTCATGTGTAGTTTTTTTTACCGTACCCTGAATGCTTGGCACAGCAACCGCAGGGGACAGGCAAAGATGCTGCAGTTCCTAGAAAAGGCATTTTAGGACACCAAGACTGGTTTACAACAACAATTAAGCCATTACCTCTCCGAAGACTGCTTAGAGAAAAAAACATAGGCCTTGTTCAAAGAGATCCAAGGAGTGTGTTTTGTGTCGGAAAGGACCTTAGGGACTAGGTTGGCCATGGGGGGTATATAGGTGGGTACAAAGCCAAACCCCCGCCCTAGCTGTGTCCCTCCTTTGAGCCCATGTTTTTCTATTGTCATTTCTCCAACCAATAGTTGTGGCTTATAGGCAGCGCTTACAGTGCCACCTGCTAACCAAAGCTAAAAAACAGGGCTGGGCATCGTGCAGGCAGAGCCTGTAAGGAACTGAGATAAAAGGAATGTAGAGTTTGCTCCATTTCTAGTGGAAGGAAATTGCAAAGGACCTGAAGAGCCCAGAGAAAAAGACTCTCACATGCAGTCCCGCCTCCTCCCCTGAAACATGGCGCTCCGAATTGTGACCTTGGCTCAGGCTGCACACAAGCTTTCACCACAAACGTTTGGTGATAGAAACGCCTGGGAGAAGAAACGAGATCTCTCTGAGAATTTTGATGAGCTGCCTGAGAGAGAAAATGGATGTGCTTGGGACATTGTTGAATCGTGTGAAGGGTCACACCTGTGTGGGACAAAGCTTCGAGGGTTGGCACCAAAATAGTCCCACCTTTATCAACATTGTGCATGTTGCAGCTCGGTGGTTACGCGTCCTCCGGACCCAGTTTCTGGCATATTGGGGGTGGTTGTTCATTCAACTGCTGTGGAGTATATTCCAGTTGACTCCAATGGCACAGTTTAACTGCATATTGGTGTCTAATAGTATCTTTCCATTGATATCTTATGACCAGTAGAATGGCCCCTCCTCTTGCCTCTACACATACAAAGTCCAATGACCATACACCTATGTGCTGCAGTTGGATCCAGTAGTAATCACCTGTAAGCTAATCAACTGGAGTTCTTACACGAGATGAATGGGGTTCCACCTTTGCGTTTATATTTTTGTTGTGGGTTGGACCGTGGTCCTCAGTATGTTTTGGGGGTCTGCAATGTGGTCAGTTGCCTGAGAGGTCAGATAGTTTTGGCTGTTTACCCACCCCCAAGCCCCGTTTTCCCTAGTCTGCCCTCATTTCCCTTCACATTGAGTGAATAATATGTTTGCTGTCCTCTGTGGTGTGTATTCATCCCCCATAATAATATGGCAGTTTAAGTTCTGAGGAGGCTGCGGTGCAGCCTTCAAGGAGGAACGTTTGGGACCTGGGAGCAGTAGTGTGTGAGCTGGGGATACCCTGGGATTACAAAGGTTTTGGATGACATTTTTTTTTTTTGCGGTGGCTGGAGAGGAAAATCTGCATTTGAATTGTAATAGTATTATGGGTTCTGAAAATGAGCAAGCAATGGCTGCAATCTACATTGGTTTGCATTGTGGTCTCAAATGGAATGATGTATTTTTTTACTATTATTTTAAACTGGATTAATTACATGCGTTCAATGTCAGATAAAGAGGTAAAGAATTTGGGTGTCATGTTCTCTTCCTCACTGTCCACTTGTGCCCGGGTAAGTGCCATCTGCAAGGCTGGGTTCTTTCAAGAGTCTTGCGCCAAGTGCTACCTTTTCTCTCGGCCCAGTTCAGGTTTGTGGTGACAGTCTCCCTGGTTCTTAGCCGAATAGACTACTGTAACTCTCTTTTCCTTGCCCAGCCCTTATATCTACTTCACCGATTGCAGCTTCTTCAGAACTATGCGGCCCAGATTTGTACAGGCACTTCTTATGGCTCCCATATCTCACCAGTTCTCCACTCGCTCCCTGTTCTTCAACGAGTAGAAGAACTCGGAGCCCGGGCCGTTAACTTGGGCTGCTGGGCCGTTACCCCCGTTCCAGCCCTTTGAAAGGGGGCTTAACGCCAAATTCACATTGTTTTAATAAATATGCCCCAGGTGCAACATTAATGTCATATGTCCTATTAACCAACAGCCATCGAATATGGGAGGATATATGCGGCCCAGATTTGTACAGGCACTTCTTATGGCTCCCATATCTCACCAGTTCTCCACTCGCTCCCTGTTCTTCAACGAGAAGAAGAACTCGGAGCCCGGGCCGTTAACTTGGGCTGCTGGGCCGTTACCCCCGTTCCAGCCCTTTGAAAGGGGGCTTAACGCCAAATTCACATTGTTTTAATAAATATGCCCCAGGTGCAACATTAATGTCATAAGTCCTATTAACCAACAGCCATCGAATATGGGAGGATATTCCATTAATGGAACAAAGGTAACGCAGTATGTAGGTTAGGGGGTTGTGTGGTGGCAACCAAGCAATTTGTGCACTTAATTTAAGACAACAGGTCTCATAAGGCACTCTGTTTTGCATGGTGTCCCACGAGGAAATGCTAACGTATAACGTTCCTAAGCTTTGAATTGTCACACAAAACGTTCTCCAACCTAGCAAAGCAACTTCATTGTAAGGGTGTTTTTCTTTGGCACAATCCATTTCAATATTCGTTAGCTATATTTGCATATCTTGCATTGCACCCTATATGTTTGCACTTTGCATTCTGGGATTTATAGTCCTGGATATATCATGGTAAATCCAGGACTACACGCCCCAGAATGCAAAATTAAAACCGGACTGGAGTAGAGTCCCCTGAATGAAATGGGTAATGTTGGTGTAAGATTAACTGTATTAAGTGTATTTCTTTCAACGTTTGCTGCGCTCAGCGGAGCAGCTCCAGCTGGTTAAGGAAAAAGTATTCGCACTAACCTTCCAGAAATGTTTACATTTGCCTATCAGCTGCAAACGGTATAATTATTGATGAAGTGGTTCAATGTCGGTTTAATGGCAACATATGGCCAATTTAAGAATATTGGAAGTGTGAGAGCTCGCGGGTTTCCACACAAGCCTCCCCCCGTCAGGGATTTCGTTTAACATGTGGGTGCAGTGAACTTGATAGGAAGGCCAGTTGCTGATTCTACATTTCAAGCTAATTTCACATGTGTTGATGACGTGCTTTGGAATTACGTTCTGACGAACATTCAAGTCGCCCTGGTTGTGTTTTATTAAGTGACGATGGCGGGTGAAAAGGCACGCCATGAGGCTTCAGCTGCCAATGGCGATGTCGTGTCTGTGTCCAGCAAGCAAGTCTTTATTTGAGGGAGGGTGTTTAAAAATACCTTGCAATGGAATTGCAGTATTTAATTTAAGAGAACCGCCCCCTCCCCCCTTCCCCGCACAGTACGCCATGAGCTATTTCAGTAGAAAGAAAAACCTGCAAGAGAAACATTTGCAGGGACAATGGTTGCCTCGTTAGTATAAAATAGCTGGCAGAACAAACACGTGGCAGGCATATTGATTTCTTTAACTACAGTACCGTACATCCGGAAGATCCAGAATGTTCCAAAGGCTTGAGATGCTTAGAATACTGAAGAGCACCAGGAACGCTGATCTTGCTCAAGTGACAGCTGCAAACGATTTACTCTATCTACTAAGAAGCAGAGGGTTGCTTAGTGGGCACCGGAAGTGTTTAATTCGAGCTGCAGGCCCAACAGCGTGGACCTCCTCGCCACAATATTCAAAAGGGCCAGTGAAGAAGCCAAAGGAAGCTCAAGTTTTACTGACATTTTGATTTGCATATCATTTTGTGGGCTCAGCCTCATATCTTATGGATGTGCAGATGCTGTCCTGCTTTTAAGTTGGAAAATGTGGTTACCCTAAACGTAAGGCTTTAGCACCACTAGGGTGCGGGTAGTGCAGCCGTGCTTTTATCTTTGTATTCTGTGAATTGTAGTCCTGGGCTTATAATGGGGAATGAGGAAGGGAGGTTAGAGGTGCACTACTTATTCGTGTCTATGTGTACCCAATAATTCAGTTAACATTCCTGTTTATGTCAATAAATTCTGCGGTTCAATTGAACCTGATTATTTCAGGTGCAGGAGAGTGTAGAATCTCTAGACCAACAGAGATCCCAAGTAACTAAAATGCAAAGAATTACCCCTTGTTTGCAAAGGGATGAACCTTTCCTGCACTCCTCAAGGGTCAGTGCCCTTCTTATCTTCTTTCTTATTTGTAAAATAATATTTTCGGAATTCAAGCGTAATCCTTTGTATTGTCATTCACAATATTCAAATCTTAATTATTTCAGTTTCAGAAATCCAAAATACGTATTTCTACACACATTCAAAAATTATGCATATTTTAATCCAGTGAGTCACAATAAGTATTCATTACAAAACCTAACCGGCTTTGTTGGCAATTATGTCTTCCAATTGTATACCATATTCAAGATGCACGTAAATTACTTCAGTTCAAACATAACAATTTCAATTCAAGCATACAGAATGTATCAGGTTGTGTCGAGTAGTTAACAGTCTGCATATTCCCCATTAACTTCATGGGGTTCTATGAATCGGTGTCTTTCGGTTATGAACCATCCAAAATAGTCTTTTTCAATATAGGAAATATTTCCAGAGTCCAAAAGTTACTTGAAAAGATGTTATTTCTAAAGGGGATTAGTGCCAACGCGTTTCGAACTCAATAGAGTTCATCTTCAGGGCCATCAAGTACTCTGTTCCTTAGGCAAATATCCATTCTGTAGATAAAACAGAAATGGGCATAATTGAAGTATCTTTGTAATTTCTCTGTAATAACCATATAAGTGTAATGGCTAATTATTGCTTTTACAAGTTTCCATCTGTGTAACGTGCAGCTTTCATTTCTATGTATGTGTGGAGGTCAGTACTCACCACAAGGGCGATTGTATTCTCTCCCTGGTAGGTACGATATCAGAGGGTAGCTGGTCATTCACCCACAGGAAATGTTACCAGATACTACAAAGATAAAGTTTGTTTCAATGCAGTGTGTTTGTGGCATGATTTTCACAAGCTGTTAACTCGTACGTGTATTCGAGTCTACTGGGCGGCGGGATATCAACGCTTAGAAGTACTCGTGACTAGCTAGGACGTCTGATTACTCATTAGTGCTCGTGACTTATGTAGTTTTATCTTTATTCGACATATCGTCTGAAAGGGTATTGCTATGAGCCGGTGATGGTTACAGCAACGTATAAGTGCTATTTACCTTGCTCGTGGAGTTCTTCTCGCCGTGCGACTCGGGCGGTCACCATCGAGATTGTATTCTCGTAACTATGGTGACCGCGCGCATGCGTCTATCCTAATATAGCGCCCGCCATCTTGGTGTGGGCTCCTCACATGTAGTGATGGGAACTGTTTATGTTTGTATTCTTACGATTCTGTCACCATCTACATTTTGGCCAACGCAAGTAATCATGGATCACAAGCGCTTGTCAGCTGTCAGATTAATAAGTTTCGCCTACTATCTTTCTCAATTACAGCGCTGACTGTAAAACACATAATTCTATGACCCTAAGTGCCGGGGTATCGGAACGCTGGGAAGTAACCCTTCGTTCATCTAAAGCACCTGGGTCATCTGTTATCAGATTTTTTGTGTTTTCATTCTAAGCTCATCTTTCGCTCATCGCTCCTACCAAATTTGCACACGAGGGAGTTAAAACGGATACTGTTTACCAGTTGTGTGGGGTGGCCCCATTATACAAAGGTCATCTTGAATAATCACAATAGGCGTATTATATATTCATGGAAGGTGATTTTGGGGCAATCACAAATTATGCTGAACATCACATATCTCCAGATTAATTACATCAGTCTCTTAGATGGTATAAGGCATCTGTTGGAGATTCCACTCACATTCTATTTGTTTAATTCTTCGAGTGATACAATCCTGTTCATACAAAACACATCAAGTCGAAATCACAATTCATTCCTCTTGGGTGTAGCGTGTCTAGCTTAAGAATACAAACACAAACAGTTCCCATGACTTCATGTGAGGAGCCCACACCAAGATGGCGGGCGCTATATTAGGATAGACACATGCGCGCGGTCACCATAGTTACGAGAATACAATCTCGATGGTGACTGCCCGAGTCGCACAGCGAGAAGAACTCCACGAGCAAGGTAAATAGCACTTATACGTTGCTGTAACCATCACCGGCTCATAGCAATACCCTTTCAGACGATATGCCGAATAAAGATAAAACTACATAAGTCATGAGACTAATGAGTAATCAGACGTCCTAGCTAGTCACGAGTACTTCTAAGCGTTGATATCCCGCCGCCCAGTAGACTCGAATACACGTACGAGTTAACAGCTTGTGAAAATCATGCCACAAACACACTGCATTGAAACAAACTTTATCTTTGTAGTATCTGGTAACATTTCCTGTGGGTGAATGACCAGCTACCCTCTGATATCGTACCTACCAGGGAGAGAATACAATCGCCCTTGTGGTGAGTACTGACCTCCACACATACATAGAAATGAAAGCTGCACGTTACACAGATGGAAACTTGTAAAAGCAATAATTAGCCATTACACTTATATGGTTATTACAGAGAAATTACAAAGATACTTCAATTATGCCCATTTCTGTTTTATCTACAGAATGGATATTTGCCTAAGGAACAGAGTACTTGATGGCCCTGAAGATGAACTCTATTGAGTTCGAAACGCGTTGGCACTAATCCCCTTTAGAAATAACATCTTTTCAAGTAACTTTTGGACTCTGGAAATATTTCCTATATTGAAAAAGACTATTTTGGATGGTTCATAACCGAAAGACACCGATTCATAGAACCCCATGAAGTTAATGGGGAATATGCAGACTGTTAACTACTCGACACAACCTGATACATTCTGTATGCTTGAATTGAAATTGTTATGTTTGAACTGAAGTAATTTACGTGCATCTTGAATATGGTATACAATTGGAAGACATAATTGCCAACAAAGCCGGTTAGGTTTTGTAATGAATACTTATTGTGACTCACTGGATTAAAATATGCATAATTTTTGAATGTGTGTAGAAATACGTATTTTGGATTTCTGAAACTGAAATAATTAAGATTTGAATATTGTGAATGACAATACAAAGGATTACGCTTGAATTCCGAAAATATTATTTTACAAATAAGAAAGAAGATAAGAAGGGCACTGACCCTTGAGGAGTGCAGGAAAGGTTCATCCCTTTGCAAACAAGGGGTAATTCTTTGCATTTTATAATGGGGAACCCAGGACTACACGTCCCAGAATGCAAAGTTAAAGCCAGGATTGGATGGGCATCTCCTGGATGCATTGGGAAATCTTAGCATGTATGTATCTCATTTTTCTTCCTTGTCCCAGACAGCCTGGGTGTGTTCCAAATAACACACGTCACTGTCCAGCTAAGCATTATTTTCTATCTCGTATTTTGCTTATATGTGCTTTTATTAATCTTATTTCCCTTCCCAAATTATTGCGACTGTATTTTCGAAGTGATGCTGGCATATATTTTTGTGACAGTTTTTGTTTCTTCTTTGAGCAGTGTTTTGCCATTTACTCTTTCTCTCCCGCTTTCTCCCTCCTTTTTCATTCCGCTCGTGCTCTCTAATTCTCACTCTCCTTGCACACTCTCACTCTCCTTATACACTCTTTCCCCGTTCCTTTCTCCTCTTGACTCTCACACCCTCACACTCTCATCCTCCCCCTAGCAACCACACGCGCATCCTCATCCTCTCTTCCATTGCTCTCCCACTTCCTCTCTCACACTTCCTCTCACACTCTCACTCTTACCATCCTGCTCTCAGGCTCTCTCGCTCGCACCTCCTCTTGCTCATCCTTACTTCCATCCTCCTCTCCCTCTCTCTCTCGTTCTCTTGCCTCTGCATCCTCCTCCACATCTTCCATTGCTCTCCCACTTCCTCTCTCCCACTTCCTCTCACACTCTCACTCTTACCATCCTGCTCTCAGGCTCTCTCGCTCGCACCTCCTCTTGCTCATCCTTACTTCCATCCTCCTCTCCCTCTCTCTCTCGTTCTCTTGCCTCTGCATCCTCCTCCACATCTTCCATTGCTCTCCCACTTCCTCTCTCCCACTTCCTCTCACACTCTCACTCTTACCATCCTGCTCTCAGGCTCTCTCGCTCGCACCTCCTCTTGCTCATCCTTACTTCCATCCTCCTCTCCCTCTCTCTCTCGTTCTCTTGCCTCTGCATCCTCCTCCACATCTTCCATTGCTCTCCCACTTCCTCTCTCAACCTTCCTCTCACACTCTCACTCTTACCATCCTGCTCTCAGGCTCTCTCGCTCGCACCTCCTCTTGCTCGTCCTTACTTCCACTCTCCTCTCCCTCGCTCTCTCGTTCTCTTGCCTCTGCATCCTCCTCCACATCTTCCATTGCTCTCCCACTTCCTCTCTCCCACTTCCTCTCACACTCTCACTCTTACCATCCTGCTCTCGGGCTCCCTCGCTCTCACCTCCTCTTGCTCGTCCTTACTTCCATCCTCCTCTCCCTCGCTCTCTCGTTCTCTTGCCTCTGCATCCTCCTCCACATCTTCCCTCGCTGCCTTTTGTCTAGAAATACAAAGTGCAGTGTACACCTGCAACAGCCAAAGCTATTGGTTTTGCCAGTGCTTGTTTCATTTACAAATGACCTCTGGCAAAGCCCTCACCTTGAGGTCTGATGTATTGCTTTTTCTGCACCAGCGCCATCTTACTATTGCGGACTCCTAGTGCCGAGTTCTCACCCAGGGTTACTTTAGCCGCTGCGTTGCAAGATGGGGGTTACACCTAACCCACTGACATCCTACTACGCGAGGATGCTCTGTGTAATCGTCAACCATGGTAAGTTCAATCGGTTTGCGACCTTGCACCTGACGAGCTCAGAAACGGGACGTCTTTTTAGTAGCCTCTACTACCCCATATATAATTGCTCTGCAGTCTTTGTCCCATTCTCTGCCTACACACTTTGCGAGTTGTAGAAAGCACACCTTAACATTGTGGTAGGGATAAAACCCCTCTTCTTTTCCATTTTTCAGTATCTATACACTCACACAACTAATCGGGCCTCTGCTAATGAATACTCAGCCCTTGTTTCGTGCCGGATCTATTACGACCCAGGCGGTAAGTTACCGCCTGGGCCGTGACTTTACCACCATGGCGTAAACTACGTTTACGCCATGGTGGTTGGCGGATTTACCGCCCCATTCCAACCTTGGCCCATTTTCCCATTTACCCTTCCCCATTCCCATTTTGCCCCATAGGGGAAGGCGTTAATTAAGCCACCGTAAATTACGGTGGCGTAATTAACTCCATGGTCCCTTAGCGCCATGGATTTTAACACCTGCTAAAAGCAAGTGTTAAAACCTCCATGGCGCTAAGGGACCTCGTACTCAGGCGGTAAGGGTCGGCGCTGTTTACGCCGGCGTAAACCCCTTACCGCCTGAGTTGTAATGAGGCCCATTGTTTATACTCGGGCAATAAGAGAAGGAATATCTGCAGAATGTTTCTACCTCCTGTACTACGTGGACTAATCCTCATGGGATGAGGTTAGTGAAAGAAAACTATTTATTCTTTTTTAATTACTAAATTAACTAGCTTCAATGATTGGTTGGCGACTAGATTTTCTTTCTGATTTTTCACCCGTGGTGTTCTTCATTGTACACATCCCTTTATTCTGCCAATATTGTCCCTGAGGAAGATCACATAGTTTGGAGGGATTGAAACAAGTTGGGCGTGTGAACAGTGGGGCTTCTGTACTAGGGCAAACTTTAAGACGCATTAACAGTCTTTTATAACCCGTTTGAATATCTTTCTACACAACATTGTCTCATTTTTAGTTTGGACTATTGGGTGTCGCTTGTGACACCTATAAGCCAAAACTATTGCATTGGAGTACAGATAAGAAGGAATGGCATATGAGGAGGCGCACAGAGGAATAACATATGAGGAGGGACACACAGTCGATAGGTCTGGTTTGGTTATGTGCCCAACCATTGCCTGCCCATAGCCATGATAATCCCCATAGCCATTTCTGTCTCTGCCCACCCCAAACACCTCCTCATGGCAACTCTTTGAGCTCACTTTATCCAAGCCTAACCATCAGGCTTTGCATTGAAAGTGCCGGTCAATGTTTGTTCAAAGCATTCTTCTGAGAGTTCCTGATTTAATTGGAGTTGTGAGCACCTTGTCTTATCAGACCTGCCTTCAGTCACTTGATTTGATAAGCTTTTATACGATTTTATTCTGCCTGTCTTTCACTGAAGACTGGTTGAAAACAAGCATTGGAAAAGTCAACATCTATGGCTTGTGCATCCGTTTTAAGCTTTTACCAGGCACTGCTAGTTGATGCCCACCCAGGTAATTGTGCACCTGCTACCAACAATGAGTAGTTAATCCCACCCTGGCTCTGCTTGGCAAGTGTCTTTCCCATGCCAACACAGAAACCCAAACTGTTGGCATTGCCAATGCTTGTTTAGGCCATCCTGTGCCTGCTTGATTGTGTGTGACCGCCATTCTGAGACCAAAAAGCATATGTTAGTCATAGCGGTAAGGCAAATTGTATAGTTAGGGTGTGGTGGGTGGATCTTTTCCAAAAAGGCAGAAATGGTGAGATAAAGGGCCTGCCACCCTCTCCCTATTGAAACCTGTTCCCATATGATGTATTTTGCCCATGCTTGCCCCCTTGTTCAGCTGTCCGGGCCAATCTGGGGGCTCTGCCTGTTTGCAGGCTTTTGGGATCCTTTGGTGACACTTTCCCCAGGTCATACCTGTTCCCTGACCAACCCCGGGGTCCTCCGCCATGTTATCCAATGGCCCCCTAATGCCGCCTGCAGTGGCTGGGCCATTCTTTTTGAAGGTATGGTCTGATCCCACCTGGTGCGGTCAGAGAGTCAGTACAGGTTTTGTGTATGGAAAGTCCTAGGGATGTTATGTTATGTTACCTCCATTTGTAAAGGGCACTGTCACCAGAAAGGCATCATTGTGCTAGAGGAGAGAAGGACATGAGAGTGAAAAGACAGACAAGAACACGGCACATTGGGTATGGTGCAAGAATGCAATGGTCACTTGTTACAGTGACAGGGATTGAACCCCATCCGGAAAGCTCGCTTCTGTCTGTCTCCCATTTCTTCCTTGATTCTGTCCCACAAAGAAGACATCCCTGGATCTCTGATGGTGAAGACAGGTGCATCCAAGGCAGAGGAGAGCTCTGTCCCCTAACCATACCCAGGGAACATTGGGGGTAATCTATGGACTAAGGCCTGCACTCTGCCAGCTGCACTGGAACCATGTTCCTCACTGGAGGTGAAGGAACTTCTGTAGGTGCCAGCCAGACTCCTTGAGCTGAGAAGGCTGAGCAAGCACGACTCACATTGTCCTAGAGACCCTGGAATGGAACTCACAGCACCCTTAGAAGTCCAATATTTGTGGCTTCTAACCATTTTCAAATTGATTCAACTGTGATCAATGCCTTGCTTCAAATTGACGCAGGACCTCTGTTACCGCTTTAGGCTCAATTCTGCATATTTGAACTGCTGCTTCGGCACAAACACAAGCTCATCTTTGCAGATACCTTTGACTCGCTGCTAGTTCGAGAACCACATCGAACCACCGGGACCTCACTCCAACCAAACTCAAACATCAACTCAAACCACTGATCTGAACCTGTTGGACTCTTTGAACTGCAATGCCTCGAATGCCACATTGAACCACACACAGACAAGTCTTGAAGCCGACTCGCTGTCTGGATCAACGCGAGTCGTCGCATCTCAAACCTGGTTCAACCTCACGGACCAGTCAGAGAAGTCCAATTCAATGCTGTCGATCCACCCAAGATCAAGAACAATGTACTGTTGGATGCCTTGTCCCCTGGTCCAACCTTTGCGAGCAAAGTGACTCAAAAGCCTCCATTGTTGTACCTTTTAATTTTAAGGGACATAGCTGCAACTGGTTGCCTGTTTACTCCTGCTCAAGTACCCACAGTGCTGTTACATACAAGTTTTTGATTTTCTGTGTTGTTTCCACATTAGTGGGTTTTAGTTGGTGTTTTTCTAATTAGTTGGATTCATGTATTCTTGATTGCTTTATTAAAGTATATATATATATTTATAGAATCTTGATTAGATATTCTTTTATTTTGAGGTTTTGTACTATTACTGTTTGGGTTGCTACTGTTTTTACTTCGCACCCCTCCTAGAGTGTAACCTGCCCATGGCCCATGTTATGCCAAAAGGAGGAGATTTACCCATCGGCTGTGTCAGTTTTACCTTTATGATTGGAGTCACTGCTGATTTAGGAGTACTGTGGGGCTGGTTCAGCTATTAATCGTCCCTGTACTTTGCAGAGCAGTAGTCATTTCATCACAGTGAGTCTTAATGTAAAAGAAATACAGGGGGCCATTGAGGGTGCTATACTACACCTGCCACTGTTTGCAAGTGCACACACATACACACACACGCACACCAACCCTGACCCGGCAAGAAGAGGCCATGGCAGCAGTGCTACATCCATATCCAACACACTGCTTGGAGATGATGAACACAGCTACTTTGACAGAGGGTATCAATGTACTGAATATTACCAACAACACAGAAACTTAATAAGCAAAAGTGGTATCATGTGAAAGAAGTGAATACAAAGGGTCGAATGTCATTTAGAATTTGAAGAAAGGACATAAACTCAAAGGGGGAGGTAAAAAAGGGAGTGGGATGCATACGGGTCAAAAATACTGCTCAGTTTGTGGACGAAATAAACAGTGACTTGCTTACACTTAAACCTGCAACAAAAACCATTTAGGAGAGAAAAGCATATTCACTTGTGATAGTGTGCCAGAGGATGGGGGGCGATCGTATCCACAATATCACAAGTTAACAGAGTATCTACGGCCCATCTAGAAACATTACCGCCGCAATAACGGAGGACTGAGCCATGGGGCAAGTTATACTGTCTTTTATTCTCCCAACGACAGGGATCATAAAGGAAACCACAAGTCTCCGGCAATCTCAGCATCTGAGCCTGTGTCACCCATTTTTGTATTGCGGTGACATGCAAACATTAACACTATCCCCAAAATCCTACTGGAACCCTGTATTGGCTAGCTCGGGCATACTACCTAAAGAACCCATATACATCTGGATTCTCACTGGTCTTCCCATGTCAGGTGGCATCGTCTGAGGCTTCCCTGAAAACTATCTATTACTTTGTTGCAGGGTCGCACGAAGACCATTGGCCCATGCAACATTCTACACCACCCCATGATCCGAGCGTCTGGATTGGCTGAATGGGTCCTCCCAGGCCTGGGACCCTGTTTTGTTTACAGCGCTCAGTATACCTTTTCAATGTAGTGAGAAAGACTATGTGTCCCCATTGTTGCCGCTGGTCTGATCACCTAGCCCAAGAGAATGCCTGCAGGTTACAGTTTTTGGTGGACAACGCATGTATCAATCTTGTCTGCTTCGCTGGGAACAGCTCCTCTTCTCACCATGAGTAAATAGCCATTGCCCGGCTCTGCTGAATCACGTGTGCGAGGAGCACACAACTTAGCCTTTCTGTCTACAATTATGAGGATTTCATTCTGTATTTTGCAGGTGGCTCACCGCCTCTGGATTCAGGAATCTTCCACCTACCCTTGTCCACAAACACCATCTCTGTGCTTTGTGCTGCAGGGACTGAACTTTTCCCTCCATGTATTAGAGGCCTGTGGTTTCATGTGTATTCACTACATACATTCTATGGTTTCCCTATGCATTCTAATATCTTCTTAGAGGTTAGCCACGGTTCCTTATATGTCCCTGTAGCTCATTATGGTTAGTTGCAGTAAAGTGGTTGCAAGCTCGGTCCACGTATGTTTGGCTTTCTTGCGTTTCTGCATTTGGCTAAAGAAAAGAAAAGCTCTTGATAGTGTGTACATGTATCTGCCCTCTATCTATAGATGGTGTAAGCATGTTCTTTGTGTATACATGTGTGTGTTTGCGTATCTTTATGCAGGAATGCAAATTTGCTTTGTGACTAACGCTGCTATGTCGTGTTGTCACTAGTGATGTCATCATGGCTGAACCTTGCTATCAGTCAACCTGATCCATCGATGAGGCACCTATCTCTCTGAAGCCATCAATTGGATAAGGTTTAAAGGGTTGTCTGAGAGAATATCTGCATATGTGAGATACACTGGCTCTCCTGGTGATTGGCTGAAAGAGTTGCATCTTTCATTTCTCATTCTTTGGGTGGACATTCACATAGGGGACATGAGGGCCATTCCAGGCATTCCAGGGACCCCTCTTCAGTCCCCCATCTGGTCGACTTGTCGACCACTTCTCCACACTTGTTCACCTTCAACTCCGGGAGCCAAATCTTTGTCACTCCCCCTAGGTGTCCATAAAATCTTGTATGGTCATCCAAACTCCATGCCACATAACTGCAATCTCCTCCAGGGTCGCACCAAACCCATTTTCCCCAATAGTCTCTGGAGTCATCATGGTCATCGAACACTACTCCATTCGGGAACAGAGGACAACCTGTTATCTGTGCTCTGAGGGTATATCGAGCTTCTATTATCTTCTCATCTTCGGAAGCCGTTTCTACAGTACTTTCATGCCTATAGTCTTTTTGGTCGTTTTTCTACATTATTTGATGCATATTCTGATGACGCAGAACATCAGCATCACTAGTACTAATTCTGCAAGTATTACTTTCAGTCCATTGGCCATCTATGGGAAGATGTATGATCGCGAGCCTTCATCTTTTCCTGCATCGTTTGTTTTTGCTTCCATTTTCGCATGCATTTGTGAGAATATGGTAAATGCTTCAGTGAGTGTCCCGTTGTCTTCGTCATTTGCTGGAATGAAGGTTCAGCACGAAGACTCGAATTTGGAAAACACTCCTGCCTCCCTGGCTGTCAGTAGGTCCAGAACATATCTATTCTGGAGACCCATTAAACATACTGCTCAGAGCTCTTCTTTTGTAGCATTTAAGCCCGTAACGGTCCAGTTTATTGTCTGCATCAGCTCCCACCTTGTGATCTGGAGCCATTTTGTGTTTGTGTTGGTCTGTACTGCAGGAAGAATAGAAACGAAGAACATTTTCGTCCTGCTGAACAACCTATGCTCGGGTGGTATCTCATCTAGAGAGTCCTCCATTGTTGATGCTGTATAGTTTCATCAGTTTTCCTCTTTTCACCCTTGTTACCTCTACAGATCTCTTCTACCTTCTGTTCGAGTCCATTTTAGGAAACCCATCCATTTTGATGTCCTTCTGTGGTACCACTAGTGCTGGTGTGTTGATGTGCACCAGTGAGCACACCCCTCCCCAGTTTGGTGGTAACTTCTCATACGCCTTGGATCCCCAGGCCTATTAATGACCCATTAATACCGCTGTTCCTACTTTCATGCCTGGGGCTTTTATTGTCTGCTTGCATTCCTTGTTTTCACCAACCTTTACTGCACCATTGTTCTGGAAACATAATGCTGCTCCTTTGAGTGGTACTATGGGCGTGGGCCCAGCCTCATTCTCTACTCATATTAGTAGCTTCACACTTACTTCCCATTCTATTAGGCATTTGGCATTCTCTTCTTGTACTGCACAAACTGCAACTGTTATGATATGATATGCTATGGCATTTATAACGCACCTATACACAAGTGTTTCAAGGCGCGGCGCAGAGAGGCAAGGGAGGGAGAACAGAAGGAAGACAGAGACAACAATCTTACTAGGCCAGGTAACATTGAGATCTCACAAGTGCAAGGGAGGGGGCAATGGAAAAGTGCGAGGGGAAGTGGGAGGGGGCAGTGCAGTACATGGGATCAACAGTAAATATAAATAAAAATGAATAAATAAAAAGTATGTTCAGCTGGTGGCAAGTGCAAGGGTAAGTGCAGACATCAAGTGTCAAGTTCTGGTAAGGGACTATAGGGATACACAAAACAGCACCCAAGTGCAAGGTTTGCCAGGGGGGGGCAGTGCAGGAGTGCAACTGGCGGTGAGGGGACCTGGGCCCGAGATCAGAGGGTAGCCAGGTGACCAGTGCAGTTTCGGTTTCAGCCAGTAGTTCAGCAGGGGAGAGGAAGAGAGAAAGCAGAAGCAAAGAGGAAGGTCTTGAGGTGCTTCCGGAACTGGAGATGATGCTCCTCAAGTTTCAGAGAGGCAGGGAGACTGTTCCAGATGGAGGCGCAGCCGAAGAGAGAGATCTACCACCAACTCAATGCTTGGAGAAGCGACTGACCCTGAAGGAGTTGGATGCAGATGAGCGAAGAGCTCGAGAAGGAAGAAATTTACGAAGAGAGAGTTGAAGGTATGGAGCCCCCAGCCCCCAGAAGGCCTTGTGGACAATGCAGAGGGTTTTGAACTTAATCCTCGCAGCCACTGGGAACCAGTGCAGGGATATCAGTCCTGGAGCGATACAATCCCTGTGCTTGAGGCCAAGGACAAGTCTTGCAGTCCTGTTTTGGATGAGTTGCAGAGGGCGGAGAGTAGAGGTAGGCAGATTTACAAAGAGGCTGTTGCAGTAGTCCAGCCTAGAGTTGGACTACTGTTGGTAGCGTATGTGCCTTGCTCCCCACCACTCCTTCTTTCATCCTTCAGCTGTGTACACTTTACCATAAACAAACACCTGAAGTCTGAACTTATGGTTCTTTTGTAGCGTGCATGCAATGGATGGGTTCACAGAAGAACTCAGAGTCCAAATAATCAAACCAACTCAGTAAGATGGCAAAGATTGCTGTTTTATTAAGAATTATCTAAAACAGGGATGTTAAAATGAACATCAACGGATGTTTGCTCAGCTCTTGTCAATTTTCTCATTAAACATTGACTTTATACTAAAAGTACGTCAGAGGCGACATGATCCTACGTGGCAAATTAAAAAAACCTTAGCCGGTCTGATAGCACAGCGAGTAGAGTGCCCACTTTGACATCTGTGCAGACCCTGCTGATGCAGGTTTGAATTCCGGCAGGGCCAAACTCAGCCTTTCATCCTTCCGAGGTCGATAAATGAGCACCACACACCGTGGGTAATAACAAGCAGCGCTCAGATACCTGAGGGTTTATTAGCGCTATATAAATGCTAAATTATTAATTATTACAAGCAATTATAATTGGTTCAAGGGGAACATCTAAGTATACTTTCTATAAGGACTAAGATTGTGATTGGCTGCCCTACTGTCAGGTGGACAACTTATGCCTACCTCTAAAACATGTCATCTCCAACACTATTAAGTACACATTTATCATTGGTTCTCAAACTATAAGGCCCTTCTTTATACAGCCCTCTACAATTGGTTGGCACGATTGTGCCATGTCTGGAGTATTCGGTTCACTTAGCAGCATGTAAGCTCAGAAACAATTCTCAACCTTTCCTCTCCATGGGTACTGGCTTACTAAAATTCATGACACTGATGTCCAGTTTCTAAACAATGGCAGCTTTGCCTGCAGTCTATTCCCTACATATAGCCAGCTTCTATGATTACTTGCGTTTCAGGGTCTGTACAATTATTGAACGGTTGATTTTCTGTAGCACTTTGCACACGTGCAATCTTCTCTCCACATATGAAAGTTTACTCGTTTCTTAACTTCGTCATCAGATTCTGTAAGGTCTATGCATTCTCTTCCAGTATTCTCAGGACGTCACTCTTGTCTCTTGTGATGTCACTAGCCTCTCTCTTTTGCTCCTTTTCATATTCCTTCAGGGAGTTCGTCCCTCAGATTGTCATCTCTATTCTGGGATACATTTGATAGGGTTTCCTCAGTGGATACCTTTTTTCAAAGATTTGCGTTGGTATTGGCACAACTGCTGGTGTCAAACATGGCACAGTCTCAGACTTCCAACATATAGGAGCTAGGGGGGTGGGAGATCCTGCAGAGGCATGCAGCTGCTCCTCTATAAGTCTTTCCCTGCATCCTGGTTCTCTCCCTATTTCTGCTGGTCCCCTCGTGGGACAGGGCAATCCCTTTAATGTTATGGTACTTGTCTCTCCCTTTTGTGGGCCTTCAGTTATGTCTTCTATAGCTTGGTCCTTTTTCCAGTAAGTAATTCTCCATTATTGTCTAGCATTTTTATATAGCTGTCTTCATAGGGGAAAGTCGTCTTCGGCATCCACCTTAATATTGCTGTCTTCCCTTGGAACCTTCCTCTTGCGTTACACATTGTTAGGTACATAGGGCACTTCCCTCGTGCTGCTGAGATTTCACTTGCCACAAACGTTCTGGAGGCACTCATGAAATAGGGGATGAGAGAGCAGACATAGCAGCTCTATCCAGGGGTTTGATTGCCTACTTTAGTCATGTGCTTGTTATTAGATACTCGAGCTGTATCAGTTAGATAGGAATCAACCCCATCCTACATATATATCGTCAATGCGCCTACCTCTCTTTACTACTTCGGCAGTGTTTATCACCCGACCTGACATGGCAGCCATACCAGCCCGAAATGGGGTTGCGTTAGTAGGTGTCACAGCGTGTTCTTCTATAACAAATGACATTCACCAAAAAATGAGGGTAAAGATGGAGAGAGAAAAAAGAACACAAATCATCATTAGCACACTTTTAATAATGTCCTTCATAACATACTCTCCTTTCGGAATCTTGTGTTGCTCCAGATGTAATGATGAACAACCTGTAATTTGCTAGAAATGCGTTATTATGTTGTTAATACGTATTAGCTGAAGCTCTGCGGGCATAATATTGTGCGAGCGTGATGAAAAATAATCGTCCCCACACAATACGCATTCCAGGATCAGAGAGTATCTCAATTACTGAGGGACTCCTTCGCCGAAGTCGTGGGTATGTTTGGGCCAAGTGGATTCGGAAAGCACAAACAAATAAACTGGGAAGTGGTCTTCTTGCTCGTTCGGACCTTCTAACAAAAGGACAAATTAGCCCTGATAGTTCATGGGGTGAGGGTCCTGGGGGATCATGGGACATGAAAGAAATCATAGTCGCTACTTTCACAATGAATACTTATGTATACAGAAGGAAAAAAAGAAAAGAAAAATACAACAGACAGTGTGCCTTCACTCTGGATGTATAGGAAGTCCTCTCCCTATCTCTCTCACATGTTTAATCATTGGTTGGTCCCTGCTGGGCTGTAATAATCTTTGCTAATCTTCTTATTCTTCTTCTTTCATGATGTTGGCCCCCTCCTTGTCACTGCTAGGAGAGGCCGCTGCTGGACAGAGCTTCACGTCCCCAAGGAAGTTCCAGGCCTTCTTCTCTCTAATTTTTACTGCCCTAAAAACTACTTCTTCAACGATGTGCAGTCCTGTGAACCTGGGTTTGTACCAGGTCCGGATAAAGTTACGTAATAAAACCGAGTCCCCTGGGTAAAGTTGTGCTGTCTTGCTGCGATTTTCACTGATCTCTGTATTGTTATCTTCCTCATCCTTTTTGGGCCTCACCCGTTGTGCCTGCAGTTGGCGAGAAATAAAAGATGTACTTGCCATCAAGGCAGCAGTGAAATTATACACTTCCTTCCCCAAAATTTTGGAAACAGAATCTACATCCGTTAAAGCCCTAGTGGGAGGAGCCAGGGGAAGTGGCATGTGCTGCCAAGTTACCACCTTGTGTGATGTTAAGTGGTGGTCAGACCCTGGTTTGTTGCTCAAGGCAAACAGTGCTAAAGGCAAACAGCGGAGCCAACTTTTACTCAGGATTACTTTTATTTTGGCAACGGTTTCCTTAAGCAGCTGTTGAGCCACTTGTACATCCTGTTCGCTTGCAGGTGATAAGCACAGGAGAATTTGTGTTTTATTTATTTATTTAGACATTTGTAAAGTGCACCTAACCCTGAGGCATCTGGCATCCCTAGCAAGGTTGCAATATGTTGAAACATCTCGTTGGTGAAGTGAGGCCCGTTGTCAGACCGCAGGACATCACACACGCCCCATCTTGGGAACATTTCTCTAACCAACAATTTTGCCATTTTAAGGGCATCAGGTTGGGAACAGGAACCTGCGTTGATCCATCAGGAAAATGGGCACACAACTACTATCATGTAGTGGTATACCTGGCATACTTGCAGCATGTCAACATAGTCAACCTGAAGGTGTTGGAATGGACCCAGTGGAAGAGGTATGGCTCCTCTCACTACCCTCAAGGCATGGCGTGCTGTGAAGCGCCTGCAGACAATGCAATTGGTCATGAACTCTGCCACATCTTCTGCCAGGTTGGGACAAAACCAATCTTCTCCAATGTGAGCAGCAAGAACATCTTTCCCATATGGGTAGCAGGGCCATTTTAAGCACTTTTGGGGCCCTGGGCACGGACATCTTTGGGGCCCCCCTCCACCAAACCAAAGAAATGAAGTGATTCAAAATAAGCATGTTTACTCCCTTTAAGTCCACTTACCCTCTACTGGCTTGCTCTAATCAGAATGATAAACAAGTAGCATTTGAAGGCCAACATTAGCAGTCTCCGAAGAGCTTACTTCTGTTCTAGTATAGACACAGGAGACTTTGAATCAATAACATCCAGGAAGGTATGCAGCCTGTATTATTAATGCAGGACCGTATGTAAAAGGTACATGTAACACAGAATAGTGAACTATCATTATCTGCCTTACAGAATCCAAAAGTGTTCAAGCATTGATAGAGGAGACCAATTGGAAGGAAGAAGAAAGCTACACATACTGTAGCATGCATAGTGGATGCAGACTAGAAGCTACCAGGATGGTGTCTGTATCCAGACAGACTGAGATTAGAAGTGGAACATTTGTTTCAAATAGTGTTGTCATTAGAGTCCAAAGGAACATGTGCCTGTAATGTGCAGTTTATCAATGCTCACTGTTATAGTGTAAGCAACACTGTAGCCAGTGAAACCATGAGTGCAGCTTTTTTGAAGATCATATCCTGAAAAGGAAATCACTCTGTAGGGCTCTCAATTCTGAAAGGTTTAGGGACTGGCAATTTTGAGAGCTTAGGCAATACAAGATTAAATTAGATGCCAAGCATCAAACATTGGTTAAGGGGTGAAGCTGTGATGTGCGCCAACACCACAATTTCTGCATTTGAACACTTTCTTTTCCAGTTCTTAACATGAACTAAATTAATCTTATTTTATAAAACTGACTTGGAAAGTACACAAATCACATTACCAAACATGACCATTTTTACGAACTAAATATTATAGAAGGGTGTTACGCAAAATGGGAATGATTCTAGCTTCATTCTCTCCATCATAAAGGGAAGTTTATAAGTACCAGCATACCACCTGATGTGATTTAACATATGTAATCTGGGGTTGTCTTTTGTATTTTAAAGCATTAAATACTTCCAAAACACTGATTTGTAAAATTGTAATTTATAAAAGTGCAGAAAAATCTTTGACTTTTTTTGTGTGAAACGAGCAGACCTTAAAATATGCTTGCCCGAGTCCTGCAACATCTGGTCAGTTCTCTTCTGTCTACCACTCCTTCCACTCAAGTGGCCTACATAAGAAAAAAGATCAACTAATGACCAGTGGTCGAAGTGAGTAGGAGCGCTGTTCCTCTACTTTTTCATTAAATTAAGGTTTACTGTTCCTATACTTTTATTTTAAAAATAAACCATTCTGGAATGGAAGTGTAGGAAGAAGTTGAAGCTTGCACTGCAGTGTACTGAACGTTCACTTAAACAGCAGGCACATTTGGTTGTGGGGTTATATTGCACGTGGGACGCAGCTTGGCGATGGGGTTTGTTGAGGGCAGGCCAGCAGTGAACATAGTTCCACTATTTCTTTTCATACACTTCGGCCACTGGTAATGGGCTAAACAATGCCACTAGCATGCGAGAAGGCAAACATCACAAAAGACAGCACAGTAATGTAAGAGATATTACATGATTTGACCATGATCACCATATCGTCTGCTAGCAAAGCCACGACACAAGCATGAACGCTTTGGTTCCACAGTCTTGAATTTGGATACTTATTCACCACTTGGTCTACATTGTTATGCTCATCATTGGAGGGGATTGCCTAGGTTTTACAACACACCATCTGAACAAACCAATTTCTAAACCTTCATCATACAGATGACATGTTAGTTTTTATAGCAACTCCTATTTGGTGCAGGTACATTGCTGATAATAGCCCCTGTTGTGTTGCAAACCCAAGTACATATGCAGGCAGGTTTATAAACTTCAAACATAGGAAAGGCTCAGGCAACCTTACAGGAATGTGCTATTCTAATCTTGCATATGAACACATATCTCTGCAATGAGTGCTTAACACATTAAGCTAACTTCTGAACCATTGTGGCACTCAATATATCAATATGCATTTCAACCTTGGCTATTGCACATGATCAGCATAATTCCCTCAGGAAGGAAAGAATGCTACAGGAGTTGTACCATAAGGAACACAAATACTATGTATATCACAGTGACCACAGAAAGCATTACATAATGAATTGGTCAAGGCAGACTGTACTTGTCAAAACAGAAAGGCAATAGGTTTAGCCTCAGCAGCATGCCATCAAATACCCTGACGTGTGCTATTTAAGTCTGGTGAACAATGGAATCTTACTTCTTCAGATCAGGCAGCCTTGTGGGGCCCCCTCCAAGGTGGGGGCCGGGCAACTGCCCCTTTTGCCCTCCCATAAAAACGTCTCTGATGGGTAGGATGGTGTAGGTCTGTCAGTGCTGTGTGTAACATTGGTAATTGCATCACTAATTTACATGTGTTTTCATGTCGCCATAGAGCATCTGAGGGGGATATGGAACACCCCCTTTTCACCAATGTCTCCTTTTACTCCTTTGGTGCATTCCTTTGAAATGCCATTATTTGTGTCACTAGTAATGCATTGTACCCTTCTTTCAGTACCATAGTTTGTGCTTAATTACACACTCGGGATGGGGTATCCATGTCTAGGATGCCCTCGAAATATGCTGCCCACTTTGCTTCTGTGTTCTTTTGCTTCATTGCCTCTGGAGACGGGATCCTCCCCGATCGTGTTTCACTGTCACATTGCGACCGCTGTGCCTATTGGAAATCGAAGCACCTCTATCATTCTACCCAATAAGAGCACGTGCTGTACCGGCGTGCCATCAACACGTCAGCAACACCTCCTCAGCCAGCGTGCCAGTCCAGAGTGTCCTGTAGACATCACATAGGCTGAATCCGAATACACTCTCACTTTCTGGTCTGTGCTCTGATCCAATGCCAGGATAAGAGCCACTAGTTCTGCAGCCTGTGCTGACAAATGTGATGGTAAGCGTGTGCTTACTACCACCTCACTTGTCCCATCCACTCTTAGCCTCACTACTGCCGTCCCCGTATGTCTTTCTCCCGTGGTCTGGTTTATTGTCGATGAAATGTCAATATAAAGTACTTCTTCCCCTCAAGTGGCTTCTCCCTCACTCTCAGAATATCGTTGCAGCTTTCTAAGTTTGTGGTACAATCGTGTACATAGTCTCCCTCCTTTATTGCCTCGTCGACAAATGTCGCCAGGTTCACAGCTCGGCATCTCACTATCTTTATAGCTGAATTGGATAATTGTATCTCATATCCTGAAGCCCCCTTTATGTGGTTAGTGTGCTCTTGGGCTGTTCTAGTATTGCGAAGAGAGCATGTTCTGCAAAGAGAGTGGTGCTGAAACCCATGGTAATACTTGCTGACTTCTCTACTGCAAATGCGGCAGTAGCCAGTGCCGGCTCACAAGAGTAGTGTCCTCTCATTACTAGATCTAGTTTTCCTCTGTAGCAAGCTAATGGTTTGTGACCCATTGTGGTTTTCTGTGTGAGCACTGCAGTCATTACTACTCTATTGGAGTGTGAGAACAAATACAATTTGTCTTGATAGTCTGGGATCCGTAACACTGGAGCTGTGCATATTGCTGTCTTCATCTCCTCAAATGCACCGGTCATTTCTTCTGTCCACTGTAATGTATCCTCCCCTCTTTGGGCTTCCTTCAGTGAGCTTAAAAGAGACCTTGTGTATGTGCTGTAATCGAATACCCATGCTCTACAATAATTGCGGAGATCTAAAAACTGCTGCATTTGTCTCATAGTCATGTGCTTTGGTGTTTTGAGAATTGCCTCTGCCCTTTCTGGTGTCACTTTTCACCCCTCCTGCAATATCAACTGTCCAATGTATAACACGTCTTTCTGGCAGTACTGTAATTTTGCTTTGTCTATCTTGTACCCCTTTTCTGCCAGTACGATCAACATGCGCACTGAGACATTTCTGCACTGCATTTCTGATTTGCTGCAGATCAAAATGTCATCTAGGTACTGTATAATGACACTTTCTAATTGTACATTGCCTAAGTCAATTTGAAGGACCCTATTGAATATGGAAGGGGACTCAAAGTATCCTTGTGGGAACCTACTATGTTTCCACTTCTTATTTCTATATCGAAATTAAGTCAAATTTTGTGAGTCTGGGTAAAGTGGTATAGAGAAGAAAGGATTATTCAAGTCTATAACTGTGAAGTGGGTAGCTTCCGCAGGAATGCTGCACAAAACTGTCGCCGGATTTGGATCTAAATAAAATTCTGCCTTGACAAACTGGTTCAAAGGACGTAAATCCTCTATGAAACACCCCCCGTTTCCTTTTTCATAGGGCACAGGGCACACCACAGTATTGCATTGTGATTCTGATGGTACCAGAATGCCTTATTTAACTAGGGCCGCAATTGTCTTGTAGATGCCCTCATCTGCCTCCCTTGATGGGGGATATTGCCTTGCTCTCAGTAAAACGTCTCCTGGTTTGACCTTTATCTTTACTGCCCCATCCCCTTCAGGAGCCCCACATGACAGAGACTTGTGGTCCATAGGATACTGGGGACCTTTGCCATGTCTTTCTTGCTAAATGGCGGCAGTGCTTGCAGCATCATCGCCATTCTCAGTGGTACTTCCCTGTAGTGTATCTTCACCTAGTATGTGATGCTAATGTCGAGTACCATTTTGTGATCTGAAGGATTGTCCTGCAACAGTTCTTCATTGGTCAAGGTAGTCAACCTGTAACCTTCTTCCACTGCAAATACTGCCCTCCAAGCTTGTCTGTTGTCATCTGTCCCATGCAATGTTATTCTATCTTCTCCCACTATCACTTGCACACGTTCTAGCAAGACCACCATCCCTTGTGGCTCATCTAATGGTAGTTCTGGTCTGAATATTTACTCATTGGGAAGATGCCATAGTTTCGCCTGAATCCGTGAGAGCCATGTTCCACTTCTATTTGGAATAGCTCCAAATGTTCTGGCACCCCTCTCTGTACCGTGCATCCACAATAAGCCTGAATAATCTCCCTTACATTCAAAAGGTGAATCCCAGCTGTGTAATACTCTATCCCTTGCTATAGTGAATGAGATGGCCATGTTAAATGTACTCATGATGTCCCTTCCCATTATTTTCACTGGTGTCTGTTGGGAATACAATAATGGTAGAGCTAAGTCGTGCTCCTCTATAGAAAGTGTAAGATCGTCTGTAAAAGGAACCAATTCCGTTGTCCCCCAAAAATCCCTGTGCCTTCATTGCGTTGCCTGACATTGGATGCCTTCCCTACCTGACACAGGACATAGTTGGCCCTGTGTCTACAAGGAAGGATAAATTCTTGTCACCTACCAGTTGAGCTAAGAAGGGACCAGTTGTATGACAGTTTTAGATGCAACACCCGCACCTGGCTATGCCACAATGACCACTAGGCCCATGACCTTAGATGCCTATTCTCATGTCCTGCCTCTCGTCCATTAACTGTTGTAACTGTGTTACTCTGCCTGGAAATATCCTCTGTACCTGTATATACCTGTAACTAAGCAAACTGTAACTGTTCTTTAAGTATTCCTGTCATGGTGTGCGCCCAGCTACCTAAGGGTTTAGGGCGCCCTATAAATAATAAACCCATAGGTGGTTCCTCTGCCAGGTTGGGTGTAATCGATAGGATAGAACACATCAGGTCCGTCTGTGGGCTGTCCTATTGTGGGTACAATAACATTCCATTCCCTGTGAATAGGTTGCTCCCCACCACAGTCCACCTTCCCAAATTCTGAATAGGAGCTACTCCCATTGAATCTGCGCATGTCAGTGTCCAGTCATTCTGCTATGTCGCAGTGAAAGCATGTTACTTTGCATCTGGGTGCCAGTGACTATGATTGTGTGGGCCCCGACATATGGGGTGTCTGCGTCATAGTCTGGTATGCTTGTGTGGGTGCACATCTGTGATGTGCACTTGTCGCTGTGTTTGGGCTTCAGCATAACAGTTAGTCTGTTCTCCTTGATATGTGGGCTGGTGTTGCATTCCACCATTTCCCTGCTTCTACACACTTGAGAAATATGCCCTATCTGTCTGCACACCCAACACTGGGGTGGTCCTCCCATTGATATGATAGGTTATTTATATTGTGCTTAATACCCAGAGGATTCTAAGCACGGACCCGGCGATCGAACCTGTGTTGCTCCATGTCATCTTGCTTCCAAGGTGAGCATGTTGCCCCTGAGCTATCCTCCCGAGTCTCTGATAGCCCCCTGAAAACCCCTCTGGGCCTTGCTGCATCTGATATCCATACCCCCTTCCCTTAGGTGTCCTCCCTTCTCCTCTAAACTCTACACCCTGTGATCAGCTGGCATTGCTCGGCCACCGCTCTCCCTCAACTTGCCACTCCGCACTTCTGGTATGCTGGGTCTCCCATGGACAGCAGGCAGGAATTTCTCCAAGGCGGCACCTGAGGACATCTTCATGGTGTACACCTCCCATGTATCTCTCGGTCTCTGTGGGTCACCTCACAGCCCTCCAGGCATTGTGACGGGACGAGACGGCTTTGTGCCAATCGATTGTAGCAAACCATCCTCTGCTACCACTTTGTAATAGTATGCCAGAGGACAGAGGGTGTTTGTATCAAAAATATCACAAGTTAGCAGAGTATCTAGGGCCCATCCAAAACCTTCCCCCTAGCAATAACGGAGGACTAAGCCATGGGGCAAGGTATACTGCCTTTAATTTGCCAATAGACCGGGATCATACAGGAAACCACAAATCTACGGCAATCTCAGCGTCTGAGCCTGTATTACCCAGTTTTGTATTGCAGTGACATGAAAACATTAACAACATCCCCAAAAACCTACGGGATCCCCCTACTGGTTAGCTCAGACATACTACATATAGAACCCATATACATCTGTATTCTCACTGATCTTCCCATGTCAGGTGGCTCCGCTTGTGGCTAGCCCCAAAACTATCTATTACTTTGTTGCTGGGTCACACAAAGACCATTGGCCCATGCAATATTCTACAGCAACCCATGATCTGAGTGTGTGGTTTGGCTGGGTCGGTCCCCTCAGGCCGGGGACCCTGTTTAGTTCACAGCGCTCGGTGTACCTTTTCAAGTTAATGAGAAAGACTATGTGTCCCCATTGTTGCCACTGGTGTTATCACCTAGCTTGAGAGAGTGCTTGCAGGTTGCAGTTTCTAGTGGACAGCGCATGTATCAGTCTTGTCTGCTTCGCTGGGAATAGCTCCTCTTCCCACCATCAGTAAATAACCATTGTTCGGCTCTGCTGGTCACGTGTGCGAGGACCACAAAAGTGAGCCTTTCTGTCTACATTTATGAGGATTTTATTCTGTATCTCGCATGTGGCCCACCGCCTCATGAATCAGGAATTTTCCATGCAACCTTGTCCTTGGCTGTGAACACCATCTCTGTGCTTCATGCTACGGGGACTGCACCTTCCCTCCATGTATTTGAGGCCTGTGGTTTCAAAATCCTGCCACTACCACCTCAAAAACCTTAGGCACATCCTTCCATACCTCTCATTTCCCAACAGAGTCTCCGCGGTCCAATCAATCGTCATATCAAGACTGGACTACGGAAACCCCCTATACCTCGGAATTCATGCCTACCAACTAAACAAACTCCAAAGAGCACAAAACGCGGCAGCCAAAATGCTACTTGAGCTCGGTCCAAGAGATCACGTATCCCCAGCCCTTAAGACACTGCAATGGCTTCCAGTAGCCCGTAGGGTGGCTTTCAAAACCTTATGCCTCTCCTATCGAGCACTGCACAAAACTGGACCGCAATATCTTCAAGACAAGCTAAGACCTTATCACCCCACTCCCACCTAAGATCAAGCTCAGCCGGCCTCCTAGTAATTCCTAAGACAAACTCAGCCAGGTTAGGCGGATCATCATTCTCAGCCCTGGCCCCAACCCTATGGAACTCGCTCCCACCCCACATCCGCCTAACTGAAGACTTAACGGCCTTCCGCAAACTACTAAAAACCTAGCTTTCCCCCTAAAACTAACCAGTTCCAAACTAGCTTCTTCACAATAACACCGACCCAGCAATCGACCTAAAGTAAGAAATCTACAACTAAATAAAATCGAATGTAAACTATAAAGACAAACAGTACTAAACGAGTAATGTAAATCAAAACAGTGAAGTGGATAATAGGAATAAATCATTGGGAAACTAGGAGATCTGAATCGATGAAATGGTCATAATGAATGAGGAGGGAACGTAACGAATGACATTGATAAAATATCTAGAATGGATGAAGCGTATAGAACAGATGAACACACTGAGTGGAAGGGTGCGAGAGTGGTAGAATAGACGACTAGAAAGATCAAATGAATATAGAGATCAGAGGAAATAGATGAACATACTAGAGCCAATGAGTATGCAGAGTGGTTGCGTGTGGAGAGTGGATGAGCGTGTAGAGTTGATGAGTATGTGTAGAGTTGACTAGAACGCGAAAACAGAAAAGCGAACAGAACACAGGAGGGCGTAGAACAGTCGACTAATCCGAACGGACAAACGTATAGACTGGATGGACGTTTGACCAGACGAACGTGTAAGAGTGAACGAGCATGTAGGGAGGACGAGCGTGGAAGGCGGATGAGCGTGGAGAGCGGATGCGCGTGGAGAGCGGATGAGCGTGGAAAGCGGATGAGTATGGAGAGCGGATGAGTGTGGAGAGCTGATGGGTATGGAGAGCGATTGACTCTGGAAACGTATGAGTGTGGAGAGCGGATGAGTGTGGAGAGCGGATGAGTGTGGAGAGCGGATGAGTGTGGAGAGCGGATGAGCGTGGGTGGCAGATGAGCATGGAGGGCAGATGAGCATGGAGGGCAGACGAGCGTAGAGAGCGGAGGAGCGTAGAGAGCGGAGGAGCGTGGAGAGCGGAGGAGCATGGAGAGCAGAGGAGCATGGAGAGCAGAGGAGCATGGAGTAGCATGGAGAGCGGATGTGTGTGGAGAGCGGATGTGTGTGGAGAGCGGATGTGTGTGGAGAGCGGATCTGTGTGGAGAACGCAGAAGCGTAGGATGCAGTTGCGTGTGGAAAACAGATGAGGGTGGAGAGCGGATGAGTGTGAGAGCAGACGAGTGTGGAGAGCGGATGAGTGTGAGAGCGGACGAGTGTGGAGAGCGGATGTGTGTGGAGAGTGGATGTGTGTGGAGAGCGGATATGTGTGGAGAGAGGATGTGTGTGGAGAGAGGATGTGTGTGGAGAACGGATGAGTGTGGAGAGCGGATGAGTGTGGAGAACGGATGAGTGTTCTGGAACGGACGAATACATGGAGCGAACGTATGTGTGGCACGGATGAGCTGATGGAGCGGATGATGGTGCGAATAGGTGACTGTGTGGTGTGGGTAAGTATGTGGAGCGGATGTGTGTGTGGAGCGGATGAGTGTTTGGTGCGGAAGAATATGTGGAGCGGACGAGTGTGTGATGCGGATGAATGTGTGGTGCGGATGAGTGTGTGGAACAGAGGAATGTGTGGAGCGGACAAATACACAGAGCGGATGAGTGTCTGGAACAGATGGACACGCAGAGCAGACGAGTAGTATTGTCAAGCCGGTGAGTAGTATGTTGTGCCGACAAGTGGGTGGACCGGATGAGTGTTGTGGACTGAACGAGTGTCTAAACTGGACGAGTGTCTAAACTGGACGAGTGTGTAGACTGGACGAGTGTGTAGACTGGACGATTGTGTAAACTGTATGAGGATGTGGACTGGACAAACGTATAGAGCGGACGAATGTGTGAAGCGAACAAGTGTATGTGGAGCGGACGAGTGTGTGGAACAGACAAGTATGTGGAACAAACAAGTGTATGTAGAGCGAATGAGTGTATATGGAGCGTAAGAATGTATGTGGTGCTGAAGAGTCTGGGGAGCGGACGAGTGTACGGAGCTGATGAGTGTGGGGAGCGGACGAACGCTTGGAGCGGATGGATTTGTAGAGCAGATGAGTATGCTGAATTGCGTGACATACATAATATGCTTTGGAATGCAGGGAACATTTGGAAGAGCATACATCATACCACACCCCACGCTTACTCTCTCCCTTACACCACCACTCAACTAGAACACAGAGATACTATGACACCATTCGGAATAACTGTTCTCATATCTACATTCTCCCGCTCACTCCACAGCACTCTAAGTAAACATTGCTGGTTTCACACACCCAGCCAGGCGTTCTCCTCAGGCCTAACGCAGCCACACTCGCCCTGGATAAAGATGGCCAGAGCGAACACATACCCCTGATCACTCAACCACCACACCTACCGCTAAGAAGCAGCTACCACTTGAATTCCGCACCAGCTGCACACATACCTGGTGCGCACACGCACTTTTTGGACTCTCTCTTCTCTCTATACTGACCCGAACTTCGGTTCCCAAGGGCGTTTAACCTACCAGCGCCTTCAGACCATACCAATGGTATATAAGGCGCTATGTAAATGCAAAATAACATAACATAACATATATTCACTACAGTCATTCTATGGTTTCCCCATGCATTCTAATATCTTATTAGTTTTAGATAGATAGTGATAGAGCGCTACAGGTTTCTTATATGTCCCTGTAGCTCCTTACAGTTAGTTGCGGTAAAGCGGTCGCAAGCTTGGTCCACGTATGTTTGTTTTTCTTGCGTTTCTGCCTTTGGCAAAAGAAAGGAAAAGCTCTTGACAGTGTGTACATGTATCTGTCCTCTATCTAGAGAAGGTGTAAGCATGTTCTTTGTGTATACCTGTGTGCGTCTGCTTATCTTTGTGCAGGAATGCAAATTTACTTTGTGACTACCGCTCCTATGTCTTGTTGTCACTAGTGACGTCATCATGACTGAACCTTGTCATCAGTCGACCTGATCCATCGATGAGGCACCTGTCTCTTCAAAGCCGTAAACTGGATAAGGTTTAAAGGGTCGTCTGAGAGAATATCTTTTTGCAAATGTGGGATACACTGGCACGCCTGGTGATTGGCCGAAAAGCGAGTTGCATCTTTAATTTCTCATTCTTCGGTCTGACATTCGCAGAGGGGACATGAGGTTCAATCCAGGGACCCCCTCTTCACACTTTTGTGGGATCACAATTTCCATATGTTCATTTCCTCTTAGCTCACTTGGTTGGGCCAAATGGAATTTTATTTATATGACAAAGGAAACAGGTTAGTTTGCATTCACACTTAAACCTACTTATCACCTGCTCTAAGCTGTGAGCAAACCCTTGCTCTGAGCATGCCTCCATGTCTATTTCCGTGTTGGCGTGCTTAGGCTTAATGACATAATAAAAACCAAGAATAGTTTCTGCAACAACACATGTTAGTTTATCAGACATTTTGCAAAGTTTCTGCATCCTTCTATATTGTCTGATCCACTTTTACAGGAGTAGCACCGCTTGGCGGTTGTCAAGAAATAATACCTTTGAACTTTTTAACATGATAGTTATTTTTCTGCACTCACTGTACTGCATTGCGTTCATAAATTGTCAAACTACATTTAAGACCATAGGTATTTTCCTTTTATACTAGCCGTTCCCGGCGTAACACATGCCATTCTAGCATATGTTAAAGGTCAATATTGGTTGGTAATTCTGTCCCCCTTCTCCAATATCAGAATTACCCCTGATCGCTTCCAGGAAGGGGGCATAGGTCCCTGTGACATATTAATGGTCATTGATTGAAAATGCTAAACATATAGGTAACTGTCTTCTTTTGAATCTGAAAGGCATATTTGTATCAGATGTATGCGTGGTATAAGAACAGTATCTAAGTTTTATTGATTACACAGACCTCGACCTCTATGATGGGACTTTGTAGACATGTAATTGTCAAGCTTGTTCTATTGCAGAGTCCCCTTATTGCAGATTCCCTGATGGCATAAGATTGTGTAGTAGAATAATGAAAGCACCTATTTTCAGTTTTAGCTTGTGAGGAGGCAATCGTCCTATAGCGTTTTGCTCTTTAGAGACTGAAACATTGAGCCAGTAATTAACTGTTCATTCACACTGGAACCGCCTTGCCCTGTGTGAAGAGAAGTGGGGTGGAAAGAAGTGGAAGGGCACACAGAGGAGCACTTGCCATTTGGAACCTAACACTAATAAATTGCATCAGCTGAGTAGGGAAACATACCTAAGCTTTTTATATATATAGATTTGGTTAATTCTGGTAATCAAATCTGGACACGTGAAAGCCTTCACACAGTGGTGTAGCAATTGCACAAATTAAGTTATATACTTATTACACTCATTTGAATCTGGAATTACCGTTCGTAAAATATTTTTAAATGACCACTTGTAATTGGCCATCATTACAAGTCAGGCGTTAAGGGTTTAACGCCTGATTCACACTTTAACGCCTGCTTTTTGCAGGCGTTAAAGTCCAAGGCGCTATGCGACCTTGGTGCTAATTACGGCACCGTAATTTACGGTGCCGTAATTAGCGCCTTCCCCATCCCTATTATGCCCTATGGGGCAACAATGGGAATGGGGAAGGGCAAATGGTGAATGGGGAATTACCGCCCCATTCCAAGGTGAGTGGGGCGGTAATTCCCCATTCACCATGGCGGAATCCGGCATGGACCATGGTGCTAGTAGCACCATGTTCCACCGCCTGACTTGTAATGAGGGCCATTATGCTGCACATAATTCCAAAATATACAGCACCTGAAGTGATAATATAAAATATAGCACCTTAAATAAGGGTTACTGAAGCCAACTTAACTAAATATGTTACTGCTGAACCAGGTTCACCTAAATTGTTTCCTGAAAGGAAAGAATCTTTAGAGCTTAAAGTGGGCCCATAGGCTAGCTGGGGCAGGGCCCCGAAAATTGTGTCTGACACGGGCCACTGCCAGGGCTCCCTCAAGTACCCTGATAAACCCATTGGGGTTCATCAAGCCCTTTTTCCAAAAGAATGAAAATCTTGCGCATAAGCATGTGTTCCAGGCTTTAGAAAAAAAAGGTGAGAGGTTGATTATCGATGCAAATGGGTGCCTGGTTGGGGGTCGGCATTATAATTACGAGAGGAAAAATGCACCTGACCTGAATGCGCCATCAGGCCATGCCCCTTGTAGGCCAATCCGACCCCCCCCCCCCCAAGTCCCCATCCCCTCCACAAGAGCCCCGGCTCGATTTTGAATGGCACTAAGCATACTGAACATCTTTATAAGTACTGGGCTATTATACAAGTCTATGCAATTTATACGAAAATACATGCCCTTATCACTTACAGGGGTTGGTACTACATTTTGGCTTTGCATCTTAATTTATGGAAACTGTCTCCAATGTTCCGGTGCGCTATGTATGCAAATGAGACATAACTGTCAGCCGGCAAGTGCGAGCAAACAAAGCATCACTTTTCCTCAATCTAAAAAGAAAGTAAAGTCTGCCTCTAAAAACACATTTTACATGTTTTTTATATTCGAGTTCTGTGGAGTAAGATGGACGTCCATGAACCAATTTTAAAAACAAATACTTCAAACAACAGCAGTCAAGGGTTTGTAAGTGCGTTCTCTGAGTAGATGATGTTTTAATAACTGTGTGACTAAACGTGTTTTATTATTTCCACGCGTCCAAGGACACATTGTAGAGTGCAAATGATGTGTCCATTGGCCTGTTGACATTTATTAATGTGTTCCTCTCTCAGCTTGCAATCTCACAGTATGCTTCGGCGGTGCTTCCTTGTTCACCGCTTGTAATCTGATCCTTTCACTGTATTAGTTTTAAAGGACATTTAATTCCATTTTTTTCTGCCTGTTTTATTTTTCCTCAATTGTGTTTTAGGTGACAATCGCCCTTTAAACATAAAATCAGCGAAAAGGACTGTTTTATGTTCAAGGGGCGGATCCTAAAAGGCTATAGCTTCTTATTTCTTTTGTATTCTTTATTTTTCAGATTTAAAATACAGTACAACAAAACTCACCAGCATGGTATCCTATCTATTGTTCGTTTAGGATGAAAGCTAGAAGCCAATGCAAGACTATTCCGGGCTGTTGGTTTATTGTAAAGTGTAGTTTCCAATTTGTTGTTTTTTACATACAGTTCAACGTCCAAAAATTAAATCTTGCTAATAGCCGTCTGGGTTGTGAAACGAATTCTTGCAGCCAGCTGGTTCATAAATCCCAAAACCTCATTCAGTTAATCTAGTGTTCCCCCACCATATTCCGAAAACATCGTCAATGAAACTGTAGAGGCATTTCAAATGGGTATTCCATCCTGTATTGTTCAAGACAAACTCTTCTTCTAGATAAGCCATGTAGGTATTTGCATAGCTTGGCGCCATTGCTGTGCCCATTGATATCTGCGAAAATTGAACAAAATACTTTTCTTCAAAACGAAAAGAAGTATTGTATAGTAGCAATTTCAATGAATTTAGTACAAACATTGTATTGTCAGTACAGTCATCTGTTGCCTATAGAAGCCGTACCATAGCTTCTAGACTGCCATTATGTGTGATGTTAGTGTACAAACTACATTCATCCATAGTAAATAGAATATCATGGGCCTCATTACAAGTATGCCAGTCTGGAAATAGCACAGCCAGACTGGCATAGTCTGAGTTGCGATGCCGGTAACACCGGCCCCGCAAGTGACCCAGCGCATCCGGCAACACCTTTGCAGGAATCTGCCGAGAGACTTGGCAGCCATGCCTGAGATACCGGCATGGCGTCAGTAAGTGCACATTCTGGGCTGCACAGACCTGCAATTACCGCCATGGACATGCCTGTAGCAACGTGAAAACAGTGGCAGAAAAACTGGCATTGCCGACCAGGCGTTAAGTAGATTCCGGTGTGTATAAACATGCCACAGGTGCCCAACATCAGCAGAGGTGATCCCCATGAGCACTGCTCCAGCACAAAAGGACCACTCCCACGCCACTTAAAAACCTCCATGCTAGCAGTAGCAGTACTGGAGTTGGAGGTCATGCCTGCAGGGCTACTTCTTGAAGAGGCAGGGAGACAAAGGATGCAGCGGTGGCACTTGAGGAGAAGGAGGGCCATCATGGCCCAGCAAAACCCCAATCTCCAGCAGGTTTCAGCCCACAGGCAGCCAACAATTCCACACTTAAAGGATAGTTCCGGGACTTTTTTTTTATTGTCCCTACGGGTCGGCCATGTGTTTGTAAGCATAAATCGGTAGATCGTAGGAAACTTTCCTATGGACCTTACCCGACTTTTCGCCCATTATCGCACTCGAAATCAGCCTCCATTTTGTGATAATCCTATCATTCCGCCGCATCGACCTGGCTCACCTGCCTTTGCGGCACTAAATCAAATCCCCCGCCCCTGAGCCTGACATCAGCAGACGCGTACTGCCCATTTCAAGCACGTCTCGTGTCAACAATCGCTGCGCCTCAGCTATTGACGTGTTGCCATGGAAATGGCAGGACGCCTCTTTCCCCAATAAGTATAAACAGACCGTTTCACAACACACAGCAGCAGATTTTCGATTCCATTCCTCTCTCTGTGTTACTTTGAGTATTCTGTGACTCGTTTCAGTGCTCTGGTCAGCTACCTTCGCCGCTTGTAGCCCGTGTGAACACCTGTACCATCTCTGTAAATTATTTTACTATCTTTACCGCACAATGGCCACAATAATGCCGTATATGTACGAGCCCGAGTACACCGAGGAAGAACTACTGGAAAGTCAAGCACGCGAAAACGATGGGGATTCGGACGGCAGTTGGGAGGACCAGTCAACGGATGAAGAGCCTGGACCATGTCGCATGGACGGCGTCTCCACCTGGTGCACGTGCAATCGGTGCGAGCTAATGCCAACTGAGGAGGAGAACTGCTGCTGCCGTGAAAATTCCGGGTGCTTGGCCTACATTTCGGAAAGC
The DNA here is from genome assembly GCF_040938575.1 of Ambystoma mexicanum. NCBI lineage: Eukaryota > Metazoa > Chordata > Amphibia > Caudata > Ambystomatidae > Ambystoma > Ambystoma mexicanum. The sequence goes on along the minus strand of NC_090932.1, from coordinate 672,973,194 downwards.
GAGCAAAGTCTGCAGGAAGGCGAGCAAAGTCCGCAATGCATCACCGAGCTGCCAGAGTTCAGGGAAGCCTGCCTCTCACGGACCGTGTTGAGGATGATGATGGTGCTTATGCACGAACTTCGCAGCACTGTTCGTCCGCGTAATCCGAGTAACGAGTAAGTATACTCTGTTTGTGATGTCAGTGATGCCACCACTATTTCATGGTCGTCTCCCACATATAAAATTACATTTACATATCATTCGAACGCATGTAAATTTGTTCCATATAGTGCATTTTCTAGATATAATTTTTTTCTAAGAAAAATGACATGTGTTACCTGAATCGACATTGATAAGAAAGTTTGGTCAGTTTAATACAGTTTGCATCTTTTTTTTTCACAGGTGGTACAGGCTGGTGGCCTATCGTTGCTTCACTTGGTGGCTTCACGGGAGGCTCGGACACCGCGTTCGGAGAGTAATACCTGCCTGTGCGGTACTTGCCATTAGACAACATTTCCCCAGTGACAGTGGACAATACCGCGGATTTTCCCTCGATGTGCTGCAACCTCAACTTTACAATGTGTAATGTTTATTATTTATGTTTAATTAAAATCTAAAATAAAGCCCAACATATATTTTAACAATGGTTGTTTTGATTTTTTAAATGAATCTAGTGTATATTCTCCTGGGAGGGTGAGGTATTTATAAACTCACCCCCCTGCATTCCATGTAGTAGATCCTGCAGCCATCCTCTTACATTCAGTTAGATGGCCTCTCCTTGGTGAGGCCCTGCGGCAAACGGGTCTTGTCTGCACGACCACCGCCCCGATCCACCCCCCGCCCTATCAAAGGCAGTTCGCACCGGGGTACTTGTGCTGGCAAGTGGAGCTGTCAGGGAGCGATAAAGGCCAAGAGGTGCCAAAGACCATGTACACTTCAAAGTGGTCTATAGAGCATGGGTTGTTGTTCCCATGTCTACCTCCAGACCCCGTGTCTCCTGCCAAGCATCCCCCCTCACGCTGGACGGCCCCCTGCAATCCACATAAGTGTGTCTCCATTCACGAGTCTTCCTGTGTCTTGTCTGCACGACCACCGCCCCGATCCACCCCCCGCCCTATCAAAGGCAGTTCGCACCGGGGTACTTGTGCTGGCAAGTGGAGCTGTCAGGGAGCGATAAAGGCCAAGAGGTGCCAAAGACCATGTACACTTCAAAGTGGTCTATAGAGCATGGGTTGTTGTTCCCATGTCTACCTCCAGACCCCGTGTCTCCTGCCAAGCATCCCCCCTCACGCTGGACGGCCCCCTGCAATCCACATAAGTGTGTCTCCATTCACGAGTCTTCCTGTGTCTTGTCTGCACGACCACCGCCCCGATCCACCCCCCGCCCTATCAAAGGCAGTTCGCACCGGGGTACTTGTGCTGGCAAGTGGAGCTGTCAGGGAGCGATAAAGGCCAAGAGGTGCCAAAGACCATGTACACTTCAAAGTGGTCTATAGAGCATGGGTTGTTGTTCCCATGTCTACCTCCAGACCCCGTGTCTCCTGCCAAGCATCCCCCCTCACGCTGGACGGCCCCCTGCAATCCACATAAGTGTGTCTCCATTCACGAGTCTTCCTGTGTCTTGTCTGCACGACCACCGCCCCGATCCACCCCCCGCCCTATCAAAGGCAGTTCGCACCGGGGTACTTGTGCTGGCAAGTGGAGCTGTCAGGGAGCGATAAAGGCCAAGAGGTGCCAAAGACCATGTACACTTCAAAGTGGTCTATAGAGCATGGGTTGTTGTTCCCAAGTCTACCTCCAGACCCCGTGTCTCCTGCCAAGCATCCCCGCTCACGCTGGACGGCCCCCTGCAGACCGCATAATGCCACGACATATACACGTCATTCATTCACAAACACACCCCTGTTTCGAATTCTTTATAACCCACTTCATATTTCTAATGAGAACTTCTTTGCGCTTTGCTAGTCAACCCGTGAAGGTGCTGGTTATCTGCTCTTCGTCTCTGTGAACTTCCGTGACCACTTTGAGCAAACTCGTCAGTTTGCAACCTGTGAACTGCTCCCTGTTCTACGACAAGAAACTACTCTGATCCCTGCATCTAACTGTTTGTTCGTCAAGGTAAGTCCATGTACCATAATCATTTTGCGTCCAATTTTTTAATTTATATCTATTTGCTAGTAGTCATCAAATTGCATCCATGTTTTCTTTTCGTTCACGACAGTACATGCAAGGAACTAGTCACATGTTCTGAGTTTAGTCAAATTACTTTTTCTATTTTTTGAAAGTTATTGAAATACTTATCCGCATGTGAATAACGTGTATAGTTCCAAGAACCAAAACGGACCTTGCATTGAACCTTTTATGTGTCATTTAATGTTTTAACACATTGGTATTCATAGAGAATTGTTGATCTTTACTTTTCAGAACTTTCCATAATGCCTGCCTGTTCCATTGGCGGTTGCCCTTCGAAGACCCATAACAAATCTGAAGGTACTATAATGCATGTTTTCCCTAAGACAATAGATCAGATAAGAGAATGGGTCCGATATTGCGGATATCCAGCCTCTGAGATAGAAAGTAGAGTCCTAGAAGTCTTTGCGGACAAGAGGGGTGATCGATACCGCATCTGCAGCAGGCACTTTAGCCCAGACATGTACTCCACATCATTGCTAATAAGGACGAAAACACCGCGAGCGAGGCGAAAATTGCTCTCAACCGCTATTCCCACTCTATTCGTCCACATCCCTCCACTGGTGAGTCAAGTTTACGTATTTATCTCTCGGCATTGCGGTAGTGTGTAGCATTAGCTAACAATAATTTCCCCATTTATGTATCCACTCAATATGAAGGCTGAAGATTCTCCATCCGTGTCGTTATTGCAGTCATCAGCCACTTCAAGCGCCTATCGGGTAATCTTACTTAGCTATTCTGACACTGACTTGTTTTAGGCATGTAAATCAATAGTTTTAATTGATCGTGTAATTATTTTACCTAATGGTACACCACAGTACTCGTCCTCTAGTCTTTGTTTTCAGTTATAATTATTGTTATCCAAAATAATGCAAGTACTGTCTTTCAGGGAGATGCTGAGGAGTCCAACGCATTGACGACAACCGTAGATGTCACTCAGATGCTCGAGGTACGTTTCCGGACAGTTCCATCGATGGAGATCATCAGATCTTGCATTCTTGTAGCGTGATTGTTACACACAATGTTTCTTTCGTTTTTAGCCATTGGTATGTCCTTCTGTCGTCGCCCTCCTATGTGTCTTCTTTTTTCAATATTGTGTTCATTACTAATGAAAGTCCTATGTTTCAGGGAGTCGATGGAGCATTAGTCCAAGAGGAAGGGGGAGCATGCAGTTACGGGTCGGCGCAACAGCTTGCAGAAGTGTGCACCGCAGTTACAGCGTCCCTTGATGTTCTTATGCATTTCGAGGTATGGATACTGACAGATCAATCATGCGAGATCAAATGACGTGATTACATCCGCTATACTTCCTTCTTTATTAACGCAAGTACTATGTTTCAGGGAGCTGACGGAGCTTCTTCAACAAGAACATCACCCCTAGTAGTTGATGCAGATCTCTGGGTGGTGACACTTCCAACGATGGAGCAAATCGAATCATATTTAGATATCCATTATTTATTTTAGACAACTGATCATTTGTGCAGGTCTATTTAGATGAGCCGTTGACGCCTGCAGAAAGTTTATGTTCTTTTAAACAAAATAGAAAACCATACTAATGCAATTACTGTGTTTCAGGGAGTTGCTGAAGCGTCATCTTCAATAATATCATCAATGGAAGTCTATGCGGAGCCCGAGGTATGGATCTTGACAGTTCAATCTAACTAGATCAACAATGCGTGAACTATTGTCGTTTGAATGTTCTACACAATGCGTTCATTCGTGTTTTGCTATTGAGATGTACGTATGGGTATTGGTCCCCAAGTACATTTTGTGTTTTCAATATTATTATACATACTAATGAAAGTTCTATGTTTCAGCGAGTCGATGGAGCCTCAGTGAGTGATGGATGTGCTTATCATGAAAGTATAGTCGTTGCAGCGCGAGAGGAAGTGGAGACATGCACACACGAGTCGGAGCAACAGCGTCCAGATGTTGAAGTTCGAGGAAAGAAAGTTTCAAAGAAAAGAAAGCAAAAGAAGGTTAGTGTCCTGTTCACTATATTATGTTGTCTTTCACTGTCAATAGTTCAATACTGTAAGTTGTGTTTAAACTGAACATCCCTTTTCTAATCTGTCCTCTAGTTGCGAGTGGGTGTAAGAACTAGATCTACACAGACAGTGAAGCGAACGAGAGATGTTGCTTGTCAAACCTTTTGGCAGGGACTTGAGACTGGAGATGCATCGTGCCAATGGGAAGAATATGAAGTGATTGACAACGGAGCTATACCACCACCAGCCATTGATAGTGAATGTCCTCCTGGTAGTTTGGATGCAGTCGTAGATCAATTCACAGAATCCACACCCGCAAAAAATAAGAGCACGCGAAAGTTGAAGACATTGTTTTTTTCTCCCATCTCCGGACAAGGAACAGATGTTGCAATGGAAGAGAATGAAGTGGACGACAATGAAACACCATCAATATCACTCAGCATAGCGGAAGACGATATCAGAGATTGTACCTTTCATGCGAGTGACATGTCCTCAACGTTACAGGCCGAACCAGCTGGGATGCAGAGTGACAGTATAAGGAAAGAGGCCAAATTCATTGTATTCGATAGCTGTTTGATGGATATTATTATGATGATGAAATGTGGGCATTGGGTTGGTGGGGAAGTATGTGGGGAGCCATTGATTAATGTGACTCGTGCAATTCGAGGCACTAACCTTAAAATACATGCCACCTGTACACAATATCATCCGTTCGCATGGTCTGCACAACCCATGCTGGGGCAACTGCCAGCAGGCAATCTACTTTGTGCAGCGGCCGCACTTTTTAGTGGTTCAAGTTTTAAAAAGTTACAGTATTTCTTTCAGTTTGTGGGAATCCATTTCATTGCGAAAAGTCAGTTCTACAAATACCAAACCGATTATCTATTTCCAGCCATCAGCGAAGCTTGGAGAATGGAAAAAATGTCAATGGAAAGTACATTCGCGGGCAAACGCTTCAGGCTAGCCGGTGATGGACAATGCGACAGTCCAGGATTTTCAGCCAAGTACTGCACCTACCACTTTCAGGACATGGAAAGTAAGAAAATTGTGAGTTCGGTGGTCGTGCAGGTGTCACAAAGTACATCCTCAGTGGCCATGGAAAAAGTTGGCTTTGTAGCATCATTGCAAGAACTACAATCGCGGGGAATGGTGATCGACCTGATAGCCACGGACAGACACGTTTCAATTGCCAAGACAATGAGAGAACAGTACAAAAATATAAATCACCAATTTGACGTTTGGCATCTTGCAAAATCAATCAATAAAAAATTGTCGGCTGCAGGAAAAAAAAAAGATATGCAAGGTATTTCACAGTGGTCCAAGTCAATCAGCAACCATCTTTGGTGGAGCTCAAAAACATGTGAAGGGTCGTTGGAAATTCTACTGGAAAAATGGCGGTCAGTAATGTTGCACTGTAGCAACGTACATCGATGGTCGACAAATGAGCATTTCCACAAATGTGAACATGGCCATTTGTCCACAGAGGAGGCACGGAAGAAGAAGTGGTTGATTCCTTCATCACCCACTCACAAGGCCATTGAAAAGATTGTATTTGATAAAACTATAACAAGAGATTTGAGGGGACTCACGGAATTCTGCCACACAGGAGATTTGGAGGTGTTCCACAATATGTGCCTAAAGTACAGGCCCAAAAGATTGCATTTTGGCATGGAAGGCATGATAAATCGGACTCTTCTAGCGGTCTTGGCACATAACCATAATGTTGGCCGTCAACAAAGTAGGACGACCGGAACTTTAGGGACGCTTCGCTACAATAAGGCCTTCACTAAAAGAAGTAAACAATGGGTGATCAAACCAGTGTTTGAGGATATGCAATATGAGTTTATTGAGAGACTTATCGTAGATGTCCTCGATAGGCACATACATGGAGTGGTGAACGAACCTATGCAGGGGACAACTGCATTGCCACCCAACATTGCCTCTGTTCCATGTCCACCTAAAGCAGAGCTCATTGAGAAATACACATCACGGTTTAAATGATTGTAATTCGATTGTCTGTTCTCTCGAGTCTCCTCATGTTGCAGGCCCAAACCAAACAGTAATATAAATCATTTTTACAAAAATTATAGAATGTTTCCGTATTACAAACACATGGCCGACCCATAGGGACAATAAAAAAAAAGGCACGCAGACAAGATGCCCTTACACTAACTGGAGCTAACTAGAAATGTGTGCTCGCTCAAAGTGAAGGTCAGCTGCTTTGATGTTTTGCTCGGGTGGCGGAACGGCCCACGACCCAATATAAGGTTCTATTGTGATTTGACCTTGACAGGCCGGGACCATCCTGAAAGACTAAGAAAAGATAATGAATAAAATTTCAGAAACGAAACGATGAGCCACGTTCATTAGAAGAAGTAACGTCGGCAAAGAAGGAGTGGTGTTTCGGGTCTGCCCTACACAGAGACACAATGGAAAATGCAAATATAATGTAAGTAACTTTTGATGAGTTTATACCGCAATTTCATTACTATACAGTGGCTTTAAAGACGGGTTCAGTTGTACTTGTTCGTTCTATGTGGCATAGTGTTTTCTACCGCGCACTATCTGGAGGAGAACCATCTGCTTTTACTGAAGCACCTCAAAACCTTCCTCTTTGCTTCTGCTTTCTCTCTCCCTCTCCCCTGCTACAACTGGTCCACTGTCTGCGACCTCGGTCCTGGGCCCTTCCACTCTCCACCTGCACTGCCTCCCTGTCAACCCCTGCACTGGGGGACTGTCTCAGTATCCTACAGCCCCCCCTTCCCAGCACTTGTTCTGCACTTACCTTGCACTTGCCACCAGCTGGCCCTATTTATTTATTATTTTATGCTACTTACCTTGTACTCCACTCCCCCCCCTCCATGCCTCGCCACGCCTTTAAACACTTGTGTACACCCAGTAGCGCTGTCCTCGCTATGAAATGAATAATTTTAATAAGGATCTGATGGTGAGACTAATTTCATTTTTTATGTTTTTAGGTACATCATTCACTACTGTCTGTGTCACGAGTACCAGACACCGGCGGACGGCTTCTACAGCCGCCAGTTGCTTCTCCGCGTGAACAACGTTACCACCCTGACCATTTTATGGGACGATCGCCAAGTACAAGTATGCCCTTACGCGGTACTAACGGTTAGATGCAACATACCTACCGTTGTGGTGGCCTAGTGCCTCGTTGTTGGAACAGCCATGCGATTATCAGTGCGACAGAAGAGCTTATTTTTATCGTAAACCAACACCCTGTGTACTGCACACGAACATCGCTTCCCTCAAGACGAACTAATTTGGATCGAGAGCAAAGAAAAATGCAAATCGCTGAATATTCTCTAAACATTTGATGTCCAATAAACGTACTTTGCCAAATGTACAATCTTGCCGTTTGCTTTTAAACCACGGTTTCACATTCCGAATTGTGGTGCTGTATTGTGAGATGCTCTAAGACCCTGTGTACAGCAAAGGACCATCGCGTTCCTCAATACGAACTTTTTGGAACATGAGCAAAGAAAAATGCAAATCGCTGAATATTCTCTAAACATTTGATGTCCAATAAACGTACTTTGCCAAATGTACAATCTTGCAGTTTGCTTTTAAACCACAGTTTCATATTCCGAATTGTGGCGCTGTATTGTGAGATGATCTAAGACCCTGTGTACAGCAAAGGAACATCGCGTGCCTCAAAACAAACTTTTTGGAACCTGAGCAAATAAAAATGCAAATCGCTGAATATTCTCTAAACATTTGATGTCAAATAAATGTACTTTACCAAATTTACAATCTTGCGGTTTGATTTAAAAGTACAGTTTCATATTCCGAATTGTGGCACGCTGTGTTGTGAGCTAATCTGTGTTGGTTTCCGGGTTCTGTGTGGAGTCGCGTAGAAGACGCCTGGGCGCGTTTGCCTACGCAGCTCAGTCACGTCACGGATAGAGGCGGGGAATATCAATGTTTTGATAAAGTCTGTTTCAGGGGCGGGGGATTTGATTTAGTGCCGCAAAGGCAGGTGAGCCAGGTCGATGCGGCGGAATGATAGGATTATCACAAAATGGAGGCTGATTTCGAGTGCGATAATGGGCGAAAAGTCGGGTAAGGTCCATAGGAAAGTTTCCTACGATCTACCGATTTATGCTTACAAACACATGGCCGACCCGTAGGGACAATAAAAAAAAAGTCCCGGAACTATCCTTTAAGGGCTACACCTTTCAACCTGAGCCACATCCAGATACACACCCTGTACTGGCTAGACTGGGACACCACCACTTCAATGGTGGACCTGATCTATGACGACCTGGTCAGCCTCCTAAATATCTGCACAGCCATCCCCGCTTGCTCAAGGTAGTGTCTGTGCTACACTTCCTAGCTTCAGGCACATACAGTGGCATGGGATATTGCAACCCTGTTTTTCGCGTGTCCTGTTCCAGGTCATTGATGCACTCCTGCGTCACGGTAGAGACTAAATCAGCCTACCTAGGGCTGCTGAGCAGATTAATGCCACAAAAATAGCCTTCCATGCCGTTTCAGGCATGCCAAACATCACTGGTGCTTTGGACTGCACACATGTGGAGCTCATGACCAAGCATGCTGTGGAGGCAGTGTACCACAATAGAAAACGTTATCATTCACTGAATGTGCAGATGGTGTGTGATGCCCGCCACCTCATCACCCATTGCTGCACCAGATTTCCTGGTTCAACCCACAACACCATGGTGCTGCGCAACTCCACGCTGCCTCGGTACATGGCATGTCATGGTTGACAGCGTACCTGGCTGCTGGGTGAGTCTAACTACAAGGGTACGTGCACTGTTGAATTGGGGGGGGCAGAAAACACCATAGCTTACCTGGCTGCTGGGTGAATCTAACTACAAGTGCATTGACACTGTTGAATTGGGGGGGGGGCAGTAAAGTGGAGATTAACCTACTTTGTGTTGTGAGTGCATTAAACGTGCAAGAGTACAGGTGTTACTCAAGGTGCAACACAGTAATAGCATGCCTGAGTGCAAGGCCCTGACAGGCGTGTCTCAATTTAGGAAAAATTATCCAGTGCATACATGATAACATCAATTCCGTACAGCAATAAACAAAAGTACTACATGTACCAGAATGCCCCACACCAAAGTGACATAAAGAAGCACAAACACAGTCAAGCAAACCCACAACACCTGATGCGCAGACAGAGAATACTAATGCTCCCACCCACATAACACCATTTGCCTACACACCAATTGGCCAGGTCCCCTGCCTGTTAGAACTGCACAATCACACATGCATCTAATTTGAAATCTAAACGTTTTCTAGTACATATGTCAGGTTTTGCTTCATGGGCATATTGGTGGTATTGCATTGTAACACAATGATGACCCATATACCAGTTCCATTTGTGTCAGTTGTACTATGTTTTCTGTGAATGAGCCATGTGAATGCCACTGCACACCACACATAGAACACACATTCTCACAATGTACATTTATGGTACCCGAAATAGGACATGTGCTAGCTAAACTGCATTTTGCATGTGCATGTTTGTCTTCTCAAATGAACGCTATACAGCCTGTGCCAACATGATATGGGCAGAAGTATGACATTGTACACTTTCTGTTGCTCCTGTGCAGGTGATGCTGGTTATCCCCTGATGCCATGGTTGATGACCCCCGTGAGGCAACCACACAACATCCACGAGCAGTCATACAACCGTGCCCATGTATGTACTAGGTGCACCACTGAACAGACATTTGGGCTGTTAAAGACAAGGTTCCGGAGCCTGAGCAGATCGGGGATAGCACTAATGCACAGCCCTGAAAAGGTGGGAAAGATAGTGCTTGCCTGTGCCATGTTGTACAACATGTGTATCAGTCTAATGTCCCATTGCCCCCCCCTCCGACCTGTACATACACCCACCTGAGGCTGCGGACGACAGTGATGAGGAGCTGGCAATTGCACAGCGCCGTGATGGCATGGATGGACGTGTTGTAAGAGATGAACTTATACACCACTACTTCTAATCACCTGTCACACACGCGGCACAGGCCAGCTAGCACACAAATAAAATCACTCACACTGAAAAATTCCTGTCCAGTCATGATTATTTTGCAATACCAACTATAATTTGTGATAAGAAAATATATACAAATGTGAAATGTCTTAACCCCCAATACTATACACCCAACTATCCCTCCCCACTCCTCCTCCCCAAATATCCCTCTCCACTCCCCCTCCCCAACTGTCTCTCTAGCCAACTCCTGTCATGTTTTGCAATGTACATTAGCAAGAGTCACAGACAGGGCACGTATGCGCCCATGGCCTATTTGCGTCCCATTTTTGGCTCCGGTGTGCGGCTTTGTGCCGAGCGGGACAGCACCATGCAATGCCTCTTTGGGCTACTCTGCACAGAACTACCAGGTGTTGTGCTTGTTGATGGTGCGGGGGCCAGTACCATGTTCCGTAGGTCCAAGAAAGACTGGAGCAACATGGCCATTGTTTTGGCGATGGTCATCACGCTGTTCCCCTCCCTTACCAACCGTGACATCTGGACAATGGCATGTGTGCAGCGACCAAGTGCACATGCATTACATCTTCCGCTGGCCTACACGTTCTAGAGGATGAGCCGGGCTTCCTGAAGGTGCTGTTGCACCAGGGATGTAAGACCATCCTGCCATTGCTCCATCCTGGTGAGGAGGCCTTCAATATCCCTCACACTTGGGGGGGACGTTGGGTGCTAATTGGGCCCATGGGGGTGAAGAGCAGGGGCTCCTCAATGCTCTGATCTGTCGTATCTCCAATTTTCAGACCTCCTTCATCCGTTGTGTCATCTCCAAAGCACACATGTGCACAGCCTTGTGGCAATGGTGGTGGTGATGGCACTTGTGCTTCTGGGGGTGCCAGGGTGGGTGCAGCTTGTGGGGCCTGAGGTGGCAAGGCAGGAGGAACCACTCGGGCTGGTGGTGGCAGTGCTGGAGGAACCACAGGGTCAGCGGTGGCAGTGCTGGAGGAACCACAACAGCTGGCGGTGGTAGTGCTGGAGGAACTACGGTGGCCTGCAGTGGCAGTGCTGAAGGAACCATGGTGGCTGGCGGTGGCAGTGCTGAAGGAACCTCAGGGGCCTGCAGTGGCAGTGCTGGAGGAACCATGGGGGCCAGCGATGGCAGTGCTGGAGGGACTACGGGGGCCTGAGGTTGCTGGACCGATGCAGCTGGGGTTGCAGTAGCACGTCTGCCTGTTGAGGCTGTGGAGTCCTGGGTTGAGGTGGTGGTGGTCCTTCGGCATCGACGCCTGCTGCCTCTTGATGTGCTGGGATGGGCATCCTCATTGCCAGATAATGTGCCTGAGGGAGTCAGAAAGGCAGGGTGTCAGATGAGTGTGGATTGATGAGGCAGACATTAATGCTTTTGCTTTTTGACAAGAGTACTGTGTCAGGGACATGGTGGGGGACATGGCGTGGTGCACACATGCTTGTGTCATGGATACTGTGCATGTGGATGTGGGATGTACCTACATGGTGTGTGGTGTGCCATAGATACTGTCGTGGTGTACTGGACATTTCTGAGTAGGGTGTTAGGGGTGTGGCACACATGCTGTGTGATGTCGTGTTGGGGAGGGTTGTGCCATGGGTGGGGTCCCCATGTGCCTGCTGCATGTAGCACTTACAGGGATTGGTAAAAATGTGTGATCATGGGTTGGGCTGGCTGGGACGAGGGAGCCACATGTTTGCTTGGGGTGTGACGCTGGTCATTTGTGAGTGGTGTAGGTGCTTGGTACTGAAATGACTTTGTGCCTGGGCTAGCACGGTGGAAACGCATACATTTTTCTCTGGAAAGGGGAAGTGTCATCAGGAGCATGTTATGTTGGCGATACAGGTTGCCTGTGATATGTTATATGTGTGATTGGGGGATGAGTGATGTTTGGGGTGAAGGTGTATGTCGTTGTATGCAACCCGATTGCAGGTTAGGAGGTGGGCGGGGTGGGTCGGCAGGGCTATATTGGTGTTGTGCACAACACTCTTGACGTGTTTTGCAGCTGTAGTGTGTGCAGGGTGGACAGGGAGGTTGATGTGACATTGGGGTAACGTGTACTCACCAGCCTCTTCGGATGTCTTGGCTCCGGCCTCAGCAGCACCAACACCTTCTATGGACTCGAGGTGGAGCACACTGCTGCACGTCTCCTTTCAGGGCTGCAGGTGGATGGGGGAGGCGCTGCCGCCACCTGTGGTCATACCCTGTTTGCGCTGGGCCGACAGGAGGCTGCGCACCCTCAAGCGGAGGTCATCCCACCTTTTGTGGCAGTCACGCACAGTGCGGGGGGTTGTGCCAACTGCTATTACTTTCTGGGCAACCTCCTCCTAGATGGTCTGCATTCGGAGCTGTGCCTGCCTGCGTTGGTCGGTGGAGAACAGTTGGTCTGCAAGTTGGACAATGGTGTCCGCCAACATGTTTAGTTCTGCCTCGTTGAAGCGTGGCTTGCACTTCCGGGTTACACAGACTCTTGATGTCATGATGTATTATCTAAATCTGTGCTCAAGATTTAGGGATGTGTCCTGGGCTCTCAGGATTGCAATGGGTTGTGTTTTATTAATGACTGCCGGCAGTTCTTTAAGTGGGGTGAGAAATTGGGGGGGGGACTTATTTGAGGGTGTGACTTGCATGATGGGCGTGGCCTTATAATTGATGGGCGTGGCCTAAAGATGAACATGTAAAAATGGTCTGGCCTACATTACTAAGTAAATATCGTAACACAGACTGCTTGCTACATGCCGTAAAGTATAACAAATCAAAGCTCAATGTCATTATTTATTTATTGGACCCTTAACTGGGTTGGACAAGATATGTGCCTACTGTCGAGATCCATCTTGAAGATTCATTCAAAATGTTGTTTATTTGTACTGTGTACTAACAGTTATATCTGAACACTTACTAGCATTCAAAATGACAGGAAAGAAAAATAGGTTTTCAGAGGGACTTTTTTCCCACACATGGAAGCCTTTCTTGAGAGGCCACATCATTGGTAGACTTGCGAGGGCCTTTTGTTCAAAGTCAGCAACATTTGTAGAGGCAACAGCAAAGTTGGATATCCCCAGTGCATTATGATTTCAAACGGACTGAGATGGCAGCAATCACTTATCAAATCCCTTTTATTGCATGAGTATAGCAGCCGAAAATTAGTGCTACATCTTTTTATAACACAATTCACAGCACAATGTTCACTCCAACTTATATTTATACCAGACCAAGCTGCTTGCCACACATTCTTGTTGCTGGTTGGCAAAGCCAAATCAGTGAGTCCGTGTTGGAGGCAATGAGTGAAACACTGGGAACAACTTGTAGACAGTCAAATAAGGGCAGAACTTAGTGTTGATGGGCAGAGAACTGCACTGAGAGGCAAATCGGGGCAGGACCTGACACTGGGGTAAAAATGGGGGCAGAACAAGGCACTGAGGGACTAATGGGGTAGACCTCGGACTGAGGGCAAAAGGGCAACATCACTTACCACGAGAGGTGGGTGGGTCAGAACTGGTCCATGAGTGCCAAATGAGAACAGAGCTGGCACTGAGGAGCAAATAGGGCAGAACTGGGAACTTAGGCGCAAATGAAAGATCAGGAGGGGATACCCCCTTTTCTCTCAAATAACCGTTGGGCACTTTTTCAATGGTGCCCGAGACAATTTTACAGGGGACTGTGCAATGCAGGGGGAAAGGGAGAGGGCGGGCACAAACGTGTCTGAATGAAGGCAAACAAGTTTTGCGGATCAGGAAAAGAGATTAAAGAAATAAAGAAGCGAGGGGACAGAGAGCATAAAGTAAACGGAGAAAAGATGAAGGAAAAAAATAAAGACAGCCAGGTAAGAGAGCAACAGATGAGTCTGTTGCAGTTTCAGCTGGTCGAGGCGAACACACTGAAGTGAGAAGTTTGCATCGACCAGTTGAAACTGCAACAAGCAACAGCAACAGTGAGGCATCAGTCACTTACCGTGGATGCATGGCTTCTCCTTTTCATCGGTGCATCGTGCGTTCTTGGTGGTCATCAGTGGCAGCAGGAGCTTGGAGTCTGGTGTGCAAAACAGGCAAACAAATCCAAAATGGGGCAAGCCGCGGTCACCAGAGGAAGTTACAGTTTTGAAATGATGTTCATTTCCTGCAGGCGGCTGTGACTGACAGAAATGCCAGCCAAATAGTTTGTGCGATGCTATGACTGGCTGGCACTTCTGTCAGTCACAGCTGTTGCCTGACTCCATCATGGTGGCGGCCGGCGGGCTCATCTCCCATTGCGGCTGTGACCGTGACGGGATGATAACCCGCTGTGGCGTAGTTGGTCCAGAGGGCCCCTCCAGGGCCCCGGCTCAGTCTCACTTTTGAAGACTGCCGGGGCCTGACCCTGGCAGGCCCTGGCCAACTTAAAGCACTGACCGCTGGCCGATTTCCTGTTCCGGCCATCACTGTATTTCCAATCACGGTAATTGCAGCACCGTTGTTACCGGTGCTGGTGGACCTGGGAGCATAATGCCAGATTCAGAGTCACTGGCACCGCGGGTGCCATCATATTGGGCATGCCGGAAGGCGCGTGCACGCCAACACGGAATCAACTGGTGTTTCTGGCAGCTGGAGTTCACGGACACAGTGGCACCGGCATGCCGGTAATTAGGATTTCTTACAGGGAAACTCGTAATGAGGCTGCATGTCTCATCATATTGAATTTCTTTCATTTTGAACAATAAATCAGTGGTGTTTTTAATATATGTTCTTGATGACTGAATCAGGGGTTGAATTAATTTATCAACATATTGCACAAGGGGTTCCAATAAACTCCCTGTATCTGCTATTATAGGGCTTCCTGGTGATTCATGCAAGTTCTTAGGACTCTTTGGTAAGATATAAACGACCGGAATCTGTGGATGCAGTTTGGTAAAAAAAGATTTTGTCTTCTCAGTTATCCATTCATGTTGTATACATGAGAGGGGGTTCCCCAGGGTGAACCATTCACATTTTGGGCTTTTCGCAAAGGTCGGCCACTATTGAGGCACGGACGGTACTTGTAGTTCTGATCGAATCTATAAGTCAGCACACCTTTAGACATCAAATAAAATAATTTTCATTTTATTAAATTTAATTTAAAGTGAAGACTCAATAGTCGCTTCGCATAAAAAACATGTATTACACAATTTAGAATTAATTCAACTATGATTGAAGTTTATGACATCCCATAATACAATTGCAATAAGATTTCATAACATGATGTAATAGAAAACATCACAAATATGTCATTTAAACGATTCAGAGACAAACCTATACATTGTAACCTAAGTGCAAAGTACTTGAATGAGGCGCTACTTCTAACACTTATGATTCAGTGTTGAAAAGTCCCCATACATGATTTGATAAAAGAGACATAAGTAAAACACGTGGGCCAATTGCATGGGGCGATAATCTTAATCCTAATCTGTCCCTGTCCTAACTATACATTGCTAAAGACAGCTTTACCACAAACTAGTGGTTCCCACCAATATGATCTGAACACACATCCCAGGTCCATTCATTGTGTTCAGCTTCATCAAACAAAGATTTGATCACACTCCGTACTTGTTCCATCGGATCCTGCAATACTGCCATATACGTGGCTTTGTCAGACAGCTATTTCTCAATCTCTGCCCTGTATTTATCTCGATCCATAATCACCAGTGCTCCCCCCTTGTCTGCAGGCTTCGAAATGATGTTCGGATTGTTCCATAATTTCAAAAGTACATTGTGTTCATGTGTAGTAAAATGTCCTGTTTTCTTTTTCTTGGATGAGATTTTACTCATGCCGCTGGGAACCTTTTTCTGGAATGCTTCTAGCATCTGATTTTGAATTGGAGGAAAGAAAAAGCTTTTAGGATTCATCTCCAAGTATTCTGGTGTTTCTGTAGATGTAGACCAATCTGTTGTAGCAAAAAATAATTTCAGACACATTTTCCGTGCCAGGCGAAAAAAGTCAATCTTTTCTTACAGCAAACTGCTACTATATTCTTGGACAAAGGAAATACCTTCCTGCAAGGTCCTAGGTTTGAATTCAGTCAGTATATATTTCGAAATATTGATCACTAAGTGTTTTTGGTAATAAAGTTCGCTTTTCGGATTGGATTTTGTTCTTATTGTCTCGTCTAGTTTTCGATTTCCTAAAAAAGACCCCGGACCTGTTCTGGATGTTTCTCCACTATGATTCACCTAACTATGTTCTTCCGACAAATCCCTTGACATTTCCTCTTCTGTTTCACCACTCAATGCAGATGTTGTAGTTGTACCCGAATTTTCTCTTGGTCTCTGTGTGTTCTGTTGTTGAATATGTGAATTATAATAATAATATTTCCCGGTATAGATTATATCTAATGTAGAGTCTATAGTATCACGTCTGGGTAGGGGTCTGACGTTTAGCACAGGACAGCTACCTAGAATT
Organism: Ambystoma mexicanum; assembly: GCF_040938575.1. Lineage (NCBI taxonomy): Eukaryota > Metazoa > Chordata > Amphibia > Caudata > Ambystomatidae > Ambystoma > Ambystoma mexicanum. The sequence continues at coordinate 672,956,624 of NC_090932.1, read as the reverse complement.
ACCAAAAAAGTGTTCCAGAACATCCAGAAGCTGTATCCAGAGGAAGCCTGTATTAGTCAATTGACTGGGCCAGAATGAGCCAGGACATCACCGATGGTCCCAATCTTGAAAATGTCCATCCAAGGGATGCAAGGATAGGATGTGGTGTTGACTTCAGAAGGATGATGCCAACTTAAATCTTGCAAAGTCCATCATCCATGGCGAAAAAGTGAAGAATACAGTGTAGTGTCCCGGTGGAGAGTAAGATGCTCCTATTCATTTATCTTAAAACCCATTTTCAAATCATCCTTAAAAAGAAGGAATATCAGGCAGCACATAAGTAGGACAACAGTGTCTACATTTGTTCACAGAGTAACAGGCCATCTTGCACGAGGTGTACATAGTATGCAGTGGCATGTGTATATCATGGGCTCTGCAAATATGCATATGCCTTTTCCAAATTGTTCTCACAAGGTCATGTCCTCCACATACCAGTATGTCCCAACATGTCACTCTTAACCCAACATAGACAAGCTGAAGTGCATTTTGAGAATTCCATACCACCATAAGTTACAACCCATATGGTCAACGTTGCAATGATGGACAGGTCTGATGTAGCCATGTATCCACCATAAAGCGAGGAACATTAGGCTTCTTTTGTGTCACAAACATGGCTTCACGCCATGGAAGACCAATTGCCTCATTGTTTGAATGTTCTAACCCTGTGCGATGTGTCACACTCAGACCTGCCAATGGTTAATATTGCATTGGGTTCCATGTCCATTTGTGACTTGTGAATTGTCAGGCAGCAAATTCCTGCTTATAATCAGCTCCCAATAATCTGGCAAGGGCATTTATAGTAGGTGTTAGCTCATGTGGAACAATGTATGCCCATATGGTGTGTAGCGCATGCTTGTCACCATAGGTTGTGTACATTTTTCTTGTATTTTGCACATGCAAGCTCATTCTCACCATGTCAACCATAATAATTGCATAGTAATGGATTCTCGTTTGGCAGGTGTGATACCAATTACTGTGCGTTATTCTCCATGCTGTGTTTAGGTTATTAAACTACCAGCTGCGAAAACCTCAAAACCTAGGAACTACCCACTAAGGCTGTTTTTTGAGACCAAGAAATAAATTCAATGTATTCAACCCAAGGAATTGTACAGCACAAGTTTCATTAGAAGATCCTATTTGCATCTACGCAGTAACTTTGGACTTTTGGACAAGTTCTTTAATTACTTTTGTACTGAGCACGACTATTGTCTCGAAACATTAATTTAGTACATAATCATTGAATAACCAGTTGCATTGCCATGCCATGGGTTCAATACATCCCATTTGTAACATTAGCCTCACTCTGTCAGTCATCGCTTATTTCACTCGGGTACAACAATATGTCAATGCAGGATGTGGTGTTCAGATGCAACACAATGCACAGTATGTATGTGCTCTGCTGTGTAACCTTCCTGTGACATGCTTTCTTTGGCTATGTGTGCTGCAAGTTATGGTGTGGGGTGTCTGGGTGCTTGTTGGGATTTGGTGCATGCTTCTCAATGGCATGGCAGCTATGTGCCTGGGCCGCCTGTGAACCTGTGGTCATGGTGTTGGCATGTCTATCCAGACATGTGCTATGTTGCCTAGAAGTTTAGTCACATCAGGTTAATGTGGCTGGTAGATGTGCTATACAAACTGCACTGCTCAATACACAGAGGGTGGTAATCGGCCATGGGCATGTGCATGGTCTCTTGCAATAGAGTATTCCATTCATATTAAATGTCACATATCCGCATTGACACATATCGTGCAGGTGTTCAGCCTATTCATGGTTGTGCATTGCCACAAAGTCAAGAGGACTCCACAAAGGGTGAAACTTGAGGCTTAATTTCACAAGTTTTATTTGAGTTATGTACAACGCTGGGCAACTCAAAAAGGATTATAATCGCAAAGAAATCTGCTCAATTCAAAAAGGATTCCCAGAGAGATTCTGTGGGTCTCTTCCCTGTGTCACTAACACATCTCTTCTTCATGCACCCATGGTTAATGTTCTGGTGGGTCAGTTGCATTCCTTGCTTGGACACTGCATGAATCACACCACCACAATGTCCAAGACACTCTTGTTGCAGCTCTAAGGTCTCCTTGAACAAGTTACTGAACGATTCTAAGAGTTGAGGGAGGCCTGCAGGGTACCTAGATGTCTGATGAGATTATATTTCCCCCCACTGCCTTAGAGTCTTGAACCTACAATCTCCCAGGACCCTCTTTCTCCCCTCATTGAGGAGCTGATTCTCACTCGTGCCCATGGGCCTGTTGCTAGACATCATCTCTAGCCCTCATGCTAGCTGTTCCCTAACCTCTTCAATGCTCCGTCACATGCTTGTGTCTCCTCCCAATTTGCCCTGACAAAAAATATGCTTAAGGTGGATCACATTCTGTCTGGCACTCTCCCTCGTCTCCAAGGAGCCCAAGGAGCTAGCCACTGTTCCCCTCTCTTCTCCCCTTTCTTCTTCTTTCCTGCTGCCTCCTCTTCCACTTTCCAACTTCTCGAACTTTTTCTCACCAATTCCTCCTGCACCACCAACTCCCCCTGTACCACCATTTCCCACGGCACTTTCAAGTCCTTCTGCACCACCAACTCCTCTTGCACCTCCAACTATTCCTGAACCAACAATCTCCTGCACTCATCCTATCTCTGGTCTGCTACTCCAAGGTCCCACACCATATTGTTAGCTGCACAGGCTTTCATAGGGGATTCTTACCACCCCATGTGTTTGACTTATGTTAAAGGCTTGCAGCTCCGTGTATTTATCTTTCTTGCTTAGGAATTGTTTAATTCTTACTAAATTAAAGTTAATCTGTGCACAATATCCTGGACCCCTTTAGCCCTGGAGCTAGCCTTTAAAGTACTGGTCTGTGATCTTGTATTGTGCTGGCTAATGCATGCTTGGATGTATGTGGATGGCGAGCTGCGTGAGCACAGCTGGCGGAATGCGCATCTGCTCTGGTTCATCCGGTTGGTGAGTGGCAAGGTTGTCATAAGCAGATTGTACCTTGGTAAGCAGTACATCCACATGGTGAAAGTGACACTCGTCCTATTGTACCAGGCGTGTGAATGTTTGTATAATACCTTGAGTCTGAATCTTGACAGGGCCACTAGTGGCTGCATTTGCCTTGTAGCAGTCGCCTGCCCCATGCCCCTTTGTGGGGTAGACCAGGGTATCATCAGCATACCACCCCCAGACACCACATCATGTAACAGATGTGGAACCGGCCCCCCCGAGTCTGCCACACACATAAGGGGCCCAGTAGGGGACACTGTCAATGTGTAAACTAGCAGAAATATGCCAGGGGAAGACGGTCACTTACATCTCTTCTGTAATTTCTCTGGCCCACTCCACTTGCAGACATGGGCTGTGTGTGGGCACAAGTCATCATTGGTATGGATATTCAGTCAATGTTGCACTGCCGCATTGTGCAACATGAAGCAATCCAATATGATTTGGAACACATTTTGGGGTTTGAACAACAGCACGCCACCATTGTGTTAAATGCAACAAAACCTGTTTTTCAGTGTACCACATGTGCATCCAATGACTGCACATGTTCTGCTAAGGACACAGTTGTACCACTTTTGGAATGGTGTGAGTTGGCCTCTGGCTGAGTTTCCACAACTGTCAATATAAGGGTTCATGTGTTAATATCCCCGCAAAAATATTGCATACAAAAATATTGCCATATTTTTGCGGCGATATTAAGGCATGGAACCTGCGGGGGACACTCCCGCAACCCCTATATTATTTTAAAAGGAGCGGGGGGGACACCCCCGCAATCCCGCTCCCAAAAAACCCTAATATTATCCCCACTAAAAATATCGCCTATGGCCTTTCCTGACTACTTTTGGTGGGGATAATATTACCTGATACCAATATAAGTGGTATCCAGCACCATTTGCATCAGGTTCACCTCTTTTGTACGCTAATTGATATCATTATGTGTTTATTGTGTGGGTATGTGACATATGTTTAAGTTCCTGAAGTGTGTGCTGCTTTATCTTCTTGTTATGGACATGGCTGTGTAGTTTGTTCATTAACATTTGTGGGCATGGTTATTGTTGGACTTACCTTTGCGCAACATGCCGCTGTACTGTCCATCACCCAGTTATGCAGCCACAGAAGACTAGCCACAGATTTAAATGTTGTGGCTTGGTGCAGGCAAGCTGGCAAACACATTCAGCATCCATGTGTTGGCATTTGTGGCGCAGTGGAGTAAGGAAGCTGATGAAGTGGTATCATTTTGGCTATAGACTTTTATTTAAATAAAGAAAAGAAGTCGCCTTTCCCTATTTCGAGAGGGGTCTTCTCTGCAACACAAATAACTCGGGTGCTCATCAGGATCTAAATCAAAAACCAATATACTATCCTCTGTCCAAAACCAACGACTAAAGACTAAAAAGGCAGGGTGCAAGTATGCATCCCTGCCTCAAGCCTCTAATGAGTTTGAGACTTTCTGTCAGGGTGCTATACCTGTTCAGTCTAATTTACAGATATGTTTTATCATGGAAATGGATCAGTATTGCTAACAAATAATCTGAAATGTTCAATTTCTTCCAGAGTACGGCCCGATTCACCATGTCGAAGGCCTGGTAAAAATGAATAGATGATATACATATATATATATATATATATATATATATATATATATATATTTTTTTTTTTACATTTTTTTTTCAGTGAAAAAACTTTGTTAAAGGGACGTTATGGTTCCAACTAAAACCGAAAAACCCTTCAAATTCACCAGTTATGATAAGCTAAGCAACCATAACTCGCGCCACCACCGTGCACTGCTAAGACTAACACCCACGACATCAAAGATGACATCACAAATGTCATTGATGACATCACTGATGACATCACATGTGTATGTACTTTTCATGAAATATGTGTACAAGGGATTCTTATTATAATGTTGCGAAAAAAGTGTCACGGATCATTGCAATAAATATCATACCCTAATTAGTGCATTGAACGATGCATTGATATAAATAGCATTCTATTATGGGGTTCTATCTAGTATACTAAGCTACTCATCAGAAACATAGCATTGTGTGCAGCGTACAAGATGAAGGTATAATATTCGTAATGTTAATATGTTGAATAATGAAATGATAATTGTTTTCTTAATAGATTTTTGTGTACTGTGAAATATGTAATAAGTAGCTAATAAAACCCATGTATTACATAATTGCATTACTATAGACAAAACACAAAGAGACAAGAACACATACCAATATGGGTATATACAGGGAAAGTGAAGTTAGCAAAAAAGTACAAGTAGTAGCAGAAACAATTCATAAGCTAACTGATTATTTTCATGCAAATAAATGATTGCTCTGTTTCAAAGCTGCTATTTACGTATTTATGTATATGTATCACTTGATGTGATTGGACCCTAAGGAAAGTAGTGTGAGTACAATGTATACAAATATGACCATATACAGGGAAAGTACAGACATAAAAAAACAACAGAACTATCAGAAAGTGCTGATAAGTCTATTGATTATCTTTATGCACAAAAAGGATTACTGTCTTTCAAGCTTGTGTCTTCCCCTATGTATATGTTTCATATGATGTGACTGGACTCTAAGGGAATTACTGTAAGAACCTACTTGAAGGATACGTCTACAAATAAAATAACATTTTTAGTTTCTGACTGTTACTGAAGAAAACCATGTGCCCTAGATATGTCAGCAAACGAAAAAAGAGTAAGCCAGACATGTGATGTCATCAGTGATGTCATCAATGACATTTGTGATGTCATCTTTGATGTCATGGGTGTTAGTCTTAGCAGTGCACGGTGGTGGCGCGAGTTATGGTTGCTTAGCTTACCATAACTGGCGAATTTCAAGGGTTTTTCGGTTTTACTTGGAACCATAACGTCCCTTTAACAAAGTTTTTTCACTGAATTTCATAGGTTTTTAGTAGCGCAACTTAACCATAATGTCCCTTTAACAACGTTTTTTCACTGAATTTCATAGGTTTTTAGTAGCGCAACTTAACCATAACGTCCCTTTAACAACGTTTTTTCATTGAATTTCATAGGTTTTTATTAGTACAACTTAACCATAACGTCCCTTTAACAAAGTTTTTTCATTGAATTTCATAGGTTTTTATTTGTGCAACTTAACCATAATGTCCCTGTAACACATTTTTTTTTTTTACTGAATTTCATAGGTTTTTATTAGTGTAACGTCACCATAACATCCTTTTTAATAGATGAAGACCACTAGCATTTTAGGTCCTCAAAGTGGGAACCCTGGGTGGTAAAAAAAAGATTTTTCTTCCCAAACCGGGACGCCGCAGGAAGGGAAATCTTTTACCAGGATGGCCACCATGGAAAGGGAAGGCGGGGTGTATAAAGAGAATACAACAGGGCATCAGCAGGGGGTGGGAGGGAAAAGGAGGGAGACACGGGGCATGAGCGGGGGGTGGGGGAACAGTAGGGAGACACGGGGCATGAGCGTGGGGTGGGGGAACAAGAGAGAGACACGGGCCATGAGCGGGGGGTGGGGGGAACAGGAGGGAGACACGGGCCATGAGCGGGGGGTGGGGGGAACAGGAAGGAGAGAGACACGGGAAATGAGCGGGGGGTGGAGGGAACAGGGGAGACACGTGGGCATGAGCGGGGGTGGGGGGGTTGGAGGGGAAAAGGAGGGAGACACGGGGCATGAGCGAGGGTAGGGGGGAACAGGGGAGACACGTGGGCATGAGCCGGGGGCAACACAGCACACACGGGGCATGAGCAGGGGGTGGGGGAAACAGGGGAGACAAGGGCCCATGAGCGGGAGGTGTGGGGGAAAAGGAGGGAGACACAGGGCATGAGCAGGGGGTGGGGGGAACAAGAGAGAGACACGGGCCATGAGCGGGGGGTGGGGGGAACAGTAGGGAGACACAGGGCATGAGCGGGGGGTGGAGGGGAACAGGGGAGACACATGGGCATGAGCGGGGGTGGGGGAACAAGAGAGACACGTGGGCATGAGCGGGGGTGGGGGGTTGGAGGGGAAAAGGAGGGAGATACGGGGCATGAGTGTGGGGTGGGGGGGAACAGGGGAGACACGTGGGCATGACCAGGGGGTGGGGGGGCACATGGCACACACAAGGCATGAGCAGTGGGTGGGGGGAACAGGGGAGACAAGGGGCATGAGCGGGGGTGGGGGGAAAAGGAGGGAGACACAGGGCATGAGCGGGGGTGGAGGGGAACAGGGGTGACACGTGGGCATGAGTGGGGGGGAACAGGGGAGACAGGTGGGCATGAGCGGGGGGTGGGGGAACAGGGGAGACACGTGGGCATGAGCAGGGGATGGGGGAACACAGGGGAGACACGTGGGCATGAGCGGGGGTTGGAGGGGAAAAGGAGGGAGACACAGGGCATGAGCGGGGGGTGGGGGGAACAGGGGAGACACGTGGGCATGAGCGGGGGGTGGGTGGGATCGGAGGTAGACACAGGGCATGAGTGGGGGTGGGGGGAAAAGAAAGGAAACACGGGGCATGAGCAGGGGGGTGGGGGCAACAGGGGAGACATGGGGCATGAGCGGGGGTGGGGGGAAAAGGAGGGAGACACGGGGCATGAGCAGGGGTGGGGTGGAACAGGGGAGACATGGGACATGAGCGGGGGGTGGGGGGAACGGGAGGGAGTCACGGGGCAGAAGCGGGGGGCGGAGGGGAAAAGGAGGGAGACACGGGGCATGAGCAGGGGGTGGGGTGGAACAGGGGAGACACAGGGCATGAGCGGGGGTGGGGGAACAGGGAAAACATGGGGCATGAACGGGGGCGGGGGGAACAGGGCCTACGCAGGGCATAAGCGGGGGGTGGGGGGGAAAGGAGGGAGACACGGGGCAGGGGGTGGGGGAACAGGGAAAACACGGGGCATGAGCGGGGGGTGGGGGGAACGGGAGGGAGACACGGGGCATGAGCGGGGCGTGGGGGGAACAGAAGGGAGACACGGGGCATGAGCGGGGTGGGGGGAACAGGGCACACACGGGGCATGAGCGGGGGTGGGGGGAACGGGAGGGAGACACGGGTTATGAGCAGGGGTGGGGGGAACAGGGCACACACAAGGCATGAGTGGGGGGTGGGGGGAACACGGCCTACATGGGGCAACGAGCAGGGGATGGGAGGTAACACGAGGGAGACACGGGGCATGAGCGGGGGGTCAGGGGGTAACACAAGGGAGACACGAAGCATGAGCGGCGGGTGGGGGGAACAGAGGAGACAAGGGGCATGAGCGGGAGGTGGGGGGAAAAGGAGGGATACACAGGGCATGAGCAGGGGGTGGGGGGGCAAAGGTCACACGGGGCATGAGCGGGGCGGGGGGAACAGGGCACACATGGGGCATGAGCAGGGGGTGGGGGGAACAGGGCACACACGGGGCATGAGCGGCGGATGGGGGTTAACAGGGCACACACGGGGCATGAGCAGGGGGTGGGGGGGAACAGGGCACACACGGGGCATGAGCGGGGGGTGGGGGGTAACAAGAGGGAGACACGGGGCATGAGCGGGGGGTGGGGTGGAACAGGGGAGACACAGGGCATGAGCGGGGGTGGGGGGAACAGGGAAAACACAGGGCATGATCGGGGGGTAGGGGGTAACAGGAGGGAGACACGGGGCATGAGCAGGGGGTGGGGGAACAGGGCACACATGGGGCATGAGCGGGGGGTGGGGGGTACAGGGCACACACGGGACATGAGCGAGGGGTGGGGGGAACAGGGCACGCATGGGGCATGAGCAGAGGGTGGGGGGAACAGGGGACACAGGGGGCATGAGCAGGAGGCGGGGGGAACAGGGAAGACACGGAGCATGAGCGGGGGTGGGGGGAAAAGGAGGGCGACACGGGGCATGAGCAGGGGGTGGGGGGAACAGGGGAGACACGGGGCAAGAGCGGGGGGTGGGGGGTACAGGAGGGAGACGGGGCATAAGCAGGGGTTGGGGGCAAGGGAAGGGAGACACAAGGCATGAGCGGGGGTGGGGGGGGAACAGGGGAGACACGGGGCATGGGTGGGGGGAACACGAGGGAGACACGGGGCATGAGCGGGGTTGGGGGAACAGGGCAGACACGGGGCATGAGCGGGCGTGGGGGGGTACGGAAGGGAGACACGGGCATGAGCGGGGGTGGGGGGGAACGGGAGGGAGACACAGGGCATGAGCAGGGGTGGGGGAACAGGGCACACACAGGGAATGAGCGGGGGTGGGGGGAACAGGGCCTACACAGGGCAACGAGCAGGGGGTGGGGGGTAACATGAGGGAGACACGGGGCATGAGCGGGGGGTATGGCGAACAGGGCAGATACTAGGCATGAGCAGGGGGTAGGGGGTACAGGAGGGAGACATGGGGCATGAGCGGGGGTGGGGGGTGTAGGAGGGAGACACGGGGCATGAGCAGGGGGTGGGGGAACAGGAGGGAGACACGGGGCATGAGCGGGGGGTGGGGGGAACAAGAGAGAGACACGGACCATGAGCGGGGGGTTGGGGGGAACAGTAGGGAGACACGGGGCATGAGTGGGGGGTGGGGTGAACAGTGGAAACACGGGGCATAAGCGGGGGTGGGGGAACAGGGGAGACACAGGGCATGAGCGAGGGGTGGGGGTAACACAAGGGAGACACGGGGCATGAGCGGGGGGTGTGGCGAACAGGGCAGATACTGGGCATGAGCGGGGGGTAGGGGGTATAGGAGGGAGACATGGGGCATGAGCGGGGGTGGGGGTGCAGGAGGGAGACACGGGGCATGAGCGGGGGTGGGGGGAACAAGAGAGAGACACGGGGCATGAGCGGGGGTGGGGGGAACAGGAGGGAGACAAGGGGCATAAGCGGGGGTGGGGGGGTACACGAGGGAAACACGGGGCATGAGAGGGGGTGGGGGAAACACGAGGGAGACACAGGGCATGAGCAGGGGTGGGGGGCAACAGGAGACACACGGGGCATGAGCGGGGGGTGGGGGGTACACGAGGACGACACGGGGCATGAGCGGGGGGTGGGGAGAACACGAGGGAGACACGGGGCATGAGCGGGGGGTGGGGGGAACATGAGGGAGACACGGGGCATGAGCGGAGGGTGTGGGGGTAACACGAGGGAAACACGGGGCATGAGTGGGGGGGCAACAGGAGACACACTGGGCATGAGCAGGGGGTGGGGTGGTGCACGAGGAAGACACGGGGCATGAGCGGGTGGTGGGGGAACACGAGGGAGACACGGGGCATGAGCGGGGGTGGGGGGTAACACGAGGGAGACACGGGGCATTAGCGGGGGTGGGGGGAACACGAGGGAGACACGGGGCATGAGCGGGGGGTGGGGGGAACATGAGGGAGACACAGGGCATGAGCAGGGGGTGGGGGGTAACACGAGGGAGACACGGGGCATGAGCAGGGGGTGGGGGAACAGGAGAGACAAGGGGCATGAGCGGGGGGTGGGGGGAAACGGAGGGAGACACAGGGCATGAGCAGGGGGTGGGGGAAAGAAGAAAGAGACACGGGCCATGAGCGGGGGGTGGGGGAACAGTAGGGAGACACAGGGTATGAGCAGGGGTGGAGGGGAACAGGGGCGACACGTGGGCATGAGTGGGGGGAACAGGAGAGACACATGGGCATGAGCAGGGGGGTGGGGGGAACAGGGCACACATGGGGCGTGAGCAGGGGGTGGGGGGAACAGGGGAGACAAGGGGCATGAGCGGGGGGTGGGGGGAAAAGGAGGGAGACACAGGGCATGAGCAGGGGGTGGGGGAAAGAAGAAAGAGACACTGGCCATGAGCGGGGGCAAGGGGGAACAGTAGGGAGACACAGGGTATGAGCAGGGGTGGAGGGGAACAGGGGCGACACGTGGGCATGAGTGGGGGGGAACAGGGGAGACACGTGGGCATGAACGGGGGTTGGCGGGGAAAAGGAGGGAGACACTGGGCATGAGCGGAGGGTGGGGGGAACAGGGGAGACACGTGGGCATGAGCGAGGGGTGTGGGGTATCAGAGGTAGACACGGGGCATGAGTGGGGGGTTGGGGGGAAAAGGAAGGAAACACGGGGCATGAGCGGGGAGTGGGGGCAACAGGGGAGACACGGGGCATGAGCGGGGGGTGGGGGGAAAAGGAGGGAGACACGGGGCATGAGCAGGGGTGGGGTTGAACAGGGGAGACACGGGGCATGAGCGGGGATGGGGGGAACAGGTAAAACACAGGGCACACATGGGGCATGAGCGGGGGATGGGAGGGAATGGGAGGGAGTCACGGGGCAAGAGCGGGGGTGGGGGGGAAAAGGAGGGAGACACGGGGCATGAGCAGGGGGTGGGGTGGAACAGGGGAGACACGGGGCATGAGCAGGGGGTGGGGGGAACTGGGAAAAATGGGGCATGAGCGGGGGGTGGTGGGGAACGAGAGGGAGACAAGGGGCATGAGTGGGGGGTGGGGGGGAACAGGGCACACACAGGGCATGAGCGGGGATTGGGGGAACGGGAGGGAGACACGGGGCATGAGCAGGGGGTGGGGGGAACAGGGCACACACGGGGCATGAGCGGGGGGTGGGGGGGAACAGGGCCTACACGGGGCATGAGCAGGGGGGTGGGGGGGAAGGAGGGAGACACATGGCAGGTGCAGGGGGTGGGGTGGAACAGGGGAGACACGGGGCATTAGCAGGGGGTGGGGGGAACAGGGAAAACACGGGGCATGAGCGGTGGGTGGGGGAACGGAAGGGAGACACGGGGCATGAGCGGGGGTGGGGGAACAGGGCACACACGGGGCATGAGCGGGGGTGGGGGGGAACGGGTGGGAGACACGGGGCATGAGCAGGGGTGGGGGGGAACAGGGCACACACAGGGCATGAGCAGGAGGTGGGGGGAACAGGGCCTACAAGGTGCATGAGCAGGGGGTGGGGGTAACACGAGGGAGACACGGGGCATGAGCGGGAGGTCGGGGGGTAACACAAGGGAGACAGGAAGCATGAGCGGCGGGTGGGGGAACAGGGGAGACAAGGGGCATGAGCGGGGGGTGGGGGGAACAGGGCACTCACGGGGCATGAGCCGGGGGTGGGGGGAAACAGGGCCTACACGGGGCATGAGCAGGGGGTGGGGGGGAAGGAGGGAGACACAGGGCAGGAGCATGGGGTGGGGTGGAACAGGGGAGACACGGGGCATTAGCAGGGGGTGGGGGGAACAGGGAAAACACGGGGCATGAGCGGGGGTGGGGGGGAACGGAAGGGAGACACGGGGCATGAGCGGGGGTGGGGGAACAGGGCACACACGGGGCATGAGCAGGGGTGGGGGGGGAATGGGTGGGAGACACGGGGCATGAGCGGGGGTGGGGGGGAACAGGGCACACACGGCATGAGCGGGAGGTGGGGGGAACAGGGCCTACAAGGTGCATGAGCAGGGGGTGGGGGATAACACGAGGGAGACACAGGGCATCAGCGGGGGCTCGGGGGGTAACACAAGGGAGACACGAAGCATGAGCGGCGGGTGGGGGAACAGGGGAGACAAGGGGCATGAGCGGGGGGTGGGGGGGAAAAGGAGGGAGACACAGGGCATGAGCAAGGGGTGGGGGGGCACAGGTCACACGGGGCATGAGCGGGGGGCAGGGGGAACAAGGCACACATGGGGCATGAGCAGGGGGTGGGGGGAACAGGGCACACACGGGGCATGAGCGGCGGATGGGGGTTAACAGGGCACACACGGGGCATGAGCAGGGGGTGGGGGGAACAGGGCACACACGGGGCATGAGCGGGGGGTGGGTGTGAAACAGGGGAGACACGGGGCATGAGCGGAGGTGGGGGGAACAGGGAAAACACAGGGCATGAGCGGGGGTAGGGGGTAACTGGAGGGAGACACGGGGCATGAGCGGGGGTGGGGGGAACAGGGTACATGGGGCATGAGCGGGGGGTGGGAGGGAACAGGGCACACACGGGCCATGAGCGAGGGGTGGGGGGAACAGGGCACACATGGGGCATGAGCAGGGGGTGGGGGGAACAGGGGACACAGGGGGCATGAGCAGGGGGTGGGGGGAACACGCGGGAGACAAGGGGCATGAGCGGGGGGTGGGGGGAACAGGGCAGACACGGGGCATGAGCGGGGGTGGGGGGGAAAAGGAGGGAGACACAGGGCATGAGCAAGGGGTGGGGGGCACAGGTCACACGGGGCATGAGCGGGGGGCGCGGGGGGCAGGGGGAACAAGGCACACATGGGGCATGAGCAGGGGGTGGGGGGAACAGGGCACACACGGGGCATGAGCGGCGGATGGGGGTTAACAGGGCACACACGGGGCATGAGCAGGGAGTGGGGGGGAACAGGGCACACATGGGGCATGAGCGGGGGGGTGGGGTGGAACAGGGGAGACACGGGGCATGAGCGGGGGTGGGGGGAACAGGGAAAACACAGGGCATGAGCGGGGGGTAGGGGGTAACTGGAGGGAGACACGGAGCATGAGCGGGGGTGGGGGGAACAGGGTACATGGGGCATGAGCGGGGGGTGGGAGGGAACAGGGCACACACGGGGCATGAGCGAGGGGTGGGGGGAACAGGGCACACATGGGGCATGAGCGGGGGGGTGGGGTGGAACAGGGGAGACACAGGGCAGGGGGTGGGGTGGAACAGGGAAAACACGGGGCATGAGCGGGGGTGGGGGGGAACGGAAGGGAGACACGGGGCATGAGCGGGGGTGGGGGAACAGGGCACACACGGGGCATGAGCGGGGGTGGGGGGGAATGGGTGGGAGACACGGGGCATGAGCGGGGGTGGGGGGAACAGGGCACACACGGCATGAGCGGGAGGTGGGGGGAACAGGGCCTACAAGGTGCATGAGCAGGGGGTGGGGGATAACACGAGGGAGACACAGGGCATCAGCGGGGGCTCGGGGGGTAACACAAGGGAGACACGAAGCATGAGCGGCGGGTGGGGGAACAGGGGAGACAAGGGGCATGAGCGGGGGGTGGGGGGGGGAAAGGAGGGAGACACAGGGCATGAGCAAGGGGTGGGGGGGCACAGGTCACACGGGGCATGAGCGGGGGGCAGGGGGAACAAGGCACACATGGGGCATGAGCAGGGGGTGGGGGGAACAGGGCACACACGGGGCATGAGCGGCGGATGGGGGTTAACAGGGCACACACGGGGCATGAGCAGGGGGTGGGGGGGAACAGGGCACACACGGGGCATGAGCGGGGGGTGGGTGTGAAACAGGGGAGACACGGGGCATGAGCGGAGGTGGGGGGAACAGGGAAAACACAGGGCATGAGCGGGGGTAGGGGGTAACTGGAGGGAGACACGGGGCATGAGCGGGGGTGGGGGGAACAGGGTACATGGGGCATGAGCGGGGGGTGGGAGGGAACAGGGCACACACGGGCCATGAGCGAGGGGTGGGGGGAACAGGGCACACATGGGGCATGAGCAGGGGGTGGGGGGAACAGGGGACACAGGGGGCATGAGCAGGGGGTGGGGGGAACACGCGGGAGACACGGGGCATGAGCGAGGGGTGGGGGGAACAGGGCAGACACGGGGCATGAGCGGGGGTGGGGGGGAAAAGGAGGGAGACACAGGGCATGAGCAAGGGGTGGGGGGGCACAGGTCACACGGGGCATGAGCGGGGGCAGGGGGAACAAGGCACACATGGGGCATGAGCAGGGGGTGGGGGGAACAGGGCACACACGGGGCATGAGCGGCGGATGGGGGTTAACAGGGCACACACGGGGCATGAGCAGGGAGTGGGGGGGAACAGGGCACACATGGGGCATGAGCGGGGGGGTGGGGTGGAACAGGGGAGACACGGGGCATGAGCGGGGGTGGGGGGAACAGGGAAAACACAGGGCATGAGCGGGGGGTAGGGGGTAACTGGAGGGAGACACGGGGCATGAGCGGGGGTGGGGGGAACAGGGTACATGGGGCATGAGCGGGGGGTGGGAGGGAACAGGGCACACACGGGGCATGAGCGAGGGGTGGGGGGAACAGGGCACACATGGGGCATGAGCAGGGGGTGGGGGAACAGGGGACACAGGGGGCATGAGCAGGGGGTGGGGGGAACACGCGGGAGACACGGGGCATGATCGGGGGGTGGGGGGAACAGGGCAGACACGGGGCATGAGCGGGGGATGGGGTGTAGAGGAGGGAGACACAGGGCATGAGCGGGGGGTGGGGGGAACAAGAGAGAGACACGGACCATGAGTGGGGGGATGGGGGAAACAGTAGGGAGACATGGGGCATGAGTGGGGGGTGGGCGGAACAGTGGAAACACAGGGCATAAGCGGGGCTGGGGGGAACAGGGGACACAGGGCATGAGCGAGGGGTGGGGGTAACACAAGGGAAACACGGGGCAGGAGCGGGGGGTGTGGCAAACAGGGCAGATACTGGGCATGAGCGGGGGGTAGGGGGTACAGGAGGGAGACATGGGGCATGAGCGGGGGTGGGGGGTGCAGGAGGGAGACACGTGGCATGAGCGGGGGGTGGGGCGAACATGAGGGAGACACAGGGCATGAGCAGAGGGTGTGGGGGGTAACACGAGGGAAACACAGGGCATGAGCGGCGGGTGGGGGAACACGAGGGAGACACGGGGCATGAGCGGGGGTGGTGGGGCAACAGGAGACACACTGGGCATGAGCAGGGGGCGGGGGGTACACGAGGAAGACACGGGGCATGAGCGGGTGGTGGGGGGAACATGAGGGAGACACGTAGCATGAGCGGGGGATGGGGGTAAGACGAGGGAGACAGGGGGCATGAGCGGGGGGTGGGGGAACATGAGGGAGACACAGGGCATGAGCAGGGGGTGGGGGGAACATGAGGGAGACACGGGGGATGAGCGGGGGTGGGGGGGTAACACGAGGGAGACACGGGGCATGAGCAGGGGGTGGGGGAACACGAGGGAGACACAGGGCATGAGCGGGGGTGGGGTGGAACAGGGGAAACACAGGGCATGAGCGGGGGTGGGGGGGAACAGGGGAGACACGGAGCATGAGCGGGGGTGGGGGGAAAAGGAGGGAGACACGGGGCATGAGCAGGGGGTGGGGGGAACAGGGGAGACACGGGGCATGAGTGGGGGGTGGGGGAAAAAGGAGGGAGACACAGGGCATGAGCATGGGGTGGGGGGGAAGAAGAGAGAGACACAGGCCATGAGCGGGGGGTGGGGGGAACAGTAGGGAGACACAGGGTATGAGCAGGGGTGGAGGGGAACAGGGGCGACACCTGGGCATGAGTGGGGGGGAACAGGGGAGACACGTGGGCATGAGCGGGGGTGGGGGAACAGGGGAGACACGTGGGCATGAGCGGGGCGGTGGGGGGAACATTGGAGACACGTGGGCATGAGCGGGGGTTGGAGGGGAAAAGGAGGGAGACACGGGGCATGAGCGGAGGGTGGGGGGAACAGGGGAGACACGTGGGCATGAGCGGGGGGTGGGGGGAATCGGAGGTAGACATGGGGCATGAGCGGGGGGTGGGGGGAGAAAAGGGTGGAAACACGGGGCATGAGCGGGGGGTGGGGGCAACAGGGGAGACACGGGGCATGAGCAGGGGTTGGGGTTAAAAGGATGGAGACACGGGGCATGAGCAGGGGTGGGGTGGAACAGGGGAGACACGGGGCATGAGCGGGGGTGGGGGGAACAGGGTACATGGGGCATGAGCGGGGGGTGGGAGGGAACAGGGCACACACGGGGCATGAGCGAGGGGTGGGGGGAACAGGGCACACATGGGGCATGAGCAGGGGGTGGGGGGAACAGGGGACACAGGGGGCATGAGCAGGGGGTGGGGGGAACACGCGGGAGACACGGGGCATGATCGGGGGGTGGGGGGAACAGGGCAGACACGGGGCATGAGCGGGGGATGGGGTGTACAGGAGGGAGACACAGGGCATGAGCGGGGGGTGGGGGGAACAAGAGAGAGACACGGACCATGAGTGGGGGGATGGGGGAAACAGTAGGGAGACATGGGGCATGAGTGGGGGGTGGGCGGAACAGTGGAAACACAGGGCATAAGCGGGGCTGGGGGGAACAGGGGACACAGGGCATGAGCGAGGGGTGGGGGTAACACAAGGGAAACACGGGGCAGGAGCGGGGGGTGTGGCAAACAGGGCAGATACTGGGCATGAGCGGGGGGTAGGGGGTACAGGAGGGAGACATGGGGCATGAGCGGGGGTGGGGGGTGCAGGAGGGAGACACGTGGCATGAGCGGGGGGTGGGGCGAACATGAGGGAGACACAGGGCATGAGCAGAGGGTGTGGGGGGTAACACGAGGGAAACACAGGGCATGAGCGGCGGGTGGGGGAACACGAGGGAGACACGGGGCATGAGCGGGGGTGGTGGGGCAACAGGAGACACACTGGGCATGAGCAGGGGGCGGGGGGTACACGAGGAAGACACGGGGCATGAGCGGGTGGTGGGGGGAACATGAGGGAGACACGTAGCATGAGCGGGGGATGGGGGTAAGACGAGGGAGACAGGGGGCATGAGCGGGGGGTGGGGGAACATGAGGGAGACACAGGGCATGAGCAGGGGGTGGGGGAACATGAGGGAGACACGGGGGATGAGCGGGGGTGGGGGGGTAACACGAGGGAGACACGGGGCATGAGCAGGGGGTGGGGGAACACGAGGGAGACACAGGGCATGAGCGGGGGTGGGGTGGAACAGGGGAAACACAGGGCATGAGCGGGGGTGGGGGGGAACAGGGGAGACACGGAGCATGAGCGGGGGTGGGGGGAAAAGGAGGGAGACACGGGGCATGAGCAGGGGGTGGGGGGAACAGGGGAGACACGGGGCATGAGTGGGGGGTGGGGGAAAAAGGAGGGAGACACAGGGCATGAGCATGGGGTGGGGGGGAAGAAGAGAGAGACACAGGCCATGAGCGGGGGGTGGGGGGAACAGTAGGGAGACACAGGGTATGAGCAGGGGTGGAGGGGAACAGGGGCGACACCTGGGCATGAGTGGGGGGGAACAGGGGAGACACGTGGGCATGAGCGGGGGGTGGGGGAACAGGGGAGACACGTGGGCATGAGCGGGGCGGTGGGGGGAACATTGGAGACACGTGGGCATGAGCGGGGGTTGGAGGGGAAAAGGAGGGAGACACGGGGCATGAGCGGAGGGTGGGGGGAACAGGGGAGACACGTGGGCATGAGCGGGGGGTGGGGGGAATCGGAGGTAGACATGGGGCATGAGCGGGGGGTGGGGGGAGAAAAGGGTGGAAACACGGGGCATGAGCGGGGGGTGGGGGCAACAGGGGAGACACGGGGCATGAGCAGGGGTTGGGGGGGAAAAGGATGGAGACACGGGGCATGAGCAGGGGTGGGGTGGAACAGGGGAGACACGGGGCATGAGCGGGGGTGGGGGGAACAGGCAAAACACAGGGCACACACAGGGCATGAGCGGGGGGTGGGAGGGAGTCACAAGGCATGAGCGGGGGTGGGGGGAAAAAGGAGGGAGACACGGGGCATGAGGGGGGGTGGGGGAACTGGGAAAACATGGGGCATGAGCGGGGGGGGTGGGGAACGAGAGGGAGACACGGGGCATGAGTGGGGGGTGGGGGGAACAGGGCACACACGGGGCATGAGCGGGGGTTGGGGGGAACGGGAGGGAGACACAGGGCATGAGCAGGGGGTGGGGGGAACAGGGCACACATGGGCCATGAGCGGGGGGTGGGGGGAACAGGGCCTACACGGGGCATGAGCGGGGGTGGGGGGGAAAAGGAGGGAGACACGGGGCATGAGCAGGGGGTGGGGTGGAACAGGGGAGACTGGGGCATGAGCGGGGGGTGGGGGGAACAGGGAAAACACGGGGCATGAGCGGGGGTGGGGGGAACGGAAGGGAGTCATGGGGCATGAGAGGGGGAGGGGGGAACAGGAGGGAGACACGAGGCATGAACGGGGGTGGGGGGGAACAGGGCACCCACGGGGCATGAGTGGGGGGTGGGGGAGAACAGGGCCTACACGGGGCATGAGCAGGGGGTGGGGGATAACACGAGGGAGACACGGGGCATGAGCGGGGGTTTGGGGGTAACACATGGGAGACACGAAGCATGAGCGGGGGGTCGGGGGGAATAGGGGAGACACGGGCATGAGCGGCGGGTGGGGGGAACAGGGGAGACAAGGGGCATGAGCGGGGGGTGGGGTTTAACAGGGCACCCACGGGGCATGAGTGGGGGGTGGGGGAGAACAGGGCCTACACAGGGCATGAGCAGGGGGTGGGGGGTAACACGAGGGAGACACGGGGCATGAGCGGGGGGTGGGGGGTAACACATGGGAGACACGAAGCATGAGCGGGGGGTCGGGGGGAACAGGGGAGACACGGGGCATGAGCGGCGGGTGGGGGGAACAGGGGAGGGGAGACAAGGGGCATGAGCGGGGGGTGGGGGGAAAAGGAGGGAGACACAGGGCATGGGCAGGGGGTGGGGAACGGGATGGAGATACGGGCATGAGCGGGGGTGGGGGGAACAGGGCACATGGGGCATGAGCGGGGGGGGCAGGGGGGAACAGGGCACACACGGGGCATGAGCGGCAGATGGGGGTTAACAGGGCACACACGGGGCATGAGCAGGGGGTGGGGGGCACAGTGCACACACGGGGCATGAGCAGGGAGTGGGGGGTAACAAGAGGGAGACACGGGGCATGAGCGGGGGGTGGGGTGGAACAGGGGAGACATGTGGCATGAGCGGGGGGTAGGGGGGAATGGGAGGGAGACACGGGGCATGAGCGGGGGGTGGGGGGAACAGGGCACACATGGGGCATGAGTGGGGGGTAGGGGGGAACAGGGCACACACGGGGCATGAGCGGAGGGTGGGGGGAACAGGGCACACACGGGGCATGAGCATGGGGTGGGGGAGAACAGGGGAGGCACGGAGCATGAGCGGGGGGTGGGGGGAAAAGGAGAGAGACATGGGGCATGAGCGCAGGGGTTGGGTGGAACAGGGGAGACACGGGGCATGAGCGGGGGGTGGGGGTACAGGAGGGAGACAAGGGGCATGAGCGGGGGTTGGGGGGAACGGGAGGGAGACACGGCGCATGAGCAGGGGGTGGGGGAACAGGGCACACACGGGGCATGAGCGGGGGTGGGGGGGAACAGGGCCTACATGGGGCATGAGCAGGGGGTGGGGGGAAAGGAGGGAGACACGGGGCATGAGCAGGGGGTGGGGTGGAACAGGGGAGACACGGGGCATGAGCGGGGGGTGGGGGGAACAGAGAACACACGGGGCATGAGCGGGGGTGGGGGAACGGAAGGGAGACACGAGGCATGAGCGGGGGGTGGGGGAGAACAGGGCCTACATGGGGCATGAGCAGGGGGTGGGGGGTAACACGAGGGAGACACGGGGCATGAGCGGGGGTGGGGGGTAACACATGGGAGACACGAAGCATGAGCGGGGGGTCGGGGGGAACAGGGGAGACACGGGGCATGAGCGGCGGGTGGGGGAACAAGGGAGACAAAGGGCATGAGCGGGGGGTGGGGGAAAAGGAGGGAGACACAGGGCATGAGCAGGGGGTGGGAGGAACAGGATGGATATACGGGGCATGAGCGGGAGGTGGGGGGGAACAGGGCACACGGGGCATGAGCGGGGGCAGGGGGTACAGGAGGGAGACAGGGGGCATAAGCGGGGGTTGGGGGAACGTAAGGGAGACACAAGGCATGAGCAGGGGGTGGGGGAACAGGGGAGACACGGGGCATGAGCGGGGGGTGGGGGGAACAGGGGAGACACGTGGGCATGAGCGGGGGTGGGGGGAACAGGGCACACACGGGGCATGAGCAGGGGGTGGGGGGAACAGGGGAGACAAGGGGTATGAGTGGGGAGTGGGGGGAAAAGGAGGGAGACACAGGGCATGAGCATGGGGTGGGGGGGAAGAAGAAAGAGACACAGGCCATGAGCGGGGGGTGGGGCGAACAGTAGGGAGACACAGGGTATGAGCAGGGGTGGAGGGGAACAGGGGCGACACATGGGCATGAGTGGGGGGGAACAGGGGAGACACGTGTGCATGAGCGGGGGGAACAGGGGAGACACGTGGGCATGAGCGGGGGGGTGGGGGGAACATTGGAGACACGTGGGCATGAGCGGGGGCTGGGGGGAATCGGAGGTAGACATGGGGCATGAGCGGGGGATGGGGGAAAGGATGGAAACACGGGGCATGAGCGGGGGTGGGGGCAACAGGGGAGACACGGGGCATGAGCGCGGGGTGGGGGGAAAAGGATGGAGACACGGGGCATGAGCAGGGGTGGGGTGGAACAGGGGAGACACGGGGCATGAGCGGGGGTGGGGGGAACAGGCAAAACACAGGGCACACACGGGGCATGAGCGGGGGGTGGGAGGGAATGGGAGGGAGTCACAGGGCATGAGTGGGGGTGGGGGGAAAAGGAGGGACACACGAGGCATGAGCAGGGGGTGGGGCGGAACACGGGAGACACGGGGCATGAGCGGGGGGTGGGGGGAACTGGGAAAACACGGGGCATGAGCGGGGGGTGTTGGGGAACGAGAGGGAGACACGGGGCATGAGTGAGGGGTGGGGGGAACAGGGCACACACGGGGCATGAGCGGGGTTTGGGGGGAACGGGAGGGAGACACGGGGCATGAGCAGGGGGTGGGGGGAAAAGGGCACATATGGGGAATGAGCGGGGGGCGGGGGGAGCAGGGCCTACAGGGGGCATGAGCGGGGGTGGGGGGGAAGGAGGGAGACACGGGGCATGAGCAGGGGGTGGGGTGGAACAGGGGAGACACGGGGCATGAGCAGGGGGTGGGGGGAACAGGGAAAACACGGGGCAGGAGCGGGGGTGGGGGGCAACGGAAGGGAGACATAGGGCATGAGCTGGGGTGGGGGGGAACATGGCACACATGGGGCATGAGCGGGGGGTGGGGGAAAGGGAGGGAGACACGGGGCATGAGCGGGGGTGGGGGGGAACAGGGCACCCATGGGGCATGAGTGGGGGTTGGGGGAGAACAGGGCCTACACGGGGTATGAGAAGGGGGTGAGGGGTAACACCAGGGAGACACGGGGCATGATTGGGCCGTGGGGGTAACACATGGGAGACACGAAGCATGAGCGGGGGGGTCGGGGGGAACAGGGGAGACACGGGGCATGAGTGGCGGGTGGGGGGAACAGGGGAGAAAAGGGGCATGAGCGGGGGGGGGGGAAGGAGGGAGACACAGGGCATGAGCAGGGGGTGGGGGGAAGGGGGCACACAGGGCATGAGCGGGGGCAGGGGGGAACAGGGCACACACGGGGCATGAGCGGGGGGTGGGGGGGAACCGGGCACACATGGGGCATGAGCGGCGGATGGGGGAGAACAGTGGAGGCACGGAGCATGAGCGGGGGGGGGGGGAAAGGAGGGAGACATGGGGCATAAGCGGGGGTTGGGTGGAACAGGGGAGACACGGGGCATGAACGGGGGGTGTGGGGTACAGGAGGGAGACACGGGGCATGAGCGGGGGTTGGGGGGAACGGGAGGGAGACACAGGGCATGAGCAGGGGGTGGGGGAACAGGGCACACACGGGGCATGAGCGGGGGGTGGGGGGGAACAGGGCCTACACGGGGCATGAGCAGGGGTTGGGGGGAAAGGAGGGAGCCACAGGGCATGAGCAGGGGGTGGGGTGGAACAGGGGAGACACGGGGCATGAGCGGGGGGTGGGGGTAACAGAGAACACACAGGGCATGAGCGGGGGTGGGGGGAACGGAAGGGAGACATGGTGCATGAGTGGGGGTGGGGGGGAACAGGGCACACACTGGGCATGAGCGGGGGGTAGGGGGAACGGGAGGGAGACACGAGGCATGAGCGGGGGTGGGGGGAACAGGGCACCCATGGGGCATGAGTGGGGGTTGGGGGAGAACAGGGCCTACACGGGGTATGAGAAGGGGCTGAGGGGTAACACGAGGGAGACACGGGGCATGATCGGGCCGTGGGGGTAACACATGGGAGACACGAAGCATGAGCGGGGGGGTCGGGGGGAACAGGGGAGACACGGGGCATGAGTGGCGGGTGGGGGGAACAGGGGAGAAAAGGGGCATGAGCGGGGGTGGGGGGAAAAGGAGGGAGACACAGGGCATGAGCAGGGGGTGGGGGGAACGGGGCACACAGGGCATGAGCGGGGGCAGGGGGGAACAGGGCACACACGGGGCATGAGCGGGGGGTGGGGGGGAACCGGGCACACATGGGGCATGAGCGGCGGATGGGGGAGAACAGTGGAGGCACGGAGCATGAGCGGGGGGTGGGGGGAAAAGGAGGGAGACATGGGGCATAAGCGGGGGTTGGGTGGAACAGGGGAGACACGGGGCATGAACGGGGGTGTGGGGTACAGGAGGGAGACACGGGGCATGAGCGGGGGTTGGGGGAACGGGAGGGAGACACAGGGCATGAGCAGGGGGTGGGGGAACAGGGCACACACGGGGCATGAGCGGGGGGTGGGGGGGAACAGGGCCTACACGGGGCATGAGCAGAGGTTGGGGGGAAAGGAGGGAGCCACAGGGCATGAGCAGGGGGTGGGGTGGAACAGGGGAGACACGGGGCATGAGCAGGGGGTGGGGGTAACAGAGAACACACGGGGCATGAGCGGGGGTGGGGGGAACGGAAGGGAGACATGGGGCATGAGCGGGGTGGGGGGGAACAGGGCACACACTGGGCATGAGCGGGGGGTAGGGGGAACGGGAGGGAGACACGAGGCATGAGCGGGGGTGGGGGGGAACAGGGCACCCACGGGGCATGAGCGGGGGGTCGGGGTGGGGGAGAACAGGGCCTACACGGGGCATGAGCAGGGGGTGGGGGGTAACACGAGGGAGACACGGGGCATGAGCGGCGGTGGGGGGAACAGGGGAGACAAGGGGCATGAGCAGGGGGTGGGGGAAAAGGAGGGAGACACAGGGCATGAGCAGGGGGTGGGGGGAACGGGATGGAGATACGGGGCATGAGCAGGGGGTGGGGGGAACAGGGCACACGGGGCATGAGTGGGGGGCAGGGGGTACAGGAGGGAGACAGGGGGCATAAGCGGGGTTTGGGGGAACGTAAGGGAGACACAAGGCATGAGTGGGGGGTGGGGGGAACAGGGGAGACATGGGGCATGAGCGGGGGGTGGGGGGAACAGGGGAGACACGTGGGCATGAGCGGGGGGTGGGGGGAACAGGGCACACACGGGGCATGAGCAGGTGGTGGGGGAACATGGGAGACAAGGGGCATGAGTGGGGGATGGGGGAAAAGAAGGGAGACACAGGGCATGAGCATGGGGTGGGGGGAAGAAGAAAGAGACACAGGCCATGAACGGGGGGTGGGGGGAACAGTAGGGAGACACAGGGTATGAGCAGGGGTGGAGGGGAACAGGGGCGACACATGGGCATGAGTGGGGGGGAACAGGGGAGACACGTGGGCATGAGCGGGAGTGGGGGGAACAGGGGAGACACGTGGGCATGATCGGGGGGGTGGGGGGAAAAGGAGGGAGACACGGGGCATGAGCAGGGGGTGGAGTGGAACAGGAGACATGGGGCATGAGCGGGGGTGGGGGGAACTGGGAAAACACGGGCATGAGCGGGGGGTGTTGGGGAATGAGAGGGAGACACGGGGCATGAGTGAGGGGTGGGGGGAACAGGGCACACACGGGGCATGAGCGGGGTTTGGGGGGAACGGGGGGAGACACGGGGCATGAGCAGGGGGTGGGGGGAAAAGGGCACACATGGGGCATGAGCGGGGGGGTGGGGGGAACAGGGCCTACACGGGGCATGAGCAGGGGGTAGGGGGAAAGGAGGGAGACACGGGGCATGAGCAGGGGGTGGGGTGGAACAGGGGAGACACGGGGCATGAGCGGGGGGTAGGCGGAACAGGGAAAACACGGGGCATGAGCGGGGGTGGGGGGGAACGGAAGGGAGACATGGGGCATGAGCGGGGGTGGGGGGGAACAGGGCACACACGTGGCATGAGCGGGGGGTGGGGGGAACGGGAGGGAGACACGGGGCATGAGCGGGGGTGGGGGGGAACAGGGCACCCACGGGGCATGAGCAGGGAGTGGGGGGTAACAAGAGGGAGACACGGGGCATGAGTGGGGGGTGGGGGAGAACAGGGCCTACACGGGGTATGAGCACGGGGTCGGGGGGAACAGGGGAGACACGAAGCATGAGCGGGGGGTCGGGGGGAACAGGGAAGACACGGGGCATGAGTGGTGGGTGGGGGAACAGGGGAGACAAGGAGACAACGGGCATGAGCGGGGGGTGGGGGGAAAAGGAGGTAGACACAGGGCATGAGCAGGGGGTGGGGGGAACGGGCACACAGGGCATGAGCGGGGGGCAGGGGGGAACAGGGCACACACGGGGCATGAGCGGGGGGTGGGGGGAACCGGGCACACATGGGGCATGAGCGGCGGATGGGTGTTAACAGGGCACACACGGGGCATGAGCAGGGGCTGGGGGGGCACAGGGCACACACGGGGCATGAGCGGGGAGTGGGGGGTAACAAGAGGGAGATACGGGGCATGAACGGGGGTGGGGTGGTACAGGGGAGACATGGGGCATGAGCGGGGGGTAGGGGAGAATGGGAGGGAGACACAGTGCATGAGCGGGGGTGGGGGAACAGGGCACACACGGGGCATGAGTGGGGGGTAGGGGGAAACAGGGCACACACGGGGCATGAGCATGGGGTGGGGGAGAACAGGGGAGGCACGGAGCA
Organism: Ambystoma mexicanum; assembly: GCF_040938575.1. Taxonomy (NCBI): domain Eukaryota; kingdom Metazoa; phylum Chordata; class Amphibia; order Caudata; family Ambystomatidae; genus Ambystoma; species Ambystoma mexicanum. The sequence goes on along the minus strand of NC_090932.1, from coordinate 672,931,030 downwards.
TGAGCGGGGGGTGGGGGGAAAAGGAGGGAGACATGGGGCATGAGCGGGGGTTGGGTGGAACAGGGGAGACACGGGGCATGAGCGGGGGGTGGGAGGCACAGGAGGGAGACACGGGGCATGAGCGGGGGTTGTGGGGAACGGGAGGGAGACACGGGGCATGAGCAGGGGGTGGGGTAACAGGGCACACACGGGGCATGAGCGGGGGATGGGGGGAGCAGGGCCTACACGGGGCATGAGCGGGGGTTGTGGGGAACGGGAGGGAGACACGGGGCATGAGCAGGGGGTGGGGTGGAACAGGGGCGACACGGGGCATGAGCGGGGGGTGGGGGGAACAGCGAAAACACGGGGCATGAGCAGGGGTGGGGGGAACGGAAGGGAGACATGGCGCATGAGCAGCGGTGGAGGGGGAAAAGTGCAAAGCCGGGGGTGGGGTTAACGGGAGGGAGACACGGGGCATGAGCGGGGGTGGGGTGAACAGGGCATCCACAGGGCATGAGCGGGGGTTGGGTGAGAACAGGGCCTACACGGGGCATGAGCAGGGGGTGGGGGTAACACGAGGGAGACACGGGGCATGAGCGGGGGTGGGGGGTAACACATGGGAGACACGAAGAATGAGCGGGGGGTCGGGGGGAACAAGGGAGACACGGGGCATGAGCGGCGGGTGAGGTGGGGGGAACAGGGGAGACAAGGGGCATGAGCGGGGGGTTGGGGGAAAAGGAGGGAGACACAGGGCATGAGCAGGGGGTGGGGGGAACGGGAGGGAGACACGGGGCATGAGCGGGGGTGGGGGGAACAGGGCACCCACGGGGCATGAGCGGGGAGTGGGGGGTAACAAGAGGGAGACACGGGGCATGAGTGGGGGGTGGGGGAGAACAGGGCCTACACGGGGTATGAGCACGGGGTGGGGGGTAACACATGGGAGACACGAAGCATGAGCGGGGGGAACAGGGGAGACACGAAGCATGAGCGGGAGGTCGGGGGGAACAGGGGAGACACGGGGCATGAGTGGTGGGTGGGGGGAACAGGGGAGACAAGGGGCATGAGCGGGGGGTGGGGGGAAAAGGAGGTAGACACAGGGCATGAGCAGGGGGTGCGGGGAACGGGGCACACAGGGCATGAGCGGGGGGCAGGGGGGAACAGGGCACACACGGGGCATGAGCGGGGGGTGGGGGAACCGGGCACACATGGGGCATGAGCGGTGGATGGGGGTTAACAGGGCACACACGGGGCATGAGCAGGGGCTGGGGGGGCACAGGGCACACACGGGGCATGAGCGGGGAGTGGGGGGTAACAAGAGGGAGATACGGGGCATGAACGGGGGTGGGGTGGTACAGGGGAGACATGGGGCATGAGCGGGGGGTAGGGGAGAATGGGAGGGAGACACGGGGCATGAGCGGGGGGTGGGGGGAACAGGGCACACACGGGGCATGAGTGGGGGGTAGGGGGAAACAGGGCACACACGGGGCATGAGCATGGGGTGGGGGAGAACAGGGGAGGCACGGAGCATGAGCGGGGGGTGGGGGGAAAAGGAGGGAGACATGGGGCATGAGCAGGGGTTGGGTGGAACAGGGGAGACACGGGGCATGAGCGGGGGGTGGGAGGTACAGGAGGGAGACACGGGGCATGAGCGGGGGTTGTGGGGAACGGGAGGGAGACACGGGGCATGAGCAGGGGGTGGGGGAACAGGGCACACACGGGGCATGAGCGGGGGGTGGGGGGAGCATGGCCTACACGGGGCATGAGCGGGGGTTGTGGGGAACGGGAGGGAGACACGGGGCATGAGCAGGGGGTGGGGTGGAACAGGGGCGACACGGGGCATGAGCGGGGGTGGGGGGAACAGCGAAAACACGAGGCATGAGCAGGGGTGGGGGGAACGGAAGGGAGACATGGCGCATGAGCAGCGGTGGAGGGGGAAAAGTGCAAACACTGGGCATTAGCCGGGGGTGGGGGTAACGGGAGGGAGACACGGGGCATGAGCGGGGGTGGGGTGAACAGGGCACCCACAGGGCATGAGCGGGGGTTGGGTGAGAACAGGGCCTACACGGGGCATGAGCAGGGGGTGGGGGTAACACGAGGGAGACACGGGGCATGAGCGGGGGTGGGGGGTAACACATGGGAGACACGAAGAATGAGCGGGGGGTCGGGGGGAACAAGGGAGACACGGGGCATGAGCGGCGGGTGAGGTGGGGGGAACATGGGAGACAAGGGGCATGAGCGGGGGGTTGGGGGAAAAGGAGGGAGACACGGCATGAGCAGGGGGTGGGGGGAACGGGATGGAGATACGGGGCATGAGCGGGGGGTGGGGGGAACAGGGCACACGGGGCATGAGCGGGGGGCAGGGGGGAACAGGGCACACACGGGGCATGAGCAGGGGGTGGGGGGGAACCGGGCACACATGGGGCATGAGTGGCGGATGGGGGTTAACAGGGCATGAGCAGGGGGTCGGGGGGAACACGGCACACACGGGGCATGAGCCGTGAGTGGGGGATAACAAGAGGGAGACACGGGGCATGAGCGGGGGTGGGGTGGAACAGGGGAGACATGGGGCATGAGCGGGGGTAGGGGGGAATGGGAGGGAGACACAGGGCATGAGCGGGGGTGGGGGAACAGGGCACACACGGGGCATGAGTGGGGGGTAGGAGGGAACAGGGCACACACGGGGCATGAGCGGGGGGTGGGGGGAACAGGGCACACACGGAGCATGGGGTGGGGGAGAACAGGGGAGGCACGGAGCATGAGCAGGGGGTGGGGGAAAAGGAGGGAGACACGGGGCATGAGCGGGGGTTGGGTGGAACAGGAGAGACACGGGGCATGAGCGGGGGGTGGGGGGTACAATAGGGAGACACGGGGCATGAGCGGGGGTTGGGGAGAACGGAAGGGAGACACGAGGCATGAGCGGGGGGATCAGGGAAGACACAGGGCATGAGCGGGGGGTGGGGGGAACACGAAGGAGACACGGGGCATGAGCGGGGGGTGGGGGAACAGGGCAGACACGGGGCATGAGCGGGGGTTGGGGGGTACAGGAGGGAGACACGGGCATAAGCGGGGGGTGGGGGGAACAGTGGAGACACGGGGCATAAGCGGAGGTGGGGGGAACAAGGGAGACACAGGGCATGAGCGGGGGGTGGGGGTAACACAAGGGAGACACGGGCATGAGCGGGGGGTGGGGGGAACAGGGCAGATACTGGGAATGAGCGGGGGGTGGGGGTACAGGAGGGAGACATGGGGCATGAGCGGGGGGTTGGGGGTGCAGGAGGGAGACACGGGGGCATGAGCGGGGGGTGGGGGGAACAAGAGAGACATGGGGCATGAGCAGGGGGTGGGGTAACACGAGGGAAACACGGGGCATGAGCGGGCGGGGGTGGGGGTTAACAGGAGGGAAACACAGGGCATGAGCGGGGGTGGGGAGAAACACGAGGGAGACACGGGGCATGTGCGGGGCGTGGGGAGCAACAGGAGACACACGGGGCATGAGCGGGGGATCAGGGGGGTACACGAGGAAGACACGGGGCATGAGCAGGGGGTGGGGAGAACACAAGGGAGACACGGGGCATGACCGGGGGGTGGGGGGAACACGAGGGAGACACGGGGCATGAGCGGGGGGTGGGAGGTAACACAAGGGAAACACGGGGCATGAGCGGGGGTGGGAGGAACACGAGGGAGACACGGGGCATGAACGGTGGGTGGGGGCAACATGAGACACATGGGGCATGAGCAGGGGGTGGGGGGAACACGAGGGAGACACGGGGCATGAGCGGGGGGTGGGGGGAACACGAGGGAGACACGGGGCATGAGTGGGGGGTGGGGGGAACGCGAGGGTGACACGGGGCATGAGCAGGGGGTGGGGGGTAACACGAGGGAGACACGGGGCATGAGCAGGGGGTGGGGGGAACACGAGGGAAACACGGGGCATGAGCGGGGGGAGTGGGGGGAACAGGGCCACAGGGGATGAGCGGGGGGGGTGAGGGGGAAAGGAGGGAGACAGGGGACATGAGCGGGGGTGAGGGGGAACAGGGGAGACACAGGGCATGAGCAGGGGTGGGGGGGAAACGAGGGAGACACGGCACATGAGCGGGGGATGGGGGAACAGGGGAGACACGGGGCATGAGCGGGGGGTGGGGGGAAAAGGAGGGAGACACGGGGCATGAACGGGGGGTCGGGGGAACGGGAGAGAGACACGGGCCATGAGCAGGGGGTGGGGGGAACGGGAGAGAGACACGGGGCATGAGAGGGGGGTGGGGGGGAACGAGAGGGAGACACGAGGCATGAGCGGGGGCTGGGGGGGACATGGGAGACACGGGCCATGAGCGGGGGGTGGGGGGAACAGGAGGGAGACAAGGGCCATGAGCGGGGGGTGGGGGGAACAGGAGGGAGACACGGCCATGAGCGGGGGGAGGGGGGGAACAGGGGAGACACGGGGCATGAGCAGGGGGTGGGGGGAATGGGAGAGTGACACGGGCCATGAGTGAGGGGTGGGGGGAACGGGAGAGAGACATGGACCATGAGTGCGGGCGGTGGGGGGAACGGGAGAGAGACACGGAGCATGAGCGGGGGGTGGGGGGAATGAGAGGAACACACAGAGCTTACTGTGCAACGCTCTGATGAACCGATAAACAAAGATGGCGGGCGTCTCTCACAATACGATGCACTGCACACTTCACGGCAGCCAATAGCAAAGCATGTCAGATGTCCGCGGACATCATGCATTAAATCATAGGATAGAGGATGTCGCTGTGCCTTTGGTATTCAGAACAGAAGGGGGTTAATATTATACCTGAAACTCCCCTTGTCAACCCAAAGTTAATGCAATAAATGCTGGGATATTCATTTAAATCTAATCCTCTTGACAAGATAGGTGGAGCACCAGAAAGAGGCAAATATCATAAACAAAATGTATATACAATATAATGCGTAAAATGAACAACAATATAACACAAGTCTCAGTTGAAGTAAAACAGTTCTGTATCTGGTTGTATCAACAATTTATGAGGATCACTGTTTGTCTGGTGGTAGTCTACCAGACATGGAAAAGTTGCAACCAATATCTGTATTGTAAATCAAGAAACATAAAATGTGATAATAGAGAAACAACTTGTTATGTTTTGACACACACCCAATATTTTCCTGTTCTCTAATTACAGAGAAAATATGTCTGGATCCAAGTCGTGGTGTCAGAAGAATGGACAGACATGCAGAAAAAGAGGGAGAATAATGATAGGCAGAAGTAAGGGAAAAGAAGCAAATGTGTATTGGTATACAGGTTATCTCCAGATTGGGCTAAAATATTTTTTTAAATGTGGATAGAGTCCCCAGTGTGGAGTTCCCAAACCGAACAAACAACAAAAGTTGTCAAAAACAGGGAATAGGCTCATATCAATCCCCCTAAAAAGGGAGGAAGGGGTTCGGTCTAGCCCTTAGGGAGGCACCCGCAACACTGGGCATAAAGCTATAAATCATAGGATAGAGGGTGTCGCTGTGCCTTGGGTATTCAGAACAGAAGGGGGTTAATATTATACCTGAAACTGACATCATGCAAGCGCTTGCCCAATCCCGTCCTGTCCGCGGAGCGAACAGGGAAGTGTGTCCGCGAAGAGGACACAGATATCACTAATTTGTTTCACTTACATTTTTGTCATTTTAAAAAAACTACTGGACGGATTTACACCAAATATAAAAAAGCACGCTTTCGGGACCAAGCCGCCGCTCCCGCCGCAAATTTGGTGTAAATCCATCCAGCGGTTTGGGCTGTAGGCGTGAGCAAGGTTTTTTCCCATTATGTCTATGGGAAAAAAATAAGTTTTGGGACCCCCCTATATTTTTGCCGCCCCTGGACCAAACCTCACCAAACGTTGCAAACAAATTCAGAGTGGGCCATATACTTCTTTTGCAAAGTTTGGTGAGGATTAGTCCAGGGGGAGCGAAGTTATAAGCCTCCCAAAAAGTGCTCTTCCTATGGAAACAGAAACTTAACCATAACTACATGGCCACTACCGTGGCCATGTAATATGGAGGTACCAACTCTTACCTTGGCCTTTTCCTGCAGGCAGTTAACAATAAAAGCGTTCAATAGATTAACCAATCCGTTCCTAAATCCAAGCTGGTATTTACCGAATCTGCCCGTCTTGAGCGCCCATGCTTCCAATCTCACAAAACAAAAGATGAAAAGATTTTGCTCTTGGCGTCGAGGAGCGCAATTGGGCGTAATGAAGGGGGTTTGAACAATCCCCTTTCTTATGCATTGGGACAATTATGGAAACTTTCCAAGTTATCAGAGTGGTTCTAGGTTGTAAAAAGTTGGCAAATAATAATGCCAATATTTTAACCCATATGGAAGGATCAGCCTTGATAACAAAATCGCTTAAGCCATTCGGACCTGGGGCTCTGGAGTTTGCTAATATTGTTTTCCGTTCTTTGATTTGATCAAACTCTATTTTTAAAGACCACTCCGTATCGATGTTCATGATGGAATCTGAAATTTGAGAAGGCTGATAAACCTTTGAAAAGTGCGCCCTCCAAGTGTCCTCTGCAATTGGGTTATTTATTTATTTATTCATTGGACATTTGCATGGCACTTTATACAACATAATTGTGTTTCCAAGGACCACAAGGCTAAATGGGAAGGGAAAAGGGGAAATAATTACAATGGCAAAAACAGTAATATACAGTCATGTTGCTGCTAGGCCGGTTTAGGGATGTTTGATCGTATAAGAATTGATTGCAGCAAACTGTTTGAAAAAAGCCAGCCCTCATGCGATCAATTCTCAAATGATCAAACACCACTACTACACCTCCCCAGCCCCCTTCCCTATGTACCTGATCGCTCACCGCCTCGTCCACTTCAGCCCTGCGGCATGAGATCTGTCCCTCTAACGCGTGTCGTATCCGATGCCGCATGGTCCCTTGTTCTTTTTTTTTGTCCCACACCTCCAATATTGAGGAAGCGGGGGACACCCCCGTAACCCCGAAGGCCAATACACACCGAACATGGGGAGCGGAGGAACACGCCCGCAACCCCCGCTCCACATGTTCAGTATGTATTAGCCAATTTGTTCTTATATATTCGGTCGAATGGTATAAGCCAAATTTGGTCAAATGTACCATTCAGCCAAATATATTCGAACAAATATACTAATACCACTAGGCCTTGTGGTATTCGGCTGTGCAAGTGCGTTGATGGGGAAGGGCAGGCAATGGGGATGGAAGGAGGACCAGAGGAGTGGACGAGTGCTGGAGGAGGGCCCTGGAGGGAAGTGCTAAAGGGAGCCAAGGAGGCGAACCTCAGGCTAAGTGGTATTACAGGCGACTCTCAAGAGTGCGATGTGGAGCCTTCAAGCAAGGGCCCGCAGGACAGTGCAGTGGGGTTGGCGGTGCTGGTATTGACTTGGGGGGCCTGGGATCCTGTGAGATTCATGAGGATCTGGCCACCGGTCAGAGCGGCAGAGTTTTTTAAAAACATTTTTAAACAATTTTATTAGTTTATTCAAACAAACAACACAAACCAAACTTGCAGTATATTCATAACATTTTTATTATTATTTGTTTAGAAATATTCACTGCTCCCCTTATCCCTCCCCCCGTTCCGAGCCTACTACTTTCCGCATGCTGTTCCTTCATCCTACTGTAGGGTCTCCCCTTCTGCGGGTTCCATTGGGTCTTGTATTAATCCAAACAACTCTGCTATTAATAATTTCCAGGCCATCAGGGTCTCTGCCTCTTCCCCCCCGGCACTTCTCGCTTCAACCATTCCATGGTTTCTGCCTCCGCCCATTTCTGCAAATCTCTCCACCACACCGCTTATCGTGGCCTGTGGCATGTCTTCGACCCCATAGCTATTCTCCTCTTTGCGAGCACATATGCCAGGTCTTTTAGTTTGCTCACATGCTGAAGGTCCTGTGGTCTGGGGAGCCCCCCCAACAAACAGGCCCACACTGTATCCACCACAATCTTGACTCCTCTTTCCGCTAGCTTTTGTGCCACTTCGCTCCAGAAACGCTCAATGACCGAGCATGACCAACACATATGCACCATGCCCACATTCTCTTCATCACACTTGGGGCATGCCTGCCGTCCTACATTTTTAAACCTCGATATCCTCTGCTGTGTCATGTACGCCCTATGCATGATATATTTACTGTATTTGCTTTAATCTCGCATTCCTCGAGACCCTCTTGTGGTACCCTTGGGCTCTTTCCCACAACCCATCATCCATCGGGGTTCCCACTTCCGCCTCCCAGTCTAGTCTCAATTGTACTACCTCCTTACCAACTTTAGACATCATCATCTCGTATATTCTGGATATCTCATGTCCCCCCTCCACTATATCATATATCGGGTCTATGGTAGCATCAGGTTCTTCCGCCAGTACCACTTCAGGCCATGTTCTCTTTATTCACTGCACCAGTTTATGATACGTGATATACTGGCCCGTGTGTAACCAGTTTCCTCTCCCAGCACCTCAAAATCTATGATAGTCCCCTCTTGCCAAATATCACCCATTATTGCTAACCGTACCGGTTTCCAATGGTTTCTGATTATCATCCTTAGTTGCTTGTCTCCTCGTGCCAGTGCAACCAGTGGCACCTGCAGGGAACATGGGGATGGGTTCTCCATCATCTGGCATGCCCTGCGCCACATCCTCCACCCAAGCTTCATCTACTTGGGACGCCCTTCCATTTCTGTCTTGGGCAACCACATCATCTCTTTCAAGTAGAATGGGGCACAATCTTGTCCAAACAGCCTAGATTCAGAGGTCAATGCATCTGAGAGCCATTTAGCAACATACTGAAGTTGGCTCGCCACATAATAAACCTCATAATTGGGCAGTTTTATGCCCCCTTTCTCATGGAAATTCTGAAGTTTCCAGAGGGCCACTCTGTTCCGCATGCCATGCCATAGAAAATCCCTGCACATACTGTCCAATCTAGTGAAGAATTTCTTAGGTATTCAGTGCGGGATATTCCCAAAGTAATGCAGGAGCCTAGGCAGAACTACCATCTTCAGCATCGCCCCATGCCCCATCATCGCTAAAGGCAGCTTTACCCAAAACCTCATGCAGTTTTCGATCTTCTTGATCACTACCTCTGTGTTGAACCTATGCTCCTCTGCCACCTAGTGGTATATGTCTATCCCTAGATAGCAAAACGTGCCTACCGCCCATGGTATCTGTAGCACTGGTAGTTGTTCCAAGTGGATCCCTTTATATCTGCCTAATGGAAACATACTAGACTTCTGAGGGTTCACCGCTATCCCAGACTTCTCCGCATATCTTTCCATTACTTCCAGTATGTATTGGAGGTTTTCCTCCAGGTGTCGTAGATATAACAGCAGATCTTCTGCATATAAGGATATCAGATGTCGTTCACCCCGACCACGATGCCTATCGTATCGTATTGTTGCCTCAGGTAGATCGCCAAAGGTTCCAGAGCCAGTATATACAGCATAGGGGACCATGGGCAACCTTGTCTGGTGCCCCTATGGAGTTGCCACCTCTCTGATTTCACTGCTCCAGTTTTAACTCTAGCCAGCTGTTCGCTATATAACATCTTAGCCTACTGCAAGTATCCAGGACCCATGCCATAGCCGGCCAGGGCCGCCAGCAGCCATGGCCATTTCACCGAATCAAAGGCCTTTATTGAGTCCAATGACACAATTGCTAGCTCACCTTCATTTTCGTTTCCATATTCAATGACCCTGTGGAGCCTCCTAAGGTTATTGGTTATGTTTCTATTGGGGACATAGCCTGTCTGGTCAGGATGTATTAATTTGCCAATGACTCTCCTCAATCTATTTGCCAAGACAGCCGTCAATATTTTACTGTCTTGGTTCAACATCGATAGGGATCTGTATGAACTGCAGCTCTGCCCGGGCTTATTTGGTTTGGGTAGCGATATTATGACTGCTTCTCTGAGTGACTCGGGCAGCCTGCCCCACTCATATGCCTCGTTCAGCCTCTCCAGCAGCGGGGGAAGCACCTCTCCCTTGAATGTTTTATAGAATTCGCTTGGGAGTCCGTCAGCTCCCGGAGTCTTACTAGTGGGTAACTGTCTCACCACCTCCTCCAGAGTGATCGGTTCATCAAGCTTCTCTCTCTCTCTTCGGCACTAATCTGCGGCAGTCTTATGTCCTCCAATGTTTCTGCTATCATCGCACAATTGTCCACCCCATCGTCTCCATATAGCCGCCCATAGTAGTCTACGAACTCCTGGTTGACTCCCTCTTGGGTATCAACCACCTCCCCATCTTCTCTCATTATCGTCCTGATCATGGGTCTAGGGGTTTCGCTTTTACATAGCCATGCCAAGATCCTCCCAGGTTTATTCCCTCCCGCATGCTGTCTCTCTATATATTTTTTGTAGTTGAGGTTACACAGTCTATCCCAGTGTCCAGCACACTTTTGCTGCAGCCTGAGTATCCCTTCGGCGTCTTCTCTAGTATTATTTCCTCCCTTTTGTGCCCTTTCCAATTTGCTCTCCGCTTCCTGCAGGTCAGCCAGGATCCCTCCCTGCAGCCCTTTGGATTTTGATAATAGCTATTCCCCTCATCACTACCTTGAAGGCCTCCCACAGTGTGTCCGCCGAGTCACCCTGCCAGTATTTGTCTCAAAGTAATTCACAATCTCCTCCCTCATATCCTCCCTAAAAAGCGGGTCCTTAAGCGCTTCCACTCTGAGGCACCATATCGGAATCCTTGCTCTCAGGGGACGATATTGCCATCCGAGGATCAAAGGCGAGTGGTCCGAGAGGACCCTCGCTCTATATTCAATGTACGTGGTCTCTGCCACTATCGCAGGTGTGCCAAAACATAATCTAACCTCGTATGTAATTGCTGCGGGGCAGAATAATGCGAATAATGCCTCTCTATGGGGTGTCGCGCTCTCCATACATCTTCAAACCCAAAGTCATTTAGTAGTGTTTGCAACGCTTTAGCAGCTGGGGTAGGTCTATCTATTCTCCTGTCTGATCTGTCCATTTTAGGGTTCAGTACGCAGTTGAAGTCCCCTCCCCAGATCACCGCACTGCCCGCACACATGCTGAGGCGATTACACAATGTTTTAAAATATGCCGCCGTATTCTGATTCGGGGCGTATGTGTTCACCACACTTAAGAGCGGCAGAGTTTTGAGCAGTTTCCAGAACTTTAGGCAGTCCGGCTGAAGTCTGAGAGGGGTAGGGAGACTGTTCCAAAGGGAGACACCAGCCAAGGAGAGAGACCTGACCCCCACTCTCTTTTTGGAGTAGTGTTTGACAGTTAGGGAGTTGCAATAAGAGGAGCATAGTGCTCTGGTGGGGAAATATTTAGGGAGGGAAAGTAGCAGATAGTGTGGTCCCAGGCCCCAGAAGGCATTGTGGATCATGCTGAGGGTCTTAGATTTAATGCTTGCGGTCACCGGGAGCCAGTGGAGAGATTTTAGGGCAGCAGAGATACAACCCCTGGGCTTGATTAGCTGGAGGGGGACGAAGGGAGGAAAGAAGGAGGTTCAGAAAGAGACTGTTGTAGTAGTCCAGCCTGGAGAGGACCAGCACTCTGGAGACATTGAGCTTCTGGGGGAAGGTGAGAAAAGAAAGAATGCCTCTGAGGAGGTGGAGCTGGAAGTGGGACTTCTTGGTAAGGTCCATGATGTGTGGGGTGAAGGAGAGGGAGGAGTCAAAGATGACCCCAAGGTTTTTGGCTTCACAAGATGGTGGGGTAGAGGGCCAAAAGAGGGTGGCAAGAGCGTAGGAGGAAAAGAGGGCACAGGTGTCCCGGTGTGGAGGATTTCTGTCTTACTGACATTGAGACAGAGATCATTTGCTGCACATCATGCCTGAATCATGGACAGACAGTTGAGGAGGAAGGTGGGGAGTTAGAGGGAAAATTAAAGGAAAACTTTGTATCATCAGCATAAAACTGGAAATGAGGCGAGAACGAGGAGATCAGGTGAGCAAGAGGGGCAAGATAGATATGTGAGAGCCATGGTGTTAGGATAGAACCTGTGGTGACCCCAAAGGTAGAGAGGGTGGTGGTGGAGGAGAAAGGGCCCAGTTGCAGCTGGGAAGGGCGGTTAGTAAGGAAAGAGGTCAGCCAGTCCAGTGCCCAGTCAGAGATGCCCAGGGTGTCACACAGCCGTTTTATGAGGATGGAATGGTTGACCATGTCAAAGCCAGAGGAGAGATTGAGGTGAATGAGAACAGCAGGGGAGTTGGAGGCAAGATTTGTGAGCATGGTTTCACAGGTGTCCAGGAGAGCAGTTTCCGTGCCTCTGGATGCCCAGAATCCAGATTGATGGTCATGATAGCAACCAACAAGATCAGTGTGGAGGGTCAGTTGGGAGAGGACCAACTTTTTCAAGAGTTTACCCAGGAAGGGGGTTACAATGGGCAACAAAGCAGTCATTAGTAAGGTAGTTCGTAATATCCCAGAAAACACAGGAATTTTTCAACATGATAGCCTGCAGCATATGCTCGCTATACTTTTGTTTTAAAAGGTAGCGGTAACCTTTGTGCCACTTTTTGTATACCTGCTTTAATTGCCAACGTGTCTTGCTCTTCTCATCCATGGCAAGCATTTTCTTTTGTATCTGCTTCCGATTCCAGCTGAGGAGTGATTTCTTTTTTTGAACTGTTTCATCATACTGATGAATATTTTGCCTTTGATGACAAGAACCGTCTGTCTTAATATATTGAAGTTCGATTATGAATTTCTCAAAGCATTCTGTTGATAATACTGACTGTTTTCATTCCCAATTCGATTGTTCAAATATGCAAGTTAGTCTGCTGTTAAAGACTAACATTAGAGACCCTCCTATCAATGCGGTCGCCACCCAGATTAACCATCAAGTTTGCCAAATCCAACATCATCTCAGAGGTTAGGCTTAAATCAAAATTTGAACTCAACATCTTATGATCACTAGCATTTGTTTCTTTGACAGAGAGTCTATTACAGATATTAACCAGATCCCCTATTAGTACTAGGTAATCCTTACATCTGGAGTACTGCCCGCTTGTCCAAGGGCATTTTGACGGACTATCACTGGTAACACACCGGTTTGCCACCTGTAGGTGCAATTCTCAATGTAGGCTCTCCAAATTCTTCAATTTCTATCACCACTGGGATTGTAAATTACAATGCAATCTTTCCCATTCAGTTGTCGACAGTCTGAGTTGAATTCGCCACTTATCCACAGATGTGTCATATTATCCATTGCCATGTCAGCTGAACCAAAAATGCTTCCAATTAACAAATGTCAGGATTCCAATACAAGTTGACCAATAATATAGGAGAGGATAAAATATTCTCTTTGAGAATACATTTTATGGCTAATAGCCCAAAAGAGACATTAGAAAAGATTGTATGCTTTTGTATTATGTCCGACTTCAGAGCTGTAATTAATCCTCCAGAGGGCCTGTCCTCCTTAGATGGCGATGGTTAATTTTGGATGATAGTATAACGATTCACAATAGTGGCGACATGAGGCAGGTTTCCTGACGGTGAAAGGTACTATGGGAATTAAACATTTTTACTGCTGAGTTGTTGTTTAAGAAATTTATATCGTCTTGAGTTCCATGAAAGATGTGAGAACGCGGCAACAACTAACGTGGTGTTAAAGACCCTTTTCCACTTCCCCCAACCTCCTAAAACCTTTAGACAGTGTACCTGGGAGCCAGGACCAGTCATCGAGAGGTAGATTTTCCCAATTCCACCTATCGACCCATTGAGGGGTATCAGAAATTCTGTGTGCTGTACTTTTTTTTTTAGAAACAAATGCCCTATCCATTTCCACCGTCATCTCTATAAGGGTGATGGATAGTTTATAGTAGTGGTTCATACCACTACTGTACATTATGAATATGGAAAAGGGTCAGTTTTAACCCTTTTATGCAATACATAAGAGGTTGGACATCATCAGAGATGCCCACTTTCCCATCCTCTTCCAATGTCTTTTACTGTATTGAAGGGACGTTTCTGTGCTTGCCTTCTGTACAGTAAGCAAACATTAAAGCACATTCTGGGGCTATTACAAGAGTTATCTTGATCTATACGGTGGAAGTTAAAATTCATATTTTTTCCTTTGTGAAAAGCTGACCTGTACTCTGTATTTCCTTGAAATACTGCAGGCATTAAATCTACCCCCAGACTTGTAATGGGGCAGTAAGTAAATCCGGTGGTGTTATGCAAATACCAATGGTTTGACTGACACCACCTAGCCTTTAATGACTGACCCATATCATTAACACAATAGAAGCTATGGCAAGGATATATGACTTTAGTCTCTCACCGTCATTATTATACTGTGGCAGTTTATTGCATGTCATGTAAATTGGCAAAAGCCAAGAAGGGTAGCCTGATCCAATTTATGCATGATGAATAAATAGGGTGGCCCATAAAGTTTGGGTTTTGGATCTCCAATTTCTCAATTCTCTAATGCATCAGAGGTATTTAATTCTTTTAATGTTAGTGATCTGTTATTTGTATAAAATATAACTATTCTCAAAGCAGTTCCTGGAACCCCAATATTTGAAATATTAATTCAAATGTGGGATGGAAATGCCCTCAAAAGAATGAAGAAAGCACTACATGCTAGTAAGTTTGACCCATGCTCCTTTATTGATAGGGAGAGACACAAATATCATTGACAAAATACAAAGAATGCAAAATAATGCCCTAAGAGCAGCTCTGAATATCCCTATGAGAGAACACATCTCAGATGCTAGAAGAGAGGTTCATTGGCTAAAAATATCTGACAGGATACTCCTAAAAACAGCCTCCCTCACCTCCAAATGCTTAAACAACTTAGCCCCACCCTACCTTGCTGAAAGGATAAACAGAAGATCATCCACACGCCCAACGAGAGCAGCCAATGCCCACACCTTGGAAATGCCTAGATTTAAACGTGTTACAGCTGGAGGATCTAGCTTCCCAGTTATTGCAGCACAAACTTGGCATGCATTACCGCATGACCTCCGAAAGGAACAACCGTATCCCAAATTTAGACTCAATGTAATTAAATAGCTACGAACGAATGACCTTTAGCTTACCTCTCGGTACCTTACACTGTTTTCTCTGCTGCATGTCTCTTAAAGTGCTTCCTTCCGTATGCCATTGTAACTATCCTGGCAGCTATTTTCCAACTATTTTGTATATTATATGATTCTTTGTTCACATTCTGTAACTAAGCTTAAGTTGTCTTGACCTCTGCTGCGCCCGGATACCCAAGGGTTTGGTGCGCAATACCAAATAAATAAACAAACAAACAAACAAACAACGTTAAAAGAGGAAACATTGGAGCAGAGTTAGAAACTGTGTACCATGCTTCATTAGCTTGAAAAGGAATTAATAGGGTTGCCATTAAAAAAAAATAGACCATTGTTTTAAAGCAGAAATGGAATAGTGGTGAAGGAGCCCTATGTTGGTTAGTAAAAGAAGAACTGATCATTGCTTGCTATACAGTCATTAATTATACGACTGCCTTATTATTTGTCATGGGCAATAATAATCATATAATTCAATATGTGCATTTTTAGTCAACAAACCTTGATATGTTAAAGTTATCTTTAAGAATACATATTTATATTGGTTTTATATCCTATAGAAATTCGAGTTTTGGATTGAACCAAACAATGCAAATCAAATTTTTTTGAGGGACTATAGAAGGTTGCTAATAGGAAAATTCAAAAGCAGTAGTTACATTAAATAACCAGATTTACACTATGAGTAAGGTTTGTGAATCCTGATGACTCCCAGGGTATGGGGAATAAGCGGTGTACTGTAATATCACCATAAAGGTAATAGGATGTGACCATAAAAGATAATAAACCACGATATGGGAGGAGTTTGGGAATTGTGTTGGATACTTGTAGGGTTGTTTCATTTCACAGATGTGCCCAAGAGTTTCTTTTTCTTTTTCTTATAGCGGACAATGGATAGGAACATCATCAATTATTGGCTTTAGGCAAAACTTGGCCAGAGAGCACCTTTAAAATGGATATGTGCTATAGGACCGCTGAAACAGTGATTTCAAAGTCTCTTTTGTGCACTGGGTGAAGGCCAACCTGGGCCTCCATCTTGGATTGTTCAGCCTAAACTGCCTCGAACAATAGGACCTTATTCTCAGCTGATATGCATCAGGGGGCAATAGCCGCACACCCCCCACCTGAGCAGGACTATGCAGGATATTGTCAGAACAGAGCGACTAACGCAGAAGTGGAGGATCACCTGATGACGGGAGACAAGCGGGAAGCAGAAGACAGACTACGGATGTACAAAATTAACGATATTGTTATGTCATGGAGCGGGGGCAATTAAACAGCTGTGATGTATATTATGAGGGTCCAGACCATGAGGGAATATAAGGGGAAGGCGACTTGGAGAAAGGTTGGGTTAGTTTGGCTGGTGGGCTGTTAGGGTCTATTTGTTTGGATGGTTTGCAAACCAGCAATAAAGGATGTATTACTTTGTCCATTCCCAATATGACTCCTGAGCCTTTTGTCTGATTTTAGGTTCATAGAGGGTGCCAGCAACTCAGACCTGTTGTGCAACACTGCAGACCACCAGACCCCGAGAGCCTCAGTTCGGGCACCCAGACGAGTGCCTGAAAAAATAAGATAAGGTACGAGGCCTACTAGAAAATCTCCATGGGGGCTTCCGGAGGAGGAGATCGCAGCTGGTGAGAGTGCATGTCGGGGAGCACAGGGGAATGGAGGGTCCCATTTGTGACCAGGGAATGGACAATACAGGATGGTATGTGTTTAGGGAATATGCTAAAATGGGATGGAGATTTTGGGCTGGGTATGTAGTATTGATAAGATATTTAACTGTGATTCTTGTAGTTCTGTCTCTCTTTTATCCAGAGATGAACCTAGCAAAATATCAAGTCTAGGGACTGAGCCCAGTAAAACGCATGGACAATGGTTAGAGTAACATTTTGGGGGGACAGTCTAAAGAGTCTAAAGCCTGCAGGTAAATAGGGATAGGTGGATGAGTGCATGATGTCTGCCCTTATCCTTATCAGAACCACTCCGAGGTATCGTTGGTTGTTCTGAACCCCTTTTCACTCTCAGTACCACAAGGGAATGGAGTCGAAAGAACATATGGAGCAGGGGCGTATGGTTAACAGGGCAAGTTAAGAGTGAACACAAATAGGGAAAGCAAAATGGGCAAACAATAATCCAAACAGGCAGATGAACCCCCAAAGGAGTCGCCTGCCCACTATATGCTTAGGCAGTTCAACAGTTCGTCTTGTGATTATTTTGACTCGGAACATGGAAAAACTAGGTTCCCTTAGAAGGGTGCTGGAGAATTAAGGGACTAGAACACCAGCAGCACAGTAGGGAGCGTTTGCTACGTGGCTGGAAGAGTCCACAGATGTGAACTGCGACAGGAAAGTTAGAGGACTGAGGGATTCTAATGATCAGTTAAGGGGTAGGACAGAGGGAGAAGGGGCTCGATTATGCCCCAGGATGATGACGAAGGAAGGGCCAATGGATACAGAAAAGACAGAGGAGGATCAGAAGGGTCAGGATAACGAAACGCCTGAAGGTATACGTCATTTTTTTCACCAGTATCAGACAACGGGCAGGGGTGAGACCTGAGAAGGCACAACAGGAGGCACTGGTGATGGAATACCCCACAGGTGCTGGCAGCCCCCAGGGCGCCGGGGCAGAGTGGATTGTTTTCCATGGGAGCACAGATGCACAGGGAGGCACCATAATACTACAACTCCTCGACGACAATGGGAGGTACAATATATGGAATGAATTCAAAAGTCTTTCATGCTCCCCTCAGACAAGTACCACCGTGTCATGGGGATAGAAAAAAACAATAAACATTAGTTACTGTCCATGTGCCATGGACCCTAGGAACCTAAGGAATTCCTCAATACAAGGGAAGAGCCACCACGATTTGTAGAGAAACTGCAAACAGTAATGCATTGTTATAACTCATCATGGACTGACACAAACAAACTCATGCAAATTGTGATGCCACAAGAGGTAGGACAGCAGCTCAGGCACAGGGGATGCCCTGGCAGGCAAGTGAAAGAATAGTGACAACGGTTGCAGAGGTGTGCCCTAGAAAAACTGATTGGGCAACAATATCAAACTGTTAACAAAATAAGGACAAATCCCCAACCAATTACTTAGATAGACTGAAGATGGTGTTCATTCAGCAATCTGGTATTAAAAAGCTGGAGGACAACACAGGAAGCCATAGCAAACTCGTTTGTTGCAGTCTTACTTCCGAAGGAATGGATACAGCTGAAGAATGTGTGCATAGGCTGGCAGACCAAGCCTTTAGCGGGGCTGGTGGCGGTGGTGAATCATTGCGTCACCTGCCAGGAACAGAGGAAGGAAACGTCTGACAACAAATTATTGACTTGCAGATGCAGAGTCTCCAGTGACAGGTGCAGGGACATCTCCAAGGTATGGCACAATATTTGGGGAATATGGCCCAAAGGGGGGCTGACCAAGAGGCAGAGGCGGAGGTCAGATGGGTCTGCAGACATATCAGATGCAAAAGGGAGGACATGGGGGACAACAACAGCACTGAGACAGTGGGGACAGTTTGATCAACAGCAAGGAAGCGGAGCACAGGGTCAGCAGGAACAGGGAAATTGGAATAATCTACAGGCTTCTAGAGACATGGCACTGAACTCTTTAACTTGCAATTATTGTAAACAGGAGACCATTGGAAAAATGAGTGCCCACTTAAACCACAAAGACAGCAACCACAAGGAGGCACTATTCACAATATTCTCAAGATGCCACATCAGGGAGGTCAGGTCCAAGGACACTAATCCCTTTTGTCCCCAGAGACCCGTGAGGGCAGAGGGGGGTGGGGGGTCTGAATGGATTCTTCCAACCAAAAGGGGCAGAGACTCTAAACGCACTAATTTTCTCCGTTGATCAGGAAGGACCTTATGTACAATTCCAGGTTCTGGGGCTACCGATACCACATCTGGGTGATACAGGGGAAAACCAACATGCTTTATGTCTTAACAATTTTTCTCATGTCCTTACATCAGGGGAGACTGTAAGAGTGGTAGGCATACCACTGTCATACAACAGGTGTGGGAGCCTCTTACAGTTACATTAGGGCCCAATCAACATTCTTTTCTTTTAAGTACCACTGCGCCTGTAAATTTGCTGGGAAGAGACTTACTGTGCCAAATGAGGTGCACTGTCTATTGCACCCCGGATGGGGTGTTTTTGAGTTTATCCTCAGGCAATGTAGTAGCAATGATGGCTACATTAAGGTAAGAGATTGGGGGAAAGTTAAGGGTGTAGACAAGCAATGGTCCGAGGATATACAGGAATTGATTGAGTATATACCACGTTGTCTGTGGGCCACCGCTGATAACGAGGTAGGATATATATATACACTGCCAAAACCAGTAAGGATACAAGTAGATCCATTTAAAAGATTGCCTCACACACCCCAGAACCCCCTGAAACCTAAAGCAGAGGCAGGGCTCACTCCAGTCAGTGTATCTTTCCTGAGTCAGGGAATAATTGTTCAGACCTGTACCATAAGCAATACTCCCTATTTTTCCTTTTAAAGAAGCCCGGGAAGGAGGTATACGGGTTTGTCTAGGACCTACATGCTATTAATGCTGTGATGATAACTTCCTTTCACATGGTGCCAAATCAGGCAACTATACTGGCTTAAATTCCACTCACACCGACACATTTTACAGTGGTTGACTTGTGTTCAGCTTTCTTCTCAGTTCCTATACATAAGGATAACCAGTATGTATTTGCATTCCCGCATAGGGGTCCAGTACACGTGGACCCATTTACACCAAGGGTATACAGAGTCCTCAAACCTCTCTTCACAATGATTGAAGAAAGATTTGGATGATACAAAATTGCCAGGGAAGTATACAATACGTTGATGATTTGTTAATTGCCTCTACTTCATACGAGGCTTGCAAAGAAGATACTAAGGTTCTGCTAACAGTACTGACAGAGAAAGGGCATAAGGCTTCCAAGAAGAAGCTACAGTTATGCACTCCCAGGGTGAATTATCTGGGACATGGCATTACGAAGGGATGTCGGCCGATACCCCCTTCTTGGAAAAAGTCTGTTTGTAATATACCAAAACCTCAGAATATAATGCAAATGCAGGGTTTTGTAGGGGAAGAAGGCTACTGCCTGCAATGGATCACTGGATTTGCTGAAATAGTTAAACAGGTTCAGGAGTATACCCGATTGAACACTGTAGAACCATTGCAATGGGTTCCAGAAGCAGAACAGGCCTTTTATGAGAAAAAAAGGATTGATAGCAAAGGCACCCATGCTGCGTCTGCTCCTTACAAGAAGGGATTTACCTTGTACTACCATGAGGGTAAGGGGTTTGCCCTGGCTGTCCTTAAACAGAAGCATGGTGCTGAACCATGACATCACTGTTTTTATGTACCATTGATCTCCTATGTAAACGCTTTGGATAAAGGCGCTATATAAAGAACTATAAAAATACAAATACAAAAAGCATGGGATCGATCGTACACTTTTAGCCTATTACCATAAAGAGTTGGACCACCTTGTGGCAGGAAAGTGGCCTTGTCTACAATCAGTAGCTTTAGCAGCTCCGGTAGTTGAACACTGTGAGAATACTGTATTGGGGTCACCTTTAGAGGTGACTGTTCTGCATGCTGTGGTATAGTAATTATTGAAAACAAAGATTGAGCACATGTTGGTCTCGATAGCTAGCAAATATGAAATACATTTACTAAACTGTTCCAACTTTACCTTGACCAGATGCTCAGATGATCACTCCTGAACCTAGCATCATTGTTACCCAATTTAGAGGAGGAAGAGCCAAACGATTCCACCCCATGCAAGTGTGTGTCAGTGACAGACTATCTGTTAATGCCCCATGCTGACCTCTCAGATATGCCACTGCCAGACCCAGATCTCGAGTAATTTGTTGATGGGCCTTGTCTTAGAAATCAGGATGGGCAGGTGGTATTGGGGTTATGCGCTACGTGCACCCAGAGAAGTAGTGGAGAGTGGTAAATCTGTTAATGTTTATACCGATTCACGATACGCATTTGGCATAGACCATGATTTTGGTCAACTCTGGAAGCAGAGATGATTAATGTCTTCAAATAGTACACCCATAAAACAGCCAGTATGTTTTAGGTCTTTTAGATGCCATAATGCTACTTGGATGAATTGCCATCATCAAGTGTGCTGTCCACCAGGAACTGGGTGACTCTATTAGTTGTGGAAATGATTTTGCTGATTGAACCACACAATTTGCTGCCACCTTAGAGTGAAATGATGAGTACATCTTGCCAGTGCAAACAGTGCAGGAGGACACCCCTTATAAAATGTTAGAAGATATTGCGCTATGCAGGAAAATGCCATCTAATGAAAAGGGTAAGTGGATCCAAAAGGGGTGCCATTTGTATGAGGAATCTCTGTGATAAGATGAACAGGGTCGCTTTGTGGCTCCAGAAATACTAGTGTGACACCTAATCAGGATGTGTCACAGCTAGGCACATGTTTGAAGGCATAGAATGACAATGCTAGTGGGGCAATCCTGGTTTGCACCGGAATGTTCTGCTATGGCTCAAGAACACTGTCAACGATGTGTAATATGCTTAAAGAATAACATGGGAAAAGTGTGCCGATCAGACCATGGGAGCATCCTCCGCTGCATGGCCCATTTGTGGGGTTACAGATTGATTTTGTACAACTGACAAAATATAATCAGTGGCAATATCTGCTATTAATAGTGATCCTTTAATCAGAGTGGGTTGAGGCTCAACATAGAAAGGCGGATGCATTGACTGTTGGATAAATACTGATTCAGAATGTGTGCCCATGTTTGGGAAATCTGTATGTATCAACAGTGGTCAGGGAACCATTTTGTCAATAACAACATTAAAACACTGTTGTCCACTTTAATGTTCAGCCTAATTTAAATTGCACTAAGCAACCACAGTTAGCAGGGTCAATGGAGATACGTAAAAGAGTTTTGAAAAATAAATTGGCCAAATTGTGTCAGGAAATAGAGTTGAAGTGGCCAGAAGCCCTCCCACTAGTTCTGTTTAGCACGAGAA
Source organism: Ambystoma mexicanum (assembly GCF_040938575.1). NCBI lineage: Eukaryota > Metazoa > Chordata > Amphibia > Caudata > Ambystomatidae > Ambystoma > Ambystoma mexicanum. The sequence goes on along the minus strand of NC_090932.1, from coordinate 672,908,989 downwards.
GTACACTTGCAAAGAAAACTAGGTTAAGTCCATATGAAATCCTCTATGGAAGACCTATGAGATTGCCTGTAGCATTACTGCTAAAAACTGTAATAGATCATTTGCAATTAACCGATGATCGATTGTTGGAATATGTCAAGACATTAATGTCTTCTGTCAGCCTCCTTCACAATCAGGTTCAAGTTGCCCTGCCAAGGGAACCAGACTCTCCAGGTCATTCCTTATACAAACTACTCTAACATTGTGATATCAGCTGATGTCAGGGCTTGCTGTGGTATAAGAAGTGATGGTTAGTACATTGGCAAGGGGAAACAGGTGATCTCAATGGACCTTTGGTTGGGAGTTATTCCACAGCCAGCCGAATGTTCAGTGGGGGTAGTCCGATCTCCCTGTGAGGCTCTACCGAAATGGATAAGTGAGGAAGATTATTTAACCATTCTGAACTCCCAATGGGAAGAGCCCACAGCAAGACTGTAGCCCAACCATAGAAATAGAGAAACAAGTGCAACCAATAATATACCCACTACTGTAACCAAAACAACTGTTGCATTCACATGTTTCTGATCAAATGTATTACTGTCACTCTGTTCTTTTTACTAGGAGGAGGAACTCAATGATTTCTAAAATCATTTATTAGTATAAGCAATGGACAGGAATCACAGTGATGACAACACAAAGAAAACATGGTGGTAATGGAAGCGTTGTGCCCGACTTGGTAAATATCCCCCTGGCTGTGCACACAGTGGTGGTGCCATGGTATTGTGAGATTGAAGATCTCAGTGCGGTTGTAGCTAAAGGTTAGGAAGGGCCAGTATGAATGGAGTGTGTTAGGCTGGATTTCTACACTCTGGCTTGGTGGACAGATGTTTAGGAGCCCAACCTAGTTAGTGAAAAGGGGAAACTCTGGTAGCTGTAGCCAAACCAATCAAAGTAGTATTCAGGGTGGTCAAGTCTAGAGTCTCAGTAAGGGTGGCCCTGGTAAAGGGTCCACAATGAGTTCACAAGGTAATTAATCATGGATTGCAATTAGACAAGTAGTTATACAAATACTATATTTATTTATGGCCAAAGAACACACTATGAAAATGACTATACACAGGTATTACTAGCACACACCACTCATAATAAAATACATATGTACATCCACTGTAGCCTTTGCAATAAAATCACAATCATCTCACCCCACAATACTGAAAGTTTCACAAAGTTTCTAGAGATTTTGGGAGCTGGGAAAAAGTGGATGAGAGAATAGTTCCAAAAGTCAGAGAAGGATGTATTCTAGTGAATACAACTGTCCCCAGCTTTAGGCAACAGGTTTTGCCAAAGCCAAACAAAGGTGAATCTTTTAAAAGTATTCAAAACCTTTACAGGTAGTGATGGGGGCAAGTAATTATTGCTGCAACTCATCCCCCCCCCCGTACTCCAGTTTCTCTTCAGACATGGCAGGTCTTCAGAGGGTGTTCAGTGGTCCGTTTTCCCACCATCGGTTACTGTCGCTCGGGCCCAGGAGTTGAGGGTGCAAGAGATCTCCCGGTTGGATTCAGAAGCTTGTGCAACTTGTTTCTGCTGATGAATGCAACTCAAACTGGTGCAGAACTCATAGGCACTTGACCAGATGTGGGAAAGCTGGTTTCCAGATTGGCACCATTGCACGGTGACAGGAGGGCACACAGCTATCGCCGGTCAGAGGCGGCCTCCTATCTCTGGCCCCATTGATGCTTGAATGCTTACATTTTGCTGGAAGGACTCTTGTAGAACAAGCTATGGGCCGCCAGTTCAGAGCCGATATCCAGAACCATGACACCTCTACCAGTATAGCCCAAACTGGAGCTGGTCAGTTCACATGATGGTTCCGGGGACACCTCTGAAAACTCCAAATGGCTGGGCTCCGAGCAGACATCCGGAATGGTTGGTCCCACCACTCCAAGGGTCAAAGATCTACCGTCTGACTTCTAAAGATCACCAGCCAGACAGGGCTTCACCCAGACTTCAGCAAAAGTTGGTCACCAGGCCTTCTTAGGACGGGTCGACAGATTTTCCGACGTCTTCTCAGCTGAGCATGATACTTGGATCCTTGCAGTATTTCTCCAGGATCTCTGAGGCATGGCTGCAGGACTCCTCTTCTTACCCAGAAACTCAGGTGAAACAGAAACTCAGGACACCCATTGAAAGATCTGCCCCTCACCCATAACCCAATCAGGACCACTGAAAGTGAAACTCTTGCATATTCCATAGATATGCAGAAACCAGTTTATAGATTGGGACCCGACAGTCCCAACCCACTTCCTAGGAACATACACACATTGCCCTGCACTAGACTGTGCAAAAGCTCAGCTTTTACCGGGCAGTGCATGAACAAAAAAGGATTTCCTGACCTGGAAAGGCAAGAAGAAGGTAACAGGACAAGATGGCCAAAGAATAAATGAAAAATCTTGTGGCACCGCTATTTTGGGACACTAGCTGCTGTTAGAAGCCAAATGCGGTAAACACAGTAAGGCTAACAGAAAGTACAGTACAAATCATCAAAAAGTAACTGCTGCCACCAGTTTGTTCTTAGGCTCATACAAAAGAAACACCATTGCACTGCATTATAAGATGCATTGTGCAATGATAAAAAGTTACCCACGAAATAGATAACATGTACAAAGAAAAGGGAAACATAGTTTCCCATACTGACTGACTTAAGGACTAGTCAGTTTCCCAAAGATAATGAACAATGTTGCAGTGGAGTGAAGGTGAAGGCTTCACTGAACTGGAAAATGTTGGTCAGAGCACAAAAACAAAAACAAAATGATTGGGGGGAGGTCCAAAGAAATGGAGGCAAAGTTGCTTCAAAAAGAACATTTTCCAAACACTTGTTCCCCCACCCCCTAACTAAGGGACAGGGGGAGCTAATCCACCCCTGGATGGGTCTTCTGTTCCAATCGGTTATCCCAATTGGACAGCCCATCAGCATTGCAATGTTTGGGGCTTGGCCTATGCTCAATGGTGAAGTCAAAGTCCTTAAGACTCATTGACCACATGAGGAACTTTGGATTCTCTCCCTTAATGTCCATCAACCACTTCAAAGGCTTAGGGTCAGTATACACAGTGAAGTGAGTCCCATGGAGGTAGGACCTCATTTTGCAGAGACTCCATACAATGGAAACAAACATTTCATTTCCTCATATGGCCACCTGAGTTCTCTGCTCCTAAACTAGTAGCTGATAAAACATATAGGTAGTTCCTCATCTTTGTCATCAGGCTGCCATAGCTTTGCTCCTATCCCCATGTTATAGGCATCTGCCTCCACAATTAATGGTCTGTTAAAGTTAGGTGCCCTGAGACCAGGGGCCTGGCGAAGGGAACCTTTCAGGTCTTGGAAGGCCTTCTCACACTCCATAGTCTAGGACCCTAGTTCAGGCCTTCTGGAAGTAGTGAGGGTAGTCAGAGGGTCAGCTATATGGTGATAGGTGGCATCACAATTCCTGTATTTCCCAGTGAGGCCCAGGAAAGTCCTCACTTGGGTTTGGGTAGTGGTGGTTGCCCAGTTCTGTAAAGTATGTACTAGATTGAGAAGAGGTTGAGTCTTGCTTCCACTCACACCAACTTCACGCTCAAGGTCAGCCACTGAGTCCAATCCAATATGGCACGTGGTTGCCTCCATAGAAAGGTAGGCCTGATGATGGCCATGTAACACAATCCTCAGATGTCTTCTATGTTCTTCCCAAGTGGGGCTGAAGACTGCTATCTCATCCCGAGATATTGTGCAGAAATCATCTGTCCTATTCAGAACATATTTGAATATTTTGTGGAAAGTAGCAGGTGCAGTCTCCAAATCAGAAAGCATTACCCCGTGGCAAAGTTCTGTAGTTGCCAAAACTGCTGTCTCCTCCTTGGCATTTACTGACAGGGATATTTTTCAATACCCTGCTGACAGATCAATAAGGCTAATGTACTGGGCAGTACTTACCTTTTCCACCAATTTGGTTATACTTGGCAGAGGGTGAACAGCTGTCATGGTGACAGCCTACAGAGCTCTATAGTACGTGCAGAATCTGAAACCAGAGGTGCCTGCTGTGTACAAGGGCTCAATTAACCTATGATCAAACAGTTCATTGATCGCCAACTGAATGTTAGATCCAACTTGTTATGAACCACCATACCACCTAGTTTGGTATACAGAACCCAGCTGATGATGACCAGATTTAATCTCCTACCAGCTATGGAGATTATGGCAGCTAGGTCAAAAGACCACACAATACTGATGATGTGTAGATTCTGCAGGTTGGAAGAATCTCGGGAATCCCTAGCAAAAAGATCTTGTGACTGTCTGTGAGGCCTTAACGGAACTGAGATCAAAGCACCTAGCTAAATTCATCAAAAATGAAGAATCTTTATTTTCTGCTGAATGGTGATCAATGGCTCTTAGAGGGCAATGTGTAGGCCGTACTATTGCCATGATTGACTTCATTAGAGAATGCCTAACCATAAAAGGCCAAATTTACCATCTCCCTCCGATTCACTGAGGATGTATTTGACTCATTGCAGAGTCACTATTTGAGGGAGGAAGGGAACAAGTTAAAGAAAGGAAACCTACAAACTAACTCTTCCGTCTCCTAAGAGTGCCCATCCGATTGTGGGGATTTTAGAATGTTTAGGATTTTGGGATTCTTCTTCTTCTGTAAATCTTTTTGTAATAAACTAATATGCAATACAAAATAATAAGAATTAAAAAAAAGAACACCTAGTTTGTTTCAGTCCACTATTTCCAGTGACATAGGGCCTCATTACATGTTTGCCGGTCTGGAAACAAGGGTTCCGGTAAGCTTACCGGCACCCTTATTTCCGGACCGGCAAACTACAAGTTTGCTTACCCGGAGCCGCTGTGCCTGACAGGTCTGACCCTGCCGGGCACAGCGGCCACGGTAGGCAGACTTGTCACAGGAACACCGGCACTGTTGCTAACGGTGCTGGTGCTCCCGTGTCCCCACTCCCATGGGGACTAAGAATTTGCCAGCGCCTGAGTTCCCGGGCCGCTCGACTCATAATGAGGCCATCGCTCATGCCCACACCACTCTGTGAAGCCTGAGTTCATGGAAGATAAGTGGGGAAATTGCCTCAGCAAAATGTTCACCTCACCTTATTCTTGTGGGGCCAGTTGAGGGGACACGAGACCATCCTCAATAAAGCCTTAGAATTGATGCTCTGGCACAGGGCAGGATGAGATACACATTCCTCTGGCCCCCTTTCTGTAACCAAGAGCAGGGCTCTAATTGTATCCGTAAGAACAAAATCCTCCACATTATTCATGGAAACTCTATGGCAGTCTTTCTTGATCTACCAAGGCCCTCTGAACAGTTTACCTAACTTAGTTCTAAAACTTGGCAAGGATTGGCCATTCATCTATGATCTGGTATTTACTGAACAGGTTAGACATTAGAAGGTTCCACCACCTTCTTTGTGGCTCATTAAATGCTCCACACAATGTGTGAGGGTTCTAAAAACTCCCTCTCAGACCACCTTCCTGTGGGGGACAGTTGAGTGACCAATTACAAGTCACTTCACCACCCTTCCACTGCGTCTGACCACTACTGAGCATAGAGATGCTGCCTGAGCAAGGCACAACTCCCTCAGAGGTTCTACCCCTGGTGCTAATACTCAATGAGGTTTCAATGACTGACTTGGCAGTCATTCTGTGTGGGGTGGCATCAGGAGCCACGGTGTTATGATCATCAACCACCAATGCCATCCTATTGCTTACACAGAGTCAAGGGGCTAAGAAGGTTAGGACTTGTCTCAAAGTCCTAAAAGTGGATCCTGGAGTATCTGAATATCTGTCTCACTTCTGCCTGGCTGCTGAAAGGAAGTGAAACTCGTACAATTGGTTTCTTTTGGGACCCCCATCATGGGCCAGCACGAATGCATGGTAGACCACTCTTGAGCTATTCTGACATCGGAATGAACTACAAGGGTAATGGTATGCGCCAACTGTAGGAAGAAGGGCCACACGTCTTGAAGAACCACTTGAGGAACCACCAACCTTTCATGGTTTTCTCAGATGGGCTCTGTGGGCTTACTCACTAGTAACCCACCTTCCTTTTGTATCCTTTGATTCACTGGAGGTTCACCCTCCAACTGGAAGCAGGCCTTTCTCCACAGGCTTATTAAAGATGGTTTCCTTTGTTGGCCCATACTAATCTCTCCCCTAGGGACCTACTACCAGCAGGCTTGGCAGCTCAGGAGTCCATTAGGATCCACAATGTTCTGGAAGTCCCTCTTCCCGGCCTGTTTCAGGGACTTGGCCAACTACTTCAACAGAAGTTGAAGGTAGGGCGGGAGGAATATTTTACTTCCCTCTGCCTAATTTGTGGACTCCTCAGGCCCTGGGTTTCCCCTTTAGCCGAGGCTTCCCCTTAGACTTGGCTATGGCAGACTGGTCCTGAGACCTAGTGCTTGAAGGGCCTGGAGAGTGGCTATCGGGACCTTAGTCTTGAAGACTGATCTCACGCAGGACTCTTCTAGGAACCACCCTTCTAAAATTGACAGCTGCCCCGACCATCTCACTACTCACAGCCATAATGACATGCAATTCTGGGAAGTAGAGAGAGTGCCTCCCAGCCAACTGAATATGCCCCACAGAATCTCTGGCACGAGCCTATGGGTTTATCACTAGGGAAGCTACTCAAGTAGGACTGGGCCCAATGTTTCTAAGGGTAAAGACACTGATACCTGCTACCTGAACACTATGCTCAGCAGAAACGTAACTGTGGGACAGAACAGGTATGGGAGCAGAAGCTTCAGCATTGCTAGGTTCAAGGAATCTAAGAGAAAGACACTCCTGTAAGAATGTCTTCATCATCCTGAGAGAAGGTAACATTTACAGAGTGGCCCCTCAAGGTCATACCCATACATTTTGGGACCCCCTTCACAAGGTCACTGGCTCCACAAGTGTGAAATGATCCATTGGACCTTGATCCATAGGGAGGTTTAAAGTAACCACTGTTGTGCTTGGGATTGGTAGTCCCACTAACCTTTCCTGAATCTTGGGACTTCCTCTTAAACATTTTGTGGGACTTCTGGGATGAGGTTTTATCAGATTCCCAACCCTCTTTCTCCTTCTGCTTCTTCCTCTATTCCTACTTACCAGAATCAGGTTTGTCCTTATGGGGCTCTCTATGGGACACCCATAAGTCAGCTGCAACGACCAGCTTCTTTGGATCTAACTCCTTAGAATATGGCAAATGCTGCTTAAGCTCAGGGGAACATTAAGCAAAAATGTGCTCAAGGAAACACCAAAGCGTGGTGTCTCATGAAGGCAAAGTAAATGTTACCAATATCAAAACATTTAGTCACAAAAGTGTATATAAAATCGAGCATGTGGCAAACAATTTACAGAACACTCAAATAGTTCATAATGAGTGTATTTAATACATAATGATAAAAAATGGTGGGTTAGGATAACCCCCTAAGTAACAAAAACAACAAGAGACAAAATAATGCATAAACGTAAAAGATTATGGAACTCAAGTGTACTTAAGGAATCATAGCCCCACAACCTATAAACAATACACAAACAGCACAGTTACAACAAGTACAAGAAGTCAAAAATTCAAAGAAACTTCAAACCTAGTAGTATCATATTGCATATGACAATGATCTAATTGGGCCATACACTACTAGCATCGTCTAATATCAGACCATTAATAGTGGCCAGTGGTCAACTACAGGGTGATAAGAGAGAAATACAACAGAAGTAAATTGGTTTTCACAATAAATGAATGATTCTTCCCTATTAGTAGTTTCAACTGTACAAAAATGTTATTTTACAACATCCACCGTCTTCCTCAGGACCTAACCAGCCTGTGGGTTACCTCCCTTCATTTTATTGACGTGAGCTGCTGTCTCCAATGGGTATTCATTAGGTGGCCACTTGACCCACAGGATCTCTACCTTTACGTGTAATGCGGATGACATGCAGCTCTCTTTTCAGGCTAAGTTAGGCCTCCTCCTCCTCCTCGCTCATCCCTTACTGTCTATCTGCAATTCAGTCTTGGTGTGCACTAACAATCACTACCTGAATGCCAGTAAGACAGAGAATGTCCTCATTGTGACCCCTGCTCCCGCTTTCCCCCTTTCACTCTGGCCGGCCTCCCTTGGACCAGCGCCCTAACCTACCAATGAGGCAATAAATCTAGGGGTCATCTTCGACTCCACTCTCTCCTTCTTTTCTCACATCTCAGTTATCTCCAAAAAGTCCCACTACCAACTGCACCTCCTCAGAGGCATTCTACTGTTTCTCACTTTCCCCCATGGGCTGACCACCTCAGGAACCCTGGTTCTCTCTAGGCTGGACTATTGCAATAGCCTCTTTCTCAATCTTCCTACTTCTACTGTCCGTCCTCTACAACTCATGCAGAACAGAACCGCAAGACTTATCCTTGGCCTCAAGCCCAGGGACTACATCTCTCCGGAGCTGAAATCCCTCCAGAGGCTCCCTGTGGCTGCAAGGATCAAGTTCGAGACCCTATGCATACTCAACAAGGCTTTCTGAGGCCGGGGCCCACACTATTTACAATGCTCCCTTCCTAAATACTCTGCCTCTAGAGTCCTCAACTCGTCCTCCTCTAACTGTCTGCGGGAGAGACGCTTTCACAAAGAGTGATTTGGGAGTAGATCTTTATCCTCTACAGGTGCCTCCCTCTGGAATAGCCTCCCTGCCTCTCTCCGTCTTGAGCCGGAGCACCATAAGTTCTGGAAACTCCTCAAGACCTTCCTCTTTCCTCCTCCTTCTCTCTCCATCTCCCCTGATAACCTCTGTTCTCTTTCTCTCAACCCTCCTTCCTCCCTCTCTTCCCTAACTCTGTTCAGTTTTTGCTGGCTAGTTGCCTGGTTCACCTACAGAGCCTTACAGATCCCAGGCTCCCCGCCAGCCTATTTGCACTTGCCTCCGAGCCGCTGCAGTATGTTCAGCATTACTGTACTTTTAGCTTACGATCCATGGGTGGGGCGACCTCTCTGCACTTAACCCAGGGCCCTGCTGGACTGGATGTGTTTGTGCCCCCCCACCCTCCTTCCTCACACCTCTGCCTCTATGCATGCATGACCTAAATGTACTAGTACTGGTAAGTTTGTCTGTCCTGCCCCGCCACCCCTTTTGTCCCACCTCCTTAGCTTGGTTACAACTATAACACTTCATGCACTTGCACTAGGAGAAATGCCGTCAGGCCTAGTATGCTAGTTTTCCTGTTAGATCATTCAGAAACTTCAAGGCCTAAGAATAATTACTGTATTCCCTTGTTCCCTTCCCAACTTGAAGCGCTTTGAAGCACTCCACCTGTATATAAGCACTGTATAAATAAACAATTACAAAAACACATGTAGGCTCTATGTTCAAAGATCAAAATGAGGGTAGACTCCCTCATATTATCATCTGATTGATTCTACAACCTAACGGGTAATAATAGTAAAACCATACATTAGCTAGTGTCATACATTTTATCCTAAAGCTCAGTCTGAATAGGTGCCACAGCGTTTTAACACACCTAAGTTAAGTGGGAGAGGAAAGAATCGCCAAATGTTGCTGTTATGTGAAAGGCAAATATATATAACGTATGTATTATGAAAAAGTAGGTACCTTGTCCAAGGCTGGAATATGAAACCGCCTTGCTGGGTCTAAGTATAAAGCAGGCGGGGGGGGGGTGCCCGAAAAGGGTTGGGGTTCAAATATGAATTTGAAGTGGAAAACGTCTTTTTTGTAGTTCCATACCATTTAAAAAGGATAACAATAAGCAAACATGTATTTATCTCTGGCTGCTAGATGGCGAAAAGCAGGTTCTTCAGTATGGGGAGCCATGTTGGTATGATAGAAGAGGCTATGGGCCTCATTACACGGTAGGCGGTGAGCCATGGCGCTATTAGCGCTATGGCTCATGCCGGTAAAATACCGGCACCGCCTTGGTGGAAAGGGGATTTACCGCCCCATTCCAAGGTTGGAGGGGCGGTAAATCCCCCTTCCACCATTGCCCTTCCCCATTCCCATTTCTGCCCCATAGGGCTCTATGGGAATGGGGAAGGCACTAATTACGGCACCGCAATTTTGCGGTGCCGTAATTAGCTCCGAGGTCCCTTTGCGGGTTGGATTTTAACGCCTGCAAAAAGCAGGCGTTAAATCCCCCAACCCGCAAAGGGACCTCGTAGTAAGGCGGTAAGGATTTACCGGTACCGGTAAATCCTTACCGCCATCCGTGTAATGAGGCCCTATGTCTTATATGCCCGTAGCGTTTCAGGTAGCGCCAGGCAAATGTATATTTAAGAAAAAATGTGTCTGCCCTCTGGGCTGTTGAATGAAGAGCCCTATTAGTTCAGTGTGGGGAGCTATTTACATGAGAGAGGCCCCTCTAGGGCAAGTTAACCAAGAGCAACAAGCGAGCGGCAGGGTTTTTTCACTGCATAGAAGTGGGACGTCTTCTGGATACAGGGTTGCTGCGCGGGGGCGTCTCTAGCACATCGGCCAATGAAAGGACTTTGTTCGCTGGCCTGCAGATTACTGCCTGGACAGTGGGCAGGATGCAGCTGGGAATGGGTAACACACCATGAAGTTTGGGAAATCAAGCTATCTAACAATGCCTCTAGGTACATGATCTCTGCCCCGAGGATAACACCTGTTCTGTCGTTTAGTCTTGTTTAAAATTGGGAGTTATGACCTTTACAGCCCCCACAGTTGCAATGCTTGAGCAAATGAAGCAAGGGTCAGATAGGGTTGGTAGGAAATAGAATCTGTTGGGAAGGTGAGGCAGCAGGATATAATTTGATAGGGAGAAGGTTGTTTCGAGCAAAGGGTCTGTGTGTAGAATTAGTAGCTTCACCAGAATCTGATGTGCCGTTTTACTATCCATACAGGTACCAAGCAATTTACTGTTTTCTGGCCAGCTACAGAGAGGATGATGGTGAAGGTGTGTGTGGAGTTTTTGAAAGGGTAGCCAACGCTGGTGCCACAGAGAGTTAAGGTTTTAGAGGAAGTAGAAACTGTAGTAAGGCATGTGACAGATGTGACCAAGAGCTTGCATGTGCTAGACACAGTGTATGATAGAGAAAATGTAGCGTTTGAGGTGGCCCATCGAACAGCCACACTGTGTATTGAGGGAGATGTTCTATGTGCCGTAAACAAAGAAGTGTCTGAACAACCTTTCATTAGCACCACAGTATGTCTCACAGAGTGTTCTCTTCTATTGGCAGGGGTAATCTGGTGTTGTATGCCTTTCTGTCGCCAGTTAGGACCCTCCAGCTTGCCTCCTCTTCTGCCTGGCTCTGACCTCAGCCTCTCCTTTGTCCTGCTAGAAATACAGCAAGAAAGCAAAATGCTGCAGAAAGAGTTGGGGAAATTGTTGCAAACCTCTCAAAACCATGTGGATGATTGTATGTATTGTAAAAGCAAAATGCAAAAGGTAATTGGTTGACCTGCACAAATGAAAAGCAGGAGTGGACCATAGTTAGGTGTAGATTAGAAGAGAATTTGCTGTGCAATCAAAAAACAGGTGAATTGGGGAGGTAGTGCAGGGGTATAGAAAGATCAGCTATATTAGTTTCTCAGTAACTATAAAAGGCGGGGTCTGTGAATGCTGATGATCCCCAGCAGGGGCGTCGGAGACCCATAAAATCTGTGGGGGACAGGCGACACCTTGCGGACCTTGCTTTTTTAATTATTTATTGTGTTTTAGTCAAAGAACTCGACTTTTCACAAAAATAAAATAGCAGTATGTATTAAATTACATATATCATCACTGTATAAAACAAGAGAAAAGAAGAAAAGAAAACCGAAGAAAATTAAGAAAAAGAAAAGAAGTTCAGAATATAAAATCCTCCCAGCGATGGACATTTAGAGAGATCTTTTATAATACTCTCACCTGCGCTTTAAATGCAGATGCTTGATGGATTTTCGCCAGCCCATCCAATCCTATTGCACTTGATCCCCTTTACAGCAGTGGATAGGCTGCAATCATACCTCGGCACCAGGGTATTAATTGGATTTACATGGATAGTGGAACAAGTTCTCTTTTGAATCTCAAGGCTCTGCTTTGTTTTCCGGGTCACCAAGATGGCTTATGGTGGCCGCTATTAAAACTTGTCTACAATGCATTAGTCAGCTAGTAGTGGGTACCAAAGATGCAGTCTTAAAACAAGCATTGGCAACGCCAACCATTTGGGCTTTAATGTAGGCATGGAAAAGGCACTTGTCAAGCACTGCCATAGTGGTATTTGATACATACTGATGGTAGCAGCTGCAAAATGGTGAAAGTACCTGGACATTTAATTGCAGTGCCTGGCAAATGCCCAATACGTTTACACAAGGAAACACTTGTCATTGCTGGTTTTTAGCGGGACTTCAGTGAAGGAAATGCATAGTGCTAATAGAGTGGATGAAGGTATCCGTGGCTAAGACATTTGTATTACACTAGTATGTTCCCAGCTCCAATTAAGTTATTAACTACACAGGGCTCAGTAGTAAACATCCCTAAGTCAGTGGCTTTATCTAAATCAGAACTGACACTTTGCATGCCCTTCATAGAACATTCTAGGGTTTTTTTAAAGGAATAGGTTATGGCATAAAAGGAGTCTGCGGCCCGTGTGACATCCATCCATCAAAAACCCATGAAAGTTGCTAAGATAGCCCAAATAACATGATGCTGTGTCGCAAGGCAAGGTTCCATGCACCCTGGCACCAGCTCCCACTACAGGACAGGTCAGAGTTGAATATATACCTCATTTAAGGTTAGTCCTGACTTCAGACCTAGGCTGCAGATAGGATTGAGTGAAAAGGGAGTTGATGCAGGAACAGTCTGCTGTGACTGTCTCTTCCTAGAGAGGAACAAGACAGGAGCGCATATGACAATGGGGCAGTGGGAGAGCGTTGAGCCCGAGCTCCCATGTTTCCTCTAATAAATCCTCCCCATGCCGGCCTGCACCTGGGAGGGGGGCCACTCTGTGTATTATCAGGCCCAATCAATGTGCAGACAGGTATGGTGTAGTGAATATATCTGCAATTATTTCAACAAACGACTTCTTATCGTCCTCGTGCAGGCCTCGTGAGCATGGATCAAGCGTTTGAAGAAGACGCATTCCTGACTCCACCGTTGATCTGGGAATATGAGGCGAGACACCATTCTTCCTTGTACAAATCCCCCCTCTGTACCCTTCTCTACTCCACATTCTCGTCTGCTGTACACCATTTTCTCCCAAGTCTCTTCCCTACACCCCACACCAAGTCACTCCTCTGACACACTGCATCTCCTATGCCATTTCTGCCCTACACCACTCTCCCTGTGTTCTGGTGTTTTCTGCACCCCTCTCTCCCCTGCACACACTGGTCACCCCATGCTGCAAACAATCCCTATCTTTCATCCGCACTGCGTTCTTGTTCCCATCTCTCCCGTCCTTTGCTCCTCTCTTTTTCTGTCCTCTGCACCCTTTCTACCCTTTTTAACTTTGCAGTCCCACACTCTACTGCCCCCCAGTCCCTCCCTTCCCATTCCCCCATGGCCAGCACCCCACAACTCCCATCTGTACACTTACTCAGCACTTTCTCAGCAGTCTTCAGAGCACCCTCAATATCCTGGCTTACATTTCACAGGTTTTCTCTTGCATGCGTTACATGACCAACACTCCATATAGCTTCTTAGAATAAGCTGGAACACGCATGCCAGACCCATGACCTTTAAGGGCCCATTGATACCTGCAAGCATTAACTCTTAAGAAATAGTCAGAAGCATGGATATTTGGAAGGGGGGACAGACAGAGAAGTCACTAAATCCATGTACTGCCGAGGCCCTAACCCCAAAATCGGATTGCACTGCGACCACTCAAGTACACTGACAGAAACAGCCAAGATGAATAAAACAGGGTGAAGCTTAGCCAAGACCTACAGAAGGTTTGTGCTTGATTTCTTTTGAGAGATGCACGGGATGGGCACCAACAAATGGTTTATTTTGGGCAGGGACAGAGTTCAGGTCTGTGCTGGTAGTATTTTGTTTTATGGAATATAATAACACTTTGGTCATAATGCTTCATGCTAGATGCTTTCAGCTTCTAGGCAATGCAATAGCAGGTTATTACCCTCATTTGAATGGTACTGAATTCATGAAAGCTTAAGTGGACCCGGCTGCTGCTGGGTTTGGACTAAAGAAATGCAGGTAGCCCTCATGTCAGAGACCAAGTTTTACGTGTGGTACCATCCAAACTTCAAGCAGGTGTGAGTTGGTGGGAAGAGGTGGATGGGTGTGCCTTAAGTGAGTCCTACTGATATTAGAGTATACACCAAGTCTTTTCCCTTGCCTACCTTAGACATTACTATGGAAAAGAGCACACATCCCACGTAGCAGCCCTTCTTGAGATTGGCTCATCCTCATTTTACTTTATATGCTTTCATGAGGATTTCGTATGCTATGTCAGGCTGATATCTCAGGCAGTGTCTGCACTTTGCAAGTCAGGCCTGGGGTACAGGGACATCTTGGAGAAAATCCAGTCTTTGCCAGATTGTGTGATCCTGGGCGAATCGTGTGCCCTCCCTACTGTGAATTTCGTTTCTCTATATGTTTACTTGGGATCACCTAGAAGTGACTCATTTGGCAATGTACACTATAACGAAATGCCTCAATTGTAAATGTTCTAACAGAGTTTCTTGTTGCTCCGTGTATGCTAAGCATGTTGAGTAAGTGCGAAGAGGGACAAAGTGTCACAGCAATAGATGTCACCTCCAGCTGGGGGACCGGGACTCATTTTGGGAAGCAGTTATAGATACATTAATAGAATTTGTAATGTTTTCTTTGCAGAGAAACGTGTCAGGTGCGGTCAGCTTGATCCAACTCTAAGGAAATAAACTAGAAAAAATCTCAAAGTAACCTGATGGTTTAGGGGCACTAGTGTAAGCAGCAAAAATAATAATCATGCCCTTCTCCTTAAAAAAGGCAAAACATAATATATTAAACAGTGTTGTGTCTGGCATTTGTATAGAAACTGCATGTACATGTCAATACCGGCTCCCATTGTGCACCCTTGATCCTCCGCTGTATCAGTGAATGGCCTCCGTATTTTGTTTGTGCAGCCTTGCAAGCCTGTGTTGGCCAATGCTTGGAACTTAAATGTGAGCCCTGGCTGCCCATCAGTAAGTACAGCCATTCCAATGTGATGTTCGTCTTTGACAGGGGCACACTTTCATGAATTGAAAAACCTGAGGGCGGCAGGGCCTCAGGTTTTTCAATTCATGAAAGTGTGTCAGATGTACAGTTTCTAAACATGCGCAGCGCGTTGCAAAACTGATCAGGGCAACCTGGCCTCTTAATGTTTCATCATAAAACAAGAGGCCAGGATACCTGATCAGTTTTGCAACGCGCCATGCATGCTTAGAAACTGTATACCTGACGTTGGCAATGGCACATTCCCTCTAATAAATCCTCCCCATGCCGCCCTGCACCTGGGAGAGGGGGACCTCGCCACTTGACTTACCTTACGGTAGCTGAGGACTCAGGTGGAGGTCGAGTCGCAGTCGGACTAGGATTCTGTCTCATTCTGTCTCCCTCAATAACACACGCTGTCACAGAGTCACTGGAGCACGTGTCGCTGCCTGGCTTCTCATTTGTTCAGGAAAAACAAAGGCTGAGGCTGCGCAGCAGTGCACTGCGCAGGTAGGGCACGTGCAGTTTGTCCCCCAGCTTGGGCACGTTCATTATGCGCAGGCACGGGGCACCGCAAAAGAAGTTGCAGACAGTCTACTTTAATTTATGCAAGCTGACATCGTATTTTACACACTACAGATACTTGCCTGGTGTTCCAGGGACAGCTAAACCACCTGAGCCTTCAAGATGGGCGAATTCAGATATTGGTAGTGGTGATCTCATTAAAAGCAAATTGGATCACATATATTCTGGCGTTAATGAGGGATTACTAGTCCCCCCACCCTATTCAAGATTATGAAAAACCTTTGGTTTTTCGTGAGGGTGAAGCTGATCCCAAGGAGGGTGGCACCCCTCAAACGAGGTTGATGTGAGAGGTGTGGGGCTTACTTTTGGCGCTTTGCGTAAACACATTTTGGAGAAATCTTTATTATAGTTTGACCAGTTTGTCAGTGGCGCAATGAAGCCATTCTAGTCGGCACCATTTGAGAATGTCCTTAAGTACTACCTTGTAGGAAGCCTGCAGATGTTAATCTTCCCCATTTCAATGTCTCTCATTTTACTGTTCTAAGCGAGATAAAGGGCTCTGTTGGGCACATGTGACATGCGATACTCCTCTTCTCTACTGGTCTTTAAGAGGGACTTACTAATGGCCACCTGGGTGCATCGCGTATGTACAGGGGCTGCTTTCCACACAGGTTTACACTTTATAAGACCCATGCCTTCATACATTACAGAATTCCGTAGCAGACATTTGATGGCCGTCAGAGGAACAGAAGGTTATGTAGGCACAACCAACATGTAACTGCCCAGCCGTAGTACAGTCTCTGACGTACCAGCATCTATAATACTTCTGGAATATTATAAACAGTTTTTCTTTTACTGCCCGCAGAAGGATACATTGACGCACCCGACCCACCTGACACGTGACTGCCTCTACTCCCCCAGCTCTGCCTTTCAATGACAGAATAAGAAATGCACACATTTCAATTTTATGCGACACCCCCTCCACCTACCAGCGCTGTGCTGTAGTTCCATTATCCCCACTCCCTTCTCTCTCCTGGCCGTGTATCGCCCCCAGTTTGTACGAGGCAGCGTATGCTGGTTCTCCAAATATTGGACTGAGTATTGTAGAGTGCCAGGAATATACAAAAGCGCTGATATATCGCCACGAGGGGAAGATTTTTTCTTTTGGGACTAGGCTCATCTTTCGAGGTGAATAATTTGTTATCAAAATTCTTCCAAAAATCTCACAGGAGGCAACACAGAGTGTCGGCATGGTGACTGATATGGCCAAGAAGGGACAGCAACACTGACACAGCGGCCTGCCAACAAAGAGCGCACCCTGGCATTGACCGGCCGAGGAAGTGGGGGCATCCGTGGCAGTGGCACATGCAGCTCTCAATGCAGAGATGATGGAGAGCCCGGGGAGGGGCAAGGGTGGCAGCACTGAGCGTAAGGGGGGTGGAGGGCACACGGGTGCCGCTGTGGCACTGCATACAGCGGGGAGCGGTGGGCGAGTCACCTTGTGTGGCAGTGCATGCATTGTGGCCAAGGGGTGAAGGGAGGAGGCCGGGCCCGCAATGGGGCATCAGGGTGAAAGGAGTCAGAGGGGTGTGTGTTCTGGCATTACTTCTGCTTGATGGGGGGAGAGAAAGGGTGTGTCTTCACACAGTGCGTGTAGTGGGGTGCAGTGAAATAGATGGGATGTGTTTCATCACTGCATGCAAGTGTTAAAGTGAGCTAGGGTGCGTGGGTTCTGATGGTGCTTTCTTTAGGCGTTGCATGCATTATGTTGGGGATTGTGGGTGATCTAACACTGCATGCATTGGGGGAAGAACGTTATATGGTGTATGTGCTGGCACTGTATGCGTTGTGGAAAGAAAGATGGGTTTTGTTGGGGCACTGAAAGCCACTGCTTTCACTTTATATTTTACCACTGTAAAAATATGGTGTGGTCTGCCACTGCATGCGAGCAAGGAAGATAGAGCGAATGTGAATGGTGGGCAGTCAGCAATGCGGCCCCTTCCTCGCGACAGCCCTTGACCCAGGACTACAGCGACCAAGACACCTGATGAAAAGGTGTGTGTGTTCTGGCACTGTGTGTACTGGGCAGCAGGGAGAACACCCGGCATGCTCTGTTATTGCGGGCAAGGGGTGGGGGCGTTCTGGTCCTGGACCCAGTGAGGTGTTTTATGGCACCACAGGAATGAGACACACAAACGTGGCATTGAGGTGAAGGCGCTAGAGCAGGGGTCTCCAACCTTTGTTTGTTAGTTAGAGCTACTTGTAGTGGAGGCCAACAGAGGAGAGATACTAGCGGGTGATATTGGGGTGGGGATATTTATGAACCTCAGAATTTTTACCAATATATTTTTGGTCCGATTATTTACCCTCTATAAACAGATGGAATAACATATGCCTTCACAATTATATTAAGAACTTCAAAAACCTCTTGTTGCATTATTATTTATTAGTAGCTGTCTCAAAAAGACAGACATTTGTTGGACTACCACACAAATATCCTGTCATTTTTGTGCTCCTTCCTTTGCGTTTTATGCAGGCTTTCTACATGCTAGGCACACTATTGTTTTCCAAATGTGCATTTCAGACTTAGGTAAAAAAAAGTAATTTCCAAATTGAAAAATGCTGCTGCGTTCACTAATTTTCTTTGAAATGCTTTTTTTGGCAGACACCACACATACTCTGTTATTTTGTGTGCCCCACTGTGTTTTAGCACAGGTTATATTTATAAAGATGTTATATGCTTGTCAAACTGGTTAATCACAAATAAATGCTTCTGTTGTGCTGACTGCAATTTTTAGGAAATTAAACAGTGGGTTCATGGGTGCCAACTTTTGATTTTCACTACAGGGGCAGAAATATCCCCACCTCTGCCCTGAATTTAAACAAGCAACTAGCCCAACTCATACCCTGGCCAAACACATTTTATAACACTTTTTTTATAAGGCATTGCAAAAAGTCATACCATTAACAACCTGTAGTTTTGAATATATAACATCTCAGTATCGGTCTGTCAACCTGCTGAGCTACCCTGGTAAGCTTCTACTGTACAGTGGGTCTATGGATCGCTTAATGCACTAAAAGTTGGTGTACCTGTGTCATGGAAGTGATTTAAAGTGCAAATGTACAGTGTGGAGTTTGGAAAGAAGCCACATGAAAGAAATTGCACAATTTTTTAAATATTATTTGGAATATTTCCAGGCGAGCGGCAGTGCTACTGTAATATTTTCTTTGCATGGTCATAATGATCCTGCCCCAGCCCCTCGGACATCTCTGGCAAACAAGAGCAGCTTGCTTAAGCAAGACAGACTCGTGGGGGTGCACAAGGCCAACTTTGGTACCACAAGCGGCCTGCAGAAGCAGAACATGATACTGACATCTGTCAGGGTTTTTACAAGCAGCTCCACATGGCACAGCAGCCAAGTTCCCTGCCTGCAATTGGGACAACCAGGGTTCGGATCCTGAACTCAGAAAATAGCCACAAAGCACACCATTAAATAATTTAACTTAAGAAAGTATATATTTTTCGGTATAGACCGCTGCACTAGAGAAACACATTCTGGGGGGGATAAAAGCTATTATATCAGCCCACTTAAAATTGTGGGGGATGTGTCTCCCCTTACCCCCCATGTCCTAAGGCCATGTTCCCCAGGGGTGGGTGAATAATCATTGTGCTGTAATGACGCCATAAAGGCAATAAGATTACTGTGATCCTAAAGGATAATAAACCATGATATGGGAGGAGTCTGTGAATAGTGTTAGATACCTGTAGGGTTGTTTCGTATTAGTACCCGCCAAGGGGGGGCGGCGGGGGTGGCAGCCTCCCAGCTAATGAGGAGGCTCAGAACGGGTCTTTACCCCACAGGGAAAGACCCTGCTCCAAGCCTCTGCAGAGCGGGAGGACGCCATCTTCCCTCGTGGGTATCAGGTAAGTGCGCTTCCCACGCCTCTGCACCTCCTTCCCCCTCCTCATCCCATTTTTCCTCACATTTAAGCTCCCCAAACCTCTCCCCAGTTACCTTGTGCTGCATTGTCCCTCATTGGCACTGGGAACAGTAGAGTTCCCGGCATATCTCCACCTAGGGAATGGCCACCATGGAAAGTGAGAAGGGATTACATGTAGTCCCTTCTCCCCATTACCTGGCATCCATTTTCTTTGTTTACTTTTTTAAAACACTTTTTAATGGCCGCCATGGAAAGGAAGAAGGGACTATGTGTAGTCTCTTCTCCCCGATCCACGGAGGCCATTTCTTTTGATTTTTTTTTCTTGAATTGAGAAATGGTTTACATGCCATTTCTCAACTCGAGAAAAATACGATTAGCACCTTGTTAGCAATAGAACCCTCGGAGGGGGACATTACCGGTCTGGTAATGCCCTGGGACATATGTTAAATGCCCCCCCCCTCGGATTCTATTGCTTAGTTACATATGTATCCGATAGGGACATCACCACTTATTGGCCTTAGGCAAAACTTGCTCTCAGAGCTCTCTAAAATGACAGGCGCTGTAGGACTGCTGAAACAGTGCATTCAAAGTCTGTCTGGTGCACTGAGTGAAGGCCACCTGGGATTCAATCTTGGATTTTGCTGGCCTAAACTGGCTCAAACAATAGGGCCTTATTCTCGGCCGGATATGCATCAGGGGGTGGTGGCCCACATCCTTCACCTAAGGAGGACTATGATGGCTGTCGTCAGAACAGAGCCCCTGACCCAGAAGCAGTGGATCACACAATGACGGGAGATGAGCGGGAAGCAGAAGACGGACTACGCATGTACACAATACACAATGAACATTGTTGTTATATTGCGGGCGAGAGGGAGGTTAAACGGATGATGTATATTCTGAGAGGCCAGACCATGAGGCAATAGAAGGGAAAGGCGACTTGAAGGTGGGTTGAGTTAGTTTGGACGTGTTTGGTTTACACACCAGCAATAAAGGTTGTCTTGCTTTGTACACTCCCAATACGACTCCTGGGTCTTTTTGTGTGATTTTACGTTCATAGTTTTGAAAGTCAAGAGTGGAAAGCAGGAACCAAAGACAGATGAAAGGGCTGGTGGAGGGGGTCTACTTATGCTCCTTAGGCCATTGTATCAAGAGACCTTTCTTCAGCTCATACAACGTGTCTTAATCCTGAATGTGTTCAATGGATATTAGGTTTTAGTCTTGCAAGCAGACTGAGAACCTCATGTCTCTGCTATTTTCATGAGTTATCTACACAATGCGCAAAACCAACATTTCCCCATGATTCAAGTTTCCATCATATTGCAATCTGTCTTCGAGAATTTCAAAAGAAAGACAATTATGTTGTGTTGAAATCAAAATTGATTAGTAGCATAAAAACATTGCAGGCTGGCACAACTTCATGATATTCTCGTTAGCCTTCTACTGCATAAGTGTCCGCAGATATAGCACAGCTCTCCTTCACAGTAAACATACTTCTCTCAATCACTTGGACAGTGGATTTTTTTTTAACAGTACTTCTCCAAAAATAAGGCTCCATAAATACTAAGAGGGGTCTGGGAGAAGAGGGGTGGCTAGTAATACATCTTCATGGCAAAGGCAGAGTCAAGAAGGGGAATATGGCCAAACAAAGGGCATGGTAAAAAGTGTTATTTAAATACTAAATTATGAGATGGGATTAGATGAGAGTTTTACAATCTAGGTACATGTGCAATATAGCATACATTTACTGGATGCATTACTTTACTATACACCCCATGATGTAAACACCAGAAGTGATCTCAAATCATGATAAGGTGTTTTTTTTAAATCAAGTGGGATTTACAATGACACCTGTTTTTACTGTAAACCTATGCTTATTTTAAGACCATTATGTGTTGCAAATACGACTGTTGTGGCCAGGATAAGGTCCCCCGCCTCGGCCAGCCCAAGTTTGCAGCAAATAACGAGATCAGACAGACTGGTGGTGAATCAATCTACTTGTTTTACATAGCAAATACACACCATACCGAGTGATCAGCAGGGAACACAGAATGCAAGTGTTCAGGCAGTCTGTAAAGGGGTTCTCTACCCTCCCCACACATCCCTAGAGTGGTTTATAAAGCATATCATAGGCAAACACTAATAGGTTTCAGTAGTTTCACAATGGGGGTGCTACTTGGCACGCTATTGCAGACCTTTGGCAAGAACTGTCGACATCTCACTTGTGATCTTGTGACACAGCCCTGCGGGGACATCATGTTATCTCCCGTGTATGGGCCTATGGCTATACTTTTAGGGAATAAGTGCAATGGAAGGTCTGACGTGTCCTCTGCCCTAGGAGGGGTTTGGGCCTGTCTGGGGTGCTGCGTGCAGAGGGACACAGACAGAGGCAGAGGGACGTGACATGGAGGGTCTGAGGCCTAACTATATTGCAGAGCCAAAGGTTGCAGATATGGCATAGCATTGCATAACATAGCATAAAAGGAATCCTACGTAACATAGCATAATAATAATCCTACATAATTTAGCCTAATAATAATCCGACATAACATAGTCTAATAATAATCCTGCCACATCACCACCATAATCGTAATCAGGTCCTAAAAGTAATCAAACTGAAAGATTAGCGAGAGGGCCAGATTAAACTGATCAACATTGTTTATGGTGGCCTCTGTAGAGATTCTAACATACATAGAATGAGTGATGAATACATGCAATGGGTCCATCTTTTCCTGTGCACCCTGACATGATCATCTTGCCACTTCATGCACAAGTTACACAATGACCTCGGTAAACGTGTCTAAATCGGCCCATTGGAAAAGGATGGGAGAAAAAATATATATTTTAAGTACCTGGGTCACTTGAGGATGATGTCGCTCTGCCCTCTCAGGCTCTGCAGCCTTCCTTCCTCAAGTCGCTCCACTCCTATTACCTCAGCGCCTTGAAAAGCTACCTTGACTTGTGCTCATCTTCTCCCAGGGGGAGTGAAGCTTCTGGCTCCATAGTGTGATTTCATATGACTACAACCTCCCCGGTGGGAGCATCAGACAGATTATAACAGCACTCAATACTGTCACGTTGACGTTCCAGTGTTAGCAGGGGGGCGGGTGCTCAGGGAAGGAAATGTGACGAGGGAAAGGAAGTGACGGGCGGTGGGAGGCGGGACCAGTTCAGTTTGTTCATGTTATTGAATAAAGAAGACATGCATAATCCAGCTCCGTCTCTACTTTTCTGTGCTGTGACATGCGCGTTGGTTTGGCCTCCCCTCACGCCATCACACTGGCGACGAGGTGGTTAACCTTCCGGAGTGAAGGTGAGCACGAAGCGGAGAGGCGGCTCGCGTGTGGCGGTAGAAGTCCCAGACAAGCAGCAGGTCCACGTGCAATGGAGAGCACACGGGACCGTTGATAGGGTTCGCGGCACCCGGGAAGGATACTCACAGAAGGCGCGGCAGCGCCGTATGGAGCTTTGGAGGCTCCACGTGGGTGGAGAGGAGACAGGATTACAGCGAGCACACGCTGCTGGCCACCTGGGCCGCGAAGGGTGAAAAGGCAAGGCAAAGCAGCACCGAAGGAGGCTGTCCGCAACCCACGCGCCAGAAACACAGTGAGAGCGCACATCCAGTGCTTCCTGAGGTAGGAGGGGCAGAAATTTGTCAGCCACGGATGGTGCTCGTGCCCACTATGGGCAGCCATCCAGGTCCTCAAGGAGCAGAGGGACATCATCCTGTGACCCCATTCTAGGCGGATGGTGCTCGTGCCCAAGGAGGCAGCCATCAATAGCAAAGGAACACCAGAGGTGTTTGCCAGTTTGCCACAAGCTGATTGCAGAATCCAGGACAGCAAGAAAGGTTCAGGACAATGTCAGGTCAAGACAACGACCAAGGTGCGCATGCACAGGCCCAGGGACTGCAGGGGCAGGGCCCTCAATTGGTGGATCAGGCGCCATATAGGCTCCCGGACACACTAGCGGCGCAAATGCCAGGGGCTTTTGATGTCTCGGACACAAGCAACATGGGTCCCAGGTGGACCAAATGGATCAGGGACTTTGAACTGTATATGGGGGCCAGAGAGCCCATAGAGGACGTACGTCAGAAATGTCTGTTGAAGTTGGCTGTGGGCCCTGCGACACAGGACATCATCAATGAGTTGCCCCCGGACTCCATTGACTCCCTCCAAGACTTAAAAGATGCGCTAGCCGCCTACTTCACTCCCCACACCAACGTGGATTACAAAAGGCATCTCTTCCACAGCACTAAGCAGATCAAAAGTGAGACTATGGACGCCTATGTCATGCGGCTCCGCACCAAAAAGAAATACTGTGACTTTGCAAATTACTCTAACACGGAGGCACTCTGATCTCAAATAATAGCGGGATATGAGTCACAGACATTTCGCAGAAAACTGCTTCAGAAACAATGCACCCTGGACGAGATCCTTGCCCTAGCCAGGGCTGAAAGAGCCATAGACTCACAGGTAGAGAGTTTCAACAACTCAAATACAGGGGAGAACATCCATAGGCTGCAGCAAGAGAAAGGATCGGAGGAGCTCTTCTGCTACAAATGCAGATTTGAATACCCTCACGAAGGGACCTGCCCAGCTGTCGGCCAGCATTGCGCCACGTGTGGCGAAGAGGGCCACTTCAAGTCTGTGTGAAGGCTCTTCCGTGACAAAGGGAGAGAAAGGACCAGGGAGCAACCACTCTGACCCAGGCCAAAGGCCAGCTCATCCGCTGGGAACCACCACACCACGACTCCCCAAGGGCCAAGTAACCAAGCTCCCCCGGACATAAAGGAAAGAGATTTGGGGGAGGACAGACAAAGGAGAGAAAGGGGAGACAGACAGAGATACGTAGTGCGCACGAGGCCTGAGCGCAGATCAAGATGGCATGTGCGCTGTCTCGTCGAACAGTCCCCGTCGGACACTGATCCCAGCTCGTCAGGGAGCGATCAAAAGAGAAAGGTATATGTATGTGCCCTGGGAAGCCCCACTGCGACGGCACACAGCCCGACCCTAATTATCAAGCTGAATGAGCAGCCTACGGAGTTCCCCATCGACACAGGACCACGGTCAATGTCATCAGTGAAACCGTCCTCAAGGACCTGCCCACACCGCCAAAACTGTGCCCGGCCACAGTACACATCTACGTGTATGGCGCCAAGACACCCCTCAAGTGCTTGGGACAGTTTGAGGGCACCTGTAGATACAAAGGCCATGAAAAGAAAATTCCCATTCACGTCCTAGTGACCAAAACTGATAGCGGATATGTGCTAAGTTTCAAGGCAGCAGCTGATATGGGACTCGTTCACATCCTATATAACATCATGGTCCACAAACACATCGACCCGGTGTACATGATTAACAACCTCTACCCACGAATATTTAAAGGCATGGGAAACTAAAGAATCGACCCATCAAGCTGCACATTGACCACTCCATCCGCCCCGTGGCACAACACTATCGGGGGATCCTAGTCAACATCCAGAAGAAGGTAGAGGATGAACTCCACAAACTGCTCTCGCAAGATATCATCCCAGCCCCACCACCTGGGTGTCCCCTATAGTGGCAGTGCCGAAGAAGGGGTCAGAAGCCATTAGACTGTGTGTCGACATGAGACGCCCCAATCAGGCCATACGAAGAGAAAGACACCTACCTCCACGCATTTCGGACATGATTCATCTTCTAAATGGGGCCAAGTTGTTCTCCAAATTGGACTTGCAGAAAGGATACCACCAAGTGGTACTGAGCCCAGAAAGCCGGAACATCACCACCTTTGTCACCCATCTGGGCCTCTATCGCTACAAAAGGCTGAGCTTCGGTGTGTCCTCGGCTGCCGAAATATTTCAGGCGGATGTGCACAATGTCATCAAGCACATCCCAAACTGCCTCAACTATAGCAATGACATTTTGGTCTTCGGCTCAGACACCAACAAACATGATGAGGCTCTCAGGAAAGTATGCAAAGCGCTAGAGGCAGCAAATCTCACACTCAACAAGGACAAGTGCGATTTCCTGAAGAGCACATTGAAGTTCTTCAGGCACATATTTTCAGAGGCCAGCATGACCCCAGTTCCGGACAAGGTTGCTGCACTGAATGACACCGCACCCCCAGCCAGAGTCTCCGAGTTAAGGTCTTTTCTGGGGCTCTCCAGCTACTGCGTCAGGTACATCAAGGACTTCGCCACAGTAATCAAACCCCTAAGACTACTCACAAGACAGGATGCCGCGTTTAGCTGGACGGAAGAGTGTCAAAGGGCTTTTGAGATCATCCGGGAAAGGGTTGCCAGAGAAGAGAACATGTCATATTATGACCCCAACCGCCAAACGGAACTGACAGTTGATGCCAGTCCCATAGGCTTGGGGCCATTCTAGCTCAGGTGGACCCGAGAGATCCCACTAGAACGCATGTCGTCACATACGCCAGCAGGAGCCTCTCTAACACCGATCAAGCATGCTCGCAGGCAGAGACGGAAGGGCTCGCTGTGGTGTGGGCCTGTGAACATTTTCACTTGTTCCTGTATGGCAAGCCATTGCGTGTCATCACGGACCATCAGGCTTTGTTGTTCCTGTATGAGAACCCTCAAGCAAAAATGCCCCAGAGGATAGCCCGCTGGGGCTTGCGGTTGCAAGACTATGCGTTTGAAACTGTGCATCGGCCAGGGAAAAGTGAGAATCCGGCTGACATTTTGTCCAGAAGACCTCGGGAGGGGTGCACCCCAGAACCATCAGTGGCTGACAGATACATTAGGTACTTCATTCATTAGACCGCTCCTGAAGGGATTGATACTGGGACCATCGCCAGAGAGACAGAAAATGATACAGCGTGTCAAATCATTTTTGAAGGTCTCGAATCTGGCATGTGGAGGAGAGCCAAAGAGAGAGGGCGAGCAGCGGGGGACCAGGTACAAGGTGAAGTGAATCGGCTAATTCAGGTGAAGGATGAACTAGCCCTGTCTGATGACCGCCTCCTCCTAAAGGACTGCCTGCTGGTGATCCCATCATCCCTACGGCCAAAGTCATTGAGGTCGCCCATGAGAACCACTGAGGGATGGTGTCAACTAAACGGATGCTGCGCCAAAAGGTGTGGTTTCCTGGCATGGACTCCCGAGTGGACGAAACCTTAAAATGCTGTCCTACATTCAGTCTCATCAGACCCAACCGTCATCCGGAACCCTTGAGTATATCTGAACTTCCCCAAGGAATATGGGAGGCTGTCGCCGCCGACTCTTTGGGCCCGTGGAAGGAGGAAAATATGTGCTGGCGGTGATGGACGAGTACTCTTGCTACCCAGAAATACAAATCATATCCTCCACAGCCGCTCATCACATGGTGCTGGCTTTGGATTGCATATTCTCTGTGTACGGCATCCCAAGAGTGCTCAAGACGGACAATGGACCCCCATTCAATGGGCATCAGTTTGCACAATTTGCGAACTATCTAGGGTTCCACCACAGGAAGATAACTCCCTTATGGCCACAGGCGAATGGCGTGATAAATCGCTTTATGGGAAACCTCATGAGTGCCCTCCAAATTGTCAAACTCACTGAGCAACCGTTTGAGCAAGTCCTAAATCAGCTGTTGCTGGACTCCGAGGCACTCCACATAGCACCACAGGGAAGATGCAGGCTGAGGTCATGTTCGGGAGAGACATTCGGACCCGGATACCGCAGGCCACTCTGAAAGGACCTCCGAAAGGACTGTGATCGGGACTTGAGGGAAAGAGATGGTGCTGCAAAGGAGCGCATGAAGGAGTATGCAGATCAATGGAGAGGGGAGTTGTGTTGGCAGGAGTGGGCCAGGGGCCCCAGCCGTCATTCACACGTGCGCTCACACACTCGCACAATGAACCACGCCGGAGACGTGTGACTTGCTCGGGTCCCCCGGCGGCAACTGCCAGCGGACCGTCTTTATTATCAACTGCGCATGCACAAGCCTCGATCCCGCCCGTGCATGCGTACATTGGCGTATTCACTACGCAACATCCCTCCCTTTTCCCTTGAACAACAAACATTATCAAACATTAGAATTAACAGTGTTCTATTCAAACTGCAACTGACAGTGTGTCGTTGGTTAAGAGGCAGGGTCCATGATAAAGTCTTGGAACCTCTGCGGCGGCTTGCGCCCCGCCCGGCTCGGGTACCTGTGTGCCTCAGTATTGGGCGTCTCTGCTGCCCCAGGAGTCTCTGGCGGTCCATCGTTTCCTTGTGGCACTTCTGCATCTGGATCTGGGCCTTGCGTGACGATTTCTTCCGTGTTCACCGACCCTATTAGCTTGAAGAATGACACGTTCCGGGTGACTGTGCCTCGTGTATTGGCGGCCGTGACCATAGACCCCTTGACGTGCGTCACTCCCAGGGGTTGTGTTTCATAGGGCAGTGACAGCTTTCCTTCAGGTCTCCGATTCCGCACCAGCACGATGTCTCCCACCGCAATCTCTTTCTCTGGTAATCCTCGCCGTATTGTCTCTCTCTCGTTCTGAGCGGCCCTCTCCGTTCGCACGTGGTTGTTGTCGATCTCCCCCGGACTTCACCCTTCCACTTCAGGTAACAGTCCTCTTGGTACCCGGCTGAAGAGGGCCTCCGCAGGAGCGACTCCTGTGGACTGGTGCGGCGTCGTACGGTATTCTCTGAGAAAGTCAAATAGGTTGCGTCGGAGCTCTTCCCCCCCATTCATCGATATGCGGAACACTTTGTTGAGCATTCGCATGAAGCGTTCGACTTCTCCGTTCGTTCTTGGCCAAAGAGGGGTGACTTTGCGATGTTTTATCCCCCTTTCCTCACAGTAGCGAGCGAATTGCTGTCCTTTGAACGGTGCTCCGTTGTCGAAGCATATCTCCATGGGAAAACCATCGGTGGCGAACATCTTCTCCAGGGCTAAGATGGTGTTGTCACTGGCCGTGGATTCGACCAGCTCCACCTCCGGAAATCGCGACCACTGATCTGTCACCACCAGGAAGTGTGTTCCTCTGCTCGTGGATCCGAAATTGGCATGCACCATCCCCCATGGGCGGTCACTCTGTTCCATTGCCTGAATAGGTGGCCCCCTCTCTCGGGACTTGCTGCCTGGCAGGGAGTGCAGGCCTTCACGAACTCTTCAACCCTTCTTTCCAGATCAGGAAACCAGACCTTCAACCTGAGCTGTGCTTTCATATTAGCCATCCCCTGGTGGCCTTTGTGGGCGAGCTGCAGGACTTTGTTCACTAGTGTTCTGGGTATCATGATCTGGTGGCCTCTCAGGAGGAGACTGTCATCTGCAGCCGACAGCTCATGGCGAGCCTTCCAGTGCGCTTGTAGGTCCTTCTGTGCTCCTACATTGCTCCGGGAGTTGTTGTGGAGGACTTTCCACCACTCCCCACTGGCTACGGCTTCTTTTATTACGATGAATGCCTCGTCGGTGTTGGATTCATCTGCGATCTCGTGGCGCGCTAGGGCAACAGGCAGTGCCGATTCCACCACCAGGTGTATAGCCTCTATGCAGTCAGCCACTTCCTGCGAGTCTCTGGGTCGTCCGGTACCCGGATGGCGGGACAAATAGTCTGCCGGGTTGTGTGTCCCTGGGCGGTAGAGTAGCCTGACCCCATATTCCATGAGCGAGAGCATCCATCTTTCTATGAGAGGTGGAGGTTTGGACGATGTACCTGACAGAATCGGGATGAGAGGTTTGTGATCTATCACCATGACAACTGGCTTCCCTAGGATGTAGATCCGGAAGTGTTTGCACCCCCACAATATGGCCAAGGCCTCACGTTCAATCTGAGAATATCTCCTCTCTGTCTCGGTGAGCGCCTTGCTCGCGTAGGCGATCGGTCGCATGGTCCCCTGATGGTCTGCCTGCACGAGGACTGCGCCCAGCCCCACCGGGCTGGCATCGACCACGATCTCCGACTCGTGGTCCGGGTTGAACTAGGCCATGGTCTCTTGTCCGGACAGGGCATTCTTGATGGCTGTCAACGCCCTCTGTTCATTTCCGGTCCAGGTCCACGCTACGTTGTTTCTGGTCAGAGCTCTCAGGGGTTCCGACAAGGAGGCTAGGTCACGAATTAATCGTCCGCAATAGTTGACCATCCCCAGGAAGCTTCTGATTTCTGCTGGGGACGTTGGCGGTGCTGCCTCTCGAATGTCTTTCACCTTTTCGGGATCTGGGGAGATACCTCCAGCGTGGAATATGAATACAAAAAATTCCAGCCTGTCCTTCAGGGGCCACAGCCGTCATTCACACGTGCGCTCACACACTCGCACAATGAGCCACGCCGGAGACGTGTGATTTGCTCGGGTCCCCGGCGGCAACTGCCAGCGGACCGTCTTTATCATCAACTGCGCATGCGCGAGCCTCGATCCCACCCGCGCATGCGTACATTGGCGTATTCACTACGCAACAAGGGGCACAGGAACCCCAGATTGTAGTGGGTGACATTGTCGTTGTGAAGCAGCCTCAGACTCATAAACACACTTCAGTCTTCCACGAAGAGCCGTTGTTAGTCATGCAGAAGAAGGGCTCCATGATCACAGTTCAAGGTGTGGAAGGGTCTGTCACCGAAACTCTTCACACTTCAAGGGGATTCCCTCTTTGGGATCTCGCCGCCTAAGTGGTCGAGTAGCTGCTCCCCTTGACTACGAACAGGATGATCCCTATCTCGGGGACCAAGGAGAAACAGAAGAGTCAGACACTGAAGGCATCCCTGAGGTGGAGGTTAGTGGAAGCCTGCAAGGGTCTACTAGTGCCCATCCTCAAAGGGCTTGGAACAAGCCCCGCCAATGGATTGAGGAAATGAGTTAAGAACCTCATCATCTGCTCACCTGTTGTGAGGGACATGTTAACATTTAAAAAGGGGGAAGATGTCATGTTGACGTTCTGGTGTTAGCAGGGGGGCGGGTATTCAGGGAAGGAAATGTTATGAGGGAAAGGAAGTGACGGGCGGTGGGAGGCGGGACCAGTTCAGTTAGTTCATGTTATTGAATAAAGAAGACGTGCATAATCCAGCTCCGTCTCTACTTTTCTGTCCTGCGACGCGCGGTGGTTGGGCCTCCCCTGACGCCATCACAAATACTGATACTGATTCTTGTTTTAATTTTAAAAACAATTGCATTCATGTTGCATAGGACATTGCTATACTTTGCAATCCACCAGTGAGAATATCAAAAACACAGTGTACTCCCACACCTGGCTACTTACATTCTGTGCTGTTTGCCACATATCTCTAGCAATGTAAATTGTGCACGCTGCTGTTGATGATGCAAACTTCTGAAACCCAAGAAAAAGTGCAATCATTTAAACAAATTGACCATGCATCATTGGTAATATTATGTAATGATGTAAGCAATTTTACCACGCATCATTGGCGGTGATATGATATGACATTTATAACGCGCCTTTACACAAGTGTTTCTAGGTGCCATGTTCCGATGTGGCAGGACGTGTGTCAATGGTGGCCAAGCCTGACATGCTTCATTCTGAGACGGCATTTACAGAATTTCATAAAGAGGCTGCAGGCAGTCTAAAATGTGATGTTTCACTCAGAATAATTGTAACTATAAAAATCAAAAGTGATGAATGTGAGTTAAAACCCGACGCCACTTACCTTTTTAGAGACTCATATGCATTAGGTGCAGAAGCCATACCTGCGCCCCAAGCACTCTGTGGTTCAATGGTGCTTTCGTGCACGCCTTCTTTTAATCAATCTTGTACTAGCACCAGAACCTGATTAATGTGTTTTCTCGTGTGTCTTCCTATTCAGCGGGATAGTTATGGGTTTAAGGGCATCGATCTCATTGGACGCGAAGCTGTGTAGTTCCACGCTATGACCTGAAGTCTTTACAAGGCATGGTGTTGATTTCGGTTTTGTTTCATGTGCTCTGAATCCGTTTGAACTGGCAGCTGCCTTGCTTTGAGTTTTCTGAATAACAGATGCTGCTGATGTGGGGGTTTCCATTTCTTGGTCCTCTTTTCCTCCTATTTTCCTCTGGATTTCATTTTCATATGCCAGGTAATGGGGAGGCCCATTTCCCATACTGATAAGCAGTTTTCAGCCAGGGACGTCATTTCACCAAAATACCGTAGCGAAAGTGACATCACAGGAAGTGGCGTAATTTGACCCCACCCCGAAGTCACATCACGGGAAGTGATGGAGCACAACTTTTCACCCCTTGACAAAACAGGAAGTGGCATCACGTAGCATTGTTCCTAAGTACACTATAAACAATATGGTTAAGATATCATTGTA
Source organism: Ambystoma mexicanum (assembly GCF_040938575.1). Classification (NCBI taxonomy): domain Eukaryota; kingdom Metazoa; phylum Chordata; class Amphibia; order Caudata; family Ambystomatidae; genus Ambystoma; species Ambystoma mexicanum. The sequence goes on along the minus strand of NC_090932.1, from coordinate 672,877,157 downwards.
ATGTGATATACATTTCATAAAAGAATGGATCACCATATGTACTGTAAATATCAGTGTGTATAGGCCCTTTTTACCAAATTACTGTGAATGCAAGCATACGTCCAAGGGCAAATGATAATGATGTGTTATTATATAGCACTTACACTTGAGCGCTTTGTATAGAACAAATATAAATACAATATCACCCACTACTTATTTATCAACCTGAGAAGGATGAAAGGCTGAGTTGACCTTGCCGGGATTCGAACTTGTAACCTGTAGACCACACACGTCTGCAGCAGCGAGTGCTCAACCCCCTGAGCTATCTTGCCAACTCTGGTTATCTCACTGGCTATAGTAACTTCAGCAGTTACATGTCTGAATGTTCTAAAAGTCAGAAAGCAAATGACACTCTGTAGTGGACACCATTAAACTTGTAACTGTAATTTAACAGCAGGCCAGTTAATCTGCAGGTCTGGTGCAAAGTGTTACACTTGTGGAACTCCCTCTTTTTTTTAAAGAGGCCTGAACAAGAAAGCCAGCCTCTCCAGAAACAAAGAGCAACATGGCACTGGCCAGAGCCCAGGAGCGCCAGTTTAATAAAAATAAAAAACAGACCTGTTTTTAGGGGTAGCAAGGGAGAGCTCAGGGGTCGCAGGAGGAACCCTTGGCTACCTCCAAATGACGTCCCTGTCAGTATTCCGGGAGCATCTTTCCATGTGGGAGGACGTAATTGCCCTCTCCAGGCAAGCAAGCTGCAAACTGCTGATGACATATGAGTGGAAGAGCTGGAAAACTGCCCCCCCCCAGGTGCTGATGTTATAACCATCCGTCGAGGTGGGGGTGCTAGGGCTTGAGGTGGTGGAACTGCTGGGGGAGTTGCGAGGCTTCAAGCAGACCAATCTTAGTGTGACTGACTTTGAAGGCAACTAGGGATCATCGCAACACCCTAGGTCAGTGCGCCCAAGTGCCCCTGTGGATACACTAAGTGGGCATGAGACGGGTACCAGTCCTCCTTGGGAAAGGGAGAGACTCAGGAAGAGGACATTGAACAAGCGGTTCAATCTACATCTGAGATCTGGAGACTCCCCTATGTGTGTGGAAAGTCCAAGACCACTGCCAAAGCAAAAATAGGCGACATCAGCAATGTGGTGTAGAGTAAAGGCTGTAGTAGCGTCATGACGGGTTACGTCATGACGCAGGTAAAGTAAATAAAAGATCATTCAACATCACAGAATTACCCCCTATTGGCCACAGGCAAACAGGGATGATGAACGTTTCATGATGTCGCTGAACAAAGTTAATTCCTCAACTCATGCATGCCCAGCAGCCCTCATGTTTGGAATTCCCACCCAAGTGGGGCTCCCCATACACCCCAGCTGGACCATGTCAGACATAGACCATGAGCAAGTCAAAGAGGATGGACGAGCCCGAAATGAACGAGAGGCGTTAGTCAAGAACTGGTTCCCCCTGAAAAAAATAGCCCTATCCTATGAACCGACCGCCTGGACAGCCGTGAGTAGGGACCGTGGGATGGTGACTGTAAGGAGAGGACGAGAGACAGTGACACGTAATTCTTCCCACTTCTGATGAGTACCACCCACCATGTGGAGAGAAGAACCCCGCCAGCCGGCTGGGGGCAACACCCAGCCAAGCTGACCCACCTGAAATGCCAAGGCGGGAAGAGACCAGGGTGAGTAAGAGGCCACTGCCAGCCCCCAGCACCAAAGCCAGGGACACTTCCACTCCGGTCCAAATCTGCAAGAAGCCCTTGCAACCACTGCAGAAACCCCCCAGGTGAGCAAGTCCAAAAATTTGCTGAGAGAGAGGCCGCAGCCACCCAAGAAGCTAAGAGGTTTTTGGCCTGCATGGCATATACTAACGAACTTGAGATAAACACTATTTTCTTGTGACTACCTGTACCTGTGCGCCTTGCCAGATATGGCCCTTATGCAATTTGTGGAGGGATGTGGTGTAGAGGAAAGGCTGTAGTAACGTCATAATGGGTTACATCATGATGCAGGGAAAGTTAATACAAGATCAGGATGTCCGACAATACGAGACATCGCTAGTGTCACAGCAAACTGACGTGAGTGTGTTTTGTTCACTCCAGGTACTGCACGTCTGTGCATCGCACTAGGCCCCGCAGTCCTCACACTGGTGACAAGGCTGCCAAACACACCTGCAGCCCCCGGCCTGGCAGCAGCAGTGGGTACGCACATGCTGGTTCAACCCCACCCAGAAACCGGGAGCCGGCAGACACGCAACCCAGTCCTGTGGCAGCAAAAGTGAGGAACCAGTGACAATGGCGCATGAGCACTGCCTGGCAGCTAAAGTGCATCCCCCACATCAACACCCAGTGAGCGCGACAACCCTTTCGCACAGGGGGATCTACCGGCTGCGCTGACCAACAATCGCAGACACCTCCACAGCCTTGTAGAAAGCAGGAGCACACAATTGGGAGAAACAGACCTTGTCTCACTGGAGCTCCAACAGATGCCCGCAGGAGTACACAGTGAGCCAGGCGAAGGAGGGACTGGGAATTCCCAAAGTGTGAGAGCATTTGTAGCCCCTACCCCAGGCTCGGAACACACCCAACAGACCCAAAAGACACCCTTCACAAGGGATTCCCCAACAGGGTAAGCCACACCAAGAAGCCAACACAGCCCACCCTGCACAGCAGTTGTAACAGGCAGAGAACAAGGGGTCGGCTGACCACGGCAGGATGTCAGACGAGCAACAGTTGCCGTCTGCCGGATGGAGCACACACAGATACCTGGTTGAAAATTCCAGCCCATTAGACCCACGTGCAGGAAGGAGCATGTGGAAAGACTCAGTGCAAGGCTCGCTCATGAGGCCATTGAACCTGTATGCAGAAGTTGCAACCCTCCGTTGGGAGCTGTGGCTACAGCAGTTTGAGATCCACCTCAAGTCGAGGAAGGTCCCAGCGGACCAAAAGGAATGCACACTACTCATGCTGAACCTGGGAGCCCTCGCCTTGCGACTATTCAACACCTTGCCAAAAAGAGGCCAGAGGCGACGATTACCAAGCTGCCAGAGAAGTACTGAATGGGAAGTTCCGACCCCAGCTAAAGCCAGATTATGAAAGATTCCAGCTGAGCCTGTTGAGACAGCGGGCGTGGGAACCAATGGCTAACTTTCACACCAGGCTCCGCGAGCTAGCAATTGGGTACGAGTTCCCTAATGATGAATTTTCAGTGAGGCAGCAAGTAATTCATGTAATTTCACCCGAAAAGCTCAGGAGAGACATTCTATATGAAATAAATCTTTCCCTCAAACGCATTTTAGTGATGGGGCTCCACAGAGAGAGAACAGACTCTCAGGTAGCAGCCAAGAAAGCAGCCAAAAGCCGTCTTCCGATCGACGCAGAGCAACCGAACATCAACATTGCTGCATTTGAAGCAAAAGGTCACCCCAGAGGGAAGGTCCCCGCTCTACCAACGCACCCACCACGGACGCAACTATCATGCAAATGGTGTATCGGACCCTGGCACCGGGAAGAACCGTGCCCAGCTGCTGGCGCAACATGACGAAAGTGTGGCGGGCTAAACCATTTTGCCTCAGTCTGCATTAGTTCCAAGGCATGGCTGAATTCTGGAAGGTCACCCTCAAGGGAAGACTGAAAATCAAGATCAAGCCACCAAGCACACCAGAGATGAAAAGTCAGGACAGCGGGGCGGGAACCAAGCACCAGTGGGAGTGACAACGACGCAAGCATACAGTGAGAAGAAGAGTCGTCCCCAGAACCAAACACAGGATGAAGCGAAGCGAGCAGATACACCTCATCTCAGCAGTCGGATCCCACACAGGGTCGCAAAACGACTAAAGGCAGGGGTCAGGAAACCTGTATGGTGCTAATGAACAGCACGCTGACAAAGGTAGTCATCGACACAGGAGCTACCATGAATGTGAGGCTGGCAAGCAAATGCACGACAATACCGAGGAAGCCCCCCCTACAACACAAGACCATCCGGATCTACACTTATGGGAGCAAGGTGCTACTCTTGGTGAAAGGGTCATGCAATGACGAAACATGCCGCACTGGGTTCTACATTGTAGGCCAGCGTTGAGATGCTGCTAAGCTGTACAATGGCAGAGAAGTTGAAGTTAATCCATTTTGCTTTTCAACTGTGACAGCTAGCCATCGACAACCTGTGAACCAAACATGCAAACTTATTCAAAGGGATTGGCTGTCTTAAAAAATGAACGGTCACGGTCACAGCACTATTGAACCAAAGGCCGTCCGGTACCGAAGAGCCCCCTTTCACTTGCGAGCTGCAATTGAAGCAGAGCTGAACAAGCGGGAGGACCAGCAAATCATAGCGAAGACGTCAGGACCCACCCCTTGGGTGTCCCTAATGACGGTCACCAAGAAGCCAAAACAACACCACGCAGTTCAAATATGCCTCGCCATGAGGCTTCCAAATTGAGCAATCAGGCGTGAGCGACATATTACGACCAACATTGACAAGCTGATCGTCGACCTAACCGGAGCGACAGTGTTCACCAAATTGAACCTTCAGTCCGGCTATCAACAAATTCAGCTGGACAAAGAGTCAAGGTACATAACAATGTTTTCCTCACAAGTGGGGCTATGGAGGTACCATAGGCTCAACTTCGGCATCTCGTCAGCAGCTGAAGTCTTTCCGAACTAAATTAGTTGAATACTGCAAGACTTGTCTGGCGCTACAAACATCAGCGACAACATCTTCGTATATGGCATCTCAGAGGAAGAACACAACACACGCTTAGCCGCAGTGCTAGCCGGGCTAGAAGACTCAGGCCTGACATTACCAGCAAATCATAGAGAAAATATCAGGGCCCACGTCAGGACCCACCCGGGTGTCCCTGATGGCGAATTCAGCAAACCAGAACTTTCTTTCTTTGGGTACGTCTTCAACGCAAAAGGGTTCTCCTGGCCCAGCCAAAGTGGCAGATGTCAAAGGCGCCCAGCCGCCAACCACAGCAACGAAGTCCGGAGCTTCATGGGGATGGTATTATACTGAAGCAAGTTTATACCCGACCTGGCAACCAGGGCAGCCACACTCTAAGAACTGACCAAGAAGAATATACCATGGACATGGGAACAGGAGCATGCAGATGCTTTCCAGTGGATATAAAGACTCCCTCATGACCAATATGACAATGGCATTCTTTAACACAACCCGAAAGATGGAACTGCTGGTGGACACCAGCCCCATAGGGTTGGGCGCTGTCCTCACTCAAACGGACCAGAGTGAGAACATGCATCACATTACATTTGCCAGCAGGGCACTGACTAAGACTGAACAGAATTATGCCCACATCGAGTGAGAGGCCTGTGCCATCCTGTGGGAGTGCAACACTTCCAAGTACATCTCCTAGGACACCACGTAGCAGTTTATACAGACCATAAGCTGCTTGTGTCGATTTTCAAAGGCTCTAACCCACACCCACCAGCAAGGCTGCAGCGCTGGATGCTCCAACTGCAACCATTTGACATCGAAGTGCTTTACCAGGCGGGTGGGGATAATCCAGCTGACTTTCTCTGCCAGCACCCATGGCCAGCCACCCAAGCAGAACAGGATGCAAGAAAGGAGACAGATGAGCATGTCTGCCATGTGGTTGCGTGCACCCGCCTGAAACGCATGAAGTTGGAAGAGCTTCATAGCGAGACGGAACAAGATCCATGCCTGCAATGAGTGAAAGAATCAATTATATCAGTAGACTGGAAGAACTTCCTGGCAGCACCAACCCACAGGACACCAGCAGCCCAAGAACTATTACAAGGCCTCTTTGGAGTATATAACAAACTCTCTGTCTCGCCGCCGTCTGCCAGCGACGTTGGAGAAAAGAGCACTGAAAATGGCCCACAAAGGCCATCAAGGTATTGTCAAAATGCAGGCATTCCTCAAATCAAGTGTGTGGATACCAAATCTGCAGAAAAAGGTGATGGCCCTAGTGGGAGCCTGTGCCGCTTGCCAAGTGTCTCAACGATAAGGACCACCAGAACCCATTGCAAATCCCCCATGCAGTCAGCAGAGGTGGGGCGCGATCAGCATGGACTTCTGCTCGGTGGCGAATGAGGTATAGCTACTTGTAGCAGTCGATGAGTTCAGTAGATATCCTAAAGTCAAACCAGTCCGGTCCACCGACACGATTTCCGTCACCAACACTCTCGAAATAAAATGATGTCCATGGCATGCCAAACAAACTCAAGGGCAACAATGCCCCCCCCCCATTCAAAGGGCGTGAACTGCAAGGCTTATTAGACAACTTGAACATTCAACATCACAGAATTACCCCCTAGTAGCCTCAGGCAAACGGGGATGTGGAACATTTCAGGGCGTTGCTGAACAAAGTGACATGCATTGCACAAGATCAACGTGTCCCATGGTTGCCAGAATTATATAGATTCCTACAAACCTATCAGCAGACACCTCATTCCTCAACTCATGTATGCCCAGCAGCCCTCATGTTTGGAACTCCCGTCGAAGTGGGGCTCCCCATACACCCCAGCTGGACCAAGCCAGGCGTAGACCATGAGCAAATCGAAGAGGACAGACAAGCCCGAAATGAACGAGAGTGGCAAGCTTGTCGAGCCAGGCCCAGCAGCATAGCCCTAGGAGACATGATGTTATTCAAGAACCGGTCTCCCCTGAAAAAACTAGCCCTATCCTACTAACTGACCATCTGGACAGCTGTGGGTATGGACCGTGGGATGATGATGGCAAGGAGAGGCCAAGAGACAGTGACGTGGAATGCTTCCCACTTCTGACGCGTACCACCCATCATGTGGAGGGAAGAACCCCCCTTGCCGGCGGGGTGACACCCAGCCAAGCTGAACCCCCTGAAATGCCAAGGCAGGGAAGAGACCAGGGTGAAGAAGAGGCCACATCCAGCACCTAGCGCCAAAGCCAGGGTCACTTCGACTCCGGCCCAAATCCACAAGAAGCCCCGGCAACTACTCCAGAAATCCCCCAGGGGAACAAGTCCAAATATTCACTGAGAGAGAGGCCGCACCCATCCACGAACTAAGAGATTTTTGTCCTGCACAGCGTATACCAACGAATTGTGAGATAAACACTATTTTCTTGTGACTACCCTTACCTGTGCGCCTGGCCAGATACGGTCGTTATGCAATTTGGGGAGGGATGTGATGTAGAGGAAAGGCTGTAGTAATGTTATGATGGGTTACATCATGATACAGGGAAAGTTAATACAAGATCAGGATGTCCGACGAAACGGGACGTTGCGAGTGTCACAGCCAACTGGCGTGGTGTGTTTTGTTCCCCCCAGGTACTGTGCATTCGCGCATCGTGCTAGGTTCTGCAGTCCACACAAAGACCATGCTAGCTGCACAAGAAACCAAGTCTAAACAACCACAGTTGGTGGTGGCTCAGGTTCATGCATCCCACATGGAGACTGTGAAGCCCCAGCAACTAAAAAATACCTCCTCATCTTACTAGCTGAGCTCAAACAGGAGATCAGTACTAATCAGGACAAGTTCCAAGCTCTCCAAATCTAAAGTGGAGCTAGAAAGCCATATGCTACCCAGTGAGAAAAGGTTGAACGATAAAGAGGATTCCCTGTGAAATTTTCTTCGGTGTGTTAGGGAAGGTAGAGGGGCACTATTAATCAGTGGAGGCAGGTCTGGAGTAAGTTAAAGGGCAGTATGGTCCAAAACTGCCTTCAGGTTGCTCACAGGACTAGTCCAAAGGTTACAATAGTCCTGCTTTTCTGGTCTGCAGAGTCTGCTAGAGCTCTTGGGACATGGTCCAGACACTGACTTTTTTCACAGGAAGATGGTGCAAGTGTGAGTGGGTGCTGGGAGAGAGGACGTGAGAGAGCAAGCAAGGGACACAAAGGGTGTGAGTGAGAGAGAGGGTATGTGACGGGATGAATGGATATGAGCGAGAGAGGATGGAATCGAAGAGGGTCTAGAAAAGAGAGGGTGTAAGCGAGAGGATGAGAGCCAGAACAAGGATGTGAAGAAGGGTTAATGGCAACAAAGCTTTGAGCATTAAAGAGTTAATCAAGGGAGCAAACACAGGTGGATGTGAGAGAGCATGGGTGCTAGTGAGAGAACACCAGGAGTGAGAGAAACAAAAAGCGGCACATGAGAGAAGAGCAGCTTCAAAGGATAAGAGGCCAATCTTAGAAGAAGGGACAGAGTGACACTTTGGAGGCAGGGAAAGAGGCAAATCATGTAGAAAGAAAGGAGAGGCAGGGGAAGTGGCCAAGCATTAGATCGCTCTGTGTGCCAGATCTAAAATGGTTTAACTTTAGACCTACCATAGGTCCCGGTAGATGCTTGGAGCCTGGAAAGAGATCTGGAATCTGCAGCGCCTGCGAACCGTGGGCCAGCGAGGACTGCAGATCGGCCTGGGTCCTCCACTGGCACCACTCAAAATGGCGACCTGATCACAGAAGCTCCGCAGCGTGGCAAGGGTACCCAGGAGGCTGAAATTTCACAGCAGCCAAACTCCTTACCGCCACTAGTGCGTTATCATGGGTCAATCTGTGTGATCAAAATATCAAGTTCACCATGGACTGGAGTAAAGAAAAAATCTGTTTTTTGGACCTTATGATTGTTAAAGCAGGAGCTAGTTTAAACACCACATTATTTAGGAAAGCAACAGATAAAAACTCATTGCTCCATTTTTCAAGTTTTCACCCTGTTGGTCTCAGACAGAACTTGCCCTATTGGCAATTTTTGCGGATTAGACGAAATTGTTCAAACAAAACTGATTTTGTATTACATGCATCCAATCTAAAGGAGAGATTCATTAGTTAGGGATACCCCAAAAAAATTGTTAAACAAACTATGAAACGTGCATCCAACACACACCGTGAGGTGTGTCTTGTAGTCAAAGAGAAGTCCAAAGACAAGCGTCTTGTATGTGTCTCGACGTATTCACCAATCAGTAACCCTATAAAAAACAGCATAAACAGGAACTGGTATCTGGTCAAACAGGCTGAGAGTTTGGAGAAAAAACCCATGTTTGCCTTTAAAAGAAACTCGAACTTAAGGCAGAAGTTAGTACATACATATGTGGAACAATGGAATGACCAGGCAGTGTTGAATCAGTGGGGTTTACCCCCCATTGTGGGACACTATAAATGTGGACAATTTTTAGCATGCCCATTTACTGAGACAAGACATCAATTGAATTTGTACACCGGAACATTAAGTGGTCCCTGCGTGAACATACGAATTGCCGTACGAAGAACGCGATCTATGTGATCCAGTGTACGTGTCCGCTCATATATGTCGGCAAAACCATGAGACAAGTCAGGATGAGGATCTCAGAACACAGATCCTGCCTGAGGAATAAAGTAAAAGATAAACCTCTTGTTGAACATTTTTCCAAAACCAACCATACGGAAAACAACATGAAATGGTTTATTCTGCAAACCATTAAAAGCTCGACACCAGGGGGTGACATGAGAGCGATGCTCCATAAAGTTGAGCAACGCTGGATTTATCTACTTGAGAGTGTGAAACACGGTATGAATATCGCCGTGGAATGGAACAGATTACTGTAAATATATGCACCTGCAACAGCCACCTTTTATTGCCAGTAGAAAGAAATTGGCAACTGTGTCAATCAAATTTTTGGCAGGCAACAGTTGGCATAGAGCTACCATCAGGCATGACCTTGCCTCATATGCCAGTCGTGCGAAGTATCTATTTCGCCTTCACATACACATCATCTGTGTGTTTATTTTATGGCCATTGGTTGCCCATACTTATCCAGGCGCATTGCACTGTACTAATAAGTCTGATGCATGTGCCTACCAATGCATACAGACAACGCACTAGTGGCGGTAAGGAGTTTGGCCGCTGTGAAGTTTCAGCAAATGTAGTCGCATATGACGCGCACGCCTGAAAAATGGGCAGAACCCCAGTCCTCTTTCTAGGTCTTTGGATTGGCCCCAGAAAGAATAGCCCATCATCTGTCTCTATGACTGACTGAAACAGCGCCAGATCCGAATGGAACGGCAATGGTGTTGGCTGTGAGATGTGGACCGCATCTACACAGTGAGTACCGGGGGCTAAGTTTCATAAACTTTCCACAGTATTGAGGGGCAGTCCCTTCACGGGGGCTTGAGCACCCGCTGTCCCATGAATGTAGGGTTTGGAATGCACCTGCGGTCCCATGAATGTAAGGCTTAGAGGGCATGACATGCTATCGAGTTACAGCACTCGGCAGAGACCCCGTATCCAGCTGTCTGGCTTAGTCCACCACTGCAGAACATATCCACATGCAGGGAGTACTTTCTTAAGTTCTCCATGGGACGTTGTCCCCAAATGCAAAATGTTCTATGTCTATTTGATTTGTGTTCTAGTGACAGCATGATATCTTTTGAATAAGTGAGGACGAATTGTTGAGTTTAGATGGTAGATTGTGGCATCGAATCGGCCCCAGAACACAGCATTAATGAGGTGATGTGTCCCCATTACAGATTCCTTTGATCTGGAATGCTTGAAAATAAAAAGAGGGAATGACCAGAAATTCGTGATTCATACACCAGCGTACCTCTAGCTGTAATTATATGTAGGACGGGGGTTACACGTTTAATTGCAAGGTTAACCCGTCCAAGATTCTATGCTTAGAGGCTGTACTGTGTTTTACTGGAGCCTCCAGTCAGAAATAGATGCAGCCATTGATGCACTTATGCAGTGTGACGTACACTATAATATCCTTTGGAGCAGCAATTTAAACAGTGGACACCTTTTGGATATAAGAGGTAATTTCCATGTGTCAATAACACCTACCATACTGTGATTCAACTTAACGGTATAGGCTAATGGTAAATTCTGTTCTCCAACAGGTGACACCTGGAGATCAGGAATAGTCTGAGCAGTCTGAGGAATCCAGCACTCTCAAACGTTTGGAATTAATTTCCGCCTAATCCATACTACCTTTACCACGTGGCTATTGGAGGTTAGTATGGGGTCTACAGAACCACTATGGGTTGGCCTTCAGTACAATTTGTTTAAGATGTCTTTGACATATAAGAAATGAGGCTGGATTATGAATTAAGGTTTTATACATAGTAGGGAGCAAGAAACGATAAGAAGGGCAAATTCACCTTCCATCAACACAAGAAAGACAGGAGTGCAGAGACCATCAATTCTGATATTTGTCCCGAAGAAGGTCCATTGAACTTTGTGGCCACCATTGATGGCCCTCTAGTGACCGAAACCTATATAGACGAGAAGAATCTATATGAATCATCTTTGGACTTGTGTATAAACTGAGAATTAATTTGGGTTATACCATTAATTGTTTAAATTGTGTGTGTTGAGCGATAAGGGGGTCTTTATGAGGTCTGGCCCGCCTTCTCGCTGCTCTGTGTATGAAGGTGGACATTTGCTGATATGACTGTGGATGATAGATGGAAGAGTTATTGTGTTTTCTGGTTTTCTTGGTGATATAAGTTACAATTGCCTATATGATATTTTGTATGATTTTGAATAGTTTTGGTATTGAATAAATATTTTTGATAAAACCATCTGAGTAATGTGGTAATCCATCCTCATCATCACGGTTCAATTGTTTTGATTTATATATGCTTTTTGCCTGAGGAAACGTTTGATGTACAGGCACCCTTAGTAATGATTACTCACTGTTGTATGAAGCCTTTTCCCCAGGGATATCTGTTCAACATATTTTTGATTTTCAAATTCCAACTAAACATGAAAAATGCAGCCCATGGAAATGAGGTCCATTTAAAGTCACAAAATAATGAAATACATTAGTGGCTCTAACTTTTGACCGCTTTCCTCGATTAAAAAAAACAAATAATAGATGTGTATTCAGCAAAGTGGCCTGAGTCACATACTTTAAAATGATACATTAATTTGATTTGTTAACGCATTCATATATTTTAATAACTCTACTATGCCTGTAGCAACAGAAACATGAAGGATGTCTTGGTAATTTTATTGCAATTCTCAGTATATAGACCTATGCTATGGCACAGATCCCTACACAAATGTATAAGAGAAAGATACATTTCAGTAAAATTTGATTAGATTTCCTAAAGGGAAGGCTAACCCTCAGTCAAATACATCCCTTTATGACATGGCAAAATACATTGGGCCAATCAAAGCAAAGAAGAGGATTTTGGTGGGTTTGAGTCGGTAAAGGAAACCTATCACATGCTGAATGAAATCCAAAATGGATCTGTCAAATGATGATGGATGGGTAAAGTTTGTAGCACAGTTAAAGTTAAACATATAGACAGTTGGAAGAGTTTTTTGGGGAAAGCAGGAGTGGAAGAGAGCCTGTCCGACAGGAGAAGATCAGATTGGGCTTGCACATGGAAATACCTGGTGGAAATCCTCCTTAAGAAGGCCTTTTACAGAAACAGTGGACTGGCGAAGCCTTTCCCAAGACACAACCAGATTGCCTGAGAGGGATTTGGGAGCAGGGGGCAGAGCTTACTTGGCATAGTTCCTGTAGTTGCTGATATCCCTAGGACAAACCAAAAGTGAGTACAATGACTCCAGTGCATTCATATAAATCTAAAAATAACATTGGTGTCCTAAAAAGTAGGACTCCCATCCCCTGCACACTTATACGCTGAAAAATCAGACTCAATGATGCTCATCGATTAATTATTTATAAAGTGAGATGCTCAACGCGTTTCAGGGCCACTACCCTTTCATCAGAAGCACAGTAGTAACAGTAAATACAAATGAAATTCCATTGTAGCATGGTATAGTATAATATTACATAACATTGTCCAATGTGTTGCAACATATCATAAACAGTTATAAGTTCCAGTGGCTTATCGGATCAGCACTCCATACTGTGAGTTATAGCGAAAGCCCCCAACCAAAGGAAAAGGGGAGAACACTTACCGTAAACAGTCATGCCACCAAACCTGCGATATGAGAAAAGTAACTGTGTGGCCGTATCCAGAAAAAAGTGCCATAGATCTATCCCATCTCAAGTGTATTGCACCACTAGTACCTATAAGTACAGGGGAGTAGTATGATTTATCGACTCATCACATTCTAGTGACCCCAAAACGCGTTGAGCATTTCACTTTATAAAGAAATAATTGATGAACATCATTGAGTCTGCACCTTATTTGTTGTTTCGAATTATTGACCTCATAAGGAGATATTTATACTAGATTGTAAGTAATTGGCTGTTTTATTTGCGTATAAGTGTGCAGAGAAGGGGAGTCCTAATTTATAGGACACTATTGTTATGTTGTCTATCTCCTTCCTCGTGCCAGGATTTTCTGTACCTCCCCTGCACCTAAGTTTCTATCTCAGCAGTGCTTGAATTTTATTTATATTGTTCAAGAGGAGGTGTGCATTTTTCACACTTTTCTGTCATTCAGATAAATGTACCAAGAAATCATGAAATCCTAGATAACAAGTGAAAGTATTTTGGGGGAACTCTGTTTACAATCTATGAAATGAAATGTGGACTAAGCCTGAAAATTAAGCTTTGTGGGAGTAGATTTAATATGGAATGGGCTAGAATCTATAAATGCACAGGACATGTTAATCTCCAGCAGTAACCAATTATGAATTAATTCCCTCTGTTCTCACAGGAGAAAATTATATCTGGGCTTGTGAACATTGTGCACAAGGTGATTCACTGATTTTCAGGGATTGACAGACTACCTGACCTGTGAAAACCATAGTTTATACAAAAGACAAATCCTAAATGGAGATTTCTATCCCTCAAAGTAGAATAGGAAGGGTGTTATTTCCTCCTCTTTATTCCCAAGAAAATAGTGTCAATTTAAATAACAAATGTCATTTTCACAAATAACATTGCAAAGAAAAGAAAGGATTCTGAGGCCGATTCATGGAACGATTGTGCGCCGAATTTGGTGGCGCAAGCATGAAAAATCCAGCGCAGGCATGCGAATCGCACGCAAGTGATTCATGGAAGTCTGTACACTTGTTTTCCCAGGGAGCTGCGCCAAAACCGCCCATGACGCACACGGGCGCACACATCACTGCGACATCCCAAATGTCGTGCGCGACGCGCACAGCGAAAGCACATGAAAATGAGGGCGTAACTGGGAACTACTGCTGGGAAATACACTGAACGCCCACACGCTCGCAAACTACACGTGTTCATGGAATCGAATAGGGGAAACCTGTGCACACCAAAAGACACGCACAGGCATAAACACGTCCGCCACACGAAGGCAGGTGAAGCGTCCCAGCGCAGTATAAAAGTGTGCGCAAACAACAAACACGTATATACAGCTACGATGAATGTCCCATTTCTCGCAGCACGATTGTGGGACACCGCATGAGGAGGAGAATAGCCAGGCTCCACATTTTTTTGCCCAGGACCAGCCTTTTGGGATGCCTGATGACCAGGTCTACGGCAGGTATAGGTTTCCACCTCATGTCATCCTACACCTGGTCACTGAGTGGGAGGATGACCTCACATCACCCACCTTGTGCTCCCAAGCACTGAGCCCCTTGGAAAAGGTGCTCAATGTCCTGCATTTTTTGGCCACTGGGTCATTTCAGCAGACAACTGCCATAGTTGGGGGTGTCTCACAGCCCACGCAGTCACGCTGCCTACACCAGGTGTTGGCAATCATGACTGCGTGCCCCTCAGTCCGCAGGCACATATACATGCCCAGAACACCCTCAGAAAGGCAGGCCGTGGTCCAGGACCTTTACAGGGTGGCACAATGCCCAAAAGTGCTTGGTGCCATAGAATGCACCCATGTGGCCCTACACCCACCTAGGGCCACTGAGCACATCTACCGCAACCACAAGCACTGGCATTCCATCAACGTACAGGTTGTATGCGATGCCCATGGAATCATCACCTCTGTCTATGCAAACTATCCTGGGTCTACCCATGACAGTTTCATATACAGAATGTCCACGCTGAGCTGGGACCTAGAAGCTGGGAAGCAAGGCAATACATGGTTCATTGGTGAGTACAAATGTCTGTGCACATGCATGCATGTCACACACAGACAAATACACAACCCAAGTAATGACAACCATCCTCACCTCCCCAGGGGCCAGTGCCAACCCTCTGAGCAACCACATGATGACGCCAATACGGAACCCCACCACACCACCCCAGGTAAGATACAACACAGCCCATATTGCAAGCAGGGGCATAGTGGAGCGCACATTCGGAGTGCTCAAGTCACGCTTCCGCTCCCTTGACCGCTCTGGCGGGCAGCTAGTATATGCACCCCCAGTAGTGTGCAGGATCATTGTGGCAGCATGTGTCCTGCACAATGTTGCAACACAGCGGTGCGTACCGGTGGACATGGTGGTGCTCCCACATCCCCAACCACAGGCACAGGCACTGCTCATGGGAGGGGAAAGGGCACATGGCGAGGCAGCCAGGATCCAGCTTCTGGCCACATTTTTCACCTAAACTCCCACCCCTGCGGAGTGCACACAGGCCTGGCACATACCAGGTGACAATCGATGATGACAGAGAGACAGTCAACTGTCACAACCTTAGCACCCTGAGAATGTTTCCATGGAAGTGCCACATTGTGTGCATCCCTAGCTACTTAAACATAATCAATTCTGTGTGACCGAAAGGAACACCTGCAAGGTGCATATCACACCACCCCCTGCAAAACAGGCCATGAAAATCACTGGTATGTCACACAAACCCTCTCAACCCCCATCACCCTCGTCAGCCACACCATGACATGGCATGCAACAGCAAAAGAGCAAACCACAAGCACAACACATGACAAATCAGATACGAAGTGCCACGTGATAAATGGAAAGAGGCCTGAGACAATCACACCTGACATGGAATCAGATGAAATGACTGACCAACAACCGCCCACACATACAAAGTCATACACAAATGCATGCCACCAGCGGTACCATCAACAAAAGACAGAATTCCTGTTGGCATGCACATTGGCCAATCCAAATCCACAAATCCCAAAACCGTGTGCTGTATGTGTCTCTTACAACACACCACTCAGCACACAGCACAGTGAGCAGCCATTGTATTGGGGATACACCTTGAGAATCATATAAAAAGGACAAGCAACACAAATAACCCAGTGACGCATGTACACAATCCCCAAATGGTAAGTGATCATGCGCTGCAGGGACACAGCATGGCAGAGAAGGCAATCTGTGTGCATGTGTGGGCATGGAAGGGTAGTTGTATGTGAGGTGGTGCATTGTGTAAGTGTGTGTGTCAGTAGGGACATGCACTCATTACATGCATGTGAAATGAAGTGACCCTCAGTGTCCTGTACACATCACATGTGAACATTGGCCATGTGGACACCCCAGTATGTCAAACCACACCAATCCCCTGACACCTGAAAAGTAAACCCAATCCAGGAACAGCCATTGACCAGCAGAACACATCATGTACATAGTACCCCACATTGAC
This sequence comes from Ambystoma mexicanum, assembly GCF_040938575.1. Lineage (NCBI taxonomy): Eukaryota > Metazoa > Chordata > Amphibia > Caudata > Ambystomatidae > Ambystoma > Ambystoma mexicanum. The sequence continues at coordinate 672,860,778 of NC_090932.1, read as the reverse complement.
AATGTCAGAGATTGCCCAATCATTGTAGCCCAAGCGTGCTGTCCGACAACAAAAGCCCCTCCCTCTTTTCCTCATCACCATGGCCTTCAGAAGAACTGTGTCTGGGGTCCATCGGCTCCTTCCTTCTAGTCGACCTGGCTTCAGGATCCCCCTCCCCCTTGGTTTCCTTGTTCTTCCTTTCGTGTAAATAGGGTCCAGCCCCCTCAGAGGCTACCTTGACTGATAAAAATACCAAATCGCAGAGAACTCCAAGGAGCCAAAACGCCAAACCAGGGAAAAAGCCTCTATGCACCAAAAAACCCTGGAAGAGTCTCCAGTAGATTACTTGAAGTCGCAGTATATGGCCAAGCACGTGTCCAAGCTGAATGATAAAAGAACTACCAAGGTAGTACACTTGAACAATGGTTCAACAGGATGGGTAGGAATTTCAGTACGCAATAATCAATGAGGATGCTACAACTGATGGGTAGAGTTGGAACTTAAGTAGAAAATAACCAAGGAGGCTGGCACAACTGGATGGTAGAGCTGAAACCCATTCAATCCTTGATAGCGTGAACGAAGAAAGGCAGAGACAGTACAAGTCTGGAAAGGCACAGTGAATGCGAGATAGCCGGAAACAGCTGACAGCACGTTAAGAGCCACAACAGTTGAATAGCATTGGTAAAAGGCCAAAGTCAACATGAAGGTATGGATGTAATAGATGAAAGACAGGAGGAATGAGAGAGAGATGCTGTGGAACAGAAGTGTACTGAGGCAAACCGAGGCAGTGTAAGAGTATGTGGAAATAACTGCCCGAGAGACGGGCAGACAGATCTGCAACAAGGACAGTAGCAGGAAGAAAAACAGGGACTAAAGGCACCAGAGTGTGAAAAACAAGTAAAAGAGCTGTAGTCCAGTAGGAAGACTGTGCCATCAGGCAGCAACGAAGTCCAAGAGGGAAGACAGATACAACGTGCCGTCCAAATGGAACCGAGCTGAGTAGTAGTGTAGGCGGACATCTCAGGTGAGGACTGGACCGTGAGTTGTGCTTCTTGTGTCACATTCCTAATGCATCCTCCTTTGCCACAATCCCCAGGGGCTAAACTCAACACGTACCAACTTGACATTATCACCACCTGGCCCCCTCCCACCATCAGTGTGACTTTGACAGCTAAAGGGTGCAGGCTACCGTCTACAGCATGAAGTGCATCAAGCGCGTATACAGGTAAGAAATGAAAATACATCACAATCAACTTCAATAAATGGACAGTTCAAAAATGTACTCACCAAAATTGATTGCAGACATGCCGTGGAGAAAGCATCCATAATCCCCACTAGGGGTATAAACACAAGTAGTACAGCAGCAGACAGGCCACAGATATGACGAAAGTCCAATGCCCTTGTGTAAATTGTGTCACACTGAACCATCCTTCCAAGCCCATGGAAAGGGGAAGCAGGAGCGGCATATGTGTCTGGACCCCAAGCCACAAACACATACATGACACAAGCTTGAATCGGCCCAGCTGGAACAGACACTGAGTGCTTTCAAAAGCCACAAAGTAACACACCGTCACATGAATGCACAATAGACAAACAATATTATACTAGGAGGGGGGAGGCACAGGGTGCACCTCAACACCCATATGCGATGATGTTGAGATAAAAAAAAATCTCCATGGGCTCAACGCCTGCACGGCTCGCCCTGTGTTTGAGATAAGTCGTCGTCCTGCTCACCCTCTGGATGGAAGTCAGAAGGTGAAGGTGGCACAGTTCCCTGACCACGCCTATGCGCAGCTTGCCCCTCAATGGCAGCAAGTCTGCGGGACTGGTAAGCCCGGTCCTGTGTGGCGATGGCACGTAGGTCAGGATGCAGCACCTCACGTGATAAGTGTGCTTCCTCTTGCAAGATAGCACGTGCAACACGGAGTTCTGCCTGCATGGCCTCGCATGACATCTGGAGCACTTCCCGGCATGCACGTAGCTCAGCCGAGATGGTATTCACAAGCTGCTCCAACCTCTTCCCTGACCGCTTCCTCTGGGACATGTTGAGCACACCCAGAGTAGCTCTGAGGGATTGATGCTCATCCCTCAGGGCCTCCATGTGTGCCTCTGCGTGAGCAGCAAGTTCTTGATGAAAAGACACCATTTCAGCCCGGCGTTCCCTGTCTGAGGCCGCCATGCCCAGCCAGAGTGAGCGGGCCGTGGACTGCGCTGCCCACTGCTGTAGCTGCACCTGCCTAGCAGGGGGGAGCACGGATTGGCCCACACGTTCCATGCTCTGAGCAATCTTATCAATAGCTGCCCCCTGTTGTTCTGAATTGGCATACATGGATTGCTCCCACTCAGTATACCCCAGTGGCGCACGGCCACCGCGTTGCCAGACATGACACCTGCGGGGCCCAAGGAGCCGTGGTCCTCGCTGGTTTGGCACCGCTGGCGGCTGCAGGACTACATCCCTCCATTGACATAATGCCCCAGGTACATCCGCAACTGGTGTGGAGTGTGACCGTGCGTCCCGATCCACCACAGGCAGATTATCCAACACTGTGTGACCCCTCAGTGCAGGTGTTGCGGACAGATGATCGTCCACATCAGGATCACTCACCGTCAACGAATGGAAATGAGGCGCATCCAACTCAACATTGTGCTCAGAGTCATCATCAGAGCTAGACTGATTGCCAGCCCTGGACACGATGGTCTGGAGCACAAGTGGGTTCTCGTGATCTACCACCCCACAACCCCCACGTGTGCCGGTTTGCTGATGTAATAGCAACCTTGTGTCTGGAATGACATCACCATCCTCTTGCTCCATTGCGTCATTATCTGTAATGTGAAAAAAACAAACATGAGTACACATGTCAGAAGCACATAACCCACACACACATAGACATCACATCAACAGCCAACACATGAAGCAGACATGTCACCCACAACTGAAATTCCGGTATGCATACAGTGGCATTGATATGCAAACACATCCCAACAGGAGAAATTGATGTGTGTAAATAGCCAAGCCTACACATGTACTGAATGTAGTATATCACCTCCATCATACACCACCTCTGTCAGGCACATGTCGCAGGCAGAGATGACAGATGCAACAAAGAGATGGCACATACCATAAGCATGACTGAACAGCCAAATGGCCACAGCTGAAAGTGAATCCAAATACAGCATGACACATGTAATATGCATGTACTCATGCATCACTAAATCATCATCACCAATATAGCTCATCCATCTGCAGCTCGGCCCGTACTGGGCGTCATGGGCAATGTAGACATAGTGAATGTCCCGAGCAAAGCGAGGGCCTGCAACCAGGCATGAGGGACCATAACGCCCAGTACAGTCCGAGCTGCCGGTCCATGAAGCCTCCAGAACACCCCTCAGGGCCTGATTGGGCACATTGTGCATTGATTGTGCCGTAAAACATTATTCAGTGTGTCAAATCATCAAGGCCAGGCCCCACCAGATTAGCTAAGTGGGCCTGGTCGTACACATACTGCACGACAGTGCACCTTCAGGATTGTGCCAGTTGAACATAACGGGCGCAATGCTGAAATCTCAGCAGCATTAACGTTAATCAACTACATATCATTCAACAAAAAAGCTGCAGAAAACACATGTGTAAACGAACACTTTCACACACACATAAGTGAATAGCTGCAATGTTGCACTACACAACATTGAAGCTGCTTGCATATGTACATGTGAAAGTGTTCAAAAACACCCATGTTCATATACACCTGTATAGTGATTATGAACAGCATCCTATACAGCAAAGCAAGCATCTACAACGCTGCTTGCTTTGATGTATGTGAAAGTGTACACATACACACGTGCAGGCAGCTCCACGGTCATTACAACCTGATTGGCAGGTTATAATCAATCTGCAGCCTATACCAGTTAGTATAGGCCGCAGATTGACCAATCAACTTTGCTAAACACCCCCTAGGGTGTTCCAATACTGAGTACATGTATCACAAGATGCACCTGTGCCCGTGCCTTTCATGACAGTGAAGGGATGACAATCTGATTATACATGCCAGGTCACTTTGACATTGCAGCAGTGAGTAGGCATGTAGAACAGTGTAACATGGCTCAGAAGTGGGTTGGTGCAGTGCAAAACATGTGTACGTTACCGACTATCTACATCAACAAGTACATTATGATGTCAATCAATAAACATGAAGGCAGTGTAAGGGCATGTTCAGGCATCACATGCAATGTGCATGCAATGGGTTGCATGGCTACAGACAGCCCCCCTACCCCCCTTAGTGAAAATGCAGGGAGGCATTGCATGGCAGTGAAAGGTTGACCAGAGAACTGTGTATTGGCAGACAGTGTTGGGTAGCGTCAATTGCATCATCTGAGTCAACTGACAACACAGCAGATGAGAATGGGAAAGTAAGCAGGACACATGATGAACCCTCTGTAGTACACCCATTTGTGCAGAAGGCACTACACCAGTTGAACAGAATCAGGGGGCCAGAAACAGGGGGGAGGCCTGTGCCCCACACAGACTATGACACCCTAAACATGTGCATGATGCAGGACTGAGCCAGAGTGAGCATGGAAAGGATAATCAAAAGCCATTAAATGTATGTCATCCTGGACACGTACTACAATGATCATCCTACCAAGGACACATAGGGGCATGCATGGAATGCACATGGAGCATGAATGGGCACTCATGTCCCTGCGGAGCATCTGCCATCTGCACAGTCTGAGTGAGACACCCTGCATCAAGGACAAAGGATATACCCCACAGTATGTGTCTGGCATGTTGGCAGGGGGAAGTGTGCATGTACACATGAGTGTTGAACAGGCCATTGCAGTAGTCCAACATGTTACCCACCAGTGTCACGGTGAAATTGAGGTGCAGGGGGGTGGAGGGGCAAGGGAGTATGCCTATGTGGAGTACCCGCATGCAGGCAGAACACACATGCATGTCAGTCATGCAATGACATAGTCCGAGTGCTGAGTGGAAAGACACCCCAGGCTACATGCAGAAGGGCCAGTGAGCTGGAACATGGACCCTAGGTGCAGCCGGGTGACTAGCATGCGAGTAGGGTGCAAGTGTGGTGATGAGGACAGTCCCCATCTGTTCTACATGCCCAGCAATCAGCACAGCAGTCACGCATTAGTGAAGCATTGCATGACTCGCACATGAGAACTATGTACACAGTATGTAGTGGCAGTCAAGCACAACATATCACACAAGCAAACCACACATGGGCTGGACAAAAACGCAACAACAATCACCGGACGGGCCGAGGGGCGTGGCTAAGAGAGCCATGTAGAAGGACGTGTTTTCCTTGGGGCTCCAGAGATCCGGACATCATCCTGTAATGCATTACGTAAATACCCCAAAAAATTCCCTGAAACTGGAGGATTGAGCGCACGAAGCCCGGAAGCACGCGAGGAGAAAAAGCCGAGCGGATCCGTGCCGTGTTCACTGAGCCAGGAGCTGGAGAAGAGCACGAGGTTTAGCCGTGGTAGCGAGGAAGATGGCCACCCCCAGGCAAACAAAGGAAACGACGTGAAGAGATAGAATGGTGGACGCCCTGCGAAACTGTAGGCAGGCGTGAAGCGAGTGTGCCCGGAGTGGAGGACAGTGCCGGCCGTGTGCACTGCGGGCATATAACATACCGTGCGCCCGAATCGGAGGCCAGAGACCGTGCAGCCCACTCGAAAGGATGAGTTCGGGAGTTACAGATTGAGCACCCGCATTGACATGGAGAGGCCTGCATCGGGGAAGCGACGCGCGTGAGGAGGTGTCTGGATACAAAGTGGCCGCGGCCCTGAAGCTGACGCGGGCGAGCGGCCACTTTGATCATCGGGCTGGAACAGAGACAAAGCCCGACCCACGAGATGCAATTGTAGCAGGCGTGATTAACTCTGTGCTCACTGCAGCTGTGGATTAACTTGGAAGCTCGATGCAGGCTTCATTTCGGAACTCCCAATCGGACAGGAGCACCGAATGCCGTTGAGGACCGGCTGGCTGCGCACATGGCAGAAGGCCCGCAGTATCTGAAGGGATGCCCAAAAAGCGTAGTGGGCTGGGTTACGGCCACATACCAACGGAATAATGAAGGGAAGCAGGCAGTCTGGATAGTGCCAGGAACACGAGCTATGGCACACGAGATCTCTGTTAAAGCACATTAAATTGCAGCCTCCCTCCCCCCTTTTTTTTAATGCTACGACCAAGCAGGATCAAGCTCAGGGAGACTTGTTTGTAGTCTGGAGCTGAAGAGGAGCTGGGAGGCGCTCACTGGATGTAAGCAGTCTTATTTTAGACAGAGGGGGATACCACGGATGCACTTGGAAGCAGAGGATGACTGACCACTGACAGTGGGCCTGGGTGGCACAGGCACGATCAGAGGGGCGGCTGCAACAACATTGGACTTGATAAACACGGAGCCGTGCCGTTGCGCGCAGCAAGATATAGCTATATCACAGAGCGCACCTAAGCGCCATACACCGGGGCAATCAGGAGCAGGAAGACACCTGCACACACGCTGCTGAGAACTAGTGGAGTGTGCATGCTCAGGTGGAGTGTGGGAAGGGTTGGTCTTCTGGTGACTGGCCAGCGCGTGCAGCAGTGAAGCCGTGCGGAATGTCACCATACTTTGGGCTGGCTGGGTCCCCATGCTGGTACAGGAGCCCCTGGTAACGGTGAGGTGACAGAGGTGTTGGACCAACTAAGCGGATGCGCCGGAACTGCGGTGCGGACACACCTTGCACGTGGGGTGGTGCTGCCAGCTCGTGCCCGGAAGACACAGCAAGATGTCCTCTAAAGTTGGCCAGGAGCAAGCAGCCCACGCTGGAGGCTTTTGCTAAGCCGCCCCCGGGCGCTGAGGAGGACAAAGGCAAAGACATTAGTATGACAGTAGCGGAGACACCGGGTACAATCCAGGAAGTGCTGGCGGCAATAGCAGACCTGAAAGTCGCTTGGGAGACTAAACTGGGCCTGGCGATGAACGAACTGAGAGTGGGCCTGGACCTCAAGATTGGAGCGGTCCACGAGGAAGTTAGCTTGATGAGACAGGATGTGCGTACGCTCGCAGAGCGCACTGGAAACCTGGAAAAGGAAATGGCCCCGAACACGGCGGCATGCGCTGCCCATGGATCGGAGCTCCATGCCCTTGTACAGCGGGTGGGCAATCTGGAGTGCAGGGCGGAGGAGGCGGAAGGGTGCGCTCGACGCAATAACATTTGTTTTGTTGGTTTGCTAGAAGGAATGGAGGGATCAAATCCAGCGGAATATGTAGAGACCATGCTCCTGCAGGAGATAACTGGTGGAGTACTGACTCAGGGGTTCGCAGTTGAGAGGGCTCACAGGGCCTTGATGAGGAGACCGCCCTCAGGTACCCCCCGCGGCCGGTGATCACAAAGATTCTGAATTACCGAGATCGGGAGAAGATACTTGAATTCTTCAGGAAGGGAGGAGCGATCGAAAGAGGGCCAGCGAGAATTACGGCGTACCCGGACTATACTTTGCATGTTCAGCGCAGCAGGATAAACTACAGGGCGGTGAAAAGGAGGTTGAGAGATACCGGACACCGCTACATGCTGCTATACCCGGCCAAATTGAAAGTATTCTACAAGAACAAAACTCTGTTTTTCGAGATGCTAAAGGATGCTATGGAATGGCTGGATATGCAGGGTTGCCCTCAGGAACCGGATGCTCAGACGGGAGTCGCCGAAGATAAGTAGTATGTAGATGGGACACCGTGGGTGACATGGCTAAGACATTGGGACTTGAATATAGTTTAAATAAAGGTTGTGGGAAAATGTGGCAGCAAATGTGCGCTGACAGGATCCGTTGGATGCAACTATCCCATTCTGATAAGTAGGAGCTCCTAGGGAACAATCCTTGAACCCCTTAGTTGTATACTTAGCTAGGTCACTGTTAGATTGGTGATGCCCCGTGGGTCCTAGTCCTCGGTTCCGAGATAGGACCAGACGCGGGTGGGCCTGAGATCCAGGGATGGAGCTGGGCTTTTGTTGGGGTTGGGTAGGGTGGGGGGTGGGGAGGGGTTGTGTGCAGTGTGGTAGAGTTTTAGGAAGCGGGAGGGGGAGTTGTGGAGGGGGCGTGGGTTAAGAGTCGGATAACATGTCATCCGGGAAGATATCGGAGGGGAAGGTGGAGCGGGAGTTCTTCGAATAGATGGCATCGGGTAATCTCAGAGTAGCGACCTGGAATGTGCGGGGCCTCAATAGTTATCTTAAACGCAACAAAGTGATGATGTATTTAAAGAGGAAGCACATTGACATAGCCTTGCTACAGGAGACCCACCTCACCAAGGAAAAGTTGGAGGCGGTCAGAAGAAAATGGAAGGGTAATGTCATAGGTGCCGCATACTCGGCATACGCAAGGGGGGTGATCACTTGGGTGGCACTACATGTGCCGTTCCAATTGCTCAGCTCTACAATAGACCCTGAGGGTAGATTAGTGGTGGTGGCGAGACTCCTGGAAAATAGAGAGGTGAATATTATAAATCTGTACGCCCCTAACCACGACACAGCGGCATACCCTAGGTCCCTATACAGTAAGGTTAGCTCCCTGGTGGGTGGCACGGTGGTATGGGGGGGATTTCAATTGCACCCTGAATCCCAGGATGGACAGGTCAGATGATAAATCAGGTAAGCCGGCGTCAGCGGCTAAAGCATTGAGGACACTGTTGACAGACCTCGGTCTGGAGGGTTCCATGTAATAATGTCGCCACAAAAATATTGGCATGCAAAAATATTGCCGAAAAATGGTCGTTTTTTGTGGCGACATTATTGCATGGAACATGCGGGGGACACCCCCGCAACCACCAAATTTTTTACTTAAAAAAAATCTTTTTTTTTGCCCCTGTCGCCATATATATGGTCACCCAAATAATATCGCCACAACATTTTCCCGGTGATATTATTTACGGCGACCATATATGTGGCGATATTATTACCTGATACTGTCTGGAGGATGTGTGGAGAAGGCTACACCCAATGGATAGGCAGTATTCACACTATGCAGCACCACATGACCTGCACAAAAGGTTGGATTACGTGTTTGTAGCGGCAGAGATAGGGGGTGAAATGGTGGGAGCCGAATACAAGGCCAGGGCATTATCTGACCATTCGCCTTTGATTGTTGAGTGGCAACATCAACCCCCCAGGGCGCATATCCCGACATGGAGGCTCAGAACTGAGGCTCTACAGGATGCGGAATTTCGAGAGGATCTGACGGAGGCCATCGAGGAATACTTTGAAATCAATACGGGCAGTGTACGCTCTGTGGGAACAATATGGGAGGCGTTCAAGGTGGTGGTGCGTGGGGTAGCCATATCAAAGTCTAAGGGGCCCCAAGGGGGTATTGAACGGGAATTGCTAGAAACAGAAAAAGTGCTGGAGGGCCTTATTCTAAACGAGAGGACCGGCCGAGAAAACAGCGTTAAGATAAAAGACTTACAGTTAGCCTGTAGCGACCTCTGGGACAGATTATGTAAATTAAATGATAAGAAATACACAGAGAGGTTACATGCAGGGGGAGATAAGCCAGGTAGATTATTGGCCTGGCTATACAAAAATGAGACCCCCCGCTCGGTGGTTAGAGAGGTCAGGGATGCGGAGGGTCGAACTTATAACACCCAGGAGGGGGTAAACGGGGAGTTCCTCAAATATTATAGACGATTATACGAGGATACAGGAGAGGATATGAGCCAGGAAATACTGGACACAATAGAGGATATAGGGCTGCCCACCTTGGATGACCTAGAACGCTCAGACTTAGATGCCCCTATTACCACGGACGAATTGGAGGCGGTGATCCAACACCTCCCCACATGTAAAGCGCCCGGGTCGGATGGGTTACCCAGTGAATTTTATAAAACATACAAGCAGGAGCTGCTCCAGCTGCTGCTGGCCATGTTTAACGAAGCCTATGAGCGGGGGGAACTGCCGACGTCCCTCCGCGAGGCAGTGATCGTTCCGCTCCTGAAACCAGGTAAGCCGGATGTGGAATGCGGGTCATATAGGCCCTTGTCCATGCTGAACCAGGATAGCAAAATACTTACGGCAGTGCTAGCAAATAGGCTAAAGCGGGTAATCGGCAAGTTGTTACACCTAGACCAAACGGGTTATGTCCCCGGCAGAAATATTACAGATAACCACAGGAGGCTGCACCACATCATTGATCAAACTGAGGAAGACTCGGGCGAGATGGCTATCGTGTCACTGGACGCGGTGAAAGCCTTTGAATCAGTGCGGTGGCCGTGGTTGAAAGCGACCCTGAAAGGTTACGGAATGGGACCAGGGTACACTAGATGGGTCCAGTTGCTATACAGCTCCCCGATCGTGAGAGTTAAAACTGGACCCACAATTTCAGATAAATGGCAACTCAGCAGGGGGACCAGACAGAGTTGCCCCTGGTCACCCATGTTATACATCCTGGCATTAGAGCCGCTAGCATATGCCTGCGACAACAATACGGGGAGGTGGGGATTCGTTCGTCAGGGGGCACACACCTGATTTCACTGTATGCAGATGATGTGCTTCTCTACTTGCGCTACCCGGAGGAAAACCTGCAATATGTGCTGGAGGTGATGGACCGTTATCCCACCCTCTCGGGCATATCGGTGAACCCCAGGAAGTCTAGCTTGTTCCCTCTGGGAGGGTATAGGAGCACCTCATTGGCGAGGCTGCCCGTCCTGCAGATACCCTGGCAGACGTGACATTCAGGTATCTAGGTGTGAATATTTACCACAAGGTAGAGACAGAGCACACACATAACACATAGAAAGCGATTGAGGGTATTAGGAATAGCATGGCGTTCTGGTCTAGGCTGCCCCTGGCCATGATGGGGAGAGCAGCTCTGCTCAAAATGGTTGTTCTGCCCAGACTCTCTCACTTCTTTGTGAATGTCCCACACTTGATCCCCAGACGCTTTTTTGTGAGACTCCATGGCATGTGCAGGGGCTTCATATGGGGCAACTCAAGGAATAGGGTGGCCCTGTGGAAGCTACAGAACACCTGTGATGGGGGTATAAACCTGCCAAACTTTGAGCTGTATTACTTAGCGGGTCAGCTAATGTATGTTGCTAGGTGGCTGTCTGCGGAGGACTCGGCTGAAGCCAGGCTGTTGCAGGGTGACTCAGCCCCATACTTTTTAAGAGAGACAGTGTGGATGCATAAAACTAAGATGGTGGGGAGGGGGAGACTATTGGAATTGGGTTGGGAAGTCTGGCGTAGAGCATGGAAAACGATGGGTGACCCGGACCCGCTCTCTCAGCAGGTCCCGCGGGTGGCCCTATGCGGGGAGGACCCCCAATTGTTCGAAGCGGTTTGCAGATACTGGGAACCGGTGGGTCTAGCCACCCTCAGAGATATATGGCAAGAAGGGGAGGTATTGGAATTCCAGAGGTTGCAGGAGGAGACAGGGGTGCATAGTGGCCAATACATCACATGCATCAGGCTCTTGAAACGGTTAATGGGAAGATGGCCTGAGACGGTGCTGGCGGAAGAACCTGACGCCACCGTGGAAATGATGTATGATGTCTCGGAGGGTGGACATGAAATATCTAGGATATATGAGCTCCTAAGAGCCAAAGCAGAGAGGGAGCTACTCCAACTGAGGCATGACTGGGAGGAGGAGATTGGAGAATATATGACAGATGGACAATGGGATCGGGCTCAGAGGTACCATAAAAAGGGGTCTCGGAATGCGAGACTCCAGCAGATCCAGCTGTATGTCACCCACAGAGCCTACCTGACCCCCGGAAGAATAGCCAGGTTTGGAGGCTCTGCCATACAGAAATGCCCAAGGTGTGGAGAGGAGGAGGCAGGGTTGTTGCACATGTTCTGGGCTTGCCCAGAGGTGCATAGATTCTGGGAAGAAATACAGATGAAAATGGCTGGAGGGGGTGTGGCGCTGGAGGTGGGATCCGCTGGGGCATGCATGCTTGTGAATTTTCCCAGGCCACATAATTTAAAGCATATTAGTAAAATGAAGGACTTGGCATATGTCCTGGCCAAGCGCAGGATTGCTATGTGTTGGAAGGCAGCCCATAGGCCTAGTGTGGAGACATGGTGGGCGGACCTCCTGAGATGGGCAGAAGCAGAAACTGCAGTTTGGTTTGAAGCTGCCACCAGGGGGGGAGAAGAAGAGGTGAGCCCCCTGATGGCCTGGAGGCAGTTGGCGACCTCAATGGCTGCCCTCCACCGGGCCAGTCATGAAACAGAAGACTCAGATGAGTCAATAAACATTGTGAATCCCGAAAATACTCATGTAGATGACACTGATGAAACGGCTCGAGTTTGTGGGAAGGGAGGGGGGAGGACGGACAATGTTTAATGTGTTGGCTTGACACTGATCATGAACGTCCTAAAAGTTGTAATGTTTGGTGTGTTGTTTTAAAAATAATAAAAATTGTTTAAAAAAAAATAAAAAAAATATAAAAACAGTCACCGGACCGGCCATCAAAATCCAGCATCTCTCCCACTCCTTCGACCAATTCTGCCGGGATGAACTCTGCAGCGATCACCTCGTGCGTAGTGAGTTCTTCCTCCTCAGGTGCTGGCCCATTGCCAGTCACCCGAGTCATGGCATAATTGGAGGCACGCTTTAGCTTAGCACAGCGTCGGAGGTCATACCAATGCTTTTTCACTCCTGAGCTGTGCGTATCTCATGTCTGAATGCACTAACACCCTCCGCAACATGCTTCCAGTGGTCCAAACGCTGGGCAGGCGTAGTGTGATAATTTGGGCCACCTAGCATATCACGGTCGTGTTCCGACACGTAGCCCACAAGGAAGTCCAGTTCCTGCTTGCCGAAAGGCTTCTTCCTCGACGTGCCGGAGGCCCGTGTCTGGGGTCCCAGCCTCTTGTGCAGGAGCATCCTTCCTCCTCATGGGCAGTGGTCCAGACCCTGACTGACAAATGCCACCCTGATCAGTAGGGGCAGTGGCGCTGGTGGACTGGACCAAGGGAGTGGCAGGTGGAACTAGGACGGAAGCCCTGACTTGCATCAGTAGCTGTTGGGTGCTCTTGACTAGACCCAGCGCAGCAACAGCCGCTGTGCCAAGGTCATTGACCGAGACTGTCCTGGCTGGCAGACTCACAGCCGGGGTGGTGTCAGCTACATCTGCCCATGCAGTTGCCAACACCCGGCGGCTCGGGGCAGCAGATGACAACACTGCCCAAGGAACATGTGCCTCGGTCAGAGCAGCCCTGTGTGCACTTACCTTGTGCCTCCTGACCACCTGAAATTCTGTCTGGGAATCATCAGGTGCCAACGCATCATGCACTGGCCAACCCTGAGCCTGGGTGGTGGTTGCCACAGCTGCACCTGCAGCTATCACTACCATTGGGCTTGTGGCAGTCGATGAAACTGACTGCTGGGTCACATGGGCGCCAGTGTCAGAAGCACAAGGTGCATCTCTCGGAGCCACAGGGGGTGGTGGCATGACTGCACCAACACATGGCAGAACATACTGCCGAAGTGGCGCACCCCTGCCTCTTCCCCCTCTGCAGCCACCCTGGGCACCCTGGACTCCCTCTACTGCCTGGTCTCCCCGGCCACATCCCTGCCCATGCCCACCACGTGGAGGATGCTCAGCTGAGGCACCCCTCACCTTTTGTGGTCTCCCAACCATGGCACAGATGTAGTAGTGCCAATGGGAGGTGTACACGACAATTGTCCTGGGCAATTGGGGTGAAGGGGGTGGGGTACTAGATGTAAACAGCACCCCTGTGTGCCTGCAAGGCTGTATGTGACCCCGGTGAGAAAATGACGGGTCATGCAATGCTCAGGCACCCCAAAACTGCAGTAAAACCGTGCAAGCAACCCCGGTAGCCCACGTGTGTGGAATTAACCTCCTGCAGTATGCGGTGGCACCCAGGGACACAAAAAACGCATAGGCGTAGGACACACAGGCTACTATGACCTTTATAACGGGTAAGCGATACACAAGGGGACCTGCAGTGGTAAAAATAGCATGCACGACTCACCATCTGATTAGCGTGGTAGTGAAAAACATGCGTAGGCAAGACCCCCGCCAAAAGAAGAGATACGTCCTCGATCCGCTGGGAAGTGATGGCACGTGAAACAAGAAGAAGTAGCAACACACGCGTCGGTCATCACGAAAAGTACGTACAGCGAATTGCTGGGCCCTGCTCACCTTTAACCCGTGCTGAGGGAAACGCCCAAGCGCGTCACGTCACTTACGCACTTAGGCCCTTTCCTTGAATTACACGCATTAACACGCTGACGTGCTGTTTTTGCACATGCTGATTCTCTATGCACCCTACTGAGGGAAACACCCGCGCGCATCAAGTCACTTACGCGCTTACGCGCTAAGGCCCTTTCCTCGAATTACACGCTGAGGTGCTGTTTTTTCACGTGCCAAATCACTCTGCATCAAGCTGGCCACGTGACAACACACAGAAGACCACCCTCCTGCCCAGACTGCCATTTTCCTGCCCCCCAGAGCCCTGAGCTGCCTCCCACGAGCCATCTGCTGCTGCCTGCCTGCCTGCTGGCCACATGCCCTGCTATTTGGTGGCTGCACGTCAGCCATCTGCAGGGGTCCAGTTGCTGCCACCACCCCTGCTGGAACAGAAAACTCCAGACTGCAGTTCCATCGCTGCGTAGCCCAGCACCAGGACCCAGTTGCCCCCCCACACCTGCCTCGGGGGTTGCCATGTCGGGCCAAAATCCATCTGGGACCAGTGGAGACCCCCCGGCAGAGAGGCAGGGGGCTGCCAGCTTCACTGCAGGAAAAGTTGGCATCTTGGTGGAGCAGGTCCTGGTGCATTATGATGCCCTCTTTGGATGATCACACGCCAACAAGGATGGACAGAAGAGGATCTGGATGGACATTGTGGTTGCCATTAACACGGAGAGGGTGGCAACCCGTGACCTACAACACGTCCATAAGCGCTGGGAGGACTTCAGGTCCAGGACCCTCAGGAAGGCCCGGCTTACCACCGACCAGATGAGGGTCCTGGAACGCATTCGCCCAGCGCTTCACCTCCAGGTCCTCGAGAGGCAGACCCGTCTGGAGTCGAGCGGTAAGTGTCCATGCATACTCATTGGACACAGTGCATGTTGAGTTGTGCCAGGAGTGTGCAGCTTGGACATATGTCTGAAATGGCCCATGTATGGATGTGTATGTACAGAGACATGACAGTGCTGCATGTGAGTCCAGTCATGTGTGATGCACATCAATAGTGTATGTGTTCCAAAGCATTATGCACAACTGCATGTGGAGATGCACACATGTTAGCATTTCTGTGTATGTACTATGCCATGGTTGGGGTGTGACACATGGATGCTGATTCCACCTTCATGTATGTGCACGGCGTACATGTGCCTGTGTGTGTTTGAGATGTGTGTGACTGTGATACGCCATGGATGCATGTGACACAGACATGAGGGAACCCGACTGCCAGATGTGAGCTAATTGCCAATGATTGCACTGTGACAGGTTGTGGAGATGTACAGATGCATGTCTGTCTGGTGGCGTGTGTGCATGTGTTCGGCACTCCCCAGGTTGCTTGTGATGTCATGCCAACCTTCAGATGTTCATGCTGTTGTGTGTGTATGGATGATGCTGCCTGCTGCGCAATTGCTGTTAATTGGTGCATGTGTGTGGGTTCAAATGATATGAGTGTTGGGGAGTGTGATGCCATCTGTGAAGTTTGACACTGCCACTCATGTGCAACTGTCATGTGTGTATCAGACCATTGTACAGTGCCCTGATGCCTGTGTTCTGACTCTCCCTGTCTGCAGCGTCGACTGATGAAGAGGGCGGAGACAGTGCTGTGGAGCACAGCGGCAGGGATCCCACCACCAGCCAGAGGCGCAAGGCCCAGCTCCCCTCCCAGGTAGTTATATCTTCCAGGAGTGAGGAGTTTGGTACTGCATCCATGGCCGCAGCTGCAGAGGGAAGGTCCAAGAGGCGGAGGTTGGAGGTGGACTCCTCGGCAGCAGTAGGGGCAGCTGAGCCCCCACATGGACCTACAGAGGAAGATGGCACGGAGTCATCCAGGTTGGTGGGGGGTTTGGTTGAGGAGGAGGCTGTGGAAGCCCCACGCACAGGGCCTGGAAGGGGGGATTCCACAGGTGCTAGTGGTGCAGTCCACGGGCAGGGACAGGAGGCAGTACAGGCTGCCGCGGAGGTGCCTGTGTCTAATCCTGTCCCCGATCCTGTGACTGCATCATCCAGCACTAGCAGGGATGCCTCTGTCCAGACCTGTTTTTAGGGAGGGGATGCGCAAACAACAACTGGCCTTCCTCTCCATGCGGATGTTGCAATCCGTGACCGGATTGAGCCTGTCCTAGCTGGGGTGGCGTTGCGCCAATGTGGTATTCTGGATGACATGCAGGGTTCTCGTCTGGACAATGCACGTCATTTTGAATACCTCTTTGGCCATGTCAACCTACTAGGACAGGTCGTTGGCACTGGGTTCATCCATGTGCTGGATCTTCTTGCGATCCCCTCCTCAACTGAACCCCCTATGCGCCAGGCGTCCTTCGTGCCATCTTCCCACCCAAGTATCACCTGGGCCCCCTGTGGAGCTGCCCCTGAGCCAGCGGCCAGGCTGGTAGAGCACACTTCCCTGCCACAGTCGGGAGTCTGAGGTCCAGCAGGTGTGGCCACCCCACCAACTGGACCCCAGCGAAAGGAGGATGTGCAGGCATCAACAGGCAGAGCATGTGCACAGCAGCAGCAGGCTCAGGGTGGGAGCGATCATGGCTCTGGGCCATCAGGATCCCAGGGGCAGGCATCCGCGGGCTGGCAGGAGGACCCAGCATTGGGAGTGTCTTCCGTGTGGCAGCGGTTGGGCCAGCGAATAGATGCGGAGCGGCGGTAGGCAGAGAGGGCACGGCTCACAATGGTCAGGGTGGAGAACTCCATGCACTGGGCATTGAGGCGGGTTGAGTGCCTCGAGGCAACTCGCAGGGAGTTGGAGGAGGCCATGGCTGCATCCCTGTGAGACCTCGAGGCCAGGGAAGAGGCCCGCCTCCGGGACATTGAAGTGGAGTTCGATGATGCCCTGGCCCGGGACATCAATGAGTGAGCCGTCGGACTAACACGCCGCCTTTGTATATAGTTATTTAGGTTTAGGTTTCATTTGGTTTTTATTATGATTTGGAGTCCACGGACATTGCTCCACTTTTTGTATATAGTTGTATTTTAGGTAGGGTTTTTGGTAGGTTTCATTTTGTTTTGGGATAATGGACCCTTCAGACTTTTGTTTTCAATTTTCCATACATGCACATACTTTCTTTTTTGGATATTCACATGAAGTAATGTTTTTTTTTATACTTTTCATCTTTGGATTTCTTTCTATGGACTTTGGCGATGGACCACTTTTATTTTTTCATGATTTGGATTTTTATTTTTCCTTGGATTACACTTTCTTTTTCATATGGCAATCATTATTTCTTCATTTGCATGTGTGGTTTTCATTTTGTAATTTGTTTTTATTTTTAATACATTTCATTTTTCTTCATCATTGGTGTGGTCTACTATGATTTCTTTTGTGCATGTCTTCCTGAGAATTGGCTCAGTCATGTGTTGCCACTGTGTGGCTCTGTAGGACATTTGTTGATGGGCATGCTGGTTATTTTCAGACTCTCATGGCATGGGTAATTCTCTACGGAGTGGGTGCAGTGGATCGTTGGGTGTTTGCACTGGGGTGGGGGGGTGGGATTTGGGTTGGCATTAGGGCCATGGGTCTGTATAGTTATGACGTGGTGTTCGGTGGGACATGAGTCGGGGCCTGCTGGCAGGTTGCCGTCAATGGGGGTGGGGTGTGGGGACATGAGTCGTGGCCTGCTGACAGGTTGCCGTCAATGGGTTTGGGGTGTGGGGACATGAGTCGGGGCCTGCTGGCAGGTTGCCGTCAATGGTGGTGGCGTGAGGAGACATGAGTTGGGGCCTGCTGGCAGGTTGCCATCAATGGGGGTGGGGTGACATGAGTCGAGGCCTGCTGGCAGGTTGCCCGTCAATGGGGGTGGGGTGGGGGGACATGAGTCGGGGTCTGCTGGCAGGTTGCCGTCAATGGGGGTGGGGTTAGGGGACATGAGTGGGTGCCTGCTGGCAGGTGCCTGTCACTGGTGGGGGGGACTTGTGTTGGGCCTCACAAGTGCATGGTGCCATGTGGGCTGCCTGTGGGGAATGTGCAGGGGTGATGGGGTGCCTGCGGGGCATGGAGAGGGGTGATGGGCTGGCTGCAGGGCATGGTCAGCGGTGTGGAAGGGGTGGCCTGTGGTGTGGGCTGCCTGTGGGCCATGGGGACAGGGGAGGGCACACCTGGGAGGGCACTCACTGCCAAATCGCGTGTAATTCTCACTCGCGTACCCCGGAATACACGTACCCCGCTCGTGCAAACGTAAGCATAATCGTGTGTAATTCTCACTCCTGTTCCCCCAGATTCACGCAGCAGTGTGGTGAGGAGCCACATGCACCCCCTGCAGCCAGACCACACCACAGGGGTCCACCCTACACCCCTGCACATGCCCAACAGGCAGCCCATCACCCCTCACATGCACCACAGGCAGCCCATCACCCCTGCACATGCCCCACCGGCAGCCCATCAACCCTGCACATGCCCCGCAGTCAACCCATCAGCCCAGCACATTCCCCACAGACAGCACACACCACAGGGGGGACTTTTTCCATGCTATTTGCCTGGCGCGAGTGGGGTACACGTATTCCGAGGGGTGCGCGGGTAGTTTTAGACGCAAAAGGCTGGGCACGAGCAGGGTACGCATATTCTGAGGGGTGCACGTGGAGTTTTGCACGCGATTCTGCTGGCGCGAGCAGCATAAATGTATTCCGAGGGGTGCATGTGGAGTTTTACATGCGATTGGTCTGCGCAAGCGGGGTACGCGTATTCCGAGGGGTGCACATGGAGTTTTGCACGCGATTCCGCTTGGCGCGAGCGGAGTATGTGTATTCCGAGGGGTGCGTGGGGAGTTTTACATGCGATTGGCCTGGTGCGAGCAGGGTACGCGTATTCTGAGGTGTGCGCATGGAGTTTTGCATGCGATTCCGCTGGCGCGAGCGGGATATGCGTATTCTGAGGGTGCGTGTGGAGTTTTACACGCGATTGGCATGGCGCGAGCGGGATATGTGTTTTCCGAGGGGTGCGCAGGGAGTTCTGCATGCAATTCCCCTGGTGCGACCGAGGTACGCATATTCCGAGGGGTACTCAGGGAGTTTTACACACGATTGGGTTCTCGCGTGTGGGCTGTGTGGCGTATTTAGCGCATTTTCGTTGTTGGGAGGCTGTATGTTGGTCTACTGGCCTTTGCGCCATGTAGGGGATTTGTGCGGATGTTTTTGGCGCGGGTTAGGGGCGTAACTGGTACTGCTGCAGGGTCGCTGCGCCACGCTGAGCCAAGGCAGGTTATGGATGCAAGTATCCATGAATACGCTGTGCGTCAAAATGGGTTTTGGTGCACGCGGCTGGTGCAAGCTGGTGCACGCTCTCTCTGTGAGTCAGCCTCGTGCGCCACTTCTGGGCTTGATTCCATGAATTATCCCCTATGCTTTAAGTGGACCCCTAATGCTAGGAAAAGGTAATTTACGTATTTTCTTTCTTCTTCAATCTTATGATCTCAGGCTTGTGTGATCCTTTAATACATCAAGATATTTTGCCCTCCAAAAAAAAAAGCTTCTACCCTAAACCCAAGCATGTAAGAAATTAGCCAAGTTAACCCTACCAAAAATTCTTGTATCTATATGCAATCTAGAAACTAATAATGTCCATCATTTTAGCGTTGAATCAGCCCTAGAAAAAGAAAGTCACATGCGTACCCAATATTTTTCTCTGATGTCAGCACATGTGTGTGTCACAAATAGAAAAGTGAATTGCATAATTGTAAAGTTTATTCTACAAGTGTTTTTTTGTGCCTTCTCTGAACTTGATGTCCCATGACAATTTGCATTTTATATTGGAGAGGATGTTACTCTTTTGTCTAGAACAATTATTCAAATTTGCATTACAAATTTAGAAATGTGTTGTGTGCATTTGGGATGTAAGTATTAGCAAGACAAGCAGGCAGGCTGTGTTTATTTTCTTATGGGCGGCTTCCCCAGCATTGAAATTGAGGTGATCGCCTTTAATTTCTTGATTAATTATTTGAAATAAAACAGAATATTCTGATTAAAACCAGGCGGTTTCTTGTCCCAGGTTTTGGGTTGGGAATATCGTGG
The DNA here is from genome assembly GCF_040938575.1 of Ambystoma mexicanum. Taxonomy (NCBI): domain Eukaryota; kingdom Metazoa; phylum Chordata; class Amphibia; order Caudata; family Ambystomatidae; genus Ambystoma; species Ambystoma mexicanum. The sequence goes on along the minus strand of NC_090932.1, from coordinate 672,840,583 downwards.
TGCGGGTGTTAAATGGGGGACATTCCTACCTCAACATGTCATACATTAGGAATTGGAATATGTATTCCATAGACTGAAGTCATTACACAGATGAAGCAAATGTGAGGCAGCAGTGACGCCAACACCTTTATTCGTGAATCGTATCACGTGTAATGGGAAAACCATGGATGACTGCAAGAAAAAAATGATATATGCGCTTTGTCAGTGATTATAGAATCGGGAGGTATTACATGTCTTTGATTTTTTTTCAACAGGATGCCTTAATTTATCAGCTCCCCACATCTTGCAGGTGTGTGCGTCCCCGCGCGTTAAGGCTTCTTTTGCATTCATGGGCCTTGTGGCTTCAGTATCACTTTGCTGTTTGGCTATTTTTTTAGATCACCCAGACAGGTGTGCTACTGTACCTCCCCAGATCCTGTACTTGATGGAAAGCTCTGATCCTGCACTATGCTGTGGGAGCCCAGTTATGCCTTGATTTCCATGACTCGCTTAATATGCCCCAGCCGGTGACTCATCGCTGTATGAATTTATCATTATAGCGCAAGGTCTCACATAGGCAATATGGTGGGCAGCAGCAAAAGGACAGATTGTGATGAAGCTGTTTCTTATCTTTCATCGTATGCTTTTGCTGCGGTTTTGTGTTTATACCTGTGTTCGTGAACACCAACATTCAGCAAACACCTGAAATCACAACACACATGTTCACTTGCACAGAGGCAGTGGTAACTCCGAACATGCCTCTCACATTCAAGCAGCAAACTTAGCTCTGCTCCCTCGGCTCTCATTAACCGTTCACTACTACAACCACGGCTTTTTTTCTAGCAGGGACCCAAAGCACAAAGAGGAATGCAAATGGCATCATTCAATAATAAGACTCATAAGAGAACACAACACAAGTTGACATGTTAGTCTGGTGGTCAATGTTCCCTCTAAACCCTTTGCATATGTGCTTGCTCAGCTTCCCTTTGGGTGCCACTCAGAAGAGTCTTAGCAATGCACACGTACAGGTCCCACCTTTTAGAGAACAAGAAAGGTGAAAGCCACAGCAGTTCTATGTTGGTCTCATTATGAACAATGTTGAAGCAGCAGGATTTCTATAGTCAATGGCTACTTAGTAAAAACATCGCCCACACTATGTAAACCAGCTCTCCGCTCGGATACCGACTGTGAGTAAGCAGTCTACTTGGATGTGTAACCTCTTCCCATGATTCCTGTTCTTTGTACAAGTGTCATACAGGTGCTTTGAAGCGGTACCACTGCAAGTCAACACATACAATTCAAATGTTAATTTGCCCTCGAAGGATTTTGAGTAGGCAAATATGCTCACACACTTCTACTTTAGCATTGCTAAGGTTTGCCCCTAAGTAGCGACCAACATTGCAATATTATTAATTTTCTCTGTAAGGATTATGGCCAGGTTTGCGGTGTGGCTGGGTTGTGTGGATCGGGTTGCTCCCAGACTGGTCTCAGGGGGTCAGGTAATGGGGGAAGTGTTGGGTGAGATATTGGCCATTGGAACGGGTGTTGCCTGGTTTTCTGCACAGGCCTACTCTAACTGGATAGATGTGAGTCTCAGTGGGATCACGCTGTTAGATGACCTACTTGCAAACGCCTGACCGAGAGTGTGTAGGGTTTCATAAATTCCAGACAGGACATCCGGCAATGGTCGGTGTGGGTGTCCCAGGGTGAGGCCCATCGATGGGGGCATGTGACCGAGCACCAGCGGTATAATTTGCTGTTGGTAATGGGAGCAACAGGGCGTCAGCCGGTGGTTAGCGGTTATGCCCGGTGCTCCACATATGGTATAAATGCAGTCAAACGTGGTCGTGCGCGCAGAGCATGATAGTTGGCATTGGGCTAAAGGGGCGTTATAGGTGGTTCATTGCCTTGTGCCCAGTAGTGTCACGAGGGCATTGAGAAGTATTGTAAAATTACAAACGGAGGAGCTGATTGAAGGGGCCGCTTTAACTGTTCCGTCTTCCTCCCCTTAGATGATGCAGCCTAACATGGTGATTATTCCCTGTGTGGCATTAGGTTTAGCACATTGCTTTGAATTTATATTGGTTCGAAACCTTTTCAGACACCTCTAGAGTGATTTTCATCCTAGCGTTGTGCAGGAGGTCCTGCGCTCTATGGTGAGGCAGTCATGGCAGGCACTTACCGAGAGGTGCTTAACCAGTAGATGCACAGGGGCAGGAAGAACAGGGTTGAGGGTATTGTTAGGGTCATAGGGTCACCTCATTCATCCAGGACCGTTATTTGGGCATGGGGCAGATTGGCAGAACCACTCCCCCACACGTAAATTGGGGATTGAAGGAATGGGGGGTATTGATTATGTTTGATGCCTTGCATTCTCTACTGTTTCATTTTATAAATAAATGTGGCCCAATGCCTTCCAAAATAATGCGTTGCATGTCTCTCCGCGGCCTTGCCGCCTGAGCTGCCCATACCTTGGACACAAGCCTGTAAATAGAAGCCAAATAAACCCTACCAAAAATTCTTGTATCTACGTCCAATCTAGAAACTAATAATGGCCAACGTTTTAGAGTTGCATCATCCCTAGAAGGTAAAGTCACATGCAAACCCGATATTTTTCCCTGAGGTCAGAAACAAGTAAGTGGATTGGTTCACTGTAAAGTTTATTCTGCAAGTGGTTTTGTGTATGCTCTGAACTTTATGCCCGGTGACAATTTGTACTTTTATATTGGAGCGCATTTTATTCTTTTGTCTAGAAAAGGTATTTAATGTTGCTTTATAAATTTAGACATGTGTGTGCTTTGTGAATGTAAGCATTAGCGAGGTAATAGCAGGCAGGCTGCGTTTCTTTTCTGCAGACTAGCTCCCTGCATTTAGGTTGAAGATTGTGGGTGACTTCCCTGGCATAGAAAGTTTGGGGACCATCTTTAATTTCTTGATTTATTATTTGAAATGAAACCGAATATTCTGATTAAAACCAGGCGGTTTCTTGTCCCAGGTTTTGGATTGGGAATATCGTGGTGCGGGTGTTAAATGGGGGACATTCCTACCTGAACATGTCATACATTAGGAATTGGAATATATATTCCATAGATTGAAGTCATTACACAGTAACTGCTCTGTGGCAAATGTGAGGCAGCAGTGACGCCAACACCTTTATTCGTGAATCGTATCACGTGTAATGGGAAAACCATGGATGACTACATTGACAAAATGATATATGCGCTTTGTCAGTGGTTATAGAATCGGGAGGTATTACATGTCTTTGATTTTTTTTTTCAACAGGATGCCTTAATTTATCAGCTCCCCACATCTAGCAGGTGTGTGCATCCCCGCGCGTTAAGGCTTCTTTTGCATTCATGGGCCTTATGGCTTCAGTATCACTTTGCTGTTTGGCTATTTTTGTTTAGATCACCCAGACAGGTGTGCTACTGTACCTCTCAGATCATGTACTTGATGCTCGCCATTTGCCCTGTGACTTAACACAAGTGGCAAACTCTGATCCTGCACCATGCTGTGGGAGCCCAGTTATGCCTTGATTTCCATGACTCGCTTAATACGCCCCAGCCAGTGACTCATCGCTGTATGCATTTCTCATTATAGCGCAAGGTCTCAGATATCATCATTGGCAGAGCCATTCGGTGGCGGCGTCCCCAGAGGATATGCAACCCTGCAGCTATTTCTCATCTTCGGTGTTATGCTTTTGGTGCTGGTTTGTGTTTGTGCCTGCGTTGCCGAACACCAACACCCAGATACAGCTTGAAATGCCAAACACTCGTTTTCACCTGCACAAAGGCAGTGGTAACTCCCAGCCTGCCACTCACAGACATTCAAATAGCAAACTTGGCTCAGCTCCCTCTGCTCCCATTAACCATTCACTCTGTCAGAACCCCAGCTTTTTCTTGCATGAGCCAAGGTACAACACGGCATGCAAATGACATCATTCAATAATAAGACTCACAAGGTAACATCATTTAACGTGAAGTTTGTGTGGTGGTGTGTGTGGGGCACAGGAAAGGGACATCCAGCCTTGGAAGAATTAGTGGGTTAAAGAATTGATAGAGGGCTTCATCGGGTGTGGTTGAGCATGTGTGTATTTTAGTGTGTGTGTGCATGAGAGAGAGAGAGAGAGAGAGAGAGAGAGCGAGAGCTCACAAGAGAAGGAGGCAGTGTGCAAGGAAGAGATTGAGGCTAAACACGAGAAAGCGGCCAGAGCGGAAGAGGCTGCACATTTGATAGAGATGGTGCGTGAGGAGGCTGTGCTTGGAAGAAGAAAGAGTGAGTTTGCAAGCTAGCGAGAATTAGCAACAGGGTGAGGGAAAAAAGGAGGCGGATTGGAGCATAGAAGAGAGAGTGCGAGTAGAATGGACAAGGCGAGAGAGAGCGAGAGAGGAGTGTTGTGTGGGAGATGCTGAGCAAGGGAGAGAGAGGTTGTGTGGGTGAGAGAGTGCATGAATGTGTGAGAGAGGCTGCTGCGCTAATGGTAGAGAGACTGAGGGCCTAATTCACAGATGTGTTTTATAATGGCAAAAGCCCATTGGAAAACGCTGTGTGAATTAGGCCCTGAATTGCTGAATGCCTGCGCCAGTGACGTTGCTGCTCACACGGGCCAGAGTGTACAAGATAGATCGATGGATAGAGAGCTAGATTGATTTTGAGAGAGAGGGGATGCGAGTGTGTGAGAGAACGTATGAGAGCGAGGTTGACTGAAGTGTGTGGTCAGTGCTTTAAGTGGGATTGGAAATCGAGGGGAGGCCTAAAGACTAAAGACACGCCCCCTAAAGGAACCCTACCCTCGATTAATGACAGGGGGGTCGGCTGGTAAAAGAGGTGGAGCTGGGGCACCCTGGCATAATTATCTTTGATGCGCCCAGCCCCTCCTTTTAAACAAAAGGTGTGACACCAGTGTGCCCCAGCTCGCACACAGCAGGCAGCCCTTTCATTGAAGGAGCCCGCCTGCTGCTGGTGTCACTGTACTTGAAACAAGAGGATGGCTGGAGGGCCCAGTCTCTCCTTTCGAGTACTTAGACATCAGGCAGCCCGCATTGCAAGGTTACACCCAGGGTCGGATTGTCTTATCGGTTATTTGGCCCCCCGGCCAATTTGAATCTGACCTAGGGGATGGGGCGGGCTGGTTTTATGAGCCACTGTGGGCCGGTTTTATGAGCCACCATGGGCCGGTTTTGCAGTGCTGCGCATATTTCAATATATATCAAGGCAGACAGCAGCCATGCCGTGACCGCGCCACAGCGCTAGGATCATTTCATCAGATTTAGCAAACTGTCGGTGGAAGGTTAGCCTCAAGCCACTGGTGTTGCCGATGAGAGGGAGCAGAGAGAACAGCACCACTGCATACACTGTCATCAGTCTGACTGTGTGAGCAGCAGCAGCAGGCCGCTTGGAGACACTACAGACGACGAGCAGTCAAACCCTATATTGGAGCGAGTAACTTTACCTTAAGTAAGTAATTAAAAACCTAAGTGCTCTTATTATGCTATTTGTATATAATGTATGTAGTATAAAACCGGACCAGGCCTCAACCCAAGAACTGATTACCGGTGAAGGAACGGAACCCCTCTGAGGAAGTCGGGCAATTTCCATACGGTGTGCTAGTGCCAGATGTACGACTTTCTACATATGACCTAAGGCCAGTCAGAACATTTCCCAATTTCCTCAATGGTCAGTGCATCTCTGCTTTCAGCGCTCTTGCCAGATGTGCACAGCTGTCTAGCCCAGGCGATCACCCCCTGTGCCTTGCATGCACCTTGATTGGGAAACATTGACTGCATCACCCAATGGTCCAGATTCTAACTAACTTTTGCCATACAATGCTTTCGCCTTTATGGGGGCATTTCCCCGCCCTTCTCAGTTGCATTTTGCTCTCAGCCGAAGAGCAGATCACAAGTCGAAGGGACAGAGGATGGAAAAATCCAGTTAGAAGTGGAAAAACCCAGCCCCCCTCTCTCTCACATTCATTCCCAGATCCCTTATCATGCACCTGCAATGTGCTCCGACTCCCTTTCTGTATTCGTCCTTCAATGGACAATACAATAACTATTCTCTGCAGTAAGTTCACTCGAATAATATTTATGTGACCTTGTTCTGTTTTCGCTGCTACTTGTCTATTCTGTGAGGACCACGGAAACACAGACTTTATTACTGTGATGGGAGATGAGTGTTCAAAAATGACTGCGCATCGACGCCATGTTATTCTGGCTGGCATTTTTGCACAAGCATTACATTGTCTCAACACCCACTTCCTCAAAGGGCATGCACTGATGCGCTGTGGAGGAATGAGTGCATATGCGAAGGCTGTCTCCTGCCAGGTTTGGCAGCAGTGGCTTTGATGGGGCTGGGGGTGCGGTGCTGGAGACACGGAAGACCGATACAGCGGCACTTTGGGAGGCCACCCTGCCACCGAGGGCCCAGTAGGCAGGGGGTTAAAAGTGATATGAGAGGTAACAGGGGTGTTCTATCCACTTGTGTGTCACCGTGCAATGCACAGTCGTTATATGTTAGATTAACTCACCTCCCTTGCTGTCAAAGTGAAAAACGACACTCAATTTAGGTGAGGCGAGCGCGTGTTGAGGTGCACATTAGGCGTGGGCTGTTGAAGGTCTTTATTTGTTTCACAGAATCACGGCTCAGTGGTTTCAGAGGGAACACGAGAAAAAATAAAAAAACGGATGCATGGCGCTGATAGGTGGATTATCCTAGGTCCTCGAGGCTCGAGTTGGGAACTGGGCTGACATACGAGCAAGGGTGGGGTTGGCAGAGTCACGGATGGGGCGGAGGATACTGAGGTTACGGCACAGTAAGGAGAATTTGGTGGAAGAACCCAGTTAGGAGGGCGAGCCGTGAAAAAATAAGAGGGACCCTTGTGCATGCTTATCCTTCCCTCCTTTCCAATACATCATGACATCGGTATTGATTTCGGAGCATTCTGTAGGTCATAGCATGGTTGCTTCTCACTCTGAATAGATATGACTATTTGTTTGGCTGTCCCGGTCAAGGCAAAACTACATGGATTGGTCCTTCACCCCCATATGGTTAGGCAAGCTGGAATGGACCATTCCTGTGCCATCCATCATGTTACATTTGGAATTAGATATAATCACTATTGCTGATATTCCACCAACAACTAAGTAATCTTGATTTCTATTTGATCTGAAATCATAACCTGCAGTCAACGCTTATGAATGGAATTCCAGTAAGAGACAAGAGGGGCAAGTGTAAGACCTGTTTCCACCTGAAAACTAATATTATGAATGCAGCAGAGGGGGAGGTGGGCAGTGAGTACACAGATTACAGCGATGCCAATTGGCATGAGTGCAGGAAATGAGTGTCAATCTAACCTGATGAAAATTGAAAAGGTACACACATTTTAAAGTGCAAAGTATAAAAACAAGTGGGATGAGTCAGAGGAGCAAAATGGAGTGATGTAAGCAAAACAAAAAAAATGTGTGTTAAAGTTTGGCAAAGAAAACGGAAAGAAAACAGATCATTTATCTTAATAGATTGGCAGTGAATGAAACAGAAAATGTGTAAGACAGGCTGGAGTCAATAAGAATGGGTGTGAGGAGAGGAATACCACTAACAAGAGGCATGTATGCCATGTGGTTTATAGAGTTTACTTACAAAACACACACATTGCATAATAACGCCACATGACAAAATGTAAATCCTTATAGCAACATGTTAAACCAAAATAATATCATTGTGGCTTTCATTTTCACATCCTGAATGGCAAACTAGAAATCCCAGAATGCAAGATAATGTCAACCTGAACATTCCAGTGACCCTCACTGTACTTTCAGTGATTTAAGACATGTAATACAAGAAGTTGTGTGTGTAATAAACAAAGATAGGCATGCAGATTCTTTGTTGCAAACTTCTAGCTCATGATGTTCAAAACATTTGATTAGTGACTTAAAGCAACAATATCATGGATATCAACAAATCTTTACATGGGTTCTTTGGGTTGCTCACTTTATCTATCACAGATTTGCAGTGCTTTGCGAGCTCTTTGAGTTGGAATTGTTCTATCATGCATATGAAAGGCTGTGCCACTGATAAAAGTTTGCAACCTTGACACCTTAAACACCTGTGTGTGTGTGTCTGTCTGCATAGCTCTGTGACTTGGGAAACTGGCAGTGCGTGAATGCTTGGCCTGAGCCGATTCTATAACTGGCTCGGGAGAGAGAGCACCTAGCTTGCTAGGACGCGTTTCTCTATTTTCATTACTGGTGGCAACTAGCAGACATGCCTTGAGTATGGTTCTGCAAAATAAGTATTGTATTTAGCTATGTGCTGATGATGTTTTTTTTTTAATAAGGGCAAAAGGAATGTTATCACTTTATGAAGCGTGTACACAAAACATAACATGTAACAAATACCATAAACCCTCCATTTTCTGTAAGGTCATGAATTGACGTGATTCACAGATGATGGTTTGAGTGCGACTTTTGAGGCGAGGGGTGGACCACTTTTATTTAGGTGTCCGGGCTCATTTCGTGTCCCAGTCCGACCCTGATTACACCTGCTGCTGGACTTCAGTTTAGAAAAAGAAAAGAAGATGTAGTTTCTTTTTTCTAAACCGAAGTGCTGACACCTGCAAGCAGCTTGTGTAACCATGCAGCCTCTCCACGGGCTGCCTGAGGTGTCGGCTGGCTGGGGCTAGTCGAGGGTGGTCCCTGGCAGGGTCTCGGTTCGGGAGCCCTTTCTGGTGACTGCCTGGGGCCCGGACCCAGCTGGCCCAGCCCACTTAAAGCCCTGTGTGTGGTATGTAGAGGAAAGATCAGAGGAGTGTCCTGACGTCGTAACGTCAGGACGCAAAGAGAGCAATAAGAGGATTAGACTGCCTGCCAAATACGGCACAGTCGGGAGTGAGCATTATATGATATGATATGGCACTTGTAATGTGCCTATACACAAGTGTTTCAAGGCGTGACAAGGCAAGGAAGGGGGAACAGAGGGAGGACAGAGACAACGATCTTACTAGGCCAAGTGACACTGAAATTGCGCAAGTGCAGTGGAGGGGGGAGCGGAAAAGTGCCAGGGAAAAGGGAAGGGGGCAGTGCTGTACATGGGATCAAAACAATAACAAGAAGTGCAGCCAGCAGGTGGCAGGTGTCCAAAAGTGCAGGTAGGGGGACTGTAGGGTTACAAACACAGACCCAAGTGCAAGGGTTGCCGGGAGGCAGTGCAGGTGTTCAACTAGGCGAGCATGGACCTGGGGCCGACATCAGAGGGTAGACAGGTGACCATTGCAGTATCAGACAGGAAATCAGCAGGGGAGAGGAAGAGAGAAGGCAGAAGCAAAGAGGGAGGTCTTGAGGTGCTTCCAGAACCGAAGCTGTCTCTCCTCAAGCTTCAGAGAGGCGGTTCCAGAGGGAGGCCCCAGCCAAAGAAAGAGGTCTACCACCAACTCGTTGCTTGGAGAAGCGACTGACCCAGAGGGAGTTGGAGGTGGATGAATGAAGAGCTCGAGTAGGAAGGTATTTACGAAGAGCGAGTTGGAGGTTTTGAGGACCGAGGCCACAGAAGGCATTATGGACAATGCAGAGGGTCCAGAACTTAATCATTGCAGCCACTGGGAGCCAATCCAGAGATTTCAGTGCTGGAGAGATACGATCCCTGGGCTTGAGGACAAGGACAAGTCTTGCAGTCCTATGCTGGATGAGCTGCAGAGGGCGGAGAGCAGAAGCAGGCAGATTTAGAAAGAAGCTGTTGCAGTAGTCCAGCCTAGAGAAAACCAGAGCTCTAGAGACAGTGAGTTTCTGGGGGAAGGAGAGGAAAGGAAGAATACCTCTGAGGCGGTGCAGTTGGCAGTTTGACTTCTTAGAGACGTTAGAGATGTGAGGAGAAAAGGAGAGTGTGGCGTCAAAAATGACTCTGAGAGTCTTAGCCTCACAGATGGGAGCAGGAAATGTGCAAGTGTCTTTTTTCACTCCCTGTGCACTCCCAGCCCAGCCCGGCCTCCCTCAGCCAGGAAAGGGCGGCAGATAACACAACACTGGCAATGAGGTGGTGGTCCAGGATCCCATCAGCTGTGCACCGCTCCTCTGATGTCAACCCTCCTTGTTGGAGCTTGTCAGTAGCAAGGAACGGCTGGATTGTGATGTTAAGAGAGGTGAGCGCAATACATGGTGGCAGATCACATTGCTAGGCCAAGCACCTGACCCAGAAGGCACGAGGCATGCACATCAAATGACAGCAGCCCACTGCGAGAAGGAAGGCAGACTGCCGACAACACCCCATCCACAGGAGTTGATGCCAGAGCTCCCGCACTGCATGGGAAGGATGTGAGTGGTAGTGAACACAACGCCCTCCAGTGGTTGAAAAAAAAGGAAAACTAAAGATAAGCCAACACGCTCCTGGGCCTTCCCACACAGAAGAACACAGATAGTGGGAAGAACATACCTTGCACCGGCACAAGGTCCTCACACAGCCCTACGGACCTACCACTCAGGGCAGTAACAGGGGCGACCCAAAGGAGGGAGAGCAGGAAGGGGCGCACATCCACAGAAGAGCACGAGAACGTGAGAAACAGCCTGACCCAGCTCCCACATGTGCCTCACGGCAGCCAGAACTGTCCAGCAAGCACACAGAGGTAGGCAACCAGTTGCCCAATGTCAAACACAATATCAGAGGGACAGCAAACCCTCTCCGACAGCCGCAGTGGGTCCATATCCCCAGTAGAACATCCCAGCCCATCAAACCCTCAGACAGACAGGAGCACACGGCATGACTCAGCACAGGGCACGTTCATGAAATCCTTTGACCCGTATACAGAGGGAGCTGCCATCGGGTGAGAGCTCTGATTGAAGAAATTTTAGCTCCAACTCAAGTCTAAGAAAGATACTGTAGACGAAGAAAAGCGCACATTCATAATGCTGAACTTGGGCACACTCGTGCTGTGGCTCTTCAACACGCTGCCAAACAGAGGCCAGGAAGACACCTACCAGATGGCAAGAAACGCACTCAATGGGAAATTCTGCCTCCAGCTAAATCCCGACTATGAGCTATTTCAACTAAGGCTAGCGAGACAACGGCCCTCAGTATCCATTGATGAGTTCCACTTGAGCACCCATAGGCCATAGTATACGAGTTCCCCAATGAAGACTTCTCTGTGAGACAGCAAGTCATCTACGGGATCTTGTCCGAGAAGCTCCGGAGAGACATTCTATCTGAGATAAATATTCCCTTAGACTGGATTCTCGATATGGACCACCAGAGGGAGAGAACGGACTCTCAAATGGCCGCTATCAAGGCAGCCATTAGCCACCTGTTGATCGATGATGAACAAAACACTGCTGCCATTGCCGCAGTGGACACCAAAGGATGGCCACAAGGAAGAAACCCTGTCCTACCAACACGACCACCATGCCCCCAACAGTTATTCAAGTGGTGTGGAGGAGCGTGGCACCGCGACGAACCCTGCCCAGCTATCGGAGCCACATGCCAGAAATGTGGGAAGCTCAACCATTTCGCCTCGGTCTGCTACAGTTCCAGCCAGAGACCCACTCGCCTGAGCAAACCAGACCGAGGAGTGGTCATCAGACAAATTGCAAAGGATAGGTATGGATAGACAAGAACAATCAAAAAGAGGGTGCGCACAAGCAGCAGTGACAGAGACAAGCGAGTGAAGACTCAGAGGACGAATCACCCCCAAAGCGACACACATCGCACTTGAGGTGAAAGGGTGCACCGTCACCTCGGCAGTAGAGTCACACAGAGAATCCAAGAAGAAAATATACAAATCCCAGCCAACCTACATGATACTCATGCACAACACACCCACCAAAGTGGTCTTTGACACCGGAGCAGCAGTGAATGTCATACCACTCCACAAAATGAAAACAATGGACACCCAAATGGTGATTCAATGCAGAACCATCTGTTTATATGGTATCCAGTCAATATATCTAAAACATTACAGAGTGGTACATTTCAAGGTGGACCATAATACCGAAAAACACAGCAAAGATGAATTAAATAAATTAAGGTTAGTGGCGTAAAGGGGTTAAAATGAGTCAGCATGGGGTTGGGATGGCGTTATAAGGGTAAAAAAACAGGGGATTTGGGGGGGCACCCCAAATAACATGAAGGAAAAGAATTAAGCGTTTTTCAGTATTTTTTCCACTATTATATTTACCACTCTGTAATTGTGGTCAGTAACAGCACATGTAACCGTCTATATGTATATGGGAGCGATACACCCCTTCCAGTGAAAGGCTCATTCAAGGCTGACATCGTGTATAATGGTGAAGCCTGCAGAACCAGGTTCTAAATGGTCGACAGGCTTTGAATACCATGATGCAATTTACTGTCTGGGAAGCAGAGTGGAGTGGGGTGTAGGAGTATATCATGTTCCTAACACAAGGTAACATTCTTCGCGCTACTTTATCTACGTTATTTCTAGACTAAAAGGTCAGTCTGTATTTCTACTCAGTAGCTCGATCCTTTTAGAACAACATATGCTGTGAATTGTGCTTTACTTTAATAGTCTGGATGTACATTTACAATTAGCTGCGGAAAAGCAGAAAAAGTCAAGGAAGACAGGATGGCCCCTTATTTACAGATTAGCTATGTTTGAGCCAGTGCTTCAAGGCTCTAAGTTAAAAGAAAAACAATGTGCTCAGCAGTTTCAGCATTCCTGTGCAGGGGCAGGTTGGAGGAGTTTCCAAAGTGGTGACTTTGTGAGTTCTCACCGTGTTCAGAATGAAAACTCGGGAATGAGAGCAAAACAACCAAAATGGCGTTTCGAGGCCATCATAGCGTGGTTCAATGTGTATGTGCTTAGGCCAACATCATAATGCAAAATACATATGTTTTTACAAACCCTCCTTTTGACCTAAGCCAACACATTGCTAGTATTATGTGACCATGTATCATCATCATCATCATCATCATCATCATCATCAGAACAACCAGAGTCATCACTGTCATCTATATTGATAGATATAAACTCCTTGATAGTGACATCTTACATGATCAAGGAATTGATCATATTTACAGGAAGATGAGGACCAGGTCTTAGTTTCATTAGTGATATAGAACAGCAGTCATCTAGTGCAGAAACTAGAATGGGCAGACATTGTATGCAACAGCAGAAAAATAGTATTACCCAATGATAACAGCAAGTGCTGTGAAGATTTTCCAAACCCAGGTTCTAAGCAAATTCCAGGCCCATGTTTCTATGTCCCAATCCCCTTCGGGAAAGTGAACTTCAGTTCTAAGCATATGTAATCATTTGATCGCTTGGAACACCGCTGGGGAGGAGTCAGGTGTGTACACGCAACATGCAGACCCAACCATTTTACACATACCACCATGCTCAGCCAACATGACATCGAAAACCATTCTATTCTGAAAAGCCACTAATCTAATTGCTCTTTGTTCCAATGTCATGTTAAACAATATGTCAGATGTTTCATTGATAGTGTTCTCTAACACTCTAGCCAATCTTCTAATATCCCGTGAGTTTATGATTTGGCTCCAAAAAGGAACCATGGCTTTCGCTACATCACCCAATACCTGGGGGGAGGTATCATCATCTATTCCCCTCCTAGGGCGATGTTTCAGTATGTCTGCAGTGGATGTGACGTAAACTCCTGGCAGTAATATCCCCAGATAACAAGCCCCCTTCCAATCTTTAGGTAACCATTGATAGGCTTCCTTTGCACAAAGTAAATGGGTCCCCCAATGTATAAGGGTCTACTTTTGTTCACCAGAACAGCAGTGTTTACACATTTTTGATATGTGCCAATATACAGGGAACCTTCTTTTCTGAAACAAAATGGGGCTATATCCGGATCATGATTAATGGTATAGGATGGAGGAATTGCTTTCCGGTTTCCTACTGGTGACATTTTAAATGAGATCATGGATTGGTAGGGTCTGGTGTGTTTATCATTACTTTTAGTGGAGGCAGTATTGGTTGTACTCTTATTCACAAAGACAGAACACCCTAGGGGTAGCAAAACTAGTCAATGGAATTCATTTGTATTCATCCCATAGAAGTTACCATTGGCACTATCATTCCACTTACCAAAAAATAGAGCTCTAAAGGATGCATAGCAAGAAGTCGATAGTGGGAGCAGATAGATGTACCATCCCAAGCCTTTCTTACCATGTTGTGGTAGATGAGAAGATACCCAGCAATTAGTTTTGTTTAGGATTGCATGAGTGGCATTCATTATCTGTATGAGAGTATAATTATGATAACCTTCTCTGTGTTTCAGATCAAGGGGACAAAGAGTGAAAGAGTGTATGTAGAGGGGAAACAAAGTAGTGCCAACAGTAGGCAGTAATACACTAAGCGGATGTGAACTCTCCAAGTATGATTATACAGGTATTAATGTGATCACAACAAATGCTACAATTCTTATTATTATTAACTTCTCCTTCGTTGACCATAGTCCTTTAGATATGGGCTTTCCAGTGGCAATGCTTTCCATGTCCTCGTTTCTATGGGCCCCAAATATAGGCATAGTTTTCAGTGTCCGTTAAGAAGCCTAACTGAAACAGGCTTCATAAGTTAATCCGTAGGTGGCACTTGACCCCATGGCTGATGGTTTCTTGTGGGTGGAGTATACAAACTATACTTCCCTAATCTATCAAAATGTAATTCCCTAACTATTTGCATGGTCGAAGCTTTGTGCCTCGTGACTCCAGGTACAGTGTGGTTGGTGAACAAAGGACAGAATATGAAGAAAGTGAAGAATCTTCGAGTTGTTTGGGCTCAAACATTTGCTTGGGATTTGAATGGGTGCCCTCGTTCGAAGGCACACCTTTGCAATCAGGATCCTTAACCCCCTCCTTAACCCATTTGTCATAGGGTAAAGGCAAGAGCACTCGTTTCGGGTGCACTGCATTAATCCAGTGGTGTTTGCCGTCAACTCGAACATCCCTCTGAGTAGCCAGTAGCACCTGATATGGTCCTTTCCAACGAGCTGCAAGACAGGACTTCCTCTCGAAGTCCTTCACTAGGACGAAGTCCCCAGGTCGATTGCGATGACCAGGTCATTTGTATTTCTCGGGTAAAGCAGCTCAAACCTGTTGGTGAATCAAACACAGGTTTTGAGCCAATTGATCACAGTAATCGGTTAATAACGGGTACTCTATTTCACATAATTTCTTAGGTCTAGGTGCATTCCATATGTTAGCAGGTCTCCCCATGATGATCTTGTAGGGAGAAAGTCCCGTTCTAGACTGAGCCGCTGTCCTCATTGACAGTAAGGCTAAGGGTAAGGCGTCAGGCCATTTCAGTTTACTATGTGCACACAACTTCGCTCATTTATTCTTAAGGATGCTATTATGACGTTTCACTAAGCCAGCACTATGTGGATGCCTCGCTGAATGAAATTGCTTATCTATTTGTAGCACCTCCCATGCCTGTAGTATGATAACCGCTATAAAGTGTGGTCCATTATCGGACCAAATTACTCTGGGTAATCCAAATCTAGGGAAATACACTTTTAGCATTACTTTTGCAGTGGATATGGCAGTGTTATCCTTCAACGGGGAAGCTTCAACCCATTTGCTAAAGGCACATATCACTTCTAACACATACTTGTAGTTTTGGCATCACTCCATCTGGGTGCTGGTGTACCCTTACCAATGTTATGTTGTAGGCAAATCATACAGTTCTGAACTAATCATTCTGCAATTTTGGGAATGTTATTATACCAGACTGCTTCTAAGTGTTTACAAATGCTCTTCACACTAATGTGTGCTGGCCCATGTGCCATAGTAACTATTGCTGTTACATACGCGTTGGGCAGCATCCATCTCTGTTCTTCCCGATCAACCCAGCATCCCTCGTTACCCAACCCTGCAGGTCCCGAAGCCCAAGATTCAATCTCTTCCTTTGTGACCTCACCCTGAATCTCTTTCACACTACTAACGCCCTCTTCCATCATCCCAGTTTCAGCAACCCACTTAGCAGAATCTAACACATTCGTGAGTGTGGGTAGATGGCAGTTTGTTTAGCTATTTTGTCTGCAAAGGCATTTCCTTTTCCAATATTGTCAGTCACCCTCTGGTGTGCTGCACATTTCATTATAGCTTGTTGTTTGGGAAGGGCTAATGCATATACAGCTGCCCTATCAATGGACCCTGCTGCATTTTTGTACCATGAGATGTTAAAAATCTCCTTTCAGCCCATAACCTTCCAAAGTTGTGAGCGACTCCAAAGGCATACTTACTATCAGTATAAATATAAACTCTATGCCCTTGGGATATCTCACAAGCTCTAGTCCAGGCTACTATCTTCGCAGCCTGGGCGGAGTTGTGTGGAATTCTCTTGCTCTTGATAATGTTGTCTAAAGAGGTGAATGCATATGCGCAATAGAAGTGCCATCAGGTAGTTTAAAACAAGAGGCATCACAGACTAGCTGTCCCTTTGGCAATGTCAATGGTGTATCATTCAAATTGATTCTGCCTTTTGTATCCTGTTTAGTAAAGTACAGGCAGTCATGGGATGCATTATTTTTTTTAATATTACATTTTATTGGTTTTGTAACATAAAAACTTTGGTCCTCACCGGGCCAAGATACAAAACAAACTAAAACAATAGTACCGTACAATGGAATACTCGAAAAAGCAGATCATACAAAGTCACATTAAAGTTGTTGTGCTAGTGAGAAGGATCCCCTACTGCCCTGCACATTCTACGTTCAGGAGTGTCATATCAAGTCTGGTTGCAGAGTTCACATCTCGTCTTCCCATCGGTGCCACATCTTGTCCGCCTTTTCGGGACATCCTCGGCTTTATACACTCTCCTTTCTATGGCAATGCAAATCTGTACATCAGTGATCTACTGGCTTATTTGCGGCGTCTCTGCAGCACCCCATAGTTGTGCTATATTCCTTTTAGCAATTGCAGTTGTTGTCATGAAGCAGGGCTTTTCGTATCTTGACAAGTCTATTTCACTGACCGCTCCAAGGAGTAGCAATTTCGGGTCACTGGGGATCGTCTTGTGTAGCACTCTAGTAAGGATGTCACAGCATTGCTGCCAATAATCGCGGATATTTGGGCATTCCCACAGCGTGTGAAAGAAAGTTCCTTCTTCTCTATGGCAGCGTAGGCAGTTGGGTACCGCTATCTTACCCCAACGGTATAAGGCTACCCTCGGGTAATAGATTCTATGTAGTATTTTTAGCTGGACCAATCGCAGTCTGGTCCATATGGCCACCTCCCGGGGGAACATTAATATCTGAACCCAGTCTTCCGGTAGTATCTCCCCAACTTCGGCTTCCCATTTTGTCTTGAGCCGCACCAGCTCCGTTGTAGCGAAGGAGGTGATGGCGCTGTACATTACTGTGGTGACTTTAGCCTGAATGCAGTCTGTTATTATGTTGCGTTCTATTGGCGTGGTATCTGGCATGTCAGCTAGTGTAGGGAGATGCTGCTGGAGTGCGTGTCGGAGCTGTGTGTAATGGTAGCTTTCTGTCTCTGGGAGGTTAAAGGATATAGCCAGTTCTTCATAGGATCTCATGGCGCCATTTGTTACAATGTCGCCCACCTTCTCTATACCACACCCCGTCCATACTGGCCATCTCGGTAATTTGGCTACCTCGTAGAGGTTTCCATTATTCCATAATGGTTGGATTGGCGTGACTCTGTCTCCCCATCCCATGAAGGTATGTGATTCTGCCCAAATACGGGGCGTCTGTGCCACCATTTTTCGGGGGGTCGCTCTGGGCTTTGCCTTGTACAGTTCCAGGGGGGGCGATGCCCGTACATGTGGCAGTGCTGGATCTGCGTGAATTGCATCATTTACTACCGACATCTGACTGGCCCAGTAGTATGTCTGTAGCCTTGGTAGGCCAATCCCACCCTCCCATATTGACCTTTGTAGTGTTCGTAGGGCAATTCTCGGGCGTCCACCCCCCCATAAGCGCTTTCTGAGTATATTGTCTATGTTCTGGAATTCTTTCACAGGTATGTGTAGGGGGCGTTTTGGAGCACATACAGGTAGTGGGGGAGTGTCAGCATTTTGAACAGTGTGGCTTGGCCTAACAGGGTCAAGGGCAGGGTCATCCAGTGCTGCACATCCCCTGTGAATCGCTCCGTAATGGGTTGTAAATTGTTCAGTGTGTAATCATCTAGGTTCCTCGTGATCTTAATTCCCAGATATTGGAAGTGATCAGGGGCTATTCTGTATGGGCTAGGCTCAGGAACCCCACTACCTAGATCATTTAGTGCAAATAGCGTGGATTTGGACCAGTTTACTTTCAGGCCGCTAAAGGCACCATATTTCTGGAGCAACTGTGTCACCACCGGGCACGTCGTCTTGGGATCCCTCAAATATAGCAATAGGTTGTCTGCATATAATGAGACTCTGTCTTCCCATTCTGAACCCCCCGGGATGCCACTCCATGTGGGTGCCTCTCTCAGCAACTGGGCCAGTGGTTCCATGGCCAGCGCAAAGAGTAGAGCTGATAGTGGGCAGCCTTGTCGGGTCCCTTTTCCCAATGCAAAGGAGCGTGAAGTCCAGCCGTTCACTCGGACTTCAGCCATTGGTGCCTCATATAGCAGTTGGACCCAGGAGAGAAACTGTTCCTGAAACCCCATTTTTCGCATGATAGCCCAGAGAGCCTCCCACCGGATGGAGTCAAACGCCTTTTCAAAATCTATTGCAAGTACACCCAGGGGGATGTTGAGGGCCTGGGCCCGCTCAATGGCCAAGTGTATTCTTCTTATGTTCATTCTCGTGGATCTGCCTAGCATAAAGCCACATTGGTCCGGATGGACTAGGGATGTTATGACTTGCTGTAGGCGTATCGCTAGGAGTTTGGCCAGAATCTTGGTTTCACCATTAATGAGGGAGATGGGCCTATATGAACTGCATTGATCCGGGGGCTTATTCACTTTGGGTATAACAATTATTGTAGCTTTCCTCAGGTCCGCCGGGAGGCATCCCGTTGTCCGGGCCTGTTGGAACATGTTGAGTAGGTGGGGAGCTAGGTTGTTACAGCCTATCTTCTTCCAGGTTTCTATAGGAAAGCCGTTCGGTCCAGGGGTCTTCCCAGACTGGAGCTGCATCATGGCCATTGCAATTTCTTCTTCCGTGATGTCTCCTTCTAGACCAGCAGTCTGGGTCTCATTGAGGGTCGGAAGGGTGATACCATCTAGTATAGAGGTACCAGGGGGAGTTGTAAGTGCCTTGTATAGCGCCTTGTAAAATTTTGCTAATTCCTCAGCTATGTCCTGGTCCGTGAGGCAGGGTTCCAAGTTTTGGGACACAATTGGTCTCACATGACTGTGCCCTCCATCTCTCCGTTCAAGCAAGGCTAGGACCTTCCCCGCTTTGTCCCCAGTATCATATATTCTGGCTCTCATTGCACTACGTGCCTGCTTGGCATTGTCCAATGCGATGTTTTGCAGTTTCTTTTGGGCTAGCATCAGTGCTCTGTTAGTATCTGGACAGTCGTTGATACGATGTGTTTCTTCTGCTTGTTTTACATTTGTCTCTCTCAGTGATTCCAAATGTATTTTCTTTTGGGCCGTCGTCCAGGAGATGATTTCTCCTCGTAGCACTGGTTTGTATGCCTCCCAGAGTATAGAGGGACTTCATTGGTCTCAAAGTACTCTGTAGTGACCTTTTGTATGCGTTCAATCAGCTTAGGGGAGCCTAGGTAGTAGTTATTCAATCTCCACACCGGTGGAGGAGCTGGTTTGCACGTCGTGAGTGATATGAGTAGAGGGGAGTGATCTGAGATGCCCCGTGGAAGGTATTCAGCTTGCGTTACTGTGTGTGTTAATGTTGCAGGCATGAAGAAATAATCCAAGCATGATAGCGATGCGTGTACTCCAGAGTGGAAGGAGTACCCCTTTTCTTCTGGATGCAGGTCGCGCCATACATCCCTAATACCAAACGCTTCCACAAATGTAGCCAGGTTGGTTCGACGGTTAGGGTCTCTGTTACGTAGGTGCGTACGGTCTTGTACTTTGTTCATGACGTCATTGAAATCTCCTCCTAGGACCAAAATATCCGAGGTGTCGCTGGTTAGCAAGGGCGTTATATCGTCCATAAGTCTGGATTGGAGAGCCAGTGGAGCATAGATCGCCATAAGGGATATCGTTTTGTTCCAGAGCGTGCCCGTGGCATATGTGAATCTGCCCCCAGTGTCCTGTATTGTTTTGGTGAGGGTGAGCGGTAGCCTTTTGTGGATTAATATCAATACTCCTCTGGCTCCCATCGTAAAACCAACTTGTATGGTTGTGCGGTAGTTCAAGCGCTTAAATAGTGCGTTGGATGTACCCGCCAGATGGGTCTCCGTTAGGAAGACTATATCCGGGCTGTGCCTGTTCAGGAACTGTCTTACTAGCCTCCTTTTCAGGCTGTTTCCTAGGCCATTTTCGTTCCAGGTGAGTAGTTTTATAGTTTTGTTCTTATTGTCTTGCAGTGTTGAGTTCATGTGTATGGTTCCAGCTGGCAATGGAGCCTCCTACAGTGGGGGCGTTGGACGCGTGTGACTCGCAGCAGGGAACAGTAATTGCTAGTCGATTAATCACTGTTTTATGTAATATGTAGTGCTTCATTGAGTATTTCCAACTTGTAAACTTGTGCCAAACTCCCCCCTCCCCATACTTCATCCCCAACCGAAGCATCTGTCGCCCCTTAACAGTTCAAACTCTACTTAAACAGTATATCTAGGCAGTCTAGAACTCTGCTTATCGTTGTACGTTCGTTTCTTGCCAAAGGGGGGCGGGTCGGTTCCAGTCGCCAGCCATTACTTACTTTCTGCCATGTGAATCTCGTTTTTAGCTGGTTTCATTTTTCTTTAGTGTCTCGTGGTTTCACTTGCCTTATGTGTTGCCGTTTCCGTCATGCGTTTTCCTGTTGTGGCGCATCTTCCTGCCGCTGTGGTGGACTGTTGTCCGGTGGTCTTTCTGGATGTGGCCTATTACGGTCGTTTCCAACTTTCTTCTTTCCGTTCCAGTCGCCTTCAATGTGCCTTTCTGCCCAATTCCATGCTTCTTTGGGATCCGTAAAGTGTACTGTTGTGCCCTTGTAATATATCTTGAGTTGAGCAGGGAAAATCAGGCCATATTTGATTCCGATCGATTGGAGGCATTTTTTTAGTGGGTCAGAGGATTGGCGCGCTTTTTGGACTTCTCCAGTGAAGTCAGGGAAGAAGGAGATTTTCGAGCCGTTATAGGTGATGGACCCTTTCGTTCTTGCCATTTGTAGTATGGCATCCCTGTCTCTATAGTTCAGAAGTCTTGCTATGACCGCACGCGGTGGCGCACCAGGGGTGACCCTGCCCGTTGGGATGCGGGGGCTCTTTCGATAGAGAAGAATTTGGAGAAGGATTCAGTATCATATATGTCCAATAGCCATCTTTCAAGGAACAGTTCCATGCATTCTCCTTCCGCTTTTTCTGGAAGGCCCAGGATGCGGATGTTATTGCGCCTTGATCGACCTTCACTTTCGTCTACTCTTCCCTCCAGGGATTTCATTCGTTGTAGCATGCCAGTTATCTGGCGGTTGACTCCTTGCAGATTGTCCTAGGTCACCGATATGCGTGCTTCCGCCTCTCCAGTGCGTGCAGTCAGCTTCTGCAAGTCATGTCTCAACAGGGATACCTCAGCTCCAATGGCGTCCATTTTCTTTTCCATTGATGTCCTGGAGCTGGCAATGGCGCCCATCACATCCCTGAGGGAGATGTCCTCCTCCATGATTTCAGGTTCGGTCGATGCTGACCTCTCTGGTGATCTAGACAGCAGAGTGGTTGCATACTGTTCTATCCTGCTTTGGGTGGAGGTTTTTCTAGGCTTGTCCTTCCCCATATTGCGAAGCAGGCCTTGTATTATGAAGAAAAGTGCGTTCTGCGGTTGGGAGGAGCTGGCAGTGTCGTTACGGAGGTAACCTGCCCCAGTTGTTCACGAGGTCATCATGTCCGGTCGAGCGCAGCGTTCTCTGGATGTGCACAGCCCAGGCAAGTGATCTTTTGTTCCTGTGGTGTCAGGGGCAAGTATGGTTTACAGGTTGTTCCTAAGATCTATTAGTGTTATGGCATGCCCTCTTCTTCACTGCTTGGAGCACTGTGATTTTCTTATATACTGGCAGGAGGTAATTGTTCTCTTTACTGTAGTCCAGGTCAGTAATTATGCATAGGAACTGTTTTATGTTGGTATCACGTTTTATGAGTTGCAAGAGTGTCTTGCCTGTGTACAGGGTTTGGCACTCAATTCCTGCTCCCTTCAGGGTGTGGGGGTGAGTTCTCCGCACCACTGTTGTTATGTTACGGGTCTGCCGGTTCCCCCGATTCTCCGTCATGGTTCAACTGCGGCAGGGGGATCTCCAGTCCGTCCCCTTTTGTATCAGGGGGCGAACTGTGATCGCTGCTGCTCCCTCTCACATGCTTGACATTCTTTCCACTGTGTGGTTAATGGAATAGTGTTTTCTTGGGCCCTTGATCAATAGGTGATAGGCAGCAGTTATTCTAATTTGGTAGGCCACCACTCTTCGCCCTGTTCACCCAGCGCTCACTGCCCCCATCCATGCAGGGGCAAGAATTCAAGTAGTGATATGATTCCAGTAGTACTGAAGGTTCATTAGGCTGCGCTTCTCAAATCGCTATGGGTTGGGAGAAACTGTTGCCGGGGGCCCTCGTATCATGTGGGCTGCATTTATGCGTCAGTATTTCAGGGCCTGCTCTGGGAAAGCAAACGGGTCCCAGTTCAACTCCTGGGTTCGGGCAGCACTCGCTCGGCAGTCTCTCAGGGTGTTGCACTACCTCAGGCGGGGGGCGTGCTTGCAGCGAGAGGGGATCGTGGGAACTCCTCCCCCACAGCTTGTGCCAGGCAGGCAGACAGATTTCAGGGCCCACCCCCGCCTCTCCTTACCGGGTCTCGTGGATTCCTCCTCCCGGTGCACACCGCAAGCCGGCAGAGCAGCAGGTAAGCAGCAGGCTGGCAGGCGCTCAACGATTTTCGGAGCACCCGCATCGACTCGGGAGGCCGGGGGGGCAGGGATTCTGGTGCGGATCCCCACACATAGCCGGTCCGCTCCTCCAGTCACTGCTACCCCCTCTCCAGCAATATGTTGGTCCGCGTAGGGGGGGAAAGGCAGTCCCCTCCCTCTGAAGCAGCGACCGTCTCTGCGCAGCCACTCTTCCACGGGTACCAGGATTTGCAGTGTTGCTGTGTTCGCGCTCAGCAGTGCCCGGCGGCCATTTTGGAAACTTCCCAAACGCCGTCACTCCAACTTTTACCTGTTTATTTCTCTGAAACTGGCAGCCGATTTCACACTTGGACCACCAGACATGAGAAACGTTATGGTCCGACACCCGAAAACACCTTTTACTTCACATGGGCAGTCGTTTTTCTAGCAGGATATTGCAGGATACGGCTGACGGCCTCAGGAGCACCGAGAGCTCACGTCTTCATGCGCCCGTTAGCCACACCTCCCCATGGGATGCATTATTAGTGCAATACTAGTTCAAAGGAGGCAATAGTTCAGCCGGATTCAAAGAGCAACATCTCTTAATTTTGATGTGAGGTGCAAATAGAATCAACTCATACCTTGTGAGTCTAGCAGATGTGAGATGCTGAGTCTGCGTTCTATTTAACAGAACATCCACCAAGTGAAGTACCATCACGGTTAAGCAGTGACCCAGAACCATACCCTCACTTTGTTTTACTGAGGCGACAGCAGCAGCTGCAGCCCTGAGACATTTCGGTCTGCTTCTTCCCCAATGTTCCTGTGTCAAACAGCCAAGGCACATCCATCCCGCTCATGCACAAACAAAATGACCCTTTTCTATAGTTTTGTGTGCCCAAAACTGGCACCGAACATAACACGGTTTTGAGCAGATCAAAAACTTCTTGACAATCTGTATCCCAAGGTAGTGGTAAGGCTACATCCTTCCTTGTCAATGCCAACATTGGTTTGATCAAAAGTGAAACATTCGGAATCCATTGCCTACAATATGAAGCCATTCCGATAAAGACCCTAACTTATTTTTGTGTATTTGCAACAGTCATACCAGAGATGCTTTGTATACGTTCATGTGCAAGCCGCCTACCCTCCTTCGACAGGAGACAGCCTAAATAGGAGACATCATGTTGGCAATATTACACTCCTCTTCACCATGTAAGGTACCTCAAGACCCAATGCTCAATCCCCATCACTGTTCCTTGTTCACCATGAATAGACTCTAGGGATCCTAGCGTCCCTAGGATATTGTATATAGTTTGGGTTCCAAGTTTCCCACTAATCTCACAATGCACTGTGTCTCCACATACCGATAGTCTTAGACCCAGATCTTCAAGGGCATCAACATTGCCACACAGCAAAGCAGCCACAGCAGGGCTAGGCACCCGTAGAAGTACCCAATTACTGGGGCTATCCCACTTAGGTAGTGCCATTTCAACAATGTCAGCCGATCGAATTGTATACAACCATGGCACCGTGGCCCACTAACGCAACTAATTACACCTGTTCAAAAAGGGTCTCTCTCTAGTGGTATTCTTTTCCACCAACTTAATCATGCAGCCTGGTTTAACCAGTTTCATCACCTTGTGGCATTTTTCCCTGAATTGGTGCATGGCTCCACATCCTTTACTACCTTTAACTCAGCGGGGGTATTCACGTCATCAGATATTCCTTGTGCAAACTTAATCCTAGACAGATCTCTGGTTTTCGGGATACTTCCCAGTGAGGGAATACCTTTACTCGTGGCCTGTTTTTAACATTGTACCCTTTTAGGTGCATTGACAGAAGCAAGCTTGGGCAACGTGTTTCTCGCAAACCTCGCCTTGATATTAGTAGCAGGCTCCCCCCCACAGGTCTGGGGAGTGTCCACCTATCCAAGGGCTCTTCCAAGACCACACTCCTTCTTGTCCCATCGGACAAAGTATGAGTTACTTTTAGGGCTTTCGTAGGTCCCGTAGCACCCTTGATATACGACATAGTGACTTTCTTGTCGTCATCCCCATTCATCAATAAGACGTTTGACTGGCCAGTTGATTTATCCTTATCTTCCTCAATTATGACCTCAGGGCCCTTCTCCGGTTGTGAGAACTCAGATCTTCCCATCAGCGATATTTCCGTACAAAGCGCATCAAGTGCATCATCCTCATTTACAGCTGCTATATTGACTGAGTCTTCTGTCATGCATGTGTTCCCAGTTTCATCAAGGGTGATATAATTGTTTCTTTCCTCCATCTCCCCCATTTCAAATGGTGTCTTATTAGATTCCATTATACCATTCGTGTGTGTGGCCATATTGTCTAGTTTCGGGAGACTAGGAATCTTCATATCCTCAACTCGGTATTCTGCTACGTTTGGTCGCACTCCCATAGCCTTAATTACAGGCCCAATAGCTGTTGAGCGTTTAACTGATTTATCACCAAGTTAGTAGAGATCCTGAGGACATCATCCAGTCTCTCTGAAATGATTTTAAGCTCAGTATTGAAATGGCCCTCAGCCGCTGGAGACGGCACCTCCCGTTCTTTATCTTCAACGATTGATCCCCTTGCCACCGTTTTGCCAAACAGGCGGTCCAAATCAGGGCTCATGGATAGATTACCAAAGGGACGTTCTCCATTCAATTGTGAGGTCACCCCAATCAAATTGCACGGCAAGGATATACAAAGATTTAGCAAGGAGCCGTTATTATCCAGAGAATGCATGGAAGCCGTGCAATCAGCAATGGTAAGCTTATTCATTTTCTGAGCATCGCTAAATCCTGCCTCTGGTGGGGCTGTGTATTGGCTGTCAGCCAATTCAATCACCATAGCAGACTTCGGATCAACCCCCCTGCCCTGAAGGCAAACCCGAATCAGGCAACCCAGTAATTTCCAACACACATCCCTTGGCTCGCTCCCTGCCAGTCCCAGAGAAGTAGCCAGAGATGATAGGTTGCATGGACGAATGGTCTCTCTTCCCCCTTTTTCTCTTGGGAAGTGCCTTCAGTTTACGTGAGGGGCCGGGGCTCTGCTGGCGTTTACCCTTTAATAGCATGCCGCTCCTAAGCCCCACACGATTTACAGATTTTAATTTAATAATTTAACTATCCAACAGTAGATCAAGTAGGAAATCAACTAAAATGTCACTGGGTTAGTGTTTATCCCGGAACAATATCCAGGCATCTGAAACCCAAGTAAGCAATTACTATTGTAGATCAGACTGCACTCCAAGCTGGGAATGGTTATAAACAATCACGTGTCTCGTGTAACTTCAAATAGTTCCAATACATAGATCACTGTGCTGTGTATTCAACTTGTTGATAAAAGCAAAAAACGGAGATCAGGCTGCTTATTTACCCAAAGTGTTCACGCTGGAGCTTATTCACAGACGTTGCTATCTGCGAGCAGCAAGTCACTTTCAATTCGGAGCTTCCGATTTAACAGCGCTCACCTTAGAGATTGAAACATGTAACACGCGTTCGTCTGCCAATAATCACTTCAAAGCCAACATCACCAGAATGACTACCCGGACACCGTGCACCACGTGACGAGTGACGAGCCACTCAGCCACACTCCGCCGCGGCTCCACCGTGATTTAAGTATTATAAACGTTCTTCAAAGGAACGTTATGCACGCTGCAGCAGTAAAGGTTGTAGACAGACTCTCTCCATCACGAGTCACTCAGCCACACTCCGCCCAGGGGCATTACTCGCTTGGTCGCAGATCATTCCCAGGCTGTCATGGGGGTGCCCGGGCTGGCTCGCCCATTAAACATGTTGGCGCATAAGTTGAACTGTCAAATAACCTGGCAGGCCAGCAACATGGGGGCCCCTGCACATCATCAGGAACGGTCTATTGAGGGGCCCTGGAACTTCCCACCAGGACGGGGCACATCTGTCTAAGCACAGGACAGAACTATTGTGGTGGAACTTTGTGGCCTGACTAAGGAATTTTGCAGGTGCTGTGTGGGGGCACAGACCGTTGGGTACACACCCCTGTGGCAGCTGGGGGAGGACCATGGGGACACTGCGATTCCTTTCCGGGGGACTTCAGAGCCGAAATGGGGCACACCGTCTGGAGCCTTGCGGCGGGTAAAGGGGTTCGACAGGACTGGGGGGCAGCTGGGCCTGGTAAGAAATGGGCGCTGCCACCCGGTAACACCTCCCGTGATTGGCATGGTGGGGAGGGGACAGGGCTCCACCACCATGCATCGCCCTGGTGGGGCGGAGAGCCATGGCCCCCCTGTACCACTTGCTTGCAGAAAAATGTTATGAAGTATGTGGAAATTATTGATACTGTATAATATATGTAACGTCACATTTTTGGAGTGCATTTATGTTTTGCTCTGAGATAAAAATGTGGCCGGTTTGGCATCCAAAAGAAGTGGGTGTTATGGGTTTTTACTCTTCACTTAGGCATGCCACCTTGCTTAGCCCACAATGTCTGGTACTCTTAATCGAGTAGTGTTCCATAAACTGGCATAAGTTTCTTCGCTCATCACATTTACTGTGGCACCAGTATCGATCAGGAACTCTTGAGGCATTCCATTTACTTGTACCAGTAGAGTGTGGCATAGTCTACTGCCATTCTGTTTTCAATGGCGTGCACATACCCTCTTTTTTGCCCTCCACTCGATGAAGAGTCTGAGTCTGTTTGACACCTCAGAGATGTTTCTATGTGCCGTATCTTATGACTTGTTTATCTCCATTTCAATCCTCTGGGATCGCTGTCCGATGACATTCCGGGTGCCTTCCCGAAAAGCGTTTAGGGCTTCTGTGGGATGTAGTCTGTGTGGCTGGTGAACTTCGTCTTCATTAATCTGGAGATCTACATTTGTTTGAACCTTGTCCTTCCGAGCCATACCTTGAGTATCTTCTCTCTGGACTGTATTGTCTGTATTTTGATGTTTTTCTCATGGCTCTGAAATTATTTTCTTCTCCCTACCTGTTCCATCTGTGACCCATGGCCGGACACGTACCTTCATAAGGGAAGTCATAGTCGCATCTGAACCATTTTAGCAAATCTTTTTTGTGAGGCTGGTCAGTCATCTGTACCTGGCATATAGTGACTGGAGCAGCGTGAGGTATGGTTATTTTCCCCATGGGGTCAACTTGCATATTGAATGCCATGTCAGATCTTGCGAGCAGTTGGTTTTCTTCCAGAGATTTCCTCTTCTGAAATAGTTTCAGAAATTCGGCCAATTTACAGCCTGCTATTAGCTGCGATCGGAGTGCTTCTTCAGTGGAATAACTATCAAAGTCACACTATCCCACTCTTTCTCAGCCTCATGATGAAAATGTTGAGAGCTTCAACCTTCTCTTGGGTAGTAGTATGAAAAATCTGTCTCTCATAGTCCATGTTTTTCTGTGGGGCAGAATATGCATTTAACGAGTCAATGACACAGTGTAGGAGTCCGTAGCATCTTCTGGCATTTCACACACCATGTGCCGCAGTGCAGGACCTATGGAGTACATATCAGTATCACTCATAAACGTATTGGCTCCCTTACACCATAGCATCTATATATATACATAGCAGTCCTGCAGCCATTTGGCCCATCTGGGACCTAAACTTCTAGTGTCAGTGATGTCGAACGGTGGCACCACTTGCAGTTGTAGGTTATCTTGTGGGTCTTCCCTGCAAATAGGCGTAACGGGAAGTGAGGCAGAAGGCATAGACGACACTGAGTCTTCTGCAGACATGATCAGGTCTTCGTGCGCGGCTCACCTGGATTTATTACTTTATAGTCTTTTATCCGGGTGAAAACCCTTGCTGGAATGACTGCAGTGCTGACTGGCCACAGTGCGGCATCCTCACAGGTCCTTTGTGCTTTTAGCTCTCATGGAGCAGTGATTGTATGTCGGCAAGCATATGGGAGACTGTGTACTGATGAGGTCGCTGAACCCTCAAGGGGCAGTAACACTTGCGTTAAGCTGATGCCGCACCCTTGTATTGTGCAAGCCAGCAGTCACCCGGCTCTTCTGGGAGGCATTGGCGGGGCTGCAGGCATGCCATGCTAAAATCACTGCTGGACCTGCCTGTCTGCATCGCCTGTGGCACATGATATGATAGGTTGCTCCATGTCGTCTTACTTCCAAGGTGAGCACATTGCCCCTGAGCTATCCCCCCGAGACAAATGAGGTGCGGGTGTGCTGCAGGCCTTCTCGTGGCTGTGCACAGCTTTGCCATCGGGCGTGCGTGAGTCCTCATGGACCTCGTTGCCAATGTTAAGTTGGATGTCAACGACTTTGTAAGTCTGGACTCGCGCCTGTATAACAATGCATAGACACGAGTGTATTCTCCAGCTTAACACGTACTGAACTCGTCACTACCGGTCACGTGCTTCCGGGCCCTGCAAGCATGGGCAGTGAAACAAGACGGTAACAATAATGTTCAAACAGAACACTAGAATATTACAGCTGTATGAGAGAGATTGACTGCGAGAAAGAAAGAGAGACTGTAACCAAGAGGGATTGCGCCTAGAAACCAATATCTGGTTTATCCTTAGCAAGCTCAAGCCGAAATGATCCCATTACAAAGTTTAACATTTTTTTCTTTTGTTTGCTTTTAATAAACTACAAGATTCATATCACGCGGTCACCAACAAGTGTACTTCCGCAGTGGCCTCTGCAGTTTACTTTAATTAGTTTCTCTCGGTGCTTGGGGAGAGGAAGACCTTGTGAAAACAAACAATCTCACCTCTAATCAAATAACAGCTTCCCCTGCTGGGTCCTGAGGCAGACAAGGCTCGGTGCATGAAGAAGTCGGTAGGAAAGTGTGACGTTCACACCTGCTTCACGCTGTGAACCCCGTATGCTGTGGGGCTCAGAGTTCCAGAGAACGTGTGAATGGCATGGGGACGCAGTGAGTGAAGCGTCCATGCAAACAGAGTTGAGCTCAGTAGGTTGAGGGCGTTTCTCAAGCATGTTGGCTCATTTTAACAGGCATGCAGCAAACATAAAATCGCTATAAACTGGATGTTCTGCAATAATGTACAATTTTTCATAAAAACTTGCTGCTGCGCCTGCTGTGGCGGAGAGGACAGGAGACCCAGAGCGTGAGTAACCCTTCCAACCCCCTGAGTCCAGGCTCGGACTGGCCTATAGGGCAATAGGCCCACGGCCGAACCAAAAAAACAAATTGCTGGTCTCTGGGCCAGTTTTCTTGGTCAAAGTGGGACATCTTTTGGGCCAATTTGATGAGTTACTTCACTCTTCGGCTAGTAGTTTTCACCAGTGTTGCTGAATAAATATGCTTTAAAATGCACAATTTGCACCACACTTTGTCAACAAACTCCCCCTTGATTACTATTCAAACAGTGTCACAAAAGGAATGAATTGCCACTTGCAACTGTGAGCCACTTTTTCATTGGTGCCCGAGATAATTGTATGGCCCAGTCCGACCCTGCCTGACTCTGCCATTTTGGGCCTCTATTGCCCCAAACACACTCTCTGTGCTGCCCAGTCAGCCCCTCCACACCCTCTCTGTGCTCCCCAGCCAGCCAATCCTCACCCCCCGCCCCTCCCACTGCCTGTCCTCGCTGCATCCTATTGGTCTGCCCGGAATACGGAAGGGATGCAGCGACGGACGAAAAGTGGATTCGGCGGTGGAGAAGAGCACAGAGGACCCAGGGCATTAGTAGACCTTACAGCCAGTGGCGTTGACAGGAATCAAATTTAGAGGGGGCCAAAGACAAAAGCAGGGGGGCCACAGACAAAAGTGGGGGGGCGCATATGAAAGTGAATGTGTGACGTTACAAGCACTCATGCAAAGTAGCTTTAGTGCACACTGCAACTACCAAACCCCACTGCACCTCCCCGCCCATCAGAAGTTAGGCACAAAACCATGAAGTCACTAATGACCCATCATTCACAGTTGTGTGCACTAAATTCTGATTGGAGGGGTTGGTCTTGACGGCAGAGGGAACTTCACAGTTCTTCATTGATTGTGGCCCTGTGTGTGTGCCATGCAGGCGAACACAGCGCTGCAGACAGTGCAGAGTGAGTAGCCCAACTGACGTAGGGGGGGCACAAGGGAGGGGGGGCAGGATTTTAGAGGAGTGGGCCAGCTCCCCCCCAGGTGCCCCTCCTAGCGATGCCACTGTTTCCAGCCCCCTTATTCTGTCATTCTGGGCCTCTTATGGCCCCAAACACCCTCTCCATTCTCCTCAGCCAGCGCCTCCTCACCCTCACACTGCCCACCCCCACCGCAACCTACTGGTCTCTCCAGGCCACTATACCTGGAACACCTCATTTAAAGCTCTCCCCCAGGGCAGACAACGAGGGGGAACAGGCAAAGGACACCTTCTCTGTTTGCTTGTTTGCCCTGGTGCCCCAGCTGCACCGGACGCCACACGGTACAGCTACTCTCAGGTAAGGGATGCCTAATTCGAATTTGCCACAGAGTGTCTCAAATGTAAATTTTGGTGCCTGTTATCTCGCCATTGCTTGTATTTTGCTACTACTTTCATTTTGCACCCAAGAGTGTTCCAAATGTAGGCTTTCGTGCTATTTCCCCGCTGTTTGAGTTTTGCCACTACATCAATTTTAACCCACAGTGCTCCAGCTGTAGGTTTCACATCACACACTAAACCCTTCTCAAAATGTATGATATCCTGCATACTCACCTCAAACACCAAACAAAACCCTGACATACCTATACGCAGCAGAAACCCACAACCACCACAATTTCACACACACATCAACACTCAACTAAACACAACACACTACACAAAACTAAACCAATTACACACAAACCATCCCACACACACTCATGCAACAAACACCACATCACCCGTACCAACTAAAAAGAAACCTAACACACAGTGACCGTTCTTTTCCGAACTGAAGCTGCAAACAGCACAAGAAAGCTCTCTGGCGCTTTCCCTCTCGACCCCACTAAGTCCTTCCAGTCCTCCTTCCTTTTCAGATCCACCCGAGCACCTGGGGACCATGAAAATGGCAGCGGTGCACAGTTTCAATCACAATAACATAACATTTTGAAATAAGGCCTGCCATTTTCCAATTAAGTATTTTAAAAAGCACGCTCTTTATAAAGCTGCATTCTGTAGGAGCCTCAATTGGTGTGAGAAAATGGCTGACCTTTTCTGCACATTTTCTGCACCGTTCAGATGAACGTCCTGCTGTGCTGGGGCTACAGCGGTGTGTGCAGAGGCAGAAGGGGCTCCTGGACAGGCTCTGGTTGGTGCAATGGAAGCCTGTGCTGCATCAGATCATCCTAAGGAGCTGGCATGCAAAGATGCAGAGCAGGCCTGTAATCAGAGCTCTAAGTTCCAGCCTCATCTGCTGGTGGCAACGGGTTCTTCTCACATACACTATATGGAATGCAGCAGCATGCAACACAGGCAGATGGTCACCGCCAGTGCAGCACATTCCCCTCACATGCCTTCTTGAGTGAGCTACTGAGTGCCAGGAGTAGATCACCCCCCCTATTACAACATGCTGCATAGGAGTGACATCGCCAACCCCTGCACAGTACCTTCTTCCTGTTCCCGGACCCCATCCCAGGGAACTCTCCAGCCAGGCTGAGAACTCGTTCCAACCGACGCCACCATTTCTGCCAAAAATGTAATAGATGTCTGAGATGACATTTTGATGGGGTATTGTGACCACTAAGGGCATTTGGGGCTGTGAGTGTTTTGATTGGCACAATCAAGACATATGGGGTTAGGCAGATGGGAATTATTTAAATGGGACACTCGGGACTTTTGTTTATAGAAAGGGCAGTCTAAACATAGATTTATGGAAAGGAAATGGACACCATGTCTTCTCTCGTCATTACTAAATGTACATTGTCCCCAATGCCTGGTAGCAAAGTCTCTGCATGTCATTACACTCCAACCCCACCCTCCTCTTCTATTGGTGGTTACACTGGCACATATCGCTGAACTTTAAGGTCATGGGCCGGCCATCACACCACAGAAACAGCCCAAAACGTATCTGGAGGTGACAGGTAGGCCCCACATC
Source organism: Ambystoma mexicanum (assembly GCF_040938575.1). NCBI lineage: Eukaryota > Metazoa > Chordata > Amphibia > Caudata > Ambystomatidae > Ambystoma > Ambystoma mexicanum. Next base: position 672,807,692 of record NC_090932.1, on the reverse strand, counting down.
TTGTTGAGACTGCTGGATCTATTTTTCAAACCCCAAGGCACATTCAATGCTGTTGCCAATCCAGATGCGTGCAGCGTTAAGTTATGGTTGGGTGGCAGAGACATGTTGCCACACCGTCATCATGAACCAACCTTATTATTTGTACCCAAAGTACTATGCAAATGTAGCGCTAAAATGTCAGGCAGGGGTGATATATCCGACCGTTTCTGAAGGACGGTAGACTGTGATCACCTTTGCTACATAAAGTCATTGCTATACTGCCACCTGGCTTTATTTCTAGATGGTATGGATGTCATAGGCCATCATGAGCTGGGATGGTCGTGCTCTGTTATTCATATGGAAGGTTTTTGTCAGTAGGTGGCATCTGGTATGATTGTTAGCGCCTGTGATGTGCACCGGTGTGCTGTGTGGACAACAATTGTGCACCCACATGGTAAGTTACATGCATACCACAAATCTGAAGAAGGAGGTGGCCTAAAGAGAAAGTGTGAAAGATGGAGCTAGAATGTTTCAGAGCTAAGTAAAAAAATACAAACGTAAAAATGTAAAAAAAATCTACTTTATTGAACACTTGAAACCATTATTTTTAAAAGGCACATACAACACTACATCATCATAGAAAAGATAATTGAAACAAATCACGATACACAGACCAGGTACCGATGATGCATCAAATCTCACCATGAAATCCGCAGGATACGTAATGATAGCACATATAACGGCCAAAAAATGACCTGATTGATTGATATAATGCCCTAATCCGATTAGCCTGACTCAAGCATACATTTTATTTTCTTAGATCTGAAACCTTCTAGCACCATCATTCACACTTTCTCCTTAGTACACCACCTTCTTTAGGGGTGTGGTGTTTTGTGCCCCTGGCAGTGGATGGCCTGAGTGTCCCCCTGCCCTCAGGCCTCTGGTCACATGCTTTGGTTTAGTCTTTGTTTACACGTGGACACATGCTTTGGTTTAGTCTTTGTTTACATGTATAGCCATTTTGTTTGTTATGCTTGGACAATTACTAAGGAGCCAGGTCATGGATGGCCTCTGGTGCTCCATGATGTCATCCAGGCAGCTGTTACAGGAGTTGTGGGTTGATCTAAAAAATCTCACGCAGGGATGGGTGAAATGCAGATCAGCCTCACAGGTCATTTGTATGTCTTGCCTGTGCTGCATGTGGCTGATGTGGCGAACGCCTTGCTCCCGGGCCATGCAGTGACGTTGCCAATCTTAATGCCGTGTAGTATAATGCCACAAAATGTTAGTGTGGCAGTCTATAAAAATGACAGCAATTTGGAGCAATTAAAACACCAGTGCATTATGTCAGCCATAGATAGGTACATGACATCTCGGACATTCATAATTCAATTTGGTGGGGTATACAAGAGAGCTCTGTGGAATATGGTAATATTTGAAAATGCATTTATGCTGTAGCAGGTGCTGAAATGACAAACATACTTCCCTGAATTGACCTTCAAAAATTCCCGCCCAGGAATATGCCTGACCATATTTTAACACCAGCATACACATATTCTAGTCCTTGAACAGTTTATATTAAATGGAACTGCAAACCTGACCTATAATTGACTTCTTGAATCTAATATCTGATATTGCCAGCTGACGGCCGATCTCGACCTTGGTCAAGGCCGATACTGGCCTAGAGGTATATATAACAAAAAATATCATTAGGATGGCCGACCTGGTGAGGAGCACATACTGTACAGCAATTCAGAAAATATCACTGGAAGACCCTTATTGTATGAAAGAGCATTGCCTGAATGGAAACATTGTATAAAAAGTCTCTGATTCATTCTTACCCCGTTCCTACCATATGCCTGAAAACGATTCACTCAATGGCTCTTTACCGATGACGCCTGCTGCCTACACTGTGTAAGAACAAAACAGCAGCCGGTTTCTTCTTTAATATTTTATGTTGTCCGAGTCATTTGTACATCACCTGGAAGTCAGTGAGAGACACATGTTGTGTCCTCGCCCCCACCACAAGTCAGCGCGCTGCAAATAAATACGGCGTCACCTGGGAGTTCCGGGTCACTGGCCACATGCCACGAGCCGCCCACGCTGCTGTTGCCGCTGCCTCCTTTCTGTCCCGCATTGCGCCTGCAGGATGCACGTGACACAAGCTGAGCCCTAACAGGCAATGACACTGTCCATGTTCTGTAGGAGGCGGGCCTAAGATGCAGAACTGGCCACGAGGCTGGATCGCCGTCTCATGAGAAGAAAAAAGAAAGAAAAAGAAATGTCCTTCTTCAGAACGATGATTCGAACCCTATAAGGCAGAACAAATAATTAAATACATGCAACACTCCTGTAGAGCTGGAGAACAAGAAGGGAAGAATAACAGAGCTTTAAAACACGAGGGCCACACCAGGATCAAACAGTCCTCCACATCACAACCGGATCACAAGCACAACGACACCAAGCAGGTCAGCAGCCAGTTTAAAATACAACCTAGTAAGTCTGAGATCCTACTCATCGGCACACCCACTCCCTCCTTCCCTGCAGCTCTCTGGCCGGCCTCTCTTGGCCCTCTTCCTGCTCTTACCTGCAAGGCAAAAAACCTCGGGGTCATCTTCGACTCCACACTCTCCTTCTCTCCTCATTTATCTGACGTCTCTAAGAAGTCACATTACCAGCTGCACCTCCTCAGAGGTATTCTTCCCTTGCTCTCCTTCCCCCAGAAGCTCACTGTCTCCCGAGCCCTGGTTCTCTCGAAGCTGGACTACTGTAACAGCCTCTATCTTAATCTGCCTGCCTCCACTCTCCGCCCTCTGCAACTCATCCAGAACAGAACTGCGAGACTTGTCCTTGGCCTCAAGCCCAGGGACCGTATCTCTCCAGGACTGAAATCTCTACACTGGCTCCCTGTGGCTGCGAGGATTAAGTTCAAAACCCTCTGCATTGTCCACAAAGCCTTCTGGGGCCTGGGGCCTAAATACCTTCAACTCTCTCTTCCTAAATATCTTCCTTCCCGAGCCCTATGCTCATCCGTCTCCAACTCCCTCAGGGTCAGCCGCTTCTCGAAGCAACGAGCTGGGGGTAGATCTCTCTCCGCGGCAGGGGCCTCCCTCTGGAACAGCCTTCCTGCCTCCCTGAAACTTGAGGAGAACCATCTCCGGTTCCGGAAGCACCTCAAAACCTTCCTCTTCACTTCTGCTTTCTCTCTCCCTCTCCCCTGCTAAATTCTTCACCAACACTGCACTGATTCTGCAACTGGGCCACTCTCACCGACCTCGGTCCTGGGCCCAGTCACTCTTCACTTGCACTGCCTCCCTGGCAACCCCTGCACTGCGGGACTGTCTCTGTATCACTACAGCCCCCCCCCAGCACTTGTCTGCACTTACCTTGCACTTGCCACCAGCTGGCCCTATTTATTTAATATTTTATTTCTATTCTACTTATTATTACTGCACTCCCCCCCTCCCCCTTCCCCTTGCACTTTTCCCTTCCCCCTACCCCTGCACTTGCACGGTCTGAATGACACCTGGCCTAGTAGGATCGTTGTCTGTCTCCCCCTTGTTCCCCCCTCCCTGCCTCGTCGCGCCTTGAAACACTTGTGTATAGGCGCGTTACAAATGCCATATCATATCATATCATCATAACCATAGAGTGTCTGGGGCGCTACTGCCCCGTTTGACCCGTACACAGATCCTTCTTCAGTCGGAATCAGGTGGGCAATATGCTCCAAAAGTTTGAAATGCTGATGGACTGCAGGGACATAGCTACCCCGAAAAAAATAGGATCACACCTCCTTTTAAACATTGGTGATGAATTATTCCACATATTCAATTCACTTGTGAATGTAAAAGGCTCAGATGACTATGATTCTGACAAACGAGCCTTCACAGCTCACTTCATGCCCCAAATTAAACCCAGATTATGAGTTGCACAATAGTTCAAGGAGAGCCTGAGAAGTATGAATTTCACAAGCGTCTGCCCAAGTTGGCATTATCATGCGAATTTGAAGACGATGAGAAGGAAATTAGACATCAAGCTATGAATAGGATGCACTCTGAAAAATTGAGGCGAATAGTCCTCAGTAAGAAGGGTATACCCCAACACCGCATATTAGAATATGGGCACCAACAACAACTTGCCACAAGTGAGCTGCGCACATGGGGACACCTTACAGAAACTAAAGATTCCCCCTGTTTACAACTTTTGCAAGAGTCTCTTAGGAAAGCCTGCAGAGACACCAAGATAGACCTCCAAAGAGCTTCCAGAAGCGGCGATCATGTATGTCAGACCCCAAAGAAAGTGGATTGTTCAGAGGCCCACGACACTGGAGAAAAGACTGTCTGGCACAAGGTAAGTGCAATGCGGGCGGACGACCAGATCATTACGCGAAAGTGTGTTGGTCCTCAGCACCAATGGCACTAAGACGCTGCCACTGTCGCGAGTCGGCCAGAAAAAGAAAAGGGCAAAAACCTGATAAGTAGACGCGGATAATGACTTCTCCATGGAAGTATCAGGGGAAGAAGATGAACACACAGCAGCAAAAATACAGACCAGAGCGATAACGACAAGAAGGAGGAAAATACACATGACCTTAGCCTTGAATGTGGGGGGGGAGATAGAAAAACAGAAATGACCCCAATGCACAAAAGAGATCACAGGACAGGCAACAGTTTTCACTGTCGACACCGACCCATCGGTAAGTGTCATGCCACAATCGACATATACAAAGATGAGGCCCAAACCTGTGCTCAAGGAAACAAAGACATTACTTTTTGCATATTGGTATTGAAAACCCCTGCCAGTGCTCGGACGCTTCAGTGCAGAACTGAAAAGGGGTGACACTAACATACAATCAGAAAATATGTTGTAAATACCAGTTCAGAGTGTACGCTATTTGGGAATCAGCTAAAGACCTGGGGCTCATACAATTTATTTGCAACTTATCACCAACAAAGGAAATACAAGAACTTCTCTCCAAACACCCCAATCTACTAAGAGGAATAGGGTGTCTGAAGGGATTCTAAATAAAGCTCCACATCGACACCACAGTGCAACCAAAAGCGGTGAGACACTGAAGAACACTGTTTCATATTTGGGAACTTGTGAGAAGGAGCTCCATGACCTTGAAAAACCAGAATAATTGAGAAAGCAACGGGACCTACCCTATGGGTTTCACCAATGGTAGTAACACACGAACCAAAACAACCAGGGAAAGTAAGAATCTGCATTGACATGCGCCTCCACAATGCAGCAATTATACGAGAGAGGAATGTCACCCCCATGCTAGACGAGATCATCACAGATCTCAGAGGGACCACAACATTCTCAGAAGTGAAGCTGAACGCAGGGTACCACCAACTGAAATTACGGGAAGACTTGAGATACACCACCACCTTTTTGACACACCTAGGTCTGACGAGATACAAACACCTCAACTTCGACATCTTCTCAGCAGCCAAAGTGTTTCAACATGCGATACAGACAGTGCTGCATGGACTCCCCAGAGTGTTACATGTCATCAATGACATCCTGATCCATGTGAAAAACAAGGATGAACACATGTCACGACTAGCAGCTGTGTTTCAGAGGCTAGACACAGCCTGCCTCACACTGCACAACGATAAATGTGAATTCTCACATGCTCACATTTTTTGTCTTAATATTTAACAGCAACGGTGTAGCTGCTGACCTCCTCAAAGTTGCAGATAACAAGAAAGCATCACCTCCCACAACGCCCACGGATATCAGGAGTTTCCCGGGCATGGTGACCTATTGCCATGGATTCCGTCACAACCCGGCAACACTTTCTGAACCCCTCCAATAACACATAAAAAACAACACAAAGTGGGCATGGGACGACCTATGCCAAGAAGCGGTTCAGAATATTAAAGACTCACTATCTGCTGACACAACAGTGGCGTATTGCGACACGTCTATGCACACCGAACTATATATAGACATCAATGACATTTGTGATCTCATCTTTGATGTCCTGGGTGTTAGTTGTAGCAGTGCACGGTGGTGGGGCTAGTTATGGTTGCTTAGCTTACCATAACTGGCGAATTTCAGAGGTTTTTCAGTTTTACTTGTAACCATAACATCCTTTGAACAAAGTTTTTTCATTGAATTTCATAGGTTTCTATTAGTGCAACTTAACCATAACATCACTTTAACAACTGTTTTTCAGTGAATTTCATGGGTTTTTACCAGTGCATGCTATTTTCCTACAACTTACTAATATCATACTAAGCCCAATATATCAACATTTTAATCCAATTTACCAAGTTTCATCTTAAAACTCTGCCATTTCAAACCATCTAGCATCATTTTTAAGACTTCTGTACAATTTTTGCAACTTTTTCCACTGTATTTTCATCCTTCGACGTCCGCGAACGGTTCTGCACTTCGAGGACAGTTCTGAGCTGCATTTTCTACTGATCTAGGTACTTTCAAGCTCAAAATGTACCCATGCACAGCTCCTACAACTATTCTTACTCATAATCCATTAACAATCTACTACAAAGCACATACTTGGAAGAATATTAGCAAAACTGCTATTTATCTTAAAAATGGAATCAGCTATTGACATCCCTCCTTCCCAAGAGCCACCACCACCAACAGTTGGAGGATCTACACAACAAAAAAAGCGCAGTACTTCTAAAGACAATGGGCCTCAATATACCGTTGCTGGTGACGGTATGAACGGTGCCGGTAAGGCACCGACACTGTACATACCATCCCACCGCATAACGAGTTCTGCTCGCAGGTTCCTGACAGCCCGCCAGCACGCAGCACGCAGAACTCGTGATTGCGCCGGCACCGTTATTAACAGCACCGGTGCAGCCATGCTCCCCACCCCCATTCGGTCCTAGGCGGGAACCTGGGGTGCTAAAAAGAAATGATTTTTCTTGCTACACTGGGACGCCTGCGGTGTCCCGCTGTAGGAAGGACAATCCTTTTCCAAGATGGCCACCACGAAAAGGGAAGGCAGGCCTCCGTACAGAGCCACTCTTCCCTTTCCATGGCAGCCTGCAGAAGGCGAAGAGAGAACCCTATGGCATATTACCATGAGCACATTTTTTTCCCCTTTCAAACCTATCCCACTTTTGAATAACTTTACGACATAGGCGGTACCAGGTGGACATGGCCACTTTAACCCCATTTGTTGTCCCTCGTGGTCATGGCCAGTAGCCAGATTGTCCGGGTCATGACCTCACTGCACAACCCAGACAATCTGGCCACTGCCCATGGCCACAGGCCATACCTCACTCACCAAAGGAATATCACAATTTTTTGTACCTACATTATGACACTCTACAAAAAATAAAACACAGGCACATTTGCAAAACCATGCCTTAAGGACCTTGCCAATGCTCCTTACACGAGTTTGCTGGAAATCCACCCATGTTTAGTCATATAACTTGGCTGCCACTTGAGAGAATCCATTCAGACTTTACACAAACATTCAAGGTTGTCTATACTCTTTCTGAAAACCTTTGTCCACATTCGTCAAATGGCAACAAAGTTATGAGCCATGTAAAAATGTTGAGACCCCTCTCTAATTTAGGCCCCTCTTCACAAAATCCCACCAAACTTTACAAATACATTTATATCTAGATCTAACATCTTTTGCAAACATTTGTGTGGATTTGTCAAATGGCACCATATTTATAAGCCTTTATAATATGTTGGGATCCCACTCTAATTTTGTCCCTTCTTGACAGATTCCCACCAAACTTTGCATAATCATGTATATCTAGATTTCAAATCGTTATGCAAACACTTGTGCAGATTTGTCAAATGGCACAACATTTATAAGCCTTTACAATATTTTGGGGCCCCCGCCCCCTCCAATTTTGTTCCCTCTTGACAAAACAGCTCCACACATTCAGGAACCATTCAGAATCAGGTCTAGAATAGAATTCCAAAACTTCATGCAGTTTCATTCAGTGGTGTCAAAGTTATAAGCCATCCAAAAACTGCTTTTCACCAACCCAGTAATGCAGAAAATGGCATAGATGTCCCAGAACATCTGAAGAGTTTGCGAACATCACAGGACTGTACCCAAACTGTTTGCGGACTTCAGGGATGGAAAACACTCGTTTTGCTTGTTTCTTACGGCCATATTCCATCAAATCCTCATTACTCCCCCACCTCCCCTGAGATTGTTTGATGAGTTTGAAAGTGCAATGTTGTGTTTTTTTAAAGGTTTTTACTGCGATATCCACGGACACCGGTGCATGTCCGCGTATCCAGCATGGCGGGCGTTTCCAAAAATCTGACGCATTTCACGCTTTTCACCATCCAATCAGCGGGCGCGCCCGATGTCCGCTACCACAGGCCCTGTAATGGGAGGAAGTTTACACGTTTCATGGATCACAAACCACTCATACCCATACTGACATGGTTGGAACCTCATCCACCAGCGAGAATTGAGAAATGGCTGTTACACCTACATCAATGCAAGCTTAACCTTGAACATCAAGTCAGAGCAGACAATCCTGTGGATTTCCTCTCAAGGCACCCCCAACCAGCAACAAGGGCAAAAACCAAATAAGTCAAAAGCACAGAGGAACACATATGCCAGGTCGTACATCGGGCAAAGCTGAGAGCCATCAACATCATAGAACTCGCTGAATTCACGTGACAAGACCAGTGCTGTGAAATCACTAAGACTGCAATACTGTTCAGCAACTGGAATCACTTTCTGAGGAACCTACAGAACCGCAGAAACACGCGTTCACTGTTTGCCAGGAGCTATCAATATCAGAAGAAGGACAGCTCCTCCAAGGTGATAGGATAGTTATCCCAGAAAAACTGTAAGACAGAGTAGTCAATCTCACGCATGAGTGCCACCAGGGAAACGTCAGCACCAAGTCCTATATAAGGAGCAGAGTGTGGTTCTCTCATGTCGACCGGAAAGTCAAAGAACTGCTTGCAACACATCTCCTGTGTCAAGCAGCAGGACCACTGCACGACCAGAGCCGATATGCTCTGCCCCAAGAGGAAAATCCTGCAGGGAAGCAATTAGTGTAGACTTCTGCACAGTACAGGAAGGAGTCTATCTGATAGTTGTCTATCTGACTACCATTCCAGATATCCTGAGGTGGAAGTAGTATCATCCACCACCACCGAGAAAGTCATACCGACTTTCGAAAAGATGTTTGCCACTCACAGACTCCCAATATCAGTCAAGAGTGACAATGGGCTACCATTCCATGGGAGAGAATTCCAACAATACTTGGAAGAGCTTCAAATCCATCACCAACGCAACACATCCCAGTGGTTCCAAACCAACAGAGACGTTGAGTGCTCCATGCATATGATAAAGTTCTCAGAATTGCAAAAACACAGGCACTCCCGTGGAAGGTCGAACTTTATAGGTTCTTATGAAACTACAGAGTCACTGCACATGTATCAACACGTGTACCCGCCGCAGACACAGTGCTGCAGTCGTCAATACCAAACCACAAATCGGTTAGAACCAAGAAGATTAAAGACAAGGAGGTCCTCGCATGACGAGCCCAGGCAAACGAACAAATAAGTACCAAACAAGATCATTATTGACCTCCTTTTAGCAAACCGGAATATTTAGAGTGCGGTCAATAACTACTGATATTGACTGTATCCTGAACATTCTGTCTTCAAAACAGACAGGGAAATAACAATGCATTTCCAGGCAAGATTTCTTTCACAAGACACCTCATTTCTGGTAGGACTTTCTTTTTTGCTGCAACATCCTATTTAAAATATGAACGAGAAAGCTAAAACATGGGAAAAGGCTTTCTCTTTCTTATAGAGAAACAGTTTACTTTTACAGGACATTAAATGCATGCTCATGTAGAACCTATTTCAGTTGAAACTAGATTACAATTAAAATACATACTCAATTCATGAGGGCAAACATGTTATTTCAATACCACAAAATAAAACCACATTTAATTTATTTTCTAACTCAGTTGCTTATTTACTTTACTGTGTATTCAAGTAAAAATGTTTATTTCACCACTAAAACTCCAAAAAATGTATTTCTGCTAACTCTATATGCTAATAGACCTCGTGAAGGGTCATTACTGTTTGGGATAATGACCCTTCCCCAATTTATGGCCCGAGGCAACTTGGTGGCTGGTTATTATCTTGCAATAATGACAGCTCCTTCGGTCTACAAGGCTATATTTTTGCCCTGACTTTTTGAAGATGATGCTGAGCAAGGTGAGTTAGTAGTGCACAAAATACGTATATGAATTTAGACCAAAGCCCATCTTAACTAAAAAATGTTACGAGTGTATGAGCACCATTGCTTTATTAACTTAGCCAGGCTGCCATTTTCTGCTCCCAGTCTCGTGAATGTATTTATTTGAACATCCAAGTATCTAAGAAGCTGTTGAATCAATGTACGAGGAAGGGCTCATTACCAAACTATGAGACACTTGTCAGTAATGAGCTTCGTCCTGATATATGCCCATTGTTGCATGGCAACCCTGTGAGGGGCCATGGTACGTTCCATGGAGGTATGTGGTCACATGGTTACCCATGTGACCAACCTAATAAAAGGTCCGAGCCGCTTCCGGCTCGGCAGTCACGAGTGAACCTGACTCCGCGTGGTGTGTTGTGTTGGTGCCTGGGGGGGGGGTGCCTCGCCACGTGTGCTGGGCCCAAGGTCGGGGCCCAGCTGGAGGACGGTGCCCCTGCCGGGCAACGCCGTCCGGACGGTGCCCCTGCCGGGCAACGCCGTCCCTGTGGGTCCCCCAACCATGTGAGGCGGGTTGGGGTGCGACCCCGGCCTGGGTGCCCCCAGAGCCGGGGCCGCGGTGGCCAGGTGGACCTGGCCACGTGTGTGGAGCTCCGGTGTCCCGGAGCGGGTGGGATGAACCCCCACCCTTCATCAGGCGGCGTGATCGCCGCACGGCAGCGTGTGTCGTCGGGTGCTGCCCGACCCGAGTACGGGGCTGCCCGGTGATCCGGGACAGCCCCCAACAATGGCGACGAGGTCGGCCCTGCGTGCCCCGAGGATCGAGTGCACGGGTGGGCCCATCATCAACTGGGCCCACAATGCAGATGGGTGCGGCGGTGGCCGCGCGGGCTGCCCCCCCTCCCATCTGGGGGAGGTACGATCTGCGGCGTCGGCCACAGTGAGGAGGCGACGCCACGCCCGCGATCCGCGGGCCGAAATGGGAGCGGCGAGGGACGCCGCATGAAGGAGGCGGGCCCAACACCAGCGGGGCCGCAAGGATATCAGGGTGGGCGAGCGGCCCGCCCGTCCCCTGAGGGAGACGGAAGATGTTCGCGGCATCGGCCGCGTGGGTGACTGCGCCCTTCCCCCACCACCATCGGGAAGGGAATTGCTAGCGGCGTCGGCCGCACCGGGCTGGCGGAGGCAGCGAGGACTAGCACACGCGGTGGGCCGGATGGAGAGGTGAGCGGCCCCTCCCCCAGCATGCCAGCTGGCCGCCCACCACAGCGTGGCTGCCCCCATCGGCCCGCGGTAGAGGGAGACAGGAGGCGGGCCCAAAACCAGCTGGGCCCGCGTGGAAAAAAAAAAAAAAAGGAACGAAGGAGGCGGGCCCAGCACCAGCTGGGCTCGCAAGCACAATAGAGTGCTCGCCCCGAGGAGCGGGCGGAGAGCTGCCTGCCCCCCCACCCGCAGGCCGCGGCAAACATCGCCGCCGAAAAAAAAAAGAGGCGGGCCCATCATCAGCTGGGCCCGCGATGAGAAAAAAACAGGGGAGTGCTCGCTCTGAGGAGCGGGCAGAGGAGCTGCCCGCCCTGCCCCTACTGGCAATGGAGCGGCATCCGCCGCAGTGGGGAAGTCAGCTGCCCCTCCGCTGTCCCCACTCCCATCTGAAGGGGGACGGCCCGCGAGGGTGGGTGTGTGTGCCCACTCCGAGGAGCAAGGAAAAGAGGAGTGGTGGCGGCTGCAGCTGCAACAACGAAGGGGGGCTGCCGGCCCTCCCCCAATGGCAAATAAACGGCAGGCATGAAGGAGAGGAAAGGAGGCGTGCGGAGGGGGCCTCCTCCGGAGACTTTGGACTTGGCCGATGTGGCCCCTGGGCCTACCCAGGTGCGGCTTTGCCGGTGTTGGGTGACGGTGTTGTGACTGTCCTAAATGAACTCTGGTGAGGGTGCAAGCTGGTTTCCGGCGACTCCATACGGAAGGTGGACATCATGAGTGACATTCCCCCGGAAGACTGTGAGCCGGCAGACATGGACTTGCTTAAAATGGTCCAGTTAGTGGGCAATGTTGTGTGGTGCCCACCTGCAGGCTCCGAGTGCTTTATGTGGTGCCAGTAGCCCTCACTGGTGCTGTTTAGTGACATGAGAGCCACTCACCCAGGTTAATAAAGGGTGTGTAAAGTAGTAGAGTGGCTCCAGTAGTAGTAGTGGTAGTCGTGGTGGAATTTTGGAGTTTTTGCATTGTGTTATGGAAAAGGAGGAGTGTTGCATGGCACCCCTGTGAGGGGCCATGGTACGTTCCATGGAGGTATGTGGTCACATGGTTACCCATGTGACCAACCTAATAAAAGGTCCGAGCCGCTTCCGGCTCGGCAGTCACGAGTGAACCTGACTCCGCGTGGTGTGTTGTGTTGGTGCCTGGGGGGGGGGGTGCCTCGCCACGTGTGCTGGGCCCAAGGTCGGGGCCCAGCTGGAGGACGGTGCCCCTGCCGGGCAACGCCGTCCGGACGGTGCCCCTGCCGGGCAACGCCGTCCCTGTGGGTCCCCCAACCATGTGAGGCGGGTTGGGGTGCGACCCCGGCCTGGGTGCCCCCAGAGCCGGGGCCGCGGTGGCCAGGTGGACCTGGCCACGTGTGTGGAGCTCCGGTGTCCCGGAGCGGGTGGGATGAACCCCCACCCTTCATCAGGCGGCGTGATCGCCGCACGGCAGCGTGTGTCGTCGGGTGCTGCCCGACCCGAGTACGGGGCTGCCCGGTGATCCGGGACAGCCCCCAACACCCATGCACTAGAGTGCATTACAATAGAATTTACCGGCTCAGATGTATAAACACATCAGTGTTTACTGCAAATACAAGTGCGGGCGCCTTTTTTCATGGGAGAGGGGCTCCATGCGAATTGTGCGAGCTCAGTCTCCAATATGAATAAAACGTTTAGTCCCTTTTATATCTCTATGGTGGGTGCAGAGAACTGAAGGGAATACTGGGACTGGAGCAGAAAGCTCCGATCCAGTGGGTAAGTGAGTCGGGAGGGGGGACACTTGAGGACAATGGGGGGGATTAGAGGAAGGGTTTGGAATGTCTGGGCACAGGGTGGGCAGGGTAGGGTGTGGAGAAGCAACTGGAGGGGCTCCCCGTTTCCTCCCCACAATCAAGTTGATGGCACCCTTGGAAGGGACTGGGGGGCGGGAGGCTGTATACTGTGTGTTGTCACCCGTGTTCCCAGCCACCTCATTGGCCTAGCGCCCTTCCCTAGGTGCAAAGTTGTACACAAGGAGCTTCATAAGAATCTGTTTTTTTTTACCTGATAACCTTAGACAGACTGTGTTCAGAACATATCCTTGGTACCTCGGCCTGTGATCCTACCACTTATGGACTGCACTATTTTCTTAATGTTAATAGGTTACTTAGATAAATAGTTGAGATACTGAAGCAGTTTGATCACATCAGTAAACAGTTAGCTCAGGCGCAACGCACTTGTCTTGGATGCATGACAATACAGAGCAGCAAGGGTTTGAATCTGGTTCCACGCTTAGAGGCTGGACTCCGGCATGAAGCGCAATATAAGAACGCCATTTTTTTTTATACGTCTCACTGCTTTTACCTATTATTTCCATTGCCTCCCTTATATGTATTGAGCTACGCGGGCCAACTTATAAATTAATACTGTGCTTGTCAAGGAAGCAATATATATATTTATGTCAAGCAACACCTGAAGGGAGGCACACCATTGATGTAATGCAACACTGTCTGAAGGCAGAGTAATAAGCATCTGTGGTCTTGATTTACAAAAGCGTTTTTCAATGGAAAAATACCGTTGAACACTCTGTAAATCAGGCCCTATGCGTTTGTGTTTTTTTTATGTATTTGTGAAGTTGGTGAACAGATTGGGGCCCATTTCGCAAGTCTCCGCAGCGTAAAGAAGGTGAAAAGGGCGGGTGTAAAATGTGTTATGCCTGTCTTAACACTTTTGTTCACCCTTAGGGATTTTTGAGTGTTTTGGAGGCGGGATAGGGTGGGATAGGATTTACGTTGTTATCTCCCTGTTCCTCTCCACCTCCAAAAACTTTACATAGCAAAAGGCAAATTAATCCATTGTAAATGATGCCTGACGTGTAAATGGGAGGCGCGTTTTCTCATTTTGCACTATCGATTGCAAAAGGGATGCGTAAAGGGCTTCCCCCACCATTTTACACCTCCCTCTTGCACTCGAAGAGCAAATAATGACAATCATCCAGAGGGGATAGCGCGCAGCAATGCTGTGTTCCCGCTATCCCTTTCTCCATTATCAGCCTTACAGCCTTAAACCTGGAGGGTGCGAGGAGGGGCTTGCTCCCAGGACAGTGAGTGTGCTCCTCCAAAAGCAGAGCGGGCAGTGGTGCGGGCTGTTTCTGCTGTTCCCGCTGTTTACACACTATGGCGTGCTTGGCCGCTGAGCACATGCTGACTGCTTGTGCCACGCCTCTCGCTGGATGTTGGACCTATGGTCCGGCTCTGGTTCAATGACCCTACGATTTAGTGCTTGCAGGCTTTGCTGTCCCGAGTGGTAACCCGGGATTCAATCTTATTAGCCGGTTAATCTCTCCTTGCTTTCCCAGTGGATTATGAGCAGACTACGTGGCGTCCAAAGGACGTACTATACTGGTGTGCTCGCTGTGGCAGGGAGCTGATGACCAAGTATGACCACTGGATTTGTTTAATTTAGCCCTTGGAATTTATGGGTGGCGCCTCAGAAACATGTAGCATTTCTTTCCTTGCATATCTGTCAAAGCCAAGGAAGGATGACACAGGTATTTTCTTAATATCTTTGGGCCTGTATATCAGAGAAAGACATTATTAACGAAACTACTTGAGATGACATGGGTTTGATTTCTGTGCACCCTCGAGAGTCTTTGAGACTAAGGGCCTCATTAGGCACCTGCCCGTCCAGAAATAAGGGTGCCAGTAAGCTTACCGGCAGCGTTGTTTCCGGATAGGCATATTACAGGTCTGCCTGCCGGAGTCGCTGTCCCCGCCAGGTCTGACCCTGCTGGACACAGTGGCCACGGTAGGCAGACTGGTCACTGAAGCATAACGGTGCCGGTGCTTCCGTGTCCCCACTTCCATAGAGTCCTATGGGACTCTGTAAGAATGGGGACTTACATTTTACCGGCTCCTGACTTTCCGGGCCGCCAGAGTTGTAATCTCCAGGTGGCACTGGGAAGTCATGCGCCTGTAAATATTTACAGGTCTGGCGGCAAACCGCCGGTAGCACCGGCAGGGATACCGCCTGACCCATAATGAGGCCCTAATACTAATACTTTTGCTCTAGCCCCAGGTGTAAAACACTTAACTGTGTGAGATTTAGACCACAAACATTATTCAAACAATGCATAGAAGGCATGCCCTTTTCTGATACTGTGGACCTTCTGTTTTATGAATTGTATCAACTGATTTTTATTTTTTGGTTTTTACATTTATTCTTAATCATTGTTGTGCACAATCCTTCCTATTAGTCTTCCAAAACTCATAAAGTTTAACTTACTAACGTTTTTTTAAACTGCTCTCCTAATATATTTTAAACTTGTTATTTTACGTTTGCTGAATTCTCCCAAAAGCTTTCCGCTTGAATCTCTTAACATGACAAAACGCAAAGGAACGGCCTGCTTATTTCTTTGGAAGGCACTCAAATGATCAGTGGCAACAAGCAAGCCTATTGAAGAGGGAAATCATTGATTGGGGAAATTGAAACCTTGCTTAGTTCACTGGGAGATAACACCGGTAACCTTGGGTACTAACTGTGTTGGGTTTGATGTGAATGAAATCATAGGCATAACAGCCTCGAGTCCGCCCCATATAGCCGATATTAATGCAATCCCCAAGGGAAATATTGGCCTAAATAAAACAAGGCATAACAAAAAAGAGGAGGATCTCCCAGCAGAACCTGAGGTAACACGACATGGCAAGCAAGAGGGTGTCATCATTATGCCATTCCTGCAGTTTTACATAATCAAGAGAACTATAAAGCCACTGTTACACAGTGGGGGACCTCGAATAGATATGAGGTCCTTAGCATTTGAGAGAATGGAGAACTGGGGAACAAAATAATAAATTAATGTCAAAAAGAGGAGAAAGCCTAAACTCATCACCTTTTATTAGGGGAGAACTGATCGATTTGACTATGAATTATCCCCCCTTAGGTAAACCTCTATCTAGTGTCCAACCTGGCCTTTGCGGCATGTATGATATTAACTCATGTCATTCTTACAATATTACAAATGCCTCCACTAATCACATTAAGGATCTGCTTCCTAATTGTCCCTGTTCAGCCGCCACAACACTGGAACTGTCAAAACTATCAAGCTTAATCCTTACATAGCAAAAGGAACTGAGGGAAGTTAAGGACAAACTCTCACTTACAGCAGACAAAGCTCCATGTCCTGATCAAGTAGATGCTAGAACTTGTATACATTTGGGTCATATAAATTGTCCCCCGACTGTTACAAAATTCAACATACGACCTCTGCAGTTGACAGGAACCCCCTCAGGAAAGAGGTGATCAATGTCATTGATACCCATGTCACTAAAAAAAAACTCTAAGACACCTTGATGTGGGTTCTAATGGCATGAGGAAACCTCACTTAAAAATCAGTAGGTGAATGGATGATTACCGTAACTAAATAGATTGGCTGGCGCAGGACTGGTGGGGAGACCAGGTTGTGCAGTAGCAACTAGAGCGTACCAAGTGCTAGACAGGATTACCACAATAAAGGATTTCAGACCCTAATAACCAGACAGACACAAAGAATATGGCAAAATACTACTTTATTATCAAATCAATAAAGTAGGGAAATCAGGCAAGCATAACAAATCGAAGCTCACGCAATCTCGAATACATTCCAGTTCCACAAAAGCTTTATTACCTTAATGTACGTCAGCTATGACATATTCCTACGTGGCAAATCATAAAACCTATCATGAAGAGGGATAGGTTAGAGGAATATATATATGTAAACCCACATTTGTTTGGGTTTGTCGTGTGACCAGAGGCTGTGTGTATTTCAGGTTTAAAACTTGGCGGGCAATCCTCTTGTTGTTTAGGGACTCGCTGTGTAAGGGACGAGCTGATGCAGATGGTATGATTCACCTGCAGGGGGAGCAGTGTTGTGCATGAGGTGATTCCACCTCAGCACAGATTAGAGCTCCCCTGCAGAGGTGGGTGTTGGAAGATTCCCTGGGGGAATAACCCAGGGAGAGAGAGCACGGAAAGAGAGTCTCCAGGGAATCCGGCAGGGCCAGTCTGGTGCTCCACGTCAGAGGGATCTCAGCTGAGGCGTTCCAGGCTCCAGGCTGGTTTTGTCCTCCCCTTACCATGGGTTGAGGGGTTATATCTGGTCGTAGACCCGAGGGTGTTAAGCAGTCTGGTGCTGCCTCGGTACCGGCTCTGCTCTGAGGAACAGAGCCCAGGGTGTTCTCCCTTTTTCCGTGCTGGCGCCTCATGGTGAGAGAGTGCCTAGTGAGTTCCTTCCCTTGTCGGGTCGCGGCAGCCAGGTAGGAAGGGAAACGTCTGATTGGGAGGAGCTGGGTATTTCCACCATGTGGGTGCTGTATTTCCACACAATGGCATTCACAGACAGGCGGGCCGAGGTATTGTAGTCCGTACTGTTTAGCCTGTTTTACAGAGACAGTGCGCATGGTGGATGATCGCCTCAGCAAAATGTAACAGAAGTTAAACCTCCTTTCAGCAAGTAAATAGTGCCATAAACCCCCACCGGGTTACGTGAGTTGGTATACGTCCACCGGACACCTACAGCAAGAGGGTGTGAGAGAGTGGTCTTGGACCCTGTGTTGGTGTCTCCACTCACCCATATTCCATTCACGAGTGCTCGCCAGAGGCCCGGCTGGTCCTGGGGGTTTGGTTTGTGGGGGTGGCTCCCACCAAGGGGCCGGGACCTCCTTTCCTTCCTCCGCTGAAGGGAAGGCTTGCTGGGCCCTGCCTCCTCACAATTCAAGGTCTGACAGAACCAAGAGGGCACTTCATTTGGGTGGGGTTTAGCCTGTCTGCATACTACCTGCCCAGTGTTGGGAAAGGAGCTCTTGGTGGCACAGAGGGGCGAATTACTTAAGAAAAGACAACCCTGGAGGCCTGAGGGGCATAGACCTGGGTTTCCTAGGGCAGGCTGACAGGTTTTTCTTTATTTTATTATTTTATTTTTTTTAAACGGTTTTTATTATTTTTTAAACCAAACAAACAATACAATCCAAACTGGCAGCGCTTTTTGCAACAATCACATGAACATCAATTAGTCAAGACCACTGCTCCCCAATCCCTCCCCCCTCAAGAGCTTGTTTGTCCTTCTCATTCCATATCTGCTGCATGTGGCAGGGTATCACCTCCTTCTGAGACTGCAGAATCCGTTGTTGTTCCAAACAGTCCTGCTATTAATACTCTCCATGCCAGCAGGGTACTCACTTCTTCTTCCCCACACATGCTACATGCCTCCTGACATACCACAGTTTCAGCCTCCGCCCATTTCTGCAATTCCCGCCACCATACCACCACCCGTGGCTTATGGCTCTGCTTCCATCCCATGGCAATCCTTGGTTTTGCGAGCACATATGCCAAATCCTTCAATTTCCCAACATGTTTAAGTTTCCGGGGTCTGGGAAACCCTCCCAACAGGCAGGCCCAGGAAAATATCTATAATGAGCGTGACCCCTTTGTCCGCTAGTTTTTGCGCCACTTCTCCCCAGAAACTCTCAATCACTGGGCAAGACCAAAACATGTGTGTCATATCAGCATTTTCCTTATCGCATTTTGGGCACGCTTGTCGTCCCGCATTTACAAATTTCGATATTCTCATCGGGGTCATGTAAGCTCTGTGCATTATATACAACTGTATTTGTTGTAATCTGGCATTTCTTGACACCTTCTTGTGGTATCCCATAGCACGCTCCCACATCCCATCTTCCACCTGTGCACCCACCTCTGTTTCCCAATCCAACCTCAAATGCATCAATTCCTTCCTAACCCGGGTCATCACCATCTCATATAATCTAGAGATCTCATGCCCATCTTCTGATATGTCATACATTGTCCCCATAGTGGCGTCTGGTTCCTCCGCCAATACAGTCTCAGGCCAGATTTTACGAATATTCTGCACCAGCCTTAGGTACGTGACATACTGGCCCCTACGCAAGCCCGCCTCTTCCCCTAGTCCTTCAAAATCCCTAATGGCCCCCTCTTGCCAGAAACCCCCCAATGTAACCAGCCCGACCGACTCCAGGTAGGTCATGATTATCATCCTTAATTGTTTGTCTTCCCCTCCCAAGGCCACCAACGGCACCTGCGGGGAACACGGGTACGGGTCCTCCATCATTCGACATACTCTACGCCACATCTTCCACCTCAGCAACATCATTCCCGGGCGCTCCTTCATTTCTGACCTAGGCAACCAAATAATTTCCTTCAGGTAGAACAGTGTGCAGTCCTGTCCAAACAACCTAAATTCGGGAGTTACCTCATCAGAGAGCCATTTGACCACATATTGCAACTGACCAGCTACACAATAGGCCTCAAAATTAGGCAGCTTAATACCCCCCTTTACATAGAAATTCTGCAACTTCCATAGTGCCACTCTATTTCGAGTGCCATGCCATAGGAAGTCTCTGCACATACTATTCAGCTTGGTAAAAAACTTCTTAGGTATCATATACGGAATATTGCAGAAAAAATGTAAGAACCTGGCAGGACCACCATTTTGAGCATCGCCCCCGTCCCATCATCGCCAACGGCAACTTCTCCCAAAACATCATGCTTATACGGATCTTTCCCACAGCCACCTCGGTGTTATGCAAATGTTCCTCTTCTACCGTGTGATACACATCTATTCCGAGGTAGTGGAAGGAACCAACCGCCCATGGTATCGGCAACACTGGCAACCGCTCCAGAAGGATTCCCCTGTAGCTACCCAATGGGAATATGCTCGATTTTTGGGGGTTCACCGCTATGCCAGGCAGTTCTGCATACCTTTCCATTACCTCCAGAATATATTGAAGATTTTCCTCCGGATATTTCAAATATAATAGCAAATCGTCAGCATACAGGGATATTAGGTGTTTCTCCCCCCCTACCTCAATGCCTATCATGTCATATTGTTGCCGAAGGTACACTGCCAGGGGCTCCAGGGCCAGAATATATAACATCGGGGACCAGGGGCACTCTTGTTTGGTGCCTCTGCTAAGTTGCCTCCTCTCGGATATCACCGCTCCTGTACGTACCCTAGCCAGCGGCTCACTGTACAGCAACTTCGCCCACCTAACATAGCCTGGCCCCATCCCGTATTCCCTCAGGGCCTCCAGCAACCATGACCACCTGACTGAGTCAAAAGCTTTGACTACATCTAAGGACACAACCGCCATTTCACCCTTGCTCTTGCTCCCCCATTCAATCACCCGGTGGAGTCGCCTATGGTTGTGGGTTATATTTCTGTTGGGGACATAACCTGTTTGGTCCGGATGTATCAATTTACTAATAACTCTCCGCAATCTATTGGCCAGGACCGCCGTCAATATCTTGCCATCTTGGTTCAGCATTGACAAGGGCCTATAGGAGCCGCAGCTATGCCCTGGTTTGTTGGGCTTAGGGAGGGGTATTATTATTATTATCGCTTCTCTAAGCGATTCCGGCAACCGGCCCACCTCAAACGATTCATTAAGCATTTCTAGCATGGGGGGGAGCACCTCCTCTCTATATGCTTTATAAAATTCGCTAGGGAGTCCATCCACACCACCTTACTGGTGGGCAGCTGCCTCACCACCTCCTCCAATTCCTCCAAAGTAATCGGTGCATCCAGCTCCTCTTTTTCTTCGGCACTAATCTTAGGTAATCCCATATCTCTTAAAGTTTCCCTTATCTCCTCTCGGCTGCCCCCCCCCTTTGTCCTCATATAGTGCCCTGTAATAATCGAAGAATGCCTCATTGACTCCTTCTTGGGTGTTCGCTACCTCTCCATCTCTCTGGTTATCGTCCTAATCGGGGGCCCAGGGGTTTCACTCTTGTATAGCCACGCCAAGAGACGGCCCGTTTTATCCCCACCTGCATGCTGTCTCTCAACATACTTCTTATAGTTGAGGTTGCAGAGTCTTTCCCAAAGTTCCGCACACCGCTGCTGTAGTTTAAGTACTGGCTCTGCATCCCCCCCCTCCCCTATCGAGTTCCCGTTCCAGTTCATCATCAGCTTCCCCTAACTCTGTTAGGACCCCACCCTGCAGGCCCTTTGATTTAGCAATGGCAGCACCCCACAAAACCACCTTAAAGGCTTCCCAGAGCATGCCCGCCGAATCCACACTGCCAGCGTTCTCCTCGAAATAATGTGCGATCTCGTCCCTGATATCCTCTCTGAAGACCGGATCCTTGAGCGCCTCAGCCCGGAGGCGCCACGTCGGATCCGCGCTCTGGGGCGGTAGTACTGCCATCCCAGGACCAGAGGCGAGTGGTCCGACAGGACCCTCATTTTGTATTCTATTTGGGTGGTCTCTACCACCACATCTGGCGTCGCAAAAAAATAATCAAGTCTTGTATGCAGTTGTTGCGGGGCTGAGTAATGCGAATACTGTTCCTCATTAGGATGTTTCAGCCTCCAAACATCTGCCAGCCCGAAGTCGTCGAGCAGTGTCTGCAATGCCCTGTCCGCTGGGGTGGGCCTATCAATCATATCATCAGGGGTTCAGCACACAATTAAAATCCCGTCCCCAAATAACCGCCCCACCCACACATGCACCCAGGTTGGTACACAGAGTCCTAAAATATGCCGCCGTGTTTTGATTGGGTGCATACATATTTACAATGCACACCCCCTTATTCTCCACCAGTGCCTTAAATATGACCATCCACCCCTCTGTATCCACCACCTCTTGTGTAAGTTGGAGCGGAACGTGCGGTGCCACCCAGACCAACACTCCCCTAGCGTAGGCAGAATACGGAGAGCCCACTACAATACCTCTCCACTTCTTCCCCACCAGTTCCAACTTTTCCCGAGTCAGATGCATCTCCTGCAAGAGTGCAATATCAATCTTCTGTCTTTTCAAATACATCATGACCTTGTTCCTCTTTAAGTAACTATTGAGTCCCCTGACATTCCACTTTACGATCTTAAGATCCCCCATAGCTCATAAACATCCCCTCCCCTTCCGTGCAGCAAATCCCATCTGCCCACGCGATACAGATACAGCCCTCTGGCTCTTTCTTGTAGCCTCATGTACAAACTCGAACTCCCCATAACTATACACACCCCAAACTCCCCACTTCCCTCCCCACCCTCTACCCATCCCTTCCCCAACACCACACTCCCCTACTGCTGCCCAGCTCCATCCATGGAACTCAGGCACCCCCACATCCAGCCCTGCAAGCACCAACCAATGCCCAAAGCCCAGTAGGGTAAAGTCGCCACAATGGCCACTTAACTAAAGTTTCTAAGTGGGGTAAAGAGATCCGCTCTGCAAGGCTCCCCTAAATACAGCAATAGTCACAGTGCTACTAACATATTGTGCAACAGTCTGACCTTCTCTGCCTAAGGCCGCTCAAATGACTATAATCAAGTCCCAGAGACCTATTCCGCGCCATCTTGTAGCACCCTCCTCGTGCACTACTTATCTCCTCCATCTCCTCTTCCGGGCCGAACGTCAGGCTCCTGGGGACATCCCTGCGCGTCGAGCCATCCCATGGCATCCTCCAGAGTCTCAAAAAACAAAGTCTTGTGTTTGTGAAAAACCTTCAATTTCGCCGGGTACAGCAACATGTATTTATGGCCCGCCTCTCTCAATCTCCGCTTTACCGTCCCAAAGTTCATGCGGCTACGCTGCACAGTCAGGGTATAGTCCGGGTAGGCCGTTATGTTTGCCACTCCTCGCGTAATCGTTCCTCCCTTGCGGAAGTGTTCTAGTATCCTCTCCCGTTAATTAAGGATTTTGGCAATTACTGGCCTAGGTGGGTTCCCTGGCGGCGGCCTCCTTGTTAGAGCTCTATGCGCACGTTCCACCGCGAATCCTTGAGATAAGGCTCCTCCGGGTATCTCCTGCAACAGCATAGATTCGATGAACTCCGTGGGATCGTGGCCCTCTGATCCTTCTGGCAGGCCTACGATGCGAATGTTATTCCGTCGGGTGCGTCCTTCCGCCTCCTCTGTCCTGTTCTCCAAGTTGCCCACTCTCTGCACCAGGGCATGCAATTCGGCCTTATGGGAGGCACAATCCGCAGTGTTCGGGCTCACCTCTTTCTCGAGGGTCTCTGTACGCTCCTCCAGGGACCTAACGTCCTGCCAGAGTAAATTCACCTCCTCCTGCACCTCACTGACCTTAAGGTCCAATGCCGTTTTCAACTCGGTTATGGCCAGTTCGAGCTTAGCCTCCCAGGCCACCTTCAAGTCCGCAATCGCAGCCAGGACCTCTTGGTTAGTACCCGTCACAGGCATGCTGCCTGTAGGCGACTTGTCCTTGCTCTTGGAACTTTCCAGACCAGGGGACGTCTTGGCGAAGTCATCCAAAGTGGGCTGCTTTGCCTTCGTTCTCACTGTTCTATTAGACATGATCCAGGGGACCTACATTCTGCGCAAGTTACAAATGCGCACACAGTTCGCTCCTGTCGCCCGACCACCGTGCGGCCTGCTCCTTCCTTTATTCCGGTCGTTGATCGGCCATTTTGTTTCGTCTCCCGTCTCCGGTGCTCCTTATCTTTTTCGCACAAAACTCCACCACCGTTCCTCCCACGCCTTCCAAAAGTTCACCAAGCGCGGTCAGACCATTCACACATAGACATGTGTGTTTTCAGTAGTCATAGGCACGTTATTATGCACTATTTCGCCAGGATCATTTCAGGATCTTGGGAGCTCCTCCAGATCGTGTCCTCCTACATGGCTCTCGTAGCCACGCCCCCGGCAGGCTAACAGGTTGAGCACCATCTCACTATGTACCGCACATGGTATCACCCAGGAATTTCAGTAGGGGGCACGGTAGTTTCCGTTGGTGACAGAACGCATACAACAGTTTACCAGGAGATAGTGGTGGTTACGGAGACCACGCTTAGCGGTCTGTTGCGGATTGTCACAGTGCCAGGGCTAGAGTGCTTGGTAGTTGAGAGCAGCTACCTTTTGGTTCAGGGGTGCATGTGTTGCCTCTGGTCACTATCAAACGGAAAGAAGACTCTTATGCACCAGCCACAAGGCTGTGAAAGAACTTGTCCCAGGTGACCCCATGGATGTTATTTAATTATTTATTTACCAACTGTGGGAGAACTTGTCCCAGGTGACCCCATTGATGTTGTTTAATTATTTATTTACCAACTGTGAAAGAACTTGTCCCAGGTGACCTCATGGATGTTATTTAATTATTTATTTACCAACTGTGCAAGAACCTGTCCCAGGTGACCCCATGGATGTTATTTAATTATGTATTTAATTACCAACTGTGAGAGAACTTGTCCCAGGTGACCCATGGATGTTATTTAATAATGTATTTACCAACTGTGAAAGAACTTGTCCCAGTTGACCCCATTGATGTTATTTAATTATTTATTTACCAACTGCGAAGGAATGTGCTCCCAAGGGAACCAACTGGTTGCTACTTAGTTATTTTTAGTTGCCTACTGTATTGCACGTATTCACATGGACATGGACTGATGTTATGGGTTGAATTATAACAGGAAGCTGCTTTTACCTTGTTTGGTTTTATAAAGAAGGCTGTCAGGCTTGTCAAACAAAATAAGGCTGTGACTGCTTATTTAACCAGGTACACACAAATTGCAGCTTGCCTCCAGGGCAGCCCACACACACAGAGGTCTGCCACAATCCCTCTTTTAGGGGCCTTCAATATTCCTCCCCCCTGGGTTTCCATTCGCACATGTGTGCGGTAAGGTGTAAGTATCCCATGCTCAGGGCTCCTACAGGTTGCTGCTCACCTCGTCTTTCATAAACACAGTGAGAAACACCTTACATATAACTAAGCTTATTTCAGTGTTAGAAACATCATTGACTGCTTCTTATCAAGCAGGCATCCCTTGAACTACCTCTAACTACGTATAGTACCGATAATAATAGAATAATAACAGCGGATTGGCTTCTGCAACAGTGTATGGTCCACCATCCCATAGGCCATCCTGGTTGGTTGGCACTCTCTTCCATCCTTGGACATTCGGCTCGTTAGCATCAAGTAAGCAGAACAAAACCCAGGTGCGGGCAACAACGTTAGACAACTACCCACTTGGCTAATCAGCCTACCATCTCTCATCAGTTAGACCATAAGCCAAGGATTCTTCTGTGTAATTGACCTTGCTGACTGTTCTCTTCTGCGGAACTTTTAAGGGAGTGAAAGTACATTGCTATATTAGTCTGGAGCTTTATGAATAGGCCATGGTTTCTGGTCTTGCATCGTGTGTGAGGAGACCATGATTATGTCCATCTTCTCCTCCTATTTAGTGCCATTTGATTCAATTATGCTGGGTGCAATTACTCTCCTTGGCCTCTGGAGACTTGGTTGATCCGTCTTGCATATGCTTTCTGGATCTTTAATTGTCCAATACTTAGCAATCACAAATGTTTACTCCTTCACTTAATCTAAGAGAAATATGTCCTACGTACATCGCTTATGCTCTTCGACTCCTTTTGTGCCTTGCAGTTGCTTCTTGCTCTAGCATCCTTGATCTTAAATCAAACACATTTCTTGTTCTTGCACACTTCTGTATTCAGCTCTGCACCCTGGGGGCTTTTAGCTTACTATTGCATGAGCCGCTTGCTGGGCCTTTGTGCTTTTCTTCATCTGGGCTGTATTTCCATCTCAGCCTGCCTGCAACTTAAATGTGAATCTAGTGTCTGCTTGCAATGGAAGGGACCGGCGAGGGCCTTCATCATGGTCACCTCACTCGGCCATAACATCAGCTGATTCTTTGTTGTGACGCCAGCCCGCCTGATTGGCTGGGCATTTCCTGAAACCGCAGCAAGACCCCAGAGCCGGCAGGCGACCGCCAGCCCCCTCAAGGCCCGTCTTATGTAAGGTACATGAGCCTGCTTGCTGGGCCTTTGTACTTTTCTACATTTGGGCAGCATTTCCATGTCAGCCTAGACGCAATTTGAATACAAATCAAGTGTGTGTCTGAATGTAAAGGGACCAGTGAGGGCCTCCCATCATGGGTGTCTCGCTCGGCCATAATATCAGCTGATCCTTTGCCGTGATGTCAGCCCGCCTGATTAGCTGGACGTTTCCTGAAACTGCAGCAAGACCTGGAGCCGGCAGGCGACCGCCGCCCCCCTCAAAGAGCTATCTAAAAGGGTTCTGAATATCCCTGCCAGGCCATGTCCAGGCCTGGGAGGGCCTAGATGGACATCGGCACCGCAGTACCGGGTAAGCACCCTCATTCTCCATGCTCTGCTGCTGAAGCACCTGTTGGCTGCTGTCCCCCACCGTATCCACAGGGCCACATGGCCCACTCTCACCAAGTGCTGCGAGCTCTTAGTACCTTGTCCACATTTTCTTCACTTTACCACTAACTGCTGTGCACCGATGCCCAGCTCCGAATTCACGCCTTGCTTGCGGCCCTCCCGCAGTCGGCATGCCTCGAGGACATGATTGATCTCCTTCTTCTGAACTCTATGCTGATGCTCACCTCGTGCCACGATCTTCCCATCCTCTGCCGCATACTCTCATGGTTGCTACCCACCCACCTAGCTGTGCTGCACTTGACTAACTTTTCTCCTGTTCCCAATTCCTGCTTCCTCGGTACTCAAGCGCCTCTGCAGCTGCACCTTCATATCTGCTGTCTCTGCCCGGTTTAAAGCTGCATTTCTTCACTGCATCTTTTACCCGTGATTTACCTTTGCATGCCCTTTTTAAATGCTGCATTTCTACATGTGCGTTTGAGTTTAAAATCTAGGTGTTTTTTAATTATGCACTGCCCAAGTTGAATTGTTGCACTTTTCTTGCCTTTGGAACCAACCTCTGGGTATTTAAAAATGATGTTCTGTTAAACAAAGTGCCTTTTTACATGTGTGTTTGAAATTCAGATCTGTAATGAGTACCATCTGTGAGCCGGGACTAGCTGTTGCATGCCCTGCTAAAATGCTGCCTTTCTACATGTCTGTTTGAAATTCAAATCTAGGTGTTTTTAATTATGCACTGCCAGTGTTAACTTGTTGCACTTTTCTTGCCTTCTGGAACCAACTTCTGAATTCTTTTTTACCTTTGCAATCTCTGAACCACCTGAAACTTGAATATTGTTGTGTGTTAAACCTGCACATTGATTGTTTTCTGCTACATTTGAGTGCATTGCTAGATAGTTGAATCTAGATGTGCCTTTAAAGCTGCACATTGATTGCTTTAAGCTGCACTTTAGCGCTCACCCTTTCTGGGTACTTAACATTTCTGCCACCCTGTGCATATCTTGTTTAAAGTATCTCCTTCATTTGTGCCTGCTTGGCTGCTAGGCATCTGCTGAGTTTATTGTGCACTGTGCAGCCCCCTGTCTGTCTCTCTCCCTCCCCCCACCACATGGCATTCTGTATCTCCCCTAACGGTTCAAACTACTACTTTATCACCTATCCTATCTCTCTAAAGAAGTCTGGAAGAAAAAAGCTTAAAAAAGCTCTCTTGGCCTTTAATCCAGTCCTACCTTTTGATGACACCTACCTCAATGCTACTTCCATGCAGACTATTACCGACATCCTCTTTTCTCTCCCTTTGAACTCCTCACCTGGTCTCCACTCTCTCCCCTTTCTCCTCTTCACCCATTATTGGTGGCACTAGATGGGAAGTACTCCTCATCCTCTATGTGTATCATAACTGTCTGCCACAAAGGCACTATCATGGCCAAGGTTCTCAACCTACACTTTTCCTCCTTGACCACCGCCTGCCCTCTCTCATTAACTTCATCCCTTCTCCTGCTACCCCTCCTTCCGCCTCTCTAACCTCTCCACCACCACAAACGGGAGTACCACGCAAATGTACCCCTCGTCCGAAAACTTTCAAAGGTTGTGATCAGCTTCACTTAGCTACTCTGAATGTTTGTCCTGCTGTCAAACACTCCTCTGAGATCTGTCTCCTTCTTGAAGACTTTGACCTTGATGTCCTCGCCCTTAATAAGATGTGGTTCAATGCCAGCTCTGTCACTGCTCTTGACACTCTCCTTCCTGAGGGCTACAAAATCCTCTCCAAACCCAGGACCAATCTTCTTCTATCATACCAAACTATCATACCTACTCAATCCTACTCCTTTTTTGAATGGCTCATCTGTAGGCTTGAGATCTCTCCTACTCTCTCTTTCACCCTTGCTACCATCTACAGCCCCTATCCCAGTCCTATCTCTCTCTTCCTCTCTGAATGGGCTATCCTCGCCTCCTCCCTCTTGACCTCCTCTTCCAAACTCCTCCTCCTCTATGACTTCAATATCCACTTCAGCTCTCCTGAATCAGCCACCTCACAGTTATGTGACCTCTGTGACTCCTTCTCTCATTTTTCTTCCTTCGGTCGAACCCAATCAGCCTGACATACTCTGGATACCTTCATCTATGGAAACATCCCTATCTCTAACCCGGTCACCACCCCTTCTCCTGGTCCGAACACTCTGTCCTCTCCTCCCACTTGGGGCCCCTTGGCCCTCTATCTGAGCCGCCCCCTGCACTGCCAGCCTCCTTCGCTGTCATTCAACCGATGAAGCAAGTGTCAGTCACTGCTATTGCTTCCACTTTCATCCCCCCTGCCACCACTTCTTCTGACTCTCCCCCTGACTATGTCCTTGCTAACCTGCACCTCTTCATCTCTAACGCCCTCAACATCCTTGCCCCTGTCATGAGAATCTGCCTGAAACCTGCCTCCAAGTGCAACGGCTGGTATGACTCTGATCTAGCATCTCTGAAACGTAAGTGCAGAGTTGCTGTATGGAAGTGGCAGACCTCGGGTTCACCCTCTGACAAACTGGCTGTCGGCTGCTCCAAAGGCAATATCGTTTTTCTATCCGCTCCAGGAAGAGGGCCCACATCCAATCCTGCATCTCTGGAGCTACTAACAACACAGCTGAACTTTTCAAAATCTACAAGGAACTCGCCAATCCAACAGCAGTCTCCACCTCTGCCCTTCCTTCCCAGGCTCTCTGCACCACTTTGTCCTCCCATTTCACATAAAAAACTCAGGACATCTTGTCCTCACTCTCCACCACCCCTACCTGGACTCACACTCCTGCTCTCCTGCCTTTCTTGGCTCCCCTCCCTTCACCCCTGCACTCTCCTCCCTCCTGCCCTTAGCACCTGATGAGGTCTCTAAAGTTGTCCGCTCTGAGTTTAAGAACCAAATTTCCTCCGCGCTGAGGGAGGGAAACTTTCATCACCCTGCAAATTTGATCATAGATTTGGTGTCCATTTGGTGGACCTGTTGCCAATGTGTGACTAGAGGGTAAACTCAGGCAACTAGAAGTATTTGTCAATACCGTACTGTAGATAATGGTCTCAACACAGACCATGAGCTATCTGTCTTCTTGTGATGCATGTGCTCACATGTCTATATATCATTTCATTGCAATCAGATTGAAGTGATCTGTTAACAACTCATGTTAAGTATATTTATTATTTATTTCACAAGCTACTCCAGTGGTGACCGCCCATACAGCCCATGTGTATGTACATTAGATGTTTAAAATAATGGGGATTCGGTTCTATATAAACTGCTTAAACTGTGACATCGATCGGGTTCCAAAGGCATCACCAGCTAGCATTCTTTAACCCATATGCATACTAAAAACGTTTTCATTACGGTCCACAGTTCGCGCTATTTAGCATCTTCTAATGTCAAAATAGAGCATTGATTTATTTTTTACTGCTCTTCCCTTAGGGTCTACTTGCGCTATTTAGCATCTTCTAATGTCAAAATAGAGCATTGATTTATTTTCTACTGCTCTTCCCTTAGGGTCTTACTTGCTGCATAATCTTGCTGTGCTCAACTCACACTCACTGTTACCAGCTTAGTTATACTTTTGAGGTCTCACTGTATTGCGCAATACTTTAATAATTACTTTTGCGTCGCCTCTACCTCTATAGGCATTGCTTTTAACAGGTTATATGGTTGTGCCCATGAGTTTCTCTAGTTTTCCATTACTTCCCGTGGCCATCAGTACTACCAAGATGGCAGACGGGCTTACACCTCAGTTATACACGGCACAGAGGAGCGCCCGCTGGCTCCTGTTTCACATACGGCAGCGTACACGCTGGTAAGCAACACATACTTTGTTGAAGATCCCTGCTAGAATCGCAGGGCCGTTTCGGAATCAGCTGCGAGTCTAGACGACCCCATGAGTTAACGTGCTAATTGGTCTCCCCCTTCGTTTCCCTTTCGTCGTCTGTCAATCCCATGGTGGATAATTCCACCTGATTCAACCTTCAGTCCAAATAATAATTTACACAACAAATAGGTCCAGTAACAGAATGCAAATGGTATGTTCCTCTAATTTCATTCCTTATTTTATGTTTGACAACACGAACTTGCAGTATCATTTGGGTGTTTTATGACACAAATTGACAGCTAACACATAGGATAAATAATGTGGTTTTTGAAATGTTTTGTAGTGGAGCCCATAACTATATTTCATCCTTTGAATCCAGTCACATTAATTTTTGGGTAAGTGCGTTTTCCCTGGCTATAATTGGTGCCTATCTGGTTGTCATTTTTCGAATTCCAACCAATTCAATCTAATATGTAATTTAATGCCCTTTGTTGGCAATCTATATATTTATTTATTGGGTTTGTCTCAATTTCGACAATCCTTTAGAATTCTGCTTAACGACAAGCAACGACTAAGGTACAATTTATCCTTGGCTATTAGATCACGCATGTTCTGTTTGGTTGCTCACCATTGGTACCTTGAACGTATTTATGCTTCTTAAATAATTTTCCGTTTTGTTTCTTTCCCTCCAATACCGTGTATCACAACACGGCGTCTGTGACTTCAGATATCCTTTGGTATTGTTTGATGTATCACACTATGTGATTCATTTGTAAATACTTGTCAAATGTTTATTTAACTTTGGTTTGCTTTTACCACCTCAAAATGTCCTGACTGTTTGGGACTGAACGTTCATTCAATTCATTTGCTATGCTAAATTGTTGTTGTTGTTTTTGTATACCTACCAACTATATTGCTCTTAATGCAGCCTCAGTGGAAGAGCGGGATGCGCCAAACACGTGTCAGGCTGCAACAGTGCTGATTAAAACTGTTAACATTTGCAAATTTGCTTGAGAATTGGTTTGCGAGAGCAACCCCATTCTCATTGTAGATGATTTGTATATGGTCTTTCCCCTCCTGTAGTGGCGTGGGATGTTGAAAAACTATGGTCTGGAGGGTTGCCCAGAGCTGTGCCAGTGGTTATGAATGTTTTGAAACCTTCCAGCCATCACCTTTTTGTTATGCTTATTTGGTAAGCAACCGACAGCTGTTTTGGTTAAATGTGAGATAGATGGGAAGGATGTGTTGCCGGTCACAATTTATTTTATTTTAAAATGTAAAGAGCAGCAGCTCCATGACATCACCCATAGAAAAGGCCCATTTTGTTATTTTCTTCGGTCCTTTATATCTTGCGTAATGCCAGCCTCTTCAAGCTTCTAAGCACTGGAACAGGAACGGAACTCATGTTTCGCTGTATCCTCTTGTCCCCAAAGCAAGCGCGTTGCACCTGAGCTATCCTTCCAAACATATATATTTTTTTTGCTTGAGGAAGCAACAGATGGTTTACTTCAAAAGTGGAGGACAACTTCATGTAAATTAATGATCTCACCTTGAGTCTAACTACAGTGTGCCTGTGATGCAGGTCTGACAGATCTGGGTCATGTAAACAGTGCCCAGGCAGGATTGGTGGCAGTTGCCACTGGGGCACATCCCTCCAATAACAGGCCCAGCGGCCCACTGGATGTGCAAAGCAGACAACCAGAAACACTGATGAGATATGTGCTTGTGCTGTGCTATCACTGGGTACTGCAGGTTGCTTTTATGCATTCCCAGATAGCTAGAGCTAGCCCCCATACCCTTCCTGTTGCTACAGTACTGGGTATGAGCTTCACCGACAGCCCTGCCTCTGAACTCAACCATTCAGGCATTCTTCACTAATGGTCTGCCAACCTGTTAGTGATGGTGGCTTCATGGTTTTTCCTGCATCCCTATTATTTCTCCATCTTCAAGATCTTGATTCCAGCTGAAACAATCCTGCCACGTTTAACTCTAACTTTACAACTGCCTTTTTCAGGTGCAACACAAATATCTGCCCTTGGCACTGCCTCTTTGTCCAGTGGCTCAGGGGTCACGAGGACAGGTTTAGTGGTAGCAGAGGAGGAGCTGCTACCCCTGGAAACCCTCAAATGATGTCCTTGAATGTTCAACATCTGGACCTTGAAATGAAAATTTGGGGCATATTGCTCGGGCAAGTCCACTATCTGGAGATTGGCTTCAGATTGTCTGGCATCCTCGAAAATGTCTTGGTGCTTATACATCACCTGAGTGTCAGTTATCGACAGATAATTGGCCAACACCATTTTATAGCCAAGGCAAAGCAACAGGCCTTAAAATGATCAAGGGCAATTATAGATATTGATCATTCCTGGGGGGTTACAAGGCAATTATCACATGACAAGGGGGTGAAGGGATATAAAGTAGGTGCCACTGCACTGAATCAGGTGCACACAGCTTTTCCTGCCCAATGTGTATTGCTCCACTACGAAACTATGAGACCAGGTAGAGAGATCAGTGTGCATGGCATATTACGGCAACACGGGGGAGCAGGAGCAAAAATAGCACGGAGAGTGAACAGGGGAGCCCAGGTGTGGTCCTCATGACTTCCACCCAACTCTCAGCCTGAAGACAAAGAAACGAGAAAGTGACATCACTCTTGGGCCCTTCCTCGCCACCGTTGATGTACCACTGATGTGAGAAGTGCTATTCACTCAGACACCCATTTATGCCATACCCGATTGACAATGTGGAGGAAATGCAGTTGTCCTCGATCGAACAAGTTGACTGACTATAACCTTCAAAAGGCTGATGACCCCATCACTGACACCATGACATAGATGCGTTAGACATGAAGCATATAGGCATCCATGCATGAAGCTAAACAAAGACAATCATTTATTGCTGATAGAGACAAAACAAATGCTTATGACTCACATAGATATAGGATTGCCACACTCACACGTATATCGTTTGCTAAGCGGAAACAGCAAGCAGTGTAAGACTACGTATATCTATCTTGCTAATGCTTAATTGTGACTAACCTGGACATCCATAAGAACAAAGATGCAAGCCATAGATGCAGTGAAGTGAATGGGGAAAGGCTGGCAGATTGCTCCAGTTAAAGCAGGCAGTTGGGCTTCCAGCGCAGACATTGTGCACATCCCTGCCAAAGACGAATGGGAACAGAATGTTTCCAGTTAGCCAAAGCAATAAAGCACGTGTGAGGGATACAGCATAAAATCCTCATATTTGAAAGCAGAAGACCTACATTTCGTGGTCCTTTAAACACGTGACATGAAAGCACAGATAGAGACTATTCATTCGAGGTGGATGGAGGAAACGTTTTTCCTATCGAACCAGAGATGGAAAGATACAACTATTACACAGGTTAAAAGCTGAATGTTCAGTATCAGGGCTTCGGCGATCAAAGATGGCAACTTACTGGGAACAGACAGCACCTTTGGGATCATTCCCAACCTTGTAGAGTTTCACTTGGCCTGGTAGCTGTCCAAGGCCCCAAGGCTGAGAAAACCTGTTCTGCCTAATCCCTGACTGCCTTTCATGTCAAGCACACTATGTTGCGTGAGCCAATTACCTTTATGGTAACTTGCAACTTTGTATTTCAGACAGTTCGAGGTGATCCTAGGAGGAGCCAATAGATATGGCGATCCAATAACCTGACTAACCCATAGAGATTACATATATATTTTTCCTCGGCTAACCAATTCCCTTCCTTGATAGGTTATTTCGGATGTAACTCAGGTTGTGATGTCACTAGCAGTTAAAACCAAGTGACAGACATTTGGAGAATACAAGCTTGTGGGAACATTGTGTTTTCCAGTTGCAATTCCTGTAATTCTGATTGATAATAAAGACAGCATACTTTGCCCTATGGTTGAGTCTTCCTTTCTTGCGGCGGGCGATTTTGTTGTGGCCAAAGTACCCTCTTGTTGGTAATTGGGGTAGCTGTTAAGAGTGCCCTTGCTGCACCTTTACAAGTGGTAGCAGAGGATGGTAGCTAATACCTTTCGGAGTTGAGGCTGCCTTGTCCCGCCGCATGCCTGAAGGGCTGTGGCGCGAGGATCGGACCCCAAGACCATGCATGGGAAGTAAAAGAGGTCTTCTGGAGCCGCTTTGGAGTAATTCCTACCCGCTCCCCATGGGATGCTTAGCAAACTGAACAGCAAAGTGACAGATTGTGGGAAAGTCGGCACCTGTGTGGCTTCAGCGGATCACAGACTGGAAGTACAGACTAAACTATACAGCAAATATTGGGGAGGGTAAGTTTCGTTTAGCATTGTGTTCTTGTGTTTTTGTATATTTGTGTTTTTTGTGTGAATGTTACCCGTTTTTTAGGTGGTCAGTTTAGGCGGTCAGCTTAGGCAGTCAGCTTAGTTTACGGATGAAAAATAGAACAATACTATAAAAAGGTTTCCTGTACTCTGGGCATTAGCTTGGTTAATGGATGAAAAATATTAAAAACCTCATAAAAAAGGATGGCTATGCTCTAGGCAGGTCAGCTTAGTTCATGGAAGATTTTATGTATTGTTCCCTGTGTCTACGTATTGGCAGAAAGCGCTAACTTAGGTAACGGAAGGTGGTTTCTTAATTTATCTCATTCAGATGTATTCCAATATGCGGCGGTATAGAAGAACAACCACAATTTTGGAGATCCCTGTGGCTTGGTGAGGCATGAAGACGGGCATGTGTTATGTTATGTTTTCTATCATTCATGTTGTGGGGTTATATTTTGAAGTGTTAGGGTTTTCTTTGGAGGGTTTGTGATGTCAGATGTGAAGCTCTTGAATAGGACTTGGAATGCTTAGAAGGCGATGGGCTTTATTTTGTTGAGCTATTGCTTGAATTGATGAAAATTGTTATGCCATTTGGCCAGAGGTCGAGGAGCGCATGAGAGGAGTTATGGTTTGGCCTTAAGGGTGTAAAAGGCAGTGGGGGCGGTGCGCGGAGCACACTCTCGTTGATGGTGGTGAGCGAGAGAGGCTGTTGGAACGTTTTTTGGCATGCTATGGTTTTTGTGAATGTGATCGAAAAGAATTATGTAAACTGTGAATTAACAAAGGCATTCAAACATGTCGAAATCCTGATTTGAGGTCAAGTAAGTATTGACAATTACGGTTCGATAAGCTTTATTTTGACAATAAGTCATGAAAGCCCACAATTCATCAAGACATCATAAAATACCATAAAATACATAAAATAGCATTTTATAATGTAAAAGGACAGATAACAGTTTCCAGATAATAGCTAGGAACAGGGTCGGACTGGCAGGGACGTCATTTCATCAAAATGCCAGGTGTAGCGCAAGTGACTCACAATGCCACGTCCCCAAGAGTGACATCACAGGAAGTGATGTCATTTGAGCCCACCCCGTGTGATATCACAGGAAGTGATGTCATTTGATCATGCCCCCGCGTGGCATCAGGTTGCATCATAAAGCATTACCCCTCAGTACACTAAGAAAAATATATTTACAATATCACTGTATTGTGACATTTCATACAAGAATAGATCATCATATGTAGCAGTGTGTCAAGGCCCATGTTGCCATGGGAAGGGTATGAACCCAAATACCCTCTTTATGTGGATATGCCCTGTTATTTCAACAGGACTACATAGCAAATTCACATTCTGGGGGGAAAGGAGCGGATAGGCGGGTATAGGGATAGGGGAAAGCCAGGATAAAAGGGGAGAGGGAGAATATTTCACCAGAGAACATGTATTCTTCTAGTCGATGGCCTCCACAGTCTTCAATGATTTTGGCACTTACCCCATTTTCTTCTGATTCGACAAGTTACCCTCAGTGTGTTACTGTAAAGTGATATACATTTCATACAAGAATGGGTCACCATATGTATCATTAATATCAGTGCATATAGGCCCATATTAACAAATCACTGATAATGCAAGCAGTCGTCCAAGGCCAAACGATAATTATGTGTTATTATATAGCACTTACGCTTAAGCGCTTCCTATAGAACAAATATACATACAATATCACCCCACCTGCGTTGGTACTCATTTATCAACCTTGGCAGGATGAAAGGCTGAGCTGACCTTGCTGGGAGTTGCCCCTGCAACCTGCAGATCACACACACATTGCAGGAGCCAGCACTCAACCCAGTAAGCTATCTTACCGGCTTCTTAGTGGCATTCATCTGCCAATGTTCAGCTCAGCTCTGCTTGTGTGTTGCAAGAGTTCCCAGAACTAGGGTGGTCTCACTGCTTGGCAGGCTGAGGATACCTCTACGGCCAAGGCAGTCTTTGAGGTGATGGCAAGTGGGGTAAAAGACCTCCCTTCTTGCTTCTGTGTTTTTCTCACGGCACTGAGCACAAGAGGGTGGGGAGTAGGGATGGACCCAAGCTGCATACCTCCCCCGGATAGCACTTCACAGCACTTGTGGGCAACAACCACACCCAGGGCACCCCAAACTCTTCAGATGGCACCTCTAATTTGACTTTCACATAGTCCTGCGGCTGCCGCACTATGCTTTGAGTGGATTCTATAGCACAGCCCTGTGGCCTAAATCATCTTGAGGCGCTTCTTTCTGATTGGAGGCGGTGCAGGGTAATTCGGAAAAGGTGATGTTTGACTTGTGTTAGTTACTGCAGGGTGCATACTCTCAGTCCAAGGGTTTATCAGAGTTGGTCCATAGATTAGCCATGTATTAATTCATTCAATGATACAGGCGTTCAATTAACTAAAGCATGCATGGTTTAATGCAATCATTCATTACATCCTTAACTATCACGTCTGTTTAGAGAGGAAGCGCTCCAAACTTCTTCTGTCCAGCCCACCTATGTCTCTTAGCCACTGATCACACTGCCATAGCGCTGCGAGGTCCAGCTCACACCCGGCATACTGCTAAACACACATGCCACAACGTGATTGCCCATACCTGTATTTCATGCCAGTCTGCTTACCCTGCTTGGTGGTGGATTCCTTGAGGGAGACGAAGTGCTGGGGCGTGAAGGTTCGGAGCGGTTCCCAGGCTTCACGCTATGATGGCCACAGTGCGGAACCAGGCCCTGGGGGAATCGTTCCACGTAGTAATAATAATATCGGTGATGCTTAGAGAGAGGGAGGCGCGCACAGTCATGTTGTGGTATGCCAGGCCTGGGTGAGGGAGCGAGCGCAGGTCGCGGCAATAACAGGCCGACACGGAGCGGTGCTGTAAAACTTCCTTCTTTATTCGTGCCTCAACATTAACTAACTTGCCCCGCCCCTCCCGCGTCACTTCCCTTCTTTTCCCGCCCGGGTCCCTCCCGCCCCCGTCGTCCAGGATACGTCAACATGACATCTCCCCCCTTTTTAAACCGTTATCACACTCATCGCAACAGGCGATGATCTGGCAAGTCTCTAGTCCATTTCCTCGATCCACCGGCGAGGTCTGGTCCGAACTCCCTGTGGTCGTGTCAGCTCAACCATTGGTGACGGTCTGCTCACGGCCGTCTCGGCTTCTGGATCTTGATTCGATTCGTCGGCATCCCACGGATCCTCTCCTTGCTGATCACTGTATTCTTCCTCTAGTGGGGCCTGTACCCTGCCGCTCAGGCGTCTTGTTCCGGGCGGTGGGAGTTCCTTGAAGTGGAACGGGTTCCGGGTTATCGCTCCCGTGGAGCCTTGTGCCGTGATCATCGACCCTTTCCTCTGGGTAACGAGAAGAGGCTCTTCCCGAAATGCAGGCGTGTGCTTATGGGTCGAGGGTTGTCGAACGGCCACCACATCTCCTATGGTTATTTGGGATGTCTGGGCTTTTCGGCGGGCGTCGGTATATTCTTTCATTCTGTTCTTTGCTGCTTCATCCCGCTCTCGGACTTCCGCATCCATCGCCGGGCGTGGTGCACTTGCCTCTGCTTGGGGAATTCGGGTTTGAGGGTTGCGCCCAAACATGAGTTCGGCAGGGGTCTTCCCTGTGGTGCTATGGGGCGTTCCCCGGTAGTCCCGCAGTAGTTGGTTGAGTACCTGTTCATATGGTTGTTCCGTGAGACGAGCAATCTGCAAGGCCCGCTTGAGATTTGCCATGAATCGTTCGATCATCCCGTTTGCTTGCGGCCAAAGCGGGGTCACCTTCCGATGTCGGAACCCCAAGTATTCCGCAAACCTGGCAAATTGATGTCCACAGAACAGGGCCCCGTTATCGGTCTTGAGTACTTTGGGCACTCCGTAGGCAGAGAAAATGTGGTCCAGTGCTGGGACGACGTGATGCGCGGCCGTGGACGAGATCATCTGTACTTCTGGATATCGGGAGTACTCATCCATTACTGCGAGGACATACCTCCCCCCCTCGATGGGTCCAAAGAAGTCGGCGGCCACCGCTTCCCATATATTCTGCGGAAGTTCGGACATTTGCAGTGGCTCCGGATGTCGGTTTGGGGTAATGATGCAGCAGGTGGGGCATGTTCTCAGGGCGGCCTCCACTCGGGCATCCATTCGGGGAAACCACACCTTTTGGCGCAGCATGCGCTGTGTGGAGACAATGCCTCGGTGAGTCTCGTGTGCCAGGTTGATGACCTTCTCCCGCAGGGTTGCTGGGATCACTAGCTTGCAGTCCTTGAGTAGGAGGTGGTCTTCTGATACGGCCAACTCTTCTTTCACGAGGAGAAGTCGTTCCACGTCTTCCCACGTTTGGCCCCCTGCCGCTTTTCCTCTCTCCTTGGCCCTTCTCCATTGTCCAGATGTGAGGCCTTCACATATGATGCGGCATGCAGGGTCGTTTTCAGTTTCTCTTGCCAGTTCCTCTGTGTTAACCCCCTCGGGCGTGGTTTGATGAACCAGGTATCTGAGGTAGCAGTCCGCCACCGACGGTTCAGGTCTGCTCTCGTCCCTCGGTCTCCTCGACAGGAAGTCAGCCGGGTTTTCACCCTTCCCTGGTCTGTGAATGATGTTGAAAGCGTAATCCTGCAGGTGTAGCCCCCACCGGGCGATCCTAGGGGGCATCTTGGCTTGGGGATTACCATAGAGAAACAGGAGCGCCTGGTGATCGGTGACCACCTGAAATGGCTTTCCATACAGGAATAAGTGGAAGTGTTCACATGCCCACACCACCGCTAGTCCTTCTTTTTCAGCTTGGGAGTAGGCTCGTTCAGTGGCGGATAAGCTGCGGCTGGCATAGGCAACCACGTGTCTCTGTTGTGGGTCTTTGGGATCAACTTGAGCCAGGATGGCCCCTAGTCCCACTGGACTGGCATCCACTGTTAGTTCTGTTCTCTGGTTGGGGTCGTAGTAGGCCATGTTTTCCGCCTTCGCAACCCTCTCCCTGATGGTTTCGAAAGCTTCTTGACATGCACCGGTCCACTCGAATTTCTCGTTCTGGTGTGTTAGCTTCCGCAAAGGTTCACTGACCGAGGCAAAATCCTTGATGTACCTGCTGCAGTAGCTGGCTAGGCCTAGAAACGAGCGAAGTTCTGACACATTGAGTGGTGCAGCTGTGTCATTCAGGGCTGAGACTTTGTCCGGATCTGGGGTCATCCCCACCTCTGAGAACACGTGGCCAAAGAATTTTAGCGTGCTCTACCGGAACGCGCACTTGTCCTTGTTGAGTGTGAGGTTTGCATCGTGTAGAGCTTTACACACCCTCATGAGGGTTTCATCATGGCTCTTTACGTCAGTCCCAAACACCAGAATGTCATCCGAGTAGTTGAGGCAGTTGGGGATGTGCTTTATGATGTTATGGACCTCAGCTTGAAAGATCTCTGCGGCTGACGACACCCCAAAGCTCAACCTTTTGTATCTGAATAACCCAACGTGGGTGACAAATGTGGTTATGTTGCGACTCTCGGGGTGTAAAACCAGCTGATGGTATCCCTTCTGGAGGTCTAGTTTTGAGAAAACCTTGGCTCCGTTTAGCAGATGTATCATGTCCGTTATGCGTGGCGCAGAGTATCTTTCCCTGCGGATTGCTTGGTTGGGACGTCTCATGTCGACGCACAACCTAATGGTTTCAGATCCCTTCTTCGGGACGGGGACGATGGGAGAAACCCAGGTGGTTGCTCCCGAGGCCTTTTCAATGATGTCCTGTTCCAGTAATTTCTTTAACTCATCCTCTACCTTTTGTTGGATGTTGACAGGGATCCCTCGGTAGGGCTGAGCCACTGGGCGTATGGAGTCGTCTATGTGTAATTTTACCTGTCGGTTCTTGAGTTTTCCAACCCCTCTGAATATTTTTGGGTACAAGTTGTTGATCATGTCAATCGGGTCGATGTACTTGTGAACCATGATGTTGTATAAGATG
This sequence comes from Ambystoma mexicanum, assembly GCF_040938575.1. Lineage (NCBI taxonomy): Eukaryota > Metazoa > Chordata > Amphibia > Caudata > Ambystomatidae > Ambystoma > Ambystoma mexicanum. The sequence continues at coordinate 672,767,061 of NC_090932.1, read as the reverse complement.
TGTATCAGGCCCATATCTGCGGCGGCCTTGAAACTCAGGACGCATCCGCTGTCCGTTTCGGTGGCCAGGACGTGGATTGGGACTTTCATCTCTTGGCCCTTGTATCGGCATAGCCCACTGAACCTTCCTACGCACTTGAGGGGAGTTTTCGCACCATAGGCGTAGATATCAACGGTGGCTGGCTGGAGCTTTGGTTTCGGGGTTAGTTCGGCGTACACCTGTTCACTCACCACGTTGACGGTGGCGCCAGTGTCGATGAGGAATTCCGTTGGTCTTTCCTGCAGCTTGATGATGAGGGTGGGGCTATGAGCGGTGGCTGTGGGATTTCCTAACGCGTAAACGTACGCCTTCCTTTTGTGATAACTCCCGGAAGAACTAGGGTCTGATTCTGTGGGGGATTATTCGACTAGATAGCGAACGTGGCGTCTTGATCTTCTTTCGGGTTTGGCCCGTGTCACGAATCTTCTCCTTTCTCTCCTCTTTTGGCGGTCGTCGCCGGAGTCCTTCTCTCTCTGGTCACTTCCGGGTTGACTTGGAGGGTTGGAGGTGTTACTTTGGGTCGAGTGGGTGCTCGGTGTTCCCCCATATCGATTCCTCGAGCGAGTGGTGCTGTCTCGGGGCCTCTCTCTCCCTCGGTCCCTGAACAGTCTGCACACCGCTTTGAAATGGCCTTCCTCACCGCATGTGGTGCAGCGTTGTCCTACAGCCGGGCATGTCCCTTCGTGGGGATATTCAAATCCACACTTGTAGCAGAATAGTTCTTCTGTCTTTTTCTCTAGGTGTAGTTTGTTCAATTTTCGCCCAATGGTGTGCTCCCGAAACTTTCTACTTGACAGTCGATGGCTCTTTCGACCCTGGCCAGTGCCAGTATCTCCTCTAGCGTGCGAGACTTTTGGAGCAATTTCCTGCGGAATGTTTGGGATTCGCACCCTGATATTATTTGCGATCTGAGGGCTTCAGTGTTCGAATAGTTTGCGAAGTCACAGTGCTTGAGTTTGGTGCGGAGTCGCATTACATACGCATCCATGGTCTCCCCTTTTGCCTGCTTTGTGATGTGGAACAGGTGCCTTTCATAGTCGACATTGGTGTGAGGCGCGAAGTATGCTGCTAGGGCGTCCTTTAGTTTTTGTATGGAGTCTATGGAGTCCTGGGGCATCTCGTCTATGATGTCTCGGGTGGCGGAGCCGACCGCTAGCTTTAGGAGGCACACTTGCCTTGCATCCGCCACTGGCCCCGTGGCCCCCATGTACAGGTCAAAGTCTCGAATCCATTTGGTCCACCTGGGGCCCATGTTGCTCGTGTCCGTCACGTCAAAGGCTTCAGGCATCTGGGTGGCCAGTGTGTCCGGCAGTTGGTAGGGCACGTGATCTAGCATTTGGTCTAGGGGTGCTGGGGGCCCATTTCCTGCAGCTCCCGCACTTTGGTTTGCATCCTGATCAGACATGGTGCTGGGAGCGTGGCTTCCTTACGCGGGATTCTGCTGTCGTGGTGTGATGGCCGCCTTAGGAGGCACGAGCACCATCGATGGGCACTACGCCTGTTGAAGCGCTCTGGCGTGGGCCTGGCCCCTTGTGCTTGAGCCGGCACGTATCCTGCCGCGTATTACTACGCGCACATGCACTCGCCTGCTTCTCCGTGCTCACCGTCGCAGCCCGGATCTTCTTTCTGTCCTGTCTGCCAGGTTCCTGTCAGGTTCCGCGACACCCCGACGCTGCGGCAACACCCCTCGCTTCTGGGCTGCTATGGGCGTCGGTCGGCGGGCGTTCTCGTCGCTGTTGCGTGCCGGTGCACGGCGCTCGTCTCCGGGGACCCTGCCTCTCAGAATCCCATCCTCGTCGCCATTGTGGTATCCCAGGCCTGGGTGAGGGAGCGAGCGCAGGTCGCGGCAATAACAGGCCGACACGGAGCGGTGCTGTAAAACTTCCTTCTTTATTTGTGCCTCAACATTAACTAACTCGCCCGCCCCTCCCACGTCACTTCCCTTCTTTTCCCGCCCGGGTCCCTCCCGACCCCGTCGTCCAGGATACGTCAACATGACACATGTGTTTAAAAATCCCTAAGCCGAAACATTATCACTGACCACTCTGTCCTAATGCGGGCTCACCGCTGTGAGACGTGTCTCCGACACCCCCTGGGCCGTGAAATGCTGAGTAGGCAAGCCCCTGCTGCCGAAGGATGCCCTGATCACGGGCGGATCCCTGTAGAGGCTACGCGAGACGCCACAATCCCTTCTCGCTCTGGGGATTGAAGCTCACTCCGTCGCCGGTCGCCCATGCACCGTCCTCAGTGTAGCTGGCTGCTGCTGGCCTAGTGCACTCATCGCTCTGATGCCAATCTTTGGCTGGGCAAGGCTGCATTGCTGCAATGTCTGCACTTAAACGTTGAGGCATATTTTGCATAATTCTGGGGGCAGGTGCCTTGTCACAGCATATCCCAGCTTTGAGGGTTCTGCAAGCACTAGTCAAAGGTCCCCGCAAAAATAAGGCAGTCACAAGCTGCTATTTATGGTGCCACCGGCCACCAGTCACCGGGGCTCTTCTGCTCTGCTCTAACTTCACTGCCTCAGCCTCAGGCCCAGACGAGCTATGGTTGCTAAGCAACCATAGCTCGAGTAATAGACCTGAAGGCGCCGGCGCGCCTTGCTGATTAGTGCTTCCACTGGCCAGGCCTGGGGTAGTGTCAGGAGCTTGCTCTGTTGCTCGTTTTTTATAAATAGTTTGTAACAAACTATTTGTAAAAAAACGCAAGCTCCAGGCTCCAGGCCAGGCCAGTGGTCGCAAAATTATGCCAGAGGTCGCTGGGGAAACGGCAGAGGTCTCTCTTGCAACCTCTGGCAACCCCAAATGACGTCCCTGCTGACTGGGACAAGAAATAGGCCCGGGCACCTAAAAAGTGGCCCAGCCCTTGGCTCAAAAAAAGTGGCCCTGAAACCACCATCCGTGCAGCGCATCAATTTGCGAATTTATAGAAAATGATACTTATGAAGGGTTAATTGTGTTTGTTGCATGTAATGTTTTGTGTAAACGCTTGAGAAAGTGATAACATTCCTTTTCTTCTTTTTATTTAAAAAAAACATCATCATATGATAAGCAGGAGGTAAAAGAAGCCATCCCTGTGGCTGCAGAGTGAAGAGCTACTAGTGCACAACATAACATTGCAGAAATCTACACGACATGTAAACTATAACTATTCCACAATTAAATGAGTCTTGATACTGCAGCATCCCTGCACGACAGTGAAAAAACCAACACAGCAAGCAGGATGCAGACATCTGACCACACCACAAAGCTGCATTCAGGCTCCCATTTCCACCCATCATATGATTTGCATTCTTATATAGTGTGCGTCATACTCACACCTGATCACTCTGGTTGTTAAGTGCCGTAATAGCAGGTGCTATTATTCCAATGAATAGTAGCCAGTGTATGAACTACCTCAGAAAGATGAAAGGCCGAATGGGCTTGTGCAAGATTCCAACTTGTGAAGTGCAAGCTGGCTCCACCGTGAGCGACAACAGCAGGTGAGTACTTAGTTTGTGAGCGACCCACCCAGGTACTCCAGGCAGTAGTCATGGCCGTCGTTGGCATTTGATAATGATTTGCTATTAACTTAGCACTTTTGCCAAATCACTGTACATAGAACATCATAGCACACCTCTGCTTCACTAATGCATGATCTGCACACTCTGAACCATGCTATGTGCACACTCAGTCACCCATGTGTATACCAATTCTGGGCACTCTGAACCAACCAAACACCCTTGGCCGGGCTCTGCCCTCCTTCATCCATAGGCATACATGTTTTTTTCCCAGGCATTTTTGAAGTGACTGGGTCAGGTCAGCCCTGCTAGCCCCCATTCTTGCCCATCTCACCATCTTATACTCCCCCAAACCCTGTGTGACCCACAAAAGAGTAGGGAGAGCATCCCCAGGCTTTGAAGACCACTTCAGTGTAGCGGTTCAGTGCCAATGTCTGCCAACTCATGTGAGTGAAAGAGCAGTACAGCAGTGCCGGCAGCACCTGGAGACCATGCAAACGTGTCACTAATCACATGTGCTAAGAACGTACTGAACATGATGTGATACCTGCATATCCGCGTGCTTAAGGAACATGTTGAATGAAGTAGTTGAGTGTGAAAGGTGGGCAGTGGTCTGTCTGCATTCCCAGCTTTTCAGTATTGGCACCCAGGCAGCAGTTCTATGTTCATTTGTGCAGCAGCAGAGAAATCGTGTTTACTACGTGATTATAGAGAGGATATATAGAGTGCAAACCTAGCTACCTAGCAATGGATCACTGCACAAAAAGTGGGGAGAAATCAGAGAAAGAACACCAGGGGGAGCGGTATATGATATGATATGATATGATAGTTTATTTATACAGCGCCTATACACAATGTGTTTCAAAGTGCTTCAAGGCAAGGGAGGGAACAAGGTAAAATACAATGACAATCTTACAGGCCATGAACAGTAAGGATGTGAAATTAACTATCGTACTCGGCCTCATGACGTTTCAGATAGTGCAAGAGCTTAGACATAGATAAGGAAGGGAGGGGGAGAGTGGGAAGGAAATGGAAACAGACAGATGACTACAGTACTAGGCCTGACAACATTTCTGGTAGAGCCGGAGAGAAAAAAAAAAAGGTGAGGGAGAGGGGTGCAGAAAGGGAGGGGAGGAACAAAACAAATGACTATCATACTAGGCCTGATGACATTTCAGATAGAGCTGGGGCGGGGGAGAAATAAGGGGAGGAGGGAGGAGATAGACGAGGTTGCTATCATACTAGGTTCAGGCCTAATTCTGATAGAGTAAGTACTTAGAAGAAAGTAAGGAGACGATGGGAGGAGATAGTAAAAGAAAGAAAGGGAGAGGAGGAGAGAACAGAGAGTAAGCAGTCAAAAAGAGTGGAGAGGCAAGAGGGGAGAGTGGCAGGGAGGTCAGTTAAGAGGATTCATCCCATGAGGCCAGATTAATTTATATGTAGATCTCTGGAGATCTTTATGGAATCTTTATGTATATGTTTAAACTCTATCAGGGTGCTTTCTGCCTTTCAACCTAACACAGTCAATGGCGGAGTGGGATATCACGTTTTCCTGGGAATCAATTAAAAAGTGGGCAACCGTTGCAAGTGGCAATTCATGCCATTTGTGAAAAAACTGTTTGAGTAGTGCGGTGCCCAAGGGGGAGTTTATTTTTGATAAAATGTGTTGTGCATAGTAAAGAACATTTTTTCAGTAACACGTGTCAACACTATTAGCTGCACAGGGAAGTAACTCGTCAACCTGGTCAACTTTGGCCCAAGAAAATGGCCCACGCCAGCATGTGGCACTTGAACTTCTGCCATTGTCCTTTTGCCCTATCGGCCATTCCGAGCCTGAATGCAGTCCATAAAATGAATTTACAGTCTAGTTGGTTAATGATATAATTCGCATGGCAGTGAAGATATTCTATACAAGATTCAACGTTGGCTTGGAAACTCAGCGTGGAGCATAAGTAAACTTTCCAGTTAAATAGATCACCTCACCAGCCTTACTTCATGAGGATCAAATCACTAGGTCTATGTGAATATGGTGCAGGCCCGCCCTGTGACATTCTGGCCTAACTGCTGGCTGCTGGACGAGTTTGCAAGGGAAAGGATTGAATGGGGAAGTAGTAGTGTCTTACAGACGTGCCTCTCCAATGCCTCCTTGCTTCCCAGCGCAGCTCCTTGTAAGTACTGACTGAAGCCTTTTCTGCCTCCATTCTTGGCTGACCTTTCCCCGCACCTGACCTTTCCTAGGTGTCAGAGAGCCTGCAACAAGCAGGGAACCCTATTTTTATTGTTGTTTTGAGCATGTAGTCACACGGTTATAGGTAATAGTTTCGAATGCATAGGATTGAATGCCAAAAGGGTCAAATCAAAAGGACCTAAAACCAAAGGGTCGAATTTTTCTTTAAAAAAATTTTGTAATTTTTTTTTTTGGGCGGGTCCACCCCCAAACCCCCTTTTTGGTGGTAAAACCACTTTTTTTTTCAACTACGGAAAACCAAAAAAATATATATTTAAAAAAAATATATATTCGACCCTTTGGTTTTAGGTCAAATTGAGTCAACCCTTTGGCATTCGATCCTTTTGTATTAGGTTCTTTAACTGGACACCTAGTCACACTATTCTCGCCATTTGGAAAGTTCCTGTGTAATAGTTATTGTTTTTGAACATGACTTGGATTCCACGTCACTTTCACAGCAAATCCTTACGAGTGTTAAAAATAATGTTAAATGTTAAAGGTATTTATATCGCGCACCGTCATCAACAGAGTTTGTCCCCAGTTGCTCTGGCAGATCTGTAAAACAAGAAGGCGGGCGGGGACAGGTTAGTTGGGAGAAGAGGGAGTAGGAGAGAGAGAGAGAGAGAGGTGGTGTGCTGTTGGCAGCTTCATTTCGGTATACACTGTGCGCTGAGCTTTGGTGTAAGTATTGGACGGGGGCGAGACCATGCGTGCTGTTGGTGCTGTTTATGTGTTGTTGGTTTGTTGAGGCAGTGTGTTAGGTATGCAGAGATTCGAAGGTGGGGTTAGTGGGGTGAGCATCCTCGTGGTGGTACATCTTGTTCGATTTAATTTATTTGTATTATTATGAGTGGGATTAGTTGCTACTATCCTTTCTTGACCATCTGACTGTTGTGGGTGTTAGTGCGGAGCACTCCGTATTCTAATGAACTTTGTATAATGTGATAGGGTGTGACTTTTCTCCTCCTTAGGTATCGGAGCTGGGAGTTGTGTGCCTCTATTCCCTTGCTATCTATGTGAAATAGGTCTGTTGGAGCTTGGGTGTGGTACAGGGCTAGGATGCTATTGATAAATCGTCCAAGTACTTCCGTCTTGGTCTGCCTAAGTGTTCTCTTTAGTGTCCTCTTCTCGTGGCTATCTCTCATTATGTGGTTTGAAAGGTTGTGGAGTGTCTTCCTTAGTTTCTATTTTTAGTCGATTGCTAGGTGGGAATCGGGATCGGTATCTTCATTCATCATTGTTTTAGATGTGTGTGTGTCCCTGCTGGTGGTCTTCTAGTTACGCAGTGAAGAGCCAGGATTTCAACAGTTTCCTGAATCGTAGGTGGTTTCTTGTGTTCCGTATATACTTTGGTAAGTCGTTCCAAGTTTTCAGTGCCTGGTGAGAGAGAGAAAGAGGATCCTCTGAGTTTTCTTTTGTTGTATGGTTTCGGTTCCAAGCGGATGTCGTTGCTTGATCTGAGCGTTCTTGTTGGCTGATGTAGGCGTAATTTGTCTGGAATTCTAGGCCTAATCTTACAGTAATAATTATTTCAGGTTTCTAAGCACTAATAGGTAGTGCTATTGTTGTCTAATTAATGTTACTCATTTATCGGCCGTAAAAGGATGGAGGTTTGAGTCAACCTGTAGCTTGTCAGTGGAGCATACCAGTCTGGGGCTAGCACCCAACTCGCTGAGCTGTCTGTCTTTGCTGGCTAATATATTTCTGGGAACAGCAGCCTCAGAAAGATGGAAAATGACTGGGTGGGAATAGTCACTCCCCATTGTGTTCCCTGCGAAGAACAGATGAGAAAAATGTGGTGAAAGGAAATCTCTGCTGGACTTCTGCCTGGGAGAAGGTGAGGCATGATGTGGTGCATGCAGCATGGCTCCCAGAACAGAGGGTCGAGTTGCCATCTCTGGTTAATAACTGTTAATTTGAGGGTAAAGTAGTGGCAAACAAATTCATGTTGTCCATCTTTCAGAAAATGTACATTTAATTGCATTAGCCTCTAATGGAAGAAACACCTTAATTTGAGCAATTCTGTTGTAGCTGAGTCGGCAATTATGCCAAGATAACACCTGTAAAAGATGGAGCTCCTGATGGGCCACTACATGACGCAGCTAAATGAACAAATAATCCAGCAGCTGCTGAGTCCAACTGAACTCGTGCACGCACGTGCCCTTCATCACTGGCCTCGATTGTAGACTCAGAACTCTCTCCCAGGCCACGTCCGCAGATTTTTGGAATGTGCAAAAAACCTATGACCCTTGTTCGTGTCCATCATTGGCACCCCTACAATACTGGGGACTCCAGCTGAGGTATCTGCTCTCTGTTTTAAAACCACATTCAACACCACCCACCACACTGTTACCTTTCCTTGTTTCCAAATCTATAACAACGTTTCATTTCTATGGCTAAACGCTGACTTGGAAGCGGAACAGGAAGTGTGGCACATATGGAATTGATATTAAAAATATTTCCTGTAGCTTTTGAACACTGGAAAAAAAACGAAGGAATTGCACAGATTCTAACTCTGGAGCTTCTGGTTACTAGACAGGCATTTCATAAAAGGTAGCAGGCGCTCCTCTCCAGAAAGAACATGGCATGATAACCTGTTCTGAGATGAGAGTTTGAAGCACATGCTTTTTGCTCACTGTACCTTTCACAGATGGGAAATATCCATTTCCATATCAGTCTTTGTCCCGCCCACATGGGCAGTCCAGCACCAAAATGCTATGGCAATTCCTCTCTGAACAAGAGTACCACCAGCAACCCCATACACGTGTTTCAGCCTTGCTGGGCCTCATCAGTGAGGTGAAGCTGTGCCTCTCTGAGCACAGTGAGCAGGGAGTCCACGTCTGGTTGCCCCAGGTAACTTAGGGTGACCAACCCCAAGTTCCTTGCAAATATTTCATAAAAGGTAGCAGGTGCTCCTCTCCAGAAAGAACATGGCATGATAACCTGTTCCGAGATGAGAGTTTGCAGCACATGTTTTTTGCTCACTGTACCTTTCACAGATGGGAAATATCCATTTGCATATCAGTCTTTGTCCCGCCCACATGGGCCTCCAGCACCAAAATGCTATGGCAATTCCTCTCTGTGCTTAGAGAGGCACAGCTTCACCTCACTGATGAGGCCCAACAAGACTGAAACACGTGTATGCGTTTGCTGGTGGTACTCTTGTTCAGAGAGGAATTGCCATAGTATTTCGGTGCTGGACTGCCCATGTGGGCGGGACAAAGACTGATATGCAAACGGTTATTTCCCATCTGTGAAAGGTACTGTGAGCAAAAAGTGTGTGCTGCAAACTCTCATCTCAGAACAGGTTATCATGCCATGTTCTTTCTGGAGAGGAGTGCCTGCTACCTTTTTTGGAATTACTAGACAGGCACTTTAACCAATTAAGCCACAGTACCAGCCTCTCAGTTACACTGCAGAGACACTTCCAAATGCACGCCACCCCTAGTATTTAGTATTTAGTATTTTAGTATTTTATTTATTTCTATAGCGCACCAGGCCCAGGGGCAACCGGGCGCTTAACTTAGTTACAACAAGATGAAGGCAAGACAAGGCATGTGACAGAGTATTACAGGAGTATTACAAGAAATTTTACAAAATTTACAAAGTATACATTCAAGCGCATATAGATAAGGCAGTGATATACAGGATAGTTAATAATGGATGCAAAGTAGGTCAAAGTGCAAGTAGGGCAGTAAGCTGGTATTAGCTGTCTTGGGAGGATAGCCAAGCTTTGGTAAGGTGTTTGAATTTCAGGAAGGAAGGTTCTGCTCTAAGGTCATTGGGGAGTGAGTTCCAAAGTTTGGCTGCCAGGATGGGGAAGCTGGTTCCACCTGATCTTTGGAGATTAAAACGCGGGATGACAAGGCAGTTGGCTTGGGCTGCTCTGCGAGGTCTGGTGGAATTGTGGAAAGAGAATCTGTTTGCCAGGTAACGAGGGGCTTGGTTGTGGAGGCATTTGTGTGTGAGAGCCAGGGACTTCAGGGAGATGCGATGTGGGATAGAGAGCCAGTGCAGGTTGCGCCTGGTGTCGGATATATGCTGGCGCCTGGGAATGTTAAGGGCCGCTCTGATCGCATTGTTTTGGACAATTGTAGCTTGTTTAAGTTGCGGAGATTAGTACCTAGGTAGAGGGCATTACAGTAATCGACCTTGGATAGTACGAGGGTCCTGGCCAAGGTTACGCAGTTGGCAGTGGTAAGGAACGGGCGACAGGCGGTGATGAGCTTGCAAGTATACGCTGCTGCAGATGAGACTGCGTTGGACTGTCTAGTCAAGGATAGGGTTGAGTCGATGTAAATCCCTAAGGTTTTCGTGTCCTTGGCAATAGGGATGGTGTTCCCATCAATGGTGAAAGACTTGAAAGCAGCGTCGAGTTTAGTGAGTTTTTGTGGTGAGCCAAGAATGAGGAGCTCTGTCTTTTCATCGTTTAGGCAGAGGCCGTGTTGGGCCATCCACGCTTGGATGACCTGGTAGATGGCGTTGATGGCACGGGAGTCAGTTGTGTAGTCTCCTGTGATGGGGATTAGTATCTGTGTGTCGTCAGCGTAATTGGTATACGTGACGCCCAAGTGGTCCAGAATATCGAATACCTGCAGCATCTCTTCAGTTTAGTGTTTTCAGCCATGCACGCTCGTGGGTTTTGTACCGTGTGTTCTCTCCATCAAGAAGATGTAGAACCAGCGCCTCCTGACCTGTATAGAAATTGATTTTTTAGTCAGCCAGCCAGCAATGAGTATTTTGGTTTTAGTTAGGTGTGCTTTAATTCTGGAAATCATACACAGCGGATATTGGTAAGCCATTTATAGCGTACACCATGAAGTGCACAGAAGGGAATCTTCAGACATGTATTTTGAGCAGCTTGGCATGGTCTCAGGAAGTCATGTTTGTGTTCAGTGTCCATATTCCAAATACATCACTGTCTATAAATAAATCTCTCCGGAAGTCTAACTATTCCATCTGACTGAAGATCACCCTCAGTTTGTAAACAAATCGCCTATGATAAAGTGGAGGAGGGCACACACCAACGTGGGCTCCTGTCTGCTCTGCATTAACTCAAAGAAGATTTTTGGGCAATAAGAATTACAACACTTTTTTTTATATTTCACAATTGTGTCTGCGATAGTGAATTCCGCATGCAGCTCAGCTGGGCACATAATGCACAGGACACTGATCTTGGTACTCATTTCAACAACAACACTTACCCTAAAATGTTTGCAAACCCCAAGCCAAATATATGCAGTTAGACAGTCTCAGATTACTGGTGTGAGGATGCAGCTCCTAGGCTTCAGTAGATGTCTATTTCCTTAAGTGTATGGGCCTCATTACGAGGCTGGCGATAGCTGTGCCTTTAGTACCAGCACGGCTGCTGCCGGTATTCATTTTTTTCGGCACCCAGAAAAGGGCAATTACCCGGTCATTACAACCTAGCCGGACCTGGTAATTGCTCTTTTCTGGGCGCCGGAAAAAATGGTTCCCCATTCCCATTTGAGCCCCATATGGCTCAATGGGAATGGGGAATTTGGTAGCACTGGTTAATAACGGTACCGGTGCTACAGTCCTGTTCTGCTCGCGGGTGCGGGTATGGCCACCAGGTCAGACCTGGTGGCTGCAAAGGCACCCACGAGCAGAACTCGTAGTATGGCGGTATGTTAGCAAAGGTGCCGGTAGCGCTACTGGCACCGTTGTTGCCTTACCGCCATAATTGTAATGAGGCCCTATGTCTTTCATTGCTTGTACATTGATCTTGCCCCTGAGCCGACATCTTTTGAGTTGTATGGCTGTGTAGTGTGCGCAAACAATGTGTAGAAACCCGTTCTTTTGCTAATTGGGCGCAACTTCAAATGGCACATTGAGCCGGCATGGAATGCAAACTGTCAGCGCGCATTTAAGCTGTCATATTTTAACGGCTAGAAATATAAAATCTCTGATTCCGCAAAGCTCCTGAATTGGAAAAACAACCTATGTATGTTCACAAAATGTTAAAAAGGATATTTAGCTGAGAGCACTGCACACGTCAATCATCCAGGATTCCCGGCCCGCTCCTCCCCTCCATCACCAGCCACCAGGGGATCTGACACTGCCTCCGCTCTGACCACCGCACACCAGGTGCGTGAACTGCGGTGGGCATCCACATCAAATCATGCATTAGGCTAGCATCACATTTACCTTAGGCCTCCACCACTGCCACCACACCAAATCCCGCCATCATGCCATCATGCCATCATGGGAATTGGGAAAATGAAAATGGACTGTGTCTGTCTGACTCTTTAAAAAAGTAAATGGCAGGCACCCTTTGTATTTGCATAGAAGTCGAAATGCGCCCTGAGAGATGATGATTATTTTTCTTACTGGGTGTGTGAGTGTGACTGTCATTGACTTCAGAGCACGCTGGCCCATGTCTTCACTAGTCCAGTCCTCTCCTCATCTGGGCATGGGGCTGGCCAGGCGCAGGCTGCCTGTGGCACTGCCAGCAGGCAGCAGCAGGCAGCAGCAGGTAGCTCCAAGTGGGCCCCTTGGCAATTCAACTACGAATAATATTATCGGCCCAAGGCCTGAAGTCCTCGCCGTGTTGCACCATCATGCATGTTTATCCTTTGTCCACTGGCCAGCCAGAGAGCTGTCAGTTTACCACCTGGTTGGGTCAGGGTCAGGATAGGATAGGACTCATCATGAGTCTGAGGTCTCACGCAGGCGCCGCCAAGCCCCGGGCCAGCCCAGACACAGACACAAACAACCCCCCCACCGTCCCCCAAAGCAAACTTTGATAGTTGCTGTGATGATACTGACACAAGAGAGGCAGAGGCTGCACAAGCTCAGCCTCAGCTCACACACACGTCAGGACAGGCCCAGTAACCCCCCCCCCCTCCCCGGTACACGGGCCCCCAGAACAATATGTTGCAACAACAGGAAAGAAGCAACTTGCAAATGCAAATATATTTTACAAAACCATCTACAAATACTGGAGTCTGGAGGGCTCCTGAGTCCTGACTGGCGCCACACCATTGCCGGCAGATGGCTTGGCTCAGGAGCCAGCACGGCTCATTGTGTGATGCATTCATCAAAGCAAGGTACCAGTTAGGTGTTGCCTTTCTTTGATGAATGCATTCGTTCTGTGCCACAAGCTGGCTGCTGGAGCAGAGGTGGCTGCAGCAGCCTGAAGGCAATTTCAAGCAATGTAACTTACGTTACTTTCAGTAACAATATTATGAAGCTCAAAACCGGCCCAGGCGGTTGGCTTATGAAACCGGCCCCCAGGGCCTCCAAGCCATTCGGCCATGGCCGAATGCCCGATAGCCCAATCCGATCCTGGCTAGGCATTCCCCTTCTGCTCCTTCATTCAAACTCTCCATGCCCACTTGCTAATAGCAAACACTGCAGGGGTATCGGTAGAGTTTAAACACACTGCCATAACTTCCCCAATAGACCTGCACCATTGGCCCAAGAAGAGTGGCTTTACACAAGGCTTTCTCAGGGACAATGTTACTGGACACAGCATAATTAGGAGGTGGATCAAATCCTCATCAGCACTATTACAAAGCGTGCATGTAGGGGAGACATCATTATTCCACTTGTGCTTTATCACTGCCGTAGACAAGATCCCAAGCCGCAGTGTAATTTACAAGGATCTTTCAAATTTGGATTAATGTAATCAAGGTAGGCCTCATATCCTTCCTGTGTTTTAATAGAAAGATAGCGTGCCAGAGGCCTAGAGTCAGCAGATTTCACAATGATATTCGGCTGTATCTTAATGAGAGCAGTAGATTTAACCACAGCTTTAGAGGGGGTCGGAATTACATTTGGGTTGCACCAAAAATCTTCAAAGTCCATTTCCCTAAAGATTTTCTTGACCTGGGATACCCACTTTGAAGAGGAACCCCCTCTTTGAGATAAGACATCCAACAGCGCATCTGTATAACTGATAAGTTTCTCATTGGTTCACAACCGAACCCAATAAAGCACCGGGCGTAGTTGGAAGATTAATTTGATCCCTTGCATGCCTGTTTCTAACAACACTGGTACATTTGTCTAAAGGGGCCAATCCCAATATGTTCTTCAGATACTTATCTTGAGCCCTCACCAACTGGTGAATATTCATCTGCCCCCACAGCTCATCCCCATAAATTGCAGCTTACCTTGCCTGGGCTTTATATGCCTTGAGTGATACATGCACCACCCCATTACCGTGCTCTGCTGTAAACCTTGCGAGGGGTCTGCCATACCTCACCAGTGTTATCCTAGCGTTTTCAATCTGCATGGACCAACCACAAGATGCCATTACTCTGACCCCCAGATAATCATAAAAATCTCCTTCGTCCAGAATCAGCCAGAGCCCCTTGCGCTTCTTCCTGGTGCTACTGGTAAAGATCATAGATTTTGTTTTACTAACATTGAGTGCAAGGCCATTTTTTGGACAAAAAGCGACACATATGTCTAGCTGCTTCCGGACGCAAATTGGTGTTGGCGATGATACAACTGCATCGTCCGCAAACAGCAAGATCAGTACCTTATCACCAGCTAATTGCGCTTCTTCCTGGTGCTACTGTTAAAGATCATAGATTTTGTTTTACTAACATTGAGTGCAAGGCCATTTTTTGGACAAAAAGCGACAAATATGTCTAGCTGCTTCCGGACGCAAATTGGTGTTGGCGATGATATAACTGCATCGTCCGCAAACAGCAAGATCAGTACCTTATCACCAGCTAACGTTGGTGAATCAGTCTGCATGCCCAACAACTCCTCTGAAACCCCATTAATGAATACACAAAATAACTTGTTGCCCAGGACACACCCCTGATGAATACCTTTTTACATTTTTCAATTCCCCACCCAACCACTGTAGTGTTGCATGTGTACAAGTTCTGCATGGCACACAGGAGTGCGTCCAGGATATCAGGTTCCCTAAGTACCTCCCAGAGTCGGTACCTTGGTACAGTGTCAAATGTAGTATGCAAGTCTACGAACACTGCGTACACACTAACCTTCCGAAGGACTGCATATTTATTGCATACCAGCCACAGCCGCAAACTTTGGTTGACTGTGCTTAGGCCTTCACAGAACCCTGCTTGGTGATCATTAACAATCTTCCTATCCTTTACCCAGGCATCCAGATGAAATAATAAAGCACTGGCATAAATTTCCCGCCCGCATCAATTAGTGATATAGGTCAATAATTAGAGGGTTCGTCGCTGGAGCCCTTTTTATGAATTGGAACAAACTCTGTGGTTGTCCACGACAAAGGAACCACTTTTTTGCTCAGAATTGCATTATATAATTTCATTAAATACGGTACCCAGACAGCAGGCTCATTCATATAAAAATCTATTGGTACCGTGTCTGGGCCTGGTGCCTTTCCTAACTTTTCACACTTTAATGTTCTTCCAACCTCTTCTCATGTCAATTACATCGGGGAATAGTTAAGCTCATCACCATGATATGCTAGAGGTAAACCTGCTTCCAAATCAAGCTAATCCCATCTAATATTTCACCTGGCATGGCCCTGGACATCCAGTTCAACAGCGCCTTTCATGGGACGAAATGGACTTTCGACAGGTGTCCCCCAGAATGCTCACTCACCTCCATAATCAACAGATGGTGATCGCTCTCAACCCTTTTACGGATAGAAAAACCTTCCACAAGATTCCAGGCCTCTATATTCAGAAATATATAATTTATTTTACTATTGGCCTTTCGAAAGTAGGTGCTGCTGGGGCGTCCCTGGGGAATTAACCATTACAAGCCCTTAGATAAGCTGACTTCAGTAGAATAGCTATCTCCTCTACGTTCTTTTGCTTCTTTTCCAGGTATGTGGAACTAAGAGGCCTCAACCCCCAAAGGCTATCCCCCTTGTCCATGATGTCAATCATTCTGTGCAAAGACTCAATCTGTAGGTTAAGATCCCCCGTGACCATGATCTTTAAGGGGCTCAAAGAGGGCGCTCTCCAATCCAGAACAAGATCCACTATCTTGCTGATAAGATCCACGCCCCTAGCGGGCGAGATCCTGTGGTAAAAATTAATCAGCACAATCATGCAATCATCCCTTAACTTAAGGTATAATTAAATCATATCAGGAGAACCAGTATCCACTAATTTAGCCAACTTAAGCAGGGCTATGTTCACCCACGCAACCAAGCCCTCACTCAGGCAGCCCTTCTCTCCTTTATGTGCCGTGAGAGCGAAAGTGACAAACCCTTGGATGTTAGGGGCTTCCATGGCCCAGGTTTCCTGCAGGCAAATTGCCCCATGATCACAGACAAAGGTGAGCCAGTCATTGTCCAACATATATTTATTTACTCCAGCTACATTCCATGAGATTACCTGCACCCTGGGACCAATCTGGATGGGACATGCACCAAGATGATGATTTCCCATGTACCATATTGATGATTACAAAGTAACGTGTCACGATGAGGGATACACCCATTCAACATTTGCGCAAGCCCCTCCCCTGATATCAAGACAAAATACACAAATATAGAGCGTAATGGACTTGCGACAGAGAGGGCAAAATAGCAAAGCCATGGCCCAAGGATGGCAGCTTTTCCAAATATGTGTAGCAACATGTGACCACGTATTTACAGGTCACCTATAAGCAGAAGAATTTAAGCAATTGATAAGCTGTATTAGAGCTATGGAAATGTTTCAGGATGAGGAAGCTGACCGATCCCAAAAACATTGGATTTTGAGCCAACGCGAAGGTGAATAACCCACGGCTTCCCCTCGTTCTCCTCAAACTGTTGATTCAGACCCAACAGTAGAAAGCCAGGGATTTTACCCCTTGAAGGAATTGAAAGAAGTGGTAGAATACACTAACCGTGTTTTTACAGCACCCGCGTATGGCAGCTGAGACACACTTAGCGACGCACGTGTTGGGGAGAAGTTGGACCCCCACCAGGGCTTCTGGGCATGGGCGTAATTTTAGGGGGGGATGGGGGTGTTTGTCCCCCCCAACTTTCATGGTACACCATTTTGTCCCCATTCATTTGGCTGGGGCCCCTTTTCTTCAGACATAATGTCCCCACCAACATTTTCAGAAAAGTTACTCCACTGCTTCTGGGGGTCAGCTATGGGAGGCCCCAACACCTCCCATGCTTCCCAAAGAAATGCAGCAAAGTCCCAAACAGGCAGCAACATGTTCCAAACTGTGTTTATTTCTGGGCAGCAAAAAAAACACACAGAGAGCTTCATGCACAGCGAAAATTCAGGCTCTGTCTCCCCTGGGGCTGGCTTGCAAGCCAGCTTTGTAACACACTGCAGGCTGACATCACAGAATTGGACCAGCTCCCAGAAACTTATCTCATCCTGTTATTGGCTGCTAAGTGATAGGTTACCTATGGCACCCTTATAGGGAGCCTGATAATTGGACATTAGGACTTTTGCGTCAGTGGGCTGGTTTTAAATGCGCCACCCCATTATCTAATTCTAAACTTGTTGCATTATGAACTTGTTCCCATCAGTTTTTGCATAGACCGGCTTTTCGCCCCTGGGCTCTCAGCATTCATTGGCCAGAGCTGAGCCATTCTTGTTACAATTATGTTTCAAATGATGTGTGGGTTCTTGCGAAAATGTCTTTCGTTCACCGTCGTTCAAGGAAAGAAATCTTATCTTACTGTAAGACCTTGGCTGCTGCTGGGTTTGCGAGGAGCATTGCTGAAGTCAGCACGAATCCGCACTGCGGCGGGTGTTCAGTGAGACAAATGCACTTGGCTGTAATTTTCCTGAAACACGGCTTTACACTGTGCTATTAGATCAGGTTAATTCATATAAGCATCTGCAAGCCTTTAAACAGGGATTCTTGTGTTTTGTAGATTCTGGTATTGCTGCATTGAGGCTAATGTAGCATATAGGTTGCAATGTTGGTGAAGTGGGTGTCTTTCAGCATATTTGTGTGGGTGTGCTGGGGCCTGGTTCAACTGATAAGTGCGCTCCTTATTCTTCCTGCTGTTCTTTCTGTTTATGCGCCTGGGGTGAGGGGGGAGGGGTTTGATCTTGATTTTCCCTCTTCACAAGGCAGATGAATAAAAAGCAGAAGTTAACAGTGGTGAACATAAGGAGCGCAGTGACATACAAGCGAAACTGAGAGAAGACGATGAGGGGAAGACAGGATGTAGTGGGGATCGTGAAGCAGTAGTCCCAAGAAATGAGTGGGTAGGCGGACATATATTGCTTAAATTGGACTGGAGAACTACAGGTGAGCTAGGACAGACAGGAGAGGAAGCTATGAAGCATAAGGATATGGAGGAATAAGCTAACAAGTGGGTAGAAATAATGGAGGAAGTTAAGAGAAAGGGAAGAGAAGCATGAACATGTCAGGTTGAGAAAGGAACAAGAAGAAGAGATAGAAGAGAGGGACACGGAAGAGAGAGAAAACAAGAGGCAGAGGCAGCTAGAGGGAATGGCGATGAGGAAAGCCAAGGAAGAAATGGAGAGACAGTTGCAAATAAAGAGAGAAAAGAGGAGGTTGGAAATCGAGCACCTCTTTAAAGAGTGCAGACAAGAGGAGAAGGACAGGAGAGGAGAGAGAGAGACAGAGGTAAAGAGGGGTATTTTTTTAAAGGAGCAAACACTAAAACAGAATCAACACATAAATGACGATGAAGGAGAGGGGATATGATGAAGAATAGGGGAGCTTTATTGTAGCAGGAGAGATAGTGCAGCTGCCCCAAGGATGGGTAGGGGTGCAGCAGGGACTACTGCAAGGGGGAACACAATTATGTGGACGGGGTGAAGGAGAAAAAACTGGGGATGTTAATGTTAAGGAGGCTCAGCTTTGAGGACGGGAGGGAAGAAGACAGTGATGATAGTATTGGGACCTTGGGGTCAGACGAAGACCTACAGGAAAGTGACAATGATGAGGGAAGGAGGACTTACCACCCCTCCAGTGAAGTAAGCCCTGATAGAGACACATTGTGGGGAGAAGGGAAATACATGAGAAGAGACAAGGGAGACCGGAAGGACAACCAGAGTGTCCTAGAGACAGATAACATAGTTCAGACAAAGTCACTCCATATGTGCAGAGGCTCAGAGCTTTGCCAAGATGGAGATGAACGAGTATGGCAAGGGCGTTCACAGCCATTAAAGACATGGGGAGACATAACACAGTTTTCATTAATAGAGAAGGGTGACGGACGATTACAATATTCTGTGGCAACAGATGGATAAGGATAATTTGAGATGTACGATACCCTCAATGACTGCAGTGGCTGGAAAATGGATATATGAGCAAGAAAGAACGATGGCAGGGATGACACTGGCACTCGGCGACAAGAAATGTTTGCTTTCAGACATTCTTTGGGAGGTAGCGGATGATGTTTGGAAAAGGGCAGGGTATCCCAGAGTGATGGTACAGACCACAGTGCATGATGGCACACCATTCAATAACTGCCGAGCAGCTATATGGCAAGCTCCAAGGGTACAGTACCCAGACACATCCAACATAAGTGCGATTATGGCACGTCAAATGCGTGAAGACGAACGCCCACTTTAATGCATTCAGGAAATACAAGAGCGTTGGCATCTGAAGGTGAGGGAACCGTTGGATAAAACAGTGGTGTTACTCTATCACATACGATGTCAAGGGCTACCAGAGCAGGTACACATGCAATTGTAGATATTGGTTGCGATGGAGGCTAAACCATGGTCAGAAATTCAGCTAACAGTAGTGTATTATTGAATGCAGGAGAATTCAAGAAAAGAAGCGCAAGGAGAGGAAGCAGGTAGAGGCAAAGTTAATGCAGAAGAAGCTGTTGAAATATACAATGAAGGGGCAATGCTGACAAGTGGAGAGGAAGTAGTTGTCCAGAATGTGCAAAATCAACAGCAGACAGTAGAGGGAGTCTTCGTAGGAAGGGGTGGCACAAACCACTGTCCAAGGGGATGAGGAGGAGTTCCCTATGGAAGAGGGTTCAGACACCTGATGCAGCAGGGTAGAGATGGATTTAATGAGGGACAGCTGAGACCAGTCGGGGTCCACTACAATGCTGACTATGCAGAAGGATAGGTCACATATTGCAAATGTACAGGAGCAGGGACGGAATGCAACAGATTGTGGGAATGGCACACCAGCCAACAGAACAAGCCAACCCTTATGCCCAAGATCTCATGCATGTGCAGGCATGTGCGCCACTACCGGTCCCAGCACATAGCATGCCTATGCAGCCATATCAACCTATGGCATATGCACCGCAAGCACAGGAACATGCACAGCTGCCACAGTCAGCACAGCAAGTCTTGATGCAGCCGAACATTGTAGCCATGACACACACAGACTGCGGGATGCAGACTCCCATACAGAAACTAGGAGAGCAACTGTAGTCTGGGAAACCCTTTTACCGGGACAGGGATCACTTTAAACTCACAGTAGAACAGCCCACAGACAGACCTGATATGTTCGATCCTATGTTTTACAACTGACCCAAATGAGGCACCATATGTAGGGGTGACAATAGGTTACAAGACTTTCTCTTTTCTTGTGGATACGGGGTTGACTAGATCCTGTATCAGGGAGGGTAGATACCCGATGTAAGGTATTTCCATCAATGCGCAGGTATTCTATGGGGCTGCAGACTTGGTTTCTTTCACTGACGAGCTTGACAATGCCATTATTATATTCCCGACAGACACTGTAAACATAATGGGTAGGGACATGATGAGCCAATTTAACATGAACATTTCATTTACTGATCCGGGGATATTGTGCTCCACTTCAGTAATTCACTACATGACTGTGAGGGACATCATTCAGGCATATTGCGGGCAGACTGTAGAGAGGAGGGTGCCAGCAAACCCCAAGTTATTTCAGTATGGAGTGGAAGTGCTGATAGCATGGCTTCCAGGAATACAAGGCAAGCTGCTACATATAGCCAATAAGTTCTTGTTTAGGCCAGAGGTCCTCTTAGACGAAAAGGAAGGACAGAAGTTTCCAATTGAACTGGATACGGTCATAATAAGGGTCAAAAGAATGGTATTGCACCGGATAGATGACACAGGATGGGCATGGAGGACAGTAATCGGGGAAGGAGAAGGGCACAGACTGACTGACTTGATAGATGAGGAGTTGTTTCAAAATGATCATTCAGACGAAACAGTGTTCTTTATGAGCATTACCTATTGGGTAACAATACACTATAGGGAGGTACCACAAAGAATGGTCTTGTTGAAAAAGCCACCACCACCATTTCTCTATGAAGATTTGGTGCGAGCGCCCAGTGTTCTATGGACTAGCACTCCATACAACGCTGGCCTATCAAAGGGGGTAGAAGTGTCAAATTAAAGTTCAAGCCAATGGCCTTTTTACCAAAGGCGAGACCATACCCTTTATCTAGGGAAGCAGACAAAGGAATTTAAAAGACGATTGCCGCATTAGTGAAGCAGGGAATATTGGTGCCTTCAGAGTGGCAGTATAATACAGCTGTGTACATGGTGAAAAAGGTGACAGGGGGATCATGGTGTTTTATTCAAGATCTGCACCCCTTTAAACCAGATTGTGGAGCCAGAATTCCTGTTAGTTCCCAATCCAGCAACAATTATATGTAGCGTTCTGCCAGAAGCTTCCCATTTCACATTAATAGATTTGAAGAACGTTTTCTTCACCATACCACTCCACGAAGAGTCAGAGGACTTGACCTCCTTCCTATATAGAAACCGGAAGTGGACACACACAAGATTACCACAGGGGTACTGTGAATCACCCTCTATGTGCAATAGGGTCCTCCAGATGGACCTACATGGATATACATACATAGATGGATATACAGTTGGATAGCAAAGTCATCCAGTATGTACACAACATTTTGATTTGCAGCAGGTCTGAAGAGCAGTACCGAAGAGACTCAGTGCAATTGTTGATAGTGCTAGCTGAAAAGGGTTACAAAGTAGAAAAGGCAAAATTACAATATTGCCACAAGGAAGTGTTTTACATTGAACAGTTAATATCACAAGAGGTCCGAAAAGTAACCCCAGAAAGAGCGGAGGCAATCTTCAGAATGCTGCCACCATAAACAGCGAGAGAGATGCAGCAATTTTTGGGCCTCTGTAATTATTGCAGGCCTGGGTATTCG
Source organism: Ambystoma mexicanum (assembly GCF_040938575.1). Lineage (NCBI taxonomy): Eukaryota > Metazoa > Chordata > Amphibia > Caudata > Ambystomatidae > Ambystoma > Ambystoma mexicanum. The sequence goes on along the minus strand of NC_090932.1, from coordinate 672,745,236 downwards.
ACTATAGCACATACATGAGACCACTATTAAGCAGGCTTTGGGAGGCACTGAAGGGGGTATGGTAACCTGTCATGGACACACAAAATTACTGAAGCATTCAAAGAATTGAAAAGGGCAATATTCATAGCCCCAGTATTAGGGATACCCAATTACAAAATTGAGTTTGATATGTTCTCACACTCCAACCAAGTAGTGAGGTCCGTGGTTCTCACACAGAAGACAACCTTAGGGCACAAACTAAGAGCTTACTATAGTAGATGTTTAGATCCTGTAATGAGAGGACACTACCCTTGGAAACAAACCTTGGCTGCTGCTGCATTGAAAGTATAAAAGTCAGTGAGTATCACAATGGGGTGCAGTACCACACTTTACGTGGAGCATGCCCTTTTTGCAATCCACAAGAAGACCAAAAGCACAGTAACTACCCAGAGAGCATCCGATAACAAGGTAATAATTTTGAATCCGGCGATAAAAACAGTGAGATGCAGAACTGTACACACAGCGACATTCATAGCTGAACCAGTAGAGGAGGGAGACTATGTGCATGACTGTACTATGTACATGGAATACGATGACAACATCTCTAAGGTGCAGGAAAATGCCCTCGAAATAGGGGGAACTACTTTTTATTGATGGGTCATCAACTATAGACCATGCAACTGGAGAAAGGCATACTTGGACAGCAGTGGTGAAAATGAAATTAGAGGGGACAGCCAAAATAATAGCAAGCCCGAGACTGCCTCCACATTTTTCAGTGCAGGCAGCAGAATGAGTGGCTCTTATAATGGCATTAGAAGGGCGCAAGGATACAGAGATTACAGTGTACTTCAAATGGGTCAACCTGACGTCTACAGTGCATGTTGGATTGTCATGATGGCAGAGGAGGCGCTTCCGACGTGCTGTCTGCACACCAGTGCAGCAGACATCCATATTGGGCAAGCTCATAGATATACTACAACTCCTATCAGCCTTAGCAGTCATGAAGTGCCAGGCACACACAAGGAGGGAGGACTTGATCTACCACGGCAACAAGGCCTCAGACGCAGAAGCAAAGTGTGCTGCATACTTTTACAGAGGTTGATGAGTTTGACACCTCATCTAACACACACATACGTGTGCGCAATATGATATTTGTGTGTTTGTTTGTTTATTATTTGTAATGCGCTCCTCACCCGAGGGTATCTGGGTGCGACAAGATTATGCATTATTATACAGTACAGTATTTTGCAGGTAAAATTATTTACAGTACATAAAAACAAGGGAGTGTTATGGCACTACACAGTACAAAGAGACAGGTTACGGATAAGGGCAGTATGCAGTAAGGTACAAAATTAGGTAGCCAAGCACAAGGTAAGGTTCAGAGGTCATTAGAGACTAACCAGCCTTTCATATTTTTTCTGAAACTAAGGAATGTTTGGTCTGTTCGGAGGTGCAATGGTAGTGCATTCCAAATTTGGGCTGCTTGGACAGGGAAGCTATTCCCACCTGCTCCTTTCAGGCACTGTGATAAAGCAGGACTGGGAAGCTCTCGTGGGGCGAGTGGAAACTTTTCTGCTGATTGTTTCTTGGAGGTACTGTGGGGCAGCATTGTTTAGGCATTTCTGTGTGATTGAAGCTAATTTGAGTAGGATCCTGTCTTTTATAGTGAGCCATTTGGTTGCTCTTCTGGCTGCAGAGATGTGTTCTCTCTTGGGGCTACTTAATGCAGATCTTAGCACATTATTTTATAAGATTTGAAGTTTATTCATCATCTGTTTGCTGGCTCCTCCATAGAGGGTGTTGCAATAGTCAAGTGTTGACAGTATCAAGGCTCTTGCTAGTGTAATACAGCTCTTAGTGGACAGGTAAGGTTTGTAAACATGGATCAGCCTGCATGTATACGCTGTAGCGGAAGGCGTAGCATTTACCTGCTTGCGCAAGTTCAAGGTAGAATCTAAATAGTAGCCTAATGTTTTGGTCTCTTTAGCCACACCGATGGTGATAACATCAATGATGAAAGCAGTGTATTGTGTGTCCGGTTTCTTAAGTTGGGCTGGGGCACCTAAGATTAGGATTTCTGTTTTGTCGTCATTCAGGCATAGTCCATGGACCACCATCCATGCCTGAATGACTTGATATATTTTGTTCAGCAAAGCTAGGTCTTCGTCATAGTTGCCCGAGAGCGGAAGGATCTGGGTATCATCTGCAAAGTTGGTGTAGATGATCCCCATATGGTCCAGTTTGTCAAATAATGGCTTTGTGAAAATATTGTACATGGTGGGGGATATACATGAGCCCTGTGGGACGCCGCATGTGATCGGAGATGAGTCAGCAACTGCCAGCTGAGAGAAGACCCTGATAGATCTATTGTTGAGAAAGGATTTGATCCAATCTGCTGCTTCTTGTGAGAAGTTGGTTGCTGAGGATAGGTGCTTGCAGAGGATAGTATAGTCTACCAAAGCGAAGGCAGCAGATAAGTCTAAAAGGAGGAGTAAGGCTCATTGCCTTTTGTCCTTGAGTGAGTCGATTTGCATTTTTAAATCGATCAGAGCCGTTTCGGTACCATGAAGAGGTCTAAAGCCCGATTGTCTGAGTCCTAAGAGCTAGTTTGATTCCAGATATTGCTGGATCTGGATGTATGCAGCCTTATCTAGTATTTTGAGGCGGAATGGGACTGTTGTAATAGGCCTATAGTTGGTGGGGATAGATGGGTCTAGTGAGGCTTTCTTTACCAAGGTTAGGACCCAAGCTTCCTTGAGATTAGTTGGGACTTTGCAAGTACGGAAGGCGGCATTTATTAATTTAGTGATGAATGGAGCAAGGTCTCTCACAGCCCCTTTGATTATCTGGGCAGGGCATATGTCACCTTGGCATCTTGAAGGCTTGAAAAATGTGCTGATTCTAACCACTTCTGCAGTGGAGACTTCTGAGAATTTGAATTCGGTGGTGCAGTTGAGGTGGCTATTTGTAGGTATTTGGGCCAAGTCAGGTTTAGGTAAGATAATTCTTTTAGCAGCAAATTTATTTTGAAGGGTGACAATTTTGTTAGATAAGGCATTTAGTATGTCTGTACACCGAACTTTATCCTTGATGCAGGTATCTTCTGAGGTTATAGGGGACTCCAGTTCCCTTAGGATCACAAAGAGTTCCTTAGTAATGGAACTAGCCTTGTTGAACCTGTTGTTGTAAGTTTCTCTTTTGGTACGTATGATTTTCATTTTGTATTTGTTTGTTAATTCAGATAAGTTACGTTTGTTTTCTTTGGACGGGGAGTTTCTACATAACACTTCCAATTTTCTTTTTTCTGCCCGAATGATTTTTAGCTGGGGAGTAAGCCACATATTAAGATGGGCTTTTGGTTTGCTTTTTCATAATTTGAGAGGCGCAATGGCGTCTAAGGCTAGAGTCATGGTAGAGTTGTACATTTCAACCAGTTGAGCTCGGTCAGCTGTTTCTAGTGAGGCGTTCAATGTCAGTATTATGAGAAGCATGAGATTGTTAGTAGTTATGTTTTGTATGCTCCGTGTGAGAAGGGGTGGCGCTGTTTGCTTGATAGAGGGGACTGTACGTTTGGTCTTTGTGGTAAAGGAGATAAGATAATGGTCAGTCCAAGTTAGGGGTAGGATGGATGAGATGAAAGTCTCTGCATTAAGGTCTAGTCTATTATTCTGCCTTTCTCATGAGTGGGTTGATTTACTCTTTGTGTGAAGCCCAATTTGGTTAAGATATTGGAGAATGCCTTGGCCTGGGGGTCATTGGGGTTGTGATAGCCCATATTAAAGTCGCATAGCAATAGGATTTGAGATGTAGGTTTAGTATAATCTGAGAGTAAGGTCATGACATCTTCGAAGGATCCGATTGGTCCAGGGGGTCTATAGATTAAATGCATGTTTAAGGTGCTTGTCTTAGATGTGGCGAGTTTAACTGTGATTAATTTGCATGGCTTGATGGCAGGAGAGGTAGTTACTCTGAGCCCTAGGCTTGTTTTGGCGATGAAGGCAATGCCTCCGCCTTTTGAGGATTCTCTGTCGGCTCTCGCAATGGAGTAGCTGTCAGGTATGGCTAATTAAGAGTTTCGGGCACCTCTCACTTCCTGCCTACACCAGACACCCTGGAGCCAGAGGCGGGTTTCACTCGTGAATCCGGCCAAAGGCAAAATGAACAAAGAGACCAACCCTGGTTTGGCGCGCAGAGTAAATCTCAAGAAGGACCTTTCCACAAAGAAATGGCGAAAAAAGAACACTGGGGCAATTTTGACTAACATGGCACCCTTGGGTGCTTTACTTCAGCTGTGAACGTAGCCCCGAGTAAATTCACACCATGGTAGTTAAAACGAAACCAATGCCACCAGCTATTCAGTGAGAAAAGGGTAACATAAAAATGTTACATGAGAAGCTAGACAAAGAGGATACTAAGTAACCCCTCCAGAACCCTATTGTAAGATAGTGTGTGCTGGGTCTAGAAACTTACAATGTTAAGTAAAGTCAATTTCACTTTACTGCTCTGGAAACAGTAGTTTATCCCAGAGAAGGTATTTAAAGCTTTGGGAAATCTGAAAGACTTCCCTGTGTCACTCCGCTGAAGGTGCTGTGTGACACAATGTAAAAGATGATGCCTATGGAGTTTGTCAGACTCCACAACCAAAAGAAACACAGTGTTCAAAATCACATTAAAATACATGAGAGAATGGGAAAAAAGGTCTCACTTCTCCAGGTTAAAAAATCAAGTCCTCAAAATCCAGAAAAGTTGCTGGGGGTCTCTAAGGTGGAGGGAATTAGCACATTTCTGAGAATTCTCCCTAACAAAAACTAAGTGGCAAGAAGGCCTGGAACTACATTGGAGATATCAAGTACTGCGGAGGTGAGACCTCCTCCCACCGAAATGAAGATGGCTTGATGCAAGAAGAACAAGAAGGAGAAGCACCACAGCGAAGATTAACCCGGTCCATGACCAAAGCAAGAGAAGAGCAAAACGCAGCACTAGATTAGTTACACTATCTTTTTCTCACATTAGGTATTCATTGTGAAAGTGAAGACATTGGCCTGGATACATGGTTTCGTACCTGTACACACCTTTGTAGAAGCACTTTCTTAAATTTGTGATCAAAACTGAACGGATGATACCACCTCGATTGTTCTTCAATGCCTTTCTTCTTTATGTGGCACAAACGTACCCACTTTTTACACACGAAGTCCATCCATTATTACATTATTGAACAGGCCCAAAATCGGCTTAGTGCAAGAACAATTGTTTTTGCAGCACTTTCCCAGTACTGCAGAAAGATGGCTTAACTAACATACTAAACCAGTAACATCAAATTTTTTTGGCTTTTTTAGGGTGGTTTTACAGATGTTTGGATGAAACCGAGGACATCTAGTACTACACAAATGGGATTTGTATTTCAAACTGTTGTGTTGATATGTTGTGCCTTCTGCTGTCTTTACCAGCTAACCCACTTTGCATTACGCAAGATCCTATGTTTGCATGCACATGCTCCTAATAATGCAACCCCTATCCCTGCTATTATGGAAGCCATATCTGGACAGATGTTTACTGGTGACAAATAAGTAAAAAGATTCAAACCTAGTACAGATGTAGATTCTGAACAGTTAATTCCTATCTAACAGATTCAGCCCACACATCTAACAAGATGTGGTATAAGCACATGACTAAGGTGGGGGAAAGAAACCACGAAGGAGAGCTGCTATGTGTACTCTCTCATCCCCTATGCTATGAGTACATCCAGAACACACGTAGCAGCAGAAATTCCAACAGCCAGAGCACAATACCTCATGAACTTGTCTCTCTTTACAACTATAGGTCGATTGCAAGGAAGATGGGCAACATTAAGATGGATGTTGCAGAAGATGTTCCCTATGAAGACAGCTATATCAAGATCCAAGAAATGATTAATGACTATTGGAGCACTGACAAGACAATAGAGAACATTCCTGATGACCCACACAGAGGAGAAGCCAGAATAGTGACACACAAGGAATTACAATGCCCCAAGGCAGGACAAAATGAGACAGGAGGAATGCCAGGATGCTGGGAGAGACCACAGTCCCTAGTTTATGGACAAGTATGGAAAAAGCACATGCACTCCTAACATGCACTCCTAACAGTAGTTGTGGTCCAGAGGGAGAGTGATGATTGCCTCAAGGAATGGGAAGCAAGTGCAAACCTGCTCACCTGGGTAGAGAATGAAGCAGGCCCTATGCCATTTCTACCACTCGAAAGTGCTACATTGTACTTCCAGAATGATGGTCCAGTAAAGGTTGGAGAGAATGAAGGATGCCACCAGATATTGAAGATACCAGGCATGAAGGTCAGCACTGCAGTACTAATGGACCACTACTGGGCCTGTGCAGAGGTTGAAGTGGGCGGGAGCGGTCGGGAGCAGTGCTCCCATACTTTTTATTTTTAAGTTTCACTGTTCCTATACTTTTATTTTAAAAAGAAACCATTCTGGAATGGTTTAGTTTTAAAATAAAAGTGTAGGAAGAAGTTGAAGCTTGCACCTCAGTGCACTGCACTGCACATTCCCATAAATAGCAGGTGTGTTTGTTTGGGGGTTTGGATTGTGTATATGAGGGGAGCAGGGATGGGATTCGTGGGGAGCAGGGCAGACCAGCAGGGAACATAGTTCCACTACTTCTTTGCGTACACTTCGACCACTGGGCCTGTGGATCCAAAGGCATACATGCAATTACCGCCAGATATGGGGCGGAGTGTGTTCTTTAGTAGAGTTGAACACAGCAGCATCAGTAGTACCCCTTTAAGACATTTAAATGGACAAGTTCACTAAGATGATACTCATCAGAGGAAGAAGAGATCTGTGGAGCTGACAAGAGTGAAAAGAGGAAATGATGTGTCATTAAAAATGGAAGATCCATTAGACCACAATAGCACAGGCTGTTCAGCAGTACCGAGATGTGCTTTGCATCTCTCGTTCCAGCCATTCAAGCAAATGTGAACACCAAGTTGCTCCAGATCACGTGCTGGAAACTGACACGTGATGGGAGTATATGCAGACAATAAACTCGACTGTTAAGGGGTTCAGCGCCATCAATCAAGAGTTGAGAGCTGTCAGATTAATGATCCTAAAGAACAGATACGTCCTGGACCTTCTCACGGCCATGGAAGGAGGCATTTGCGCCAAAATAGGGCCTTCCTGATGTACATATATTTACCTGCTCACGACGAAGAAACTGGAACCCTAATAGAGGCTATCACACAATTATCATACCTGCACGATAAAATGGAGGCAGAGACAAATGCTATAGGACAGGACGATAACTGGCTGTCATACATCTCCTGGATACCATCATGGACGGATAATGGACTGAAAGTACTGGTAGCAGCATTGGTCCTAGTGTTATTTGCCTTCTGTGTCATTAGAGTAGCAAAATATCACTATGCAGGATGACTAAAAAAAAGACTATAGGGATGAAAGTACTACTGGACATGAAGACAAAAGATGATAAAGAAACACAGTCATTTGACACACTGAAATCACAGCTCACATACTCTCCTCTGTTCGCGCCGCAGTGTCTTTTTTCCTCATAGCCCATGTGACTATTGAGAAAAATGGGTATGGTGTAACCCTGCTGGAGATCGCAGTTATATGACCTGGAGTTTGGATGAGCATGTGAAGTAAATCTAGGAGGAGTGATCAAGGTCTGGATCCTGAAGCTGTACGTGAACAGGGAGGGTCGTTTGGGGCATGTGGGTGACTTGTCGACCAGAGGGGGGATTGAAGAGGGGTGCCCAGGTGTGGCACTCATGACTTCCACCCAACTCTCAGCCCGAAGACAAAGAAACAAGAGATGCACATCACTCCTGGGCCCTTTCTTGCCATTGTTGATGTACCCCAGTTGTGAGAAACACTATTAACTGCGACACCCATTTAAGCAGTACCCGATTGACAATGTGGAGGAAATTCAGTTGTCCTCGATTGAACAAGTTGACTGAGTATAACCTCAAAAAGGCTGATGACGCCATCACTGACATCACTGATATCACTGTCATCACTGACACCATGACATAGATGCGTTAAACATGAAGCATACAGGCATCCATGCACAAAGCTACACGAGCATGATAGTTTATTGTAGATAGATGCAAAACAAATTCTTATGACTCACATTGGATAGAGCACTGACAAACACACACACATATGTCCTTGACTAAGCAAAAACAGCAAGATGCCTAAGACTACATATATCTAGCTTGCACATGCTTAATTGGGACTAACAATGGGCAACCATAAGAACAAAGATGGAAGCCATAGGTGCATTGAAGTGAATGGGGAAAGGCAGATGAGTGGTGTTGGAAAGTTTCCAGTTAGCCAAGGTGATAAAGCACATGTGAGGGATACAGCATAACATCCTCATAATTACAAGCAGAAGAGCTCCATTTCGTGGTCCTAACACATGACCTGAAAGCACAGGACAAAGCCTGTTCATTCGAGGTAGATGGGGGAAAAGTTGTTCCCATCGAACTAGAGGTGGAAAGATACAACTATTATACAGGTTCAAAGCTGAATGTTCTGTCTCAGGGCTTAGGTGCTTAGAGATGGCAACTTACTGGGACCACACAGCACCTTTGTGGTCATTCCCAACCTTGTAGAGTTTCACTTGGCCTGGTAGCTGTCCATGGTCCCAATGCTGAGAAGAACTGTTCTGCTTAATCCCTGACTGCCTTTCATGTGAAGCACACTATGTTGTGTGAGCCAATTAGCTTTATTGTAACCTGCAACTTTGTATTGCGGACACTTAGAGGTGGTTCTAGGAGGAGCCACCAGATATGGCGATCCAATAACCAGACTAACCCATTTAGATCACATATATTTTTCCTGAACTAACCAATTCCCTTCCTTGATAGGTTTTCTGGGATGTAACTCGGGTTGTGATGTCAATAACAGTTAAAACCAAGTGGCAGGCATTTGGAGAATGGGAGCTTGTGGGAACATTGCATTTTCCAGCTGCAATCTGTGTCGTTCTGATTGATAATAAAGACGTCAAACATTGCTATATGGTTGAGTCTTCCATTCTTGCAGTGGGGGATTTTGTTGGGGCGCAAATACCCTCTTGCTGGTAATCGGGGTAGCTGTTAAGAGTGACCCTGTCGCTCATTTACAAGAGCACACACAGAGAACTCTTTGTGTGTGCTTTCTGGTAAATTTGTAATTTCTCTCCACAGGGCTCTCACGCTCGCATTCTGCTACACCTTCAGTGTTCCCATCCCTTGGGTACCAATAGCTGTCGGTGCAAAAGGGGAGGGAGAGTGATGTGGAATGAGACAGCCAAGCAAAGATACTGAGCCCTGCAGGAGAATAAAATACAGAAAGAGTGGACAAACATCGCAGTGAATGCGTGTGTGTGCTCTTCCTGCTCTATTTGCGAGTTGTAAAACAGATAGTAACTCAGCAGTTGGTTAGAAAACAGTTTGGGCCTCTTTACGAGGTATGCCGGTAGCCATGCCGCTGTTGGCGGCATGGCTGCCGGCAAAACCGCATCCGTGTCCTCGGAATGAGGACTTACCGGACCATTCCAAGTCGGATGGCCCGGTAATTCCTCACTCAAGGACACGGACACGGTTCATCCCCATTCCCATTTCAGCCCCCATAGGGCTGAATGGGAATGGGATAGGGAGTAAACAACGGGCCATTATGAGATGGCCCGTTGTTTGCTCCCTCTTCCCCTCGCGGGACCCGGTATGCACGCCTGGTTTTTCCAGGCGTGCTTAACGTGTCCCGCGAGGGGACCTCGTAATGTGGCGGAACGGGTTGAACGGCGCCACAGCCTTTTACGGCACCGTTTAACCCGTTCCGCCAGGGTCGTAATGAGGCCCTTTGTCTTTCTGTACACTTAAAAATCACAGTGGGAAGCACTGAGATGAGGGTCAGAGAGATGCAGGCTCATTAACTATTGATTCTAGAGGCTGGATCTAGCCGATCTTCACCCAAGGTGCCCTTAAATTCACAACCTCTCTGTGAGAGACCTGTGGTGAAGGCCTGCATATACTAAGTAGCAGACTGGCAAGACCTTAAATGGGCTGGTTGCCCTTCGACCTAGCCTTCAGCAGAGGAGGAAATCATTTTCATAACAATTTGAAAAAATGTAATAAATTACATTAACAAGGTGTATTTAAATCTCCTCCCTAATTGATATGTTGTAACTTAAAGTTGAATATAAGAACTATTTTTTTCCCAACAAAATTGCCTGATGCAAAGAGTTTGTTTGTGCAGCAATGTGTACGAAAGCATGCAGACTTATTTAAATTATATTTTAATATTCTACAAGGAGATAAGATAGAATTGGCATACATATATTGAGTTAACTCTTTTGAAAAAACGTACATTCATTAAACTGTCCTTATCAATTAGAATTATGCTGAGTATTTGTCATTGTGACATGACATTTTGAAATGGTCGATTTAGCTGAACACTAGTAGAACCTGAGATGTGCTTATCTAGGGTTCTGCTCTCAAGAAAGTGAATGCAGAGGTCAGCTTTTTGTAAAAACAGACCTCCCTGTTCAGTGATCAGTGACTAAGTCCTTATTCCATACACCCTCAGGCCTCATATGTGCCTGATACTATTGCCCCAGTTTACACTCATGTTCTGGAGAGACAGGCCCCAATGTGAGGAAGAAACCCCAGTGCCCCATATATAATATCTGACAGGATGAAACATCTCTGGTAACGGTTAAGTCCTGAGGCATTAAGGGCCTGGATGCTACCTCTTTAACTATACTAACAGTTGAAATTATTTGTTCACATTTTCTTGCTTAGAACTCCATCCACTATGAAGAAGGATAATCTGAAATGTTCAAAACTGATCATGGAGTTACCGTCATTAACTTTGGGCCTCATAACGAGTCCAGCAGTAACCCTGCTGGTGCTACCGGCGAGTTGCTGTTGGACTTGTAACATTTCAGTGGTGCCTGACTACCCGGTGCCACCGGGAGATTACAAGTCCGACGGCCTGGGAAGACAGGCACCAGTAAAATGTTTGTCCCCATTCCCATAGAGTCCCGTAGGCCGCTATGGGAGTGGAGACTCAGCAGCTCCGGCACCGTTACTAAAGGTGCTGGCGCTTCCGTGAACGGTCTGCCTACCATGGCCGCTGCGCCCAGATACGGTCAGACCAGTCTGGCGCAGCGGCCCCGGTAGGCAAACTTGTAGTTTGCTGGTCCAGAAACAAGGGTGCCGGTGAGCTTACTGGCACCCTTGTTTCCGGACTGCCAAACTTGTAATGAGGCCCTTGGGTTTGCTTCTTGTGGCCACAACTCTGGGTGTAGCACCATTGGAAAAGGGCCTTTTAAATAAACAAGTTCTGTAAAAAATTAAAACCTCTTTTGGTTAAATGCAAGGTGCAGGGGAAGTATTATTATAGCATCAGGCATAAAAATGGCACACATGACAGGTTGGGTGGAGTGGGCCTAAAATATTCAAGAGGAACTGTGTGACCATACCTTTTGCCCAAACTAATATTCTTCCCTATTTCTTATACAGGATATGATATCTTCATATAGCCATTGGCTTTTTTCTATCATCTAAAGATAGTCCTTTAAATTAGGTGCCGTAAGATAGTAAAGGAGGCCAATCTCTTAGGCACCACGAGGAGAGACTAGTTGCCTGGATCGGTCTGGAAACGCCCTGGTTACATTTAAGATTCTAATGAATGACTGCTTTACTGTTCTTTCATCATTGGATGATAATGTTTGACTAAAACAGTGAGTCGTAGAAATTCAGATTTATTTATTTTTTTTTTATTTGCCTTTAGTTCAATTACAAGAATAATTTCAAGTAGAACCTTTGCAAAAGAACAAGTTAGAATCCATGTATAAAGAGAAGAAAATTTAGACATTTGATTTTTACATTATTTTACATTATCACATAATACTTTAAAATGCTTTAAAATACAGTTTAAAATACAAGTGAAAAAAAAAGATATACCAATCAGTTTATCAGCTCAGCAATTCATTCTCCAGTCAGAATAAGTTCTTTTTCCATATGCTTACAAAAGCTTACTAATTCATAGATTAAGCGGTTGTGAGTTCCTTGCATCATACGAGACCATAAAAACTCAAGACAATCTTCAAACCCTATATCAACAAATTGCATAAATCTTGCTGTTCGTAATTTGTTAAAATGAGGACAGTAGAGAATGAGATGCTTCATTGTTTCATGTGGTTCATTACACTCATCAAATCGACATCCCACAGCAAATGTGCTGGTATTTGTTCGCCAATTTTTTATTCTGTCTCTAGTATGGAATAGATTAAATCTAAATCGAATATAAGCCTTCCTGGTAGTTTCACAGGGAAATAAAGTGATATGTGCATAGCGAGGGATGCGCTGTTTAACAAAGGCGCCATAATCTTTATAAGATTTATAAGTCATAATCCGATCAATAGTTACGCACCAGTCTAAATCAAAAAGTTTTTTTTTTGCATAGCACGGGCGAAAATGGATATCATTCACTGTAATATTCACTTCACTTAAAAGTTGTTGCATTTTCAATTGATAATTATAAAAGGAAGGAGGACAGCGGGTACCTAGCATCTTATGCAAATCCGCATATAGCGAGTTATTCGGTGGATAGTTCATTTTTGCAAAATGAGATAACTGTCTCCATTTCCATCTAGTCGAAAGTGCCACTAATCCCAATTCATGGCGTATGATGGCATTTGGAATGGACATAGGCAAAAACATTGCTGCTTTTAAAAGTGAGCCTTGTACACAATCCAACATGTTAGACATATCACACAAACATATATCTAGGGCATAAAGAATAATACTCTCAGTCTTCAGGGACATAAATTCAATTAACGGAGTTAGTGAATATTTGCAAAACCGGGTATAGATCCTTTTCATTTGCGAAAGGAGTGTCCTGGTTTTGGATTTAATTAAGTCTGTCCATACTTTGATAGAATTCTGATCAGAGAGATAATATCCCAAATAAATGGCGTTGTTAATGCAAGATATCTGCGTATCCATAATATGCCATCTAAAACTGCCCTTTTTCTGCACCACTCCAAATTTCATAATGGCAGTCTTTGCCGGGTTGGGAGTCAAATTGTGGTCCTTTGCAAATTCCTCAAAGAGTGTTAATTTAGTTTGTAAGCCTGCAGGAGTGGGATCAAACAGAATAATATCATCTGCAAAGGCGATCCATTGTAAGGATATCCTCCCGACCTTCACAGAGAACAGGTTCATCTTTTCCCAGGTTTTATCCAGATCCGCCATATATAGATTAAACAGGGTTGGTGCAAGATTGCAACCCTGTTTCAGGCCCAGTGCTGTTCCTATTGGAGCTGTGGTGCCCCCGTCCTGTGATATTTTTATTCTATAAGATGTGTTAATATGCAATTTCATGATCCAATACATTAAATCTTTTGGAATTCCGAAAGACAACATTTTCATCCACAGTAAGTTGCGGACGACATTATCAAAGGCAGCACTCATGTCAATCATTGCAATATAGACCGGATTGGAGTTCTTGGTCTTGGCCCCAGCAATGACATGCGCAAGAATAGTTGCGTTTAAGGTGGTGCTCATATTCTTTCTAAAACCCGTTTGAAATTTAGAATAAAGACCCTTGGACTCAATAATCTTCTCCAAATCGTGAAGAAGTAGAATCGCAAAGATTTTAGCCTCGGTGTCGATTAGAGAAATTGGGCGGTAATTTTCAGGACAGGAAGGGTCCCCCCTCTTAAATATCGGGACTATGTTTGCAGTTAACCAAGATGGTGGGATTTCCCCAGAATTGAAGATGGTTTCTAGTTTGGTATTTATAATTTCTGCCCACATGGCAGGGTCCGCTTTATAAAGACAAGGGGGGAGCCCGTCTGGTCCTGCAGCCTTAGAATACGACAGCCTCGAAATTGCCCAAATTATGTCTCTGATACTCCAGTTAAAACGAGGGATTGTGGTAGAGTCTAACATTATACCAGGAAGAAATTGGAACTTATAAGGAAGTTGAAATTTTGCAGTTATGTACTTCTGCCATGTCTGATCAGAAATACAGTTTGGCATTGGTAACACGACATTTTTTGGGTCAGTTTTTAAAGTACGCCATATGACTCGAGTGTCGTGTGACGTAATGGCACGAATTAAAGTACAGTTATCTTCGTTGTGTCTCGAGATCCGGGCGAATCTTAAATTTTGTTTATACTGTGAGATGATTTGATTCCGCCTTTCTCTGAGTCTTTCAGTGCCTAAAACTTTATTTTTTAGTTGTCTTAATGCTTTGTTTTTTTCCCTTTTCAACAGTTTACATTTCTGATCGTAAATGTGTGTGTGTTTCGCACTACTGGGGTTTTTATAAAATTTAAGCAAGACAGTGTCAACTATTTCGGAGTAATCCCTATCTGATAGTTTAATTCTTAAGTTGGTACCATATTGATCGACTCGCGTTGTTTCTCGTGATATGTGTTTAACAATCTGATCGCACAAACCATTGTTCCACCTAATTGAATGCTGAGGGCGATCGACTTCTACTGCTGTTAATGATTTATTTGCCCCTAACAATTGACATTTCAATTTCAATGATGTTATAAGTTGTGCATGATCACCGATCAATATAGGGTCTATTACTAATGGGGCCATGTAGGCTATAAGATTGCGAGATACAAAGATAAAATCTATCATTGACTTCTTGACTCCTCTTTCCCATGTAAATTTAGATTTCATATCCTGTATCGCCAAGAGATCCATGTCCCAATCGGTTAAGAGTTCTCTAAACTTGGCTCCTCTAGTGCATGCTAAGGTTGCGAGTTTGGATGTACTAGTTTCATTCATATTTCTACAGTCGCAGTTAAAATCGCCACCAAGAATAATCTCACATTTCGGATATGTACTAGCGGAGAGTTCCAAGCATGCTTCAAGATCATCAAGCATCTCTTCAATAGTTAAATTGGCAGGGTTCCAATATAGTGAGATGATAATTAATGATGGGTATCTGATTGTGGGTATATTAAGATGGACCCCTAATAGACTCGGAGAGTTCCACACTTCATTAGGTTGGACTTTAAATGAAGTGTTTATTGCAATCGATAAGCCCCCAGATGGGCGGCCTGAGAGATGTCTTTTAGCTAATGAGTTAAAAGTAACATAACCGGGAATAAGTAGTGGTATTGTTTTCATCGATTCTTGAATTATAATTATAGTTGGAGGTTCATCACTATTGAGATTGAGATGCCAGTTCATTAAATTCACAAAGCCGCACGAATTCCAGGACATGATTTTAAGTTCTTTGTGATTAGATAGCTATGTGACTGGTTTTATGGGTAATGAAGTAGTATTAGAAGACAATATGGCCGAGAGCATAGGTTCCAGCCAAGGAAGGCCGTTGGTTTGAGCTACAACTTTCAGAATCTCAGCCAAGTCAAGTCCGGAACCCGTATTTGTTTTAACAGTGGGTATGGTCATATCAATACAATTTCCATCAGTCTCTTTTGGTGGATCTAGGAATAGGGCAGCATCTTCCTCGGATCCAAAGGAAAGTAAAACCAAACCTTCTCTTTTTATTTCCTCTCTGTTGGACCAGATGAATTTCATTACTGCTTCAGAACCAAGATAACACAGGGCCCTGAAGTTCTTAATTCTGGCCAGGGAGACTCTGGTAATATCATTAGATTTAACCATTCTCAATTGAGGTATTTTTGAGAAAAGGGAGAAGATAAATGAGCGATTAATACGTTTATCTACCAAGTCCTCGGCATTACCTTCAAATCCTATGATGTATTCCTTCCTTTCATCTGAGTGCAAGGACCTGTGTGAAATTGGAGCTGAGGCAACTGAAGTTCCTGTTTCGATAGCAGGATTGATTAGTAAGTTATTAGGTTGTTTTAATGGGATCTTATTATAATTGTTTGTGTTCTGGTTGTCCATAAAGAAGGTTTTACTCAGTGCTACAGAGGCTTCGCCGGTCTTATACAAGAGTGGATTGGTATTCATATGTTGTGGTAGTGTTCTACTTTGTGCGGGGCCGTGTATAAATATAGGATAGAGAGTCCTTGCATTATCGATTGATCCAGTTTGATCGAAGCAGCTGAGCTTAGGACTCTCTTTATGAAGTACGGCCGATGCCTCGACCAAAGTAGTTCTTTTTCCCGTGCCCTTTGCTACGATTACCGACTTGGACATATTCCCCTCCACTTCTTTGTTAATTATTTCGTCTACCTCTACCTTCCCTATTTTACCAATGCCATTTGTAGCGACTAAGGGTATATTTTTGGACTGTGCAGGGATATTGTTTGCAGAGAGTTTGTTAGTCACAACACTCGAACATACCTCACTATAAGTTTTCCTAGTAAATGGAATCGAATTGTCATTACCATGGGGGCGCGGTTGAATAATGTTGTTTTTCATGGTGCGACATCTCCCTATAATCGGGAAAAAGTCCCTTAGATTATTTTTTACCACAGAGCCGATAGCAGGTTCAATTAAAGTTGTTACACATCCGTTATCCTGATTATCTAACACCTTTAGAGACATTTCACATACTTTAGGTTTAGAAATCATAATTCCTTCCGTTATGCTATTCACTGAATTAACGATGCCAGATTTAGAATTAGCAATCTGAGGAGAGATTAGTGACTTGGTAATAATACCATTTTGACTTACTTCCTCCGGTGAATTAATAACCGGGGTGAGAGCATCTTGGCTTTCTTTGGACAGTTGTCTTACATCGATATGATCTTCCTCGATTAATTCTATACTAGGAACCAAAGAGGTATCCTTTCCACGTCCGTCATTCTTATGTAGTAGTGCTTCCTTCCTACGCTTAGCATATCTCTTAATAGCTCTCAAGTGATTTTTTTTGACTCGACGGGACATAAAGGTAAGAGGTTCCTCAGAAACACAGCGTTCTGTCTCTATTTTGTTTTGTGATTCAATTGCTTCAAGGAGCGCAGATGGGCTATCGGGAAACCGCATTGAAGGTTCTCTTTTAGTAAAGTGAGATGTAATTGTGAGATTCATTGCATCGACTGATGCCTTAATGTCTTTCAAGTCATTTTCGCACTTACATTTCACAGGTTCAATTAATGTGTCCTGATTGCACTGTTCCAAACTGCTTGCGTGACTCCCTGCCTCTACATTATTGTGGCCTTGCCCTCTAATTTCAGATTGAATGGATCTTAGGGTGTCAACTGCAGTGATAAAGCCTTCGATTTTATCCATTTTGGAGCAAAGATAGTGCAAGATGGCCTTAATTTCCTTCAATTCAAGATGAGTGAGCTCGTGACCCTTGTCAAGGAGATCTAAAATTTTGGTGATCACCGGAAGAGGAGATGGAGATTGGTCTTCAGTTCCGCGCGCGCTATTCGTACCTACTCCAAGATCCTCAATTAATACTTTATTTGTGGCATTATATTGATCAGGCGAGAATGTAAGCGTGCGCGGAATTACTCCAATTGGTGCCTCATCCGATACATCATCCTCTATTTTGGTATGATAACTCCTATTAGTATTTCCGATGGTACCAGAATTTGTTATACCATATACTAGTGGAGTCATCATACTAATAGTTTGATTGACTTGTGCATTTAATGCAGCCATCTTCTGCAAAGTAGTGCTAAATTGCATTTTGTTAGGGGTGCGTGAGTCTGATCGAATCATACTATTATTCATGATTGCATCTACAATCACTTTTTCCTCAACCCTTGTTGGGGCATACATGTCAACAGTGGAAGTAGCATGCACTTGGGCTACATGAGTGGAGCAGTTACCATTATCTAAGCAAACCACAGGGACAGTGGATGTATTGTCATCCACCATGTCAACTAATGGCACTTCATGATATGAAGTTCGACCTTTGCATACCGTGGAGTCAATGCTGGAAGAAGTTAGGATATTAGTTATTTCCTCAATGCGACGCCCACTTCGCAGGCCATTGGCCATAGTAAAAAAAAGAGGTACACCAAATACAAGAAAACTTTTTACAAAATCTTTGAAAAAGCAAAACACCTTTCCTATTAATGAGTCAGAAAATTTGAACGTAAACTAACCCCCTTCACAAGGTAAACAATAAATTAAACACTGTGCGCTATCACGAGACAATACTACTCAGGGACTTAGCTTATGCCAGTTGCCCAGGTCACAGCCAAACAGCAAAACAGCGACTCCAGCCCTTACTGCCTCCAGGGCTTAACGCCGCAAGGGTGTATATGCCGACAGTTATTGCGGCCTTGAGAACACGTGACCACTCACGTGTCCACGATAAGCCCCGCCTCCTCCAGGAAGCAGGGGAAAGCAGCAAGAGCTCTGCTCGCAGTGCTGCCGGGTTCACGCTGGGCTGCAATTGACAACAATGCTTCGTTCGTGAAGCGCAGCTTCTAGGAATACAAATCACACGCCGCTCGGGCGGATATGCCGGCAGTTATTGCGGCCTTGAGAACACGTGACCACTCACGTGTCCACGATAAGCCCCGCCTCCTCCAGGAAGCAGGGGAAAGCAGCAAGAGCTCTGCTCGCAGTGCTGCCGGGTTCACGCTGGGCTGCAATTGACAACAATGCTTCGTTCGTGAAGCGCAGCTTCTAGGAATACAAATCACACGCCGCTCGGGCGGATATGCCGGCAGTTATTGCGGCCTTGAGAACACGTGACCACTCACGTGTCCACGATAAGCCCCGCCTCCTCCAGGAAGCAGGGGAAAGCAGCAAGAGCTCTGCTCGCAGTGCTGCCGGGTTCACGCTGGGCTGCAATTGACAACAATGCTTCGTTCGTGAAGCGCAGCTTCTAGGAATACAAATCACACGCCGCTCGGGCGGATATGCCGGCAGTTATTGCGGCCTTGAGAACACGTGACCACTCACGTGTCCACGATAAGCCCCGCCTCCTCCAGGAAGCAGGGGAAAGCAGCAAGAGCTCTGCTCGCAGTGCTGCCGGGTTCACGCTGGGCTGCAATTGACAACAATGCTTCGTTCGTGAAGCGCAGCTTCTAGGAATACAAATCACACGCCGCTCGGGCGGATATGCCGGCAGTTATTGCGGCCTTGAGAACACGTGACCACTCACGTGTCCACGATAAGCCCCGCCTCCTCCAGGAAGCAGGGGAAAGCAGCAAGAGCTCTGCTCGCAGTGCTGCCGGGTTCACGCTGGGCTGCAATTGACAACAATGCTTCGTTCGTGAAGCGCAGCTTCTAGGAATACAAATCACACGCCGCTCGGGCGGATATGCCGGCAGTTATTGCGGCCTTGAGAACACGTGACCACTCACGTGTCCACGATAAGCCCCGCCTCCTCCAGGAAGCAGGGGAAAGCAGCAAGAGCTCTGCTCGCAGTGCTGCCGGGTTCACGCTGGGCTGCAATTGACAACAATGCTTCGTTCGTGAAGCGCAGCTTCTAGGAATACAAATCACACGCCGCTCGGGCGGATATGCCGGCAGTTATTGCGGCCTTGAGAACACGTGACCACTCACGTGTCCACGATAAGCCCCGCCTCCTCCAGGAAGCAGGGGAAATCAGCAAGAGCTCTGCTCGCAGTGCTGCCGGGTTCACGCTGGGCTGCAATTGACAACAATGCTTCGTTCGTGAAGCGCAGCTTCTAGGAATACAAATCACATTCAGATTTATGAGAAACAGAAATGGAATATTTGGGGGAGAGGGATGAGTTTAGAAAACCTTCTGTCCATAGAAGTTTCAGTGAACAACACTGCCATGTAAAAACCAGGGAAAAGGTGATATGGGACCAAATATTGATGAATACACAGTTGTTCCCTAAGTCGTGGAATGTTGAGGGGTCTACCCAATAAGCATGAAGACATTGAAAAGTTAGAGTGGGTGAGGATAATACAGGCAATTTTATGCAAGAACCATGGCATATTTTACCTCGACAAATAAGCGTGTATATATGGCTTTTGAGAAGATAGCAAGGAAAAATCTCGGGGCTTGCCCCAAAGGTGAATTTTTCTGAAATCTTTGTGGACGCAGAAAGTGTCTTCTGTGTTCATGGGAAACAGCCAGTATTGTGGCATCTATTGGTTATCAATGTTTATTATATTCCCTCAGGCCTAGTGGTTTAGTACAATAGTAATACTTTGGATGACTTTTTTTTCAATGCAAGAAAACCATAAGTAAGTGATCCAAGAAGAATTGTGTGTCCCCACTTTGTTGCTGCTTGGAGGATTGTTATGCCAAATTGGACCTACCACCTGATGACCTACAGGAGGACCTGTTGGAGAAACTGCGGTGGGTGTTAGCACCTAAGATTAATACAATTGACCAAGCAAAAGATAGGGCAGGGCAACAGCTATCAGAGTTATTATGTAAATTAGGTCTATGTATAATACATGGTGGTACAAGTCTTAATTTTCCAGCTGCACAACATTTGTGTCTTTAATGGATTGAAAAAATACTTTTAAGTTTAGAGTCCGGGAGTAAAGTGGTTAATATTCAAGTAATAAAGAGAATTGAGAGCGATCACATTCCTTTGTTGATGCTACTAGAATGTGGTGCCTCTTCCGCCGGTGAAATGTGTTCAGACACTGACAATCAGTGTCACAATCCACTAGAAATCAAAACACAAAGAAGGGATGTTAAATAGAACCAGGAGCTCTCTGATCAGAGGGGATTTGGAGGTAATTCAAATAGAATGTATGCATATTGGAGGTACATTAACTGGCGGCTGCCAATCTCTGGATATTCTTACACATTATGAGTCTATTCTTTACATTTTTTGATTGTGTTTAAAAATAAACCTTTCACAATGTCATATAAAAAGAAAAGAAGAAACAAATAGGAAAGTCAGCAGTGAGAAGAAAAAAAGCAATGAGCATTACAATAAGCTACAATATTTGTTTGAATTAAAAATTGAATTAAAATTAAAACTGGTTACCCTCGCCATCGTTGAACACCCGTTATTCTATGAAACTCAATCAGGCAAATAATTTTATTGAGGACCCTCAATTACCATTGTCAGACAGATGAAGGAATATTTCTTCAAGGAATCTACATAAAGCCAGTATGAAGGAGGTATTTTCCACCCACATCAGGCGGGCCCAGAATCTGCTGAAGGAAATAAACCCTTATGTAGTGCATTTTTTAAATGGCGAGTTCTAACTTTTGTGAAAAATGAACAGTCCAGAACAAGGTGTTTGAGGGATTCTAACTTAGACAGCTTACAAAATCTGCAGGTCAGTGATTGTCCTATATATTCTGGCCTTCCTGCCAAGTATTCCAAGGTAGAGAGTTGCTTTAGATGGAAACACAAGTAGAGAGTTCCAAGTTTGTTGCAAGGAAACAGATGGACATACTGAGCCTGTGTGTTTCTCTTATTGGCAAACATAGCATACTCCTTGTAAGTTTTATAGGACCACAAGGCTTCGACTGTCTCTAACCAATCCATATAGAACAATTTCTTATTTGTTTGTCCTGGTCTGTTGGTCAGTTCTTCTTCTGATGACCATCTTAGTCTTAAAGCCAAGGAGTGATTCTGACGATTTCAGGACAATAATCATCCCCAGGTCAATGTAGAGAGATTTTGGCGGGGGCCTGAGCATTTTTGCATAACTAGAGCGTTGTCTCCAAAGGGCTCTGTAGCGTAGTGAAGTGAGACCCAACTTGTGCCTTTGTGCTGAGTTAGGAATGGAGTTTGGCAGTTGAAGGGTCTCCTTCCAAATCAGGCCTTGGAGCGTGTTTAAGTAAATGCCTAGGTCAAGCTGCATAATATCCGGACTATACAATAAAGCTGGTTCCACTTTCTCCAGATAAAATCTGATGAGAGGGAGCAGTGAGTATTTGCACAGTTGACTGTAAAGCCTTTTAAGATGTTTGACCAAGGACTGTGTTTTCTCTCTCAAAATGTTTTGCCATTCACACTTTGAGGAGTGATTAGACATTGTTTTAGGTTTTTTTCTTGGTGGTAGATATGACGACCTTAGATTTTTCCCCATTTACCATAAGTTTATTGTTGGTTGCATATTCAAAAAACGACTGCAGCTTTCGTTGGAGACCCAGGTGAGTTTAAGTCTATTGTGGTAATTGCTGAATCGTTTTGTTCCAAAGATTGCCTTAGAGGAACCAAACCCAGGATAAAGGGGTGGTTTGATAAGGAATACAGGTTTGCAAGGGAGATTCTGCTAGGTGAGATAGAAAAGACAGAGTAGATCATTTTCAGGTCAGACAGGCAAGGAACAACTTTAAAGATCTGATCAAACAATTAGAAGAGAGCTTACCAGATGAGACAATGGGACAATTTTGATTTATTCCTGTTAAAAGACCAGAGGCTCTTTAAAAACATTATTGCAAAAGTGAACTTGACTAGACATTCTATAGGCGTTGGTTTCAATGTCACTGAATGATACAACCATGTTGCCCCAACATATGAAACTGAAAACGACAACAGGGCTACCCCAATCAAATGGGCATTCTTCCCTAGGTTTTTCGTTGGAATAGATGGGACAAGACATCCATATCAAATGTTTCAGTTGTGGTGGCATCGTATGCAATTAAAATGCAACACAATAGCAAGATTATATACCACCTGAATTGACTATGCACCATTCGACAATATGGATTGCCATCTTGGCTCAAGCTTTTAATGGCTAACATCTTGTAAAAAAGCTATATAGGAAATACATAAGAAAGGCTAAAAATGTGCACCAACCTTGTATCACTTTTATCCGTTTGCGGTCTGTAGGCCATGGAGAAGGAAGTCTGGGACACAAAAGGTTGCATACAGATATACAACATGCTGTGCATCGGGCTTCCATCTACATGGCCTGCAGAGTGAAAACGAGGCTTACAACTAGTAAGTGGAAAGGGGAAAAGGGGAGGGGGCTGCACCGTGGAGGGAGGGGCCCAAAGGAAACACTGAGTAAGAGACAGGAGATGGGCCAGGAACAAAAGACTGACCTTACCTGTGCCGCATTCTTGGCCTGGAATCTGCAAAACCTGCCTTTTATGGACAGCTTTTAGACAGAGATATTATTTATTTTTTATTATCAATATTATTAGTGCATTTATTGAGTGCGGACCAAGCTTTGGGAAGCAACAATGTGTCTTATAAGTCATCCAGGCAAGGAGACGGTGAGGGAAGTAGAGATGTAAGAGAGCGAGTAGCCAATAACAGAGAGGAGGAAGGTGGGCAATTTGGCAGCAAGGGATCTACAAGTAACTAAGGGAGAAAACAAGGGGCACATCACCAAGTCTCGGGTTAGGTGGGGAGTGCTTGGTGTGTGGACCTAGGTGCTAAGAAAGAGACATTCCTTGAAGAGGAGGGTCTTGAACTCTTTCCTGAAATGTAGAAGCAATGATGTAAGTCTGCTGTTGATGGAGAGGACATTCCAGAGTCTCGGGGTATAGACAAAGTCGGTTTGCCTTCTGGTTCTTTATTTCCTGCACCAGTGGAGTTCAAGTCTGTACATGTATTCTCGATCGTAGACCTCTGGAGACACTGCGTTTCTCAGTGAGGTACCTTTGGGACTTGAGGGAGACAGCAGACTTCAGGGCCACTTGATATCCCTGTTGGACATCCATGCCAAACTGTTTGGTAGAGTGATACAGGAAAGACTCATGGCATGGTGTGAGGGAGAGGTATCTTTTCATACTGCCTCTAGTGCCTTAGTATCTACTGACTAGTGGCTAAAAGCTATCAGACGAGAAAAGAAAAACAAATGTTAGGTTTTTTAGGCCTAAGCCAGACTTTTGACCTGGTTAAAAAGTACAAACGCTCGGGTAACTTTTAACACATGGGTGTTCCTACCAGTCTTTTAAATTTAATCATAGCATTATATGAGAACAATTAGCTTGCATGAGAATTGGAGCAGCAGGACAGTGTACTAAGTCAGTCAAGGTTGCATACAGAGTGTGACAGGGCTGTGTCCTGGCTCACTCTTATTCATCCTGTATATTAATGGGTTAGACACATATCTGCAGATGGTAAGCCAGAATGTTTCAAAACTAAGAGTTCATTCCAGCCCGCTGAAGGTATCTTGGCAAAAAAATTAACAGGCGCTGATACGACGATTGTGTCTTACCATCAACATGGAAAAATCAAAGGTGATGATAATAGGCCAAGAAAGGCACTCAAAAGTTAAATTTGTCATGGGAGAAAAGCACTTGAACTGGTTCCAACCTTTGATTACTTAGGGGTTTGCTTTTTTGCAAACCTTCAATGGTCTTCCCAAATTAAGTGGGCACAGAAGCGAATGTGACAGTGTACTGGAACTATTTTAGTATATGATAGAAATATGGTGTCATGGAAGCTACGTGGGATACACAAGCGACTTCTTAGCAATTTGTTTGGAGAAAGTTCGGAAACCAAGATACCAACAAAAGAGTCTATTGGGAAAGAACAACCAAGTCCCTTATCCTCTTGTGCCAGAGCGGCTGTTTGACTTGAGGCACCAATCCAGATGCAGGCTTTCAGGATTACAATCTCTAGGCTATCTAACAAAAATGTGTTCACCCTGTCCAGGGCTGGGTCGTCTTCCGGGGACCATGGATTGAGGTCCCCATGCATTGACTTAACCACCTACAGGTATTACTCAAACCACTTGAGAGCGTAGAGTTCGAACCCTTGGCTATCAAAGCCACCTTCTACTTCCCAGGTACCTCCTCCACCTTCCAAGATGTAGCCCTAGACACATCCACTAAAGTCCTAAATATTCTGCTCTGCCTGTTAGGTCTTGTGTCTCCTCCCTCTTCTTCCTGCCATGGTCCGACTTGGCCTCCTTGCTCCATCCTGCTCTTATTTTATTACTTGTATTTATTATTTCATTTGGGTATTTTTTTAGTGCACAACTAGCTCTGAGAACCAGCAGAATGCTTTCCAGCAATGGGGTATTAGGCATACAGGTAGGGGAACATGTGTTAAAACAGGGCAGTGATACATTACAATTATGCAACATAAGCAGTAATGAGAGGTGAAGTGCGGTCGG
Source organism: Ambystoma mexicanum (assembly GCF_040938575.1). Lineage (NCBI taxonomy): Eukaryota > Metazoa > Chordata > Amphibia > Caudata > Ambystomatidae > Ambystoma > Ambystoma mexicanum. Next base: position 672,720,360 of record NC_090932.1, on the reverse strand, counting down.
CCGGTGGATGGGATAAGGGTATCTATGTGTGAAGAATGTGCTCCTGAAAGAGGAGCTCTCGAATTGCATTTAGGGAGGCACAAGTCTAATGGTGATGGGTATTTGGTTCCACAGCCGTGGGGGACAGATGAGAATCCATTTTTTTTCTATGTTGCATTTTTGCAGCTCTGATCTGGCCATGCCCTCCATTCTTGTGGGAGCATTGAGAGCCAGAGATGCTGACCTTGTCAGCTAGGTACAAGGTAGCTCGCAAAGTTTTGAAAACAATACAGCGAATTTCAAAGCTGATGCATACTTGCAGGGGCAGCCAATGTAGTACAATCAGTATGGGCATAATGCGGTCAAACATGTGGAGGCCTTGATGAGGTGTGCTATGGCATGGCAGAAGCTTCTCAGTGGTAGTAGGGTGGCGGTGGGTAGATTGGTAGGGCATGTCCACCAGCCTGGTGAGAAAGGGCAAGGGGCCTCATTCCGGGTTTGGAGCTAACCATGGAGTAATTAGCTCCGTGGTTGCCTCCGAAAACGTCCCAAATCCGGCATGGTGAATGGAGTAATTACCTGTCCATTCCAGGGTTGGAGGGACCGGTAATTCCCAATTCACCTTTTGCCCTTCCCCATTCCCATTTCTGCCCCATAGTGCTCAATGGGAATGGGGAAGGAGGTAATTACGGCACTGTAAATTACGGTACCGTAATTACCTCCGAAGTACCTTTGCGGGTCCCGTACTTAACTCCTGCTAAAAGCAGGAGGTAAGGAAGGACCCGCAAAGGGACCTCGGAATACGGAGGTAAGGGATTACCGGCATCGGCACCCTTACCAGTGCCGGTAATTCCTTACCTCCAACCTCGGAATGACCCCCAAGGTCTTTTAGTGTGAATCTGAGGTTATTGTCCAGAAGGAGGGAGTAGATTTTCCACAAAAGAGATAGTTGGTACCCAGCTCACTGGGTATTCTTAGCTATGTGTGCTTTAAAGGAGACATTTTGTCAAAGTGGAATCTCAGGGACTTGCGTGTGATGTTTGCAGTTGGTTGAACCCTTCAAGGTTTATAGTGGACTGCAAAGTCTGGATTTGGGTGTGTTTGGTGGAATTGGAGAGGAGGGAGAGTTTGGTTTTATGGGGTTGAATTAGATGTATGCGCCTGACATCCAGGCTGGTGTCAGGGCGAGGCAAGTGTTGAGCTAATGGATGTCTTTGGTGGAAGACAGTTTGAGGTAGGGTTTAGTATCATTTGTGTATTGGTGGGCATGGGTGTTGTAGCTTACAAGGAAAGATCCAAGAGGTTCCATGTTGAAGTGGAAGATCAAGGATGAGAGGTTGTATCCTTCTGGAACTCCAAAGGTGACAGGTATTGGGGTTGACATGGAGTTTCCCATTTTGACAAACAGATGGCAGCTTCTAGGTATTAAGTGAATCACTGGAGGATCATTTTATCAAAGCATTCTTTTGGTTTGGGCTTTGGGTCCCACTTGCTCAGTCTACTGTTTTGACTCGCCAGATCATCCTCCTGATGTTATGTTGTTCACAAGATTCTCAGTGCTCCAACCATAGGTACATCCATCCTCTTCAGACCTCTCCAAAACTCCTCCTAACAGAACCAGTTCCTGCAACGTCTTGCCTCCCCTCTCCTGGTGTTACCTCCTCCAACAAAAGCACATTAAGCTCCTGCTGTTACTTCACCTAAATAAAGAAATGAAACCCTACCTTATTCTCATGCGCGCCTGGATATCTTTATGTAAAAGACATTTTTTTTTATTTTTAAGAACACTTTATTGGCATTTTAAAATAACAACCGTCAACATTCCCACCCACCTTTCCCCAGCCCCAGAAAAATCCCCCCCGCCTTCACCCAACCATCATGACTCAACCAACATCCCCCCCTTTATTCCCCCCACCTCCCCTCCCACCCAAGTCCCATCTGAATCCCCTTTCGTCCATAAGGCACAGCAGTCGATCATCAAAAGTTCCCAACCCAAGGTCATTAGAAAGACTTCTTCTGGCTCATCAAACTCCAAACCTCCCCCCCTCGCCACCTTCCCTCAGCATCTTTCACTTCACGGTGGGCGTAGGTCATTATCTTTTGCCAGATCATTCAGCAAATGGGACCAATGGACCGTTACCTCTCCCGCATCCTCCTTCCCCGTCAATGCTTGCAGCACAGTCAACTCCGCCTGACCCCACCTCTTTACATCTTTCCTCCATAACTGGATTGTCGGACCCAACGGGGACTTCCACTCAATCGCCATACGGTGCTTGGCCAATATCAGGGGAAACCGGCCCATCCTATTCCGTAGCTTATTCAGTTTCTCCCCTGACAGGATCCCCCACAGGCAAACCTCTGGGGAGCGTTCCAAATTAACTTCCATTAACCCATTTACCCCCTTGAGTATGATATGATATGATATGATATGATATGGCATTTGTAACGCGCCTATACACAGGTGTTTCAAGGCGCGACGCGGCAGGGAGGGGAGGAAACAAGGGGAAACAGACAACGATCCTACTAGGCCAGGTGTCATTCAGATCGCGCAAGTGCAAGGGTGGGGGAGGGGGAAAAAGTGCAAGGGGAAGGGGAGGGGGGGGAGTGCAGTAAAGGTAAGTGGCGTAAAGTAATAAATAAATAGGGCCAACTGGTGGCAAGTGCAAGGTAAGTGCAGAACAAGTGCTGGAAAAGGGGGGGGGGGCTGTAGGATACAGAGACAGTCCCGCAGTGCAGAGGGGTTCCAGGGCATCAGTGCAAGTGGAGAGTGGCTGGGCCCAGGATCGAGGCCGTTAAGAGTGGTCCAGTTGCAGAATCAGTGCAGTATCAGTGAGGAATAATTGGCTGTTCAGCAGGGGAGAGGGAGAGAGAAAGCAGAGGCAAAGAGGAAGGTTTTGAGGTGCTTCCGGAACCGGAGATGGTTCTCCTCAAGTTTCAGGGAGGCAGGAAGGCTGTTCCAGAGGGAGGCCCCTGCCGCGGAGAGAGATCTACCCCCAGCTCGTTGCTTCGAGAAGCGGCTGACCCTGAGGGAGTTGGAGGCGGATGAGCGAAGGGCTCGGGAAGGAAGATATTTGGGAAGAGAGAGTTGAAGGTATATAGGACCAAGGCCCCAGAAGGCCTTGTGGACAATGCAGAGGGTTTTGAACTTTATCCTCGCAGCCACTGGGAGCCAGTGTAGAGATTTCAGTCCTGGAGAGATACGGTCCCTGGGCTTGAGGCCAAGGACAAGTCTCGCAGTTCTGTTCTGTATGAGTTGCAGAGGGCGGAGAGTGGAGGCAGGCAGATTAAGGTAGAGGCTGTTACAGTAATCCAGCTTCGAGAGAACCAGGGCTCGGGAGACAGTGAGCTTCTGGGGGAAGGAGAGGAAGGGAAGAATACCTCTGAGGAGGTGCAGCTGGTAGTTTGACTTCTTAGCGACGTCAGAAATATGAGGAGAGAAGGAGAGTGTGGAGTCGAAGATGACCCCAAGGTTTTTTGCATTGCAGGTAGGAGCAGGGAGGGGGCCAAGGGAGGCAGGCCAGAGAGCTGCAGGGAAGGAGGGAGTGGGTGTACCGATGAGTAGGATCTCAGTCTTACTGGCATTAAGGCAGAGGTCATTTGCGGCACACCATTCCTGGATAGCAGACAGACAGTCAGAGATGAGGGAAGGAGAGGGGGAGGCTGAGGGTAGCCTGAAAATGAGCTGGGTATCGTCCGCATAGCACTGGAAATTAGGGCAGAGAGCGGCGATGCGGTGGGCAAGGAGTGCCATATACTGGTTGAACAGCCAGGGAGAGAGATTTGATCCCTGGGGGACACCACAGGTGGAGAAAAAGATGTCGGAGAGGAAGGACCCCAGTTGGACCGGGGAGGGTCGATTTGAAAGGAAAGAGGTCAGCCACGCCAGAGCCTGACCAGTGATACCCAGGTTTTCACGGAGACGGTTGAGCAGGATGGCATGGTTGACAGTGTCAAAGGCAGAGGAGAGATCGAGCAGAATGAGAACACACAGAGTGTTGGAATCGAGGTTCAAGAGCAGGTCTTCACGGATGTTCAGGAGAGCAGTTTCCGTGCTTCTGGCAGCTCTGAAACCAGATTGATGGTCATGAAGACTACCAACAGATTCAGCATGGAGGTTTAGCGGGGAGATGGCCAGTTTCTCCAGGAGCTTGCCCAGGAAGGGAGTGATGGAGATAGGGCGATAGTTAGACGGGCAGGAGGGGTCGGAAGAGGGTTTCTTGAGAAGAGGGTGCACAAGGGAGTGCTTGAGGGGGGAAGGGAAGACTCCAGAGGCGAAGGAGTGGTTGCAAAAGTCAGCCAGGGCAGGAGCCAGGTAGTCGATGTGGTCCTTGATAGTTTTGGAGGAACAGGGGTGAACCTGTTTAGACGAGACTTTCATAGATCGGACTTGTCTGGAAACCTCGTCAACAGAGAAAAGTGGAAAGGCAGAGAAAGAGGGAGGAGTGGTGACTGCAGAAGGGCCAGAGGAAGAGCCGGGAAGGGAGGGAGGGAGGTGAAAGGAGGAGAGCGAGGACAGGATGTCCTGAGTTTTAGAGATGAAGTGAGAGGCCAATGCAGTGCAGAGGGCCTGGGAGGGGACAGGAGAGGTAGAGACTGCAACAGGGTTGGCCAGCTCCTTGCAGATTTTAAAGAGTTCGGCGGAGTTGTTAGATGCCGCAGAGATGCGGGCTTGGATAAGGGCTCTCTTCTTGGTGAGAACGGAGAGCCGATACTGCCTTTGGAGCAGGCGGCAGGCCAGTTTGTCAGAGGATGAACATGAAGCACGCCATTTCCTCTCTGCAGCCCGGCACTTGCGTTTTAGGGTGGCGAGATCGGAGTCATACCAGGAGTTACATTTGGCTTTGGGCTCAGGCGGATTCTCATGACGGGGGCAAGGATATCAAGAGTAGCAGATATAGCAGAGTGGAGCATGGAGAGGGCTGTGTCAGAGTGTGAGTCAGCCGAAGGGGCGGGGGGGGCGAGAAGGTAGCACCTCCTCCCAATACTCCACTATTGTCCCACATTCCCACCAGTGGTCGAAGTGAGCGGGAGCGGTCGGGAGCGGTGCTCCTATACTTTTTTAAATTACCTTTTACAGCTCCTACACTATTATTTTAAAAAGAAACCGTTCCGGAACGGTTTTGTTTTAAAATAAATGTGTAGGAAGCAGTTGAAACTTGCACTTTCAGTGCAGTTCACTGAACATTCCCTTAAACTGCAGGCGCATGCATTTGGGGGTTTATACTGTGCATGGGAGGGGGTATGGCGATGGGGTTTGCTGGGAGCGGTGCAGACCAGTAGGGAACATAGCTCCACTACTTCTTTTCGTACACTTCGACCACTGATTCCCACACCATGTGCCAAAACCCTGCCTCCTCTAACCCACATCTAGGACACCTCCCCAAATATTCCTCGTTCATCGCTTTAAGCGCCCGAGGGGTAACATATACCCTATGTAGGATATTGAATTGAACCAGCTGAAAGCGGGCATTCCTCAAGGATTTCTGCACCTGCTCCCAGACCTTCTCCCACTCCTTACTCGAGATTGTGCGCCCCTTGTAAAAGACATTTATCAGGAGAAGTTATCAAAAATGATTAACTGATTTAAATTGTACTATTGCTGGAAAAGAATGTTTATTCCAAGAAATCTGATAACATAATTTTTATTCTTTCATGAAAAAACAAATACCAAAATATGAGTTAGCATACTATGATTCTTGTATTGAAAATCAAACATCGGTGCATTTCCTAACCATGGTTGATGGATGTTTTTAGAGCTGTAAGGTCCAGTGTAACTAAATTGTAGCTATATTTCCAATTGTTTTCAGATTTCTTTCCACACATATTCTCCCCGGAGTTGAGTTGTATGTTGTATGCATGTGGTGTTGCAGCATGACCGCAGAAACACTGCATAGAGACTTAGCATACCTGACATATGTCACGATTTTACTGATACCAGCATTATCATCTATGTACAGTATTCCAAGGAAACCTCTGCACCATATAGTATCTGCTGAATTCCCCCAGATTAACCATTTGTGACTCGATGACATGCCTTTGAAATGATTGTCATAAGTGACTGCGATGCGTTTGTATCGATGAATCCATTTGCGGTTGTGAGGCTGCGACCCCTGAAGGCCTACGAGGGTCCCATACAAGAGGCCACCCCACATGAGTAGGCCTGTAGGGGGCATGGCCTAGGAGGAATCTGTGAAAAGGCACCAGCGTGCAGCAGGTCGGTGGGCAGGCAGGGGAGGGAGATGCACGGCTGAGACCGGTCTGGGGGGGAACCCCGGAAAGGCATTGGGAGAGAGCTGTAGATGAACAAAAGGCTGACCTAGGGGATGCGGCTTTTTGTACATGGCCTTCAGACCCTGAACCGATGAATCAGGGAGTGGGGGCGGGGCCACTATTTTGCAGCTTTTTCCATTATTTCTCTCTGCTGTACGCATGCTCGTGTCATTTCGCATGGCACCTAGAATAGGAGGATTTATTGCATACATTAAAGTGATGTTCCTCACAAGCACGCCCCTGTCCATTGGGATTCGCTGAATAGGTTCAGCCAATCCTAGGACTGAATACTCAGGTGGGATGTATCAGAGTGCTGGATCAGTTGGGCTAAAATTTGGATTATTTCCTCGTTCTGGAACAGGGTCGGACAGGGCCATACCATTGTATCTGGCACCAATGAAAAAGTGGCACACCGTTGCAAATGGCAATTAATTTCATATGTGACACTGTTTGAATAGTACCCAGGGGAGAGTTTTTTTGTGTAAAATGTGATGCAAATTGTGCATTTTAAAGAATATTTATTCAGTAACACTGGTCAAAACTATTAGCTGCATGGTGAAGTAATTCATCAAACTGGCCCCCATTGATCAAAAAAACGGGCCCACCCCAGTAATTTGTGTTTTTGGTTCGGCCATGGGCCTATTGTCCTGTAGGCCAATCCGAGCCTGCTCTGGAGAGGACTCCACTTTTCCAGTGATGTCTTTTGTCTTGCCCAATGCTTAAACCACATTGCCCCCCACTCCTGCCTTTAGGAATTCTCATTACGATTGCTTCTATTAAACTCCAATTAGAAGGTGCGTCCAGCGTCCATGCACTTATATCCGCGCACGTGAAGAAGACATTCCTTGGTTAACTCGGCAGCTTTCTACCAATTAATACGTTTAAACATGTGCAGCAAACAGGCGCTCAATTATAATTCACAGGATTTACAGGGTAATTCATAGAATTCAGCGCACAAGTGGCGCACGCGGCTGGTGCACAGTGTGCACGTGCGAATCCCTGCGCCAACCGCGTGCGCTAAAATAAATTTCCGCGCAAAGCGTATTCATGGATTCCAGCCACCAAAACAAGCCGTGGCGCACAGTGGCGCAGCGACCCTGCAGCAGCGCCAGTTACGCCCCCAAGAACGCCCCATGTGCAGCGAAAAGCCATCAAAATCCCCAATCCAGCGCAAAGGGCTGTGATAACCCTTTACCAACACGGCAAGCGGGGAACGCGTATCACAGGGGATCGCGGGAAGTTTCACACGCGATTGGCCCTGTGCGAGCGGGGTACGTGTATTACTGGGGTGCGCGGGAAGTTTCACATGCGATTTCAGCAGTGTACGTGTATTACTGGGGTGCGCGGGAAGTTCCACACGCAATTTCAGCAGGGTACGTGTATTACTGGGGTGCGCGGGAAGTTCCACACGCGATTTCAGCAGGGTATGTGTATTACTGGGGTGCGCGGGAAGATTCACAGGCGATTTCAGCAGGGTACGTGTATTACTGGGGTGTGCGGGAAGTTCTGCACGCGATTTCAGCAGGGTACGTGTATTACTGGGGTGCGCGGGAAGTTCCACACGCGATTTCAGCAGGGTACGTGTATTACTGGGGTGCACGGGAAGTTTCACACGCAATTTCAGCTGGGTACGTTTATTACTGGGGTGCGCGGGAAGTTTCACACGTGATGGCCCTGTGCGAGCGGGGTACGTGTATTACTGGGGTGCGCGGGAAGTTTCACACGCGATTTCAACAGGGTACGTGTATTACTGGGGTGTGCGGGAAGTTCCACACGCGATTTCAGCAGGGTACGTGTATTACTGGGGTGCAAGGGAAGTTCCACACACAATTTCAGCAGGGTACGTATATTACTGGGGTGCGCGAGAAGTTTCACATGCGATTTCAGCTGGGTACGTGTATTACTGGGGTGCGCAGGAAGTTTCACACGCGATTGGCCCTGTGCGAGCCGGGTACGTGTATTACTGGGGTGCGCGGGAAGTTTCACACGCGATTTCAGCAGGGTACGTGTATTACTGGGGTGCGCGGGAAGTTCCGCACGCGATTTCAGCAGGGTACGTGTATTACTGGGGTGCGCGGGAAGTTCCACACGCGATTTCAGCAGGGTACGTGTATTACTGGGGTGCACGGGAAGTTTCACATGCGATTTCAGCTGGGTACGTGTATTACTGGGGTGCGCGGGAAGTTTCACACGCGATTGGCCCTGTGCGAGTGGGGTACGTGTCTTACTGGGGTGCGCGGGAAGCTTCACACGCGATTACAGCAGGGTACGTGTATTACTGGGGTGCGCGGGAAGTTTCACACGCGATTTCAGCTGGTTATGTGTATTACAGGGGTGCGCGGGAAGTTTCACTCGCGATTGGCCCTGTGCGAGTGGGGTACGTGTATTACTGGGGTGCGCGGGAAGTTTCACACGTGATTTCAACAGGGTACGTGTATTACTGGGGTGCGCGGGAAGTTCCACACGCGATTTCAGCAGGGTACGTGTATTACTGGGGTGCGCGGGAATATTCACACGCGATTTCAGCAGGGTACGTGTATTACTAGGGTGCACGGGAAGTTCCACACGCAATTTCAGCAGGGTACGTGTATTACTGGGGTGCGCGGGAAGTTTCACATGCGATTTCAGCTGGGTATGTGTATTACTGGGGTGCGCGGGAAGTTTCACACGCGATTGGCCCTGTGCGAGCGGGGTACGTGTATTACTGGGGTGCGCGGGAAGTTTCACACGCGATTTCAGCAGGGTACGTGTATTACTGGGGTGCGTGGGAAGTTTCACATGCAATTTCAGCTGGGTACGTGTATTACTGGGGTGCGCGGGAAGTTTCACATGCGATTGGCCCTGTGCGAGCGGGGTACGTGTATTACTGGGGTGCGCAGGAAGTTTCACACGCGATTTGAGCAGGGTATGTGTATTACTGGGGTGCGCGGGAATATTCACACGCGATTTCAGCAGGGTACGTGTATTACTGGGGTGCGCGGGAAGTTCCACACGCGATTTCAGCAGGGTACGTGTATTACTGGGGTGCGCGGGAAGTTTCACATGCGATTTCAGCTGGGTACGTGTATTACAGGGGTGCGCGGGAAGTTTCACACGCGATTGGCCCTGTGCGAGCGGGGTACGTGTATTACTGGGGTGCGCGGGAAGTTTCACACGCGATTGGCCCTGTGCGAGCGGGGTACGCGTATTACTGGGGTGCACGGGAAGTTTCACACGCGATTTCAGCTGGGTACGTGTATTACTGGGGTGCGCGGGAAGTTTCACACGCGATTGGCCCTGTGCGAGCGGGGTACGTGTATTACTGGGGTGCGCGGGAAGTTTCACACGCGATTTCAGCAGGGTACGTGTATTACTGGGGTGCGCGGGAATATTCACACGCGATTTCAGCAGGGTACGTGTATTACTGGGGTGCGCGGGAAGTTCCACATGCGATTTCAGCAGGGTACGTGTATTACTGGGGTGCGCGGGAAGTTTCACACGCGATTTCAGCAGGGTACGTGTATTACTGGGGTGCGCGGGAAGTTTCACACGCGATTTCAGCTGGGTACGTGTATTACTGGGGTGCGCGGGAAGTTTCACACGCGATTCGCCCTGTGCGAGCGGGGTACGTGTATTACTGGGGTGCGCGGGAAGTTTCACACGCGATTTGAGCAGAGTATGTGTATTACTGGGGTGCGCGGGAATATTCACATGCGATTTCAGCCGGGTACGTGTATTACTGGGGTGCGCAGGAAGTTTCACACGCGATTGGCCCTGTGCGAGCGGGGTACGTGTATTACTGGGGTGCGTGGGAAGTTTCACACGCGATTGGCCCTGTGCGAGCGGGGTACATGTATTACTGGGGTGCGCGGGAAGTTTCACACGCGATTTCAGCAGGGTACGTGTATTACTGGGGTGCGCGGGAAGTTCCGCACGCGATTTCAGCAGGGTACGTGTATTACTGGGGTGCGCGGGAAGTTCCACACGCGATTTCAGCAGGGTACGTGTATTACTGGGGTGCACGGGAAGTTTCACACGCGATTTCAGCTGGGTATGTGTATTACTGGGGTGCGCGGGAAGTTTCACACGCGATTGGCCCTGTGCGAGCGGGGTACGTGTCTTACTGGGGTGCGCGGGAAGCTTCACACGCGATTTCAGCAGGGTACGTGTATTACTAGGGTGCACGGGAAGTTCCACACGCAATTTCAGCAGGGTACGTGTATTACTGGGGTGCGCGGGAAGTTTCAAATGCGATTTCAGCTGGGTATGTGTATTACTGGGGTGCGCGGGAAGTTTCACACGCGATTGGCCCTGTGCGAGCGGGGTACGTGTATTACTGGGGTGCGCGGGAAGTTTCACACGCGATTTCAGCAGGGTACGTGTATTACTGGGGTGCGCGGGAAGTTTCACATGCGATTTCAGCTGGGTACGTGTATTACTGGGGTGCGCGGGAAGTTTCACATGCGATTGGCCCTGTGCGAGCGGGGTACGTGTATTACTGGGGTGCGCGGGAAGTTTCACATGCGATTTCAGCAGGGTACGTGTATTACTGGGGTGCGCGGGAATATTCACACGCGATTTCAGCAGGGTACGTGTATTACTGGGGTGCGCGGGAAGTTCCACATGCGATTTCAGCAGGGTACGTGTATTACTGGGGTGCGCGGGAAGTTTCACACGCGATTTCAGCAGGGTACGTGTATTACTGGGGTGCGCCGGAAGTTTCACACGCGATTTCAGCTGGGTACGTGTATTACTGGGGTGCGCAGGAAGTTTCACACGCGATTGGCCCTGTGCGTGTGGGGTACGTGTATTACTGGGGTGCGCGGGAAGTTTCACACGCGATTTGAGCAGGGTATGTGTATTACTGGAGTGCGCGGGAATATTCACACCCGATTTCAGCAGGGTACGTGTATTACTGGGGTGCGCGGGAAGTTCCACACGCGATTTCAGCAGGGTATGTGTATTACTGGGGTGCGCGGGAAGTTTCACACGCGATTGGCCCTGTGCGAGCGGGGTACGTGTATTACTGGGGTGCACGGGAAGTTTCACACGTGATTGGCCCTGTGCGAGCGGGGTACGTGTATTACTGGGGTGCGCGGGAACTTTCACACGCGATTTCAGCTGGGTACGTGTATTACTGGGGTGCGCGGGAAGTTTCACACGCGATTGGCCCTGTGCGAGCAGGGTACGTGTATTACTGGGGTGCGCGGGAAGTTTCACACGCGATTTCAGCAGGGTACGTGTATTACTGGGGTGCGCGGGAATATTCACACGCGATTTCAGCAGGGTACATGTATTACTGGGGTGCGCGGGAAGTTCCACATGCGATTTCAGCAGGGTACGTGTATTACTGGGGTGCGCGGAAAGTTTCACACGCGATTTCAGCAGGGTACGTGTATTACTGGGGTGCGCGGGAAGTTTCACACGCGATTTCAGCTGGGTACATGTATTACTGGGGTGCGCGGGAAGTTTCACACGCGATTGGCCCTGTGCGAGCGGGGTACGTGTATTACTGGGGTGCGCGGGAAGTTTCACACACGATTTGAGCAGGGTATGTGTATTACTGGGGTGCGCGGGAATATTCACACGCGATTTCTGCAGGGTACGTGTATTACTGGGGTGCGCGGGAAGTTCCACACGCGATTTCAGCAGGGTACGTGTATTACTGGGGTGCGCGGGAAGTTTCACATGCGATTTCAGCTGGGTACGTGTATTACTGGGGTGCGCGGGAAGTTTCACACGCGATTGGCCCTGTGCGAGCGGGGTACGTGTATTACTGGGGTGCGCGGGAAGTTTCACACGCGATTGGCCCTGTGCGAGCGGGGTACGTGTATTACTGGGGTGCGCGGGAAGTTTCACACGCGATTTCAGAAGGGTATGTGTATTACTGGGGTGCGCGGGAATATTCAAACGCAATTTCAGCAGGGTACGTGTATTACTGGGGTGAGCGGGAAGTTCCACACGCAATTTAAGCAGGGTACGTGTATTACTGGGGTGCGCGGGAAGTGTCACACGCGATTTCAGCTGGGTACGTGTATTACTGGGGTGCGCGGGAAGTTTCACACGCGATTGGCCCTGTGCGAGCGGGGTACGTGTATTACTGGGGTGCGCAGGAAGTTTCTCACGCGATTTCAGCAGGGTATGTGTATTACTGGGGTGCGTGGGAATATTCACACGAGATTTCAGCAGGGTACGTGTATTACTGGGGTGCGCGGGAAGTTCCACACGCGATTTCAGCAGGGTACGTGTATTACTGGGGTGCGCGGGAAGTTTCACACGCGATTTCAGCTGGGTACGTGTATTACTGGGGTGCGCGGGAAGTTTCACACGCGATTGGCCCTGTGCGAGCGGGGTACGTGTATTACTGGGGTGCGCGGGAAGTTTCACACGCAATTTCAGCAGGGTATGTGTATTACTGGGGTGTGCGGGAAGTTTCACATGCGATTTCAGCTGGGTACGTGTATTACTGGGGTGCGCGGGAAGTTTCACACGCGATTGGCCCTGTGCGAGCGGGGTACGTGTATTACTGGGGTGCACGGGAAGTTTCACACATGATTTGGCAGTGTGGGTCCTCTCAGGTGTTCCCTGTACACCCTCCACGGCCCCTGCAGGCAGCCCACACCACAGGGGACTACCCTGCATCCCTGGTCATGTCCCGCAGGCAGCCCACCCAACATGGCCATGCCCCCCAGCAAAGGCACATGTCTCCTTGCACTACTGATCACCAACTCATGTCCCCTTGCACCCCCACCCCCCAGCATTGCCAGGCACCTGCCAGCAGGCCCCCACTCATGTCCCACTCATGTCCCCCAGCATCCCCACCCCCCAGCATTGCGAGGCACCTGCCAGCAGGCCCCCACTCATGTCCCACTCATCTCCCCCTGCACCCCCACCCCCCAGCATTGCGAGGCACCTGCCAGCAGGCCCCACTCATGTCCCACTCATGTCCCCCTGCAGCCCCACCCCCCAGCATTGTGAGGCACCTGCCAGCAGTCCCCCCCTCATGTCACACTCATGTCCCCCTGCACCCCCACCCCCCAGCATTGCGAGGCACCTGCCAGCATGCTCCCACTCATTTCCCACTCATGTCCCCCTGCAACCCCACCCCCCAGCATTGCGAGGCACCTGTCAGCAGGCCCCCACTCATGTCCCACTCATGTCTCCCTGCACCCCCACCCCCCAGCATTGTGAGGCACCTGCCAGCAGAGGCCCCCACTCATGTCCCACTCATGTCCCCTTGCACCCCCACCCCCCAGCATTGCGAGGCACCTGCCAGTAGGCCCCCACTCATGTCCCACTCATCTCCCCCTGCAACCCCACCCCCCAGCATTGTGGGGCACCTGTCAGCAGGCCCTGACACATGTCCCCCAGCCAACACGTCATCACAATCTAGATCCCTGGCCCTTATGGGCAGCCTCCACATGCCAAACACCCACCCAAGTATTGCATCCACCCACTCAGAAATGCCAATTACATGATACAACCCCAATGTCAAGTATGTAAATGAACACATGTCCCTCACATACACACAATGGGTGTAAGTGAATGTCGAAACCCATATCATGATATGCATGAAACCAATGAGATGATACTACACATTGAAGTTTGATGAAAAAAATGGATTAAAAGCAACATAAATGGGATTAAAAATAAACAAAACGACAATGGGAATTAAAAACAAAAAGCAGCATGTCCGTAAAATAATGAAAAACCATAAATCATAATCCAAAGGCAAGGTGTCCAAAGTCACAGTTCAAAAAAGTACATCCAAGGGAAAAACAAAACCGAAAACCATTGCTCCATGGGTAAATCCAAAAAAAAACATAATCCAACAGTCAACTATATACAGATAAACAATCCAGGGTCCATGATCCCAACTGAAGAAATGAAACCTATCTAAAAATACTACCTAATAAAAAAACTATATACAAAAATGTGGGCCATTGTCCAAAAGGTCCAAAATCAATAAAAAAGCAAAGGAAAACTAACACTAACTACATAACTATTTACAAGGGCAGCAGGCTAGTCCAACGGCTCACTGGATGTTGTCATGGGCCAGGGCATCATCGAACTCCTGTTCAATGGCTTGGAGGCGGGCATGTTCCCTGGCCCCGAGGTCTCGCAGGGATAATGCAGTGTCCAGCTCCAACTCCCTGCGAATACCCTCGAGGCACTCAGCCCGCCTCAGCGCCCTCCACATGGAGTTCTCCGCCCTGACCATTGTGAGCCGTTCCTCCTCTGCCCGCTGCCGCTCCGCACCTATCTGCTGGCCCAACCGCTCCCAAACGGAAGCCACTCCCATTCCAGGGTTCTCCTGCCCTCCGGCCGATGCCTGCACCCCTGTTGTTGATGGCCCTGAGCCATGATGCCTCCCACGTCGAGCCTGCCGCTGCCTCCGACGCAACTGCCTGTGCCAGCACGACGGCATCCAGGCTGATGGAATCCACCGACGCCGTTGTGCACGTGCCCTGCCGATGATGCTGTCACATCCTCCATCTGCTGGGGTCCAGTTGCTGGTGTGTCCACCCTTGGTGGACCTCCGACTCCCGACTGTGGCAGGGATGGGATCCCCACCGAGTTGGCTGCATTGGTCGGGGCAGGTCCACAGGGGGCCCTGGTGGCCTCTGGGCCGGAAGACGGCATGGGGAACGACTGGCGCATAGCCTCCACAGAGGAGGAGAGAGTCGCCAGAGTGCCCGACACATGTACGAGACCCCTGACCACGACCGCTCCCAACTGGGCCACGTTGGCACGGTGCTCTTCGTGATGACGTGCATGCTCCCCCCGGGAAGCACGCACCTCATCACGAATGACACCCGTGCGCAACGCAACACCAATCAGGACCTTCTCCATACGGCCAGGGGTCCCCTCGTCCGCAGGTGGAGGGGAGTCAGATGACATGGACATCCCCCCTACCTGCGGACGGGCCTGGGATGGGGCATCCCTGCTGGTGCATGGTGGTGCAGTCACAGTGTCAGGGACAGTGACATGCACAGGCACCTCCACGGCGACCTGTGCTGCCTCCGACCCCTGCCCCTGGACTGCACCACTTGCACCAGCAGGGATGCCCCCACCAGGCTCCATGTGCGGCTCAGTAGCGGCCTCCTCCTCCTCTGTGGAAACCACCAACCTGGATGGCTCCACACCGTCTTCCGCCGTTGCAAGCCCCTGTGGGGGCTCACCCACCCCTTCCGCTGCAGCCGTGGGGGCATCCCCGCTGCTTTGCTCCACAGCGCCGTCTCCGCCCTTTTCTTCACTTTGCGCTCTGTAGAGGGAGACATAGAAAACAAGCATCAGGGTACTATACAATGGTCCCCTAGACAGGAAGCAATAGCAGATGAGTGGCACTGTCAAACATCACTTCCATCATGTCCCTCCACAACACATGGGTCAGTGCAGGCAAAACACATGCAGTAACAGGCATGGTGCATGCTATGGACATAAGCAAACATGTCCAAGGGACTCTTGAAACATACAATGTTCTTTTTGAACTCACATGCATCATGGGTCATGCCTAACACATTCACACACTTCACCGTACTTTCATCCATCTGGACTCGTACACCCCAGACACAGTGGATGCAAGGATAGCTAGGCTGCATCAGTGAATCTGAACATTGACACAGACATGTGTCATGCATCCATGGCATTCACAAGTCACAGACACGCAGGTCAGACACACAGACATGGACACCATACATGTACATGGCATCATCACCCATCCCTCACCCCCGCCCATGTCCAGGAACAGAGACTGGCATGCTCTCATGTGTCCATTCCGCATAGGGCTCCCCATGTAGCTTTTAAACACATACACCAACCGTGTGCTTCACACATTACTGGTCTCACATGCATGACCATGATGTCCCTGCACACACACACGCGTACATGGCCTATGTCACACATACAGGCAAGTATCAGACAACCAGCACACTGCAACATGCCCTGTCTCACACAGCAATGCTTGGCCACTTACCGCTCGACTCCAGACGGGTCTGCCTCTCAAGGACCTGGACGTCGAGCGCTGGGGATATGCGTTCCAGGACCCTCATCTGATCTTCTGACAAGTGGCGCCGGCGCCCCTTAGCATCCGCTGCCTTCAAGAGGCGCCGGGCCTTGTTGAGGGTCCTGGACCTGAAGTCCTCCCAGCGCTTCTTGACATGATGGAATAGTCGGACTGCCACCCCCTCCGCGTTGATGGCAGTCACGATGTCCGTTCAGATCCTGTCCCGTCCTTCCTTGTCGGCACGTGATGATCCGAAGAGGGCATCATAATGCCCCAAGACAAGCTCCACCAGGACACCAATTTCCTTCTGACTGAAGCTGGTGGCCCTCTGCCCCTCTGGCTGGGGGTCACCAGTGGTCTCGGATGGTGTTTGCCCCGACATGGCGACCCCCGGGGCAGGTGTGGGTGGGCAACTGGGTCCTGGGACTGGGCTGTGGAGCGATGGTATCCCAGTTGGGAGTCTTCTGTTCCAGCAGGGGTGGACACAGCAACTGGACCCCTGCAGATGGCTGATGTGCAGGCACCAAATGGCAGGACACGGTGGCAGCAGGCAGGCAGGCAGGCAGGCAGCAGCAGATGGCTCGTGGGAGGCTGCTCTGGGCTCTGGGGGGCAGTAATCCGGCCTTTTGGGCAGGAGCGTGGTCTTCCGTGTGCTTACGCGTGGCCAGCTTGATACGGAGTGATTTTGCACGTGAAAATCAAGCACGTCTGCGTGTAATTCGAGGAAAGGGCCTTAGCGCGTAAGCGCGTCAGCACACGTACGCAAATTCATTGGCCCAAAGGCCCCCAGCATGTAGGCGCGTCTATGACGTTAGGCGCACGTGCGTATTCCATGGCGCGTAGAAAAAATAAGCACATCAGAGTGTCATAGCGTGCAATTGGTGGAAAGGGCCTCAGCGCGTATGCGCATTTGTGACGTGCGTGTGCGGGCGTTTCCCTATGACTGCACGTCAGAGTGTCAGGTCGTGTAATTGGAGGATAGGGCCTTAGCGCGTACACGCGGAAGTGACGCTGGACGTGTGGGCATGTTTAAAAGGTACGTGTAGAACGCCATTTCCTTGTACATGCTTTTCGTGGAGAGCGAGCGGGTGAAATCTGTGCTTCTTGTCGGTTCACACGCGATTTACTTCACGGCGTTCCAAGTTCGTACTCCCTGTTACCTCTGACAGCTTTTTCTCTTTTTGTCTTTTTCCTGGGCCTGTTTCCTCAAACAGCGTTCACTTCTCCTGTTGTCCTGTCCCCTCAGACAGCGTACAATTCTTCTTTTGGCGGTGGTGTTGCCAACGCGCACACGTGCGTATTTTTCACGCGATTTTTCCTGGCAGACGGTGAGTCGCGCACGTATTCAACATCTGTGCTTGCCCCGTGTGTTGCCTACCCCTTCAGAGGTCAGTCTAGGCTGCGTGTGACACGCATACGTTCATTTTTGTGTTTCTGGGTGCCACAGCGTAGTGCAGGTTTATTTTTCTACGCACGTGGTCTAGGAGGGGTTGCGTGCACATTATCTCCCTTTTTTGGGGTGCCTGTGCGTTGCGTGACCCGTCATCTTCCCCCAGGGGTCACATACAGTCTTGCTAGAGCGCTAGGGTACGAATTCCATCTAGTACCCTACCCCTTTGACCCCCAATTGCCCAGGACAATAGTTTACTGCAACTCCCATACACACAACAACATCAGTGCCATTGTTGGGAGGCGAGCATGCGCTAAGGGTGGCAAAGGTGGCCGTGCCACAAGAGGTGCCCGTGGTGGATACGGTAGGGGACGTGGCCGGGACTTGCAGGGTGCCCCTAGCCCCCCATGTGTGGGTGTCCAGTCAGGGACACCCATGCCCCCCCGCCTAGTTGAGGGTAACGTGGATGACACCATCCCTGCTCAGCCCTTGTTGGACCAGCCCATTGTGGCACCAGACCTGGCACAGGGTGACTCCATGGCTAACTTCCAGGTCAGCAGGTCTAGGCCATGTGTGGCGGTGCACGTTGGTGTCACCAGGCCACGTGGATCAGGGGCAGCTATGTCATCTGCTGCCCCAAGTGGGTAGGGTGGGGAGGCTGCAGGGGCAGCTGTGGCTCCATCCACCCCAGCTCTGAGTCTCCCAGCCAGGACAGTGTCGGTCCCAGTCCATCCTGCTGACGTTCCCCCTGACTACATCACACTCCAGCTAATGCCTGCACCAAGTCCCATGGTGAGTGTTCATTCCCACACTCCTAGTCCACAGTCCACCGGGGCTCCTGCCCCTAGTGTCCAGAGCGGCGTAGGACACTCAGGATCCCCACCACCTTCCAAGTGGAAGAGGAAGAGTGCTCGTCCAGTACAGGCTGATTCCCCAGACACGGCTACACAGTCCGGCCCACCAAGGAAGCCTAGCTTCAATCAGGCCGAACATGATGCACTTGTTGAGTATGTGTCCGCACATGACAGCGAAATGGTGATTACTGCAGGATGCAAGACCACACCTGCACAACGTCAGGCACATTGGCAGACCATTGCGGACCTCATAAGTGCCCTTGGATTCGTGAGGCACACAGCTAATGATTGCTACAAGCGCTGGAATGACCTGAAGTGCAGGGCAAAGAAAAAGCTGGCCTCAAGTCATGCCGCAACTCTAGTGACTGGAGGTGGGTCTCCAGCAGAGGACATAGAACTCACTCCACATGAGTATGTTGCTGGGACCTACGTCACGGAGGAACAGATTCAAGGCGTGGGAGACCTGCCAGATTTAGAGGCATTGTCCGGTGAGTGCACATGCATGTGTGTGTCATCCATGTGCATGGTGTGTGTGTGAGGGCTTCTGATTGAGTGCCAGGTGAGAGTGTGTGTGCCTGAGTGGTTTGGGTCACCCATGTGCTTCATCCAATACATTCTGTGCACCAGGATTTGGGTATTGCAGTATCCCTTCTGGCAACAGTAGACATTCAGCCCAACCTCACGCCAGTTGCCCTTCAAGTGTCATCTTGCCACAACATAGCTGCGTATTATTCTGTGTTCATTCAGGCTGATTGTCTGCATTCCACCACTTTCACTAGGCATTTCTCAGTCCTATTGTCACATGTGTGACATGGCTATGGTAATTGCCATCTGTGTGATGGCATGTGTCATGTATGTGTATTGGACATGCCAATCACAGGCCAATGTGTGATGGCACTGCTAGCCAGCATGCAGCAAATGTGTTGGTCTTCCATCTTGGTGTCATCAATGCGTGCCATTTGCCTCCCCTTCATACGCAGTGACGGTGCATGCATGGGAGGGTTATAGTCATGTGGGACATGTGTCAATGAAGTACTGTTTCTGTTGCTTCTCAGCCCTAATTGTGTGCCATGGTGCTAATGCCTGTTCCCATTTCTTTTCTTTCATGTCTTTGCAGGGGATGACGCACTTGATACTGCTGGGGTTGTGGAGATGGTGCAGACCCAGGAGGGATCTCAGGCCCAACCGGGCACCAGTGAGGGACGTGGTGTGGTGGTGGGTGAGAACCCACACTTGCTGCAGACCATCATCTGAAGGGGTGTCTCTGGGTGCACCTCCCCCGAGCTCTATTCTGGTGTCGATTCGGATGATGAGACCTATGTGCCGTCACAGGTAAGTGTTTCTGGGAGGGATAATGTACTGTCCAACCCACCTGCACGAGGGGTAGAACCCGCAATGGGGATGTCAGTGTTGATAGGTCCGCCTTTGGTGGTTACGGATGCAGGGTCACACTCCGCAACATCTGATCCTGTTCCTGGGCCAGAAGATCAGAGGGGGAATGCAGTCCTGCAGCCTCAGGCAGTGCCGGCACAGCAAGGCGCAGTTCGCCTTGCCCCAGACAGGTGTGGTGCCCGCCGACGCGGTGGCCGTACGCCACCTGGCAATACCGCATGGGAGCAATCCATATACGGTATGGCAAACCAACAGGCAGCATCATTTGAGATGATGGCCCAGGCCATGGATAGGGTGGCCACTTCCATTGTCCCCCAAGAAAGGCTGATTGAACAACTACAGCAGGCAACAGACTCCATTAACCAGTCACACAGGGAGGACATGTTGGCATCCATCAGGGACAGGCGGGCGGCACTGGAGACTCTGCGGGAAGCCATTTCTATTGAGTCCCAGGGCCACAGAGAAGCCCTGAGGGTGGAACTCCGTCAGCTCAGGGTAACTCTTGTTGAGCTTGAGGCTTCAACTAACACAAGGACAGAACAGCAGCTGGAGCGGCTCACACGTACGCTCTCAGCTGAGATGCAGGCAACTAGGAAGGAGGTCCGGGCATCCCGTGAGTTGTTGCATGGGGACCTCCGCACGATTATCCTCCAGAACCAGACCTTCCACATCCGCATGCTTGCTGCCATGGAGGACCAGACTAGGGCTTTGCGTGGGCTGCCTCCCATAGTGCCACCACCTCTTGATGCAGCTGCAGAGGGTGAAGAGAGCGACAGCAGCGAATCTCTCACAATCGGGTAGCCGTGCAGGCCATGAGCCCATGGAGGTGTTTTTTTTTGCAAGATCCACACAGGTGGGTTTTGGTGTGCACCATGTCCTCGGACCTCCTGGGTGGCCTCCCCCACCCCTCCTGGCCCATTCATGGGCATTTTTGATTTTTGATTTTTGAATTTTGATTTTTGATTTTTTGGACAGTGTGTTGCCTTGTGTGGCTCCCATGGGCATACGCTGTATTGTGGCTGGGCACATGCAGGCTTGTCCTGAATTTGGGTCAGATGCTTGGGTTTGTGTGACACACACCCCTCCTGCTTCCCGTTTCCATGGGCTTGCAAAGGGTGTGCCCAAGTGACATTGACTTACACAGTGACGTTGGACTCCCATTTGATGTGTGGGCAGTCTGTAGTCAATACTGTGTATACATTCCTAGTGCATATCGTTGTTGTATTGTACACTGCATGGTGTATTGATATGTGCCTCTGCATCCATCTCATCCTCCTAATTTGCAGGTCCATTTGTCATGTCTTCACAAGGCGGTCTACTTTGGAAATGGAGTCCATGTTGTAAGCAGTGCACCTACACTTTTGCATGGCGCTAACACTGTACAGTTGGAAGTGTTCAAAGTGCTGGCATTACCAGGTAGTGAGGCTACCAATTTTCTAAGTCCGTACTGTCATGTTTATGGTAGGTTGGAGGTTGTGTAGGTGATTAGTATTATTGGTAAGTATTTGGTAATGTGTGTTAATGGTCCTGCATTACTGTGAGCATTTCATGTGTGGCCAGTTTCCATTAGGGACACTGTACTTTGTGACACTTGTGTCATGTTGTGGGGATTAATTTGTTTGCTCTCACATACCATGACATGCCATGGTGTGTTGTGTGGCGGTGCCGGGGAGGGGTTGGGTGACATGGCACTGTTCTCATGTTGTATTTTGCAAGTGGGTATTCATTTTTGCTGCATAGAAGTGTGTCTTTTGATGACACTGCATTGGTGGTGTTTGTGTAGGTAGGGATGCACACATTGTGACACTTCCAGATGAACAATCTCAGGCTTCTGTGGTTCTGACAGTTGACTGTGCCTTAATTCATCATAATTGTCAGATTGAGTCATCATTGATTGTCAGATGGTATGTGCCAGGGCCAGGGCTGTGTGCACTCCACAGGGGTGTGATTTCTATGTGAAGTAATTAGCCACTCACCCTGTGCCCTTTCCCCTCCCATGCGCAGCGGGCATGCATGTGGTTGGAGATGTGGGGGCACCACCATGTCCACAGCCAGGCCCCGGCGTGTTGCAACATTGTGCAGGACACATGCTGCCACTATGATCCTGCACACTACTGGGGGAGCGTATAACAGCTGCCCGCCAGAACGGTCAAGGGAGCGAAAGTGTGACTTGAGCACTCCGAATGTGCGCTCCACTATGCCCCGTGTTGCTATATGGGCTGTGTTGTATCTTACCTCAGGAGGCATGATGGGGTTCCGAATTGGCTTCATCATGTGGGTGCTCAGAGGGTAGGCACTGTCCCCTGGGGAGGTGGTGATGGGGATCATTAGTGGGGTAGTGACATTGCTCTGTCTCTGTCATGCATGCGTGTGCTGTGGCATTTATACTCACCAAGCAGCCATGCATCGCCATGCCGCCCAGCTTCCATGTCCCGGTTTAGGGTTGACATCTTGTAAATGTCGTGGGTGGACCCTGGATAGTTGGCATATACTGAGGTGATGATTCCCTTGGCATCACATACTACCTGGACGTTGATGGAATGCCAGTGCTTGCGGTTTCTATAGATGTGCTCAGATGCCCTGGGGGGACGTAGAGCCACATGGGTGCAATCAATGGCACCTACCACTTTGGGGAATTGTGCCACCCTGTAGAAATCCTGGCTGACAGCCTGCCTTTCTGCAGGTGTTCTGGTCAGATATATGTGCTTGCGGACTGATGGGCGTGCAGTGATGATGGCCAACACCTGGTGTAGGCACTGTGACTGCGTGGCCTGTGACACCCCCCCCCACTATGGCACTTGTCCGCTGAAATGATCCGGTAGCCAAGAAGTGCAGTACATTGAGGACCTTCTCCAGGGGGCTGAGTGCTTGGGAGCACAGGGTGGGTGATGTGAGGTCATCCTCCCACTCACTGACCAGGTCGAGTATTATGTGTGGTGGAAACCTGTACCTCCCATACACCTGGTCATCAGGCACACCAAATAGGCTGGTTCTGGGTGTGAAGATTCTGGCCCTGACTATCCTTCTCCTCCTCCTGCGGTATCCCACGGCCACTGCTGCTAGGAACGGTATATTCATCCTGTCGTCTGAGCTTGTTTGTTGTTTGCGCACTCTTTTATGCTGAGCGGGACGTGCGTCTGCTTCATGCTGGCGTACGTGTTTCCGGATTGGACCTTTTTTTTTTTGCGCATTGTAGGCGACCGTGTAAATCTTCCCGCCCACCCCAGGAATACACGTAACACGCTCTCCCAGGCCCAGTCGCGAGTAAATATTCCCGCCCACCCCTGGAATACACGTACCCCATTCTCACAGGCCCAGTCGCGTGTGGAACTTCCCGAGCACCCCGAAATACACGTACCCAGGGCAATCGCGTGTGGAACTTCCCGCGAACCCCGTAATACACGTA
This sequence comes from Ambystoma mexicanum, assembly GCF_040938575.1. NCBI lineage: Eukaryota > Metazoa > Chordata > Amphibia > Caudata > Ambystomatidae > Ambystoma > Ambystoma mexicanum. The sequence continues at coordinate 672,697,084 of NC_090932.1, read as the reverse complement.
CACTGCTGATATCGCATATGGAAGTTCACGCGGACCCATAATACATGTACCCTGATGAAATTGCGTGTAAGACTACCCGCGCACCCCTGAAATACACATACCCAGGCAAATCGCACTGCTGGGGGGCGGGGGGGTGGGAGACATGAGTGGGGGCCTGGTGGAGGGTGCCCTACAGTGCTGGGGGGTGGGGGTGCAGGGAGACAGGAGTGGGGGCCTGGTGGAGGGTGCCCTACAGTGCTGGGGGGTGGGGGTGCAGGGAGACAGGAGTGGGGGCCTGGTGGAGGGTGCCCTACGGTGCTGGGGGGTGGGTGTGCAGGGAGACAGGAGTGGGGGCCTGGTGGAGGGTGCCCTACAGTGCTGGGGGGTCGGGGTGCAGGGGGACATGAGTTGGACATGAGTGGGGGCCTGGTGGAGGGTGCCCCTGACTGCTGGTGGGTGGGGGCGCAGGGGGTTAGGAGTGAGGGCCTGGTGGAGGGTTCCCTGCAGTGCTGGGGGGTGGGGGTGCAGGGGGACATGAATTAGACATTAGTGGGGGCCTGGTGGAGGGTGCCCCTGACTGCTGGTGGGTGGGGGTGCTGGGAGACAGGAGTGGGGGCCTGGTGGAGGGTGCCCTGCACTGCTGGGGGTGTGGGTGCTGGGAGACAGGAGTGGGGGCCTGGTGGAGGGTGCCCTACAGTGCTGGGGGGTAGGGGTGCAGGGGGACAGGAGTGGGGGCCTGGTGGCGGGTGCCCTGCACTGCTGGGGGGTGGGGTGTAGGGAGACAGGAGTGGGGGCCTGGTGGAGGGTGCCCTACAGTGCTGGGGGTGCAGGGGGACATGAGTTGGACATGAGTGGGGGCCTGGTGGAGGGTGCCCCTGACTGCTGGTGGGTGGGGGTGCAGGGGGACAGGAGTGGGGGCCTGGTGGAGGGTGCCCTACAGTGCTGGGAGGTGGGGGTGCAGGGGGACATGAGTTGGACATGAGTGGGAGCCTGGTGGAGGGGGCCCTGCACTGCTGGTGGGTGGGGGTGCAGGGGGACAGGAGTGGGGGCCTGGTGGAGGGTGCCCCTGACTGCTGGTGGGTGATGGTGCAGGGAGACAGGAGTGGGGGCCTGGTGGAGGGTGCCCTACAGTGCTGGGGGGTGGGGGTGCAGGGGGACAGGAGTGGGGGCCTGGTGGAGGCTGCCCTACAGTGCTGGGTGGTGGGGGTGCAGGGGGACAGGAGTTGGACATGAGTGGGGGCCTGGTGGAGGGTGCCCCTGACTGCTGGTGGGTGGGGGTGCAGGGGGACAGGAGTTGGACATGAGTGGGGGCCTGGTGGAGGGTGCCCCTGACTGCTGGTGGGTGGGGGTGCAGGGAGACAGGAGTGGGGGTCTGGTGGAGGGTGCCCTACAGTGCTGGGGTTGGGGGTGCAGGGGGACAGGAGTGGGGGCCTGGTGGAGGGTGCCCTACAGTGCTGGGGGGTGGGGGTGCAGGGGGACAGGAGTGGGGGGCTGGTGGAGGGTGTCCTACAGTGCTGGGGGGTGGGGGTGCAGGGGGACAGGAGTGGGGGCCTGGTGGAGGGTGCCCTACAGTGCTGGGGGGTGGGGGTGCAGGGGGACAGGAGTGGAGGCCTGGTGGAGGGTAGGGTGCCCTACAGTGCTGGGGGGTGGGGGTGCAGGGGGACATGAGTTGGACATGAGTGGGGGCCTGGTGAAGGGTGCCCCTGACTGCTGGTGGGTGGGGGTGCAGGGGGCAGGAGTGGGGGCCTGGTGGAGGGTGCCCTGCACTGCTGGGGGGTGTGGGCGCTGGGAGACAGGAGTGGGGGCCTTGTGGAGGGTGCCCTACAGTGCTGGGGGGTGGGGGTGCAGGGGGACAGGAGTGGGGGCCTGGTGGAGGGTGCCCTGCACTGCTGGGGGGTGGGGGTGCAGGGAGGCAGGAGTGGGGGCCTGGTGGAGGGTGCCCTACAGTGCTGGGGGTGGGGGTGCAGGGGGACAGGAGTGGGGGCCTGGTGGAGGGTGCCCTACACTGCTGGGGGGTGGGGGTGCAGGGGGACAGGAGTGGGGGCTTGGTGGAGGGTGCCCTGCACTGCTGGGGGTGGGGGTGCAGGGAGACAGGAGTGGGGGGCTGGTGGAGGGTGCCCTACAGTGCTGGGGGACAGGAGTGGGGGCCTGGTGGAGGGTGCCCTACAGTGCTGGGAGGTGGGGGTGCAGGGGGACATGAGTTGGACATGAGTGGGGGACCGGTGGAGGGTGCCCCTGACTGCTGGTGGGTGGGGGTGCAGGGGGACAGGAGTGGGGGCCTGGTGGAGGGTGCCCTGCACTGCTGGGGGTGGGGGTGCAGGGAGACAGGAGTGGGCGCCTGGTGGAGGGTGCCCTACAGTGCTGGGGGGTGGGGGTGCAGGGGGACATGAGTTGGACATGAGTGGGGGCCTGGTGGAGGGTGCCCTGCACTGCTGGGGGTGGGGGTGCAGGGGGACAGGAGTGGGGGCCTGGTGGAGGGTGCCCTGCACTGCTGGGGGGTGGGGGTGCAGGGAGACATGAGTGGGGGACTGGTGGAGGGTGCCCTACAGGCTGGGGGGTGGGGGTGCAGGGGGACATGAGTTGGACATGAGTGGGGGCCTGGTGGAGGGTGCCCTGCACTGCTGGGGGTGGGGGTGCTGGGAGACAGGATTGGGGGCCTGGTGGATTGTGCCCTACAGTGCTGGGGGGTGGGGGTGCAGGGGGACAGGAGTGGGGGCCTGGTGGAGGGTGCCCCGCACTGCTGGGGGGTGGGGGTGCAGGGAGACATGGTTGGGGGACTGGTGGAGGGTGCCCTACAGTGCTGGGGGGTGGGGGTGCAGGGGGACATGAGTTGGACATGAGTGGGGGCCTGGTGGAGGGTGCCCCTGACTGCTGGTGGGTGGGGGTGCAGGGGGACAGGAGTGGGGGCCTGGTGGAGGGTGCCCTACACTGCTGGGGGTGGGAGTGCAGGGAGACAGGAGTGGGGGCCTGGTGGAGGGTGCCCTACAGTGCTGGGGGGTGGGGGTGCAGGGGGACAGGAGTGGGGGCCTGGTGGAGGGTGCCCTGCACTGCTGGGGGATGGGGGTGCAGGGAGACATGAGTGGGGGCCTGGTGGAGGGTGCCCCTGACTCCTGGTGGGTGGGGGTGCAGGGAGACAGGAGTGGGTGCCTGGTGGAGGGTGCCCTACAGTGCTGGGGGGTGGGGGTGCAGGGGGACAGGAGTGGGGGCCTGGTGGAGGGTGCCCTACAGTGCTGGGGGTGGGGGTGCAGGGGGACATGAGTTGGACATGAGTGGGGGCCTGGTGGAGGTAGCCCCTGACTGCTGGTGGGTGAGGGTGCAGGGGGACAGGAGTGGGGGCCTGGTGGAGGGTGCCCTGCACTGCTGGGGGGGGGGGGGTGCCGGGAGACAGGAGTGGGGGCCTGGTGGAGGGTGCCCTACAGTGCTGGTGGGTAGGGGTACAGGGGGACAGGAGTGGGGGCCTGGTGGAGGGTGCCCTGCACTGCTGGGGGGTGGGGGTGCAGGGAGACAGGAGTGGGGGCCTGGTGGAGGGTGCCCTACAGTGCTGGGGGTGGGGGTCCAGGGGGACATGAGTTGGACATGAGTGGGGGCCTGGTGGAGGGTGCCCCTGACTGCTGGTGGGTGGGGGTGCAGGGGGACAGGAGTGGGGGCCTGGTGGAGGGTGCCCTACAGTGCTGGGGGGTGGGGGTGCAGGGGCACATGTGTTGGACATGAGTGGGGGCCTGGTGGAGGGTGCCCCTGACTGCTGGTGGGTGATGGTGCAGGGAGACAGGAGTGGGGGCCTGGTGGAGGGTGCCCTACAGTGCTGGGGGTGGGGGTGCAGGGGGACAGGAGTGGGGGCCTGGTGGAGGGTGCCCCTGACTGCTGGTGGGTGGGGTGCAGGGGGACATGAGATGGACATGAGTGGGGGCCTGGTGGACGGTGCCCCTGACTGCTGGTGGGTGGGGGTGCAGGGGGACAGGAGTGGGGGCCTGGTGGAGGGTGCCCTACAGTGCTGGGGGGTGGGGGTGCAGGGGGACAGGAGTTGGACATGAGTGGGGGCCTGGTGGAGGGTGCCCCTGACTGCTGGTGGGTGGGGGTGCAGGGGGACAGGAGTGGGGGCCTGGTGGTGGGTGCCCTACAGTGCTGGGGGGTGGGGGTGCAGGGGGACATGAGTTGGATATGAGTGGGGGCCTGGTGGAGGGTGCCCTGCACTGCTGGGGGGTGGGGGTGCAGGGGGAGAGGAGTGGGGGCCTGGTGGAGGGTGCCCTACAGTGCTGGGGGGTGTGGGTGCATTGGGACAGGAGTTGGACATGAGTGGGGGCCTGGTGGAGGGTGCCCCTGACTGCTGGTGGGTGGGGGTGCAGGGGGACAGGAGTGGGGGCCTGGTGGAGGGTGCCCTACAGTGCTGGGGGTTGGGGGTGCAGGGGGACATGAGTTGGACATGAGTGGGGGCCTGGTGGAGGGTGCCCCTGACTGCTGGTGGGTGGGGGTGCAGGGAGACAGGAGTGGGGGCCTGGTGGAGGGTGCCCTACAGTGCTGGGGGGTGGGGGTGCAGGGGGACAGGAGTGGGGGCCTGGTGGAGGGTGCCCTACAGTGCTGGGGGGTGGGGGTGCAGGGGGACATGAGTTGGACATGAGTGGGGGCCTGGTGGAGGGTGCCCCTGACTGCTGGTGGGTGGGGGTGCAGGGGGACAGGAGTGGGGGCCTGGTGGAGGGTGCCCTGCACTGCTGGGGAGTGTGGGTGCTGGGAGACAGGAGTGGGGGCCTGGTGGAGGGTGCCCTACAGTGCTGGGGGTGGGGGTGCAGGGGGACAGGAGTGGGGGCCTGGTGGAGGGTGCCCTGCATTGCTGGGGGGTGGGGGTGCAGGGAGACAGGAGTGGGGGCCTGGTGGAGGGTGCCCTACAGTGCTGGGGGGTGGGGGTGCAGGGGGACAGGAGTGGGGGCCTGGTGGAGGGTGCCCTACACTGCTGGGGGGTGGGGGTGCAGGGGGACAGGAGTGGGGCCGGGTGGAGGGTGCCCTGCACTGCTGGGGGGTGGGGGTGCAGGGAGACAGGAGTGGGGGGCTGGTGGAGGGTGTCCTACAGTGCTGGGGGGTGGGGGTGCAGGGGGACAGGAGTGGGGGCCTGGTGGAGGGTGCCCTACAGTGCTGGGAGGTGGGAGTGCAGGGGGACATGAGTTAGACATGAGTGGGGGCCTGGTGGAGGGTGCCCCTGACTGCTGGTGGGTGGGGGTGCAGGGGGGCAGGAGTGGGGGCCTGGTGGAGGGTGCCCTGCACTGCTGGGGGTGGGGGTCCAGGGAGACGGGCGTCGGCGCCTGGTGGAGGGTGCCCTACAGTGCTGGGGGGTGGGGGTGCAGGGGGACATGAGTTGGACATGAGTGGGGGCCTGATGGAGGGTGCCCTGCACTGCTGGGGGGTGGGGGTGCTGGGAGACAGGATTGGGGGCCTGGTGGATTGTGCCCTACAGTGCTGGGGGGTGGGAGTGCAGAGGGACAGGAGTGGGGGCCTGGTGGAGGGTGCCCTGCACTGCTGGGGGGTGGGAGTGCAGGGAGACAGGAGTGGGGGCCTGGTGGAGGGTGCCCTACAGTGCTGGGGGGGTGGGGGTGCAGGGGGACAGGAGTGGGGGCCTGGTGGAGGGTGCCCTACAGTGCTGGGGGGGTGGGGGTGCAGGGGGACAGGAGTGGGGGCCTGGTGGAGGGTGCCCTGCACTGCTGGGGGATGGGGGTGCAGGGAGACAGGAGTGGGGGCCTGGTGGAGGGTGCCCTACAGTGCTGGGGGTTGGGGGTGCAGGGGGACATGAGTTGGACATGAGTGGGGGCCTGGTGGAGAGTGCCCCTGACTGCTGGTGGGTGGGGGGGCAGGGGGACAGGAGTGGGGGCCTGATGGAGGGTGCCCTACAGTGCTGGGTGGTGGGGGTGCAGGGGGACAGGAGTTGGACATGAGTGGGGGCCTGGTGGAGGGTGCCCCTGACTGCTAGTGGGTGGGGGTGCAGGGGGACAGGAGTGGGGGCCTGGTGGAGGGTGCCCTACAGTGCTGGGGGGTGGGGGTGCAGGGGGACATGAGTTGGATATGAGTGGGGGCCTGGTGGAGGGTGCCCCTGACTGCTGGTGGGTGGGGGTGCAGGGAGACAGGAGTGGGGGTCTGGTGGAGGGTGCCCTACAGTGCTGGGGGTGGGGGTGCAGGGGGACAGGAGTGGGGGCCTGGTGGAGGGTGCCCTACAGTCCTGGGGGGTGGGGGTGCAGGGGGACAGGAGTGGGGGCCTGGTGGAGGGTGCCCTACAGTGCTGGGGGGTGGGGGTGCAGGGGGACAGGAGTGGGGGCCTGGTGGAGGGTGCCCTACAGTGCTGGGTGGTGGGGGTGCAGGGGGACAGGAGTTGGACATGAGTGGGGGCCTGGTGGAGGGTGCCCCTGACTGCTGGTGGGTGGGGGTGCAGGGGGACAGGAGTGGGGGCCTGGTGGAGGGTGCCCTACAGTGCTGGGGGGTGGGGGTGCAGGGGGACATGAGTTGGACATGAGTGGGGGCCTGGTGGAGGGTGCCCCTGACTGCTGGTGGGTGGGGGTGCAGGGAGACAGGAGTGGGGGTCTGGTGGAGGGTGCCCTACAGTGCTGGGGTTGGGGGTGCAGGGGGACAGGAGTGGGGGCCTGGTGGAGGGTGCCCTACAGTGCTGGGGGGTGGGGGTGCAGGGGGACAGGAGTGGGGGGCTGGTGGAGGGTGTCCTACAGTGCTGGGGGGTGGGGGTGCATGGGGACAGGAGTGGGGGCCTGGTGGAGGGTGCCCTACAGTGCTGGGGGGTGGGGGTGCAGGGGGACATGAGTTGGACATGAGTGGGGGCCTGGTGGAGGGTGCCCCTGACTGCTGGTGGGTGGGGGTGCAGGGGGGCAGGAGTGGGGGCCTGGTGGAGGGTGCCCTGCACTGCTGGGGGTGGGGGTCCAGGGAGACGGGCGTCGGCGCCTGGTGGAGGGTGCCCTACAGTGCTGGGGGGTGGGGGTACAGGGGGACATGAGTTGGACATGAGTGGGGGCCTGATGGAGGGTGCCCTGCACTGCTGGGGGGTGGGGGTGCTGGGAGACAGGATTGGGGGCCTGGTGGATTGTGCCCCACAGTGCTGGGGGGTGGGAGTGCAGGGGGACAGGAGTGGGGGCCTGGTGGAGGGTGCCCTGCACTGCTGGGGGGTGGGAGTGCAGGGAGACAGGAGTGGGGGCCTGGTGGAGGGTGCCCTACAGTGCTGGGGGGGGTGGGGGTGCAGGGGGACAGGAGTGGGGGCCTGGTGGAGGGTGCCCTGCACTGCTGGGGGATGGGGGTGCAGGGAGACAGGAGTGGGGGCCTGGTGGAGGGTGCCCTACAGTGCTGTGGGTGGGGGTGCAGGGGGACATGAGTTGGACATGAGTGGGGGCCTGGTGGAGGGTGCCCCTGACTGCTGGTGGGTGGGGGTGCAGGGGGACAGGAGTGGGGGCCTGGTGGAGGGTGCCCTGCACTGCTGGGGGGGGTGCTTGGAGACAGGAGTGGGGGCCTGGTGGAGGGTGCCCTACAGTGCTGGGGGGTGGGGGTGCAGGGGGACAAGAGTGGGGGCCTGGTGGAGGGTGCCCTGCACTTCTGGGGGGTGGGGGTGCAGGGAGACAGGAGTGGGGGCCTGGTGGAGGGTGCCCTGCACTGCTGGGGGTGGGGGTGCAGGGGGACATGAGTTGGACATGAGTGGGGGCCTGGTGGAGGGTGCCCCTGACTGCTGGTGGGTGGGGGTGCAGGGGGACAGGAGTGGGGGCCTGGTGGAGGGTGCCCTACAGTGCTGGGGGTGGGGGTGCAGGGGGACAGGAGTTGGACATGAGTGGGGGCCTGTTGGAGGGTGCCCCTGACTGCTGGTGGGTGGGGGTGCAGGGGGACAGGAGTGGGGGCCTGGTGGAGGGTGCCCTACAGTGCTGGGGGGTGGGGGTGCAGGGGGACATGAGTTGGACATGAGTGGGGGCCTGGTGGAGGATGCCCCTGACTGCTGGTGGGTGGGGGTGCAGGGAGACAGGAGTGGGGGCCTGGTGGAGGGTGCCCTACAGTGCTGGGGGGTGGGGGTGCAGGGGGACAGGAGTGGAGGCCTGGTGGAGGGTAGGGTGCCCTACAGTGCTGGGGGGTGGGGGTGCAGGGGGACATGAGTTGGACATGAGTGGGGGCCTGGTGAAGGGTGCCCCTGACTGCTGGTGGGTGGGGGTGCAGGGGGCAGGAGTGGGGGCCTGGTGGAGGGTGCCCTGCACTGCCTTGGGGTGTGGGTGCAGGGAGACAGGAGTGGGGGCCTGGTGGAGGGTGCCCTACAGTGCTGGGGGTGGGGGTGCAGGGGGACAGGAGTGGGGGCCTGGTGGAGGGTGCCCTACACTGCTGGGGGGTGGGGGTGCAGGGGGACAGGAGTGGGGGCTTGGTGGAGGGTGCCCTGCACTGCTGGGGGGTGGGGGTGCAGGGAGACAGGAGTGGGGGGCTGGTGGAGGGTGCCCTACAGTGCTGGGGGACAGGAGTGGGGGCCTGGTGGAGGGTGCCCTACAGTGCTGGGAGGTGGGGGTGCAGGGGGACATGAGTTGGACATGAGTGGGGGTCTGGTGGAAGGTGCCCCTGACTGCTGGTGGGTGGGGGTGCAGGGGGACAGGAGTGGGGGCCTGGTGGAGGGTGCCCTGCACTGCTGGGGGTAGGGGTGCAGGGAGACAGGAGTGGGCGCCTGGTGGAGGGTGCCCTACAGTGCTGGGGGGTGGGGGTGCAGGGGGACATGAGTTGGACATGAGTGGGGGCCTGGTGGAGGGTGCCCTGCACTGCTGGGGGTGGGGGTGCTGGGAGACAGGATTGGGGGCCTGGTGGATTGTGCCCTACAGTGCTGGGGGGTGGGGGTGCAGGGGGACAGGAGTGGGGGCCTGGTGGAGGGTGCCCTGCACTGCTGGGGGGTGGGGGTGCAGGGAGACATGAGTGGGGGACTGGTGGAGGGTGCCCTACAGTGCTGGGGGGTGGGGGTGCAGGGGGACATGAGTTGGACATGAGTGGGGGCCTGGTGGAGGGTGCCCTGCACTGCTGGGGGTGGGGGTGCTGGGAGACAGGATTGGGGGCCTGGTGGATTGTGCCCTACAGTGCTGGGGGGTGGGGGTGCAGGGGGACAGGAGTGGGGGCCTGGTGGAGGGTGCCCCGCACTGCTGGGGGGTGGGGGTGCAGGGAGACATGAGTGGGGGACTGGTGGAGGGTGCCCTACAGTGCTGGGGGGTGGGGGTGCAGGGGGACATGAGTTGGACATGAGTGGGGGCCTGGTGGAGGGTGCCCCTGACTGCTGGTGGGTGGGGGTGCAGGGGGACAGGAGTGGGGGCCTGGTGGAGGGTGCCCTACACTGCTGGGGGTGGGAGTGCAGGGAGACAGGAGTGGGGGCCTGGTGGAGGGTGCGCTACAGTGCTGGGGGGTGGGGGTGCAGGGGGACAGGAGTGGGGGCCTGGTGGAGGGTGCCCTGCACTGCTGGGGGATGGGGGTGCAGGGAGACATGAGTGGGGGCCTGGTGGAGGGTGCCCCTGACTCCTGGTGGGTGGGGGTGCAGGGAGACAGGAGTGGGTGCCTGGTGGAGGGTGCCCTACAGTGCTGGGGGGTGGGGGTGCAGGGGGACAGGAGTGGGGGCCTGGTGGAGGGTGCCCTACAGTGCTGGGGGTGGGGGTGCAGGGGGACATGAGTTGGACATGAGTGGGGGCCTGGTGGAGGGTGCCCCTGACTGCTGGTGGGTGAGGGTGCAGGGGGACAGGAGTGGGGGCCTGGTGGAGGGTGCCCTGCACTGCTGGGGGGGGTGCCGGGAGACAGGAGTGGGGGCCTGGTGGAGGGTGCCCTACAGTGCTGGTGGGTAGGGGTACAGGGGGACAGGAGTGGGGGCCTGGTGGAGGGTGCCCTGCACTGCTGGGGGGTGGGGGTGCATGGAGACAGGAGTGGGGGCCTGGTGGAGGGTGCCCTACAGTGCTGGGGGTGGGGGTCCAGGGGGACATGAGTTGGACATGAGTGGGGGCCTGGTGGAGGGTGCCCCTGACTGCTGGTGGGTGGGGGTGCAGGGGGACAGGAGTGGGGGCCTGGTGGAGGGTGCCCTACAGTGCTGGGGGGTGGGGGTGCAGGGGCACATGTGTTGGACATGAGTGGGGGCCTGGTGGAGGGTGCCCCTGACTGCTGGTGGGTGATGGTGCAGGGAGACAGGAGTGGGGGCCTGGTGGAGGGTGCCCTACAGTGCTGGGGGTGGGGGTGCAGGGGGACAGGAGTGGGGGCCTGGTGGAGGGTGCCCTACAGTGCTGGGGGGGTGTGGGTGCATTGGGACAGGAGTTGGACATGAGTGGGGGCCTGGTGGAGGGTGCCCCTGACTGCTGGTGGGTGGGGGTGCAGGGGGACAGGAGTGGGGGCCTGGTGGAGGGTGCCCTACAGTGCTGGGGGTTGGGGGTGCAGGGGGACATGAGTTGGACATGAGTGGGGGCCTGGTGGAGGGTGCCCCTGACTGCTGGTGGGTGGGGGTGCAGGGAGACAGGAGGGGGGGCCTGGTGGAGGGTGCCCTACAGTGCTGGGGGGTGGGGGTGCAGGGGGACAGGAGTAGGGGCCTGGTGGAGGGTGCCCTACAGTGCTGGGGGGTGGGGGTGCAGGGGGACATGAGTTGGACATGAGTGGGGGCCTGATGGAGGGTGCCCTGCACTGCTGGGGGGTGGGGGTGCTGGGAGACAGGATTGGGGGCCTGGTGGATTGTGCCCTACAGTGCTGGGGGGTGGGAGTGCAGAGGGACAGGAGTGGGGGCCTGGTGGAGGGTGCCCTGCACTGCTGGGGGGTGGGAGTGCAGGGAGACAGGAGTGGGGGCCTGGTGGAGGGTGCCCTACAGTGCTGGGGGGTGGGGGTGCAGGGGGACAGGAGTGGGGGCCTGGTGGAGGGTGCCCTGCACTGCTGGGGGATGGGGGTGCAGGGAGACAGGAGTGGGGGCCTGGTGGAGGGTGCCCTACAGTGCTGGGGGTTGGGGGTGCAGGGGGACATGAGTTGGACATGAGTGGGGGCCTGGTGGAGAGTGCCCCTGACTGCTGGTGGGTGGGGGGGCAGGGGGACAGGAGTGGGGGCCTGATGGAGGGTGCCCTACAGTGCTGGGTGGTGGGGGTGCAGGGGGACAGGAGTTGGACATGAGTGGGGGCCTGGTGGAGGGTGCCCCTGACTGCTGGTGGGTGGGGGTGCAGGGGGACAGGAGTGGGGGCCTGGTGGAGGGTGCCCTACAGTGCTGGGGGGGTGGGGGTGCAGGGGGACATGAGTTGGATATGAGTGGGGGCCTGGTGGAGGGTGCCCCTGACTGCTGGTGGGTGGGGGTGCAGGGAGACAGGAGTGGGGGTCTGGTGGAGGGTGCCCTACAGTGCTGGGGGTGGGGGTGCAGGGGGACAGGAGTGGGGGCCTGGTGGAGGGTGCCCTACAGTCCTGGGGGGTGGGGGTGCAGGGGGACAGGAGTGGGGGCCTGGTGGAGGGTGCCCTACAGTGCTGGGGGGTGCGGGTGCAGGGGGACAGGAGTGGGGGCCTGGTGGAGGGTGCCCTACAGTGCTGGGTGGTGGGGGTGCAGGGGGACAGGAGTTGGACATGAGTGGGGGCCTGGTGGAGGGTGCCCCTGACTGCTGGTGGGTGGGGGTGCAGGGGGACAGGAGTGGGGGCCTGGTGGAGGGTGCCCTACAGTGCTGGGGGGTGGGGGTGCAGGGGGACATGAGTTGGACATGAGTGGGGGCCTGGTGGAGGGTGCCCCTGACTGCTGGTGGGTGGGGGTGCAGGGAGACAGGAGTGGGGGTCTGGTGGAGGGTGCCCTACAGTGCTGGGGTTGGGGGTGCAGGGGGACAGGAGTGGGGGCCTGGTGGAGGGTGCCCTACAGTGCTGGGGGGTGGGGGTGCAGGGGGACAGGAGTGGGGGGCTGGTGTAGGGTGTCCTACAGTGCTGGGGGGTGGGGGTGCAGGGGGACAGGAGTGGGGGCCTGGTGGAGGGTGCCCTACAGTGCTGGGGGGTGGGGGTGCAGGGGGACATGAGTTGGACATGAGTGGGGGCCTGGTGGAGGGTGCCCCTGACTGCTGGTGGGTGGGGGTGCAGGGGGGCAGGAGTGGGGGCCTGGTGGAGGGTGCCCTGCACTGCTGGGGGTGGGGGTCCAGGGAGACGGGCGTCGGCGCCTGGTGGAGGGTGCCCTACAGTGCTGGGGGGTGGGGGTGCAGGGGGACATGAGTTGGACATGAGTGGGGGCCTGATGGAGGGTGCCCTGCACTGCTGGGGGGTGGGGGTGCTGGGAGACAGGATTGGGGGCCTGGTGGATTGTGCCCTACAGTGCTGGGGGGTGGGAGTGCAGGGGGACAGGAGTGGGGGCCTGGTGGAGGGTGCCCTGCACTGCTGGGGGGTGGGAGTGCAGGGAGACAGGAGTGGGGGCCTGGTGGAGGGTGCCCTACAGTGCTGGGGGGGGTGGGGGTGCAGGGGGACAGGAGTGGGGGGCCTGGTGGAGGGTGCCCTGCACTGCTGGGGGATGGGGGTGCAGGGAGACAGGAGTGGGGGCCTGGTGGAGGGTGCCCTACAGTGCTGGGGGTTGGGGGTGCAGGGGGACATGAGTTGGACATGAGTGGGGGCCTGGTGGAGAGTGCCCCTGACTGCTGGTGGGTGGGGGGGCAGGGGGACAGGAGTGGGGGCCTGGTGGAGGGTGCCCTACAGTGCTGGGTGGTGGGGGTGCAGGGGGACAGGAGTTGGACATGAGTGGGGGCCTGGTGGAGGGTGCCCCTGACTGCTGGTGGGTGGGGGTGCAGGGGGACAGGAGTGGGGGCCTGGTGGAGGGTGCCCTACAGTGCTGGGGGGTGAGGGTGCAGGGGGACATGAGTTGGATATGAGTGGGGGCCTGGTGGAGGGTGCCCCTGACTGCTGGTGGGTGGGGGTGCAGGGAGACAGGAGTGGGGGTCTGGTGGAGGGTGCCCTACAGTGCTGGGGGTGGGGGTGCAGGGGGACAGGAGTGGGGGCCTGGTGGAGGGTGCCCTACAGTCCTGGGGGGTGGGGGTGCAGGGGGACAGGAGTGGGGGCCTGGTGGAGGGTGCCCTACAGTGCTGGGGGGTGGGGGTGCAGGGGGACAGGAGTGGGGGCCTGGTGGAGAGTGCCCTACAGTGCTGGGTGGTGGGGTTGCAGGGGGACAGGAGTTGGACATGAGTGGGGGCCTGGTGGAGGGTGCCCCTGACTGCTGGTGGGTGGGGGTGCAGGGGGACAGGAGTGGGGGCCTGGTGGAGGGTGCCCTACAGTGCTGGGGGGTGGGGGTGCAGGGGGACATGAGTTGGACATGAGTGGGGGCCTGGTGGAGGGTGCCCCTGACTGCTGGTGGGTGGGGGTGCAGGGAGACAGGAGTGGGGGTCTGGTGGAGGGTGCCCTACAGTGCTGGGGTTGGGGGTGCAGGGGGACAGGAGTGGGGGCCTGGTGGAGGGTGCCCTACAGTGCTGGGGGGTGGGGGTGCAGGGGGACAGGAGTGGGGGCCTGGTGGAGGATGCCCTACAGTGCTGGGGGGTGGGGGTGCAGGGGGACAGGAGTGGGGGCCTGGTGGAGGGTGCCCTGCACTGCTGGGGGGTGGGGGTGCAGGGTGACAGGAGTGGGGGCCTAGTGGACGGTGCCCTACAGTGCTGGGGGGTGTGGGTGCAGGGGGACAGGAGTTGGACATGAGTGGGGGCCTGGTGGAGGGTGCCCCTGACTGCTGGTGGGTGGGGGTGCAGGGGGACATGAGATGGACATGAGTGGGGGCCTGGTGGACGGTGCCCCTGACTGCTGGTGGGTGGGGGTGCAGGGGGACAGGAGTGGGGGCCTGGTGGAGGGTGCCCTACAGTGCTGGGGGGTGGGGGTGCAGGGGGACAGGAGTTGGACATGAGTGGGGGCCTGGTGGAGGGTGCCCCTGACTGCTGGTGGGTGGGGGTGCAGGGGGACAGGAGTGGGGGCCTGGTGGAGGGTGCCCTACAGTGCTGGGGGGTGGGGGTGCAGGGGGACATGAGTTGGATATGAGTGGGGGCCTGGTGGAGGGTGCCCTGCACTGCTGGGGGGTGGGGGTGCAGGGTGACAGGAGTGGGGGCCTAGTGGAGGGTGCCCTACAGTGCTTGGGGGTGTGGGTGCAGGGGGACAGGAGTTGGACATGAGTGGGGGCCTGGTGGAGGGTGCCCCTGACTGCTGGTGGGTGGGGGTGCAGGGGGACATGAGATGGACATGAGTGGGGGCCTGGTGGAGGGTGCCCCTGACTGCTGGTGGGTGGGGGTGCAGGGGGACAGGAGTGGGGGCCTGGTGGAGGGTGCCCTACAGTGCTGGGGGGTGGGGGTGCAGGGGGACATGAGTTGGATATGAGTGGGGGCCTGGTGGAGGGTGCCCTACAGTGCTGGGGGGTGGGGGTGCAGGGGGACAGTAGTGGGGGCCTGGTGGAGGGTGCACTGCACTGCTGGTGGATGGGGGTGCAGGGAGACAGGAGTGGGGGCCTGGTGGAGGGTGCCCTACAGTGCTGGGGGTTGGGGGTGCAGGGGGACATGAGTTGGACATGAGTGGGGGCCTGGTGGAGAGTGCCCCTGACTGCTGGTGGGTGGGGGGGCAGGGGGACAGGAGTGAGGGCCTGGTGGAGGGTGCCCTACAGTGCTGGGTGGTGGGGGTGCAGGGAGACAAGAGTTGGACATGAGTGGGGGCCTGGTGGAGGGTGCCCCTGACTGCTGGTGGGTGGGGGTGCAGGGGGACAGGAGTGGGGGCCTGGTGGAGGGTGCCCTACAGTGCTGGGGGGTGGGGGTGCAGGGGGACAGGAGTGGGGGCCTGGTGGAGGGTTCCCTACAGTGCTGGGAGGTGGGGGTGCAGGGGGACATGAGTTGGACATGAATGGGGGCCTGGTGGAGGGTGCCCCTGACTGCTGGTGGGTGGGGGTGCAGGGGGGCAGGAGTGGGGGCCTGGTGGAGGGTGCCCTGCACTGCTGGGGGTGGGGGTCCAGGGAGACGGGCGTCGGTGCCTGGTGGAGGGTGCCCTACAGTGCTGGGGGGTGGGGGTGCAGGGGGACATGAGTTGGACATGAGTGGGGGCCTGGTGGAGGATGCCCTGCACTGCTGGGGGGTGGGGGTGCTGGGAGACAGGATTGGGGGCCTGGTGGATTATGCCCTACAGTGCTGGGGGGTGGGGGTGCAGGGGGACAGGAGTGGGGGCCTGGTGGAGGGTGCCCTGCTCTGCTGGGGGGTGGGAGTGCAGGGAGACAGGAGTGGGGGCCTGGTGGAGGGTGCCCTACAGTGCTGGGGGGTGGGGGTGCAGGGGGACAGGAGTGGGGGCCTGGTGGAGGGTGCCCTGCACTGCTGGGGGATGGGGGTGCAGGGAGACAGGAGTGGGGGCCTGGTGGAGGGTGCCCTACAGTGCTGGGGGTTGGGGGTGCAGGGGGACATGAGTTGGACATGAGTGGGGGCCTGGTGGAGAGTGCCCCTGACTGCTGGTGGGTGGGGGGGCAGGGGGACAGGGGTGGGGGCCTGGTGGAGGGTGCCCTACAGTGCTGGGTGGTGGGGGTGCAGGGGGACAGGAGTTGGACATGAGTGGGGGCCTGGTGGAGGGTGCCCCTGACTGCTGGTGGGTGGGGGTGCAGGGGGACAGGAGTGGGGGCCTGGTGGAGGGTGCCCTACAGTGCTGGGGGGTGGGGGTGCAGGGGACATGAGTTGGATATGAGTGGGGGCCTGGTGGAGGGTGCCCCTGACTGCTGGTGGGTGGGGGTGCAGGGAGACAGGAGTGGGGGTCTGGTGGAGGGTGCCCTACAGTGCTGGGGGTGGGGGTGCAGGGGGACAGGAGTGGGGGCCTGGTGGAGGGTGCCCTACAGTCCTGGGGGGTGGGGGTGCAGGGGGACAGGAGTGGGGGCCTGGTGGAGGGTGCCCTACAGTGCTGGGGGGTGGGGGTGCAGGGGGACAGGAGTGGGGGCCTGGTGGAGAGTGCCCTACAGTGCTGGGTGGTGGGGTTGCAGGGGGACAGGAGTTGGACATGAGTGGGGGCCTGGTGGAGGGTGCCCCTGACTGCTGGTGGGTGGGGGTGCAGGGGGACAGGAGTGGGGGCCTGGTGGAGGGTGCCCTACAGTGCTGGGGGGTGGGGGTGCAGGGGGACATGAGTTGGACATGAGTGGGGGCCTGGTGGAGGGTGCCCCTGACTGCTGGTGGGTGGGGGTGCAGGGAGACAGGAGTGGGGGTCTGGTGGAGGGTGCCCTACAGTGCTGGGGTTGGGGGTGCAGGGGGACAGGAGTGGGGGCCTGGTGGAGGGTGCCCTACAGTGCTGGGGGGTGGGGGTGCAGGGGGACAGGAGTGGGGGCCTGGTGGAGGGTGCCCTACAGTGCTGGGGGGTGGGGGTGCAGGGGGACAGGAGTGGGGGCCTGGTGGAGGGTGCCCTGCACTGCTGGGGGGTGGGGGTGCAGGGTGACAGGAGTGGGGGCCTAGTGGAGGGTGCCCTACAGTGCTGGGGGGTGTGGGTGCAGGGGGACAGGAGTTGGACATGAGTGGGGGCCTGGTGGAGGGTGCCCCTGACTGCTGGTGGGTGGGGGTGCAGGGGGACATGTGATGGACATGAGTGGGGGCCTGGTGGACGGTGCCCCTGACTGCTGGTGGGTGGGGGTGCAGGGGGACAGGAGTGGGGGCCTGGTGGAGGGTGCCCTACAGTGCTGGGGGGTGGGGGTGCAGGGGGACAGGAGTTGGACATGAGTGGGGGCCTGGTGGAGGGTGCCCCTGACTACTGGTGGGTGGGGGTGCAGGGGGAAAGGAGTGGGGGCCTGGTGGAGGGTGCCCTACAGTGCTGGGGGGTGGGGGTGCAGGGGGACATGAGTTGGATATGAGTGGGGGCCTGGTGGAGGGTGCCCTGCACTGCTGGGGGGTGGGGGTGCAGGGTGACAGGAGTGGGGGCCTAGTGGAGGGTGCCCTACAGTGCTTGGGGGTGTGGGTGCAGGGGGACAGGAGTTGGACATGAGTGGGGGCCTGGTGGAGGGTGCCCCTGACTGCTGGTGGGTGGGGGTGCAGGGGGACATGAGATGGACATGAGTGGGGGCCTGGTGGAGGGTGCCCCTGACTGCTGGTGGGTGGGGGTGCAGGGGGACAGGAGTGGGGGCCTGGTGGAGGGTGCCCTACAGTGCTGGGGGGTGGGGGTGCAGGGGGACATGAGTTGGATATGAGTGGGGGCCTGGTGGAGGGTGCCCTACAGTGCTGGGGGGTGGGGGTGCAGGGGGACAGTAGTGGGGGCCTGGTGGAGGGTGCCCTGCACTGCTGGTGGATGGGGGTGCAGGGAGACAGGAGTGGGGGCCTGGTGGAGGGTGCCCTACAGTGCTGGGGGTTGGGGGTGCAGGGGGACATGAGTTGGACATGAGTGGGGGCCTGGTGGAGAGTGCCCCTGACTGCTGGTGGGTGGGGGGGCAGGGGGACAGGAGTGAGGGCCTGGTGGAGGGTGCCCTACAGTGCTGGGTGGTGGGGGTGCAGGGGGACAAGAGTTGGACATGAGTGGGGGCCTGGTGGAGGGTGCCCCTGACTGATGGTGGGTGGGGGTGCAGGGGGACAGGAGTGGGGGCCTGGTGGAGGGTGCCCTACAGTGCTGGGGGGTGGGGGTGCAGGGGGACAGGAGTGGGGGCCTGGTGGAGGGTGCCCTACAGTGCTGGGAGGTGGGGGTGCAGGGGGACATGAGTTGGACATGAATGGGGGCCTGGTGGAGGGTGCCCCTGACTGCTGGTGGGTGGGGGTGCAGGGGGGCAGGAGTGGGGGCCTGGTGGAGGGTGCCCTGCACTGCTGGGGGTGGGGGTCCAGGGAGACGGGCGTCGGTGCCTGGTGGAGGGTGCCCTACAGTGCTGGGGGGTGGGGGTGCAGGGGGACATGAGTTGGACATGAGTGGGGGCCTGGTGGAGGATGCCCTGCACTGCTGGGGGGTGGGGGTGCTGGGAGACAGGATTGGGGGCCTGGTGGATTATGCCCTACAGTGCTGGGGGGTGGGGGTGCAGGGGGACAGGAGTGGGGGCCTGGTGGAGGGTGCCCTGCTCTGCTGGGGGGTGGGAGTGCAGGGAGACAGGAGTGGGGGCCTGGTGGAGGGTGCCCTACAGTGCTGGGGAGTGGGGGTGCAGGGGGACAGGAGTGGGGGCCTGGTGGAGGGTGCCCTGCACTGCTGGGGGATGGGGGTGCAGGGAGACAGGAGTGGGGGCCTGGTGGAGGGTGCCCTACAGTGCTGGGGGTTGGGGGTGCAGGGGGACATGAGTTGGACATGAGTGGGGGCCTGGTGGAGAGTGCCCCTGACTGCTGGTGGGTGGGGGGGCAGGGGGACAGGAGTGGGGGCCTGGTGGAGGGTGCCCTACAGTGCTGGGTGGTGGGGGTGCAGGGGGACAGGAGTTGGACATGAGTGGGGGCCTGGTGGAGGGTGCCCCTGACTGCTGGTGGGTGGGGGTGCAGGGGGACAGGAGTGGGGGCCTGGTGGAGGGTGCCCTACAGTGCTGGGGGGTGGGGGTGCAGGGGGACATGAGTTGGATATGAGTGGGGGCCTGGTGGAGGGTGCCCCTGACTGCTGGTGGGTGGGGGTGCAGGGAGACAGGAGTGGGGGTCTGGTGGAGGGTGCCCTACAGTGCTGGGGGTGGGGGTGTAGGGGGACAGGAGTGGGGGCCTGGTGGAAGGTGCCCTACAGTCCTGGGGGGTGGGGGTGCAGGGGGACAGGAGTGGGGGCCTGGTGGAGGGTGCCCTACAGTGCTGGGGGGTGGGGGTGCAGGGGGACAGGAGTGGGGGCCTGGTGGAGGGTGCCCTACAGTGCTGGGTGGTGGGGGTGCAGGGGGACAGGAGTTGGACATGAGTGGGGGCCTGGTGGAGGGTGCCCCTGACTGCTGGTGGGTGGGGGTGCAGGGAGACAGGAGTGGGGGTCTGGTGGAGGGTGCCCTACAGTGCTGGGGTTGGGGGTGCAGGGGGACAGGAGTGGGGGCCTAGTGGAGGGTGCCCTACAGTGCTGGGGGGTTTGGGTGCAGGGGGACAGGAGTTGGACATGAGTGGGGGCCTGGTGGAGGGTGCCCCTGACTGCTGGTGGGTGGAGGTGCAGGGGGACATGAGATGGACATGAGTGGGGGCCTGGTGGACGGTGCCCCTGACTGCTGGTGGGTGGGGGTGCAGGGGGACAGGAGTGGGGGCCTGGTGGAGGGTGCCCTACAGTGCTGGGGGGGTGGGGGTGCAGGGGGACAGGAGTGGGGGCCTGGTGGAGGGTGCCCTGCACTGCTGGGGGATGGGGGTGCAGGGAGACAGGAGTGGGGGCCTGGTGGAGGGTGCCCTACAGTGCTGGGGGTTGGGGGTGCAGGGGGACATGAGTTGGACATGAGTGGGGGCCTGGTGGAGAGTGCCCCTGACTGCTGGTGGGTGGGGGGGCAGGGGGACAGGAGTGGGGGCCTGGTGGAGGGTGCCCTACAGTGCTGGGTGGTGGGGGTGCAGGGGGACAGGAGTTGGACATGAGTGGGGGTCTGGTGGAGGGTGCCCCTGACTGCTGGTGGGTGAGGGGGACAGGAGTGGGGGCCTGGTGGAGGGTGCCCTACAGTGCTGGGGGGTGGGGGTGCAGGGGGACATGAGTTGGATATGAGTGGGGGCCTGGTGGAGGGTGCCCCTGACTGCTGGTGGGTGGGGGTGCAGGGAGACAGGAGTGGGGGTCTGGTGGAGGGCGCCCTACAGTGCTGGGGGTGGGGGTGCAGGGGGACAGGAGTGGGGGCCTGGTGGAGGGTGCCCTACAGTCCTGGGGGGTGGGGGTGCAGGGGGACAGGAGTGGGGGCCTGGTGGAGGGTGCCCTACAGTGCTGGTGGGTGGGGGTGCAGGGGGACAGGAGTGGGGGCCTGGTGGAGGGTGCCCTGCACTGCTGGGGGGGGTGCTTGGAGACAGGAGTGGGGGCCTGGTGGAGGGTGCCCTACAGTGCTGGGCGTTGGGGGTGCAGGGGGACAAGAGTGGGGGCCTGGTGGAGGGTGCCCTGCACTGCTGGGGGGTGGGGGTGCAGGGAGACAGGAGTGGGGGCCTGGTGGAGGGTGCCCTGCACTGCTGGGGGTGGGGGTGCAGGGGGACATGAGTTGGACATGAGTGGGGGCCTGGTGGAGGGTGCCCCTGACTGCTGGTGGGTGGGGGTGCAGGGGGACAGGAGTGGGGGCCTGGTGGAGGGTGCCCTACAGTGCTGGGGGTGGGGGTGCAGGGGGACAGGAGTTGGACATGAGTGGGGGCCTGTTGGAGGGTGCCCCTGACTGCTGGTGGGTGGGGGTGCAGGGGGACAGGAGTGGGGGCCTGGTGGAGGGTGCCCTACAGTGCTGGGGGGTGGGGGTGCAGGGGGACATGAGTTGGACATGAGTGGGGGCCTGGTGGAGGATGCCCCTGACTGCTGGTGGGTGGGGGTGCAGGGAGACAGGAGTGGGGGCCTGGTGGAGGGTGCCCTACAGTGCCTGGGGGTGGGGGTGCAGGGGGACAGGAGTGGAGGCCTGGTGGAGGGTAGGGTGCCCTACAGTGCTGGGGGGTGGGGGTGCAGGGGGACATGAGTTGGACATGAGTGGGGGCCTGGTGAAGGGTGCCCCTGACTGCTGGTGGGTGGGGGTGCAGGGGGCAGGAGTGGGGGCCTGGTGGAGGGTGCCCTGCACTGCTGGGGGGTGTGGGCGCTGGGAGACAGGAGTGGGGGCCTTGTGGAGGGTGCCCTACAGTGCTGGGGGGTGGGGGTGCAGGGGGACAGGAGTGGGGGCCTGGTGGAGGGTGCCCTGCACTGCTGGGGGGTGGGGGTGCAGGGAGACAGGAGTGGGGGCCTGGTGGGGGGTGCCCTACAGTGCTGGGGGTGGGGGTGCAGGGGGACAGGAGTGGGGGCCTGGTGGAGGGTGCCCTACACTGCTGGGGGGTGGGGGTGCAGGGGGACAGGAGTGGGGCCTGGTGGAGGGTGCCCTGCACTGCTGGGGGGTGGGGGTGCAGGGAGACAGGAGTGGGGGGCTGGTGGAGGGTGCCCTACAGTGCTGGGGGACAGGAGTGGGGGCCTGGTGGAGGGTGCCCTACAGTGCTGGGAGGTGGGGGTGCAGGGGGACATGAGTTGGACATGAGTGGGGGTCTGGTGGAGGGTGCCCCTGACTGCTGGTGGGTGGGGGTGCAGGGGGACAGGAGTGGGGGCCTGGTGGAGGGTGCCCTGCACTGCTGGGGGTGGGGGTGCAGGGAGACAGGAGTGGGCGCCTGGTGGAGGGTGCCCTACAGTGCTGGGGGGTGGGGGTGCAGGGGGACATGAGTTGGACATGAGTGGGGGCCTGGTGGAGGGTGCCCTGCACTGCTGGGGGTGGGGGTGCTGGGAGACAGGATTGGGGGCCTGGTGGATTGTGCCCTACAGTGCTGGGGGGTGGGGGTGCAGGGGGACAGGAGTGGGGGCCTGGTGGAGGGTGCCCTGCACTGCTGGGGGGTGGGGGTGCAGGGAGACATGAGTGGGGGACTGGTGGAGGGTGCCCTACAGTGCTGGGGGGTGGGGGTGCAGGGGGACATGAGTTGGACATGAGTGGGGGCCTGGTGGAGGGTGCCCCTGACTGCTGGTGGGTGGGGGTGCAGGGGGACAGGAGTGGGGGCCTGGTGGAGGGTGCCCTACACTGCTGGGGGTGGGAGTGCAGGGAGACAGGAGTGGGGGCCTGGTGGAGGGTGCCCTACAGTGCTGGGGGGTGGGGGTGCAGGGGGACAGGAGTGGGGGCCTGGTGGAGGGTGCCCTGCACTGCTGGGGGATGGGGGTGCAGGGAGACATGAGTGGGGGCCTGGTGGAGGGTGCCCCTGACTGCTGGTGGGTGGGGGTGCAGGGAGACAGGAGTGGGTGCCTGGTGGAGGGTGCCCTACAGTGCTGGGGGGTGGGGGTGCAGGGGGACAGGAGTGGGGGCCTGGTGGAGGGTGCCCTACAGTGCTGGGGGTGGGGGTGCAGGGGGACATGAGTTGGACATGAGTGGGGGCCTGGTGGAGGGTGCCCCTGACTGCTGGTGGGTGGGGGTGCAGGGGGACAGGAGTGGGGGCCTGGTGGAGGGTGCCCTGCACTGCTGGGGGGTGTGGGCGCTGGGAGACAGGAGTGGGGGCCTTGTGGAGGGTGCCCTACAGTGCTGGGGGGTGGGGGTGCAGGGGGACAGGAGTGGGGGCCTGGTGGAGGGTGCCCTGCACTGCTGGGGGGTGGGGGTGCAGGGAGACAGGAGTGGGGGCCTGGTGGGGGGTGCCCTACAGTGCTGGGGGTGGGGGTGCAGGGGGACAGGAGTGGGGGCCTGGTGGAGGGTGCCCTACACTGCTGGGGGGTGGGGGTGCAGGGGGACAGGAGTGGGGCCTGGTGGAGGGTGCCCTGCACTGCTGGGGGGTGGGGGTGCAGGGAGACAGGAGTGGGGGGCTGGTGGAGGGTGCCCTACAGTGCTGGGGGACAGGAGTGGGGGCCTGGTGGAGGGTGCCCTACAGTGCTGGGAGGTGGGGGTGCAGGGGGACATGAGTTGGACATGAGTGGGGGTCTGGTGGAGGGTGCCCTGCACTGCTGGGGGTGGGGGTGCAGGGAGACAGGAGTGGGCGCCTGGTGGAGGGTGCCCTACAGTGCTGGGGGGTGGGGGTGCAGGGGGACATGAGTTGGACATGAGTGGGGGCCTGGTGGAGGGTGCCCTGCACTGCTGGGGGTGGGGGTGCTGGGAGACAGGATTGGGGGCCTGGTGGATTGTGCCCTACAGTGCTGGGGGGTGGGGGTGCAGGGGGACAGGAGTGGGGGCCTGGTGGAGGGTGCCCTGCACTGCTGGGGGGTGGGGGTGCAGGGAGACATGAGTGGGGGACTGGTGGAGGGTGCCCTACAGTGCTGGGGGGTGGGGGTGCAGGGGGACATGAGTTGGACATGAGTGGGGGCCTGGTGGAGGGTGCCCCTGACTGCTGGTGGGTGGGGGTGCAGGGGGACAGGAGTGGGGGCCTGGTGGAGGGTGCCCTACACTGCTGGGGGTGGGAGTGCAGGGAGACAGGAGTGGGGGCCTGGTGGAGGGTGCCCTACAGTGCTGGGGGGTGGGGGTGCAGGGGGACAGGAGTGGGGGCCTGGTGGAGGGTGCCCTGCACTGCTGGGGGATGGGGGTGCAGGGAGACATGAGTGGGGGCCTGGTGGAGGGTGCCCCTGACTGCTGGTGGGTGGGGGTGCAGGGAGACAGGAGTGGGTGCCTGGTGGAGGGTGCCCTACAGTGCTGGGGGGTGGGGGTGCAGGGGGACAGGAGTGGGGGCCTGGTGGAGGGTGCCCTACAGTGCTGGGGGTGGGGGTGCAGGGGGACATGAGTTGGACATGAGTGGGGGCCTGGTGGAGGGTGCCCCTGACTGCTGGTGGGTGAGGGTGCAGGGGGACAGGAGTGGGGGCCTGGTGGAGGGTGCCCTGCACTGCTGGGGGGGGGGGTGCCGGGAGACAGGAGTGGGGGCCTGGAGGAGGGTGCCCTACAGTGCTGGTGGGTAGGGGTACAGGGGGACAGGAGTGGGGGCCTGGTGGAGGGTGCCCTGCACTGCTGGGGGGTGGGGGTGCAGGGAGACAGGAGTGGGGGCCTGGTGGAGGGTGCCCTACAGTGCTGGGGGTGGGGGTCCAGGGGGACATGAGTGGGGGCCTGGTGGAGGGTGCCCCTGACTGCTGGTGGGTGGGGGTGCAGGGAGACAGGAGTGGGTGCCTGGTGGAGGGTGCCCTACAGTGCTGGGGGGTGGGGGTGCAGGGGGACAGGAGTGGGGGCCTGGTGGAGGGTGCCCTACAGTGCTGGGGGTGGGGGTGCAGGGGGACATGAGTTGGACATGAGTGGGGGCCTGGTGGAGGGTGCCCCTGACTGCTGGTGGGTGAGGGTGCAGGGGGACAGGAGTGGGGGCCTGGTGGAGGGTGCCCTGCACTGCTGGGGGGGGGTGCCGGGAGACAGGAGTGGGGGCCTGGAGGAGGGTGCCCTACAGTGCTGGTGGGTAGGGGTACAGGGGGACAGGAGTGGGGGCCTGGTGGAGGGTGCCCTGCACTGCTGGGGGGTGGGGGTGCAGGGAGACAGGAGTGGGGGCCTGGTGGAGGGTGCCCTACAGTGCTGGGGGTGGGGGTCCAGGGGGACATGAGTGGGGGCCTGGTGGAGGGTGCCCCTGACTGCTGGTGGGTGGGGGTGCAGGGAGACAGGAGTGGGTGCCTGGTGGAGGGTGCCCTACAGTGCTGGGGGGTGGGGGTGCAGGGGGACAGGAGTGGGGGCCTGGTGGAGGGTGCCCTACAGTGCTGGGGGTGGGGGTGCAGGGGGACATGAGTTGGACATGAGTGGGGGCCTGGTGGAGGGTGCCCCTGACTGCTGGTGGGTGAGGGTGCAGGGGGACAGGAGTGGGGGCCTGGTGGAGGGTGCCCTGCACTGCTGGGGGGGGGGTGCCGGGAGACAGGAGTGGGGGCCTGGAGGAGGGTGCCCTACAGTGCTGGTGGGTAGGGGTACAGGGGGACAGGAGTGGGGGCCTGGTGGAGGGTGCCCTGCACTGCTGGGGGGTGGGGGTGCAGGGAAACAGGAGTGGGGGCCTGGTGGAGGGTGCCCTGCACTGCTGGGGGGGGGCGGGTGCCGGGAGACAGGAGTGGGGGCCTGGAGGAGGGTGCCCTACAGTGCTGGTGGGTAGGGGTACAGGGGGACAGGAGTGGGGGCCTGGTGGAGGGTGCCCTGCACTGCTGGGGGGTGGGGGTGCAGGGAGACAGGAGTGGGGGCCTGGTGGAGGGTGCCCTACAGTGCTGGGGGTGGGGGTGCAGGGGGACAGGAGTGGGGGCCTGTTGGAGGGTGCCATACAGTGCTGGGGGGTGGGGGTGCAGGGGTACATGAGTTGGACATGAGTGGGGGCCTGGTGGAGGGTGCCCCTGACTGCTGGTGGGTGGGGGTGCAGGGAGACAGGAGTGGGGCCTGGTGGAGGGTGCCCTACAGTGCTGGGGGTGGGGGTGCAGGGGGAGAGGAGTGGGGGCCTGGTGGAGGGTGCCCTACAGTGCTGGGGGGTGTGGGTGCATTGGGACAGGAGTTGGACATGAGTGGGGGCCTGGTGGAGGGTGCCCCTGACTGCTGGTGGGTGGGGGTGCAGGGGGACAGGAGTGGGGGCCTGGTGGAGGGTGCCCTACAGTGCTGGGGGTTGGGGGTGCAGGGGGACATGAGTTGGACATGAGTGGGGGCCTGGTGGAGGGTGCCCCTGACTGCTGGTGGGTGGGGGTGCAGGGAGACAGGAGTGGGGGCCTGGTGGAGGGTGCCCTACAGTGCTGGGGGGTGGGGGTGCAGGGGGACAGGAGTGGGGGCCTGGTGGAGGGTGCCCTACAGTGCTGGGGGTGGGGGTGCAGGGGGACAGGAGTGTGGGCCTGGTGGAGGGTGCCCTGTACTGCTGGGGGGTGGGGGTGCAGGGGGACAGGAGTGGGGGCCTGGTGGAGGGTGCCCTACACTGCTGGGGGGTGGGGGTGCAGGGGGACAGGAGTGGGGCCGGGTGGAGGGTGCCCTGCACTGCTGGGGGATGGGGGTGCAGGGAGACAGGAGTGGGGGGCTGGTGGAGGGTGTCCTACAGTGCTGGGGGGTGGGGGTGCAGGGGGACAGGAGTGGGGGCCTGGTGGAGGGTGCCCTACAGTGCTGGGAGGTGGGGGTGCAGGGGGACATGAGTTGGACATGAGTGGGGGCCTGGTGGAGGGTGCCCCTGACTGCTGGTGGGTGGGGGTGCAGGGGGACAGGAGTGGGGGCCTGTTGGAGGGTGCCATACAGTGCTGGGGGGTGGGGGTGCAGGGGGACATGAGTTGGACATGAGTGGGGGCCTGGTGGAGGGTGCCCCTGACTGCTGGTGGGTGGGGGTGCAGGGAGACAGGAGTGGGGCCTGGTGGAGGGTGCCCTACAGTGCTGGGGGTGGGGGTGCAGGGGGAGAGGAGTGGGGGCCTGGTGGAGGGTGCCCTACAGTGCTGGGGGGTGTGGGTGCATTGGGACAGGAGTTGGACATGAGTGGGGGCCTGGTGGAGGGTGCCCCTGACTGCTGGTGGGTGGGGGTGCAGGGGGACAGGAGTAGGGGCCTGGTGGAGGGTGCCCTACAGTGCTGGGGGTTGGGGGTGCAGGGGGACATGAGTTGGACATGAGTGGGGGCCTGGTGGAGGGTGCCCCTGACTGCTGGTGGGTGGGGGTGCAGGGAGACAGGAGTGGGGGCCTGGTGGAGGGTGCCCTACAGTGCTGGGGGGTGGGGGTGCAGGGGGACAGGAGTGGGGGCCTGGTGGAGGGTGCCCTACAGTGCTGGGGGGTGGGGGTGCAGGGGGACATGAGTTGGACATGAGTGGGGGCCTGGTGGAGGGTGCCCCTGACTGCTGGTGGGTGGGGGTGCAGGGGGACAGGAGTGGGGGCCTGGTGGAGGGTGCCCTGCACTGCTGGGGAGTGTGGGTACTGGGAGACAGGAGTGGGGACCTGGTGGAGGGTGCCCTACAGTGCTGGGGGTGGGGGTGCAGGGGGACAGGAGTGGGGGCCTGGTGGAGGGTGCCCTGTACTGCTGGGGGGTGGGGGTGCAGGGGGACAGGAGTGGGGGCCTGGTGGAGGGTGCCCTACACTGCTGGGGGGTGGGGGTGCAGGGGGACAGGAGTGGGGCCGGGTGGAGGGTGCCCTGCACTGCTGGGGGGTGGGGGTGCAGGGAGACAGGAGTGGGGGGCTGGTGGAGGGTGTCCTACAGTGCTGGGGGGTGGGGGTGCAGGGGGACAGGAGTGGGGGCCTGGTGGAGGGTGCCCTACAGTGCTGGGAGGTGGGGGTGCAGGGGGACATGAGTTGGACATGAGTGGGGGCCTGGTGGAGGGTGCCCCTGACTGCTTGTGGGTGGGGGTGCAGGGGGGCAGGAGTGGGGGCCTGGTGGAGAGTGCCCTGCACTGCTGGGGGTGGGGTCCAGGGAGACGGGCGTCGGCGACTGGTGGAGGGTGCCCTACAGTGCTGGGGGGTGGGGGTGCAGGGGGACATGAGTTGGACATGAGTGGGGGCCTGGTGGAGGGTGCCCTGCACTGCTGGAGTGTGGGGGTGCTGGGAGACAGGATTGGGGGCCTGGTGGATTGTGCCCTACAGTGCTGGGGGGTGGGGGTGCAGGGGGACAGGAGTGGGGGCCTGGTGGAGGGTGCCCTGCACTGCTGGGGGGTGGGAGTGCAGGGAGACAGGAGTGGGGGCCTGGTGGAGGGTGCCATATAGAGCTGGGGGGGTGGGGGTGCAGGGGGACAGGAGTGGGGGCCTGGTGGAGGGTGCCCTGCACTGCTGGGGGATGGGGGTGCAGGGAGACAGGAGTGGGGGCCTGGTGGAGGGTGCCCTACAGTGCTGGGGGTTGGGGGTGCAGGGGGACATGAGTTGGACATGAGTGGGGGCCTGGTGGAGAGTGCCCCTGACTGCTGGTGGGTGGGGGGGGCAGGGGGACAGGAGTGGGGGCCTGGTGGAGGGTGCCCTACAGTGCTGGGTGGTGGGGGTGCAGGGGGACAGGAGTTGGACATGAGTGGGGGCCTGGTGGAGGGTGCCCCTGACTGCTGGTGGGTGGGGGTGCAGGCGGACAGGAGTGGGGGCCTGGTGGAGGGTGCCCTACAGTGCTGGGGGGTGGGGGTGCAGGGGGACATGAGTTGGATATGAGTGGGGGCCTGGTGGAGGGTGCCCTACAGTGCTGGGGGTGGGGGTGCAGGGGGACAGGAGTGGGGGCCTGGTGGAGGGTGCCCTGCACTGCTGGGGAGTGTGGGTGCTGGGAGACAGGAGTGGGGACCTGGTGGAGGGTGCCCTACAGTGCTGGGGGTGGGGGTGCAGGGGGACAGGAGTGGGGGCCTGGTGGAGGGTGCCCTACAGTGCTGGGTGGTGGGGGTGCAGGGGGACAGGAGTGGGGGCCTGGTGGAGGGTGCCCTACACTGCTGGGGGGTGGGGGTGCAGGGGGACAGGAGTGGGGCCGGGTGGAGGGTGCCCTGCACTGCTGGGGGGTGGGGGTGCAGGGAGACAGGAGTGGGGGGCTGGTGGAGGGTGTCCTACAGTGCTGGGGGGTGGGGGTGCAGGGGGACAGGAGTGGGGGCCTGGTGGAGGGTGCCCTACAGTGCTGGGAGGTGGGGGTGCAGGGGGACATGAGTTGGACATGAGTGGGGGCCTGGTGGAGGGTGCCCCTGACTGCTGGTGGGTGGGGGTGCAGGGGGGCAGGAGTGGGGGCCTGGTGGAGGGTGCCCTGCACTGCTGGGGGTGGGGTCCAGGGAGACGGGCGTCGGCGACTGGTGGAGGGTGCCCTACAGTGCTGGGGGGTGGGGGTGCAGGGGGACATGAGTTGGACATGAGTGGGGGCCTGGTGGAGGGTGCCCTGCACTGCTGGAGGGTGGGGGTGCTAGGAGACAGGATTGGGGGCCTGGTGGATTGTGCCCTACAGTGCTGGGGGGTGGGGGTGCAGGGGGACAGGAGTGGGGGCCTGGTGGAGGGTGCCCTGCACTGCTGGGGGGTGGGAGTGCAGGGAGACAGGAGTGGGGGCCTGGTGGAGGGTGCCATATAGTGCTGGGGGGGTGGGGGTGCAGGGGGACAGGAGTGGGGGCCTGGTGGAGGGTGCCCTGCACTGCTGGGGGATGGGGGTGCAGGGAGACAGGAGTGGGGGCCTGGTGGAGGGTGCCCTACAGTGCTGGGGGTTGGGGGTGCAGGGGGACATGAGTTGGACATGAGTGGGGGCCTGGTGGAGAGTGCCCCTGACTGCTGGTGGGTGGGGGGGCAGGGGGACAGGAGTGGGGGCCTGGTGGAGGGTGCCCTACAGTGCTGGGTGGTGGGGGTGCAGGGGGACAGGAGTTGGACATGAGTGGGGGCCTGGTGGAGGGTGCCCCTGACTGCTGGTGGGTGGGGGTGCAGGCGGACAGGAGTGGGGGCCTGGTGGAGGGTGCCCTACAGTGCTGGGGGGTGGGGGTGCAGGGGGACATGAGTTGGATATGAGTGGGGGCCTGGTGAGGGTGCCCCTGACTGCTGGTGGGTGGGGGTGCAGGGAGACAGGAGTGGGGGTCTGGTGGAGGGTGCCCTACAGTGCTGGGGGTGGGGGTGCAGGGGGACAGGAGTGGGGGCCTGGTGGAGGGTGCCCTACAGTCCTGAGGGGTGGGGGTGCAGGGGGACAGGAGTGGGGGCCTGGTGGAGGGTGCCCTACAGTGCTGGGGGGTGGGGGTGCAGGGGGACAGGAGTGGGGGCCTGGTGGAGGGTGCCCTACAGTGCTGGGTGGTGGGGGTGCAGGGGGACAGGAGTTGGACATGAGTGGGGGCCTGGTGGAGGGTGCCCCTGACTGCTGGTGGGTGGGGTGCAGGGGGACAGGATTGGGGGCCTGGTGGAGGGTGCCCTACAGTGCTGGGGGTCGGGGTGCAGAGGGACATGAGTTGGACATGAGTGGGGGCCTGGTGGAGGGTGCCCCTGACTGCTGGTGGGTGAGGGTGCAGGGGGACAGGAGTGGGGGCCTGGTGGAGGGTGCCCTACAGTGCTGGGGGGTGGGGGTGCAGGGGGACAGGAGTGGGGGCCTGGTGGAGGGTGCCCTACAGTGCTGGGGGTGGGGGTGCAGGGGGACATGAGTTGGACATGAGTGGGGGCCTGGTGGAGGGTGCCCCTGACTGCTGGTGGGTGAGGGTGCAGGGGGACAGGAGTGGGGGCCTGGTGGAGGGTGCCCTGCACTGCTGGGGGGGGGGTGCCAGGAGACAGGAGTGGGGGCCTGGAGGAGGGTGCCCTACAGTGCTGGTGGGTAGGGGTACAGGGGGACAGGAGTGGGGGCCTGGTGGAGGGTGCCCTGCACTGCTGGGGGGTGGGGGTGCAGGGAAACAGGAGTGGGGGCCTGGTGGAGGGTGCCCTGCACTGCTGGGGGGGGGGGGTGCCGGGAGACAGGAGTGGGGGCCTGGAGGAGGGTGCCCTACAGTGCTGGTGGGTAGGGGTACAGGGGGACAGGAGTGGGGGCCTGGTGGAGGGTGCCCTGCACTGCTGGGGGGTGGGGGTGCAGGGAGACAGGAGTGGGGGCCTGGTGGAGGGTGCCCTACAGTGCTGGGGGTGGGGGTGCAGGGGGACAGGAGTGGGGGCCTGTTGGAGGGTGCCATACAGTGCTGGGGGGTGGGGGTGCAGGGGGACATGAGTTGGACATGAGTGGGGGCCTGGTGGAGGGTGCCCCTGACTGCTGGTGGGTGGGGGTGCAGGGAGACAGGAGTGGGGCCTGGTGGAGGGTGCCCTACAGTGCTGGGGGTGGGGGTGCAGGGGGAGAGGAGTGGGGGCCTGGTGGAGGGTGCCCTACAGTGCTGGGGGGTGTGGGTGCATTGGGACAGGAGTTGGACATGAGTGGGGGCCTGGTGGAGGGTGCCCCTGACTGCTGGTGGGTGGGGGTGCAGGGGGACAGGAGTGGGGGCCTGGTGGAGGGTGCCCTACAGTGCTGGGGGTTGGGGGTGCAGGGGGACATGAGTTGGACATGAGTGGGGGCCTGGTGGAGGGTGCCCCTGACTGCTGGTGGGTGGGGGTGCAGGGAGACAGGAGTGGGGGCCTGGTGGAGGGTGCCCTACAGTGCTGGGGGGTGGGGGTGCAGGGGGACAGGAGTGGGGGCCTGGTGGAGGGTGCCCTACAGTGCTGGGGGTGGGGGTGCAGGGGGACAGGAGTGGGGGCCTGGTGGAGGGTGCCCTGTACTGCTGGGGGGTGGGGGTGCAGGGGGACAGGAGTGGGGGCCTGGTGGAGGGTGCCCTACACTGCTGGGGGGTGGGGGTGCAGGGGGACAGGAGTGGGGCCGGGTGGAGGGTGCCCTGCACTGCTGGGGGGTGGGGGTGCAGGGAGACAGGAGTGGGGGGCTGGTGGAGGGTGTCCTACAGTGCTGGGGGGTGGGGGTGCAGGGGGACAGGAGTGGGGGCCTGGTGGAGGGTGCCCTACAGTGCTGGGAGGTGGGGGTGCAGGGGGACATGAGTTGGACATGAGTGGGGGCCTGGTGGAGGGTGCCCCTGACTGCTGGTGGGTGGGGGTGCAGGGGGACAGGAGTGGGGGCCTGTTGGAGGGTGCCATACAGTGCTGGGGGGTGGGGGTGCAGGGGGACATGAGTTGGACATGAGTGGGGGCCTGGTGGAGGGTGCCCCTGACTGCTGGTGGGTGGGGGTGCAGGGAGACAGGAGTGGGGCCTGGTGGAGGGTGCCCTACAGTGCTGGGGGTGGGGGTGCAGGGGGAGAGGAGTGGGGGCCTGGTGGAGGGTGCCCTACAGTGCTGGGGGGTGTGGGTGCATTGGGACAGGAGTTGGACAT
The DNA here is from genome assembly GCF_040938575.1 of Ambystoma mexicanum. Taxonomy (NCBI): domain Eukaryota; kingdom Metazoa; phylum Chordata; class Amphibia; order Caudata; family Ambystomatidae; genus Ambystoma; species Ambystoma mexicanum. The sequence continues at coordinate 672,665,998 of NC_090932.1, read as the reverse complement.
GAGTGGGGGCCTGGTGGAGGGTGCCCCTGACTGCTGGTGGGTGGGGGTGCAGGGGGACAGGAGTGGGGGCCTGGTGGAGGGTGCCCTACAGTGCTGGGGGTTGGGGGTGCAGGGGGACATGAGTTGGACATGAGTGGGGGCCTGGTGGAGGGTGCCCCTGACTGCTGGTGGGTGGGGGTGCAGGGAGACAGGAGTGGGGGCCTGGTGGAGGGTGCCCTACAGTGCTGGGGGGTGGGGGTGCAGGGGGACAGGAGTGGGGGCCTGGTGGAGGGTGCCCTACAGTGCTGGGGGGTGGGGGTGCAGGGGGACATGAGTTGGACATGAGTGGGGGCCTGGTGGAGGGTGCCCCTGACTGCTGGTGGGTGGGGGTGCAGGGGGACAGGAGTGGGGGCCTGGTGGAGGGTGCCCTGCACTGCTGGGGAGTGTGGGTGCTGGGAGACAGGAGTGGGGACCTGGTGGAGGGTGCCCTACAGTGCTGGGGGTGGGGGTGCAGGGGGACAGGAGTGGGGGCCTGGTGGAGGGTGCCCTGTACTGCTGGGGGGTGGGGGTGCAGGGGGACAGGAGTGGGGGCCTGGTGGAGGGTGCCCTACACTGCTGGGGGGTGGGGGTGCAGGGGGACAGGAGTGGGGCCGGGTGGAGGGTGCCCTGCACTGCTGGGGGGTGGGGGTGCAGGGAGACAGGAGTGGGGGGCTGGTGGAGGGTGTCCTACAGTGCTGGGGGGTGGGGGTGCAGGGGGACAGGAGTGGGGGCCTGGTGGAGGGTGCCCTACAGTGCTGGGAGGTGGGGGTGCAGGGGGACATGAGTTGGACATGAGTGGGGGCCTGGTGGAGGGTGCCCCTGACTGCTGGTGGGTGGGGGTGCAGGGGGGCAGGAGTGGGGGCCTGGTGGAGGGTGCCCTGCACTGCTGGGGGTGGGGTCCAGGGAGACGGGCGTCGGCGACTGGTGGAGGGTGCCCTACAGTGCTGGGGGGTGGGGGTGCAGGGGGACATGAGTTGGACATGAGTGGGGGCCTGGTGGAGGGTGCCCTGCACTGCTGGAGGGTGGGGGTGCTGGGAGACAGGATTGGGGGCCTGGTGGATTGTGCCCTACAGTGCTGGGGGGTGGGGGTGCAGGGGGACAGGAGTGGGGGCCTGGTGGAGGGTGCCCTGCACTGCTGGGGGGTGGGAGTGCAGGGAGACAGGAGTGGGGGCCTGGTGGAGGGTGCCATATAGTGCTGGGGGGGTGGGGGTGCAGGGGGACAGGAGTGGGGGCCTGGTGGAGGGTGCCCTGCACTGCTGGGGGATGGGGGTGCAGGGAGACAGGAGTGGGGGCCTGGTGGAGGGTGCCCTACAGTGCTGGGGGTTGGGGGTGCAGGGGGACATGAGTTGGACATGAGTGGGGGCCTGGTGGAGAGTGCCCCTGACTGCTGGTGGGTGGGGGGGCAGGGGGACAGGAGTGGGGGCCTGGTGGAGGGTGCCCTACAGTGCTGGGTGGTGGGGGTGCAGGGGGACAGGAGTTGGACATGAGTGGGGGCCTGGTGGAGGGTGCCCCTGACTGCTGGTGGGTGGGGGTGCAGGCGGACAGGAGTGGGGGCCTGGTGGAGGGTGCCCTACAGTGCTGGGGGGTGGGGGTGCAGGGGGACATGAGTTGGATATGAGTGGGGGCCTGGTGGAGGGTGCCCCTGACTGCTGGTGGGTGGGGGTGCAGGGAGACAGGAGTGGGGGTCTGGTGGAGGGTGCCCTACAGTGCTGGGGGTGGGGGTGCAGGGGGACAGGAGTGGGGGCCTGGTGGAGGGTGCCCTACAGTCCTGAGGGGTGGGGGTGCAGGGGGACAGGAGTGGGGGCCTGGTGGAGGGTGCCCTACAGTGCTGGGGGGTGGGGGTGCAGGGGGACAGGAGTGGGGGCCTGGTGGAGGGTGCCCTACAGTGCTGGGTGGTGGGGGTGCAGGGGGACAGGAGTTGGACATGAGTGGGGGCCTGGTGGAGGGTGCCCCTGACTGCTGGTGGGTGGGGTGCAGGGGGACAGGAGTGGGGGCCTGGTGGAGGGTGCCCTACAGTGCTGGGGGTCGGGGTGCAGAGGGACATGAGTTGGACATGAGTGGGGGCCTGGTGGAGGGTGCCCCTGACTGCTGGTGGGTGGGGGTGCAGGGAGACAGGAGTGGGGGTCTGGTGGAGGGTGCCCTACAGTGCTGGGGTTGCGGGTGCAGGGGGACAGGAGTGGGGGCCTGGTGGAGGGTGCCCTACAGTGCTGGGGGGTGGGGGTGCAGGGGGACAGGAGTGGGGGCCTGGTGGAGGGTGCCCTACAGTGCTGGGGGGTGGGGGTGCAGGGGGACAGGAGTGGGGGCCTGGTGGAGGGTGCCCTGCACTGCTGGGGGGTGGGGGTGCAGGGTGACAGGAGTGGGGGCCTAGTGGAGGGTGCCCTACAGTGCTGGGGGGTGTGGGTGCAGGGGGACAGGAGTTGGACATGAGTGGGGGCCTGGTGGAGGGTGCCCCTGACTGCTGGTGGGTGGGGTGCAGGGGGACATGAGATGGACATGAGTGGGGGCCTGGTGGACGGTGCCCCTGACTGCTGGTGGGTGGGGGTGCAGGGGGACAGGAGTGGGGGCCTGGTGGAGGGTGCCCTACAGTGCTGGGGGGTGGGGGTGCAGGGGGACAGGAGTTGGACATGAGTGGGGGCCTGGTGGAGGGTGCCCCTGACTGCTGGTGGGTGGGGGTGCAGGGGGACAGGAGTGGGGGCCTGGTGGAGGGTGCCCTACAGTGCTGGGGGGTGGGGGTGCAGGGGGACATGAGTTGGATATGAGTGGGGGCCTGGTGGAGGGTGCCCTGCACTGCTGGGGGGTGGGGGTGCAGGGTGACAGGAGTGGGGGCCTAGTGGAGGGTGCCCTACAGTGCTGGGGGGTGTGGGTGCAGGGGGACAGGAGTTGGACATGAGTGGGGGCCTGGTGGAGGGTGCCCCTGACTGCTGGTGGGTGGGGGTGCAGGGGGACATGAGATGGACATGAGTGGGGGCCTGGTGGAGGGTGCCCCTGACTGCTGGTGGGTGGGGGTGCAGGGGGACAGGAGTGGGGGCCTGGTGGAGGGTGCCCTACAGTGCTGGGGGGTGGGGGTGCAGGGGGACATGAGTTGGATATGAGTGGGGGCCTGGTGGAGGGTGCCCTACAGTGCTGGGCGGTGGGGGTGCAGGGGGACAGGAGTGGGGGCCTGGTGGAGGGTGCCCTGCACTGCCTGGGGATGGGGGTGCAGGGAGACAGGAGTGGGGGCCTGGTGGAGGGTGCCCTACAGTGCTGGGGGTTGGGGGTGCAGGGGGACATGAGTTGGACATGAGTGGGGGCCTGGTGGAGAGTGCCCCTGACTGCTGGTGGGTGGGGGGGGCAGGGGGACAGGAGTGGGGGCCTGGTGGAGGGTGCCCTACAGTGCTGGGTGGTGGGGGTGCAGGGGGACAGGAGTTGGACATGAGTGGGGGCCTGGTGGAGGGTGCCCCTGACTGCTGGTGGGTGGGGGTGCAGGGGGACAGGAGTGGGGGCCTGGTGGAGGGTGCCCTACAGGGCTGGGGGGTGGGGGTGCAGGGGGACAGGAGTGGGGGCCTGGTGGAGGGTGCCCTACAGTGCTGGGAGGTGGGGGTGCAGGGGGACATGAGTTGGACATGAGTGGGGGCCTGGTGGAGGGTGCCCCTGACTGCTGGTGGGTGGGGGTGCAGGGGGGCAGGAGTGGGGGCCTGGTGGAGGGTGCCCTGCACTGCTGGGGGTGGGGGTCCAGGGAGACGGGCGTCGGCGCCTGGTGGAGGGTGCCCTACAGTGCTGGGGGGTGGGGGTGCAGGGGGACATGAGTTGGACATGAGTGGGGGCCTGGTGGAGGGTGCCCTGCACTGCTGGGGGGTGGGGGTGCTGGGAGACAGGATTGGGGGCCTGGTGGATTGTGCCCTACAGTGCTGGGGGGTGGGGGTGCAGGGGGACAGGAGTGGGGGCCTGGTGGCGGGTGCCCTGCACTGCTGGGGGGTGGGAGTGCAGGGAGACAGGAGTGGGGGCCTGTTGGAGGGTGCCCTACAGTGCTGGGGGGTGGGGGTGCAGGGGGACAGGAGTGGGGGCCTGGTGGAGGGTGCCCTGCACTGCTGGGGGATGGGGGTGCAGGGAGACAGGAGTGGGGGCCTGGTGGAGGGTGCCCTACAGTGCTGGGGGTTGGGGGTGCAGGGGGACATGAGTTGGACATGAGTGGGGGCCTGGTGGAGAGTGCCCCTGACTGCTGGTGGGTGGGGGGGCAGGGGGACAGGAGTGGGGGCCTGGTGGAGGGTGCCCTACAGTGCTGGGTGGTGGGGGTGCAGGGGGACAGGAGTTGGACATGAGTGGGGGCCTGGTGGAGGGTGCCCCTGACTGCTGGTGGGTGGGGGTGCAGGGGGACAGGAGTGGGGGCCTGGTGGAGGGTGCCATACAGTGCTGGGGGGTGGGGGTGCAGGGGGACATGAGTTGGATATGAGTGGGGGCCTGGTGGAGGGTGCCCCTGACTGCTGGTGGGTGGGGGTGCAGGGAGACAGGAGTGGGGGTCTGGTGGAGGGTGCCCTACAGTGCTGGGGGTGGGGGTGCAGGGGGACAGGAGTGGGGGCCTGGTGGAGGGTGCCCTACAGTCCTGGGGGGTGGGGGTGCAGGGGGACAGGAGTGGGGGCCTGGTGGAGGGTGCCCTACAGTGCTGGGGGGTGGGGGTGCAGGGGGACAGGAGTGGGGGCCTGGTGGAGGGTGCCCTACAGTGCTGGGTGGTGGGGGTGCAGGGGGACAGGAGTTGGACATGAGTGGGGGCCTGGTGGAGGGTGCCCCTGACTGCTGGTGGGTGGGGGTGCAGGGGAACAGGAGTGGGGGCCTGGTGGAGGGTGCCCTACAGTGCTGGGGGGTGGGGGTGCAGGGGGACATGAGTTGGACATGAGTGGGGGCCTGGTGGAGGGTGCCCCTGACTGCTGGTGGGTGGGGGTGCAGGGGGACAGGAGTGGGGGCCTGGTGGAGGGTGCCCTACAGTGCTGGGGGGTGGGGGTGCAGGGGGACATGAGTTGGATATGAGTGGGGGCCTGGTGGAGGGTGCCCCTGACTGCTGGTGGGTGGGGGTGCAGGGAGACAGGAGTGGGGGTCTGGTGGAGGGTGCCCTACAGTGCTGGGGGTGGGGGTGCAGGGGGACAGGAGTGGGGGCCTGGTGGAGGGTGCCCTACAGTCCTGGGGGGTGGGGGTGCAGGGGGACAGGAGTGGGGGCCTGGTGGAGGGTGCCCTACAGTGCTGGGGGGTGGGGGTGCAGGGGGACAGGAGTGGGGGCCTGGTGGAGGGTGCCCTACAGTGCTGGGTGGTGGGGGTGCAGGGGGACAGGAGTTGGACATGAGTGGGGGCCTGGTGGAGGGTGCCCCTGACTGCTAGTGGGTGGGGTGCAGGGGGACAGGAGTGGGGGCCTGGTGGAGGGTGCCCTACAGTGCTGGGGGGTGGGGGTGCAGGGGGACATGAGTTGGACATGAGTGGGGGCCTGGTGGAGGGTGCCCCTGACTGCTGGTGGGTGGGGGTGCAGGGAGACAGGAGTGGGGGTCTGGTGGAGGGTGCCCTACAGTGCTGGGGTTGGGGGTGCAGGGGGACAGGAGTGGGGGCCTGGTGGAGGGTGCCCTACAGTGCTGGGGGGTGGGGGTGCAGGGGGACAGGAGTGGGGGCCTGGTGGAGGGTGCCCTACAGTGCTGGGGGGTGGGGGTGCAGGGGGACAGGAGTGGGGGCCTGGTGGAGGGTGCCCTGCACTGCTGGGGGGTGGGGGTGCAGGGTGACAGGAGTGGGGGCCTAGTGGAGGGTGCCCTACAGTGCTGGGGGGTGTGGGTGCAGGGGGACAGGAGTTGGACATGAGTGGGGGCCTGGTGGAGGGTGCCCCTGACTGCTGGTGGGTGGGGGTGCAGGGGGACATGAGATGGACATGAGTGGGGGCCTGGTGGACGGTGCCCCTGACTGCTGGTGGGTGGGGGTGCAGGGGGACAGGAGTGGGGGCCTGGTGGAGGGTGCCCTACAGTGCTGGGGGGTGGGGGTGCAGGGGGACAGGAGTTGGACATGAGTGGGGGCCTGGTGGAGGGTGCCCCTGACTGCTGGTGGGTGGGGGTGCAGGGGGACAGGAGTGGGGGCCTGGTGGAGGGTGCCCTACAGTGCTGGGGGGTGGAGGTGCAGGGGGACATGAGTTGGATATGAGTGGGGGCCTGGTGGAGGGTGCCCTACAGTGCTGGGGGGTGGGGGTGCAGGGGGACAGTAGTGGGGGCCTGGTGGAGGGTGCCCTGCACTGCTGGTGGATGGGGGTGCAGGGAGACAGGAGTGGGGGCCTGGTGGAGGGTGCCCTACAGTGGTGGGGGTTGGGGGTGCAGGGGGACATGAGTTGGACATGAGTGGGGGCCTGGTGGAGAGTGCCCCTGACTGCTGGTGGGTGGGGGGGCAGGGGGACAGGAGTGAGGGCCTGGTGGAGGGTGCCCTACAGTGCTGGGTGGTGGGGGTGCAGGGGGACAAGAGTTGGACATGAGTGGGGGCCTGGTGGAGGGTGCCCCTGACTGCTGGTGGGTGGGGGTGCAGGGGGACAGGAGTGGGGGCCTGGTGGAGGGTGCCCTACAGTGCTGGGGGGTGGGGGTGCAGGGGGACAGGAGTGGGGGCCTGGTGGAGGGTGCCCTACAGTGCTGGGAGGTGGGGGTGCAGGGGGACATGAGTTGGACATGAATGGGGGCCTGGTGGAGGGTGCCCCTGACTGCTGGTGGGTGGGGGTGCAGGGGGGCAGGAGTGGGGGCCTGGTGGAGGGTGCCCTGCACTGCTGGGGGTGGGGGTCCAGGGAGACGGGCGTCGGTGCCTGGTGGAGGGTGCCCTACAGTGCTGGGGGGTGGGGGTGCAGGGGGACATGAGTTGGACATGAGTGGGGGCCTGGTGGAGGATGCCCTGCACTGCTGGGGGGTGGGGGTGCTGGGAGACAGGATTGGGGGCCTGGTGGATTATGCCCTACAGTGCTGGGGGGTGGGGGTGCAGGGGGACAGGAGTGGGGGCCTGGTGGAGGGTGCCCTGCTCTGCTGGGGGGTGGGAGTGCAGGGAGACAGGAGTGGGGGCCTGGTGGAGGGTGCCCTACAGTGCTGGGGGGTGGGGGTGCAGGGGGACAGGAGTGGGGGCCTGGTGGAGGGTGCCCTGCACTGCTGGGGGATGGGGGTGCAGGGAGACAGGAGTGGGGGCCTGGTGGAGGGTGCCCTACAGTGCTGGGGGTTGGGGGTGCAGGGGGACATGAGTTGGACATGAGTGGGGGCCTGGTGGAGAGAGCCCCTGACTGCTGGTGGGTGGGGGGGCAGGGGGACAGGAGTGGGGGCCTGGTGGAGGGTGCCCTACAGTGCTGGGTGGTGGGGGTGCAGGGGGACAGGAGTTGGACATGAGTGGGGGCCTGGTGGAGGGTGCCCCTGACTGCTGGTGGGTGGGGGTGCAGGGGGACAGGAGTGGGGGCCTGGTGGAGGGTGCCCTACAGTGCTGGGGGGTGGGGGTGCAGGGGGACATGAGTTGGATATGAGTGGGGGCCTGGTGGAGGGTGCCCCTGACTGCTGGTTGGTGGGGGTGCAGGGAGACAGGGGTGGGGGTCTGGTGGAGGGTGCCCTACAGTGCTGGGGGTGGGGGTGCAGGGGGACAGGAGTGGGGGCCTGGTGGAAGGTGCCCTACAGTCCTGGGGGGTGGGGGTGCAGGGGGACAGGAGTGGGGGCCTGGTGGAGGGTGCCCTACAGTGCTGGGGGGTGGGGGTGCAGGGGGACAGGAGTGGGGGCCTGGTGGAGGGTGCCCTACAGTGCTGGGTGGTGGGGGTGCAGGGGGACAGGAGTTGGACATGAGTGGGGGCCTGGTGGAGGGTGCCCCTGACTGATGGTGGGTGGGGGTGCAGGGGGACAGGAGTGGGGGCCTGGTGGAGGGTGCCCTACAGTGCTGGTGGGTGGGGGTGCAGGGGGACAGGAGTGGGGGCCTGGTGGAGGGTGCCCTACAGTGCTGGGGGGGTGGGGGTGCAGGGGGACAGGAGTGGGGGCCTGGTGGAGGGTGCCCTGCACTGCTGGGGGATGGGGGTGCAGGGAGACAGGAGTGGGGGCCTGGTGGAGGGTGCCCTACAGTGCTGGGGGTTGGGGGTGCAGGGGGACATGAGTTGGACATGAGTGGGGGCCTGGTGGAGAGTGCCCCTGACTGCTGGTGGGTGGGGGGGCAGGGGGACAGGAGTGGGGGCCTGGTGGAGGGTGCCCTACAGTGCTGGGTGGTGGGGGTGCAGGGGGACAGGAGTGGGGGCCTGGTGGAGGGTGCCCCTGACTGCTGGTGGGTGGGGGTGCAGGGGGACAGGAGTGGGGGCCTGGTGGAGGGTGCCCTACAGTGCTGGGGGGTGGGGGTGCAGGGGGACATGAGTTGGACATGAGTGGGGGCCTGGTGGAGGGTGCCCCTGACTGCTGGTGGGTGGGGGTGCAGGGAGACAGGAGTGGGGGTCTGGTGGAGGGTGCCCTACAGTGCTGGGGTTGGGGGTGCAGGGGGACAGGAGTGGGGGCCTAGTGGAGGGTGCCCTACAGTGCTGGGGGGTGTGGGTGCAGGGGGACAGGAGTTGGACATGAGTGGGGGCCTGGTGGAGGGTGCCCCTGACTGCTGGTGGGTGGGGGTGCAGGGGGACATGAGATGGACATGAGTGGGGGCCTGGTGGACGGTGCCCCTGACTGCTGGTGGGTGGGGGTGCAGGGGGACAGGAGTGGGGGCCTGGTGGAGGGTGCCCTACAGTGCTGGGGGGGTGGGGGTGCAGAGGGACAGGAGTGGGGGCCTGGTGGAGGGTGCCCTGCACTGCTGGGGGATGGGGGTGCAGGGAGACAGGAGTGGGGGCCTGGTGGAGGGTGCCCTACAGTGCTGGGGGTTGGGGGTGCAGGGGGACATGAGTTGGACATGAGTGGGGGCCTGGTGGAGAGTGCCCCTGACTGCTGGTGGGTGGGGGGGCAGGGGGACAGGAGTGGGGGCCTGGTGGAGGGTGCCCTACAGTGCTGGGTGGTGGGGGTGCAGGGGGACAGGAGTTGGACATGAGTGGGGGTCTGGTGGAGGGTGCCCCTGACTGCTGGTGGGTGGGGGTGAGGGGGACAGGAGTGGGGGCCTGGTGGAGGGTGCCCTACAGTGCTGGGGGGTGGGGGTGCAGGGGGACATGAGTTGGATATGAGTGGGGGCCTGGTGGAGGGTGCCCCTGACTGCTGGTGGGTGGGGGTGCAGGGAGACAGGAGTGGGGGTCTGGTGGAGGGCGCCCTACAGTGCTGGGGGTGGGGGTGCAGGGGGACAGGAGTGGGGGCCTGGTGGAGGGTGCCCTACAGTCCTGGGGGGTGGGGGTGCAGGGGGACAGGAGTGGGGGCCTGGTGGAGGGTGCCCTACAGTGCTGGGGGGTGGGGGTGCAGGGGGACAGGAGTGGGGGCCTGGTGGAGGGTGCCCTGCACTGCTGGGGGGGGGGTGCTTGGAGACAGGAGTGGGGGCCTTGTGGAGGGTGCCCTACAGTGCTGGGCGTTGGGGGTGCAGGGGGACAAGAGTGGGGGCCTGGTGGAGGGTGCCCTGCACTGCTGGGGGGTGGGGGTGCAGGGAGACAGGAGTGGGGGCCTGGTGGAGGGTGCCCTGCACTGCTGGGGGTGGGGGTGCAGGGGGACATGAGTTGGACATGAGTGGGGGCCTGGTGGAGGGTGCCCCTGACTGCTGGTGGGTGGGGGTGCAGGGGGACAGGAGTGGGGGCCTGGTGGAGGGTGCCCTACAGTGCTGGGGGTGGGGGTGCAGGGGGACAGGAGTTGGACATGAGTGGGGGCCTGTTGGAGGGTGCCCCTGACTGCTGGTGGGTGGGGGTGCAGGGGGACAGGAGTGGGGGCCTGGTGGAGGGTGCCCTACAGTGCTGGGGGGTGGGGGTGCAGGGGGACATGAGTTGGACATGAGTGGGGGCCTGGTGGAGGATGCCCCTGACTGCTGGTGGGTGGGGGTGCAGGGAGACAGGAGTGGGGGCCTGGTGGAGGGTGCCCTACAGTGCCTGGGGGTGGGGGTGCAGGGGGACAGGAGTGGAGGCCTGGTGGAGGGTAGGGTGCCCTACAGTGCTGGGGGGTGGGGGTGCAGGGGGACATGAGTTGGACATGAGTGGGGGCCTGGTGAAGGGTGCCCCTGACTGCTGGTGGGTGGGGGTGCAGGGGGCAGGAGTGGGGGCCTGGTGGAGGGTGCCCTGCACTGCTGGGGGGTGTGGGCGCTGGGAGACAGGAGTGGGGGCCTTGTGGAGGGTGCCCTACAGTGCTGGGGGGTGGGGGTGCAGGGGGACAGGAGTGGGGGCCTGGTGGAGGGTGCCCTGCACTGCTGGGGGGTGGGGGTGCAGGGAGACAGGAGTGGGGGCCTGGTGGGGGGTGCCCTACAGTGCTGGGGGTGGGGATGCAGGGGGACAGGAGTGGGGGCCTGGTGGAGGGTGCCCTACACTGCTGGGGGGTGGGGGTGCAGGGGGACAGGAGTGGGGCCTGGTGGAGGGTGCCCTGCACTGCTGGGGGGTGGGGGTGCAGGGAGACAGGAGTGGGGGGCTGGTGGAGGGTGCCCTACAGTGCTGGGGGACAGGAGTGGGGGCCTGGTGGAGGGTGCCCTACAGTGCTGGGAGGTGGGGGTGCAGGGGGACATGAGTTGGACATGAGTGGGGGTCTGGTGGAGGGTGCCCCTGACTGCTGGTGGGTGGGGGTGCAGGGGGACAGGAGTGGGGGCCTGGTGGAGGGTGCCCTGCACTGCTGGGGGTGGGGGTGCAGGGAGACAGGAGTGGGCGCCTGGTGGAGGGTGCCCTACAGTGCTGGGGGGTGGGGGTGCAGGGGGACATGAGTTGGACATGAGTGGGGGCCTGGTGGAGGGTGCCCTGCACTGCTGGGGGTGGGGGTGCTGGGAGACAGGATTGGGGGCCTGGTGGATTGTCCCCTACAGTGCTGGGGGGTGGGGGTGCAGGGGGACAGGAGTGGGGGCCTGGTGGAGGGTGCCCTGCACTGCTGGGGGGTGGGGGTGCAGGGAGACATGAGTGGGGGACTGGTGGAGGGTGCCCTACAGTGCTGGGGGGTGGGGGTGCAGGGGGACATGAGTTGGACATGAGTGGGTGCCTGGTGGAGGGTGCCCCTGACTGCTGGTGGGTGGGGGTGCAGGGGGACAGGAGTGGGGGCCTGGTGGAGGGTGCCCTACACTGCTGGGGGTGGGAGTGCAGGGAGACAGGAGTGGGGGCCTGGTGGAGGGTGCCCTACAGTGCTGGGGGGTGGGGGTGCAGGGGGACAGGAGTGGGGGCCTGGTGGAGGGTGCCCTGCACTGCTGGGGGATGGGGGTGCAGGGAGACATGAGTGGGGGCCTGGTGGAGGGTGCCCCTGACTGCTGGTGGGTGGGGGTGCAGGGAGACAGTAGTGGGTGCCTGGTGGAGGGTGCCCTACAGTGCTGGGGGCTGGGGGTGCAGGGGGACAGGAGTGGGGGCCTGGTGGAGGGTGCCCTACAGTGCTGGGGGTGGGGGTGCAGGGGGACATGAGTTGGACATGAGTGGGGGCCTGGTGGAGGGTGCCCCTGACTGCTGGTGGGTGAGGGTGCAGGGGGACAGGAGTGGGGGCCTGGTGGAGGGTGCCCTGCACTGCTGGGGGGGGGTGCCGGGAGACAGGAGTGGGGGCCTGGAGGAGGGTGCCCTACAGTGCTGGTGGGTAGGGGTACAGGGGGACAGGAGTGGGGGCCTGGTGGAGGGTGCCCTGCACTGCTGGGGGGTGGGGGTGCAGGGAGACAGGAGTGGGGGCCTGGTGGAGGGTGCCCTACAGTGCTGGGGGTTGGGGGTGCAGGGGGACATGAGTTGGACATGAGTGGGGGCCTGGTGGAGAGTGCCCCTGACTGCTGGTGGGTGGGGGGGCAGGGGGACAGGAGTGGGGGCCTGGTGGAGGGTGCCCTACAGTGCTGGGTGGTGGGGGTGCAGGGGGACAGGAGTTGGACATGAGTGGGGGCCTGGTGGAGGGTGCCCCTGACTGCTGGTGGGTGGGGGTGCAGGGGGACAGGAGTGGGGGCCTGGTGGAGGGTGCCATACAGTGCTGGGGGGTGGGGGTGCAGGGGGACATGAGTTGGATATGAGTGGGGGCCTGGTGGAGGGTGCCCCTGACTGCTGGTGGGTGGGGGTGCAGGGAGACAGGAGTGGGGGTCTGGTGGAGGGTGCCCTACAGTGCTGGGGGTGGGGGTGCAGGGGGACAGGAGTGGGGGCCTGGTGGAGGGTGCCCTACAGTCCTGGGGGGTGGGGGTGCAGGGGGACAGGAGTGGGGGCCTGGTGGAGGGTGCCCTACAGTGCTGGGGGGTGGGGGTGCAGGGGGACAGGAGTGGGGGCCTGGTGGAGGGTGCCATACAGTGCTGGGGGGTGGGGGTGCAGGGGGACATGAGTTGGATATGAGTGGGGGCCTGGTGGAGGGTGCCCCTGACTGCTGGTGGGTGGGGGTGCAGGGAGACAGGAGTGGGGGTCTGGTGGAGGGTGCCCTACAGTGCTGGGGGTGGGGGTGCAGGGGGACAGGAGTGGGGGCCTGGTGGAGGGTGCCCTACAGTCCTGGGGGGTGGGGGTGCAGGGGGACAGGAGTGGGGGCCTGGTGGAGGGTGCCCTACAGTGCTGGGGGGTGGGGGTGCAGGGGGACAGGAGTGGGGGCCTGGTGGAGGGTGCCCTACAGTGCTGGGTGGTGGGGGTGCAGGGGGACAGGAGTTGGACATGAGTGGGGGCCTGGTGGAGGGTGCCCCTGACTGCTGGTGGGTGGGGGTGCAGGGGGACAGGAGTGGGGGCCTGGTGGAGGGTGCCCTACAGTGCTGGGGGGTGGGGGTGCAGGGGGACATGAGTTGGACATGAGTGGGGGCCTGGTGGAGGGTGCCCCTGACTGCTGGTGGGTGGGGGTGCAGGGGGACAGGAGTGGGGGCCTGGTGGAGGGTGCCCTACAGTGCTGGGGGGTGGGGGTGCAGGGGGACATGAGTTGGATATGAGTGGGGGCCTGGTGGAGGGTGCCCCTGACTGCTGGTGGGTGGGGGTGCAGGGAGACAGGAGTGGGGGTCTGGTGGAGGGTGCCCTACAGTGCTGGGGGTGGGGGTGCAGGGGGACAGGAGTGGGGGCCTGGTGGAGGGTGCCCTACAGTCCTGGGGGGTGGGGGTGCAGGGGGACAGGAGTGGGGGCCTGGTGGAGGGTGCCCTACAGTGCTGGGGGGTGGGGGTGCAGGGGGACAGGAGTGGGGGCCTGGTGGAGGGTGCCCTACAGTGCTGGGTGGTGGGGGTGCAGGGGGACAGGAGTTGGACATGAGTGGGGGCCTGGTGGAGGGTGCCCCTGACTGCTAGTGGGTGGGGTGCAGGGGGACAGGAGTGGGGGCCTGGTGGAGGGTGCCCTACAGTGCTGGGGGGTGGGGGTGCAGGGGGACATGAGTTGGACATGAGTGGGGGCCTGGTGGAGGGTGCCCCTGACTGCTGGTGGGTGGGGGTGCAGGGAGACAGGAGTGGGGGTCTGGTGGAGGGTGCCCTACAGTGCTGGGGTTGGGGGTGCAGGGGGACAGGAGTGGGGGCCTGGTGGAGGGTGCCCTACAGTGCTGGGGGGTGGGGGTGCAGGGGGACAGGAGTGGGGGCCTGGTGGAGGGTGCCCTACAGTGCTGGGGGGTGGGGGTGCAGGGGGACAGGAGTGGGGGCCTGGTGGAGGGTGCCCTGCACTGCTGGGGGGTGGGGGTGCAGGGTGACAGGAGTGGGGGCCTAGTGGAGGGTGCCCTACAGTGCTGGGGGGTGTGGGTGCAGGGGGACAGGAGTTGGACATGAGTGGGGGCCTGGTGGAGGGTGCCCCTGACTGCTGGTGGGTGGGGGTGCAGGGGGACATGAGATGGACATGAGTGGGGGCCTGGTGGACGGTGCCCCTGACTGCTGGTGGGTGGGGGTGCAGGGGGACAGGAGTGGGGGCCTGGTGGAGGGTGCCCTACAGTGCTGGGGGGTGGGGGTGCAGGGGGACAGGAGTTGGACATGAGTGGGGGCCTGGTGGAGGGTGCCCCTGACTGCTGGTGGGTGGGGGTGCAGGGGGACAGGAGTGGGGGCCTGGTGGAGGGTGCCCTACAGTGCTGGGGGGTGGAGGTGCAGGGGGACATGAGTTGGATATGAGTGGGGGCCTGGTGGAGGGTGCCCTACAGTGCTGGGGGGTGGGGGTGCAGGGGGACAGTAGTGGGGGCCTGGTGGAGGGTGCCCTGCACTGCTGGTGGATGGGGGTGCAGGGAGACAGGAGTGGGGGCCTGGTGGAGGGTGCCCTACAGTGGTGGGGGTTGGGGGTGCAGGGGGACATGAGTTGGACATGAGTGGGGGCCTGGTGGAGAGTGCCCCTGACTGCTGGTGGGTGGGGGGGCAGGGGGACAGGAGTGAGGGCCTGGTGGAGGGTGCCCTACAGTGCTGGGTGGTGGGGGTGCAGGGGGACAAGAGTTGGACATGAGTGGGGGCCTGGTGGAGGGTGCCCCTGACTGCTGGTGGGTGGGGGTGCAGGGGGACAGGAGTGGGGGCCTGGTGGAGGGTGCCCTACAGTGCTGGGGGGTGGGGGTGCAGGGGGACAGGAGTGGGGGCCTGGTGGAGGGTGCCCTACAGTGCTGGGAGGTGGGGGTGCAGGGGGACATGAGTTGGACATGAATGGGGGCCTGGTGGAGGGTGCCCCTGACTGCTGGTGGGTGGGGGTGCAGGGGGGCAGGAGTGGGGGCCTGGTGGAGGGTGCCCTGCACTGCTGGGGGTGGGGGTCCAGGGAGACGGGCGTCGGTGCCTGGTGGAGGGTGCCCTACAGTGCTGGGGGGTGGGGGTGCAGGGGGACATGAGTTGGACATGAGTGGGGGCCTGGTGGAGGATGCCCTGCACTGCTGGGGGGTGGGGGTGCTGGGAGACAGGATTGGGGGCCTGGTGGATTATGCCCTACAGTGCTGGGGGGTGGGGGTGCAGGGGGACAGGAGTGGGGGCCTGGTGGAGGGTGCCCTGCTCTGCTGGGGGGTGGGAGTGCAGGGAGACAGGAGTGGGGGCCTGGTGGAGGGTGCCCTACAGTGCTGGGGGTGGGGGTGCAGGGGGACAGGAGTGGGGGCCTGGTGGAGGGTGCCCTGCACTGCTGGGGGATGGGGGTGCAGGGAGACAGGAGTGGGGGCCTGGTGGAGGGTGCCCTACAGTGCTGGGGGTTGGGGGTGCAGGGGGACATGAGTTGGACATGAGTGGGGGCCTGGTGGAGAGTGCCCCTGACTGCTGGTGGGTGGGGGGGCAGGGGGACAGGAGTGGGGGCCTGGTGGAGGGTGCCCTACAGTGCTGGGTGGTGGGGGTGCAGGGGGACAGGAGTTGGACATGAGTGGGGGCCTGGTGGAGGGTGCCCCTGACTGCTGGTGGGTGGGGGTGCAGGGGGACAGGAGTGGGGGCCTGGTGGAGGGTGCCCTACAGTGCTGGGGGGTGGGGGTGCAGGGGGACATGAGTTGGATATGAGTGGGGGCCTGGTGGAGGGTGCCCCTGACTGCTGGTTGGTGGGGGTGCAGGGAGACAGGAGTGGGGGTCTGGTGGAGGGTGCCCTACAGTGCTGGGGGTGGGGGTGCAGGGGGACAGGAGTGGGGGCCTGGTGGAAGGTGCCCTACAGTCCTGGGGGGTGGGGGTGCAGGGGGACAGGAGTGGGGGCCTGGTGGAGGGTGCCCTACAGTGCTGGGGGGTGGGGGTGCAGGGGGACAGGAGTGGGGGCCTGGTGGAGGGTGCCCTACAGTGCTGGGTGGTGGGGGTGCAGGGGGACAGGAGTTGGACATGAGTGGGGGCCTGGTGGAGGGTGCCCCTGACTGATGGTGGGTGGGGGGGCAGGGGGACAGGAGTGGGGGCCTGGTGGAGGGTGCCCTACAGTGCTGGGTGGTGGGGGTGCAGGGGGACAGGAGTGGGGGCCTGGTGGAGGGTGCCCCTGACTGCTGGTGGGTGGGGGTGCAGGGGGACAGGAGTGGGGGCCTGGTGGAGGGTGCCCTACAGTGCTGGGGGGTGGGGGTGCAGGGGGACATGAGTTGGACATGAGTGGGGGCCTGGTGGAGGGTGCCCCTGACTGCTGGTGGGTGGGGGTGCAGGGAGACAGGAGTGGGGGTCTGGTGGAGGGTGCCCTACAGTGCTGGGGTTGGGGGTGCAGGGGGACAGGAGTGGGGGCCTAGTGGAGGGTGCCCTACAGTGCTGGGGGGTGTGGGTGCAGGGGGACAGGAGTTGGACATGAGTGGGGGCCTGGTGGAGGGTGCCCCTGACTGCTGGTGGGTGGGGGTGCAGGGGGACATGAGATGGACATGAGTGGGGGCCTGGTGGACGGTGCCCCTGACTGCTGGTGGGTGGGGGTGCAGGGGGACAGGAGTGGGGGCCTGGTGGAGGGTGCCCTACAGTGCTGGGGGGGTGGGGGTGCAGGGGGACAGGAGTGGGGGCCTGGTGGAGGGTGCCCTGCACTGCTGGGGGATGGGGGTGCAGGGAGACAGGAGTGGGGGCCTGGTGGAGGGTGCCCTACAGTGCTGGGGGTTGGGGGTGCAGGGGGACATGAGTTGGACATGAGTGGGGGCCTGGTGGAGAGTGCCCCTGACTGCTGGTGGGTGGGGGGGCAGGGGGACAGGAGTGGGGGCCTGGTGGAGGGTGCCCTACAGTGCTGGGTGGTGGGGGTGCAGGGGGACAGGAGTTGGACATGAGTGGGGGTCTGGTGGAGGGTGCCCCTGACTGCTGGTGGGTGGGGGTGAGGGGGACAGGAGTGGGGGCCTGGTGGAGGGTGCCCTACAGTGCTGGGGGGTGGGGGTGCAGGGGGACATGAGTTGGATATGAGTGGGGGCCTGGTGGAGGGTGCCCCTGACTGCTGGTGGGTGGGGGTGCAGGGAGACAGGAGTGGGGGTCTGGTGGAGGGCGCCCTACAGTGCTGGGGGTGGGGGTGCAGGGGGACAGGAGTGGGGGCCTGGTGGAGGGTGCCCTACAGTCCTGGGGGGTGGGGGTGCAGGGGGACAGGAGTGGGGGCCTGGTGGAGGGTGCCCTACAGTGCTGGGGGGTGGGGGTGCAGGGGGACAGGAGTGGGGGCCTGGTGGAGGGTGCCCTGCACTGCTGGGGGGGGTGCTTGGAGACAGGAGTGGGGGCCTTGTGGAGGGTGCCCTACAGTGCTGGGCGTTAGGGGTGCAGGGGGACAAGAGTGGGGGCCTGGTGGAGGGTGCCCTGCACTGCTGGGGGGTGGGGGTGCAGGGAGACAGGAGTGGGGGCCTGGTGGAGGGTGCCCTGCACTGCTGGGGGTGGGGGTGCAGGGGGACATGAGTTGGACATGAGTGGGGGCCTGGTGGAGGGTGCCCCTGACTGCTGGTGGGTGGGGGTGCAGGGGGACAGGAGTGGGGGCCTGGTGGAGGGTGCCCTACAGTGCTGGGGGTGGGGGTGCAGGGGGACAGGAGTTGGACATGAGTGGGGGCCTGTTGGAGGGTGCCCCTGACTGCTGGTGGGTGGGGGTGCAGGGGGACAGGAGTGGGGGCCTGGTGGAGGGTGCCCTACAGTGCTGGGGGGTGGGGGTGCAGGGGGACATGAGTTGGACATGAGTGGGGGCCTGGTGGAGGATGCCCCTGACTGCTGGTGGGTGGGGGTGCAGGGAGACAGGAGTGGGGGCCTGGTGGAGGGTGCCCTACAGTGCCTGGGGGTGGGGGTGCAGGGGGACAGGAGTGGAGGCCTGGTGGAGGGTAGGGTGCCCTACAGTGCTGGGGGGTGGGGGTGCAGGGGGACATGAGTTGGACATGAGTGGGGGCCTGGTGAAGGGTGCCCCTGACTGCTGGTGGGTGGGGGTGCAGGGGGCAGGAGTGGGGGCCTGGTGGAGGGTGCCCTGCACTGCTGGGGGGTGTGGGCGCTGGGAGACAGGAGTGGGGGCCTTGTGGAGGGTGCCCTACAGTGCTGGGGGGTGGGGGTGCAGGGGGACAGGAGTGGGGGCCTGGTGGAGGGTGCCCTGCACTGCTGGGGGGTGGGGGTGCAGGGAGACAGGAGTGGGGGCCTGGTGGGGGGTGCCCTACAGTGCTGGGGGTGGGGATGCAGGGGGACAGGAGTGGGGGCCTGGTGGAGGGTGCCCTACACTGCTGGGGGGTGGGGGTGCAGGGGGACAGGAGTGGGGCCTGGTGGAGGGTGCCCTGCACTGCTGGGGGGTGGGGGTGCAGGGAGACAGGAGTGGGGGGCTGGTGGAGGGTGCCCTACAGTGCTGGGGGACAGGAGTGGGGGCCTGGTGGAGGGTGCCCTACAGTGCTGGGAGGTGGGGGTGCAGGGGGACATGAGTTGGACATGAGTGGGGGTCTGGTGGAGGGTGCCCCTGACTGCTGGTGGGTGGGGGTGCAGGGGGACAGGAGTGGGGGCCTGGTGGAGGGTGCCCTGCACTGCTGGGGGTGGGGGTGCAGGGAGACAGGAGTGGGCGCCTGGTGGAGGGTGCCCTACAGTGCTGGGGGGTGGGGGTGCAGGGGGACATGAGTTGGACATGAGTGGGGGCCTGGTGGAGGGTGCCCTGCACTGCTGGGGGTGGGGGTGCTGGGAGACAGGATTGGGGGCCTGGTGGATTGTCCCCTACAGTGCTGGGGGGTGGGGGTGCAGGGGGACAGGAGTGGGGGCCTGGTGGAGGGTGCCCTGCACTGCTGGGGGGTGGGGGTGCAGGGAGACATGAGTGGGGGACTGGTGGAGGGTGCCCTACAGTGCTGGGGGGTGGGGGTGCAGGGGGACATGAGTTGGACATGAGTGGGTGCCTGGTGGAGGGTGCCCCTGACTGCTGGTGGGTGGGGGTGCAGGGGGACAGGAGTGGGGGCCTGGTGGAGGGTGCCCTACACTGCTGGGGGTGGGAGTGCAGGGAGACAGGAGTGGGGGCCTGGTGGAGGGTGCCCTACAGTGCTGGGGGGTGGGGGTGCAGGGGGACAGGAGTGGGGGCCTGGTGGAGGGTGCCCTGCACTGCTGGGGGATGGGGGTGCAGGGAGACATGAGTGGGGGCCTGGTGGAGGGTGCCCCTGACTGCTGGTGGGTGGGGGTGCAGGGAGACAGTAGTGGGTGCCTGGTGGAGGGTGCCCTACAGTGCTGGGGGGTGGGGGTGCAGGGGGACAGGAGTGGGGGCCTGGTGGAGGGTGCCCTACAGTGCTGGGGGTGGGGGTGCAGGGGGACATGAGTTGGACATGAGTGGGGGCCTGGTGGAGGGTGCCCCTGACTGCTGGTGGGTGAGGGTGCAGGGGGACAGGAGTGGGGGCCTGGTGGAGGGTGCCCTGCACTGCTGGGGGGGGGGTGCCGGGAGACAGGAGTGGGGGCCTGGAGGAGGGTGCCCTACAGTGCTGGTGGGTAGGGGTACAGGGGGACAGGAGTGGGGGCCTGGTGGAGGGTGCCCTGCACTGCTGGGGGGTGGGGGTGCAGGGAGACAGGAGTGGGGGCCTGGTGGAGGGTGCCCTACAGTGCTGGGGGTGGGGGTCCAGGGGGACATGAGTTGGACATGAGTGGGGGCCTGGTGGAGGGTGCCCCTGACTGCTAGTGGGTGGGGGTGCAGGGGGACAGGAGTGGGGGCCTGTTGGAGGGTGCCATACAGTGCTGGGGGGTGGGGGTGCCGGGGGACATGAGTTGGACATGAGTGGGGGCCTGGTGGAGGGTGCCCCTGACTGCTGGTGGGTGGGGGTGCAGGGAGACAGGAGTGGGGCCTGGTGGAGGGTGCCCTACAGTGCTGGGGGTGGGGGTGCAGGGGGAGAGGAGTGGGGGCCTGGTGGAGGGTGCCCTACAGTGCTGGGGGGTGTGGGTGCATTGGGACAGGAGTTGGACATGAGTGGGGGCCTGGTGGAGGGTGCCCCTGACTGCTGGTGGGTGGGGGTGCAGGGGGAGAGGAGTGGGGGCCTGGTGGAGGGTGCCCTACAGTGCTGGGGGTTGGGGGTGCAGGGGGACATGAGTTGGACATGAGTGGGGGCCTGGTGGAGGGTGCCCCTGACTGCTGGTGGGTGGGGGTGCAGGGAGACAGGAGTGGGGGCCTGGTGGAGGGTGCCCTACAGTGCTGGGGGGTGGGGGTGCAGGGGGACAGGAGTGGGGGCCTGGTGGAGGGTGCCCTACAGTGCTGGGGGGTGGGGGTGCAGGGGGACATGAGTTGGACATGAGTGGGGGCCTGGTGGAGGGTGCCCCTGACTGCTGGTGGGTGGGGGTGCAGGGGGACAGGAGTGAGGGCCTGGTGGAGGGTGCCCTGCACTGCTGGGGAGTGTGGGTGCTGGGAGACAGGAGTGGGGGCCTGGTGGAGGGTGCCCTACAGTGCTGGGGGTGGGGGTGCAGGGGGACAGGAGTGGGGGCCTGGTGGAGGGTGCCCTGTACTGCTGGGGGGTGGGGGTGCAGGGGGACAGGAGTGGGGGCCTGGTGGAGGGTGCCCTACACTGCTGGGGGGTGGGGGTGCAGGGGGACAGGAGTGGGGCCGGGTGGAGGGTGCCCTGCACTGCTGGGGGGTGGGGGTGCAGGGAGACAGGAGTGGGGGGCTGGTGGAGGGTGTCCTACAGTGCTGGGGGGTGGGGGTGCAGGGGGACAGGAGTGGGGGCCTGGTGGAGGGTGCCCTACAGTGCTGGGAGGTGGGGGTGCAGGGGGACATGAGTTGGACATGAGTGGGGGCCTGGTGGAGGGTGCCCCTGACTGCTGGTGGGTGGGGGTGCAGGGGGGCAGGAGTGGGGGCCTGGTGGAGGGTGCCCTGCACTGCTGGGGGTGGGGTCCAGGGAGACGGGCGTCGGCGACTGGTGGAGGGTGCCCTACAGTGCTGGGGGGTGGGGGTGCAGGGGGACATGAGTTGGACATGAGTGGGGGCCTGGTGGAGGGTGCCCTGCACTGCTGGAGGGTGGGGGTGCTGGGAGACAGGATTGGGGGCCTGGTGGATTGTGCCCTACAGTGCTGGGGGGTGGGGGTGCAGGGGGACAGGAGTGGGGGCCTGGTGGAGGGTGCCCTGCACTGCTGGGGGGTGGGAGTGCAGGGAGACAGGAGTGGGGGCCTGGTGGAGGGTGCCATATAGTGCTGGGGGGGTGGGGGTGCAGGGGGACAGGAGTGGGGGCCTGGTGGAGGGTGCCCTGCACTGCTGGGGGATGGGGGTGCAGGGAGACAGGAGTGGGGACCTGGTGGAGGGTGCCCTACAGTGCTGGGGGTTGGGGGTGCAGGGGGACATGAGTTGGACATGAGTGGGGGCCTGGTGGAGAGTGCCCCTGACTGCTGGTGGGTGGGGGGGCAGGGGGACAGGAGTGGGGGCCTGGTGGAGGGTGCCCTACAGTGCTGGGTGGTGGGGGTGCAGGGGGACAGGAGTTGGACATGAGTGGGGGCCTGGTGGAGGGTGCCCCTGACTGCTGGTGGGTGGGGGTGCAGGCGGACAGGAGTGGGGGCCTGGTGGAGGGTGCCCTACAGTGCTGGGGGGTGGGGGTGCAGGGGGACATGAGTTGGATATGAGTGGGGGCCTGGTGGAGGGTGCCCCTGACTGCTGGTGGGTGGGGGTGCAGGGAGACAGGAGTGGGGGTCTGGTGGAGGGTGCCCTACAGTGCTGGGGGTGGGGGTGCAGGGGGACAGGAGTGGGGGCCTGGTGGAGGGTGCCCTACAGTCCTGAGGGGTGGGGGTGCAGGGGGACAGGAGTGGGGGCCTGGTGGAGGGTGCCCTACAGTGCTGGGGGGTGGGGGTGCAGGGGGACAGGAGTGGGGGCCTGGTGGAGGGTGCCCTACAGTGCTGGGTGGTGGGGGTGCAGGGGGACAGGAGTTGGACATGAGTGGGGGCCTGGTGGAGGGTGCCCCTGACTGCTGGTGGGTGGGGTGCAGGGGGACAGGAGTGGGGGCCTGGTGGAGGGTGCCCTACAGTGCTGGGGGTGGGGGTGCAGAGGGACATGCGTTGGACATGAGTGGGGGCCTGGTGGAGGGTGCCCCTGACTGCTGGTGGGTGGGGGTGCAGGGAGACAGGAGTGGGGGTCTGGTGGAGGGTGCCCTACAGTGCTGGGGTTGCGGGTGCAGGGGGACAGGAGTGGGGGCCTGGTGGAGGGTGCCCTACAGTGCTGGGGGGTGGGGGTGCAGGGGGACAGGAGTGGGGGCCTGGTGGAGGGTGCCCTACAGTGCTGGGGGGTGGGGGTGCAGGGGGACAGGAGTGGGGGCCTGGTGGAGGGTGCCCTGCACTGCTGGGGGGTGGGGGTGCAGGGTGACAGGAGTGGGGGCCTAGTGGAATGTGCCCTACAGTGCTGGGGGGTGTGGGTGCAGGGGGACAGGAGTTGGACATGAGTGGGGGCCTGGTGGAGGGTGCCCCTGACTGCTGGTGGGTGGGGTGCAGGGGGACATGAGATGGACATGAGTGGGGGCCTGGTGGACGGTGCCCCTGACTGCTGGTGGGTGGGGGTGCAGGGGGACAGGAGTGGGGGCCTGGTGGAGGGTGCCCTACAGTGCTGGGGGGTGGGGGTGCAGGGGGACAGGAGTTGGACATGAGTGGGGGCCTGGTGGAGGGTGCCCCTGACTGCTGGTGGGTGGGGGTGCAGGGGGACAGGAGTGGGGGCCTGGTGGAGGGTGCCCTACAGTGCTGGGGGGTGGGGGTGCAGGGGGACATGAGTTGGATATGAGTGGGGGCCTGGTGGAGGATGCCCTGCACTGCTGGGGGGTGGGGGTGCAGGGTGACAGGAGTGGGGGCCTAGTGGAGGGTGCCCTACAGTGCTGGGGGGTGTGGGTGCAGGGGGACAGGAGTTGGACATGAGTGGGGGCCTGGTGGAGGGTGCCCCTGACTGCTGGTGGGTGGGGGTGCAGGGGGACATGAGATGGACATGAGTGGGGGCCTGGTGGAGGGTGCCCCTGACTGCTGGTGGGTGGGGGTGCAGGGGGACAGGAGTGGGGGCCTGGTGGAGGGTGCCCTACAGTGCTGGGGGGTGGGGGTGCAGGGGGACATGAGTTGGATATGAGTGGGGGCCTGGTGGAGGGTGCCCTACAGTGCTGGGGGGTGGGGGTGCAGGGGGACAGGAGTGGGGGCCTGGTGGAGGGTGCCCTGCACTGCTGGGGGATGGGGGTGCAGGGAGACAGGAGTGGGGGCCTGGTGGAGGGTGCCATACAGTGCTGGGGGTTGGGGGTGCAGGGGGACATGAGTTGGACATGAGTGGGGGCCTGGTGGAGAGTGCCCCTGACTGCTGGTGGGTGGGGGGGGCAGGGGGACAGGAGTGGGGGCCTGGTGGAGGGTGCCCTACAGTGCTGGGTGGTGGGGGTGCAGGGGGACAGGAGTTGGACATGAGTGGGGGCCTGGTGGAGGGTGCCCCTGACTGCTGGTGGGTGGGGGTGCAGGGGGACAGGAGTGGGGGCCTGGTGGAGGGTGCCCTACAGGGCTGGGGGGTGGGGGTGCAGGGGGACAGGAGTGGGGGCCTGGTGGAGGGTGCCCTACAGTGCTGGGAGGTGGGGGTGCAGGGGGACATGAGTTGGACATGAGTGGGGGCCTGGTGGAGGGTGCCCCTGACTGCTGGTGGGTGGGGGTGCAGGGGGGCAGGAGTGGGGGCCTGGTGGAGGGTGCCCTGCACTGCTGGGGTGGGGGTCCAGGGAGACGGGCGTCGGCGCCTGGTGGAGGGTGCCCTACAGTGCTGGAGGGTGGGGGTGCAGGGGGACATGAGTTGGACATGAGTGGGGGCCTGGTGGAGGGTGCCCTGCACTGCTGGGGGGTGGGGGTGCTGGGAGACAGGATTGGGGGCCTGGTGGATTGTGCCCTACAGTGCTGGGGGGTGGGGGTGCAGGGGGACAGGAGTAGGGGCCTGGTGGCGGGTGCCCTGCACTGCTGGGGGGTGGGAGTGCAGGGAGACAGGAGTGGGGGCCTGTTGGAGGGTGCCCTACAGTGCTGGGGGGTGGGGGTGCAGGGGGACAGGAGTGGGGGCCTGGTGGAGGGTGCCCTGCACTGCTGGGGGATGGGGGTGCAGGGAGACAGGAGTGGGGGCCTGGTGGAGGGTGCCCTACAGTGCTGGGGGTTGGGGGTGCAGGGGGACATGAGTTGGACATGAGTGGGGGCCTGGTGGAGAGTGCCCCTGACTGCTGGTGGGTGGGGGGGCAGGGGGACAGGAGTGGGGGCCTGGTGGAGGGTGCCCTACAGTGCTGGGTGGTGGGGGTGCAGGGGGACAGGAGTTGGACATGAGTGGGGGCCTGGTGGAGGGTGCCCCTGACTGCTGGTGGGTGGGGGTGCAGGGGGACAGGAGTGGGGGCCTGGTGGAGGGTGCCATACAGTGCTGGGGGGTGGGGGTGCAGGGGGACATGAGTTGGATATGAGTGGGGGCCTGGTGGAGGGTGCCCCTGACTGCTGGTGGGTGGGGGTGCAGGGAGACAGGAGTGGGGGTCTGGTGGAGGGTGCCCTACAGTGCTGGGGGTGGGGGTGCAGGGGGAGAGGAGTGGGGGCCTGGTGGAGGGTGCCCTACAGTCCTGGGGGGTGGGGGTGCAGGGGGACAGGAGTGGGGGCCTGGTGGAGGGTGCCCTACAGTGCTGGGGGGTGGGGGTGCAGGGGGACAGGAGTGGGGGCCTGGTGGAGGGTGCCCTACAGTGCTGGGTGGTGGGGGTGCAGGGGGACAGGAGTTGGACATGAGTGGGGGCCTGGTGGAGGGTGCCCCTGACTGCTGGTGGGTGGGGGTGCAGGGGGACAGGAGTGGGGGCCTGGTGGAGGGTGCCCTACAGTGCTGGGGGGTGGGGGTGCAGGGGGACATGAGTTGGACATGAGTGGGGGCCTGGTGGAGGGTGCCCCTGACTGCTGGTGGGTGGGGGTGCAGGGAGACAGGAGTGGGGGTCTGGTGGAGGGTGCCCTACAGTGCTGGGGTTGGGGGTGCAGGGGGACAGGAGTGGGGGCCTGGTGGAGGGTGCCCTACAGTGCTGGGGGGTGGGGGTGCAGGGGGACAGGAGTGGGGGCCTGGTGGAGGGTGCCCTACAGTGCAGGGGGGTGGGGGTGCAGGGGGACAGGAGTGGGGGCCTGGTGGAGGGTGCCCTGCACTGCTGGGGGGTGGGGGTGCAGGGTGACAGGAGTGGGGGCCTAGTGGAGGGTGCCCTACAGTGCTGGGGGGTGTGGGTGCAGGGGGACAGGAGTTGGACATGAGTGGGGGCCTGGTGGAGGGTGCCCCTGACTGCTGGTGGGTGGGGGTGCAGGGGGACATGAGATGGACATGAGTGGGGGCCTGGTGGACGGTGCCCCTGACTGCTGGTGGGTGGGGGTGCAGGGGGACAGGAGTGGGGGCCTGGTGGAGGGTGCCCTACAGTGCTGGGGGGGTGGGGGTGCAGGGGGACAGGAGTGGGGGCCTGGTGGAGGGTGCCCTGCACTGCTGGGGGATGGGGGTGCAGGGAGACAGGAGTGGGGGCCTGGTGGAGGGTGCCCTACAGTGCTGGGGGTTGGGGGTGCAGGGGGACATGAGTTGGACATGAGTGGGGGCCTGGTGGAGAGTGCCCCTGACTGCTGGTGGGTGGGGGGGCAGGGGGACAGGAGTGGGGGCCTGGTGGAGGGTGCCCTACAGTGCTGGGTGGTGGGGGTGCAGGGGGACAGGAGTTGGACATGAGTGGGGGCCTGGTGGAGGGTGCCCCTGACTGCTGGTGGGTGGGGGTGCAGGGGGACAGGAGTGGGGGCCTGGTGGAGGGTGCCCTACAGTGCTGGGGGGTGGGGGTGCAGGGGGACATGAGTTGGATATGAGTGGGGGCCTGGTGGAGGGTGCCCCTGACTGCTGGTGGGTGGGGGTGCAGGGAGACAGGAGTGGGGGTCTGGTGGAGGGTGCCCTACAGTGCTGGGGGTGGGGGTGCAGGGGGACAGGAGTGGGGGCCTGGTGGAGGGTGCCCTACAGTCCTGGGGGGTGGGGGTGCAGGGGGACAGGAGTGGGGGCCTGGTGGAGGGTGCCCTACAGTGCTGGGGGGTGGGGGTGCAGCGGGACAGGAGTGGGGGCCTGGTGGAGGGTGCCCTACAGTGCTGGGTGGTGGGGGTGCAGGGGGACAGGAGTTGGACATGAGTGGGGGCCTGGTGGAGGGTGCCCCTGACTGCTAGTGGGTGGGGGTGCAGGGGGACAGGAGTGGGGGCCTGGTGGAGGGTGCCCTACAGTGCTGGGGGGTGGGGGTGCAGGGGGACATGAGTTGGACATGAGTGGGGGCCTGGTGGAGGGTGCCCCTGACTGCTGGTGGGTGGGGGTGCAGGGAGACAGGAGTGGGGGTCTGGTGGAGGGTGCCCTACAGTGCTGGGGTTGGGGGTGCAGGGGGACAGGAGTGGGGGCCTGGTGGAGGGTGCCCTACAGTGCTGGGGGATGGGGGTGCATGGGGACAGGAGTGGGGGCCTGGTGGAGGGTGCCCTACAGTGCTGGGGGGTGGGGGTGCAGGGGGACAGGAGTGGGGGCCTGGTGGAGGGTGCCCTGCACTGCTGGGGGGTGGGGGTGCAGGGTGACAGGAGTGGGGGCCTAGTGGAGGGTGCCCTACAGTGCTGGGGGGTGTGGGTGCAGGGGGACAGGAGTTGGACATGAGTGGGGGCCTGGTGGAGGGTGCCCCTGACTGCTGGTGGGTGGGGGTGCAGGGGGACATGAGATGGACATGAGTGGGGGCCTGGTGGACAGTGCCCCTGACTGCTGGTGGGTGGGGGTGCAGGGGGACAGGAGTGGGGGCCTGGTGGAGGGTGCCCTACAGTGCTGGGGGGTGGGGGTGCAGGGGGACAGGAGTTGGACATGAGTGGGGGCCTGGTGGAGGGTGCCCCTGACTGCTGGTGGGTGGGGGTGCAGGGGGACAGGAGTGGGGGCCTGGTGGAGGGTGCCCTACAGTGCTGGGGGGTGGGGGTGCAGGGACACATGAGTTGGATATGAGTGGGGGCCTGGTGGAGGGTGCCCTGCACTGCTGGGGGGTGGGGGTGCAGGGTGACAGGAGTGGGGGCCTAGTGGAGGGTGCCCTACAGTGCTGGGGGGTGTGGGTGCAGGGGGACAGGAGTTGGACATGAGTGGGGGCCTGGTGGAGGGTGCCCCTGACTGCTGGTGGGTGGGGGTGCAGGGGGACATGAGATGGACATGAGTGGGGGCCTGGTGGAGGGTGCCCCTGACTGCTGGTGGGTGGGGGTGCAGGGGGACAGGAGTGGGGGCCTGGTGGAGGGTGCCCTACAGTGCTGGGGGGTGGGGGTGCAGGGGGACATGAGTTGGATATGAGTGGGGGCCTGGTGGAGGGTGCCCTACAGTGCTGGGGGGTGGGGGTGCAGGGGGACAGGAGTGGGGGCCTGGTGGAGGGTGCCCTGCACTGCTGGGGGATGGGGGTGAAGGGAGACAGGAGTGGGGGCCTGGTGGAGGGTGCCCTACAGTGCTGGGGGTTGGGGGTGCAGGGGGACATGAGTTGGACATGAGTGGGGGCCTGGTGGAGAGTGCCCCTGACTGCTGGTGGGTGGGGGGGCAGGGGGACAGGAGTGGGGGCCTGGTGGAGGGTGCCCTACAGTGCTGGGTGGTGGGGGTGCAGGGGGACAGGAGTTGGACATGAGTGGGGGCCTGGTGGAGGGTGCCCCTGACTGCTGGTGGGTGGGGGTGCAGGGGGACAGGAGTGGGGGCCTGGTTGAGGGTGCCCTACAGTGCTGGGGGGTGGGGGTGCAGGGGGACAGGAGTGGGGGCCTGGTGGAGGGTGCCCTACAGTGCTGGGAGGTGGGGGTGCAGGGGGACATGAGTTGGACATGAGTGGGGGCCTGGTGGAGGGTGCCCCTGACTGCTGGTGGGTGGGGGTGCAGGGGGGCAGGAGTGGGGGCCTGGTGGAGGGTGCCCTGCACTGCTGGGGGTGGGGGTCCAGGGAGACGGGCGTCGGTGCCTGGTGGAGGGTGCCCTACAGTGCTGGGGGGTGGGGGTGCAGGGGGACATGAGTTGGACATGAGTGGGGGCCTGGTGGAGGGTGCCCTGCACTGCTGGGGGGTGGGGCTGCTGGGAGACAGGATTGGGGGCCTGGTGGATTGTGCCCTACAGTGCTGGGGGGTGGGGGTGCAGGGGGACAGGAGTGGGGGCCTGGTGGAGGGTGCCCTGCACTGCTGGGGGGTGGGAGTGCAGGGAGACAGGAGTGGGGGCCTGGTGGAGGGTACCCTACAGTGCTGGGGGGTGGGGGTGCAGGGGGACAGGAGTGGGGGCCTGGTGGAGGGTGCCCTGCACTGCTGGGGGATGGGGGTGCAGGGAGACAGGAGTGGGGGCCTGGTGGAGGGTGCCCTACAGTGCTGGGGGTTGGGGGTGCAGGGGGACATGAGTTGGACATGAGTGGGGGCCTGGTGGAGAGTGCCCCTGACTGCTGGTGGGTGGGGGGCAGGGGGACAGGAGTGGGGGCCTGGTGGAGGGTGCCCTACAGTGCTGGGTGGTGGGGGTGCATGGGGACAGGAGTTGGACATGAGTGGGGGCCTGGTGGAGGGTGCCCCTGACTGCTGGTGGGTGGGGGTGCAGGGGGACAGGAGTGGGGGCCTGGTGGAGGGTGCCCTACAGTGCTGGGGGGTGGGGGTGCAGGGGGACATGAGTTGGATATGAGTGGGGGCCTGGTGGAGGGTGCCCCTGACTGCTGGTGGGTGGGGGTGCAGGGAGACAGGAGTGGGGGTCTGGTGGAGGGTGCCCTACAGTGCTGGGGGTGGGGGTGCAGGGGGACAGGAGTGGGGGCCTGGTGGAGGGTGCCCTACAGTCCTGGGGGGTGGGGGTGCAGGGGGACAGGAGTGGGGGCCTGGTGGAGGGTGCCCTACAGTGCTGGGGGGTGGGGGTGCAGGGGGACAGGAGTGGGGGCCTGGTGGAGGGTGCCCTACAGTGCTGGGTGGTGGGGGTGCAGGGGGACAGGAGTTGGACATGAGTGGGGGCCTGGTGGAGGGTGCCCCTGACTGCTGGTGGGTGGGGGTGCAGGGGGACAGGAGTGGGGGCCTGGTGGAGGGTGCCCTCCAGTGCTGGGGGGTGGGGGTGCAGGGGGACATGAGTTGGACATGAGTGGGGGCCTGGTGGAGGGTGCCCCTGACTGCTGGTGGGTGGGGGTGCAGGGAGACAGGAGTGGGGGTCTGGTGGAGGGTGCCCTACAGTGCTGGGGTTGGGGGTGCAGGGGGACAGGAGTGGGGGCCTGGTGGAGGGTGCCCTACAGTGCTGGGGGGTGGGGGTGCAGGGGGACAGGAGTGGGGGCCTGGTGGAGGGTGCCCTACAGTGCAGGGGGGTGGGGGTGCAGGGGGACAGGAGTGGGGGCTTGGTGGAGGGTGCCCTGCACTGCTGGGGGGTGGGGGTGCAGGGTGACAGGAGTGGGGGCCTAGTGGAGGGTGCCCTACAGTGCTGGGGGGTGTGGGTGCAGGGCGACAGGAGTTGGACATGAGTGGGGGCCTGGTGGAGGGTGCCCCTGACTGCTGGTGGGTGGGGGTGCAGGGGGACATGAGATGGACATGAGTGGGGGCCTGGTGGACGGTGCCCCTGACTGCTGGTGGGTGGGGGTGCAGGGGGACAGGAGTGGGGGCCTGGTGGAGGGTGCCCTACAGTGCTGGGGGGGTGGGGGTGCAGGGGGACAGGAGTGGGGGCCTGGTGGAGGGTGCCCTGCACTGCTGGGGGATGGGGGTGCAGGGAGACAGGAGTGGGGGCCTGGTGGAGGGTGCCCTACAGTGCTGGGGGTTGGGGGTGCAGGGGGACATGAGTTGGACATGAGTGGGGCCTGGTGGAGAGTGCCCCTGACTGCTGGTGGGTGGGGGGGCAGGGGGACATGAGTGGGGGCCTGGTGGAGGGTGCCCTACAGTGCTGGGTGGTGGGGGTGCAGGGGGACAGGAGTTGGACATGAGTGGGGGCCTGGTGGAGGGTGCCCCTGACTGCTGGTGGGTGGGGGTGAGGGGGTCAGGAGTGGGGGCCTGGTGGAGGGTGCCCTACAGTGCTGGGGGGTGGGGGTGCAGGGGGACATGAGTTGGATATGAGTGGGGGCCTGGTGGAGGGTGCCCCTGACTGCTGGTGGGTGGGGGTGCAGGGAGACAGGAGTGGGGGTCTGGTGGAGGGCGCCCTACAGTGCTGGGGGTGGGGGTGCAGGGGGACAGGAGTGGGGGCCTGGTGGAGGGTGCCCTACAGTCCTGGGGGGTGGGGGTGCAGGGGGACAGGAGTGGGGGCCTGGTGGAGGGTGCCCTACAGTGCTGGGGGGTGGGGGTGCAGGGGGACAGGAGTGGGGGCCTGGTGGAGGGTGCCCTGCACTGCTGGGGGGGGTGCTTGGAGACAGGAGTGGGGGCCTGGTGGAGGGTGCCCTACAGTGGTGGGGGGTGGGGGTGCAGGGGGACAAGAGTGGGGGCCTGGTGGAGGGTGCCCTGCACTGCTGGGGGGTGGGGGTGCAGGGAGACAGGAGTGGGGGCCTGGTGGAGGGTGCCCTGCACTGCTGGGGGTGGGGGTGCAGGGGGACATGAGTTGGACATGAGTGGGGGCCTGGTGGAGGGTGCCCCTGACTGCTGGTGGGTGGGGGTGCAGGGGGACAGGAGTGGGGGCCTGGTGGAGGGTGCCCTACAGTGCTGGGGGTGGGGGTGCAGGGGGACAGGAGTTGGACATGAGTGGGGGCCTGTTGGAGGGTGCCCCTGACTGCTGGTGGGTGGGGGTGCAGGGGGACAGGAGTGGGGGCCTGGTGGAGGGTGCCCTACAGTGCTGGGGGGTGGGGGTGCAGGGGCACATGAGTTGGACATGAGTGGGGGCCTGGTGGAGGATGCCCCTGACTGCTGGTGGGTGGGGGTGCAGGGAGACAGGAGTGGGGGCCTGGTGGAGGGTGCCCTACAGTGCCTGGGGGTGGGGGTGCAGGGGGACAGGAGTGGAGGCCGGGTGGAGGGTAGGGTGCCCTACAGTGCTGGGGGGTGGGGGTGCAGGGGGACATGAGTTGGACATGAGTGGGGGCCTGGTGAAGGGTGCCCCTGACTGCTGGTGGATGGGGGTGCAGGGGGCAGGAGTGGGGGCCTGGTGGAGGGTGCCCTGCACTGCTGGGGGGTGTGGGCGCTGGGAGACAGGAGTGGGGGCCTTGTGGAGGGTGCCCTACAGTGCTGGGGGGTGGGGGTGCAGGGGGACAGGAGTGGGGGCCTGGTGGAGGGTGCCCTGCACTGCTGGGGGGTGGGGGTGCAGGGAGACAGGAGTGGGGGCCTGGTGGGGGGTGCCCTACAGTGCTGGGGGTGGGGGTGCAGGGGGACAGGAGTGGGGGCCTGGTGGAGGGTGCCCTACACTGCTGGGGGGTGGGGGTGCAGGGGGACAGGAGTGGGGGCCTGCTGGAGGGTGCCCTGCACTGCTGGGGGGTGGGGGTGCAGGGAGACAGGAGTGGGGGGCTGGTGGAGGGAGCCCTACAGTGCTGGGGGACAGGAGTGGGGGCCTGGTGGAGGGTGCCCTACAGTGCTGGGAGGTGGGGGTGCAGGGGGACATGAGTTGGACATGAGTGGGGGTCTGGTGGAGGGTGCCCCTGACTGCTGGTGGGTGGGGGTGCAGGGGGACAGGAGTGGGGGCCTGGTGGAGGGTGCCCTGCACTGCTGGGGGTGGGGGTGCAGGGAGACAGGAGTGGGCACCTGGTGGAGGGTGCCCTACAGTGCTGGGGGGTGGGGGTGCAGGGGGACATGAGTTGGACATGAGTGGGGGCCTGGTGGAGGGTGCCCTGCACTGCTGGGGGTGGGGGTGCTGGGAGACAGGATTGGGGGCCTGGTGGATTGTGCCCTACAGTGCTGGGGGGTGGGGGTGCAGGGGGACAGGAGTGGGGGCCTGGTGGAGGGTGCCCTGCACTGCTGGGGGGTGGGGGTGCAGGGAGACATGAGTGGGGGACTGGTGGAGGGTGCCCTACAGTGCTGGGGGGTGGGGGTGCAGGGGGACATGAGTTGGACATGAGTGGGGGCCTGGTGGAGGGTGCCCCTGACTGCTGGTGGGTGGGGGTGCAGGGGGACAGGAGTGGGGGCCTGGTGGAGGGTGCCCTACACTGCTGGGGGATGGGGGTGCAGGGAGACATGAGTGGGGGCCTGGTGGAGGGTGCCCCTGACTGCTGGTGGGTGGGGGTGCAGGGAGACAGGAGTGGGTGCCTGGTGGAGGGTGCCCTACAGTGCTGGGGGGTGGGGGTGCAGGGAGACATGAGTGGGGGACTGGTGGAGGGTGCCCTACAGTGCTGGGGGGTGGGGGTGCAGGGGGACATGAGTTGGACATGAGTGGGGGCCTGGTGGAGGGTGCCCCTGACTGCTGGTGGGTGGGGGTGCAGGGGGACAGGAGTGGGGGCCTGGTGGAGGGTGCCCTACACTGCTGGGGGATGGGGGTGCAGGGAGACATGAGTGGGGGCCTGGTGGAGGGTGCCCCTGACTGCTGGTGGGTGGGGGTGCAGGGAGACAGGAGTGGGGGCCTGGTGGAGGGTGCCCTACAGTGCTGGGGGGTGGGGGTGCAGGGGGACAGGAGTGGGGGCCTGGTGGAGGGTGCCCTGCACTGCTGGGGGATGGGGGTGCAGGGATACATGAGTGGGGGCCTGGTGGAGGGTGCCCCTGACTGCTGGTGGGTGGGGGTGCAGGGAGACAGGAGTGGGTGCCTGGTGGAGGGTGCCCTACAGTGCTGGGGGGTGGGGGTGCAGGGGGACAGGAGTGGGGGCCTGGTGGAGGGTGCCCTACAGTGCTGGGGGTGGGGGTGCAGGGGGACATGAGTTGGACATGAGTGGGGGCCTGGTGGAGGGTGCCCCTGACTGCTGGTGGGTGAGGGTGCAGGGGGACAGGAGTGGGGGCCTGGTGGAGGGTGCCCTGCACTGCTGGGGGGGGGGTGCCGGGAGACAGGAGTGGAGGCCTGGTGGAGGGTGCCCTACAGTGCTGGTGGGTAGGGGTACAGGGGGACAGGAGTGGGGGCCTGGTGGAGGGTGCCCTGCACTGCTGGGGGGTGGGGGTGCAGGGAGACAGGAGTGGGGGCCTGGTGGAGGGTGCCCTACAGTGCTGGGGGTGGGGGTCCAGGGGG
The DNA here is from genome assembly GCF_040938575.1 of Ambystoma mexicanum. NCBI lineage: Eukaryota > Metazoa > Chordata > Amphibia > Caudata > Ambystomatidae > Ambystoma > Ambystoma mexicanum. The sequence goes on along the minus strand of NC_090932.1, from coordinate 672,633,219 downwards.
ACATGAGTTGGACATGAGTGGGGGCCTGGTGGAGGGTGCCCCTGACTGCTGGTGGGTGGGGGTGCAGGGGGACAGGAGTGGGGGCCTGTTGGAGGGTGCCCTACAGTGCTGGGGGGTGGGGGTGCAGGGGGACATGAGTTGGACATGAGTGGGGGCCTGGTGGAGGGTGCCCCTGACTGCTGGTGGGTGGGGGTGCAGGGAGATAGGAGTGGGGGCCTGGTGGAGGGTGCCCTACAGTGCTCGTGGTGGGGGTGCAGGGGGACAGGAGTGGGGGCCTGGTGGAGGGTGCCCTACAGTGCTGGGGGGTGTGGGTGCATTGGGACAGGAGTTGGACATGAGTGGGGGCCTGGTGGAGGGTGCCCCTGACTGCTGGTGGGTGGGGGTGCAGGGGGACAGGAGTGGGGGCCTGGTGGAGGGTGCCCTACAGTGCTGGGGGTTGGGGGTGCAGGGGGACATGAGTTGGACATGAGTGGGGGCCTGGTGGAGGGTGCCCTTGACTGCTGGTGGGTGGGGGTGCAGGGAGACAGGAGTGGGGGCCTGGTGGATGGTGCCCTACAGTGCTGGGGGGTGGGGGTGCAGGGGGACAGGAGTGGGGGCCTGGTGGAGGGTGCCCTACAGTGCTGGGGGGTGGGGTGCAGGGGGACATGAGTTGGACATGAGTGGGGGCCTGGTGGAGGGTGCCCCTGACTGCTCTGGGTGGGGGTGCAGGGGGACAGGAGTGGGGGCCTGGTGGAGGGTGCCCTGCACTGCTGGGGAGTGTGGGTGCTGGGAGACAGGAGTGGGGGCCTGGTGGAGGGTGCCCTACAGTGCTGGGGGTGGGGGTGCAGGGGGACAGGAGTGGGCGCCTGGTGGAGGGTGCCCTGCACTGCTGGGGGGTGGGGGTGCAGGGAGACAGGAGTGGGGGCCTGGTGGAGGGTGCCCTACAGTGCTGGGGGGTGGGGGTGCAGGGGGACAGGAGTGGGGGCCTGGTGGAGGGTGCCCTACACTGCTGGGGGGTGGGGGTGCAGGGGGACAGGAGTGGGGCCGAGTGGTGGGTGTCCTGCACTGCTGGGGGGTGGGGGTGCAGGGAGACAGGAGTGGGGGGCTGGTGGAGGGTGTCCTACAGTGCTGGGGGGTGGGGGTGCAGGGGGACAGGAGTGGGGGCCTGGTGGAGGGTGCCCTACAGTGCTGGGAGGTGGGGGTGCAGGGGGACATGAGTTGGACATGAGTGGGGGCCTGGTGGAGGGTGCCCCTGACTGCTGGTGGGTGGGGGTGCAGGGGGGCAGGAGTGGGGGCCTGGTGGAGGGTGCCCTGCACTGCTGGGGGTGGGGGTCCAGGGAGACGGGCGTCGGCGCCTGGTGGAGGGTGCCCTACAGTGCTGGGGGGTGGGGGTGCAGGGGGACATGAGTTGGACATGAGTGGGGGCCTGGTGGAGGGTGCCCTGCACTGCTGGGGGGTGGGGGTGCTGGGAGACAGGATTGGGGGCCTGGTGGATTGTGCCCTACAGTGCTGGGGGGTGGGGGTGCAGGGGGACAGGAGTGGGGGCCTGGTGGAGGGTGCCCTGCACTGCTGGGGGATGGGGGTGCAGGGAGACAGGAGTGGGGGCCTGGTGGAGGGTGCCCTACAGTGCTGGGGGTTGGGGGTGCAGGGGGACATGAGTTGGACATGAGTGGGGGCCTGGTGGAGAGTGCCCCTGACTGCTGGTGGGTGGGGGGGCAGGGGGACAGGAGTGGGGGCCTGGTGGAGGGTGCCCTACAGTGCTGGGTGGTGGGGGTGCAGGGGGACAGGAGTTGGATATGAGTGGGGGCCTGGTGGAGGGTGCCCTACAGTGCTGGGGGGTGGGGGTGCAGGGGGACAGGAGTGGGGGCCTGGTGGATGGTGCCCTGCACTGCTGGCGGATGGGGGTGCAGGGAGACAGGAGTGGGGGCCTGGTGGAGGGTGCCCTACAGTGCTGGGGGTTGGGGGTGCAGGGGGACATGAGTTGGACATGAGTGGGGGCCTGGTGGAGAGTGCCCCTGACTGCTGGTGGGTGCGGGGGCAGGGGGACAGGAGTGGGGGCCTGGTGGAGGGTGCCCTACAGTGCTGGGTGGTGGGGGTGCAGGGGAACAGGAGTTGGACATGAGTGGGGGCCTGGTGGAGGGTGCCCCTGACTGCTGGTGGGTGGGGGTGCAGGGGGACAGGAGTGGGGGCCTGGTGGAGGGTTCCCTACAGTGCTGGGTGGTGGGGGTGCAGGGGGACAGGAGTTGGACATGAGTGGGGGCCTGGTGGAGGGTGCCCCTGACTGCTGGTGGGTGGGGTGCAGGGGGACAGGAGTGGGGGCCTGGTGGAGGGTGCCCTACAGTGCTGGGGGTGGGGGTGCAGGGGGACATGAGTTGGACATGAGTGGGGGCCTGGTGGAGGGTGCCCCTGACTGCTGGTGGGTGGGGGTGCAGGGGGACATGAGATGGACATGAGTGGGGGCCTGGTGGACGGTGCCCCTGACTGCTGGTGGGTGGGGGTGCAGGGGGACAGGAGTGGGGGCCTGGTGGAGGGTGCCCTACAGTGCTGGGGGGGTGGGGGTGCAGGGGGACAGGAGTGGGGGCCTGGTGGAGGGTGCCCTGCACTGCTGGGGGATGGGGGTGCAGGGAGACAGGAGTGGGGGCCTGGTGGAGGGTGCCCTACAGTGCTGGGGGTTGGGGGTGCAGGGGGACATGAGTTGGACATGAGTGGGGCCTGGTGGAGAGTGCCCCTGACTGCTGGTGGGTGGGGGGGCAGGGGGACATGAGTGGGGGCCTGGTGGAGGGTGCCCTACAGTGCTGGGTGGTGGGGGTGCAGGGGGACAGGAGTTGGACATGAGTGGGGGCCTGGTGGAGGGTGCCCCTGACTGCTGGTGGGTGGGGGTGAGGGGGTCAGGAGTGGGGGCCTGGTGGAGGGTGCCCTACAGTGCTGGGGGGTGGGGGTGCAGGGGGACATGAGTTGGATATGAGTGGGGGCCTGGTGGAGGGTGCCCCTGACTGCTGGTGGGTGGGGGTGCAGGGAGACAGGAGTGGGGGTCTGGTGGAGGGCGCCCTACAGTGCTGGGGGTGGGGGTGCAGGGGGACAGGAGTGGGGGCCTGGTGGAGGGTGCCCTACAGTCCTGGGGGGTGGGGGTGCAGGGGGACAGGAGTGGGGGCCTGGTGGAGGGTGCCCTACAGTGCTGGGGGGTGGGGGTGCAGGGGGACAGGAGTGGGGGCCTGGTGGAGGGTGCCCTGCACTGCTGGGGGGGGTGCTTGGAGACAGGAGTGGGGGCCTGGTGGAGGGTGCCCTACAGTGCTGGGGGGTGGGGGTGCAGGGCGACAAGAGTGGGGGCCTGGTGGAGGGTGCCCTGCACTGCTGGGGGGTGGGGGTGCAGGGAGACAGGAGTGGGGGCCTGGTGGAGGGTGCCCTGCACTGCTGGGGGTGGGGGTGCAGGGGGACATGAGTTGGACATGAGTGGGGGCCTGGTGGAGGGTGCCCCTGACTGCTGGTGGGTGGGGGTGCAGGGGGACAGGAGTGGGGGCCTGGTGGAGGGTGCCCTACAGTGCTGGGGGTGGGGGTGCAGGGGGACAGGAGTTGGACATGAGTGGGGGCCTGTTGGAGGGTGCCCCTGACTGCTGGTGGGTGGGGGTGCAGGGGGACAGGAGTGGGGGCCTGGTGGAGGGTGCCCTACAGTGCTGGGGGGTGGGGGTGCAGGGGCACATGAGTTGGACATGAGTGGGGGCCTGGTGGAGGATGCCCCTGACTGCTGGTGGGTTGGGGTGCAGGGAGACAGGAGTGGGGGCCTGGTGGAGGGTGCCCTACAGTGCCTGGGGGTGGGGGTGCAGGGGGACAGGAGTGGAGGCCTGGTGGAGGGTAGGGTGCCCTACAGTGCTGGGGGGTGGGGGTGCAGGGGGACATGAGTTGGACATGAGTGGGGGCCTGGTGAAGGGTGCCCCTGACTGCTGGTGGGTGGGGGTGCAGGGGGCAGGAGTGGGGGCCTGGTGGAGGGTGCCCTGCACTGCTGGGGGGTGTGGGCGCTGGGAGACAGGAGTGGGGGCCTTGTGGAGGGTGCCCTACAGTGCTGGGGGGTGGGGGTGCAGGGGGACAGGAGTGGGGGCCTGGTGGAGGGTGCCCTGCACTGCTGGGGGGTGGGGGTGCAGGGAGACAGGAGTGGGGGCCTGGTGGGGGGTGCCCTACAGTGCTGGGGGTGGGGGTGCAGGGGGACAGGAGTGGGGGCCTGGTGGAGGGTGCCCTACACTGCTGGGGGGTGGGGGTGCAGGGGGACAGGAGTGGGGGCCTGCTGGAGGGTGCCCTGCACTGCTGGGGGGTGGGGGTGCAGGGAGACAGGAGTGGGGGGCTGGTGGAGGGAGCCCTACAGTGCTGGGGGACAGGAGTGGGGGCCTGGTGGAGGGTGCCCTACAGTGCTGGGAGGTGGGGGTGCAGGGGGACATGAGTTGGACATGAGTGGGGGTCTGGTGGAGGGTGCCCCTGACTGCTGGTGGGTGGGGGTGCAGGGGGACAGGAGTGGGGGCCTGGTGGAGGGTGCCCTGCACTGCTGGGGGTGGGGGTGCAGGGAGACAGGAGTGGGCACCTGGTGGAGGGTGCCCTACAGTGCTGGGGGGTGGGGGTGCAGGGGGACATGAGTTGGACATGAGTGGGGGCCTGGTGGAGGGTGCCCTGCACTGCTGGGGGTGGGGGTGCTGGGAGACAGGATTGGGGGCCTGGTGGATTGTGCCCTACAGTGCTGGGGGGTGGGGGTGCAGGGGGACAGGAGTGGGGGCCTGGTGGAGGGTGCCCTGCACTGCTGGGGGGTGGGGGTGCAGGGAGACATGAGTGGGGGACTGGTGGAGGGTGCCCTACAGTGCTGGGGGGTGGGGGTGCAGGGGGACATGAGTTGGACATGAGTGGGGGCCTGGTGGAGGGTGCCCCTGACTGCTGGTGGGTGGGGGTGCAGGGGGACAGGAGTGGGGGCCTGGTGGAGGGTGCCCTACACTGCTGGGGGATGGGGGTGCAGGGAGACATGAGTGGGGGCCTGGTGGAGGGTGCCCCTGACTGCTGGTGGGTGGGGGTGCAGGGAGACAGGAGTGGGTGCCTGGTGGAGGGTGCCCTACAGTGCTGGGGGGTGGGGGTGCAGGGAGACATGAGTGGGGGACTGGTGGAGGGTGCCCTACAGTGCTGGGGGGTGGGGGTGCAGGGGGACATGAGTTGGACATGAGTGGGGGCCTGGTGGAGGGTGCCCCTGACTGCTGGTGGGTGGGGGTGCAGGGGGACAGGAGTGGGGGCCTGGTGGAGGGTGCCCTACACTGCTGGGGGATGGGGGTGCAGGGAGACATGAGTGGGGGCCTGGTGGAGGGTGCCCCTGACTGCTGGTGGGTGGGGGTGCAGGGAGACAGGAGTGGGGGCCTGGTGGAGGGTGCCCTACAGTGCTGGGGGGTGGGGGTGCAGGGGGACAGGAGTGGGGGCCTGGTGGAGGGTGCCCTGCACTGCTGGGGGATGGGGGTGCAGGGAGACATGAGTGGGGGCCTGGTGGAGGGTGCCCCTGACTGCTGGTGGGTGGGGGTGCAGGGAGACAGGAGTGGGTGCCTGGTGGAGGGTGCCCTACAGTGCTGGGGGGTGGGGGTGCAGGGGGACAGGAGTGGGGGCCTGGTGGAGGGTGCCCTACAGTGCTGGGGGTGGGGGTGCAGGGGGACATGAGTTGGACATGAGTGGGGGCCTGGTGGAGGGTGCCCCTGACTGCTGGTGGGTGAGGGTGCAGGGGGACAGGAGTGGGGGCCTGGTGGAGGGTGCCCTGCACTGCTGGGGGGGGGGGGGGGGAGACAGGAGTGGAGGCCTGGTGGAGGGTGCCCTACAGTGCTGGTGGGTAGGGGTACAGGGGGACAGGAGTGGGGGCCTGGTGGAGGGTGCCCTGCACTGCTGGGGGGTGGGGGTGCAGGGAGACAGGAGTGGGGGCCTGGTGGAGGGTGCCCTACAGTGCTGGGGGTGGGGGTCCAGGGGGACATGAGTTGGACATGAGTGGGGGCCTGGTGGAGGGTGCCCCTGACTGCTGGTGGGTGGGGGTGCAGGGGGACAGGAGTGGGGGCCTGTTGGAGGGTGCCCTACAGTGCTGGGGGGTGGGGGTGCAGGGGGACATGAGTTGGACATGAGTGGGGGCCTGGTGGAGGGTGCCCCTGACTGCTGGTGGGTGGGGGTGCAGGGAGATAGGAGTGGGGGCCTGGTGGAGGGTGCCCTACAGTGCTGGTGGTGGGGGTGCAGGGGGACAGGAGTGGGGGCCTGGTGGAGGGTGCCCTACAGTGCTGGGGGGTGTGGGTGCATTGGGACAGGAGTTGGACATGAGTGGGGGCCTGGTGGAGGGTGCCCCTGACTGCTGGTGGGTGGGGGTGCAGGGGGACAGGAGTGGGGGCCTGGTGGAGGGTGCCCTACAGTGCTGGGGGTTGGGGGTGCAGGGGGACATGAGTTGGACATGAGTGGGGGCCTGGTGGAGGGTGCCCTTGACTGCTGGTGGGTGGGGGTGCAGGGAGACAGGAGTGGGGGCCTGGTGGAGGGTGCCCTACAGTGCTGGGGGGTGGGGGTGCAGGGGGACAGGAGTGGGGGCCTGGTGGAGGGTGCCCTACAGTGCTGGGGGGTGGGGTGCAGGGGGACATGAGTTGGACATGAGTGGGGGCCTGGTGGAGGGTGCCCCTGACTGCTCTGGGTGGGGGTGCAGGGGGACAGGAGTGGGGGCCTGGTGGAGGGTGCCCTGCACTGCTGGGGAGTGTGGGTGCTGGGAGACAGGAGTGGGGGCCTGGTGGAGGGTGCCCTACAGTGCTGGGGGTGGGGGTGCAGGGGGACAGGAGTGGGCGCCTGGTGGAGGGTGCCCTGCACTGCTGGGGGGTGGGGGTGCAGGGAGACAGGAGTGGGGGCCTGGTGGAGGGTGCCCTACAGTGCTGGGGGGTGGGGGTGCAAGGGGACAGGAGTGGGGGCCTGGTGGAGGGTGCCCTACACTGCTGGGGGGTGGGGGTGCAGGGGGACAGGAGTGGGGCCGAGTGGTGGGTGTCCTGCACTGCTGGGGGGTGGGGGTGCAGGGAGACAGGAGTGGGGGGCTGGTGGAGGGTGTCCTACAGTGCTGGGGGGTGGGGGTGCAGGGGGACAGGAGTGGGGGCCTGGTGGAGGGTGCCCTACAGTGCTGGGGGTGGGGGTCCAGGGGGACATGAGTTGGACATGAGTGGGGGCCTGGTGGAGGGTGCCCCTGACTGCTGGTGGGTGGGGGTGCAGGGGGACAGGAGTGGGGGCCTGTTGGAGGGTGCCCTACAGTGCTGGGGGGTGGGGGTGCAGGGGGACATGAGTTGGACATGAGTGGGGGCCTGGTGGAGGGTGCCCCTGACTGCTGGTGGGTGGGGGTGCAGGGAGATAGGAGTGGGGGCCTGGTGGAGGGTGCCCTACAGTGCTGGTGGTGGGGGTGCAGGGGGACAGGAGTGGGGGCCTGGTGGAGGGTGCCCTACAGTGCTGGGGGGTGTGGGTGCATTGGGACAGGAGTTGGACATGAGTGGGGGCCTGGTGGAGGGTGCCCCTGACTGCTGGTGGGTGGGGGTGCAGGGGGACAGGAGTGGGGGCCTGGTGGAGGGTGCCCTACAGTGCTGGGGGTTGGGGGTGCAGGGGGACATGAGTTGGACATGAGTGGGGGCCTGGTGGAGGGTGCCCCTGACTGCTGGTGGGTGGGGGTGCAGGGGGACAGGAGTGGGGGCCTGTTGGAGGGTGCCCTACAGTGCTGGGGGGTGGGGGTGCAGGGGGACATGAGTTGGACATGAGTGGGGGCCTGGTGGAGGGTGCCCCTGACTGCTGGTGGGTGGGGGTGCAGGGAGATAGGAGTGGGGGCCTGGTGGAGGGTGCCCTACAGTGCTGGTGGTGGGGGTGCAGGGGGACAGGAGTGGGGGCCTGGTGGAGGGTGCCCTACAGTGCTGGGGGGTGTGGGTGCATTGGGACAGGAGTTGGACATGAGTGGGGGCCTGGTGGAGGGTGCCCCTGACTGCTGGTGGGTGGGGGTGCAGGGGGACAGGAGTGGGGGCCTGGTGGAGGGTGCCCTACACTGCTGGGGGGTGGGGGTGCAGGGGGACAGGAGTGGGGGCCTGCTGGAGGGTGCCCTGCACTGCTGGGGGGTGGGGGTGCAGGGAGACAGGAGTGGGGGGCTGGTGGAGGGAGCCCTACAGTGCTGGGGGACAGGAGTGGGGGCCTGGTGGAGGGTGCCCTACAGTGCTGGGAGGTGGGGGTGCAGGGGGACATGAGTTGGACATGAGTGGGGGTCTGGTGGAGGGTGCCCCTGACTGCTGGTGGGTGGGGGTGCAGGGGGACAGGAGTGGGGGCCTGGTGGAGGGTGCCCTGCACTGCTGGGGGTGGGGGTGCAGGGAGACAGGAGTGGGCACCTGGTGGAGGGTGCCCTACAGTGCTGGGGGGTGGGGGTGCAGGGGGACATGAGTTGGACATGAGTGGGGGCCTGGTGGAGGGTGCCCTGCACTGCTGGGGGTGGGGGTGCTGGGAGACAGGATTGGGGGCCTGGTGGATTGTGCCCTACAGTGCTGGGGGGTGGGGGTGCAGGGGGACAGGAGTGGGGGCCTGGTGGAGGGTGCCCTGCACTGCTGGGGGGTGGGGGTGCAGGGAGACATGAGTGGGGGACTGGTGGAGGGTGCCCTACAGTGCTGGGGGGTGGGGGTGCAGGGGGACATGAGTTGGACATGAGTGGGGGCCTGGTGGAGGGTGCCCCTGACTGCTGGTGGGTGGGGGTGCAGGGGGACAGGAGTGGGGGCCTGGTGGAGGGTGCCCTACACTGCTGGGGGATGGGGGTGCAGGGAGACATGAGTGGGGGCCTGGTGGAGGGTGCCCCTGACTGCTGGTGGGTGGGGGTGCAGGGAGACAGGAGTGGGTGCCTGGTGGAGGGTGCCCTACAGTGCTGGGGGGTGGGGGTGCAGGGAGACATGAGTGGGGGACTGGTGGAGGGTGCCCTACAGTGCTGGGAGGTGGGGGTGCAGGGGGACATGAGTTGGACATGAGTGGGGGCCTGGTGGAGGGTGCCCCTGACTGCTGGTGGGTGGGGGTGCAGGGGGACAGGAGTGGGGGCCTGGTGGAGGGTGCCCTACACTGCTGGGGGATGGGGGTGCAGGGAGACATGAGTGGGGGCCTGGTGGAGGGTGCCCCTGACTGCTGGTGGGTGGGGGTGCAGGGAGACAGGAGTGGGGGCCTGGTGGAGGGTGCCCTACAGTGCTGGGGGGTGGGGGTGCAGGGGGACAGGAGTGGGGGCCTGGTGGAGGGTGCCCTGCACTGCTGGGGGATGGGGGTGCAGGGAGACATGAGTGGGGGCCTGGTGGAGGGTGCCCCTGACTGCTGGTGGGTGGGGGTGCAGGGAGACAGGAGTGGGTGCCTGGTGGAGGGTGCCCTACAGTGCTGGGGGGTGGGGGTGCAGGGGGACAGGAGTGGGGGCCTGGTGGAGGGTGCCCTACAGTGCTGGGGGTGGGGGTGCAGGGGGACATGAGTTGGACATGAGTGGGGGCCTGGTGGAGGGTGCCCCTGACTGCTGGTGGGTGAGGGTGCAGGGGGACAGGAGTGGGGGCCTGGTGGAGGGTGCCCTGCACTGCTGGGGGGGGGGTGCCGGGAGACAGGAGTGGAGGCCTGGTGGAGGGTGCCCTACAGTGCTGGTGGGTAGGGGTACAGGGGGACAGGAGTGGGGGCCTGGTGGAGGGTGCCCTGCACTGCTGGGGGGTGGGGGTGCAGGGAGACAGGAGTGGGGGCCTGGTGGAGGGTGCCCTACAGTGCTGGGGGTGGGGGTCCAGGGGGACATGAGTTGGACATGAGTGGGGGCCTGGTGGAGGGTGCCCCTGACTGCTGGTGGGTGGGGGTGCAGGGGGACAGGAGTGGGGGCCTGTTGGAGGGTGCCCTACAGTGCTGGGGGGTGGGGGTGCAGGGGGACATGAGTTGGACA